>NC_059328.1:67611250-72447500 GCF_018350155.1 Leopardus geoffroyi
TGTGCCAGGAAATCTCTGTTCCTCAAAAGGGAGCCACTTGGAATTTTAGGTTACTTTTCGCTTATCCATGTTTCGTGGGTTTTTTTTAATATGAGGAAAGAAAAAGGAGATAAATATTTCCACTAAAGTTATTGTAACTCATTCTACCCACATAGTGAATACACTTAAAGAATAAATTGTCTATTTTTAATCTGTCAATTTTCTAAATCATCTTAAAAGCTTTCAAGTTGCCATAGCTATATTGCCACTTTCTGAGCTTCTGTTAAAGAAATATATACTTTATATAATACTTTAATAGAACAGTGTTAATTTTAGGACTATTTTTGAGGAAAATTATACGTTTTCCTGCTATGTCTAAATTATCAATATTAAAATGGATTATAATTGATGTATATTAATGAACTCTCTTGTTAAAGAGAATTACATATTGGCGTGCCTTGGTGGCTCAGTTGGTTGAACGTACAACTTTTGATTTTAGCTGAGGTTATGATCGCAGCATTGTGGGATCAACCCCCATGTCGAACTCTCTGCTGAGCACGGAGCCTGCTTAGGATTCTCCCTCCCTCTCCCCTCTGTGCACGCGCTCTCTCTCTCTCTCTCTCCCTCTCCCTCTTTCCCTCCCTCTCCAAGAAAAAAAAAGATAATTAAGTATTTAAGTTCTCTGCTATTGTGACCTCTTTAAAGAGGCAGTGATAAAGAAGAATTGTGTACAACAAAACCAAATCTGAGGGGAACTGAGGTTGGACTTTAGCAGATATGTTTGGCACACAGGGCCATATTCTGGTTGTCACCTATTTGCAACAGTCTTATAGTGGACAATTTCAGTACATTGTCGCCAATGTCCTACATCAAATGATCAAGCACACACCTCTGAATACCTTAGTTTGCTTTCCTCAAAACAGAAGTAAGCCACTTAACCCTATATAGGTGTGACAAAAGTGTGAGTGAGTTAATGTTCCTCAGGACAACCCTCACTTTTATGGGGCACAATAATTGTGGATAAGTATAGCAGCCTTCCCATGGATTGGTGAGAAAATTCTGATATGCAGTCTGCACTTTTCCTTAGAAGGTTCCAGTAGGGTTGAACCCCAGCCCTCAGCAGTAACCCTCAGCACCCTTTCCTGGGTTTACTCCTTTTCCAGTCTCACTTTGTTCAATGCCTCACTTCTATTTCATAAGATGGGTCATCTCCCCCAAGAGTACAGACCAGTAAGTTTGTGTCTCATATTCTGTTTAGGGGAAATTCAAACTTAGATATGATTTTTATTTCAGTGAAATATTTTCTTATCATTGCATTTTAACTGGTGATTTGAGAAAGGCCAGAGTAAAAATACCCTTTTTTGTATTAGAAAAATATTTAAATTTGTAGATTCTAATAATTGTAAAAGATGATAAACAATTCTGCTAAATTCAGAGCCAACTGCAAATGAATGTTTCTGGATAAGTGCAATACTTCTAAATCCTATAGCTCAAACAACAGGGTATATATATAATGTTCAATTAGCTTAACTATGTCGATTTTATTGATCTTTTCCAAGAACCAACTCTTGGTTTCATTGATTTTCTTTATTTTTCTATTCTCCATTTCATTTATCTCTACTCTAATCTTTATTATGTCCTTCCTTCTGCTAGCTTTGCGTTTAGTTTGTTCTTTTTCTAATTCCTTAAGGTGTGAAGTTAGGTTGTTGATATGAAATCTTTCTTGTTTTTTAATGTGAACCGTTACAACTATAAGTTTCCCTTTAGGCACTATTTTTACTGTATCCCATTAATTTTGGCATGTTGTTATTTTTATTTGTCTTGGGATGTTTTCTCATTTCCTTCGTGATTTCCTCTGACACATTCATTGCATAAGAGTACAATGTTTAATTTCCACACATTTGTGGATTTTCCAGCTTTTCCTTAACTATTGATTTCTGGTTTCTTGATGATATGATTGGAAAAGATACTGTGTATGATTTTAATCCTAGTAAACTTATTCTTATTTCTTTTGTGGTTTAACATGTGGTCTATCCTGTAGAACGCTCCATGTACATTTGAGAAGAATGTATATGCTGCTGCTGTTGTGTGTAGTATTTTATATATGTTTGTTATGTTCAATTGATCTATAGTGTTAAGTCCTCTATTTCCTTATTGATCTTCTGTCTGGTTGTTCTATTATTTAAAGTCAGGTATTGAAATACCTCCTACTGTTATTATAGATCTGCCTATTTCTTTCTTCAATTCTATCAATATTTGTTTTACATATTTAGAAACTCTGATGTTTGGTGCATATATATGCATATATAATTTATATCTTTTTGGTGAATTGACATTTTTATCATTATATAATATCATCCTTTGTCTCCTGTATGACATTATATAATGTCTACTGTGTCTTATATTAGTATAACCACTCCTGCTCTGCTTTGTTTGCTACTCTCGTGGAATATCTTTGCCCCTCATTTCACTTTCAGTCTTGTGTGTCCTTAGATCTAAAAATGGGTCTCCCATAGACAGCATATAGCTAGATCTACATAATGTTCAACACTGTTGTTTTCAATGGTTTGTACAGACTGGTCAATTCTTTGAAGAAATACCTATAAAGTCATCCCAGCTTCAACACCTATCTTGACTCAAAATTGGGAATCTGACCTAGACTCATCAACAGTATTGTTTCTAGAGTTTTGGTGGTCCTCGCTACACAGTTGCTACAGAGATCTATGCAGCTTTGGAAAATAGCTTACGGTTCTTCAGTAAAGTGCCCTTCTTTATGTGTAATTTCCCAGGAAACTGTCTCAAGAAATATATTCTGTCTACTTAATGCTGTATGTCTCTGGGCTTTTGCTTGTTTGGTTTTATGTTTGGAATTTGAGTTCTATCTCAGTTCTGAAATTCACTTGAGTTATAAAATGGCTTTAATTTGTCTACAACGAATTCTTATGAAATGGAAGCATTTTGTAAATGCCAGATTTAGAATAATCTGAAAATACGTTCTCTCCCCTACAACTTAACATTTTGACTATACAATGCCCCTTATTTAACATTATAAATTATCCCACTATATGTAACTCCCAATGGTTTGGTTATAGTCTCCTAGAGTTTGGTTATTCACTTGTTAATAGTTATTATAGGTTACATCACTATGTGTAAATTGGTAAAATTCTTTTAGAAAATAAGCTATCAGGGCTTCTCAGCAAATACAAGTCAGACCACATCATTTTATACTATAAATAAATAAGTAAAAAATGCATACATGTATACATACTTTAAAAAATGTTGAATGCTAGCCTCTTCAGATAATACCAACACAAACTGTTGATAACACAAGGCAGACTTTACTCTTTATAGAGTAAAGGAGAGAACACTACCTTTTAGAGCTAAGGTAGTATCCTAGAGAGCAAAAAGTTAAGGTCAGAATTAATTAAAAATTGGAGGTTTGGTTTAAGGTGGATTTTTAAGCAGAAAATAGACTGGGTATTGGTAAGAATAACTTTTTAAATAGTGCAGGATTGATGGAAACAACAAAGTGAGGATTATGAGGTGAGAAATTCAAAGAACAGCACAACTGTTTATAAATGCTTTCTATTAAAGAAGTGATCTTTTAGAAAGTTCCTATAATAAAAAAGCAAACCACTTGCTAAGCAAGAAATTCCTGGAAAAATAAAGAAATGTTAGTGAATATAGTGGACTATCAAAGTCATGTTAATGTAGACAGGAGATATGGTTTCTGTTCTTAGTGTCCGGACTGAATGCAGGGATAGACTGTTTCAGTCCTCACAAGGAATGCTATATATCCACCAAACTTATTTTTCTCCTATACCCCGGAAACATGCAAAACTATAATTCTCAGCTTCATCTTTAGTTAGGTAGGGGCAAGTAACTGAGTTCTGGCCAATGGAATTGGGACAAAAATATACACTGGCCTATAGAATATCCTGCAAAAATCTCCAGGCACTCGGTTGTCCCTCATTTCATGACCGGACACTGATACCTATGGCAACATCTGGAGTTTCAAGTGCAATGAGGCAAGGAGACTGAGTTCTTTAATGACTTCATAGAGCAGACCTGCTACCTCCCACTTCCTCCTCACTCTCAACATGATGTTCCAATACTTACCAATCACATATAGGATTCTGATATCAGATAAAAATACTATTTATGTTGTCATTGAAATATTGGAATTTGGGTGCCTGGGTGGCTCAGTCAGTTAAGCGTCCAACTTTGGCTTCGGTCGTGATCTCACAATTCGTGAGTTTGAGCCCCTCATTGGGTTCTGTGCTAATAAAGCAGGTTCAGAGCCTGCTTCAGATCCTCTGACCCCCTCTCCCCCACTCATACGCGCTCAAAAATAAACAAACATAAAAAAAAAGAAATATTGGAATTTATCTTCTCTCACTTACCCTAACTTACCATGATCTTTGTATCAAATTAAAATCATCAAAATGGCCTAAATTGCTCTCAGCAACCTGAACCCTTCCCTCATTTCTCAATATCCTCTTGGCTATTATCCCTAGTCATTCTGACTTTTTTTTAATATTTATTGTTTTTGTTTCTCATATCAGTAGCTTTATCTGAGTCCTTTAGCTGAAAATCTTTTCCTCCTTCTTTTGAGTATCTGAATTCTGATTATCGGATAGATCACAGTATAAACCTCAGTTGTTCAGAAAATGATTTCCTGATTGGATCCTTCCCAAACCTAAGGGTTCAGTTTCCTATCAGGTCTAGCATCGTTTGTAGTTCTATGTAAAAGTACATTTAAAAGTAAGTAAATTTCGGGGCGCCTGGGTGGCGCAGTCAGTTAAGCGGCCGACTTCAGCTAGGTCACGATCTCGCGGTCCGGGAGTTCGAGCCCCGCGTCGGGCTCTGGGCTGATGGCTCAGAGCCTGGAGCCTGTTTCCGATTCTGTGTCTCCCTCTCTCTCTGCCCCTCCCCCGTTCATGCTCTGTCTCTCTCTGTACCAAAAATAAATAAAAACGTTGAAAAAAAAATTTTAAAAGTAAGTAAATTTCAATTGTGTAATTTTCATTTGGCAAACACCTACCCAAGAAAATGTGAATTCCTTAAGGGCAGAAAGTAATCATATATTGATTATTATTACACCCCTCATAGCCTGCTTAATAAATAATTTTTGAAAAAGGAAGTGAGGAAGAAAATGAGAAGGAAGCTGTAGCTGTTAGCCAACTAGCCACTTATTCTCCAACAGTGAATATTCCACTCTTCCTCTTATTTCATTCTATGCCCATAGCTTAGTCTTCAGGGTCTACCAGTACATTCCACGAGGATGGCGAAATGTGCCCAGTGACAAAGACTCTCTCTCCTTGACCAAACTTTTGTCTGGCTACTCTGAGCCTTTTTCTCAGTTAGGCTGCAACCTTAGTCCCCCACTTCTTGCTAGCTTACACAGCCCAATTTCAGCAAGAATCCCATATAGTCAGTTGAGAGAGAATTCCCCACTCTTGATATCTGATCCTTCTCAGTATCTGATAACATTTTTCACCTCCCACGCTTGGTATCTGATCACTCTGGCCTGCCTTCAGGAAGAATAATGTTAGGGGAGTTTAACAGCAATTCCTCTACCCTTCCTTGATGTCTCCTTTTACTAATTTTTCCTCCACTGATCTTTCATCCTTCTCCTTGGCTATAATTCCCACCTGTCCTTGCTGTACTCAGAATTGAGCCCAGGTCTATACTGAGATCTCTTTTCCCCTGTCGCAGTAGTTCTTAAATGGAATTCATTCTTACTGCTTTAACTACTATCTGGTTCTGGTTTCCTTTGATACCACAAGTTCTCAAGATCTCTCCTAAAATAATCACACCAAGACACGTGCACATTGCACACTCCAGTTTGGTCTGGAAATCTTATTTTAAAGGGTTGCTGATATACATGGTGGCCATATGTTTCATTTTGCCTAGAAAGTCCCATATATTCTGCTATAGGTATTAATAGCACTCCTTTCACTCTTTTTTTTTCAATATATGAAGTTTATTGTCAAATTGGTTTCCATACAACACCCAGTGCTCATCCCAAAAGGTGCCCTCCTCAATACCCATCACCCACCCTCTCCTCCCTCCCACCCCCCATCAACCCTCAGTTCTCAGTTTTTAAGAGTCTCTTATGCTTTGGCTCTCTTCCACTCTAACCTCCTTTTTTTTTCCTTCCCCTCCCCCATGGGTTTCTGTTAAGTTTCTCAGGATCCACATAAGAGTGAAGACCTATGGTATCTGTCTTTCTCTGTATGGCTTATTTCACTTAGCATAACACTCTCCAGTTCCATCCATGTTGCTACAAAGGGCCATATTTCATTCTTTCTCATTGCCACGTAGTACTCCATTGTGTATATAAACCACAATTTTTTTTATCCATTCATCCGTTGATGGACATTTAGGCTCTTTCCATAATTTGGCTATTGTTGAGAGTGCTGCTAGAAACATTGGGGTACAAGTGCCCCTATGCATCAGTACTCCTGTATCCTTTGGGTAAATTCCTAGCAGTGCTATTGCTGGGTCATAGGGTAGGTCTATTTTTAATTTTTTGAGGAACCTCCACACTGTTTTCCAGAGTGGCTGTACCAGTTTGCATTCCCACCAATAGTGCAAGAGGGTTCCCGTTTCTCCACATCCTCTCCAGCATTTACAGTCTCCTGATTTGTTCATTTTGGCCACTCTGACTGGCGTGAGGTGATATCTGAGTGTGGTTTTGATTTGTATTTCCCTGATGAGGAGCGCCGTTGAGCATCTTTTCATGTGCCTGTTGGCCATCCGGATGTCTTCTTTAGAGAAGTGTCTATTCATGTGTTCTGCCCATTTCTTCACTGGGTTATTTGTTTTTCGGGTGTGGAGTTTGGTGAGCTCTTTATAGATTTTGGATACTAGCCCTTTGTCCGATATGTCATTTGCAAATATCTTTTCCCATTCCGTTGGTTGCCTTTTAGTTTTGTTGGTTGTTTCCTTTGCTGTGCAGAAGCTTTTTATCTTCGTAAGTTCCCAGTAGTTCATTTTTGCTTTTAATTCCCTTGCCTTTGGGGATGTGTCAAGTAAGAAATTGCTGCGGCTGAGGTCAGAGAGGTCTTTTCCTGCTTTCTCCTCTAGCGTTTTGATGGTTTCCTGTCTCACATTCAGGTCCTTTATCCATTTTGAGTTTATTTTTGTGAATGGTGTGAGACAGTGGTCTAGTTTCAATCTTCTGCATGTTGCTGTCCAGTTCTCCCAGCACCATTTGTTAAAGAGACTGTCTTTTTTCCATTGAATATTCTTTCCTGCTTTGTCAAAGATGAGTTGGCCATATGTTTGTGGGTCTAGTTCTGGGGTTTCTATTCTATTCCATTGGTCTATGTGTCTGTTTTTGTGCCAATACCATGCTGTCTTGATGACGACAGCTTTGTAGTAGAGGCTAAAGTCTGGGATTGTGATGCCTCCTGCTTTTGTCTTCTTCTTCAAAATTACGTTGGCTATTCGGGGCCTTTTGTGGTTCCATATGAATTTTAGGATTGCTTGTTCTAGTTTCGAGAAGAATGCTGGTGCAATTTTTATTGGGATTGCATTGAATGTGTAGATAGCTTTGGGTAGTATTGACATTTTGACAATATTTATTCTTCCAATCCATGAGCACGGAATGTTTTTCCATTTCTTAATATCTTCTTCAATTACCTTCATAAGCTTTCTATAGTTTTCAGCATACAGATCTTCTACATCTTTGGTTAGATTTATTCCTAGGTATTTTATGCTTCTTGGTACAATTGTGAATGGGATCAGTCTCTTTATTTGTCTTTCTGTTGCTTCATTATTAGTGTATAAGAATGCAACTGATTTCTGTACATTGTTTTTGTATCCTGCAACTTTGCTGAATTCATGTACAGTTCTAGCAGACTTCTGGTGGAGTCTATCGTATTTTCCATGTATAATATCCTGTCAGCTGCAAAAGTGAAAGCTTAACTTCATCTTTGCCAATTTTGATGCCTTTGATTTCCTTTTGTTGTCTGATTGCTGATGCTAGAACTTCCAACACTATGTTAAACAACAGCAGTGAGAGGGGATCCCTGTTGTGTTCCTGATCTCAGGGAAAAAGCTCTCAGTTTTTCCCCATTGAGGATGATGTTAGTTGTGGGCTTTTCATAAATGGCTTTTATGATCTTTAAGTATGTTGCTTCTATCCCGACTTTCTCGAGGGTTTTTATTAAGAAAGTTGCTGAATTTTCTGAAAGGCCTTTTCTGCATCGATTGACAGGATCGTATGGTTCTTATCTTTTCTTTTATTAATGTGATGTATCATGTTGATTGATTTGTGAATGTCGAACCAGCCCTGCATCCCAGGAATGAATCCCACTTGATCATGGTGAATAATTCTTTTTATATGCTGTTGAATTCGATTTGCTAGTATCTAATTGAGAATTTTTGCATCCATATTCATCAGGGATATTGGCCGGTAGTTCTCTTTTTTTACTGGGTCTCTGTCTGGTTTAGGAGTCAAAGTAATACTGGCTTCATAAAATGAGTCTGGAAGTTTTCCTTCCCTTTCTATTTTTTGGAATAGCTTGAGAAGGATAGGTATTATGTCTGCTTTAAACGTCTGGTAGAACTCCCCTGGGAAGCCATCTGGTCCTGGACTCTTATTTGTTGGGAGATTTTTGATGACTGATTCAATTTCTTGGCTGGTTATGGGTCTGTTCAAGCTTTGTATTTCCTCCTGAGTTTTGGAAGCATGTGGGTGTTTAGGAATTTGTCCATTTCTTCCAGGTTGTCCAGTTTGTTGGCATATAATTTTTCATAGTATCCCCTGATAATTGCTTGTATCTCTGAGGGATTGGTTGTAATAATTCCATTTTCATTCATGATTTTATCTATGTGGGTCATCTCCCTTTTCTTTTTGAGAAGCCTGGCTAGAGGTTTATCAATTTTGTTTATTTTTTCAAAAAAACCAACTCTTGGTTTCGTTGATCTGCTCTACAGTTTTTTTAGATTCTATATTGTTTATTTCTACTCTGATCTTTATTATTTCTCTTCTTCTGCTGGATTTAGGCTGTCTTTGCTGTTCTGCTTCTAGTTCCTTTAGGTGTGCTGTTAGATTTTGTATTTGGGATTTTTCTTGTTTTTTGAGATAGGCCTGGATTGCAATGTATTTTCCTCTCAGGACTGCCTTTGCTGCATCCCAAAGCGTTTGGATTGTTGTATTTTCTTTTTCATCTGTTTCCATATATTTTTTAATTTCTTCTCTAATTGCCTGGTTGACGCATTCATTCTTTGTTAGGGTGTTCTTTAACCTCCATGCTTTTGGAGGTTTTCCAGACTTTTCCCTGTTGATTTCAAGCTTGATAGCATTGTGGTCTGAAAGTAGGCATGGTATGATTTCAATTCTTGTGTACGTTATGACGGGCTGTTTTGTGACCCAGTATGTGATCTGTCTTAGAGAATGTTCCATGTGCACTTGAGAAGAAAGTACATTCTGTTGCTTTGGGATGCAGAGTTCTAAATATATCTGTCAAGTCCATCTGATCCAATGTATCATTCAGGGCCCTTGTTTCTTTATTGACCAGTGTCTAGATGATCTATCCATTTCTGTAAGTGGAGTGTTAAAGTTCCCTGCAATTACCACATTCTTATCAATAAGGTTGCTTATGTTTGTGAGTAATTGTTTTATATATTTGGGGGCTCCTGTATTCGGCACATAGACATTTATAATTGTTAGCTCTTCCTGATGGATAGACCCTGTGATTATTATATAATGACCTTCTTCATCTCTTGTTACAGCCTTTAATTTAAAGTCTAGTTTGTCTGATATAAGTATGGCTACTCCAGCTTTCTTTTGACTTCCAGTGGCATGATAAATAGTTCTCCATCTCCTCACTCTCAATCTGAAGGTGTCCTCAGGTCTAAAATGAGTCTCTTGTAGACAGCAAATAGATGGGTCTTGTTTTTTTTATCCATTCTGATACGCTATGTCTTCTGGTTGGCTCATTTAGTCCATTTACATTCAGTGCTATTATAGAAAGATATGGGTTTAGAGTCATTGTGATGTCCATATGTTTCATGCTTGTAGCGATGTCTCTGGTACTTTGTCTCACAGGATCCCCCTTAGGATCTCTTGTAGGGCTGGTTTACTGGTGATGAATTCCTTCAGTTTTTGTTTGTTTGGGAAGACCTTTATCTCTCCTTCTATTCCAAATGACAGACTTGCTGGATAAAGAATTCTCGGCTGCATATTTTTTCTGTTCATCACATTGAAGATCTCCTGCCATTCCTTTCTGGCCTGCCAAGTTTCAGTAGAGAGATCAGTCACGAGTCTTATAGGTCTCCCTTTATATGTTAGAGCACGTTTATCTCTAGCTGCTTTCAGAATTTGCTCTTTATCCTTGTATGTTTCCAGTTTCACTATGATATGTCATGCAGAAGATCGATTCAAGTTACATCTGAAGGGAGTTCTCTGTGCCTCTTGGATTTCAATGCCTTTTTCCTTCCCCAGATCTGGGAAGTTCTCAGCTATTATTTCTTCAAGTACACCTTCAGCACCTTTCCCTCTCTCTTCCTCCTCTGGAATACCAATTATGCGTAGATTATTTCTCTTTAGTGCATCACTTAGTTCTCTAATTTTCCCTCACACTCTTGGATTTTTTTTATCTCTCTTTTTCTCAGCTTCTTCTTTTTCCATAATTTTATCTTCTAGTTCACCTATTCTCTCCTCTGCCTCTTCAATCCGGGCCGTAGTTGTCTCCATTTTATTTTGCAACTTGTTGATAGCATTTTTTAGCTCCCCCTGGCTGTTCCTTAGTCCCTTGATCTCTGTAGCAAGAGATTCTCTGCTGTCCTTTATACTGTTTTCAAGCCCAGTGATTAATTTTATGACTATTCTAAATTCACTTTCTGTTATATTGTTTAAATCATTTTTGATCAGTTCATTAGCTGTTGTTAATTCCTGGACATTTTTCTGAGGGGAATTCTTCCGTTTCGTCATTTCGGGTAGTCCCTGGAGTGGTGCAGAACTGCAGGGCACTTCCCCTGTGCTGTCTTGAATAACTCGTGTTGGTGGGTGGGGCCACAGTCAGACCTGATGTCTGCTCCCAGCCCACCGCTGGGGCCACAGTCAGACTGGTGTGTACCTTCTCTTCTCCTCTCCTAGGGGCGGGATTCACTGTGGGGTGGCATGGCCCGTCTGGGCTACTTGCACACTGCCAGGCTTGTGGTGCTGGGGATCTGGCGTATTAGCTGGGGTGGATCGTCAAGGTGCACGGGGGCGGGAAGGGCAGGCTCAGCTCACTTTTCCTTAGGTTGTCCGCTTCAGGCGGGGCCCTGTGGCACCGGGAGGCAGTCAGACCCGCCACCGGAGGGATGGATCCACAGAAGCACAACGTTGGGTGTTTGCTGGGTGCAAGCAAGTTCCCTGGCAGGAACAGGTTCCCTTTGGGATTTTGGCTGGGGGTGGGTGAGGGAGATGGTGCAGCCGAGTGCCTTTGTTCCCCGCCAAGCTGAGCTCTGTAGTCCAGGGCTCAAAAACTATCCATCCCGTTGTCCTCCAGCCCTCCCGTTCTCCAAGCAGAGCTGTTAGCTTATAACCTTCCAGATGTCAAGTCCCACTTGCTGTCGGAACACACTCCGTCTGGCCCCTCCGCTTTTGCAAGCCAGACTCGGGGGCTCTGCTTGTCCGTCGGGCCTCCCCTCTGCCCCGGCTCCCTCCTGCCAGTCTGTGGAGTGCGCACCGCCTCTCCGCCCTTCCTACCCTCTTCCGTGGGCCTCTTGTGTGCGTTTGGCTCTGGGGACTCCATTCTGCTAGTCTTCTGGCGGTTTTCTGGGTTATTTAGGCAGGTGTAGGTGGGATCTAAGTGATCAGCAGGACGCGAGGTGAGCCCAGCATCCTCCTACGCTGCCATCTTCCCAGGATCCCCCTCCTTTCACTCTTAATAGCATTCTTGTTTGGACAATTACATGGTCACCTTACTTTTAAAAGATGAATTGAGACATATTACAGATTTTGAGTTTACATGAAGCAAAATCAATTCCAATTGGGCAGAATTAAACCAGAAGTGTTTAGGAGTGTTCTATTGATGAGCTAGGAGCAAGATTTTTATAGAAAAGATGCAGAAGCAAAGCAAGGGAATTATTTGATTGGCTATGGCTAAACTGGTTGCCTTATTTGACATAGCGTAGTTGGCTGTTTGTGATTGGTTGTTCTTCCTACCCATTGGCAATTACAGGAATAGACTGTGGCTTTTATTTGCTTATGTAGAGTACCAAGGCATAGAGTCACCTGTCTAATGGCCTCCTTGTTTAATTACTTTAACACTACTGGTGTCTGATCTTTCATAATATAGACACATTTGGAGAAAAAGATGGTCTTTCCTGGATTCCCTGACACAAACAATACATTCAGAACCTGCAATGAGTCATAAAGTAATAGATGCATATTAGCTGACATAGTTAAGCCTTTGGGAAACATCATAAAAATCTTTAAGCCACATTGGTATCAATCGGTTCCTTAAAACAATAATTGCATGAAGTATGTACTTTGAGGAGTTGATGAACTTCCCAAAGGACTAATTTACTCCTCAAGGGTGATTTACATACTGAGAGGATCTGGAACAATAATTATGATAACAATCAATCAAAGAGGGAATTGAGCATTTGTTTTAATGTTACTTCTTTGCTACCATAATAATTCTCTCAGGACTACAAATTCTACAAACTCAAATATAACGTGAAACATACCACTGCCTCTAGTGTAAATATCTCATTTTATTTCATAGACTTAAGAGACAGTACTGCATAAGGAGGTGAGCATAACTGTATTTAGAAACTTTTAGAATGCCACATCCGTGGCGACTGGTATCTAACGGTCAATAATGTAAGACTTAAGTCATATATTTTTTAAGATTTTTATGTGATCTCTACACCCCCCCCATGGGGCTTGAACTCACAATCCTGAGATCAAGAATTGCATGCTTGCTCTACTAATGGAGCCAGCCAGGCACCCCAAGTACAGTCATACTTATAAGGGTTTGGAAAGGTGACCTGAATTCATAGGAATCCTCAGGAAATAATTATAACTGAAAATATTTGAAGTTGATTTTTTTAGATTTGATTATTCTGTGATTTCTTTTCTTTTATTCATTTATTTACTTAATAAAGAACAAGTGTATTTTGTGTCCACTATTAGGTGCAAATACTGTGGAAGGTTTAAAAATGAACACATCACTATCCCATGTTCAAATTAGTGTCATTAAATACAGTACAGAAGATGAGCAAAACAAACAAACAAACAAACAAAAACCTCTGAAATACCTGAAATGTCTATAGGTAATACTGAGGAGAAGCTAGATTTAGAAGAGATGAAATCCAGTTATAAGATCAGTGTCATAGTTCAGGTGAGTGTTAACAAGATTTTACATTAGGGTGGTAATATTAGAAACAGGTCAGAAAGGAAGCACAAAACCATATGGTTTTGTATTCAGAAAGAGCTGATAGCCAACTAGATGTTGACTGTAATGGATTGTTGGCAAAACTCTAGCAGCATTCTATCTATACAAATATCTAAGTTCTTTACAATTTGGCATCGCAACCACTTCCATCAAAAAGTGGTGTCTGTTTTTACAGACTAACTCTGAGATCAGCCATATGACTTTCTTTGCCCACCCAGATAGTAGCAAACCTGACACAAGTGCAGACTTGAGAAGTGCTTTCTCATTTCCACTTCCTATCTTGAAACACAACGACCCACCATGGAACAAGCCTAAGCTAGCTTACAGGAGGATGACAAATAAGTAGTGTATAATTGAGTAGTATCAGCCGGGGTCATCTTAAAATAGAACTCCTAACTGAACTGCCACCTTCTTGTGGCCTCATGTATAATCCTAGAAGATTAATCAAACCTGGAACAGAGCACGGAATCGTTCAGACAATTGGCTTTAGACAATAAATGGATGTTGTGTGCTTCTGAAATTTTATGCGTTTTTTCAACATTATTTTTTCAACAGATAACTGTTACATTGAAATGAGAGGGAAGAGTCAAAGATTAATAAGAGGTTTTGTGTATTTGCTTTTTATAATTTTAATCTTCTATTATGAGCTAGTATATTCATAAATACTTTTTAACATGCATGGAAGTTGGCTGTTCTTTATCTCTAGAATGTAAAATTCAAGAATGTATTAGAAAAGTTGGATGTCTGAGTATCCAAAGCCTGAATTTTGCTCACTCAGTTTAACTTAACTGCGTGATCTGTTATCATATAAAAATCTTTTTTTGCGATTGGCCTCTTGATTGATGACTTACTGCCTACTTGTGGGGGAAAAAAGAGAATAGAAAAGGGAATATAATTTGTTTCCATTTCAGAAAATAATTTATTATTTACGAATTGAAATTTCATATACTATGAATTATGTAGACAAACAGAATAATTCACCAACCCAAGCAATGTCAATTCAAATTCAAAAATTATCTAAGCATCAAGCTCTGCAGTAGCATTGCTCTCTTGGGCAATTATTTTTAAAATCTTCAATGAAGAGGAGCATATTTTTATGGAATATGTGTTTAATTACAGTATTACAAGTAAATGGAATTCTCCGAATACTGGCAGCAGAATGTAGAGCCTTTAAAGGATTATTTATAAAACAGAAGTATTTGGCAGCTTTATTTTTCCCTGTTCTGTTTACCAGTGGGATACTTTATAGTGAGCAAAACAAAAACTATCTCCTCTAAAATGTATGTTACTACATATAGCACACATCTCTCTGTGATTTGAATAATCATCATAAGTCTCAATTCGGCCAATAAAATGTTTTCTACATAATTTTACCAACTGAATTTATAAAGCAGTAAAGTATCATTCTCTGCATGTTATAATAGTGAAGTCTATACTGGATATTTAGAATATTAAAAGCAAGTATAATATAGTTCCCTTACAGTCACCTGAGGTTGGTTCACTAGCAGATTTCTAATCCTAAGGATTGTTCTTCTTTTATATTGTAAAGTAGCTATACTCTTACTTTCTTACATATTATTCTGAGACCTGAAACCTGATAGAAAGCAATTAAGGAAATCCTAGAAGAAAAACTTAATAATCATAAATCTCCTCAAAATCGTATTTACCTGTAGTAAAAAACAAGAATATTGATACTTCAAATTATAATTACTTCTCCAAAGATGGGACAATAATTTTTATGCGGTGCTTTATGATAGTCTATATTGTGATCATTGGTTTGTTTTTAATTATTGAGCCCTGAAAGTTAAACAGATCAAAATGAGGGTTCTGTTCTGTTTTAGCAATGTATCTTTGCTTTTTTTTTTCCCGTTGTGTGTGTGTGTGTTTAAGCCTATCTTAATTGTTTATGTTTGTTTTGAATTTAGTCTTTCAGGTTTACCAAGTTTTCAAAACCATTGGCTAAAAAAGTAGCGAATAGTATTAACAGATTTTCTTCTGTTTGCACTTGTGAAAATTCTTAACACTATGAATCTCTACAAAATTAATAATCTACCATATCATTAATGAATAGATAATGTTATGAGACACTAGAATAGACCTATCAGTAAAATGCCTTTGAAAGTTTGAGGAAATGCTGTAATGTCTTACCCTTCCTTCAAGAGAAGGTATGGTTAAGACCCTGGATCAAAATCAAATCAGTTAGTTACTAGCATAAACTGATAAAAGAACTTATGGAGAAATAACTATATTCTCCCCCAAAGATTAGTGGACTAAGGGCCACAAATGTAACAATTACACCATGAATCTGAAAAGTTTGTATTTAGGTCTCTGAAACTTGGGAGAGAGGACTGTCATGAAAGATAAATTATAGATTGAGAAAAAGGCTGTTTGGATATTGTTATTAGAAATTATACTAAACAAAATGAAGGGAATTCATTTGATATATTGAGCAAGCAAACAGAAGACATAAAAGTCAAAATACCTTCCAGGCTAATTGACAGATTTGTTAATGTTCTCACCACATTCAACACATTCCAGCTCCTTGTAAAAAGCCAATTCTGTTCCTCAGTATAATTTGTGGTTCATTAACTTTCAGTTGCTTAGAAGTAAAAAATTACTGGAGGTTCAGGTAGGTTTATACCAGTGTAAAAGAAACAATTATTAGGAAAAAGTAGTCTTTACGGATTTAAGTTTTTATTGTTCAGTAAACTGTCTTGAATTAGCTTTGAATGTAGCTTTAGAATGCACCAAATGTCTGTTGGAGGTGGAAAAAATAGAGAAATGCATCAATAAAAATATTTTATGTGAAACCATAAGAATAACTCAATATTGTGCCTGAATTATTGCTGTATTTTGACCTCATTAATGACTTTATATATTTTGCCTATAAATGTACCTCAATCTCAAAATCCCAAGGCAGATAAAGTAGTTATAGCAGGAGATAACTAATTGTGCAAATTTGTTCTGTTGGTAAATCAATAAAATCAAATTGTATTTTTGCTTCAAAGTTAATAGAATGGCATGGGATAGATATATAGGATTACAGGCCTGATAAAGTACACCACTTGATTTTCACACCTATGATTTAGTTTGTTAATGTTGACTGCTGATAGCTAAAAGATAAATCAAAGTCAAATTATGGAAAAAGGGCAATGGAAGTACTGAATTCCATGAAGTTACACATGTGGCAGATAGGATCAAATGCAGCCAAGCTAAGATTTAAAGGTCAAATCTGTGTTGCTTCAGTTGAGATCCAGCTGTGAAAAGTGTGATGAATTAGTGGTGAACAAAGGAATAGGGTTTTTTTTGTTGTTGTTGTTGCATTTATCTCCTGGATTACCTTGATTGGCAGAAATACATAGAACCAAAGGTCTCCAAAGATTTCTTTTTTCTGCTGTCGACAAAAATGTGATAAGGAAGTTTAAGACTTCTCCACTTCCAAGTGAATTGATGATGAGATCATAGAGAAAACAAAATTACCAAAAGTATTTGATAAGACATATCTTTCCAATGGTAGGTATCTCTTTAGACTTTAACCATTACTGAATTCTTGAAAGCCTTCAATGGGCCATCGGTAAATTCTACAGGAATACCAGTCAACAGCGGTGATGAATTAATACAGTCTATTTTTTCATTTTAATTAGTAAGTTAGAACACAATCTAGAACCACTTATTAAAAAATAAAACTGTAAAGAAAACTTTGCACAAAAAAATAAGAACTATTTTGAAATTTGAAAATTAATATGATGGAATTGGGAAATAATGATTTAGAAACTAAATTAATAATTTTCCTTCATTTATCCAATAAAAGTGTACAATGAAGAAATATACTTAAGAAACTAATAGAATTGACTAATTTCTAGATCCTTGAAACAAGTTATGTATGTTAATGCCTTGGATTGCTTTAGTTAGAATTAATAAAAGAGATAGCTTTGATAACTCTGGTAATACATTAAACAAATGGTTTAAAGAAATAAAGTTTGTTTGTTTTTTCCTCTCTAAGCTTCCTTTGGTATGCTAGGTATCTTTGCATAGCTATTTTCTGCCCAGATAAGCAGAAATCCGAACAAAAATCTTCAAAAAAATAAGTTATAATAAACATGACTAAAAACCAGTTGCAATAATGTGGTTTTCTATTACTTGGATTAGCAGTTTTATGCAATTATTCATATACATATTAGTACTACTGAAGTTCAATTTATAAATGGAACAGTCTGCATTTAGTAATTTAGCATTGCCCAATATGGAAGAATTAACCAAAAATATGCAAATCACTCTCTTAGAAGTAACAAAACAAAAGCTCCTGTTAGCTATAAAAAAGGTTGAAAGCATGTGACTGAATATGTAAATTATCTTTAGTTTCTCAAAAAAGGTTTTCTAAAGTAATTGAATATAAATGAAAGCTACAGTTTTAAACACTAATAACAATTCTTTTAAATGATTGTTATATGCTAAGCACTGAGTTAAGGGCTTTATTTTCTAACAACATTATTAGTCTCATAACAAATCTAAGAGTCAGATACTATTATTATTGACATTTACAGATGGGATTAAGTGATTTATTGAAGAGTCCACAATTAATACATGTTTCAGCTCTATTTTGAACCAAGGTTATTTGACTTCTTGACTGCATTACACAACAGAGAACTGCCTCATAACTAAGCCATCGGCATTTGTTTGGCTTTTTAAATAGTAAATGTGTTAAGAGTACAAGTTTTTTGTAGTCGTTCTCTATTTTAACTGCACTGTAATATCACACTTTGTCTTAAACCAGTAGCTGAGAAGCACTGTTTTAATATTTCTGTCACAATTAAGCAATGAATTTAAGGTTTTTTACTGACATTCATTTCTTTTATTGCCACACATTAATTCAGTACAGATTTAGTAAGCTCTCACTGAATACAATTTTAGTGCAATATTTCTATAGTTTGAATGTTGGGTCTCTCCAAAATTCAAGGACACTGCAAAGTGGTGGTGTTAGGAGGAGGTCCTCTGGGAGGCAATTAGGTCATAAGGGCAGAGCTCCCGTGATTAGGAGTAGTGCTCTTACCCTGAAGAGCTCCCTAGCTTTTCTAGTGCATGAGGACACAGAGAGAAGTCAATAAATAGTCTTTAGCATGGAAGAGGGCATTCCCCAGAACACAACCATGCCAGTGCCTTGATTTTAGACTTCCCAGCACTACAAGTGTGAGAAGTAAAATTGTGTTGTTTTCGAAGCCACTCAATGTGTGGTACTGTGTTATATAGCAGCCTGAACGGACTAAGGCAGGTACTCTAAATCCGCTTCTAGGTGCAGCATGTAAGGGGTAAAATGACAAGCTCCTCACTCCTGAGGAGCTGATATTCGAGTTGTGGAAAATAGATCATAAGGAAGAAATAAAGAAAAAAATCTGGTAGAAGAAAAGTTGATTTTATGCCAACAGAGACAAGAGGCACTAGGTGGTTTCCTATGCGATAACACTAAACCAAGTCTGGTTTAGTTACTCATCTACGTAGCAACAGAAGCAGTATAGTCATAAAGAGTTTGCGCTTTGGACCTAGACCTCAGTATATATTCCAGGCCCATCAGTAGCTACTTGCTAACTTTATAGAAATGGGAAAATTCCATAATCTGTTTAGACCTCAGTTTACTTATCTGTACAGTAGAAACACATATCAATTCCACAGGGTTAATGAGGGAGATGAGATTGACTGTGATAAATGAACTTGAAACATTTGAAGAAAATCATGAAAACCCTTACATTTCACTTCCTCATATGAAACTTTTCTACTACTTCCAAGCAATTTTTTTCTGATGTGTGGTTGCTACACTTGTTTAAATCTCATTCAATAATCAACTATTATATGCCATGCTCTGTGCTATGCACTGGACCTAAAGCTGAAAAAAGTACATAATATGGTTATTAGGAATCTTAAAGTCCAGGGAGAAAGATTCAAACAAGTAGTTTTTAGTATAATGTGGAGATGAGTTACTTTACTTTTTAAAGAAAATAATTATTTGTTCTCTCTCATTCTGTTCTAGGCTTCACCATATAAATCAGCTAATGACTGGAGCTAATTGACTCCTCTAATGAACCACAGTAAGCTAAGTATCAGTAAGATAACTATACTATGATTATGTTAAGATTGTTACACTATGTTATCATATAGTTTTAGATAACTCAAGCTAAGATTACTTAAGATATCTATATGATGATTATATAATTACAGTAAATGAAAGGCTGGGCTACATGGAGCTATCCTCAGAATATAAAAATTTCCAATTGAAAAAATCATTTTATTCAGGAAATAAAAAGTTTTTAAAAGCCTGTAACTATGTAGAACAGGTGCTAAATTCCATTTTTTTACCAAAAGATTTACGTCAGGGACACATAAGCCTTTTCACTATTGAAGTATTTGGAAGATCCCAAAAGAAGATATTGTCCAATAATAGATTGATCCCTTGAGGTTCAGTTATTCATGAGAAGTAGAGGCTATTGACACTAAAAGCTTTCTTGCCTTTTTATCCACAGGTATTTTTTTAAATAGCAATAAATAAATAAATAAATAAATAAATAAAAATAAAAATAAATGAATGCCTCAAAATCTGGGCTTACTGCTTAAACCTTTCTCATCTCTTACTTTGGGATTTGCAAGATATGAAAGAGATGAGAATGCTTTCCTTAGATCAAATTTCCTCCTTGTTTAATAAGTTTTTCAGCTATCACAGACAGTTTGCAGCACTGGAATCTAAAATCTATGGTAAATATAACTTTGAGCAATACAAAAGAAGTTGCATTTTGCTTTCATCATATTAATGAACATGATTTACCTAGATAATTATTTTGTCTTACTGTTTCTAATCCCAACATTTACTGTGGAAACAAACATATTCGT
The DNA here is from genome assembly GCF_018350155.1 of Leopardus geoffroyi. Taxonomy (NCBI): domain Eukaryota; kingdom Metazoa; phylum Chordata; class Mammalia; order Carnivora; family Felidae; genus Leopardus; species Leopardus geoffroyi. The sequence continues at coordinate 67,631,512 of NC_059328.1, forward strand.
TAACAATTATTGTATTTTATTGTTATATCAAAATAAATGCATTTTATGAACCTAATAGCTTGTATTTGTTTCCTTGAACACAAAGAGCCACCTTGTGATTTAAAACTATGAATGAGACAAAGTTATTAGGATCACTGTGTAATTTTGATCATTATATGTAGCTAAGAATATGCTTCATAGCTATACTAGAAAATAAAAAGAATGGTCCCAATTTTTCCATAATGACACTAAAAAAGCTGCAAAGCAATATAGGCTACATATTTTGAATGTATTGATTAAATTTATATTGGCATACTGCATAAACATGAACACTTCGACACATGGGGGCTTCTTGTAATATAGTATAACTTTCTGGTTTCTAAATCAGACTTTTATTCCTTACTTTTGACTGAACCCACCCCTCAAATCACAACAGATAGTATTAAATTTTACCTGATCTTAATTTGAAAGATGCATTTTCATTTGAAGTCTAAGTTGGCCAGATTTATTGATGGTAGGTACTAATTAAATACTTTTTGAAAGAAGAATAAACATTGGAATTTTCATTGGGAAGGTGGGTGGGAATGACATCACGACCACCATGCACTTCCTTGAATCAGAAAGTTGATAGTTCATTTTTCAATCCAAATTACCCCTACTTTGGGAGGGTTATCTGGAGGTTAGAAAGAAGTTTGAGTTTGGGGGAAGAAAACTTGGAGCAAGGAACACTCATGCCCTCTTCGATCTAAATTTCAAGTAGGAGTCAGGACGCAGAACAAACCAGAATGAGGGCAGTAGATTAAATTTGGGGCTGAGGAATGAACAGATTCAAAGCTGGTAGACCAAGATGAAAACAGGTTGGGATCAAGTAGGGATATGTTTGGGAGATGGTGTTCCTAAATTTTGTTATTATTTTCAAATACATTTGAATATATGTAGATCTCCTAAGATGTTTTAGGCTGAGTAAGGGCAAGATGAAATTGTATATTTTTTATACTTCCTAGTATAATATTCTTAGTGTCCAGATTCTGTTAATGACACAATTGCCTTGATCTGCATTCTTACTCTTCAAGTCATTTATTCATTTTAATGAAAATATTTGGTTTCCCATATTCCAGAAACTCTTCTAGGCTAGAGTTACAAGATAGACAAAGTCAGTGTCCTCTTAGGGTTGGATTCTAGTATGAAAAACAGATTAAGAAAGTTAAACACATAAATAGCAGTAAGGACTAGGAATAATAAAGGAAAGCAAGACAGTGAGTGAAGAAATGTCTCAGAAAGAAAGGTAGTCAGGAACAGTCTCCTTGAGGAGGTGACAGTTCAGCAGAAATTGGAATTAGGGAGCCAGTCTTATGAAGATCTGGTGAATGAGTGCTCTAAGCAGAAGGAACAACAATTAATATATGTAATGTGTGTCACTCTCATCAAATAAGTCTTTTACATGTCTTTGTAATTTTTCAAACATACATCATTTAATCCGTTCTATATATACAGGCCAAATGAATCATACCAAAACACATACTTAATCATGTCACCTGGGGACTTCAAAGCTCTCAATGGCTCCTCATTGCCTAGAGAAGAAACCCAAGCATACAGTCTAAATATACAGAATCTATTGACTAGTGAATCTTTGTCATTAAATCACATGCTTGAATTAGGAAAAAGCAAAACTGTATAACAGAAATAAAGGGATTTATATTATAGTATGAAGGGGGAAAAAAAACTTCCAAAATAACTATTAGTTACAAAAATTCAAGAGTAATGTGATATAGAATATGTTGGCCTAGAGGGGTATATAATACACAATAAAAAAAATCCAATAATTTTTGCCATGTTATATTGTCATATTAGTCAAAGAGAAACAATGGGTTAGCAGCTCATGTAAAACTATTTTTTCCTTTAATGTATTTGAGGATATTTCCTTAAAAAATTTTTTTTATTGTTTATTTATTTTTGAGGGGGGGGGCGGTGGGGAGGGGCAGAGAGAGGCAGACACAGAATCTAAGCAGGCTCGAGGCTCTGAGCTGTCGGCACAGAGCCCAATGCGGGGCTTAAACCCACGGACTGTGATATCATAACCTGAGCCAAAGGCGGACACTTAACCAACTGAGCCACCCAGGTGCCCCCTTTGAGGGTATTTTTAAATGACTGACTAAAAGGAATTTGGCTGAAAAAAAAGACACTGGAATGAGAATGTTCCAAAACCAAACTATATTTATAGATAAAGCATTCCATACACTGATTAAAGCTATGTGGTAATGGACTCTGGCACACAGACAAAAAATGGGAGATGGACTGCAAGCCATGTAGTGGCTTCATGTAGCCATTTGTGATGCATGTAGTCCCTCCCTCCTCTTCTCAGCTGCCTGCCCCTCCTGAGGGGTGTTTGGGTTTGTTTTTGTTTTTTTGGTCCATCTCTCCTCCTCAATATCCCCCCCAACTCCCCAACCTCCACCGCCCGCCCCCACTCCCATGTATGTCTTACTCTTATTCTGTTAATAAACTTTGTTTTGAGATCTGACAAAATTATCTATTTATATCTGCATTCGATTTGAACTTACGTGCAGTGATAATCAGATGGAGCTGGTCAGGAAGATTCACCAATGTTCTATACCAAGAAAGTTGATTTGAGTGGCTAGACAACTCTAGGGACTGTTGAAGAAGTATCTAGAACATTAGGTAGGGAACCACATAATTTAATCAATGTCTTCAAAATGGAATATCATTGAGTTCAAAACTGCCCTTGACTTTATCCACTGGGCAATCCAATGAAGACAATGATTACCTTATATTTACCCATACTTTTGGAAAGTATTTAGATAGATATTTTCCAATGGTATAAACAGTAATCATAAAGTGTTTTATTGTATCATTTATTTTATGGACGCTTAAAACTGGTAACTACCATTTTTTCCCTACTCTATAAAGCTGTGTTTATTTGTCTTCACTATTTTTTTAACTTTACTAAAATATTCTATGCAACTTTAAAATTAAACTTTTTAAAATTTAATGCATTTAGATCCTTAGTAAGAATTTTCTGTAAAATTGACATTTAATGCAAATGTATAAGACCAAGATTTCTTTACTATTTTAGCAAGATATTCTTCTAATTCTCAGTGCAGCATCTCTCTTAATCAAAATGGATTTATTCATTAGGTATTCAAGGTATTCATTCATTCAAGGTATCCAATTTGTGTATCTAGAGAAATTTTACTTCAATAAATTAGAGAGCTAGTTATATTTATTTTCACTTTTTAAGTTACATTTTGGATCACAACATATGTAGTGAATCATATTTTGCAGGGGATGGGGTGGGTGGTCCTGTGAAATTATTCAATTTAAAAATATTCTAGATAATAGCCCACAGCCCTCTACCTCAGAACATACCTTAGGCCTGTATGACTGGGCTGATAAAATACAGCCCTTTGTGCCTTCACGCTCTAATTCTCAATTCATGTGGACAAGTCCTTTCCCAGAATTTGCAATGGACATGTTAGTATTTTATCTGTTGTCTACCACTAAATCTCAGGTATACTTCTGTTCTTTTTCTAGAAAAATATTTACCAGGAGATTTGCCTGTAAATTTTGTTTTGTTTTAATCATCCATAGGGCTAGATTGTAACTTTTTTTTTTATGAGTGAATGCTCCTGATTCTTATTTCCTTATTTAGTTTTCTTTAAAACTCAGGCTGAAATGTTTATTATTCCTGATCTGATGGGAAGTTTTGCTATATTGGTTGCCACTAATGCAGATGAAGATAGGTGATTCATTTCCCTCAAGTTGCCTCTGGTTTTCATTGGTGGCTAGATTTGTTTATATCTAAATGTTTTTAGGGGGAAAAGGACTAATATTGGAAACATGAGCATTTTTCCCCAAAATATATTTTGATCAGGTTTTCTTTATAAATTTGTTTAACTTCATCTTGTGTTAACCAAATATGCTTCGTTTTAACCAGATTTGTTTGTATACTTGCAGTGCACTTGAGTACACCATATGCTTTATAAGAAGTTGTTTATTCAGTACGTATATACTGACAACATTCCATTTTTCAGACACAAATCCAGTCTTTGAGTGAGCTTACTGTCCACTTAGAGATAAATTAGCATTATTTTTACATTTAGGCAGTACATTTATGTAGCTTGGGATCTGGATTCAACTGACTGTCTATGTTTAGATTCCTGACTTATTCTAGATACATTACCTAAGAAAAAAATTTAAAGGGGCACGTCAGTGGTTCAGTCAGTTAAGCGTCCGACTCTTGATTTCTCAGGTCATGATCTCGTGGTTTGTGAGTTTAAACCCCGGAAGTGGGCTCTGTGCTGACAGCTCGGAGCCTGCTTAGCATTTTCTCTTCTCTTCTCTCTCTGTTCTTTCCCCGCATGCATACATACTCCGTCTCTCGCTCTCTCTCAAAATAAATGAATAAACTTAAAAATACATATATTTAAAAAAAGAAAAAAAATTAAGTTTCTCTATCTACAAAAAAGAAATAATTATGTCATTATAGTACAGTATCATTAATAATAGTCAAAGTCATAATGATAGTATTTATTAATTGTTCATCATCTATGAAGCTGTGTCTTAACAATCTTACTCAACATAAATTGAGAAATTAAGTAGATGGTCCAACTTACTCAAATAATTCAAAAGACAAAGCAGGAATTTGAACTCCAAATTATCTACTTCCAAAACAGAATTGAACAATTCTCTTATATATAACTAAGTAAATTCTCTAAAGGGAGTTGTTTTTGTTTTGGCTGGTGATAATGACCTTGATGGTGCTGATGATGGTAAATGGGTAAAAATGACGTGCTCAACCTGTTTCTAACTTTCTAACTTTTGTACTACATATTCGTAGTCGCGTAGCAAAAGCAATTATTTTCATTTGATTTTTTAAAAACCTTTTTCCTTTCAGTTTATGGAGCACTCACTATAAGTGACAATGCAGACCATAAAACAGCTATGTCTTATTTTTCAAATTCAAACTTTAATTTGAGCCTTGATGCTAATTGTCACTAAACACTTATTCTGCTAGCAATATTATGTTTTATAAGTGTAATAAGAGAAATAGGATGTCAATATAAAAATATTTGTCCTAGTAAAATGGTAATTTATATGCCCATTTATATTTTCTATTGCATCAGAGAAATTGCAAACGGCTTGCTATATTAGAAAGTTTTATGGGACTATCTTTGAAAAGGAACTTGCAAAGCTTTATGATAACTTAAAAAAAAAAGAATTGAAGCATTTTTTAAGCAATCCATATTTTTAGATTTTTGAATTGAGTAAATTGGTTATACAGAAGGAAAAAAAAAAAAAGGAGTGTATCCACATTTAACAAAGACCAGAGAGGTTAGTTTCTATAGCATTTCTTTTTTTTTTTTCATTCCATCCTCAGAAGGCAGAAGAAAAGGACAAGTGAACATTTCCTACAAAAGCACAGTCATTTGTTCTCTGAATTCAATGCTACCAAAGTATGAAACCCATTGCAATAGACTCTGCCAAAGACATTCAGAAAGTCTAAAACCTCCTTTTGCAATGAAAGATATTACTGCTGTAACATCTTCAAAGGAGCCAAATTTTCATCCTTTTCTGCACTTGTAAGGCCCACATTGGAGGATATATTCTGGGCAACAAAGCCAGTAAGAAAATGAGAGTCTTTACTATTAAAGTATAGGGGAAAAAATGTAACCAAGAATTATATACAAAGGAGATATTTGTATACCTTATGTTTAAGTATAAGCCACAAAGTATGTGAATATGTTGATAAAGTTTTAAGAACTACTTTAAAATGCAAGCATGAATTTATAATTGATAATTGATACTGGGGCACAAAATGATATAGAATTTCCGTAGGTCTGTTTCAAAGTTTTCAAAAGTGTCAATAGACTGTTCAAAGGTATGATGTTCATTGAACAGTGCTTGTCTGGAATTATTTTGCATTTCTGGTAGATTTAACATGTAAAGTGCTTAGAGTTATTTACGATTTTTCTAGACATGCCATTTTCTTTCAGCAATGCCTTTGGCTTTTAAATATTGTTCCCCATTAATAAAAGGAAGTAACATTTTAAAATGAGGAATGAATCTAAGCTTTAAATAAATTGCATATGATTTACAGTTACAAATCTGGCATTTAAATAAGGTTGTACTATTCAAAATATGTTCCCTCATTACATGGTTTAGGTTTGAAGTATAAACTATTGTTCATAATCTTAAACTTCCATTAAAATTTCTTCTTTCCATCCTAAATATTAAAACAGATCCTCAAGATATGATGGGAAGCATATGTAGTTAATTAGCTAAGCAATAGTGGAACACTGCTTAGTCAAAATGAAGGTGTATTTCACTTTGGAAATACTGAAATTATCTCTTAAAGGCACTTCAGCCTGTATTTTTATTTGTTATTAAATTTGAACTTCTCTCAGATTTTTCCTTATAAAGATGATTTGCCCAAATCTCATTAATAAATGACATTTATGAACTGCTGCCTCCAACTGCCCTTGCATTGTTCCTGAGAACTCAACATTAATATGTTGTTCGCATTTCATGTTCTTGAGCTCTTAAAAATATTTATTTTTCAAATATTCTCATGTTGGTTAAAGAAAAAGATTATTGAAAAGCCCATAGCACAAAAGATCATATGACTTAAAAGGTAGTCAGTGATTTATGACATTGTTACCGCCCATCATTGAGTAAATGAGGCTTGAAACTGACTAATGTTTCTCTTCATTTTGTTTGTTGGAAACATTTATAACTTCCTCCAGGGATTTTTTTTTTTTTGTTAGTGCTATATTGTAGAGTAGTGGGGTAAGAAAAAAAAAAAAAGGAAAAATCTTGCCCTGTTACTTGGCTTTAATTACATTTGAGGGATAATACTTTGGACTTAGTATTACTCAGAATATTTTTGACTTAGTAAACTTATTTTTGCATTTTTGAAACAACATCTACATTGATAAAAGCAAAAAGAAAAGCATTAATAACAAAACCTATTTCAAATCAGCTTTTCTTTAAATGATCAGTTTATCATATTCTAGTTTTCTATCCCTATATCACATCATGGAAATAGGTTCTCACAACTTATTTTCTTAGAAACAGTGTAAGCCACCTGAAATAAAAACATGTGGAAGATATTATGATTTGAGCTGTTATTTAAGGTGGCACTAGAAAAGACATGAAGTTTTATTGCTTCAAAAAGAAAGAAAGTATATAAAATATGTTTGCTGTTTTCGCTGTGAAGTTAGGAGATCTCTTAATGCACACATGTAACTTCTGTGTTTATTCTTAAGTATTATGCTAAAAAGAAGGACTTGATTTTTCCCTAAGGGACTGAGTTGAACCCCAACTGTGGCCATCTTTGGATTTTGATGCTAAGCACAGTGGTGATCTATCTTACATTATTCTGAAGTAAATTATTTACTCTTTTAAAAATTTATCAAGAATAAGATTTGAATTTAGGGGTTTAGAATAAGTATAAATAAGAAAGATTGATTTTAAATACAGGACCAATGTTTTTCTCTCAGCTTCAGTCTTGGAAGAAGAGCCTAAACTAGAACACAGATGATAATGCAAAGAATTGATTTAAAATTTCGCAAGTTACTGAGATTTTAATGCACTATTATTTTTAGGATGTGTAACAAAGTAATAGTTAAGACTGAACACTAGACAGATTTTGCTTTAAACCACCTTTTACTGCTTTACTGTTTGTGATCATGGGTAAATGACATCTGTGAAGCTTAGCTGACTTCTAAATTGGGATTAAAACATGAATAGTCTTTTTGTTTGTTTGTTTACTTCAAGGAAAAATGCAATACAGTATAGGAAACATTAGCACAGTGGCAACCACAAACAAGCTTTCAAAAATGCTTTATAAATATATAAGAAGGTATGTTACTTAAGAGCTTGAGGTCTGTTTTCAGGTATATTTGATTGTCTGCCTAGGATTTACCACATACTGGCTGAGAGACCTTGGAAAGGCTTTGCAAAACTTTGCTATTTATCTTTCCTCAAATGCAAAAAAGAAAAAAAAAAGCAGATAATAAAAGTATCTACCTACATCAGCTCTGTGTGGATAATACATGTATACACTTATATACTTGGCACATATTAAGGTTATAACAAATATTAGTTAAGTTATTCCTGTTGTTGCTAGAAGATATATTTATACACATAAACAGAAGTTGCGTGTGTGTGTGTGTGTGTGTGTGTGTGTGTGTGTGTGTGTATAACCAGACTAAGCTGGAAGCTGGACCCGCCTACATCTGGAAAGTGGAAAAGCAGAAGGGGATATTCTGCATCTGTTTATTCTTATGCCTTTAGTGGGCCTTGCTGGCAGTGGTAACTTCACACCAGCAGCATGAGGAGATAGCATCACAGCAAGCCCCAAAAGGAGCATACGGAAATGCTAGCAACCATGTGGCGATCAAGGAGAACAGCTCAATGGTACATGTAAGTCACCCCCTAAGAAACCTACAAACTAGCTGGGAAGAAATGGTCGGAAGTACAACCGTTTGTGCAATATGCATGAGAGGCAAAAATCATAGAAATTCTATATTGTATTTATTTTAACCCTGAAATAGCCTACTGCATCGCCATCTAAAATTACTATTTGTTCCTCTTTCTTTTGCCTTCATAAACCGTATAGTCATTTCATGTTTGTTCCTGAAACTCGCCATTTCTTCCCCATGATCGTGCACAGGAGATGTTCTGTGTGGGAATACTTGAATACGTTCCAGACCCAAATACCCTATCACCCTTAATGGATGCCAGTGGTGGTACCAATATTTCTGGTTTGCTGCCATTTGGCACAGCTATCTAGATATGCACCAGCCACTCAGGGTGTTGAAACGCCAGAATCAGCTTCTCTTCCAAATGAACAATTTGAAAGGGAGAAATAGAGGGGCGCCTGGGTGGCGCAGTCGGTTAAGCGTCCAACTTCAGCCAGGTCACGATCTCACGGTCCGTGAGTTCGAGCCCCGCGTCAGGCTCTGGGCTGATGGCTCAGAGCCTGGAGCCTGTTTCCGATTCTGTGTCTCCCTCTCTCTCTGCCCCTCCCCCGTTCATGCTCTGTCTCTCTCTGTCCCCAAAAAAATAAACGTTGAAAAAAAAATTTTTTTTTAAAATAAATAAAAAAAAAAGGGAGAAATAGACAGCAAGATATTTATTTTTAAAGTCTCTTCTCCTTTATCATTGTCTGTAAGAGAAAAGCAAGATAATATGCAAAAACCAGCTCACAGCTGGTGGCTGACTATATTTTACCGCTGATACACACATTAAAGTTAAAGGCAAAGAATATGGCAGGCCAATCTGACTTTGAAAGGCTTGACTTCAAGCCCAATACAAAGGAATAATACATTAAATTCATAGCTAAACTTACATCAAAGGAAGAGAAATTCCAGAAATAAGAAGAAAATTGGAAATTAAAAGAATAAGTAGGGGAGGTTTCTGAAAGAGTCAGGAGTATCAGAGTGAAATACAAACTCTAATGATGAGTCTGATACTCTAACATTCACTTCTAGAATGGGTTCAGGATACAAGCTCTAGATACGAGCCTTTGGAAGCAGTGAGAAAATTTTCTCATCACCTAGGGCCTGATGAGAAAAATTATAAAAATTCAGTCCATTTTTACCCATATATAAAGGATATACATTACTATGCAAGCATGATGCAGAAACCCGAAGTTAAATTAAAATCAAGGGGCACCTGGGTGGTTGAGTCAGTGAAGCATCCAACTCTTGATTCAGGTAAGGTCCTTATCTCACATTTTTTGGGTTTGAGGTCCACATCGGGCTCTACACTGACAGTGTGGAGCCTGCTTGGGATTCCTCTCCCCATCTCTCTCTACCCTTGCACTGCTCTCTTTCTCAAATAAATAAATAAGTTTAAAAAGAAAAAAGAAAAGAAAAGAAGGGGCACATGGATGGCTCAGTCGATTAAGCGTCTGACTTCAGCTCAGGTCATAATCTCGCGGTGCCTGAGTTCAAGCCCCAGTCGGGCTCTGTGCTGACAGTTCAGAGCGTGGAGCCTGCCTCGGACTCTGTCTCCCTCTCTCTCTGCCCCTCCCCTGCTCTTACTTTGTCTTTCTCTCTCTCTCAAAATAAACAATAAAAAAAAAAAAAAAGAAATTAAAATCAAGTTTGCAACCAGTCAAAGACATAGGGCCTTACAAACTTACCTTATGGAGACAACTCTACACCACAGGACTCTATGGAAAACAAATGTCACAGGAAAATAAACCTACACTGATATTTTATAAACTATAAGAGGAAATAAACTAGTTTTAATAAAGGCTTTCAAAGAAGTGTGCTTACGATTATCAGAAAGGAAAAGGAAGGAATAGAAAATATGAGATATTGAGAAAGGTAGTATTATGTGCACAGTTTTTTTAACCCCCATTTGGGGCCCAGAACATTTCTTTACCAAGAGATAAAGGGTCCTTACAGCTTGCACTGGACTTGTCACCTTGTGAGGGAATATCTTTCCCAGTTTCAGACTCAGCGTGTACTCCTTTGTCCTGCCTGGGCATGTGTGGCATATGGCGCCTGGCCAATCCCACTACTATATTTGTCCCCTACGGAGGGGAGGTGGGGTTCTTCCGACTGAGCACAAAAGGAGTACATGCAGGCCAGTTGCCCTGCTTTAGCTGCCAGGAGGGATCGGCAGGCCATGGATCCTGCTGGCACACACTACTGAAACTGATCTTGCTCTGCCTCTTCTACGGGAGCAAAGCATTGTTCCATCCAGTACTTAACTGATGTCTTCTCCTTGGCAAGTCTGATACCAAGATCAGTGGGCAGAAGTGTTTATAGCTCTACTCTGATAATAGGCAACAGATGCCACTTGCTAAACATAAGATCAGTATAAAACACAAAATAAAACAAAACAACAGGAGAATTTTAATAGTTACCATAAGTTAAAATTGGTATAGCCACTCTAGAATGCATTGGAAATATCTAATAATGTTTCAAATATGCATTATACTTTTATATCTAGTCTAGAAACTTTTAGTCTAGAATACTTTTATATCTAGTCTAGACATTTTTGCATTGAGGGCTAACAGACCCAAGGAAGAAGGTGTTTGTTTATTCTTGCATTGTTGGTTTTAGAGACAAACTGGAAACAATATCTGGACAAAAATGGATAAAGTATGACTTAATTGTATGTTAAAATATTACAATTAAAATGAATAAACTTTACCTGGGAATGTACTCTTAGATAGACCTAAAAATACACTATTGAGTCAGCCTCAGTTTTTTGGTTTTCTATGCTACCATAAAAGATTACTACAAACATAGTAGCTTAAACAAGATAAATGCATTACATTATAGTTCTTTAGGTCAGGAATCTGACATAGGTCTCATCAGGCTAAGATCAACATGGTGTTAGCGCTGTCTTCCTTTCTGTAGACTCTAGCGGAGAATTCTTTTAAGTATTTATGCTCTGGCAAAATTCACTTCCATGTAGTTGTAGAACTATCTTTTGTTTTGTTTTGTTTCCTTCAAGAGAAAGGGAGAGGCAATGAGTGGGGAGAGGCAGAGGGAGGGAGGGAGGGAGAGAGGGCAGATGGGAGGGAGAGAGGGAGAGAATCCCAAGCAGACTCCACACCCAGTGTGGACCCACAATCCCACAACCATTGAGATCATAACCTGAGAAGAAATCAAGAGTCAGACACTTAACCAACTGTGCCACCCAGATGCCTGTGCTTGTAGGACTTTTAATTTTTTAATTTTTTTAAAGTTTATTTTGAGAGAGGGAGAGAGAGAGTGAGCGAGAGAGCAAGAGAGAGAGCGCACAAGCTGAGGAGGGGCAGAAAGAGAGGGAGACACAGAATCCAAAGCAGGCCCCAGGTTCTAAGTTCTCAGCACAGAGCCCAACACAGGGCTCAAACTCAACAGACCAGAAGATCATGACCTGAGCTTAAGTCAAGTCTTAACCAACTGATCCACCCAGGCGCCCCATAGCATTATCTTAAGATTCACTCTTTTGCCTTTTGTCATTGAATCTCTCTGACCAAAGCCAGGAAATGTTCTTTAATTTTAAGGATCGTGTGATTATATCATGCCCACCCGAGTAGCCAAGAATAATCTCCCTATCACCAGTATCCTTAACCTTAGCGAGAACTGAAAAATCCCTTTGGCTCCAGTATGTTAACACATTCACAGGTTTCAATGACTAGGGCATGGACGTATTGGAGGTCATTATCCTGACTGCAATATAATCCAACCTCTGGACCTCAAAGGTTTACATCCATCCCGAATATAATTATCCCCATTCCAACGTCTCCAATCCATTATACGATCAACTAAAAGTCCAATATTCTCCCTGAAGTTTCATCATCTCAGAAGTCCCAAATCTCATCACCTAAATCATGTACACTGGGTATGAGTGAGTCTCAGTATAATCCACCCTCCAACACAATCCCCCTCCACCTGTAGACTTGCAAAACTAAAGGAGCGTGCCATATGCTGCCAGAATCCAATGGTATAAGAGGAATAAGATAAAAGTAAATATATCAACTCAAAATACAATAAAATGGAAGGAAAGTGGAGACACTGATCTCACACAATTTTGAAATTTAGTCACACAAATTCAATTAGGTTTGAGGCCTAGGAATAGTCCTCTCTCTGTCTTTGCATCTCTGCCCTCTGGTTCAAGGCTCTGTTCTCTGAATCATCCTACCTTTTTCACAAAAGGTAACAGGTCTTCGCAGCTGAGTAGTTTTATTAACTTGTTCCTTGCCACTAGACGTTGGGGAATCCAGTACTTTTAAAATTCACGTTATGTCTTTTCTTTCTCTTTCAGTCTAACCTCAGTGTTTCTGCTGATATGAAATTCTCAAGAACTTTATGGTTCTCCCATACCTGTTACAAAGATTCATTCAATTAAACATGAGAGTTGTCCATGGATCTGTCCTAGATAATTCAGTATGATAGCATTTGCAATAACCTTTAAAAGCACATTAATGTTAGATCTTATTCATGGATAATAGATATGCACTGAAATAAAAAATACGGGTAAGAAGAATACACAGTCAATTCATGATGGAGTTCTGTATGAAGAAGATGATAGGATGGGAAATAGAAAAAGGGAGTAGATTTTTAAAAGGTTTTTAGTTTTATATAACTCTGAAAAAAAAAACTAGTCCTTCTGTAGCAAAAACATAAATGTTAGCCTTTACTCTAACTAATATAAAAAACACCTGGCTATCTACCTTTATTTTCTACAATTGAAAGAAAAATTACAACTAAATAGATAAAAATAATTCTTCAGGGAGTTGTTCTGATAAATGGATTTCAGGTCAACAACCCTACAAACGTTCCCAGTTGAACATTCAGCAGCTGAACAGTGGGCTTTCTGGAGCAAGCCAAGGCCTCTAAAGATGCCATTTTGCAAAGACAGATGGGCAGATAGATACTGTCCAACATTTAGCATATGCTTCTCTGTGGAGTTCAGAAAATGCTTTCTAGGTGTCATTTTTACATAGTGTTAGTTACAGAAGTAGACAATGGTTATTAATGTCCCAGAGTGCCATCATTTTTCTCCTAAGAATTTCTGAGATTGTTCTAGTCCTGTATTAAACTTTTGAAAAGCTAGATATACTAACCCTTGAAATTGTTCTTAATTAGGTTTAATTATTTATGCTGTACTTGTTGGAGATGTCATTTTAATTTTTTAAACCTAATAAATAAAACAAAACAATTTGATATCTATTAATGAAGGTGCTAAATATATAAACCAGATGCCTTTATTTTTTTTATGAAAAATAGTTGATTAAAAGAAATCCCACATGCCATTGCTATTCCATCATGACACATACTCCTTACTACTGGGGATACCAGGGAGTACATGCTCATAGTTTCCATCACTTTTGTTTCAGAAAAGAGAAGCACCAAATGTGGACCCACATCAGTTTTCAGTTAAGGCAGTGTCCCTCTCATTAACCCAAATCTGAGAGGAATGGAAAAGGCATTTTGGGGGGACACCACAATGGAGTTCTCATTTAGTTAAAAAGTAATATAATCAAAGTCCCCACAAGTTATTTTGCAGCTATCAACAAAGTGATTCTCAAGTTTATATGGAGAGACAAAAGACCCAGAAATACGCAACACAATAAATACCGAAGAAAAGAACAAAGCTAGAGGGCAGGTGCTGCCCAACTTTAAGACTCACTATGAAACGCAAGTAATCAAGCTGGTGGTATCAACAAGAGTAGACAAACATCTCAATAGAACAGAATACAGGGCCCAGAAACAGACCCTCGTAAATACAGTCAACTGATCCTTGACAAAGCAGCCAAAAGAACACAGTGGATCACACAGTGAACACTAGGCTTTTCGACAAATGGTTCCGGAACAACTGACATTCATGTGCCAATAAGAAAAAAAAATCTAGACAGAGAACTTACACCCTTCACAAATGTTAACTCAAAATGGATCAGACTTAAATGGAATATGCAAAACTGTAAAACGCCTGAAGATAACATAAGGGAAATTCTAGATGACTGCAGGTGTGATGCCTTTTTATATACAACATTGAGGACACGATACATGAAATAAATAATTGATAAGCTGGACTTCATTAAAATTAAAAACATCCTTGCAAAAAACAATGTCAAAAGAATGAGACAAGTCACAGAAAAGGAAGAAATATTTGCAAAAGACACAACTGATAAAGGACTGTTAATCAAACTATACAAAGAACTCTTAACCCTCAACATTAAGGAATAATGTGATTAAAAAAAAAGGGGGGGGGTGGTGGGCAAAGACCTTAACAGACACTTCCTAGGAATACAGATGGCAAATAAACATATGAAAAGATGCTCCACATGTCAATAACAAGATACCATTACACACCTCTTAGAATGGCCAAAATCAGAGAAGGAGGCAAACCATAAGAGACTCTTAAATACAGAGAACAAACTGAGGGTTGCTGGAAGGGAGGTCAGTGGGGGGATGTGCTAAATGGGTGAAGTGCATTAAGGAGGGCATTGATGGGATGAGCACTGGGCCTTACATGGAAGTGATGAATTGCTGGGTTCTACTCCTGAAACCAATGCTACATAGCCTATTAACTAACTTGAATTTAAATAATTTTTAAAAACCTGGAATTTAAATAATTTTAAAAAATGCTAGGGAAGATGCAGAACAGCAGCTACTCTCATTCATTGCTAGTATGGGAATGCAAGATGTTATAGGCACTTTAGAAAACAATTCAGTGGTTTCTTATAAAATTAAACATACTCTTATTATATGATCCATCAATTGTTCACCTTAGTATTTACCCAAAGGTGTTGAAAACTTATGTCCACATAGAAGCATGCACATAGATGATTATAGCAGCTTTATTTGTAAGTTCCAAAACTTGACAGCAACCAAGAAGTCCTTCAGAAGGTGACAGAAAATGAAATGTAGCTCATCCAGACAACAGAATATTATTCAGTGCTGAAAAGAAATGAGTTATCAAGCCATGTAAAGACATGAAAGAATGGAAATGCATATAACTACATGAAAAAAAAGCCACTCTGAAAAAGCTGCATACTGTATGATTCCAACTATATGACATTCTCGAGAAGACAACACTATGGAGACAATAAAAAGTTATTGGTTGACAGGATGGGAGGACAATGAGGGAGGACAATGAATAGGCAGAGCACAGAGGGTTTTTAGGGCAGTGAAATTACTCTGTGTGTTGTTGTAATAAAGGATATATGTCATGATACATTTGTATAAGCCCATAGAATGCACAGTGTCAAGAGTGAACCCTAAGGTAAACTGTTGACTTTGGGTGATTATGATCTGTCGACATAAGTTCATCCCTTATAAAAATGTACCATTCTTGTAAAAGATATTGACAATGGGAGAGGCTATACATATGAGGGGATAGAGGATTTATGGGAAAGCTCTGAACCTTCCTCTCAATTTTATTGTGAACCTAAAATTGCTCTAAAAAATGAAGTTTTTATAAAAATTCCTATAGGAAAAGATACTACAGAATGGTAAGCCCAATATTTTGTGCTTTTACTCCTGGGGGATTCACTGATTTCTAAGTTATGCCTCATAAGAGGCCAGCCAGCTGGGGAGTACTCTTAAGTGAGGATATTGGGAAATTAAATATTCTCAAAGGAATAAGTAAAAAGGTTGAGAGTTCAGGGCCTGCCATAAAGAAGGTTTTCTCAAAAAGGTTTTCTGTTGGAAATTCCAGAATGAAGTGGGGTGGAGAGGGATAAACAGAGCACAGAGAATTATTACTACAGTGAGAGTACTCTGTATCATATTATAAAGGTAGATACATGTCATTATACATTTGTCCAAACCTACAGAATATACAACATGAAGAGTAAACCATAATGTAAACACTCTGGGTGATTATGATGTGTCAATGTAGGTTCTTCTTTGGTAACAAATGTACCATTCTGGAGAGTGATGTTGATATGAGGGGATGCTATGCTTGTGTGGGGACCTTCTTAATTTTGTGTGAACCTAAAACTGTTGTGAAAAAAAAATGTAAGTCTTAAAAAAGAGAAGAGCAAACGTGAGTGGCAGAAAGACGTGTCAAGTTCAAATTGAAGCTTCCAACTCATTCCCAAGGCTAGGATATCCCTTGTCTCTTGGATCCCTGACACACTCCGTTACAACCAACTCTCATATTTTGCATAAAATAAAAAATAATAAATAATTATGTATAGTGTTTCCATCACTCTCTCTGTTTTAATGTTTGCCCTGCCATACAAATAGGTCTTTTAGATAACATGCTATCTCTGATAATAACTCTCTTTCTGGGCCAGGTCCCATATCTAAATTCTCCTAGGTACATAAGGGAGAAGTAAATGTTTTTTTGGGTATGCTGGGTCTTGCTTGACTTCAGCTCAAAATTGCCCACATGCCAAAGTGGCATATTTTGGGGTTGCATATCCCTCTGCCCTTCATCACACTCTCATCAAGAGCTCATTTATGATATCTCCTTCCTTAGAGCTGCCTGAGGCTTAGCCTGAAAGTTCTCTAGAATTTATAAGACTTAAATTATCCAGCAATGATAATATTTATAATTGAATATATAATTTAAAAACCTTTTTTGCCAAGCACTAAAGCGTCCTGATAGAGATATCACTAAACAGCATTAATCTCCATCTAACTGTATTCATAAATAAAAGTTATTTTAGTGATACCTGAAAATTTAAATGTAAAGTTCTATAAAAGAAAAACGCATTTTTAAGGATTCATTGAGTTCTCCAGATATGTACAATCACAGTATTTAAGATCATATTTGGATTTGATTTATGCTTTAAATTTAACATGAGATTATGACCAAAGCTTGAATTTTACTAAGGCCAAGCATCAATTTTCCTTTAGTAGATGCTTTCTAATTGTTGATGGCCCTAGTAAACAAATTAGCTTTCTCAACTAGTAAAAACACCTCTTACTACTTGCTTTTGAATAGAACATAATGATTATACTTTAAGATAACTCATGATTACAAATATGCCCAACACAATAATAATCGTAATAGTAATAAGTAGTAATACCACTAGTATTCTTACTAAAAATATCTTTATCAGATTAGGCTATGGTAACAAACGCCAAATACCTATGTCTTATGACAACAAAGTCTTTGTCATGTTCAATTCATCACGTTTGGCTGCTGGTCTTCCCTTTTTATTAATTGTGAGTCTTACAGAAAGGAGTGACTCTTATCTAGGACATGCCACCTTCAGGATTAAGGAAAGGAAGGATTTTCTGGGAATAGTGCTGGCATGCATGAAGATTCTAATGCATGTATTTGGGAGAACATATGAATGCAATTTGGCAGGGGGAAGGGCACATAGCACGGAGTGGAATAGCTGACTCACAGAGTAGATAGAGGTTCAGTCTTAGTAGATACTGCCAAATACTTTTCCGAGGTGGATGTAACATTTCATATCACACTAGCCCAGCATGAGCTGCCATATCCATGCTTATACTTGGTATTTTTCATCCTTTGCACTTTAACCATTGTTATGGAAGTGTAATATCACATTCTGGATTTAATTTGTATTTCCCTGAAACTAGTTTTATGGGACAACTTTGCATACGTTTAGTGGCCTTTTAATTTTTTTAATGTTTTTATTTATTTTGAGAGAGAGACAGAGTACAAGTGGGGGAGGGGCAGGGAACGAGGGAGACACAGAATTCGAGGCAGGCTACCGGCTCTGAACTGTCAGCACAGAGCCTGATGTGAGGCTCTAACTCATGAACTGTGGGATCATGACCTGAGCTGAAGTCAGACACTTAGCCAATTGAGCCACCCAGGTGCCCCTTTAGTGGCTTTTTATATATTATCTTTTGTGAAATGTCTATTTAAGTATTTTACCTATTGTAAAAAGTGTGTTGCTTGCCTTTTCTTAGTGATTTATAAAAGCTTTACTAGATTATTCATCCTTTGCTGGCTTTGTATATTGAAAATGTCTTCTTCCATTAGGTAAGTTGCCCTTTAACTCCCTTGATGATGTACTTTAATGAATAGAGGTTTCTATTTTAATATAGTCTTATTAACAATTTTCAGTCATATTTAACCTTTCTATGCCTGATTAAGAAATATTTGTCTATTCCTAAATTGCAAAGATGCTTTCCAATGTTTCCTTTTATAATATTGTTTTACCATTTATGTTTGTGTCTGTTATATATCTGGAATTGATTTTTGTGTATGGTGTGAAGTAGGGGTCAAGACATTTTTCTAGTATTAATTTCTAAGTATTAATTTCCTCTTGCTGTTATAACAAAGTACCACAAACTTAATTGTTTAAAACAACATAACTTTGAGAATGACATCATTGAGGTGGCAGAATAATAGTCCCAGTAACCCTCATTTCCACACAGAAACACAGATTTAACAATGATATATTGACCAAAATACTTATATGTGAATTCCAGAATCTAGTTAGAAAGTTACAGTCCCTAGACAAATGCAAAGATGAGAACAGACACATTGAAAAGTAAGAAGAGCAATTTCGGTTCCCTTGCATCTGTCCCACCTCCGTGCCAGCTAAGCTCAGTGTCAAGAACGTCCTATCTGGCCTGTGACTTCTTCCTCAGAGGCAAAGAGAGAGAGGAGAGCAGGAGTTCAACCTCCCGGTCATCTGAAGCTGCCCAAGGTACAGATTCTTGTATTGCCTCACTTGGAGCACTGACTAAGTGGACATTGTTTGGAGGCATGGAGGTTGCTGAGAACAAAGGGAAATAGCAAGTCATTTGCTGTGCCTGGCATGGCTTTGTGCAACTGGAAAAGCCACACAGCTTGAGGATTCTCTTCTGAGAGAGAGGGACAGAAGTGGAGTGTACATCAAACATTCCAACTTTCTGGGGGACTGCCCAAAGGACTAGTTTCTGTCATTCCTGACTTGGCAGGTTGATAAGGTGTGGCACAACCTAGATGCTAAGGGACTGTTGAGAACAAAAAAAGACCTGGATGGCATCCTGATGTTTTAGAGGAACTGCAGTACAGCAGACAGACAGAAGAGGAACCAAGAGATTAAAAGCTTCTAACTCCCCACCCAACCCCCCAAAAAGAGAGAGAAAACTGGATCATTAGGAATTTATATGCACAAGTTCAGAGAACATATATCAACAGAAAAGGCTTCAGAAAACCAAATCTTCAATTGAGCTCATTGGTTAGGGTCTTATGCCAATCCAATCCATAAAGACTGGAGGAGTGGGTGTTTCTTCAAATGCACAGATATCAGTGATAAGCTATATGGAACTCAAAGAAACAAGGAAACATGGCCCAATAAAAGGGAAAAAATAAATCTCCAGAAATCTACCCTGAAAGAAATGGAGGCAAATGAATTACATGTCAAAAAAAAAAAAAAGCAAAATAACCATAGTAAAAATGCTCAACAAACTCAGGAAAATGATGTCTTAGAAAAACAAAAATTTTAACAGAGAAAGAATATATGAAAAAAACACTTTTGGAGCTGAGAAAAATAAGTGAAAAGAAATCACTACATGGATTCAATATAGACTTGATCAAGCAGAAGAAAAAAGAGTAAACCTTAAGAATAAATAAATAAAACATGAAGAAAGCCTAAAGGCTCATGAGATAACATCAAATGATCCAAAATACACTTAATGGGAGTACCAAGTTGCCAGCATCTCCCTAAAAAGAGCTTGTACACATGTCTGGTACATCAGCTTTGCAACTGCTGCCTATGGACAGTCCCCCAAATCAACTTGTTCTGGTAACCAACAATGATTGATTTATCAGTCTCACAGGACTATGTCAAGCAAAGAATAGTTTTTACACAGGTGTCAAAGCACCATTCCACGGGTGTACACCTGGGATCGGTACAGAAGGAGTAGGCCAGAGTACTCACCTCCTATTTATCCCTAGAAGGGGCTCACCTACACACTTTCTAAGCTGCTGCTTGGGGATCCAGCTTCTAATCAAATGGTATCTAGCTACTGATTGCAACCCTCCTTTTGGGGGGCAGTGAGGAGTAATGGCACAACCTCAACTATTGGGTCCACTAAGAACAAAGGCAGCGGCTTGCACAACCACAAAGGTGTGAGAGATGACCAGGAGCTCAGACTGGGCTGATTGATGAAGTTCATCTCCTTCGCAAAACCATTCCATCAAGACTGGGAGAGGTGGCTGTTTTACTTAGTGTGTAGAAGCCAACAAAAGTCAAGGGAGAATGAAGAGAAAAAGGAATATGTTCCAAAAAAGCACAAGATAAATCTCCAGAAACACATTTTATAGAAATGCAGATAAGCAATTTACCTGATAAAGAGTTCAAAATAACAGTTATAAAGATGTTTACCAAAGACAGAAAACCAATGCATAAACAAAGTGAAAATTTCAATAAGGAGACAGAAAACATTTAAAAAGTACCAAACAGAAATCAGAGAACTAAAGAATATAACTGGACTTAAAAATTGAACCCAGGCATTCAACAATAGAGAGGATCAAGTAGGGAAAAAAAGGATCAATGAACTTGAAGACACAGCAATTCAATTCATCCAGTCAAGGGGGAAAAAAAAAAGGAAAAAAGAAAAGAAAAGAAAAGAAAAAAGAGTACACATAGCTTATGGGACATCTAATACCAAAAAAAGAAACAAAAAACAAAAAACGTGCATTATAGGGATCCTAGAAGAAAAGACAGGGGGCTAAAAGCTTATTCAAATAAATAATGGGGGAAAGTTTCCCTAATCAGAGGAAAGAATATAGACATCCAGATCCAAGATACCCATAAGTACCAAATAAGATGAAATTCAAAGAGGATCTCCACAAATACATATTGTAATTAAATTGTCAAAAGTTAAAAACAATAGGACAATCTGAAAAGCAGCAAGAGAAAAGTAACTTGCTACACACAAGGGAACTCCCATAACAGTAGAACAGATATTTCAGGAAAAATATTTCAGGCCAGAATAGTGTGGAATGATTCAAAGTGTTGGAGGAGAAAACAAAAACAAACAAAAAAAACCTGCCAACCTAGAACACTCTGCCCAACAAATTTGTCCTTCAAAATTAAAAGAGAGATAAAGAGTTCTGCAGACAATGAAAGATTAAGGACTTCGTCACCACGAGACTGGTCTTAAGAAATGACTCTTAACTATAGAAAACAACCTGAGGGTTGCTGGAGGGAAGGTGGGTGGGCAGGGCGATGCATTATACAGGTGAAGGAGATTAAAGAGTGCACTTTTGTGATGAGCACTGGGTGTTGTATGTAAGTGAGGAACCACTAAATCCTACACCTGAAACTAATAATATACTATCTGTTAAACTGGAATTTGTATAAAAGCTTAGAAGAACAACAACAACAAAAATGTTAATAGGAGTTCTCCAAGCTATAATGAAAGGACACTAATTAGTTACAGGAGAAATATGAAAATATAAAATTCACAGGTGAAAGTTTTAGTTATATTCAGAATACTCAAATATTGTCATATTATGATGGTATATCACTTCTAACACTTGTATGAAAGTTAGAAGTATTAAAAACAACTATAAAAATATTTTTAAATGAATATATACAAAAAGAAGTAAATTGTGATATCAAAAGCATAAAATTTGGGGGAGAGTGTTTAAAGATAAAGCTTTGGTATGTATTTGAAGTTAAGTCATTATCAACTTAAAATCAATTTAAATGTGTTTTATCTAAGCAGCAAGAGTAGTTCTGAGAGAAATTTATAGTGATAAGTGGTTACAGTAAGAAAAATGAAAGATTTAAAATAGTTGAATATCATACAGTAAGAAAAATGAAAGATCTCAAATAGTCTAATGTTACACCTCAAGCAATTAGAAAAAAGGAAAACAACAACAAACTAAGTCCAAAGTTAGCAGAAGGAAACAACAGTGATCTGAGCAGAAATAAATGAGAAAGGACTAAAAAACAATAGATCACTGGAACTAAGAATTGTTTGTTTTTTTTAAGAAAACATAACAGACAAGTCTTTAGCTAGATTCACCAAGAAAAAAAAAAGGATTCAAATAAACAAATTTAGAAATAATGAAAAAGACATTATAACTGATACCACAGGAATAGAAAGTATATCAAACGTGACTACTATGAATAATTATATGCCAACAAATGGTACCACCTGGAAGAAATGAATAAGTTCCTAATCATATACATGCTACTAAAACTGAATTATGAAGAAATAGAATATCTGAATGGAGCAATTACTAGTAAGGAGATTGACTCAGTATTCCAAAATCTCCCAAAAAACAAAAGTCTAGGGTCAGATGTCTTCACTGGTGAATTCTACCAAACATTTGAAGAATTAATACCAATTCTTTCTCAAACTCTTCAAAAGGAAAAAAAAAATAGAAGAGGGGAGAAATACTTCCAATATCATTTTACAAATATCACCCTTATACCAAAACCAGACAAAAACACTACAAGAAAATTACAGGCCAATATCCCTAATGAACATAGATGCAAAAATTTTCAACAAAATATTAGCTAACTGAATTCGATAGTACATTAAAAAGATCATACAACAAAAAATAAAAATAAATAAATAGTACAAATAAATAAATAAAAAGATTATACACCATGATCCAGTGGGAGATATTTCAGGGATATAAGGAAGGTTCAACATTTGCAAATCTGATGTGATACACCATGTTAACAAAATTAAGGGGAAAAAAATCATATGATCATCTCAATAGATGCAGAAAAGTATTTGACAAAATTCACATCCTTTAATGATAAAGATTCTAAACATATTGGGTATATAAAAGATGTACCTCAACAAAATAAAGGCCATATATGACAAGCCTACAGCTGACATCATATTCGGTGGGATAGGGCTGAAAGGTTTCTTTTAAGATCAAGAAGAAAACAAGAGTACCCACTTTCACCACTTTTAATCAGTATAGTAGTTGGAAGTTATAGCCAAAGCAATTAGGCAAGAAAAAGAAAACATATCCAACCTGGAAAGAAAAAAGAATAACCGTCTTTGTTTTCAGATAATATTATATAAAGGAAATCCTAAAGACTCCACCCAAAAACTGTTGGACCAATAAACAAATTCAGTAAAGTTGGAGGATACAATATCAATATATAAAAATCAGTTGTTTCTATACATTAATAACTATCAGATATAGAAATTAAGAAAGCATTACCATTTACAATAGTGTCAAAAAGAATGAAATATTTTTTGAATAAATTTAAACAAGGAACTAAAAGATCTCTACATGGAAACTATAAAACACTGATGAAATAAATTGAATAAGATACAAATAAATGGAAAATATTCCATGCTCACAGATTGGAAGACTAATACTGTACAAATATCCATACTATCCAAAGAAATCTATAGATTCAATGCAATTTCTAGCAAAATTCTAATATTTTTGACAGAAAAAGAAAAAGCAATTCTAAAATTTGTATGAAACCTCAAAAGATCCAAATAACCACAGCAATTTTGAGAAAGAACAAAAAAGCTGGAGACATCACACTTCCTACTTTCAAACTTTACTACAAGACTAAAATATTCAAAACAGTATAGTATTAGCATAAGAACAGACACATAGATCAATGGAGCCAAATAGTGAACCTAGAAATAAACCTACATATATATGGGCAATTAAATTTGACAAAGGAGACTAGTATATACAATGGAAAAAGGATAATCTCTTTAATAAATTGTGCTGGGAAAATGGATGGCCATAAACAAAAGAATGAAACTAGGATCCTACCTTACAACATATACAAATATCAAATTAAAATGAATTTAATTGAAATGAATAAGGACTTAATCTCGTCAACTCAAGAGTCCCAAATTTCATCATATAAATCAGGTCTTGGTGTATGACAGAAGAACCTGGAAATTTTTTTCTGTCTATGGACCTGTGATCCTCAAGAAGTAAGGTATTTGATCCCCCAAGCACAATGGTGAAATATGCATAGGATTACAGTTATTTGTATTTCCCATTTAAGAGCAGAGAAAGTGAAGGGGGGGGGGTGGGGAAAAGTCATTGATTCCAAGCAATTTCAAAGTCCAGCCATACATTAGACTTCAAAGCCTGGGGAATATGATCTTTGATTTGTGACTCCACCCTCTGCAATTGCACTGAATCTGTAGACTAATATAGGGAAATTTACCTGACAAGTTTTCTGTATAGTGTTTCAATCCATGTATATAGTGTATTTCTACATATATTTAGTTTCTCTTATAATTTTCAGTTTTCAATGTAGAGACCTGAACATATTTTTGTTAGATTTATTTCTTGGCATTTAAAGGATTTTAATTCTACTATAAGTTATATTTTTAAAATTTTATTTTCTATTTATTGCACGTATATAAATATGCTATTTAACATTTATATTGAACAGTGTGCTTAATAAACTTAATACATATAGGAGTTTTTCTGTATTTGGTATTTCCTATACATAGTGTCATATCATCACTGAACAGTGAAAATTTCTCTCATTAAAATTTTTGTTTTTATTTTATTTTTTTACTTAATTGCGCTACCTAGGACTGTGAGTATAATGTTGAGTAGAAATGGTGATAGCAGATGTCCAGATTCAGGTGGAAACATTCATTAAGAAAGTTTTTACATATAGGTATATGGTAACATCCTTCATCAGGTTAACAAGTTCTATTCTGTTCCAAGTTTGCTAAGAGAGATTTTCATAAATGGGTTTTGTATTTTACCAAATCCTTTATATTTATCAAGATCATCAAATAATTTTCTCTTTTGTTCCAATAATGTGGTTAGTTATATTAATTACATTTAAATATTAAACCACTCATATTCTTAGATTAACCTCCACTTTTTTTATATAACATTTTTCTATATTACTGGATTCAATTTCCTAATTGTTTTTGTTTAGAATCATGCATAAGAGGTTGATGTATAATTTTCTACTTCTACAATGTTATGTTGGCCTTTTTATGTGTCTCACAATGCAAACTGAAAAGTCTTCACTCTTTTCTTGCTATAGAGAAACATGTGTAAAGCTGTTCATTTATTCCCTAACTTTTTGAAAGACACTTAGTGAAGACCACTGGTCCTGCTGTATTTGTGGGAAGATTTTAATAAAGGGCTCACATTTTTTAAAAGTTAAACTATTCCAATGTGTACTTATTCTTTTAGTTTTTGTTAAGATGTATTTTCAAAGAATTTATCCATTATATATACATTATCAATTTTATTAAAGTGAATTTGTTAACCTTACAAATAACTAAATTTCTTTTTTTTTTTTAATGTTTATTTTTGAGAGAGAGAGAGAGGCAGAGCATGGGCAAGGGAGGGCCAGAGAGAGAGGGAGGCACAGAATCTGAAGCAGCTCCAGGCTCCAAACTACCAGCACACAGCCCAACACGGGGCTTGAACTCACAAACTATGAGATCATGACCTGCACCCAAGTTGGAGGCTTAACCGACTGAGCCACCCAGATGCCCCGTATCTAAATTTCTAAAGTTGTTCATAATGCCTTATTATCTTAATGCCTATAGGCTTTGTAACAATATTCTCCTACCATTCTTGATATTGAAAATTTATGATTTTACTTCTTTTTATTATTTACTCTTACTTAGGGTTAATCAGTTTTATTTATCCTTTTAAAGAACAATATATTGCATCTATTGATTTTCTTCTACTATATATTTGGTTTCTTTTTATTTACTTCTCCTACAATAGTTAGCTATAAAACAAACTACTAATGATTTAATCATTAATTGAATCTACCAATGATTGAATCTTATATACTGTGAATAAAAGGCTGTAGATCTTCCAGATGATGTGTCTTTTGCAACAGAGGGTTGCTTTTATCTTTAGTAAGATTTATAGAGTAGAGGGCCTCTTCTTAAAGTCTAATTGGGGATGGATGGAAGTTGGCTAAAATTCAATCTATGTCTAGTTTGCTTTTTCCTCCCCCCTGGATCTTGACCTCTATGTTGTGGCCTTTTTTCTTTAGCTCTTTAGTCCCAAATGATTATAGGATATTTACTTCTGTCTTTTAGAGGCTTTAACCTCAACTCTATCTTTCTTCCCCACAAAGTTTTAAAATTTGCAAATTTATTGATGAGAGATAAGTCATATGATTTAAGCTCTTTCAGGGTTATTCCAGCCTCATGTGAATAGCAGTCATTCTTAGTTTATCTGTTCCTAGAAGGTTTTCTACAAGAGCCAAGCACAGATACTCACTCTTAGCTGTATCAAATGCTGTAAGTGCCCTGGTAAAAAGTGAACACAGGTCTTGTGATTTATTACTCCTTTTAGGGCTTTCATTAACTGTCTGCTTCATTTAAAAAGCCACCTCTCCATGATGGGTATTTTCATCTTAAACAGCATGAGACTTTGGGGTACATTTTTCTGACTTTTGGACATGTTCAGTCTGACTCTATAATCCATGCATCGTCTCAGATTTCAGCAAATGTTCTACAGGAAATATTAGCAATGTGTCCAAAGCCTTTTCAGTTCTCTAATCTTATCATACCTGTCTTGAAGGACTCGTAAAAGCCCCTCTTGGTTTCCCAGTATTCTTTACCTTGCTTGCTCCACCCACATACGCACCATGAAAGTCCTCTGCTTGGGCTAAGCCCTATCCATAGAATCAAGCAAATGACCCCAGAGGAAAAACATCCAAAGATAATCACCTACATATCTTGAAATAGCTCTTCTTTGTTCAGAAAGTTACCTATCCAATTCTTTTTTCTTCAAAATATATCAAAAGGATTCTAAAGTATGGCTTTAAAAAGTTATCTCAATTTTTTAGGTGTTGTCAGCCTTGGTGTTGGTCCCTTGCCGGCTATTACTTCCTTCTTGTATCGGATGATGGATTGGAAGTTTGGTATGAGATCAAAGGTGTAACTGTAATAAATGGAAGTGTCACTTAAAGAGACAGAGAAAACACGAGTGGAACTAGTTTGGTTGGGGCAAGAGGAATTATGTGTTTGGTTTGAGTCATGTCAGTTTGGGATGCCTTATTAAAGCAATTCAGCTGGAGAAGTAAAGAAGGCTGTTGGATGTGAAGCAAGTTCTAGAAAAGTTTAAGGTTTGAGAAATCTATTTGGTTACTGTCAATATGGAAATGTTATCAATTCCTTTGGAGCAGATGATATTATCTCAGAAGGGAATGTGACAAGAGATCAGGTCCTCAGAAAGAGAACTGGGGCAGTTATTTAGAGGTAGGAGAGAAAAAAATGATCCAAGTAAAAACCTAACAAATCAATAGCCGAACCAAAGCAAAAATGTTGTCAAAGAATTACCTCTTCAAAAAGGCGTTGGATTGTACTGGTTTTATGGGCAAGTCCTTCCACATTTTTAAGATGCAAATGAAATGTTCCAATTCCAATTATGGAGAAACATATGTCATTCAAGGTTTCATATTTATAAACATCAATGTATCAGTATGAGCTTGTCATTGGTAATGTTTGTTACAACATTTTAGAACTGAAGAGATCTAGGATCTTGGTCCTCTCTCTGTTACCAAGAGGAGATATGAGGCGTAATCCTGGTTAATGAAGACCTTCCTCAAGTTTAAGGAATTAGTGGTAGATTAAGAGTTAGAATGTAGCAGTTCTGGTACCCTGTGTAGTTTTTTTTTTTTTTTTCCTATACCATCAAAACTCTGTTTCTAAACTGAAAGTATTTCAAAATCAAGATATTTATTTATTTTGTGTTAAATAACATCTTTTTTTGTTTGTTTGTTTACCTATTAGCAAATTTGCTTGGAAGTTCACAAATTCTGCCTTCATTTGATTTAGAGATTCGTTTTGGTTATTTTGTGGCATTAAATAAATAATAAGCTACTTGTTATAGTTAATGAATTCCTTTAATCATGGACATTGATAGGTCATAGAAAACTTGAAGGTAGGTCTAATGTAGATGTTTTTGTAAACAACAACAACAACCACCTGGAATTACTTTGAAATTAATCTGTAATCCCTAAAATTAAGCATCAAAATGTCATTCTTATGGGGTGATGAAAAGCGACCCTTGTTTTGAATAAGACTCCGAAGTTTTATTTTTTTTTTTATTTTTTTTTTTATTTTTTATTTTTTTTAAATTTTTTTTTTTTCAACGTTTATTTATTTTTGGGACAGAGAGAGACAGAGCATGAACGGGGGAGGGGCAGAGAGAGAGGGAGACACAGAATCGGAAACAGGCTCCAGGCTCTGAGCCATCAGCCCAGAGCCTGACACGGGGCTCGAACTCACGGACCGCGAGATCGTGACCTGGCTGAAGTCGGACGCTTAACCGACTGCGCCACCCAGGCGCCCCAAGACTCCGAAGTTTTAAAAGGTATTTGCTACAATGCTGTAATGCTTAGAGAATTAATTACCAAAAAGTCACTGGAGGAAAAAGTGAATTCCCCCTCCCATTTATGTAACCCTGAAATAATTTTCCATTTTATCAAATCTTTTCATAAAGATACATGATATAGCTGACATTCCAGTTATGTAGGTAAGACAGTAAACTTCCTAGTTATTTTAATGACTAATAGGCTAATCTTGGCATCATAAATGCACATAAAAATATTCCAAGATGCCGAGAAACACTTAGATTAATACAATAGCACTACAGTAACATAAGAAATATACATTTGCTCAGACAAGTACCACAGAATTCAGAACCATATTTTTTGCATTAAAAAATACCTTCAGTTATGAACATACAAGCATTTCTAATCTCTGATTAATGCCCCTATTGCTATGGTTTCTAATGTGCATATGTCTTTTTCTTTTTACCTTTCCATGAAAAATTGGAGTTATTTGAACCTTTTATTTAATACTATTGCTTCTTTATCCTCCACAAAAATTTAAAATGCAGTCAAGTCCCTTATTCAATTCAAGCTATTGTAGGGACTACAGAAACTCAATTAAAACATCAGCTTTCTATTAATCGGTTGTCTGGTAATTACCACACCTTGTCTATTGTATCCTGTTCGCTTCTACCACTTTCTCTCAATAGATTCAAGTACTTGGAAGTGCCCCCTCTACGAGAAAGTGCCTTGATGTACTTTGCAGGAAGGAGTAAGCTGAAGTGCAGCTGTTCTGAAAGGAAAGAGTAACACTTTGAAGTAATGACCTGGCTAATTAATGCTGAATTCCAGTAGAAATCCTATTCCTACTGAAGTACTTATGACATCCACATTAATACTAAATGAGCCCATCAGAATTAATGTCTTTGCAATAAATACCAAAGGAGTTGAGAATGATTAGGCTATTATTGTAAAGTGTTACACAGAAAAGACAAAAAGACTAAGGCTTAAAAGAAAATAGTAGTGATTTGTTTCTGCGACTGTAGCGAGGGGCATCCATATTTATTAAATACATAAAGACATGGATATAGAATATTTTTCTCACAATTCAGTCCTTTTTAAATATAAAAAAATGAGTTGGTCTGAAAATTGTGATGTCTAATCCCATGAAAATTATTTAGTAATATCCCACCTTTGCCTTTTTTTTTAATCAACTTTGCATCTTATGTCTTGTATGGAATATGCACATACATTCCATATATACGTACATACATACACACACACACACACACACACACACACACACACACACACACACAATGGGTTTCTCTTACATACGGCTTTAAGGTTTCATCCCCCCCTTTTTTTTTTTTTTTAATTTATTTATTTTCAAGAGAGAGAATCCCAGCAGGCTCAGCATTATCAGCACAGAACACAAGATGGGGCTCAATGTTACCACCATGAGACCATGACCTGAGCTGAAATCAAGAGTCAGTGCCTTAACTGACAACCACCCAGGTACCCATTAAGGTTTCATTCTTAACACAATGTGCCTATAGTCCTCTTAATTCATAGCCTAACTCATAATCTAAATTTAAAAACTTCAAATGCCTACAGAATGCTCTCATCTGGTCATTTTCAAACTTTTCACAGCGCTAAGATTATACAAAGTTTCCTAAAACTTGTGTCAAGAGGCCATATGAAGAGAAGGCCATGCCAAAAGAGTCTATCCTGTGCTTCTTGCCACACCCACTGGAAGCGGAACATCTCTACTATTCTTTTAAGTTTATTTATTTATTTTGAGAGAGAGAGAGAGAACACAAGTAGGGGAGGCACAGAGAGAGAGAGGGATAGAGAGAGAATCCCAAGCAGGCTCTGCACTGCCATCACAGACCCCGATGAGGGGCTAGAATCCATAAACCGTGAGATGCATGCACTGAGCTGAAATCAAGACTCAGACACCTAATCGACTGAGCCACCCAGGTGCCCCTCTACTGTTCTAACTTTAGTGGTTCTATGTAAGGTTTTATTGGGAAAAAGCTGTTGCTTGAAAACAAATTTTTAAATACATTTGAAGAGCATAGTCCTCATCGAAATTGCTAAAGTAAATCATTTATCTTTTAGTAGACATACGGATACTTACAGCCATATGTTCATTCTCAGAAAGAACTAAACATACTCAAATTTCAGATTGCATCGCTTCTTGTCCACATGACTTACCCAAGTCACTTCCCTGCCTTCCAGTGCATCTTCTTCCAGTTTACTGCCAATGAGCTCTCAGAAACACAGACCTCACTAATATCACTACTTCACCTCCTCCCATCCTTTGGTTGCTCCCCATGCACACAATACTGCACCAATCTAAACTTCTTAAAATAGCAGCTCTCATCTGTTGTCACAACCCAAATTAAAACCATGCCATAGATTTTTAGTGACTACTATATTAGCAACATACTGTACAGATTTTTATTTCCATGCTTTTTGTCATTCTCCTCACTGTGCTTGGAGTATCTTTCACTTTGACCATCAGGGTAGGTATGCATATAAAAGACAAACATGAGTCACTTCTGTGATTATAATGAATATAGTTGGTAATGCCTTCCCTTTGCCTCTACTGACACAGATTATGTATATTTCCATTCACACAACTCACCTACCTCTCTCTAAATATATTTCTAAACAATCACATTCTATAACACTTAGTATAGTCTGCAGGTTTGCTTTTTCCATATTAAGTACTGGAGGCAGAGCCTGAGCCTTATTTCCTTTCATGTTCTTAGGTGTCTTCTGTAGAAGACCTGTGTCAGAATCACCCAGGGACACACACTAAAAATGTAAAATTATGGGTATCACTCCGGTTTACAACTAAAAATTTCTGGGCCTAAGAATAATATTTATACGGTACATCTGAATTTTCAACAAGTTAGGCAGGTGATATTTCCATGAACAAAAGTTTGAGAATTAATGTGTATTGCCTCTAAGGGATATGGTAAGTGTTTAAGTAGAGAACACGTGTTGATTAAATTAGTTAAACCAACCTCTGCGACTGGCCTTAGGATATTCACTCTGAGTGCCAAGTGGCCTGATTTTTTGTGAAACTGTATTTCGTATGACTAGCTCTAGATACAAAGACATCAGATTGCTGAAGAACATATTCTGCTATAACTGCTAAGTAACCCACTCCCTACCCCACCCCACCCACACAACTCCTGCCTTACATAATAGAGTTTATCAGGCTTCCAAAAATAAAGGGAGAGATTAATTTATAGCTTTGATTATACAGATTTTTATGATGCTTCAAATTTGTTTCAAACCTAAGCCACTAATCTGATTTCCTTTTCCCATGCAAAAATGATTATGTGCAATATCCTTTAAAGTAGTTTCACTATCACATTTAGTTTCTGTGAGTAATGTATCCTCCAATGAAATCTCACTGAATTTGACCAATGAAATATTTTGTCACCAGAAATTACAACTTTTCTTTAGTGTTCAGTGACATAAGGTTTTATAAGACTCTGCCTCTATCAAAAGACAGGACAAAGAAATGTTCTCCTGCCTAAAATAACATTTTTCAAAGAGTTTCTTTTCTTCTTTCTACCCTGTCTTCAAATTATCAATTAAAAATTAATTTATCAATTCTAAGCTAATGTGTATCTTATTTGTAAACCTAGCTGAACCATTCTATTTACTCATTACCCTGGGTCTTTAAAGGCCAGATAAACACCTAACTTCAGATATTTTATCACCACCATAAACATTGTTGATACTAAATCAGACTTAATCACTGACTTTTAAAAGTAATTCTTTCTGATTTTTTTTAATAAAGGCACTGTATTCAAACCTAGAAGCCTAGGAGTCATCGTAAATTCTTCTATCGCTCTCCTTTTGCCTTCATCTGAAAATTTCCAAATTCCATAGCATCTGTCATTCTTTTATTTCCATTCTCGATACCATCACTACATCTGCCCTCCCAGCTGGACAGCTACCATGATCTGCCAAAGGGTCGCCGTGCCTCCCATTTTACTCTACATAAACTCATGTTATAGCAAACAGCGGAAATGAGCTTCTCAATATAATTCTTGTTAAATCATTCTCCTCTCCTGCTCAAAGCTTTACACTTATTCCCCCGGTCTTACATCATTTTTAGTTGCCTATAATGTTTCTGTTAGAGAACATTCAGTATTGATCTTCCACTACTTTTCTACACTTACCCCAAACTCTGGTCAAAATGTGTAAGTTATATGTACCCTATTCCCTCCATTCTCCTCTCCAACTCGAACCAGAATATCCTGCAACTCCCCAGGCAATCTTCTGTATATGCCTCAGTCTGCAATTCTCTTCACTTCTTTCTTATCTCACCTTATATCTTTCAATTCAACTACCTAAGTACACCAAATAGATAAATGGAAACACTGCTTTCATTGCACGGATTTATAACTTGTAATTAAGAGAAGGAGTAGAGGATAGGGTTCAACTCTTTGCAAAACATCCCAATTTAGAATGTGAGGCTCTGGTATTTAATTTTATCTACCTCTAATAGTCTAGTAATTTCTATAAACAAATGAGCAACTACCTAGAAATATACCTCAGAGCACAGTCTAACTTTCAGATTTCATTGCTTTTGAGAGAAGAACTGCTATAAGATTGTATCTACGAGGTAAAAATCTTGAGAATAACAGATTCTTTGATTTGTTTATTCATTCACAAAAGTGAATGAGGCATACTCTTGACTGAGAAGTTCTCAAAGCTAAGCTGGCTCTAGCAATTATTGCTAGGCAAGTCTCCATCCTCTATTAGTTTGTTTCTATTAAAGAGCCAGAATCTCTGCCAATGGCAAGGGTATTCCATATGTAAGTTAGAAGGGGGATGGTTTAAGGGGATCATGTTTCTGATTACCAAGTTCTTTTTTCAAGAGGTAATGACTGTTCATCCAGGAGTCTCCAAAACCGAAGGAGAATTCAGATCAAACTCAAGAAGTTTTTATAGATTATCTCTCCTTACTGACTTCAAGCTAATTGATTTTTTAAATTTTTTTTGAAGTTTATTCATTTTTGAGAGACAGAGTGTGAGTGGGGGAGGGGCAGAGAGAGACGGAGAGACAGAATCTGAAGCAGGCTCCAGGCTCTGAGTTGTCAGCACAGAGCCTGACTCAGGGCTTAAACTCACGAACCTTGAGATCATGACTTGAAAAATACAGACAAGATAAAAGTTCAGTTGTACAGATTCATTACAGAGCAACTTAATTAATTCTGCCAAACGTGTGTGTGTGTGTATGTTTATAAGAGAGGTGAAACATGTATGTATATCCAGCACTCTAGTATTGACCAATTTTTTCTTCTTCCTTACCATCACTTTTTCCTTTTTAATCTTCTGACAACATCACCCTCTTTGGGTTGAAATTAGTTAATCCTAACAACAGCACCTAAAAACTCAAGGTATCAGCTCTGTGTAGGAATGTTGGATAGAAGCAACTAAGTTTCATTTATTTCCATCCAATAGGATTCTACCTTCTATGAAAATGAGAGACTGTTAAGAATGAAATAAAACTGATGTCCATTTTACATTTTTGTAAGGGATTGTCTTGGGTTTCTTTAATTTAGGAAACTTCATACATTTAGTTCTCTTTTTGGGCCATCCCATTCCTGCAAATACGTTTGTCCTCCAATGGTATAATTCAGAAAAGTTTGTGAAATTTCCTCTGACAATGCTGTTATATTACAAGAAGCATGATCACTTTTCATGCATGTACCCTTTCTTTCATTAGTCACTGGTGGTCAAGGTTTTGGTTCATGTATACAAGTAGGATGTACAGGAAATTACCTTATGTGTAAAATCCTAATCAACTACCCCTCCAAATGCATAGCTTTTCAAATTCAATAAACAATAGTTTATCAACCAAAACCAAATAGAAGCAATTTTCATCTTAATTTGTTTTCCCAGAAAAATTTCAAAGAGGAGTGGATTCACTGTGCATTGCAAAATATTGTCAACTCACATTTCAAAAATCTAAAACTCTTAAAAGCCCCACCTTTCATCAAGTACACATTGTCTCTTAATGTTCCTGATAAATTTTCCAACTCTTTCTAGACCTACATTTCTCAATTGTTCTTTACAGTGCCAATTCAGATTTTCAGCTCTTCTGGTTCTTGTTCTCACTCATTAACCTTGATCTTTAAAACAGTATCCAAGAGAAACAGGACTTGACAAATCCCTCTTAGAATCATGGTGGTAGTAGGAGGGATTAAAGTTGGAGGACAAGAGAGGGTGTCTCACACATGAGAAGACACTGTGACCATTTATGCACCAATATTTATGGATATTTTACTACATGATAACACTATTCCCTTAATTATGTCAAACAAATAAAACATAGTGCAAGCATTGGAAGACTGAAGGATACAAAAGCCACTGGGAGCCTGCCACAAAAGAAATAAAAATAAATAAATAAAAGAAATGACATAAAAGAGAGACGAGATAAGATGGCAACCACTAGAGAACAGGGGGAAGAGGAATTGCTGTTCAGTAGGGAAAAAGTTTGAGTCATGAAAAATGAAAAATTTCTACATATCTGTTGCATAATATTATGCTAGGAGTTAATAATTTTGTATTATGCACTTAAAAATACGTTAAGAGGGTAGAGCCTATGTTATGTGTGATTTTTTTAAATCACAATAAAAAATTACTGTGGCATGAAAAAGTGAAATAAAGATGTGCACATAAATGAAATTATTTCTAATTTTTAAAAGAGCATATAGAAATTAAAATTGAATGTGAAACCTCAGCAAGAATTCCTGTCAGATGATACCATAAAAACTAAGGAAAGGCAACCCCCATTTGTATAAATAATATAAAATATTGTGCTAAAAATAATGTATTCTATCATATTTCCAAATCCATAGATAATAAAATATTTGATAGGATTTAAAATGCTAAGCTTATAAGAAACAATTATTTGATATGCTAAAAACAGAGTCCCATAGCAGAATAACAAGAGTAAGAGAATTAACAATTCTTCAGTAATGCTGATTAAATAAAGTATAACTGCTTTTCAAGGACGAGGAAATGAAACCAGGAGATTCTGAAAAACCAAGATTAAATTTTGCATAAATAAAGTAGAATTAAATTGGACATAATTGAGTATGTTTATTGTCAAAAGTTCCTACAATAAACTCCTATAGTCACATTATATATGCTTATCAGCTATGGGGATTTCACTCCTGGAAAATATGGAAAATACAAGTGATTTAACTGTCTAGAAAAGGGGGTTGAAGTCAACTTATAGGTCATACATGTTATTAATGTCCAGCAGGACAAGGTAATTTCAATTAAGCGAAGAGTCCACAATGCTTTAATGTCCCATTAGTCAAGATGAATCTTCAAAAAGGCAGTCGCATAGCTCAATAAACCCAAACTCTGTATTTTAGACAGTTAAGACATTATATTTCACACTTAAACAGAAACTGTATTAAGCTTATGCACTACTATCTGTTGGTCAGTTTACGGTGATGTCTTTCTGCTTATTTGTTTAGAATTAATTAACAAAGTTGTATTTTAAAGTCCTTTTGAGCAAAAGAATTAGGAGTGTGTAGGTGTATGTGTCAGAGGGGTTGAGGAAAATAATATAACTACTTTACAAAGTGATAATTTATATTTTGAAATATAAAGATTAATTCAAAATAATGTGTTCATTCTATATGTGCTTTTTCTTATAATGTGTTGTTTTGTAGTTATTCTACATGTAATCATTAGAAATTCTCTACACAGTTGTTAAATAATAAATGTATTATTAGAAGTAATATACCTTATAGACATTTTTCAGAAACACTAATTATGCCTCAGAACATACAGTAATTATAATATTATACTAATGTATGTCCCCCTCGCCTTTTTTTTTTTTTTTTTTTTTTGAAACAAAGAAATTCCTTGAGTTTTCTGGAGTAAGCTTTTGGCAGGAAAATTAGAAACACTGGTTTTGTTCCCACGACTGCCACTGGCA
The DNA here is from genome assembly GCF_018350155.1 of Leopardus geoffroyi. Taxonomy (NCBI): domain Eukaryota; kingdom Metazoa; phylum Chordata; class Mammalia; order Carnivora; family Felidae; genus Leopardus; species Leopardus geoffroyi. Next base: position 67,668,180 of record NC_059328.1, read on the forward strand.
GTGCGATGCATTTATGCACTTTTTGCCTCAGTTTCTCCCATTACTGAAATAAAACACTAGTGGTTGCCACTTTAAAATCTCATTGGGTTGCTGTGAGAAATAATGAGGCTAGTGGGGAATAGTTTGACAGAATGAGGCAAGGATCCTTGAACATTAAAGAGAATTCAATATAGATGTCTTAATAACAAAAATATTAGTATTAAGCAGTTGCACAGCACTATACTGTCTTATTTTATCAGCTGTCTCACCAAAGCCTATTAGGGAAATTTGGTTATATAGCCCATTTTAGAAAAGAAAGGAAATTAAAATATTCACAGAAGAAAGGCAGTGTGTGCATGACACTTAAAGACGAAGCACATAAACCAAATGGAAATTTTGAAATGGTTTAGGCTACTACCTATTTAACTCAAGCTCACTTTATCATCAGAAGCTTTAGCAATTCAGAATTTTATGGGAATATCTAAAATACTTAATAGAAATTCCAGGAAGCTCAGAAACTTCTCAGCAAGAATATAAAAGAGGAAGAAATAATCAATTTTATGACAAAATATTTCATTTCTACATCTGAGTACCAAAAGTGACTCTTGCTAATGAAATGCTAAGATGGAATCATTGTAGGAATAAACACTGGAAAAACTTCCTTTTTTCTATTTCCTTCCAGAACCATGAATGAGTAAACATATATTCCATTTATGTTATATTGTCTTACAGAGTGTTTTTTTTTTCTTTTCTTTTACTTTTTTTCTTTTTGTCCTGGAAAACTGCTAGTACCTGATAAACTATTCTCTCTCCTTGGACAAATATTTAACCCAGGTTAAATAGTAAAATTTAGAAAATAATTTTTTTAAATATGTATATTTTGACTTGTATTTTTAAAATTCAAGTGAAATTTCTGCTTTACCAATCACACTAGTTTCTCATAACTTAAAAAACATGTGAGAAACCAGATGATTAATTGCTTCCACAAATTCTAACCCGAAACCGTTTTAGATAGTTGAGTCAAAGAGGCCTATGTCACACTTTCTCTACCTCTTATGGAATTTTTAGCTTTCAGTTTTCATAAGGGGGTTGGGAATGCTGGATACTATAAGATATTTCCAAGGAATGTATAGAAATTGAGAAAGGTATACAAAAGCAGTTGTCCAACATTTTGTTGAATGCTCAACATTTTCAAATGTATTTCTGTAAGACACTTTGTAATACTGTGATCATTTTCCAAAAGAGAAATGGCCTATAAAAAGAGGCTGTGAAATTGTTCTTAAAGATTACTTTCCTGAGATTCCAAATTCAACTTCATGATGCCCTTCATAAGTAAAAGGGTACCTATACGTACTCTCCTACTTTCATTGCTGTAGTAATGATGGTAGGATTTTGCTTTCCAAAAGACATGATAAAACTGGTTCAAAAATAAGCCTCACCAACATAAAACTTTTTTCTTGCAGATGTACGTACGAAAATAGCAGTTCCTTGGGGCACTTGGGTGGCTCAGCTGGTTAAGCATCCACCTTCTGCTCAGGTCATGATCACAGGGTCAGTGAGTTCCAGCCCGCTTCAGGCTCTGTGCTAACAGCCCAGATCCTGGAGCCTGGTTTGGATTCTGTGTCTCCCTCTCTCTCTGCCCCCCTTTTGCTCACACTCTATCTCTCTCTCAAAAATAAACAAACAAACAAAAAAAGAAAATAGCAGTTCCAAATTAATTCTATAATTGCATAATATATATACTTATAATATATTTACTTAATATATAAATATATATTAATTATATTTTGGTTATACAATGCATTTGTTATATATATAATTACATAATTATATTATGTGTATATATATATATGTGTATATATATGTATGCATATATATGTATGTATATACATATATATGTATGTATATACATATATATGTATGTATATGTATATGTATATACATATGTATGTACATATATACATATGTATATACATATGTATATATGTATATATACATACATATGTGTGTATGTATGTATATGCACATATATATGTATATATACATACATATGTATGTACATATATACACATGTACATATGTATATGTATATATGTATATGTATATACATATGTACATATGTATATATATGTATACATATATATGTATATACATATGTATGTATATGTATATGTATGTATGTATACGTATATATTTGTATATATATAATTACATAATGTAATTATATATATAACAAATGCATTGTATAACCAATATATAAATATACATATAACATAATGCCAATATATATTGTGTATACTGATATAATAAATATATGAATATTTTACACATATAGCAAAACTTAATAAAAGGAAACCTACTTTAAAATGGAATCAGAAGGGGAAGACTTCCAAGGAAGATGGCAGAGTAGAAGGATCCTAGGCTCACCTTGTCCCACAGATACAACTACTTAACACTTTCAAAAGTGTAAATAGCCCAGGAAACGATCTAAAGACTTGCAGAATAGACTCTCCACAGCAAAATGTGAAGAAGAGGACACACTGAAGAGGGCAGGGATGACAGAGATGTAGAAAGGAGCCAAACAATTGATTATAAAAGAGTATTATGAAAAATAATACGCCAACAAATGGACAATGTAGAAGAAATAGATAAATAAATTCCATAATTTCCTAAAACTGAATCAGGAAAAACCAGAAAATTTGAACAGAGCAATTACCAGGAATGAAATTAAATCAGTCATCAAAATCTCCCAACAAACAAAAAGTCTAGGGCCAGATAATTGCACAGGCAAATAATATCAAACATTTAAAAAGAGTTAATAACAATTCTTCTCAAATTGTTCTAAAAAATATAAGGAGGAAAGCTTCCAAATTCATACTATGAAGCCAACATTGCCCTGATACTTAAACCAGACGACACTACAAAATAAGAGAACTAAACGCAACTCAACACACAAAAACCTAATCCAGTTAAAAATTGGCAGAAGACACAAATAGGCATTTCTCCAAAGAAGACATAAAGATGACCAACAGACACATGAAAAAATGCTCAACATCACTCATCATCATGGAAATGTAAATCAAAACCACAAGATATCATCTCACACTTGTCAGAAAGGCTAAAATAAAAAACACAAACAAGTGTTGGTGAGGATGTGGAGAAAAAAGAAACCCTCATGCACTGTTGGTGGGACTGCAAACTGGTGCAGCAACTGTGGAAAATTGTATGTATGGAGTTTCCTCAAAGAAAATTAAAAACGGAATTACCATATGATCCAGTAAGTCTGCTACTGGGTATTTACCAAAAGAATAAAAAAAAAACACTAATTCAAAAATATATATGCATCCCTGTGTTTATGGCAGCACTATTTACAATAGCCAAAATATGAAAGCAACCCAAGTGTCCATCAACAGATGGATGGATAAAGAAGATGTGGTATATATACAGAGTAGAATATTACTTAGCCATAAAAAAGAATGAACTCCTACCATTTGCAAAAACATGGATGGATCTAGAGGGTAAAATGCTAAGTGAAATACATCAGAGAAAGACAAATACCATATGATTTCACTCATGTGAAATTTAAGAAACAAAACAAAGGAAAAAAAAGAGGGACAAACCAAAAAACAGACTCTTAATTGTTGAGAACAAACTGATGGTTACCAGAGAGGAGGTGGGTTGGGGGACGGGTGAAATAAGTGAAGGGGATAAGGAGTACACTTATGATGAGCACTGAGTAATGTATATAATTGTTGGATCACTATATTGTACATCTGAAACTAATACAACACTGCATGTTAATTATATTGGAATAAAAATAACAATAAGCTAAAATGGAATCAGGAGGTCAGGAAGCCAGAAAGGGGAGCTCTCACACCCTACCTGTTAGAATCACATCAATTGCAGATTCTAACAGGAAGGGACACACCCTACATTCCCAACAGGAAGAAATCTACCGTACTACCTGTACTACCCTAGCAGGAAGAAGAAAGATCTTCTTGCCTGACAAGAAGCCAATGACAAATTGCCACAACTCAGCCAATGAAAAGCCACTACTCTTTGAACAGTTTATTCCAATGAACTTGTTTATAAGAAACACTCCCAAATCCCCCATTCCCCTATGAAGTAGCATTCCTCACCATTGTTCTCTGGACCTGCCTGTAGTTTTACAATAGTTTGCATATACCAAATTGTAATTCTGTGCTTTCCCAAATAATCCCATTTTTACTGGTAAAATAACCGACAGTTTTAACATTAACAGATGCAAATGAAAGTTTACCACATTTGAGAAAGAAATAGAGCATTGTTTATTATCACATATGAATAGAGTTAATGTTCATTATGAAATGGAAATGTTTGTCAGTAGGTGTGACATATATCTACTCCCTGCGAGGACCATAGGAAAGCATTACCTTGAACTTCTGCTTAAACTAATGTGCTGTTTTTATTAGCATACACGATGACTGAGGTCTTCACATCTTTCTACATTGTGTGCTGGAGTTAGTGTGCTGGAGCCAAGGCACATCTCTCCCCAATTCCAGGTTCAATTAAATCATCTCAGTAACTTGAAACAGGTCATGGCAAGAAGCTGAGTAGACTTCCCATGCCCACCCCATACATATAGTCCATCGTTATTTTGCATTTCCTGGGATACTGGTTAAAAATTCTGGGTCCAATTCCAGTGTGTTGGCAGGTGAGTTTTCCTACACCATCAAGTAATTCTTGATTTGATGGATGTCCTACAATTCAACTTGATTCTGACACTACCCAGATAGACCATCAGATCCCATAGGTTAAGGGCTCCGTCCCATAAGACTACTGCCCACCCTGTAGGTCAGATACCATTCACAAGCTTAGGTTGCCATTTGTGCTTCTGATCAACTGTCTGTAGGCGGAAGATTCCCATGACCTACTTCCTTGGGTTCAATTAATTTTTGAGAGCAGCTCACAAAACCCAGAGAAACACCCTACTTACTAGATTATTAGGTTATTATAAAATGATATCATTCAGGAAGAGCCAAATCAAAGAAATACATAAAAAAAGATATGGGGAATGGGCCTGAAGGTTGAATACTCTCAAGTATGCACTCTCTCAGCACCTCCACCAGGTATTCACCAGAAGCCCTCTGAAACCCATTCTTTTGTGTTTTCATGAAGGCTGCATTGCATCATCATGATTGTTTAAACCATTCGCCATTAGTGATTGAACTCCTTCTCTAGCCCCTTTCCCCTCCTCAGAGGTCTGGGGCACAAATCTGGGGTGAGACTGAAAACTCCAACCCTCTTTTCATATGGTTGGCTCCTCACTCCACCAGCCTTTAGATGCTTTCTAAATGTCCCCTTCATTAACATAAAAAAGACACCTTTTGTCACTCATCATTGAGGACATTCCAAAGATTTTAGTAACTCTCTGCTAGAAATGGAAACTAAGATAAAATATACATTCTTATTATAAGTCAAAAAATATTAAAGTGGAGCACTGTATTTCCACCTCCCAACAAGCCTGTATTTCTAGAGATTCTATCTGCTGCCCTGTGCGTTAATGTATTGAGGCATTGCTGGGCAGTGTAATACAGAAGCAGATCATATCCATTGGTTAAGTCTCAGTTCTTACTTGACCCCTCAGCAGCATTCTGGGCAGTCAATGCCATTAATGCACTTTCTTCATATGGCTACACAGCACTCTTCTTACTACTTGCTCTTTCTTGGTCTCCTTTGGTGGTTTCTTCTTTTGTTTCCTATTTCTTGAGGGTTTGTAGTAAAATCTCACTTGGTTTTAATTTGCACTTACTTAATGCTAATGATGTTGAGGGTATTTTCATGTGCTTATCTACTAACTGTATATCCTCTTCAGTGAAATGCCTGTGCATTTTCTTTGCCAATTTTCTAATTAAGTTTGCATAAAGGAGGTAGATGCCTCCCCCCAACCTCCACCCAAATTTGGAGGAACAGACATTCAGAGAATGGCAATAGCTCTGTATATAAAAAAATTTTTCAAAAGTGTTTTTATCATCTATATATCCTTCCTTTCTATATCCTGACTTTAACTGAAGGGTCCAAGGGTCACGGAAATGGTTTTCACAGATTTCCTTTGAATATCTGCAAGTAAAGGTTTGACACTTCCCTTTGGCATTTTATATCTATTATGCATTGTTAATTTAGATTCAAAAGTATTTAGTATAAATGAGAAATTACAAATTGTAAAATTCAAAAAAAAGTAAATGATGGCAAATAATTCAAATATTACAAAATTCAGAAAAATAATATTTGTATTAATTTCCTGACATTTCTTTATAAATTTTTTGCATGTATTTTTGGCTGAACACTTCCATACAGTAAAATGCACAAGCCTTAAAGGTACAGCTTGATAAATTTTTACTTGGATCTATACCTACATAACCACAACCCAGAGCAAAATGCACATTTTCAGAACTCAGAAGGTTCCCTGTTACCCATTTTGGTCAGTACCCACCAAGATTAACACGTAGTCTGTTTTCAGCACAGATTCACTTGGATTCCTTTTGAACTCCATGTAAATGGAGTGATATCGTATGTACTCTTTCAGGGCTGACTTCTTCCATTTATCATTATGTGTATCAGATTCACTGATATTGTACATATCTTCCATTATATCTCTGTGTTTGTTGAAACTTCAATCGTAATGTAACACCCTATCATATGCAACGTCTCTGAGGGTATTATTGTTCTCTCAGTTGCAAAGATTCATGTTGGTTAGTTTCTCTAACTTGTCTATAGGATCAATAACCAAGTATTTTACACTCTTCTAAGATAAGGTCCCCTCTAAAAGGTCCCCTCTCCTCTTTTCCATCCCCTCTGCCACTGTGCTTGTTCAGAGCCTTAGCATCTCATACCTAGAATACTTTCACAGATTTTCTACTTCCGCTATCTCCCCGGCAAAATGTCTCCCCTGGAAGATTAAACTTGTGGGGCAGAGTATTTGTCATGTTAATCTAGACTCAACATAATTAAATATTCTACTTTGTTTCTAAGAAAAAAAAAATGAAACACTCTAAACTGATATTCAGTGCCCTTCACAGTCAGGCTTCAATGAACTTCTCCTTTATGACTATAGCAATGAATCTTGAGTAATCCCTCTGCACCTAACTACCTTCCCCACAGATAGAATTAATCCATCTCAGGGGCAGTTCCAGCCATCATCCAGTACCCACTTTAAATCCCACTTCCTCTCTGAAGCTTTACTGCAACAACTGATATATAAATGAAGTCTCTCTTCCTTTATGTGGGTACTGTCCCGACTGCTACTACTACTGCTTGTTTTGTCTCCCTGAGGAGACTCTAAGTTTCTGGAGAGGAGTTATCACTCATTTGTTATTTTTCAGTTCTGCAGAGGACCCTTGGTAAACTTTAATAAAAAGTTTTATAGAACATTTAAAAGGCCACGGATAAAAGCAACAGTGGGGAAAGTGGCAACAGATGACAAACATTTGCTACTTTCCAAATCTGCTCTGATCAATCCTTATAAATATCAGTTAACTCACCAGTGAGGCTCATTTCCATGCTGATGCCATAAACATAATTCCTGGTAGCTGATTGAGATAATACACTTAAAATAGAGATTTATTCTAATGGGATATATTCCACTGCTTTGTCATAGATATTCTACTTGGCTCATTCTCCTTTCTTATCCTTAAAAGATTTACCCAGGAAGTTATCAAGATAATTCAGTAGTATATTTATATTAACTTCCACCTGAAGAGCTAAAAATATGATAATATGCTATTATTGTGAGAATGAAAGACTAACAACTCAAAGTCCAAAGTTAAAGCCTAAATGAGAGAATGTTTAACACAATGGACCTAGATCATCTAGCAACTGCAGAGCTTTTAAAGCATTAAAAAGAAAAAAGAGAAAGAGTAGGACATCTACCTAGGCAGAACTTCACATTACAATGATTTAACTTTCTTTAAAAATGAAACTTTTTAGGTTTACATATGAAACAAAAATATCAAACTTCCATCAAGGAGTATAATATAAACAGAAGATATAATGGAGACCATTAGCAGAGCATTTCACCATCAATAATTCGGTAAAGTTACACCCCCAGTTCTCACTATTATGTTATGAAGTCTAGTTCACATCATATATGTTTTCAAAATATAATGCTACCTTTGTAGAGGAAAATCTGCTTATGTGATATTGGAACAAATTGATGTGGTAGGCAGTGAAAATAACACAATTCCCTAGAATAAAAATATATCCTTATGATATCCCCCAATACTATGCAAAACTATTACTGATGAGAGTTCCTTTCCATTCCCACCTCACATTACCTTCCTGTGCTATTCTTTTTGGAGAGAAGAAAACAGATTCATGTACGAACGTCTCCACAACACTTCAGGGAAAATGAGAAGGGGAAGAATAAATAGTACATAAACATGATGGGAATTACTTGGAAAATTCCACTATCCTTGTTCTAATTTTAGAATTGCCAAGAGAATATCTAGTACATACAGAACTTTGAAAAAAGTTGAAACTACACAGTTTTGAAATAATCCTACTTCCTTTGCCCTGGCTTTCTCCCTGCTTCCCTACATATAACCTTTTCACATATTTATTTTGGTGTCCACATTCTTTGCGAACTATGTTGTTAAACCTAAGACCTCATAAAGTAAATCCTTGCAGTTATGAAAAAAAGAAAGTGAGGTCATTTTGGAGTTGTGTGGCTAATTTACAATCTGAACACTTTTGCATTTTTCCCATTTTAAAGAAACTTTAAAAACTTATCAATAGATTTCTTTGTGGCTTTTACTAATGAAGTTGTATTTTTTTTTCCACCAGTGGTAGGTGTTGAATAATTTGAATGGGAATTTGAAGGTTCATGGCTTCCAAACCAGCAGGAGTTAAGGCTTAATTGCTTGGAAATACATTTTCAGGGCTGATACCAGTAACAGAAAAATGTCTGTATGTCAAAAGAGGCTCTGTGCTCATCAGTTAACCATAACATGTTCCACCCCATACCTAGGGACAATGTAACTGCTAACAGCTTGAAGCTATTAAAAATGTACCAATAGGGAACTTTCTTATACATTTTTCACTAATATGCTTCTTCATTCTAAATAAAGGAATAGAGAAATTTTGTACTTAACTACTATCAGTGAAAAGGAAGGTACATTCACCTAGTTTGAGCTTCAAAACACATTACATCGAATGCTGTTCATTAAGGTAACACTTTAGAAGTCACTCATTTGCTAATACCTTCTTTCTGCGTCAACTCAGAAGCTGCCTATTAGATCTGGTTACACTCCAGGGACAAGGATTTGATTTCCAGCTCTGGAGATCAGGTCAAGAATTGCAATAACAATTAGTAATTAGTAGTTAGATCTCAATTTACTACATTAGAAGGTCATTTCTCCAAAGCATTTGGTCTCATGAGAGGAAAGGAATACAGGAGACTATAAACTGTTGAATCTTTGAAATCTAGGAAAGACTGTAGAATCTAAGATGCTCCTTGCAATCTTTAGACATTCTAAGTGTAATTAGGTCTTTTGTAAGATCTCATTTTTTAAAAATTAATTCATGTCTTTAAGCCTTAATTCCAGGCTTTGTATTAGCACATACTGTGTAACAAAACAATACTCTAGGCTTGAGGTATGTTTGTCATCTTTAACATGGTAACATCCCTGTCAACATGGACAGAAAATGCGAATATGGTTTAAATACTTCCTACCATCCTTATCAAAAACATGATTAAATTACACATAAAAAAATCTAAAAAGTACAATATATTTTAAAGTAGAGTAATACTTTATGGTATGAATATGACTGGTTTTATAAAAAGTAAAACTCTCAGTTAAAAACAGTAAGATATGTGGAAAATGCATTTTATTTTATGTTTTATCATTTATTTATTTACTTGGGAGAGAGAGAGATAGAGACAGAGAGAGAGAGAGCGAGCAAGCGAGAGAGCAGGGCAAAGGGAGAGAGAGAAACTTAAGCAGGCTCCAAGCACAGGCTGCAGCTGGACCCAGGACTCAATCCCATGATTCTTGGATTATGACCTCAGCTGAAATCAAGAGTTGGACACTCAACCACCTGAGCCATCCAGGGCACCGCATTTTCTAAATTGAGTTCTGTTATCTAATTTATATCCCATTAAATTAGAACAAATTTAATCCTAGTCACTATTGGAACTTCTACCCAATCCTCAAGCTGACATCGTGTTCAAGATTCTTGATCCTTACAATGGGTCCATGCAGCTGGATGGGGTGAGGCAGGCTCTCTGGTCATCAATCACATTCTATAAACTTGATTGTAGAGATATGCCATTTACCTATTTGTGCTTGACCATCAGGTCTGGGAGATTTGTTGACTTCATATGGTGTCAGCTGGTGTATGGTGATCATATGTGAGAGACAGTTGTTGATGCCCTTGTTAATATATCCACAGATGCATTCTGTGGGTTTACCTTTCTAAGGTCTCATTGCCTCCACCAGGACACCATTAGAAAATAGGACCCCGGTTCCTACTATTCCAGAGCCTGTACATGTCTTTCCTCTCAACAGCTAGGGGAGTGTCTCTGAGCCTTATGGAGACCTTTTATGTCTCCTGCTTCCTTAGACCTCTTTTTTCCTCAGATCCTATCTTTTTCCATATGCTGAGATTATTAGAAAACAAATTCCAGGACATTTTCTAGGTGACTAATGCATTCAATGTTTCTACATACCCATTCTGAGAAATGAAGCACCATGCCAACTACTTTAATAAAGGGACAAAGAAAAATTCAGACAGAAGAGCACAAATTAATACTTCAAAATACCATCCAGTCATACGTAGAGAATCAATATTTGGAAAGTTTAAAAAAATAGGCTGCATTAAAAGTTTTAATTATTGGGGCGCCTGGGTGGCTCAGTAGGTTAAGCGTCTGACTTCAACTCAGATCATGATCTCTCAGTTCGTGCGTTTGAGCCCCACATCGGGCCCTGTGCTGACAGCTCAGAGCGTGGAGCCTGCTTCGGATTCTGTGTCTCCCTCTCTCTCTCTCTCTCTCTCTCTCTCTCTCTGCCCCTCCCCGACTCACACTCTGTCTCTATCTCTCAAAAATGAATAAACGTTAGAAATTTTTTTAAAGTTTTAATTATCTAATTCAGTGAGAAACAACATGAATTATTCCATATCTAAATGGAATACTAGATACTAGATACAGTATACTAAATACTAGATACTAAATACTAGATACAGTAAAGGCAGGCATTAGTGTTACATTTGTAAAGATGTAAGTATTATGAATGATAAAAGGAAGAATTTTACTAGTACAATCTCCCACAGAAAGTCTGCTAGTTTCATAAAGAGTATAGTAAAGTCCTAACAAAAAAAGATAGATGTATCTTTATAGCACTAAGAATTGCATGAGTTAATCATTTCTGGATGCAAGAAACAAAGGCCTCACTTAGGTTACCTCAAGTAATGAAGTGTTATTGCAATGATCTTCAGAATTTCCTTACAGCGGGGCTTTCTACAGGATATCTGCTTGGAAAGGAAAGCTAAGGAAGTGGTCTAATATTTACTTTTCATGACATACACATAATTTTTATTTACATTGTATGAACTCCTTAATACCTCTAATAGGTAATAAAGTTGATAATAAAATACACTAGTATGTTGACATATAAATAGCATTAGAAAAATTAGTGACTTTTTGAAGGAAAACAGGTGTAAACCTGAAATAAAATCAACAGTACAAAAACAATGAAAGACAAAAATAGGTCAATTTAACTTCATTGCTAACCATAAAATATAAGAGAAAGTAAAAACCTGCTTCTTTACATAAGCAGTATGATATGATTTGCACATATTTGAAAATAGATTCAAGGAGCTTTCGGGTTATCACTAAGCAAGTAGCAAAAAAGTAAGAGCCAAACAAGATGACCCAGGACATCTCTCTATCCCCTCTCTTTTGATGTTATGATTATACCATGTATAAGCCGAACTTAGGTATGGAAGTAATCAGTGCTGTAGGTGACCCAGAGATGCTACTGACCTTCTCAAGAGAAATAATAAGAGGAGGGACAGCTGGGTGGCTCAGTTGGTTAAGCATCTGCTTCTCGATATCGGCTCAGGCCATGATTTCACGGTTCATGGGACTGAGCCCCATGTCAGGCTCTGTGCTGACAACATGGAACCTGCTTGGAACCAAATGACCAGGAAATGGACAGCCTAGCAAGGCAATAATTTTAGACCACTCTATTCCATTCAAACACTGCAGAAAAAATATGGCACCACCATCACCCATGCAAGCAAAGGCTGAATGATGAGCTGAGAATTCTACCCTCTCCATGCTATAACAAGTTACCCCAATCTCTCCTCCAGTGTGGTGTCATGAAAAAAAGAGAAGTAACAAGAGGAAATATAGGTATAAGTGAAAAGGGAATATAAAGGCATGGCTTTGTATTTTACATAAATGCCCAAATTCACACATAAGTACTTGACAACTTTGGAGATACTGCAAAAGTCTTTTTCCATTGGCTGGCTCTGGATAGGTCAATATAGTTGATAATTCATGTCATTATAATTCCATTTGTCTTACCTATTTACTTAGTTCCATGGAAGAAACTAAAAACTGGGAGAATAGGCAGAGGCTTTTCTTCCTTCTGTCATGGAATTGTAGTGATCCAAACAGTCACTGCCCTTTCCTGACCATCAGCTCTGGGGTTTAGACCTTTCCAAAGAAAGATGAATAGTGAATAATGCCATCACGGCACAGTGATGGTTCTTGAAATCCAATAGCAGCTTAATATATTGACAATTTTCTGTTACTATATCATCCAGAAAATTATATTCTCAAGCAATTAAACCTTATCTCCTGCTAGTTTAGAAGTCACAAACCATCAAATTTCCTATTTCAGTCAATCAATTTCTATTCTTAGTCCAAAGAGTAATGGCTGGGGAAAGAATGATTTGGTACACAAAGTATATAAAGAGCTATCTAGAGTTGCTGTAGTCTGCAGAACTTTGGGCAAGGCAGCTTTCCTCCAAAACAGTTCAGTACATTTCTGAAACCTAGAGTATGATAGACTCCTTTGTAGTATGTGAATCGATAGGAAAGAAAGTTCAAAGGTATATTAATTGAGAAATTCCTTTAAATAATAATCTATACATTTCAGACTTAGAACTCATGAATTAACTTTAAAGAAAAAAGTAAAACATGAAATATATTAAAAAAACACTTTATATAAAACAAAAATATTTTATTACTTTTATATTAATCTTTCAATGTGTAGTCATTCAGAACACTGAATTCTGGGCCTTCGATATTACCAAGTGATTGATACACATACAAACATGTGTATATATGTGTGTGTGTTACACACACACATATTTGTATCTAGGTGTGTATATATAACACTTGGAAGTATGCGTATGTGAGTGTGTGTGTGTACTTCCAAGTGTTATATTTAACATGGAGCCTGAAACACTTACAAGAGTATGTTTCTCTTCAGCAAAAGGCATACCAAAACAGACCAAAAAATCATCAATAGCTAATCTATTGTGGCTATCCAGGAGACAATGGAGACATTCTTCAAGAGAGAAATTGTTACATCATCTTCCATTCTGTATTCAAACTGTAATTCTCCGTGATGATTTCTGTCTTAATGCATTTTTTATTTTAAAATTTCCACTTTGTCCTGTGGATTGCTTAGAAGTATATTCTTTAGTTCCCAAGTGTTTGAAAAATGGAGAAGATATACTTTTTTTTTTCCTATTCCTCCTCCCAAGTACAACTGGAAGCTCTGAGCATTATATATAAAACAAACATAAGAGAATTCTGAAAGAAGGTAGAAGACAGATAGGGACTTTGGGACCCAAAGAACAATACAGTGGTGAGTTGGTTCTGTTTTCTTCTCACTTCATATATTCCAGACTTAGAGCAAAAGAGGTTAGCAACCTAGCCACACTAGGGAGATCAAACAAAAAAACAGCAACAAGGAAAGTATGTTCTAACCAAATGACCAGGAAATGGGCAGCCTAGCAAGGTAATAATTTTAGACCACTCTATTCCATTCAAACACTGCAGAAAAAATATTGCCCTACCCTCACCCATGCCAGCCAACACTGAGTGATGAGCTGAGAATTCTACTCTCTCCATGCTATAACAAGGTACCCCAATCCCTCCTCCAGTGCTGTGTCATGAAAGGTCTCAGTTATCACTGGAAGGTGAATGAGGAATCTGTTTTTTATACACTCATGGAAGAAATGAGGCAACATGGCCTCTTCTTTTGCTGGAGCAGCATCAATGAAAGCCAGCTAAAATGCTGAAGATACAGTAGTGAACAAGAGAGATCATGGCTCTCATTCCTGAGGCTAACAATCTAGTGATGACCTGGATCTAAATGTGTGTGATCTTTAAAACACTGTGATATCAAGGTGATATGTATTAAACAATGACTGTGTCTTGCTACAGATTACAAGTCAAAGATCATGCATATCAACTAAGAGCAGATAACTGAAAACTTACGTGCCAAGACGAAGAAAGAAGGCAACAGACAAGGCAACCTAGATGACCTAAAGGTGTCCACATGTTTTGATAAAGAATGGTGATTACTTTCCAGATGGAAAGAATTTCATTGTGTCCTGAGCAGCGTATACATTTTATGGAGTATTTATGTATTTTTTCATTTTATGGAGTATTTGTATAACATAGGACAAGTGTGCCTTTCAGGGATCCAACACAGCTGAATAATTATTGGGTTATACTGATTATTGATATGTCCTGATTTATTATTAATTTACTCTTTACACAATGACAGTAGCTTTAACTATGCTAACTGTGCTTTGGACAGGTTTATGTTAACTGTCAAGTGTGGGGATCAGAATGAAAAGATCAAATTATCTTAATATTTCAAATTATAAAGGAATCATCGTCCCCTTTTCTCTAAAATGTTGATATAAGGTGAATCTTTTCAAGATGCCAATCATAAAGATTTATTATAAAATAATCCCACATATAAAGCAGAAGTGATGCATGGATTACAAGGATGACATTAAACAAAGACAATCAAGTACATGTGATTATTTTTAAGTAATAGGAAAAATAAAAATTGTTTTACATTCTGATATTAGAAATAAAAAAAAAACAGATTTAAGTCAAGGATAATAAAGACATCTAGAGCCATACATACAAACTACTTTCAGAACATCTCACATCCCAGTTTTTCTCTTTAGTCTTCTTCACTTATAATAAAAAAGCAATAAAACCCAGTTGGTGCTAGTATTATTTGTTCACAGCAAGTAGGAAAACACCTCTTACAGTAACCTTGAAAGAAGGGAAGTCTGTTTATTTTTAGTGGAATATTCATTAGTCATGTTGATCCTGCAAATTTTAATCCCAGAGAGATAAAAATGTATGAATAATAATATTTTCTGTGATCTTGAAAAAGGAGATGGTTTTAACATAATAAAAAATGCACATTAATATATTATCACAGCGTTTTAAAAGTTTTGGTAAACAGGATGAATTGGAAGTCAGATAATTAACAGTAAAAATAGAAGACAAATGACCAGTTTTGGACAGGGTTTGCTAAAGAGCCACATCTGCTCTTGTGTAGCAGAGGATGACTGGCATTTAATCTGGAACTGGACCGTGGGGCACTTTTGTCCAGAATTAACATTAAAATGGATGCTCATTATGGATCTTGCAAATGACAGAACAATACTGAAAACCAACCTTTCATTTTATGCCTGTCCCTGACATTCCAAACTTTTTGACCTTTTTCAGTTCCTCAGAGCTAGAGAGGGATGCTCATCTTGTCAATAATGGTGGTAAAGGTTTAACCCTAAGTCAGTGGAAATTTGTATTGGACAATATTCCATTACCTTCATTGTGTTCCTTGGTACCTTATGCTTGTGGGATCTTATTGGATCACATAATGTGACTATTTTTTTTTAAAACTGTCCTAAGTGGGGGGTGCCTGGGTGGCTCAGTCCGTTGAACGTCCGACTTCAGCTCAGGTCATGATCTCACCGTCTGTGGGTTCGAGCCCCACGTCAGGCTCTGTGCTGACAGCGCAGAGGCTGGAGCCTGCTTCAGATTCTGGGTCTCCCTCTCTCTCTCTGCCCCTCCCCCGCTCATGCTCGCGCTCTCTCTCTCTCTCTCTCTGTCAAAACTAAATAAACATTAAAAAAAATTTTTTTTTAAACTGTCTTAAGTGGTTTACCCATTACCTTCAAAATAA
Source organism: Leopardus geoffroyi (assembly GCF_018350155.1). Taxonomy (NCBI): domain Eukaryota; kingdom Metazoa; phylum Chordata; class Mammalia; order Carnivora; family Felidae; genus Leopardus; species Leopardus geoffroyi. Next base: position 67,684,370 of record NC_059328.1, read on the forward strand.
AATCCTAAGTCTTTGGCTCAGAAGTCAAGCAAATGGCCATTTTGGTTGCAATATTCTTTCTTTTTTTTTTTTTTTTTTAATTTTTTTTTTCAACGTTTATTTATTTTTGGGACAGAGAGAGACAGAGCATGAACGGGGGAGGGGCAGAGAGAGAGGGAGACACAGAATTGGAAACAGGCTCCAGGCTCTGAGCCATCAGCCCAGAGCCCGACGCGGGGCTCGAACTCACGGACCGCGAGATCGTGACCTGGCTGAAGTCGGACACTCAACCGACTGCGCCACCCAGGCGCCCCTTGGTTGCAATATTCTTAAAGTAGTTATCTTCCACTATCTTCCACCTGCTTCCTCATCACATCTTGAACTCTAAAATAGCAATCACATCCTATGTGTGCCTTTCTATTCATTTATCCTGTCATTCCTCTTGCCCTGCACACATATTTCCTCTTCTTCAAATCAATGCCGCTTTTCAAGGCATAGCTCAAATGTCACTGTCTCCAAGGACCTTCTCGCATGCTACTCATGAGGATTTTCCTCTGGGCCTCTAGTGCTTTTGTTTGCAACACTATTATATCACATTATACTTAGCCACGTATTAGAATTTTATTTGCCTCTCTCCCCGTTAAGACTAAGTCTTGTGTTGTATTGGTCTTTCTTTACATTGTGTCACCTTTTATAAACTCCTAACAGTCATGTATTCATAGCTGTCTGTTAGTTTTAATTGAATTTTAAATATATATGTACATATAGTTATGTATATATAACACATATGTTATTAGAAACATAGAGGCTAAAATAAAGAACCAAATAGAAAGTTAAGACAGTTTAGATGTAAAAGTTTCATGTCTAGATAGGACTAAATTTATTGATGCTAAAATATCTTTTCAAAATAAGCAGGAAAAAAGAAAAGTAAAACATAATACACAAGCATTTTAGACTCACTATTTAGCCTTAAGACAAGATTCTAAGGCAGAGAACACAAGGTTAAAAGCCTATAAGGAACACACAGTTCACACATATGTGGGAAGCAGGTTGATTTATGATGGATAAACTGCTAAAAAAAAGTGAAGCCATTATCCAGGCCCAACTGGTTTGGCCATGGACTAATATGAGCCCCAAACTACCTGACTTTAGACTTTTTAAGAGAAGGAAAAATCCAGATTTTTATATGAAAACTCATTTTCTTTTGGGATGCCTGGGTGGCTCAGTCAGTTTAAGTATCCAACTCTTGATTTCAGCTCAGGTCATGATCTCATGGTTCATGAGTTTGAGCCCCACATTGGGCTCCACACTGACAGTATGGAGCCTGCTTGGATGCTCGCTCACGCTCTCTCCCCCCCCCCCCCGTCTCTCTCTCTCTCTCTCTCTCTCTCTCTCTCTCTCTAAGTAAATAAGATACTAAAAAAGAAAAGTAATTTTCTTTTAAAATAGCAAATAATTCCAAAAAAAGAAAAAAAAACCCACTTACAGTTGAATAAAAAAAATCCCATGTCAACTGGCAGTCTCTGATTCCTGTTCTAAAACTTTTATTAAAGATTATTAAAATCAAGGGGAATGGTAAAATTAAAAGCTACAGTTGGAGATAAGTAAAAAATCCAACATATCTGTTTTGAAGCACACACTTGAAGATCATGAGTGGTTTATGCAAATTTAAGGAAGGAATAATGGCAGCAGATATAGCTGAAGCAGTGACAAGAAAGAACTATTTTGACATAAAAGGTTGATTTTAGAACTGCAAGGTTTAATCTAATTATATTAACTACTCTTTGTTAGCACTGTGTCTATGTGCCTAGCTTTGTAAACATTCCACAATATTTTTTCAATCTTCTGAATGGACCTACATAGTAAGAATTATTATTTCAGATCAGAAAACTTAGGCATAGAAATTAAATAACTTTCCCCAAGGTGTTCACATGGTAAGTAAATCAACTCCAGTTGTGAACTACAAAGTTGCTCTCCAGTTATTTGGGTCTAACATTGGGTATGTGTGTGTTCAGCTGACTCCTGTTGGCTATTCATGGAGCTCATCATCTCTAGGTGTTCACAATTAACTTCTTTCTGGGACTGGGAAACTAACAACCAGCCATTAGACATGATGCAACTGAAATGGCCTGAGGATCCTATCAGTAACTAGCAGTTACCCTAGTCGACACCTCTGAGGATGTCTCTAAGACAGCTGCCAGGTAACAGAAGAGGACTTATTACTGAACTATTTGTATAGTTGAGGGAAAAAATGCTGCCAGAAGCCCATTTGGAGCAGTCTACCTGAGGACAAATTAAGAAGGAACAAACTTAAAAGATGTATATAGAATGAAGAAGTACAACTGATTTGGCAATCAGTCCAATGTGTGCAGTAAAAGAAAATAAGGAGTCAGTAATTAATATGCTTCTCTTTTGGGTTTACTGAGTAGAATGGAAAGGATGATTATAAAGTAGTGTGATAAAAGTACTGAGTATTTTGTGTCAATAGAACTAGATTAAATAATATATAACATGCAGTTTGACTATGTAGTATAATCATTCTAGCTATATTGATGGGAGTTGAATAAAAATCATTGTTATCAATTTCTAGAATAATTGAGCTTTCCAAGAAGCTTATTATTCACCTACCATATTTTATTTTTAATCATTAAATTTGGGTTTCTTATCTGAATCCCAAAGTTTGGCTTTTATTCTCTTGATAAAACATTGACAAGCTGAGAAAAACATTCACTGAGTGCATTTGATGGGCAAATACGCTTCATGCTGTGTTGGATGAGTAACCTATGAGTGGATTTTGGCCATTCTGTTTTGAGCTGTCAGATAAATTTCTCTTGGGCATCTTTCCTATTGCTGTGCATCTGAGCAAAATAATATTTTATTGTTGGTCATAATTAATAATTCATTGAAATATACCAAATGAATGCACTCAAAATATGGATGTAAATCTTATTAGGTCTCTGAATATAGCAGTCCCAGTCCCAGTGTGATTTTTGCAATACGAATTGCAGTTATATGTTAGATCATTCACTATCAGAACAAGTTGAGAATTATAATATAAAAAATTGACAGATTCTTTCTGCCTACAAATGAGAAAACAGATTTGTAAAATGTGAAATGAGCCATTCTGGCAAAGTAGAATTTCAGCTTCAAGTGTAAACACTTGAGTTAATGGCTGGGGTTTCTCAATCTCAGAAGCTCTGGTGCATGGGGAGGGTGAAGCAGGGGTTATGGAAGCTCTTCAGCATTTTACTTAGAACATCCTTATAGGACTTAATTAGGCAGATTACCTGTTATGCATGGTGTACTGTGCTGAACACTTTTAAACTGGTATGTCCTCAAGGCAAATGGAAGGCAAAGTCACAAGGAATTACACTCTACACAAATAACTCTGAGCATTTTATTAGTGGGCCTCATAGAAATGAAATCGTCCTTGCCAATGCACCATTTAATGTTTAACTCAATTGAGTACCAAAGAGTTTGTTAAATGTTGAACGGCCATCTGGATTTATGGATCCAACCTGACTACCCTTTGGGTGTTTTTTTTCTTTTTTTTTTCTTTTTTCCCCTAGTGACAGCATTTGAGCTTTGAAATAAAACAAAAAACCTTCTGCTTTTAACACCATGGGCTTTGTTCTAAATTGCTAGATAGTAGTTCTGGTGTAATTATTTACAAAAAAAGACAAATTTGCTTCTTGCAAAATAATATTTTATAATTGGAACTTCCAAAAAGTAAAAGTGCCAAAGATAATGCCCATGAACAGCAACTGTTTACCAGTCATTTCAGGATGCAAATGTTAACTTTACTATATATGTACATATTGAATTCCTGATTGTATTTAATCATTTTATTCACCTAACCACCTACAGGGAAGGGTCACTATGTCAAGCAATCCTGAATGGTGTTTTGTGTGAATTGGGAACAAAGCTTTTAAAGGCCAGAGGTTTAGGAACATAAACCAGATGTGCTCATTTTTAAAAAGTCTACTTAGTTTGTGGGGGAGAAAGGTCAGCCCCTTAGATCTTTTAAAAATCTTACTGTCAAACACATTCCATGGAAACTAAGCATTTTACTATTCTCAGAGTGCTGCTTTTTTTTTCCCCCTTTGGATAAAGTATTTGATCTGTATTGTACATGAACCTTTCCTACATTTAGAGCACAGTAAGATACTTGAAGATTTTCTTCACTTAAAAACTCCTAAAATATGTCAGAACATTTAAACTTTCATTTCATAGAAATGTTGAATTATTTTTAAAAATTATAATTCCCAATAAAATGTCTGATTTAAATGTCAATTCTCATTTATGAAGCATAAATCTAGATCATAAAATGACTATTAAAAATACTTTTTTAAAGATATATTTACATAAAGTTGAATAACTGTCTTTAAAGTGACAATACACATGTGTGCAATGCTTGTTTTCCACAATAAATTAGGTTCTAAAAATAATATGTATTTTTTATTTTACTTTACTAAGAGAGCACAAGTGGGTAAGAGGGGCAGAGGGAATGAGAGACAGTGAGAGAGAGCGAGAGAGAGCGAGAGAGAGAGAGAGAGAGAGAGAGAGAGGGAATCTTAAGCAGGCTCCATGTTCAGCATAAAGCCCGATGCGGGACTTGATCCCACAACCCTGGGATCACAACTTGAGCCAAAATCAAGAGTCAGATGTTCAACCAACTGAGCCACCTATAAACTGAGGCCCAATAAATTAGATTTAAAAGGAATTTATTGATATTCACACTTCAATATATTTATAGAATATAAATTATATTGAATTTTTATTTACACTTCTTTATACTGTGCATAAAACTCTCATGTAGAAATGGGTATTTCTTTAAAGTAGTCTCTTTAATTTACATTCCCTAACTCTTAACATAAATTACTATCATCTAAGCTGTTAACCTGGTTCTCATCCCACGTTACTTCCAAAGTCAGCATTGTATGTATTCAGTAGTCTGTGCCTTGACGTCTTATGGCCTTGCACTGAATCCTGCTTATTAATTCCATGAATTTGGGTAAGTTGTTTAAATTCTTTAAGTTTCAATATTATCAAGTACAAAATGGAGATAGCAGGGCTCCTGGGTGGCTCAGTGAGTTAAGCATCCAACTTTGGCTCAGGTCATGATCTCAGTTCATGAGTTTAAGCCCCACATCGGGCTCTGTGCTGACAGCTTGGAGCCTGGAGCCTGCTTTGGAATCTGTGTCTCCTTCTCTCTCTGCCCTCTCCCGTTCACACTCTCTCTCTCTCAAAAATAAATAAACATTTAAAAAAAATTTTTTAATGGAGACAGCATGTGTATTTCCTGTGGTCAATAAGAGGATTAAATGAGAAACTATATGCTAACCTAGTGCCTGGTACATTATAAATACTGTAAACAAATTTCAGCCACTGGTAGCAATCACATAATAAGTTAAACTGTATCTCTGCTTCATAAACAGTAGGAGTGGGGTGCCTGGGTGGCCCAGTTGGTTACGTGTCCAACTCTTGGTCCCAGCTCAGGTCATAATCTCACAACTCATAAGTTCGAGCTCTGATCGGGCTCTGTGCTGATTGCGCAGAGCCTGCTTGGGATTCTCTCCCTTCCTCTCTGTCTGCCCTTCTCCCACTGTCACTCTCTGTCTCAAATATAAACATTTAAGAAAAAAAGAAACAGTGGTAGAGTTTGAAAAGTACTGAGTTTGTTTTCTAGTTGTGACCCTCTGATCATAGGCAAAATATTTAAAATCCCTTAACTTTTTAAATGCCTATATTAAATTACTATATTAAAACAAAGATTTAGATGACTATATTAAAACTAATCTTATGGACTATTTTGAAAATCCAGTGAGACTCTGTGTGAAATGATCTAACACCATTGCTCAATAAAGTTATATGAGCATTTAACTTTTTTTAAGTTTATTTATTTTGAGAGAGAGAGCTAACAGGAGGGAGGCAAAGAGACAGAATCCCAAGCAGGCTTTGCCAGCGAAGAGCCCGATAGGGTGCTTGAATCCACGAACTGTGAGATCATGACCTGAACTGAGGCTTAACTCACTGAGCCACCCAGATGTCCCATATAAGCATTTAATTTAAAATGCTCTATAAATTTCACTTCTATTGTTAAAATAATTTGCATTTAAACTGAGACTAGATTTAAATATGTATCACTGGACTAAGTATTGTCGCAGAGCCTACAAGTTGCTTTCTGACAGCTTCCTTAGTAATAGAATTCTTGGTTTCGAGCTGGCCACAGAGACATCTGGGATAAATGTTGTATTTTCTAGCCTCAGTGCTCTGTTAGCAGAGAAAAAAAAAGGAATGGTAGGCCTCTAATATGGCACCATAACTGGGAAAAAAAGGCCTACCACCTGGCAAAATGTTACCTCTTTGATAACAGAATTGAGTAGCAATTTGCCCACATTGTAACATACACTTATTCTGCATACAGATTTGTCATTCCTGCCCACAACAATTCTGCAAACAATATTCATAAACTTACTAAATGCCTTCTTCACTCTAATATACCTCACACATTATTGCTTGTGACCAAGACTCTCACTTTATAGCAAAAGAAGCAGAGCAAGGGGATAGTTATCACACAATTCGATAGTCTTACCACGTGCTCCATCATCCAGAGACTGTGAGCCTTACAAAATAATGAAGACCGTATTTACTACTCAGTAATGGTACCACCTGAAAAATAGCCTTGTAAGATTTGGTGATGTATGATAATGTTAACCAACCACCGGTATCATGGTGCTGTTTTTGCCACAGCAGTAATAAATTCGTGGGTCTGGGAAGCACCTATAAGAATAGGAGTTACATTTGTCAGTATTCCACTTTACAACCCCTTTAAAAAATGTCACTTCGAATCCCTGTGATCTTGGCCTCTCCTGGTTATCGATTTTAGTCCCCAGGGAAGAAATTCTTCCACAAGGGAACATAATGATACCTCTGTTGGACTGAGAGTGGAGCCTGCCACCTGGCCACGCTACAGTCTCGTGACATTTAATCAACATGAACAAAAAGAAGGTTATGGTGGGCTATGGTGATCGATCCTCATCAATCTCGGGAAAGAGGGTGGCCGCTGCATATTAGGACATAAAAAAAGATTTGGAACCCAGTGAATCATCTGGTGGTTCTGACAGAACTGTCCTATCTTCTGCTAAAAAGTTAATGGAAAAACTATAGCACCTCAACATAAGGAGGACTTCTGACAGTTCTGACCCTCCAGGTATGAATGTTTGAGTCTCCTTCCCAAATAAAGAATGCTATGGGGCGCCTGGGTGGCGCAGTCGGTTAAGCGTCCGACTTCAGCCAGGTCATGATCTCGCGGTCCGTGAGTTCGAGCCCCGCGTCGGGCTCTGGGCTGATGGCTCAGAGCCTGGAGCCTGTTTCCGATTCTGTGTCTCCCTCTCTCTCTGCCCCTCCCCCGTTCATGCTCTGTCTCTCTCTGTCCCAAAAATACATAAACGTTGAAAAAAAATTTAAAAAAAAAAAAGAATGCTATGAGGCTCTGGATGAGAAGCAAAGGAAACACGGACTTGAAAGAGGAGGGAGACTATCAGTAACAACCACGGCATCACTACCTGCTGCACAAATGAGGTCTTCAGTAGATAATCACGTATTCTTCCTTGTTCTGTGATGTGTGTTTTTCTATTAACTACATTTTCCTCTATCTCTTCCTTTATCTCATAATTTTATATTCATTGTGGATGGTGGTTAATTTTATATTTGTACCCGTGGTTTACAATATTAAGGTAGGGCTGTGACTGAATTAGAAATGATCACACAGAGGGGCGCCTGGGTGGCGCAGTCGGTTAAGCGTCCGACTTCAGCCAGGTCACGATCTCCCGGTCCGGGAGTTCGAGCCCCACGTCAGGCTCTGGGCTGATGGCTCAGAGCCTGGAGCCTGTTTCCGATTCTGTGTCTCACTCTCTCTCTGCCCCTCCCCCGTTCATGCTGTGTCTCTCTCTGTCCCAAAAATAAATAAACGTTGAAAAAAAAAATTAAAAAAAAAGAAATGATCACACAGAGATGGAAACAGTGCTTGATAGGAGTTATTTTCATCTATAGAGGGGCAGTTGCATCCTGTTAGCTAGGATCATGTTGTAGTTCTGGTTGTTCTTGTTCTGAAATTTATATTTAGGATTAACAGTAACTATGGATGCAAGGACTTTTAGGTAACACGCACTGGCACGCAACCTTGGCTTCAAATATGCTTTACTGTACTCTCTTGTACTACACAGGATGGAAAAAAGAAAAATTCCATTTCTAAGTCTCCTCATATCTAGAGCTCTGTTGTAATTTAGTTTCTGCCAAGTGCATGTTGTGTCAGATTTGGAACTGAGTTATGTGGCAAGGGGTGCCAAATATGATGCATCCATTTTGATGATAAGGTTTATAGAAGAAGCATCAAGGATCCTAATTAGAGGACTCCCTGCAGTGGTGTGGACAGTATTCCCCACTGGGTCGAAGACAGTGAGGTTCAATAGTCTGCAGCTTCCAGATTCGGTGGCTTCTTAAAATGGCGGTGGCACCCTTACTGCTGATATGAGAAGCATTGTGATTTGTGGAACTGGAGAATTCTCTCTCCATTCCGAGCTTGACCAAATCACTCAGTCCTTATAATAATTCTGTTTGTTCAATATACAATATAATTCAGTGTAACAACTATTTATTCTGCATGCATCTCATGTAAAATTGCATTTTAGTACAAAGAAGATACTTAGTCTTTTGTTCAAGGAAATCACAATCTTATGGGAGAGATGGTCACCATGACATGTCAGACTATAATATTATGGAACTAAAAATTAAATGCTACAGGAACTTAAAAGGAATTAATTCTGTTTGGTATTGGGTAAGATTCCTTAAACACGGAGTCTTAAATAGAAAGAAAAACTGAACAAAATTTGAAGAAGGCATTTAAGGTAGTAAGGAAGAGTTTCTTGGCATTTCAGGTTAAGATAGGAGAATTCTGTGTCTGGGCAAAGGGGCTGTCAGACAAATACAGATGGATGGTGAGTCTGTCCATAACTAAGAAAACTTAGATTATGAAAGGGAGATCTCAGGAAATAAATTTAAGAAAGTAGTATAGAGATCAGATTGTATTGAGAATTAAGTGCAAAGGAAGTTTAGAGGGTTTTTAGTTGCTGTTATTTGTTTTTGTAGGCAACAAAGAGTGATGGACTTCAATTACATAAGAAAAATTATGGAGCTAGTATATAGATTAAAATAAACATGAGAGAAGAATATGAAGACGACTAATGAGGTTAGCACCATAGGAGGAAGATTCCTAAGAGTAGCAGATAGATATCATAGATACCATAGAGAAAAAATCAACAGGGCCCGGTTTCCTGTTGAATGTAAAAGTTGATGAAAAAGTTGGACTTGAAAATGGCTTCCCATTTTCTAATTGAATTATTGGAGGCATGATGATGCCAGTAGCTACAATGGGAAGGAAGTACAAGGGCCAAGCAGATCTCATAGGAAATTTATTGAGTTCTAATTTGCTTCACTGGAAGAACATATATAAGATCTAGCCAAAGATGCCCCATAGATTTTTTAAACCCTGAGATCAAAATTGAAGCCAAGGTTATAAGTGCATATTTTAGAGTCAAATATTTAAAAATTGGAGATGGTGACTTTCTGGCATTTTAAGCAATGCCAATCTCCTCATTCCTATTTATCACAGTAGATTTCACATAGCACCAATGATTTTTGCAACAGTTGGGAACCACATCCAAGTGGTTTCTAAAATATTAAAAAGTAATGGGGAGAAGAGAAGTGAATAAGGATGATAAAAGAGTGCTTTAGTCCACTGAGATGCTCTTGAGGACTTTTACACAATACTAGGTGAAATTTTGAAGAAAGTCAGAAATATCTGAATTACGTCTTAGACTTCTTTTTACCCACTACTTAATGAACTTTAGAAAACCCAAAGCATATTTTTAAAGAATATTTAATTTTGTATGAGCAAATTTCCCTTTTGAGCATGTTCCTCATTCTAAATTGATCAACAGGTTTTAGCAAATTTCCAAAATTTGTATTTTTCAATGGGTAACTGATACTCATGAATATATAAACTTCATATATATATACGTGTGTGTGTATGTATACATACATACATATATATAAATACATACAATATATATATAAAAATTTTTTTTAATGTTTATTTATTCTTGAGACAGAGACAGAATGTGAACAGGGGAGGGGCAGAGAGAGAGGGAGACACAGAATCCAAAACAGGCTCCAGGCTCTGAGCGGTCAGCACAGAGCCTGACATGGGGCTCGAACCCACCCACCCACGGACTGTGAGATCATGACCTGAGCCGAAGCCGGACGCCCAACCGAATGAGCCACCCAGGCGCCCATATATATGTATACATATATATATACATACATATACACGTGTGTATATATATATATATATATATGTATACATATATATATCTGTGTGTGTATGTGTGTGTGTGTGTGTGTGTGTGTATAAATTAAACTTTCTTCTTCCAACTTTGGTTGGGCTAGATTATAATGTGTTATAACCCATCCTCCTTAGAGATATCCACTCTTCTTTCTCTTCCTTTGTTCAATGAAATAGATTGAGATTCTGTTTCTCATTTGTTCCTTTTTAAGTGTTCTAAGGAAAATATAGTCAAAAAAGAACCAAAATTTTGATGACTAAATTATGTCTGATGTTATACTCATATATGAATTAACACTAGATACTGAAATCCTTTTTCTCTAAAAGAAATTTGACCTACATAACTTACTGTGAAAGAAAATCATAGTTCCAAACTGCTGACTTTTCCATTATTGAAGATTTTGATAGATTTTTGTGTGTATAGCAGTTCACAAGATAAAAAAAGAAAGAAAAAAAAAATCTGCTGCCTGTGATTTAATTTCAATCAAGGAAATTGCAAAGAAAGGAAAACTGAAAACAAGCATATCTAGAAATGAGATATGATAATACAAATCAGCTTCGTGTGTGTGATTTAAATTACTAGTAAATGCCAATATCTACAGTATACTAGCTAGCAAGGTACTTTGTGCTGAGGAAACAGAACAAAAGAGATCTTCTACCTACTTAGTGTCACAGAAACAAACAAACAAAATCTGTCTTGGAACTTTATGCAGAGACTACCTAGCTCAATACCCTCATTTCATCCATGAGGAAATTTAAGGCCACAGAGCAAAGTGATTTCCCAAGGTTTTATGGCTGTTAATGTCAGAAGGAGTAAGAATGAATCTATTTGAGAACTTATAATAACCCATATAGGTCAGTATTATTGCTTCCTCCTCTCTCTTAATCAGATAAGAAACAGTCAGAAATTTATGATAGAGTCAAATTTTAGTGACAAATCTGTGTAACTTTTTTTTTCTCAGCTACAATTGGAAGTACCTAAATAAAAATGTCCATTCCAGAGAATTCTCTTCCAGGATGAGAGAGGACAACTCAGACATGAATAATGTGGCTTGAAGACCAGCGCATATAGTCTCCCAGATTCTAACCTGCACGAAGGTACCCTAGACCACTGTAAGAAACTCACAGAACCCTTGTGAAATATTTAAAAATTTTGAGGTATTCCTCTACCTCAAACCTACTGAATACCATACCAACTGCTAGCCTGAGGTACTTCATAGTTCCAGTATTAGATTTTTACTTTCCTCTTGATGTCATCTTTTTCTTTGGCAATTGCTATGATAAGAAGCAAGTCCCAGCAAAAAGCACTATGTGACAGGAAATTAAGATGGTGGTATCAGATTGGCTTATACTACCGAAGTGAACAGTACTCAGCAGGTACAGACATTTCCATATGTAACATATGTAACAATATGTATTTGAAAATAAGTCTTCCTTTTAGTTCCTATGCATTTTTTTTTCAAACTCTTATTAAATACTTTGGACCTAACTACTTCTTACTAAATAAAACTCAGGCATTTATTTGACCTCACAGTGCCATGCAATAACTATGGAAACACCAAAAGCATCACCAACCTAGAAAGTTTGAGAACACAGTTGCCATTCCTCTCTAATAGGAGCAAATCAAATGTCCACCCACAAATGAAGTTGGGGATGTGAAAGCAGTCTTCTATGAGGAAATACAGAGCTAAATGAAGTCAGACTACTCAACACGAAGCAAACTCTCTTTTGAGTAAAAGAATCTTGGTAATTTCTTTTACTGTATTGTTCATAGTGTATATCATTATTTTAATTAGGAAACAAGTCACTGTGAGTAATAATGATAGTAGCTAATATTACTTAGTGTGTTTTAGGTTTCAAACACAATATCAAACATTGCATCTAGACTTTTTTTTAGTTGTCCCTCAACAATGCCATGCGGTCCCTTATTAAGGATGTAGATGAGAAAACTAAGGTTAACTTTCAAGTGGCAAAGCAGGTAGGTTAGAAATATGCGACAGATGGGCACCTGAGTGGCCCAGTCAGTTATGCATCCAGCTGGGGTCATGATCTCATATTTCATGGGATTGAGCCCCACCTCAGGCTCTGTGCTGATAGCATGGAGCTTGCTTAGGATTCTCTCTCTCCCTCTCTTTCTGCCCCTCCCTAGCTTATGCTTGCTTGTTCTCTCTCTCTCAAAATAAATAAACTTAAGTTTTTTAAATATGTAGAAGCTAGAAAAATTAAGTAAAATGAGGTGTGAAAATACATGGTTATCTTCCCCTTATAGCAACTCTCTCCAAAAATTTTAAATTCCCTACGAAGTTAGATTATGCAGCTCATGTTATTTAGTGATCTCAGATAATCCAAAATATCAAATTAATTTATTTTAAAAAGTAAATTCTACTTTGGGACTTTTTGTAATCTATGAAAAAAAGAAACCTACTGAACTTCGAGAATTTCTAAGCTGATAACATTTGGCCTATGAGTATAAGGATAAGGCTACTTTAAAATGTGAGTTTTCTACATAAAGTTTTACTGAAAGGAACAAAAACTGGGGAGGAATATGAAACTTCATTAGCAGCAATTTATTTCTAGAAATATACTTTACAAACCCAAACTAAAGAAATTAGACCCAAGTTAATTTTTACAACTCTCAAACCCACCCTTGTGTTTACACTCCTTGCAAGGTTTTGTTTGTTTGTTTGTTTGAACACTTAAAGAAGTGACAGTCTTTAAAACCCTGGAGGAGGAAATCAGAGGAATAAATTCAGAAAAAGAACACCTTAACTGAAATTCTTACCTGAGGTCAAAGCATACTTCACAGGCCTTAATCTTTTTCAGTTTCAAATGCCTACCAACTCTTCAGATAATTCTTGAGACAATTTACCCATCAGCGTGTTTCAGTGCATATTGAGAATTTAAAAGTATCTACGTTACTCCATACTCACTTATACACACCTATGCTTTTTTTCCTTAACATGTTTTTTTTTATTTGTTTAAATTAAAAAAAAATTTTTTGAGAGAGAGAGAAAGAGAAAGAGCAAGCAGGGGAGAGACAGAGAGAGGGAGAGAGAGAATCCCAATCAGGATCTGCTCTGCTAGTGTAGAGCCTGATGTGGGGCTCAATCCCACAAATCATGAGATCATGTGCTGAACTGAAACCAAGAGTCAGGTGCTTAACCAACTGAGCCACCCAGGCTCCCCACCTTAACATGTTTTTTTTTGTTTTGTTTTGTTTTGTTTTTAATTTAAAACAAAGGCTATCCTATATCTGCTTGTGAGGAGTTTGCTTTCTAGTAGAGAGGCTAGTTGACAGGGGCTCACAACCACAAAACAAGTTCACACACACACACACACACACACACACACACAATCAAAGAATCCTGAGCATATAGTGTTTAGTAAAGTTTACTCATGATGTATAAGAGAGATAAATCAAGTTTGTCAAGAAAAACCATTAACCATTACATGTATTATCGTAAAATGGGTATTTGGGCAGAACCATTGGCCAGCATAACTTGGAGTGGCTCTGATGCAGAAGTATATATTCTTTATTCATGTAAATAAGCAGAATGAATGAATTAATGAATGAACAAACAAATGAGTAGAATATGAAAAAAATCTTTCTTATATTCTGGAAAACAATTCTGGTTTACCGGAGAAGTTTCAGATGCAAGCCTAGTAAAGGGTACACTGCACGTCTACACTAACACAATCATTTCCAGAACTATAAACCCTCTCTAAATCTGGGGAGAAAAATTTGTGTCAATAAAGAGACTAAAAGGAGCATCATTTCAAAAGGATATCATGTGACATGGATGAAGTGAGTATGGCTTCTTCATAGATGGCTTAAAAATAATGTGGTGACATTTATGGAAATTAATTTGTCAATATGTAGCAGGCACATTTAAATAGCAATTCCTATTGACCCAGTAATTCCCCATCTATGAATCTCTCTTCAGGGAAACAGGTATAAATCTGGGGAGGAAACGAAAGGTAACTTTTTAAGATGTTCCTTGCAGAATTATTTATAATAGCAAAAACTAAATATAACCTATCAAACAGTATGAAAAGCATTAGTAAGATATACTACAATGTATAATGGAATACTAAGTGGTCTAAAATATTTATAAAGAATAGCTTAGCTCAGTCAGTTAAGCCTCCAACTCTTGATTTCAGCTCAGGTCATGATCTCATGGTTTGTGAGTTCGAGCCCCACATCCCTGCACTGACAGTGCAGAGCCTGCTTGGGATTCTGTCTGTCTGTCTCTCTCTCTCTCTGCCCCTCCCCTGCCTGCTTTCTCTCAAAATAAATAAATAAACATTTAAAAAATTAAAAACAAAAAGAATAGCTTACCCTTATACAGCACAAATTATATGACAGGCATTGAATAACTTCACATAGAGTGAGTAGGTGGCAAAGGCAGGAGGAAAACCTAGGAAGATGGACTCCAGAGTCTATGTTCTAATCACTGTGTAAATGTCATTAGAAAGTGCTTGTGATCAGAAACGACACGACTAAATGTTTTCAAAAGCAGGATACTAACTTGCATGTTCAGGATTACCTTGTGATAGAAAACATACATAAAGGAAAGACTGAACATAATTGTGTAAATGGGTACTAGCTTATTAGTAATAATCACTTTTCTGTTTCTTTGTATCTTTTCTATTTTCTCTGGTTTTTAAGTAACTCTAGTGAATTTTTTTTTTAATTTTTTTTTTCAACGTTTATTTATTTTTGGGACAGAGAGAGACAGAGCATGAACGGGGGAGGGGCAGAGAGAGAGGAAGACACAGAATCGGAAACAGGCTCCAGGCTTTGAGCCATCAGCCCAGAGCCCGACGCGGAGCTCGAACTCACGGACCGCAAGATCGTGACCTGGCTGAAGTCGGACGCTTAACCGACTGCGCCACCCAGGCGCCCCTCTAGTGAATATTTTTAATAATTTAAAGGTATAAATAGCCTTCTATTCTATATTATGCTAATATATGCAGATTCATATTATTTGTAACATAAATAAGTATAAATATGAACCTGATATAACAAATTATCTTAAGTAGACACCCAATACTGTTAGGTGCTATAGATTTGACATACCTCAAAGTCAGTGGTTTCTCAAATTTTAGATTGTTCCAATCCTATTTTATCTATAGATGTGATATTTCAAATCTCTTAAAGCAGAAATCACCTAAAGTTTGTGAAACAAATGGAATTAAAATGTCAGGAACTTTAGATGCAGTATTAAAATATTAGGCACCACAATAGAAGTCCTGATTGAAAATTTAGCAAGTTCCATGTTTCTTATTGAATATGACAGAGTTAAAGGGACAGAAACAAGTGGGATGGTTTTCTTTTCAGGAGTACCTGATCTGCTGAATGACTTTAATGTGCAGAATACAACTTTGGAAATTTGGGGGAATAAAGCAGAGATGGAACAGGCAGGAGAAAAGGGAGAATCCACAGGATTAGCCTAAAAATTAAAACTGAGAGAGAATGAGATTGGAAGAAGGAAAGCTGGGGAGAAGTCAAATGGGACCTAGTAGGAAATGGCACACACTTTGGAGCTACATTCAAATCCATTATAATAAATAAATCCCGGGTTATCCTTATCTAGTGATTATCTCCATGAAAGAGGTCAAAGTGGGCAGAAATCAAAGCCCATTTTTACAACCACAGTAAACTTACTCTACTAAAGTCTATACGGTGCCAGGCACATTCATTACAATGATCGTCTGTCACGAGCAAATCTTTAAACATACTTAATAATATAAGACCTTCAAATGTTAGGTAGTAATTAACAAGATAGAGTCTCTCATTGGTTTACCCTTTTTTTCTGCATGACTTCAATTGACAGTACCCAATCGTTTTCAAATAAACATTTATGAAAGAGCAGAAACATCAGTTTAACCTGCCATTTTACAAAACTGACAGTAACTTGGGAAAAGAAAACTAGATTTGTGTGTGTGAACCCTAAATGCTTACTCTAAGCAGTATGCTATGTTTAGCTGATTCAGCAATACCTTTACCAACTCTTTGTCAATTTAGTCCCAGAATACATCTTTTCTTAGGCATTTTAGTTGGATGTTGCAAAAAGGTTACTGTAACAGTATTCATTTATAAATAATTAATGACACAATAAAGAAGCCTGGATAGGACAATGTAGCCAGTGAATAAATAAGAACAAAGAAAATTATCAGGAATACAATTTGATTTTCATAACACAATGAGAGCTAGCTTTTTAGTTTGATGGCTTTACGAAAACACTTCTATTTTTTGTGTGTTATCTAATTTAACTACTTTTTTTGTGTTACCTAATTTAATTGCTATGTTGAAGTAGCTAAAAGGTAAACTTTTAAAGTAAGATTTTATAAACTATGAATTACTTGGTTCAGATAAGCTCACAAGTAATTCTTAAAAATTCCTACTTAGCACTGATTTTGTCTTTATGTTGTTGACTTATAAATTAGGTTTGTAACTGAGCAGAGCTTAGACAGCCAACATTCTGAGAGTAGCAAGGGTAAAATGTACAAAGAAAACCCTGAAGTCCCCTGAGATACGCACAGTATAGGAAGCAAAGTCTTGCTTTTTGGTCTCTCATTCTCTCTCTCTCTCTCCCTAAGTAGACTGGCAATCACCAGTATGACAAGACCTGAGTAGCCTGAAAATATAAAAACACATGCACTTCTATAATCACAAGACTTGCCTTTCTAACTGCATGGCATCTATTTTCTTTTCCTTCCTGAGAAATGAAGTATGGATATTTGAAAGGCAACATTTTAAGGTTTGTATATTATGTGCTATAAATGTCTAATGTCATTCACTTTGATTTTTCTGTAATTTCTGGATGTACCTCCAGCATTCTCTTTACTGATTTTGCCTTTAAAAAAGCCACCATCTGAGGTTATAACAAATTCCCTAGCTCTTGCCAATGGTGTTAGTTGTCCTATCATTATGTGTCAGTAGTTGAGACAAACAAACAAACAAAAATCAAAGCAATGCTAAAAATAGACAAACAACCAGACAAAATCCTGCTGAATATGTGTCCCAGCAACAAGAAAATGGTAGAACAAATTAAATGCGTAAGTTCATGCAAAATGCATGGTTCAACAAGAAGGAATTTGATTTCCCTCTAAAATCTGTGAAATTGGAAATCAAGCTGCCAATCATTTCTAAGAAATGATTTAAAGTTATATGGTAGAAAGAACAAAAGAACTGAGTACAATTTTATTTTGGATTGGGCATATTTTTAGTGTTGATATATTGCAAAACATTTCATATTCAAAAGTTAGGGCACAGCTACTATGCAAGCATCCAAGGCAATCACTCCAAACACATCAGGTGCACTGTTGAATATGGGCTTATCTTTATGATGATCTCAAATTATCCAAAATTCCTGTTGAAAATTGGACTTTCTTTAGTGATTTGGATTGATGTTAATGTTTTATCTCAAGCAAGGGAATATATTATAGTCCTTACAGTCCTGCACATAGATACAAAGAATTTAGCATCAAGATTTTTTTTTAATTCTCCTTCAAGTATGAAAGCAGCTTAGGTATATCTCTTTTTATCTACCTAAATTGTGAATTGTTTGTTCACTGTAAAATATCAGTGTCCTAAAGACATGCGGGATTTGCAAGATGATACTACAGCCTTTGGCATCCATATATAAGTTCGCATTAATTTTACAGCTATGTCTTTAAGAGATACTCTGCTACCTATGAAGAATTGGCTCTAACTATCCCCTCCCTGGGGTCTTGAAGAACTGGCTGTTAATGAACTAGACGGTTTCCATCCACCATTACTTTGTTGCTGAAAAGCTTTTCCTACTGTCACGTTGAAATCCACAAACTCTGTGTCTGTAAACACAGCTTTCAGACTCTACAAGTATAAGCTTGCTATTTTTAAAACGTTATTCTAGAATTTATCCATAATTTTATTAGACCATAAACTACAAAGCAGCATTCTTAGAATTTGAGCAGTATATGTACATTTTAGTGGACATGGTTTGGAGAGACATTCCATTCTATGTACACAATATTTTCCTTTTATTTCCATGCCCAAAATCCAGATGTTTTGTTATTAACAATTACCCCCACCAAAAAAAAAAAAAAAGAAAGAAAGAAAGAGAGAGAGAGAGAGAGAGAGAGAAAGAGAGAAAAAGAGAGAGATAAGAAGTGACACTGAGACTGAAACATAGATGAGAAGTATCTTATTACATGGTGACAAATATAGCTTATAAGTCACTAAGAAATGGACTATACTTTTTCTTTTTCCTTCTTAATATTTACAGACATATCAGGAGATTCTATACAGCCATCCTGGAAAACTCACCTGGAAAATGAAAATGGCTAAATGTCTCCTACTTAGTTATAAGTTAAGCTGTTTTCTGTCATCTGAATGAAAACTAATTAGGTGGTAAAATTTAGATTTCAAACATACAAAATAATTTAAAAGTACCTCTCTGAGGAACAATTATAATTGTGAATTCCCATTAGTGTGCCATATTCCCCTATTCTTATGTCTTTTCATATTTATCCCCAATTCATTCCTGACTCTAGGTTGTTACTAGAGATAAAATATTGTGTGAATTTTCATTTATTATTTTAACTTGGCCAAATATTTTAAGGCTACTTGGAAGACGAATAAGAAGGAAGCTTCCTTTTATTCTCCTGATATATCAGAACTCGAAAATAGGAAAATTATTTCTCACTTTGGTCATATAATTTGAATGTTCTATCACTTCTCATCAAATATGTCATAAAAAATACACTGACTTGATAAATCCATACAATGCAACTCTTTGGGGAGTTACAGAGGCAGAGCTAATGAAAGCACTACTAAATTCTTTATTAGAATAATGAATATATTTTGAATTAATAATGACTTGAAAAGTGTTATTCATCCTCAAGATATACACCATAAACCAGAAAATAAAAAAAAAAAAAAACTGGCTAGGAATTACATTTCCAGACATCATTTAATAATAAACATCAAGCAGAGTTTGGAGTTAACTTAGAATTACTGAACAGGGTCAGAATCACCACCTTGATGGATTAAGGTACAGTGTAGTCTTACTGTTTTTATGGTGTGCATAAGACTGCCCATAGTTTGAAATGTCTGCTTGTAAGAAATAAGTTCTACTATCCCTCCAAATTCTTTGAAAATTATATTCATTTAAATCAGCTAGTATCTTTGGCGGTTGCTGCTTTCTGATTTTAGTGCATATAAATTGACAGCTAACTCGAAGATTTAGAATTTTCTACTTCAGTGCTAGGCCAGATATGAATTTATGTATTTTCCCCACATTCTTCCCCTTGTACAATATTGTTATCCAATTCCATCCACTAGCCTTCTGATTAATACAAAGCAGTTGACTTACCAGAGCATAGCCAAGGGAGAGATGGATTAATATGTCAACTAAAATTGACAATTGGATGCCTAGTACCAGTTTTGTATAATTCCATGGGGTTTTGAGACTTCTGGGCGGGTATTTTTAGTCAAGAAAAAAAAATGTTTCAGTAAAGGTGCATAATTGCCTTGTATCTTGAAGATTCCTGCATATTGATACAATGCTTATGTGAAAGACTAAAAACATTGTGTGTGATTTAGATATTTTTAAAGTTACTACTATGCAGTGAATATATTATACTCCTATATTTGCTCGTTTTCTCCACTATGGAAGGAGACTGCAAAAGCCAAACACTTTGCAAAGACACAGATCAATATGAAACGCCCAACACACTGGAGTATGCACTTCAGGGCTACAGGTCTTGGAGCAGGCATGAAGGGTTCTGGCTGCACTCACAATTAGCATGGTGAGGAAACAATTCAAAGCACAATACACACACACACACACACACCTATGTATTATATATATATATGGTCCTCTGGACAAATACATCCTAAATAGAACTTCATGTGTAATATTTTGAAATGATTTGGAGGCTGATGTTTCTATTTCTACAGTTCACTTACCTGAAGAAGGAGATTGAGAAAGTACACAAGAGAGGATTGGGAGAGAAAAACTAATCTCCGGTTGGACAAAACCAGAGTAGGGCACATTATACTCAATAGAAATTGTTAAAATATACAAAATGATCAGAGAGGATATAGCTGCAAAGCTCAGTGGGTATGTAAAGAATTCTCTTATAATAGAAGCCACTATCAGTGACCAGGCAATATGTTCTAGAAAGCAAAACACGGATCACCCCATGTTACACAGGAGACTGAATTCAGGGCAGATTGTATTCCCTCGTTCCTACTTCCATTCAAGAGAGGCAAAGTACATTCAGGCTCTGGGGTAAAAGCACTGCATATCTGGTTTTAGAAAACATTTCTAGCCAGATTTTTCAAAGAGCACATTTAAAGAAATCTGCTAGGAGCAATGACAGTCAAAATTGTTCCTACAAAGAAATATAATGATTTGCAGAAGTATGGTGGAGGCAACTAGCATAAATGAAAATGAAGGGTTTAAACAGCACGGGTAGTTTGCTACCTCCATTATGTGTTCATTCTATCATCAGATGGTCAACATATTCACAGAGAACATGAATGAACAGAGTCAGTTGTGACAAAATTGTAGAGTGCCCTTTCTAGCTGCCTTCTAATTTGTCTTCTAAGAGAAAGATGAAGAAAATAACTGTAAAGAATAAGCTCTAATTATGATGAGGGGAAATTATTCCTCAAGTTGAAGCATAAGCAGTCTCCACGTTCCAAATAAGCATGATTTTCTCTAAATATTAGTTGCCCTGTAACTTTTCTTTCAGCCACTTTTTTCCCTGGGCATGGCGGGGGGGGGGGGGGGGAGGGGATCCTGCTTTTGTGCAAGACATTAAAAATGGCCATTGGATTTCAATGCTTCGTAACAAAAATGTTTTCCAGATCTTCCTTCTCTTCCTTATTTGTAAAACAGCTATACCCAAAAGAAGAGGCTGTTCAAGCCCTTATGAAAATTTTCAAACTTTACTTCGGAATAAGAATTCTGAGCTATGGCTATCTTTTTTCTTTTCAAACAACACATACAATTTCAACTGAATCAATCAATATCATTAAATACATTTAAAATGCACTGACTTTATAACTCCATCTCTAATAAAGAGAAAATTTATTTATACCTACAGTAACTCTTTCACCAAAAATTGATTGAGCAATTAATTTGAGTCAGGTATTCTGCTGAGCACAGAAGGATAATAGGAAGATGTTCTTCCTACAAGTAGTGCACATTCCTTCTGGAAAGACACATATACAAATAGGCACAATAATATGTGAACACAGATGTAATCACAGCCTCCAGCATGGTGGTGGGAGATGGTTAAATGGTAAAAACACAGGCTTCTGTGGTCTGAGAGATATAGAATAATGCTTCTCCACAAGATCTACCTAATAGACCACCCCAGCTCTGGAAGTTTTTCTTTCTGAAAAGTAGCACTCTTTTCTCTGCCTGAAGAGTAGCAAATAGCAGCATGGAAAGAAATTAAAACTAGCTTCCTATCCAAAGGTACAACTGGTCAGAGACATAAATATTGCTAAAATAATATAGGGAGCAGAATTCCTCAGAGCCCTGCAAGTGGTAATGATCTACACAATCTGATGGAAAAAAAATAGACACTTCCCAACATATTAAATAAAAGTAACTCCTATTATAAACAGAGACTGGACAGGGGTGCCTGGTTGGCTCAGTCTGTTAAGCATCTGACTTCGGTTCAGGTCACGATCTCGCCGTTGATAGGTTTGAGCCCTGCGTTGGGCTCCATGCTGACAGCTCAGAGCCTGGAACCTGCTTCAGATTCTGTGTCTCCCTCTCTCTCTCTCTGCCCCTCCCCCACTCATGCTCTGTCTTTATCTCAAAATTAAATGAACATTAAAAAAAATAGTTAACAGAAACTGGACAATATTTAGCCCCTGAACTATAGGGACTGGACCTCAGTGATTGGAAACAATCTTTAATTAGTATTAAGAATGCAAAGCCAAAAAAAAAAAAAAAAAAAAGACTGAGTGTGAACAAAGTACTTCACGGGAAGAAGAAGAAGAGAGAAGAAAGAAGAAAAAAAGAAGAAAGAAAGAAAGAAAGAAGAAGAAAGAAGAATGTTGACTGTTGAAGAAAAGATATATTCCAAATCAGATCAGCTCATAGGCAGTTTCTTTAGCCACACACTAAAGGCTTCAAAGGTTAAATATGAGAAGGGGGATTGGAAAATAATATGAGCACTCTGCTAATTAGTATTTATGGTTTGCTACCTATAATCATGCTTGAATAAGGAAGCCACATATGCAATTTGTGTTTCACAGTTTGTATTTAATAAGTCTCTCCTATTCCCTTTTCTCAATGTTTGTTTATTTATTTTGAGAGAGAGTGGGTGTGTGCAAGCAGGGGAAGGGCAGAGAGAGAGGGAGAGAGAGAATCCCAAGCAGGCACCATGATGTCAGTCCAGAGCCCTAAGCGAGGCTCAGTTTCACAAACTGTGAGACCGTGACGTGAGCTGAAATCAAAAATTGAGTGCTTAACTGAGTGAGTCCCCAGGCGTCCTTCTACTATTCCCTTTTTTATAATTTTTTTTCTGGATTAATTAATCTCTTCTTATTCCTATGGATAGAAGTCTGATCAAGGTGGTCCCTAGTTTTGGGTATCCTAAATGGGAAAAAAATATGTATTCTAGGAAATACACCATTGCATTGTTTACTACACTAAACAAGTGAAAACAGACTAAATACCAATAAAAACAATAAGTAAGTAATTGACAGCCACCTACGGCAACATTAAAAGTATAAGGTGTAGGGTATAAAATAAGACATAAATGTTTAAGGTCAATCTGGCTGTTTAGATGTATAAAGAGAACAAGTGAATAAAATCAAGCTGCACGTTATAAAGATAAAATTTTTCTTAAAAAATATATCTGGCTTTCTATATATGAGAAAGTATGTAAAAAGAAAACACTGATCGAATATACATCAGGCTGTTTAAAATGTTTACTTCAGCATTTGGGAACTGATGTAATTGAATAGTTTTCTACTTTCTCTACACATTTTCCCCATAGCTTCATCACGTACAACTTTAATGCTTACATTCTTCGCACAAAAACATGTTACTTCTGACATTTAAAATCTATTTTCAAAATAGAATAAATGCAGCATTCAAAATGAGCAGAATAAATGTGAAGAATCTCCAAAAGAATGTTGCTCACCCATGGTTATCCCCGTCACCTGTGCTACAGCCTACACTCCATAAAGATAGGCCAAGGTGAATGTGGGATGCAAATAAGGGAGCAGCCAACCTAACACATGTAAGCTGGTAGATGAAATAGGACAGGGCAGTGAAGGGTCAAGAAAGTGGGAAGAGATCTCCGAGGAGAAAACTTTTTAAGAAGAGCTCACCAAACAGACAGGGTTGGAAAACACATTCAAGCCTGATTAAATAGTACTAAAAAGAGCATGGAGTGTGAAACTTCATCATGTGTTCAGAGAACAGTGAACAAGATAGCTGTATAATAGGGTGGGTGGAGAAACGGAACTAAAAACAAGACAGGGAAAGCATAGATTAAGATCAGACTGTAAATGTGTGCAGGGTCCCAGGTGCCATGTTATAGACTTGGAACGTTTTTAAGCACGACAGGCACTATCAGACATATATTTTTGAAGGTTATGCTATTGGCAAGCAGGAAGAAGAACTAGACCAAGGGAATGTTCTTAGATTTTAAAACGTTTTTATTTCAAGATGAGAAGGCCTTTTTGGAGGAGATGTTCAGTAAAAGATGGAGGCAATATGTCCCAGGCTTGGATGAAAATGTTTTTAAACATATGTTTTATCATTAATATCAGGGAGCATATGCTCAAATCCTATATACAGCATATTCTTGGCTTATCACCAAAAATTATTTATTAAGCACCCACCTGCGTATGAAGTTATGGCAGAGTCTAAATCCCTTGCAAATGTCAAATATATGTTTTAATTTGTGTGCTGCATAATATGCATAAAGCAATATAACTTCCTTTCGACCCTCTCCAATACAGTCTTGAATCTCAAGAATACTACATACATTAAACTCCATTGTACATTAAGGCAACCTTTTATTTTTAAGAATTTTCTATACAATTCAATTCGAAACAGGTTCATGTTGTAGAGGCCGGGGTGAAAAGTTCTATAGAAAATAGAGAATACATTCACTAGTTGGAGGAAAGTTGTAAGTGAGGAAGGGGGGAAAGAACATACATATGTGAAATGGTTAGTTCCTAAGGCAACATTTAGGCATGAGTATGTCCATGAATTGCAGACTAAGAAAGCCCTGAAGGGCTTCTTGGTTAGGAAAGGATCACCATGAGGTGGTTGGTGAGGAAGGAGGTGAGGTTTTTGTTTTTGTGTCTGTTTTTTTCTTAATACTTTCACTGATAAAATATATCTAAAAGTGCTAACAATTTTAAAAAGCAGAAAACCTAGAACAGCCTTTCAATTACTACCCAGATTTGCAGCTCAATGTGGCCTTGAATTGTTAAACTTTAGTACTTGGTATAATACTTGATATAATTCAGAAATAGAAAAATGCCTTTGAACCCTATGTGACTTTTTAAAAAAATTTAATGAATTTCTTATATTTAAAACACAATAGAATTTCAAATAAGTTACTTTAGGTTCAGTTATGTTTTCTGCTTATCAACATGCCTTAAGGTTAGTTTTCAAATGATCTCTCCTTATAATCATGGTGGAATGAAAGCTAGAATGGGGGCAGAGATGAAGGATACAAAATAAGGACACAAAAAACACTCCCTGTAATTGTAAGATTCTGCTTTTTGACACATCTCCTCCTTCACTTACTTTATTGAGTGTCTCTCACTTTGTTGACCTAGTATTTATGATTAATGTATAATGTCATACATATGTTTAAGAAGTACACTGTTGTGGGCCTAAAATACACCTGTGCCTACAAGGTTCCTGCAGGTTAATGTCTTCTGCTAGGCAAAATGGCCTCATTTGCATTGACTTTCAATGAGCTCCTGCAGGCAAACACCTGAAGCCAATCATCTGCAGATACCTGCCCACGGGCAAAGGTGTGTTATCAGAAAGCCTGTATACTCTTAAGTCTGTAGTGTTTAGCCCCATATGCTGTGTATCACAGAAAGTCTGACCCATGGAAGCAATGGACAGTGACTGTGCATCCTTGTGGAAACTGACCTGTATTTGAAATGGGTGGCAAAGGCATGGCCAGTGACAGAAATAAATTGCATGATGGAAAAAGTGCTTGGTCTCTAAAGAAAAGTAGTAACAATGAAAAAGAGTTATCTGTATGGACGAGATAAAAACAAAATGAAAGTTGGTGACATGTCAATAATACATATAGGGAATTCATAGAAGAACATTAAATGTTGACTGAGAAATACATTATCGTTGTCTTTCAGTAATAGATCTATGTTATTTTATATCATTTTTCCCCATAAATATATTATGAAAATTTTCTTGGCCAAGTCACAAAAAAATTTATTTAGCCATACCTTTATTATGCAAACATTTATTGAGTGTTTACTATGTGGTAAGCTTAGGAAGGGACACTCTTGGTAGAAAAATAGGAAACCGGGGCGCCTGGGTGGCGCAGTCGGTTGAGCGTCCGACTTCAGCCAGGTCACGATCTCGCGGTCCGTGAGTTCGAGCCCCGCGTCGGGCTCTGGGCTGATGGCTCAGAGCCTGGAGCCTGTTTCCGATTCTGTGTCTCCCTCTCTCTCTGCCCCTCCCCCGTTCATGCTCTGTCTCTCTGTCCCAAAAATAAATAAACGTTGAAAAAAAAAATTAAAAAAAAAAAAAAAAAAAAAAAAAAGAAAAATAGGAAACCTATTAGGAAGACATTAAGAATAAAATAAAATAACCACAGTATAATGTGACTGATTGCTATGTCGTAGGACCTATATATATTATAGAATATATATCCTACATATGGGATATATATAATAGAATTATTGGGCTTTTGGTAGTTCATTGGAGGAAGTGATTACTTTTTTGTCAGCTCCTTTTCTTTCCTATTTATATATGATATAGGGTCCATGAATTTAGTCCTTGAACCTCCCCCTCTTCTCTATTTACACTCTCCCTAGGTAATCTCAATCAATCTTTTGGCTTTTAAGAGTCATCAATACACTCCTGACTCCCAACCTCCCAATGCATGTATCCATCTATCTATGTGACAGTTCTACCTGTAGGCATCTCAAGGCTTTATGATGGCTAAAGCATAACTCTCTATATAGGACACCTCTACACACAATCTGCTCCTACCCTAGTTGAATGCATTCATCGAATTGCTCAGGACAAAAATTTATCTTTTGCTCCTATCTTTTCTTTACATGCCATATCCAATATATCAGCAAGTAACATAACCTCTAACTTTTGAATTCATCCTGAATTTGATTAGTTTCCATAACTAAGTCCTCATCATCTTTCATACTTCGATAATCTCCCCACTGGTCTCCTGACTTCCATTTCTGACCCTTTAATCTATCCCCACTTGGCAGCCAAGTGACCTTTCTAAATCTTAAAACAGATCATATCACTTCCTGTCTCAACATTTCCAATGACTTCCAGGCACATAAAGTGTAAACTCAATGCCATGATCTCAAAATGCCCTTCTTCATCTGGCTTCTGCCTCAGTCTCTGAGTTCCTCTCTCACTCCTGCCCTCCTCACCACTTTTGCTTTTACTACTCTTGTCTTTTTGTGCTTAGAAGCTTTACATTTGCCGTGGCTCACTCTATTACCCCATTTGGAAGTTTTCTCAACTATCCCTTCCTCAAAGTGCCTCTCTGACACTTACCTAAGGTAACTCACTCATATTCTCTACCCTGTATCAGCTTTCTTCATGTAACACAGTCATGCCGTTAAAATTCTGTATATTTATTTTTATTGCTTCTTCCAAAGACAGTAAGCTTCTCATGAGGGCAAAGCTTTCTTATTTTCATTCGTTTCTCCCTAAGTTGGGAAATGTGCTTGGAATGTAGTGAGCATCCAATAGACATTTTTGGAGTGCATGAATGAAAGAATTTGATCTTGATTATGAAGGATGACTAAAAATGTTGCCCAAGTAGAGGATATCCCAGATACGTATGGTGAGTAAAATCTTGGAGGTGTAAACAGCATGGGACATTCACAAATGGTTAACAGTTCTCTGTGGGTAAAGCGTTCCTGAAATCATAATAAAGATTCAGATAATTGTGTAAATTCCATTCACACATAGACTCTGAACCAAATAAAGAGAAGCAAATGAACAGAATTAAATCTTCATTGTAACCCTTTATAATCGTCCACATTATTCCCGCAGTCTGTAAAATAAAAACTAAAGGACAATGAAAATGATTCCATCCGACAGTTAATGAAGTACACTCTTTCTTGAGTGTTCATAATTTGTCCCTAAATGTCATTGACAGCATCACGATGCATATGTAAAGGTGGAACTAAACTCCCTGGGTGTGACAGGTAATCCTTGTGCCAACAAATACAAGCTTGGCCAGGGACACTCATATTTAAGACTCGTCACATTCTGTGGCTTAGTCTCTTCATCTCTCTGGCTGCATGGAGCCTTACCTCAAACAGAGCCACCTGATGTTGTCCTGTTAGATGCCAGGTGAATCTGTCTACTGCTGGAAAATTCAGAACTGCGGAGAGCTGCACTGCAGCATGTTAGCATTTCTTCTGTCCACCCAGTTGCAGTTTACTTTATAGCAACTCCTCTGGCCTCAAGGACTTGAAAATCTACAGGATCCATTTCTGATAATACTTTATTAGTGGCACAATAAACAAGATATGGAGTGCAGAGTTCCCAGTTGGTCACAACGTGTGGATCATTTCACCTTCCCCCTTAGTTTCATCTATGGCTCATGAAAGCATTTAGTGTAACAGTTTGGAAACAGAAGACAATGCCTATCACAAGACTTGTTGCTTGACAATTACTTGGACATGATTTCTTGGTTATATTTAGAGGAACCACCCTAAAGGGTTAACGTGATTATGTGGAGTCCTATGTACCAAGTTCATAGTTTAACAAGGTTAAAATTTATATGCCAGTCTGATTCCTAAGGAAGAAATGATTCCTAGAAGAGTCAGATATTTAGAAAAATATTTATTTTGAGAACTGTAAACTCTATCACAGAAGACAACTTACTTTTCTCATGTTCTACTCTATTTCTAGAACCTAGCCTTATCTTGAAGTTTTTAATAAAACTTCTAATTAATTAGTTAATCTCAGTTTTCCA
This sequence comes from Leopardus geoffroyi, assembly GCF_018350155.1. NCBI lineage: Eukaryota > Metazoa > Chordata > Mammalia > Carnivora > Felidae > Leopardus > Leopardus geoffroyi. Next base: position 67,712,958 of record NC_059328.1, read on the forward strand.
CATTAAATGGTATACTCAGGGCAGGCACTTGGCCTAAAATAAATTTTGGACAATCACTACACTATTCCGTAGAACTCTCTGCACTGACGAAAATGTTCTATAAATTCTACCATGCTGTCCCACATGGTAACCACAAGACTGTGTGACTAGTGAGAACATGAAATGCAGCTAAAGCAAATGAAGAACTAAATTTTTAATGTTTTGTGAGTTTATTTACTTGAGAGAGAGAGAGCACAGAGGTGCAGGGGAGGTACAGAGAGAGAAGGAGAGAGAGAATCCCAAGCAGCCTCTGTGCTGTCAGCGCAGAATCCTACACGGGGTCAGCCTCAGGAACTGTGCGATCATGACCTGAGCCAAAATCAAGAGTTGGACTCTCAATGGATAGAGCTACCCAGGTACCACTAAATTTTTAATTTTTAAGAACATTATTTTATATATAAATAGTCACATATGACTAGTGGTTAGTGTATTGGACAGCACAGATCTATAGTACTCAGAGTAATGTGAACTTTTTATCATATAATGTACAATATATGTATTTTAAGTTGCCAATAAACCCTTTTATTATTTGAAACATATACACACATAAAACAGGACTGAGACCTTTTGGAATTGACTCTGCCTGTTAATGGGCAAGACACCTGGAATAGATTTTTTTAATTTTCCCTAAAGTTTTGCTTGAATTTTCTGTTAACAAAATACTCCTTAGCATCCACAAGAACCTACTGAAATGGAAATTATACATTTTTAGTACAAAATAAAGTCTTTAATAAAAAATATTTAATATCTTCTCCTTCATTGTTTATATGAAGAGGATGGACAAGGATTGTCTATAGTTTTCTTTCTTGACAAAAAGAAAATTTTCACAGACCCGTGAATGATGATCCTTTCTTCTATTAACCCATTCATGTGAAGATGAAGAGAATGAGGACGGAGTGTTTTATAACCATTCTCCAACTTTAAGTTGTGAATGAAGACAATACGTTTATTAACTTGCTAGACACTTTCCCACAGTCTCTCCTGCAGCTGTACAAACTGCCCCTCACCATTGACAAGTTCATTTTAAACACAAGTTATGACCTGCTCTCCCTAAGTCCTTTGCTATAAAATCCCAGCTTACTTCCCACTTTCACCCTGGGTCACAAAGAATTTTATTGGAAACCTAAGTAAAACCTAACATCTCCATGAACTACTGTGAATGTCTGCTGCTTTGTGTAAAGAACTAACCAAGGTTTCCTGGGACCACTCTGGAAAACACTGTGGTTCCTCGTCTATTGCAAGAGTTTCCTTTGTGAATTTCACCTTTGTGGGATAAAGATGAAGAACTATGTGTAGAAGAGAGGGAACAGAGTATTAACTGGATTTGTGTTTCATCAGATATTAACTACTTGCACGACACACCTGAAGCATGTGACAGTCATCGTCACCCCGTAAAAACAAATGTTAATCAGGATTCAATTTTTGCTTCATTTCACTAGGCATGAAATATCTGCACTGACTTCCTAATAGTTGTTTTTAAATTTTTCTTAAACAAAAATATTTTTTCAATGTTTCATTTATACCCCTATGCAGTTCTTATGCAGTAATTACTGTGGAACAGTAATATTTGGAACAATTAAGGCATACTCCATATATCATCCTGGTTCTTTGCCAAACATCTGATTTCCACTAACACCTCAAGTTGTGTGAGTCCCAAAACTCCAGCCTTGACTTTTCCACTAAGTTCTAGTCCAACATTTCACTAGACTATGAATCCCTTGAAGAGAGAATCACCTCTATTCACTGCTCATTTTTAAGGTCCCAATAGAATGCTTAGTACACACAATATTAGTGACTGAATTTTTAACTGCTTTCTGTAAAGTGACAGTTAAAACCATCACCTTCCTGCACCAAATTGCTTCTCTTCCACTTTAATTCTTGTGAGTCCACCACTTTCTTCAAGTCACCTGTGTTAGCAATCTTTTTTTTTTAACCTGAGTTGAATCCTCAGCAGCTTTTTTTTTTTTAAGTTTATTTAATTTTGAGACAGAGAGAGACAGAGCATGAACGGGGGAGGGGCAGAGAGAGAGGGAGACACAGAATCGGAAGCAGGCTCCAGGCTCTGAGCCATCAGCCCAGAGTCTGACGCGGGGCTCGAACTCACCGACGGCGAGATCGTGACCTGGCTGAAGTCGGACGCTTAACCGACTGAGCCACCCAGGCACCCCAGCAATCTTGAAGTCATCTTCAATTTGATGCCTATCTTCCTCCCTTTGCCAGACAGATGTCAGATTGTGTCGATCTTTAACAAAACCGAGTCATTGCTCCCATTTATCTTATCTCATTCCCACTGCCTATTTTCAGCCTTCATTAATGCTGTGGACTGAACCGTGTTCCTCCCGCCCCAAAGGTAGATGTTGAAGCCCTAACCCCAATGTAACTGTATTTGGAGATAGGGTTTGTAAGGAGATAAGATTAAATGGGGTCATGGGTATTGGCCCTGATCAAAGAAGAGACAGCAAAGAAGGCTGCCCCTCCCTCTCTCCCTCCAACTTTCTCTCAGAGAAAAAAGAAGGGGTCATGTGAGCATACAGCAAGATGACAGTCACCTGCAGGCCAGGAAGAGCATTCTCACCAGAAAGTGACCATATTAGCACTCTGATCTCAGACTTCCAGCCTCCAGAATTATGGAAAGACAAATGTGTACTGTTTAAGCCATCCGTCTCTGGTATTTTGCTATGGCAGCCAGAGCTAAAATGATCACCTTCTGCCTGGAATATTGTATCACCTTTCGTACAGGGATTATAACTAGGCCTCTTCTTTATATCAACCTATTTAGGATTCTATAAGCAGATATTCCAGGAACAGCACTGACTTTGTCACTTTTCTGCTCAGATGTATCTAATATCTTCTCGTGTTTATGACATAGTCGTAGTGAATAAATCACTGTTATTACATGCCAGGCACTAAGCATTCTACCTGCATTAATGCATTTCATATTCATAACTATATAAAGTATGTGATTTTTTTAATCCTCAATTTTCAGAGACACTAAGTAATTTGCCCAATATCACCAAACTAATAATAGAAACAGGGTGTAACACCAGGCTTTCCTGACCAAGGGCCACAATTTAACACTATATTATATAGGTTTCCTTGACCTGGCATGGAAGGGAAGTAAAAACTCAGAAGAAGGCTATTACAATATTCCAGGTGAGACAGACATCATATGGCTAGTTGGCAGAGACAGTAGACATTAATGAACAGAATCTGAAGATGTATCACAGGTGAAAATCAACTAGATCTGAGGATCCATTCCAAGTCATGGAGTATAACAGGGTCTACAACAATCTTAATGAAAATCTCAGCTTCATGAGATGCTACAAATTGGTATTTCATTGATTCTTATCAAATGCATCACATACTATATTACCTTTCTAAAAATTATGAAACATCACATTTTATAATAGATATCCTCTTTTGAGATTCACCTTGATTGTGACATTGTTTTCCTAAATATTTATTTTCACTTTACCACTTCCTTGGTATAACTAAGCACCCATCACCTTTGGTTTCATTTAGTTAGTACTGTGATATTTAGATTTCTTTTCCTAATTGAACATTCAGAATCTTCCTCCTGTATTTCCTATTGATTTTTACTCAATGTCTGCCTTATAACCAGTGCTCAATGACTGTTAAGAACCACAGAATATAGTAAAAATCTTTAGTTTTACTCTCAGTAAAAATTTATAGCTTGAAAAATAATAAATTTGCTAATAAGTTCTTGAAAGAAATTCTTTTTTTTTAATTTTTTTTAATGTTTATTTATTTTTGAGAGAGAGACAGAGCATGATCAGGGGAAGGGCAGAGAGAGGGAGACACAGAATCTGAAGCAGGCTCCAGGCTCTGAGCTGTCAGCACAGAGCCCAACGTGGGGCTCAAACTCACGAAGCACGAGACCATGACCTGAGCTAAAGTCGGACACTTAACTGTCTGAGCTACCCAGACACCCCAAAAGAAATTCTTTAATAAATATTTTCAGTCAAAATTATTAATTTGTTATTATATAAGTGAAAGCCTATAAAATCTTGTTAGAGGCTTTATTTTTTTTAATCCTAGAAGTATCCTACTACTAACATGTTTAATGATATCCTCCTCAGTTTTTCACTTTTTTTTCATTTTTTTTAAAGTTTATTTATTTTTGAGAGAGAGAGAGACAGAGCGTGAGTCAGGGAGGAGCAGAGAGAGGGAGACACAGAATCCAAAGCAGGGTCCAGGCTCTGAGTTGTCAGCACAGAGCCTGATGTGGGGCTCGAACCCACGAACCATGAGATCATGACCTGAGGTGAAGTTGGATGCCTAACTGACTGAGATACCCAGGCTCCCCATCCTCAGTTTTTCAAAGGAAAGCTCTTATCCAACTGCAACTAAAATGATCACAAATATTGTTATTATGGTGAAACATCATTGAAATTAAGAGGACATAAACACAGCTTAGGGGCACCATCATTCACAATCACTATGTCTGTCAGGAATTTTGAAGTCATATAGAAAGAGAATTCAGGCCAGAGGCTTTTTTAAAATTGTGCCCAGAAATTATTTCATAAGTTTCAACATTTTTCTGTAACTAATACTTTAAGTTTTATAGTATTGTACAGCACAGATACTGCTAAATGAAATTTGTAGAATTAATTTGATCAGAAAGTCAAAATAAAAAGCTAAGTCCTTCTAGGAACACTTAGGAACAATTCTTAGTTCAGAGTATATGCATGCCTTACAAGAAAAATAATTTTTCTCCAATGAATTCTTTTATTGATAAAGCTCATAAACTGACACATTTTCAACTGGACAGGAGAAAACTAGCCACTTTTCTTTTTTTTCTTTTTTTAATGTTTATTTATTTTTGAGAGAGAGTGAGACAGAGCATGAGCAGGGGAGGGCCAGAGAGAGAGGGAGACACAGAATCGGAAGCAGGCTCCAGGCTGAGAGCTGTCAGCACAGAGCTGGATGTGGTGCTCAAACCATGAACTCTGAGATCATGACCTGAGCTGAAGTTGGACGCTTAACCGACTGAGCCACCCGGGCGCCCTGCCACTTTCCTTTTTGATTGCTGTTACTTCTAGTCACTGAAACTCATAGCAGATATATGTGCCTCCTACAACCACTGAAGGATAGTCATGTATAGTTGTGTTCTAGAAAACACACATTGCTGACTATAAAACTCATCACTTACATCCAGGATATTAAGGTATTCCACATGGATAAGCTTACTGAGAAAACTTCTCAAACATCAGAAAAAATAGTCCCTATCTCTCATTAATGCTAATAGTGTCACAGGGACTTAGAAGACTATAAACCTCGTTAAACATTCTAATGCAGCTAAAAGCTTAAGACAAAGAGTAAGCCTTGCAGAGTTTTAAAACAAGAAGAAAATAAACTTGAAGAGCTAGAAAAAAAAAGAAAAAAATGAAAAACAATAGAGACCACCTGACCCATTCCTACTTAGCAGGAATAATATCTCTATTCTCATTAAGGCAGGAATTATGTCTATCCTGAATGCTACTCTATCTCCAGCTCTGGCACAGAGCCTAAAACATCATGGATATAAATATAAATATAAATATAAATATAAATATAAATATAAATATAAATATAAATATAAATATAAATATAAATATAAATATAAATATAAATCGTATAAATATAAATATATGCTAATTGAATGAATAAAGCCAATGAGATTTTTTAGACTATTTTTTAGTACACTTTTAGGTTCACAGTACAATTGGGAGGATGTTACAATGATATCACATATACTTTTGCCCTTACACATGCATCAATTTTCCCATTATCAATATCCCACACCAAAGTGACACATTTGTTACAATAAACAAACTTAGGTCTTGCCAGTGTTTATCACTCGAAATACATAGTTTACTTTAGGGTTCACCCTTGGTTTTGTACATTCTATGAGTTTGGATAAGTTTATAATGGAATGCATCCACCATTATAGTATCATAGAGAATATTTTCACTACCTTGTAAGTCCCATGTTCTGCCGGTTCATCCCTCTTCCCACTAATCCTGGATAACTACTGATCTTTTTACTGTCTCCCTAATTAGCCTTCTATAGAATGTCACATAAAGGAATCATGCAGTAGGTATATTTTCAGATTTGTTTCTTTCATTTAGTAATATGCATTTAAGTTCACCATATGTCATTGTGACCTGATAGTTCATTTCCTCTTGGCATGAAATAACATCCATTGTCTGAATATAATACTATTTACCCATTCACCTTATAAAGGACAATTTGGCTGCTTTCAAGTTTTAGCAATTTTGAGTAAAGGTGCTGTAAACATCCATGTGCGGGTTTTTGTGTAGACATATGTTTTTAACTCATTTGGGTCAATACCAAAGGGTGCAGTTGCTGAATCATGTGATAAAAGCATGTCTAATTTTCTAAGGAAACACCAAACTGTCTTCTAAAGTGGCTGTACTATTTTCTGTTCATACCAGAAATGAATGAGAGTTTCTGTTGTGACACATTCTCACCAGCATTTTGATATTGTCAGTGATCTGGATTTGGGTCATCCTAATAGATGTGCAACGGTGGCTAGCTGTTGTTTTAATTTGCATTTCACTGATGACATATGTAGAGCATCTTTTCACATGATTATTTGTCATCTGTATATCTTCTTTGTATCTGTATATGTCAGATAAGGCCTTTTGACCATTTTTTAATTGGATTGTTTTCTTACTGAGTTTTAAGAATTCTTTGTATACTTTGGAAAATAGCCCTTTATCAGATGTCTCTTTTGCAAGTATTTTCTCCCAGTCTGTGTTTGTCTTTCCATTTTCCTGACAATGTCTTTCCCAGAAATTTTTAATTTTAATGAAATTTATAAGTTTTTTCTTTCATGGATAGTGTCCTTATATTGTATATAAAAAGCCATTTAAATATTCTATGTTATCTTCAGGGAGCTTTACAGTTTTGTGTTTTTGCATTTAGGTGTAGTGAATTTTGAGTTAATTTGTGTAAGTTGGGTGTCTAGATTTTTGTTTTAGAGTTTTCGTTTTCAGGGGGAAGCAAGAGAGAAAGAGAGAGAGAGAGAGAAAGAGAGAGAGAGAGAGCATGAGTGAGCGTGAGCATGAGCACGGGAGGGGCAGAGAGAGAGAGGGAGAAAGAATCCCAAGCAGGCTCCACACTGCCAGAGCAAAGGCCAACAGGCGGCTTGATCCCATGAATGGTGAGATCATGACCTGAACTGACATCAAGAGTCAAATGCTTAACTGACCCAGCTACTCAGGCACCCCTGGACTTTATTCTTTTTACATACAGATGCCTAGTTTTTCTAGCATTTCTTGAAGAGTTTATCTTTTCTCCATTGTAATGCCATTTTCCTCTTCTGTCAAATATGAGTTAACTATATATATAGGGTTCTATTTCTGGGCTACCTATCCTGTTCCACTGATTTGTCTAATCTTTTGCCAATCCCATGCTGTCTCATTACTGTTGATTTATACTACATCTTGACTTCTGGTGGTATCAGTCTTTTAACTTTGTTTCTCTCCAACATTTTTTGGTTATTCTAAGTCTTTTTTCTCCTCATACAGATTTTAGCATCAGTCTTTCAATGTCTTCAAAATAACTTGATGGGGATTACACTGAATAAATAGAAGGAGTGGGGGAAAACCAACATTTTGACAACCTGGTATATTCCCATCTATGAACATGAAATATCTCTCCAATATTTAGTTCTTCATGACTTCATTCACTGTAGACTTTACTTCTGGAGATTACTAATATAAATATTGTGATTTTAATTCAAATGTCACTTGCTTATTACTGGTATAAAGGAAAGCAATTAACTTTTATATGTTAACTTGGTATCCTGCAACCTTTCTATAATCACTTTAGTCCCAGGAGGGGTTGCTTGTATGTTTGTACTTAAGTTTGTACGTCAATTCTTCAGAGTGTCTATGTAAACAATCATGCCACATGTGAGCAAAGTTTTATTTCCTCTTTCCCAATTAGTATACTTTATTGCATTTTTTCTTATTGCTTTAAAATAGGTGCAACATTGAAAAGCAGTGGTGAGTGGGGACATCCTTTCCTTGTTCCTCATCTTAGTAGAAAAGCTAGCAGTTTCCCATTAAGTATGATGTTAAAAGTTGATTTTTTTAATAAAGATATTTTTTGTCAAGTTGAAGAAATTCCCCTCTCTTCCACATTTCAGAATATTTTTATATCGTGATGTATACTGGATTTTCTCAAATGCTTTCTCTGCATCTAGTGATATGATTGTGATTTTTCTTTTTTAGCCCATTGAAGTAACGGGTTACATTGAATGAGCTTTGCAAATCGGGAATAAATCCTACTTGACTATAGTGTACAATTCTTTTTATATTTTGTTGGGTTCTCTTTACTAATATTTTGTTGGGGATATTTGAATTTACATTTATGAGAGATAGTGGTCGTGGTTTTATTTTCTTGTAATGTCTTTGTCTGGTTTTGGTAACAAGGTGATAGTGAGCTCATAAAATGAGTTAGAAAGTATTCCCTCAGTTACAGAGATTTTAGATAATTGGTATAAAATCTTCATTTAATGTTTGGTAGAATTTGTCAGTGATCTTATCTGGGCCTGGTGCTGTTTTGGAAGATTATTAATTTTTAATTAATAGATGTAATTCTATTCAACTTGTCTTTTTCTCCTTGTGTGTGCTTTCACAGATAATCTTTAAAGTAATTGGTCCATTTCAAATAGCTTATCAAATCTGTGGTTATAGAGTTGTTCATATTATTCCTTTATTGTCCTTTAGTGTCCATGGGATATGTAGTGATGTCCCTTTCATTTCTAATATTAGTAATTCATGTCCTCTCTCTTATTTCTTTGTCTGAACACGTCAATGTTATTGATTTTTTCAAAGAACCAGCTTTTGTCTATTGATTTCCTGTTTTCAGTTTCATTGATATATGTTATTTCTTTTCTTTTGCTTACTTGGATTTAAATTGTACTTAGTACTTCAAATTTTGATTTTTGTTCTTTCTCTAGTTTCCTAAGGTTAAAACTTAGAGTTCAATGAGTTTAGGTCTTTCTTTTTTAATAAATACATTTAATGCTATACATTTCCCCTTATGCATTGCTTTTGCTGAATCTCACAAATTTTGATAAGTTGTGTTTTCACTTTCATTTAGTTTAATATATTTACAAAATTTTTCTCAACATTTCTACTTTGATTCATGTGTCTTTTGAAATGCATGGTTTAATATTTGGGGGGGTTTCCAGCTATCATTCTCTTCTTTTAACGTTCATTTATTTATTTTGAGAGAGAGAGAGTTTGCATGCTTACATGAGTTGGTGAGGGGCAGAGAGAGAGAGGGGGAGAGAGAATCCCAAGCAGGCTTGGCACTATTAGTGCGGAGCCTGACGAGGGGCTAGATCTCACAAACCAGGAGATCGTGATCCGAGCCGAAACCAAATGTCAGACGCTTAACCGACTGAGCCACTCTGGCACCCCTCCAATTATCTTTCTGTTGTTGATTTCTAATTTAAATCCATTGTAATATTGGAACAGTCATTGCACAATTTCCAATTTATTAAATTTGTTAAGGCCTGCTTTACAGCTTACGATGTAGTCTATTTTGGTGAATGTTCCCTGTGAGCTTCACAAGAAAGTGTGTATATTCCATATATATTCATTGTATTTAATTGATTGATGGTGTGGTTGAGGTAAACTATGTCATCCCTGATTTTCTGCCTGTTGGACCCATCAATAGCTGATAGAGGGGTGTTGAAGCCTCCAAATGAGAGTAGATTCATCTGTCTCCCCTCTCAGTTCTATCAGTTTTGGCTCATGTATTTGACGCTCTCTTATTAGACACATAAACATTCAGAATTATCATTTTTGGGGGGACTGACCCCTTTATCATTATGTAATACCCCTCTTTATCCCTGATAACATTCCTTGGTTTAGAATTGATATAGGTACTCCTGCTTTCTTTTGATTAATATATCATGGTATATCTTTCTCATCTATTTACTTTTCATCCGTATGCATTGTTCTACTTTAAAAAGAGTTTCCTGTAGACAACATACAGTTGGATCTGGTCTTTGGGTCACTTTATCTATCAATCTCTGTCTTTTAACCAGTGCACTTAGACAACTGATATTCAACACGACTACTGATATCGTTACATTAATATATATAACATACTTGTTACTATTCTATTTGTTGCTTTTCCTTTGTTCCTATTTTTGTCTTGCATTCTTTTTCTTTCATGGCTGTCATTGAGCATTTTATGATTCTATTTTTCTTCTTTCTTAGCACATCAGATATAAATATCTATATCTATATAGATTTTTTTTTTTACCTTTTTCAATGATTGCCCTAGAGTTTGCAATACACGTTTACACTAATCCAAGTACACTTTCAAATAACACCGTGCCATTTTACAGGCAGCGTGAGTACCTTATAATAACAAAATAATCCTAATTGCTCTCTCCTGTCCCGTGTATAAATGCTTTCATTTCACTTATATATAAGCATATATAATCTAATACACTGTTACAACCATTATTTTGAATACACGGTTATCCGTTAGATTCAAATATGAAAAAAAGTCTTTATATCTGACAAATTATTTCCCTTCTCTCTAAAGAACTTCCTTTAACATTTTTTGGCAAGGCAAGTCTATCCATAACAAATTATCCCCATTTCTGTTTGTCTGAGAAGGGATTTCTTTTTCATTTTTCAAGGAGAATTTCACAGGTTAACAGTTCTAGGTTGGAGTGTGCTTATTTTTTTCCTCAACACTTTAAATCCTCCTGCTATTTGCTTGCATGTTTTCTGAAAAGTCAGATGTAATTCTTATATTTATTCCTCTATAAGTGAGGTATTTTTGTCCTCTGGCTTCTTTGATATTTTCATTCTTTATCTTTCATTTTGTATTTTGAAAATGATATAGGTGTTGTTTTTGTTTGTTTGCTTGTTTTTGGCATTTATCCTGCTTTGTGTTCTCTTAGCTTCCTGTATCTGTGGTTTTGTGTCTGACATAATTTGGAAGAATTCTCAGCTGTTATTGTTTCAAATATTTTCCTTCTTCCTTTCTCTCTTTTTCTTGTGGTTCCCATTGCATGTATGTATGCTAAACTTCTTGTAGGTACCCCCACTTTCTTTGGATATTTGTTTTCAGCCTTTGTTCTCTTTGCAGTTTTGGAGGTTTCTATGAAATACAGTCTAGCTCAGATATTCTTTCCTCAGCTGAGTCCAGTCCACTAATAAGGCATTTTTCATTTTTATTACAGTATTCGTGATCTCTAGCATTTCTTCTGGATTCTTAGGATTGTCATCGACTTACAGTGCCCATTTGACCTTGTACGCTGTCCACTTTATCCATCATTCTTAGCATTATTACTCATAGTATTTGTAAATTCCCAGCCTGATAATTGCAACATGTCTGTCATGTCTGGGACTGATGCTTACACTGTCTCTTCAAAGATTGGGTTTTTGTGTTTTGTTTTGTTCTGTTTGTTTGCATATTGGTGTGCCTTACGATTTTTTTTTCTAATAGCCAGATATGATGTACTTAGTGGAAGAAACTGCTCTAAATAGGGCTTTCGTAATGTGTGGTGAAGTGTGGGGACCGGAGAAGTAGTCTAAAGTTCCTTTGAGTAGGGAACGTCTGCCTCTGGACTGTGAACTTCACAAATGTTTCTCTGGACCTGCCCACTTAGGTGGGATAGGATGGCCAGAGTGACCTGTAGCTGGGTATATACCTTACCTCACAGGGAAAGGCAGAGCAGGCTACAGTTGGGGATTTCCTTTCCCAGAGGCCAGTTAGGCTCTACTGAAACCTAATATGTTAGACTCTGGTTAACTATCTTCTCCTAAAGGCAGACCTTGTTCAGGAAAACCTAGTGCTCCTCCACATTCGAAATCTTTGCTTTTCTCCTACGTTTGCCAGATGTGTAAAGGGATTTTATCTGCTATTTACTGCGAGAACATAGTCAAGTTCCTGCAGGCAAACCTCACAAAGGTGCCCCCCCACCCCAATGACTGGGTCCCCTTGGAGGTTTTCACTCCGACTGGTCCACATCAATCCTCCAGCAATCCATCAATTCGAGTTCAGGTTTTCCTACTCCAGCACTGATTGTCATGGAGGTTTCTCTTCCTGCAATATTTTGAACGTGTGTCTGCCTGTCTCCAATTTTGGAGCAGTGATTTGCCCTGTGATTTCACTTCTCTTATGAATGTAAAATGTTGATTTTTCAGGTCATTAAACTTGTTCAGCTTTTTACTTATTGTTAGGATGGAGTAGTGACTACCATGCTTCTTTCATGCAGAAACCAGGAGAGATGCATTTAAAGGGGGGGGGGGAGGGGGAGAGGGAGGGAGGAAGGGAGGGAGGGACAGAGAGAGAGAGCGCACGAGTACCATAATCAAATAAGTTTCACAAACTGCCTCCACTTCCAGTTGGAGATTAACAATGCTGATCAGCACGTTACAATCAATATGAGAAGTCCTAGGGTAAATAATAGCAATGATAAAGAAAGCTTTGGTTCAATGCAGCCATTCTCCTCACTGACATGAGGAAAAATGAGATGCCCATATTGTTTTTAGGCCTTGATTCATCCGGTTCCCCACGTATTCTCCGCCAAGTGATTTTCTTTAAACCCAAACTGCCAGGTCCAGGTCTTGGTTCTTCAGGCAAAACTTCCCTTTGTACACTATTATAACTGATAATTATTCTAAAATTAGGGAGATAACATTCTTTGGGGACTAGACTACCACATGAATTTGTGCTAGCACATGAATAATTGTGCACTATCATTTAGTGTTCATAAGAACTGTATGGGTAGTCTATTGTTCTCTTATAGATAGAAGCCTGAGATTCCTGGAGTCTATGGTTTACTCAGAATAACATATCTAACAATAAAAAATAAAATATGTATTGAGTGGTTATAATCTGACATTTTCTAATAATTCTAAAGATAAGATCACACTTAACCCACACATCAACCCTATGATATAGTACATTATTTTCCTATTGCTGCATAACAAATTACCACAAATTTAACAGCTTAAAACAATATTCACTTATTGTCTCACTGTCCTGGGACACCTGAGTGGCTCAGTCCATTAAGTGTCCAACTCTCGGTTTCGGCTGAGGTCATGATCTCACGGTTTCGTGAGTGCAAGCCCCGCATTGGGCTCTGTGCTGACAACACAGAGTGTACTTGGGATTTTCTCTCTCCCACGCTCTCTTCCCCTCCCCCACTCATGTTGTCTCTTTCTCAAAATAAATAAATTAAAAAAAAAATGATTATCTCACTGTCCTGAATAGCAGGAGGGGAGGATGGTTGATGTAGATTCTCTGCTCAGTGTTTCAGAGACAAAAATCAAGGGTTGGCTCTTATCTGGAGACTCTGTAATAGGAATTCACTTCCCAGCTCCATCAGGTTTGACAGATTTTGTTCTGGGGCTTGTAGCACTGAGGTTCCCCTTTTCTTGCCGGCTATCAGCTGTGGCCACCCTTAGCTCCTAAAGGTCAATAATCCCTGGCATATGTCTTTCTCCGTCTCCAAAACCAGCAATGGTACCTCAAATCCCCCTCATGCCAAGAATCTCTCATTTCCTCTTCTACCACAAACGGAAGAAAGCTATTAGTTTTTATAAGGGTCTCACACAATTAGATTAGGCCTACCCAGCTAATCTCCCTTTTTCCATATAATTTAACATAATCACAAATCGCATCCTATCTATTGGTTCCACCCACTCTCAAAGGAGAAGCCATTTGAGAAGGATGAAAGTCTTCAGGGGTCATTCTCAGAGTTCTCCCTAACACACATAACTTCTGCTATTGTTGCCATTTTTCAGATGAGGAATCAGAGGCCCAAGGCAAAGTCAGAACTTGAGTACTTAATGTTTCATGGTTTTTCAATTACATCATGATTTGATTTACGTGTTTAAGTCCTACTTCTATAAATATTGGCTTATATTCCCTGACACATACAAGCTTCCATAGGTAATTTTCAGGATTTCTGGAGCATCTGTTGGAGTGAACAGCCTGTTATCTCAGCTAAATGTGTTATTTTCCACCTTAACACCTTTCTGCTGTTCTGAACACCAAGAGATAGTATCAACTCTCAGACCATCTTGTTTGTCCAATGGGACTACAAACATTCATAACTCCCTTTCTTTTTCACTTTCAGAGTCTCTGAAGTGCTTTTAAAAGAGACATGCCCCATTACTATGCCTCTCTCCGGCTGTACCTACTTTATGCAGGACTAATTCTATAAAAAATGAATAATTCCTTTTTCATAGCACCTATTTGGATTTTTTGTTTTGTTTGAAAACATCTTTTATGTTCTGAATATTTAAACAGTTTGATAGTAAAAAGTAAAAAGAAAAAGTGAGGTAACTGTATGGTCAAAGCTAGATTGTAGAAATCACTATATATCTCAGGTTAGCACAATCTTGACCTCATAGAATTCATTTATGCCAACGCCTAATAAATATCACCCAGACTTAATGTAGAATGCAGTTAAAACAAAAAGGCACAATCACAAGTGAGAGATATATTCTGATTGTGATACATGAACATATAACATGTACCAGTTTTGTGTTTATTCTTGACCTATATTCATGTACTATGCCTGAATTAAGAAACTTTGAATCTTGTCTAACTGGCATTTAACCTCCCGACTATAATAAAAAACAGAATAGAGGTGATCTTCACAACTCTCCAATTTGTGGTCATAAGTATTATAATAAATTCCAGGCAGAGAGTTGAGAAACAAGACAGCTGAGAATATTGTAGAGAAATAATAGCAGCCCATATTTCAACTAAAACATTAGGAAAAAAAAACTATTGGAAAATATATCATTTCTTCAAGTGTATGATAAATAAGGAATAGTTATTCATGATGTCCTCTGCTGTCAAATCCATAATAAATGGTTTTCATGTAAATAAGGAGTTAAAATTTGATGACCACTCTCCTCCCCCAACTCAATTTCTGGATTGATTCCATTTCACTACCCAGGATTTTTGTTTTTTTGTTTGATATTAAATAGAATTTCCTTTAGGTAAGACATGTGTTGTTAGAATTTCTATATTCCAACATGCTTAGCCTGCTCTGCTCATTTAAGTAACCTATATGATCACACTTTGTTAAGAACAGGATATGTAATCAAACTAATGAAATGCTACCCAGTTGGATATCGGCAAGGGTTTAATTATGTGGATAGTACAAGCACTGAAAGAATTCTATAAAAAAAATGATAGCATTGTTTTCTCTGGGGTATTTCAACTAAGGATGGACTCTGAATTGTTTCCAGAAGGAAGAAAATAATAATGCTTTAACACTTTTGGCTTAAGATAGAGGTGCCTGGGTGGCTCAGTTAAGCTACTGACTCTTGGTCTCGGTTCAGGTCATGATCTCATGGTTTGTGAGTTTGAGCCCCACATCGGGATCCATGCTATCAGTGCGGAGCCTGCTTAGGATTCTCTCTCCCTCCTTCTCTGGCCTCCCCTACTTTACTTTCTCTCTCTCCCTCTCTCCCCCCACCTCTCTCTCTCTCTCTGTAAATAAGTAAATAAACTTAAAAAAAATATCTGCAATAAAGAGTATGATTCATTGTTATATAAACTATTAAAATGTGCTTCATGGGTAATTTCAAACACTTGCACTTTACTTGAGTGACAATCCAACAAATGATTATGGTGGAGACTAATATTCACTAGAAATTTGAGAAGACATGTTTAAACCAGAAGTGTGCAATCCACTACAATTGTGATGTTAAGAACAAACATGATATTTGATGTAATAAAATATGAATTTATGCTCCATTTATTCAGTTTCGTGAACTGTTCTTGAAAGTATTTTCCATTATACTGTTTCTTTACTTTGAAGCGGTTTGTGACCTACATGAAATAATTATTACCGTGGCAAGTATCCAGATTGCTAGATATGGAAACTGAAACCTCATACATGAGAGCAGTCCCTGAACACCTTTGTTATTCACATTGAAATCAATGACATATTATTTACCTTCTGTAGTTTGTAACACCATCAGATTTGTTCTGTTTTGAACAAAGAAACTCCTTTTTTTTTTTCCTTCCTAGTGTGTCCTTTGCTACAACAGAGTTTTTGTTAGGATCATGCCAACACATCACTTATAAATTCATCGTAAACATGGACAGAGCCTGCCAGCTAAAGGTTCAGAAGGGGGTGGGGGGTGGGGGTGCTTCAGATGGAGTGAGATTTACAGGTAGTTTGGAGAGGAAAAAGCCAGAGTAGTGAAGTGTCAGCAAAGATCGCTCATGATTCCTTTGGCTGTGAGACAATAGGACCCATTGGGGTCTTTGCCCAAATCTTGTGAGTGATATTTTACACTGCTCCAGTTGTATTTGAAACTCAAAAAAATGAATTGCATAAAAAAGCAGCACAAAATGCTTTGGGTTTATGTTATTTCTTTAGATTTATTATAACTCTGAGTTTGAAGCTTATATATAATAAGAGAATTTTCTGTAAGCAAGATGATGTTAACACAACTCAGATCACAGTGTGGAGAAAGTAAGCGTATGAGTCAATATGACATGTCCTTGTCCAATATACTGTGGTTTAAAAAATAAGTGTTTTTACTTTTAGCAAAGACACAGTAATAAACAGCGTATTGGCAACCCAGTTACCTAATATCTATCAATGTGGATATAATTATAATCATATCTGCTAAATTGAAACGTACTAATGTATATATCTATCTTCTGTTCTGCTTGGAAAAACTATTTTGAACTAATAAATAACTGTCACATTAAAAGTTCTTAATTTTTATAATTTTAGAAAAAAGATATCAAATGATTTTATACAATTTTACTTAAAAAAAAACCCTCTCATCTCTACAAAATACCTAGGGTCTGAAAAACATCTATTTTTATGATAGGCTTTTGCTTATTCATATTTTTAACACATATGTCTTAGGGTATTATTTCCTTTGATTTTATCTTAGTTAACTACACTTCCCATGGAGTCTTAATTTGAAATCATTTGTAAGCTTATTTTAGTCAACTTACAGAACATGTTTAAAATACAATATATATGATTTTAATTTCCTAAAAAGTACTAGACTTGGAAGGTAAAATATGCTTCCTCAATGGAATACTTGTTATAAATGTATACATATAAATTTTAATCAGTACTTAAAATACCGATACCTTTAAGGCCTGAATGAAATATTAATTTTATTTCCTGTCTCAAAAAAACACCACTAAAAATAGATACATGCTTCATTTATTTATTGCACATATTCTTCACTCAGCATAGGTGCTTTGAATGGATTTTGATTTTTAACATGTTATAAATGATATGTGGTAATAAACATGGGGTGACAAGTACTGCCAAAGCAGTATTTTGATTTTTTTTACTCTACAGATTAAAAATGTTAAATTTAAAGCGATTTAAGAGATTAAAAAAGCATGAACTTTATAATCTCAATATCTCATGCAAAATTATTATAATGACAAAGTGTTGTGGGCCATAGAAAAAAGGAAGAGCTATCATTTAGTCCAAGCGGTATGAGTACACAGAAAGCTATAGGGTAATTTACAATGTCCTGCTCTCCCCCAACACTGAGCACAAAGGCTACCATTAACCCTGCATGCCATGGCACATGTCAGACTAACTCATAAGCACCAAACAGGATTGTTACAGTCACACTGAGGAGTTAGTTACAAAGCTAGAGGCATAACACAATTACGTTTGACAAATGTGTGCTGATATCTTAGTATTAACAAATTAAGAGAATGTGGTATTGTTGAGAACATGTTGTATACATGTCCTCTTGGGTGGGAAATGGAGCTCTGGATGAAGGTTTGCTCCCTTCCCATGGTTTTAAACGTGATTACCTGTCCATATTTTCCAAAATTCATAAGGTACTCTACAGTTACTTGAAATAACAGGCTTTCTTCTTTTATTGTGTTTGAGAGTCTTGTCCTAATACCTCCAAACTCTCTAGGATACACTTCCCAAAGGTAGACCACACTGGATAAACCCCACAGGATGCTTCATTTCCAGGACCTGTCTTAGGCCTTTGCCCTTGAGAATATTAAGAAGAATCTCTAATCCAAGATAATAAAGTCCCAGTTCATAATTGGAGTCAACGCATTAGAGTAGCTTTAAAGAGAACAAGTGGGCTAATCATTTTTGTCAAAAACTCATCCTACCTCTCTATTAAGACTTACTGCATCAATTTTGTATTTAAGCATCTTGTCTCTCAATATTCTCCCTGCTTCTGTCGAACTCTTTACAATTCCTAGAATAGACATTTTCTTCTCCTAACTTCTGTCATTTTATTTGCTCCATCTAAAATGTTCTTCTACCTCTATGCCTTCCAAAATCTAGATAGCCACATTCATGAAGGATGAATTAATTCTTATCTTTTAGGCCAAACCTCACCTTTAATGGGTGTTGGCTCTAAGCTACATTCGGTTTGTTATTAGCCCTACTTCTGAGCCTAAAATGCAGATCTCATTGTATTATTCCCCTTGACATCCTTTCTAAAGTTTGGCATTATCTTGCTTTTGTCTATTTTTGTAGTCTTAGCCTGTGCTACAACTCTAATGTGTGACAATGAGTGCAGATATAATTTTTTAAAAATCAAAGAGATCGGAAAAAAACATAAAATGGAGAGAATTAACATAAAATAATACAAGGAATGAGTGGTTTCTTCACATAAGGTTGTCACAGCTTACCCCTGTAGTGAGTAGCCACTCAGATGTCCTCCAGTGACCACCACATCCTGGTCTTCATACCCTTCGTATATAAACAACCGTCCTGAAATGAGGACTGGACTTATTGATTCACATCTAATAAAGAATAAAGCAAAAGTGATGAGGTACGACCTCTCAGACTAGGTTACAAAAAGACTATAGTTCTGTCTAGGGCTCACTCTCGGGAGTGCACATGCCAAGGAAGTCACGTTTCTGGCCAACAACCTGTGAGAACTTAACACCTGACAACAACCACATAAGAGAGCTTGAAGAGAGAGCTGTTCTAGTCAAACACTGAGTGACTGACTACAGTCTTGGCTGACAGTTTGATTGTAGTCATGAGAGACACTGAGACAGTCACCTAGTTAGCTGCCCCTGGATTCCTGATCCACAGAAACTAGAGGTGATCATTGTTTCTTGTTCTAAGATGCTACGTAAGATGTTTCTTCTTGCTGCTTATAGTAAAATGAAAAGTAAGAGAGATAAACGGAAGGACTGGTAAACAAAAAGAATCAGGGCTTGATGGTTTGAGAATTCTTGGCCTCTCCACACGGCAAATAATAACACAAATAAATGCATGCCTAGGGAAAGAACAAATCCAGGGTAGTGCCTGAAAAACGTGGTCTAGAAAAGGTGGTGGTGGTGTGACTATGAAACTTGGTGGTGGTATTGTTAATAACTGTGCAAAATCAAAGATTTTGTCACAGCACCCGAGTCAGTCACAGGAGATTCAAGATGTGCCTCACAGAATCAATTAAGCAAAAGAATCTTTAAGAAATTGAAGAGTGTTGTCCAGCAGTCATTTCAGGAAGACTTGGAGGTAGGGAAGGGATGTCCAGAAGAGTTCTGCATATGTGGCTTCAGAGTAAACTCCAATGAGATTCACAGGTAGCCCACAGTTTTTGAAAGAATTGAATCAGCAAAGTACTAAAAGAAAAACAAAAAATCTGCAACCAAGAATACTCCATATAGCAAGGTTACCATTCAGAATAGGAGAGATAAAGAGTTTCCCAGACAAACAAAAGTTAAAGGAAGTCATCACCACCAAACCAGTCCTACAAGAAATGGTAAAGGGGACTCCTAGAGTGGAAAGAAAAGACCATAAGCAGAAGTAAGAATAGCAGAAAGCACAAAAGCATTAAAATTAAGTACAACTATAAAAATCAGTCAAAGGATTCGCAAAATAAGAAGGATGTAAGCATGATACCATATACTTAAAACATGGTGGGGAGAGGAGTGAAAATTTAGTGCTTTTAGAATGGGCTCAAACTTAAGTGACCATCAACTTAATATAGACTGCTATATGCAGAAGATGTTATTTATAAATCTACTGGTAACCACAAATCAAAAACCAGCAATAAATATGCAAGAAATAAAGAGAAAGAAATCCAAGTATATCACTCAAGAAAGCAAACTGTGAGAGAAGAGAGCGAGAGAAGAAAGGTACAGAGAAGAACTACAAAAACAACCATGATACAAATAACAAAATGGCAACAAGTACACCACTTACCTATCAGTAATTACTTTGAATGCAAATGGACTAAATGTTCCACTCAAAAGATAGAGGGTGACAGAATGGGCAAAGAGCTAGACCATCTGCCGTCTGCAAGAGATTCATTTCAGACTTAAAAGACACATGCAGATTGAAAGTGAAGGGATGAAAAAGCATTTACCATGGAAATGAAAGTGAAATGAAAGCTGAGGTAGTAATACTTTTATTAGACAAAATAGACTTTAAACAAAGACTATAACAAGAGACAAAGAAAGATACTACGTAATCACACTGCAAAAACAAAAATAAACAATTTACAATTGTAAATATTATCTACCCAACATTGGAGCACCCAAATACATAAAGCAGCTTATAACAAACATAAAGTAATCAATAGTAATATAATAATAGTAAAGGACTTTAACTCTCCACTTGCAATGGATAAATCACCCAAATAGATATTTAACAATAAAAGAATGGCTTTGAATGACACATTGGACTAGATGGATTTACAGATATATTCAGAACATTCCATCCTAAAATAGTAAAATTTACATTCCTTTACATTGCACATGGAACATACTCCAGAACAGATCATATATTAGCCCAAACAAATCTCAATAAATTCAAACAGATCAAAGTCCTACCCTATATCTTGTCCAACCAAAACAATATGAAACTAGAAATCAACCACAAGAAAAAAATCTGGAAATAACATACTACAAAACGATGAATGGGTCAACCAAGAAATCAAAGAGGAAATACAACGATACATGGAGATAAAAGAAAATGGAAATGCAATAATCCAAACTCTTTGGGACATATCTAAAGCTGTACTAAAAAGGAAGTTTATAGCAGTACAGACTTACCTCAAGAAGGAAGAAATATTTCAAATAAATAACCTAACCTTTCACCTAAAGGAGCTTTTTAGAAAAAGAACAAACAAAACCCAAAACCAGTACAAGGGAGGAAACAGTACAGATTAGAGCAGAAACAAATGAAATAGAAACTAAAAAATAAAAGAGATCAATGAAACCAGGAGCTGGTTCAGTCTCTGAAAAAAAAAAAAAGTCAACAAAATTGAGAAACCTTTAGTCAGAGTTATAAAAAATAAGAGAGACAAAAAAGGCTCAAATGAAGAAAATCAGAAATGAAATAGGATTTGTCTGTCTGTTTTTTATCTCATTTTTCCTTCCCTTCCCCTATGTTCATCTGTTAAGTTTCTCAAATTCCACATATGAATGAAATCATATGATACCTTTCTCTGACTGACTTATTTCCCTTAGCATAATACCCTCCAGTTCCATCCATGTTGTGCAAAACAGAGAGGGAGGCAAACAATAAGAGACTCTTTAATTCAGAGAATGAACTAAGGGTTGATGGGGTTGGGGGTGGGATAAATGGGTGATAGGCATTAAGGAGGGCACTTGGGATGAGCACTGGGTGTTATACATAAATGATGAATCACTGGGTTCTACTCCTAAATTCAAAACTACACTGTATATTAACTAACTTGAGAATAAAAATTTAAAAAAAAAAGAAACAAAAGAGAAGGTATAATAACTGACACCACAGAAATACAAAGTATTAGAAGAGAATACTATAAAAAATTATAACCTCCCAAAAGTGAATCAGGAAGAAACAGAAAATTTGAACCGAATGATTACCAGCAATGAAATTGAATCAGTAATTTAAAAAACTTCCAGCAAACAAAAGTCCAGGACCAGATGGCTTCACAGGTGAATTCTACCAAATATGTAAAGAAAGGTTAATACCTGTTCTTCTGAAACTATTCCAAAAGACAAAGGAAACCTTCCAAATTTATACTATGAGGCCAGTATTACCCTTATACAAAACCAGATAAGGATAATACAGAAATAAAAACAAACAAAACAAACAAACAAAAACTACAGACCACTATCTCTGATGAACACAGACACAAAATTCCTCAACAAAAGGGGTGCCTGGGTGGCTCAATCAGTTAAGCATCTGACTTTGGCTCAGGTCATGATCTCACAGTTCATGAGTTTGAGCCCCACATCAGGCTCCATGCTGACAGCTCAGAGCTTGGAGCCTACTTCAGATTCTATGTCTCCCTCTCTATCTGTTCCTCTCCTGCTTGCACTCTGTTTCTCTCTTTCTCTCAAAAATAAATAAACATTAAAAAACATTCTTTAAATAAAAAAATTCTCAACACAATATTAGCACTGAATCCAATAATATATTTAAAAAAAATCATTCACAGTGAACAAGTAGATCTATCCCTGTGAAGCAATGGTGGTTCAATATTCACAAATCAACATGACACGTTACATCAACAAGATAAAGAATAAAAGTCATATGATAATTTCAACAGATGAAGAAAAAACACTTGACAAAGTACAACATTCATTTATGATGAAAAAAAAATCATCAAAGTAGGTTTAGAGGTAATACCACTACAGAGTCAAGGCATATATGAAAACCTTAGAGCTAACAGCATACTCAATGGTGAGTAATTCTAAGGTCAGAAATAAGACAAGGATATCCACTCTCATCACTTGTATTCAACATAGCCACAGCAGTCAGACAGGGTAAGGCATCCAAATTGGTAAGAAGTAAAACCTACATTATTTGCAGGTGACATGATAGTATATATAGAAAACTCTAAAGACCACCAAAAACTACTAGAACTGATAAATGAACTCCGCAAGGTCACAGAACACAAAATCAATATACAGAAATATGTTCCATTTCCATACACTAATAATGAAGTAGCAGAAAGAGAAATTAAGAAAACTGTCTCATTTACAATTATACCAAAAATAATAAAATACCTAGGAATGAACTTAACCAAGGAGGTAAAATACCCATACTTTGAAAACCATACAACACCGATAAAAGAAATTGAAGATGACACAAATGGAAAGACATTCCATGCTCATCTGCTGGAAGAATTAATATTGTTAAAATGTCTGTACTATGCAAAAGCAATCTACAGATTTAACACAATCCCTATCAAAATAGCAACATTTTTTACAGTACTCAAATAATTCTAAAATTTGTATGCAACCACAAAAGACCCCAACCAGCCAAAGAAACCTTGAAATAGAAAAACAAACTGGAGGTATCAAAATCCCAGATTTCAAGATATACTTCAAAACTGTAATTATCAAAACAGTATGGTACTGGCACAAAAATATATACATAGACCAACAGAACAGAATAGAAAACCCAGAAATGAACTCACAATTATATGATCAATTAATCTTTGGCAAAAAAGGCAAGACTATGCAATGAGAAAAAAGACAGTCTCTTCAACAAATGGTGTTGAGAATGCAAAAGAATAAAAATGGACCACTTTCTTATACCGTACACAAAAATAAACTCAAAATGAATTAAAGACCTAAACATGAGACCTGAAACCATAAAAATCCTAGAAGAGAGCACAGATAGAAATTTCTCTGACATCAACTGTAGCAACATTTTTCCAGATATGTCTCCTGAGGCAAGAGACACAAAAGCAAACATAAACTATTGGGACAACATCAAAATAAGATCTGCAAATACAAGGAAAACAAAAGGCAACCTAGTGAATGAGAGAATATATTTGCAAATGACATATCTGATAAATGGTTAGTTTCAAAGATAAAGAGCTTATGCAACTCAAAAGAGTCCAAATAATCCATTTAAAAATGGGCAGAAGACATGAACAGACATTTCTCCAATGACATACAGATGGCCAAAAGACACATGAAAAGATACTCCACATCACTTATCATCAGGCAAATGCAAATCAAAACCACAATGAGATATCACCTCACACCTGCCAGAACAGCTAAAATAAAAAACACAAGAAACAACAAGTGTCAGCAAGGACATAGAGAAAATGGAATCAGATGCACTGTTGACAGGAATGTAAATGGTGCAGCTACTGTGGAAAACAGTATGGAACTTCTTCAAAATGTTAAAAATAGAATTACCATATGATCCAGTAGTTCTGCTACTTGGTATTCATTCAAAGAATACAAAACCACTAATTTGAAAAGATGTGCACACCCATATGTTTCTTGTAGCATTATTTACAATAGCCAAAATAAGGATGCTACCCAAGTGTCCATCAATAGATGAATGGATAAAAAAAAGATGTGGTATGCATATACTTGGAATATTACTGAGTCATAAAAAAAGAATGAACTCTTGCCATTTGCAGCAACATGGATGGCTCTAGATAATGCAAAGTGAAATGTCAGTCAGAGAAAGACAAATACCATATAATTTCACTTATATGTAGAATTTAAGAAACACATGAACAAATAAAAAAAGAGACAAACCAAAAAAACAGACTCTTAATTATAGACAACAAACAGATGGTTACCAGAGGGGAGGTAGATGGGGGGATGGGTGAAATAGGTGAAGGGGATTAAGAGTACACTTATCATGATGAACACTGGGTAATGTATAGTATTCTTGAATCACTATATTGTAAACCTGAAACTAATAAAACATTATGTTACAGTATGTTAATTACTCTATAATTAATTTTTTAAAGATGAAACCTTCCCTCCCCATACACAAAAGAATTAAGTCAGCAGAAATACTATTAGTGGAGTGAAGGAGACAGAGAAAGATACAATATAAAGAGGCAAATCTACTAGCAGGAGGTAGGCTGAGAAACCTACTAAACTGCAAAAAAAAAAAAAACCCATTTCTACCTTTTATGAAAAAGAACACATACTCAGATGGTAGAACCAGGAGCTCAGACTGTGGTGCTGAGAAGCTAAAGAATTATTTTCTGTCTTTGAAAATTAATCAAAGAATTTTCACCATTTACCTGACTGGATTCCAGAAACACTATGAACCAGTGACTTGAGCCTCATTTTGAAAATGAATATCTATAGCAGATATCCTGTTTTTGTCCCACTATTATATTGTATTGTATGTTATTGTGTTGTATTGTATGTGTGTGTGTGTGTGTGTGTGTGCGCGCGCGCGCGCGCAGAGAGAGTATATACTGTCCCTTTAGTTTCATGGTTCCACAGATCAAGAGGTACCAAACTCAAATAGTTATTCTTAGGGACTTTCATCCACAACTACCCAGACTTAAATGATGGGATTTTGGATTTTTGATCTCTTGCTGTGATACTTTTGGAACCCTTGGGATGGGGTGTGTTTTGTATGTGGGTGAGATATGAATCCTTGAGGGCCTTAAAACAGAATGATGTAGGCAGCTTCGAAGTGGCCCAAAACGAACATCATTTTCCAGTGTTCCACTCTTCTATAAAACCTTCTCCTTGTTTGTGGGTTAGACTTATTGACTAGATTCTAATGACTAGAATACAGAAGAAGAAATAAGATGTCATTTCTCCAAAATTAAGTTAAAAAAAAAAAGATGGCTTCCTTCTTGAGCTGGAAGAGAAGATCTCCCTCTCCGTTGACTCACTCTGATGGAAACCAGCTGCCATGTTTTAAAAAGCCCTGTGAAGCAGCCCATGTAATGAAAAAACTAATGTCTCTTGCCAGTATCTAATGAGTACCTGAAGCCTGCCAATAGCCACATGAGAGAGTGGAAGTGAATCCTCCCCTAGTCAGGCTTTGAATTGAATTGTAGCCCTGGGTGATCCTTTGTGAGAGACCCCGAGCCAGAGGCACTCAACTAAGCCACCCTGAGCCATTTCTGACCCATAGAAACTGTGATATAATAAGCGTTTGCTTTAAGTGACTAAGTTATTATATAAATTGTTACACAGCAACATTTAAATAGTGCAATTTACCTAAGGAGAAAATGTTTAAGGTGAGATATATGTGAAGGAGACATCAAGAGCCTTCTAGATAAAGCATATAACTAATATAAAGATCCTAGAGGAATTGCAAATACATCGGATTCAGAACGAGAAAGAAGGTTTATATAGTTCATACACTGAAAGAAAGTCAAAATGGTATGAAGTGAGGTTGAATAGATAAGAAGAGGTCAATTTATTTAAAGCTATAAAGATCATGGCTATGAGTTTGGGTTTATTCCAAGTTTGGTAGAAAAATCACTGATTGATTTTCAGCAGAGGAAGATTTTAGCTTGAAAAATTTACCCATCCTCTTTTCAGAGGCTGGATTAGGTGGAGGAGGGGTGCAACAAAGAGAGAGTCGGTTGACATAGATATCTTTTAGAAAGCTTTGGCATTATTCCTGGAGAGAATGATGGAAACTTAGAGTGGAGTGTTTGCAAAGATATGAAAAGATTGAAATAGATTTTGGAGGTCATGCCAAGAGCACTTCCTAATAGAATGAATGAAAGGCATAAGTATATAAGATAATTGACTAGAGCTGGTAGACGGAAGACTCATTTTATCTTATACACCCAACTAAATTGCAAGCACTTTATGCTCACAAACCTCACATTAAATGTCTTTCAGATTCACACAATTTCTAATATAGAGCATTTTGTTGAATATACAATACTTGTACATGGATTAAATAAATATCATTGATTCTGATATTCATGGGTTATTGTCAATACCTTTCATGAACACCTATAAGTTATTTCTGCCAAAAATGAAAAGTACTAGTTAAAAACAGACCAATTACTGAATACTTTCTGTAATTGAAGGAACTTAAACACACATAGGGATATGTAAGGATAATGAAGGCAACTAAAAAAAAAAAACAAAAAACAATCATATGTACACTGATTCCCTTAGTGAGAGTTTGGTTATGACCAAGTCTGTTAACCTTCCTTGATCTCCCCAACAGGATGTATCCACTCACATATTCTGATTGGTTCTATGTTGTTAGGACTGCAGTTTCACAAAAATGCCAGGTGTTATACATGAACCTGGATAAAATTAAATTAATAAGGTCCCCCCAAAGAGCTATTGATTTTGTCTTAACAATCTCCATACAGGGTGATTTCTCCCCCTGTGCTTCTCCAACTATTTTCAATGAAATACAGGATCTGTATTTTATATCCTTTAGAAATTTCCAGTTAAATCCATATGTGACATTTGCCCCTAACACTAATTAACGTGAAGATTTCAACGTGGACTGTATGAGAGGAAAACATTTGCTACTGTGCTGTTTGAGCACTTAATCATAAGCTTTCAAAGACTCCAGTAGAATTTACATATGCCACCATTTTATGGTGTGAGCTTGAGTACTTTCAGATGTCTCCATTTCATTTGGTGTCATCTCTTCACAGTAATCATCACTCAGCTGCTGCCCATCAGTCTTAGATTGTAGGTTAGAGAAATGATGGAGCCTTATTCCTTCCCTTGGATTTTGCAGCTTTGAAAAAATCAGGAGAAAACTTTTTGTTTTCTTTCCTTTATTTAAAATAGTTCTCCAAGATTCTAATGTTTGTTTCTCAACACTGTTATTTGAATCATATAATCTCTCTGTCCTAGCATAAGACCACATTATGATTTCCAACTCCCTTAGAAAAGTAATCTATTTATTAACCAGGGAGGACTTTTTCTTCCTACTGCAATTTAATGATAAACTTTACATACCTCAAGTAGACCTTAAAATGTACAATATGTGTCCACAGAGGAATTCCTTTTATTTTTGCTTCAAAATGGCATTTAGTGTACTTTTCAGCATTTTATTAACTCACTGTATGACCTGTTCCTTAATATATGGAACTGAATTTTTTCTGTTATTCTCTAATCACAATAGTTTTAAACTTTCAAGTATTGTAGAAAATTAGTGCTAGTATCAATGGCAATAAAATTATTGGGAAGCATTAAATATAAAGTTCAAATCAGCATTATGATTACATACTCAGTAGGGTTTGCCAGAAGGTAAAGTTGGGATATTTATACTAATTTTTAAACACTGCAACCTCATATCAATGTAGCATTCACCAAAGAAGAATTTAGAATTAGCTGAGTTCTTGGAGCCATTGAAAGGGAATCTAATTATTGCAGCCATTCTTTTCTAATTCATTAATTTATTCATTCAATAGGCATTTTGGAACATCTATGATATTTAAATCATTTTTGCAATAAAATGAGATAAATATGCATGAGCTTTTAAAAAGCTTATAATTTATAAGTAAAGGTAATACATAAAAATATAAGACGACAGGTTAAAGCATAATAAATTCTCAACAAAAGAAATGTGAAATTGTAATGAACTGTAAAAGATGGGGAGAAGTTACTCTGGAGTAGTAGTTAGGGACCGAGTGGTAAGTCAGGAGAGCTGGATTCAGATCTCAGGTTTCTTTTCTATTTGTACATCTTGTTTTTTTTTCTAAGTCTCCATTAACTTATCTCCAAAATTAGTTTTAAAACATAGACTATCAATAAACAGTACTATTAGTCGCCAGAATTTCACCTACTGTATATTTAATTCTTCCAATAACCCTATGAAAAGTATACACTACCCACATTTTGTATATGAAGAAGTAGTAGCTCACAGTGATAATGTATCCTTCTAACATAAGTATGAGTAAGTGAATACAGTCAAACAATCTTTGACAAAGCAGGAAAGAATATCCAATGGGAAAAAAGACAATCTCTTCAACAATGGTGCTGGGAAGACTCACCAGTAACATGCCAAAGAATAAAACTAGATGACTTTCTTACACCATACACAAATTCAAAAGGGATGAAAGACCTAAATGTGAGAAAGGAAACCATTAAAATCCTAGAGGAGAATACAGGCAGCAACCTCTTTAACATGGGTGGAGCAAACTTCTTACTAGGTATTTCTCCGGAGGCAAGGGAAACAGAAGCAGAAAGGAACTACTGGGACTTCATAAGGATAAAATCTTCTGCAAAACAAAGGAGACAATCAACAAAACTAAAAGGTAACATTCAGAGAGAGAAGATATTTGCAAATGACATGCCTGATAAAAGGTTAGTATTCAAAACCTATAAAGAACTCATCAGGATCCCCTGGTGGCTCAGTCAGTTAACATCCTCCTTTTTATTTCAGCTCAGGTCATGATCTTACGGTTCCTGAAATGGAGCCCCATATCCACCTCTGTGCTGGTGACATGGAGCCTGTTTGATATTCTCTCTCTCTCCCTCTCTTTCTGTTCCTCCATCGTTCGTGCTCTCTCTCTCCCAAAATAAACTTTAAAAAAATAACTCATGAAACTCAACACCCCAAAACACCCCAAATAATCCAGTCAAGAAATGGACAGAAGACATGAATAGGTATTTTTCCAAAGAATACCTAAAGATGGCTAATAGACACATGAAAAAATGCTTACCATCACTCTTTATCAGAGAAATTAAAATCAAACCATAATGAGATACCACCTCACACCTGTCAGAATGGCTAAAATTAACAACACAAGATGTTGGCAGAGATGCGGAGAAAGGGGACTCCCCTTAACACTGTTGGTGGGAATGCAAACTGGTATAGCCACTCTGGAAAACAGTACCAGCAATTATACCAGTAGGTATTTACCCAAAGGATACAAAAATACTGATTTGAAGGGACACATGCACAATGGTTATAGCAGTGCTATCAACAATAGGCAAATTATGGAAAGAGCTCATATGCCCATCAACTGATGAAATGCGTTATCTGTATGTTTAAAGAAAATGTGTTATCTGTATGTTTATGTGTGTGTATACACACACACACACAATGGAATATTACCCAGCCAAGAAAAAGAATGAAATCTTGCCATTTACTATGATGTGAATGGAGCCAGAGTATATTGTGCTAAGCAAAACAAGTCAGTCAGAGAAAGACAAATACCATATGACTTCACTCATATGTGGAATTTAAGAAACTAAACAGATGAACATGGGGAAAGAAATAGAGAGAGACAAACCATAAACTCTTAACTATAGAGAGCAAACTGAGGAGGTAGGTAGAAGATGGGCTAGATGGGTGATGGATATTAAGAAGGGCATTTGTGAAGAACACTGGGTATTGTATGTAGGGGATGAATCACTGAATTCTCCTCCTGAAATTAATATCACACTGTAAGGTAATTGACTGGAATTTAAATAGAAAGCTAAAAAAGAAAATTAAATAAAAATAAAATGACTATAAGTGAATAAAGCAGGATTAGAAATCAAATCTGTATGATGCTAAAACTGTGTGTTCATTGCCCTATACTGCAAAACACACATTAAAGGTGATCACTGCTATTGTTGTTCCTCTTTATCATAATTCTTCCCCTATCTGCTTCACCAAATGTTCCACTGTTAAACTGACCATTTAAAACTTGGGTTGGTTGCATTGTTTATAAGATTAATGAACACCCTCACTTGTGCAGACCCCTAAAAATTTTTAAAGTAGCACCTGACATAGAAAGATTTCATTTCTTTTGAATGTATTATATATATGTATATGTACATATATATATACACACATATATATATAAACATTAAAATTTTTTTAAAAACTTTAAAAAAAGGAAATGTGTTTTGCTTAAGAAACCATTCTCAAAATAATTTGAAAATGGATCACCGTTTTTAATACTGTAGTAGGCAAATATGGGAAATGCTGAACAAACAAGCCATCGAACATAAGGCACTGAGAACCTAGATCCCTCATTTCCTGCATGAATGCCATATGAACTAGGGAGAGCTTATTTTTAGAGAAATTATTTTAAAGAATATTATGTTTTTAGCAGAAAATGTGTAGTTTTAAATACTCTATAATGTTGTGATATAAAGGCCTGTGCTAAATAGTAACTAAAGTTAAATAATAAAATCTCTAAGGTATTTAGAGAAATAATGTTAGAGATTTAAGATTTGGCTAGTAATCCTTTCTAAGCTAGCAAATCTTCTGTCAATTGTCCCTAAGCTTTATAAGGTGAACTATGTCACAAATCTTTCTCTTTAACTGCTAGCATGGCATTTTTCTATTTGCCATGTGCTTGGTCCAGTTCTGAAAGGATTCTTTTCCAGGGTATATGAAACTGAAGGTGTCACAAAGTAGGGGACTACAGACGAGTTAAAGAAACCATGTGAAGTGCCAAACTGACAAACCTCTCATTTAGGAAGAGTGTGTAATAGCCATAACTGCTACCATTTGTTCAGTGTTAACCATGTGCCACTGTTTCAACCAGGTCCTGATCAAGGAGACAGTGGAAACTTCCATTTGGGCTGATATTGATAAAGTGCCAGACTGTGTTTGCTTCATGCCATCTCCACCATGGCTCTTACTTGTAACTAGTGCCCCAGAATGATCATCTGACCTCAGATGAAATTATAGCTACTGTGTAACTCAGCACCTGTCACTGTGTGAAGATATGATGGGGGAAGGGAGAAAGTAGTGATAAAAAAAATTCTTTTTGTGTTAAGAATTTTTAAACAGATTTCTTTTCCATATTAGACAATTCTTCCATCGACTTCAAACAATGTACCACGTACCTTTGACATATTGCATTTCGTTGTAATACAGATACATTAGCCAGTGTCACAATAGCATCATGGAAATTAACGGGTACTTATGCCTTGTCCTCCCTGCCAAGAACCCAATTTGAAGCCTGCATTCCCTTGAACTAATAAGTCAAAGAAGCTTCTTCCAGGCCTTCTCATTACCCTTCCATCTTCTCCCATTTGTATCTCTAATCTTTGGTTTGTATTTGTCCAATGCTACCAGGATTCCCTTCAGGAAATTTTCCTGAAATAGAGTTGCTCCAAAATACTATAATTTTTATTAGTATCATGGTGATGTTAAAACTATTTGAAACTTTACCACATAAGGGGCTTATGTTTTTAGTAATATGGGGTTAACATCTTTTTTTTTTCCTGGAAAACCTATAAATGAGTCCACAGATTTAATGTTCTAAGAAAAGAATTCTCCCTTTCTGCTAAAATAATGTGTTAAATATTATCAAATTTCACTTAGATGATTTTTTAATGAGATGGAGAGAAACAAACATGGATTTATAAGTGTACAAACTATCATTTGAACGCTTTAACTAGAGCATGTGCTAATTAAGAAGTGCATGATATAGTCCTAAAACCAGACCAAGACTGAACATAATCAGAGTTATGACCTCACCTTGCCACTTTTTAATGGGGTGGCTGTGGTAAGGTCATTTGTCCTCTGCCAGTTTCAGCTTTGCCATTTGTAAAATAAGGCTATGAGTTGCCATGTATGTCTAGGAGTTAAAGTGAAGGTTGATTTGATGGGCCTTTGTGAACTCTGAGTGCTCTATAAACTCAGAAGAAGTATACACCCGAAGGTATCGGTTAGTGTTAATAATTATTTCTGTAAGTAATTCATCACTTTGGTCAGAACATTTTTACTTCATGTTGATCAGAACATTTATTTTTTTAAGCTTATTTATTTGGGGGGCTAGGAGGAGAGGGAGAAAGGGAGAGAGAGAGAGAGAGAGAGAGAAAGAGAATCCTAAGCAGGCTACACCCTGACCCTTACAGGGGACTGGATCTCACGACCCTGAGATCATGACTTGAACCGAAATCAAGAGTTGGGTGTTTAACCAACTGAGCCACCCATGCACCCCTTGACCTGAACATTTAAAAGGGACTCTGCACATATTTCCTAATTTATAAAAGTTTTCAAAAGGGCCACTTTCCTATTCAAAAACTGAACATTTTATATAAAACTAGCAAATATATTGTTTCCCTTGTTCCTTCTATTTTTTTCTGCATTCCTTTTGCTCCCTAGTATACAGTAAATATTACCAGGCAATTTATAAACACTTTTTGAAATTGAAATTTCAACAATTTCAAACAGCTACTTTGAAAATTTCACAGTCTCTGTGGGAATAAACAAGACTATAGAGAAGAAAAGGTTAATGAGATAAATGGATACATTTAAACTTCCACTTCGCTTTTCATCTTATTTATTCCATCTCCTCATCACACCTGCTATGGCCTGACAATTTTAAAATCTGGTTTTGATGGAGAAAAGGTTAGAAAGGTATTTCCATATACCTTCTTTATATGGAAATAAAACATATTTTTACCTGACATCATGATTTTCAAGAAGTCACTGAAAATGTGAATAAAAACGCACATCTTTTGCTGACCCACATATCAATTACATATCTTTTTTAATCTTTTTTATATATTAGTTTTGAGAGAAAGAGATAGTGGGTGAGGGGCAGAGAGGGAGACAGAGAATCTCAAGCAGGCTCCATGCTGTCAGCACAGAGCCCGAAACAGGGATCGAACTCATCAACTATGAGATCACGACCTGAGCCGAAACCAAGAGTTGGATGCTTAACCGACTGAGCCACCCTATGTTTTAAAATATATATATGTATGTATATATATATATATATATATATATATATATATATATTTATGTACATACTGAATTTGTCTGCAGGTACAATTTTGCTTACCCAGTTATAGATGTTGTCAAAATTAAAGGCCATGAATGACTCATTATCCTTTGGAATAAGATAAGTGGATAATGTTTCCCAAGAAACATTTCTCACCATATTTCTCATAACGGTATGTTTACTTTAAAGCAGAGCAGAAGAAAAACTCTCGAGAAGATACCAATCCAAGGGCACAGCCAATTCAGCACGTTAGCTAAAAAGCCTGCCAGGTCTGTACACAAATCTAGAGAGGGAGTGTCTAAAAACACCTGAAGGGTGCACACAAATGATCTATTCACAGCTGATTGCAGGCAGTGCCTCCAACTGCATATTTAGCTGCAGTGCATGAATGTCACCATGCACTGCTGTGGACACCTGAAGAAAGCAGGGAACGAGCAAAGCCTCTGATTTCTGTTAGTAGTGACAGTTCCGTTAGTTTCCAATTTCACTGAATTTAAACCAAGATTTATACACTCAATATTTACCGAATGTCTCCTATATGCTAGGTGTTAAGATAAGCATTTATTTTTATTTTTTATACTATGATTATTTAATTTTTTTTTTACTTTTTTAATTGATTTTTGAGAGAGAGAGAGAGAGAGAGAGGGAGGGAGAGAGGGAGGGAGGGAGGGAGGGAATGGGGGAGGGGCAGAGAGAGAAGGAGACACAGAATCTGAAGCAGGTTCCAGGCTCTGAGCTATCAGCACAGAGCCCATCGCAGGGCTCAAACCCACAAACTATGAAATCAAGACATGAGCTGAAGTGGATGCTTAACCAACTGAGCCACCCCGGCACCCTTATTTTTTAATTTTATTTAAATCCAAGCTGGTTAATACATAGTGTAATAATGGTTTCAATAGTAGAATCTCGTGGTTCATCACTTATGTGTAACACCCAGTACTCACCCCAACAAGTGCCTTCCTTAATGCCCATCACCCATTTAGCCCATCCCCTCCAGCAACCCTGAGTTTGTTCTCTGATGCATTTTTTTTTAGAATGCATATGTTCTATTTCAGATGTTTTTCTCTGAATTCTACTATTTTGTGAGATTTTATTGAATTACATTACCACAGGAGCTCTTGGGTGGCTCCGTCAGTTAAGCTTTTGACTTCAGTTCAGGTCATAAACTCGCCATTCAGGAGTTCCAGCCCCAAGTGGAGCTCTGTGCTGAGAGCTCAGAGCCTGAAGCCTGCTTCGGATTCTGGGTCTCCCTCTCTCTCTACCCCCCCCCATCACACTCTGTCTCTCTCTCTCAGAAATGAACATTAAAAATTTTTTTTTGAAAATTAGATGATCACAGTCAAACCATTTTGAGGGGGAAAAAAGGCTTCCCTACAAATGTCTCTTAATTTTTCAGAGACAAATTTATATAACGGAATTTAAATTGTTACGTAATGACAAGTCAGGATAACTAGTTGTGCCTGCTTCCCCCAAAAGATGTAGTGGACTAAGAGTTACACTCATAGCTACACATAGGAACAGACCAGATTAGGAGTTTAACAGAAACAGGGACAGTTCAGCCAGTAAGTGTCTTAAAGTGTTTATGAGGATTTCTCTGGAGTCCTTAATTGCTCAATTTTAAACTGCCTTCAGCATTCAGCTGGGGCAGTTAAAACTGGGAGTAGGCCTTGAAAAACAGTTTTGCTCTAGGCTTAGAAATACCTAGGAACAGGCACAGCTGGGAAACGTGTGTTGAATCTATATTGGCGTTTCTGGGATGTTGTTTCTTGTAAACATAGTCTCATTCTCTCCATTCTGCTAACCCTCTATTGCTGAATGTACTGAATCCACCATTGCATCAAAGCTTTGCATTAGAACTCCTTTACAGAGAAAGCAGAACTCGTGAGACCTGCTTTCACCATTTTTATTGCATGGCTGTCCTTGCTCCTACCACCATCATACCAGGACCCTGAGAACCCCTGAGACCAGGAATCTCAATTGTCCCTGCCTTCCAGCAGCTGTAACTCCCAATACCATGCTTCGCCCCTTTTTCTTCTGCCTAGTATTGCCACTTCAATTTAACAAGTATTATTGAGAACCTACTAAATGGCAGGTACTGTTTTTATATCTTAGAATACAAATATGAATAAAATAGTCAGCAGTCTCAGGGAAGAGAAAGCTTTATAGACTGGCGGTTATAATGTTACATGTTTAGGACAGTGATCATAAAACAGAAGTGCCAAGGAGGAGTAGCAAGACTAACCTGAAGAATCAGGGAGGGCTATATAGAAAGGGCTATACTTGAATATATTCTGAATAATAACCATTTCCCAAGGGAAAAAAAGGTGGGGGAGGGAAGTTCAGGGGATATTACATGAATAGGCACAGATATCACATGGCAGGGCATTCAGCATGCCAGGCACTTACAAAAGTGCAAAAAGGAGGTGGGGGGAGCCAAAACTTGAAGTTTCTGACATAATTTTTTTAGATTTATTAATTGATCCATTGATTGAGAGGGAGAGAGAGAGGGAGGGAGGGAGGGAGACAGAGAGAGGGAGGGAGACAGAATGAACCAGAGAGGGGCAGAGAGGGAGGAAGTATCCCAAGCAGGCTCTGTGCTGTTGGCAGAGTCTGATGTGGGGATCTGATCCCACGAACCATAAGATCACGACCTGAGCCAAAATCAAGAGTTGGATGCGTAACCACTGGAGCCACCCAGGATCCCCATACCTTTTGTTCTAAATGTTTATTTTTGAGAGAGAGAGAGACAGAGACAGAGACAGAGAGAGAGAGAGAGAGAGAATGAATATGCATGCTCATACTTGAGCAAGGACGAATGCACGCATGCTTGAACAGGGGACATGTAGAGAGAGGGCATGGACAGAGGGTCTGAAGTGGGCTCCTGATGGACAGCAGAGAGCCCAACACAGGGCTCGAACTCACAAACCATGAGATCATGACCTGAGCCCAAGTTGGATACTTAACCAACTGAGCCACCCAGGCATCCCTGACATCACTTTTCTCTCTCCTCTGATGTTCTGCTAAGGTTCCTGATTGATCAATCCCAATCAGTAACCAAAGGTCATGGAAGCCCAGTCCATATGGGTGAGCCTTCCAGGTTAAACACTAAGTGAGGAGGGGGTGCATAATGGACAGAGAAGTTAAAATTAAAGACAAATAACAAAATCTACCTCTTTGTCCCTCAGACCCTACCCTTCTCTTTCTTCCTCATGTCCCACAAATAAAGAATGCACTGTCTTATCTGGTTGGCATGACAGGTTATCAATTTAGTCACACTAACACCTGAAACCTAAGACATTAGCTATTATTTTTATTCTTTCTTCTTTAAGACAGCAAGGAAAAAGATGAAAAGAAATAATTAAATAACATATTTAATTTAGTCCTGGCATTAGTAGCTGGCCATTAAGCAAACCCAAGTAGGTATCATTGATGCTTTTGTCCCCCTCGAATTCTATATCCATTTTGCTCTCTGCCGACACCTCACTTTCAAGGGTTCTTTACCTGGTGAGATGACCCAACTTTTGATTCATGAAGAATCCAAGTATTTATGTGGTCATAACTATTTTTCTTCTTTTCCCCACAGACTTGATCATAGAAAATGTACTAAGAACCACCCCAGGGTATCTTTTGGGTTCAGTACTCTCCTGGCTCGCATCTTGTAGAATCAACCCCATTTTCAACAATCCTTAGAATGAACCTTTTCTCTGCCTGTTGTTCAGAAGACTGTGGCATTCAAAATGGTAAAAGGGGAGTTTCAGCTTCCCTAGGGACTGTGTTCTAACATAAGCACTAATACTTCTAAGTGCACATAGCCTAAGATTATGGATGGGAGCAAAATATCCCGGTATTAATTTGCTTGTGCTACTGCCAACACAATACCAGACTGGGTGTCTTAACAGAAATTTATTTTCTCAGTTATGAAGGCTGGAAATCTGAGATCATGGTGCTAGCATAATCAGTTTCCAGTGAGGACTCTCATCCTGCTGTGCAGATGGCTGCCTTCGTGCTGAGGACACACATGACCTTGAAACATGTGCATAGTAAGAGAGGGAAAGTGAGCGAGATGAAAGGGAGGGACAAGAGACCCTTCCTCCTCTCAGAAGGCCACCAATCCTATCAGATTAGAATCCCACCATTATGATTTAATTTCACTTTAATTATCTCCTAAAAGTCCTCTCTCCAAATATAATCATTCAGGGGTTGGGTTTCAATGTGTTAACTTGGGGAAGGGACACAATTCAGTACATAGCACCCCTTGATCCAGTTACTAGGTATAATAGCAAAAAGTCCCATTTTACCTCTACCCATTGATTCCTAGACGAGTGACTGCCGACTGTGAAGAAGGCAGCCCCATCTCCTGGCCTCTGGTTTCATACATACGATACATCCTATGGAAAAGCTCCATAGCTTTGCAGAACACTCTTTCAACTGGTACCTTAACTGACCTTTCAGCAGACCATTCCAGTGTTGTATACACTAAATGCCAATTGTCTTAGGACCTGTGGTAGAATCTATAAATTTGCAGGCACGAGCTACTGCTGTACTTAGTGTGTTACAAAATGAGGTGTGTTTTTGTTTTGTTTTGTTAGAAACAATGATGTGTAAAAACCATGGCAATAGCAAAATCATTCTCTAGGGTCACATAAGGTGGCATAGACAAATATTCTGTTAAGGGACAGCATATCACATGTGAAAATATATCTGTTTTTATGATGAGAAATTACTGTCTCCTCCATGATACAAAGCCTCCACACTTCCACCAGGTAGCTGGCTGACATGCCAGAGAAAAGATGTTGTATCAGAGGCTCAGCATCAGCCTGTGCTGTTGGCAGACTGGGCAATAGAATTGGTTACCAGCCATTGTAAGAAGAAGTCTATACTGTTTATATTGTTGAAATAGTGTATAATATCAATATTTGTCACTTTGAATATGGACCTAGTGAACAAGTAAGGGGAGTGGGAAAAGAAAGCTGATTGGCATCTAGAGGAAGAGTCATACTGTCTATCAAAATTATTGAGAAGTTGCCCCACAGTTGACACTCAATGAGGAGATTTCCATGGGAATATCCTCACACTCTGCCCATTTTGGAAAGTTTCATTCACATGTTCATCATGAGACCTTCTTGTCATTATGCTTCCAGTCTTGTTCTTTCTAGCCGACCCATGGGCCCCTGCACGTAACTCAGTGTACTTTGGACTTGTCTCCTCCAGTTTGTTTTGGATAACCAGATATTCTGTCCCTTCTCAAGGGGAAGAATTTTTTTTACCATTGACTTTTAGGTCACCCCTGAGTAAGGCTATCGCACTTGCTAGAAGCACAGATCATGGGAATCTGAGCCATTGGTTATGCAATTATATTTCAGACATGCTTGAAACAACATGGGATGCTGTGGTGCAGATCAGCTTTATGGATTCTTTTCACTAAATTTTCATAATGAAACTTTCAAGTCACATAAGTATTTGGTGCCCCATGTTCAAGTGTTTAAAGACTATCAGGGCCTAGTAGAAATCTAAAATCTCCTTTTCTAATGGAGAACAGTTGCAATAGAATCTTCCATTGAAGCTTGCCAGGAGCTCTACCAAGTATTTCTCTCTGCCACAGACACTTTTTTTATACTTGGATTTTCTGGGTATGAGGTGTATGTATAGGACTGCATACACTACAGCCTTGAGGTGGTACAGAACCTTTGTTTCTTTGCTCCCAATTTAAACCTACCTTCTGAATTACTTAGCAAACGAGTTGGAGCTGCACATCTGGATGTGATGTGTGTGGTCTCCAACATCCACAGTTTCATCAAGCATCGCTTTCCTTGTGAGCTCTAAATGGCTCAGCAATTTATCTGCCTCCTCACAGAGGCTTTTTTTTGAGTATTAATTGGTGCCTTATTTTTTCATTTTATTTTTTCCCCAGTTTTATTGAGATATAATGGACACTGGATTCAGCAGGTGGTTTGGGGGGGGTTGTGTTCCATCCTCATGTATCGTAGTAAGACAATTAAGGTTCTTGCTACTTCCTGTCTGGTATGTTCAGTTATCACATATTATATCA
Organism: Leopardus geoffroyi; assembly: GCF_018350155.1. Classification (NCBI taxonomy): domain Eukaryota; kingdom Metazoa; phylum Chordata; class Mammalia; order Carnivora; family Felidae; genus Leopardus; species Leopardus geoffroyi. The sequence continues at coordinate 67,752,453 of NC_059328.1, forward strand.
TTAATAGCCAAAGGTGTTGGCACGTAGGATAGTGAGAAAATCAAAGTATCTCTGGTCTCTAATGATAGAGAGCAAGAGATCAGAAATAATCTTCAGATAAGACAGTGAAAGTGTCTTTTCAAGTAAAGGCAAATGACTTGTGATTACATTTACTGGTAGAAATTAGACAGAGGGGGAAGAAAAGCTTTATCTAAGGTTGCATGCTAGGGCCAGCTACTGGATACAACATCTGAACTGCAGCTCTTTTTGGCAAGACTCCTTCTTAAATTTGCAAAATCCAGTCATGTTTTAAGACCTATCTGTCTGGTTTTTGCACCAGTCAAAAACAAGAGGTAAATGAGAATGTAATAGGAACTGTTACTTCTGCTTTTTTCAACTTTTATAGTGGCACTAATCTCCGAAAATTTCCTAGGAACACAGTATTGCATTAAGTATATTATGAGGAGGTGGGATGTTCCAGTAGCTTCTGATAAGCAGTTTCTATCATGATAGTACACATTTCACCAATGAAGGAACATGGGTATTTTGTTATGTATTAAACATACCTATTTTCACTATTTATTTTGGGCCCAGGAACACAATCAGCACAAGTTAGACTTGGACTAAGACTCTACTTGTTTTATAATCTCTATAGGTTCCAAAGCTGTCTACTGTATTTCAAGTCACCAAGGGTTAACATGGATCTAGAGCCAGTATCCACAAAACCCAAGGATTGGGTTTTACTCTTTCCCTGTACATACTTTCATAAATTGCTGTGTGTCTCTCTGGGAGAAACTGTGGAGAAACATTTACTTGTGGCTGAACTGAAGAATGTTTGCTCCCACAGACCTGGCTTCCTCCATAAACAAGTAGCTTGAATTCTGCGAGATGGCTTAGATCTAGAACTTAGGAAACCATAGATTCCCTACAGCAGTTTGAAACTGGCTTCTACTTTTCTAATCTAGGATTTTCCCACTTATGACAGCATCTTAATAGTCTCCCCACTTATTTTATTCCTAAAGATCCTGTGATCAATTAGCTACATATTTCTGCATGGACAGCACTCTGTCCCTGTCTTTCTGCTATGAGGTAAGCCTCTGTTACTCCAGGATGTCAGGACTTCCTGAGTCCCCTGGATACTGGAGAGCCCGATACCATTACATCACCTCTCACCACCATCTTCACTCACCAGAGTTTCTAAGGTGTGGAGAAAAGCATGTCCCCACTTTTCAACCCTAGGCCCTCCTAGGTTGAAGCTAGAAATTGGTTATGAGGATTACACATGCACTCTTTGAGCACCTTTTCTGTTGAGTGTGCCCTGCTAACGCTGGCATCTCAAGTTCACTGATTATAGGCCTGCCTCTAATTCATCATTCTAGCCTACTAGTAATGTTTACTTCCATTCTTAAACCAACACAAATCATGAATGCTAAGTACATTCATTTCAAAATATTCAACCCATACTAGTCTTGCATTTCATGCTACTTGGTCTCACAACCTAGAATGTATTTCACTCATGCTTATCGGACTCCTTATGATATAAATTGGCACGGTCCTACAACTCTTTCAGTGAACTGGCTACTTCCTTTCAGATTAGCACTTGTACTTCTCCATTTCAATTATGTTGGCACCTAGTTCCTACACCTGCAGGCCACGAGAGGACTGGGAATTAGAGCTGACATAACCAGCATTCCATTGAGAGGCAATTGTTCCAGCTTATGTAGAGAGGTACTGCTTCCATTAACAAGACCATTGTAGGGATGTTTGGGAATTCAAACTTCTCAGCTTTTTAAAAAATTTCCATCTGAACACTGTGATTAGCATCCGAGGCCATCAGCTTTTCATTTTCTCTTGGTTGGGTCTCTGGGACCTTCAGAGGAGTTACCCTATGTTATAATCTTTGTAACACCTATTTTCACCATAGCTAAGTGGCACAGACACTTGATCATCAAGCATCACTGTCCATTGGTACTTTCTTCCCATTTCTTTGCTCATGATCATTTTTTGGAAGTGAGATGCCAATACCTGCCCATTATCATCCCCACTCTATAAGAAGAGTATACATGTGCTTCAAAAATATGTAAACAACCAAATCTCAGAATCTTAACTTTAAGGATTCCTTCCTGGGGCTACTCCTGGGACCAGTTATTTTTTTAGTCAGAAAACAGATGACATCCCCTACTGGGGTAAATGGTACTGGGAGAACTGGACAGCAACATGCAGAAGAATGAAACTAGACCACTTTCTTACACCATTCACAAAAATAAACTCAAAATGGATAAAGGACCTGAATGCGAGACAGGAAACCATCAAAACCCTGGAGGAGAAAGCAGGGAAAAACCTCTCTGACCTCAGCCACAGCAATTTCTTACTTGACACATCTCCAAAGGCAAGGGAATTAAAAGCAAAAATGAACTATTGGGACCTCATGAAGCTTCTTCTCTTTGCACTGAAAGGAAACAATCAACAAAACTAAAAGGCAACCAACGGAATGGGAAAAGATATTTGCAAATGACATATCAGACGAAGGGCTAGTATCCAAAATCTATAAAGAACTCACCAAACTCCACACCAAAAAACAAAGAATCCAGTGAAGAAATGGGCAGAAGACACGAATAGACACTTCTCTAAAGAAGACATCCAGATGGCCAAAAGACACATGAAAAGATGCTCAACGTCACTCCTCACCAGGGAAATACAAATCAAAACCACACTGAGATATCACCTCACGCCAGTCAGCGTGGCTAAAATGAACAAATCAGGAGACTATAGATGCTGGCGAGGATGTGGAGACACGGGAACCCTCTTGCACTATTGGTGGGAATGCAAACTGGTGCAGCCACTCTGGAAAACAGTGTGGAGGTTCCTCAAAAAATTAAAAATAGATCTACCCTATGACCCAGCAATAGCACTGCTAGGAAATTACCCAAGGGATACAGGAGTGCTGATGTATAGGGGCACTTGTACCCCAATGTTTATAGCAGCACTTTCAACAATAGCCAAATTATGGAAAGAGCCTAAATGTCCATCAATTGATGAATGGATAAAGAAGTTGTGGTTTATATATACAATGGAATACTACTTGTCAATATGAAAGAATGAAATATGGCCTTTTGTAGCAACGTATATGGAACTAGAGAGTGTTATGCTAAGTGAAATAAGTCATACAGAGAAAGACAGATACCATAGGTCTTTACTCTTATGTGGATCCTGAGAAACTTAACAGAAGACCATGGGGGAGGGGAAGAGGGAAAAAAAAAGTTACAGAGAGGGAAGGAGGCAAACCATAAGAGACTCTTAAATACTAAGAACAAATTGAAGGTTTGTGGGGGGTGGGAGGGAGGGGAAAGTGGGTGATGGGCATTGAGGAGGGCACCTGTTGGGTTGAGCACTAGGTGTTGTATGGAAACCAATTTGACAATAAATTTCATATTTAAAAAAAAAAAAGAAAAAATGTAGAGACTTTTTTTTTTTTTTTTTTTTTTGCTTTAAGTAAATCAACAGGGAATTATGAAGCACTCCAGAGCTAGCAGGCAGTAGTAAGTCACCACCATCTTTAGGCTGGAAGTGGTAAGATAAAGAAGCAATTACTGAATTCTGGGGAGACCTGTATCTATAGGAAAGGCTTCCCAATGGGAGCATGATATCTGTCAACCTTCAGCCCAGCAGCAGGAAGCTGGGAGACTAAAATTTCTGACCTCTCTATCCTTCCATTGATCTTCTACCAGTGACTCTCATTGGCTGAGACCAAGCACATTATAAGAACACAGTCTATCAGGGGCGCCTGGGTGGTTCAGTTGGTTGGGCATCCAACTTCAGCTCAGGTCATGATCTCACAGTTCGTGAGCCCGTGTTGGGCTCTGTGCTGACAGCTCAGAGCCTGGAGCCTGCTTTGGATGCTGTGTTTCCCTCTCTCTCTGCCCCTTCCCCTCTCATGCTGTGTCTCTCTCAGTCTCTCAAAAATGAATAAACATAAAAAAATTAAAAAAAAAAAGAACACAGTCTATATCTTTTCTCACTGTTCTTGAGGATTATCTTGTAACCTTCTCTCCTCGTACTCCACACACATTCTCTCCCTTTTCCTTTCAGCTGATTGCCTTTGATCTTACCAAGAAAACCATGGCAATCATAAGAGAATGTTCACAGATTGCCAACACTATTTGCAGCACTTGTACCTATAGCATATGCCCCCATTTCTGTTACCCATATATCAATTTCCATTTTTCCATATAAACCAGTCTTTCCCCAAATCCTGCATTTATGCAATTCACCTGCTCAAGCATTTCTCTCTAGCTCTTCTCTACCATTTCTTCCAAATCATCAATGTTTCCTTTTTTATTGTACTGCTGCTCTCAACACATCAATATACTATTATTTTCCCTGTCATAAAATGTTTTTTTTTTTTTTTTTTTTGCTCTCCCTTCCCCTTCTAGCTACTACCACAGTTATTTTTTTAGTGTTTGTTTATTTATTTATTTATTTATTTATTTATTTATTTAGAGAGAGAGAGAGAGAGAGAGAGACAGAGAGAGACAGAGACAGACAGCAGGGAAGGGAAGAGAGGCGGAGAGAGAGAATCCCAAACAGACTTTACACTGTCAGTGCAGAGCCCAATGCGGGGCTTGAAACTCACAAAGTCTGAGATCATACCCTGAACCAAAATCAAGACCCAGACACTAAACCCACTGAGCCACCCAGGCACCTCATTTTTTTTCTTGTTATATAAAAACACCATGTGATTCTAATACTCTTTCCAGAAACTCTCCTACTATTAACCCTGAAACCCACTGAAGTGGCTTTTACCCTGAAGCTCCTCTTGTTATGGCCAATAATGACCCGCATTGTTAAATCCAGGGGTTACATTTTAGTCATTTAATTGGCCCATCAGCAATAGTTGACATAGTTTGTTGCTCACTTCTTTTTATGTTATTTATTTTGAGAGAGAGAGAGAGTGTGAGCGCACGCAAGCAGGAGAGGGGCAGAGAGAGAGAGACAGACAGACAGACAGACAGACAGAATCCCAAGCAGCTCGGCACTGTCAGCGTCGAGACCAATGCGGGGATTGATCCCACGACTGTGAGATTATGACCTGAGCTGAAATCAAGAGTCAGTTGCTTAACCAACTGAGTCACTCAGGTGCCCCCATTACTCACCTTCTTAAATAATTTACTTTAATACCAGGATACTGTACGTTGTTGATTTCCAACTTCCTCTAAGGTCACTCTTTCTCAACATCCTTTACTGCTTTCTCATTTTCTCCCCAGCTTCTTAATATTGAACTGACCCAAGTTCAGTATTTTGTCCTCTTCTGTCTATGCTCCCTCCCTTAGTGACTGTATTATTTAGCTTAATGGCTTTAAATAATATTTATGTTAATTACTTCCAAAATAATACCACCAATTAGACCCTTCTAAATTCCAAACTTATATATTCAACTGCCCTTCGAGATACCTCTGCTGATATGTTTAATGTCTTGATAATCTTTTCTCAAAATCTGCTCTACTAGTAGCCATCCTCATCTGAGTTAATGGCAACTTTCCAGTTGCTTGGGTGTGGGGGGGGGCAGCAAAAAGTCATCCTTGACCCCTGTTTTTGTGCCACATCCATAACACAAATACTTCCGGGTCTCCTTTCAAAATGTATCCAGACTCTCTTTCTTCAGCAGTTATCATAACCATTTGTCCTAGGCTACCATCTCTTCTCCTCTCTTAACTGGGTTACTGCAGTGTTCTCCTTGACTTTATCCTTACTTTTCTAACGTCTTCTGAACAGGATAGCCAGAATATTGCATTTAAGAAACAAACACTGAAAAAACCAACCAACAAACAAAAACAAAAAAGAAAAAACCAAACCAAACCAAACAAAAAAAACCTCCCTTCAATGGATCCACCTTACACTGAAAGTAAAGGCAAGATTCCTTACAATAACCTAAAAGGCCCTAGAAAATACCAAGTATGCTTCTGCTTTAGGACATTTGCTTTAGTTGCTCCCTCTTCCCGGAATATTCTTTCTCCAGACACTGTTTTTGCTCATTCCCTTACCTCACTCAAGTCCTGGATCATATCTCATCTTTTCAAAAAGGTATATCCTAACCACTTACTTAACACTCCTATCCTTCCTCACACCCTTCCCTCCTAACACTTTCAAGTCACCTTACTCTGTTCTTTTTTCTTTGTATTCCATTACTATCTTTCATCACACTAAGTTATCATTTTTTAATATGTCTCTATTTCCTTATAATGCCTCTTGTTTATCATACGTTTCCCTCTCTTGATCATTGAAGTCAGTGAGGACTGAGGTGTTTGTCTGATATGTTCACTGATAAAGCATCTAGCATATAGTAAGCACTAAGTACTGAAAGAACAAATGACTACTTTATAAGATGTAGAACTCAAGAATACAGAAAATACCAGTTTGAATATCAGTAGATATCAGCACTAGACACAGATTCTTTTCTCCCACCTCTTCCCATCTGTCTGGCAGACTGCATCTGCTTAAAGGAAGCACCTAATAAGGCCAAAGAACGTTCTCTCCATTCAAAATCCTCTTAAACCTCTTATTTGACTCAAAGATGCTGTGATTCAATCTGCAGCCGTAATTCTTGTTTGACTTAGCCATGAGCTCTTAGAGAGGAAAACCAACAAACGAGACAAAAAAACAGAGTGGTAGATGTGTTTACAAACTGGCCTTGAAGGTAAAACCAAACTTCAGGTGAACAGATCATTTTTTTTATCTGTTTTTTGACCACGTATATTAGTGTGAAACATTTTTAGTTTTAGTTTTTTAATTTAATATTTATGTATATTTGAAGGAGAGAGACAGAGCACGAGCCGGGGAGGGGCAGAGAGAGAAGGAGACACAGAATCTGAAGCAGATTCAAGGATCTGAACTGTCAGCACAGAACACGACGCGGGGCTCACACTCAGGAGCCGTGAGATCATGACCTGCGCAGAAGTCGGATGCTTAACTGACTGACCACCCAGGCACCCCAGTGTGAACCATTTAGAAATGATAGAGTAAGGTACAGTGATTCTCTTAAAACTCAACCTACAAAAATCTGCATTAAATAGCAAATTCCAGTGGAGCAGACTCAACCATTGACTAACGTAAAAAACTTTCTTTTCCTAAAGGTATCAGTAGGTTGTGTTAGAAATCTGGAACATAGATTAATATTTTTCCCCATCATTTCCCTTCCCAAATCCTTCAAGAACTACTCATAGCTGTTGGGGTAAAGTTTAGGTTTGTTGATATGTCTCAGAAACCCTTGTCCACCTTTCCAAGTCTCATCTCATCCTTCCTTCTCCCTTGTTTCTTTTGTTTCTGCCAAAATGACCATCTAAAATAACATGTTTTTGTTTTTGTTTTTGCCTTCACAGCCTTCAAGTGCTTGTATCTATGCTGGGGATGCTCCCACCACCATTCTTTAGTTAGTTAATTCATACACATTCTTCTGATATTAACTCAAAAGACCCTTTCTTAGAAAAGTCTTTTCTGACCCACAGATTAGATAAGGTACTCTATTACTTACATTCAACTAAAGCATATTTCATATTTCTTTTACAATATTTTATACATTTTGAATGTATACATTTATTTGTTTAATTTTTTGCCTCAGTTTTCCCTCCCTCAAAAGACTGGACTCTAAATTTATGACCACAAGAACTATATTTGTTTTTTTTTTATTACTGTTTTCATTTTGCCCAGCATATGCTAAACCCATAATGTAGATTAGAAAAAAGAATGAATAAAGTTTATTAACTAGATTCCTAAACCCCACCTCCTGTGTTAGGCTTCTGGGTTATGATTTCCCTTATTACTCTATTTTCCTATTAATTGGCATTGTACTTTATGGCAATTGCCTATATATACACACTATATATATATATATATATATATATATATATATATATATGACATGAAAAAAACAACATATCTGATTTCCTATGTGAGTGGAAAATCTTGTCATTTTGCCTGCCATTCTGTATATAACACACCCAGAGCAGGTAGTTATTAAATGAAAGTTTTTGTTTGTTTCAACACTTCTCCATTAGGCCAGCAAATATTTCTCACTATACACCTGTTTCAGCAAAGTCTGTGGACAGGTTATACTTTATAGTTTTTACAGCTCAGAAGCCTAGAATTAGTATGTAAATCGTGCCCAAAGGACTTTTATTAAAAAATGAATAAAGTTGACATAATGGAAAGAGCTCCAGTCTAAAACTTTATACCCCAAATATCTTCAATATAATCTAATCCATGAAGAAAAGACCTAGTTTGGGTAAGGATATATTAACTACTTAAAATCTAATGTAGCTTCTTTCTGTAAGATCTGCCATAGCACTTCCTACTACATCACATAGTATTTCTAAAATACAATGTACAACAAGATCCAGGGACAAAAGCCTGTGTACCATTCTTGGGCCTTACCCTAAGTTAGTGCTTCTTCTTTTGTGGCGTTTTGTTATTCCTTAAATCAAGTAATGTACTGAAGCCAATTCATATGACTTGAAGGAGCCAACTTTTAAATTTTTAGGAATTTTGTGAGCAAGCTGTTAAACCATTGGCATCTTTTAGCTGACTATGAAACGAGTATTTACACTATGGTAATTAGTAGATGCTACATATTTGGGTTTTTGTCTCCAGGAAACCAATTGTTAAATATTGACTAGTACAACATTGCTTGACTCCTTTGTGACAACTCCTTGATAACATGATGAAATTACCTTATGATGCCTATGCCACAAAGTAACCTCCAGATAAATAATTCCCTGAGGTGCTTTATCTTTGTGTTTGTATCTACCGTCACAGTTTTTATGGACCTAACATACATCAGTAAATAATTTCTATTAAAGAATCAATACTCATCTTTTGGTTACACCATAATCTAATCCATGGATCATACCACAACAACCAAAAACTATTGCACTTTTTCTAATGAATGTATGGAATCCCAATTTTGGATTAATTAAACCTTGAGAAACAAAAATCTCAAGATAGTAATACATGCCTTAACAGTTTCAATGGTGATATGTATCAAACAAAGTAAGGTTATAAATATAATTATGGGATTTAGAGAATGATCTCACATCATAATAGACACAGACCATTTAAAGTATGGCATCTCTGTATAGCATATTGAACTTCTTGATTGTAATTTTTAACAACAATTATAGATGCTGCTTCAAAAGTGAAGTGTTTTGGATATGGGGGAGTCACAGAATCAAGTCTTCTTTGTTACCTGCTTTCACACTCAATGCTGCAGTTCTGAGAGGATGTCAATGACTACTCAGAATTCTGCTCCTCTTTGAATACTTTTTCTGCTTTCCAGTTTTCTTTAAACATTCCTATTCTCTAGACAGGCAGGATAAAAACTAGTGACATAAACCCTTATCATCCCTTTGTCCATTTTCTCCTGATCCACTTTCTTCTTTTCACCTTTGAACTAATGGATGCACTCAACATTTAAATGTCTCCTGATTAAATAAAAATATGTAGCAAAAGAAAGGGAGGTTACAGAAAGTATAACTGCAATTATCACACTCAATTCCTGTAAACTCCCTAGACTTGGGTATGAGACAAAGATGCAAGTATCCTCGCTTCTATTCAACGTTTTATTTATTCTGTAACCAACCAGAACAATATGGCAAGGAGAAAAGTGGACAAAGAAATGGCATTTTTAGATAAAAGAAATGATACTGGCATCATCTGAAGACAATTGTTTATATTGAAAATTCAGAAGAATCGACACATTTTTAGAATAAATGATTTTAGCAAGAAGGCTGTGTAGAGAGCACAAAAATAAACTGTATTTCTAAAGGTTATCAACATAGATAAAATTGAAATTTAAAATGTTAATAACCTTAGCAACAAAATGTATCCAGTGTTTAAGTTAACCTAACAAAAACTGTAAATGAAATAGCTCTACACTAGAAACTCCAAAGAGCATAAAAGAAATTAAAGAAAATATACGTGAATAGGTATATAGGTCTATGGGTTGGGAATTCAAATTTATAAACATGTCTACCCTGCCCAAATTAATCTATAGATTTCATGCATTTACAATTAAAATACCAGCAAGGATGTGTGTATATACATGTGTGCAAATGGACAACTAGATTCCAAGAGCCAGATAGAAATAAAAATTGCTAAGCATAAGACAAGGCAATCTTGAAGAAGTCAGACATAACTAACAAACTTACTCCATTTATCAATAGCTAAGACAAAGTTGTCTTGTTTTTTTTTCCCCAAGCCAAACTGTCTCCAGCTTTATTAAAGATACTTTTCATAAACAATCATGGTATTTCAGGCAGGACATGGGGAGACAATCATTAACAGTATACAACAACTTTCAAACTCCCTTCTTCAATGGACTACCAAGATCAGAAAGCCACTATAAAACCCAATGAAGTCTTCATTTGATGCTCTGAACAGGGAAAGTTTAGAGTGAGGGTTGACATTTCACATTTAGTATGTTGTTTAATAACTTTTCACAAGCCGATCCTGACTTTCGGGAAATGAAATGAAAATGGCAGAATTATCAATCTAAAGCTCCACAAGCTAAAAAAAAGGAATTCTTTTGAAGGATGCCATCTCCATGGTGACACTGTAAAGTCCAATGCAATACTGATGCAACATTAGACATGTCTACCATTTGAATAGAACAGAGAGTTAAAAAATAGACCCGCGCATAAATACTCAACTAGCTATGACAAAGGTAACCCCAGTGCTTGAAGATAGGAAGGGTCATTTCAATAAATGGTGCTAGTTCCTTTATATGAAAAAAAGTACCTGGATTTCTACCCTACAATTAACCAAAAATCAGCTACAGATCAATAGCACATCTAAATGTGAAAGTAAATCAATAAAACCATTAGGAAAATAAATAGAAACAAATATATGAGGTAGGCAAATAGTCTCAAAAGGGGCACAAAAAGTGCTAATTATAAAAGAAAAAAATATTAGATGATCTTAAACTTAAGAACTTCTGTTTATCAGAATTCACCCCTTCTAGTATGGAAAGAAATTCACAGTATGAGAGAGGATATTTGTTATACACAACTGAAAAAGGACTAGTTTCTGGAATATATCAAGTTCTCTAATAAATCAGTAACAAAATTTACAGCTTATCCAATAGATGGACAAAAGATTTAAGAGGACATTTAATGAGAGGATATCTAAATTACCAATAAATATATGTCAAAATATTTATCTTCACTGTGTATCAGGAAAATGTAAATTGAAATCAGAGCTTGATATCAGAGCAAAAACATGCCTGCCTGATAACTCAATAATTATACTCCTAGATTTCTACCTAATACATTGTACGTTTGCCAAATATATGTATTATAATACTCATAGCCACATTCATAATCTCCCCAAACTTGTGATGACCCAAATTCTTATTGTTGATTAAAGTATGCTATATTCCCAAAATGAAATGCCATACTACAAGGAGAATGGACGATTTTCAACTACACAGAAGACTCTGGATACATCTGATACGTAACGTTGAGCAAAAGAATTCAGAAGGAATACATACACCAAGATTCCATTCATGTGAAGTACAAAAGCATACAAAGCTAATTTATGCAGAACACAGGGTAACAGTTACTCTCACAGAGATAGAGGCTGCAAGGAAGGGAAAGAAGCATCTGTAGTGTTGGTAATGATCTGGGGTATATGTTTGTTTACTTTGTCTTTGGATTTTATCTCAGAGCTGTTTAGACTAGGCCATTTAGCTGTGAAAATTCATCAAGCTGTACATTCATGATAGATGATCCTTTCTAACTGTTGATTGCACTTCAATAGTAAGTTTTTTAAAAGAGTGGAGAAAAAAAGGTTTTATTTTTTTATCACAGCGTCCATATATTCATTGTATAATATAGCTCTCTTTTATGCTATTGCATATATTTTCTCTTTGAATAATGAGGTTGTGTTTTTATTAATAGACAAAAATTCCAATCCAAGCTGTGTCCCATTATATACATCTTGTATTATATAACAGAGGGAGGGAGTACAAGCTATTTAATTCTGATATTTCCATTTCTGGTATAAAAACCAGAAGGTTCAGATTTAAATATTTTTTATTAGAACCACCCATGTCAAGAAAGCAGGCCCAACACGTGTGCCTCAAATCATTCCTGTCATCGGTCTTTTCAACATAATCAGAACATATAATCTTTCATTATTATGATAGAAATGCATTAATTTTTCCAGTCTCGCAGCCTTTAAAAATATTGTTAAATATTTAAAGCAAAGACCCATCTTGGAAAATGTTATGCATATTCTCTAATGGAAATTTTATACTGAATTTCTCAGAACCACCAAGTGGACCTTCTTTTGTAAAAATTATGGGGAAAAACATAATAGTCCACACACAGAAACCATCTCAACTTATCAGTATATGATGCGTTATGGTTATCAAGATTAGGATTTCCATAGTGATTTTCACTTAAAATTTCCCAAAAGCTCATGTTCCCATCAACTACAAATGTTTACTGTTTAATACGCTGAAATCCCCTGTTTTTGTATTTTAAGGAAATTGTTGTCCTGGTATGTAAACTGGAGCGTTGTGGGCCAGATGAAAGGTAATTTGGTTGCCTCTCTTTTATAATAAAAAGATATCATTATTTTCTGATTTCCTAACTCCAAATACTTCCTACATTTAAACATGGATACTCATGTACTTATTCACATGTACACACAGAAACACATAACACACACATAACAACCCAAAATAAAATAACTAATTACATTCACCCAATTCTTTCAATTGTCTTGACATATTTATGTTACTTCACTCATATTTCTAACTTAGGTATTACTCATAGTTACAAAATTCATTCAATTGTCACTACTGGCTTTGGCTTGGTTGTAGAAAGCTGGAAAAGGCATCACTTCTCCCGCAATATTAACCCAGAAATGCTAGTTAAGTTTTAAAGACTATGTCTTTTATTGGATTCACCAGATACGTGAGGCTACATGACACTCAGCCTAAAACTTGAAGGACAGGAATCCCTAAGGAGAAACTGGATGGGAGCGCCTGCTTACCTGTGGCAGATGTCAAACACCATACTGCCATAGGTGCCAATAATAAGAATTCAGCTGAAACTTTAAGACTCAGCTAAAGGCTGGGTGTGATAATTTACAAGAACGTGTAGAAACTTGGGATGCAACAGATACAAGAGGAATTCACACCCACTTGAAGGTTCTTTTCCACAGACTTCACTATATGCTCACAAGAAAAACTGGTTAGTGGACAAGAATAGAGAGAAAACCTCATTTCCAATGCAAGCCTGGAGGAGGGGAAAAATAGCTATTGCAAATTCCCACTGGGACCCTTCTCTCTTATATCTCCCATAGACCAAAAGCCTAAAGCTTCTAAGGGAGCCATAAGAAAACACCATCACCCTCAGGATATATGTGAAAATCCAGTACAGCTGAGGAAAGAGGAATAAAAAATAAAATTTAAAAATTAAAAAAAAATGTAACAACCTCTACTCCTGAAGTAGGGACAGAAATACACCATGAACCCAGACCATGAATCTCCCTACCTGGAAGACGAGTAGGATCATGGAAAAGTCTTCCTTCCTAAAAAGCAGGGACATTGCACTTCTTTAAGATTGGGTTTGGACCAGAATGGTAGAGATTCCCTCCACTACTCACCTCTACCAGCCTAGTAAGTGTTATATAAGAGGTAATGGCAGTCTAATCCTGCTTAAAGTCATCCAGAAAGAGAAACCTTCCCTGAAGTTAGGTGCAATGTTCACACCTAAAGATAAGGGTAGGAAAAACAAAATGGGAAAACTCTCTGGGAGATCAGTCTCCAGCCTAAACACAAGATAACTAAGAGGCATTTGTAGCCTGTGGTGCACTGAGGGAAGCCACAGCAACAACAAATCAAACCTAGCCCAACTCCTGACTAGACTGATTCAGCCTCTGACACGAACAATTCAGAAAAAAGAGGATGTGTGCTTTCACAAGCATCACTATTATTTACCTAAATTTTTACCATGCTACAGAAGATACTGGATTTCATCCTCAAATTACAAGATACTATAGGAAGGAAGACAAATAATACGTGGTCAAGAGACAAAGCACTCAATAAAACCAGATTCAGACATGGAATTTTAAATATAGTTAATAAGTTGAAGGTTACAGTGGAAACAGTGGACAACATGCATGATCATATGGCATTCTATAAAAAAAAATAAAAATAAAAATGCTAGAGACGAAATTCACAGTACAGAGGTGAAGAATGTTTCCAATGGTCTCATTGTAGGTGATATAGGTGAGGGAAGAATCAGTGAACTGAAGATACATCGAGTGAAGTTACCTAAACTGATACGCCAATGAATAATAATAGTAATAATAAGAACAGAGTAGACAGCAGCTAAGGACAGTGGGAAAATATAAATCTAACATACACACAAATAAATCCATATAAAAAGGAGAGTGAAACAATGGGGCAGAAAAAATATTCAAAGATGATAATGTAGAAGAGGTTTAAAATAAAAACACTGTCTCTAGAAGCTCAGAGAACAACAAGCAGGATGATTTTTAAAAATCACATATATTATTCAAACAGTTAAAAATCTAAGATAAAGAGAAAATCTTGAAGGCAACCAGAAAACATAACAAATTATACAGAGGAAACAAAAGTAAAATTTGCATCAGAATTCTTGTCACTGACAAGACAATAAAATGACATCTGGATAATGCTTTAAAAAAAACTTAACCCATAATTCTATACTCAGTGAAGATACTTTCAAAAATAAAGGAGAAATACTTTTTTTTCAGACACAGAAAAGCAGAGAGTACTTTACTTAAAGACCTAAATACAACAAATTGTAAAGAAAGCTTTTCATCTATAAAAAATACCAGGCAAAAACTGGTATCTACACAAGTTCAAGAATGTTGAAAATAAAGATAAATATATAATTTGTCATGTAATTGCTTAGCAGATAATTGACTACTTAAAACAAAAATAGTTGTAATGTACTACATGTTTACAGCATACATAAAAGTAAAATGTGTGACAAAGTAGCACAATGGATGGCAGAGAGAAACTGTCATATGATATGTTGAATATACAGGAAGTGGTACGATATTATCTTAGGGCAAATTGTGATTAAAGAGGCATATGGCGGGGGTGCCTGCCTGGCTCTGTCAGAAGAACATGTTAGTCTTGATCTCAAGGTCGAGAGTTTGAGCCCAAATTGGGTGTAGAGATTACTAAGGGAAAAACAAACAAACAAACAAACAAAAAGACACAAATGGTGAAGTCTGGGACAATAATCAATTTTTTTTTTTTTTTTAAATATCGGGTATACATAATGAGCCAAGAGTGGAAATAAAATGGATTTGTAAAAAATACATAATCCAAAATTATTCACTTAATGGCAAGAAAAGATTTAAAAAGAAGCAAAAATATATGGAACAATTAGAAATAACCAAGATATAGACTTTAATCATATCAGCATTAATAAATGTAAGTGGTCTAAATACACATTTTAAAAGACAGATGGTCCAAGTGCAAAACAAAGCAAGGCCCACCCATAAGCTGTCCTAAAAGCCAAAACAATGCAAAACATGCAAAAGAAAAAAACATTGATAGTTTAGAGGAAAGAAGAGGAAAAAGGTATTATTTCTAAAATTAAGCTCAAGTGGCTATAATGTAGACTTCAGGGGTACCTGGGTGGCTCATGGGTTAACCATCTGACTCTTGATTTCAGCTCAAGTCATGATCTCAGGGTTGTGAGATTGAGCCCCGCTTTGGGCTCCTTGCTAAGTATGGAGACTGCTAGGGATTCTCTTTCACTCTGCCCCCTCCCCCGCCGCCAACCCCCCTTCTCTCTCTCTCTCTCTCTCTTTCTCTCTCTCTCCCCTCCCCTCAATAAATACACATTAAAAAAGACAGAAGAAAATGTAGACTTCAGAATCAGGAATATTGCAAATGATACATAGGGAAACTGAATAATGACAAAGGCATCAGTTCACAAGGACTTGATAACAATCCTAAAGAAGTATGTACCTACCAACAGAACTTCCAATTAGATGAATGAACATTGGTAGAGCTAAAAGAGGAAACAGGCAAATCTATAATTACAGTTGGAGAATTTTTCATGCTTATTTCAGTAAATGATAAAACTGTGGATAGAAATCACTGTGGACCTGAAAATAATATAATTTGACCTAATTGTGATTTATGAAACATTCCACCAAACTACAAAACATTTTTTCAATCATGCATGTAACTTTTACCAAAATAGGGCATATTTGGAACATAAAACAAACTTTAATAAATTTGAAAGAATTATACCCTATGTGTTCTTAGCCCATGACAAAATAAACTAGATATCAATATGAAAAAGGTATCTGCAGAGTCTCCACATTCTTGGAAATTAAACAACACATTTCTGAACAACCCATGGTTGGAGAGAAAATTAAAAGTGAAATCAGAGAATATGTTTAACTGAATAAATATATATGAAAAATTGGGGGCTGCTGCTAAAGCAGTATTAAGAAGGAAATTTATAGGATTATATGCTTATATTAAAAAAGAAGATAGATTGAAAGTGAATTATCTAAGCTTATAGAATTAGGAAAAAGAGAGTAAGTTAAACCCAAAGAAAGCAGAAAGAAAAAACAACCAAAAATTAGTAAAATTAAGATTAACAGAAAAATAATCAGTAAAATTAAAAAAATGAAAAGCTGGCTTTTGGTGAAGATTAATACAGTTGATAAGCTTCTGGCCAGACTTATCAAAAAGATAAAAAGTGTGCATGTGTGTTTGGGTGTGTGAGAGAGGAGAAACAGCGAGAGAAAGGAAAGAGAGAAAGGAAAGAGAGAAAGAGAGGCTACCAATTTTAGAAAGAGCAGATATCACTCTAGTACAGACCCTACAAACATAAAAAAGATAGCGGTAAAATTCCACACTAGTTGTATACTCATAAAGTTGATAGATGAATAGGCAAATTCCTTGCAAGACAGAAGCTGGTAAAGCTCACTTTAGAAGAAATATAAAATCTGAATATTTCTATATGTATTAAAGAAATTGTATTTACAATTAAAAATATTACAAAAAAATTAAAACCCAGGGGCATGTAACTTTGCAGGTGAATTCTATCAGACATTTCAGGATGAAATAATTTGATTTCATACCAATTCTTCCAGATTATTAAAGAAAACGTAATACTTTCTAAGTCATTGCATGGGTCAGCACTATTGATACAAAAACCAAGGACATTAAGGATTAAATACATTAAAAACAAACAAACAAACAAAACCCTAAGGTCCTATATCCCTCATAAACTTAGGAAGGTATATTGTCAACAAAATACTAGCAAAATGAATTCAACAATACATAAAAAGGATAATATATCCTTACAAAATACAGTTTAGGAACGCAAGATTCATTTAATATAGTAAAGCAATCAGTATAATTCACCATATTGACAAAAGAAGAAAGTAAATTATACATTCATTTCAATATATGCAATAATAAAAAAAGCACTTCACAAATCTCAGCATCCAGTCATGATAAAAAGTCTTAGTAGTAAACTAGGAAGAGAAGGAAACATTCCAAGTCAATGAAACTGATCTACAAAACACCTACAGCTGGCTTCATACTTACTGCTGAATGATATAAGATCAGAAATAAAGCAAGGAGTTTCACTTTACCATTCTTTTTCAACATTTTATCAGAGGCTGCATTTAGTTCAAGAAAGCAACAAGAAATAGGATGTATACAGATTGGAAAGCAAGACTGTCTATGTAGAAAATCCTAAGGAATCTACAAAAAAAAAAAAACAAAAGGAATATAGTAGAATAGTAAGTGTAGCAGGGTCACATCATACAAGGTCAATATAAAAAAATAAATTATATATCTATATAAAAGAAAATTATGAATTCAAAATTTTAAAGGATTTATAATAGAAACAAAATACAAGACATACTTGTGCATAAATCTCATAAAATATATGTAAGACCTACCTGCTGGAAACTATACAATATGGATTAAACAAATAAAAAAGACCTCAACTAATGGAAAAATTTACTATGCTCATGGATTAGAAGACTCCATATTATTGTCAATTCTTTCTAAACCGTTCTATAGACTCAACAAAATTCTGATCCAAATTCAAACAGGTTTTTGTGTGTAGAAATTAATACGCTGATTCTAAAATGTATATGAACATGCAAAGGATCTAGAATAACCAAAAGTGAAGAGCAAAGTTGAAGGACTCACACTGCCTAAATTCAGGCCTTATTATAAAACTGTGGGAAACAAGACCGTATGTTTTTGAACCAATGATGGACACACAAATCATGGAACAAAACTGGGAATCTATAAATAAACCCACACAAAAATGGTCAACTGATGTTTTACAAAGGTACAATGGCAATTCAATGAGGAAGGAACGGTATTTTCAATAAATGATGATAGAACAAGTATATGTCCACAGGTACAAGAGTGAATTGTTATTCTTATCTCACCACGCAAAAGAATTAATTCAGAATCCATCACAGACCTAAATGCAATACGTAAAATATAAAACATCTGGAAGAAAACACAAGAGAAAATCATTGTGAGCCTGGGTTGGGTGAAATTTATTGGGCACTACACCAAAGGATGAATTGTAAAAGAAAAAGAAAAGTAATAACTTGGACTTCATGAATATTAAGGACATATTTGCTCTTTGAAATACACGGTTAAGAAAATTAAAAGTGACAGACTGGGAGAAAATATATTCAAAATACATAACATAAAGCATGTATATCCAGAGTATATATACATACATATACATATATATATATACATACACATACATATGTGTGTATATATATATAAAGTCTAAAATTCAATAAGAAAACTAACAACCAAAACAGAAAAAGGAAGAAGGAAAAAAGATAAAAGATGTAAGCACATTCCACAAAGGCATGACAAATCATCATATGAAAAGATGTCCAACACCATTAGCCATTAGGGAATTATAAATTAAAACTACAGCCAGACACCACAACAGACCTCTCTGACAATACCAAGAACTGGCAAAGAGGCAGAGCAACTGGAATTTCCACACATCACTTGTATAAAATGACAGACTGCACAGCCACTTTGCAAACAGCTTGGCTGTCTCTTAAATTAAACATACACTTACCATATGACCCTACAACCTTTCTCCTACGTATATAAATAGAAAAATTCAAACCTATGTTCCCACAAAGACCTCTATTTGAATATTTAGAGCAGCTTTATTCATAACTGTCCCTACTGGGAAACAACCTAACAGTCCCTCCACTGGGGAATGGTTGAACAAACATCCATCAAATGGAATGCTACTCAGCAATAAAGAGGAATGAACTACTGGTACACACAACAGCGATGATAATAAAAAATGCATGATGCATTATGAAAGAAGTAAGACTCCAAATGCTATATAATACCATAGTAAATCCATTTATTTTTCTATTTTTTTTAAATGTTCATTTTTATTTTTGAGAGGAGAGGCAAACTGTGAGCAGGGAAAGGGCAGACAGAGAGAGAGAGAGAGAGGGAGACACACAATCTGAAGCAGGCTCCAGTCTCCGAGCTGTCAGCACAGAGCCTGAGGCGGGGCTCCAACTCATGAACTGTGAGATCATGACCTGAGCCGAAGTCGGACGCTTTACCGAGTGGGCCACCCAGACGCCCCAATAATTCCATTTATAATGCCAGCTAGAAAAACTAAACTGACAGATCCCAAATTAGTGTCTCTTGGGGCTGAGAGTAAGAGTAGTGGGTAACTACAAAGTGACTTGAAGAAAATTTGTGGTGTGATGAAAGTGTTCCAGATCTGTCATCTTAACGATGTTACACACCCATACGCATTTGCTGAAACTTGCATAACTGTACAATAAAAAGTTTACCACTACCACTTACATAAATCATACTTTAACTTTTAAAAAAATTAAAAATTAATTTTTAAAAATGGGGGAAAACCCTTGTATTTGGTAAGGCCTTCCCTTAGAGACTGACATTTAAATTAGTCCCTTCTAAATAACAGCCCAATTACATTAAAAGTTTAATAACTTGGCTGTATTGAATCAAATCTAGAACATTCTTCACTTATCTCTATGATAGTGCAAGGCAATTAATTTCCAGGTAAAAAGTTCCAAGTTCCGGATGCCTGGGGAAGATGGCGGCGTAGGAGGACGCTGGGCTCACCCCGCGTCCTGCTGATCACTTAGATTCCACCTACACCTGCCTAAATAACCCAGAAAACCGCCAGAGGATTAGCAGAACGGAGTCGCCGGAGCCAAGCACAGACGAGAGGCCCACGGAAGAGGGTAGGAAGGGCAGCGAGGCTGTGCGCACTCCACCGACTGGCGGGAGGGAGCCGGGGCGGAGGGGCGGCTCACCGGCCAAGCAGAGCCCCCGAGTCTGGCTGGCAAAAGCGGAGGGGCCTGATGGACTGTGATCCGACAGCAAGCGCGACTTAGCGTCTGGGAGGTCATAAGTTAACAGCTCTGCTCAGAAAGCGGGAAGGCTGGAGGACAAAGGGAGGGAGAGCTCCTGAGCCCCCAGACGACAGAGCTCAGCTTGGCGGGGAACAAAGGCGCTCGCCAGCGCCATCTCCCCCGCCCATCCCCCAGCCAAAATCCCAAAGGGAACCAGTTCCTGCCAGGGAACTTGCTCGCTCCGCGCAAACACCCAACTCTATGCTTCTGCGGAGCCAAACCTCCGGCAGCGGATCTGACTCCCTCCCGCTGCCACAGGGCCCCTCCTGAAGTGGATCACCTAAGGAGAAGCGAGCTAAGCCTGCCCCTCCTGCCCCCGTGCACCTTGCCTACCCACCCCAGCTAATACGCCAGATCCCCAGCACCACAAGCCTGGCAGTGTGCAAGTAGCCCAGACTGGCCACGCCACCGCACAGTGAATCCCGCCCCTAGGAGAGGGGAAGAGAAGGCACACACCAGTCTGGCTGTGGCCCCAGCGGTGGGCAGGGGGCAAACATCAGGACTGACTGCGGCCCCGCCCACCAACTCCAGTTATACACCACAGCACAGGGGAAGTGCCCTGCAGGTCCTCACCACTCCAGGGACTATCCAAAATGACCAAACGGAAGAATTCCCCTCAGAAGAATCTCCAGGAAACAACAACAGCTAATGAACTGATCAAAAAGGATTTAAATAATATAACAGAAAGTGAATTTAGAATAATAGTCATAAAATTAATCGCTGGGCTTGAAAACAGTATAGAGGACAGCAGAGAATCTCTTGCTACAGAGATCAAGGGACTAAGGAACAGTCACGAGGAGCTGAAAAGCGCTTTAAACGAAATGCAAAACAAAATGGAAACCACCATGGCTCGGATTGAAGAGGCAGAGGAGAGAATAGGTGAACTAGAAGATAAAGTTATGGAAAAAGAGGAAGCTGAGAGAAAGAGAGATAAAAAAAATCCAGGAGTATGAGGGGAAAATTAGAGAACTAAGTGATACACTAAAAGGAAATAATATATGCATAATTGGTATCCCAGAGGAGGAAGAGAGAGGGAAAGGTGCTGAAGGGGTACTTGAAGAAATTATAGCTGAGAACTTCCCTGAACTGGGGAAGGAAAAAGGCATTGAAATCCAAGAGGCACAGAGAACTCCCTTCAGATGTAACTTGAATCGATCTTCTGCACGACATATCATAGTGAAACTGGCAAAATACAAGGATAAAGAGAAAATTCTGAAAGCAGCAAGGGATAAATGTGCCCTCACATATAAAGGGAGACCTATAAGACTCATGACTGATCTCTCTTTTGAAACTTGGCAGGCCAGAAAGAATTGGCACGATATTTTCAGTGTGCTAAACAGGAAAAATATGCAGCCGAGAATCCTTTATCCAGCAAGTCTGTCATTTAGAATAGAAGGAGAGATAAAGGTCTTCCCAAACAAAAAAAAAACTGAAGGAATTTGTCACCACTAAACCAGCCCTACAAGAGATCCCAAGGGGGATCCTGTGAGACAAAGTACCAGAGACATCACTACAAGCATAAAACATACAGATATCACAATGACTCTAAACCCGTATCTTTCTATAATAACACTGAATGTAAATGGATTAAATGCGTCAACCAAAAGACATAGGGTATCAGAATGGATAAAAAAAACAAGACCCATCTATTTGCTGTCTATAAGAGACTCATTTTAGACCTGAGGACACCTTTAGATTGAGAGTGAGGGGATGGAGAACTATTTATCATGCTACTGGAAGCCAAAAGAAAGCTGGAGTAGCCATACTTATATCAGACAAACTAGACTCTAAATTAAAGGCTGTAACAAGAGATGAAGAAGGTCATTATATAATAATTACAGGGTTTATCCATCAAGAAGAGCTAACAATTATAAATGTCTATGCGCCGAATACCGGAGCCCCCAAATATATAAAACAATTACTCACAAACATAAGCAACCTTATTGATAAGAATGTGGTAATTGCAGGGGACTTTAACACCCCACTTACAGAAATGGATAGATCATCTAGACACACGGTCAATAAAGAAACAAGGGCCCTGAATGATACATTGGATCAGATGGACTTGACAGATATATTTAGAACTCTGCATCCCAAAGCAACAGAATGTACTTTCTTCTCAAGTGCACATGGAACATTCTCCAAGATAGATCATATATTGGGTCACAAAACAGCCCTGCATAAGTTTACAAGAATTGAAATTATACCATGCATACTTTCAGACCACAATGCTATGAAGCTTGAAATCAACCACAGGAAAAAGTCTGGAAAACCTCCAAAAGCATGGAGGTTAAAGAACACCCTACTAACGAATGAGTGGGTCAACCAGGCAATTAGAGAAGAAATTAAAAAATATATGGAAACAAACGAAAATGAAAATACAACAATCCAAACGCTTTGGGACGCAGCGAAGGCAGTCCTGAGAGGAAAATACATTGCAATTCAGGCCTATCTCAAGAAACAAGAAAAATCCCAAATACAAAATCTAACAGCACACCTAAAGGAAATAGAAGCAGAACAGCAAAGGCAGCCTAAACCCAGCAGAAGAAGAGAAATAATAAAGATCAGAGCAGAAATAAACAATGTAGAATCTAAAAAAACTGTAGAGCAGATCAATGAAACCAAGAGTAGGTTTTTTGAAAAAATAAACAAAATTGACAAACCTCTAGCCAGGCTTCTCAAAAAGAAAAGGGAGATGACCCAAATAGTTAAAATCATGAATGAAAATGGAATTATTACAACCAATCCCTCAGAGATACAAACAATTATCAGGGAATACTATGAAAAATTATATGCCAACAAATTGGGCAACCTGGAAGAAATGGAGAAATTCCTAAACACCCACACTCTTCCAAAACTCAATCAGGAGGAAATAGAAAGCTTGAACAGACCCATAACCAGCGAAGAAATTGAATCGGTTATCAAAAATCTCCCAACAAATAAGAGTCCAGGACCAGATGGCTTTCCAGGGGAGTTCTACCAGACGTTTAAAGCAGAGATAACACCTATCCTTCTCAAGCTATTCCAAGAAATAGAAAGGGAAGGAAAACTTCCAGACTCATTCTATGAAGCCAGTATTACTTTGACTCCTAAACCAGACAGAGACCCAGTAAAAAAAGAGAACTACAGGCCAATATCCCTGATGAATATGGATGCAAAAATTCTCAATAAGATACTAGCAAATCGAATTCTACAGCATATAAAAAGAATTATTCACCATCATCAAGTGGGATTCATTCCTGGGATGCAGGGCTGGTTCAACATTCACAAATCAATCAACGTGATACATCACATTAATAAAAGAAAAGATAAGAACTATACGATCCTGTCAATCGATGCAGAAAAGGCCTTTGACAAAATCCAGCACCCTTTCTTAATAAAAACCCTTGAGAAAGTCGGGATAGAAGGAACATACTTAAACATCATAAAAGCCATTTATGAAAAGCCCACAGCTAACATCATCCTCAACGGGGAAAAACTGAGAGCTTTTTCCCTGAGATCAGGAACCCGACAGGGATGCCCACTCTCACCGCTGTTGTTTAACATAGTGCTGGAAGTTCTAGCATCAGCAATCAGACAACAAAAGGAAATCAAAGGCATCAAAATTGGCAAAGATGAAGTCAAGCTTTCACTTTTTGCAGATGACATGATATTATACATGGAAAATCCGATAGACTCCACCAGAAGTCTGCTAGAACTGATACATGAATTCAGCAAAGTTGCAGGATACAAAATCAATGTACAGAAATCAGTTGCATTCTTATACCCTAACAATGAAGCAACAGAAAGACAAATAAAGAGACTGATCCCATTCACAATTGCACCAAGAAGCATAAAATACCTAGGAATAAATCTAACCAAAGATGTAAAAGATCTGTATGCTGAAAACTATAGAAAGCTTATGAAGGTAATTGAAGAAGATTTAAAGAAATGGAAAGACATTCCCTGCTCATGGATTGGAAGAATAAATATTGTCAAAATGTCAATACTACCCAAAGCTATCTACACATTCAATGCAATCCCAATCAAAATTGCACCAGCATTCTTCTCGAAACTAGAACAAGCAATCCTAAAATTCATATGGAACCACAAAAGGCCCCGAATAGCCAAAGTAATTTTGAAGAAGAAGACAAAAACAGGAGGCATCACAATCCCAGACTTTAGCCTCTACTACAAAGCTATAATCATCAAGACAGCATGGTATTGGCACAAAAACAGACACATAGACCAATGGAATAGAATAGAAACCCCAGAACTAGACCCACAAACGTATGGCCAACTCATCTTTGACAAAGCAGGAAAGAATATTCAATGGAAAAAAGACAGTCTCTAACAAATGGTGCTGGGAGAACTGGACAGCAACATGCAGAAGGTTGAAACTAGACCACTTTCTCACACCATTCACAAAAATAAACTCAAAATGGATAAAGGACCTGAATGTGAGACAGGAAACCATCAAAACCCTAGAGGAGAAAGCAGGAAAAGACCTCTCTGACCTCAGCCGTAGCAATCTCTTACTCGACACATCCCCAAAGGCAAGGGAATTAAAAGCAAAAGTGAATTACTGGGACCTTATGAAGATAAAAAGCTTCTGCACAGCAAAGGAAACAACCAACAAAACTAAAAGGCAACCAACAGAATGGGAAAAGATATTTGCAAATGACATATCGGACAAAGGGCTAGTATCCAAAATCTATAAAGAGCTCACCAAACTCCACACCCGAAAAACAAATAACCCAGTGAAGAAATGGGCAGAAAACATGAATAGACACTTCTCTAAAGAAGACATCCAGGTGGCCAACAGGCACATGAAAAGATGCTCAATGGCGCTCCTCATCAGGGAAATACAAATCAAAACCACACTCACATATCACCTCACGCCAGTCAGCGTGGCCAAAATGAACAAATCAGGAGACTATAGATGCTGGAGAGGATGTGGAGAAACGGGAACCCTCTTGCACTGTTGGTGGGAATGCAAACTGGTGCAGCCGCTCTGGAAAGCAGTGTGGAGGTTCCTCAGAAAATTAAAAATAGACCTACCCTATGACCCAGCAATAGCACTGCTAGGAATGTATCCAAGGGATACAGGAGTACTGATGCATAGGGGCACTTGTATCCCAATGCTTATAGCAGCACTCTCAACAATAGCCAAATTATGGAAAGAGCCTAAATGTCCATCAAGTGATGAATGGATAAAGAAATTGTGGTTTATATACACAATGGAATACTACGTGGCAATGAGAAAAAATGAAATATGGCCTTTTGTAGCAACGTGGATGGAACTGGAGAGTGTGATGCTAAGTGAAATAAGCCATACAGAAAAAGACAGATACCATATGCTTTCACTCTTATGTGGATCCTGAGAAACTTAACAGAAACCCATGGGGGAGGGGAAGGAAAAAAAAAAAAAAAGAGGTTAGAGTGGGAGAGAGCCAAAGCATAAGAGACTCTTAAAAACTGAGAACTGAGGATTGATGGGGGGTGGGAGGGAGGGGAGGGTGGGTGATGGGTATTGAGGAGGGCACCTTTTGGGATGAGCACTGGGTGTTGTATGGAAACCAATTTGACAATAAATTTCATATATTAAAAAAAAAAAAAAAGTTCCAAGTTCCAAGTTCGTGGGTTTTTTTTGCCCTCATTGAATACGTTCAATGAAGTCAATATGAGCAAAAATAAAGGAATGTTTATTATAGAGTAAAAATCAATACTATATTATCATTGGAATATTTTGTACATGTCCAGATATGCTTCCTCACCACTTTTTTTTTTTATTTATGTAACTGTTTTCATGAGTTACAGCAAAGCTATTATTTGTAACTTGCTAATTTTGGCTACGTTTTCAGCAATGCTAGGACAATTAAAAATGCATTAACATCCCATGACTATAGCCTTTTGAAAAATTGCAAACTGAACATTTGCATAGCTGTGTGCATTTATCTGACCATAATTTGGATCAGATGCTACCATTATACATAATATAGAAACATGAGGAGAAAACACCTCATTTTTTCTCTAAGAACCATTTTTACAAATGGAATTGGTTATGTTTCAATTATAGAACAAATTGTAGATTATAACCATGGCTATAGAAGATGAGAAAAAAGAGATAAAAGTGTTTATTAATAAGATACAACTGAGAACTTTTAAGCCATGAATATTTCCAAACACCTCAAAGAGGTATAGAAAAGATAGAAGCCTTTAAATATAAGCTTTCATTATTAAAAACCACTGGGAGCCATTGGAAGAAGACACACATCTTACTTAATAGCCTTTGGGAACTAACATACTTATATTAAGATTGCATACATCTTTTTGGGGGGGGGGGCCTCTACCTGATTCATCAGTACACAGCCTGCTGTACTGTCGCTACCTTTCTCATCAGCCATTCAAAAACACTCTGGTTGTCAGAGATTCACCAGATAATTGGTCTTTGTGCCTTAATTGATTTGAAATATGTGTCATTTCAAAATTAAAGGACAATGGACTCAATTTTCTAATGACAGGCAAGTATGGTTTTCAGAGGTTGAGTTGATGGGGTTTTGAGTAGACAAATGAGCTATTAAGGTTCTTTAAACAATCCATTAGTTGCTAAAAGTTTTAGGGACATTTGTTGGTGACACTGAAGATGATCAATTTTAGGTGCAACTTTACTGTTGGGAAATTCAAGCATCAAATCACTCAGAAATTTAAATGAAGTTAAATGCTTGCATGTCTACCTTCTTTAGAGAACACAGCTTCTCATTTTTGCTTGTCAGCCCCTATCCCAGAAAAACAAAGTGTTAAGGAGAAGAAAATTTTTAATCTTTTATTTAAAAAAAATTTTTTTACATTTATTTATTTTTGAGAGACAGAGAGAAACAGAGCACAAGTGGGGAAGGGGCAGAGAGAGAATGAGACACAGAATCCGAAGCAGTTTCCAGGCTCTGAGCTGTCAGCAAAGAGCCGGATGCAGGGATCAAACCGACAAACTGGGAGATCATGACCTGAGCCAAAGTCGGATGCCCAACCGACTGAGCCACCCAGGCACCCCTAATCTTTTATTTTAAATTAAAGCTTTGAATTTGCAAATTTTAATACAAAAGAAAATTCATTTTGCAATAATTTGCCGCAAATTTAGAGACATGTAAAAGTTAACTTTTATAATTTAAAACTACAGTAAAGGGGAAAATATAGAAACTTCATCCTGCCAAATTTAACCAGATATGTAAAAATAATGCACGCCTTGATTTTCTGTAAATATTAATTTTGACTCTGAACATACATCCCACAGTGCTGGAGAAATCAGCACTGTGGGATGTAAAAAAAAAAAAAAAAAAATAATGTTTACTTTTGAGAGACAGAGCACAGATGGAATCATCTGAAGAGGCTGTCAACACAGAGCCCGACGTGGGGCTCAAACCAACAAACTGTGAGATCGTGACCTGAGCCAAAGTCAGACACTTAATTGACTGAGCCACCAGGCACCCTGTCAGCCTTAGCCACTTTTAATGTGCCTATCCTCCAGTGGAGGCAGGCACTTGGACCATGTCCAACGCCAACATGTTGGGGAAGCCCCTCTTTTTCAGGCATAAAAGCGGTATTTGAAGTATGGAGAGAAAGAACAGTTTTTCTCATTTTTGTTGTTTTTGAGGCTGTGAGGGTAGTGAACATCCCATAAAACAAATCTCAGAAGGACTAAAAGGAATTGGTAAAGTAGGTAATGAGTGGTCGCAAACGTAGAAGAACATAGGAAATAAAAGAGTTAAGGATAGATTTGATCAAGTGTCAAATTCATCCTAGGTATCATACAGGCTAAATATAAAAAAAAATAAAATAAAATAAAAAATACCAATCTTTGGATATTGGTTGAGTTACTTAGAGATCAGAGAATCCTTTTCCTTCAGCATTGTTAGCTCCAGGCTGATTGAGCCCCTACTTATGTCAGGCTCATAATAATATAGTAATAATAATGAGATGATAGTAATAGCTTAACTGCTCCTCAAGGTCCTCGGAGATAATATTTTTCAAGATAAGAGTAATGGAAGGAGTTCAAGGGCTTCCTTCACTTTCAGAAATTCACATCTCTTAGCCTGTATTTAATGGGAATGCTTCTAAGACTTCTAAGAAGTCATCCCATTAGAAAGAACAGTGGCACTATCACCACAGAAAGAGGTAGAAAGAGAACTTTTCATGTCCCAGTATCCACCACACAAGGAAGAAGCTTCCACTACAACTACATCTTCCCTCCTTCATGGGCTGCTTTTCTTGAAGCTACAACAGGATACCCACTCATTTCCTGAAAGGAGTCCTCATCAGAAAGCAAGACAATGCTTTCAAGTTTTTTTCTATACTTGGTAGATTACACGACCACTCAGCAGACTCCTTGGAGAAGATATTATGGAAATTAAAATGCCCTTTTAAAAATCGGATAAATCCCTACTAAAGCTATATTCCATCCTCTGTGCCATCTTGCTTCTCTATGAAAAAAAAAATTGCTTATGGATAATATTCGTTGCACTGGGAATATCCAAGGCAATGAATGGCTTTTAGAGTTGATTAAATGCTAAAGTGAAGCTTTTTGATAACCGTGAGAGCTGACTATTGTAAGTGTACTCCAGTGTCATGAATATTACTGCTAATACATGATAAGATTTTCAAAAGGACATAATAAAGTGTAATAAAGAATAGATCACTTCCTTCCCTTTTGAGGCTTGGAAAGAGCAATCTTCTTTTCCTTTGGTCTTTACAATGATGGTAAAAGGGAAGTCCTTTTAAAGTGAGTGACTTGGCCAGGGAGGTTATATAATGAGATTAATAGCTTAAAGGAATGGACTGGGCAATAGACCTTGATGAGATTAAAGATATTTTAATATCAAAAAGGGCTTTGTGGCTTGCTGGAGAGAATACAATTTAACATTTGAGGGCTGAGATTGACAGAAACTTTTGTTGATTAATAATGGTGGGTGCATCCTTCTGAACATTGATTAGCTTGGGAGATTGTGAGAACAGTATAATACGGACAATGTATTAAAATAAAAATGCAATCACTAGGAGAAGGAGTTACTATAGTGAAATGAACTATTGCACTTTGAGCCAATGTTTCAAATTATATTTCAGATCTTTGGCTCTTTAAAAACAAATGGATTGTTAAAAACTGAATTCTACATATTTGAACAAACGTGTATTGGAAGGATAGCAGATTCACAATGCTCATGAGATCTGTTTTTGTTTTTTGTTTTTTTTTTTTAACATTGGGGCTAGGCGGTTATATGATCTAAAACAAATTACATATATTTCACTTTCCTTAGATTGAGGAGCTAAACAGCTTGTCTTATATTCATGTTAATGATAACATTGATAATCATTATCTATGTTTATGGAACACCTTCCAAACACTGTACTAGTATTTTACTGGTGTGATTTCACTAAAATCTTGCAATAATGCAACAATGTTTATTGGTAAGAACTAAAAGAAGAAGACTCAAACCCATCTCTTTCAAAATTCAAAGTCCAGGATTTATATGTAATATATATAAATGTCATATGTGTGCTATATATATAACATATTGTATATATTTAAATATATAGTTACATATGTATGTATTTATATATATGTAAATTTCCAAAGGACTGATCATTTATTTGGGGAGAAGGCACTTACCCGTAAAAAGCTGCAATAGTACTTAGTTTTAGTAATCTAATTCCTCCCTCTTCAATAACACTCTCCTAGTAGCAATTACTTACCCTTTGCCTATACTGTTGAAAGCGACCAAAGGAGTCATAACTCTCTGTCCTACACCCCAGAGGAACTCAGCCAAGAAGTACTCTCTTCCAGAATTTTAGAGGTTGACCTAACTGAAATAGGACAAGCAAATACCCTTGAAGTACTCATTCGGCACAAGAGCAGCGGTTAAGACAGAGGCTCACTTTGCTTCAGGATAGTTACTGAGCTTCCTATCCAAGTCTTCTTCCCACAAAAGCCACCTTGAGTTTTTCTATCCCTGAGACCAGTCTCCCAAGCTGCTGTCAATTCTTTAAAAGCCCTAAATATTCTGTCATTAAATTACTTCTTGCTAAGGTGAGCTAACCAAAATAATCTCCCACCAAGGTAAATACAAACACATGATTACTTCCTTCTAAGTGAAGCTCTTAATATCATTCACGTTTTATTTGCCCTATTTTGAAAAAAATGGACAGATAAATCTGTTTTGGCAGTAACAATATTGAATATAGTAATCTGCGTATATCAATGGCTCATTTAAAATATCAATTTCTGGGCGCCTGGGTGGCGCAGTCGGTTGAGCGTCCGACTTCAGCCAGGTCACGATCTCGCGGTCCGTGAGTTCGAGCCGGGCTCTGGGCTGATGGCTCAGAGCCTGGAGCCTGTTTCCGATTCTGTGTCTCCCTCTCTCTCTGCCCCTCCCCCGTTCATGCTCTATCTCTCTCTGTCCCAAAAATAAATAAACGTTGAAAAAAATAAATAAATAAAATAAAATATCAATTTCTTAGGAATCCTAAGACACCAACAGTAATTGTATTGCGTTTTTAGAAATGGAGAAACAGTGATAGAAAATTTACCGTTGGGTTTAGATTCCAGAGAAGGGACCCATCACCAAGGACTGAAGCTTTCAGGGACCCAAAAGCCTTCCCAGACAAGGAAGAAGCAAACAGTGGGGATGAATAGGCAAGGCAGAGAGTATTCATTAAATAATAAAAGAACCAGTCTTCTGGGATCACAAGTCACATAGAGCAGTTGGATATATACTGGAGGGTCAGAGGGAGAAGCAGACCTGATGATGACTAAGGAAGTTAGATCATTATAGTGTAGATATATAGGTCTGGCCTCTTTGTAAAGACCACCACAAAGAAATGACTTAGAGAACACTAATGACAACAATAACCACAAAGTTGCTGGACAAGTAACTACAGCTTTTACAGAATCAGTACATGAGGAGTCCCAAATCTTTAAATCAAGGTCTGATGTCTCCATTCCTAGAGCCTCCAATTACTACATAGATATGTTAGATGTAATCTGTCCAAGAGAGGTTTCCTGTATATTCCACTGTGCCCTCCACCAAGTCCTCTCTTCCCCAGTTCTCCCCAGTCAAGAACATCAATCCTCCATCTGGTTGTTTGAAAACACACTTAAGTTACTCTTTCTCTACGTCAGCAAACTCTACTGACTTTGCTGTCTAAACCGTATCTAGATCCTTCCACCTCTCCTCATACTTCATTGATGAACTGCTGTCTTTGAACTGAACTTATCTGCTTCTATTCTTGCCTTATCTGACCCATTCCCACATAGCAGC
Organism: Leopardus geoffroyi; assembly: GCF_018350155.1. Classification (NCBI taxonomy): domain Eukaryota; kingdom Metazoa; phylum Chordata; class Mammalia; order Carnivora; family Felidae; genus Leopardus; species Leopardus geoffroyi. Next base: position 67,784,222 of record NC_059328.1, read on the forward strand.
ATGAGAGATCTTCTTAAGATGTGAATCAGGTCATGTCAGTCTCCTCTTTAAAACCCTCCAATAACTTCCTATTGTACCTAGAATAAAACACAACCTTCTCACCACATTCAAGCATCCCTCTTGGATCTGGCCTCTTTATACTTTACCACTTTCATCACATACTACTCTTCTTCCACTCTGCCCCTGACACATTGGCTATCCTCTGGTTTCCAGAATGTGCCAAGCCCATTTGCTTTTTAGGGCTTCTCCCACAATGCCTTTAAAACAAAACAAAACAAAACAAAACAAAACAAAACAAAACAAATGAATGGATAGCATACTTGCATACTTGCAAGATTGATAGTTTAGCTTCAAAATCTTATCTTCAGACAAGTCTACCCTGAAACTTCTAGTAGAGTAGCTAAACACTAGCATACCAACATAATAGCACATATCATCATGTGATATTTTGACTGCCTATATTTTATTCTTCTTTGAATCTTCGGTCAAGACGTAAGTGTCATCAAAACAATCACCCGGTTCATCCTGGTTAGCACTGATCTCAGCACCTAGTATATCTCCTTACATATTACTGGTGCTCAGTACGTATTTGTAAAGCCAATCAACACAAAAAGGGAACAGAAGGAGAAATGAAACCCCTAATATTTATTAGTAGCAATGTCTAAGTAGCTAAATAACTCCAGGTGACAAAAGTACAAGGAAATCTCTATACTCATATTCCTTATTATTATTATTTATTTTTGAGACAGGGTGAGAGTATGGGGGAGGGGCAAAAAGAGAGGAAGACAGAGGATTCGAAACGGGGTTTGCACTGACATTGTAAAACCCGATGTGGGGCTGGCACTCACAAACTGACAGATCATGACCTGAGCTGAAGTTGGACGCTTAACAGACTAAGCCACCCAGGCCCCCTCTATACCTAAATTCTTATCAGAGATTATCTGAGATACACATGGGCTCTTAGTAAATATTGCATTATCAATTATCATTTAGAATCTTTGCCCAAAAGTTTACGACTATTTCCTGATATTCAAAAAGGCACTTCTTTTTCCAGAGGCAAACAAACCCTATGTAGTACTAAGTAGAGTATGTTACCCATTTAGCAGAGTAAAGTACTATTCTCCCATTTTTCTCAACAAAGGTAGGTAGGGATTGGGGCCATTTTGCACACAAAGCAAAATGAGTTTGTCAAGTAAGCACGCTGCTTGCTGGGGAAGGGCACGTGTGGTGTTGTTTTAGGGAGTTAAAAAACCGTGGCCAATGTTTAGTTTTGTCCTCATCCCTAGTCAACTAGTTGACTAGTTGAGAGCGGTGTGAGGGAAAATATGAAGAGCCAGGAATTTTTCTTGTGTACCCCATGACCCTGAAGACATATTTGTACAGATTCCACATACTGGATCAAAAACGGAGCTTCAGCTGGTAGCAAGGCCCTGTTGCTGCTTCATAGAAATGTTAGGTGTTAGACTTAGTACCAGCATTTTCTTAGCTTTCACTTCTTCCTCCTTAAGCTTTGTTCTCTTTTGCATTCAATTGTATTTTATATTCCCTTTTATTATTTTAGTTCCTTTTCTTCTTATGTCCTTTAGTTCCTCAGTAATTCTGCTTTGGGGTTTTTTGTGTAGTTTTTGTTTTGCTTTTTACTTATTTGATGGTTTTATCTGTTTCACTGTATCAAAAAAATTCTTTGCTTAGCTTGTCTTTTCTCGGTAATATCTTCCTGTTGTCTTTTCTTTCTTTATTCTTAGGTTCATACATAACTTTAAGTTTATTTATTTTGAGAAAGAGAAAGAGGTGCAGAGAGAGAATCCCAAGCAGGCTCTGCACCATGAGCACAGAGCCCAGTGTGGAGCTCCATCTCACAAACTGCAAAATCATGCCCTGCACCGAAATCCAGAGTCAGAAGCTTAACTGACTGAGCCACCAGGTGCCCCCTATTCACACATAACTTGTGTCAGTTATCTTCCTAAAAATTTTACCAGTTTAAGTCTTATGGTGTTTAGTTTTATTTTTAGTTGATTTAGATCCTCTCTTTCTTATTTTATCTTTTATTAAAATTTATACTATTTGCCTTTACTTTTTTTTTTAACATTTATGTTTAAAATATGTCAAATTTCCTTACCTTGTGTTTATATATTTTCGTTTCTTTTAATTACTTTCAAATATATTTCAACAGCAGAGGTTAGACATATGCTGTTGAGAAGACTACTTGCTTTGAGAAAACAGTTTTTTTTTTTTTCCCCTTTCATTCAACCTTTAATGGGCACTCCTGGCCCCATGAAACCAAATCTCCATTAACAAAACCAAATATCTGCTTCTGAATCATTAAGTGGGATAATCATAAGCCAGACTTTTGCAAAGCCCATTGCCAGTATTAACAATGATAATTTGAAATAAAGTAATGTATTCACATTCTAAACAAATTTTTTCCCCTCAGAATTACCCGGGGATTGAGTACAGTGAGGTTGATTGTTAATAATGCTATCTCCCAGGCCTCATCCCATAATACTTGGAATGTAGAACATTTGCCACATAGACCTGGAGATTTCCTTTCATGAGCTACCTGAATGATTTGTAAGCACGCTCAACATTGACAACCACTGTCCTAAATTATTCAACCCCTTTATGTAAAAATATTGATGTGAAAGCGATCACCTCTATCCAAAACCACTGGATGCTGAACAAATCATTTAAACAAGAAGAAAAATGTATTTGGAAGGTAGCTCTCCAGATTGAATTATATTATTAAACAATTCTACAGTTCTTTCAAGTGGACACTGTGCCTGAAAAGCAAGCAGGAAAGAGGAGGGTCTTGAGATACTGTTAAGGAGACTGCCTAATACCAATGTGTGGCCAAAGTCACTGGTACCCAACTCCTTCCCTTCAGTTCCAGGAATTATCAGGTTCTCCAGTCATCTGCCTGCAGATCTGCAGTTATGCTTAAAGTTATCAGTAGCACCAGAGCTAAGCTAAACTTGCATCACAATGTACTTGTTTGCACATGGTCTCCTAACATAAACTGTGGGCTTCTCCAGGGGAAGATTTGAGTCTTTGTTCTTACAGCTTGTAGTAACAGGGCCCAGCATAGAGTAGTAGAGTAGATGCTCAAAGAAAACCTTTTGAATGAATAAATAATATTTTTTACTTAACTGGAGGGAAATTTATTTCTGCAGATTTTAATTTGAAGCTGTACTATGATGAATATAGCGTGTTATTGTTTTACTTTTCTTTTCTCCAAATGTAAAACGTCTTTAAAGATTTAACAGCAAACTGATACCCTTCTTACCTTCATATAACCATGAGGTAGGTAGAATAATTCTAAAGAACAGCGGAATCAGAAACGGCAATGTGGAAAATCCATTTAAAGGCAACCTAAATGGAAAAGATTGCTTTGTGGATAATTTCTTCGACAGCTTACATTACTGTTCAAAACAATATCCACACTCCCATGTAGGTCGGATGTATTTCTCTATCCTAGTGATGCTGGATTCGACTATATAACTGGTTTTTCCCAGTGTGATTTTAGTGGACATAACACATATAAAAGCTTTAAATATGCATATGTGTTCTCTTCATGCTTCTGTTACAACACTTGACTTTGCAAATAGTATGCCTGAGGTAGCTTGTTCCAGAACAAGCAAAGTGGAAGAAAACTGAACCGAACCACAGCCTAGATACAAGTATAGCCAATATACAGCCCAAAGCAGGCATTCCCAGCCAAGCCTCATCGAGATCGGCTGAAACACTGTCACCCAATAGGCTTGTGCCTATATATATGAGAATATATTCTTGTTGCAAGAACTGATTTTGGGGGCAACTTGTAGCAGTATGGTGTGGCGATAGGTTTTGATATGATTATGCTAGGGGAAATTAAATAAATTCATCAACATGTTTCTTTTCGTATTTACTCAGAGTCATCATGATACAATGTTGAAAGACATCAATCTGTTCTCTAATTTAAGTACAAGGTATTTTCAACCATGGGTAATAATCCAGACTTCTCCAAAAACCTTTCACCTTTTTTTAATCTGTTCATCACCCTTGTGTTTATTAGAGGAATTATTAATCGGGTAGTGTGGGGTAAAAAAAGAGGTTGAAAGTCACCAACCAATGTTACTTAGATTTTAGCTTTTCCTCTTCAATATTAATCCAGATTCCTATACTCAGCAAAATTTATTTCTTCTGCACAAAGGCTTCCCACAAGGAAATTTCCTTCATTAAAATTACAATAGCACATTTAGAAAGTACTTCATGTTTAGTAATCATATGTCCTCTTATCTTCCAGTGACACCATGGGTAAACATTATTCCTTTAACTATATTGTCAACTTTTGAGGTCATCTTCCAATTTCATTATGTCTTTTCTAGTACCTAAAACAATCCTAAGCACAAAATAGACATTTCACAATTGGAGTTAAATATATACCACAATTTTCCCAGCACATTCCCTTTTATGTTTCTTGTTCCAGAATACTATTAATTTACCTATTACTTTTTAAAAATTTATTATTTATTTTGTGTGCGTGTGTGTGTGAGAGAGAGAGAGAGACAGAGAGAGAGAGAGCGCACAAGTAGGGAAGGAGCAGAGAAAGAGAAACACAGAAAATCCCAAGCAGGCTCTGTGCTGTGAGCACAGAGCCCAATTTGGGGCTATAACCCATGAACTGTGAGATCATGATCTGAGCCGAACCCGACACGGACACTTAACTGACTGAGCCACCCAGGCAAACCAAGGTATCCCACCCAGCTCAAACAATGAATTTTCTGACCAAGCTATTAATAAATAATTGCTGAATGACAAAACTGCCGCTTTATGTGTATACTCCCTACCATCAAAATAAAATTAAATTTGTAGACATAAACCAACAAGAGTTAATGACAATGTACCATCTTACCATGACTTCTTATATTTGGGCTAATGACTAAAGTGTGGCTAAACCAATTTGCCTTCTGCCTTTCAAAGGAGAGTGTCTGATCTGATATTTGTGTCTGTTTTTCCCCTGTAACATACTATGCTGATGTTCTAAATCTTTGTTTGTATAGTAGGAACTCATGGCATATTTTGATTCTATTTATACTTTATTCATATTTCAAAGGCATCAGCCCAAAGTGGAATCAGCTCGGCAAAGTATACAAAATAAAATGCTTGTGGTTAGGCACTTATCAATGCCTTTGGAGTCAAACAAGTCAATGAAAGATACTTTAAGCAATGATGTCTTAAAATCCAAAGAAACCATATAACAAAACCAAAATTTGTGATTTTCTTTTCCTAGAATTTATTTTACTTATGCTTTTTCATTGACATAAGAGTATGGTTTCAGTGAACTATAGAATCGACTTTGGACTCATAAAGACTTGAGGAAAAAAAGCCACTTTTGCTATTTACTAACTAGGTGACCTTGAAAATCTCTGGCAATGTCGTTTTTTTAATTTGTAAAGTGCAGTAGGTCGTGTCCTCTTTATTAGACTACTGTGAGTACTTAATGAAAAAAATGCACAATACCAAACACAGTGCTTGACAGAAATGATTGTTCAAAAATATATTATTGGTATGAATCAACACGTTTTTCAGTGACTAAATCTCATCCCCCATTTGTAAGAATTATTGAAAGGATGTAGAGTTAATTTAAGGATTTCTCTGGTGGAGATTTCACACCAGACTTCCCCCTTCCAACGGGCTGTTCTACTGATGATGTACCTTTTTATTTATTTTTCCTTTTTTTTAGCTTTGCATTCACATTTTTATTTTCATTAGGAAAACAAAAATCATTGATCTAAGCGGTTCAATGGTTTTTAGAAGTCTGTATGGATAAATGGGAAGCACAAAAAGGGAGGGAGCAAAGATCCTCTGTTATGGCTAGCTCTTGACCAGAATGCACATCATATCTTGATTTTATGTGCTGCTCTTGCTATATTGTTGCTAGAGGGGAAGGATGTAACTGTAGATCAGGATAGTCTATGACAGACTGTCTGAGGGGAATTGAGTGCTGAGCTCATAGTTATATAACCTAATGCATTTAGTGAAACCTAGAAAAATCCCAGCAAGCCTGCTGCATACATGGCAGGCAGAAATAGACATGCCCCCCTGTCCTAGACCAGGAACAGCGCTTCTTTAGGGTGTTTTGACAAATGAAATAGAGGTCAGTTGTACATTTACTCTCCTAATTCAAAATGAAAGCAAATGACCAAGATCTTTACAATTTTGAAAAACAGATGGCCATGCCTTTGTTTCTTCTTCCTTAGTCCAACAGGAAATATGACATATAAGCAATCTTGTCATAATGTTTAAGCAGGAGTATGTTTTTTCTGTGATCCTTGTTAAGTGTTAAAAAAAAAAAATGGGTAAGTGTTCCTAAAAGTAATGAAAAAATAGTAAGAAATCTAGGAATTGAACCAGCCCACAGATAAATTTTTGTCAAAATGATTTTGATGTGAAGTCATTCCAGCCTAAGTACATCTATCTAGAGTTTCCAAAATATCTAGCTAATTCAATATGTAACTTAATCTTTCTCTGGCTTTGGGTGGTTCACTCTGGAGTGGTAGCAATGGTGAGATTCAAGGACATCCAGTATTAATTTGAGTGTGCTGAAAAAGCGAGGTTTAAAAATATAAAAGAAAATCCAGCAATAGGTTAAAACTAAAAACTTGTTACGAAGTCTTACGGTAAAAAAGGAAATTCGATGTAGAGGACATCTTTCATTACAAAACAGCTAAAGGAAAGGAAATAATTTTCAAATTAAGTCAAATGTTCTTGTAGGTCAAATGAAATACATGTTGGATAGTATTTTTTTTCCTTATACAAGGCAGAGCTTTATGATCAGATCTGAAATATCCTTAAGAAGTACAACTTACTCTTATACAGTTATTAAATACTTAAATTTCTCCATAAATCTTAAGGACATCAGTTGTCAGGATGTCTGTGCTCTATGGGTTTCCAGTTTTTGTTCCCTTTAATAGCTCAGAAAAGAAGATATGAACTATGAGAATTGTTAAGGCAACAAAAAAGTCTCTCTGTGTTTTCTTTTGAGGGGAAAGGTAATTTGTTAAGAAACCTCCTTGACAGGATGATGGAACATACTTCTTTTGTTTTTTTCCCACCGCGTAGAGCCATGAGAATCAAAGGAAGCTAGGCTTACTGTAACACATTGACTGACAATTAGATTTTAAAACCCCAGGAAATAGGATCTCATAATGGTACCTAATGGGATTCTGAAATAAAGTCTACTGCTCTCAGGTATCATCAGGTAGTGAAATTAAAAGAAAAGCACAGAAACTCAATTATTGCTGGAATCGGCTCGTTAAGTCGGTTGCTGTCACAACTGGAAGATTCTTTAACTCCATGGCAATATTGCATATTTTCGGTTTCCTGTACCATTAGATATTATTATGCCATATAAAATTAATAAATGTGAATCAAATTTTGGCATCCTTTACACATGAAAGTCTTCTGAGACTTATTTTCTATAAATCTTTCTCACAAAACAAGGTAATTTTATTAAGATATCTAGCCAATGGAACTTGATACAGAAGTAAATATCTTGAGTGTGAGGACTTAATAATTGTACTGCTACTATTAAAACTTCATATTTTTAAAGTATTCATATAACATCCTATGTTTATATATCATACCAAGAGCACTGAATGAAATAATACTCAGATATTGATGAAATAGCAGTGAAAGCAGTCACTGTAAATAAAATTTAGGCAGTCAAGAATAATAAGAATCTAAATGCAAATAAGGAAAACCATGGTTTATTTCATCATTAAATTTAATGTTATGACAGCAATAGATATTAATGCTTGACTTCTGTTGTTTGATTAAAATTTTGCCCATAGCATTTCATTCTTGAATTTTCCCATAGTCTATTAATAACAACCCCAAAATTAGTAAGAATAAAAAAAGGTATTGTTTGGAATATGAATCAATCACTGGAGATACAAAAGTTTCAATTAGGAGCTCATTATTCAAAAATTGTTTTTTTCCAAATGAATTTTTAAGTGAAAGTAATTTCATTAATTACAATGTCCTAATAATTTATACACATTGTTTTGCTTTGGGAGCTGGCAAAACTCAATGCCAAAAGAAAAGAGGATTCTTCTTACAAAAAACAAAACCAAACAAAAAAAAAAAATGAGCAAGTCTATTTTTTTAATGCTTATTTTTGAGAGAGAAAGAGAGTGAGAGAGACAGAGTGTGAGCAGCAGAGGGGCAGAGAGAAAGAGAGGGAGACACAGAGTCTGAAGCAGGCTCCAGGCTCTGAGCTGTCAACACAGAGCCCAAAGCGGGGCTTGAACTCACAAACAGAGAGATCATGACCTGAGCCAAAGTTAGCTGCTTAACCGACTGAGCCCCCCAGGTGCCCCAAAGTAAGACTGACTATTGACAAACATAAAACAGATGTGTGCCTTGAGATTCCCAAGGTAGAGTTTCAGCTCTTCTATCTGTCTAGGCTTGGTTTGTTCCTCAGAAGTTGAATTCTCCTTAGCTACAGAAGGAGCTACTTTGGGCAAACTCTCTCAAAAGATGTCCTTATTCTCTTTCACAGAAGCAAGTGGATGAAAAAAAGAGAAGATAAGGAAAAACTCAGTGGATTTAGGAGAACCAAGTTGCACCCATGACACATGCCCTAACTTTAAAATATAGATCATTTGAGTCTATTTAATTTCCAAGTTATTATTAATTTCTTATTCAAGAGACCAAAAAATTAATGAGCTTTTGCTGAAATCTGGGAAGCAGAGAATTCAAAAAGATATGTTGCTCTAGACAGGAGAATAAAAAATCAGAAGAATTAATTGAGTCAATTTGGTTTGATTATAAAAAGTCGGGAATGCTTTGCACAGAAAAAGATCAGCAAAATACACTGTACAACTAAGAATATCCAAATGTATACATGGGATAATTTTTTTTCTTCTTTTCAAAATACTAGTTGGTTATAGCACATCAAAAGGAACTCTGGAAGATTGTAAACCTGTTAAATTTTAGAATCGGCCAACGTTTTCCTTCTAGTGGAATAAAGGCATAAGAAAGCAAACAGCACAATACAAAGGGATTAACACTGAAGTTAAACTCTGGCATTTAGTTTCTAACATCATCACATTGATAACAAGAAGCAGAACTACTTTATGAGTGTGAATCAATTGAAGAGAAGTGTGGGAGTAGGAGAAAGGGGAGGGGAAAAAAGGTCATGAAAAAGCTTCACCATCTTTTTCCTTTCTGCTTGGATGATGACAGTAGCAGAGGCAACTGTGTGATGGTTAATGTGTGTGGTTTTGGTCTCGGAGCTTAGTTTAGGTCCTGCCTTTGCTATTTACACTCTAAATGGTCTTTCTAAACCTCATTTTCTTCCTTTGCAAAATGAGGTTAAAAATACTTCTTTCACACAGTCGTTTCAAGGATAAAATTAGATAGTTCATTTGAAGTAGCACAGTACCAGGCACACGGCATATTTTAAATAGAAACTATTCTTATTAATAATGAGTCACAGGCACACATAAAATCAAAGACTACATGGGGCACCTGGGTGGCTCAGTTGGTTGAGCATCTGAGTTCGGCTCAGGTCATGATCTCATGGTTCGTGGGTTTGAGCCCCGCATTGGGCTCTGGGCTGACAGCTCATAGCCTGGAGCCTGCCTTGGATTCTGTGTCTTCCTCTCTCTGCCCCTCCACCACTCATGCTCTGTGTCTCTCTCTCAAAAATAAACAAACATAAATAAAAAATAAAAAAAATCAAAGAGTACATGGCTGCTGCTTGAGACCGTGGAGTTTGTGTGATCTTCCCTAAGATGTTCTACTGGGGGATTGCCTAAGTTCTGAAAGCACCCAGTTCCACTCACAAATCTTGGGTCCTGGAGCAGGGTTCAATTCCTGCACAGAGGCATTCTCAGCTCTCCAAACTAGTGGGCTGCATATGCATAGATCAGTAGCATTTTTTAAAATCTTTTTAATGTTTGTTTATTTTTGAAGGAAAGAAAGAGAACGTGAGCAGGGGAGGGACACAGAGAGAAGGAGACAGAGAATCTGAAGTCGGCTCTGTGCTGACAGCAGAGAGCCCAGTGTGGGGCTTGAACTCACAAACCATGAGATCATGATCTGAGCCGAAGTCAGATGCCTAACCAACTGAGCCACCCAGACGTCCCGATGAGTGGCATTTTTAAAATTCACTCAGGATTTACTATTGCCTCAGTTCTGTCCACATTATCATTCTCATCCATAGAAGTACAGCAATGCTTCTTAGCCTTATATACACTCTGCATCTTAGGTCAAAGGAGTCACCCCATTTCTGGTTTATGAGTTACCACTGGTGTCTGTGTACTGCCTTTATTTCCCAGAACAACACAGCTGAGACTTTAGTTTCCCCTTACATCATTTGTTTTTGTGGTTATCAAGCCAGCATTTACCTGATCACCTTGCTCTGCAATTAGTTTTTAATGTCTCTATCTTTTCTTCATGCTTCATGGTTAAAATAAAATGTGGGTATTCATGGAACAGGGACAAAGTGATCAGGACATGATCACATGACTTCAGGAAGTTTGGAATTTTGATGCAATGAACTGTAGAATTCCAAAGCCAGTGATGGTTTATTACTTTTGTGAAGAAAAGCAAAAGGTCTGATATTTTATCCTACTTGCAAGTTACAAAGTTGACCTGTTACGGTTTCAAGGATGCTGGTGAAAGACACAAGATTCCTAGGTCAGAGACAAAAAACCTTTGGTTATTCACAGCAATAGCAGTAAAACTATTGACAGCATTTTTGTGTTGGTTATCTGAGCTCCAGTTCTCATGGGGAGATACCAGGAAGGACACATGTTACCTGCACATGTAGTGGGTTTCATTACAGGAGAAGAACACTAAGTGCAGGGAACCCAAATGTTTTGTACTGGACAGAAAGAATTCCTTTCCATCATTTGCTCCAGAAGAAGATACTATCTCTATTATCTAAGAGGGCAATCATTTCATCTTCCTGCAAGGTATACAGAAATAAGAGAGATCAATGGAGAATTACCTTCCGATGAAGTGGAAATTGGAAGACTCCTCCAAAGGAAATACCACTTTTATCCATTAGATGTAGATATTATTTTTATAAATGTGAGTAAAATGTGGTTCTAATAAGGAACTGGCAACCTTTCTGAAAATAAATCCAAAGTGTCATATATTTTTGCAAGGAATGGTATTCAAGGAAATTGTTCTCAAGAAGTAAAGAACCTGAATTTTTAAGCAAACTCAACTCTTCCCCCACCCCTTCATCCTCTGTCCCCTTTATATAGATAATAAAAAACACTTTGCATGTAACTTTTGGCACAGGGATCATGGGCTGATTACTCTTGGCTATTCTTCTTTAAAAGAATCACTTTTAAAATATGCCAATTTTAATACAGCTAGAGTGATTGCCTTTAAAAACTAATAGTAAGAAGATTATGTTTTGAAATGAAGAGAAAAAAGTAATTTTTCAGTTAATCTCTATAGAGAAAAGAGGACAAGCGAAAATATATAAATGAGATAATTATAGCTAAAGAAGTTAATTAAAATTAAATGGTTTTTTACAAATATATGAACTGAAAGACAAATAAGAAAGCAAAAAAATAGATTCTATAATAATAAGTAAAGGAATAAAATTAATGATGTTGTAATGCAATTGAGTTATTGAACTTCTTCCTTTTATCAGACTTCAACAGAAAGAATAAATGAACAAAAGAAAATGTAAACAGTTAAGAGATAATGAAGAATGTAAAAAATGCCATCACTCTTTTCCTTACCAGGCAGGTATGGGGATATTTGAAAATAATTTATAAGAAGCAGACTTGCAATACTCGAGTCCATGAGCACCAATGATAAGCATGCTTAATGAAACACTGTCTTTACATAATCATAAAGAAGTTAATAGGCATCAAATCGCCAGGAAGAATAAATTTATGCAGTAGAAAACATTCAAAGGGGAGGTGAATAATTAAAAAGACAAGTGGAACATTCCTTTAGTGTAGAACTGACCAAAAAGAAATGCTCGATGACAGAGAAGGAAACTGGAGAAAGTGGCCACTCAACAAGAGTTGGAAATAGCCCCAAATAGTATTTTTCAATAAAAATTATAAATCAATAGTGGAACGGGCAGAATATACCTTAAACTTTTGACAAATAGATTTCAAATTATAAAATGCTTAGGCATGATCTCACAACCAATGACTTAAAAGGAGGGAAGAAGGTTATTAATAGTTCATCCATAAATAAACCTATGGAAAAATAGTCTCCTTAAATAATCCAACTCATATGGGTGAAAATAAAAGTGCATGTTCAAAAGATTGAAGGAAAGGGCCCATACCCAAAGACAAATCTTAAAAATCCCATAAAGTAGTAATGATAGCATGAAGAAAGCTAACCCCACAAGGAACAAAACTTTTAACATAGGAAAAAGGCAACTACAACCTTATTCATTTAGCTCAACAAAGTGGATTGAGAATCTGTCAGTGAAGAGTTGGAACCGATTAGGGCTGCTGGGGGAGGGCTAACTGTTAAATATCAGATCATTTGAAAGATGGATGCAAAAATGCTGATAGTTAAGATCAGCCACGGTGGGAACATTTATGACATGGAAATTGGCAAGTGATACAAATCAGGTTGATTTTTCCCCTGCGATGTTTCTCTTTCTCACTAGCTACCAGGGCCACTAGTACAAGAGAAGCCCTATTGTGCTGTGAGCAGATTCTGCTGTATTAACAAATAACAACGTTAAGTCTAAATTTATCAAATCTCTCTACCTCCTCTACTCAAAATTAAGATTTTAAATTGGAAAACATAAAGTTACTTTGGTAAACAGAAAATCAGTCAAAAATAATAAAGCTTGGGCACCTGGGTGGCTCAGTCAGTTGAGCCACTGCTCATGTCATAACTTCTGCTCATGTCATGATCTTGGGTCTGTGGGTTCAAACCCCACATCAAGCTGTGTGCGGAGAGCTCAGAGCCTAGAGCCTGCTTCAGATTCTGTGTCTCCCTCTGCCCCTCCCCCACTCACACTCTGTCTCTCTCCTTCAAAAATAAACATTTAAAAAAATTAAAATAATAAAGCTTGATCTGAGTTTTTTAAATGTTTGCCTTGATTCTATCCACAAATTCTCGTTATGAAACACTAAAAAAAAAACTTAAAAATTTAAGAACATTAATATTCCTATAGCCAAGGGATAATCATTGGTATTTCAATGTATTATATTCAAGTCTTAAAAATAGATGCATATTTATGTATATTCTGTTTGGCAACTTGCTTTTTGTATATGTGACATTTTAGCCACATGGTATTTTATTGTGATCATTCCCTTATTGTAAGCATGGTAACCATTTCTCAATTGCTGGTTCTTTAGACTATTTCTTATATTTAGCTGTAATCATAAATGAAACTCCAATGAATGTCTCTGAACATTGATCACTGCATTCCTGTTTATTTCCATAAGATAGATTTGTCAGAAGAGGAATTCCTTACACTAAGAGAATGAACATTGTTCTTAAGGCCCATATATTTCAATAGTACTTCCTAGAAAGGTGTTTTGAATCTTTACTTGTTTCATCAGCGTGCATGAATGCTCATCTCCCTACACCTGCCCAGCATGCATTATTATCATTTTTAAGAAATGGGGTCAAAGAGTCAACATCTGTCAAGGTTTCCTCAGTCTGAGGCCAGGAATAATCTACCACTGAAGGTTGTCTGTCCCCAGGAATAATACATCATGTACCCAGGTTCCAAATTGTCCATCTGAAGTCCATTAGAAGCTAAGTTTGAAATTTCCCCCAGATGCTTCTAGTGATCGAGAATTTATTTCTCTTCAATAGCATGTTACTTTCAGTCCAGATGGTCTCTAGATGAGGCAGGCTTTCCAACCTTTGTAAGCGCAGTTCCTCTCAACTTTACCATATACTAACAAATCTTGGGCAGTACTTTAGCAATAACAAAGGAAAGCAAGCAAGCCAGGGTTGGTATGTGTCTTTTCTAAGTAACTTAAGGGGGTTATATGTACTGGTCAGCAGACACTTCCCATGTCCCCACTTAATACTCTCATTCAAAGGTTAAGATTTAACCAGAACCCAGTACTTGGCTGAACTCACGCGGCTGACAAAACTGGTACACTGTTTCAGTTTGCAAATCTTACTACTAAAAGTAAGGTTAAGTATATTAAATAAATGTAATTAGTAGCCAGTTGCATTTCCTCCTCTAGCAGTTGCCCATTGACATCTTTTCTTGTTTTCCCTCCTGGGGGGTGGGGGGGGGGGTTGGGTGGGGAGAGAACAATCAAGTGTAACCCTTATTTGAAATCTAGTTAGTCCCCAAGTCCTATGGATTTTGCCTTTTTCTTACTGTCAGATCTGTCTGTCTTCTCATGCCCATTCCCAGTGTTACTTCCTCCACATCTCTCTGACTGCAGGCTGCTCTCACCTCTTGGGTGCTTGCTGCCAAGTGCTGCAAGAGTAATTGATCTAAGATAATTTAAAACTGATCATGTTTTTCTTTTATTTTAAACACACTGTTGGCTCCCTCTGACTTTCTTACTCTGCTCTGGCTTCTAGTCTCTAGCCACATTTTCCCCACAGAGCCATCCGTGGATCTTATGCTACAAAATTCTAAAACCCTATTCAGTTCTGTAGGAGCCTAGAGTTTTTCTCCCTTAGGGGTCTTTATTTCTTTCTTTGTAAAGTACACACAACCAAACACAATACTACAGTGAAGATAATCTGAAGAAACCTAACTTCCATTTGATTATTGATTCCTCTGGACTCACAATGACTTCTATTGATCTCATTATAAGCCAAACTCTTACATATTTTTACTGAAGCTGCAATGATAGGTCTTTCATCCTGTAGTTATATAATTGGCTTTAGGGTTCCTGTGCAGGATGTTTGATTCACACTTGGTAAATTTCATCTTATAAAATACAGGCTGAAAAAAAAAGGCCTTGCTACCATATACAGTAATCAAAATCTATTAACTAATAACCTGCTAAGACCTACAGGGTGTTATATTACTCATGGAAAATAGAAATAGTAATATAATTCCCTAAAATAATGCTGGTCCATGGACTATGTATGTATTATTTGACCACAACAAAATGAATACAAAAAGAAAGAGTATTTAGATATTTTTATGAAAATTTAACATTTATATTATGTCTAATATAACTTGTGAGTTGAACATATAACAAAAAGATGGGGCTTGCAAAAAATAATAGAGCCTACTATGATTTGTTTTTAGATCCTGGTTATAACATCCCTTTGATATCTGTGTCAATTATAAACTTGGTGAGAATGCCCTCTGAATATTCATCAACTACATTAATGAAAAACAGTGACCCAGACAAGTCAAATAATACCCATGGTAAATTACTAGAAACTTTCTACAGTGATGTCAATTCATTATTAGTATCCTAGAGATATTCTGTTTAGATAGTTACTAGGTCTGATTGCAGCCTGCCCTCCCCAAGTTCTTCACCAGTATATCATGCAAAGTCAAATACTGTGCTGAAATTACATTTCCACATGTGCCAGGTCTTCCAAATTTCCTGGTATTGTCATCCAGTGATTTCTTACATAATATACTGACACCCAGTTTGATATGAGACTTTCTTTAACATTTTTCTGAATATTCACATGTTATTCTGTGAATAACTTATTCCTCACAGTTTGTACACTCTGGTTTCTTCAAATTCTTGTTGTGTTTATGATAGGCCCATTCACTTTAAGACTCACCATAAATGAATAGGTTTTAGCTACGTGTGTGTGCATGTTTTTCCTGCTCATCCATTCTAACCTCCATTGGGACTATGCCTTTGTAGATTCTCAACTAAATATTTCTAGACAAAACTAAAAAGTTCTAGACTCAGAATAGATAGTAAATGCCTATTTCCTGTTTCATTGAATGTTTTTATGATAATAAAACATTTATCTTTCCTATTGGACTATCAGAAGATGGGATTGTCTATTGCCTCATGGTATATTTCTAAGCACTGCATAGTCACAATCTCACTGAGGAACCTGTACCATTAACAGTCCTGGTAACTGCCCTCGTGGCTACATATCCACTTTCTCAAGAAGTGAGTAACACTTATTTTTAGTATATGTGAGAAAGAAAAGGGAGGAGAGAAGGCAAACCAAGGAATCATTTCCATACTGATGGAGAGGAAGATGTGATATAAAAGAACACTTAAAACTATATGGAGTTTTCACATAAAATACATCCCCAGCACTGGATGAAAGAGGGAGAAAAGCCAAGTGGATTATAATTTTCCAAAACTTTTACAGGTAAAACCATTGCACTGGCTTCATGACAACAAACAATTTATTTAATAATTTAGTACTCCATTTTGAGTAAATTAGTGAAGTTTCTTCTGGAATTTTGAAAGCATTACATCTTTAGAATCGAGTGTAGAACAATCTTGCACCTGATAAATATTATACAAATTTAACGTTCAGACATCAGGTTTGTGTTCAGACATTAAATGCCTATAGTTGATATTTTTAACAAAGCAGGCAGCATCTGAACCACAATAGCAGTTCCTGGGA
The DNA here is from genome assembly GCF_018350155.1 of Leopardus geoffroyi. Classification (NCBI taxonomy): domain Eukaryota; kingdom Metazoa; phylum Chordata; class Mammalia; order Carnivora; family Felidae; genus Leopardus; species Leopardus geoffroyi. The sequence continues at coordinate 67,800,752 of NC_059328.1, forward strand.
TATAATGTATTATTGCAGAATTACAGTGTAACATATTAATTAGGGGAGCTTGAATTTGCTGAAGAAAATGAAATGTTTATAGATCTTTATTACCTTAAAATATTGTGTTTATCAAAATTTGACCCTAGGTAGTCTGGAAAACTGACTAGCCCTGGGCTTGTTATGATATTAATAATACCTAGAATTATTACTCCAATACAGAAGAAAAATTGGTTTAATTTCTAGAGAGAAATTAAATATTGTTATGCTATGAATACACTCCAAGCTAGCATTAATGAAGCATAACATGATTTAAGAAGGTTTTATATGATGGTTGCTTAAAATGTTTTAGATGTTTTAATAAAGGGCATGATTTAAAAAAAAAAAAGTCTACCTGCAAATACTTACAAGCTGACTCATACATATTTTAAAAGGATGACTGACACTCTTCACTTACATGTTTTAGTATGTTTGCATTCTAGTACTTTTTACATTACAATACTTGAAATCATTTTTAGTTGTTTTTCCATGAAATACTGACAGTTATTCTCATTTCAGCTCCCTCCCATTATCCACTCCTTGTTCCTGTTTGCTTCATTGATGGCAGAGGAACCTTTCTGAATTGAAAATTTGATCATCTAACTTTTTTCTTCAAAAGCTTTCTACAACAACCCATGAACTACGCGACCAAGTCCAATCCCTTAGCATTCACAGCTTTCCTAGGTGGCTCTACCATTTTTTTTGTCCTGAGCTAAGGTTACTTCTCCCCGATGCCATCTATTCAACCAAAACACAATGCACTAAACTAGGGCCTTTTAGTGTGCTTGGAACTCGTGTGTCCACAGGCATTCATACATGTTATCTCTGTCCTGAATCACATTTCCCATCCCCACCTTGCAGCAAAGTCCAATTCTTTCTTCAAATTTCAAGTCTCAACCTCAAAAGTGAAGCCTCCCTTGACATTTTCTCTCACTTCAAAGTGTAATTAATAACTTATTTCTCATGACTCTGAGCTACCACAAAGCTCATTCACATACCTCTCTCTTTCTGGTTGTATATGCCATCACTTAATAATCAGAGCAATACAGAAACAATAAGTCTTACAGGGTCTTCAATTATTCATTTAAAAGCAATTAATTTCCTTCCCTCCAAATTTATTGTGTATAGATTTTACTAGTTGAACACTGACAGGAAATTATTTTGCTAAGTTTCAACTAGATTTAGGCAAAAGGACAGTCTGTCTGTCCCCACTGATACACTACCTAAGATTTCTGCTAGGTTAGAAAATTATTGTGGGTACAGTTTATAACCTCTTCCCCTTGAATACCCCATCATTCCTAACAGAGTTCTGCTTATTAGCCTTCTAGGGTTCCCTGAGAACTTAATGGCCTTATTAGCCTCCTAGAATTAGATTAGAGATCTTAATTAGCCTTCTAGAGTTCACTTAAATCTCACATGTGGACCTTTTACCTCCTCTAATTTTTCTGAATCCCTAGTATCCTTTCAACCTATTCATTTTTGTTCATGTTAAACAGAGTCCATTTTTGTTGTCAACTACCCAGATTTAAAATTGTTATGCAGGCTTAAGAAAAATGGTGAGGCTTTTGTTAGAATCCATATTGACTTGCTCCAGAAATTATTAAAATCTGAGACAGTTGGCCACTGTCTTTCCCATAAGTATAGTAATATCCAAGGGAGGTTGGCCAAGGTGTAGAGGTAGAGCCTCCCACCCTTTAAATTCTCAAAAGAGGGAAAAAACTGTATTGATATTTCAAATAATTGAAAATAATGGCTTCACTTTGGCATTATTTTTAATTATTTGAATATATTTGAAATTATATCTGTGTTATGTATCCACCCATTCAATTTTGCCAGAGCGTAGTAGTTTCAGCCATTCTCTCATAACCCATTTCTGTCTTTTTCTCTTCTTCAAATTCTCTAAGTTAAGATGATATTTTTGTACTGGCAAAACATTGCTCAGTCATCTACATCGCTTTGTCTCTGGTTCAGACTCCTGTCCTTATTAGCAGAATGTGTTTCTCTCTGTAGTTATGGCACTTTTCAGAAGGGGGCAGTAGGGAACAGCATAATTAGAGGACATAGCATTTTTCTGGAAGAAATTTAGAATATGAATCCAAATATATCAGACAGCAGGCAGTGAGTGACTTCTGTACATCAAACACTTCTGGGCAGTAAGGACTGACAATGTAATGAGATAGATACAGTCCTATCTAAATGGAGATCTCTTAGGTGGGAATAAATCCACGCAATCCCAAAATTATTATCCATTCAACAAATACTATGATAAAATTATACACAAGGTGCTACTGGAGTAGATATTGGGTCAATTAACTAATGAGTTGGGAAAATTTTGAAAAATTAACATGAGCTGGGTTGAAGTTACTTAGTGAGGTAAAGAAGAGCTTTGCAGAGAGAACAGAAGAGAAATGAGAGCTTGCGCTTTTATGGCTGCAGCACAGTGAGACACACACATACGCGGTTAGTGGTGGCAGGAAAGACAACATACGCTGAAGCAATAAAAACAGACTAGAGTCTGACCATGAAGACACTCTGGGTAGGGAGAAGGAATTTACCTTACATTTTTGGAGAACCATTGACAATTTTAATTAAGTATTATTTTAATTCAGGTAACAGGAAAAGAAGTAGGTTTGGGCTGAAAAATTATGAGTTTAATTTTAGGTCTGGTGGTTCGAAAGTGCCAGTGACAATTTCTGTGGAAGCTTATAAACAAGCAGCTTGGATATATGAATCCGGGGCTCAGGAGTAGGACTGGAGCTCCAGGTAATGGTTGGAAGATTATTTACTTGTAAGTAGTAGTGGAAGGCACTAGTTTAGATGAAGTCAGCAAAGGAGATTGTTTATAACACGCAATACAAAGGGAAATAAAGATATCAATCTTTAAAGGAATTTTTTCAAAGATTTATACTCTTTTATGAGAAAATCTATACATAGAAATTTATTTAAAGGAAATAATCCTAAATCCAGAAAAAAGCTCGATGCCCAAAAATGTTCATCACACGCTCAGAGACAGTTATTGGGATATCTGCACAGCCCTTTTCTTACTATTTGTCCAGGTTCACAAGAGTGGGGGAGTCTTTTCCTAGCTGCCATGTTTGTGTATTGCTGATTAGAGTTTGCAGACAATGGACACAATTCAAGTGCATCAGATTTTTTTTCTTTTCTTCTTGCAATTTGAACTGAAGAACACAGAGGTTGAGAGCTGGGAGATTTTATGTCAAAAGCTGAATGGAGGAAGAGAAAACATAAAACCTTTTCCTATGAAGAGCCTCAGACGTGTCGCAGTCTCAAACCTAACTGAAAACTTTTCTCACCTTTTGCTTGAATAGTAAAGGGCATCTCTACCTCTTCAGTTTCTTTTTTTTTTTTAAGTGTGCATTAGCTAAGTCAATTTGGTTTCTGTTATGTGCAACCAAAGGACCTTAAAGATACACTGCTCCATTACAGAGAAAAAGAAAAAAAAAATGCCTAGTGACCTTAGAATAGAATACTTATATTATAGTGCACTTTCCAATCAAAATATTTTAAGGTTATTAAACATCATGACTCTGAGGAATATATAACTCGCAGAAAAACTTATAATGGACAGGCATGTGAAAACTAGCAGCCTAAAAATACTTCTATATAGTGATAATTATTTTACAGCCTACATAGAACAAAAATCAAGGAATTTCCAAAAATGACAGAAATTATTTGGGAGAAGATAAAAAAAGTTAAGGTAAAAAAACACTAATTTGTAATAACACTTTAAACACTTTGATTTATATTTAAATATCTACTATTTTATATTATTTCTTAATATGAAAATAATACACACCTTTTTAACAATAAAATGGGAATATGCAACTGAAAAGTGAGTTTCACACTCATTCAACCAAGAGTGATTTTACTATGAACACATATCATACTTAAGACCCTTAATTCCTTTTGCAAAAAGAGAGCTTATGGTAAAAGAAAAGGAAAAAAAAAAAAAAGAAACACTAAAAGAAAGTACTCTTTCTGTAACAAAATATTCTGGAGAAAAGTATTATAATGTATTTTCCTCCAGTGAAATCCATCCTAAAGTCATATTCTCCTCAGCCCTGAAAACATGCAGAAAATGGAGGCCTGGAGGCCCTCAACATTATTCTCACATTCTGTCACTTTCTTTCCTGAGTTTTGCAGAATGCCATCCTGCGCAGCCACCTGCCAGTACAAATATGTGTTACTCATGGATGGACATTTGTCCTCTCTCTAGGCATAGTCATGTAACTTAGATATTAGGTGGGGATCTCTCTGCCCTTAATATCAGAGAAGTGCTGTAGACTGTACAAAGCTATACTCCAGAACCCTGTGAGTTCCCTTGGTTATTGGTAAATTTCTTTCTGATTCTATTCACTTTTTCCCTCAACTATGGCTCCTTCTACTAGTTCTTTATTTCACAACTTATGTCACCCCAAACACCATACAAAGCTATTGTGTGTAGAGTCAACTTCATAGAAGTTTGAGACGGGATTGTGGGGAAGGTGTCATATTATCATAGAACTGATTCTACCTACAGTTAAATACTCAACACTCACTCTTTAGACACAGCCATGTTTCCGAACAGTCCTTTGTTTCTCTTGTCTTTCAGGTATCTCGTATGCCTAAATACCCAATTGTTTTCAATTCAGAACAACGTATCTCTCTGATGTCTTTCCTCTGCTAATTCAAGACATTAAAATCTTACCCAATCTCAATTACCTTACTGAAAGAATTTCCAAAATACATCTATTTATCTATTTATACATCCAGATACAGATATTTCATTTTTTAACTCAAATTATATTGGCATTGTGTTATGCTTTACAAGTGTTAGATCCTTTAAACATGGATTATAGTTATTTTAAAGTTTCTAAGCCAACATTTCTAAGCCAACAAAGTCTTGACCATGGACAGCTTAATCTCCTGACAATGTGTTGTTTCCTTTTATGTTGCATGTCTTCATTTTCTCAATGCTAGACATTTGGTAGAATAGTAGAGACTGAGGTAAGTAGCATTTATGCCCGAAAATGGGCAACCCTCTCTGTCAGGCTGTGTGTAGGTATGTGTAGTAGGGGATGAACACAGTGTAAACAGTCTATTTATTCATACATTGATGGGCTGCTGCCCACTTGTGCTTGGTGTGGGACTTAATGTGCTGGTCCGTTTTCTCACTGACTCTGCTCTGCTGTTTTAGAAGGCCCTGAACACCCACACCCCAGAGCAGGGTCTCTCTCCATGGGGACACATTTATACAGTGGAGCTCTGTTGCAGGATTCTCCACATGAGGCTTCAAGTAGAGGATGGGTGGGAGGTCCTTGGTCATCTTGGGCCAATAGCAGTCTTGGGCAGGTTCTGTGAACCTGGGATTCAAGTTTAGGACTATCCTAGCCCTCTTGTTTCTCTCTCAAACTTAGCAGCCTAACTTTGCCTTGTATCTGTCGATGGTCTTGGGTGGTAGAGAATTTCTTGCCCCTTAGTAGCAACAGACTTGTACTTTCTATCAGTTTGAAATCCTGTACAAGTGGGTTTCCAAGTGGAAGCTTTGTCTTCCACTCCTCCTGGCAGAACAGAATATCTTTTACTCAGGGCCAGCAGCAGAGGGTTTCCTGCCCTTTTGCAGTAGACTATTGTCTTTGTTACTTGGTGTTACAGCCCGAATGTGCTCTTCTTGCCCCAAATACATATGCTGGAGCCTTAACCATCCGGTGTGATGGCATTAGGAAGAGGAAACGTTGGAAGGTATAGATTTAGAGGAGGTCATGAAAGTGCGGCCCCTATGATGGTATTAGTGCCCTTACAAAGAAGAGGAAGAGAGACCAGAGCTTCTTCTCTGCACCATGTGAGGAAAGAACAAAGAAAGCAGTCACGAGAAGGTCAGGAAAGGCCCTTACCTAGAACTCTGACACTGCTGGCACCTTGACCTCAGACTTCCCACCCTGTACAACTGTGAGAAATACATGTTTCTCAAGCCACTTAGTCAGTGGTATTTTGTCTACAGCAGGTCAAGCTGAGATACTTGACAGAATGGTTGTGGTGGGGACAGGGGATTTCCCTTCCCCTCCCTGGGAGGCAAACAGCCTTGTCTGATCTAAGGAAGGGTCTGGAGAAGTGAGAAGGGTTTTACTCCTGTCCGCCCTTGAGAAAGGGGGACTTTCTCAACTCCCTTGCTCTTTCCCCAGTCTTTATCATAATTACTGGATGGAGGCCCATGCAAAAGAGCTTTGGAGTGAGAGCAGACTTCTCTGTGTCTGAGGCTCCTAGAGATTCCAAGTTTTCACGTTTACCTCCACTTGGCCTTTAAGAATGTATGTTAACATCCTAAGCATTTTCTTCTTTCCCAGTTTTATTGTGCTTGCCTCTTCCTCTCATGTTCTACCAATGTAAAACAAACTATGTATTCTTCTCCTCAGAGGGGTTTGGAATTCAGTTTGCCTGATTGCCCTGTGAACTCAGCATTCTGAGTAAGATAAATAAAAGCTATGATTTTATGGGTTATCTAGAGTTTGTGTCATTAGGGTGAGAGCAATCTACTGCTGAGGTTTTCTATATCCTAAATGGAAGCAAAAGTCCATAACCTACACAGAATATTGCCACTTACTATATTTGACTCTCAAATATATAATGAGAAGTTTTATAGGTAGCATAACTAGATTTACTACCATGTAGATTTACTACATTCTAATGACTGCATAGTAGTTCATAAATCACACAAGCTACCATTTCTATACTAGCAGATTTACCTAGTTAAAAAAAATATTTAAAGTTGTTACTTAATAACATTTAAAAATGTGACATTAAAGTTAACTTTAAACCATTAGAAAAGGTGAAGAGCAAGGTTGGTTTCTTTTAAAAATTCAGTTACTGAAAGAAAAAAACTAGAATTAAAACTGCAGAATCAAAAGTATCTCCAGGTAAAGAGCTTTATGATGACTCAGGTAGGAGTGACAAAGAGGTCATGGGAAACACTCATGTTTCTGCCACTTGTTACAGTAGGATAAACATAGGATACTATAAGTAAAACATTTGGAAACAATATCAAATTTGATGATTATGTTTATTATGCTAATCTCTTTGCTAAGACATGGGAGCGTAACTATTTCTTTAATCATCGTGTCCACACCTCGAGCTTGTGCAAAATATCCATACACATTGAGGACTGGGTTGAACAAGGCTTTATTGAGGCATAGTATTTGAGTTTGGTGGTAAAGAAGGCATTGGCCATGTAGAAAAGGAGAAACTATGGGCTGAAGGAACAGTCAGTAAAAAAGCCTATCAGTGTGAAACCATTTTCTAAACTGAAGAAAGCACCTTACAGAAGTGACATCTACATATTTGTCATATTTCTTACGGTTTTGCCATTAATATAAAATCTGGAAATCCACCACTCCCAACAGAAGCAGACGAACAACAGGCTAGGCATCCCCAATCATAACTTTCTTTTAACAGCTTTAGGCAGACCTATATAAAATAACCAGGGCACATAAAAGCAGCCACGTCTTACATACTCCTATTTTTCATTGCTTGCATATTTGGGACTTACATCATTAAGACAACAAGCAAGAGACTTGTATCACAGTAAAGCAGCTGATCATTGCTCGGCTATGCTCAAGGAACAAATAACCCGAAAAATCTCAATCATCATAAAAATGTTGACGAGGATGACATGGCCCACTCTTTTAGCTCTTATCCAAGTGGAGACTAAGGAACCTAGGCTGCATGACCATCCTGGAATCTTTCGTCCCCAGTCTAGAAGACAAAGGGCGTGCACTTAAAAAAGGCACACCCACACTTGACAGCCATGGACTGCAAGTGACCCATCACTTCTGTCTACCTGCCATTGATGAGAACCAAAAACATAGCTTCCACTTGATACCTGGGGGCTAGGAAATGCAGTTTCTTTCTGAGTCCAGGAAAATAAAATAGTTTGGCTAAAAAACTGTATTTTCTCCTCTGTCACCACCAATTCTAAAGGGGTCTGTAGTTTTATAAGTAAAACATACAGAACAGTAAAAAAAAAAAAAAAAAAAAAAAAAAAAAAGTAAATAACTTAGGATCAACTCTAATCCCACCCTGAAAGAAATCATCATTAACATTTCAACGTAGTTTTCCATATTTTTCTACATATACATCTTTCTAATAAAGATTGCATTGTATCAAAATTTGGGTAGCTTTTTATTTATTACTTAGCATTTTAATATGCATTTCTCATTATATAACATATAATTGAATATGTTATGTATATAATTTTAATGGCTCCATAATATCCCAGCATAGGTATGTACCATAATTTAGTTAACTGTTCCTACCATTGAGTATTTGTCTAAAATGTTTAGTTATAACACAGTGAATCTCTCTATAAAAATCTTTATATGAATTTCAGATTATGTCCTTGGGATAAATTCAGAAAGGTGAAATTACTCTGTCAAAGTATATGGATATTTTTAAAGCAGTGTAAAACTATTTAAATATTGCCTTCCAAAATTTTTCAATTTATAATCCTACTAGCAGTGTAGGAAGGAGTGTATTTTCCAAACCTATAGCTGCTTCTGCCTCAGCAACTTGACACTGAAAGCTGAAAACATCCCAGCCCATACCAGAGAACATATAAAAAGCCAAGGCAAGAGGAAAACAAAAATATGAACCACTTTGCCTGTGTAATTAACATGAATTTGATTTTCCTAATATACACGTTCCCCTATGATCTAATTGCTCTTCACCAGACCACCTGAGTGATTGGGTTTGTGAACCATCACTTCCTATAATATAATCCAACGATTAAAAACAACAACAAACCTAACCCTTACAATTAAGACTAAATTTATGTGTCACTGTTGCATTCTCTCTCACTCTGTATGTATATACACATATTATGGGGGAGGGGGGTGAGGGCGTAGAGAGGGAGAATAAGAATCCTGACTTCTCTATCAAGTACCCAGCTTCAGAAATTCCTCTGGTTTGCACCGCTTGGTTATGGTAAACATATTGCTTTGCAAAACTTCCTTTATAAATATTGCTAGATATGTCAGTAGCTACTATTTCACTCAATATAGACAGCTTAAAGATCTGCCTATGTTTTCAAGTAATCATGTTTGTGTGCTTTCCTGATGGGGGTAGTTTTTCTACCCTTGATGATGATTGCGAGTTAGTCAACAATTAATAATGTATGTGCATCTGTTTTAGTGAGCAGAGTAAGAGTGGGTTTAGGCACATACTAAATGAATTCAGCTGTGGTACAGCCCCATCTCCGCGTTTCAAGGAAAACATCCAGAAAGATGGCATTTATCAGACAACTGTTAACTATTCTTAAGATACAAGTTTTGTTCTGAGAAATATACACCCATGCAAATTATTTCACTGCCTTTGATTTTTTTTTTCTTTTGAAAAACCCAGATTTCATGCCCTGAAGTTATCATTTCTTGGCTTTCTAAATACCGCTGACAATTAACATATGAAACACAACAAATTAGCTCCTGAACCTACATAGAAAGATCTATCCCCTCTCTCCACTTTTCTGGAGAGTCCAGGCACTAATAGGCAGCCGCTTTGGTAAGTGGTTTTACAGCCTAATATCTGTAGTGTGTACTTGATTCCTTTGTCAAGCATGAGCTTCCAAACTGGCAGGAGCACACACGGTTATGTTGCTATGTGTTTAGAGGGCAAAGTGGAGGAAAATCCCAGTGTGATGCTGCCGGGGCATGCTCACAAATGGCTCAAGTCGGCCAAAAGGAAAGGTTGTAAATCATGATCCGAAGGAGATTGATGATGTTTGTGGAATATTCTCTCAGGGTGCCAAAGAGGTGTTTGTTCCTGAGGCTTAAGAATTATTTTTGTGGAAGGCTTTTATCATTAAGGTTGATGATGTGCCTGCAACCAAAGGGGGGGGGGGGAGAGAAAGAGAGGGGAAGAGAAAGAGAGGGAAAGAGAAGGCGTGGGAGAGAAAGAAATGCTTGCAACAGCACAAAGATTTGTATTCCTTGGCATGACACAAACTTTTATCATCTATCTTCACTGACAGTTATGATTTGTTAAAGTTTCTTCAGGGTGTTTGTTACAAACCTGGAATTTATTGTTTTGTGATTTGCATCTTTATTTACAAGGTATATGGCATCTGTAGTATTTAGGTACTCAACAAGCGTTAGACCTACCTTGCATTACAGTAGGAGAACTTTTTAAAGCACAGATCCCTGGTGTACAATAAATTAGTTCTTTTGGAAGAGGCTGGCTTTTCTTTTTATGAGGCGTTAAGTAAGGATGGCCTCACCAATGCAAAAACATTGACTAAATTGGCATACAGCAAACACAGTCCTATAAATGAGTGTTTCATTTAGCAAAGTGTATCACGCATGCACATGGACTAGTTTGTGGGATTTTAAAAAAGGGATTTGGGGAGAACACGTGAAATCGCTAACTAAATTTATGAGTCCAAAAGCTCTTGTAAAAAAAAAAAAAAGTTGTTAAAAGGAAAAGAGATGACAAAACTTAAAATTATGGTGAAATCCATCAGAATTTTGTTGTGTTTGTTTTCAGATTTGTCGGAAGAATTCTTGTTAAGAAGTCCTTTGTAGCATAAAATAGAACTTTAAAGATAGTGTTTTCTAGTCTAAATCCACTTTCAATTATCCCCCAAATCCCACCTTATGAAACAATGAAACACTCTGTGGAACTGGATTTCATAGAACTAGAGCTCTTTAACTGTTAAGCATATACATGCTTCTCCAAGAGTAAGCAATGCACTGAACTGCTCATTTACAGTGTTTCAACTTAAAAGAGCCAAGATTTTTAATCAAAGGTGAGGTTCCAAAATTCATGATTTGTGTGTCAATTTGAGCAAGAATGAAATAATAATTTATAGATTTACAAAAACCCATAGACTGATTAGGGCTTGTCAACAGAAGACTACATCATTTTTTAAGCTCTTGGTCTATACCATGCAATAAAAAGCCACCTCTGTCCGCCTTTATTGGAGCATTTTGTGACCAAGTGTGATTTTTTTTCAGACTAACAAAATATGATGAAGTCGAAGGAGCCTGATGATTTTATTCGCCATTCTTCCTGGGTCCCTCAAATAATAGATGTTGACTTTATGTGAATTGCCATAAAAGAAAGACCAATCCACAGGAGATTTTCAACTTAACCCAAAGAGATAAAGACAAGTGTCAAAGTGGAAAAGGCTTGACTCTGAAGTCAAAAAAACTCTAGTTCATTTCTGCTCTACATGTCTTAGTATGTAATTTAACATCTGTCCATAGGTCTCATTTTCCTTACAAAAAAAGAGATTTGACTAGATCATCATTCAGAACTGAGTGTCTATAAATCCATAAAGTTATCTATAATCTTTTTATCTATTTATCTGTGTGTGTGTAATGTGAGAGCCACTTATTAGCCTAATCATGACTTAATCTAATAAAATTTAAAAACACAATGCTGAAGGGTTTTACTTTAAAAAAATTTTTTTAATGTTTATTTTATTTTTGATAGAGAGCATGAGTGGCAGATAGGGCAGAGAGAGAGAGAGAGAGACACAGAATCTGAAGAAGGCTCCAGGCTCTGAGCTGTCAGCACAGAGCCCCACGCAGGGCTCAAACTCATGAACCACGAGATCATGACCTGAGCCAAAGTTGGACGCTTAACCGACTGAGCCACCAAGACGCTGCAGTGAGAGGTTTTACTTTAATGTAATAGCTACCATCCTAGGCATCAACAGCTGACTAATATTTAAATGAATTGGTACAAGTTTTTTTTTTAGTGAGATATTCATAAATAATAAATAAACTTTTAAATGCAAATATCCTAACAGAGAACCAAAAAAATGAGTGGTATGAATTTATGCAAGCTATAATAATATTTAAAAGGCACTTGAGGAAATTGGATGTTTCTTCATGGTTCAATTACAAGAATGTTTTTGCCTTACAATTTTTATTTCTGTTTACTTTTATTACAAATGCTATTTTTAATTGTGATAAAGTATTCTCAGGAAACGATACATACATTACAGATATGTCTGGCAAAACTTGTTTGTTCCAAAATATTATTTACTTAAGCTCTGTTTGGATATTTATATATATTTAGCCTAAGAAAGGCTGAGTATCAATTTCTACTAAAACTATTACAAATCAATGAGGATTAATTTGGATATAAAATTATACTGACAGTTTTTCCTAAGAATTGTTTATCTTAAGAATGAGTCATCTAAATATTGGTGGCTTAGCACTTGGGGAAAAAAAATGGTGTCGAAATCATCAAAAGAAAGTTCTAGTACATATGCATGTGTGTACAAAGCCTGAGAGAGGGACAGGTATAGCCCATGACTTTTGGGAACTAGGCCTTAGGGTTGCTAGGCGCTAACTCAGTACTCAGCAGGAGGTCATGGTGTTCTGATCATAAAGAATCTCCGATGTCACCAACACCAGACAAGGTCACTATGTGACCATGATGAAGTGAGACAAGGCCATTTAGTCATGACTGAGCACAAACAGCAGCAAGTTCGCTGTGCCAACTACACACACAATTACCAAACATCCACCACCCTCCACAAACACGAGCCATTACTGCTACTTTTCCTGGTACCATTTTAGTTCCACCTGTTTCCTCCTATCCTCTAGATAAAAACTAAAATGCTCAGTCACAGAATCGACTCAGCTTCCGAAAGGCACCCTGCCCCGAGTACCATTTTCTTAACCCCCCCTCCTGAAATGACCTACCACAAGCCCATTACCTGTGAGTTCCTTCTAATGACCTCTTACTGGGATAAGTATGCCACGGTTCCCATAGAACATGGTCCACTATCTCCCTCAAAGCAATACACAATAAATCCAACTCTGACCACAGAAGTGCTCCTGATGGTCTGTGGGCATGAGACCTTAGCAAGATATCTGTGCACACTCTACGATACGTATTTTATGAGTAAAAAATAGAACTATCTAAACATGTTTGAAAAAGGAGTTTAGGCACAAATACATAATTGGGTAAGATTCTGTTCTCTATAAAACTTCCCATGAAAAATAATCCATATTTTTTCCCCTCAATACAAAATCAGGGCCCAAATAAATGATGCCTAGATTTGCATAACATTATCTATTCATTCTGATGCAAATTCTATTAACATTAATTCATCACCTTTTATCTGCCAAGCGCTGTGCTAGGTACTTTCATGTAAATGTTCTATTTAACCCTCAGAGCAGCCTGTAAGGTAGATATTTTTATCTTGTTTAATCCCCATAACAGTCTATTGAAGCCAGAGTTTTCAGCCTCATTTTAGGTGAGGCAATATTAAGTGATTTCCTGTCAGTAAATGTCTGAGGCAAGAACCAGAAAATGAATTCCCAACCATGATAATAATAACTGCAATTTATTAATTCACTTAAAAATATTTGTTGTTCCTATCTTGTGTCAGGTCACTAAACAATAGAGGTGAAAATCCCAGTTGGCCTGTATCTTACGTTCTAGTGAGGCACAACAAACAATACAAATAACTAAAGTTCATAGATACGATTGGTCCTATAGAAGAAGAAAAAAAAAAAAGAATGACAGGGTTTGCTATCATTTTTTGCCAAACAGTGATAGGGATGTGTCCAGGGAAGTTTTCAGCCTGAAATAGGACATTCAAGGAAGCTTTCCTGAAGGAAAATCCCAAGAAAATGAGGGGAAAGGTCATGAAAAAAATGGGAGATCAGAGAGTCCCACAGTTGAAGCAGCACATAGAAAGGACTAGAGCCTACAGCCTGCCTTGTGTGTTCAGAGAACAGTGAGGAGACCAGCATGTGTGGAGAAACAGGAGCAAGGAAGAAAGTGCAAAAGCTGTGATCAGAGGGTTAAGAAAGAGATGGGGAGGCACCTGGGCGGCTTAGTGGGTTAAGGGTCTGACTCTTGATTTGGGCTCAGGTCATGCATGATCTTATGGTTTGTGAGTTCCAGTCCCACATTGGGCTCTGGGCTGACAGTGTGGAGCCTGCTTGGAATTATCTCTCTCACTCCTTTCTGCCCCTACCCCCACTCTCTATCTCAAAATAAATGAATAAACCTTAAAAAAGGAAGGAAGGAAGGAAGGAAGGGAGGGAGGGAGGGAGGGAAGGAAAGAGAGGAACAGAACGCAAATGGGTCCTAAAGCCATGGAAGGTCTTCTGACCAGAAGAGCCTCGTGTTCTAACATTCAACAGGCTCTCTCTGACCACCATTTCCAGAACTCTGAGAAGAAAGCAAGATTCAAATCAGAGAAACCAATTAGGAGATTATTTGAATAATCCCAGTGAAAATGATGACAGCATGAGCCAGGGTTGCAGTGGAGGTGGCGGTGAAAAGTGGTTGCATCCTGATGGGAGCTGAAGTAGTAAAGGGATAAGTCATTCCCAAGGATTAAATGGCCCAAGATTTGACCCTCGATATTCTGACTTTAAGGCTCAGCTCCCCTAAGAAGTACATTGTTATAAAGCACAAATTACCATTACAAATGATTCAATAATAACAGCTTGCTTATTTTCAGTTTCCTTCCTCTAAAATGTGGCCATTTTATAAAGTTACCATGATTTTCCATATGATTACTCATGAGCTAAAAAAGAAAGATTGAAAAATGATCTCATTTGTTAGGAGCATAGAAACTTCACCTCTAAGAAAAATAAGCCATTATCAATTATGTGCTCTTTCTTCAATTAACTGTCAATTTAATTAATTATAATAGAATATTTTTCAGTTTGTACACTGTGTGCATGGAATAATTTTTAGATCTTTCTATCAGTTTTGAATATTGTATAAGTTAAGGGCTTTTTCTCAAATATGTATGTAAAAGTCAGTGGGTAATTCTTACTTTTTATCGTCTTCAAAGATAATTATTATTACCAATCAGTTTCCTAGGAAGAAACATTCTCCCTGTCAATTCATCTTCTCCATCTGCTTTCACATACTGCAAAATTATAATCATCCATAATTTGTGATAGATTCTTGCCAAACGTTGCTAAAACAATTTGGAAAGTGCCAGACAAGGATACTTGCCAATTTATACACAGTGCAGATGCTTTTGTCCTTTATACTTTTCTCCAGAAAAGTTGAATGTGAAAGTTATTTTTGATGGACTTTTAATTTTAATTCCGAAGTAACTATGACAGGAAATTCATTTTTATCTATCTAGAACAAATGACCTATTTTTCCCCAAAAGGTAGTAACACAATTTGGCAATGAATTTCACAACCCCCCAAAATAAGACAGAGTCAGAATTTAATGAGGGGTAACTAGGCTACCAGATTGTTAATGATGGAGGCTATATATTTTTACTTTAGACTCTCCAAAACACAGTGTAGTTATCATTATACAGTGTGAACTCTGTGCTTGACTTATCCTGAAGATAAATATCCTGACAGATGTTGCTTCCAAAGAGAACTTTCAGGTTTTACCTTTTGAATGAAATGAATGATGTCCCCCTTCTTGGCCATTTCTCTGCTCTCTTTCAAACCCAAACTTCTAGGGGTGCCTGGGTGGTTCCGTCGGTTAAATGTCTGACTTCTGTTCAGTTCATGATCTCAGGGTTTGTGAGTCTGAGCCCCGCATCTGGCTCTGTGCTGACATCTCAGAGCCTGGAGCCTGCTTCAGATTCTGTGTCTCCCTCTCTCTCTGCCCCTCTGATGCTCCCATTCTGTCTGTCTGTCTGTCTGTCTCTCTCTCTCTCAAAAATAAACAAAAAAACAAACAAAAAAAACTTCTAAGACTTGCCTCTACTGTTTCTATATCCTAACCTTCAATAGTTTCTTAACCATTTCCAATTAGGTTTTTCCTCCCCAATGTTCTAGGTGAGGCCAGCACACCCTGTGCCATCCCAGACCCAGGCTCATGCAACCTCTTACACCACTTGGCATGATTTGCCATGTGTTCCTTCTCAAAATAATGTTGCTAGACTTGCCCAATTGCCCAATCTCCTTGTTTATCTATATTTCTCTAGTCTCTCTTCATAGTGTTTTTTACAGGTTTTTCTTCTTTTCTAGACCACCAAATGTTAGATGACAGTGGTCTTCATTTTTAGCTTTCTTCTCTTCTCCAGTGTACTTTCTCCCTAGATTATCTTATAGATGCCCATGACTTAATGTATATATTTTTTGATGCGTTGACAGCTCATAAATTTCTCTCTCCAGGTTTGCCTTCTTCCTTTACCTCCTAATGCATGTGTTTGGTTTCCTTTTTGATACCTTTACTGTGGTATCTATAGGCATCTCAAAGTGAATGCAGCCTGAACAGAACAACTTATTACATCCTACCCAGATATTTACATTGCCTATTTCCAAGCCATCCCCATCTTCACAAAGGGTAGCAACATCTTTCCCCAGGGAAAATGACCAAAACTGAATAGTCCTACTTGACTCATCTTCTTCACTCTCTCCTATCTCATCCATCAGGAAGACCCCTCAATATATATATTCCAAATCTGACCACCTTTTAGTAACTACAACCTTAGTCTAACTCACCATCATCTCTACCCAATTTACATCAGCTGTCAAATGACTTGCTGTCTGTCTGCTTCCCACTCTTGGTCTCCTATCACCCATCCAGCAGCCAGAATTATATTTCTAGTCTTTTGAATGCAAGCAGATTACTACCAATAGATTCCCGCTGCAAGAAAATAAGATTGGATTTCTTGCCAAGACAAGAAGACTCTCCAAGATCTGGGCTTAATGTCCTCTCCCCTTACTCTTCTCCTTCCTTCCTCGCCCAGGCATGTAGCCCTTTTAGGTCTCTGGAATACACCCTGTGGCATTGCATTCCAGTCTCATATCATTCACACCTATGCTTTTCCTTGGAATGCTCTTCACAGAGATATTTGAAAAGCTCCAAAGCACTGGGGTCCTCCTGACTGCCTAATGTAAAGAATTCTTCTATATATACACAGTCTTTGTGAAGTGCATAAAATCATTTCACTTTCTTCATACTATTTATTGCCCCTGAATCATTTATTTGATTCAGCTTTCTGTATGTACGAACTTATTATGTATCTGCTCCACTCCTAGTATGCAAGCAACCTAAGGACAGAGATTTTATCTTCAATAACGCCTGTACCTAGAACAGTGATAGAAATATACTTGAACTCTGAAAATATCTATCGGTCATCTTTTTTTTTTAATTTTTTTTAACGTTTATTTATTTTTGAGACAGAGAGAGACAGAGCATGAACAGGGGAGGGTCAGAGAGAGGGAGACACAGAATCTGAAACAGGCTCCAGGCTCTGAGCTGTCAGCACAGAGCCTGACGCGAGGCTCGAACTCACAGACCGCGAGATCATGACCTGAGCCGAAGTCGGCTGCTTAACTGACTGAGCCACCCAGGCGCCCCTATCTATTGGTCATCTTAAAAGTGATGTTACAACACACAGGACCTGAATTAAATGTCTTGCACATAACAGCTGATGAATAAATATTTGTTTTGATATTTATATGTAAATTAAATATATATATATATATATATATATATATAGAGAGAGAGAGAGAGAGAGAGAGAGAGAGGGAGAGGGAGGGAGGGAGGGAGGGAGGGAGAGAGAAGTAGATAGGTTTGTACCCCAGTTATTTGCTATCTTTTTAAGTCCACCTTCAGGCTGTAGTTGTGATATTTATCATAGACAATTATATGCACAGCAAATTTTAAGAACTATACATATTTCTATATGTACTTAAAAGAGGTGAATTCTATTTCCTATTATTAATCACAAAAACTCTACCAAAACGTAAGGAAACAAAACACTGTGTTTATACCATAGGTAAGATTGTGATTGTACTCATGCTATAGAAAATAATCATTTTTAAGAAAACCCTAACATATCCTCTTATTTATATCAATATTGACTGAGAGTACACTGAAACAATTTTTTTTTTTTATTTTTACTCAGAGGCATTAATTCCTCTTAGTTAAAACAAAATATTCTTTTATTTGAGAAGGAGAAATAGAAACACTCCTCTAATTGCAAAATTTCTAATATCTCTTTGGACACTAATTACAGTTGAACTTAGGCCATGGCTTCAAAACAAGCTAGAATTAATCTCTATGGCAGCAAAGAAAAATTAGAAATGACATGAGAAAGAATCTGGTTTGTATGCCCACAGTAATTGCTACTTAGGGTTCACGTTCATTAAAGTAGTCAGCATAAACGCTTGAAAGCATTTAGTACACACTGATTTCATAATCTTGGGTTTTTTTTTTTTTTCATTTCTGACAAACACACTCATCAACTTTTTGTCCTAATTTTCTAACCTATCTTCATGCAATTATATTTTATATCATAAATGTTTGCTATGTACAAATTTAAAAAGAATTCTATTCTCCAACTTAGTCATTGTACTCAGAGGCATTGGTTACCTTTCAATTATAAGTTTCTATTTATAAGATAATTCTGTGATGAGATCATACATTTGTTTACAAAAATGAAAGATGTATTTCTAAGATCTTACTGGCAGATTACCTATTAAGAAAAATTACTAAGATTATTTATATCAACTACATATATAACTTGATAATTGATATGGCTTAGTATTCAATGAGGTTATAATCCAGTGGGAAAACAGAATAACCACAAACTTCTTTATTAATATAAAATATAAGGGCATGTAATTCACCACATTTAATGATAAAATAATTCTATTTTACACAGTGTTTACTCCACATGGACACTGTTCTAAGTGCTTTACACATATTAAAGAATTGAATTTCCATCATTCCATAAAATAGGCATTACTATCATTTTAACCCCCCTGCACAGATGAGGCAACTGAGGCTCCAAAAGAGTAACTTGCACAAGTTCCCACACTTTATTGTTTGGTTCCAGATTATGTTCCTTTCCGTGATAGTGCACTGCTTGTCAGTTTCAATGTCAATGTATAAATAAATCCACTGAGACGGAAAGGAGGAAAGATCCACTAGAGAATTTGGAAGGCAGAACAACTGAGGTTTACTATCCTAGAAGTGAATGAAAACATAGACACATAATATTCATATACATTTACTGTTATTTTGTGCTTATTTTGTACTAGGCGTGGTTTTTGATACTTGCACTATTAATCTATTTAATCCATACAAAACTCTGCCAAGTTAGTTGTTATTATGTTGAATACACAGATGAACATACTGAAGCACAAAGAAGTTTTGCAAAAGTCCTAAGATAAAAGCATTATAAAGCCACTGTGCTAATCTGCTCAAATGGCATTTAAAACCTATAGTCTGAAGAAGATCACTCAAGCACTCAAGAAAATGTATAGATAGAAAAATCAGGACTGAGAACTGAACCCTGTATCACTTTGAAAATTGCAAGTCTGACAGAGGAAGAAAAGGCAACAAAACACCCGTGAGGTAGCCAGCCACACTGAAGAGGAAGAAAACAAGGAAGGAGAGATATCAAGGAAGCCAAGAGAAGAATATGATTCCAAGAGACAAATACTAACCACATCAAGTGCTCCTGGGAAGTCATGAAAAGATGAAGAATAAAAAAACAGATGGAACTGCAAATTGATAGTGATTATTACAGTAGAATGTCAAAAGAAAGATCAACTGTGATGGGCAAAGACAAAAACGGGAGAGCATGAATAAGGCCAATTCTTTCTGAACTTTTATAGGAGCCGAGAAGTAGTACAACAGCCTGAGGAAGATACTGGGGTCAATTCTGTTATTTTAGAAGGTGGTAAACATTAAAATATACTTATATGCTAATGGCAAAGATCAGAGGAGAATATATAAGTGACCACGTAGAAGAGGAGAAATTAGGGAAAAAGTCTATATTCAACACTATAAAACCAAGGGGATGGTTCATTTTATTTTTAAGTAGATTGGGCCACGGGGTGCCCAGATATTTGGCCAAACAATATTCTGGGTGTTTTGGATGAGATTAACATTTAAATCAGTAAACTTAATAAAGCAGAGTATTCTCCCTACGTGGGTGGGCCACATTCAATCAATTGAAGACCTGAGTAGACCGAAGGACTGATTCTTCCCCGAGCAAGAAAATTGCTCCTGCTTCACTGTCTTTGAACTGGGCCATCAGCTCTTGTCTGCCTTCAGATTTGAACTGAAATATCAGCTCTTATCTCTTCCCAGGTCTCAAGCCCACTGACTTTACAACTGGACTTGTAACCTCAGGTCTTCTGGTTCTCAGCCTTCAAACTGGGACCAGAAGTATACTATACCATCAGCTCTCTCAGGTCTCCAGCTGCACATCTTGGGACTTGTCAGTCTCCACAAGCACATGAGCCAATAGCTTACAATAAATTTCTTTATATAAACATCCATGTATGTGTGATTATATAAATATTTCATACATATGTGTACACACATACACTATTAGTTCTGTTTCTCTGGAGGACCCCAACTAATAAGACTAAGATCCAGACCACAGTTCTTCAAATTCACCTAACCTAGGAAATGGACTTTGAATACTTGAGCTCAGCTGGCCTCCAGATCAAAACTCACAGGAATGAGGACTCCTCAGTTTGCTTTCACTGTGCATCGTTTCCAAACAAGCAGAAAAGTGGTACAAAGACTATCTTCATGACCAAGAATGTAAGCATGGATGTGGCCCTCAGCACTTCCCTTTGTCCTGTACCAAAGAGATGTTTGGAGCAGTTGGCTAAGCTTGAGGATTAGGGACAATGTCAGCACTCATGGCTCCATTATAGGATCTCTGAGGAGATTCCTGCTATATGACCATGCATAGTATGTGTTCTACCTTTCCAGGGCTGCAATGAACCTACCCCAGGGTCTCAGAGCAAGATGGCACACAATGGCTAACAAAAAGGTTATGTTTTTTTTTCTATTTTTTCTGAATTGTATTTTCAAATTTGTCTACTGTGGATACACATTATTTGTGCGATTACAAAAACAAATTTACAGCTATATATTAAACTTAGAAACTGAAACACCAATTTGTACCTCTGCCTATAATACTTGTGGACTATTTTAGCCTTCAGAAATAGACTCAACTCCTAATATGGAATTTCAAGGCTGTCAATAGGTAGGAATACATATTTTTCTTTTTAATTTGATTAGTTTTTCTTGCAAACAAATGATTCCCCAGACGTTGTTTTTCTAAATCTTAGGTGGCAGTAAGCATTTATCTGTTGTTTATGGTTTGTCTAATTTCTTCAGTAGATGATACATCATCATAGTTGTTCTGTGAGCGTGTATGGTTTCTGTTTTTGTTTTCGTTTTAATCAGTGGAAGGAGGAAAAATGACCAAGGGCAGTTACCAATACTGTGATGAATAGGACTCCAGGGAGACAGACGAATGAAAGAAGACATTTTCGGAATTTTTCTGTCTGTGTTGCAATTTAATTCAACCTTACAGGAGTCTGTGCATTTGTTTTTCATTTACATGAATGTTTCATGTGTCTAAATCCTGTATCTTTCGTATTTAACCAAGCACTTTGTTTTTTAATCTCCACAGCTGTTACTATATTATATGTAATTACTTACTATCAAGCACAGCAGACTATTTGCATGAAGGTGTCCCATAGATAGGATGACATTTGGAACTGTAAAGGTTGCACTGTAAAATTCACTTCTGCTATTTAGTAATTATAGATGTTTAGATTTTAAAATGGAATATAGGTGCCAGGGCTACATAGGAATACTGTTAGCAGATGGGGGATGGATTAGATAGCTTTAGGATATTTTCATTTAGTAGATAATGTGTGCCTAATTTAAAAAAATTCATTGACCTAAAAACTATTTGGTAATAATATTCAATAGGTCCTATTAACTTTATAGAGATGAATCATCTTGATCCATTTCTATAAAATGTGTAAATATGTTGCCATGAATAGTTTTCCTCCATGCACCGTGAAATAGTGCCAAAGTTTTAACCTCATACTAACCATAAATAATGCTTAAATGATGCTGTAATTTTTGCAATCTGGGGCTATTCACAGATGAATTATTCGGCTAAAAGTGATATCTCTACTAGAGTAGTCTTGCCTCATTATCTCATTCCAAGATGAATGAAGGGGAGGAGAAATGTTAAGCTGATTCATATTGTTGCCATAGTTAAACCATTCTCTAATCAATCGTAATGTTGCTTGATAAACTCAGAGATATTTGTAACATTAAATTTGTTTGAAATGCAAGAATTTCTCATAAAAATAGAAGAGCAGTGTTTCTTTGAAAGATACACCATTACATTGCTAAATAATTTTCTAGAAGAAATTATATTGTGATTTTAATTAAAATATAATTGGAAGCACAGTACGTATATTCTATGTATGCTTTGAGATGTAAAATGAAAAATGTGTTGTGTTTTTTTTTCCAGTTCACCTACATATGTACCTGCTAGGTTTAGAGTCAAAGCTTTATTCCCAACATTAGAAATACAAAATAAATACGTTGTTTAAAAAGCTTTGAAAGATTCACCTTACTGAAAAAGTTCAAAGGTTGTAGTCATAGGTTAATGTCACGTTCTTTTTTAGGGCATAAGATCATTATCTGACTCATGGGGAGTCAATTCATGAGATCTTTAGGCCCTACCTGGACCATTACAAAAACCCCAGATAGGCAGGACTCTGTACCGACTCACAGTCAATACAGGACAAGTACACATTTGGATAATATAGAGGCTTCCTATTTAGGTCTCTTCAGGAGACTTTGTTTGCTATTAAACAAGTATATTTTACTTTATTGTGGAAGGTGATACTGACAACAGAAGAGATCAATGATAGCCCAGAACCCATGTCACTGCGAATGTTAATACAAGCTGCCATCCTTTTCTGAACTGCTGATAGTCTTTAAATGTTCTGCCGTATCCATTCTTAGTCATTTCTAATCTAAAGAGCAGCCACAGTAGTTTTCTTAAAAACTGGAATATGATCATCTTGTTCTTCCGCTTAGAAGTTTTCACTTGTTTCTCAGTGTTCTTTGAAGAAAGACCTGTGTGCAAGTTTAGTAAAGTGTTGGTTGCATGGTCTGGCTCCTTATTTCCCTCCTCCTTGGTCTCATCACCTCTTCCTCTCCTCTGGGTTGGTGACATGCTTGTGCTTTGGCCTTCTTTAAACCCCTCAAAATACAAAACTCCTTTCAAAACCTTCCAACCTTTCTCATCCCAGCCTAAATGTGGCATTCTGTGAAGCTTTCTGTGTTTCCCCACACTACCTCAGGTATCCTTGTCATGTACAATCTTAACCTATAGGTGACCTGCGTTTCAGTGATGACTGGGAATGAAGAGCAACTTTTATAACACCCATCTCTGACCACTCCTCCAAATTTCATCCTAAGGGGCATGCCTATCATTCCATCTAGTGTCCTAGAATAGTATCAGACACATTACAGGCACCCAATAAATACTTTTGAATGACTAATTTTAAACAGGTCTTAATTAGTAAATTTTACTTGCCATGTCTTTGTTTGCCTCACTGATACATTTATTTTTTCAAACTGTACCATATACCCACAGAGTCCTTCTAGATGACATTATGATTTTATCTTTGACCCTCCATCCTAAATATGATGGACGTTCTATTTCATGGCATGCAGATTTCCACCTTGAATCCTATGTGATCTTTGTGCCCAAGCTTTAGATTCTTTGGGAGAAGAAACCAGGTGCTATTTATCTTTATATCCCACCCCCCCCCCCATAGCTCACATAATAGACAAACAAGAAACCCTTGGATTAAATTAGTAAATGTTGTAGGAGCAAAGTTTATCATAGTCTAATGGCCTCAAAAAAAATATGTAGAATCCAGGTATCTACCAAATTCCCTGTTCTTTAGAAAAAATGATTAAACTGTTGACTGCAATTTGTTTCAGAGGAAGACTCTTCTCCTCTCGGGTCTATTTTAGAATATCCTGAACAGGGTTCATCATAGGAGGAAAAATATCCTCAAAGAACTACATTTAGACTCACCTCAGACATTCTGAAATATTCATTATGGATGCCCCAAATAAAAATATCCAAAATTTAAAAAGACAACTTGGGTCTTTGAGGGTTTTCTTTTTTATCAAGATTTTTAGAGCAGTTTTAGGTTTACAACAAAATTGAAAGGAGGGTACAGATCTCAAATATGCACCCTACCCCAACACATGCATTGCCTCCCCTATTATCAACATCACTTACCAAAATAATGTATTTGTTACTAAGGATGAACCTACATTAACACATCATAATCTCTCGGTGTTGCACATGTTATGAGTTTGGACAAATGGGTAATGGCATATAGCCATCATTATGGTATTTTACAGAGCGTTTTTACTACTCTGAAAATCCTGTGTACTCTGCTTACTCATCTCTCCCCACCTCCCCCCACCACCACCCCAGCAACCACTGATCTTTTTATTGGTTCCATAGCTGGTCTTTTCCACAGTACCATATAGTTCAAATTGTACAGTATATAGTCTTTCCAGATTGACTTCTTTCACTTAATAATACACATTTAAGACCCCTCTGTGTCTTTTTACAGCTTGATAGAAGATCTCTTTTTAATGCTAAGTAATATTCCATTACCTGGATGTACTATAGTTTATGTATCCATTCACCTACTGAAGGACCTCTGGTTGTTTTCTATATGGGACAGTTATGGATAAAGTTGCTATACTCATCTGTGTGCTGGTTTCTATGTGGACATAAGTTTTCAAATCCTGTGGGTAAATACCATGGAATATTATTGCTGACTCATGGCCTTTAAGTTTTCAACATTTATACCAGCAAGGGTATGTTCTGAACAGATGTGTAGCACAGCAGGAAAGATCACTTAGGCCTGATAGTCAGATTACTCTCAGTCTTGTATACTATAAATTTTCTAGATTTAATAAACTATACAAGATTGTCTATTCATCTAAAATTAATATGCAGCTAAAGTACCTGAGTTGATTATATTCCAAGAAGCCATTTTGATGTATGACAACCAATCAAAAATGGTTTGTATTTATATATGTATATATAAAAATTCTGCAAAGAGATCTACATATGTTTACATGAGGTCCTTAATGACCATTTTCTTCTCAGAGAAGTGTTCATAGGCAAACACTTTATTTTATCCTTAAATGGAATAGTGGCAAAAAAAAAAAAAATCCTGTTTTGCAGCAGAGAAGTTCATCATTTATCTATTTTTTCAGAATCTAAAGTTTTAGATAGGAAAAAGAATGACCTCTCTTTTGTTCACTGACAGGCAAATTATGTTATGAACAAAGCAGGTTATGAACAAACATATGAATCGAGAAAGGGGATACAAACACAAAGGCCTTGTTTCAAGTATATCATATTTAAAAATAATAGACTTGCTACAAATCTAGCATTTCAACTTCGCCCTAGCCTGGCAATTCTTTTTATTATTCATTACTAAGCTGAGAAAATTAGAGCTGTGAGAAATGCATGCTTCTGGTTAGCCTTTAAAGACAAATATGTCTGTCTAATAAATATGAGGTCCAGCTTCAGATCAATGAAGTAGGAGCCAGGATTCCTACAATTAATTCATGAATCTTTGACTGATTTTTCCATAGATCTGGGAAGAGCCACTTAAGCTCTTTATATCTTCACTTTACAATGTGAGTAACAACATAGCATCTGCATTACTGGATCTTGTACAGTTTAATTCTTTGCAAAAGCACTTTAAAATACTTTGATGAGAAGTACTATATTAAAGCAAATTATTACTGTTACTCATTTAGCTGATTGCAAAACATTGTGAACAAAGAACAGTATGAGCTCACTGCAAGCTAGATAAGGAATATAGGAAATCACTAGTCAAATTTCTCGGAGTAAACAATTCCATTTCTACCAGCAGTTGCCACTGACTGAGACAGGACAGTTCCTACGTGATGTGCCTCCATACCCATCTCTAGGCTGAATCTAACAGGCAATTTGGGTTCCTGTGTGAAATTAAAAAAAAAAAAAGTTTGTTTTTCTTAGTATTTTGTGTCATAACCAGTTCATATTTGAGTCTCCTTCATGTTGTGGCTTCTAAACTCAGGAGAGGCAACAGGCTTATAAGTCTTACAATATAGCATAATTTCAACATCAGTATTCCAATGGTTCAATGAAGAAATAGATAGCATCATGCATATTAAAAAAAAGAAAAATGTTGAGCCATTAATTTAAGTCAGCATTTGTTTATTAAGACAAAGTTCATTATTAGGTCTTTTCTAATGAATTGTTTTCTCAAATATAACTTTTGAGCATCACTTCCTCTCTCCTGGCCATTAACTGAGGATATTTTTATACTCTGCAAATGAAGTCCTTATGCAAAATCAAGCTTAACTTTCCTATGCCTTATTGAGAACACGTATTCCCACTTTCAAAGATTACAAGCTATCAATGATGTGTTGGCATTTTTTTCCCTTAAAAGAAACCAGAAACCTCTTGCCTTGGCCAAGCACAGTCATTGATCAGAGAGTTCTCTTAAATTGACTTGTCATCAGAGAAAACCTCATTTTCTTTCTTCCTTCCTCTCTCTCTCCTCAATGAAGAGGTCACTGATGGGAACAAGAATATATCGCAAAAAGGAGTTTAGGATTTCTCTTTGGCCTTTTCAAAAAGTTACATCCAAAGCAGGTTCACAAAACATCACATTTCAAAAAAAGACTCACAGTCTTAAAAACAAAAACAAATGAAAACTACAAATAATACCTAGTTTAAAAAAGTGTCTTAAAATGTGAGAAATTTATAAGAGTTAAAGGCTTATGGATAATTGCAAGTTTACTATTCTGTGGTTTTATTTTCCTTCTAGAATCATCATTTGTTCTGATCTACAGAGTTCAGGTCAGGTATTATGGATGTGGCCTGATTTTATTAGATAGCATATATAGACCTAGAATAAACCTACAGTTGCTTGAGAAATCTCAAACAAACAAACAAACAAAATACTTGATTTGCTGGGAGAAGATGAGAATAACTGATTTTAGAAGAATAGATTTTAAAATTAAGGACACGTTTTATTAAGACCTAAGAAATGATACAACCAGTATGCTTTGATAGCAATTCCACTCTTCCTTGGGCTTCATACTTAATACAGGTCTTCTTCCTTAAGGGCCAAGATTATCATCTGTTTTGTTGACTGCTGTGTCTCCAGCACCTAGAACAACGTCTGACACCGAGGAACACTCAAATATTGTCTACTCAATGAATAAAAGTTATTCCTGCTAATCTCCAGTTTCTGAATGAGTAAAATGTCCTCGTAACCAAGGTGAAGTAGTACTTGCTACTCCAATCCACCTTGCAACTGGGTAACAGTAAGTGATGCTGTTTAGGTCTTTGTTATCTCTTGATGTCACTATCATTCCTACTGAGGTTTGTCCATTATACGACAAGTTACTTTTTTTTTTTAATTTTTTTTTCTTTTGGGATCTATTTATTTTTTTTAATATGAAATTTATTGTCAAATTGGTTTCCATACAACACCCAGTGCTCATCCCAATAGGTGCCCTCCTCAACGCCCATCACACACTCTCCCGTCGTTCCCACCCCCCATCAACCCTCAGTTTGTTCTCAGTTTTTAAGAGTCTCCTTATGTTTTGGCTCCTTCCCTAACCTTTTTTTTTTCTTCCTTCCTTCCCCCAAGTTACTTTTTAAAGTACTACACCAAGGATTCATCTAACATCAAAATTTTCTCAATCTTTTTTGCTCTTTTAACATTTGCTCTTGCCCGGATATTTTTCCTTTTTTTTTTTTTTTAAATTTTTTTTTCAACGTTTATTTATTTTTGGGACAGAGAGAGACAGAGCATGAACGGGTGAGGGGCAGAGAGAGAGGGAGACACAGAATCAGAAACAGGCTCCAGGCCCTGAGCCATCAGCCCAGAGCCTGACGCGGGGCTCGAACTCACGGACCGCGAGATCGTGACCTGGCTGAAGTCGGACGCTTAACGACTGCGCCACCCAGGCGCCCCTATTTTTCCTTTTTTTAAAAAAAATGTTTATTTATTTTGAGAGAGAGAGAGAGAGAGAGAGAGAGAAAGAGAGAGAGAGAGAGAAAGAGAAAGTGCAGGGGAGGGGCAGAGAGACAATCCTAAGCCGGTTCCACATCGTGAGCGAGGAGCCCAGTGCGGGACTTGAACTTGTGCACCTTGAAATCCTGACCTGAGCCCAAAGAGTCCGATGCATAACCAACTGAGCCACTCAGGCATACCTACTTTTTTTTGTTGTTGTTAATATACAGATTTTCTAATTGTCCTTGGATACTCAAATTTAAAATGGAATGTCTTTGTCATATATCTTTTATGATACCTTTATTTGGTATTTTAAGTAGTTTCCGAAATCCCCATTCTTACCTGAAGACAACCTGAGATAATTTTAAAATAATTTTCACCCTATGTCTACTCTCTTCCAGCATACAACAATCTATAAATATATATAGATACATGCTCATCTATTTGTTCCATCTTTCTCATTCAATTTGAGCCTAAACCTTGGATAAAACAAAAAGACCAGAGTAAAGAAGGTTAAACTAGAGTCCTACTTTGAAAGATAAAGTTCTAATAGAAACTTCTAATTTTCTTTCGTCTGTCCTATTAACATTTGTTAACTGTTTGTTAACTGATTTCTTGCTTGCTTACAAAGACAGAAAGATAAGGAAGATGACAGCTAACTCTTTTCCCAATCAGAAGTGGGATATTTATTGGGATAAATATTAAGTGATAAATTTTCAATATTGTGATCAAAAAAAGTCAAACAAGAAAATGACTGTGGGTAGTCCCATATTATAGCATGTGGTGAGAATTTTCTGGGCCTCACTGCTGTCATTTACTTTAGGAATAATAAAACTGGCAGTACTATCGTAACACAAAATAATCAGCCTATAGGAGTTTGTGAACTCTATCCTGCTATTTACCACTTTACAAATTCTAAGAGCTACCTGCCAGAGGGCATACAATGCTGTTGGGTTTGTTTTTTGTTTTGTTTTGTTGGCCTTTACTTCTAAATTCCTATTTAGAAGTAATACTAGAATACTGCTTTAACCACTTTAAATTAAATCCTGGGTTAGAAACTTTTACCCAAATTAGAATTACCATAGAAGTCAAGAGCATAGGTTGGGAATGAAGACTAACGGGGCTGAAATCCAGGATCTGCCACCCTCTAGTTGATTACCCTTAGGCCTATTAAGGTCAGAGCCTATTTCCTCCTCAGTAAAATAAGGATTATAAAATCGGTCACTGGATTGTTGAAACAAGAAATACAATAGTATGTAAAGCATTTATCAAAGAAATGAAACATACTCTGTACATAATGAAAAATTTAAAAAGGCTATTTCAATCAAGTGATCTCTTCTTTAGCCCTTTATCCCAATAATATTGAAGAAAATGGAATGAGGGGATTACATGAGAACATTACATGTGAAAATGAACCGTGAACTCACCCAATCCAGTTTTATGTATAGATTTTTGCTCCTCACCCTACAACCTCTGCTTAATTCAAGATTGGTTTGGTTGTATCACTGAAGACTTCTTTTTATCTTTGATTTCATCTTGAAGGCGGAGTGGGATGAACATGCATGTATTCCCAAGGTCTACTATAAAAGCTGCATTTTTCGCTTTTTCTGTTCTGAGAACTATTTTGTTTTTATTGGAGTTATACTATGGATGAAAATACTTTGTGGATTTATTACATGTTCTTTCTCTTTTTTTTTTTTTTTTTTAACATTTGTTTTTGAGAGACAGAGCATGAGCAGGGGAGGGGCAGAAAGAAAGGGAGACACAGAATCTGAAGCAGGCTCCAGAGCCTGATGCAGGGCTCTAACCCACGAACCATGGGATCATGACCTGAGCCAAAGTCGGACACTTACCCAACTGAGCCACCCAGATGCCCCCCCTTCTACTTTTTCTAATACATTCCATAGAAACAAGCCTAATATAAAGACTTGGAATTCCCCTAAGTCAGGAAAATCTCTAAAAATAATCGGGCCCAATTAACTTATCCCTGTCACACTATAATTAAACCATTCCTCCTTTCTGACAAGGTAGTCAGTTAACATATGGACATAAGTTCTTTGTGAAGAAATCCATAGTTTCTTCAGTGATTGCCAAAGTAATAACTTCTGGGACAACCTTTGTAGCTACGATAACTACTATGAAAAGCCATGAAAATGGATTATCATGGTAGGAAGTATAATATATGGATAATAGCATTAGATTTGGAGCCACAGAGGCCTGGGTTTGAATTCCAGGTCTGTCTCTTATTTGCTGTGTAAGTAATCTTAAGCAAGTTATTCAAACTGTTAGAGACTTAACTTTCCTCTTTGTGAAATGGTAGGGATATCTTCACTAGATGGTTTCTATGATTTAGTAAGATAATATCCATAAAGCATAGGGCCTGGCACATGGTTAGTACTCAATCATTTTTCTTACTTTTTACCTTCATCGTAAGCTATGATAATTATTACTTATGGAACTCTCTCTTTTATGCGAAGGCCTTCAAAGACAAGGTACTAAACTTGACAATTTAATGACCTTAGGAATAAAAATACTACTTTGAAGTAGCCAAAATGATATACATTATTTAGAATCAAACTGACTTTTGTCAATTCAGAACAAGAATCTGAATTTTCAAAGCAGTATTTCTTAAATAAACTCAAATAATTTTGAGCAGTGTTGAGAGGACAAAGAATACAATGCAATTTATCTTTTATGTATAGTCTTGTTCTAGCTCTTGTAAATTTAGGTAAGAAAAAATGATTTCCATTTAAAAGGCATAATTGTCTGGTAACATAAATTGAGTCTCTACATAGGTTCATTAATGATGGATTCTGCCAAGACTTCGTAATCACTGTATTTTCATACATGAATTCAGTCTTCTGAGGCCCATTAAGTATTATGTTTGAGGTTCCAAGGCTAGACATGGACTTTACTGATATTTGAGCCAACCTGTAATTTGTTTCAGCATTCATACTCCAAAAACTTATTCAATAAATACTTGTTGCGTGTCTAAGAGGTATAATAAAGTCTACCATTATCTGTAATCAAATATCAGTTGAATGGATAGAACATGAGACTTATCTTTGTAATCAATATTTAATAAAAAAAAAGCAATAATTTTTTATTTGAAATAAGTATCTCTTTAACATTATGAGTTTCTCTTGAGAATTTGTCAGATTATGAGAAATAGGAGTTCTTTTGAATACTCATAATGAAATATTTATTTGTATTATCAAGGACCGGCAAACTTGTCTACATATTAGGTTTACAAAATCTATCAAACCATGTTCAAAATGTTTCCATTTCATAAAACCTAAAGCAGGTTTGGCCAGGTACTTCATTGCTTAATTTCATACCTGTATTTATGTAAGTTTAATGCATGTGTGTTTGATTCATTTACAATCAAATTATTCAAATGTTACTTTTAAAATTATTTATTTTGTTCTTAGGTATAATGTCTTTCTTTTAGGAGCTCAAAGCACTCTATAAATGTTAATGGGCATTTTCACAATACCCCTATGAAGGAGATGGCAACAAGTTCTGTGAATTTCACTGAGGTCATTTTTCAAGGGACCACAAAAACATTAACACATAAAACCTCAGAGTCTTAGCAGTGCTTGGTCCTAAAAGGAATGTGTAAAATAATTAAGTAAGCAGATTTCACTCTGGTTTCTTCTTTGTTTATAATCAACAGGATTTTCTGAAAATGGTACAAAATTATTTAGTTGGGGGTAAGATAATCCATTTCCTATTTTCTTCTCTTTGTTTCACTGGTGATGGTAGTCATGACCACTAATCTTTCTCCTCTTCCAACTCCCCAGATTAAGAAGTAGATACTAGTCCACCTTTACAAATATCTCCCAGAAATATGTGCTTCCTTGAAAAGTTTGGGGAAAAATTAAGCTGAATATGTAGTGACTAAGTTATTGAATATAACTGAAAATCAATGTTAGTGAAAATGACTAACATAGCAAGACCTTTCATACTTTATCTTCCTAACTCAATACTTACCATATACCGGGAATTTTTTAAAGTATTTATTAACTGGACTAAAGTTATTAGACTATACAAAAAACTCCAGATATCCAACATGCCTTTAATAAATAAGGTAAGTTGATAATTAATGTTACTTGTGTTTCCAGAATTCAAATGGTCACTTCATACTGAGTGTTAGGTGAATAATTTTTGTTAAATTAGTAGAATCTACAACTTTAACTTTAAAGAAAATGTTTAAGATTGGTTTCTGAATGATACATAGGTTCTTGTGGAAAAATAGAACTGACACAATTCTCTGTATTTAAATTTAATTTAAAAAAACACACTCGAGTACAAAAGAAGTATGAATCACACGAGTTACAGTTATGATTATCAAGTAAAGAAAGGGGCAGGCAATCACTAAATTGGTGCCCAGGGAATATTTCATGGTTCACAGGAAAGAAAAATGACCCAAATAGTCTTTTATAAAATCCAAAGCCATTGCTAATATTGTAATAAAATAATCTTCATGAATAAAAACAATGCTTTCGAATAGTAACATGTGACAGAAAAGTAAATTTTCTGGGCCTCAAAAATTAGATTATCTATAAATTGGCTAAGGGATATTGGAGGACATCCAATCATCATCTCTATACTCTGTGGTGATTTTTGACTCAGTCTCAAATTATCTCTTTTCTTGTTAGAAAAAAATGTTGAAATTTATCCTATGAAGATGATTTTTTGTATTCCTGTTCTGTAGCCCACAATCCTTAATTGCTACAAAAATATCTTTTGACCAGATTTCTATTCTGATTTTCTTTATGTATAATCTTTCTTTTATATGCATGTATGAACTCTATAATACGTACATTTTTATATATAAAAATAAGGTAAAACTAAGATTCATAAACACAACAGTAAAATGTAATTGAGCACTTAGGCCATATAATTCTCATTAAATGTCCTATGAGATAGCTCTATATTTGTTGCAATATCCCCATTTTTAAAGTAAGTGAAGAAACTGTGGATTAGCAACTTGATCATGGCCACACATCTTAAAAGTGCTAAAACCTGGATTCAGATCCCAAACTGTGTAGCATTCAGATGTATAACAGTAAATGCATGACACTGAGACCCAACTCATCATCGCTGATGAATGTGCAAGAGAGAAAAATTATCTTTGATTTTTTTATAGGAGTCAAAATAAGGAAATAATTAACTTATTATGTTAAATTATCTCAGGAAAAACGGTGATTAATTATAACAATAAACTAAGAAAGATTAGAAATTCACTGAAATCTTACTTAACAAAACTATTCTTGAAAACATAATTGGGCACACATCAAAATATCATCAAGGTTATTAGAAGCCATTGTTATCATGAAATAAGATAAAAACTAATTTTACTAAATGGAATCAACAAGGTCTTTACACACAATTATATTTAAGCCATAATAGGAGCACCGAGCTGTTTTATGAGGCAATAATCTGGTTCCCGCGTGGATACACTATAAGGCTGAAGGCTGGTTAGAGTGTTTTGCAATAAGAGAACTGGATTATTGCCTCGTAAAATTGTTCCGCACTTTTCTCATTGTGATTATTCTACAAGTTTTTGAGAATTCACTTTTAAATAAATGTCAGTACACAAGTAAGTACTTATGTGGAAAGAAATCTGTGACAAAGAAATAAAGCAAAGGAAGTACATACCACCCTTTGTAAATAACAATCTTAAGGCCTAAAGAAAGTAGTTTTTCATAATGCAAAATGATAACCAACCACTCTTAAACTTGAAGATTTGTTAGATAAAAAAATTTTTTTTTATTCTTTAAACTGGCCACCAGCCTTCACAAGCAGGTAATAAAGTGATATTCTTTTGTATTTATAGTGGGATCATCTTCTTCAGATGGATCTAATATTTATAAAATTCTCATCGGAAAATAGGTATTTCCAATTCTACTAAGTTTCCATTCAGTTTGTCTTTACAGGAGTATGTTAATCCCCTCCTATTCTTTCACTTTAGAAATGTGTATCACTTAATAATCATCTTTAGCTAATATTTCTGCAATACATTTATGTGCACAGAAATAGGCCTTGGGCTTAAGAAGAATTGAATATGCATTATTTGATAGGTCAATTACCTTTGCTATATTTCACTGTCAAATGGAATTTTCTGTCTATAGATAAGATTACTATAAAATTATGGATC
This sequence comes from Leopardus geoffroyi, assembly GCF_018350155.1. Classification (NCBI taxonomy): domain Eukaryota; kingdom Metazoa; phylum Chordata; class Mammalia; order Carnivora; family Felidae; genus Leopardus; species Leopardus geoffroyi. The sequence continues at coordinate 67,834,796 of NC_059328.1, forward strand.
TATGATTAGTATTTCTCCACAATTATTCACTTATCTCTCACTCACAAACTATACCTGCGTTGCCCTGGGATGCCCCGAACGTGTCAGATTATGTCAACTGGCTCAAAATCCAATACCTTACAATCTAAGTCAAATCCAAATCCATCTCCCCTTGATCCAGGAAAGTATGAACTAAAACAAATAACCCGCCCTCTATATATTCAACGTCCATTGTTTAGACCAGACCAGCTTAAAAACAAGAAATTGAAAAGGAGAGGAAACTGGAAGGTGCACACAAGTAACTAGTTCATGACAATTCAGTAATCTCGCTGTGAAAATACACTCAGATCCTTCTACTTGGGGGTAAAGAATGTTCCCTTAATAGGCCTACTTTTTTTCCTGGATATAGATCTTCATTCTGTTCTCTTTGCAACATCCCTTATCATCCTTCCTTGGCCACATATGAAAAGTTTAAGGGAGACTATGTCCTTCCTGGCAATAGAGGAGTTTTCCTAGTCAGCTTTGTGCCTAGCTAAAGGTGAGGGTGTATGATTTTTTTTCACTCTTCAAAATCACAAACTCTTAATCCAGAATAGTAATAGAACTCTGTTAAAAGTTTAAGATTTTTAAAAAATACAGATTTGTTTCTAATCAACTCCATATGCCATAATCCATACCGCATTTTTTTGAAACACCTTTTAAAATGCATTTCATAACAACCAGATCATGCTATCAACATCTGGCCATGAAACCTCTTTGTCTAACACTGTAAGGTCATCATATCCATTTTTTGCCTTACAGATCATCATAGGTGATAATTCTACAGGCTTCACCATCATATAACAAAGTTCCCAATCCCCCCTATAATAGTTTCATCACAGTCTCCTATTCTTACCCAAAGCCTATTCCATGAATTTTCAATTTTCATTATATTAGCAACCCAATCCTGTAACTAGTTTTGGTTTTACACATATTTCTGCCACAATAATGCTGCATAAAATATCCCCCCCCCATCACCAAATATCACGGACTTTCAAACAAGGGGTCCATCTGGAGCAAGATGGCCTCAGACAGAGAGCAGATGTACAGGATTCCAAGCCTAGTTATACAAGTATTTTTATTTCCTCTGTTTGTGCCCATCCCCTAAAAACCCACTGCAAAGACAAGTCATGTGACTAGGGTGTTTATTTCATCTGATGATTGGGAGTAAGCAGAAGGCCACAAGGTAAAGAGTGCAAGGAAGTAAGGAATCACAATAAAAATACACATTTTAGAAGGAACTGACAAATCTGCAGTCATAATGAAAGACTAACAAACCTCTGACCACAATAAAATATTAGATTGAAAGATATAAGAATACCAAGGATTTAAAATATATAACTTAGTTTATGTCATATAGCTAAGAGAGTCTACACATTTTTTTCAGGAAAAATGATAAACATAAATTTAAACCATGTTGCAGGGGAAAAATCCTCAGTAAATTCTGAAACCTAGACATCATAGGGCCACATTCCTTAAATAATATGAATATAATAGATGTTGACAAAAAAAGGAAAGCATGTAAAATAACAACTGAATACACTTGGAAACCAAGGGGGAAAAAAAGACTACTTAAATAACTCTGAGATCAAAGATAAAATATAAATGAAGTTATACCCTATTTAGAAATAACCAAAAATGAGAGGACTCATCAAAACCCATCAAGGCAACCAGAACGTTTCTCAAAGGCAACTGTGTAATTATAAATGCATTGTTTAGGAAACAAGACAAAAAAAAATCAAAATAAGCTGCTAATTAAAAAAACTGTGAAAATAGCCAAATTAACTCAAAAAAGTGGAAGGAAAAAAATAAAGACATAAGATTGAACTTGAAACACTGAACAGAAGGGGGCTTGATCATAAGATTGAAGCTATATTACATACTTCTTAATACATATAAACTTGAAAAATCCAAATTAAATGGAAATTTAATAGGAAAATGTAAATTCACTAAAATGGACTCATATATATCAAACACTCATTCAGAGCAGATGAAAAACCAAAGATTTACCATGCATGCTTTAAAACTATCTTAATACCAACATCAAACTGAATTAAAAGTTTATACACAAAAACAAACTCTAAATAAACCTAACATATAATGATATATACAAAACTTTTGAATATTAGAAAATTAACTACAGTAGTATAGTAAAATATTAACTGATCATGACCAAATATTTATATCATAACATATGAGGGCTCAACATTGCTCAACATTAAAAGTTTTTTTTTTAAATTTTTTCTTTAACATTTATTTATTTTTGACACAGAGAGACAGAGTGTGAGGGGAGGGGCAGAGAGAGAGAGAGAGAGGCAGACACAGAATCCGAAGCAGGCTCCAGGCTCTGAGCTGTCTGCACAGAGCCTGACGTGGGGCTTGAACTTGCGAACCGCAAGACCATGACTTGAGCTGAAGTCTGATGCCCAACCGACTGAGCGACCCAGGTGCCCCAACATTAAAAGTTTTAATTCAGAGTTTAAAGGTGTTAACAGGATATGACCATTTAAATAAGTGTGTTTTTTTTTTTATTGATCAATCAAAACTCAATAAAGTGTTCTTTTTAAAAAAATGCATTGATAAGGGTGCCTGAGTGGCTCAGTCAGTTAAGTGTGAGACTCTTGGTTTCAACTCAGGTCATGATCTCGTGGTTTGTGGAACTGAGCCCCATGTCAGGCTCTGCGCTGACAGTATGGAGCCTGCTTGGGATTCTCTCTTTCTATCCTCTCTACCCCTCCCCCACTCGCAGGCACTCTCTCTTTCTCTCTCTCTCTCTCTCTCTCTCTCTCTCTCTCTCTCTCTCTCTCTCAAAATAAACTTTTAAAATACAAGTAAAAGTTAAAAAGTAAAAAATGCACTGATAAGGGCCACTTGGGTGGCTCATTTGGTTAAGCCTCCAGCTTGGTTCACATCATGATCTCACAGTTCATGGATTTGAGCCCCAAGTCAGGCTCTATGCTGACAGCTCAGAGCCTGGAACTTGCTTCAGATTCTGTGTCTCCCTCTCCCTCTGTCCCTCTCCCACTCATGCTCTCGCTCTCTCAAAAATAAACATTAAGAAACAATTTTTTAATGCACTGATAAAATCAAAATGTCATTTCAAACTAAAACCCAACACATGCCTTTTCCATATGCACAGATGCATACATAAACACATGCACACACAAAGGGACAATAAAATACATTTTTATTTTTTTTATTTTTATTTATTTATTTATTTTTTAATTTTTTTTTTCAACGTTTATTTATTTTTGGGACAGAGAGAGAGCATGAACGGGGGAGGGGCAGAGAAAGAGGGAGACACAGAATCGGAAACAGGCTCCAGGCTCTGAGCCATCAGCCCAGAGCCCGACGCGGGGCTCGAACTCACAGACCGCGAGATCGTGACCTGGCTGAAGTCGGACGCTTAACTGACTGCGCCACCCAGGCGCCCCTAAAATACATTTTTAAAAGCAATTTGGTAGGACATGAAGTAAAATGAATCGCTAAGAATAACCCACCAAAAAGCATTCTTACAAACAAGACAGTAAGCCTCCTGCTACAGCTACTATACAAAAAACAAATAAAAAAACAATTTAATTCACAATCAAACAAAATTACAATATATCCAGAATTTAATCTACTAAAGTTGAATAAAACTAAATGAATAAATCTATAAAACCTATATAAAAGGAGAAACACAGTCTTGGAAGGAAAGATGTAATTTTAGAGAGATAACAGATTATCAAAATGATCTACTAATTCAATGCAATCCCAAACAAAACTCTAAAAAACTGTTCTCCAAGTTTGACAAACTAATGGTAATATTGTCTGGAATATGAAATAAGAATGGCATGGAAATTATTTTAAAAGAATACGAGGAAGGTCTCCTTTTTATCTGTTAAAAAAATATTCCATAAAGTAATTTTAGTACTGGTGAAATTAGAAAATAGACAAGAGTAGAATAGAACTGAAGAAAAAGTCCCACTTAGAGATCATAAAGTTGCTACTTCAAAAACCACTTCTTGGAGATCAACCTCTTTTGTGACAGTGATGAACCATCTGTGAAATACACACACATATACAGAAAATTTTCCTCAGAGGCATTTGAACTAAATGTACAAACTTAAGCTCTAAATACTTAATATAAAATTGAGTATATTTATAATTTTTAGTAGAGGAGGTCTTAAAAGAGATACAAAAGGAAAAAGATACAAATATATAAAGGAAAAATTCATACATCCATCCACTGAATATTTTAATAGTGCTGTATGATCACACATTATTAAGAAGTTTAAGAAAACGTAGATAAGGGGCACCTGGATGGCTCAGTCAGTGAAGCATCCAACTTCAGCTTAGGTCATGATCTCATGGTTTGTGAGTTTGAGCCCCGCACTGGGTTCTGTGCTGACAGCTCAGGGCCTGGAGCCTGTTTCAGATTCTGTATTTCCCTCTCTCTTTCTGCCCCTCCCTCACTCACACTCTCTCTCTCAAAAACAAACGTTAAAAAAAAATAAATAAAAAAGACAGTGTAGATAAATATTTCCTAAGTATATTTCCACCTCTCTAATATTCGGGGAATGCTATTGTAAACAATATTTTTTTAACCAGATTTGAAAAGTATAAAAAGTGTGATAATATCTCGTATTGGTAAATGTATGGGGAAATGAGTTCTGTCCTGTAGTTTTGGTTAAAATGGCTTTTGCCTTGAGAGAAATTTGGTTGTCATTGCTGAATCCAGAAACTCCCCTTCTTGTTTCTATTATAGATAACCAATTACATGTTTCTGCAAAGACACACATAGAAAAAAGTTCATCGCAGCACTGACTGCCATGCCAAAGAATGAGAAACGAGGCAAAAGCCTATCATTTGGGGAATGTTTAAATAAATAAAAGTACATCAATAAATAAACAGTATGTGGCCATTAAAATTAATGAGATTGATATATAAATACTAACCTTGAAACATGTCTTCAATATATTGCTCACTGTAAAAAGCAAGTTGTAGACAAATATGCAGAGCACAGCCCATTTCTTAATGATGAAACATGTAGAGGTGTGTATGTAACATATGTGAGTGTGTTTATGAAAGAGTGTATATCCTTACCACAGTGACCGGGTACTAGAGAACACCTCATTTATTTCATATTCTTTGTTAAATTTTGTTTCCTACATTTTTTTTTATTTTTTAATGTTTGCGTGAGCGCGCGAGCCAGCACACAAGCACGAGCTGAGGAGAGGCAGAGAGAGACAGAGAGATAGGGAGAGAAAGAGAATCCCAAGCAGGCTCCACACTGCCGGTGCACGGAGCCCAATAGGTGGGTGTGGGTTTGGAGTCACAAACCGTGAGATCATGACCTAAACTGAAGTCGGACACTTAACAGACTGAGCCACCCAGGTGCCCCTATTTCCAGCATTTCTCACTTGCAAAGTCAGGGTTTATTTTAAAGGCCTAAATCTATACTAACTAACCCTGGTTCTGTAAGAAAAAAAACTGCTGAGATTATTTTTTGAATGAGCATTCAATTTTCTGTGTGCAGTATAAATTCAGTTATTGCTAAAACATTTCTATCTACAGATCTAAACTGGATATTCATTTTTATATTGATAAATTTTATCCCCTTTCATCAGTTAAAACAAAGCCATTACTTTCTACTGTGGCAAAAGCAGAAAGCAGAAATTTCTTTGGGATACTTCAAACTCAGTACAATGAGAATATACAGTGGTTTTATTTGAAATCTGAAGAACAGTATTAGCAACACTAATGATAACCTAGGAGACTGAGACAGCAGTTAAATAAGTAGGCTCATTTGAACTCCTTCTAAGAAATGGTCATTTTGAGGTATTTACCAGATCATTCAATTACTAGCAAAGTATGTAAAATTATTTTAGGAAAGTTTGTTTTTGTGTTTGTTTGTTTGTTTTTCCTACAATATGATTATGCCTGTCTCAAAGTCAGGGCTTCAGAATTTGTCCCCTAAAAGGTTGATCATTTCATACATGTTGAGTTATAAAAGTCACTGCTCTCTATAAGACTTTCTCTTTGGTCTCTTAAGACACCAACCCCTATTGCAGATACTTGTTTCTACAAATGAAAAGCCCTTAGGATGTTTCTAGGTAACTTCAGTTCTGTCACATTAACAATCTAACTTAGAGCTTCAGAGGAAAAGGTCTATGCACAATATTTAAAATTACCCACTTTTCAAAAAGCAAGAGAAAAATTTATGGCCATCTGAAAAGACAGAACAGACTTTGAACTGGTAGTTTTGCTAATAATCTGCTATTATCACACATGGAACTAATGGAATTTGGGAAGCTGAATTTGAGATTATCCCAGAACTACTGTCTTTAACTTCCACTGTGGATAGAACCTGTCAGTTTGCCCTACACAAGACAGACCAAAACATGCCAACTTGAACCATAGCCCCCTCCCCGTCCTCACCCCCACCTCCCTCACTCTGGAACCCAGTTCTTGGACTAATGGCAGATGTCCATAGGAAGTCACACTTCTTCCTTCTCAGCCTCCTTCTTAACACAAGTTCAGGCAGTTGCCAACAATTATTTGGAATTCAAAAACAAGGTGAAGTATACTGGCCAATTCTGCCCTACATAAACATTTAATTTTAACCATTTCTGTCCTCCTTTTTCTCCAACACAATTCTACCTACTACTGCTAATGTACCTTTGCTCCCTTTTCCACCTTTAAGGTGTCCTCCTCCTACATTGTGTCCACTAAAATCATTTCCATCTTTCAAGGCCCAGCTCATGTCTCACTTCCTTCATGGAGCGTCACAAAGGCATGGTAGACCACTGTAAACTCCAGCTCCTCGGGAGGCTTCCTTGAGCATTTTTCACACAGAGTAGGGAGCCGACATTACCAAGAAAATTGTTAATTATCTAACTTATGAATACCACTATCAGAACACACTCAATAAAACAGAGTAAAGAGTTACTAACAATAATTAGTGATTTTAGGTTTTTGGTGATTTTAAGTGCAGGTTGAAAGACATTACTGAAACGGATATATTTTTTTTTTTTTTACTAGCAAAGAACAAGTTCTCTTTATTTATTTTTTAAAAGAAGAAACACACTGGAACAGGATTTCAAAAACTATTCATCGGGATTATAAAACTGCCGATGACATTTCAGAACTTCATTTTAAAAAATATCACTTGTCGCATAGCAAAATGTATTCCAATTGGATTTAACATTCAAATCAAATTAGAAATGTTACTTTATAAACTTCATAATGAAATTGTTTCAGCTGTTTGCCAGTGACCACCATCCTCCTAATTCTCCTGGTTTGGAGCATGAAGGCTGCAAGTTGGCCTTACAAATTTGTTGAAGATCTATCAATTCTGAATTTATTCTCCCTACAAAACACATTATTGTGCACATTGTAAATGCATCATGTTATTGTTTAGTCCACTGGAGAGCAGAAATAAAGTTTATTTCAAGACGACTGTCAAAACCGGTTGCGGGGAGGGGAGGTGGGGGTGGGAGGGACACTTAAATGTTAAGAATTTGCATAGCTCACTTTTGAAATACTAATTAATGGATTTAAGGCTGTGTAAAAATGCTGGAATTTCACCGTTTTAAAGTTAAGCATTGAGGATGTAAAATTCAATATACTTTATAATATTGTATTTAACAGCACGATAGAGAATCATGCAGCAGGGAGAAGTATTCATCTTCTTTTTTTCCTCCCACAAAAGATATCTTTAGTGTCAAAGCCTAATTTTCCAAAAACTTTAAACATGACTCTCGTACATGCCAAATGACTTATTTAACTTATTAATGAGGAAACATCAAGATGGTAAAGCCAATTCAAAGAGTATTTGAGAAATAGAGATATATACAGCTAATGAGGAAAATTATACTGTAATGTTTGCTAAGTCAAAGATAAAATCGGTTAATGTCCTAAGGGACAATGCAACATTAAGCACATATCCATTTCTATACATGGCAGAAATTATATTCATTTCTATTGGACAAAATCTACAAGTTTGAATAAAATATAACATTTAGCTCCTAATCAACAGAACAAAGGCACAGTCTCCTAAAGGATAACACAAATAGTCCTTGAAAAGCCCTGTTAGACAACGTGCTAGCATGACTTTGAAGGCTATGCAGTCAAGCTCATGCCTCATGTTAAAGTTTTAGATAATTTTTCTCAACACTAACATTGCTTTTGTAAGTTAATTCAATGTTTAGACCATTAACAGTTTGAATTTGCTTTTTATTAGAACAAAATCTTTCTCACACAGGAAAAGAGAGAACACTCTGTTTTCATCATCTTGTGAGAATTCTTTCACCAACAGGGAAAATACCAAGAAGCCACGTGAAGATGAGGGTGCTTGACTGGTCTCAGCCATCAGTTCTAAAGGGTCTCAGCAAAATTACAATTGACTTCATGTTTTGAATCTTCAGGATTACTTGTGAATTGTGCAAAGCAAGTCTTATAAGGGGTAGGCCATACCATTGGTAAGTAGTTCTTTCCTTTCTCATCTTTAAAATAACTTAAAAGGTGCTCTTTATTAAATATGGAATGCTTCAATACAACATCTCTTTCAGGATACAGACCTAAAGTAGAAGAGGCTGTTAGAAGAGGCCCCTCACACTTAACATGTCTATGTAAATAAACAAATCAAACCGTTCGGGTTTCCATCGATTTGGCACTTCTAGTCTCCATATTCCTTTACCATAAGAAATTTACCACTGACTTCTGGCTTTCATGTTTGTATATGTGCTTCAGGCAGGCAGTTTATTGCATTAACAAGTAGCATCAAGTTAAGAAATACAGGTTGGGCTTTATCTAAAGCTGTCTTCCACAGGCTGAGGAGATGCTGAAATCTAACCCATATACCCCTTTTCAAGCCTGGGACCCAGGAGGTTTCATATCTCTTTAGGGAGTAACATATTAAAAATTCATGTAATTGGTACAGCCACTTTGGAAAACAGTATTGCGGCTCCTCAAAAAATTAAAAATAGAAACACCATACAATCCAGTAATTCAATTACTGGGTATTTACCCAGAGAAATTGAAAACACTAATTCAAAAACCTATATGCACCCCCTATGTTTATTATTTACAGTAGCCAAGATATGGAAGCAACCTAAATTTCCATTGATAGATATATGGATAAAGAAGATGTTGTGTGCGTGTACACACCCACCCACACATGATGGAATATTAGTCATAAAAAATGAGATCATGCCATTTGCAACAATATGGATGGACCTTGAGGGTAGTATGTTAAGTGAAATAAGTCAGAGAAAGATAAATACCCTATGATCTCACTCATATGTGGACCCTAAAGAGACAACAAGTGAATAAAAAAGCAGACCCATAAATACAAAGAACTGATGGTTGCCGGAGCAAAATGGGGTAGGGGATGGACGGGATGGGCAAAATGGGTGAAGGGGAGTGGGGAGTACAAGCCTGCGGTTACGGAATAAGTGACAGGAATGAAAGGTACTACCTAGGGAACATAGTGGTATTGTAGTAGCTTTATATGGTGACCGATGGTAGCTATACTTGTGATGAACATAGCATAATGTATAGATTTGTCAAATCACCATGTTGCACACCTGAAACTAGTGTAACATTGTGTACCAATTATACCACAATTAAAAAAAAAATCACACAAAGTCACCTTTTGGATGAACTGTGGTTTCCATTAATGTGGTACATCTTATCAAAGCAAGGGCAGCCTCATTACACCTCTGAATCAGAAGGCAAAATCTGGCTGAAGAGGTTTCTTGATTCATATATAGCAATAAATATGAAAATGCAGACATAATGAAAACATAGGACATACAGCTATTTTCAGAAAAGCAAAATTAAATAACTAAACATGGGACATACTGTGGGCAGGAGATTCAGAAATTGGAAATTCACAGCATTGAAGGATGGTGGAATTAATAGCTAACATGTATTAAGAGCATACTGTGTCCCAGGAACTGAAATACATCCTTCGTATGAATCATTTCAATATTTTGTTGAATAACAGATTCTACATATGCCACAACTGCCGTTGGCTTTGCGTGACTGAATGAATTGATCAGAAATTCAAAAATTACACCACAGAAGAATCCGAAAGCAAACAGCAACAGCAGAACCTAGGCTTTAAATCTTTATTCCTCATGACATATTGCAAAGGTTTTTATTTTTAATTTCAACTAAAGAATCTCTGCACGGAACTTATTAAGAATATACCCCAGCTGCTGCTCTTTCTTTTCAGTGTGACCCCAAACAAGGAAAGTTTCACATGGTGTTAGGTTTCTGAGTGCAAGTTTAGCACAGCTGTGATATCAAATGAAGTACCACCTGGCCCGATCACCCTAACAATACGGCCTCTGTCCTCCACAGCTAACAGATGGATTGGGTGTCAGCTTGATATCATAATCTGTTCAGTTTGTAATATGGAGCATTACCCACCCATTTAGGATTCATCTCATCTTCTCTGATGGCATGTTGTACCCTAAATGGAGAGATGACACTATCATTATATGCCACTATCACTAGTCATATGGAATCTTAGTTTGCATTACTTAAGGATAATTATATGGTGCTCTAATTCATTTGGTGAACTGTCACTCCACTACTGAAATACTTATGTGGAATTTTAACAAATACTATGACATTCATAAAGCATATTACTAGTCTTCAACATTTATTTCATTCCTTTTTATTTTTTAATTCCAGTTCTAAATAGCGACTTCCTTAAATCTGTGCTGCCGAGTTTCTCTTTGGAGCATTAAATTGAATCTCAATAACCTTACAGTTGAAGTGATTTTATACTTGCATCTAGCCCTTCATATCAAATATGATAATAAAAAAGTTATCAGAACATATGTGCCTGTAACATCTATCATCAACATTTACAAGGATGGTATGATTACTGATAATTAATTCATCAAGCATTTATTAAGTGTCTCTTAAATTCAAGGCACGGTGGTAGACAATGGGGCTGCAGAGATGAACACAAAGTATTTCAGCCTTCTAGGCACTTTTAGTCTTTTCTAATCCCACCTCTTCCCTCCACTGCTCTCAGAAAAGCTCATCACTTGAGTTATGCAAACAGTAGTTTTCCAAGTATTGTGGATTCTGTTTATTGAGTAGACCAATGCCCATCACCAACCCCCTCTTCCATTGTTATTTATGTCTCAGTGTAAATACTGGACTCCTCACATCAGTCTCTCTTACAAGCTAGAGCCAGCCAGAGAAATGTCAGCAGAAACCTGGTAAAAGTGATGGGGGGTGGGGAGGGGGGGCAAGTACGGGAAACTGTGGGAAAGAATTCCCTTTCTCATAAAAGAGAAAAAAAAACACAAAACAAAAACAAACAAACAACAACAACAAAAAACCTCAATCACCCATCTTCCAACCTTGAATGTGAACATGATACTGGGAGTTGTAGCCTCATGAGGCAAAAAAAAAAAAAAAAAAAAAAGATAATCACTACGATTGGCAGGTAGGGGATAGAAAGCACCCAGAAATCTACTGTTGAAATCTACTGCTTGTCGGATAGAAAGAACCCTATGGCTGTCTGACTCATTCTTAGGTAATTTATTATTGGCAGACAAAAGTAATGGATATGTCAATTAAATAAAAATAAAGCAACTTCATGAGTATATCAAAACCTTTTCTGATCAAACTGTAGGGCATTAATACCACAATTTGGTTTAAGATGGCTGCCATCTTAGATATAGGATGTAATTCTTCCCTAAAATCATAGTTACTACACAATAAAGTATTAATAATCTTTTTTAACCATAGTGATGACATATTCATGAAAAGTATCTGTTGTGCCTTTGATTTTTTTATTAAAATGAGATTTATGTCACATTTGAGGATAATACTGATAAATATTTCATCTTTATTCATCATTGTTATTTATTCCTCATTCCTCTTTAAACTGTTAAAATTTCTTCCACAAAATAATAATCCTGTCTACTTTTATAGGATAATATTTTCATTCAATTGACATGCTTTCCACACACCTGGCTTTGTTTTGAAATCAGAAGGTATATGGAAAATGAGAAATGACCTCTTCTCTCAAGGAACCCACAAAGAGAGGAGAAACCATTAAGTGAACTTTTACATTGATTAGCATATCACTGCCAATAGGAGCACAGAAAAGCTGGGCAGTGCATAACTTGCCCCTCTACCCAGATGCCTTCAAGTCAAAGCCACCTAGTTTCTAGCTGCTAGGATATGTGGTAATTGAAGAATCACTCATAGCTGCCTCCATCACAGAGAAATGACCTCAGATACATCGAACTGTTTAACCAAAGGTTATGTGGGATCAAACGTGTGACCTCCTACTTTCCATCTGGGATAATTCTGAAGGGCCATCTCAGACTTATCATCGGATTGCCTGAGGGCTTAGCTGCACGTGGGTTTTTAAGTTTATTTTTATTTATTTTGAGAAAGATACAGAGAGCAAGCAAGGGAGGGGTAGAGAGGAAAGGAGACAGAATCCCAAGTAGGCTCCACGCTGTCAGTGCAGAGCTGGATGTGGGGGCTCAAACTCCTGTACCAGAGATCATGACCTGAGCCAAGACCAAAAGTCGGACACTCAACTGACTGAGCTACCCAGGTGCCCCTAAGCTGCACTTGTTTTGAGAAACCACTTCTCTTTCCACCCAACTCACTTCCCTCATTTCCTTTCAGTTATCTCATGAAAGTATGCTCACCTAAGGTTTCTGTATGTGTGACTAGTTCTCAAAAAACAAAATAGAGGACAATGGATGACCAAAATCTTGAAGGTGAGTAAGTGGCATTTGAAAAAAAAATAAAAATAAATAAAAATTAAAAACAAATCCTGGGAAAAAAAGACAATCTTCCAAAGAAAAGTACATTTGCCAAAAGAATTTTCAAAGGCATAGTTATGTTCAAGAACCTGGAGCGAAGCAAGAATCCTAGCACGGAGGATGTAACTTAAGATGCTGGAAAGTATATACTAGAAATATCCATAAAAGATTTTGAACATCAAACAAAAAAGTTTGAATTTTATCACAAAGGCAGTAGAGAATATTACCAATTAAAACTGGAAGAAACATTCAAAGGCCAAAGTTCAACAAATATGAGCGTATTATTTTTACCAAATTCCACAGGTAGTACAGTTGCTGGCATTGGGTCAACAGTTTACCTATATCAACACCATGTCCCTGACTGCTCTTGGTTTTCCTCATGATCATATGAGGACTATGGAGCCTCCAAATATCTGTTCGCCAGAGGAAGAAGCAGAAAGAGGAAAACTGGGAGCAGTGTCAGCCCTCTTCCTTTTTATATCATCTCACTTTCCTTCTGTGAAGAAAGCAAAAACTTTCCCAACATCTACCCAGTATGCTGTGCTGTGTGTACTAAACTCCTACCATCTTTATAGTGGAGGCAAGTAGTTAGAGTGAAGATCAGAATGGGGGTTGGGTCAACCAGCCTATATTGCCCACAAAGTTACTAAAGGATTTAGAGGAGGTGAGAAGGTAACATTATACTAGCAGGGAAAATTCTGTACATGGAGTAATATGGGTTGCATATTGTAGTGATACAAATAATGTAGGACAGAGGCCTGAAATAAAGAATCACTGTAATTGAGGTAATAGGGATGAGAAGAAATGGAAGAAAACAAGAAATGTGGAGGGGTGCCTGGGAGGCTCAGTTAAGCATCTGACTCTTGATATCCGCTCAGGTCATGATCTCATGGTTTGTGCACTGGAGCCCCACAAGCGGCTCCATGCTCAGCATGGAGGCTGCTTAAGACTCTCTCTCTCTCTGTCCCTCCCCCACTCGAGATTTCTCTTTCAAAATAAACAAACATGAAACAAAAAAAGATATATGTGGAAATATATGGTCAGAAGAAACTGATACAGTCACTGGAGAAGAATGCTTCAGTTTTAGAAGGTAACTTGATACTTGTTTTATTCCCTTGCATGCATGTCCTCATTTGAGTATCTGAGATGGAACAGGTTTTATTATTCCCATTTTAGAGATTTAGAAAGCAGTGTTCAGAAATATTAAAGGATTTATTCAAAAATCTCATGGCTAGTGATTTTCAGAACTGGGGTTGAAATCCAGGTGATTAAGTTAATCATGTTTGCTCTCCAAACTGTGGGATTTAGTGTAACTCTAATGAATTATTTTATTATCTAAATTATTAGACACTAGAATTAGTATAGATGTGGTTCTATGAGCAATATGGCTTTGTAAATCCCATAAATCTCTCTGGACAAAATGGATGCTTATAGATTGCAGCTATGAGCAGAACAAGAGAATAGAGGAGGAAAGAAAAATCATCTAAAGCATAATGTACAGGATGAGTAGAGGTTTATGTTCAGATCATTTATTTTTTTAATTTTAGAGAAATAGGGAAAGTGTGTGAGCTGGGGAGAGGGGCAGAGGGAGGGAGTGTGTGTACGTGTGTGTGTGTGTGTGAGAGAGAGAGAGAGACAGAGAGAGAGAGAGACAGAGACAGAGAGAGAGAGAGAGGGGGGGGGGAGGAAGAGGGGAGGGAGAGAGAATATGAAAGAATATCTCAAGCAGGTTCCACGCTCAATGCAGAGCCCGATATAGGACTTGATACTATGACCCTGGGATCATGACCTGAGCTGAAATCAAGAATCAGACATTCAACTAACCGCCCAGGTGCCCCTATATTCAGATCATTTTTAACATATAAAGAATCTTTATACTGTAATTTTTTTAAGAATTGTTAGACTGTATATGTTTGATTTCATGACCACTGTTAAACTATTTATGTTTCTTCCAGTTATTCATTTACTAACAAATATTAACCTCCAAATATAGGTCAGGAACTATTTTCAGTCCTGGTTTTAGGAACATGAATAAGACACAATTCTAGAAACAGATAGTTGAACATAAGCTAAGCTCTACTTAAGATTATTTTAATTCTGAAATCCCCCTTGAAGTAACTGAAATTTGTAAAACCAGATGAAAATCATCCAAGAAGAACACCAGGAATCAAGAATATTTTTGAAGCACATAAATTATACTGCTCATAAATGCAGAAGGAAAAAAAAGGCAATCTATGTCTAGATGGAATTACCAGAAAATACAATAAAAATTTCTTCTCCAGAGGGATAGATTAGAATTCACAGTACTTTGTATTTTCCTGAGGTGGATATTTTGGGAAGGAAAATAATGGCTCTACTGTATCCACTGAGTACACAGAGTCCAAGTGAAGAAAAACTAATTGTTCATAATAGCCAAGTTATCATCACCTGGCAAAAAAAAACCATAAGAAATCGGCCAAGCTATTTAAAAAATTTTTTTCCACTTTTTTTTTTTTTTCCACTTTCTATTTTTGACAGACAGAGCACATATGGGGGAAGGGCAGAATGAAAACAAGACCCAGAATCCGAAGCAGGCTCCAGGCTCTGAGCTGTCCTCACAGAGCCCAATGGGGGACTCGAATCCACAAACCATGAGATAATGACCTGAGCCTAAGTCAGATGCCTAACCAACTAAGCCACCCAGGCTCAGCTACTTTAAATGTTTGTATTGCTCAAGTTTGAGGAACAAATGAAAAGATAATAAAAGGAGAAAGTGTTGTTAGAATTTACCAATTGCTCTAACAGAGCACGAAAGTACTGAAATATACTTGAATTCCATGTAAAAGAAAACCAAAAAGCAAAGAAAGTGGACAAAAGATTGAACAATGAGATGCACAACTTTTAAAAAGTGGGATGGAAGTGGATCAAGAGTTCCAGTGAAATTATTGGAATTTGGTTTTAAAGGGGAATACATTAAATCTTGGTAAATATCTGTATGCATCATATTTGATTATAAATCATTACTTGTGTTTACATTATTTCATGTGACATTTGCTTTTTATGTCAAAAGGGAGCATTACAAATATCTTATTTATCAATTCAATAAAAGTCTAAAAATATTTTAATATTTTCCTCAAATTTGAGGACACATAATGGATTCATAAGCATCCTCCTTTTTATGGTTAGAGATATTAATACTGTAGAGATTTGCTTTGCCCTTTTTTTAAGGCATTTCAGAAGTTTTCTAGTTTGGAGTATTCTATTAAATATCCTTCCTCTCTAAAGCAATTTCTACATAATTTATAGAAATATTAAATATCAGTTAAGTCGTAAGAATTATTTATTTGCCAAAGGGACTTACTACTTACCTAACACTTTAATTTTAACTATCTCTCATTATGTTACTAACTGTAGAGGAAGCAGATCTTTTAAAATAAATTTTGCCTCATACACACAGCAAGTATTTTGTAATTATCTTTTTGAGAGGTTTAATACTTGATACTACCTTACCAGGCTAAGGTGTCTTAATTGTCAGGTGTAATTCTAGAACCTTTAGCATTAACTTCAGCTTTTTATTACTGCAGCTTCTACCTTCAGCTCTTTAAACTATGGATATCCAAGGCAACACAAGTGACAAAGACTGTCCTTTATCTAATTCCAGTCAGGCTCCTCGAAGCCGTCTTCTCAACTGGGCCTCAAGCTGGTCTTATAAGAACTGCGACTCTCAGAGCAGATGATTTTGCCCATCACCACCCCCCACACTCAGGGACTGGTATAAACACGAGCATAGTTTGTGAGATCGAGGCTTTGTCCCTAGGGTAAACCCAGCCCCTCTTAAAACATCAGAGACAGCTCAACATCGCCAAAGGAATTCGTCCCCACCTAAACCTGAAAACAAGCCCCTGAACCTCCTCTTTAAAAAGTACATTTGGAGGTGCCCGAGTGGCTCAGTGGGTTAAGCATCAGACTCTTGATTTCCGCTCGGGTCAGAATCTCACAAATCATGCTCTGTGCGTACATCCCAGAGCCTGCGTGGGATTCTCTCTTTCTGCTCCTCCACCATGCATGTGTGCACTCTCTCTCTCTCAAAAATTAATAAGCTTGAAAGAAAAAAAAAATTTATTTAGGAAGCTTGCAATTTTAAATGCTTTTTTTTTGTCCCTTTGAGATACACAGTTGATCCTTGAACAACTTGGGGGTTGGGGTGCTGACCCCCCAGATATAACTTTTGACTCCCCAAATATTAACCACTAATAGCCTCCGGTTGACTGAAAGCCTGACCATTAACAGTCAATTAACACATATTGTTTGTGTATTATATATATTAGATACTGTATTCTTACAATAAAGCCAGTGAAAAGAAAATGTTATTAAGAAACTCATAAAGAAGAGAAAATATGTTTATAGTGCTGTACTTATATTTATTTAAAAAAACCACATACAGGCAAGCTGGGCCAGAACAAGGGCAGCGGTAATAGTGGGCACAGCCACAGAGTCACCACGCTCTACAGACTGGTGGCTTCGGGTCCGCAGCAGCACGTGTTGGGTGAGCCTATGTGTGGTGACGGCAGCCAGGGGTAGAGCTTCACCATCTGTGTGAAGGTGTACCATTTCTAAGAAATTTGACTCAGTAGGTCTAGATACAATCTGCTTTCTGGAAAATTCTCAGGTAGCTCACAGGTACTCGCTGGTCTGAGAACCACTCTACTCACTCATCACTGAAGATGTTTACAATAGTATTAGATGAATTTGGAGATGGAATGATGGTAGTTCTTATCAAGGATAGACCAAATGTATTCATCAATACTAATCAGAATCATTGCACTGAATTCTACTGCTAATTCAGTCAATATGTATTTTATTTTTTTAATCTTTGGTTCCACATCCTTCCGATAACTTTCAATTATGTAATAAATAGAGTTAAACTCTAAAAAATGAAAATTTTTATCATTGATTAGTATATAGTTTACAACACCCTTATAGGCAATACCTTGTATTGTTTTGGCTTCTCCAAATATATACTACCTAAGAATGAAACGGAACCCCACTCTTTCCCATTCTGTAACCACCTACTCTGAGAAACAGATGCCAAAACAGAATTAAATGTGCAGATTTTATTAAGGAAAATACCTGTGTGAAAGCAAATAATAAGAGTAGGAATGACTGAATGAGTCATTGGATTGCTATGCAAGTCTGAACAGAGTGAAGAGGGAAAACGTGTGGAGTGCAAGTGTCACCGTCAGTTATGTAACGGCAGATTCGACCAAGCTGTGGGAGAGTCCCTGAACCATCCTCAGCCAACACAAGAGGCATGGATTTGTCTTTGGATCCCTACCATATTCAGTCACTGACTAGGAGCAGCCTTTGAGAGGTTTAGCCTCTGTGCAAATTCAGCGATGGATTTCAAAGCATAGCAGCTGAAGACTTTAATTATACTCCCTGGAATAGGAAAGAAGTCTACAAAGTATTATCACCAAAACACCACTCCCACTCATTCTCGGTGCACGCATCTATCTGTCCAACCAATCACATGAGTCGTAACTGGTGCTTGGCCCTTGCTCAATCAAGTTAGCTCCAAGAATCTGCTGAAATTATTGGAGAAAATAGAAATTTATTTTCATTAGGATTGTTAGCTATAAAAATTATGTCTGGAGCTGATCGTGGATATCCTCTTCTGCCACTTCATGGAGAGAGGCTGACAAAGCATAGAGGCAAAACAGGAAAAAACAAAACAAACAAACAAAAAAAACCAAGCACAAGACCAAAGAGATTCTAGAACGGAGACTACCAGAATCATTTACCCTATTGTACTTTCCAATTGTTTGAAATTATAAATTTTATTTAAGTTTTAAGCCACTTTGAGTGGGTTTTAATTGCAATAAAGAGCTGTGTAATACAACATTTTCTGCAAATTATATACTTAAACCTTTACAACAAATTTCAGAGATAGAGGTCATTATCCTCATTGTACAGGAAGAAATAGGCCATAAAGATAAAATGATTTGTCAAAGATTATCTAAACTGGTAAGATATTGAACTAGGACCCAAATTTCTACTTTATTGAAACCCACTGCCATCAACCAGTTATATAGCTTGGCTTGTTAAAGTTTTTTCTGTAAGTGTCTAATTACTTTTTTTCCCTGTTTTAATGAGAATTATGGTGAATAATCTCTATATGCTATGGGTACAGCACATATGTTTGCATCTAATTTAATCCTATGCCTATGTACATGGATGTAGGACTAAGATTTCAGAATTTGAAAGCTAATAAAATTACCTAAATATAGTACTCTATATTTGATTATATATTATTGATTTTCCCCTCATAAAATTATGCAAGAGGTCATATATAGTATTACTATTTATACCATTTAATGAGTACCTTTTTTTATCTGAATTTTGTCATTTGACATATGTTTCTAATTTGTGTAGGTCTCATGTGCTCATGTCTGTTATTGTTTAAAGTCAAGAATGCAAGAATTTTTAAACTTAAAATTGAGAGCTTCAAATTACCTTATAAAATAGTTCTAAATGAATGCTAAGCATTGGACAGACAGATCAATGTGTACTAAAAGGTTTTTCTGTACCTCAAGTCTAACTATGAAAACCCTTGCTCTTTATCTAAATTACATTCATTTTGTATATAATTATATATAATATTTTCCACATAACGACATGTAATGCCAATTTTTGTACATGTTAATGCCAGAAATATTTGACCCTCTTCTGGTATTTAGGGTGATGGTGGCACCAGTAAATCCATTTATTCAGAAAACCCTTAGAGGAACTTTTAAAGCAGGAGTTAGTCTTAAAAAACCATCTACTCTAACCTCATTATTTCATGGATAGAAGAACTGTGTTCTATAAATTAATGTCACCTGCTTAAACATTACAAGCTTAGCTTTAGCAAAGCTGGAAGTACGATTTGCCTCTTTACAATTCCATTTACTTACTCATTCCATTGAGTCTGCCCTCCAAAGGATCGGCAAAACAGTGAGTGCTAATTCTTTGGGTAGGTCTCCTTGGTTTTCAATTATTTAAATTTTGTATTTGCTTTGTGTTTCTCAAAAATTATTTGCTGTAATAACTGCACACTGTAATGGAGCCAAGTCCTACTTTGTGAGTCCCACGCCCAAATCTACCACGCTTAATACAATACCACACATATGTTTATATATATGTGTGCACACAAGCACACACATGTATGCACCTAAAGAATTTTCAGATCACTCTATTTAGACACTAAGAACACAAATCACTTGCCAGGTATTGTGAGAGTGTAGTAGCTATGGCTGAAGAACTGAAGAGATTCAAATTTTCACGTGAAAGATAATTTAAATGTGAAGCTTAAGTTGGGCAATATAGGTAATTTCAGTCATCCTACTGCCTTCTTTTCTCTCCCTAAACTTCCCCACATCTATGGATTTCTATGCAGTATCTCCAAAGTCCATCTCCTACCCAGTCCCAACACAACTTCCTTAGACCAGTTCCCACCATTGCTTGCCTAAGTTACTGAAAACACCTATAAACAAATCTCCTTTTCTGCAATCTTCTCACCCTCTCATCTCTGCCCTACTCAGCAAGTAGAGTGATCTTTTTTAAAAAGTCAAATCCGATCAAGTCACTTTGATAAATCCCAGAGTCCTTCAGAAAAGTTCAAACACCTTAGTTTGGCATGACAGGCCCTCTAAGGTCTCTACTTTCTTATCTCTTATCACGACCCTCATCCTGCATTATCATCTGCTATCCAGAAATTCTTTCCATTCTCCAGCGATTTTATACCTCTAAGCCTTCCCATCGGATCCTTCCACAATTTAAAATATTTCATTTCCTATTTTATCACCCATAATATCTGATACTTCCTTCAAGTCATAGCACAGGTATTACTGCAAATCCTTTTTTAGCCACATATTCTAGATTAGATGTCCATCTTCTGTTCTCAAGCAGCACCCAGCTAACACTTCCATACAGCATTTATCACACCATATACTATTTGTCCACTCCTGTGTCTGCCTGTATCACTAAATTATACAGGGTTGGGGAGTGTGTGTCATCTATTCCTTCCTTCCCAAGACCCTCCCATATTCTGGGTACCATGCATGTGATATTCAAATGTTAGTACAACCACGGTTTTCCTGACACCTTCTCCCTAGTGGAAGCCCCAGATTCTTGGTATCTTCAAATTCCATTCAGATCCTGGGAATACCGATCCCATAGCCTGTGAGTACACAAATATCACTTTCTTTCCTAACAGCCTTTGTGAATGTTTTAACCAAAAAAGATCTCATTTCTGCCTGAATGAAACTAAGCACATTTCTTTGCAGGTTTGGCCACTCATCTGAAAAAGTGGGGATGCTAACAGACTGCAGGCCGTTATGTGACAGCAGAGCTGTGAGCAAGTCATAAGTCACCCTCTTTCCAGCTTTACATCCTGATTCCAAGTTTTTCAGTGTATCGTACTCTTTGCACTGCCCAGTTTAGTAAAGTAATATTAAAGTAACCTGCTATAGTATTTCCAAGTCTTAATTTTATGTATCAAATGGCAATAGAATATTTGCTGTTTGAGGCCATTTTGTGAATTAACTTTCAAAAGCATTTAATTTAAGCTTCCTATTTCCTATTATGTTTAAGAAGGTTAGTCAGAGTGACCCTCATCCTGCTTTATAAGATCTGAACAAAATAAAAGATAACTATTAGATGGCACCAGAAATGGACTAAAAACATCTAGAGGCTGGAAAGGATTCTACTATCAAAGACAATCAGCAACTGGAAGATGTGAGAGTTTGAAGTAGCCTTTTGTATGGGGTCAGCCTAAATCTTCACTTAATTCCAAAAGTGGAATGTTGCAGCCTTAATGACTTACGGAGTCATAAAAGAGTGGTTGAGATGGCAGGACAGCCAAAAAGTTAGGAGCAAACCTAGGAAGGAAGGGATAAGCCCCAACATCTGCATATAAAATCTACACAAATCTTTGTCAGATCACTAAAATGATTTAGTCATAACAAAGACCTCAGTCAGGGTCATAACTGACTAAATACATAAATAAATAAAGCACCATTAAAAGCTGCAATAAATTAGGATCAATTTAAGCTGTTGCATATTCAGGGGAGAAAGATTACAGAGTTTCAGTCCAGCCAGGTTAACATGGTAGATAAGTCATTCTTCAAAGAAACATAACAGAATCTAGAAACTCTACAATGATTCATTCATGATGTCTAGAATGCAATTAAAACTCATCAGATATGCCAAAAAAAAAATAAAAGAAAAATAATATCTACATCCTCTTTCAAAGCATCAATAGAAAATCTCCCTAAGAGGCCCTACATACTGCAACTAGCAAAGATTACAAGCAGCTACAGTAAACATGTTGCAAATTCATAGGAAAATAATATACAACAAAGGATGGAGAATCACACTAGAAAAATCATAAAAAAGAACAAAACAGAAATCCTTTAGTTAATACTGCATTGTATATTGGAAAGTTGCTAAAAGAGTAGATTTCTAAAGTTCTCATCATAAGAAAAAAATGGTCCATATATGGTGGTGGATATTAACTAGACTTATTGTGATAATTTTGTATATACAAATATTGAAACATTATATTGTATATCAGAAACCAATATGGTATATCTCAAAAATAAATTCCAGAACTAAAAACTACAATACTTGAAAAATTTAAAAGTTACTCTATAGGCTTATCAAAATATTAGAAAAAACTGAAAGAGTGAATTTGAAAATCTATCAGTAGCAATTATCCAGTCTGAAGAATGGAGATTAAAAAAAAAAATTAGGGGCACCTGGGTAGCTCAGACAGTTAAGCATCCAACTTTGGCTCAGGTCATGATCACACAGTTCATGTGCTGACAGCTTGGAGCCCGGAGCCTGCTTCAGATTCTGTGTCTCCTTCTCTCTCTGCCCCTCCCCTACACTTGCACTCTGCCTCTCTGCCTGCCTCTCTCTCTCTCTCTCTCTCTCTCTCTCTCTCTTAAAAGTAAATAAACATTAAAAAAATTTTAATCTTTAAATGAATAAAATTAGAGGAATCCAAGAGAAAATAACTAGCCATTTAATATCTGTGTAAACAGACTGTTAGTAAGGAAGGAGAAATTTGGAAGAAAAAAAATAATGGCTCAAAACATCCCAAATTTGGAAAAGCATCAACTAATATAACCAAACACTCAACAAAAGCCAAACAGGATAACAACAACAGAAATCATAACTAAGTAAATCATTGCCCTACTGCTAAAATCCAAAGATAAAATGATGATCTTTAAAGTAGCAAGGCAAGGAACGCCTGGGTGACTCAGTAGGTAAAGTGTCTGACTCCAGCTCAGGTCATGATCTCACAGTTTGTGGGTTCCAGCCCCATGTTAGGCTCTGTGCTGACAGTTCAGACCCTGGAGCCTGCTTTGGATTCTGTTTCTCCCTCTCTCTGCCCCTGCCCCCATGTACACACTCTCTCTCTCAAAAAAAAAAAAAAAAAATTTAGTAGCAAGGCAAAAAAAATACACATTAAATGTAGAGGAACAATAATACAAATGGCAATGACTTTCTAAAATAAGACATTAAAATTTTAAAGGAAAATGTGTAGTCCCTATTCACACACAACATAATTGTGTATATATAAATTCCTAAAGAATCAAATAATACTCCCAAAAATAACAAATGAAGTTAGCAATCTCTCCAAAAACTATAATATACAGAAATTTATTTTAATACACCAGCAGTATAAAATCAAAAAATGTTATAATAGCAACAAAAAGTTAATATTTAGGAATAAAATAATAAAAGTCATTTAAAACTTCACTAAAAAAAAAAAAAAATCCTGAGCCATTTGCATGTCAAGGTGACCAGTTGGAAGACTGAACAAACATTAAGACATCAAATTTCCCTAAAATGATCTACAGTCTCAGTTGGGCAGTATCAGTTTTTTGTTTTATAGAAATTGACAAGCTATTTCTAAAACAGTCATAAAAATGCAAAGGCCCTAGAATAATCAAAATAATCTTAAAAAAAAAAAAAGGACTAGCCTGCAGGATGGACCTCTAATACCTGTGTCAGGCAGAAGTCTAAAATGCCCCCCAAGATTGTCTCCCCTTGATGTACACACTCTGGGATTAAGAACATGGTGAGTTTTATTCTAGTAATTGGTTTATATTATATGGTACAGTTGACTTTAAGGAAAGGGAGATTATCTGAGTGATACTGAGCTAAAGACATGCAAATCTAAGTGTAGAGGTCAGAGACAAAAGAGATCAGGTATTTGAAACATAGAAGAATTCAACTAAAGGGAAATTTCCATTGTTGGCTTTAAAGATGGAAGGGCCTTATGGGAAGCAGTGTGGGTAGCATCTAGGAATAGAGATTGGCCCCTGACAGCAAGCAAGAAGATGAATCCTAAGTCCTACAATGACAACTGAAATCTGCTAACAAATTTAATAAACTTGGAAGAGGATCCAAGCTCTAGGTGAGAATATAGCCAACTACTCCTTTGATTTCCAGCATCTGGGAACCTGAATGGAGAACCCATCCATGTAATACTTCTCATCTTCTAACTGTGACATAATCATGGCTGTTGTTTTAAATCTCTTAAGCATATGGTAATTTGCTATGCAGCTATAGAAAACTAATACACTGATTTGATGACTTAACCATAAGACAATAATTAAAACAGTGGGGGGGTAGACAAAAATCAATCAAAACCTATCTGACATACAGTCGATTTCCAAAGTGATAAATAACAATTTAAAGAAACTGTTTCAACAAATGAAGCCACTATGACTGGATATCCATAAGAAAAGACAAACATCTATGACTACCTCATGCAACATTAAAAAATTTTTGCGAGATGTATCATAAACCTAAATATAAAATCTAAAACTAAAAAGCTGTTAGAGAAAATCACAGAATTTCTTCACAATCTGAGTGTGAGCAAAGATTTCTTAGGACACAAAAAGCAATGACCATAAAGGAAAAGAATTGGATTAAGTGAAGTCAGCAAAATGGTGTAATCGTAATCTCTGGAATTTCTGACTCCTGGTGGCCATGCTGATTCACAATACACAGATTAATTCCCTCTGTAAGAAACCCAGAAATAAGTTGAGAAGCTTTTGTACCCCCGAGCAAGTGCAAAACCAGCCACACAAAGTTGGTTGGTAAATTTCAGACACCCTCTCTTCACAATCCCAACCCATATATCATACAATTGGGGGAAAACACCCCGTTCAAGCTTTCCCTAGGGAAAGAAAGAGTTGGATGACACATGTCAAATGTTCCAACTTATCTGAGGACTGCTTGAGGGACTGACTAGTTTCTGTCTCACCCATCTTGAAGCACTGACAGGGCCTGACATATTCTAGAAGGCTAAAGGCTACTGAAAGCAAACATGGTGTTTGAACTAGCATATAAGCACTTGCTTCAACCCTTTTTCCAGGTCCAGTGTAGATCAAGTGAAAAATCCTGCTATCTGATAAAGGGTTAATTTCCAAAATATCTAAGAAATCCCTACAACTCAATACTCGAGAGCAAAATAAGCAAACAAAAACCTAACAATAATTAAAAAAATGGCTAAGAACTGAGCCATTTCTTTAAAGAAAACATAGAAGTGGCCAACAGGTATATGAAAAGATGTTCAAACTCACTAATCAGGGAAATGCAAATCAAAACCACAATGAGGTATCATCTCACCCTGTTAGGAGGGCAGTTAGAAAAAAAAAAAAAAAAGACAAGTGATGGTGAGGATGATTCCCACATTGTTGGTGTGAATGCAAAATGACACAGCCACTATGGAAAATAGTTTAGAGGTTCCTCAAAAAATGAAAAAAAAAAACACAACTACCATATGATTCAGCAATCACACTTCTGTGTATTTACCCAAACACTGAAATCTGGACCTCAAAGAGGTATTAGCACTCCCATGTTCATTGCAATGTTATTCACAATAGCCAAGATGTGCAAACAATCTAAATGTCTATCAAAGAATGAATAAAGTAAATGTGGTATATAAATATAGTGAAATAAAATTCATACTTAAAGAATGAAATCCTATAATATGTAACATGGATGGAACTTTGAGGAAATTATACTAAGTTTAATAAGTCACCAAAGGTCAAATAATGAAGGACTTCACTAACACAAGTTATTTAAAATAGTTAAACCCACAGAAGGAGAGAAGAATGGTGCTTCACAGGTGCTGAGGGAAAGGCAAAATGGGGAGTTGCCATTCAATGGATGTCAAGTCCTAACTTACACAAGATGAATAAATTCTAGAGATCTGCTATACATCACAACACCTACAGTTAATAATATTTATAATACTATGTTATATACGTAAGAAATTTTTTTAATGTTCATTTTGGGACATTTGGGTGGTTCTGTCAGTTAAGCATCCAACTTTAAAATCTGTGAAGTACTGGGGCACCTGGGTGGCTCAGTCGGTTAAGCGTCCTACTTCAGCGCAGGTCATGATCTCACAGTTTATGATTCAAGCCCCATGTCGGGCTCTGGGGTGACTGCTCAGAGCCTGGAGTCTGCTTTGGATTCTGTGTCTCCCTCTCTCTCTGCCCCTGTCTACTTACTGTCTCTCAAAAAAAAAAATAAACATTAAAAAAAAATCTATGAAGTATTTAATTAGTGTTAGAAGATAGGCAAGATGCAGGGTACCTAGGTGGCTCAGTCGGTTAAGCGTTCAACTTCGGCTCAGGTCGTGATCTTGTAGCTCCTGAGTTTGAGCCCCATGATGGACTCTGTGCTGATAGCTTAGAGCCTGGAGCCTGCTTTGGATTCTGTGTCTCCCTGTCTTTCTGCTGCTTCTCTGCTCATGCTCTGTCTCTGTCTCTGTCTCTCTCTCTCTTTCAAAAAACAAACATTAAAAAAAGAAAAAGATAGGCAAGATTCTTCAATGTTATTTACCTAGTGCTCTGAAAAGTTCTATAAACCCAGCATGCAGCATTATTATCCCTATTTGGCAAATGCAACATTATCATCCCTATTTGGAAAATGCAGGAAAAAGGTATATAGAGGTTAAGTAATATTACCAAGATTTCAAAAGAGAGTATTACAATTTCTGCCCTCTCTAATTCTAAAACCTATGTTTTCCGTATATATCAAATTTTTTAGGTTATAATGACCTTGTTTTGAAGAAATGACAAATAAGGAATTACAACTAAGGCAGGACAAAATACTGGGCTTAGTTGCTTTACAAAAATTTTTATAGGTGGCTATCTATATATGTGATAAAAATATTATTTCAATTCAAATTTGACTGTTGATACATTCACCTTTTTGAGGCAGGTGGCATAATTCAAGTCATAGATGAACAAGCTCCACAGAGCTCCCTAAAGAGAGCCCACAGAGACTTGGAGGCATAAGGAAGACAAAGAGAAGGTATCAAATTCCCTTTCAGTTATTCTATGTCACTGAACTGAGTCCTGCAGTCAATGGCTCACTGGCAAGCAGAAAACAATGAGTTAAAAATATATATATATTTTTGAGACCAAGAGAGACAGAGTGTGAGTGGGGAAGGGGCAGAAAGAGGAGGAGACACAGAATCCAAAACAGGCTCCAGGGCTCTGAGCTGTCAGCACAGAGCCCGATGTAGGGCTCAAATTCATGAACCTTGAGATCATGACCTGAACCAATGGACACTTAACCAACTGAGCCACTCAGGTGTCCCAACAATGAGTTTTGTTTTGTTTATATGCAAGAGTAGGCAACGAGCAGATTAGGAATTACAAAAACATTTTATGCTAATGAAAAGTAAGGAAAATTGAGGTATGTGTGGAGAAGGAGTTGAACTCTGACATTGCTTCAACTCTGACAGAGAACCAGAAAAAACAGAATATCTATACACACATGTAGAAAAATTTATTTTACGGAATTAGCTCACATAATTGGAGGGCTGGCAAGTCCAAAATCCATAGGCTTGGACACTCAATTCAAGTTGCAGTCTGGAGTCTAGAATCTGTAGGGCAGGCCAGCAAAGCTAGAAACTCAGGCAGGATTTCTATGGTATAGTGTTGGGGCAGAATTCCTTCTCCAGGAAACCTGGATTTTTGCTAGTAGGGCTTTCAACTGATTGAATGAGGACCACCCTCCCTTCAAGAATAATCTCCATAAAATCAAAGGATTTTTACATATTAGTTACATTTATAAAATACCATCACAGCAACATCTGGACTAGTGTTTGACCCTAAAATGTCACCATAGCCTAGCCATGTTGAGACATAAAATTAACCATCACAGATTCTGAGAAACAGAAAGATAGTGATGTCCAGAAGCTTACTGGAAACAAGACACGAGCTTTGTGAAAGACATTATCTAATGTTCAATATGCACTTTAATGCTATTTAGTACTATGCTGTAAATTCTATCACCTCAAGCCTTTGTGTGTAAAATACACACATTTCTGGTGTGAATGATGTTTTGGGAAGAAAGTAAGTGACCATTTTCACAGTTCAGGGCCAAAGAATGAGAAAACAACATAGCACATTCTCTAAGACTCGATCTGTAACAGCAATATTTCAGAACATATACTCAGAGTATAAACCTGGAACAATAGGAGATAACCCTCTCCACAAAAATGCCCAGAGATATGAGGAATGGCACTAAATTCTCATGCACACGGGATGGGATAAACTACTTTTTTCTCAAGCCCAAAGGTCAGGTTACATCATCTGATATAACAGCTCGAAAAGTCCCAGTTGCAGATTATGGGCATGAAGCCAAAAGTTAGAAAGATATTGTGAGTTTTCTGGGGAGTTATTGGGGTTTTCCAAAAGATCCAGAAACTCAAGAACACTGACACAGACATTAGATTTGCTCTTAAGAAAAACATTATTACCTAGAAATGTATCTTCTCTTATCAAAGTGTGAAAGTTTTATGCCAGGGCTTCTGTTTGTATGTAACCCAGGGCAAGATGAAATCTGTCTCATTAGGGGAAGGAATAATAGATCCCTGCTTGAGGTGGAAACACACACATGCACTCATGCACGCATCCCTCTAGTTAGGGATTAAACCCAGTTGTAGAAACTCTTTTTTTAATTTTTTTTTTTCAACGTTTATTTATTTTTGGGACAGAGAGAGACAGAGCATGAACGGGGGAGGGGCAGAGAGAGAGGGAGACACAGAATCGGAAACAGGCTCCAGGCTCCGAGCCATCAGCCCAGAGCCCGACGCGGGGCTCGAACTCACGGACCGCGAGATCGTGACCTGGCTGAAGTCGGACACTTAACCGACTGCGCCACCCAGGCGCCCCATGTAGAAACTCTTAAGTGTAATTCATATTCCCATTTGGTAGTAAAGCCCAGCAAAGAGTTTCAGGAAAAATTCCCCTGATCTCCCTTTAGCAAAACAGGAACTTGACATTTCTCTATAAAGTTTTTCAGGGTCAATGCCAAAGTAAATCTCAGTGTTTTCCTCAAAACTTACTGAAGTATATCTTCTGTGGTGCGTATAATCTATAATCCAACACTGTATTTTCAAGTAGAGATGTGGGTAAAGAGTTGAAGATGGGTTACCTAACTAGTTCTGTTTCCATTTAGAACAGCAATCTTGAAGTATTAAAAAAAAGTATATTTTTCATTTTTCTAAAGCCTTGAAAACATTGTGACAGTAGGTTCTAAGCACCCTGAGCAGGGCGGGCATTACTATATGATGGGCATCTTGACAAAACGTAGAGAAGGAGGGTATCTTGGCAAAACAGAGAAGGAGGCGTGGCAGTGATGGAGAATACATTCCATGTTGGTTTGTGTGGGTCTCAGATACATTTTCAGGATAAAACGGACATTGTACTACTCTTTTCCTTACTTTCTCTGTTCACACTTTTAAATTACTTTGTTTTAACACACTAGTCAATTTCCCAAGCCTCAGTTTCTTCTATGAAATTAGAATGTATTTATTCTACCAGTATTTTTTCAAGTACCTACTATGAGCTAGGCACTTTAATATACCTGCGTACTCACACCTAGTAAAGATACTACTGGTCTTCCCAACAAAATGGAATACATATGTAAACTTTATAGGTAATAATAAGTAAGGTCATCATTTTGCAGTTGAGACAGAAAGTGAAGGAAAAAGTGCTGAGTTTCAGCAGGAAAGTAAGCTGTCTGATTTTGGAAAGATTGAGAAATAGTAGTATATGAAGTTTTCAAGTAGACATGTCTAGAAGCAGTTGAAAATATGTGTCTGCAATTCAACAGAGATTTAAGTAGCTAAAGATGGCTAGGGATCAAATGAGATTATGAATGTGAGAGTATTTTGAAGACTATAAAGCATCATGCAAATGTGAGTTCTACGTATGTACCGTCAGGCAAGCAATACAAAGGTGAATTATTACGTATGTGCAGTTGGCACTAAATTAATTTGCAATTGTTTTATGTTGATTTTAAAGTATTCAATCTTTCATGCAAGTAGAATATTCTGACTTATCAAGTCAGATACAAGTTTCTCTAAGGCAAAGCATTTTGTGTGAGAATACTTTACACATAATACAGATGCTCCATAAAAGCTGTTGACTTATTAGCATAGGAGAGTCTTACAGGGATGGAAGAAAAAAAGCGAACCCAAATTGACTGCCAAATGTGACCAAACGTATTATACATACTCTTGAAATCTCTGGGTTTATAAGTCACACTACCTAAAGATGGAATGTACAAGAGATCACAAGCTCTAATCATCACATCATTGTCACCGTATAAATTAATATTTTTGGAACATCTGTTCTACATGAGGCTTTTTTCCCTTTGGACTTAATAGAGATAACCTAATTGATTTCTCCCCAGACTCCTAGAGAATGGTAGGCTAGAGGTAGATTAGGTGGTCAAAGCAGGAGCTCGTGACTCAGACACTGGATTAGAAACTTGGCCCCACTGCTTGATAGCTGTGGTGATTTGAGCAGTTGACATCTCTGGACCACAATCTCTTCACCAGTATGAAGCAGAACATCTAGCTTTCTCCCAGGGGTTTCTAAAGGTGAAATAAGTTAGTTTATCGACAGAGCTTAAGACAGTGTCTGGAGTATTGTTTTTATAAATATTAGCTATTTTTATTAGGCTACATTATTTTTCTATTCCCTTTTGCCATACATGAAATTTTTATTACATACCTAAATCTAACGTGTGCAAACTGAGAGATCTATTTGATCCTAATGTTCCTGAGTGAAGGGAACTTTTTTTTCCTTTCATTTTCTTTACCCAGCTATACTTATTCTCTTGGTCACTGAAATACCTCCATAGAGACACTCATTACTGAAAGTACGTATTCACTTGGTACTTGAAGTACATATTGTAGCACTACACATAAAAGCTTGTAGTACAAGCTTCTTTCAGAAATCACCTACAGCAAACCACAGAGGTACCTGGGTGGCTCAGTCATTGAGGCTCCAACTTTTGATTTCGAGTCAGGTCATGATCTCATAGCTCATGGGATCGAGCCGCTCATCGGGCTCTGAGCTAATAGTGTGGAGCCTGCTTGGGATTCTTTCCCCCCTTCCTGCTCTCACAGAATATATTTTTTTTTTGAAAGGAAAAAGTTCCTGTTAATTTTTAAACTGGTTAAGAAATTTAGGTTAAGTGTGATTTGGAAATAATGAGTTATTTGTAGCTATAGGAATGATAAAGCAATAGATGGATTTATTCCCCCAGGAGAACTATTAGCAAAGAATTGGCAAAAATTCATCCCTTAAGACAGTCAGGACCCTAGATTAGGTGATCCCTGGTGGCAGTTCCTAACTAAGATTCTGTGATTCAAGTAACTCAGAATGAAACACGTTAATGCCTTTGCTTTGAGTTTGTGTAAATGCAGCATGTATTTATATTAAAAAGTATCATGACTTCTTACATCTCACACTGGCATCTGATTATATATTTAATTAGCATTTGTTGGATTTTGGTTAAAATGTCTTACCTCAGTTTTAATATTGCTTTTAGTTACTACACACACTCTCATATGGCAATGACTCAAGTCACTATTGCAGATGTGCTTGAGAAATTATACTATTTAATTAGTTATCTTAATTGGGATTTTAAAAAGTCAAAACATTGGCAAAATCCCATTTGTACTGGCATTGCTATTTGCAAATTTGTAGCACTACACATAAAAATGTAGTACAAGCTTCTTTCAGATATTACCTACAGCAAACCACATAAAGTATTCAGAACCTTCGTTCTCTATTTTTTTTATAGCCTATCAGTGACGTTTGCACTTTACTAATGACTTTAAATGTTAAATTAAGCCATATTTAAATTTCTCCAAATCTGCTTTAGTTCTTATCACCTTTGGCAGCTGGTTCTAAATCCTATCCTACCAGAATCCTCTTGTGTATTGTGTGTTTGACAGATGAGGCGAGTTTATGGTGATCCCCTTCTCTTGGGCTCAAAATATTAAGTTTAAATCTAAACATGGTTTGCAAATAACCAGAGGGCCTTTTCCAAACATTATTTAATGCACTGAGCTACAGTTTGAACAGTTGCATATCCACTCAGGAAACAGATTGGTTTGCTCACGTAAACCACAGCTATGTATTTTCTTTTTATCGTCTCCTGAATTACTAACCTGCAAGTTAGCCTGAAGACAAATTTTTATTTTATTTAAAATGCATATCACCTTACTTTTCTCTTCAGGATTAAAAAAGCATTTTACAATAAATCTGAGAGAAAATATAATTTATGAGCTATAAATCTGTGTGGTTTTGTAAAGAAAAATGAAGACTAATGATCTGGGGAGTGGGGTAAGGATAAATTTCAAAATAACCTCCTAACTCCTTATTAAATCTAAAATAAAATAACTCTCCCCACCACCTAATTAAAATAAACAAACTGGTCTCCACTGTAGACCATTCCATTTCTTTCATGCCACCCCTGTGTCTCCCCACTTACTCCCTGCCTCATAAAAACATGTAAAAATATGCTGAGACACTAGATCTGTTTTTGCCTATACAAGATGGATCAAGGAATGATGATGTCTCTGGAATGGAATTTTTAAGTAGATGTATAATATATATATAACATATATTGAACATGTATTCAGCATTATTTTTCAAAGAATTTGATTATAAGAAACATACATGCAACCACAAACTAGTTTCCCTATTTTTTATGATTCAGCTACAATTTCAGACATTTTTTGCATCCCCATCATAAACCTGAAGTACCCTATTATTCTACTGTATCATCACTGAAGAGGATTAATCCATATATATCTGCTAAAAGGTTAGTTACCTAAATAAATAATATAAATTACTTTTTAATCTTTCTCATACAAGCAGGGAAATATATGCAAGCTAAAGATGATCATGTTGTTTTTCTAGTTATTTGGGATTCCACAACCAAAAGAGGAGAGTTAGTAACCCCATTTATAAAATCTTTCTCTTGTTAACTTTGACTGCCAAGATCTTCATTAACATGTTCCTATTTATCCATGTAGTGGGAGATTGTATGTAACTTAATTCATGGACACATTGAAACATTAGTCCATACTTTTAAAAGCTCTTTATAAGGCCATAGTAATGTGTAGTGTAATAAATTCTTCAATGGCTTTTATTGATTCCCTTGAGAAAAGAATAATTTTCTATGTGATGTGGATTGTGAATATAATTTATCGGAATCATTCTAAAACCAAAGGCTGTCGGTTCCTCTGTGTATCTGTTTGAACATTGAAACCTATCAGATATTGCAAACTGCTCTTACATACCTTGTGGTATTTTGTCTTTAGATCTTGGCCCTTAATTGAACTTCATTCAGTCAACATTTATGTATTAACATGCCTAATATATGCCTTTTTCTACTGAGGATGTTGACAAGGGAAAAGGAGGACCAAGTTCCTGACCTTAGACTCCTCATTCTGGACAGGAATCTGAAGCTTAGGTCTCTTCTGTCTTGCCTTTACACACGTGATACAGTACAAATATGGGAACCCGGCCCTTTACATGCCCTTCCAAGAATAGAGTCTATTATATCTGTCAGTACAGTCTGCATATACACCCAGATCTTTAGATTCTCTAACTTTGGCCCCTTTAAGTGCCGCGTTTCAAGTTTGCACCTGGTAATAGCTCCTCATCTAATTTGCTTCCCTACTTCTGCAAACTCTTCTGTGACTTCTCTAAGAAGTAGATAATTTTTGGGGCGCCTGGGTGGCGCAGTCGGTTAAGCGTCCGACTTCAGCTAGGTCACGATCTCGCGGTCCGTGAGTTCGAGCCCCGCGTCGGGCTCTGGGCTGATGGCTCAGAGCCTGGAGCCTGTTTCAGATTCTGTGTCTCCCTCTCTCTCTGCCCCTCCCCCGTTCATGCTCTGTCTCTCTCTGTCCCAAAAATAAATAAACGTTGAAAAAAAATTTTTTTAAAAGAAGTAGATTATTTTTTTGTGCTTCCATAGCATTTTTTATACATTCCAACTGTAACTCTTAACACATTGCATTATAAATATCTATGCCTATCCTCCCCATTGGACTATAGGCTTCTTGAAAGCAAATGATATTGTCTTCACCTTAATGTTCCCAACAAATATGTCAATATTCGATACACAGAAGATACTCAAAAAATGTTTGATGTGTAAGTTAATTATCTAAGCTAAATTCACAATTAGCTAAGGTCTCAATGGATTTCCTGGTTAGAAACAGTTATTAAAATTCTCAGTAAAATATATACTAACAGAACAACAGTCTACACTTTAGCCTTCCCAAAGATATTAAATATAGGGGGAAAGTTAATTCTATTCCTCTCACAGATGGGGTGAATGAGTTGAGATCTCCAGGCACAGCCATATTCTCTATTGCTCTCAATAGATTAGGATTAGGCGATAATTTTGATCAGAACCAGTTCTGTGGTGACAACCATTGTTCACACAAGTACCACTGTTTCCCTCCATTACTATAAACAGGTAACAGTCCCCATTGGTCAGTAACAGTCAATAACTGCTCTTTGCATTTGTCCATAGTCACTAGGAATGAGAGAAACAAAAAAAAAAACTGTTAAAACAAAAATTGTTAAAGGAATAAAATAACTTTTTATTTTATTCCTAAAAAACCTTAAGAAGATGGCTACTTACTGTATCTTACAAAGTTGTAAATAAGAGGTCAACCTTAGAGGTCTTTAAGAAATAGAGTGTTTTACTATATAATTCAAGAAAATATTTTTTTTTTCAGTTTATATAAAACAGTTCTCTGGAAACAGTTTTCAAAATTGACTAAAAATTTTTAAAAATATGGTCAAAGAGAATTGCCTGGGTGGCTTAGTTAAACATCTAACTTTTGGTTTGGGCTCAGGTCATCATCTCAGTTTGTGAGTTTGAGCCCCGAGTGGGGCTCTGTGCTGATGGTGTGGAGCCTGCTTGGGATTATCTCTCTCCCTCCCCCTCCCATTTTGTCCCTCCCTCATCTCTCTCACACAATATAAATAAACGTAAAAAAAATACATATGGCCAAAGAACCCCACAGATACGAAATCGATTATAAGCTAGTAAAAGAACAACTGTCTGATGAAAAAAGTAAAAAAAAAAAAAAAAAAAAAATGTTTACATATTTCAAAGAACAAGTAGTCTTGTACACAATTTTTTTTTTCAACGTTTATTTATTTTTGGGACAGAGAGAGACAGAGCATGAACGGGGAGGGGCAGAGAGAGAGGGAGACACAGAATCGGAAGCAGGCTCCAGGCTCTGAGCCATCAGCCCAGAGCCCGACGCGGGGCTCGAACTCACGGACCGCGAGATCGTGACCTGGCTGAAGTCAGACGCCTAACCGACTGCGCCACCCAGGCGCCCCGTACACAATTTAAAGTGTTCCTTGCCATAAAAAAGTGGAGAATTTTGAAATGTATTTATGAATCCAGATATAATTACATAATTCATTATCTTATTTGTCATAGGGGAAAATGAGGTGTCAAATAACAATTAGTTTTTAAAAATTATGGTATTAAGAGAAGGCCAAACACTAAAGGTTAGGTGGTAAAATATTTAATAACAAGGGAAAATATTTACAAAATATTTGTTTTGACAAGTTACAAAACATGATGGAAAGGACGCTAATTGTGACAAAATAAAATTTGAGTGTGCTTCTATATGTGTATAAATTGACATGCACTGAAGAAAATCTGTGAAGTTTTATTCCAAAATGGTAACATTTTTTGTTTCTTGGGAATAAAAATAGTACCGGCCAAAAAGCTTTCCCAAGAAAAAAAGTTACAACTTTTAAGGTGCTTTGCACAATACTTTGCATAAAGTAAACTAAATCTAAATTTTTTATGATAAAATATTTTTACAAGATGTCATTGATTGTTGTCTTTACACTTTTCTCCATTCTAAATTTTCTGGAATCTTTATTTTGTTGCTAAATGAAAATAGTATTATTTTAATCATTATGAACAAATTACAAAAAAGTACTCAACTAACAGCCAAAAAAAAATCCTACATATATGACAAAGGAAACCTATGTAGAAAACAATGATTCTATAACCTACTCTGTCTCATACAGAAGTTTCTCTGGGACTTCGTCCCTGAATTTCCTATTTTTTTCTCCATCCTTTTAGGCATAATTTGGAAGAAAATGGATCGTGTAAAAAGAAATGGCCCCACCAATTTAATTAGAGTATTACCTTACACTATGTAAATTACCATCCTATTGGACACTTTAAAAGGTTGGATTAAGTACTGGCCAATGGCCATCCTTTAGATGAGAATAGGACAAATATCGAACTCTGTAATGTGTGTGCCATGTTCTTAAAACTACATCAGATCTATAGCTGTCATCCTTATGATGGCCATTTTTTCAGATAATTTACGTCCCCTGCTTACTATTGTGGATATCATGTCATTAACATCTGATGTGCTAACACAACATCATCAAGGCATTAATTTTGTGCAAATTAAATTTCAGGAGGATATGTCCAAATATATTTGAATGCCTGACACTTGTTCAGTAACCCAGAAAACTCAAAGTAGTTGTGCCAACCTGGAAGGCAAAAGAATCTGTCGCTCCCTCTGGAAAACACTTTTGAAATTACACAGTTCCCCAAGTGGTACTTTTTGGAAATATGCTTAGTTGGGGGGGGGGGGAGAGTCTATTGACTTATTTTTCAATTTTATTTTGCTTTTCCATTTTGTTTCCAAATTGAATTCCAGTGCTAAGGTATTTCTTTCTTGTGTAACTTGAAAATGGAGAGAGTAGACATTTTCTTGTAAATCAATTTTGAGTGCTGTGGATATTTTTCAACCTAATTATTTTACGGAATTGCAACAATTCATACTTTTCAATCATAAAACACAACATTAAGCATCAGTTGGGAGCACTGTAGAGAGGTAGTTTCAGGAGCACCATTATGAGAAAAATTATAATTTTTCATCAGTTTTTTCTGGAAAAAGCAAAGGCTAATTACCTTGGACTCAGTAGCAGTTGGATAATTTCTTAGTAAAAGAAACTGAAAACTGAAGTGTTTCTTGTTAAAAAGGAAATTAGTATACATACTCAATGCTGTTGAAACATCAGGATTCATGGTCAATGTGTAGCTACAAGTCTGTAAATGTTCAATGACGGGACGTAGAATAAGATACTACAAATAGATTTGGTGCACTAAGGGAAGAGGCTCAAGTAAATCACACACTAGCAATGTTAGAGTATAATAACTTTAATTTTTAAAGTGACAAAATCATAGAAGAGCTTAAATGCTGTGGCCAAATATTCATTTAACCTTAGTCATGGAGCTTTTCATTTTAGCTATTCCTACTGCCTTTTCTCCACTCATTTTCTTCTTCTAGAAACTTGAAAGGAAAAAAAGGGTATGAGGTTGTGTGTGTGTGTGTGTGTGTGTGTGTTTACTTGAAAGAAATGAAAAATATTTTTATTCAAGTACAGCTGACATTTACAAATACCAGAGCAACACTGCTATATTAGCAATGCTTAGGCACCACAACTCAGTTCTGAATGGGCCCTCAATGGGGCACTCTATGAAAGGCCATTCTGCAAGGTGCCCTCCATAAATCTTGAGTTTGGGTCCAGTGTCACCGAGTACAATTATGAACACATGTTGTAACCACTCTACGTGTAGAAAAGCCATTAGTGACAGAGCAGCTACAGTGGAAGACAAATGGAACAAAGTGATTATGAATGTATTTAGCAGACCAAATTCAGTATGGAATTTTGTATCTACTCCGTCAGTCTTCTTGCGCCCTAGGCACTGGACACCTTGTTCGTCTGTTACTAGTCAAAGTTTTGCACCAGCTTAGTTGGTTTCCCTTTTCTTTCTCTCTCTCTCTCTCTCTCTCTCTCTCCATATTAAAGGTCTTTTTAAACATTTTTTCCCCTGTAGTAACTGACTCCTCACTTTAAAAATATCCCAAGCACTAAGATGCCAACGAGTGCTCCAATCACTATAATTGGCGCCTTTGCCTCCCAATTTTAGTTTCAAAGTAATTCATTATCTTTATCACATGTGCAAATACAATCTGTCTCCTTACGATCCGATCTTTGAGAAGAGTGGGGAAAGAACTGGTGACAGAAAATTGAATTGACTGGCAATTTCATTCTCTCTGGAGCCATTACAAATTATTTGAAATACGTCGTTTGAAAGACTATAACTGATAGTGGCATTAGTACACAACCACTCAAAAGCCAACTGGCCATCAGATTTAATACCTTCGATCTCTAACAATTTCATCATGAATGCATATTTCTGGGTGTTTACACAGTAAATATGGAACCCATACTTTTCCTTCTAGCCAAATTCTTCCTGTTCAAATCCTGCACCTGTCTCCACCATATTTTAACAACCGATTTTCAATGCTATTTCCCCCGCATATTCTTAAGGGTAGAAGTCTCTTAAAACATCTGGCATTATTTTCAGCTTACCTATTATAATAAAATTATGAGGTGATAGCTTTGCTATTTTCTGGTTTTTTATTCAACTTAAATGTTCGTGGGTTATTGTTTAGCATCAGGCTCCCAGCAAAAGAGGAATTTTCTACTTGCAAAGAGAAACGGTCTTGTTGGGGCTGGGAAGGAGATAGTATATAATTTGAATTTGAGTGCTGGAAAATTTCTAATTGCCGAGCTTTTTAAAAAGTGTTGCTCTTTAACAGACTAATATGTTCAGCTGAAAATTTGTTCATCTGCCTTCTGCAGAGAAAAACCAAAATTGGGCTAGCAAGATCTTAGTATTTTTTCATGTGTAAATCTGTTTTATAGGAGCACAACACATATGTTTCAATGCTTACATTGTCATTGTTTCTTCTTTTTTTTCCCTTTTCCAACTGGGCACACAATATGCACCCAACATACCTATAAAAGGTTGACTGAAAAATCACATTTTATAGTCTGCCAAAGGAATGTTTGCATTAAATTGCTTCAGATGGAGAAAGTTTCATTGTGATCAGAACCCAGGAGATATAAAAAGGCCATAAAGTTTGGGTCATAATGTGAGTTTATAAGCCTGGCTTCTACTTAATTTAAATTATAGTGGCAGTGCAAGAAATTGTGGTTTACCAATGGCACTAGGCCTCAAGCCAAATGCTTTCATTCAACTAGTTACCTCCATATCCTGCCTCTGTTGGAAAGAGTTAACTGCCTTGCACAGATATTTCTTATAACTCGTCATTTGAGAAAAATAAAATTTGGTAATCACACATAGGCACATGCATTACTGTGGTTTACAATTATGAAGCACCAAGCATAATGTAGCATAGACTCCACTTCATGAAGTTTTTCTCAGGTTTTTGTTTGTTTGTTTTGCTTTGCTTTTTTATTCCTGGATTAGTACCCACATTCACATATCTGCCTAGAACTGGTTCATAAGCTTTAGAGAGAGGATGAATTTAGCATCCCCATTTAAAATTAAAGTTTACTTTATAATTTGGTCCAATTTGACCAAATATATCTATGATTTATAGTTTCTCATATTAGATACTGCATATCAAAATTATATTTCCACTACAATGCATCATGTTCTCGTTTTCTATTCTATTTGACTTTTAAAGCATAAAGCTTTCTATACAAAAGATGCTGGAACATGAGAGATAAACTCGGTTGCCTCATCTTTGACCATATCTGTTTCTTGAGTTTAAGAGATGAAAATGACAGAAAGGGCTTTGATCAAATCCAGCCAGCTTTAGCATTTATCCCAGAGTCTAATATCACAGCATACTAGCAAACTATAAAGAGAAAAAAAAAAAAGGAGGAAAAAGCATTTTACCTTATTATTTTCCCAATTAAACACTTATACTTCAGACTTTTTAATTAAAGGCATATTTTTATGATATAAAATAATGTTGGGACTACAAATAAGGACAAAATATAGGTATTAATATTTGGGAAGGAACCCGTTTAATCATAACATCTATGTACATGTTTCAATTATTCTGTAAACAAAGATTTTTATTATGAATTCGGTTTATCCCAAATAAGTGTCCCATGATTAAAATACATGGTAAACAATGAGTGATAGTCTTAGGTGCCACGGCAGACAAGAAGGCATATTCCAATGGTAAATTTAGGTGATAAAGCTTGAATTATGGCAAAGATAGTGCCTCGTTAGCTATGTAGACTTCATTCACATGGTGCTTAATTCCTACTTTTAATTTGATACTTGAAATATGGCCTGACTTGGAAGAAAGCTGAGAGGTTATCTAGTACAACCTGTCCCTCAGTGAAGGACTCTTTTACAATGGTAACTTGAATTTCCAGCATCTTCTTATACACTTTCAGTGCAAGTGAATTCACTGCCTGGAAAAGTATCCAGCCTGCCTCTTAAGAGTTCCAATTAATGTATTCCTTCTATTGGATCAAAAGTGGCCTCTCCTTGACTTCTCTTCAGAAGTCCTCCAGCTACTTGGTCACAAAGAATACATTTTATCCATCTTCCATATATGATCCCTTTAAACAGCTAAGGCAGCTATCATGTACCCCTAATATCTTTCTAGAGACAAAATATTCTAATTCTCTTCAAATATTTATTTTGTGTGTTTTTAAATACGTTTCCCATGTAATGTAATTAGTGTACTCAGCCCCACAGCTCTCTGATATCCTGGAATAATCCCTTCCCCCTTGTTTTAGGTTAATTTTTTAATTTTTTAAATGTTTGTTTTTTGAAGAAGAGACAGAATGTGAGTGGGGGAGGGGCAGAGACACACACACACACACACACACACACACACACACACACACACACACACAGAATCCAAAACAGGCTCCAGGTTCTAAGCTGCCAGCACAGAGCTTGATGCGGGGCTGAAACCCACGAACCTCAAAATCATGACCTGAGCCAAAGTCGGACGCTTAACTGACTGAGCCACCCAAGTGTCCCAGATTCTCTACTTCTATTAATGCAGCTCATGATTGGATGGTCCTTTCAGTGATAACGACACACCATTGACAAATATTTAAGTTCACACTCAACGAAGCCACAAAGTATGACATTGTGGAACATTTCTTCTTTTATCCTACACTTAGACAATAAATATTTTGAAACGAGAGATTTTACAATTATCGTCCTGTGGGGTTTTATCTCCACTTCAATCCATTCTTTCAGCCTGTTGAGAGCTCTTTCAGCTTTGACTGTCTTCTGTTAGTCCCTCAAATAGCGTATCACCAGAGTCTGCACACAGTGGTCATGCTGCACCACTAAAGTCTTTAAAAGCTGACATCTATGTGTTCACCAGTCTCTTGGGAGCACAGCTTAACCAGGTACTAATTTCAACCTTTTGTTTTATCAACAGTCTCCTACCAGTGTCATGTTTAGAAAACAATATGTGAGATATTGTCCAATCTCTAGCCTCTCTCTGACCTTCCAATCTGATACATCTATCAAAATAAATGCCTTTAGAAGCAAAGTTTTGGGTTTTGGTGTTTTGTTTCCTAATTCAGCAGACAAATCATTCTTAAGTGTTTCAGTCATTCTAGAGGTAAGATAGTATTGTATGAATGTTCTACTTTCATTCCTAATTATATATTATTTCTTTTTTTTTTTTTTCCTGAGCCATTAGGAATTTTGGAAAAACAGTTAACAAGAAAATAATTCAGGTATGGTTTGAGTATTTCATGCTCTGTACTGTATATATTATTAGCTTATGTAAAACTAATAAAATGCAATTAGAGTTGTGAAAAGCTATATAACCTTAATATCTGAAAACAGTACACCTTGTGATTCTGATGTTGGGATAGTATCTAGGACTGTAGGAGGGGCTGTCTTTTTCAATGTGCTACGATTTGGGGAGGTTGAAGGAAAACAATGTGGTTATGAAACGCACGCACAAGATTTAAACTATATGCCTCATAATTTACCTTTTCTTCAAGTCATGTTGGAATAGCATTTTCTCTCTTCTCTGACTTTGCATATAAATTCCAGATTCTATATTGTGTTCAAACCACTGTTTTCTCCATGTCTACTTTTGTTTATGTCATGCCACAGGTATGACAGCAGGCATCTTTTCTCTTAGTGCTATAGGCAAAATTGTAGTGGTTAAAAAAAAAAAGTGTAAATCAAGTTCATAATAGATTCCTTCAAGGAAAGGTAAAGGAAATAAAGTATCCTGAAGTTTCCTCTGTTAATATTTATATACTTTCTATATTTTTATGAAATATTATACATTATAAAAGAATTATCAACAGATGATCAATCCAGAATATAAACCGGGATCATCATTTAGAATCTGATTTATTTGCAAACAGAATGAGAGGATGGCCTGAAAGATGTGGTTAAAGAAACAAGTGGTTTAATATCCAAACATGTCTCTTCTGCCACAGGACCATGTAAAGCAGTCACGTGGGAGATAATGAAAGGGAATGCCAACAGTCAGATGCCCCAATGCCATTTGTCTAGTGTCAGCTTTGCATAGTGTTGCCAAAGGGGGAAAATAGGCATCCTCCTTTAGAACGTATGACTCACTTCATTCTCTCCCTCATTTTGGTCCCCAGCACCACCATAAGCACATGGCTAAGCTTGTGTGTAATATATTGCAGTGGTTAAAGGCAAGGACATTAACTCCATCTAGACTTGAATACCAGCTCTGCCCCTCTGGCTGAGTGTCATCAAGAAAATGTCAACCATGTACTTCCTCTATCCAAGTCTGCAACTTAATTTGTGGGACCCAGTAAAATATAAAAATGTGGGACCACTTGTCCAGAAAACAGGAAATCATTGCCACTACAGGTACAAAAATTAAGGGTTTTCTCCCCCCCTTTATTCCATGTTCTGTCTAAACTCGTCACGGTGTTTTTATTTGCTACTTAATATTATAATTTTTAAAATATAAAAAAATTAAATTATTAGCATGAATTATAGCATTCTTCATGTTGTACAATTTGGGAGGACTTAACTCATT
This sequence comes from Leopardus geoffroyi, assembly GCF_018350155.1. Classification (NCBI taxonomy): domain Eukaryota; kingdom Metazoa; phylum Chordata; class Mammalia; order Carnivora; family Felidae; genus Leopardus; species Leopardus geoffroyi. The sequence continues at coordinate 67,877,888 of NC_059328.1, forward strand.
CAGAATCACAGATTACACATGTTGTATTTCACAGCCTGTACATGTTTATGTATTTTGTTTTTTTTTTTTTGTTTATTTATTTTGAGAGAGAGAGATAGAGGGAGACAGAGAGAAAATGTTTTTAATATTTAATGTTTATTTATCTTTGAGAGAGAAGGAAAGAGAGGGAGACAGTAAGTGAGGTGGGGAGGGGCAGAGAGAAAGGGGACACAGAATCCAAAGCAGGCTACAATCTCCAAGCTGTCAGCACAGAGCCCAACAGGGGGCTCAAATTCATGAACCATGAGATCATGACCTGAGCCAAAGTCAGACACTCAACCAACTGAGCCACTCAGGTGCCCGCTGTATTTTGTTCTTAACAGAACAATGGAAATAGCACACAAAACTATCCCAGTTTTTCATTACACTTTTTGATATACACCAATTCCACTAATACTCTCTACCTCCATTTACTGATGAGTAAGGAAGGATGACAGGAAAAGGAACCAGGAGTTTCCCTGTCTGTCCTTTTACTTTTGTGTCCTCACATTGAAGCAAGTGATTGGCTAATACAGGGAAGTAATACAAGAGTAAAGAAATATGATAGGGCCCCCAGAAGTGTGTTTCTTTAGAACATCGCTGCCTTCTTTCTGTGTTTGAAACAAGTTCTTATTGAACAGAAACGTGGCCATGCAGAGGATTCTAGGTGTCCTCCCAGAGTCGCAATGTGGCACAGTCGTATCTCTTACTCCATGTCACCTGAAGCATAAAGGACCCGCTAGAATTCAGTTCTCATGGGGAGTCACAAACACCATACGCCAACATGGAGGCAAGGAATGATGGTGGTCATGAACATTGTGCGTATCTCCTACTCTCATAGGCATCCGCCATTGTTTCAATGCACTTCACTTACAAAACACAAGTTCAAAATTAAAACTGAGTATCTAGACAGTGAGAGCAGAGCAGTAAATCACGTGCAGGGTCTTCTAAACATAATACCCCGTGTGACAACACAGCTTGCTTCGCCGTGAAGCCAGCCCTATCTGTAGCATAGCATGGAACTACTGCTTTGCCTTTTTTGTTCTGTTACCATTCCAATACCCAGCAACAGTGCTGGACTCAGTAAGCACACATTTTTCACCTGAGTGAATAAATTTTGTATTTAACACATCTAAGCTTTAGTTTCTTTATTAGCAAACAGGAATTTAAAAAATAAATCAGCAGATAAAGCATCACATGAGGTATTATAAAGTGAAAATTCCAGATTACAAATTATATTCAATGTGGTGTAAAATCTAAAATGTCATCTAGATGGAAGCAATATAGTGACGTTCTGAAGCCAAGTCTTTGAGTCTGAGTGTAGAGGTCACGTGACAGAGACAGCACTCAGTTGGATAATCACTTTGATAAAAGGCAAGTTCCATGAGGGCAAGACTTGGTTTTGTTCTTTATTGTACCCTCAGACCCTTTTCCTAAATATGGTGACCTAAAAATGTGTACTGAATGTAGGAGCACCTGGGTGGCTCAGTCAATTAAGCATCTGACTTCAGCTCAGGTCGTGATCTCACAGGTGGTGAGTTTGAGCCCCACACAGGGCTGTTTGCTGTCAGCACAGAGCCCACTTTGGATCCTCTATTCCCCTCTCTCTCTGCCTTTCCCCCAATTGCACTCTCTCTCCAAATAAATAAACTTTAAAAACAAATGTGCTGAATATATAAATGAACAAAAAAGTATGACATGGTGATCAAGCAAAAGTAATGTAAAGTTATATCATTTGGATTTGATGAGGAATGATTCTAAGTGTTGAGTCATTACAAAATTAAATGATAAAAATGAGAATTTATCAGTGCAAAGTAGCTATCCCTTCCCTGGGGAAAAATAAGTCTTCATTAGAAAGCTTCTCACTTCCTTGATTTCCCAGAAAGTCTTTTCTAAAGATCTACGTCTGAGAAAGAAATGGTGCAAGAAGAATAAAAGAGGAAGGTAAAATCAACCCCTTAACACTCTGAATAATGAATGTACAATTATTTCTTTTTAACTAGTCATCAATTATTCTGGAGAGAGTAGTCCTGTTAATATTTACTTATGTCATTGCAAATAAAGTAATCGACCATCCATGACCTATTGGCCTGCTTATGTTTTTAGAGAAAAGCTTTGTCCAGATAGTGATAGATTCCTTCCCTCTGACTCATACATTACCCAGAGACTTCTGGCTTCCCAGAATTTCTGTTCAAAATTTCAAGTCTCTTGGCAATGATCCCTTATTTTTGTAAGAAAGGCTTTACTTTTAAATAAAAACAAATAGTGCAAGAAATTGATCAAAATATATTTCTAGTTCTTGGCATCAAATATTGTTCATGTCAAAACTGCCAGCTTTTAAGTCTTCATTTTGCATATGCGGGTCATCTGTAATAGGTTGCCTATATTGAACTTGATCATCAGGTAGTTTCTACCTTCTTTACCAAAACTCATCCTCTGTGGTACACTGAGTTGTACGTTTTCATATTAAATTTAGCAATATATGGTTGCCAAAAAATATATATAAATGGTACACATATACACTCTCAATCTCTCCACTCTGAGGTAACCAAAGTTATGAGATCTTGATCACTGTCTTTCCAAACCTTGGTTATCACAAAGATCACAACGTTCTAGCTCCTGAACGCTGCATCTTCCTCTTTTCACTTATAATACATCATGGACATTCCTGAGTTGATACATATAGATCCAACTCATTCTTTTAATAGCTGCGTAATATTTCTCCATGAACAGGCACTGTAACTTTTAACCATTCTCCTATCAATAGACACTCAAGATGCTTCCAGTTTGGGAGTCACTAGAACCAATAAGGTATCAACTATCTATTTATACATAGAATCTTCCATATTGGTGATTTTACATTTTATTAATTCCTAGAAGAGTGCTGTTTCACAACTAGGCTTATATTTACATTGTAATGGAGGCTGAGGACTTACTTTCTAAAATGGTTGTAGCACTCCACGTTCCCACCAGCTCTATTTAAGCAGCTTTCATGCTCCTCCTCTTAATAGCACTGGAAATATATCAGTACTGCTCGCTTTTGCATACCTGGGGTGTTTGATTTTTATAAAATGGTATGCTATTGCTTCAGTTTGCTTTTATCTAACAAGAAAGGTTAGTATATTTTTAATATGTTTAATGGCCACCGTGTCTCTAGTGGTAATGACACTATAGCCCCAGACAGAAGACTAGCAGAATTTCCACCCCTCCCCTTCCTCAATAAAGAACAACTCTAAACCCTCATTTACCTCCCCCCACTCCCAGAAAGTCCTTACCATACACTAAAGGTAGGGAGTTGCTTCACCTGGATAGCCAACAGGAAAGGATTTTATAGATTCATCAAACACAGGTATGAACTGATAATGAATCTTTAACATAGCATCATTTGTAGTTATATTTGCATCTCAAAAAGAATGACCCACAGAAATGAAACGCTACCAAAGCATTTCTCTGTGTGAAAGCATCGATGTAGTAAGTGTAGACCTTCCCCAATAAGAGAGTAAGAGGTAGAGAAGAAAAGTGTTGAGACCTACATTAAAACAAATAGGAGAGAAGGATTAGCCATGACGACTGCTGACTTCTCCTACTCGCCGCAATATGCCTGTATACAATAGAATGTTAAAAACAGTAGAACCTTGGACTGTGAAGAACTTGTTCTGCAAGATGAACACTTCTAATACATTTTAACTTGATAAACAAGTGATGTTTTGCAATAAAGTTGTACCTGACACTGAATTTCACATAATCACAATGGAGCCAATAGTTCTTGCAATTCGTTTTGATATACGAGTGCTTTGGATTACAAACATGTTTCCAGAACAAATGATGCTCACAAACCAAGGTTTTACTGTACATTCAAAATGATGATCATTTCTCTGTAAGGAAATTAATACTACCTCTCTCTAGTCTTTCTTAGCTAATATAGATGATAATTGAGATTGCCATCATTTTTTTTCCCCCACATTGGACCAAATGAATAAACACTAATTTAGAAAACTATAAATGGATGGAAGGTTAGATGTATGAATGGATACCTAGGATCAGGCTCTCCCTTGAAAATGGTAGGTTTGACAGGAAAGAAGAGTTTTACTCAAGGCTGAATTTTCCCTCATTTTCTATAGCCAACATGCCACCGGATTTTCTTTTTTTTCTATATTCTTTTTTTTTTTATTTTTTTAATGTTTTATTTATTTTTGACACAGAGAGAGAGACAGAGCATGAGGGGGGAGGGTCAGAGAGAGAGGGAGACACAGAATCCGAAGCAGGCTCCAGGCTCTGAGCCATCAGCACAGAGCCCGATCCAGGGCTCGAACCCACAGACCGCGAGATCATGACCTGAGCCGAAGTCGGACGCTTAACCGACTGAGCCACCCAGGCGCCCCTTATTTTCTATACTCTTAATAGCTTATAAAAGCCTTTTCAAGCTCACTCTGATTTTCTGTCACTGGGACACTGCTCATAATGTCCTAATTTGATTCCCTAACTCAAATATCTCCAATTCGTGGTTTTCACCTTGTTAGGTTCTTGCATTTACAAAGGATTGTCAGAAGACCATCTATATTAAGAACACTTGGGTGCTTAAAAAAAAAAAAAAAAAGGTAGGGTGCTGGGTGGCTCAGTTGGTCAAGTATCCAACTTTGATTTGGGCTCAAATCATGATCTCAAAGCTTGTGAGTTCGAGCCTCACATTGGGCTCTTTGTTGCCAGCACAGAGCCCACTTCAGATCCTCTAGCTGCCTCTCTTTCTGCCCCCTCCCCACTCATGTAGGCTCTCTCTCAAAAATAAACATTAAAAAAGTTTTTTTAAATGTAGATTTGAGGCTACTTCACACAAGACTAAATAAATTCTGAGGAGGCAGCCAGAAAATTGCATTCTTTAGAATTTTTCCAGGTAATTTTTACACTAAATTTTGAAAGGTAAAATTCTAGAGTTTGCTAAGCCATATTAAGTGGCTTGCTGTTGCTTGAACTTACTATTCCTTGCCTTACCGACTTTAAAAAATTCAATTCTACTGTCGATATCCTTCCTGCTTTCTGCCCAAATTATCCTTCTTTTTATACCCAATTCATCAGTTTATAATTTTATAATTTATATTTCTGCATGATTTTACAACATTCTGCACATAGACACATAGGCTTATTCTAGCACATGCTCAATGACACTTTATTTCTCTACTGCAATAATATGTCAAATTGCTCGAGGAAAACTGTTGTATTTTATTTATCTCTATCCTAATACTATACCTCCACATTTAACCAACTATCATTAGTATTCTCATGGCATCTATCATGTAGAGAGCCTACATTTTTCCAAGTTTTATACCATGAATTTCACATGCATTATTTAAAAAAATTCTCAGATTTCATGTCACAGGCTAGGAAAATGGGACTCAGAGGGCGAAATAATACGTTTAAGCTTGAACAAACAGAAAATAAAAGAGCCAGGATTCAAACTCAGTCCTGGGCCCAAAGCCTAATGTTCTTTCCATTGTATTTCAATAAATGTTTGGTTAAATGATTGATAGTAATATATTCTAGCTAATTCTCTAAGATTTAGCAATTAAACAATCATTAATCATTTCTATAAACCTTAAAGCTTCTATTTAAAAAATGCTTTCTTTTTCCTCAGCACATCCTCTCACTAATGTTTCCCACAGAGACTAGCAGAAGAAAAAAAAAAAAGTTATTTTGTATTTTAAAGAGCTATAATCCCATCCTAGCTTTAAAATGATCTACAGGTTCATCTGAAAATTGCCTCCTTCTTATAATCAGGGCAAGGGGATTAGATGGTTACAGCTTTATTTAATGAAGGAAAAAAGGCAAAAATCAAAAAAACAAAAGACACACACACACACACCCTAAATATTTTGATAAAAAAAAAAAAGAGTATCAGTAATAAATTTTAATTACCATTTTGAGGATACACTTGGTATCAGACTTTATATACAAATCTCTGCTTATCCTCACAGCACTACTGGAAGTTGAATATTATACCCATTTTAAAACAGAATGGGTTCTCAAAAGAATTTTCACCTAGTAACAAAGCTGGAGATTGTCTCAGTCCAGTTTAGAGACCAGTTTTTTTCTTACCATGCAGTTAATATATTTCCCCCAGGGGCTCCTGGGTGGCTCAGTCGGTTGAGCATCCGACTTCGGCTCAGGTCATGATCTCGCAGTCTGTGAGTTCGAGCCCCGCGTCAGGCTCTGTGCTGACAGCTCAGAGCCTGGAGCCTGCTTCGGATTCTGTGTCTCCCTCTCTCTCTGCCCCTCCCCTGCTCATGCTCTGTCTCTCTCTCTCTGTCAAAAGTAAACATTTAAAAAAAGTCAAAATATTTTTCCCCGAATATCTAAGGTTTTTCAATTCTGCTGCACTGCCTGTGAGCATTCACCCAAACCACCTGGCTCAACCAAATGTCAAACACACTGCTCACACATTAATATCATACCCAAACGAAACAGCAAGGTAATTTGATACATGCTTAACAACATATGACTCATTTTTCTGCTACATGGTTATTAGACAAATGTTGAGCAGGCATGTAAATGACTATAATCACATTTATTTTACCAAGGTATTCCTTGCCCAATCTGAAGGAAAACCGGAGTAGTTGGACAGAACAAGCAGTTTCTTCAAATTTCAAAGACCCACGCATCTCCGTTCCTTCAAAGAATCAGTAGTAGCTAGAACTACCTTTTCCATCTGGTTGGGAGTACAAAATGTTGCTTCTTTCCTTCCCAGAAGCCACTCTCCAACATTTAAGTGGAATTCTCCAACCTCTAAATAAAGCCCCAGTCCCTAAGGTATAAATTAATTGGAACAGACTCTTTCCTTTAGACCTGGTGCTTAGAAGTAAGCAAAGACCACAAAAACTGGTACCTGGGGGTTTTGTTTACCAACCCTAATCAATTTTGAATTATTAGAATTCCAGCACGGTGGGGGGAGAGAAACAGATTTGGGGGAGATAAATCTAGTTGATTTGGTCTCTGAAAGAAGGAGTTGTAGAACCAGGGGCAAACAACTTACCTATTGTAAGTCTCATTCTCAAAAGAGATCAATTTTCTACCTCATACATCCGGCTTTGCCTCCGAAAGTTAATTGTCCATTTGCTGCCACCTGGCTGGTTCTCGCCCCACCCTCCACTTTGCTTTCTCTGAAACGCTCCTATTTTCAGCACATCTTTATTGCCAACTCCTTTACAATAGTTTCTATACTTACTAAAGATTATAGCTGAGCATCAGAGAAAATTAGAAAAACGCACAGAGGAATACACTAATCAGTGTTCTATAATTAAAGATTGAGATGAAAAGACTGGACAAGATGAATTTGAACAAAAATGCTACTCTTCCTGAGAAGCTAAGATGTAGTGTGAAAAGCAGAAGTCCTGGGCACTATGTGGAACTAAAGACAAGCCACAAACTGGGATAAGATACTTGTAAAACCAAAGTATTAGAATCTAAAATATTAAAGCTCCTAAAAATCAATAATAAAACTAGGAATGGCTGAAAATATAGGAAATCATTTCACAGAAAAAAAGGGAACTCAAACGGCAAATAAATGTACGGATAGACACTCAGCTTCGTTAGTAATCAGAAAACTCCAAACTAAGAGCATAATGAGACACCACTTTACACCCACTGGATTGGCAGAGCGTCTGAAACACTAAGTGTAGAAGAGGATGAACATCAATAAAGACATTTATTCTTGGTAGAGTAGAATTTGGAAAAATCCTCGGGAAACGCAGTTGGCAGCATCTTGTAGAGCTATACATTCTTATACTCTATGACCCAGCAATCCCCCTTCTAGGCGTAAGTCCTGTATACTAGGAGACAGGCCTCAGTGTATATTTCTTGAACCAAGAAACATGTACAGTGTACCAGCATTCTCCATAACAGAGAAAAGTGGACGGAAAAAAGTGAAAAGGACACAATTATCCACTGATGGGAAAAATGGATATTACGGCATATTCAAAGGATAGTATACCTTAGAACAATAACAATGAATGTCCCTTAGCTGATTGTAAACCTGAGTGACTCCTAGAAACACACTGAGTTTTCTTGCCTGGGAGCTTCTTTAAAAACACAAAATGGGATCATCTTGCATGTTTTCTGACACTTGCTTGGGATGGGAACCTGACTTAGGGCTGAGCAAATTTCACTTAAAGGGAGCTGGTAATTCCTTTAACTCCACCTGCCCAAGACCTCTAGCTGTTTTTGATTATATGTTGTTCAGATGTATACGTTATATATACTAAAGGCAAGGCAATGATAAAGCACTAAATTACACTAATAGTATCTCTAGAGGAGACGTAGAAAAAGGGAAGATCACAGCAGTACCTACAATGCCTTGGTAACACCTTAATTATTGAGTGGTAGATCATAGGGATTTAGTTAGTTATTACAATTTATGTTTTATGTTCATACTTTTTGTCTATTGAGTAGTACCCTTCAAAAACACTTTCAAGCACGGAATAAAAGAAAGAAGAAGGTAGGAGAGGAGAGGAGAGGAGGATGGAGAAAAGGAGCAAGAAGAGTACGACAGGTAGGATTTCTGATTCCATAGCTCCAGACCTCGGTTCAAGTCCTGAGTTTAACCGTTAGTGAATGTTTGAAATTAAACAAAGTCTGTAACATCTCTGAGACTCTATATTTTGAACTATAAAATGAAAATTTCACTTCAAGGGCTGCGATGAGCAGCAAATGAGATTAATTCATGTGATACCCTTAGTTATTTCTACTGCGCACTCCTATTTTGGTCTATGCCTCCCCCCCACCTCCCCAAATCCTCGTTCTCTCCTTAGAAGGAATAGAAAACTGAGGGGTGAAGGGGAAAAGAGAGGGTGGAACTAATCGCTATTTGTTTAGGCAGGACACTGCCCACAACTGTAAAATAAGTGACATCTACCTCAGTGGCCTCTCAGATCTCAACCTCTCAGACACCTGATGACTTTAGAGATTACAGAATACGACACACCCAACTCTTTCCTTCAAGGTTGAAGTCAAAACCCAGTGCTTTCAAAGACTCAGTGTGTTTTTTCAGGCCCTTGTTAAAATCACCATTAGGTATGAATGCAACTCCCTGACCAACGGAAGATTAAACCACCTTCTAAGGGAGGATTTTGTTAACTAAAATTGACCTCTAAGTGGTAAGATGTGAGCTGAAAGCATTTATGAGCACAGTTGCTCCCAAACCCCTACTCGTCCTTACCTCCTCTGCCACTGGGGAGAAAAAACAAAACTAGTCAGCTTGGCAGCTGCCAAGGACCCACATCTCTGACAAGAGAAGTTTTAAAGGCTCAACAAACACAAACATTCATAAATCCAGAAACTCTGAACATCAGTGGTGAGGACTCCTGTTTAATCATCCTGCCTTAGAAAGCCAGGTGAGTTTAGCTCAGTTATTTTCAACATGGGGAGATTTTGGCCCCAGGGAACATTAGCAATTCTGGAGACTTTATAGTTTCACAAGCCAGGGGTGGTAATTACTGGCATCCAGTGGGTGGAGGGGCCATGGATGCTGGCAACCTACAACACACAGGATAGACCCAACAACAAAGAATTATACGGCTTTAAAATGTCAACAATTGCTACCAATGAAAAACCCTGGTTAGCTGTACATGAGCCCCATTGGGCTGCCTTTTGTCTGACCACGGAGGCCCGAGCAAGCTGTGTATTGGAAAGGAATTTTATGTCATGGGGCTCATAATACCTTAATGCAGGGTTATTAAGCCAAAGTTCCATGGATTGGCTTAAGGCAGTTCATAAAACCCGTGAAATTACATGCAAATTTTGTTCATATGTGAAGCTTTTAAAACAAGGGTCTAAAGTTAAAAAACAACAACAACAACAAAACTTTTTGGAAGCCTGTCCACAAGACTCACGTGTCTTTTAATATTTCTCCCATAAGACTGTTAAAGGGTCTAAAATTTTTAACAAATCAATGTTTTTAAAATAGTGAGATTTTATTTTGGACAGAGATGTAAGAAGATGGTGTTTATAGTAAGATCTGGGTTTGAAATTCAGCCAAATGACCTTTGAGTCTCTGTTTCCAAATCTATAAAATAAAAATTCTATTCAATTATTTCAATTTAATTAATGCTATTTAAGTCACCTGGCCACAGCAGGCACTTAGTAAACAGTAGCTTCTATTATTTTATTGTTAAAAGTAATTGTTTTGGGGGCCCCTGGGTGGCTCAGTCGTTTAAATGTCCGACTTCGGCTCAGGTCATGATCTTGCGGTTTGTGAGTTCGAGCTCTGCGTTGGGCTCTGTGCTGGCAGCTCAGAGCCTGGAGCCTGCTTCCAATTCTGCATCTCTCTCTCTCTCTGCCCCTTCCCTGTTCACACTCTCTCAATAAAAAAATTCTTATAACGTTTATTTATTAAGTAATTGAGTTCTAAAGCTTTGCCTGTAGAAGGCTGTGGATGGACGGCATGTAACATAACCACTCAGTAAAATTATAGGACATATTTATTAATCAGATGAGTCGTTAGAAGGAAAAGCAGATGTGTATAGAGATCTATAAAGTGTTTCAATACCTACCTCTTCCCCCTCCCCCCGCCCCCCACACACACTGAAATGGATAGGGGGCATTCAGAGAAAGGAAAACCGAGGCACAAGATCCGTAGTAATTTACCAAATAGGCAGAGACTCAAATCCAGATGCTCAGATTCTAGAGCCCAAGTCCTTCTCCCTATGCCCTCTAGAAAGAGCAGACCCTTTGGTATTCAAACACATAGCAGAGATGTTTTGATGGAACAATAACCCAGAGGATGAAGTGCTTTTTTAGGAAGGATCCCAGGCAAGCATGGGAGCTGGAAGTTTACATAGAGAGCCTTATAGAAAGGAAAAGTCCCACAGAGAGGAGACATTTGTTGAAAATGGGGAGAGTAAAAGGTCTACTTCAACCAGTTCCAACTTCTTTAAAGCCAAGCCTAGCTGTTCAACCTTGAAAGCCACCCCTGTTCACTTTCCACTCTCTTCTAGCCCTGAAGCTCTTCTCCTAATTGCCACCGTAGTCTCCTTTGATTTCCCTCTTTCCTGCTTACTCAGAGCTCCCAATGTAAAAGTTAAAGACTAAGCAGGGACACAGTGCGTATTGACATGTGGGGAAAAGAAGACAGTCCGAGAGGAATAAGACCAGATGTCTCCTGATTTGATGTGTCGATCGCCCAACCTACTAAGGAAAATAAAGTTTATTGCATTCATCTAGAAAATCACTTAGAAAAATGATCTAGAAAGTTGAGAATCCGTTCCTGGGGTTTCCATTCACATAGCCAATATTTTTTTTTTATTCAACTAATATTTATTGAGTGCCTCCAACATGGTCCAGGGACTGTGCTAACAACTAATCCACACTGAAAAAAATTTTTGACCCATTTCAGCATGTTCAAAGTACTGCCAAGCGGAGAAGACACATGGTCAATAGATAACCCCAGCTTCATTATTATACCCACAATAATTAATTAGTTACAGTTGTAAGAGAATCTATGTATTAAAAGCACAAGGATCTATGAAAGCATATAAAAGGGACACAATCAACTCTTGCTTATCTGTTTTGATAGGCTTTTCCAAGCGATTTAGCAAAAGAAGGAGTGGAAGAATGTTCCTGGCAGAAAGAAATAGACCTTCAAAGACAAAGTGGGGGGTGGGGGAAGAGGGATAAAGAAAGATAACTTGTTACTAAGTTACGCTATGTGGAAACATTTATGCTACCCCAGATGTTTGAAAGACTTCAAAGAGGTTTTTTTAGCTTTTCCCTCTGATAAAATGCAAAATAAAAAATGGGTCCTTCAACTCTCCATTATCAATAATTTTGTGATTATGTGAACCAACGTCAGGGTTAAAAGGAAAACCACAAAAAAAAAAAAAAGTTCAAGGAGGAAATAAAAGCCTTCAAGGGTGAATTGAACATATGAGCCTATTTAAAAAATATGTTTCTGTTTCTACTAATAGGTCATTTTCACCTGCTCCTGCGGGCCCAACTGGCCTTGGTTGTCTGCTGCAGCTCTTGAACAATGGAATGAAAGATCACTGTAGTTTGATCCCTAGGATGCAGAGGTGACCAAAGGGTCAAAGGAACAGAAGCTGGGCCATTACAGAAACGGGTAATCCTCAAACAGGAAAATCCACTCCCAGATCATTTGGAGGCAAATGGAGACCAGCTAGGCTCAGGGAATCACCAGCTGGGTTTCTATTTGAAGTGTGTAATCATCGAATACACTCAAAGCCAGACCCCGCATGGAAACCTTGTGGCTAGCCATATGTTTGGGACACCTTTGGTGTTTACTAATGCCCCAGGACTGTGAAGCAGAAGATCCACAAGAGAAAACACACAGACTCTGAACCGAGAATGCGAGAAGATTGGAAGAGAGCCCCTTTTGTTTGTGGGTAAGTGATCAAGGCTGGAAGCTTTTCAACAGTGAGCTACCGTGCTGAACACAGAAAACTGAACCCTTTCAAGTAAGCCTGTTCAGGTTACACAGTGTATCTTGAGGAGTCAGCCTACTCTTAAGAAATTGTATGGCATTGTTTCATATTTTACTTTTCCTAGCCAGCTTAGTTAAAAAATAATAAAATCACAAAAAACACTTTATGTAATCATGACAAAAAATGACACAATCACTCTGGATTTGAGAGGATTGATTACAAGCATTTCTGAAAACAGAGCTGTTTTCCTTTTTCTCCCCAAAAAGGCTTTGAGGGAAACAGAAGACTAAATATGTTTCCTGGACACAAGGAAAATCTGATGAAAGCCACTTTTCATTTTATTTCCATGCTGTGAATGAATATTCAGGCTATTCATACTACCACAGCAATCTGGTTCTCAAGTTAAACCACCAACCGCCAGTCCATAGGGGTGAAAAAAACTATTTTTATGCGCTGTGACATTTTTAACTTGTAAAACATTTCAAATGTAGGTGGTAGTTCTCACAGTCTAGTATATTTTTGGAATTTCATAATCCTCCTAGCCAGAGTTCAGGGGCTGCTTTTTTTCAACATTTTGGCATGTCGTGGCCTTTTCTTCATAATAGTACCATGTTTAAAAAATAAATCTTTTTTCTCACTGCTCTTCTAGTCCTCCTGTTGAAAGGCACTGGGATGGGAAATTGCACACACACATATTCACACTTGAACCTACCTTTCTCCCTTTACCTCTTCTCCCCTCTTTTTCCCTCTCTTTCGTCCTTTTCTTTTTCCCTTACTTTCTTTTGTGTTTTTCTCCCTCACATAGATTTCTAAGAATAAACTTGGTTTTCAAAACTCCAGAGTTCTATTTCAAAATAAAATTTTTGATCCCTTCATTTTAGTTATGCTGGTCAATGGTTAATTAAATCAGCTTCATTTATATTTGATTGTGAATTACTTGTATGAATCATGTGAGCAAGGAGTTAAACTTTAGAAATGTATAATTAGCAAAGTGATGCTAAAATAACTGGCTGAAATGGAAGAATCTATTTTTTTCTTTCATAGAACCCAATGAATGATACGTGGTTTATTTTCTCTAAATTGAAGCATACTCTGAAGGAATGGATCACACACACTATGTAATAAAAGGACAACCAGAGGTAAAATCGTAGAATTCTAACTACTCGCAGGCTATGGGGTCCAGACAGGTCTAATACAGCAATCAAGAAATGAATACTCCATATCTGCTTGGTTTCAGCCACCTCCCAAAGTAACTTCTATTGTTGACCATATTCAGTTGTTAGCAAATTATTTCTTACATTAAAACCAGTCTCACTTTCCTACCTCTAACCTCTGCTAAGTCCCAGTTGTACCTTTCACAGCAACACGGGGTGCTGCAAAGCCAGCACGGACCCTCTTTCCCCAAATGTAAACTTCCGTTTCTTCATCTCAAGCCTGAAGTGTTTTTGCCTCAAGATTTCCTCATCTGTCATGATTTTAAGACACCCTACTATAGCGGTAGGCTTCTTTTGAGAGTGTTCTAGTTTATTAATTTTCTATCTGTTGCTATGTGACCATCAGAACCTGTTCATTTACTGGGATGCCTAGGTGGCTCAGTCAGTTAGGTGTTTGACTTCGGCTCAGGTCATGATCTCACCATTTGTGAGTTCAAGTCCCATGTCCGGCTCTGTGCTGAATGCTAGGGAGCCTGCAGCCTGCTTTAGATTTGTGTCTCCCTCTCTCTCTGCCTCTCCCCTGCTTGCACTCTCACTCTCTCTCAAAAATAAACATTAAAATAATTAAAAAAAAAACCTGTTCTTCTAAGCACACCTAGCATTTGTCATGTTTTTGTTGTTGCTTTTGTTTTTAAGTTCTATTCAACCTTTATTTAGTGAGAGAGAAACTTAGTATCAATTATTATAAATTATTTTTTTGTGATATTTAGAAATGTCAGTGATCACCCTTGACTTTTTTCCTTGAGCCCTCCCCCAAATAAGCTCCATTTAGAGTGGTATTTAATTTCCCAAAGATTTCTTAAAATGAAAGAATAGAAGTTGAATTTATCGCAGCATTTCCTTTACAATTCCCCAATTAGACATGTCTTTTATTGGCCATGCTGACATCAGTTTTCCTCTCTCTCCCTGCTAACTTTATTCAATTTCTTAGCTATTGCCATTTTTCTCCCACCTCTGATTTTTCATTCATCCCTCCTACTCCCAAAATCCCTCTCCCATTTTTCGTCAGAGTAATTTAGTACTGTCTTGCTTCAATCTCCAACACCCCACACACCACCCCCTGCACTACTGTTTTTAAGAGTGCCAGAGATCATTACAATGATGATGACGATTTTGTGTGTGAGTGCTCAGCAAACCAAAGAGTCTATAGTTAGTACAGCTCACCCGTCTTAGAAAGAAATGGGAGACCATAAATAACCCTTTTTCTGTCACAGGTTCAGATTCAAAGAAGAGATTTCTTACATGATCTGGTGCTGGATCATTTTCCTTTTGACAGTTATGTTAGCAGTTGCTGGTGCAAACCAGAGTTAACTACAACCATGTTTCTGGCTATTTCCAAAGAATGGATTTTTAACACCTCTCCTAGACTGGCTGTCTAGGAAGTTGCCAGCGTGGTAGATCTTGGTGTTGGCAATGACAACATAAAACAAGATGATGTAACCTGATTAGTAAAGAAGACAATGGCATTCTGTACTCTATAATTGGCCATGATATTCCAATAACTAAATAGTTGTTGGATTAGTTTTATCCTGATGCAGTTTGCTCAATATTTTTTTTTATGTCAATTGCTGACACCATTATGCGCTCATGAAACTGATTTTTAAACTCAAGTACCTAATAATTTACACCTAAAATTCTTCTTGCTAGTAGTGCGGGACTTAAACCCTAACCTAGAGGGATACATTTAAAATCAATTCAGAAACATTATATGTATTTATTCCTTTTCCCAGATATGGATCATTGCAATTTTAACAAGTAGATGTCAATGTTCTTATATAAAACCCTGATTTTCTTTTAATGTTTACCAGGGCAGGACAAAACATGATCTGGCACAACAATTTAAGGCTTCTGTCCAGTGTTACACCCATCTATCAGAAGAAAACCGAGCTATTCAAAAGTGAAGAAAATATTTATAGATATTAATAGGTATAAAACATTCATGTGATTTTTAAAATCAGAAGATTGAATCATTGGGGCACCTGGGTGGCTCAGTCAGTTAAGGGTCCGACTTCGGCTCAGGTCATGATCTTGTGGTTCGTGGGTTCGAGCCCCACGTCGGGCTCTGTGCTGACAGCTCAGAGCCTGGAGCTGGCTTCAGATTCTGTGTTTCCTTCTCTCTCTGCCCCTCCCCTTCTCATGCTCTGGGTGTCTCTAACATAATAAACATTTTTAAAAAAAGATTGCATCATTTATGTCCCGAGACATTATCAGAGGTGTATCCACTGCATTTTTTTTTTTTTTTTTTAAGTAGAGGATCTCTTCTGTAGTTCAAAATCCTTAAGAAGTGGAAGAAAATGACAATAAACAAAGCAAAGCTTATGTGCCAAGTATAGTTCTATGTTTCAAAGACTTCCTAAAACAGGTGGAATACAACAGGACAGTGCTGAAAATGATACAAATAACTCTTCATCAGAATTTCACATCTATGTCATAACACTAAAGAAGATTGGGACAAACTAGAAATGATTTATTTGAAACAAAAACTATAGTTTACTATCTCCTAAAAACAAAACAAAAACAAAAAACAAAGCAGCCTTTCAAAAGGATTTATCATTGTTATCTAATAAGAGATGGGATTCTTTCAAGATGAAGAAGTCAAAAGAAACTATTTGCCGTTACCTCATACATGTCCCTTCACATTCTCAAGGCAGGTGTAGACTTGGAAACAGTTTATCAACAGCATGAAAAATTTGCACAAAAGTCTATTTGGGAAATCAATGATAATACCAGGAATGCACTTTGTGTAATCAAAGTCTTTTTAAAATAAGATTATGACAAAGATCAAGTGTAAAATAAGGTTCAATAATTTTTCAATTTTTCAGTAAGGCTAAATTTTGTTTATGAAGTATTTAGTTTCTTTAATACATTAGTATTTATTGTCTATTAAAATTGGGTGTTTTTTTTTTAATGTTTATTTATTTTGAGAGAGGCAGAGACAATGTAAGCAGGGGAGGGGCAGAGAGAGAGGGAGACAGAATCCTAAGCAGGCTCCACACTGCCAGCGCAGAACCCAATGAAGGGCTCAAACCCAATGAAACTGTGAGATCAAGACCTGAGCCGAAATCAAAAGTCCACGAGTCGGATGCTTAACCAACTGACCCACCCAGAAGCCCCTAAAATTGTTTTAAAGGGGAATACATCACTTAATTTGTTTCACTTTCTGTTTTAATGCTTACTTCTTATACTGAGAATGTATTCAATGTTTTTTCACTATTTCAAAATAAACCTTAAACACCTTTTTTTTTTTTTTGGCACTATGTGAAACAAATACTAACTAATGTTACCAGTAATTACTATTTTGATCAGGTCTTGTAACCACTAGAATGGGGTTTTCTTTGGTTTGGTTTTGCACTAGCAGCTGCCTATGCAGTGAAACATATTCTCATTCAAATCACACTCCATTAGCATTAAATTCAACACAGACACTGTAAAAAAAAAAAAAATTAAATGCTTAGAAATGTATTTCCCATTTCCTTGATTTTGCAAGTCAGCAATCTTATCACAAAAGTTAGGTGAAGATTCATGGATTTCTAGTGGTCACTATGTTGGTTTTTTTTTTTTTTCAATTCTTACAAACGCTAATAATCAATTTTACATGGAAAAGGATATTAAATCTTACTGGAAGTCAAAAAAAATAAAATTTCATTTTTACTGCATTAGATTGGAAAGTTTTACAGTATGGATAACATCTATATGTATGGCGTAGGTCACCATATATTGGAGTGTCACTAATCTCTTGATGCTATTATGCATTATTCATTGCAATTTTAAAAGTGTATTATCTTTGGGGCATCTGGGTAGCTTAGTCAGTTGAGTGTCTGGACTTTGGCTCAGGTCACAATCTCGCAGATTGTGGGTTCGAGTGCAGCATAGGACTCTGTGCTTATGGCTCAAAGCCTGGAGCTTCTTTGGATTCTGTGTCTCCCTCTCTCTCTCTGCCATTCCCTGACTTGCACTCTGTCTCTCTCTCGAAAAATAAACATTAAAACTATTTTTTTAAGTGTATTATCTTTACCAGAAATATTTTTGCTGTCAGTAATACTAAAATCTATCAGTAATACTAAACATGTTTTCTGGGATACATGTAGAAGTCAGTTCCTTGCAGTGTCATTGGGAACAATTTATTAAGCCACGTTAGCTCATGCTATGGAATAGCCTTTGGCCATTCAGAGGACCAAAGGAGAGATTCTACACATCCTTTTTCAAAGATCTCCTTTTTATCCTTGGAGTTTCCCTGTGAGCACCTATTAATGCAGAAACTTTTCATTTTGATCGTATTTATTGTAAAGTATTTCGCAGATGACACCTTTCCATCAGATCACACTCCCGACCTGAACACTTCTCTAGCCCCTCCAAAAATAAGCAAACTTGTCCTTTAAAAAAAAAAAGTTATGTTATCCAAAATGTCTTACTTAAGACAAGTGGAAAAGAAGGTACCTTCTATCCCTTTTTGACATACTAATCATTTTCCCAAGTTTGAAAAGAAAAGAGTTTGCATTTACTTCTACAAGCTTGCTCTTTTTAAATTATTTAATGGGCCACTGAAATAATGGCCATGGAGTCTGGGGGACTTGTCTTCTGGCTGACGTGTTCATTGACAATGTTTAGAGTTCCGGAATGCCTCGGGGAAATAAATACTTTCAAAACAGCCTCTCTTTAATATCTGTTTCAAGGGAAAGAGGGACATTGGCGATGCTGAGACGAGGAGATTTTTATTTCCATAATTTAGTTTGAGTGTCTCAAAGCACAGTTAGTTTGATTTGTCTTCTTACGTTCCGGACCACAGGTGTTTCCCATTAAGACAAGCAAGCTGACTTTAACGGAATCCAGCAGCGCAGTGGGCACAGAATGCCTTCTGTGAACTGCCAATAATTATTTGTCCTGGCTTTGTTTCTGGAGATTCTACTTAAATTGGTTCAAAAGCTGATAATCTGTTTCATCCCTAAAGATTAACCCCTTAAAAAAAATGAGTGTGCTTCCACATAATTGGACTGAATAAAAGAGCTCTCTTAATATCGTTGTTAAATTAGAGAATGATTTTTAAAGTGTGATAAAAGGAGGCTTCGGAAGAGCACTCAATATGTAGCACCGCTAATAAAATAGCTTCATCAATTCGCTCAGTCTTTGCAGCCGACAATGGGATGAGTTATAAATCTAAACCGGCTAGTGCCTAAATGCTCATATTATAAAACATGCTGACTGCTGACTCTGCTTTGGAATATGAATTTAAACTTAAGACATCATTTACCAACTTATTCTAATTTGCAGTCCTCTGTGAACCAAGATGTACTTTCAAGAATTTGCTTCTCAGCAATCCCCTGGTCCTAAAGTGGCCACAGTCTCTTCCCAAAGAGGGGATAGATGGACATACTTCAACACCCATCGGATTTGCTCAGACAATGCTAGTTGAATTGCAATTTTACTCTAGCCCACTTACTTTCCTTTCATTTGAACTGCATTTATTGGCAGCTTCTACAGTGGGCTTGGGTGAATCCACACTCTTTAAAGATAACAGAACTGGAAAGAAAATCTGCACTTCTTTACCGTCTCTGAATAGAAAGTAGCTCCCACATAGACAACTTAGCTGGTTTAGGAATATTAAAGTCACCACTCCAAGTTAGTCATTTGAAGTATAGCTCTTGGAAGAGTCTCAGGAAGACTTATCAGGATGAGACAATTTTGAAGATAAAACTAAGGCTATATTGAATTAACATTATTCCTTATTTTTTTAACCAATAAATTTGTACTACACTATGACTAATATGTATTAATTAGCCTTCATGGGTTTAGTTTAAAAGCATATATTTTAGTACAAAAAATTAATACATTTGTCATCAACACTAATAAAAACTAATTTAGAATCAAGATTAAAATGAAGACATTATGTGAGGTTTAACTCAGCTACTATCATTTACTTTGTAATCCATAGTCCACAAAGATGCTTGAGGAGCCATCGGACCCCAGATAGGAAGATAGGAAGAAAGTACCTACTGATTTTAAATTAGTTTACTTGTCAGATTCAGAAAAACTTCCAGGAGACTTAGACTTAGCAAGGGTTATTCAGAACTACTGCAGAGAATCTTAGAATCATAAAGAATGAGAATATTATAAACAATATAGAAAAGCAGAGGTCCAATTTTTTAAAACAAGGGGAAAATATAAGATTCTTAAAACTATGGGCACTAACTACATTTCTGTGGAAAAACTGTGTGATACAGTAATTAAGCAAATGCTTTGCATACACTAACAGTATAAAGAGGGGATTAATAAAAATCAGGGACATCCAGAAGATTAAGTCAAACTAAGTTAAACACCATTTCCTTTTTGACAGGGTTACTAGCAGATAATACAGTGAATACTAGAGAATATTTTGCCTTCAACAATCTATTATCTCTAAGAATAATGTAAGAAATGATAAGTTAAAAAGATTTGGGGGCCATATGATAATTGCCATCAAGGACTTTGACAGCTAAAACTTTATGGTCTTCCTATCTTCATCCTCTGCTTACAATGCATGACTTCGAATTTCCTGACTTCATCTGTTTCTCCCTCCAGCAATGGATGTAATGACCAGCACCATACATACAGCTCCACTTGGGTCTGTGGCTTGCATTCGCACCTCCTACCATGGGATTTTTCTGTGGACTCCACCCTGAACATTCATTTGGCACTCCCACAGGCACAACCCAGAATTTCAGAGGATTAACACCATTGGAGGCAAGACACTGACCATTGGCCTACAGGAGCAAATTGACAAATACATCCTACCTGGTCCTAAGATGCATTTCACACAGATTCTCACACTCTCGCACAGAATTGAGAAATTATTCGCCAGTAATAGAGCCAACCCGATAATACATTCTCCTACTGGTTCTATCTCCTTCTCTGCTCTGTGACCCTTTCTTCCCCCAAGCCTTCTAGGCCTCACAGTTTTTCTTTTTCTAACCTAGTTTGGTCGCTTGAATTGTTCTCGGCACCTGGATCTTTCTTATAAAAGATCTCAGGCTATGTCCAAATTTCACTCATCCGAAAGGTAAATATGCAAAACAAAAAATGTTAGGTCTTCATAGCACATCTAATTATCATCCTCCTTCTTTCTCAAGAGTTGCCCACATTTAAGTTCCCATACCATCACCAGCCACTACTCAACAACAGTCTGACCACAACATAGCTCTGAAAGTCTTCCTCCAACACCATCAAGGACATCTAATTGCCAAGTAAAATGGACACCTGTCCATTTTATTCATTGATTTTTGGTTCTTTGACAGGCCGCACAATCTTAAGACTGTTTAGATTTTGCTGACGCCATGCTCTGTTATTTTTGTTGTATCTTAGTATCCCTAACCACTCCTTTGTAGGTCTTGTATTGTATTCCTTCTCTGCCTATGTTACATCTGCACAGGTTTTCTTCTCCAGCAGCAAGGTCATTCACACTGCTACTTTGAGCAATAGTCTGTCCCATCTGTTTATGCACCCAAATCTTTCTAGAACTGACTTCATAGAATTTTAACTTCATTTCATCTAGCTCTATGACCCATAGGCAATAAAAGTTTAGTATGTTCAAAACTTGTATTCATGATTTTCCCTATGCTCTCTCATAAAATTGCCTTTCCTCTACCCTTTTGCATCTCCACTGTTTGCCTACTGTCATAAGTCGATCCAGTCAGAAACACTGGAGTCATTGATTCTTTTCCTCTCAAACTAATTAAAGACTTAGAGATTCATCTTCTAAATAGTGCTTGACTACATCTCTATTACCATTTCCCTGATATTGTCCTCTGTTACTTGCATTGCCACAATATATTCCCTAGAAGTTAATTATAATATTTATCATATCCATCACTTTTCCTAAGGGAAACTGTGCTTATAAAAGGGGCAGCTCCGTGTAGTGATGTATATAACCCTGTTTCCTCTGCTTATGATTTGACTTGGGTGGGGAGTATACAACCTAATGTCAAAAAACACCTTCAGAGTCTGATGTGAAGAGCTACGTTTAAGTTGGGTTACCCAGATTTCCAATGTAAAGGCATTGTAGAATATGAAGAGAATCATCCAGAAAACTAGAGGGGCAGGAAATAAAAGGATTGCCAATGTAGAAACAACCTAAGAGGACATAATGGACTATTATTAAGCTAAAGTTACAAGGAGGCCAATGTTACAAGTGCAGAGAAAGCAGGAGGCAGAGGATAAAGCAAAGGTGACAAAAAATCTCTGGAGGGAAGATTAGACCTACTGAGATGCACATGGAATAAAACATTAGAGTTGAGTTACATTATCAGGGACATACTCCTGTGAAGTCTTGACACTAAGGTCTAGTACAGTGTATTACAGTTCCTGTTCTTACATGTGAACACAGGTAAGAACCCCCATTACCTTTGTTTCTTACAACCAAATAGGTCTACCCAGGGTATATTCACTGGTTTGGCATTCCCTGCTCTCTCACTCCCAATATCCAACACAGATAGTGTGATGTCAAAGAATACACCTACTCTAAGCTGTTCCCCTGCTTTATTCTCTCCCCATATTAGCGAAAGGCGGTGTAAGTTCCTAAGCATGTCTTCTGAGATCTGACCTCTGTGTGGCTCTCCAGACTCTTATCACTCCTTCCTCCCTTTCCCCTCATAACTCGTCCTCAGGCAACACTGCCTTAGAATATGCTCTTTCACCACAGTGTGCTTTCGCTCCTACTGTTCACGATTACCAAAATGTTTAATTTTCTCTTCCAGATGATTTTATTCATGTGCAAAACACTGTTCATGTGTAACTGAATTTAGCTCTTTCCTATCATCTGTACATAGACTTTTTTTTTTAAGTTTATTTTCAAGAGAGAGAGAGAACATGCGAGCATGAGCAAGGGAGGGGCAGAAAGGAGAGAGAGGATCTGAAGTAGGTTCTGTGCTGTTAGTACAGAGCCTGACGTGGGACTCAAAATTACGAACTGTGACATCATGACCTGAGACAAAACCAAGAGTCAGACGTTTAACCGACTGAGCCACCCAGCACCCCTGTACATAAACATTTTGTAATGGATACCACATTGTATTTAAATTAGCAGGCTTCCTCCATCTCTGTCCCTCTTCAATAGAATATGACCTAGCAATTGCCTCTTTTTTATCCCTAGAGAAAAGCATAAAACAAGACATGCGAGAGAAACTCAGTAGATCCTCCATTGTTAGAATACACACTTTGCTTCTTTTGCCATTCTACCATATTCTTTGTCTTGAGTTTCTTTTAACTCATTCTGATTTATCAAAATCTTACTCTTAACACACTCATAAAAGTCTTGGTGCAGTAGATTATGCCTGACCTTTGGACAGCGATGCTTTAATTCCATATTCATCATTTTAAAAGTATGCAATTACTGGCAAGCTCTTTCATTTTCTGGGCCCTATTTTTCCATGTTTGTAAAACAGAAACAACCCCTCTTTTAAAAGTTGTTTATCATATGAGGTAATACATTTAAAAAGGATTAGAAAACCTGTCCCTTTCCTTTCCTCCTGTGAAATTTTCACCATGCTTAGAATTCTTGTCATAGACTGTATTTCCACCTGCATTTCACAAGAATCCTTGTGTACATAACAAATTCTCTGTTAGTGAGTAACTTGGGGATGAGATGGAAAGGGGAGATATAGTTTGTTACTATTTCCTTATATCATTGCACACAGATCATTTACTCATACACACTAATAAACACATACCCGCATGTGATTAGCTTGAAATTTATCAGATTTATAAATATAAAGGTGAAAGAAATTGCTGTAGATCCTATGACAGAATCAAGATTCAAAAGACCTCAATGGGTTGAAATTAGAGTTTGAAATTTTCATGAACCAATTAGTCCTAAGTTTTGAACAGTACAGTCAGTGAATTCTAGGAGACATGTCTTAAAGTGATTTATTTTTACATTAGAATTGGCCAGTTTTACATTAAGTTGCTAAACCAACTAACAAGTAGTAGCCTGGATTAATTAAACCCTCATTGGCCTATAATATTATAGATTCAGTGTACTTTATCTTCTCCACACTGCACTTAGAACAGTTTGTTTGGTCTTGGAAGCCTCTAAACAGAACTAGAATTTTCCAAGGAAGGGCAGCCAGTATCATGAGAGCTCTATAAATGTACATATTCTATAGCTCAGCCAAAGAAACTGAGGTTGTTTAGTTTGAAGAACCAAAGATAGAAAGAACATGACATGTGACGGCAAGAATTTGTCAACAAACGAATGACTGTCGTTTGAAAGATGTTCGATTTAGCCTCTGAGATTCTCAATGACAGAATTATACCAATGGAGAGAAAATGAGGAGAGGCAGACATTGACTTAATAGGAAGAACTTTACATGACAACTTTTAGAAACGACAATAAACAGACTTGCCTAGAAAAACAGTGAGTTCCCATGAACTGGGAGGTTCAGATTAGGTAATAAGAGTGTTGTAAAGGGAGAATTTTCCTTTAGAATAAGAAACTCAGTTAGATAATATCCAGTAATTCTTTGAACACTAAGTTTCAATGAATCTAGTGAAACAGAATTTAAAGACTTTATGCAGTAAATACTCATCCCAATTAAAAATTTCAAAGATAAACATAGTTTACAAGTATTTACTAAATGTCTCTTAGTGCAAATGAGGTCAGCAAGTCAATGTAAAGACAAGAATAAATAAACCTTAGATTCATGCAAGCAATGTACTTTTAATTATTTGTAACTTTGGAAAACAAACCAAAAGCAGCTACATTTATGAAACATTGAGATAACTGGTTCTATATCTGTTACACTGTATACATGTCCATTAACCTAATTAACTCTGAAATCTAGTAATTAACTGACCCATGAAATCACAAGCCAATGAATAAATGAACTTTTCAAGATTGAAAGAAAAAGTCATTGATTTATGCTTGGCAAGGCCATCTTTAGAAAGTACATTCATACCTTGAATTTTACATGAAGTTATGTGAATTGTACAATTAGGCAATATGCATTTAGCTACAGTCAACAGGGTTCTGAATTGCCTGCCAATTAGGGCTGCATGTTGACTACCACTTAAGTGAAATATGATGTGGAGGGTAAAAGATTACCTCATCAAGTCTGCATCCGTCTTTTTTTCTAACAGACTCAAGCCTACGTTCGGTGTGCAATTAAATCACAAAATACTAGACATAGTGTGACCTCCGTGGCAAGTATCAGTGTATATATTCACTTCCTAGTTGACAAGCAGTACAGTTATTTTATAGAACTTCAAGCGGTACGCAGTTCTAAGACTCCTGCAGAATTATGTAGGATAAAAACTCCAAATAAGCTCTGGGTTTGATTAAAAAACAGAAAGAAAGAAAAGGTGGGGCTTGAAATGCTTGATTGAGGAACAGGTGAGGTTAAAAATGACTGAAGAGTTACCGAACTCATTTTGACATGTTTTAAATAATGGCCGGAAAATACAAGGCCACGTGCAGCGCAGTTAAATCTTTCCCACTCGTTAATAGAGGGGATACAAAGGTCACTGCTGTGCAAAGAGAATTGACTAATCCCTCCGATGCATGGTGTATCCAGTACCCCTTTTATTTAATTTTGTGGAGGAAAGCTGGTCTGAATTAGGCCTTCAATAATTATTGCAGGGGCCTGACACAAACCTTAACAAGTCCCATAATGGCCTATCTATATATTCAGGCCAATTATTACAGACTGACTCATGCGGCTAGGCTGCAGACATTCTGCTTTTCACTCAAAACCTTTTCTGAATTATTCTCCATTTCACACGACACAAAAGAAAACAGTTGTGTTAATTAGAGAAATAAGCAGAATACCACCCATGGGGGGGAAAATAGCTGATTCTTAATGCTATGTCTAAGTAAAATGTGAGCGATTTCATTTTTGAAGACTGAAATCAGGCTTGAAGTTGCAATTATACTCTTACTGGCAAGCTAAGGTATTATAAGAGATGCAATATAGGTCTTTACAAAGCACAAGGACAGGGGACCACATTGTAAGTAAGGCCAAGACCAGCCTTCTAGTCTATGAATGACAGCAACATTATAAAGCAGTGGATCCATCTCTCCGGGAAAGTACAAAAAGAAGAGGAGAAATGGGAAGTGAGCAGTACTTCAATTCTTGCCATGGTATTAAAAAAAAAAAAAAATAGTAAAATTTTTTTTTTCAAGGACAAGACTACCTGACATTTAACTCTTTCTCCCCAGTTAGGCTGAGCATTCCTAAGTAAAATACATGTATTGGTATTTAATTTACTACCCTTGGTGTAATGGCAAGCCCAGGATGTCTTGTTACAAGGCCACCACCATCAAATATTTCTTTCACATCAGTAGCTAGGGAGCAAATGCTTCTGCCTTCTGATTTGAGGATGGCATCCTCTTTTTCTTATGTTTGCTTATTCATCACTGGAAGGTTAATATTAAAGTGACACTTAGTTTTTGCTTCTTTAGATCAAATTCTTCCCACAGCTGTTACTTAAATTTCATACAGATTTTATTAAAATATATGAAAATGGAATCTGTGTTAAACATGACCTGTGTATGACCTTAAGCATAATGAAAATCAAAACCATTTCCCTTCTTTTTGTTACCAGTTTTTCATCCCCTGCTTAACAAGTTATTTCAAAATGTGCTTTTTCCCTCCCTGCAAAACACATCTTTGTGTCAAAAATGATGAAAATAGTGTAATGCTAAAAGAATACAGAAGCTCACTAGTATTTATTTATTGCTCAACACATGTTTCTCTTACTTTTGTTTTGTAAATCTTATAGATTTAAAATAAACTAGGAGACAGGGATGAGAGGTTGCCTTTCCACATCTATAAATAATGCAGGTTACTAAATGCAAATGTTTCTTGTAGTCCAATGTTTCAAGGAGTAATTTTTTGCAGCTCTTTTGGGAGAAGGGGGTTTTATACATTTCCTTCTGAGTTTCTGGTATTTCTTTTTTAAATCTCCATTTCAGTTTTAAAAAAAAATGTTTATAAATCGTGCCTCATGTGTCTGGCTTACAAAACAAATACACTAAATACTACCATGTTTTCAGAGAGGAGCATTAAAATCAGGGTAAGGATGTGCTAGCAATTTACTTTCAGCTTGCAAGTATTAAATATATATATGTATATGTGTGTGTATATGTGTGTGTATATATATATGTATATATATAGCCTCTGGGGGTAATGCAATCGCTTTCATATTTCTTCCCTAAAAAACAGTTTCTAGATTTAATCTATGCAATCCAATCAAAACCATACATCCACATAAAGCCTTTAAAAATACATTCTTTGGACACTGTTTATAGAAAAATTCACTAAAACCTTGACTACATTAAAAAAAATTAGATCTGAGTAGAAAGCAACCTTGAATAGTTTACCCTGAACTTTCCAAAACACCAGGAACAAATAGAAAAATATTTGGTCCCCAAAAGCTATCTATTAATTTCTGGGTACCTAGTCTTTCTTTTTATTTGGGGGGGGGGATCATTGCTGCTGTTAAAAGGAACCTTACAACAAATTAGTTTACTAGAAGCCTCAAGGTCACTTGAAGCAGGACCATGACAAACATTCATCGTAAATGAAGAAAATGGACACACAAATACAGTTTTACTGAGAATAACATAACTCAGGAACAAATATGAACCATTCTGGTATTTTTTTCTGTGAGAAAATAAACCATAAAAATGTATAGATTTTGGAAAGTAGTTAAAATAGAATTACAACGAAGGGGACAGGGAAAGAAAGAAGGAAAAGAAAGAAGGTAGGGGAAAAAAGTGAAAGGAAGAAGAAGAATGAAAAGGAAACAAGGAAAAAAAGCAAAATAAGTGAAATAAAATGCTAATTCGGGGGAATTTGTTCACTGAACCTACCTCATATCACAGATAGTGATACATGTGAGAAACATTCTTTAGATTCTTAACTGTAAATGATTATTTTTGTAAAGAAAGGGAAGAGATTTTAGAAAGACCTATATCAGTATCAATACAGCTAGAAATATCAGGGGAAGACAGGGTGAGGGGCATGAATAAAGGACTGGAATTTGTTTCAACAGATTAAAAGAACTTGGAAATTCATCGTCTAAATGCAACGTGTGTTCATTCACGGTGCAGCACACAGAGTTACCAGTTTCTCAGATCCTTCAAGATGGGCTCCAGGGAATGAGGGCAGCGGGTAGCCCCTGGCTGTCAGCAATTTCAGTGTCTTCTGAGAAAAACCGCCCAGCCTGAGGTCCCACCCTTCTTTTCAGGGCCTGAATCTGGTACTGAGTGAGGTAGGGTATAACCACCCACCAGTTCTGCCCAAAGGTGGACATTGCCTCACAATATTCACTTCCAGGTTCCCCTCCAGGATGGGGAAGACTTTGTTGGCCTGTAGTGTAGCTCATTTTTTTCCTCTGCCCCAAATTGCTGCCTCCTCCTCCTCTCTTCAGAAGGGAATCTAATAAATATATTCTCCACTCAACCTCCATTTTATCCACTGCATCCAGAGAATTCAACCCATAAAAGTTGTCACCTGAAGCTTAAAAACACGAGAATATGATATGGAAATTGTAATTTCAGACTCACTACTTTTAAATACTCATTGTACTCTATTTAAAGGATAGTACAGAGCACTTTCTATTATCTCCCCATCATTTATTTAAACGCCGCCACCCTATTAGCTACAATTTAGATTCGTTTTGTAGATGAAGCAAGCAGAACAGAGAAGTTACAACCATGAAGTCTACAAGGGACAAAGCTTAGAATCAGACCCCAGCAGTCTAATTCAAGAATCCACATTACTAGTTTTTCAGAATACTAGGATTCTTTAAGAGATATAAAGTAACTTTTTTATATATGGTCCCACATAGCCAGATAAAAATGTGGCAAGTTCTATAACTCAAATATCCCCACGTCTGATGCCATGTAGGTAAAACATTTGGATAAGCAATAGAAATGTTTAGCTTTCATTTGGGATGTTTGATATTGAAAAACTTCCAACACTTAATACACAAATTACTGCAATACAAGTACTGTGCTAGGTATGGGGGACACAAAGAAAATTACTGTTACCTTCAAGAAGATACAGTACCAGAAGAATGCAAATTCAGCTCCATGTAGTCAGTGCTAAAAGGAAGGTACAAGATGCTGCCAATTCATAAAAGAAACAACAGCTCTGTCTGGAGAAGCCAGAAAAGAGTGCTTTCCACACAGGACACAATGCCTGAGTGACGACATGAAAGGAGGGCATCCTTCTTAACAAAGGACACAGGCCCGCAAAAGCACAGAAGAGGATGGTACAAGGAAAGGAAGGTACATCCTTGGGACTGTAGGTAGATTTCTTTGTTTTTTTTTTTTTTTTTTTCAACGTTTATTTATTTTTGGGACAGAGAGAGACAGAGCATGAACGGGGGAGGGGCAGAGAGAGAGGGAGACACAGAATCGGAAACAGGCTCCAGGCTCTGAGCCATCAGCCCAGAGCCCGACACGGGGCTCGAACTCACGGACCGCGAGATCGTGACCTGAGCTGAAGTCGGACGCCTAACCGACTGCGCCACCCAGGCGCCCCTCTTTCAGTTTTAGAAAGAGAGGGGGGTGAGGGGAGACAGAGAGAATGTTAAGCAGGTTCCGTGTTCAGCACAGAGCCCAACATGGGCTGGATCCCATGATCTTGGGATCATGATCTCAACTGAAATCAAGTCTCAGACGCTCAACCAACAGAGCCACCCCGGTGCCCCTGGGTAGATCTTTTTAGCGAGAGTTGCCTCCATGGCTCTACCACCTAAACTATTAACTACTTCCATGATTTTTTTTTTTTTTTTTTTTTTTCTGGTTCTAGATGAAACTGGAGTGGCACTGGTCCCATTTTCAGTGAGTTCTATATGTATGTTTTTGCCTCTCCATTTAAGAGGCAGCAGATAAATGCTGCCTCACCATAGAACCACATTAAAACGTTAAATGCACCAGACCACGTCCCACTCTCGATTCATAAGCACCCAGAGCATGCTAAAGACTCCTGCTCCGTGTTCCAACAGCACTCAGTTTCTCCACTGGGAATACAGAACATCCTTCATTGTTTTTGCTTAACTCCATCTTCCCCCCCAGACTACAAAATCCACTTGGCAGGAACCATCTCTATCTTGCTTGTGTTTAGTGGTGGAATTGCCAGTGTTTAGAACATAGTACTTAATAGGAACTTAATAGGCATTTACTAAATGAACAAAAATATTATTCACTAGTATTTATAAAATTCAGAAACATTTACAGAGGACCTACCAGTTTCCAGGCACTCTGCGAGGCCATGGGACACAAAGTGAATAAGGCAGTCACTGCCTTAGTTTAGTCTAAACTTAAATATGCACAAGTACCCTTTAACTTTTTTTAATGTTTATTTTTTGCCAGAGAGAGACAGAGCATGAGTGGGGGAGGGGCAGAGAGAGAGAGGGAGACACAGAATCTGAAGCAGGCTCCAGGCTCTGCACTGTCAGCACGGAGCCCGTTGCAGGGCTTGAACCCACAGACCATGAGATCACGACCTGAGCCGAAGTTGGACGCTCAACTGACTGAGCCACACAGGCGCCCCAGGTGACCCTTTAAAAACCTGCTAGTAAGCATAAAGATCTCTACAAGGCTTGAAACTAAAGTCCAAAGATGTGGCAAAAAACGGTTTGAAACTAGTGCTTCCATTGGATGAAATGTTTTATATAATCAGATATAATGTATCCAATTTGAATTTTAACAAATAGGTAGAAGTATTCACTGGGTACAGTGGAAAGGGAGTAGATTTTGGAGTAGGTGAAACTGAATTTAAAATGCTAGTGCTGCTATTCAGAAACTCTAGGACCTTGGGAATTTTAACTTCCATATACCAGTGTCAATTGCCCTCTTTTTATTAATCAGGGTAATAATTCCCATTCCCAGATTTCTTTGTCTTACCTAAAGTTTCATACATAAAACATTTAACATACCTCCTAGGACCCAGTAATCATTTAATATTTGTTTCCTTTGCTAATTCTTAGGCTAACTTAAGTCTAGAACCCATCAGGGGAAGCACAGCTTCCTTCCTCTAAATCTCTCTCATGTGCAGAATTCAAACTGTATTCCTGATGTCACAGTTTTTAGGAGAATTTATGAATACACAGCAAAGGTGAGTTTCATGAAATGTTTCCTAATGCTCTAGCTAAATTATATTAATATAAATACTAAATAGCTTATTTTACTAACATTTCTCAAAATTATTTGATTATTATCACTATTCTGTGGTCTAATAAAAGGATAAATGGTGATAGCTTAGTTTCAGAAGGTGAATTAGAATTTACAAATGGGTATTTTGACATTTTTTTCCCCGTAAGTATGTCTGGTAAAGTGATCACAAATCTCATCTAATCTACTGGTTCCCTAGTTCACTAATATTCAACTGTGAGGCTGACAGCAAAACAAAACAAAAATAATAACTAATGAGGGTATTGCAGTTCGTATAAAAGTTAGGTTGAAATGCAAGATTTGTGAGAGGTCTTAAGCCATTTTATTCTCAACCCTTTATTCTTTTAGCATTTATTCTCTGGGCCTTGTTGTTTTCTTGTTCATCAATGAAATTTAGGGTAAGTCCCATGATTTTCTGCTTAGTCTCAGTCAGGGACAACCACCTACATTCAGTAATTTGATCTATACCTGTAATTATAAAAACTTTACTTGTTCAAAGAGGTCCTCTCCCCTTGCTGTCTTGGACCAGACTCATGCTAAGCACCTGCATTGAGAGACTAGAGTAACTGGCATGCCCTTTCCCCATCCCTAATTTGTGACTTCACCCCTCTTCCTCCATTTTGCTCACTTATATTTTCTAACTTTTTTTTTTTAGTTTTTTAATGTTTATTTTTGACAGAGACAGATTTATTTTGACAGAGCATGAGCAGGGGAGGGGCAGAGAGAGAGGGAGACAGAATCAGAAGCAGGCTCCAGGCTCTGAGCTGTCAGCACAGAGCCCAGCAGGGGCCTCGAACTCACAGACCACGAGATCATGACTTGAGAGCCATCGGACACTCAACCGACTGAGCCACCCAGGCGCCCCAAGATATTTTCTAACTCTTACGGGGAGGAGGAAAAGAGGAAAGAGAAGAAAACTCTGTCTTGTTAAATCTGCCATGATCCATATTTGGAGTCAGGCTCTATGGACAAGTCAGATATTTAAACTGACCACTTTATCTAACAGGCACAAATTAGTGGAGACACTCCCATCCCTAACAAATTTTTCCGTCAGTTCTCTCCAGGAGTACAAACCTATCACTTCCTGTTCCTTTAAGTTCTTTCTTCAGCCTCTTGCCTACCTTCTGTAATGCTGGGATCACAGACAGTCCCTACATAGAACTTATGAGAGCCCCGTGTGGGCTGCCTTTCATATCTGTAGTGGTGTACTTACCTCGCCTGTGTCTGGTCCATGGAAATGCTTATACTTCATTTATCCCCCAGGGGATGCATGTTGCCCAGTTAGGCCATTTCTCTCTTGTTCTGCTATTCTTTTGATGTCTCAGGCATCCATCGTTGGCAGTACACTATGTTTCCCAAGCACTAAGGTATACATTTTAAACTCTAAGCAGTTCAGTTGAATGTTTTTCCCAGTGTATAAAATGGGGGCCAGACACCCCACACTCCCAAACACCTCCCCCAAGGAACTGGAGTGGGACTTAACAGCACCGCTTTTCCCAAAAATCCCTTTATCTCCACTTTTAATAATTTCATATTTGCAAAATGGCCGAGAATGTTTCGATTCCCAAAATTGGTCTCCATAATTTCTTTTGCAAATCCTTCATGGTGGTCTCACAACTCAACTTGTAATGTGGCATCAATTGTCTTGAATCCTCAGCTGAAACTGATACTAAAATATTTCCATTATTCCATCACATGAGTTTTTCATAAAAGTTAAATTTATTTAATGTAAAGGACTTCACTTCAAGATTATGCCTTTCTTCTTTTTTTGTGGTGTGAAGATGTGAAAAGGGTTTGTGTTTTTTATACATATAAAATCCTAGTGAGTGCACTATGTTCTTTTTGTAAATACTTCCTTGATAAAGATTTGACCACTATGTTGGTCCTTACTGATTTGTAAGTTGATATCCAAATGTCTTGAAAATGTTAATCTAATTTAGTACCTTCATTTTATTTATTTATTTAATTATCATTATTATTACTATTATTTTTAGTACCTTCATTGTAAATAAGGAAATTTTAAAACCTGGAGTGACAACACACAGTTCCCGAGCAATCTTAACAAGTAAGCAACATATGCAAAACTAGTGCATGGAACATAATTGCCCTGACTTGAGACCAGTACGCATTCTACTACTAACATACATTTAGAGAGCTAGATTAACAAAATAAGAAGAGGCTTATAAAAGAGAAAGCTTGAAAAAAAGTGAGAATACCAAATACTGTAAGTAAAAGCTTATATGATGCTTATAATGGGCCAAAGCACAGAGCATTTGTCCCATACAAACTCATTTAATTTCCAACACAACTCTGTAAGACAAGTTTGGTTATTATCCCCATCATACAAATGAGGAAACAGAAGCACAGAGTGCTTTTATAGCTTAGCCAAGTCCTAAATGCTGTCAATACCCTTAACCACTGTAATTCATAAAAACTTCTGCTTAAGAGATAGTTACACTTAATCTAGAAATAATTTCCATTTGGTAAAACTATATAAAGATAGCTTACAAAGCATTAGGTAGTATAAGATGGAATTTAAAGAAGCAAAGAAAAATACCTGATTGAACTTTTAAGAAAGTTATGTAGTTATAGGAAAAAGGTATAGAAGAATCAGAAAAAATATCAGAAGACTATAAATGAAAATAACGTACTGACACTTTTTTAACATGTCATAATTTGTATCCTCATACTCTTTTCTTAGGATTCCTAGATTTCCTACCAGGGTGAAACTTAAAAACTTATGATGTAGGATTTTAGAGTCAGATGATATTTTCGTTAAAGGCTTTGGATTTCAGAAGTTCATTACAATCTACTTACAATTTGTATTGAGCTTCAAAGTTCTAAAAATACCTGCTTTTAAAAAGGCTTTAAGTCAGTTGGTAAAATAGGAGGCAGTCATATAATAAGGTTCATGGTTTCTGCTGTGCATGATTTTTTCTTCCTCCACTTTTTTTTTTTTTTTTTTGTAAATAGCATAACAACTCGATCTTAAACACTGACACTGTGCAGGCTTTGTTGGACCGTTCTCTTCCAATTTAAACAAAACATAAAACAGAGGAGATATTTATCTTTGAAGAGTGACTCTCACCATTGGGACAGCGCCTTATTCTCTGT
Source organism: Leopardus geoffroyi (assembly GCF_018350155.1). Taxonomy (NCBI): domain Eukaryota; kingdom Metazoa; phylum Chordata; class Mammalia; order Carnivora; family Felidae; genus Leopardus; species Leopardus geoffroyi. The sequence continues at coordinate 67,911,811 of NC_059328.1, forward strand.
TACTCTCCAGGAGATCTAGATGTAGGCAAAAATATATAGCAGGGCTTGAACAGCATATTTCAGTGAAAAGAATTAATTACCCAAGGAGTCAAAGATTGCTTGGAGCAGAATGAGAGATTTCAGGAAGCTTTCCTGTAGAGTTACAATGCTGAGAAACAGACTCCATGTTGAGAACCTCGTTCCTATTATATTTTACCCAACCTTTGGCTGAAGTCATATTCAAGCAACGTTGCCTTATTATCCCTAAAAATGTTCTGGAATCATGTCATAGGGGTTTTTTTTTGCTGTTGTTTTTGTTTTGCTTTTTTTAAACTAGCCCCCAGCTAAAGATCAATTTTTTGGTTCAAAAGGAAACAAAAATATCCCTACAGTATCCCTGTCCTTGGCTTCTCCATTACAGATGAGAGTTTAATTCTTTCATCAATTTATATTAAATTTCATCAGACTAAGAAATACTTTTTGAAAGAGACTGACAGTGAAATGTCTTTCAAAATACTGTTTTGGCTTAGAACTGTCATTCTTTAGGCTTAATGGCTGCAGCCCCAGGGCTGAAAAGTTACACTAGTATTACAGCTGTTCAATGTAATATTCAAATAATGTTTGCTATTGATTTAGAAGATTCAAAAGGCTTAGATTTTGTTCCCTTTCATTTACATTCTTAGCATCAAAGTCACAGACCATTACAGTAGTATAGTAATGCATTGGGGGTGGGGGGGGCGGCGAGATGGGGAATCAATTCTGCTCAAAGTAGGATCTTTTTTTCATTGCTATAGCTTTGCAAAATTTGTGTGTTTGCTGGTCACAAGTAGGGGAATGCCATTTGCAAATCTGAAAAAAACAATGAATTATGAAATTATTCTGACAGTTTATTTATATGGAGAATACCTTGGACAAAACAGAGATGCAACACACTCCCTGTTGATTCAGGACCTCTTTTGTAGAGGGCTTAACCTTGTGCTACTTAATAAAATTCAACCCTGATATGGGTCAGTATACTAGGCAATGAAGCCTGAAGGGACCATTTCTGAAGGCAGTGTGGTTTAGAGGAGAAAATACAGGAGTGAAGAATAAAAAGATCTAAATCAGCACTTGACATAGTGTATGACCTTGGGCAAGTTGCTTAACCTCCTTGGGTCTGAGTTGCTACATCTGAGAGCAGGAAAAACACTTTAATATGAGCACAAAGAGGAGCCCACTTCTTTCTATTTCACAAAATGGGAGTAGGGATTAATGAGATAATGTGTGTAAAGCAATTTGATCTCCTGAGGGAAAGGCATGGAAACACATAATATCAAGCATTATTACTAATAATTATTCCAGTTGACCTATGTGTAAAGGGTAGAGAGTAGTTTGACTCTTTGGGTAGCATAATTATGTAGGGAACAGGTTTATTTATTTATTTATCTGCTCTCCCTAAAGAGCCAGAAGTTAATTGCATTTTGAACCTAGAAGGCAAGATTTTGACTTAGACATGGTAAATGGTTCACTTGAACAGCTCCTGAATAGATGGTAATAATGTAGTCCATCCTATTCTTTGGGGTGGAATATTGGGAGTTTGAACACACAAGCAAGGGAAACTTTCACACAATGGATTATCTTCTCAACAGTGTACAGAGATTAGGAAACGTTCATTCTCTCAGAAAGAAAAGTGTTTAAGAAGCATGTTCCCCAACCCCATATCATTAGGCTATTTCATGGTCTTGGCTACCTGGAACAAAATGCAAGGTTTTTTTAAATAAGGCTTTTAAGGGCACCTGGGTGGCTCAGTCAATTAAGCGCCCACCTTCAGTTTGGGTCATGATCTCATGGTTTGTGAGTTGAAGCCCCGAATCACATCAAGCTCCATGGACAGTGCAGAGCCTGCTTGGGATTTTCTCTCTCTCTCTCCGCCCCTCCCTTACTCGTGCTTGTTCTCTCGCTCATTCTCTCAAAATAAATAAACTTTTAAATAAATAGAATTGTAACATGCAGACAGCTTTCATGGTCTGCCATCAAGCCAAAGTCTCTTAGGCAAGCGATGCCAGGTACAAGCAAGGACAAAAGCAGTGAACTCCCTAACTGGTTTTTCTTTCCAGTAGAAATTAACTAGCATTCTGACCTCAGTCAGATTCATTCATTCATCCATTCATTCATTGGTCTATCTACTGTTAGGCATAATGAAAGATTTTAGGGATACAGGAGAAGGAGATATAAATTCAAGGTTCTGGAAAAGAGCAGTGGGGCAAGATCTCACACGGGTGGTAACGGTGAGTCCTGATGGAATAGAAGCGGCTGAAGTTCATCTGAGCTATATATTTAGGAAAGAGCAAATAGTCAGGTGTGGCAAAAGCATAAAAACCTTAAAGGAAAACGTCAGGACATGAGGCTTAAGTGACAGTATGGATCAGGTGCTATCAGTCAAAACAGCTCTTAAGGAATTTAAACACTACCTGACAGACCAGGCCAGTGGTTCTCAAGAGAGGATGTGACATGACACATGAAGCAGGTCACCCTCTTCCTCTCTGCACAGAACTTCACTAAAGTCAGCCACAAGTACTGATCCAAAGATTTTATCATATCTTTAAGTATATTAGGGAGATCTAAAGAGGGAACAGGAGCCATCTAAGGATTTTAAACAGACAAATCACTTGTCTGATCTGTGTTTCACCCTATACAACTCTATACTTAGATATATAAAATACTGTTGGCATAGTCCTCTCTCCAACAGCAAGGAGGCACCCTTTAAAAATGTTATTTGAATCAATCTCCAACACTTCTCAAAATTTCTACATGTATCGTTTATTTCCCCTGTACACTTAATCCAGTAATTTGAAAAAACACAGTAAACATACATTAACAAATGATCCAAACTTCATGTCCAGAAATTAAAGGATGTCAAAGGAATTTCCCAGCCCAAAATTTCTGGTTTCGTGTCACAGCTAAAGCCATCAATAGCTACTAATCCCTTGGCATATTTATTTTCTTTTACTCTATTTGGTTTATGGAACATAGATGGGAAAAAAGAATGAAAATCCAAAGATCGTATTTCTATTCCTAGCAAAGCAAGTTACTAGCCTGGTCACCTTGAGATTGTTAGTTAGGATAATAGAATCTATCTGGCCTAACTGTTACAGATTTTGCCAATATCACAGGAGACTGCAAATATGAAAGTTCTTTGACAAAATGTAAGCATAGGTGAACAAAAGGATTTACCAAACAAGGACTTAACTCCCTGGTTTGACTGGATAGAAGCCATAAAGGACCAAAGGTACAGAAAATTGTAAAGGAGAGGAACGTAGGTGGCTCAGAAGGTTAAGCATCCAAACTCAGCTCAGGTCATGAGCTCATAGCTCATGAGTTCAAGCCCCACGTTGGGCTCTGTGCTGACAGCTTGGAGCCTGGAGCCTGTTTCGGATTCTGTGTCTCCCTCCTCCTCTCTCTGTCCCTCTCTATCTGTGCCCCTCCCCCACTCACACTCTGTCTCTCTCTCTCTCCCCTTCAAAATAAACATTAAAATTTTTTTTAATTAAAAAAAGAAAATTGTAAAGGAGATCAGGCCCTAGGAATGGCAACAAATTTTGTGTCTAAAGTGAATGCCTCTTTTACAGTGTCCTTCCAAAGCTCAGCTGACCATTTTTCTCTAGTAGAATAATGTGGAGTTTCATGAAAGTTAGAAAATGTTATTTCTCCACATATAAATTCATAACAATGGGGACACAATTGAACCTTTAAAAAATATATTTCATAAATAGGACTATGAGAGGTGACAAGAGGTTAAGTTAGAAAATTTAATAATAATATCCAGTGCTCTTTACATTGACTGAATTCTTTGTGGGCCTTTTTAAAAAAGTTTATTTATCTCTGTATTCCTAAAACTTTACCATGCCTGACTAATGGTAGCTATATAATGGATTTTAAGCAAGTTAACATTTAAGACAGCTTTCCGACACATGCATTAAAGTATTGCAAATACTAAACGAACTAAAAAGAACCTAATGTTTCTAATATCATACCTAAGAACATGAACTAATCCGCCGAAAGTTTAACATTTTCAATAGAAATTTTAAATATGAGTGACATTAAACTCAATGTGCCTGTTTAAAATGAATTTAACTTAACTCTCCAACCAATCATCAGTTTAAGATCTTTCATACTTTGGAATATTGTCCATTTCCTGGCATTTTTCTAGAAGAAACAAGAGGTGATTATATGTATACGATAGATTTCAAAAGGCTGTGTCAAAGATTTCCCAAGCCTTCTAGAGAGCACTCTGAAAATAAAAAATAGTCCAATAATTGTCCATCCTATGGTCTAGGAAATGCCCCAAGGGAGAAAAAAAATTTTTTCTTCCTTGGAGTTTTTGCCAACAGACCAAAGCCAACTCAAAAAACACAGAAAACAGTTGCTTCAAAATTAGGATGCTCCTGAATATACAAGTTTAAAAACCCAAGGTGAGATCAATTGAGGTTGAAAAATTGAAAAATTAATTTCAAGTGGGAAAAATAGTGCCTATTTCACATAAAGCATTATAGCTTCTCCTGGAGGAAACATGAAGAAACTACAGTCCTTTCCCTCAAGGAACTGAAAATCAGGTAAATTATTTTCATAAAGGTAAACAAATAACTATGAAGCAAAATGTATTCGGTATGGGAGGCATAAAATGCTGGGGAACCTCAGAAGAAATATTAAGCTTCTTTCTCAACCCAACACCTAGATGTTGAATTTCCTCCATTTTCAGTCCTAAGTCTTCACTTTATACTCTATTCCTAAACAATCTTATCCATTCCTGTAGTTTTAAATAACACTTATAGTCCAACAATTCCCAAATTTCTGTTTCCAGCCAAGACATCTCCTCTGAGCTTCAGACTTGTAGAGCTAACTCTCTATTTAATGTCTTCACTTGAATGTCTCACAGGCGTAACAAATTAAATGTCTCTATCAGTCATAGTTCTTAGTTACAAGCAACAGAAATGGACTCTGGCTGAGAAATCAAAAAGGAATTTTTAAAAGGAGATTGAGACGCTCACAGAATTGCTAGGAGGGCTAGGAAACCAAGTTCAAGGCTAAATTTCTAGGGGGAAATCATCAAAACACACAAGAGGACCGGCCTGTCGAGAAAACTACTGCAGCTGCTGCTGTCACCAAACCCCGGAAGCTACCGTTCGCATGGCTGCCATAAACGTAAAGTTTTCTGCAACTGACCACCAGCATGGACATCCTAACCCAAGCTGGTCTTGCAGCCACTGCCCCTGAACTCTGACAGCTGAAGCTAATGGAGTCCAATAGCAGAATGGATCATCAAGAACCAATCAACCTCTTGCATGAATTTAAGTAATTCATGAACATCAAGTTTCAAGGAAAGCTGGGAGGAGTGTATACACACACACACACACACACACACACATATATATTTGACTTCTATCTTGGGAAGACACAGTTTATAAATCAGAAAACTTCCCTGAACATAGCAATGGTGGTGAAAGGTACTGAGCACACAGAGACAAGACATATTGTATACTGCGGTATCCGAAACAGAGCTCTTCATTTTTCCTCCCCACAAATCACTCCACCTTTAGTCTTTTACATTTTATGTAATGGCATTTCCATCCACTTAGTTGTTCTAGTTAGAATTTAGACATTTGCCTTTAAATCCCCTTCTTTACACCCACATCTAATCCATTACCAAATTCTGCCCATCCAGACATATTTCAACTCCCTCCACTTCTCTGCATTTCTACTACTACTATTTGTCTAGATCAGGAGTCATCAAGTATTCCATATAGTAAGTGTTTTAGGCTTTGTGGACCACATACAGTCTTCCACCTATTTCTTATAACCTTTAAAAACATAAAAAAAGAAATCTAACTATGGGCCATACAAAGCAGGTCACAGATAGGTTTCAATCCACAGGCTGTGGGTTACTGACTTTTGGTCTAGACCATGCTACCATCAACTGATTTCTAGAGAGACACTAAGAGCTTTATGTTATCTGATCTCTACTTCTTCATCCATAGTCAATCCATTCACAAAGAAGAACATGGGTGGTATTTTGCTAACATAAATCTGATCGTGTTGCTTTCCTCCTTAAAGTCCTTTACTGGCTGCTCATTGCACTTAGCATCAAAACAAAACCGTTAGGTGGCCTTCGAGGCCTGCAACCATCTGGGCACTAGTGACCTCTTCACATTTACTGCATGTTCATTACATTCCAGCTGCATCAGCCTTACTTCATCTCCCTGAATGACAAGCTGTGACTCAACTCTGGAAATCTACACAGGCTCTTCTCTGCCACGAATCCTCATCATGCTTTTCTTTTACCTCTGAAGGCTCAGAGTCCCTTCTTCTGGGTCTTTTCTGAGCTTCCCAATAAGATTAGTTTCCTACTATTTTGTCAAGAGCACACTGCTATCTTCCTGCATAGACCACATTGTTATCTGCAGTTATATACTTGTTTCTTTACACTTTTATGTCCATCTTCTCTTGTAGAAGTAAAATTCCAACAGAACAGGAACCATATCTGATCTCTTCATTGCTATAGATTTGATGCCTAACATCCTAGCATATTCTAAAATAATTACTTGTTGAAGGAATAAATAAATGAATATTTAAACCAAGGGAATGTTCAAGAAAATGTTCATGGAGCTAGTGAATTTTGAAATAAGCCTTGAAGAATGTAAAAAAAAAAAAAAAAAAAAAGAAAAAAAGGAAATCAAAGTTCAAATGGAAAATCTAGGGCATATATAAAAAGAGCGAGCGAGCTAGATTAGTGTACTGAGTTATATGGTATATAGGCCTACCTCAGATATATTGCCGGTTTGGTTCCAGACCACTGCAATAAAGCAAATATTGCAATAAAGCAAGTCAAATGAATTTTTTTTGGTTTCTCAGTGCATATAAAAGTTATGCTTACACTATATAGTAGTCTATTAAGTGTACAATAACAGTGTGTCTGAAAAAACAATGTACATACCTTAATTTAAAATAATACTGTACTCAGGGTACCTTGTTGGCTCAGTTGGTTAAGAATCTGACCCTGATTTAGGCTCAGGTCATGATCTCATGGTTTGTGAGATGGAACCCCATGTCAGGCTCTGTGCTGACAGCTCTGAGCCTGCTTGAGATTCACCCACTCCCTCTCTCTGCCCATCCCCCACTCATTCTCTCTCAAAAGAAATAAACTTTTTAAAAAATACTATTAAAAGATGCTAACCATCACCTAAGCTTTCAGCAAGTCATAATCACTCACTACAGATCACCATAAAACATATAAAAAACTTGAACTACTGCAAGAATTACCAAATTGTAAGACACACAAAGTGAGAAAATGATGTCATAAATATGGTGCCAATAAATTTTTTTGATGCTCAATTGCCATAAACTTTTAATTTAAAAAAAAAAAAACATGATATCTGCAAAATGTAATAAAGCAAAGTACAATAAAATGAGATATGCCTATATAAGGAGCGTGCAAGTAGAGAGAGAGAGAGAAGTAGGTTGGAAGCAAATTGAAGGTCTTATGTGCAGAGATAAGGAGTACACTGTACCCTGAAAGCCTAATAGACTATCCCCATATGGTGTCTCCAAAGCCTTTAATGTGTGTTAAACATTTTAACTCTCTAAAGGAAGGGTTGCAGTAGAAAGAATCTAAAGTGGCCCCCATGATCCTCACATCCTGGTATTCAAATCCTTGTGTAACTCTCTCCTGTTAAGGGTAAGCAAAGTAAGTGACTTGCTTTTAACCATTGTAATTTGGCAAAGGTGATGGGATGGCACTGCCATGGTTCCTTTACACAATAAGACTGTAACGTAAGTCTTGCTAGGGGATATCCTTTTGGTTTTGAAGAAGCCAATTGACCACTTCGGGGATATTTCTGTGGCAAGGTAATGAAAGTTGCCTCTGGAGACAGCAGAGTCCAACGGGCCACAAGCAACTGAATTCTACCAACCACTACATGAGCTTGGAAGCAGATCCCTCCCCAGGAGAGCCTAGAGATGAGACCCAACCCTGAATGATAATCTGATCGCAGTCTATAGATGACCCAGCTGAACTATGCCCAGATTTCCAATCCATACAAACTGTGAGATAATGTGTTATTTTAAATCTCAAGGTTTGTTGTAATATTGTTATGAAGTAATAATTAATAAAGCATGTTACAGGACGAGTTGTGTTCTCCCCAAAAGTACATATGTTGAACTCCTATTATGCAGCACCTCAAAATGTGATATTTGGAGGTAGAGTTCCAATGAGGTCATTAGGGTAGGCCATGATCCAATATGACTTGTGTCCTAATTAGAACAGGATATGTGGACAGAGGTACATAAGGAAGGAAGATCAGAGAAGTCTTGGAGAGAACCAACCTACCAAAACCTTGATTTCAGGCTTCCAGCCTCCAGAACTGTGAGCAAGTACGTTTCCATTGTTTCAACCACCCAATCTGTGGTACTTTGTTACAGCAACACTAGCAAACTAATACACAGGGATTAAGTTATACAGAATCTCCCTTTTTAAGAAAGCTCTGTGAACACCTGAAACGCTACTGAGGCATTCAGCTTAAGAAACAGCTGTGGGTAATGGAGTCGATGAATTGTTGAACCAGGGTATGGATGGCACGATCAAAGCTAGGTAGGCAAGTCTCCCCATATTTTTCCCCCTCAATAAAGGCTAATTATATTCTCCATAAGAATGTAATATTCCTGGGGCGCCTGGGTGGCGCAGTCGGTTAAGCGTCCGACTTCAGCCAGGTCACGATCTCGCGGTCCGTGAGTTCGAGCCCCGCGTCAGGCTCTGGGCTGATGGCTCAGAGCCTGGAGCCTGTTTCCCATTCTGTGTCTCCCTCTCTCTGCCCCTCCCCCGTTCATGCTGTGTCTCTCTCTGTCCCAAAAATAAATAAAACGTTGAAAAAAAAATTAAAAAAAAAAAAAAAGAATGTAATATTCCTCAGTACAGATAGGATACTTTCTTCAATTTTTTTCACTAGGTTAGGTAGGTCTTCCATCTATTTCTCTTGATGATGTGCCATCACCCATTTATCAGACCAGCACTCAATACATCAAGTCATTCTAATGTCACTTTCTTATCCATTATATCTTATAAAGGATAATTTCTAAGAAGCACTATAAAAAAATAGTTTAAGTATTCTTCTCATGGGAAGTACAATGAAGGAAAGCGATTTTAAGCAGTTAAGAACACTGGTTTCATGCATATAAAATCAGGAACAGATTTTTTTCTTAATGCAACAAACTTTTATTCAAGAAACTATTTATTGGACTTGGCTATATCCCTCAGTAGCCTGATGTTTGGAGAAACTTGATTGAAACTGTTGCAAATGGCTGTTGTTTCCTTTTCATTTCGGTTTAGATCAAGGTTGTATATTCTCCTATGTAAAATAAATGTCAAAGTACTCGTGGGTGGTTTTCAGACAATGAATGTGGTTTTCAACTACTAATTACCAAGTTTTGGTTACAAAAATCAGGCTTCTGAGACAGGGTTCTCAGAAGCTTTGATCACATATTTTTAGCTGGAAGTGTTTGGAAGTAGTCATTGCTTACTGGGGGTTCCTCTCCATCTCCCTGACAGCCATCCCCTCCTCCTTTGTGATTTAGGTCTTCCTGTGAACCTTCTACATCAGACTCATGGTGTCTTTTTTTTTAACCTCTGATTTGTCACCAATCTTGGTTACCTAATGGATTCAACTTATAGGTTATTATGCTGATTCAAGGTGCTGATTGAAGGTATTCAATCAAGGAAATACATCTACTTTCTTTGCTTTCTAATCAAGCTCAAGCCCTCATCTAGAAAGAAAAGTTGGTACCCTGTCAAATTCTTCACTTTTATTAAGTCTTTTGGTTACTTAGATGATATTTCCATGTCTATCACTTCTGATAGAACCCTCACTAGAGTTACCAATGATCTCCTAATTGCAAAATCCAAGACTCCTTTCAATCCCCATTGTATTTGGTGTCTGAGCCATTTGCATCTCATCTGAGCTTCTTTCTTTAGCTTACATGTTACTGTTTCCCCAGTTCTCCTTTTATCTCTTTAATTAAACCTTCTCTGTATCCGTGGTGAGATCCTCTTTCTCAGTGCCCCCCCTTTTTCTTTAATTTTTATAACTATGAAAGTACCGTAGATTTTTCTCTCCTAATAACCTGCCCTATTTTCCATGTTCTTCTAAGGTTATCTCACTTAATCCCATGATTCCAAAAACAGCTATCTAATGTCTAAATTATGAGCCCAAAATTTGTATCTTTAGCTCAAATTACTTTGAGCTCTAGATCTACATATGCCCAGGAAGCTTAGACTCTGCATCTCCAAAACAGAACTCCATCAGTTCAACTTTCCCTCCCCACTTGCCATTAAACCTATGATTTCTCCTGCAACAATTACCTTGTTGGTTAATTGTGCCAATATTCTTCAAGATCAGGTACACATTCTATACCAAACTGGCTTCATCTAATCAGTCACCTGAATGGTTTTCCTCTCTGGTTTATTGACTCCTTCCCTGCTGTTTACTATTCTTATTCAAGTCCTCACCATCCTCTACCTGGATTACTGTAATTATTTTTCTTCTGTTCCTCCTGCATCCAGTCTCGTACCATCTTGATGCAGCTTACATACTACTGTAAATCTTTCTAAAAGGTAATATTTCATTGCCTACATGTTACCTAAAAAAACATTTAAAATATAACTGAGTATCATTCATGATCTGGCCCCACCTCTATTCACATATGTTCTACCCTCCAGCCATGCAAAGTTCTTTTCATCTCCTTAATTTACCCATTTATACCCATGCCTACCCTGCTCAACCTACTGGAAGGCCCTTCTCCTGCACATGTCCACTTTTCTATGCTAGGCCTGAAGAATAGCTCATCATTGCTCATCACTCAGCTTAAAGTAGTTATCCTTCTTTGACTGTATTCTGAAAGCAATAGGTAAAACTCATCACTTCTTTCGGGCCTCACAAAATATTTGTATTCTAACATCTTAATCACTCCATACAGTGCTGCAGAATGAGCAGTCCATGGAAAAGCATGACCTGGAAGGTTCTTAGAAATCCAATTCAACCCTTGATCCCCTTCTGATATACTGAATCAGAGTCTCTGGGGTGGAAATCAAGACTTAGTGTCCTAATACGTTCTCCATATTTCCATGTTCACTAAAGTTTGAGATGCACTGCTCTGTAAATGTATTAGTTACCAGAGGTCTAAAAATTAGAGATTTAATATGACAGGTGGAAGTATGATAGTAAGATAATCTGAAAGACATGAGTGGCCTTTGCAGGACCCAGTGGGAGAGCTACTTTCTAGCCAAGAAACAAAAAGTTATACAGAGAAGGAAATACTAAGGCTGATGTACATGATGTGACTCAGTTCCTCTCTCCCTGACAAAATCAGAATGGATTCCTGCTGTGTGTGCACATTGAGTGGAGACTGTGCCAAGCAGGTTGCTGGGAGGCCTCTGTTCTTCTGGAAAAGAGAAAATAAAACCATCTCAGCCTGAGCTGCTGGAGGTGGGAACTCTGCCAACAGAGAAGCAGGAGAGCTATTAGCCCAAGGTAGAGCTGAAAGTGTCTGCCTGGCCTTCTCCAAAGTTTTGTCCATGCACATGCAGTGGAATATGGGAGCAACAAGCCATCTACACTCAGAAACCTTTTTCTTGGAAGACAAATATTTTCTATAAATGTTTATTACAGCTTTGTATAGAAATACTTGTCAACAGCTTGCCAGTAATGTGAAAGAAAGGAGTGACAGGAAGAGAGTCTGATAAGGGAATAGCGTTAAATGGTACAGAAAATGTCCAGAAAACCAAATGCCTCAGGGAATTCATGAAAGGTGACAGTAAGGATATATATTCATTCTGTTTCACCATACTGAATGTAAAGCCTTTAAGGAGAAGAACAGTGTCTTTTCTTTTCATCTCTAATGAGGAGCCATTTGGGTACAAGGAACATAATAAGCATTCAATAAAAGCTTGCTCAATGAATGGTGAGAAGATTTTATGATTCATGCTGGTAGAAAAATCTAGCAAGTTTTAGCTGCAAAAATGTTTCTGTAGAGATAATATGTTAATTTGAATATTGCTTTAAAAAATCTACATGCCATGTCCTGCTTAATTGAATTATTCATTACTCCTTTAAAGATTCTCATTCAGCATCACGCCTGGCAATGCTGGGTTTGTTTTTAAACACCAAATGGCAAACTGGAAACATAACTGCCCTCAAGTGCCTACACAGAAAGTCTGGCCTACATACTGAGTGGTCACTTACACCTACAGCCTTCTGCTTACATTGATTATGTTCAATGATCTGAAATGTGTCTACCCATGTATAAAACCACCTGTGTAATTTGATTATTGAACACATAATGCTGATATTTGTAATTTTTAAATGCATACAATTTAAAACAGCTAATGTCAATATTGCATTTTTCCTAATTTAAAATGACGCATGATAGCAGAATAGGCTAATAATATAGCAATTACAATCTTCATTTCCTCCTACAAGACCCATCCATGGGCATTTAGGCTTTGATCTAATTATGGGAGAAAAAAAAAAAAAAAAAAAGGCATGATACTGTGGTGAGCCATGAAAATAAAATTCTCTGTAGAAATTATTTACAAATTAATCCTTTCAGAGATAAAAATAGAGGCTCAAGTTCTCTCTTCCATTTATATATTTATTACTATCAGTATCTCAGGTGTCCCTTTTTAATCTTTCTGCTTATCCTTTAATTCCCTAGCTCACAAAGGCTCAGATGCATTCTATGTTTTGTTTGCATTAGCCATGCTATTGGAAATGTTCTAGAGCTTTTGTATTATATGTCTATGCTAATGACAGCAAGTATTTTTGTGAGTTTTTGTTGAGTATTAAGAGCCATGAAAGCTGTGAACAAAATGACAAAGTTACAGAACTGTAATATTTCTTAAATCAGTGAGATAAATGCATTTATCATGAGAATATTAAGAAAATGAGCTGGACATTGTAAACCTTGTTTAAAGACACTAGTTTAACTTCCCCCTGCCAAAAAAAAAAAAAAAAAAAAGTATAGGTGTGTGTCCACACATTCATTTGCATTTAAAATTTCAAAACGCGCACACATATATGCTCATACACATATATTTATAAAGTCTTTGATTATGGCTGATATCCAGTCTCTGGATTTTACTTTAGCTTATATGTTTGTCTGAGTTCCTCTAGTATAGGAAAGGATGTTTTTCATTTTATTCCTTCAAGTCCCCTACAAAGTATCTGAAACTTAGCAGTCACACTACACAGGTCTCAAAAATGAACAAATTTATTAAATTTAAGATGAAACAAAATTATAATTTAAGGGTAAGTTGACATTATATTAGATGGTATGTTAGTTTTAAATCACAATTGCGATACAATTTGCTTTAGTTGTGTTTGTGTATGCACACATATATACTACTATCTCCAATATTCAATGAATGGATAAAAAAGGCCCACTCCGTGAAAACTGGGTTATTTGAAAGGCAATAAACTGCTATATTTACATAATTAGCTGTATTTTTATACATATTTTTGCTAAGCCCTTAACTTACAACACTACGTCTGCAGGCAAATGCAATCGACTTTACGATAATGCACTTTGAAGTTTAGTTTGTCAAGGATTATGAATCTTTGTAGAAACTACTATTTACATGGAGTCTGTAAAGTCAAACGTATTCAATTAAAATAGCATTTTTTTTGTGCTAAACACAGATCTACATCTAACATTAGGCTATTGTGTTGAGAGAGCTAACAAAAGAACAACTTGACCAAAGTGATTATTTCATTCCCAAATTCACTTCATACTTGTATTTTTAGTAAGCAAAAGAGGAAGGAAGCAAATGATGTCTGCTAAAGAGAATGATAATCTTAAGATGAGGACTACCACTGACTGGCTCTTCAGCCACCCAAATGTCTAGGCTCACCTCAGAAATTTGATGCACAGAGAATGTACTTGTCTTTAAAACATTCAAATTAATCCTACCAAAGCCTTAGAGTAGAAACTCCTATTTTCCATCCAATAAGGGGATCAGCACTCCAATCCTTGTGGAGAATACTTCCCCATCCTAACCTTGGGAGTTGATTTAGAGCCACCAAGCATTTATAGGCCATCCCACTGCTCTGTTGATTAATCTAGATGTAGACACTGGCTTCAAATTGAATCTATCATAATATTTCACATTCCTGACAAATTTATTTCCTGCCTATTGAACATATCAGAATGCTTTCTAGTGTTATTTGTAGTTTTTAAAGTTTGGGACTAGAGACCTAGCACATCCTAGGTCAATGATGCTGCGTATTATTCCTAAATGGACAAACGAGGCCACTGAAGCAGAAAGAGGCCAACTGAATGACCCAGAGATTGCACAACTAGTAAGGGATGAAGCTGAAATTCAAACATAGTTTACCTCCAGGGCTCGTCAACTTAGAAACATCCTGTTTGTCCTTAGTGTGTTGTGGGCTCTGGAGTATCTGTAGTCTATACATACAGAGAACAAAGAATCTTGAAGCCATTCCTTTATCTTGAGTTCAAATCCTAAAATACACACTTATGCAGAATTCACAGGATAGCACAAATTTGCAAATGAATTCAATCCCCAAGTGTCCCTACACGCAAAGGTCTTAATATCAAAGAATTTCACAGCATTACAAGATGCTTTGACATGAGGCATTTTACCAAATGACACATCCTGTGAAGTATAATACCATCTACACATCTAAGAAATTCGGTTTCTCAGATTATCATTTTTATTCCTATTCCATTCTGTACTTCAGCACCAGTTGCTTTTTCTTTATAGCCTCTGTGTACCCCGTGTAAGTCTTAAAGGGTCACTGAAGAGTGAATAGGACCTTTCTCAATTCCCCACTCAACCTGAGAGAGAATTATACTTCTGCCATACCCACACAATGGAATTGCAGCAACATGACACAATTGATATGTGTCTTACTAAGGACTTTTTCCTTGTAATGAGTTTTGCTGAAAAGTCTGTACCTTTTTACCTCTCATAGGTTTTGACTAGCTTTTCTGAAATTGCCATATGGCTACACAGTGCTGGTACAGAGCTTGAGGATTTATTAGGTACCAATCCTGATCTCAGTTTCAGGTAATCAGGAAACAGAGCAGTTACAGTTCAGCTATTAGGAGGTAGGAACGAAGCAATGGAAAGATGGTCAGCAGTTTTCAGGAATGAAACAAGGAGAATGCAAGAGATATAGAACATTAACAATGACCTAAATTGCGGAGGAGGCCACTTGTAAGAATACCATCGCCGTCATCCCAATGAAGAGCTAGTCGTTGTACACAAAGTACATCTGTCCCTATCCTTTCCTACCCCCTTAGAAGAGCAAACTTATTCACACCATCTGTACCATCAACAATGATCTGTTCCGCCATCACTTCTCTGGAAGAATGAGATAATAAGCAATGGGTAAAAAATTTGGCAAGAACTATAGTGACTGCAGTATTCATAACAGAAGATGATTCCCATTGCTTCATGTTTAAATGAAGCTGTACTGGAAGTAAAGTTTATTTCTATTCCTGATTCATCACCAAAAGCTCTGGTTCATTGTGGAAGTTTTCTTGAGTATACTCTGTCACTGTTTTTTTTTTTTTTTTTCATTTCTAAAACATGACCAAAATTTTTGCTACGTATTATGAAAGTCTTCAGAATTACTTGTAGATATCTCCAGTGATCATTAATTCATTGTGAATACAAAAGGGTATTATCATTAAGACTTACTTTCACTATAACTAATTTTATCAATTACTTTTGGCTGATTGAAAATGAAATTGCATTATGGCATATATATCTACATGCCGATTTATTTTTCTGACTGCAAGTTATTCTCAGTATATTCATGAAATCTCATTTATTTTTTCATTTCCTTTCCAATTATCCATAAGTGAACTCTCATTTTGTAATATCAGAAATCTAGTGTTTGATCACCATGAGACATGTATACCATATATGTATATGTACATACACATATAGTAACTAAAGCCGCCAATGTTTTTTAATTAATGTTTTCTGCTGAATACATCCCTATTGTTCTTTTCTACTTTAAATAGTAAGTAATCCACTGTGATTTCTCTAGCCTTCAGACAATGCCATCCTTCAGTTCCAAGCCATAGTTGTTGGTTCCATGACTCAGTCCCAGAAGGAAAGCTCTTTAGCTAAATCATCAGTTGGTAGCTTTCCCAGTTTCAGTGTCGTACATAAGCCAAGTATTGATCTACATGGAATAGCCTATATAACCAGTCCTTAGAGAACTCCATGGCTGATATAGAATTAAGGCATTCTCCCTTCCAGTTTTATTATCACTAGAAAATATTCTGTGGGAACAAAGAAACAATTCCATATTAACTTGGATTTGGTTTTCTAAAAAAAGTTTCCTATATTCACAAGGCACAAATATTTGTTAAACACTAGCTGTGAGTCAGACACCAGGCAAGGTAATTTACAGGCACTTAATTCTTGTTACAATTCTTGAATAAGTAATTATTACCCATGTTTGACATATGAAGAAATGGAAGAATAGAGAGGTTAAGTAGCTTACCCAAAGTTACAACACTACCAGACGGTAAACCCAATGTAAAACCAACATAGTTTAGGGGCATCTGGGTGGCTCAGTCGGTCGAGCGTCCTACTTCAGCTCAGGTCATGGTCTCACAGTTCATGGGTTTGAGCCCATGACAGCCCTGTGCTGACAGCTCAGAGCCTGGAGCCTGCTTCAGATTCTGTGTCTCCCTCTCTCTCTCTCTCTGCCCTTCCCTGTGTGCTTGCACTCTCACACATGCTTACTCTCTAAAAATAAACATTAAAAAAAATTAAAACCAATGTACTTTAATATCCCAGTATGTATGCCTTACAAAATAGACTTCCTTTGTCTCTAAATATCTGCGCTTGATTCCTAAAGAAATTGATACCCAATTGCCTTTGCTATAAAAGTTTAAGAAGAATAATTCCTACTTAAGGTAACAGCAATTATACTGAGGACGGAGAGGACGGAGAGGACGGAGAGGACGGAGAGGACGGAGAGGACGGAGAGGACGGAGAGGACGGAGAGGACGGAGAGGACGGAGAGGACGGAGAGGACGGAGAGGACGGAGAGGACGGAGAGGACGGAGAGGACGGAGAGGACGGAGAGGACGGAGAGAGAGTGTGTCATGGGGGAGCAGAGAGAGGTGAACATAAAGAGAATCTTCTAAGGGTCTGCAGTGTCAGCATGGAGCCCAACTTGGGGCTTGAACTCGCCTGGCAAGCCAGGAGATCATGACCTGAGCCGAAATCTTAACCAAACGAGTTACCCAGGTGCCCCCAATCCCATTTTAAATACACATTTTCTCACTTGTCAGTCTTCACTCTAGAGGCTACCAAAACCAATTACCTATCCGGCATGTGGGTGGCTCAGTCAGTTGGATGTCTGACTCCTGATTTCAGCTCAGGTCATTATCTCACAGGTCGTGAGTTCAAGCCCCACATCAGGCTTTGCACTGACAGTGTAGATCCTGCTTGGGATTCTTCCCCTCTCTCTGCCCTTCCACTTGTGCTCTCTCAAAATAAATTAAAAAAAAATAATAATAATTACCTTTACTCTCTAGTTTCCCTTGCACCAAGAAGAGCCACATGACACAGATTTATTCAATGATGTAGAATTAGAAGTTACAATAGGCTGCTGGGGAAAACTTGTTTTTTCTGATAAAGAGGCAGGACTCCTAGAATAGCTAAGATGCTCAGCAAATTCTCTCCAAAAAGTCATGGTAAAACTTGACACAACTATCAAAAACAAAAATTTCAGTTCTGAGAATCAAACAAAGGCATACAACAAATCGGAAACTTTAATTCAAGAGAAAACAACTGAAACTCAGATTAAAAAACAGTGGTACTCTGTGGTGTTTTAGCCTGAAACTAAAATTTGTCTCATCCCACCCCAATCCTAGTTCTATCAGCTCAGGAGTTGAAGAAAGCTGTGAAAACACTTTTGCTGCCAGAGGTGCTTTTTGACTTGGAGCAAAAAACATCCCCAGAGGGCTTGTTGAAACAATAGCCATCTCAGTGGTGTTGATTCAAGAGGCACCAACATCACAACCATTCAGAGGCTTTGATATCACTATGTCAAGCAAAAACCATCACACTAGCCAGGAATTTAAGAGGTATATCCAGAGAGAAAGTTTTGTAATGCATTCACTCATCTCTGTGGTCTGGAGGGTTATGCATATACCGAAGAGTGTATACATGCTCAGGAGACACCAGAGAAGTTCTGAGCTATTTATCTATGACTGAATGTAAGGCCTACTCCAGAGAGGATAAAGGAGATGGCCAAGCAAAAAGTAAAAGCTAGGTACCCTCATAAACTGCCTGAACTTTGAATGCAAACCCTGATCCACACACAAATCCACTGACAAAAGATAGAAGATTTATTGACTCAAGATTTACTTGATCAGTCATGGTCTCCTCACTGAGCTACGATGATTCATCTCTAGGATGTCAGGCTTGGACATAAACGAGAAACCTGAACAGAGGCATCAGTAGCTACACACTGAGGAAGAGAGACACTCTTCATGATTAGGCAGTGCAAGGTACTAAACAAGACAAATTTAAAAAAGAAAAGAAAACCCATAACAGTCACCCCTGAGAAGAGGGGGATTCAGAATCTAGATCTGCTGCAATGTGGTTTTCAAGTTTGCAAAAATGCGAGACCCATAAAGAAACAGGAAGTGTGATACATGCACAGGAAAAAAAAGTCAACAGAAATGGTCTCTGAGGGGGCCGGGAGGTTGAACTTATTCCAAATATGTTCAAAAGAACTAAAGAAAGCTTGATGATAATGGCACAAATAGAAAACGTCAGTTGAACCAATTTAAAGTCCAATTGAAAAGTGCAATAGTCAAAATGAAAAATCACTACAGAGGTCAAGAGTATAGGTGTGGTGGAAGAAGAAATAAACTTGAAGATAGACCAAGAAAAATTAATCTGAAAAACAAGACAAAAAAAAAAAAAAAAAAACAGCCTCCAAAACCTGTGCAACACCATCAAACACACCAATATGTGAAAAATGGGAGTCACAGAAAGAAAAGTGAAACAGAAAGGGCCAGAAGGAATATTTGAAGTAATAATATCAAAAAAACTCCCCATGTTTGAATGAAAACCATTAACTTATATACCCAAGAAGCTCAAAAAACTCCAGGTTGGAGAAATTAAAAAACAAAACCAAAAAAACCATACTTACACACATGAAATCGAACTGTTCAAAGTCAAAAACAGAAGAAAATCTTAAAAGCAGCAAGAGGAAAATGATTTGATCACATGGAGAGGAACCATAAGATTGATAGCAATCTTCTTTCTTCAATTAGTTCTTAATCATCTAAGACAATATTTAGAAACAGTGCTTTGTGCCTATAAATATAAATATAAATATGTAATATATAGGACAAAGTCATCATGAACAACAGAAGAGAATATATAGCTATGTTAAAGTTTCTATGTTGTACTGGAATTAAACAAGTATTACATTCTGTATTCTGACTCCTACAGAAACCACTAATAATTGAATAGTATACAAGATAACAAAAGAAATTTAAACAGTATATTAGTAAATATCTATTATAACACATAACAGGACAGTAAACAAAAAGATATGGAACATATAGAAGACAAATAGCAAAATGACAGACATAACCATATCAAGGATTATAATAAATGTGAATTAAACATTCCAAAAAAGGCAGAGATTGCCAGATTGGATAAAATATAATTAAGAGTTACATGCTGTCTGTAAGAGATGTTCTTCAGATTCAATCATATGAACAGGTTGAAAGAAGATATACCTTACAAACCGTAACTATAGCAGATTAAGTGGCTAAACTAACATCAGATAAGTTTAAAGACTGAATTGTTTCTAGAGACAAAAGGACAGTTTATAACAGATCAAAAATATAATATGAATATATACACATCCAACAATACAACTCTAAAATAAGCAAAAACTGACAAAATGTGAGAGAAATAGACACTTTAACAGTAATAAACACTTCAAGACTCATTCTCAAATGATAGAATGCTTAGAGAGAAAGATCAAAGATACAGAAGACTTCAATATTATCAACAAGTAGGACCAGGTTGTCTATTGCACACTTCATCCAACAATAAACTACACATCTTTTAAAGCACAAATATACATGTCCCAAGGTAAACAATATGATAGACCAGAAAACAAGTCCTTATCTTTTTTAAAGAACATTTTTAAAACAAGTCCATATTTAAAGGATTAAAGTGCCAAGTATATACTTTAACTATAATGTAAACACATTAGGTACCAGCAGTAGAAATAGATTGGATAACAAGTATTAAAGAACACTTATAAAGAACCCATGGACCCATGAAAAAAATGAGAAAGTTTTTTTTAAAGGGAGTAAAAATGGAAGTGTATGATACCAAACACTAAACACTGCAACTAAAGCAACGTTTAGGAAAACTTAAGGTCTTTAAATGCCAATAGATGAAAAAAAATAACCTGCCATGGTGAAGACAGTTTCTCCATTCCTCAGAACTTTAAACATAGGATTAATACAGGACACAGCAATCCCATTCCTAGATGTATACCCAAGTGAGTTGAAAATATATGTTCACACAAAAATTTTAACATGAATATTCATAGTAGCATTACTCATAACAGCCAGTGATAGAAACCACCCAAATATCCAAATGATGCATGGATATACAAAATGTGATAGATCTATACAATGGAATATGAAGCCATAAAGATAAATAAATTAGATATGTGCAATATGGATAAACCTTGAAAGCATTATGCTAAGTGAAAGAAAGCGAGACACAGAAGGCCACATATTGTGTAATTCCGTTTATATAAAAATGTATAAAATGGGAAAATCCAGAGACCTAGACAGTAGATAAGTGATTTTTCAGGAATTTGTGAAGAGGGAAAAATTGGGACTAATAGATTTGGTGCTTCATTTTAGGCCAAAGGAAGTGTTCTGGAATTAGTACTGATGATTACATACAATAGTGAAGATGTTAAATAAAACCTGCTAAATCATACACCTTAAAATAATAAGTTTTGTTCTGTGAATTATATCCCAGGAAAAAAAATCTTATAACCTAAGAATCTACTTCAAAAATCTAGAAGAAAAATAACTAAGCCTAACACATCAGAAGGAAATAATATTAAAGTGGAAACCAATAGAATATAAAACAGAACATTTGAATTGATTACACCAAGAATTTGTTTTGAAATAAAAAAAAAATCTGACAAACCTCCTGCTACACAAACCAAAGGAAAAATAAAAGATAAAAATTATCAAAACTGGAAATGAAAGAGGAAACATCATTTCACAGCTTACAGAAATTAAAAGAATTGTAAGGGATGGGATGTTATAACTTTGTCAAAAAATTAGACAGCTTCAATGAACTAGATATTCTCTTACATTGATTCAGGCAGAAGAAGCCTAAATACACTTTTAATAAATAAGATAAGTAAGATTGAATTATTAATTACAAATCTCACAAAGAAAAGCTCAAGACCAAATGGTTTGAGTAGGGAATTCTATCAAGAACTTAGAAATAATACCAATCCTTCCTAAATTCTTCCCAAAAAGTAGAGGAGGAAACACTGTCTAGTTCATTCTATGAATTCAGTATTACCCTGATACAAAGACCAGCCAAAGAATTCATGAAAAAAATTAGAGATCAATATTATTCATGAATATTGACATCAAAATGTAACAACATATAAATTCAGCAACATATTAAGAAGTATTATACATTATGATTAAGTGGGAGTTATCTCTAGGATGCAAGATTGGTTTAACATCTGAAAATTTAGGGGCACCTGGGTGGCTGTTGGTTGACTATCCAACTCTTGGTTTCAGCTCAGGTCATGATCTCAAGGTCATGGGATCGAGCCTCACATTGGGCACCACAGGCTCCAGCTGAGCCTGGAGTCTGCTTAAGATTCTCTTCTCCCTCTGCCCCTCTCCCCTACTCACACTCTCTAAAATTTAAAAAAAAAAAAAAAAAAAATCTGAGAATTTAATACCTTAATAAAAAACCAATACATCCAATCATTTCAATAGGTGAAGAAAAAGCATTAAAAAAAGTTTAACACCCATTTATGATTTAAACTCTCAAACTACAAAAGAACATCAACTTAAGAACATCATGAAAAAAGCTAGACGTAGAATATTTAATGGTGAAAGTAGAAACAAAATGCAGGTAAATAACCAAAGGAAGTTAAAAATATAAATTCCCCAATACCAAAACCAGGCAAGGTTCTTGCCAGGGGACAAGAAAGCCAAGGTTAATTATTTTTAAGCAAAAGATTATTGCCTCACATCTTTCAGCCTGATGGATCCTTTTTTTGTGCCCATCCCCTATGTTTACTAATATTTTGCAGTATTAATCAGGAATTTTGTGTTTAAGAATGATCTATTTATAATTTTGTTAGGCATATACTTTATTAGGTTTTGCTTAGTTATATATATATATATATATATATATATTATATATATATATATATATATATATATATTTTTTTTTTTTTTTACAGGATTTTCTTTTTAAATTTTAGAAAGAGAACACACATATGAGTGGGGGAGAGGGGCAGAGAGAGAATCTCAGGCAGACATCACACTCAGTAGGAGCCCAAAGTGGAGCTTGATTCCAGGACACTGGGATCATGACTTGAGCCAAAAATCAAGAGTCAGAAGCTCAAACCTACTGGGCCACTTAGGCACCCCTTCACTGAATTTTTTACAATCTCTTGCTAGTTTCTATTAAAATCAATAGCAGACACTGATAAAATATTTCACCATAATAGTTGTGTAAAACATGGTTGTTAAATCAAAACATTCAGGAAGAAAAAAAAACTACAAAAACAAAAACACTCCAGTTAGCATGTATGAAAACTAAATCTATAAAATATTACAAAAAAACTTGATTCAATCTGTCCTCCTAGGTGTAGATAATCTGGTTTTGAGTCAAGATGTTTGTTTTATTTATTTTTATTATTATTATTTTATTTTATTTTTTTTTTTGGAGCACCTGGCTGGCTCAGTCAGGCATCTGGCTTCAGCTCAGGTCATGATCTAAGGGTTCGTGAGTTCAAGCCTCACATTGGGCTCTCTGCTCTCAGCATAGAGCCTGCTTCAGATCCTCTGTCCCCCTCTTTCTCTGCCCCTCCCTCTTTTGTGTTCATTCTCACTTTCCAAAATAAATAAATATTAAAAAAGAGGGTTTTTTATACCTATGTTATAAGGAGAACTACAACAGACCTCAAATATAATCTCAAAACATTATGACCAATGTAAAAACTGATTTTATCATGCTAAAATTATGTTTAGATAAAAGAGCAAATAGTTGTTTAAATATTCAATAAATTTCAGAGACACCTAAAATCTACTGAGGTGATATTGAAATAAACAGATGATTTTTAGATAGGTTAAACAAAGTGATTTACATATGAAAATACACTATAAAATTCCCCAGTCATTCAAATTTTAAGTCAGGACTTTAAAAGCACCAGATTTTAAAATGCAATCATGTTCACCATACTTTGACTACAAATCAGCTTTTATATTCATTTTGCACAACGGTGTATCATATTAACTTTGTTGCTTTATTATTTGCACAAAGAGATTACAGTTACTGAAGGAACCATAACTTGGAATTTTTTGACTTACACATTTAGAAAACTTGCCCTTAATGTTCTATTAATATAAGACTTTGCAATTAATTCCCAAAGCAAAGAGTAAATAAACAAAAAAAAACTCTGCAAAAAATTTTAAATTCCTAATTCACTTCTAATGGGTTTTCGGAGTAGGATTTGAAATTCAGTGAACAAAATTGTAAATGCCTAATTATGTATCCTTTTATGAACTTGTTCTCATTATAATAAAATGCAGCTGTTATACTTTTCCCTTTCCCAGAATGTCACCTGAAATAAAAATAAAACCTGAAATTTAAAGGGCCAGACTATCAGAATAGTATATAGAACTTCTGAAAGAAGCCCAATGAATCCATGAGAAGTAGTGATGAGGCATCATTACCGTGTAAGACCTCGAATGCCTTTCTACCCAATTTTTAATTTTGCTTCAGGCCCCTCATCAAACCCTAGTTCCTCTACAATGGCTTCTTTGATTTCAATAGTGCAAGCATTATTTCCCACTTGCCTTCTTTTAGAACTACATCTGTTGCTTCTTCAAAGCATTTACCACTTGGTGCATTATATTCTGTTCCTTCTAGAGTTTAAAATTCAACACTGATACTTCCTAGAATACATAGCAAAATGTTTTGAGTACATGATGAATAATATTTTTGGACTCAAACAGGTAATTTGCTATAGTCTTCCATCATACCCTGTGCTCTGAACTACTGACAAACTCTTACAACTTTTTCCTCAATCCTCTGATATCTAAGAAGGATGGGATCCTGTGTTAATTGTAAACCTCAGTACTTCTATGTGGTAATAAACAAGAGTGTATTTTTAGAATGTGCTAACTTTGTCAGTAGACAAAGTTCATGATTCTCCCCAAACTGAAACAATGAATAATTTCACTTCATAAAGTCATAAAGCCAATAAAACCCCAAACTGCAACCCGTTTTTCCTGTGACACTTGTCAAATATTAAAACACACACACACACACACACACGTATGCAATAGGTCAAGAACAGACAAGACATTCCTGAACAAGGTGAGAAGACCATTGTACTGATTATGGAAACTTATAAAGTTCTAGTGATTAAGACAGTGTGATATTGGTTCAAATATTGAATAGGAAATAGAGAAGAAGCTGTAAGGTTCATAGATACTTGTTTTATTGCAATGGTATGTGGTTTCATGCATTAGTATTCACTAAAATTTGCAGGCCCTCCCTGCAGAAGGTAATATGCACACAAAGTTGTCCACCTGTCGGACACATTCTAGCTATGGTCAATGGAATAGGAGGTTAGCTTCACTTCAGGAAATATGGTTTAAAAATCAATCTGTGTTTCCCTCATCCTCTCTCCTCTGCCACAAAGACCAGCTATGTTTCAGATAGAGGTTGTAGCATGAAGCCACAGCCCAGCCATGACAGACAATGAGTATCAGAAATAAACTTTGAGGCTTAAAGCTTCAAAGATTTAGGAATTATTTGTTTCTATAGTAAAACCTAGCCTTTCTAAATAGGAGTTTGCATTATAGAGTAGTACGGAAATAACCCAGTCTTTTCAGCTAATTGTGCTGGGATAAAAGTAGCTCCATATGGATAAGAATTTTTAGAAACACTTTTATACACTCTTTTATACTCCTATAATACACAAAAATTAATTCTAAGTGAGTTGCAGGTCCATAGAACTAGCAGATGATATACGAAAATATATTTATGACAGTAGGATAGAAAAGCCTTTCTAAATGAAACACAAGAAGGATTATCTTTATAGACCAATAAATCGAATTCCATAAAAATTAAAACTTATCTTGATCAATATATACCATTCAATCCTCCTGAGTAAAAGAAAAAAAAGGATAGTTTTATACACACACACACACATATATCCAACAACGGGCTTATAGACCAAATACAACACGATTTCCTTTAAATGGACAAAATTCTTAAATAGCCACTTCACCAAGACTTTATCCATGTTGGTAGACAAATTAATACCAAATTATAACACCATTACAGACCCACCAAAGCAACTAAAAGAAAAACAACGGACCATACCAAGTGTTAAGAAAGAAATGAGGTAACTAAAAACTCTCGGATACCTTCATGCGGGTGCAAATAGAACAACCACTTTGGAAGAGAGTTTGGCGTTACGCGCTAAAGCCGGAGCTGCACATACTCTATCCCTTAGCAATTCCACTTCTAAGGTATACGTTCAGGAAACACACATGTACCTTTGCCGGACTTGGAGGTTCCCGCCAGGATCCTCTTCAAGAAAGGAGCCGCTGCCAGAGGCATCCACTGAAATCTGCAAGCGGCCTCCAGCTCTCGGCAACCTCATTATATACTTCAGCTGCCGAGAGCTCATTACCTGAGGTCACGCCCCTCCCGGGGCAGCAGCTCACATCCACACCTGGTTAACTGAGCGAGGCACGTTCTAAAGGCCTGGCCCTTTGGCCTTATGTACTCACTGCAGACTTGCCTTCCAGGTTTTCCAGGTTTGCCAAGACACTGCCAGGCCTATGTCTCGGTTCAGCTTCTTTCTCTGCCCGGTCCTGCCGCAACCCCCTTGCCTTTACGGGCGTTGTTTCCTAAAAAGCACTGCGTACCCTAAGTTCCATCTCAGCAAATGCTTCTGGAGAAATCGACGTGTGACAGTTGGTGTTAAGAATGGTCTTGTGAAAGTTGCTGACAAGTTAGGATTTGAGGCTAGCTCATTCACTGAACAACTGGCAATGGAAAGTCCAAGAGTGATAGGTGGTACACAGGCAGCCTCCGGTGCACAGGTGTTGATCATATTGTAACTTTAATGGGCAGTAAATTGGGAGGGTGGGCTGGTAAAAGTGAGTGCACCTGTTTCAGGCTTTGAGGAAGTTTGGAGAAAACAGTAGCTACTAGCTATGGACTAACTATTACTAAACACCATTAGCAAGCTACAAAAAGATAATAAATAGCTCTGGGCAAAGAACTGGCAATACAAAGCCAGATGTAAAACCCTGAGGGCCTTTTGGGTTGTGTGCAAAGAAGCTCTCATCAGCTCTCTTGGTAGGATTGAAGAAAACCCAGGCTCAAGCCTAGCATTTAATAGAGGAGCTGAACTTCAGAGAGATTTGAATGCCCAACGAAAGAAAGCAGTTACTGGCCTTGGTTTAGAAAACCTCTCCCAGCTTACAGTCATAAGAGGAATCCTGATGATCAGTTAAAGGAGGAGGAAAATCTCTGAACTTGATTCATGGATGGTGTTGTAGGCTGGGGAATTATGTCCCCCTGAAATTCAGATGTTGAAGTCCTAACTCCCAATACCCCAAGAAGTGTATATACGTGGACATAGGGTCTTTAAAGAGGTAATTTAAGCAAAGTGAAGTTACTAGGATGGGCCCTAATCTAATATGACTGGTGTCATCATAAGAAGAGGAGATTAAGACATAGACCGGTACAGAGGGTATGAAGATAACAGAGGATGGCCAGCCATCCACGAGCAAAGGAGAGGCCTCAGAGGAAGACAAACTTGCTGGCACCTTGATCTCAGAGTTCTAGCCTCTACAACCGTGAGAAAATAAATTGCTCCCAGTCTATGGTACTTTGCTATGACAACCCCAACAAATGAATAGGTTTTGGTAATAAGTGGGTTTCTGCTGTAAAAATATACCCAAAAATGGGGAACGGGCTTTGGAACTGGGCATTGTACAGAGGCTGGAAGAAGTTGAGTGTGTTGATAGAATTCCTTGAAAAGAATGTTGGTGGAAATACAGATGTTAAAGGCAATTCTGGTAAGAGCTCAAAAAGAGAAGAGGGGAGCTAGAGAGAAAGCTTCTCTCATCTTAGTGTATCATCATAAAGAGGATGTTGGTAGATATATAAATGTTAAAGGAAAAATATAAACATACATATATATATATATAAAAAGATGTTAAAGGTACTTCTGATGAGATCTCAGATGGAAATGAGGAACATGTTTTTGGACACTGGGGAACTCTGATTAATACAGATTTGTTGGCTCAGATGGTGGGTGCAAGCTGAACAAGGATGGCATCTATAGAACAGCTTCACTCAGATGGTCTTGAAAGACAACGGTGAGAGAAAATTCTCCCGACGGGCAGATCTCCAAACAGTGAATCTAGTCATCTACTTTGAGTGTAAAAAGAAGTGACCCAAGCCTATAGCGTACATGGGCTTATGGTCCGTGGAAAATGGTCTGACTGGCTGCTTGAGGGCATGGAAAAGAAATACCCATCAATACCAAAATGTGTAAAATTGATGGATAACATTTATAATATTTATACCATGAGGTATAATACAGCTATGACCATGAACTACTGCTACACTTCAAAAACATGGATGAATCTCACCAAATTAAGAAGTCAGAGAGAAAAGGACACATACTATATAAATCTATACTAGTTTTCTAGGGCTGCTGAGACAAAGTACCAAAGAACGGATGGCTTAAACAAAAATGTATTGTCTCATAGTTCTGGAGGCTATAAGTGGGAGATCAAGAGGTTGGCACTGTTGGTTCCTTTGGACAGCTGTGAGGGAGAATCTGTTCCAGGCCTTTCCCTGTGGCTTGTAGATGGCTGTCTTTTCCATGTGTCTTCATATCAGCTCCTTCTATAGGTATCTGTCCAAGTTTCCTTTTATAAGGATACCAGTCATACTGGATTAGGGCACACCTTAAGAACCTCATTTTAACTTTATTACCCTATTTCCAAATAACATTTTGAGGTATTAGGGGTTAGTACTTCAAAACATATAAATTTTAGCAAGAATACAATTCAACCCATAACAGATTTAATTTTATAAAATCCAGAAATAGGCAAAACTACACTGTTTAGTAATATATACATTTATGATAAAACTACAAAGAAAAACATACAGAAAATATACGTAACAATACTTCTAGTTATAGGGATGGAGGTGAGATCCAAAAAGGACACACAGGAGTGTTAACAATGTTCTATTTCTTGAGCTGGTGATCATTACACAGGTGTTTGCTTAATTATTCAATACAATCTTTACGTATTAGGCACTTTTTTGAATGCACATTTTATATTGGGCATTGTCTTACATGGTAGGCAAGTGGGCTTCCCAAAAGTGAACCTCCCACCTACCTTCGTAGGCAGAGGGAGGGCTGAACTACCACATACAGAACTGATAA
The DNA here is from genome assembly GCF_018350155.1 of Leopardus geoffroyi. Lineage (NCBI taxonomy): Eukaryota > Metazoa > Chordata > Mammalia > Carnivora > Felidae > Leopardus > Leopardus geoffroyi. The sequence continues at coordinate 67,940,619 of NC_059328.1, forward strand.
AGACATGTGCATTCTCTAGACAGCTCATTCACAAGAGAGAGAGCATAGGCTGGTCTATGCATGTCCTTTTCCTCTCCTCTCCATAGTCAGATAAATCACTTCACTTCCCCTGGTGGGTGGGGAGCTCTGCAGGGGGAGAGTGAGGAGGAGGAAAGAGAGCCCCAGAAGCAATATGTTCATAGAGCTTCATCAGCGTAAAAGGGGACATCAGGAGTGGAGAGTAAGCCTTGCCATTGTATCCAATACTGTTCCTGAAGTTTTGGCTGTTTTAAATCATTGATCTTAACTATTAAACTAAGGACTCTCGGCTTCTGTAACCATTCCACTTAGGAGTGTAAATCAGCACATCAAGACAGTCCTGTCCCCACTTTCATGAAACCATTCTTCCAATACCATCCCCTGTGAGGGTCCTCTTGATACCACTGGTGAGCAGTAAAGACGTGAATCCAGATTGATTTGGGGGCTACACTGATTTTTATTTGAAAATGATTCCATAGTACATTAAGCACATCAATGCCAAAGGCCAATTATACCAAAAGGTGAAAATGTATTCTATTTCTCATGCCCAACCATGTTGTCAAAAATAAGCAGACCAAAGAGTCTGTAATAAGATCAAATGAAAACACAAGGAGAATGCAATAGCAATTATCAATGTTAAGATATTCTAGAGATAAAATGTCAAATTTGAATATAAAGACCTCTGTAATTATCAAATTTCCAGCACAAAATTCAAGCCCAAAGATCAAATTCCCTTGCAAGATAGTTGCTAGAGCTCTAGTCATTAATTCTGTGTTCCAAGGAGGAGAAGAAGTGAAACAGAGCCTCCCCTCTCAATCTTTTTTGAAGAATTCTGGAAGCATCATATATCACTTTTATTTACAACTCCTTGGCCAGAATTTAGGCATGTAGGCTAATAGAGCTGCAAAGGAGGCTGTTACATGTCTCTATCCTCGGTGGCAACTTGTTAGGATAAAAATGAGAATTATTTTACTAAGGAAGAACAATGATATCAGGAAGGCATTAGCAGTATTTGTTACAGAAGATCTTGTTTGAGATTTCCTCCTTTATATGCAAAATCTCCTACTATCATTTGGTCCCAGAGCCCCCGTGATTCTAGCATAGGGATATTAAAAAAGAAAGACACAATGACCACATTTTCTTTTTTTTTTTTTTTTTTTTACGTTTATTTATTTTGAGAGAGAGGGAAAGAGAGAGTGCATGCCCACGAGAGAGTGAGGGGGAGAAAGAGAATCCCAAGCAGGCTTCATGCTGTCAGCACACAGCCAGATATGGGGCTTGAACCCACAAAACAGAAGATCATGACCTGAGCCAAAATCAAGAGCGAGATGCTTAACTGACTAAGCCACCCAAGTGCCCCACAATGACCGTATTTTCTATTGATGAGTTATTTTCAGACTTGTGCCATAGTGGCTGCTCCACTGCCTGTTGCTATGCTATTTATCCGACTAAGAAATCTGCCGGTGTAATCTAAGAAATTGGTGGGTAGGGGTACATTTGAGCTACAGGCAGGCAACATGAACCAAGTTTAACTTTCTCCTCGGGACCCTGACACTTGCCCCTCTCCTGGTCTGTCCCCACTTCCCCCTCTAGCAATCAGACCAATAACAAATCTCAGCACAGCTTTGACTGCCGATGTGCTGGGCCTGGCATGGAAGAGGAGGGAATAAATGCCAAAGGAGCTGCAGAACCTAACTGACAGGGACCAGCATGAGCCAGGAGACTTTGCATCCTCAAGATGCTAGCCCAAGGAAGTGGGAGTGGTGGGAGGTGAAACATCAAACTGGCTAAGGGAGAGTTTATTGACATGGGAGCTTTTTCCCACTGTAGAAAAGCCCTGACAATGAGATGGCGCTAACATGCTGTGATGATAATCCTTGGAAGCTTACAAAAAGTGATGACCTACTTTAATTGAAGGAGAAACGTAGAAGTGTCTTAGATGATGGAGAATAGATGGGGCAGACTTGCCATAAGCAGCATGTAGCATCTGAAAGATGCAGGGGGTGAACCGTAGTGCACTATGGTGCCAGGCCCAAATGCCCTCTCGAGGGCCAAGCACCCATTCCCCAGCTTCTGGCAGTATTAACGGCTGATGTCTCCAAGCCACGTCCCTCAGTGAGAATTACTCTAGGCCTGGGGTCGGCAAACTATGACCTGCGGTTGGCTGCCTGCTTTAGTACATGAAGCTTCACTGGAACACAGCCATGCCATTTATTTACGTATTGTGTATACCTAGCTTTGTAGTACATCAGCAATGTGCAGTGGTTGTGACAGAGGTGGTATGGCTCACAGCAGCTCTGCTCTAGGACAGAGAAGGGGTCTTGTCCAAGGCTCCCCCTTCTAAAGGCAGCTCCTGGCTGAGACCGGTGACACAGGGACATAAATATCTGGCCCTCTCACCTCAGTTAGAGAAAACTCTGAAGGCTGGACCAGCACCAGATGGGTTGAGGACTCCATTGCCATTGCTTTGAAAGTCAGTTCTTTTTTCCACCCAGTCGTGTCTTCCTCCCTTCCTTACAGGTATCACTTCTGAAAATACTCTCCAATAAGCCTCCACACGCAACCCCCAGTTTCAGACTCTATTTCCAGAGAACTCAAACCAGAAACCACACCTACACTGGTTTAGTGACACCCGTTCTGTAGCAGAGGTGTTTCACGTCCCCGTGGTTTCACTTACGCTGTTTTCACTTCTCAGCTTGAAATTCTCCTTTCCAACCTGACAAATTCCTATTCATCCTTTAAGATCAAGACTCAAATGTTTTCCATTACCCCTTACAACAAACAAAATTAGTCATTCTATCATATCTATGCATACATGTGATAAAATATTAACAAGTTAGAAAAATTAAGGTAAGAAAATGCATATTCTCCTTGACATCTGCAGGGACTCTGTGTTGTCTGCATGCGTATATACCTGTGTGTGATATGTGAGAGTCATAGGTGAGAAAGGGTTCAAAACTGAAATATTTCTAAATAAACAAAAACTTGGTTCAATCCTTTAATTAAGCAATTAGTGTATGTATGTATTAGAGGCTAGGTTTCACTTTCCCCCCTCACTCTTTGCTTCTGAACACGGTAATAAGTTTATGGTAAAGTATACAAATTAAAAAACCATAATATTAACAACACCAATGCACCAAGCAATTCTTAAGCATCAGGCAATAACCTACGAGCCTCACACTTACATTAACTCATATAACCCTCCCAGCAAGCACAAGAGCAAGGCCCTATTATTATATCTATGTTGTAGATAAGGAGCAGAGACTCAAAGAGATTGTAACCTGCTATGGTCACACAGTTCATAGTGACAGAGCCACGATTCAAATTAATCATGTTTTAGCCCTTCTTCATTTCTTAACAATTATTGCCTAAAAAAGACTTCCTTTTCTTTAATAATAGGATTATGGTTTCAGATGCTGTCATTATTTATAAGACAGAGGTGTGTTTGATTATTAAATAGTCCTCTTTTAAAAATCTGCAAGTTCTAGGTCACATATTGCCATCATTAGCAGAGGAAGACACGGCCGTCTGCTTCCAGGATGGAGGCAGAGCGAGAGAAGATGGAGGGAACACAGAGGGATGAGAGAAGGAAAGAGCCCCTTGTGATGGGTCTTGTAGACACTCTTCACAACTATGCTGTGCTCGAGTCTGAAATGTAGTGAATGCTTTTGCAACAGCCTTTGGACTGCATGTGTGCATGTAATCAGCTAACAGTGACACTGACTTCCTGCTGGTGACAGAGGAGAACCGCTTTCTTTCCTAGACACGATGAGTACAACCTAGGTGTTACACATGCATGCATGTTTACCGACAACGCGCCATGTAGTTTCTTTGCACAGTGCAAAAGCATCTAATAAATGTCTGTCTCCTTTAATTAAATTATGTTTCACACACTTGATTTTCCCCATGTGAAGTTTAGCCTTTAATTTGACAGAATCAATAGGAAGGAGTCAAACTAGTAGGATGTCATTAACGTGTTAATGTGTTTATTGCAGAGGACTTAGTGATGAAAATAGATGAGAGAATTTTTAGACAGTGGGAGAATGTAAAACAATTTTTACTTTCAATTAGAAGCAGAGAATTTTCACTTTCATTGGGAGGTAAAGGGGTATTGTGAAAAGACTCCTGGGGTGCCTAGATGCTTCAGTCGGTAGAGCATCAGACTCTTGATCTTGGGGTTGTGAGTTCAAGACCCACGTTGGGTGTAGAGCTTACTTTAAAAACAAACAAAGGAACGAAGAAAAGACTCCCCCAGGTCAGTAATCCTTGATCTGCCATGAAGAGGTTGTTTTCACTTTCAGCCAAGCTGTTTTGACTTTTCTCAGCTTTTTCATTTCAGGGACCTCGTGAGACTCCAACAAGATAATCCATGTCAGAACCCCACAAAAATTCTACCATATTGAAAAAAGTCTTTTCACTGTTGATCACAATACCTTATGCAAAGTAGACCTCCTCCCTTAAAACTCCCCTGATTAAAATCAAGTCCCTCAATTTTAACACTTAATATGTGTGTCACTACTGACACAAAAAAGTATAACAATAAAAATAGGTAAAACATCTTAATCATGTTATTTGTGTATAATACTTAAATAATCCCTACAATGACACCGTGACTTCTCTATTTTTGCTGTACCTATTTCACACCTGAGGATTAGAGAGGTCATATAACTGGTTACAAAGTTTCCTAACGGGTAAGTGCCAGAGAAAGAATCCAGCATATGGTCTACAGGAAACCAGTATCCATATCACTTCCACTATGAAGTCTTTCTCCTATTTGATATATAATTATCTCAGGGATATTCGCAGGGCAGAAAACATACCCACTATGGCCTCACAATAGCAAAACATGCCCCCAACAATTCAAATTTGTTTTAAATTTTAAATGCAAACACACACACACACACACACACACGCACACCCCACATATAGATCCACATATATTAATGAATGCCTTGAAAATAATACAGGTCTGGGCCGAAATCTCTTTGTTCATGGAGCTATTTCTCATTTTCTAATTTCTTTGCTTTACATAATTATCATCTCTTGAAAAAAAATAGACGTAATTTGAAATGTTTTATTCAGAAAAGTTTCTGTTACTTTAAAGAACGCTCTGCTTGCAATATCACAAAGATAATCAGAACTGGTAACCCAAAGGAATAATATTGTAACAAGCCACCCTTCCCATCATAATATCATCATTCCCCAAGCAGCTGCTCCAAAAAAAATCAAAAGTTTTACTCAGATGGCAATATTTATTTTAAATAGAAATAGAAATATATGCTGAACTCTTCAGAAAAGGTCTGATTACCTGTGAACCTTGGAGGCAGCCATCTATACATTAGCATACATGATAATTGCCTGCTTTTTGATGATGTGTACGAATTTGACATTCCAGCTACCTGTTTCCATGAGCAAGTATAAAATATTTACCACTTCTGGCATCCGACCAACTAATTACCTTCAAAAATTCAACCAGAGTCTGCATAAAATATAAAATTAAAACTTTTAAAATAGTTCCCTTACATTCTTTAACTTGATATTCTCTTTTAATTGTAAATAGTCCTTGGAGCTAGAAGTCTCAGGGTACTGAAAAAGTTATTCAGTGATCCTAGAAAAATAACTAAGGTCATGCCAGCAGTTTTTAAACACACTTTACGTGTTTAATTGAAAATCACATTTCCTTTACCTTCTTCCAGCATATATTGTACTTAACACTCTGAACATTAGCCTTTGGAATAAAGAAATGAATAATATATGAGTTGCTCTTTATTATGATTTTGAAGCCTGATTTAAAATTAATTTTCAAGACTATTATGGAATACCAAATGTCATATTCACTAGTACCTGTTCGCTGCTTCCCAATTGCAATGTGCTGTTTGCCACAGCCATCTGTTCATATTCTGTCTCTTCCAACTTGAATGAATATTGACAGAACCTCTTTCTAAACGAAAAGAATTAGAAATTTGAAGCTCTCTATGTTTTCGCACAAAGTTCATATAAAATTTGCACTCTGTAGTTAAGAATTATACAAAAAAAAAAAAAAATACAGCTACAGGAACTCACATAAAAGTCATCTGTGATATGCTTGACTATGCCGGAAAAGTCTGGTATTGTATTTAAGTGATAGGTCTTACTGCACAAACGCTCATAAAGTGCACAATATGAAGTCTACGGGGACTATGGACATGAATGCGGTGCATAACTATGTAACATAGTCTTTAAAAATAATACTAAAAAAGAGGACGTTCGTAGGAATGGATGCCAAACTCCCAAAACTAACATCTTCAGCACATCATAATTATACTCATCAAGCATGAAGAACTTCCTAATGTTTAAAATAAACATTTCCTGGCTGGAGGATGCAACACTAAATGTGAAAATGAGGACCTTTACAAGTAGTATTTGACAGTTTCAAACTTGCAAAGCTATGTCTATCTAAACAGAATAGATTCATACAGTGAACAACATTTCGTGAATCTATTTTATATGGAGCACTGTGCTAATTTGGAGAAGGAAGGGAAGAAAACACAAAGAAGATAATTGATAAAGTACTTATCCTCAAATTTACTTTACATCCAATAGGAAGGATATACAGGCTAACACACTGTCAGGAGAAAGAGAACAGAAAATCATAAAATCTAGTAACAAATGAAATAAACAACACAAGCAGCCCTCATCTCTATCAATCTCAAAGCAATATGCTTTGCATGGAAACTTCTCTTTTGAAAAGAAGTTTAGGTAATCTAAGAGACTAACCCATGAATATGTTATCAAATACGTCATTGTCTTTATTCCCAAAGCCGATTGAGGAGATGACTTTAGCAAAATTTCCTATGTGAAAATGGCAGGCACAGGACACTTTCCCTCAAGTGTAAATAGTGCCTTGTTCTCTTCCCAAGTAGTTGCTCAACGCTTGGAATAAATTCCAGAAATGAGTAGGATCTGCCTGTGACGTCTTAGCCCCATTGATCACCATGGTTGATAGAGCCCATAGGCATCCCTTTGCTACTTAATCATTTCATGTATGTCAAACTAAAGCTGCAATTCTCAATCAATTTCCAGGAAAAGGTAAACCATTCTTAAAATAAGGCTATATAAGGAGATGAGTTCTCTTGCTGGAGCCTCCAAATAAATATACTTTCTTTCCAGATCCATGACTCGATTCAGTTAGTTTGACGCTGCAGTTTTTATTGTCCTATAACTTACTCTTTTTTGGTCATGTCTGTAAAATCACTGAGTAAGACTGAATCATATCTCTGACAGCCATATCTATAACTTTTCCAATTGGCATGAGCTGCCAAAACTGAATCAATATTACCATGATCCTGAACAATTAATGACATGCTCAGATATATTCTAACTGGCTGAATGGCAATTTAATTGATTCTGCTGTACACGTTCCACAATATTAAACCTTTATTTTAGTATAATGAACAACATGAATCGGTAAGTCCCTGAAAAAATAGTATCGTGGACAAATGCAAGATCAGTAAAGGACTGAGTTTCTACCCAGGTGGAGAGCTGGAAAGCAAACACGAGTGAAGATTTAGGAATGATAGCAATCAGGTATTATTTTTGATAAGAGCAAATACATACCTCATTCCTTATGAGAGAATACAGCACACTGTTTCATTAATTGGATACTCCCTGGGATAGATATCAAAGACAAAAAAGATGTGTTTGTTACACACACACATACACACACATATATATTTAAAGTTACTTGTCCATTACTGAAAAGAGATTACTCTAAAAGGTATCCAAAAGAGCAAAAAAGGAGACACTAATGTCCTTTTTCTTTTTCCAGACCATCAAGTAAGCCAACATAAAGGGCTTGATATATCAGACAGGGTTTCAGCTGAATGTGTCAGCATGAAATACAAGGACTGAGGTAAAGGAGAATAGATTATATGTTTTCAAAACGAGTGTACATTATATAATCTATCCTGCAGGGACTATAGGGTGAGACACATCAGGTGGGGATAATCAAACAAGCTTTATGAGTAAACACTTCCATGTAGATTTTTTTTTTTTTCAGTTGAAACCACATTTCTAAGGATAGCTTTTATCCAACTCAACAAACTCCTGTTTTTAATCGCTCATTTAAACCTTTTTTTTTTTTTTAACAATTCATTACAGACTGCAAAAGGCTCTGTGTAGCATTTTGAAATGGGCTTTGCACTAATGTGATAAGAGATATCTTTTGAAAAAATAAAATAAAATAAAAGCCAACAGAGCATATGGTGCTTACCACTCAGATATTTCTGTTTTTTTAATACTAAAATTCACCAGGGAGCCCTGGAGTTTTTAAGAAACAAACAAAAATACTTCCATACTTACAGGAATGCTCTTGTGTCTCCCACATTTTAATTAACTTTAAAAATGATATCATTACATCTTTTAGATGCAACTTTGTAAGTTGGGTAGGAAGGAAACATGTTTACTGCGAACCTACTATTGCGTCTTACGCCAAGCATTTTGCCTATGATATCCTATTGGAGCCTTGCGACAACCTCTCCAGGTAGGTACCATTACCTCACTTTACAAATGAAGGTGTTGAAAAACTTTCCCAACATCTTACAGCTTTGACAAGTCACCTAATTCATAAACTCAAAAGTCACATGCTAAGCAAAAGGTGCCAGAGAAACCACAGTCAACAGAACCATTGGTGCCCTGCTTTCATGGAATTGACAGACTGCCAATACAACAAATAGCAAGGTGGTTGGCATCTTCCCTAAGAATCCTACCTGCTAACTGCATTAGGGCCTCCTGGAAAGCCCCAGTGTTATCCTAACACATAAACACTAGAAGGAGTTCAAAGAGGCTATATCCACAGAAAGATGCAGAGACTTGATAGCTTCTGTTTTAAATTGCTGCCATGAAATAGGGACAAAAGTCACTCGTTATAAAAGTTGGATCTGGATTTGTTTTCTGGGAGATGAGCTAAGTGTACCTGTCGAGATGGTTCTCCACTTATATTTGAAGAAGACACTTAACATTTGAATGTCCTCTTTTTTTTATTTTTTATTTTTTATTTTTTATTTTTTAAACTGCATTTCACCCCTAAGGTGGGGCTTGAATTCAAGACCCTGAGATTAAGGGTCACATTCTCTACCAACTGAGCTAGCCAGGTATCCCAAGTTGTAGGTCCTTCTAACAGAGAGAAAACCAGATTCCAATTTTACACCAGCTTACTTTTGACATTAAAATTCATTTCTTTATAACTCCTTTTTTAAAAATTTTTTTTAATGTTTATTTAGTTTTGAGAGATAGAGAGAGACAGAGCCGTGAGTGGGGAAGGGGCAGAGAAAGAGGGAGACAAAGAATCCGAAGCAGGCTCCAGGCTCTGAGCTGTCAGCACAGAGCCCGACTCGGGGCTCGAACTCACAAACTGTGAGATCATGACCTGAGCCCGAGTCGGACGCTTAATCAACTGGGCCACCCAGGTGCTCCTATAACTCCTTTTTTTAATGTTTATTTATTTTTGAAAGAGAGGCAGAGCACCAGCAGGGGAGGGACAGAGACAGAGGGAAACACAGAGTTGGAAGCAAGCTCCAAGCTCTGAGGAGTGGGTGCTCAACGTGGGCTGAAACCTACAAACCGTGAGATCATGACCTGAGCTGAAGTCAGACGCTTAACCGGCTGAACCACCCAGGCACCACAACATGAAAATTCATTTTTAAATAAATTCATTTTAGGGGCATCTGGGTGGCTCAGTCAGTTAAGCATCCGACTCTGGATTTCAGCTCAGGTCGTGATCTCATGGTTCATGAGACTGGTATCTGTGTGGGGGCTCTGTGGAACCGGCTGGGGATTCTCTCTCCCCCTCTCTGTCTGCCCCTCCCTGGCTCATGCTCTCCCTCTCTCACTCAAAATAAATAAATAAACTTCAAAAAATTTTTCATTTTAACCTTAGCCAACTTGACCACACATAAAATTCCTTTTTCACAAAACTTCTGCAACTTTATTTTCTATATTTCAATTTCGCCCTATGTCTTTTTCTCTTAAAACAACTTTTTAAGGGCAAAATTAACTTTCTTTCCTCTCAACAACAACAACAACAAAATCCATCTCCATTTCTCCTAGCTCCTCTTACTGAGAAAACACATCCTACTTTCCAAGCATACTATGTTGGTGTTTTAGCGTCCCAGTCTGGTTTCCTAGTGACAGCTCAGAGTGAAATCACTACATTTTAGGCCTCCCGAGTGCACAGAGGGACAACACATGAAGGTCTCAATCTGTGCATCCTGAGTTTTGATCTCATCTGCCAAGTTAAAAGCCCAAAGGGCTGTGGATAGTCTCATGTTCTTCTCCAATGATAATTCTTCCTCCACCTGCCTTTCTTTTGTTGCTGCTGCTAGCTGGGCATCAGTGGTCAGCGGAGGGGTCCAGAAGAGAGGCCAACTCAGCAAGGATACTACTCCGCAGTCCTCCTTACCCCGGTGGGTCACGTGACTTCCTAATAGCAGGTACTTTAACCTGCACCACTTTTTCGGGCATCCCCTCCTCATGCAGTGGTCTACGGGAATCAAGCAAATAAATGATCATGCCTCCCCACACCAAGATGCTTGGCCACTTGGGGATTTCACCCACAGAAGCCTCATTCCCCTTGCTCCTTCCTAGGTCTCTAGGCTCCTCCTGGCTGGCTTGCCAATTGTTCTGTAAAAAGAAGGTACCCTATAGGCAAAACGAACTCCAAAGGCCGAAGGAGCAGTAAAACTGAACAAAAAGACTGACAAGTCCAGCTTAACAAAAAAAATGCTGTATTAAGGGGCCTTACGGATAGAAGCGTGTCACGGGCAGCTGCAAGAGCAGATCTCTGCAAGCCCAGCTTCTATTAGGAGCTGCTTTTACGGCCCCCTAGGCTGGGGAGCATGCGCTGGTAGGCCACCTGGGAGGAAATGTAACCAACCAGCGTGAGACTGCTTTTTGGTGAGTTGCAGAGGGAAACCACACCAGGTGAACCGCGGCACAAAGTAAACTTTAATTGGAGCAAATAAGGAGATCTCCGGGGCGCCTGGGTGGCGCAGTCGGTTGGGCGTCCGACTTCAGCCAGGTCACTATCTCGCGGTCCGTGAGTTCGAGCCCCGCGTCAGGCTCTGGGCTGATGGCTCAGAGCCTGGAGCCTGTTTCCGATTCTGTGTCTCCCTCTCTCTCTGCCCCTCCCCCGTTCATGCTCTGTCTCTCTCTGTCCCAAAAATAAATAAACGTTGAAAAAAAAAAAAAAAAAAAAAAAAAAAATAAGGAGATCTCCAGGAATAACTTCCAAAGCTGTGACTACCCCAGCAAGGGTGAACAGGTTCCTTTTATTTAGGGTTAGGATGAATATTTATCTATAGGGAAGACTAGTCCTTATAGGCAAAGGAGCACAAAAGGAAACATTTCTATACTTACAATGTGTGTTATGTAAATGAGGCTTGAGCTCCTCATTGAGCAGAGATTTTAGCATTATAATGAGGTAAAGGTAATTGTGGGTCATTCCGTGGTCCATCTGCACAGGCACAAGTGGGGATTTAGGTCAAACTGGTTTAGGCTGCTGGAGCTCTGGGTCTGGGCAGTCAGTATTGCCAGAGGCATAGTTTCAGTTTCCTCACTGCTATGCCTGCAGGGTCTGTTGCTTGAGTTAAGAGATAAGAGCTTAAGGGAAATGTAGGACAGAGGTTGATGGGTTCAAGCTGGCAAAAAGGAACGTCACCTCTTGGAGTCTAGCTGGTGACAGGTTGGAAAACCCTAGTCATCTTCAGAACAGATCAATGACACTGTACTCCCAGGGTGTACTTAAGGGTGTGGTTAAACAAAAAGAGGGGCGGGGGGAGGGGGCTGGGTGGCTCAGTCCCTTGAGCTGCAGACTTCAGCTCAGGTCATGATCTCACAGTCTGTGGGTTTGAGCCCCACATCCAGCTCTGTGCTGACAGCTCAGAGCCTGGAGCCTGCTTTGGATTCTGTGTCCCCTCTCTCTCTCTCTGCCCCTCCCCAACTCGTGCTCTGTCTTGCTCTCTCAAAATTAAATGTTAATTTTTTTTTTTTTTTTAAACAGAAAGAATAGAAAGAGAGGTGCCCAGGATCGGTGCTCCAGCTTTTAGGTCATAGAGCAGTCATCGAGCAGTCATCAAGGTAGATTTGTCCAAGATGCCTTAGGCTGGTTCACACAGCACGATACATTCTTGAGAATGCTACAAAATAACATAGTCTGGATTATTTCTCCTTTCTTGGGCAAGGGCCTTAAATAAGTTACCATTTGCTCTCACTGCCATTCTTCCTTATTGAAGAAGATAGGAGGGCTTTTTTTTGTTTTTATTTTTCTTTGATTTTTTCTTTTACTGTTAACCATTTATTTATACCCTGCCTTATGCCAGAAAGGATCTGAGAAGACTGAACAGAGTTGATATTGACTAATTACCTACAGAGTTCAAAGTTCATATTCTCCTGTTCCATTCTTGCAGCAGTCCTACTGAGAGAATTCTTCATAATAAAACCAATAAAGAGAAAAAGAAATAAGGAGAGAAGATAGTGTTAATGCACTGACAACTAATTCCAAATTTCCTGATCACTTTAATCTAAAAGTCAATTTGGTGAAATGAAGTTTTCTTCTCTTACATTTGCATTATATATATATATATAATTTTTTTTTAATTTACTATGCTTATAATATCATCAAAAGGCATGTTGTGCGTGTGTTTTTGTTTTTGTTTTTGTTTTTCTGGAGAAAGGAAAAAAATTTGTTTGGACTCTAAACACATTTCCCAGGGGATGTTTTTGATATGTTGGAAATTTAGGAAGAACAGGCTAAAGCTTCAGCAGAAACCAAGTATGAAATATTTCTGTGTTTCATTGTTGATCTTTAAGATGAAGAGAAAATATTTTCTAGCCTTGGCCAAAAAAAAAATATATATATATATTAAAACTACATTTTTCCTGTTCTTTTTAAAATTTTATTTATTTTTATCGAGGTAATGAACTACAACATCATATTGGTTTCAGGTATTAGTTTCAACATAATGATTCCGTACATGTATATACTGCAAAATGAGCACTACAGTAAAATTAATGTCCATCACCACACATAATCACCTATTTTTTTTTCTTACAGTGAGACCTCTTAAGATCTATTCTCATAGCAACTTTCAAACATACAGTACATATTATTAATTATAGTCATACTGTACATTATATCCTCTAGGACTTATTTCTTTTATAACCGGAAATTTGAACCTTTTGACCACATTCATCCATTTCACCCACCTCCCTCCCACTCCCATCTCTGGCAACCATCAATCTGTTCTCTGTGTCTATGAGTTGGATTTATTGATTGACTGATTGATTGTTCCACCCAAAAGTGAGATGATGTGGTATTTGTCTTATGCTGTCTTGGCTATTTCATTTAACATAATGCGTTCAAGGTCCACTCGTGGTCAGAAATGGCAGAGCATGATAAATTTAAAAACTACATTTTAAAAATGTAGGCAAGACAAACAACTGATGCTGTTCATCTCATGGGTCTTTCTTTCCTTCCTTCCTTCCTTCCTTCCTTCCTTCCTTCCTTCCTTCCTTCCTTCCTTCTTTCCTCCCTCTTCTCTCTCTCCCTTTCTTCCTTCTTCCCTTTCTTCCTTCTTCCCTTCCTCCCTTTTTCTCTTTCTTTCTTTCTTTCTTTCTTTCTTTCTTTCTTTCTTTCTTTTCTTTCTTTCCTTATGCTGCTTACCCTTCAACTGTTTTTAAGGCCTTGGAGGAACTTTTCAGCTGCAGACAGTAAGCAGACATGGGCATAGTAGAGAGCATGCAGACCACAATTTGCTTTAGGACCAGCAGTTATGATGTCACGGTCAAAAATTGCTAAAGGTTATCAGAAAAATCTCCATTATGGATGTGATTAGGTTTTGAGGAATAAACTGCTTCACCTGTCACAAATCCTACCTGAAGGGCCACATTTAGAATTGTGGGAAAGTATCATATTTTCTCTTTTCTCCTTTCATGATAGCCCTGCATGTGAAATTAATTGTTTCGAGCATCCACAGTGTTTATTCTACCTATCGTAGACCTACCTACTTGATTGAATGGTCTGTGAATCCTTGAAGCTTTTGGGATAACAAAAGTGCCTCCAACTCACACAGCTTATTTCAGAAAACCTTGAGAAGATTCCTAAAACTGCCAAAGGGTGTTTGCATACACATCTTCTTGCACCATTACAAGAGAAATGAGAAGTACTACATGGAATTTTCAGCTGGAAAACTGGTTTGTTTTGTATTTTAATCCAAAGGATTGAACTAGGAGGGTGCCTGGGTGGGTGGGTCAGTTGGTTAAGCAGCTGCCTTTGGCTCAGGTCATTAACTCACCGTTGGTGGGTTCAAGCCCCACATGGGGCTCTCTGCTGTCCCCACAGGGCCTGCTTCAGATCCTCATCCTCCTTTCTGTCCCTCCCCAACTTGTCCTCTCTCTCTCTCTCTTAAAAATAAATAAGTTGAAAAAAAAAAAAAAAAGGATTTCACTAGGGATTTAAAGAATGAAAGCATTTTTATTTTTGAAGAAGAGGAGGAAAAATATCTTAAATTATTACTATCTGAAGTGATTTTTTTCTGTGTATGCCACAAGAGCGCAAAGTGGGCTCTTTTCAGACTCTTAAAAAATGAGAACAAACTGAGGGCTGATGGGGGGTGGGAGGGAGGGGAAGGTGGGTGATGGGTATTGAAGAGGGCATCTTTTGGGATGAGCACTGGGTGTTGTATGGAAACCAATTTGACAATAAATTTCATATATTTAAAACAACAACAACAACAACAAAGTGGGCTCTTTTCCTCAAAGCAGCAGAAGCAAAATTGTATACCTATGTTTTATGGACACCAATACAGCAGGCACTATAGATGCCTTAAGATTTGTACTTAAACAGTTCATAGTCTGTGCATTTCTTTTCTCATTTTCAGGATTACTTTTGAAGAGCACAAAATTATATATGATCATAATGAACTATTAATATTTCTGATCCTAACTAGATAAAATCTCTAAAGATTAAATATTTCTCATCTAGTCTTGTGGTATGTAGAATAATGGCTCCCACAAATGTTCAATTCCTAATGTCCCAAATCTGCCATATATTACATTGCATA
Organism: Leopardus geoffroyi; assembly: GCF_018350155.1. Lineage (NCBI taxonomy): Eukaryota > Metazoa > Chordata > Mammalia > Carnivora > Felidae > Leopardus > Leopardus geoffroyi. The sequence goes on from NC_059328.1 coordinate 67,955,735, forward strand.
GCAAGGGGCATTAAGGTTGAACATGGAATTAATATTGCTAATCAGATGACCTGGATTATATAGGTGAGCCCAATGTAATCACAAGAGTACTTTAAAGTGGAAAAGTGAGGCAGGAGAGAAGGTCAGAATCCTTGAGAGATTGTTAAAAAAAAAGAATTTTTTTTAATGTTTACTTATTTTTGAGAGAAAGAGAGAGATTGGGTGACAGAGTGCGAGTAGAGGGGCAGAAAGGTAGGGAGACACAGAATCTGAAGGAGGCTCCAGGCTCCAAGCTGTTTGCACAGAGCCCAGTGCAGGGCTTGAACTCATGAACCACAAGATCATGACCTGAGCTGAAGTTGGATGCTTAACTGACTGAGTTACCCCGGTGCCCCATTGAGAGACTTAAAGATTCTATGCTGGCTTTGAAAATGAAGGAAGAGGCCACAAGCCAACGAGTACAGGCAGCTTCTAAAGTCTTGGGGTGCCTGGGTGGTTCAGTCGGTTAAGCGGCCAACTTCGGCTCAGGTCATGATCTCGCAGTCCGTGAGTTCTAGCCCTGCGTCGGGCTCTGTGCTGACAGCTCAGAGCCTGGAGCCTGCTTCAGATTCTGTGTCTCCCTCTCTCTGACCCTCCCCTGTTCATGCTCTGTCTCTCCCTGTCTCAAAAATAAATAAACGTTAAAAAAAAAAATTAAAAAAAAAAAAAACTTTCTTTAAAAAAAAAATAAATAAATAATAAAGTCTAGAACAGTCAGGGAAACAGATTCTTCCTTACAGTTTTCAGAAAAACATAAAACAACACATGAACACACACACACACACACACACACACACAACACAGGCCTGAAAACACCTTGATTTTAGCCTAATGAGACCCACTTTAGAATTCTGACTCTTGGAACTGCACAATAATAAATGTGTGTTGTTTCAAATCACTAAATTTATCCTAATTTGTTACAACAGCAATAAAAAACTAAGTGTTAGTCCATGATTTTTATTGTAAAATTCATTTGTGTTATCAGTGTGAAAGGTATTTTAAAATATTTTTAGGAGTATAGGAAAAATTTGTGCTTCAATAGAAAACTTCATTGTCGACGCACATTCCACTGGATTATCTGATTCTGAGTCTATGGGAGCTAGTTTCCAACTCTAAACTGGAGATAACGAATAAAAATATGAGATAATTCTTGCCTGTGCACATGTAAATCCAGTTCTGTCCAGTGCAGGTTTAATTGATTTCCCTCCCCGACCATGAAAGAAGTTGGTTTTGTGTCCATTTACATATTGATTTCAAAATTCCTGACCTACAGTTGTGTTTGTTCTTTGGATTCTCCTTTGAATTTGTTGTAATGCCTCAGCAGCTTTCTCATTAATAAGTGAAATAAAATAATTCATATGCATTTATTTTTCTATTTCTCTAATAGTCATGATTTTACCTTTTTTGACAGTTATCTTTTTACAGAAGTACCAGAATTTATCTCAAGCTAAAAGAAGAACAAGAAGAAGCCAAAGAGGAGAGAAGGAAGAAGAGGGGGAGGAGGGCAAGAAGAATAAGATGAAGGTGAAAAGGTCAAGTTTTTAGAGCCTCACTTCACTCAATTCACCCTCGAGATTCCCAGCTTTTTGTACAGTTGGATGACCGTGCTCACATTTATGCCACCAGAAGCATGTTTCCTGTTTTAGCTTTCTCCCATGTGGGCATTTTTCTTAGCAAGCTCCTTCTTGAGAGAAGAAAGAATGAGAAGAATGCTTTTGAGCATTTCTAGGCTACTTGAGTCTCACTATGTCAGATCCCAAACTTAGGCCAGTGTCTTGGCCAGTTCCATAATTCATATACACATCTATTTGGTATCTATGTGACTGGATACTATATCTAGAAATTTGGATGGCACCAGTAAATACAACAAATACCTCCATCCTCATAGAGATTACATTCTATTGGGGGAGACAGATTTGTAATAATAAAAATAAATGAGGTGATTACATAATATATTAATAGATGATAACCCACGGGGCACATGGGTGGTTCAGTTGGTTAAGTGTAGACTTTGGCTCAGGTCATGATCTCATGGTTTGTGAGTTCCAGCCCCGAGTCGGGCTTTATGCTGACAGCTCAGAGCCTGGAACTTGCTTTGGATTCTGTGTCTCCCTCTATCTCTGTCCCTCTCCAGCTCATGCTCTCTCTCTCTCTCTCTCTCTCTCTCAAAAATAAATAAACATTAAAAAAAAAAAAAAGATGTTAAGATCCATCTTTGGAGACAAAGTAAAGTTGGGGATCAAGCATGTTAAGGACGGAGACCAGTTGGTAGTATTAATTAGAGGCCAGGCAGGCCCCTTTGAGAGGGGGAAATTTGAGCAAAGGCTGCAGAAGAGGGAGGGAGTTGTACGAATAACTATAAAAGAGCAGTCCAAACAGAAGAAACAGTCAAGCAAAGGCCCTACTACAAGGGAACTGTTAGCATTTTTCAGGAATCACACATTGGCTTGTTGGCTGGAGAAGAGTGAGAAAAAGGAGGAAAAGCAGATGGTTTTGAGGGGCTAATCATGTAGCACCTCAGGCCACTTTAAGGACTTTGGCCTTGCTCTAAATCAAATGAGAATTCTCGCAGTGTTTCCAGCAGAAGAATGACATCATCTGACTTACATTAAAAAAAATCTGTTTGCTGTGTGCTATGAATTGATTTAAATGGGCAAACATAGAAGCCTGTTAGGAGGCTAGTGCCGTAATCCAGTTAAGGAAAAATGGCAGCTTGACCCACAGTGATAGCAATGGAAATGTAGTAGTGGTGAAAAGTGATCAGACTACGAAGACATTTTGAAGACAGAATGAAATTGATTTTTAGCGAGGTGTGAAACACGGGGATCAAATGTGATTTCATAATTTTCAGTTGAATAAGCAGAAAGAAGGAGTTACCAGCAACTGGAAAGTGAGGGTTTCAATTATTGGAGGAAGATCAGAAGTTTCATTCTGGACATGATGAATTTGAGTTGTCTGTTATATACCTAGATGGAAAAATCGAATGGGAAATTGAATATATGAGTCTAGGGTTTAGGACAGAGGTCTGGGATGGAGATATAAATTTAAGCATCATGCACATTTAGATCTTATTTGAAGACTGGATAAGGTCGGCAAAGGAGCAAGGACAGACAGGGAAGTGATCAAGCACTGCTCAGTCCACACTGAGAGGTAAGGAAAAAGAGGAAGAACCAGCAATGATGACAAAGAATTAAAGTAGGGGAAATCCAAGAGAGTGTGGCATACTAACACCAGATGAAGAAAGTATATCAAAAAACAGGAGATTATTAACTGTATCAAATGCCCTGAGGATTGTAACTAGGACAAGAATTGACTATTGGAATTGACAGCAAGAAGGCCATAATGAAGGGGATGACAGCAAATTTGGTTGGAGTAGTGAACTCCAAACGCTCTTTCAATAACATTTAATAGAGAATATAGAGAATCAAGAAAAGGGTCTATATGGTGATAACCGGAGACAATTCTTAAGTGTTGCTGCAAAAGGAGCTGGTGGTGAATAAGAAATCAAGCGAAAGGTTTGGATTTTTATGGCAGAAATAATTTTATGTATATTGTAATGGCCATTTCCAATAGAGTGTGAAAAATGCAATGAAGTAGGAGCTAGAAGGGACAATTGCTAGAGCTATTTCTTTAAGAAAGGTGGAGAGTGATGAATCTAGTATCCACAGGGAGGGATTATCTCAAGTAGATATGATGCTATTCATTTCCAGAACCAGGTATGAAGGCAGAGTGAGTGCAGAAACAGTGTAGGTTAGTTGTGGAGGGCAGGGATATAATTATCTGAATGTTTTAATTTTTTTAATGAAGAAGGAAGTAAGATCCTACCTGAGAGTGAAGATGAGGGAGGAGGTATTGAGGCTAAGAAAGAGAATTGGAAATAGTCATCAGAGTGGGAAAAATAGGAGACTTGGGACATACTGTATGATGACTGGCTGTATTAAATTCCCTCCTGAGGCTCACAGTCATGAATTTGAAATGAGACCAGTCATCAGGGTTGAGTCTTTTCCTCCAGCTCTGGCTAACTGCACAGGTACAGGTACAGGTACAGGTACAGAGTGGTGAAGAGTTGAGCTTAAGTACGGTTTTGCTTTTGCCAAATGAGTTTAAAATTCCCAGGGCACATAGGCTATGTTTAACTTGTCTAAAACATGTAAAGTGAAAGGAATTTTAAACCTCTTGGGTATCATATCAGGAAACAAAAGTGTCTTATTCCTAAGGGCTTATTTACCTAAGGATGTTTAAGGCTCCCACATGTCTGGCAAGAATTCAGCAGCATATCCTAATTGTGAAGTTGAGTTTTAAAAGTTTGTGTATTGGCCAACTAATTGAAAGTTGTTTACAAGGGGGAGAAACTATACTGAAATAGTACATTTTACTATGACAAAGAATTCAACATTCTATTTATTATGTGTCAGCATAAAATGTAGTTATATATACTGCTGTCATTTCCATTTATTGTTAGAAGTGTCTATGTTTTATTTCACAACTATGGTGACTGTTTATTTTAGGCAGATACTGTGTTTTATTCTTTGTATTCCCCACTGAACTTAGCATATGACACAGCACATGGAAAATTCTCAAAAACAAAAAACAAAGCAAACAAAACAAAACAGACAAATAAACAAAAAAAACTCTTCATCAATTGAAATTATCGACTTTACTATTCTGGATGCATAAAGTCCCCGAGTTGGTTCCCATATTATCCAAAGATTCAAATTCACACTGCAGATGATCTTTAAAGCATATTTTTCAATTGCAGTCATTTCTGAATATTGGCTAAACAAAAGAGTTTAAATTCTATTACTATCTTGTTTCAATAACTTAAATATAATTCCAATAATTTTCCACATACACAAAATATTCAGTTGACAAGTGAGATACATTACCAGTCAAGGACCATATCTAGTATGGCATCAAAAAAAAAAAAAAAAAAAAAAGCACAACACTAAGGCAGATTTTAGGACTGAAATATAAATCCTGAAAAATAGCGTTTATAATGGAAATGCTGACAGACCCATAACAATCGCAGTGCTAGCAGGCGCCGCTATAATACCCAACATCATCAGCCAATTTACCTCTTCATTCATGTCTGTTGCTAAGTGTCTAGTTACTGTAAATGCTTTAGATTTTGCATAATTTATGTAAATTATTAAACACCTGTTCTCTTCCCAGAAAACAAAGATATGGAACAGTCTCCTTAGTTTAATTGATTCCTGGCTTGAGTTCTGTCATTGTTTCCCCAGCAACTACAAGGGAGTTGTAGCTCCCTAATGGTCAGATATTGTTGGAAAGACACAGATGTTAAGAATTGATCTTTCAGACACATGTATCCGTATAGCTTTATGTGTGGTTGGGTGAGCATGTAAATGAATAAATGAAAATATCATTGTTTCTCCTGAATGCATTTAAAACAGAGTGTGTCCATTATCAATGATACTTAATTGCAAAGCACTTTTCCTGATTTTTCCTACATTTACCTTTTCTACATTAGTATTATCCTTAAATTTAAAAAACAGAACTGGGCCGTATTTTCCTTTTATGAAGCAAGTCATATTATTTTTTGAATACCCAAATTGAGTGATTTTCTTTAAAGATTTCCAAACATCTAGCTCAAGAAAATTGTGCTTCAGGTATAGAGAAAGTTCAGTGAGGTCACTTGAAATCTATTGGAGAAGCACATGATTTTTGTGAAAAATGATTCATTGTTATTATTACTCTCCTTGTTCAACTGTCAAGAAGTTGTTGGATTAAAATACCATCAGAATTACCTAGTTACTCTAGACAATGCTTTAAATTGGGACTTTGCTAGGCAAAAATTCAGGATAGCCAAAAATGGGTTAGTTACACTTGGTCAATTAGATGCAACGTATTATTTGTATATACAAAATCTTTCCATGAAATTATTTTCTTTAATGCAGTTGATTTGGGAAGTTATTTTCCTCAGAGAGGCATTTAAAAGTAATTTTAAAGTAATCTTAAAAGTATTTTTAAAATTTTAAAGTAATTTTAAAAGTATTCACAAATATAACATTTGTGAATCGGTTGTTCTGACTTTGAAGTTCTTTGACTACCAGGCGAACCTGAGTCAACCACTGAAGGAAGTCATGACCTAAAAAGCAGTAAGTAAAAAAAAAAAAAAAAAAAAAAAAAAAAAAAAAAAAAAAAAGGACGACTAGAAAGGTGTTTGAGTTGCTTTTACCTACCATATTTTTATTCCTTGCCATTATTTATAAACCTTACCCATAACTGTTTAAAATTTTCAGTATTTGAAATCGATGTGGAAAAGTGTATCTGAATTCTGAGTTCATATTCAGCTACAAACACAGTAAACCCCAATTTTTGGAGTTAAGAATGTGAACTCAGAGTGGCTTTTAGACAACTTAAAAGGTGAAGAAGGGGGGGGGGAAAGAGGCATAGTAAAAATGTAAATAATACATTTAATGCAGATAAGTTGAATGCATGCAATTTTTACAATACATAAATTAAAACCCAACATAGTAGATGTTTTATGATAAAAATATAGGTATTTAACTTAATACAAACTTAATATGAGTCCATAGTGTAAGGTAGGTAGTTAATAAAATGAAATAAGATGCCTAATACATGGCAAACAGCTGTGTATCAATTATTTTTCACTGAATACAAACAATACACAATTTCAGTAGCATTCAATAACAAACATTTATTTCTTACTCACATGTCTGTAGCACAATTGGTCTAAATTGGCCTCCTCTGAGTTTGATTCCAAGATGTGGGATGTGTCCAAATCTTTTCTACATGTCTTTCATCACATTGAACCATTAGGCACCAAAGCAGAATCTTCTTTCTGTCAAAAGCAGGAGCACAAGTGAACATGGCCACCTGCACAAGCATATGTCAAGCCCCAGTTCACATGTTGTCTGTTAACACCCATTGCAAGAGAAGTCACATGGCCAAGCCCAATATCAATGGAATAGGTCCAATGGAGGTAAATTAGGATAGAGTGAATATTTGCTGAATAAAGTTTTAATCGACTGTAGTCAGCTGTTATTATTTTAAATGCAATGATAAACTGAGGCTACATTAATAGATGTCTAGTGCCTAGTACAAAGGAAGCATGTCTAGTCAGATAGTAAAATAAAGAATTTAGCTATTTTTGATGGCATTGACCCCATGCTTGTTCACCAATCATGTGCATGTGTGTGAGTATATGTATGTGTGTGTGGCATGTAAAGAGAGAAAGAGGTTTATTTAGAAATAATTTCTAGATTATATCGCTATCCCTTAGAAGACTTGCAATCCACGACCTACATAGTCATGGTCTCTCTACGTCGTTTCTCCTTCGGCACCCTACACAATGCCCAACTCCTACCTTCCTGCTCATCGTGTTTGATTGACCAAGGGATAATACCTCTTCCAATATGGGTCAATCAAATGATTCTCTGGGACATTTGTAATTAAATGTAAAAGGCATTGTTCAATTGAGGTTGGTCCTCTGAGGAAGGACCTTGTACTATTGGGGGTAGCCATGTACAGCAAAGCTAACTTCAAAGAGACGGGTGAAACAGCAGAAAAACTTCAAAGAGAGAAGGGACTTGACTTTGTTCCTGGAGTTTTTGGTTCTTGATACTCTCTGCTCTGAAGCCTAGCCCTTCTTGGGTTCTATGAGATGACCTAGAACCCTTCCAATTAATTGATCTTGTGGCTAACTAAGGTGATATTCTAATTCTTACATCCCGAATAACCTTGGTTCAAAGCAGAAAATTCTTGTGTTTAGGTTTGAAGTGAATATATCAATACTTACCAATGAAGAGCAATAAAATGATCTCTGAAGTATTTTCAGTTAATTCTTATTTATATTTACATTTATATACCTAATACCTATAGCATCTTATTTTATTCTCAACAAATTAAAACTAAATTAAACTAAATGACACTAAATTCAGTCCAACTCTGTGAAGCAGGTAGCATGTATAGGATTCTTTACAATTAGCATGCAGTAAAGAATTAATGAATTATATAAAAATGTATCCAGAAAATGTTTTATAAATGGGTCTTGGTAATTAATTTCAGAGAGCATTTCTAGATTATGCATTTCTTTTTATTTACCAGGGCTCCTAAAGATACATAAAATGCAGGATGTGCTCACTTACTGGTGCCTCATGTGGTATGGTTTAATTAACAAAAATATTATGTAACACGTTTACCTAATATGCTCAGCCCAGATTTCTACTGAGCTCCTTCTGTTTCTCAAATCTTTTGGGAAAAGTAAAAGTTTTGGTGTCATTGCCTCTCATTGTTTGTTCACCAATATTACAATTCTATTCCATATCCCCTAGGTTTTTAGTGGACTATCATTTGCTACTTACTGTCCATTCCCAGTGGAAACTCATGTCATGGTCCACATGATGGGCTGCTATCCCACTCTGCTTTATCTGGGAAAGATTTAGAGTAGAGCTTACTGTCCCTTTTTTTCCCCTAAGTCCAGTATATCAGATTTTGTTACATATGTACATTTTCTTTCTTTCTTTATTTTCTTTCTTTCTTTCTTTCTTTCTTTCTTTCTTTCTTTCTTCTTTCTTTGTTTCTTTCTTTGTTTCTTTCTTTGTTTCCTTCTTTCTTTCTTTTTACTGAAGCATTAAGATAATTTCAGGAGAGAATTTCCATACGCACTGGAAAATCCTTAAGTTCTAGCCACAAGGAAATCTTAAATTTTCTGTGAGTCTAAATATGGAAGAAATCTGAATACTGGAGACTTCCATAAAAACAGAAGCCTTCCATACAACATTATTACAATATTATTGACTATACTCCATATGATATACTTTTCATCTCCATGACTGATTTATTTTATAACTGGAAATTTGTACCCCTTAATCCCTTTGATGTATTTTGCCCATCCCCCCACCCACCTCCCCTCTGGCAACCACCAGTTTATTCTCTGTAGAAAAGAGCCTGTTTGGTTTTGTTTGTTCATTTGTTTTGTTTTTTTAGATTCCACCTGTAAGTGAAATCATATGGTGACAGATGGTGACTACGCTTATCATGGCGAGCAGTGAGTAATGTATAGAATTGTTGAATCAATATGTTGTATACTTGAAACTAATATAACATTGTATGTTAATTATACGTCAGTTTAAAAAAAGAAAGAAAGTCAGTCTTCCATGGGTATCTCTTCAAATCTTCAATTTCTTCTCTTCTTGTAGGTAAATATACCTTCTCAAATCATCTTGCTTCAGATGATTCCCTCCAAATCTTAATCCCATTCATCACCATTATTATAATTTTACAAAGCAGAGCATTAAGAGCATAGATTCAGGCTTTTAATTCAGGTGAATATCCTGGATTTGCTCTTTTGTGGTTATGGGAAAATTTTTAAAATCTCCCTATGCCCACATGTCTTTATCTGTGAAATGAGTATAGTAATAGTACTTATTAGATAGTGTGGAGGTTAAACAGATTGTTATGTACAAATGCTTAAAGAGTGCTTGTTGGGGCACTTGGGTGTCTCAGTCAGTTAAGCTGGTTTCAGCTCTTTGCTTCAGCTCAGGTCATGATCTCATGGGTTCCTGAGATCAGCCCTGAGTTGGGATCTGACAGTGTGGAACCTACTTGGGATTCTCTCTTCCTCTTTCTCTCTCTACTTCTCCCGTGCTCCCTCGCGCTCTCTCTCTTTCAAAATAAATAAATAAACATTAAAAAAAAGTGCCAGTCATGTAAGAAGCACAAAATGTGTTTGTTGTTTTTGTTGTTGTTATTATTAATATGTATTGCTCCTTGTCAAAGTCTTGTGGGCTCGAGAAACTTTCTCAGGGTTACCCAAATGACAATGATATCCATCAGTACTCAATGCCAAGGGTTTATCAGCCCCGTGGATGAATTAAGTACAGCATACAATTAGTATTTCCTAATCAAAATTCTCACCTGTATGACTCTGTTCTGCTATTTCCCTTAGTAAATGGAACTATTAAAGTAAGGACATCTATCAGGGATAGACTTTAACTTATCTTTTGGCTACAGTCTAAATCCATATTGAAAAAGGAAAACTCTTTTTTTTTTTTTTCTTCCAATTAACAAGGAGGCTGTCTGCTCTTTGAGTCAATGGCTCCCGATTAGTGGAGGAGCATTTGATTTCTTTCCTGCCCCACCCCAATGGGCCTACCTGCACCATAAAAGAGATATATATAAGCTTTTACCGTGTGCTTTCCTGGTTAATATGGAAGGACAGGGAACTTAATACTTTATACCCAGCTACCTTCAGCGGTGGGAAGAATACAAAAGGATTACCAAACTCTCCCACCAAACCTAGAAAATATATAAACAATGACAAAGCCCAGACATTTGAAACTTCCAAGGGCTACTTTGCCCTGTTCCTACTAGCCATGACAATCCTGTTAATGAATTTTACACTTGAATTAGGTTCCAGCCTCTTTAAACTAGAACCTACTTTTCCTAAGGGCTGTTTTCAAAATAGCTGATAAGATTTGCTTATATCTATAAAAGCAGTGCTTTGGCCATTGTTAAAAACACGTGAAATATTATATTCTATTTGTCTAGTTGTCTAATACCAATTTTAATTTTCTGCTTAAAGTATGCTTATAAAGTAGAACACAGAAAAATAGAAACTAAAAGATTTTGCTGTAATTATAGGCAATTTGAGGATCTTATTATTCAATTCACTATAGCCTCTTCTCGTGGAATCTTTCTGAGACACCTAAAGCCATACTAGTGTGTATTCCTGAGAAATTGGGTAAAAGTGTTTGTATGAGTAAGTTTTTTTAATTAATTGTAATTCTTTCTTAAATCTCTTTTTTTTTTCACCTTCACCATCATTAAAATTTGGAGGTTTAATTTAATTTTGCTTAAGCAAATTGCAATAGAAATGATTCAGGCACCCAAAGAATGCATTCTGGGGAATTGAAGCTTGCAATTATTTGCTCTGAGATGTAAGTATGCCTTAGAGGGATGCTTTAGAAGCTACTTGGGTTTGCCAGGTGTTCTAACTCAGATATACTCTTGACTAGCACGTCAACTGAACACACTGCCAAATGGGGACTCTTCTATTAGTGGCTCTCCATGGTGCACTGGAGCCCAATACAAGTGGTTGAATATAAAAAGAAAATAGACTATATTCTATGATTTTCATCTATATTAACAGTAGTATATTTTGTCAAACCATATTCTCAGTAATACCAGCAGATAGCATGTGAAACTTATGTTAAGTTTAGGGAATATTTCCTCCCCCAAACTTTCCAAATACAGTAAATTTTATTGAGAGTATATCCAAGTTGGTTGTTCTTTTTGTAGAGCATCCATCCTTTATATTCCAGTACTTGTAATAGATTTAAATATCAAAACCATCCTAGTTAAGAAGTTACATAATTTAGACAAACGTCTCCATTGTTAAGACTATGTTTTCTCATACTATATTTTCAGTTACAGGAGCTGAATCTTATGTCTGTTATATTGTCAGAAAATCTGACTTGCAGTAGTAATTCCTCTGTAGACTGTGGGGAACTTGGGCAATCCACTCACAATCCCCTTTCTCTCAATTGTATCATCCCTCAAATGGGATAATAATAATAATAATATAATCTATCACTTCCATTGTGCTCCAAAGACCAATGTGTTTATGTGGACAAGTTTACAATTATAAGTCATTATCTGTGTGTGATACAGAGTTTTCACTTGTAAGTCACTATGAGTTTTGGCTTTTGATTTGTCCATAACCTTTAGAATAAAGGAGATGTTAAATATCACTAAATATGTTTCACCTGGTAACCACTGATGACCCTCTCTAACCATTATTAAATTGGTCCAAATTGAAGAGTATAAAATGATGGGGCACATTTCCAATAGCTTAAGGGATAGAACTTTATGTGTGCAAAATAAAGTTTGCTCAAGTCCCTTTCCTCAACTCTTGCTTCTCTTTGCTTCTCCGAGCAGCAAATGTAGTGCTAACATTGCATTGCTCCTAAGTTTAGCTGTATATTTTCCCATGTCCCGTGTCCGGTAAATTCAGATTTAGTTCTGAATGAAACGGGTTACTTTTTTGTTTGTTTTACTCATGACATAAAAGAGATCACGAGTCTTATTTTTTGTTTTTGTAATCTAGATTTTTCTTTCTGAAGGTGTATTTGCAATTTTGAAATTTTTAAATAAGTAATTAATGCTCCGGGAACATTAGAGAAATAATAAGCTAATTCTCATGATCTCATTTATCGTCTGCCATTCTTCTATAGGTAAATTACACTTCAGTACTTTCTCAATATGCATGATTTGATCATTACAAGAACTCTTAAGTTTAAGACTGGATTATAAATTAATAATGCTAACCGTACAATTTTGTAGAGCCCCAAAGCTTAAATAAAGTAGGGCAAGGGTCAAAGGAAAAGGAAAAAAAAAAAAAAAAAACGGGGGAAAAATGCCCTCAGTCTCCTCTTAGCCCAACCTAAAATTTTCTAAAGAAAATTTAAGATCATCAAAGAGAAGATGAAGGCTTTATTTGGCTAATATTCACAAGAGAACACCTGAACACCAGCTAACTCTCCAAGTTAAAGCAACATTGGAGTTTCATAGGGTCAGAGGAAGAGAGGAATACATGCCTTTGTGGCTTGGCTCAGATTACACTTTCTGTTTCTAACTGCTCCTAAAATTGTGGTTACAACAGCTGGAGGTCATTCTGCTTTTTCCTGCCTCTTTCTTGGTATCATTGGTACAACTCCATCCCGATAACTGCCAGCATACTTCTTTTGCGAGCTGTTATTTGTTTTTTTTTTTTTTTTTTAACGTTTATTTATTTTTGAGACAGAGAGAGACAGAGCATGAACAGGGGAGGGTCAGAGAGAGAGGGAGACACAGAATCCGAAACAGGCTCCAGGCTCTGAGCAGTCAGCACAGAGCCCGACGCGGGGCTCGAACTCACATACCGCGAGATCGCGACCTGAGCCGAAGTCGGACACTTAACCGACTGAGCCACCCAGGCGCCCCACGAGCTGTTATTTGTAAGCATTGTGCTGTGATATGTTCGTTGGTTAAGGTTTAGGAGGTGGATGGTCAGGGGGATAAAGTGGGTGGGGTGGAAAAGGAAGGGAGAGAATGGAAGAAGCTAAGGGTAAAAGGTTAGGGTGACTAAGGGCTCTCTATCATGTCTAATTTAATCCTTTTACACATCTTTCCTTAAACTCTGAATTTCTTTGCTGTCAAATAAATGATCCTTTGGTGTCTAAAAAAGCAAGTTAGGAGTTAGTGAAAGGCTATAAAATTGACAAATTCTTTGAATCTTTCTCCAAGATTGAATTTTATAGCACCTTTCAATTACATTCCTAAACCCAAATATCAGTAATGCCACCTATTCACAATAATCATTGCATAACTAAAGTCTTGATTCTCAGACATTTACACAATACTGAAAAGGCCCTGTTCTGCATATACATTGGGGGAAGTTACTGTGTGGTAAAGCTTGCAACTCAATTTGTAAAAAACATTTCATCTCCCAAAGCATTAGAGAAAGGATTCTTCCTCTTCTGGTAAATTTCCACTTCCGGTAAATTTCAGTAGTTTGACTAGATTAGAATTTACACATGGTTTCAATAAATTTAAATAATAGAACAGAATGAAATGGATTCATTAATGACTTTGGAATGAACCACTTGTAGCCTGAAAGTTAACAAGAATCTTGGTGGCATTCAGTCTTACTCTCCAGAGCTCAAAGGATGATTTTATCTACATTGTAACACAATGTTTTAATTTACAAACAATCTTCTTCTACAACAATTCGTTTTTTGGCCCAGCTCTGTTTGAAAGAATGAAAGGTCTTTGGCATCAATTCCTATTTTTCTCCTACATGGCCAGTAGATACCCTTTTGCTTCCAGAACAAACTTTCTCTTGTCTTCTCTCAAAACATTGTCTTAGAACTCATTATTAACATCTCAAATTTCAAGACCAAAGCATGGAAACAAACATTTGAAACTTTATTAGTGTTTACCCAACTAAATATATCCTTATTTGATTTCCTTATTATAAAATGTAATGTTTTACTGAATATTGCATTAATTGTGTTGGAGTCTGCTAACTGGTTAACTGAAAAATAATCTCAACTCCATCTTGTTTAGAATGACTAGACTTTGAACCAGAACCTCTCTGAAGTTCTTGCTATTTCAGAAAATGTATGAAAAAGATAGTAATTTAGCACCATGCGCCTTATAATTAGCTTAATCGTTGTCAGCATGTAGCTATAAACCAAATACCAATTAGTCCTATTTGTATATCCATGGGCTTTTCTGGTTGTCTTTGAGCTAAAGTTTCTTATTTGTGCAACTTAGAGCCCCCCTAGTGTGCAAGGGAAATGTTTTTTTTTTTTTTTTTAACATTTTTAAATGTGCAAATTAACTGCATATTTAGTTTTACTATGCAAATAAGCTGAGCTGATAAGTTCTTATTAGCAAAAGACAGGTTTTGTAATGCTTAAAATTCCACAAATGTAGGAAAGCAATCTGTGATATGCTTCAACAGTCCATAAATGGTGGTTAGGTATTATTAGAGATTCAGTTACTGTTTAACAATCATTTAATCCCTATAGCTTCCTGTATTTAACAAAAGCCTATTTTCCAAATTGAAGAAAGCATATATATCAAAATGAGTTGTGTTCACATATTAAGACAGGCACAGAGAAAAATCAGTGCATACATACTGAGAGAAGTACCCTGAAAAAGATTCAAACATATATCAAGAAAGGCACCCATAAATAGAGCAAGTCACGTACATACAGAGAGACCTATAAACATTCAGAGAAATAAATATATTCAGAAAGAAAAGAAAGAAAGAGACATACTCAGATCCAAAAAATGGATTCAAAATTCCTACAGGAGAGAAATCAATGTTCATCAAAATCTGTTTCCTCCTGTTCTGGAAACACAGACAATATTCCCAGTCTTGCTTGCAGATGTGATCATGTGACAGTTCTAGACAATGGAAAGGGAGAAGGTAATGAGTTCCGTCTCCATGCTTTGCCCATAGTGACATCCTATGTGACTTTCTGCTCTGGCTGAATAGGGTGGAGGTGTGATTTATGATGACCACGGTAGCTCTGTGTTAAAGACAGCAGAGATGCTGTTAACCTAGATTTCTGACTTAGGACTGAGTCCCTCCTTGCATTCTTTCTCTACCATGCCCCTTGGACTATTAATGAAAAGAAATAAACACCTTGGACTACTAAATGGAAAGAAATATATTTCTATTACATTTGAGCCATTACGCATCTTGATCTGTTACATTTGCATAGCATGCTTGAATTAATGCAGTGGAAGAGTTACAAACGTAAGGGACATCTTCCAGCTTTTCAACATTTGTTTTCCTTCAAGATTAGCAGAGCTTGTTGAGTTGAAGAAAATGCTTTCATATATTTGATTTCAGCTACTTTGAAATTGTATTATAGGCCAAATACCAAGGCTTAATGAAAGCAGTGAGAGTATAGTATAAACAGCACTGGACTAGAAATTAAAAGGTATTATTATCTTCATGATACTGCTCCTTCCTAGCTGATGACAAACAAGTGACTTCTCCTTACTAGAACTCCTTCTATTTCACATCTATAAAATGTGAGCACCTAGATTAAATGACCACCAAAGCTCCATCACAGCATAGTTCTCATTCTGTTAACTATAATTCAAAATGGGGTCAAAATATTAGATGTCCTCCTGTCAATAATAAATAAATAAAACAAAGTAAAATTAAGAAAGGTGAAAATTTATATGCTTAGTTTTTCTTCTAGTTTCTCTGGGACTTTTGAGACTTGAGCTCTAGCTCTGGTATAACCCTGAGCTAGTTCTTACATACTGTCTCATATATTACTACTCAAGAATGATAGGATAATATGGACAATTTCTAAAATTATTTCAAAATCTAATGCACCATGGTGCTGAGAAACAGAAAATGTTAATCCCCAGGAATAATTTGCTTATTGGAAGCTTTGTTAAATACACCCCTGCTTCTGTGAGCAAAAGAATAATTTAGAAAACTGAGTTTTGAAACAGGCTCTATGTGTTAATGAGTAAGTTGTTTAACCTCTTGGAAACTTATTGTCTTCAACTACAAGTGGGGATTAACATTGACTACCTATTATTATTTCAAGGACTAAAGGAGATTAGGAATATGGAAATTCCAAGGTTAGCCCCCGCCATTCAATAGCCTGTCTATATGTGTTTGGCTTATCCCCCCCTTTACTGCATGTTTACAGAAAGGGTATACTATACAGCAGACCCAACTCTGGCCCAAATACTTTCAAGCTGCTGGGAGATATTCAGGATGGTTAACAGAAACTCCTAAGTATTAGGAGAACATGCTGGTTGTGGCAGAAAGACAAATAGAGATGTATCAGTGTAAAATTAATTGTAATCATTGATGAATATTTTCTTGGAGTCATATAATTTATGCTTATAGAGAGAACGTTAATAATCATTTTTAGAATTATTTGTTAATATTAAGCAATGCTTTGTTTTCAAAGTACTAAAGGTAATGGACATTTCCTGATTATATACTAAATGCCAGACATGCTTTTTCTCTGTTACAGGCTCTAATTCTCATAAGCAAACCTTCAAAGTACGTAGGTGACCCTCCTCCATTATTTGGGTTAAAAAAAAAAAAAAGGAGGGGTCAAAGAGCCTAAGTCACCTGTTCAGAACTACCTACTGAGCTTGATTTAGAAGGAAAACCCACTTATAGAGCCAAACCCAAGTTTGTCTGGCTCCAAAGCCTGTTTTCTTTGACCATATCACAAAACCGTTTCATAATAAAGTCTACAGAACCTCCAAATGGTTGTGCCTTAATTTGTCAGCTCTTCTCATGCTCGCCTTTCCTCTCAAGTGAGTTCATGTATTAAAACTCAGAAAAACAAATCCCAGGGTGAGGTTGTGGGGGTAGTACAGCAATTGATAGGCTTACTAATCCTTTCTAAATAGTGCTTTGCATTATGAAGGATACAATTGTCCCAAAATATATAAATATATGTATTTATTGGCAGAATGTTAGGATGTAGTAGGCACATTCTGATATGTGGGTAAGTCAAATATAACATAATCAGCATAGAGAACAAACAAGAGAAACTTTGCTGTGACAGTTCTTTTGCATGATGTCATTTGGCTTTTGTTGGTGAAAATCTATAAATGACATCTGTTTATTCATTTGTGAACAAGACATAGCCATATTTTGTACCGGGTCTCTCTACATAGTCCCCCGAAGGTAGGCCCCTTGTAAGTGATGATGTGTCAAAAGTCACAAAAAACCGTTAAAATTCTACTTCTGTTGAGAAAATAGTTCGCTTGATGGATATGTGTGTGAAATGTATTAAATCCAGATGAGAGTGGTATTTCTGTCTCCATTAGCAACAAACACCCAGGAGAATGAAATGTTTAACTTAAAGAAAAGATTGTTTGTGATCTGAATGGCAATTTCCTCGAGAGAGACCAAAATGCAGACAACTATACCACCTGGATATGCTTCAAAATTTCAGTTCCCACCATCCTCCTGAATCACTGTATGTGCACAAGTATAAGACTTCAGAAAAAAGTTTTACTGTTATGTCTGGAAAGAATTTCCTCATTTTTAAACGATGCTCTTTCAAGAATTGTTACTCATAAAACTTGCAAGAATTGTCTGTCATCAACTCTACAAATTAACCTTCCTTTCTTTAATCATTGATAATTCCTGAAATACTCTTGTATCTCTGGCTCGCCTCAGCAGGCTTCCTATATACACTATTTGTGCACCAGTGGCCTGCAGACTCAAATCAAGAAAAGTTCCCATGCGCTTGTCATTTGCATGCCTCTACAGGCAGCCTCAATAGAAGGACTCAACCAGGTACAGTCCACGGGGCGGGGGGTGGGGGGGGGTACGCATCATACCTGAGGGGCAGTTGCGCGTACTTGATACCAAATCATTGAGGTTTGTTGGCTTATAACTTGCTGAAAGAAAGAAATTAAATAGAACAGCAATACTACTACAAGATAAAAAATACACTAGTGCTTTCAGTTATCATTTGCTATGAAAAAATGAAAATGAAAATAAAACCTAATGGCTTAAAGTGCTAATTACATTTGGTCACAATCCCACAAGTCAGTGTTGTGAGCTGGGCTCAGCTAAAAAATTCTTCTGCTGGTCTCAGCTGAGATCACTCATGTGGCCGCCCTCATCTGGCAGCTCAATTGAATTGAATGATTGAAGATAGTGTCACTTACATGTCTAGTGGCTGGTGCAGGCTGTTGGCTGGGGCTGTGCAGGTGATAGGGCCATTTGCTTTCTCGTATGCCATTAAGCTTGTCCAGATTGCTTCACCTGTCAGTTTCAAAGGAGTAAAAACAGGACAAACCCTGAAGTGCCAGTGTCTTCTAGCACCTTAATTCTTACCTCTGTGATAGGCCCTTTGTGCTAGGATGAGTCCCCATCACAGCTATCCCGTGGAATATGTTCCACTCCAGAAGGCTAGGCTTGACTGCTTTCTGTACTGACCACTGACCCACAGGAACATTTACCCACCAAAGCTTAGGAATATGGGCCATTTTCATTGTCTTCAGAGGCATGGTCAGACAAGCCTTTTCTTTCAGCTTTTTAAAGTAAGAGTCAAGGACACTTCCCATATACTGCACACTTTAGATGAAGGTCAGTTCTTCAAAGATCTCCCTCACCATGCTTTGCTCTGGTGGCATCATGAGAAGGATCTATGAGCCTCCGAAGAATGAAAAGTATCCCAGTGGAGTAAGGATGTCAATTTTCCTTTCTGGTAAGCAGTTTACTATCCTCCGAGTGGTTTTCTAGCTTCCTCTCTGGTATGATTTGTGTAGTAGCATCTCCCTTTTGTCCTCCAAAGAGAGGGGAGGGCAAATGCCTCAGTGCTTTAAATGGGAAAAGCCTATTGAACAGTCTATTACTTAAATATTTATTTATGTAACATTTTCCCCCTCTGCACTCTTAAGTTTAATATCTAATGCAGCAGACTTTCTGAAGTAACTATTGCTACCGTTCTTTATCATTTGTCTATTCTATGCAGATTTACATATTTGTATATGCATGATGATGCATACCAGGAGACTCTCTTCTCAGACTAATCAGAAAAACATAAGACTTCTTTTTATTCTGTTGTACATTATGATTGGTGCCTCCAGCATTAATCTCTGCTAGACTCACTTTTGCTTGCTGCATTAACCAAAGTTCTGCGCTTCCCAAAGCTTTTTTATAATTCTCTTAGCCTCACTCCCTTAAGAATATTTTTCTTCTAAGACCACAGGGCTTGTAAGACCAGGCTTCAGTGGGCCCCTTGACTTGTACTGAGTCCCATTCATGAGTAGCAAAACAGGTTGGTGATTTCAGTTTTCACATAATCTTTCTGGCTTGGCTTTGCACCTTGGCTACCTGAATCTTTAGCCACCCAGCACAGTCTGCTGTCCTACTGCTGTCACATCTCTCTGCACTGCTCTAAACCTTGGGCCATGATTTTTCACATCTGTCCTGACTCATGCCAGCTGTTGTCTGAAATGCTCTAGGAACTCACTTATCCTGCTCTCAAGAGTTCCAATTTCAGGTAAGAAATGGATAGGATTTAGGCTGCAATCACCATTTTAGGAAAAGCAGATGGATGTACCTATTTTCTTTGTTGTGTGTTTTTTTTTTGTTCTTTCCAAATGTCTTCCTTTCCAAACACTAATAAGGTAAAGAATGGGAAACTCATATTGAATATGCAAAATGTCTAACTCTTACTCGAACAGTCATTCAAAACAAAACAAATAAGACCACTTCACATGTTTAACTTATACCACCAAACAAGTCTAGATTACACTAGTATTCAGGACCATACTCATAGATGAGAAGGAGCTCTTACTTTTCTATTTTAGATGTCTGGTAGCAGAAAAGCATTGGCTGATCTTTCACAAACTCTATCACTTAGTTCTTCTAGTCTGGACTCTATTGAAATTATTCAAAGGAGTTTATACAAGTGCTCAAGCAAGACCAAAGATATGGAAAATATTGTCCCAAAGGATACCCGTTTGAAATCACCATAGCTCCGACTCTTTCAGGATGCTTCTTTTCTCTTAGAATATATTGCAAAAAAATTTAAATGAAAACAGAGCTATTTTACTCAACGTTTAAGTAAAATCTCAAGATCTATCTAAGTCTAAAATAGCCTGAATCTATGTTTGAATGTGAAATCAATTTCATTAATGGGGGGGAGGTAATATTTTTAAAGAGCTTTTTGGTCATGGGTACCCTAGGCATAGGTGGACCCTCATCTGAGTCGTGAACTTCTGAGGCCAGGACGTGGGCTCTAAGAATGTGTTCACAGGGTTATCTATTTTTGTAAAATTTGAAAAGGTGTTATGTTACCACAATTTTATCTGCTATCATCTTTCCTTCCGGTATCCCCAATATTAGTTGCCCATCCCCTCTTGTCTTGTAGCTTTGGCGTGGAACAGGCATAGTAAGGTGAAGAGGAGATAGGCATGTTTGGGTTTGGTAGTTTATAGTCACTTCTGTTATATAGTTCAAAGGTTGCTTGTTACCCACTCAGATTCAGAAATGGCTTTCAGAAAAACCACCACTGAGCCACTGGAATTGTGACCTTGCAAGGTCAGAGGTTGGAAAGCTGTGTGAAGGTATCCCATGATATCTGACATCAGCAGGACATGACTAACAGCTCATGAGTTTCCTTCAAAGAATATTTAACATTAGTCAACAAGAGCCTTATATATGAAAGAATCTTGAGAGATGGTTTGCCAAATTTGACAATAATCCTAAAAATGTATTTGATATTACCAGTAATAAGGTGTGAAGCCAAAACAAACTTTTCTAAAGCTAACAATAGAAGATTGAATTATCTGAGATAAGATTGAATTATCTTACTATTATTTCTAAGGAAATAATAGTCTAAAATGTTGTCGAGTGAAGTTATAACCAGAGAGCATGAAGCAAAATTTCAAGAAAGAAAGTAGGTAAAATCTGTAATAGAAATGTCTTGGGGAATTTATAAATTTAAAATATTGCTATTTCTTTGGATTCCATGATATTTGTGGTTAACTTTTTAAAGTTTTACAGGTTTTCATGATTTCTTCCCCAATTTCATATATAATTTAATGGTATTTTCTTTTAGAGGGCTCCACACAGTGCATAACCTTAGGCCCACAAAACCTGGATCTATCCCTGCCTCTAGGGTAGGTACATAGATTAGATAGATGATGATAGATAGACAGACAGATAGATGATGATAGATAGATAGATAGATAGATAGATAGATAGACAGACAGATAGATAGAAAGAAGAGTAGACAACTCTCTCTAGTTTACTTCAGCTTCTAGGAAGGAAAATTAGTGAAGGCAGACAATGCCCAAACCATACAGGACTTTAAATCAATATTTCAATGCAACCAGCTTGCACTTAGGAGCTAACTAGGAGCCAGTACAAAACACATAGATGACTCACATAAATAAAGGAAACCTCCTAATGGAGTACATGTGAAAATTAAGACAACAACAACAACATCCCACTTAAGAAAATTATCTGAAGAAGCCAAGTCCCCTTCTGGAGATGGTGTGTTCTCAGTAAAACCCTGGGACACGTTAACAAGATAGCTTATCTACCCTTTCCCTTAATTGGCTCTTAGTGAAGGGGTGATGGATGTAGCAGCCATTGAGATTTGGAGAGGAATTTGTCTGAGATAGATTTATGATTAGGTAAAAGTTTTTCAATCAAAATATTATACTATTTGACATTCAAAAAAAAAATCCCATTTGTTAACATAGAACTCCAATTTCTGTTGTCTGTGTTTTGTTTTGATTTAAAATCCTTTGATGATTTGGGGGTTGCCGTCAGTTATGGTGTTTGAATGAGATGTTCCTTGTCTCCCAACTTTTAAGAAGTTTAAACTAAAGCATGTTCCACAACAACATATTCTTGGATAAATATGTATCTGAGCAACAATTTTTCAATATTCTGGAATAGTGGAATTTCAGTTGTTAATAAGTTCTGGGCAGAATTTATATATGTTTTTGAATAACAAGTGAATTTTCTTCTTCTTTTTAAATAAATCTCTGAAAGAGAATTCCCTAAAATCATAACCCCACGGTGCAAGAGGTAAAAAGTTCTGATCATAACCAAGCCTATGTTTATATCCTCAATACACCTTCTCTGATGAGGGACTGAGAATATGGCTTCAACTCTGAGCCTCATTGTATTCAGACCTAAAACGCATCTTGTAATGGAACTTAAATCCAAACCCTGTGGTGAGGGTTAAGTGTGATCCCAGGTGAAAATGTTTTAACACAGGGCCTTTATACAATAATTAAAGGCATTATAAAACTCATTTTCAACTTGCTTTTTTTCAG
This sequence comes from Leopardus geoffroyi, assembly GCF_018350155.1. NCBI lineage: Eukaryota > Metazoa > Chordata > Mammalia > Carnivora > Felidae > Leopardus > Leopardus geoffroyi. The sequence goes on from NC_059328.1 coordinate 67,978,100, forward strand.
AGCTAATTAAAGTTAACTTGCTACTAAAATGCTGGTCTCAAATTTTTGGAAACAAGTTCTTAAAGGAAGTAGAATGCATGACTAACACATATTGAAGATACAACAAACAGAAATGAAGTACAGGACCTACAAACTCAGATGAATTAGTAACACTGAGAAAGCAAGCACGAAAAGGAAGGAAGGAAGGAAGGAAGGAAGGAAGGAAGGAAGGAAGGAAGGGAGGAATGGAGGGAGGAAGAGAGGAAGGAGAGCAAAGCAATATTATTTTCCCATGTAAAGTTTACCTTGCCAGGCCATGTCAGTGTTTCTGCGAGTTAGCGATGCTTAGGATAATTCAGAGTAATGGGTGTCTCCTCCATTTGTTTCCTTCCTCCCACTCTCTATTTCTTTTTTTTTTTTTTGAGAGAGAGACAGCCCCCTCACATGTGAGTGGGGGAGGGACGGGGGGGGGGAGGGAGGGAGGGAGAGAGAGAGAGAGAGAGAGAGAGAGAGAGAGAGAATCCCGAGCAGGTTCCTTGCTGTTAGCACAGATCCCATGACCCAGGGATCAGGACCTGAGCCGAAATGAAGAGTAGGCCTCTTAACTCACTGAATCACCCCGGCACCCCTCCTCTGTTTTCTAAATGGCTTTTAGTGTACTCAGCAAGAAAATGAATAATTCATTCCATTACCACTGGTTTGGCTTTTGTTTTTTTGTTTTTTTTTTTGTTTTTAGGGGGCGGTGGGGAGGTGGGTGAGGGGTTGCAGGGCAGATATTCCAATAGGGAAAAAAAATACCACACTCTCAAAGATTTGAAAAACAATTCTCTGACTTAAAATTTCTCTCTCTCTCTCTCTCTCTCTCTCTCTCCTCCTCTTCCCCCCCCCCACCCCGCCCTGCCTTTCTCACACACACACACATTCACATACACACTATTTCTGTTCTTTTTTCCCCCCATAGGGGCAAAAGGAACATAAACCTTAAAACTTTGTGGATTGTGGAGGAAATAACAATTAATGGACTAGAGATTGCTTTCTTAATTTCAACCTTTATTAAGACTTGAGTTTATCTTTCTTGTCATTAAAGGAAACAACATTGAGTAATAACTGTCCAAATTGTAATTTGTCTTTTAAAATTTAATTTAGTATGCCATGCATTTGAAGCCTTTTGAGAAAATACTAGAATTTTTAACCAGTGGTATTCTAAAAGTTCTGAATTTGTCCAAATTCTGTATTACTGCTGCTAGTGACCATCACTACATAATAGTAACAGTGACTATTTTCATTGTTTGTGTGCTCAAGTGATGATTAAATATTATATTATCTTCCTTACTTTTTAAAACAGACTTAGGAGATATTATTTTTACCATTTTGAAGATAAGGAAACTGAAACTAAGAGGTAGCAAATCACTTGCCATAGGGAGCTTTCCAGGAATTGATCAAATTAAAATGCATATTTAAATTCAAGAACCTACGAGATTTCATTTTCTGCAAGATTATCCAGAAAGAACCATGTTCTGAGTCATTGTTTGACCTAATAACAATAATATTAATAGTTCATGTTTTCAAATTTTCACTATACCTAGAACTGTATTAAATCTTTTATATATAGGAAGGGAAGCAAAAATAATATAAAAACGGGGAGGGGATCAAAACATAAGAGACTCTTAAATATGGAGAAGAGAGGATTACTGGAGGGGGTGTGGGGAGTGGATGGGCCAAATGGATAAGGGGCATTAAGGAATCTACTCCTGAAATCATCGTTGCACTGTATGCTAACTAACTTGGATATAAACTAAAAAAATAAAGTTTTAAAAATCTTATATATATATAATTTATAAAGTCAGTACAAAACCCTATGATTATCTCCATACCTCCAAAAAAACCGAATCTCAGAGAAAATGAAAAATGTACTGCAAAATCACACAGGTTTGTCTCTCAGAGTCTATGCTATGTATCACACCACAAGATGCCTTTCTCATGTAGATGAGATAGGTATTGATATAGCATAAATTGAAAAATGCCACAGTTTGCCTCTAAACAGTTCCACCTTTGGAGTCTTTGGACCAAGTCATTATTTAAAGGCAACTGATGGATGATTTATCCATTAAGTTATTATTATCTAGTCCAGGACCTACCTAAGACTATCCCCAGATCATTCAGAAAAGAGACTAACAAACACAGAGGGCTGCTGGGTAAGAGATAACCTAAGGCTAAAAGAACAATTCAGATGGAAAGCAAAACAATCAGCTGTGATGTCAGCGTGGTGTCAAAATAAGGAGCAAATGCCCTTTAAAATAAACAAAATACCTACAAATGACTAACATGCAAAGAGTAGGATCTTAGCTTCAGGCATATTAATAAATACAGTCCCCTTGTTTGGAAGAGGTCAATGAACTTTAAAAAGCAAGATTTCTCAAGACTTTCTATTGCTTGTGATTTTTCAAATGGTAACATTTCATTATCACTTTGGCACTTATTTCTTTCAATATGATTCAAAAGTTTGTAGACAAAACAAGTTTTCCAAAAATTGCATAGATTTTGCTTAGAGCCACCTATATGCTTGATGTGAGATGCAGGAGTTGTTAATACTCTCTCTCCTAAGTGCAGTAGAGATCTTTCCATATGCAAAATAGATGAGTTTCAGAAAGGCAGTCTTTAAAGCAATATTCATGCATTAAACAAACCTATATTAAGGCACAAGGTATCTTTGTCCTGCAGAAATGTTTGATGGAAGAAAGGAAAGAGAGGAGTGGTGGAAGTTAGCCACCACATTAATAGTATGACAGTGGTCCATCTGGGCTATATTTTGTTGACACATCTGAAGGGTCATAGCCCTTTTATTTTTTTCCATGAGAATACAATATATTTTCTTGAACCAATGAGGAACAGGCTTGTCTGTGGAGCTCTTGTTCACCTTTCTGGCTCCGAGATTCTCCAATATAGTGCTCCCACTCTTGCCCTAGTTTGTCATTTTCTCAGCATTTCCACAAGGAAAACATATGAAGGCCTTGGGAATCCTATGTTGTAGAGTAACACTAATAAAAAACAAAACGTTGCAGAGCCGTTAAGTTGTCAAACTTCACAAATCAGTCTTTCTTTCTTGTTTCTGCCCTCCTGACTCCTATCCCTGCTCCCCTGTAGTCTCCCCTCCACGTGAACCAAAGGAGGAAGATCCAAAGCCAAAATTTTGAATGGGCTTCTCTTTTCATCCCAACCTACATTCCTGCCTCAAGTTTTTCCTTTCAAACTCTTTCCTTACAAGGAGGCCTCCTTTCTTCTCCAGTGTATAGTCTGAGAGGGCAAGACATAGTTCTTAAACATTGATTAGTACCAGGGGACTGTGGAAAACTGGTACCTAAAGGGAGAAATCGTTTCAGTCCCAATGTACTCACAGCCAAAGACTAATTTTTTGGTATGCTTATATTTTTTAACATCCAAATTTCTATCCAACAAGCATTTATTATATACAAGTAACTGTCAGATCTTGTGTTAATTTCTAGGAAAACAAAATAAATTGGATGTGGACTCTGCTCTCAAATGTCTTTCCATTTAGTACAAACGTGCCTGAATGCATCTCAGTATACATTGGTTAGGGTAGTTTATGTTCCCAAAGATGATCACAATATCTCCCATCTTACGTGTTCTTTGGTAATGGGATATTGTCACTCCCATAAAGATGTACAGTTGATTTTCCCTCTTTGAATCCATGCTTGCCCTTTGAGGTATTCTGACCAAAAATATGTGAAGAACGTGAGGCTAGGTGATCCTCAAGGCCAGTCTTTAAGTATCTGTTTGTGATACTCTGTTGTGGAAAGCACTCACTTTTTTAAGGAAGCCCAAATAGCTAAGTGCAGAGGCCCCAGAGAAGAAAACAGGTTTCTAATTAATAGACCCATTGAACTGTCACTTAGAAGCTTGCCTCAACTGTTGCCCACGTGCATGAGTTTGGATCATCATGAGTTTTGGCCATTTTGGAACTTCCAGTCATCCCAATATCCCAGAAAATAGCACATGAATCACAATAACTGAGTAGGCAATCCACAGAGTTGTGAAAATGATACACTATTGCCATTTAAGCCACTAAGTTTTGTGGTGGTTGGTCATGCAGCAATGGATAATTAAGAACAAAGGGTATGTAGCTTTGATTTTTTTCCTGGAACTGGCCTTCCATACTTCAATACATAAATAACTGAATGCATATATATGAATAATATACTATATTTAAGTGACTAAACATGAATTTTATTTTAGTTGTCAGAAAGGTAACACTATGCAAGCAATCAGCTCCATTGTACAGTGGAATGGGGAAGTATGGTTTCATTCTTTATTCAACAAGAATTTGGGGAAATTTGCTATAAACCAGGCATACTTCTGGCAATGGGGAAGAAAATATGACCTCCACGTTTAACCATTCTGTCTGGTGACAGTGACGGACAAGTGCACTTTGGAGATAAGTGATGTGATACACTGTAAAATGTTACCAACTCCCTTGCTATCCCACCTTCACTTCCCTTGAGTGCCATCCCACCCCCTACCTTCTGAATTCAGCCTCAGCTACTGCAGAAGTTTCCATGTGACCTCAGACTCACATTGCCATGGCAGGGATCCACCTCAGTCTCCTGCCACCCATCTTCCTGCTTTTTGCTCTCAGAACTTCTCCAACACGAGAGAAGCCTCTGCCTAAATATTTAGGGGAATTAATGCCTCTAGGGGCAACTCTCAACCAATGAGGGAAGGCAGGCAGGGAATACGTGTTCCAGCCTCCATGGTTCAGATGGACAACACTGGGAAACATTGTGCTTGCTTCTCAAAGGTTCAAAGACAGCTGAGTTCCTGTTTTCTGTGGCGACCTCAAGGATGCTCACTTACATAGGCTTTCTTCCTTCCGTGACCAACTCTCTTTTTCCCTTCTCTCTTCACAAATAAACTACCTGCATCAAGTCCTGTCTCAGCCTCTGCTTTTGGGTAAATTCAAAACAAAACAATGAACAGTGCTCTGGGAACAGAAGAGGGCCCCTTGAGACTGGAATGAGATAAGCAAATTGTCTTTGAACTAAACGTATGGTCAGCAGAACACATGTGGATTGACTGAATGATTAAAGGAGGGAGGTATCATCCTTCTAATCTGAACATCAGACATTTGATGATTTTAAATCTACAATGACCAAATTCAGGTTCTCTTCAGCTATGTAGAAAGGCAAGAGAGAGTAGGATGGTTGAAAATTGGATGAATAAATGCAGTTACCAGATGTTCATTTTAAATGTAAAATTAATGTGGTGAAAAAGTATATAGTTTGTCAAGAGTGTCTATGGAATGGAAAATATTAATAACAAGAATGTCTTATAAATGATGTACTCCCCAAACAGCTGAGTATACAAGATAAATTCAATTTCAAAGCCCCTGTGTCATTAACAAACTACTCATGCTTTTCTCACTAGGCTTATGGATTCTCCAGGACCTTCTGTGCATTGCCTCACACAGTAAAGATTCATTAACTTCTCTTCCCCATTTTGTTATTGTTTGACCTCTGAATTAATCTGTCTCTGTAGAATTTTCTTCACTATTGTTTTTTCCAGATCAAATTAAAGAAGAGTAAATTCAACCTGAGTGAAAAATATTGTACAACTCCTCACTGCCTCCAGTCTTGTTAGGAGTTGCTTGTAGGGCAGCAAAAGTAGCAGGGAACAAAGCATTCCATTTGATCAGGAGTTTTCAAGTTTTTTTTTTTTTTTTTTAATTTTTAAAAATGTATTTATTTATTTTTGAAGGAGAGAGAGAGAGACAGAGCATGAGAGGAGAAGGAGTAATAAGAGAGAGGGAGACACAGAATCCAAAGCAGGCTCCAGGCTCTGGGTTGTCAGCACAGAGCCCGATGCGGGGCTCAAACTCACGGACTATGAGATCATGACCTGAGCCGAAGTTGGATGCTCCACCGGCTGAGCCACCCAGGTGCTCCAGGGAGTTTTCAAGTTTTAACAAGATGATTCATGGAGACTTTTTTGTTTTTATTGGTGCAGGAAGAATGATCCAAGTGCTAATCATTATTAATTTCAAATTTAGGTAGGTAAAGCTAAATTAAACAAGTGTGATAAGGAGTACAGTCATTCAGAGTAGAAATAAGCCCTTCTATAAAAAAGCCACTTTTCCCCTTGTGTCATTTACAGATGCGTCAAGGAGAAGGCATAAAAGTTCATCTTCTCATTTCCGTTTGAATTAGATTTATTCATACAGCAAAGTGTGAAGAATCAGGTTTGTGAATGTGTGAAGTGAATCAGCAACATACATGGGCCATGTGTATCTTCACATACTCAGGTTGGCAGGATTTCCATTTGTGAGGAGTTTGATCTTACAGTGATACTCAACACAAGTAATATTTACAGACAAATTTTCTTTTTTTTTTTTTTTTTTTTTCCAACGTTTATTTATTTTTGGGACAGAGAGAGACAGAGCATGAACGGGGGAGGGGCAGAGAGAGAGGGAGACACGGAATCGGAAACAGGCTCCAGGCTCTGAGCCATCAGCCCAGAGCCCGACGCGGGGCTCGAACTCACGGACCGCGAGATCGTGACCTGGCTGAAGTCGGACGCTTAACCGACTGCGCCACCCAGGCGCCCCTACAGACAAATTTTCAAGAGTCATACTAATTGTTATATTACTGAGAAACCAGATTTGTGAATTGGGCCACATATCTGAAGTTTAGTCTGTGCATATGCATATATTTGAAAATATACTTCTATTATAAATTATGTAATGTGTTTTATGATGTTTTCATTAGAATTTCTACAAGTCATTTGCAATGTACTTAACAGTCTGTTTTTTTAAATGTTATTTTTTTTTCCTTAACATGTTTTGCCTGTTTTCTGTTTCAAGCCAAATATTCAAGGCATTATCTTTTAAGTACCTGTATATATTTTTTTCTTTTTGTATATCTCAGCTCTTTCTTAAATTTTATTTATGATTAAAAAAAAAAATCTGCCTAATGAGGCATAATGAAGCCTTGATTCTGTAACTACACTTCTCAGTAGTTCCAGATTGGCACTCAGCTCCAGGGTACATATTTGAAACTGCTGTAATATAAAGCATTTCCAGAGAGGTGTCTTGAATGTTTGCTTCATTCCTGTTTTTACCCATTCTGAAATTCTAAATCTTAGATCAGGGAGACTGCAGCCTATTTAGTGATCTAGGAATGACAATCATCACTACTATTATGACCCCCTCGGATTTCAGTTCCGAACAGAACTGAATAATTGGGGATTTTTGTTCTGCTTTGTTCACTGCCATATCCCCAGTGCCCAGAACAGTGCTTGGCACGGTGTAGGAACTCAATACATATTTTTTGAATAAACATATGGTCATTAATTATAGCCCAATATTAACAATAGAATCATCTTATTGATTTGTAGTAAGTACTCAGTGAAAAGGATTTTGAGTTGTTCAATTGGACCTAGAGCCAACGGGGGCAACTATCATTTGTAAAACACTTTTGAAACTTCACCAATCCCAAAGCACCGCTGGCAGGAGGAGCCTGGCAGAGCTGACCAGTGTGACACTTACTCTTATACTCATCTCTCCATAGCCCTCAGAGCAGCTAGCATGAACCTAGTGGCCAGCTGTCTAGGACATTTTTGTTTAGAATTTTTTTAATGTTTATTTATTTTTGAGAGAGAGAGAGAGAGAGAGAGAGAGAGAGCAGGGAGAGACAGAGACAGAGGGAGACACAGAATCTGAAGCAGGCTCCAGGCTCCAAGCTGTCATCACGAAGCCCAATGTGGGGTTCAAACTCATGGACTGAAAGATCATGACCTGAGCTGAAGTCAGACGCTTAACTGACTGAGCCACCCAGGCACCCCTGTCTAGGACATTTTTTCTTTTTAATATGAAATTTATTGTCAAATTGGTTTCCATACAACACCCAGTGCTCATCCCAACAGGTGCCCTCCTCAATGCCTATCCTCCACTTTCCCCTCCCTCCCACCCTCCCATCAACCCTCAGTTTATTCTCAGTTTTTAAGAGTCTCTTATGGTTTGCCTCCCTCCCTCTCTAACTTTTTTTTTCCCTCCCCCTCCCTCATGGTCTTCTGTTAAGTTTCTCAGGATCCACATATGAGTGAAAATATATGGTATCTGTCTTTCTCTGTACGACTTATTTCACTTAGCATAACACTCTCCAGTTCCATCCACGTTGCTACAAAAGGCCATATTTCATTCTTTCTCATTGCCACGTAGTATTCCATTGTATATATAAACCACAATTTCTTTATCCATTCATCCATTGATGGACATTTAGGCTCTTTCCATAGTTTGGCTATTGTTGAAAGTGCTGCTATAAACATTGGGGTACAAATGCCCCTATGCATCAGCACTCCTGTATCCCTTGGGCAAATTCCTAGCAGTGCTATTGCTGGGTCATAGGGTAGGTCTATTTTTAATTTTTTGAGGAACCTCCACACTGTTTTCCAGAGCAGCTGCACCAGTTTGCATTCCCACCATTAGTGTGAGAGGGTTCCCTTTTCTCCACATCCTCTCCAGCATCTATAGTCTCCTGATTTGTTCATTTTGGCCACTGTAGCATGAGGTGATATCTTAGTGTGGTTTTGATTTGTATTTCCCTGATGAGGAGTGACGTTGAGCATCTTTTCATGTGCCTGTTGGCCATCTGGATGTCTTCTTTAGAGAAGTGTCTATTCATGTTTTCTGCCCATTTCTTCACTGGATTCTTTGTTTTTCTGGTGTGGAGTTTGGTGAGTTCTTTATAGATTTTGGATACTAGCCCTTTTCTAGGACATTTTTGAAGCGTTGTCAACACTGCTGGGCCTATTTTCATTTTACCCTCTCACACTCTCCCATCCTGTACATCCCCTCCAACCTGTACCCCCATGTTGGTGCAAGATTTCAGCCTTATCTTTTTTAGAGTCTGATGTGTTGTATCTCCCAAATACATGCCTACCATGTGAACTATAATACTATATATATGCGCCGATAACAATTTGGATTCTCTCCTTGCCAAAGCAAGTAAGTGTTAATGATAAGTCAGCATGCAAAGGAAGAGCCTCTGTCCCAGCTTGTATACGAGCAGCATTCTCTGCACGTACTAATGATATTAGAGACATTTTAAAAATTCTCTGCATAGGAAGAATATCTAAATTAAGGCAGGTTGGATTGTAATACCAAGTCAACCAAACGTATAATGATCTAAGTATAAGAGAAATGCATTTCTCACTCGAAATCAGTTCTGTTGGTCAGGCTGCTTTGCTTCATGCAGTCATTCTGATATCTGTGACAACAAAGATTGCGTCATCTTTTGTACATGGTTTTCAAGGTTCCCTGGGCGGAGTCTCTCTGCCAATCACGTGGAAGAAGAAATGAGGGACTTCAAGGGGTAAATTCTTATTGGCCATACCTGCAAGTTGCACCTCAGTGATGCTTATATTCACCTGATAAAAACTCAGTTGCCATTCCTAACAACAAGGGAGGCAGAGGAATTTACTCCAGCCAAAAGCACATTAAGAAGAAATGGATTGTGACAGCCTTGAACATTCACTGTTCAGGTCTCCTGCAGCAGAGTACATAACTACTGTCTCCAGCATAATTAAGATCATGTCAAGTCTAACACCACAAGTCTTCAAGGCACATCCTTTGACATACATCCTTCCTTAAACTCTACCTGAAGCCTTATCCATAAAACTTCACACAAAGACTTATATATGCTGAGCAGCATAGCGGCTGAGAGTGCAGACTCTGGAACCAAACGATCTGGGTAACCTTGTGCAGATTACTTAACCTCTATGTTCCTGTTTCCTTGCCTGTAAAATGGAGTAAGTGGCATGTATGTTGCAAAGATGATGGGAGGATCAAAAGAGGTATGCATACAAAATGCTTAGGAGAGTGTGTAGCTCTTACCGACCACTATATAACTGTAAGCTATTATTATTTTTTTTTAATTAATTTGTTTATTTGAGAGAGACAGAGACAGCATGAGTGAGGAAGGGGCAGAGAGAGAGGAAGAGAAAATCCCAAGCAGGCTCCACACTGTCAGTGCAGAGCCCAATGAGAGTCTCGAACCCACAAAACTGTGAGATCGTGGCCTGAGCCGAAACCAAGAGTCAGACGCTTAACCAACTGAGCCACCCAGGCACCCCTAACTATAAGCTATTATTATTCTGTCACTATGTGCTATAGAATTCTAAAGGTTTTTTTTGAATATTCTTGATAGCTGTCAGGTTAGAGGCCTCTTACCCCAGCTTTATCCAAAGAAGCTCTGGTTTTATCAGTTTATTTATTGACTTCTTTGGTGGACACAAGTCTCGATCAGGGTTTCAAAATTTGCCTCAGTTGCAAAAGGTACCTTGGCCAAAGGCATATCCTTCCCAGGAGTATATCTCATGGCTATTCAGAACAGGGCTACAAGGGCCTCTCCATGTCACCCACTCACTGAAGGACAAGTTAATCAGGCCACATATGCTGCAGAGCTCCTCCTAGGTTTGGGCAAGGCTTTGTCTGTCGTACATTGTAGGTCATAATTGAACTTCTTCTTTTGCTTGCTTCTTCTTTCTCCCTTCCCCAAATATTGTTAACCTCTCATCAATACGCTACATGCCAAGCTTCCTCTCCGTGCTCAGTATCTGCTGCTGGAAAACCCAACTTGCAAACACTTCCACATAAATTTCTTAAATACAAACAAACAAACCGAAACCCCTAGTCTTGTCTATAGAGTTTAACATCTTATAATGACCTCGTATTGCTTTATGAGTTTAAGAGTTTTCTGCAATAAGATTCTCAAAGGCAAGAACTTGATCATATAGGTGGAGAGCTTAATGCCTACTAGGTTGATTCCCTGGCTCTTTCCTTGGTTGATTGATTAATCGATAGCCTCCTGGAAATTTCTTATGTTGAACACATCAGTGATATACAATGAAATTAGGATATGAGTTTATTTCGGACTGCTTAATATAGGTACACAAAATATTTATCCTAATTACAGGAGGGAAAGAAACAGGAAAAAGAGTTTCTAAGTTTAAAAAAGAAACTCTCACCTGTCTGTTAACTAAAGCTTTTAGTACTTACTTAGTACATTGCCCCTAATCTTTAGCTTTCTCTATTTTAGCCAGACAGATAATAATCTACTTAACAGAGCCTCATATGTCAATGCTTGTCTTGGCCTTTGAGCATTCAGGTCCAAACTGGCAATGTCCCCAGGAGCCACTGGCGTCTCCTGCAACAGGATCCGCCTTCCAAAGACTCTTGTTGATGACTCTAACAGTTGAGATTTTCTTAACAGTGAACCGGGATCTGCCTCAATAAAATTTTCTACTGATTTCCTTCTTTTTTACCATGTGGGGGGAAAAAAAGAAGTCTACACTCTTAAAGATTACAATCCTTCAAATATTTTAAGACAGCTCTTGAAATTCCCTTATGATGTTTTCTTTTTCCAAACTAACAATTCTTTGCTCCTTTAAAAAATGAGATTTTCAGACTTGTTGCCATTCTGGCTGTCTTCCCCTGGATGCATTCTAGTTACTCAAAGTCTATCAGAAATCGTGGCAGCCAAAACTTAAAATCGTACGGCCCTGTTCATTGGGACTATTAGTTTTCTTGTTTTGAACACTGTGTTTCTGTTCCTGCTGTCTACATTTGCAGTAATTTTTTAGCTCCTTGTTATATTCTGAGGTCCACCGTTGTGGCATTTCTGTCAGATTCTTATAATTTGACTTCTCTCCAGCTTAATTAGACATTTACAATCTAAAGAACTCCCTCCCACCCTACCCTCCCACTCTCCCACCCCAGCAAGGATAGAATTTCCTCATTAATATCATGGAAAATGTTTCCCATCTGGCCTTTTTAAAAAACCATTTTAAGTAGGAATCTTACTCAGATGTTGAGTGACATTGTTCCACTTACTGAATACTGGCTCAATGTGTACACTTTATAGGAACTCTGGGATCACTGCATATAAAATACAATCTATGAAGTAGAATTTTATTTTTATAAAGGTAAACTGATTCGGAAGAAGAGAAGCTACCCCCAAAACCTTCTGGAAATTCAGAGCAAGCTTGCTATTGTTATTGTTTGTGGATTGTGTTGTTTAGTCTAGATTTTATATTTTGTTTATGTTGGGCTGAGTATACATACCTTCATAGTTCCTGGGGGTCTAGCATCTTCTGCAAATGCCTCAGAAATGTTGTCCTGGGGGACACCAAGCACAGAGAAATTGTGCAAGCTTTTTTAAGAAATCTGAATTTTATACAGCTTCGTAGTCTGGTGTCAGGTAAAGCCAAGAACTCATTTTGCAAATTACTGACACAAATATAGCACAAACTATGTGGTTTATTCACTACAAAAATTTGATTATCATTTTCATTATTTATGAAGAATTGATTTTCCCAGGGGTTCAACATACAATGCAAAAGTAGTCGCTAATATTTACTCACAGGTCGCTGCAGATCAGTAATACAGCCTTAAACTGAAGGTTTATGAAGTTTGTCTCTCACCCAAAGCAAGCTTTATATCACTTAAGAATTCATGGAAAGAAAATGAATCCCATAATAGACATTTTTCGGAGCAAATTTTGCTTGGAGACCAATTTTTAAAATAAAGAACATGGCTTAGGGCCTTCAAATTCTGACTTCTCCCCTGGAGAACACTGAACTCTCAATTCCTTGAAGCGAGTGACTGTGTCGTGCTCATCTCTGTAACCTGGTCCTTGGCATCATGTTGATAAGGAGCTGGCCCTAAAGAGATTCTTGTGGATTGAGTGAATAATGAATGAATGAACAACAGCCAGTGCCAAGTGTGAAAGTGATCAACAGAGGCATTACATCGAAAAGACAGCAGGAGCAAGACGAAGAGATTATCAGGGGAGCTACAGAGAAGGAGGAGTAATTGGATGATTGTTTGGGAGACCAGAAGAGGAGAAGATGTAGCAGGAGGACGGGAATCACCGAGGCCCACGGAATATGGCAGGAATGGGAGGCAATCGGCAACACAAGCAGGAAGAGAGCCAATGCGCCGCTGGGAAGCCGGTACCAGGGAGGAGATACACACTGTGTGTGGAAACGATGTGGGAAGGCAGCTCTCAGTGCAGAGACACAGCATATGTAGCTTGTTAATTGGGGGATTTAAAAATTATATTTGATATATAAAATTAATAAAGATGATGAAAAATTAAAACTAAGAACAAGAGAATGGATGCAAAGAAGTCCTTAACTACATGTGCTTAATGATCATAACAATTTATTATAAAATGCTTAGAGCTATAGTCATGCTCAGGGGATGAATGATTTTCACGAAATAAAAACAGCTGTGGGGAAATCACAAACTGTAACGGTATCAATAAAAGCAGTAAAATTAAAAGATGTACCTTGAAATATTATTCAAGTAGATAATACACATGCAGTTATCTTTTATGCTATCTATGACTCAATTAAAATGTAATTATAAAAAATATAGGCCATATTTTGTAAACATTCGGAATCAGCCAATATAACCTACCACAGGAAGTTTTTTAATGCATGGCATGTCTTGATAAGTATACACTTACAAAAAGATGGTATTGTACCTTCGGCATTACCACTTGCTATAAAGTAAGAAGAGAAAATGCTAGGTTTTATATGCTAGGATCTTTATATAAAAACTCCAGGTTTTATATGACAGCACCTGCAAGATGACTAAAAGCAATGAATCAGTGTTTATTAGGAGTAAAAGCCAATGATAATATGGGCCGGAGACACAAGGCAAATATCACAATCAAGTTTAAAAAGGATAAACATCTTACGACATATTGTTACCAATACTGCTAGAGATACTGTCTTTTTAAAAAAGAATTAGCCACGGGGCTCTTGGGTTGCTCAGTTGGTTGGGCATCCGACTTGATTTCAGCTCAGGTCATGATCCCAGGATTGTGGGATCGGGCCCTGCATCGAGCTCTGAGCTGAGCATGCAGCCTACTTAAGAATCTCTCTCTCTCTCTCTCTCTCTCTCTCAAAAAATAAAATAAATAAAATAAAAAGAAATAGCCAGGACATACAATTTAGATGCATTTTGCTTTTCTTTGAAAGTATGTTTTTATAATAGCTTTTTAAAAAAGTTTATTTCTTGGAGTGCCTGGGTGGCTCAGTCGGTTGAGCAGCCGACTTTGGCTCAGGTCATGATCTCGCGGTCCGTGAGTTCGAGCCCCGCGTCGGGCTCTGTGCTGACAGCTCAGAGCGTGGAGCCTGTTTCAGATTCCATGTCTCCCTCTCTCTGACCCTCCCCCGTTTATGCTCTGTCTCTCCCTGTCTCAAAAATAAAAAAAAAACTTAAAAAAAAATTTTTTTTAAGTTTATTCCTTTATTTTTGAGAGAGAGAGAGTAAAAGCATGAACAGGGGAGGGGCAGAGAGAGAGTATCCCAAGCAGTCTCCATGTTAAGAGTGAAGACCCTGACGTGGGTCTTGAGCCCATGAACCATGAGAGCATGACCTGAGCCAAAATCAAGAGTCGGCTGCTTAACTGACTAAACCACCCAGATGCTCCTATATAACAGTTTTTTAAGTTCTATATGTTTTATTGCATTTGACTATATACATATATATACTTAATGTCTATTTATTTTTGAGAGAGAGAGAGAGACAGAGCACAAGTTGGGGAGGAGCAGAGAGAGAGAGACACAGAATCCGAAACAGGCTCCAGGCTCTGAGCTGTCAGCACAGAGCCTGATGCGGGACTTGAACTCACAAACCTTGAGCTCATGACCTGAGCTGAAGTTGGATGCTCAACCGACTGAGCCACTGGGGCGCCCCAGCATTTGAATATATTTTTATTTTATTTTTTTATCTAACTTATCATTTATAACAAATTCATGTGCTTTACTGTTTGTGGAGAAGCACATTCATCTAAATTTTTTTATAACATGATATGGATATGTGTCTCAATTAAAAGTATATATTTCATTTCCATAGAAATGTTTTAAAGTTTTCCACACATGTTATTCCTTTCCCTCACAGCAATTCCATGAGATAAGAAGATTAGGTACAATAATCTCCATTTCAGAGATAAAGAAACTGAGAAATAAAGAAGTTAAGTATTTTGATTAAGGTCATACAATTACTTGATTTCCTAGGGCTCAAAGTCAGTTTCTCCAAATTGTCTTTCTTTGAAATCCTTCTCAGACCTTCCTGCCTTCTTCTGTTCTAGATGTCCCTGTCACAAAGGCTGAATAGAGTCGCTAGTCAGAATATTGATGCCTGAGCAGGTGAAGGCAGACAATCAGAGTAATACAGGCAAACGATAACTGTTGCTTGTTAGGGTCACATCCCTAAGGCCCAAGCGGGAGACTTTTCTCATTCTCAAAAATAATAAAGAATTAACACTTTTAGCCGTAATGAGCACACAGACTCTCTCAAAACCAATCACCTTATAACAGAAATCAAGCAAGCATCACTGGGAAGAAATACTCATTAACTAGTGGGATTTTAATGGAAGAACTTCAGTTAAAGCACTTGATGATAGTCTTCCTGATGAGAAGGTTTCTAATGCATTATATAGATTTTAGGACTAAAAGAAGTGGCATGTCCTTCAGGACAAAAGACCACATACCATTCCAGTAACTCTAACCATCTATCACCATAAACACTCTCCTTTTCTGAAGGTTCCAGCTCATGAATTTTTCAATATCATTCTTTTTCATATCAGTTTGATTTTTTTCTTTGACTCTCCATTATGCCATTAATATCATCCCATAGAGGCCTTTTCAAGTAAAAAGCAAGCCGCACTTGATTACTGAAATTAGAAATGACAAACATCTCAGTTTTTACCTAGTTCATCTCTTCTATGTAGCTCTCTGTGTGAATTTAAATAATCTGGAAACTGTGCGATTTAAATTTTTATGAAGACTTCTAAAATTGTATTTCAAACTTACTCTTTCAATTCCTCCAGAAAAAGACAACATTTTTCCTTCTTAATATGAGCAACTGAGGAGTATAAGAATAGTAGCTACAGGCAACATTAGCTTTTGCCTCCACTAAAGAATTTCTTCTCCTCCTCTTCCTTCTCTCCCTCCTTCTCCTCCACCTCCTCTTCCGCCTTCTTCTTCTTTCTTTCTCTAAGGGTGTTTCCCATTTATTACTATCAATCAATCAATATAAATCCCAAGTTTATCAGTTAGGGCCATTTGGATTCTTCGTTTGTAACTTACAGAAGTTGACTGTGGGTAATGTAAGCAGAAAAACTTGGAAGAATAACAGGTAGTTCCAAGAATCAAAGGAAAGATAAACCAGGTTGTGGGGGGAAAAAAAGATAGGAACAAGATCAACTGTGAAAGTTTAAGTGTCAAGAACCACTCAGATATCTCAAGTTTCCCCATTGGAATGAATGAACTTATACTATTTTATCCATTGATTCCTTCAAGAGTCAAAATACGAACAATGAGAAACAATTGGCCAAGATTGGATCACATATCATACCTCAACTAGTATAAGTCAAGACATCTTGATTTGCAGTCTCATTAAGACCGTAAAATGAGGGAGAAGCAATTCTACTAAATAAAATCAGGATGTGCTTAGCAAAGGCAAGGGCAATAGATATTAGGCCAAAAAAAAAAAAAAAAAAAAAAAAAAGATAGTAGCAGTCTAATACCATAAATCATAATCTATACTCTTTTTAAAAACAATATAATATCAGAAGCTAATTAAAATGCTAGACACATATAATTTCCCTTTCTTCTGAAGTCAGATTTCTGGAACTCAGAATCTATAGTCACTCTATTTACTTCCTAAACACCTGCTACTTTTTAATTCCCAGCAATCAGCCATCAGCATCCAAATTACTATCCCTAAGGAATCTAATCATTTACTTTTAGCTGAAGCCAATGGCCTTTCCTTTCTCTTCAATGGACTCCCACTCTTTGCAGCCTCCAATTCTAATGATCACTTCTTTATTATTTGACTAAATTTTTGTTAAGTGCTTATTATGCAGCTGCTACTCCCTAGACTGGAGAAATACAAAGAGTGCTAGACCCTTGAGGGGTTCACATTTAAGTCTGACAAACTGGGTTAAAAAATTAAAGCATTGTATACCAGGGGTCATAGAAGCACTTATCTGCACACAAAGAGAAGAAGCTTAACGGATAGAGAAGGAGGGAGAGTGTTCTGGGCAGAGAAAAGAATGCATACAAAGGAATTGAAGCATGATATACCAGGGGAATTCACAGCACTACAGGAAATCATGTATGATTCAAGTTAAAAGTGTAAGAAGCTAAATTTGTATGGATAGGGGCTTCATTGTAAAGGCATTTGTGTGACCTACAAAGGGATTTAAACATTAGCCTTTACTCAACGGGGAGCCACTGAAAAGTTTTAAGACAAAGTAGTAATCAGATTTGTGTTAAGAAGACTATCTAGTGACTGCATAGATAGGACTAGGGCAAGAATGAAGGGAGGAAGACAATTTAGCACAGTTGTGACAATCCAGGCAAAAGAAAAAAAAACAAAAAAGCAGATTAAGGCAGCTTCATTTCCTGAAGCTGCTGCAACCAATTACCACATGCTTATGGCTGAAAATAACAAAACTACACTCTGTCACAATTTTGGAGACCAGGAATTGAAATCAAGATGTTTGTAGGGCTACACTCCTTCCAGAGACTCTGCGGGAGATCCCATTTCTTGCCTCTTCCAGCTTCTGTGACTACTGCCATTCCATGGTCATGGACTTATAACTCCAGTCTCTGCCTTTGTCTTCACATGGACTTCTCTTCTGTCAGATTTCCCCTGTGTATCTGTTGTATGGTTATCTGGATCATTGGATTTAGGGCTCACCTGGATAATCCAGGATGATCTCTTCATCTCAAGGTTGCTAATTACATCTGCAAAGACCCGTTTTCCAAAAAAGGTAAACATTCATAGTTTCCAGCAATTAGGGTGTGACTACCATTCAACCTACTAGAGCAGTACAATGGAAAGAGAAAGTAGAGAATGGCAGATTTGATAGGAGATTGATAAAACTTGTTAAGTAAATGATGCATTGAGACACAGTCCCAAAGAATGATTTCAAGGAGATTGAGAATATGAGATTGACTCTTGGGAGATAAAGGAGACTCTGCTCTTAGCCTGTCACTATCATTTTTCATCTTCTTCTTCACCTGTAGAATTCTAATTTGGAAAGGATGATTTTGTGTCCAGATATTACTTCCCTTCTAAGACTCTTGCAACTAGGGGTATCTTTATGGCCAAGTTCTGTAAGCAAGAGTCTTCTGGATAGGATTTAAGAATGCTTTTTAAAGAGATTTAACTTAGCAGACGATGTTCTTTTTGTACATTTGCCCTTCACATTTCACCTTCTGCCTTCCCCCTAACAGGAACAGTGATATAATCATGCCTCTAAATGAAATGCTATCTTATGATCATGAGGCTGAAAGCCAAATGCTAAGGATAGTAGAGCAGGAAGATGGAAAGAACCTGTACCTTTCTGAGGACACTACAGAGATGTTGCTCTAGCCTGATTTCCCAGTTTTGTTATCTGAGAGAAAAAGAAGTCAAACAAAAGACTGAGGGAGAAGAGAGAGGAAAAAACAGGAGGGAACAGGTGTAAAGAAAGAAATTCAGAAAAAGTGATAAGGACATGTAATGAGGCAAGGGAAAACAAGGAAAGAGTGATGTTTAGTAGCAAAAAAAAAAAAAAAAAAAAAAAGTTGTCTAAACATTGCCTGTTTTTTTCCAGAGCTCTCTTCAATCTTTGGTGCCTTAAAACCAATATATATTGGACGTCTATTTATATGTATTTATATTGACTGATCATAACCTACTTTCCTCTATATATTTCCATTTACTTCTTTGGAGAATTTTGTGGCTTTCTACCTTTTTTTCTGATAATTTACAAAATCATTACTACTGATCTCTCCCTTTCCAACTACTTGTGTATCTCTCCTTTCCTTTCTTCCTATGATCAGTGACTGAAACTTTCCAGAACCTAGAAGGTTTCATTTCATTCATTCCCTTTTCATTCTTTTTCAAATATTTAAGCTCATTTTTGTTTTTTATTTAAAAAAATTTTTTTAATGTTTATTTATTTTTGAGACAGAGAGATAGAGAGAGAGCATGGGGGAGGGGCAGAGAGAAAGGGAGACACAGAATCTGAAGCAGGCTCCAGGCTCCAAGCTGTCAGCACAGAGCCAGACATGGGGCTTGAACCCACCAACTGCAAGATCATGACCTGAGCTAAAGTCGGATGCTTAACTGACTGAGCCACCCAGGTGCCCCATCATTTTGTGTTTTTTCTAATGGTATCTGAAGTTAGTCAAATTATTAGGAATTTCAAAAACAGGTTACATAAATTTACTTTAAAATAATAGGAGAATCTCTTTTTAAAAAAAGCTCATGTTTATGTTTAACTGTCTTATCTCACGTAGGAAATACTCAGGAAAGCAGAAGTGTCCTTTCTTATGACTATATTACAACCAGTTTGAAGATTTAACATCCCCCCAAAATGAAACTGTCCATCCAGAAGAAAAAATGTCAGTCACAGATTCCTCTTCCCCAAAACAAGCTAAAGTAAAAGCAAAAAATAAATTAGAGCCCCCGTGAGCTGCTGTTGTTCACCGAATAACATATATTTTGGACAAAAAAATTTTTTTAGTAATCTGTCCTTCTTATTTTAAGAAAGCTGATTTTAAATAATTTTAACTAAAATTTGTAATGATATTATTGCCTAATTACTCTAAAACTAGTAGCTTAAGGCAAGCATTTGAATGGTCTGGAGAGATGAGTCACGAACTCGGGAAGGAATGATCCAGACAATCCTTGAGTCAAGTTCCTCCTGTGGTGGCATGTCACCTGTCCCTTGGTGCTGCTGTCATCTCAAGTCTCGGCTGGGCTGAATGCCCAGGAGGTTCCTTCACAGGGCTGCAGTTCATGCTGATCAGAGTGCCCACACGAGACCACTCCAGCAGGGTAATTTCTAGAGCTGAATTTCTTACATGGCAGCTGGCTTTCTCCAGAGCAACCATTCTCAGAGAACTAGGCAGAAGTTGCATTATGTCTCCTGATCCCACTCTGAGAGCCACCCACCATCACTCCTGTAACATTACTTGAGTTACCGACAAATCACTAAGGCTAGTCCAGATGCAAGCGAAGAGTTGGAGACCACATGTTCTTAAAATGTCTGATAGCTTATGATTATAAAAGCATCCTTTTTAGCTTTCTTAACAAAAAATGTTTAAAAAGTTTTGCAACCAATACGTACCATATGATATTTGCTATCATTTTCTTTTTATGATTTTTCGTGTAGGGAATAGAACAACTTATTAGTGCAATATATGTTTATGATGATAAATGTCTTACATAACAAAGAAATAATATAGCCTGTTGGGTTTTGCCTTTCTACCCTTTACCCTTGAACCAAATTTACAAAAAAAAATCATTAGGGTTAAAGCCTCAATTTATTAAAGCAAGAGGCTACCTCTGGGGAGGAAAGACTTAAAAAGTAGTGAAGGTCTTGTTCTTTCAAGCTGTGAACAGCAGTTACTTTAAGTCTTGTCTCTGCAGGAAGAAAAAAACAAACATGCCTTCTTAGAGTAAAGGGGAAAGAGAAAAGTAAGGCCTAGTATTTACACTGGGGGAAATTAAAAGAATTTTTTCCAGTCTTGGTTAGTCTTCCCAGAAACTTCCCTTAAATATAAGCAAAGAAAGTACATTTTAAAAATTTAAGCACTAATTTATTGAACATCTTTCATTGATTTATTTCTGTTCATTATAACTAGTGGCTTTAGCTTTTCATCACAAAAATATTTTGGAGATTTTTAAATAAAGAGAGAGAGAAACCAATTTTTAGAAAATGTGATTAAAGCAAAATTTCTATTAATTTTATTATAACACAGGTGACTCAGGCCTTGTCTTTGTTTTATAAATAAGTCTGTCCTGATAATAATGTTAGCTTGTTTAAAAATTTAAATCACCCCTTGTCCATACAATTATCATCATTATCTTTCAAGGTTGCAAAACTAACATCTAAAAATATTTCTCATAGACTTACGCCCTCTAAGGCCCTATGTTAGTTGATGTATGAAAAGCACAGATTGCTGTGTCTTGTTTTTCTACAACAGCCATAATGGAAACAGGTTACATTCTATAAAAGACTGTATGTCTGTCAAGGGTTACACCTATAATTCTGGAAGCTGCTGGTAAATGACAACACTGCTGTCTGTTAATGTAGCTAGGAACACTAAGTAGACTTGTTTCTACCAGAGACAAATGATGGTTCCAGTTTTCTGCTTTTCAAAGTTGTCATGATACCTGAAGGAGTTTCTTGAGATAATGAAACAACTAGGCCATGATGAAAAGCCTACATCCGGAAGACAGAAAAGGGAAAGTAGGGGACAGCCTTGGCCTTTGACATCTTTGAATAGATAAACCAATGCTTTCCTTCTGAACTCTTTTAATATATAAGATAAGTAAAGCCCTATTTATTAAAAAGGTGGGTTTTCTGTTACTTAAAGCAAAAAGCATCCAAATGATGGTATTTAATTGCAGTATTTGAGACACTCCTCAGAAGAAAACAATTCTATTTTCTTGTCTAGTAAGAAAGACTTTGAGGGACGCCTGGGTGGCTTAGTCAGTTGAGCATCTGACTTCGGCTCAGGTCATGATCTTGCAGTTTGTGAGTTCGAGCCCTGTGCGGGGCTCTGTGCTGACAGCTCAGAGCCTGGAGCCTGCTTCGGATTCTGTGTCTCCTTCTCTCTCTGCCCCTCTCCCACTTGTGCTCTGTTTCTCTCTGTCTATCAAAAATAAATTATATATATATATATATAAAGAAAGAGTTTGAGATATTGGATCTAACCGTGTTATCTATTCTCAAAGAATCACTGTACTAGGGTCAACTATGTATCTCCACAGGTAATGCATATTTAGAAAAGAATAATTGAAATCAACTAATCTAGAAAAGATCAAAGCCATATTGGCATGAAGAAGAAGCATAAGGGCCAGAAGAAGGTAGTTATCCCAACTGCTTTTGAAAATGTCTTTATTTTAAAAAGGCCCGAGGTTTAAATACATACAGTCAGCCCATAAGCTGCATACATGGAATAATGCTTCATTCGAGATGTGAGAAAGCTATTTCTATTTTTTTATACTCTCTCCAGGTGTGACTTCTTTCTGCTTTTAGACCTGTCTTTGATGTTGCTTTTAGCTTAATAGCATTCATCGATCTATAAATGTCTGTAGGACAAGCACACAGCATTCTCTTGCTCCTGCACATTTTTCTGTGCTTGGATTGGCCTTCAACAGATGTATGCATTCTTTCACACGCTCATTCTTAAAGCATCCGTTGACCACACATTATGTGTCAAGCACTGAGCTGATGCTAGAGATGGGAAGTTGACCAAAACATAAATTCTACACTCACATGCACATAACTGAAGTCCCATGTCATAAGATCTGTCCACAGAGTCATGTATAAATGCTGCAAATGCACAGAGGAAGAAAGACTTTTCAGAATGGGTTAGGGAAGATTCTACAGTGGACAACTGAATGGGGCTTTTAAGAAGGGTCACTAGGCAAAAAGATACCTGGAGATGCCTGACCAAGGAAGCACTTTGTGTCTAAGGGGGTGACAAGGAGTTTAATGTTCATAAAATGTAAACGTTAGATTACCATGGGAGAGAAGTCTTGGTTGGTAGAAAGGGTCTGGAATAGCACACTGACATTTTTAAATTGTAAATATATTTTATTTTAAATTTGAATGGAGAATCACAGAATTGTATTTTAAATTTCAAATGGTGACATGAGATAACGAAATTTCTAAATTAGGGAAACAATAACCCTGGCAGAAATTTGAAAGATGGCTTAGAAGAAAATGATCCCACATCTTGTTTAGTTTCCTGACTGAGGTAAAAATAAAAACCAAAACCCAAAAAACAAAACAAAACAAAACACTCTAAAGATCATTTTCCACAAGGGATTAACATAGCCCCTGTCTTCTTTCACTCCTAAATTTGGTCTTCTGATTAGTAAACAAAAGTCCTTACTAATCCAGTTATCCCAGCCAGCAATTTGATAGCGGCTTCTTCCCACAGAATTTTTCTCCTTGGTATTACCTTCACTAAACAAAAACCCAGTTTTCCTAAAGGAGTCAGGGATATTCATCTTCTTTGAATATTTTTAAGCATTATTAACAAATTAAAACTGAAAGTAATAGTAATAACAGCTATTGGATATTCAAAACAGTGGATTTTTTTCATCCTTTAATTACATTTAAAGCCTCATTGAGTTCATGATAATCTTGCATTTGCTAAATTATTTTAGACTACTAAAAGCCCTTGTTGCTAGAATCCTATCACTACATGCAAATTTCCTTTTCCTTCAACCTTTTATTTAAGCACAGGCCCTTCCTCTGTTTAGCACCTGATATTGATGAAACTTACTGGATGCCAGGGCTGGCCACCTCACGTCTTCCCCATTTCATTTGTTACAGGTACTCATCACAGAAATACTAGCTTAGGTAGAAAAGAACGCCACTCTCCTTTCTGTTTCATTTTTCCTCGTTTTGTCTTCCTTTAATCCTAGCAACATCTGGGTTTATGACAATGGAGACAGCATAAAGAGAACAAAAAGATTCCAAAGAGTAGGATGAATTTGCCATAAATGGGCAAATTTATATGAACGAAATCCTAGTGGGGATTCCTTCAGCTGTGTGTCATCTTAGTTTTTATGGGAATTAGCATAACTTAGTGGATTATGTTCAGGTTGACTGACAGCATTGTGCCTGTGCTTGAATATCTCTGACAGATCATCATAGCAGAGCATGATATAATGGAAGGAGCCCGTCACCTGAGAGTCAGAAGGCCTTTGTTCCATCTGGATCTGACACAAACTTTCTAAGGAAACTTAAGGAGTTACTTCGCCTCCAGTATATCATGTATGAAATAGAGTCCACCAGATAATTCAAAGCTCCCATCCTTTCACGCTCTGAAACCCAATTATTCTTTGAGTGCAGTTTAAATTTAACGTAGAAGAGCTCCTGGGTGGCTCAGTCAGTCGAGCATCGGACTTAGGCTCAGGTCAGGATTTCACAATTGGTGAGTTCAAGGCCCTCATCGGGCTCTCTGCTGTCAGTGTGGAGCTCGCCTCAGGTCCTCTATCCCCCTTCCTCCCTGCCCCTCCCCTGCTCATGCTCTCTCTCTAAAAAATAAATAAACAAACATTTAATAAATAAACAAATATAAACTTAACATAGAACTATAATCATTTTAGTGCTGGCTTGTTCTCAATTCGTAGTAACTTATTATTTAGGCCAAAATCCACTACTAAGCCAGCTAGGTATAGGGAGGCCTCACTTGAAATTAGCCAAAACCAGAATTAGCCAAATTAGACAAATTAGACAAATTAGCCAAAATTAGCATTTTTTTTTTTTTCTGGAATGAACAGGTTAATGTCTAGCCTTGCTGTATCTAGAGTGTTACCACACCTTTCAGTATAATGTTATTCTCATAAACCTCCATAATACAGTGAGAAATAGCATAGAAAAGTAGGAAAAACAACATAGAAAAGCACTGCAGGTACAGTGAGCAAGATCCTTTTATAATCACCTCATCATGAGTTGGGTTCTGCTACCAACACCTTTCTCAAGTTGCCTGTGAAAGTAGCTAGAGCCCCATAATTAGGGAGTAAGTCAGCAAATGACTGTCTCCTGGATATCTCAACAGTTTAGCTTTGCATCGATCCCTCCCTATAGTTGGGTGACTGAGAACCAACTCCGATACCAGAACCTCTCCAAGGCTCTTCGCACTTCTGAACTCAAGTTGACAGGGTAAAAGCAAGTTGTTTTTCTCAGAAGACCAATGCTAATCGAAGTGTTACCGAGTGTAACATACACAAGGTCAAAAGCGATATGCGCATTTCAGCAGTCTTCACGGGATCAGCTCCGTTTTGGCATATACACGTCAATGGTGGTAGTAGACAAACAAGAGTTAACTTTTTGTTTCTAAATGGGCAAAAAGTTTCTTATTCTCAAGAAAGGCAAAATGACTCTTAGATTTGTTTCTAAGAATAAAAGGCAAATCTAGCCATAGCTATTATAATTATTTTGCTCTAGTTTGTTTTAGCTTTTCCCCTGGTTCAGTCATTTCCAATCTTGCACATATATGTGGGGACGGGCATATACGTTAAGCCCAGTTGATGTGTACACTTTTATGTGTATCTTTATCATTTAATATTACACTGTAAGTGTTTTCCAATATTTAAAAATATTTCCTGTAAACCTGGCTTTAAAAGGCTATCGTGATAATTTAAGAATAATTCTTGAATTTGAGAATTGAATTTAAGAATACTTTTTTTTGTTGTTAGTAGGATAAAATGTGATACAATTAACATTTACAAAAATGTCTTCCTATTATTCAGATAGAATATATTTCCATATGAAATGTAAAAATGCAAAAACAAACCAAAATTACCATATTTTACCATTAAAGAAATACCTACATTATAGTACATACCATGTGTATTAGTTTCATATCACTGCTATAACAAAGTACCCAGTAGCTTAGGCAACAAAAATATATTATCTCAGAGTTCTGGAGGCTAAAAGCCTGAAATCAAAGTGATAGTGGGGCCATATTCTCTGGGAAACCTGTAAATAACAATTCTTCCTTCCCCTCCTAGCTTCTAGTATCGCTGGCAATCCCTGGCATGACATTAATCTGCCTGCTGTCACATGGCCGTCTTCTCCCTGTGTATCTTTCTCTCCTTTTATTGTAAGGACACTAGTCATATTGTATTAAGGGCCCACTCTAGTGTCATCTAATCTGAATTACATCTGTAGTGACTGTTTTTGTTCTTTTTGGGTTCTTTTGTTTCTTTTTTTCTTTTGAGAGAGAGAGGGCAAGTGAGTGGAGGAGGGACAGTGGGAGAGGGAGAGAGAAATCTTAAGCAGACTCCACGCCCAGCATGGAAGCCCAATGCAGGGCTCAGTCTCATGACCATGAAATCATGACCTGAGCTGAAATCAAGAGTCTGACGCTGAACAGACTGAGTCACCCAGACACCCCTGCAGTGACTATTTTTAAATAGATCGCATTCTGTTGTACAGGGGTTAGGACTTCAATTTATTTTTTGTGGGGACACGATTTAACACATAACATGTAATACAGAAAATATCATTTCCACTTCTGCATTTGCTCATGCTATTTCCCCTGTCTTGAAAGCCCTTTACCCTTTCTGCATGTTTCCACACTCCTTCTTCAACCCCTAAATCAAATGCAGCTTCCTCCATGAGCGATGACTAGGGGCCCCACTCATCAAGTATGAACACTTAATATGGATTAAAACTTGAGTTCATAGTGATCTTTTCTTCTGAATTCCCATGGTAATAGTTGCCATTACAATTTGTGTTTTCATGTAGAGTTATTTTCTGGTCATAGATATATAAGATCTTCACGGTAGAGAGAGTGTTTATTTTTTTCATTTTTTACAATGCATAATTGAGTAAAAGGTGTGACTAAATAAACGAATAGAAGAATTAATAAATGGATGAAAGAAATGTCCCCCACACGAATGCTCTGTACGATATCTGTGAGCTCCTGCATTCCCAAGGACTGGGTCCTCTAGGAATCCCCTCTGCTTTTATTTCAATTTCCCTTTCCCTCCTGCCTCATTCTTATTCATATTCAAATGTGTTTGATGCTCTTCCATCTTTAAAATGTTTCCTCTGACCCCATATATCTACCTTCTGGATTTCTCTATCACTTTGATCTCTTCCGAGGCAAGCAGTTCAAAATATTAGAGACAAATTATTTCAACTCCCGTATTTCCCATTTATTCTTTAGAATGAGTTTTTCAGTATTTAAACATACAGAAAAGTAAGAGCTATAGAAGTAAACACCTCAAGCTGCATGCCATAATCTGTTTTCTTTGATTTATTTTTTCATTACATAATATATTTATTTGATTACTTTTTAATGCCTCTCAACTGAATATATGCTTCTTGAATTCAGGACTTTGGCTGTCTTCTTTACCTTTGTACAAAAAAAGGAAGTCTGATAAAACAAATATTTATTGAATAAATAAATACATACATACATACCTAAATAAATAAATAAATAAAACTTCCCCTCCTAGACAATAAACTGAATGAGGAAAGGAACCATATGTTTTTTTCTTTTTTTTCTTTCACCAATATATCAACTACCTGGCGCATAGAAAGTAGAGCAATAAATATTTTTATTGAAGAAACGGATACGTCATTGAGAATATTTACCATATAACATATTATTACCCAGTTTAAAATAGTGACTCAAATAGCAAATACTATAAAAGATAAATTGAGCTATCTTTCCCTTCCAGAAAGAAAAGCATATAACATTTTGAAGAATATAAAAGTCCCTCCTGAATTAAAATAAAACAGATTTAAAGGGTCTTTGTAGAGTTAGTCAAGGAAACACATTTGTTCTTGTTTGTTTTAAAGATGTCTTAAAATTCTATTCTGTAAACTAGGAAGAACAATTTTATTACTTAAAGGACTTTTAAACTGTGTAACATTTTACTGTCTCTGGATGAATAAAGACCTCAAGTATTAACAGAGTGAAAATTCGTAGTATTTTTTAAAACAAGGAGGCCTCTACTTTCAGAGACAATATATAAAGTTCATATTGTAAGGTGTTAAACATTACAACTGATGGTCAAATCTCATGTGCAGTAAACTTACTTGTATATTCTCCAGGCTCCTTATCTTCATCTGTGCCCTGAGGTATTGGTCACGGCTAGGTTGCCGTCCTTGAGGGACTCAATCTGGAATGATAAATGAGAGGAAATAGGGCATGATAAACACTCTAGAAAAATCAAGTCCACCAGCACTGCTGTTGTAAGAAAACAGCTTCCTAATTGCTTTACAACTTCAGGGACACCTGCCAATTATAATTAAAGAATCAAAGACTAAATATTCCATAAATCTTAATAAGGTACCATGCAAAACAGAAGTCAGCAGGAAATATAAGTTACGGTCTTTCCCAAGAGTTCAATGAAATCTCTCTGTCCGGGCCACTTAATATTATGTACAAACCATAAATCCGTAACAAGTATATTACCTGGTATAAAAGGCAATATCTCTTTGTCAACATATATTTTAATTCATGGTGTCAGAGATACCCTGTATTTTAGGATGAATTATTATCAGATAAAAAGACTTTCTAATTTCATATTACTATGCCACCCAGTGTGGTTTGTTGTAAAACTTATTCTTTGGAAAAAAAATATATCTCTGAGAACTTATACTGTGAGGAAGAAAGGAAAAGGGAAAAGGGACATGGGTCATCATATTGATATTTTACATATTAATGTTCTTGTTATTACTGTGAAAAATTTATGTTTCCTGATGAAACTTGTCTGGAACATCAACTTTTTTCCCTCCCCAGATTCTCTAACCATCAGCAGTCACTAGTGTGTTTTAGCTATGAGTTCAGATCATTCTTCCACCAGCAGAACTTACCACATTTCTACTCTAGGATGCTTAAAGGACAGTTGTCTTGATTCAAAGCTAGGTGATAGAAGGGGTATGCAAATGACACAGGATCAGGAAGCAGACAGATCTGACTTGTATCCTGGTTCTACACTACCTTGAGCAAATGGAGAAACTTTTGTAGGCTAAGATTCTTCATAACTCAGACTTTTGCATTTGCTATTCATTCTTTGTTTCTAACCTCTTTTCTTAGAGCTTTACATCATTCAGCATCTTCTTGAGACTTCCCTCTTGAGAGTGCTTTCCAATAGCTGGAATATTCTGTACAAATCCTCTTACCCTCTCTCCCACCACCCCTAGTAACTTTCTACCTCATTATTGGGTTTCTCACTATTTGAAATTGCATTATTTATTTCTTAAATGATTCACTGCTCAGCATCCCCCCCTATTATGTAAGTCAGTGGTTCTCAATAGGGGAAATTTGGTTTCCCAGGGGACATCTGGAAATGTGTGGACATTTTTTGTTTATCAAAAATGCATGGGTGCTACTGGTATCTATTGTGTAGAGGTCAGGGAGACAGTTAAACATCCCAGAAATGTATAAGATAGCCCCACAACAAAAATTATCTTGCCCAAAATGTCAATAGTGCCAAGGTTGAGAAACCTTGACACAAATCCATAAGAGCAGCCCTAAGTGCCTATTGAATCCCCACAAGCTAGGACATTGCCTGCCATAGACTAAAATATCTGCTGAATTAACCTAATCAGAGAGCTATTGGGAGGAGTCAGCAGGAGAGGGACACACAGCTCTCAGCAAAGCTACGTAAATACAGGTTTCCGCTCTCCATTGTCTTCCCATCTTGCTTCTTCCTGGAGACCTCTAGTAGGTGATTTAAAAACTTGTAACCTGTCTAGGTTCCTTCCCTACTACCTGCTTGAATGTCCAGTTTCAATGTTTTAAACTCTGGGAATTGTAGATTCATATGGATTTTCTGATACACAGACCTACTTTGTGACCTTACTTTTGTTTTTCATGACTGATAGTAGCAAATATGTTATTTCTGCTTCAAGCAATGTGTAAATCACAGGTAATTTGCACCATCCTTGATAGTTACAGGACTTCCATTCAACATTCCATGGCATCATCATTCTTGCAATATTTTTTTTCCCCCCAAGGGCAATACAAAGAATATAGTGTGATATAGAAATTTACCTATATCAGATTCTGAACATGTGTAAGATGATGTTGGTGTTTATGAATCCCATACCTGCAGTCTATCCCCCTTTAATAAATAATCAGTTGTCAATTTATTTAATCAAATTAGGTGCTTATCTTCTCTGACCTTTGTATTGGCCAAGTAGATTGATACGAGAGGCAGCTTTGGCCTAATAAATCAGCAAATTATTTTCAACCTAAGCTAGCATCTACTACCACCAGAAACTTTCTGGAAAAATATATTAAAAAATAGCAATTCTTTATTTATGTAAAAGTTAAGATAATAAAGGTCAGCAAAGTTAAAATACACACATCTCTATTCACTTAGGATGTAATTAATTTATGCCATAAGAACAAAGGTTAGACACATCATATATAGCCAGTGAGAAAATGTCACATTTTTGCACAATACCATAGATTCAGAATTCTGTGTTAAATTATGTAGCATGTAATGCATGTTTTGCTACTTTGTTCCTAATGGCTTCTCAGTGAATAAAACACATTACATAATGCTTTAAGTGTGAATTGTTTTATATTTGGTTATTCTATAACCTACACAAATGTAGCCTTACATTTACTTGTTTCCTTTAATCAAGTAACTAAAATATAACAATGCTTCACGATGGAATAGTTATTCAAAGTATTGCCATAAAATAATGGTTCTTGAGAAAGTTTAACTGTATTGAAACTGAAATGGAAAATGACATATCCCAAAGCCTTTATCTTACTAAGCCACTGGTTTATTTCAATGTGGTTGTTATTTCAATGCCACTTTGGATTGACCATCAGAATCTTTGGCACATTCACATATACAACCTTGGTTGTTTTGCCAGTAGGTTAGATTTTAGAATTAGCCAGAATCCTTAGGACTTAATGAATATCTGAAGGATTCAGGCATTTAATATTTGTTTTAATTTAAAAATAAAATAAAAGCTAAGCATGGTCTTCCGCGTGTCTTAAAAATTGTTCTAAAGATGAGTTCCAGGGGCCCCTGGGTGGCTCAGTCAGTTAAGCATCTGACTCTTGATTTCAGCTCAGGTCATGATCTCCCAATTTATGGGGTTGAGCCTTGCATAGAGCCTCTTTGTTGCCAGCATGGAACCTGCTTGGGATTCTCTCCTTCTCTCTGCCCCTCCCCTGCTCATTCTCTTTCTCTTTCTCAAAATAAAGAAACATTAAAAAAAAAAAAAAAAAAGGATGAGTTCCAGAAAGGTGTTTCAAAAATTCCCAGTAATATTACAGGCATATGTAGTCTCTTGAGGTGACTCCTTGTAAGTGCAAATAGCATTTAGAAAGCAAATTTTGGTACCTCTGCTTGTGAAAGACTCAATAAATATTTATTAAATACTTATTATGAATTAAAAATAAACTGTGGTAGACAGGTAAAATTTGCCAAAAAAAAAAAAAAGTAGAAAAGTCCCTCAAAGGAGCTTACTAGAGAAGAGGAAAAGATATTTACAAATAATTTAAAAAAAAGAAAGAAAGAAAGAAAGAAAGAAAGAAAGAGAAAGAAAGAAAGAAAGAAAGAAAGAAAGAAAGAAAGAAAGAAAGAAAGAAAATAATAGAGAGCCTGGGTATTTTGAACCAAACAGGACATGTGAGGCTTTGTTTATTTTGGCCAATAGTCTGGTAGATGGCAGAAAATATATCTCAGGCTTCCTATTTTGTAAACAATTCTGCTTCATAGAGAATAATATTAATGATACATACATATATATATATATATAATATTTTAGTCTTACAGATATGACTTTATGGAGAAATATGTGTAGTTTAAAACTGTGTCACAAATGACATAGACTATACAAATATTACTGTTTGTATATTTTTTGGTGATAACACTTGAGATTCTTTTTTTTAAATATTTATTTCTTTTTGAAACAGAGACAGAGCCTGAGCAGGGGAGGGACAGAGAGAGGGAGATGCAGAATCTGAATCAGGCCCCACGCTCTGAGCTCTCAACACAGAGCCCAATGCGGGTTTCTAAGTCACAGAGCATGAGATCATGACCTGAGCTGAAGTCGGATGCTTAACTGACTGAGCCAACCAGGCACCCTGACATTTCAGATTCTTAATGCTACCTATGACAGAATGGACATCGTTACAGACGAACACTGTAAACTATGTAAACATATTCTATTAAATATGTCAAGCACAGAGCATACCTATGCCTTTTTGTTATTTGTGTCGGGAAAGTATATTGTCACCATGGTGAATTTGGCTTATGCAAACAGTAAATTGGAAAATATACTCTTGGTTTACTCAAAGCTAACATTTCTGTTTTTGGACACACACTGATAGTATTTTATACTCAAGTTGATTCTTTTTTTTTTTTTTATTTTTTTTAACATTTATTTATTTTTGAGACAGAGAGAGAGCATGAACAGGGGAGGGTCAGAGAAAGAGGGAGACACAGAATCTGAAACAGGCTCCAGTCTCTGAGCTGTCAGCACAGAGCCCGACACGGGGCTTGAACCCACGGACCGCGAGATCATGACCTGAGCTGCAGTCGGACGCTTAACCGACTGAGCCACCCAGGTGCCCCAAGATGATTCTTAATTAAACAAAGACTGCTGTGACAAACTGTGAAAGAAAATCGATGTAGTCATAGGGACATGCAAACTGAACATCATTGTGTGTGTGAGCATGACAGAAGTTCAAGAACACTGGTGACCAGAGGAAAAGGGCAAATCAGGGAGAAAAAGCGGAGTGTTGATGAAGCTGCTTGAACAAATTTGAAATATAACTACCTGACAGGGTAGGTTTCTCTATTTTATAAATCACACCAAGGGAAAAAGGAAAAAAAAATCTCCACGATTCTTTGGTTCTATGTGGTCACCATCTCCTCATGCCACATCCCGTTCTAGATGGGCTAATGAGCCTGGGGCTCATGAGATTACACGGTAAATTGAGCAATAGCTGCTTAACTCAGTAGAAAAGAGCACTTTTATTACATGATATCACCAGGCTTTTATGGTGAGCTTTATGAGATCTCACATGGTGATTTACAATTACTCTGTGTCACCAGTGTGGCACTACCGTTGCATTGTTTTGGCTATTAAAGTAACTGCCTCCTGAGCCAATTTGCGAACGGAGACAATTCACAAAGCGGCAGTGCTTTGTACTGTAAAAATAGATGCTAGAGATAATTGGGCAAGGTGGTATCATGTCACTTGTGTGCAGTTCATTAATTAACTGCTTGAAACTGCTATAAAATAATAGCCATGTCATCAGGATGAAAGTACAAGAGTGCAAAGGAAATAAAACTTCGTAAGTAAGAAGACAGAAGTAGCTGTTATGAAGAAAACTCAAATGTTTCCTTCCCTTTTAGTACCCAGTCTTATTTCCCTGTAGTTACAGACCTGCACTTCAACTTTTCTTATTATTACTTGTTAGTGTTTATTGGGTGCTAGATGATGCATGCAATTTATGTTCCCCTCCGAACTGCGGATGCTGATGGATTGTTTACTAAAAGAGCTCAGGGATCATTGCCACAGACAGAGCAATATCCAGTGATTTTCCTCCCACAGTTCAGAAACAAGGACCATATTAGAGACACTCCCAAATGTGTCACTAATGGGATTTCTAATTTCAGCCACAACCAGATCTTTAGCGGATATAGTCACCAGTCAGGAAATAAACACATTCCAAGAAACTACTTTGCTAGCGCTAAAGGCCTTTGTGTTATTTATTTTTTTAATTGTATTAGTAGGCCTACCGCTATTCTTTCATAACCAGACTGGTTAATTGGTGGCTGCCTCAAAAGAAAGTGACAGAGGTGTAAGTCAAAATGTGGTCGGTGAAAAGCATCAGAATAGCAATTCTGTGCCTACCACACCAATAACTATTTTTATCTGCCTCCCGGTTACCAGCTCCACAGCAACCTTAAACCTGAAGGTGTGAGATGTACTTAACAATTGGAAAAGTAGATTTGGGGAACCTGGCTTGAAGATGCCTCTGGCTAAAAGAATATGCAATGCTGTTACCCACTACACATAGCCTAGAAAAATACTGGACTGTGGACTTAAAGATATTAAGTTTATTTCTCTATCAGGACTCCCTCTCTATAGCAATCACGAAAAAAACAGTCACCTCACAATGGTAATTTTCTCAGAATTATGGTACACTTGAGTCAGTTTAATATCTTTTTAGCTGAATGTTGAGCTAAGGAGTGCAGTGTTAAAAGAAGCCACGCATCATCCTTGTCACTGAGTGTAGGGAGAGCGTGCCCGCAGAATGGCCTCTAAGGTCTGTCAGTGTTTGTTCCAATGCCTAAGCTGATGAAATATTTCCTGTCAGGGTTTATTCCACACCTGACATTTCTCATATTTGATCTGTTAATGGTTATTGCCCACTATGTTGGTTTCAAAGGTCAGATTCATAAAAAGGTTCTATCTCTACCAATTGAGCCCTTCTTTAGGACTCTTGTTCAACTATGTGTGATAAGCCATGGTGACAAGTGCCTGATCCTTCCTAGGATTACACAGGTGTGATGGCCCATCCCAAAAGGATAATTTATTTTCTTGTACTTTGAGGAAGATAATAGTAACATCCCTTCTAGAGGTGTTAATAGGAAAGAAAGAAAGAAAGAAAGAAAGAAAGAAAGAAAGAAAGAAAGAAAGGAAGGAAGGAAGGAAGGAAGGAAGGAAGGAAGGAAGGAAGGAAGGAAGAAAGAAAGAAAGAAAGAAAGAAAGAAAGAAAGAAAGAAAAGCCATGGATGGTTTTCTTTCATATATATCTCCACATCTCCTTATTAGATATGATAAGAAATGCTGAAAATGTATTAGCAAAGAATTGTAACAACTTTGATAAAGCTTAGGTAGGTATTTATCATATGTAATATATTAACCTGAAATCATGTATTTGCTATTTAAAAAAAAAAAAAACCTAAAACAAACTAAAGTGACAAGAGAAAACTTTATTAGTTCCAGAATACGAAGTCAAAGTTGAACAATCAAACTACATAAAGGAGGTAGCTATGGATACAACTGGAGTCCAGGAATTGAATCCCATCAGAATACCCTCATGTCAGGAGTGTCTGGGCGGCTTAGTTGGTTAAGCATCAGATCTTGGTTAAGTGTCGGATTCTTGGTTTTGGCCCAGGTCATGATCTCAGGATTTGTCAGTTCAAGCCC
This sequence comes from Leopardus geoffroyi, assembly GCF_018350155.1. Lineage (NCBI taxonomy): Eukaryota > Metazoa > Chordata > Mammalia > Carnivora > Felidae > Leopardus > Leopardus geoffroyi. The sequence continues at coordinate 68,012,845 of NC_059328.1, forward strand.
CATGTCAGGCTCAGCACTGACAGCATGGATCCTGCATAGGATTCTCTCTCTCTCTCTTTCTCTCTCTCTCTCTTTCTCTCTCTCTCTCTCTCTCTCTCTCTCTCTCTCAAAATAAATAAACTTTAAAAAGGGGGGGGTACCCTCATGTCAGAGTCTCCAAGTATCTTCCTCATTTTTTCTTACAGCAGACCAAATTTTTCCAAGATGTGCTTCTTATTGTTATCATTAGAAAAGAAATCACTTTCATTTCTAGTTTTAAAAAACTGGAAATGGTCCAACTTGGGTTTGTTACCTGCTAACCAATGAGCTATGGGATGAGAAAAATAACTGATTCCCCTTGAACTACATGGTTAGAGGAAAAACAGAGGCTGGATAGCAGTCGTCAAAAGGAGCTGGGGTAGGAGGAGAGAAGGATGGGAAAAGCTTGTTTCCAAAAAAAAGAAGGAGCTGTTGATGAAATAATTGTGTTAAAATTTTTCACTGGAAACATCACTTGGAAGATAAAACACTATTTTAAAAACCTAAATATACTGTATACCTTCTAATATCTACATTTTCAAAATGAAAACAATTAAACTTGAAGGATACTACATGTATAATATATGTTTACACATACATATATATATTTAATTATATATAACTACATAGTTTTATATATACATATGTATATGTGTGTGTGTATATATATGTGTATATATGTAACACTAAAATATAGATATATGTATATCACTAAAAATGCCCTTGACTTTATACAGTTAATACTGTAGAGGAGACATGTGCACAATAAACGAATAAACGAAACAAAGTTATATATGGTATAGCAGCAAGATGAAGAAAACTACTGCAGGGTAAATGGATGTGGGCAGGCAGGGGTGAAGGATGTTTATATGAAATCTTCTCTAAAGGTGCCTTTGAATTGACACCTGAAGGCAATGAACACGTCATACACATATCTGGGTGAAAAGTTAAATGTTCTTGAACATATAATTTGCTTTAACAAAGTTGAATTTGAGGCTGATGGAAAGAGTAATGAAAAGATGAGTGACCTAAAAGCTGCTTTATCTTTAAGAACTTATGAAAACTTAGAAAAGTGTTTTAATCGAGGCCTCAGTTTTCCCATCTGCAAAAATAAATACACCTTTTCTGTGTTTTATTGTCAAACTTAAAGATTCTAAATTTGACAAAATTATTTCCTTATACCTGGTTCAGATATACCAATATTGAACAGCTCATAGATGAATCTAACTGCCTAATCTCTTGCTTGGACTAAGTCAATAGCTTCCTATTGTCCTTGCCCCTTAACACATGCTACTGTTAAGACGTAAGTCAAGTATGTCATTTCTCTGCTCAAAGAGAGGTTTGGTTTTCCATTTTACTCCAGTGACTAAAACCCCATTTCTTAAAGACTTATATGAACAGCATACAGTATCTCTCTGTTATGGCCTGAACTGTGTCCCCCAGATCCCCAAATTCGTATGTTAAAGTCCTAAACTCCAGTGTTCTCAGAATGTGACTGTATTTGGAGATAGGGCTTTTAAAGAGGTTTAATTTAAAATGGGTTGTTAGAGTGGGCCCTAACCCAATAGGACTGGTGTCTTTACAAGAAGAGGAGATTAGGACACAGACAACACAGATTGTGGGACAACCATATGAGAACACAGTGAGAAGGCGGCCATCTTCAAACCAAGGAGAGAAGCCTCAGAAAAATCCAAATCTGTCAACACTTTGATGTTGGACTTCTAGCCTCCAAAACCATGAGAAAATAAATTTGTGTTGTTAAAGCCACCTAGTAGTCTATGGTATTTTGTTACGGCAGCCATAACGAACTATAACACTCTCTTTTTCTAGTAACAAATACTTTTTTCCTTACTTTGAATACACTGGACATGTTCCCTTCTTAGGACCTTTGAACTGATTGTTTCCTCTACCTTAAATGTTCTGTTCTCCCTCCCTTACTTCTTTTAAGTCTTACTCAAATGTTACTTCCTCAGTGGAAGGAGCTGCCTTTGACCGCTTCCATTAAAAGTGCATCACCTCCTTCACTCTTACTCTCTCACTCTTAATCCCATATAACTTGTTTCATTTTCTCTTATCGCACTTTATCACTTGTAATAGTAACTGATCAATTTTTATGTTGCTGATGGTCCTTCTCTAGTAATAGGTAAACTCCATGAAGATAGGGATGGTCATCTGTGTGGCTCACTGATGTAACTTTATAGCCTTAGAATCACACCTAGCACATCGTAGATGCTCAAAAAATATTTATTTATTTAGTATTTTTAAAGTTTTATTTATTTATTTTTGAGAGAGAGAAAGAGAGAGAGACAGCATGCAAGTGGGGAAGGGGCAGAGACAGAGGGGGGACAGAGGATCTGAAGCGGGCTTGATGTGGACAGCGGAGAGCCCGATGTGGGGCTCAAACTCATGAACTGTGAGAACATGACCTGAGCCAAAGGCAGACACTTAACCGACTGATCCATCCAGGCACCCCTCAAAAGGTATTTTTTAAATGGATAAAATAGAAATGATAAACTGGCCAGTATCTTAATGATCAGTTGGTCCAATTTCTTTCTGGCTAAGTAAAAATCAAAGTTATATTTAATGTCCCTTAGCTAGTAAAATCTATAGTAATTATTTCCAAATAGTAAAGATTGATCTACTTGTAATAAATATCATTTTGTGCATTGAAAATAAGTACATAAAAATTCTATTTACATATTTGTTATCAATCAATAGACCCAATTAATTATAACTTTGTAATTCCGTTTTCATTAGTCGAAGTAAGCTATGATGAGCATTTCCAAATTTTCATTAAATTAAGACTAACAAGGATTTTGATTTTGGGTTTTTAACTTTCCACTCATAGTAAACAGTGAATGCAGGTTGGGGAGCTGAGATGCGGTTTGCTTCATGCAGTCATTCAGCACCCTAGTCTCTTCTACTTAATAGACCTGCCATTCACTATGTCCTAAAGACGAGGAAAGAAAAGTGTAAAACATTTGTGGGGGATTTTAGAGATCAGAACTGGAGGTGGCCTCTAACACTGTCAGTTAGTTATATTCCATCGGCCAAAAGTAGTCATTTGGCCCTACCTGCATGAAATGTAATTAAAAAGGCACCAAGGAAAGAGGAAGTAGATAACGTAGCGGTGAGCATTAGTCTCTCCCTAATATTTAAGCATTCCCTGCTAGAGGGAGAGCTGATACAGAGCCTTCACACTGGGCCTTCATTCAAAGAACAAAGAGAATCTTTGACTTTCATCATGACCTGCATTACTAGAGCTCAAAAACAGAAAACTAGGAAGTGTTCCTATTATTTTAATTGTGTTCTTCTATTCAGGTTTATTTTTCAGTATAAATCATAAAAATATCAAATATATTATTCACATGTACATTTCAAATGTAAATTACTTATATGTATCCACCACCATTTTTACCTGAACTCTCCCTCATGAAACAGTTTATAAAGCATTTGAGAACACAAAGGAAAATTTGAAAGCATGAATCTTCACAGCTATCCCCAAATTAGCCCAAATCACTGGCCTAACAGAGGGAAATCATAAACCTCCATGTTACTCCTTCATTTCAGTGCTTTTCTGCTAATGATAAATTATACTGGGCAAAATGATAGAATTACTGAAGTTTGTTGATTTAAAGTCTGCCTTTTCTGCAATCTAAGAAACAGACTCTTAGCTCTAGAGAACACACTGATGGTTACCAAAGGGGAGGTGGGGGGCACAGGTGGCAGGCTAAACAGGTGATGGGGATTAAGTTGTTCACTTGTTGTGACAAGCACTGGGTGGCGTATGGAAGTGTTGAATCACTGTATTGTGCACATGAAACTAATATTACACTGTATGTTAACTAACTGGAATTTAAGTAAAAACTTAAAAAAAAGAATTGTATTCATCTGTGGGAATAGAATGATGAAATATACATTGCCCTCCCTTCAAAAATAAATAAATAATGTCAGCCTTCTCTGGGTTAAAAGCAAATAATAAAACAGTATACCAGGAAAGTTAGAGGACTTTTTTTTTTTTAAATTAAAACTTGGGTTCTGGATGGCAGTATTTTACAGTCTATTTGAGTTGACAAATACGTGATATTTTAAATTTTTAATGGAAAGAACATGGGCTATAGAGCCAGACCTGTTGTTGAGCACTGGTTCTAACACTCACTAACCCTGTGAGCTGTGGACACAGCTTACACTTAACTCTCTGAAATTTAGTTTCCTCATCTGTAAAACAGAGAACAATAACTCTTACCTTGCAGGATTGTTCTATATTTTAGAATTAGTTATGAGAACAACTAGTTCAATTCTTGCCCCACAGTTGGCCCTGAATACACCACAGCTATCATTATTATTGCTCCTTAAGATAATAATTTTTAAGGACCAAAATAAGTTATGGATAAAAATTGCATTGCAAGTTGAATGATAGGGGAAATAAAATGTGAGCTGAAACAATGGGGAAGGAAATTTAGTCAGGACTGGAGCTAAACATTGAGTTATTGGTAGTCTTTGGTTGGAAAAGTGGGGCATCAGGAACACAGGGGACTTGAGTTGGGAGCAAATACAAGCTGCTTAGAGAATGAGTAGAGAACTTGACTAAAGAAATTAACTCTGAATGTTCACGGTACATGAACACTTAGCTTGTTAACTTGCTTTTATATGCTTTTAGAGATGGTTACCAGGATTGTCAGTATTTAAATTTACAAAAATCATAGTTTAATGAAAATATTAAGTATTGGTTAAAAAGCATTTTATAAAATTATTATGAAAAGGTTTCTGTGATGATAACAGGCAAAAGGAGTGTGCTAAGCCATTTATAGACTATTATTAGAATATTTGAATAATAGTTTAATTGTGATATGTATTGTTCACATTAACTTCTATAATTTGAACAACATTTAATATTAAATATCCAGGCTGGATGTATCAAATTTCTATTCAAAACACCAAATACAAGTAAAATTTTAGAATTCTCTCACTTTTTAAATTATGATTGGTAAAGATGATTGGTTGCAGTGGTGTGAATTCCTAGACTTCTGATTCTTTTATCCTAAGTCAGAGAGATCAACATGAAAATGGACAGATTGAATATGGTATAACTTTCCTTTCCATGAAATGCCTTCTGATAACTTGACATTAAAGAGATGAGAAGTGCATGCAAAATAACATTTGTTTTCTATAAAATCTTACTTCAGAAAATATCCTGCTTAAAATAAACAAACCAAAAAAAAAAAAAATGAGCAGGCCTACAACCATATCCTTATTTCCTGCTCAAGGATAGCCATATAGCTATGGGGAGACAATCAAACCAGAATAGTTCAACTCCAGATAGCATGCATGCTCAACTTATCCATTTGCTCTCTTCTCTGGGCTACTACAGTGCCAGTCAGAGGCTGGAATTTAGACCACTCATCTGTTGCATATCCTTGGTATCTCACACACACACACACACACACACACACACACACACACACACACACACAGAAGTAGGGAATTTAAAGTCTTATTTTCCTGGACCTGTGAAATAATTTTAGCAACCCAAGGGGATTCAAAGTTTGATGGTTAAACAAATAAACAAACCAACCAGCCTAATGTACAACTTTGTTTTTGTTTTTGTTTTTTTTAACTTTACACTTCGCTACATCATCACATCTGGTATTTCCTGTGAGCCAAAATTTCATTCCCTGCTTGATAATTCATAAAAATTTTACAGAAGCGTTTTCAGCCCAATGATTGCCACCAAGGAAACATCATAGGTATACATTTGTTACATATGAATTAATTAATATAAAATGAGATATTTTATTTACAACCATATTTTCATATGGGAATTAGTGGGCCAAATGCAGCAAACATTGAATTTCCCCTAAACCCATATTCCTTGAGTGTATTTATTTCCACTAATAGAAATAGGTCTAGATAAAACAAAAGTACACCACAAATATATATATTATAACATATATATTATAGCAATGAACCAAGCAATTAGGATATCACACTGTAGACTTGATTTAAATGGAAAGTTAAATTTGATTTCTTATTTTATTCCTCCTCCTCCTTCTTATCATTACTATTTATTGCCCATTGTTTTCTCAGATTATTTATGTCTTAATGAATGTATACTCTTAAGCATTGCTTGCTGGGAAAATAAATCTTCAGTTAATCTGGACCATCATTTCTTTGTCTGCTTTAGAATGGGACACTATTTACATTTTAATGGAAAAGGAACGAAGGATATCAAACCCCAATTTCTTTGGTGAAAGAAGGGGGAAAGCAGAGAAAGAAGGAAAGAAGGTTTAGAAAGAGGAAAGAAGGGTGGGGGGAGGAAAGGAAGGAGAACCGCAAAATAATCTAATTTTGTTTGTGTAGGAAGCTGATCACATCATTCTTTGAAACACTATGCCTTAAAAAAGCAGAGGCACTGAAGTGGTGACTCTTGGATTTGAAAATTCCAGAAAAATAATCATTGAATAAATTTTAATTCCTTCTTATCACACACATGCTGATTCTTTAAACTTTACTGAAAATACCCTATTAATTCTGAAAATTACAGGAAGAGTAATAGATGAACAGAGTGGGACAGGAAGTTACAACAATTTCTAACCCAAATTGTGATAACTTAGTCATTACACGGAAGTTACACAGAAGTTGTTTGTTTGTAATCTGGTACTAGTTGCTTCCCGCTTACCTATCAAGGTGTTTAATTCTACCAGGCGCTAAAACTTCCCTCCACTTTGCCCCCATATCCTCTTCCTTTGCACATGCATCCAATCTTTTACCAATGAACAACTGAAGCCTTCCCACCCCATCCCCACTTTGATGGCCTTTACTCAGACCTTCTGTTCCTGCCTGAATTCTCGTAATAACCTAGCAATCAGACTCATTTTGACCTGAGTTCTGATATTCCTTTTCCACACTGCTTCCACGACCTTCAAATGGTTGAAGTTACAAGCTTAATTTATGTTTTAATGGTGATCCTTTCATGGTCTTTAAATATACAAATCACATCTATTGCCACCACACTTAAGGAGCATCATAAAGCTATTTCATTGATGCAACAAATATTATTGCATGTTTTCTATAAGCAAGAAACTTTGCTAGATCCTGTGGTTATAAAGAGGAAAAGACAGTTACTGCCTTCTTAAAGTATACGAAGGAGGTGATAGGAATGGAAATCATCAAAATCAATCGAGATAATTTTTTAACAAACTTTAGTACCAATGAAGGGAAAACAGCACTTCATACCTATTTGAGCAAGTCTTAGCACAATGTTTCTTTCCTTCAAAGTGTTCATTACATATTCATGAGTTTATTCAATACATATTGAAGGTCTTACCCTGTGCCAAGTATTGAGTTAAAGAATGGAAAACACTTAATAAAGTTTTGGTGAATGAATCAAGGAGTGAATGAATTATAGATCAACTTCCAATACTTTGTATTTCATTGATGAAGGCTACAGAAAGTTTACAGAAGACTTCCCTTTAAGACTGATGAATGTATACTCCCCCTACCCCCACAACACGTAGTTCTGTGATAGCCCTCAACTATAGGCCTTCTCTGTATTGGCTTATCTTGTCTAAAGAGATTTGCTTGACACAAGATAATGCTCTCTGTCCTAGGCAGCCCATATCCAGTGACCAATGAACGTGAGGTGATAAAGGCTCAGTCCCCTCCCCCAACCACCTTAACTTTAGACCTCATTGTGGGGTCAGCTGAGACCTTTGTTGAGACTGCACTGTAGCTCTGCTTCCTCAATGCCTAATCCTACTTCCTTCATTTTGCTTTCATAGATGGGTTCCCCAAATCATAACCTAACAAATCTTCTGTACACCAGTATTTAACTCAGAATCTGCTTCCCAAGAAAACCTACCTATGACATACATAGACCTATTATTTTTCTTAATTACTAATTATGTTTACCATTCAACAATTCAATATGTACTTCAAATATGACAGTAAGTTCACAAAACTTAACTGGCCCAAAAGAATATGTTTCCTAAGGGGTTACAAGAGGTAATTACAAAGTTTAGCACTTTTTGAGGGTTGTCTTTATACATTCTATCCTAAATCGAACTAAACAGATAAGGATACTAGCTGATGTTCATGGCAGTATACTGAAAGTAATCAATAACATTTTAACAAATAAAACCATAAAGCTATAATTGCTTATGATATCTTCCTTTGTAGTCAGATTATTTATTAGCAATTGAATAGTATTGAGGAAAAATAACTCTCTCCAAAAATAATGGTTTAAACCTAAATTTCTAATTGAATTTCAAAATATGTGCAAAGCACTAAATATTCTTCCTTGATTGTTCTAAATTCTGGAGGCTACTGTAAGTTCTCAATGATTGAAATATTTGAAAAATAAAGATAAATACAGATATCTTCATTTACTATGTTTACTAATATGCACGCAGAACTATATAAATTGTTGCAGTAATATGTACTTATCATGAAGTGTCTTGTGTTTTTTTTTTTAATTTTTTTTTTCAACGTTTATTTATTTTTGGAACAGAGAGAGACAGAGCATGAACGGGGGGGGGAGGGGCAGAGTGAGAGGGAGACACAGAATCGGAAACAGGCTCCAAGCTCTGAGCCATCAGCCCAGAGCCCGACGCGGGGCTCAAACTCACGGACGGCGAGATCGTGACCTGGCTGAAGTCGGACGCTTAACCGACTGCGCCACCCAGGCGCCCCGTGTCTTGTGTTTTTGAAACAATATTCAGTATTGAAAATTATGGTGGATAATGAAATAGTATATATTATATATATATGTATATATATGTATATACATATATATGTATATATGTTTATATATATGCGTATATGTCGCCAAAAATCCCTAAGGAAATTAAGGCATGCTTATACTGTTTTTTCAAATATGTTACTACTGTTCGTCTCATACTTTATATGTATAAAAACTAATTTACATTAATACAATTAGTTAAGATTCACAGTTTAAACTTTCACCTATAAGGACACTCACTAGTGTAATTATTGCTGCTGTCTTCTTGCTTAAACAAATCCACACACGTTTATTATAAAAAAGACATAAAGGTAATCTCTATTTCTCTGGATTATTTATTTTCTTTTGGTCAAAGGATGACCAACATTTTAAAATAACGTTAAAATTTGCTTCCTCTTGAGCACCTAAAAATTTCATTCTCACGTTGCTTTAAGGTACTCCAACATGTAATTTTTATCGTATTTTAAGAGAGGAAAAAAAAGATTCACCTTGAGGCAGTCATCTATTAGCATTTGGCCTTAACTAAGTGGATTATGGACTTTGAAACTAAACCTGAACATATCTTTAAAAGGTGCCCAAGCTTAACTATCTTGTCCTATAAATATGGAAGCCGCTTTGACAATAATTGGATCTCTCTAATACCCATATGGATTCAAATATTGCAGAAAGGAAATGGGTTGTAAATTTTGGCAACTGAACCTAACTATACCTCCATATGTATGCTTTACCAACCACAGGATTTGGAATTCGAACTGTTGTTACAAACCATTTTTTTGCTAATTAGAAGCGTCTTCATTTTTCACCTTCACAAGTAAAGTTGCAAGAAGCCCAGTGTTCGCCTTGCTTATCTCAAATTCCCATTTGGCAGGCAATGTGAAAACTAACTCCCAAAGAGCTGTCATATGCCTAGAGTCTCCAGCTTGGCACAGCTACTAGCTTTGACCTCAGGGAATTTTCATGTGTGAGTCTTCCTGTGGTTTACCTCTGAGAGTTCTCTCTAAATTGAAAGAGAGCAAGAGGGATGGGTAAAACAACAGCTCGACAAGCCAGGTTTATTTTAAGTGGTATACAAAAACAAATTCTCTTGCAGGACCGAACTGCTACAACATGGTCTCACATAATTACTCTTACAAAGTAATTCAGAGGGAGCAAGGCCAATTATCTTAACAATTATAAGGTGTGCTAACAGTGCAACGCCCATTCATCAGAATTAACACCTACCAATGTTTCTATAGACAGTGCATCTAAGTGTGAGAAATACAGATCGTGGTGACTATGCCCCTGATTACCATCACATGCCATCTACTGTCATAGGTTCTGCTCACTACCTGTTTATATTATAGCCACCATGGGAATTCGCACCTGTCTCTTTGTAAACAGGCCAGGATGAGTGGACCAAACATAAAGGCAATCTAAAATTCAGCCTTTTTAACTAGTGTAGACTATTAATTATATATTTCTAGATGCCAGCTGGATCTCGATATTTGAAGTGTATAATATGTTCTTTCCATGAATTCTTCTGGAATATTTTCAGTTATTACTGAATTGGTAGTCATTTCTATTTTCATTGTAGTGTAGTGGAGAGCCAGAATCTGGTGAGAAAGTTCCCTGCTTCAAGTCCCAACTCTGCCATCCAGTACCTAACTTTGCGAAACTGAATTAATAACCATTTCTGTCAGCCATTTGCCTATAAGGTCTCAGATTTATTTCTTGCTCTGCCCTTATTCCTCTTTTCTATTGCAGGGAATGCTTCCCTGCTTGTTGGTTTCTGGGCAAGTGCAGCCATTGGGAGGAACTGTAGAAGACCAGAGGACAGAATGAGAAGAAAGAGCATGGTATGGCTCTGCCCTTCTCTCAGAAAGGTTCATTGTGGAAGGTTCACGTGCTTCATGGGGAATCTCCATCAGATCCCATGCTTCAAGGTCCTATTTGGATAGCCACTCACTCAATGGGCACCCATAGGGCAGACCCACTGAGGTTCTACCTCCTCCAAGGTGGCCCCAGATCCAAACAAAGTTACCATCTCTGTGTGACCTCTAGAGTTGGGGATAGTTTCTTGTCCTTCCATGATTTATGTAATCAGTTTCCTACATTAAATTCTTTCCTTTTGAGGGGTGCCTGTGTGGCTCAGTTGTTGAGCATCTGTCTCTTGATTTTGGCTCATGTCATGATCTTACAGTTCGTGAGATTGAGCCCCACGTTGGGCTTTTTGCTGACAAGCATGGAGCTTGCTTGGAATTCTCTCTCTCCCTCTCTCTCTGCCCCTCCCCCTGTTTGTGCTTTCTAAGTAAATAAATAAATATAACAAAAAAAATTTTTTTGAGATATGTTGAGAAATTCTTATTTTCCTGATTGGTTCCCAATATACCAATGCTTCATGGGGATACATAAAAAGTTATATATAAGTGTGTGTGTGTGTGTGTGTGTGTGTGTGTGTGTGTGTGTGTGTGTATTCTAGATATCAACATCTGTGTCTATCTAAACACCTCTTTAAAATGCAAAGAAGACTTAAATATAAAGAAAACCAATCTCATTATAGATTCCTTCTAGACTTGGGGTATTTTCTCCCATCCTCATCTTTACGACTGACTCCTTGGAACTAATTTGACAGAAATTCCTTTCTTTCAGCCAAAATTTTACCTTCAATAAAGTTTTTATTAAAAATTTTACCTGAAGTCATTTTTCCTAAAATCAAGGTTTTGTCCCAAATAGTCGGTTGATATAGTGTTAATAGAAACAACTCTTTTGTAATTTATGCTCTCATATATCTTTGATTTTTATACAAAATGCAAAAAGCATAAAAGGCTTGGGAAACAAGTGTAACTGACCCTTGTCGCTCCTACAGCTCAGCCGGAGGCAGAATGATCACATGGACTTACCTGCATGCAGTCTGGTGGCTGTATTAGTTTTCTACTGCTGTGTAACAAAGTGCCACAAAGCCGATTAAAACAGCATATGCTTGTTATCTCACAGAGCTTGTGGGTCAGGGGTCTGGGACGGGTCAAGTAAGTCTTCTGCTCAGGGTCTCACAAAGCCAAAATTAAAACATTGGCCAGCCACATCCTCATTTGGAGGCTCACAAGAGAAAGGTCCAACTTCAGGCTCATTGAGTAATAGCAGAACTCATTTTCTTGTGGCTGTATGATTGAAATCACTGTTTTCCTGCTAGCTGTCAGCCAGCTATTGCTTCCAACAGCTAGAGGCCACATGGAGTCCCTTGCCCCTTGGCGGTCCACATAGACATTTCAAAGCATGGCTCTTTGCTTCTTTAAAGCCAGCAAAATACTCTCTTCGGCTTTGAATCTCTCCCTTTAGGCAAGTCCAATTTCTCTTAAGGGCTCACTTGATTAGGTCAGGCCCACCTAGCAAAATTTTGACTCACCAAAATTCAACTGATTTGGGACCTCACCTATATGTGCAAGATCACGTCACCTTTGTCATATGCCATAACCTACTCACTGAAGTGAAATTTAGCATAGTCACAGTCCCACCCGTAGAGAATGGGGAAGGGGATTATACAGAACATGTACAATAGGGGGTCAGAATCTCAGAAATCATCCCAGAATTGTGCCTACCATAATGTTTATGAGCATGAGTTAGTTGATTTACAGAGCTATCAGAGAATGTTGATAAATCTGGCAAGAGGGATAATGGAAATGGTTAAGAGAGCTTGCCTTCTAGTCATATTTAAGTGGCAGTGTTGACTTCTTATGGGACACCGATAGTCATATAGATAACTACTCAGTATAGTTATCAGTACTCCAGAAAAACTCCTATGAAACCATATTTTTATGCTAAGATATTGTTTTAAAATTTGTGAAAAAGCTAAAATTACCATTTGAAAGATAGTGCTAATGTAAGCAAATACAAATTGACTGATAAAAACAGACATTAAAAGAATACTTTGTCTCTCTTTATTATTTATTTATATATCTACTTATTATTTTTCCTTTCCATAGGCAAATTATACCGTATCTGGAGCCAAGACTAGACAACTTTTTTTCTCCTCGATACTGAGATTTCAGAGTTATAATCACCCTGGCACCCCCAGACAGACAATTGATTCAGAAGAATCCTCTGACTCTTCAAAGGAAAGTGACAAATTCTCTAATTTAAGTAACAAATTAGAAAAATCAATAAATCTCTGTCTCTGATCTCATGATTTTCACTAGGTAAGAAAACTTTTTCTAATATAATTGTTCAGGTCCCCTTTGCCACCCCCAATCTATGACTTGTTTTTATGACCTTATTTTTTTGTCCTACATGGACTTGTGATGATAACTTACAGAGTGATCCTCTCAAATCTCTGGAGATAAATGTATCAGAGCAGCTACAAATCTCAGCTATAGTGAGAACCTATGAAATGTGGAAGCAAAAGACAGCTGTCTTCAAATTTCTGAATCATAAATTCAATTGAATTTTAAAAACTTACTCAATTTTTCTGAATTTCAAAGGAAAGATAATTACTTAGATATGATGTACCAAATATTCAATAAATGAATACATTTTATTACTTTTTTCAGTCAACTTTCATTTTAATAGAGTCTACTTCTTGCTAGAAGTTCATCTGAAAGGAAACAGTATCATATATATGATATGATATCATACTGTATATATCATATATATCTTATATATAAGATATATATGATACTGTTTTTCAGAGTGTATTTCATGGCTCATGTGATGCTTTTGCTAAAGAGAAAAAAAAAAAGATGGGGCACCTGGGTAGCTCAGTCAGTTAAGCATCAGACTTAGGCTCAGGTCATGATCTCATGGTTCGTGAGTTTGAGCCCCACGTCAGGCTCTGTGCTGACAGCTCAGAGCCTGGAGCCTGCTTTGGATTGTGTCTCCCTCTCTCTCTGCTCCTCTCCCACTCATGCTCTGTCTCTTTCTCTCTCTCAAAAATAAATAAACATTTTTAAAAAATTTTAAAGAGAAAGAAAAACATAGTAGTAAATACAGGGAGATGCTGAGATGCTGTATACTTAACAGTGCAGTGCTAGAAGATTTACAATGAGCATAAGCATAGTAAAGGCTCTGATACTTACTACCATAAAGATAAATGCTTATTATTTTTCTAAAACTTGCTAAAATTCCATAGGACAAGTTTAGGAAAATGTGGGGTTTTTTTTTGTTGTTGTTGTTATTGTTGTTGTTTTAATGTTTACTTAAACATTAAACAGAGATACAGCATGAGCAGGGGAGGGGCAGAGAGAGAGAAAGACACAATCTGAAGCAGGCTCCAGACTGAGCTGTCAGCACAGAGCCTGACGTGCGGCTCAAACTCACCAATCATGAGATCATGACCCGAGCCGAAGTCAGAGGCTTCACTGACCAAGCCACCCAGGTGCCCCTAGGGAAATGTTTGTAAACAATTTTGAACATCTGGAGCCTAGCTGATTTATTTGGAGTTTTCTCACCTGAACTAAGAAAAGAGGTATAAATGATACAGGCATCAGCAGAAGAAATAGAGTCACTACGAGTGATAAACAGAAGCTGTAGTTTTGATTTGAGATGATCACTCTTACCATCTTTCAGCAATAGTAAATATCACCAATGACATCAAGGGAAATGTGTTATTGAAGAGAAATAAATCATGATTGCCATTATCCAAACTAGGTGATACATTGCAACACGTTATGGCTCAGTCTTCCTATAGAAATGTTCTTAGAATCTGGCCCTGTGGAGCAAATGGGGGTGGGAGGTTTAACGGGGGGTGGGGGGGGCGTGGGCAGGCAAAGATTGCTACCTCCAGTAGTAAAACAAAGGAAAGAACTGTAAAGATCTTTTTGAATAATTACCATTGTGCCTAGAGACTAGTGAATGGTAATTGCTGTTGAGAATGCTAGTAGATAGGAAAATAAAATCTCAGTTATATGACAGGAGGGGAGGACAGGCAAACACTTTATAGAGTGGTCAGAGGGGTTTGAAGGGTAACGTTAAGGAAAAAAAAATAGACCTTGTTTATGATGTCCAAAGCTGTCCCCTGGGATACAGCAAATCGATGTAGTGGTCTTCTGCTGCTGGAGGTAAACACGACACATGAATGTAGAAACTTAGGACAAAATGAAATGGCTTAGTTTGTGCTGGGTTAAATTTAATTAGCACTTTCCCTGTTTCACCCCAGACCAAATGATGGGATACCTCTTCTCTTTTCATTCATGCTTCGGGCTGCTCTTCACATGATGTGAGGTAGCAAGATAAAGTAAAAGTAGCAGTAAATAATAATTAGCTGAGCGATCTTACAGAACTTGGTAACTTTCCAAAGCCACAGTGTTCCATCTAGAAAACGAGCGTTACATATTTCTTAAGGTGATCTGTCAATTCAAATGTATAAAACACATGATAAATTATTATTATGTTATTATAATGATGTTATTATAAGTTTGACACATTCTGTTGTTTGACTTAGGCAGTCCTGGGTCCTACCCACTGATCTGGACTTCGTTTGGACATTGCTGCCACTTTTGGTCAAACCAATCTCCTACCACCCGCGACAAGATATATTAGATAGATGAGTGCTGACAATAACATAGAACATAGGTTTTATGTTTGAATAAACTAAGCTTTAGAGATACGAAGTATTTTTCCCACCCGAGTGGTTCATGTAGTACATCATGACTTAAAGTTTAGGTTTTTCTGATGATATAGTTTATGATCTTTCCACTGTACTATTATGCCCAAGTAGGAGCCAATATTGATAAACACCACTATGTTAGATGTAGCCCTTTGAATAGCATATTCAGCAAGGAACGTGTTAGAATGTTATATGTGGACTGAAGGAAATGGAAATAAAGCTAGTCTTGCAAATATAGATACTCCATAGGAAGCAAAGAAGGCATTGCTTAAAGGCATGGCTAAAAAAATCATTAGCAGAAGAATATTTTAGGAGACTGTCTTCAGAGGACTTGTTTAAGGAGTGCTAAAAATCATGAGAGAGAATTAAGAGAATTAATAAGCATTGTATACGCATTATTTCACTTAACCCTTCCATAAACCTACGAGGAAGGAATGACAGTATTTTGATCTTACAAGTACAGAAACTGAGGCTCAAGGAGACTCCAGGTCCCACTGGTAGACACGTTTTAAAAACAAACATATAACACTACTGTGCCCTAGCTACTGTTCTAAGGTATTTAGAACAAATAGAAAGTAACTACAAATTACTACTTTCTACAAATAGAAAGTAACTTAACTCTTGCAGTGGGGTGAGAGGGTATGTATTACTATCTCCAGCTGACACAGTATTCCCAGTAGGTGGTAGAGTCAGAGTCCTCCTGCATAAGCACTTTGTTACTCTGCCCAGTAAGCAAAGGAGCTGGAACACCCATTTGCACATTCGTCTCCGTCTGATCTCAGTGCATACCCTCCAACAAACTAAGCTACCAATGCAAGGAAGCCTGGTCAATAAAAAAAAAAGCATGAAAATAGTCGACTTAGATTATGTATGATTGGAACACTTTGGTAGGTAAATAATACAATATTTTGCAGCAGTATGTGAAACAAAAATTAAACAATCATCGACAGATTCCATCTAGTTGCACCTCGATCTTCATGCCATAACAGCCACAATAATAATAAATCACAATTGCGTGCTTACAATGTTTCAGGTGCCTAAGAAGAAGTGTTTTTGTGTTCTTCCTCAGTGAATTAACACAACAACCTAGAATAGGACACTTCTCACCATTTTTCAAAGGAGGAAACTGAGATAAAGGGGAATTAAGTAATTTGCCCAAGGTCCCACAGCTAGCAGGGGTAGAAGATTTGTGCCCAAACCCAGGCAACCTCCCAGGAGTCTGTAAGCCAACACCCTATACCCCTAACCTGCATGGTCATGATCATGAGCCCCAGGGGGTCTGAGACCCTTGTCTCTAGGCATCAAAACCATGAGGTCAGCGCACAGTTCTCACCTCAGTAAACATGGACTTTAATTAATGTCTGTGAAAATAATTCTCTGTGATATGTTTTAATTCAAAATACATGAAAATACTGGGGCATCTGGGTGGCTCACTCGGTTAAGTGCCTGACTCTTGGTTTTGGCTCAGGTCAGGATCTCATGGATTCATGAGTTCGAGCCCCACATCAGGCCCTGCACTGACAGCACAGAGCCTGCTTGGGATTGTCTCCCTTTCTCTCCGCCCCCACCCCAAAATAAGTAAACTTAAAAAAAATACATGAAAATATCTCAACTAGTAGGGAAAAAATATAATGTGAATGAAACTGTAAGCATTTTCAGGTATGGAAGTGAACTCCTAGAAAGCAATCATAAAGAGAATAATGTTCTGGGGTGCCTGGGTGGTGAAGTCCGTTAAGCATCCGACTCTTAATATTGGCTCAGGTCATGATCTCACAGCTTGTGAGGCATCCCATCAGTCTCTGTGCTGATGGTAGGGAGTTGGCTTGGGATTCTGTCTCTCCTTCTCTCTGCCCCTCCTCCATTGTGCTCTCTCTCTCTCTCAAACTAAATAAACTTAAAAAAAAAAAAATAAAAAGAGAGTAATGTTTTGTAGTTCAAGTATTAACTAGGAAAATGTTTGCATTTATCTAGGTTCTGAAGGAGATGGAATCATAGCCCCTTTGTATTAAAAGATATTTTTCCAAACAATAGCCCTGGAGTTGGTATGAATTGCCTATATATACACACACACATGCTACATGTACATACATATATATACATGTACCTTAGTACAATTTTTATGGATCCTTCTTCTAATTTCTATATCTGCATAGTAACCATTATAAGAAAAAAAAAGGTACAATTAATTAATTGAACTTTGTGAAAGGTAATATGCAAATTCCCCATTACTACTAACATATGATGCCTTCTTTCAGTCTAAATATGTTTTGGGTTTTTTGGGGTTTTTTTGAACATGTAAATGTAGCTTTTGTTTTAGTTGTAACAATAGCTCTGTGTGCTTCATTGCCAAGTTCACTCAAGTAACATGCATGAGAACAGACCTCTATGAGCTACTCTTGGCTTCCTAAACTATTGCTACCCAATGGACTCCCCTCTGTGCTTCTCATTGTCTCTACTACACGTTAATCTTCTGAGAACTCTATTCCATATGAAGAAGGAAGATAAGGAAGTTGTTAAGGCAAACTGACAAAAACAGCTGAAAGTAAAGATGATAAGAGTTGGTGAAAGAAAAAAAAACATGTAATTAACTCTGCAATTCAAGAACTGGGAGTGATCTAGTAGCAGAAGAAATCATGTGAACATGAAATTAAAACAATAGGATTAACTACTACACTTTTTTTTTTTTTTTTTTTGCCACTGGGTGATCCGTTGTAAGGGAAACTTCATAACCCTGGAATTTAGAGTGGGAAAGTCAAAAATTTATAGGGAACACCTTCTCTTTCTCTATACTCTTGTTTATTTGTACTTCCTTCTGTACAAGAAAACTCTGATACTGAACAACCAGCTCCATAAACTTTTTTACAGACTAAGATTTTTTTTTTTTTTTTAATATAAAAGCACAATAATTCAACAACACAGCAAGACTGATGAGCTGTCGGGGGACATGACTGTCTCTTCCTCCACCTCCTCCTGCTGCTGGGATTTAAAACCCTTAAACTTTCTCCAGAGTCTGTTTCCATCCAAGCAGTCAGATGCCATCCTCATCCTGGTGTGGAATCTGATCCCTTAATGTATTAAAAAGTTGTTTCTTTCTCCTAACATTTCTTCTTAATTGGTAATGTGTCTTGCATGACACAAATGATCACTGCTTATCATGAATTCCCAGCCTACAAGGAAAAATTAACAAGTCACATTTTGTTTCATTGAATTGTATCTTGATGGTCCAAGACAGGTTTGGATAAAGCAATTTCCATTATCTGATCATCAGAACATTTATTTTCATTAAAAAAAAACAAACAAACAAATTTATACTTCAGCATATTGTGTATTTGCAGAGCTGAGGTCCTGTGCTCACTTTGTAGGCACGGAGCAGCTGGCAGACTAGAGTGGACACTACATTTCTATCAGCAAAGCAATCCTCGCAGGCTGGATTTCTGCAACTTGAAAGAATAGCCCTTGTGAAACATTCTGACGCCGCGAATTTGAAGTCTCTGTGTACTGTGACTTGCCAGAAAATTTAAAATGTTAAATAATCTCTCAAACTTGCCCTAGAAACTCAAGTTGGCTTATTAAAGTTTTTTTTCCCCCTGTTTGAAAAACTCCTTTGTTTCACTAACGGCAAATCTCCTGTGTTTTGTAACGTTGTTATTGAACAAGTTTAATGATTTGCTGAGGACCTCATCTAGAGGCATTACCAAGCAGCTCGAGATTAGAAACGTATGGTGGTGGAGGCTCTCCTAGAATAAATGAAAATATTTTATTCAGCTACCGAGAAGGGTCTCCAGAGATCAAATTAGAAGCTAGCTGTGAAGGGAGATGTTTAGGCATGCTCTGGAATTATTTATCAGCATTTTCTGCTTGTGTGAGAATAAGCAGACATTAAGTTTAAATTAAACAAAGAGGGAAAGAAAACAAGTTTTGTTTTTTTTTTTCCAGTAATTTGACTGCTAATGATATTTCTGAATTATTCTCAGCTTAATAGTTTAAGTAATTTGCAATGATAATAATTGTTCCTGTTAAAGCTCCAATAGTGTCAATTTTTTTTTCTTTTTGCCAAGATTAACCCCCTTTAAAACCTTTAATGGACAAAATAAACTGCAAATTTATTGTGGGCTTTGTTAATTTTTAAATTTGTTTTCTTCTTGACATTTCTTTTAATTTAATTTAATTTTATTACATTCATCAACAATTTGAGAAACTAACTTAAAAGTCCATTAAAAAGGAATAAATGTTCTTTATGTTGTGCTTGTTTGTCTTTATTTATAATGAGGCTGAGCTTGTAGATAGACTAAAGGCCGCTTAATTATTACCTTCAACATTAATGTGCTTTTCTCATGCACTTTCAAAATAAGTATGCTTTTAGGGTTTTTGGAAAGAAATAAACTGTTAACATGGGGTTGCAATAGTCCCTTAAATAATTAAATAAATAAAACAGACCCTATCTCAAATTAACACAGAAGCCTATATTTTAAATAAAATTTAGGTGATGAACTTGTGCTAAAAGCAGTTAAACTTTGTTCTTAAAAGAAGACTGCATGTTATTACAAATAATTGGCAATTGAAAATATTTTCATGTGAAATGCAGCAGGTTAATAAACTAGAAACTAAATCCCTAAGTGCTATGGCTGCTTTTCATACTGAGGAAATGTAAATATAGAAGCGGACGTTTTGTCAGCCAGTAAATTGTCTTTCTCCTGTCCTGAATGAAGTCACCCTATCAATCATCTGCGTAGAAAGGAGCAGGACCGCTAAGGCTCCCCTCGGCAGTCACTGTTTCACACGTGACGTGTTTGATAGAAGCAACTGCTGCTAGGAACTCATGTTGGTAGTTTTGAATGTTCTGCCTTCATATTAACTATTTTTAAAAGGATTTGGATGTCCTCAAATAATTTCAATTAACTTATTCCATTGTGACTTAGAGTTAAATTGTATCTTAAACTTTAAAAAGGTATGAAAGGTAAAAAAAAAAAAAAAAAAAAAAAAAGTGAGCTAAAATGAGCTGAGGACTTAATAAAATATGATCCTTTCCCAGCCAGAGGAAAGCATTCCTAACATTTGGAAAAACAAACAAATATATATATATATTGGTATACATATATGTATGTGTCTATATGTGTATATGTATATGTGTGTATGTGTATATATACATGTATGTACATATACATGTGTATATATGTGTGTATATATATACACACGTATATATATACACACATACATACACATGTGCAACATAGTCCCTCTTTGTGTGATTTGAGAAGGAGAGTTAATTTGTCATTGTTTTCTTATATGAAACATTGCAAATGTTAATGATTTTTAAACACTTTAGAGCGACATTTTCAACCCTCTGCTAATACTCTTATAGTGCTTGGGAATCAAATAATTACAAGATAAGGTATTAAAACAGTCAAGAAGGCAATGCAATACTATAAATTAAAATGAGAAAAAGGACTCATTTACTGACACAAAGAGGGGAACAATTCAAATAGACATTATTAGTAGAAATTTATCAAATGCCTTCATATCAGTTTCTTTTAAAATAGTTTTAGATAGGGGCACCTGGGTGGCTCAGTCGGTTAAGTGTCCAATTCTTTGTTTCAGCTCAGGTCATGATCTCAGGGTTCGTGAGTTCAAGCACCACGTGGGGCTCTGTGCTGACAGTGTGGAACCTGCTTAGGATTCTCTCTCCTTCTCTCTGCCCCTATGTTTGTGTGCTCTTTCTCAAGATTAAATAAATAAATTTAAAAAACAAAATGTTCTTAGATATGATTTAATTTATACCTGCCTGTGGTTTGTTTGTTTTTTCCAATATTTATTTATTTTTTGAGAGAGAGAGACAAAGACAGAGATAGAGCACAAGCAGGGGAGGGGCAGAGAGAGAGGGAAACACAGAATCAGAAGCAGGCTCCAGGCTCTGAGCTGTCAGCACAGAGCCCAACACAGGGCTCAAACTCACGAAGATCAACCTGAGATCATGACCTGAGCCAAAGTTGAACACTTAACTGACCAAGCCACCCAGGTGTCCCTATCTGCCTGTGTTTTTGCCTTAAATTGCTTATTTTCCTGAAATGCCAGAATTTGACTTTTTTATGTTTTGTCTACTAGAGACTGAAATCTCTCAGATTCCCCAAAACACTTATTTGTGATTATGTCTTTCGCACAACTGTATAGTTGATATGTTAGCTTTTTCTCAAGTATAATGAATTGCTTTGCAGTATTCTCACAGGTAGTGACAACTACTTTCAACTATTTTCTACTTATTTCTTCTATAATCTACTGCATGACTTTCTCTTTGTCTCTTTTCTTATCATGGTTCCTGATGTTCCAATAAGGGCACAGAAATTTTAACAAAGGTACATTCTTATTCATGATATAACTGACGAACCACACGTGTACCGCCATTAACTGGGCAGTACTGGTGAAAGCTGAGCTTGAAAAGCCCTTGCAGATAGCATTAGTGTCTGGATAATGGTTAAGCAGAGAGGTTAACCGATGTTACTGATTGCATATATTTATTTTGAATTCTTAGAGATGAGGTACTCTTTCACATGATAATCTTCCTAATAAGCACGTCTGGGTATCTAATTTATAAACTGCCAGTCTTCTTTCCCCTATCTAGATTCCTTAGTCTACTTCTTCAACATCTCTTTAATTTCTTTCCAATATCTTTCATTTGTTTCATCACATCTCAGGACTTTTTTTTTTTTTAATTTTTTTTTTTTCAACGTTTATTTATTTTTGGGACAGAGAGAGACAGAGCATGAACGGGGGAGGGGCAGAGAGAGAGGGAGACACAGAATCGGAAACAGGCTCCAGGCTCTGAGCCATCAGCCCATAGCCTGACGCGGGGCTCGAACTCACGGACCGCGAGATGGTGACCTGGCTGAAGTCGGACGCTTAACCGACTGCGCCACCCAGGCGCCCCACATCTCAGGATTTTTTAAAATCACATCTGCCTTGAGAAAATCTTTTCTATTTCAATCCAACTGTCCAGTTTATCCATATCTGTATCCTGGATGGTGAGGATTGGGGGTGGGGCGGGAATCATACAATCAAGCTGATTGGTGTCATTTTAATTAAATTGCCACCAGACTCTTGTAGGACTTCTTTTTATATTTTCTTACTTCAACTTTCTTACTTCTTCTCCACTCTTCTCAAATATTTGGGCCCATGATCTTGCTCCCTATTTTGACAGATGAATAGATTCTTCTCCATAGAAATCAGTACTAGGGAACTCTGCCTACATATCATTGCCAAACTACAAACATTCTTTTCTTCCTTCCCTTCTATTACAAATAAGGGTATGTCCTCCCTTGAGTTGAAAAATAACCTCTCTATATCTGCTTCCAATATCCACCCTTCTGACCTTCTTAGAAAACTGAACCCCTTCACCCATTCTACTAACTTCTACACTTTGGCATTTAGATATACTGAGGACTCTCTCATCTTAAACACACAAAAAAAGCAAAATAAAATAAAATAAAATAAAGATCTTCCTCTACCTCAAGTTCCCCCAGCTACAAGTCTACTTCTCTCCTGTAAATGTTTCCACATAGTTGTCATCTGTGTGCTGCCTCCCCTTTCTCACTTCCCATTCATTCCTCCCGATACTGCAACGCTCCACAGAGAGTGTGCTCTCACCAGAATTACCACCGACTGGTTACACTAAACTTTATGGATCCTTCTCAGTCCTCATACTACTTCATCCCTGAGCACCATCTGGAAACATTGACTAATCTCAGAGTTGAGTAGTTGGGACAAAGACCACATGACTCACAAAGCCTAAAATATTTACTATCTGGCTTTTTGCAGAAGAAGTTTGATAACCTCTGCTATATTTCACACTTAAAAAAAAAAAAGGTCTCTCTTTAGCTACTGTAACTTGTCTCCTTACTAGGTTTCACTTTTTACTAGATCTTTTAAATGTTCATGTTCATCCAGGTTATACCCTGGTTTCTATCATCTTCTTCATCTACATAGTCTCTGAAAGATTCCATCTGCATTTGTAGGATCTTCACATACTAGCTGATCTATAGGTTGATAACTCCCATCTCTTCTGAGCTTCAGAAACATGTAACTACTACAAAGATTCTTCTACTAGATTATTTTCTAGGTTTCTAAAATTTAACAAAAACACACAATTAAGCATACCATCTGATCTACTCTCCAACCTGCTCTGTGTCTTTCGTCTCACTGATGGGTACCACTGAGTTAGTTGAGTCATCAGCTAAGGTTTCATAATGGCTTTCTCTTGCCTTTTGTATCTAACTTATCAGAATATGTTCCGAGTTCTCACCATACCTCAGGTCATCTCAATCTCTGATATGAATTATTTCAAAAGCCAACTAATGTTCTCTTTGTCCAATATTGTCAATCTTGGCGGTATTCATGAATCTGTATATACAGCATATTACAGCATATACTTTTTTTCCCCACACCTACCCACATCTTCCTACCCAAAACATACACACACACACACACACACATACACGCATACACACACACATACACACACACATACACACACACACTTCAGCCAGCTAAATCTGGATTCAGGCTTCCATTTGTCCTCAAAGATTTTACTGCCCTCCATAAATTCCTCTAGACGGCTCTAGACAGATTACTGTCTCTTTTTATGTTTCCTAACTTCTTCATGCTTCCCCTTGTCATAATATTTTTTATATTTCCTTCCCTGTACTATATACTCTAAGCCCATGACAGACAGAGATTATGTCAGCCTTCTTCACCATGCTCTTTTCAGCAAGTTGTACAATACTTGGCTTAAAGTAAACACAAAATAATCTTATTTGAATGAATCATAAGGTTTTGTCAATTTGGAGAATCATTCATACTAATCATGCTTTCTAAAATAGCTAGACTTTTTATGTAATTTAACATTATGAGCAACATTTATTTCAATTCTTGCTTTAGTTCTTAGAAGACCCTATGTCTCATCTGGTGCCACTCATCAAAATGGCCAATTGTGAATGTAAGCGATGCTGGTCTGTGTCTCTTACAGAAGAAATACCTGTACCCATGGATCCTCCTTTCTCTTTCGAGGCTTGTGTACAGGGTTTTTGTATACAAAGAAGAGTAATCAACTGCTTTGCAAGGTGCTGCTGGGCAATACGATGCTGTGACCAAAAAAAAATGCCAGCAGCCATAAATTTGAAAACAGTAAGCTTGATTTTTTCAAAAGCAGCATGGCTGTGTATAATTACTATGCTTTGCATTTTTAAATATCATTGTCTTTAATTAAGGTATGTTTCACAAAGGAAACGTATTGTTTTATGAATGTTATAAGTATAATCAATCAAACAAGTGCTGTACAGCACAACATAATGTCATGGGGAACACTTAATAAACAATAATTTATTAATCAATCAGAAGGGCTAACAGTAATGGATTGCTGCCCTACATAAGAAGCTTACACACTGTCATATTATCCCTTGTCGTCTAAATGGGTTTCCTTAAAGCAGAAAGAGTTCTAAGGCACAGACTGTTCCTTGCTGGAAAAATGCAGGTCATTTCAAGTTATGGATTTATGAGACAAAAACATCTTTGTTTGTCCAATTTTTATAGTTTATCCAACTTTGATGAGTAAATTCAAAACCTGGCAAAAGAAGGGCATATAATAAAAACTGGGGCACCCTCCTCCGAGTCACCAAGTGAATAGATCTCCTGTACCACTTCTTATTGATAATGAATTCTCCATTTACTAAGGGAGACAGAGTGAAGCGTTTCTTGGCAAATTATAGTCTCCTCTGCTGCTGCCAAATGAAATACTTGAACAAGTGCAATCCCACATCCTACGCTTGATGGGAGTCTAATGTCACTATATTTGGAATGAAACATTGCTCAAAAGTTGGTAACAAAACTGTTTTTGTTTTTAACAGGTCTCAACTGTTTCTCTTCTCCCTCATATCTCGCAGATCCTACGCCTCAGATTCTTATAAGAAGAATCTGAAGAGAATCATTTACCATTTCCACATCAAGTCTTTGCCTGTGAGTAACCACATTTTATCATTATGGTTTGAATTCATAGAAGACGCTTCAAGAAATGTCTTCCATCCTAATGACGGAGGAAACGAAACAAAAATTCATCATACTAATCTCATGTTTCTGCCAGCAGAGTAACAAAGCATTTGAGGAATCCGAGCACAATGGGTGTGCCGAGATAGCCTCAAAGCAATGAGGTACACATGTTAATGACAACAGTCAAACTATTCCCAGTTTGACTTTTCTTGTACACTTATCTTATTACAGCAGTGTTCACTTCAGGAAACATCATCTCTTCCTCTCTCCTGTTACACAGAACCCAAGTTCTCTTCAGTTTTCAGAGCTCTTGTGCTTTTATCTACGGTAGCCCTTCCCTTACTCCCGTGGAATGCTTCAGTGCCCCAGGAATGGGTCATGAAGTTTAGGCAGAGGAGGCTGACATGGAAGGGAAAAGACAAAGAAAGTAGACATGGTACCTAACCATAATTGTAAAAACATGCCCTTAGGAAACAGAGACATTTGAACATAATCCTAGCTCAACCATTTAGTAGGGTTAACCCCTTCTAAATAAGACATGATAACACTAAAGATGGCAGTACTTAACTGTACTTAATTGAAGCAGATACTGTTGCTAAGTGAGAAAACACCATTCTCAATCCCCTCAGCTGTCTTCACTACATGATGCTAGAAATGGTAAGCGCTACCTTTCCCAGACACCTTTGCAGCAAGGAGTGGCCATACAAATGGTTCTGGTCAATAAGATATAAACAGAAACCTGCTTGGTAGCTCATGGGAAGACGTTTGTTCCCTTTTTCCTAGAGATAGATGTCCTTGGCCTTTCTCACCCTCTTTTATTCTTGCCTTGAACATGGATGTGATACCTGGGCAAAAGCAACCATATTCTGACCAAGTGTTCATGAGATAGCTTGCTAGGGATGGGGGCAGAATAGAATGACAGAAAAAAAAAAAAAAAAAACAGCATTTATTATCTTATTGAACTGCTGCAATAGCGCTGAACTGCTTACCTTTAGATTTCAAGTTATGTGGGGGAAATAACTTAGTTTTTAATAACGATAATTCAGTTAGTTACTTATATACCCAATGAAGTCCTAAGTGATATAGTAATACAAACATTCTTCATTTAGGGCACACTTAGTGTCTTACTAATACTATCACAGCACCCTTAGGCCAAAAGAAACATCTAAAAGGTTCTATTTATTAGCTGGTAAATCCAAAAATTTAATATGCATTTACATCTTAACAGTTTAGTACTTATTGGGCATAGCGCAACTTCTCAAACTTGGAATCAAAAGTTTGATTCCAAAGATTATACAAACTGCAACCATCATTTCTTGTTCCACATGACATTTTGCATAGCATTTTATTTTCATTATAGTAACCACTGAAAACCCAGCTTTACAAAGATATGATGTCAGTGAAAGATATGATGTCACTGTAGCAAACTAATGTCAAAACAGTGAACTATCAGGGTATCTGGATGGCTCAGTCAGTTAAACATCCGACTTTGGCTCAGGTCATGAACTCGCAGTTCATGAATTCAAGCCCCACATGGGGCTCTGTGCTGACAACTCAGAGCCTGGAGCCTGCTTTGGATTCTTCGTCTTCCTCTCTCTCTGCCCCTCCCTTGTTTGCCTTCTGTCTCTCTCTGTCTCTCTAAAATAGATAAACATTAAAAAAAATGAAAAAAAAAAAACGGTGAACTATCTTGAGATACTGGTTTGTACAGCGACTAACTGATGTCACTGTATTTTTTTAGAGAATCATTGCCCTTTGCCTTTGTGAGTGTGCCTTGACCTGCCATTCGGGACTCACAGCCGTAACTTCCAGCTATGATATGATAATAAAAAAGAGATAATAAATGTAAATAATAAGTGCCAGTAGCTAACATATAACAGGTCAGCAATTAATTGTAGATGTTATTATTAGTAGCATAGATCTCATCAATTTTTGGACACAATTTCATGAATGGCTCTCCATAATCAAATAATTTCAATCTCTCAGAATAGGAAATATGCTGTTCCTTATTCTGTGTCATGAGTAATACATAGTGTCAAAATAGAAACATAGTATTTAATGGAATCCATGCCTCACACACACACATCCGGATACATGGCCTTGTAAAAGTGAAAGCAGCTTCTGGGAGCTGATTTGACAAATCAGAATAGAATGCTACATTTCACTATATACAAATATCAGATCAATATGTTGTACACCTGAAACTAAAATGTTGTGTGTTAATTACATCCCAATTTTAAAAATACCACACCACAAAGATAAAACTACCATAAGCCACTTCACCACTAAGAATTTTATCATAATGCCTTACTCACAAGTGTGCCTGCTTGCCTGGCACTTTTGAGGGGCTTGAGAAGGGAAATGTATAAATGTAATGAACACTCGTAGCCTTCAATGAGTCCATATTCAAGGATTTACTATTTCAGGACTGGATTTGCCATTCTGCAATTACTCTCCCATTAGAAAGACAGAATTCCTAACAGTGTTTTAATTCTCACTTGCCCTGTTTATATTTCCACAACTGAGTTTGAGTGTAGGTTGTCCCAGTACAATAAAACACCAGAAGCCCTACCTACTCTCTATTCGGGGTGAATGATGTTTCCCTCAACCATGGTATGTTGCACATAAGCTCATTGACCAACCTCTTTCTCAGATAATGAGTCTCTCCTAACATCAGGAACTGGAGGCCACGCTTTCGTTTTTCCAAGCTAAATTCTAGCTGCGGTCAACTAGACAAGATGTCTCAGTTGTCCAAATACTTAATGTTTAATGACTCCAGGAAATAAAAGTCTATCTCACCCAAAAGGCTTTAAGATCGCATATTAGATACTTAATGTGAACCAAAGGTCAATTTCTTTGGAGCGGTGAGATGTAGAGAAACAGAAGTCTGTACTTGCCAAGGTCACTGCTTGGAGAACTTCAAGACATTTCCTGATATATTAGATAAATTAGACCATTTCCAAAGAAGCATGGAAACCACAGTTTCGAAGACTGGCTAAAAAGATTGTGTCAGACAACAAAGCCATTGGCTTCTGGGAAGCAAAAGCATCAGAAGGCCCAACCAGTGGGAAATGTAGCAATGAGAAAAAGGTTGGTCCATCAGTGAGAGAGTATGGCATAAGCAGTGAAGCCCAGAGTGGTGGCCAAAGATGCAGGGTGGTTATGAGGGACAAACCTGCTCTCATCCAGGTCAGAAGTACATGTAGCCCCTGTAGAAAGTACTACAGAAAACAGAGACATTCAGGCCTACAAAAATGTAATCCCCTTAGCAGCATTTTTAAATATAAATAATAAAACCCTATAGGAACTCATTACCTTCACTTCCTATTTCCTCACATAGGCAAATTACTCTCTCATTTGAAACCAACAGGTTATATGGGCATAGCAAGTAATTCAAGCCACTACTAATAGGTGTTACTCAATTCTTCCTTCTTTTGGTTCTTTCTGTTCCCCCTATTCCTTCCTTCCTTTAAAGTCATTCCTTCCCTCTAATTTGGGAATAAAAATGCTGAAAACTGGAGGATTACATTATGTCGCCGAATTTGCTTTGTGCAACTTGCAAATCCTGTTTCAAAAGGAACATCACACATAACTCTTTGCACATGAGTTTCTCAAGACATTTGTCTCAGTACCTTGCATACTTCAAGGTGCAAGATTTGTTTATTTATTTATGACATGAAATTTTAAACTACATTACTTGATACTGGGCCAAATAGCACTTTAAGTATATATATATATATATATATATTTTTAATTTCCTACAATTAGAATGAAGTGTGACAAGTTAATTAAAATTCACGTTAAGAACTCATGAAGAGTAAGCCAAATCAGTAGTTTAGAAACCCGAGATACCATATGTATTAAATTCATTCTGTGACCAGGCTGACCCCTTGTCTATTATTTCTTCATCTGTGAGTTGGCAAAATAACATCTTCCACTTACCTGCTTTAAAGTGAAGATTAATAAGACAAAACTTGCAGTGGGATCAAAGTGTATTAAATAAGTACAGTAATTTTCAAGGAAAATATTATGGGTATTTCTGTCATACACAGTAATGGAAATGGAAATTATTTACTCTGGGGACTCTGGCTACATTATCGTTAAATTATTTGCATCCTGATAAATGATTAGCATGCCAATGAGTATGTATTCCCCCAAAGAGCCTTTGTAAAGGTTTCTCTATAGTTTTCCTATCAGGTGTATATGGCACTGTATGATAACAAAAACATAGAACCTCAAAAGGTCTGTGAAGTGAGCTATCCTTTTTTTTCTTTTGCAATATTCTTTTGGAGGATTAGTGAATGTTTTATTTTTCATTTGCCTGCTTGTTGCTAACGAGTTCTTCTCAACTGTGTAAGTTTTTCACTCATTTATATCTTCCTTTACTTCTTCCAAACTTACACCACCGTCACCTTCCTCACTGTGCACCAGTGGCCCTTTCTGTCTCTTGCTTGAATGACATAAAGACTCAGTCCCCTGATAGAAGATGAAAAAAACATCTAAGTCAAAAATTTTTCCCCACTCCCATGTTTTGCATTTGACTTTTATCCATATGCAAACAGAAAGGAATACTCTTCTTTAGATTGCAAATAAGGTTTTGCCTATTTGAGTGAATTCTAATTCTTCTGTTCTTCTCTGGAGTAATATTCATTATTCGGATCTCCCCAGAGATGGTATTCCCAATGTCTGCCTGGATTCAGCTACTTGCACTGAGGGCACACATTTGATCTGAGATTCTGCAGACAGATATTGCAAATAAAAATAAGTCGATCCTCTCAAGGGTGTTCTTACACTAGCTAAAATATAGCTTGAAAGGTTAGTGGGGAAGGGGTTAGTTCCCAAAGGGAGAGGCTGTTTCCCCCCACTTGCTTGTTGGAGGATGAATACGCTAATTGGAAAACTAGAAGTTCTGGGGGATTTGCAAGTGGAACAGGTGAAAATGTAACTGGTGATAATTAAAGGCTAATTATCTTCAACCCACAATTGGCCACAGGAGGTTATTCTGAGCCACTTAAAAAGAGAACCTGAGAGAGAGAAAAAAAAAAGACATACAGAAAAATATACAATTCTTTTCTACACCTGTGCCATTAACTATAGACAGGGATTGAACCTGTGTAGTCACTGATGGTTAATGCCTGCCTCACCCCTCCCCACCCAGTTACTTTCCCTCCCAAATGTGTCTTAAGGATT
This sequence comes from Leopardus geoffroyi, assembly GCF_018350155.1. Taxonomy (NCBI): domain Eukaryota; kingdom Metazoa; phylum Chordata; class Mammalia; order Carnivora; family Felidae; genus Leopardus; species Leopardus geoffroyi. Next base: position 68,043,402 of record NC_059328.1, read on the forward strand.
AGTATATCTTACTTCAGCATTAACAGGATTTCTCCAGTTTAAAGTTCATCTGTTGATTAAAAAATAGATATTCCTCCCATCTCCTCAAGAAAACAATTTCTGACACGCAGGGTCATTGCATGACTCTGCGCTTCTGGAAAGCTCAGGAATATAAAGTGCTACTTTGGATCTCCTTTTCAACAATGGCTTGAGCAGCATCAAGGTCCAGAGGTCCCCTTTCTGGCTGAATTCGGTTTTAATTAGACACTTATGTATTAGGAGAGAGTCTTAACCTTCCCGAAGAAGTCCCACAGTTGTGTTAGGTGGTATAAGCGTAGACCAAAAGAAATGGATTGCAGAATCTTCATTCCAGTAGTGATGGCCTTGTGAATGTTCCCCCAACAGTATGGGAGCACACACTATATCCCTTACACTGTTGTTTCCTCCTCAGCATCTATGTAGGCCAAGTAATCGCCTATCTTGTCTCCTGGAACTTCTTCTTCCATTCACAAAACACCCTCAAAACTGAAATGTTCATACATAACCCTGTATCTACCCTGACTAAAGTCAAGTGATCCAGAAATGAACACTGATCTAAACTAGGAATCTCAGAGAACTCCCACAGGATTTTTCAAAATAAGTCTGACTTACAAAGGTAAACCCTCTCAGGTGGCAAAAAACAAACAAACAAAAAAAAATTGTGGGGTAAAACTCAGAAGCTGTCAACCTGTTTTCCAATACATGAAAAAAATCATTCTATAGTAAAAGAGAATTAAGATGATAGGAAGTGACAAGGACTGGAGAAGAAAAAAAAAGTCCTGTTACTTTTGGAGCCCCTGATATTTTTTTATTTCCAAAGCATCCATGCTCTGTGGTTTCAACAGTCAATCCTTCTTTTGACTAAAATAATTCAAGCTGGGATTTTGTCACGAGAACTGAAAGACTTCTAAGTGAAGCCACACATAAGAGATGTAATTTAGGAATATTAACCAAGTTTTCTTTTTGTATCATTATTGCCAATGCACACACCTCCTGTCATCAACAAAGAACAGAGCATCCTTCCTTTCGGCTGAGCCCTGGTTTAGAGGGAAGGAGAAATACACCAAATGGGTTTGTAGAGGTCCAAGAGTAAAAGGGATTTATTTCTTGCCACCCTGGTGATGCCTGAGATGGCACTATACTATGACTTCCAGAGAAGTGGGATAGCCATTCTGGAAAACAATTTGACAGTTCTTAATGAAATTAAGTGAGCACTACCCAAAGGTCTCATTTCTTGCTATATATAACAGGTACACAAGCTTGCTAATCAATGCACTGCCTGTGTTAGCAGAAAATTGGCCACAGTCTGGTTGTCTGTCCCTAGGGGGATGGGTAAGTTTAAGTTGAACCATATGGAATTGCTAATATTTGACCATTTTTACTCTAAGAAAATATCAGTTTCATACAGCTCAACCTACTAAAATTTCGTGGATATATACTAATTATCAAGTAGGTAGAAACAAACAAAAATATTAAGTCTTCTTACAGGAACATGAAGATACATAGGATGAGATTTATAGCATAATGCCTCATATAAATCAAAAACATATATTCAAGGATACAGTACATATTAACATATATTAACAGGATAGATACATATATAAGGATACATATCAAACACTATTAATAGGCATGAGAATCTGGGATAAAAGAGAAAAATCAAGTATACATAAAAGTGTTTTGCATGGGTCAATGATGATAATGTGTCATGGGCTAGGGAGCAATAAACCAAGTTTTCCGCCCCTGAGAATAGTAAGAGCGGGTGAACCAGAAAGTCAAGAAGAAAGAAATAGAGAGAAGAAAGGTCCCTGTACCAATAGGAGCCTTCATCAAAAAGCAGAAAATAAGAGATGTGTCTAGGAAAAGAGGACCTGAAATGAATCCCCGAGTTTTCCATAGTTCTAGAAAACATTGGTAATCTCTCTGAATATTTCCCAGGGCTTCTAGAGAGCCAGATGAGACCAAAGTAGAGGAGAGATCGGATGCCAGGTAAGACGATGTCTCTTTGTGGTGCCTAGAGGAACACCGTCAGTGTGTGTGGTATGAATCATAGAAGTGAGGGCCAACATCAGCTGTGGATGGAAGTAGTTGAGGCTGTAGAAGATGAGACCAATGATCAAAGACCTGACGTCATGATTTACGTCTCTTCTGAGTCTAGAAGAGGCCCAGGGTTACTCACAGTCAAGAAGGCGCCTATATTATCACCATCGGCATGCCATCCTAATCATGTGGATGGCATAAACCTTCTAATTTAGATGTAACACGAGAATAAGGGAGAGAGGGACATCCTTTGTTTTAGTGAAAACCAGAAAGGGCTAACACTAATTTGAGTTTACTTAGTGGAAGCTTGAGTGAGTCATAAATAGGGACTAAAGTTAAAACTTACATTTAGTAATAGAAACAAGTGAAATTTTAATTTCACACATGTATATTTTGACTGAAATTTATAATTAATATATATGAATATCAGTTACTCACTGCCTATAACTCATTTTAACTATTAAACTTATCCATGAATTCACATTCAATATAGCATGTAAATTTTGGTTCTGTATGCCTCATTTCTGCACAGTGAGATATTATAGGAATGCTAGAAACAACATTGGAGGTTTTCATTTAATAGACATGCCACTGGCATTTAAAAATAAATAACACATTCATTAGAAACTGATATATCAAAAGCTAGTAATTATTCATGGCTCGTTCTTCACACAGTTTTTGGGGGTAGGGGTGGGGGGGTGCTTTGCAGTTGGAAACCAGTAGCTTTGCAAATGTAGGCAATGTGTTGAAGAGGAAAGGAACCTCCTTTTATTTATTTAAAAATTTTTTTTAAGTTTATTTATTTTGAGAGAGAGAGAGAGAGAGAGAGAGGGAGAGTGCATGAGCAGGAGAGGGACAGAGAGAGAGAGAGAAAGAAAGAGAGAGAGAATTCCAAGCAGGCTCCATGCTGTTGGAACAGAGCACTACTCAGGGCTCCATTCCATGACCTGGGGATCATGACCTGAGCTGAAAACAAGACTTGAAAGTCCAACCAATTGAGCCACCCCCAGGTGCCCCAAGGAGCTTCCTGTTAATTAATGGCACAGCTCTAACTCATCTACCTAGAGCAGTATCAGGGAGAGACAGGAATGTCCCCCCTCCTTATATACCACAGCATGTCTACCTTTCACAAAAGGTAGATTTTTTTTCCCGGGAGAATTCATCCTGCAGGATAGCAGTTCTGAGCCAAATGCACACACTTAGAGGTTTGAGCTCAGAAAAAACTCAGGGACAAGTGAGAAATTTGGCTTTTCAAGTGTAGTATTTGAAAAACTAGGTTTGAATAGAAAAACAAAGGAACATCGCTAGGAGTACATCACTGATTTGTAAAATTGTGTTCAAGAGTGGAATCCATTTCCATCAAAATTCACAACTAAATTCTATTATATTAATCACCTGACATCAGAGGGGCTCGGGCTGATATTACTTTAGAGAGCATTTGGAGGCCCTGGTGCTCAGACCCACTCAAAGCAAGAAGAAGCCCCCGAAGGCTTTGCAACACCCAAGGACTTTGCCAAGCACACTTAGAAATGACTGAGTCGTGATAAGTACAAAAATATGATAATACCAAAAGCTACTTTTTATTTATATCTTCCTAGGTGCTGAACTCTTAATCACATTACCTCTGTCAATCTTTCTAGCACCCTTAATCCTCACGTTACAGATAAGCAAATTATGGCTCCAATAGGTTAAGTCAGTTGCCAATATTACTAAGCTAATTATTGGCAAAGTTGGAATAGAAACACAGGCTGCCAGGGTCTGGAAATCTGAGCTATTAATCACTCGGACTACAGACATTTATATTGGGGGACTTCTTGGTCAATGATGATGTTAATAGAGAATGAAAGGGGCACTACGTAAAGAAAAGGTGTCTTTAGAAGGTAAGGGGAATCGTGCTTTCATTCAGGACATATTGTGTGTGAAGTGACTTTGAGATTTCCAAATGGACTCGTGTAAGCACCTGGGCATATTGACTTGGGAGTGCAAGAGAGGTCAAGGGTAGGAAGGTACAGATTTCAGAGCAAACTCTAGGGGATAGTTGAATGTTACACATGAAAATCATATGTGGAGAGAAGGATGTTATTAAAGCCTCAGGGAACCTTAGCACCGAAGGAGTATTTGAAAGAAGGGGAGTAAGTATCATAAGGTAGGAAAGAATATATTTGCAGAAACCTGGCAAGAAGAGGAACATGTGAGCATCATGAGGGCCGGGCTTGCTATTTTTTTTCTTTCCTGCTGTATTCACTAAGTACCTGAAATAACGTCCCAAATGCATGAACTTACGCCTGGTACATAGCAAAGGCCAATCATAGTGATAACATAGTGATCAGGAGGCAATGTTGCAGGGAAGAAACTTTGCACTTGCAATGATCAGGGACCACGTGCAGATGGTATCATTCAAATATCCTTAACACATCCATTTCCCAAACACAAACTGAGCATAGTCTACACGCTTCAATTTTTTCTCAAAGTATTTTGAAAAAGGAAGAGTTAATTATACAGTTTTCTATGACTAAAAAAATACTAAATATTTCAGGCTTAAATCTTTTCAAACTGGCTTTTTAAAAAAGAAGATAATTAGACAACTTCCCGTGACTAAAAATACTAAATATTTCAGAAATTTCTTACTAAAAATTTATTTCCTAATGAGATCAACGGTAAAGTTAACTAATTTCTGAAGAAATAAAAGGCCTGAGGGTTGTATTAGTTTTTAGCCTTATATTTGCCTCCTTTTACACACACCTACATGTTAGTGCGTTTTCATTAATTTTTCAGTTGGCCTATGATTTATGAAGCAGTTAATATGAATTTAGGAATTATCTGCTTCCAAAAATGCATCATAATTTGTGTCTAAGTAACAACTGTTTCAAAAAAGAAAACCACAGTCATCACTTGGTTGTGTTGGCTGACAAACCTGGAGTAATTAATCTTTGTTTTCAGTGAATATTTTATTAAATTAATTTTCAAAAATATGTGCAAATTACAGTTTAAAAAAAGCTTTTCTGTGTGACAGTGAAATGTAATGAAATGTACTCAGGCCCAGACATAAGCACCTGCCAAGATTTGAAAAATGAACTGCTTTTTTTCTTTCTTTTTTTTTTTAAACCGGGAGAAATCCAGGGGTCTAGAAGTTTGCCAAAGGAATACATGTAGGCACGTGCATTATTACATACTTGAGCAGATACTATGCACCTGACTTTGTTTGTGGCACTATGATATGGAATATGTCAGGCTTTGAAGACAGACGGTCTTGAGTTTGGATCTTGTCCTTGCCCCTTCCTAAAGTGTGACTTTGAGCGAGCTATTTCACTTCTCTTAGCTCTTGTTTGCTTAATCATAATTTGGGGCTAGACATCCATTGCAAAGTTATTGTAAGCTCTATAAAGGCATCAACTATATCTTTCTGGTCCAACATTATAGATCTGACTCCTAGCATAGTAGGAGTTTAAAAGTACTTGTTTTTGGGGCGCCTGGGTGGCGCAGTCGGTTAAGAGTCCGACTTCAGCCAGGTCACGATCTCACGGTCCGTGAGTTCGAGCCCCGCGTCGGGCTCTGTGCCGACTGCTCAGAGCCTGGAGCCTGTTTCAGATTCTGTGTCTCCCTCTCTCTCTGACCCTCCCCCATTCATGCTCTGTCTCTCTCTGTCCCAAAAATAAATAAACGTTGAAAAAAAAAATAAAAAAATAAAAGTACTTGTTTTAGAGGTGCCTGGGTGGCTCAGTCCATTAAGCATTGGACTTTGGCTCAGTCACGATCTCACGGTTGGTGAGTTCAAGCCCTGCATCGGGCTCACTGCTGACAGCTCGGAGCCTGGAGCCTGCTTCAGATTCTGAGTATCCCTCTCTCTGCTCCTACCCCACTCACGCTCTGTCTCTCTCTGTCTCTCTGTCTCTCTCTCAAAAATAAATAAGAATTTGAAAAAATTAAAACACTTATTTTATTAGTTTGGTGGATGTGAAGGATAACACATACGCTGTCTGCATACAGAGGGCACCCAACAAATGCTACTTCCCTTTCCTTCTACCAGTTAATTAATTGCATCAGTCTGTCTCTCCCCAAATAGTTCTGTTATCAGAACAAATGTGCACTATAAGCTTGAATTGTCAGAATAATTACCTAAACCCAAGCAGCCCTTTCTCTTTGGAGAAACCACGCCTCCTATGTTAAAAATATTATCATTTGTCATAATTTAACGCATTAACATAAAGCTACCCAAATATTAACCTCAACTCCCCCATGGTAGCAGCAATTGCTCTCTTCATTTCTATTCTTCCACATGACATCCATAAATTCAGAGTTTAATGATAATAGAGTTGAGTTCTACCAGTGTTTCGGTTAAATAGATGACAAGGCATGTGAGACACGCTGCCCTTGGTTGACATGCATAACATGGGCCTCCTCTACTGTAAATTTACTTATGGCTCTGATGTCAACAGCAAGTGGTGAAATGAAATACACACTGATTGTTATTGAAATTAGGACAACCAACAAGAAAGATTCCAAAGCAAGTTTATTATTTATCTTACATTAAAACTATTATAAAATTGAAGCAGTGACATGATTCAATTTAGCTTTGCTTAGAACTATTGATCTTGATTTTTGTGCAGAGAAGTCCTTTTGGGCTCAAGCTCTACACAGAAAATCAATTTGCTTAAAATGCTTCCTTTTATACATAATAGCTTACTCATCGAAGACTGAAATTCCACATGTGAATAACACCGCAGTCTCCTTCTTGCCAATCACTGGAAGCACTATGTAAATTATAATTGGAATATTATGGCAAAAACCTGGAGGCCACAATCTTTCCACACGATAATTGAATGTCAATAATGATCCAGGAAAACATTTAAAGCTGCACCTCAGCATGAGCATAAATGTCCTCAAATTTAACTTTTAAGAAGTGTTTCTTTTCAATATGCACTGAACGTTTGTCTAAGGATCGACAAATACGAGCAAGCAGCTACCCACTAGAGGCATTTCCTTTCCATGTTCAAACTAAAGACCTAAGACCAGAAGTATTGGACTCCCTTCTAGCTGCAGAGGTGTAGCAAGCAACCAGACTTTGTAAAGGCGGCCAGTTCTATAACCTCTGTGAATCTAAATATTCTTATTTATGAAATTGTATAGCCCCTCCCAAATGTAAAATGCTTCAGTTACATGAAGAGTTATATAAACATTTCATACTTTCTTTTTTATTTTTTTTTTATTTTTATAGAAAGAGAGAGAGAGCACCTGGGCAGGGAGAGGGGCAGAGGGAGAGGAGCAGAGAGAGAGAGAGAGAGAGAGAGTGAGAGAGAGAGAATCTTAAGCCTGCTCCACTCCCAGTGAGGAGACTGATATGGGACTTGATTTGATGACCCTGGGATCATGACCTGAGCTGAAATCAAGAGTCAGATGCTCAACTGACTGAGCCACCCAGGCATCCCAACATTTCATACTTTGAAATTGTGTTATTTAAATGTTTTTGGAAATAAATGAAACAGGAGTATAGTATAGTATAGTATAGTATAGTATAGTATAGTATAGTATAGTATAGTAAAGTATAACAGGAGATGTTATACTACAACTTGCAAGATAAGGCAATAAAACAAGAATTGGGGCATTCATATACATGCACTTACTTCAGACTTTTTCACAATTTACCCAGTTTCATGTGAAATCAAGACAGTTTTATTTTATAAATCTTACCAATCACCTTAGAAATAGAAGATCTTATACAGTATTGTTCATGTGGCCTAGTAAATACTGTATTAATTAAATACATTTAATAACAGAGATCTAGAAACAACTTCCGGAATCTAAAACTTGAGATTTTTCTGTTGTTCCCTAAACTTATTGTGGTAATCATTTTACAGCATATGTAGGTCAAGTCATTACGCTGGACACATTAAATTTATGTAGTGCTGTATTTCTATTATATCTCAATAAAACCGAAATAAAAAAGAAATTTCTGTAGCAATCTGTATCTGTTTCATATGCACTCTAGAATATTAACTACTTTCATAATTTCTCTTATTAAGGTTTATATATGAATTTGATGTAATTTGATGATTACAAGTGAGATGTTGACTGTGGCTATTAACTTTACTTCCCATTGTGACAAAAATGTTTCCATGTTTTTTTCTTTGTTTTTTTCAGTTCATCTGGTATAGACCTAACTTTCTCTAATACATCACACAAATTATATTCTGACTCAAAGGGAGATAATATAGTTCCATGCAAACATATAAAATATACTTGTTAATACTATGCATGAGTATTGCATTCTGCCTATGATTTGCTTCCATTCAATTTCCTTAGAGCTAATTTCAGAATCATTTCCCCATAAAGATTTAATTGGGAGTGTCTCTTCACTACAGATCTAATTATTTCCTACTATACCATGAACACGACACACTTCCGGCCTCATATACCCTAAAGGATTTCAATTAATTCTAGCTATTGTGAAACATTAGGAAAGTAATTCCTATCCATTGTGCAATATGCCTAATTTGTATATATCTAAGGAAATGTGATCTAACATAATCATATTTTACTGGAGGCCAAATAAAGGACATAAATGTGTTATTGAAAAGCAAATCGTATATGATTGAAATTTGTTTTTCCTTCAGAGCACAGCTTCTCCAAAAATTGTCAGAAATGAGGATTATTCCATTTTCTCATGCATGGGGGGGAGCAACTAATCTTTTAACTCTAGCAAATAATAGATGCATCTTAATAGGGTTTATAAAAATCTGAAAATAGCTTAACATAAAAAGGAAATGAGACATTTTATCAGTAACTACACGTAATAATTTATTAATGAGAAATTACATTTCTCTAAGCATTTATAACTTTCTAACTAAATCAGTAACTCAGTAAACAAATTAACAAAGTCTAATAGTTTAGTCTTGTTTAATCCATACTTATTGAAATCTGCTGTATTTTCAAAATAAAATTGAATCTGTGTATGGTATGTATATTCTTTTTTTTTTTTAATTTTTATTTTTGAGAGAGAGAGAGAGAGAACAGCAGGGATGGGGCAGAGAGAGGGAGACACAGAATCTGAAGCAGGCTCCAGGCTCTGAGCTGTCAGCACAGAGCCTGAGGTGGGGCTCAAACTCACAAATCGCGAGATCATGACCCGCACAGAAGTTGGACACTCAACCGACTGAGCCACCCTGGAGCCCCTGTGAGTATGTATATTCTTGACTGAGAATATGTAAGACTGACATACTTTACCTGCTATGGGAATTTGGGTAAAGTTCTAATAGCCTCTTGTAAAATGCAAACTGAAGTAATACCTTCTTTGTTTTCCTTATCAAGTTCCTTGTAATTATTAAATAAGATAATGCTTGTAAAGTTGTTACCTAGCACTTAGTAACAGTGAGGTCAATTACTCACCTGTCCTAGAAGTCTTCCAGACTTGGAGGGAGATCTGTACAAAGCGAACACAACGGCATTAGCCCTGGACTGGTTCAAGTTTCATGGGCTTGAAAGATTTGAAGTGATCCCAAGCCATTTTTCATACCATAAGATCCCACTCTCTTATTTGCCCTCCTCTCCTATGGTGATCGGTGTTTGAATCAGCCTCTCTGGGCACACCTGGCTGACAAGCTCAGCAGTGAATTCTTATGCAACCATCATCCAGCTGTGCCTCATCTCCCTGTGTTTATTATTATTACCTGGTCCCATAGGATTTCATGTCCATGCTTAACATTCCTCTCCAGCAGGAAATTCTTCCCTATAGTTAACCAAATTCTCCTGATACAATTAAAGATCATTTGCTCTATTGTTTAAAATTGATAGAGATAAGCTGGTCAGCATTCTTGGCATAAAGAATCTTTATATATTTCAACACCAATATTAAGAGTGTGAGAACAAGCTTATGCAGAGTCTTATGTGACTTTGGCATTGCTAAAAACACAAATGAGAGTCAAGACTTATACTTAATATTTCTGAAAACAAAACCAAAAAAAGGTCCCAACCAGTATCTCAAAGCTCTTTTTGTTAGGAAGTTGTGGGGGTTTTTTTGTTTTTTTCTTTAATGTTTATTTGTTTTTGAGAGAAACACAGAGACAGAGACAGAGACAGAGACAGAGACAGAGTGGGGGAGGGACAGAGAGAGAGAGGGAGACACATAATCCCAGGCAAGCTCCAGACCCTGAACTGTCAGTACAGGGCCCCACTCGGGGTTTGAACCCACGAACCATGAGATTTTGACCTGAGTTGAAGTCAGACACTTAAACAACTGAGACACGCAGGTGCCCCTAGTTAGGAAGTTTTAACTTACACAAAATTTAAATACATTGGTCTATTTTCTCTTGTTTTTTTCTCATAAGGAGAACATCTACTCATTGCTCTGCCTGTAGTTTTTATCTTTCTGTAAGTTATGCCTCTTCTCTCAATTTTTTTTAATCTTAGTCATATAAAAGAGCTACTTCCCTTTTTAAAAACTTGTCTATCTTCATAGTAGCTCCAAAAATACATTTGCAAGTCTGGATGTAGTTTTCCTATTTAATAAAAACACTTCAAGAAGGCAACATCCCTGTTCTTTCTCATCATGTGTAACTAGTTGTTATTATATATTGGCAATTACATGTAGACATATTCCTGCTTAATATTATGTCATATGCATTTCATTTTGAGTAGATGTTAATAGCAACTCTTATTTCTACGTTTCTTAACCATGTTTCCTTATATCAATTCAGATTTATTTTACAACATATTATTAGCTTTATTAATTTCATTCTCGTAGCTTAAGAATATTTCTTGATATGTTGTGATATCTCTTCTCTGAGATGTACTCTTTATTTTAGTGTTGACAAAAGAGAGCATCTGTGTTTCTTAATAGACAAATGAAGTCCCCTTGTAGCTGCAACCCCTTGCTGGTTTTTCAGAAATAGAGGCATCAGGACTCAGGTTCATCCTCCTGACATCCTACCCACGACTATCATGCCCCCCATTGTCTTGGAATTCCTATAGTCACGTTTATTTTCCTGAGACGTATCTATATTGTTTCTTTTTATGAGTAAACAGAAGACAAAGTTGATCAATATCTGTCCCTTGAATTTGTCCTTTCAGTTGAGTATTGCACTATTCCTCTGAGTCACCTGGAATTGAAATTGACATAGCCAGTAGGCCAGGTGATAATCCAGCTAAATCAACATCAACATAGAAAAGCAGAAATGCTCACATGTCCTTTTAACTATTCTCTTATGCTAATCTTCCTGAACTCAGAAAGCATCACTATTCTTTCATCAACCTTCCAAGGAAAGCCCTCAGAATTATTTTCTCTTCTTCCACTTTACCTCTCAATTCACTCACATGCCAAATGCTGTTTTGTTGTTATTTATTCTAAATGCCTACATTGTTTTTCTCCTTTCTTGCAATCTCTGCATTCCTAGTCTTAACATAAAGCTTTGATCTTTCATCTAAGTCAGCATACAATGAATATTGAAATGTTAATCAATTTATAGCACTCCTCTGAAAGTATTAACTTCCCAACTGTTTACTTTTGTACATTTAAATATACTCCTACTCTTTTGAACATGGTTTGAACTTGAAATTAGGTCGTTTGTCTGCTGAGTCTTAGGAATAATGTCATCAGTGTAACTATTACCTTTCCTACCGTTTTTCCCACTAATGTTTAATTTTTTATAGGTTATAAAATTCCTATCTTGAAACAATATACAGCTTTACCATTCTTTTTTATTCTAATGTCCATATTTATTTTAATCTCAGAATAATTGTATATTGTATTCTATATCCTGTGCTCACCACACACATTGGTTGACTGAGATTAATACACTGATAAATTCTTTATGACATTTTTTTGGAGGAAACACTATTTTCTGAGTTCTTGAGTACTTAATACTGGTTTTTCTATAGCTTATACACTTGAATGCATCTTGTCAGGCCAAAAATCCATGGCTCATACTTTCTGTCCTACATTGTCCTGGGTATTTCACTCTATTTTTCTACTGCACCATGTGTTCTTTTGTAGAAATCTCAGGCCAACCTGATTTTTTATCCTTCAAAGTTACTTGACAAATATTTGCCAACTGTATGTCTGAAAAGGAGTTAATATCCCTAATATTATAAAGAACTCCTATAACTCAATAAGAAAAAACAAACAAACCTGATTAAGAATGGGCAGAGAACTTAAATCTGTATTTCTTCAAAGAAGATATACAAATGGCCGATAAGTACATGAAAAAATTACTCACTGTCACCAATCATCAGGGAAATAAATGTCAAAGCCACAATTAAATGCAACTTCATACCATCAGAATGGCTGTTATAAAATACTACTGCTACAACTATTAAGTGTCATTAAGGTTGTGAAGAAATTGGAACACTTTTACATTGCCGATGAGAATGTAAAATGGTGCAGCTCTTATGGAAAACAATATGGTTGTTCCTCAAAAAATTTGAAAAATAATTATCACATGATCCAGCAATTCAGCTCTGGGTATGTACCCTAAAGAATTGAAAGCCAAGACTCAAACTGACATATATATACCCATGTTCCTAGCAGCATTATTCACAATAGCCAAAAGGTAGAAGCAACAAAAGTATTCATTGACAGATGAATAGATAAATAAAATATGCATACAAAAAAATAAAAATAAAATAAAATAAAATAAAATAAAATATGCACAGAGTGAAATATTTGGTCTTGAAAAGGAACGAAGTTCTGACATATGCTACAAGGATGAACCTGGACGACATTGAGATAAGTGAGATATGCCAACCACAAAAGGACAAAAACAATATGATTCCATTTATATGAGTTACCTAGAATAGTCAAAAATATAGAGAAAAGTCAATGATGGTTGCCAGGGGTAGGGCAAAAGGGGTAAAGGGAGATTTATTGTTTGATGAGTACATGTTTCAGTATGCAACATAGAAGAAGTTCTGGGGATAGATGGTGGGGATGACTGCATAACAATGTGAATGTATTTAATGATACTGAACTGTCCATTTAAAAATGGTTGCAAGGATAAATTTTATGTTATATATACTTTACTACAATAAAAAATATACCTAATTTAAAAAACCGGTATGAATTTTAAATGGGCACTCATTTTTTAATTAAATAGTGTACTTCTAGTAATTGACAATAAAAATATTAAATTCTTAAAATAAAAAGTAACTGAATACACCAACTGACAATGGAAAAGCAAATAAACTAATTTGGTATATTCATACAATGGAATACCACTCAGCAATGATACAACATGGATAAACCTCCAGAATATTATGTTGAATGAAAGAAAAAAACCTGTCACAAAGTAGTATATGCTGTGTAGTTACATTATATGAATGAATAAGATGGATGGAAATAAGATGATGATGGAAATAAGAAAATTGATTATGGTAGATGATAATGACTAGAAAGAGGCATCGGGAAACTTTAGGTGGTAATATTTTGCATCTGTCTTCAGTTAGTGACTACATGGCAATTCACTTGTCAAAAATCAAGTAGTACACATAAAGTCTCTGGGTTTTTCAGTATGTGAGTTTTACTTCAATTCTGATTATGTTGGGCACAAGACAAGTTATGATTTTTTTGCCATGTTTGCCCTATAAACTTATTATTATTATTTTTTAATCTTAGAAAGCCAGTTTCTGTTTCCTGTTTTAAGGTATTTCCCTATTAAGATCTAATTTCACTCAATTCCCCACAAGGTGGTATGTTCCTTTATTATGTAGGTACAATTCTTCTATTTTAGAAAAGATTTTATGAAATGCATGTATAGATATGTAATCTCTTTCTTTTTTTATAGGGTTTCTTCAGAGATTTTGAATATTTCCACACTGTTCTTTTTTTCTCTCTCCTCTTATTTTTTTTTTCTCCAGTTCCTTTTAACTCTTTTAAACACACAACCTCCTGCAGCCTGGCATATATCACCATATATTCCACTGAGATAGATTTAAATATTATTATAATATCTTTAACACCACCAAATTTAATGGAACAATATTTGATTTTTGTCTAATTTGATAAGCATTTTCGTCTCCTTTTGGAATTAGTATCTTTCCCTTGACTTCCAGACTAACAGTTTTTTTAAGCTTTTTTTCCAACCTATTTGGTTTGTCCAGCTCTTTACTGTTTCAGACTGATCTTTCTCCAACCAGTGATAAAATATAGAGCAAACCTAAGACTTTTCTGTAGTCCTATTCTTTCCTCATTTTATGTAATCTTCCTAGATGATCTCATCTACACCTATCTTTATTTATCACTAATATTCAGATGACTACAAAATTTATACCACCAACGTAGCCCATTACTTTCAATTGTGGACCTATACCTCCTACTGAATTCTTCCAAGCTCCGTTTGGATAAATCAAAGCCATCTTAAAATTCATATTTCCAAAACAAACCCAGAGATGGACTTTTCCCCCCACTGTTTATTAATTAATGGTTTTATCTTCCACCAAATTAAATAAGCCAAACCCCTAAGAATCCCTCTTGATTTTGCATAACCCACCCACCATATCAAATCTACCACCAAGACTTGTTGATTTTATCTACATGTTTCTCGAGTCTATTTATTTCTCTCTATAACCATAGCAACTACATAACCATAGCAACTACTCTAGTACAAACCCATCATCTCTAGCCTGAGCTGCGGTAGCTTCCTAACTGCGCTACTCTACACATATCCGTCCTTGTTTCTTTCAAATCTATTTTCCATAGCAGCCATCATAATCTTTTTTTCCCTAAATACAAGTCTGATCATGTCACCTCTCTACTTGAAAACCTTCAATGAATTTCCACTGATCTTGAAGTAAAGTCTGAAATCCTACAAGGCACTGCATACCTGGTTCCCAGTCTACTTATCTAATTTCATCTCAGAATTGGAACCCTTTATTCTCCACATTCAAACAGCATGGTTTTTAGTTCCTTACATGGTCCAGTCTACATTCTGCCACAGAGATTTTGAAAATGTTCTTTTTTTTTCTTTCTCTTCATTGAATTCACCTTATATTCATTTTCACTTTTCATCATGAATCATTGCTTTATGAGAGAAGAGCTTTCAACCCTCTTAATCTAGTCATAATGTACTATTATATTATTTCAGTGCACCATGAAACTCTGCTACTAAAATTAGAATTGTAATTTTATGATTTTTTAGTGTGATCATTATATTAATATAGACTCCAATCACCAGAGTTTATGGCATTCTTGAGGGGGGACTATACTTGTTTTGCTCACTATTTGGTCAGCAGTGCCTACTATGGTGCTTGACACTTGGTAAGCACTCAATAAATATCTGTTGAATTCTTAAATAAATAATAGGAGATAATCCAGAATATCATAAATTGGGACCATATTATGAAAAACGTTCAAACAAGGCTAAGGAGTTGATACAAAATTTGGTAGACTATAGGAGCTCATTGGAAGCTTTTGGTCAAGGAGATGGCATGAAGTAAACTATTCATCAGAAGGAGTAATGTGTTGATGTTTGCACGGTTGGTAAAGAATTGAGGTCAGTTAGAAGTTAGTATTTATAGTTGAGTTAAAAAATAACAGAGGTACATAGAAAAAAATAAGTGCGGTGAGACTGGATAGAAATTTCCTTCCACTGTGGCATCATGTGTGTTGTAGAACACAACAGAAGGAAGAATACATGTACTTTAAGGCAGATCAAAGACTACCCTTGTGAAAAAAAAAATTTTTTAAGTGTATGAGAATTGTGGGATAATATGAAATAATCTAATATTCACTTAAGTCTCAGGACAAGAGGAGAGGAATGTAATGTAGAGGAAAATATTTATGAGTAATGGCTGAAATTTTTCAAAATTACTAAAAGATATAAAACCATATTTCCTAGAAATTCAGGGAAATTGAGATGCAAAGAAGAGTAACTGTAGGCATAAGGTAGTCACTGAAAACAAAGTCAAAGAGAAAGTCTTAAAAGCATCCAAAGAAAAACACACATTACTTTCAAGGGAATAAGAAAAATGGCAATTGAGTTCTGGTTAGAAATGAAGACATCCAGATGGCCAAAAGACACATGAAAAGATGCTCAGTGTCACTCCTCATCAGGGAAATACAAATCAAAACCACACTGAGGTACCATCCCAAGCCGGTCAGAGTGGCTAAAATGAACAAATCAGGAGACTATAGATGCTGGTGAGGATATGGAGAAACGGGAACCCTCTTGCACTGTTGGTGGGAACACAAACTGGTGCAGCCGCTCTGGAAAACAGTGTGGAGGTTCCTCAAAAAATTAAAACTGATCTACCCTATAGCACTGCTAGGAATTTACCCAAGGGATACAGGAGTGCTGATGCATAGGAGCACTTGTACCCCAATGTTTATAGCAGCACTTGCAACAATAGCCAAATTATGGAAAGAGCCTAAATGTCCATCAACTGATGAATGGATAAAGAAGTTGTGGTTTATATACGCAATGGAATACTATGTGGTAATGAGAAAGAATAAAATATGGCCTTTTGTAGCAACGTGGATGGAACTGGAGGGTATTATGCTAAGTGAAATAAGTCAGGCAGAGAAAGAGTTAGCATATGTTTTCACTCATATGTGGATCCTGAGAAACTTAACAGAAGACCATGGAGGAGGGGGAGGGGGAAAAAAGTTACAGAGAGGGAAGGAGGCAAACCATAAGAGACTTAAATACTGAGAACAAACTGAGGGTTGATGGGAGGTGGGGGAGATGGGAAAGTGGGTGATGGGCATTGAGGAGGGCACCTGTTGGGATGAGCACTGGGTGTTGTATCGAAACCAATCTGTCACTACATTATATTTAATATATAAAAAAAGAAATGATGCAAGCCATGGGGCATCTAGGTGGCTCGGTAGGTTGAGCTTCCGACTCTGGATTGAGACCTGTGTCAGGTTCTGCTCTGACAGTGCAGAGCCTGCTTGGGATTCTCTCTCTCCCTCCCTCTTTTTCTCTGCCCCTCCCCTGCTCATGTTCTCTCACAAAATAAATAAATAGATGAACTTAAAAAAAAAAGGCAATGATGCAAGCTTGAAGACAGTGGGTAAGGGTAAAGTATTGAAGAAGAGAAAAAAAGGAACTAACAACATATCAAGTAGAAATGAAGATCCACAAAAATGTTCTTTAAATATGAAAGTATGATTTATTTTTAAGTAATCTTAAGATTTTATTTTTAAGTAACCTCTGTACCCAACTTGGGGCCTGAACTCACAACCCTGAGATCAAGAGTTGCATGTTCTGCTGACTGAGCTGACCAGGAGCTCCTGAATAGCACAATTTTTAGACAAATATAAACTTAGGGATTTTTTCACCAGGAAAAATTTTGTTAAGGAAATATTAAAGACAATTTACACTGGATGGGAGTGTAACCTGTACTCTAACCCAACTTGGTAAAAAGGATAAAAACTACAGAAATATAAAATATGCAGAGACTTTGCTTAACTTAGAGAACAAACTGATGGCTACCAGAAGGGAGTTAGGTGGGGGGCAGGGCTAATTTGGTGATGGGGATTAAGGAATGCACTTGTTGTGATGAACACTGGGTGATGTATGGAAATCTTGAATTACTATATTGTACACCTGAAATTAATATTATACTGTATGTTAACTTACTGAAACTTAAATAAAAACTAAACTAAACTAAACTATACATACCACCAAAAAAGTCTGTGGAGAGAGACAAATATTAATTAAATATATATTACAAAAAATAAAATATTGTTTTTCTTAATTTAAAAGTCAACTGACTTTAATGTACATATACTAAAATGTATTGTATAATTTAGAACACAAGCATGTAATAGGAGAGAAATAAAAATTAAAACACAATAAGTTATACCACCACCATGTTGAAGTTAAATAACTGACAATATTATGTTAGCATAGACATAGAACATTGTTTTCTAATTTTATTTATTTTGAGAGAGAGAAAGAATGCAAGTGGGGGAGGAGTAGAGAGATAGAGAGGGAAAGACAGAGAATCCCAAGCAGGCTCTGCACCATCACTATGGAGCCCAGTGTGGGGCTCGAACCCACGAACTGTGAGATCATGACCTGAGCCAAAATTGGCATGCTTACCCAACTGAGCCACCTAGGCACCCCCAGATGTAGAACACTTTAAACTCCTCTGTTTTTAGCAGGACTGTAAATGGCATAACTGCTTTGGGGGAAGAAAAAAAACCTTAAACGTTTCTAATAACAATAAACGCATACCCTATAATTTATCAATTCCAAAAAAATATTTTTACAAGTTTGTTTATGGCATCTTTGCTCATGAAGTCAAAACCTAGAAGCAGGACAAATATCCGTCACTGAGGGAATGATAACTGTGGTGTGGTGTAGTCAGAAGACACACTAAAGGGAAATGAGCTACTGATACACACAATATGATGAAATTCAAAAATATGTTGAGCAAAAGAAGGTGACATAAAGGAATGCATACTGTACACTTACATGAAGTTAATACCAGGCAATAGTAGTCTATAATAATAGAAATTAGAATAACTTCTTTGAAGTGGTAAAAATAATCTGTGTCTTGACTGGAGGAGAGGGTATGTGTGTGTATAGCAAAATTAATCTAACTGTTCATTTAAGATTTTTGCATTTTACAATATGTAAATATGTAAAATGTGCTTCAGTTTTTCAAAAGCAAAAAGTACACTTAAGTTTCTCAAAGGGAGAACTCTGTCCATAAAAGTAGATGAAGTAATAATGAAGTAACAAGAAGATATGATTCAAAAATGAATGTGAGAAAGAACCAATTAAATTCCAGGTAGTAAGACATACGATCAATAAATAACATTTAAAATAACATATAATCAACATAATAGTAAGACATATGATCATTATAGTAACATCATAACAATATAGTAAGACATATAATAACATTATAGTAAGACATGTAATCAACAAATAACATATACAATAGAATAAAATCTACTTTGATATAGCTAAGGAGAAAATTAATAAAATGGAATGTACTATAAACGGAATGTAGCACAAAGATGGAAAAATATGAAAAACAGTGAAAATAAATGGAAGACAGATTGACAGACTCTACAGTGAGTCTCATAGACTCACAGTTAAGATCACAGATCTGAAACCAAGTTCTAATTCTTTTTGTGTGGGTCGTTTTAGACATCTCTAGCCCAGTTTCTTTATGTATAAAATTGTGATAATAGTTCTTACTTCAGAGGGTAATTGTGAGATTGAATTACAGCTGACTCCCGAACAACATGGGAGTTCAAGGCATCAATACCCTGCACAGTTGAAAATCCATATATAACTTTTGACCTTCCCAAGAAATGAACTTTTAATAGCCGACTGATGACCAGAAACCTTACCAATAGCACAGTTAACACATATATGTTATGTTATACGGATTATATACTGTATTCTTACAATAAAGTAAGCTAGAGAAGAGAAAATGCTATTAAGAAAATCTTAAAGAAAATACATTTAATTAGTACACTATTGTGCTGTATTTATTGAAAAAACAAATCTGTATTTTTTTTTTTTGCATATGTGGACCCATGAAATTCAAACCCCTGCTGCTGTTGAAGGGTCAACTGTAGTTGAAACATTCTTAGAGAAATTTTAGAAAAACTTTTTGGCAAATATTAAGTAGGCAATAAACAGTAGATATTATTTTTATGACAATTTTAGAAGTAGAAAATAAATAAAATGTCAGGCCAGTAATATTTGAAATATAAAGGCTAAGATATTTTTCAGAACTATAGGAAAAATGTATTCAACTTAAAGGGCATTGCAAAGTTTGATCAGCAAATAAAAGTAGATTCATTCAAAGCTATCAAAGAATGGTATGTATTTTCTACAAATAAATAGTTGTACTAATAGCAAACTTCTGAGAGTTGATAAAATACATTACTTCATTGTATTTAAGCAGTAAGAAAAAATGGGTAAATCTAGATGGAAAAAATTGGGGTGTGTGAGCTAAGATTTTAGTAAAACATTCTGTTAAGTAAATCATAGGAAAAAGTAATTTTCAATTGATTCGGAAAGAATTTGCCTATCATGCTAGATTACACTAACAAGGAAGATAAGAGAATAACTTCTACTTTCAAGTCTATTAAATTATATATAGATAAATATGTATGTTAGAATAAGAGTGATTTTTTTTTCTAAACAAATAAAGGAAAATGAGAATAAAATAACTGTTAGCTTTGGAATTAAAGAAAAGAAAGAACAAAGCCCAAAGAAGCAAATTAAAGAGCATTAACTAAGATGATAGAATTAAGTAATCACAGTGAATTTTTATAGACTAAATTTATACATGAAAAGTCAAAGAGGTTGTTTTGGTGTATGTGTGTGTTTAATCAAGTTATATCCCTCATTAAAACAAAACAGAGGGGCACCTGGGTGGCTCAGTCGGTTAAGCGTCCGACTTCGGCTCAGGTCATGATCTCGCGGTCCGTGAGTTCGAGCCCCGCGTCGGGCTCTGGGCTGATGGCTCAGAGCCTAGAGCCTGTTTCCGATTCTGTGTCTCCCTCTCTCTCTGCCCCTCCCCCGTTCATGCTCTGTCTCTCTCTGTCCCAAAAATAAATAAACGTTGAAAAAAAAAAAAAAAAAAAACTAATGCATCAAGCAAATATTTTAGGTACTAATAAAATATTTACAAAATTTGACCACTTAGTAAGTCACAAAAGAAGTCTCAAAAAATTCCAAGGATCAATATGACAAACACCACACTTCTGACCACAATAAAATTACATTTGAAATCAATAATTAAAAAATAGTCTAAAGAAACCATATGTCTGGAAGTTATCAAATATTTAGACCTGGACAACACAATGCACTATGTATTAAAACTTGTAGGATGAAGCTAGGATAATCTAAGAAAGCTGGAGATCTAGTTTGTTTTTTTCCAACCAAAAAAAAAAAAAAAAGCAGAAAAACAACCGAGTAAGGTATTCAACTCCAAATCTAGAAAAATTATAATAAAGTAGACTACTGGAAAGGCAAAAGGATAAAACAATAAAGGTACTATAAAAAATAAATAGAAAATAGAGAAGAAGGGAGATGATCAGTAAAACCAAAAGCTGATTCTTGGAAGGGCCATAAGAGAGAGGAATTTCTAGCAAAACTGATTTTATAAAATAGAAGTCACAAACAACACTATTGGGAATATAGGAGAAAACATAACAGCAAATATATAATTTCATAAAAGAAAATTGCATTTAAACCTAAGTTAAAAAATGAAAACAAAGATAAACTGGACAATTTTATACAAGATATGAATTTAAAAATTCACAGAGAATAAATAGAAAACCAGTATAAACCAGTAACCAGTAAAGATATTATACTAGTGATATAACATCACTAATCCAATTCTCAACAAGAGTAAAACATAAATTGCCTTGAAAAGAAGGTTTGCCAAATTTCAAGGAATAGATTTTCTCAGCTTATGGAAGTGTTTCAAAAGAAAGAAAAATAGGAAAATCAACCAATCCATTTGATGAAGTAAAATAAACCTGAAATTCAACTGGAGAATAATACTAAAATTATAAAAGAATCATACTTATGTATATAGCTTTAAAATCCTAAATAAGATTTAGAGTATAAAATCATAAATTGAAAAAGAATAACAATAATACTGAATCCTGACCAAATGGGGTTAATCCCAGAAATAAAAGAATATTTAAACGTGGTAAATGTATTCATGCAATTTACTTTGTTTTTTTAAAGTTCATTTATTTATTTTGAGAGAGACAAAGACAGCATGAGCAGGGGAGGGGTAGAGAGAGAGAGACAGAAACAGAGACAGAGACAGAGACAGAGAGAATCCCAAGCAGCCTCCCCACTGTCAGCACAGAGCTCGATGCCGGGCTTGAACTCATGAACCACGAGATCATGACCTGAGCCTAAATCAAGAATTGGAAGCTTAACTGACTGAGCCACCCAGGTGCCCCAATAAACGTTAAAAAAAACAAACAAACAAAAGAGAAAGTAACATAATTCACATTGTATACGGTGGCATAGTTAGGAGATTGCCTCAGAAATCTGCCTCAAGTAGCCACAGTTTACGCTTACTCTGTTTTAACCATTCTAAGCTAAAAAGCAAGCTTCAAAAGGATCAGTTTCCTAAAGTGAAAGACAGGCAATGTCTGATTTCAAGAACTTCTAAAGCCGGATAGTAATAGAGACAATGGGGTGTTGGCAGAAAGATAGATAAATAGGTCAAAGGAACAGAATCAAGTCCAAAAGGAGATCCACAGGTATATATTCAATTGTTTATTTGCAAAAGGGTCAAAGCAATTCTATGTGAAAAGAAAATCATTTTAAGTGTTATTGGAGGTGCCTAGGTAGCTTAGTCGGTGAAGTGTAGAAATTTCTGCTCAGGTCATTATCTGGCCATTCATGAGTTCCAGGCCCACGACAGGCTCTGTGCTGACAGCTTAGAGCCTAGAGCCTGCTATGGATTCTGTGTTCCTTCTCTCTCTGCCTCTCCCCCACTCACGCTCTGTCTCTCTTTCTCTCAAAAATAAATAAACACGAAAAAAAATTTTTTTAAAAAGGAAATGATGCTGGAACAAATGGAGAGTGGTATGCAACAAAAAAACCAAAATTCATTGACCCTAGTCTTGTGCCATACAGAACATTAAACTGGAATGCTCATAAACAGAATGTAAAAACTGAAACTATAAAACTTCTAGAAGGAAACATAGGAGAATATCTTAGCGATGTGGATTTGGTAAGGATTTCCTAGATATGACACCAAACATTTACTTTAAAAGAAAAAAAAATCAATAAATAGAAATTATCACAATGAAACACTTTTGCACTTTAAAAGACATGGTTAAGAAAGGGAAAAATCAAGCCAAACACTAGAAAATGTTGGCAAAACATATACCCAACAGAAGGTTTGCAGCTAGAATATGTAAAGAACTCTTACATTTCATTAAGAAGACAATACAATAAAGCATGAGCGAATTGCTGAGCAGAAACTTTGCCAAAAAATCTGTACAAGTGACAAGTAACACATGAAAAATGCTCTGTATCACTGTCAACAGGAAGATGCAAATGTAAACCATTAGATATCACTGTACATTCACTAACATGGCTAATACTAAACAAAGTGATGCAAATGGCACTTTCATGACCTGCCAGTTGGAATACAAAATGGCTCAAACACTTCGGAGAAATAGCTTAGTAGTTTCTTGAAACACTAAGCATACCTGATTCAATGATCCAGGCTATGTATTTATCCAAGAAAATAAAAGCTTATATCCACACAAAGACTTATACATGAATGTTCATGGCAGCTTTATTTGTAATAGTCCCAAATTGAAAATAACCAAATGTCCACCCACAGGTGAATGGAAGACAAAGTGTCCTGTATCCACACATTGAAATAATACTCAGCAATAAAATGGAATGAACTATTGATATACGCCACAGCATAAATGAAGCTCAAAGTAATTATATTGAGCGAGAACTACACCAAAAAAGAATACATATTGTATGATTCAATTTATATAAAGGTCTAGAAAATGCAAGTTGTTCTATAGTTATAGATCAATGATTATCTTGGCTGAGGGAGGTAGGGAAGGAGGGGGGAATGGAATTGCCAAGGGGTGCAAGGAAATTTCTGTGGTGGATGAATATGCTCATTACCTTGATTGTGGTGATGGTTTCACAGGTATGCATATACATGTACATATACATATACATGTATATATGTATACTAAAATTTATCAAATAAATTTTCTCATGAAATTTATGCTATATATGTCCATACTAAAAGTTATCAAGAATACTTTTTATATATAGTGTGTGCATTCTAATGTAGCTCAAGTATACATGATAAATTCATAATAAGAAAAAGAAACTATATTAAGAATGTTAGTTAATTATTAACTTAAATGCTATAGTTGTAGAGATCACGACAAGGTCTGGATTGGACAAGAAAAATATATTTAAGTATTGTGACGACAAAATTGATCAGATGAAGTAGAATGATGGCTGAAAAATCAGAAAATATTGCAAATGAAAATAGATGATTTCATTAGAGAAAGGACATTAAAAAAGAGTTACTGAAAGATACTGGTAAATTTGAAAGAATAAAGGGGAAACAAAGGGCATGCAGATTTCTCCTGTTCATTAATGAGATAATTCACAGAAATCTTTAATTTCCTCACCTGAAAATGGATTAAAACCTGTGCTATACCTTTTGCTAAAGTTAGGTAGTATATGTATTTAACATCTCTGTTATATTATAATTACAAAAAGCAAATGTTATCACCATCGAATACTATATGCCCTTTCTGTAAAAGGCATTCTGCAAAAGGGCATTTTTTTTTTGTTATTTTATGTATTTGTTTAATTGTTTGTACAAATCAACCATTATGAATATTTACCTTGTTTAGGGTCAAATTTACTAATTAAATTAATTTTGATGGTAATACAGTTTATTTTTGTGATAGACGGTGTGTTTAAAGTCTCTTTAGCATGCACAAAGTGAATTTAAAGCAGTTTCAGTAATCCTTGCCTGATTAGTTAACCTTAAAAGCAGGTTCTTTCAATGAAATGCTAAGAACCTCGAATCTCATTTTACCAATTATACAGTCATTAGATCATTAAACACATTGCTATCAGAACTATTTTTAGAGCCTCTTCAATGATTGCTTTCAGTATCTGGGCTTAGTCTCAACATTCATATTCCTCTGACTCTCCTAACCAGCATATTCTTTATTATGAAGCAAAGATGCAGTGAGGCTGCATAAATATTTAATAAATAAATAAGGTCAATGACAGTTTGCATTAAAATGGAAATAAAATACATGCATATATGAACTAGGGTGGCAATTGCGCCTTAATAAAAAATATACTCAAACTACAAATAATAGAGGAAAGAACACTTTACATAATCAAATAAATACAGTTCATTTAGTCATTCATGCATTCAACAAACAGTTTCTGGCAACCACACTAGACACTTGGGATAAGTCAGTAGGGAAATAAAAACAGAACAAAATTCTTGATTTGGAATTTATAGTTTAACTGTCAAGCCTGACAATAAATTGTGTATATATGTATATACGTATACATATATATATATATATATATATATGTATATGTATATACATATATGTGTATATATACGTATATACGTGTATATACACAAACACGCATACATATAATATTCTGGAAGGTTAACAATTCTGTAGGAAATAAAAAAAGAGCAGAGAAAGGGGAACCAAGAGAGTAAGCAAGGAAGTAGAGGTTGAAATTTTGAATAGGGTGATACATTAAGCCCCATTGAGAGAGAAGGTGACTTGGGTGAGGAATTTAGTCATAAAGATATTCAGACAGAGTGCAGAGGCTCTCAGGCTCCTGCAGCATTCACTGAGAGCAAGGATGGCAGATGGCTGGAAAGGAGGAACTTGGAGAGAGTAGTAGATTCAAAGGTCAGAGAGGTACAGGGCATAATCAGGTAGACTTTCATATACCACTGGCTTTTTACTTTGAGTGAAATAGAAGCTTTAATGGTTTGGTAAAATGAGGGCATGAACTAATTTCAATATTAAGAGAATGATTCTGGCTGTACTGTTGGGAATGGAATGCAGAAGGCAGGAATGAAGTAGGAAGTCAGGGTACTGTGGATGTAATCCAAATGAGAGTGGATGAGGCTGACACCACAGTGAATGTAATGAGAAGGAGTTTAATTCTGTTTGGCGGTAGAGTAGGTATTTTTTAATGGATTGGATCTGGGATGTGAAGGAAAGATCAGAACTAAGGATAAATCTACAGGTTTTAGCCCAAGAGACTATAGGATGGAAGTGCTATTAACTGACATGTGGAAGATTTGGGGTGGAGCAGGGTCTGAAGGACACACATGAGGAAAGCCAGCACATGGAAACTTCTATTCTATTGAATGGTTACCAAATGCCCTGCACCTTAACAGCTGATGAGTACATAGAAGTGAACAAAACACAGTTCCAGCCCCCAGGAGAATTAACAGTCAAGAAGACCAATTGATAGGCTGGGGACTCTCCCATCTAGAAGGAAGCTGTCTTTAAGGGTTTATGTCTAATTTCTATAACATCACCAAATCTTGGAATACCAAAATGTGGAGAATAAAGTGTGCAGGAAGTTTCAAACAAATCAGATCTCTTGACCTGATTGGTAGCATGCTTATGAAGCCAATAGAATTCATTACTAATATTAAACAAGAAAGTACAACATGAAGTTAACAGTCTAAAATTTTAGAAGTCCTTTATATCCTTTATTTTGTATATTTGAGTATTAACGCAACATAAAAATATCATCCCAAGATGCGCTGTGCGCGGAGCTGACATTGATGATGGTGAGGTGCTCTGCTCCCCAGACCTCTATGCGAGTACCGCCAACAGGTGGACTCAGCCACTTCTACTACTCCCAGATCTGTACAAGTGACAGATGCACTGAAGGCAGAATTCAAAGCAAATGCCGAGAAGACTTCTGGGAGCAGCATAAAAATTATGAAAGTGAAAAAGGAATAATCTGCCCTTGATAGGGAAAAATCTGTTATAAGATGGCTGACAAGACTGGATAGGGAAATTCCAGTCCCCCCCCCAACTAAAGACTCCCCTTCCAGGTTCTTGTTCCTATCCCGCTTGCCGTGAGCGCCAATACTACTAACGCAGAATGTGGAAGTAACAGACTATAAATTGTTTCCTCTGCTCACGCTCCAGAGGTCTCAGACCTCTGGAGAGTGATCTCCTCTGAGCCCGCTGGTGTTAATGATAAACCCCCTGCCTTCCATGATGTCCAAGTGCCACTGGTTTCTTCAAGAACCGGGTGCTCCAAACCAAGTTCCATAACACCCTAACGGATCCTGAATGCTAGCTACATTTTCAGAGTGAAGATGTGTGGGCACATGTTATGGCAGATTGAAACTGATCTCACTTCATGGGGGAAAAAAAATACGTGTCTTGTTCATAGATTGACATTGAATAAGTTGAAGCATGGTTCAAAAAATATGTTATTTATCAAAATGTTTAAATAAATGCATGATGTGAAACATAGTAAGTAAAATTAAGAATTTGTGAAAATATTTCTCTCTTTGTTGTTGATCAAGCTTTGCAACTATGTTTTCTGAAGATCTTAGATTAAATGAACTATGGGTTTGACAACAACTATCTCTAAGATATAACATTTTGTTTATCTTACGGAAAAAATCCAAGATTATAATACATATTTAGAAATACAAAGAAAAACAAAAGGAATCCCAAAACAGAAAGTAAATCTTTTTTTTTAATTTTTTTATTTGAGAGAGAGAGAGAGCACAAGTGGGGAAGAGTGGCAGAGAGAGAGAGAGAGAGAGGACGAGAGATAGAGAGAGAGAGAGAATCTTAAACAGGTTCATCACGGCCTCATGAGCCGTGATCGCATCACAGAGCCGGACATGGGGCTTGATCCCACAACCCTGGGATCATAACCTTAGTCAAAATCAAGAATGGCATGCTCAACCAAGTGAGCCAAGCAGGGGCCCCAAAAAATCCCCTCTCTTAGGGTTAACCACTGCTAATATTTTGGTGGCTGTCCTAAGATGACTTGTGTGAATGTATATTTTGGAATAAATGTAAACAGACACACATGCAGGCACACTTATGTTACCATTTACCAATTTCCCTAGGAGGTGATTTGGGAGAAAAGGAAGATTTACTGTTTAGACCACATACTGAATTAAAAAGGTGATAGTTAAGGTGAAAATAAACATTCTAAAATAAACAATGTTATTTTCAGAAACATTTTAAAGAAGAGTATATCTCTAAAATCAAAAGAAGGTGATAATCAAAATAATATTCAATCAAAATAGCATTTTCTTTTCTTACATTTTTGACACACATACTGTGCATCAAGTGAAATGAAATTCAGTGTTTTGTCTTATCAGCAATGATTTTTCACACAAGACTTTTAAACACATGCTTTGTATTATCATTTCATCTAATTAAATATCATGATTAATATATGTTTATATGTGCATGTGCATGTGTGGGGTGTGTGTGTGTGTGTGTGTGTGTATGTGTGTGTAGGTGTGTGTATGCACTTGTTGACTCTTTCAATCACCAATATAATGCTAAGTGAAGAATAACGTAATATTCATAACAACAAACATTCTCTCTAGAGTTTAATATATACCAACCACTTATCTATGTGCTTTCTTGTTCATCAATTAACAACAATATCACAACACCTCAATGAGCTAAAGCCTATTATTATTACCACTTTACCCTTGAGGAGAAATGAGTCACCATAGTTTAACCTTTGGTCACACAGAAGGGAAGTGATACTGGGTTTCACATCCTGGCTATTGGCCTTTGCAGTTCATGCCATTATCTGCTACACTCCACTGCTTCATGCAGTCTCAGTTGATCCATCTTTGGTTTTTACATAAATAGGTATTTTTAAATTATACTGCAAAAATATATATGTCGCAAATAATCACCATTACTCTTAAAAATAATCTAGAGTTTTAGCCTAAATATTTTCTGTGAACTTATTTTTTTGGAAACTTGTATTACCAATTTGCATTTTATAATTATTCAACACATTTACATTTCTAATTCTTTCCTAAGATCCCAGAAACTTTTCTTAGATTTTAGCACCTCCTGTTATTTTCTAGTATTTCTAGTATTTACACAATTTCCCCCTCAGGTTTGAAAAAAAAATAGGTTATTTGTAATTCAGCTTTTCCAGTAGTAATTAACAAGTCACTCCATTAGCTGATCTGGCTCTATTGTTTCTTAAGAGACTACTATGTGCCTCGCACTATAATTGATACTTAAATAAATGAAAGGTATGGTTCTCTCCCTGAAAGAATTTGCAATGTAATTGAGAAGTAGCTTACCTTGACAAACAAAAACTGCCCAGCCCAGCTTTTCTGTTTCTTTTCAGCCGTGCAACACACAGTGACTTTCACCAGGTCACCCTGGTGATTAATTAATAAGCATTGTGGGTGAAAACCAACTCCTAGTTCACTCGCTAAGACATCCAAAAAAACATTTTTAGGGCGGGAGCTGTAGTAGAGTTATCAACATGTTGTTGAATGAGAGCATTGTTAGTATAGAAATAACTTTAAGTCTCCATAATAATCTTTTTCTTCTTAAAGCATATCATTTTTGACCTTTCTTGTTTTTTGATATTAGTAGGAAATTACTTGCAACTATTGACATCTTGTTTTAGAATAATTTTTTTTTCCATCTCATGTAGTCTTTGAAGGCTTGTCATGTCATGGAAGGCTTTATTGAGCAGATGGGTTTTGAAGGATGTGTACCATTGGTATTCAACTTCTGAATGACATTTTATTCTTAAGTTACTATGGTCTTTTTTAAATAAATCATTCTTCTTGAATTCCACTGATTGGCTAAGTAACATTAAAGCATCCTATACTCAATTTCACCAAGGACATCTCTTGAAGCGGTTAGATAGCTCTCTGTTTGAAATTGTATGGTGTTGTATGGAATTGGTGTTTTCCAGTTTCATCAACATAGTAGAAATAACTTTCACTCTTTTAATAAGGCCATATATCTCATTGAACAATGTACTGGTCTTTATTTTTCTTATATGCAAATAGCCAAACGTACATCTCCCTCTCCACTCCCTATAGCTTAGCCATCAGCATCTCCAAAGATGTTCACTCTATTGGAAAGCAAATATTAACTGACACAAATGAATTTTAAGCAAGTTTTCACAAAGAAGCACTCAATCACTTTTTTTTGAAAAAGTTTTGCGTATCCTAATTACTTTGATGCTAAATGAAACATTTATTTCTATTACAAAACAAGCATTTGCAAATTATAAATTTTTACGAAAAATCATCTTTTCTAATGAAAGAAGATATTTTTGCTGTAATGTTATGAATATTACAACAAATAGAAAAGCACATCTGAAGATTTTACAACTATATCAAAGGTTTTCTTATGTATGTAGCAATCTATGGCTAACAACAAATCGAGAAAACAAACAGGATCAGGTCTAGAGACTCTTCTTTCTACAATAGTTTAAATTCTGTTTATGAATTTTTTTATTGGCAATTACATCTTAGCCTCCAGTGTTTTGTGTTAATGGAACATTTTCCAATTCTAGAATTTTCCATGGATTTTTTGGAGGGAATTAAAAGATTAAAAGAATACTATGCAAGCTAGCAACGATAATCACTCAGTACAGGCACAGTTGCTGAATAGTACCTGATGCTATCTCATCCAGGGTGCCATTCCCAGGTTGGACGTGAGTGTTATGTCCTCATTTGAACAGTTACTGACCTCCCTGTTCTTTATGTCCTCCGGAGGCAATCAGATTTTGACTTTTGTTCCTATTGGGCCTCAATGTTATATAAACCTTTTTCCTCTTTACCATTTGAAGCATCGGTTAATTTTGACAACATATTCATTAAATATTGTGGACTTTAAACTCAGGAATAGCCTAAAGAATATGCTGCTTCCTTAAACAGAATTTTATGGACAGTTACTGCTCACTCAGTAAGCATAACCAAAGTCTTAATGTATTTTGAATGTCCCTCATAGTTCTATTTTTTTTTGACATCCTAATTAACTTTCTTTTTTACCCAGTTACAGTTTTTCAGTGTTGAAATGCAAAGACCAGGTGACAGAATATTTCATGGCTTAAACTTCCATAAGTCTGTAAACTTGTGACATAAAATTTTGATTCTAATTTACTAGAAAATAAGCTTTTGATCTTGGTGTTATGTTGGGCAGGGCCCCAGTCTCAATTTTTATGGAGGCCTCTGAAAATGATTTGAGGATAATAAAACACTGTTTCAAATTTTCATGAGAGTCATAGGAAAGCAACAAGAACAACAAGCTTCTATAATTCCTAACCATTCTCCTTATATGATTATATCCAAAATCAATATTGTCTTTTATTATTAATGTAGAATACACATTTTTAACATAATAAAATAGAGAAGTTTTATTCCTCAATAGTTCCAGTCTCTGACTTCATGTTTTTATTGGCAGTAGACAACATAATAATAGTTCCAAGTATTGGAGGGGCAATTAGAAAGTATACCACCATTTTAGGTTAATGTTTTTGAATTCGTCTCAATAAATAGTTTGTAAGTGTCTCCCATATACAATCTAGGTGCAATACATTACATGGAATAAAAGGTCAAATAAAAGCTATCTGTCTTTCCTAGAACCTAACAACATTCTAGGTAGTACAGCAAGGTTAGAATGCATGCTGTATTTATTGGTAAATTTCACACGCTTGATTTAAAGTCAAACTTATTATACATCAGTCATGATTATGTGAAGAAGATGATTTATGAAAATATAAACTTTCATGATTGCTTAAAGATAATATTTAATCTTCCCTAGCAGGGATGCCTTCATGAAGGTAGAGTCATTTGAAGTAGACATGGAAAAGGGATTTCGAATATAGAAAAAAGAGCAAAAACAAAAGAACTAGGAAAGTCCATGGCATCTT
Source organism: Leopardus geoffroyi (assembly GCF_018350155.1). Taxonomy (NCBI): domain Eukaryota; kingdom Metazoa; phylum Chordata; class Mammalia; order Carnivora; family Felidae; genus Leopardus; species Leopardus geoffroyi. The sequence goes on from NC_059328.1 coordinate 68,074,865, forward strand.
ATAAAATAAGCAATTCAGTTTAATAAGAGATGATAGTACATACAGCAGAGCAATAAGAAAAAAGAGATTTCCATGTAACATGAAAGAAATATGAAATCTTGATTTCAAATTTGGAAACAAAAAAAAATCACATTTAATTCCATTGACAACGAGAATCCAGTTCAGTTTGAAAAAGAGCATGGTTGGAGCACCTGGGTGGTTCAGTCAGTTGAGCGTCTCACTTGATTTCAGTTCAGGTCATGATCCCAGGGTCATGATATTGCGCCCACATCAGGCTCTGCACTGGGCATGAAACCATGAAACCTGCTTAAGATTCTCTCTCTCCCTCCCTCCACTCCTCCCCTACTCATGCTCAATCTCTCTCTCTCTCTCTCTCTCTCTCTCTGTCAAAAAAGAAAAAAAAGCATGGTGGAATTAGAGCTGTGGTTAGAAACAAAAGTTGACCAATAATAGCAAATATACTTTTATAGAGTGAAGAGGTTCAGGTCTCAAAACTGCCAAGAGATTATTTTAATGATTCAAAAGAGAAATAATGAGAGCCTGAACTAACCTTGTGTCAGAGGGATGGAGAAAAAAAAAAGTGAGGAGTTTTTTGCTTTGTTTTTTAAATAGAAGAGGTAGAATCTAAAGACAGGTACTTAGTTGTGTGAGGCAATATCAAATGAAGAGTTATAGATAACCCTGAGACATTAACAGCGGGCAACTGAGAGAATTCTGCCACTATTACAGAACCCAGGAAATGAGAAACAGGAGCCAGTTGTGGAAAGAGGAGCAGAGTTGAGTTTCAGGGCTGACAAGTTGTCCACATGGAGTTTCAGGGAAAACGTTTGGAAATGCAGATCTCACACTCTGGAGAAAGATGAGAGTAAGCAGATTCAGGAATCATCTCCATAGTGGTCCAGGTAAAGTCTGTACCGGTACTAATTGCTGCCAATCCTATCTTCAGGACTCTATAATAAAATGTCCTCAGTCAATGAATGTATTATAGAGCTGCCCACACATTTCTTAGTAGGATTTTAACTCCATTTAAAATGGCCATTATATAATGTCTCATAGTTCAGTGAATATTGTCTGTGACCTTAAAATAGAGAAAGTATTTTCCCTTTCTCAAGTAACTTGAAGCTTGGGGGATTACTTGGTTCTTAGGAATACCACTCTGAACTCTAGTCACTCAGCTCTTTCTAAATTTAGAATGTGTGAATAGTAATCTCTACCTTGCTTACCATGTAACTGTGCATTCTTATTAAATGAGACAAGATTAAAGCACTATTCAAATGTAAGAGGTGATTATTATGGCCTCTCTCCACCTCTATCTTCATTCCCATGTGACAAATTCAGCCAACTGGATGGCAGGGACATTACATTCCAGTTGTCTGACCTCACAAGGGCTATGCTTGGGGTTCGGTAGGTTAAAGACATAGCTTTCAGGTGTAGGTGTGAGGCACGATACTGCTGTGCTTGTGAGCATGCACTGTGAGACTTAGGGGCATGTAATACTCACAATGCACCTCAGTTTACTCCTTGATGAAATGGAGATGATGATAGAACCTCTTCATTAAGTTCCTGTGACTACTGAGTGCTTAGAAATAGTAGCCATAAACTATTATTATAATGGGCTCAAATTTTCGGTTTCAGCGATGTATTTGCAAAAATGTAATATTTATTTCCTTAAAAAATTAAAAGTAATATAGCTCTGTAGCCTTTATTCCAGCGACTGGCAAATTTCTTAGCAACTCAAGGTAATAGGCCCTCCAGTTTTAAATGACTCCAGCTGAGGTTTTGACCCAATTAAGTTTTTTACACCTGGTCCCTTAGCCTTTTTTCCTCCCTGGTACTACTTAGGGTCCAGGCATCAGGTCAGAGATATTTGGTCCACACGCCCACCTGCCATTCTTTATCCTTGCTGCTCCATGATCTCATATAACACGTTAATCCTGGCACTCACTGTGCACTGGGATCTGCTGGTGACATTCATGACCTTTGTGTCCTCTGGTCAAGAAGTTCAGATAGTGAGTCTTCTTTGTGCTCACTTCTATTGATGGGCTAAATTATGCAATGGTAGCAACAACAGCAGCAAAAAAAAAAAAAAAAAAAAAAAAACCCAAATCACGACGACTTATAACAGCAAAGATCCACTCTTCCTTGGACTACATATTCATTAAAGGTCAGTAGCAGTATTCATTCAAGGTCAGTCTTTATTCCAGGACACAGTCTGAAAAGCAACTCCTATCAAAGACTTGGCCAACCTCACAGTAGAAGGAAAAGATCATGGCACCAGGTAGTAGGTCATAAAGCTTCTGCTAGAAAGTGCTTACATCACTACCAGTTACATCTCATTGACCAGAAGAAGTCACATGTCCAAGTGTGATTTTAATGGTGTGGGAAAGGATAAGATTCTACCAGGGAGAAGCAGCAATTTTTTTTTTAAATATTATAACCTACCGCAGTCTCTTTGGGCCCCCCAGATATATTTCCTGGCATATTATATCTCTCTCAGGCAGCCACATGCATTTTTCACATGTGGGCAAGGTGAGGAGGACACTGGGGCTGCCCTCAGTTGTATCTGCATTGACATACTAGGGTAGAGTTCCTAGATGTGCAGAAAGATACACAGCCACCTGGTGGCAGACGTCCCTCTTCCAGTTCAGTATCTAATATAGTTCCAAAGGTAGTAACACTAAGAGTCCTCCTCCTAACATTTGCAGGGCCCAAGGCAAGAATATAAATGGAAGTTCCCATATTATATATGTAAATATTTCAAAGTCATGACATGCTATGAAGCTACTACATAAAATATGCTCTACCTTTCCAAATAAATCCTAAATAAGATTGAAAATGCCAGATCCTCATCAGAGCATGACAAAACAAAGAGAATCTGCCCAATCCCAGGACACGGTCCCACTTTGATGGACCTTTTCTTTTCACCCTCCTGCCCTCTGCATATTCCAGGCAGCCTTTCCATGCTTTATCCACATCCCCACATCTAGGGTTGCATTCACCAGCAACAGCTTCGTCTGTTTTCAGGAAGGCAGATTTGAGGAAAGACCCAGGCAGGCATTGAAAACAATGTCAGTAATATTTGGGCTGGAAATTCAGGGGCCATGGAACCTATAGGATTGTCTAGAAGGGGGTATGTGGGCTATGGATGGGCACATACCTTTGGAGCTTAAGACCACTCACCTGTGGGGGTGGGGGTACCAGATGAAGGCCAAAATGAGGCTTTTTAAACATATGACATAGGAAAGAAGGACCCTCACCCATGGTCTAAGGGTGCTAAGTCCAAATAAAGTATAGAGTTTTAGAGCACATGGGCATCCATTACATAAATAACATTCATATATTTGTGTATATCAGTTATAAAACCTAGATCAACTTAAAAGATCATCTTTTAAGGTTATCTGTTCTCACTTTTATCCACGGGCAGGCTCTGATTCCAGTATCACCTTACCTAATTTCTGAGCGAAACTGACCCAGTCTGGGGTATTTTAAGCAACCTTATTCATTTTACAAAGTATGTATTCCTTTTGGAAAAGAATTCCCAGAAAGTTTCTTGTCAGTGTTTCCTTTAACACTTTTAAAATACAGCATTATTTACAAAAGTGTGCACTCTTTTAAGACTCTACATCTACTGGGTAAAGTAATATCTATTTGTCTTTGCAAATAACACAACACAAATTCTGACTTTTGTCTAAGAACTTGATACCAATTTATCAGCACAATAAATTGTCTGTGTCTGTGTGATAGATCACTAAAGACTCAACTGCCTTCCTTGGCTTGATCCCTGCTCTGTGAGAAGGAGATGCCTTTTGTACACAGCTAGCCAAGATTCAAGGGCTGTACCTCTGGCCAAGACAAAGAGCTTTTACTCTGGGTGAAATTAAAGGAGACTCCAGCTGTGGCCTCACTAGTACTCAAACATCAAGTTCTCTGCTCCCAACCCTATCACCACATACTATTTGCTTAAATGAATAAGTGGCGTTTCTGGTGAGGCTGGAAAGTCTTTAGAAAAATGCAGAGTGGAAACACTTTATAAATATGAGTTACAGCATTTGAATTAGAATTCTGCTTGGTATAATTTTTTTTTCAGCTTCTCACTCACTGCAAAGGCAGTTTTTTTTTAAAAAAAGCTGTCAATTTGTTTTTTCTTATATGTATTTAATTTTTTGATTCTCAAACAGGGAAAACATGAAACAGAAAATCTCACATGTAACCAAGCTGAAACAAGAAAGACAATTACTTTTCCCTAATGAAATGTTCTATTTCCTTGGTTTGCTGTTTCATTAATTTCCCAACTTCATTTTATGCTGATCTAGATTTTAGTAGTTTTCCCCAAACACAACTTGAGCAAAAGATGTTTGGATTAATTCAAAAAATTATTGTGTGTCTATGGTGTGAGACGCTCTTTCTTATGAGCTGGGTAACAGTAAATGGCAATCCAGATTTCTCCTGTGACAGGACTTTGACTTTAGAGCTGGGGTGAGGACAGATTAAGACAGACTAACTAATAAAAGTTAAATATAATGATAGTTATGATGAAGAAAATGAAAAGATTTATGCAACAGGGAATGACTAGGTGGCATATAACATGCAGAGAGCCCCCTCTGAAGAGATAAGATTTGAGCTAAGAACTTACTGATGAAAAAGATGAAGCAATACATGTGAATTTGGGAGGGACACTCTGCTACCAGAGTGAATGACAAGGACAACAGCCCAAGAAAGGGACCAGTTTGATGTGTTCCGGGATAGAGAAGAAAGTCATTGTAATGGGAGCATAATGAATAAAGGTAAGAGTGATAAGAAATGAGGAAGGACAATATCTGGGGGTGAAATTAATCACCATATTCTAGTATTATAAGGTAAGTTCCATTGTGTTTTAGTTGGAAGCCACTGGAGAATTTTCAGCTGAGGAGTAATGTGATATAATATATACTTGTAAGAGATTGTTTTGGTTGCTGAGTGTAGACTGTATTTTGGGCCAGGGTGATAGAGTAGGAGAGAGTGAAAGCAGGGAATCATTTAGAACAGCACAATAGCTTGTAGCCTGGATCCCTTTCTAGATCTCTTGGGTCTTTCCATTAAAAAAAAAAAAAAAAAAAAAAAAAAAAAAAAAGACATCGTCCAAACTCTATGCTCATTCACTTTTCTCCTTGGCCTTTGACTTGAGTCCATAATTTGTGGGCCCCTTATTTCTTGGTCTCTTTTTCTCTTTGCCTAAGATATGTCATGAAGTCACTTTTGTTTCCTACATTCAGGCTCCTCCTCTGACTCTCTGTGCAGAGGAATGGACAGAATTCTCTTTCCAGTAAAGCCACCAGAACATGTAATTGCACTCAGAGTTCAGAGTTGCCATCCTGATATCTAAATGATGACAGTATTGAAATAAGCTGCCCACTATTTCCCAGAAGTTGCTAAATATTCGTAAGCATATCTATGATCCAGTAGTCTTAGATAATAGGTAGATCTATTTCATTTTTGCCTCTTGTTAGCTTAGCCATCTTAAATTCTTAAACCAGAGTTGATGAGAAAACCCACTTCATGAACATGGAAATTCCTTAAGCTCTGAAAAAGCCAAAAATCCAAAAATTTCTTTTGATTCCCTCCCATACCCCAAGTTATTGGCTGCTGGGAGCTGAGTAACATTAAGAGGATTAGAAACATGCATGGTCTTCTGTTTAGTTTTCTGTCCTTACCATATATGTCAGTCTAATTTCTGAAACATCACTTTGGTTGTCAGCTTTTAATCTTTCTGAGGTGGAAGACTTAGAGGTTTGGCTTCAGTTAGTAACTTCTCTGGTTATTAAATGTGCTCTAAATGCAGTGGCTCATCTTATATGTGTTCCTTAATATCATTTCTGACTGGGTGTTTTAGTTTCCCACTTTGGCCGAGCCATGTTGAGGGTTAACTCTCATAGAACTATTTATGAAGAAAAGTCTCTGGATTTAGTAAACAGAAGGAGTTATTTCTCATTGCTGGGAGGCGTTGGGTGATTTTCATAATTCCTTTCTTCCAAATCCTTATCATTGGGATTTGTGTTTTCAAGGGATGGGGGTTCACAACAGAAATGATGTCGTGGTGGTTTGGACCGAAAGAGCCATAAATAGAAAGAATATTGCCATGTTTTCTAACAGATGCTCTCTCTGGCTCAGAGCTTGAATCTATCAAATTATTGAAAGGAGCATTCGTAACATCATGTCTCAGGGAAGAATAGAAAAAAAAAAAAAGAAAAGAAAAAGAAAATCTTCAGGCTATCTTTCTGAACTATTTTGTGTCTTTAGAATTAAATAATACATTTGAATGGGCCAATGCCAATAATGGTAAAATTTAATAGATGTGTTGAGATTTGCTTGGGCCACTGTCATATTAGTCTTCTTCCTTTCTTGAGACAACTACTTTATTCTTGAGATTGAGTCCAGATCATCAAACACTCACTTTGTTTTAATTTTAGCTACAGGCAATTCAGTTCATGTCAGCCTATATGTAACAGATGTAAACTTTGCATGTTTTGTTTTGTTTTCGTTGTTTGTTTTTTTCCTTCTCAGTCTCATGGATTACCTTCATACCAGTCTACTCTTTCAGTTTTAAAGGGGGACAGGCTGATCATGACTCCCAGTCATCCCCGAAGTAGGTGGGTCACCTTAGGGGAAAACTTTACCTGCTCAAAAATTCATCTCACATTACCAGTGAAGATTTGGGCACCTCCCCCATCATTATTTTCCTTACTCATAAGTTTAAAGCATTAAACTTTTTCAGGGTCTACTACTCAGCAGCCCACATCATTTTGTTCATACCTGTTTCTTGACCAAACCTTAGTTCTAGTAAAACCTGTGGCTTCTGTGGCTTAAGATGTAGAATTTAATGAAAATACAGTCATGGGGTAACTGTGAATTATATTATGTATGAATGAAATAGTTCTCCATTTTCCAAACTAATTAATGCAGTGGAAAATCCTGGATGCTGTCTGTGGACATGGGATCAATTTGCTTCTATCGATCATTACTTCTACTTCAGTCTATGTCTTACTACAAATGACCTTTGAGAAAGAAAATCAGTGTCTATAATTTATCAAATGTAACTTCTTTTAAAACAATGAGCCAGTATAGCTAAAATTGTGGTGTGTTAATAAATGGCTCTAAAATCTCAGTGTCTTCAAATAATAAAAGCTTCTTTCTTGCTCATGCTACATGGTCATTGGAAGCAGGCAAGAGATACCTTGCTCATTACACTCAATACGGAAACAGGCTAAGTGAGAAGCCACCATTTCTGGCATTGCCAATTTCTGAGCCAAAGTAAAAAGAACTCTGCCAGGGAGCAATTAAGATGTGCTAGCCCAGAAATGACACATTTACTACTGATTGGTTAGAAGTAGTCATAGAGGGGCGCCTGGGTGGCTCAGTCAGTTAGGCATCTGACTTCGGCTCAGGTCATGATCTCACAGCTTGTGAGTTCAAACCCCGAATCAGGCTCTGTGCTGACAGCTCGGAGCCTGGAGCCTGCTTCGGATTCTGTGTCTCCCTCTCTCTCTCTGCCCCTCCCCTGCTCACACTCTGTCTCTCTCTCTCTCTCTCTCTCAAAAAATAAACATTAAAAAAAGAAGAAGAAGAAGAAGTAGTCATAGACCAGGGAACAGCGGGGAAGGGAGCTGTGTGCCAATGACAGTAAATACAATTCTACATGTGTCCTAAAGGAAGAGGAACCAGAAATATTTTGATTAAAACCTTTATGATTGCCCTAGCACTCCATGACTGGCTTTCTGTAAGACTTTTGTAGACTGCTTCATTGAGCTTCAAATACCTGGCTTCTTTCCAGCAACTTTGCCTGAGGGATCAGTCCTTGAGGGAAAGCTAGATGACAAATGCCTGCTGAGCCAAGGAAGGAGAGAGAAGATCATGGCATTCACCTTTCTGCCTTGGATTCTGATTAGTTAGAAAATACAGGCTCATGTTGGTATTAATGTCCTTCCTGACACTTGCACAAAAGCAATCCCATGACTGACTCACCCCAGCACATTTCCTAATGCTGGTAGAGACAAAGCATTTAGTGGCACTGTCTCTGATACTTCCTGGGGGAAAACCAACTTTATCTGCCATTTTCCTGGCATCTTTGGACTTCTGCTTCTCTGTGAAATACTTTCACACCAGAAAATCAAAAAACTACTATAAATCATTCACTTGCCAGGTGGATCAGATTGAAAACAAATTCTTTGCCTTCACTTTGCTTGAGGGAATTCCTTGGTCCACCCCAAGCATTCTGTTCACCTTCTCAGATTTCAAAAAGAAAACGTTAACTATAATCTCAAATTCACTGTCTATTAGGCAGAAATGTCTACCTTCACCTGGCAACATCGAACTATGCTATAGTTCAGACTCTTACCAAGGTATAAACCTGTGTTATTTAAAATTACCAAGAACTCAGCTAAACGTTTTCCTTTCTGACTTTCTCCCTCCCTCCCTCCCTTCCTTCCTCCCTCCCTCCCTTCTTTCCTTCCTTCCTTTCTTCTCTCTTTCTTCTTTCTCTTCCTTTTCTTTCTTTCTTTTCTTTCTTTCTTTCTTTCTTTCTTTCTTTCTTTCTTTCTTTCTTTCTTTCTTTCTTTCTTTACCAGCTCTGTTGAGATACAACTTACACATAATAAACTACACATATTTAAAATATACATTTCGATGTGTTTTGACTTCTATAAACACCAGTGAAACCATCTACACAATCAGAAAAAAACGTATCATATCCATCACCCCCAAAAGTTTTCTGGTGCCCCTTTTTTACCTTTCCTGACTCTCCCTTTCTCTATACTCTTTCTTTTGTCTGACTTCTTTTACTCAGCATAATTATTTTGAGATTTATCCGTGTCATCATGTGTATTGGTGGTTGGTTCTTTTTTCTTGCTGAGTAGTATTCCATTACATGGTTTATGCATTCACCTGTTGATGAACACGTGGATTGTTTCTAGTTTCTTTAATATTACTAATAGATCTTCTATGGCAATTTGTATATAACCTTTGTATGAATATATGCTTTCATTTCTCTTGGGTAAATACCTCTGATTGGAATGATGGTATCACATGGTAGATATATATTTATTTTTTTTGAAAAATACAAAACTATTTTTCCAAAGTGGTTATACCATGCCATATTCTCAAAAGCACTGAATGAGAGTTCAACTATCTATACTTGGTCACCCAACACATGATATTATCAGTCTTGCCCATTTTAATGCATGTTTTCTGATATTTCCATATGATTTTGGTTTGCATTTCCCTAATGACTAATGATGTTGAACATCTTTTATATGCTTCTTTGTTACCCATACTTCAATTTTCATGCAATATCTGTTCAAATTCTTTGCCCATTTTTTATTTGAGCTTTTTGTTTTTCTTATTATTAAGACAATTGTTCCCAAAATTGTTAGTTTTGAAATGATTACAAACTATAATTAAACACTTTGAGGAAGTACACAAAGATGCAATGGTCCACAACCATTTGCGAGTAATTTGTTAATCCAATGCTCCATTGTCTCCTACTGCCCCAATGTGTATTTTCTATAAGCAGGAGATTTCCTTATATGAACATAATATAACCATCATATTCAGGAAATTAACATTATATATTATTGCCATTTAACAGTCAAACACCAGTCAAGTTTTGCCAATTTTTCCAAAAAATTGTTCCAATTTTTGCTGATTGTTCATAAAGCATAAAAATCCAGTTCAGAATCACACATAGAAACTTTTTAGTTACCTTCAGTCTGCGACATTTCTTCACTATTACTTAGATTTTTGGACTTTGACACTTTTAAAGATTGCAGGTCAGTTATTTTGTAGAATGTCCTTTAATTTAGGTTTAAATTCTGGTTATATATTTTTGACAGGGATATCCAGAAGTGATGGTGAATTCTTCTCATTGGATACTATTAGTTTTTAAAGACAACTTTATTGAGGCATAATTAAAAGGCAGTTAACTGCTCATAGTATACAATTTGAAAAGATTTGACCTATATGTATACTGTTACTACAATCCAGATAATGAACACATCAATAGCTCTCCCAAAAGTAGCTTGAAGACTTTATCTCTCTCTATAGCCCTTCTCCTCCCTCCCCAGAAAACAACTGATCTGCTGTCACTATAGATTAGTTTATATATTTTAGAATTTTATTTAAATTTTATTTAAATGCACTATATTTTTGTCTGGCTTCTTTCACTTGGCATAATTATTTTGAGATGCATCCATGTTGTAGCATGTATCAATATTTATTCCTCATTTTTAAGAAGTATTCTATTGCATGGTATACCACAGTTGTTGGCACTTGTTAATGGACATCTGGGTTGTTTCCAGCTTTTGACTATTACAAATAAAGCTGCTATGAACATTCATGCACATGTCTTTGTGTGGACATATGTTTTTATTTCTCTTGGGAAAATACTTTGGCATGTAATAGCTTGATCATATGGTAGGTGTATGTTTAATTCTTTAAGAAATTTCCAAATATTTTTCCAAAGCGGTTTATGCTTTAACCACCAGCAAAGTGTTTGAATGCTTTTTACATCCATCAGCATTTAATCAGAAATCCACTTTGTCCACTTCCTCATCAGCACTTGATGAGGCCAGACTTTTTAATTTTAGCCATTCTAAAATCTGTGCAGTGGTATCTCATTGTGGTTTCACTTTGCCTTTCCCAAATAACTAATAATATTTAGAGTTTTTTCATGTCCCTATTTACCATTCATATATCATGAGCTTTTAATGGATTGCTCAAAATATGCTTGTTAGCAAAATTTCAATGCTATATTCATAATGAAAATCTGTGGCTCTGTCACAATTTCTTATCTTTTTTGAGGGAAGGTGGGTCAGGACCTCTGTGTTTTCTGTTTCTACTCATCAGTATTTGCCTCTTTATTAAATAGTTGAATACCTGGTACACCCTTCTCTTTGACACCTTCAAAAGTACAGATATACAAACATAGAAGGACCTGGGTATTCCCCTCAAAGTATTTTTCTGGTTGTTACTGCTTAGTTCTGTTTGTTTGTTTGTTTGTTTGTTTGTTTACTTTGGTACAGAAGCTTACTGATTGAGGGCAGACTATGGTTCACAAACATACAGAAGTAATGACGTTTTCCATGTTGACTTTCCATTTGTTGGCATTCTTTCTCAAATAGCAGGGTTTTTGTTTGTTTGTTTTTGTATTATTTTGTTTTGTCTTTTAGTTAGAGATTTTTAATTTCCTCAGAGATACTGAATTTCATGCTAGGTGCAAAGAAGTTATTCTAGGAATAAAATAATTAATGTTGTATGTACTTTGGGATACAAATAATAACATCTTCAATACAAACAATCCCATTTCCTCTTTCTCCTTTGCACATTAGCTCAATTCAATCCCAGTCATCCCTTGGAGTTAGAAATCATGTGACTTGAGTTCTAACCAACTGAACAGGAAGAGACATAACACGTGTCACCTCCAGATCTGGCTCATTCAAACCCATTCACATGATCCTCAACATTTCTTTCACCTTTTTGTGACCAGTGTTGAAGATAACAGATCAATAGGATGGAATGACACTGGGTACCAGAATCACCATTTGGAGAACAACACATGGACCAGGAACATTAGTTTGATAGATGATGTGGATAATTTCCATTGTTCTAAGCCACTGAAACTTAGAAATTTGCCTGTTACAGCAACCAGCATCACTCTTACCAATAAAGAAGTCAGTAGGTCAGAAGGATAGGTCAATACTAAGGTTTCTATATTTTTCTACTGGCATTTCTTCCTCCTTGTTTGGACTTCAGGCTTCTAGCCCTTGATGGAATACTGAAGCCCACTGAGACAACAGTGCTTGGAGTTTAATTGAAAGGCATAAGTACCGTGCAACAGTCCTTTTAATCAAGATGTTAAAAGGAAACTTTATTAAACTGTGATTGAATATATAAAATTAAGATGTAATGCATTTTAAATATATTAGCTCAAATTATAAAATATTAAATTAAGATTTAATATATTAAATTAAACACAGATTAAACTAGATTGAAAAAATACTTTAAAAAATCTCAAATACACCAGAGGAATTATTAACCATTTTATTTAAAAGTGAAAGTCTAGCAAGTACTAGAGTCATAAAAGAGGGACTATTGAGGGGAACCAGCCACATTGGGTATACAGCAGTTGCTGCACTAAGTAAATGAGATTATCAAAGATTGAAGCAGAAATTTGGTTTTGAGTTAAAATGTAGGAGAATAAGAGCATGTTGAATCTACCAGATCCCATGAGTTCTCAGTGGCAGTGCCGACCCTGATGGTGAACACATGGTTCATCTATTTAGAGCTGTTATCTTTTCCCATGCCCAACATAAAAGCTTCTTGAAATGATTTTGTTGTTTGTACTTCTATATTTTCATGAGACAGGCTAGATCTTTGCAGATACTGACCCTTAGATCTAGCAGCCTTTCATAGGGAAGGAAAAATAGAGCAAAGTATCTCAAACCAAAAAAAGTGTCAAATGAAAAAACGAAAAGAAATAACCTGACTCTATTTTTCATGTTTCATCCTGAAAATAAATGAATTCAAACATACCTTTATATTGAACTTAGTAAGTGCCAGTACAAAACACTTTTTAAGTAAATGTTTCATCCAATTTTTACAATGATTCTATACAGAAAATATTTTTTTATAATTGTACGTATGTAGAAATTACAAATAGGACAAATAAGACATTTTCCAGGGATGAAACAGTTAGAAATCAATGTAACTACACTCAAGAGTTTATCTATTTTCCCCCAAATCCTATGATCTGGATTGATGGCTGGATGATATCCATAAAGGAAGTCAGGCAGTTTCCCAGACAAGTCACTATGCTTAGTCACAAGGAATTAAAGTAAAGTACAGATGATAATGATAATAATAAATAATAATTATAGCAGCTATCATTTATTAGGCACTTAATGACTTGAGACACAATGATAAATACTTTGTTTATAATAATGCGTTTGATCATCTGAACAACTTGTGAAATGAGCACTGTCAATACCTCCATTTTAGAGATCAGAAGCCTGAGATTTAGAACTTAAGAAATGTGCCCCAGGCCACAAAGTTTTGAAGATACAAAGCTGGGATCAAACTCAGAGTTGCTTCCTCTCCCACTCCTCCTGGTCGAGCACTCTCCATTGACGTGCTTGGTGTATGTGGATGGATTGAGATGAGAGAATGAGAACTGTAGAGCTCCATGGTTTCTACTCTAAACCTGTTCAGCTGGCTCTTTACTGAGCCTTCTCACCTATGAGTAAAAATAGACTGATGTCCATATGGGAGCATTATCAGGTTGACATGAAATTCTTACCTTAATGTTGAAAAAAACAATGGAAATACATCTGGGTGGTGTGATAACTGCCAGACAGGTGACTAAAGTCTGTTTTTATTTAATTTCTTCACTCACTTCAGTCCACTCTTCAACCTACTATAATCTGACTTCAGTCTGTCACCTCATCCAAGTTTACCAATGACAACTCATTATTAAATCTCAATGGCTCCTTTGTAGACCTCTCTGCTTTGGGCTATATTTCACACAGTCAACCACTTTCATCTATCTTCTTGATACTCTTTTCTGAATATTGACTTCTGAAATGCTAATTTTTCTGGTTTTCCTCCACTTCTCTGTTCCATTTAACACATTTCATCCTTTTCATTTCTATCTCAACCTAGTCACTTGATTTCAAATGCTTCTGCATTTGATGCAGATGCTTCTGCACTTCATTATATCCCTGAGCAATTCAATCTCCTACCACTGGTGCTGTCTGTACTAATGACAGCACATTTCCTTTCTGGTGTGTCCTATTTCAGTCAAAGGTATAACCTTCTAGATACTCTTTCTTTTGGGTGAGCTCATCTGTGTTCATGTTTCCAAATCTATATCCAGTTACTATCTCTATCCTGACCTCCAGAGCTGGATTTCCATCTCCTTCTATCTCAATAAATCTGGACACCAAATCTAAATATCAAACACAATGTACTCCAAACTGATCTCATCCTAGCTAAGCAGTGATTAAGAACATGTCCTCTGCAGAAAAAAAACAAATATCACATGATTACACTCATATGTGAAATTTAAGAAACACAACAGAAACATAGGGGAAGGGAAGGAAAAATAAGATAAAAACAGAGAGGGTGGCAAACCATAAGAAACTCTAAAATGCAGAGAATAGATGGGGGGTTGCTAGAGGGGAGGTCCATGGGGGGGGTGGGCTAAATGGGTGATGGGCATTAAGGAGTGCACTTGGAATGAGCACTAGGTATTATATGTAAGTGTTGAATCACTTGGTTCTATTCCTGAAACCAATGTTACACTGTATTTAAATAATGTGAATTAAAATAAATTTAATAATAATAAAAAAAGAAGATAGCCCCTGGAGCCCAATTCTTTCACTTACTAGCTGTAACTTTGGGCGTTATTTAATGTCTCTCTGTCTCTTAGCCTTATTCTGTAAAGTAGGGATGATTATAGTACCTTCGCCATACTGTGACATGACTAGTCCTAGTCTGGCCAGGTCTTTTTTTGTTGTTTCATTTCCCTGAATCTACTGATGTCCACTCGTGTCCTATGTCAGCTGCCTCTGAATGTTCACTGCTCTGGGTCAGAGTGGGCATACCCAGAATCAAAAGCTCCCCATATCTATGTTCACCTTATCAACCACCAACTTTAAGGATGAAGATGCATCAGTTAGATTTCTCTGGCTCCAGTAAGTGCTTTTCCTAATTTGTTACTCAAGATACTCATAAAATGTTAGGATTTAGGAAGTTTATTTATTTTATTTTATTTTATTTTTTTGGTTCAAGTGAAGCAAAATGTCCACTGTCACTGCCTGTTACATGAGAATGGCCTCACATTGGGCTTTAATGGATCTGTGACAGAATACAGCCTCTAGATCATAAAAAACATTCTTCCTATTTTCCTGGAAAGACCAGGTTCAAACAAGTTCAAAGCTACGTGCTAAACACATGTACATCCACATACACACACACACACACACACACACACACACACACACACATCTGCGTACTTTCCTTCTCAAGGTGAATCAGTGAGTCACTGAGTTTATACTACTTTCTGTACAAAACTAACAAACTTGCCACCCACCCAAATGTGCAATTTGATCTTTTACACTTGATAAAGTGAGTCTGTGTTTCTACTGATCACTCACTGTGCTTATAATACTTTCTTATTCATTTGATACTTTTCTGTTTATACTTCAAAATCCCTTCTAATAATTCCACTTTACCAGTGTCTTTCATTAACACATAGGAAGAATTATGGTAGTTTGCAAATACTAATACTAATACTACTAATAATATACTTAAAAGTAATATCATGTCTTGTGTGCCTCGTATGAACCAAGTCCTTAAAACAAGCTTATTAAGTAGTATCTGTGTTACAGGTAAGGAAATAGACATTCAGTGAGACTGAGTAACTTGTGCAAGAAACAATATGTACAAAACCAAAATTTGGCCCAGTCTTTTTCTCCCATTAGCTGACATGTCCCCTCTCAACACCACACTTGACCTAATGAGAATTTCCATCCTTGTCCATCTACCTATGTATTATGTATTATATATTATGTAACCTCAAGAACAAGCATAATTTTACTTATATTTTTCCAATACAATATGTATTATATAAAAAGATTTTCAAAATATTTTCTGAATGAATGAGTCAACCACATAGTGACCAAATCACACGTTTGTACTAAACATGTACCGACACTAAAGAGTTAATGACGTGGAAATAGAAAAAAATTAGAAAACATGGCCTCAATTTCAAGTAGCTTACAAAATTCCAATTTAGAAGCAATATGGAATGGTGTAAAGACATAAGAACAGGCTTTTAGTACATTCAAATTTGTAATTTTGATTTTGCCAATACCAAGATTGGGAAAGTCATAAAATTTCTGTTACATTACTTCACAGCTTCTCAAAAGCCAAAAGGTTACTTTATGTAATCAGAAAGCTGACTTTCCACCATAAAAATCTGTCACTATCCTCTAAGAAAGTCAATCTTTGATAGCACAGTTCATATGTGTAAATCAGTGGTATTTAGGGAAAAAAATGGTTTAAAGTATTTGCATATTACAACAGATTCCACTTCAGAAAGCACAGGTTTATGAATCTGTTAAAATTTTGTTGAAGTTTTTATTTAAATTCAGTTAGTTAACATACAGTGTAATATTAGTTTCACGTGTATAGTTTAGTGATGCATCACTTACATACAACACTCAGTGTTCATAAATTTTTGAATGGATATGAATAGTAGAAGAGTTGCTCTAAGCATATTGCTTTTGTTATTTTATTTCATCTCGAACTCTGGGTTTCAAATTCCTCACCTATGTAATGGGTATTCTATAAAGGTGTAAAAAGTCCTAATCAGGAACGGACATATAGTAATACGAGGCAAATAGCATTTTCCTTTCCCTTTCTGCCTCTAATAATTTCTCTTGAGATCTCCAGACATTTAATATCTTGTCCATTGAATCCCTCTACATATAGAAATAATCTTCAAAACATATTTAACAATTAATAGAGCGCCAGACTGACCAGTCAAAAAAGGGTTCTGTTTCATCAATAGGAAGCTCTAAACAACTGACAAAGCCTAGGCAAATGTGTTCTGGTAGATAAGTAGACCTGGTCCAGATTATTTGAGCTTCACAGTCAGAAGTGCACCAACCTGCCTTATTCCATGTGGATTTATCTACTTACTGCATTCCGAGTCAGTTGTGGTGTTGTGGCCACAATTTCAGAATTTCAGAAACCCCAATTTTAGAATTTCAGAAACCCCAATTTCAAGTTTTAGCATTGCCCATGGTTCTGACCCTTTCTTCAACATCAACTTTCAATATGTTTATCTTCTTTAAACTTTTTTTTTTGATAAAGAAAATGGGAAAAATGCTTCCAACCATGGTAAACTAGTCAAACCATGATAATGCTTCTTCCAACCATGGTAAACTAGCCAACTATGATAAACTAGTCAAACATTTATCAAGTGCTTATATTTATCATATACTTAAGTTATATAAGATATCATAAAATTGACCACTAGCAGATATGGGAATAAGTGGCAGAAAGAACCTTAAAACCGGTAGCTTGATTCCAATATAGTAAAGTAGGTAATGTTAGCATCTACAAATCAAGATAGAGATGCAATTTATGGAATATGCAAATTTATGTCAATGATTTCCAATAAAGTTTAAGTGCAGATTACTCAAGTTTTGACCAACAGCTCCAAGATTGAAGTATTGAGTTGTTAAGAGAAAAGCTTTTTAGCAATGGCATTGTCAAGAAGGGTCTTAAACGTAGTAGAACATAATCCTCTTGATTGGACTTTGTATATGGACTGTCCCTTAGCTTTTAGTGTTATCCCACAAAATATTGTGTCACAAATATTTAGAACAATTTATCCAGAATATTTTTGTCCTATTTCTCCACCTAATCATGTAAGAACTGAGAGTATTGTTAAAGAAGTTACCAAAAGACCATTCTTGGTTATGACACAAAGACATTTCATTCACGTTTCTTGAATAGATAGAAGAAATTAGTCACTAGTTGATCATAACCTGGCAGAAAAGTGCTAAGTATACAAAAACCATTTAAGAACAGAGGAAAAAAAACCTTATTAATGAAATGTCACAAAATATCATGGTTCATTAGTCCTAACTTCCCAATGCCTACAGAGCTAAGTATAGACTTTTAAATAATAAAATCACTCCTTTTATGCATACATTTTTAAAAATACCAAAAATCTTAAAGATCAAATTTACTAAATATAATAATTTTTGAGAAAGTAATTTTAAAATCTAAAAGCTCCTTACTTGAAGATTACAATGTAGAAAATATCTGAATTCAACCAAATTAATTATTATGAAGCAGCTTTAAGCTTTAATTTTAATTCTTGGATTTACCGAACTCAAGAAAGTATTTAGCAACCTGTTTATGTGTTATGTATGTTGTAATTAAAGCTTTAAATGTATTCATAAGCACATTTATAAAAATTATAGTGGCATGTGTTCAGGATTTTTTATTTTTTTAACCTTGCAGTTGCAAGAAAAGTTTTTTTTAAAAGCTGTGGAAAGTACCATGTCTTTATATCTTCATTTTATTCTTCATTCCTTTGTGAGTATTTAAGTAAGGATATCCTGGTTGGTGATACTGAGATTTTGTTTTATTGCACAAGCTTCCAATAGATGAGACTGTCCTCACTCCTTAGGTTTAGGTGTCATGCCCTTGAACTGATCTTTTAGAATCCTGAGATTGCCATTACAATGAAATAAAAGGGTGGGAATTGTGTGTGAAACTATCCAGGTCTAGTGACCAACATCATTTTCTTATGTTTTCCCAAAAACAATAAAGGGGAGATAAATTATTAGATTCCCTTACTTGCGATTTCTCTCACTAGCATTTTTGTGTAAAAGTTATCTGAAGTGGAATAAAATAAATAGTCCTCTAGCTAAAAAATCAAAATGAAATGTTGTTGATTTACAAAAATTGTTTTGAGATCTACTCCAACAATATTATTTTCATTTTAATATATATTTGTGAACTAAAATATATCGAGAATAATAGTATTTCCCTTGAGGATCTCTCTGAATCTACTTTTCATCATTATATACATATAATGATGAAAAGTATTTTATATATATATATATATGTATATGTATATATATGTATATGTATATGTATATGTATATGTATATGTATATGTATATGTATATATATATATTTGGACAGTCCTGCTTATAAGGAGAGCATTTGCTTATAAATGTTATAATTTAAAATTTTAAGTCATGTCTATATCTCTTCTTATACCATATAAATATACATGTATTTGTATACTAACATTACAGTTCACTAGTTGCACACTTAGCTACAATAGTTTTGTTTAAAACAATATAAAATCATATATTCAGAAGTTAGGCCTGGAGTTCTATATCTCAATGTACAACTTATATAGTAGAAATCCAACTTTTTATTTGGTTTTAATAGGAGAGCTAGTTATATGGTTGACAGTACAGCATTTGCTTAGCAACAAAACTTGCTTCTTCATTTTAGAAGGCCTGCTCTAGTTTAAGCATTATATATGTATTTTGGCTGAATAAAAAGTTGTCACAGATCTGTGACTTCAAATTGCAACAGTGCTTGCAAAAGTTGGCTGTCTGAGCTCAGACCACTGTATCAGATAGTGTAGATATCATTAAAACAGTTCCTTTATGTTATATTCAGATGAAAATCTTACTACTATCTGAATATAAGAACTGTAGTCTTTAGGGAAAGTCAAGAGAGTTTTCAGGAAGAGAGCCTCCTGAAATTCAGGTTTAGCTCAGGTGGTAACATAGGTTATCTAAATGGGTAGACCAAACAATGAGTTATTAATTCAAAAATCAGACATCAATGGTCTGAAAAACTGATGTTTACCAAGAAATCCCCATGGACAGGCTGGCATTAGTAGAAGCTCAATAAATGTTTGTTGAATAAATAGGCAAATAAATACTCAAGGTCAGATCAGGTAATGTTTGACTCATACAGGATGTTTGTCCCTGCTGTCTTCATACTGTCACTGTTGGAAAAACCCAGTACCTAGAGATGGAGGGTGTAGCAAGGAAGAGGGAGACCATAGGCTCACAAATCTCCTAACTGGGCAAAGGCATAAGTGCTAAAATTACCAGATTTTTATGTGCATCTTTAATATATAACACTGGGGTTTCTTTCTCTTTCTTTCTTTCTTTCTTTCTTTCTTTCTTTCTTTCTTTCTTTTCTCTTCTTTTCTTTTCTTTTCTTTTCTTTTCTTTTCTTTGTAAAAGCAAAAGGAAGTTGTTCAAAATTCTCAATTGAATTCTGTGCAACAAACACAAAAAAGTGATGGTGGAAGTCTGATGTAAAGTAGAGGATTGTAGGACAAACATTGCCGACTGTTGTTTTGCCCCTGGGAAGTTAGATATTTATCAGTGGGACCAAGGAAAGAAAGAAAGAAAGAAAGAAAGAAAGAAAGAAAGAAAGAAAGAAAGAAAGAAAGAAAGAAAGAAAGAAAGAAAGAAAGAGGAGGGAGGGAGGGAGGAAGGAAGGAAGGAAGGAAGGAAGGAAGGAAGGAAGGAAGGAAGGAAGGAAGGAAGGAAAGAAGGAAAGAAAGGGGGAAAGGGAAAAAAAAAAGTAGAGACATCTTACAAAACTTTGAATAACAAGCTTAAGGCAGACAGAAATAAAATTAAAATGAAAAATAATCGCATTCTTTGAAAATAACAGGAATTTTCTCACCATTGGGAATTTGGTGTGGAGTTGAATGATGAATAAGACAATAGGTTAGAAAGTGAGTTTGAAGGAAAGTGAAAATAGAAAGAATGGGAAATATTTGTTAACATATAAATTTGGTGCACCAAGTTTATGCAAATACAAAAAAAATGTACTGCCAGTCGAGTCTTCTTTTTTGAGTTCAAGACTTCACACTTACTACGGAATGAAAAAGTGCATATTTTGACTATTGAAGCTGAAAAACAAACTCACATAAAAATAGTTCTCAAACACTGTAAAATAAAACTATGCAAGAGTTCAAAACCCCACGTTAAAGAGAGGAATGTACCCAGTTAAAACTGTAGGGGGAACTGAGGTGAGAAAATAATTACTCAAATTGAAGTCAATCCAGAATACGAGGCTGAAACAGGAGCCATGTGGAGCACATCACGTGGCGTTTGGAGAAAACAGACACAAGCCTTTGTGTGGGATCATGGAGTCATGCACACGTGCACAAGTACTGGGGAAGGCCAACACTGTGTAATTCCAACAAGGAGGTCATTCTGCAGTCTACTACATTTTGACTCAGAAACTAAATGACAGACTATTACAGTCCCAAACCCTACTCAGTAACTAAAAGAAAGTCATCTGATAGTGACTGGCACTCATAAAATGAACTGACTAGACCCTTTTTGAGAGATCAGATTTTCTTACTGACTAGCAAGACAAACCCAAGCTAATTTCTCTTTGAACAATCAGGCATACTGCATGAGGTTAAAAAAAGGATTAAAATAAATTGTTCTCAAAAGAGTAGATTCTTTTTCCTATTTTGTATTATTAGATACTTCAGTAAAAATGAGATATTTTATAAACTAAGGTTTATATGTATTTTTCAGACGAGATCGGGCACGTTCAGGGTGGTATGGCTGTAGACTACGTGTATTTTTCAAAATGTCAACATGTTTAGCAATTTTATGAAGTTCGGCAAAAACTTTGTAATTCAGTTTACTGAGAGATGCTGTGATGCATGTGGTCCACTTCTAATGGTCTCATTATAAAATCAAATCTATTAAGTCTCTTTAACATAAGACATGGAAAAAAAGCTAGGGGTTTTAACGTCAGGCACCCTGAGCTTGCATTCTAGCTTTGCCAATCACAGACGTGAAGTTGAACTTCTTTGACTTCCAGTTCCTTCATTAAGAGTATTGAAATAATAATATTTAGCTCCATAGAATTATTTTGAAAATGAGCCAGCTTGTGGTAGGTGCTACATTCACAATAATGCTGTATGGTGTACTCAATGGGCAAATTATTATTGGCAAGCACTGGGCTAGCTGGTAGGAACAAAAAAATGAAAATACCTAACTTCCTTGCCGTTGAGAAGCTCACTCTCTAGTGAAAAAAACACACAGACGGGCAGTTCTGACACAGTTTAATAAATACACTAACACAGCCCTAGTTCTTAGGAGGACATGGATTCTATAGGAAAAGGAAATTCCCAAAAACTTTGTCCTGCCATAGAATATTGTACTTTTCCAACTTTCTTGTCTAAAGCATTGCAGTGATCATAGTGGCAGTGAGGCTGTAAATGTCAAGTAAGCTATAGCAAATCCCAACTCCTTTGGAGATATGAGGACATGGAAAGTCTCCATTCCCAAGAAGCTGTGAGATCATGTCTGATTTAAGTCCCAATCCTAAACAAAGCGGGACTCATGCTGGGTTTCATGTGCAGAGTTTCATGTCCAATCCCTGTAACGAGGTGATAAGGCCTGTGTCACAGTTAGTCGGTAGCAGGCGATGCAATTAACAGGATTGCACTAACCTGGAGATGCGCCAAGCTGGCAAAAGAAGGATTAGAAAGTAAATGAAGTGAACAACCATGAACCAGCAAATAGGGCTTAATGGACAGTACAAGTCAGTGAGGCAAAAATGGGCCAATTTGCTCTCATTGATTTTCACTGCCCATTGAGCCGCATTCCTCTTTTGCTTTCTAATGCATTTATCTTGGCCTAGGCAAGTTCTCTGGCTGTCATCCTGGGGACAGTTCCATTGACCGTGACAACTCCATGAGTGGACCAAAGTACAATTTGACCCACAGAGCCCTCTCTCAGGCATCCTGATGGGATGTTCTGATGGCTAGGAGAGTCAGAGAAAGAAATTCCAACAGGTCTTATGCCCAGGAAGTCATTGAGGAGACTTTTATCAGAAGAATGGAAGTAAATATTACAAAGTTTCATTCAACTTGTGTGTTCCACCTTATTTTTAAATAATTCGTCAAGGCAAAGGACAACACTCTACCCTGCTGTTCTCCGCTAGTTTTAAATCATCTCCAGTGGAAGTGCCAAATGACTTCTGCTATCCAGAATAAAGAAACCTGATGACCATTTGTTGTTCACTAGCTATTATGAGAGGAAAGCCATGTAGCCACTTAAACTCTAAGAATAGGAAGATTGAGTCAGCTAGGCTAGGATACAAAGCAATATTTCCACCTGGAATAAGCCCTTCTTCTCTGCCTCTTTTCTACTCTTTTCTCACCTCCTCTTGTTTCCTGGCCTGTCTGCCTCTCTCTGTATACATATATTTTTCTTGTTTGGCTATATCTGCCCTCTGTCTTCTTTTTCTTACCTACTGGATGCTTTCTTTTTTCTTACTTTCCCTATGCCCCAAAAGTAAATGCACTGCCTATTACATCAAAAGCCAGTCAGGAAAATCCACATTTGTCCACTGCATTATCCAACAAGTTGTGTTCCAGATAATTGCTCCCTAGCCCTACCATTTGTGCATAATTTTAGAATGAAGTGGCGTCTGAGATTTTGAAATTCCATCAGTTGCTTTTGGGGAAAAATCTTTATCCAGTTTCATGTGAAACTGCATACCTTGCCATGATCCTGAGCCCAACTTCATATCATTAAAAGAAACTCAGATTTGCAGAAAATATTTATCTATCCATAAGAGAAAGATTTTATTGAGTTAAGAAGTAATAGACAATGTGTACAGAGAATTACGTTTGATATTTACCACAGTATGAACCTCCTTATGAAAGGGGCCACAGTGATACCTTCAGCAATTCAGAGTCCATCATTACAAAGAACAGAAGGAAAGTCTTTTGTCCCCAGTGCTGCACGAGGAAGCCTCTGAGATTTCCCTGGCTGTGCTGGAAGCTTAGACCCTACTTAGCTCAGGAGGGCTAATGAGACTCTGACCTGACAAGGAATGGCTGCAGGCCTGAAAAAGACTTTTTTTTTTCTCCCCAAGCTAATTAACAGGCATTTTCCATGAGTCCAGTAAAATAAGAATTTATCTCTCTAGTTGCCCTTGTAAACAATACCTCATTCAATTATTTGGCAGTAGGGCACACGTACCAAGAAATGATCGGGGATAGCTGGTGAGTCCACTCGCTCGGCCCCAAATATGTGATTCCTTTTTTGCTGTTGTTTTGTTTTAAATTGTTAATAAACTAGCAAGAGGGTTGGGGGTAAGTCTCGGATGTCACAGGTCATACTGGTTTTGGTTATTAGTTCTCTCCTCACCCAGGCCCTGCTCCCCAGTGGACCATTTCCCCCTTGCTTCCATCAAGTAGTTTTGCATTCCTTAGATGAAACCTGGGGATTACGCGGCCAGCTGCGATAGTACTTTCCTGGAGCTGCTGCTGTTACTGCTACTGCAGCCAGTAGAAGAGATACTGGGGGCATTTGATATTCCAGAAAGTGTTAACTGCAGCTGCTAAGCAGCAGAAGAAAAACCAAGTCTTAGTCTAAGTTATGCATTGCGTGACACGTGCATTTGATGTTTCTTCATATGTTTCCAAAGCAGCATGTGCAACATATCACACTCAAACTGTCACCATCTGAAACAGAACAGCACACAGGCAAAATGTTCCAGCAAGTCTATTGCATGCATGCGTTCCACCTGAAGCACCTGGAAATAACTAAACTTCCAAACATAGGTTGAGTTTTCCTTAACAGAGTAGGAAGCTTCTGTGTTGAAATGAATTTAATTTTAGATGGACTAATTTATCCTAATACGGGCCATCTGAATATTTCATCCTCCCTGTGGATTACTCCTAATATTCTCAGAATTGATCTTCATTACTTTATTTCCTCCCTACCTCCTATCCATTCTATCAGATTTTTTTCCCCTAAAATGTACAGTTTTTTTTTTTTTCCATATCACTCCTCTACTTAAAAACCATCAATGGTTTCCTTGATGCCAAAAATAAAGCTCACATGCCTTAGCTTGACATTTCAAGTTCTTTACCATCTGGCCTCAACTTGCCTATGGCTTCTGCCTCGTCTCCTAGTCAAATTGGTCTAATCATTGTTACTCCCATCATCATATTTCCACAGCCCCAAATAAAATCTCCTCTGAATTTTCTGGGTATTAATTCTCTTCCTTTTGCTTGAAATGACCACTTTCCTTCTCCCTCTCCCCTTAACCCTCTATCTTTATTATGTCCACCTTCCAAATTCTACTTGCTCTGGAAGAATTTTTCTGCAACTGCATATTTCTTACAGACAGTGGACTGAGAAGTGTGGTGCTAGAGTGGAAAATAAAGTCTAGAAACCAGGAAAAAGGACAAGGGTTTTAGTTCCAGCACTAATACATAACAATAGCGTGACCTTGATTGAGTCACTCAACCCTCTGGTTCTCTGTCTCCTTATTCAAAAAGTGGGTTTAATAATAACTGCCTTCCATAAGCCAACTGCAAAATCACATAAGATCATGTCTGAAAAAGTACTCTGAAAATACTGAAATATTCTTTGAATGTAACATAGGATCACAATTTTTTTCTAAACAACCAGCATTTTCTGTGAACTTATGCCACACAATGTTCTGCCTAACCTATAACAACATTATGGTTGGTATTATTATTTACAAATAATAAAACGGAAATGCTAAATGACTCGTCCAAGTTAAAATGAGGGGTGAGAAGAACTAGGATTCAAACCAAGATAACTAGTCACCAGAGCTTGTTTTCATCACACTACATTTTATTGCTTTTTATGCAACCTTGTAATCAGTTATTAGCATGCATTAATTAGTCTTATGAACTCCTTGAGGCCAATGACCACAGCTTATCTTCCATATGACTTTCATACTTGGTGTTCCCTGTGCCTAGAATGCTGGCCACATGGGTCACATGGCTCACTCCCTCATCTCCTTCATCTTTGCTCAAATGACAACTTCTCAATGAGGACTTCTCTGAGTCCTCTAAATTTAGAACTCCTTCTCTGAGTTCTTCTAAAATTTAGAATTTTAACCCTCCAGCCTTTCTTATGCACCTCATCCTGTTTATTTTCTCCCTATCACTTATCATTTTCCATCCTACATATTTTATATATTTCTATGTTTTTATTATCTTGTTCCGATAGAACGTAAGCTCCATGAAGGCAGGGATTTTTGTTTTTTTATTTACTGCTGTGTTCCCCACTGCCTAGAACAGTGCCTGAAACATATTAGCTGCTCAAGAAATATTTGCCATCTTTATAGGATAAGCTTCTATTTTCTGTAAAGATTTTGTCCATCATAATGGCAAATTATCCATGTTGATCACAGGATAAAATCTAGATCCCTAACAAGGAGCCCCAAGTCATTTTAGGAAAGTGTCTCCACCTGCATGTCTACTTTCACCTCTTATCAGTCCTCATGTCAGAGGCTAAAGAGTATGGTAGCTACAGCACATGCCCTGGAGGCAAGTTACCTGAGTGTGAATCTCAGTCTCATCACCAACCCTGGACACATTACTTAATTTCTTTTAAGCCTCAAGTTCCCCATTAGTAAAATGGGGGCAGTAATATTAACTAATTCCTAGAGTTGTAATGGAGAGAAATTAGACCATCCACACAAAGCAAACTGCCCGGCGCAAAGTAGGTTTTGGCATATAATTATTCATTTCAGTTTATCTAATTATATGCCTTTCCCCAACCTCTCCAACTCATGCATTTATGTCTCTGAACATCAGATTCTTCTGTGTAAAACACTTTTCCCTAACTTATCCAATTGGCAAATTCCTACATACCTTTCCGACCTCAACTCAAACACTGCTTTCTCTGAGAAATCCCCCCCTGACTTTGCAATTTAGACTAAGGAATTAGTTCTCTGAAGTTTCAACTTTATATTATACATATTTCAACTTTGGCAACGTTATGCTCAATCGGTTTGTTCAAATATCTGTCTCCCTATTGCATTATAAATACCTTCAAGGCAGAAAACTTCAATTTAATTTGTGTATAACCAGTACCTATCACTCAATAAAGATGTAATGACTACATGAATTAATGACTTGAGTTTGCGTTTATTTTTAAGTGAGATTCAATCCTGGAAATATATCTATTTGTACCCTATTTTAAGATTAAATGATTTTTAGGGGCGCCTGGGTGGCGCAGTCGGTTAAGCGTCCGACTTCAGCCAGGTCACGATCTCGCGTTCCGTGAGTTCGAGCCCCGCGTCGGGCTCTGGGCTGATGGCGGCTCAGAGCCTGGAGCCTGTTTCCGATTCTGTGTCTCCCTCTCTCTCTGCCCCTCCCCCGTTCATGCTCTGTCTCTCTCTGTCCCAAAAATAAATAAACGTTGAAAAAAAAAAGATTAAATGATCTTTAGATTTTTGGTATAAAATTCTTTCAGTATTCTTTGTTAAGAGGAAACATTTTCCCCCCATCCTGATGCTTTCTTCCATGTGAAGGAAGCTCTACTTGTGTGGGTTCCTGTCCTTTCCATTTTCTTATTCAATTCTCTTCACACGTGAATTCTTAAATCAGATAGAAAAGTTTGGAATGAAAACTGGTCTTGTTAGGCCAAGTCATATTTCTTGTTTTCAAGAGTAGACCTAGCCATAAAGAGTATGGGTTCCCAATTAGGATGCTCAAATAGTGAACTTGGCCATGAAAAATCCTGTTCTCATGGTGGAAGTTGTTGACTCTTCAAAATTCTAACTAATTTTGAGTTTCAATATCAGGACGCTGGTTTATTGTCAGCTAGGAGCTAGATTGGCCAATGAGAGCAATATGAATAGTAAGGTTGATTTTTTTGTTTCCCATTTGTCTCCCTCTTTTATCTTCTTTTTTAAATGGTTTAGATTTCTGTTGCTGAACAATGAGGCTCTTTATCAAACACTTGAAACCACAAACATCTTTCATAATTTAACTATGCTTGCACTATGGCATAAGTTAAAAATATCATCCATCATCATTATCATGCCTGCAACATCGAACCCATTTATCTAAAGGAATCCTGGGTGTACAATAGTTCCCCCCACCTTTATCTGTGGGGGATACATCCCAAGACCCTCGGTGGGTGCCTGAAATCATGAAGAGTACTGAACTCGATATATACTCTTTTTTCCTATACGTACATACCTGTGATAAAGTTTATGTTACAAGTTAGGCACAGTTAAAGATGAACAACAATAACTAATAACAAAATACAATAGTTATAACAACATACTGTAATTAATGTTATGTGAATGTGGTCTCTTTCTCTCTCTCAAAATATTTCATTGTACCATATTCACCCTACTTCTTGTGATGATGTGAGATGATAAGATGCCTATGTGATAACATGAAGTGAGGTGAATGATGGAGGCATTGTGATGTAGCGTTAAACTACTATTGACTTTCTGACTATACATCAAAAAGCGGATCATCTGCTTCCAGACCATGCCGGCCACAGGTAAAAGAAACAATGGGAAGTGAAACTTCAGATAAGTTGGGGACTACTACATTGAGGAATCTACACAAGGAAAATGTTCACTATGATTGGAAGGAAAAAAAAAAAAGAAAGAAGCCTTTTTATTTTTTTTTTTCAACGTTTATTTATTTTTGGGACAGAGAGAGACAGAGCATGATCGGGGGAGGGGCAGAGAGAGAGGGAGACACAGAATCGGAAACAGGCTCCAGGCTCTGAGCCATCAGCCCAGAGCCTGACGCGGGGCTCGAACTCATGAACCGCGAGATCGTGACCTGGCTGAAGTCGGACGCTTAACCGACTGTGCCACCCAGGCGCCCGGTAAGAAGCCTTTTTAATCTGCTATAACCCCAAGGTGAAACACAGTGTCTTCATGAATGAAAATCACTGTGGTGACACTCAAATATTTGTAGGACAGAGGAAGTATAAAAGTCAGTCATGAGTAGTACCTTATTAGAATCTTCAGATTCTCCAGGCAATCACTTGCTCACAAAGTTTATTTCCACAGATTCTAACGTGCTATTTATCTAGTGTGAATTTCATATTTATGCATGTTTCATAGATCCACTTATTCCACTTTCCATTGAAAATAAGCCTTTGATGAATAAAATGTTGTTTTTCCACTTTATTAAGTAAAACATTAACATAGTGAAAGACATTCTTAAGTTGAAGTGTCGTGTCAGATTGTGTCTACTCACTAACCAAACATGATTATAAGTGACAGAAGTGGTTTGCATTTTCGTTTTATAACATTATAATACTTTACAACATAAGAATAAGAAATTAAACAAATTATAGTCATATTAAAATATATTTGCAGGGAGAGCAGGGAAAATCATTTCTCATTGCTACATAATTGATGTTGTAAGATTTCACTAAGGTACTATACCAGGGTATCAACTTTTTATTTGGCAGTTTACATTTCTATACAGGTTTTCTGTATTTCAGTCATTTTGCAGTTTATTTTATCTAGAAAAGCATAAGCTAGCCATAAATGACACATTATTACTCATTTCTTTGGTCAGTTCTTCATATTCAACTAAAATATTTTTCACTCATGCAGGCTATTAGTTCAAATTTTTTCAGATATCCATAAACACTTCATATATAAATTCTACTTTTCTTTCTCAACTCTAAAGCAGGTAATACCATTGATGAAATATTTGTAAATGTAGAGCATATCAAATTACCCAGTATAGACTGGATGATATCTCTACTAGGTACGATCCTACCTTCTGTGAAATTCCATGGCCTGAGGACCAAATACCTAGATTACTAGATTTTATCCAAATTTTTCAACACTTCCAAATTTTCATTAACTCTTCCAGTTAACAGATACTCCAATAGTATCTTTATAGCAATCAGTATTCTTCTCTAGTATAGATTAATGATTTCTGCCCTTTATGCTGTGTATGTTCCAGATAATGTCATACTGAATAAAGTGTCTTGAACTCTGTTTCTCATTATGTGTGTTTTTATCTGCAAAATATATGTAGCATCTATTGTGTTATATTTTTTAAGCTTCAACAAAATGTTATTGCATTAACCTTTGTATTATAGTACATTCTCAATCAAATGTTACTAAAAGTATTTCTGCAATCACATGGGTGTCCAAAAGTTTCTTAGTGTTTACAAAGTGTTGTATTGGAAAAGGTATGAAGCAAATGGCATGGACTAACACCTTTAAAAATGATACTAAATGTTTAATTTATGTATTACCTTTCCTGCCTTAAGAGACTTAGGGAAAAACTCAAAACTGAAAAAAAAATCTGTGAATTTATAACCATAGGAAAAGGAGATACCATGAAAGAAACAAGAGAGTCTTCATTCTTTGAAAATCTCAACAGTATTTATCCAAGGGCTTATGATGTGCCTGACACTGTATTTTAGGAAATTAATGCCAGATAAATCACATTTTTTTCTATCTTGCAGAAGTGTTTGCATTGGGTTATACTGCTTGAAATGCCATCATTTAGAAATTCACCTAAGTTCACCAGAGCTTCCTATATTAATCAAGAATCTTTTGATCTCAAGTGAATGAAACCCTTCTCAAACTCTTCGGGATGAATTGGCATTCATTTTCGGTTTCCACCTCTTTCTGGTGCCCCTTATCCTATGGTAAGGGTTGAAAAGCTAAAAACTACACTTTCTTTTCAATTAAACACACTGAAAAGACAACAAGAAGAGGGGAAGGATGCAGAGCTATGTACTATTCATGTGTATTATTTTTGTTGGTCAGCAAAGTCATGAAGACGTGGAATTCTTCTGCATCAGCCTTCCATTGTGTTACCTCAAGCCCTGTGAGTGTTGGGTGGCAGTGATGACAGAATGGACAGCAAGTACCATACTCCAGCACGCAGGCTCTAGTTTTGGTGACATCAAAAGAAGTTTCTGCAGTGAGGGGCTTATTGATCCTCGTACCTATTCCCGGATTTGTAACTCCTGCATCTTCAACTAAGAGTTCTCCCTGCTCCACACTCTGGATGTAGTTAAGGTTGTAGATTCTCTGACAGGACAATTCTGCAGTGTTCTGGAAGTTTTTTCTAGAGGCCCAATACTCTGGGATTTCCAATCATTTTGTAAGCATTTAATTCATTCTTTTTTTTTTATGCTTAAAATACCTTGTGGTTTCCATTTCCTGTACTGAACATTAATCAGTATATTGACTCCAGCTACACGGAGCCGTAAGGAGAATCTATTGGCTGACATAACTTAAATATCCAGGCCGAAGTGTGACTTTAGACAGGGTAGGTCCAGGGTAGATCAACATAACCCAGTGCCACTTTCTGCTTTACCATTTATTAGCTTGACTGAATTCTCAGGTATGGTGGAAAATGGTTTTGGAAGCCTAGCTTCTCATCTTCTCTAATTGGAGTCTTATGGTCATGGCCACCTGCCTCTTTAGCAACCCCAGCAAAAGCTCCAATAAATGTTATTGGCTGTGGTTTGATCACATGACTATTATCGGTCCAAAATAATAAAAAATGTCCTATTTATCAGATTTGTGCATTATGCCCTACACTGGAACAGAAGTAGTAGGAATAAGCTCCACTCAAAAGAATAATCAAAGAGAACTGAGATTTTCCCACATAAATTTAAATGCCATTATCATAAGAAGGAAAACACATACTTGAAGACAAACAACAAATGTCTACTGTAGTTCTTTAAATTCAAGCACTTCCAGGAGGATTATTTTAAGTCATCTACATATTAGAATTTACTTTTTTTCCAGTTTTTTTAATGTTTATTAATTTATTGAGCAAGACAGAGAGAGACTGCACAAGGGAAGGGGCAGAAAGAGAGAGGGAGAGAGAGAATCCCAAGCAGGTTGTGTGCTGACAGCAGATCTCCTGAACCAAACCAAAATTGAATGGGGATGCTCAACTGACTGAGCTACCCAGGCACCTCTACTTTTTTTTCAATTTTTTTTTCAACGTTTATTTATTTTTGGGACAGAGAGAGACAGAGCATGAACGGGGGAGGGGCAGAGAGAGAGGGAGACACAGAATCGGAAACAGGCTCCAGGCTCTGAGCCATCAGCCCAGAGCCCGACGCGGGGCTCAAACTCACGGACCGCGAGATCGTGACCTGGCTGAAGTCGGAGGCTTAACCGACTGCGCCACCCAGGCGCCCCATTTTTTTTTCAATTTTAATAGAGAATTATTAAATGGAAAAAATTAATTTAAAAATATTTATTAAACTCCTACTATATACTATTATCTTTGGGATTCTGTAAAAAAATGCTCATTAAGAATCTTACAAATCTATAGTAAGGCAATTGTGTAATTTGTTACAAGTAGGAAAACAAAACTATCATACGGTAAGTAGAGATAATGACACTAAGAAAAAGGAAGAATTACCTCAGTTGAGGAAATTGAGGAAAGCTTCATGGAAATAGCTATGTCTTAAGAAAAGCTCACATGGTTGATTGCATTGAGTTTATGGAAAAGGGATGAGTCAACACAGGGATGTGATAAGTGGGGTGAGAGGAAGAATTTACTTTAAAAAGCTTATTGAGAACTGTGTCTCAGGAAGAACTTTCTAAGAACTTTAAGACTTTCTTCATAATTTTCATTTTTATTCAGAAATTAAAAGAAACCAGGGTCTATAATATAGTTGGAGAGGATGATGCACTAAGATTGTGTGATTTGATGTTGTCTGTTTGTTTTGTAATTTATTTATATGTAATTTCATTCCAAAAAGGATTTGAGATAGCTTACCTAACAATTGATTGAAAATGTGGGGCAAGTGAGAGGAAAGAGACAATGGCATTCAATAAATATTTGTTGAGAAGTGAATTAGTTTACTGAGCCTTGGTGAGTGGAAAGTGGAAACGCCACTACAGGATTTGGGCCGCTCAGGAAGTAGTTGATTTGCAGAGATAATAGGAATTGACAGAAAGTATATTAGAGCAGACACGTCTTGTGTTTGTAACTACATGAACTTATACCAAAAAAATAAATAAATAAAAATGCAATTTATTTGCCTTGTTTCAGTCTTCACAAGCTGTGAAAAATGTCCATGCTGAATTTTAGTTGTGGACAGAAAACCCAGCATTCCAAAAAGGTAGAGCATTTCTCTCTCTAAAAGGACAGAGAGCAGGTGGAACTGATTTTGTTGGTGGCAGTGTGTAACTCACCAAATACTCTATCTTCTGCAGCCATAACTGAAACATTGATTTGAGCTACTGGGGTCATGGGGCTTACCTTACATTTTATAAGAATTATCACATTTTCCCTCCTTTCTTCTTCCCCCAAAACATGCACGAATGACCATTTTTCATGACTCTGGATACCCTGATAACATCACTGCAAAGACCGTCCTAGGGAGAAGCATTGGGATCCTCATTTGAGAAGCAACTGTCTTTTTTTTTTTTTAATTTTTTAATGTTTGTTTGTTTGTTTGTTTGTTTGTTTGTTTAGAAAGCATGAGCGGGGGGAGGGGCAGAGAGACACACATACACACACACAGAATCCGAAGCAGGCTCCAGGCTCTGAGCTATCAACACAAAGCCTGATGCAGGACTCAAACTCATGAACCGCGGGATCATGACCTGTGCCGAAGTTGGCCACTTAACCGACTGAACCAGCCAGGTGCCCCGAGAAGCAACTGTCTTGAAATAGTCAAAGTCATGCATTCATATGTTATTTAAATGCAAGAAATATTCTCAATATTCTTGTAACATATAGAAGCTAGATATCATCTTGACTTTGTAGATTAAAAACAAAGAAAGGGACGAAAGTTAAGAGACATGCTTACATTAGCGATACTATTGTTATTTGAGGCATATATCAGCATCTAACTTGGATGCTGACTAAAATCAAGGTTTGCTGCTTTGCCCACTGACACTTTATGCACATGCTTTGCCCATCAGCAGCAATGCACAAAGGATACACCTTTCCTACCCTCTTACAAACAGAACACTTGCCACACTGATAATTCTGTTTGTCCAGTTTAAAGTAGGGACTGCATGTCTAAACTCAAGTCTACAGGATCCAGACAACTCTGACTGTACACTGAGATAAGTGCCTGAACTCTCGAATTTTCTACTCTGCAAAACAGAGACAACAATAACACCTTCTTCATAAGATAACTATCGTTTTCAGAGCACATGCTGGATTAAGTGTTTAGGACAATGCCTTGATCTATGATGTCTTTCAATACCATTAGTTATTATTCTTGAGGTCCTTTTAGTGATAAAAGACATTTCTTCTTTTCCAAAAAGATAAAGCTCTAGTTTTAAATGCATTGTACGCTTGGAAATAATTAGCATATTTGCAGTGCTCAGTACTACTCATTTAAAAAAGAGTAGGGACAAGAGACTTTAGCCCCCTGCAACCATTTCAAGAGTAGTCTTTTTAACAACAACAACCACACCACTCTGTGGTTTAAATCTTACATTATTTACTTGTGCCTGGTGAATTGAGAAGGATACTTCATCCCCCTTGGATCTGAAGACCAAATGTGCTCAGCTGCAGACCAATTATGATATTCAAGTATTTTCTAGACTGCTGAATGGGAAACGTTGAACTGTGCTTGTGTGATTAGCCTCATTGATTTCTATAGAAATGTAGTACTTAACTTCAATCATTACAGTAGTTCAGTAGTTCAAGGAAGTTTACTCCTCCTTTGAAATTCACAAGGAATATATAGTACAAAATTAGCCTTGCAAGAGTCACAATAATTTACCAAAACCAGGTGTCTCGGGAGTATTTGTAATTTATCCCCTAATTTGAAAAGATTAGACCACCTCATAACTTAGATGTGTGTTTTCAGTTTGACCTTACTTACAGATTATACTGTGCAATTACTTGCAAACAATTATTGATTACTTTATTTTTAAAATTTTTTTTTTCAACGTTTATTTATTTTTGGGACAGAGAGAGACAGAGCATGAACGGGGGAGGGGCAGAGAGAGAGGGAGACACAGAATCGGAAACAGGCTCCAGGCTCTGAGCCATCAGCCCAGAGCCTGACGCGGGGCTCGAACTCCCGGACCGCGAGATCGTGACCTGGCTGAAGTCGGACGCTTAACCGACTGCGCCACCCAGGCGCCCCATTTATTGATTACTTTAAAAATAAATAGGGATCCATTACATGGTAGTCTTCACTATTCTTTTGGCTCAAAAATGTTTTACTGTCTTCTAGTTGAAATAGTGATGTCTTGGGCCTGGAAGATGATAGCCAATAACCAAAAAAGATGGAGGCTTTTAACACAATGAAAAAGCTTAAATAGAAACCTGGTGGTTAATGGATCCTCAATAACAGAGAGAAACTTGGTGAACACTTAACTCAATCTACTTTTCCATCTATTCATCTGATTATTTCTATGATGCCTCTGATCAAAGTAATTAGGCAAGCTGACAGTGATATTCAAATTTCAACATAATAAATGAAGGAAAGGAGGCTTCCCCCTTGTCTGTACTTAACTGGAGACGTGTTGGGGGTGTATTTGTGTTAATGACACAATGTCTGCAAGGTACCATTTAGGTACAGTTTAGAAGAAAATCAGTACAAATTTCAGAGGCTAAATTTTATGCTTATCTGATATTTTCAGTTTGGGGTGAATCTTTCCTTGCCAACTCAGGTGACATTTGGCCAACCAACCACTTTCAACAACTTAATGGCCATGATCCTCAATGTCTGGAAGATATTTTTAGTTATGCAGAACAATTGGAGGATTGTTCTTCAACGTCCCAGCATCAAAGCCAAGTTATTCATGGAGATAACAGCAGAAATAAACTGCCCACTCTGCTTCTACTTCAACTTCTCATAAAGATTATTATCTAAAGCAGAATCATGTCCAAGATAGCCAGCTCATCCTTTCTGCCAGCCAGTCCAAAATCATGAGTCCACAACCAAGAGTGTGCTGAATAATTCCAATATATTTTAAAATATTGTTTCAAACATTTACATAAATCAATGTTGAAAATACAGATTTTCTTCTCAGTGTTATTCTCGAGACTCTTCTGATAAAATGTGGATTTAGTTTTGTTATGGTACCAAAATACTCAGAATTTGAAATTGAAGCTCCTAACCACCTCCCCTATTTTCCTTTTAGTGTTATACTTGCTCCACTTTTGCTTTTGTAAGATGATATTTATTTATTTATTTATTTATTTATTTATTTATTTTTAATTTTTTTTTTCAACGTTTATTTATTTTTGGGACAGAGAGAGACAGAGCATGAACGGGGGAGGGGCAGAGAGAGAGGGAGACACAGAATCGGAAACAGGCTCCAGGCTCCGAGCCATCAGCCCAGAGCCTGACGCGGGGCTCGAACTCACGGACCGCGAGATCGTGACCTGGCTGAAGTCGGACGCTTAACCAACTGCGCCACCCAGGCGCCCCAATAAGATGATATTTATTAAAAAGTCTCTAAGACAGTATTCTAGAGGCCGATTATTTTCTCTTTGCCTTGTGCCTTGTGAACTCACTGAAATCTTTTGTCTTTGAGAACCTTCAACCAATTGAGCCATACATATAAGAATGAAGGTCAAAGACAGGTCAAATGAGGTGAATTCTAGGGTTGGTGAAATCTGGGGTTTACTCTCACTTGGGTTGTTGTTACAGGAGTAATAATTCCTCAAATTTCATTCTTCCAACAATCTTCAAGTAGAAGTCTGGAAAGCTTTCACAGGTCTTTTGGGAATAAACAAAATATATAAAAAAAAAAAAACACTTCATACAGTTTTGCTACTTAGAGTTTGGGGGCAACATTGTTCTGATTTCCCATTGGTAATAATAGAATGTCCTCGATTGAATAGTATAGACAATGTTCATAGGAATAATAATAAGGTATCTGAAGTGGTTCAGGCATGAGCATCCCCAGAATGTGCCACTTTGGCATGTGAATTACTTGGAACTAAAAATAATCAAGGCCCAAAAGACTTAGGAAGAGCTTCTTACCTCCCCCTTAACTGCTTCTAAGCATTTAGATAAAGGGCAGCTACAAACAGTATGAGCTAGATGAGGTAAACTGTGGGGAGCTCAGCAGGGCCTGTTTGTTCAAATTCTTCTCTGTGTCCCATTATCTCTGCATGGCATGACAAACATTTGTTTACCAAATATTTGCTTTTCGCATCTTCCTGTGAATTCTTCCTTCCCTTGGAAGTCCCAGATCCTTATCCCCTTCTCCTCAGCTCAGGATGGCATATAAGCCTCAACTGCCTGACTGTCTCTGAGCCTCTCATGCCTTTGTGGGGCTCCTGTGCATACTCAATTAAATTTGTTTTTCTCCTGTTAATCTGTCTTATGTCAATTTAATTAATAAGACAGTCAAAAGAACCTAGAAGGGTAGAGGACAAATTTTCTTCCTCTACATATCTAATTCATTCATTCAGTCACTCATGCATTCAATCAACATATATTTGCATTCAACAAATACATTACATATTCATCTATTCTGGTAAATAAAGAGACTTTTGTTTCAATAGAAGACTGAAATTTCATGACAAGCTTATGTTCCTTTTTTTTGTTTGCTACTTTAGACTTTAGGTAATCAGAGCTAACCTATGAAAATATTATAATTTCAGAAAATCATGTAATTTCTCAGGTGCTTGGAAGGCCTGAATCTTATTTCCATCAAAGAATTATTTTTAATTTGACTTGACTTTTTTTTGTTTTGTTTTGTCTGCTTGTCACACTAATAATATATCTGAAGGCTATTATAAGTGGATATCATTAAAAACACACTATTTCATTGTTGAGCTCATCAGTAATTTCCAGGTCAACAAAATATTGATAGTATTCTGTAATGTGCCCATTGCAATAATGCATTAAATATGCCCACTGAAGGGGATCACATTTTGTCACACCAAAATATGCCTCTCTGGCACAATAATTAGTTTTAAGAAACAGCAGAAGAAGCTCTGAAAACAAAGTAGAAGTTACCTCTTTGTAAGGGATATTTTCAATTGTAAGAGAAATCACCCTCTGTAACAGAAAGAGAAGAGTGACTAAATCTCTAGAAACTTATCAATAGAGAAGGCAAAGATCTAAATCTGCATAACAACGTTACCCGTGTTTACTGTATATTTTCTTGGTAACCTCTCATAACTGGCTACCCCACCCCCATCATCCTTTGTCTTTAGCTAGAGATGATATTTAAAGTGATGGCTTTGGCCATTTGGGGGAGTTACTCAGTTTTCTTGGGTATCTTTCATGTACACAGAAGGTACACATGTTATTAAACACATGTTTACTTTTCTCCTGGTAATCTGTCTGAATTACAGGCATGTCTCAGCCAAGAACCTAGAAGAGGAAAGGGCAAGTCATTTTTCTGACCCCACGCCATGCATGAGGCAGATGATTTGGTTTTCAATCTCCTTCCATCCATACTAGCTGTCAAATACAAATCTCCTGTGTACAGTATGTTTTTGAATAGTAGAAAAAAGTTTCTCCAAAATCTCTATAGTGTCAAGCCATGGCCAAAGATTAAATGTCATAGCATGACCATAAATAGTCTGTATACAATCCTTATAAGAGTTATACCTGTTTTGATATAAGATTATATTTTACAATCTGTTGACTTGGGCAACTCCCTCCTGTGTGATGTCAGATGACCCTCAAATTCTACCTCAAAATGTCCCTCAGTTATTTCTGGAATGTGTGAGAAATGGTTTCATGTATTATAAATTTTGACTGCCATCTTGCTCCCAAGTCATTTCAGGTATCAACAATAAAACTGCTTTTTAATCATTCTCTGCCCTTTTTGGTTGTTAATTGGTACTATCCATTTGTCACAGATGAAAATGCTTCCATTGTATAAATTCAAGGAGGTTAAATTGTTGACTTTCAGCCCAAAATAAAGAAATCCCATCTGGCTGAGTATAAAAAAAAAAATCAAGACGGTATTACAGAATATTGGAGGAAAGATTGCTTATGGGCTTCTGTTTTGCAACTTGTCCGTTGAGGGATTTGAAAGAAGAGTGTAAACGGAAAATTATCTGGGCTAACAAGTCTAAGTGGGGCTAGCTACAAATCCTGAACGTTTGCTTACAAAGAAAATGGAGCTTGATGTTTAGAAAGCTTTGTTTTTCTATGGAAAAATCAATAAAAATCATTTTATTATATCCTGCTTTGGTGAAAGGGGCTAAAATCTAGGGGAAGTTAAAAGTGAATTGGTTTTCTTTAACAAAATTGTGGATGACACTAAGTAGCAAAGTTCATCCTATTCTTTAGTCAGGAGGTGTGGCAGAAGTCTGGAATGTAAAATTGCTCCAAAACATCTGCAATTGGCAGCAGTTAACTTATGGGAATAAAACCTTTTTTGTATAAGTGATTAGATTCTTGGGGCTTCAAAGAGAGTTGCGGCATCTTAATTACTTGGAACATAACTACTCCAGTTTAAAAAAAAATATTCAAGGTGAAAACACACAGTAGAATTAAGCAGTATTATTTCAACCTTGAAATTGAAGCTTTATCTTATCATTGTATTACCCTGTAATGGAAAACTGAACTTGTGTTAATCAGTATTCCTGATTACAAATAGGGAAATTGTGGGGATTTTTCAGTCTTCCTTTTATTTTAAATAAAATGTCATGACCATGATTTAGATAGAAATATTTTGCAGAGGATAAAAGGCTCTTAAAATTCTGATAAACACAGGCTAACTTCTGAGATTTATAACTTATTGAACTTTTTATGCATAAAACATTTAGGTTAATTCATTTAAATAAATGATTGGATTGTTTTGCTGTCACTGCCTCAGATGTGCCTGCTTGGGCTTTCTTTTCCATAAAGTACATTTAGTGATTAGCTGAGTACATTTAAATGCAATTTGTCTTGAATAAGAAAAATCTGAAGATAAAGTAGCTGTAAACAACTAACTAAATAAATAAAGCTATAACCATGCAAAAGAGAGACACAGAGCTGAGAACTGAATAGATAGGAGTACTGAATATTGCAAGTACTGAATATTGATTTGCTACTCTAGTTCACAATAAATGTGTTGGCTTATCCTGCTTATTGGTTGTTTCATATTTTTCACCAGGCCCCAAACAAAACTAAACAAAACAGGCATGAATATAATTATTTTGTGTATAATTGCCTTTGTGTCATTCTAGCAACTCCTGTTGCATGATGATGATGACAACCCAGGCTCAGAGCAATGGAGGCACAGAGTTTCTAGACCATTTCAATACACACAAGACAAAATGAAGTCCGTATCTCTAAATCCCAGAGCAAGTTTATAACTGGTAAGATATTAATTCAAACCTCAGCTTTTTGATACTACTCTCCAGCAGAAGTCATTCACAATGTGATACAGTTCCAGGACAGCTTAAGTGACACAGGTCTTAGGGATTCCATTTCAAGGTACCTCATGGTTCTGATTCAACTTAAAGAAGTAAAACAAGAAGTGAAATTTGCTCAGAATAAGACTTATAGTTGTGTTTTCCAAAATTCATTCGCAGTAAGAATTGAACTAGATTTGTCACAGACTAGAAGTCATTTCCTCTCTGGATGCTCCAAGATCCCCATTTCCTGGGTGCTCTACCAACTAGAGGACCTGAGAATGGATCCTGAGAGTTTGTGCCAACGGCCATAAGAAATCCTGGGATATATATCTACCTATGTGGGATTTCTCCTCTCTTATA
The DNA here is from genome assembly GCF_018350155.1 of Leopardus geoffroyi. Lineage (NCBI taxonomy): Eukaryota > Metazoa > Chordata > Mammalia > Carnivora > Felidae > Leopardus > Leopardus geoffroyi. Next base: position 68,114,895 of record NC_059328.1, read on the forward strand.
AGCTCTGTTGTTTGCATCCTGAGTGAACACTGTTGGGGAAGAAAAATTTTCCTGTACCAGTCAAGTTTCTTCTGTCTGGTCTAAGAATTAAATTGACATGAGATAGATTAACAGGAGAAAATAATATTTAATTATATGTGCACAGGGAATCCACATAAACATTAGATTCCAAAGACAGTCAGGCAAAATGGGGTATATATGTCATCTTGAACTAAACAGAAGAGATTAGGGGTCCAGGACTTCAGAGAGAAGGATATCAATTCACAGGAAGATGAAAAAGAGTACATATTTGGTAAACAAATATTTGCTGGGTCATTCAGAAACAATGGGATCTAGAGAGGAATTTTAAAAAACAGACTCTCAAATTTCTCCTTGTCTGCTACCCCTGCTTTACATTATAATGTAGCTATCTATGGTGATAGCTCCCTTCCTGGAGTAGATGCTTTAACCAAATCCTTTCAGGAAGTCAGGGCGAAGGTCAAAGTTTCTTCCTGAGTCTTTTGACCTTTGTTTTTAGCTTGAAATATTCAAGTTAAATTTAATTAAAAATTAATTAAATTCACTAATTAATTAATTAATTATTCAAGCCAAAGTGGCACATCTTGGAGCAACTTATTCTGAACTTCTACAACACTAAGCATTTATAAATATCAATATATTTCATTATTTTCAGTAAAATTAGAGAGTTATACAGACTAAAGAAAAACTAGAGCATGAGAATTACAAGAGTAATGCACCAGGGACCAAAGTTCCTAAGGATTAAAAATAGAATTATTATATATCTAAGAATGCAGAAGACAAAGAAAATAGGTTTAACCAAATTATCTGCTTTAGTGGTTTTTTTTATAATTTATCCAGTATAATTAATTGTTTCCCAAATAAAAAGAAGTAAAAATAATTCTTACATATTGGAATAGTGTTAGAAAAACATTGAAGTGTTCCATTCTCTCTTTGTTTATAGACAAAATAGATAAAGTGCTAATGTGCTGACAAAGGGATTTTATGGAGCTCAATGCTTTGAATTAAATTTGACTCAAAAGCAGTCTCCTTTTTGGCAAGTGCCCTACTTCCAAAGACAAAAGGTCATATTTTTTTTTCTTGTGGAAATTCTTTATTCTTTTCTGACTTTTTATCCTGTTGCCCATCTCCCTTGCTAGCTATTTTGGGTTAGTTATGCAGCTTAATTTGATCAGGCTTAGCACAGTGAGAGATCAGACTAATCTGGCTTTCTCCTTTTGGATCATTTACTGCAAAATGTTCTAGATCCTACTAAATTGCAGGATTCCTCTGACAATTGCACCCACAAGGAGTATCTTTTGACATGTCTTTATCTTTAAACTTTCTTCTAAACATTGGAGACTGAAAATATATGGACTGAGAGATCAAATGTATTCTTAGAAATGTAATTAGCCCTCAGTCTTGTGGCATGTTGTTAAATATGCTTTGGATAATCACATAATAGTGTACACACACACACACACACACACACACACACACACACACACCAAATAACTTTTTCTTCTGGTTTAAAAAAAAAAGTCTTAAGATTGCAAGTATAATAATGCTTTCAACACGTTACATTTTAACTGTTAGATGACTCAATTTGACCTGAAATTTTTTCTATATAATAGGTATGATATATTGATATATTAGTTTCTTTGGCAAGTGCCTGGGAATTTGAGTTTGTTTAATTTTCGTTTTGTATGTTGGTGGTGTGTTTGATGTGTATGGTGTGTGTGTATGTGTGTGTGTGTGTGTGTGTGTGTGTGTGTGTGTTCTGTCTCCCCACTAAATATGCATCTTACAGTTCTTGAGAATTGTTCCTACTTGTATAACATCATTGTTTGTGCAGTTTTATGCCAATGTAACTCCTCAGAAACCCTCATTAACTCAACATTGGCCAAAATAAACGTGAATTCTTAAGTTGAAATTTTTCAATAATTCTAGCTTATTTAAGTTGGGTAGAAAGGTCAATGTTACCAGATTTCTTACACATAAATCATTGTAATATACACTAATATCTACATTACAAAAGAATATGAAAAAAAGAAAATATTTAATAGTTAAAATCCCACCTCTATTACTTTTGACAATTTTGGAGTGTTTTCTTCCATCCATTGCATTCTAAAACAGTTTTTCTCTGACTTTATTTACAATTATTCTGAGCACATAACAAAAGAATAAAAATCCTCACCTATAAGAGAAGGTTTAAGTCTCCCCGCATAAGTTTTGGTGCCTCATAGCTAACCTGTTCCTTATTTCTGTACCTTCTTTAATCAAACCTGGCAAACATTATGGTCCCTGTTCACATATAATGATATACCTTTTCTAGTCTTGTCCTGTTAAGGGTACAGATGGAAAAAAATCAAAACAGAAACAATCCTTGATGTTATCACGAAATTCGCTATATTAAACCACCCCTGAAATTTGAGTCTCCCATTTTTTTTCTAGTTACATGTGAACCGATAACTGTTCTTTTGTTATTTAATTGTTGTTAATCTGATTTTCCATGCCCTTCCAATTTGCTTAAGCAATTGATCTGATAAACCACTTTGTGGCGTGATCTTTATGAGAGAAAGCTGATGAATGTGCTCCATCACCCTAGGTGAAGATATGCAGTTTCAAGGATGCCAGTCTAGTGCTCGTATCCTTTGTATTGCCAACTTGTAGTGAGGGTTCCCTGCAGGACATCTCTGAACACATTAACAGTAGACACTGAGCTCCCACAGGGTGTCAAACCTTGTGTGAGGATCCTGTGGTACTTATGAAGAATACTCAAAGTCTGGCTTTCACTGAGATGACAATTTACTATCAAGAAAGCTGTATGTATTTGCCAGTAAAAATACAAGTGTTGGAGGGGTAAGGGTTTGATACAAAGAGCTATGGCATCAAAGTCAAACACACCTGTAACTGAATCTAGCTTTATGACATTCCAACTCTGGAACTCTGATAGTGTTACTGAGATTTCCAGAGCCCCAGTTTTCCATATACGAAAAGAAGGAGCAGCAGCAGCGTTATCACAATAGATAATATTAATTGAATGCTTACCATGTTCCAGGCATGCTCTTTAATACTGTGCATATTCTAACTCAGTTATTCCTTTTAACAAACTTAAGAGGTAAACATTGTCTTCCCATTTACAGATGATGAAATTGAGGCATAGAGAATTAAATAAGACCCAAGGTCACAAAGCTAGCAGGTGAAGGAGCCAGGATTTGACCCCAGGCAGTGGGAAACCTTATATCTGGATTCTTAACCTCTTTTCTATACTGCCTGGTGAAACTTACGTGAGAATTAAATTAAATGATGTGCCTAAGCTATCTAGCAATGTGCAAAGACATAACTTCTAAATGCCCTCTGATTCCCTGATGAGCTATTTGCAAAAGAGGAGAGTTTCATTGAAAGTGAAACTTGACTTAGAACTTCGAGGAAAAGGCAAGAAAAGTTGTCTATTTTTTTTAAAATGCAAATAACATTTGCCTGAACTTTATTATACTTCTCTGGATGTGAAATTCTTCTTTCCTCTCAGAGAACCTTAATTCTATTCCAAACCAGATTCATGTTTTATCCTCCAAATTATTCTATTGAGAGTTTTAAAGGTAAAATCAGGTAAGATCATTCCTTAGAAATAATATAGCTGAGATATACGGGTTTCAACATGGATTTTAGAATAAAAAAATTCCTACAAAATATACAAAAGCAAAGATTATTATGTTTTGCCATGCATATTCCTAATCAGGTATGTTTATTCACTCAGTAAACATTTATTAAGTTGATCAACATAAGTACGTACTGTATACCAGACAGTACAAAGCCCTGAGGATGAAAAAGACAATTTATTTGTATTATATCACTGTGGGGACATTCTCATTTCTTACTTCCTGTCATCTTCTTCCTTCCTGGTGCAAGATTCCCTCAATATCGTTTGGGGAAACCATGGCCTGCTCTTCACTCTTAGGTTATGAAGAAGCCAGAAGACTCTGGCTTCATTTCCTGGCTTCCATCAGATCGGCGTCTCTCTGGCTAAAATAATTTGTTTGGAGATCATTGGATGAATTAATCCTACCAATCACATTGAAGCTCAGAAGTTTACTGAGACTTCTGGGGCAAGAACATTGATGATCTCATGCTAGGTGGCAGCATGTGAATATAAAATCCTCAGAGCTCCCAGCAGACAAATTTCCATTTTGAGGAAGGCTAACCTGAGGATGAAACCAACCCCATAGATGCCAGAACATTCAGATGGAAAATAATTACAAGAAAAAAATCCTTGGTGTTACCACTAAATTTCTGTTATTAAGCCACCTCTGAAACTGGAATCCTCCAGTCCTTTCGGTTACATGTGAACCAATAAATTTCCTTTTATTATTTAAGCCAGTTGAATTTGGATTTTGTTTACTTAGGAAGAACAGATTTCTGATTGCTATAAGTTCCTAATGTGAATGTGACCTAAAGTTCTTACCTTTGAAACCATGAGAATGCACTAACAAAATGAGTTGCCCTCAGTCCCAGGTGTTCCTGGCAAATATTTTAAGATCCCTGGATCTCACTGGGACTCAGCTGCTTACCCACAAAGGATCCATTAGTTAGCTGTTTTGCCAATATTTTTTTTTCAGGTTTTTTATTATGTTGTTATGTTTTCTGGTGTGATTGCCAAGAAGAAATGCAAGCATTGGACAAATGTCTAAGCATTTTTATATCTTATTGGAATGTTTCACCCAGAAATAGCATTGCTGATAACCAAAGACTGAGCAATAAATCTCTGGACTGATGTCCTTGAAGGTTATATTTAAACACATTGTAGTATATCAGTTATTGTCAAAAGGTCCTATATAACACCGGGTATATTAGGAAGAACAGCAATCGTAGTGGGGAAAAATATTATCTCTGATTCTTCTGACTTATTCAGCTTTTCTCCCTCTCACTTCATCTATACCACCCTCAGTAAACCTCTTGTTCTTCCTCAAATATGCCAGGCATGTTCCCATCTATGAGCCTTTCCTTTGAAAGGAAAGGCTCGTCCTTCCACCTTGTAGATAGCTGGATTGTTAATGCTCTTAGGTTTTGTTCCTCTAGATATCCACATGGTTCTCTTCCTAACCTTTTTAAAGCCTTCACTCAAATATCTCTTTTCTATGAGGTTTTCCCTGCCACTCTACCTAAAATTATTAACACTCCCTTACAAGCCAGCAATTTCCACCCCTTCCCTGCCTTATAGTCTCTAAAGCACTTACCAGCGGTTAACATAATTATGTGCCTAACTTCTTTGTTTAGTGTCTGTCTACACCCACTAAAATGTAACCTTCATGAGGGCAAAGGTTTTGTTTGTTTATTTATTTGTTGGTTGGTTTTATGTGCAGCTGTATCCTCAATAGCTACAGGAGTTTCTGGCACTCATTAGCTGATAAATACATGTTTGCTAAATGGAGGAATCTGACCTTATACTAAGATGGAATCATTTGTATTCCTAGATATCACACTGCAAGAAAATCTCTAAGAAGAGGAAAACTTAAGATAAATGTGGTTACATCTGAGAAGAGATAAAAACCGTAAGAGTGGGGCTACAACTGAAATATGAAATTAGAACAAGGGAGCACACCTTGAAGCTTGAAATAAAGGCAGCATGCATTATTTGGCATGGGTAAGGAATCAAGATTTTAGATAGTCCAATGTAACGTACTCTGAGAAAGTGTCTGAAAGGTGTAATTCTGTGTGAATAAAGACCATTTTAATGGGGGAAAAGTCTAAAAACCAACATCTGCCTCAAGCCTTCCCTATGGTGAGCAAAGAGCCTCATGGAGAAAAGATTGTGCATCACCTACTCCATGGATGGGTCAGGGGGGGGATGACATTGGATTATCCCTGCTCTTAGAAATAAAATCACAGGACAGAATTCAAAGGGAAATTTTCAATTCCTGTCTTCAGAAGAGAGTCGAGAACTGTAACCGAGGGAATAAAACTGTAAGAACTTTGTAAGTGTCTGTAACCTTCATCACTTTCCCACGTTTGTTATTTTTATCTCTTCAATATTTTTCCCAGAGGAATTAGCAGGAAAATCCTTAGAACAAAAGAAGGCGGTGTGATTCTGTCAAAGTTAGGTAAATAAAGGGTCAAGCTGGCCTGACTTCACAGGCCTCTGCCTTCCTTTTTGGTGGATAACAAAACCCCAAAAGATAGAGTGGGGGGACAGAAGCTAATCAAAAAGAGGAAAACTGGCTGAATCTTGCCAGCTTGCAGCAAGAAAGAAAAGAAGAGCCCAGTATGACAAGGACTCGGCAGCTGTGCTCTAGAAACGTCTTGAAGCTCCCCAACATTTAAAATAACATTATCTCTAAAAGATATAGTTCATATATAAATGGGTTCGAAAAGTGTTTAAAATACATTTTGGGTATTTTAAGAAAATGGGAAATGCTTGGGATTCTTTTTTTGAGAGTGATGGTATGCCAAGCATGTCTGAAAGCCTCAAAATCTACCTTGATGAGCATCACAAGCCAAATCATAGACTGGCTAGATGATTAACTAGTTTGACCTTCTCTGATTACATTAACTAACTGCTTTTAAATGAATGTGCCCATGGAAACCTAGGATAGTAGGTCCCTTGGTAGAGGAAATATTTCTAAATAGGGCAAAATATCAAATGAATTTGATCACGAAGCAAAACGTGGTATCTTGCCTCTGAAAATGTTCAGAAAGATATGCCACACCAAAATGTCTATGAAGGTTATCACCAAAGCTTGCCAAGTTTACCAAACACATTAGTAGTGACACATTGCTATGCCATTGTTGCCAATCTGTGCCTTCATATTTAGCAATTCACAGCATTTATGTGATAGTCTCCCCCAAAACTCCATTATTGCATTTTTATTTCTCTCCTATTAATAGAAAAAAGGTTATGAGGCTCTTGATGGTACTTCACTCACTTGTGTTCTATTTCCTTGCATGTGCATCTCAATAATACGCTGTAGATTACTGGGTCAAAAATTTGTTCCCTTCTAAGCTTATCAGTAACAATTGTGTCTACTGACTTCTAAAATGAAAAATACCAAAGAAAACTGGGATAGCAAGAAGTGAAGTGAATCAACAAGATCTCACTCAGACCTGTTGTTTCATTTTAGAGTAAGTCTTCCATAAAGTGATGAGATGTCCCAGATGGCCAGCCAGAGACGTTCTTTGAATGATGAGACAGGTCCCCAACAATAGTGAAGTGTTCTATCAATCCCTGAGTGCTGTAACAATATACATGTGCAAACATTCTGCCCCAAAGAGAGAATTCCTGGTAAAATAATTTGGCTCACTCTCCCAATTCAAACAACTGCAGATACATTCCAATGTGTCATTTTCAATAAAGATAGGTGGCCTGCTGCTGCTTCATACCGGAACTGTGCTGTGTGCTGTAAATAATAGGTAAGCGGTAGTTTAGTTATACGTGTGTATGAAGTGTTTATGGCGATATAAATTGGAGGTTCTTCCACTGGCTCTACATCAAGCATTCCCATTCTTTGCACACTTCATAGGGTCATAGGGTACTCCCTCTCTCTTTTTTTATCCTAGAGTATTAAAATTTGAGGCAGCTATCAGCGTAAACGTTATGAACTTTCTCACTAGCAACCGAATTAAGTGGCAGCATTAACGCACAGATAAGCTGCACTGTGTTCCCATTCCAAGCCTGAATGATTCACTGAACAACTCATGTTTGCCATTTCATGTGGCACCACGGGTACACCCATTTTCATGTTCTTGCAGTAACAATGCTATACTCTTGAAGAAAGCTTCTAGAAAGCCAAGCAGGAATAGTCAAAGTATAGAGTTGTGTCAGAAGCATTCAAAATGGATGGTTCTAAAGATGTGTGCCCTCACTTCTGGTTATTAATAAAGCTATAGGCACCTAGTTTCTTTTCTATGTGGTTAATGAGACATTAGCCTTGCCAGTAGGTAAAGATTAGATTACTAGCTGTGCCACACAAAAAGAATTATAATCTTGACCCCTTGGCTTGATATAGTTTATTGCTGGTACAGCCCCTGTGGAAAACATTATGGAAGTTCCTCAAGAAAGTAAAGATAAAAATACTATATTATCCTATAATTTCTATAGTGGATATTTAACCCTCAAAAACAAAACCACTAATTCAAAAAGATATATACATCCCTGTGTTTATTGCAACATTATTTATGATAGCCAAGGTATGAAATCAGTCCAAGTGTCCATCAACAGATGAATGGACAAAGACAATGTGCTTATATATATACAACGGAATATTACTCAGCTATAAAAAAGGATGAGGTCTTGCCATTTGCAACAACATGGATGGACCTTGAGGGTATTATGCTAAGTAAAATAAGTCAAAGAAAGAAAAATACCATATGATTTCACTTATATATGGAATCTGAAAAATTAATAAACAAACGAACAAAAAAGTACAGACAGACCTATAAGTACAGAGAACAAAGTGATGGTTGCAGAAGAGAGGGAGTTTAGGGGAGAGGAAGAATGGGTGAAAGGAGTGGGAGATATAGGCTTCTAGTTAGGAACTGAATAAGTCATGTGAATAAAAGGTGCAGAATAGGGAATATAGTCAATGGTACTGTAATAGTGTTGTTTGGTGACAGATGGTAGCTACACTTGGTCAGCTGACTATGGTCAGCATAGCATAAGGTATAGAGAAGTTGAATTACTACATCATATACCTGTAACTATTGTAACGTTGTGTGTGGACTATACTAAAATTAAAAAAGAAAAAAAGTTTATTGCTAGACTAAAAGAAGTAAGTCTGTCACAGAGAGACTTTGGTTCCAGGACCCATTTCCTGAGGTAAATAATCATTAGCAAGCCTACATGTATGTAATGGATAACTAGCATCAAAATGAAATTTTTTAAGTCCATAAATATTTGTTCCAATTTTGAAACCAAAGCATATCTTCAGATTCTCAACGCCACATTATGTTCATACGTATGAGGGCATATGTACTTGATCTCTTTTCCCTGTATTCTAGTCCTTGGGAAATTTCGGGAGGTCCTTACAGGACCTTACTACGTTTAGTACAAACTGTCAGTACAAGTTTGGGTATCATGATCAAGAAATTCTACTTGAAATATGTAGTTTACATAAACAGCTTGTTGAGAAGCCTTAATTGAGGGGAGGGCAGTATAAATATGATTTTCCCTCAATCACTGCTATTAAATCTGTATTAAATTTTGATACCTTAACCCTTAAAGAGAATGGGAGATCCTTGAAATCTCAGGATGATTTTGACAATTAAAACTCGGTTCAAGTTGGCTTAAACTTCAGTCATGTGTCAGCATCATAAAGCTCTTCTTCTCCCAACAGAGACTGAGCTTTTGGGCATGTGGAACAAGAGTGGAGATAGAAGCATCCATTACACTGTACACATCTCCCTTCCATCTCCATTTTTGATGCTGGTTTAGGGAAGAGAGATGAGGGAAAGAAGACAAACACCTTGTGTTTGTAACAGGGCAAGAGTGTTGCTGGCTTTTTTGACTAGTACTGACCGGCAATGCCCTCTGTATCATCACTGTTGGAATACTGACCTCTGTGGGCTACAAGTATACAGTTTAGGCTGTCTGTGGTGCTTCCTCAGTACTCTGCTAATACTCAGAATCAAGCTCAAGTCTTCAGCTTCTAAGCAAGAGTTATCTCCACATCCAGGATGGGGCAACCTCTGTTTTTAGATGGAGGGCCAGTAATGTCTCTTGGATCAGTTACCTTCTGTGATGTCCTAGACTCAAAAAAATTTCAAGTACTAGTACCCTTGCCAATCAGACAGTGGTAACAGGCTCTGAGTTGGAATAAAAAGTTACCTAGAATTTTTCTTTTCAGCTTTTGCATTAGCCAAGGTAAAAATCAGATTTAACATCCTATAATATTTAAATAGGAAAGGGGCGCCTGGGTGGCTCAGTCGGTGAAGCGTCCGACTTCGGCTCAGGTCATGATCACACGGTTTGTGAGTTTGAGCCCCTTGTCAGATTCTGTGCTGACAGCTCAGAGCCTGGAGCCTGCTTCGGATCCTGTGTCTCCCTCTCTCTGTCTGCTCCTCCCCCGCTCATGATCTGTCGCTCTCTGTCTCTCAAAAATGAATAAAAACGTTAATTTTTTTAAATAAAAAATTTTAAAAAAACTTTAAATAGGAAAAATGCTTGAGACACTATGTAAAGTAGCATTAAATTGCTCCACAATTTATGATTCATGTGACCTTGACTGAGTCACAATATCGCTGAGCTTAAGTTTCCTCAATTACAAAAATGAATAATAATAGTCCCTACTTCATGGTTATCTTAACTATATGGATATGTTAGTTTAGCTATATGAATAAAAATCATTTTTTGAAATTCAGATATCTGTTACATGTTAAGATTAAAACTTGAACAATATAAACAAGGAGCAAAATTTATTTCTGCAATGATTTCACATCTAGATATTTTCTATCAAAGCTGTTTATTGCTGAATGGTTTCCAAATAGATTTTCTTTAATATTTCTCATTTTCTTAGAGAAATTATAGTTTTGAGGATGATTTAAGCATATCCACCTTTTCTAAAGCAGCGAATCTCAAACTTCACCTAATATTACTCACAAGTGAATTCAAATGCATTTTGGTAGGCACAACCCTCAGACCTTCTGATCTAATAGAACTATAGTAGGGATGATAGATTTATGTTTTGCCAAACATCCTCTGCTTTCCAAGGAATCTGAAGCAGATAATTCCCAGACCACACTTAGGAAAACATTGCTTTAAGATGAATGCGAAACTTCCTCATTAATGGATACCTGTGAATGTTTGCAGCTATGTATACTTAGGAATGTAAGGAATGCCTTGCACTAACAGAAAAAACATAGGGGCAACCTGCATGACATTGATTCTATAGTTACAGAAATAAAGTGATATTTTGAAATAGTTATAGCTTTGCATACTTATTATGCACAGGCAACTCTATTACCAAAACAGTGTTTCTTAGAGTTGTAGAAAAGAAACTGACCTTGAAAGTAATACAGCACTGAATTATAACTACATTTAAGGGGAAAATGGCAAATCTCTATTTTTGTTATAGGAATAATGGATACTTCATAAAAGAAGCAAAGTGATGAAAGCAAGTGATTTTTTTCCTAAGCATCTTTTCTAGAAAAAAAAATTTTGTTATGTTTTATCTCCACGTTAAATAAAATGGCATATTAAAAATCATGCAATAACAGGGGCTATGCTACATATTTGCCTGGGAAGTTTTTAGATTCTTGATTTAAATTTGTGATTTTCTCTTTCTGTCTCTGTCTATCCTTCTCTGATTCAGAGCATTTCTCTTATACCAAGAAATCATCTAGAAGATCTCTTTAGCATTTTGATGAAACTGATTACTTTCTTTTTGATCTGTGCCCCCAACCTCCTCCTAACCCTCACTAACAATAGCTTTATTCCCCAGACTAAACTTAGGTACAGTGAGTGAAATATCTCTGTCTCTGAGTAAGAAATACATTGAAATGTTAAGTGGCAATAAACACACCACTGATCACAATGTTGAAATTTTTAAATAAAATAATGGACTATCTTACCACTTTGTATGCAGCAAGATAGTGATGCCATAAATGAGGAGGTCTTTTTTTCTAAAGTAGACTTATCTTTGTCTCTGATTCGGGAGCACCCCATCATTCAGACTTCTCCCCAGGGAATAGATTTGTAAGTAAAATTTGTAGGGGGAGGCTCATTGTTTATTCTGATATCTGTAACAGCCCATGATTTTGCAACTGGGCTTGTCCTCATTTAAAATAATTTTGGATCTGAACCAGAAAACTTGTGTTGTCTAGACTCAGTTTGATTTCCCATAGTACTTCAAATCAGTATTAGAGGCATTATATAAAAGACAAATTTGTTCTTGTGTCTCTTCATGAACAAAGCATAATTCAGTCCTGCAGAGAGCTCATTGCATTCAGACAACCAAAGCATGTGTGAACCTTATGTTATTCTGCCCTTTCTCAATATTTAAAAACTGATACCTATCTCTTCAAGAGGATAAGCGCTTTCCTAAGTTAAAAAAAATTTTCAGAGCAGGCTTGGCCTGCATTAACTCTATTGAATTCTTCAAATACATACCAAGTTAATGAAGGCTAAACCACGGTGGGCTAAATTTTTTGATAAATATCGAAGTCTTCTTTGATCCTGATAACCCACAAATGTTCAGCATGAGTGAGTTTTCACGGTCAGCATGCAGTGATTTTGATATTTAACTTAAGCTCTTGCCCAATGTGGTTTATTTCACTTATGTGGATGGTATGCTTAGAACTAAGAAGCAGGAAAAATTGGAAACAGCAGAAGGGCGCAAGACATGACATATAAGGCACTTTTCCCCATTTGGCTAAGCGTCTGCATCATTTACTTGTGGCTTCAAGGGCTCTCTCTTTGCATGTGAGTCCTTTTGAAGTAAAACAAACAAAAGCTCAGAGAACACTTCTTCATTTTATTTTACAGACCAGCCCTTGTCTGCTTTCTTTTACGAATCTGGGTCTCTTTTTCCCTTCATGGTAAAGTGGTAGGAAGTGAGGTAGGGTGAAGGTGGGTAAACGGTATGCAGTGGAAATAACTGCCTTCTCTTTCAATGCTTCAGTGATAATAAATGGCAATCCTCAACAAATTCATTGTAAACTCAAAGTCTCCCAATTTTCCCTGGGGTCAGAAGAAGTCCAATCTCTAATTTGTAGGATTCAGTGGCCTTTAGGATTCAAATGGAAAGAGAGAAATGTGTCTATATAGTGTATACAATGTACATATGTAAGCTACACTGTGATTCCATTTAGATGCTCTTAGAAATCAGGACAGTGGTCATCCTTGTTGCGGGGTGGGGGGGGGGTGGCGGTTGGAAGGAAGCATGAGGTGGCTTCTGACATGCTGATCATCTTGTTTTACTTGATGTTGTTATTGACATAGTTATATTCAATTTTTGAAATTTGTTTGTGTATTTGTGATATATATACTTTCTCTATCCTTCTGTTTTTAAATGAAAAATAAATATATAAATATATACGGAACCAATGTATTCTTAATCTCAGCAATGTTGACATTTTAGACCTCTGATGTCTTTGTTCTTGGGGTTTTCCTGTGCACTGTGGAATATTTAGAAGCACTCTTGACCTCTACCTGTTAGATGATAGTAGAATCTTTCTTCTCCCGGTGGGACAATCAAGTGTCTCCAGAATTGTCAAGTGTTTCTTGGGAAACAAAATCTTGAGAATCGCTGATGAAATCTATCATTGTAAAAGACTATATGTCAAATGTGTAGAAGAAATAATCCCTTGAGATAAGATGGTATCATGATGGCAATGAGTAATATCATCAGACTTGGAGAAGATTATGTGGGTTGGCATTACTTGAAACTCATGCTGCCTTCCAAATCATTAAAGTTTATTATAGTTTTGATGCACCGTGTTTCCCGCTGCTTAATGTTCATGTGTAACTTCTATAAATCAAATACAGCCAATTCAGAAATGCTTTTGACAACTGATTGATTGATTAATCTCAGTTTTGAGCAGAATAATTGTCAAGAAAAGGGAACCCATTATAGGACTACATTATTTATAGAAACAAAAGGGCTCAAAATTACCTGCAAGACAAGTATACGAGGGTATTCTCAGTTCTAATAACAAAACCTTACTTTACAATTGGCTGTTGAGGCAGACAAGTAAGCAATTGAAAAGAATGAACGTTGCCCAATCTCTAGGCATGAAGAATTACTAATACAAGTTCAGATTGCTCACAACAACTGATAAAATTAGTAGTAACTGGGTTATTACAGAGACAAGCCAAACAAGAATTCTGAGATAAAGTACTGTGTATAAAGATTCAAACAAAAAGGTGTTTAAAAAATGAACATTAACATTCTAGGCAAACACTTTAAAAGGCTGTGGCACCAGACTCGCAAACACCAGCAAATCTTGATAACTCTTTTTATTAGGACAAAATGCTTTCTGTTTAAAGGGCATCCAACATGTTTTTGTTTGGCTTTTGTTTTGGTTTTGGGTTTTTGCTATGTGTGTTTTCTTAAGACGACTTACGGCTTAAAAGGGAAAATAATGCCATCTGAATCCAATGTTTTACCAAGAACTGTTTATCAGTGTTTCATTCTGTGCACTCAGAGTATAAATGCTTTCTTTTTTCCTGAAGCCAGATTTGGATCACTCACTTGAGCTGGGCCTGGGGGAAAAGCACAGCGGGTCTGATGAGCTGATTAATTACCAGAAATCAAATGCCTTCCAGTCAGGAGCTCTGTGCTTGAAAGCAAGCACCAAGACTAGAGAAATGGCAAGATCCACATGCATGCATGGACAGACAGGAACACCTCAGGGATTAAGTTTCACTGTGGCCTGAAACAAAGGACTTAAGAATGATTGTTTATCCTTGGCAGTGTGACCTGTGCAATCTTTTTTCATATAAGGGCTTTCAGCATATGGCTTTTAAAGTCAAAGAAACCCTGTTAAATCAACTTGAAGATTTTGTCATCCTAAAAAAAAAATCCACATGATTTTCTCATTGCTTTTCCACCCTTTTTCACACTCCTTGAAACTTAGGTAGTAATTCATAATTAAAGGTTAGGATATGTCTTATTTCAAGTCTTGTGTGCATAAATACAACTCTTTGCATCTGTATCGTAGGAAGAGCTTCTCATTTAAAGTGGAGTGTGTGTCTACCAGGGAGATATCAACAGAGACAGAATGATATGAAACGTTGGGAACAATATACTGCCAAGCTCTGAAAACTGGAACACCATTAATAATCATAGATGGGCAAGATCAGCCTGTTGACCAACTTTTCTCGTCTTCAAAGACCACAGAAATATGCAACTTATTCCTTCAATTCACTGTGTAGGTTGGTTTCTTCATGCTTAATATCCATAAAACCTCCATTAGAAGCACAGATCCATTTTTAAAAAAGGACTAAGGTCAAAGTGTCCAGTACTGAATTCTCATGCAGGAGGTTTGCCTATTTTTAGTTGCTGTTTTTAAACTTCTGCTGTGGAGATAATTTGTTCCCCCAGAAATTGCTTTTGCAATTTTCTCTCCACCCCCAGAGAAGCACCCAGAGGCAGAAGCCACAGCTGCTGTGCTGTTTCACAGGGAAGGTCAGAAAGTTGTGTGCTACCCTTAGTTACTGTAGACCCCAGCTTTGCAACTTCAGATCACTGAAACACCTGAGCTGCTCTCTTAAACAGATTTTTTTTTTTTGTTTTTAAAGAAAGGCTATGGATTAAAAAAGGCACTAGGGGCACCTGGGTGGCTCAACCAGTTGAGCCTCCAACTTTGGCTCAGTTCATGATATCACAGTTTGTGGGTTCGAGCCTCATGTCAGGCTCTGTGCTGACAGCTCAGAGCCTGGAGCTTGCTTCAGATTCTGTGTCTCCCTCTGTCTCTCTTTCTGCCCCTCTCCCACTAGCACTCCATCTCTCTTTATCTCTCAAAAGTAAATAAAGATTAAAAATTTTTTTTTTTAAAGAGGGCACTAGGCTGTGGAATAAATAGGTCATGGGGAGAAAAAGCATGACATAAGGAACATCATCAATGAATTGTAACAGTGGTATTTCTAGACAGTGGCTACACTTGTAGTGAACACGGCATAATGTGTAAATGTGACAAATTACTATGTTGTAACCTGAAACTAATGTAAACTTGTGTATCAAATACTTAAACATACATAAATAAATAAATAAATAAATAGACAGACAGACAGACACTAGGCCAAATTCCTTCTAAACTACCAAGTTTGTGTGTCTCAGAAAACAGATTGTGAGCTCTCAAAGTAAAACATAAATTGTTCTTTAGTGTTGACTCTCTTTTCTGGTTGCCTTAGAAAGCTCTTCGGTGCTAAGTCAGTGAAAGAAATGAGATAAAAGTTCCTCAAATTTGAAGGAAGGATCAAAGCTGTATCATAAATACTTTAAGATTAACCAGCGGCAGGAGTGGGATTCATGTTCAAAACTACTTACAAGAGAGCCAATACCAAGAAGAGAAAACACGAGATGGAAATGCTTTAAGATGTGTGTAGAATTTATCAACTCTTGTTGTGCTGTGAGCATTCTCTGTTTCAGAATTCCCATCTTTTGTCCTATGTTCCCCTCTGGCACAGAAAGGTGTTGGGCAAAAAAAAAAAAAAAAAAAAAAAAAAAAAAAACTTCTTCCTGGAAGCCATGAATCAAATCACCCTTGTTTGGCACGCTCTTGTTAAGAAACCAAACTGCCATCCAGGTTGGTCATCCTTCTATTGCAAACTAGAAAATTATTCCTCTCTCCTATGTGTAAATTTCAAGACTAAAAGCATATACTAGTATATGAATTGCAGAGGAAGACCCACAGATAGAAACTAGCTGGACTAGAAAACACTATAAAATAGAAAAAAAAAAAAAAGCAAACAACCTAAAGTAGAAAAAAAACTGTGAAAATCACAATGACCCGAAAGTTTATCTATAGAAATGAAAAAAATCAAGTGTTTTTTTAAAGTTAAATAAATTTGTTTTCATTAGTTATGCTTTTTTTTTTTTTTTGCCAGCCCTTTAACTTTTTTTATTTTCTCCTGTACTGAACTCAGGCTTTAGTCCTTGCCTACTCTGACCTACCCTTCACTCTCCAATGATTTACTTAGACTTTCCTCTATTTGTTGGGGGAATACGATGATGAAAATGGGAATCCATTTCTGTCCCCAAATAGCTCATACCTACACTCTCAATACCCACTTTTCTGTTCTTATTCATTAATCTACCCCACTGTTAAATGAGAATTATTCTCCCTATTTATCCTTTTCCCCACATTTCCTTTATTCTTTCTTATTTTTTAATTACTTGAAATGATTTGTATAGATATTATTTATGGAGTTCTACATATTTACCTATGGTGCTGCTATTTATTGGTTAACTTGGAGGGGATTTGTTGAATATTTTGCAAGAAAATGAAGGTTTAGCGACATGTTAAAAATTATTTTCAAAGACAGTCTCCTCATTGGACAAGTGGTAATCATTTATGGATGATATCTAACCCTGGGCTTCTTTGATATGATATTTTGGAGAAGTAATTTTTACAAAAATTACATTTGAGTTTGAAATGCATTGCATGATTCCCCCCCATCCCCACCCCCCAACCCCCGCCCTTTTGGAAGAGAATTTACCCTTCTAATTATGTTTACCTTAGGCTAATATTAAAATTGGTTTGCATTCCTTGACATAAAAACTGCCTCAGGGAGAGGTCACAGAAAGAGGGACTTGACCCAGAAACTTGCAGACAAGGGAGAAGTCTGCCCAGGGGTGCAGATGTAACCTAGATAATTCAGAAAGTGGATAAGCCACAAACATATAACCAAGAGGCACTTGTCTCTAAAAAGTGAACTAGAAATCTTATTAAAACTTTGCTTTCTTGCTAATTTTTTCTATTTTTTTAATTCTTTATCCCTGTTCAGATAAAAATCATTAAAAACTATTTCTTATTCTCACTTTCTATTTTACCATTTTCTTTTTGCCTCTTTAGAAGAAAATATTCTAATATGGGGGTAGTCCAGAGCAAAAATAATTCAGTTGGCTTTACTTTGGCAGAATTTTAGTTATGTTCTTTTTCCTGTTTTTCTTCTCCTACCCTAGATGCACTTATACATAACTTGGATGACATCTCTTCTTTCCCACATCATCATTAACTCCGTGTAGGAAATAATAACAATTGTAATTAAACAGTGCTTTTCTCCAGTGAGCTCCAAGTGATGTACAGCCATTATCTCAGGTGTGGACATACTATTCCTGTGAAGTAAGTAGTAGTATTCTCATTTCACAGATGGGAAATCTGTGTCATAAAGAGGTTAAATGAATTGTCCAAGGTTATGCAGAAAATTATAGTATGTTCAAGCCACATGGTGTACCCTCTTTTAGAAACTACTACTTAGAGAAAAGCCATGTAATATCTTATTAGCAATACATTTGTCACTAATGACTGGGATCAACATAAAGATGTCCACTGAAGACTTCCAAGTATGAGGTAGTCAATAGTCAGATGAAAAGATATACAAAGAGAAGAAATATATGCTCCCTAGAACCTGAAATATAAACTCCATCATTCAACAGCAAGAACAGCAAGGCTTTTATTGAACTCTTGTTAGGTGCCAGCTACTATACTAACACTGGGACTGTAATTATGAAGATTCAGTCTTTGCCTCAAGAAACTCAAAAGTTGTTGAACAGAATGGAAATTTGTTTTAATGTTTATTTTTGAGAGAGAGAGAATGAGAGAGAGAGACAGACAAGTGGGGAAGGAACATTGAGAGGGGGTGGGGAGACACAGAATCTGACTGGGAACACAGAGCCCGATGTGGGGCTCAAACTTATGAACCGCGAGATCATGACCTGAGCCGAAGTCCGATGCTTAACAGACTGAGGCACCCAGGTGTCCCTACAATGGAAATCTTTAAGAGATACTTCCATTTATTTTAAGGAAGTGTATAAAGCTGTGTGGTCACGTGCTAAATGGGTCCAAAATACGACTTAGAGCTCAAAGACCTCACAGAATTATTTGATACACATTTCAGATCGTTCTGATTTCCCCCATACTACCCAAGTCACACTGTACACGGAGCATTGAGCTTACCTCTAAAAGGGGTTACCTTTAATCTTCTAAAGTATTATATTAAATAATAACAAATTACATATACATATATGTAGAGGTATGTATATATACACATACTTTTATAGATTTCATAATCCTTTTGTCAGGACATCAGGGAATTTTTTACATAGTAAATGAATAAGATTGAGTGTTCAGACTCTTAAGACATCTAATTTGGAGACTTAAATATGTTTCAGTTTGTGCTTCTCTCAACATTCAGATTGCAGACCGAGTGTCTTCTCAGCAAGTGTGTTTTTATTGTCATATTTGAATATCGATTATGTCACATATATTGGTTATCTTCATCAATCTTCAAAATACTACTTTAAAGCTACTTTAGTCTTCTTCCTTCTTTTTCCCAGTGTGCACTCAACCACAGAGTAGCTTTCCCTAATCACTCACCTATCTCCACCTTGATGCTACAACTCACCATCTAGAAAACTGTCTCATAAGCTTCCTACACAAGACTAAGAACATAGCATGTGGAAGTCATTAAGGACATTTTAAGTAGCTTGCACATTCAGCACATGCCCCGGGCCTAAAGCATATTAACCACATTATCTATGTCAAGTTCACCATTCCTCTGCCTTATAGTCGTACAATTGAGAAATAGTATTGGCTGGTAATTTGTACTTCCAACTTTTGTGTTGCCATGAAAACCATCTCTCTAGGTGCAAGTTCTGATTCTTATGTAAAAATCCACACATTTACAGATATGTATAAAAAGACAGATCTCCACACATGTTTTACGTATTCACTAACAGTCTTTTCTTTAAAATGCAATGTAAGTTCCATTTTTTGTCTAGCTCAACTGAGATATAATTGACAAAGAAAGTTGTGGAAGTCCTTCCATGTGAGACAACATGGGTTAAACTGGAGGGCATTATGCTGTGTCTCACTCAGACAAAGACAAATACAGCATGGTACCACTTAACGTGTGGAATCTTAAAAAAAAAACAAAAAAAAAAAGTGTTAATAAATTAATCCATCGTCCACTTCCATTTTTTTCTTTTTTTTATTGTAAGTTTTGTTCTATAAATCTTTTCATATGTCCTTGCTTTGTTAGCTCAAGGTCTTAAAGGTTTGTGAAAATGTACTATCTCCCAAACAGATAATAAAATGTTTTTATTATCCAATTATTATTGCCATATTTTTTCTGGACACAAAGACAGAAACATAGGCAAAGATATTTGAAAAGTTTGCTTTTGAGGAAATCATATGTTCTAGGACAAACTGCAATATCCTTATTGCCCACATTCATTAGTCAATATCAAGTTTCTGCTCTGTTTTGTTTACTCATATCTAATCTCTTATATTTACAAAAACTAAGTGTCATATTTGTATATACTCTTCAGGTTTTGTTTGTGGTCAATACTGTCCTTGCTCCATAGCTATTCAAAATTGAATGTCAGAACCTTGGGAACAATATGTATTGATGTGAGTCTCTACTGTGCAGCACGGTTCAAAGTTCCCCTACTGACTTATAGTATCTTTCTTCTTTATGGTGAATATCAAAACATCTAATTACAGTAACATAGAACAGTTATGTGAATGACTTCCTTTTCTGGGGTATTGGGGTTGAGGGGGGGAATATACCTAAATAAGCTATGATAACCAAATAATCTTCCTTAATTAAGCACACAATGTAATTCATTCGAAATGCAAACCCTAAAGAGAGACAATGGAGATTAGAAGAAAACCCGGAAGAAACTCCATGATTGTGTTCACTACCAGCATCTATTTTTAGTTTTCAAAAAATTATTAAATCTTCTTTAAGAGAAAGAAACATACGTCATCAACACTTCTAAAAATAAAGGTATAAATGTTGAGGGAACTATTCTTGCCTTTTGTTTTTGTGGTGCTGCTTTTACTGTTCATTGTTGTTTTAAGTATGCAGATGGGTGTGGTGGAAAGAAAATGAAGTATGCCCTTACAGCTCTAGGTGCACCTTGAAAAGGTCAGGTCTACAGAACCTATTGTTTTTCTTTTGTGGTTCTTATTGTTGAAAAGGTAGCAAGGTCTTTTGTAGAATAAACTCTTCTTTGTATGTTTTTCCCCCCACATTGTTTCTAGTACCAATTAGAAGAGCAAAGAAGTGCAAACTCCTGAATCTCATTCATTGGGTAAGATGTATCAAGTGTTTATTAAGGATCTACCATATGCCTTCACTGTTCTATAGATTGGGGATACAATGGGGAATAGGGATTCTCAAGATTATAGAGTGAAAACCTGGAGAGAAATGAGGAGGCAAGATGGAATACAAAATTATTGCAGATAGTAACCATTGCTGTGGAGAAAAGAGACGCCTGGAGCAGGACAGAGTGGGACTGTGTTGTGGGGGAGCTCTACTTAAGAAAGGGCAGCAGACAAGACAACTCTGAAGAGATAATATTGAGGCTGATATCTGAATAATGAAATTGACAGTCAGCCAAAGACCTAGGGAAAGTGTGTTTCTGACATAGGAAACTACAAGTGCAAAGGCTCAGAGGTAATAATAAATTTGGCATGTGAGGAAAAGACATAGTAAGAAAATTGAGCCAGTGCAAGACATGGAGGAAATGAAGTCCAAGAGATAGTTGAAGGCCAGATTAGGAAGGTCTTGAAAACCATGGCAAAATGATTGCATTTTACTATAGCCTAAAATCAAAAGCTTGTGTATGGTTTTAAGCAAAGGAGTGCTATGGTAGGGTTTATATCTTTAAAATATCCTTTTGTCACTGATGTGGAAAGGGGATCTGAGGGAAATGAGGCTAAAAGAAAGATCAGGTAGCTACTACAATGGTCCAGATAAGAGACGATAGTAATTTGAACTTGAGTGGTTAAGAGAAAAAATTATGAGAAGTAGTACAGTTCAGAAAAGCTTTGAGATTGAGCCCAAACTACCTGCTGATGGATTGTGTGCAAGGAATGAGGGAAAGAGGAATTAAGCACACATCCTGAGCAATTTGGAAAATGATAGCCCCATCAACTGGCATAAAAAACAACAGGGAAGGGTAGGTTTAGGAAGATGGGAAAATTAAGAGTTCTGCCTCCTGACACAAGGATGGCCTCTGCAATCTAAGGATGATATAGACATGAACCACTGGCCACTGCTTGATTGCTTCTAGGGGTAGAACTTTCACTACTTTGAAAGCAGTACTAAGCACATTCCATGCCTAATCACAATTTCCACAATATTCCTATGAGAAAACTGCTACCTTTATAATCTCCATACAGATGACAAAATTAAGATTTAGAGAGGTTACATAATTTGTGCAATAAACCACTGCATTTATATACTCTGAAATGCTATCTATCAGGAAAAGAGCTCCTAGTGGAGGAAACGTTATCCCAGAGAAGATTCCAAGGCAGAAAGCAATTCCTACATCTCTGTGAAATGGATCTAGATCAGGAGATTTGGTCAGAAGTTTCAAGACAGAGTATAAAAAGCAGATCAATATTAAAGGAGGACTAGCAGCAAACTGCCTTTGCCATTAGACTGGAAAAGTTTGCCAAACTCCCCTGTGCCATTAGACTAACATAAATTCTCTCTCCCTGAGAAGAAGTTGTTCCAGAAACCAGAGATGGAACTCAACTTGCCAGTTGGCTGTTAAGTAATTCCAGTTACATGGATTGGAAGGCTGCTGGTTCAGGAATCATTCAGTCATTTTGAAGGCAGTTGAATCTCGTATACGAGGCATTGCTGATGGGACAGAGCACAAAAAAGTTGTTCAAACATTTGTTTCTATCAGGCTCTGGCCAGGTCTGATGTTAGGTAGAATATTGAGAATTCGCTGCTCAGGCTGAAGAAACTGATGTTTAATGTTTGATGTTAGAAGTTGCTTATTCATCTTTCTCACCAATGGATGGATTGTTTTCCCTTCAGATTCTCTTCAGAGAGAAATTTCTTTCCAAAAGAAGTTTAAAATATCCCCTTGCAGTTATGATCAAGTGGAGACTGCTGATCATTGTATACCAGGCAAGACAGAGCACTGGGATTTGAAAGATTAAAAACATTATTTTAGGGTTAACAAGTTAAGACCATAAGACATTTTTTTTTTTAACACTGGGAGAAAGAGTTATCCCATAAAAATGTGTAAGGTCCTATTTTAATTCCTTAAGTGAAGAGACTTAAAAATTTATATCTGGGGCTCCCGGGTGGCTCAGTCAGTTAAACATCCGATTTTGGTTCAGGTCATGATCTCAAAGCCCATGAGTTCGAGCCCCAGATCTGGCTTTCTGCTGTAAACGCAAAGCCTGGTTGGGATCCTCTGTCTCCCTCTCTTTGCCTTTCCCCTACCCACTCTCCCTCTCTTAAAAATAAGTAAACATTTAAAAAAAATTATGTTCAGACCATATGCTATAATTTATTAATGTGGCTTAATGAATTAATTCAGTTGTTTTTAAATATAACAGCTAATTAATGAATTAATTCAACAGATATTGTGTAAGTGCCCGCTGAGCTTCAGCAACTGTACTGGGTGTTGGATACAATGTTGGGACACAATCTTTGCTCTCTTGGAGTTCACAGTTTGAGAAGGCATGCAAACAAACAAATAAACATGTGCAACTGCAAATTCTGAAAAGTGGAAGGAAGAAAAGAAGAAAATTCAGTGGAGACAATAAAAAGGATGACTTACTTCAGATTGGGTGATCTAGGAAGATTTCTCTGGGAAGGGGAAATTAAACTGAGATCTGAAAAATAAGGACTCAGTCAAATGATGAATTGGGAGAAGAGGAAAGAAATGTAGGCCGTTGGTCCAGCCCCTGCAATGATTCAGGACTTGGTGAATTCAGGGAGTTGAAAAATCACAGTTGTGTCAGGAGGGAGATGACAGGAGGAATGAGATGAGGTTGGAGAATAAGAGCCAGATCATGTCTGATTAAGACATGTGGGCATTTTCATATGCTTACCTCCAAATGTAAGAGAAACCAAGGATGTGGCACCACCTGATAGAGGTTCTTCAAAGACCACACCAGCTGTTATGCCAGTAATGGATTAAAAGTGGGCAAGAGTAGGGGCACCTGGGTGGCTTAGTCGGTTGAGCGTCGGACTTTGGCTCAGGTCATGATCTCACGGTCCATGAGTTCCAGCCCCGCATCGGGCTCTGTGCTGACAGCTCAGAGCCTGGAGCCTGCTTCAGATTCTGTGTCTCCCTCTCTCTCTGACCCTCCCCGGTTCATGCTGTGTCTCTCTCTGTCTCAAAAATAAACAAATATTAAAAAAAAAAATTTTTTTTTTAATTAAAAAAAAAAGCGGGCAAGAGTGGAAGTAGAAAGACATACTATTAGGCTATATTTCAAATACGGACTATTGATGGCTCAGCCTAGAACAAAAAATGGTCATAGAAATGGAAAGCAAACTATAGATGTTCATTTTGAAGGTAAAAGCAGAGCTTACCGATGTGCTGTAGCTACAAAGGAAGAAGTGGGTAAAAACAACAATTTCCAAGCTTCAAATCATGGGTAGATAGAATTAATATAAAGGACACCAACATTATTTTATTCTATTCTAATTTAATTTTTCATATTTAAATTTTTTGTTTTGCCAAATAAGCAATTATTTCTCTAGTTTTTTAAAGAATGAGAGGCACTTTCCCTTAAGAGCTCACATAAAGAGAAAAGCCAAGCCTTATTCTTAGAGACTTTCTCCTTTGCCCTCATGAAATATTGACAGGGTTCTCTCCCCATTTCCCAGCCCAGGCACAAAGAGCATAACTGCCCACAAGGGACGATTCCGGGGGGATGGGATACAGAAGAATATGGGACATTTCTGGTATGGTATAAAGGTTATACTTTCAGTTAAAGGAAATAGAATGCTTTTTTTTTCTTTACTTTTTAAAATTTTAAATTTAGCAATGCTATCTTTCTTACAGCTACTTAATTACCAAAAGAAGCAGAAAAAAAGAGATTTTTAGCCTAGTTATTAGGCGAATGCCAAAGAATAAGTATGTTTTCTTATTTAACAATTTTTAAATTCCTCAGAAGCAGAATATGTTAGACACACACACACACACACACACACACAGAGAGAGAGAGAGAGAGAGAGAGAAATAGAAAGAGAGAGATGGGGGCATTTTATTTTGGTTCCTTTAATAATAAGAAATTGAGATTATGTCCTATGACATAGAAGTTGGCCATTAAAATATTAAAATGTGTCCCTAAGTATAGCACTTAGACTGATCAGAGCATGGACATTTCTATGCCACACCTTCTGCTAATTTTAAACTAAAATTTAATCTGTTACTAAATGCAATATATCATCAGATCTAAGTTTTCTGTGTTTGTACTTATCAATGAGATATAGCTACTGAACCCAAATATTTGATATCAAAGTACAGTGGCTTTGACTGGTTGGCTTGCATAATGTCTTGAATGAGACTGCCTTCTACTCCTGAGTACCTGACTTGAATCAGAATTCAAGTTTGGGTTCATTGGAATGGTTTTAGAGCAAAGTTAACTTAATTTTGATCTTTTTGAACTCTACTAGGAAGAATCTAAATATTTCATGTACAAGAAGCTGGTCAGCATAGAAACAGTATTTATTGAGCATGGAACAAGTTTATGAATGGAACAGAGGCTGCAGATCACTAGGAAATAAGTAGTAGATTTCATCTCTCTCCTTAGGAAACTTACTATGCAATGAAAAAGACATGTATAGTATCTGTTGCCTTATGGTCTCTCACTTACACAACCATAACCAGAGGTGACTGTATGCACAAAATCAAATAATAATAAATTAAAAAGCCTAGAAATTTAAAAGATAGAAGAAGAAGACAAGGGAAAGTGCCCACAGCAGAGTAATAAGTATTGTTCATGGGTTGACTAAGCATGGCTTGTTGGTTCAGTGGATTTAAAATTGAAAGGACCTAATCATAGAGTATGAAATACCTTGGCTGGCCCCCCATTTTAACAGACATTCAAACACAGACATACCCACCCACACCCACACCCACACACATACACACACTTCTCCTTAATTGGGAGTATAGCTGCTTAAGATTTCTAAGTAAAATGCAGAAGCTTTTTCATCAAATCCAAGGTCTCAGGTCATTATGTTAAAAGCTATTCATAGTGGTACTCAGTTATAAGAGGCCAAAACAATTGTTTTCTGAATAACTGGGTTAAAACAAACAAACAAACACGTCCCTTACAAAAAGTATTCCCACACACTCTCACTCAGAGACACAAAGTTACCCACATCCTTCAGCTGTAGTAATTTATGTTCTTGGAGTTCATTTTAACCTTCTACTATAGTTCGATTATCTAATTTCCATATTCATTACTCAGTAAGGAGTCTGATCACATTAGATGTTATACAACCCTCATGAGCATGGAAAAAATAACTTCTGCGTATGATGACTATTTCAACTTGAAAACACTGTGGGACACACTCACAAAGCATACACTCATTTTACTGGAGAAAGGAAGAGACAAGAACTGTATCTGGAGGCAAAATTGCATTAAATTTGGATACACATATGAATGTCTCAGTGTTTAATTGTTCAATGAAGCCTTCAAGAATTCTGTGAGTCTAAGTGATAAAAAGAGAATTAAAGGTCCCCCTAAGAATATATGCTTTTCTCAGCTGGCTCTTTCACTTTTCCCCAAACTTACAGAAAAGCAGAAGTGCCAGGAAAATGTGAATGAATGTTATGGAGCAGCAGGCCCCCACTTTGTATAGTTTGACGTGTGCATATAAGCTATTTTCAGGCCAGAAACACCCTACAATAAAGTCACTCCTGTTTGTGACCATTTAGTAGGTCTTGAGGTAAATTTAGTAGCTTCTGACTGGTCATTTAAGGAAATGAAATCAAATATAAACTCACACTTCATTACTAATAAAATCATATTCAGAATTAACTGTGATTTTTGCTGCACCCTTACGTGTAAGTATTGTTGCAAAAAGCATTCATTTGACATACACACAGGTTCTTATTAGGTCACAAGATAAAGTAGATTTCTTCCTTTGAGCGGAGGTACTTAAAGTCTTTAAAAACCTTACCAGGAGGAAGTATTACATCATTGACAATTCCTTGTGAAAAAATAAATGAGTTGTCTAACCAAGGAGAATGGTTCCAGCACTCTTCCAAAGAGGAGGAGGCCAAGGGGAGGTGCTGTGTATGGAGCTAGGTCCCTCAGGACACAGCACTGGAGCCCTGAGTGGATTCATACCAAGAGGGAGGTGGTGAAATGAACAATGTCAAGCACCACTTACGTGACAATTTTGTTCTGAGCCAAACCTGGAAAGATGACCCAAAGCAGGTGCTGGGTCTTTGTTGAGTAACAGGATGGCTGTAACCCTGGAAAATCCTATTTTGCCTAAAATCTCTAGGGTTACTTCAAATAGAACCCGGAACTAACTCAACCCAAGTGACTACTAGAACAGGTTAAATCTAATCAGCAGGACTGACAGACATACTGCCTTGGGGTCTGCAGCTCTTCATCTCTAGTCTTGACTAGTTCTCAGACTGGAAAGGCAACAGCCACTGACAGAAAATAAATTCCAGGAACTGAGTTAGGGAAACAAGTTCAAATTATCTGAAATTGATTTTTTAAATAAGTCAATATATATTCTAACCCGGTGAAATAATGAAGGATTTCAAGCAGAAATGGAAATAACAAAGCAAATATTATATTGTAATGATTAATAATTTTTAAGATTTGGCCTAAGAGAGTCACAGATTAAAACATAATTCAAGTTTAAGATATAGAATTAATATATTTCCTGTTTTATATTATATTCTCAAATTAAAACGATTTTTTACTAGGTATATAGCTGGCATTGGAATATTCAAAAGAACTTAACACAACTTATTCACCAGTTAGTCAGACACTGAAATATCAACCAATAGTCAACATTTACCTGAAACTAGATGAGGCTTAAAGAGTAAAGGGAAAATCATTCGCCAGGAATTTAAATCCTGTTATCATTTCTGTAAAGGATTACAAAACTGAGGCAAAACGAAATGAAAACTCAGCTTTTAAATATCTTCAGATTCCCCTCAATCCAACAGCCTCCACCTTCTGTTCTAATTGTGCCTTTTGGATCCTTCCTTCCTTCCTTTCATCAATCAATAGGTACATCGATCAATGTACAACATTTATACGGTTGTGGTTGGAATACAAATTTAAATACATAGGTTGTGATCTCAAGAAACTTCTGTCTTGATTAATTGGCATAGCTGGGGAGAATAGGCATACTAATAAAACCATAAATGACAATGCAAGAGAGAAACTGATAAGGCTCTAAGCGTGTGATGAGACAAGGTCTGTGGGAGTTCAGAGGTGGGAAGTACTACATGGTTTGGGCCTTGAAGCACTGATAATAATCAGAGGGTTTGAGTCATAAGGACAGATTAAACTCCAAGTCAGAAAAATACAGTGAGCAAAAGCACCAATGTAGGAATGCTTTAGATGTCTACAGAGACCAATGAATGTATCTGGCAGGCTATCGCAAAGGATTTGTAGAGTAGGATTTAAAAAAAAGATGGGAAGGTAGGTGGAGGAAGATGGTAGCCATTGTATCTAAATTCTTGTACCCCTTCTGAGAATCTGGAATCTAAACAGATGTCTAGCATGTTTGCATAAGGTAACCCAAATATGCCTTTCTTCCTCCTTCTCTCTGTCTCTCCCTCACCTGATTGGATCACGGTTAGATACTTGGCACAGGCTGGATGAACCAGATTATCTGTTCTGGAAATTTGGAAATTGTGAAATTGAGGTATTTAGCTTTAGAAAGCAAAACAGCATGATCATGGAAACAGAGTAAATGCTGTGGCAAACCAAAGGCACACGCAAACTGTGGTTATGATGGGAAAGCAGATGATACATAAATGAAGGGGGTGGGTGGGGGAACGGGAGCCAAACACAGAGAAATACATAGGACACTGAATATACAGCACCTGGGACTAGACTACCAGGAGTCAGTCCCAGCTATTCTTCTAACAAGGGTGTTGATATTGGGAAAGGTACTAAACTTTCCTGTAGAGTAGGATGAAGTAGGACAAATCCCCTTTGGGCTGTTGTAAGATTTAAATGAGACTGGGGCGCCTGGGTGGCTCAGCTGGTTAAGCGTCCAACTCTTGGTTTCTGCTCAGAACACCATCCCACAGTTTGTGAGTGTAAACCCTGCATCTGGCTCTGGGCTGATAGCACACAGCCTGCTTGGGATTCTTTCTCTCTCTCCTCTCTCTCTCTCTCTCTCTCTACCTCTCCCCTGCTCATGCTCTCTCTCTCTCTCTCTCTCTCTCTCTCTCAAAATGAGTAAAATAAAACTTTAAAAATGAGATAATATACACAAAGTGTTTAGAACAGCACTGGGCACACAGTAGGCAATGTCGACCATTATTATCATTTTTCAATCCTGCCTATATTTCCCACACGTGGATCCCTCTGTTCTTAAAAATTCACCCCTCAAAAAACAAACAAACAAACAAAAAACCATCCTTGTTTGTTTGAGTTAGTTTCAACTGTCGTATTTTTCCTGCAGCCAAATACTTCCTGACCTGAATGACTTCAAAAATAAACTTGGGTCACACAAGAAACATCTCAAATACTAGGCTCAGAAATGTGAATTCAAAACACTGAGATTTCCTTCTTTTTTGATCTTCTTCCCTCAATCAACCCATTTCCCAGAATTCAATCATGTACACTGACTCTCCCACTTTCCCCAAATTTCCAATTTGATGAAATGTAGTGAAATAGAAAAACTTTTAAAAATTACAGCAAATATTTATTTCCATGTCTTTTGCTCTTTCCAAATGCAATTTGAATCTGGGAAATTTGTTTAGGATTTCCTATAATTTTCAAGATGCTTAGAATTAGGGGAACTTAAACCAAGACCACCACAGACTTTTTTTTATGTGATTATTGCCTAATCTGCATTATGCAAGAAATCCCATATAACTTTTGTTTCTAAACAAATATAAGAAACTCAAGTTTTATGAAGTATTGTGGGTTTTTTTTTGTTTTCTAACCCCCACCTCCCCACCCCCCTGAGGTTTTTGAGTTAAGTGCTCTATAGCAATGCATTATTCCTTGCCTATTTTATTCATGTAGGCTCAAAGTTGGGACCTGGAGAGGATTTTAGAATTTTACCATGCTATTAAAAAAAAAAAAAAACTATTAGGCAGTTTTCATTAGCTGTAAAAAGATATTCCACTTTAAGTAGGTATGTTTAATGTTAATTTGGGGGGAACTTTTCAAAATTCAATTAGTTTTCAATGTCTCCTTCAGATTTTTGTGTATTTTATATACAGAGAAGAAAACAGTGACCCTCACAAGATCATTTGTAACAGTTTGTGGGTAATATTGAAGTCTGCAAAGTAGATTATTCTCAAAGAATGAAAAATATATAGTAGCCATATTTCTATTATTACAGCTTGGTCTGAATATGATAATCCTAATTATGGCTTCTAATAAATACCTAAATTCAATAACAAAGTTTTTAGCAAGGCATTTTAAATTTATTCTGTAATACTTATAACAGTACAGAGATTTTTGTTTCAAAACAATAAATCGTGTAAACAAAATTGTATTTATGTGTTACCCTCTGTTTCTAAATCTAAGTTAACCAAAAGTAAATAGATATTTTTCATGTAATTTTTTAGCTTTTAGTTAAGAATTAAATTTAGATTTACAGAAAAGCTGTACAAATAGTAAAGAAAGTTCTTGTTTACCCTTTACCCAGTTTCCTCTAATGTTAACATCTTACCTTATCATGGAACATTTTTCAAGGCTAAAAAATTAACAATAATATGATACTGTTGGCAGAGCAGAGACTTTATTCAGACTTCACCAGGTTTTCCACCAATGGCCTGACATGTTCATGGGACTAGACTACCAGGAGTTAGTCCCAGCTATTCTTCTAAAAAGGGTGTTGATATTGGGAAAGGTACTAAACTTTCCTGGAGAGTAGGATGAAGTAGGACAAATCTCCTTTGGGCTGTTGTAAGATTTAAATGAGACTGGCGCTAATCCAGCATACCATGCTGTATTTAAGTCTTCTATGGTACCCCTGAGCTGTGACAATTCTTGATCCTTTTCCTGTGTTTCACTACCTTGACATTTCTAAAGATGCTGGTCAGGTATTTTGTAGAATGCCCTATTTGGGTTTGCCTGATGACTTCTCATAATTAAACTGAACTTACAGATTTGGAGATGAACATCACAGCGGTAAAGTGTCCTTTTCACCTCACACCCTATGAGGATGTGTATATCAACGTGACTTACTGCTGGTGACGTTAATCTTTATCGCTTGTCTGCCTGCTTTCTCTGCTAGTTTTCCCTTTCCAAATTCTATTTTTTTTGGAAGCAAGTTACTAAGTCCAGCCTATATTCAAGGGATGGGGAACTAAATACCATCCCTCCCTGACCCTAGAGGAGAAACGGTTTGTAACAATTAACAAATATTTATGGAAAGCTACTTTGAGGCTACCCAAACATAGTGTTTCTCCTTAATGTTTCACCCAATTTTAGCGTTCATCAGTCGATTTGCCTGCTGCAGTTATTACTGCTGTATTCTAATTATGATTTTCTATTTCCCTCATTCCTTGTACATTTATTACTTGGAATTCTGTGAGGAAAATGTAGCCTTTCTCCAGCATTCATTTATTTATTAACATTTATGTCAGTGTGGATCCATGAGTACTTAATTTTATCCTTGCCTTATAATCCAATATGATTATGACTCATTTTATTGCTCAAAATGATGCAGATTTGGCCATAGGTGACTCTTCTAAGTTGACTCTAATGTCCTTTTAAAAATGATCCCATCCTTTTTTTCTTTATTTTCTTTTTCTTAAACACTCCCTTACTGCTCCAGGGTCATTTTTATTTCCTGGTCAAGTCCTAGAATCAGTCATTTCTCCAAGGAAACTTGCTTCCTTCCATTGGAAATGGTAGTTAGAAACCAAGATCTGGGTGCTTATTGATAGTACGTGTCACTAGCACCTCAAATATAGTAAAATGTTTTGACTACAACTTAGGGAACAGAGTTAGGAAAGATATGCACCAGCCCATGGATATAATTATTTCTGTATTTATCTGTCTGCGTCTATTGAAAATAAACATGAGGTCAACCTTATTTGACCCTGACAAAATTTCCAAATGTAAATTTGAAGTCAGCACAGATTTCATTCAAATATCTGCACATTTAGACCATGAGTTTTTTTAAGCACCTTCTGAGTCATCAGAGATTTCATCAAGTTCACTCTTCTCTAATGTTTTAATATTCCATTACACTGAATTTATTTGAAATATGATAAACACATTACATAGTAACCAGAGATTTATATTATTATACTTTCATTCCATAAGCATTTATTAAGCACTGGGAGAAAAAGCAACAGTAAGACTTACAAGGCTGCTTCCCTCATACAGTTTTTATTTAGAGACTAATATGCATTATTTGTACTGATTTAATTGCCTATAATATACTGAACATTGTTTGTTTTGTCACAAACATACCCTGAAAATGTTTCCTGCCCTCAAAATACTTGCTGTCTAAGGGGGCAATATGAAGTTGTCATGAGGTTTAGCTTCATCACATGAAAATATAGCGTATCAGTACATACCTCAAGTTTTATAAACTTAAATTTCTTTTAAAAATGCCTTTTTAAATGCCTTTCACAGAAAAAAATGCCTTTTCTTAATAAGTTTTAATAATCAATCAAAGTAAAAGTGTTGAAATGTTTATTATAAGAAGTATTTATATCAGTTGTGACTTAAAACAACTGATCAAACCCATCACAGCAGCTTATATGATATCAGAACAGAGAGACATCTCAGTAATCTCAGTTGGAAATGAAGCCTTGATACCTACGTTCACTGCACATACTTGGCCTCTTGGCTGCCAGACCAATGCCCATCTGTTTAAATGGCAGGTTGCCTACTCATAAGCTGGCTGGCCTCTTGTACTATGACACGAGTTCCAGCCAATGACAGCTAACAAAATGCTTCAGGAGGCAGCTCTTCTTACAGGAGGTCCTTCCTCATGCCAGAGTTAGAGGGGCAGTTGGCATCATGCATCCATTTAAACTTTGTCACACCTGTTGACACTTTTGTGCCAAAAGCAGACAATACTACAAACGAACACGAGAAACCACAAAGAATTTAACGAAGCTTAAAAATAACCCTTCTCACCCTCTTAGAAATAGATGCTCAATTTCACTGCTGATTACTTACTTGCACAGTTGACATTTAATTAACAGTAATTGAGGATAGCCTTCTAAGTGGCCAGAAAAGAGTTTGCATTCAGGTGTCCTACATCTCCAGGATTTGGGTCCTTAATGCCCCATATTGTGTCATGCAGTGTAAGTCAATAATTACATTAAATACCTCTTTTGTCTATCTCTTTTCTAACAAATACAGACACATCTCAATGAAAGAAGATCCCTTTTAAGATAGCTTTCTTTTACTGGAGATTTGAAGTAATTATTCCAGTTATCTAGGCTCCTATATGCACCAAAAAACTTGCATTGTCTCTTTCCTGGAATAGGTTAAAGCTACTAGATGGGGATGTGAGGGAAATACATTGTAACGTTGTCCCAGATTTTAACTTTAACAAACATCAGGTTATATATATATATATATATATATATATATACACACACACACACACATATATGTATATATATACACACACATATATATGTGTGTATATATATAATTTATTATATATTATATAATTTATATACAGTTAGATATTATATAAATTATATATATAAATTATTATATATAAAATTTATTATATATAAATATTTAACCTGATGTTTATATATAAATATAAAAATAAATATATATTTATACATTTATATATACTTATATATATAATTTAAATATAATAGTAAAATATGACTATTTATGATTATATTCATTATTTGTAGTATTTCAATTGCCTGTGATTTGTTGAGTTTTGTTGTGTGTTTTGTCACAAGCACACTCTTAAATTACAACTCTATGGGGAGGAGCCAAGATGGCAGAACAGCATGGAAGTTTTTTGTGTGTCTCCCGTCCATGAAATACAGCCAGACCAACACTACACGCCTAGAAAACCGACAGGAGGATTAACACAACAATCGGCACAACCAGAACTACAGAATTCAGCAGGTACGCAATGTGGAGAAGTGAACCTGGGGAGCAACAAGGCGCAGGAAGGGAGGTGCTTTTGCGAGCGGAGAGAGGACGGAGACGGGAGGGGGGGGGGGAGGGAAAATACGGGAAACCAGCTGGAGAGAAAGTGGAAAATTGGAAACAGCCGCAGGGACTAAACTAAAAAGGGAGAAAGGAGAAAGGACAAGGTTTAAATTCCATTAAGACTGCAAACAAGGGGAGCACAAAGGCTGCAACTCCGCAGCTTGATACCTGGTGATGCTCTGGTGGGAAGGGAAAATCCCCAGGAACAGAGTTGGGTCCGGGAGGTTCTCGGGCCACACGAGGAAAAGTGGTTCCACTGCTGGAAGGACATTTGGTAGAGACTGTTGAAGCCACCTGGTCCCAGCAGACCCCAGAAAACGGCACATGCACTGGTGCTGGAACAAAGTCGTTAAGGGTGAAGGCTGGTGCCAGATGTGTGTTGCGATTTTCCATAATCCCTGAAACGCTGCTGCTATACTATCTCGTGAACTTTTTCTGGGGCGGGCTGGCACCTGGCCATAGTCTCGGGGCACCGGCAGCAGCAGGGTCCAGCAAGCATTCCTGGGTGCAGCCAACATTCGGCCATTGCTCATTCGGCCATTTCTCGGTGAGACCCTCCTGCAGAGGAGTGGGATGGGTCAAAGCCACAGTCCTTCCGAAGTAAGGGGCCGGGGGAAACAGCCATATCTGAGACAAAACTCGAGAGAGAGGTACTGCCTGAGGCCTGATCACGGAGAGTGAAAAAGCGGGGAGTGGATGAAAGCTGAGGACGGTGCGCGATCTGGGAGAACAGACTGGTTAGCTGGGGGGCGCCATTTCACCACTCCCGTGCATGCGCATAGGCAACTATGAGCCCCGCAACAATCCACCCCAGTAGGCTAGCAGCGCCATCTAGTGGAGAGCAGAGCTGTTACACTGAGTCCCGCCCAACTGGGCCAACTTTACTCTCCAAGAGCACAAATCTCACCGCCGGCTTAGTTTACGGACTATAAAGCGCTACATAGACTGACTTCTAGGAAAAAAACGAAGCAATTTCAGCCCTACTTCAATCTGTTAGCACGTTCATCTATTCAATTTTCTTTCTTTTTTTTTTCCCTTTTACGCTTCTTTTTTTTGAATACAGAGAGAAAAAATTCATTTTCATTTTCAATTTTTAATGAAAATATTTTTCTTTAATTTTTATTACTATATTTTTTACTTTTGTGTAATTTTTTCAAATTCTATTTTACTTCCATCATTTTATTTTAGTCTACTTCAGGGTATTCACCTTTTCAAATTTTCAAACGATCTCCTTTTTTTTTCTTTTTATTTTTTTCCTCTTTTTCATTTCTTTTTCTTAAATGCAGAAAGAGAAAAACTTCATTTTTACTTTCAGTTTCTATTAAGAATATTTTCTTTAATTTTTTTACTATACTTTTTGCTTTTATGTAAATTTTTTCAAATTCTATTTTACTTCCATCATTTTATTTTAGTCTGCTACAGTGTATTAACTTCCTCAAATTTTCAAATGATTTCCTTTTTTCTTTTTCTTTTTTCTTTTTTCTCTTTTTTGTTTCTTTTTCTTGAATAAAAAAAATAAAAATTCATTTTTATTAATTTTTATTAAAAATCTTTTTCTTTAATATTTTCTACTATATTCTTTACTTTTGTGTATATTTTTTCAAATTCTATTTTACTTCCATCATCTCATTTTAGTCTACTTCAGTGTATCCATTTTTTTAAATTCTCAAATGGTTTCCTTCCCCCCCCCTTTTATTTTCTTTAATCTGTCAAACCACTTTCAACACCCAGATCATAAACACACCTAGGATCTAGCATTATTTATTTGATTTGTGTGTGTGTGTGTGTGTGTATGTGTTTAATTTTTTAAATTTTAATTTAAAAAATTTTTTATTTTAATTTTTCTATCTCATAATTCCTTTTCTCCTTTCAAAATGGTAAAACGAAGGAATTCACCCCAAAAGAAAGAGCACAAAGAAATGACAGCCAGGGATTTAACCAATACAGATACAAGCAGAATTTAGAATCTGAGCCAGAATTTAGAATCACGATAATAAGAATACTAGCTGGAGCCAAAAGTAGATTAGAATCCCTTTCTGCAGAGATAAAAGAAATAAAAAATAGAAAGAATGAAATTAAAAATGTTATACCTGAACTGCAATCACAGATGGATGCATCGGCAGCAAGGATGTACGAGGCGGAACGGAGAATCAGTGACATAGAGGACAAACTTATAGAGAATAATGAAGCAGAAAAAAAGAGGGAGATTAAGGCAAAAGAGCACGATTTAAGAATTAGAGAAATCAGTGACTCATTAAAAAAGAATATCGGAATCATAGGGGTCCTAGAAGAGGAAAAGAGAGAAATAGGGGTAGAAGGGTTATGTGAGTAAATCAGCAGAAAAATTTCCTAACCTGGGGAAAGACACAGACATCAAAATCCAGGAAACACAGAGGACGCCCATTAGATTCAACAAAAACCGACCATCAACAAGGCATATCATAGTCAAATTCACAAAATACTCAGGCAAGGAGAGAATCATGAAAGCAGCAAGGGAAAAAGTCCCTAACCTACAAGGGAAGACAGATCCGCAGCAGACCTATCCACAGAAACTTGGCAGGCCAGAAAGGAGTGGCAGGATATATTCAGTGTGCTGAATCAGAAAGATATGCAGCCAAGAATTTTTTATCCAGCAAGGCTGTCATTCAAAACGCAAGGAGAGATAAAAAGTTTCCCAGACAAACAAAAATTAAAGGACTTTGTGACCACTAAACCAGCCCTGCAAGAAATTTTAAGGGGGACTCTCTGAAGGGAGAAAAGATGAATGAATGAATGAATGAATGAATGAATGAATGAATAAGTAAATTAATTAATTAATTAATACCAAAAGCAACAAAGATGACAAAGGACCAGAAAATACCACCAGAAACTCCAACTCTACAAGCATCATAATGGCAATAAATTCCTATCTTTCAGTACTTACTCTAAATGTCAATGGACTCAATGCTCCAATCAAAAGACATAGGGTAACACAATGGATAAGAAAACAAGATCCATCTATATGCTATTTACAAGAGACCCACTTTAGACCTAAAGACACCTTCAGATTGAAAATAAGGGGATGGAAAACCACCTGTCATGCTAATAGTCAACAAAAGAAAGCCGGGGTAGCCATATTTATATCAGATAATCTACACTTTAAAATAAAGACTGTATCAGGAGATGCAGAAGGGCATTATATCATAATCAAGGGGTCTATCCACCAAGAAGACCTAATAATTGTAAACATTTATGCGCCAAAAGTAGAAGCACCCAAATATATACATCAGTTAATCACAAACATAAAGAAACTCATCGATAGTAATACCATAATAGTAGGAGACTTCAACACTCCACTCACAGCAATGGACAGATGATCTAATCAAAAAATCAACAAGGAAACAATGGCTTTGAATGACACACTGGGCCAGATGGACTTAACAGATATATTCAGAACATTTCATCCTAAAGCAGCAGAATATACATTCTTCTCTAGAGCACATGGAATGTTCTCCAGAATAGACCATATACTGGGACACAAATCAGCCCTAAGTAAGTACAAAAAGATTGAGATCCTACCATGCATATTTTCAGACCACAACGCTATGAAACTTGAAATCAACCACAAGAAAAATTTTGGAAAGGTAACAAATACTTCGATACTAAAGACCATCCTACTAAAGAATGAATGGGCTAACCAAGAAGTTAAAGAGGAAATTAAAAAGTATATGGAAGCCAGTGAAAATGATAACACCACAACCCAAAACCTCTGGAACGCACCAAAGGCTGTCATAAGAGGAAAGTATATAGCAATCCAGGCCTTCCTAAAGAAAGAAGAAAGATCTCAGATGCACAACCTAACCTTACGCCTTAAGGAGCTGGAAAAAGAACAGCAAATTAAACCCAAAACCAGCAGAAGACAGGAAATAAAAAAGATTAGAGCAGAAATTAATGCTATTGAAACCCAAAAAAACAAAAAACAAACAAACAAAAAAAAAAAAACAGTAGAACAGATCAATGAAACCAGAAGCTGGTTCTTTGAAAGAATTAACAAAATTGATAAACCACTAGCCAGTTTGATCAGAAAGAAAAAGGAAAGACCCAAAGAAATAAAATCAAGAATGAAAGAGTAGAGATCACACCAACACAGCAGAAATAAAAACAATGATAAAAGAATATTATGAACAATTTTATGACAATAAAATGGGCAATCTGGAAGAAATGGACAAATTCCTAGAAACATATACACTACCAAAACTGAAACACAAGAAATAGACACAAGAAACACAAGAAATAGAAAATTTGAACAGACCAATAACCAGTAAGGAAATCGAATTAGTAATAAAAAATCTGCCAAAAAACAGGAATCCAGGGCCAGAAAGCTTTCCAGGGGAATTCTACCAAACATTTAAGGAAGAGTTAACACCTATTCTCTGGAAGGTGTTCCAAAAAATAGACATGGAAGGAAAACTTCCAAACTCTTTCTATGAAGCTGGCATTACCTTGATTTCAAAATCAGACAGAGACCCCACTAAAAAAGGAGAACTATAGACCAACTTCCCTGATGAACATGGATGCAAAAATCCTCTACAAGATATTAGCTAACTGCCTCCAACAATACATTAAAAAAATCATTCACCATGACCAAGTGGGATTTATGCCTGGGATGCAGGGCTGGTTTAATATCTGCAAAACAATTAATGTGATTCATCACATCAATAAAAGAAAGGACAAGAACCATATGATCCTCTCAATAGGTGAAGAGAAAGCAATTGACAAAATACAGCATCCTTTCTTGATAAAAACCCTGAAGAAAGTAGGGATAGAAAGAGCATACCTTGAGATCATAAAATCTATATATGAATGACCCAACGCTAATATCATCCTCAATGGGGAAAAACTGACAGCTTTCCCCCAAACGTCAGGAGCAAGACAGGGATGTCCACTCTTGCCACTGTTATTCAACATAGTATTGGAAATCTTAGCCTCTGCAATCAGACAACACAAAGAAATAAAATGCATCCAAATCAGCCAGGAGGAGGTCAAACTTTCACTCTTTACAGATGACATGATACTCTATATGGAAAACCCAAAAGATTCCACCAAAAAACTGCTAGAACTGATTCATGAATTCAGCAAAGTTGCAGAATATAAAATCAATGCACAGAAATCAGTTGCATTCCTATACACCAACAATGAAGCGACAGAAAGAGAAATCAAGGAATCGATCCATTTACAGTTGCACAAAAAACCATAAAATACCTAGGAATAAATCTAACCAAAGAGGTGAAAAATCTATATGCTGAGAACTATAGAAAGCTTATGAAAGAAATTGAAAAAGACACAAAAAAATGGAAAAAGATTCCATGCTCCTGGATAGGAAGAACAAATATTGTTAAAATGTGGATACTACCCAAAGCAATCTACATATTCAATACAATCCCTATCAAAATAACACCATCATTCTTCACAGAGCTAGAACAAATAATGCTAAAATTTGTATGGAACCAGAAAAGACCCCGAATAGCCAAAGCAGTCTTGGAAAAAAAAACCAAAGCAGGAGGCATCACAATCCCGGACTTCAAGCTATACTACAAAGCTGTAACCATCAAGACAGTATGGTACTGGCACAAGAACAGACACTCAGATCAATGGAACAGAATAGAGAACCCAGAAATGGACCCACAAACGTATGGCCAACTAATCTTTGACAAAGCAGGAAAGAATATGCAATGGAATAAAGACAGTCTCTTCAGCAAGTGGTGCTGGGAAAACTGGACAGCGACATGCAGAAGAATGAACCTGGACCACTTTCTTACACCATACACAAAAATAAACTCAAAATGGACAAAAGACCTAAATGTAAGGCAGGAAGCTGTCAAAATCCTCGAGGAGAAAGCAGGCAAAAACCTCTTTGATCTTGGCTGCAGCAACTTCTTACTCAACACATCTCAGGAGGCAAGGGAAACAAAAGCAAAAATGAATTATTGGGACTTCCTCAAAATAAAAAGCTTCTGCCTAGCAAAGGAAACAATCAGCAAAACTAAAAGGCAACCAACAGAATGGGAGAAGGTATTTGCAAATAACATATCAGATAAAGGGTTAATATCCAAAATGTATAAAGAACTTATCAAACTCAACACCCAAAAAACAAATAACACCCACTAAAGAAATGGGCAAAAGGCAGAAATAGACCTTTCTCCAAAGAACACATCTAGATGGCCAACAAACACATGAAAAACTGCTCAACATCACTTATCATCAGGCAAACACAAATCAAAACCACAATTAGATACAACCGAATACCTGTCAGAATTGCTAACATGAACAACTCAGGCAACAACAGATATTGGCGAGGATGTGGAGAAACAGGATCTCTTTTGCATTGTTGGTGAGAATGCAAGCTGGTGCAGCCACTCTGGAAAACAGTATGGAGGTTCCTCAAAAAATTAAAAATGGACTACCCTATGACCCAGCAATTGCACAACTAGACATTTCTCCACGGGATACGGGTGTGCTGTTTCGAAGGGAGACATGCACCCCCATGTTTACAGCAGCACTATCAACAATAGCCAAAGTACGGGAAGAGCCCAAATGTCCATTGATAGATGAACGGATAAAGAAGATGTGGTATATATATACAATGGGGTATTACTCGGCAATCAAAAAGAATGAAATCTTGCCATTTGCAACTACATGGATGGAACTGGAGGGTATTAAGCTAAGCGAAATTAGTCAGTCAGAGAAAGACAAAAATCATATGACTTCACTCATATGAGGACCTTAAGAGACAAAACAGATGAACATAAGGGAGAGAAACAAAAATAATATAAAAACAGGGAGGGATACAAAACAGAAGAGACTCATAAATATGGAGAACAAACTGAAGGTTACTGGAGGGGTTTTGGGAGGGGGGATGGGCTAAATGGGTAAGGGGCACTAAGGAATCTCCTCTGGAAATCATTGTTGCACTATATGCTAACCAATTTGGATATAAATTTAAAAAAAATAAAAAACAAAATAAAATAAAATAAAATACAACTCTATGGATAAAATGAACTATGTTTTACAAGAACTTTAATTAGGATAGTGCACAATTCCCTGCCCCCAGTCCACCCCCACTTCTCCTTGAGCTAACATGAAGCCAGCACATCAATCTTCTATTTAATACCATGGAAATGATTCTAGAATGTAGGAAAAGTGTTTATTCATAATAATAATGATAACGGGCCGCCTTGATGGCTCAGTCAGTTGGGCGTCTGACTTCGGCTCAAGTCATGAGATTGCCGTTCATGAGTTTGAGTCCCACATTGAGCT
The DNA here is from genome assembly GCF_018350155.1 of Leopardus geoffroyi. Lineage (NCBI taxonomy): Eukaryota > Metazoa > Chordata > Mammalia > Carnivora > Felidae > Leopardus > Leopardus geoffroyi. Next base: position 68,155,995 of record NC_059328.1, read on the forward strand.
CTGTGCTGACAGCTCAGAGCCTGGAGCCTGCTTTGGATTCTGTGTCTCCCTCTCTCTCTGCCCCTCCCCTGCTTGTGTTTTCTTTTTTTCTCTCTCTCTCTCAAAAATAAATGAACATTAAAAAAAATATAATGATAAAATCACAAAATGATTAAACTAGCAATACTCAATGTCTCAAAGGTTGTTGGAAGTGGATGGGTTATCTAGTTCCTGGACATGACCTTCAAGGACCATAGTGATCACTTCCCTGATTACAAGTTGAACAACCACAATATAAGCAGCATTTTCTAAGGACTTATTATTTACAGAACTCTATGCTACATTCTTTAAATTTATACATCACTTAATACACACCAAGTGAGATACCATTTTTTCCATTTTACAGGTAAGTAAACTGAAGCACAGAGAGATTAAATAACTTGCCTTTACACGATAATGTGTAAGTGGAACAGTGAAGCTTCAAATTCAAGCACTTGGTTTTTTTGCACTTTAAACTTACTTTCTATATAATGCTACTTCTTCCCTTCTATTTTATACTCTTTGTCCCTTCTACCTAGATTTATACCCTCCCAGCCACCCTCCTTCTCCTGCCATTCATTTCTCAGGGATGACTTCTACTGGTCTTTAAGGTTCTAAAGTTCACTTTCTTCATTGGTTTGATAATAGTGCCCTCTTGATGCCTTCATTTTAGGTTCTGTAGTTCTTCTGCATGTTTCCATTATACTCTAGCAGTATTTTTCATGTAGTATAGAAATTGAATTAAATAATATCTCTATTCCAATCTAGATCATAGGAATTTTTAATTTTTGTTAACATTTATTCATTTTTGAGAGATGGAAAGAGACAGAGCATTAGCGGGGGAGGGGCAGGGAAAGAGGGAGACACAGAATCTGAAGTAGGCTCCAGACTCTGAGCTGTCATCACAGAGCCTGGCATGGGGCTTGAACTCATGAACCGTGAGATCATGACCTGAGCTGAAGTCAGAGGCCCAACTGACTGAGCCACCCCAGTGCCCCGATCATAGGGATATTTAAAGAGGAGACCATATCTATCATGTTCACATTGTCATTGCAGTACTTAGCAAGGTGAATGACACCTAATAAATACTCAATAAGTATCTGTTCATTCATTCATTTGTTCAACACATACTAAATGGCAGGTAGTGTTCTAGGCTTAGGGATACAATAGCAAACATGAAAGATAAAATGTTGTTAGTGGAGGTTAGGTTGTGGGTTGGGCTGAGTAATAAATAAAATAAATATGGATACCATACGATAGATAGTAGCAAATGCTATAGACAAAAATAAGTCAATAAAGTGGCGTAGAGTTTGTAGCTGATTGAGGACTTTAAATAAGGCAGTTAAAGAAAGCTTCACAGGGAAGGTGACATTGGAGAAAACACTGAATGGAGTGATATCTGGAGGAGAACTGTTCAAAGAAAGGAGAAAAATTAAAACCAAATGTCCTCAAGCAGAAGCAAAGTTGAATCTTGGATTTAGCAATATGGCACTCATTGGCAACCTTGATAAGAGCAATTTTGGTGGATTGATAGGAGTATCCTGACTGGCATGGAAACATGCAGTAGAGATAAAAAGAGTTTATCTATAAAGGACAGGAGAGAAGCGACAGTTGAAGGAAGAAGGAGGTTCATGAAAAGATTTCTTTCTAAAGATAGTAGGACTAACAGTATGTTTGTATAATGACAGGGAAATTCCAGAAGAGAGTTAAAACTTGATCATATAGGAAGGAGAAAAGGATTGCTAGAGCTATGTGCTTGAGCAGGTGGGGTAAAAGGGTGACTTTATGTAGAAGATCCCAATTAAGTTACTTCTAAAAGAAGTTTATTTCTCTTCCATGTAATTGTCAAAGTGAAAGCAGATCAGACCTATGATGTTGGTACCACAGAGTCAGGATCATAAGTTCTGCTGATTTGTCTCTCAACTACCTTTAAGCTCTGGTCCACATTGTACAAAAGGGCTCATAACCACATTCTCACAAGCAGGAGAGGAAAAGGTGTGTGTGTGTGTGTGTGTGTGTGTGTGTGTGTGTGTGTGTGTATGTGCGTGTGTGTGTGCGTGGCAGGGGTAGGGGTGTAATTGCATGTTCTTTCTCTCTAAGGTCAAGACCCAGAAGTGGCATACTAATTACACACACAGCGAATCTATGGCAGAGCTTAAACACAAGCCCACATCTAATTTCAAAGGCTATTGGAAAATGTAATCTATTTTGGCCTATGAAACTATTTAAAATTAGTGAATTTGTTTTTTGTAGTAGAAGGGGAGTAGAGATTTGACCTATTTTCAACTCTGTAATCTTTCCAATCAGGATAGTTAGAATATATATAAGTTGTCCTGTCTTCCATGCTGTCTCCAGTCCCCAATATATCCTAGTACTGGTGGCCAGTAGCTGGAGTGGGGACAGGGTGAGGGGTAACTCCTAGTCTCTACTATATAAAAGAAAAAGATAATTTGTTTGCCCTATGGAAAAAGATTTTTCAGATCTTGGGGAAAGAAAATCTAACATGTAAGGCCATCAAGTCTGCATCTATCCAATCTATCCAAAACCAATAAATTTGTAGTTTTAGTTAAAATATTTTTAGTTCTCATCCATGTCATAAATGAAATTGCTTACATTTGATTATGAGGCAGTAGAAAGGGGTAAGTAATGCATAATATAGTTAAAGTATGAGTAAAGAGATCCAGGTTGGTACCCCAGCTTCTGTGCTTAAACAAGTTACCTTACTTATTTAAGCTTTAGTTAACTTATATGTGGAAAATGGTTAATAATAGTAACAGATTCATTTGGTTGATAGAAGGACTGAATGCTAAGTAGCTAGGGTAGTGCTTTGACATGGTAAGTGCACAGAAATAATTGCTATTATTGTCCTAACCTGACAAAACTCCATATGCAAAACTAGGATAGTTTCTTTTATTTTTAATTTTTTTTAATGTTTATTTATTCTTGAGACAGAGAGAAACACAGCATGAGCAGGGAAGGGGCAGAGAGAGAGGGAGACACAGAATGTGAAGCAGGCTCCAGGCTCTGAGCTGTCAGCACAGAGCCCGATGCAGGGCTCGAACTCACGAACTGTGAGATCATGACCTGAGCCGAAGTCGGACGCTTAACCGACTGAACCACCCAGGTGCCCCAACACTAGGATAGTTTCAATTTTGTTTGAGCATGTAAATAACAATGAAAATGTTGAATTTATCATATGCTCTTGATTTCAAAATTACTATGAAGATAGTATAAGTTATGAGTAACTTCTAAGAGGTGACAATAATAAGAATTTCCCATTGATCTATGTGTCTATTATTGTGCCAGTACCATACTGTTTTGATTTCTGTAGCACAGATCAATTGAACAGGATGAAGATTCCAGAAATAAACCCACCCTTATATAGTCAATTAATCTATAAAGTCAATGGAGAAAAGACAGTTTCTTCAATAAATGGTGTTGGGGAAACCTGACAGTTACATGCAAAGGAATAACACTGAACCACTTTCTTTTTATTTTTAATTTTTTTAACATTTATTCATTTTTGAGAGACTGAAAGAGAGCATTAGTGGGGGGGAGGGGCAGAGAGAGAGGGAGACACAGAATCCAAAGTAAGCTCCAGGCCCTGAACTGACAGCACAGAGCCCGACGCAGGCCTCAAACTCACAAACTGTGAGATCATGACCTGAGCCAAAGTCAGATGCTTAACCGACTGAGACACCCAGGCGCCCCTGAACCACTTTCTTATGTCATAGACAAAAATAAACTCAAAATGAGTTAAAGACCTAAATGTGAGACCTGAAACCATAAAACTCTTAGAAGAAAACATTGGCAGTAATGTCTTGGACACTGGCCTTAGCAAAGTTTTTCTAGATATGTCTCTTCAGGCAACTGAAACAAAAGCAAAAATACACTATTGGGACTATACCAAAATAAAAAGGTTTTGCACAGCAAAAAAGAAACCCATGAACAACACAAAAAGACAATCTTCTGAATGGGAGAAGATACTTGAAAATCATATATTAGATAAGGGATTAATATCCAAAATATATTTACACGACTCAACACCAAAACAGAATAAAACACCCACAAAAATAAATGATAATAATAATTAAATTTTAAAGGGGCAGAGGACCTGGATAGATACTTTTCAAAGAAGACATACAGGTAGCCAACAGACACATGAAAAGAAGCTCAATATCACTCATCACCAAGGAATTGCAATTCCAAACCACAATAAGATATCACCTCATACCTGTCAAAATGGATGAACTCAAAAACAAAAAAATAACAAGTGTTGTTGAGGATGTAGAGGAAAGGAAACTTTGAGCACTGTTGAAGGGAATATAAATTGGTACAGCCACTGTGGAAAGCAGTATGCAGTTTCCTCAAATAACTAAAAATAGAAATACCATATGACTCATATTTCCACAGCAGCCTGAAAAAAGAGCCAAGGAATGAATTAAAGACCTAGAAAACAAAATAATAGAAAATAATGAAGCTGAACAAAAGAGAGAAAGAATAATTATGCAACATGAGAATAGACTCAAAGAGCTCAGTAAGTCCATCAAATGTAACAACATTCTTATTATAAAAATTCCAGAAGAAGAGAGAGAAAAGGGGGCAGAAAATTTATTGCAATAAATAATAGCAGAAAATCTCCCTAGTCTGGAGAAGGAAACAGACATCTAGATCTGGGAGGAACAGAAAATTCCCATCAAAATCAACAAAAGCAAACCAACACCAAAACATACTGTAATTATATTTGCAAAATATAGTGATAAAGAAAAAAATCTTAAAAAGAGAAAGACAAAAGAAGTCCTTAACTTACAAGGGAAAACCCACAAAGATAGCTGGAGATTTCACAACAGAAACTTGACAAGCCAGAAGGGAGTGGCATGATGTATTTGAAGTTATGAATGGGAAAAATCTGCAACCAAGATTCCTCTATCCAGCAAGGCTACCATTCAGAATAGAAGGAGAGACAAAGAGTTTCCCAGACAAACAAAAACTAAAGAAGTTTGTGACCAAAAACCAGCCCTACAATAAATATTAAAGAGGATTCTTTGAATGCAGAGGAGAGACCAAAAGTGACAAACACAAGAACGGATCAGAAAAAATCTCCAGAAACAACAAGAAAATAAGTAATAAAATGGCAATAAATACACATCTATTGATAATTACTTTGAATGTAAATGGACCAAATGCTCCAATCAAAAGACATAGGATGTCAGAATGGATAAAGAAATAAGACCCATCTATATGCTGCCTACAAGAGACTTATTTTAGATCTAAAGACAATTGCAGATTGAAAGAGAGAGGGTGGAGAATGCAAATGGACATCAAAAGAAAACCGGAGTAGCCATACTTATATCAGACAAACTAGACTTAAAAAGAAAGACTGTAACAAGACACAAAGAAGGGCACTATATAATCATAAAGGGTACTACCCAACAAGAACATATAACAACTGTAAATATTTATGCACCCAAGATTGGAGCACTCAGATGTATGAAATAATAACAAGCATAAAAGAGCTCATTGATAATAATACAGTAATAGTAGGGGGCTGTAACACCCCACTTATATCAATAGAAAGATTGTCTATGCAGAAAATTAACAAGGAAACAATGGTTTTGGTTGACACACTGGAACAGATGGACTTAGAGATACTCAGAACATTCCATCCTAAAACTGCAGAATACACATTCTTCTCAAAGGCACGTGAAACATTCTCCCGAACAGATCACATATTAGGTCACAAAACAGTCCTCAACAAAAAGATTGAAATCATACCATATACCTTTTCTGATTACAACACTATGAAACTAGAAGTTAAGCACAAGAAAGAATTTGGAAAGACCACAGATACATAAAGATTAAATGACATGCTACTAAACAAAGAATGGGTCAACCAGGACATCAAAGAAGAAATTTTTAAAAATACATGGAAATAAATGAAAATGAAAACAAAAGGGTCCAAAACCTGTGGGATGCAGTAAAAGTGGTCCTATGAGGGAAGTGGATAGCAATACTGGTTTACCTCAAGAAGCAAGAAAAATCTCAAACAAACCACCTAACCTTACACCTAAAAGAAACTACAAACAAGCCTAAAGCCAGAAGTAAGGAAATAATAAAGATAAGAGCAAAAATAAATGATATAGAAACTAAAAGAAAGAAAGAAAGAAAGAAAGAAAGAAAGAAAGAAAGAAAGAAAGAACGAACCAAAATAGAACAGATCAATGAAACCAGGAGCTGATTCTTTAAAAAAATTAATAAAATTAGTAAACCTCTGGCCAGACTTATCAAAAAGAAAAGAGAAAAGACCCAAACAAATAAAATCACAAGTGAAACAGGATAGATAGCAACCAACATCACGGAAATATAATTATAAGATAATATGAATATAAGATAATATGAAAAACTGTAAGTCAACAAATTAGAAAATTTGGGAGAAATGCATAAATTCCTATAAATATATTAACTACCAAAACTGAAACAAGAAGAAATAGAAAACTTGAACAGACCACTAACCAGCAAGAAATTGATTCAGTAATCAAAAAATTCCCAACAAACAAAAGTCTAGGATCAGATGGCTTCCCAGGCTAATTCTACCAAACACCTGATACTAATATAACATTGTAAGTTAACTAACTGGAATTTAAATAAAACTTTAAAAAAAGATGTGGTGTATATATATATAATGGAATATTACCTAACCATAAAAAGAATGAGATCTTGCCATTTGTTACAACATGGATGGACCTAGATGGACAACATGGATGGACCATTTGTTACAACATGGATGGACCTACCTAGGGTGTTGTGCTAAGTGAAATAATTTAGACAGAGAAAGACAAACACCATGTGATTTCAGTTATATATGGAATATGAAAAACAAAACAAGGAGAAACAGGCCCATAAAAACAGAGAACAAACTGGTGGTTGCCAGAGGGGAGGGGGGTCAAATAGGTGAAGGGGATTAAGAAGTACAGACTTCCAGTTATAAAATAGACAAGTATTGGAGATGAAAATTACAGCATGAAGAATGTAATCAATAATATTGTGATAATGTTGTATGGTGACATGAAAATTTCTCTTATCCTATGGTGAGCATAGCTTGATGTACAGAATTGTCAAATCTCCATGTTGTACATCTGAAATTAATACAACATTGTATGTCAACTATACCTCAAGAAAAAAAAGGTACTCAATCATCTCTCCATGAAACCTTTTCTGACTTGTCCAGCCCCCCTTGGATCATTCCTGAATATTTTTTATAGCTGAAGTATAACAACTTATACTTGAAGTTGTTAACATAGCCATTAGTAATCACATGGTTTCTGTTTATATGTCTTCTCATTAGAGGCAAAGAAATATTCTTGAAAAATACTGGCAAAAATGTTAGACAGATAGATGATAGATAGATAGATAGATAGATAGATAGATAGAAAGATAGTACACTCTATAGAGTTTGGTGGTTTTATGGTGTTATATAAAATAAGTTCTAATTCTAACTCTGTTTTACACAGACTTCTGACTAACTGTTCAAATGGTAATATTGATGGTATCTTTGTTATGGACTGAATGTCTTTATGTCCCCTAAATTCATATATTGAAAGCCTCCTCCCCAATGTGATGGTATTAAGAGGTGGGGGTTTTGAGAGGTAATTAGGATCAGATTTGGTTATGACAGGAGCTGTCATAGTAGCTTCAGTGCTTTTGTAAGAGGAGCGAGTTCGCCGCTCTTGTAGCCACGTGAGGATCCAAGAAGTTGTCGTTCTGCAAACTGTTACGGAAACTGGTCTGGATCACCAGGCAGAAGAACCAAGCGGCACTCAGAGATCTTGGAAGGCAGGAGGTTAACTTTACACCAATGGACTCACAGGAGATCATTCTCCAGAGGTCTGAGCCCAGAACATCAACAGAGGGGACAATTTATAGTCTGTTATTTCCACATTCCTCATTAGTAGTAATTTGGCGGGAGCGGCAAGCAGGGTGAGAAGAAGAACCTGGAAGGGGAGTCTTCAGGCAGGCGCTAGAGTTCTCTTATCAGTCCTGTCAGCCATCTTATAACAGATTTTTTCCTATCAAAACCAGAAGAGGCCCCTCAGCAGAACTGGACCATGCTGGCACCCTGATCTTAGACTTCCAGCCTCTGCACTATAAGAAATCAATTTCTGTTGTTTATACTAGACAGTCTATGGTACTTTCTTATAGCAGCCTGAACAGATAAATACAATATTGTGAATTGTTATGATTAGATGACAATATACGTAATAATTTCTTTATTCAATTCCTAACATATGAAGTGAATAATTTATTTTCACTTAACGGGATTTTCTTTCAGAAACTGTATACCCCCTGAAGGCAGGAAATTTGTATTATTCATCATTGCATCTCCAATGGATAGAAACTGGTGCTTAAAAAATATGTGTGAATGAATGTGATGTCATGGATTCTAGCATTTTTTTCCCAAGCAGTATGAAGACGAAGCACACAGCCTGAGGTATTTTTCCTTTCTATAATATTCTTATTACATAGCCTCTGCCACTATACAGGCCCTTTGCTTCATTATTTTTGACTAAAAATGAGTGATCCCATCACTTTGTGTATTGTATTTCAGACTGAACTCACTGGTATCATTTTCAGGCAGTTTGTACCAATGTCACAACTTGGGCTTGAAGATAGGCTATCAATATCCTTGTGTTTCTTCTGCCCGTTGTGCTTGGAAAACCCAGTGATTAATCACACTCTGCGAGAGCCATCCCAATGGATCATTTTAATCTGAATTATACTGCATGTTGCTCTAAATAGCCTGGTCAAGCATCACCTGCTTGGTACTAGGAAACTTTTACAGCAAAGCAGAAAAATACTTGGTTGCTGATGAAAATGTCTGAGAGACTAAACGTTGATGTCTGCGAACTCACCAATGGATGGGAACTGCTACAGCTCAGTAGACTCTGATGAAGGAGCACAAGGCAAGCTGAGGGCCAAGCACAAGCTAGCATTACCACCCCCCTACCACCCTTCCCCCCCCCCCACACCCCACTCCCCACCCACCCCTGCCAGATGGGATATGTTTGACATTCCTCAGGCACTCCTGGCTGTCTAAACACAAAGGAAAGGACAGAAAACAAATGGTTAAACTGATAGTCTCCATCAGTTTACAAACATCTTAGTAAATTACAGGAAAAGAGGCAATCTTATCAATAGCCTAATTTTCAGAAACCTGTAGACTCAGTTTCCTGGAGTCCCAACATCACCCCTCCATAATGATGTGGGGAACAAAGGTAAGAAGGAAATGGCAGGTAAAATTAAATTTCCTTATAACCTGCAGCCCATTGACAAATACTTGAGGCAAATACAGAGTATAACTTTCTCCAGGAACTCCCTATGGTCTTAATGTTAATAATTTGCTAGAGGGAAAAAGAACCTTAGCTTGACAATAGCTAAGCCTGCAGTAAGTCTTCAGCATATGAAAGTCGCTTTGGAAACTCCCTTTTGACTTATCTCTCCCGACTCCAAAAAATGATCACCTCCCCCCCCCCCCCCCCCCCCCCCGCAACTTGGCAATGCAGCTCTTCCTGCCCATGGGTAGGTCTTGTGCTTTAATAAGATCACCTTTTTGCACCAAAGACTTCAAGAATTCTTTCTTGGTCCTCAGCTCCAAACCCCATGAATCCCACCATCACTCCAAAACCTCATCATCCTCAAGTAATTTTTTAGAAATAGTCTATTAATGAATCAGAACTGAATTATCTTGTATTTAGCCTTTATTCCCTTTACTTTACTCAGAATATTATTTTCCATTTTGTGAAACAATATTTGATTCGTCATATTTCTCAAGAGATAGGAGCTATGATATGAATCCAGTGGACTGAGGTTCAAACACATTATTTTGAAAACTATTTATAAAATTTGCCTTCCAGTGCAAATCCTCATCTATACTCCTTCTATAGCAAGTTTGAAATTAACACTAATTTTAAATGGCATCATAAATAAAATATATTTTACCTCCAAAAGTAAAAAAAAAATAAAAAAATTAAAAAAATAATTTTCAGAAAACTTTCAAAAAAAAAAGAACTACAGAAGATTTTTTTTTTCTGAGCAGCTATAAATTACCAATACTGCATTATAGCCTTGTCTGCTTTAAAAGAAAGGAGGGAACAATAGGACATGCTTATAAACTATGATTTATGCTGAGGTTAAGAAGAAAACTATATTTTAAAAGTGTGTGCATTCCACAAATTTCACTTTTGCTAAACCTTTCCTCCCTTTATGCAGCAGGATAAATCTTTACCCTGAAGGGAAGCTTTACATTCCACAAAAAAAGAAGGAACCAGCTGAAAACAAGTGCTCTCTACACAACAAAGGACTCTATACGTCTGAGGGCTTTTACTTTTTTCAATGACTTCTTTACTAAGCAGGGAAAATTTACTGTCTGGGTGGGGTTTTGTAGGTATTTTTTTTAGTTCATATTTGTTACACTTTTATTAGCCTCAAAAATAGTTACCATGGTAATAGCTCCATTTATATCTAATCTTAGAGCTGAATTATAGAAAACCTTCCCACTGGGTAGCATACAATGCCATTTGACGGCTTCATCTAGCCTATTATTTAAAGTAGGAATTATTTCAAATACTATCAAGTTGTTACATTCTATTCATGACTTCTCTTTTGTAACTCTCAAGTTAGTGAAATCCTTTGGTGTGTAATTCTGGAAGAACTGTGTTTAATTTCAGTACGTATTTTTTAATACTTTTTATTATGCCTCCTTTTATGAATGCTTTATAAGCTTAGACACAGATGATAGTTTATTTTCTTTTATAACTTAAAGCTCAAAAGGAATTATCAAAAAACAATTATTTTAACATAAAATCTGTATTAAATCATAATATTAACAACTTCTAAGAAATCTCCAATGTAAGGGAATCACTTTCTCTAAAAGGTACTTATAGCTTAAGAACAGGAGTCATTAAAAAATGAAGCATGACCATAGACGTTAAAGGAACTTTGAGAGGCCATCATGTTTATTCTTCCAACTTTATTCTGAACAGAAATTAAATCACCCAATATGACTCTTCTCTAGAGAACATTCTGTAAAGGTGGCACTTCTCCATCCATAATAACATACTTTAATGTTTACAACCCTTATTTTTCAGAAATCCTTTTCAGCATTTAACTGAGGTGCAGTCTGCGTTAGCTTAACAATAACTCACCTGGCTTTGTGCCGTATTTGCTCCCTGACATCTGTAAGACAATCCTCAGGAAATCTCTAATATGCTTTAAATTGAAATTTTGTTAACAACAGCAACCTGAAAGTGAAGAAATGTAAAGATATCATGCATTGGTAATATGGGATTACTAAGAAAACAGGGATAAATCTACCTAGTGGATAGCCATTAAATATACTGTTTTTTTTTTTTTTTTTTAAAGACTGGAAGTGTTGAAAAGCCTTATGATCCATTGTAAAAGAAAAAGAGGCTGCACATTGTAGCATAGTATGATGATAACTAGAGTTTTTAAAGTGTGAATATAAAATTAGAATGAAACAGATAAAATGATAATCACAATGCTGATATTGAAATGTGTGACTTTTTAATATTCCACTGCCATTTTGGCAGTGTTTTATTATTTTATTATTTTGTTCTACAGAGGAAAGAATAAAATCAACAGGGCAAGCCCCATGTAAAGTTAACCCAACATTCATTGCCGACTTTTCCTCTCGTTTGCCTTCTCTTTAAAGGCTAAAGGATCCAATCGCAAAACCCTTCCTTCTCTAGCCGCCTCAACAGAGAACAATGACCAAGCAACAAAGCTTGGATAATAAGATATAAGCAGACATCTGCTGGTATATCTGAGAAAACATGGGCCTTCCTACTAAAAATGACAGATGATTATTGGTAGTCTCTTAACCCCTACTTGGTTATCCTGTTTTTCCAGCTTTGAGTGGAAACTTCATGTCTGAATTGGAACCCCTATCTAAGAACCATGACAGAAAGTCTAATTTGGGCCTTTCTATCCCTTAGCTACTCCACCAGTTCCAGTAGTTTTGGTGTTCTTGACATGGGAGAAAAATAAACCTCAGTTTGTTTCAGCCACTATTGCCCCAAATTTCTTTCAGACAAAATATTTTTGTTTGATTCAAAGTGGCACATGCAATCGATATCACAATGGGTTTGATATCTTTGTGTCATTCCATAAAAAAACCTCTTAAGAAATTTAATTCTGTTCCTTAAATTCTTGGATTACAGAATAATTGAACACTTTTGTGTTTAAATTTATTAAGGGCACGCTATTTGCTAGCTGTTAAAAAAATACTTAAAGGAAAGGAAAGATTCCCAATAGAAAAGATTAGTGTTGTCATTACATATGAATTGGCTCTCATAAAGATTTTGATGATAAAAGTCAATGACCGTGTTTCCCCAATGTACTACACAGTTTTACATATTCAAAGAAACAGGCCTGCCCAAATGCAGTTGTGATTTATCAAAACAGTGACTTGTATCTGAGTTTTTCCAGCTTTCGATTAATCTTTAATGTTTCCAAGTCTGAAATTATTAGGAAGATTGCCTTCTAAAAGAAATTTTAGGAACTACTTAACTGTTATTATCGGCATGTACGTTGAAAAAATTTCCTCTAGAATACACATGTGTCTTATGGATTGCTGGGTCAGTTAGTTAATACTAACTTCGAGAATAATATAACTAAGAGATTTCATGATTTCATAGGTGGATCTAAAGCAGAAAAAAAGCATAAACCAAGGAGATAGCTTCATTTTGACACAGTCCCTTTGAACTATATTAAAATGGGGGGATTGCTATTTTTATTTTAACAAGTAAAATGAGATGCTGTCAGAATGGAGATAAGACTAGGATCCTATAACAAATGAAATATTTTTGACTCCTACTTTCTGTTCCATTCTTTCTGCCAGATAAGTGGCAAAGATACCACCCACATTGCTTGCCCACATTTTTCTGAAGGTCATTCAAGCACAAGATTTTTAATAGAATTCTAATATGAATTCATATACAATGATAGTGTTTTTCTTGATGAAATCCAATGGTGTGTTTCTTCATAAGGGACATTAATGTTCACTCTTCTACTGTTGTGTGTCACAAAAGCAACTGCTTGCTCTCCTTTTGCTTCTATCACCCATGACAATGCTAAAATCCACAACCTCTGGAAATGTTCAGAAGTTAGATCCAAATGCTTCAAAGAAAAGAATCTGAGTTAAAGGGCTATTGGTAAAGAGCATGTTTCCACTGGCACTTTTTGAAAACCACTTTAATACCCCTTTTATGATATCTCTTTTCTCTACAAAGGAACACATTTTTCTTCTCACTATATATTTAATTTTCACTATACAAATGTTTCCGGAAAACCACCTGTCTTTCTGGTGAGAGTTCACTGCTGAACAGTGTTGTTGTTTTTTGTTTGTTTGTTTGTTTGTTTTTGCCCGGATTAAAAAAGCTTATCACAAGAGAAGAAAATGGAAATATTGGGTGGACTTGGAATTTATACTTAGGATTACACTAACCAGTATTTAAAATATTTTTGTCATTAAGAATCTAGCACTTAAAAATATTTTTTATAATTGCATATATATAACTTTATTGTTATTAGAAAATTTTTGTTGGCTGCCAATGTCTATGAAAATCATAGACTCTATTGACTCTATTACTATCACCTTTGACTGTATTACTGTTTTCAACATTTCTCATACACAAAGTAAAACTAACCAAAGAAAGCAGCACCATCAAGGAAGGTACCCAAGAGAAAAATGCTTCACATTTTAATATGACCTATTTAAGGATCTTTTCTTTCACCAACTACAACAGATTTTACCAACAGCATCTTCAAAGATATTTAATTGTTTAGTAGTTCACACATGATTTGAAACTCTCCTTTGTTCTTCAGTCTTTGTTACAAAAAGTACCTACAATAGTATTTAACCTATGGTGTGAAAAAGTACAAATAGGCTCACTTATTTACGTTTGCGTCCCAGTAGACATTAATAAACTAAACCAATTCTCACTGTCAATAAAAGGAAGTATTCTTTCAGGGCACGTGGGTGACTCAGTTGGTTAAGCATCTGATTGACTCAGGACATGATCTCACTGTTCATGGGTTTGAGCCCCACATCAGGCTCTGTGCTAACAGCTCAGAGCCTGGAGCCTGCTTCAGATTCAGTGTCTCCCTCTCTCTCTGCCCCTCCCCCATTCGTGCTCTGACTCTCTGTCTTTCAAAAATAAATAAATATTTTAAAAAATTTATTTTAAAGTAGATATTATTTTTAGGAACAATTGAACAAGAAAATATTTCATAAATTTGGCACGGGTAATTCTAAACCAATAAGAAAATAATCTTATATGTTCTTATGAATAGGTGGTTGGTGATATTTTCAACAAACAAGTTTTAATCAGCAGTATAACTATTTCTATTAGATAATCCTTCATCTCATCCATGTAATGGAAAGATACAGCCTCTTATAACATATAGAGTGAGAATAAAAGACCTAAAAACTGAGATGACCTTCAGAAAGAAAAATATGATTAACACCTAAATCATCTATGGCCTTTTTGTCATACTATCCATTGAGTTAAATTGAGGAATAGGGGTAGAACAGAGGGAAAAACACATAAGTATATTCTAAATTCTAATTATGCCCATTGTTTTACTTCTTTCCTTCCTTCCTTCCTTCCTTCTTTCCTTCCTTCCTTCCTTCCCTCCTTCCTATTTAGTCCACATCTACACCTACAGAGTCAAAGAGAGTTAATACACGTTTAGTTATTCCTGGTTGTTGTCATGATTTTATTGCATTTTGCTCTCCTATGTTTTCAGATTTTTTGCAATGTTACATAGCTTTATCATCAGAAAAAGCAATAAAGCTAAGTTAAACAATCGTTAGACAATTCCAAAACGAAAGATCTAGAGAAAACACATATGCTTTTTACCTAGAATAAATGTTGTTTATATGGGCTGAAAATTTTAAAAGGAAAAAAAAATTTTTAAAGAAAAAAATGCAAATTTCATAGGGTTGCCCTGAGTTTCAAATTGAATAAATGCACTTAACAGTATGATTGATGGGATTAAGCATCTAACAAGAAGAGGAGGAGGAAGAAGAAGAGAGGGAGGAGGCAAAGGAGGAGGAGGAGAGGGAAAAGGAAAGGAAAGGGGATGATGAGGAAATGCGGAGGAGGGGGAGGAGGAAGAAGGGAAGGGTGAGAGATAGGGAAAGAGGAGGGGATGGAAAAGAGGAGGAAGAATCATGTACTATTTTGTATATTGCTGCTTTTCTTTTCCCTTGCAGTTGTAAGCTATGTCCGAATTATCTTCGTAATTTTCTGTTCTTTACTTTCTATAGACTACTACTGCTACTATTTGTAGAGGTCTCACATACCCAATTAGGCCTTGTACATAAAAAGAATCCCATTTAATCACTACAAGTGTCTTGTGAGATGGATACTTTCTCTATCTTGAAGATGAAGAAAATGAGATTCAGAGTTTACCTATTTTGCCTAAATTCACAAAAAGCTAGAAGAGGCTGAGACAGCATTTAAATTCCAGTCTGTTTATGGATATATGACCTTTAAAATCTTAAAACAATTTGTATTTTTACTTAAATTCCATTTTTTGCTGTTCTAAGTAATAAAGTGCTGTTTTAAAAAAATACATTTAAAGCTGTAATATGAACAGCAGAATAAAATTTAATTTCAAATTAGTACCTTTTAGGTTACAGTACAGATGATTGCTTCAATTCAAAAGAGGCAATGAATCTCTTTTATAATGGCTTCAGCTAAAATCAGAAACAATATTGTTTTAGCTTTATTCACTTCAAATATGGAAACTCTCCTTCATTAAAAATACTCCTTTTAATTCTTGCCAAAAAGCATATTCTAGATTATTCCACTGTTGTTTATTTTGAAATGTAAACAAAATTCAGAAAATAATGAGCAAAGTATTCTACATGTTGAAAGTCAGAGTTTCATTTCATTAAATCCATATCAGATATCTCCTTTTTCATTATATTGAAAACATAGTTCTTATTTTCTCTACTCTCCTTGTTTTATATCCAAAATCTTTTTTTTTTTTTTTTTTTTTTGGTTATCTAGTTTATCACCTCCTGATGGATGGCAAAGATAAATTTTAATTTGCTGTTTAACAAAGTCATGAGTTAAATACCATTTGGCCAATGATAAATTTTAAATTACTGGACAATTCTCCCAGACCTTAAAAATTATTTTCATTCAATTTTAGTCATCTTTAAATTAATGTAAAGTATCTTCCCGATAAGAATAAAATTTTGTACTCTTCTATCATCTCCAATGGTCATGTAACTGTCTGCTACTTGGTTGGTCACCGAACTTGTAAAATTGCCATTTTCTCTGGGTTCTTCTCTGTTTTCAAACAAACAAATGCAAGTGACTGATATATTTTCTTGGCTTAGTCCGGTTTGAGGCTTGAAATAACTGGGAGGTAAACAACTGCCCTCACTAGGTACACAGTGGAGGTATTTATCAAACGATATATGAAATCTGCCTTGCTTGACTATAAAGTAGAAGTGCTCAGCTGTGTCCCGGTGCTCCTGTAGAAGTCTTAGTGACAGTGCGTTACATTAACTATCTGGCTAACACTAATAGATCTTTACAACACAGACAATCTAATTTGGTGATAGATGTAATGCAATGTAGGAAGAAAATTAAAGCATTCAGAAGCTCTCCTTCAATTTGCATTTCTGGTTTTGTTTTTGGTTTTAAATCGATAGCTTTCAGCTTCCTGGGTTTGCTTTATTTTGTTTTGCTTTGTTTTGTGTGTATGTATTTCAGGGTATATAACATTTCTCCGCGAGGTGGGAGAGAGTCTCTGGGCAGAAAGCAGAGGAGGGGATACATTTACATTAAGAACAAAAAGAAAACAGATAATCTTTTCTTTCAAAACTATATTACAGAAATAGATATATATCGGTGACTTGAGGTGCCCCACCTGAATGACCACAAATAAAAGTTGCCTGTATCTTTGGGCTGCCAGGCTATGATAAACTATAAAGGGTTTCTGTTCAAAGATGATTTAATACTGTTAACAGGGAAAGAAGTCAGCAGGGCATATCCTTTGGAGACTAATATTCTTCATATCTGAAATTCAGCTTTGGTTAAGGACTCCAAAAGAGACTTTAGGGATTGGGAACCTGCATATTTTTCCAGCAGAATTTGACAAGCATGGCATTTCTTGCATATCAAGTATGCCAGGTAACATTCATGAGAGAATCCTAGTTGCTTGTGGCTTTTGCTAAATTAGAAGTTATTTTATAATACACAGTTGTCTTCAGATTTTTATTTGGAGTATGCTTTCAAGTATGCATGTATATGTCAGGAAGGGGAGTTGGATTACTACTAACTGAACACTGTGAAAACAGAAAGCAGTAAAGTGTTCCTCCTTTTTTCCCCAAACTAGATTTTAAAAGTTAACATGAATGTTGGTTTTTAAACTCGATCGAGGAATAACTGACAAATATAATTGCATATATTTCAATTGTACTACATGATGATTTGTTGTACGTAACATTGTGGAATGATTACCAAGTCCAAGATAATTAATACATCACCACACATAGTAAACTTTTGTGAGTGTGGTCAGAATGCTTAAGATCTGCTTTTAGCAACTTTCAAATATACAATACTACATTACTAACCATAGTCACCAACCTGTGCATGAGATCCTCAAACTTATTCGTCATATAACAGAAAATTTGTACTCCTTGACCTATATCACCCCGTGTCCCCCTGCCCCTGCCCCCCCACACTTCTACTCCATGTTTCTATGAAATCAGCTTTTATTTAAAGACTTCACATATAAGTGATGTCATACAGTATTTGTCTTTCTTTGTCTGCCTTATTTCTCTCAGTATCATGCCCTCCAGTTGCATCCCTGTTGTAAAAGCAAGATTTCTTTCTTTTTGATTGGCTGAATAATATTCCAAAGTGTTAAATGTATGCCACATTTTCTTTATCATTCATCTGCTAAAGGACATTTAAGTTGTTTCCATATCTTGCCTTGGAAATAATGCTGCAACAAGCATGGGTGTGCAGATATCTCTCTGGGATACTGATTTTAGTTTCTTCAGATATATACCAGGAGAGGGATTCTGGATCCTATGGTAGTTCAAGTATTAATTTTTTTCTATTATTTAAAAAATTTTTTTAATTAGTCTATTTATTTTTTGAGAGAGAGAGAGAGCAGGGGAGGGACAGAGAGAGGGAGAGAGGGAATCCCAGGCAGGCCCCATGTTGTTAGCACAGAGCCCAACGTGGGGCTCAAACTGACAAACATGAGATAATAACCTGAGCCAAAATCAAGAGTAGGACCCTTAACTGACTGAACCACCCAGGCGCCCCTCAATTTTTAATTTTTTGAGGAACCACCATACTGTTTTCCACAATGGCTGTACCAATTTGTATTCCCACCAACAGTGTATTAGGGTTCCCTTTTCTCAACCTTACCAACCTTTATCTTTTGTCTATTTTTAATTATGGCTTTTCTAACAGGTGTGAAGTGAAATCTCGTGTTTTTTTTTTTTTTTTAATTTATTTATTTTTAACAGAGAGAGATAGAGACAATGGGAGCACGAGGTAGGGAGCGGCAGAGAGGGAGACACAGAATCCGAAGCAGGCTCCAGGCTCCGAGCTGTCAGCACAGAGCCTGATGCAAGGCTCCAACTCAACTCACGAACCGAACTGTGAGATCGTGACATGGGCGGAAGTTGGACGCTTAACCGACTGAGCCACCGAGGCGCCCCTCATTGTGGTTTTGATTTTCATTTCCCTGATTGTTAGTAATGTTGTGTACATTCCCATGTACCTGTTGGCCATTGGTATTGTTTTCTTTAGAAAAACATCTATTCAGATCCTTCTCCCATTATTTAATTGGATTATTTGGGGGATTTGTTTGTTTGTTTTTTGCCGTTAAGTTGTATGAGTTCTTTATATATTTTGGATATTAACCCCTTATCAGTTTTATAGTTTGCAAATATTTTCCTTTCATTCTCATTTATTATATTCTTTGATGTGCAGTAGCTCCTTAGGTTGATGTAGTCCTACTTGTTTATTTTATTAGATTTTATTGCCATGCTTCTGCTTGTCTTCTCCAAGAAATTACAGCTAAGACCAATGTCAAGAATCTTTTTCACTATTTTTTTGAGTTTTACAGTTTCTGGTCTTACATTTAAGTGTTTGATCCATTTCAAGGTCATTTTTGTGATGGTGTAATATAGGGGTCCAAATTTCTTTTATATGTGGATATCCAGTTTTTTTCCAATGCCATTGATTAAAGAGACTACCCTTTTCAATTGTGTGTTCTTGAGGCCTTTATCAAAAATTCATAGATCATATATGTATGAGTTTATGTCTGGGTTCTCTACTCTGTTCCACTGGTTTATGTGTCTATTTTTCGGCCAGTCCCATGCTGTTTGGACCACTGAAGCTTTGTAATATAGCTTGAAATCAGTCAGTGTGATGTCTCCAGGTTTGTTCTTCTTTCTCAGGATTGTTTTGGCTATTCAGGGTTTTTTTGTGGTTTCATACAAATTTTAGGATAGTATTTTCTTATCTGTGAAAACTGCCATTGGAATTTTGACACAGATTGAATTAAATCTGTAGATTGCTTTGATAATATGGACATTTTCACAGTATTAATTCTTCAACTCCAAGAACACGGGATATCTTTCCATTTATTTGTGTCTTCTTTAACCTTTTTTCCTCAGCATTATATAGTTTTCAGCATACGGGTCTTTCACCTCTTTGGTTAAATTATTCGTAAGCATGTTATTGTTTTTAATAATATTATATATGAGATTTCTTTCTTAATTTCTCTTTCTGATAATTCATTATTAGTGTATAGAAATGCAACTGATTTCTGTATGTTGATTTTGTATTGGAAACTACTAAATTCATTTATTAGTGCTAACAATGTTTTGGAGTATTCTTTAGGGTTTTCTATGTAATTTTACTATTTTTTTTCCAACTCAGATGTCTTTTATTTCTTTCTCTTGCATAAATTCTGGCTAAGACTTCCAATGCTATGTTGAATAGAAATGGCAAGAGTAGGCATCGTTGTCTCATTCCTGATCTTAGAGGAAAGGCTTTATTCATCATTGAGTATGATATGTTAGTGTGGACTAGTCAAATATGGCCTTCACTATGTTTGAGGAACATTTTTCTACACATGATTTGTTGATAATTTTTATCATGAAACAGTATTGAAATTTGTCAAATGCTTTTTCTGCATCTATTGAAATGATTGTATGATTTTTATTCTTCATTCTGTTAATGTGGTGTACCGCATTTTTTTATTTGTATATGTTGGTCCATCCTTGCATACCAGGGATGAATCCCACTTGATGGTGGTGAATGACTCTTTTAATGTGCCCTTGAAATTCATTTGAAAGTATTTTATTGAGGTTTTTTGCATTTACGTTCCTCAGAGATATTGGCTTGTAATTTTCTTTCCCTGTAATATCCTTGTCTGGTTTGGGTAACAGGGTAATGCTGGTCCCATAAGGTGAGTTTGGAAGGGTTCCTTCTTCTTCATTTTTTTTGGAAAATTTTGAGAAGAATACATATTAATTCTTTAAATGTTTGGTAGAATTCACCCGTGAAACCATCTGATCCTGACTTTTACTTGTTAAGAGATTTTGGATTACCTATTCAGTCTCCTTGCTCATTATTTTCTAT
Organism: Leopardus geoffroyi; assembly: GCF_018350155.1. Lineage (NCBI taxonomy): Eukaryota > Metazoa > Chordata > Mammalia > Carnivora > Felidae > Leopardus > Leopardus geoffroyi. The sequence continues at coordinate 68,176,724 of NC_059328.1, forward strand.
TATTTCATGAGTCAGTCTTTGTAAACTATGTTTTTCTAGAAACCTATCCAGTTCTTCTAAGTTACTTTTGTTGGTATATAGTTGTTTGCAGTAGTCTCTTATGATCCTTTATTTTTCTGTGGTATCAGTTGTAATAGTTCATCTTATGTTTATCATTTAATTAACTTGCATCTTATCTATTTTTTTCTTAGTTTACCTAAAGATTTGTTCCATTTTTTCTTTGTTTTTCCTTTCAAAAACACAACTTGAAGCTTTGTTGATCTTTTCTGTTGTCTTTCTAGTCTCCTGTTTATTTCAGCTCCTATCTAATTATTTCCTTCCTTTTACTACCTCTGGGCTTAGTTTGTTCTTCCTTTTCTAGTTTCTTGAAGTAATTAAAATATTCTTAAATCTTTACAGTAGCACTAATAAGATTTGTGTATAAATCATATAAACAAAACTTTCTTTCTCCTTGGGATAAATTTCCAAAATTCTCCCTTAGAATAAATTCCTTTCACTTGGATAGGAAATTTGAACTCAGGAAAGTTCAATTTTAGTAGTCAGTATCTACTGACATCTGTTTTAATCTAAATTTATAATATTACAATCTTGTATGTAATGTATGTATGTGTATATTCAATTTCAATTTTAATTCTTTTTCTTAAGAATGACTTTTGCTAGTGATATAGAAAAAGACAATAATACACATTAAAATATCAGTTTGCAAAACACAATCTGACATTTTAAGAATAAAAAAATTGAGACTGAATTATATCAAAAGGTCATTTCCTAAATAAGTCTTTTCAGTAGAATAAAAACATTACTTAATTTTGCCCCAATCACCCACATGTGAAGAAAAAAAAATTCTCACTGAGCTAGTACAAATGCAGATATATCTATATTTTAAAACACGAAATCACAAAATAATTATTTCATAACCTCACAGTATAAGAATACAGTGTACTGGGGGAATACATAAAGATGAATGTAAAAAAAAATCTCGCTTCTTTTACATTGACAATCTAGAAGGAAACCTTTTTCTTTCTTTTTTTTTTTATTTTTTTAAATTTTTTTTTCAACGTTTATTTATTTTTGGGACAGAGAGAGACAGAGCATGAACGAGGGAGGGGCAGAGAGAGAGGGAGACACAGAATCGGAAACAGGCTCCAGGCTCTGAGCCAACAGCCCAGAGCCTGACGCGGGGCTCGAACTCACGGACCACGAGATCGTGACCTGGCTGAAGTCGGACGCTTAACCGACTGCGCCACCCAGGCGCCCCAGGAAATCTTTTTCAAATTCACATATGAATGGGCAAATAAATACATTGGAATTAAGGGCAATTTTTAGAAAAGTATTTCTTAGTGAAATATGTAAGCCTTTGCCTTATTTTTCAGAGATGAAATAAATGTTGTTGGACATACATGAGACAAAATTCTCTGTTGAAATGTCTACTAACAGACTATACAAAATATATTTATTCTGTAAGTTGTCTGCATGCCAGCAAGGAAATATCTTGTATTAAAACCTCTCTTGGACATGGGAAAAAGTCTGATTCAGAAACATTTTAACAAACATTCTATTCAGCTAATTCTGTTCTAACATAAAGTGATGCCCTTCAAATCAGAAGTTATGTTGTCTTTTTGCAAAGTAAGTCTTCCTGTTCCCACTTTTTTAGGTCTTTGGGCATAAACGGCTTGGAACGTTGGTTCTGGAGGCATCAAATGATCACCATCCATAGCTGGACTCTTCTCCTTCTAAACAGAATAAACTCAGTCAAGTTCTTTATCCTATTATAAAGGTCTGGGGACCCCTGGGTAGGTTCAGTCAGTTAAGCATCTAACTGCAGCTCAGGTCATGATCTTGTGGTTTGTGAGTTCAAGCCGTGTATCCAGCGCTTTGCTGTCAGTGTGGAGCCTGCTTTGGAATCTCTGCCCCTCCCCCGTGCTCTCTCTCTCTCTCAAAAATAAACATTAAAAATAAATAAAATAAAATAAAATAAAATAAAATAAAATAAAATAAAATAAAATAAAAAATGTTTAAAAAATTAAAATGAAAACAAAATAAAGGTCTCTAACCTCCTTGAACTTCAGTATCTTCTTCAAGTTTTGGAGATTTTTTTTTTTTTGGTATAAATGAAATAAGTTAATCTATGTAAAATTTGTTAGTTTGCCTAGGACATAGAAACACTGTATAAATATTACCAATTTTATCAGGAGGCATAGATCTTCAGAAGTGGTAAATAGTGACATTGAATTCATTTACTTTTAATACTAACATCTTATTAAGTGACCATTTATGCTTAGTTGAAATGATCTATTTAATAATCTTAGTGTTATTTATACATTTATTCCACATAATAAAAGAAATATTTCTTGGCTGTTATTTACGATATGTGCATTAATGAATTGTAAGGAAAGGCTCAAGGGTTAAAGGTTTGGCCAATTTTATTTCTTTCCCTATTCATCTTTCCTGCTCATTTTTCACTCTTTTTTTAAGCTATGGAAGAAAATAGTTAATAACTTTTACCGTCGCTCTGTCTTTCCATCTATTATTTATCAGGCTGTTTCTGGGGTGCTGATTGTTGTCCTACTGATGTTCTATCTAGTGCATATTGCACACTTCAGAAAAGCAGGCATGAAGGGAGAATGTGCAGAGGCCTTGATTTGGCAGATCCAAAGGGAAAGAGTTTTCAGGTACAGGGGCTTTGTTGTCTGGTAAGACAAGACAAAGAAAGCATATAAAGTATGAGCCAAGAGAGTTCTGAGACGTGGGGAAACAGAAGATATTTAAGTAGTGTTGTCAAACTTCTGAGAGCGAGAAGAAAATTAGTGTCACCTCTGCAACCAGGTAGTATCCCAAAGAAGTTGCCTCTAAGCAAATCTTTACTGGCTTCAAAGTTTTCTTTCGAAGCAATATTTTTTCTTTGATGGAAGCATTTTATAACATGTATTTGTAAAATAAAGCTTTTGAAAATCTCACATTTGGGGTACTTTATAGGAATCCTTTTTATCTGAACTTTGTTGATAGGAAGATATAGGTTTATTGGATTACTAGAAGTATCTTAAAGCAAAGATGTGACTCTCATAAAATTAGCTTAACCAATATTTTACGTACTTACTGATCGTTGACAAAAAATTGTAAGAATTATAATGTATTAATGGACACAGTTAGCTGAGGCTCATGGAGTTTAGATAACTGGGCTCAGTCAGGGTCACAGCTAATCTATGTTTCAGAGGTAAAATCTAAGTGCAGCTCTGGGGAGATAAACAAAGAACAAGTTACAAGGTACATGTAACAAGTCAAGTAGACACTACAAGGTGTGTGTGTGAGTGTGTGTCTGTGTGTGTGTCTGTGTGTGCGTCTGTGTGTGTGTGTAGGGTAAGGGGAGAGGGAGGTTGAAGGAAAATCCAAACACACAGACCTAACCCTGGGTGAAAAGAGGGTGGGTGAACTTTTGAACTGTGCTAGTATACAAAGCATACAATAATACCCACCCGCCCAATTCTGCAGGTAATACAATCACAGTTCTCAAAGCAAATAGGGTCTAATCCCACCAATGTGTACTTCAAATAAGAACCTAGTTTCACTGGCATTAGTTCCTTATTTTTTCAGTTGTTTCCAAGTCCTTTAAATATTTGTATGATCAGTATTGCTCTAGGCTTCTACACTTTAAAAGATAAGGACCAATAGTTTAATTTTGCAATGAAAAACACATAGTAATATACCAAGAATATAGAATTGCTTAATATATGCTTTTTAATTATAATGGCATTTTCTGCTTTTATTTCCCAAATGTAAATTAAATGTTTAATAATTTAATTTAATGTTAATTAAATAATTTTGGTATGACATAAAAATTGAATAAAATAATTCTTTTTAGAGATTAAAAAATTACTTTGTTATACCCTCTCAGTTCATAGGGCACAGTTAAGAGAAAAACAAACTTGCTGACTTGTCCTTCTAATGTTTTGGTCTGTGTGGTATAATTTGCATGTTCATTAGATTTTATCATGTTTTAAATCTTTAGTACCATTCAGTTTTGGCAACTTGTACCAAAAAGTAAGATAATAATTTTCAGAGAAACTGTGGGCTAAAGAACATTTATTGTTCATCCACTTGTCTTTCTCCAAAATATTGCCAAGTTGAGAATAAAATCACATGTATGAAATCATGATGATGAAAAACATGTGCACATATTCAAAATGCATAACACCAACTAATAACGCTTAATGTTTACCAATTGTTTCTACCAGCATTTGCTGTGGATTAATTTTTTTCTTTGTATCCTTTGGTGTGAGTTGTATTATAAACTTCTCACTTTAGGGGCGCCTGGGTGGCGCAGTCGATTAAGCATCCGACTTCAGCCAGGTCACGTTCTCGCGGTCCGTGAGTTCGAGCCCCGCGTCAGGCTCTGGGCTGATGGCTCGGAGCCTGGAGCCTGTTTCCGATTCTGTGTCTCCCTCTCTCTCTGCCCCTCCCCCGTTCATGCTCTGTCTCTCTCTGTCCCAAAAATAAATAAACGTTGAAAAAAAATTAAAAAAAAAATAAACTTCCCACTTTACAAATGATACCAAAAGAGGCAAAGAGAAGTCATTTGTCCAAGATGACAGACTAGTCATTGTTAGAGCTAAGAACCTATAATAAGCCCATTGACTCGACATTGCCTTCCTCTGAAGAAGGAATTTTTTGATACTTAAACAAACAAAAATTGGGGCACCTGGGTGGCTTAGTGTCGGACTTTGGCTTAGGTAATGATCTCATGGTTCATGAGTTGGAGCCCTACGTCCAGCTCTGCGCAGACAGATCGGAGCCTGGAGCCTGCTTTGGATTCTGTGTCTTCATTTCTCTCTTTGACCCTCCCCATGCTTGTGCTTTCTCCCCCCCTCTCTCTCTCTTAAAAATAAATAAATAAATAAATAAATATTTTTTAAACAAATAAAAATTCGATTTCTTATTCAGTTGTTCTTGGCTTTCTCCTTAACTTATTTGAAAATCAAAAATAATAGTAAGCAAAAGTACTAAACTGTTATAAAGCAAATTGAAGGATTTCTCTATAATGCATGCCATTTGCTTTGTGCACACAATGTGGCCACAATGTCAGATTTATATATATTTATAAAACTTATGTGAAAGCAAATACATATTGCAAAGTTAAAAATTGTTCTTTAGAGGTGAAACAGACATAGATAAATTATGGTAGAAGAAATTATGATCTAAGTTGCTCAAACATATTAGCATCTCTATTGAACAAATTTTATATTTAAGGTTATTAAGTAAAATTTGAAGAAACACATGAAACATGTTCATTATTCTGGATTACTTGTGTAAATTAGTTGTTATGCATATCAGTAAATTGGGAGCAATTTGTGAAAGCATTTAAGTTGTATTTCTGTAAAGCATTTGGCTGTTTTGACACACACACATACACACACACACACACACAGCCCTAACATTTCGTCTTACATAATACATATTATTTATTTATGAATGTATAAATATGCATTTTCTATACATTTTTATAATGCATAATATACATTTTATGATATACATTTTATAAATACATTATCACTGTATCATTTCATTTATGTATTCAGTTCTATAATAAATGCATATAACAAAACGATTGGCCTTTTTGTTTAATTTTGTGAGTTGCACTGTTACTTTTCTCGTATGTGTATGACACATGTGTCATAATTCAAAAAGATTTATATACAATGATCATAACTAAATAGACTTTATCACTTACAATTTTTTAAATCACAACCAACAATTGGTCATTTGACACCTTTACTGGCAATATTTGTTACCACCACGTGTCAGAGGAAGATTTTTTAAATATTCTAAAAACTAATCAAAATGCATTTCAGCTTATCTTCGGTTTGGTGGGAAAAGAAAAAGACTTTATTCATAACACTGCAAATTTAATCCTTGTCGGATTACTTTTGCTACCTCTTATGTCACCATTTCAGTGTGCAGAATTAACCTGAGTTTGTTCACCTAATACCCACCTTCACGAGTTATGGCAGCTCCTTTCAACTTCCATTTAACTTCTTAATTTAGTGAACTTCATTAGTGAATTCTAAAGATCAGGCTGTCTTATAAATGAAACTTTTGCTTCTTATGTCTAAGCACTGTATGCGCTTTTGCCATAGTGAGAAATAAAAAAATAAGTAAAATAAAAAAGTTGAATTTTCATTTGTTAATTGCAGATGTGATACAGAAAAATCTTCCAGTATACATCTTTATCCTTGTAGCCTCGCATCCAGTGCACTGCCTCACATATAGTAAATAATCAGTATGCATTGAGTATATGTGAATATTAATTTCACTGGAACCTAGATACATAGAAAAGTCTGTAGGTAGACAGTCACTTTTGATTCTAATGTAATCTTAAATGTGGTTTGAAAATGAAAAAGCGACATTTTAGAAGTGAAGCAAGCAACTAACGTTTCTTAATAAGCTTCTCATTTAAAAACTTCTAAAATAATTAATAAATCAGTTAGAAACAGTTCAAGTTCATACCCTTTGCAGGTAAGTTCAAATCAAAGTACTTCCCATGAAAAATGGTTCCGAAGCAAATCACTATCTTTGAAAGGTGAAAGCAAAATTCTAATACATTCCATTACACACATATTTTCTCCTTTCTTAAATCTATGAAATGTTATTCACTATTACTTCATTGTGTATAATATTTTCTCAAGAAATGCCAAGAGTCAATTCTACATCTCCATAAACTCTCCTTTAACGCCACTATAAAAATCCATATATATTTAGAATCAATATAATCCTTTAGAGTCAAATTTCTTCAAACGTTAGGCATTTGTAACCTAAGTGTCTATACTCATCTATGTGCCATTGCTGAATAGAACATTCTTTTTTTATTGCCAAAGACATGAAAGTCAGAGGTAACTATCTAGATTTCATGTTAAGTCTTCAACTTAATCCAAACATTATGTACTATTGGTAAAAATCAAAAAGGGGCTGGTGTTTTGAGTAAGGAAAAATTAATACATGTAACTGGAATTCTGTTTGTATTGCAAACTATTCATCTTTTTTTTTCTTTACTGTGAGCAAACATATTCTCTTCATATAACTGTGAATATGTTTTAATAGTTTCTATATACCAAAACTCTATTTAAATTTTATGCATCTCATATTTGGATGGAACTCAAATTCCACTCGTAAACTTCTAATTACAAGCCCACAAATTACTTCACAAAAATAGGATGCTAATCAATGTGTGAGTTAAAAGATGTTCCTTTTATAGCCAGTAGTCATTGGTTTTTCTTCAAATCTCCTTTTTAAATACTATTTATCAAAGATAATATCATTTATATTCTTTCTCAGAGTGTCTTAGAGCATACTATCTTTTATCCAGATACTTTATCATGTTTTAAATGTTTTGATAAAGACACTTTATTGAACTTTTAAGTATTTAGTAAAATAACACAATACATTCAAAACTGAACATAATGATAATTGGCACAATGTTATGATTATTAAATTCATGCTACTTCTTCCAAGAGAAATAAAACGCTAAAAGTTCTTTAATAATTTATTTTAAATGACCCACCAAACTACAGCAGTGATATATTGTCCTTGACATTTGATGGGTAATTTATATTTTCAGATGAAGGAGATCTACAATCAATGTAAATAAAGAGCATTAATTTTCAGAGGAAAAACTAAATCAGGGTGATCCTTTTAGAGTCACATTTCTGCAATCATCTGGTATTTATGAATGTAAATATCTATACTTGTCTCTGTCCCATTATTGAATAGGATGTCATTTTCTTATTGCAAAGGATAGGAAAGTCAGAACTGATTACCAACTTTTCATGTTGAGTCTTTGACTTAATCCAGACATGAGATTTGTCTTTTTTTTCTCTCTTACCATCTTAACAAATTTAAAAATCAATATTTTTCCAGGTATAGCATTACTTTCTACAAGTTGTAATGTTATTTTCTGAAGTATTCTGTGCTGATAGTAAAAATCTTAGAGAAAGAAAAAAGGCGTTGCATGCAAATTTACTTTTCTGAATGTCTGGATACTTTTCATAACTTTTGGGAATGAGGCTATAAAGTTACAATTGTAAAGTTAGTGCTTTTAACAGACGCCATTGGATTTTCATTACCATTGTTTAGATTAACCATTTTAAGAGATTTGAGATGGTAGAATGTTAATACAAATGAAGGGAAATGTGAGAATCGATAAAATGCAGCAATGACTGGTATAAACAACAACAAAAAAAATTCTGAAAAGTTGAAGGGCTCCACAAACTGTTAGTCACTTAATAAGTTAACACTTCTTTTATCCTGTTTTTCATGACTCTTTCAGTTTACGTTTAGTATAGACTCAAGCAAATAAGTCCTATTGAATAGTTGATTGTCTCTGGCTACAGTTGTCTTTACAGAAGAGTGTTCCAACATAGACAACTTCCACACCATTTACATGGCCTTTCACATATGGAACAAACTGAGTACCTCAATCGGCATTCATTCTGCCTCAAGAAACCTTTCTGAGATGTGACTCTCTTTATGTCATACTATGACTATCTCTACTAAATTAAAGATTAAAATGTTGGCTTTAAAAGTATGCATTTAAGGAAACCAGTTTAAACTCTTTGTCCAGCCTTCTTATAAAGTATCAACTTATTGTATTCTTGTATCATGTTTTGAAAGCCTCTGATTATATTTCACACAGAAAAAAAATATCCCAAGGTATTGAATTAACTCCTTGAAAAAGTGACGTTATTCTTAAAATACATTGCTACCTATATAGGGCTTTAGAAACTTCGGTCTTAGACAATAAATTATTTTCAGAATAAAATCTAAAAAACATGATTTGGAAACGCTTAGTGATTTGGATTTTGTTTTCCTTGTTAGGCTCATGTCTCATGACTTCATCTTGAACTACATTCTGCTCATTGCCCAGAAGGTATGATGTGTCTCCTCACTTCCAATGGTTGAGAATACCATCTTCTGTGAATGAGACAGTACAGACTTAGCCAACCCCGCTGATCCCCTCACATGCCTTCTCTTGGCTGATTCCACTACACTCCATCTAAGATGATAAGGAAATTCCTCCACAAAAAGACACTGACCTTTAAAGAATGGATTTAATTTCTTTCAAAAATATCAAAGAGGCAGGAGTGGTATAATGAACCCCCATGTAGCTGTCAACTAGATAAACAGTTATCATTCTGCCATTCTTCATATCATGGTTTTTATCACTATGTTGGAACTGATGAGGGATATGTCTGTATTACCCTGGACTCTGACTTCAATGGTGAGTAGGACCACGTCTATCTAATTTACTACTTATGCTTACTGCCTGGCCAGCCCAGTGTCTGGCACAGGGTACCTTCACTAAACATTACATGGATTCAGATCCTTACATTCGCACTAGGAAGAGCCTAGGAAATATACCATTGATATAACTGATATTCAAAACAATTTATGGTGACTAACTAGCTTTTAATTAGTGACTGATTTATATTTTTTATCCCCTTACAATGATTTAAGTGTATATGCCTATATGTGTGCATGTGTCTGTGTATATGTATGCTCAAATGTAAACATATATATATTTAAGACAAGAAGTAAACTGTATCAAAAGTACATATAAATATTAAATGTAAAATATTTAATTATTCAATATATAATATATAATGTATTAGACTATTAATATATAATACATTATGATATATATGTATTGAGATCACTTACCTAAAAGATATCTAAAATAATTGAAGTCCATGGATCATGAACGTGAACCATATGCTAAGTATGTGGCTAATGTAAATACCTTAAATGAATGCCGTAATAAGCTCCAAGTTTTTTGATAACCACAGCACAAAGGAGTTCCATATGATATAGAATTCTAACTATCGGAAAGAAAGATTGCAATTTTTCAAGAAAAACAGCTTTGGAAGGGGGTGGGGGAGTCCTTAAACTATAAATGTGATTTCACCCACAAACATTATACAGAAAATATTTAAAATTATCTTGATGACATTTTTGAAATCGTATGATTTATTATATTTCCTATTAATGAAAATCAAACATATATCTATTAAATCACCACATATACCCCTATGTCCATGGTATATAAACATTTTCTTTGGTAGTAAGAATAAAGGAGATAAGCATAAATATATAGATTTTAAGTAAATTAAGAGATAAATATTTATTTAAATTCATAGATTATCCTTTATGATTTTTAATAGTATTGGACAGTTCCATAAGCCTCTTACCTTAGGTTTTGATCTGATTAACTTGTCTATGAGTCACTCTAATTATCCAAGACTGATAATTGGCATTCAAAAAGGTAGCAGAATGCACCTGCCACTCTGACCACTGCTGACCTTCACCATGAATTAACTGCAAAATCCATGTCAGGCAGCTAATTGAATGAAGCTGCAGACTTGTAAGTGGTAATGGTTATGATTAGTGTGTAACATACCACATAACGGTAATGATGTAATCTGGTCTCAATAGACCTCAAGTTGAAGTCTAAGGAGTCATATTCTAATGAAAGGGAGACTAAATGACAATAAGAAAACTTCAAATGGACAGACAGAGCTCCCTCGCTCCTGTCTCCAAAAAGAGAAATGTTCAATCAGATTTGAAAGGTTAGTGGGTTTTATGCTGCACCCTTGTACTTGACAGCCCTTTAAGGTAGATAGGCCTGTCAGCACTCCTTTCATTTAGGTCTGAGTAGTTATTCTTCATTTGCCGCAGGGAGTGAGGAGTCAAATTGGCACTGCTGACTGCTGCCTTTCTTAGCAGCCGGTGAATTGCATGTTTCAATGAGGGGCATGCTGAGCATGGCATGTGTATGTGCAGTGGCTTACCGGTTACTTTTTGTCGCATGTTTTCAGAGCTATTACAGTAATGAGATTAGTGATGCCCAAGCTGATCATGCTTTCTTTAGACATTACACGTTGTATACAAGTGACAAATATGAAGTGAGCAGCCAGAAAATGTCATTTGGTAAGAAAGCACGAAGTGTGGGTGTTCTGGCTAAGCACACACTGTGTGCAGGGTGAAGAGCTTTTGTGGACTAGATGAATCCTGCTGGGCTCTCAGCCCCAGTGCTCTCGGATAAAAAAGAAAGCCTGTCCTGTGTGAAATTTGCTCCTGACTCCAGAGTCTATCCGATGCTTGTGAGAATATGACATCTTGTAAATATCCTCAGCAAGACATGTTGCTGAACCTCTAAATGAGAAAAATGAAGCCTTTCATAGCAAATGTATCAGCCCAGTGACCAGCTTACTCATGAGCAGAAATTGAACATGTGTCCAGAAATGCAAAGTGACGCTTCAGAATGTGCTGTCAGTCCAGAATATTCTAAATGTGGTTGGTGATTCTGTAATTCAACAGTATCCTGTGGTGTGTAAATGGGTTGCACTTGTGGTATTCCTTTCCATAGAATCATATATTTACTGCGTAAATGATACTTGAAGTTAATGGTGACTGGGAAACTGCTTAATGGAACTCAAGAGCAGATCTGAGAAATGGCATCGGTCTACCAATAGAGCTATTAGAATGGTCACAGATTTGCATCACAGATGCTACATTAACCTTGCAAGTGCATCGACTAATTCCATAAAGCCTGGTGTGTTTATACTGTATCCTGTCAGTAGGTTTGCAAGCTGTCTGCCATAAAACCGAAGTCATGGTATGGGACTATTAGGGGTGTAACATATGTCTACGTTGTGTAACCAGTGTGAAAGGTAGATGGAATGTTCTTTTCCTTCTATCGGTACAAAAGTTAGGCTAAGAAATATCTTTTCAGTTTGAGTAGAGATACTGATAAACAAGGAAATTCAAAATCCTGAATTGGAAGATTAGAAATGTTGATAATAAAGAAAAATGCTGTGAGGTCAATGGTGATCTCAGCTCACAACGCTGAATTTCATCTTTGTCTTCCAGGATATTGTTTTCACAGTATGAGCTTGAATTCATATTAAATGTTTTCGAATTTAATAACTGGCAGCCCATTGAAACAAGACATTTAGCCAGGCTCTGGAATTAAGAAAAGGAAGGAAGAAAAGAAGGAAGGAAGGAAGGAAGGAAGGAAGGAAGGAAGGAAGGAAGGAAGGAAGGAAGGAAGGAAGGGAGGGAGGAAGGGAAGGAGGGAAGGAAAAAAGGTCATAGCCTGAAAATCATTTTAAAATAATGCTTGAGAATAAATTACTAGAATTTATGCTTAGTATTTCAATTATTGATTCTAACCCAATGAATGGAACAGATTTTTTAAATGAGAGGCTTTTCTACTTCTTTAGTTAAGGTATTAAGGGATATTTACATGGAAAATTGTGTATTTACAAAATTTATCTTCTAGCAGTGTTATCTATTGCTCATTTAATATAAAACACTGAAAAATAAGATATTTTCCACTAAAAAAGGAAAATATCTTAAATCAATATTTTACTTTCTAAATTTTGAAATCAGAATTTATAGGAGTATCTTCAAGTATTATTTACACTGATTGTACCTCATTATACTTTTTCTCTTTTCAAATTGTACAACACATCTCTATATCTGGCATATACATACATACATACATACATACATATATATGTATATATATTTAATGTTATATGTATAATATTTAATGTTACTGGCATTTAGGATTAAATTGTAGGCAATAAAGACAAATCAAAACTGAATACATATTGCAAACTAATATTTTTAAAAATGTTAACTTTGTCCTTATAGATATAGACATTTGATATAGACATATATATATAAAGATACAGATATTTGTCAACATTGCTAAACAAATCATAAGAGAGCCAATCAGCTCTCTAATGCATAGGAAGATATTCAAAGCTTTATGGTGGTTTGCGATACTATAGATCAGTATGACATCTACTGACCCAGATGTTTGGTAAGAAGTTATATTAATCGTACATGGATTTAGGTTTTTTTCCCCCAATCATCTGTCCAACTAACAGAAACCATAAATGTAGTTTTAAAAATTGCCAAAATATATTCACTACATATAAAATTTACTATCGCATTTAACACACAACACATTCTTTTAAGCTCCAACTATTAAAACACACTTAATGGGGCGCCTGGGTGGCGCAGTCGGTTAAGCGTCCGACTTCAGCCAGGTCACGATCTCGCGGTCCGTGAGTTCGAGCCCCGCGTCGGGCTCTGGGCTGATGGCTCAGAGCCTGGAGCCTGTTTCCGATTCTGTGTCTCCCTCTCTCTCTGCCCCTCCCCCATTCATGCTCTGTCTCTCTCTGTCCCAAAAATAAATAAACGTTGAAAAAAAAAAATTAAAAAAAAATAAAACACACTTAAAAAGATTAAGTGTATATTCAAGCTTGATTAATTTAATTATTAACTTTGCTTTACCTAAGAACTTCAGAAACCTACATATGCATCCCTAAAAACATTCACACTAGTTGAGCTACAATATATCTTATATAGACTAATGCATTAAAATTAAAGGTTTGTCAGCTTTATATTCTAACTTGCTTGTCAGTATATTGTTACATCATTACATTCTTAACAGTTTTGAGAGAGGGGAAGAATGTACATATAAAGGATCATAAGAATGCAGTTTTAAACAGGCAGGTGGGGGTGAGAAGTATTAAAAATTCAAAAGAAGTTTTAAAATAAAGCAAGGTATTATAAAGTTTGTATAACTTTATTTTTTTAAGTTTATTTATTTATTTTGAAAGAGAGAGAGAGAGTGTGAGCAGGGGAGGGACAGAGAGAGAGAGAGAAAGAGAGAGAGAGAGAGAGAGAATCCTAAGCAGCCTCCATGCTATCAGTGCAGCCTGAAGTGAAGCTCAGTCTCACAAACCATGAGCTAATGACCTTAGCTGAGATTAACAGTCAGATGCCCAACAGACTGAGCCCCAAGTTTGTAAAACTTGAGATAATCTAAGTTAAAGCAAAAATAAAACCAGTGTTTTAAAGGTATGGCTACAATCAGTAGGATCTCTTTGGGGTAAGAAAACAGTAAATACCACAAAATTTGAAAATTTTCCTATCCAAATACGTTTATCTTCATATACTCCACTTTCCAGGTTAGATTAATTCAAATTTAAGGTTTGTCATGAATTTAATAACTTTTATATTAAAGTCTGAAGATGAAAAGCAAAACCTTCTCTTTTATAAAGATTGCTTCGAGGAAAACATTTCTGAAAAAATTGATAAAATCAACTGGTATAAAGTAATATTCCAAGGGTATAAATGACTTCCATGCCAGGAATGATTTTAAAAGTCATATCAGGACTTTAGGAATATACTTCTATATCTTGGACAGAAATCTTTTTATTTATTTATTTATTTTAATTTTTTTTCTTTAATGTTTATTCATTTGTGAGAGAGAGACAGAGAGAGAGAGAGAGAGAGAGTGAACAGGGGAGGAGCAGAGAGAGAGGGAGACAGAATCAGAGGCAGGCTCCAGGCTCTGAGCTGTCAGCACAGAGCCCGACGCGGGGCTCAAACTCACAAACCATCAGATCATGACCTGAGCTGATGTCGGACGCTTAACCGACTGAGCCACCCAGGCGCCCCCAGAAATCTTTTTAAAGATATGTTCCATAATTTTTAAGTTTGAAACATTTTTAAAAAGTTGGGTGGGTAAGAATAATTTAGTTCTTCCTCAACAAAGTTTTCATATATTCATAGGTGCTTGTATTATTAATTTTGTTAGCATGTTATGGCATTAAAGAATGAACACATCAGATATTCTTCAGAATACATGAATGTAAAACATTAGGAAACATAAGGGATTCATAGAAAAGGATCCAGTGAAATTATCACCATATCTATATGACTATAGAACCATAGTCATATCCTCCAGCGTGCTCGTTCCCAAGTATGTCTGTGTGGGGGAGAGAGCTGCACTGAAGACTTCAGTGACCATACTCTTGGATGAGACATACATGGCCTCTGACAAATTTGGTTCCATTTTAGATCATTCAAGACAAGGGGAGTGGTATTAGTAAGAGACTGTCTACTGACAGGCTCCGTGTCTACAACATTACTCCAATACTGTTATAAGCCATTTAAATCAAATTGCACGCATCAATCTAACGAGCTACTTTATTTTTTACAGAAACATATGTTTCGAGCTAAAACAACGAAAGAGCAAAGTTTGATCGTAGTTTTCAGGTGGGTAGGTATCAGCCTGATAAGCCAAGATGGTCACATGTTCCACTTTATATTTTTAATTTGGAGAAACCGGAAACTTCGTGGTGAATAGTTGGAACATAATTTAAATTTCGTAAGTTATCTTTTTAATTTTGGCTATCAGTCTGTATCTGCTCAATATGAGTGGATCTATTTATTTGGTGAAAAACCAATGCCAAACTGATCATCTGCCAAATGGGTGAAAAATAAATGTTTCATTTCATTATCTCAAACTAGAGAAACAATGTGGCTATACCCATTTGCTGCCGGCCATAGATGAAAATAGGAAAAATATTCAAACAATTACCTACCTTTTGGAAATACCTAAATATCTGACAGGAGTAACTAGTTCTTATTTCTAAATACAAAGATATAACAAAAAGATACGCTAAAGATTATTTTTTCATATTTTATTAAAATTAAAATCTGTTAATCTACATTAAACAAATTGAAAAAAAAACCTCACATTTTTAATCCATTTGATGATAACTTACTATTTTTAAAATTTCTCTTTCTTATTTTTCCCCTTATTTTTATGTACTGGATTGCATTTTAGACTCCTTAAAAACTTTGATTTCTTGTTGATTAAGCTAATTTCAATTAAGCTAATTTTAAACTATTTTAAGCCGAAGCCGATGTACTTCCTGTATTTTCATTTAATATCACCCATATTTATATCTACATATTTTTCCCTATTTTCTGGGAATGTACAACTATACCATAGATAACAAGTTCAAAGAAAATTCGCAATTACAACTAGAGTATACATATTTAAATTTCGATATGTGCCTACAAAAAAAAGAATCATTTTGATTTTATTTCTACCAAAGTGTGGGTGTATCAAGTTATTATATATGCTTGGTCTAAGTCATTGAAATAAAATACATTTATCTAACTTGCTGTACTAGTTTTTATCTTTTGTTTCTGTTTTGCAGTATTTGTTGTTTTTATTGTTGTTAATAGGTAGCCTCTAAAAGCTACCTAGTTTTGTTTTGTTTTTTAAACTTTTGAGCAACTTCTACTCATTACATATATCAAGGGGATTTTTAGTAAAGCCGACAAATCTTTTCATTTTGGTTTTCTAAATGCAGATATATGAGCTATCATTCAATTCACAAATTCAGAAAAAAAAAAAATCTACTTCCTAGATTTAATCAAGATGCCTAAAACTGAAAGTTACATTTCATTTATCTTCTCATTTCTTTGGGTTTGGTTAATATCTTGTGAATTAGTTTGTGATAGCAGAACTCTAAAATAGGTATCCCTTCATGGCTATCTACTGACTTCCTGACTTGGGTCTACAGTCAGCCATGGGGGTAAACACAACATATTATTCTTAAATACTTTTGTGAATGTTAACAAAATGAAATAGGGCATTGCTCCAAAGGAAGGGAGGAGAAAGAAAGAAAAAGACCTTTTCTATAATGCTGCTAGCAAGGCTTTATCTTTATGACACTAACGATAATCCCTTGTGTAATTAACTGTAGAGTGGTTATGCATGCCGCACGCAGCCCATGACAAGCCTCATAGAAAATACATCAGTATTAGCCACAGGTGAATTCGTTTAGAAAGATTAATGACTGCACCTGAATTTTAATGTCTGAAAAGGGATGGAACACTGAATCCTTAATTAAAAAGTTGAATGACTGGTATGGTTTGTTTAACATCACAAATTTCAACGGGAGGGTTTTGTATTCAAATGAAGTATGCAAAAGGAAACTTTCCTTAGAAAGTGGTGAAGTAAGGGTGAAAAGCAAAAATGTTTTATGTGCTTTACTTTATGTAAATCGATACATGGATCAGTTGCTTTGATATGGATCAAATGTGGTGTAATTATGGCTCTTTTCTGTTTACAGTGAATGTGAAGCAAAGAATTCTTACAGAACATGAGCTGGCATTACCCTCAAACCAAGAGAAAGTTTGAGTAGGGGAGCAGTAAAACCGACAAGTAATCTTATTCTTTCCTTAATGGGAAGCCGTTTCTTCTTCATTATTATTTTACAAAGTTTTTTAATGAAGAGAAAGTAACCTTGAAAAACAACTTGGCAATGCCATTCCCAGTAGAGTTTTAACTCTGCTTTGCAAACTCGTTTACGGAGTATGTTAAAGCTTGTCACAGACAGAAGATTTTTCAATGACAATTTTAATCTTCCTTTTAAGGATTTAGGAGGGGGCCAGAGGAAAGATGACGTGGGCATGCTTCTATCTAGAAAAGAAGGAAACGACTCCGACTAATCATTTGTCCTTCGGGTAATAGTCAAAAGCAGATGTCTTAAGCAAGAGTGACCCAAAATAGTAATTATTTTGGCCACTGTGCTTACAATTTTAAAGTTATTATTTTCCAATTAATCACAGAAACAGTTAACATTTGGAAGTGTCAACAAAATCCAATGTAGAAAAAAAAAGAAAAGAGAGAGAGAGAGAAGAAGAAGAAAGTACACAAGGAAAAGAATTACATAATATCCTTGATCTATCCAGAGTCAAGAATTGACATATTTAATGTAAATGCAAAACCAGATCACTTTTTCTTTAAAACAAAAAAACAAAAAACAAACCAAAAAACTTAGTTTTATGGTCAGAATGTAGAGTTTTAAAAAAAGAAACCAAGAATATATCTGGTAGCTTTGTACTAACACAGTTTATACAATTGTCTGCATTTTCTGTTTGTTCTCTTCTTGAGATGGGAATTCTATTGAATTTTTACTCTAACACATATCAAAGCACATGTAAAATTCCTTTGCCTTTTTATTTTCTAGGTCAGAATGCTGCTCACATCCATGGCAAAGTAGATTTTGATGCTCCTTAGCTTCACACATTGCCTGCTGCACTACTTTTTTTCTGCCAAGTAAAAGCATGGCTTTTAGTTCTGTCCGCTTTCCAAGGGAACACATTTTTAATGAAATGTCATTTAGGAGTATTTGTTACTTCCTGTAAAAGCTTCTTTCATGGTTTTGTGTGTGTGTGTGAAGAAGAAAAAAAACAGCCTCTTAAAATGTTGTAGTTGTAACTGTTCCCAGTATTCAGAACACTAGAGAGGGAAAAAGAGAAACTCCAGTTCTCACAGATGTATCAGATGTTTTTAATAATGGATTGAAAAAGCATGTGTTCCGTATATGGCTAGCGCCTCTGATATGATTATAAAGCAAGTTTATCACTGCCGATTTCCATTAGTTATAATTACCTGTGCCATAGGGTGAGACAATGTTATTGGCACAAAAAGTATAAATATTTTTCAGAGACTGGATTTAGTTTTAAAGTAAACATTGACATCTTAGCATAAAGCCAAAACTGAAATGTAAAGAAATGCTAATGCTTTGGCAGCTCTTGTCTGTTGAATTCAGTTAATCCATTAGGAGTCAATCTGTGGGATAAGGTTTGAGGAGGCTTAAGGATCAGTATTGTTAATACCAGTTAAAATAATTTACAAAGGTGTCCATTAAATCTGTCAGCAAAGTGTTGACGGACAAAAATAGGTTGAGTCTGGATCCGCCCAGAGCTATTCCCATTAAATGCCAGTTAATAATGTCTGTTATAATTTTGGTAAGTAAATGTCTGAAAGTTCAGTATTAGAGCTTTCTCTCTGTTATGTACCTAAATCTCTTTCCAAACTTATTTAAATCCTCGTCAGTAAAAGTTAAGCATAGTCTCAATGGGTTCATAAGCATTGCTGGGAGAGTCCTTGTAATTTTCTCAAACTCCAGGGGGTTATGTTCACTCCTAAACCAATTAAATAAGAAAGAATAAGCAAATTTCAAATGTAACAAAAATTAAAGGATTAAAACAGAAAAAAAATTTTAAGTCGCATAAAACAATCATTGAGAGAGATTGTTAAAGAGGAAAAAGTGCTGTGATTCACTGAGATATCGGACCAAAATGTCAAATTGGACTAAAACTCATATTCATAAGTAAGCATACTATATATATATATATATATATACATATATATATGTATGTATAAATACATATATATGTATATATATAAATACATATATAAATACATATATATATGTATTTTCTTCTAAAGATTCTAAACTTACTAGGTCCTGCTAACTCTGAAAGGTAGAATACAACTCTCATGATGTGAGATAAACTCTCACCTCTGAGGCATCTTACCCTGTTCATAAACCTGCCACATGTAATGCCTTAGTAGACAGAATATGAACCACTTTCCTTGCTGAATGAAGGGATAATATGTTTATATGTGAGTCTCCCTCCCTCTCTCTCTTCCTCAAGAGCAATACAAATTTTTGACATTGAATCCCAGTATATACTCTACTAGTAAACATAGTTTAGAGCTCTTGAAATATATTGTAGTTTAACTGGAAGGAATACTTATATATTTTGATGAAATGGTTTTAACATACATTTATATACATATATAGAGTATACATTTATATATATTTACATACATACATTTATATATATATAGTATAAGCCATATGGCTAGTTAGTTATTAATAATATAGTATAATTACAGCAAAATTGTTACTATCTGAGAAATGAGAATGACACTAGGATGCCATACTAATATGTATTGATTATTTATTATATGACAGTCACTATATTACAGGCTTTAAATGTTATCTCATTTTGACCTGAAAATATGTTTGTGAGAAGTATCATATTTTAAAAAAAATTTTTTAATGTTTATTTATTTTTGAGACAATGCGAGAGACAGAGTGCAAGCAGCGGAGGGGCAGACAGAGGGAGACACAGAATCTGAGGCAGGCTCCAGGCTCTGAGCTGTCAGCCCAGAGCCCGATGCAAGGCTCGAACTCACGAACCGTGAGTTCATGACCTGAGCCGAAGTCGGACGCTTAACGGACTGAGCCACTCAGGTGCCCCGAGAAGTGTCATATGAAGTACATTTTGTAGATAGAAAACTGAGGGGACGGCTACTGTAGGCTCAATGCACTACATTGTGCTAAAAACACAAAGGCTTTTTCTTTTAATTTGCCATTTCTCTGCCCACTCTATTTAACTCTCTATCATTGCTAAATTAAGAGCTACCCAGTTTTCATTCTACAATTCTAGAATGTTTGTCCTGGAGTTTGTTTAAAGATTTGTTACCCAACTTGTAGACAGTCCTATGACAGCAAATGCATAAATGAGCAATTGCAGAAAACTGTAACTGCTTTCTGGCCCTGACTGGGATAGAATTGGATGTATCACATACTTATAAACCATCCTTAGAGGGCTGCACCTAGGAGATAGCAGTAGATATAGGCAACATTTATGGAAATGCAAGCACTGAGTAAGGCAATCCACTAATACCTGTTTTATTTAAGAGCACATATAAAGTTTTCTGTTCCTTTGGTTTGGGTTGGGGGTTTCATTAAGTAGACAGGATACACATTTCATTTTCTGTCAAGCTTTCCTTAGGTTCCATTCACTACAAGGCTGAAGTCTTCAGAGAACCAGGAAAACATACAAATGACACTTTTCTTCTTGTGGGAGGATTCCTTTGCATTACATACTTTTCTGTAATTACATACATATCTTTTGCATTACATACGTATCTGTAAAATAAAAAGCATTTACTGGTTAAGAAATAAAACACATAATTTTTTACACATTAAAAGCTTAAGATACAACAGTAAAATTCACTTGCAGAATCCAAGTAGTGGGTATATGGGTGTTTACAATACTTTCTACTTTTCTGGATGTTTAAAAACTTTCATAATAAAATGTTGAGTGGGGGAAGCTTTAGATATAATTAAATACAGTCTAAAATCATACATCAAACTACTAACAGTAGTTATTGCTATGAGACTCCGTTCCTCTGAATTTTTCTATTTTGTGCAAAAGCTTCTGCTATCTATTAGGGGAGGTTATTTCTATTTTATATGTAAAATAAAATTTGTAGAAAAAAGTTATCAGTGAAACAGAAACTGGATCACTGAACCGCTTTAAAATTCTGTTTCCCTTTGATGGAGAGTGAAAAGAAAAATAATGTCACTGATGTTGGAAAGGTTCTTTCTTCCCATGTGTTGTGCCAGAGGAATTACCTTTTAAATTTCATTAGGATCCACATAATAGAAAAGTCAAAGAGCAACCACAAATAGAGTATGTTGACACTCTGTTATGTGCAGTATCTTGTTGGATATTTTGTATATTTATGTATAAGTATTTTATATTATGTATGCTTATGATGTTTCCCTATCTTCAAATCGCATATGAATTAGTTGAGGAGACAAAACTAACATATTAAAGAAAAGAAATTTTTAAATGAAACTCTCAAACAGAAATTCAGAGAAAGGGATTTGAATGGAGTGGTTAGACAGAATCAACGTATTGGAAGAAACTACAGGGAAGAGTCTGGGAACTCAAAAATCTTTCCAAACATGTAGATTAGTCATTTACACACACACACACACACACACACACACACACACACACACATCAGGATCATGCTGCATAAGCAATTTTAACCTAGTTTTTCTATAAATATATAACATGAAAACTTGCGCTTTTTAACTATTCTTAAAGCTATGACTTTTTTTTTTTTTTTTTTAATTTTTTTTTTCAACGTTTATTTATTTTTGGGACAGAGAGAGACAGAGCATGAACGGGTGAGGGGCAGAGAGAGAGGGAGACACAGAATCAGAAACAGGCTCCAGGCCCTGAGCCATCAGCCCAGAGCCTGACGCGGGGCTCGAACTCACGGACCGCGAGATCGTGACCTGGCTGAAGTCGGACGCTTAACCGACTGCGCCACCCAGGCACCCCTTAAAGCTATGACTTTTAATTGTCGCCTGAAGTTCAGTCATGTGGGCATATCCAATTTCATTAATGCTTATTTTGTGGATGGCTGTGTTTGGTCAGCAATTAGCTAGTATTCTAAATAATGTTGTAAAATGTTCTTGGATTGAATATTTTGATATTTTTGCATAGATAAATCTACTGCTCTTTTCATTTATTTTTGTTTCTTCCCTTTCTTTTATCTTTGGGGTCTGGGATAATGGATGATTTTTATACCAAAGATGAGATCTAGCAACAGGTGCTCTGAGTTAGGGAAAAGTCACATATGAAAATCAATTTCTATAAAAGATCAAACTGTGAACGAATTCCTCATTTTATATGAACAGTTTCCCCTAAGTTCTCTAACTATAGATGTGCTTAAAGTGTACTTGTATTCATAGCATTTTAATGTATATGTCATAGTACCCACAATTTTGTTAAGATGTATGTTGAGTTTATTTCGTTATAATTTAGACAAACTTTTCTAAAAGTGAAATTAATCGGTACAAATACCATAAACTTTCCTTTTAAGTACTTTTTAAGCTGATTTTGTTAAGAATGAGCTTCAGTATATTTTATATCAACATCATGCTGAAATTATTTTAATTCCATCCACAAGCTAAACTATTTGTCTCCAGCATATCAGAAATTCCGATGTTAAGATTTTATTGAAAAATAAGTTATTCTTACAATGCAGAGATGAAGTATTTCCAGGGTGAAAATGTGGTACTGCTGCTTTCTCTGGCAGTGTGCGTATTCCATTTTCTTTAAAGATTTAATATTTTTCCAAACGTAGCTGTATGAAAAAGCTAAAGTACAGCATTTCCTGTGGAACCATTTGTCATTTACCTACATTCAGTGTGTTTACTGTCCTCCGAGTATTGCTAAACTTCACTTTTAATAGGAGAAAATAGGCCTTAAAAGGGAAGCAGTATTTTACTGCTGAGCAAGAAACTATTTGTATTCCTCTTCCCAAGCCTGCCCAGGAGCATGTAGAATGCCTCTTGACCAAAGGAGATGGTATGAATATTCATGTGCTTTATGAATCACAGAGCTGAGGCCGTATGGTTTTCCCATTTATCAATTACTGGTTTAGGATTACCCAGGCGAAGAGTTGAACTGATTAACAACGCTCTTTTTGTTTGCTCCGTGTTGAGGTGAAACAGCCCGGTGACGACTGTATTATTTCTTGCCTCTTCAGCTGTCCACACTTGTGCAGGAAGCTTAACATCCTGTCAGGTTTCATCATGTAGCCTCTTTATTACCACGTTGCGAGAATTTGTGTAGTTGTAAATCAGAATAACTTTTTAAAGTTTCATTCCTCATTGCGGGAAAGACGCCATGGTTGCTATGGCTAAGGAGCATGGCTAATCGTGCCCATCATAAGGGAGCTCAGGTATGCTTGGCATCTGACTGGAAAATTAAAGTTGTAAAAGTTAATGCCACAGGCAGTTGAGAAAAGCAGCTGCAGTGAGAACCTGACTGTCGTAGAGAAGTTGGAATCATGCAGACAAGCTCACCTTGATTGATTAAGATAGCATATTTGTGTTGGTCTTGATTTACGTCTGTTGGTGTTTTTTCCCTCTGACCTTCTATCTTAGTTCCTATTTAAACTCCCACTCCGAGACTTCTGCTAGGACTACTGACACTGTTAGTAAAATTAGAAAAAAAATAAAATAAAATAAAACTGAATCCTTTAGTGGTTTGAGAATGCTGCTGTTCAGAAACTTTAAATCCTAAACTCTTCAAAAAAGAAATGAGTCATTGGTATCCTAGAGGCTTGATCCTCCTCTCCTCTCTACCCACCCCCCAACCCTCATTGCCCCCACCTCGCCCCCCCCCCCACCCGCCTTCATGTTTACTTTCATTAGTATGCATTGGTTTGGTTTAATTGGGTAGTGTGAAAATAGTCAAAGCCTGAAGGGGCTTTCTTGATGCTGAAGTAGCGATTTCTTTTCCAAGAGAACAATGAACCTGCTCATCCAGTATTTAGCAGCTTAGATTTAAATTCAAACTTTTCTTTTTTGCCCTGTTCCGTATTGATTCCCACTTTATCCCTCTTTTTCTGTTTCTTTGTGGTTTCATGTGCTATCTCTGACTAGGGTCATCTGTTTCCATCTGTGTGTGTATAAACATCCCAAGCTTTCTTCTCTTCTTCAGTGACAGGCAGCCAGTTTTAAATCTGTCGAAGACTGTTTTTTAGACAGTCTGAATTATTTCTCAGATTCCTTTAGTATTGTAAATATGGAGGAAATCAGGCAGTCGCTCCAATCCACTGAAGAGTCCAGTGCAGTCTGAATTTGCTGTCATCTGTTCTTTTTTCATGGACACAACCTTTACTGCTAACCTATTTGAAAAGGAGCCAGGGAGAAGAGAGAAACTGCCCTACACTTTAGTTGTGTAGAGCTAATACCTTTGCTCTAGTGTGAGAGAATTTAATTTTCTCTGTGAATCTGGAACTGCACAAGAGGCAAGTTATCACCTTCCAGCACTTAAGAATACCCCATGCTGACCTAGAGTCTCTGAGTGATTGAATCACCTTCCCCTACAAAAACAAACCTGATACCAAAATCAAACAAACAAACAAGCAAACAAACCTTCATATTTTAAGTAGATTTAAAAGAAGTCTATAGTGTAGGAAAACAAAACTCTTTTTTTTTTCTCTTTGGAAAAAAAATCCATTTGCCACGTAGGACTGTATAGCATCAAGACAGTGTCAGAGCTGTTGAATTTCTTCTCTCAGATCCAAGCATATCATTCTACATAGAATAGGAGCCTTTGGCTGTCTGGGATTCTGAAAATTCCATTTGTGAAGCAAGGAACAGTGTCAAGTTCTTTGTTCAACATTCTGAACACCAAGTCTCACACTGTGAATTCCGTTTTCTGGTTTCTAAATCCTGAGTGGTTGAATGCAATATGTATGTGGGATGAAGATTAGAAAGATTGTCTGTATAAGTTCTTACTCCTTCTAAGGTGTTTATTTTTTGAGTGTGACTTAAGTATATCCATGCTCATTTTTTTTTTTTTTTGATGAGTGAGTTCAATTCTTTGGTTTATGTTTTATCAAATATACTTTTGACATTATGTACAGTCTAAGGTTCTAACACTGCATATCATTTTTTATTTAAATTTAGTGTCTTCTAGATCATGATATGACTGAAGGAAGATTATGGATTCATTAACAAAATAGTGAATAAAACACAGGCATAGATCAATGAACATGCAAGAAAGAGAAAACCGACAGTCTTCAATGTCGAGTTTGTTTTTCGATAAGGTTGATCTCTCACTTATTCCAGTGCTCTCCTTCCTCATACACTTTTCTCTTCAAGTCATTTCTCGTCCATATTATACTATACGCATAAAAAAATATCAAAGGCAGAATTTTATATTTCTACTTTGCCATTTTTATTTATTTAAATGTTCTCACCATTTTATTTATTTTTGAGAGACTGAGAGAGAGAGAGAGAGAGCATGAGTAGGGGAAGGGCAGAGAGAGAGAGAGACAAAGAATCCCAAGCAGGCTCCAGGTTCTGAGTTGTCAGTGCAGAGCCTGACATGGGGCTTGAACCCATGAACCGGGAGATCATGACTTGAGCCAAAGTCAGACTCTTAACCAACTGAGCCACCAAGGTGCCCCAATATTTTCAAATGTTTATTTAATTACGTTGAGAGAAAGAGCACAAGCAGGGGAGGTGCAGAGAGAGGGAGAGAGAGAATCCCAAACAGGTTCCGCACTGTCAGCACAGAGCCCCCACGCGGGGCTTGAACTCACAAATTGTGAGATCATGACCTGAGCCGAAATCAAGAGTCAGACACTTAACTGACTGAGCCACATAGTGCCCCTACACTGCCAGTTTTATAATTCAAAATCTTACCAATTAAAGTTATTCATGCTGTTGTTCCAGCTGAAAAATAATGTATAAGGTGCTTACAATTTTCGGCATGGTGATTACAACTTCAGAGAAAGTTGCATTCGGCAAACAACAATGAAAAAAGTTGTCTTAAGACTTTTAAATTCACTAGTAAGTGCACCTTACAGAGTAAACCATGGCAAATATAAAATCGACCTGAACCACAAAACCAAATATCTCTTTAAAAACGCAAATATGTCATCTCTGTTTATATAACTGGATTATTAATCCCCCCTCCATTTTAAGTAGACTTTATTTTTTAAAGTAGTTTTAGGTTAAGAGCAAAACTGAGCAGAAAGTACACAGAGTTCCCATAACCCCCTTCCCCCTACCCACTCACAGCCTCCCCCACTATCAACATTATACACTAGAGTGGTACATTTCTTGCAATTTACTTTTCTATTTGTTAGTGAAAAGAGACAACTCTTGGGTATTGCATCCACTGATAATCTGGGTTTAAAAACATCCCATTTTAGCTCAGTTTCAAGCCTTGCTGAGGTGCATTATTCCAAGAGATGAATAATTCTTTGAGTGCTGCTAAATTTGTGACATTAAATGAGTTACTGAGGGTATAGTGTGTTCAGTGCATGATACAGAGAGGATGCTAAAAGCAACAACTTGGAAAAGGTGCCAGTAAAAACACTAGTTAGTTTTTAGATAGAAACTGAGTGCCTGGCCAGAGATGAACATTGTGGATGCAATACAGCCACGTTGAGCCTTCTCCTCCTTCTGCTATCGGCAATTGCTTCTACCTGTGGGTGGACAAAATTCCAGATGTAATCGGTCAACGCTCAATCCTGCTTTGTCAATCTGCTTCCAAGTGGGACTATTAAATGGAACCTGCACAGAGAAATTAAAATGAAATTGTCATATCATCTCAGGAAAAAATAAACCAGTTTTTAAGCCATATACAGATCTCAATATATGACAGCAACAAAATAAAGAGCATACTTAAGAGTGGAACGAAGCATGTGAAAGAGATGGTATTAGAGGTAATACATTCTTGGATAGCCTGGGTGTTTTCAGACTATCATGAGACTATAAACATGCTTTTTGTTTGGGGGATCTAACAGCAATTCCAGTACGGATACCGATTCGGAGCATTAAATACAGTGTGTTGCAAGAGCTTGCTAATGAATCCGCAGAATACCATCTATCCTGTTTGTTCATCCAGGTCTTGAATATTAAATAGGATAGCCTTAAAAACTTGGGTTCCATAAGCTTTCATTATATCGGAGACAGATATATATTTGAGTGAATCAAGACTACGAGCATTGATTCTACCAAAGAGTTCTGGGAACATTAACAGAAAAGATATTCTCATGACATCATGTCCCTCAACATAATGTGTGCATATACTCCATGTAGGCCATGTATATTTTATAAAATTATTGATGGGAAAGAGATTCCTTTAAGGCTTTCCTCTTTAAATGGAGTCTCTCCACAATTGTCTTATCTTGTTGCTTTGAGGCTTTTCTAAGTGCTTGCTGGTTCATGGATCTAGTAAGCTTATCCACGAGCATCTTCGTCAAGGATTGTCCTAAAGCTTCAGCTAGTCCTCATTGTGATTGCCTCCAGTGGTCTTGCCTCTGTACACTTTCCCATCTTACCCTAGTCCCACAAACCATTTACAAATAATTGTTATTTAAGAGTTAATTAAGCACTCATAATATTCCTGCTTTGGAGGAAAATTGGCCGCACATTAGAAAAGCTGAAGCCGTCATTATTCTATTATAACATTTCTTTTTTTTTTTTTTTTTTTTTTAAATTTTTTTTTTTCAACGTTTATTTATTTTTGGGACAGAGAGAGACAGAGCATGAACGGGGGAGGGGCAGAGAGAGAGGGAGACACAGAATCGGAAACAGGCTCCAGGCTCTGAGCCATCAGCCCAGAGCCCGACGCGGGGCTCGAACTCACAGACCGCGAGATCGTGACCTGGCTGAAGTCGGACGCTTAACCGACTGCGCCACCCAGGCGCCCCTATTATAACATTTCTGATGGAGCTTTCAATTTCAAGGCCAACAGGGGCACCTGGATGGCTCAGTCAGTTAAGCAACTGACTTTGGCTCATGTCATTATCTCACGGTTCATGGGTTCGAGCCCTGCATCAGGCTTTGTGCTGATAGCTCAGAGCCTGGAGCCTGCTTCGAATCTGTGTCCCTCTCCCTCTCTGTCTCTCCCCTTCCCCTGCTCACTCTCTGTCTCTCTTTGGCTTTCAAAATTAAATAAATGTTATTTTTTTTTTTTTAATTGAAGGCCAATGGTAAAAAAAGCCCAAAATAAATTGTTGTTATTTTTTTTTTTACTTCCCAATACTACTTTCTTAGTGCTCAATATCCATTGGGTGCCAGTGGTATTTAAGTCATTTCTTATAACAATCACTTACTTCTACCCATTTTTATCTTCATCATTTTTAACATTTTGGATAAAGAAGATCAACCTTATGTATCAACCCTAATACACAAAAGATGCTCTATGGTCATTTATTGTATGAATAAACAAGGAAAACTTTTCCATTTGGCTTTGGGGGTTTTCTTTTCACAAGTAAAGTATTTAATGAAATAAGTATGGAAAAGCATTACCAAATCCACGTGTATACATACCACAAAATACTTGAACGTTAGTATTTATTTAAGCATTAGGGGTACTTTCTTTTCCTCCAGTGTTTACAAGACAGTAACAGGTCTTCTATATTGGCATAATGTTGTCAAAAAATACAAGACTGTAGATAAGAAAAGGGTGCCTTTTCTTCATAGCTGTGCTCTGACAGAAAGAAGGGATTGGTGGTTTCAATCTGTGCTACATAACTGAAGGCAGACAGTTACTTAGGGCTCATTACATGCGGTTTGAATGGCTAAGAATAGATATGTTCAAAGCATAGATATCAATATCTTAAAAGCCATTCGTGGGATAGACAACAGCTTCTTCTTTAAGCCACTTAATTTTTTGTCTCAAAATTAATATTTCATTATTCCTTGGAGCACTTGACATGGTCTCTATGGTTTGAAGATGTACAGCAACCACCATACAAACTAATATTAAACTGTGTCTTTAAAACCCATCGAGAAGGTTTTGCAACTAAATGCTTTCACACATAACTGCAGTAATTAACTGTGGGAGACAGATTTAATGCTGCGATGGTTTATTTTAACCAAGGACAAAGGTAGGCAGAGACAGGGCAGGAGAAGAAATGGCTACTGTGGGAAAGTAAAAAATTAAATAAATGTCAATGTTGCCCATGTCAGGAACAGTGGCTCCCTGCTACTTTCTGAACTATCATGTTCAAAGCTGTTGATTTAGGCTCCTGCTGGTAAACATGTTTTTTTATAACCTCAACTCATCCATATTTCACACAAGAGACTTCATAAAAGAGACAGATTTATAATTTTCTGTCACTGAATTCAAGATTACCAATTATTTCTTTATTGAAATTTTTTGCATCCTTTACTAGAATAGGTATTCATAGCTTTATAGACCTTTTCTTTTTTCTCAGTCACTCAATTTAGATTTATGAAGCTTAAGAGTTTTCTCCTGCAGCAACTCACAAAAACATTCTACTTCAAATTCACAGTGCCTCAATCAATGTAATTATTTCCAGGAACAAGCCACAAGTTTTAGAATTTATATATTTTAATAATTCCATATTCTTGGATTATGACATGATTTTACATGAATGGAAAATAAGGATTTTTGAGGACAGAATATATGAGAATATTTAAAGATCGCTTTGTAGATTAATTGGACATTTATATTGAAAACTTTAACTTTTCTCTGTGTATGGTCCAAGATTTAAAACTTTCCAAACCATATCAATAGCATACTTTCAGAACACTAATTATGTTGATGTTTGCAGAAATGGCACAGAATTTCAACCCAAATAGCATACAGAGAAACTGTAATAATGGTGAGAGAAAAGTTTATGAAATGGGTGTAATCTTTTGACCCTGAGGGCTTAAGGGCATTGTCCACAAAAAGATGAACAACATGTTGGACCATCTTCTACAGGCACTACGTTCTGTCTTGTTGATAGAGTTTTGTCCCTGTTGCAGTTCTAAGAAGGGGTGGAATTTGTGGGGGTGTTACAACAACACGATCAGGCACAGGTCCTGTAGGATAGCCTGAGAAATGGTGAGGACCTAGAGGAAAACTATCTAAAATATGTCTTGAGGACCCTGGCATTTCTTTTTTTTATTTTTTAAAATTAATTTTCTTTATTTTTTGAGAGGCAGAGAGAGACAGAGCGCATGTGGGGAAGGGGCAGAGAGAGAGGGAGAAGGAGAATCCAAAGCCGGCCCCAGGCTCTGAGCTGTCAGCACAGAGCCTGATGTGGGACTCGAGCTCATGAACTGTGAGATCATGACCTGAGTCGAAGTCGGACGCTCAACCGACTGAGCCACCCAGGCACCCCAACCCTGGCATTTTTTAGTCGGCCAAGAATGATGTTCTATTCAGCCTGAAGAGATGAGTGGTGATCCCAAAGGGAGAGAGTCGCAGACTTAGCCCATTCTTTGGCTTTTGAAGACTGGAAAAAAGAGCCCCCAACTCCAGCCAGACTCAGCAGCTCCCTCTCTAGGGGATCTTTTCTTCTTTTCTTTCTTTCTTTCTTTCTTTCTTTCTTTCTTTCTTTCTTTCTTTCTTTCTTTCTTTCTTTCTTTCTTTCTTTCTTTCTTTTCTTCCTTCCTTCCTTCCTTCCTTCCTTCCTTCCTTCCTTTCTTTCTTTCTTTCTTTCTGACTTATTTATTTATCTCCAAGTTTTTATTTAAATTCCAGCTAGTTAACATACAGTACAATATTAGTTTCTGGTGTCCATGTAGTGATTCATCACTTACATACAACACTCGGTGCTCATCCCAATAAGTGCCCTCCTTAATCCCCATTACCTGTTTAGCCCATCTCCCCCACCTATCTCCTCTCCAGCAACCTTCAGTTTGTTCTCTATAGTTGAGAGTCTGTTTCTCAGTTTGCCTCTCTTTACCACCCCCCCCCACCCTATATTCATTTGTTTCTTAAATTCCACATGTGAGTGAAATCACATAGTATTTGTCTTTCTCTGACTGACCTATTTTGCTTAGCATCATACTCTCTAGCTCCATCCACATCATCGTAAATGGCAAGATATCTTTCTTTTTATGGCTGAGTAGTGTTCCATCAGATAAACCACATCTTCTTTACCCCATTTGTCAGTTGGTGGACATTTGGGCTTGTTCCATAGTTTGGCTATTGTTGATAACGCTGCCATAAACATCAGGGTGTATGCACCCTTTCAAATTAGTATTTTTGTATCCTTTGGATAAATACTTAGTAGTGTAATTGCTGGATTATAGGAGAGTTCTATTTTTAGCTTTTTGAGAACCTTCATACTCTTCTCCAGAGTGGCCACACCAGTTTGCATTCCCACCAATAGTGTAAGAAGGTTCCTCTTTCTCTAGGGCATACTTCCTGAGGAGCAGAGAGGAACCTGGATTTCATCCCTCCCGCCACCAGGCACCTGGAGCCAGCGTCCCTTGAACAGCCACATGTTACAGCCATTGATTAGGCTCCAGGCAATTCAACAGCAAGGGCATCTACAGAAAGTAAGACCCCAAAACCTATTCTTTCCAGACGTCGCACCTGAAACACTCCCTTATGGACACCTTGGCTGAGTGCTCAATGCTCAGAATGGGAATATTCAACAAAGGTTTGCAGAATAAATACATTAAATCTGCGGCTGAAAAGCCACAGGTAACTACTAAGAATTAAAATTATTTGGATCTAATCTGTGTCTAGGTTAACAGTGCTTATCTAAACTATGTATACATGTTTATAGTTGATGTAATCTTCATGTTGATCTTCACAGCAATCCTCTGAATAGACAGCGTCCAATATTTTAGTCCAAATTTTCATATTAAGAAGCAGTATAGTTCAGAGAGGTTAAGTGGCTTTCCTCAAGCTACACAGAAAGTTAGGTAGCACCACAAATAGAACTCATGTTCTGAATGTAGAAACAAGAGAGTGAAGACTGGAGATTCACATATGAGAAACAGAATAATTTGGAATTTGAGATTTTATGAAATGATGATTTTCAGCTAACGCTGAATACAGATAGATAGGAGAGTCCATGGAAACCATGGGAAGGTCTTCCACAGCTGTGTGAGTCATTCTTTTTCTAGTTTCCTTTATCTTTCAGACATTTTCCACATGTACAGTCACTTACACTACTGTTGTCACGTTTCCCAGTTTGTTTTGTTTGTCTGTGACTGTGCATGTTTGTCTGTGAGGGTGTGCGTATACTTTGATGCTGGATGCAGGAATAACCACCACCCCCTGAAGGGGGTCCAAAATAGGACCCAAGAATAAAGATTTAAAAAGAGATTTTTTGGGGGGGAGGAAATTGCAAATAAAGATTATTATAAGAAAGTTTATAAATAATATTATAGAATCATTTCTGGGCCTCCTGGGTGGCTCAGTTGGTTGGGCATTAGACTTTGGTCATGATCTTGTGGTTTGTGAGTTTGAGCCCTGTGTTGGGCTCTGTGCTGACAGTTCAGAGCCTGGAGCCTGCTTGGGATTCTGTGTCTCCTCTGTCTGCCCCTCCCCTGCATGTACTCTGTCTCTGTCTCTCTCTCGAAAATAAATAAATGTTAAAAAAAAGAAAAAGAATCATTTCTGATTATTTTTACAGATAAGTATGTTTTCATGGAGCACTCTTCAAAAAAAAAAAAAGCAATGAGCTTCTCACATGTTAAGTCACTTCTCAAGTTAATTCATTCACTTGTCTTTGTCCAGAATTTTTTAAATTACATGAAAATCCCAGGTTCAGTTAGGTAGCCATTAAGGCTACATGTTTTATTAAGATGTCAGGAAATGAAAGTCCTAAAACTTTTGAGATTCTAGAAGCAGTATAAGAGTTGGAAATACTCTATTTTATGAGTGATGTAAGCGCACTATATGTAATGTTGAACGAGCCACATTGCAAATGAGTTGAAATTGTGCAATTCTGAGTTTTTGTTTATCCTCAAGGGTATATTGTTTTTATATTTTAAAAACATAAATATAACAGAGTACAGTATCAGAGGCCCTTTATGGAGTCACATTTAGTGGTGCAAACTCTGAGTTGCTATAATATAAAGAATGGTATAACTTGAAGGTAACAAAGCAGAAAAACAAGGCAAGAAAAAAAACCATGCATTTTATGTAAAGTATTTTGGCTTACAGTATTCTAAAGAGGGCAAAAAATTGTTGGACTGTAACATTCACATATTGTTTATGAACATACTAACAGCAAGATCTGGGATTCACAAACCCGTCTCGGTCCATTTATTTTTCATCAGTACTTCTGTCCTTTCCTCTATCCTCTAAACAATACGTTGAAAACAGGAGACGTATAATCAGTGGTTTTCAAGATTCATTTTGATAGAAATAAAATCAAGTAAACTTGCTTATATTTTCCAGTGGTGAACCACACTATATTTTATTCTAGCTTCTCTTAATGCATCGATTTTATCCCCTATCAGTGTGGGATCACTTTAAAGAAACAATTTTGTAACTACTTTTAAAGTACAAAAATTTACATCTCAATTTTCATCTGTTTTTGTGACTTAAGAATATGCAGCAATTTTCAAGTACTGTAAAAATGAGACACATAATAATGTAAAGTGAACAATGAGAGAGAAATCTGGGTAGTAAGTTTGATATGTCAATAGATTAGGAACTCTTTGGTTTCTCATGCTGCATTTTCAGATTTCTTTTCAAGGAGAAATCTTCTTTTACTTTCTTCCTATTTTTTTTATAAGATTTAAGAAATCTTCCCAAGATTCTGCAAGCTCCTTTTGGGGGCTTTCCATAATAAGGGCTGCAGGCTGTTACTTCAGGTGACTGTGAAATCTTCTTCATAGAAGTCAGTTGAAATTATGCTCATAGTAATCATACTGAATTTACTCTGAGAATAGATAGAGCAAATAAATATGTATAGGATCAATTTTTACATTCAATTAAATATTTGCATTTTGCTCAAATAATTAACATGAGGATGAAAATGATCCTGCGAAGCACATTATCCACATTTATATAGCATGCAATACTTTACCAGGGTTCAAATATTATCATTATGCCTGATGTGCACATGTGAAAGCAGATCTTAGGAATGAAGCATTTATAGTAAACATCCATATGTTTTAGTAAACACAATTGCATGCTTTCCAGAGTAAACAAATGTGTGAATTCCTTAAATGGTACTGAGAATTAAAATAGTCACTCTTTTTATATCCCTAAAAGAAAAGAAAAAAAAAAAAACTAAGTAGCATGCTTTAAGATTGCAATGAAATAACAGTGATGAAAACAGTGACAAGAACCTATTTGGATTTAAGCCCCTTCCTCTCCCCACCCCAACCCCACCCCCCACATACTCACACAGGACTATCATACTAAGCCTACAGCTTGGGTCCTATTATCTTCATATTTTACAGAAGTGTTAGCTCAGAGAGAAGCAATTTAGTAATTTTCAGGTCATAACTGACCCAGTAGAACGTAAGCTCTAGTCTTAAAGAACTATACTTTATTAAAGAATTCTACTAAAGCTAATGCTTTCATACTATTTACGAAGTTGAGACATTGGGCGCTTTCCTAAGTGTTTTCCACATATTGATTCATGTAATCTACCCTATTTGGTTGATTCCATTATGGTCTTCATCCTCCTGATGAGGAAACTTTAATCAATAAGAAATTGTAAGCGGAATTTGGGCTGAAGTCGTAGATTAGTAAAAAAAAGGTTAACAGTTGATTTCTACAGCTTTCTTGACTCTGAAGTCTCTGTCTCTGGTAATAAGGATGTCTTTTTACTTTTTAGGCCAGACAGGGTATTTTTCACATGGGAGATTTGTTTCCTGCTTTCAGGGTGGACAGGGGAGGCTTGGGGTCTCCTTGGACTGGTTGCTTCCCAAGCTTTAATTCAAAGTAGTCGATATGCCATTATGGTACATTTGGGGACAGCCTGCCCTGGGCCCTTCACTTCACTCTCGGTGGTGCTATACCGGGATTCCCAGTGGTAATAAAACATGGTGGCATTTCTCCCCTCTTTCAATTAGGGACTTCATTGTCATGAGACCCTTCACATTTTTAGGACTTCACGATCTCATGAATTAGGGGTGAAATTTTGCCTTTTATTAAAAGTATACTTTTGGGGTAGCTGCCCCTAGGAAAGTACCCTAGTAAGGTAAGTACTTTTAGACCATCTGTTAGGCTGTCTCTTCAAGAAAGAAATCACAGGAAACAAGAGGTATACAAAAACATTACTGTGGAGAATAATGAAAACACTTTGCATGAAAAAGTCATGGGAACTGAACTATGGCTAAAGCAAGAAAAAAGGAACTATATAAACTCAATTGCTTCATAAGTGTCCTCCCAGTGTCCTTCTGGACTTGCTGCATCCCTAGACTAGGAATCAGGGGGATCAGGACTCAGGCAGAAGTTCAGGAATATACTGTCAGGGTTGTAGCAGTGCTCTTTCCTCCCCCATATGAGCAGCATCGTCAGGATCCCAGCCATTTTCTAAACCTTCCCCGGATAAGACAGGCTCTGGGAGCATCACGAAACCAACCATTTTAGGTGTTGCTGGGACTCATTTTCCACAATTGTGACTACATTTATTACAGCTGTGGGAACAAACTTTCTTAAATCTCTTTCATGTTTTCTTTTCTTTCTTTTTTTTTAATGTTTATTTATTTTTGAGAGAGAGACAGGGTGCAAGCAGGGAAGGGGCAGAGAGAGAGGGAGACACAGAATTTGAAGCAGGCTCTAGGCTCTGAACTCCAAGCTATCAGCACAGAGCCCATCATGGGGCTCGAACTCATGGACTGGAATTCGGATGCTTAACTGACTGAGCCACCCAGGTCCCTTTTTAATGTTTCCTTATGCTAAACAAAATTCTTAAAGAAAGAAAATGGCTTTTTTACACTGGTGGCTAAATGTCTTTAAGCTTAACTTCAGAGCCTAACTTCCTAGTCCCTGGGCCAAGTTTCACCAACAACTTCCAGCTTATGATGTTTGAATCGAATTTATAACTAGCCTCCTTAGAAGGCCTCACCTTGGTTCCTGATATAATCATTTCTCCCAAACTCAAAACCCTGAAAGCTCTTTTTTTTACTGAATTCTATAATACCTTGAGCACCTTTGAAACTTATTAAAGTAGGATACTAACTTATTCAATAGCTGCCCAATTTTCCCCTTCAAAGAGTGATGTTTCCCCCATATGTGAATCCCCCCATAAGGAAAACACTACATGGCATGTTGACAACTATTGACTCTGAGACTCTTTCACTCTTTTGCAGATTTTACATTTCTTTTTTTAATGTTTATTTATTTTTGAGAGAGAGAGACAGAGAGAGAGAATGAGCAGGGGGAGGAGCAGAGAGAGAGGGAGAGAGGATCCGAAGCAGGCTCTGAGCTGACAGCTCAGTGTGGGGCTCAAACTCATCATCTGTGAGATCATGACCTGAGCCAAATTCA
This sequence comes from Leopardus geoffroyi, assembly GCF_018350155.1. NCBI lineage: Eukaryota > Metazoa > Chordata > Mammalia > Carnivora > Felidae > Leopardus > Leopardus geoffroyi. The sequence goes on from NC_059328.1 coordinate 68,213,003, forward strand.
AACACTTGGACACTTAACTGACTGAGCCACCCAGGCACCACTCTTTTACAAATCTTAAAATCCTGGCCAAATCTAGACATCTCTGGTTCACTTACAACAAATTATCTTCCCCTTAAATGGAGGGAATATTGTCAAGCATTGCCAACCCTTATGAGTAAAAAACTAAATATGTCTTCAGGACACTCTAGCAACTTGGTATTTCGGGTATATAAATACCAAGTGTTAGTATCATAGGTTACTAGCAAAACAAAACAAAACAAAAATTTCTTAGTTATAAGTAAAGGTAAGATAGGCCTATGGAATGAAGCTTTATTTTTCATTACTGACGAGAAGGACCACCTGTACATTTTGATCAGTTCCAGGCATTTTGGGAAGTCCCTTAAAGCTGACCAACGGGCCACAGAACATTCTTCAAGAATCATTGCAATAGACCATATTTATGCTTATCTCAAGGAAGTAAAGTTGAATAGCCCACCTCCTTTTCATCTCAAGTTATACTATTTTTTAAAAAAAACAATAGACATTGCTTTTTATGTTTCAAAAGCACCGTGGGCTTTATGGGGAGCACAAGAAGATAACATATCTTCCAATTTTGAAAAATGTCCCATTGCACTGCAGCTGTTCTCTCCCAACTTTGCATTCTTCATTTGGTGAAATATCACCATTTACCACAGATATTCATGCACCAAATCTCTCTTCTTTCTTTCTCATATAAGCAAATGCTGTCACCTCTACCTATAGATGTATCTCAGATTTATTCACTACCACATTATCTAAGCCCTGGTCTCCCCTGGGTGCTTTCAACAGCTGCCTGATTAGACCTTCCATTTTTCTTTTTTTCTTTTTTTGTTTTTAAGTTTTACTTATTTTGAAAGAGAAAGAGAGTGAGAGCAAGCTTGAGCAGAGGACAGGCAGAGAGAGAGGGAGAGAGAGAACCCCAAGCAGGCTCCCACGCTCTCAACACAGCCCCACTCAGGGCTCAGTCTCACAAACCATGAGATCATGACCTGATCCAAAATGGAGAGTTGGAGGCTTAACTGAACCACCCAGACCCCTTGACCTTCTATTTTTTTTCACATTTATTTATTTTTGAGAGAGAGAGAGAGGCAGAGCACAAGCAGAGGAGGGGCAGAGAGAGAGGGAGACACAGAATCTGAAGCAGGCTCCAGGCTCTGAGCTGTCAGCATAGAGCACGATGAGGGGCTGGAACTCACAAACCATGAGATCATGACCTGAGTGGAAGTCAGACGCTTAACTGACTAAGCCACCCAGAGCCTCCTTGACCTTCTATTTCTGTGCTTCCTTATTCTCTCTGCCCCATAGAGCGATCTTTCCAAAATGAAAATCAGATCATAACACTTTGATGGTCTCAATGACCCATGACACAGAAACCCACATCCTTCCCCATCAGCCTCATCTCCTACCCTTGCTCTCCCCACTCCCTCATTTGAGGGGGTCAAATGGCCTCCTTGCTGTTCTAGAACACACCAGAAATGTTCCCACCTCGAGCCTTTACACTTGGACTTTTCTCTGCCTGGAATGCTTTCCCCAGGACTGTGGCTTACATCTTTGCTGCATTTGTATCTCATTCTTATGACACTTCCTCAGAGATCTCTTTCCTAAACAGCCTATCGCAAATGCACATTCTATCACACTTCATTCCTTTACCCCACATCACGTTTTTCTGCCTAGCCCTTGTCACTACATAACATTATATTGTATATTCAATTCCTTTAATGTTTATCAGCTGTCTCCCCCAACTACAATGTAAGTTCTATGAGGCAGGGACTTTTTAATTTATCTCTGTAGTCCTAGTTCCTAAAAGAGTTTCTTGGATACAGGACATGTCCAGTGAATATTTTTTTTAATGTTTTTTTTTAGAGAGAGGAGGACAGAGGATATGAAGGTGGCTCTGTGCTGACAGCAGAGAGCCCGATGCAGGACTCGAACTCATGAACCGTGAGATCATGACCTGAGCCGACGTCGGGTGCTCAACCAACTGAGCCACCCAGGTGCCCCTCAGCAAATATTTCTTAAGTGAATGATAGCTATATTTACACCTTCACTTAGGTCATTGTTGGGATTGATTTAGATAACTGCCTAATGCCACATTCAGGTAGCAAATTACTGGAGAGTTTCTCTAGAATTCTTACTCATTTGTAATACACTTGATTTTCCTAGGCTCCAGAGACTCAGCGACCATATTCGAATCTAGCATGAAACCAGGAAGACAGGAGGTCTGATTTCAATTTCCCTCATTCCCAGCTAGCCAGACAATTAGGTTTCCTGATTTAATCATTATTAAAAAAAAAAAAAAAAAAAAAAAAAAAAGCTATCTCCTCACAATCTACCCACCCCAGACCACTCTAAGAGATTTGAATCTCCAACCAAGGACCCCTATTCATAATTTTGAATGACAACTATTGTAACCACACTCCATCCCTTAATTTTGCTGTTCCTGGGTAAGAAAAAAACCCGACGTTTAAGAACCAAAAACTTTAACAAGCCTCTGTCTTTATTTCATATGACACTTTGACTTGGTAGATAGAAGGATTGCAGATTAGAACTGAATTATATCTCAAATGAGCTAAATATATTCTAATAGGTGAAAAATGGGGCGCCTGGGTGGCGCAGTCGGTTAAGCGTCCGACTTCAGCCAGGTCACGATCTCACGGTCCGTGAGTTCGAGCCCCGCGTCAGGCTCTGGGCTGATGGCTCAGAGCCTGGAGCCTGTTTCCGATTCTGTGTCTCCCTCTCTCTCTGCCCCTCCCCCGTTCATGCTCTGTCTCTCTCTGTCCCAAAAATAAATAAACGTTGAAAAAAAAAATCTAATAGGTGAAAAATATTTAAAAGATATATCCTAGCAATATCATGCAACTCTAATCCAATAAGAACTTTTTCAACTTTTCTAAGTAAAAGAGTTTGGATTTTTTTAAAGACCTATAAGCACTGTTATAAATAATTTTACTGAAAACACTTGAATAATTAACATCAGAATATGTCCTAATAATTGGAAACATGGTGTAGGAAATACGGATATTTTATATTTTTATATTCGTGATGAAAATTAATAAAGAAGGTAACACTAACTATAATACCATGTGACAGGGAATGTTACAAGCATTTTATAATCACTCTCTTCAAATTTGACTCCAGCAGCACTGTCTCTTATGTGGATATTTGTGAGAGCTTCACCACCTTGTCTATCGGCTACTGCCCTTGACTCCTACAACCTATTTTCAGTATAGCTGCCCAAAGATGCTTTAAAGAATAAGCCATACCATATTGCTTTCCTGCTCAAAACTTTGCTGCTTTGATGACTTTCTACCTCTCTTAGAGTAACATGAAAAACCCTACCATGTCCTACTAGATCCTATGTAAGGCAGCCCCCAGGACCTCCCTGATATCATCTCCTTGCTCAGGCTGGCTTCTGTGCTCCTTCTAAACTTTCCTGGCATCCTCCTTCCCCTGGGTCTTGGTACTTGGTATTCTCTCTGCCCAGAACACTTCCTCCAGATGTTTGCATGACGGCTTATTTTTTCTTCCTTCAGTGCTTTGCTAAAATGCCATCCTCTCACTGACACCTTCTCTGACCACACAGTTTACAAATGGCAGTCCCCACCCCAATATTTTTTTCTGCCCTCAAGTTCCTTCCATGCTAGAACTTATCACTAATTTCTTTGTTTCCAGCCTCTACCGACTAGAATACAGACTCCATGGGGGGCTTTTTTGTCAGTTTTATTCACTCTTATAACCCCAGTCCTTAGAACAGGGGCTGGTACAAAATAGCTAATAAATATTTGTTAAATATATATATATATATATATATATATATATATATATATATATGTGTGTGTGTGTATATATGTGTGTATATATATATGTGTGTGTATATATATATACACACATATATATATTAAACAATAATAAGATTCATTACCTATGTACTTAAATGGATAAAATCCAAAACACTGACATAAGGATGGCAAGGATGTGAAGCAAAATATCACTCATTCATAGCTAGTGGGAATGCAAAATGGCACCGCCGCTTTGGAAGACAGTTTGGCATTTTCTTACGAGGCTAAACATACTCTTACTGTCTGACCCAGCAATGGTGCTTTTATCCAAGGGAGTTGAAAACATGTCCGCACAAAACCTACACGAGACTGTTTATAGTGGCTTTACTCATAATCACTAAAACAACCAAGATGTTGTTCAATAAGTGAATGAATAAACAAACTATAGCACATCAACGTGATGGAACATTAGTGATAGAAATAAATGCGTTGTCAGGTCACAAAAAGTCATGAAAAAAAATCTTAAATATATGTTGCTAAGTGAAAAAAGCAAGTCTGAAAAGGCTACATACCATATGATTCCAACTATGTAACATTCTGGAAAAGGTAAAACTATGGAGAAAATAAAAATACCAATAGTTACCAGGGCTTTTGTGGAGGGAGGTAAGGATGAAAGGGTAGAGCACAGGAAAATTTTAGGGCAATGAAACTATTCTGTACCATATTGTATTGGTGAATACTTGGCATTAGATATTTGTAAAAATCCATAGAATGGTATTAACCCAAAGAATGAATCCTTATGTGAATTATGGGCTTCAGTTAATAATGTGCCAATATTGGCTTGTCAGTCATAACAAACGTACCACACTAATGCAAGATGTTATTAAGAGGGGATTGGGAGTGGCAAGTACATGGGAACTCTCTGTACGTCCTGCACAATTTTTTGGTAAACCTAAACTTGCTAAAAAAAAAAAAAGTTTATAAAGTTAAATAAATACCTTTATTTTGGGGCTCCTGGGTGGCTCAGTGGATTAAGTGTCCAACTTTGGCTCAGGTCATGATCTCACCATTCCGAGTTTGAGCCCCGTGTTGGGGTTCTGTGCTGACAGCTCAGAGCCTGGAGCCTGTTTCAGATTCAGTGTCTCCCTCTCTCTCTCTGCCCCTTCCCTGCTCACGCTCTGTCTCTCTCTCTCAGAAAAATAAATAAACATTAAAAAAAAAAAGGAAATAACTTTATTTTTAGTCAATACTTTTAGTTCCCAATTTGGTAATAGACAAGTAGATTAACTTGGACTCTTGTCCAAGCTCATGTGGCTAGTTCTTGGGAGCCATACGTGTGGAATCCAGAATGGATCATCTCCAGAAGCAGCACTCCCGATTTTACTCTCACCAAAGGGCACTAAATATACAAGAGAAATATAGTGGTAAAGGAAGAGCTGGAGCCAGACATGGACACTGAGGTATATTTCCACCACATGTGTAGAGATGGTCTGTTCCTTGTGGTCAGAGAATGAAGGCATCTGTACGTAGTAGCTGTGCTGAGAAGGACATTACCATTCAGGAAGGAAGTCTGATGGTTTGTTGTCATTGCTTATTATCTCTGCTGCTGCCTTTGAAAACAATTTGATCACTGTTGACGCACACAGTCTTTTGATGATAAATATGAACATTTTCTATATTACTGCATAGATCTCAATACAAACAGATTCAGAGATAGATCTTTTCTAGTTTGCTTTTTAATTCATCGGTGGACCTAACATGTGTCTGCTATAGAGGGAAGGATGGGTTATCTAATTTTTGTAAAGGATTTTTTAATATACCTGAGGGGACATTTATGTAAAATTAAAAATATGGCAGGATGAGTCATTGAGTGTGAAACAGAATTCCAGTTGGCTGATGGGCCCCGCAGGCACATCGCTGAGGGCTTTATGTTATTCTTCTTTAAAGCAGTTTCTAGATATCCTGTTATCATGACAATCGTTCTCAAAGTCTGGATCTTCAAAGTGACCTTTTCCCTGCACTGCCCAAAATAGAAATTTCACTCCATCTCTGCCTGTGGCAGTAATAAAACAACCCTGATATTCAGAGTCTTTCCAGATTATACAGTTTATAATAGGATATCATCATAACTTCTTTCCAAAGTATAATATCCATCCAATTAACCTTGAATATTTTTAAAGAAAGCTCACAATAGAAAAGATAATTGCATAGTTGTCAAAAATTATGACTAACCAGGTACAATAGAACCAGTAAAATAATTCCTATCAAAAGATTAACATTTACCATGTTGTACTAATGAAACGTATTGTAAGAGATTTTAAAATAAATAATTGGAAAAATGGTAAATAGTCATTGCATGCAAAATATACAACCCAAATGAACTAAAATGGTAGAAAAATACATTAAATATAAAGAAATACAGTCTCTGTATTTAACATAGGAATATGTCCTGTCATCTAGAAATTAGTTTCCCTAAATACTTGTTAAAGAAAGAACATATGAAAGAAAATGCTTTCCTTGCCCCTTTGTGGTGTTACGAGGTTATTCTAAGAACAACTTTCTCCTGGATCTCCTTACCAAAAGTCAAAGAAGTTAAGGTACAGTCCTTGGTGAGAAATAGCAAGGAAAACCTTTCACACATATAGAAATGGAGAAAATTGCTAAAGAAAGAGAAAAAAAAGCCCCCTTGACAGATAAGCAATAGCTCTGCTTACACAGTAATTTATGGTAATATCAGAAAGCTTTTGATAAAATTTCACACATATTGCAGGGTAGGACATTGAAGAAGATAAAGGACTCAAAGAGATAGGGGAAAATTAAACCATTTATAAGAGGGGAAGTATTTTGTAAAAAAATTTTGGCAAGTGGTTTTGATAGTCGTAACAATTTATGTAATTTCTGTGTGCATTAGGCGCTTGCTGTCTGAGAAGTGGCAGCCTAACATTTCCCCCATTGCTACAAAAAGTAATTTTTGAGAATAATAAATATGGAAAGCTTTGAAAATACGCACACACACGCGTGCACGCATGAAACTATTGTAACACATTCGGTAACGTTTGTGAGCAAAATTTCTATCACTTGACTAGTTTGGACCTTTTAAACTCTTATCTTTATTTTATTTGATAGCAAATCAATTTTCCAATAAAATAATTTTGCCTTTGGGGTAACATAATGAAAAAGCAATTTAAAATATATTCCTATAAATACCAAAAAGTATTTTCACACTAGGTGAAATATTTACACAAGTTGCTACTTCCTTTCTTTTTATCGGAAAAATAATAAGCCTTAATTTACGCATGTCTCCATCAACCCCTGAAGCCTTTATGAAGGTCAAACCTTGAATATAACATATTTGCCATTCTATAGAATTTTATGTTTTGAATTTTAAAGTTCTATTTGAGGCTCTGACTTCACCTTCTATACTAAAATATATAAGTGGCAACATTAAGGATTTTTTAAATGTTTAAAAAATATTCTTCAATGACCATATTCAGTAAGGTGGCTCTGTCTTCTTCTGAACTACAGTGTATTTTTGGCTGGTGATTATCATTGTTACTCGGTGATTTCTCTCAACTCAGTTTCTGACCACAGCCACTACAGAAAGCTTCAGTTTAGGAAACAAAAGATTCTGTCGTTCCAAAAGCATATTATGAGAACTCTTATTTGTTTTTAAAGAAAACTAAGAGGAAAATTGGGAAAAAGTAATGCCAGTTTGTCTCCGTTCTCCCTAACAAATTTCTCCTGAGGCAGAGCTTTAATGAGTAGTTCTAGAAACTTCTTAGACAATGTATGTCACTGACCAGAATGGCTGACCCTTTCAAGCTGGCTGATTCTATTCAATAAAGATACTATCAGAATCTGAAGTAACTGGTTTGAGTTTTTAAGGTATTTCGAGGAAATATTTTGTAAGAGTGGGAAGCGTATTTTAATGCCATTCCCATGTTTCCCTGAGAACAAAAGCTGATCTGCAAGGGCGTTGAAAGCATTACAGGCTAATTTCATTGCAATTTTGGGAGCTGGGAGGGAGGCTGGGAGACCAGGAGGTGGGTGAGGGTTCAAGAACATTGAGGTGAACACTGTTGACCCTCTGGAAAATCGCTAAGTGCTGGAACCCACTCTAGAAGGCTCATGTTTTGAACCTTTACAACAATCGTGCAGCTCTCTTGAAAATTTACACTGTCATTTTATTTATAGCAGATGTCTCTTAAAGCAAACATTTTTACTTTATACTATACAAATCTTATGGAAAATTGCAAACATAATGTGAGTTTTGGTCATGCTGTAGAAATCTACAGTATTTTCTATAATGGATTGTGAGCAAGGGGAAAAAACTGATACTGATCTAAGGCTGAAGGATAAAGGGTAATCAAAACAAGGCTTCTGTGGATGCTTTTATGGAACTTATTTTAAAAGAAAAGGCAAAAGTTGAAACTGTGGATTAAACCAACTAAATCAAATCATCTTGTATTCAAAATACATTCTGCACTTCAGAATAAAATGACCAGAAGTCAGTGTGAGTCTTAAGAAAGGAACTCAGTTGCTTAGATAAATCCACTGAGTTTAAAAAGAAGAAGGAGAAGAAGAAGGAGAAGAAAATGAGTTTTACTTGGATTTTTCTAAATTAAAACTTATATTTCTTGTGTACATTCAGTGAAAAAGTAAAATCTAAGAATGCATTTTATTTTTCTAGCTAGTTCTGAATTGTAGTTATGTTGTAACTCAATTTCGGCTGTAGGGACGTCAATACATGTCCTGTGGCTGCTTAGCAATTGTTCAACTGATGGTAAAGAAGTTGTGACATCTGAAATCCGGCTTTTAATATAAAAATATAATGTGCAATTAAAAGAGAAAGTAAATTCTGTTTGGAAAGTCACACTAGGAAATATAAATAGGAAGAAAACAAGAGATACTACAATTTCACAGAAGCAAATGTCAGCAACTTTAATTTTCTAAGGAGTAGGTTGATCCATGTACAAATATTTACTCCTATATTTCTTTTCCTAATTAGCAGAAGTTAAAATAGACAATCATATAAATTTTTGAAATTGAAAATCCAGATAAGCAAAACTTGTATTTCTGAGAATATTCTGTTCATTATTCAGGGTTTGTAACAAAACACATTTCAAAAAGTAAAGTTATTAAAGTAATGTGGCTGTTATGTTTTCACAGGCCTTTGTGGGAATTTGAACCAACACAACAGCATAATCTCTCTGGACTTTAATAACACAAATCCATGACAAGGACATAAGATTGATAAAATTAGTAATTATGTATTTTTTATTTATGTAATAAATGTATCATTTCAAGGACATTATTTGAAATGACCCCACTGCATGTGGATTTCTATGCTGTTTTCATTAATATGTGCAGAAAATTTTTACACTCTTAACAATCGGCTATGGGTGTTTCAGTGGGTTACTTACAATTATTATTCTGGTCACAGATGAGGGTTAAAATATCTCTAACCTTTACAAATGTATTATGTGGCACCATTGACATAGCTTTTATTGCAGATAAAACCTATGACAAATTTTCTGTATGACAGAAGAAGAACATGATTTCATATTAAATTCTGATGATAGAGACATAGTTCTCTGCTTGTACTTCTGGAATATTTTGGATATAGTAACAATGGGCAATACTTCCTCTTCCATTACATCAATAAAATCTCAAAATCAACTTCATTTTTATGGGTCCACTGCTTCAGTAAATATTTCTTAAACAGAACTGAAAACAGTGCAAAAATATTCAGAATCTGGTTCACTTCTAACCTTACTGATCAAAAGAGACAAAACATTCTGCTGGTTAGACATAATGAGAAGCAGAAAGAGGAAGCCACAAAAGAGCCTAGACTCTGAGCGTTGCCATGAAGGTGTATAAGAACTTGAGCAAGAGTTTCTCAAATACAAGTGTCAAGGTAATGGCAGGTCCCTCTGACAGTCATTTAAAAGAAATAATAAAGCCTATTATAGTAACTTTATGGAGTTATAAAAGCATTTGAGTTTTCAGGGAACCACAGACTTGTAAAATGTTTCTGACATCCCATCAAAAAGTTGGTATTATGACATTGTCATAATACATAATCATATAGTCAAGGAATGATTAGAAGTAAATCCATAATAGCAGATTTTTTAAACAAATCTCACGTTGCATTCCAGACATCTCCTTTCTCCATTCTTTCCTAATTTTAATGATCAAGAGAAAGGTAGAGAAGTTCATTGTTTCTCCTGATCCCTTTTCCAGACAATCTCTTGAGAAAGATGAGAATTCTAGTTGGTCTTTTTTTTTTTTTTCAGGTATTGGGTTGTGAAGAAGTTCAAGTAAGTCCACGTCTGATGATCTAAACTATCCAATATTGTATTGAACACCTCTTCAAAGTTACCTAGTTAGGAGAATGTGTCTCTTTAAATTGCCCAGATGCCTCACAGTTATATCAAAGACTGCATGAATTGTGTTTAAGATTCTTGAGGATGTGCTGAACTTGAGTCTAGATCCATTGCTTTCTCTGCATGTCACTAGAAACTGCCCTAGACTATTTAGGGAATAGGCCTTTAATCATAAGATTACCTGAAACCAGACTCAAGCTTAACATATGGAGTAGCCAACAGTCGCATGAATATTGCCCCCCCCCCCAAAAAAAATGTGACATGTGGCTTTCATTTCATTTAATTTATTTATTCTTTCAATTTATTTAAAAAAAATCTTTGCCCATTGCCTAAGCCTTTGGGCACATGTGTCTAATAAAAAACACTGCTGAGCATAAATAATGTATATTAACTGTGTCTATTAGGATTCTCCAGAAAAGTCCATCAAAGTGACTTATTTTATAGTCAGGAGTCTCAATTGAAAATCTATTAGCAAAATAGTTCTATTAAATTGTATGATATTTCTAACATCAATTAATTACATTTATATCCAGCTCTATAGTGTAATGACTTTGTAATATTAATTTTGATTTTAATTTAGGAAGAGAATTTGTAAGTTTGCCCCATGTTTTATTGTTTAATGGTTTTTCCACATTTAGACTGTCCAGAAATTAAGATTTTTTTTTTCCATTTTTCTATTTGAACAACTGGTCATTTCAAACTTTTTTTTAAGAGTTTTTTTTTAAAGGTTTTTAAAGGTTTTTTAAAGGTTCTTTTAAGTTTTTTTTTTTTTTTTTTTTCTGACTTGAACAACTTAACTTGCTTTGGGGTGGTAAAGAAACTCAGTAAATAGACAAACTAAAAGTTACTACATAATAATGCTTCTCTTTTGCTATGTACATACCATTCACTTTTAGCTATATGACCAGTAACTTCTTCACAAATATTGGAATTGGAGTTTCCTATGATTGAAGATAGACAAATGCAATAACCTGATTTTAAAATAAAATATGTCATATCTGACATTAGTTAATAACACCAACTGAGATGTCTATACCAGGTCAGCACTAAGTTGATTCTTTCCCACAATAAACAAGTTTTACATCTGGTCATTTCAACCAATTAAACCGGCTGCTGAGATGACCTGCATCTTAACCTCAGCTCCTCCCTTTGGAAGTCACACACTTGTCTGTGAATCTTGTTTCTTTATTTATAAGCAAAAAGAGTGACGATGAAGTAAAGTAGCAGATGAAAGTGCTTAGAACAGAGACTCCCACAAGCAATCAGTAAATGTTTTTTGCTATTACTAATATTATCATTCAACCTAATATTGTTATTTAAGCTTTTCACTTTTAGCATGTTACGCTCCATGCCTGACATGATCTCCTCTTCCTGCCTTGTCTTTGTAAATTAAATATTTTCTTCATGCCTCAGCCAAGCACTGGTCCAATGATCTCTCTCTTCTCAGAACTCATGTTGACCCTCTCTCCCAAATCACAGTTTAAGCTATGTGTTACTCTCTAAACACTTCTTACGTTCACAAAAGAAGTGCAAACTGATTTAAAAAGGGAACACTTGCTATGTTTCTTGTGCCTAAATTTGACATATAACACATGCTCTGTAACCATGTCACAATTAATACCATCAGGATTCAAAGAATTAACTAGCCACCGTTTATGACATCGGTAATTTTTCCTGGTCAAGTTAGAGAACCACATTGTATTAACAGAGATCTAGCTTGTTTTTTGTTTTTGTTTTTTTGGGTTTTTTTTGTTTTTTGTGTTTTTTTGGTTTGTTTTTTGTTTTTTGTTTTTCTTTTTTCACAATAACTCATATTCCTTTAATGGCAACTCCATATCAGCCTTTGGACTACAAAACACATTCTTATACACTAAAATTCTTTGGATTGAGTCCAACAAAGCCCAAGATTATACAGTTTCCCTCTATAATGAAGAATTTCCACAACAGCTTATACGTCTTTTGTTGCATTACAGAATATAAATAGAGATTCTTGGATATGTCTATCAGGCTCCTTCAATTCCCTGAAGCCAAAACAGATATGTCCACTATTACTGACACAGTTCAGGGTTACAACTATTGGGCATAGTGTCTAATACATGCAATGCTTGTTACCAACAATGGGGATTTCAAGTATTTAAGATTTACATACGGATTTCATTTGAGCCCGTTAAATGGCTTGGGTGAAGGCAAGGTAGTTGTTTCAACGATTAGATGCCTAGAAGATGATTTTTTAAATGTTTTAATTGTCTTCATGTTAGTATAAAATCTGTTTGCAGATTAAAATGAAACCACCAAAATGTCTGATGTCATTGCTTCTTTTGTTTTGTTACTTTGCTGAAAACATAGCTCTTATCTAGTTGTCAATCTTTTCTACTCATCATAAACTGAGTTCTTTATTTCTTCTACTGTGTCATAAAAGATTCAATAAATTCTTATTTGCATTTCAAAATCAGGTCTTTTTTTAGAAGGACATCAGATTCAATGACAATTACATCACTAATCTCTTTAGCACTGACAGTGGGAAGCCACGTTCAAGCTCCTGCTGACTGAAGTCCTAAAGATAGAAGATCACATAATGTCTTTCTTCAGCAGTAGTAGTGATTTTTTGTGTTTGAATTCTTCATTTCATTTTTATTAACCAATATGTGCTCATTTAAGCCATTCGCTTTGGGTAGATATTTCATACTACTTGTCTCGTTCTCATTTTATTAAGAGATGTGTATCTTATTATTTTTGCTACAGAGGAAACTTTCCAAAATTATTTGCCACAGTAACTTTTTCATCATTATTTTATTCTTCTAAAAATATTATTTGAGGAAATTATTTCTATGTAATTTTAGAAAAGTGTTTTTCCGTTTTGGTTTTGTTACTGCTTAAATAATGAAAATTACCAAAAGTTTTCAAGTACTCGTATATGAATGTTTATGTATTTGTTAATGTGTGTGTATACACACTATATATAAATATTTTGACATTCGGCACCAAAGAGAAAGCTAAATTTAGGCCTTGAATAAATGTTCTGTGAATCAATCATTGCTACTCTAGATTCCAGTTTTAAACTTTACTTTCAAAGGCTTGTCACAGTTACAGCCAATTTTATCACAATAACTATACACAGTTACAGAAATTATATTTCTGATAATAAATTTTGCTGCTTCTGTAAAGAAATAGACAATATAAATTCACATGGAAATCATTACAATAATTTAGTATAAATTAATAAAGGGGGCTATCAAATATTATGATATGCACATAATATGGGACTTGGATAGAAATGAGAGAAGAATTATTAACAGGACAGAGGAATTATTATTATTAAATAAATTTCCAAATTGTTTAGTGAAGTCACAATTTTAAGATGTTTGTTTGTGTTATCCACAGAACTACTAATTATTATTTTTAAATTTTAAATTTTCAACAAATAAGAACTTGCATAATAGTTTATTTTAGACAGTATAGGGGTAAGGTTGAGTGGAGAAGTACAACCAGATTACAAAAACAAAAAGTATAAATGTCATTTCTGTATTTTTAAATTAATATATTTACTTTGACTGCACTGAAACTTGTAGCTAACCCAAGCAGCTATTATGTATGCATTTAATTTCAAGTATAAAATGGATGCTTAATAAACACTTGTTAAATTACATTAAAGGAAAACAAATCAATAAATTATTTAATTTATTCTGGCCAAGAAATTCCATTATTATGTCAGAAAAATCTGGTTAATACCTCAAAGAATTGGTTGATTTTGTCATTGGTTTTATTCCATATAATAGTGTGTGTGTGTGTGTGTGTGTGTGTGTGTGTAGACCCAAGTTCAGAAAATTTTAGAAACAATCAAATCCAAATAAGAAAACCAAATCCACACTGCAATATGGAAATATTTCCAGGTAAATTAAGTGTAAAATGCCTACTCAAGATAAGAACTGTGTGAATACTTAAGAAATTAAAAAAGGAAGGAAGGAAATTTAAAGATTGATTAAACAAAGAAATAAATATTCATTTACTGAAAATAGTGTTGATACCAATGATGTAATAAACAGTAACGTTTCTTGATAAAGAATACTTATATTCACACCAATATAAGACTAAGTAACTTTTTCATGGTCTCCCCTTCTTGTCTAAATCCTTTATTTTGCACATTTTATTTATTATTTTTTTAAATATGTATTTATTTTTGAGAGAGAGAGAGAGCAAGCGAGCGTGCAGGGGAGGGGCAGGGAGAGACAGAGACACACAGAATCCGAAGTAGGCTCCAGGCTCCAAGCTGTCAGCTCAGAGCCCGACTCCGGGCTCAAACTCACGGACCACGAGATCATGACCTGAGCCGGAATCAGATGCTTAGCCGACTGAGCCACCCAGGAACCCCTATTTTGCACATTTTATAAGGGAATAAAAAATGAATTTTGCAGTTGCTACTTTTATACATTACTGTGTGATAAAATAAAATAATGCTTCATTTGTTAAAAGTGAGTTTTATGAATGTCTGTATTACTTTATATACATAAAGACATATAAGTACATATATAAATATATATGTAAAGACTTCTTATGTGACATTTAGAATAAAAATAAATCTGTGTGAAAAAGAATCTGTGTGATCAACTGAAATGAATTTTTTTTTCTTAGAATGGGTCTGATTATTAAAAAATATCAGCGGGGCGCCTGGGTGACTCAGTCGGTTAGGCGGCCGATTTTGGCTCAGGTCATGATTTCGCCGTCCATGGGTTCGAGCCCCGCGTCGGGCTCTGTGCTGACAGCTCAGAGCCTGGAACCTGTTTCAGATTCTGTGTCTCCCTCTCCCTGACCCTCCCCCGTTCATGCTTTGTGTCTCTCTGTCTCGAAAATAAATAAACATTAAAAAAATATATTTAAAAATATATATATCAGCAATGTGGTCACAGCAAATAAATTTCTCTCTCTAGGTATTAATAGCAAATTGTGACTACTGAAACCAGAATAGTTAACTGAAAAAAAAAATATATATATATGAATACACACACACACATATATATCACGATTTAAACAATACCCATTCATCCAGACATTAAGAAATAGTTGCTGGATATATTCTGATTAAACATATTCAAATATATGGTGTCTTATCAACCAAACAACTGAATGATTTGACTGAATTTTTCAGCAGGATGTTTGGGCATTATATAGACATACGTCCTTAAAAAAGTTTTTTAATGTTTATTTATTTTTTAGACAGAGAGACAGACAGACCGAGCGTGAGTAGGGGAGGGGCAGAGAGAGGGAGATACAGAATCCCAAGCAAGGTCCAGGCTCTGAGCTGTCAGCACAGAGCCTGACATGGGGCTGGAACCCGTAAACCACAAGATCATGACCTGAGCTGAAGTCAAACACTTCACCGACCCAGCCACTCAGGTTCCCTGACATAGTCTTTTTTAAAGGCCTGGATGAGTTCAAGAAAGTTGTTTACACACACAAAGATAATGCAGTTGTATATGACTTTATTACTATGTACAATGTGAAGAAATTTAAGTACGGGGGAGATAAAAGTTTTCTAATTTTTAGGAGGAAATATGTAAGTATATCCTTGTTCAATATTGTCTCCTTTCCTTCAATCTGTGCAGCCACAGAAAGAACAAAATAGCTCCTTGTGGAAAAAGAGACCAATGGGAGGACATATTTGGCAAGCTATGGAAGAAGTGGTTGACAGGGCATAAACAGAAAAGACCCCAGAGGCAAAAAGTGTGTGGGAACAGTTTTGCAGGGATGAAGGAGTACGTGGGGATTATACAAACTGGGAGAAGACAGAACTGTTCTGAAACCAGAGAACCCCTAGTTCTAAGAAATCTGTGCATCATTCATCCTGGTTTTCTGGAATTTCAATATTCCAGATGTAGCTGTTACCATGCAGCTTTGGAAAAGTGCAGAGATTAAAGCAGAGTATGAGTTTCATTCACCGAATTTATTAGAAAGCTTTTGCCTAAATAAGTACCCTTACACTACAAGTTTAAGGAAACATCATTTAAGATGTATATTCTTAAGCAGAGGCAAAAATCAAGAAGCAGAGGTTTGGTCAAGATGCCAGGGAATCAAAAAACTATTTAATGCAACTCCAGATACTCACTTTGAGATTTTTATGCACATGTAGACTTCGACAGAAAAATAAGTAACTTGAGAAACAGAAACCCACCAGTTGTGTCTTCAAGAGAATTTGAGAAATTAGATGCAGAAATAGGTTTGTATAGACAGACTACCTTGGTAATTTTGGTAACTGTTTTTTCAAGGAAGAGTGTTGGATTTACATGTGTCCTTGTCCACGTCATCTGTTTCACTCCGTAGAAAGAGCTAAGCAATAAAAACCATCTTTTAAATTCCAGAGCTTCTGCAAATCCCGCCACCGCCAACTAACCACGAAGCTTTCTTCCAAAAGTGCTGCCATTGATTGTATTTACCCAAGCCTTTATATCTCATGGGAAGGAGCTTTAATTGTATGTAAATAATAAAGAAATGCAATGAAAATACGAAATGAAATACAACATAGCAAAGTTCTATTTGGGCTACCCATAAGCCTCAGCAACTTTCTTTTAATTAAAATGTAGGCCTTTCCCTTATTGTCTTAAATTCATATTTTTGTACTTAAGATACCTAGGGAAATTAGTAGACAACTGAATGCTTTAAATAACCCAGAGAACAGAAAATGTGTGAGGCTCTATTGTAGAAAGGTGCCAGAAAAAATTCTGAGAAGTGTGGTTTATTACAGTGCTCAACAGTATTAAAATAAATAAATTAGTTATAAAAATAATAATAATACTGAACATATTGAACTGATTTGAGTATAACAGTTTCAAATGTTTTCAGCCAGGCACTTGTCTGACGTTCAAGTAAATTTCATAGACTTTGCTTTTTGTTTCCTTTGCCTTTCATACCCCAAGGCCAATGCTTAAAATAACTCCAGATTCAGGTTCCCTATATCATCTTCATCTGTGTTCCCCAAGACATTTCTTCTATCCCCTGTTCTACCTACATTTCTCATCCATCAAAAGAGCTATCCATCTCGTTTTCATTTGCACTACATTCTCACTATGCTATCTTTGAAATCCATTCTATGGGAGGACCATGTTCGATGTAAAAGTGTTATAATGAGATCCTTCTGGTTCATTTGGTAATAAAGCCATCTGGATTTGATCCAGCATGTACGAGTTTTATACCAAATCTGACCTATTAGGGCTAGAATTACACTAAGGGTCCATTCCACATTGTTTCTTATTTAAATTATGATCCAATCATCAAGGATTTTAAGCAGCAAATTATGAAGAATAAGTTTACACAAAGATAACTTACAGAACACGTTACTAAGTGTGATTCTGCTAGAGGAGAGCCAGAGACAAAGACAAATAACCTAGTTTGAGGTGTCCTGCTAATTAGAATAGTAGCTCTCAAACTGTTTTGACCTGCGCTCATTTCAACAAGGCAAATGGCCCTGAAACTCACTTAATCTTCCTGTTCTTTATTTTCATTGAAAATATGGCTCCATGATGGCAGTGAAATATCACTCACTGTACAATTAAATTTGGAAGAGGAGGTTAGGATTAAGTGATATAGATGATTCATAGATGATTCACAGTACATTCCTTAGAGTCAAGTTATTATAAGATTAGAGGACAGAAAATTAGTGGTAAAATTATACTTTGCTACCACTATAGAGTACAATTAAATAAATACACAACAAGGTAGATCATGATGAGCCTAAACCCAAAGGAACTTACACAGAAAAGCCAAGAATGATAATTGAAAATCATCACCAACACAAGACAGGCTTCACAACATTTATACAAGTAGCCTTCCCGCAGATGACAGAAGGCCACTCATCTCTAGGAGCTTCTCAGAATCTCCAAGCTGGTGTGGCAACCAAACTACTTAGCAAAGAAATTACTTCAGCAAATCTAGGATTATACAAATTTTGGCTTATAAACACTAAATCATGGTCACCCTGAAGAATTTGCATAGTATTTTACTGGTAACTAGGCTTCAACTATACATTAAGATGAAATTCTATAGAATTGCTTGTCATAGCCCCAAAAGAACAAAAGAAAGAATTCAGAATGCTTGTAGCAGCTCACAGACCAGTGGTGGACCAAGAAACTTAATTTTTTTTTTTTTAATAGGCTGGATTCCTGAGCTCCTCAAGATTTAGATCTATGTTTGGTATGGTAACCTAAAAATTTGTCAGTAATCATACTGTGAATCATTTGGATGAAAACTATAATTTGCTTTTGGCTTCCAAATACACATTTGTGTTCAGGATATCATGGGATCAAGTTGCACCCCTTTAATTGTCTAAGGCTAATGAGAACTGCACATCATAGATAAATGAGGAATATTGCCCACAAAAGGCCAACCAATTTCATTTGAAATCCTCACAAAGATTTTTCTGTAGTTTGACTATGGAAAATGGTGAGCAAATGAAGTCGGAATAAGTGATAAGATAGCACTGGCATTCCAAACTCAGAAGAGCCTGATTGTCATTTAGGTTGTGAGCAGCAATTTAAGTTCCACGAAACAACTTCATCTCTCCATTAAATTAATGATCTTAATTTAAATTTTATTGGTTTTGTAGTTTTTATTGACTTGAACTTATAAAATGGTTTTTCTTATGCATAGTTATATAAAGCCGATAAGCATGCAGGGTTTATACCTATTTTTATGTTTAAATGTATTTAAGTAATACTATAATAAGAATAATTAAGTCAAGGCTTAGGGTCATTAAAAAACTTTGCTCTTAAAAGGGGCTTGTACAATAGTGTCCTAGTTTGTGGTACAGAGAAGCAGCTATGTGGCCTAGTCACAGTTTGTCTCGGCTAATCCCCAAAAGAACAAAGACATAAAATGAATGGAGGAGGCTGGACCTAGGGAGAAAATGGGCACAGAGATTAGGAAACATTTCTGTAATCAGCTGGGAGGATTTTAGTTGGGAACTGCTGAACAAAAAACTTCCCCACGCCCTTTGAAGATTTCTACAATATTATCTCCAAAGAAACCCAGCGAAATGGCACTTCCTGGTTCTTCTAAAGAGTTTGAAAGGCCCCAAAACATCTTTCTCAAACTTTCAGAAATATCACATTTTGCCAGCTCTCACTTGTCCTCACATCAAATCAAAGCCCAAGCCCTGTTTACCTCGAAACTCTTGCCTGGGAACTCTCCTCACCATTTCCACTGTCACTAACCATGGCCAAAAAAAAAAAAAAAGATTTCTCCCTCAGGAACTGAAGATAATCCCTCCAATGGTTCTTTAATGTGAACCCTTCCTGGATTATAAAGCAATTTACATACCTTGCAATATTACCACAACAAAGTGCAGTTTAGTTGCCTGCTCTGAGAGCCATGAATGTTCCAGATTGCCAATTAAATTAGGTATTCAAGACAACCATCCTGACATTCAAAGTCTTTTATGATCTGGCTTCAATCTCTCTTCCCAAGCATGTTCCCCAATACATCTAAACTCCAACAGTAAATTACTAAGGGTTCATACTTATCACTTTTCCACCTCTGTGAATTTGTACAAGCTATTTCCTTAAGAGGAAATAGTCTCTCCTCCTACCCAAGGGTCATAGGACAGATTCTCTAAGAAACAGGCTTTGAGATTCTGAAATGTATAGATAGAGGTCTAATTGGAAAGTGCTCTCTGGAGCGGTAACTGTAAAAGATCGAGGGAAATTAGGGCCGTTTGGGTAGAGGTTGAAGTTAAAGTTGGATAATATTACAACAGGGGACTCAGCAAATCTTACTGAGAACTAAGATTCTGGGGATACTTTACAGACATGCCCCCAATCTAGGTAGAGGAACCAGGCAGGCATTTGTAACACTGTATTCACCAATCATTGGATGCAGGCAGCCCTGGAAATGGGACATAGACTTTAGCAAGACAGCTTCCTTCAGCTAAGAGGAAGAGAGTGGGATGGAGCTACATGTAAATAGTCAGTGGCCAGTAATCAGGTAGATCCTAAAAGCAGATGTGTACAAGACAACACACCCACTTCAGGCGACCTGTTCCTTGTGCCACTCAGATCTACTTGCTTCATGGAGCTGTTCGTCCTACTTAGGAAAAACTCTAGAATTCTGGTTGGTCTTTTTTCCTGGGGCAACTCAGGAGATGCAGGTTAGTGGGAAAAAGTAGAGCCCAAGATTGCATCTAATATTCATTGTCCTTCCTCCGATATCTGCTGTAGATTCTCCAACATCTAGTCCAGCACCTCTGCTGGTTTAAGTAGGTTACCATGTAGGGTGAACTCCCTGAAGAGTCTGGTTTCCTGGTCACAATAAATTTCTCAGACCAGGGCTGATTCACCTTTTCCTTTTACCATTAAGTTGTATACGGGGAGTTCCAAGAAATGCCCCAGTGGGTCCCCTGGGTGCCTAATCTATTTTTCCTTGCTCCCATTGTGTAATAGCAGCCCTACCTCCTCCTGGTTATAAGGATCAATTAACCTGCAACATTCTTGTTCTCCCTTGTCTGTGTTCTCTTGGCAAAAAGAATCTGATGTGACTGGGCAGGAGCCATCACATAAAAACTTAATGGAATTCATGAGATGTCCCCTGAGGTAACTGTTCCCATTCTAAGAACTAGCATTTCTAGACATACAGAGCCTGAAGTTATAGATGTGTGGCTCACAAACTCCCCAAATAGGTCCCTGTGAACAATGGGAAGTAAGACCACTTACATTTCTGCCTCTTGATATTTCTACAGACTTAGGTATTCCACATATTGGTGTTAAAGCACCCTTTAACGATCATTTATTTAATAGAATATTACATCCTATGGGATGTACTTATCCACACCAAGTATCATCAGCAAATTGGCACCTCTGTTGTGCCTTCAAGAGACTGTTCAACTGGCAATGACTGGTTGATGCAGAATGTGACAGGACCAGTGTATCCCATGACCATGTGCCCACTGTTATACCTGCATTGCTTTAAAGAAGCTTCTTTGATCCAAGAAAATGTTAGGCAGGATTCTATGGTCATGGATCATATACTCTCAGGTAGTGGTGTTTGCTGAGCTTCTGCAAGCTGGACATAGAAACCCATACTTGGAATAGCTTATGATTTTAGACGTATCAATCATAGCTTCTTCTGGAGTAAAAGTAATCCTGTGAAATCAACTTGCCATCAAGTTGGTGGTCAGTTCCCTGAAGAAATGGTACCATATCTGGGGCTCATTATTGACTTGTTGTCAACATGTTAGACTCTAAGTAGCAATAGTAGTTAGATTAGTCTTGGTGAGTAGGTACTCCCCATGTTAGAGCACCACCCATTCTACCATGGCTATTCTGTTCATAAGCCATTTTGGCAGTTCTTGGGTAGCTGGTAACAAAAGACTGACAGATATGAACTGGCTGAGTGCTGTAGTCTACTTAGTTATTTAGTAACGTTTCCATAGTGGGTGGTCTTTGGTAGAATTTAACATGTAATGCAAAGATTGCCACATTTTGTGCCCATGCACATAGGTCTAGTCACATACTAGACTTCCTTATTTGAATATTCCTTTCTTTCTCTTTTCAAGCCACCTACCCAGTGATCTAAGCCATTTGACACTGTCCCCAAGTCCATATATATTCTTAGTCAGGGCCACTTCCCCTTCCACATAACTAGGTACACTGCTTAACTAGGTACATTGACCAAAGCTGTGCTTAATTGGAGAATTTCCCTTAACACACTCTGTTGGGAGCACCCTGAGTGGACCTCTAGTGCACTTGTAATCGCATTCCAAGTCAATCCAATTGTGAAACATACTCAGCCCTTTTTTCTCTTCCATCACCTGGTCATAATGGATACCCCTTCTTGTAGACATAGGTGTAAGTAAGGTAAGGAAAAGGTGACAGTGCAACTATGATAGATGATACGGGGTCCTGGGCAACCTGTTCAAGCCTCTTGTACGCCATGGCTCTCCTCATGCCTCATTCTGGATGAACCACTTCCATCTTAGGATGATTTCTGTTTGGCCTGCCCAAACTTACGACTCAGTGGATCTGCCAGAACCCAGCTCACAATGGGCATCTCTGGACCCATGAACATTTGATGATTCATAGTCAGATTCTCCACATCTAACAGAATTCAGCAGCCCATAGGAGTTGTTTATGTGAATAGTGTTTAATACTGTGCTATAGATGGCATGATGCAACAAATAACTGCATGCCTGTATTGTGATTCTCTTTGGAATTTTACCCACCGCAGACACCAGAGGATGGAACAGATTGTATAGTCTAAGTGGCAAGGCTGCTTGAATTGCAGCTTGGATTGCACAGAGTGTATTCTTTAAAGGCGGCAGCCTTCCATGTCACTCGGTAAATGGGTTGGATATTCCTACATGTGAGTATGCTGCCTCCAGAACCTGAAGAAGCTTAGCAGATACCATATTTACTTCTAGTGTTGGTAGTATGAGATGCAATCATTTCTCTTTATTTTTGAAGAGATGCCCTGGCATACACTAGTCCCCGAAAACATTCACTAATAAGGTAGTTCTCTGACTCTTTGTTGGATTTACCTCCAATCTTTCAGAGTTTACATATTTACTAAGGCCTTCAATGTACTTGCCACTCCTTGCTCAGCTGATCTGATTAACACGATATCGTCAATACAGTAGTCCAATGTGCTATCATGTGGCATGTATCAGTGGCATAGATAAATCTAGATCCCTTCTGAATATATTTTCATAGAAAGCACAAGACTTGGAGCAAGACAGTAAATAAATACTCTTGTCCACCTTATGAGAATTCACCTTGCTTCTGGTCCGCTCTCCTGATGGATATTGAAAAGAATACATGATCTAATTCAGTGGTAATAAACCACATGCCTGAGGCCATGTTAATCTTTCAATCAAAGACAGCACATTTGACATAACAGTTTCAGTTGGTGTCACTATTTGGTTGAATCTGCAGAAGTCTTTTTTCATTTTCTAGGCTTCATCTGTTTCCATAGAAATTAGGCTGATGAATTAAAAGGAGGGTATTGTGAGGGCCATCATCCTATATCCCCGAAGACTTTAATGGTGGCACAAATATCTGCCATTCTTTTCAGAATGCAGTATTGTTTTTGATCAACTACCTTAATTAGGGTTTTGAGGGAATAGTTTGAGAAGCTTCTGCTTGGCCTTCCCTGTGATAGTTCTTATTTCATAGAGTAAAGGAATCAATGTGAGAGTTTTGCCAACCACCAAGTATGTCTCTTTTTGAACCTCATAAATTCCACTCTGACAGGTACCCTGGATGTCAAGATCAGCTGAGACCTTGTATCCAACAGTCCTCAAAATGTCTGATAATCCTCTTTTCCCAGTGTGGCATAGATGCTTCAGTTAAAAGAACTAGGGTATTAGTTATTGCATTTACTTGTTATAGTATTGCAGGGTCTTTTTTCTTGTGACCTCTTTTTTAGTCATTGATAATTCCAGATCTGAAAACAGACTGTCATAGAAATAGAGCAAGAAATATGATTTATTTATGGAAGCTGCCCTTGTCCTCCTAGTTATCAATTCTTTTTTTAAAAAAAAAATTGCACAAATAGATAACACCCTTCATGGCTGCCCACATACCTAGAAATAACATTATCTATTAATGGGTTCCATTGCTTTCAGCAAGTCGACATCTCCCCACATCCTGGTTACAACTCCAACCTTACTTGCATCACATTTTATCTTGATTTCAAAATGTCTAATATTTGGGGATCTTTCCATGTCCTTTGTTGTCAGCATATAGTTCTTTTTGCTAATTAGCAGGCTCAGCACTTATCTACTGGATTTATTATTGTGATTTGACCTGATTTATCATTCTGGTGACCAAGAGGGAAGGTAGGGTTAGATCCAAAGGGTATACATACTGTCTTGCAAAGCAGAGATCTCTGATTCATGTTTAAGTAATTGCCTTTAACTGGGAGCAGTGAACCACTTTTGTACTCCCAAAGAATTGAGAGAATCTAAAGACTCAAGAATTGTAGAAGAGAAACTTAGATGTTCTTAACCCATTTCTCACTGTGGCATAGCAAGTTTGCTAATATGGAGAATTCAACTTCTTCTGGAGATCTGTTATTCATAATTAAGCCCTAGGCTGACTCACAGCTTATTCAGCCTTCCAACAACAGGAGATAAGTCTTTTTTATGCTGTTGAAGCAGGGCCTCTGATTTTTACACTTAACTGGTGATTATTCTTAGCCTTCCATTGGCTTACTCCAATATATAGATTCCCCCAAGCAACAGCCATCAAATGTCATGGTACTTATAATTACAATTTCCCTTAAGTCTCTAAAACACCTGAAATATTGCACCACTATTGCATTCCTTTCCATCAATATCTTGTTCCAAATCCAATTCACTGTTAGATTGTTGAAAGAATTAACGATTGCCCTGCTAGAGCATGTCAAGAGCTATCCATATTCCAATCCCCACCGGTGATGGAATCCTCATGGCTAAGCTAGTCTGTCCAGCTCCCAAATTCCATTTCATGGTCTACTTTCTAGGACTACTTCCCAAACCAACTGATTCAAGTTGGGTTGCCTGGGAAACAGACACTGAGATTCTAAGATTTGTGTGCTGAGGCTTATTGGGCAGTGTTTTTGAGAACACCTATAAAGGAAGAGAAAGGATGGGGCGCCTGGGTGGCTCAGTTGGTTGAGCGACTGACTTCAGCTCAGGTCATGATCTCACGGTTTGTGAGTTCGAGCCCCGCATCGGGTTCTGTGCTGACAGCTCAGGGCCTGGAGCCTGCTTCGGATTCTGTGTCTCCCTCTCTCTCTGCTCCTCCCCTGCTCACACTCTGTATCTCTCTCAAAAATAAATAAAACTTTTAAAAAATGAAAAAAAATATTTATGAAAAAAAGAAGGAGAAAGGTAAGTAGAATTGGGCAGAAAGGAGATGTAGAAATGTGATATAATTGCAAATATGACTTCAGTTTATCCTCTTAGAAGCTCTGAAACTGAGATGATTGTTTAGAGATTATCTCAATCCAGGTAAGGGGACCAGGTCTTTGTAATGCCACAGTAACCAGTCCCTGGTTGAGAACTCCTCTTTATCCTGGGAGGTGGTATAAACCTGGGAGTGATGGGCTCCTTTCAATCAAAAGCAATTATTGGAGAAGGACAAGGCTATGAGCTCTTAGCACATAATACTCACAGGATTTTGAGGAACGAACATCTTGATCGTGAGAGGTTTGGATGGTACAACACAGCATTCACTACACTACCTCTGACAATCTCCATCAAATTCCATCTTTGTTCTCCTAAGATGGAAATATCCTTATTTTTCTTCTGAACTCTCACTGAACTTTGCTATATATTTCTTATGACACTTTCTATCTTCTACTATATTTATAGATAAATCTAATCTAATCTTTTTATATTTAAAATTCCTTGGGTGAAGAATTTGAGTCTGATTTATCTTTGAGTTCTTTACTAAGTCTATTTCTGTACTTTCTCATTGTGTAATCAATATTTGTTTCATCTTGCAAACTTCTATTCATCTTCAGATCTCACCTTACAAATCATTTCCTCAAGAAACCTTCTCTAACTTCCCAGACTCAAAAAGGTTATCAGTGTTCATAACATCTTGTACATGTCTATCATTGCATTAATTACAATTACACTTAATTTGTCACAGAAGTAGTTGCTGGTAGAAAAAAAAATCACGAAGGCAAGATCTATGTCTCCTTTGTTCGCCATTTTATCTCCAGAAATTAGCACAGTACTGACTGCATTACTAGTTGCCAAATAAATAGTTACTGACTAAGTGAAAGGTTGGATGAATTAATAAGTAGAGAGAATTCCCTTCAGGGTGAAAGTCACTTGGTAAAGAATAGAAATTAACGGTCATTACTGAATTGGGTTCCTGAGCTTTCTTTCCTTCTAAGACCATGCCAGGATCAGCAGCACCAAGGAGCTGCTTTAATGAGGAAAGGAAAAGATCAAAGTATTTCAGGCATTTCGATTGCAGGGCAGAGCTGAGAGAAAGACTACAGAGAGGTTGGTCATCTGGAAAGCATGAGGACCTTGAGTCTCTGAGGTTACAGATAAGATAAAGGGCACTTCACTATGAGTCAGAGATGTAGGAAGGAAAATAATACTGTTGAAGCAAAACTTTGTCTTCTGTGCTACTTGATCACATCCCTCTACCAACAGTCAAAGGACTGCATTTTAGTATTGTTTTATTTTAGTATTCTTTCATTATTATTCTAGAGGATGGACTTTAGCATCAGAATATCTAGGTTCAACTCCTGTGTAAACCACTTGTGAAATAAGCTCTTTTAAAAACTCCCTTGGCCTAATTTATAAAATAAAATTAATAGAAAAAGCTACCTCAGAACTATTGTAAGGAATACATTAAAAAAAATTTTTTAATGTTTATTTTTAAGAGAGACAGAGCATGAACAGAGAGAGAGGGAGACACGGAATCTGAAGCAGGCTCCAAGCTCTGAGCTGTCAGCACAGAGCCCAGCTCGAACTCACAAACTCTCTCTAGCCAAGCTGTGAGATCCTGACCTGAGCCCAAATCTGACGCTTAACCAACTGAGCCCCCACCCCTCCACGCCCTTGTAAGAAACACATTTAAAAATCCATACAAAAGCACTTTGTAAGTGATAAGTCATCACCCCTATGCTTAACTCAGGTAGTGACAGGCCAGGCTCAATAAAGAACGGAGCCTGGGCAGCTAACTCTTGATTTCGGATTTCAGCTCAGGTCATAATTCCCAGGGTTGTGGGATTGAGCCCAGAGTTGGGCTTCACACTGAGTGTGGAGCCTGCTGAAAATTCTCTCTCTTCTCTCTCTCTCTCTCTCTCATTCTCTCTCTCTCTCTCTCTGTCTCCCCCCACCTCAAAAAAAAAAAAAAAAAGAAAAACCATCATGGCATATTTACCCATAAGGTTATGGGCCATCTTTTTGTGAATACCTTATTTGGGGCAAGTTAAAAGTCTAAACGATTATTTTAAGTACTATAAGTGCTTTAGAAGGAAGCACCTGGTATTAGCAGGATACTAGCACAGGGATTCACTCAATGACTGCCTGCCAACTGATTGGATGATATTCATGCCAATTAGGCCATAAATTTGGGGGCATTTGCAGTTGTTGTCAAGCCAGGTCATTACCAAATATCAATTATAATGTCTTTTTTTTTTCATTGCATATTGAGATTTAGGAAAATAATTGGCTTACTTCTGCAGATCAAACTATATTCAGACCTTGTATTAGGTTTCTCATAGCCAAATATAACCTTCACTTCTTATGTCATTTTATTTATGAAGAAATGCTTAAGGTCCACAGGTTTGATGAAGATTCTGCTAAAAAATATGAACACATTTGTGACCACATGTGGCCCCTTGCCTTTTTGCCAGATAACTGTGAGTATAGAGCACAGGCTGAGCATCAGTAAAGCTCTCTTTAGCCCTACCTTTTCTAGGTGGCACTGTGAACATGGGCATACCCAGGCATGCCTGTGTTCTCCTCTGTAAAATTAGGCTTCTCTTTCAAGTAACATTTACCAAGCACCTACTACAATCAAGAAACTGTGCAGGGAAGAGATGGTGACTTAGGATGCCTTTGATGGCAGCATAGAACCTCATACCAGTGGTCTATTTTTTGAATCTTGAGGTTGCTTCCTTCTACTTTCAACCCATTTCTTTACATTTATCCTCCTCCCATTCATTCCTTTGTAATATATGTGTATATACATGTGTAATATATGTGTCCATATCTGGTCCCCCACTGAAGTAAGTTCCTTTGAGTGCAAGGACTCTGTGATAATACACACACACACACACACACACACACACACACACACATATATTTACTTCCCATTCTCACCCATAGCATTGGCAAAGCAGTTAGACATAGCAGACACTAGATGAAATTATAAGGATAAACAAATTAATAGCTATTATCAAAGGGGATTGGGTAAATGTCATAATAGAAGTTTAAGAAATTTACTCTGAATAACTGGAACTTATTAAACTTCTAATGTGTTACCTCACAAGACAACTGTAACCAAACCAACATGAGTTGGTTCCTTGGTGAGTCAGAAACTAAACCAAGTTGAGTTGTCACACAAAGAAAACTTTATTTGGAGCATATAAGGAGATCACAGGGAATGGCTGCCAAAGCTGTATCTCCCTGAGCAAGGGTGGATGGGATCTTTTTATTTAGTGTTAGGATGAATATTTAAATAAGAAAGCCTGGTCATCAGATGCAGAAGTGGGCATATGTTCACATGTGAGTCTTAAGGAAACATGCCTAGACATACATTGTGTGCTATGCAAATGAGGCTTGAGCTCCTCCTCAGCTGGAGATTTTAGTAGTATAATGAGGTAAAGGTCATCATTAGTCATTCTTGAGGTTAGTCAGGGGTTAAGCTCAAACTGGTCTGGGTGGTCTAGGCAGCTGGAGGTCTTGTCAAGGCAGTCCCTATTGCTCAAGGGGCAGTTTTGTTTTCCATTTGCCTGAGATAAGAGATAAGCTGGAAAGAAGAGCTCAAGGGAAAATGTAGGACAAAAGTGGGTGAGTACAAGCAGGTGGGTAGTAAAGGTCCAGTCTTGGCATCTAGTTGGTGACACAAACATATAAGACAGTGGAATATCTTTATTTTGTATAAAAAGAGTTCAAATTCAGTTAACCTAATAATCTGTAGATCAATCCTGGATTCAGACAAGAACTTGTCCAGTTTTAAGTCTTATGATATTTCTACACAATCATGTTTCCCAGGGTAATTACACATGAGAAAGAACATATCCTAGAGGGAAGGATTGGAAATAGTTTTCTGAAAGTGGTGATATTTGAGATAGATCTTGAGATCAGACAGGATTCTGAAAGAGAGATAAGACAGAAACACGGTTAGCAAAGGGAAGAATACAGGCCAGCAATTGGGGAGCTTGGAGAATGATTGGGTTAATAGTAATCCATGTGACCTATAGTTTTGGTATATGACTAGTAATCAAAAAATGTTATCATATGAACATGATGCAAAATTATTTATATACTTTTGCTATTTTAAAAACATATGTACCAGGGTGCCTGGACAACTCAGTCAGTTGACTCTTGATTTCACCTCAGGTCATGGTCCCTTGGAGCCTACTTAAGGGTCTCTCCCTCCCTCTGCCCCTCTTCCCCACTCGCATGCTCTCTCTCTCTCTCAAAATAAATAAATAAATAAATAAATAAAAACAAAAAATAAAAGCATATGTATCAAGTTATGTTATCCCCCTGCTCAGAATGCTTCAAGGTCTTTCCATTTCACTCAGAATAAATCCAAGATCCTTTCCACACGATCCCCAATGCTGCTGCAATGAATTCAGTAACTACTTTTTCTCTCTCACCCACTTAATATCATTTATACTAGTTTTTTTTTTCTTTTTTTGTACTTTTTCAACTCGCCAAGGCCTCACTTCAGGGTAACTGGCATTTTCTGGGTCTAGAATTTTTTTTTCCTGTAGACAGTTCTATTGCTTAATGTCTTGATATAGTCTAGTTTCTGTTCAGCTGTCATCTCCTAAAAAGGTGGCTTGCCTAGCCATGCTATCTGAAATAACAACCCTCTTTACTCTACTCTGTAACCATTTATCCAGCCTATTGTTCTTCCTATTAGTTGTCTCCACCCAACATTAAAATAACTGTCAAGGTCATCAGAAATAAGAAACATCTTAAAAAATGTCACAGCCAAGAGGACCCTAAGGAGACCTGACACCTGAATATAATGTGGTATCTTGGATGGAATTCTGGGACACTAGGTAAAAACTAAGGAAATCTCAATAAACTATGAATTTAAGGTTTATAATATATTAATATGTAAGATGTCAGTAATAGGGAAAGTTAGGTATAAAAAAGCTCTCTGTAGTTAATAATTTTTCTGTAAATCTAAAATAATCTAAAATAAATTTTTATTTAAAAAAAAGTTGTGTGTGTACTGTTTGATTATTATCCATTTTCCTAGAAATTCTTGTTCACTGCTTTATTATTAGTGTTAGAACAATGTCTGGCACATAACAGACATTCATAAGTATTTGTCTGATCAATCAATCAATTAATTAATTATGTAATTTATACCTCACATGAACCTTCTGATGGGCTCAAAGACCTTAAATAATATTTGCAAGGTTATACAAAGAGCAAGGGTTAGAATCAAGATTTAAACTCAATTCAAGCCAATTCCAAAGTGTGTCTCTTTAACCAGAATTTGGGACTGAAAAGGGAAATCCGAGTACAGAATTTGTATTTGGTGTAGGTGCAGTAGGGAATCATGGAAGGTTATGAGCAGAGATAGTAGCAAAGCAGATTTTCTTTTTTTTTTTTTTTTTTTTTAATTTTTTTTTCTTTTTTTTTTTTTTTTAATTTTTTTTTTCAACGTTTATTTATTTTTGGGACAGAGAGAGACAGAGCATGAACAGGGGAGGGGCAGAGAGAGAGGGAGACACAGAATCGGAAACAGGCTCCAGGCTCCGAGCCATCAGCCCAGAGCCTGACGCGGGGCTCGAACTCACGGACCGCGAGATCGTGACCTGGCTGAAGTCGGACGCTTAACCGACTGCGCCACCCAGGCGCCCCAGATTTTCAAAGTGAAGAATGAATTAAGAAGGGTAAAGCCAGGGATGGGAGGACCAATTTGAAGATTGTGACACTGATACAAACGAAAAGATATGATACCTAAGCCATGTGGCAATGACAGTGCAAGAGATAGTTTGGTATAGGAATATAGAAGACTGACAAGTGACTCAAGGTCGTGAGCAAAGAGAAAAAATGGAGATTAAACTGAAGTTATGAGTCTGGATGACTAGAAAAATCATAATCAACTGGAATGAAGAATTGTAATTCCTTTCTGACCTTCCTACATATCCACATTCTCATATGCAGCAAATGAACATAAATATACAAAAATAGGAAATTTTTTGAAAAAGTTAAAAACACTACACAAAATATAAATTATTTTCAAAATGATTTTATTTAGTAGATTCCTAAGCAAAAAGCTAGAACAACAGAGTTTATTGTTATCTTAGTATACGTTTTGCTTTATCTGACAAAGT
This sequence comes from Leopardus geoffroyi, assembly GCF_018350155.1. NCBI lineage: Eukaryota > Metazoa > Chordata > Mammalia > Carnivora > Felidae > Leopardus > Leopardus geoffroyi. The sequence goes on from NC_059328.1 coordinate 68,244,207, forward strand.
GTGAAAGGTTTTAATTTATTCATGTCTCAGGTATACAACTTTGGTAATAAAAAAAATCCTTGTAGAAAGAATATTGAGACCTCTGGCCTTCACATCAGTCTTGGGGTTATTAAATGATAATTATAACTATTACTTACTATCTATCTAAGACTAACACACGTACAACCCACAGAACAAAAGAAAAAGAAAGGTGTTACCCTGGAGCAGAGTAATTTTTTTATGATCAATAGTCTATCATTAGCATAATGTTTATTTTATGCATCTGCAGACTTTTTGTCACCTGAATTGTGGTTTATAAGTATTAACCTATTGATCTTTGCTACTCTTCCATCCGCTATAAGAGTTGCAGATAAACATCATCACATCATCACATCTTTTTTTGTAGGTGAAGGACAAAACAATAGCAAACCTTTAGATATCTGATGACTGGACATGGCTAAAGAAAGATTCAGAATCCAAGGCTGTCTAACTACATAAATTCCTCAAGCTATCCTGAAGGCTTACGTTTTAGTTTATTTGCAACATTCAAGCTGATAATATGTTCTTTTCAATGCAAATCTAGAATGAGTACAATAACATAATACACATTATTTTACCCAGCGTATGACATGTGATTTAACATGCTTTATAAATTATCGAGTAACATACTGAAAGTATACTTGGCCTGTTTCACAAAGATCTACAGCCATTTTTGTATTTTTTCCAAGTTTTAGCAGTAATTTATTAAGCAAGATATCCTGATTTCTCTGCTGGAAAAGTGTCTTTCCATTCTTTAGGGAATTCATTACACTGGATAGCAATCTGATTTCATCTAGGTCGTGAAGATCAGCTCTTTGAATGACCAAAACAATACACCCTTAAAAATAATAAAAGAATACATTTACAGGAATCTAAGAAATTCATTACAAATCCATTACTTTTCCTAAACATTTTTTTTTTTAATTCAGTTTGTGTGGATTTTTTAATAGAAAGCTTTATCTGGTCCATTTTTCTCTAATTTATTTTGCTAAAGTAAACCTGACACAAGACTGAGTCCTGGGACCAACATCCGAGTTATATTTAATGAAAATTTAGGGCACAAAGCACTTCAATTATTCATATTTCCTGATTTATACTGAAAAATGGGTGCACATATGTGTGTTCTTTTGATAGGGTTCAAATTAGCAGTGAGCTTTTGAAAATTGGTCCTTAGTAACTTCAACAAATGTCTTTTTACCAGCTTATCTTGAGCAAAACAGAGACTTTTAAATCAAACTTCTATTTCATCTATTTCTTTCTTTATTACTGAAATGAATAAAGTAATTTTGTATGGAAACTTAAATGCTTATCAAAATTGGGAAGCAATAAGTACAACAATAAAGCCATTTGTTAGAAGCTTCATATATTATTATATTATATTATTATGACTAGAGTGATATATTTGTCTTTTCACAGGGAGTTACGTGGATTTTTTTAAGCGGTGAACCCAGACATGTCATGTCTGTGCAAGCCACAGAACCAAAAATTACGTCCAGTTGAACCTGCTGTAATTTGTTTATGCAAAGGGACTTTAGAAGTGGGAACCAACAGCCCCCATTTCATCAGATGCAGCACAGAAAAAGACTCAGTCACAGGTCTGACAAATCCACATTCAGGTCCATATGGTCATTTATCCTCCCTATGTCTTTGAAAGTAAAATACTGTGAAGGCGGCATTTGAGTTTTTGGTGACAAATTACTTTTCTCAATGGAATCAAAGGCTGTGGCCATCTGCAGTGAAATAGATGAGCCACAGCTGGCTTTCATAATAATCAATCCTGATTGCGGCAGGACCGTGGCACTTCTGGATTGATTGTGAGGACCCGCTGTGACAAACAATACTGACCAATTCAGCTACATAGACAACCAGTTATTTCTCATGTTCAGATGCAGACTCTACCTCATGTCATCGGAGGGAAGGGAAGAGATGAAAATCGTCCAATATCCTTGGTCAGTGGTGGAAACCTGAAAATTCAGAAAATTCTTCGATCAGATTTGGAGACCTAAACGAGCTACGTGACATGCCGATAGTGTGATTAGATGTATATTATATCAGCAAAATGGGGAGCCATGGTTTACCAGGAATTTCTGTCATGCCTCCTCAACCTGCACATGCATCTTAGAGAATACATCTTTATGAATAACTCCTGCTATATGAAGGGTAGTCCACTTGATTCCAGTTTTTCTTCTCTTATGTCCCCCTGGCACAGCTGATTCGGCCAGGGATGGACATCCATGAAAAGGCAGGCAGTTCATAAGCATGGTAGTGACTTTGTGGTCCAAGCTAATCAAATTCCTCTTTTGGGAATTTGGAATGGGACATCAAAGACACTGAGGTAGTTAGCTCTGAAGAATTACGCTCAAAAACTATATAATCTCTAAATTTCAGTAAACTGCCATAGGACAAACATTAGTGGCAGGAAAGGAAGAGTAACAACGGCTAACAAATATCGAATACTTACCCTATGTCAGACACTATGCTGAATGTTTGTCACCCACTATCTATTCTAAACCTTGACCTCACATCCCTATTAAACCTGTTGATAGGTGCTGTTTATATCCTTGTATAACTGATGAAAATTCTGAAATTTGGAGACATTAATTAAATTCCCCCGTCATGTAGATGTAAAATAAAGACAGATCCAAAGCTTAATTCTACTAGACTTCTCTTGATTATTCAGCTACAGAACTGGGAATCTATGGGGTTGGGGTGGAGAGAGAGAGAGAGAGAGAGAGAGAGAGAGAGAAAGAGAGAGAGAGAAACACCATAAGGAGAAATAACCTTACTATATAGCCTTGAGATAGTGGTCTTCTTTTTTATAGCTTCTGAACTGCAGTTCTCATAGATCTAAATATTCATTGATCTCTGTCCTCAGAGACATGTTCCTATGTCCCCCACTGTGTCTCTAGATTCATGTACAGTACACAATACTTTGGGTAGAGCTATTGAGATAATTAAAGCAAAGATCATAGTTTGTCTTCATTTCTTCAGATATTCATTTCAATGTTTGGTAATTCACGTTGATTTCAGAGATTTGACCTTAGTATTGTGTGTTTGCCTGAATGAAAGGTAACCAACTAGTGACTGTGAGGAAATGTGAAATTTGTGTTTTCTCAGCAATTTCCTACGTTTCAATTAATAAGGAATGCCCAAGACTGAGTCAGAAAAAAGTTTATTTATTATTAATAATGTATATGATCTCAATATACATGTGCTTCTCCTTCCCTCTAGAATCACTTTCATATTGTGATATATTAAATCTGTTCCAAATGAACAGGTCACTAATAGTTTTAGCCTGTTACAGTGTTTCGATCCTGGAAAGAAAATCTCAATGCGGGGAGAGCAGAACCCCTCCCTTTCTCCACTTTTTACCAACTGGTTAAACTGTTACTCTAAAGATGAGTCACTGGGGGATTTATACCCAATGTTTTGTTTCTGTTTTTGTTTTTGTTTTTGTTTTTTTCTCAATGTCTGGAAAAGAAGAAGGCCTCGATAATTCAGACACCCTGAACTTTCTGAAGAAGCCTGCTTTTTTATGTAGGAGCGACATTCAAAGGAGAACAAAAATCCTGTACTATTTTTCAGCTTGCACTGTTTGTGCATTTCGGTTCCCTTGATTTTACTATCCTCCACTTCGTTTGAAGATGGGAGTTTTCACTTGGCTGCCAAGTTGGGTTAATTCACATTTCGACTGTTCAAAGGCAAGATTCCGCAAGGGCTCCAACACCAGCCATGTGGCTCAGTCTGGGCCAGGCCTCCATGCTGTCTGCGAGCCCATCAGCATCGGTGTGTTCCATGTTCCACAAGCAGACAGTACAATCATGGTCTCTTTTCCAGAGAGTCGACTACTGCTATGTTTGGCAGTAGTTAACTGTTTAAGCAAATGTAGGATACTGGAATAGCAATTCAAGCTGTATAATGAGACACAGAAATAGTTCCTTAGCATTTTCCATTACTTTCATAATGCTTCACCATCATTCTCCCTAAAAGTGTTTCTCTTTGTTTTATAAGGGGGAGGGAATTAAAGGTTATTTATTGCAAAAACGCAAAGATTCCTTTATTCTCTTTGATATTGTTCACAAATCCTGTGTCATTACAGACAAATTGTTGAGAAGATTTGCAGATAATCTTGTCTCAATTTTCTTAAACTCATTCTGCTGTATTTTTCTCTTAGAGTAATGTCCTCACTGTAATGGAATTTCAAATATATTAGCAGATATTGCCATCGATCTTCCTCCAAAATAAATAACTATTAAATGTATATGTTGCATTCATATAAATAAAAAATACAAAAATCGCTCAAATATACACATCAATATTTTACATGATTCCACTCATCTCTATAGCATATTTTTTGAGGATTAATGGCTCATTTTGCATTTCTTTGAGGTGTAGGGCTTTTGCTACACTGGCAAGTTCATATTGGGGTAGGAAAAAATAATTCAACAGAGTATATTGAAAGAGAAATTGAGAAAAATAATAAAACTGTATGCTACTTCAAACCCAACTAAATCCAGCTCCTTCAATACACACATACATTGAGATGTCTAATCAGGATTAAACCACGATATGCTGGTAAATAGATATATTATGTATACATACATATATACATATACATAAACACATATATATACACACATGCATATATATATATATATATATATATATATGTGTGAAAAGAGTCTACTGAAGTGACATTGTATGTTCACATTGAATGTTTTAAGAAATATTAAAATGTCTGCTTGTGATAAATATTATAAAGATATGACAGAATAAGAGTGCTAGACAGTGACAGAGGCATCATGTTATCACGTGATCATCTATACCAAGGCACCATTTGAATAGAGAACTGCCAAATTGATGGACTGCATTTTCAGTTTGGGGGAAGATCAATGCAGGCAGAGGATGCAACAAAGGCCTGAGACCTGGGCATGCTGGTTGTGTTCCAGGATCAGTGAGGGGGCCAAGGGGCTGGAATAGCTGGAAAGAGCAGAGGGTGGTAAGACTTGTAGTCAGAGAGGTACAGGTGAAGTAGTGTCTCACAGAGGCAATGGAAGGGCCTTGCGTTCTACTCGGGGAGAGAAGGAAGAGGATAATAGGAGAGTTCTAAGCAGAAGAGTAGCATGATCTGACACATATTTTTCATGTTGACTCTCTCACATTTGGTGGGGTTTTTTTCTTTTTTAAATGTTTATTTATTTATTTTCAGGGGAGGGAGGGTCAGAGAGAGGGAGAGAGAGAATCCCAAGCAGGCTCTGCAGTCAGCACAAAGACCCATGCAGGGCTCGAACTCATGAACTGTGAGATCATGACCTGAGCCAAAATCAAGAGTCAGACGGTTAACCGACTGAGCCACCCAGGTGCCACTCACATTTGGTTTTTTGTTTGTGTTTTTTAATTACCATGTGTGTTGTGAGATTGGGCAGGGCATGCACTGTCCAATTGGCTATGGTATATGATGATGCTTATGGTATATGATGATGTGGTATATGATGATGTCTAGGCATGCTTCACTCATTCACTTTCCTTCTTTTTTTATTTTATTGAGGTAAAATTGGTATACAAGTTTATATTAGTTTCAGAACATAATAATTCAATATTTGTATCCACTACAAAGTGATCACCACAATAAGTCTAGTTACCATCCAACACCATACAATTGATCCCCTTACCTCATTTCTCCCACTCCCACTCCTCTGAAAACTACCAATAGGTTCTCTGTATCAGAGCTTTGTTTTGTTTGTTTAGGTTTTTATATTTCACATATAAATGAAATAATATGGTATTTGTCTTTCTCTGTCTGATTTATTTCACTCAGCATAAGGTCCATCTGTGTAGTCACAAATGGCAAGATTTTCTTCTTTTTTATGGTGGAATAGTATTCCATTGTATATTATATTCCTCTTTACCTATTCATCCATCAATGTACACTTAAGTTGTTTTAATATCTTGGCTACTGTAAATAATGCTTCAATTAACATAAGGGTGCATTTCCCTTCTTGAATTAATAATTTCATTTTCTTTAGATAAATATCTAAAACTGGAATTGATGAACCAAACGGTAGTTCTATTTCAATTTTTTGAGAAACTTCCATATTGTTTCCCATAGTGGTTGTACCAATTTTTATTTCCACCAACGGTGTATAAGGGTTCCCTTTTCTCCAAATCCTCTCCAATACTTGTTACTTCTGGTCCTTTTGCTAATATCCATTCTAACAGGTGTGAGGTGATATTTCATTGTGGTTTTGATTTGCATTTCCCTGATAATTACTGCTATTGAACATCTTTTCATGTGCCTGTTGGCTCTCTGTATGCTTTCTTCGGAAAAATGACCATTTAGATCCTCCGCCCATTTCTTAATCACAGTGTTTGTTTGTTTGTTTTTGCTGTTGAATTGTTTGAGTTCTTTATATAATTTATATATTTACTCCTTATTAGATGTGTGATTTGCAAATATTTTCTCCCATGAAGTAGGTTGTCTTTTCATTTTGGTGATGGTTTCCTTAATTGTGCAGAAGCTTTCTAGTTTGACACAGTCCCTCATGTTGATTTTCGCTTTTGTTGCCTTTGGTTTTGGTCAGATCCAAAAATTCAATGCCAAGACTGATATCAGGGAGCTTACTGCCATGCTTTCTTCTAGGAGCTTTATGGTTTCAGGTCTCACATTCAAGTCTTTAATCCATTCTGAGTTAATTTTTATGTATAGTGTAAGATAGAGGTCCAGTTTCATTCTTTTGCCTGTGGCTGTCCAGTTTTCTCAACACCATTTATCGAAGAACTGTCCTTCTCCCCATTGTATATTCTTGGCTTTTTTTGGTCATAAATTAATTGCCTGTATATGTGTGGGTTTATTTCTGAGATTTCTATTCTGTTCTATTGATCTATGTGTCTGTTTTTATGCCAATACCATACTATTTTGATTACTATACCTTTGTTGTACAGTTTGAAGGCCGAGAGTGTAATAACTCCAGTTTGTTCTTTCTCAAGATTGCTCTGGCAACTTGGGCTCTTTCGTGGTTCCGTACAAATTTTATAATTCTTTGTTCTAGTTCTATGAAAAATGTCATTGGAATTTTGATAGGGGTTGAATCTGTAGGTTGCTTTGGGTAATATGGACATTTTAATAATTTAGTTCTTCCAATCCATGAACATAGAAAGCTTGTTCATTTATTTGTGTCTTCTTCAAATTTTTTATCAGTGTTCTATAATTTTCAGTGTATAGGTCTTTCAACCCCTTGGTTAATTTTACCACTAGGTATCTTATTCTTTTTTATGTAATTGTAAATGGGACTGCTTTCTGAATTTTTCTTTTTTTAGTTTGTTATTAGTGTGTAGAAATGCAAGCAACTTCTTTATATTAATTTTGAATACTGTAACTTTCCTAAACTCATTTATTAATGCTAACGGTTTTTTAGCAAAGTCTGCAGGGTTTTCTATATGTAACATCATGTCATCTGTAAATATTTCTTCCTTTTCAATTTGGATGACTTTTATTTCTTTGTCTTGCCTAATTGCTGCAGCTAGGACTTTTTAATACAATGTTGAATAAAAGTGGTGAGATTGAGCATCTTTGTCTTGTTCGTGATCTTAAAGGGAAAGCTTTCAGGTTTTCACCATGCAGTAATGATGCTCGTGTGGTTTTGTCATACATGGTTTTTATTATATTGAGGTACATTCCTCTAGACCCACTTTTCTGAGAGTTTTTTTTTTATCATAAATTGATGTTGAACTTTCAGTAAATACATTTTCTGCATCTATTGAGATGATTCTATGATTTTTATCCTTTATTTTATTAATATGGTATATCATGTAGATTGATGTGTGATGCTGAACCATCCTTGCATCTCTGGAATAAAATCCACTTGATCATGGTGTATGATCCTTTTAACGTATCGTTTAATTTCATTTGCTATTATTTTTGTTGAGTATTTTTGTATCTATGTTCATCAGGGATACTGGCCTATAATTTTCTTTTTTGGAGGTGTCCTTGTCTGGTTTTGGTGTCAGGGTAATGACGGTCTTATAAAATAAGTTGGGAAGCATTTTCTCCTCTTCAATGTTTTGTAGGAGTTTGGGAAGGCTAGCTATTAAATCTCCTTTGAATGTTTGGTAGAGTTCACCAGAGAAGCCATTTGCTTCTGTACTTTTGTTTTTTGGAGGTTTTTGAATATTTAAACTTCTTACTCATAAATGATCTGTTCAGATTTTCTATTTCTTCGTGATTTAGTATTAGAAGATGGTATGTTTCTAGAAATTTATCCATTTTTTCTATGTTGTCCAATTTTTTGACATATAATTGTTCATAGTGGTCCTTTATGATCCTTTGTATTTCTGTGGTATTCGTTTTAACTTCCCTTTCATTTCTAATTGTATTCATCTGAGACTTTCCTCTTTTGTTTTTGCTGTATCCCGTAGATTTTAGATAAGTTGCATTTCCATTTTAATTTGTTTGTAACTTTTTTTTAAATTTCCCTTTTGATTTCTTCATTGACTCATTGTTTATCCAGTAGCATGCTGTTTAGTCTCCACATATTTGCGTTTTTTTCCAGTTGCCTTCTTAATTGATTTCTAACTTCATACCATTGTGATTAGAGAAGATGATTGATATAATTTCAATCCTCTTAAATTTATTGAGACTTCTTTTGTGTCGTAATATGTGATCTACCCTAGATAATTCCATGTGCTCTTGAGGAGAATGTGTATTCTGCTGCTTTTGGATGGAATGCTCTGTGTATATCTATCAAGTCTATCTAGTTCATGTGTCATTTAAAGTCTATGTTTCCTTAATGATTTTTTTAAATGTTTATTTAATTATTTTTGAGAGAGAGAGAAAGTGAGAGATGAGCAGGGGCAGAGAGAGAGAGAGAGAGTCTCAAGCAGGCTTCAAGCTCTGTGTGGAGCCTAACTTAGGATTCAATCTCATGATTGTGAGAATATGACCTGAGCTGAAATCAAGAGTCAGATGCTCAACCAACTGAGCCATTCAGGCATTCCTCCTTATTGATTTTCTGCCTGATCATTCACTCTACCTATCTGGCCTCTGCTGGCATTTGAAATTGTGTCCCTTATTCCAGACAGTTTCTGTCTTTAATCACATAATAGGAAACCATTCTTAAAACCCAAGCTCAAGGTGCCTGGGTGGCTCAGTTGGTTAAGTGTCCGGCTTCAGTTCAGGTCATGATCTCATAGTCCGTGGGTTCAAGCCCTGCATCCAGCTCTCTGCTATCACCACAGAGCCTGCTTTAGATCCTCTGTCCCCCCCACCCCTCTCTGCCTCTCTCTCTCTCACTGTCTACAATAATTAAACATTAATAATTAAAAAAAATACACAAGCTCAAGTTGCTACCCTTTATGTTTCATTTTTTTTTCTTTCAATGCATCAGTTTTCCTCAGACATTGTCATGCTCACATTCTGAAGTGTAAAATAGTTCTAAAACTTCCAAGTCTTCTGGGATTTGTTGTGTCACTCAGAATAGTTTAGGCCTAAAAACTAGACATACCAGAAGATCTTGAGCTTATTGCCAACTAGAGACCAGAATGATTCTAAAGATCTTTTAAATTTCCTTTTTTTTTTAAAGCATATTTATTTATTTTGAGACAGAACACAAGCAGGGGAGGGTCAGAGAGAGAGAGAGAGAGAGGGAGAGAGAGAAACCCAAGCAGGTTCTGTGCTGTCAGCACGGAGTCAACATGGGGCTCAATCCCATGTGAGATCATGACCTGAGCCAAAATTAAGAGTCAGATGCTAAACTGATTGAGCCACCCAGGTGCCCCAGACCTTTTAAATTTCTCTTGAAGAATATCTGGGCAAAACTGGAAAAGGACTCATAAGTAGACAAAGTCATCCCCAGGGAATGAGGAGGTCAGCCATAGTATATCCTAAAATTTACTCCACAACATACTGCTATAGAAAAAACAGCCAAAAATTCACTTCCAATATAGACTTGAAGAAGGAAAGAAATATCCCAGAAGCAGACTAGGCATGTTTAGAAGTGGAAAGAAAACTATACACTCTTTGTTCTGATAATGACATCTGTAAGAGCCAAGTTGGTGGGGAAAAGAACCTTGGGTTTCTTTTTCTTACAAGTTTCCCTCCATTCAGCTTCCTTCTTGAGTACCAAGCATGTCAGTGGAGTTCAGAACTTTCACTACCATGCACAGAATCCACTATACACCCCAATTTAACATTTCATGGAAGATCAAAATGTCACTTATTAACATTTGGTTTGTCCTCATGAGATTCCTAGCACTGGCTCAATAATACTCTAGAATTGAGCTCATAGGGTCTATAAAATCTTCCAGGCAAATTTAATTTTTATTTGCCCCGTTTAATATGCATTACCAGTTAGATTTATTAAGCATGTACTATGTGTCAAGCACTCTGGGCTCTGGATATTAGGCCTTAGTTATAACAAGATTCATAAAAACTATTCTTTCCTTGATGAATGCATGTTCTAGTAGAGTAGACAGAACTATAAATAGGTATATAGTGATGTAGTCTATTAGGTGTTATTACTGAGGTAAAAATAAACTGTGAATACACAGAGGACACTATCTTTCTGAAGGAAGATCCCATGCAGAATTGAGCACCTCAATTTTCACTTGTCACTTTACATTTTAACTCATACTAGCATCCAGGAAAAAATAATTTCATGTATCACAAATCCTATAAGGTTGTAAAGGTAAGATAGTAGATGGGCTTCGATGACATCTTAAAGACATTGAATTGCATGCTATATAGCAATGGGAATACACTGAAGGTGTTTAAGCAGAAGAGATACTTGATTGTAATTATATTCCCTCATTTGTATTCCTAGACCAGGCCTTTCCTCTGAGCATCTGATTCATATATCCAACAGCCTACCTTATTTACTTCTCTCCTTAGAGGTATCACAAATCTTGCAAGTAAAAAATATTCAATATTGATTTCTTTCTAATCTAGCCCCTCCCCTAATCTTTGCCATTTCTGACAGTGAGTGACGTGACCACCTACCCACTGCTAACTCCAGACACTTGGAAGCCATTCTCAAGTCTTCCATTTTCCTTATCCCCCATCAACAAGTCCTTTAATTTTTCCACCTCTAGGTTGCATTTGGGATCTGTCCATTCCTATTTCCTTTACTCCCACCCTAGTCAAAGCCACCTTCATGGTACAGACTCACTATGACAATGATTTCCTCCTGGGTTTTTCCACCTCCACTATGTCTTGCTCCAGGCCCTTCTCTATAGCAGCCAAAGAGTCCTCCACTTATTTATAGCATAGTGCCTAATTTGCATCCTTCATAAAACATATTGCAGCCTGTAATTAAATAAATGATGATGATACATGATAGATAGGTAGGTAGGGAAATAGACAAAAATGTAGACAGATAAGTTGCTGTTATTTAGTTGTTTATTCTTTGTCTCCCCTATTAGACCATTACACTGCAAACTCCATGGGGTCTCTTACATCCACTGTAACCTCTACATCAAAGTGCTCAATGAATTTTTGTTGAAAGAATGAAATACACTTGGGGCACCTGGGTGGCTCGATCGGTTAAGCGTCCAACTCCTGATTATGGCTCAGGTCATGATTTCACAATTCATGAGTTCGAGCCCCACATCCAGCTCTGTGCTGACAGCATGTAGCGGCTCAGGATTCTCTCTCCCTCTCTCTCTGCCCCTCCCCCACTTGCATGCATTCTGTCTCTCAAAATAAATAAATAAACATGAAAAATTGTTTAAAAGAATGAGATACACTTTCATTTTTTTGGTCATTTTCCTTGGAATTTATGTAACTAATTTCCATATATTTCCAACTTATTTAACTTAGGAGTCTAAAAATTCCTTCCTCTGACCACTTTTTACTAGGTGCAAAAGATTTGGAAAAGATAACATCTCATCCACCCCTTTTCACTGCAAAGCACTAGAAAACAATATTGCAGGGCATTTTCAAATGCTATAATTCCCATATATGGCCAATTTCTAGATTTGCTGGAATTTTTATTTAAATAGATATCCATTTAGTCTGTCATCAAAGTGAAGCAGATAGTTAAGTCTGCTTCTCTATTGTTGATGTCTTGAGCGAAATAAAAATAAATAAAACCATTCCACTCAAACATTGTTTATATATATAAGCAACATAGGTAACTTTGCATTGCAAGTACACATAAACATTTTTCTTGTGTTATTTCACTCCCAGATTCTAGCCAAAACATTAAAAAAAGACTATTCTTGCAATCCTTGCAGAATTTCAAGCCTTAGTCAAAGAAGAAAATCCCAAAAATCTTTTCAGAAATCCTATTTGGGCGCTATTCCCAGCCTAATTTTGCAGACCAAGATGTTTGGGCAGTCCTGGTATGCCAGGGATAAGCAGTTGAGGATTTTTATCTGAACCAAACCCAAATTCCAGCCCTAATTAAAATACCACAACATTGTTAACTCCTTGACTATGTTAGACATTGGTTTAGTTGAACTAATTCCACTTCTGGAATACAGCCTCTCATTTACGTTCCTGCTGATTGCTTATATTTTCATTTCAGCTCCCCATTGTTTTTCAAAGGATAGAAGTATTGTCCCAGTTTTTGTTGCTATGCAAACATCTCTAGAGTTACATAAAGAAAGCAAAATTACTAAAGACAGATAATACAGGTATGGTAACAGAAACTTCTGGAACCTTCTGTCTTCTCCATTTTTCTTCCTCTGATGACAAGATGGTGCAAAAGATGTCTTGTGACATTTTATTTATATTTTCCTGTACACTTTGAAGAAAGGAATACTGAATATATATACACACACATATATATACACACACACACATATATATATATATATATATATATATATATATATACACACACATATATACATATTTATATATATAACAATTCAAATGTTGGCATTTAAGTTCATAGTCCCCTATGTAGGAAGCATGAACAGGCAAGATTAGTGTAAACTCTTTCTGTGTTTATACAACCAAGTATATATGTAATTGATGCATAGAAACTACTGTTCTGTAAGAATATGCCCTAAATTCTTTGAAATCCCATCAAAGAAAATCAGCAAAGGACACATGTTCTCTGTCCCTCGTCCCAAGACTGCTTCACATAAGTATTCACCTTTTGATCCTGTTCCCTTCAAACCTTCTTTAAGCCCCTCAATTTTAACTTGCATTACCTGTTGTTAGCACCGCTGCTATACCCTCATTACTATTTCGCTGGGAGTTCTGGAACCTGGTATGAAGTCAAATATAAAGTGACAAGTGAAAACCAAAGGGTTTCGAAGTACAAATTGTATATGATCGTCTTGCCATAACAGAATAGTGTCATTGTCCTGCAAAATTAGAGATTCTATGCTCTTCTACTTCAGAGAATTAGCAGTATAAATGCTATTCGACAGCTAATGGGACTTCTAGAGAGATTGGGAAATGTTCCCCAGAAGTAGCAGAAGTAGGGTGTTCTTGGATTCCCCATATACTTTTCTCAACACATACACATATCATTTGTTAAGCTGAGAAATTGTTCACTGGCCATTTCCCCTAAGTGCTGGGCAAAAAGCAATGAGAGAAGTTCAAAAAATGTCTCTCTTGTGGAGCTCACATTCTAGTTGGGAAGATAGTTAACAAACAAATGAGTGAGTACAATGTATATTAGCTCAGAGGATGGCAAGAGCTGTAGGGAGAAGTAAGGCAGGAAAGGAGGACAGGACTGAGCTGGGAGTGGGAACGTTAGGCAGTAAATGGAATTTTAATAGAGTGACCAGGGAAGCCCTCACTACATAAAAGACATTTCATAAAAATCTTGAGTCATGCAGGCAAGGTATCTGGGGAAGGGCATGCTAGATAGAGGGGACAATGAATCAAAGGACTTGAAAAGGGTGCCTGCTTTGTGTGTTGGAGGCACAGCAAGAAGGCCAGAGGTCCAAGTGAAGAAGGTAGGGAGAAAGTGTAGGATATGATGTCAGAAAGGTCAGAAGGAGGGGGAAAGAGTCCAGGCAGGGGCTTGTTGGTCAGTGCAAGGACTTTGGCAGTTATGTTTTAACCTGAATGACACATGAAGCCTTTGGAGGTGTGTCAGTTTCCTAGGTATTGGCAGGACCATGCCACCTCCAGAAATTCTATAGGAGACTGCTTCCTTGCCTCTTCCTGCCTTTGGTGGCTTTAGGTGTTCCTTAGCTTGGGACTATATCAACAGGATCTCTGCCTCACTGTTCATGTGATCATCTCTGAGCCACTATTTCTGAAAGAGACAGAGAGAGCAAGCAGAGAAGCAGGGGAGGGACAGAGAGAGAGGGAAAGATGATCCGAAGCAGGCTGTGCACTGACAGTAGAGGGCCCAATGAGGGGCTCAAACTCACGAACTGTGAGATCATGACCTGAGCCAAAACTGGATGCTTAACTGACTGAGCCAGCCAGGCACCCCACATCTCAATATCTTTAACTTAATTATATCTAGACAACTTTTGTTTGTTTGTTTGTTTGTTTTTTCCAGTAAAGTCACATTCACAGGCTCCGGACATTAGCATGTGATCACATCTTCTTTGAGTCCACATTCAATCTGTTACATGGAGTTCTGAGGAGAGAAGCAGCAAGATCTGACTTGTGTTTGAGCAGGTTCATTCCAGTTCCTGTGGTGGAAATGGACTATAGGGAAGTAGGACAACTGTCCAAGGGACTCCAACAGACCGTAGAACGCAAAGCAATAATTTGGGTGAGTACGTGACCTGTACCCGAGCAGTAGTAATGGAGGTGGTGAAAAGGGGTTGGATTATAGACACATTTTAAAAGTAGAGGATAGAATTACAAAAGATTTTAGGTGAAATGTAAAAGAAAAGGTAGAGTCAAGGGTGAATCCAAGGTTTAGGGGCTTAAATATTTGTGAGTTACTTTTGATGTATATGGTAGGAATGCCTCCTTTTCTATAAAGCTCGTATATTTGGGGTATTAAGGTCATTAGCTTGCCTCTAATCTTCGCCCAGCGGGTCTCACGATGGATGTCATTTCCCTCCAACAGCTTTCTCTGACTTCAGTAGATTAGATCAATATGTCTCTATGCTCTGCACCCTAAGGTCAAGGTCATCCCTATTATAACCTTTTGGGTTGTTTTTTTTTGTTTGTTTTTGTTTTTGGTCATTTGTTTTAGTTTGCTTTTGCAAACTACCCCAGAAATTAGTGTCTTAAAACAAACAAAAACATGTCTCTAGCTCATGGTTTTGCAGATTGACAATTGGCTTCTCTTGACTGTGCTGCTGGTCTGGTCTGGGCCATGGACTTCTTGCTCTGGTCTGGACTTGATCAGGCATCTGCAATTATCTAGTGGGTCAGCAGCAGCTGCCTGACTCACAATGGCCTCAGGTGAGATGGCTATGATGGCTGGGGTCTCTTTATGGTCTCTCATCCCCCACAGGATGGCCTGAGTTTGTTTAGAGCAGTCAAAGCGTAACAAGAGTGTAAGAGCAGAAGCTTCAAGACCTCTGGAAGCCTATGTTCAGAACTGGCACAATTTCTCCTCTGTTATTAGTCAAAGCAAGTCACAAAACCAGTCCAGAATCAAAGGACGAGGAGCTGGAATCCATCTATCTATAGGAGAAGTTACCAAGTATTGTTGTGATTTTGCAATCTATAGCATCATTTAATATAATTGCTTATTTTTGTGTCTGTCTTCTCTGCTAACCACCCCATAAGCAGGGACAAAGTTTCTCCTGTTCACTACTGTATCCTGAAACAATAGACATTGAATACACATTTGTTTTTTAAAGAAATGAATGAGTGAAAGAATCAGGCAGTAGATGAACTGAAATGCAAGTCAGTCTGCAAATGTCATGATCACTTGATCTATCTCCATTCTCTTGAATCTGCATCAGAATCTTCATGTTTGGGGTGCCTGTGGCTCAGTTGGTAAGCTCAGGTCATGATCTCATGGTCCGTGGATTCAAGTCCACATTGGCTCTGTGTGACAGCTCAGAGCCTGGAGCCTGTGTTTCCCTCTCTCTCTGCCCCTTCCATGCTCATGCTCTGTCTCTCTATCTCTCAAAAATAAATAAAAACATTAAAAATTTTTTGAAAAGAAGAATCTTCATATACTCAATATCTGTAACCTGTATTTGCAGGTAAGGTAAATTATTGCTTCAAATAAAAAATCTGAATGAATGTGGACATTTGCAAGAAATGGTCAAAACAAGTATTTCTAAGAATTGTTTAAACATAAATATTTGGAATAACTTCTTAAGGCAGCTAGATATTCATTGGTTTTATGTTAACCTAGAATAATAAATTATTTTAGATTTTTTTTTGGAATAGTTGTATTTGTATATGCAAGTTAACAATATACTTACATCTTGAGTTTGTAGCAGGTGTTATACAGACCCATTTTTCTTCAAGGTTTAGAGGTCAGGTAACTCTCTTTTTTGCATGAATCACATAGGTCTCCTTTGGAATGCCTTGCAGAAACTAAAGTCTTTTGAAAGTATTCTTTTGTTTTTCACTGATGTTCATCTTAAAATCTAAAATTCAAAGGATTCATTAATGGTGATATGCCTTCCTTGTTAAACAATGCTATTGTCTGGGAAACTCCAAGTGTTTTACAAATGGAATACAGAGGCAAGTTGTTATCCTTTTTGCAGAGGAAACTTATAAGTGCCTTGGTGACAGAGATAAGAACCAAAATTAAAATCTCAGTGCTCAATCATTTTCACTAATGACGTCATTTCCAAAGCCCCATCTATTTTTCTGTTGTTACTCCATGCATCAGGAAGAATTATTGAAGGAGAGCAGATATGCCACCCCCAAATATTTCTTGGCATGAGGATTACTTTGGGCTAAAGGCAATCAAACCCAGGAAGAGCTCTTTACTCCAACTGCCTAAATTTACACTGGAGAAGGGCCTGTGCCAGGAAAGAGCCATCACCAGAGACACCTTTTTACCTAAGAAACTTGTCATTGTAACAGGGCAACCTTTGCTCTCCAAATGTCCCCTCTTCCTTCCTCTGGCCTTCCTTCTCTTTGTAGTCCCAAGCCCATACCCCTTATATCAGGGGGTTGTATAAGCTTCAATCGCCTGACTGCCTTTAGGACTCACATTTTTATGGGGCTCCCAAATGTAGGAAATTAAATTTGGTTAATCTGCCTTATAACAATTTAATTATTGGACCATCCAAAGAACCTAGAAGAGAAAAAGGGAAAGATTTTCCTCTCCTCCCCTACCTACCAGTTAACTCCTTTTAGACTCTCTTTCATGGTTCAAGCCATCATTGATATGAACTTCTTTCGGCACTAAACCTGAATGTCTTCCAGAGCCTTATTGATCTAAGGACATCAACATGTCGTTTGTGCTGATTGTCTGTCTGCTGCAGTTAGTCTAATGAGTCTATTGGACTGTTCAATTCTGTGCTTGGTAGTGTGCTTGTGTTTTGTACTCCCTACATCAGAGATGTGGAAACACGGTAGTAATCTGAGAAGCCATTCAGTGAGAGCAGCTCCCAGAGAACCTTTAGCTCTCCAAAGACTCTTCTTTTTTTTTTTTTCAAGAACAAAAACTTTTGGGAAGTAAAAACATGGTGAGGAGCTTTCTAGGAGCCCTATCGATAAATGAAGACTAAGAGTTCAGTTCCTTAGAAATTGGAGGGAAGGCATCAGAAAGAAGAAAGAAAAGTGGGCTCTGCATCGAGTAAATAGATTGTTGACCATTAGGAACTTGCGTCTGCTTGGAAGCAAGTGCTGAGAGAGTTAGGGGTCTAAGACTTCTGTGAGGAGTCCAAGCCTGTGAAAGTCAAATGCTGGGAGAGGCAGGGTTGGGCAGGGAAAGCATCCAAGGTGTCCTGCCCTGGGCAACACAGTCAGGCCTTAAGAGCCCCCATGATGCTTAGTCATTGTCTAAGAGGAGGCTGAAGAAGGCAATTGTGACAGTGCTGCTGGCTGGTGGCTGTCACTTCCCTTCATCTCTTCGTGCTGAACCCCAAGGTTTTCCTAGAAGGGAGATCCATATGGTACACCCTCTTGGCGGCCAAAGAACAGGAAGTGCTCTTAAAATATTGGGGACTAAATGCTGGGCTAACCCGAACCCTGTCACCCCCACTGGGCAGGAGGCAGGCAGTGGGAAGACGGCAATCGAAAGATAATTTAAAAGAATCCTAATGTATTCAGTCATTCTGTTAATCAGCATAATTTTTTAATCATTGCGGTTTGCGTGCCCTTTTTGGAGGTTTTACCTGTCATTGTGTTTATGGGAAATTGACAGTTATTAATTGTTTTCAAGCTTGAACCAGTCCTTATTAGAATTCAAATATATTTCCCACTACTGGGTCCAATATCTATGTAATCATTTATCTTACAGTGAATTTTACTGTAAGTGTAATATTTACAAGAAGCAATTTGTCATTCTTGGGTTAAGTATAGAAACTTCGATATTTTCTTGGATAAATGTGTCAAAATAACTAAGATTCAAGCAACAGAAGAGAACAGGAAGCTTATAATACAGCATTTTATATTAGAGCTGGGAGGTTTGCTATCTGGTTTGAGTCCGTTATCGTTATTGTTTTTATAAATATGATTTTCCAATTATTAACCATCATTAGTATTAATGGCATTAATGCTGGTAATCTGTCTCGCTAAGGATTTCAAAGTGCTGTATTTTTTTATATGCTAAATGAGTTCCAGGGCTCCAGCAGTGATTCCCACCCTGATTTGCTACATCCCAAAGTCTCCAAACACAATTAATTTTAATTCATAGATGAATATGCCATTCAGCACTTTCAGTTAGGGAATGGGGTGGCAGAAACTCACAAACAATTTTGGAATATTTCAGCCCCCTAAAGACTTAAATCTCCAATCCAATCTTTGGCAACTACATCCTCCTTTTCTCACTGGGGATAGAACTCCTTGTCATTTAAACATTGCCCTATGTTTGTGTCCCCAGGGCTGGGAAGCCTAGACGAATGCTAGCGCGAGGCGTGCAGAGGCAGAGGGGGATGAAGATCTGAGGCTGACGCCCAGAGGTACACAGGATCTGTCGAACTTGTGCCCCACGTCTTCCTTCCGTGAGCTGCTCCTCAGTTCTTTCTAACATTCTAGTCGCATCTTTCCCCATTTCCCACTCCTCCTGTGCTCTGAACACACTCAACTGATGGTCTCAGCCGGTTGTCTCTCTCATGCCGCCCCGCCTCTGTACCCATGTTCACTCCACCTGGCGCACATCCGCAGCCTCGCCGGCTTCCCTTACGTGTCCATCAGGGCCCACTCTGCCTTCAAGAGTCACATCCGGCATCGCCTCGTTCGTAAAGGCCTTCTCAATTACTCCAGCTGTGCCTTGCCTTCCTTGCCCTCTTTCCTCTGTACCCTTTTCCTTTGGACAGATGTCCAATACCAGACTCAATCTGTTTACACACTTGTGTCCATCATCCCCAACAGAAACGAGAACAAGCATCATCTATTTTGAAATGGGTAGCCCTAGGTTCTTGCCGACAAAGCACTTGGTGAATGTCTGTTGAATGAATGAATGCAGCCTTGTTCCTTGTTCCAGTGCACCAGGGGCAAGCACCTGCGCATTGCTCTCTGAGTGCCTGCCACGAGATCTCTCACATACTGGAAGATCCAAGTGCACGCAAGTGCTGTATATATTCATCTCCACACGCTGTCTGGTGTATCCCTAACGAGCTTTCTCTCCACCGTCATTGAAATCTGGCTTTCCCTTGGCATTGCTGGCCTTCCTCTAGTTACTGGAAGAAAGTATTTCAGAGAGAATAATTAAAACAACTATGAATTCCTGTGTTACTCTAAGTGTAAACTTGTTAATGTGTGGATGCTGCCAATAGTATGTGCATTGAAAAAAAAGAATGGGAAGCCAGTAAAACATAGAAATAAACTTCTAATGGTGGCATTTCAGGAAATAGGAGAGGACAGATGGGAAGATATTTCTGGACAAGGAGCTTCTGGATGCCCTTCACTTTGTACCACACAAGCCATTTCCTGTTCCTGTACAGAAGGTTGGATCTGCTTGCTACAACACTCTCTAGCTCTCCTGAGAATAGTACTTCTATTTCTGTCTTTTATAAAAAGGTAGAAGCACTGGCCCTTCTGGTTGTCAGAGACCAGGAAGGAGCCTTCCTCATGTAATGGCAAGAAAAACCAAGAACAAAGAAGTCATCTTTTTTTTTTCCCTGCATCCAATAGAAACCATAATAACACTTCCCAGTTCAGAGGGAGACAATCAAGTTCAATGGAAACAGGTTTATAATAATTAAACAAGAAAAGCTTATACTGATTAGGTATTTACCCAGTTGCTATGCTGAGCCCTTTCTTCTATTCCTTACATCAACTGTATAATAAAAGTCATTTTTTATCTCCATTTTGCACACAAGTTCAGCAATTTGTCCATGGACACAAAGCTGAAAATTGCCTGAGTCAGCACTGGTGCCTAGAAAGTTGTGACTCAAATCCTCTGGAAGCTATCCCCTGGTATGAGGAAGGGGACACCTAATTAAACTTACATGTCAATATACAACCTAGCACTACCCGAACTGTCATTATAGTCCCATATATGACAAGACATTTACATTATGTTTATTTCACCTCCTTTTATTTCATGAAGGTACGGAAGACGTTACAGTTTATGGGTCTATTTTTTTTACTTCAAACAACAGATATAGAGAATATAAGTTCTTTACTATTATTTCCAATATATTTTCACACACATTTATGAAAGATCTAAAATATGTAAAGGACGCTTTCAAAATATTTCGGGAGAGATTTTAAAAGAGAGTATTTGGTCCCTGACTCCAAAGAGTTTACAATCTGAAAAGTCACATTAAGACCTCAATAACATTCCAACTCCAGCCTGTGTGCAAACTGTGTCCAAATTGATATCAGAAACCTGAGAACTCACCCGTCCCCTCAGAGAGCAATCAGACCATTGGATGTCAGAGACATAAAATAACTATTGTCTTCACCCTGTTACTTTCAAGCAATTGTTTCCTAAACACTGTTATAGTCACTAAATCTGCACACTTCAGAAATTCCAGATCTTCACTAGATCTCATAAAAATGTGTGTTGGCATTTTCCTTTAGATTTCCTTTAAAGTATTACTTCTGTCCATCAAGTCAGAGTTCCTGTAAGTGTAGTGTGTTGAAATTCTTTCTCTTTCCTGACAGGATGCGGATTCCCAAAAGCAGCAAACATCTGACCGGTCTCCTTACTACTCTCTGCAAATATCCCACACGTGTGTATGTGGAGAGTTTTAATGGCATTTGTTGAAATATATTTAACCAATGTCATTTGGTTCACACCAAGTTAATAATGGCTTCCCCAAGGCTATGATCAATTCAGTCAACCAGCTGGTTTGACTGATTTTTCCTTTGAATTGACCTAATTGCCTGGCTGTTTGGGCATCCGCAGACACCTTTACACAAAGAGAAGGCAGGCTTCCCCGTTAACTTGCTAAATGAGGGTTATTCTTTTCTCCTGAGATCTGCCACGACTTACTGAGTGACTGTTGGCAAGAGTTACAATCATATTGTGCTCCCTCTTTCTCATTTTAAAAATTGGAATAAGAATATATAAAGCTCTGATGATACTAAAGGGAAAGGCAAGTAATCACTGTATGTTTAAAGACACATCTGCATTGTAGTGAAAGAAGGATTTCTTCTCTTCTGAAATGCCAGCAAAAGACAACATGAAGTGGGGAAAGAACCCAATTAGCAGCCTAAGGAGATTACAAAACAACACATTTCCTTTCAGTTGTATATTTGGGTCCTTTCGAGGAATTAATTAATTAATTAATGCTGTTTTCTTTTTGCACTGCAATATACACCACTACCTCTTTAAAAGTTAACAGGGATTAATTCTCTTTCAAAATAAATATTCTACTTAACAAATTGTCCACGTTCCTTCACTGGCACGTTCGTCAATCAAGTCACAGCTCTGCTCTCATTCAAAACTCCGAGTTTTATCCAAATGTGTTTACCTGGCAACTAATAAGAGATTTTCTGCCTACCCTCTAAAATCCTGATGACAAAACAGAAGGACTCATAACACGTTCACAAAAATCGGATCAGCCGGAGCATCAGCTAATCTGGGTATATTTTTCCCTCTGATTAACCAGTTCTTAATGACAACATTTCTTATCTTACAACTGTGACATGAAGAGGGAGCTGTAGCTCTTCTGAGACACAGTTCTGCAAGAACCAGCTTATACACGCTCTCCGATCTCGTGTCTGTTTCTCTTTCTCTCTCTCCCTCTCTTGCGCTGTCCCTCATTCATTCACTCTTCCATCTTTTTGCCATTGTGCCAGCTCAATTTAAATGTATCTGCTCTGTATCTGTTCAAGTGGAGATAATCCATGCAAATCAGGAGCAGTGGTTCTCAGTGCTTGGTTCACAGAGAGGACTCAGCTTGAGGAGGTCACTCGCTCCCAGCCGCTCCTCCCATTATATTTTTCCCCTTATTGCAGAACTGCTGTATGTATACAGTGACTGAAAGGACTCAATTTACTGCAACTGCTGCCTGGCTTTACTCACAACTTTTTTTTATAAAGGAACTTACCTCCATCTGTCTTTTCAAGGTAGGAAGTCTGATTCTTCTAAAGACGTGTGTAATGCCTCCACTGTCTGCTCATTATCAAATGTCACTTGAATGCTTTATATTGTTGCTGGCATTAGGCACAAATGCTGCTGATTCCAGGTGCCTCACGCTTTTGTTACTTAACCGAATAGGTACAATTGTTTAAGTGTCGGGTGTTGTAATGTTTATTTTCCCTGCAGCCAGCTTCAGGTTTACAATGTCAGAAAGATTACAGTGCCCACTCTCTAATCTAGAAATACAATCCTCTATCAAGTTTTCCCTCTTAAAAAAAAAAATAGTCTCTCAGTATGCTTTAACTTATCATGCATCCTGGCCAAAGCATAGTCAAGTGTAAAATTCAATCGTGGTAATTTTTGCTTTTTAACCTGGAACCAACCTGCAGCGTTTTCTGGGAAAAAGAACTAACTGTTGAAATGTTTTTAACAACAGCAAGAGAAGGATAGATCTTACCTCATTCTGCTGCAAAGCAAGAAGCTGAGGGCCTTATGGCTAACAGGCCTGTCAAATAGATTTATTCTTCACAATTTACAAATTGTTACTAGGCTATGCAGAAGTATTATAATTAGTTAGGATTCAGTTACTGTGATTGTACAGGCGATTATTTATTGTTTTGAGGTTGAAATTAGATTATAAAAAAGTTTAATGTTGCAAGCCTAACAAAAAAGCTTATGTTTGTGTAACACTGTTTGATGTCATTTTTTAAGACTGATTTTGATAGCCAAATGGTTACGTTTAGATTAAAAATGCACGTAAGAGGCTAACAGATTTGACAATATACATGCTGATTTATGAAGGCAATTTCTGGGCTTACATTACTTCATATGTGTTTCCTTGAAGTTACTCGTAATAATACTTTAATCATTCCTTCGTCATTTCAATCTTAAAACATACTACATGTCATAAAATCATAGACTCAAAAATCTCTTTTTGATTAGTACAAATATAATTATAACATTCCAGTTACAATTTAGTTTTCAATAATGTAATATGTCTTTGAACGCCCTCCTTATTAATATAATTTTACATTTATTACCTTATTTTTCTATGAAGCTTTGACTTGTAGCTACGACAAGACTATTTAATCTCTTGTATGGCATAGAATTGAACATAAACAGTAAACAAAGTTGACAGTCCTGAAAAGAAGAAAAAATGATCCTCTGGTATACTGAATAGTTCTGATGACATAAATCTTAGATTTCATCTTCCAGGTAGATACTTGTAGTTAGTGGAGTTCAAGGGAAAAAATTTATTATCCACATAAAATATCTCAGTGCCAGAAATGTGCAGTTCTTTTTCTTTTTGATACAGACTCCTCTACTGAAAAAAAAAAATGCACTCTGATTTTTGAGTACAGTACAAGGCATGAAGCCCTGTCATTGTTAGCATAAAGAAGACATCTACACAAGTATTACTGTGCAGAGGGCAATCTTTCTGTCTCTGGCATTTGTTAGGTTACTGTACATAGAATTTAACAGATGAATATGTTCTGCTTCGTGGCATTTTAGTGATCCTATTGGTATGCAGGCTAGTCTGCTAGGATAGCAACAGAAAAAAAAAAAAGATATATGTTTTATAGCAGTGGGTAATAAAAGCCCTACGCAGTGAGAGAAGAAGAATTGGACTTCTTTTTTATGCAGTAATTAGAATTTCCTTAAAACTCTTTGAAATACTGAGTGGTAAAGTAAACTGAGGCTTCCCAGGAAGGGCTAATTGAATGTATCTATTCGAATCATGTAGTTGCCCATGAATATCTTCTTCCCAGACACTGTCTCACTGGAGGATTCCATTCACATCTTCAGTATTACAGGGAAAGAAATGGATCCCTCACTAATGGTAGAGGGTGATTCTTTCATATTCAAAACGAGTTTGAGAAGGGCACCCGACACAGGAAAACCTTAACAGATGGAAAGGTGTGTGAGATCGCCTGGTTGTGGGAACTTCACACTAGTGCGAAACCGAAGGATGCCCTTTCAGAACAAAGGAACGCCATGCAGTACTCTGTCAGCAGTCAAGCTGAGGATAGATATAAAAAGTGGCCAGGGAGATCTTTTGGGGAGAGGGAAAATGCAAACTACTAGGCATTCCCTTTTCAGCCAAATTACCCAGCAGCTGATAGGTATGACGGCATTTCCCCCAAGGAATATCAACCCATCATTTCACAGTTATTTCAAAAATCACATATCTTATAGACTTTCCCATTTGTTTGTCAACCTCCTAGGAAACTCTCCGAAGACCCAATAACCTGTATGCCTTGAGTTAGCTTTTACTGTGCATCCTAAATAAAATGGTCACAGCCTTTAACTCTGGGTTTCTTTTGCTTCATCTGTAAACTTGCCATTCCTCTAGTAACTCATTCAAGCAACTGTTCAAGATAAGTTACATTTTACTCCATTTTAGTGTGCCTTGCAGCAGAATCTATAGAACTGGTAAACCTTGTAGCTGTATATAATACCATGTTGTTATTCCCACCTGGCTCTTTTCTGCTGGTTTTACTGAGCGCAGTTAAAAAGATAAATTATCATCTTAAAGGGATGCCATGGAGGGTGTTAATAAGTTCTCTAACTTCAGGAGTGTTCAGAGGTGCCAGAGAAACTTGCGTCCCTGCTTGAGGGAAAATGATGTGCTTCATCAGCAGACATTCAATGCCTATATCATGCAAAATTTCTCAAGAAGGCTTGTAGCATGCCATACATATTTTCTAAATCTTGAAACTTATTGCTGTGTGTGGCGTGATCATAATTTTAAGTGAAAACTCAGCAGATACTAATTGGTTTATCTGTATTAATTTAATCTGCACGACACTGTGAGGTCTAGAGAACCATCATCTTCATTTCGCAGATCAAGGCATCAAGGTATAGGGAGGTCCGGTAAGTTAGTCAAGGCTGCACAGTTGTCGTAGGACTGGGATTTGCATCCATTTATTCGGATACTGGCTTCGAAACATCACACAACAATGCCTCCCTGGCTAACAAGCTCAGATAACTGTATGTAATAAGGATACTCCCCACCAGTAGCCAAAGTGTTTGTATTTACCCATTTGTGGTCTTGATTGACATGTCCGATTCTGATTTTTCAACTCTCATCATAACTCTTTACTTTATCTGTAGTACCATTGTAGCAGAGGGTTTTTTTTTCTTTTGTTTTGTTTTTGTCCCTTAGTTGTTTCATTTAATGCATGCCAAGAACCCTACAGAACATTTGCCACTTACCTCAAGGAGTTAAGAACTAAATCAGGTCTGTAATCGACTGACTTGTCTACTGACAGCCTTAGAAGCGCTGCCCCCACCTTTACTTTTTATTTTATTTATTTTTTCTGTCTAAAGAACAAGATTGACGTCTCTTTATACGTTTGGAATTCTTCAGTGGTGTAAAGTGCTTGGTAACGATGGAAATTAACCTGAGGCTTTATCTAACTACCTTTCCTTGCAACTCCATTGAAGTTCTGGTAACAATTAAAATTTTCATGCAAACAACTGTTCCCATCAGAAAAAAATACATTCTTCTGTCTTGTCATATCATTCTTCATAATCTCCTGGGTAGTGAAAGGAAGGCTTCTCCCTTGTCTTTCTTTCTATTGGGTGCATGTGAATGAAAATTTCCCAAGTTGAAATGTACCAGCACATTAGGAAAGCAGATAAAGAAAACAAATGGAAAAAATACTGAAGTGAAAATGCATCTTTAAACGGTCGGACTCTGAAACACTGAAATAGTTATCTGTCCTTGTGTTAGAAGGTGTCACCTCCTTAAGGAGAAATGAGCAGGAACAGGCCCATACAGGGGAGCATTTGTGGCTTTACTTCTGTCTGTTTATTTGGGATAGCTTGAACTGTCTCCCACTGTTTTTCTGTGCGGTGTGAAAAGATCAACTATTATACATGTAACTCACAGGAATCCGATTCAAAGACTGTGTTCATTTGACCTTCGAATATCCAGTATGTAATGTAAACAAAAGTCTGAACAGCACCAACACATAATCAAGTGGCAGAAATGTGGGGAACATGGGTCAGTAGCAATTGAGCAAACTACACATTTCTCTAGTAACGAATGAAAAACAATTTTGATGCCATTCTGTGATACCAGCATTCTTTTTAGATCTTATTTGAAGTATCAGGCAGATGGACTGCCCTATATATCCAGAACCCCTATCTGCTGGCAGGCAGAAAGGCTGAGAACCTATCTTTAAAGTTATTTTAATATATCAGTTTTGCCCGGATTAGCTAAGTTCAACATTGACCATTGGTACGGGAAAGGTTGGGAATTAATTTAAATTTGAGCTTACCCTCCCATCATCTCTTGCTGAGTGAGTTCCTTAGCCTGCGAGACATTCCTTTCAGATTCGATTTCTCCATTACTTGGATGATATTCCTACTTTGAAAGAAAAAGAGGGGGCAGGAGGAGAACAGAACTTGGTGGCTATGAGCTACGTGTTGATATAAACAGTCAAAGAAGTTAAAACTGACCTAAAACCATTTGAAGAATGTGTCCCTTGTTGCTAAATTCTTCAGCGTCATAATTCAATTTCCTATCTAAAAAGATGTCACTTTTCTGAAATTAAAAATAAAATCCAAAGATTTTGCTCACTGTGGAAAGCTTGTGATATGAGCAAAAAATACCCAGATAAATTAATCCTCAAATGTGTTAACTGGACAGTTAGCCACATATCCAAGCTCAAAAACAAAACTTCATGGGCGAATAAGATCTATAGTTTGGAAAACAAAGCCAATACCTGTAAAAAGCCTTAAACTAGGATTGGAAAGTCTGTTTGCTTACAGCTGCTGTTACATACATTACTTTTCTATCAATCTTCTTCCAGAAATATTAATTAAGTGCCCTATCCACAGTCCCTGAGACCTCTTCTTTGTATCGTCACAGCACCTACTGTATACATTACACAAGTCAGCCTCTGCGTTCTTTCTCATATTTCCCTGGTTGTTTATGGGTCATACTCTTATATGCTGAGTAGCTTATAAACTACTTAAGGGTAAAAATCATATGTATTCTGTGTCCTTTGTAGAACTTGGCTCAGTGTGAGGGCCAGAGAGTAGTCTTGATTAATATTTGAATGATGGCTTGAATTTTTTAATATCTAGTTAGCTTAGGATATATACATATATACATATATATATATATATATATATATATTAATTTGTCTCAAGGGCAAGACAAGGAACATCTATCCATTCAAAACATTTCTTAAGACTTTGCTATATTCCAGACACTGGATCCATGCTGTGAATGCATATGACAGTTTACATGTGCTCAGTTTTAAAGGATAGCTACTGGAAAAGAGATTATTTCAGTAGATAAAAATTATACCTATATCAATACATACATGATATATGGCATATATATGACATATATATATATATATATATATATATATATATATATATATATACGATTTCTAAGTTTGGAACTTAAAGATGAAGGCAAATGATGGGAGAAGTAAGGTGAAAGGTGAAAGCAGGAGACAAATGAAAAACACAAAGAGAAGTAGGGCAAAAGATGGTGAAAGAATGAGGAAGGGAGACACGTCTTGATCCATGAGGAGGGAAGGGTTTTGAAGATTTTAAAGAATTCAGACCTTGACGTTTCTCATGGACGACAGTTTACAGCTTTGTAACTCCTATCGCTAAATCTCCATACACTATAAGAGGACTAGAAAAAAGTAATTAATCTCGAAGAGAAATTACTCACTGACCTGAAGTTTTGTCTCCCTCCGAATGATATACTAAGCGGTGTTGGGGTCCTAAGTAAGTATGAAAGCAAAGAAGATATAAGGTGGGTTTTAAGGCAAACTGCAAAACAGTCAATCCAATAAGAAATCCCACACAGAGAGTTTACAACCATAAATCAAATTCTGGAAGGAATTTGGCAAAATCCGGTATTACTCAGGCAGACAGACATCAACACCTAAGCAGGGGGAGGACGGAGCCTGTCAGAGGAGTGGGCAGCTTCAAAGGTGCGATTGTCAGCCAGCATGCTCCTGGAAAAAGGCTGGAATACGTGGATTTAGACACAGGTTTCAGGAAGCAGTGCTGCTAGAAGTGAAACAGGAGAAGCAGTTTGGGGTTCACCAACCTGCGGAGAAAGCAGGTTCTCCGTCTATCCGTTTCTGGGTCCCAGAACGCAGGGGAAATAAAAATCTCCCAGTTCTTCAGAAGATTCTCTGTGAAGGCTCTAACCACATGGCCGCCCCTCCTCACTGACCCGGGTACTCTGGACTCATGCTACGGGCATGTGATGGTCTCAGCACTTGGTCATTTCATTTTTCTGCTCTTAGCCATGGAGATGGTAAAGACTATTTATGAGCTTCTTCTGTTAGCAAATGAAAAGCCATTGCATGCTGGCCGCCGGGATTTTGTTGGACTCGGTGAAGGTGACTGTACATGCGTTTTTCTAATTAATGAAGAAGATAGAGGACCACATTTTAGAGTCAACATCCTTATTGGAAGACAAAAAACAAAAGCATTTAAATCTTGTGAACTGAATTTAGAGAGGAAGCGTAATGAAACAGAAAGAGCACTAGCTTCAGACAGACAGTCCTAGGTTGGAACCCCAGCGATTGGCAATAGTATTTAATTTCTCTAAGTTACAGCTTCCTTATCTGTAAACTAGAAATTTAAAAAAAATGCACTTTCATGTTTCTCAGTTTTATAGTAAAAAAACTAAGTAATATCTGCTATATACCCCAAACAATGCTGAGCTTATGGAAGACTTCTGACAAGACTTCCCCATATTCAGTTTGTTTTCTGCCCAAAATCAAACTTACATTACCCTGCATCCCTTGCATGGAAATAAGCATTTGGATGTTTAATGGCTTAATTTTAATCTGTAGCTGAAAAAAAAAGAAAAGAGATTCATGGGACAGCAAAGCACTGATACTGTTACTAACATAGTATCTGAAGATCATGATACTTAAAATTCTCAGGTCTTGTCTTATGGCAGTGAGGCCAGTCATAACCATGAATAGCAAATGCTCAAAGAAAGATGCTTCTTATGCTAGGGGTTATATCTGTAATTTTGATTAAAATTACTATTTTCGCCTACTTCTGCTTCTCGGGTCCTGACAATATCCTTAAGGCCTAATGACCAACATGTGTTAATTTCTACAGCTTTTTAAGTGGCCGGCAGGTCAGTGCTCCCAGGCATTTCTGTAATTGGCACTCGCAGCAAAGTTTGCTGAATTCCTTCTGAGTAGGTTCTGTGCGTCACTCTGAATTTCCAGTACCAACATTCAAAAGCCAGATTGAGAACTTTTGGAAGGATTGACTAGGGATTAGCCTAATATAAAATCCCTCCTAAGAGGACTCCGATTTTTAGCTCTTTGTGCGTGCGTGTGAGATGAGCAGAGAGCCCACGTCAGAAAAAAAAGAAAAGAAAAAGCACGGGGACATGAAAAAATCAGGAGGACGTTTCACAGCTTTGTAGGATTTTCCGATTTCTTTGGAAACTATGTAAATGAATTCCTTAAACACAGACTGTCATTGATTTTTCCTGATGTTCATTGATCCCCTCGTCATTGCTTCATGTATGTGTTCTCCCAAAACATCTAGTATCGATATTTCTCTCCCTCAACTCTGTCCCAATCCATTATAAGTATATCATTAAAACCTGTTTAATTTCCTATGAAAGATTATATTAAGTACACTTTTAGTGTAATTATGTCAATAGTGGAAGATAAACACGTAATAGGCAGTGCAAAATGCTGATTATCTGTCAAGGTAAATCTGTTTATTTGAGATATAGCAATCTGACAACCCCCTGGTGTTAGCCGGGAAAGTACATTCTCGTTCCAGGTACAGTTTGGTGGGGTTTGACAGCAAAATGCTCTCCATGGCCTCCTGCTGTGGCATAAGCTTCATTGTATGTAAACCCATATACATGTGTATCTGTGTAATAAAATGCAGACATGTGGATCATGTGTTTTAGGCATATGCGATATGCTTACATTCTGGTGTTTTTGTACATGTAGAAAACAAAAATGTAAATTGACAAGTTCAAGAGAGGGGAGAGTGGGTTACAGGATTAGCCTGCGTTTTAGTTTGTGTCCAGGACGGGGTTTGCCCTCATTCGTGTCGGCTCGGAACCATTTGCATTAATCCCCAGAAAAAAGGAAAGAGCCGGTGCGAAGAAGGGGAATCAAGGAAATAGGTCTGGTATAGGATGTTGACCAATTCTCGATGCATACATGCTTCTTTTATTCTTTTCACTTTTATCCTTGAGGTAGTAGTTTCTAAATATATCCTACAAATGCCACTGACTGCCAGCTGCTATTGGGCACAAAGTTTTTGTTTAATGAGATGAAACAGTATGAGGAAGTCAACGTGCCGCACATGCCACGTCTGAATTTCACCAGGTTTTTGCTCAGCAGAAAATGAATCGAAATGAAAATGGATTGAATATTCAGGCACGGTGTGCCGACCCCTCTGAAAAATAATTCTGTCTGACTTTATTACATGTGATCATTTCCTGAATGCCATAGAATGCTGAGTAGAATAATAAAAATTGATATGTATATTGACATTTTAGTTTTCTAAATAGAAGCTGAGAAAATATAAACAGCATTTTGGTCTTTGCAACTCTTCTGACCAATCATTCATATGCTGACTAATTCACTTAACTCTCAAATACCTCATTCGTCCTTAATATAAATGTCTTCTGAAATAATTTCTCCCCTGTAGATTATGCACACCTTCAGTTTGATTCAGAATTTACATGTGTAGTTTGCATATTTTTGCATCAGAGTGTCTGTTTTAAATTAGATAAAGGTCACTGTCATTCATAATCAAGAAGAAGGTGGATTAAAGGTCACAATTCAATAAAAAAAATCTGATTAGATGTAGAGGTTTGTTCATGTGATTCAATATCATTGGCTAAGTGGAAATCATGAGTCAACAAATTAACCTCAGTATAATGGGCGATTTGCTTCACTGTGATCGAAAATATTCACAGATTTTTTTTTCCCCCAATGTCTAACTTGTTTGTCTCTGCGTAGCAGTGACAGTTCCTTCTGTTACTACTTTTACCATTAGGTGTCTTTTATAATGTCATTTGGTTTTAGGAGTGACATAAATGACAATTTTATCTCCAAAATAAAGGAGTACATTATAATGAATTAATAATAGACAGCTGTGGATTAGGAAGTCCCTGAGGACCTATGGTTACTCTACCATTTTTCCCCGAGCTAGTTCCTCGTTCTTCCACTCTTTTTAAAAGATGGAGCTGTCACAGCACATTTCTTCTCTTACATAACTATTTTATACCTCTCACAGAACACTTAAGAGTCCCTCTAAACCCTTCCACATCTTGACATCTACTCGGTGTTTCCGTCTGTGATTAGAATGGATATGTATAAAATAAGTGTAGCCAGGGGCAGACAATTAGGCTTTGTCAATTTGGTGAACCTTTTAAGGTAGTTTGACAATGACTTGAATAAATGGAAAGTAGTTGAGAACAAACAAATGCTAAGATGCAGGTAGATATTTGTTTGGCCCATAAATCAATCTGAATACCTGAAGGAGGAAAAATTGGTAGACTTTTCATATATGTTTGGAAATTTGACGTTGAGTACTGAGGTGTTAACATCAACGCTTAGTGTAACAGAACTTACTACCAAAAAGTGAAGAGTCTGAATTGATCATCTTAAAATATTTCTTTCTCTTTTTGCCTGTGCTCTTGACGTAAGAGGAAATCTTAATCCCCCTCCCTTATTTGTCTACTCCATTTGCTATATTGGCATCTTAACAGAAGATCATACATCAAAAAAAAAAAAAAAAAAAGGAAGAAGAAGAAGAAAGAAAGATAGACAAGGAGTCACCACCTCTTTAAAGCACGTTGTTTATTTTTCCAAGGAAAATCAAACATTTTTATAGGAACTATAAAGGTTAAATGGCTTAAGCAGATTATAATTAGTTAATTTTGTTAAACATATATTGGATCAATTTTACATTATTTTAATTACCTTTTGGAACAAATGGTTTGGTGAACAAATTCACTTGATGTTCAGGATCAAACAAAATTACCTTTCCTCTGGGTAGGCTTAAGTTTCACAAAATGATTTGGAAATGACCTCCTTTGCTTTCATCTAAAAATATCTTTGGATTTAGAAAATGATTAAAGTTGGATATATTGTGTTTTAAGCCAATCAAATTTTATCATTTTCATGGCTTATTCTTTCTTTAAAGAGGAGTGTAATCAAACTTCACTAAACAGATGTTCGACCTTTAAGGAGACTCTTGTAATTCATGTAGTATCATGGTATCTGTAGAGTTGATTCAACTCTTATTTATGCCAGAATACATATAATGTATTCTGGTAAGTATATTCAGTTGTTTTTTTTTTTTTTCTGATAAGATATAAGAATGAAAGCTAGATAGTCATTAAAAATCAAGGCCAAATCAGAAATGCTCCAATTTATGTCTCTGTAGTGTACGTATGTGTATATATCTACACTCATACCTAGAAATAGTCAGTCCCTAAATTGTAAATACTAGGTCCCAGGTTGTTGAGTAGTAAATAAGAAAACCAGATAACTGTCTCTCATGCACCCTAATTTATGGCATCTAGAGAGCAAATTGGGAAAATGCAAATATGATTTGCCCTTTTTCTCTCAGTGTGGATTAGCAAGTTCATCTAGTGCCCAAAGACAGTTATCTCTCTTTTTGCTTACAGAAGGAGTTCTCCATGAGGGATGATTTTACTTCCCAAGAGACATTTGGTACCGTCTGGACACATGTTTCTTTGGGGTTGGTGGAGAGAGGTGGATGTTGGTATTACTAACATCTAGCCGGTAGAGGTCAGGCATGCTGCTAAATGCACAGGATAGCCTTCCACAACAAAAGATTATCCTGTCCCAAATGTCAATAGCCTTGAGGATGAAAAGCCCTCTCTTGTAAGGAAGAGGGAGATGTTTCTTCATTATGTTTCTCAACTCTATAGTATCTCATTTCCCATACCCCAACACTACATCATCCTGACCTGCATCTGGCTAACTTCTCTTCATCCCTCAGAACCCTCGGGTCAGTCACTGCATTCTGATAAGCTCTGCTGGTTTGTCATCACACTGCTATATCCCTCTAAACTTGATTAATATGCTTTTCTGTATCCCATCCTCGACTATAAATCTCTTGAAAATTATACTGTTTTTTATTGCTAACATCCAGCATGGTTT
The DNA here is from genome assembly GCF_018350155.1 of Leopardus geoffroyi. Taxonomy (NCBI): domain Eukaryota; kingdom Metazoa; phylum Chordata; class Mammalia; order Carnivora; family Felidae; genus Leopardus; species Leopardus geoffroyi. The sequence goes on from NC_059328.1 coordinate 68,277,949, forward strand.
GTGGAAGGAACATGACTGTCCTATTAAGACTTGTTGTTGTGTGAAATTAAGCTTATCTCTAGAAACAATACTGTACAGGGCCTTTGGGTTTAGCTTAAATAGCACCAAAGATACTATTTCAGGAGTTGTGGATTAAATATATAAATTGTAGTTGCTGGCTTAAAAGCATAACTCTTTTTTAAAAATATCTTGCCTGTGTAATTATTCATATTATATCCAGCTATATATAGCTGGATGTGTTTTAAAACACAATCATGTATGTATGAAACATGGCATGGTTGCAAGTATAAATATTTTTTTCAATAAGGGATACATTTTAATGAAGGCACTCCAATACACTATCATATATATACACATATGTAAGTGAAGCACACTTGTAAATTCCCTTTAGTAAATTTCCCAAGCTCTAATGACTATTTGTACTTAATATGCCAAATACTATACTTGCAATAAAATAGGGAAGACCACTGTCCACATCTAAATAACATGGATGCTTTTGCTTCACCGTTCTCTGTCTTATGTTTTTGTCTTGATCTCTGTGTTTTGCATTATAAACATGGTCAATAACAGTATCAAATTATAAAGATACATCTGTCCAAGTGAATATTAAGTGATCGGTTAACATTGATTAACATTAATCAATGAGAATCCAGAACTGCCTTTACATCAATTGTTACATCTTTCAAAAGTAATATTGATAACTCTGCATTTGGCAATCCTGTGCACTTTTATTATTTCACAAAGAGAAAAAGAGTGAAGTCAAAATCTAGTAATTCTCTGATTAATAAATGTCAGCCCAAGCAGCTAATTTGGATACGTTACAAAAAATCTACTTTCATAGAGCTTAAAGATTAAGAGCCTTTAGACCCAGAAAGATTTATGTTCCGTTTCTGGCTCTGCCATGTAGAAACTTAAGACCTTCAGCAAGTTTTGTTCATCTGTAGAATGAGAACAATACTAACATCTACTAACACCTCACATGATTGTTGTGTAGATAAGTGAAATATTTAAAAAAAAGAATTTTTATATGCACTTGGACACAAGAAGTCAGCTCAGTAAATGATGTCTATTACCAACAAAAGTAGTAGTTATAGAAGTAACCACACTCCTAATGACAGCAATGGTAGGGCACTATAAATCCAGGATTTCTTTTATAATCTGGGAAATATACCTAATAACACTTCTGCAACTTAAAAATGGATTTATATTAGAAAAATTTTATAAAAGAGATTCTCTTAGTGTTTTTCTTTGCTGCAGTCATAATTCATTCTCTAATGTTATCTTTCTGCTCTCTCCTACTTCCATCCTTCTGTTGCATCGAACATTCATTTTATCCCCTGTCAATGTTACGTTGTTGCTTGCAAGTATGTTTGAAAGAATTTTTAAGAGTGAGTTCCAGACTTGCACTTCTCTGGTAAATCCAACGGCATTTTGTTCTACACCTCCGTGTCTTCACATGGCACACCAGAAGAACTTAATTGTAAATAAAAAACCCAGCTGTTTGTTTGTTTGTTTGTTTGTTTTCTAATGAGGGGCATCACATTTAAGAGAGGCTGTAAAGGGGCACCTGGGTGGCTGAGTCAGTTGAGCTTCTGACTTTGGCTCAGGTCATGATCTTGCGGTTCTTGAGCTCGAGCCCCATTCCCATCAGGCAGGGGACTGTCGGCATTGAGCCCACTTCAGATCCTCTGTTCCCCTTGTCTCTGCCCCTCCCCCACTGTCCCTCTCTTCCTCAAAAATGAAAAATAGACATTAAAAGAGAGAGAGAGAGAGAGAGAGAGAGAGAGAGGCTGTGAAATATGCAAGTTTCTCGTCAAACTAGGAGAATGTCATCTATTTCCCCTCCTCTGACCCCAACAGGCCAGAGTATCTGAGAATAGCATTTCTACAAGGCTGATCATAGAGTTTGAGCTCAGCAAATGTTTTTGAATGGAACTGGAATAATGAATGTTTCTAGGGAGTGGTTCTTTAGAGGCTAAAATAATCATGAGTCCAATTATCACGAGTTTTTATTGAAATCATTAATTTTATTTCTTGGAATAAGGTAATAGTTAAAGAGGAAAATAAGACCTATGTACCATTTTGTCTTCTGGACCTTCTAGGTCAAATTTTTCTTGGAATTATTCTTTTAATCTTTATATAAACATACATAGCTGAACTTCTTCATAGGATGCAGTTATGGTTAGCCTTTAACAATTTTAACTTTTTGTTTTTAATTAATTTTAAAATAATTGAGGCATAACACTTGTTTCAAAACTTAAAGAAATAAAATGATTTTGCCTATATATTTGAATGGACTACTACCCTTTCACCATTGTATTTTACAAAGCAAATGCTAAAATTTTTTTAAAACTTAAAATAAGTTTATCAAAATTTATATGAATTGGGGGGCCTGGATAGCTCAGTCGGTTGGGCATCTGACTCTTGATCTCAGCTCAGGTCTCGATCTTCGGGTCATGAATTCAAGCCCCACATTAGGCTCTACACTGTGCATGGAGCCTACTTAAAAACATGAAAAAATATGAATTATGTTACATATGTCCATGATACATATTACATAATGTTTTTATTTTTTTTAATGTTTATTTATTTTTGACACAGGGAGAGAGAGAGAAAGAGAGCGCGTGTGCATGCTTGCGCGCAAGAGAGAGCGAGGGAGGGGCAAAGAGAGAGGGAGACACAGAATCCGAAGCAGGCTCCAGGCTCTGAGCTGTCAGCACAGAGCCTGGTGCAGGGCTCGGACTCACAAAAAGTGAGATCATGACCTGAGCCGAAGTCAGACACTTCGGTGACTGAGCCACCCAGGTGCCTCTATATTACATAATTTTATGTACATATATTATATATATTTTTAATATATTTTTATTTAATGAACTAATATATATATAATTTTAATATATAATAAATCAAATAGTGACATCCTTCACCCCCACATGGGATGAGGAAGGGCTAAAACACAAAGCTTGCTTTTTCTACATTGACCGTGAACAAATAAAATATGCTTATCCAGACTACACATGAGACTAACCTGAAAAGGCTAATCAGCACCCTATGTGACAATAAACATAACTTAGCACAAGATAAATAAATGATCATTCTGAACATCAGTTAAAAACATTAAATGAACAACTTAAAATGAAGCTCTCTAGCTAGGAACCTTAGGGAGAAAAAGATTTATGGATTTTAGTTAATCACAAGTTTAATATGCACCAATGGTGAGATCTGGCTGCTAAAAAAGCATACCACCACCTTAGGCTAAATTAATGGGCATTGTAAGAAGGACATTGGAAAGAATAGTTCCATTAAATTCTCTAATTATTAGATCACATCTAACATATTGCAATTAGTCCTCCATATTTAAAGCAGAAAATTGAAGAACACAATGTGTCAAAAAATGTGTCCAAGATGAAAAGGAGTTTGAAAACTATGTCATATGAGAAATTGTAAGGACCCAAAATGTTTGGCCAGAAAAGAGAAGACTAAGGAAAATGTAAGAAATCGTTGATAAAGATATCTTTCAACAAATATTTATTGACACCTGTTACAAATACCATGCTTAAGTGTAAGGTAAATAGAGAAAATTAACAAGGAACTGATCTTTTATTTTTATCCCTTAATTAATGGACTTTAAAATCAAGAGGAGGTGACAAGACTTTAAATAGTCATACAAATGAACATTAGATAGCAAATAGTGATAAGAAAGGAAAGGAAAAGCAACAATGAAAAAAATAAACTGATCTAATTGGGAAGACTCTCTGAAGACATGACATTTAAATCACATAAATAAAGGTGGGGGAGGAGGGAGGGAAGGCTTCCTTCCAAACAATGATAATGGCGTAGGCAAAGTCTCATAATCAAAGCCCCAGGGAGGAAAAGAACTTAGCAAAATTGAGGAATGGAAAGAGGAAAGGGTGATTAGAATATATGAATAACGAAGGAAGAACAGTGTGAGAAGAAAGAGGGGCCAGCTTGTAGCCCTTTGAAGACACATTAAGTCTTCTATTCCATGTGCCAGAGTAGTTATGGAAAGATTGCCACAAAGACTAAGGTAAGGAGATTTGCCTTTCATAAAGATCACTCTGGCTTTGTGTGGATAATGTACTGGGGAGGGGCTAAAGGTGGTAAAGGATCTACTTCAGAGGCTATTGCAGTGGAAGAGGCAAGAGATCAAGGTCATTTGACTTTCACGGGAAAAGAAGACTGAATAACAAAGAGAGATTCAGAGACATTTTGGAGGTAACATCAAGTGAATTTGATGATGGATTGAATGTGGGCACGGAAAACAAAATGTGGTACTAAGGAAGATCCCTACTGTCCGATATGAGTAAGTAGATTAATTACTGAGAAGTGAAGAAACTTTAAAGCTGAAGTTCAAGTGCCTTGGCTTGGGAACAGTAAGTTTGAGAAGCAGGATCAATTGTTAACAACATCAACAAAAACCATCAAGACAATTTTCTTTTCTTTTTTTTTTTTTTTCAACGTTTATTTATTTTTGGGACAGAGAGAGACAGAGCATGAACGGGGGAGGGGCAGAGAGAGAGGGAGACACAGAATCAGAAACAGGCTCCAGGCTCTGAGCCATCAGCCCAGAGCCCGACGCGGGGCTCGAACTCACGGACCGCGAGATCGTGACCTGGCTGAAGTCGGACGCTTAACCGACTGCGCCACCCAGGCGCCCCTCAAGACAATTTTCATATTAATTGGGTGAATCTCTGGTGAATTGTCAGGCAGAAGAGAGAGCAGAATTATTTTGTTTTCTTCAAAAAAACAGATCTGCAACCACAATGTCAGATTTGCCAGAAGGTCAGTTTCAACTCAGTCCATGAAAGAACAATTTTTAAGAACTAGACTATCTAAAAAAGTGAAGACTGTCTTGGAATGGGATAAGTTGCCCTTCACAGTAGCTATACTGGCAGAGACCAAACTCTACAGGAAATGTCTACAGGACTTTGGTCTCTTTCAATACTGTTGTGTTCAATTCCAGGAATCAGGTTTTAAAACCTTGAGAAGAAAACAAAGAGGATTCTCACTTAGGTCACTGCAGGTGTTTAGTAAACCATTTCATTGCTGATTGCTATTGGGCATGTACCTGGCACCTTTCTACCAGAAGGGTTATTGATTGCATCGAGCAGCCATTGGCTGTTAACTGAAGTGCACACACTTTCCCTTTTGGGTAAGTGAAGGTCAGCGCCATGCCGGAAGTGTACTGCAAAGGTTAGAATCTGAGACTTCTCTTCTGTGATGATCCTAAATCCTCCTTATGCAAATGTCACTAATTTATTATGGCTTGCTTTCTTGCTGTACTTACTCTTAGCCTCAAGCGTCCTTTTCCACCCAGCACTCCCAGACAATCAATACCTTCTGACTGGCATTGTCATTTGAGATGGTATCCACACAGTTGTCATGAGTACTCAACCCGATGACTCACAGCTCCTATGGGCATCTACCCTCACAGACTCCCCAGGGAATGAGAAGCTATGATGATTTCTTCTAGGGCTCTCACCTAGAGAATGAATGCCATTCGGCAGCCAGAACAATCTCTTCTCCCCTGCCCCCATCGGTATGCTTCATTTATTCTCCCTTCTGAAAAAGCTTTGTAAACTTAAGACCATTCCGCAGTGTGGCCTGTATATATACAGGTAGAAAGATCACACTGTCAATAGGTTTGTCAGAATAACTTGCTGTGTGATCCTGCATTATGTGGAGAGTGAGGGAATGAATTGGCCACATAGCCAGAATCCCATGATAGACACTGTACTAAGCAGAGCCAGAGATTGCAAAACATCTCAGTCCTCGGGGTGGGGGGGGGGGTAGGGGGCACAAATGCTTATTTTTCTTTTTCATAGACTTTAGCCTTCAGTAATAATTGTGTACTTTGTGATTGTGGTTCAGGGATAGTACCTATCACATTAGAGTTCAATTTTAATATATCTAGAGCTCTTTAATAAGACAGTCTGTTAAGACTAGGGCACTGACTGATTAATAAGTTGGTTCAAGTAGACTTTCGTTCGGTTCTCAGGAATAAGTGCTCTGTCTAGTTGATAAATTTCCACACTAAACACAAACGTTGTTATTTGTCATATACTAACTGTTTTAATGGGCCATTCTTCATGATCTTTAACAACTATCAATTGATCTCTAGAACTCAGATGTCACACTGCAGTCCAGCTACATTCAAAGAATCTAAGTTTAAGTGAACTATAATATAAGAGAAGTAAAAAAAAAAATTAATTTGCTCTAAGGACAGAAATGTATTAAGCGCATTAATGAAGATGTGAAGAACAAGCAGTGACTCAGGGCTGTTATTTTTCTCCACAGCAGAAATATAGTAATCAATCCAGACAGTTATATCTTCAGATCCTCAGGTTTTAATAAAGGTGAGTCTAAGAATTCTATTTAGACTTTCAGACCATTACACCTTGAACCATCAGAAATAATCAGATATGTTTAAATCATCTGGGAGATAAACTGAGTGATTTCATACTTGTAAAACATAAACTCTCGAGGCAGCCTAATTTTCACGTTTAGCGTTTGTGATTATTCTTCCGGTTCCTCCTTGCCTAAAAAAAAACTATCAAACTCCGATTTCCCTTCAGCAGACTGGCAGGTCTAGGCCACTTGATATAAATAAAACCTAAAATGCTTAGAAATGAAATGAGCTGTTTTTTAAAAAGGTTGAGGGCAAACACTTATGTCCAGGAGTACAAAGGGATATGCCTATTTCTTCATCTGATAGTCTCCGGTGGCGACATTAGCACATCGATGTTTTATGCATTTCATACATAATACTCCACGTGATTATCAAACCCAGACTGTAGAGGTGAATTAAGTTTTCTGAGAATGGAATAGGGCGGGAGGAAGAACATGCGCTACTGAGAAAAATCATCCCGTGGCTTTATCTTCTAGGAGATCTGTGGAAGCCTTTCTTTTGGAAAGTGCTCAAAGACAGATCAAATGTGATAATAAAGGTTCACTATCTGAACAGGTCTGCCCTAGAAATAGTGCTTTAGAAATCGGAGGTGGGAAAGAAAAGCAGCCTGTGCCAGAAACTGATTAAATTTCAGTCATCTATCCAAAGAAGTCCCTGGTTGCTTGTAAAATGCTCCATATAATTACAGTAACTACGGGTTTTAAAGGAATTTACACATTAGCCTTTATCATGGGACTTTCTTTGTGGGTGCATTTCTACTTTAAAATCAATATCTCTAAAATAAACTTTAATAAGATTTATTAATTTTATCTATGTGGACCTTTTAAAAGTCAATATCAAATATCTTTCTCCAGATTCTTCTTGGCATTTGAAGAAGCTTAGATATAATCAAATGTCATGCCCTCTGTATGTTAAACGTTCATTGTTCTATGACTTTGCTCTTGTATACAACGTAGCCCGGTTTTAAACTTTGAAAGAGTTGTGAATCAATACAAAGCCTGCTTAAAATGTATGGGTCATCCTGATACACGATCTCAGTACTGTGGACAAGGCTCATTAGTTGCTTCTTGAGCTATTATCTTGCTCGATGTTAGATTTGAATAACCCAGGGAAGTAGTTTGACGGTCCCCAGTTGACCCTGCACCACGGTGGCTAAAATCACTTTTTTGCAGGGCGCCTGGGTGGCTCAGTCAGTTGAGCGTCCGACTTTGGCTCAGGTCATGAACTCAGAGCTCAGCTCATGAGTTCGGCCCCGCGTCGGGCTCTGTGCTGACAGCTCAGAGCCTGGAGCCTGTTTCCGATTCTGTGTCCCTCTCTTGCTCTGCCCTTCCCTCACTCATGCTCTGTCTCTCTTTCTCTCAAGAATAAATAAAACATTTAAAAAATAAATAAATAAAATAAAAGCCCTTTTTTGCAACATCTACACACTTCACAAAAAACAAAAAGGCTTTCATAAAGTTGTGTCCCAGAGAACAAGCTTACTATCTTGCACTGAGCGTAGAGAGCATTTGTAGGATATCACAGCTTTCAAGTCTTCATTTTCAAAAGAGACTTAGCACCAACATTTCTTCCCAGTAAACGTCAAAGGAGAAGACTCCCTGTCAACCACACGCTCCATGGCCTCATGTTAAGTGGCTATAATCTTAATCCAAAGAAAAGTGAACTCATATTTTTCATTGGATGGAAGACTTCTGAGAAACTCAAGTGTTAAGATCTTCATTGACGCCAGAAGAATTCTACCATTAAAGCATAAAGGAAATATTTTGTTACCCCCCTGAAAAGGAAACCTGATTTAATCTTAAATCTCAGAGGTTTGTAAACACGAAAGTCAACTTCTCACCCCCCCTACCCCCCCACCCCCCAAAAAAGGTAACAATGAAGCCTTAGTGTGAGATTGGAAGCTGAATGACGTTTCCTTTTTTTGGTCTACTCTACCCTGATAATGTCTAGTTTCATGAACTACAGTTTATATTTAATAAATCTGTATACTATCTTGGAAAACTTACTATGGAGTGAATTCATGGTATTCAAACTGTATTGGTTAGGCATACCATAAAAACATAATTTAGTAATCAGCCAAGGTAAACATTACATCTTTCTACTCAGATAACAGAAGAGAACAAAACTTCAATACTTTACATGGCTAGCTACCCGGGGATAAAGATCACCACAATTTCAATACCTATATCTACCAAATTCAGCAATAAGCTATCTCTGGCCGCCCTCTGTGCTTCTCACACACAGAAAAGATGCTATTTGACAGCATTGACTCAAAACATCAAAGGGTACAGACGTACTTAATTATCATTTTATAGTCTGCCCTTTACCTGGACTATTTAAATAAGGTTTTTATTTCCTTTCTTATTTGCTAGTAAATGACATTTTACGTGATCTATAGAGGATCTATCAATCTATATTAGGATTGGGTCTAGTTGCTTATAATGTAAAACCAAATTAATAGTGGCTTTAGCCAGCTAATATATATTTTTTTCATGCAAAAAGAGTCTGGAGTTAGTCTGCCCATGAGTAGTTTGGTGGCTCCATTTACAAGTCACCCATGTTCCTGTTGTTTCTGCACTGCCAGGCTGCATGCTGGCTTTCTTTCTTTAAGTTTCTCTCCTGTTTGCAATGGAGCACTAATGCTCTCGCCATTATATTCTTTTTTCCAAACACCAAAAGGGCAAGGGGAAAAGGACCTGTAGGATCATCCTAGTGCATTCCTCTCAGATCACCCCTACCATCACATGCCTAAAACTCATATTTATATCTCATTATCCACCCTTATTTTGAAAAGAGGCTGGAAGGTAGTTTTGTGGACATAGACATTGCTGTTCCCAACAATATAGGGATTCTCTTACTTAAGAAGAGAAGGATGATATGTATAAGGCGGGCAGGTAATTGTTTGACTGTTGCCAAACAGTCTTGAAATTTGCTCCTTTAAATATGCTTTCGAGGTGACTTATTTGGGGACCTGTAACCCCAAATCTAAAGCAAAATATTTCCCCCCAAAGCAGGTGGAGATTCTGTTAGCTAAGATCTTTTAGCTTTATCTGCCTGCTTGAGCAGTATTGGATTTTAGAAGTAAAAGCTCTAGATAGAAACTGCAATCTTAAAATAATTTGATTTCATCTAAACAGTTCAAACCACCAACTATTTTTTTTAGGTGTCATCTTAGTTTTTACTTGTGAAACTTTGAGGTGATAGGCATCTGTGGTTTAGGTAACTTTTATTTTCAAAGTTTAAGAGAGTCAGATAGAAAAACTGTTGGTTTCACATTATGTTTTTATTCCGTTTCACCTGAAATATGATGGTTACCAGCACATTATTTTATTGCTCTTCACAGATTGTCATCTGAGAAGTCTGCTAGCGCAGATTTCCTTCTTTTGTTTTTCACTTTTCTGATGGTTAGTTTTTAATTTGAGTTAAGGTAAAATAGAAACAAAACTCATTTTGATTAAATTGCTCCTAAGTAAACGGCAACGTTTTTGGTCATCCAAAAAGCTTTCTAGCCGGTATTTGCCATAAGCTAATAAACTAGAGCATCACAAGATTAAAGACTATTAAAATATGGATTTTCCTGACCATGTTTAGCATCCATCATTATGATGAGGATGACCAAAAATATCTGAAATATGCTGATGTTTTACAGAAAAATAGGGTCAGAAGATAATCTCAAATACTGACCCAATAAGGATTAATTCAAAGAGATTTCTAAAACTGTCACATGCCATTGAATGAAGCACATGTGATACGCTGCCTGGTCTATGGCATCCGTTGGTTGTAGGCGATTAAAAAAAGAGAGGTCACATGCTTTTATGTTAACATATTTGCACACTTCCTTGGAGAACATTCCCCTGCTGAGGAACATACAAAGAATGAAACTCTAATTTATCGAAAAGTAATCCAAAAATATCTGAGGTATCTTACTTGATCAGAGTCAGAGAACACTGCAGGGGTTAGTCATCTGGAGAGTTTGGATGTACTTCGGTCAAATGTTATTTTAAGCTGGGATATCTTTAAAATTCAGTCAAATTAATGGATCTTTCCTAGTATACCACGCCATTATCATTAAAGTACACAGAAGCTGTTAACACATGGCATACCTGATCATCATCGCTACCCGCTGCCAACAGATGTATCAGTCAACAACAAATGTATTCTAATCGTGTCCTGGAAAGAACGGTTTCACACCTTTGAAGGCTGACATCTGCACCATGTAGCAGTGTGTAAAGTCTGCATTTATTACTACTTGCTATGTGCATCTGAGAAAACATGTAAGGGTTGCTCAAAGGGTGTTCTTACGGAACTGAGAACACATGTTCTTAACTGTTATTGGTAACGTTTTAAAGTTTCACAACATAGGGGCGCTTGGGTGGCTCAGTTGGTTAAAGCATCCGACTTCGGCTCAGGTCATGGTCTGGTGGTCCGTGAGTTCGAGCCCCGAGTCGGGCTCTGTGCTGACCGCTCAGAGCCTGGAGCCCGTTTCAGATTCTGTGTCTCCCTCTCTCTCTGGCCCTCCCCCGTTCATGCTCTGTCTCTCTCTGTCTCAAAAATAAATAAATAAATAAATAAATAAATAAATAAATAAAGTTTTGGAGGAAATACTCTAGAATGTTTGCCTCTGAGTGGTGTCTCTACCTAGTATTTATATTTTTTAAAATAAGTTTGTATTACTTTTATGATTAGAAAATAATATAGGGGCACCTGGGTGGCTCAGTCAATTGAGTGTCCGACTTGTGATTTCAGCTCATGTCATGATTAAGCCCTGGGTTAAGGTCATGGTCTCTCGGTTTGTGAGTTCAAGCCCCGCGTCAGGCTCTGTGCTGACAGCTCAGAGCCCGGAGCCCGTTTCAGATTCTGTGTCTCCCTCTCTCTCTGCCCCTCCCCTGTTCATGCTCTGTCTCTCTCTGTCTCAAAAATAAATAAAACATTAAAAAAAATTTTTAAGTTTCACAACATAGATTAATTTTGTTGATGAGTAACTACATGACTAAATCCTACATTTCATGAATGCTGGAACCATGTCTTAAACTTATTTGCATGTCCCATAGTGCCTGGCACAGGGCCTGGTAAACTGTATGCTCTCAATTAATATTTGATGATAATGAGTATTTTACCTTACATCTACACCAAACCAAAACATCAGTTAAAAAAGATTTTTGGCATTTAGATCCCTTAATGTCCCTATACTCATTTCTCATTTAATTTCTTTTAAAAAATCAAGTAGTATGGAACTGCTCTGAATAATACGAAATCTCCAAGAATGCTAATGACAATAAATAAATTAGAGAGAGTTTTTACATTTGTAAGTAGAGGGGATGGTTTTGGAATCAACTCATGGTACTAATTCAGCTCTGAAATAATGATTGGGTAAATTTTGACCATTTGTGTGTATATCTTTTCTTTATATTTTGAGACCTTGGTATCCAGGCTGTAAAAATATAGGCGAGAATATATCAAGTCACAGGCATAATAGAGCAGTGAATAAGTGCTCATCTTTTTCACCATTATTGCCTCTATGTTATATTTATTTTCCCCAAATAATTATTAGCTTTATATAAATAATATACTTTATTCCCTTGCTAGTGGAAAATGATGTTTGACATTAAGGAAAGGTCAGGTATCATGAATAGGAAACCACAATGAGCATTGCCTTTAAGGATTATTGAATTAAGAGGTACATATATTTGACAAAGTATAGAAATCAAATAGCTGCCATGTTAGCAGTGCCCTTTTACGTGCCATAGATTTATTGACATTTACTAAATATAAAAAAAAAGTTGAAACAGTGAGTGCTTAGTATGCAGTATGATGAAAAACCTAATATCACTTCCCTGAAGATTATATGACAGCATTTTAACCAGGGTAAATTCACCAATTGATTGGACATCAGATTGGAATATAAATTAAACTGGCCGTTTAATTTTAGAAAATACACAAACAAACAAAATTAGCTAAGTCGCTTATGTCCAGTTAAGTTGTCGCTGTTGACCTAGGTACAAGTGAAATCCTTATTACACCCACATGCGCACGTAATTTCCATGGGCCCAAGTTAGGCTGGATATTTCAATGTGACAAATGGATTCTGCAGTTCACAGGGGTGCTTACCGCAATAGATGTCATGGTAGCAGCTTTCCAGCTGAAAGGAAAAAAAATTGTCCAACTCCACACCTTTCGTTTAAGCGCAAAATCACAACGTAGAATTTGTATCAGAACTATTATGGGAGAGGTCAAAATAAATATATACATCCAAGGTTCTAGAATCATTCCTCTCACAAACTCCTTTCTTTTTCCTGATAGATAACATAATTTTTGCCCCAATTCTGAGGTCTCTTGTGTAAAAAAAAAAATTTTTTTTTACATTTACTTATTTTTGAGAGACAGAGAGAGCAGATCACAAGCAGAGGAGGGGCAGAGAGATAATGAGACACAGAATCCGAAGCAGGCTCCAGCCTCTGAGCTGTCAGCGCAGAGCTAACCTGGGGCTCGTACTCACAAACCATGAGATCATGACCTGAGCTGAAGTCGGATGCTCAACCAACTGAGCCACCCAGGCACCCCTGAAGTCTCCTGTTTAATTATCAGTATATTTGATCAGTAAAATAAAGAGTTTTGCAGAGATTAGGGAGTAAAAAACATAAAAATCCTGATAAGAGTTTTCATAGTCTTTCATATGCCAGTCAAGTGGTCATAAGTACTCATGGGGCCAAATTGATTTATATTCATCAGATTTAGTGATATCCATATTCCAAGAACTTAAAAAAAAACATTAAATTCAAACCTACTTATGAAAATACAGTTTAACCCCAGGTGAATGTTTTTGTTTGCCATTACCTGAATGGCTACATGGACTTTGAAACTTATACAAGCTTGAAACTTACCCAAAATGTTAAACTCCTCTAAGGAATGATATTTAAAAATTTTTTTAAACTTTTATTTATTTTTGAGAGACAGAGTGAGACAGAGCATGAGCAGGGGAGGGGCAGAGAGAGAAGGAGACACAGAATCCGAAGCAGGCTCCAGGCTCTGAGCAAGAGTTTAGTACAGAGCCCGATGCGGGCTCGAACCCACAAACCGTGAAATCGTGACCTGAGCTGAAGTCAGACGCTCAACCAACTGAGCCACTCAGGGACCCCTGAGGAATGATATTTTTAAATGCATAACAATAATACTTCATATGCAATTGAACCAAAAACCCATAACATAAGTGCCTTTTGCCTTATTTTCTCTAGTAAAACATCAAAGCAAGAAAGTTTGCTTTAAAAAGAGAGAGGGAGGTGGACTTATATATGACATTTGAAAACACTGAATTCAGAAGGCCTTGTTTTGTTGTTTTATTTCATAAAACTGCATGTCTCTAGTTTTGCTTTGTTTTTTTCCTCAGAGAAAAATGAACTATCATGAGAATGTAATATTTCACAATGAAGTGACCTCAGAGTCCAACACTAGAAAGAACAGTGGACTGAGAATTAAGAAAGTAGTTTCTAAAATGAATTCTACCATCATCCAGGTGTATAGTTTGGGGCAAGTTGGGAAACCTCTCTAGACCCTGTAGACATTGTTTATGATGTTGTAAAGGAGGGATATTGGAATAAATTATTTAGTGGTATTTATTATGTTAGGGTTTTGCTTAACATCTCCCAGCTACATAGAGGACTCAAAGAGAAATAACCTAAATGCATAGTTTTTATTACCAACTGGGGCTCCTGTCATGAATCCCACTCTCCTATTTGGAGAAGGCAGCCTGAAAAAGTGGAGAAATACCAAGGAGCCCTTTTTTGTTTCATTCTTGGAGCCTAAGCAGCATCAAACCAGAAGACCCAGCCTTTTAGCTGCCTTTACCCCCAGGCACTTCCCTTACTTTCCTAACCTTCCAGAGCTAAGTGTTCCCCTTGCCAGCCCCCTCCACTGCAAAAAGATGTCATTTCCAATCTGAATGGAAAGTGATAGGATATTGTCTGTGATAGTCCATACCCTGGTACATTTTAACTCTGAAATCTATCAGGAATTTTCCTATCTACTTTATGTTCCAGGGATCCATTTGAGTAATATAAGTTGGGATAGACATTTCTCAATATTTTCAATTCTAATGGCATCGTGAGGCATGTCAAAATTAGAGCAGAATGATTGGATACACGGCTCTAGAATCAGTCTGTGTCCTTGTCTCAGCTTTGCCATTTATCACCTGTCTAACTGAGCAAGTTACTTGATTTCACTAAACCTCACTTTCCCCATCTGTGAATTGCAGATCATAGGAGACTTGCCTCACAGGATCTCCTATAGCATATTTGGTCTTTGACCTGATGCAGCCTTGACTCCATAATCCATACTCTTTAATACTACACAGCCTCCTACCCTACACATTGTGTTTCTCCAATTTCCATAAAAATGATTATCTCCTTGACTTATTTGACACCAGAGCAGAGCATAAGGGCCAGATGGAATATGACTTTTTTTTTCTTTAAGTAGATGAAAACATAATCTAGGTTTGGCATTTTTTTGGCACTCAATAAATATTGGCAAATTTCCTGCCTTTGACAGCACCTCTCCCAATAAAGAAATTGAATTTATCTATGGGCATTGAATAAGGCTCCACTTCCCCTCAAAAGTCACATGCAGAGGGTGGCTAAATGCTGGCCTTACCATCTTCCTTAAACACAATGGTTTCCAAGGATCACTGTGGTGTGAGGTAGGTTGGCCAGTAATATGGTCAGGAATGCAGACAGACAGACCTGGAAAAGGTGTGAGCTTCTAACCCTCATTTATCCACTGTCCCTTCATTCAGGCAATAAATGCTTCCTGTGATATTATGGGATATCAACAATTCTTTGCCCTTACAAACATTCTAAATGGTGGAGACATTCAATAATCAGGGAAACTCATAAATAAACCAGTTAATATTAGAGAGTAAGTGCCTAGAGGACAGTTTTTGGAGGTAACGTGAGGGAGAGCGACTCAGGTGGAGTGAGGCGCCTCCCTCAGGTGATTGGGAAGGCCTCTCTGAAGAGATGACCTTGAGCCAAGATGTCAGTGACGAGGAGGAGCAAACACAGGAAGAGCTCATTCAGAGGAGCAGCCACAGAAACAGCCCTTGGAGAACAGAAAGAAGATCCACATGCCTGGTGCTCAGTGATCGATGAAGGACATGTATTACCACATGAGTTCAGAGAGTGCTGTAGCACAAGACCTGCTCAACAAGAAGTGATAGGTGGAGAAATCAGTGTAGGAAAGTAGCCAAAGCCATATGTGACCACATTTTGCTTCACATCTCTGCTCCACTTCTTTCTAATGGAGAGACCCTGGGCAAGTCGCTAAACCTCTCTGAGCTTCGATTTCCCTCAGTAGAACGGAAGCCATCATAACTACTCCTCACAAATCTCCTGAGTGTCGAATGACCTAGTGAATGTAAAGAGCCTAACCCGTCACCTCACTCACAATAAGCACTCGACAATCATAGTAATACATCATTATAATTCTGACTGTGATCATGCGGTTGTGATGCCACCATGGCGGTGGCGGTGATCTCCAATTTTCTTTTTTTCAAGATATCTTTCACCGAAGAGAGTTCAGCAAGATCCGAATGGTAATTTAACCAAACTACAAAATGATTTCACTATCTCTATTTATACAGTAAAATATGAAAACATGAATCCCTTATACTAGATTCTGGTCACGAGAAGAATACGCAATGCATTATTAGTAACCCCCATCCAATTTTGCTTGGATATGAGTTTGCTTGCAATCCCAGCCTCCAGATCTAACTTTCACGACGGGATTTAAGGAGCAGCAGATATGGATCCTTTCCCAATATCTCAGAATAGCATACGGTTAAAAGCACAGGCTCTGGAGCCAGCCAGCCTAGGTTTCAATCTGGTTCCACCACTTGCCGGCTGTGAGACTGTGCACATTGCTCATCTCCCCTCTGTCTTGGTTTCTTCCTCTCTAAAAACAATACCTACATTTTAGCAATCACGTGAGCTTTCATTAATAGTGCATACAAGTATAGGTGATAGTTTTTTTACATAAAATAAATTCTCAACAATGTTAGCTATTATTATGACCTATGATCCAGTCTTTCCACCATACTAATTTCATTCCTTTTAAGCACTGCTAATTTTAGGATGGAAGGGCTAGAAATTGATTTACATGTTGCAACCTCCCCAATTTTATCCAGATATTACCATGGTTTTAAAAAATGCCGGTTTTACAGTTATGATTTTCTGGCCAGTACATTGATAAGTTACATGAATATATTTTCCTCTAAAGTCTTAATAAAACAAACAAACAAACAAAAAACAAAGTACTTTGCTAACATTTAAATGGAGCTATCAGTGAGTACTAGGATTTCAGATGACTTTTATTGTATTCTTTTTGTTTTTATATGGCCTATTAACACATTTATTTTCCTAGAATTGGCATTTGTAAAAAATGGTTGTTCACCTCTGCTTGAAGTCATTATCACACATTGATTATCAGTCAACACCTTAGAAGGATTAGTTGCCAGTCAGAGATGGTAAGAATTCTTGCAGGATGGATGTGAGGAGGATAGTACAGGCTGAGGAGCAGGGAAAAGCATCCCAGGAAAAGGAAAAGAAAAATGTCAAGGGTGGGAATTAAAGGAAGTAGGGTATGTCAAGGACTGCCAAGGAAGAGCCAAAATGTGAAGCCAAATGAGTTTGAATCCAAAGCCTTATGAATGCAGTGGTAGCAAGACAAAGCTACATTAAAAATAATTTTTTTAATGTTTATTTATATTTGAGAGAGAGAGAGAGAGAGAGAGAGAGAGAGAGCAGGGAAGGGGCAGAGACAGAGGGAGATACTGGTTCCAGGCTCCAAGCCGGCAGCACAGAGCCCGACATGGGGGCTCGAACCGTGAGATCACGGCCTGAGCCGAAGTCGGACGCTTAACCACCCAGGCACCCCTAAAGATACATTAAAAAATACTTTTAGGGTGCCTGGGTGGCTCAGTCGGTTAAGCGTCCGACTTAGGCTCAGGTCATGATCTCAAGGTTTGTGGGTTCAGCCCTGCGTGGGGCTGTGTGCTGACAGCTCGGAGCCTGGAGCCTGTTTCCAATTCTGTGTCTCCCTTTCTCTCTGCCCCTCCCCCACTCTTGCTCTGCGTCTCTCTCTGTCTCAAAAATAAATAAGCATTAAAAAAAATTACTTTCATGTGGGGCACCTGGGTGGCTCCGTCAGTTAAGCATCCAACTTCAGCTCAGATCATGATCTCGTGGTTTCTGAGTTCGAACTCCGCTTCCAGCTCTGTGCTGCTGACAGCTCAGAGTCTGGAGGCTGTTTCAGATTCTGTCTCCCAATCTCTCTACCCCTCGCCCGCTTTCTCTCTCTCTCTCTCTCTCTCTCTCTCTCTCTCTCTCTAAAAAATAAACAAACATTTAAAAAAAATTTTTTTTAATACTTGCATGTGATTTTATATTAAAAAAAACTTTCTGGAAATCATTTTACCTGATCCCTATACAAAAAGAAGACGAAAAGTAAAAGAAAAAGAAAACCTGTCAAATATCATTATTCCAATTTACAGATGAAATTGCAAAGCTCAGAGTGTGGAAGTAATTTAATATCACATAGAGCTTCTTCTTGAACCCACAATTTCTGACTTAGTCCAGTATCTTTCCAGTACACCAACCTGTTTTCATTCATTAATTGATTGCACGCTCAAAATACAAAATGAAGTCCACATAAACCAACCCCTCACCCCCAAACCAAGAACTATAATTCTTGTTTACAAAAACATACAATTTAGTGTAAGAAATAAAATGTGCGTGTACAAAAGAACTTAAGATCCCTTCCGTAGAGAAGATGAGCAAATACAGGATTAAATATAATTTACATGCATAATTCCAACTGCCCCTCCACAGTCCCTCCACCTCTATTTTCCCCCTAATATTGGTCATTCAAAATCAGTTTTAGAAGAAGGAATATAATGCATGCATTTTTTCCCACCATCTGTCTCGGTTTTCACTGATTTTTGAGATTCCTTCCTTCCTCCATTCTACATTTATTATATCCTACTAATAGCCACACTCCTGAACCAAGCCCTGGGGCCACAATGTTAAGATAGACACCACCTTTCTCACTCAGGGAGTCTGCCAATTCTTAACAATGTTTAATGGAAAACTTTTAGTTCAGTAAATAGTACAATTGGAGTCTAGATATCAAAATTTCCTAACACTTCCTTCTCTTCAGCAAGTCCCTGTTTTAAGTGCAAGGCTGCTTTAAGTGTGGCTGTTTGCAAGACAAGAGCGATTACTATCCTTGTCCCATTGTGATGACCTTCACTTTATCACTCCTTTCATTCCTGGTTAACGTTCAGTGGCCTTGTCAGACTTTCTCCTCTCCTATGCCAATCTGTCGCTTCCAGACCTGTTTCACCTCCCTTTCTTGACTGTAACATTCAGAACTGGATTTCTGAGAATTGTTGGTGCAAGCTGTAATAATGCTACTTTTTTTTAAAATAAATATACTGATAAAAATAGCAATGTGACTCTGATACTAACCAAGGATTGGAAAAAGGAATAGTTATACAGTGAGTTATTGCAACCTCTTATTTATTTCACTCTTAATGCTCAGTAGAAATCATTTTCTACCTTCAAATATTAGTCAGACACACAGCCAGGTGAGACTGTGAATCTTCATTGGAGCCAGTTAATTTTATCCATCCCCTTGATGTTCTGTCTGAGTTGGGAATACATGTTCATTGCCTTGGTAATTTTCTTGTGCTCATTGCCCAGGTCCCTGAGGATTGTTAATAGGAAGTGCAGCTGGGCCTATATATCTATGGCTGTCAATGCACAAGGTTATTCTGTAAATACCATAATCCTCGTGAGTGGGGAGATGACATTCTCATTTGAGGTGTCTTGATCTGATCCTTCTGGAAGGAGTTCATAAACTTTTGCATGTGTCATCCTAGCATTACAAGATCTCTCAGAGAAATATCATTTGCTTTAGACCAGAGGAGACTGAGCCATCCCTGTGCTTGTGTGGCTGCTAATATACAGTCTTCTTTCAAGTTCATCAGTAAGTGAGTCCACTGTCCAGATCTACTATTTTTCTTTTTTAAGATCGCTATTGGTCTATTGGATTTTGGTTGAAAACAAACAAACAAAAAAATGCTAGCAACAGTTACCATACATTTTATATGCTGGCATATTCCTTTGTTCAGAGTAATTTTTAGAACATTGGACTGTCATTTCCAATCATTGGAGGCTCCATCATGTGCATTATAATTCTGTGCATCTGTTCAAGTCTTCAGTCAGATAATTTGCAAATGGAGATCAAAATATGGCCAGAGTTCTTAAGTCTGTGAAATCTGACTCAAATTTCCATTCCTATTTTTTCTCAGTAACCTTCTCTAAGTAAGAAAAATAATGTACATATTTAGTTACATAATCATTTTAGAAATTGTCTACCCTGAGTGTTGATTTACTACAATTAACACTCCTCTTAGTGTACAGTCAAACTTTTTTTGGCACCTAGTCCATACCAAACACTAATATACTGATAGTACAATGGTTAATGACTACATAGTGGCTGAGTTCAGAGTGATAGAAATTAAATGACTTACCCAATAACAGGCAAAGAATGTTCAGGGCACACACTTGCAGACGTTACTTTGGGCTAATCCCACCACAAACCCAGGAATTTAATAACAATACTTAATAATTCCATAACATTCAGCATGCACCATGACAATGTTCTGTATAATTCCTACTCCATGCGTAGGAAATATTGGTATCTCTGTTTTGCAGATGAGGAAATTGAGCCACAGAATGATATGTCACTTGACTAAATTCAGATAACTTCCAAATGGCAGAGCTAGAAATTGAACCCCGGAAGTCTGACTCCCATGTCAAGCTTCTAACATGCACAGAGTATAGCCCCTCATTGAACTCTGCTCTTGATCTCTGGGTCTTTAAATGCCCCCTTCTTTCTCTTGTTTTGAGAATTTCACTCTTTTTTTATTCTGTCATCTCATTACACTACATTAGTACCTGGAATGTTTTTCTCCCCATCTTCTTTGTGGCACTAAACTTGCTCATCCTACAAAACTCAACTCATAGTTTACTCTCTTCCTTGAATCTTTAGTCTAATATAGATGTAGTCTCCTCTGGGTTCCTATTATATCTTGTGAATGTGTGTGTATAATAACTAATGTTTATTGAGCATTAATATGTGCCAAGCATGAATGCCTTTCCATGGATTATTTGGTCCCATCTTTGCAACATCCCTGTAGGGAAGGCACTCCATTTCACAGAAAGAATATTGAAGTACACCAATAAGTAAGGGATTTGCTTAAGATTGTAATTAATCAATTAATCATAACGAAACAATAACGATTCAAACTCAGATAACCTGATTCTAAATGCCTTCACCATATTTCCATATATGTGCTACACACACACACACACACACACACACACACACAATTATAATCATAATATTTGCTCCATTGTGTTTTTCACCTTTACTGAAAGCACCCTGAGAGTCAGAGCCGTGACTTATTTGATTTTGTATCCCCAATTCCTCCCACAGTGCATAGCAAATAAATATAGCTTGAAATTCTATCAGCTGTAAACTTCTCTGGTTCTTCCTCATTGGTTCCCTCCTTTTTCCCCTTAGTCCCCCCCGATACTTATTTCATGGTGTTTGCCAGGGCTTCAGTTCTCATAAGGTCTTTTCACCCTGAGATTCACTGTTGTGGCCTTAGCTCCCACCTACATACTTATGATTCCTTCACTCACAGTGGTAATACTGATGTCTGCCTTTCTTTCCTTTCTCTGACTTACAAACTCCAAGTTATTCTGGATTCAGCTTACCCTGGAGCTTTGTTGGGTTCATGCATCCTTTCCTCTGTATTTTGGATTCATGTTTCTATGATAGCAGGACACATGATTTGTGTCATATTATAATTATATGTTTACCTGTATCTCTTCCCCCTGGGAGATGATGGAAAGGAACTGTGCTTGTTTATGTCAGTATCTCAGTGCCTGGAAGAATGTGTCACGTAAAGTATGTTCAAAAATATCATTTAGTCAATGAATACGTGAGAAATCTGAAGAATCTATTTTGAATAACATTGTCTTTACAAGAGGATGCTTTTTTTCGGAAAGTTATGGGTTAGTGTTTTGTCATTTTACAATAAAAGTAATTTCAAGATGCAGTTACAAACAAATAATATGCTATTAACCCTTACTTTAAAATATAGATTTAATGTAAGAAGATTGATATTTTATTCTTTTTCACGCTTTTTCAATATATAATTAACAATAGGAGGACACATTAACCTTATCACTAGTATCCAAGCCTCTGCTCTTTGAAGAGTCAAAATCCTTTTGCCCAACTTGTACTTGCCCTGGGTCACGAGTCCACATCAATGCTTCTGGTACAGAAGCAATCTTTTCTCTCTTCTAAGGTAGCAGGGTCATCTGATTGGACTTCCCATGGTCCTGGCTGAATAGGAAGGGAATTAAATTGCAGTGTCAAAGGAAATTACTCATTCTAAGAAGCATTCACGCATTATCTATGGCCAAAACCATCTCTGACACTCATTTATGATTAAAATTAAAAGAAAGAAAGAAAAAAGAGGCAGTTTGGCAGCATTTCTATGACAATAAAAATGTGAAGACCAAATTAAATCGATGGTACAAGTCTGTGGCACACCAGATAAGAAAGTGGCTTTCTCGGTGGCGTTTTAGAATTTAGAGGCATACCCAGGGAGAAAAGGAGAGGAAATGTGTGCTCCAATGTGAGATGGTCTATACAGAACTTCATTCTAGAACAAACCTTATTTAGCTTGGTGCCTGATAAGTTCAAATCACCCAGGCATGCTCTCGTGGGAAGTTTTTAAGGAGCAAAGGTCTTTCTAAATGAAATCCTGAAGGTCTTAAAGGAGAAACCTTCTCCAAAACAAGCCCATTCTTCACCTTGCCAATAAGCATGTACAGTTCTGCTTAATTTTATTTTCATCTTTGTCCTAAGCATCTATTTGAAACCTGTTTACATTTTTAAGGTAACAGGTGGTTACAATTATTGGTGCAAAAGATAATTTCTTGATAATGTATCCCTGAAATAACACGGAGCTGAGGTAAAATGCAGGCTTTAAGATATTCCAAAAGTACACAGCCTGACTTAAAAATTGTGCTCAACCCTATGTCTGTAGAAGAAATAAAATTAAAATGTTAGATTTAACAGGAAACTCAAATTGATTCTTTTAGGAGTAAAAATGTTTTTTTGAAAGGTCACGGGACTATTTTCATTGCTGGAATAAATATAGCAGCAAAGATAGTTTAAATGAGAGAGGCGCCTAGATTTATGTGAAAGACTTATCACCTCTTTGGCCTATTCACACAAGGCAGACAGAACAAAAATGATTTATCAGCTGGGCGATACTCCTTTTAGAGAACTGTGATTTGTTTCTTATATGGGCCTATTTTTATACTTTTATTTTATTGCCTGGCATTTAAACACTTAAGCATCTTTTTCCTTCAGACGTCAGTTTTCTCTACCAAGTGAGCATTTATGTTCTCCTTGTAAAAGCAGGTTCTTGTCAGGTTTGAAGTAACAGTTTACTATTTATTTTATTCTGATGCTTAAGCATTTTAATGCAAGTGATTCTTGTGTTACTTTCATGTGATCGCGTTGCTAGATGATTCTGTATTTCCATAAAAATATGTGTGTGGAGCTCACTGGGAGTTATATACATTTATGCATCCATTATGTAACTATCTGCTAAAACCCATCACAACTAATGGAGAATTTGGTACCAATTACTTATAGTAAATGTTAGTAATTGTATGTGTTTTGGATCAGAATTTAACCTAAAACAAATGCAGATTCAAATTGTAATTTTCTACAGTTTCCTGGAGAAAAGTGTGAATCACATGAAAATTAGTTCATTAGTTACTTCCTGGAGGGGGGGGGGGGGGGGGAAGAAGCTAAGTAGCGGTTAGTGGGGTTTAGACAAATGTGTTCCACTCAAACAGTGCTGCTGACTGTCTCTGTGAGTGCAACAGGCCTTTCTGAGTTAGTGACAGTTAGTTTCCTGGACACAGCACTTGCAAAACAAGGATTGTTTTATACCCCATTACAAGGCTGGAACTTTAAGATACCAAGTGCAAGTACTTAAGAATAGACAATTCTAAGAACAACTAAAATTTCCTGCAGTTTTCTCCCTAATAAAAATCTCATTATAAATGCCCAAGTTAATCCACTAAAAAAAACACTTAAGTATCCATATGTTATAGTTCCTTATGTTAAGAGTCTGTAGAAATTACAACCAATATTGAGAAATATGGAGTTACACTGGGATTGATCAAGCCAAATTAGATCTGTATTCTAATTTATCACATGGCTTTCAACAATTTTCTGTTCATTTTATAATGATTTTGAAAGAAATTGTTTGGCCTTGTCTGAATTTGGCTATTCTACTAAATGATATCAAGCTATGCCTTCACTATGATTCATGGGTCAATTCACCATTTTACAACAAATGATAGGTGGAAAAAGTTTCCATCTGGCAATTTGGATATACTTTTAGATAGAATGTCAGTAGAATTCAAATTTCCTTTAAGACTTAAAAAAAAAAGTCAAAATAATCAGTAATTCTAATTTTCCATTAAGTAACTTTATTTTTCTTAATTGAGTTCTTAATGCATGTGTTAAGTATGCATTTACTATCTTATTTTATCTTTATAACAGCCTAACGAAGTCAGTATTATTGTCCCCCACATTATAGATGAAAAAAATCTATAGGTCCACAATGTTAGCCAACTTTTCCTCTGACATACAGCTTACTAAAGTTGTGGAATTTTGATTTGAGCTTAGCTCTTTCTGTTTGTAGAATCTGGCTTTTTATCACATCAGTGCTTTACAAATTGTACTCTCTTTTTCTAAAAATGTTAACAGCCACTGTGTGTGTTCTGAGAAAAAAAATGCAAGTAATATTTTTTCCTAAAATAAAAAATGAGGTATATGTAAAGACAATAATAACTACATGTATATGATTGTTACTGTACAACAATCTTCCTTTCACAAGAAGTTATTTGTTACAGTTGTAAGCATATAAAATAATATTGTTTTAAAAGCCAGTAAAGGATTAACAAAATTCAGAACTATAGTTTCTTCCTGTCTTAGTCAGCTCAGGCTTCTATAATAAAATAGCATAGACTGGGTATTGTAAACAACAAACATTGATCTCTTATAGTTCTGGAAGCTAAGAAGTCCAAGATGAAGAGGTGCCAGAAAATTCTGTTCTTGGCAAGGGCATTCTTCCTGGTTTGCATATGGCTACCTTCTCACTGTATCTTCAATGTGGTGGAGACAGTAAGCTTAGATAGCTGTTCATTTCTATTTTTACAAGGGGGCACTAATCCCTTCATGGGGGCTCCACCCTCATGACCACTTCTAATCCTAATTACCTCTCAGAGGCCTCACTTCCTAATACCTTCACATGGAGGGTTAGGGCTTCAACATATGAATTGGGAGAGTTCACCACCATTCATTCCATAATGCCTCAGTGGAAAATAATTATGTGATAGTTTAGGGGAGTAAAACACAAGAAAATGCAAATTATTGTCAATAGTCTAGTTTTGGAGTTTAGTGACAGATTGACCTGGGGTCATTATATTACAAAGAAAAGTAAAATAATAATAATAATAATAATAATAATAATAATAAATAAAGGACATTCATGGATTAATGATGAGGGTGAGTCAAGAGTTATAACTGGTGTGATTTATGATTGATCCAATCCTGTGTGCCTAAGGTAAGGAAAGTTGTAGGGAAGGGGGGGGAAGACGAGGAAAAAAAAAAAACCTTTTTGCCATACCAGGAAACCGAAAATTCAAAGGGGACATCATCTGATTCACAAAAGGATGGTCTTCAATGTTCATACTGAAGCCTAAAGAGCCTTAACTAATCCCCATGTTCATCTATGGAGTGTATTATATACTTTGTCTTATAACTTCAATAAGTATTTTTGAGTTAATTTTTATCCTAGGTTAATTGTAGAACATAAATGTTTCCCATGGATTTGTGATTGGTAGAATAATTTAAATGAAAAGAATATTGTGTCTGAATCAAATAATGAAAATTGGAACAAGTCAAAATAAAAATCAGCAAATTTAGCTTTTAAACTCTTAAAAATCATAAAGCAATTTTTCTACACGAAACAATTATTTTTGCATCATCCAAATTCACTGTGCAGATCATGTAATTAGTGATTTTCTTTCCCTTAACACTCAGTACTCATATCAAACAGCTAAATGATGTTTTTGTAATCACTTTCTCATTTAAAAAGATCATTTTTTCTTGCGTGTGAAATTTTCCCCCCAAATGCAACATTAATTAGGTTTTCTTTTTTATCTTATCATGATAAGATTTGTTGTTTTATCTCTAAGAAGATAAGATGATTTTTTAATGTTTTACTGAGAGCTTGTGGCCAATATAACGTTTATATGTATATGAGTTATCTTTTGCTGCATAACAAATTATCTCAAGACAGAGCGGCTTGTAACAACAGTAAGCATTTCTGTCTCTCCCGGGGTTTATGGGTCAGGAGTCTGGGAGTGGCTTAGCTAGGTGATTCTGACTCAGGCTCCCTCAGAGGGTTGCTGTCAAAGTGCCCAGTAAGGTCTTAGTCATCCAAAGCCCGGAGTGGGCCAGCAACAGTGGTGGGCTGGAACCTGCTCACATGACTTACAAAAGAGGGTTCTCACATTCTCTGAAATTCTGCAAGCTAAATGTTAAGTAGCCATTATTAACAAATTATATTAAAGTTATATTAAAGTTATTGAAGTTATGTTACGTTATGTATGTACTAAGTTAAAATTTATAATGAAATTCACCATTACAGTATCTTTAAGTACATAGAAATAAATTATACCCAAATCAAAGGTAGTATATAATCAAAACTAATCACTTTCTAAAAGTTTTACTCTTTTACTACAATCAATGCTTTTGAAGTTTATTCGTTCTTTTTTTAAAAAATTTTTTTTTTTCAACGTTTATTTATTTTTGGGACAGAGAGAGACAGAGCATGAACGGGGAAGGGGCAGAGAGAGAGGGAGACACAGAATCGGAAACAGGCTCCAGGCTCTGAGCCATCAGCCCAGAGCCTGACGCGGGGCCCGAACTCACGGACCGCGAGATCGTGACCTGGCTGAAGTCGGACGCTTAACCGACTGCGCCACCCAGGCGCCCCTATTCGTTCTTTTAAAAAAAGATGTAATGTTTATTTATTTGGGAGAGAGACACTGGGAGAGAGAGAGCGTGTGTGAGTGGCAGAGAGGGAAGGGGACAGTTTCCTGAAGCGCGCTCTGTGCTGACAGCAGAGAGCCCATGCGCGAGGCCAGAACTCACGAACCGTGAGGTCATGACCCTACCTGAAGTTGGATGCTTAACCGACTGAGCCACCCAGGTGCCCCAGAGGTTTATTAGTTCTTTTATATCTATATGATGGAAATACTATAGAGTTTTGTGCTACTGTGCACCTCTTCCTAGTCCACATTTTGTGACATAAATTGGTAGGTTGAAGTTGGCCGTTGTGCATTTATACAGCAGAAATGGGTAGACCTTATAAATTGGGACTTGATTTATCGTTCTATTCATTGGCCAGACTTAAGAAAGTGGTGCACAAGCTGTTCATAATGCAGATTGTATTTTAATGTGTGTTGTGTCCATAGCTGTCACATCATCAATAGCATTAAAAAAAAAAAAAATTGAGGAAGTATTTTTCCAGTCTCCAAAAGCTATTTTCTAATTCAACAGAGAAGTCATTCAAGCCATTGATGAACAAGTGAAGTTCCAGCTTATGTGTTTATTCTTCAACTTTTGCTTTATTCATTAATGTAAACAAAAATATCAACCAGCATTCATTTCAAAACTACCCTTGTTCATCAATGACATGAACGTTTTCTTTGCTGAATTGACTAGTGATCAATTTATCCAAAATCTGATCTTGTGACTCTTGTTGGAGATAAATTAAAAAAAACTGGTAATAAAATTTTCGAGAAATAAGATTGATCATCTGAAGTATAGGTATATGGAGTTTATAGTAAAGAATATTGTATATTTTATTATTGTCGGTAAACTCTATACTATAGATCCTTTATAATAAACTAATGTGAGGATATTCATGTGTTGAAATAAAGATACATGCATGCTTTTTCAGAGAACAGAAAACCATTTACCAGCATACCATTGAACTGATTGAACTTCCTATGTGGCTCACTCGCTAAGCTGGGAAGCTGATGCTGGTTGTTGACATGAGGCCTCAGTTTGTCTCCGTGTGGCCTCTCCACAGGGTCGCTCAACATGCATCTGACTTCCACCAGAGGGAGTAAAACAGGAGAGGAAGAGCCAGATGGAAACTAAACCCTTTGCACCACCTAGCCTTAGAACTCACATGGCATCCTCTCTCTTGAAACAAATCTAAATCTAGGACTGTTGTCAAAGAATGGTTGATTAGATGAGAGTCACTGCTATTGATGGATTGGATGTCTGTGTCCCACTCCCCCCCTCCTTCGTATATTGAAGACTTCACCTACAGTGTGAAGGCATTAGGAGGTGAGGCCTTTGAGGCACTTAGGTTATGAGAGTGGAGCTTTGTAAAAAGTCTGGAACCTTATTAAAGAGTTTCCTTGGCCACTTCCATCACATAAGGTTACAGTGAGGAGATGGCTGGCTATGAGCCAGACTCCAAATCACCCTGTGCTTTGGTCTCAGACTTCTCAGCCACCAGAACGGCGGGGAGTAAATTTCTGTTGTTTATAAGTCACCCACTTTATGGTATTTTTGCTATCGCAGCCCAAACAGACTAAGTCAGTCACTAAGCCAAGGCCTCATCCAAGGGAAGGAGAAAAATCTCTCTTTTACTCTTATCCAAGAATAGCTATCAGCATTACATCAATGCATAATCGTTTTTATATATATATATTTTAAGGTTTATTTATTTATTTTGAGAGAGAGAGGGAGAGGGTGTGCATGAGCGGGGGATGGGCAGGGACAGGGAGGGACAGAGAGAGAATCTCAAGCTGGTTCTACACCCAGTGGGGAGCCAGATGTGAGATCATCACATTAGCCCAAAGATTCAAAGATTCGGCGCTTACTGACCGAGCCACTCGGGCGCCCCAGTGCATAATTGTTTTTAAGGAACCACTTTAGCCCAATAAGTTTGAAAGCCATGTATCCTACTACATTGTCCCATCTATTCCTATCCTCGCAAAACCCTTTTCCGGAAGTAATGGGAAGACTAATAGTATTTTGCTAAAATATCAGCAAGAGAAATGATAAGTAAATTATCCATTAATGCCAAAATGAAAAATACATATATAGGACACTTTTCTTTTTATAAATATTAATGCCAGAGAATCTATACAGCACCTGGAAAATTTAGGTGAACTGCTTTTGGCCTACTAGCCATAACTGTCCTAGATTCAGAATTATTCAATTAAAAAATGAGAAAGAGAGGGAAAGGCAAAAAAGAAGATAGGAAGAAAGAAACTGTATAATGATGTAAAGTTTAATGCTTAAGGAATTTTTTAATCCTATTCTAAAATTTGTTAGTAAAAATCTAGATATTCAATTGAGATTATGAACTTTGGAATATTCATTATATATTCTATTCACTTACCTCAGTACCATTTCAAAGGATTTGAGCTTTTGTTGGATCTGCTCTCGGATTCTGAATTTTATGAATAAATAATTTTTTATAGTTCTAGCCTCTATTGTTTCACATTTGATTTTCTGTGACAAGATATAATACAGCAACAGTAATACTTTGCTTTTCCATAACAGTTTCTGCAGCAAGTTTATAAAAGTATTGTCTGTTAACCCAAAGCTAAATTGCACACTGAGAAATGTGACAGGTATTTGGGGGATGGGGAGATAAAGGGGATGGAGTGGGGGATACTCACCTGGGAATATAATGCTTCTTACTCAGGCTTGCAAAATACCTGCAAAATGAAAGTTATCCATCATATTTATGTAGAAATAGGTCACACATTTCTGCAGTTGTTCTAATCCTTTGGACATCTGTAAACACCCATACCACATTTGTGGCATTATAATCTCATAATCAGAAGGAACAATTTGGCAAACCATCTTTACTCCAAGGATATGATCTTTATTCAAACTACATGTTGCACATTCCAGATTCCATTACAACAGCATCTGAGACTGCTGTGGACTGAATTTTGTCCCCCTAAAATTCACATGTTGGAGCTTTACTACTCAATGTGACCATATCTGGAGATAGAATCTTTAGGAAGCAATTACGGTTAAATGAAGTCATAAGGATCTCTAATCCAATTGGAAAGGCTGTGGCCAATAAGAAAAGAAAGAACCTCTCCCCGTCTCCGGACTCCCCTCTTTCTCTTCCTTCTATGTGAGGCACATAGCTCAAAAGCAGCCATCTATAAACCAGAGAGGTCTTACCATAAACCAAATTGGCCAGCACCTTGCTATCAGACCTTAGAGCCTCTAGAACTGCAAGAAATTTCTGTTGTTTAAACCACCCAGTGTGTGGTATTCTGTTATGACTGCCTGAGGTGACAAAGACAGATGTTGTTATTGGGAAGTGAGGTGTCGCTATAACATACCTAAAAATGTGGAAGTGGCTTTGGAATAGGGTAGTGGGTGGATGCTGGAAAAGTTTTGAGGTGCACACCAGAAAAAGTTGAGATGTCTGTGAAGGGATTATTGGCAGGAAAATGGACATTAAAGGTGAGGTGAAGGCTCAAAAAGGAAAAGAGAGCTGGAGGAAAAGCCTCCATATTCTTAGAGAATGCAGACATAATCAGAAACAGAATGTTGGTAGAAACATGCACCTTCGTGGCCATTCTGGTGAGGTTTCAGATGGAAATGAGGAACAGGTGATTGGAAACTGGATGATTGGTTACTGGAGCGATCCTCATTATAGGATGTTCTAGTATTTCGTGGGAGGTAGAACGTGAGAGTGGTGAAGTTGAATATTTAGCAGAGGAGATTTCTAGGGAACGTATTGAAGATAAGGCCTGGATTCTCCTTATGCTTATAGAAAAATGCGAGAGGAAAAAGATGAATCAAAGAAGGAATTGTTAAGCCAGAGGAACCGAACTGGGAAGATTTGGAAAATTCTCAACTCATCCATATTGCAGGGGGAAAAAAAAAGAAAGAAAGAAACAAGAAAGCTTGTTCTCACTTTTCTCATTTGTTCTCATTTTTCTCACTTCATGCTGAAAAAAAACACTGAGTATGTGGCTGAACAACCACTAGATACAGAGATCATGGGTGCAAATCGTGACTTTCAGCCATCTCGGCAGATGCCAGGCATAGAGATGACACCAACAGAGACACTGCAAGTTGGAAATAAAGGGACCTGAGAAAGCAGGACAGGAGGCAGGAAGGCTGTTGGACTTCTTGGATTCTACAGGACCAGACTATAGAGCTATTTGGCTGCAGAATGCGCTATTTTTCGAGACAAAGTAGAAACGGCCCTGAAGCATTCAGAGATCATTCATGCCACCACACCCACTGCAGAACCAAACAGGTAGGGTTACCCTGCAGAGCCGGGGGCGGGGGAACACTGCTCCCACCTTGGGTCTGGAGAGCATAGCATAGCACCAAAGAGGATTATAGCCTTCAAATCTAACAGATCTTAGCTTCTTCTGTAGCTAAGATTCTAAAACACACACCTGCTGCCTCTGCTACCAAACACATAGTCATCACTGACTTAATTCACCTGCTCCTGGTGTTTTAGAAGAGGATCATGGCAGAAGCATCCTCTGTGACTACAATGTTTCTAAGTGCTGTGCAGAATCTAACTTCATACAAGTTGCCTGTCCTTTACATCTGCTCCACTTCTCTGACCACAAAAGGTACAATTAGTACATGAGGTCTCCAGCAAGGACAACTTTATTAAAAACTTGGGACGGTTTCCCTGAACCTGGCTAAAAGGATTATGAACTGAGAAGCAAATTCTTGAGTTTGAGAGCCAGATTTTAGAAGCATCAAAGAAGAAAAGAAAGCCCAAGGGTAACAACAGAAACAGTAACAACGGAAAGGGTTCACGGTGAATAGCTTTCAAAGACTGTGCTTCCTTGCTGTCATTGAAAATAAAAAAGTTTTTAAATGAGGACAGTTTGAAATATGAGGTGGCCCAACCAAGCCTTTCCAGTGTAATACTGGGAAACAGTAAACAATTACATTATATAAACCAACCATCTGAGCAGAAATGATAATTAAAGTAATGCATCTGTATGCTCCATTGATTTATGAATTTGTTTAATGATTCTCGTTCGGAGTAGCAAAAACTATTATGCATTCACTGATTTTTAAAGGCAATATATAACTGCCTGACCTTTTGTTGCACCAATGGAAGTAATATGCAGTAATACTCAGAGAGATTCAAACGGTCACAGTGATTTTTGATTACATTTTAAACCATATCTATTTTTTTTTCTTCATTGAAAAAGTTTTATGATTGTGTATTCATAACTATTGATTGTTTGGGAAAGAATCATGGCACCCGAGCAAAATTGCCTCCCAACAGCTAGGGTTAGTCTTAAATCAATGCAAGCAAAGCCATTAACCATGGCAGAAAGCTTGGCTCCAGGACCCTCCACAGACTTCAGTCCACAGCCACTAAAGGGGTGTCTGCTTGTAACCAGGTACTGCTGGACAAATGCTGTGATGGGTGGTTGTTCTTATCAGGGAATTTCTTTGTTTATATGGTACTCAGTCACACACTGATCTTCCTATTCATGTCTTGTGGTGTCAACTTCCTTGTTTGTTTTCATTTCTTTTTGACCTGGGAGCCAGAGAATCTTAGGACGCCGGGAAACCCAGGAACTAAGTGACGACAAGAATGGCAGAGAAGGAGGGATATTAGTGCTCTGAATTTTGAACTCTTCACAAGCTTCCATCTCTCACATTTTCTTTCTCTCCCTTACACACACACACACACACACACACACACACACACACTCCTCGTACCAGTCTCTCCAAAAATGCAAGAAAGAGATGCTAAACAGGGACATGCTTTGCAAGCTGCATATACACACCGGCGTTCATTCACTTAGTAAATCCAAGCATTCTCTCCTCAGCATACCCATGCTTGACTGGAAGCAGATACAAAGAAACTATAGGAACAGCCAATTTGCCAAATCAGATAAGACCACACTTTTATCTATTTCTGTACCATGCCTGTGGGGGTGACCAGTTTCTGATGCTTCATATGGAGGTGGCAGGCTGGGGGGGGTGTGGTCAAACAAAATAAATAAATACTTTCTTTAAACACTTTAGATACTCCTTGCCTAGTCAGGATAATACTTTACAATCTTCTATTTTCATGTTCTCCCCCCCCCACCCCGCGCCCCATACCTTCCTGTCCCATATCAAATTTAAAATAATAATAATAATTATTGCAAATATCATTTGAGTATTCCATGAAATATTTTGGCAACCTTACAATTTATTACATGCCTTTCTTTCATTTCCTTTGTGTTAAGATTTACCTCTGTTGAAAATTTGATTGTATTTTTAGGAATTAATTTCTGAGAAAAAAGTACTAAGCGACAAATAACTCTCTTTGATTTTCTTGGTGCATAGGTATAATTTTACCACTCGCCATGTCTCATAGGATGTGCTGTATTAAATGATGTAGTATTTACCCTGCCTGAGAATATTCTGACAAGAATCCCTGTGCTTGTCGCTATCAGAAATTTGCATGAAACAATGTGCGAAGATGTCTGACATCGATTCAAGTGAATTTTTGTAAAACATTTTTGTCTTGTAAACCAAGATTAAACTGGATCTTCAAGGATTCCAGTAAAAACTACTGAAAATTACTTTGGAGGCAATTTAAAAAGAATTGCCAAGATTTGAATCTAAAGAATAATCAGTAAAGAAGCCAATGTAACAACATCAAATATTGAAGAAAGCTGTTGAAAACACTTGAATATAGAATTTCTTTCATGACTGTAACATAGTTTGGACTTCATTAACAAAATTTTGGGGACAGACTGCATGGAAATACAAAGAAAACACAGAAGCATAGTCGACCTAAGTAAGATCTTTCGGGAGCAAAATATAATGACGATAAAACAGGATGATGGTATCTGACAATGCTGTGATTTAAAAAGTTTAGGTTTTTTACATGTAAGCGTTTGTTCACACGCACACATGTATATCTTGATTGTGATGGAGTATTCGAGGACGACTTATGTGTCGTTTTTGTAGCAATAGCATGAATTTTCTATCAGCATATCTCTGATCATGGAAAGGAAAAATATGCTCATTTTTTCTGACTTATGACTCAAAGGGATGGTTCTAAATAAAAATGTCCACTGTGTTTTCATTGATTCTATGATTAAATGCAAAATTACAAAAATAAAATATTTAAAATCTGGGACAGATTTCCCACTAGATTATGACAATTTAAAACTTGGTCAGAATTGACCCTAAATTATTTGACAGTGTCCCTTTAAGCCTTTTAAGGGTCACTTAGCATTTCCATTACAAATCTCAACTTTCAGAGGCTTAATGCTTGGCAGTTTAAAGTTGCAGGAGTCTGGAACTTATACAAGTTGTCAGACCAGATGTTTTTTATTTACTAGAGATTTTTTTTCCTTTTTACCCTTTCTTTTCTTTCCTGTTTCACTAAAAGTGTTGCTAAAACTGCTGGTAACTTGCAAAGTACACAAAAACTAAAAACTTAAAGCTTTTTTATTTTTCTGCGCCAGAGCCATAAATATTTTTATTTAAAAATATGATAATATGTAGGGATCTGCTCCCCACCCCATGATGAAAGTAAACCCACCGATTCCAGTATTATTTTATGTATTACAATAAAAATGAGAAATAAAAATGAATGTTTAAGACCAATGATAAGCAGCAATCTGATAATATTAAACCGAATGAAATTCTACCGAATAGACAGGTATTTGACAAATGCACAAAGGAGAAGAAATTGAGTTCAGATTAATTGTAGAAAAGTCTTTGATGTCCTTATCCAGCATATACAACCTTCAAGTTGGTGGAAGGAGGTTTGGATCCTCTACCTAGAGGAAAGGTGCTGAATGTTCAGAATCAAGTACCCGTTAAGTAGTGTTTTTAGTGCTTCCATTTTCTGCCAAAAAAAAAAAAAAAAAAAGTATTCCTCTTATCAACTGTACTCACTTTTTAAGAACCTGAATGACTACATAGGTGACAAAGTTATAAGCCCCTTCAAATAACTGACAAGTGTCTAAGTCAGTTTAAAAAGATTAAGAGTGGCTCCCTTGTTGTGAAATTATACAAAAGTGCCATTTCACTTTTGAAGCAATTTGAAAGCCATTCATTTCAGTGGCAGGTAGCCAAAATACAAAAGTCAGAGAATGGCAGCAGAGATGTCAAACAGGCATACACACATATTTTCCAAAGGCTTGTGCTGCTTCTAACCTGACAGGCACAGCCTCAATAGGTTGCATAGACAAAAGAGTCGCAGCAAAGATCTGCACTAGGTGCATGTATGTGGACCGGGTTCTGGCTTGCCCTGATTCACTCTCACTGATCGCCATTCCTTAACTAAACTCTTGGACCTGGGTGCCACATTGTGGGTTCCTGGATGCCAGTGTGAAGTTGCTGGCCACAGAGCAGTATTTGTATCATCCCAAATATATGATGGACAATATGTAGGTACACCAGTGAACATTCTGATAGACCATAGCTGAGTTTCGGTTTCTGAAATCTTCTTGCAGTTTAGTTGCCTCCAACATGTCCATTGGAAAGACACAGGATCTAGCAAAATGCATGCAGGTAAGACTCTATTTCTCCTTGTCACCTAATACAGTTGAAATCTGACTTTGCGCAGCAAGCTTGAGCCCTAGCAGTAAAAACTGAGACTGAACAACCAAAACACTATGAAGAATAGTTTGAGTTCTAAGTCAGGCAGTGTGCTAGTTCTGAAGGGTCCAGGGAATACTACAGTGCCCAGTGGGGGTAGGCCAAACAAGAGAATCTTGGAAAACTTGAAAACTTCTGTTGCACTTTATATCTTTAACTTAAATTCTTAAAGTCAATGGTGGTTAAATACCGTTGTATGTTACTGCTGTATGCTCTTCCTCCTGATTTAAGATTGCCATGTGAGAAAGTGTTTTTTTTAAAGCTCCTTTGGTGAAGCTTATGTACCTGTCTAGTTCACAGCCATTTCTATTAGTCATCTAGACATTTTCCATGTAGGAAAAAAAAAAAGAGAAATAACATAAAATTTAGTGGCCTTAAAGCAGCGGCAATAGAAGTGAAAGGAAAGAGTGTTTACATTTGACTTGGTAAGTCAAGAAAGGTTTCAAAAATGAGATGACATTTAAATTAGTGTTTAATAGGAATAGAAGGATTTAGCCAGGTAAACAAATCAGTTTAGGGAGTGGGTTAGGGATAGAAAGATAAACAAATGCTTTCAGAATATTCAGAGATAGTAGTGGGTGAACATAAATTGAGCATTGGGGGTTGCAAGGAGGGTTGGAAGAAGTATTGATAGCCAACATGTAATGAATGCTTGCTACACAGTGGGCAATATTGTGTGTGTGTGTGCGTGTGTGTGTGTGTGTGTGTGTGTGTGTGAATTAATCATCACAAGAACCTGATGGCTGGGTGTTATTATTAACCTCACTTTACTTGTCAGAATTTGTACCCAGGTGTTCCCTACTCCAGACCCTGGCACTTAGGCATCACCCATCCTGTCAATAGCAATGCTTGGCACTGAACTTCAGGGGAACAAAGAGAGTCTCAAGAACTGGTTATTGGCGTGCTGGAAAGTTTAAACTGGGCCCTTTAATTCTGTAAATATTAAGGAGACTTTGAAGATTTTTGAGCAGATGAATGTCATGATCAGATTTGTTATCCAAAACAAGGACAGACTAATGAGGGGCAAGTTTAGAAGGAGAGGGACCACAGTCTAGGTTAGACGTTCTAATGACTGGGCCACCGAACACACCTGAATTTAGAAAGGTGCAGATTCTTGGGCTTCACATCACACCTAGAAATCACAATTTCTGAGGTGATCAGAGACTTAATAAATGAAGTGGCAAGAACACGAGAGAAAAGGAAATGAATTTGAAAAGATATATGCAAAAAAATAATTTAACAGGATATGATGATTGATTGGAGGTGGAAAGATGAGGATGAAGAAAAAGTCTATGCTGACTCTAGGGCTGGTGCCTAAAAGCTCATTTGAAGAACGTCTTCAAACAATCAGAGAACCCAAGAGGGAGAAAAGGATGAATGTGGTGCATTTTAAGTGCTTTGGGATGACCGTGTGGACATGTCAAGGATGTTGTGGCTCTGGCGGTCACAAGGGAAGCTTTGGATAAAGTTACAGATGAGCAGTTGGTAATCACCAGTCAACTGATGGTAGTTAAAACCATCGTGAATGGAAGAGTGTGTCCTAGAATAAAATATGTGGAGTAAGAGAAGAGGGTCAAACATGAACCCATGTAGCATTTAATGCATGAGTATAAAATGAGTAATCTGAGGAGTGTTGGAAATGCTTAGGGTTGAAAAAGGGAGAAATAGCACCAAAGAAAGATAAAATGAGAGTGTGGGTGTAATATAACATGATGGCAAAGGGACTTTGGAGTCCAGCAGACTGGATTTGAACTTACTGGGCAACTACTTTAAGCCAGTACTTTATATACATTATTTCATTTAATCTTCACAAATAACCATACAAGGAAGCTACAATTACCAGTCTTATCTCACTGATAAGGGAAATAAATATTAGAATGAGGACCTT
This sequence comes from Leopardus geoffroyi, assembly GCF_018350155.1. NCBI lineage: Eukaryota > Metazoa > Chordata > Mammalia > Carnivora > Felidae > Leopardus > Leopardus geoffroyi. Next base: position 68,315,145 of record NC_059328.1, read on the forward strand.
AACTAGGACCTTAACAAGGTCACTTAACTAGCTAACGATGAAGCTCTGGGATGCCACTTCTTCCCCCAGAGCCTAAACTCCTAATTATATACTAAACTACCTCTATAAATTCATACTTCAGATGCCGGATGTGGATCCTGTTGAACATTGTATTTCCTTGCACCTAATACACCACCAGAAACAGAGTAGGTCCTCAATAAACATTGAGTGAGTGAAGGAAAGAATAAGGATTGGAGTGTAACTGGTGTCTTTCCTCTCCTCTCTTTGGCCCCTCTCAGAATACTTTCCCACTAACCTTACTAGAAACCAGCATGTCACCAGTCTCACATTTATACCATAAAGCCCTCACATCAGCTTCATCCAAAGATAGGCCTCCTTCTCCTATACCCGTACAACATCTGTGTGTGCCACTCACCTAGAATGTATTCTATCTTGTCTTGTAATCACTTCCCTTTCTGAATTCTTCCATCTTGTTTCAAAAGCAGGCTGCGAATTTTGCAAGGAAATTGGTGTACTTCTGTATCCTTCAGGTCAACCAGCCCCATGTCTTTTACCAGATAGGTCTTAGGAATTGCCTGCTTATTGATTTAACTGGTTAAAATCAGAATATTAAATAGCACTTATCCCATGGCTGTTTCACAAATACCACTACACTCCCTTTCTCTTTTTGAGAAAGATTCTAAAGATACAAAATACAGATTTTAGGAGAAGGAACTGTATAGGAAAAAAAATACATGCCAGACATCCACAGTTACCCTCTGTAATGTTCTTTGCTACTTGCCGTTAGAGCAGACAATCTTTTGCTATGCCTTAATAAACCCCAATTTGCAGTTTTCGTGTCTTCTGCATTTCAAGTTATATTTAGTTGAAACTTGGCATACAATTTTTAGTTTCAAACATGCATGTATGCTTTCTCTTCATCTATAAACTTGTTTGGATGCGTGGTCCAAAAAGTAAATTATCAAGTTCTTCGGGTGCCTGGTTGACTATGATGAAAGTGAAGGGCTTTCGTTGTCCCTATGGGGGACATAACGTCTGTTGGCATTTGGGCAAGAATGCATTGCAGTCCCAAAAAGGGCACCACAGACAACTTGTAGAACATTTCATGGAAAACAAGATTAGAAGCACGTTCCCTGGGTCCCTCAGCTTTGCCAGCTCTCACACACAGATTCTGAATTCTCACAGGTGTTTTGTGAAAAGTAAGGGCCTCTTTTTATCTGCCATTACCCAGTGAATGGTGACCCACTCCCTCTGGGCCTGACCTTGTCTCTGTCTTTGTAACCCCTGGATCAGACTATTGCTCTGCATTTATACAGATAACATTGACAACTGCCTAAGAGCCTCATTGTGTACAAAATTAGGAAAATGTTTTCTTACTGCCACCATTACATATCTTTCTCTCCTGTTATTATCTTGGGTAGGATGTGAACATTGTTTGCTAGAGGAATGCTAACAGAAAACGCCTACCAATTGATATGAAATTATTCTATTAGGTAACAGCTTGCCAGTGGGTAGAAATAGAAGCACCTGAGATAGCCCTCCAGGACAATTCTCAAATGTTTTCCGCTCTCCCACCCCTAATATTTATACAATGGCTTTCCTCAATTAGATTTCAAATGAACTAAGGGAAATGGTGTCATCTCTAAAAGGAATGTTAAAAAATTAAGCATGCTGAATTCAACCTAAAATTTCACTGAGGCTTAGGTTATACCTTGCAAAATGCTATCTGCTTTCAGGGGAAAGAAAATATTTCAGATCATATTTTTTTAAAAAAAGGTGTGGATCAATGAAAATAATATGGGATTTTTGCCAGGCATGGATTCAACTTCTCTCTCCTCTGCTTACTATATGACCTCGAACACATTTACTAAATTTAAATTAATTTAAAATTAATTTTTTTGAAGGGGGAACTGAAGAAATTAGAAAGCAAAAAAGAGTAAGGAGAAAGAAGTGAGAGGGTCCCATCCAATTCTCTGTGAGGGAATCGCTGGTTATTTTCTCCGCATTATGGAATGAGGTACACAGCATTCTCTTCTGACAGAAGCCTCGTAAACATCTCAGTGGGATACTTCAGTCTGTCTTCAAGGGAGCATTAAGAAGTTATCTTTTTGAAGCCCGTTAAGAGTCACAGATCTCCTTTCATCTCAGGTACCAGGTATTTAAAGCTCATCTGTCCAAGAGATGCCTACATAATAGTTACTGACATCCAAAAAGCTTCTGAGAAAGTGTAAACACAGCAAGGTTTGTCTTCCCAGGTTGACCCCTTTTTTAGCCAGAAGGAAGAACACTGGGCCTTTGGGCCTTGTTCTCGTTCTGCCTTATTGTTTGTCTTGTGCTTTATATTCATAGGCTAGGAAAGACTAATATTTGTGATCAGGCCCCCAGATTCCTTCTGTCTTCACTTCTCAGGTTGTAAACATCCTACATCTGAAAATACAATGCCAGCACCCCCCCACCCCACCCCAACCCTGTAAGTTTTAATTCTATCTCCTTCACATTCATGTGATGGCTAGATCTACTAAAGCCATTCATCTTTACTCGTTTACTAGCTGTTTCCTTCAAAGTCTCCAGTATATTTGCCAGGATATAACTCCAACATTTGTTGTTGTTGATGTTGTTGTTGTTGTTTGTTTGTTTTACCTCTTGTTCCATAGCATGACGTTATGGAAAAAAATACTAGCACTTAACCCCTGGGTAGTTGGTTAAAAAAAAAAAAAAAACTTCTTAGCACCACTTTAATACATATTTTTTTATTTCAAACATGTCTTGTTATTTGTTCTGTACAACAATGATATGAAATGAATAACACTACCATTTTCCAGGTGAAATAAATGAAGCTTGGCAGGAGTGGGGAGTGACAGGGAGTTTATAAGTAAGTTGCCTAAGGTCCTAGAGCCAGTAACTAATAAAATCCATATACAAATTCAGCTCTCCTGACTCTAATGTGCATACCCTTTTCACTAAACTCTTATGCCTCTGGAGTTATTTAAACTCCTTAAGCCCTAATTCATTCATTTTCAAAATGAGGATATTAATCTCTGCATAGCTCAGAATGCTCTTGTGAAAATCAAAGAAGCGAAAGTGCTGGGTAAACATTAAAATGTTATAAAAATATAGAGTAATAATAAAGTAAATTAGCAAATGCAGGGTAACAATCATTTTCCTATAAGTTATTATACGCATTAAACTAAAAGGTACTTATTAATTAGCCATTTTTACTTAGAAGAACGAAGCCCCCAAGTATGGAAATTAGACCTCTAATTCCCTTTTCAACATAATCTAAAAAAAATCACAAAAGCTAATTTATGGAAACAGGATAAATTTTATACCTTTAAGCCTGTGTGGCAGAGGGTGAATTTCCAAGGCAATGTGGGGAAAGACAGATTTTTCATAAGCAGGTATGAGAATATTTTTCCCACATCATGTGAATAAGGTGCAGTGAGAGAAAGCAGTGACCTCGCCTCTCTTGAAATGAATGTGCCTTGATGACTAACTCGAAGATGCCATTTCATGCCCTCTGTGCTCAGGGTAAAATACACGCACTGAATCTAGATTTTTCAGAAACTGATGGTGTCCTAGATTTTTGTTGCATTAAATTCAGTTTGAATCTTTGAACAATCCAATTTAAAAACAGATATATGGAAATGTTGCTTTTGTGTTCTTTAATTTCTTCAAATATATGATATATATGAAATTTTCTCTCTGGTGAAAATCTCACAGATAGTTTTATTAATTTCTATTGGAATCGTAAGATGTCAGCCTGAATAAAACAGCCTTGTTTTGGGGTTGCATTTTAGAGATTCCGCGATACTTGTCACTTTGAAAATCGTGAAGGTATTCGATTTGTATTAACTGCCTACTGTTGTCCCCACCTAGATACAATGGTGAGCAAGACAGGACTGTTTCCGTTATAATGGAAAAGTAAGATATCAGTTAAACAGTTACCCGATGTATAACTGGAAATTTTAATAACTCCTCCATAGGAGCATTATCAAGTGATAGAAGAGAGATATACTTAGTGAGATCGAGGAAAATCCACTGAAGAAGTGATGCTTGAGTGCTTGAGCTGAGATCTAACAAATTGCCCAGCATTAATTAGAGAAAGAGGGTAGAGGAGCAGGAAGAAGGAAAGGATTCAGAAAAAGGGAAACCGATGGTAAAAGCCTGATGTGGAAAGGACTTTGGTTCTCCCAAAAAGATAAAATAGGTAAATCAATAAATAAAACTGTGTAGTTGAATGGAGATGAGATCATTATTTTTATAATTTTTAGATTTTAATTCCAGTATAGTTAGCATACAGTGTTATGTTAGTTTCAGTGTACAATATAGTGATCCAACAATTCCGTACATCACCCAGGGCTCATCACAATAAATGCACTCCTTAAATCCCATCACCTACTTCATCCATCACCCCACCTCTCCTCTGGTAACCATCAGTTTGTTCAGTTAGTTAAGAGTCTGCTTCTTGGTTTCTCTCTCTTTCTCTCTTTCTCTGTCTCTGTGTTTTCCTTTGCTCATTTGTTTTGTTTCTTAAATTCCACATGTGAGTGAAATCATATGATATTTGTCTTTCTCCAACTTATTTCACTTAGCATTATACCCCTAGTTCCATCTAGTTCCATAGTCATTGCAAATGGCACAATTTCATTCTTTTTATGGTTGAATGATATTCCATCCCACATGTTCTTTATCTATTCATTTATCAGTGGACACTTGGACTTCTTCCATAATTTGGCTATTGTAAACAATGCTATAAACATAGGGGTACATGTATCCCTTTGAATTAGTGTTTCGTAGTTTTTGGATAAATACCCAGTAGTACAGTTCCTGGATCATAGGATAGTTCTATTTTTAACTTTTTGGTGGAACTCAATACTGTTTCCACAGTGGCTACATCAGTTTGCATTTGTACCAACAGTGCAAGAGGGTTCCTTTATCTCCACATTCTTGCCAACACTTGTTTCTGGTGTTTTTGATTTTGAGGCTAGATAATCCTTTTTTAAAAGAAATTAATGTTTATATGTATTTTGAGAAAGAGAGAGAGTGGGGGACGGACAAAGAAAGAGGGGAACAGAGGCTCCAAAGTGGGCTCCATGATGACAGCAGAGAGCCCCATGCAGAGCTTGAACCCAGGAACCCCAAGATCATGACCCTAGCTGAAGTGGGATGCTTAACTGACTAAGCTACCCAGATGCCCCGAGGCTAGATAATTCTTAAACACACTTTCTTGACTATGAACAACAAATATGCAGGCTTTTAAATGACTCTGTTAGCTTATTATTTACACTTGATAACTTCATGTCTGATCTATTTATTGAGCTCCAGCCATTGTGAAGCATTATATTACAAAAGGCTGAGTAGACCTAGGGCACTAAACAATATAAAAATGGCTTCTGTCCACATAAAGCTTACAGTCTATAGATGCAATCTGTCATTGGTTACCTATGTTTTTCAAAGAAGAAGGAACTCCAGGTTTTGATTTAAATCCCAAATTTCAATAGTAGCTGTTTGGATGTTACATTTCATTCATTCATTCATTTATTCATTTATTCATTCATTTCATGTCCTCCATTCTGGAAAAACTAATGACTGTTTAAAAAATAAAATACATTTTTGGTTGCCCTTTCGTAAAGAAACTTCATAAACCATCTCTTTATAAACACATTATTCCACTATATGGACCAATTCAAAAACAAAATTCTTGATTAATTGAGGTATAATTTTACAAGTCCAGATGTGTGTACATGGGAGAATGATTTACCAAGCTAGATATTTTAGTCTAAATTTGTTCATAGATCTCATTTAAACATATCTGAAGACTTGGGATGCTTGAGTGGTTCAGTTGGTTGTGTCCGACTTCAGCTCATGTCATGATCTCACAGTTCATGGGTTTGAGCCCCATGTCGGGTTCTGTGCTGACAGCTAGGAGCCTGGAGCCTGCTTCAGATTCTGTGTTTCCCTCTTTCTCTGCCCCTCCCCTGTTCGCACTCTGTGTCTCTCTCTCTCAAAAAAAAAAAAAAAAAAAAAAAGACATTAAAAAGAACTTTAGAAAACATATCTGAAGACTTATCATTGCTTTGCCCATTTTTCCCCCCACCAGATTACAGTTATCTACAGAGATCTGGGTGTAAGTTCCCAGAAACTGTGATAGGAACTCTTTGGGGGATTCACAAGTGACTTCTGCTGTGTGAATAGCTAAAGCAAGGCATTAATAATTAATATGGCACTCATCAAGTCATGGTCATTTGAAAGTATTGATTGCTTTGTTTGGTTATGAAATTTTAGGCTGCATTCTTAATGTTTTCTCTAATCCTCTTCCACTAATCATAAAAGGGATAGGATGAGGAGTATATACGTATGCCACTTCCCCCAAGTGGTAGATGAGAAGATGAGTCATGACCAGTCTCATGAACTTATGATAAAAGTTTCTGTTTTCAGCCTTGATCTTGCCCCTGAGCCCCAGCATTGTATGTCCACTTGCATCCTTGTCATCTTGACCTAAATATCTATTTGGCACCTCAAACTCAACATACCCACGAGCAGAAATTTTTATGTGCCCTCACCAACCCTTTTACTCCCAACCTGCTTCTCTCCTGGCTTTCCACACTCAGTGAGAGAAACTATCATCTACTTTTTCCAGCCAAAAGCTTATGAGTCAATCTGACTTCTTCTCTACCCCCTCTTGCCTTCCAACATCCAATCCATTAGCAAGGTTTTTGAGCTCTATGTCCAAAATTTACCCAGAACCTATCTTCACAATCATTCCTCACCACTACAGTAAATAACAGTCCTTTCTCCACATGCCGTGCAGGGTGATCACACCTTAACTTAAAACTCTTTAATCACTTCCCATTTGAATAAAATCTGGACATTTGATGAGGTCTCCAAGACTCTCTATGATCTACTTTTTGCCTAGTTCTCCCACTTCCTCTCATATGATGCTTTCCTTTTTTGTTATAATCTTCACTCGTGGGAGCTATTTTACTATTGCTTGAACAAATTAAACATGGTATTGAATTTGCTGTTTCCTGTGCTTGGAACTCTCTGCCCCCAGATCTTTGCTTCTTGCATGTTAGTCAGTTGTCAGTTCTAGTATTAACTCATCAAGTGTATTTTTCCCAGTAGCAAATATGACATAGTATTTTGTTCATACAAATCATTCCCTATAATTATATGTAGTTTTATTCTCTATGTTGTTCTTACTATCTTTTTGTAAATGTGCTTACTTTCTGTCTATTCCAAGTAAATATAAATTTTACAAGGACAGGAATCATACCTATCTTTTTCATGCTTATATTTCCCATTCCTGGAAAAGTGATTTATAAATATTTGTGAAAAGGAAGGGAGAAAGAAAAGAAAGACAGAACAAATGACAAACGAATGAACAAATGATGGAAAAAAGAAAATACACAGCCAGTGCGCCCCATAAAACCACATTGACACCCTTTATCTTTCATTATCACTCTTCAGTCTAGATATAATATAAGCAAGGAAATATTTCTCCCAAAGCATTCCAAAAACATTTTAATGCACCCTGGGGAAAAAGTCTACTTATCTAATATCTACATTTTAAAAACTAAGTAGTAAATCTGTGGATGCAACAGGAATGCAAATGACAAGAGAAACAGAAACGAAGAAAAAAGAACGACCTCATCTTGCACTGTTGAGCAGTGTTAGTTGCATTATCTTTAGTTTTATTTTTTAAAAAGGAAAAAGAAAGACAACACACCACAATGACAATTCACATGCATGTTTATTCTGTTGGGTATCATTCAGTAGATGATACACAGGGCTACGTTCTCACAGTGTGATTATTCCCTGAGTAGAGCTCCATTGATTTAAAAGTCTCCAAGCTGCCATTTTGGAGTCCGCTGAATGCAAATATTATAATGCCATTTGAGATACTCTAATGTGCCTTTTAGAAAAGTAGTCTCTCAATAATACCCAAACTTACCGTGACTGGGATTTGGGCTACATTCTTGCTAAGAGAAGATGGCTCTCTCTGCTCTTACCATTTACTTTCAGCCCTTTAAATTTGACAGTTCAGAGTTCTTCCCTAAGATTTCACTGATTCTACACAGGGTGGTGCGAAGCTTTAACAAAGTCCTGGGGTGCCGGAGTGGCTCAGTGGGTATAGCGTCTGACTTCAGCTCAGGTCATGATCTCATAGTTCATGAGTTCAAGCCCCACGTTGGGCTTTGAGTTGACAGCTCAGAGCCAAAGACTGCTTTGGATTCTGTGTCTTCCTCTATCTCTGCCTCTTCCCTGCTCATGCTCTGTTTCTATCTCTTGAAAATAAACATTAAAAAAAATTTTTTAAGTGATTCCTAAGGACAAAGACTCTATGTTATAAATCACGATATCACAATGGGGACTGGTACATTAGAGGCACTCAATAAATGTTTGTTGAATAAATAAATGAATGTATAAATATATCAATATTAATTTCTACTTTCTTAGTAAGAAAAATTAGCAGTCCGCCCAGTCAATCTGGTTTTTCCATTTCCGGTACCCAAGAATGAAATAGAAACTTCCCTTAGAAGTTTCAAAGGTATAAACACTTTCTTTTCCCTGACTTTTTAAAATACAGCAAACACTTATTAACTACCTGTTAAACGCAAGGCATTGGAATAAACACGAAGCAATTAAGATGTCTTCTGCCCTCTAAGAAAACCTGTTCACAGACAACCCTGTAAGACCTCTACCTATCTTTAGAAATGTTTCCTGCCTTCCCTACAATAATTCCTCTCGCAAAGTTCACAATAATTTTTTCCAAAAACAAATTCCCTGTTAATGCTGCCCTCCCATTCTGGAAAGCCCTTTGTTTTCCTGTCTATGCCTAATGAAGGAGATAGTGTCCATTCTTCCTTCAAGCTTTAATAGACACTGTGTCTGGCTTATAGTATCCCAAGAAGCTGAACATTGAATGATACTTATTTGGCCCATTGCTTTCTCCAAGATACTTTGGTATGGTGTCCTAGGCTTTCATTAAGCGGTCGTATAGTAAAACGCTATAGGAATCTCACCTTGACATTTAATACAGGGAAGTTTTTTCAGCATGATTTTTCTTTCATTATATTACTCTGTGTCTCCTCTCTCTATGAAGTGTCACATGAGAAGATTTTTCAAAACTAAGACTGAGGTAAATCCCTACTTCTCCCAAAGAATTATTTTTGTGTCCAAAATGTTCATTATGTTCATTATATTAATCTTATAACTTTTGCAGCTGCTTTTTTAATTTTTTTGACTAACAAAAGCTTAGATTTGGAAATCCAACCAAACTTTAGTTATCGCATGGATTCCACTGTCCTTCTAATATTATGCTAATTTCTCCGCAAGATAAGACAATAGGGGTCACCAAATTTATATGTAAAAAATGTTTAGTCAGAGCTAATTAAAAAAAGATATATATATAGACATATATATATATATATATAGGCTTTTCGATTTTTGAGGGAATAGAGCGGTGATGAGTACAGATCAAAAAGTATCAGTCTTCATAGCATTTATTGTCTTTGTATTTTTCCTTTTTATTTTTTAACTGAAAGAAGTGGCACAAGAAAGCCCATGCTTTGATCATCAAATGATCCGATATGGCTAATATTTTGTTACATCTCCTTAAAATCTGTTGAGCTATGAAGCCTTTCTCATGTTATTACAGCCTCTTCTCAAATGATCAAGTGATATTCCATTCAGTGGATATGTCTACTTTACTTAACTGATCCTAACATCTTAATGATGCAGGCTATAGCCTGTTTTTTAATCATTGTAACCCTGTTATGTTTTGGTATTGTCAACCTGTAGGACTTTCTGCCACTTTTCTTGTTAGATTATTCCAGATATACATACATTTTCTTATGTTCACTACATTGGATTCTTGTCTCATTTATCAGCATCTATGCCCTTGCTATATGTATTTACATAGTGGTAGAAATTTATTAAGCAGAATGAATATCCTGAGTCATTTAAGTATTTGGATGTAATTATGGACATGAAAAAAATATATTGCAATTAGAGGACAAAATTTAGTAATGTGTAGTATTCCTGACAGCTATAAGATCAAGAACAGGAAACTTTGATTTAATCTTGGAAAAAGAAGCTTTCTGTGATATTTTAATAATCTCCTTGCTACAGTCAAGCATGCTAAAGGGTAACCTAGTCATTATTCAAATTAAGCTATTAATGAGTCAATCCTATGGTAATCCAACTGAATAATTTTTTCTCTAGAGATGTCTATACATAACAAATTTTCCATAAAGTTTGACAACTAAAAAAAATGTGTTCTAGTACAGAATTAGCCTTCCTCTGAGGGACTGCAGGCTACCAACTGGGTAGAATTCTCACATAGGAGTAGCCACCAGGGAGCTTAAAACTATGTTAACCCTAGGCATCAACAGTTGGTTCATTTGGTCAAATAAATAACAAAAGTCGTCCAGTATACTGCTAAGGAATCAAGCCATTTAAATGTTATCTCTGTGTAGCAACAGTGTTGTAAGAGACTTGTATTTTATTTGTTTATTTTTTTCTCAGTCCAGAGGGGTAGCTTTCTTACTTGGCAAGCTAAGCAATTTTCTGAAATACACATTGGAATATAAATTAATGCCTCCATATATTACACTGAGGAAACAATAGCCTAACAATAGAAACCTATAAATACTTACACCATGATATTTTCCTCTGAAAATGTCTACTCTATTAATACATTCCTATTTCTAATATGAAATGAACAAACACTTCAATTAAACTGTGTTGCAAATGACTTTTCTAAGGACGTTTAATGCTGTTGAAAGACCTCTGTTTCTTTGTGAGAGTGAATCGTTTTTACATTCAGTATCTGTAGAGGACTTAACTCATGCCTCAGTACTTGTTTCTGCTGTGTTTTTGTTTTAAGAATCTATTATTCCAGCTCTCTTTTTCCTCTCACTCTGCCTCTACCTCCCATTACTCTAAAAACCAACAAAAAGCCAGACAGAAAAGAAAACACGGTGAGGGAAGAAAGTGAATATTTTACTAGAACAAAGAAAGGATGAGCCCTGAAATTTTTCTATTTTTATTGTTTTTATGGCTTTGCCTTGGTCCAGGAGCATGTTTTCTTTCATATATACATTGGATTGGAAATCCACCAATTGTATTTTGACCTATTTCCCTATTCCAAGTTCAGTTCTTCATGGGTCCTCTTTGCAACCAAAGATTTAACTTATGTATTTACTCCATGAGTAAAAACACAGGAAAATAAAGATAAAAAAGGAGTTGAAAATTAATCATTTTTAATGTGATGGACCCAAGTGTAGGACAATTAGCTTGGCAGATATGGATGTTCAGCTCTGCTCTCTAAACCTAACCATTCTTAACATGAAATGTAATGAAATAATTGAGTACTTGAAAGGCTAAGACTACACCTTTTATTATCTGCATTACTGTGGTCAGGAAAGAGTGAAACAATTAGTAAAAACTACAAAATTCTAAGCAGTACTCTAGTAGTCAATCACTAGAATTCTTCATGTCAGGAACAATGAGACACTGGTAATGAATGTTTTGAATCTGTGACTTATACTTGGATTGTGATAACCATTGTTTATTTGATTTTATTTGCTTCTCCATCCTATCTGGCAGCTGATCTACCTGAGCCTGGAGCTCAGTTGGAGGTATATTGGACCAAGATTTACTGGGCTTCCCACTGGGACATCTACCTAAGATCAGTATAAAACTTTAACAAAAAATCCATTTGTATGTGGTCAAACAGTTTCAGGTCAGAAGCGAAGCAGCAGATCATGAATTAGAAGATGAAGTGGTGAGGGGCACTTGGGTGGCTCAGACAGTCGAGCGTCCAACTTTTGATTTTGACACAGGTCATGATCTCATGGTTCGTGAGTTTGAGCTCCATGTCAGGCTCTGCACTGACAGTGTGGATCCTGCTTGGAATTCTCTCTCTCCCTCTCTCTCTGCCCCTCCCCTATTTATGCTCTCTCTCTCTGTCTCTCTCTCTCAAATAAATAAATAAATAAATAAATAAATAAATAATTTAAAAAAAGAAGACAAAGCGGTGGTTTATATGATAAGTCCCACTGAACTAAGGTGGAGACCAAAGCAAAGACTGGTGGCATAGAATGTAGACATGAAGTAAAAAGTTCTCAAAATATAGGGAAAGTAATGAATGGAATTTATCAACACTAAACTTTCACTTTCACTTCCATCCACAAATAATATCTTACACTCTCCTTCAAAATGAAAATAAACAAGGATTATATATGCTGCCCTCTTTGTTTATCTCACGGCTATCCCCACTTCCTTGATGTTTATTTCTATCAAGACTAAAGAAAATCAAATGTTTTCTGTCTTCTCTTACCAAAAGAAGTGAGATCCTCTACCTTTGTGCCATAAAAGACATCTCTTCATGGCACTGAATCATTGGTTGGGAATAATAATGGAAAATCTTCGTTTGATGACTACAATATCCATAAGCATGATTGCAATGAAATCTACATTTTACTTCCCTGGTTCAACTTTTGCACTTATTCACCTTTATTTGAAATCTGTTGGATTTTAAACCATACCACTGACATTGGGTAGTTTGATTGCAAATGATAGCTCTATTACTGACTATATGATTTTCTTTTTTTTTAATTTTTTTTTCAACGTTTATTTATTTTTGGGACAGAGAGAGACAGAGCATGAACGGGGGAGGGGCAGAGAGAGAGGGAGACACAGAATCGGAAACAGGCTCCAGGCTCTGAGCCATCAGCCCAGAGCCCGACGCGGGGCTCGAACTCACGGACCGCGAGATCGTGACCTGGCTGAAGTCGGACGCTTAACCGACTGCGCCACCTAGGCGCCCCATGATTTTCAACACAGTACCTGATTTTCCCATGGTCAGGTTTCTTCATTGGCAAATGGAGTAAATTATCTCAAAACTTTAAAAAAAAATTTTTTTAATGTTTATTTTTGAGAGATAGAGAGAGAGAGAGTGACCACAAGTGAGGGAGGGGCAGAGAGAGAGAGAGAGACAGACAGACAGACAGAAGCTGAAGCAGGCTTTAGGCTCCAAGTTATCAGCACAGAGCCCTACACAGGGCTCAAACTCATGAGCTGTGAGATCATGACCTGAGCTGCAGTCGGACGCTTAACCAACTGAGCCACCCAGGCGCCCCACAAAACAATTTTTTAAAAAGCCAAATGTGTCTATTAACATATATGGACACATTAGCACAGGGCATGACTCCCCATAGGTTCTTAAAGAATACTGGTTTCTTTCTCTTCTCTGCTGCTCAAAGATTTTCCTCCTCTTCTGCTGAATAATGGAGACAGGAAGGATTCTATGTTGGTTTTCAACAAGTTTTGTCACTCATTCCTCTTCAAAATATTTATGAAAATCTTTAACCTGGCTCTTTCAGTCATCATAAATGCCCTATGTTTTCCTACTTCTGAATAACAAGTGAACTGGTTACTACAGTAATGTTTAAGATAAGTCATGTAGGCAAAAGGAAACTCACGCATCTCCATCATCTTCATGGGCTCTTTACTAGGGAATATGCCTGGATATGATACATATGGCTCCAGAAAAAGAAATAGAAAATCCAATTTGGCATGGTGTGAGGTTTTTTTATCACAGTTATTTAAAGAAGCAGGTTCAATGCTCAAATATTTATAGGAACATGCCAGGAATCCTACAAAACTACAGTAGTAAAACAAAAGATTGTAAGATGAAATGTAGAGCATATTTTATGCAGATTCTAGGTTTTCTAACTAGTTTTCTTGCTTCACTGTTGCTGTCTTTATGCTTTTCAATGGCCCAGGATCACGTATCCTTTTAATACATATCAAGAAGATATTTCTCTGCAATTTCTTAAACTCTCTGGCCTCCGATTTAACGCAGAAATACTTTGCAGTAACCTGAATTCCACAGTTGCACTATGGATTCAACCAAGATTCCTTTGAAATAAAACGATATGAAGTGCCTCAATCCTTCAAGTTTATGCTTATATACCTTTTTAGTCTCTCTAGTGAATTTTAGTTACTTCTTCAAATCTATGGTTCTTGAAAGCCTCATATCCATTGGATTCTATAAGACTCTTCTTCTATTTCTTTGACCATTTCCATCCCTCCTCTTCTCCTATCTATCCTTAAGTGTTGTATCTCCAGTGATTTATCATAAGTTTTTTTTCTCTTTTTTATTCTACTTACTTTCCTGAGATGATTTTAATCACTCTCCGAATGCTTACGATTTATAAATTCTCCTACCATTAACTTGTCCTGAGTTCTAGACCCAGACAGCCAACTAACTATCTTATAGTCACAGAAATGCAAAATGTCAATAGACAAATGGATAAGGAAAATGTGGTATATGTGTACAGTGGAATATTACAGAGGCATAGAAAAGGATGAGATAATGACATTCGAGACAACATGGATGGACCTAGAAGATATCATGCTAAGTGAAATACGTCAGACTGAGAAAGACAAATACCATATTATTCCACTCATAAATTAAACCTAATAAAATGAATAAATGAATAAAAAGCAGAATCAGGGGCCCATGGATGGCTTAGTTGGTTAAGTGTCCAACTTCGGCTCTGGTCATGGTCTCGTGATTCATGAGTTTGAGCCCCGCCTCGGGCTCTGTGCTGACAGCTTGGAGTCTGGAGCCTGCCTCAGATTCTGTGCCTTCCTCTCTCTCTCTCTCCCTCCTTGGCTCATTCTCTGTCTCTGTCTCTGTCTCTCTCTCTCAAAAAGAAATAAACATTAAAAAAAAAATTTTGAAACCAGGATCAGAACTATAAACATAGAGAACAAACTGATGATCCAGAGTGGAGGAGCATGGAGGGCTGGGTCAAATGGGTAAAGGGAAGTGGGAGATACAGGCCTCCAGTAATGGAATAAGTAAGTCACAAGGATAAAAAGCACTGTGTAAGGAATGCAGTCAATGATACTGTAAGAGCAATGTAATGGGACAGATGGTAGCTACACTTGTGGTGAACACAGCATAATGTACCAACTTGTCACATCACTAGGTTATAGACCTGAAACTAATGAAACATTGTATGTCAACTATACTCAAATGAAATAATTAATTAGTTAAGTTTTTTAAATGTCTAGCAACTTTCCTACCTGCCCTGCTTCTTCCTCATGTATCTCTTATCTTGGTGTCACAAATTTCCATATACTTGAACAAACTTGTAACTAGGCAACACGTTTTTAACCCGTTTTTCCTTCCCCCTTATCTAATTATTCCCAAGTCTTATCAGTTTTGTCTCCTTAATGTCTCAAAAATTTCAGCTATCTCTACCTCCCTTGGCCACTTCTGTAGTTAGAGCCTCCATGTCTCCTTGCCCCATGAGTGTCCCCTCCATACCCCATTCTTGGCCCATCCCACTCACCACACATCTTCCAGAGTGATGAATGTAAACATACATCTTGATCTGTCAATCCAATGTTTGAAATCTTTTAATAACTTTCACGTAAGATAAAGCCAAAACTACATCAATGGCATACAAAGACCTTTACTATTTGATCCTTAATGATTTCAACATGTGTCTTTATTTTTTTTTAAGTTTATTTACTTATTTTAAGAGAGACAGAGACAGTATGAGTGAGGGGAGGGGCACAGAGAGAGGAAGACAGAGAACCCAAAGCAGACTCCCCACAGTCAGCGCAGAGTCTGACACGGGCTTGAATTTAGGAAACAATGAGATCATGACCTAAGCTGAAACTAAGAGTCAGATGCTTGACTGACTGAGCCACCCAGGCACCACTCAACATGCGTCTTTAATGTCTCTTCTTCAAAATTTACATTCCTATAATACTGAACTGCTAGCAGTCTGTCCCACTACATTTGTGCCCCGACTTTCCCACCATACCATTGTTTTGTATCCCTCTATCTCATTGAATGTACTTTACTGATGCACGAAATGTGTTCACCGACATCTCTACATGCCCATCCACTTGAGCTCATCCTTTTTTTTTTTAATGTTTATTTATTTTTGAGAGAGACAGAGACAGAATGTGAGTGGGTTGGGGCAGAGAGAGGGGGAGGCACAGAATGTGAAGCAGGCTCCAGGCTCCGAGCTGTCGGCACAGAGCCTGACATAGGGCTCGAACTCATAAGCTGTGAGATCATGACCTGAGTTGAAGTCGGATGTTCAACCGACTGACCCACCCAGGTGCCCGAGCTCATTCTTATTATTCTAAGAATAATAAGGCATAACTTTTTGGGCATAACTCCCACATAAAACCATCTCTGTCGGGGCACCTGGGTGGCCCTTCAAAACAGCACACCTGTATCCCTTTGATAAATACCTAGTAGTGCAATTGCTGGGTTGTAGGGTAGTTCTATTTTTAGTTTTTTGGGGAACCTCCATACTGTTTTCCAGAGTGGCTGCACCAGCTTGCATTCCCACTATATATTTTCATTATTACATCTAATATATACATATTATATTAATGTTTATATTAAATTAATGTTTCTAAGAGTGTGTGTGTGTGTGTGTGTGTGTGTGTGTGTATTTCAGAGACAAAGAGAGATAACAAGTTAACAAAAGGTAACATAGACAGAACACAAGAAATGAGGACAGAAAGAGAAAATGCACAAATATATATTCCGGGTTTCAATAACTATAGTATTTGGCAACAAGAATAAAATATCTGCAGTTTGGTAGCACCTGGGTGGCTTAGTCAGTTGAGCATCCTACTCTTGGTTTCAGTTCAGGTCATGGTCTTGCAGTTGGTGAGTTTGAGCCCCACACTGGGCTCTGTGCTGACAGCATGGAGCCTCCTTGGAATTCTCTCCCTCCCTGTCTCTCTGCACCTCTCCCACGCATGTGTGTGCTCTGTCTCTCTCTCTCTCTCTTTCAAAATAAATAAATAAACATTTAAAAAACATTTGCAGTTAGGGCTATTGTTTACCTTTGAAATAATATATTCTAAGCATCCGTCAAAAGAAAATCCTTAAATATTTATAATCAGTAGCAGTATAAAGATATTAGTTCATATACTGATAGCTTAGGTGTGGTTTATGTTTTGCTAAGTAGATTTCTTAAATGTATTTTCCTTTCAAGAAAATGCTACAATATGTTTAACTGCAAGCATTTTTGATGAGAGCTAATATATGGTGATATATAGGTATGCTTATTCTTCCATCAAGCTAGATATATCAGGGATAAAATAAAGAATGTATGTGTTTGTGTATATATATATATACACATATACATTTAAATATAACTGTATACATATGTGTGTGTAAATATGTATGTATACACACACACACACATACACATACATACATACATTGTCTGAGACTAGTAGCCACTTGGCACGATACAACATTTCCAGGGTTGTTTTTCATTTGAGTTAGGGTTAAAGGATTTAGCATAAAGCATTCAGATAGAGCCTACTTCTGGCAAAATGCATGCCTTCTTATACAAGGCTGTTGTTCTGTTTCTAATAGCAATCTTGCTTCAGTTGAATGGATGACCTTTTTCTGAAGTGATTGGCTCATTTGAAAGGCCATGTATACTTTTTCTTTCCCATGAGCAAGGGAAAACTAGACTACATCAATTTATACTTCCTATGAACATTAAAAACAAAAAACAAAGGAACAAAAAACAAACAAACCAACAGAAAAAAAAAAAAAAAAAAACCTTGAGCTCAGAAAAGCCATAGCAGAAAAACATGTTACGTAAAACAAGGCATCATTGAATTTGAACATTAATCTGCATGAAGCACTTGTAATCTTACAGGAAGAGCTAGACTGTTTTGGTACTGGGATTAGGTATTTTTCCTTCTTTATTTTTCATTATTACTAAGGTTGTTGGTACTGCAAACTGGACAGCAGCTTTTACTGATTTCCAAAGCTAGTGGAATAGCCTTGAGGGTTTCTTCCTTACGGGCTGACGTCATCGGTTAGCCAGTTTCTGTCACGCCATATACTACCAAAGAAGTTCCTCTCTGGATTAGTTCTACCTTCACCTGCCAAGAAAAGAAAACACACAGCTTCCTTTATTCCACAGTGAAACAAAGTGGTTTGGACACAATTTGGAGGAGAACTGCCAGAAAAAACAACAAAAAAAAAGGCTTTAACTTAATAACGTTTCCATACATTTAGATACTCTTCCAGAATATATGACTTTAATTGATTTTTACCTTTTTTATGGAATACAACTGGTATAGTAGAAATTGAACATTGGCCTTGACCCAGAATTTTAAAGAAAAGATATAAAACTTAAAAAAAAAATCCAAAACTATTAAATAATTGCTGGGGGGCATTTTTTATTTTCCCTTTCATAAAATAGCACAGTGCTTGTTGCTAACAAAAAACAATCCTAATTTTATCTGCTTTTGTCCGTTTTACCTGAGACAAAATTCTAAAGAGGGTGATTTATTAAAACCATACTGTGTACCAAAGAAACTGAAATAATTGCTATTGTTTCTGCACGGAAATTACTATAATCACAAAATTATTTGTACAACTAAATATAAGCATCCTAAAGATACTTGTGTGTCTCACTCTCAGAATGTTCTCTTTGCCAAAAAATAATAAATTTCAGATACTAAGCCCTGAAGACAGTTACCATCAGAATGCTTAGGGCAGAGTACCTCAGAAATTTTGAACGATTCCAGTTCTTTTAGAAATACACTGCAGCACTTAAAATCTATCTCATCCCTCATTAAATATGATTTTACCCCCTGTGCTTTAAAAAAAAAAACACTTCACTTTATGTAATAAATTTTCATTTGGAAATACCCAAAGAATTAAGTTACACTAAGTATAATAGAATCATTGATATTAGAGATGAGAAAAATGCATTAGGTCTACCCTTTGAAGTCTCATGAAGGACAGTTCTCAATACAGTGTGTGACTTAGTGAATCCTGTAGTCTAGCATTTAATGGGAAATTTCAGTATGCTAATAAAATATTTTTAAAAATCTATCTATTTAGGTTATGGGTACCCAAGTGACGCAGATGTTACTAAAAAGTGGAATAAGTTCTCATTTTCAGGAGTTCATTAATATTGGCCTTGAGTGAGAAAGCAGCATCTTTGGGGTCTCCACCACCCACACAACCATTACATGAACAAAGGCAACTAGAGGCAACCACTGCTCCCTTTTCTGCCTGTTTGGACCACAGCCATAGGGATGAAACCTTAGTGTTCTGCACAAATCGAGGTAGTTATTTCTGCAAATTCTACTTTCACATATCAAGTTAGGTTGAAGTAACAGAAGGCAGAAAAGTTAACTGGAGTTGGAGAAAGGCAATTAAAAGATGGAGAACAGGATAAAGATGAAAGAAGAGTATAAATGGAAAGGATGAGTTGGCAGAATTAAACCTGGATCTTCAAGACTAATGCTTCCATTGAAATCATTAAGTATGTTTACTAAGATTCTCACTTCTAAATATTTGCTTGTTTTGAAGAGAAAGTAAGAAAAGTCTTGTAAAACAGCACAACACAGGTTATGCATTGCATAATTAATCACTTTTGTTCTTTATACATGAAATGTTCTATCATATGCAAGACGCCACCTGAAACACAGGATAAAGGTACAGACTTACATCTCTGTGTCAGTTTCTATTGCAATTATTTATTAAGAAATGTAGAGGCCCTTTTTCAGAAAGTGTGCCATGATTTTGAACAAGAAAAGTCATGTACTTCGTCATCCAACCATTCACTCACATATCCAATAAATATTTATGGAACAAATCATCTCTCGAGCATAGTATTAATTACTGGGCACAGAAATGAACAGAAACCCCAGTATGTTCAAATTGCAATGGAGGTGACAGATATATAAACAGATAAACAAAGAACAAAGGAACAAGGGCTGACATGGAGGTCTGTGATAGGTACAGCTGAAGGGCAGTCATGTGAGAAGTGTCAGTATAGGAGATCTAGAACACTGGGGTCTCAGTAGTAAGCTGTGGCATAAAGATCTCAGATACGACACACGAGTGTGAAACCAACAACCTGTCTATTGTTCATGTGACAAGGTAGGTCATCCTTGAATCTGCAATTAAGTAAGACTTTGTGCATTGTGCATCAATCAATTAAGGAAAAAAAACACCTAGAAATTATTACATCAATACTTCAATTAATGAAAATTTGAGAATAAAGATGAATAAACTCAAACTCCATTTAGATAAAATTGAACAAAAATCTTCATAAATTATTCAAAGGATGCTAGTGCATCATAGAGCTAAGGAACCATGTCCCTCTAAGATATGATGGTGGTTGGTAAGGCTGAACACTCTCACCTTATGTAAGGCAATACATAAAGGGAAGGGAGAAATATCAGAGTGGTCAAATTTTCTTTTCTCATTTGTACCCTACGTGCCTTCATTTGCTATCTCCTGTACAACCTAGAAATCTTACCTGTTGCTAGACTGACTGATTATAATTTACTCCAAGTTTTAGTATGTTGCCACATCAGATTTTGGCTTCCAGTGCTTATCACTCTGTAACTAATTAGTTGATGAAGTTGTTGTTTGTTACCCCCATGTCATTCCCAAAACGTTTTCGAGGTGATCAATTTTCTGATGGCTTAATAATAGACTTTGTCCCCTCTTGAGACAATGTACCTCATCAGTAGGTAGAGAGATGTTTTCTTTCCATCTTTCCATCTTTCCAAAGAAACCCTTGAAGTATAGGTGTCCACCTGTACATACAACTAAAACCTACAGCTTTATGATGCAGTCATATCATTTTGATTAGTAACTCTTCTATCCTCCAGAAGCACGTTGACAACAACAGAAGTACAACACTCTATTTTCTTACCCATATGTCTCATTCTGTTAGTTCTTTTTTTTAAATGTTTATTTATTTTGAGAGAGAAAGCATGAGCAGCAGAGGAAGGTGGGGGGTGGAGAAATGAGAGAGAGAGAGAGAGAGAGAGAGAGAGAGAGAGAGAATCCCAAGTAGGCTCCATGCTCAGTGCTGAGCCTGACACACACAGGACTCTATCTCACGATCTTGAGATCACCACCTAAGGTGATATGCTTAAGAGTTGGATGCTTAATAAGGCGACCCTTATTCTAGTAGTTCTAAAGAGTGATGTCTATCACCGTAATTACACAGGGGACAAGGTTTATTAAAACATGGCTTCCAGGGCTCCTGGGTGGCTCAGTCGGTTAAGCATCTGACTTCCACTCAGGTCACCATCTCATGGTTCATGAGTTTGAGCCCCACCTCAAGCTCTGTGCTGATGGCCCAGAGCCTGAAGCTTCCTTCAGATTCTGTGTGTCCTCTCTCTCTCTGCTCCTCCCCAACTCATTTTCTGTTCTGTCTCTTTCTCAGACATGAATAAACATTAAAAAAATTAAAAACAAAAACATGGCTTCCCGAAGTTTCTGATTCAGCCTATCTGGTCTGGAGCTCCAAAGCATGCCTAAAAATCTTCATATGTTGCTGATGCTACTAATTTAGGGATCATACTTTGAGAACTGCTGTCTTACCCAATACCTGGTAACTATCTAAATAGTGGCTGTAACCAAGTCTTACATCTGTACAGAGCTTTTTAGAAAGTGCTTAATCAATGTTGAAAACATTAGATAAATGAATGAATAATTGTACCTGGTTTAGTTTTCTAAGGTGGAAAGATCTCACCCAAAACGTTGGCATTTGAAAAACCCTAAGTGGGATGAGCTTGAGGGCAAGACCATAGTGAAAGCCAAAAACCTACTAGTAGAAATGTCAAATAACACTTCAGTCTTCAGTTTCCTCAATAATAGACAAATGGGCTCCACATAAATCCTTGGCAAGATTCAAAACATGTTTCTGAAGGGATGGGTTGTGGAAACGTAAAAAGGGAAATAGCAATCAAAAGAATCCTTTTGAATTGTTATTTGTACTCATTTTGAGTTTCTCAATAACATACCAAAGCTGACCGGAAGCATTTTTTTTCCTTAGCAAAGTTACTAACAGGGTACAATAGGATGTACAATAGCCATAAGGTATCTGCTACAACAAAAAGGCCTTACTTGTCAAGTACAATGTGGAAAAGTAAGTTAGATGTCTAAAAAATTATATAGATTAATTAATAAGGACCTGGATGAATATACAGCCTAGAAAATGATCTCTAGTGGTGTGGCATAGATGCAGCACATCATTCCTTAACCTTGATTTTGTCAAGTGTTTTGGTTATGACACGGTGCGCAAGTCATCAGAATTGCAGACAATTCAAAGTTGGAGGGAAAATCAGTGATTTAGGAGACAGAATATGAATCTGGCAGTATCCAGACAAGCTGGGGCAATAAACTGAAGCAAAGATTGCACTTAATAAATTGGACTGTCTGGAAATGTAGTAGGTCTGAATATCAAATACATAAACCTTAGATTCAATACACCATGTATGAGAAAGGCTGACAATTAGCAATATGTCAACAGGAGCCAACAGTATGTTGTGACCACCTTTAAATACATGAATATAAACATATATATAAATATACAGTTGCACATATAAGTAGACATCTATAATATATTATATTACATATATATATTTAGAAAGAGAGAGAGAGTAATATGAGAATGAGTAGGATAATGGGTACCTTTTTTAAAGTACTGAGATTAATCAGACTAATCAGAGTACTTAATCCCATCATTTTATCCAGTTATTGATTCAAAACCACTTATTAAAACACACAATATACCCCAACATAACACAGTGAGGGGATAAAAATGTTGAATTCCATCAAAGATGGAGCTAGAGAGTATAATGCTAAGCTACGTAAGTTACAGAAAGATAAATACGATATAATTTCACTCATACATGGAATTTAAGAAACAAAACAAAAAAGCAAAGGAAAAGGATAAGAGAAAGAGAGAGAGAGATAAACCAAGAAACAGATTATTCACTACACAGAACAAACTGATGGTTACCAGAGGGCAGGCAGGTGGGAGATGGGTGAAATAGATGATGGGGGGTTAGAAGTGCACTTGTGATGAGCTCTCAGTGATGTATGGACGTATTTGATTACTATATAGTACACCTGAAACTAATATAACACCGTACGTTAACAAACTGGAACTAAAACAAAAATTTTTTTTAAATGTTGAATTCCATAAAATGCAAAATTGCCTTGTTAGGAGACTAAAGAAATAAGTAGGACAAAGCTGCCAGCGAATCCACTGGCAATTCCGGGGACCTTGGCATGCAATTCAGACATGTGCAAGTCCCAGCCATGGTGGCAACTGCCCACTCCAGCTTACATACCCACTCTTGTCCACACTGGCTACCACATCCATCCAGGATCCTGGTATTTATTGGGAATTTCAGCACAGCCACAGCTATTTCAGGCATTTCTTGATTATTTGGCACCCATTTCATTGGTCTCCATGCAGGTACATAAGATGAGAGAGAACTGAGTCATGAAGATCCGTTCTTTGTCTCCCACTTCCTGAGTAGAGCATATTCCTCCTTTTCCAGTCAGCCCTCATTTGAAAGCAGGGATGCATAGAAGACCATGCCTAGCACCAATCATGTTCTGTCTGCTTTAGGGCTTCCATGGAGGCCAGTGATCATGGAGCTTTGTTCCAGACAACATGCTAGGTACCTAGCCCACCAAGATAACAAGATATTGTCTCTGTCTTCAAGAGGTTATAGTCAAATGAGATGTGAGTAAGTGTAATGGCAGTAGGATTGACCACTTAAGTCAACCAAGGGGAACTTGGGGAACCAAGGAAGTCTTCTTACGGAAGCTCAAAATGAAAAGATGAATAGGTATTTGCTAAAAGATGAGTGATCGGATTTCACCATTGAAAAGCCAGAAGATAAAGCTGGACAGTTAAGAAGGACAAGATTATGTAGGACCCTGATATGTATCAAAAGTATTCAAGACACCGAACAGCAGCAAGAAGAGAAATTTTATTCAGAAGCTATGAATGAACTCACTGGTGGTCAGAAACATTCGCACAAATAGAAAGAACATGTTATTGCTTACAATGTTAAAGAACATGTTATTGCTTACAAACCTATTGGAAACTCGGCCATTTTTAGATGCTTCTAACATTCCACTACTGGTTCTGAGATTCAGGAATGTTAAAGTGGAATGTTGTAAGGATGTTAGTGCTTGGATCGATTTCACATTATTTCCTCAGCATTCTGTCTCAGATGACTCCATGACTATGGTTAAAAGTAGTCCCTTAGTAGATGTGATTTCTGGAACCCCTTTCAGGGAGACTTGTACTAGATTCATTCTATAATGTAGTGGTGGTCTCAGGGATAAATACAGCTCTGTTTCATCACTTGGACTTTTTTTTCCCCCAAAATGCTATCCTTGATGCTATTTTTAAAAGCAAGAATACATCCTTTGACATTCTGTTAATTAGAATAAAGACACCAATGTTGTGTCCTATGCTTATCATGTTCAATAAAATTAATGAATTCGTTTTTTAAATACCATAATAACAACACCATTACCAAGATAGCAGTAAATACCAGCTTCTACTTTCTGGGGGATTGGCCACTGCCACTCCTGGCATTGGCCTTGTTCTCTCTTCCTTTGGCTTGGCTGAATAACATAGAAATCTTTAGCCTCTCTTCACAAGTCAGTTTACCATGTTTTTAAAAATCCATTTTGTTCAGCTCAAACCTGTGAAGTCCAAAGCTGGACGTACTGGTTTATTGCTAACCTATTCCAGAGAACCATTAGGCATTTACCCAGCTGCCTGTGGGATACCTTTCACTTTTCACACTTTTCCATTGCTGAGAAGGGAACAGCAGAATACTGCCAACCAAGAACACATTGCCCAGTGGCTTGGTAATCTGGGAATTTTTCCAGCCTGCTTTATGGAAGCAGTGCAAACACCATAGCATTCTCAAAATACCTGACTGGCTTGACGAAGCCTATAGTGATTTCACGCAATTGTATGTTATAACCTTGTTAATAAGAGTCTCACCATTTCCCTTCTATCCTGCCTTCCTCCCAACTCCCTCTGATTCCCTTCTACCATCCTCCCTTTCCTGTCTGCATTCCTGGGCTCCTCCCCTCATTCTTCCATGTCTCCTCTGAATTATCTACAGCCCAACATTTTGTGATCTGGCATGAGGTCCACTCTACTGATGTATGTTGGAAGAGGATGAGGACCCCAGGTGCTCTCCATTGAGAATCCTCCCCCCGCCCCCAGACCAAACACGGGCTGTGACTGTTGGCATTGTAGTGTGGTCAGGCAGTATTTGCCAACAATGAAAGCACAGGGCTTGGTCAAGAAAGTAAATGCATGACTTTTTCTATTTATCAAAAACAACCAAACTGGAACAAAGAGATCAATAGATTTTCAGAAAAAAAATCAGTCATTCACAAGTATATGAAATAAAGGTATTATTGTAAGGTTACTCTGAGAGCTGACTGCACAAGGAAAAACAGAAGAAAAATATTCAGTGCATTGTCTGGAATTTAATAAATGCTTGGTAAATGGTGTTATCGTCATCATTATCGCATGCCTCATGCCTTACTTATTGTCCATATCGAAATTAGCAACATCTTAAGGTAGACACTGTTTTAGTTAAGATCGTATTCAGATATTAGCTGGGCATTGTTTGGTGTATACTCATTCTAAGACAGCAGGAGAGGTATTATTCCAAAAGCATTTTAGGTGGGAACAGATTGGTCAAGGTTTATACTACCTTGGAGATTCCTGAAGGGACCATGTTATACTCGTCAGCAGCTTAAGTGTAAGTTGGTCGTTAGGCTTCCTGTTGGTGTGACACATTTGTGCTGGCAAAATATGTGTGAATATTTTTAATTGCCTGACAGTTGTTCTTCTTTTAAAAAATATCTTTAAGTGTTATGCCTTAATTTAAAAAAAAACTCAAAAAAGAGAAAAATGATGTATTATCTAGCCCACCACTTTAAGACAACATCTCTCAGTAGCCTTGTGCATTTCATTTTGATTGGAACGCGCTTTTTAGAGTCATAGTAATGTGCATATATCATAGCATGGTGTTTCACATTCATAGATTGTGGTGATCGAGAGTGGATTTTGTCATCAGAATGTCTACATTCAAAATTGCAACCCTGTTGTGTATTAGCAATGCAATCTTTACAAGTCTTCTGACCTCCCCAAGACTCCACTTCTCCTTAGGTAAAAATGAAGGAATAGTAACAACAATGACAATGCATACCTCATTGTGAAAACTAAATTAGAGAATCCACCTAAGGTGCTTTCTGAAATGCCCGGAGCACAGAACTCGATAAACATTATGCATTCTAATGTTTGAGAGTCATCCCTAATCTTTTAGCCAGCTCTCAATGGTTGTTAATGTCTACTCATGCAATATTATAAATGATGTTATAGGTAGCAAAGTTGTAGGTTCGCACCACCCTTCCTATCAGTGAATATATTTTTTCTTAGTTTGTTGCTGATGTGGTCATCAAAAGATAATGTCATATTTCACATTGGTTACTATTACTCTTAGCTGTTTATGAAAATTCTTACTGCAACTTAACTAAAGGAAATAATACCGTGCTTGCGTATTTCTTCTCCATTCAAGATTCCCTCCTCTATACTTTCCCTACGGGCCAGCAACCTGTGCCCAGGACACCTTCAGGAAAGAACTGCAAGACGCAGGGGATTCTATGACATGGTTTTCTCCTGCTTGTTCACATCTCACACTGTCCCTGCCACACAGAAATCCCAAGACTCAAACTATTTCTACTCCCCTTCTTTTCTGCCGAAGCCCAAGTTACAAAAACAAACTGTAACTTTTCCCAATCTAAGTTGAATTTGCATTTCTTTGACTACTAATGAGGTGAGCATTTTCCCATATGTTTGTTTACTAGTTGTATTTCCTCTTTGGTGAATTGTCTGTTCCTGTCCTATGCCTGGTACTTATGAATTTGTATGGGTTTTTCTTTTTAATTGAAAAGTTATTAACCCTTTGTCAATGGAGAGTGAAGTATTCTTTGTGAAATAAGGATTGTTTTGTATTTACAAAATAATTTATTGATTTTTTATGGTTACTTTTTAGTCATTTATAAATTCAGAAGCTTCTATCAAAAAATCTAATTATTTATCTTATTCACTTTTTTCCTACCTTAACAATCGTTTGATTTTTTTTTTTCATCTTAACATTTTAATCCATCTGGAATTTAGTTTGGAATTACATGTAAGGTAAGGAATATATGGCATCTTCTGAATTTCTATTTATCATCCACCACTTTTGATTAAGCCTTCTCTTCCCCATTGTACCTGTTTACAATGACTTTATTATACATGGCATTTTTACAAAAAGTAACAATTATTTCTGGTCTATTTATTCTTTTCCATTCAGCTGTCTATTTTTATACCAAAACCACAAATGTATTTATTATAAGTTTATAATGTGTTTGGCAGTGGCAGTGCTATTGGTTTCCAATTTACCTTGATAATCTCGCCTGTTTACTCTTTCTACATGAATGCTACGTTAGAAAAAAAAAAATGTTTTAAGTTTCCCCAAGAGCTCCTATTTCACTTACGTAAAACATAAAGAAATGTGGCAATTTTATTACACATATAAATAAATGAGGGTCAATCATCTCTTCTAGAATCACATTTTTTTAGCCTTAAAGATTTCAATAAAGTTTTTAGTATAAATTTTACTTATGGATAGATTACAGCTATATTTATAATTTTATTCACATATGATTTAGAGATTTCTTTCGAAGATTATCCTAGATTACTAATATCTTTTACTGATGTTTTGATTGTGATTTCTTCTTTTAATCATATTCCTAGCTTTATATTAAACACAATTATATTTTAAGTCCATATAAATCTTTGGGGATTATAACTGTCCAATATTTATACTCCATATTTGGTTTCATGTTACACTGGTTAATCAGAAATCCCCAAATAGTAATAAAAATTCATGATGGTAATGGTGATTGTTATCTTATTTCCAGGCTTAACCATTAAATAAATACTGGCTGTTGTTTTTAAAGAGTGACTATCATGTTCAAGGAAAGTCTCCTACTCCTTTTAGTGTTTTCATGAAGAATGTCCACGGACATTCCTTTTCAGCACCTTTTCACATAAACATATCATTTCCTTATACTGCATTAATTTGGTATCTCTATGAATAGATTTTATAATACTGAATCAGGCTTCCCCTCCTGAGACTAAACCTTACGTGGCTGTGGTAAATTATTTTTCACAACACTCCAATGATGGGCTTATAACCCAAGAATTTAAACAAATAATAATTATTGTATCAAACATTTCCCTAAAGTCCTGCTCTTATAACCCCACTTGCCTTCCTTTATCCACCAATTCGGTAATCCTATAAAAAAAAAATGATTAAGCTTGTCTGGCCTGATTTGTGCTGAGGAAGGTCGTGCCCTTCATCGGTCATGACTCTTTTGTCCAACAGCGGTTTAGTTTTCCTCCCTTGATATTTGTTTCTATGTTTCACTAATTTTCGACATAAAAGAATTTTGTAGGTATTCTTCTCAAGCAATGGTCCAACTGAACCCTTCTGCGCTTTAATCTTCTAAGTCAGGCTCAGCATAGCATGGCATCCATGACATAGTCATCATTACATGATACTTTCCCAGGGCGGTTATTCTGCTGTTCACCCTTCACTCTCAAACCAAATCACATCAACATTCATTGTTACAATGCAGGTTTTGTTCTCTGCCTGATTAAAATTTAAAAATCGCCCAGATTCAACATATGGGATTTTTCATTATCCTATTATTATCAAAACTACTATTGCTATTTGAGTTTAAAACAATGGCAATCTGAGTGCCCATGAAGGTCTAACACACAATAGGGGTGGCTGTTGTGAGTTAACCACGTGTTAGTCATAGTGTATACCTGATGACCCACGCACACCTAAGATAAAAAGGAACTGTTTTCAATCACAGGGCACTGGCTAGATTTTTCACTTTTTAAAAAGCAACGTTAATGTCTATTCTCCTCCAGACAAGGGTTTGTCAAAGATGTACGACTTCGCTGATAGCAAAAGAAATGCAAATGATAGCTTTTATAAAAATCTAAAGGCTTTTATATTACTCAATCTTGATCAAGGCTTAGGAAAGCAGAGTGTGGACTGTTATGGGAGAGCAATGTGGCGTAGTATTTTCAAAGGGAAATTTAACAATGTCTATCAACACTAAAAATAAACCAAAAATTGTACAAACATTTTCAGTTACTCTTCTTCTGGGAATTTTTTTTTCCATGCAAATTCTCATATAGATGTGCAAAGATATAAGCCACAATGTATGCTATTGCTTTGTTTATCATAGAAAACAAGTAGAAACAATCTAAATACCCCTCAGTTGGGAACTGGTAAGATAAATTAGGGTATACTCATACCATGGCATGTTATAGAGCCTTTAAAAATGAAAAACTCTGGGGTGCTTGAGTGGTTCAGTCAGTTAAGCGACAGAGTCTTAATATCTGTTCATGATCTCGCAGTCATGGTATCGAGCCCAGTGGGATCTCAAAGTCATGGGATTTTTCTCCCTCCTTCTCTCTCTACCTCTCCCCCACTCATGTACTCTCTCTCTCTCAAAGTAAATAAATAAACATTTTTAAAAAATGAAACAGAGGGGTACCTGGGTATTTCAGTTTGTGAAACATCTGACCTCACCTCAGGTCACGATCTCACAGTTCGTGAGTTCAAACCCTACATCGGGCTCTCAGCTGTCAGTGCAGAGCCTGCTTTGGATCCTCTGTCTCTCCCTCTCTCTGATCCTCCCCCCTTATTCTCTCTCTCTCTCTCTCTCTCTCTCTCTTTGTCTCAAAGATATAAACTTAAGTAAAATAAAATAAAATAAAATAAAATAAAACAATGATTTTTAAAAAATGAAAAAGATCTATATGTTGGGAAATATGTCTTTAAAAGTAATTAAAAGTAGTTGTTGAGGTATAGCACAATCTCATATTCACAGAAAAAAGATGGTGTGTGTATGTGTGTGTGTCTGCACGTGTATGTACGTATGTATAAAAGAGTAGAAAGTTACCATAAAAATATTTAAGAGATTCTTAAAACTGGTGACCTAGTGAAAGAGAGTGGGCAGTTCTGAGAAGGTGGAGATGATTCTTTTATTTTGTCCCTCTTCATATTGTTTCTTTTTTTTTAGCATTTTAAATTAATCTTTAAATAACGAATTATTTAGTGCACCTTTTGAGCTGTATAAAATAACAAGTTTATAACAGATGTGAAATCAGGAGGTACTATTTCCACCACTGTCACTATAATTCTATACGTGATGTATTTTTGAAGGTTTACTGACATGCCATCTGACACATTCAAATGTCTTCTGTATTATTCTGGTGGGGCTGTCATAACGAAATGCCACAGACTAGGTGGCTTAGACAACTTTATTTTCTCACAGTCCTGGAAGGTGGAAGTCCAAGAGCAAGGTACCATTGGTGTCCATTTCTGGTAAGACTTTTCCTGGCTCGCAGATGGTTGCCTTCTCACTGTGTCCTGAGTGTGGCAGGAAAAGAGAGATCTCTGGCGTCTTCTCATTCTGATAAAAGCACCAGTCCTGCTGGAGTAAGGTCCTACCCAAATCACCTTATTTCAACTTAATTACCTCCTTTAAGGTCTTATCACTGAATTCAGTTACATTGAGGGTTAGGGCTTCAACGTATGAATTTGAGGGGGACATATTTCCATCTATACACCTTCTGAATTTTTAAAACACTGTAAGTGACAATGTATCAATGACAACTAATATATTTGGAAATGTGGCTTAGGGGCACCTGGGTGGCTCAGTCAGTTAAGCCTCTGACTTCAGCTCAGGTCATGATCTCAGTTGGTGAGTTGGTGAGTTCGAGCCCCACAATGGACTTTGTGCTGACAACTCAGAGCCTGGAGCCTGCTTTGGATTCTGTGTCTCCCTCTCTCTTTGCCCCTCTCCCACGCATGTTCTCTCTCTCTCTCTCTCTCAAAAAATAAATAAACATTAAAAACATATTAAAAAAAAGAAAATGTGGTTTAAAAAGGCTATTTCATAATATACCTGGCAATAGATTAGGGTAAAAGAAATAGCCATGTTACCAATTCGACCCATTCACTTGAAGTGCAGGAGGTTTTACAAATAGTTTTCAGATGCGTATTGTCTTCTCTACTGATTGCTAATGCTTATGAAATAATGATTTTATCTTCTTCCTATTTACGTTAAGCACCATAACCCCATTGCTACCCTAAGCTCCACAGTTGTCCAACAAGATATCAAGTTGTGGTTAGTTCCACACATGCTGCCTGCAGTCAGGTAGTCTTTGATAAATATATAAAAAGGGGACATAGTATTCCATTTCTTTGTTCTTCTGCTATACCTGAAGAGAATTCTTAAATTTTATCAATACTATTTCCACATATTCTTTTATTATATGGCCATATAAAAGTGATGGTCCTATAAATTTATTTAAAACCCACTATTTTTCTTTAGTGAGATACAGCTTTGGGGGTTTGGGTGAGTACTGGAAAATCATAAAGCCATGTGAATATAAGCCTGGCATGAAAATACAGAAAATAAACTGGCTTTATTTCCCCAAGTTGAAATATGTTCCAAAGGCTGCCTGAAATGAGAGCTAGAAAGATGTCATATGACTATATTTGTGAAATGTGAAAATTTATGAAAATCTGATCTATTCACAATAACTGGTTGATGTCAAGTACATTAAATCCAAGGGGAAAGGCAGATGAAGTGTCATACCAATGAGAAAGAATAAACACAAGACTGATTTAGGCAAGACATATAGAAATATTCCCTGATACGTAGAGCTATTAAACATTGTTTGGAGAGAATGACAAGGGAAAAGTCCTGAGATATTACTCAGTGAGTCTGGAATACCTGCCCCCAGAAGTAGAGAAAGTTATGGCGACCGTTTAAGACAAGTGGAAAATAAGTTAAGAATGGTGTTGATGCTGAAATATGGGCTTTGTGTAATTAATAACTGAAATAAAAACTAAAAAGTATCTGCAATATGTATATCAAGACAGTTCCCTGGGGGAGGGGGGGAACCTAAGGATATAATTCTACTTGTCTAATCTAAAATTGCCACTAAGTTAGTATAAAGATTTGCTCAGAAGCAAAAGGGAATGATCCCCAAAATAAGTGCTAAAGAAAATGAAAGGTCTTCAGAAACCAGAAAAATAAGTGTTAACTTGAAGTCTGAGACCACATAGCTCAGTGTGTTTCTATAATTGTCTGGTGTCCTTTAGGAACTTGTGGCTAATTACAAAAAAAAAAAAAAAAAAAAAAAAAAAAAAAGGCTCCAGAGCAATCTTAATTTGTTTTCTGTTTAAATAGCACAATCTATTAGGTTTCAATGTCTCTAACTTGAAAGAATTTTATTTCTTTTTCCTGAAAAAAGTCCTATTCTTTACCATAAAAAATGACAAGTACAAGGTCAAATTCAAAGGTAATTTAATGGCATGTCTGCCTATTCTTCTACCTAAATGAAATAAAACAGACACAGGCTCTTTTATAAAGGACCTAATAGAATAAACCTAGTAAGCAGGAAACCATTTCATTTAGTTTAGTTGATTTGGCCTTGGTTTTAAAGGTGACTAGCAGTCCTTGGTGTGTGGGAAGGTGGTAATTGAACTGGGTTTTTGCTGGCCTCTATCATGCCTTCTCTCACAGTATTTTCCATAATTGTAGAGTATTTTGTTCACCAATATTTTTCTAAAATAATTCATAATCATAGACGAGCAGATTATACTAAAACATGTCTATTGTAAAGCTAAACTTTAAAAAAAAATAGGGAAAATAAATTAAGAAAATTTTCAGGGCCAGCTGAGTGGCTCAGTCAGTTAATAATCCAACTTCAGTTCAGGTCACGACCTCATGGTTGTGAGTTCAAGCCCCTCACAGGGCTCTGTGCTGACAGTGTGGAGCCCACTTCAGATCCCTCTGTCTCCCTGTCTCTGCCCTTTCTCCACTCAGAGAAGTGTGTTCCCTCCCTCTCAAAAATAAATGTTTAAAATAACAATGATAATAATAATTAAATAAATTTTTTCACACATAAATGCTTCATCATACAAAGTCTTTTTATTTTTCTATGATAACAACAAAGGTAATTTGCATTTATTTTGTGTTCTCCAAATAAGGTGCTATTTCACATGCTTTAAATACTTCTTTAATTCCTTGTACAATCATATGAGCCACTACTAGCATTATTCTCTTTCAATGACAGAAGAGGAACCTAAGCTTGGAGAGGCTGAGTGACTTGGCCTAAGTCATATGACGGAAAAGGCAGTCTAGCCTGAAAGCCTCCGGTCTTAAGGATAAATCAGTTCATTTATCTAAAGTTACTTGTTCACTAACTGCTATATTCCAGGCACTGTGCTTTTGGAGTCTGCAGTTTCACGATGATGTAGGTAGTATGCCTTTCTTTCTATGTATCCTGTCTGGGAATAGAGGCTGTTTCAAGCCTGTGGATTAGTATCTTTCTTTCTTCAAGTGAGAAAAAATTCTCAGCCCCTTTTGTCTCCAAATAAGGCCTGTGCTATCCGTTCAGCTGCCCTCTCGGAGTCTAACGTATGTGGAATGCTTCAGCCCATGCCCTCCATCGTTGCCTTTTCCTCTGCATTTCCCATCTTTTGATTTCTCGATGCTTTGGTCTGAATAATTTTCTGGATCTACATCATCGGGGTTTTATGTCTTGTTAAATCTGTCCATTGGATTTTAGTCTTGGTTTTTGAAGTTTTCTCTTCTAAAAAAATTTAAGGTGACACTCTTTTCAAATCTTTTATGTCACTTTCCATAGTTCCTATTCCCTGCAGCTGTCCTCCGACTTGCCTTTAACTTCCTCAATTGTGGCAATTGTTGAGTCTCTCTGACTTATAATTCCAGTGTCTGAAGTCTATAGACCTGTCCCTTCTGATTGATGTTTCTCCTGGTATCTACTCAGAGTGCCTTGTTTCCTGGTGTATTTAGTCATGGGGATTCTCTGAGGTCTAGCGTGGAGGTGCCTTCCTCCAGACAAATATGTTGATTTCTTCCAGATATAGAGAGGCACTAATTGTTTGGAACTATCTCAAATCAAAGACTCATAGATTGAAGATTTCCGGACCACCCAAGCCATGCATAGTGCAGGCTGCAAATCTATAAAAATAATCACAACAGGTTCTCTAAGACAGGTTATTTTTCTCTTTCCATTTCTTGCTTGCTCAGTGATATGCCAAATCAATCCTCGCTGCAATCCTTTAGGAGCAGAAGATGGAAATGTAGCGACATTGCTATTGCAGGATTCCTTGTCCTTTGTGGACTGGGACCCTTTGGGGCCTCAGCTCAGCATAAGTAGAATATCCTTTTGCACTCCCTTACTGGGAGACCCTCAAAGAGTCTGCCAAAACTATAGCTCTTATTTGACACAATATAAAAATATCCTTGAAGCACAGGCAACTTAAACACTCCATGTTTTACTTGCTTTTCTATATCCCCATGTTCTCTTCAATTCTGTCCTATAGACCTTATCTTTTCACCTCTTAGATGCTTTTGGGCAAATCTTCCTTTTTTGTGTGTGTGTTTATTTTGAGAGAGAGAGAGAGAGCACAAACAGGGGAGGGACAGACAGAGGGAGACAGAATCCCAAGCAAGCTCCGCACTGTGGGCACAGTGCCCAACACAGGGCCCGATCTCACGAACTGTGAGATCATGACCTGAGCTGAAACCAAGTGTCAGACGCTTAACTGACTGAGTCACCCAGGCGCTCCTCAGCAAACCTTTTTTAATACAGATTGTTTTCAGCAAGATTTCTCTGAATAATGTCACCATTCAACATTCAACAACATAGACATTATTGAAAAGAGAAGCCCTATAAATAATGGGACAAGGTCTTTTTCCTAATAGAGGTTGTACTCTAGTCAAAGAATTGTACCAAGAAGATATAAAAAGGCAAATCAAGTGATTCTGAGTTATGATAAGAAGTATGAAGATAATACACAATGAATTGATATAGATAATAATGGAGGGGTGCAGAGGAGGGGATATTGTATGCATGCTTATGGCTTTTCTTAAATTCAAGGGAACTTGGAAAACCAATGATAATCTAGAAAGGAATTTAAGATTTTATGGAAGTTGCAATTAAATTAAATGCCTTGTCGGGGCGTCCCGGTGGCTCAGTTCGTTAAGTGTCCAACTCTTGATGTCAGCTCAGGTCTTGACCTCAGGGTTGTAAGTCCAAGCACGCCCAGCATGGAGCCTACTTTTTCATTAAAAAAAATAAAAATATATATATATATATAAATTAAAAGTAATTAATTACCCAATTAAATGCCTCGTAATGAATGACTTAGGCAAAGTATGATTTAGGGTATAATAGTAAGAGGCCTGGATTGGCAATGAGGCTTCAGGGATTGAGCCATGCGTCATTTACCTCCTTAATAATGATCTTGAAAAAGTCACCTAACCTATCAGTATAATTCAACCCCTAATTAACTGCACAGTGTTTGGTTGTCTATAAATGCAAGGCACTCTGCTTGGCGCTGGATGGAGATGGCCATAGAAAGTGAATGTGAAGATGGGCAAAGCATGGTTCCTGTACCTTCTGCAATATGAAGCTAATATAAACCTTAAAAATAAAACAGCCTGTTATGTATACAATTTCATGTCTGCTAATCTGATTTCAACTCTCAACTCCGTAGATTGACCTTGAGCCAACCAGACGATCTGGTTGTGTGGATTGAGGTGGCGGTTTTCACACTGGGCTTCCTGGAACCTTAAGTGTTCTGTGGATTCTCTCTCCCACCTGTGCACCTCTCACTCGCACCTGAGGCTGCCCACAAGGTGGGAGGAGGGAAGTTCCAAAGCTTCGCTCTGAAATCCACACAAGAGTCTGCTTTATCCATTCTAATACTGGGCTTTTCTGTACTATTTCCTGAGCATGAACAAAGAACGGTGCGGCTAGCAAACATTTGAAAACCTGCTGGTTTGTTTGTTTATTGATTTTTTTGTTGTTGAAAAAGGTAAAAGAGTTATAAGAACTGTGTAAGGCCAGTTTTCATTTTGGTGATGAAAGAACTAAGGGGGAACTGAAGAATTATCACAAAGGGTTTCCACATGCAGGCATGTCCCAAACATCAGCCATTGGCAGAACATATAGGTCTAAAGCTAAAGGGGAATAAATCTATACATCTATACATGTAAGTCAACAGATAGATAGATAGATAAATACAATAGAGAAAGAAATACTACATACATAGATATGCTATTTTAAGTTTTAAAAATACAAATAATTCATGCTCATGAGGAGAAAATTCAAATAGTATAAGTTAAAATGTGAAAAGTAAATGCCCCTTTCCTATCACACTCATTTCAACGTATCCTCTATGCTTCCAGAAACTGTCCATACTCTTCCCCACAGACTTGTGCAGTTTTTCATACACAAAGGAAATTATACTGTACATTCCAGGCTGCAATTTGATGTTCTCTCTTAATATACCTTAGACATTTTTCTGTATCAGGACATATTGATCTATCATCTTCTTTTTTAGTACCGTGAAGTATTTCACTGCGTGAGTGTAGCATAATTTATTTAACCAGTCCGCTATGGACGGACGTTTATTATGTTTTTATAACCTGTCTTCAGTTGCCTTGCTATTACAAAGATACTGCGGCAAACACCCCTTATGCCACCAGCTCTGGATACATGTGGGAGCTGCTTTGGATGCTAGGTCATGTATTCTCTCCATCAAGAGATAATTCAAGTACAAATACTCATGAAAATTTTTGACGCTTAAAGGAAATCTTCATGCGCAAATCATTTGCTAACTACTGAGTTAGAAATTCATTTTGAGCTTTGGTTTAGCATATGCTGTTCTGAAGTATAACAGGCAATCAAGTTTGTTAACAAATGAGATAAATGAATGCCCTTATCTGGGACTGGCCGAAATCGATTCATTGATGCAGCAAACTCATTTTTTGAGCACTTATTCTGTGCCCGGAATTGGTGATACACGAATCAGAGATGGCCCCGTGCTTGTAGCACTTGTGGGAGAGACGGTGGTGTTAACATAAATTGCAGAACAAGGTAGCAAGTGTTGTCCGAAGAGCTGCCCTGTGATTTTGCTCTTTTAATGTGAACACTGAAAATGATGAACTAGAGCCGCTGCTCTCTCTACCCATGTATGCGGTCACTCTTCAGGCATTTTCAGTAGCTGCTCAATGTTCTCTGTAGAAGAGAGCAACAAAACAAACCGGGAATCTGGCAAACATGCTTCAGTTTTCGTGTACTTCGCAATCACTTCCTGTCTGTGGCTGCCATATTTTCTCCTCTAAAATAAAGGAGGGATTTATCTATCTACTCTTACCTCTCTAGAAAGTCCTCTGCTCCTGTATGTATCTTTATATGCCCTTTGAACGCTGCAGAACTTTATCCTTGCAGAAGTCTGTCTATGGTAAATTCAGCCTAATGCTTGACAATGTAGCCTTCACCCTCTATCCAAACCTATGACACAGCATATGCTACGTAGCGTCTTTGATCAGAAGGTGCCTGTTTGGATTCCTTTTGTGGAAAGAAGAAATAGACACCTCCTAGGAATAAGTATTTTACTGTGGTCAGCGAGGCTTTGGCATGCATCTCAAATAACAACAATAATAATATAAACAATAACAGCTACCATTTATTAAATCCTTACCACTGCGATACTGCTTTACATACTGTACTAAGCACTCTGTCATCTTACTTGATTTTCATAGCATCATTTCCTCTAATGTACTCATGAGAAGCATGAGGCAAGAAAAACCAGGTGACTCACGAAGTCACGTAACACGCAAACTGCAGAGCCAGGATTTAAAGCCAGGTCTGTCTAATTCCCTGTGCATACTTTCAACTACTACACAATACCTCCACAATGAAAGTTTTTTTTTTTCAAATCTGGATGGTATTGATATTTCTAAATCATGTGTAAAAGCACTAAATGCAGACTTCTCACCCTTCACCCCAACCCACCTCCATGCAAAAAAAGCAACATTTCCTGGGTTTAAGCAGACACTTCTTGCCTGGATGCAATGAATAGAAATAAAGTTTATGTTAGGAGCAAAGTTTTGAATACACTTGAGATATTTAAGTTTTATACCTACCTTCCCATGTTACTTTGTTGCCCAAAGGTCTTTATGGATACTAAAGTCTCATCGATTTTTACCAGTTTCTACTAAATTATGCTGGAAGAGCAAGCTAATGCTAACAAAGAAGCTAGCTTGACAGATAAAGCCCCAAGGAAGCAAAAAAAAAAAAAAAAATTATCTATATTAGAGTAGTATTAGCCTAATCCCACATCCCAAAATACCATACTTGGATTAACCAATCTCTCTTAGATAAGCAGGATATAAATTAGCAATGGAAGACTTGGCCCAACCTCTCTGCTGGAAGCATATTATTAAGAGACCATGCCCAATAGCATTAGGGAGAAACGTGTTTGACTACAATCTTGAAATCCAGTGGGAAAGAGTGCCAACTGGCCCAGTTTCCTTTATTAGTTCAGCCTCTCTTGCTTATATAACATAGTGAGGCTAAAACTTTATGTTTCATAAAGTCAGTCATCTAGTATAGACCATACCTATCACAGACTTAGAAAATCTTTTGCAAAATGTTGCTCTCGTATAATCTATCTCATCTTATTGATTCACGTTTTTCTGAAAAGGGACAAGTGTAACTTTTTGTGCCCCATCCAACCAAATCACGCTTCAATAAAATTGCTTTCCTCTTTCATTGTTTGTACACATTTTTTTGATTGTCTGATAACATCTGCACATGGGAGTGTAAATTTCAACATTGTTGATGTTTCCAAATAGTTATAAGTTCCAGCTGTTAGTCCTTTTCTCTCCAGCCGAGATCTAACATTACAAAGGAAAAGGGGAAGAAAAAAATATATATATAACTAGTTCCCTAGCCTCTCATTACAGAAGAGATAAATTGTATGGTAAAAATTTTATTAGCAATTATATTTTTAACAAATCAAAAATTCACAGCAAGCAGTATGTAAATCTTCCCAGTTGTCTCTATCATTTTGAGGTGGGGAGATCAGTGATTACAACCTGGGGATGCAGAAAGTTCAGATAGAACACAGAATTGCGTGCCCCAGAAAAATCATTGCACGTATGTAGAATTTCATAAAAGGTATTCTCTTGAGGTTCAAGAACATTGATAAAGTAAGCACCGATCATTTTATAGGGGAGGGCCTTGATAATTAACCAGTTCCTGTCCCTATTGCTCTCCAAGTGACATCTATTCCAACTTAACTTTGGCAAGAAAAAAAGACTCTACAAGTTGCTACTCCCTGTTTTAATGTAGCAGGGAAGATGAAACCCCAATGAGAGGCCTATGTGATTTCAAAGGTAGGGAGGCAATGTATTACCACCTCCATCATGTAAAATCCCTTACACGATCACCTGACCAAAGCTTCCTATTGAGGAGGACTGTGCCGAATAGATACATGAGGAAAACAGACAATCCACTTCATAAAATAGACATGCGTCAACCAACCAATTAATAATTGAATACCTTTTATGCTATGCCACTATCTTGCTCATTTGAGAGTGTTTATAGAAAGGGAGTGCTTGATTTTCCAGAATTTTTTTTTTAATCAACTTCAGGAAACTTCTTAGTCATCCATGAAGTAATTAAGCGGCATCATTTTCAGCTACCTGCTTGAACTCACTGTGCCTTAGTGGATTGCCTATTTAGGGAAATAAAACCTACATAATTATGTCCCATTTTTAACTTTTAAATTTAAAATAAAGTAAGTACAAATATACATTATGCTTAAATCCCTAGAAACATCCTCCCCTTAAAGGTAATCGCTCACCCAACCATAGAGAAGAAATAATATGATAACCAGGCTTTCTCTCTAAAGGATTAGAAGCAGATTTTTTTTTTCCTCACAATTCCAAGAGTAGTAAACTGAACGGATATGAATTGGCAACAAAAGACTTGATAGATGACATGGTTTCTTTGAAAACATGGTTCCTCTGTAACCAAATCAGTTTATCTTTCTTCATTCTCAAATACCAGTGAAATCTGGCCTTTTTTCTTGACTAAACGAGAAGATAATTATCTCCCTATACCAGAAGGTTATGATAGGATTCTCACTGTTTTCTTAGCCTGGTGCTTTTCCCATTGAGTATGTCATCCACAAACAGACTACACAGTGTCTTTGGAAAATTGAGGTCAGGAGGGAATATGCCACTCTGCCTGCCAGGCTCCCTAGTATGTTATTTCACCTGCTGGGTACAGAAACTTCTCTCCAGAGTTCAACAAAGAAAGTGCTTCCTTGATTAATCACATACGGGTTCCTGCACCCAGGGGTCACTGGGTGATGATTCCTTGATACATAGCAAGAGAATCCACCATATAAAGCTGATATTACTGCTGCCATCAACCCTTCTGGTATACATTGTTCCAACCTGTAGGTTCTAGCCACAGCCAGCTTGTGTTAATGAGATTACAGAAAGGGACTCAGCTCGAAACTGCAAAAAATCCTGGGAAAACTAAAAATTCCCTATCCTCCTCTGGAACAAAAGAACTCATGTTTTTCCTCTTGGCAGATCTTGTTTTCTCGATTTTCTTCTTTTTCCTTAGTACTCTCTTTCCATATATACTGCCTAAAACAACCATGAAATGGTTTTGTTCCCAGAGCGTTCTTATTCACACGGTTTCCACCAGCTCACGGATATGCAACCAGTCTTTATCTGAACTACTCACCACCACCACCGCCCCAAACAGCCTTGTCAGAGGCCAGTGGCTTCTGTTTATTCATTTGGCGAATGGTTACTGAGCACTCATCCCATTCTACACTGGATATTATTCTCGGTACCAGAGATAAAAGAATAAGCAAACCAGAAATAATTCTTGCGCTCATGGGACTCTCAATGGAGTGGAGAAGACATTCATTTATCAATCATTTTTTTTTTTTTTTTTAATGTGTGACAAAGTGGTGCCTGGGTGTCTCAGTCAGTTGAGCATCCACTCAGGTCATGATCTCCAGGGGCGTGAGTTTGAGCCCTCCCTTGGGCTCTGCGCTGCCAGCATGCACCCTGCTCAGGATTCTTCCTCTCTCCCTGCCCCTCCCCTGCTCGCACTCTCTCTGTCTCTCTCAAAATAAATAAATAAAAACTTCTTAAAAAATCATAAAAATGTGTGATAAAAATTGTATAAAACTTATATAAAAATGAAAGGTTCATGCAGTTGAGAGACCCTCTAACCAACAGGTATAATCTACTGAGGAATCTGGGAAGATGTTCTTGATGAGACAACCTTGGTAACAAGCAATTAATTCCAGAATAGCAACAATAAAACAATAAAACAGCTACTGGAATTTGCATGACACTTTTCTTTAAGATAATACCTCCAGTTCCCATATCAAAAGTAGTGTTTTGTCAGAGAATTCAGTAAGCCTATACTCTTAGAAAGGAAAAATAATAGTTACCAGGAAAAGAAAACACATTTACATGCATATTTGCAGTTTATGTGTTTCTATATTTTGGTCATTATCTACCTCTCCTTTGTAAAATGTCAGAGATTGTACACAGAGAAAGTCAGTGTCTTGGTTTTTATCAAAAGATCTGATGGTTATATCTTATTTGTAGTTAAAAGTTCATGGATAGACCTCATGCCCTATTAGCTTGCCCTACAGCACAGGGAAGCTCCTGGCCCCTGGAATCAAAAGTACAGAATACCGACCCCTTCTCCACCACCTACTAGTTTTCAGGCAAATTACATCAGTTTGAGGGACCTCAGCTGTCAATGCTTTAAAAGGAAAATAATGTGGTTTTTTCATCAAAGAGTTTATGTGAGAATTAAATGAGAATACGTTTTAATAAACATTTGGATGGTGGGTTAGTATGCCTCAAACACAGTTCCAAGAACTTTCCCAGTATTTATTCAATTCCTTCTCATAACATACCAATAAGGACGGTCCTATTAGGACATGTTATCACATTTACCTGTGACCTGGCCAAGATCATACAAATAGCAAAAGGCAAGGCTCGGGGCGCCTGGGTGGCGCAGTCGGTTAAGCGTCCGACTTCAGCCAGGTCACGATCTCGCGGTCCGTGAGTTCGAGCCCCGCGTCGGGCTCTGGGCTGATGGCTCGGAGCCTGGAGCCTGTTTCCGATTCTGTGTCTCCCTCTCTCTCTGCCCCTCCCCGTTCATGCTCTGTCTCTCTCTGTCCCAAAAATGGACAAACGTTGAAAAAAAAAAAAATTAAAAAAAAAAAAAAAAAAAAAAGGCAAGGCTCACCATCAAACCCAGAACTTACTCTCTTCACCATTCACACAGAGGCTCTGAATACACTAAAACACTGAGTGAAAGTGCTTCATGTGTATTCACATGAAAAATGTGAATTACTGTTCTTTTTTGCTGGCAATCTACATATCCATGTTCTCATGAGTAGTCATTCCAACTTTGCCCAGACTACTCCTATGCTCTAAATGCAGATTTAGACTTCCTCTTCCTTTTCTTTCACTTCCCACCCTTATTCTTCCAACAAAATTATCATTCTCTTTCTCTCTTCTTCCCTCTCGTGTGCACTCTCATGAATCCCTTTAATGCACAGATATGTGACCTCTCCTTATTTTTAATCATATTATAATAGACTAATAAACAAGCCAAGAGGACTATAAAATATTTGCCGATGTGTATAATACCTGAATTGAATGTAAACAAGGCTTATTTAGCAAAGATTCTAAAAGCCCATGATTACATTCTAAGACAACTTTTCAGATGCTCAGTGGTGTTGAGATTTCAAAACCTGCTCTCATCGCTCATTGTCTTCTCAACATAGAAATTCTTAGGTTAGTTTATGCCACAGAGCACAAAAATTTCACTGAAATTTGTGATGGTTCAGTAACAAGCCTACCGGTGTTACGAGTATTTTCTGAGGAATGCCCCGTCAGGGGGAAGCAGGGGAGGCATGCTCAAAATTAGATTTCATTGCCATATTATCACTTATGCAACACCACAAGAAAATTGGAA
Organism: Leopardus geoffroyi; assembly: GCF_018350155.1. NCBI lineage: Eukaryota > Metazoa > Chordata > Mammalia > Carnivora > Felidae > Leopardus > Leopardus geoffroyi. Next base: position 68,358,044 of record NC_059328.1, read on the forward strand.
GAATGAAGTCTTCTTTCAGTGTTTGCCGATAACTGTGTGTGAACTTAAAGTTGGATGAACTATTCTGGACAGGACAAAACCCAGACTTAAGTCTCCTTCCATGCATTCGGGAACTATTTGGAATATTGAAATATACTATTTCATACCTTAAACAAAATACATCACATTGTCAAAATAATAATAGAGACTATTTTCCTAAGGCGTTTTGCAACTTTCCAGTATGTTAGAAATCAGTTGGGCAATCTCCTCACCTCCCCCAAAAATGTCATTGTGGAATCACGACTATGGCATGTAAGGGGATTGTTCTTATATATAACACTTTTATTTCATTTCCTTTTAAAATCCAATAAAATGTTATCTCCTCATGAAAAGTTATAAAATTTTAGTCCTCTTGAAAAAGATTATAATTAATCTGAGGTTTCAGACACATATTTAATCTATTAGTAGAAAAATGTTCTACCTCTACTGTAATTATGTTGAAAAAGTTTGAGAGGAGCCTTTAAAAAATCTTTACCCATGCATTAAACAATTTGGAATATTGCTCTTTTAGTGAGAACAGACCAAGAGGAAGTACACTCTTAGCTGCAGTATAAAAGATTGAGGCTAGTGAGAGAAATGGCCTCTGGTAGTTTTTACATCACGGAATTTTTTTATCGGTGGAAATCACAGACCCTCTGTGTTAAGGGCTTCACAATAGAATTTTCACCTTTCAAATACAATTTAGCTTTCACACTGTTTTGAGATAAGGCGTGAACTGAGTGACATCTTAGCATCTTTTGATCCCTCACCTTGAAGAACTGCTCGGGACCATAATAGCACCAATCTTGAGTAGAGAAGTGGAACCGATTTTGCTAAAACATCTGAAACACACTCTTCCTAAATAGTAACACCTGGTCATGCAGAAAGTCCCAAGGAGTCTTTGTTCCCAGGAGATTCCCCAACCCAGTTTTCTGCTACTGGAGAGGCTTCAGTAACACGGCTCCGGTCAGAGAAGAGCAGCCATGGGTCCAGTCTCTGGGCTGTTCTTTAAATAGCACTGCTTCTCTGACTCTCCTCACGCTCAAGTTTTGGCTACAATGCAATTCCAACTATTCCTATCGATATTTTTCTGTTAATTAAAAATAACAAACGGCATTGTTGTCTGAGAGGAGTTATGCTCTCCATGGTAGATGCCACCAGAGCCTGAAAATCACTGACTTTGGGGAAAGCAGAACTCTGTGCCCCAATCAGCAACATCTGCGATATGAAAGGGGACTCCAGAGGTTAAAACCAATTTAAGCTTGTCAGTCTCTAGGCAAATGCCGCAGAATCTTCAGAAACAGCTTGTGACGAGGGCGTGTTGAATGGAAATAAGCTCAATCAACCTTCCGGTTTGGATCATTGAGAACGCTGGGATTTTTTTTTTTTTATTGTATTTATTTATTATTGTTTTGTCGTGTTTGGGGTTTGGTTACATTTGGCTTAAGCTCTTTATTCCTCGTCTGGTGTTACTTGAAGAAATGTGCGTTTCTGTGAGACATAGTTCCCCCCGTTTCCAGAAATCTTCATGGAAGACAAGTTCATTGCTACCATCTGCACTTGGTTTAGGAGAGCTTTGATTAATAAGGACCACCCTATTGTTCATTTGTTTGACATGTGGAAATATTTGTAATCTGTTCCCGGTGAGAGAGATTTCGGCAAGGACCTGGCTTGACTTTCAAACCCACGTTGCCAATGAAAACCAGCCTCCTGAATCCAGAGGTCAGTGGGGAACAAGCAAAGGTGTTTTATCCTCCCATCACCCCCTCCTGCAAACACCAACACCTGTTAGAAGTGAGGTTGAAACGATCCTGTTGGAACTCCGGGACAGAGACCCAATTCCAACCTGAAAGAGGCTCTGATGTGTGGTGTATAATGAGAGCTGGAGACTGCCCACTGCTACACATCATTATCATTCAGATCATGAAAGAGAATGAAATGGTTCAAGCAGATAACAGCTGTTTTTATTCTGCTTTTCAAAGATTCTCTTAAACAACCTGATCTCATTGCTTTTATTTAAGGGTGAACACCCAATTGTAAACATAGGAGAGATGCATTCTCATGATGTCAGTAATAAAAGCATGTATAAAGCAGCATGTGTATTCTGGAAAGCTAACTAACCATTAAAGCCAAGAAACATAGTCTGGCACAAATCTTATTATGTGTCCAAGAGGACTTGATGGTATGCACATAACAAAATGTAATGAAACAGCGGGAAGGAGAAAAGAAGGGAGGGGTTAGGAGCCAGAGGGTTGGGGGTGCGCACTTTTGTATCTGTGAGATGTTAGCAAAATTAGAGAAAGGCAAAGCTGCCAAGATCATCTGAGAAAAGGGTTAGCATAGCAAGTAGAAATGCAAGCCATTCGGTTTCTATATCACTGTATATTGTATTACAGAATCACTTCTTTGCATTTTTTATCTATTAGTTATAGACAATGAGGCAGTTACACAAGCACACACAGGAAAAAGGAAGAGGCCCAGTTTTTCTTTTATCAGGAGCTCAGATCTCATTTGGGGCAACATACGTCTATTGTGCTTATAATTGCTCTGATGATTATGATAAGGATTCAGAGCAACTTGCTTGAGGAATTCTGCATCACACATCTTTCATCAGAATTTCATGAAAATAAAAGTGTGTGCAAGGGAATTTTGAAGGGGTAAACCTTATAAAAGGGTTTATGAAAACCTTTCTTTTAGAAACCTTATAAAATTGATATTTGTGAGAATTTTTCATTTTTGTAAAAATATAGCAAGAAAATAGGCAATCTCTCCTAGATGCACTGTAGGATGACAATGCTTATTTTTTTTTTAATTTTTTTTTCAACGTTTATTTATTTTTGGGACAGAGAGAGACAGAGCATGAACGGGGGAGGGGCAGAGAGAGAGGGAGACACAGAATCGGAAACAGGCTCCAGGCTCTGAGCCATCAGCCCAGGGCCCGACGCGGGGCTCGAACTCACGGACCGCGAGATCGTGACCTGGCTGAAGTCGGACGCTTAACTGACTGCGCCACCCAGGCGCCCCGACAATGCTTATTTTTAAATGTTTTCTTCTTATTTCAGTATAATAGGTAGCGTCCTTTGCGAAATGGGTCGTATGTGTTAATTACAGTAGAAATAGATCATCCCTTTACTATACTTGGTAATAAAAATGTTTGTGTCTGAGAGAAGCATGTGTATGTATACACATACAAAGTTTACACCTAAGGTTGGTTTATGACCCACATAAATTATAACATTAGACCAAAAGATGAGTTCAACAAGCAGTTTAAAATTGGGAATCTGCTATTCATATGCTTAGACTTGTGCTTAAAAAAAAAAAAAAAAGTAGAAAGCATTAAAAGTGTCAGCTCGGTAGATTTGCTGCTAAAAAATTCTTGTTCACCTGTGCATAAAATACAACCGCCCCCAAGGGTGTGCAGTTTTACAAAGGCAAATTAATCTTTTATCTGCCCAATGTTCAAACTACAATATATTTCAAAATTGAACAATATAAACTACTAAATGTGAGTGTTTTAGATAGTTCTGCCAAAGAAAAACCACAATGCATAGTTTGGGATCCTAAATTATAGCTGGATTTTCTGCTCTCAGATGTTGATTAGTTTATGTGGGAAGGGGCCAATGAAATAAAGTAGCAATATCTGGAACCACCGTATGACTTTCTGTTTCTTTGTATCAAATAGGAAATAATGTGGCAAACACTGTTTTGAAAAGGCTTTTCCAGCTCAGTTAGGAACAGTGTTCAGATTTAACTGCAAAATTTTTTCATCAGGGTGAAAAATGCTGATTCCACGGGCTTGTGTTAAAACAGTAGTGCACACATACACACACAGAAGCACAAATACACACAAGTGATCATTCCCAATGACTTAAATTGATATGAAAATATTCTATTTATTATTGACTGTGGCATGTTAGTTTTCCAGGTTGTGAGTTATCCGCGTTCCAAACTCCTTTTCTTTTTCTTTCCTCGTAAGCACCTGGGTAGGGTCATTCTGCTCACTGGTGTATTCACTACCAAAATGCAAGTGCAAATCAAAGGACACTATAAAGAAGACACCCATCACCCTGGAGAGGAACACAAAAAGCATGCAGATTTATATTGATTAGCAGCTCTAGGTCTCTGATGAATAAATGGTTTTCAACAATAACACCAAAATAAGGATTTTGAATCTGCAAATACATCCTGAAACACAGAAGCTGCGTAGGTTAGGCAGCGAGGGAAGGCCAAGGGTAGAGCTCTGGAATTCAGAGGAGTGTTTCTATTTATGGCACGTTAGATAGTCACATGGCTATGAAACATGAATTTGGATGCCAAATGAATAACAAGTTTGAAGGCTGAGTGCCAAGCGACTTTAAACATCTGTGAAGTGAAAATATCCCTGAACCAAGGCATGCTACTGTATCGCAAACAATTACTGTTACTGATCGTTTTTCTGCTTTAGATAAAGTGCATCTCTTTTGGTGGGAGCAGGTACTAAAGGCTTTGTGAACTGTAATTAATCAAATCGCAAATGGACCCAACGCCCTCGCCCCCCCCCCCCCCGCGCGGATGCGTGTACACACACACACACACACACACACACACACACGCTTTTTTGGTAAATCCATACAAACAAACTCACAACTTCTTAATATCTCAAAGAAAAAAAACTGGTGATTTGTTACCAAGGAAGATACATTTCACCTTCCCACTTCTCCAAGATTCATTGTAACGCAGAATCAGGTGGAGCAGGGAGATACCTTGAAAATCTGCCCCTTTACCCCTGCTTTTGGTATATTAATGACTACAAGATGTTGAATGCTTATTTGAGCAGTTAGAAGAACCGCTTCCCAAAAGGAAAAAGAAGTGGGAACAGACCCAGAGGAGCAATAAGTTAGTGGACAGGTCTCAAGAGCTCTCAACATCAGCACGTTCCAGAGCTTAGTAACAAAGCTGAGACTATTCCATGATCTCTCCATCAACGTCAGCTCAAACATTGTCTTTCATTATGACTTTTAGAACATAACTTCTCTTTCATAAACTTCAAGTATTTTTCTGACATCGTAATTTATTGCACGATGCTAAAAAATTAGCATTCCGCCATTGCCTTTTTTGTCCTGGTCGTGAAACGCTTTAGAGAACCAGAAAGAGGGGGATATGCGTATGTGAAGCCATGCATTAAATGTAGGTTCCTCTTTAAAGGATGGGGTAGAACAGAAATGTCCTGCTTCCAAAATGCTTATTTTGATTTTGAGGAGCCCTCTTGCCTAGGTGCTGTTCTTTTCTTCGTTTACTTTTCTTTCAATTGTCTCGCTTTTCTCCACACATCCCTGATGCAGATTAGCACAGGCCTCCAAGCCCCAGGCATCAAAGGAATTAGGTCAGACCCAGAAGAAATCAGGTTGCAGGCAAGAAAAAAAAATTTAATAAAATAGAAGCTATGCCAGCCTGGTACTTCTGTATTCCTTCAGGCAGACTAAGAAGCCCTGGCCTTAGATGTGACAGTATTCAGTAATAGGGATGCAGGGAGAAAAGCAGAAAAGATGTTTGAGAGACCAAAGATTTTAACAGTATTAGCAACATGATGATATGCTGAATTTATTTAAAGCTAGTCTGTCTATGCTGCTTGGGCAGGGTGGGTTCTCAGCCTAAAAACAATATTAGCAACTAAAGATAATTCCAGGGAAAATCTAGTGTGATATCTGCTTGCCTAGCACTTAGATTTTGAAAGAAAAAAAAAAAGCTGTTTTGTACTTGTATTATACCTGAAATTAGTGGTCTCCTAAAGCATATAGTATCTGTCTCCAAGAAAAGTCAGTTTATGTTAGCATGTTTAATGCTTCTTTATACTATCGGGTTTTGGGTTATGCTAAGGACAAAAGAAGAGAGAGAGAGATTTTATTAGATGTCCACGCTCAGTTCATTCTCCAGATGACCATTTTAGGTGCCATTATTACTGCCTCTGAAGTGATTGGAGGAGTAATTCGAATTCAACCTATCACATTATCCAAGGGCATTCTATGAATAGCTGCAACCCAGAGCAAGTTCTGGCAAAGCTGCAAGGCAGCCTATCAAAGTCAGCAATAGCATTCAAGAGTGTTTTCCAGAGTTAGCGAATGCAGATGAGAATATTTATATGTGATCTCTCAAACTATAGAAAGTATTTTGGGAAAGATATTTTTCACAATCCTTAGATTAGCCATTATGTATTTTCTAAGCATTTTAAAGGGGGTTTGGGAACGATGAAAGAAATCTTTGGGTGATGCTAGCCACATTTGCACGTTATCCCATTTAATCCTCCCAGGAGCCCCCTGAGGAAGATCTTAGTGTCTTTAGCGTCTCCTCTTATGGTAAGAAATTGAGACACAAGCATTAAGCAACTTGCCCAAGACCTTAGAAGGTAGCAGGGACAAAATTTGAACTCAGGGCATCTGAATGAAGCTCTACTGGTGTCTCCACCTTGCTGCAAGCAGTTTTAAGTTTTAAAAAAGGCAAGATCTCTTTGGGTTTCTGAATGTAGTAAATCTCAGCTTGGAGAGCTTGTGAGAGCCCTCAGACGTACGTTAAAGAGATAAAAAAAAAAACGGTTATTATCAGTACTCTTATTATCAGTAAGATAATTTTAAGAAAGGAAAAATATTATCCTAACTAGCATATCCTGAGATATTATTTAAAGACAGATATATGTGTTTTTCTTGAATAAAATAATATAATACTCACTATAAGGGATACCGTATTATTCCCAATTTGAAGAAAGAGAAATTGAGTCAGAGAGATGTTGAGCAATTTCCCCCAGGTTATCAGCTAGAAAGGAGAAGTGCCAGGATTTAGGCCAGGGAAGCCTGGTTCTAGAGACAGTATATTTAACCTCCAGCTCCCCAGGTCATTGTTAACTGATTCATTATATCACATCGTACGTAAAGGAGTGGAGTTTTGTTAAATGATTATGTTGTGAATATAAATGAATACCAATTATTAAGGACATGTTTTACATATGCATGGCTTTTGTCTAGAACTACCTTTTCTCTTCATTATCTACCTAATTCTTCTTACTTATCTTTTAAAATCCAGCTTTAACATTAGCCTTCTGGGATTCATCAGTGTGCTTTACAAGCCCTTCTGTCCTCACAGGAGGGCTGTAAGGGCATCTTTTACATCGTGCAGTATTGCTGTACTTAACTTTTTCTCCAGCTGGACTCTAAGCCTCTTGAGGGAAGAAGTAACTCCATCTTGTATGACTTTATATCACTAGTAATAGTGCTTGTCATGTGGCAGGTGCCCCAAATAACTTGGGTTGATGAATGAGTAAAAAAATAAAATGATGTGTAAATGCTTTGTTGGAATAGATGATTGGACGCAAGATGGATGATGGATGGAAATATAAAAGAATAACTACCATATACATACAGGAAATACATGCATCAGTCCAATGTATGTGCCAACCTTATGTTTTTTTAATTTTCATTTACTTTTGAGATAGAGAGAGAGAGAGATAGACAGAGTGTGAGTGGGGGAGGGCAGAGAGAGAGGGAGACACAGAATCTGAAGCAGGCTCCAGGCTCTGAGCTGTCAGCACAGAGCCTGATACGGGGCTCGAACTCACAAGCTGCGAGATCATGACCTGAGCTGAAGTCGGATGCTTAACCAACTGAGCCACCCAGGAACCCCCCAACTTTAGATGAACAGAAATTCTTGGACATATTTCTTTAAAAAGAAACAATATTTAATGGACTCATTTTCCTACCTTATCTTTAAATACCATTCTTTCTTCCATTGCTGCCTTTCAATAGCCATTAATTATGATTCATCAAATTAGTGGTAAATTTGCTCTTTGAAAATTTCTCTACTTGTTTGCAATATGTGTATCTAAGCTTTTAAGCTTGATCTCATTCCTCTTAAGTCAGACATCCTAGATGCCTTTGGATGGAGATACTGCATCATATTCTCTGGCTCCCTAGCTGAAGCCCTCCATTTCTTTCCATCATTTGCCTGGCAGGTGCTACTTGGAGATTTGGCCTCTGTTACACCCTCCTAGATGTTAGCAATGAAAATAGCAAGAAATCCTAAACCTACTGCCAAGTGTGAATCTTCTACTTCAGAACAGATTTTTCATCCTGGTCCTAACAAGGAATAAACCACATAATATTTCCAATATTTTAATATGATGCCATTCCAAATGGCAGATTATATTTACCTACCTGTCAGAGCAAGAAGAAAAAGAATGTTTTCTTCATTAATAACCATACATTGTAAGAAAACATTAATTTCACCTAAAAAAAAAACCCACAGAAATTTCAGGTTACCATCATGGGTGCCTCTATGATACCATTTATGAATATAATACTCTGTTAAGAGGGGTGCCTGGGTGGCATAGTCGGTTAAGCATCCAACTTCAGCCAGGTCACGATCTCGCAGTCCGTGAGTTCGAGCCCCACGTCAGGCTCTGGGCTGATGGCTCAGAGCCTGGAGCCTGTTTCCGATTCTGTGTCTCCCTCTCTCTCTGCCCCTCCCCCGTTCATGCTCTGTCTCTCTCTGTCCCAAAAATAAATAAACGTTGAAAAAAAAATACTCTGTTAAGAATGCAATTACCAGAGAAACATTTCTCCATGAAGGATTTGGGGTTGTTTATAACCAGAGAAATATTATCCACCACTTTGAGAGTTGCTTTGGACAATTACTAGTCAAAGCTTAAAGATATAAAGGCATGTAAAGATTGGCCTTTTACTTGAAGTCAATAGTTCACTGATTTTTGTCAAGAAAAAGAGTTCACTGGATTTCCTTTTACACTATCAAACAGCTTCTCATTTTTGATCTGATAGACTAATTATTTTCCACAGTGGTATAATTTATCCCTTTAATTATTTCTTCAGATATTGATAGAGAGCCCACCCTTTGTCAGGCACTACAGTGTAATGTATTTTCTGACTAGTGGTTAAATATCTTGTTTCTCTCTCACTGTGTTTTTGCCCTCAATGACCTAGCGTTTATGACTACACAAACCAGCCGGTCAAAATCTACAAACGAAATAACACGGGGGGCAAAATATACATGTGTGCCAGTTTATTTTAATTAATAGTAATAGCAGCCTCCCGGCTTACATAATGTTAAACTCTTAGAGATTTAAGTCAGCTAAAGAATAGATAAATTCAAATTGTTGTTGGTTGCTACTGAAAGGCAAAAAGGGAAACTGGAATCTTGCCATTTTCTGGTTATGTAAATTGGAAAGTATGCAAAATCTCCATTCAATTCTTGTTTTAGCCAAATACTTGTTTGTAAAATTGAGGCACTACCACAGTAGGGGAGTTGTGTGTGTGTGTGTGTGTGTGTGTGTGTATGTATATTATATATATATACATTTTTTTAATTTTTTAACTATGATACTGTATTCATAGAAGTATACCTAAACCTATACGGGATGCAAACGACAAGGAAACTGAGCCACTAAGTATAAGAAGTTTGTCCAAGTGGCCTGAAAAACCAATGGATTCATACACAAAAGTCATTGCAATTTTTAAAGTTCACCAACATAATCTCTTAAACCAAATTAAAAATTACAAGTTGGAAAATATTTGTGGGTTATCAAAACATCCTTTATGTCTGGCCTGCTCTGTGCTGACTCATAATCTTGCAAGTCTCATGGGATGCTTCTTTAACACATTTCACCTTTCTTTCTTCGGTTTGTAGGGTAGAAAGAGTCCCTTTAACTCCTGAAGACAGTAAATCACAGTTTGTGTGGTGGTTCTCAGAAGACACTTAAAGAACTGAATTGGATGCTCTCCATAGCACCCTTGCCAAAAGAGTTCGGAAATGACTTCCAGCTTCCCACAGTAATAAAATGGCACTGTTTGGCATCTTTAAGGTAATAAAAGTGAATTTTTTCCATTCTAGTAAATGAGAAGAGAGGCCTGGTTGTTTTAAAAACTGATTAAAATTCATGTGTTTTCCTCAAATTATAGAGCATGATATGAGCACACTTACACGTGAACTTCAGACCACCTCAGAGCATTATTATATCCAGCTCTCTGAGGGAAACAGGATGTGCTAGTGGGTCAGTGGAAGGGAGCCTGGGAAGGACCTATCAGGTGCTGTGAATACTGAGGCCATCATTCAATAGGTGGCACTCTTCCCTCTGAGTCAGTGGTGAATGAATTCGAAGCGTGCTCTTTGGAGGATGTTATTTTGCTTGAAGGAAACATTGTGGAAGTTCGTAAGTGTTTCTGGCACTGTTAAACAGCTGCTGAGTCTAATCGCAGACTCTGGCTGTATTTTGGTGATGGGAAAAGCTCTAGAAAACAGGTTTCGTGTCTTTAAGAAAGCGGCTTATGCAAGGCATTATCGTCATTTGTATACAAGACGTTTTGAAATTCAGTTTCACTCTCTTCACCTTGCAAAGGAAAATCTTTTGTTATTCCTATTTGACTCATAGGGTCTAGGAGGAAGTTTGATCATCTTCCATTTCCCATCTGGTTATTCATAAGGCACCTGCACGTCTGTGATTTCTCCTAGACTACACAATGTTACCGACTGACAACAAACATTTTATAAAGGAAGGCCACCTTTCAGAAAAGGCACCTGAACATTAGAAGCTTGTCAGCCAAAGGCACGGGATATAGCTTTCTGTCCTTCTTCCTTATTTCAACTGTACCAGGAGCCGAAATTATAATTGCGCTAGCCAGAAAAGAGAAGATTGATACTTTTTACATGTAGTCCAACCCACATTTGTCTTTGTTTAATATGCTGCAATTAGAAGGCTATTACAAACAAATTAGTAGTATCACGGAAGAAATTTTAATGACTTACTGATTTCAATTATTGCCAAATACCTTCATCTAACCGTCCCATTCTTAATTGAGAGAAGCCAGTGTGTGTATTTATATAATCTCTTTGTCAAAATTATGCAATAGTGGCCTCAGTAGTTAGGGGCTAGTCCATTAATCAGGTAGACAAAACTCTTACAGAGGTTAAACAGATTATTACAAAAGTAGCAGGATATAGACACACCCAGTTTAACAATAGTGGGGAAGGAGGTGTCCCCAACAAAGATATGATAAGAGGAAGGGGAAACATCACTGCAACTCTTAACGAAGGTCTGTAAACACTTGAGTTCATGTTTATTAAGCCCGTGACAGCTCACTTCAACAAAGACAGAATTAGATGTACATGCTAATGCCTTTTGCTCACAAATACTCCCAGTGAGTCTGACCCAAATCAGAGCATCCGACTTCAGTGGGTAGCCATCTGTGATGAAAAGGGGAATGTTTCCTTCTGGACGAGCCCTGAAATACCAGTGGAGACAGTGTTCCTGCAGCTAGTCCTTGATTTTCACCTTCAAGTACGTATTTACCTACTAAATGATGTGGTCTCCAAACAGACTCATCAAAGAGGTTTAAGAAAGAAAAGTGTAGTCCCTGATACACGGCTAATCATCCACAAAATATGACCCAACATGTTTATAGACCTATACTTGCCCTTATTCTTTTGTAATGTCATTTAGCCATTCCTCTCAATATTCGAGCAATGTGCTTTTCATGGCCATGGAACATATTTGACTATGAACAGAGAAGTCAATCAGTAAGTATTTACTGAATGAATAGGTAAATGAATAAACACATTAAACTGAACTTCTCATTTTTCTCATTGCTAAAATGGAGGTAATCTTACTTTTAGTAACTATGTAAGGGCAAGAACATTCATGTTCCTGATTTTTTCGAGTGTAATAAATTTATCCGTAAATACAGAAACTGTACTGTGCTACCCTAAACAACCTTCCTGCTTAAAAGTATTAAAAGTTAAAAAAAATAATGGCAAATTCAACATCTCTTACATTAGCAGGAACTTTCTAAAGAGTTTATAATTACACTTGAGTTTGTCCCCTTTTCTCTCTCGTTACCTTTTCTAGAACTTAAATTATTTATCTTCTACATTCCAAATATTATTATATACTTGTTGTAGATAAAACAATCACTTTCCTTCAAACATTTCTAATTGTGATTTTTAAATCTAACGTGTATAATTTGTATCCACTGTATAAAATTCTATTTATCCATTCATTTCACATATGTCAGTTGAGTGTCTACCATATGTAAGGTAACCTACCAAAATTCAAGGATGCAACAGAAAATATTCAACTTCTCTTTATTCCTTGTATTTCAGATGTCACCTAATGCCACTGGTTTACTTTGATTTGGCCAGGGATCTTAAGTGATCATACAGGCTAAACCTGGGCCTTTACGAGAGTGGTTCTGAAAGTTGTCCATACTTAGGAAGCATCTGTGACTATGTATGTAGTAAAACAGGTTCTGAATTTCATTCCCCTGGAATCAGGCTCAGTAGATTTGGCACAGAGCCCAGAAATCTGTGGCATTTCTAACAAGCTTCTCAGGTAATTCTCAGGCAAGTGGTCTTCAGAACATGCATTGAGAATCACTGTTTTACAAATTAAAGAGATTTCTTTTTCTTTTCATGCCATGCTTCATTCTAGGTACAACACACATCTTCTTTTCCTTCCTCATTATATGCTTCCTATAAAACATGATTTAAATGTTCCTGAATTGTGCTTTATAATTACAGAAAAATCTGTTGTGACCCACGAGGACTACTACAGTATTTTTCATCCTTCTAAAATGGATAGGGGTTAATGAGGAGTATTAAATGCGATTTTTTTAAAAAAGTCACATTTTGATATGAAAAACACTTTAACTACCATGGTTCAACTCTAAGTTAGTAATTCGTTACGATGAAAATTATGGATTTTTAATCATTTACTTTGACTATCATTTTACAAAATAATTTTCACAAGTTTCCACTAGGTGCTTTTCTTTTATGCTTTCTTTTGTAATTTTCCCTTAAAATATTCCATTGGGTCCTAATATGAATTTTTCCTCAGTCCCTTGGAAGCAAGTGAGAGAAGTAAGATCTATTCTGCTTCCTATGTCAATAATACCTTACCTCAAACTCTTTGAATGGATGATTTCTCTCCATAAGCCCTTCAGTGATATGGCAATGTCATAGGTTGTGAACACAATGACATTATTTAAGGTCAGAATAGGTAGAAAAATCTGTGACTAGCCTCTACTTCTTGTATTAGGGTCTACCATTCTCCCTTAGAAATGTTGGCTTCTTATTTCATAATTTGAGTTCCCGACATGGTTTTCTTGCTACTAAGGTTGATAGGTCATTTCTTTAAGAAAGTTGGATATATTTCTAACCTTTTCTAATTTGAATATCGCCATTGCGTGATCTGGTGACATTTTAATTTTTTTCATGTAAATGCAATTAACTTACAGTGTTGTATTAATTTCATGTGTACAATAGTGATTCACTGATTCTGTACATCACTCAGGGCTCATCAGGACAAATGCACTCCTTAATCCCCACCACCTATTTCACTCATCCCCCCACACACCTCACCTCCAGTAACTATCAGTTTGTTCCCTATAGTTCAGAGTCTGTTCTTTTGTTTGTCTTCCTTGCGACTTTCTTTTTAGAGAAATCAATAATCCCCAAGCTGCCTTAGGAGATTTCCGTTGCTATTGGCCCTAAGGACAACCTCCAGTCAAATGTGGCACCATTTAGACACTTGCTTTGCATAACAGTACCACATTTACTTTTATTTTTCCTTCCCTTTAAAAAAAATCTTTTTTAAGAGGCTCACTTGGAAACAGGTCATAGTAGACCATTTTCAAATGTTCAGTTTCTTTAAGTGCTCTAAGCACATTCACTTGAATAATCCAGCTCACTAAAGACCGAAATCTATTCTAGCTATTTGTGAAAACATAGTGCCCAACACCTACCTGTCCAACAAAGACGTTAGGGCTAATCAAAAGAAAATGAACCATAATAGTTCCCCCTCCAAAATGAAATAAAAAAATGGATTTTTATTTTGAAAATTTAAAAGACTAAATAAATTTGAAACGCTGCTTTAAAATATATATTTCCACATGATAATATGCCCTTGGGCCTGGAAACAATTATAATAAAATTTTGTGGGGAAAACCCCCCACTGTTTTTGTGGTGGCATTTCTGCCATGGTTCCAATTAGAATTCCTATAAATCTTGGAATTGAGCAAATAGGGAAATAAAAATCTCATAAAATACCTGTCTGTATTCAAGCTGAAAAAATGAATTTGGATAGGATTCCAAATCAAACTTTCTAACTTGTTGAAGTTGATGTTATACCTGTTTTTCAATCTGTGGCAATCTGTGGCAACTTACCTAAACAGTTCCAAGTTAAAATAGAATGTAGACTTTGATCTTTCCTTTTTAAATGAAATCATGATAATTTTGGCTCAATTACCTACACTAATGTAGCCACTTCCCCACATGGGGTTCTGTTAGAAGCTACAAATAAAAAACAATTGAAAGGTTTTCTCTACAAATAATAGCAAGGCTGAAAATCCAGGAATCCAATGCACTGTGGACCGGTGACAGACCACGCAATGGAACTCAGCCTCAAAATGGACAAAGGAGGGGCACCTGGGTGGCTCAGTCAGTTAAGTGTCTGACTCTTGGTTTCAGCTCAGGTCAGGATGTGATGGTTTTGAGTTCAAGTCCCACACCAGGCTCTGTGCACGGAGGCTGCTTGGGATTCTGTCTCTCTCTTTGCCCCTCCCCCGCTCACTCTGTCTCTCTCCCAAAATAAATAAATAAACTTAAAAAAAATGGACAAAGGAACTTTTTATCAACAACTTTACAGCGATAAAATGTAAAGTAGAACACATTTACGCTTTTGACTGTTTCCTTTTCAGCAACCTCGTACAGAAAGTTTTCTTTATCTTTTTAAATGTCATAACTGCATAATTGTAAATGCTATGCAAATTATCTATTACTAGCTGAACGAACATTCCAAAATACTAAGCATCATCAAACTTTAGAAAATACATAAATATCTGTAGGACAGTATTTTCAAATGATGCATAGAGGTAAATACAAATGCCTTTTGAATCATGGGCAACGCTTTAAAAAAATCTTAAAGTAGGAAAATCCCTTGAGGAGAGGCCTGACTCCCTTTATGAATGAAAAATGTTGCCATGAGGTAGAGGAGATCCATCTGGTGGTTTTAGTCCATCTTATCCCATCAGAGAGGACACCACTAAAGTATGTTTCTCACAGTGAAAATATCTCATGGTGAAGGTTGACCTACCTTCACTGTCTTTTAGAAATGTGTTATTGGAAAAGGAAAAGTATTCTAGGTCTACCGTAAGCAGTCAAGAAATTAGATATAGTCATAAGTAGGCGACAGCTTTTGTCTGGTGGGCTTGTAATTGTAACGAAAGCTCAGAGTTCTTTTCTTTTCTTGTAAATCCTTATTTATAGATGCAGAATTATATAAAAACAAGGAAAGAAAAACAGAAAGGCAAAAAAAAAAAAGGGGGGGGGGAGCAAACTAGCCTATAATCTACTTCTTATAATCACTTACCAATAATGCCAAAGTGAAAACAGATTATTAAATTAGATAATGCTTTGGATAGGAAAAATGTATTTAAAGCACTCTATTTGAAAACATTAGTACCATAAGTCTCATCAACAGATTGAGTATTATCCTTCCTCCAGAAGACTTCAATATCATTAGATGTCTATCTCTTACACTTTAGTGTTTATGAAGGCTTTTTTTGTTTGTTTGTGTTTATCTATGTGTCACCTATCAACAATCCATCCACCTTAGTGGAGGCCAGATGGGTCCAGTAACTAAAACTACAGAAGAAGCTCTCCTAGGTTGTTGTTGGGAAGTTCAATATTATTGCATCCCTAATAGCAGCTGCTTCTGTTTGAACTCAGGGTTATGGAAGATGAATTACATTAAATGGTAAATCATTAAATATCAGCTGAGTAAAAGCACTGTGGTGCGGTCCCTGCTTCAATCACCAGCCTCTGCCTTCTTACGTGAAAAGTCGCTCTTCACAATCACACAGTGGAACACTGACAGAAGGCCAAGGCTGAAACCACACAAAAAACCGCAAATGGCATCTTTTGGGTTTTCAGTTGGCGGGGAAACGATCATGAGCAAATATTCAGCCATGGAGCTGAAGCACAACATTGCATTTCACACAGCTATAAAATATTTAGGAATGCATAATCCCTTTAGAGCCTCGTTTTCTCCTCCTCTTATGTGTTTATTCTCCAGGAAAAGAAAAACAACTGTTTAAATTATGTCCACCTAATACCTTAGATTTACTGCAAAGCCTACAATTTGCTGGTTTCCTTTTACTATTGATCCTCTTTTTACTTATGGGGATGTGAACATCACAACCAGAGATAGTCATACTTATTCGAAACTAACACTGTACAATAGTGGATGCCATAAAGTAAGGTTTCGGGACTGTTACAAAAATTAGACCCTTCTCACCCACCTGAATGCGGCGGCAGAATAATCTCCAATGGCAATTATAGCTGTACCATCCCATTCCCTGCGTGGCTCAGCTTCCTAGCAGGACACTCACTACTACAAGCCGTGTCACAAGACAATGGTCTTTCTTTATCTTTATGCTGCATGTGCTTTCATGGCGCTTTGCTCCACCATGGGTTTGTCTTCTCCGCATAAATGTTGGGGCTATCACTCCAGTGTCAGACCAGATGCCAGTGTCGTGGCAAGATACTGGAGGTAACCACAGAGCATCCTCAGCTACATATTCTTCTCACCTCCCCTGAATATACAGTCTGCCAATCAGTTTTACGATATGCTTATTTGGCAAAAGTATCCTGTCCTGTCGTTGCCACATATTACTTTCTATAGAAGGTAGAAAGAGGGTCTCTAAAATGCCTTTAGTAGTTACACATACAGACTCATTTCACTCAACAGATGAAAGGAAGAATTTTCTTTTCATTTCTATAAAAAGATGTCATAAAATTATTTTTATACCAGTTATAAAACAAATGAAATGTTGAGGAAAAAATTGTTCACTAACACCCTACTTATTTTTAAAATACCTGAAACTTTAAAAGGATACACATTTTTATATCCATCAAACTTCTTTTTTTTTTTTTTTTTTGGTAGGAACTGTATTATTTTATACATTAGAAAGGCGTATTTCATTGTAAAAAATCTATCTTTTCATTGCTGTATTAATGAGCACCGACCTCCGGTAAAAATATCATGGAATATCTCACATGCACAATGTCACATTTTGTTTAGGAAAGAAACAATCATACTCTTGTAACAAATTATAAGGCCTGGAAGGTCATCTTATTGTGTGACCTTAGGAAAATATTTATCAGCTGTTTGTCACCATTTTCTTGTTAGAATAGTGGCAATAATAATGCCAACCTCACGCATGTGTGAAAATAAAATAATGGAATAAGTGGTTGTCATAATACCTGGCACATATTAAACTCTTAGAATAAGTGAAATGTGTTTTTTGTTCCAAAGCATATGTAATGTGTCTCAAAACTTTACTAGGTAGTTTACCACGTTTCCTACAGTTTCTGCCCATTCCCTACTCTGCTGTGCATTTACTAAAAAGACTCCTTTTTATAGCTTCTCATGCCACATGTTTTATCCACTGGAAATCTTTCAGAGACCAACCGGTGAGACCAACTTGCAAATATATTAACGGAAAACACACATGGCATGTGGCTGGCTACCTCTTCTGGGACATAAATAGACAAACAGAAAATGTCACTAATGTCACAGTGTCATGTTTTTGAAGAAATAGAAATCTTCATGAACCGCTAGACATGATTTTGCTAACACGAAAAAGAAAAGACAATTTTGACAAAATTAAACTTAACCCTATGGGACCTGGTTATCCTCATGTTAGCTGCCTTTAAGATGCTATTGGCCTACACCCATATTCAGGTCAAACTCAAGATAACCGAGTATTATTTAGCAGCATTGGAGAGGGATTGAGGGGGAGGCAGGCATATCCAGGACATCATCTAGAGGACAGAAGCAGGACATATACTTATTATTCAATACTGTCTTGTCATTGTGTTAAAATATATCCATCCAGACAACCCAGAATGTTCATTGGGCAGAAATGAGGCCCTAGAACCTGTAAGGGTTTGTGTACCTGAGAGCAAGGCACACGAGTGACTCACAATTTATAATGGAATTCGTAACTCAGATTCTGGATACTGAATAATCTAGCACAACTACAAGAATTGTTCAGTACAGTGTTTCGAAATTTTGCCAATCAACTTCCTCTTATTTTCTCATCCCCATAATAATGCTATGCACATATATGTGCTGTATGAATAACGAAGACAGAAGCGTAAGTATTTCATGACAAAATGCTACCTGAAATGTAAAAAGAAACCACTTAATTAATTCTTAAACCACTTAGACTAATTTCATCAGAGATTAAGTCATTCAACAAGTCACGTCATTATGGAAGCCAAGGTTAAATTGCTCTTTCTAAAAAAATAGAAAGCCAATCTTTAAAGAGCTTTACAAAAATGAAAGAACTGATTGATCTCGCCTCACTCTCCTCCTGAAAGAAAAGTGATCTATCTATCTACCAATGTTTCCGGCTCTCTGTATAGTTACTCGCTCTTATCTGTACTGGTTACAAAGTTTCCAAGGACAGTACATTTTAGGATGCTAGTGCACATTTCATTTCATAAGGACACCTCAATTTCTTTTCATTTTTGGAGAAGATGAATTTTGTCACTGAGCAGTCCAGACCCATGTTGCTTAAAAGGAGTCAGTTTCATACCAGCATTTACGGAAAGCCCAAGCTTGGGTGTCAGAGAGCATCCAAGAAGCGATGAAGCATCACTCGCAACTGCCATCTGTTGAGCGTTTTCCCGACAGCTGTATCTCTTGACCATCACAAATACAGATAATCGCAAGAGGCGTGAAGGAAGTGCCCAGCAGTCAGACACAGAGGAAAATTCCATGTTCATCTGTGAAACAACACTGCTTTTAATTGCCCCATAATGATTTTCTTACAGACACAATGGTATGTAGTGTAGTCTTAGAGTTGATTTAAAGCACACAATAAACCACAGGGCAGCTGAAAAACCAACTGAGACTTCTTAGTGCCAGGAAGGTTTTCGTCCTACGTGAACACTTAAGAGCATTTTCACCAGCTACTCTGTCCACAATCCACTTTTACCAAAAATAATTGCCTCTCTCGTGGTGCCGGGGCAGTTTTGAAAAGTAAATGAACATTTTTATTTCAAATATCAGCGAAGCAAAGTTCTGGTTTTATTTTTAATCTTTGAGATATATAGTCCTAAAATAAGTTCACTGGCCGGGTGATGGCCCCAATCTTGCTTTCCTGATTTAAAAAAAAAAAAAAAACGTTTAATGTTTTTATCCTTATCCTTCAGTGTAAAAGTCCAATTATCTTCGGTCTTTGCTTCTTACAAGACATTCTCTGACACAGCGGTTGAGGTGGTATTGAGATGCTGGAATTGGCTGGTGAGACATTCAAATCCTTGACTTCTTAATGGGGGCAATTAATAACAACACTAGAAGCTACCATTATTTGAGGCCCCACTATGGGGCAGAATTCCTCTGAGGACTTCATAGGCTTGAACTTGAAAGATTCCAGTCAAAACGTCACGTTATGCAAAAGTCTAATACTCTGTTTCTGGGAATTCAGTTGTCAGAATATGATGGATTAATCAACAGAGGCTTTCTAAAATCCCCTGCTCCATCCCATTCCATAACATAGAAGAAAGAGAGACACGGAGAGAAAGACAGAGAGAATGAAGGGAACTCCAGAAGATCAACACGTTTCCACTTTCCATTAATCCCATCATTATTATAATAAGCAATATATGTTAACGCTATCACATCTCTACACAACACCAACACACATGCACACACACACTCACGTTATGTACTCTATACTCTCATCTCTTTCACCAATTGCCGGATCCCACTTACTTGTATATCATCATGTTACTACCTGTTACTGCTACTCAGGAGTGTGGCACCAAGAGCAGATATTGTACACAAATTAAAAAAAAAAAAAAAAAAAAGAATCTGTGCAAAACTTGCATTAGGTGCATTTGGACTCGTTATCTATTTTTCAGGGGGGGAAATCTGTGTGCCAAAATGAGCCCCACATGCCCTTAAGTGATATTTTTCAAAAAAAAAAAAAAAAAAAAATCTGAGCCACCTACCCAGGATCCCAGAAGGCACGGAAACTTAGAAAATACACTTTTGAAGCCTCCTATCTATATTTGTGAATTCTCCATAATGCATTCCAAAAGCAGCTTTTTCTACAATGACCCACTATTCTTGGTAGTAAGGCCTGTCCCTGAACCTGACTTCCAGGTTCCACTACTTCATGGTGAATAATGGTGAGAGATAACAGCTAAATGCACTGTCACCTGGATGCTACTGTTGCTTCTTCTTTTTTTTTTTTTAAATCCCACAGATATTTACACTCTAATAGTCTCTGGTTGTTGGTAAACATTCTCTTGTTTAAAAAAAAAAAATTGCATGCATAATCCAAGAGGTGCTCGGGAGCCATGACTAAACAATATAATTTAGGGAAGAAGAGGGTATAGATACAGCCTAAATCCGCTTAAAGAATATTCCTTATCCCTAAATCAGTAGCAGAACACGGTCTCAGCCTACCGTCAGTTTGTCACCCATCCTAAGAACAGCCCTCACTCCTGCTTTTCAAATCATTTGCAGTAAAGAATGCATTCACCAAATGTGTACTTCTTCAGCTGCGCCCTAGTCTGTGCCTAAAGCACCCTTCGATCTCTTTCTTGAAACAACGGTTTCCACACACCAACTGATGCAAGCATGACATGCATCATGCATCATGCATCTGCAACATGCAGACATGTTTTCTCATATGAGAAATATAAGGACTGTGAAATCATACCCACATATAAATGGGACAAATAACTACTGAGTGCCTCACGGGTGCCAGGCAATGTTTGGGGAAGTGGAGAAAAAGAGGTGAACAAATGATTTGAAGCCTATGACCTGGGGTATTTTATACTGTTAATGGGAGAGATCGATAACAGGCAACCAGTATATGGCCAGGGAGTGACAAATGCTAGACAAAAATGAAAGCAAAGCGATGAAACAGAGAGGAATGGAAGTCGGGAGGAGGGCTTGTCTGCGCGGGGTCTGGGGAGAGGGGCTTTAAACAGTGTGGTTAGAGAAGCCCTCCTCTTGTGGTTGCATTTGAGTGGAGAGCTCTGTCAATGTCCCAGGGAATAGATTTCCAGGCAGAGGAAAGGCTGGTGCGAAGGCAAGAAGGTGGGAAGGGGCTTGGCATGTTTCAAGAGCTGGCTGTTTCTGAAGGCTTTTGTGGCATGTTGGTGTAAAAGCTGCCAAGGCTTCATTCTTGTCAAGGCGGCCTCGTATTTATTCTACGATGATGGCTTTCCTCCTTCCTCCCACCCCCCACTGATGTTAACATGTCCTTTCTTTAAAGAAGTGATGTAAGATTTCAATGTTGGTTGGGCATTGTTGTTTTGTTTTCTTTTGTTTTTAATAGCCTAACTTGGCAATATAAAATGTTGGCAACCATATGTTATTCTCTTTTTCTTGCCTTCCCCCAAACTGATTCATGAAATACAAAACTCTGTTAAGCTCTGGCTTAAGACGACATGGACTTAAAGCGCCCAATCCTCCCCCCGCCCCCTCACGCCGTGTCCATGGAAAACTCCATCTTAACGGGCTCCTTAGTGTTTGTTGTATTTAACTAATATTCGTACTTACTTCTTATTTTCCAGGCTTATTCTGAAAGAAAAAGAAACATTCAAAAATTCACAATGTGTATGTTTGGTTTATTTTAGTTTGTTTTTAACATGAAAAAGCGGCAGTAACATTTATGCCCGATTCTTTCATAAAACAGCATGTTCAGCAGAACAGGTACGGGAGAAGGGGCCCTCCCAAGATCTTTGATTGTCTGACATCAAAATTAAATGGGGGGTGTTCAGAACATCTGGGCCTCTCCTCCTACTCCATCCCCCCCCCCCCCAGGATTTCCAAGGGATACCCATGTTTGTTTTGTGTTTGTGTTTTGGGGGTAAGGTGGAGAGTTTGGAACGTCTTTTCCGCCCCCTCTTTTTTCTTTAAAGGGAAAAGAGAAAACCAGATATTTTCAAGGGAAATGACTCGTAGTGGCCAGTATAACAAAGAAACCCCGCTAAGCCTAACCACAACCTGACAGAATGAAAAGTGATTCCACAGCTGCCACTCACCACAAACCCCCACGAAACATGCCAGGAAATCAGCTGAAAGCAGAGAGACTGCTTCTCAGGGGCCACAAACATGACCCCCGGAGAATCTTCTGGTCCCATTCAAATTCAAAGTCGCAAAGGGCGGTGGGGTGGAAGCGGGAGACAGAGACTTAGCAGCCCTGTGATCACTTTCAGGGTTACGATGGAACTGATTTAAAATGCAAAACCGAGTTCCATTGTAAGCACGGACACACACTGGAAGCTGAAGGGAAGTGGGATTTCATTTAGTGATTTTCAATTTTAGGATTGAAATGGGGGTAGAAAGATCCACGCTATTTATTTTTCCAGAACTGAGATCGCCTCTTCTTTGTGCAGGATAAGCGAACATGGGCTGATCTATTACTTCTTTGGGTTTCCATGCTAATAAGGCATACTTCCCACAGAATCTGACAGAAAGGATGAATACCTTGCCCTGCCAATGGTTAATTTGTAGTGGCATGTGTCTTTCTTGAATGTTCATGAAGTTTTCTAATTCATCAGCACACAATTGGGCTTTTTTTTTCCTCCCTTTGCACAGAATGAAATGCCGAGAGGGCAAGAGGTTGAGGGTGTTGTATTATCCCTCGGCCAATGTATTTACTGCCCCAAAAGTTACTGCTAATTTTTTTCTACCTCAGGAACAAAATTGTTCTTCGGCAAACAATTTAGTACTGACCACACTTTAAAATGTTTATTACTGTCGAATCTGTCACAGATTGCATCAAGCCACAGAGATGCTAATCTATCTCATGTATTTGAAACTCCTCTGGGAAACATATATTCGGGCTTACTGCTGAGTGAACATGACTGTTAGGATTATAGAGACCATACAGAGTGAAGAAAAGCAGCATAGCTTTTCTGACTGGAAAGTAAACAATAGGGTGATTGTCGGCTTACACATTGGGGCCAATAGCCCTACTGCTGAGGAACTCTATGTAAAAACCAAGATCAGCAAGCAGTCTTGATGTTTTCTTCTTGGAGTTGGATGTTGTCAAGGATTCAGATGCGCCACCCCAGTGAGTATGCAGGAAACAAAACAGGATATTCTTGTTTAAG
The DNA here is from genome assembly GCF_018350155.1 of Leopardus geoffroyi. NCBI lineage: Eukaryota > Metazoa > Chordata > Mammalia > Carnivora > Felidae > Leopardus > Leopardus geoffroyi. The sequence goes on from NC_059328.1 coordinate 68,381,240, forward strand.
GACTGCTTTCTGTAATTATGTTGATTTTCTATGCAACACTTGAACTTTTAAAAACTCAAGGATGCATGAGAAGTACTCCAGAGGAGAATAAATGATTGGGATTTTGTCTTGAGTGAAACGTTATCTTGTGTTCTTAACAAAATTAACTTGTTTGTATTTGTGAGTGGGTCTGTGAATTAAGTATACTTAGACTATGCCTGGTTTGCCTCCCCACCTCACGCACCCCCACCCCCACCATTTTCAAACAGGAGGTCAAGTTGTCTTTGGAACATCATATTTCCTGCTTGGAAAAGGCACTGGATTGTATAATAGTCTGACAGGAAAGTATCAAGAGCACCAGGAGTTTCCCCTGGAAGGCTCGAGGTAAATGTGCAGCACCTATGAAGTTCTTTCCTTTGAGCTATCATGAGCTGTTCTATTGTTGTGTATTCAAAGTCTTCAGAATGGAAACAGCTAAACTAAACTGTAAATGCTCTAAGGAAAAACATCTTTGGAAATATGTACAGTAGGCTTGCTTGGAAACATTGTACTTTTTTTATCTGTCCTTCCTTGCTGAGGAAGGAACATCTGGCTCAGACACTCGCCGGTTAATGCTATCATGCTACAGACATCCGGTAACTTCTTTTCCATCCAAATATCAGTTCTGTGTATTAGACAAGGGACGTAACATATTTGTATGCCAAGATACCTGATGTGGTGACAATTATTTGCCCTTTATTTTAACAAAATTACTTCATGCTCCTTTTCTTTAATCAAAATGCCATGCAATTTCCTATTTCACTCGAATAATTCCCATAATTTTACAACACAATGAAAGGATTATAGATTAGCACAGGTCAATCTCCTCCATATTCTCCTTATTTTTCTTAAGATTCCAATCCACAAAAGGTCTTGGACCACATAATACTTCCGGGTCAAGGACACCACAAGGTTTCTTTGCAAAAGCACCCCAGCGGCTGTCCAGAGCAATCATATTCCAATGACAGTGTGCTCTGAGTCTTAACCATTGTGATTCAATGGCGAAAATGAAATGTAAACTAGATGGTAACTACCGACTTGAGTCAGGGGCACGCTGAGAATGCTGATTTCCCTCCAGGGGTAGAGCGGTGCCCGGGGGGTAAGCCTGAAAGGGTTTGAATCCAGATTCTACCTTTTGGCAAGCAAATCACTCAGCCTTTCTTTCCCCTGCTTTTCTCCTATATAAAAGGAAGATTATAATGGTTCCAATTATTCATTGCTGCATAACAAAATATCCCAAAACTTAATGGTTTAAACCAACTATTTATTATTATCTTTCACTTTTCTGTGAATGACTAGGCCCCATTGGGTGGTTCCCATTTGGGGTTTGTCATTCTGGTGGGGTCGGGCCCCAGCTGAATAGTAGCCTCGATGGGGCTGGCCATCCAACATGCTTCCTTCACATTGTAGGCTGGTTCCCTTGAAGATCACTTTACACCTGACCCCTCAGGCTTTCTCACAGCATGGAGGCCCTAGTCTGACTTCTTACATGGCAGCTCGAGGCTTCAAAGGAGCAAGGCAGAAGTCCAGACCTAGTCCCTTGTCTCTTCTGCCTCATTTTATTCATCAAGCAAGTCACTGAGCAAGTCAGCTCAGATTCAAAGGGAGAGAACTTAAACCCTGCCTCTCAGTTTGAAGAGTAGTTGATAATTTGCCTCCATCTTCAATCCACTGCAGATAAAATATCCACCACATAGAGTTTTGTAAGGATTAAATAATTGACCTGTGGAATGTGCCTAGACCAGTGTCTGACACTTGTAACATATTTTCAATAAAAGTCGGTTTTTATCATGTTCTAGGTCCTGACCTAGTTTTTATTATGCTCTAAGTTCCTTTTATTCTTCTTCTTTGCATTTATTGCCATTTGAACTTACTTGTCATTATGTTTCTGTATATGTACACATGTGTTTATTTTCTCTCTCCTATCCAAAATATAAACTTTACAACCATAGGGACTTTTTTTTTTCTTCAGGGCTTGGAAAAATGTCTGGTATATAATGAGAGTACCACGAATATTTGTTGACTGAATAAGTGAATGAGCCCTTAGTGAATATAGAACTTGGATGTTTGGCTGTGGAAAATGGGACTGTGACTGGGGTTGGGGGAAGAGTGTGAGCAGAGAGACCCAGAGAGAACTGACATTCTGATTTATTTACATGTTTTAAAAATTAGGATATCATCTGTTATCTGGAGAAGCTTTTAACTGTAACTCTCTTAAGAAGCACAACTATATGAACAGGTCCTACTTTACCTCCAGAATAGTTGACATTAGGCACAATTTGAAAACTGCCTTTTGCTATTCACAGGCCTTAGAATCTGACAGGTCCGGGTTTAAGGCCCTGCTTTGCTGTTTGCTTGCTTACTGACACGAAGAGTTTTTTTTTTTAACTTCTCTGAGTTGCAAAATCTGTGAAGTCAGGCAACGAGGCATACCTCATGGGGTTCCTATGACAATTAAATTCAGTCCACAAAAGAATTCAACAAAAGGTCTGGACACAGTTGATAAACATGTACCAATTCCCAAGCATATTGATAAAGAAGCTATCGATATGACTATTAATATACTCTACCTTGGAGTGGATGGCTTTTCAATTTCTTTGTTTCAAAAACTCCTCTTATGTTCTGGACACATTTTAAAATATTAAAATAATATTAAGTTCACTTCTTACTAATTCAGTATTTACTCTGTGACCATATAGATCCATAAATTGACCTTTCTACTCCACCAGGATTTGACACAGGAATTGAAACAGGATATTGAATAAGTTTAACAACCATGTTACAAATAAATATTTAAATATTTACATTTATCAAGAAAAATTGTGACCTCAAAGGAAGTAAATATCATGTCCAAAGAACAACTTCCTAGAATTCAAGGGGGATTCCCCACCCCAGACCCTTCGTGAGAATGTCCAAAAGTCGATTACTTTATCAACAGATGGGGTGGGTTTAGAGTTCAACAAATTCAAAGTGCTCAGAACTTTGGGGTATTTTTGAAAAGGAAACCACTTCCTGTTTTTTAGTGTACTTAGTATTTAAAAATAAATGTACTGACCAAGATAAACTGATGAATGTAACAATTTTCTTTCCTCAACACACACACACACACACACACACACACACACACACGAAATCAACTCAAGATGGGCAGTTTATGGATATACACACATTTTTACGTAAACTCATAGTGAGTAAACTGGACACATTTTTTTTTCTGTTTTATTGTTTTGGGAGAGCTCTCAAATATTTCTAACATTGCACAAACTGCTCTAGAATATGTGAAAGGTGGAAGCTAGAAAAAAAAAGACTTGGCAGAGAATCATACGTATTTAAAAGGAAAATATTCAGCACTGATGTTGTATATGGCTGGCAGCTAGACAGGACAGCATATATTCTGTTCTCCAAGCAACACAACAAGACATCAGAGCGTGCACATAGCAGGCACAGCGAGGTCCTCCAACGTGAAGGGGAAGGTACTTACAAATGTCACAGGATAGCACAGTAAAATTTAATCGATTTCTTTTTGTTTGGGCAGGGGAGGGATGTACAAATACAGGACTCACTGACAGGTTTGGTGCAACCAGAGAGTGGCAACGTTAAAATTACATGTATTTAACGTATCTGACAAATAACAGGTTTTAGTTTAGTTTTCTTTCCATCTTTCTTTAGAACTATATATTCGTTTTCATCTATTACCGTAATGTCTGAGCTCCGTAACTAAGAGTATAGCCACATGGGCTGGTATCATCTTATGGTTCTTTGTTCTCAAGTAAATATACCTGATGGTGGTTAAGCATTAACCAATGGCAGGTCAAGGACCAATGGTTCTGTCAAACACCAATACGGGGAAAGTAGAAACCCAGATGAAAGAAACATAAATTAAATTCATCCTCACGTTTCCATCGTTCCATATTTGGTTTCTTCATGACCCATATATTACAAAGATAAGTATGCCAGAACTTAATACAAAAGGGGGAACCCTAGTTATTCTCTATCAAGATCTGATTGGATCCGATTATATAAGGCTTCATATAGGCAAATATTGACATTCATACCACCACAATTTTTACTATACAGATGTGCCGACGAAGGCAATTTTTGTATTTTGTTTTTATCTCCTTCCACATTTCACCCCTTCCAGAGAATGCCTAGAATTCTACTCTTTAAAACAGTAAATCCAAATGGTAAGAATTTTCCATAAAGGGCATTCACAAACATTTACCTCTTACTTCCATATTTATAGTAACGATAACTAATAACCTATACTTTGGATTACACCCTGTCCAATTTATCCAACCAAGACAAAAGCCCTTTAGGGAAATTTCAGTGTCTCATCTATTATTTAACCTCATGAACACAGCACCATGCTGCCTCACTGAAAAAGATTCATTGCAAGAGTTCAGAGCAGATGAGATGGGTATCCTCACACAAATGTACAAACAAGGGAACTAATTTTTCTCTACTGTTTTTACAAAAAAAAAGGAAAGCTTTTTTTCACACTAGGCAAACAGCAACTGGTTTATTCTCATAAATTTACATCTCCTAAGTAGTGTCAGTATTCAGGCAGATTAGTTTAACAGGCCTTGTGTTATCATCCAAGGGAAAAAAAAAAAAAGGAAAATATATCCAAAGTCATCTGGTTAATTGGAGGAGGTGGGGAGATGAAGTTGCTTCCATTAAGTTCTTTTGGAACAGTTGCAAGATCCACAAAATCTGTTTTTAGCTCAGTCATTCATCCTGTTGGATGTGTGATGTGTTTTCAATTTAATGATAATTGCCCTTTCCATTTCTTTGATAATTGCCCTCTCTATTATCATTTATGGAGATTCAAATTATAAATCAAGACAAGACAGCCAGAAAAATATTATGATTGTCCCTTCTGAGGCCACAGCAACTCAAGTAACACTGCCAAAGTCTGAGAGTTTAAACCATTTTCATTTGCATGTTTCTGAACATTTTATTTTAGGGTCCAGTGGTTTTCCTAAAGAGGACGTTGCATGACAATAATAGGACTGAATGATAATGGATACAGAGAATGTAAGTTTAGCTTCAATGCAACAGTTATAAATTTGTATTTGAAACCAGAGGCTTTCTCTCCTGGCTGTTGGAGAGTGAAAGTGAGAAGTCAGCCAGAAATGTTTGCTCTTAGTCACCTGGTGTCCTCACGGAGGACATTGCACAGCTCTGCCTCCCCTCAGTGCCCTTCTTTTACTCTTTTTTGGGGACAAAAATGTCTTCTTCTCATTTTTTTTTTTTTTTTGTTTTTTTGTTTTTTTTAATTTTTTTTTTTTCAACGTTTATTTATTTTCGGGAAAGAGAGAGACAGAGCATGAACGGGGGAGGGGCAGAGAGAGAGGGAAACACAGAATCGGAAACAGGCTCCAGGCTCTGAGCCATCAGCCCAGAGCCTGACGCGGGGCTCGAACTCACGGACCGCGAGATCGTGACCTGGCTGAAGTCGGACGCTTAACCGACTGCGCCACCCAGGCGCCCCAAATGTCTTCTTCTCATTGAATATACTCCATGATCCACACGATGAGATAAATGCAAAGACATGAGTGACATTTTTTCTAAGACTCCAGGAGCCATCTCCCAAAACAGAAGTAAGAAAATAAAAATTTGCACCCAAGACGTGGATCTTTGAGGGACTGCCAGCTTGTACCTGCTCAGGAGATCCTATTATTAAAGCTTCAGGAATTTGGCAGGCTGTCTGTTCCCCCAGAAGGCCACTATTAAAAATTAATTGTATAAATTTTGATTTAAGGACATTATACTAAAAACAAAGTCAATAAATACACAGAACTCATCACTTCCTAATTATTGTAGCACACTGTACTGTTTTCTGCGTTCTTGAGGATATTTCTGCTTCTTGCATTTGAATGTTAAAAATATCATATCCTGGTGTGATAGGGAGCATCTCTTTCCAATTCTGCTGGTAACTTGGGACACATGAGTAGCTTAAAATCTGTGATGGTAATTACACCACTAATATCAAAAAATGCTGCAAATCATTGCTTTTCCCCCAGAGAGTTGGTTGTTAAGCATTTTGCCGTCCAGCCCTGGACAGTAATATAGTTTTGTGAGAAGGAGGACCTTGGAGCTGGGATGATCTGGGTTTCCTTTGGGCTCAATTAGCAGCTGTATGATCTCAGGCAGTTTACTTAAATTCTCTGAGCCTTAATTTGTCACTCTCCTGCTTAATATCCGTCAATAGCTTCCCATAACTCTTAGGATAAAGTCCAGAATCCTCAGGGCCTCCTTTCCCTTATCTTTGCCCCAGATTTCTTTACTCCTTAAATCCTAAACACTCCTCCTGTCTCAAGGCCCTCACATCTGGAATGCCCTTCTCTTTCCTTTCCTACCCATGATGTATGTCTCAGTTTAAATGTCACTTTCTCCAGGCGCCTGGGTGGCGCAGTCGATTAAGTGTCCGACTTCAGCCAGGTCACGATCTCGCGGTCCGTGAGTTCGAGCCCCGCGTCGGGCTCTGGGCTGATGGCTCAGAGCCTGGAGCCTGTCTCCGATTCTGTGTCTCCCTCTCTCTCCGCCCCTCCCCCGTTCATGCTCTGTCTCTCTCTGTCCCAAAAATAAATAAACGTGGAAAAAATAAATAAATAAATGTCACTTTCTCAAGGTAGACTTCCATGATAGCAATCCCCTGTACCTTCCACAAAATAGGTTAGGACCCCTTAGGATAGACTTTCATAGAAGTCTGAACTTGTCCTCACAGCACCTGTCAAAAGTGTAACAGAACTATTTTGCACATAGTCATTTGTTTCATACCAAAGCCCCCTCTTTTGCCCATGTTTGTCATGCATGTTGCTTTAACTCTCAGGTTCAGCTCTACACTTTGGTAACCTAACCACTTAAATTTTTTTTTAATTTTTTTTTTACATTTATTTACTTTTGAGAGACAGAGCACAAGTGGGGGAGGGGCGGAGAGAGAGGGAGACACAGAATCCAAAGCAGGCTCCAGGCTCTGAGCCGTCAGCACAGAGCCCGACGCAGGGCTGGAACTCACGAACCGTGAGATCATGACTTGAGCTGAAGTCGCACACTCAACCGACTGAACCACCCAGGCGCCCCCTAACCACTTAAATTTAATCTGTAGGATACCTGTTCTAGTAAAGAGCAACCCTCTTTTCAAAATCACTTATTCCACCTAAGAAGCTCCAGCACAGTGTTAAGGACAGGGGCTCCAAAACTCTAACTCTTATGAGCTGTGTGGCCTCAGCAACCTCTCTGTAGCTCCCTTTCCTAACTTATGAAACAGCGTTAATAACAAAATCCGCTCTCTAGGGGTTGTTGTGAAAATGAAGTGAATTGACCCCTGTAAAGTGCTCAGTGTTGATGGCGTGGGAATCGGTGTTTTAACTGTCTGATCTTATTTCTACTCACCTTACCTCTTTCCTTTCCCCCAGTTGCATCATTTCCCAGAACCCCCAGTTCTATGGAGGCCCCACCCCACAGCTTTAACTGTCCATCAGAATGACACCCAACTCTCTCTTAGTTTCTCCCCTCATTTATAATCTTACAGTTCCAGCTACGTACTGTCACCTCCATGAGACTTTCTGACACAGAAAACACAATATCCCACACCCGAATCCATCATTACCCCATCAGACTAGTTCGGCCTTTTGACATCTGTGTATCTGTTCATAGCAACCCGATTTCTTCAGCGAGGCTCCAAGTTTCTCATTCGTCTATGTCTCTCCTCTCTCCTGTACTGCACATCTCAGCAGTTGCCAGTTTCTATTGATTGTCTCTGAAATACCTCTTGCGTCTTTCTTCTTCCTTTTAATTCCCCTTGCTCCCACCTAGTCTAGGTTCTCATTAATCTCTTTCTTGTCTGGACTATAACAATAGCCCACTAGCCAATCTTCATAGCCTTAGACTCCGCTTAACATAACAAGAGCGTTCTTCCAGAATTAGACACTCTCAAAACACATGTTCCTCTCCCTCCCTCCCCACTTCTCTCTCAATTATGTGATATTTTATGCCTGTCTTCCGTCTGTGAAAGCAGAGACCTTGGCCAACTAGTTCACGTCTGTATCCTCAGTACCTAATAACACCAGAAAGAACTATTTGCTTAGTGCTACTATTATTAAATATTATCACAGTATTAACATACCATATTATTAACATTGAAAGTTATTATTCAAATAGTACCATTAAATGTTAAATACTGCTAAAACTATTTGTTGGGTTAATTATTGAATAAATCTGTTTTCTGTCCTTGCTTTGATCTATAGTACACACACTTCATCTACTTAAATTGGATTTCTGGTTAATTCACTCTCTTGCTCAAACATCCTCAGCCCTTCCCAATTGATTGCCTACTGTCTAATGTCCCCATCCTGGAATATGAGGCTCCAATTAAGAGGCCAGGCTCGCCTCTGTGAAAGCTCCATTGCACTCAGACTCTTCCGAGTTGTTGTTGTTTTAATTAGGGAAATGATAATATTAGTTGTGACTTCAAAAGCCTCCTCAGCCTGTATCATGCAGGGCAACAGAGAAAGGAGAAAAGTTAATCTTTCCCTGATGATTACACTTGCTTCTGAAACAGAAGGTTCAGTGAAGAGTTTATCATCATCGTTCCAGCATGAACCGCGGAGAAGAGATGTACCTCTTTCAATAACAGAATATTAAGCCTGCAGAGTTCCCTCCAAACTTTTCAAAATAATTTTGTCTGTCTTAGATGTGAAAGATAATATAAGATGATACCGGAATTCTCCTCTGTTTTACTTAAATTCACTTCACTTTGCCTTTTTTCTCGAGATGACATATCACTGGATGCACTTTTTCTCTAAGCTGGCTTCTTTTCATTCTTGAGCTTTTTTTTTCCGTATTGAATTATGTACTCTTTTCTCAGTATATACTCATAATTATAGCTTCTTCATTTGCATCTTGATGATTAAAATGTTGCTTTCATATCACTTGGAATTTATGGAATTTATTTTTTCTTGAATCTCATAGATTTTCCCCTAAGTTATGGTTTAAACAATACTCATTCTAAATTGATTGTTAAAGTCCTGGCCTTGCATTTTTAAATATTGATATCACCAGCACATCAGGACTAAATGATGCTCAGACATCTGAGTTCTTTAGATCCTATTGTTTTCATATCAGAAAATTTCCCCAAGAAACCGACTTCAAAGTTTGAAGAAATGACACAAGGAGTAACTCTTTTCAAGGAAGAGAGCAGTTTTTATTCAACAACGATAATAAAGATTGTATTCAAAGGTGATTACCAAGTCCCATTCTGATAAATAAGGCAATGTCAAAGTTTAGCAAAAATAGCTTATTTTGTACGTTTGACTACACTTGGTTAATGCTTCTCTCATTAGGTTTGTTCACAAAGTTAGTACGTACGTTCTGCATGTAAAAGACATATAAAAATTAATTATATTCCTGTAATGTTCTAAATGATCTGATATGGCATGCATTGAATCTTTAAACCATGTGCCTAAACTGTCAAGAAATAATTTAAAATTTTTTGAACCTGCATTTTCAAATATAAATGCCTATTAAAAAAATTAGAGTCTTGGGGTGCCTGGGTGTGTCAGTCGGTTAAGTGTCCGACTTCGGCTCAGGTCATGATCTCACAGCTCGTGGGTTCAAACCCCGCATTGGGCTCTGTGCTGACAGCTCAGGTCCTGGAGCCTGCTTCAGATACTGTGTCTCCCTCTCTCTCTGCCCCTCCCCTGCTCTCGCTCTGTCACTCCCTCCCTCTAAAAAATAAATAAACATTAAAAAAAAATTTTTTAAAAGAGTCTGGCTATCAGTTCAAAAGCTATACTCATTATTACAAATGTCAACAATTACTCAGTTACCTTTGATCTCTTAAAGATAGCAGCGTAGTCTGATAGCCAATATTAATTCATCCTACAAAATGAGCTTCTTTTTTCTTTTAAAGATTTTATTTGTAAGTAATCTCCCACACACAGTGTGAGGCTTGAACTCACAACCCTGAGATCAAGAGTCACATGCTCACTGACTGATCCAGCCAGGCACCCCTAAAATGAGCTTCCTTATTACAGATGAAAATATTCCTTTTTCAAAATTACATAACGAGATGCCCATTATTTCTGTGTTAATCTCATATCTATTAGTTAACCATGAGATGAAGAAATTGGCAAGAAAAAACCTCAAGTGCTATTTTATTCCCTTAGCTTTTTCAACTATAATCTAAGATATTATGTCCATCTGTAAGTGGACTTCACCAAGGGCAGTGTGAAACCTGGGATGAGTCTATCTGGCAAACTTTCCTTCATCACTCATCATTGAACCCTTATAGTTATGTTGGACCCTCATCATAAAACATGGTGCTAAATTCAGTATTAGACCTGGTTGAACTGCATCCCAGGACTGTCATTTTGATGCAAGATCACATGGAAAAGGGACATATGTCCATTTTTCATCAACCATTTTAAGGTCAAGTTTTGCAGCCTCACTCTAGCAGTCTGATCAAAGCCTCTGTATTCACAAACAAAAAAAATCCTGCCCCATTTCACAACAAACTTAGAGTTTGCTGAAAAACTAAAACTTACTGGTCTCCAAAAACTTAGTTTCTTGCTCTCTTACTAGTAATTTGTACATGCAAAACCATAAAAGAGCCATATTCTTTGCAACATACTTCCGTCAAGGATATCAGTGATACAATTATAAATCCTTTATATTCAGGCAACAAGTAATAACTCGTCTAGCCTCCAAAACGTATGACAGGCAGCCCATCTTGGAATTCTATTGTTTTAAAATTCACCAAATAATACTTTTTTAATAGGCAGTCATTTCTTAGTCCATTCCCTTGATTAAACTATGTCGGCTTTAGGCCAGAGACACTGCTTGATTGTCTCTTGTGGGTATGACTCACTTGATGGAAAATCCATCCATCTACGTACTGCTTGATTGGGAATGAATTTTAAGTATTCAGAGCCTACATATAGTAAGCCTGACCGTTAGAGACTGAAGTGAGCATAAGAGAAAGTAGTGATTAACAGGCCACGAGTTGGCTTTACCATCTCAGTGCTTCGAGAAATTGTAGCTTACTGCTACTTCGCACCGTTTCTCTACTTGCAAAATGGTTTTGACTGGAATTGGAATGTCCAACAGAGAGAGAAAGCGATTACTGGTAGCAAAAGAAATACTAACTGCTTGAGTAGTAATAATTGATAAATAATAAACACGCATTCCATCAAATATATACAAGGTAAATTAAATCTACTCATTTTATGAAGAGAGAAATGACTACTGACTTATCTGCTACGAAGGTGGAAGTCTGGAGTCCGCCCATCATGCGAATGATGTCTGCTTAAGTGTAGCGTCAGGGGGTGAGAAAACAGGAGGCCCGTTTATGGCTGCTGTTTGCAGAAGCCGAGAGAGGTAGACACTGGCTTCTGATTACCAATATAAAAAATTAGTCTCTTCCCTGTCTGCCAATGGTAAGTAGGCACTTTCTTTGCTTTAGGAAATGTATAATGTTTCTTTTGAAACTTGAATCCTTGTCAATGGATACAAAAGTGAGACAGGTAAATCTTTCCTTCTGCTTTTGGGAAAGAATCATTGACAGCTGAAAAAGAGGCAGCGATCCCTAAAGAACATTAAAGCAAACAAAAAGTTTGTGTAATCTGTGTGTTTTTAAGCTATGCCCACATCAGATCTGAGGGATACAATTACCCAAAGAAAGAAGAAAATTCCTCTGAGCCATTTTAGTTTTTACATTTAAAATGTTTCTTGCATTCACATTAATATTAACTTTATGACCTCCTCATACCGTGCTATAATCATTGAAGAGAAAAACCACACAGCCTCCCTTCCCTGGGTAAAGACTTGCATTCAGGTTTGCCCTCACTCACATCTGTGCTTACCGAAGGAACAGATGCTCAGCTTCTAAGGGTCCGACTTTGGCCTTTTCCCTTCTATCGCCACAGCAGAAAGAAAGGGGGTTCCCAAGTGATGGTGGGCAGCTTTCCAATGGCTGGCCCATACTTTCACATTTAAAGTAAGCAGGTGGCATCAATGGGATGTCTAATGACTAACAAGATAAGAGTGCAATTGATCTTTTTATTAACCCGTGTCCCCAGGTGGGGGGCAGCCTGCTCCTCCCTCCTGGGTTCAGATACACTGCTTCATTTCAGGAACATTTTAGACGCTTTCACTTTTTTTTGTCTGAGGTGGTTCTTTTTTTTTGTTTGTTTAATGTTTATTTTTGAGAGACAGAGAGAGACAGAGCACGAGTGGGGAAGGAGCAGAGACAGGGGAGAGCAGAGAGAGAGGGAGAATCCAAAGCAGGCTCCAGGCTCTGAGCTGTCAGCACAGAGCCCGATGTGGGGGCTGGAACTCATGAACCTCGAGATCATGACCTGAGCCTAAGTGGCACTTAACCGAGGGAGCCACACAGGTACCCTTAGTCTGAGCTGGTTCTTAAAGCACAGGGGTAACAAACACAGAAGATATTCCACGGCATCCAAATTCTATTTTCTCTGAAACTCCAAACTAGTAAATACCTTTGTAATTTGCATCTAACTCAAAACAATATTTAACATACATTGAGAATTTATCTACAATCCTATTGATATTCCTTTCATGCTGAATTTGAACTCTGGGTTTGTTTGTCTTCCTTTTAGGACTCAGACAACTCACCCTAAACCACACAACTCGTTCTGAAGACGATGGAGCCCACATAGATTCATAAGGTAAATGATTACTTTCAAAATATAACATAATGGATTCAATTACGGAATGAATTCCAGCACTGTGGAAACGTGTTGTTCTTCATTTGTCTGCTGGAGACTTGCTAAGTTAAGATGCTGGGTGGTCCTTTAGTAGAAGGCAGAATCATGATCCTGGGTGGCGCTGTGGGAACAATAAACTGCATCTGTGGGTTGGCTGTCTTCAGAATCAGATTATCTGTTGTATGTTGCATAAGGCTGGCTACCTACCTCGATTTTTTCAAGTAAGTATTCTTGTGATCTTAGGAGGCTCCTGCCCTGGGGCATGCCAGCACATCACAAATCCCACTGTCAAGTGGAGTGATTAAAGCCTTTATTGTCACACACCAAGCCCAAAGTTACTAGGATGCATTCCGTTGTGGAGGTAGGAGGAGGTACAAAACATCCCATGAAGGCTACCTCTGCCGCAAGTGACGTCGGATGAGGAAGCGTGCGGCACAGGAACTGAGAGACGATGGCCTCGTTTTTCTGTTTCTCTAAATCACAGTCATCATTCGCTTTCCTGCTTGTTAAAATAATTATTTATTTCTAGAGGCTGCCGATCTATGTGAAGGTACATACAGGATCTTTGATATCCCCTATAGCAAAATGGTGAAAAAAGCCTAGGCTTCAGAGCCTACCTAAATTCAAATTTGCCAGCAATGACACCGTGGCCTTCAATTTTCTCATCTATAAAGTGGGAGAAATAATAGTACTCACTTGCAAGGGCTGTGGCATAGTATATAAACAGATGGGCAGATGCAAAGCACTTCAAGTATTGCCTAGTACCTAGAAAACACTAAATTCACTGATTACCTAAAGGGCTTTCATTCTACCTCCTCGCTTTGTTTCAGGTTCTCAATTTACCTTTAATCCAGAAACTTGGTGGTGGTGGGAATTATTAAGGGAAGCAAACTCCCAATTCCCTCTTAGCAGCCTTCCTCCTAAAGGAGATATATTATACCTTTCATGTAAATGCCAGGAAGGGAAATAATTGGCATCCCATTGCCCTTTGAATGGGTCCCTGGCTAGCCCTAGGTGGTGTGACGTCTAAAGTGACCTGAAAGCGGGGTGCCTGCCAGCTCAGCAGCACAGTGTAGTGGGAGAATCAATTAGAAGACTCAGGGCCATTTCGGAAACATGCAAACATCAATTGGCATCGAGTTTCAGGAAGCAGAATAAAAAGGGATCTACAAAACAAAAAGCCTTTCAAAGGGATGGAGGGAAGCACGGTTCTTCCAAATCACGAAAGGATGATTATGATCACCATTAGAGCTTAATGAGCCTATATATGGCTAATGACTTCATCTCTCCAGTAGATTTGCCAGTAGTCTGTGTTTCCACTGGTATCCATCCTTCTCTTCTAATAAACATTACCATCCCGCTAGCTGGTCAGAACAAGTCATTGGATTTCTCCTTCCTCCATTAGCAAAAGCGTATTTCTCAAATCTCCCATCCCTCTGTTTCAGGACTGAAAGGAATGCAACAGAGAAAAGAAAATAAATAACACCAATGTATGGTTTATAGATCCTTGGAACACCTAGGTTTAATTCTGGGTCATTAACTGCTCTCTGACCTAGTTTTCTCATCTCCAAAATGCGACTGATCACGATTTGATTTCTAACATTAACTTTAAAAATAAAAATACATGAAACTGATCTTTTAAGACATGTATAGATATGGTTTATTTTACCCAATTTAGATATTTCTTACAAATGGCATCATTGATTATGGCTAGATTTTTATTTTCATAACCAAATGCAGAAAACGGCAATTATAAGTTTTAAACTAGTTATCTGCTGAGCCATTTAAAGACTATTAACTTCAGTAAGACGTAAGAAATAAACTGAAGTTAGAATCTTTTTTTAATTAACCATACTGTTATAATATTTAGTTAACAGTGATACAGTGTTACAATCATTCAAATGGGCAATATTTGGCAAAGTGGAAATAATGCCGTATCTTTTAAAGAACAGGTGTTAATAATAGGCTGTTTATTGCAAGAGAAAATTTCTTATAAAAATAATAAATACCATTCCCCATCACAATTTTTACTCACATGTTTGTGTGAATATTTCTCTCATTTTCCTATTTTCAAAGTATATCCTTTAAATATAGTAGATCATAATATAGTCTTGAACAATAATCACACAAATATCATTGTCCTAAAATAATCTTGAATAGTATCATGCAAATATTATTGTCTCAATATAATCTTGAATAAGAGCACACCACTATAATATTGAAAATAAGCAAGCAATAGTTATGGTGGAAGGGATAATATTAGCTATTACGACAATACTTTAGTGTCATACTTCAAAAATTTTAAGTTGTTTTATGTTAAAATATTCCAGCATAATTTTTCTGGGGTCTTTATGCTATAAATAAACTTTGATTGCTATGGTAATGTAAGAAATATGAATGGATAATGTCTGTTCCCTGTAACCATCATCACAGGTAAGTGTCATTGTTAAAAAGACATGGCTGGGATAGCGTTTTTGAGTTCTAGTCCCAAATCTGCAACGGAATTTTCTGAGGGATCTTGAGCAATTAGCAACCATCTAACTAAAATTTTTGGTATAAAATTTGAAGAAATAAATAAAGGAGTCTCAAAAATGAAAGCTGATTTTTAAGAAAAACTTTCAAGCAACAAAAACATTTAGCGAATTCTAACATGAGCCAAATCCACATTCCGCTGTCAGTCTTTCCTGCAACTTACCTGCCTCTTCCTCTTGTGCACTGATTCCATCATTTCACGAATGAAATGGTTGGTTAGTTTAAAATGCGTCCTGTTCATGGTCACTAGAAACTTTAAAATCACAAAAAAGTACAAGCTAAATGTGTGTATTTCTTAGGTTCACTGACTATTTAGAAACTTCTTTTTTAAAAGTTATTTAATTAATTTTATTGGGGGTCTCTAATATATGCAAAGCTGTTCCACCTCAGAAAGGATGTATTAAAAAAGAGTATAGGGGCGCCTGGGTGGCGCAGTCGGTTAAGCGTCCGACTTCAGCCAGGTCACGATCTCCCGGTCCGGGAGTTCGAGCCCCGCGTCGGGCTCTGGGCTGATGGCTCAGAGCCTGGAGCCTGCTTCCGATTCTGTGTCTCCCTCTCTCTCTGCCCCTCCCCCGTTCATGCTCTGTCTCTCTCTGTCCCAAACATAAATAAACGTTGAAAAAAAAAAAAATTTAAAAAAAAAAAAAAAAAAAAAAAGAGTATAAAGTGTGACCCCTACTTTCCACAGTGTATATATGAAAGTAAAATCAGCATATACAAAATAAATATTATCATCACAAAAATATATGTATGTGTTCATCTCAATGTTATAAATTATAGCTTCTACAAGAGTTCTGATGGAAGTGGTAGGATCCAAGATGGGACTTTAATAATGAATACAGCAGGATATGTAGTTCTTTTCTGGGCCAAATAACCAGTGGTCCTGGATTTACATTATCCAGGGTCTATGTAATGAGCTATTTGACCACTAAACACAAAGCGAAGGAGTAGTCAGTTGAAGGGGCTGGTTAAGTAGTCAGTTGAAGGGGTGAGGTAGGTCCCACCAAACAGATCTTTCACTCTTCCATGCCCAGTGAAATCGAGAATAGACATCCCACCCAAATCCCAAGCTTACTTGGGATATGAGTCTGGCCCCTCACATTGCAACAGTGAAGATCCCATCATGAGTGGAGAGAATCATTCCTCTCAGAAAGAATTACAGCTCTTTTAATGGAGTTCAAGCCTTTAAGACCCAAATGCTGGGCTTGGGTACAAAGCTTATTTCGATTTGAGAATATAGAAGGTGAGTCCCTGAATTAGTTCTATGAATTAACCATTTGCCATCTAAGGAAAAAATGAGATCATTTATATTAATAATCCAAAACTTGACTCACACAAAATTAAAATCAGATACTATTCCTGAAAGTCTAAGTTGCACTGTGTTGTGAAAGTAAACTGTAAGTATGCTGATGACAGTGGCGATCGTAGCTACCATGGATTGAGAGCTGATTGCACGCATGGCATTCTGTCATATGCTTTAACTTATATATATATATATATATATATATATATCTCATTTAATCCTCACAACATTTATATAGAGGGAAAAGGTTTTGTCCCTGGTTTAAAGATAAAGAAATGAGGCTCAAAAAATTTAACTGGATCAAATTTAACAAGTAGCAAGTAGCAGAGCCAAGACTTGAACCAGTGTCTTTCTGAGGGCAAAGGGCATGCTCTTTCCATTATGTACACTACCTCTCAGACAGTGCTGCCTCACTGTCTAATGATGCTTTTCTTATATACTCAGGTATACCAGTAAGACGACTAAGTTGACAGTTTTATTGCATGTATGTACATTAACATCAACCAATACTTATTATTTAGTCCCATGAAGTCAATGAATGTTTTGCAGGCAGATGGGCTACAGATTCAGAAAAATCAATGAGTATTTGACTAAGCAAGTGAATTATGAAGAGTAAAAGCATCATATGTGCTTTTTCTTGGAAGTAAAGGGAAAGCCATGGTGTTAATAAAACAGACCCAATGCTAATGACTTTGAGCCCCCCAGCCCCTCAAAGTAGAAATCAATCTGACTCTAAGGTTGATTTTGCTCATTCCATAAACTTATTTCCCAATGGAGTTCCTTAATTTTGACATTCAAAATACAGAGTACCGTCATGGCTCTTTGGCTCTTTACTTTCAGATTTAAGGCCAGTTTACTTTGTAATCTCTTCTCATTTATTATTCACTTTCATGTAAAACTTTCTTTGTCTTCTTTTCATACTCTTCATGTTCTTGCCCACTCTCTGACTGTTCTCACCGTCTGGAAGGTCTTCCATTTATCTTACCTTTTCTTCTTCGTGTCTATTAAGTCCTCACTGTATTCAGTTTCCAGGATCTGTAGTTCTGATTTTGCCTAAAGCTTTCCCAACTAATTAGATATAAAACATTGTAATCCTTCCATGGAAACCATCTTTCCTCTATAGCCAAAGGCATTACCAGTGGGAAAATGTATTCATTTTGTATATAACAGTAATTTCAACCATTAGGTTGTACTTTTCATTGATCTATTTTTTCTGGTTAGAATAGAAATGCTATTGTTGAAAATTTATAAATATCAAAACACACAAGGAAGAAAATAAAAGCCATTGTTAATGCCAACACCCTGAGAAAAACATTGTTAACATTATATTATATTTCTTTCTTTGGAGTTTTTTTTTTTTTTTTTTAACACATTTGGTTGTATTTTAACATCAATTCTCCGTCTTAATATATTTTGATCCTGCTTTTTTTCTCCCGAAATTAGACCTTAAATTTGGACTCATCCAGTTCTCTGGATTAATAAAAGCCACGTGACCAGTAAGAGGGTTGACCATTAAGAAAGAGGCCTAGCATTGATTCATAGAGGTCTAGAAATGTTCCTATTTCTGGGCTTGTTTACAAAGATAAGGTCTTGTGTGAAGCTCCTGGGTGATTCCCTTTGCTTCCGTCATGTGCTAATTTCTTGTTAATTGAAACTACTCTGTTTTTATTTCACAGAAGCTAGGAAAATATATTAATATTATATAAGACACGGTATTATAAAATAATACATCTGTCTTCTTGATTTCTAAGTGAAATTAAAGATCAAAGAACTATTTTGTGTCCATGTAACATTGTAAATGCCCTCTGTGGGTTTTATCTCCTGCCTGTAGGCCCATTTTAACTACATGAAAGATGAAATTTTCTTGTTCAGATACCTAACCTTTTTATCCCCCCCAAGCTCATTTTATCAAGCGTGATTCATCAGTTTTCATCTGGTGAACAGACATTTGAAAACTTAACTTTTTCCACATGCCTTACCTGCCCAAGTTTGGGGTTCAAATTTTTATCATTTAACTCATTAGGAAGGACTTCGCTCTTACGTAATTGCTAAGCATCTCATTTCTTCCACCTATGCAAAATAATGTTTGATTATTCTGCCCAGGTTTAGACACTTATCCGGTTTGGATTTGTTTGCTAACTAAACATCTAAAGACATTAACTAACACTTTCCCAAAAAAGCATTAAATGTGACCTCATAGGAGAAATAACTTTGCAGTCTCACTGAACATTTCTCCTCACAATTCCCCTGATATAATGTGTATCCTTAGCAATTAGCACATAGTATATACCACCATCAGCTATTTGTAAACAAATACATAACATCCTTCAAGGCATCAAAACTCATCCCCAAGCTAACAGGACAAAGGCAATGAAGGCTAAAGGTTTTCATAGCTTGGATGAGATGCAAAAACTTTTGTTCCAAAAAATCTATTTCCTTAATGTCAACTATAACCCTCTTGCCCATGAGAAAAGCATTTCTCACACCTTTTTTTCCCCCTTACACCACCTAAAAGTGGACTACCCAACTTAAACCCTGAGTCTAAAAGTATTGAGAAACTGCTAAATATATTCATGTCTCTGTAGTGAAGATTTTACAGACAAAGATAAAGAAGCCAAGGTATCAACACCAACGATGAGTCTGAGAAGTGAACAGCTGTGGGTGTTGAGGTGCCCCAGGGAGTGGGGGTTCAAGGGGACAATTGTGAGTTGTCAGGACAATCAAGACACCATAATATTTTAATTTGCACACGTTCAGCATCAGGGCAGATACTGCCCACATGAGGTTGGTGTTTTACTGGAATCTAAACTAATTCCACTTGTTTCATGCTACTGAATGGTTTATTTGCTGTGGGACCCTCAGGGGGTAAAGGGGAGGGAAATACATTAATTCAAAACTGCAAATACTTTTTAAGACTACACAAGGTGTATCTAGCTCTCTTATTGTTACATGGTATGTTAGGAGAAAAAAAAAAAGTCTGTGGGACATCTACCCTGACTGATCAAGTCAACCTTTGAAACCTGCAATGAAAACACGGAGACAACCGTACGTAATACACGGTAGCATTAACAAGTTAATTTTCTGGAAATTGTGTTGGCATTAGGATGAGAAGTGGATGAAAAGAGTTCGAGGAAAACAAAGACATCACTCTGTAAATCAATAAGTTTGCTGATTAATGAAGAGCCAGGCTTTGCTATGAAGGACTGGATGCTCAGTTGGTTATGAGCACATCTTTCCATAATGGCTGCCACTCCTATATGTGCCTGGAGAGAGAAGGAGATAGAAACGTTTATGACTTTTGTACCACCCACATACACAAAAACACATCCTCACGAATCCCTGTCTATAAAGGTTTATTTATGTAGCTGTAAATTGGAAAATCCTAAGCATAAAACTCTATATCTATTAAATATACAACGGTTTAGTGGACTAGAGATGGGGCAGCCTTCCTTACTTGTGCTTTTTTCTGTCAGCGATGATACAAGATCATAGGGAATCCATATCTCTAAAGCCAAAGAATAGCTCCCAGTCATTTGTGGCTTCATTAGCAACGTTGTGATGTCCCTTAAGGACAAAACACATAAATGTTCTCTTGTCACTTACAATTGTGTCAAGGAGAAAACCAAAATGAACTTGCAAAGTCATGCACCAGCTCAATTTTGGAAGGAAAAAAAAATCTTCTTTGAAGGAAACGAAATCAATCCCCAGTTCAAATTAAATTTGGACTATTCTGTGAAGCTCCAATACACAGCTCCAATAACAATCAGTACTTATGGACTTAAAATGCAGGCAAATAATGTTTCATTTAAAAGAAATTGAATGAGGATTACTGACAGAGAAAGTTTTAATGCTATTTTATCACTAGTTAAAGTTAAACCATGCCGTTATTGGCTCAGTCGTGAACATCTCAATCCCCACTCCTTTTTTTTTTTTTTCTTTGCTTTTTCCAAATGTTACCAGGAGTCCTTTGCTAGGTCGGGCTTGTGTTTTCATCTTATTAAAACCCTGCCATGCAAATGTATCATAAGTGTAGCCTGAAGACTTCTGTCTCATGCAAAATTTAGCTTAAACTCTACTAGCATGAAACACTTTGTTATGCACAAACCTTCTGTTTGGTTTGCTGACATTCTTAGTCGGCTCTCATGGTGATTCATTATCTTGTGATATAGATTTCCAAGTATCATCTTTGTATTGATTTTTATATCTTTAATAACCACTCCACAGAAGATGGCTCCGCTGGTGTCATTGATCGCATCAAAAATTCAAGGCTTACAGAAATACTAGAGGGCTAATTGGTAGCAGACCATTTCAGACTTAATCTTAATGCAGTCTTAATCTTCTGCATTAAACCTACCTGAAGGTTTCCTTTTGGAGTCGACCAGGGGAAGTTTAGTGCTTCGTTGAAAAACACCTGGTGAGAGCATGCAAGAACACAGCAATAAGTGGACTACAAACTTGAAAATGTTACTTAACATTCAGAAATGAAGAGCAGTCCCTTCATCTGGGGTCCTAATCGTGGGCATGCTTCTTGCTTTCCCTTCCTCTCACCTCTGGCTCCACAGAGCCAGGTTGGCTTATACGTTTCTGGGAAAGAAAAGTCCTCATTAGTCTAAAGCTCCCACCACTCTGGGACTTGAAAATTTCCCAGTTTAATAATAGAAGGGATTCTCTGCAGAAACTTAGAAGGAACATCCTGTTTGTGTAAATTCCCCTAGACAAGAAATTTAGGACTGCTGGTATCGGGCCTGTAAGTCTGGACACCAGCATATGACCAGGGATGTCCTTCTAGTGCTCCTTGTGTAGAGACCATGCAGATCAGCTTTAGGTCATCAGACACCTAACAGGAAGAAGCAGGTACTTTCTGCAAAGCTTAAAGGTAGCTTGATTATAAAGTTGGAACTGGAGTCACTGTATTCTTGTCAAAAAAAAAAAATTTTGTGTGTGAACCTAGTCCATGCCATTCAGTATATCAAAGCACAGACAAGTATAACCTGGTCCCTGCCCTAGAGAACCTTGCTTTCAGAAGTCTGTGAGTGGAAGGTGGAAGCAGACTGAGAGACATTTGGTAACTAACTAGAAGGCAAGATGTATAAGGACGTAGCTTTGGAATTAGCCACACCTGAACACCTCCAACATTGTGCTGTGTGACACTTGCTGCCTCCCTGAAAAAATGGCGACAGTTAAATGTTTCTTGACGCACCTGGGTGGCTTAGTTGGTCAAGCTTCCAACTCTTGATTTCAGGTCAGGTCAAGAGCTCACAGTGCATGAGTTGGAGCCCCACGTCGGGCTCTGTGCTGACAGCGTGGAGGCTGCTTGGGATTTCCTCAATCTCTCTCTCTCTCTCAAAATAAATAAATATTAAAAAAACTTTCTTCTGCAAGAGAATAAAAGGTGACAGTGCATACAAGGCTGAGTATGAGGCATATCATCCATGCACCTCAAAGGCATGATACCTATTAGAAAACGACGAAAGAAGAAGCGAGTGTTTTTGCTTTCCTTTTGTGTGGGACTTGAAGTCCTTTAAGAGAAAGTAGAAAAGAGAGATCAACTTTAAAAATTGTATGTGTTCTTCTTTTCTGGCAAAGTTTAGAACAAAGAGTTAAACATATAAGTTTATTTCAGCATTATAGATGTAGCATCAAACACTGAAGGGAATTTGGAATTTTTAAGACATTTAAAATTAGAGTCCAGGCTTTACAGAGACTGGGAAGATAAAGGGCTGAGTCAAGGACGGAAGCCATAGTGAGATTTTACAAAGGTCATGGTGACTTTTTGATGTGTGGCATTTAGGTACTTGAACCTTGGGATTCACATAATTTTTAGGTAGGTCTCCAGAAATTAGAGTCACGCGTTTCAAAGTTTCTCATTTTCAAAATGCAGCCTAAAAATCTCACAAACAAAATAATAAATATGTAAGGGTCTATGCAACTGATTTCGGCATCAATGCACTGATAGAACTTGGTGCCCAGGTTATCTTCAAAGTGTTACATTTACAATATAAGGGTGGATTTACAATATAAGTAGGATAAGATACATAAAGAAATAACAAATGCTTCTATAATACAAATGGTTTTTCTACTCAAGTCGTTATTCCTGCTGCATAGTTATTTGCTTCACAGAATTTAGCCCTGTCTCTAGACCATAAATACTCATTTGTGGATGAAATTCAGTCTGCACTTTCATTGCACCTCTTTCCCAAACAAGCTACAACTTGCAACTTAGGAGAGTAACACATTTTCAAGCAGTTTCCTTACAGATGTTTTTATTTCATTGTTGTCCAACCGCCTTTCAGTTGCCTTGCCACAAAACAGTTCCCAACTTTACAGTTTCCCGAAGAATTCATCCCATTTGCTGCCTCCTTCTTCTGCCTTTTATTTTCTTCCTTTCTGCTCCCTTCCCTGCCTTTTCTTTGCTATCTTCGACCTTTTCTCTGTCAGCACTGCTTTTATCCCATTTCATTTCTCTGTCTCTTCTGCCGTCCTCCCTTCCTCTTGCCCTTGTTAGGTTATTACATGAACTGAAACCCAATGCACAGAATTGTAAGTTTGATTCACATTTTATTTATCCTTTGGATACCTTGAACAACAATTCAAGGAGTGTCCCAGTATGCTGCTAAACTCATTTTCCATCTGTCACAAGAAAGGATTAATGCATGAAAAGGAACAAGAATTCTACGAAATTCAGATGCTGCAAACTGCAGTAAGGATGCCTTTCCAAGTACTGAGAAATTTCTTCTTTCCTTAACCTTTATCTTTTATTTTTTCCTGCAGTGTAACAAAAATTAAAGGTCTCTGTAGTCCTCAATACAGAGAAAAAATGCTTTTGCTTAATAGTAAGTTAATATGGAACATGAATAAGTGATTTTCCATTTTTTTATTTTTAAAAACATTAAAATATTACAATAGGAAAGCATAGGTCACTACTTTTAATACACTAGAAAAAAAGTCATTCAATACTTACCAGCTTATTATTTCTGAAAATTTTTCATTCCTTTTTAAAAATAGTATTATCTATTCCTTACCATTGTTAGGGAATTAAGCTTGTGTTTATTAATACAATAATACTATTAACAGTATTTGATTCTTGACCAATAATCAAATAATTGGAATATAGTAAAAAGCCACTGACAAAAATATGTATTTCTAGTTTTTCCTTCTTAAGTTCCATTGTAATAATTATAAAAACCAACCAATACAACAATACAACAGACAACCAATACAACAATACAACAGAGTTGAGATTTCCAGCCAAGTGAATTTTTTAAAAAATATTGGGCCTGTATATAAAATGGCCCAGAGATGAAATAAAAAAGTTGGACACTTTCAAAGTGCTCCCTTTTAAGGGCTTTCTTCGTCTGATCACAGCTCAGTACTTGTTACGCTCTAGAAATGGGAGCCACCTTTGCGATCATCATTGACCCTAGGCTTGAAAGCATATCACACATGCCTTTCAACTTGTCACTGTGGAATGTATGTAAATTCCAGTTATAAATCGAATGCCCAATGGACAAAACTGGCATCCTAACTTCCAGTCACATAGCAAGAGTAACTGCCACGTTTTAAGGAACTGTGATGCTTTTACTCGTATTGTCTTGAATTCTAGCAAAGACCCACTATGAGGAATATTATCAGCTTCATTTTACAGATGAGACAACTGAGAATTGGATAAATAAACCAATGTTGCCCAAATGCACAAAATCAATAATCATTACACAAAAACTTTCCGTTCGGTTTGGCAAATAACAATGTCCTGCAAAATGGCAGTTTACAATGATTAGGTTATTATTAGGTTATATAACAAATGGTTTTGTTTCATATTGTTTTATTTATTGTGCTAAAAACGTTTAACATGAGATCTCGCTTCTTAACATATTTTTTTTTTTTTAATTTTTTTTTTCAACGTTTATTCATTTTTGGGACAGAGAGAGACAGAGCATGAACGGGGGAGGGGCAGAGAGAGAAGGAGACACAGAATCGGAAACAGGCTCCAGGCTCTGAGCCATCAGCCCAGAGCCTGACGCGGGGCTCGAACTCACGGACCGCGAGATCGTGACCTGGCTGAAGTCGGACGCTTAACCGACTGCGCCACCCAGGCGCCCCAACATATTTTTAAGTGTACCATACAGCATGGTCAACTTACAGGCACAAGGCTGCACAGCAAATCTAGAACTTTCTCAACGTGCTTAATGGCATCTTAGCAGCAGGACTGGTGTATTTAACACGCCTCCCTCAGTGGGTTGGATTTGCCCCTAAGGAGTTGAAGAGTCACCCCTTTCACTTTCTAAATGATGGAACACACTGGCCCGAAACAGGGCTAGAAGCATTTTATCCCCTGGCTCCTACCCACTTGCCTCTGGATGCCACTCTAACCAGGCAAAAGACATGTCAGGACACAAGCTATTTGACACATTTCCATGGCTTAAATCTCCCCTGCAAAACTGCTGGAGTTTTCGCTGCTTGAGGACCATCTATCTTGCACGCCTCGGTCAGGTGTACGTTTTATATCTAGTTCAAAAGGAAACAGCAGTACTTAGGCAGATGTATGACAGCATATGGTCAGGATTTAGATGACTACATAGTTGCACCTGGAAATCAAATATCAGCACAGGCAGCCCCCTCTCGCTTGCCCAGGGCAGCAGCCGCCTAACGGGGCAGAGAGAGAGCTGGCAGGTCAAATGCAATCCAGATGTCTCTTCCATCTCCTCGTCCTCTTCCCATGCAACCTTCTATTGTTTTCTTTGTCCTTTGGCAACATTTCTAAGTTTCCAAAGGAGTAAAAGAGCCCAGAAAATCGAAACAAATATGTGTTGAAAGCCTAACAAACATACCACCCATTGAGCAGTTAAGGCTTTCTTGAAAAGTTAGCTGTTTTCGCTTTTTAAAAGGTTTGTTTTCATTCTCTTTTTCAGAAGCATCAGATTTTTGTAGTAATCCTTGGTCAAAGATTTGGAAGAAGAGCATCCTTCATCGCTTAGTTTTCAGATTGCTAAGGCAACTTTTGTGAAAGTGCCATTTTGGATGTCACTGAATGTCAATAATGTCCCAGCCACCTGCTCAGATTCTAATGTTTACATATTGTGACTATCCATTTATTGCATTTTACTCTGAAATCTAGTGTGTTGCTTGGGGTAGCTCACTAGTAAAGGATCTTGTTTTATCTTTTCAAAATACTTTTCCCCCCTTAGGCGTGTCATGGGACCTCTTTGTTCCTTAATGTTTCTATAATATTTCAGATAGATAAAAAGATAAAATATGGTAAATGTGTTGAGAGCTTCCGATCTCTCTGAAGCAGTAATTAATCATTCAAAATCTCTGATATGAAGATCGCTTTGTAAAACAGGCCAAAACAAGATTGGGGGATGGACTTGCCCAGGAAAAGGAATAAATAAAAATAGCCAGTTAACATAAATTCTTCAAAGCATAAATGAAGAGCTCATTGTCCTACCGAGAGAGAGAGAGAGAGAGAGAGAGAGGAAGAAGAAGAAGAAGAAGGAGGAGAAAAGAGAAAAATGAAGAAGAAAGGGAGGTAGGGAGGGGAGGAGGAAATGGGGAGAAGAGAAAGAAAAGAAAGAAAGAAAGAAAGAGAAAGAGAAGAGAGAAGGAGGGAGGGAAGGAGGGAGGGAGAGAAGGAGGAAGGAAGGAACAGAAAGAAAAAGAAAGAAGGAAATAAGTGAAAGGAGAGAGAAAGAAAAAGGTAGCTTTATTAGTCCATGATTGCCCTTCACAGTATGTGGACAAAATGCACACTTAGAAGGAAACTTAAAGTAATGAGAGGTGGCAGCTTCTGGTGATTAATTTTTTCCCTATGTGATCTACAAATGTGGCATTTGACTTAAAGTTATCAGGTAGAGTAGTCTGTCTAATTCTTACTCAATTATTCTGTTACTAGAAATAGGCCTTGTTCATATTAGCACCTTGTTCCTGTATTAACTGTTTAAATATTTGATTTTTATGGCTTTCTGGTTAGTCACGATCTAAGAAAGCTATCTATATTCTGAAAATAAGGCTGTTATATTTATTTTGTAGAAAATCATTAATCAGTGGGAGGGCAAAGCATTAAACATAGAAAAACAAAACAAATTGTATCAACTTTGTATAAAAATATTAATAGCCATTGTCTTCTGATACGTATGTAGGAGCGGGGAGAGTTGGTGTCAGACAGGCATAGATTGAATTCTTACCCCCTCCTTTGCTAGCTGCATTCTTGCTCTCTCCGAGGCTTAATTTTATCCTCCATAAAACGGATATAATAATTTTTGTGAAGGTTAAGTCACACAGAACGCAGACAAAGCGCTTGGTACTGGGTTGGCTCTTGTTAAATGTCATTTCTCCTTACTAAATTTTTGTGCTTCAAAATATTTCTAACTGTTTGTTATAAACAGTGGTTCCCCAAACTGAGAACTTTCGTTACAAAGCTGTTCCAAAGACAGCCCTGGAAACCCGAACCGGCAGCTGTTGTGCGATCTCAAAATGAAGAGAGGCTCTCCTCTGGCTTCTTTCCCCACCTCGCTGAGCTCGAGGGGTATTGGGAACAACTGAGTCTTGTTTTTATTTGTCATGGATTCTCTTTTTGCGAGATCGTTACCTAAATTAGCCAGTAAAATATACAGACAACAAATGAACCAGAAATGCCATAATCCCCTGCCCGATCAGCCCTGAACCACTTCATGAGGTGGCACTGAGACTGTATCAGGAGATTGATGTGTGTGAAAACAGTTCACATTCTTTGCAGGAAAGTATCCTTGGTGTCATTATTTATTACTCACAGGAATGAAAATATCACCACTGCTCTAATTAAAGAAATTCGTATTGAAGCCCACTGTAAGCCTGTTTCTCAGATTTGTCCAAATAATATGGAATTGGAGAAAAAAAGTTTCTTCTTTCCTTCTTCTCCTTCTTCTTCTTCTTCTTCTAATGTAAGCATACTGAAAGAAACCCTATTAGTGCTCCTATATCCAAAGGAAAAGAGTTGCACACGCATGCAGGCACACACACAATCCTATTAGTAGTATGCTCCATCAGGAAATCTTAAAATGATTGATATTTAAAGTATTATCAGCTCAGGTGGAAGTGGAAAAGCTCCCATCAAATACAAATTTATACAACTGCATTTTTCCCTTCTCTTTCTTTTCTGCAAACCAGCTAGCCAGCTTCCTTTCTCTCTCTCTCTCTCTCTCTCTCTCTCTCTCTCTCTCTATTCAGAGTCTTCCCCTTCTGTCTACCTCCCCTCATTACCCAGCCCCAATTTGTACACACACTCCACGGTCCCCCATCCCCAACCCCCATCTCTAGCGGTGTGAAAATAGAAAAGCATCTGAGGATCTGGGCAGCCTATCAGTTTGCTAAGGTTCATTTTAGCTAATCCAGACATCCCGCACAGCAGGGGGAAAACTGCTGTATCTAGTGAAACAAGAGCATGAATAATTAAAACTCTGTTATTAATGAACTTCCAGTCGTTATGTAAATGAAACTGATTTCAAGTCTAATTTGTCAGCCTGAATTCTTTTTCTGTTCTCCCTTTGTCTAGGACAAGAACTCATCATAATGGACTTGATAATAAAACACTAGTAGACATGCTGTGTGCAGTGCCCATCTGAGTTAGAGCTTTTAGCTTGGTTAATTGATACAGTTACTCCAGAACAAGTCTATAAGGCATTTTGTATGGCTCTAAGTTTTAAAAGCCGCTCTTTTTCCCTTTGACAGGCTTGCCTATTCTTCGCAATACCTCATTATCATTTACCTTTACACGAGGGGTGGCATATAATTACTGCCTAGTAAATAGTTTCTTTTGCAATATCCATGATGTTCAAAGACAGCAGAGTTCAAAAAGGTCCAGGGGAAGGGAAGTCTGTAGTCTTCTGAGAATAGCGAATAGCCACCAGGGAGAGAAAAGAGAAGAAAAGAAAAAGGAATACTTGACAAAGCGCAAGACCACTAAGTACCAGTCGCCCACTCTTCTACCCTCAAGTGTCACTCATGCTATTGGTGGCATTGTCCAAGTGATACCCTGATGTCTGTGGCCACATATTTCAGCTGCATTGTTTAGATCCACCGTATTGTTTGTGAAATCAGTCACTATTAAGGTGACAGCTTCAAATTCTACAATCTGATGTCCTGGAGTTGCAAATATTTCACACAGCGTAAGAGCAATAATTCCTTAAACAGAGAGCTACTTGGTGGTGTCATAGAGAACTTACTGAGCTTAAATCTTTACATTTGAATTTGGAAAATACTTCCGTGTTATTTTTAGGGAAACGAATAAATTGGATATCAGAATTAGTACTTTGGATATGTGGCACATGGTTTTATTTCTGTAAGGCAATGTATTAGTAAGATAATGGAAATTAACTCCTATCATGTATGCCTGTCACATTAAAATAATTAATTTTGCTCCACGTTTAGAAGAAGGGAAAAATTCAGAACAAGTCATTCAAAACAACCCTCAATCTTTTAAGCTACCATGATGCTTGCTAATCTGGTAGATTTTTCAGTATAGAATCATAGTTCACAATAATATTAAGAACTAAGAAACTTCTTTAGACCCCGCCAATATTGATGCAGCAGCTCCTAGGGAGTTTGCATCCTTGTACCGGTTATCTGCAGTTCTTTTGCATCATTGAAATGAGAGAAGTGTCGCAGGCATTGCTTCCCTCTGCTGTCTTTTGTTATTTTGTAACATTGCTTTGTTTACAGTACCAAAGAATAAATATTATCCTAATCACTTTTGTCCAAACAAAGAAAAATGGGCATCTCAGCGTCTGCCCAAGTGATATAATCCATCCTTCAGGAGTCAGTCATGGACTCCCAACACACGTTTCAGTCACCTAAAGTATGCTAGATACAGGGCTAAAGCAATGGAAACAAAAATATGAAATGAGAACAATCATTTTTAAAAAGGGGGACAGAGGTCAATTAGCCATATTTACAACTTGTTGTGAAAGGTGCTATGTATATGGTATATATACACTATATGTATGTGTGTGTGTGTGTGAATATATAGTGTACAAAAATGTGTAAATTGTCAGAGAAGGCAAAAGTAATTTAATTTGCCAAGAAGCCAGGAGACACGATGTTTCAGAGCATACCGTCCTCTCTACTTCGTCTAATGGCAAAATTTTATCTAGCCCGAGCCACTGTCAGTGTTGTCAAATGCAAGGTCTGGTTATAATTTGATTCCTTTTCTCCTGGATGCATTATGTAGCAATCTATGCCTCAATTTCCCAGCCAGCAAAAGGCACACAGTTATTCCAAAACATGTCTGATTTTCACAATGTCAAAGTAGAAGTCGAAGGTGTAGTTTAAACAATTTCAGTTCCCTGCGATTTCAGAGGGACGTGACCGGACCCGTGGTATCACCACAGGGACAGCACGATTTAATGTCTGGTGGTGCCCAGCTCGATCCTGCTCAAGGAACTGTCCCACAACATATGTCAGTTTCGCCTTGAAGAGGTTTTGTTCCCATTGTGCCTATGCTGACGTTGCTAAAACCACTGCCCGCTCTCGAATTTTGATAAACCCTGGAATTCCTCTGAGCCAATCTAGACCTAACAAGTACCTACATGAAAAGACAAAGGCAGCCCAGTGATACGTGCAAGATATGTGATGACACATAACATACAACGTCACACACGCAAACACACATACACACACAAATACCACGTCTTCCTACTTCCGATGGATAACAGGCTCATGGGGCCAGGAACTCTATTCATTCCTAGCCAACTCCAGAAGAAGTCATAAAAATACATAATCTGAAATTAAAGTCAATTAAGCTACGTCGCTTCTTTGGAAAAGTTAAAAGGAAAACACACATAAGTAATAGAAATCAATTATTGTATATTCCCAGGTCTATTCTTATAAGCTGGAGAGGTAATCAATCACTCCAGAGATTTCTACAAGGTAATTACTGTTTATTCTTTAATGATAGTACCGTCTCCCTCTTCTTCCTTCACACCAGCCCCCTGCAGCTGCCACCTCACAGAAAGCAAATAAGTTACAGTTGGGAAAAAAAAAAAAAAAAGGCTGAAAGAAAGTTTGGTGTTCTGCATAATGTGAACAATAAGCCTGCTGACCTTCATCCCCTTCTGTGACCCGAGGCTGCAATACTTTATGGCCCATGCTGTATGTACACATCATAACTGCTTTTCAGTAATAAATGTGGCCGTGGCTTTGAGAGGACACTGCTGCCTAGGGAGAATTAATGGGAAATATCTTTCTTGTGGATGTTTAGTCACTTAAAAGAACGAAGTTTGAAAATAATAAGCAGCTGAATAAGAACATGGGCCAATTAAGAATTTAAAACAACCAGCATCCAACTACGTCTCTTTCCCCTCTTTCAAAAGAAGGGGAGAGAAATAAAGAGTAAAAATAAATGCTGCTGCTATTACGGAGAGCCAAAAGCACTAACCAAGAGATTTCACAGCGCTTCAGTCAGAGCTAGGCTAATGAATATAAGTTACCTTAGCTGGTTTTAGCTGACTTTGAAATTAAAGTTCCAAACCCTTGCATGGAGGGAGAGCTGGATTTGAGCAAAATGGACTTAATAAACTCCATTGTGCGATTAGATCCCTAGTGAGATTTCCTGCCCATCCATGACCAATCGGTATTATTTTTCAGTGACTGGTACTTTTGTGAGCAAGATTGGGGTTTCTGGGAGTGATTAGCACTTTTCACCATTGATTGACAGGTTCAAACAGAAATGAGACAATAGGAGGAGTCATTAGGAATTCAAATGTAAGGTTAGTGTTTGCAGGCTTTGCAACTGATTTTACTAGAAACAAAACTATATGTAAGGAAAGGGGTTAATGTTGCAAAAGTTAACTTATGAGGTATAAATTAATCTTTCCAATTTCGAAAAAGTTTTTCAGAATTGAAATTAATCAAAAACAATGAGGAGATAAAATAGCAATATTTTGGGCGTTCTTTCTAGAGATTTCTAACGCCGGCCAGGGATGCATTTAGCTCTTTGCTTTAGATATTTAAGACCCAAAGATCTAAAATTTTAGAGAAATCCTCAGTTGCAAAGGGTTTGATTTGGTTTTCTCGTAGGTAAAAAATCTTGTCGACAAAAGAATAAGTATTGTTTTTCTAAGAAAAGAAATATGATGAAGCTGTCCAGTATATCCAGGGAAGATTCCTTAGGGAAATAATTACGGTGAATGATTCTAGCATTGACCAGTAATTGATAATTGGCCACAAATAATTAGGGTAGAATATATTTACTGGTGTAAATTATGCTAATAGCTCAGCCTCGTCCCTAGGTGCTGATGTTGGTTTCTTATAAGTAATTTTGTTTTAAATTCGCCTTATAAATGTAGCATACTATACTTGAAAATTTAATCTTGTTTGGTATCAAAGCAAAGGCAGATAATACAGAATTAAACAAGCCTCATCAAAGAAGAAAACTAAGATGAGCACCGTCATTTCTCAGGATGTTTTGGTAAGAGTGGACTTCTCGTGGGAAAAGAAGTTTCCCGGGACAAAAATGCACACAAACTGTGTTTTGAAAGAAGCAGAACCAAATCAGAGCCAAATGCGTGACTCGGAGTCACCTCACAGATTTGACTAGAAGCATTTCCAATACCTCATAAGCTGTTAATATTTAAAGGACGATAGCATAAATCCAATACCCTGTGCACAAAATAATCATTGCATCAGATTTTTATGCATATCCAGTGTGCAGCTCAACATTCAAGCTGCATTTTTTGAATATGTTGTGACTAATTTATGCCAAGTTTTCATCAACCTAGCATTTTTCATTTTTCAATTGACATACAAAGTTCTGTAATTTGTGTGCTCAGTATGTTAATACACTGAGATGGTAAGAGAAGATCCAAGCATCCCGATAACAGAAATAAACTGTCAGGGGGCCTCGACGGAAGTGAGGGGTCAAGAAAAGAAGCACAAGCCAGTAAGTGGCTGGTGTTAGGATTTGTGTGGGTCCTTAATAATGCACACTTCCACAGCACGAGATGATTTCGGCCATTCTTTCTTAACCAATTGACCCACCATCTGCTCTACAATTTCCCTCCCAAATTTTAAGGCATGCTCTATAAATAAGGGGTTTTCACACTTTGCTGCAAATCGGAATCACCTGCGCATCTTTAAAAAATGCAGAGGCGTGGCTCCTTCTGCACACACTCTGATTTCTTGGTGTGGGGCACAACCTAGGCATCAAGAGATTTTTCTAAGCTCTGCAGGAGATTCTAACGTGCAGCAAAATTTGGGAAACGTGGCTGTGATGGTTTCTGCCTCGGTTTTTTCTAATTTGGTCGGAAGAGACACGGATGTCCTCTCTTACACGTAGTTAAAAGAAATGCTTCTCCGTCTTGCAGTTGATTTCAGACACACAGCTCCTTGATCTGCTGTCTTCTGAGAAGGATCACATCCCCGTACTCAGTGCTTCTGGCAAGCTCGCTTACTGCCTCTCATCTGCTCTCAACTTCTTCCTTATTTTCCTTTTTATACTCTTTCATCCCCTAAAGTACTACAGACCAACCATTACCCCTTGGAGTTTTCAGTTCTTATCCAATTTCCTATCTTTAGCTCTCTTTGGTATCTTATCACCAGTCTAAGCATGAAAAAGTTTCCTTTTCAGTGTTACCTATTTCTTTCTCGTTATCCGAAAACCCACAGGCAGGCTCTACTCCTTCCTTGAATCTTCATTCAAGAACTAAGTTACGACTCTTAGTGATTTTTTATCTCATTAGAGTGGACTTCTCTGTTTCAGACTCTGGTTTCTGTCTCCTCCCAAAAGGCTCATTGGGGTCTGTAGGAAATGCTACTGTCAGACTTCTTGTCATTTCCCCTGCTCATCATGAACACGTCGCCAGTGTGTTTCTTAAACGCATCCTATCCAATTTGTCTCCCTATTCTCTTTTCCCAGAACCTCCTTCAGTTCGAAGCTAACCCCAGAATTACAGGTATGGCTGCGAGTATGCCTAGAGAATTGATAGCAACCCTTCCTACATGCTTGTATACCGAATGAATGTGCACAGAGGACGGTTCCACGATGACCAAGAGCCTCTCTCGATTTCCTAGAAGTCCTGTAAGCCTTAGAAATGCATTTGTTCCTCACCCCTGTTCTCCTTCCTTTCCTCAACTCATTTCATCCAGATTCCTACAGCTGACACTGAGCCAGGATCATCCAAAGGGTCAGGAAGGAGTACACAGAACTGATAGTTACATACATCTATGTCTGTGTTCTATTCTTTGTCAGATTATGCAAATTGTAGACTTGTTTGAAAAACCGTAAAAGGAATGAATGCCATTTTGCATTCCACCTAAAGGTCTGTTTCCCAAATAAACTGAACTTTGTAAAATCCATCATCATCCTGGTTCTAACCCCCAAGGCTCCGAACACACTACTGCCTGTCTCATCAGATTCTATACTCAAGCTTCTCCCTGGCCTCCCTCTTCCCTTTCTTGTCTCCATTATCCTGTTTCAAGTTCTACATTCTCATTTAGCAAAGTCACCGCCACCTTGTTTTTTTCTCAACTCCCTCTTACAAATTCACTTCTTGCCTTGACACTTTTCTATGATAGCTTTTCAAATAAATCTTCTTTCAGAGGAAAAGAAACAAAAAGGTTTAAAAAAAAATTAATGTTTACTTATTTTTGAGAAAGAGAGAGACAGAGCGTGAACAGGGGAAGGCAGAGAGAGAGGGAGACACAGAATCCAAAGCAGGCTCCAAGCTCTGAGCTGTCAGCACAAAGCCTGATGCGGGGCTCGAACTCTCGAACTCACGAGCCATGAGATCATGACCTGAGCTGAAGTCTGATGCTTAACTGACTGAGCCATCCAGGGGTCCCAAAAAAGTTTTTTTTTTTTTTTAAGTCAAGGAAATATATACCAGTGAAGAGAACCCTACCTTCTTTCTGGATGCACTGCATTTCTAAGTTATTTAATGCATATGTGTCACATGATTATATACGTCAATCCCGGATGGAAAAACAAGCTCAAAGTAACACAAAAGAATGATAACTGCTCAAGAATCAGTAAGCAAGATTCAGTTGTCACAAAATGAGTTAACAAGTATCACGGTGAGTTTTTTTTAAAAAGTGACTTCAAAAACTAGTACGGTTATTTTTAATTTGTCAATTTTATTTTTTATTTATTTTTTTTTTAATTTTTTTTTCCCCGACGTTTATTTATTTTTGGGACAGAGAGAGACAGAGCATGAACGGGGGAGGGGCAGAGAGAGAGGGAGACACAGAAGCGGAAACAGGCTCCAGGCTATGAGCCATCAGCCCAGAGCCTGACGCGGGGCTCGAACTCACGGACCGCGAGATCGTGACCTGGCTGAAGTCGGACACTTAACCGACTGCGCCACCCAGGCGCCACTAATTTGTCAATTTTAAATGAAGTCCTGAACATGCAGAGTTGTGTGTGTCTTAATAGAGAGAAGAGTGGTTTCTCTGAGTTCAGACTTGGGAATTGGGTAGATTTGTTTCAGTTCCTTACTGCAGTTGCGTTAGTGGTATAAGCTTCAGCAAGCAATTTAACTTTTCATGGTCTGTTTCCTCATTGGTAACATAGAGGTGTACATCTTATCTCATTTGGAGGATATTTTTGAGGTCTAAGTGAGAGAAGACCTTTTAAACACATGGCAGGGTTGAGGCACAGGAGGAACTCTGTAATGGTTATTGACCCTGTTACTACCAATGCGCCTTAGTATATCTCTTACCAAATATGTAGGTATCTTTCCTATATTCCTTCAGCAGCTATGCTATGATTCTTTTTTCAGACCACTCCAGATCCATCCTGGCTTTTAACACACCAACACAAAGAGATGTTATAATCGTTCTTAAATCAATACCTCCGCATTATTCAGTATTATGTATACTTTGCTCACTTTTCATATAAGAAAAATTTTTAATGGAAAACATTAATACTCCATGTGCTTTCAGTATAGTGTATCTGTTATCAGCCTCTATAGCCACTAGATGTCAATACAATGTTTATCTGGGAAGTTTAATAAAGACTCATTAGTATCCTATTTAATGATTAACTAATGTATTCCTTTTGCAAGATATTGTAACATTGAAGGGTTTCAGAACATTTCACCATAATATTTATGGAATTGACTCCACTAACAACTGAAACGCTTCACTTCATCCAGTTGTAAACAGTTGTTGAATAGAAACAGTTTTAAGCCCAAATCAAATTAAAATTGCTAAGAAAAATGTACATAGGCAGAATATAATTGCCCTAATTGGATTTTCTCCAGGTACTTTACTTGTAGAAACACAATGAGATCCTTATTATTCATAAGTGGATAAGACCTACATTTTATATTTCACTTTACAGGTAGCATCTTAACTTTTCATAGGTACAATAGTAATTCTGAGAGAGGAAATAATCTAAGGTATTTTTACACTCATTTCCTTCAGGATATTGGCTATTTTACTAATGATCTGGCTAAAGATAATTTAAATTCCTGTCAAAACTCAGCTTTGGAAGGCTTGAGTATTTACTCTTCAATCTTTAACCCTCAAATTATAGTCAATAACTTTTCCCTGAACATACTAAATAACTATTATTTTTGGAGGCTCTTGCTGATGTGGAGAAATGTAATTCAAATCTCCTTTCCTTTGACATTAGAGTGTCATGACTTATATGTGAAATAGAGAGAAAAGGACCTCAAAACAAAATATAAAAAAAATCAAGCAAAGAAGAAAAGGAACCATATTGTCTTTACCTGGGAAAATTATTAAATGTATTTTTGCCTAGTTTTTGTAAAAAAAAACCATTTTTATATGTTTTTTTTCTCTCATTATGTGTCATATAATCTATCTGTTCATTTTAGCCAAAAAAAAAAAAAAGCTACCAAGAAAAGTTGGAAAATCTACTACTCTAAAAGAAATTTTTAGTCTAATCATTAATCAAAATATCTCTTGCTATGTGTTCTGGGAGTGTCCTACATTGCTAACCCCCAACCCTAAACAAAACTGCATTGTAATAACATTTTAAGACAGAAACTGAAATTTTAGGACAATATGAGGGAGTTTCTATTTTTCATCGCCTGCCTTTCCCCATCTACACTGCAGGTTGGCAATATTTTACATAAGATTATAATTTAATACTAAATATTTTAGGAAGAAAGCGAGGGTAAAAAATAGTGGAGAGGGAGGAAGGAAACTGAGGTCAAGAGGGTCTATCTGAGATCCACTCATTAATTTCCCAACCATTTTATGAAAATTCTCTTTACAATTAGGACCCCAGTGCCTGTTATGTGATGGGTTGGTGTAAGTAAATCAGACATGGAAAGGAGGAAGAAATGTTGATGTGGAAGGTGGAGGGAGTGACAGAGGGAATGGCATGTAGGCGAGAAAGATTTGTGTAGGTTCGGAATGTTGAACTGACCTGTCTAATTGCCCCCAGACTTTCAGCTGTGGTTCAAAAGGTGAGAATAAAAAGTGTCAGCCCACTTTCAAGGGGGACTAGCCCCTGGTTGCTCAGTGTGGTAGGTAGTAGGTGCATGAGCCTATGGAGCACTGGGAGTATGCCTAGTTGAGCTGAGATGTGCCGTGTGTTAAATGCACACCAATGTTCAAAGATGTGGTCTGGAAAAAATATGAACGATCTCATCAATATTTTTGTATTGATTATGCCTTGAAATAAAATTTTGGATTTATTTGGATAAATAAAAAATGTATTAGTAAAATTAATTTCACTTCCTTCTTTTGACCTTTTAAATGTGGCTAGCAGAAGATTTAAAATTACGTATGCGGCTTGCGTTGTATTTCCACTGGACAGCAGGGCACTACCCCACCCAGGAGGGCCTTGCTAACAGAGATCAAAAATGGTCCTGTGACCCTTACACTATCATTATCTCCATCTTAATATTGTAAGACTAATTAGAAAGTGAAAAATGGTTTGTAAAGGAGAAATTTAGGCCTGTCAAGAATAGCACTGTGGCATCTTCCTTCCATCGAGCAAGGGATGTGCTTTTTCCCGACATCAAGTCAAGCAAAGAGTTTCAAAAAAGAACCCTTTGTTCAGATGGAGGCCAACACCTCATGCTAGGGTTGCTGAAACTCTTAGGCAACTGTCTCCTGGTACATGGAGCTGACGGTGGTTTGAGGGCTCTCAGAAAAACCACCTGGGCTTCTCACAGTTGGAGGAAGTCAAAAGCCGAATTAGTGGTGGGGGGAGAAGGGATAGTAAAGAGGTAGAAGGAAGAGATTAGTTCCACTGTCTCTCGTGGAGGTCCTCACATGCGCAGGCTTGAATTGGGGAAGAGAAAGGAACTTGAGTTGGATGTGAAAGGAACACTGTGGGGGCGTGTGGGTGACTCAGTCCATTAGGCTTTTGACTTGGGCTCAGATCATGATCTCAGCCTGGTAGGTTTGAGCCCCGAGTCGGGGACTGTGCTGATGCTGTGGAGCCTGCTTGGGATTCTCTCTCCCTCTCTCTCTGCCCCTCCCCCACTCGTGCTCTGTCTCTCTCTGTCTCGAAAATAAACATTGAAAAAACATAAAAAAAGAAAGGAACATTTTGGTTTGCATACAACTGTACTTTTTAATAGCTGAAAATGACACATCGAATACATGTAAAAGACCAAAAAAAAAAAAAAATCTATGGAATATGTCTGAGTTCAGAGGGAGGAAAAGATCTTTTACATTTCTTGTCTGTCTCCCGCCATTAGAATTTAAGCTCCAGGAAGGCAGAGTTGTTTTGTCTGTTTTATTTTCACCTGCATAATCTAAGTAGCGTAAAATAGTACTTGGCACATAGTAGGTATGCAATAAATATCGGTCGAATGGATGAATATATGAATCTGACATAATATGACTAAAGGCAGTAATTGGAGAGAAAATGCTTCCTTTTGTACCTTTATGGTCTAGCACATTCAGTAAACCTGACACTTGTGTTAGGGAAAGCAATGCCTAAGTCATTTGATGAACATGAAGTGGCTGGTAGATAAGGTGAGGGATTGTTGGTCAGTTTAGCAAATGCAGTCCATTTTAGAAATTATAGAGTAGAGTCAAATCACCGCATGATGCTCTACTATCAAGAACTCTTTGGGGCGCCTGGGTGGCGCAGTCGGTTAAGCGTCCGACTTCAGCCAGGTCACGATCTCGCGGTCTGTGAGTTCGAGCCCCGCGTCAGGCTCTGGGCTGATGGCTCAGAGCCTGGAGCCTGTTTCCGATTCTGTGTCTCCCTCTCTCTCTGCCCCTCCCCCGTTCATGCTCTGTCTCTCTCTGTCCCAAAAATAAATAAACATTGGGGAAAAAAAAAATTAAAAAAATAAAAAAAAAAAAAGAACTCTTTTAAATTTTCCTTGCCAACAGTCTCATATTAAGGTTTGTGGTGCTTAAAAGATTTCCAGTGTTTTAGAGTTATTGAACTTCTTTCAGTCAGTAAGATCCTTAGTGAAATTTCTTCTATCATTCATGGCCAATTACCTTTGTTTTTTCAATTACTGGTCATTTTGTTTGAGATTGAGTTTTGAATGTGATGAACACTTTTCATCATTATTTTATGTAGATTCAAGGAACAGTGAGAAAGATTGTAACTTTGACAAAGATATGCGCTCCCATCTGCACAGTTCCTAACCTTCTCTGACAAAACACCTTAGTAGGTGGTATGAGACTGCTGCACTGAAGACCGAGGTCCCAAAAGCAATCTGAGTCAGCATGCTTGGTTCTTAGGTTTCTAAGTCTTTAGTGCTCTAGCTCTTTAGTTTCCTAGAGCTCATCGACATCGCTTTTTGTATCTCAAAGTCAAACAGGGTATGACAAAATGTTACATTTCCAGTTTAGAAAAGTTTGTGCCTGAACATTTTTCAAAAATGCACTCATGGCCATAACAATATACTCACGTCTGGCCACCTGAGTGGCTCAGCCGGTTGAGGGTCCGACTCTTGATCTCGGCTCAGGTCAGGATCTCATGGTTCTCGAGATCGAGCCCCGAGTTGGGCTCTGTGATGACAGCGCAGAGTCTGCTTGAGATTCTCCCCCACCCCCTCCCGCCGCCACCCGTCCTCTGCTTGCTCTCTTTTTCTCTCAAAACAAACAAACAAACATAATAAAAGTATATACTCATGTCATATTCGTGACTTCTCTATTTCAAAGTATGTTAGAAGATGGTGATGATTATTTTATCTGGGTATGTGTACCTAGCTAAATCAGCTAAGATTATATGCACTAGCCGTCCCTCACCTGAACACAGGTGGACCATGATGGTTTCCGTCACTTTGGTCCATGTCCTGACACCTCTTTCTCTTTCTTCATTGCCTGACATCTTTGTTAAAAGGTGACTACTCGCCTTTAAGTTCTATATGAGATCCTTCTCAAAAGATTTTTAAAGCATTTGTGCATATTTTAGAATATTTTATGAAAGGGAATTAGGAATCTCTATTTTTCTATTCCTTAAAATAAAAATATGAGCAATTGTTTCTAATTTCCATCATTTCATGGGTGGTGGGAAAAGAATGTTGCAACCTTTAATAATTTTGGAAAGGATTTCATCTTTCTTAAGGAGAAAAACAGCAAGAATCTGTCATGCTAGAAAGGGTACTCTATGAGAAGAGATGGGCAGAGAAATGCAAAAGACAAGGAAAGCAGTAAGGGATGAAGACTGGGGCAAGTAGATTCAAATGGATAGAAGAGGAACAAAATGTAGGGGTATCAGATTGTTGTCAACCAGGATTAATAGTGGCTTTCCTGAAGCAGATTGTTTAGAAAAATTTTAAGACTATTACAACCTGTATAGGAAAGAGTGCTGTGATCATGGTGCATGGATACACACCGAACCCACATAGTTTAATTTTATATATATATATATATATATATATATATAGTATATATTTATATTTATATAATATATATAATTATATATACATATATATAATTTATTATCAAATTGGTTTCCATATAACACCCAGTACTCATCCCAACAGGTGCCCTCCTCATGCCCATCACCCACTTTCCCCTCTCCCCCACTCCCCATCAACACTCAGTTTGTTCTCAGATTCACCACCAATGTCGGAGAATCCTAGCTATGTCAACACTGAAGAACTAGCTCAAAACTTATTTTTTTCCACTGAGAAAAGAAAACTCTTCCCCCTATGCAGTTAAGTTTAAAACAAATCTATAGTTTGGAAAGAACATAAGCCAGAAGGGGGGGGGGAGGAGAAGAAAGAGGAGGAAAAGGAGGACGAGGGGGAAGAGGGGAGCCGAGGGAAGAGAAGAAGAAAGGAGGAGAAGAAGATCATTTGACTATTTCAGATTCACTTACATCTTTGAGGTCTCCATTATTATTTTTTTTAATTTGTTAATGTTTATTTACTGTTGAGAGATAGAGAGGGAGCATGAGCATGGGAGGGAGAGACAGAGAGAGGAGAAGACATAGAATCCGAAGCAGGCTCCAGGCTCTGAGTTGTCAGCACAGAGCCCGACGCAAGTCTCGAACTCACAAACCGCGAGATCATGACCTGAGCCGAAGTTGGATGCTCAACTGACTGAGGCACCCAGGCACCCCATTCATTATTATATCTTAAACTACTAAGAGAGCTTGTATTGATGATTGGTGGGCTACTCTAAGTTTAAAAAAAAGAATTATGGAGAGTACAAAAAGTGTTAGAAATCTAGGAATAAGGCAAATATTCTTCCAGCACTCAAAAAGAGGAGGAAAAGATGAATTGTATTTACCATGGAAGCAATGGCTTTTCTCCTCTCCAAAGTGAAAACTTCCACCTATGCTCCCTCTTGTCACGCATGCCAAGATCCTTCCTTCTTCTCTCACAAGACAAATTTACTGAAAGAATAGTATGACCATTTACCTTCCATTTTTCTTCTTCTATGCTTCTTAATTCCTTACGGTGATTCCATTTAATTCCACTGGAATCTTACAAAGTTCCTACTCAAAGAATTGCTAAATGTCCAGTTTGCAGTGCATCATTCAACATCTTTCATTACACTTTCTTTCACGTGACATCATGTTACTTTAATGTATGAGACCATATACTTTCTGGTAGTTATCCTATATCTTCCTCAAGCTCCTCATCTGGCCTCTCCTGTTCTGACTATAAGTATTCTCCTAGATTCTGTCCTCATCCCAAATGTTTGACTTCAGAAACATTCATGACAACCATGAATTAAACTATATTCTTTGATGACCAATACTTAAATCTACCTGCCTAGCCTGGACCACCTAAATGTTGACCTTGGCTTCCAGCTACCCACTAGAAATAACCACGGTTGTCTTACACATACTTCAGTTCAATTTGTCCAAAATAAAATATATGTTCTGTGTTCACAGACATGATTTTCCTTTTGTTCTCTAGATTGGTCAGCCATTCCTGGTGACCTGCTCTTGAACCAATATTCTGTACCCACCATACATTTTACTAAGGTTTATGTGTGACATATAATAGGCACAACAACCCTATGAGATGGATTGTGATGCCCTTTCTGCAGATGAGGAAATGGAGGCACTAAGAGGTTAAGTTTCTTGTTCCAAAAAAAAACACTAGGCTATTAATTTGTAGTGTCAGAATTCCTACTGACATCTAACTGTCTTGGGAGACAATCACATTTTTGTGTGATCCTGAAAGAAACACGGATGAGGAGAGGTAGATTTATTCTGTTTCTACAGAGGGCAGAACTGGAACAATGAATGGACACTGTGAATCCAGATGTCAACGAATTTGTCAAAAAACTTCTTTAAAGGTGGCATTGTGGAGCGAAGTTTCCAGGCAAACTAATGGCTTTAGACGCAGGACTGTTGCAGAAAACTCTTTTGGACAGAGAGGAAATTTAGATCACAAAAACTCCTAAAGTTCACAGAAAATAATATTCCCTGGAACTGCCTCATTTGGATAATAAATTCAATAGTCTGCTTCTTAATCACATGAAAGACTAAACAGATACACACAGAACGTTTAATAAATATACTGCCTATTGGATTACCAACGGACTGTGTACTGAACAGTCTCAAGTCGTGAAAACGTAGGTAAAGCTACCATTTTAAATAGGAAAAAAGGTGTGTTCTTTTCTTATTTCAGTGGTTCAGCTGCTTTAGGTCATGTCCTGCTCTCTGTCTTTGAAAAACAGCTACCACGACTGCTGCAAATATTTGTAAATGACCCATCCCTGTAATGTAGTTCTAGCGGTATAGCATCACGTGGTGTGGTTTCAACAGGAAGAGGGGTGAAAAGGGTCAGTGTAATCAATCTGACACTGTGATGTGAAATTGAAGAGAACATTTCTTGTATCTGTGGGTATGATTTTTGCTTTTTCCCCCACAGGTGCAGTACATCCGCATTTTACATAGTTTGGGTTTTCGTTTGTTTTTGTTGTTTAAGACAGACTTTCATCTAGTTTTTATTGTTTTAATCTCTGCTTTTGGAAAGGGTCTATGCTTAACACTTCGAATCATGTGGTAATTATTACTCAGGAGAACTGGTAAATAGGGGCAAGGGGCAAGAGGAGTCGTCATGTCCAACTAAAACCATAGTGGGGAAAATAAGAAAAGTGAGGGACTAGATAAGAAATGCCAGAATTCCAGCCTGTGGCCAGGCAGGCTGGGCGATATGCCCAGGGCTCTAGCTGATTCTGCGGAGGCCACTGGCAGGTGCCTACAATAAGACTGTTCATCCCCTTTAATTAGCACCTCATCACTTGCAGCTTGGTGTCACCCAGCTGGCTAGAGCAAGATGACACCTCCAGCTTGAACTGGGCTCCATTCCATTTTCTTGGGGCTTTTGGAGACATGTGGTGCTTTCTTCAAGTGCAGCTGGTGCTGGCACTTTCATTGTAAATTTAAATCTCTGTTTGGAAAAAGGTGATAAGAACAGTTTGTTTCAAGTCCCTGGTGTTTCAGCCTTAAGCATTTCCCAGCAAATATATTCAAGGCTCCTTCTGGTTTGATCAACTACAATTTGTAGTCTTATTAATAGTAGCAGTGTTCAGATTCTCCTTAATGATATGCACCTCAAGGAAGTCTCTACATGGGCATCACTGTTTCTCTGTGGTTTAAAGTTTGTGCTGATTGCTTTTAGCATCTTTGGTGGTGCTTGTTGATCAGTGCAAGGTATGAGAAAAATACTGGTATCTGCATGCATTTATTTGAGATTGTTTTTCCTCGTTTCAATGGGACAAACATGGGAGACTTACTAGATGCATTCCATTTTATTGCAGTTCTTCTTCAATAAC
This sequence comes from Leopardus geoffroyi, assembly GCF_018350155.1. NCBI lineage: Eukaryota > Metazoa > Chordata > Mammalia > Carnivora > Felidae > Leopardus > Leopardus geoffroyi. The sequence goes on from NC_059328.1 coordinate 68,424,989, forward strand.
ACAGGTGCTCATATCTAAGGCTGCACAGTGAACATGCAAGAACTTCATGTCTGCTGTGTTTCTAACCAGTCCCCACTATCAGTATTTAACTCATTTCTTTATAAATTATCTGGATGTGCATTGTGCTTGAAAGTTATTATATAAATAACATCTTTATCTGTTTTATAACCAATTTGTATATCTCTTGGCCTTGGTCCCCAGGGTTGGAATTGTTGATGAAAGTATTTGTCTTTTCTTTGATTTCTTCATAAACTTCTTTATATGGTCTTTAGGCATCTGGTAACTAAAATTGGGAGATTAGGAATGAAGTAGCTCAAATTAAAATTACTTCACTTTTCTATAATATTCTGGGCAACCTACCAGATATCTTTATTGATTCTCTCAACTTCAAGATTACCCTTTTAAAATTATCATTATGTGTCCTAATAATACCTTAAATTGTATGCATGGTATTTTCTGGACATTATCTTTATTTGGTTCTCATGACAATTCTAAACTTCATAGGTAAGGAAACTGAAATTCACACAAGCTAAGTTGTGGGCTGGGGTCACCCAGCTGATGAAAGAGTTGTCAGATCCCAAGCCCAGTGCCTGTTCTACAACACGAGGCTGAAACCCACTAAGCGGCTCTAGACTGATCTACTTACCTTCATCCAGAATTTCTTGCCTAGTAAACCACCAACAAAGGCAACTAGGAACCCTTAGGCATTCGCAAGGGCCCCAGACATTATCAACCATGACACCTTGGCCCAGTAATTGAACTTCTCCAACTCTAGTTTAGTATTTGTAAAACATACAAAGTCATACCGCACTCGCATAAGAGGGCAAATATGTAGCTTGGTAACTGTTCATTAACTTCATTTCTCATTTACACTGGAAATCTAGATGCCTGACCTAATGTTACTAGGTGAGGCTGAAATAGTCTCAGTTGTTCAGTTAAGAACTATATGATGTTGAACTTGACAACTCGTCCTGAAGCAGAATACTATTTCAAATATAAGTTTTATTTTACAACATATAGTGTAAGACTACCCTACCTCTGTATAAAACAGATGAGAAATATTTTTCTAAAGAGAAGAAGGTCTAGGTAAACATATTGGGGAAAGGAAGTATGCAGTTTTTAAAACTTTACATAATTCATAATGAAAATGATAGGCTAGAAGTAATAGCTAACCCTTATTACATAACAACTAAGGGTTTTTTAATAAAATAATTTTATCTTCACAATAAAATTATCTGATGTATAGTTTTTATTAAACCAATTTTGCAGATGAGGAAACTGAGGCACAGAGTCAAGGCCATCCAGTGCAGAAATTTATACCAGTCTGTTGATAATGTTCACATGCAACCAGGGCAATATATTGCCTTAAAATAAATTAACTATCACTTCCAAGAGTAACTATTTGTCAACATACAGATTACAGTAATGAAGAGATGCTCTGAACTTCTGTCTTCCCAGATTAGAACTTTTGTGTATTTCAGCATTTATGTCCTGTCTTTACTTGTTAAAAATCAGTCATTGTCAATAAAACTACTCATTAAAGTTGAAAATAGATACAAATTGAAGACATTTAATTTGAACTTTGGATAACACTAAAAACATTTGTTCATTAAGTATTTTCCAGTTATTTCTATCAGTGTCTGGTGACAATTATTTTAAACATGTTAAAAATAACTGTAGATATTGGCAAATAATTTGTTAAGATAATAAAGGAGCTAATTGAGACTTCTAAACTAGGAAACCCAACAAACTGTCAGCAAGGAAATAATTTCACAAAAGTCAAGCTTTAGAAAACAAAACTTTCCAATTCAAACTCTGTGAGATGTAAAATCCCATGAGATTATTCCATGAGAAATATTTTCCCTATGAAGGTTATGCATTAATTCCATAAAGAGAGAGAAAGAAATTGGAAGAACACAATATTCAATATCACCTTTATTTTTTGTAATGTTTATGTTTGAGACAGAGAGACACACACACAATGTGAGGGGAAGGGGATGAGGGGCAGAATCTGTAGCAGGCTCCAGGCTCTGAGCTGTCAGCCCAGAGCCCGATGGGGGCTTGAACCCATGATCCATGAGATCATTACCTGAACTGAAATTGGACGCCTAACCACCTGAGCCACCCAGAAGCCCCTCAACATCACCTTTGATACTCTAGTCTTCCCTTTGACGTTGTTTCTACTGTCATTGGTTGAGGTTGCAGGGTGTGCCGCGGCTCTTAGCTCAGAAGTCCCTGGGCAAATGGGCAATTGCCTGGGGCTGCACCAACTCTGTCAGCCTGGAGCCTTCCTCCCCCTGAGTTGGAGGAGGACCAACAGTTGTGTTTTGTTAATCTGGGTAACCTCATTTTCTTCTCATTTAACTAGTGGGAGTTAATTGAACTGCCTGCTGAGATCTCTGGCACATAGCTAAATAAGGTGAAATGAGGTTACAGTGTTCCCTAACCCACTTTTGGCCCCATTTACAGTATGGACTGGTTTTCAGAGGGTCAGAAAACACTTTGAAAAAGGCAGATTGCATCCAACTACTTCATAGTTACGCCTATGTAGATTCTTGTTCTCCTCCTCCTTAACTCCACCCTCCACCCTAGATATTTAGTCCTTCCCTGTTTCTTCCTTCCATCTCACCCATATCCACTTCCTATCTTTCCAAGCCAATTATCAGCACATTTTTAGGACTCTCCCACATCGATGTGTCCCGTGATGCTTCCAGACACACTGTGTCCACACTTCTGTTGTCTGCAGTTCTTTGCCTCCTAACAGTCCTTGCTAATCCCTCCTTTGGCCTGCAAAGACTGTACCCACACAAGGTTAAATGTTGCTTTGGGGAAAAAAAAAAAATCCAACCAACATACTGCTTGTATTATTTAAAAATATCAAGCTGTTTGATATTTTAGCAGTGCTATGAGTGCATTAATTATTTGGGCTTTGGTAGAAACAGGTACTGGTTATTTCTGACATAAAGAACAGAACACGGCTTGCGCTAAACAAACAAAAAGTTCGAATAAAGCATTGCATGTTTCTGCCTTGTCTTCCCTTGGAAAAATGCTAATGGAGGATTTGTTGCATGTCCTTAAAAATGTATATTCTTGGGGCGCCTGGGTGGCGCAGTCAGTTAAGCGTCCGACTTCAGCCAGGTCTCGATCTCGCGGTCCGTGAATTCGAGCCCCGCGTCAGGCTGTGGGCTGATGGCTCAGAGCCTGGAGCCTGCTTCCGATTCTGTGTCTCCCTCTCTCTCTGCCCCTCCCCCGTTCATGCTCTGTCTCTCTCTGTCCCAAAAATAAATAAACGAAAAAAAAAATTATAAAAATGTATATTCTTCTTTTACTACCCAGTACATGATTATTAGAGAGAAAAAAATAATTCAAAAATACATAATCACTATCTTTTTTTTTCTTGTTTTGAACTTGCACATAGTAATTTTTAGAAAGAAATGAGGCAAATAGCTATTTATACCTTGTTTGGTGTGCTTGATTCTGAAGATGAACCCAAAGTGCCTGAATTAGCCAGAAATCTCCACTTCGCACTGTAAGAATTCACTATTTTCCGTTTACTTTTCAACAAATTTATTATTGAAGTATAGTTAACATGCAATGTTATATTAGTTTCTGCTCCTTTAAACTCATGTTTCTTTTTTTTATTTTTTTATTTTTATATATTTATTATTATTTTTTTTTTTAGACAGAGAGAGACAGAGCATGAGTGGGTTAGGGGCGGAGAGAGCAGGAGACACAGCATCTAAAGCAGGCTCCAGGCTCTGAGCTGTCAGCACAGAACCTGACATGGGGCTCGAACTCACGGACTGTGAGATCATGACCTGAGCTGAAGTCGGACACTCAACCGACTGAGCCACCCAGGCGCCCCTAAACTCATGTTTCTATCACTGTCAGTGCTTTATGCTAGTAGAATAATAGCAATTATAAAACTGTTAAAATATATCATAACATGAATACATCTTTGCTTCATATTTATGAGCACAGCAGATATTAGCTAGTGTTTTCTTTCTAGATGTGATGTAAGTAATTCCTTCTTATTAATTATCATTTTAAGCCTTACACCTACCACCTACATCATACACAACCTTGTCTTTTATATTAAGCACATGGAGACTTATTATATACCACTCTCTTTTTATCTAAATTAATCATTATATATATTTACATATATATATATATGTATATATATTTCTATTTCTATTTCTATTTCTATTTCTATTTCTATTTCTATTTCTGTTTCTGTTTCTGTTTCTATCTATGTTTGAATTTACCTAAGTTTGTGGGTTATTCTTCTTATTTGGCTTGTCTCCAAACTTACTATAGAAAGTTGACTATCGTGTGACACCACAAGGAGGAACAGACTGTCCCCAGGACCTGGACTCACCAATAAAACAACTCTCGTCAGGTGTGTGTGTGTGTGTGTGTGTGTGTAATGCTTAAAGTTGTGTATTTTGAGAGAGAGAGAAAATGAGAGAGAGCAAGCAAGAGGGGCAGAGAGAGAGGGGAACAGAGGATCCAAAGCAGGCTCTGTGCTGACTGCAGAGAGCCAGATGTGGGACTGTAATTCACGAATGGAACCATGAGATCATGACCTGAGCTCAAGCAGAGGCTTACCTGAATGGGACACCCAGACGCCCCTCCATCAGGTGTTTTAAGAAACCTGAACACAAATCTAATGGGAATGGCATAGAGTTACTCCTAAAACTATGTCAATTTTCTGTTCTCCTGTGGAACATTCTTTAGACCTTTAAGTTCAAATTAGGAGTAATCAGTGCCTTTCATATTCAATCTTCTTTAACTCATTTTTTTTTTAAATCATGGTTGTTACATCTTAACATGATAGAATAAATGAATCAGTCAGGAAGAGTAAAAAGCAGCCAAAAGAAATGCTCAATCACCTTTGTGCATTTAGAAACATTGAAGTATATTGACAAATAACAGAATATTCCTGGGGTAAATTTAAAAGTGGGGGAAGAGCAGAAATATATATATATATATATATATATATATATATATATATATATATATGCATATATATATATATATATGCCAACTGTTACTTGATATGTAACTATTTCGATTTAAGGATAGTCCATTCTTTTAGTGATAACCCTAAGTAAAACCCAATCCTGCGTAGGAATATATATTCTTTTCCAGAAGAAAAAAATAAGTTTTAGCAATGTATAAATGGAATCAAGAAGCCAGGCATAGTGAAGTCTTACCCACATTTCCACACATATACTCTCAATCACAGGATGATTAGAGTGCAAAAATACGAGAGATGTTGACCAGGTTATTTTTTACATTGGATGTAACTTGAAGTTTGAGTTTAAACAAGGTATTTTCAAGCATATTTCCTTTCATAAAACGTTTAAAAGACATATGGAAATGGAGACACATGTTTAACAATTATAAGATAAGTTCATTTGAAACTCTTTAGAATAAGACTGAAGTTTTCTAAATCATGGTGTCTCTGATTTTCAAAAGACTAAATCAAATCCCCCAAAGAAAGCAATTGTGATGGAGTTAATTAAGACAACTTTGTGGCTATATTTGATCATTTTTAAGGAGTATAAGTTTCTAAAGGGTATAGGTTTTCATGTTTTAAATTGTGTGGGTCTTCACTATGAAAGGGCCAGTTCCCCATACCAGATGTTTTTGTATACCTGCCAGGGGCTACTTATACACGCATAATGTAGGGGAATAAATCCCCTGATGATCTGGCTGTTATAAATTTAAATTTAAAAATAAGTTTGAAGACTAATTGATCTAAGTCACATAACAAAATTCAAAAAATACACCTGCATTTCCTTGTTAGCCTTGTGAAACCTAATTATTTAAAGAGCATTCTTTTTTTTTTCTTTCTCTCTTCTTTTCTTTCTTTCTTTCTTTTATTTTTTAAATAGCACTTGCTTAAATCTTAATCTCTTTTGTAGTTCAAAAGACTGATTGGACCACAGAGGAGCAAAACAGCTTGCCCACGTCAACAGATCATTTTATTTGGGCTCCAGGTTTCTGAATGAACTTCCATACATGCCCTTGTAGACATCTGAACTCCATAAATCCACAGGTGTTTAAGGAGCCCTAAAGGCTGGGTCAGATAGCAGACTTGTTCCACGATGACTTTATAAGGATTTCGTACTGTGTAAACAACACGTGCAGGGATTTCTCTTTACTGCTGGATAAAACCAGTAGCAGGAAGAGCCACTTTTAGTTTTCTTCCTTAAACAATGATGTGGTTCAGTTTTATTTCCATTATGAACTCTGTACAGTAGGTTATCTTGTCCACAGTGTAGGTAGCATTTTCTTTCTTTACTTCACAAACAGGGTGATTTGGCACAAAGCCTCTTTAAAAGGAAAAAAAAAAATAGCCACCTTAGAAAATGTATTCTGTTACAATGATATTTCCATCTTTCCATGTACTATACAAAGGAAGAAACTGTGAAACGCCCAAATATCATTTATTTGTTCTTCTTTAAAACTAGAAAGCTTGCTTATCTCAGATACCCTTTCCATAACAGAAATCTGAGTAAAATTAGTATAAGCATATAACAGATTATACCCAGAAAATGCCTGAAAAATCCAGTTTTGTTTTACTTTAGAATAATGCCAGGGGTGCCTGGGTGGCTCAGTCGGCTGAGCGTCCGACTTCAGCTCAGGTCATGATCTCACAGTCTGTGAGTTCGAGCCCCGCATCGGGCTCTGTGCTGACAGCTCGGAGCCTGGAGCCTGCTTTGGATTCTGTGTCTCTCTCTCTCCCTCTGCCCCTCCCCTGCTAACCCTCTGTCTCTCCCTCTCTCTCTTAAAAATAAATAAACATAAAAAAAATTTTTTTAAGAAATTATGCCAGAAACCAGATTTAGACGACAAATTCAGAAAGAAAACAAAAAGCCTCACAGAACACTAAATATACAATATGCCTTGAATGATATGACAAACTATAATATTCAAATGTCTCTCTATAAAACAGTATTAGTTCAGCTTAGACAGGGAACTTGAGTCTAAGGAAGAAAAGCAAGGAATTGAAATGAGGGAAAATATACTTGAAGAGCGAAAATAAGGTTACCTAACTTTGTGGCGTACAGTAATTAGAAACTGGGGGAAAAATCAAAATCATTAGGGGATTTTCAATATCAGAAGAATTTAGAGGAAAAAGATAAAGGTCTACAAGAAACGGTTGTGTGAAAAGTCATAATTAACCCAAATAAAAAACCTGGAGTCTCCATGTTGCTCCTGTTCTAAGATTTTAAGTGATTTTAGAAATGTGTTTATGATAAAAGTTTTCTGTCACCTATTAAAATGGTATACTTTGAAGTGTATTTGATATCAAAGCAGAATGAAAACATTGAAATGTTCCTTGATATGGTCTAAATGCTATGTCTGTGCCTTGCTTTAAATGCAATGTTTTATTTTTAAAAATAAGTTTCTAGGATGCCTCAAGATCAATGAACACAAGTCCCCTAGGGAAATGATAAGTTTTTAGATGACATTGCTATAGAGTACACACAGGTATCAACACGTACCAAAGAGTCTTGTGACCTTTCCGCGTTAGAAGGTTGCTGAGGAGCACTGCCCCTGCCTCCATGAAGAATAAACAAACATTTGGGAAAGAGAGAATCAGATCCACTCAAGGAAGCATTGATTAGCAGTCCAGCCTGATTCACCTATCAATGAATCATGTATAAATGATGAATCAAGTGAGCGACTGAAGATCAAAGACCATCAGCACGTAAAAGTAAAGACTCAGAGTTAACCTCCACGTGAGATTAGACATCTACTGAGCCAGCGCCTCTGCCCTCCCTACAACACCCCTCCTCATGCTTTGTGTGCAGTACAGCATCAGTAGTTTTCTAATACCTTCTATATTTAAGCCACTGAGCTAGCTTTCTCATGAAAACGTGCCTAAATCTTTCCTTTGAACATCCTCAACAGGAAATTGTAATTTCTGAGAGGAGTTTGGTTTTGAAAACAGGCATGAGTTATTTGTAGCCTTGTTCAGTGACTCAGATGAGTAAACAAACCAAACAGTCCACATGTGATCAAAACCCATGTGTGCACTCCCTTGGCCTTCCCCGCACTTTAGTGACATCATCTGTTTATAAGGCTGATCTTCCCACTAGACCACAAGCTTCTCAAGGTCAGGAATCAAGCTATTGCCATCATTCTATTTCAACTCCTAGCACATTGCTCATTGGTTGAAAAGAACTCATTTTTTTTGTATGGTCCATAAATTTCTTCTGAAGGTATTACTCCAAAAGAGAATCATAAAACATGAATATCTTTGTGTTAAGCATTAACTATTTGGATGAAAAAAACATACATGTTCTGAAATTTAAAAGCTAAATCCCTTTATGTGTAGGTCAATGCAGAATATCTACTACAAATTGACAAAATTTCAATACAGTGCTGATAGATGCAAATTCTTTAAAATGGATGGCGTGTTATATATCCTTATTTTTTTTTCTCCCCGAGTGGCATGCATAACTCTGAACTCATCTCTCACTTCCAGAGTTAAAGAAACCTTCCTTCATGCCTTTTGTTCATTTGGAGAACACATGAAAGTGTATTTCTCATGCTCTGCATATATGAGTTGGAAAATCTACCTCACATTTGGCAGATTTATGAATGAGAATGTTTCTAATTCCATTTCTAATTCTCATTTAATTTCTAATTCTAGTTTGTGATTATTGATTCAACAGGGGAACAGTAACTGCACCAAAATGTACACCTGTTTGAAAATGTCTTAAGACTTTACAAAGGAGGCAGGAAGTGATAAGACTACCAGATAGAAGGAACAGGCAGGCTAATGGTTGTATCAGTTTAAAGTCAAAAGAAAAGGGTCTAATCACACTGAAGTTCTAGCAGTAAAAGTCCATTTAAAGATATATTTGAGGGGCGCCTGGGTGGCGCAGTCGGTTAAGCGTCCGACTTCAGCCAGGTCACGATCTTGCGGTCCGGGAGTTCGAGCCCCGCGTTGGGCTCTGGGCTGACGGCTCAGAGCCTGGAGCCTGTTTCCGATTCTGTGTCTCCCTCTCTCTCTGCCCCTCCCCCGTTCATGCTCTGTCTCTCTCTGTCCCAAAAATAAATAAACGTTGAAAAAAAAAATTAAAAAAAAAAAAGATATATTTGAAAATGGGGACGGGCGCCTGGGTGGCTCTGTCAGTTAAGCTTCTGACTCTTGATTTTCGCTCAGGTCATGATCTCACAGTTCCTGAGATCAAGCCCCCCAGCAGGCTCTATGCTGAGAGTGCTTAGGATTCTCTCTCTCCCTCCTTCATACTCTCTCTCTCTCTCTCAAAATAGATTTTTTAAAAAAAAACATAAAAAGCTAAAATGGGGAATGTTGCTGAAGTACAAAGGAACTAAAGTTGTATACTCAATAACATTGTCAACTCCCACGAGCATTCAAAGTTCCAGAGTTTGAGGCAGAGGTTATCCAAATACACATTTACTGGAAGAATGGACAGGCTGAGGAGGAGATACAGAAAAATGTACACAAATGTCAGTCTAAAGTATGTTTCCTCACAAATACTTAGAAACTGCTGGGGTTTTGTTGTTGTTGTTGTTGTTGTTGTTGTTGTTGTTTTAGCTACACATGGTAATATCTTTATTCAATGCAGTGCAATAGTTCAGCAAAGAGTACGTGTGTTTTTTTGTTTCCAGGGGGAAAAAAACTGCCAATCTCCAGTGATACTCCTTTCATCTTTTTTCTAACCTAATATTTTGATTATATTTATCTAATAGGTTGAAAACTCCCATGACTTTGCACAGGTGGTTTGCACTAATTAAAAAAAGAAAGAAAGAAAGAGAAAAGAAAAGAAAAAGGTAAATGTGGAACACACATAAAAGGCATTTTTACATAAATGTCTCTGGTAAATGACCAAAGAAGTGAAGAACACTTTAAATTCCATTCACTTTTTTCATATCAATTTTCAAGTAGATTTGTGTATGTTTCATAAGTTCAAAATTCAGTTAAAAGTAAAGAACTTTATTCTGATAATGACAGTCTATTGACCGAGAGCGCATGAGAATGAGAAATGTAATACAACCTAGAAATACTTAGATTGTTGCTAGAGAAAAATGGGCTACAAATGAGGGATTCTTGGGCCCAGACGTGCTATAGTATGAATGTGTTTCTAATCATTGAAAATCATCACCGTGCAATATTTAAACTAAGAATGCTGCATTTCTAAACTTGGAAAAACTGATCTCATGTGAACAAAATCGTCCTCAAAATTGGATATAATGTTCAATAATCTGAGTTCGCAAAGATGTTTTAAACAGCAAGGCATTTAATGTTGCCATCCAGATACTGCTCTGATGTCTGAGTGCACGTAGATCCGAAATTTGCTGATGCAGGAGCCGGTGAGCACACTTCCTTTCTGGATTTCTTCCCCATCCAGAAACAGAACAGGAAGGTCATTTGTGGGGCTGGGGGGACTGAAGAGTATGTGTGCGAGTAGTACGAAATGACTTACTTGGATTATGATCTCTTCGGACATCGAGCATGTAATGCATATTTTTTAATCTAGAAAGAAACAGAAAATATATGTAAGTGATACAGCCTGCAAAAAAATAAAAATTCTTTTTAAACTATATATGTGTGTGTGTGTGTGTGTGTCTGTGTGTGTGTGTATACACACACATATATATATGACACTAATACTAGTGAGAAACACCCACATCTAATTGTTATATGCTCCTCTAACCATTACAAGAGGCAAAGCCATTGAACCTCAAGGAGATCTGCGAACTATATTTCAGGAGCAAGCAAACAAACAAAATCCTAAAAAAAAATAAATGCGATAGCCAAGCAGATGAAGTATCAGGTTTCCCTGGATGTCACAACACAGGACAGTGTATTACTAAACCACTGGCTAAACTTCTAGTGAAAGAGTATTTGCTGTCTATCAAACGTAGGCCGATGGTTGCAATAAATACTTCTCTCCATATATCACTGGCTACCTGCCTATCTGTAATTTCAGGCCTTTTGAAATTTTATCTCATGAAATATTAAGATACGCTTGTTCTCTGCTATTTTTAGGCCTGTTTCTCAAAAGTGTTCTATTTGTATAATACATCAAAAAAGAAGACAGTGGCTGTGTGTTTCTTCCCTTTGTTGGGATATGTGGAAGGAAGGGAGTGGAAGTTATTTTGGGAGTGAGTTTGTCTCTGGTCAGCTGAAACACAGCAGTGAAATAATTTCCATTTAAGTCTTGGCTTTGCCACTCAGTTTGTAATAAGCCAGAAGTATCCCACGGAAATCAGAACACAAATCCCTAATGGTTGCCAGAGAAGACACAGAACATCAGAAGAATTACATTTATAAGGTGGAGGGAGTGGTCAGTGGTCTTTCACAGCACAAGCCAGCAGCCTCATCAGAAGTTAGGGTCGGTAGATGCTATGTACTTGTTCAAAAATCTCACAATTGTGTAAAAGATGGTGGCAGCTGGGTTGTTCTCAATCCGGTTCTTGATGTGAAGAAAATAGGAGGAATTACTGGGTGCGAAGGACAAGATGGAGGCACTTTCTGAAGCAATTTTACATTAATAGCTCTCTTCACTTTTAAATGAGCTGAATAGCGAAAGGGAGTGTCAACATTCCCCAGCTCACGTCTCCTTCGCGTTTTGACAATGTTCCCTGACCTAATAGCATCAAGTTTTGCAAACTCTCTTGCCTAAATGGCAGTTCTGCATATTAAGTTAGCTCTGTTTTGCTAGGGTGTCAGAATCTTGCTGATTTTCACTCACTGATGTGGAAGACTTGCTTCTATCAATCAGCAACATCCTTAGCAATTTATCCATTCCGTGTAAACTGAAGCAAGATATGGTGTCCCATTTTTAAAATTTTGTGTATACTCATCGTTTTTAAAAGTGTAATCTGGAGGCTCTGAGCCCCTCTTCTAAAGGTGGATGATTTACTTTTGAAATGGCTTTTCCCTGGGCAAGATCAAATGCCCATGCGCAAACCAAATCCATAAAGTAACTTCCCCATCATCTGCAATGTGTTTCATGGGAATAAATAATATGGTCACACAATTTTCCTGGTGGAGAAAACCTTAAATATCACCTATGACATTTATTTCATGTCACCGCAGAGGAACATGACATTCATTTCTTGTCACCACAGAGGAAACAGAAGCTCAGAGAAATTAAGTAACTTTCCTAAGAGAGAGTAAATCACATTTTGGTGGTGGGGTACAGGCTGGCACCCAGAAGTTTTCATCCTTAATCCAGAATTCTTATCTGAATATTTACAAACGTTACTCTGAAAAGTGTACATCACAACTTCTCTTTTACAAATTTCCTCTCCCTCTTCTCTCTCTCTCTCTCTCTCTCTCTCTCTAGTTCTCCAGTTTTAGTTTTTCTTCATCTTGACAGATTTAGAATCGACAATTCTGTTCCTGGAATACTTTGTTTTAATACATTAGTTACCTTTTTTTTTTCAATGCCTGTGCTCAAGGCCATCAATAGCAAAAGTGTTCAGAACTACACATTCCATATAACGAAACTGCTAATCTACACTACCATTTTTTTACTTAACAAAATTAGTCTGCCCATGTAAACCCTGGGTAGGCAAGTTGGCACTTAGAACACAACAGAGAACCACATTTGTGACATAGAAAGATAACTATTAACTCCTTTTAAGCTTTCAAATGCCTCAGAAATGTTGGAGCAAAGGATCTAAAAACTGCAGATCGTATTCAAATGAATCAGGATAGAGCAGATGGTTGAAGAAGGCACACAAGCAAGAAGGAAATCTCCTGTTCTCCCTTTCTGATTGCTTTGCCCACAGAGGAATAACGATTCAAAGAAAATCAGTAATCATGGCGGATGTCATTAGCATATTCCCAATAAGGCAGCTTACATAAAAATTCCCAGAGAAAAGGAATGACTGCTTGAAGATCAATGTGCAAAGAGCACATTTCCAGCTGCCTGCCTTCTTCTAAAATGTGAGCTATTTAAGACTTTTAAAAATTAAAGTTTGTAAAAGATATGGGCAAATACTGAGTGTTGTTTAAATTAATAATGATGGTTGTTATAAGCAAAATAAAACAGGTATATTTGCAAGTGGTCAATGATTAGAATGCTTTAGTATCTTATCCTTCACATTTCTTGATCAAATTCCACTTGGGCTGCAACAAAGTCCAAAGACTTATTAAAATATTGAATATCCCTTTTCTTCTCACCCCACTGTAATGGAAGATTAAATAAGTCACAGTGAGGCACCTTCATTGCTTTATCGTGAATCCATGTGGTAAAATGTGTTTTTCCCCCTCTTGATTGATGAGCAGAAATCACTGAAACAACCCGACTACTCTAAATAAAAACTTGCATGAAACAATTTCAAAAGGGGAAAAATTCTAATATAGGTAACTATGAATTTAATGTGTCAATACTGAGAAAACATTTTGGAAGATGTGTTTTAAATTAAATGCTGAACGAGAAAATAATGACTTAGAGTCATATATTACACACCTGATGAGAGTTTGTCATCGGCATACATCTCTTGTTGCCCTCTTGTATGGTTCCTACACTTCTAGTTCCTGAAGGGACACAAACATCCGTTTTGTCGAGGTTGAATATTTAACCCTCAACCATGAGACTAAAGTATTTCCCCTTTATAGGAAGAACTGCAGTCACCAAATATATAAACACCTTAATCAATAATAAATCTCCTCGTAAATTAACCATGAGACACAATATTGGCAGGTCTTCTTGTTAAAAAGAGAGGACCCAGGTAATGTTATCATTGATTGGACCAGTAGGAGGCAGATGGTTAAATAACACAATAGGAAATGTCACAATAGTTTTAATTTTATTATTGAAACCCAAATTTCACTGGCAGTAGACAGATTGCCTTCATTTTTCATCCATAAAACAACCATCTTGAACGTTTCATCAAAAAGAACTTTTCTTACACTGGCATTGCAACCAATAAAACCTTTTATGCATGGCAAGTTGGCAGAAACTATTAATAAAATGTCTGTCAACTGCACATCTCTCTTTTTTTTTTCTTTAGCAAAAAAGGGGGGAAATCATTAATTACAGTTTCTGTCACACACAAAAGAAACAGTGATTGTTCTCGTTTCTTAACAGCCTGAATTCACCTAGTGACCACCTCTTCTGTTGAATTTGAAAAGGGATAGGTCCTTATCCATCTAAACAAAAAGCTACAGAGCAATCAGAACACATTGCCTGTGTCTGCCTGGGCAACAAATGTGGTATTTTAGGTTGACTCTGAAAGAGGATTATGAATATGGATAGAATGCAAATACTTCATCTATCTTAATCAGAATACAGGAATTCAAGCTGTTGAGGAAAAAAAAAGACCTTAGAATTCCCATACAAGGAAAGAAATTTTATAGTGCTTATTGAATTTAGAAGACAGAGATTAGAAATGAACTTAATGAATCCGTTCATCAGAAGGCAAGCAACAGACTTAGCAACAAGTGTAGCTCAATTACCCTGATGACAAATAAATATAATGAACTTTCAGAGAGGGAAACAACTGTTTAGCACAATTAAAAAAGAAAACGATTTTCCCCCCTTTGCCTTTCTACCTGACACAAAGTTTTTTTTTTCCTCTATTAACTGTCTTTAAAACCCTCTCCATCCTCCTAAAGTGATCTTTTCTCAAACGAGTTTTGCAGTATGTTGTGCATAGTGGAAAAGAGAAAGCACAACTACGCTATTTCTGTCACAAACACAGAGAACAAAAGGGCCAGGAATGATATGCATAGGTTCCTTCTGAATGTGCAACAAGGTTTTTAGCAATAACACAGTGTAGAAAGCTGCCAGTTTTCTTTATTATTTCAATTTATCTGCTCCAAGTAAGTCAACCAAAAGGTCTAGGTAGCCAGGTTCAACTTGTCTGGGTTCCCCATTTCTTTCACATTTAATGCATGCATTTACTCCAGGCACTAGAGTGTTGAAATGCAAGAGCTTTTCTTTTGTTTTTTATTTAAAGAGACTTTTTGATTGAGCGTACTTTTTAATATGAATACTAACAATGATCAGTCCATGATGCTATAGGTTTTTAAAATATGAGCTATAATTATTTTATGAATTTAATGAATCAATCTACAGGTTTATCACAAGTTTATGTTGTAATATATCTGTATTCAATTTCCAGCTCTACTTGTGATTAGTTGTGTGACTTCAGGCAAGTTGTTTAACCTTCCTGTGCCTCAGTCTCCTCATCTAAAAAAGAGGAAAATACTAGTAGCTACATCATATAAAGATTAAATGATTTGAAGTCTATAAAGTCCTAGACCCCTAGTGGGACATAGTAAGTGCTATATAATTGTTAGTCATTATTATGAACTGGCCCATTTTCATTTGATCCAAAGCCAAAAATGTAAAGATGTGAACTAAGTTTTAGTGCATACACTAAATCTTATTCATTCTTGACTGCTAACAGAATAGGTATGGTAAAAATTCTAATGAGAATTTTACAGAATAAAAGTAGGGACCACTCAATTTGATGGTTAGAGGACAATAACACTGGTAATGTTCAAGTATGTGTTGTTTCTTTTCTGTTAGGAAAAAAAAAAAAAAGAAGGCTATAAAAATCTGCCCAGTATCAGAATTGATATCATCTTGTTTGTAAAGTCTGAATCCAGAGTAGGAGATGACTGTGCTGTTTCTTACTCTAACATATGCATATGTACGTATGATATATATATGGACGTATGTATATATGTCATCTTTATAATCTTTTTTCAAAAACCTCTGTTGAATAGGACTTTATTACCACTGGTTAAAAATGTCATATCACAAGAATCTGGCAAGCATTCAGAACCATTTAATCTTTCATCAAGGTTTAATCAGAAGAGGTTTATATCTCTTTTGTGCATTGTCAAGTGCCCACCACAATTTGTCTTCCCCATACTGGACTGACAGATTGAGCGAATAAGCAAAGAGCCGGAACATTGGAGCATAATTGCAGTGTCAGCACTGTTAACTGTATTTATGAGAAGAGAGTTAACACTATGACATTAATAATTTCATCAGATTACACATGTTTGCTTGACAAACAAGCAAGCTATTCTCTTTAAATTATCTGTGACTAGTACTGTTTTCAGCTGGAGAACAGCCATGAATTCCAGTTTAAAAAGAAAAATAAACTCACCAAAACACCATTCAACTTACATTGTTATGTTTGGGGAGAGGAAAAAAAAATTAAGTCTCTAAATATTTGCATTGAGCCAGATTTCATAAATCCTGGTTTCCTGTCAATAAGAAAGAAAAAAAAAATGGTTCGGAACGTACAATAAAAAAGAAGGGCCAGGAAGTATAATAATTGTGTCTAGCTTGTACTGGAGTGTTCAAAAATAGCTTCAGGCAGAGACATGAAGTCTTTTAGTTTGCCTTGACTTTTTAAACCACTCGATGCTCACCTGCAGTGGTTTCTGTGATTTGTGGCAGCTTACCAAAGGCACAGGATAATAAAGACAGTTTGTTACCCTCTAATTTTGGAGGGGCATAACACATGAAGCTTGTACAGCAATCTCTTGCCTACATATTTCACTCCATAAGGGGAAACAATAAGAGAGAACATGACATGTATTAGAGAAGTAAATTACAATGTTATACTCTTTGGTCCAATAAACCATTGTGGGCTGTCATGCTCCTGACTACTGAAGTGTTGTTTTATGCTACAGCTTAATCAGCTGGGTCTAGGCTGCGCTTTCGTACGCCAGTGCCTTAGGCGGCATAAATGCTATGATTCACACACGTGATCACAGGAGCCTATATGGTGAGGTCTGCACAACCTGCCATGAAATTATTGGCCCAGGTGATGAATCTCTTTGCACTTAATTTAGAAGAGGGAATGGACTTGAACCCGATTGTTAAAATTATCACAAAACGTCAAGCTACCTGTTTGTCTTATTTAATAGGAGCATCTTGCTGGTATTGGTTCTAACAAAAGTAATGTTTCATCATTGGAGCCTAGAATCTATGCCCTTGTGAGAACCTCTCAGGCAGAAAGCATCTGTATTCATGAAGCTTGTGTGAGGCAGCATAATGTGACCTGAACGCAAAAAGTTAAAAAGAGATATATTAATGACATCAGTAGCAAGTCCCAAAACAAAAACCGACCACTTCTACAAATACATACAAAATCAACTGTCAAAGGAAAGTATTTGGACTATTGTTTTTATAATTCTGCTAGGAGTTTTGTATTCCCTTTCATCATTCTATGGCAGTAAGTATTGATGACAAACCAAAAACAAATGACATGATAGTAATAAATTATATGTTTATGATATATATGATATATATATCATATATATTCACACACGTATGTACATAATCTCCATTACAAATACATAGAGTATTACAACGCTGTCTTGAAAACACCAGTGACACCTGGGTGGCTCAGTCAGTTGAGTATCCGACTTCAGCTCAGGTCATGATCTTGGGGTTTGTGAGTCCAAGCCCTGCGTCGGGCTCTATGCTGACAGCTGGGAGCTGGAGCCTGCTTCAGATTCTGTGTCTCCCTCTCTCTCTCTGTCCCTCCCCTTCTTATGCTCCCTCCCTCCTTCTCTCTCTCTCTCTCCTTTTCTCTATCAAAAATAAATAAACATTAAAAAAAATTTTTTAAAAAGGAAAAACTAATAGATCTGGTGAGTAAGAAGGAATAATATATTTGTGGACTGAAAAAAAAAATCTCAATTCAGTAACTTATAAATCATATCACTAGAACTTTAAACAAAATGAAGAAAAAATATTAATGAAACATATAGGTAAAGCAAATGTTCCCTATTATCAAACAACAACAGAAAGCAAGTGGTGGCAGCGATGTGGGGAAATTGAAGCCCTGTACATTGCTGATGGGAACGTAAAACGACGTACCACAGTGGAAACAGTATAGCAGTCCTCAAAAATTAAATCTATATTACCATATGATCTAGCAATCCCACTTCTCAGTACATACCCAAGAGAATTGAAAACAGGAACTTGAGTAGATATTTGTACACCATTGTTCATGGTAGTATTATTCACAATAACCAAAAGATGCAAATAACTCAAATGTTCATCTACAGAGAAATGTACAAAATGTGGTATACTCATAAAGTGGAGTATTATTCAGCCTTCAAAAAGAATAAAATTCTGACACAAGCTGCAACACAGATAACCTTGAAGACATTATGCTCAGTGAAATAAACAAGACACAAAAGGACAAACATTGTATGCGTCCATTTATGTAAGGTGACTGGAATAATGAGTTCATAAAGACAGAGTAGAATAGTGGTTACCAGGGGCTGGGAAGAGTGGTGAATGAGGAATTATAGTTTAATGAGTACAGAATTTCAGTTTGGGATGATGAAAAAAGTTCTTGAGATGGTTAGTGGCAATAGTTGCAAAACAGTGAATGTACTTAATGTCACTGAACTGCACACTTAAAAATGGCTAAAATGGTAAATCTTATGTTATGTGTGTGTATATATATATATATATATGTTAATTTTTTTTATGTTTTACTTTTTATATTTGAGAGAGAGAGAGACAGAGAGACAGAGAGCGAGTAGGGGAGGGGCAGAGAGACAGAGACAGAATGTGAGGCAGGTTCCAGGCTCTGAACTGTCAGCCCAGAGCCCAACGCGGGGCTCGAACTCACGAACTGTGAGATCATGACCTGAGCCCAAGTTGGACGCTTAAACGACTGAGCCACCTAGGTGCCCCTGTTATATATATTTTACCACAATAAAAAAGTGTCTTAAAAAAATAAAGTCCTTACCCACCCCCCCAAAGCTAGATGGTATCCAGAACTAATAATTTAACTCTATCAGAAAGGACAAATATAAATGTACTAACTTCAGTTACAGTAAAACCTCAAAGTCGTGGGTTTTAAACTGATGTAACATGTTCAAGCTAGGTCAAAAATTCCTATGTATTATATAGATACCCTTTGGTATAGAGACCCGAGGTGCTCATCAGTACCCTTAGTTTCTGGGGCAAAGTTCACTGCTGTTGCAAAGTTCATTGTGTAACGATGGATTCAATGCCCGTATTTAAAAAATGCCGGTAAGAAAGTGTTTACATTTATAAAATTTACTCTGTTCGCTTCTTTATACAAACACAGCATTTTAGCGCTCAAATTATGAGTAAACTTTTATGAGCTTTACCAAGGACATCTGATGATTTGTCCAGAAGTACCTCCTAATAATGTATTGGTAGACTGTTCTGGAATATTTCTGCTCTGTAATTTTTTTCCCTTTTTTTTAATGTTTATTTTTGAGAGAGAGAAACAGAGCGTGAGTGGCAGAGGGACAGAGAGAGAGGGAGACACAGAATCCGAAGCAGGCTCCAGGCTCTGAGCTGTCAGCACAGAGCCCAATGTGGGGCTTAAACTCACAAACTATGAGATCATGACCTGAGCCGAAGTCAGATGCTTAACTGACTGAGCCACCCAGGTGCCCCTGTTCTGAGATTGTACTAGCTGTCTGGGCCAGCTTCTGTGTGTATTCAGGGTGCAGTACAACTTATTTCAGCTGCTGTAACTTGACATCCTGTTTAGTAATAGTCTACACCCGGTTTTGAAAGTGTGCTTTATGCCTGATCATGTGTGTATTCTGGTTCACTCATCTAGGTACAAAGCATGTCTCTGTTTCAACATTAGCATCAATTACAACAGCAGGATCCTGAAACCAGGAATTGAGAAACACCTGACTTTCTATTCTGTTGTGTTTTTACTTTCTTACATGTGCCTCAGTTTTTGATGTGGGATCAATATCATTACACCATTTTCGTTAGTATCATTTAGAAAGCACCACATTATACACAAAAGGGGCCTGAATGTTGTGCTAAAGATCATGACCGGTGAATTGGGTCCTTTCCTTCTGCCTGGAGGAATTTCTGTTCCTATTCTGAGTGACACAGACTGATGAGCACGCAGAAGTAGAGGGAATGCAGAAACCAGTAGGGCAAAGTAACCAACACTGTGGCACTTGCATCAAATACAGGTTAAGAGTAAACTTCTTTTAGTGTGAAATCCAAGAATATGATGAGTCTGGAAAGAGCAGGACCCAAATGGCAGCACCTTTCTAATTAGTCCAAGAAAGGCTGTTTCATAAAATATTAAGAACTTGAAGGAAAGAGGTGGATTTACTCTGGTAAAAGGTTCATTTAAAATTCCGTGAGGTCAATAAATTACCACTTAAGATGACATTTCCCAAAATGTGTTCCAAAGAATACTTGTTCTAAGCAGGGGGGTGGGGGGGTGGGGGGAGGAGCGGGGGAGAGTCCCAAGGTCCAATTGACTGCTACATTAGATCTCTGTTGGAGATTGACAAGCAACACTGAGCTATTATCAAAGGCCTGTTAAGTCCAGTGATAAAGAAGATAGTTGAGTTTCGTTTAATCCAGTCTTTCCCAAACTTGTTTGTGACCTTCAACCACTCCTTCTCTCTCCCCACCCCCATTCATCAATCTAACAAGTGTTCACAGAGGGCCCACTCCAGCCAGGCAGTGTTCTAGGCCCTGGGGACATGGCAGTGAAAAAAAAAAAAAAAAAAAAAAAAGACTTTCTTTGGCCAACTGTATGATTAAGAGAAGACAATGAGAAGACAGCGCTGTACATAATGTGTCAGAAAGAGTTAAGTGCGACTGAAGAAAACATTTCAAATAGCAAGGGGAGAGTGTTGCTGTTTTAGAGAAAATGCTCTGGGTTAAGATGACAGGAGGCACCGATGACATGTGCTGATTTGATCAGTTGCTGGCAGACCAATGGCAGCACCAGAGGAATGTGAGAGCTAACACTCCCCTTGAGAGGGAGCCCCTCAGCACTCTCTCTTTGACTGAAGAAGGCTGACGTTGATAGCAAAGTTCTGCATAGACACACTAGCATTAAAAAATTCTAATAAGGGATTGACTCTACTCGTGTGGATGGGCAAATGGCTCATCTTCTAGCGGCAAATGAACTATTTGGGGCTTCTAGGGGATTGTTCATTTACTAATTAATTTATAAATTGTGTGCTCCTTGGGTTCTAATTAGTGGCATTCTCCTCCGTGGCCACGTATTATGGAAATGTGCTACTTTCAAGTCCTCCATTTCAAATTGTATGATGGCCATTTATCTTGCTCCTTGATGAGAAGGCAGCATGACCAGTAGGAACTGGTCATACACTATTTGTCATAACCAGAAAGGTAGCTACCAAGTTGCTGAGCTGTGATGAGTGGAGCAATGACAGGGGACTGACAGGTTTGCTGCCTGAGTTGATTCTCGATATCACAAGAAGGGGTTCCATTTACTATCGTTGTGATCAATACTGAATGACTCCTTCAAAGGTAAAATCATTTAGAAAGCTGGAAAGTTTACCTTATGGTACTTGGGGACACATCCCACTTTCTACTTTCTTGGTAGAAATATTTCTTAGTTGCACAGCCAGCTACATAGTTTGTGGAGTTCAGTGCAAAATTAAAATGTGGGTCATATTGTTCAAAAAGTGAGGGCGGGGGATGGTATTAAAGGTCCTAAAATACATAGATTTCTTTTCCTCTTGTACATAGTCTCATTCGCGTGACTTATGTTGGTGTTTATTTGCTACTTCATGCCGTACTAAGTAAATTTTAAGCTATCAGCGTGAATTTTGCCAATTTTATATCGTGCAATGCCCATTTTTATAAGAGCATTTAAGTCACACGGAATCACTGAAATCACACAACTCCTATTTTGTATCTTAGATATGTATATGCATTTTATTCTTACCAGAATAGTGGAAAGACGACACAGAGATAACTCGGTTGGCTTTATTTCACTTCTTGATTTATGCACATTCTACCATCACTCTCCACCTCACAGAAGAGTAGGAAGGCTGAACAGGAAAGACCTAGGTGTCGCCCTACATTTTGCCTTCTGTGTCATCATATCACCACCACCTCAGTAACAGACATAACCCATTTCCCTTGTGCTCACTTTGAAACTCAGTGAGCTTCCACACACACATGATGGGTCCACTGGAATTCAGTGCTCATTGGGTACCACAGATGCTCTCTGTTCATGGGAGATAAGGAACAAGAGACACATGTATTGCGTGTATCTCCTTGGTTTTTGTCCATGCTCCATCATTCTGTTAGACTTCGTACAACACAAATCCAAAGATAAAAATATTAAGAATGTCATACATCAAACTAAAAAGTTTCTGCACAGTAAAAGAAATAATTCACAGAATGAAGAGACAACCTAGGGAATGAAAGAAAAAAATTTATAAACAATATGTCAGTAAGGGGTTAATATCCACAATATATATGGAACTCGTGTGACTCAATAGCAATCATGGTCATTATCATCATCATCTGAGTAAAAGATGGACAGGAAACCTGACTAGACATTTTTCCAAAGGAGACACACAAATGCCAAGAGGACAAGAAAAGATGTTCAACATTGTTAATGATCAAGAAAATGAAAATCAAAACCATCATGAAATATCACCTCACACCTGTTAGAATTCTAGGCAATTCTCAAAAAAACAAAACAAAACAAAGCCAGGAGACACCAAGTGTTCATGAGGATGTAAGAAAAGCGAACCATTGTGCACTGTTCATAGGAATCTGAATTGGTACATATATCATGTAAAACAGTATGGAGTTTCCTCAGAAAATTCAAAACAGAGCTGCCACATGATCTAGCAATTCCACTTCTGGAATACATAATGGAATATTATTCACCCATAAAAAAAGAATACAATCCTGCCATTTGCAACAACAGGGATGGACCTTGAAAGCACGATACTAAGTGAACTCTGTTAGGCAGAGAAAGACAAATACTGTATGATCTCACTTATATGTGGAATCTAAAAAAAAAAAAAAAAAGAAAGAAAGCCAAGCTGATAGAAATAGAGAATAAAACGGACTGAATGGGCTGGAAGGGTGGAAAAAATGGGGAGACGTTGGACAAGGGTACAAATTTCCACTTATAAGATGAATGAGTCCTAGGGATCTAATATTCAGCATGATGATTATAGTTAAGAGTACTCTATTCTGTACTTGAAAGTTGTGAAGAGAATGGGTTTTAAATGTTCTTACCACACACAAAAGTACAATTATGTGAGGTGATGGATGTATTGACGAACCTTATTGTGATAATCATTCCACAATGTAGACAAATCAGATGATCACATTGTACATCGTAAACTCACACAGTGTTCTATGTCAATTATGTATCAGGAAAAACTGGGGGGAGGAATGAAATTCACAGAAAGAGCCTAAAAAGAAGGCCTAATTAGTGGGAAACATAGTCTGATAAATCAAATTGATTCCAATCTTACTAGTCAATTTAAATAACGGAATTGGTTAACAGCATCAAATCTGGATTAAAGAAAGGGAGAAGAAAGAAGTTGTTTCAATACAAGACTTTCACTGGCTGGTGTCACATGATATCCATCTGATTATACGGCTCATAATAAAGCATACTCCACAACTATTGAAAAATAGGAATTTCAAGACTGTGGCAGCAGAGCATTAAATCCTGAGGCCCTGTGCCCGGCTTGTATGCGGGATATCACCTTTATACAGCACAAAGTGGGGACCATAGATGAGGTATTGCCATCTCCCAAGAAATGTTACAAACTCTGTTCCTTCATTTATTTTCCAGATCTACCTCTGACATAACCTTTAGAAGGTGAAATATTCACCAAGAATATATATTAAATATTAGTTTGAAAATAGCTTCAGGACTTGGTTTGAACAACTAAGCTCAAACTGCTCCCAGCCCATGTGCCCTTTTTCTGTAGGCTCCATTCAAGAAGTGTGTGATCCACTAGAGGAACTGTTCTTCCATCTTTTAATGCAATATCATAGCTCCTCTTTCCCTCTTCTCATGCTAAAATCGCATTTTGATTAAAGTCGCCCTTTGCTTCCTCCTTTCTTTCAACCACGGCCACATTCCTCGCCCATCAAATCCCTGTCTTGCAGAATGATTAAAATCTAGAGTAATGGAGTAGCACAACTGCCAAAATGAATCGGAGATCAATGCACAACAACACACAAAGCCAGCAGGCCCGCTCGTAATTCTGATACCCCATTAACTGCATCTTAGGGTCTAATGGCCTTTGCTTCTCTTGGGGACAATACAGCTCTCATTCAGCTCAAGGTGTACTGTCTTTTCTTCGTGGGAAATCACTTAGAAAAAAATACATCAGTGACATGCCAAAAACGATGCCGCCGATATTAGTAAGAAACAAAAAGCTGCTTCCCGGCTCATTCTTTACCACTCTATCTGCCATCCTACACTGTTTTGACCTCCTGCCCTATTCACGTACGTGCTTTGTAACCCAAGTGGAATAGACAGGCTTTTGACAGACAGTTCGTATGAATTTACTGTAAACCTGGTGCCTGTCTGCATTGTGGAAGAAATCATATTACCAGATTCCTAACAAGAAGCATTATGATGTTAGAAACTGTTAAAAAAAAAAAAAAAAAAAAAAAAAAAAACCATGAATGAAAAAAGCCTCCTTTACACAGAGCCTGAAGAACTAGTTCAAGTAACAAAGCCCTATTTTTCCATCTTTTATGTAAAGCAAATGGATTAACAACTGGCACCAAGCTGAACTGACACCTGCCTCACTGTGCCAGGCAGGCTCTCTATTGAGTTGTTTGCACCAGCCATTTCTTGTGTGCAAACAGGAGGAACTTGTTCGGGCAGCAGCCGTGCTGAATGGGATGTGAGGATTTAGTGAAATACATGCTGGGGACAACTTTCTTAATCCTTGCAAGTCCGCCCGACAGAGGGAATTCCAGGGTGACAGATGAAGGAAGACCCCGAGGCTTTCTCTGCACACATTCAAGTCCAGAAAAGGAAGTTTGTGGAGCTTTGCTACATATTCAGCGTCTGTTCACTCAACAAACACCACCATCAGGAGCAAAAGTTAAATGAATGATGGTAATAAACACACCGGTACCACCCACTGATTCAAGTGTCCTGATGCCTCTTTGGAAATCAAAGGAGTTATCCTGCTAATGAACTAAATTAGTCTGAACTAACATTCGTGTTAATAATTATTACTTACAGGGCTAGCTGTGTTGGGCGTGATAACGATAATGTGAAAGCTGAATATAACAATATTTCTCAGGTGTCTATCCTCCAGTTGAACACACATTCGACAAGTCCTCATGCGGCCCGAGTTTGCAGTCTGGAGGGAATTTTTTCAGAGTATGGATGGCAGTTAGGTCCTAGGTGAGCAATGAAAAGAGGGCTGAAAAACAAAATTCCTTATTAAAACCAGAAGTGTTAACCTGACAAACACACTCATTCAAACTCTTTAATACTATATATGAAATACATATGGTACTCATTTTCCCTTAAAATGAGCCATGATAAAAAACAATTTTATATTCTCAAGGCTAGAACCAGAGAAGATATGCATTGGTGATAATATTGATTTTTTTTTTTTTAATTCTACTGAAAGGCCATTACTAGACATAGGTTATAGTTACAGTGAAAACCGAGAGCTGCTTTTAATCCGCTGGGGGGGAAAAGTTATGTTGGCTCCTTTTTGTCACTGTCAAGGTGTAGAAAGAATGAAAAATACTTTGGTGGATTTCATTATTAGTACACATGAACAGTTTGAACTCTCCATTATTGGGTTGTCTTTTTTCATAGTCAGTGCCTTTTTCAGGCTCCTTTTAAAAAACTATTTGACAAGGAAAAAATAGCTTTCTGGGTTTGATACGTGAGTATATACAAGTTTTCACAAGTTTTCACAAGAAAGTAAATGAAGAGCATGCCCTGCAAGCTTAATCATATTAACAAGGGACACAATCAAAGCTTCACATTTTTAACTACATCTTGGTGCTTAATGTGAACGTTAAAGACTGTATGGAAATAGTTCCTGATCTTGGACCAAAAAAAAAAAAAAAAAAGTTTTAATAAACAAAATAGATCCCTACCCTTCAGAGTAAACATCTAAAATAATATGAAATATCTCAGGTAGCGACAGCCAGATACAACTGTCACTCAACTGTTTTGAATGTGGGGTAACATCCTTCCCAAATAAATCATCATTGGCAATCAATGGTACCTACTGGTACCTCGAGGGATGTTGTCGCCCTTTTTTTTTTTTTTAATTTTTTTTTTCAACGTTTATTTATTTTTGGGACAGAGAGAGACAGAGCATGAATGGGGGAGGGGCAAAGAGAGAGGGAGAGACAGAATCGGAAACAGGCTCCAGGCTCTGAGCCATCAGCCCAGAGCCTGACGCGGGGCTCGAACTCATGGACCGCGAGATCGTGACCTGGCTGAAGTCGGACGCTTAACCGACTGCGCCACCCAGGTGCCCCGTGTTGTCGCCCTTTTAACTAAGACCACAACTAAAGAAGATCACAGACTCCTCGATACACAGATGACTAGGGACCTTTAGGATTGTTCCTTTAATATTTTAGTCCTCCAAAAGCATTGCTGTTAATAAGTATAGGTAACCTGCACCTCTTATTTTCTTTGTGTAGGGAAAAAGGGTGACCAAAAGAGTTTTTTTTTTTTTAACGTTTTATTTATTTTTGAGACAGAGAGAGACAGAGCATGAATGGGGGAGGGGGCAGAGAGAGAGGGAGACACAGAATCGGAAGCAGGCTCCAGGCTCCGAGCCATCAGCCCAGAGCCTGATGCGGGGCTCGAACTCACGGACTGTGAGATCGTGACCTGAGCTGAAGTCGGACGCTTAACCGAATGAGCCACCCAGGCGCCCCAAGAGTTTTTTTTTTTTTCAATTAATAATCTCACTTTTCCCATCGAAGTTTAATTGTTTGATATGATTATACTTGCCACATGGTTCTTCTGTGCTGCTTCATCTTTTAAGGCAGGCAAGGTGAGGCAAAAAGAAAAACACATTTCATGTGAATATTTGACTTTGACACTATTTGGACCAAATTACAGAGAAAACAATGTTCTGGAAATGATTATTTTTTGTTAAACTTATGAAGTGTCAGGATAGGCCTTAGTGAACCAAGCAAGCACATTTTTCAAATTATTTCAGTAAAGGATGGAGAGTTGTAAAAACAACTTTTTAAATCTCAACATTTGGTAATAGCTCTGTGCCTTTTTTCGTAGAGGAATGCCATCTCTTTAATATGTAGGTGTTTGTCCGTGATGCACATCTGCGTGAACTTAGCGTGAGTTTTACCTCATCGTGCTAAATGAGCAAACCAAGTGATTTTAAACATGTGAGCCTCCTACATCTTAATATGTGAGTCTCCAGCCTGCTGTGGGTAGCCTTCAAGAGTTTATAGTGTGATGTTTCACATCAATTAAAAAAAGATGAGAGAACGAGTTAGTTGAAGACTTTGTTTCCTTGTAATCAACTGTAAAGAGACCAAGGTCATGTAACAGATTTCTTCTTTCTGTCTTAGCCAGGAAGACTATGTGAATGCAAATTGCTTTATTGGTGAAGGGAATTAAGATTATAAAAAGCCAGGCTTAAAGAAGTGCAAAATCAGGGCTGTGTCGGAGCAGGGACAACATAATTGTGGTATGGATTCCCATATGGGACTAAATTATCTAGATTTTAGTAATGTCAGCAGTTCTGTGTAGTTGCTGGAACGCGGCCAATGTGCCATATTTGCTTCATTTTTTAAGACGGTTCTGATTCTACGCAATTTTAAATATGCAGAAAGCTAAAGTGTTTGGGTGTTTTGGTGGCACTTCTCAGATACATGTCTATGCATGTCAGGAATTTTATTTGACTATTAAACAGGAAGTGACGCTGACGTGGCTCTATTTTTCTAAGCGAAATGCCATTTATTATCATTTCTCTCTCGGCTATAAAATCTTCCTAGTGGGGGGGAAAAATACCCACTTCTGTGAGTACACATCAAGGTTGTCTTCTTTTACACTGTACCATGCAGTTATACTGTTTTGTAGCAACTCAATAAAGCTGATAGTTTTTCTGGGTAATTACCCACAGCCCCCTGCAGGACAAATTAGCATTCATGACCTGAATAATGCTTACTAGAAAGAGTTCAATGGAATTTACTTAATCAGAATCATTGCTTTCTCTTGGCTAATTTTTTTTTACCTACTCCCCAATGCCTGGTAACAGCAAATATCTCTCAAGCCAGTGTTTGATAACTGACAGAGGAAAAAAAAAAAGCATGAATCTTTACCTTTTGTAATGTAATTGTGGTCTTAGAAAAATGTATATTTTTGTGTGAAAAATTAAAATATTTATCTTCCTTAAATTTTTCTATTGGGTCATTTTCTCTTTTTAGTGCTTACCGATTTTAGAAAAAGAGAGAGAGAGAGACCTTCCATTTTGTAATTAATCCTGAACAGTCTCTCAGTTTGCTGAGGACAGACCTGCACAACTGGTCACGACTTCGGAGTGGAAATTTGGAGTATCTCTGTATCCCTGGGCATCAAAAAAAGCTGAGAACTTTGTTAACAGACTGTGGGTGTTGTTTTTGATGATTTGATTTCTATTTTGTTTGGCTTTGATTATTTATTTGGTGATTTGAACCAAAATTCCAGGCAATATGGTTATTAGAATATTCAGGAAATAAGAAGGAAGAAGTAACATTAATTGAACTTCTACTATGTGCAAAACTTCCTGAATCAAAAGCTTACACTGTTTCCTTGTGTGTTGGTTTTTGTGTTTATGTGTAACGTTCTTACATCTTTAGAAAGGCAAGCAAAAGGAAGTCTTAACCCAATTCCATTTACTGAATCTCTAATTTGGAAAAGATTTCTAACCTGGAAAAGGAGACATGTCTAAAATGCAGTTGCAAATCAATGTCTTTGAAGGACAACCCGCATCCTGATCAGGTAGAGCAGTCCGTGGCAGCGCAACCTTCCTGTAAACGTTATGTTAGCCGGCTTCTTCCTGGTACCTTTCGTGAATCCCCGTGACCCAGCAGAGTAACAGAATGGTGTGACCTGCTGGGACATGGGCTCCTGGATGGAACTTTGCTGAGGGTTGGAGAGGAATGCAGTTAAGTCAAGCTAAAGGATTCAGGTCTGAGACAAGATCCGAAAAAGCCAAGCAAAATCAGGGTGGTCGTCAGTGTTTCTCCGTACTTCAGGCAGTGGAGACACAGGAATTTTCTGTAGGCTAGGGAAACTTGTCTGGAGGCTTAGTTTGTGTAACAACCTTGCAGTTTTTACTTAAGTGGTGTGGTTGTTTGGGTTTGCATCTTCTGTTTGTTTATTGTTTATTTATTGTATGTTTATTGGAGGTGACTTGAGGGGAAGCTGATGGAGATTATATGGGGTAGTTAGAGCCCCACAAGGAAACCTCTTGGCTCCTCCACTGATTAGATTCCATACTTCAAATGTACTTAAAACTGTTCAATACAACTGGAAAGAGGGGATCACTCATTCAGGCCCCTGTACCATGCAGTGCAGAACTGAATGTGGTACCTAATTAAGTTTCCTGGGGTGCAAAATGGTTATCCCATTTCTAAATCTAAATAAATCAAAATGTTTTTTCAACTTTGGGGGTTTCAGAAAACCCGCAACACATTTTTGCACAGATTTTCCTTCCAAACACTAGAATATTGCAAGGAAAATTCAATCCATATGTTTCAGATTTACGTACAGTCGTATCAAAATCTTGTGCTGCAATTGACATTTGATGTTCATGAAGTTTTCGGAATGCTTTTTATTTGCCTTTAACTCAAGAACAGAAAGTTGATTTGTCAAGCTTATATGTACCAAAACCTCCAAATATTAAATTTGGGTGGAAGAGAACACACTTAGATTTCGGCATCAGGCATAACATTTAATAAAGCATTTGTCTTGCCGTGTCTACAAAGTTGTGCCCTTGCAGATATTGCCAGATATTCCTGGGAATATGCAGCATATAGATAGACTTTTGATACTGGCGTGGTGAAAAGAAAGTGGGACAAGGAAAAGAAACAGGGTCGAATATTTTTTTTTTATTCTGCTATTCCTTCCCGATTTAAGTATTAACAGTATATCGTTTCTCATCTGATGCAAACGGTATGCGTGGTGACAGCCTCTCACTAATTTTCTTCCATCCTTCCAACAAGCTTCCTTCGGTCTCTGATTGCCAGTGTGCAGAAGAGGCTCTATTTTCTGGTCAGTGGTGTCCCTCCCCATCACCAGACAGACAACAGCCGGAGGAGGAGAGGCAAGAATGAAAATAAATAATTTAAACTGCAGCATCAGTGTCTTAAGGAAGGGAGTCTGAAAGAATCTGCATTTGTGGCTGTTAGTGCTATTTTAAGGGCTTCTAAAATGATTACTTCCCTTTATTCATGGCTAATAATGTGGTTCTGCCTCTGCTTAGAACATGACAGTGGTGTCTTCCAACCAGATTCTGTTTGGAGAGAGGCATTATGTTTCTGAGGAGCCAAGCACCTGGGGGTGGGGGCTGGGGGGTGTTTTCTGTTAGCAGAAAATAACAATCTTCTGGTGTTTCCTGATGGCAGTGTCTACAGTGTAGGAGTGGACCATTCGCTTTGTTTGTTGTGTGATCTACATGGGCACCATCTTTCATAGTTTCACTATTTTTACTTTCAATGTTTCCTCTCTTAGAGCACAACTGGTATGTAGAAAAATAATTTTTCAATGTGGAAAAATAAAATGTATGCAACCAGAAGAAAATAAAAATTCCTGCAACCTCTCTTCCCCAAATAACTCATTTACATTTGCCATATATATGTCCCTCTATTGTATTTTCTGTGCATAAACATGCATGCACTCTATTTTTTTTTTCAACGTTTATTTTATTTTTTGGGACAGAGAGAGACAGATCATGAACGGGGGAGGGGCAGACAGAGAGGGAGACACAGAATCGGAAACAGGCTCCAGGCTCTGAGCCATCAGCCCAGAGCCTGACGCGGGGCTCGATCTCACGGACCGCGAGATCGTGACCTGGCTGAAGTCGGACGCTTAACCGACTGCGCCACCCAGGCGCCCCTCATGCACTCTATTTTTTACAAAAAAGGTAGCACATAGTGCATACCGCCTTATTCACTGGCAGCACAGAGTAATAGAAGATTATGCTGTATTTTAAATGACTCTGCGACGTTGCACTGTTGGAATGAACGATTTGATCATCCAAACATTCAAATATAATCATTCAAATTTGATGATTCAAAATACTAGTTTTCAGGTTGTCCCGATATATTGGTTACATCAGCAATATGACAAATAATCATCTTAACTTAAAATCTTTGCCCATCTCAGTAATTATTTCCTTAGGATAAATGTCCAGAACTGAAATGATTAGTCAAAATGGGAAGGCTTATGAAGCATATTTACAAAAATAGCACGCACATTAAATTCTTTTTCTTTTAAAATGACGATGGATGTGGGGCCCTGTCTTCATGACTTCATCTGATCCTTGTCAGGACCAGTCAGCCACCTTGGCAAGACAGCCAGAAGGTTGGGAAGTTAGCATGTGGTGGGTAGCCATGAAAGAAAAGTAGGCTGATAAGTCCAAAGGGGCTAAAATGGTGTTGTTCCAACACTCTTTCTTCATATTTAGATTCCGGTATTTCCTTCCTTGATCTTCCTACATTATTATTTTCCTTTATCTTACTCAAGACCATTATCACTCCTTCAAAGTATTACCTGACCTTTAGGGTCTATTTTAAGCCTACCCATGAGCCCAATGTGTTTTCCATGAATACAGATCATTTTTATAGCAAACCCTGATGGTTTGATAAAGTAAGTTAATTGTAAGGAACGTTTTCAGTGTTCATAAAAATTCTTATAAGGCCAGCATTGACCAGCTTCTATTTGGGGGCATAATCCTCTGTGATCACTGTGGAAGAATAGGAATGAAGTGACTAGGGAATGCGGTCACTCTATCCCTGCTTAGGAGACAGGACAGGAGAGAGAAGTGGAAAAATACATATACCTTTCAGAAAAAGACCCAGTGTTTCCCATCTACCCTCCATTTACTCACTATGTGACTTTGAGTTTCAGCATCCTCTGTCAGACGCTAATAATATCACCTTCATGCTGTCGTATAAGAAGTCAGTGGTGCTAGCAAACCACCTTGTGCGCTGTGAGTGCTTAATCAATAGTAGATACTTTAGATACAGCTAGGGAAGGTGCAAGGTAGTCATTGAAGGCCACTTTCAATGCCTTTAGCCCATTTCAGCCAGAGGTCATATTGATTAAGAATTGTGTTCTGCTACAAATAATAGAAAACGAGTAACTTAAATAAATAAGGGACTTATCCTTCCCCACATAATCCCACACTCAGGGGTAGGCCTTGTTGGTGTTGATTAGTGGCTTAAGGATGTCAGAACCAAGCTGTTTGGGATTAATTTAGCCTTTTCCTTCAGCCATCAACATATGGCTGCTGCTGCTTCTTTAATCCCATGTCCTCGTTTCTGAAAAGAAGGAGGAAGTGACCAGGAGGGAGGTGAAGCACCCACGAGAGAAATCCAGAGCAGACTGTGAATATTTCATTGGCCATTGTCCCTCCTCACTGCAAGGGAGGTTTGAAGACCGGGCATTTGCTTTCCTAGAGAAAACCAGAATAATTCTCTGCTTGCCAGAGATGTCTCTCCCCTCCACCTTCTGCTCCTTTTTTTTTTTTTTTTTTTTTTTTACCCTAGCTTTCTTTTACTTGTTTCCTGTCTGAGACAGAGTAGGTCCAGTTGCATGAGTTGAAAGGTACTCCAAATCCCACCCAATAGTCCCTTCCTCACCCACCAGGTGCTGTTAATGCCCTGTTATCATCTCCGAATTCAGCTATCACCCTTATATGTTCAAATGCATTTCTCTCCGGAAAGAAAATCAGCACATTGCTTCATTTCTGTTATTAACACCTTAGTCCAGAAGTTCATTGATTAGACTCCTTTAAAGAAGAAATTAATTGAAACTGGGTTTTTAGCTGAAAGATGGAAAGCTTAGCTCTGAGCAACAGGCACTAGCCGGGCAGGCGTAGAACAGGTGAGAGAAAATGAAGAGCAGGGAGGGAGATGTGAAGACAACAGAGGGGGTCGTGCGGTTATAAAATATTAGAGAAGCACATCAAACACAAATGTCACCTTCTCCACCATTGGTTCTAGGGATAGATTGATTGCTCTTTTCTCTTTAGTCCTCAGCACCTGTGAATATGTGTGATCACACACAAGAAGAGAAGTAGCCCAACTTGAGTCAGATATCCTGTTAGCTCCTGCTTCAAGTTCGTATTACGTGTAACCTGACGTGGCTGTACTCAGGGCCATCTATCTATGGGAAGGGGAAGTGTTGGCTGCACAGGCTGTTACTCAGGCAGAAGTCTTCCAATCTGATGCTAAATATAGAGAGCGCGAGCAGGAGAGGGGCAGAGAGAGTAGGAGAGAGAGAATCCCAAGCAGGGAGAGCCTAATGCGCAGAGCCTAATGCGGGGCTCCATCCTGCAAACTGTGAGATCATGACCTGAGCAGAGATCAAGAGTCGGGAGCTTAACTGACTGAGCCACCCAAGTGCCCCCATCTTAATGTTTTTTTAAAAACACGCAGAAACAGTGTAGCATTGTGGTTCAGCTTAGGCTTTCTAGCATCAAACTGACTGGGTTCAAATCTAGAGTGACTTGGGAAAGGTATTTCACTTCTCTGCACCTCAGTTTCTTCATAAAAGTGCCCATAATAATGGTGTTTATCTCCTAAGGGTACGGTGATGATTAAATGGGGCAATGTAGTTTGAGTACTAAGAACTATGTCTGGAACACAAAAGTACTTGCTTTATTAAGTTGACAGCATTCTTTTTTTTTAATCTTCAAACTTTTCCAAAGATACTAATAATCATATATATAGCTAGAGTCCTTTATAGTTTCCAAAGTGCTCCCTTATGTATTTACTCAGTTGCAGATAGGTAGGCTGTTTTTATTATCCCCATTTTACAGGTGAGTGAATGGAGTCACAGATATTATGCTCATGCCCAAGGTCACACGGAAAATGACAAGGTAGAAAGTTCAACCCAGAAATTTGAAGACAAGTTTAATGAACATTGATTTCTATTTGGAAAAAAAAAGTGGGGTGGGGGGTGAGGAGGGTCGGAACCATAGCAAAATAAACATGTCTCAGGATTGATTCTGTTTGTGTGTATTAATGTTTTCCAAAAACTGAGTGTTCTTTATGTGTAGCCCAGTATCCTTGCCAAGGAAGGTATAAGGAGTGTGTGGCTTCCTGATTTCTATGTAATTTTTGTGGTATCCCAGAAGGGCCATAATTTATTCCACTAATATTGAATGACCCAGTAATTACACTTCTTGAATGTGCCCAAGAAAAGAATCCTAAGCAGAGAGAGGGGGAAAAACCTTGTATAAAGGATATTAATTTTAAAGTTATATATAATAGCCAAAAAAAAGCAAAAACTAACCCGAAATGTCCTTGGCATAGGGTCAGATACATCAACTCAAGGGAATAGTAATAGTCATGGTACCTACCATATATGGAACAACCAGTATGAGCAATGCTAGCTCCTTTCAAATAGCATCTCTTCTGATTTCCTAAGAGTTGGGTATCGTTGTCACCCCATTGCACAGATAATGCCACAAAGTCAAGGTCATATGGCAAGTGTGACAGATACAGCTAATGACTCATGTTTCTGGGATTCTAGTTTCTTTATTGCTAATGGAGCTCTGATTTTGTTTGAGGAGAAAGGTAAACAGCTCCAAGAGATGAATCAAGGGCAGTCTAAACTGATTAGTTCAACCTCCCAACCTCCTTTGCAACTCGTAAGCCTAGGGATGGGAATATGATATAATTCAATGAGATTTAAGAATAAATATGCTGGGGGTTTCTTGAAAATAGCTTCCTACAACCTTTCCTTTTCTCTTTTCCTGCTCCCTTTCTTCTTGCCTTTATACATTTTTATGTAAGAAGATGATGCTAGAGGCTGAAAGAGCCATTTGGGGATCATGAAGGGGTTAGAGAAAAAAGTGAGAATGACAAAGTAAACAAGGAAAATAATCTAGGTTCCCCACCATTGCAGTGAGCCGCCAAGCTACTCTCGTATTGCCTGCCTTTGAGGACTTTTTGTTTGTTTTATTTGGTTTTTATGGAAAAAAATACACACCCTTTTGGCAGAAACCACCATTCATCTATATTTGGTACTAACAGAATTGTATTAGTTAGAATTAGATAAAGCTGTGAGTGACTTAGAATTTCCCCAACTTAACTGAGACTTAAACATGTATAAAAGTCTTGGGGCACCTGTATGGCTCAGTCAGTTAAGCATCTGACACTTGATTTTGGCTCAGGTCATGATCTCGGTGTTAGTGAATTTGAGCCCTGCATCGGGTTTTGCACTAACAGCGTGGATGGAGCCTGCTTGGGATTCTTTCTCTTCCTCCTCTCTCTGCCCTACCCTGCTCATGCTTTCTCTCTCTCAAAATAGACTTTTAAAAAATCACATGTATAAAATTCTCTCTCCTAAAAACCCATGATAGTAGACAGTTTGGGGCGAATATGGCATTCCACAAAGTCGTTGGAGAACCAAGCTTTTCTAGCTTTCCATTGCTTCATCCCAGGAGTGTGCTTTTGCCATTGGGATCAAGATGACTGCTTGAGCTCCAGCCTTCATATCTGCATTCCAGCCAGCAAAAAGGAGGAAGGGGCAAGGAAGAGCATATTCCCTTACTTTCAAGATAAAGCCAGGAAGTTTCATACACCATTTCACTCACATTGGTTGTAAGAAGCCAAGGACATGACATCTTCATCCTGGGAGGTCATACTCTCAGTCAAAAATCAGCAATTCAATCCTTGGGGGAAAAGTGAAGAATATAGAGAGGAAGACACATATGGTTGATGAACCCACATCTGTCTGACTCCGAAGCCACGCACTTACTGCTATATTCTACTGTCTCTTACAGCTAACTAGACTATATAACGATGGAAGAAGTCTGTCATATTACTGTATTTAAAAAAATATTTTTAGTGTTGATTTATTTTTGAGAGAGACAGAGAGAGAGTGAGCACGAGTGGGGGAGGAGCAGAGAGCGAGGGAGACACAGAATCACAAGCAGGCTCCAAGCTCTGAGCTGTCAGCACAGAGCCGGATGCGGGGCTGGAACCCACAAACCACAAGATCATGACCTGAGCTGAAGTCAGACAATTAACCAACTGAGCCCCCCAGACACTCCCATATTACTTTATTTTAAAACTATTTTACCATTCAAATACACTATAAAAAGAAAAATGCTTTTAATGTGTTATGCAGGATAAAGTTTTACGTAGAATATATATGGGTAAAATCATGCTTTCAAAATATTTGAAGGAAAGGTTGTGTTTGAATTTAGGAACATGAATGAATCCGGGATTTGTTCCTACACTTCTCTGTTTTTAAGGCTTCTTTAATAAGCTAGTAATACTTTTATAATAAAAAGATCTTACACTTATGTGTATATACCATATTAAAATCATATGAACCACACAGAGAACATTTTTATATATAACCACCAAGCAGAGTGTCTAAGTGGTGAATTTTATGAAGAAGAAAAATGATAAATAGCATGTCATTTGATGCTTCATAATTTTTGGTTTGTAACTTTCTGGGTCACTGATTTCTCAAAGAGTTTTCATTCTTTCCGCACATTAGTTAGGTGATTGAGGAAGGTGTCAGGCTACTGAGACATAAGAAAAGATGATGTGGAGGAATTAAATTCTTCTTTTCTTTTGGCTGAGTATACAAAATACGCAGTATGATTTAGTAGTCTTTCCCCTGAGTGTATTAACCTCTGTCTGCCGTGGGCAGTGTTGAGAAGACATTGTCATGGGCATCGAGATGAGATACAAACTTTTTTTTTTTTTAAATAAACTATGTGCTGATTTAATAAAATCAATGCTAGAAATTGGTGGAATGGTAAGGACCAAGAATCTCAAGGAAAGGGGGCAAAAAAAATGGCTGGTTCGTTCTGATCAAGAAGCATGTTGAATTCGGGGAAGGAAGAATCATTATTGGAGAAGCACTATGTATATAATATGTCCATTCAAGAGAACTTCGTCTCCATACAGTGAGCACACACCCAAGCCTGCTTCAGTGGTAGCAGGAGTGGCCAACAGCACATATCAAGGAGGAATAGAATCCCCAGGCTGACCTATAATATAAGTGAGACGCACCTCAAAAATGAGAGGTATGCATAGTGTAAGCAGTAATTTTGTTATCTTTTGTGTTTGCTTGCTTGCTGAGTTTTTGAGGAAAAGAAGGAATCTCAAACCAAAAAGTCTGAGGAAAAAACTCAATGTTTAAAACGATGAGACCAGTGAGCTACCATGTAATTATGGGAAGACAGGTAAAATCAATATCTTACCTCTTAAATTGTAAGAGTGATAAAGCTAATTTGCGTGGGATTTGTCGCCATTTTCGAGTCCAATAAACTGAGTAGACAAACCTAACTCTTATTCAACAAGAAGTCTTTGGCTCATTTCTAGTCGTTTTTTTTATATTCAAAGGTTCCATAGAAATTTTGTCTCTAAATATGTTCTGAGGAAGGCTTCTTACTTCTCAGTTTTCCAACTATGTCATTCAGAAGCTGTAAATTGTAGGACAATAGGAGTTTGGCTTCTCAACAGGAACAGAAAAAAAATATCTGGGGAAGATTTTAACCAAAAAAATGAGCAAACACTGTAGGATAAAACTTTAAAAGCTTCTGTGGAACAGAAATGACTTGAATAGGTAAAGAAGCATAAAATCAAATGTTCATGGTAGGAAGACATACATCATAAATATGTCCATTATTCTAAGTTTACCTATAAATATTGATCCTAATATAAAATATCAATCTAAGTATCTTTGAAACAAGATCAGCTGACGCCAGAGTTCCTACAAAAAATACACAAAAAACAGCCATGAAAAGTCCTTAAAAATATTTATTATGTATGTATGTATGTATTTATGTAAGCTCTATGTCCAACCTGGGGCTAGAACTCATGAACTCATCACTCTACCAACTGAGCCAGCCAGGTGCCCCCACCATGAAAAGTCATAGAAAGAAAAATCATGATGGGGAACTACATTTTCCAGTTATGAAAATGTCTTGTAATGCTTTACTAACTAAAACAATATAATATTGACATGTACATATATACTACACAAATACATGAACATGCACAAACATAAATAGAATAGCTTATAAAGTCCATGAAGATACAAAATCATAGAAGAATTTAATACGTAAAGATGCACATTAGGCCAGTGGGGGAAAGAATGATTAGTTAATAAAGGACATTGAAAAAGCAGGATAATCATATGAAGAAAAATAATTTGGATCCATAACTTATCCTTACCATATATCAAGATTTAAAAATTGCTCAATAACGCACGGTAAAGGAAATATATAGAAACTTCATAGAAAAGCAAGCTCTTTTAAATAAAATAAAAGATGGTCAATCTCACTCATTATCTGGGAAATAAAAATCAAAGTCATCTGGAGATTTTTTTCCCATGTATAACATTAGCAAAGATATAACTGTTTGGTAATACTGAAACTGAAATTCCGCTTCTAGGAATTGACCTGAGGACGTATTTAAGACTATACATATACATGTGGAAAACCACACATATAAAATGCCATAATGTGAACTTCGTATGTGTATAAAAGCAAAAAACAGGAAATAACTTAATAGATCCACATCAATCAGAGACAGTTCAAAGAGATAATGGAACAATCCAGCAATGTAATATTTACACAGTTTTAAAAAGAATAAGGAAGATCTTCATTTATATAAAACATTTATCAATATGTATTAACAACAACAACAACAAAAGGTGAGAAATAGTATGTATAGTGTATTACCATTTATGTTTTAAAAATAGGGGATGGGATATATACACTGCATAGAATATTTTTGTATAGATACACAACACAGATACAGAAACCGACAACATTGTTTATTTTCAAGGAAGAAAAACTTGGTGGCTAGGATACAGGGATGATAGACTTCTCACACCCTTTGTATCTTTTGAATCAGAATCTTTTGTGGGTATTAGTATTCAAAATAAATTGAACTGTAACAAACTTTAAATACCTTAGTTTGTGACTAACAGTTGTGACTGGTTTCAAGCATGTATTTTCTAATTAAAGGGAGAATGGCTTAATGGTGTGTTGGAGTCAGCTCCTTTCAAATAGGTAGGCTTGGACTCTAAATACCAATTAGAGAAGCAACGTTTAAAAAGCACCCAGAGGAGTGCCTGGGTGGCTCAGTCAGGTAAGTATCCGACTCTCAATCTTGGCTCAGGTCATGATCTCACAGTTTCATGAGTTCGAGCTCAGCATCCGGCTCTGAGCTGACAGTGTGGCGACTGCTCAGGATTCTCCCTCTCTCTCTGCTCCTCCCCCGCTCATACTCTCTCTGTCTCTCTCAAAATAAATAAACTTTAAAAAAAAGCACCCAGAAAGAGCCTAATATTCTACATGTGGAAAAATGTCAAAATGGACACCCTAAGTATACTTTCTGACGTATTTATAAAATGTCTTCCCAACTCTACGTTTCAGTGGCATTGTGTTGATAGCTTGCAATTGACTGAAGGAGACATTTACGCCAAGGAAATCAGTGAACACTACAAACCAGGGTTTTATTAGCACCTTGGAGCGGGGGGTAGGGGTGGCAGGGGGGGTGGGGAGCCAGTGATTAGACAGTTCCCAGCACAGCACTGACTCAAATATTCTAACTCTTGCCATGATTTCTTTTTGACTCAAGTTACTTGACATCCTTTCCTAATACATGGGTTGATATTTACTTGACAGTGAAGCTAAGAAGAGATGAATGAGAAGGAAAGATAAGCATGGCGAGCTAATAATGAGCAATATATCCTCACCTTGATGTACAACCAGTGGCACCCATTGAAAAGGATGAGACCATGGAGATACCTTTGACTGTATCTTCCCAGTTTAAATGTACAGAGAATTTTCTATGTCTCATTTTTAAACAAGTATATAAAAGCTAAAGAGATAAAATTAAACAGATTTGCAAGCTTATTTTGTTTCCTTGTATCATATAGTGCATCTCATTTAATATTTGCTTGTTTTATTAATAATTGAAACCAACTTTGCAGCACATAGGCATGCAGAATAACTTTTGACCCTATGGGAATTAATGTCTAGTGACAGTGGTCCAGAAATGATACAAGTTATGATAATAAAAACCCTGGTCAGCTCTTTTGCACTTTATGTACTGTAGATATTTTCCTTACAAGAATGCCCCCCTTCACGTGGAAGTTGTACAAATTTATCTAGATAGAATAGCTTGATAAGTAGCAAACTACTTGCAAATAGATATGTGGCCATAAAATAAAATTAACCTTTTTAAAATAAACATGATGAAAGAGAAAACAAAATGTCATACGCATCTTCAAAGGAAAATTACTTTGAATTGTAAAAAAAGAAATGTAATGTTTAATATTATTCTGTTAAACTTTTATAAGCCCCAGTTAGGACTCCTTTCTACTAAGTTTTTTCTCTGAAGTGAATATATGTTCAAGAGGGAAAAGATGTTGTCTGTCTTGGGGAAGTGTTTATATTTTTTTCTGCTTCAAAACCAGTTCCTGCTGATGTAAATGGCCTACCTTACCATTACCTGCATCAGTACTGCCCCAAGGGAAGCTGTTTCAAATATACAAATTCTCCATATTTGGGAAATAAAAATTAAATCAGACTGTTTTCCCGTATTTGTTTTTAAAACTCTGAGTTTGCCTAAGGGCAAAGCAAATACAAGTCCACCTGTTTAGACAGCTTGATAAGCATATTTACCTTATTTGCAAGAGTTGTATTGACCATTTTGAGATGACCCCGATTGCGACATTTCTCTGGCTAACCAAGTTAATGGATATGTTTTAGGGGTATAAAAAATCAAAAGCCAATGGTCTTTAAATCACTTCTAGCTGTAAAAGTTGCTAAAGCAAAAACAAAAATCCATATATAAAAATCAAAATGTTTTTATTCAAGAAATGCAAATTGAGCGTTTGATCTGCCAGATATGGTTAGCGTCACCAAAAAATTGCCAACATGTATCTGCCTTTAGGAACATCAAAGATGAAGTTGATCATTTATCAGCTGTATGAACCTGAGCAAGCCATATAGCCTCCTTAAACCTCAGTTTCCTCATCTCAAAGCAGCGTTAGCGTGATAAAATAAGCCGTGGGCATACAAAAATGAATGACCCAGTGAGTACTATGGGGATTAGAAATTCTTTAGAATAGAAGATTCTTTTCTTTTTTAAGTTTTTTAATGTTTATTTACTTTTGAGAGAGAGGGAGAGACAGAGGCATGAGCGGAGGAGAGGCAGAGAGAGGGAGACACAGAATCCCAAGCAGGCTCCAGGCTCTGAGCTGTCAGCACAGAGCCCCGACATGGGGCTTGAACTCACGGACTGCGAGATCATGGCCTGAGCCGAAGTCGGACGCTTAACCGACTGAGCCACCCAGGCACTCCTAGAATAGAAGATTCTTTAGAATAGAAACAGACTCTTGTTCTTATTGGTAATTTAAGCACTCAGCATAGTGCCTGGCATACAGTGAGCACTCAGCTGTTGCAGGATTCCAGTGACCAGCCGTTCATTATTGGTTGATGTAGAAAGAAAATCCATGGATAAAACAGAATTTTTACACCATCTTGAAGGATGGCGAGATCTGTATTGATGAGGAGAATAGGAAAGGATATTACAAATGCGGAAAATATCAGGAGCCAAACTCTGGAGAGAAAACAAGAAGAGAGTGTTACGAGGACAATGAGTAAGATTTCCAGACTAGAACTGAGAGCACATGGAGGTAAATGTAAACATTGCTGGGAAAGGTGAAAAGAGATTTATGAAGAGCGTTAAAAACCAAGCGGAGGAGTGTGGGCTTTATTGGGTAAGTAAATGAGCAGTGGAGGAAAGACAGGATGAAAAATGCTGTTTTAGGGAGTTAACCTGGCAGTGATGGGGGGACGGAATCCAGGAAGGAAGTTGGAGCTAAGCATCCACAGGGGGAGGTCTATGCAGCAAAACAGCTGGTGTAGAGGTGAAGGGCAGAGGAAGCAACAAGGGAGGAAGAGATTTGGGAGAGATGCTAAAGTATGAATCCAGAATGTTTAGTGACTTGTAACATGAGGCATGAGGATGAGGGGCCAGGAAGACAGGATAAAGTTGGTGCTAATAATGGACTGTAGCAAGAATAGACAGCGTGTTTCAGATGCCCGCTGGCACACTTCTGAGAATAACTGCATTATGTTTTAAAATGAACTACCCAATACATATTGGAGACAAGTATTTATTGGATGCTTACTCTTTGTCCAGTCTGTACGTAGTGCCATGGGGAATATAAAGGAAGTAAGTCAATGGCATAGCTGTCCTCAAGATACTGATAAAGATGAATATTAGGAATATTAAGAGGCACCTTACTGGCTCAGTTAGAAGAGCATGCGACTCTTGATGTCAGGGTTATGAGTTCAGGCCCCGTGTTGGGTGTAGGAAATTATATATGCATACATATATATATACATATATGTATATGTATATATATATGTATGCATATATATATTTAACTATGTCTTACAGTGGTGGGTTGACTTTCCCAGTGTAACGAAGCCAGAAGATAATAGAGTCAGGAATAAAATCCCAGCAGTTGTGACCCCAAAGCCCGCAGTCTCACCATGTATGGAAGTCACTAATGGATGACAGAAGACTGGATACAATTGAGGAACACCTGCGGTATCATGCATTTTGTTTTAGGGCAGGAAGGAGAAAGACAGGGCTTACAAGAGAAGTTGAATAGGCACCTACACAGAAAGGAATGGAAGTGGGAAGATCAGCCTGATTGTTGCATGAGGGTGAGTAATGAAGAGGAGACAGAAGGTGTAAATCAGGGCTGCGTGACTGCTGCAG
Organism: Leopardus geoffroyi; assembly: GCF_018350155.1. Lineage (NCBI taxonomy): Eukaryota > Metazoa > Chordata > Mammalia > Carnivora > Felidae > Leopardus > Leopardus geoffroyi. Next base: position 68,467,753 of record NC_059328.1, read on the forward strand.
GGCTAACGGAGTTGTGACTCAGCACACACTGCAATCAATCAATTAATAAATACTCACTGATCACCAGTCATCTCTCCAGTAGAGACAGGCCCAGGAGCTCAGAATGAAGGGGCCTCCCTCTCCCATCTCCTGGGCTTCAGCTTTTCATATCAGTGCGGGCCCAGGATGAGGTCCAGCACCTTATTTCAGATGCCTTCAAGCTGCTCCTTTCCCTGGATGGTACCACCTCAAAAACATCCCTGCAATCTTCTTCACCACACTCAGCCTCACAGCGTTCAGTCTTATTATGCTAGGACAAAACCTCTAGAGGGGATCCAAGGGGAGTATATTTTCAATATATGGAATGGATCAGAGAGGAAAGGAACCGAGTGTAGAAGCATAAGTACCTAGCACTTTCCCTGATGCAGACCTGGTATGCAATAAATATCTGTTGCAATGAGAAGGAAACTTAAAGAAGATGTTCTGATCATCAGAGTTTGAAGAAACAAAGACTTGTACTAGCAGAAGAGGAGAATTAGGATGGAATCAAAAGACATTTCACGAGAAAAAGCCAACACAATAGACTAGATATGTGGAGAAGGAAAGAAAAGAGGCATGGGCCTCACTAAGGTTTTGAACCTGTGTATTTGAGAGGAGGTGATATAATGGACAGAAATTCCAAGAATTAAATGTTTCTTTAGGGTAGGAGTTATCTCTGTGGTTCTCTGTTGTAATCTAGGAACTAGCAGCATACTTAGTAAATAGTGGACAGGCAATAAAGAATTAGGGTGTTGAACAAATAATACACAGTACTAGTTTTGAGAAGAAAAGCACTCTCATATCCTGTCGGTGTGAGTCTCACTTCAGAGCAATGACATTTCCTGCCAGGAATCCATGTCTTAATGAACCAGTGTTACGGCAGGGACTTTGTTATATCCTTTAATAAGTTAGAGCAGAAAAAAGCAAAAGAATAATTAATAATAATAATAATAATAATAATAATTTGAGTACCACTACCCTAAGGCCTAGCACAAATGCTTAGTGGTATCTTTGATTGAAGGTTAGAAGGAGAATCCTAACTGGAAAGAAAGGCCTGTGTTAGGTGTTGGCTGAATTCCTGAAATGAAACAACTGCAAGATGGATTTATCAGGAAGGTCAATGAACCCCTCACGTTCATGAGCCCCTACATCTAATTTCTTAAATTTTTATAAGCTTCATCTTTGAACCACAGCCACATATTAGGTTCAGCTGATGCAAAAAACTATTTTAATTTCTCTGTTGCCATTTCCTCATCCCAGAGACCTGGAGTTTACACCCTAGACTTTGAGTTGAGTTAGAACTGAGTTTGAATTCCAGTTATGCCATTTATAAACTCCATGGCTTTGGTCCACTATTTCCAATTTTTCTCATCTGCAAATGGGAATACTAGTGCTAATACTGTGACCCTTCAGGGTTATTATAAAGCCTAAATGTGCATAAGAGTTCAATAAATTGTACCTCTATTATTATTACTAATTAGTCCAGTGATTCTTATCCTCATTTTTCCCATTTCCCATTTAAAATTTTATACATAATTGACATTTTGTTACAAATCCTTACAAGCCTATTAAATAAGACTACTATAACTTTTCCTTTACTTTGTAAGTTCTCCTGCTCGGAGAGTTTCTGGATATGTTGATTTGCAAGAGCTATGTACCAAATTCAGAACATATATTTCCTTTTTTAAAATTTTTGCCATCTCCACCTCCACTGAGTGTAAGTCTAAGGTTAAGCATTAAACTGTTATGAATAATAATTTGGCCTGTATATTTATCATCTCACCAAGTTATTCCAAGGAATTTTTCAGCCTGAACAAAAACTAAATTCAGATAATAATTTAGTGGTCCTTCTTACCATCTGGAAACCCCAAAAAGCCATGTGAAATCAATGAATAAAAGAGTATCATTTAGGGGCTCCTGGGTGGCTCAGTCATTTGAGTGTCCAACTCTTGATTTCAGCTCAGGTCATGATCCCAGGGTCATGGGATCGAGCCCCTCGTCTGACTCCGTGCTCAGCGTGGAGCGTGCTTGAGATTCTCTCTCTTGCTTTCTCCCTCTGCCCCTCTCCCCCTCTCTCACTCTCTCTCTAAAAATGAAAAAAATTTTAAAAGAGTATAATTGGTTTCACAATAATGACCAACTGAAGAGTGATTAGAATTATTTACATAATCATCTTTTAAAGAGAAGTGGACTCACACACTTTTTGTTGTTGTTGTTGTTGGAGGGAGCTCTCACATACATTTGCCCTTAAATATGTTCCCCTGAATTGGTTTTCCAACAAATACCTACTAATTACATTATTCTGGCATAGGAAGAAATGGATTAGGCCAAACTTTCCCAATTTTTTAAACTCTGGGCTGTCCTTTCTCGAGTAGTTGCATATATTTTAATTCTTTAATTAAAAAATATAAAATACCAGAAGCCACTCTGAATTCCATAATGCTTTCAGATGAATTTTATCTGAATAATCTTAATAGCAGCTACACACATTGGAAGCATTGCAATAGAAATGTGTGTGAGCTGTATAATATATTCCATTACCAAGGCTGGCGTACATTCTTCTGGAAATAGCTCCGAGTCCAATCCCTCCTCCCACCTAACTTCTCCCTAGGCGTCTAAGGAACACCAAGGAGGAGTCATTGTTTTAGGCACTTTAGAATCAGAGGGCAGAATGTCTTTGCTCCTTCTGCAGGCCTTGACTCCTTCCTAGCGTAAGAGATGGTCACATGAGCTCAGAAGAGAAGGGGAATACGTGAGGCACTTTCAGGTCATGGGCTTTTCAGGCAAAGCCTCGCCATGAAAATGTGAGGAAAATCGCCTTTTACAGACCCAAACTTGGGTAAACCCAAGTTCTAATTCTGGTCCTGCCATGCATTGACATGTAGGTGTCACCTGAGCACAGTGGGTTTCATTTACCTTATCTGTTGATTGAAGCTGTATTAGAGGATAATAGTCTTCATCTACAGCATGCTTTAGCAGCATCAAAGCACTTTCACATATATTATCTCATTTGATCTCCACGACAACTCTGAGCTAAGACAAGACAAATAATACTATTCCCATTTTTCAGATAAGAGAAGTAAGGTTAGAGATTAAATAGCTCACTCAAGTTAGACTGAATTAGTGTTTGAGGCAGATACCTAGCAAGGTCTTCTGATTCTTGAACTAGTGAGTTTCTGGCTACACGCCACAGACCCTATTTGTATAAGTCTAGGATTCTAACAATCAGGTTCCATCTTGGAGACTCTTTACATGGTTTATGCCTGAGAATACTCGGTGTCTGGTAAGAATAGAAAAATGCCACTATTGTTTAAAATGTTTTCAAAGGTTAAAGAATCAACAGTAAGCTATCGTAAAGATTATTATTTCAGATACTGGGTGAAAATTGTGATTAAAAAAATTCAATGACAAAAGCATACTTTTGAGAAGTTTCCCTCTCTCTCTTTCCCCCTTTGTTTGTCTCTCAACCCACAATCAGGGCTTGCTGGTTCTAAGATTTTTGGCATTTCTGGATGAATCTCAGTAATTTGAAATAGCTGCTACGGAGCTGTTGTTTAGTACTTCAGTTCAAGTCAGCTCTAAATGTGTACTACGTAGAAAGAGTTCTTTTCTAAGGCCTGGGACTCTAAGTTTCAAGAATTGTTGAAGGGTTTTGTTTTCCTAGAGCTGTCAAGTTTCTTTGAAAGAACTGAAAAGAAGCAACAAAGGAAGATGTGAGAGTGATTTTAAAATATTTTAAATATCTCTTTGGTTTTCCAATCTCTTTCAAATTAAAGCTCTGTTATTAACCATTCCATAGCTAAATGTCTCTATCTTTGGAATGTTGCTCTGTAATGAGATGACCCTTCTTTACTGTACATGTGTGTGAGTGTGTAAGTGTGGGGGTCTCTTTTCCTTCCCTTCCCTTCCCTTCCCTTCCCTTCCCTTCCCTTTCTTTATATTTTCTTTCAGCCTTTTCTCTGAATGGCAAAAGGTTTATCAGAGACCAAAAATTTCTTATCTTTTCAAAGAATTGAATTTGTAGTAAAAATGCCTTGATCTCAACATAAAGATGGAGATGACATGAAAATATATGTAACATTGGAAGAATAATAATACGAAGAAACAGACAGCAGACCAAAATTGTACAGCAAACCATGTTTAAGTGATTTACTTGGGGTTATGTGTTTTTAAAAGCAACATATAAATGCATAGCAGGGTTTTGGCAGATGAAATTGTGTTGTGTTTACTTTAAGGCGCTCGAGGATGATAAACAGTTATTTAGTACAAGTAGTATGCCCATGGTGCAAAGAACACTGAATTAGATACAGTTCCTGCAAAGTAGGTTTGAAATCCAAATACAAATTGGAGAGGCAGAGTATAAAATACCCAGAAAAAGCCTAACACTCTACACATGTAAAAACATCATCATAGGCATTCTAAGTGTACTTGCAGACATAATTTGTAAAATTCCTTAACTACACATATGAACACTGTAAATAGAGTCATACTTTCACAGATTTGATCTGTTAACAGATGTAAGCACGTGGACCTTAGATATGCAATTTAAGGGTGATACGTTTAGCTGCTAAATACAGGCACCCACCTGATAATTGCTATCTTTACTGCTCATCTACCTTACATTTTAAAAGCCTTCCAAATTCCTTTCTAAATTACAAGTTTGCATAAACGTGCAAACATTTTTTTGTTTCTCAGTAATATATGTCAAACATATTTGAATGAAATCTCCTCTAACTAATTTTTAAATGTTGCATTGCATCTATGTGGTTGCTGCTGTGTGTTCACTTTATGAAAAAGTGGTACTTTTTTTTAATTGGCAAAATGGACAGTTGAAGAGCTGTTGAAGAGAACAAACCAAATTCTTCATGTGAACAATTGTTTCACATTGATGTCTTGAAACAAGAAAGATTTCTGCTATTTATTTACCAGAGATGAGTACAGATAATTTCATTGTGCATCGATTTTCTCTACAGAGGGAGGAAGTGTGGTCAGCTAAAACGAAGCATTGAAATGGGGAATCAACAGCCACGACTTCTATTCTCATCTCTGTCTTCAGAATTTGCTCTCTTGGAAACTCATTTGATTACCAAGATTCCAGTTTTTTTCATTTCTTTCTTTGTTTCCTTTGGTGTTGTTTTTTTTGTTGTTCTTTTGTTTTGTTTTTTGTTTTTTGTTTTTTTCTAACGGACGAGATCAGACTTATAGATAGAATTCTTTGAGTTCTTTTGTTGGCATATTTTAATTGGTCTGCTCTATAATTGATATAGTGATAAAATGGGAGCCAATAGAATTGCACATCATTCAGGAATATTATCATTGAAGATTCGTGGAGCCAAACATTCAGTGAGTGCTTACTGAATGCAAGTCACTGAACAAGGCACTGCGTAAATATAGTTGGTGGTCCTTAAATCACAACAAAATTATGAAACTGTCATTATGTGAAAATAGAAACTTCCCAGTAGGCCAAAACTATATGAATTAAGGATAATGATCCAAAAAAAGATCACCGTGCACTTTAAATACAAAAGAAGTTTATTTTTTAAAATACTTGTTAAACACATTAAAAATTCCAAATCTTTAACCTGCTTGTATTCTGTTTTCAAATCATTATTTTTAAATTTGCAAAATTTATCTACTGTATACATTTGGAAGCTTGGCATGATATCGTATATATTTGGAAATTTTTGATGCCTATTCATATATTTATATATGTATATAAAAAGAACAAAAGTATCATGCTTATGCCTAAAACACATACGTCTACACCTTTTAAATTATGAATTGAATAAACCTGTTATTTTTTCTATTCTCAAGTGTTTTTTTTATGCCAGTTCTGTATTCTTGGTTACAGTGAAAAGAAAATTAATTAATTTAATGTTTTTTTTCAAGTTGTTGGCATTCTGTTTATGCTGGCTTTTTAATTTGTCATTGAAAGTATTTCTGGGATTGGTTATTTAACAAGAAGTTGTGTGATTTGTGCTCCATTTTCCTTATATTTTGTTCTTCACATCTATATTAGATAAAATCTACTCAGGCTGCTATAATGAAAAAAGAAAAAGAAAAAGACCAAAACACAGAGGCTCAAATAATATAAAACTTTGTTCTCTCTCACCTGACAATTTAGATGGGCAGGACTGTTGATGTATGGCAGCTGTATAGTATCAGGGACGCAGGCTGTCTCTAATTGCTCTGTCATCCTCAACTGTGGCTCTGTCTCTTGACCCAATATGGCTGCTCCAGCTCCAGCTATCATATTTACCTTCAGCCAGAAGGAAAAGAGAAAAGGATAGAGGGAATTCATGCTTTCTTTGGAGGGCATAATCTGAAATTTTTCACACATAACTTCTGAAATGATTCATAGCACATGTTCAGGCACAACCACCCTAGAAGACATTATGAAGTACTGAGATGCTCATACCTGTACACAGAATCTCTGTACAATAGCTACAAATGCAGCCTCATGCCAGGATATTGAGTTATGTTGAGACAGCATTACAGTGGGTGATTTTTCGAAATGGAATGCAACCCTTAGTAAAGTTTGGAATAAGATAATAAAAGCCTCCCTCAATTTACAGTGTCTTTGCATTTCTGGGAAAAAAAAAAAAAAACCATCATGAGGGATGTCATGAGGGATGTAGATCAGTTCTTATTGTGTTAGCTTTCCTCTACATTGCAAGAAATTTACCATCCCTGACCACAAAATTCCCTCCTCTAATTATTGTGACAACCAAAAACAGCTCCAAAAACTTTCCAAAATGTCTCCCAGGAACAGGACAACTCATGTAGACAATTCTAAAACTACAGGCTATGTTGGTGCCTGGTCCAATTTCCAGCATATCACAGATGACAATTTTACCAAATATTTGCAATGGTCTAATGAAGGATCATTGAATTTCTAACCATTAATATCATTTCCACCCATCACCTCAATGCTGCACATTCAAGCCTGTTTGTTTTTTTTTTTTTAAGGGCAGCATGCCGCTTAAAGGTACCAAATCATATACTTGTTATGAGTTTAGGCTGCTAGACAAAGAAACCCTAAACTGGACAGATGTTTATTTCCCTCTCATGTAAAAGTTTTCCCAGGCATGCCAGGATGGCTAAATCATTGATTATTTGGGGATCCAGGATGCTGCTCTCTTTTTACTATGCCATTTTCAACATAAGTGGGTTTCATTTCATGGATCCAACATGGCTGCTGTAGCTCTAGCCATTACATCTGTATGCCAACAGTGAAAGGGAAAAGATAAAGGAAAAAAAGACATAAATAATCCTTCCCTTCAAAGGCAAATCCCCAAAGCTATACAGACAATTTCTGCTTTTCCCAAAACTTAATATTTTTACTTTTGAGATTCCAAAACTATGAATTGTTGGTAACTCTAAGCATCTAGTAGATATTGTTCTATCAGACAGGTGGCATGATGAAATGTACCCCAAACTAGACATTCTAATTCCGGTTGTGCTTCTAACCAGCTTCGAGATCCCAGGCAGATCATTTAACGTCTATGATTCTTTCTTCAGTTGCAAAATGAAAATAGAGGAGTTGAATAGACTATTTCAAATTTCCAAAGTCTAGAGTATACTATAATGCTTAGAGGACATCTTATGACTCATCTCAGTCTTAAAACTTTATTTTCCTACCTAAATATTTTCTAGTCCATTCATTGCAGGGGATTGATTTGTATTTTCGAAAGTCGTTTTACGAAGTATATCAGGAACACAGAAGTTTTGAGCTTTTTAATGGCCACTGACCAAGAACATTTTGATCGGTCAGTGATATGCTGAAGGGGTTACTAAATACACTTTGATGTCATCACAGGTTTGTACCATACAATTGCCATTTGTCTCCAATAAGGGCATGTTTTTGTTTTTTTAGACCTGTTCCCAAACTCAATCTCTTGTCTCTTTGATTACAATCCTGGTTGGAATGGCCACTGTCTCTTTTCTGCATTACTGCATTAATCTCCTATTTGATTTCCTGCTCCTACTCTTGGATCTTCTTAATACACACTGCCCAAAGTGTCCAAATGATATTTTTTTTTTCGTTTTACCTCTTTTACCCATTTATCCCACCTCTCACCCCTGCCTCTGGCAACAAGCAATCCATTCTCCCTATCTAATGGCTTGTTTTGTTGTTGGTGTTGTTTTATTGAAGTATACTTGACACACAATGTTACATTAGTTTCATGTGTACAACATAGTGATTCGACAAGTTTACACCTTATGCTGTGCTCACCACAAATGTAGCTGCCATCTGTCACCATACAACGCTATTACAATATTATGGACTGTATTCCCTATGCTGTAATTTTCGTCTCGGTGGCTTATTCATTCCATAACTGGAGGCTTGTATCTCCCACTCCGCTTCACCCATTAGGCCCATTCCCCCACATGTATTTTTTTTTTTTAGATTCCACATATAACAGAGAGAATACAGTATTTGTCTTTCTCTGTCTGACTTATTTCACTTTGCATAATACCCTTGAGGTCCATCCACATTGTCACAAATACTAAGATTTCATTCTTTTTTATGGCTGAATAATTTTCCATTGTATTTATATACCTTGTCTTCTTTATCCATTCAGCCATCAATGGACACTTAGGTTGTTTCTGTATCTTGGCTATTGTAAATACTGCTGTAATGAACATGGGGGTGCATGCATCCTTCTGAATTCGTGTTTTCGTTTTCTTTGGATAAATACCCAGAAGTAGAATTGTTGGATCATATGGTAGTTTGATTTTTAATTTTTTGAGGAAACTTCATACTGTTTTCTCCAGTGGCTGCACCAATTTACAATCCCACCAACAGTGCACAAGGGTTTCCTTTTCTCCACATCCTCATCAACACATCTTTTTGATAATAGCCATTCTAACAGCTGTGAGATGATACATCACTATGGTTTTGATTTGCATTTCCCTGAAGATTAATGATGCTAAGCATCTTTTCACGTACCTGTTGGCCATCTGTCGGTCTTGCTGGGAAAAGGTCCATTCAGAACTGCCCATTTTAAAAAATCAGATTGTATGGTTTTTTGCTTTTGAGTTTGTGAGTTCATTTTATATTTCAGATATTACCCCTTATCAGATATGTGGTTAGCAAATATTTTCTCCCATTCCATAGGTTGGCTTTTCATTGTGTTGATAGTTTCCTTTGCTGTGCAGAAGCTTTTTAGTTTAACGTAGTCCCACTTGTTTATTTTTGCTTTTGTTGTGTTTGCTTTTGGTATCAAATTAAAAAACTCATCGCCAAGACCTATATAACAAGCTTATCACCTATGTTTTCTTCTAGGAGTTTCATGGTTTCAGAACTTACGTTCAAGACCTTAATCCATTTTGAGTCCATTTCGTTTAGGGTGTAAGATAGGGCCCATTGCTATCCAGTTTTCCCAGCATCATCTATTGAAGAGACTGTCTTTTCCTTATTGTATTTTCTTTTTTTTTTTTTTTATGGAAAAAAAAAATTTTTTTTAACATTTATTTATTTTTGAAACAGAGAGAGACAGAGCATGAACGAGGCAGGGGCAGAGAGAGAAGGAGACACAGAACCGGAAGCAGGCTCCAGGCTCTGAGCCATCAGCCCAGAGCCCGACGCGGGGCTCGAACTCACAGACCGTGAGATCGTGACCTGAGCTGAAGTCAGACGCTTAACCGACTGAGCCACCCAGGCGGCCCATTCCCTATTGTATTTTCTGCCTCCCTTGTAAATTAATTGACCACATATGCATGGGTTTATTTCTGGGAGTAACAGAATTTAGCGAAAAAATTCACTTTGTCTTTGTCACTTTTCTTTTAAATAAGTATGTACTGAACACTTACCATATGCCAGACACCAAGTTACACACAGGAGATACAATAGTGAGCAAGATCGGCACAACCTCTTCTTTATACAGATAAGTAGGTAGAAAATAATTAGAGTTTATAGGAAATGCAATGAAAGAAATGTTAAAATGTCTAAACAAGAGACTAACAGAGGTCACCAGCTTTATATAGGGCAATCACAAAAGACCAAATAGAGACATTTTTTAATGTTTATTTATTATTGCGGGGAGGGGGCAGAAAGAGAGGGAGACACAGAATCCGAAGCAGACTCCAGGTTCTGAGCTGTCAGCACAGAGCCCGACACGGGGCTCGAACCCATGAACCATGAGATCATGACCCGAGCCAAAGTCGGATGCTTAACCGACTGCACCACCCAGGTGCCCCTAAACAGAGACATTTAGGTGAGAAGGAGCTGGCTATGCATATTGTGGGGATAAGGACCGCATTCCAGGCAGAGAGAACGACCTGTGCTAAGGTCATAAGACTTAGGAGGAGGGAGTGAGACTGTAGAAAGAAGGACCAGTAGGGCCCAAGACTAGTGAGGGGTGAAGAAGAGGAAAAGTGACCCAAGAATGGAAAAATAAATAGGGAGCAGATCATACAGATACTAATAGGCCCTGGTAAGAAATTTGGATGTATTCCAGTTTATTTCCAAGGAAGGGTTGAGACATTGAAGGGATTCAAACAACAGAATTATGTGAGTCAATTTTCAGTTTAACATCATTTTTGCTTTTGGTGGAAAAGAAACAAAAGAGAAAGCAGAGAAACCAGTAATCTAGGCAGAAATGGACAGAGAGGTGGCAATAAGAGAGTAAAAAATCTTTACAAAGTGCAATTGTAAGGTTTAATTATACCTAATACTACATACAATCAACCAACCAACAAATAATTATATTTTGAGGTCCCACTATATGTCCAGCATGGAAATGTAAAGATATATGATGCACTGTTCTTGCCTTCTGGGAACTAATAATTTATTAGGAGGAAAAACTAACATATAAAAAACTATATTAATAGTCTCATAGAACCACCCTCTGACACCTAATAAATGGTTATTTCTTTAGGTTAACAGGGAAAATATTTAGAAATCTGAAGGTAATGTTTTTGTGTTAAATCATCGCTATTGTTTATTGTATTTACAGCCTGATTTTCCTGTGCCAATAACCAGAATGTGAATAATGACCAAATAGGTTATTTTGCTCCTTTCACATATCATATTTTTCCTCATTTAGACCAGGTCTTGGACATGGGGTAGGTCCCAGATTGCAGCAGGTGGTGAGAAGATTAAAAGAACAATCTAGACTTTACCAGTATATTTCAAGCTCTCGCTCACACCTGTCTATAGAGATCCTGAACTCTGGCTTCTTCACAGGACCCACTTTTGCAAATACTTCTGCCTAACTAGGAGACTGATGGCCAACATAAGCTATTTTCTTTCTAGAAATTATAAAACACTGACTTAATTCAAATAAGCAAAGATGATCCAATGTACCAAATGGTCTCATTTAAAATCATCAGTAAGCTGTATTAGGAATGTCTTTCAGAGCAATATCTTGAAAGAAACTGAGAGTAACCTGGCTCAGACTCAAAGGTCGTAGATGGAAAAGGTCCTTTTGCTGCTTAAATTAATCTTTGAGGCAAATTTTCAAAAATTACTGACATCGGAGATGTTCTGGCAATAGCCTCATGCCAGTGGCCTGAGTCCAGAAACTACCAGACTTTTGCCTTCCTCACGATAATTCCAGTTCTCACGGATGGCCCTCTATGTCAGAAGCAACTGGAATAAGAGAAATAAAAAGAAGCCAGAAGTCTAACACTTGTGACCATTACCACTCCTGGAATGCCTTTTGCAGGAGTAGGGAAGGGTAATTCTGATATCCTGGAAACATTTGAAACTGAGTAATAACACTTTGCCTACTTAAATGCCCCCTGTAGTTTCAATTAGCTGGGCACGCTTCTGAACATTCTTTTGCTGTTAGGCGAGGCATGGTTATAGCCAGCATGTATTGCTTCAGCAGTGAATAAAAGGGTGTTCTCCTCTAGAACCAACTTTTCAAACCTGTGCAAGGGCAAGGATATAATTTAAACATTTAGGTCCTAATTTGCAAGACATTTTCAGAACAGTAGGGTCAATAACGCTTATATAACATTTCTACTCCTGGAAGAGGTATAAAATCCAAGAATATAGTGGCCTATTATTTTGATTATCAATTCAATAAATAGAATCATGCCATTATTGCTATTGAATGCCTAGTTAATAACCATACAGCAATACTCCAAAGCTCAAAAAAATATGAAGGGTGTTCAGATCAGCAATGGATTATTCACATTTTATAGTAGATATTTCTCAGAAAATAACACTGGTTAGAGAAATCATACTTTTCTAACTCAAAAACTGGTGTCCTTGGAGATCTTCTTAGATGCCTGTCACAACAGTTTAGGTTACCTAACAAGTTTGAGATATGCTGGGTTAAATAAAGTTAACATTTTGTTTTGTTTCACAATGCGTAAATAATGTGCTAATGTCTATTTTTGGCCTCTAAGAAAGGAGATATGGTAGGCAGGACTATCTGTCCCCAGTTTACGTGACTACAGAACCCTGGGATATATGGTACCATAATTGGCATGTATTTGCACTGGTTATTCTCTCTGCTTGGAAGGGTCTTTCCCTGACGACCACTGGGTTTGTTCTCTCACTTCCTTCCAGTCATGTGCTCAAATGGTACCCTCTCACTGGGACTATTCTCATCTATTTGTTTTATTTTATTTTTTAAATTTTGACATTTATTTATTTTTGAGAGAGAAAGTATGTGAGCAGAAGAAGGCTAGAAAGAGGGAGACAGAAGATCTGAAGCAGGCTCCGCACAGTGAGCACAGAGCCTGATGGGGGCTTGAACTCACGAACCGTGAGATCATGACCTAAGCCAAAACCAAGAGTTGGCCACTTAACCGACTGTGCCACCCAGGTGCCCCTCACTCACCTATTTAAAATGCCAATGTCCACCCTTACCCACTTGGTAATCCTAATTCCCTTTATCCAGCTTTTTTACCTATTGTATTTATCAGGTACATAATTACGTAATTTATTATATTTATTTTCTGACTCCTTCCATTAGACAGGAATTTTTACTTTTATTTTAATTTTAGTTCCTAGAATAGGGACCAACATATACTAGGTTTTCAGTAAATATTTGTTGGATGAAGAAAAAAAGAGAATTTTCTGTATTTTTAAAAAATCAAGATGTGTTCTATAAGTGATATGTTTTCTTTTTTCTGTTATAGGATTTACGATGTATGTTACAGTCAGTTATATCTTAGACTCTAGGGAATATAAATCAGGGGACAGTTGCATTTTTTGAACTCAATGCAGCCAGAGTTAACTTAATATCTGGTAAGAAACAGCTTACTGTCATTCATGACTTTTCTTTCTCTAATTTCAGCATGCCCCTTCCTCCACCTGAAATGAATTTTTCCAAGTTGTGAAGCCCTTCCAACTCTATTTCAATAATAACTTCCTCATTAATTTCCTGCCCTCCTTCCCTACTAGGAAGGGCACATGAAGGGGGACAGCTGGCAATAATCCTGAAGAGTAGGCTGAAACCTTATCATAGGTGGTCTTCGAGGCAATCAGACTCTCTATGGGAAGCGATAGAGACCCACTATTTGGAGAATTTTTAAAAACATCTGAATTTCTAGAAAGGTATCTTGACAGTGATGTATCAAATGGCCTGGAGGTCAGCGTGATTCTCATTTCTAATTCTGCACCAACTCTCTGTTTCCCTTCTTGTGATGCTCTTTCCCCGTTTCTCATCTGTTTTCTCTGAGGCCACCTACTCACGTCCCAGACCTACTAGTTCCCCAAAAGAGTCTGGATATGCAACAAAGACACAGGTTCAAAGACATCCCCGTTGCATCTCTGCTGGGGTCTTCTGGACTTCTTACCCCCACTGACCAGAAGCCACAGGTCAAGAGAGGAAGGGGAAAGACATTAGCAAGACATGTGTTTCTTATAATCTCTGAATGCTCTCACATAATGCAAGTTAGTCCCACTTTACAAATGAGAGAAACTTTGTTCAAAAAACGTAAGTATTCTACAGAATTTCACTTAGGTAGTGAGGTTCATGCCTACAGCTGCCCCAGAGGATAAGCAGATAAGACTGGCTGATGAACCCATTCTCAGTTCCAGGTAGTGTGATGTGCGCTTTCCATAAATTGTCACAATTCAATTCCAACAGCCTCATGAGAAGCTTCAGTTATTTTCCCCATTTTACAGGGGACTAAAGTTAGGAAGATTTCCTAATTTGTTTAAGTTCATGCAGCTAGGAGACGGTGATTCTAATCACTACAGCCCATTCTATCTAAATAGAGTCAGAAGTCCTACCTGCATACTACCGATAAACTCCAGTTCTTTCCACTATGTCACCTTGCCTCCTGTGTTATGAAAAGCGGAGGCCGCAAGGACACATAGGGGCCTGGCTCTGACCTGAATGAGGGTCTGTTGGCCTTGGAAGTCAGTGAGCCCTTTACTCTCCCTGCCTGTCAACGCTCCCGGCCAGCCATTGATGCTGACAGTTATGGGAGAGGAGGAGTAAGTAGCTCTGGACAGATCAGTGCCCTGAACATAGAAAGTCCTTTTTACTGTATCCCCTCCATCTCCACCACCATCTTTCCCCTACAGATGTGGGGAAGACACTAAACTCTAAAGGTTAAGATACAAGAATTATAGTTGAGTATCAATTGACTATCAAAGCAGAAAAGTCCTTTGTAAACTTAAAAACTCTCGCCATTATTTTCCTGTCCAGCACTGTGGATTATACTAGGGCTGGGCAGCATTTTCTACGGAAACCCAGAGACTGGCCTCCTCCTTTTTTCCTAATTTAATATTCATTTGTGGTTGTTTCTGTAGTGGCAGTTTGGAGTAGAGACATCCACATCAGATGTCAATTCATGTCAAAGGAGTAATAACTCAAAATACTCTATGACACAAAGAGCGGAGCAAATAAAGACTTAGAAAAATTCAATTCCCATAGATATAATGACATAACACAATAATGATGATATATCAGAAAAATCAGAAAGGTATACAGACTATGCTCAGATGTGCAAAGAAATGAGCATTCTTTATTTCTTTGTAAACGATTGGGTTCTCTTCACAATCCCACACCCACCAGGTAGTTTAGAAAAGTTGTTTTAATTAAATTGCCAATTCAGTCTAACTTGGTAATTCAACCCATCTCTTTATGTAACCCAGTTTCTGCTTAGATGAGTCAGGGAAACACTTGTCAGAGTTTTGCCCTCTCCACCTGGATATCTGTAGAATGACTGCAGTATGTGTAATCTTAGGGGAGGTGGAGTTCTGGAGTGCATGAGGTATCTTCAAAGTTCTCCTGGTTTGGCCTAGTCCCCGAGCTGGTAATATCTCAGGAGGGACTTGTCACACCCTGGGTACTCTGATGCACCATTGCTAAAAACTGCCTTTAGCGATAATCATTCATATTTTGGTCGCTCGACTCTGACAACGCTAGGGGCCACCATTTCCTCTTGGAGACTGGGCCCCATCTCCACTTTCGCTGACAATATGCATTCCCTGACACAGGACTGTGACTTCCACTTGGACCTTGGTCTGTGGTGGATGGCTTCATTCTTCTTAGGCAACCACCTTCGGCAAAGTTGCCAGGCCGGTCCTTCGACTACTTTGATCCAGATCCTTCTAGTTCATTCCACAGGATGCTCAGGAACATCTGGAAAGCTTCACACCATACAGGAGCTGAGGGAGACTCTAAGAGCCTTAAACTTAGACCTTTGTGTACAAAGCCATGTTAGGCCATTGAATTGAATTTGGTCTAACAGCCCCCATGTTTAAGCGGAAACCTATAAGGTAATAGCTTCCAATAGTCTCTTGGAGGGCAGCAGCCACTTTCTCCTTGTCATTCCCTTCAACCTCTGTAGAATATCTCTATACTTCCAATCTCCCACTCAACCCTCACCTCCAGGAATTTGTGAAGAGAAGAAAAATTGAAGCCATCCTTTTATCCCTGCCTCCCTGCCTTCTTCTACCCAGAATCCGATGGTAACGGGGAAGCCAGGCATTCCCTACCTTCTTCCTAACCTAGCCTAACCTCCTCTCATTTACGACACTCTACTATTGTTTGTCCAGCCAGCCTCTCAGTATGTTAAAGAAGACAGGAGGCAATTGAAAAAATTCTTTTCTTTCTTACAACCCAAATTTCACGACTGTTGTTTCAGAAGAGTCAGTTTATGAGATCTACAACTGATCAATGGCTTCTTTGTTCTAACCTTGGGAAAGCCCAGCTTCTTTCCTGGGGCTATATGCTCAGTAGGTAGAAGTTTGCAAGGGATCTTGATGTGAGGGAGAAGTGTAAGTACTTTGATTTATTCTTTCAAATGATTCAAATATGATTTCAAATATGAGAACTCCTACTAAAATAACAACAATATTTGGTTCTTACCATGTCAGATACCGTGCACCAACATTATCTTTTAGTTAACTCTTACAACAACCCTGTTGTGACAGTTCTTTCACACATATTTTCAGAGAAGAAAACCAAAGCACAGAAGGATTCACGCAGTGGGTGAGGAGTTCTTGCCCTCATCCACTGTGGTCTACAATAGTGTTTCTCAGTTTGACTACAACTCAGGTAAGAAACACAATTTCTTTCACAATCAAAGTACACACATACCAAAAGCAGAGTTTCAGATAACAATCAATACTTACCATCCACTCTTTTCCTTATATTCCACTCAATTCCCTCTCTCTCTCATTTTCTTTCTTTCTTGTTTTTTTGTTTTGTTTTTGTTTTTTTTTTTTTTTTTTTAATGCTGGTCACAACCAACAAAATTGATTTGACAACCCACTGAAGAGTCATAATTGACACTTGACAAATGCTGCTGCACCACCTGCAGTATCAATATTACCGAATTCAAATAGAAATTACATCAGCCTACATTTAGCCATTTGGAAATAGGCGAAGGTAATTTTTTGTGTGCATGTCGTAATTGGGAGAGCTTGAGTATGAAAGACTTAAAGCAAGTAAAATGTCAATTAAATGCTGTTAAGTAGCTTTAAAACTATTTAGTAAGAGGAAATCCGGAAGCTGAACAAACATAGATTTGTGGTTTAAACATTTACCATTTTCACCAAGTCTTCCTTAATTTGGCCTTCAGAACTTATATCTAGATATTTTCACCCTTCATTTTGATCTACAGGGCTTAATTATTATATCTCAGAATTTTACTTTTTCTTCCAAGGATTTAGATTAAAACGTAGCATTCGTTTTAATTCAGTATTGTAGAATTCAGTATTGTATTCAAAATCCCAAAATAGTTAAGTTTCAAAAGAGACAGACTTTCCTGAGCTCCAAATTCTTAGATGATAAATAATTTGAGTCAATGGACATTCTGCCCTTAGAAGAAGCAAGATAAACACAGAATTGATTATGCCAATTAATAATTTGGGGACAAATGAGTGACAGCTCAGGAAACAGAAGATTCAGAAAATGTTCAAGAAGTTCAAGATCATAAAACCTAGAAAAAGCCAATAGATTTCTGTCTTTTCAGTAGAAAGATCATTAAAAGGTTGTGTGTTGGAGTACTTTGCTTTAGGCAACTTTCAAGTAAATCAAGAAATGAGCCTTCCTCCATGTTTATTGCACTTTCTAGTTCTCACTAAATTATATCTTTGACCTTGGAGACATTTGCAATAGCACCAGGATGTGGTTCCAAATTGGATTAGCATTGCCACGCAGATCCTTTTGGCATACTGGAAGCCCTACTCCATCAGTTATCTACTGAAGTCAGATGGATGACATTAGTAGCTCTTAGGGTTAGGTTTTTGAGATATACAACTGGAAGACAAAAGAGATGCTTTTTGCAAATACAGAAAAGGAACTATTCGAAACACAGTAAAGAAAAGAGTGAGTAAACTCTGGAAGACCTGAGCTCTCGCCCTGCAACCACCTTAAGCTAGTTTGAGGAGCCCTATGGAGTCACTTAGCCTTTTAAACCTCAGATTTCCCACCTGGAAATGCCTTCCATAACTTATCACCTGTCAATGGTCTCATAGCGACCCATGTTACACCCAATATTTGGGATCCATATTACAGTCATATTGCACATGAGATCAAAATCACCACGGTTGGGTCATTTTTCTCAATACTTCAGAGGATACCATAAATGACATCCGTCCTAGATTCTAGCACATTGAGAAAAACGAAGCACCAGTCTGTTTCAGGAGAGGGTTAAAAAAACAAAAAGGATAAACAAGATTGTGGGAGGAGAAATTCATATAACCTGCAGGGGGCACTAAGGTACTTTTAGAGAAGGAATCATGAATGGGAAGGAGAGGTACCTGTTACCCCAAATGTAAGGAGGCAAATGAGAAGAAAGGAACAGAGAGATATCATTTATCATTCCTCATATAGTTCTGTTACTCCCTGCCTTCTATCTCAAGTAGACTGCCTAGACAGCAATCTGCGATTATAAAAGATAAACTGCGAACTGATAGGAAAGGGAAAAATTCCAAAAAGAGTAGCTTCTTTCTAAGGATTTGATAAATGAGCCTTTGCTACCTAATAACTTGAGGATTTACCATTTAATCAGGATTAGGAAATCCAAGGAGAAAATGTTCAGTGCTCATGACATATGATTATCGGCAGAGCAGTGGTAAATTGCAGAGAGAATGCTAAGAGTCTTGGTTCTTCCTTTATAGGGTAGGGTCAAAAGGATATCACACACGGAAGACTCAAGTCAAGGCCTTATATTGCAGGACTGCTTCTTCGGAAGGAATGAATCAGGTTGAGAATGATGTCCAGAAATACCCTTACGTTTGTGTAATAGTTAACCATTTGTAAAGCCCTTTTATGTAGAAATTATCTCCCTTGATCCTCATGATGCCACTTTATATTTGAAGGTTTAGGGAGGTTAAGTGGTTTGCCCAAAGTCACACAGTAAATTTCAGAGAGGGAGTCTTTGATGGAAATATGGATTTCTGATGATTTTCAACAGATCAGTGGGCTGCTCTGCCAACCAAGTGTGTTTTGAGGGACTTACTCACAAAGGGAAAATTCTGTTACAAACGCGAGAGATGTCAGTTTATGTTTTAGAGTGAAAATCAAATGGCAGATAGTCACAAAGCAAAATAAGAAAAATTTCTCATCACATGTTTTGTAGTTCCAAGAAGCTAACAGGAGTTTTCACAACATTGTCGAGCCAACACAAATGGCTAATCTTAACAGCACGCTAAATTGGCAGTCATGTCGTCTGCGTGATCAACAATATGCCATGCTGCTTTAAATTTATCCTGTTACAAGTCCTCTGGGTAAAGGTATCATTTCCAAAGGTCCCTGTCAGGAACTAAATAGAATTCTAGTAATAAAAGTTAATAGAAGTGGAGTCATTTCCCACCCTCCTCCACCACCAAAAAAAAAAAAAAAAAAAAAAAAAAAAAAAAAAAATCATTACTGTCTATATTCCAAAACCCCAAAGCCCAAAAGCCAAAGGGAATAAGGAGCTCAAAACAGGAAGAACAAGTTTGGGTGTGAACTCCACCTGCAAGTCTCAGGTCTCATGATGAGCCATAATGATGTCAGGAGCTTAAGGAGGGGCTTTGAAGTCAGACCTGGGGTTGAAATCCGGCTCTGCCCCTTGGAAGTGGTTAGATTTAATGAGCCTCATTTTCATATCCGTGAAATGGAAATAACATACTGATCCTGCAAGTTGATGTAAGCATCAGAAACAATAAATGAAAATGTATGGCACATAACAAATCCTCCATAACTGACGAGTAGAATTGTGGAATCCCTGATGCTCGGTGGTAAATGTGGCAGAGAGCAGTGTTGAAAGGCCTGAAGACAAGTTTGAGCACCTCCCAAGCCGACCTAAAGCTAGTCCTGACCTCAGGTCTTGGGTGGGTCTGCAGGTGCTGTAGGCCAAGGACTCTGTCCGTGTCTTTTTACGTTCCCAAGTGTAAGAATTTATCGTACTTTGATTTGTACAAGTCCTCCAAGATCAAAGATGGATTCTGAATGTTAGTTGTCAAATGAAACGAACGATTGTGGAAACATAAAAACAAAGCAATTCACGTTGCCTTAGGAATAGCTCATTTGCAAAATCGAATATGCTATCACATTGACACAGTTCCTCACTTTATCTATTAAACCTTCCATTTTAGTAAAACTAGTTTGTCACAACCAAATGCTACAATTGTATACACTTATGGACACGTCGTATGTCTACAGTCGGCCTGGTGTATCTAACAAATGCAGGGGTTTGAAAAAAAAAGGAAATAAAGATCCAAATTTGAAGAGCAACCTCCACGTTTCAAATACCTTTGAGTATAGTCATAGCTACCTTTTAAAACAATGCTTCCAAAATTCATAGCTTTCTAAAATTTTAGTTCTCCTAGCACATCAATCCATTAAACTAGAAATTGTTCTTTAAAAAAAAAAAAAAAGTCCAGTGGAAAAAGCTATGAATGTAGACATCATGAATTGAAACACCTCAGGTCAAATGCAGTTTATAAATGGGCACTGTTGTGGGATATGGTCCTGAGCAAGGGACTCGCTTTCCTGTTCCTGGAGCTTTTGTTTTAATCCTCCATCTAGACTTGGCCTATTTTTTTTTTTTTTGAATTTACTTGCCTGTGGCCTGGGAAAAATGTTTATGTAAAGACTGACCTCTCTCTGGGTGTCTCAGCAGCTAGTTTGTGGTATAGATGAGTGCTCATTCAAACTCCTCTGTTCACTGTTGACTAAGACCTTGAAGAGTTCTTCAGGCTCCACTAGGCCGAAGGAGAGCCTATTGAGACTTTCAGCCTTTTTCTTACTGCCAAGTTACTTTTTTTATTAGGCTGATAAACTCCTGAATTGTTGAAAAGCAGCTGTTCAAGAAAGGACTTAGCTTATTCTCATGGGGTTTCTGGAGGTGGGGGAGATATATTTGTGAGTGGGACCCACTGCTCCCTAGCACGGTTAGACCTGTGCGACCTCTCTTTCTGACTCTAAGGAGGTTTCTGGAATGTGATGGAAACACAGCACCACCTCTCAGAGAGTCATAGCCGCTCAATCAATTTTCTTTCTGTCTCCCATCTCAATGCAGATATTTTCGTATAAATCTTAGTCTTTAAAAGTAGGCTTTTAGTAATTTGATGTTCACCAGGAGAATGCTAACCTGATAGGGTAAATGCAGCTTTGCTAAGAGAAGGAAAGAGAAAAGAGAAGGCCAGGGGAAGGGAGAGCAGCGAGAGGAGGAGACGGGGGGGGGGGGGGGGGGGGGGGGGCGGGGAACAACAAGAGAAAGTGCTCAGCTCAGCCACAGTAGCATGAGTTCTGACTAAAACTAAGCCTGGTCAGATGACTGAAAGGGTTTAAACTGTTAATTTTCACATATTGCTCAAGTAAGCAAAACTAAAAGCATTTAATTTTTCTAATAATCTCAGACATGGTTTCCTCCTAATGTACTACACAATCTGTATTGATTACTCTGTCGGTGAGATACGCATTTAATAAACATGTATTCCAAAGTGAAGCGTAAAATCAAAGTTTAAATTACTCTTTTTGAAAGCTACTTTTTTTCCCCCGGTATGTCAAAACAAAATGTACACTGGGGGGAAATAAGACTTGCATTTCAATTGTTTCTTGAGAAGCTAATTCATAACAGGCATTGAGATGAACAGGGCAAAAACAAGCGGCAGAGGACCATGGGACTAAATTTTATTCTTTTTCAAAACAGGCTGGATGTAGGGATGTCATCCATGCGATCTTTTGAGGACAAAAAGGAGCTTAGCTGGAAGTTATACAGAAAGAATAAACTTTCATGCTTCTGAAAGACAAATGAAATTTTCCAGTACTGTTTTAAAATTATTGAATTGATAAAGGTATTTAAATATTGATCTACTAAATATTCCATTTATATGCATGTAATAAGGATTAGATTACAGGCTTTTAGCGTTATTTGCAAAGGGCAGTATTTACATATAAGAGCAATTACTTTGCTAAATTTGAGGAACCAGTCTCTGAACTTTTAGTATCCCACGAAGCAAGATATGCAACTATGCAAAAATTTTACACGTTTTTAATGCTCTTCAGAAGAGGTCTATAAGAAAGGAAATTGTAAATGTGCAAAGTGGTACACAGGAGGGGGTGATTAAGAGGAAAAGCAAATTTATATATGTAGTAGTAGAAGGTACTGTTGTTTTTGATTTGTTATATGCTTTAATCTGGCATGCTATTTCACCCTTCATGACACACATCAATACCTTCTTTATGTCTGGCTATTACCACTCATTTAAAAATCTATTTTACATGATTCTTTCAGCCAAAAATGGACCATAATGACACAGAATACAGCATGTGCTTCATAAATTCTGTAAGAATCAATACTTTGGCTGGAAATTTGTCAGTCTCTCAAAGTTATGCATCATTAAACTTTACTGTTATTACAGTGGACTCTTCTTCAAAGTTCAGTACCTAGCTCATATTGGAGAAACGCTTTCAGAGCCAGGAAAGGTTGAGAGAAGCAAAAGTTACTTGCGATGGAATATATCCCCTCAGATGATGCTTAACTTGCAAAATGCAGATAGAACAAAAGTATTTGGCTTATGCAGGCATAGGTGGTTTATAAGATCCAGGTTACGTTTACCTAAAGGTCACAGACATGATAACCAGACAAGTTTGGAGAACCTGAAAGATATCCATCTACTGAGTAGATGCCACTTTTCTTCTAAAACTCAATTATAGTATGCAGGTTAAGAAAGAGATGACGCCTTGGATTCTTCCCCCATTTCACACTGCTCTCTGACTCAACTGGTAATGAGAACACCTTTTGTTTTGTCCTCTGTGAGAGTGGCACTTCGTCTTTGTCGTGATGACTGGCCTGTGTAGACACCTGCTTTTTAGGCACACCTGTAGGGATTGCAGCTGTTATTGTGTCACCTACCAAAGGCCTCAGGAGCACGGGAAACAAATATTGGAGGAATCCCCTTTGTGAGCTGTCTCCTGCTTGCCATGCCACTCCATCAAGCAAGAGCTCACCATTCTAACCATAAGGAGTTATTGAAAGGTCCCAGAGCAGACTGAGCTCTTGCTGGTGGGTTCAAGGCCTCGGCTCCTGTAGTGACCTTCACCTGTCCTGCCCTTGTGCATCTTAGCTATTACTTACTTTATGATCTCAGAATATTTGTCACCTTCTGTGGGAAGTCCTTCCTGACCAACTTAGATTGAGCTTAGTACCCCTCTATTTTGATGAGCACTATATTGCCCCATACTATATTTGTACCTAATGCAATTGCCAATTTATTGTGTGGCTTCTCTATAATAGTGACAATTTTGGTAAAAACTGTGTCTTATTTGCCATTGTTGTCCCTCACTCCATCCATTGCCTGGCACATAGTAGGTGCTCACAAAAATCATCAATGAGTAAATGAATGAAGTCTTCTGTGTGCAAAGTAGAAGGTAAATACTAAAAGTCTCAAAGAGGTATAAAACTTAGCCCTTGTTCTGTAGGGACTGACAACAAGATAGGGAAAACAGAGCATAGACACAGATTTTTTTACAAAGAAGAAGAAAAGGAGCTGAGAAAAAAATTAAGTGATTTTTATCAGTTTTGAGAAACTCTTGCTTTCTTTGTGATGATATCTCCAAAAGATTATTTCTCAAACAAGTCATTTAGAGACTACATGAATAAGTAAAAGCTAAATGGCCATTTGAATGAAGGAATTCTATGAAGTCATAACAAATTTCATAAGCATGTTTTCACTGATTCCTGTGGCTGAAATGTTTCATCCACTGCTTTGTTGACAATGCCTCCAGGGCCATGTTGCTACATGGGAGAGTTTGAGGTACAAAAATTCCTTTCTATTCATTCCTTTACCCAAACTTTCAGCTCCAGATATATTTTCAAATTGAGTTCAAGCTCTTAACATTTCTTCTTAGGAAAAAAAAACCCACACCTGATTCTCACTTCTTTTTTGTTGTTGTTGTTGTTTAATTTTTTTTAATGTTTAATTTTCGAGAGAGAGAGAAAGAGAGAGAGAGAGCATGAGCAGGGAAGGGACAGGGAGAGACGGAGACACAGAATCCAAAGCAGACTCCAGGCTCTGAGCTGTTAGCACAGAGCCCAACACAAGTCTCGAACTCACAAACCGTGAGAACATGACCTGAGCTGAAGTCGGACGCCCAACTACTTGAGCCACCCAGGCACCCCTCATTCTCACTTCTTAGAAGAGAATATAACAAAGTACTCATAATAGTATTTGGCACCCGGTTAACTTTGAATGTGTGTTTGCTTTTCTTATTTCATACTCCCTGATATCTTCAAATTACTCTTTCGGAAGCACAGTATTAAGCCTAAAAACAAGACACATGGAGAAGAAAAGGGATGTAAGAAACCTTGCAGCAAACTCTGGGACTATTTCATGCATTTGAAAGTACAGTTCAGGGTTTAGTCATCTGAATTGGCTGCTTAACAGTAGGAGTTGTGCGTGGTCTGGGTAGGCGTAAGCAAGCTGGAAACTGACACAGGTAAGATCTGTGTGCTCTCTCTTCCATCGTCTTCACCGGCGAGTTTTCTCTCAACCTGCAAGAGCCTGGGAGCTGGTCAGCCTCCTACCATATGCTGACAGGCAGTCTGCGCGGTGGGCTTTGGAGTCAGAAATTCCTGGTTGAACCTGGCCCTACTATTAGCCTCCCCAAACCTCCTTTTTTATTATTTGTGAAGATGCAATTAATAACCAGTCATACTTTAAAATCTTTTGAGGATAAGTGCTAATTAATATAAAAGTAATGGCATAGGTATGCTCTGATCTCGATGAGAGAAAATCCTCTTCTAAGTAGCTAACTGATTAATGTCAGCTGTGATGGATATAAATACTACACAGAGTTGGCATCATGTGGAGTTCAACAGCCCTCTGGTGCATCACAGTATATGGTCTGTGCCCAACAGGCTATGGTCCATATTTTTAAAAATATGCCTGCCACACAGTTTTGCACTTGTTCAGAATTCAACATGTGTTTCTTTAACTGAATAGAATTGATGAAAATCGAGATGATTTTAAAAGAACGGCCAGAATACACTCCTTAAAACTTTAGCGTCTTATTAGTGTGCAAATCATAATTTGCAACTTTGCTGAATTTTTTGAGTTCCTATGGAAGATTTTGAAAGAGTCTATCAATAAGACCCCAGAAGGTCTTATAGAAAAGAAGTGAGTTTTCTGACCTACTACGAGTGTTCTATTTTTCATCTCTGGGGAGCAATGTTTTCTTTTATTTGGCTCATATGGTGGTGTCACGTACAGCACTTCAGGTTGTGCACTTTACAAGGGCATCATATCTAAGGGATACTATTTACATCATAAACACCTCTAATATTTTGGCTTTCAGATATATTCTACCTTTAGACCTGAAAATAAATTTGTATGTTTATTATGACAATTTTCAAGCAATGATGGTTAGAGATCTCGCTCTTCAAAGATCAGAGTGTTACAGTAATTTTCTGCCAGAAGAAAGTAAAACGCCTTCAGGAATAGGCATGTTTTTTTCTAATTCACACAAAGCTACCATAGAGGCTTGTAGCTGCCCTATCTCCACAATGCCAAACAGCACTGAGAAGACAGCAGAATTGTAATAAATACTTGGTGAATGAACAAGTGGGTAAAGAAAACATTTCAAAGAGTACGAGTACTGTAAAGGATTATAACAATAGAAGGTAGTATTGTGCACGGTCAAGAACACACTGTGGAGTCAAAAATACCTGAGTTCAAGTTTTAGTTCTTTAGCTTGCAGTCTGCATATCTTGGATGAGTTATTTAATCTCTCCGTGCTTTATTTTTCTCATCTTTGAAATGAAAAATATAATAGCACCCATTTTATAGGTTGCTGAGAGGACTGAATAAGTTAACACATATAAAACACTTAGTATTGTGTCGTGTGCAATAGTGGTCCAGAGGACCATATTCTATAGTCAGAGTACATAGATTATAGTCCTTTATTTATTTATTTATTTATTTAGAGAGTGTGTGTGTGTGCTCACGTGCAAGCATGAGGTGGGGGCAAGGGGAGTGGGGAAGGGGGGGAGGGGGAGCAGGCTCTGCATTGTGAGCACAGAGCTCACCTGGGGACTTGAACTCAAGAACCATGAGATCATGACCTGAGCCAAAACCAAGAGTTGGACACACAACCGACTGAGTCACCCAGGCAGCCCTACAGTCTATTTTTAAAATGTGCCTAATGCACAATTTTGCCCATATTAGGAATCCAACACATATATTTGGATTGAATAGAAATGATGAGAAGGAGAAAATTGTGGAAATACACTCCTAAAAGTTTAGAATCTTATTATTGTTCAAATCGAGACAAGTATTCAGTAAATAAATGCCTTGGCAATAAAAGTGATCACGGTGGGGGCACCTGAGTGGCTCAGTCAGTTGAGCTCCAACTTTGGCTCAGGTCATGATCTCACGGTTCGTGAGTTCGAGCCCTGTATTGGGCTTGCTGCTCTCAGTGCGTAGCCCGCTTCAGATCCTCTACCCCCTTTCTCTCTCTACCACCCAACTAGCACTCTCTTTCTCTGTCAAAAATAAACATTAAAAAAAGAAAGAAAGAAAGTGATCATGGTGAAGGAGGAGGAGAAGGAGGAGGGAAAAAAAGGCAAGGACAAAAAATTGATCAGTCAAGAGTCAGTCAAAGTCAGTCCTCACAATGGCTTACAAATTCCTCAAAGATGTGTACCACCACCCTATCTATAGTCTCCTAGGCACTTTATCCACAAACCTATCCTCCCTCTCTCCCTCTGTTCCAGCCACATTTACCTTCCTGCTGTTCCTTGAGTATGTCACACACGCTCCTGTCTTAAGACTTTTGTTGAAGTTATGTTCTCTGCTTCAGATGCTTTTTCTTCAGATATTGCTTGGGTTAATTTCCTTCTTTCTTCAAGTCTTTGCTCAAATGTCACTTTTTCAGTAAGACCTACGTACCCTCACCCTCCTATATAATATCACCTATGTCAACCCTACCCTTACCTTGCCTCCATACACACTTTCTTCCCTAACTCTACTTTTTCTTTTACCTTTGGCACATCTTTATTTATTATGTTTGTTACTTACTGTCTCTCTCCCTTCACCAAGCACCCCTCCCCCCCATGAGAATGTAAGCCTAAAGAGGGAAGAGTTTTTTGTTGATTTTATTCACTGATATAACCCAAGGAACTGGTGTACCTGACCCATAATAGGTACCAAATAAATATTAGTTGCAAGATTTCTCATTTTTTTAAATCCTCTTCTCTCTTGTCATTGTTTTTTCTTTCTGTTGAAATCCAATAAAAATCTTCATTTTGCACCTGATATTACTTTGGTTATAGGATTTCCATGAGACAATTAACATTCTGTATCCTGGCCTAGTTCTAATATGAGCAAAGACCATACAGAGCTTAGAAGAGCAAGATTTTCCTTTGCTTTGCTTTGTTACGTTCAAACTTCACGCCTTTCTGGGAAAATCACAAAAGACAAAAAGTTTGCACCTATATAAAAATACTCCTGATTCAAATCTTTCTTGAAGAAGCTAAAATATACATTTTTTTCAATGCATAGTTTTTCTTTTTAAAAAAAAAAATTTTTAACGTTTATTTTTTTTTTTTTAATTTTTTTTTCAACGTTTATTCATTTTTGGGACAGAGAGAGACAGAGCATGAACGGGGGAGGGGCAGAGAGAGAGGGAGACACAGAATCGGAAACAGGCTCCAGGCTCTGAGCCATCAGCCCAGAGCCTGATGCGGGGCTCGAACTCACGGACCGCAAGATCGTGACCTGGCTGAAGTCGGACGCCTAACCGACTGCGCCACCCAGGCGCCCCAAACGTTTATTTATTTTTGAGACAGGGAGAGACAGAGCATGAACGGGGGAGGGGGGAGGGTCAGAGAGAGGGAGACACAGAGTCTGAAACAGGCTCCGGGCTCTGAGCTGTCCACACAGAGCCCGACGCGGGGCTTGAACTCACGGACCGCGAAATCATGACGTGAGCCCAAGTGAGCCGCTTAACCGACTGAGCCACCCAGGCGCCCCAAATGCACAGTGTTTCAAGGTACAAGAACAAGTGCATAAATGGCTTTCCGAAGAAACTAATCAACATTCACAATCATCAATATGTATTTCTGGTTGTAAAGTAAAGTACAATTTAACAAATAATGAGTAGAAGACAGGATAAACAGGAGCAGAATACGGAAACTTTAGGAAGGGGTGTGTAAATAAGATATACAGTAATTTAAAATTTTTGAAGCTCTTAGGTAGTTAAGAAATATAACATAATTAGAAATACCAGTAACTTTTTCTGTATATACATTCTCAAGTGTGTGTAATATATCCACTCCACCCACACATAGTTTCATTAAAAGACTAGAAACAATTACACCCAGACTGTGTATGTTTAACATACTAAATAACTAACAAAGATTGAGAAACTAACCCTTTTTTCCTAATGCAAATGTTTCTCTATATCCTACTCTTAAACTTTTCTCATGCCCAATAAATGTAAGTAAATTTTATCTGTTTCCACTTTGCCACAAATATTAAATTACACACTGTGAGCTGGAAAACGTAATTTTATATGAGAATTTGTTTATTTGCCATTTCCAAGTAGATATTTCTATTTAAGATTTTAGCAAATTTCATTTTTAATTTTTTTTTTTGTAAATTGTATGAGTTTGTCAGTTTTCTTGTTTATTTTTTAGATTTTATTTTTAAGTAATCTCTGCACCCAATGTGGGGCTCGAACTCACAATCTGAGTCATGTGCTCCACAAACTGAGCCAGCCAGGCACTCTGAGTTTTTCAGTTAAAAAAAAATATATATTTCATACTAACATTCTGTGAATATTAGGAAATGTTTTTTATGCTTACTGCCTGTCTAGTAGATTGTTTAGAGAATTGTTTTTCTTATTTTGGGTTAATTGTTGTTTAATTGCTAAATCCAAGGGGTTAATGCCTAGAAATTTAAGTATTATAAAAGAAATTTTTATTTTTTTCATTAATATTATTTCTGTAATATTTCATACACACCTATAATTCTGGAAAGCATTTCATTCATTATTCATCTATTCATATTCAACAAATAATTCTATATTCCTTTTTACCAAAGCAAAGCTTGACTTTTTGACTTTGATTTGTGGAAGTTCATTGTTAGGTAGATGCCACATTGTGTGGGGTGCTGTGATATGTTGTATTTAGCTGTCAATATCTATAAACATTTCTCAATATGACCTGTGAATGTTAAGCTGTTTACACTGTTGCCTGCAATTATCTCTTCAGAAATGTGACAGAAGAAATGGGTTCATGTCACCCATAGGATTTGAGAAGCATCTAGTGAAAATCATTGTAGCTTGGCTTCTATTTTAAGACATTACCTGCCAGTTATTATCATGCACTTACATTATTTCTGTGTTGTGCAAAATATTTTAGAATGGTTTTTATTGTTATTCCTTGAC
Source organism: Leopardus geoffroyi (assembly GCF_018350155.1). Taxonomy (NCBI): domain Eukaryota; kingdom Metazoa; phylum Chordata; class Mammalia; order Carnivora; family Felidae; genus Leopardus; species Leopardus geoffroyi. The sequence goes on from NC_059328.1 coordinate 68,497,077, forward strand.
AGTTTCCTGATGTTTAGGACACTATGATTTCCATTTTTAGTGGGAGTTTTTTGATTACCTAGGTTCCTCCTATCCAAAGGAATGGCTTATGTCTGTTCATTGGTATTTACAAAAATGGCATTGATGGTCCTTTCCATAGGAATAAGAATATTAGGAATGCAAAACCAAATGAGTAGATGCAGTTAATATATTTAAATTCAAATTAAGGAATAATTGTCATAAAATAGCTAATACTTTCTGGGTGCCTACTAGATGCTAAATATTTTTGTTTTGTTTTCATGATCTCGCTTAAAGAAGCACCTACGAAGTAGATAGTATAGATAGTTTTACAAATGAGGAAAAGGAGGATCAGAGATAGTAAATAACTTCCCTAGTGTCTTAGAGTAGTAAATGGCAAATCCAGACACAGCCCAGATGTTTCTAATCCCAAAGCAATGATTTTATCCACTATGCAGTTTTCACTTACTGACATCAAATCCGTTTCCAAAATTAATTCTCGATAGTGGGAAGGGCATTGTGTACCTAAAGGGTAGGAAAAGGAATTCTGTTCATGTATTACTTATGTATTGCTGTGTAACAAATTACTTCCCAAACCTAGCAGTGTAAGGCAACAAATACTGTGGGCCAGGAATGGGACATAGCTTAACTGGATCCTCTGGATCAGGTCCTCAGAAGACTGCAGTCAAAGTGATCACCAGAGCTGCAGTCACCTCAAGATTCGACAAGAGGCTCCCTCAAATGGTTGGTGACAAGATTCAGTTCTTCATGTGTTGTTGGACTAGAAGCCTCAGTATCTCACTAGTTGTTTGCTGGTGCCTCCCTCATTTCCTTGCCACATAGGCTCCCCCATAAGGCAGCCTGGAGAATGGCAGCTGGCTTCCATCAAGATGAGCAAGCAAAAAAGCAACAGAGAGTGGGCAAAACCAAAGTCACCTCTTTGTAAACTAATCTCAGAAGTGACACATAAGAAGCAAGTCACTAGGTACCTCCTCATACTCCAGGGGAGGGGATTTTACATGAATACTAGGAGGAGGGCATCACCGGGAGCCATCTTAGAAGTGGCCCACCATACTCAAGTGTTCTCAGAGGAGTGCTAAGGGCTCAGTTGACTTTGATCTACATCCCAGCTCTAGCAAAACCTCTGCAGTGAACTTCCTTCAGTAGCCTCCACCCTAATTCACACAGAACTTAACATTATGCAGATTGAAGCATAGTAACTCCAGCATAGTGTAGGAAAGAGTGTAGGTCTGCCCAGGAGTCCCCTAGACCAAAATTCTCTCTCCTTTTTTTTTTCTTCCAGAACTAAATATTCATTTAAAATATCAGAAAAGTAGGGGCAGCTGGGTGGTTCAGTGGGTTGAGCATCTGACTTCGGCTCAGGTCATGATCTCATGGTTCGTGGGTTTGAGCCCTGCTTTGGGTTCTGTGCTGACAGCTCAGAGCCTGGAGCCTGCTTCAGATTCTGTGTCTCCTTCTCTCTCTCTCTCTGCCCCTCTCCCACTCACTCTGTCTCTCTCACTCTCAAAAATAAATAAACGTTAACAAAAAAATATATATATATCAGAAAAGTAAAATGGTAAATATAAGTAACCATTTTTGTGGTACATTATAATGAGAAGAAGGCAGTTTCTGGGATCTTCTATGCATGTTTAAAGATACATCTCTAGAATGCCAGCTGTTTGAACACAGGCAACTCCCTGTCTATGAGAGCCTCAGTTTCCTGACTGCGGTTCAAGGACATACTAACTCTTACAGTGCTACTACAAAGATTAAATATGATCTGTATGAGAGCATTTTGTTAACTGGAAAGCACAACATCTAAATACAAATTTTTTCAGTACTCCCCTTAGCTCTAGAACAGGACAGATTGTTAAGAACAGCTGCTTAGCATACTATTTAACTGTCTTATTAGAGCAATAAATATCTTTGGAATATGGATAATAAATGGACTGTGTTTTTATCACATTCAAAGCAGCATCAGTAGCTACATTTGCTGTTGATTTACTAAAATGAAAAAAAAAGATTTCCAGATTTTTTTTTCACTTTAGAACTCGAGTGCCTGACCACATTGCAGATTTCAAGGTAATGCATAAGCTTTCCACAGTGTGGAAACAATCTAGCAGCAGGCACTTCCTTCAGCCCTTTTCTTCATTCTCCACTGCCCCCCAGTTACAATGTTCCCGTTGTGTGTGTCTTTGACTTGAGAAAAAACATTTTCCCATTTCATGTAAGAACTACATGGAGTTTAGGGCCCTGATGGACCAGAAGAGTACATTAGCCTTTCTTCTTTAGTGGCCCAGATTGAAATCTCATCTAATGTTTTCCCATTAGAAATGAGATGGCAAGATATTTTCTGGGAAGTGATTTAGGTATACTAAAACAATCTATAAGGATCTATTGATTAGAAGTAAACTTGACTCAAACTTGATTTGTGTGCAGTGAAGCACCTTGGGAGGTGATGTGATTGACAGTGCAGAATAGATTGGGGGCTGGAATAGTTAAGATACTGCAGCCCTTTGTGGGGTACACGGACAGAGCTTATCTGTAGATAACAAAAATTGAGAAAGAAAAATAAGGAATTTAGAGTACTGAGATACAGCATACTCTGTGAATTTGGTTGCATATATAAATCCAAAGAAATAAACAAACGAAGAAAGGATTTTGCATACAGAGTTATACAAGAAAGGAAATTCCAGGGTATTTCAATGAACTTTAAAAAATATTCCTACTCCCACAAATATGTATTGGTTGCTATTAGGTTATTCCTAGCTAGTTTTGGTCAGAGTTTTTAAATAACTTGCCAGCAGATCATAATGTCATTACCCATTTAAGTGAAATCAAATACACAAAAAACTTGAAGCTGAATGCCCTGCCCATAATCTTGCAATACATCATTGTAGAAACTAAAAAGAAAAGATGAAATGATGATTTAAAAATTTCACAACTAGAGTAATAAGGATAAGGGGCACCTGGGTGGCTCAGTCGGTTGTGTCTGACTTCAGCTCAGGTCATGATCTCACGGCTTGTGAGTTCGAGCCCCGCGTTGGGCTCTGTGCTGACAGCTCAGAGCCTGGAGCCTCTTCAGATTCTATGTCTTTCTCTCTCTATCTGCCTGTCCCCCGCTCACACTCTGTCTCTCTCACTCTCAAAAATAAATAAACGTTAATAAAAAAATAAAGTAATAAGGATCAAAGGTATATTAACATAAGTCAAACCCCAACCCATTATAAAAATGCAGGAGTCTGTTGAAACTTTCATATTTATTCTTTCCTTTCACTCAACAAATTTACTTGAACTCAAGACATCATGCAAATGACATTTTAAATAATTATGATATTAGGTATCTCCAAGCATATTTTGCCTGAGACAAATATTTTACCTCTTCATATAAGTAGGAAATTAAGATCTGATAGCATTGTATGTATTCTGAAGATAATTCTTGTAAATTGTTTGAATAAATTTTATTTATTTTTTTAATTTTTTTTAAATGTTTGTTTTTATTTTTGAAAGACAGAGCACAAGCGGGGGAGGGGCAGAGAGAGAGGGAGACACAAAATCCAAAGCAGGCTCCAAGCTCTGAGCTGTCATAACAGAGCCCAATGTGGGGCTTGAACCCACGAGCTGTGAGATCATGACCCGAGCTGAAGTCGGATGCTTAACTGACTGAGCCACCCAGGGGCCCCTATTTGAGGAAATTTTAAACTAACGATAATATTGAACAAGAAAGAACCCCAGTTGTTAATAAATAATACATTGAAAACAATTAAATATAAATTTTATCTGAGCAGTGCAACTTTTCATAGAAAGCAGTTAAATCTCATGGTGTCTGTATATGCAAAATACTACAAAGAGCAGACATTCTCTAGCAAATTTAAGTCTATGGTATTTAAAAACAACCAAAGGTTGACCTTTTTAGACATTATCAATGTAGGAATAAGAGTGGCCAAAGCTACAAACTAAGATCATCAATTGTTGTGGAGTCAGCTGTTCTTCTTGAAAATCTGACCATAAGCCATCGAATCCTGCGCTGTCCAGGGTGGCAGCCACCAGTAACATGTGGCTATTTAAATTTAAACAAATTAGTACAAGTAAAATTAAAAATCCAGCACCTCTGTTGTATTAATGGCATTTCAAGCATGCAACAGCCACGTGCGGCAGCTACAGTGAAGACCCCACAGGTATAGTACATTTCCTCATAGCACAAAGTTCGGTTGGACACACCGAATTCTATTTCCCATTTGCCATGTCCCTATATCTAGTCTGTGATGTGGGTAGAATCAGAAAAATATGAGGAGCACTTGATATTCTGTCCCAAATGCTAATAATCAGATAGCATATCTCTTCCTCCTTAGAAGTTAATGAACACAAAACACTTCATGGCCCAAGGTGTTCCATTAAACTATGAAAGTTGTAACAAAATGAGGGTTGGAAATACATATCGGGGTCAATGAAGCACTAAAATATGCTTATCAAGTCTCCATTTGTCCTCTGTGTTTGGCAAGAAGTTAATGGAAAAGGGCATATTTGTTAAGATACATTTTACACTAATGAAACAATATTATCAAAGGAAGTTCTTAATGTGTATAAAGATTAGAATATCACTGAAAAAAAAATACCTGAAAGGGTGGAATGGACTTCACTTTACTGGGGAAAACAGAAGAGTTTTCCTCCTCATATTCCAATATTTTTGCTCTTGCAAGACATAAACTGAATGTTTTTAAATGTTCAAGTCATCAATAATGAGATGAAGTCATAGTATTTTTTTGTATTTGAGCAGTTGCTATCTGAGGATCTCAAAAGTAATACATTGCCTGGCTATAAACATTTAAAAATAAAGTCAGCATGCCCAATTTTTTCTTAGTTTTTGCTGTTGGTTGTGGTGTTACGTGAAATACAATGGTTTCACCAAGGAAATCAAGAATTCTGAAACCTCAGATTTAATCATTAATATGATGACTTATATAGAAGGCAGACTTTTTCTAAGAAAAATATAGCAGTGTTTCTCACTGTCAGAAAAAAAGGAACAGCTGAAGCAATGACTTTTCTTCTTGTAATGTATTTCTAGAAACGGGGATCCCTGTCTCTGAACTTTCTTGACCTTAGCCTGTTTTTTTTTTTTTTTTTTTTTTTTGCTAAAGTCATTAAAATGATTAGAACCTCAAGGAGGGTTACAGTGTTATATTCTTTTTCTCTTTTTAACTTACTCTGAACTGAATCAACCAGCTTTAAATCCTGCATACACCCTATTAATCCCATCTAACTCTTCTGTCTGTCTGGATGAGTTTCTTCAACAGATTCCTTGAACATGCGTTAAAAAACATAAATCACTGGATTAAACTTGTAGGGAATGATGAAAGCTGAATTCGTGTATATACATGTGGTGGGACAAATGGACCCTTTTATTATTTAACCTGAATGAAAGCAATAAATTTGAAACAGGTTTAACTGATGATATTGGTAATCCACAACAGATTTCATAAGTGTTTTTGAATGAACATCGGTTTTGTTCAATAATCCCTTGGATTAAAGAAGGGTTAGATAACTCAAGCAACCTGCAAAGCATCATAGTATTTGGCTATTTACCTTTTATTTTTTACCAAAAACCAATATGTGTAGTTTAGGCTTTAGCAAATCAGGCCAAAAATTACATTTGTCATTTTGTTTTTGAAAATGTGTGGCTGGGGTTAGGCTATATAGTTTTACCTGTTTTCTTGGGTAGCAGCGTGTTCTTCGCCTTCTATTATTTTTATATGAAATATTATGCAGTACTAATATATGTCTTGTTTTCCAATATATTGACAATAGCCTTTTCTCTTACTTACTTGCTCTACTGACCCCCCACATTCAATTGAGGTATTCTAAGTTGTATGAATTCTAGTACATGGGATCAAAGTCCTTCAAACTTCTACTATGTATTCACTTAGTTGCCAAAAAACAAAAGAGGTTTGAAGAATCTTTAGGTGGATAGTTGGAGTCCATTCTGACAATAATGAAAAGAAAATAACTGCTAACATTTATGCAACAATCACTAACATTTATGTAACAATCTTTTCACTCATTACTTCCTTGAGTTCTTCACAACAATTCTGTGAAATGTGGGCGATAATATTCCCATTTTTCTAGACAAGAAGACTAAGTACTAGAGTTAATAATCTGCCCAAAGTCATGCATCTTAGCAAGTGGTAGATCCAGGTTTCAAACACAAGTTGTGTGACATCAGAGCCCACGTTCTCTTACATCATGTTAGTTATCCATTGCTGTATAATGAATTACCCAAAAATTAGTGGCTTTAAAACAGTAAACATTTATTATCTCATAGTTCTGAGGGTCAGGAATTCAAGACTGACTCACCTGAGTGGTTCCAGCTCCAGGTCTCTTAGGAGGTTGTGGTGGAGATGTCAGCAGGAGCTGCCATCATCAAAAGGTTTTACTGCAACTTGAGGGTGTGCTTCTAAGATGGCTCACTCACTGGATGTTCATGGATTGCCTCCGTTCCTCATCAGCTGTTGGCAGATAGCTCAGTTCCTTGTCACATGGACTTTCCTGGGAGCTACTCAAGTGTCCCTTAGACATAATAGCTGGTTCTTTCAGAACAAGACAGAAATCACAATGCCTTTTATGACCCAGACTCAGAAGTCACACTCCAGAATTTCCACAATGTCCTATTGATTATACAAGTCAGCCCTATTCTGTGTAGGATGGGAACACAAGAAAATGGATATCAGGAAATAGATCGGCTTGGAGCCTGCCTACAATATATACTCATGTATAATACTTCCAGTGACAAGCCCTATAATCCCAGCATAGAATGTAAAAACTTAGACATAAAATTTAGACATTCCAGCTTTTCATGTCTATACTTAATACTGAACGAAAGAACAGCAGTCATAGACAATATGTAAGTAAGTGTAGCTGTGTTCCAATAAGACTTTACTTATAAACATGCTTGATAGGACATATTTGGCCCACAGGACATAGTTTCCCAACCATTGGTCAACACCATTCTTGAAGTAGACTTTTGAACGGTTACTACTTTGATTGAAGGTAACTAAAAGGACTTTAAATTTTATGCAACAGAATCATATTAAGTGGTTTGTCCTGGCCCATAAAATATTGTACAATTTCAGGCAAGTTGGCATTGTCAAGATAGAAAAGGTGAACCGCTGTAAAAACAGAACAAAATAGATAAGACAAACAATTTGCACATGAAATCATTGCTCTAAAAATATCAAGTCATTCTAGAGTATAAACTGACTTGGGGGGGTGATGAAATTTTGAAAATTCTTAATTCTGGTGATATCTGTCTGATGAATATTTCATATTTTTGTCTGACTTTGAATTGTCTAGACTATACACTGTGCCCAGCATAGAATAGGCACTCAGTAAATATTTGTTGAATGAATTAAACATCTTGTGTCTTTTACCCCTTCTATACCACACACGCCTCACCCCCAGGCCTTCACTGCCTTTTCTTGTCTCTTCAGTAAGTTTCTGAGAGCACATTGTGATATGTGATGTTCAGTATTAGTTTGCTTTTAAGAATTCATTCAACAAAAAGTAAAGGGCAGGTAAGAAATGGCTATTGGAATATAATTGAAGATATAAAGACTTAAAAACAAATTGGAAAATTATAGAACAGAATGAACATTGACTTCAAACAGACCGGCTAACAGGAGCAATGAAGCATCAGACAATAGAGTAATTGGTGAGGAATTTATTGGCCTCTGACAAAGCTATTAAAGACCAGGGAAATTTAGTTATTCTTTTACTTCTATTATTTTTACTTTGAGGCCCAAATTAGTGTTTTAAAACCCACATTCTACTATGGTTATATCTATAACTTAAAAAGATGTCTACTACAGTGTTCATTTATTTATTCAAACAAATATGTATTGAATACGTACACTGTACCAAGCACTACGCAAGTTCTTAGAGATACAATGGAAAACAAAACATGGGTCCTGCCCTAATATGGTTAGAGGCTGAATACAGAAAAGTAAACAGGCATGGTAAGAACAATGACATAAGGTATAAGGTTCATATCCACCTTAATGAATTGCACATTAAACAGATGTATTCAACTTTAATATTTTAGTCCCAAAGTCAATACTAACCCTGTAATTCAGCTAGTTTTAGTCTTCAAAACAAAAGCAACAACAACGAAGCAATACGATTCCTGGAATGCACTGCTTTATAATGGTGTTCCAGAAAGTGCAAACCATTAAGTGTTTTAAGGAGAAAAAAAGTTTCATAGCCAATTTGTTTTTGTAAAATGCTGGATTCAACATAAATGGGTCGCCCCCTGCCCCTGCACTGCAGGAATTCTCAGTGCCTATAATACGGCAAGAAGCATTGTGACCCACTCAGAGAGCAAATATGGTTTAGTGTCTTGAAATGTATTTGATGAGGGCATGCTTTTTTTAAGGAAGCATCACTTAGTATCCAGCATGGCATTAACGTTTCTTAGAACACAGTTTGAGAAACACTACCACATACCATTTCACATGTCTTAATCCAATCACATTTATTACATTCTGGGAGAGCTAATTCCTTAAGAGAAATATTAAATGAATACTTTTGTTAGGTAACTGAGTGTTTTTGCAAATCTCTCTAATTCTGCATCTTTCAGATCCAGAATTTGGGTGCTTGGCTCTTTTTAAAAGAAACATTTGCTCGTGGTCCCATTAAAGACTATCAATTTTGCTAATCCTCAGCTAATTATGCAACAGTATTCAAGGGAGTCCCTGTAGGTAGGAGGCATTTGTGCAGAGGATAGCCAAAAGATGAGCAGATTAAGCCAACCAATGGTAGCACTCAACTGTGTCCCCATCTTAAGTCCCCTTTTTCTTTCCTTCCTTCCAACTTGCTCTCTCCTTCTTACTTTGTCTCTTTCTTTTCCTACTCTGTTCTTTTTCTTTGTTTTGTTTTACTCACTTCCCTTACCAATGACAGGTCCATCTATGGCCACCAAAGGTTTAAAGTTAACCCTATGATGGCCGTCACAGCAACAATAGTTCCACAGTAGTTTATAATTCATATGTGGCAAAGCAAGTAGTGAAGTAGGCAGCTCATTCCTAGCAACGGAAGGGATAAAAATGCTGTCATTATCAGCACAAACTGGTATCTGGCTTCCCAATCTCCCCTCTACGGCTCTATTGGTACTACCTCTATCTTGCACAAAGTAGTTTTGGAAGATAAGACCGCGTCATCTTCATGTATGTGTGTGGAGGGTCGGGAACTTCTTCTTAGATGGGATTTGACTTATATCACATTTGCCTCCAAATCTGGCACTGGATGTTTCAGTTGTTCCTATTTTAAGGTGCTCTCTCAAGAATTTATTTTGAACAATAAATCATTGTGTGGAGAAGACACATAGTTGTAAAAATAACTCAAATAAAAAATCATTTTTGAATTGTTAGGGAAGCCTTTAACTAAATGGGTAAAAATAGAAGACAAAGAAAGTTAATGCAGACAATACTTATTTCTGGGGAGTCTTGCTTCATAACTGCAAGCGTTAGACAATGTAAACAAACCTTTATTCAGATTACTTTAAAAGGCAATATAACAAGGTATTATAAAATGGAGATCAAATGGATACCTACAAAATGAATTTTTGAAAAAGTCATAAACACTTTTAAAAGAAACCTATGGGAATCCCTACAGGCTTAAGTAGGAAAATCATCTAACATGCAGTGAATACTTCTAGAAGGGGGGTCAGGGGGTATGAAAATCAAAATAGTTTGAGCTAAAGAATGAAGGAAAATCTGAGATTGGTAACTGACCAAAGGAAGCACCTGCTTTCCGGAAATTAAAATCATGTATTAGGCAGCTCTGACTTAATTGCCAAATGGGGTGAAGCCCAGTCTCTAATGTAAAAGGGTCCCAAATTATAATTGGGCATCATGGATTAAAATTCAATACCTGAAAATTTCCTCAGAAATGAATAGGCAACTGGGACAGACTGCAGAGCCCAGTACAATATGCTTCCCGCAGCTGACACTGGCAGGTCACTTTATCTGGCACCAAATAAAGTTCCCAAGTGGTCTTTAAGGGCATTCAGCTGCCGAGTGCTTATTTCATTCATCCCTTATTGTGCTGCCAGTAGCAGATCCAAAGAAGTAGCATGAATCAGCTCGGTGGATGGAATTTTCTCAGGCTGAGTGATGAGGATGCAACTGCACGAACCCCACTGCTTCTAGTGGGGCCTCTGCTAGCAGTGGTAGCCGAATGACAATGGCTTTCACACAAGGCGGCTCGTTCAACAGGAAATTCGAGGGAAGGCAGGATAAACGAACGCTAGGATACTTCCAAACATGTACTTGGTGAGAATTCAAAAAAAAAGTTTTAATGAGAAACATGATTTTTTGTGTGTGATTATCGTATAACTTAGAAAACCGGGAAACAAGACGGTGATCCCCCTTCGCGTGTACCCCCAGACACACAGTAGCGGCTGGCCCTTAGCAATTCCTGCATTAAGAATAAAACTATGGCATTATGTTCAAAGGTCTTTTTAGTTGCTTCTTTTTAAGGTGCCTGGAGGAATAAAAGTCAATCCATTCAATATCTTTATTTTTCTATGTGCTCATTTCAGAGCATATACTCAATATTGGAGTGTGTTTCCTTGTTTCTGTCAATTCTAGTAGAATTTTCTAATCATAAAATAATATTTCGTGTCTTCTCCCATGCCGGTTTAAGACCTGCAGGAGCTACAGCAATTCCTTTGAGGTCATGAACCTGTCTGATGAACTACAGATGAATGTAAAATATTCTTCCAAGCTTAACAGGCCTTATTAATGTGCGATTCCAGCGCTCGTTTTTTATTTAAATCCATGGAAAGGTTAAAAGGCAGTAGTTTTTATTATTGTTTTGCCTTTGGTTTAGGACAAATTCTGCATGTATCTACAACAGAAACAGTGTGCTAATTATTTCATATAAATCACTGTTAGCAGCAGTATCTAATAGTGCTACCATTACTGAATATTAAGAGTCTTACATTTCCATTAGAATTAGGACCAAGGGCTAATTATTTTAGTTAAAGCTAAATTTGATCTAAACGGGAAGCATATTTGGCATTCAGTCTAGAAACCCAGGGCTGTTATAAAAAGATTGGTTGTGAATGCAGAGAGTAGAAAAATGTATACAGAGCTCTGGTTCTCCATTCTTTGGAGAATAGTAGAGTTACCGTGGGATCATTAACATAAGTATAGTAATATAATTAATATAAGATGTTCTGTTCTTCTGTTTACGCTCAAATTTCAGGGTATAAAATGAATTAATTTTCCCAAATAAATGTGTGCAAGTATCTAAATGCCTCTCTAAGTTGAATTTCCTTTAAATTTTTATTATGGAAAATTCCAAAATTTACACGAAAGTGAGCAGAACAGTATAACAAACCCCCATGTACTCACTGTCCAAATTCTATGATTATCAGCATATTATGTCTCTTGTTTCATCTGTACCCCAACCCTTCCCTCACCACATTTTCCTCCTGAGCAGACTAGGTGTACAAGACAAATGGTATGGGATGCTACAATTGGTAGAACTTATTTTTAAAACTGATGCCTTCTCAGTTTTGACCATTTTACTTAAAATGTACTTTTTTCCCCAATTTACCCAGGGAAAGAGCAGTGTACTATATCCACAACGTGAAATGATGGATGAGGTGGATATTTAGTGAAATCATGCCTCAAACATGAGAAATTCAATGATCTGGGTTTTCATTTTCTATAAATTTTCAAGGAAGTTGACACGATGCTCTTTTTCACCAGTGGAATCTCTAGCCTTTTAAATTCTACCGCTTCTCGAAACCTCCCAGCCTTTCCTTATTTCTCTCCTTATTTATTTTTGCCTCTCTATAAATCATAGATAATAATAGTTCCCACATCATAGCTTGTTAGATTTTAATGACAGCCTCCAAGGACAGGTGTCAGCTAAATGAAACATATAATTAAAATTTGTGCTATTCTAAAATTGGGTTACTTGGCAATACTCCAATCAGAGACTAACCCCATTCAGATGATAGGCATGTAGTACTCATCCGGGTTACAGAATGTGTGCAGATTCCATCCAGGCCGGTCTTTGCTAGGGGCCAAAAATATGATGGAATGCTTAGTCCGGCACACCCACGTTGCAGGTGTTTCTACCTGGTGCCCGAATAAGTGTTCTATACCTCGGGACTTTGGCAACCGGTACTCTTGTTCGCGATTAACTCAAAAATTTGGGTGAAGCCTATATGTTTTACCAGGCAGTTAATTTAGGTATAGGGATGTATGTAATATGGATACATAGGTGATCGTCATACTTACGCAATAAGTATGGTATTATAGAGTTCTTTAGCCTCCAGGTACTTCCTCACTAAGAGATAGAGAGGCATGGTCTCAGTCTCAGTCCTGCACATACACACCATCTTGTTGGATCCCATCCTTGTCCTTTCAAGCATGGTTATCATTTCCCTACAAGGAATATCTTCTGAAGTATGCTACCTTGCGAAGCTCCTAGACACTTGTGGTATTCACTCAAAAGCAAGCTCTCTGACTTTATTACTGTCCCTGTTAATTTTGCTCAGGCAACTCTTCAGCCTTTCATTGATCTCTATATCTTTGGATTTGCTATTTTTGCCCTGTATCACGCTGCCAAGGGAGCAAACCATACTCTCTACTGAGTTGGAGAAGTCATAATCTTTTCACCTGCAGCCCTCAACTATTGACACCCTGCATGAATTTGTGCCATTCTCTTGGCCCCGCTAACGACTGAGATGCATTCCCTCCTCCTTTTGGATTCCTGGGTCTTCAATCTGTTTGCTACACACGGTCCTCTGACAAGGGTCTCCTCAGCCTATACAGCATCTCAGGCAATATGACTTTACTGACAAGTCTCTGTAGTCTCACCATGCATGCTCCTTGGGAATACACTGGCTGGCAGACACATCAACCAGACTCAGCTCTGTTTTCTAGTTGAGTCTTGAGTCTCAAAGTCTCTGGCCTGCCTTAACTCTTAAGCCTGGGCCTCTGCAAATTAGCAGCCAGACTCGGAGAAGTTCTTTTCCCCAACCAGGTGTCACTTGCAGGATTATCCTGTTAGGAAATTAGTCCCTTCTCTATGCTTATGTATGCAGTTTCCCATTTCAAATCTTTCCCTTCTCCCATAGCTCCAGGCACAGGGGGAAAAAAATTCAAGTTTCTACTACTCAACCAGAAACACCTTTATTTTTGAATTATTTAAATGTTCAATCTTTCCTGCCTCCCTGTGTGTGGGTTTCATTCTAACAAATGCACTATAGAAAGATCTAGATGTATATTTTATTTGATTTTCTTTTGAATACATCTGGGTTTTTTTAAAAAATCAGTAAGAAAAGGCACAAACCATGAGGAAGGCATTCAGGGTAGATTAATTGCTTATCAAGTTTTCATTCTCTCCTCAAACTATATTGAACCTCTTGTTTTACATGAATTCCAAAGGCTGGCACTAGCTTTTACTTCAGGAAATAAATGACACACGGTATTATATTTTAAGGACCATTAAAACCTTGAAATTGCACAGTGACTTAAAAAACAACAAGTTATTTAGCCTGGATAGCTTCGTAATGGTTATACAATGGGGAAATTCATTGTTAAATGACCCTCCCACTCTAACTTCACATATAATGCTTGGCAGGAAGAGGAAGGAGAAAGGCCACTAGCATCTGGGTACACAGGGTATAATGTAAAGGGTGCAGGAACATTATGGGTCTGCGTACTAAGTAGATCAGTGGGAATGCCCCAGAGTCTTCCTCGGAATCTGGTGCTTGTTGACCCATGGTTGGTGATCAGAAACTATTTTTGCCCAGATTAATGAGGCTAGGTCGTTGCTGTTGTTTGTCATAAATCCAAAGCTCTATATTCTGTTACAGAATGTGTTCTTATCTATATGTTAATATGTTTGAGATAAACAGCAGGAAGTAGCTATAATATTGTTAATGAAACTATTCTAATATATGATTTTGGAATTATAGTAAGTGCCATTTGAATCCGATGCTTCTATTGTCTAATTTATCACCTTTCTAACCTTTTATTTTACACCTTCATCCAGAACATCTATGAAAGCTGTGAAACCCAGCTACCATATTAAAGGCTGAATATGCCGCGTTCTAAAATAACAAGAATGATAACATTTGAGCAAAATCACAAACCACCACCAACAATAAACAAAACCAACCCCCCCCCCATTTTTATGATGAAAACCAAACTGCATTTGGGTCTATAAAGAAGCAATAATTGCTTAACTAACCAAAGTGATACAGTTCATTATTTTCTATTGCACATTTATGTAGTTTTACCCCCTGAAGCACATACAATTCTGTTTTTTTTTTAAATATGATTTACATATGGCACTTGAGGAGAGATGTTTTAGAAAACCATAAAGTTTTCTTCCTTGTAAAAGCAATGTCCTTTCCTGTTAATGCCAAGGATGCTTTTCCCCAAGCTCAAGACAGTGTAGCCACTAATGAGGAAAACACGGCAAGTACCTCAGTTGAATGTTTTCCTTTGTTTACTTACAGGGAGTTCATTCTGCCATGGGAAGAATCCCTTAGTATCAATGAGTCTGAAAGTGCTCAAATACTGCCAAAAGGGAAGTTGCAAAGCTTTGTGTACCTGCGGTTTAAATTAATCCAAAGCGATGGAAAAGGAACGCTATCATCCCAGAGAACATCCTTCACATCATTTCCATTGTCTCCATTTATAAAATACCTTCCTATCTGTGTCGGTCCCGTTTGCGGTTCTAAAGTCACTGGTTGGCAATATTAGGAGATGTGCTCCTAACTGACAAACTCTGTTACTGGCACTTGCCACTTATTAAAGGGATATGATAATTTTGGGCCTGTTTGGGGTTTCCAGAGTAGTTTCAGAGACTGGCAATCAGTCCTTGAAAAACATTCTATGCCCAATAATAATGAGCACCTTCAGATGGATTTTTTTAAAAGGTGGCATTAATTCAGAATATAAATTAAAAGAATACGTTTGATGGTGAAAAAGTACAAACCTACCCACACATTTTGGTTTCATGTATAAAATATAAATAGCAAATGAACTCTCTCTTGTGTCCTCAGAGAGAGCTGCAGCTTTTTTTTTTTTCCTTCTGAAGGGTGTTCAAAATATGCTATTTTAAACATAATAATCCATAAATAAAATACAGAGCTTGCCAAAATAATTTTTTACCCATATATATAGGGCCTTTAGACACTGTTCTGAACCCTGATTTTCTCCTGAGATACAATTTAAGAGCTTAAAAATGTCTTTAAAAGACTTCTTATGAAATATGCAGGGTTTTTTTAAATTTGTGTTTCTATATGGCCAAATTGCTCTGTTGTGATAAATACTGTATGTAAAATTACCAGATTTCCTGGCATTCCATTTTTACAGGGGATACTGCATCATTAAGCATTGAAAGAATATAATATAACTATTGAAACTGCTTAACATATTTTGTAACCATAAATTATTATCCAAAAATATTTTTCAAGTAGATAAAAAGAGTTGTCAATTCTGCATAGTGAATGCCTCATAAGGGGCTCGTTTGTGGTTGAAAACTGAATAAAAGCAGTAAATTAAGACCAGACTTAACCATAGAGAAGCTGTAATCCATTGCAGATTTCCTTGGTGAATGAAGTATTGTTATGTGGATTTATCCTCCCTGCTTGTACAGTTAACCAGTCACATCTGGGGCCATAGTGCTGTCTGTGCTCACAGACAACTTGGGTTCACTAACCCCAAGGAGGCAAGCCCACTCTGGTTTGCCTCGTATCGATGGGTGCAAAAGAAACTTCACGATCATTTCACACGGGAGCCGCCTGTGAATAGGCGGATAGGATATTGAACCGCCCCATTGTTAAGGATGAGAGGGGTATCACAAAATGAGCAGGCACTTGAGAAACAGCAAGTGACTCCCGGCGTCCAGGTTTCTAACGGAAGGGTGTTAGCAGAGGGGGCCGGGACAAAGCCAAGTGAAAAGGTGGGTGTGAAAAAAAAGACGGTGTGTCTGGGCTTTCTGAATGCAGTCAGAGCTGAGAACTGATGGAAATATGGTATACATTAAAGAAGCATCACTCATCATAAATATTCAATTTCAAGAATTTAAATAGTTTACAGACATAGAAGCCCTTGATGATTATTTTATCCAGCATTGTTGATTTTCCTCTGTTGTCTGTTGGCAGCCACCATAATTAATGAATAAGATCCTGGAAGCCCTGACAATGAGTCGGTTTAGTCTTCCGTCTGTGTATTTTTCTTTGTGATTACATGCCAATAACATAACTGATTTGCCTTCTCGTAAATTAAACTGGGGGGACCAAATAAGTCCTATTTCTGCTATTATTTTTTTTTTCAGAGCCCAATGTTTCCAAAGGACATTAACTTTGATTTCTCTGATGAAGGCTTGTGGCTGCACCCCTCATGCTTTACGAAATACTACCAAGTCAGAGCCGAAAAGAAAACCGTAAGTGAATGTTATTTCAAGAACAGTTCTTTTTCATTGTTTAGGAAAAATTTTCTCATACTTCTCTGTAATTCATCCCAATATGCTCACTTTGTAGGAAATGTGGGGAAAGAGGAGGGAGAGAGAATACACTTGTGAAAATGCCTTTTTATTCCATGGAGGGCTGATATTTAAAAATCATAAGACTCCAACATCTTTTTAAAACAGTATTTTTATAAATAAGGTCAGTTTTGCAAGGAAAAAAAGAGCTTATTTGTGAACATAAGTTACTACCTGTGCCTTACTATTCAGGTAAAATATAGGTAAATAAAGTATGGATATACTAGCTTGTTCGAGGATTTGAATCCTTCAGATAAAAAAAAACTTTTTCTCAGATTTTTTTTTCAATATTGGAATATTGCTTTTCTTTTTAAGAGGGGAATATGTTTAGATTAATGAAACTGTTATCAGATTCAGCAGTTTTACAAAAGGATAAATAGGTGATTTGCTCAAGGAAAGACCATTGGGACTTAAAGTGACATGGAACTCCTTGCATTAGTAAAGAGATCCCAGAAAACATCAACTCTTCTGAATATGTGATCTCTATTTAAGTAAAGAAAACCACAACTTGATTACACCCATTACATCTTTACAAAAGTGCCTGTTTCTGAGGATAGCACAGTCTTAAAATCCCTAACACTGCAGGATATCTATATCTATATCTATCTATATCTATATCTATATCTATATCATCTATACCATCCATAATACTTCTGAAGTTGCAAAGCTTTTCCTTCTAGTTAGTGAAAGGGGGTACTATGCTAGTTGTCTGTAAGTTTAGTTCAAATTGCCTGCAAAAATTGTATAAGTGCCTGAACCTAAAGACAATGTTTTAATCAAATACAACTACTTAAATCGCCCATCCTCTTCTCCCATATCCACACCCCTCCTAAGCTGAACGGAGAAAGCGTCAGTAGAACCTGTTATCAGCAGCCAATTACTCTTTGGTGCTTTGGAGTTATCTTTTCCAAAATGGTTGCAGATTGATCAAAATAACGATTTATTGTTATACTTTTCCATGGCTTCTGTGTACTGCAACAATTTAATAAAGTAATAGGACTTCTCCTTGAAAGAAAAGGTGCTCATTAGCATTTGTAATCCCATGTTGTGTGGCACGGTAAGTGTTGTGAAAAGGTTATGGATCTACTCACCGTAGCATCAAAAGTGTAAAGGTGATAGGTGAGATTCTCTTTGTTGCAAGTGCTGAGAAATAATCATTTAAAGGTCAGTTGCACTCAAAAAAAAAAAAAAAAAAAAGAGAGAGAGAGAGAACATTTGTTTAATAAGTAACTCATTTTGGGATATGCTGCACTTTTAAAGGTTACAGAGTAGACCAATTTGCCAGTGATGTCAGCAAGAAGTACTATTAAAGTCATTGGTCCTATTAAAACAATCCTTCGTAAAATTCAGATTGCATGCCTTCTCACAGAGCCCAGCACACATCAAAAAAGTGCCTAGGCTATTTATTATGTGGTTTCAAGGAAACATTGCCTTCTGCACTTTACCTTAAGTACTCATCTCCTCTTAAAAGTAACAAAGAAGCATTAAGTGGGAAAATATGTTAGTACACACACACACACACACACACACACACACACACACACACACACACCCATTCCACACCTGACTCATTCTATTTTGCTTCATTCTTTCAGTTTTATTAATTTCTAAGAACATGCCTATATGCCATGGATTATAAGATTTCTCACTGTGTCCTATACCAATAACTGTCTTGCTAGAAACTCTTACACGAATGCAAAACTATTTCTATCCTTTCCTATTCTAAGAGCAACCTCCCTCCCCTCCCCTTCCTTTGAAAAGACAAAGAGAATGGGGTTTGGCAATGAAATGGAATATTAATCTCATAAGCAGACAAAAGAGAAGTAACAATAATTATAATATGGGTAAAATTTGTTTAATACCAGAGTTTTTTTTTTTTTAACAGCTGAACAAAGGTAGTGGTTTATTTAATATAGCTTTTGTACTATTAAAATCTTTGCCTTCAGGGAACTGATGCACAAGAAATAAAAGTTATTTTGTTGTTTTTATAGTTAGCATTTTCGAAGCAGTGTTTTAAACTGGCAATACTTTTCTCTAGAAGATCAGCTCTTGCCCTGAGATGAGTATATGAATAAAAAAAACTTCAAGAAAAATCTCTGCAGAAAGCAATCCCTTTGCTTTGATTGCTTTAGAATTACATTTACTTTTTTTACTCTTTACATAGGTTGCAAAGCTCCCTAGTTGTGACATTTTGTTGGTGGTAAACAATGAGCTCTTAGATTTTTATAAGAAGTTGATTTTTAACATATGCTAAATAAGAAATTTAATCACAGTTTAAAACAATATATTTTCATGCAAACTTCTAAGGATCGTTATTCAGACTAAAGGAAACTAGAAAGCTTATAACGCTTGCCCTATTGTAGAGTAAGAACTGTCTTTATGTACATAAGACATTGGCAATTAGAAGAAAATACGACACTCTTATTTCCAGCAACTTAGCTAAGAATCAAGTTATTCTCTTCGTTTGCCTTGCTTTTCATTTGAAAGAGAGCAAAATCTATTTCCTGGGCAATTTTGCAGAGCAAAGATATTAATACTTTGGGGTTTAATTGTATCCTGTGTTTAAATACACTGTGGGTGAAACCCCAGACCTCTGCTTAATTGCTGTGAGAAAATAGCCTGATTTCTCTGAGATTAGGCACACGCTTATGTATACTTTGACCCAAGAGTGCCTCCTTCAGAATTAATCTTCTAAGGTAGAGGGATTTGCTTTTATATGTGCAGCAGGCCCATTCGTGACAAACGGGGCCTAATAAACTAACTTCACCCCCCAGACCCTGCTTTTGCTGTCAACGTTTTTCTTCATCTATTCATTTCACACATCTCTTGTCCGGTGGTTTATTAGCAAAACCCTGAACTGGGCGGGAGGAATAATTTTAGTGGTGTTTTTTAATTGGAGCTCTTTCAAATTTAAATCAAATACTTCAGAACTAAAATTGTAAAAACAAAAACAAAAACCTTTCATTTTTACCAATAAAACATAAAAGGTTCTAAAATAACTCCATTTAGGTAAATACCATAGCCCTGTGAAAAGGCAAACAATTCATATTTACTTAAAATTTTGTTCTGCAGCTGTATTTTGTTGGATTCGTCTAATGCATGAAAGCACTTTTTCTTTCCCATCAGCAACATCAGAATTGTTTTTGCAAGATGTAGCAGAATGTTCTGGTTTTTAAATATTTATATTAATCAAAGTTAGGGCTGTTTATATTTTTTGGCAATAGGGCTTTTCTTTAAAAGTGATGCACTTCCATTTAACTAAACAAAAGTGTTGAAACAGCCTGTCATATAAACTTCAACATAGTACAGTTGGTAATAGAAATTTTGAAGACAGGAAGAAAGGGGTGCTAGTTTCTAGGCTTCAGGTTAAACATGGATTAATAAAATGTGCAACACTGGTAATTTCCAAGATTTTCCTGAGGAAATGTCATTCACTGCCACTTATAAACTATAGAGTCACCTGGTTGAAAGGTTTGCATTCAAGTTTTTGCTCTGCTTTCTTGGGGCATTGGTCAGTCAAACCTAAAAACTGGCTAAAAAATGACAAACCACTAAAGCTTGGGGCTTACTAAATCATTCAATTCCTTAAAAAGCCTCCTTTATATTTTATATATTTCTAAACTCTTTTAGTAATGAACATTACTTCACATTACTTACCTGCAATCTTCTCTATTTGTGAGCAGAAATAGCTCAAATTGAAGCACTTTTTAGGTCAAATCCCCAACTATTGTTATTGCTATAAGGTTTGATTGGCTAATACAGAACCGTATGGTCTATCTAGACTCTTGTAAGGAAACAGAGTCTTTATTGAAGACATTTAAACAGCAAGCCAACCTTGATGAAACTCATTCATAATTATATATACCTCTCTTATAGTTTGGATGATCCCAAATATTCTGGAAGCTTAATAAGACAGCTTTTAGTCGATGGGGATATTGTTGTTGTTTGTTATTTTCATTTAGTAGTTCAAATTATATTAAATCACTTCTGTGGAAAGGAATCCTAAACAGGAAGAATGGGACCAGAGCACACACTTAGTTCCTAACATAAAAGTTATAAATGCTTTTGTTTTCAGGGAATGGTAAGCACCTATCAAACAAACAGGAAGTATTATTATGCATTGCAGGCAGAGAGGCTAAAGGTCTCCTGTTCGAACTTTTGGCCTTTCCAGAATCTTGATCCTGCATTATTGTGTTTAACTCGTAAGTCTTGACCAGTAGCTGACTCTGAGAAAACATTTCCTGACATCATTTTCACAGGTGATATGGGATTATTATGCTTGCCGTTTCATTTTGAGTTGAGAATGGAAAGTCCAAGAGTGGCTTCTGGTTAATACTTCATACATGGTCTTTTAATTACCAGCTCAGGCTAACTCACTCACTTGACCTCTAGCACTCCAACTTCATTTTCAAACATTGGTTAAAATAATCAGTACACACACACACACACACACACAAACATACAAAGACATTTAAAGGGGCAAAAGATGTGCCATAATGGAACAAAAGAGAAGCAGTCTCTTTTTAATCACCTCATTCGTAATATAAAAGTGGTGAGAGAAGAGCAAAAAAGGTCAGGGTGTAATAAATACAAAATTTAAATCTCTAAACCAATTTACTTTTTTTATTGTCCCAGCTAAAGCCAATAAAAGTAAACATGTATTCCACTTTGTCACACTATTATGGATTATTATTAATATCTTGTTTCCAATTTTATGCAATTTTGGTATAATCCAAATCTGTGCATTATCTTGGGCAGGGGGTTTTGCTTGAGGTAATTGACATTACATAGTCTAAAGCACAGAAAGAAGAAAACATATCTATGATCTTTACTCATTTCCAAACAGAGGGGGATAATCAGACCACTTCTTCTATTGTGTGCCCTCCCTCTTCATTCAGAGTTTCTTTTGAAGTCAGAGGCAGCTGGAGCGGCTGAGGCTGAGAAATGTGGCTGGAGGAAAAGAATGAATATTATCGGGTCAGATTCTTATAACCAGGTTTTATGCCACATTAACCATCGAGTTTCCCATAAAGCAGAACCTTTTATTATCATTTTTACCTTCTGGTTTATTCCGAGATCACTAATGCAATTTCTAATAGTATACTGGGGATTTTCTTAAGTATACTTATTTGAACTTCCTAGGGCTGGATCCACAAGCCAGCCCCTCACAAACATAAATAAATGTTTTTAGAAAAATCTGAAAACTTAGAACACACCATTTCCTTCTTATATGAAAATCTAGATGAATCAGAAACACTAGCCCAACAAACTGGCCTCCAGAGTGACTACAATGTAGAGAAGTTATGAAGGGGGTAAGGGGTTACACTGGTAAAGCAGTTTTCTCTCAACTCTCCTTTGCTTGTTACCACCCTGAAGGAGAGATCAAACATAGGATTGCATTTATGTCACTGAGCTAAATTTCAGGCTTGCTATCGCCACTTGAAAGCTTATTTCTTAGCCCCTGTTTGCTGCAAATCACAGGGAATATGAACTGATGTGAATTCATAGCAGGTAAATTTACATAAACTCACATGATACTGGACTAAAGGTTGGTCTGTCATTTGGCTTAAGTGAACAGACAGTTGTTCAAAGACTCTCTTCGGTGTTTAAGTCTCCAACAAGAGGAAAATGATTGAAGGCAAGAACTAGAATAGAACTGACCAGCCTGTCAGACTGAGGAGCTATCTAAGAACATGCCAAGTTCTTCATCAATTTATGGATAGATAGATAGATAGATAGATAGACAGACATATATACATATCTAGAGAGAGAGAGAGGGAACTATGATAGGCAATGTGATCACTATTGCTGATACAAAAACAAATTATATGGCCCTTGAAAATTTTTAATTTATGTTTGGGGAGAAGACATGTTAATAAATAATCACAAAAAATAAGACAAACATCATAGCACAGGTGAGTACTTAATGACATAAGAGCACAAAGAAAAGAGTTCTTAACTCTTCCTGGAGTTTGGAAAAAAAGTTCAGAAGTTGGTCAATAACAGCTTCACAGAAAAGTTGATAAACAATCTGTGTCAAAGTAGAAGCAGGTATTCACAAGCAGAAGAGGTGAGAAGAGCCATCCCAGGCAGAAGGCATAGCATGGATTCAAACCAGAGCATGCCTAATTCAGGGAATAAAAAGTTGTTCGGTCTGACTGCAGCACATGGTGTATAGGCTGTAGAGTGGGGGAAGAGTCTACTGGAATTCAGTTCAAAATTTCAGCCCAATAAACAAAACTTGTATGCCATGCTAAAGGGTTGAGACTTTATCCAGGAAACAGTGGAGAGTCACCAAAATGTTTAATCAGGGGAGTAACATGATCAGAATTGTATCTGAAAAGATAGTCAACATCAGTACTGAAGAAGTCTTGGAGAGTAACAAGAATAGAATAATGGTCATCAGTTATAGTAAAGTTGAGCATTCAAAATGAGTAAGAGCCTCTGCTATGGTAATAAATTAAGGAGAGACCTTAGGAGGTGGCAACCTCAATCTATACAACTTTCCAAGTGCATCCTATCAAATTTGGGTCACAATGATATGGGTGAATAAAAGATTTTTCCAGTATACTTAATAGTAGAAGATCGTATCCTAAGTCAGAATTCCTAGAAACAGGGCTTGAGATTGAAATTTTTCTGAAAATGATTTATTAGGGGAGTGCTTTCAGAAGAGGAGCAGGAGAATAGTATAAAAGCACTTAGCCAAGAAGGATGTGGTCTCTGCTGAAAACTAGCTCGGTCTGGTCCCTTGGAGGACTCTGGAACATAAGTTGTACCACAGGGTTAATGCCTCTCATTCCCAGGAAGGGTAACTCTCGGCTGAGTTGGAAATGTTCCACTGAGGGCAAAGCTTTGTCAAGAGTACAGCCATGAGCTGTTAGCAGCCAAACACAGCCACTAGTGGATGGGAGAGACACCAACAACCGCCCTGCACTCCATCCCTCAGGCTGCCCAGACCCACTTGTTTCTTATATCAAGTTTGCTGCTTCCAGGCACGGCTGCTTCAAGATTCTAGTTGGCCACATTTTCTGGGCTGATGCAGAAAAGAAGAGGTAGCAGAGGCTTCGCTTCCCCTACTGCAGTTTGTTCCAAGGCTATGACGTAATCATCATCGTCCTCCTCCATCCCCTTTCTCCATACTCCTCCTTATGGGCTGGTGCTTCTGCAGGTCTACATAGATTGCCTTTAAAGGTAAACCAAGTCATCAGCTCTAGGTATCTGAGCTCCAGCTTACTGTGCTCTGATCAAGTTGTTGTTGCTGTACTTGCCTACTACAGTTAAACAAAGTATGGGAACACCAAAATACATCCCAACAGATCACCTGAGTGACAAACACATTGCTGCTTGCCTCTGATATGTGGCCTCATTGATGCCTCCTCATCATAATCAGGTCAGTTTCTCTGCCAATATAGCAACATTTTTTGTGGTGCCAGCTAGTCTACTGGCACAAAGAACCCAAAGTAATATGGCAATAGCTTTATGTTTACTGAGACTCTTGCTCTATCCCCTGGTGGGAGTTTCCCTCCACTGGGACCTAAGACCTAAGAACAAAGTTGCAGAGATGGCTCACTGGAAGTGATAGTGAGTGGGTTCATTTTATATATACCCTTTGATTCCTGGACTCATATAGTACATACATATCGGGGATAGAGCACTGTATAATATCTACTGGTTTGAAGTGTATACAAAACCTAGGGCACCTGTGTGGCACAGTCTGTTGAGTATCTGACTCTTGATTTCAGCTCAGTTCATGATCCCAGTGTTGTGGGATCGAGACCCTCGTTGGGCTCCGTGGTGAGCATGGAGGCTGCTTGGGATTCTCTTGCTCTCTCTCTCTCTCTCTCTCTCTCTGTGCTACTCTCGCTAGCTCATTCTCTCTCTCTCTCTCTCTCTCTCTCTCTCTCTCTCTCTCCCTCTCTCCCTCTCTCTCTCTCTCCCTCTCTCCCTCTCCCTCTCTCTCAAATAAAAAAAAAATAAAGCGTATACAAAACCCTGAAAGATGGTACTCATCCTCAAAGGAGATCATCTCTATGTTGGTCCCTTAGTGTACCAGAGTAGAGTAGGGCCAATGAACCTTAGGCTCATGTGTCCACTGCCATACTTCCTTTGCCATAACGTGAGTCCCTTGGTCCAATTAACATGATGTTATACATACAGTGCACACACATGATGTTATGCAGAATGTCCAGATAGTTCCAGTCCCTGAAGACTATATATTTTTACTAAGCTGGAGAATTAAAAACACTAAGACGAACCAAGACTGCTGTTGCTCATCCATATGAATGCAACTTCTGATCCTCCCTCCTGATGGGTATTGAAAATAACATATTTGCCACAATAATAGCCACATACCTTATATCCAGTTGATTTACCCTAGTGCATATATCACATACCACAGGGCAGCTGCAATTGAAACTACAACTTGGTTAACTTGGCAGTATTCCACTGTCATCTGCCATGATCCATCTAGTTTGTGTATCATCTTGACTGTTGAATAACATGGAGGAAGGATGGGGATCCTCATCCCTGCATTCTTTAAATCTATGAGAATGGCACTAATCTGTGCAATTTTCCTTAGGATGTAATCATTGATTTTGATTTACTAACTTGACAAGGAAGATAGTTTGAAGGACTTCCACATGGCTTTTGCTAATGCAATAGCTGACCGAGAAAACAATGGTACAATTCTACCACCTTCTAATAGATCCATTCAATTATACATTCAAGGACTAGGTAAATGACCACTGGTGAGCATGTAGATTCAGTAGACCCACCATGAAATGAACCTGGGTCAGGACTCTATTTATTTCCCAAAATTTATACATCCCCACTTTAACAGGGACCCATTAGGTGCTCATACCTGTATCTGATAGTCCCAGACAGATCTGGATATCCCTTTTCCCCTAGTGTACAGTGTCCTGAGTAATTAGCTCTTGTTCCTTGGGGGAAGGACTAGGGAGTCATACTTCCCATAATGTTGCAGTTCCTTTCACATGGGACCCAGACTTTCCTTCAGTCAGTGGGTTCTAGGTCTGAGAATTGGCTCAGGTCTGAAGACAGAGCAAGAGATTAAGATTTTCATTCAGTGGCCTGATCTTCAGCCTTTTGCTCATCTATTTTTTTTTAACTCTCTTGATTATATATACAAATAATACCCTGATTGTCTGCTCATCTCTCTTTCATAAGGTAACCATTTGCACAGGTACTTTGGAACATCCTCCACCCTCACCCAGAGGACAGCCATTCCAGCCTTGCTTCCCTTTGTGGTGATTGCACCCACTTTGCTTCTGATAGTCAGTGTTGCCCTGTAATCTGGAACCTACCATCCCCATTGCTATTCAATGGACTCCAGTCCTATAACATCATCTCCAACTATCCCTGGTCTAAAAAGAACTATATTTTTCGAGTGTTGGAATCCCCTTCATCAGCAGATTCTTCACCATGTTAATAAACAGACTGTTCTGCAAGCCCTCCTGAGGAACATAGTCAAATATGGATTTTTCAGTCTTACTTAATAGACCCTTTTTTCATCTCTATTTCCTATCTGTTTTTTCCTTCCTCCACTATCTATTACTACTACAGTGCTGGGATCTCTAATTTGTTTCATGTGAACCAACACTTTTTCCAAAAAACCAAGAGCTATCCCAGTCTTATATTAGACATATCATCCAGGACCTTGCTATGGTGTTATATTCTGTGTCACAACACAGTAACCCCGTATCTGTGAACAGTTCATACGCTTATATTCTGCCCATGTTGATCCAGCTCCTTCTGAGTCCCCTCCCAGGCATACATGTCAGCCAATGCCTGGCACTTCCTTGGTATATAGCTCCTCCCCTCCCTTAGTAGGTCATTACTTTCCTAGTCGAGAGATGTTGACATGCAACCCTGCGATGGAAAGTACAGACAGATCCTGAAGATTGCTTGGTAAGGAGCCTGTCTCATCTGAGACTTCATTATAGCCTTCAACACAGAGGATCTCTTTTCCAACAAGACAGAAAGAGCTTACTAGCCACTGAGACAGACCAAAAGTGTTCAGAAGAACATATAGATTTAGGGTTTTCAACGACCCAAATACCCTTATCTCAAACTTCAAGATGTTACTCCTTTTCTTTCAGGGCTCTGACTTTGGCCTAAAAGACTTGTCTCTTTAAATGCTTCTAGTGAATCTTTCTGATTCCCACAGTTTGCTTTAAAGTCTGAATAACAGATCTGAGCCCATGTGGCAGATAGACTCTTAGATGGCTCCCAATGAGCCCTGTCTCCTGGCATTTACGCCATTGTATAATCTACTCCCTTGAGTATAGCCTGGCCTTCAGATTTGCTTTTAGCCAACAGAATATGGCAAAGGTGATGGGATGGCACTTCCTTGATTAGGCTACATAAGATTGTCACTTTCTTTTTGCTAGCAGAATCCCTCTCTTGATGGCCTTGATGAATTAATAGGACATATTAGAGAGGCCCATGTGCAAGGAACTAAGGATGGCCTTCAGCCAACAGCTCACAAGGAAATGAATCTTGTCAATAATCACCGGAGCTTGCCAGTATATGTTTTCCCAGTCAAGCCTTCAGGTGGGACTGTGTCCCAAATAACACATTGATCGTAGCCTTCTAAAAGACCCTATAGCAGAGGACCCAGTAAGCCATCCCTCAACTCCTGACCCATAGAAACAGGGAAATAATCAGGATGTGTTGTTTTAAGCTGTTAAATTTGTGCTAATTTGTTACACAGTAGTAATAACAAATAGCATGTCTTTTTCTCTCTTCATTGCATGAATGGTACTCACAGCCACCCAAATGCACAGTCCTTACAGTTTCAATTTCTTTACACCTCACAAAACAAAGACCTTAAACTAACTACAGCTTTCCCTTCTACCTATATCTCAATCCAACTTACCACCATGGATGAAAATTTTAGCCTGGAGTTAGCAAGATTTTTCTAAAAAGGAACTGCTAATAAATATTTTAGGTTTTACAGGCCACATAGTGTCTGTCTCAAAACTCAGCTCTATCTGACAATACATATACTAATGATACAATACAATACTAATGAATGTGTTCCAATAAAACTTTATTTACAAAAAGCAGTGAGCTGTGTTTAGCCCAAAGATTATAGTTTGCTGACTTCTGATCTTAATCACACTGCTACAGAATGTCAGGGACTGACAATATTGTACCTACCACCAGCGACACAGAGGACTCACTGCCATCTTCCTCCGGGATTCCATCTTAGACTCTGCCTCCTGGGACTGTTCTAATACAATCCATCTTGGCTTCAGTTCTCTCAAAGCAAAAATGAAGAAAAAGATTCTTATAAAAGGGATTTATTGAGGTAGTGCTCTTAGGAGAAGTCAACGGGAGGAGAAAAAGGAGGGCAAGGGAAAAAGCCAAGTAAGGATGTGTGCTCAGCTGAAAACTGTGAGAGCCTTGTCCTCTGGAGCACCAGAGTTCAATCCATCCTTCAATCCACCTTTTATACTCCACATATGTCAGTTAATCATTGGCTGCTGGCTGCCCCCATGGGGGTACATTCCAAGCAAGGCAGCTTCCTTCTCAGAAGATAAAGGCAGCTGTGAGCCTTCAGTAACCATCCCTTACAACAGCTGGAGAATGGGTATTTCTCTATTCCTCCTGTGGGGCAACTTTTACCCCAATTAAACTCTTCTTAATAGCTGCGAAACATTTTCATTAATTTCTAAATGCAAACAGGGTGGTTGAAATAGAAAGAATATTAATGATGCTTAAAGGGATGCAAATCCTTTCTGTTAGTTTTTGTTATATATTCTATAGGTGTTGCTGATTATCACTTTCCTTGGCCTTCTGTCATACTACAACCAACATAGTCAACGTGGATAAAATTGAAATGATGGTTTGGGGAGCAATTAAGGAAAACATGGGCAGTACCAAGATGCAAAACAAATTGCTCAAAGTTCTCATATCATCCTGTGTTCGCTTTCACGTAGCATCACGGCAATCACCATGGAGACCAGCTGCTTCAGTTTCTCTCCCACTCCATCCCATACTAGCTGTGTGAGCTTGAACAAGTTAGCTAAATTTTCCTGCCTCCACTTTCGATCTGTAAAATGATGCTAATACCACTACCTAGCACATATGGTCATTGTAGAGGAATAACTGAACTATTACATGCAGTGTTTACAACAGTACTTGGTACGTAGTACACACTCAGTAAATGTTAGCTTTATTATTATTATTGGTGGTGTTATATTGATTGTGACCACTAACTTACCTATTGTTATATTCACGTAACTTTTGCAGTGTATCCCCAATTTCACTGTGTGTTTTGGGCCCTATTTCTTTTCCCTGCACTTCAGAATGCTAGAAAATAGATTAGTCTGCTCTCAAGCAAAAATCCAAGTCTCTCTCTTTTTTTTTTTTAACCCCCAAGGGAATTCTGCAAAGAGCCATATTCTTGAGTCCCTTCTGTGGAGAAAGAGTCGGAAGTGTCCCTATGCTTCTAAACGAAAAGCAAGAAAAAATTTTTTTTTTCTCTTTCCACATCTGAGATAATTATCCTTTAGTAATAAAACTTCAAGAGCCTCCAATTTGGGGAAGGTAAAATTATGCCTTCATTTCCCAGTCTTCATCGTCTGTCTGGCATTTCTACTTCTCTTCATCTTTATAAATCAGTACCTCTCTTCATCTTCATAAAGCACTGCTCAATAAACAAGAAAATAGGAACCAAGCAACAGGGAGATTTGGAAGAAAGATCACAATTATTTGACGAGTGAAACATCTGGAAAGGGATCATGGCCTCATTATCTTTCAAAAATAGTTAATGAAACTCTTCTTTTCATTCACTGATGAATTGTAAATGGAAGTACTTCATCAAACATTAACTAAGAAAATGTACGCCAATGCTGTGGATAAGTCGTCATTCTGCTCCATAAATATTTATTCTGAAGATAGTTTTTAAACCAACCAGCTTCCTTTTTATAAGGAAAATTTAAGTTGGTATATTTTTTTAGATTATATTACAGAACTTTTCAACAGTTGGGATTCTTAAAAACATTTGTTCAGTTCCTTTTCCGATTTAAAATTAGTGGCTTAAATAGAATGAATCATAATGTAGTAGGAATTCACTTATCAGGTGAAAGATTGGACTCACCTATTACGGGGTCTTGCCGTTTCCTTGGCAATGTAAAAGTCTGTCTTAAAAAATTAGAAATCTTTTTGAAATCCTGCTCTTCAGAAGGAAAATATTTAAAATCAATAAGCTATTGGACGGCAAACAACTTTTGAAGGATAATTAAGCTAAAGAACTAAATTATTTCAACCCAAACGTGATTATGCCTTTCTGGCTTAAAAAGTCTTCTTTTCATGAGGACTTAAGTATAATATAATAAGGAACAACTGGTGTCATGTGAGCCAACAAATGCATTAAACATCAACACACTGCATTGTGTCTATTTGATTCAATCACCAAACACTTATTGAGCACCGCCTAAATGCCAGGGACTGTGACAGGTGCTAACGATGCAAAAATGAAACGGTGGTTACTGCCTTCAGGGAATTCATAGTCTAATGCAGGCGACAGCCACTGTGCCAACTACCTATAATCCAGTATGACAAGTGCTGTACTAGCAGCATCAGCTAAGTATTATGGGAGTAGGGGAAAAAGTGACTGTCCAAATGTGGTTTAAAATTGGGAAATGCAATAAGAAGCTTTTAAGAACCAAAGATCACCAAAAAAAAAAAAAAAAAAAAAAAAGTGGCCAGTACATGAATGAAGATTAGCAAAAGCCTTCCTGGGAACAGAGAGGAAAATACTTAACTGTAACCTCCTAGGAAAAGCAGGAGAATAAAATCATTTAAAGAGCCACAAGATTGCGAGCACTGTCCCTATTTTAACATCTCAGGAATTTTTTGATGGGAACTCAATTGTGACTCTAATGACAGACCTCATTCTGTGCAATAGTATCCCTGTAACTCTGAATGTGCTAAATTTCACTGAAATCTTTAGCAATTACAAAAGATCATTATTTCAACATGGCAGAGTCAACCACATGCTAAAACTAAACTTGCACTGTGGTCTATTCAGTTCTGGAGTAAATGTGGTCACAATCGATTAATATCTAAGAAAATTATGGTGTGACAAAAAGTGAAATGCTCAGCTCTTCATTCAGTTAATAAAACTCATTTAGTCGGCAAGATATAATTACACGAACCTGCAATGTGAATGTATTGCTTTGGCATTTGCTTTCATATCTTTTTAGGCTGTTAAATATATTGCCAACCACAGTTCTTTATCTGACTTATCTTTTCCCCCATTTTGCTTCCAGAATGCATAGGTTTACTTTTTTTCTTCTAGACAGGTTTCTGAGTAAGGAGGTTAAAGTGTATGAAACGAAAAAAAAACACTTTTTTTCCCTGAAAAATTTCCCACACATTTTATTTGGGAGGTATCACACAAGGTTGAATAGTCTTTAATTCTCTGCTCAATGTTCAACTTGCTTTTTTGGTTGGTAAGCGGACACTACCATCTAAAACTACAGCTTCTTAAACTTTCCTGTCTGTCTTCGAACTGTCTGGCTTGGGTCAGCAAGATTTTTTTTTAATCTTTTTGAATATTTGAATAATGTGATCAACTTTTAAAAGCACTCTACAAAATAAAGATTTAAAGTCGGTCCCTGCCCTGTGAATTTATAATAGAATGAAAAGGCACCTTCCAAACAAAGAAAAGATGGAAAGATATTCTTCCCTAGAAAAGTAAGTGACAATAGGGAAAAGCCAGTCGTCTCTTTTTTAATCCTTTGTCTTTGACATCTGTCATTTTGGGGAGAGGGTTATGTGGGTGTTGGGTGGTATTACAGTAGCAGTTGAAAAGTTCTCTTCACCTCGTGGTGCGAATTCTTTACCCTTTGTCAATAACTTCCTATCTTACATTATTAATTTCAGATATTTTTCTCTTTAGCTCATAGCTAGAGAATTTTATTTGCAAATATTTTACACCCTTGAATTAAAGTTTGTAAAACACAATAGCAGCAACAATAATAACGATTAAAATGTATGAATTTATTAGTGTTGCACAATTGTCAAAGCATATATATACATACATATATATGTATATATGTACATACATACATATATATGTGTATATATACATATACACATATATATACATACATATATATGTGTATATGTATATATACACATATATATGTATGTATGTACATACATATATATGTATGTATATATATGTATATACATATATGTGTGTGTGTGTGTGTGTGTGTGTGTGTGTATATATATGTATATAAATTCATTTGATCCTCACAGTAACTGTGTGGATAGGTAGGGCAGGTATATTGTTTTTCTTTTACATGTGAGAAACTTCAATACTTTGACTGGGTTCCCTCAGAAGCGTATTCTAACACAAGGCACAGTAATTCCCCCTTATCTGCAGAGGATACGTTCCAAGATCCCCAGTGGATGCCCAAAACCATTGTAGTACCACACCCTATAGAGACTTTTTTCCTGTACCACACACCTATGATAAAGTTTAACTTATGAATTAGGCACAGCAAGAGATTAAAAACAATAACTGATAATAAAATAGAAAAATCAAAACAAGATGCTGTAATGAAGGTTCTATGAATGTGGTCTCTCTCTCTCTCTCTCTCAAAATACTGTGTTATATTGTATTCACCCTTTTTCTTGTGGAGCTGTGAGATAAAACGCTTCCATCATGACATGAAGCGAAATAAATGACATAGGCATGGTGACGAAGGGCTAGGCTACTGCTGACCTTCCGACAACACCTCAAAAGAAGCATGTCTGCTGCCAGATTGCCATTGACTTCAGGTAACTGAAACCATGGAAAGTGAAACCCAGATAAGGAGAGACTATTGTAATTTATTCGGGAGCCAATCCCAGGAAACAATGGCAAGGCTCGAGAAATGAGACAGGGAGTGGAAAAAAGGGAGTAAAAAGTGCATTTTCGAGGCAGTTCCAATTTGGCAACTGGAGCTCAATCCTGCTGGGGTCCCCTAAAAGATGGTGTAGAACACAACTTGGTATCAACCCAGCCAAGGGGCAAACAAGCTGGTGTATCTACCTACCAACTCTCCATTCATCTTTGGTTGAACTTGGCCACCAGAGAAAACAATTCTAGGGCATTTCTGTCTTGCTTTATTTGCAAAGTGAGCTTATTCTCAGAGAAAAAAAAAAAAGCCCTCAGTCCCAGAGTCACTGGTGTCAGTCTTCAGGTGCGGAGGTGGATGCTGAGTGAATGTAGGTCGGGCCAGATGAAGTTGGCTGACCAGCCTCAGCAATGGTGGGACTCATCAATACAAAGTCACACATCTAATGTAGGCAAGGCCAGGAAGGGAGCGGGTAGGTACCTTGATACAGTAAAATAGATGGCATTCCTTGTGCTCAAAGCGTACATTCAGAGAGAGAAGAGAGAATATATGAAACCATGGAAAAGTATTCTTTGAAAAGGTCTTACAGTAATTGGAGATGTATTTGCCCTGTACATATAGTAAAATTATTCAAAACCTGCAGCTTTTATAGAATGCAAAGAAATATCAATCCACGATCCTTTACACAGCAAACATGCTAATATCCTGCCAAAATACATCGCCAAGGCTTTCAGTCCAGTTGAGGCATTTTGCCAAGGACAGTGGAACAATTTTAGTATTTACAAGCACCATAATATATTTAAAGGACATGTATATTGCAGAAAATTATGACAAACATCATGTAGACAAGTCACGGCCAACGCGTATGTGCCACCACTTGATAGCCTCTTCCCACCAGCATCACTCACTCTCCGGTAGTAGTGGGTTTTCACAGTTGTGAAATATTTGCATACAGATGTGAAGGTATTCTTGCGGCTTACTCAATAAACCAGAATGGGGCTTTATGCACCCCTGAGTTTTCAATTAATGTTGTTGACAGAATGAATGGCTATTTATGCCAACCAGCCTTTCATGTTCATTCATGGTATACAATACCTAAGTCTTAAAGACCTCATCTAAATGCCTCCCCTCTTAGGAGGGTGCTTATGGATTCCATTGTATATATATGGGGTAGCATAAGGTTCAATGATCCTATCTAATCAGCAGAGTGAAACTTACATTTTAGCAAAGCCTCCTGAAGCCTTTGTTCTGCAATGGGGCATTATCTTACAACTCCTACAATAAGTCGAATGTCTGTACAAAGATCTTAGACAAGCAATGTCTGAACTTAACTTTCCCAAATATCTATATCTATATCTATCTATCTATCTCTGTATCTATAGATATAGAGATAGATATAGATAGATAGATAGATAGATAGATAGATAGATAGATAGATGATAGATGATAGAATGATAGATGATAGAAAGATAGAAAGATAGATATAGAGATAGATATACATAGATAGAAAGATAGATGATAGATAGATCCCATCCTCATCATATCCTAACACTCAAACACTTGGGAAAAAGATACCTACACAGGAAAATTGTTTTCTTGGTAAATCCCTAGTACACTCATCTCTCTGACTGTGTGAATAGCACATAGTTGGAACCCAATAAATGCTTGATGAACTTAATCAACAAGCAAGTTGCAAAACTATCAACCTTGGCCACCGTATGATCTAAGTTTTCTATAACATCTTATTTGTTTCTGAACCATGAAAGGTAAAAGCAAGGACCCTCCTTTACCTTAGCTACCCCCAAAATCTTTTCAAGCAGGGAAAGAAATATGGAAATGTTATCTCAGGTAGGTGTTCATGGTAGATGAATGGAATACCACCTTTCTTTTTTTTTTTTTTTTTTTTTTTTTTTTTTTAGTATTTTTTAAAGTTTATTTATTTATTTTGAGAGAGAGGGAGAGAATGAGCAGGAAAGGGAGAGACGGAGAGTGAGAATCCCAAGCAGGCTCTGTGCTGTCACAGAGCCTGATGCAAGGCTTGATCTCACAAAACCTGAAATCATAACCTGAGCTGAAGTCAAGAGTCGGACGCTTAACCGAGTAAGCCACTCAGGTGCCCCAGAATACCACTTTTCTACTTGGATTAGGGATGGAGAATTCCATTGGGTGTAGTCATCATTCATTTTAATTAAAATCAGAACAGTAATTTTTCCTTCTATACAGTTTTTTTAAGAACTTTCACAAATATATGAGGTATTTTTCCTTGCACATCAGCCCTATGAAGTACCTGAGGATTACTCTCTATTTTTCAGATGAGAAAACTGAGTCATTAAGCTTAAGTGATGGTCCCAAATTTATATATTTAAATGGGAAAAAAGCCAGACTTCCATGCAGGTGACCTCAGAAACTGGGATACTGATGCAAGCTTATCATACATAATCGAACATAGCACATTTTAGAGGTTCAAATTATGTTTCCTAAGTTTTAAGATGCCACATAAAAAAATGCAGACATGTTTATTTACTTCTGCAAAGCAAATTAAATGTGTAGTCCATGCATTATTGATGTCTGTTATTTTAATTCCTAAGAAGTATGTGTATCAAATTGCCTTTAAAAGAGAAACTATTAAAACAACTTGTATTTACATGCCTTATTAGTTTATGCTCAAGTATTTATTTTACCGCTAACTTTAGGACAGTGACATGACGTGACACTATTTTCAAAATATGAGGTGTTGTTCATGGAGCACAGATCAGTGCTTGCACACCAAGGGTGTCCAGGCTGGGCCGAGAAGATACCAAGGTTAGAGGCTCTTCATTAAGGATTCATGTGCAACAAGCAAAGAAGTCAGGCTAAATGGTCACCAAAGGCCTCAACTGTCACCTAACCTCAAAAGATTTTTTTTAGTTTTTACAACCTTTTCCCAACAGTTCTAGAAAAACCTCAGTCGTCCTAACCCATATGTAACTTTTTGTTTTCAAGTAAAGTTCATGTTCTCCTGAAATTTTTCTCCTGCTCTATGGCCAGCACAGACAACTAGGGACAGGCAGGCCCAGCATAGACCCCAGGCCTCTTAGAGCTAATTTAGGGCAAAGGCAGACAGATGCCTCAGGCAAATATTCAGAGGACTCTCAGGAACTCCAACAGCCGGGGAAATCATTGCCCGATTTCCAGTTATACACTATGACTATCAGAATTTTAAGTCTGAAAGAGAACTTAGAGATTATTTAAAATGATACACTCATTGAATAGATTAGGAAGTTCTCTGAGAACTTCTATGCCTCGCCCAAGTCAATGGCAAAGCTAGAGATAAAATACACCACTCAGAGTGAAATAAAATACATTTATTTGTTTCAAAACATGAAATATAATCAAGGCAGACTAGGGGTGAAGCTCGTGGGCCAAACTGAAGAGCACAAGATTTCCAAGTAAATCTTGATTTACTTAGAAGCCTTGAGACGGAATAGAACAAGTCAGTTTGGCCTCCCTGCCTAAATAATGAGGTTAATATTTATTTCTGAAAAGGCTTAGATCTATCATCTAAAGCCTTAAATCATATCCATTCAATGCCAGGCTTAAGCATTATAGTAATGAAAAGGAACAGCCAGTCTGAAACACAGAGGCTGATGATAGATGCTAAAATAATGAGTATGCTACCACCCCGTGCATAGGTGATCATCGGTGAGGGAAGGGCCTGACTAACAACTGCTTTCTCCTTGGTGCAGTGTAGAGTTGAGCAGGATGATTTATAAACCTCAACACATTGAAGACCAAAAAAATAAATCATTAAGGAGCACAGCTCGTGATTCAACTTGCTTTTTTTTTTTTCTAACATGGGTAATAAATCGTGTGGGCGTTAATAATTTATAGGAGATGTTGTTATAATGTGAGAATATTAACTTTGGCGAGTCTTTTAATTTGCTTGTGATGTCAACAGTGTGCTGAAGTGTTTCTTCTACGGGACAGCAATGCCACTGGTGCACGATTGTATTTTGACACTTCAGTCAGAGGCTCCTGGGGACTAGATGAGACAGTTCACTTTAGCACTGAGCTTATCAATTTGGTGCACGTCCCTCAGGAATTACATGCCACAAAGAGAATTAAACAGAATGATTTGAAAGCACTTAGAATCATAACACACTCACATACAACCCTTTTTCCCCCTGTTCTTTTGGAAGCATAACCTAACAAAGGCCATTTTATTTCTGCCCGGGACTACTCTTTGGGTTTGCAAGAAAAAAAAATAGATAAAAGAGAAAATTTAAAAACTGACAGATTACAACACCAGGAAAGCCACTGAAATATTCTAGATTCATCTGGGAATGTGGTAGAATCCCTTGCCAGTTAATAATGTACTTCACAGATTCCATCAGATGTTTTCTCATCATTCCACAACTGTGTGACGATAGTGACCCTCTCCTACTTCAGAAATCATTCCTCACTGTGCTGCCTGTGTTTTCAGTCTGTAAGGAAAGAGCTATGCAACCATTTAGTGAACATGAGAGCCAGAAAAGCATACACACAGAGGAAAAAAGAAACAGGAGAGAAAAAGGAAGAGGAAACAGTTCAAGAGATAATGTATAAGGAAAGAGTGTCTGGATGACAGGACTGAAGAAGCAGAGAGCATCATCAAGTTTCCATTCCCAAATTCTAACTTCAATCTAGAAGCCATGCTATGTAAATAAACACCTACATCTTTTCATGTTTCGAATCAACATCTCCCAATATATAGGTTTGAAAAATTGAAAATGAAGTGACCAACACAGAAGGAAACCAGCTGAATGACAGAGCATAGGAAGCCTTGGTGGTGAAGTGAAGAAGGCTAGTGTTAGATGTCATCACATGATGGTGGGAAGTTAATGAATGAATGGAAAAATGAACCAAATCAATGAATTAGAGCTAGGTCTCTCTCACTCTTGTGTTTCTAATAGTTATTCCTATGTCTTTGAGTTTTCATTAGAATATATTTCCTTTGACCTGAAATATAGTTTCTCTCTTTTAATAAACCTGAACCTAAGCTGAATTTAGGCTTTTCTCTCATAACCCAAACCCAAGAAATTCTCACCAATCTCAGTTGGCTATTTATTCTTCGAGCTAGCACTTTGTTCTGCTTCTAATACAGGTTCTAACTCAAGGTTTGGTTCTCTTCAAAGATAGTGTGTGTGTGTGTGTGTGTGTGTGTGTGTGTGTGTGTCTGTGTTTGGGTAATGATATGTGCATTACAACATGTTTACTTGTTCTCCAGAAAATGCAGATGTGTTATCTATGCAATAAAGCCCTTTCATAAATCAACCTATAATAACAATGCCAATGCCCAGTCTGACCCACAGGATACCATTCATTTCTGATATATTAAAAGGAACTTTGAAATTACAAGCTTTTAAAACTGTTTTCTTGTATTTGACAGGCCTAGCCCTTAATCAATCCCTGACATTCTGAAGAATGCTAACATGTGGACTATTACATGGTAACCTGTGCTATAGAGAGAAAACGAAACATACTCAGGAAGAAAGAACAGTTGGGGAAAATAGTTTACAATTACCAACATTTGACTACAAGTGCAGTATTTTTTATACCCAACAAAAGAAGGTGGGGAAGCAAAAGCTATTTTATTGAAGGCTAGTCCTATTCCTTCACTTTTCTTAAAGGCAGTCTGGCTTATTTATTAAAGTCTAAATAAATTAAGCAGTTTGGTTAGTGCTATGGTTTTTTTAACTTTATTTAAGGAACATTTTTTAAAGACTTTTAAGTGATCTCTATACCCAATGTGGGGCTCGAACTCACAACTCTGAGATCAAGAGTTGCATGCTGAACCAACTGAGCCAGCAAGGCCCCCCAAGGAACATCTTTTTGCTGGTTAATCTTACATAGAGCCCAATATTTTACATGAAGTGTGGAGGTGCTACTTTGGTTGAAATAGAGGAAATCTAGAGCTCTCTGTCCTTGACTTCCTGTGGGCCCGGCTCTCCATAGACTCCTGGAGTGCAACGAGGTACAGCTTGAAAACCCTCAGGTTAGAGCATAGCGCAAAGGCAAGTACAAGTTGCATTCCAATCAGAATCAAATAGTTAAGGTCAAAGCAGATTGTCAGAGCACCAGGCAAGAGTGCCAACTGCAAGCAACCACCTCACACTGTTCCCGTTTTCATGACCAAGTACTAGGAACTGAGGAGCCATCAAGCCCAGGACTGTGGGCTTGGGAATAAAAAACACCCATTGCTAAAACTGGAACAGTCTTGGGCAAATCAAGACAGTTTATCCCCCTAATGAGGGGACCCTCCGTGACAGCCCAGGTAACAAGTCTACTCTTGTCCTCTGATGTTGAGAGGGTAGAAAGAGCAACATCTTCCCCCAGAAAACATAGCCCGTTAGGAGTCAGCTGAGCTATATGCGGTTGGCATTGGAGAGCTCTAGGTTTTTGACGGAGAAAGGCATGGGGGAAACAATGAAAAAGTACCCCTGTTATAAACCACAACACAGAAGGCAGGTATACAAATACACACCCATACACTGAGAAAGATTTAGTGTGTTTATTCTTATCACCAATTGATAATAATTGGTAATGAGTAATAAGTAAATGTGTTGTAATGCACATACCATCCCACACCACACACGCGCGTGCACACACACACACACACACACACACACACCCCAAAGACCAGTTGGAGGTCTTTTCACTCCAAATTTACTGCTCACTGTCCTACTAACCACATATGATTTAGGGTCACTGATGAGGACAGCGTAGGGGCAGCAATTCCCTCAGATGCTATAATGTCTGCCATCCAAGGTCAACACAAAGAGCCTTTCCCCAAGCTGCAAATCCTTTTGTATCAGCCCTGCCTGTGGAGATTGGGCTCTGCTTAATTACAAGGCTGAATTCTAAATGTGCTTGGTGTTTGTCAAGTCAGGAAGAGAGAAAACTATCCTGTCTGTGATTTATGTGTGCCCAATGACAAACTAGATTATTCAAGTGAGAAGAGCAGATGGCCCCAAAACAAGACAGTTATGGCCCACAATTATAATAATTATAGCACCCAGTGGATCTCCAGGATATCAGGAGAGCAAGGAATCTAACAGTCACCCCAAAGACACTTAAAGGAAAAGGAGTTTAAACTAAACCCCAACTAATAAAACATGTCGAGACCCTTCTTCAACAAGATGAAAAGGTTTATTTCCTCATAGTAGAAGACAGCACCATAGGGAGACTGTGTCGTGAGTAGACCATGGCCCCAGGCAGGACTTGCAGTTTCTCTGGGAATGTCATCAGCTACTTCTGTGAACATCAACTTTGTGAGCAAGGACATTGCACTGATTTAGGTTATCTTGGGAGAAACCTAACTTCTCAAGGGCTGATTTACATCAGTCATTTTTGTCCCTTATTTCCAATGCCGACAGTCTGGTTCTATTGTCTGTGACGATTAGATTTTGCAGTCTTGAAAATAGCCATGCAAATTACCAAAGTGTTTTCCATTTGAGACCTTATACGTATTTGAATAAAATCAACTTGAAGCTGTTAAGTAGAATTAAATAAAATAGGCTAAATCTGATGACTGAAATTTTAAAACTTCTGTAAGAGACTCCCCCTATACCAACCAACCCTTTTATTAATGGCCAATTGTAAATGACTTTCGCAAATGGAAACACCATTTGTCACTTTTTTTTAACAAGTACTGCACTGTACTGTCTCAACTCCCCCCACTCAATTTAAGCATCAAGATTTATAGCTCATCGTGAGCTCCTCTATCTTTCTGTTCCTTCTTTGTACCTCTCCAAATGCTCAAGCAGCTTTTTTTAGAATAGAGTGAAGATAGTTTGTACTATGCTCATGCGGAGCATTCTGAGACTTGACTTTCAAAAATTTGTATTCTCCCCCAAAATATAGTTTGTGCTCCTTCTCTCTGGCCCCAGCATCACCCATATTCTATAAGAGCCTACTCTTTCTTTCAACTTTCCCACTTTACATATCCTTGGTTTTGTTTTCAGTTTTTCACTACTATACAACCATTCTGTATGTATAATCTTGATTGGCTGGTAAAGATTTATTTGCCACATAGCAACCAGTTACAGTAAGATTTCCAAACTATTTCATTTCACTTGATTGTTCTTCAAGGTGCAACCAAATTTTGGTCATCAGCAAACTGCTTTAGTATTTATTTTATCTGGATAGAGGAGAATTTTATCAAAGATTACAGACTTATGACACAATGTATGTATAGACCAATGAACACAGTAGACTACCAAGAAATGACTCCTATATGCATAAATTCACACACACACACATATACACACACACACACACACACACACACACACACACACACACCTGAGGATCCGGTGTAGCCTATATTAATCAAATATCTATTTGCTTTTGTTTGGTTAATTTATTTATACCTGGAACTCAAGAATTTGGCTATGAACCTAATTTTTTTCCTCTCTCTGCCTATGTCTTTATTTTTACTTTTCTTTATTTCTTCCTGCCTTTCTCTTTCTTTTCATCCCTCTCTATACACCCTACCATAGCCATGGAAACACACATGCAAATGAATGTCTCAAGAAAAATAACTTGTGTGTGTGTGTGTGTGTGTGTGTAAGCTAGATCTTTCATGTCTATTCATTCTGTAGCTTTCACATAAGTATTTGACCTCTACAATCATGTGACTAGAAAATTGCAAAGCAAACTCTTGTACATTTCAATGAAGCAAACATCTTAAACAATAAAATGCCTTTCAATCATCTGTAGACTTTATAACCAAAAGCAATGCTTTCATGAAGTGAATAAATTTCTACAAACTTGCAAACCTCAAGATTACTTCAAAAAGTTCATCTCTTAAGTTTTTAATTTCTAATTTCTATCATTCTTAAACTTAACTTTTCTTTGAATTCTGGTTAAATTACCCTGGAGCCAATCCCAGGAATATATCTTTCTCTGTTAGTATATATATGAACATGGAATTAATATTTATGCTGATGTAAGTCTCCCCAAATGTAATTTTGAATATCAAAATGTAGGTTATATTCTAGTTAAACCAAAACTGTCTAGTTAATCAATTTATTAAGCATCTATTTTCTGCCAGACAATTCATTAGGCTCTGGGGACTAACTAGTGAATGAGATATAGGTGGTCCCTGAAATTCTGGAGTTTATAAATGGATAAATGGAGTTTATAAATGGTAAATTGTATAGAGGATGAAGGGATAAGGGTTGTTACAATGGAGACACCTGCCCAGAATCTTCTAGACTAGGTGGCTGGCTCAGGAAAGACTTGTCAAAGGAAATGTCATCTAAACTGTGGACTAAAGGATGAATGGTAATTAGTGAGGCCAACATGAGACCAAAGAGCTCCAAGTTGAAAGAAAAGCACATATGAAGTTCAGGGGCTATGAAAGAACACTTTCTCTGTTATCGTTTTACCTTTGCACACATTCATATGTCTCTTGTGTTATTCAAACATTTAATGATGAAGTTACATGCATTTTGAAGTATTTATATTTTAGGAATCTCTCCCAAAATATATTTTCTTAATTCTCTGACATGACTTGATGTTTAGTTAACTAAAGAAAATAAAGGAAGGAAAACAGTCATCTCTTTTTTGGTACTTACTGAGTTTAGAAATTTTAATTCAAATGTTTTTGTTGCAATATTATGGAAAAGACAAAATCCATTAAAAGTAGCTTTTCTTTTCCTCTCTCTCAATCCCTAGAGTTTATTCTCAAGGGCATTCTCAAGGCCATAAACTCATGAACTCTACTAAAGTGAAACACCTTCATAATATTTCTCCCAGGGCCAAGAAAAGGAAGCACTGAGCATGTGTGAGCATTAGACTGATCTTTAAAAGGATGTAGTAAGTGGGTTTCACTGTACTGGCAACTCTCACGGGTTCATTTTTTCTGCTACACTGGGTAGCACGTTCATATCCGATTTTCAGTGCATGATTGCTCCTAGTTATCTCTCAGTATTCCTGCTTCAGGAGGGTTCAGCCATGCAGCCCATCTTCCTTTCTCTGGGTGAAGGGTGGGTCAGAAGGTAGAAGTAGACTGAGAATTGTTTCCCTGGCTGCTTCAGAACCCAGTTGCAGGTGCCCTCCACGCATGAGGCGCATGGGAAGGAAAGGTTAGTCCCTTGCCCCAGAACTAGCTTCACAACATAATGAAAGCATGGGTATTTTCTTTGCCAATTTCCTATCCACAACCTTTATGTTTTTCTAAAGCCTTTTTTAGAATTTGTTAATAAATGTCACAGAGAAAAAAGACCCCCATGTTCAAATAAGTTTGGGAAATACTGGGCAAAACAAAGTTAACAAGGTGTTTTGATCTGTGTGTGTGTGGGTGTGTGTCCCCTAAAATGCCTTTCAGAGCCTTTAATATGCTCCTGTGCACTGTGGATATTTGAAGGAGAGATTTAGGTAGTCCTTATCAATCTTGTTTAACTACTAACTATGCTTTTCCTCATTGCAACTCATAGGGCCCGTTTTCCAACACATGCTGGAAAGCATAGCCCTACTATTGTCCATTGCCTAGTTAAGACTAACGACTCTTTTGTCCTCCCCATACATCTAGTCTTCATTCTTCTCCCCAGTTTTCCTTACCCCTGTTTCTCTGTTCAATTCTTTTTACCGTTCCTATTCCCTCTCCTTTATTTGATTTTTTGAAATTTAAAATAGCTACTGAGTGACTGAAATAGTGCCTCCTAGATCCCAGGTTCTGGTCAAGGCTCTGGGAAGAGATCACATAAGACCTCTGCTCTTGGGAGATTTACACTGGAGTCACCAGAGGGCATGGAGGAGATACTAAACAAGGAAGCAAACATGCAAGGCGTATTTTATCTACTAATTCTTATAAATCAAGCCAAAGCCCATTTGGTATGCACATGTCTTGGGTTCTTTTTGATAGATAACAATTACTGTCATAGGCTTTGCGATAGATAAGTGTGAGCTACTCCCTCTACAACCTTGCTATTAGGTTATAAATGAAAGCAAGATTCATTCTAAATTCTACCACACAATAAGGACTTTATTAAATAAAATGTAGTAGCAAACAGGCTTCACACAGTTAATGAAGCCTGTTCTGTGGCCTGATGGAGTGCCACCTCTGTCCTTTTAGGTATTCCTTTCACCATCTTACATGAAAGGCTTCCTCAAGATGGACTTGGCAATATCTCAGAGGTAGGATTCTGCCATCCTCATGATCAGCATCAGGCAATGAAGTCTTCTAAGACGATAGCTAGACATGGGAAATTTCAAGATCAAGCTCTACATTCCAATCCCAAGAAAGTGTTTTCTAGTTTTCTATGCTTTGCCCACACCAGAATGGGGGATGAACCCCAAATGGTTTTGACACACGCACTTTTAACTTTGCCGGTGAGAGTCCATTTCTAGCATTCATCATGCTAAATAACAGGCACTGATTTCACCAATGAAAATCCCCTTCCTACATTTACTATGCTAATTAGCAAACCATCTTTAGCATAGATAAAGATAGTGGAGTGCTGGTACTAGCCTCCTCTGGAATGTAGCCTTTCTGAACAGCCCTAGCTAACAGCCTCCTACCCTCCTCTGGGGGAGGGACTTCCTGATTAGAGTGCTCTCTGCACCTGAAGTGTAACTTCGAGTAACTCACCCTAGATCGCAAGACCTATTCAAATACATTTTGTGTAAATTACAGCATGGCCTCTCTCTGTCCTATAAAGAAGAAAAAAATTAGTGACTTGGAGTTTATTTGCAAAGGTCTCTGGGAGGAGAACAGGTGATATCTAAAGATATTCAAATTAATATCTGAATGAGGAGAGCATCCAGACTTCAGAAGATCTTGGGGAAATGCATTCCAGGCACAGGTAAAAGGAGTACAAGGTTTCCGATGCAGAAGTAAAGCTCGGTGTATTCAGGAAGCTGACTAGCATGGTGAGATGCCGT
Organism: Leopardus geoffroyi; assembly: GCF_018350155.1. Taxonomy (NCBI): domain Eukaryota; kingdom Metazoa; phylum Chordata; class Mammalia; order Carnivora; family Felidae; genus Leopardus; species Leopardus geoffroyi. The sequence goes on from NC_059328.1 coordinate 68,541,434, forward strand.
TCAGAAGGAGACATGGGGTCAGAAGGACCAAGAGAAACTGGATCGGGAAGGCCACATGTTAAGGAATTTCGACTTTATTCCAAATGTAATGGGAATTGTTGGCAGAGTTTTAAGTAGGGGAAAGACACGGGATTTACATTTTAAAAGAGGTCTCTGTGCTAAGTGAGGAGAATGGCCTGCAGGGGGGCCAAAGAAGAATCTGAGAGACCACAGTAGGTGGCTTTTGCAGTTTCTGAAAGAGATTATGGAGGTCTAATTTGAGGAGGGATTAGGGAAGATGGAGAGTGGGAGGTGGAGAGAAATGCAAAAATGCAAGATATATTTGGACCTAGAGCCAATTGGACTTAGCGATTAATAGGAATTAGGAACCAGAGTGAAAGTAAAATGAGCAAGTACCTTAGTTTTGGGGCTGTTCAACTAGGCTGCTTGTGGTTCCATTTGTTCAAATGGGAAGGGCTGAGGGAGAAATACAATCTTTTGGGGAGCAGGTGGGAAGCAGAATCAATATCATAGAATGAGATCCTCAACACGTAGATCAGGATTTGCCTGTAAGGGCACATATTCTAAACCAGTGGTTCTCAAGCCACGTTTTTCCACTAAGCCTAGCAAATTTTTTTTTAGATTTGTGGAAATTGCTAGAGGCATACTAAAGCCTTCAGCAGCATTATGCCATCCATTCCTTTCAGCCGCCTTGCAATCAAAAATCCTATCCTTCTTATCTAAAAATCTAAAAGCTTTGTGAAAATGAAATGTAGTTCCTTTTCATGTGAAGACTAGAAGTCCTACTGCAGCAGTCATAGGCCACAGAGTAGTTATCAAGGAACTGAATACATCATGGCTGGCCTTGGGGTTCAGGAGATACGAGATCAAATTCTGACAATGCTCCTGATTTACACTATGACATTGGACACCTGGAAGTGTCCATTCTCTCACTGGTAAAAAGGAAATAATCTATGAAATGAGCACTGAATAAAATAATGTATGTGAAAAAATTTAAAACTTCTATATCATATTAGCCATTACTTTTATTATTATAAAAAAAAGAACATTTCAAATAACACAGGCCTCTTTTGTGAATGTAATAAATATGAAACTCTGTCACTGAACCTACTACATCCAAAGCCCTCGCTTTATACGCCTTTGCTATGTATAAATTACCAATGTTACCAAAGATATATTCTGCGGAGCCTCCAAGAAGTGAGCCCAGATAATAAATGACATTATATCTTAGCAAAAATCATTATTTCAGTGGTATACAAAAATTCACTGCAGCAAAATTACCTGGGGAGCTTTCAAAGACACATGCCCTAAACCTGCAGAGTTCAAATCTGTGAATGGAACCCAGGGCTCAATATTTATCAAATACTCCCTTGGTGATGGTGATAGAGCTGGCCGCCAATCTAACACTTGGGAAGCTGGTTTATGGGTGAGAAAACTGAAATGAAGACAAGTAAAGTGACTACCCCAATAACATGATTGGATTGAGAGCCTTCTCTTCCAATCTAGACCAACATGCCTTCCACTGCATCTCATGGGCACCATGCATGGCCGGGGTCTTGCTGATCCTTCTAAATAAAAAGCAAACAAACAAAAACTTTGAGCAATAACAATAGTAAGAGCCAATTCTCTTTGGTGCACGGATCTCTGTTTCATTTAACCATAAAGATAGGCAAGTACCCCTGAGACTAAAGCTTAAAGTGAATCAGAACGGGCTCAAGTAAAGTAGATCAACGGGCGTAACGAAAGTTAGAGAGCCTACATGCGTGCATGCACGTGATCTCTCCCATGCATTTCAGTTGGGGTTTACTGGCAATTGTTGGAGAATCCTACCACTGTTTTATGCCTATTTTCTGTCAGATGAGAGTGAAAAATGGTACATCAAAATAGAGTGGGGACTTTAAAGACAGATCTCCCTAGTCTTAAAAATGTTTCTCAACCCTCTAAGCCTCAGGTTCTCCAATATAAGCTAAAACTTATTTTACTCATTCTGTAATGTTTGTGAAAAATGCCCATAAAAATACATGCAAACTCCTTAGCACATAATCAGCACTCATTAAGTATTAATTATCCTTGTCCATGTTATCATCAGTATTATTATTAAGCTGTGTGTACCATGCCAGGTACTATAGCTGCTAGGTGATCATGACAGGGTCCCTGGCACCAAGAAGTTTACACAAGTAGAGAAAAGAGACAAAAACCCAAATTATTCCAATAGTACAATTTTTTTAAGGTATAGACTTGGGCAAGTCACTTAACCAAATATGTAATTTTCTTACGTATGGAACTGAGGTCATTGTATTTGCCTCCTACGATGGCAGTGATGATTACAAAGACAATGCATGAAAATATATAGCACTGAGTATGGAACATGATTAGGTGCTCAGTAAATACAGCCATCGTCACTGTCAACATGTTACGTCTGAAGTGGGCAGCATGGGTGATGGCAATGGCAAAGAAGGCACCAAACCAAACTCAGGAGTGGAAGTGGTTTTTATGCATAAAAGCCTGTGAACGAGGAGAGGCCAAAACTAAATCTTGAAGGTCATATGGAGATAACCCAGAAAACAGAAAGGAGTGGAGCGTCGAGCAGATGGTGCAGAGTTAGTAATAAGGTGGGATGCAATCAGGGAGCTACAAATAATTCAGCCTGGGTGCAATAAGGAGTGCAGAGCAGACAGACATGCGAAAGTGGCTGGGAAGATGGACAGAAATAGTGAAGGAAGGGTCTCCTACAGGCTAAGGAGCTTTGACTCCCTCCTATAGAAAACCCAGAGCCTTTAAAAGATTTCAGCCAGAAGAATGACATGATCAGATTTGTATTTTAAATGATAAGAATAAACAATATAATCCAGGGAAATAAAAATAGCTTAGGAGTGGGGAGGGGTTAGCACTTATAAATGTGAGCAATGCCTATGAACGTTTTCTGAGCTAAATGACTTTTAAAACAATTTCCATTGCTGATTTAAGATACTTTGCACAGATGTGAAAGCGCATTTTTTTTTTCTGATGGAATCTCATTTCTGTTCTAAATTCTTTATATCCTTTTGTTTGCCCTCATTTGTGTTTACACCACCTGTCAATTTAGTATAATCTGTGATTTTAATGTTTTCTCCCTCTTCCAGATCATTATTAAATGCGCTAAATAAAACCAGACCCATCACTGCCTCTGGCACTTCCCTCCCTGAACATTTCCACCTAGTTCAATATGCTGGTTGCTATTGACATAATACTTCTAAACTCCTTGAAACTTCCTTAGTACATATACTCTAGTCCATATCTATGAACAAGATAGATAGACAGATATGTTCTCTTTAACTAGGCCAAGGCTGGGGCCCTCCAGCCTGGTCCTATGAGCTTTGGCCATCTTGCTTTAATCCCAAACAAGCGCACATATATGGAGTCCAAAAAAGATGTTACTTGATGACACACATGTAAACCGATGGGTTCTTACCCGGTATAATCTTCAATAAAAATGTCCTAGTGGAAAGACCTAATCAATATCTTCATTCCACAGGACAATGATTGAGGAGTGTGTGTGTGTGTGTGTGTGTGTGTGTGTTTGTGTGTGTGTGTGTGTGTGTGTGTTTGTGTGTGTGTGTGTGTGTGTGTGTGTGTCTGTGTCTGTGTTTGGGGACATGAGCTTCTGAAGCCAGATTTTATGGCATCAAAATCTTCTCTTCTTTGCAGAGAAGCCAAGACTCCTCCCATCAGCCCAGAGATCTTTTTTATGTAAATCTAGAAATGCAGAAATAAGTTGCAGACATCTTAAGCATTCCGGCCACCACTGTCTCTACATCTTTCAAGTCCACCTCCAGTCCTACTTGTAGATTCTAGTTCTTTAGGAAGTTGCAGCCAGGGTTTGTGGGCATACTAGAATGGCATAAGAAATGGTGTAAGGAAAGAGAAGAGGCTGTCTCCATTGCAAGAGACAATTCTAAAAACAGATCTCAGGGGCGCCTGGGTGGCTCAGTCAGTTGAGCGTCTGACTTCAGCTCGGGTCATGATCTCACAGTCTGTGAGTTCGAACCCCGCATCAGGCTCTGTGCTGACAGCTCAGAGCCCGGGGCCTGTTTCAGATTCTGTGTCTGCCTCTCTCTCTGACCCTCCCCCATTCATGCTCCGTCTCTCTCTGTCTCAAAAATAAATAAACGTTAAAAAAAATTTAAAAACAGATCTCAGTAAGTAAAAAAAAGCAGTAAACATAAACATAGAGTATTGCAGATCATTCTTATCTTGGATACTAAATTTGGCCTTCCCATTCAGCTCTTCAACAAATATTTTTTGAGGCCCCAGCTAAGTGTTAGGCCTAGTGTGTGCTCTAACGACCACAAAAAATTGGAAAATCAAGATTGAAAAATGAAGAATAGTTGGTCTCTATCTTTAGGAAGCTAAGTCTGGTTAGGAAGAATGACTAGGGAGAAGCAATCCAGAGTTCTGCGTGTGTGTGTGTGTGCGTGTGTGTGTGTGTGTGTGTGTGTGTGTGCATTTAAATTTTTTCCCATAACCAAAATGGTATCTCAGAGAGTGATTTTATTTGACTGACTATATGAAGTTGGGAGTTCCAAAGCAGACAGCTTCAGATAGCATATGCCAATTATTCATTCCACTACAACCCATACCTTATCTTATTGCATATCCACACCTAATAATTCCCCACCTCCACCCGCAGTCAAGACCTGAAATAGAGTCAGCCTTACTCACTGGTGCCATAGTCACCTACAAAGCCATCCTTTGGAAGTGTTTGGAGCCTGGGCATCTAAACCAATACAGGGCACCTACCCCAAATCATCAAATGTAAGAGGAAGCCACACTGTAGACAACTCCTACAGTTCCCCCAACAGAAAATTTGTAACTGAATTTTAATGCAGTTCAGGAAAGAGGAATAAAGTATAATTCTTCCCCTTCCCTCTGTCTCTCATCCAATAGACAAGAAGCATAGGACCCAAGGAAGCTCCCTCAGTTGCCCTAAGCAAGAGGCAGGTCTGAGTTCATCTACTATATTTGGAATTTTGCAAAGTCTGGCTATTTCTGGTCTGTGGTTGCCTATCTGGGCTCATATTCTTCTTTTCAGGTCCTGTCCCTTCACATTTAGCTCACTGAGGGTAGAAGGGTTGTTCAGAGAAATTGTACTTTTGTAGTTGTTCACTCCTTAAGGTCAATTTGCCTCAAGTGCTCTATTTTATTACACTACTCCTTCCAAGTCTTTAGCACTGTGAACCCTTTTACTTTCTGAGGATCCTACACATTAGTACCCAATTCTCATTTTCAAAAAGGTCAAACACTTACTTCTGTGGTCAAGTTCATTGAGCATCGGTCTATAGAACAGGCAATACCACTCACAGACATCCTCCACTTGGGATACCTACTGCAAATGTCCCAAATGACCAGCAGAACAACTTTCTGTACTGGCTTTTGGTAATAGTCTTAGTTTTTCATTTCCTGTTTTGCTCTTGAGTACTTAATCTCTACCTGGGATGTGAACAACCGTGGATTTACAAGTATGTCATTGATATGGGGTGCACAGTCTACACAAAAGAACCTTTTCCTTTTCAAGAACACACTTAGCTTCTGAGTTGTACCAAGAAGGTAGCAGGGCTCAGATGCTATGTCAATGTTTCTTTAAATGGTGTTTTTCATTGCAAACTCCATTCCTGAAGTATAATCTAAGATATTCCCTGTGGAGTTACCTCCACAAACAAACACACTTCAGTAAGTAGCCCTTTGCCACGGTCATTGCAACTAAAATGAACAACGAAAAAATTCCACCCACTCTTGTTTCTGATTGTGACCTAATATTACCCTTGAAATGTGGAAGGGAGCAACACCCCAGAGCATAACCTTAGTTGCTTATGGACCTTCCCCTCTGTTATGGACCTCTTCTACTTTCAATTGCTGAATTTTTACAGCTACATAACAAAAAGCTTTATGGTTAAAGGCCATGTTGCTTGTTTTCCCTTCCAACTATAAAGACTATATCTTTGTCTTTGCAGCATAGGAAAGGCAGGGAGAGTAAAAGAGCTTTAAGTAGATGTATTAAATGATTTATTTTTATCATAGGTAGTTTGGAATATGGCACTTGACATTGAAATTTGAGTATATCACTGCATCCAAAAAACAAAAGCTTAAGTAGTAAAGTTTTAGTAGAAAACTCAGTTCTTGGTCACTGTATAATAGTTTTGTGGATCCCCTGTCCCTGAATCCCTTGCTATCACTCATAATACACTGTTCCCAGGCCACTCAGAGGCTACTGTCTAAACAAGATTGACTATTACAAGAGGAAGAACAAAAAGTTTCCCATGTAATGTCACCAATTTTTTTTTACATTCTGAGAATCTTTCCCCAGGCCCCAGCACAGTTTTAAAGGCAGAAAGGTGACCATATATTTATGACAGATTTTTTTTCCCTTGGTCTGAGATTGGAGCACAAGAACAAAATAGCTCTTTTTGTTCATTGTACCAAGAAATTCCCTCCTGGATCTATCAAGTGTGACTGTTCACCTAGCAAATAGCTTGGACATATCCAGACATAAACACCATATGAATAAAACATGTTGCAATTGTTGGATATAGTTATGTTTTTACAAAGACAAGGTGTTCTGCCTACCCTATCTGCAGAAGTTCAGGGTAATCATTCTCAACTGTGACATTTTATCTTATTAACTGAATAAAAATACTTTTAATTATCTCAGTTAACTCTGTTTATTGTGACAGTATATGCATCATTAATTTGGAGAAGTTTTTGGTTGTTTTTTTTTTTTTTAACTGTTACCGTAACATAATGGCATTCCAGGTTGAGTTCTGAATTAGGTTTTGTTTTTTTTCTTAAAGGCTGAACATTTGGTTTCCACATTTCAACCAGACATTTATTTATATATTTTCTTTGCCGCTAATTTAAATGAAGGCCTTTAAAAATGAAGACTGTTTGGAGGGGAAGGATCATTAATTAGTCAAATCTTGATGTTTTACTGATAATCGCAAGTTCCACAAAGTAAACACTTCTGTCTATTCCAAATTGTTGGACCATGTCTAAAGACAGTATAATCCTTAAAATAAAATTGATCTCGGCCACACAGTGATGGATAGGCTGAGATCAGCACCTCGATTTCCTTGTACCGGCTGAAGAAACCAGAGCACATCACCATTTAGGAGTGGGCACCAAAGCCCAGCACATTTGTGGATTTTTGTTTAATGTCTGCCTTCAAACCACCTGCAGAGCCTTTAGTACCTCATTGCCCTGGGCACTGACCCAGTGGAGATTTCCCCATTCACCGACAATCTAAAGCAATTTGCACTTATTGACACCATAGCAACTAATTGGTCTTCATGACCTGCAAACTTTCAGGAAGGTCAATTTAAGCCACCTTTGTTGTGTCAGGGATCAATGTGAAATTCCTCAAATCAGATGTACTTCTGCTCTCTAACCCCGCTGGAAAGTTGTCTGAAGTTTCTTGAGTTGCCTCCAGGAGAAGGCAACAGACTTATCCAGTCTGAGATTTAAAGACTGATATGACATCATTGTGAGATCCCTATGTGAGGATGAAACAAAATATATCTTCTAGAAAGATCATTTGTACTGAGTTCTTCCCATACGTTAAGTCTGGTGCTAGATGAGGGGTGTGTGTGTATGTGTGTGTGTGTGTGTGTGTGTGTTGTTGTTGTATTTTGCTTTGCATTTAATCTTCATAATACCAATTAAACCAGGGGAGCAGTGCACGAAGTAAAGGGAACACACTCTGGTGTCAGACTGTCTGGGTTCAAATCCCTGATCCTTGTTACCAGGTGTGTGACCTTGAGCAAGTTACCTAACTTCTCAGTGCCTTCATTTCCTTGTCTGAAAAAAAAAAAAAAAACCAAGGTGGATAATAACAGGATTGTTTGGCAGGTTTAATTGATGAATATGTATAAAATACTTAGAGCTCTACCAGGTACATGGTGCTTAAGAAGAAATATTAATCGTTACTATCATTGTCCTTATCCTATATTTTATGGCTCTGAGGGCCAAGGTCTAAAGGAAATAGAGCGACATTCTGAGAATAGAATGTTCTGCACTATGCAAGTAATTCCCCACAAGTCGCACAGGCACTATTGGTGGTACAGGAAATAACTGTGGGCAGTACGTGGATAATACCTTATTTCAATATTAAATACTTTCATGTGATGTTGAAAAATATAAAATGTGTAAGTTGCATATGAAGTACATGGTTTCATGGTACTGTTGTTTGGGTTGAGGTCAAGTAAGATTCAATTTAAAGAAAAATACTATGTAAAATGTAGTACACAAAATATACGAATATGGCCAAAAAATTAACTCAAGGGATACAGGAGTGCTGATGCATAGAGGCACTTGTACCCCAATGTTTACAGCAGCACTTTCAACAATAGCCAAATTATGGAAAGAGCCTAAATGTCCATCAACTGATGAATGGATAAAGAAATTGTGGTTTCTATACACAATGGAATACTACGTGGCAATGAGAAAGAATAAAATATGGCCTTCTGTAGCAACATGGATGGAACTGGAGAGTGTGATGCTAAGTGAAATAAGTCATACAGAGAAAGACAGATACCATATGTTTTCACTTCTATGTGGATCCTGAGAAACTTAACAGAAGACCATGGGGGAGGGGAAGAAAAAAAAAAGGTTAGAGAGGGAGGGAGCCAAAATATAAGAGACTATTAAAAACTGAGAACAAACTGAGGGTTGATGGGGGGGTGGGAGGGAAGGGAGGGTGGGTGAGGGGTAATGAGGAGGGCACCTGTTGGGATGAGCACTGGGTGTTGTATGGAAACTAATTTGACAATAAATTTCATATTAAAAAAATTAACTCATTGTACATGAATATCTTGAGTTCAGGAATACTCCACTATCATATACTGTTATATTCTCCTCCAAAACAATAGTTTTCACACTCCAAGTTAAGTACCACTATGGAAAGGAAGTGCCTGTGCTCCATCCCTACTTTCTGAGTTTAGCCAATTAATGAAATTAGATTGTATACTTGAGATACACTCAGAAATCTGCTTTATAATAATATAAGAACTCTGTCCTTGAAGAGGGAATACTTTGGTTGCAGAGAAAAACCCAGAAGATGTGAAAGAGAACTTGCAAAGTGACTAGCCTATGTGGTAGTATTTATAAGTAAGTATTCAAATATAGAAGTTTGGGGTACAGAGAAACTAGCGTGTGTTGCAACAATCAGAAAAGGCTTCATGTGAACATGGAAGCAGAGTGGGGCTTGTATAGGCTCTAAATATGTGAATGGAAAAGCAAAGGCTTTCCCATGTTAGGAAATATGGAGAAGCTCAGCAGTACTAACTATGGAACTTTGAACAAATAGAAATGCCAACGTCGCCCTCCAGACTTTTCTGTCAGAACCTCCCAAGGAGTGCCACAGGATGCTGTGTGTCTGTTTCTCCTAAGCCCTGGTGGTTTTGTTGTATACTTGGCTATGGTCCCTTTCTGGTTATTCCTGCCTTCTGAAGACTGAAGAGCTTTTTCTCCTTGGCTGCCTAGAAGAGCAGCCCCTGCATGAAAAGTAGGTATGAAAAGGCCTGAAAAGGCCTGAGGAGGAAAGGGACTGGGCTTTACAGTGAAGTCCATCTTTCCTGCTCTTTCTCTTATTTTTCTTGGAGACTTTTCAGTGTACTTTGGTTTGTGTGGTAAGAAGAATTCTAAGGTGGTCCCATGATCCCGGTGCCTTGGTGTTACGATCTGTCTGTCCTTGAGTGTGGGCAGGACTCTGCCTTACTTCTAGCTAATAAAATATGTAAACTTGATAGCATGTCACTCCTATCTACCATTCTGCTTTTGCAGATTGGAAAAAGAGATTTTCCTATAAGCCTCAAAAAAGCAAACAGCCATGCTGTGTGCTCCCTCTGGAGAGAGCCATGTGGCAGGGAACTGCAGGTGGTACCTAAGGCCTAAGGGCACCAAGCTGACAGCTAGTGAGAAGCCAGGGCCCTCAGTCATATAGCTGCAAGGAAATGAATTTTTCCAACAATCTAAATGAACCTGGAAGTAGATTCTCCTTTAACTGAGCCTGCAGATGAGAGTATAGCCTAGCAAACACCCAAATTAAAGCCTAGTGAGACCCTAAGAAGAGGATCCCAATAATCTGTGCCTGGACTCTTAATCTACATATTACCTACAGACATATGAGACCAGAGACATCTGTACTGTTTTAAGTTTCAAAGTTTGTGGTGATTTGTTATGTAGCAACAGGAAATTAACAACCTGACTTCAGCCTAAACAAATGGAGGGGCAAAATCACAGTGGTATCTGAATAGAAGACACCACTTGACTCCCTCACTTTGTCCTCTGCCACTAGTTGTAGTTCAGCACTCATTTACATTTTTCCTTTGATGACTTGCAAGAATGAATAATTCTGGGATGTCTGGCTGGTTCAGTTGGTAGATTGCACAACTCTTGATCTTGAGGTCATGAGTTCAAGCCCTACATTGGGTGTAGAGTTTATTTAAGGAAAAGAGAATGAGTAGTTCTATCACAGGTCAATAGCTTCTCCCTCTTCAGTTACCATTTTAAAATCTATACCATTCCCTAAAAACAATAATAAGAGAATATTATGAGCAATTATATGCCAATAAAATGGGCAATCATGAAGAAATGGACAAATTCCTAGAAACATATACATTACCAAAACTGAAACAGGAAGAAATAGAAAATTTGAACAGACCCATAACCAGTAAGGAAATCGAATTAGTAATCAAAAATCTGCCAAAAAACAAGAGTCCGGGGCCAGATGGCTTTCCAGGGGAATTCTACCAAACATTTAAGGAAGAGTTAACACCTATTCTCTTGAAACTGTTCCAAAAAATAGAAATGGAAGGAAAACTTCCAAACTCTTTCTATGAAGCCAGCATTACCTTGATTCCAAAACCAGAGACCCCACTAAAAAGAACTAAAGACCAATTTCCCTGATGAACATGGATGCAAAAATCCTCAACAAGATATTAGCCAACCAGATCCAACAATACATTAAAAAAAATATTCACCACAACCAAGTGGGATTTATACCTGGGATGCAGGGCTGGTTCAATATCCGCAAAACAATTAACGTGATTCATCACATCAATAAAAGAAAGGACAAGAACCATATGATCCTCGCAATAGATGCAGAGAAAGCATTTGATAAAATACAGCATCCTTTCTTGATAAAAACCCTCAAGAAAGTAGAGATAGAAGGATCATACCTCGAGATGATAAAAGCCATATATGAGCGACCCAATGCTAGTATCATCCTCAATGGGGAAAAACTGAGAGCTTTCCCCCTAAGGTCAGGAACAAGACAAGTATGTCCACTCTTGCCACTGTTATTCAACATAGTATTGGAAGTCTTAACCTCTTCAATCAGACAACACAAAGAAATAAAAGGCATCCAAATCGGCCAGGAGGAGATCAAACTTTCATTCTTCACAGATGACATGATACTCTATATGGAAAACCCAAAAGATTCCACCAAAAAACTGCTAGAACTGATTCATGAGTTCAGCAAAGTTTCAGGATATAAAATCAATTCACAGAAATCGGTTGCATTCCTGTACACCAACAATGAAGCGACAGAAAGAGAAATCAAGGAATCGATCCATTTACAGTTGCACCAAAAACCATAAAATACCTAGGAATAAATCTAACCAAAGAGGTGAAAAATCTATACACTGAACACTATGGAAAGCTTATGAGAGAAATTGAAGAAGACACAAAGAAATGGAAAAAGATTCCATGCTCCTGGATAGGAAGAACAAATATTAAAATGTCGATACTGCCCAAAGCAATCTACATATTCAATGCAATCCCTATCAAAGTAACACCAGCATTCTTCACAGAGCTAGAACAAATAATCCTAAAATTTGTATGGAACCAGAAAAGACCCCGAATAGCCAAAGCAATCTTGAAAAAGAAAACCAAAGCAGGAGGCATCACATTCCCAGACTTCAAGCTATACTACAAAGCTGTAATCATCAAGACAGTATGGTACTGGCACAAGAACAGACACTCAGATCAATGGAATAGAATAGAGAATCCAGAAATGGACCCACAAACGTATGGGCAACTAATCTTTGACAAAGCAGGAAAGAATATCCAATGGAATAAAGACAGTCTCTTCAGCAAGTGGTGCTGGGAAAACTGGACAGCGACATACAGAAGAATGAACCTGGACCACTTTCTTATACCATACCCAAAAATAAACTCAAAGTGGATGAAAGACCTCAATGTAAGACAGGAAGCCATCAAAATCCTTGAGGAGAAAGCAGGCAACAACCTCTTTGATCTTGCCCACAGCAATTTCTTACTCAAAACGTCTCTGGAGGCAAGGGAAACAAAAGCAAAAATGAACTACTGGGACCTCATCAAAATAAAAAGCTTCTGCACAGCAAAGGAAACAATCAGCAAAACTAAAAGGCAACCGACAGATTGGGAGAAGATATTTACAAATAACATATCAGATAAAGGGTTAGTATCCAAAATCTACACAGAACTTTTCAAACTCAACACCCAAAAAACAAACAATCCAGTGAAGAAATGGGCAAAAGACATGAATAGGCACTTCTCCAAAGAAGACATCCAGATGGCCAACAGACACATGAAAAAATGCTCAACATCACTCATCATCAGGGAAATACAAATCAAAACTGCAATGAGACACCACCTTACACCTGTCAGAATGGCTAACATGAACAACTCAGGCAACAGCAGATGTCGGTGAGGATGCAGAGAAAGAGGATCTCTCTTGCATTGTTGGTGGGAATGCAAGCTGTGCAGCCACTCTGGAAAACAGTATGGAAGTTCCTCAAAAAACTAAAAATAGAACTACCCTACGACCCAGCAATTGCACTACTAGGCATTTATCCAAGGGATACAGGTGTGCTGTTTCAAAGGGACACATGCACCCCCATGTTTATAGCAGCACTATCAACAATAGCCAAAGTATGGAAAGAGCCCAAATGTCCATCGATGGATGAATGGATACAGAAGATGTGGTATATATATACAATGGAGTATTACTCGGCAATCAAAAAGAATGAAATCTTGCCATTTGCAACTACATGGATGGAACTGGAGGGTATTATGCTAAGTGAAATTAGTCAGTCAGAGAAAGACAAAAATCACATGACTTCACTCATATGAGGACTTTAAGAGACCAAAGAGATGAACATAAAGGAAGGGAAACAAAAATAATATAAAAACAGGGAGGGGGACAGAACAAAAGAGACTCATAAATGTGGAGAACAAACAGAAGGTTGCTGGAGGGGTTGTGGGAGGGGGGATGGGCTAAATAGTTAAGGGGCATTAAGGAATCTAGTCCTGAAATCATCGCTTCACTATATACTAACTAATTTGGATGTAAATTTAAAAAAATAAAAAGATAAAGTTAAAAAAACATTAAAAAAAACAAAACGCTTTATTGTAATGGTAGTTTTATTGTCACATAATAAAATGGTATGTGCTTAAGTGTCTTACTTTCATGATCTTTTGTTTGCATTAACTCCTTTGTACTATCGCTATATATATACAAAATATTTGTATATCACCTGTCTCATTGCACATGTAATTATTAAACACTGTCTTACTAAAAAACAATCTATACCATTCCCAATATGCAAACAAATCTTAAAAACTAGAGGAACATACATTTAGATAAATAAGATTTTTGAGAACTACTTTTCACCTTATTACAGAATATGCTTTCACTGCAAGAAGTAAATCATAACAGGAGATGAATCATCTAAAACAATAGAATGGGGGCACCTGAGTGGCTCTGTCGGTTAAGTGTCTGACTCTTGATTTGGTTTGTGAGCTCTCATGGTTTGTGAGCATTGGGCTCTGTGCTGGCAGCAGGGAGCCTCCTTGGGATTCTCTCTCCCTCTTTCTTGGCCCCTCCTCTGCTCTCTATTTTTCTCTCAAAATAAATAAAAACAAAAACAAAAACCAATAGGATGAGGAGCGCCTGGGTGGCTCAGTGGGTTAACCGTCTGACTCTTGATTTCCACTCAGGACTTGATCTCAGGAACTGTGCTGACAACACGGAGGATGTCTGGCTTGGGATTCTCTCTCTCCCTTGCTCTCTCTCTCTCTCTCTCTCTGCCCCTCCCCTGCTCATGAGCGCGCACTCTCTCTCTCAAAATAAATAAATAAAGATTTTTAAAAAAATTTTTTAAAAGGGTGAACAATTTCCATTGTTAATATTGTCCAATATTTCACCAGTCCTTTTATATTTATATATATGCAAAATTGGCATCATGTATCCTTTAGAACCAGCATTTTTAATCAACATTATACCATGCATGTTTTATAAGTTATTTAACAATCTTTGACATCATCATTAGTTTTATAATTTTTTTATATGATATTCCATCTTACCTGTTTGATTTAACTTTTTTAACCAATCTGGATAGAGGTAGAATTTGAAGGGATTTTTAATTTTTTCAGGGGTGTCTGGCTGGCTCAGTCAGAAAAACATGCAACTCTTAATTTTTGGGTTGTGAGCTCAAGACCCACGTCAAGTGTAGAGATTACTAAAAAAATTATAATAAACTTATAAAATAAAAAAATAAAAATAAAATTTTCCAACAGGTGAGGGATTGGGTAAATATTAATTGGGCATCGATTTTGCTCTGAACCACATCAAAATTGTCAAACTTAAAAAGCCTCACCTGGTGATCTCATTAGAATGGAGATTCTAATTTAGATTCAGAATCAGGTCTGAGTAAGGCCAAAGTTCTTATTTCTACCACGCTTGGAGATAAAACTGATGCTCCTGGTCCTTGAATCACACTTTGAGTAGCAAGAGACTGGGTAAGGGAGAGACTAGAACCAATAACTAACTCGTAATTAAAGGCCTGGCCCAGGGCAGACACAGTGGCAATGGACAGTAAAAGAAGCTGATGAATATTTCAAAAGAACAAACAATACAACCTCATGACAAAGTGAATGTAGAGCGTAAGTGTGGGAGAAGCGTTAAAATCATGTGCTTCTTGTCCCCAAACACTTCAAGATTAGAGACACTCTTCACAGAAACAAAGACAATCTCAAAAGACTCTGGTGAAGTTGATTTTGGCCATCTTGAATAGGATGTAAGAGTAGCTTATTGTTGTGGGTTGAACTGTGTCCCCCCAAAAGATATGCCGTGGTCCTAACCCTGGGTACCTGTGCAAATGATCTTATTTGGAAAGAGGGTGTTCGCAGATGAAGTCGAATTAAGATGAGGTCATACCAGATTAGGGTGGGCCTAAACTCCAATGACAGGTGTCTTTCTTTTTTTTTAAATTTTTTTTTTCAACGTTTATTTATTTTTGGGACAGAGAGAGACAGAGCATGAACGGGGGAGGGGCAGAGAGAGAGGGAGACACAGAATCGGAAACAGGCTCCAGGCTCTGAGCCATCAGCCCAGAGCCCGACGCGGGGCTCGAACTCACGGACCGCGAGATCGTGACCTGGCTGAAGTTGGACGCTTAACCGACTGCGCCACCCAGGCGCCCCAACAGGTGTCTTTCTAAGGAGAGGATGAGTTAGAGACATGGATCTGCACAGGGAATTCGATCACGTGACAAGAGAGTAAAGGCAGGAGTGATACAAGCTGCAAGCCAAGGAATGTCAGCAATAATCAGAAGCTAGGAGGAGGCAAAGAAAGATACTTTCCCAGAAACTTCAGAGGGAACGCTGCCCTTCCTACACATTGATTTCAGACTTCTACCTTCAGAACCACAAGAGAATATTTTCTGTTGTTTTAAGCCATGCAGTTTGTGATAGTTACTATGGCAGTTCTAGAAAACTAATGCGGTTATCTAACTGTTAAGGTGTGAAAACAAATGGAAGTATGAGATGGAAGAACACACTTGTCAGAGATAGTGGTGCCAATTTTAGAAACTTTAGAATAGAGATTATAGTTCACGTTTAAATAGCTCAAGCCACTAAGAAAAGAAGCACAGAGAAAGAAGAATTGACAGCCTCGTCTTGAAAATCACTCTCAGTAGAGGAAACTGAGCAGGGAAGTCTGGTAACCCCAAAAAGTCATTTAATGTCTCTAAGTCCCACTATCCAATTCTGTATATATATAAAAAAAGGCTGGATTGGAAAATCTTTGAGTTCTTTTGCAGCTCTATTATTTTACATCCCTCATTAAGCTACTACTTCGCCTAGACACTGGGAAGCTAAGAAGCAATAAGAGAGTACAGAGTGTGTTTGGTGATAATGATGACAATAGGAATACTTTGTATTGTGTCTTTCTGGGGAGTTCAAAACATTTTTATCTATAATATACTATTAATCCTAACACCTTCACTATGAAACAGAACAAGCATTATCATCATTTAAAGGATAAAGAAACCGAGACACGGGAGAGTTAAATGAAAAAGGTTCTTCGGTGTAATATATTGTGTGAATGAGGCAGAATGCTTATCAGGAGAAAAACTAATGACAATATAAAGAGCATAGAAATACTGGTAGGAGACGCATCACATTCTTCCACCCTTCCTCCCTCCGTGCCTCTTTTTCTCCCTCCTCCCTTCCTCTCTCCTCTAAATTACCTTGCCCCTATTTGTAAAAATAGATTTTGGCTACAGAATATTTGACACTCAACAAAAGAGAAATAATTGACTTGTTGGGTGATCAGGGAAATAGGTATTTTTCTTCCTGGTTATTTCAAAGGTTTTCCTTCTTAGGGTTAATGGATAAAGAATAGTTATGTTAGATCCTCTATCATTTCTGTAAAGCTGTCAGTTTTCTCCAGTCTTTGAGGACTGGGGCAGCTATCAATGGTATTTTACTTATGGAAAGGAACTACAGAGCTGGCAAATCTATGTCGTGAGAGTTGGGCCTCATTTTGTTCTTTAGAAAGAGTTAATTCTTAAGCTGTCTTACCCCTTCAAAAGAGACATTCCTGATGTGCCTCAACAAAGTATTAAAATTTTACCCCTTCTTTCTATAGTTGCATTCTTTGGGGTGCTGTTACCTGAAAGTTGAAAAACAACCACCACCATCAGACAATTTGTACTAAAACACACACAGGTCACCAGCAACCATAACTTTGTATTGGCAGAACCATCTTCAGAGCAAATTACACGTAAAAATAATGGCACGCCTTGCATGCGCTAAATTGTGGATTACACATAGTTAAAAGTACTTTGTTTAAAAAGCTGTCAGAGAGGAATTTTCATTCTTTCATTTGCCTTTGAAGGGTGATTAGCCTGCAGCAATCTCAGCTATATTTTCTCCACGATGACACAATAACAATCCCAAGTGATACACCCCCCCCCCCCCCGGAATGCTTGGAAATTGGGTTAGGCTGCAGGAACCTGAGACCCAAAACCCAGTGGCTTAAACATTCTGCCACAAAGCCCCATCAGTGATGGATGGCTTTCTAACATGGTTTTCTAGTGGTGCTTCCCTGGAGGTACTCCCTTCTTCTCCCCCTCTCGACTCCTAAATACCAAGGACTGACAAACAACACTAGGGACAAAGCTGGTAGTGCCACCACCAGTCAGTGAACTGTTGGTTTCTTGACATGCTACACTTTCATAAAAGCTATAAAATAAGACAAGTGTTATCATCATTTAAAACATGTAAAAACTGGGGCGCCTAGGTATCTCAGTCGATTAAGCATCTGACTCTTGATTTGGGCTCTGGTCACGATCTCACGATCGTGAGATCAAGCCCTGCATCTGGCTGAGCATGGAGCCTGCCTAAGATTCTCTCTCTCTCTCTCTCTCTCTCTCTCTCTCTCTCTCTCAAAAAATAAAAAAAAAGTGAAATAAAATAAAAATAAAAACATGTAAAAAGATGGGGGAAGGGGCAGCTCTGCTCTTTTTGCTTTGATATTTTATTCATTTTAGAGATGCCAAATCAGAAATACACATGACTCCAAGCGTTTCTGTAGCACCCTTAATAATTATCAGAAAGTGAAATGTTAGCTATTATTCTTATTACTGTTATTATTATTCTAGAAATGGGTAGTGGGCTCAGAAGTCATGAAAATGGAATCCGCCTTTCCATAGCAAATGTGATTATAAAAGCACATGACCATTTATATATGGTCACGTATATATCCGATTTATCTAACCAGCTTGGTGCCCTTAATGGCTTTCTCTTCTCCTATAATATGAACTCAGAACACTCTATAAAAGGTTCCTCACCCAACGAATACTTGTCTAGGATCCCCTTTTGGATAATATGCCTCTAATTGAGCTGGGTTTCCTAGGCATTGAGCTGGGCACAGAGGTAAATTGTGCTGCTATGAGTAATGGTGATAATAATGATAGCTATAATTCATTAAGAATTTACAGTGTGCCAGATGCCCCATTAACATTTTCTTATGTAATTTCACAACAACCCTACTGGAATGTACCATTATTACTTCCATTTTCCATAAAGAATTTTAGGCTCAGAAAGGTTAAACCACTTTTCCCGTGATCATCACGGAACTGCCTCATTCTGAGTAAAAACAGACTCTGAGAAGCAAGAGCATAGTTAAAACAGTAAGACAGAAAGCTTGAACTGGATGAGAACTGTAAGACCAGCCATATGTTAGCTAAGACAAATTCAGATCATGGAGCCTTGAGAGGTCCCTTGAAGCTCTAGATTTACACAGGCTCCCAAGCCTCAAGTTTCAAGTTCTTGGCCTCCGTGCACCACAAGACTCCACAGCCTGGCCCTGGCCCGCAGCTGTGGTATGATTCTGAGCAGCTGGGGACTGTCCCTGACCCACTGATGAAGATCACCGTCAGTAGTTCCTATCTTCTTTGCTTCTTGCCAAGCCATGCTGATAGTCTAACAATAATGTTAGTTGCAGAGAATCACAGCATTTTTAGGAACTCCTCTTTCCATGCTGCCTTCAGGTCCTGCATCACAATTTCAAAAAATAATCATAACTTATCCTTTTAAGGTTGAATTGGACTTTTAGAACCACCTAAAATCATTGAGATCTAGGCCTGATGAAAAAGGTACAGCTGGGTAAATTCTGAATACTATCAACAAAAAAAAGTTCACCATAAAGTATGATTTATTCTAAGGGCAATTCCCAAAGTGGAGTTTTGAAGATGTTTAGAATGAGAGCATCATTACTGGGCTCCACATGTGGCATCTCAGAACCACTGTTTGGATATGCAACTCTCAATGGGTGTGTTAAACAATCAGAGAATCTTTTTTTTTCCCTTTCTAACGTTTACTTATTTTTGAAAGAGAGAGAGATAGCGTGCATGAGCAAGGGAGGGGCAGAGAGAGAGGGGGACAAAGGATCTGAAGTGGGCTTTGTGCTGACAGCAGAGAGCCCAGTGTGGGGATCAAACTCACGAGCCTTAAGATCATGACCTGATCTGAAGTTGGACGCTTAACCGATGGAGCCACCCAGGTGCCCTGATCAGAGAATTTTGATTCCACTGACTTCTCTTACCAGGCAAACTAAATGTTCTCTCTTGATGGATCTTGCTTGACATAAACATTTACTGATGTCTACTGAATGAAAAGGAGCCAGACATCCAATATATTATCATATATTTTTCTCACAACAACCCTGTGAAGTTTGGATTGTTATCCCATTTTACAGAGAAGGGAACTGAAATTCATAAGCAAGCCTTCTGCCACACACTTCTTTGGTAGAATTAGTATTTAAACCCAGGTCATGCTACGGAGAATGTCTTCTTCAACTATTCACAACTGCTTCAGCCGTGGCCTTTCCGGGAAGTTCCTCTCCGAGAAGAATTATTTGGGGAAAACACAGTACTCCCTCATTTATCAATCAATCAAGTGCAAACATATGTCATAACCTCTTAAGAAGAAAGTGATTTTTTTAGACCCGGAAACTGAAGTTCTTTTGCTTCACAAATATTTATGACCTATATTAGATATCTTTACTTCTCTAAGAAATAACAAGAAATGATGTGATTTATTTTCGATGAGGTTTTAAGATTGTTTAAAAGCTCTTACATTTAGAGGATGGTACCTGAATCACAGATTGTATATTATTCCCAAGTCTCATTAGAGTTTTCAAGGAGAAAGTCATCCTTATATCTACCAGCCAGTAGAGTATCTGCCAATAGAATTTATAGTGCAAGAGTGACCATTAACTCCAACTGCTTTAAAGCACATTTTCTCTTAGAGACCTTGACAGTTTAGACAGAGAGCAAAAGCTTCATTTATTGACTTCTAGTTGAAGAAGATGAAAAGGGTATTTTGAAAAATACTAATAAAAATAAAGGTTGAATCATATAAGCCTTCAAGGAAGAAGATAATAATACTGTGCATAGGTCAGTTATATATTTTTCCTTGGGATTAAATATCATATATTATATTAAATGCCTGAAGGTATTAACAAAAACATCCTTAAGCCTTATAAAATCAGACTTGACACTATCTAAGGCAATATTTTCAACCTGATGTTTACAAGTCTCAAGCACATTGTTAAATCAATTTAGTGGGTCATGAATAGCATTTTTCTTAAAAGGAATAGAATGCAATAGGTTATAAAAGAAAATATTAGAACAGAATACAGCACATCAGCCTGCATAACACATGGTAAAGTTAAATTTTATATTATTAACGCAAACTCCATATTTGCTGCTACTTCTCCATCAAATAAGACAATGAATAGTGCTTGGCACATATTAGGCAATAGATAAACATTTGTTGCCATATGAATGAATATGTGTGTGTAGGTACATAGATTTTTATTAATCTTTTATACTGGATCAAAATGTAAAATGTACTTTTTATTGTACTTCTTATTGTAGGGCAGGATAAAAATTTTGGAAAATATTGTGTGTTATATATACACACATACATGTACATGTGTTATATATACATACACACATACATGATAGTCGTATATACGATGTTTTAGATCCAGTTTCCCAGAAGCAGTCTGAGACAGGAGTTCCTGGGCAAGTGATACATGGAGAGTGTTTTTAGGAGACACCTATAAGGGTGGGGGAGAAGCAGGACAAGGAGGTGGAGACAAAGCAAAGCAAAGCTGTGGTTTCGGAAGTCTAACTGCCCACTTTTCTCCAGAAAAGGCCTTTCCCATCAGCCGAGGGTAATCCCTCTCCAGAGAAGGGGGCAGTGATAAGCCAGACTCCTCCCAGACTAAAAGCTGATGATTATCCATTCATTTCCTCAACACCTACTTACTGAGCACCTGCTCCATGCCACAAATGGTGTTAAACTCTCGAATCTGACCCCACCTCATGGAGATTATAGTTTAGTAGGTCAGCGCCCAATTGCAATTTTTAAAAACATAGACTACATGTGATACTTTATACTAAGAAAAAGGACCATTCACAGCACAAATCAGATTCCTTGGATAATCCTCACGTTTCTCTCACTTCTTAAGTTTCCTGCACTTCTCTCACTTTTCACAGTGAAACCAGCACATGCATTTAGAATGAGGTGACATGAATGTGAAGGTATATATTAAGTGTAATTAGCAGCCTAGAGGAATTTTGCAAATACCAATGTTTCCTTAAAATATGTAAAGTGTGTTACAACTTTAAAGTTTGCAGTTGTAAGAATAGTTATGCGAAGTGGCAAAAAAACAAACAAACAAACAAACAAAAATGTCAACTATGCTATTGACATGGAAATAAAAAAGTTACATTTCTAAAGAAAAGAATTTAGCAACATCTGAACAAAGCTAACCAAGCAAAACAATTTCTAATCTACTGTTGGCTTCCACATGTTCCTCTAATTCTTGGTGATATTTTTCACATTTGGATGATTAAAATGATAAGGTACACAACCTAATTCTGGGACTTGTGGACATACAGTAATATTGAAGAACAGTGAAAAAGTTACCACTTTTATTCTCATTCGTATACTATCTTTATTTCATTACTGTTTTTTTCAGCAATGCCTCAAGAATTTCTCCCTCGCTGGTCAATCTGAGCCCAAAATATAGATTTAATTATGTCACTCACCTACTCCAACACTATCACTATCTGTGGCTCTTTTACAGTCTGGAACCAACATACCTTTGGTCCCCTACCAGTTATCTCACACTGGACTTAAACCCTGCCTGGGTCCCTGTTCTTTTAACTGACTTCCTCTAAGAACTAAAGCCGTTTGTCCTCCTTTAGAATCACCCCTACCCCAACCCTAACTTCCAGGCTCTGAATCCAACTCTGACCTAAATCAAAAAGCATAGCGAACACAGTGGATTTATGGTCCCCTAATTCACCTCAGGGAATTGAGGATTAATGACCTTATTTCCTGCCTAACTCTGACCTTGTGGTCTATATTAGTGCTTCTCAAATTTCAGTGTCCATCCCCATGTACTCTTACTCGAGTAGGTAGACGTACAGCCTGCAATTCTGCATTTCTAACAAGTTTCAGGTAATACCAGAGCTTCCAGTCGGCTTTTGGAAGAGCAACATCCCATATACTAATTCTCAAACTTGTCTGCACCTTGGAATCACTCCCTGGACCTGGGTCCCATCCCCAGATATTCTGACTTCATTGGAATGGGGTGAAACCTCATCATCAAATTTCCCCCAGTTGATTCTAATGCACAGCAAACTAGTCTAATATATACCGTAGTTCTGATAATTAGGTCCTTGATTATTCTACTTTGCCTGAGATCTAGTCTCAGTAGTCCACACAATATGATTATTGCCATTCTAACTTTCTCCTTCCCCAACCACTACTCTTGGATCAGACACTGGAGCTCTTTCCCTGAAAATCACTAAATTTTTAAATATTTTCTTGCTGATGATAGGGCCTGCCTGCCTAGATCTTTGAATCTAGACTGTGAGATTTCCTATCACAGCAGATTTCTCCTACCCATCCAATAGTTTTTATGTGGCATTCTATAATATTCCATAGTCATATAAGAAATATTTGATGACATAAATTTAAAAAGGAATCATTTATTTATTCAATTAAATCCTTACCAAGTATCTCTCATGTATCAGATAATTTTCTAGGATCCGAGGATGCAGAATTAAACAAAACAGACCAAGTAAAGCCCCTGGCCTATTGACACTTACATACTAATAAGAAAGACAGATAATAAGCAAATAAAGTGGCACCTTGGTGGCTCCATCCGTTGAGGGACCAACTCTTGATTTCCGCATGGGTCTTGGTCTCGTGGTTCATGGGAACAAGCCCTGCATCAGGCACTGATGACGACAGAGCCTGCTTGGAATTCTCTCTCTCCCTCTCTCTGCCCCTCCCTTGCTCGTGCTCACTCTCTCTGTCAAAATAAACAAATAAACTTAAAAATATAAGCAAATAGATACAAATAAACTGAGTTCAAGTGGTGATAAAAATTATGAAAAATAAACAGAGTAAATGGATAAACAATGACAGAGTCTGATATTTCACATAGGATGGTCTAATGCCTACGGAGGCAATATTTGAGCAAGACCACAATGAGGCTGGGGAAAAGCCACACACATATCTGGGAGGGAGAAGACTGTCGGCAGAGGGAAGCAACAAGGTGAAAAGCTCTGAGTGGCCAATTTGGAGTGTTCAAGGCAGAGTAAGAAGACTATTGTGGGTGTAGCTGAGTGAGTAAGGGGGCTGTGCAGGAGGAAGGGTATAGGTGGACGAGGGCCAAGATTAGAGATGATCAGATCAGATAAAGTCAGGACTTTTGTTTAAGTAAAATGTGAAGTCTTTGGAGGTACTTGAGAAGAGGATTTTAAAAAGGACTGACTTGGGGTACCTGGATGGTTCAGTTGGGGGAGCCTGCAATTCTTGATCTAGGGATTGTGAGTTCAAGTCCCATGTTGGGTGTAGAGCGAAAGAAAGAAAGAAAGAAAGAAAGAAAGAAAGAAAGAAAGAAAGGATGAAAGAAAGGAAGGTGGAGAGAGAGAAGAAGGAAGGAAGGAAGGAAGGAAGGAAGGAAGGAAGGAAGGAAGGAAGGAAGGAAAGGGGGAGGGAGGGAGGGAGGGAGGGAGGGAAGGAAGGAAGAGAAAGAAAGAAAGAAAGAAAGAAAGAAAGAAAGAAAGAAAGAAGAAAGAAGAAAGAAAGAAAAGAAAGAAAAGAAAGGAAGAAGGGAGGAAGGAAGGGGGATGGAGGAACTTAAAATAAAATAATAAATAAATAAATAAAAAGGACTGATGTGACTATCATTGATTTTTTTTTCATCAAAATCCATTTGATAAAGATACCCTAGTGTTTTTGGTTGCCTATGAATATGCATGGGAGTGTTTATCACCCCATATCATCTTTTACTTTTTCCCAAGTGTTTAATGGTTAGACAACTATTCTTCAATTCTGTAGTCCCAATATACAGAGAGATGCAGAGAGCCTTTATTATACATCTTTGTAAAATCCTCATTTCACTTTCTAAATATAAATATGGATGAGGAAACCTCTCCTTTAGGTGGAATATTCCAATCCCTCACACATCCTATTTGCATACCTAACTGGCATCTCAAACTTAATACAGTCAAAACAGAGCCATCGATTTTCCTCTAACAAACCTACTCTTATCCATTTCAGTAAATTGCACTATTGCATATCCAGTTGTTCAGGTCAAAACTGAGTTGCCTTCTTAGATTCCTCACATCTAGTCCATCATTAAGACTCGTGGGCTGTACCTTCATAATGTTTCATGAGCCGACCACTTTCACCACCTCTACTGCTACAACCTGAAGCCCTACTACCACTTGCAGGGGTGCAAGGAATCAAGGGTTGAGTTTTTGACATGTTAGGTTTGAGGAATCAGTCAGAACCCCCAAATGGCGATGAAGCTGGTAGTGACATAATGACTATGGAATTCAAGAGAGAGGTCTGGTCTAAAGATATACATTTGAAAAACTTGTGGGTGTCAGTGATATTTAAAGCGTAAGATGACATGAGATCACCCAGGGAGTATTTAAAGACAGAGAAAATGTCCCAGAACTGAGTCTTCCACAACTGAGTACTCCAAGAAAGGAGACTGGAGAAGAGTCCCAAAGAGGTAGTGGGAGAATCCAGAGAAAAACGTGTTCTGGAAGCTAAGGCAAGAAAGTGTTTCAAAAGGAAGTGATCAATTGTGTCAAATACTGTTTATAGATTAGGTAAAATGAAGACTAATAATCTACCACTGAACCCAATCGACTATGATACCTGCCTGGACTACTGCAATGGCTTCTTAATCTATCTTCCTGCCTCTTGTCTTGCCTACCTGCCTACTTACAGGCCAGCTATTTCTCTAAAGCTTGATCTCATCAGATCATTTCCCCACTACAAATCCTCCAACGACAACTCATTGCAAATGGACTGAAAACAGGCAAAGTCATCCATCATCTCGCTTCTGCCTACATTTTTGAACTCCTTTCCCTTTAAAGTATCCCTGCTATGTTGCAACCAAGTTAGCCTTGACTTCCACTCCGGAAAACAGACACTGTTGATGCCCAACCGTAGCCTCCCTGCAGCTGAAGAGTTTTCAGCATACTGACAGTTTCCTATCTTTAGCACCCATGTTTCTCTTTTATTTGCCTGAGGACTTTCTTTAGCTCTTCAGGAGTTTTCTGGGCCTCCACAGGTACAACCTGAAAGTGCAAGAGAGTAAAACCCTGAGGTTAATACTTAGCCAGTGGGAAATGGGAGAAGGCAGTTGGGAGGCCAAACCTCTCAGCCCTCTGGTTAGAATGATTGGGAGGTGAATTCCAAATGGTTTCTCTAAAGGACTCCACTCCAGAGGAAATAAGCCCCCCGTTATCCATAGCAGTGAACCTCTAATAACACAGCCTTTATTGGTTTTTCTTTCTCCTTGTCCACTTTCTCCATTTCCTCTCTGGTGCTTCCTGGGTGACCTCCCAAATAAACTACTTCTACCCTGTCCTTACCTCAGGGTCCATTGTGAGAAACCCAAACTAAAATACCTATCAAGCTACTTCCCATTCTTGGGCTTTTGCAAGGTGCTCTGCCTTCAACTTAGAAAGCTCTTAGCTCAAACCTTTGCATAATGTCTTTCTTATATCAATGGGCTTCAATCTGAGTGTTTCATCCTTAAAGAGCCTCCCTGACTGTCTGACTTAAATAGCCTCCACCAGTCCTGCCATTGATGTCACATCTTCTTCGTAACATTAATCGGTGTTAAAAGTCATCCTTTTATCATTTCATGAGTTTATTGGCCGTCTCGTTTCTTCCCTCCTCATGTTCAGCACACAATCCCCCCCAAAACATTCATGACACACAAGGCCATAAGCATTCCTTAAAGGCACAAACTCTTTCTGCCTCCTTGCTTCAGTCCTGAAAACAGTACCCAGACTAGAGAAATCCATCAGTATTTGTAGTCTGACTGACCTAAGGCCTTCTTTCTCACCCTGGAATACAGGTACTCTTCCCATGTCTGCTCACTATTGAACAGGGAATCTGTGTTTATACATCCAATAAGCATGAAATATGTCGTTTCTTGCAGGAATATAAATTAGATCAGAAAAAAGTATGTGTATGTATGTGTGTAAGAAAGCATTAAATCATTTACTTTTCAATAATTAAAAATTTTATTGTTATATTTAAGCAAACAGATATCTTATGGAGTAACATGAGAGGTTCTCATGGGCTTTCATGATAAAATGAGTGTTCATGTCCCTTGCTTTAGGGGTACTTAGATGGGAAAGTCTGAAAGCCTTCCTCTAAGGGAATCACATTCTAATTGGAAAAAGGGAAGAAACTCTAATGGGAATGGACGGCTACACAAGCTATCCCTAATTTTTTTTTCCTAAGCTTTTCCCCTGTTCTCAGGAGCCTTAAAGCCATTACCCATACTTCCCCATTTTCTGGCCCAGTTTTCCCCAAACTGAGTTCCCTAGAACCATTAACTTCTGTTCTCTAGAGATTAAAGGAAATCTGTGCTCAAAGAAGATTGGAAAACACCACATTAAGCCTCCTTAGAACCTTTAATATACTAATGTGCATTTTCTTACACCAAAGAGAGGGACCACATATATGGCCTTCACCCAAACTTACTTGACCCTGAAATCCTTTTTAGAGTTTTTTGAAATCAGATTGGGAAACACTGTGCTGACCTATGAGGAAGAGGATGGCATTTCAAATCCTGAGCACATTGCCTCGTCAGGTACCATGCTAAATACTTTTCATATGAATTTGTGTATGTATAAGGTAAATGAGTGATTATTTATCTTTCTTATAATCCTCAAACCCCCCCACACACACACACACACCTTCAAGGTAGGAATTATAATTTTCAGTTTCTAAAGAGAAAACTGAGAAGTAAAATAATTTGACCCAGGTTCCACAGCTAGTAAGTAGTAGGGAAAGAATTTGAAACCATGTTGGTCTGGTTCCAAGAGCCCTCTTTTCTATTTAACACAGCTGAAAAGGAGCTGGAAGGAGCTTCTGCTGAAGCTAAAGAATAGGATTTCCAGATGTCCTCTTCAAAAATAAGGGAGTTGGCAAAGGGGAGGTGGTGAATAAGAATTTAATAATTTAAAATTACTGCTTATTTCAGCTGGTGTTTTTTATTTGCTGTTTGTAAAATATTTATTTATGATATATTCTTCCGAGAAATAATTATTTTTAAACCATTTCATGGAATTTTGACGAAAACTCAAAATTTCAGTTTGAATTTGTTTTATATGATCAGTCCACACATGGTTCAATACATTGAAAATTGAATTTTTTCCCTATGGAAGTATTTAAGAGTGAAATCATGCAGATTTCTAAAGTAATTATGAAAATATTAACTTAAAATTAAACATACAGTAGTATAGCTGGTATAGGGGACAAGGGCAGGCCACCCCAAGACAGGCCACTTTGGCATGAATGTTATTTTGACTTAAAAGCAACTAAAACTTAACAGATTCAGGAAAAGCTCTTTAATCCCAGCCCCCACCAACCACCTGCCTATACCAAGAAGAGAACTATCAATAGAAATTCCTCTTAATAAATTTATCTGCATAATAGCTCAGTCTTTGTTTTCCAAACATCTCCTCTCATCTTTCTGTTAATGGTCATTCTCCTCTTTGTAACCTCAGATCTCTACTCCTCTTCTAGCTCATACAAGCATCATGTTGCCTCACTATCTTTGGAATTTCCATGTCTATATGGATTCCCTGCATGTAAACTCTCTCTTTTTTTTTAAGTTTATTTATTTATTTTTGAGAGAGAGAGCGTGAGTGAGGAAGGAACAGAGACAGAGGGAGACAAAGAATCCCAAGCAGGCTCTGCACTGTCAGTGCAGAGCCCAACATGGGGCTTGAACCCATGAACTGTGAGATCATGATCTGAGCCGAAATCATAAGTCAGACACTCAACCAGCTGAGCCACCCAGGCCCCGTGTATGCAAACTAATAATTTGATTTTCTCCTGTTAATCTGTCTCATGTCAATTTGATTCTTAGTCAGCTAGAAGGATCTTGAATGGTTGAGGAAATTCTTCCTCCTCAACACTTGTGTACATCGTTTGTTGGCCTAAGCAAGCACCTTATAAAAGGTACAACATTTGTCTATATACCAAAGTTAATATCATATACATGTTTTTAATTCAAATTTTTAAAAAGTCTACATAATTTTTTAAGCTTTCACATGCTCTCTGATTATTTTTCCATTTTACCAGACAGACCGCAAAAATGTAGGACTGTGTACTTCCGGTGAGTAGACATCTGGCAACCCTATTTCCCAATTAGTTGAGAAATAATTTTTTTAAATAAGAAGACCAGTTTTTCTGATTGTAGAATAAGCTAAGTGACATCACTGAACAGCCCAAATTCAATGTCCAAGTCTTTACCTTTCTTCTTCCATTCATATTTTTATACCAGGAGACCTTGAGCTAGATATATCCCTGTCCCTATAACAGCTATAGGTCAATTTGATGACCTAACAAATGGTTGAGGAGTTGATAGCACATTGTTGGGGTAAACAATACAATCTTCTCACTCACTGAGTAGCCATTTATACACTGTTTCACAGTTGATTATTTTCTGGCATCCTTTAGGGAAGCAAATAGAATGGCTACATTCGTCCTTTCAAAAGAACCTATCACTAAACTCTCTGAAAAAGAAAGCAACTGAGTGAAACTGTGGAGACTTGGCTGGCTCCAAGTGAGTGACTTTAGGCTGGTCATTTAACCTCTCAGACTCCCCATTTCCTTATTTGTAAAAGGAGGCTGTTTGCATCACTAAAAATGTACCTAAACCTCTACAATTCCCAACAGTCTATGATTCTTTGACTCACTTCTCCAAAGTATGCTACATCTTCTCTGCTGTCCTGTCTGTATCTCACCTTCCTCTTTATTTTTAATTTGCAGGAGTTCTCAGAGTACTAAGGGATGGCACAATAGAGGTCAATTCAACAAGAATTTATTGAGCACTTTTATCAATGTGGCAGCTTTGTCAAACATTTTATCATATTTATTTTTACCAGCAACCTGGATAAGAAAATACCATTCTTTCCATACTGTATTCAGATTTTTCATGCGACTTTTAAGGAGCAAACTGGGATATAACCCAGATTTCCTTATCTGGAATGCAGATTCCACTATACTGCAATTGAATGTCTTTTTGTTGTTTAATTAAACAAAATTCGATATATTTTTTTTTTTTTTGCAAAGCCATTTTCATTTTGTTGCTATCTGAGCTTTGGCTGGTATTATTAGAGTAGAAAAGTCATAAAGAAATCATCTAAGAGCCCTTCTTTTGCCTTAATCTCCCATACTTCTCAGAAGTTCTTACTCTTATACTTGAAATTTTATTTTTTTATAATTTTTTTAAGATTTCTTTTTTAAATTATTTTTATTTTTAGAGAAAAAGAGAGTGTGTAAGCGGGGGGAGAGACAGAGGGAGAGAAAGACAGCATCTCAAGCAAGCTCCATGCTCAGCACAGGGCCTGACTCAGGGCTCGATCCCATGATCCTGGGATCTTGACCTGAGCCAAAAGCAAGAGTCCCACACTCAACTGACTAAGCCACTCAAGCACCCTTATAGTTGAAAATTTTAAAGGAAGGTATAAAATAGACTCTTCGAACCAGTCTCAAAATATGATCTGAACCAGGTTGTCAGCATTTTGTCCTTGAAGTCACCCATTCTCAAAAGTTGTCCTTGCCCTAACCCCTCACCCCGTATCCGTGAAAGTAATAATATCTTGCATTTGCATGGCAGAGAATTTTAGCAAGACACACTGACATCCTAAGAGTGAGCCCCAACCTGTAGAAGAGGTGCAAGAACCAAAGATAGGAGATCCACGGTGTAGTCCATTTGAAGCACTAATAGGCAATATGACCTTTAGCAAAGTCTGTAGGCTTAAGAAAAAAAGAGGTGGCTTGTGCTTAAAACCTTTTGAGCACCTTGTAGCTCTCACATTCAATCACATACTTTTGAGTTTTCAGAGTACCTATCAATTAGGTATTAATACATGTACAGCACATTCTTTCTTTTTTTAATATGTGAGTACATCTCAATAAAAAAAATGGCAGCACTGCAGTTCTAAAATGTGCTTCAACTACTCCTCCTCCATATTAAACCAAGAGGTCGTCACTATTATCCGTTTTAAGTATGTCTTCCAGAATATTTCTGTGCATTTCCATATATATACAAATATATATAAAAATATAGTAGGGTTTAAAGGTGTCATTTTTTTTAAACTTCACAGTATGTATTAACTATCTTTCTATATCAGTATATATTGATCATCTTTATTCTCTACAACTACTACCTAGTATCTCATAATATGAATGCACTCTATCCCATAAAATTCTTTTTCCTTTGCTTGACAGTTAGACTGTTCCTTTTCTTTTTTCCTATAGTAAAGAATGAGGCATTGGACATCCTAGCATGGATGTCTTTGATCATATGGATGGTATTCCTTTGGTTAGCTATTAAGATAAAATTTATTTTTAATATGCTGCCAATTCATCCTCCAAAGTCACTGAACCAATTTACACCAGTAGAGTCTTAGGGAGCCCCACACCCTAGCCAATATTTGATTTTATCAAACAACTCCAGTCAAACTAAGGGGTAAAGCTTATCTCATCTTTGATTTCAATCATTCTTTTCTGTATACTAGACCTTCTCATCACAGTTTCTGATCTCTGCCCCTCCCAACTCCCCTACAGGGGTTTGGCCAGTGCCCTTCCAGTAACTCTTTCCTCAGGAATGACTCTGGTATCACTTGCCTTAGTACAAATGTGAGTCAATTAGCTACTATTCTTAAGGATATTTGCAGGATAAAAGACTGTGGAGCAATGTAAAGAATTATATAAGAGAAGAATTATTTCTTGGATGAGGGGGCTTTCATAGCTCTAGAAATCACACTATTAAAGGTCCTGGACCAGATCCACTAGAAATGACTTATTGATCTGTGTAAAATCGTGATGTTCTGGTTAGAAAACACTTGTTTATGCCAATTGCTATTCAGATCATCTCAATATGAGAGAATTCTCCAAGGAGCAAATGCACTAAACTCTCTTCTGAAAGGCAACATGGTATGGCTATTGAGGGGAGATGAGATACTAGAATTCTGCAACAAGATTCATTTATATTAACAGAACCCTCATGGAAGCATGATTGTATAATTACAGATCAGAAATATTTCCTCCGAGTTTATAAGAGGAGACAAACATTTCCACCACTCAGCAGGTCCATTCTCGGTTTAATAAAGCTCTTCTGGGGGGTGCCTGGCTGGCTCAGTTGGTGGAGCATGCAACTCTTGATCTTGGGGTTGTGAATTCAAGCCCCACTTTGGGTGTAGAGATTACTTAAAAATAAAGCTCTTCCTAATTTTTTTGATAGCAAATATGCTGCCTCTGAGGACTGCCTTTGGGTCTAGAATTCAGTTTGAAGAAGCATCTGACTCCAAGCTCTCTGGACCTCAAATTTCTCTTAAATAAAGGTAAAATGCCTTAGCAGCCTCACAGGAGGGTAAGAGATGAAAATGCTATGCAATATGTGAAAGCACTTTTATCAACTGTAAAATAGAGGCTGGAATTATTATTAGGTAAATAAACAAGTAAAACAGTATTTTCGAATACCTACCCATGCCTGAGACATTCATGTTCACAAAGATCTTGTGAGATAAATATTGTTGTTCCCAAAAGAAAGTAGAATCTCAGAGAAATTGAATATCATATTTAAGTAAACTTAGCACCAGCAACAAAATTTACATAAAATCTTTCTGAGTCTAAAATATAGATACTACCCAGCACATAATCTACCTTCATCATTTTACAGTGTATCACACCTAGTAGGTTGAGTAACTGTATTTTAAGTGAATACATATATGAAAGTTTACATTGTGTTTATTTTTTATTTTTATTTCATTTTTATTTTTTAAGGTTTATTTATTTTTGAGAGAGACAGAGAGAGACAGGCGGTGGGGGGGGGTGCGCAGAGAGCAAGGGAGACACAGAATCCGAAGCAGGCTCCAGGCTCTGAGCTGTCAGCACACAGCCCAAAGTGGGGCTCAACTCAAGAACCATGAGATCATGACCTGAGCCGAAGTCAGATGCTTAACCAACTGAGCCACCCAGGTGCCCCTACATTGTGTTTAAATGCAGAATTCTGAATGTCATGAGATTTCACTTCATTTAAATATGCAGGTACCTCAGTTATAGTATTAGTCATATCACTATCATTCACAATGTGTAATAGTTCAAGGTTCACTTCCAACAAAACGGCATCTATCCATGGGTAAGGTGCTGGAATTCGGACTAGCAAAATGGATGGTAGAACTGACAGAGCAGCTAGGAAGTTGCAATTCCCCCACAGTTTCCCAAGGCTGGTGCTAGTACACTTTCTGGGGAGATGCGATAACAGCACATTTTACATCTTCGTGTGTTGAAACCAATAAATCTTAGTCCTTCCAGAAGCACAGATTGCTTTGGGGTGAAATTGCAGCCATTGATCTACAGTTCAGCTATGACTTAACTTTCTGCCTTTTTTCTTGTCATGCAACCTCCACCTATTTAGATGTGGGTCACTGGGTGGCAAAATGCAAAGCAAACCAAACGTGGGGGATGATAAGAGCAGTCAATAAGTTAGCACTGGGGGATTTCTGCTACTAAACAGAGGCTGAAAGAGTGGGATTTCAGAGCAAATGCTTGTGATATCTCAGGACCGGCAGTGAGATCAGAACCAAAGGGCTGTGGCTGCTAATTTAAAGCCAAACTAAAAACCACCTTCATAGCAAGGATGACTGGATCTTTCCAACTCCAAGGATTAGAACCACAGGCTAACCAAATCTGACTCCTTCATTCTATAGATCAGGAAGCTAAAGTCGGAACAGGAGACACAGCTGGGATTCAAACTCAGAACTTGGGGCTCAATTTAAGGATCTTTGCCCCAATGTGCTTCTTTTGGCTGACCAACCTCCCTGTTAGCTGAAGCTCTTCACCACTGATGCTGTAGCTTAACACTTTATAAATCCTTTCTGTTTACTGAGGCAAAACATCTTCCTTCTCCCAGAAGAGATATGCACAGACGCCACAGTTAATGGCAGTTAAAATGTAATGTCACGAGGAGGGATTGCAGTAGATGGGAAGAGGAGAATGAAGAGTTAATAGGCTCTAAAGAGAGCCTAATTTCTGATCCTACTTGAAGGATGGGTTAGCTGGGGGCTTTGAACAGCTCTTAGGATGCATGTTACACAGTGACATTTCCATAAGCCTCTGGTTTCATTACAACCAAGTAGTGGGGAGGAGGTATTTCTGGGCTTCCTAGCTTGATATATTTCAGGGACGATATGTAAAGGTATAATTTAAATAATGAATGCAAGCAGGTTTCAGGGAGAAAATAAGCTCTGCACTCCCAGGGATTCTGATTCATCCCTACTGGACAAGCATCTGCCTGCACAATCCCTTGGACACTTGGAACCAGAGTTCTGAGTTGAACTAAAAGGTTTGCTCTGATCAAGTATCCCCTCTCCGGCATCAGCCCCATGTCAGCGATGCCAAAGGCAAGACAGGAGATGATTTTATTGACACCAAACAGTTAACAATCCCAACCTCAATTGCAAAACAAAGGAAGTTTATTTTGGAGCTCTCCCACATTTTTTCGACTCTTCTTCCCTCTTTTGGAATGCCCCTTTCTTATCACCCAAGCACCTGGGGCCCTCAGGCTTCCACCATTCTGGCCAAAGGCATTCTACTTTCTATCCTTTTCTATCTCTTCTAGATCTACCCTACCCAAAGTGCACAAAAACCCTCTTCCTTTAGGAAGATCTCAAATAAGATATTATCTGAGTAAAATAATTTATAGCAGGGTGATCACTGAGAAACACTATCCCTTTGCTCCTCCTACCCTCCAAAGATCTGCATTTTCAAACAACCATTGACTTATCCTAAAGGAATCTCTTAAAAGGTAGAAAAGGTGTTTTTGAGCTAAGATCCTAGATTTCTTGGACACCCCTACTCCCAACACTGTTTCTGACCAGGAAGAGACACTAATGGTGAATTTCGTATTCTGATATTTCAGGTATTTCTGATCCTGCTGGGAGAATGGATTAATCTATCTTAGTTAGCCCTTTCTGAGTCTGGTCTTTGTACTAAGCACAAATGTTTTATTATTTACTCTTTCCTGCAACCCTCTGAGGGAGATTCTTTCATGATCTCCATTTTAGAGAAAACAGGCTTAGAACCATTAAGTAATTTACCTAAGGTCATGGCACAGAGCAGACCTGAGTCAAACTCAAATCCTTTGTCTCCCAGAGCCCATGTTCTCAACCACTGCACCACAGTGAGAAAAATACTAACTTCCAGTGAGAAGACCCAAATTCTAGTCGTAGCTCTGCCATTAAGCAATGATAATCACCAATTTCCTTAACTTTTCTAAAACTTTCTAATCTGTAAAACAGACTGATAACAATATTTACCATGCTGGGCTAAAATGAGAATTAAATGTGAAAAGTGATGTACAAAATGCTACCAAATTCTCACTGATATAAATATGATGCCTATTCTTTAAAAAAAAAAAAATCACCTCTCCCCAAAGGAAATTATTTCTGTGTACGTGAATTCTACAAAAGGTGGACTTGGAACATAGATGATTGTGTGCTGGGACCCTCTCTGTCTTGTTCTTCACTCAGGTTTTCAACAAATACTTGTTAAATAAAGAAATGTTTGATTTTTGCTTGGAAAACAAAAGAGGGGCATGACAGGTGAGGGAAGAAGGTTTTCTTAATTGAGAAATGGTCACTGGTATAAGGAAACACTACTGACTTTTACACATGTGTATCAAGCCCTAAGTGGCTAAATAGTAACAAGATGTACTCTGATATCACATTAAAATGAATGAGATCTTGTGTTAGTTTTGAACGAATCAACAGGGTTTTTAAGGTTTGGCTTGTAGCCCTACTTTGACCTGTGTTTAGCCCCATTTAGGCTTGCTAAAGCTACCTTAATCCTACTTGAACTTCTGTACCCCATTTCCCAGTGATTTGCAAGTCTTTAAAAACATGGCTATATGGAGAGTGTGTTTGTTTAGTCCAGTTCCTTTCCCCACCCCCACCTCCATTTTCTATTTTCGGCTTTCACCCTCCCTTCTTGTACCTGGCATGTTTCCCAAGAAGTGCTTCAGTTGCAAAGAAGGAAAATACTGACAGTGCATAATTTAAATGAGAGAGATGTGCCATGCCACATTTTCATTAAAATTACAGAAAATTCCAAGCTGTGTGGAGTTTAAGGGAGATCAGAATAGAGTCCAAAGTGCTATCATTACATTTTGTAGTGTTTTTTTAGCTCAATAAAGCAGCTGTCCTATATTTGCAAAATAGCTTAGAAATTGTTGGTCGTAGGAAAAGGAAAGATGCACACTGGATTTTTTCTTTCTTCGTTTCAGTTTAGAGTTCTCTACTAGTCACCAGAATTAGAAAAAAATCAAAGTGCACAATTCCTATCATCTTTGTTAACATCTAAATATCAAACCAAAAATATGTTGAAAACAGCTTCTAAAAGTGGATTGGGACAGAGCCTTGCTAACAGATTAGCAAATTCTTACTCACAAATCAAATACTCCTTGCTGGTCCATAAGCTAATAAAACAATGGCACTTGTTTATAATCATGTTTCAGTAAGCAAAATTTTCTGTGAACTTACACAAGGCAACCAATTAAAGATATGATTTAAAGGATCTGAAGCAAACATGGAGAAAAAGAACACCAAACAATACCAATTTCCTCAGTCATTATTAAGTTCCCTCACTTCTGAAATCAATTGTCTAGAACTGAAGGCATATTCTATTTGGCATCAGTTTGTCATATTTTGGCATTAGTTTGAATAACAGAATGTTCCTGATATCAACCAAGAGATTTTCATTTCAATAGTTAATAACTTTCCTGTACATGGCTAATGCCCATTTTGTCATACTATCTTAAACTCCAGACCCAATGATCAGAGATATCGAATAATAAAAAAAAAATATTACCAGTTCTATTTGGGAATCTAACAGAAAAAAAGCAAGAATGCTTGGGATTGTGAGAGAAAACAAACTTACAAGGTAACCAATTTCACAGGTTCTGCGATACACTACGTTTCTATGGTTTTCGAGAAGTTTCCAAACAAGTTTCATATGCAATTATGTGACTCTGAACACAATGTCCTTATAGTCCTGAATAAATCCATATTCAGCTTTGTTAATTAGTGGGATTCTTGGGCACCTGGGTGGCTCAGTGGGTTGAGTGTCTGACTCTTGATTTCAGCTCAGGTCATGATTTCAGTGTCCTGGGATTGAGCCCCATGTTGGGCTCTGTGCTGAGCATGGTGCCTGCTTAAGATTCTCACTCTCCCTCTCTCTATGCCCCTCTCCCCTGCTTGCACTCTATCTTTCTAAAATTAAAAAACACAAAATACAAAAAAAAGTGGGATTCTCAATCTAACATATGTCTAGAACTTCCATGCTGCCAACCCACCCATGTATACTGTTTCAATTTCTTTTTATCTTTTAATGTTATATTTAATTACACAAATAGCATATGAACATACCACTGTAAAAAAGAATAAGAAATATAGAGGGGGAAATTTATCAGTCAGTGGTTCCTTAACGCCGATAGTATTTAAGTTTTGCCATTTTTTGAATTTTTAAAGTCTCTTTAATCATAGTTCCCCTTCCAGCTCTCTGTCATTCTTTTTATGGTTAAAATTTGTTAAATAAAATAAATAATTTAATCACTTATCCCAAACAGATTCCCACCCACCCCCAAACCAATTTGGATTTTATTGATTGCATTCCCTGGTGTTCTCCAATACATTCCTCTGTTCGCTGTCATTTCTATTAACTGGTAGTTGACCTAGAGGCTTATTCAGATTCAGTGTCATGGCAAAACAAATATATATAAAATACATGTATTTCTCATATTCAGAATTTTTCATAGGTTATGGCGTATTCTTAATAAAGACCTTGTCTTCTTGCAATTTACTTTTACTTAATATGTCTTGCAGATTCTTACCCCTCAATACACGTTGTTTTACCTTCTTTATTCATAAAATGATATATCATAATTTGTATTATCTTCTCCTCCTGATAAACCTTCAGCTTATCTTCATCTTTATCAACACTGCTACATTGAACATCCTTATATGCACACCTTTATGCACACAAGTGAGAGTTTATAGGGCAATGAGGTCTTCAGTCCTTTTTCTTCTGTGTGCACTAAGAGACACTGAAAAGGGGAGATTTTCATTCATAGGAGAAGGAATAGTTTTGTTCATTTGTTCATTTTGCTTTGACCCCAACACTGGGAAGGGGTCTAAGATATTGCAGTGCTCTCTAAAATGGGGTATACACCTGTCAGAGAATACTCAAAAACATCCATCAGGGCATGGGGAAAATATTGGAATTTCTAGTTATTATTTTCCACATGAATCTTTTATAATGTATAACAGTATATGCAAACAATTTATCAATAAACATATCTATAAATTATATAATACATATATACCTATACATATATGTGTGTTTATATACATGTATGTAAATGAGTATGTGCTCAAAATATTTAATCAAAAAAGGTTGTTCTGAGAAAAAAAGTTTAGATACTGTTGTATGTTTGTTACATGGAGCTGAGTTCCTGCAAAGCTGATTGCCTACTGTGTGTCTCCACCTAAATGATTTGTTATCACAAACTCAATCTGTCAAAAAAAAAAAAAAAGCAACCATCATTTTCTTCTTCAAGGTCCAATTTCTCCTTGTGATCTGTTTCTACTGATGAAGTCAGTTGCATCCTCCCCATCACCCAGCCTGGAAACCATGAGTCATCTTTTGTTCGCTGCCCTTTCCATCTCAGTCACTGCAATAGCTTTTACGACTGTGTTTCCTCCTTCCAGCTCCACTGCCGCCACCCTTTTCCAGGCCCACTTAATGACTATTGTAATAAATGCCTAATTGGTCTATACTCATTCTCTCTCATTTTAAGCTAATATATTCTAAAAGATTAGTTTTTCTGAATCATGTTTTTGATCACATCACAAACCTGTTGCAACTCCATATATAATTAAAAATTGTCAACTGGAGGGGCACCTAGGTGGCTCAGTTCATTAAGCATCCAATTCTTGATTTGGGCTCGGGTCATGATCTCATGGTCGTTAGATCAAGTCCCACTTCAGAGCCTGCTTAAGAGTCACTCTCTCTCTTTGTCTCTCTCTCTCTCATATATTTCTACCACTTTCTCTAAAATAAAAAAAAATAAAATAAAATAAATTGCCCACTGGAAAATGTCAAAACAATCCCTAAATATGATATTCAAGGGCCTTCATATGCCTTGGCTTCAAGCTCTCTCTCTCCTTTTCTATGCTAAGAGTTATTCAATTGAATCCTTACCCTGTGTCTGATACTTCGCTAGTGTAGAGGACGAAAAGTCCTCCTCAACCCTTTTAGGGTCTCTGGCTGGGTCTGAATATTAAACTGACAGAGACAGATTAACCATTTATTTAATAAGTTTTACATGACATGGGAGCCTTCATAAGGAACTAAAGACCCAAAGAAACAGACCTGAATACATTTATGCTAGGTTTGGTAAATAGTTGGCAGTCTTGTACAAATATGATAGTTTAAGGAGAATGAAGTAAGTGTAATAAACTGGGGGAAACTTAGCAAGGCCTAATTGGAAGGTTCTTCTTGGCATCTCTTTGTCTTATGAGATAAGGATGCACCTTTCCTCTGGGCAAAGGGAGGGCCCCTCTCATATGAGGGTTTTCTGGCCTGTTTCAGGAGAAAAGGGGAGAGAAGGAAGACTCTGATCTTCCTGCTTCTGCCATTTTCTCAAACTCGTTCAGCTTAATATATTCAATTTTGGAGTAGCGTGTCCTGAGCCCCATCATTGGGCCTATTGTAGGTATTATTTCGTTTAATTCTTCCTGTACTCTCCAAGGTAGATGGCTGAAATTCTAATAATGAGGGGGATTCCAGAACCAGAATGCCTGGATTCCAATCCCTATCTTATCAACTGCATGACAAGTGACTTGTTAGACAAGTTTGTTAACCTCTCTTGCCTCAGTCTCCTCACCTGCAAAATGTGGCAATGATTGTAGCTACCTCAGAGGATTGTCCTGAAGACTGTGCTGAACACCTTTAAAATGCTTAGACCCATGCCTAGTACAGAGTAACTGCTCAGTAAATGTTACTGTGTCCATTTACTATTACCATTAATGTGATGATTAATATTAGTGTCTCCATTTTCCAGAAGAGGACACTAAGGCTCACAGAGGTTAAGTCGATTGTTCCTCCTCACACAACTACTGACTGTCAGAACAGGAACTCAAGCCCACACCTGTCTGGCTTCAAGACCCACGTCTTAACACAATGTTTTATTGCCTCCGGTTTCCAGACCCATCTCTTCCACTTCCTACACATCTGTACTCAAAGCTCCAGTTGAGTCAGCTTACTCCATGCCTCAAAGATGCTTTGTACTTTTTCCTTTCTTTTTCTTTCTTTTCACGGTTTGCCTTTCTTCCGGATATGTTTCTATTAAAATGCATTTCATTCCTCTCCTTCCTCTTCAATGGTGATCTCAGCCTCTTAAAATCCTACCCATTCCTGTGAAAGCCACCTTCTCTCTGATACCATCATTGACCCTCTTCTGCCCTTTTCCATGAAACGAGCAACTGTGTGATCTCAGTCTCTGGCTGAATGGACATAGATGCTATGGTTGTTATCATATTCATGCCTTTTGTTACAGATATTTGTGTACCTACAATAGAAGCCGGGATTTTGTGTTTGAAAGTCCCCAGAGATCATCTTGCCTAATGGCTGTTTTGAGAGCCCCAGGGTTCAAAGGAGGTTCAGAGGAGGATGGTCCAGGACTGCCGAAGGCAGCTGGGAAAGACTGAGTGGGAGGATGTGTGTGTCCTTACACACACCCACACCCCTTCAAAACAGAGTGTCCTCTTTTTATCTGTTTCACATATTGGGGTAAATGTCTAAACACATCCTATAATATGTTATTGTCTTCGCTCTCTCACCACATCTCCAACACTTTGTGGGAGGAGAGAGTCTTATGGATAACGTGTCTCCAGCAGCAAGTAGCTCAGGGCCTTGACCGACTGCTTATTCAAGGCAGGTCCACAGAGGGAAGACACTCTATGCTTAGCCCTTTAGCACTGCCTGTGTCAAATATTTAACCTTTGGACAGTCCTGCAATGTAGGACTTCTCCTCCTTCTTCTCTCCATTTTAAAGACGTGCAAATGGAGACTAGCCTCACCAAAGTTAAGAAATCTGCCCAAGTTTACACAGCTAGTGAGTGGTAGCAGGAGATTTCAAACCAAGACCTGTCTGGCTCAGTTTCTGAGTTTGAATGGACCAAGATTCCAATCCCTGTCTATCTCTAACTAGCTCTGGGCTCTTGGCAAGATAGTGGATGTTCCTGAATCTCACCTTTACAACAACCATAACTGTACCTCTAAATACTGTTTGTAGGATTAGATTCTGTATGCCAGATGCCTGGCTTTTGGCCAAAATTGGCTAATGTTATTTCACTGTTCTATCCACCACAACATTTTCTGGGAAAGCACAGGTATCTTAATCTCTGAACCTTCCTCAGCAACAGGTCCTGAAGAGCAGCATTTCTGATACATTCTGCCATGTACCCTGTGTAATTTTTAAATGTTCAGAGAGCCACGCAGTTTCTATCAGGGAAAGCCGCTCTTCAAGACTGTGGTATGAACCAGTGATATAGCAACTTCTGTTTTACAACACAACTTGAGATCTGGTAAATCTGGTCTGCTAAAAGAATTCCCTCATGGTTAAAATATCCTAAGAAAAGAAGCAGTCCTGCTCTCTTCCTACTAAGCCCCTAGGTACCCAAATCTCAATTCTCTTGCCAGGAAGAGCAGTTAATTGTGAGAAAAACGTGTGTGTGTGTGTGTGTGTGTGTGTGTGTGTGTGTGCATACTTCATGCATGTGTGTCTTTATTTCACTGTTAGGAGGATAAGATATTTTTACTTGTAAAGTGTAAACATAGAAAGAATGGGAAGTCAACAGGCTTATCTGTACCTAGGAGAATGTTCTTGATAGGTTCACTGCCATATAGTTTTAACACATATTATATATATAGTACATTAATGTTTAATTGTATCATTATTTATTTGTGTATGTAAATGTTGGTTGGGTTTTCCTTAGTATAGTTGACACACAATGTTACATTAGTTACACATTGTCTATTTTTAAATGCTTGCTCCTAATATGAAATTTGCTTTATTGAATGGTTATTGGTTACAATTTTGAGAAGACAGTGATGGATATTTGTTTCCCCAAAAGAACATGCAATGGGAATGAAAGAAGTAAACCCTGAACCAGAAGGAAACTATCTTGCAGAAGAGTTTAGTATGAAGTTTTTGTCCTGTCTAGGTATTTCACTTCCAAAATCTGTATTCTCTTCCTATCTGAAAACCCAGTCAAAACAATTGGTTCCTTTTATCAACTCTCCTCAAGAACATACTCATTTTAAAAATGGATTGACCAGGATATCTGGGTGGGTCAGTCGGTTAAGTGTCCGACTTTGGTTCAGGTCATGATCTCACATGAGTTCCAGCCCCGCATCGGGGTCTGTGCTGACAGTCCAGGACCTGGAGCCTGCTTTGGATTCTGTGTCTCCCTCTCTCTGCCCCTCCCCCACTCACACTCTCTCTCTCTCTCTCTCAAAAACAAATAAACATTAAATGAATGAACGAACGAATGAATGAATGAATGAATGAATATGGATTGACTACAGGGGCACCTGAGTGGCTCAGTCAGTTGAGTGTCCAACTTTGACTCCGGCTCAGGTCGTGATCTCTTGGTTGGTGAGTTGGAGCCCCACATCAGGCTTGCTGCTGTCTGCAAGAAGCCCGC
Organism: Leopardus geoffroyi; assembly: GCF_018350155.1. Taxonomy (NCBI): domain Eukaryota; kingdom Metazoa; phylum Chordata; class Mammalia; order Carnivora; family Felidae; genus Leopardus; species Leopardus geoffroyi. The sequence goes on from NC_059328.1 coordinate 68,583,646, forward strand.
TTTGGATCTTCTGTCTCCCTCTCTTTCTGCCCCTATCCCGCTCGCATTCTCTCTTAAAAAAAAAAAAAAAAAAAAAAATATATATATATATATATATATATATGTATATATATACATATATACACACACACACATATAAACATATATATGTATATATATACATACAAACATATATATGTAGGTATATATACACGTCTAAAACAAAAAACAAAAAGCCCAACATAGATATTAAAAAGTGGATTCACCACAGAATGGGCAGCATCTATGACCCTAGAACATTGCCGTATGTGGAACAGGTCTTAATGGGTATAATTTCCTATTGCTGAATGACTAATAGATGGTTGTTACATGTCACTGTTACCTTCTTCATCACATTTCCTTTTAGAGCATCTAACTGGTTTACCACACTTGAATAGGAGTTCCTGCAACTGAATTTAACAGAATGTATCACACACAAAAAAAAATTCAAAGTTACTTCCTTTTTCTGGCATTCATTTAGGTAGTGAGCCATGAATCAATGTTTATTAGAAAAACAGAGCTCCACATACAATGAAAATGTGCTTTTGTGGGTGGGAAAGCACATTTTTGCAAAGAAGACCATTATTTCAATATACAAATATTTGCAGAATCTGTCACCCCACAAATGCCTAATGCGATCACTACAAATGATTTTCAGATTGATTTTTACCATTTTGACAAGCTTTTACCAATATCACATGGCCATGTTTTCTTCCACCCAAGCAGAGAGCCCAATCATGAATTGGAAGAATTCTCAGAATTTGGGTTTAAAGATTCCTTCACCAAGTATGCCCATTTTAGTATTGCGGTCTAAAGGGGTACAGATGACAAAAGGACACTTCTTAAATTGACATGTGTTTGATGGAGTCAATGTTTTTCAGCACTCTGCAAAGTAAGAATGTGCTATCTTTTGTATATAAGATCTGCCATCAGCTGCTCGTTTTCAGAACTGTTAATAGGTTGTACTGAGTAATCTGCACTCTCTCTGTGACCCGGAAGAACCCACTGAGCTTGGAGGTACAATCTGTGACTCAGGGGCAGTTGTTTTCTGTCTAAAGCTAATAAAACCTGCACCCTTACCTTATTAGTGCTGTCCTCTCACCAACTGAGCTAACACCTCCGAAAGCAAATAGATAATTTGCACCGAGCCATATTCACATCCCATTTCCAAACCAGCTCTTCCTGTATCGCAGTGGAGAGGTACCTTATGGTGAAACTTTATAGAACTTTTAGTAGGTTTTATAGGCTTCCTTTTCGAGGTTTAGTGGAAAGGGGATCTTTGAAAAAAGTTGAATATAAAATTCAAAGGAAAAGAGAACCTGGCGGAAACCTAAAAGAGAGTATTAATATTCAAACAGAGATGTCTTATTCTGTCTGTCTGTCATCAACATTAACACATTTGGTTAAAAAATGTTATTGAGTATCCATTTCATACACTGTTATTTAATGATGGATAAAACAAGTTGGGTCTTGCAAGATATACAGTCTAGCTGGGAACACAAATAAACAATAACAATTAAGCATCAGAAGGGAGTTCAGGGGGAAGTTACAGGATTCTGGGAAGGCTTTCTGAAAGTGTTAGCAAATCATCAAGGGCTGAAAGTTTTCCAGTCAGAAAGAGCCACTTTTCTTCCATTTTATTCAAATATATTTCTCTGTACTGTCTTAAACACCACATTTAATTCTGTATTCTAATTCTTTACTCCTCTTTTGCCTTCTTTATTGTTACAAAGGTCTTGGACAATAAAGTGTTTAAACTGAAACCTTTTAGGTGTTTGAAGTAATTTCCATAAGCCCTCCCTAGGAAATTAATAAGTAATGCTATCACCTTTGTAGCAGTGAGAAAATTAAGGCAGAGTGAGGGTAAGTTCTACTTGGTACTAGTTTCAGAGTCAAAACAATATTCCAGGTTCCTTGACTCCCAAATAGTGTCTTCCTCTGGCTTCAAGCTTTATACATCTTGCTTATTAATCATTACGAGTTTTTGGTTGACCAGGAAATTGTATTACTATAAGAGTTTTCGATGATGAAAGCTTTTAGAAAAATAAAAGTGAAAATCCCAAACTAGTCCTTGGATGAAAGTATGTAAATACATGTCATTTAAACCAGAGAACGGGGCACCTGGGTGGCTCAGTCAGTTGAGCAACCGACTTTGGCTCAGGCCATGATCTCACAGTTTGTGAGTTTGAGCCCCGAGTTGGGCTTTGTGCTGACAGCTCAGAGCCTGGAGCCTGCTTCTGATTCTGTGTCTCCCTCTCTCTCTGCCCCTCCCCTACTCGTGCTCTGTCTCAGAAATAAATAAACATTAAAAAAAGATTTTTAAAAAAATAAAAATAAACCAGAGAAGATACAGAGCAGAAAGATGTTTTAAGTCAGTGACATGAATTTCAAAGACTAGCTAATCAATTATGTGGTCCAAAATTTAAATGTTTTATTTGTTTATTTTTAGACACACACACACACACACACACACACACACACATACACAGAATCCCAAGCAGATTCTGTGCTGTGAGCACAGGGCTGCACGTGGGGCTCAACCCTACGAACCACGAGATCACGACCTGAGCCAAGATCAAGAATCCTGTGGACCAAACTTTAAAAAGCCTTACTTAGGGGCACAAGGATGGCTCAGTCGGTGAAGCCTCCAGCTCTTGATTTCAGCTCACGTAATGATCTCATGGTTTGTGAGATCGAGCCCTGCATTGGGCTCTGCACTGACAGCATGAAGCCTGCTTGGGATTCTCTCTCTCCTTCCTTCTCTGCTTCTCCCCCATTCTCCCCCATGCTTTAAAAAAAAAAAAAAGAAAGAAAGAAAGAGAAAAGCCTTACCTTACACAGACTATCTACAGCTAACTTCACCAATCTGTCTTAACTAATTTTACATTGTCTAGTTATGGCTAATTATTCATAGTCTGGTCATACATCCCACTTTGCCTGGGATGGTCCCAATTTACACCAATTGTCTGTCATAGTTAAAAATAGCACCCCTTTCACTTGAAAAGCACCAAGTTTCAATAATAAATTATATGATCACCCTAGTTATTCACCATATTCTGGTAAAGTGGGTTGAAAATAACAGGATTGTGCCTCCCTAACTCACTCCTACTGCCCACTGTATGTCTTCTCATCATCTGTACATAATCTTGAATACCTCCCAGATAAGTGTCATCGTGACAGAATAGAGGAGGAAAAAGAAGGAATGCAGTCTGCTCAAATGTTCTCCAAGTACTGGGGGCAAAATCACCTCCAAGTCATTTGGTAGGAGTACACTGGTCTAATTCTTTTAGTTAATCACTGTATTTTGGTTGTTTTGTTAAGTTAGGCCTGATTGATGGCAAGAGGGCATGGGCAGGTGGTGAGCATTTGGCCATTTGGTCTTGCTGTTAAATGTTCCATTTGTAGGGTCCAGACATTTGCTAGCCGTATTAATTGTTAAAGTCAAGTTTAGAAATGTGAAAACAGAAGAGAATATGTTCTTTAAGAATTGGTTCTTTATTCTCATCATACTTCCTGTATCTGATTTATAGATTTTTTTTCAAGTATGGCAAATAAATTTGGTAGATAAAAGTTGAAAATAAAATCTTTAAACTTAAATATTAATATGGTTTTGATTTTGGGTAATCATATGTTCACAAAGCTAGAAGAGTCATTGGTGAACTGTATATCCTGCTACCCTAAAGCATGACTGCAGATTATAAAATATCTCAATTGTCAGAGGAAAATATAAAGAGGATTTTTTTTCTTTTTACTTACCATTCTGTTTTTAATTTGTACTTCTAAATTATCCATATCTAGGAAATCTTTCCAGGTCTCAACATAATGCCTTATAGCTAACACTCAAAGAAATGTTTATCAAGTGAACAAATGAAAGTATTCTTCACATCTTCACAGTTATCTCAGATTTCTAACATATATAATACCATAAGGTAAACTATATCGTGGATTTAAAATAAAAATATTTGCTTATCTTCTCATCATTGAAGGATATATTAAGATCTGCATGTCTATGTGAATTCCTTTCATAAAAGCAATAACAAATTTTCAAGCAGAAAAACCTATAATTCCCCTCCGGTTTCACTATAGTCATGTTGATGTGCTTCCTTCTGAAATAATCAGTGCCTTTAAAAAAAGGAAAAACAAAAAAACCCAGCATGTAGTGATTAGAATATGCATTCTGTGAATGGTACCAAACCTTTTTGTGAATCAAATTCTTTCAATTCTCAAGAGCTTCCCTAACCAGGCATAGATTCAAGAAATTTCTCAGTGATTGCCTCGCTTACTAGAGAATGATTGAAAAAGAACATACACTAAGCCTCCAGATTCTGACAAGCTTTCTGAGGGCACAAATAATTGAGACAATTTAAGAAACTACTTTTATTCTAGTCTATGAATGGGAGTATCAACTTATCATTTCCTTCTCTCTGTCCCTCTATAGTCCTAAGATATTCATAAATATTTTATCTTTGCCTCATCTCATTTAATTTGTTTATTATATTTATCTGGGTAAAACTTTAGTCTGAAACTGATTTGATATATGTGGTGTTCAGGCCATACTCATTTATTTTATATGTATTTATTGAGTCACTATGTTGTGCCAGGTACTGAAGTTGATGTGAGAATACAATAAAAAATGAACCTGACATTGTCCCTCCCATAAGGATATCACAGTCAGAGAGGGGAGGAATGTCAATAAATAATTAAGATAAATACTGTGTGGCTCAGACAATAAGAAAGAGCTGATCAAGGCACAGTGATGACACAGAGAAGAAAGTGATTCATAATGAACATTGTGTGAAATTGTAAAATAAATCTTCAGAGATAGATGAGTAAACTGAATCTTTAAGAATTACTAGAGTTAGCCAAGTAAACATAGTTCATGAAGACAATTCCAGATAGAGGACATTCAAAGATGCATTATAGGGATAAGCATCTGGAAATCACAGAGAAATTATCTTAATATTTAAGTAGCATTTTCCTTTAGAAATGTATGTCTTACGTGCTTTCTATGCATATTATAAAACATTTAATCCTTTTTGACCATTCTCTTTAAGTAAATTAATATCCAAGCTGAGATGCCCTTCATTTCTTATTCAGTAATGTAGGCAATAAATTCTCATGAAGGCATTACTAATCCCAACTCCAAATTTAAAACGTCATTTTTTATACAAATATGTTTGTCACCAAAACAAGTAGTCAGAGTTGGTACTGGGTCTTCTTCCATCCCCATGAGTCTCAGTCTATGAAATGGAGGCTGATATTCCTTTTGAAAAACATGTTAAGTAAATATATTGTCTCTGTACAGGAACTTCCGGATGTTATAAATTGTAAACCTCTGAATGAGATATCATATCTAGAAACCCCCGATATTAACAACCGTACAGGTATTCCTCTACATGGAGGTATTTAAGGTGCCTTCCATTTCTAGGATACCATGACTGACTAATTGCCTTATGAACCCACAGAGGTTCTAGTTTACGTCAATAACCCCCGCCAGGATACCCTGTGATACTCTGAGCGCTCAGTGTAACTCTCGTTATGACACATCATAAAGTCAGCCGAACTAAAAGGAAAGAATTCCCGTGAATAATAACCTCACCTGTTAGCTCATGGGTTTTTTTCTAGTCAGAAAACAAGTTTCCTGTCTAAAGCTGAATGGCCAGTGGGCTAAATACGGCAGGTTGTAGGAAATCCCTAAACCAAGAAGCAAGCATAACCTAGGAAAGCTACTGCCCCGCCAAAATGTAATGTGTCTTTGTAAGTCAATTTTGAAATCAGACTCTCAAGAAAAGGAAATGCTACTTCATGTCACAACATCTGCTAAAGTGCATTTACTTCCAGCAGAAACAATAGGACAACTCCACTTGGCACTTATCTTACTGAAAAAGGCCGAATTGCTAAAAAAGATGCAACACCATAAATAGACATGGTAACGGTTTGTCCACTCCAATGAAGGGGTTTCTGTGCACTCTGCACTTTTCTATGCCCCCTGCATCTCCTCACTCCTGTAATAAGTAAGCAAATAACTAAATAAGCAAATGAGCAAAACTACTAAAACGACGGAACCTTAATATAACCTTTTCAGCAAGAGATAAAAAGCGTTATCGATTGGTGACTGCTGAAGGACATCGTTAAACTCTCAACGTTTGATTTCATTTCTTCTTCTCTTATTTTATTTATTTATTTATTATTTGGTCGCCCACAGGCATCTCTGTACTGACTGACCCTGCTAGTTCAACTATTAAAGAATTTCCCTCTCCAAGGAGGCCTGATGTAAACATGATAATCTGTTTGGCGGCTCCTATGATGGGCCATGAATAAAACATACGACAACCCAGTTGGAGTTCAAGCAGTTCACTACGTGTTACCAGAGAGAATGTTTGGAAGCTCATGGAACGCTTCACCATGCTTAATCCCAGAGGCCCGGAATCCCATTCTTGGTTCAGACTAAGCCACGAGAATTGTCTCTAAGTATTGGCCTTCTGGTCAACCACCCTACAATATCTTGCTAAACAGACCTGATGCTAGGGATTGGATTTGAACACTCCTCTAATTGTGGCAGAAAGCAAGTCTTTGCTTTTAGCATGTATGTACTGTATCCTTGACAACAACAACAACAACAACAACAACAAAATGTTGACTAGGTGAGATTTCGAAAAAGAAGTCTGAAGACCAGAATGAAAGAGCTAGAAAGCAGCTATATCTGTTGTATGTAACAACAGTGCACACACAGAAATCAAAATGAAAGATACCTACGTGCTTCTGTATAACAGCAAAAATAAGTGATTGGATATTTTTTGCCTCTGATTACCTGTATAACTATAAAAAGAAAGGGTTGTGCTATAATCGCTGCACTAGCAAATCAAAGAGGCAAAACCTGTCCCTGCTTGGGTGGATGCTGTTGGGTGGATAAAATCAGAGAGGAATTATTTAATATGACCTTTCTTACACAACAAGAGAACAATTGTTGTTATAATTCAGGTTTGTTTTTAAAGCAGGGTCATTAAAAAACTGCTTATAACACATTTTTTTCCTGGAAATCTCTCCCTTTGTGCACTGTCCTTGGCCATTAATTCTCTAATTATGTTCCTGCATATATTTAATTTTTGATCTCCTGTAGAAGGAACCATAAAGTGAACACTTTATATAAAGACGGTTTTATATTGCTATGTAACAGCTGCTATTGACAGAACAACTTTCCTGGGACTGTCTTTTGTCTGTCAACAAGTTCTCCTTATCATCTCTGACATACTTTGTACTTTTTACATGGTTGCCATTATTCTTTATTTCAAGGAAAAAATTAAACGCAATGCTGAGTACTGGCAACATTTGGAAATTTAAAGTGCATTTTTGCATTCATAGTATGCTTTAAAGTAAGTGTGATTTGGAGAGTGTGTGTGAGTGTGTATGGTTTCTGTAAAATTCAGCATTCTACAAAGAGCACTGCCAACATACAGGGGCATAATGAATGTAAAATAATAAGTTAATGTCCAGGACACATCTACTTTAAAAATATTATAAATAATAAAATTTGCATCTACTGCATATGTATAAGATCTCGTCTATATTATTTATGCACCTCCGTTGTAAGATTTAGGTGACTTAATTTAAATATACTGTCTAACTCTCAGTAAATCATTATTGGGAAAAAAAAGTTGGATTTTAAAAACTTTTTGAAATCATAATGAAATCTCTTTTGAACAATTCTTTGAAAAAAATCTACATCTAAATACTTCTTACAGTATTTGGTGAGAAAATTATAGTAGCACCTGACTCATCAGCCTCACCCTGAAGTATGATGTTCCACATAAGCAAATTTTTCTGACAATTGCAGTTTACCTCCTCCTGTATTTTATGAAAATCAAATGAGACAAAATATAGAAAAGTGCTTTATAAATGTTAAAATGTATTATAATGGATACTATCTATATATTCAGTATGTTACAAACTTGCTTTTACTTTTTTTTTTTCATTTTTGTTTATTTATTTTGAGAGAGAGAGACAGCATGAGCAGGGGAGGAGCAGAGAGAGGGAGACAGGAAATCCCAAGCAGGCTCCGTGCCGTCATTGCAGAGCCTGATGCAAGGCTCAAACCCACGAACCATGAGATCATGACGTGAGCCAAAATCAAGAATCAGACGCTTAACTGACTGAGCCATCCAGGTGCCCCTACAAATTTGCTTTCAGATAATTTATTTGTAAAAATCTTTCCAAAATATTTATTTTCCTGCCTTCTTAAGCGGCATATATGAAATAAAAATTTTCCTGTATTTAAAATAAAATGTTTATTTTTGAGAGGTTGGGGGAGAGGTGGGGGCGGTGCAGAGGCTCTGAAGGGGGCTCTGGGCTCTGAGCTGACAGCAGATAGCCCAATGCCGGTTCGAACTCAGAATCATGATATGATGACCTAAGCTGAAGTCAGATGCTTAACCGACTGAGCCATCCAGGTGCCTCTTGCCCTGTATTTTTTAATGGAGATGTATTAATTATCAACAGTAATTGTAGGATTCCGAAATTTTACAAAGGTACCCTCTGCGATATCTTGCCCTTGATAGAGGCTCCACGTGGTTATATTCTTGTTGGTGCTGTTCTGTTCTTTTAGTTCTTTTAGTTCTTTTATGGGTAAGTGTTCTGTCCTCTAGCTCTGTGAAGCTGTCAGTCCAGTTGGCTTTTTTCATGCCCTCTTTGTTCTCCTCCCTTCTTTTTCTTTCTACTTTACTACTTGGGTCTGCTGTGGTTTAGGAAAACAGATAAACAATCCCCTTAATCGTGTCTGAACAGGAAATAGGTCCAGGTGAGGATCCAGGAGGTGTCTGTAAATTTTGGCAGATGTGTTTCAGTATAAACTATTTGGAGTTTATATTCAGGCTACCAAATGTAAACTCATTGAACAAGTATTTATTGAGTGGCCAGTGTGTTTCAGGCACATAATTATACAGACACAGCCCTTGTCTTCAGAAAGCTTACAGTCTACTTGGAGAGACGCACATAAACCACATGATTACCCAAATATTTAATTGGACCGGATGCTATGAAGAAGAAATGCAGGATGCTCTGAGCACACTTACAAGAGGGCACCTGAGCTAATCTAGGAAGGCTTCCTTTTAAACTGAGACCTGGAAGAGGGGTGGAATTAAGGGTGCCAGATAAAGAAAATAGCATATAAGGATATTGTGTAGTGTTCACAGAATCTTTCTTTCTAGAATCTTCTAAGTAGGTGAAATGGTTAATTTTAAAGACCTCTTAATAAACAGGTAGTTTACTACATAATTTCTTTCAAGGAATTTTCAAAATTCCTTTGATGACTGGTTGTAATTCAACTTACTTTCACCTGCTTCTCCTTCTGGACCTTAGAGGTATTCTTCTCTCCATCTCGAGGCATTTGCTATTTAATTGTGGAGTATGGCTCTTCTGTAACCAGCCACTTTTTCTGCCTTACCTTGAGGACAAATTTTTAATTCCAGACTGTACTCGGCTCTCAATCTGACCATAGAACTCCCACTGACGGCAGTGAGAGCTGTGCCTGTATATCTAGGAAAGTACACTGCCCTCTGTGTCACTGTCAGACTCCTCTGGCACAGAGCCTGGAAGCCCGAGTGTATGTGTGAGTCTCTAAGGAAACGTCCCTCTCTGCAGTGCCACACTAGAAATAGTGTGAATGGAAGCAGAGAAACTAGATGAAAAAGAAGGGCATCGCATCAGGACTGGTACCTGTTATCCTGCCAACCACAGCAGTAGAAGGAGGGGTGGAAGAAATTGCAAGCATTTTTTTTTTCCAAGACTAGATTCTCTATTTCACAAAATTGTCAACTTACAGCCACAGATAGATTTTTAATAATTACCATACTCGCTAACACACGCAAGGCCTGGGCTAGGGTACAAATGGAAGCCTGAACTTGGGACCAATCCTATTCCCTTCCCGCCCCCTGCTCCGTTCTGTAGGGCAGGGGCCCTACCCAGCATGTGTCCAGCCTCCATCTCTGGCCTGCCCCCACTCCAGACAGCCACACCCTTAGGAGGACTGACCCAGGGAAGAGGCCCCAATTGGCCCTGGAAGTGGGCTTCAGGCCATTTGGACAGGGAATTTCTGGAAACACTTGTTCTTAACCACTCACTAAACTGTACTGCCTTAAATAATGGGGAAATACATAGTGGTTTGAAATTGAACATATATGGGTTCTAAGGATGAGAGGGCCGTGCAACTTCGAAAACTTGCTTTTTAAGTCAGTGCTTCTCAGACTTCACGTGCTTGAGAACAATCCAGATACCGTGTTAAAATGCAGATCTCGAGTCAGTCCATCTGGGGTGGGGCTCCAGATTCTGCATTTCTTACAAGCTCCCAGGTGATCTGGGTCTAGAACCCACACTTTGAGTCACAAGGCCTATGCGAATATTAATGGTTTCAGTTGTCTATGGGGGTGTTTGTGTGTGAACATGCTGTTACTTCGGGATGGGAAGTTTTAACAGTGAGTGTAAGAAAGAAAAATCACATGATACCGTGAGATTAGAAGACCCAGCTTTTAGATTTACCATTGTTAAGATTCTTGTTTCAGATGTGTCCCAGACAAACAGCCTTCCATACCTATTCCTTCTCTGTATGAATCCGGTATCAGTGATGTCACCAGGTCTTATCCTTGAATTGGGCTCTCAAGTGTTGCTTCAACAGCCTTCTAAAATCTTATGGATTTCTAAGATACATATTAAAGCCAGTGGAAGACTAAACGTCTCCTGGTGCAGAAAAGAAATTTTGATTAGATTTAAACAGCTGTCATCTCTGAAATTTCCCTCTCTAAATCATCTTCTGCTTTCAACAAGCTCCTACATGTTGCTTTCTTGGATGGATGCTGCGATTGGTACACCTCTAACTATTCATGTTAACTGGGACCTGTGACATGGAGCTGATATATATTTTAGAACATCTTCACCAGCTTAAAAAGGCACTTGGCTTAGAGAAATTTACTCTGGTATCTTTGCCACAATAACTCTATTTCCTTGGATTAAATAAAATTCAATTATACGAAGTAGGGCAGTGATGTCACAGGTCGCACTGCTGAAAGCAGGCTTGAAACTATCACAGACAGATAGCTTTCGTTTGACTTAGAGGAAATGCGATCTAAAGCACATATGTTTTCAGAAGCAGCTTAATCTCAATCATCAAGGTCCCTGGGCTTATGAGAAATGGCAATTTAAAATGTTGACATTAACGAAGATTACGTAATGGAAAATTGACTAATGTTTTAAGGATAAATCTATTTCTAGATTGTGTTATTCTGCATTTTTAAAATAAAATGTGAAATATTCTGCTGGGTAGTGGACCAAACCTCCCCCTGAGAATTTATAGATTATTAACTGAAATGGCAGTTTTCTTGTTAGTCATGATCAAAGCGATTTGGGAATGTCTAAAAACATGTGAAAGTTGATTACACATTTTATTACTGGCACCACATTGACTGGCCACCCATATGATGGAGCAATTGTGACTGTGGATTAGTTCCAACTAGCCTCAGGGAAAGAGCACACTGAGTTGAGACCTTTAGAAAGCATTTATTTGCTTGCCTCATTTAATCAAGTGACTTTTATAATTTTCCAGCTTTTACCCTTATTTATTTCACATAATGAGAAAGAAAAAAATAAATATCTTATTTCTGGCATTTACACAAAAGATATCCACCATTTAAAATGTCATTTCAAGACACAAGTACCTATCTTTTTCGAGAAATTTATCTGTTTTGTTGTTCAATGAGACAAAACATGCTTAAACACAAGAATTCTACTTGATCTTAAAGTAACCAGTATTTGTCTTCAGAGTCATACTTACCTCTCAAAATCCTATCCATTTTGGAAGACCAGGAAAATCCCTTCTCTTCCAGGAAATCTGTATTCCTCTAGTCAGAATTCCTCTCTCACTCTCCTATACTCTGGCAGCAGAATTATGCACATTTACGAATAAGTCCTTTATATAATCTTTATGGAGTGCAACTAGATACGTTTGGTCCTAGAAGGTGAGCTCCTGGGAAACAGAAATAATTATTCATTACTTATTTTTTATTTAATGTATTTAATTCATTTAAATTTAAGTGTAATACATTTGTTTAAGTGTATGTTTGTTGTTATTTTTCCGAAAGAGCATAACCCCAGTGTTTTCTCATAATAAACATATATTATACAATGCTCGAATTGAAACTTCCTGATTATCAATGACTGTAGATGAGTGAATTGTGGATGAATTAATTAAGATCACCAAATCATCATACTGACTTTTTAAGAAATAACGTATGGTAAATGATTATTATAAAGTATTAGAGCCCTGGCAATACGTCAAAATTTAACATTTGAACACAATTTGGATAAAATAAAATCACATTTTAAAACATGTTTTGTGTCTTTAATATGGAAATTTTAAAATTTAACGTTGTTTTATTTTTAAAAATTCAGGGAGCATTTACCTCTCATAAATAAATAAATAAATAAATAAATAAATAAATAAATAAATAAAATCATGTATATATAATGCATAGCTCATAGGATTTCTATTGCTGTTATTTCAAGATACTCCATTTGTATTCAAAATACTATTTGTAGTTTACAAAACAGTGTGCCACTCAAACTAATACATAAATAAACAACACATCCAGTGATCATTTCTGTATACTGTTCACTATTGTAGGAAACTAAATAAGACAGGCCACTAGAGAATCAGAGCCAACATTAATGCTTAACCCCTGGCTCACGTTTTAATTTTTCATTTATTGCAATAAAATATATAGATTTATATATTTTCTTTTCTGCTTTCCTTTTTCTTTTAATGGGTGACCTTGGCAACTTTTCCATTTTCCCTATTTTTAGAAGATTGTTAACAAGTCCACAGGCATCAAGAAAATATACTCTCTGGAGTATGAGAACTCAAGAAATAACATAATGACAATCTACTCCTCCAGTTCAGAGAACCCCTTTACAGTGGCATTAAGAGGCTTTCAGATGAAAAAAATACATAAATTAGTCATTTAAATTCAGGCACTGAAGTGAGAAAAACTTGGGTTTACCAACCAGTTCTACCACTTGCTAGTTGAATGACCTTGAGAAAGATATTTCATCTCCTTTAGATTCAGTTCCTTAATAAGGAACAATGGAGATGATAACAAGGCCTACCTACCCTAGGTTGGTTGGAGGATTCTAATCCATGTAAAGCACTTACCACTGTACCTGGCAGAGAGCCCATCCTGAAACTGACGTTGCATGGTGCCATGGAAAGATCTCTTCCTGAGAGCCAGACCTTGCCATCCATCAGCTAGTCAGGCACGTGAGCTTGTGAGCCTGTTTGTCTCCTCACCAAGTGTTTCTGTTTTTGTTTACTCCAAGCAAAAGGAGTTACCAGATTGTAGTAATTAGAAGAGAAAGTGAGACCCCTCAAAGTCAGAGAAAGAAAATCAAAGCAAAGACTTAGTCACTAAATCTTCCAGAAGGAAAGAGAAAGAGGAGCTAAAGCTTGATGGATTACATTCTGAATTCAGCTTCTTAAAAAGGAATTTTTTTGTGGTAAGGGACTATGGAAAGATACCAAGTTACAATACAAACCCAAGGGCAAGCCTCATGGAAATCAAAGACAGTGACACTACAGGCACATTGTAGAATAAGGGAATGTTTGAAAAGAGAGGGCTCTGTATTTACCATTTTGCTTGATCTACATATCAAAAGCATCCTCCAACTGTATATAGAAGATCCTGGCAGGAAAATGTTTCATATGAAAAATAAAAAATAAAATAAAATAAAAAAGAAAGAAAGAAGAAAGTGCTGGAGGCCATGTCATTTTTTTTTTTCATCGTATTCTCTTTCACAGATTTCGGGCCAGGTGCGAGTAGCTCATGCAAAGGAATACCTTCCCAATCACCACAAAAGCAAAAGAAGATACTGGAAAATACAGCATCCTCCGTACTTAAAATGAGATAACCTAACTGAGAACTAGAAATGATCAGGGAAAATTAAGTGGCTACTGCATGAAAAAGCACACCTTATTTTTTTCCATCTAATAAACTATTATGTAACAAGTAAAAGCCCACTGTGCTTGCTAGGAAAAAAGAAACTTTTGCTCAGCTAACTATAGAAATATTTTTATTTGATAATATATTTTCCTAAGTTCTTTTGAATCAGTAATATGGAAATACTGAAAGTCAAATCTCCAATGAGTTGAAATCAAGTGATTAGCTATTTGAAAACCTATTATTCTACCCATGCATTAGGCCTCATCTGTATAGCAGAACCCTTTACAGCAAAAAAAAAAAAAAAACTTAGCTAAGAGATGTCAATTTTTTTTTTTGACTACAAACCAGTTAATAGGAGTTTAAACTTATTTTCTGGTATGTTGTTGTTTAGCAGCAAAAAAAAAAAAATCTAAAAATTTTTAAGAATTAAAAAAAATAAAATAAAATAGTTCAGTTTTAGAAAAAAGAAATGATTTCACTCAAAATGAAAGGCTCAAATTTGTCATAACACTCATTAGTCAAATGTGTGATTTACTTTGATTCAAAATTAATTTCAGGGTTTCACAGGGAAATTTCATTAATGCTACTTACACAATTATTACACTTACAGAAATGTGTGGAGAATACACTGGCTTTTATAAGACTCCGATTCTAATCCTGACGCGACTGTGTTCCAGTTGTGATACTAGACAACTGTCTCACCCTTCCTGAGTTCCATAAAAAATAATGATAAAACTCCCTATTGTTTATGTCCCATTGTTACTGGGAGATATGAATAAACTAACATATGGAAATGACTCATTACAGTTCCTGAAATATTTGAAGAGGAGGAACTGTTAACACCCTTTCTCCATAAGAGCACCACCATTGAGACAACTGTTCAACTTGACCTTCCTCTCCCACATTAGTTGTATCAGTTGTATTAGTCATCAGGTCCTTCATTTCTACCTCCTAAATATCTCTCGATTATATCTTTTTCATCTTCCCTTCCATTTCGCAAGTAAATCCCCTCATTCATTTCCTTATGTCTTGACTAAAATAATGACCATGTAATTCACTCTTACATACAGACTCAACCACTGCCAACCCATTCTTTATGCAGAATTCTTTCTAGTAGAATAAATATAATTATATTATTTTCTACTTAAAACTATGACTTCCTGATGCCCATAAATAGAATTTAATTTCCCTAGAGTGATTTAAAAAAGGCATTTACAATTAGTTAGTTCAACATCATCTTCTATTTATCACATACTCTATGTAATAAGGCCACTACACTATCCTTTTCCGTGGACTTCTATCTTTGCACTCACTGTTCCCCTTACCTATGATGTATTTCCCACCCTCTGACAGTGGACAACTATTCATCTTTAAGACACAGCTGAAATGTCATCTCCCACATGTCGCCTTCCCAGAGCACACAGGAAGAATTTATCATTCCTGTAGGACTTATTTCCATTATACCACACCATATTTTATTAATTGCTTGTTTACATGTCTGTCTCTACACTAGACTATGAGCTCCACTGCACAGCACAGAGCTAAGAATGTGGTAGATAATATTTGATAAATATTAACTGAATTAATGATTGAGGACAATAATAAAAAATTGATGTTACAATAGGTCTGCCCATGAACTAAAGTCCCAAATTTGCAAGTGCCTTTTTATTTTTACTATATATTTGTAGCTTCTGTCCACACAGAAGTGGAATTGAGATCAGTATTTAGGGAAGTCAAAAAACAAACAATTCTCTCAAACAAATCTCTGCCTTTGCGTGCAGGGACGTGCGTGCAACAGCAAACTGACGTTTACATATGGATTCATCGCTGAGTCTCAAAGAGTTCTCATTCAGCACACTTTGCACCCTGGTTCCCCTTTCTACAAAAAAAAAAAAAAAGTACCTCTGCCCTGAAGTAAGTTGGTCTGAACAGTGACCCTTAATTTCTCTAGTCACCCAGGTTGCAAATTAATGAGGGGTTGCCAGTGTGTGACCACATTCCCCAGCAGCTGAGTATTCGAGTGATGGGCACTGGCCTGCCTTGAAGTTTTGAGTCCTGAAGTGCTGAAGGATGGAGGTCAGCACTGTGGAGTCTTAAAGCTGGTGGCAGCAGCAGCTCAGCCCAAGTAGAGGCGATTTTCCAGGAGAATGCTCAACCATTCTGCAGCATGGGCAGAATTCAAAGTTCCAAGGACCAGTGGCCACCATCAATTTGGGCTGAAAGTCTAGGCTTCAAACCTTGGTGTGGAAACAATGCTTACCTTGTGCTGAGATGAAAAACCATCCTTATCAACAATGGAGACAACAAATGTGTCTGGCAACCTTTTTCTTGGATCCTCACTGTTGGTGTCATTAAATTCATGAGTTTTCTAGTGTTCCTTCTGTACAGGGAGCTTCTATACTTTTTAATATTGTATAATTTTGTTCTGTTAGGTGAGGGTCTGAGTTCTTTAAGCCGCAAACTTAATTCTTCCCCAAACTGGTATTCTCCATGCAATTACCATAAACCAATACTGCAATCAAGGATAGTCTTGAAAAAAAATAAAAAGTACCTCTATCTTTAGGATGCTGTGGATTTTAATGAGAAGATTCAATGGCATTTCTTTCTTTCTTTCTTTCTTTCTTTCCTCTCCTTTCCTCCTCTCTCTCTCTCTCTCTCCCTTCCTCACTCCTCCTTCCTTTCTTCCTTCTTTTCCTTCCATCCTCCCCTCCCATCCTCCCCCTCTCTCCCTCACTTTCTTTCTTTCTTTTTCTTTTTCTTTCTTTCTTCCTTTCGTCAAGAAAATAAGAGAGAAAAGTAAAATGCCAAGGTGTACAACAAGAGGAGTCCAGCTATAGTAATTAACTTCATTTTAGTGCCCAGCATAGTGCTGACAGTGAATAAATGTTCCTTGCTGGTGATGAAATGCTAAACATGAGAACCTGTGTTTCTGGTTCTACACTGTCTTAAAGCTGCTATTATTCAGCATTTATTAGATACCCACAGAGTATGAGGCATAAACATGACAAGTAGAAAACACACAGTCCCTAACCTCTAAATTACAAAAGACAGATGCACAGGAAAGTAGGTGGATCTTGAAATTGTTTCCAAATGGCTATTTGTAGGAGGATTTAGAGAGTAGGAAAACCACAGGGAGGCAGGGTGGGGTGGACAGGACAGAGTGTTAGGAAATGGGAGGAGGAAGAGGAGTTAGTGTTTTCATAAAAGGAACGGGGTAGGAAGTCAGACCCATTTCCAGAAGCATAAGAGTAAACAGGAGAGATCCACTGGTGATACTGAAGAACCCAAGGGAACAAGGAGGGGAGAGGGTTTTTCTATCGGCTCCCCATGTCCTCTTTGCTAGTAGGGACACTTCCTCTAGCTTCTCTGATCGGCAATACGAGAAAAAGCATGATTATTTTAAAGTAAGACACTCCCATGCTAAATGAATGGTCTTGTCTTTACTAGCCTCAGTTTCCTCATCTTCAAAATGGAACAATAATACTTCAAAGAATTCACCTAAGAAGATGAAGCATGTAAATGCCCCATACTGGTGCCTTGTACCTCCTTTAGGAAGCAAATCCAGAGTTCTTGGAAACTTAGGCTAGTGTTCTAATCTCTGATCCCAATTTCCTGCTTTTTTTTTTTCTTTCTCCTGTGTGTCAAAAGGGGTAAGATATCTTTTAGAAAAGAAGATGAAATTTAAACAAGCAATATTGGTTAGTAAATATGTAGACAGGATTTATGTTAATGCTAAGGCTTCATTTCTAACTGAATTTTGGGCCGGTGAGATTTTTAACCTAGTTAGTAATTTCTTTTTAGCAGTCAGATAGAGACCAAAAAAATCACAGTGGGAGCCTTGTAAAATGGCTCTTGGGGCCCTCAAGGGCATTCTCTCAGTCTTTTCATCAACAGAGCTGGTCTATATCGTAAGTCTTATTTATAAGGAGGCTTTCAGGCAATTTCACACTGCTTTTCTCTGATGCAGCCCCAAAAACATGTAAACCCAAGGGATTAGTAGCGACTTAAAGGGAAAATAGTGTAAAGTTACACCACGAACTGAGGCGGTGCAGCTGCCTTGATACACTGTTCCCTTGGGCTCCTACAGTGAATGAAACTTATCTAAGTGGCCCAGTCCACTCCCACGCTGCCAGACTCGCGGCCCTTTGTTACAATGTGCACGAGAATTGCTCCATCTCAGGGGGCAGCCGAGTCTGTAATGACCTGCATTGTAGAAGCACACAGGAGTTCACTATCTAGGAATGAAGACTTAAATCTCCTTTTATATTTCTCTGTTGACAGTTGTAAGCAGGGCTGTGTAGTAAACAAAATGTTTATTCTGGCAGCGTTGCTTTCATAGGCAGTTCAGATACATTTATCGAATAGGGCAGCAGTCTGAAATGGAAATGAAATGGGAAGATCAGCTGAGGACCATGGAGAAGTCTTGAAAAAGACTGACTATTCCCCAAATGCAACCATCATGAGGCTGGCATACTTACACTGATGATCTCATCCAACCAATAATTAATAAGTGTGAATTAGGCTAATGAAATCAGATAGAGTAATGAAAGGCAGCCTCCTACTTGTTAGCATTGCTATTTTCTTCATTATTTAACCTCTAACAGAAACTGAATCTGCTGCTCCAGGTCTAATTGAGCCTATTTGACTTCGAAACAACTTTTTAAAAACTGTTCCAAAGAGCCTTTACGAAGGTATATAATTGTGACCATATTAAGAATCTATAGGACACATGCAACATCAGGAACATGGTTCAAATCAGAACAACTGTAGGCATTTCCTGCTCCTTTGATAAGACTAAATTGCAAGTAAAGTAAATGATGAAGAGGGATTTTCTTTGAAGGCAAGGATTTTTAAAAGTCAGAGACACTCCATCCCCCAAATCACAGCTTCTTTAATTTTTGACACGCACAATTTAGTAAATAATTAAACTATAACCTTATCTCTCTCTCTGAGGGTAAGCACCATAGTATGATCTGGAAAAGTAATGGAGATCAAAACTGAGCTCTTTGGCCTACAAGGCGGAGTCATGAAGACTTGACCTGGAAATGAAACGGGGAGATCACCTTCTGTGATGGGAATGTATGTGCTGCCACCGTATCCTCAATCTGCAAGAAAAGGGTGACTGTGAGTCTGATGTGATGTGGTTTCGATCTGAGGCTTCTCTTCCAAAGAAAGCTTGAGAATCTGCAAAACGAAATCACGGGCAAAAGAAGCGTGTGCTTCCCATTCTTCTTCCCATTAAGCGGCGTGCGGATAAGGGGCGCCCTGTGCAAACTGGAAGTGTTTGCAGACCATTCCAGTGACTTCACTTTTTCTCATGTCTTCCGTTTGAGCACAAGTGCCACAAAAGAGACAGGAAGTATGCATTTGTGACTAAGGGGTTAAACCCAGCAGGATGTGTGATAAAATTACAGTATATTTCCTATTTGATAATATTGGATCTATTTTGAGGTTACTTATCAGTTGGTTATTGTGCTAATAATTGCCATTAAAATTAATACTACATTTTGGGAATTAGGCAAAGAGCTAACAAGTTTGCTTTTACACAGAGCTTTCCAAAAGCAATCTGGGTAACTTGTTTCTGGAATGCAGCTGTGTAAGTTTTCATTAACATCTTGCAGGTGGAGCCTAATTTTAGTTCAGCCTTGAGAAGGGGGAATTGTTTTCCTCATGATAGGCTCCGCACCACAACAGCAGCAAAGCAGGTGGGGCTTCACCAAACACTTGTTTACTTTCCTGTTTTTAAAAAACAGATGATTCATGTCTTTAATCATACAGTTTCTACTTGATTTTAACATGTCTTTAACAGAATAGTCTGGAGTACATTTGACCTATAGTTACTCAAATGTGAAACAAAAGCAATGAAATGGAAAATGATAAGAAAATGAGCACTGAATCCTAAATATAGTGGAGGAGAAGCCAGTGAATGGAGTGAAGTAAAATTTAGAAATACATCTGTTTGGCTACAAAAGCATTTCAAAATGCAACCTTCCAGATTCTAGTTTGGCAATTTGAAGTTGGCTCAGTTAGAAAGTTCAGTTTTTTCCCCCCTGCCATTGAGAGGAGGAGACTATTAGGGAAAGGAAGCAGTTGCTGAGAAGAGGGGAGATGTGGGGTCAGAAAGGGCAACTGAGATGTGGATTGTTTTCTCTTCCAAGTTTCCCCCTCCCCCTGCCTTTGCATCTCAGGGAAGGACTGGTAATCAGCTTACATTTTAGGTCCTTAGGTCCGAAGAAGAAACACTGTAAGGAATCAGAGCGTGATTAATGACAGTAATTTCTCTTTTAATTTGTTTAGGAAATATCTTAAGCTGTATGTTAGACTTCCAGGGCACAGACCCCATACCTTTGCTTTGTTTCATGTGTCCGAGCACAGTGAACCTACTGTGTGTGTTTCCTTGCATATTAGGACAGTGCAGTAGGGCCATAATACTGCTGCGTCTCCCAGGTCCTCTGGCTTAAACAAGTGCCTTTGAATTCTTCTGCCCTGTGGGGTGTGCAAGAAAATTCCATTACCTCCACAGAGAGGGGGCAGCTTCACGAGCTTCTTTCTTTCTATTCAGTCTCTTGGAATGGATGGAATTTGTGATTATGTTATATAGAAGTCTATTGTTCTGAACCTTAAAATAAAACTTTTTTTTTTTTTCTTAAAAGCCCTCTTCTGGACCCTGAAGGTCACCGTTCAAGGGCTTTACCTTTATAAAAGTTTTCAACCTGGGATACAGGTTTGTCCATGAATAAGCTTCAGAGTACTCATGAACAGAGTTTCTTGTGGTTTTTTTTTTCTTTAGTAAATTTTTTGAATGTGCATTTTTGTCTCAGGAGATAGTCCGCAGCTTTTTTTGGATTCCCAAAAAGAACTTATAACCCCCAAAATCTTAAGAACTATTGCCTTATACAGAATATTTTCAAATAAATAGAAATATTTAATATAAAGGAAATACAGCAGTTTACTTGGGCTAATGATTTTAATGAAAATAGAGTACTTGTCAGCCCTCCTCATATAATGAATCTCAGTCTGAATCAGAACTAAGCTCACACTGTAAGTCTGTCTAGTTCCTTTCCCTGGGATATCATCATTCTTTCCTTATCTTTAACCTGTAACTCTGCTAAATGAGCATCTAAAAGGCTCTTAAAATTTTAAGATGTGCTTCTTTATTCAACATATATTTGTTAAGAGACTATTACATTTAAGGTACTTCTATTTTTTTTAATTTTGTTAATGTTTATTTATTATTGAGAGACAGAGAGACACAGAGCATGAGCAGGAGAGGGGTAGAGAGAGGGGAAGACACAGAATCTGAAGTAGGTCTCAGGCTCTGAGCTGTCAGCACAGAGCCTGACATGTGGCTCGAACTCACAAACCACGAGCTCATGACCTGAGCCAAAGTTAGTCAGTTAACCAACTGAGCCACCCAGGCGCCCCGTTTAAGGTACTTCTAGATTTCAGAAATATCCAAGTATCCCTCTTTAAGAAGTTCCGGGGGGATGGGGAGCCCGTGCCTGGGTGGCTCAGTAGGTTAAGCTTAGGACTCTTGGTTTCAGCTCAGGTCATGATCTCACAGTTCATGGGTTCAAGCTCTGTACTGACAGTGTGGAGCCCACTTGGGATTCTCTCTCTCCCTCCTTCCCCCTCTCTCTCTCTGCCCCTCCCCAGCTTGTGCTCTCTCTCTCTCAAAATAAATTGGAAAAAAAAAAAAAGTCCCTGGACCTCTGGCCAAGACAATCTACTAAGAAAAGAAATTCAACCAACTGATATGTTTGTAAAAAGGGAAAACATGTGAGGCTTCAGATTTTCAAAGCATGTTGTATATCCTCCTTTTGAGATATAAACACAAGGGCTAAAAACAAATGACTGTGACCCTTTGACAAGAACCATACCACACCCAAACCTGTTTGTTCTGCCACCGCATTCCGCCCACTTGCAGATTTGGCTGGAGAGGGGTGCGCGTGGGTGACAGAATGGAGGGATGGAACTTTAGAGGTGGCTCCCATGAGTGGAATGGGAGGAAGGGTCATCAAAAGGCAAGAAGGAACCAGCTTGTTTGAGATTTAGGCTGAGACACTATGTTTGACTGATTTGATCTTACAGATTCCCTAAAGCTCCATCAGAATGTGATTTTACAACTCTCTTGAGGATAGTCCCACCCGAGATTGCAGGGTGCCCTTCCAATTTCTCGATAAGACCCAATCTTTGGACGAGATCTAGCTGTTACTGTTTCTTCCATTCCCCGACATCTGAGACTCTTCTCACTCTGTCCCAAATTTTTCTTTGATTCCAACTGATTCCCAGGAGTAGGAAGACAAAGAAAATGGGAAATGAGTTGATATGGAGAGGAATGGAGTTCTTCTAATTCTCTCTCACTATGACCCAGACTACCAATAACAAATGCCATAGATTTGATCTTCTCAATATTCCATTTGCTTTTAGTCTCATTCCTAATGTAATATTCAGTGCCCAGCTTCTATTCATCATGAAATCCAGGACTATCTTGGAGAGGATGAAATGGAGTTGCAGGCCTATTTCCAGAAACTATAAGAGGTTGTTTGGACTATCTATACAGAAGGCTTAGTTTTTGAACATTCCTAGTTAAAAATCATAGAATTGGCAAGCTGCCGTCCTCATTTCTAGGTTTTTCATTTCTTTGTAAATTTTTCCTACACTCCTCTCTAGGCAAACCTACACTTTTCCTGCTGAGATTCCTTAAGTCATAGAGTAAAATGTCACCTACAGGAAACATGTGATTCATTTCACTCTTGCTGGTAGGTACATTCAGAATTCTACTTCAAGTGGGTTATTTCCCGTTTTTTAATCTAAACCTTACTGTGCTGCCTGCAGTGGAAGCCTCAACCACAGCCGCTGAAATAAAGTCTTTAGAGAAACACTTACAGGAGACCTGGTTGTTCTGGTGCTGCTTCTGAAGAAGTTCCAATCAGCAGCAGGGTAAAATTTATGGGATGCTTACGAGATTTTTGGTTTCTTAAAAGGGCACACATGCCGCAGAGAATCTGAACATATTCTATGAAAATTGTACAGACGTCTCAACCAGCACAAGGACATGCACAGAAAATTTGAGAGGTCACCGTCTGGCAGGACCACACTCAAATCATCGTAGACAAATGAGATAAATCCTGTTTAAAGACTTAAAATGAAAGAAAGTGACTCTGTAACTCCAACTGGGGAGCCCTGCCCATATCTGAGTGTTATCTTTAGTTCTAGGATCCGTCTTTAGCATTTATTGGTACCAGCCCTGCTTGGTTTTTATTTATTTATTTTTTAGCCTACCAGTTGGGTAAGGATAAACAAAACTTTGGCCAAAAACTCTGTAAGTACATGAGGATCTCTACTTTGTAGAAAAGAAATAATAATTTAAAAATAGAGAATATTTTGATAGCTCATACCAATATGTGTGGGTAATGTCTACTCTTAGTTTTCTTTTTTTAGATTTTTGATTATCCAGAGTTCTATAGGCTGAGACGAAATGGCTTGCATATATGTATTGTAATCAAATTGAAGGACATATTTTATTTTTCTTTTTTTTTTAATGTTTATTTATTTTTGAGAGAGAGGAAGAGAGGGAGTACGCACGTGCACAAGTGGGGGAGGGGCAGAGAGAGAGAGAGAGAGAGAGACAAAGAGAGAGAGAGAGAAAGAGAGAGACAGGATCCAAAGAGGGCTCTGTGCTGACAGCAAAGAGGGCTCAAACTCAGGAACCATGAGCTCATGACCTGAACCGAAGTCAGAGGCTTAACTGACTGAGCCACCCAGGTGCCCCAGGACATATTTTAAAAGTGTTTATTGGGGCGCCTGGGTGGCGCAGTCGGTTAAGCATCCGACTTCAGCCAGGTCACGATCTCGCGGTCCGTGAGTTCGAGCCCCGCGTCGGGCTCTGAGCTGATAGCTCAGAGCCTGGAGCCTGTTTCCGATTCTGTGTCTCCCTCTCTCTCTGCCCCTCCTCCATTCATGCTCTGTCTCTCTCTGTCCCAAAATAAATAAACGTTGAAAAAATAAAAATAAAAAAATAAAAGTGTTTATTATACTCCCCCTACTGCCAAAGGAAGAGCTGATACTCCATTAACTTGGATCAGGTGGGACGACCCAGGTACTCCCCAGTCTTCACCCAGCAGTCCACAGTGTTGGATCCACTCCTTTGATGCCGGGCTATGGTGGCCTGGTGTGCCATGCTCCCTTGTAGATTACTCTTAGGTTAAAATAAAGATGGGGAAGAGTAAGCGAGACACAAATTGGCTTGTTAGGAAAATGAGAATTGGTGGCATCATCATCATCATAATAATATAAGTGATATTTTCATTGCCATAGCACATTATAATTTTCCAAGTATTTATCTGCAAGGTGATTTGACCTTTCTAATCATCTTTTGAGGAATATAGAGCAAGTATTATTAACTCATTTCATAGAACAGGAAATTTAAATCAGGGGTTGTAGAGTGGTAACAGGCATTGTTTTTGCCAGTATAATATTTAATAAAACATTAAATTAGTTGTCCATGCTTCCAAAATCAGAGATTTCACATTAAAAAAACCGGTATCTGACTTATCTAGGATAGTTGAGAGTTCTGCTACCACTGAACAATCCTGGGTCCATACAACATAGTACACTATTTCCTGTTGCCTTATTTCCAGTCTCCTTACTCCTTCAGCTTTACTCACCAGGCCTTTCTAGGCATATGATTTTTGCACCCATAATGTAGAAAAACTTTTATAAGGCCATGTCTTGAAGCCATGACGGAGGGAGGCCTCAAGTGCAGCTCTACTGCTGCATTTTTTAAATCACAAAATGTTCACACCGGGACTGTCTGGCCACCGCCACCTTCTCTCCTCTACTCCCAGAACCTTCTGTTCCACTGAACTTCTCACACTTACGCAAGAGGCCAGGTGCCCCCACGGCCCCATGTGGTTGGTGCTCTTCCTTATGTTTTTCATACTGCCTGCTTGCCACTCTCCCTCTCCTTACTTTATTCTAGTGTTCCACTCAAAGATCTCCTGTTCTCTGTTCTCTACAGCCATCTCAGAGCCCACCCGCAGCTTCCCACCTCTCTCCATGTCATTATTTATTCAGCCTCTCATTTATTCAATAAGCATCTGATGAGTAGATTAAAAAAGGAAAGAGTAGTAGTATGCCAATGCACTAGTCCACACTCGACTTCCTCTTCTTCCCAGGTCTATGCTGCAGTGAAAACATTACAGTTTCCTTCTCTGTTTCAACTGTGGCTCCGTTCACTTAATAATAAAGATTTTGGGAAGAATGATATTGAGCCACATCTATCACACGCACTGTGTTTGAATTTGGGCAACCTCTCTTCGAGGTGGGCCAACATAAAGCTTGTCGATTCAGTATTTTTAATATATTTATCAAGAACGCTCCTTGCTTGAGCAGAGTAACTCATGTTTCCTTACCACTTTAGTAAACGGGGAAAACATTAATTCAAACTGTGGAGAAGGCAGTATTCTGCTTTCCCCCAGCAGGAGACAAATTGGTGCCTGGCAGGGAAAATTATGTGTCGAAAAATAATGCAGAAGAGATAAGGGCTAGCCCCAGTTATTGATTCATTACACAGATATTTTTTAACAGCTATTGTGTTTCAACACCAAGCTAGGCCCTGCAGATAAGTAGATATGTAAGTAAGTAAGTAAGAGCCGTGGATCTTATGGGTGTATACAGGCATCTGAACAGGGTATAGGGGATACAAAGGAGACAGCAGTCAATGAAATCAACAAAATCCATAAGTAAGTTGATCCTTGAGCTGCACCCCAACAGATACAGTATATTTTGCATTCACTTTGAATAGGATATTAAGGACTGGTTAGTATTACGAAATAACTTGGGAAGATGGACTTTTCCTTCATGAAGATATACAGCATATGAAAAACACTTAAGAACATAGCGGGTACATAAAGAAAGTGCACAGTAGATGCAGAATAAATATACAGTATACAGTCTCCACACGCTACTAGAGTTTCAGGTCTGGTTCAATTACTTGCTAAAAATGTGACCTCGGACAAGTTGCTTAACATCTCTGTGCTTCAGTTGCTCTCTCTTTTAAAAGGAGATGATAATGTTACCTACTTTATAAATCGTGGCAATAAGTGAGATAACGTATGTAAAATGTTTAGCACAATACCTGGCACATGGTAATAAAAAAGTTAGCTATTAGAATTATTAGAATGTGATATAGTATAAGCCCATATAATACGTTGCTTTGAAATAGCCAGCATCAAAGAAAAGATCATATATTTCAAATCTCTTATTAATGAAAACTTAGATAATTAAAACAAAAAAAGAAATCTAATATCTAATATGCCTTGCATCATTTATGTTTCAGTTTTACATTTTATTCTCACTCATCTTAGTTAATGAAACCAGACCAGGTCTCATAATTGCCCTTCTGCAACTAACTGTTCAGTATTCAGTTTCTTGAATTTTTCAGCAAGGTTCATCTTCCAGCTGTAATGCATTAGCATAATACTACTGTGCTGATGCCTCCAATACTGCCTATTTCCAAAGAGATACATTCTCAGCAACAAATTTTTACTTTCAAACTGATTAAAAGTTGCGAGTCTTTCTTTTTCTTTGTTACATACCCACACATATATCTATACATCTTTTTTCGTAATATAGTATATTAATTATTTTATACTCCCCATCAGAATTATTATTAAACATATTATTTTATTAAGAATATTTTACGAATATTAAAATAACATATAAATGTACACACACAATGTTCTTCTGAGAAAAAAACTGTCTTAAAAAGCCTTTATTTCCTCCCAATTCTTTGGTTATTCCCATTTAATTCAGACTAAACTGAGGCTTGAGTCTTGTCTAGATAGAGTAAAATAACATTTAAAAGGTCTTTCACATTGGAGGGCGCAACATTTTCTTTTTTTTAGTTTTTTTTTATTAAAAAAAAATTTTTTTAACATTTACCTATCATTGAGAGACAGAGAGAGACAGAGCATGAGCATGGGAGGGGCAGGGAGAGGGGGAGACACAGAATCCAAAACAGACTCTAGGCTCTGAGCTGTCAGCTCTGGTAGAGCCTGATGCTGAGCTCAAACCCACAAACTGCAAGATCATGACCTGAGCCTAAGCCAGACACTTAATTGACTGAGCCACCCAGGTGCCCCTAGGCTTATTTATTTTTATTTATTTTGAGAGAGAGAGAGAGAAAGCACGCGAGTGCACAAGCAGGGGAGGGCAGAGAGAGAAGGAGAGAGAGAATCCCAAGCAGGCTCTGCACTGTCAGCGCAGAGCCTGATGCACGGCTGGATCTCAGGAACCATGAGATCATGGCCTGAGCAAAAATCAAGAGTTGGATGCTTAACCAACAGGAGCCACCCAGGCGCCCCATCTACATTCTCTTGATAACATACTTTCCTTTCATTCTGTGCTTACCTACCAGAAATAATCTTGGGCCTTTCTATGTAGTAAAAAATATATACTATTCTATGAAAGAATTAATTCAGCTTTTAAAAATACAGTGTAATAATGGGATGCCTCGGTGGCTCAGTTGGTTAAGTGACCTCCTTCAGCTCAGGTCATGATCTTATGATTCAGAGGTTCGAGCCCTATATCTGGCTCCCTGGCTCACTGCTGTCAGTGCAGAGTCCACTTCAGATCCTCTCTCCCCTTCTCTCTCTGCCCCTCCCCTGCTAGTGTGTGTGTGCCTTCTCAAAAATAAACATGAAAAAAAAAAAACACAGTGTAATAAAAGTACAATTAAGGAAAGTTATATCGGTAGAATACTATAAGAGATCAGGGCTTTATTATTTTCTAATATCCACTCAAACTGAAATAATAAACATTACCAAATAGAGGCTCTTCCCTCTTTCAAAGGCATTTTTTATTTTACAAAATTGGGATGATCTCCTACCTGGAAGCAAAGTACCCTATCCTGTATTATCGTTTCCATATCACCTCTTGGGCTAGCACCCGGAAGTTTGAGATTTGCGTGAGAGCAGCTTCAAAATTGCTTCCCTGTCTGTGTTCCTCCGTTGTGTTCCAGGCCCTCTGCCATGCTCTTGGGCAGCACCTGGCACCATTGCCCTTTTCGTATCTTTTCCCTTCTTCTCATGTCCAAGTCTTATGTCCCAGACTGATACATTGTTCATTATTTATTATAGAGAAATCGAGCCTTCCCTTTATCCAGTGTTGCCCATCAGGCTATGCCCAGAAGGACCTTGACTTTCTCAACTTGAGCGTCTCATCCAGATTTATCTGTTGTTGTTTTTTTTTCCCTTAACAAAAGAACCATTCATGTGTGATAGAAGTGTTGCTCCTGCCAAAAAGGCAAGTAATAGTGGTCTTCTTTCTTTTTTATAAAACAACAAGATTATAAGGCTTCTTTTCCTCTCCATTATGTTGATTTTTAAAAAAAAAATATTAAAAAGTGTGTTCTATGTGTAAAACTGGGCGCAGAACAATTCAATCTTTACTTTCAATAACTCACATTACAGGAAATGAATCCCAGGAATCTGAAGCAGATAGCTACATACATATGTTTTGGTGTCCTCAGGTTAGAAAGAACTTCACATGTGTTCATGGAATCTCTGCCAATTATTTCTGAGGTATTTGGAGAATGAGGCGGAATCAAGAAAACTGAAGATGAGGCGGCACCTGGGTGGCTCAGTCAGTTAAACATCAGACTCTTGATTTCAGCTCAGGTCATGATGAGACCACGTTCCAAGTGTGGCTCTGCACTAACAGTGCTGAGCCCGCTTGATACTCTCTCTCCACCTCTCTCTCTGCCTCTCCACCCCTGCGCATGCACACATGCGCACACACACACACACACACACACACACACACACACACTCTGTCTCTCTCTCTCAAAATAAATAAATAAATAAACATTAAAAAAAATACAAATGCCTGGGTGGCTCAGTCAGTTCAGTGTCCAACTCTTGAGTTTGGCTCAGGTCATGATCTCATGGTTTGTGGGTTTGAGCCCCACATTGGGCTCTATCCTCACAGTGCAGAGTCTGCTTGGGATTCTCTCTCTCTCTCTCTCTCTCTCTCTCCACCCCTTCCCTGCTCATGCTCGTGCTCTCTCTCTCTGTCTCTTTGAAAAGAAATAAATACACTTAAAAGAAACAAAAATATATATAAATTATTAAAAATAAATAAACAAAAGAAAACTGAAGATGAGTCTATGGTAATCTGATTTTATTTCAGAGGAAAGAAAAGTTCTGAGAATGGGAAACCAACGATTTTGACATCAGTCCCTAGCAAATTTGGACAAAATTATTAAAGTAAAAATGAACATTTTGAGAAAATGTTAGCGACTGTTAAGGATCATTATGAGTTCACTAAGAACAAAGTAGCCCAAGGTAAACTAAATTACTTTTACCCTTGGAAAAAAAAAAAGGATAACTTAATTTTGGCAAGTCTTTTAATCAAAAGACTCATATATTCCTAGAAGATAAGTTGGAGCTACTTTACAGTATAGTTAAAAAGTTTCCAAAAATGGCAGCATTAACTCTTTAAGAGTGATTAGGAATGAATTTTGGAGTCAGAGCTTTGGTGGTTCAAACTGAAATCTATCAGCTATGTAAATTTGGGCAAATTGCATAAACTTCCTGAACCTTATTATCCTCAACTGTAATGAAGGATTAAAACTATCTGTGCCACAAAGATGATGTGCTTCTTAAATGACATAATGTATATGAAATGCTTTTTACCTATCTTTAAATAAGTACTCAATAAAAGTGATAGATATTATATTTTATTCTCATTAGCTAAGCGTGATTGAGTCAATTGAGTCAATCTAAAAATAGATCTCTGAGAATTGTACTATCACTTATTTATTTATTTATTTATTTATTTATTTAGGCCAGTGATTTGAAAGAAAACATGGAAGGCATAATAATTATATTGACAGTCCCCTGGCTATGCTGTGAGCTTTTTCAGGAAAGTGACCATGGCTCATGGCTTTGGGTACTGTCACTGCCTGACATAGTGCCTGACCCGTAATAGCCGCACAGATGTCTTTCCAAGAATGATACAAAATAAAATATGGTAACTAAGACATCGGATAACAAAATCAGGATTCAAAAATGCCACAAATAATTACAACAATGGGCCAGTACCAAAAATGAGCTCTAATATCAATGAATATAAAGTCCACTATTTCCATGCAAAGAACACGTTGCAAGAGACTGGACCAGACAGAATTTGGTGTGAAAAATATTTCGACATTTTAGTTTTGTAAAAGTTCAACAACTAACAATATGCTAATGATACCAACCTCTCCTCAGAGTGCATTTCCTGCCTTCATAAAACTCTAAATTGTTAGAAATAGAGTACAGAACAAGGCAGGCATCAGTACCCACGTACTTTGCATAATTAGACCACTTCTCAAGTAATGCATTCAGTTCTGCTGCCACATTTAGAAGAGACATGGACAAACTGGAATCTATCCAATATGGTGAGAACCCTTAAAAGCCATCTCATATTAGAATGATTAAAGGAATGTTCAGACTGAAAAAAGAGTAGACTTAGGGGAAAATGATAGCCATTTTTCAAATAGTTGAATAACTTTCATGTGGAATAGGGATTAAATTTATCCTCAAAGTTTCATGAGGCTTCAGAAAAAAATCATACCAAAGAATAGACAATTCAGGGAGATATTGGTCAAAAATGAGGAAGACCTCTATCTATAATCAGAATGGATTGTCTTAGACTTAGTAATGCATTAATGCATTCTCTTCAAAATCATTTAATTTCATTGTATTTAAAAAATGTTACCATTCACATTTATATGCAAACCTTGTATAAGCCCTGTATAAAAAGGAACTCCTCAAGAATCGGCAGGTTAGTTACATCACTTACAGTGTCCATATACACACTTCTAAATGTACGACTAAATATTTACTTAGCAAAAATCTATTCAATATCATTATGTACATGTCAGTTTTGTGCTAGCTGTTGGGCAAGTTAAGGAAAAGACAATATTATATAAGGAATTTTTGCTTTGGGTAGGATATCGGGCCAAACTTTGATATTTGAGTTTACATCAACCCCCTTCCCCTTCAAAAAAGAAGAGTTTGCTTGATTTAAAGGTCAGTGAAAAAATTAACATCCCACCACTTCCAGAGTACATTGATAAAATGGGTAGAAAATGTAAGTCAAAGACATGCCATTTACATGTATTTAGCTCCATTATTTTCTAAACTTTGTTCTGATCATGTTGTACTTACAATGATTAATAAAACAAATAATTTGGCATGTTTCAAAAATCTTATCTTACCACTTGCAAACTTGAATTCCATTTATACATATACCTATAAAGAGATATATAGTCTATCAACTTTTTTAAATACCACCATTAATAAAAAAAAAAAATTGAGTACCAACTGTCTACTAGTCCCTAAGGTGTGAAAGATCCCCTTTTCTTAAGAAGTTTACAGAACATTTCTCCTATTATCGTTCTCCCATAAGAAGAACTAAAAGAATCATAACTACCAGATGTATTTGATTTGCTATCAGAAAGTTTAAGAGCAAAAAGTTACAACATATTCAGTCATGTTCATTTTAATTGTTTGGGGAACTCCAATTTCCTTTGCCTTTTGTTTTCCAAGTGCTTGCTTTCAAAAAAAAAAAAAGGTTAAAATATAGTAATTCTCTATGCTTATAAAAGCTATATTTTTAGGGACTGAACATGAAAACAAATCTATTTTTGTTCCATGGTTAATGAGAAGAGGATGGTTTCTAAAAAGGACACAAACAGAAAGCAGTAGAACTGCCTCGTCCTGCTCAGTGCAGCCCAATCCTGATTCAGCAAATAGGTATTTGCCAGTAGCAATGAGCATTGTGTACTACAATGACGATGCTGCTTAACTCGATACTGTTCCCACACCTCTGTTAGTCGAACCCAGTGCGTGGGTAACTCATGAAGTCACTGGGTACCTGAGCGAAATTTTGAAAGCAATGGAGGTTATGAGGGTTTAGGGACAGGTGGAACTGGCTACATGATCACAGCCACGCCCACCTCTTAAACTGCACTTGGCAACGAAATTCATGCCAATATGACACCTGTCTGCGTAGGAAATTCATGACGAGACAGAAGGGCAGGCTTCGGATCACAATAATAGTGACTGTGATCTCCCCAGAAGCCTCTCCGGGAAAAACTCAATACTCCTTCCTCACTTGTACGCCAACTGGAATTCGAAGGGAGCTTGCTAACTGAGGTTCTGTGTGGACCCAGAAGTACAGCTGATAAGGTAAGGGCAATTATCTCTTGGTTTGATCACTAGAGATTGATTATAAAGGGTTTCCCTGCTCCATCTTCCCGTTCAAATGTAGATTACTGGGGCAATCTTCTTGGCAGTGTATTTCAGGGTCTTGAACTCGAGAGATAGAAGTGTTTGGTGCCTGCTCTAAAAAAGAGACATCCAGCCCCTGCTATAGTTAACTGTGCAGTTTCTGGCTAATGGGATACAGAGAAATGAGGACGATGGTGAGCAGTGGTTGAGTGTTAAGGAGTGATTTCAGAGGAATGTGTCAAAGCAGCTCATCTCCCGGGGCCCTACATGACAATGCTTTTTAGTAGCCACCTGTATTCAGAGATTTAAATTTATGAAAAGAGAATCATAATGATATCTTAATTGCTCTAAGGATGTCTTTTCGAGGGAATTGTCACAGATACAGTTCCTTCAGAGGAACTGAGAAACCAAAGGGTGACGGTTTTATTACGGAAGAGCTGAGGAAAGCCTCTGCCCTAGAAGTTAACGTTTATGGATCTCTTTGGCAAATAATAGTCTCCATTGCAATACTGCTGTGTTTGATGAGGATTCAAAAAGTCTTAATCAAATCTAGCAGTCATTCCTGCTTCTTTCTCTTCTAATCTTCCTGATCCTGAATTATGAGATCCTTATCTATTAAAATAAAACACCATTTGTTAAAGCCTTTTCAAAATTAAGACAAAAACCATCAAAACTAATTGTGTGCTAGTATCAAACAAACACATTTTTTAAGTTTGATGAATTGTTTGTAAGCACTAATCAAGTGGGTGGAGTCATAAAAGAGGGAGGGAACCAACTGAAACAATATATATAATTTGTTTGCATTATTATTTGAGATAATTACAAAGCAAGCGTTCAAAAGCTGTTCTTTATCTTTATACCAGAGGGAGAAAAATAGGGAGGAGAGGAAAAGCACAAGAACACCCAGCCATTGTCAGCTGCAATCTAAAATATTGCCGGATTCACAGTTGTCGAACATTAGCATTACTAAGAATGCCAGGGACAGAAGTGTCACGTTGAATGTAGAGTGATGACTTCATAGGAAGGCAGAGCTGAGGATATGACCAGTTTGCAGTTACAGAGAAATCAGCTTTAATTAATTTGAGTGCCAGCTCTGTGTATAATTACACAGCATGAGAGTTTGCATGCAAATGCGGAAATGCTGATTGTTCAAATACTTGCACTTGCTCATTAATACGTTGGGACTAAGCAGGGCTGGCAAGCAGACAGGGTAGAGCGCACACAGTGCCTGCAGGCTAATTTGTATTATACTGTAGTTAGCAAACAGATTTCAGATGTTTCTCCTTTCTTTAAATAATAAGCACAAAAATATGTGTGTCATTTTCATCTATGACATACCTTGTTTTCTTCTTGATTAAAATAAAATGTTTGGGGTTTTTTAAAAAAAACTGCCGGTACACTGAACATTGCTATAATGTCGATTCGTAACTATTATACCCGTTATAAGTTCTATTTCACATTTATGTAATTATCCAAAATGGACATTTTTCATAATTGGTGAAGCTATACTCAGAAAAGGTAAATTTATAATTAAATCCCAGAAGGAATAAAACAATGGTCACAGTTGAATTATCTACTTGTCTGCTAGTATCTACTATCTTCTGGCCAGCTTCAGCTAGGGCTACAGGCTTCAGGTCAAGGACTGCTTTCTTTAGGAAAGCAGCTAACCCTAAAATGGACTGAGGTGAGATTTTTCCAATCTGACCACTGAATCTTTTAGCAGAGATCAATTTCAACCAAATTCCCAACTTCCCTGACAATGCCTCAGGGAAAAATCCTCTTAAATCACAACCTCAGGAATATGTGATACTTTCTTTAAAAAAATAGTATAAGAGGGGCGCCTGGGTGGCTCAGTCAGTTAAGCGTTCGACTTTGGCTCAGGTCATGATCTTGCGGTTCGTGGGTTCGAGCCCCGCATCTGGCTCTGTGCTGATGGCTTAGAGCCTAGATCCTGCTTCAGATTCTGTGTCTGCCTCTCTTTTTGCCCCTCCCCCTCTCACGTTCTGTACCTTTCTCTCTCAAAAATGAAAAAACGTTAAAAAAATAAAAAGAAAATAGTGTAAGAAAATAAGGAATTTGCCAAAGTTCCGTAAAACCTAGTACTACTATGGATGCTACCTACTTCCTTGGCAATATTTCATGCATCTCAATTCTACAAATATTTATGGAGCGCCTCTTTCTGTCAGACATCATGAAGCAGAGGATATACAACAGTAAGCAAGATAGACAAGCAAGACAGTCCCTGCATTTGCCATCTCTCTTCTCTCAGGAGTTGTACAAAGGAACCTAACTCAGTTTCCCTGGGAAATATATGCTATTAGCAGTTATTACCTTGGAGAAGCCCACATTGCTGAAACCTGAGTCAATGGCTTTCCATAAACACAGTTCTCATGGCCTTTCTGGGAGACTAACTCCCTCTGTGACTTTTCTTTGACCCTATTGTGTAAGATAAAGGGAGCTGCCTCTGCCCCCAGGGCTGAATGGACACTGTGAAGGATATGCCAAACAGTCTATCAGGCAAGTCCCAAAGTCTATCTGTATAACAATAGATTGAAGAGGAAGGCTGTCAATATCCTTTCTGAAAGTCTACATCTGTGAGAATAGTCATTTTTCAAAGAAGAAAGTTGGACACAGCACATGAATGGATATAGGACAATTCATGCCATTTCATCTGGCCAAAAGTAAGCAGTCAAGTCAGTATATGACATGCTGGGGAACACAGACTAGAGTGTTCATCAGTATGACCCTTCCTCCCTTCCTAAAAAGTCTGTTCAAATATCCCACTGCCAAAGACTTCCTACAGCTATGTATGATGAAAAAAGGTGAGAGTAAAAATATTCACACACAAGACTGGGACCCCCACTTCACTTTCAGCGAGGTCATAAACCTCTCATCTTACATATAAAAAATACACAAGGAAGGAAGGAAGGAGAATATCCAGTAGCGCGAGAATCCAAGGGTATCTCCATGATGTATCCATGGTAATTTGGAAACAGCAGTTTTTACGGACTAACTATGAATTCCAAATACCCTGAGCTCAAACACCTTTTCCTCAAAACTCCATCATGATCAGATACCCACAATCAGAAAGCAAAAATCAGATACCCACAATCAGAAAGGAAAAAAATAATAAGCCAAAAATAAACTTCCAAAATATGTATAGCATTCAGAAAATTCTATCTGCTGGCACCAAAATATTAAATGTACAGTAAAACCTTGGTTTGCAAGCATAAGTCGTTCCGGAAACATGCTTATAATCCAAAGCACACATATATCAAAGCGAATTTTAAGAACTATTGGCTCAGTTGTGATCATGTGATGTTCAGCATCGTGTACTACTCATATTGCAAGACATCACTCATTTATCAAGTTAAAATTTGTTAGAAATATTTGCTTATCTTGTAGAACACTTGTAGAACAAGTTACTCATAATCCAAGATTTTACTGTGTATATATTTGGGATGTGGATATATTGATATCTTTACCAAGGAGAGCAAAAGAAAACAAATCTTAGAGGATGTTGTCTTCAGAAAATGACTTCTAGTGTGGGGTTGTGATAATATATGAAAAGACCTATATTCATGGGCAATGTAAGTAATTTATGGGGTAGGAAGGAAGGAGAATAAATGCGTAGAGAAGAAAAAGGATTTACTATGGAAATGAAACGTGTTCAGGAAATATGAGGAAGCTCTAGCTTATAACACTCATCAAGAAAGCTTGCGACCTAGTACAGAAAGCACAACGCACCAGGGTGATTCAGAATGGTCTACTGTGCTGATTATTGCACAGTGAGAACCATAGATAGGCTTCCAGCAGCTAATGATTCAGCAATGGTTAGATCAACAAGAACTGTTTCCACAGATTCATAGGTGCAGAATATGTACTTCAAGGGCATGAGAAGAATGAAGGCGATAATAACTAGAATTAGAGTATGTGTGGAATTTTTATTCAAAAAGTGAAAAGAAAGAAGTAAGGCAAGAACATTTTTTGGGGAAGTGGAGATTTGACCATACTTGCTGGGGGAAAAAAGAGCTGGTGGAACAGGAGACATTGAAAGTACAAGGGGAAATGTGTCCTTAATGGGGCAGGAACTGGGGAGAGTCCAGGTTCTTATGCTACCTATAGAGATTTAAAAAACAAAATAAAAGAAAACAAAGCAAAAAAAATCTCACTCCAAGAAAATGAGGAAAAGAAGATGGTGACCGATGGTGGAGGTGAAGGAGATTGGGAGACTATGTGCCAGATGCCTCTGATCTAGTGAAGACATTAGTGAGATCATCCCCTAAGAAGGCATAGGAAAGGATGGACATGACAATGACTTTACTTTCTTACCGGAAAAAAAAAAAAAGGTAGAGCAAAATAATTGACAATGAAATTAGGTGAGGAAACGAAAGACAATGGAGACATGGGAATGGGTCATCGTAAAAGCTTCACATTAACTCACCCCAAGGTAAAGTGAGTAATGGGACTGGACTTGTGATTACCTAACAGTCTATAAGTTTACATTCTCCAATATCAGTACACTTACAATGGCTGTTTACAGTGTAGCACTCTTGTATTCCACATTGAGAGGGGAACTTTGGGCAAGATACCTGCACATAAAGTAGAGGAGACAATTTATGTGCAAAAGAGCTTAGTCTTTGGGGAGAAACATACCATCTCTCTGGGGCTTCCCTTTCCCTCTGCTCTCCTGCATCCTTGCTGGTGACAGTCAATGAATTTATTTAACAGAGGAGAAAAGAAAAATCTGTATGGGGCTGCCTAGGTCTCCCTTTATCATAGCACTTTTTACCTACATAACCCACATTCCTGTTGGCTCACCCTCCTGGGTTCAGGCACTAAAATTAGGGCAGCGACTTCTAAAAACCTATGTTTAATACAGTACTCATGTATCACGTGGCAAAGAGAGAGAGGGCCCCAATGGTCTAACTCTCTGCTTGATGGTCTGGAATTACCATTAACATTTCAGGGCAAGTGACTTCTTAGGATTAGCTGGCTGTTCCAGTTTTCCTGCCAGAAGACAGAAGCACAGCGCATCAGTCATTGAGCAGCTGCCAATGGACACAGGGCATCCCCTGGGAGTGGCAAGCCTGGGTGTGGTATAACAGGGGCACGGAGCATTCTGAGATTCCTGGAGAGATTGGTGGTTGTGGTATGTGGATGTCTGGGCCCCCAAGGACCAGGTAGCACTCAGGAGGCAAAGGAACAATACAAACATTGTCTCAGAACACTTCCAGCCAGCCACTAGCCGCTTGTCTCAATTTCCTTTCTGTCTGGGCCTCTTTCCCTGCCTTCTGTTATCCTCTTGCCAAGCTTTCCCAGATTCCAAATCTAAGGGTCTTGTTGACCAGGGAAAAGAGTTTGTAGCGTGTAACAAAGAGGGAATGTTGAAGGTTTTTAAATAAAATAATGACACTAAACCCAACCCTCCAATCAAAGACTTTTTCAGGGTCTACTTTCTGTCAGTCACTGCAATGTATGTAGGAGATTTAAAGACAGACATAACAGGCCCTTTACATATGGAGCTCACTATCAAATAAGAAGACAAACCTGTTTGACTAGAATACTTAATGATATAGAGGCACCAACAAGGGAGAGATTTCTTCTGCAGGAAAAGAAAAATATTAGCAAAGCAAATGACTGAAGCAATTGCACTTAGATAAGGAAATGTATATTAACAGGAAAAAAAACCGCTCTGTTCCAAGGAGGTTCTTCTGGCAGCAACATACAAAGTGGTTTGGATGCAGAAGAGTCTAAAGATCATTTATGAGGCTATCAGGATAATCTATAGGATGGATGAAAAAGAAGGTAGAAATGGCAACAATATCTCAGAGGAAGTATTGACAGGGTTTTGCAAATTATCATGGAAATGAACAGGAAAGTGGTCATACTTGACTTTGAGATTTCAAATATTGGTGATGACATTTAAAAAAAGGAAACATGAGGGGCGTCTAGGTGGCTCAGTTGGTTCTTGGTTTTGGCTCAGGTCATGATCTCACGGTTTGTGAGTTCAAGCCCTGCATGGGGTTCTTTGCTGACAGTGTGCTGTCTGCTTGGGATTCTCTCTCTCCCTCTCTCTCTACCCCTCCCCTGCTCATGCACACACTCTCCCAATCTCTCTCTCACTCTCAAAATAAGTAAATAAAAACTTAAAAAAAAAAGGAGATGAGGAGGATACAGAAATGTGAGAGGGAAGATACTAAATTCACTTTGGATGTAATGAATTTTTAAGGTGCCAGAACCTATCTTTGTAGAGAAGAGAGGTGTGCAGATGGATACATGTGTCCAGCACTCTGAGGATATGACAGAGCTATGGGGGGAGGGGAGGGTCACCCTCAGTCAAGGCCCAGCTGGTAGATAAGACTGTCAGGAAGGAGAGAGAAGAGGGCTGAGAAACAAACTTTTAGATCACGTATATGAAAGCCTGAAGAGGGAGACAAAAGTTTCAGCCACACAGTTGGGGGGAAAAAAACAATTAGGAATGTCCATTGAGAAAGGGTGGAAAGTTTCCGAAAGAAGGGAATGGTCAGGTGAAAAGGAGGAGATACAGACGAGGAAGATGAAATACGAGAAATCTGGATGTCACAATGAGTTAGTCATTGATGACCAATAGGAGAGAGGTTTCAGTGAAACTATGGGAAGAGAAATCCTATTGCTAAGTGATAACTTCTTACCGAACATCTTCAGTGTATCTGAATATTGAAACTAAAGCAAAGCATTAAGCTTTCTAGGAGTTTGTTCTTAAACGAGAGGAAGAAGAGATAAGGATAAGAGCTACCTCAAAGAGCCAGGCAAGTGACACCAGTTCAACTTGGTTGACTGCACCATTTTACCCAACCAGAGGCCTTTTGTAATTCTGGTTTCTCTCAAGCTCTTACTTCCTGTTGTCAGGTGAAGGTGGGTGGCAGTTAATGGGGAAAAGCTGATGATGTTCAAAGATGACTAAGGCTGTAAAAGACAATCAGGCTTTTCCTATAATTCATGCTTAGGAATTAAAAGAATCCACCACCACCACCCCCTACCTGTGTGTGTGTGTGTGTGTGTGTGTGTGTGTGTGTACACACACACACACACACACACAAGAAAGTCATCTCTACTCCACCAACCTGTCCTTGGTTTATTTTATCTTTTTGAGCACAGTTTACCGTCATAGATGTGTGTGCTTATCTTTTGTGGCAAGACCATTTGAAAGGACCTTGATAACATCCCTTTCATTTAAAGGTGTGTTCTTCAGGTACTAGTGATTTCTAAAGGCTACAGAATTCTCAGAATAGTTTGGTTCTCCAAGTAGCAAATTCAGTGGTTAAGTTTCCCTGTCTTATTATGTTTAGTTTAAGAAATACACTAAACTAGCAGCGCCTGGATGTCTCAGTCAGTTAAGCCTCTGACTTTAGCTCAGGTCGTGATCTCCCAGTTCGTGAGTTTGAGCCCTGCGTCGGGCTCTGTGCTGACAGCTCAGAGCCTGGAGCCTGCTTTGGATTCTGTGTCTCCCTTTCTCTCTGCCCCTCCCCTACTCATGCCCTGTCTCTCTCCCTCTCAAAAATGAAAAAACGTTAAGAGAAAGAAAGAAAGAAAGAAAGAAAGAAAGAAAGAAAGAAAGAAAGAAAGAAAGAAAGAAAGAAGGAAAGAAAGGGAAAGAGAGAAAGAAAGAAAGAAAGAAAGAAAGAAAGAAAGAAAGAGAAAGAAAGAAAGAAAGAAAGAAAGAAAGAAAGAAAGAAAGAAAGAAAAAGAAAGAAGGAAGGAAGGAAGGAAGGAAGGAAGGAAGGAAGGAAGGAAGGAAGGAAGGAAAGAAAGGGAAAGAGAGAAAGAAAGAAAGAAAGAAAGAAAGAAAGAAAGAAAGAAAGAAAGAGAGAGAGAGAAAGAGGTTAAACTAGGCACACCTGGATGGCTCAGTCAGTGAAACATCTGACTTTGATTCAGGTCATGATCTCCCATTTCTTGAGTTTGAGTCCTGCGATGAGCTCTGTGCCAACAGCTCAGAGCCTGGAGCCTGCTTCAGATTCTGTGTCTCCCTCTTTCTCTGCCCCTCTCCCATTCAGGCTCTCTCTCTCAAAAATAATAAACATTAAAAAGAAGAAGAAGAAGAAGAAGAAATAGGCTAAACTAGAAAATCCTAAGTGAATGTACATCTTTCCTTGGCTTTTACTTCCATGCACCGCACAAAGCAAACTGGTAACAAATAGTGCCATATTCTCTGTGAGTAGAAAATTATTTCTTGCCCTATTCAAACACTTTTTTTTATGAGACACCCACAAATCCTCTCAACTATAGACCGGTGCCTGTTTAAGTGTGCAGCTGAGGTGTGGTGCCTAGATTGTTAGAAGAGAATATAATCATGTGTTTACCAAAAAGGCCATCTCTGCGTTACCAAAGAGTTACATATGGGAAATACGAATTATTTGTGTGCAGTATTATCATAGTATTCCACTGCACAAAGTTGTGTTCTTTTCAAAATACAAGTAGCTATGTGATGTGTCTAGGCTTTTTCTATATTTATTTTTAGTTGCAGGAAGATCTCCATCTCATATAATTCCAAGGATTTTTCTTCATCGATATATGTATGTATATATACACACACACACACATATGCGCACACGTGCACGTACACACACACACACACACACACACACACACACTCTGTCAAGCACTCAGGGAGGCACCTTCATAAACTTGCCCTGCATGGTTGTTGGTTTATCTGCCAAGGAAATTCATTACTAAGAGAATGCCTTGCTTTATATGCTTACTAAATTTTTAAAAAATGTTTTTCATTATATTTATGCAAACGTACCTTGGCTAGCTCATAATTTACCAAATGCGAGCATTTGTCAGGGTTATATCCAATCACTCAGAAAAATGTGCCTTTGTGTATTTTGATTATTTAAAGCAATTTTGTTTCCATTATGCATATGTGTGGCCAAAACAGCATGACTGTCTTGACTGAGGAAGTGGGAATACTCTTAATTTTCATACGTGCATCTGTAGAAGTACTTTTGATTGTTTACCCAATGTACGGATAGTGACGTGGGTATAAATGTTTTCTGCACACATTTATTTTCCTTGGCACTTCAGAAGGGAAGGGTAATGCAAAGGAAAATTACATATGCCATTGTTTGCATTAAAATAGATATAATCAATTGTAAGCTGAGGATATGCTTAAGATTTCGAAGCATAAAAATTAGGGTACACTCTTTATATAGAAATCTCTGTCTTGTGATCACATCTTATTTATACGTTAGCTATAAACATCTGGAATTTTTTCCCTTTGGGCTTGTGCAAACTTTATACCAAACTGAAGTTCTCAGGGATCGAACAGTGTCATTCAAATTTGCTTACATTGCTTTGAAGCAAATCAGCTTATTTGCTCATTAGATGACAAAATAATAGTATTTCTCAACGAGACAGGAGAGGGAAATAGATCCAATTCAAGGCAAGGCATTAAGGACCACTATTCTGATTACGGTGTCACTATATAACTGTAGAATCAAGTCTTATTCAGTTTTTCTGGGATATTATATTTCACTAAATTTCAAATGCTGTCAGTAGTAAGACACACCAATATTTTATAGTCTACAAAGAAAATTT
The DNA here is from genome assembly GCF_018350155.1 of Leopardus geoffroyi. Taxonomy (NCBI): domain Eukaryota; kingdom Metazoa; phylum Chordata; class Mammalia; order Carnivora; family Felidae; genus Leopardus; species Leopardus geoffroyi. Next base: position 68,625,509 of record NC_059328.1, read on the forward strand.
AAAACTCTGCCAATGAAACTGTGATATCTCATTGATTGAACAGCCTTGTCCCAATTTCAGAAATGTTAAGACAAGGGGGGAAATGCATCTCATAATGGGTAAAATAGTATATATGGAATAATTACAGAGCTTTAGATCTTGGATATAGTCTATTTACTACATCAGCACAACTCAAAGGCGTTCCTTTCCTGGCAAGAGAAGATTTATTATCACCTTCATTCAATGGAACTAAAAATATACACTGTCTTTTCCAAACTGTTTCTACTCTTCCTCATTCATAGAGTTATCAAGATGATATTCTCTCTTTTAAGAGAGTTGACTGTGTCTTTTTTTCACTTTATTGAGGTATAATTGTAAGCTATTTAAAGTGGACGATGTGATGATTTAATACATGTCTACGTTGTGAAAAGATTTCTCCCATTGAGTTAATTAACGTATCCATCCCCTCACAAATATACTTTTTCCTTTTTTCTTTTCCTATGTTTTCTTTTTTCTTTTCTGTATTTCTTTTCTTTTCTTTTTTCTTTCTTTTGGTTCTTTTCTTTCTTTCTTTCTTTCTTTCTTTCTTTCTTTCTTTGAGAACAGAGTTGACTTCGACTTGAAGGAGGCAAAATAGTAATACAAAAAAAAAAAAAAGAAAAAAAACCCACTTAGGGTTTAGAATTTTGAGAAAGTTCTGACTTGATTCATGTTTCTGTGAGACTTCAGTCTGTAAATTAATCTAGTTGAGACTGTGTCCTCACTCACTTTGTCCCTTCAGGTTTCTGCTTTCCTGCCCATCAAAACTCCCCCTCCAGATCATTCTAGGACGAACAGGCACTCAAGCATTTCTTACAGGAAACTGGAGAAGAGGTGGATACTCAATATTCCTTAAAGCACAATGATAAAGCAATATGAAAAACAGTCAACCAAAACATGTTCAAACCTTCAAAAGGTGTTAAGACTAGTCTATCTCAAACACATTTGTTGTAAAATATGCAAATTGATGATGAAACAAGTAAATTCTTTGATTTGGTTGTCAAATAATAAACTTTAAGAAAAATAAACTGTTTTGCTGTCCCTCTTATCACCACCAATATCTCATCTAGATCCAGGCAAATAGTATTTTCCCAGCAGATGTTTCTTGAGTGATTTAATTAAATGATAAATTATTACCAAAGAGTCTTTTTCTTTACCTCAGTTTTGGAGATAGGCATTATGAGGCAAGAAACAATGGTAGACAAATAATAATAATAATAATAATAATAATAATAATGATAATAATAATAATAAATTGCATTTGAATTTATTCCTTACATATTGCATATCAACTATTTTTGATTATAGTGTAAGATTTTTCTGACATTATATACAATATTCAGTTACTTTATCAACCATCCATCCATTACATAAACATGTATGAACCACCTAGTGAATAATGGGCATTTTGGATAGAAAGATGAATGGTGTTACCCTCTCTAGCAGTGATTCTTACAGTTTTTGGTCTCAGCACCTTTTCCATTCTCAAAAATTGTTGAGGATCACAAAAGATTTTTTTATGAGTTATAGCTCTCAATATTTATCACATTAGAATTAATATGGAAACAAATTAATATTCAGTTATAAATAGCAATAACAAACCCACTGCATATAACACATAAAACATAAACATAAAAACACATCTTTATGAAAAGTAACTCTATTTTTGAAAACAAAAACGTCCTCTGAAAATTGACATTATTTACATTTTTTTGCCAAATTTTTAATATCTGTGTTAACAGAGAACAGCCAATTTCTCACATATATTTGTATTTCAATCTATTGCAAGGTATTGTTTTGTTTGAAGTATATGAAAAAAAATCAGCCTTACACAGATATTAATTGAAACGAAGACGAATATTTTAATAACCTTTTCAGATAAATGTGATATTCTTCTTTGATACTAAACATTAAAAAAAAAATAGTTCATTAAAGGTTAGTTGCAAAGTGGAATCTGAAACCAAATCAAAGAACATTTTAAAATCTGTTGTGTTAAAGTACATTAGTTTGCCTTACATTTTTTTTTTCAACGTTTATTTATTTTTGGGACAGAGAGAGACAGAGCATGAACGGGGGAGGGGCAGAGAGAGAGGGAGACACAGAATCGGAAACAGGCTCCAGGCTCTGAGCCATCAGCTCAGAGCCCGACGCGGGGCTCGAACTCACGGACCGCGAGATCATGACCTGGCTGAAGTCGGACGCTTAACCGACTGCTGCGCCACCCAGGCGCCCCTGCCTTACATTTTTAAAAGTAATCTCTATGCCCGATGGGGGGCTTGAACTCACAACCTCCAGATCAAAAGTCACATGCTTCTCCAACTGAGCTAGCCAGGCACCCCTGGTTTATCTCACCCTACCTATAGCTCTTTCCCCCATGCATTCCTTGCATGATTTTATAACATGATGGAAAATACTGTTTTACTGAATTATGCAGATTTCCCAAAAGTAGACATATGTCATAAAACTTATTTTTCTTTTTTTTTTTTTTTCAACCTTTTTTATTTATTTTTGGGACAGAGAGAGACAGAGCATGAACGGGAGAGGGGCAGAGAGAGAGGGAGACACAGAATCGGAAACAGGCTCCATGCTTTGAGCCATCAGCCCAGAGCCTGACGTGGGGCTCGAACTCACGGACCGCGAGATCGTGACCTGGCTGAAGTCGGACGCTTAACCGACTGCGCCGCGCAGGCGCCCCTAAACTTATTTTTCTAATTGCCACTGTTAATATTACCACCAAGCTTATCAGAAAAGTCTTTAAGCATTGGGAAGTTGTCAAGCACACAGTGGCAGATACAAATTATTCTTTAGATTATAATTTCTGCTGGAATGTTTGAATTTTGTCATTGGCAATAAATACCATTGGTTGTTTCCTTGAATTGACTTGCTTGCTTTCATTCATCTTTTGAAACATATCTGTGAAGTACCCGGCTCTGAATAACCATGGTTTGTCTGTCAGTTGCTTTTTAAAGTAAAAACCATGAAAAGAGAAACTATTTCAGCTTGCAACCCAAACATTTATCTCACAAGTACTTGACAATCATCATCCTTCAGTTACAGTGGGAGTGCTTTTTATATACATCCCATTTTGTCACACAGAATATTAAAGATGTGTATTCAGGAATTTGGGCTTATAAAGTGAATATTAATTTTCATTGTTTTTTAAAGGGCATCCTTAACTGAAATTGGTATGTTATTTTTTGTTTGTTCTTTGTTTAGTGTTGTTTTGCTTTTGTGTCATTGCAAGTGTTAGGTGAATAAGAATATAATGACTATGATACTACAACTTGATGAACAAACTGTACAGCAGCTAGTCTGGTACCACTTGCCTTAATTCAGAGTATTAGTTTTACACACCAATGCTTTTCCGTCATCAGTGCAAATGTCAATAGAGTGGAAAAGACAAGTAATGTCTTAGTATTATTTTGAAAATAGGTTTGACTTTGCAACCCCCCCTAAAAGGGTCTCTGGGACCTTGAGGAGTCTGCTGATTTTACTTGGAGAACTGTTACTCTAGAGATTGAAAGGTTAAGGGAGCAGATAGGTAAATGAACACGAATTTTCTGCGGTTTGTAACAAGTACAATGATAGAGGAAAGCACAGGGTCTTTGAGGAGCATTTCCCAAAAGAGATTATGTCTGACTGGAATCTTGAAGGACATCTAAGTGTCAGCCAGGTAAAGAATGGAGTCTTTGGCTGACTGAATCCTGTGCCTCGCAATATTATTTCTGTTTTCATTTTACTAATGCGCTTTGTAAAGTCTAAAGAGGTCTCAACCATATGGTTCCTATATGGCAACTGGATTCCAAAAAACATGCATGCCTAGTCAAGTAAGGTCATTAATAAGCCATTACCACTCAAGGTTGAGTTACTATGGGAATTTGGAAGAGAGAACCTGGATAGTTGCATGAGACTCCGTGTTGGATTGCATAGACATTTTTATGTGGTAAGCCAGATGTCGTCTATTTTATGTGCTTTTGGGTTTTGTGACCCAACAGAAATAAATTCCAACTGGTCCTCATCAGTGTGACCTGGCTAGATATCACTAACCATTTTTCACTAACAAAAAAAGAATGTAAAATAACTGGCATAGATTGAATTCCTAGTATGTGAGTTAGTGGGCTTACAGACATGATCACATTTAAATATCAAACAACTTGATAGATATTTATAGTATCCCCATTTTTGAGACCAAGAAACTGAGGTTCAGAGAAATTAAGCAGTATGCCAAGGGCCACAAGGTGCACAAAATGCAGAACTGGTTTCTAAGCCAGCTGTACCCAACAAGGGAATCTCTGTTCTTTCTCAAACTGGTGCACAGGTAATGTGGAAGCAGGCAGGAGTGTATCAGGAGGAAGATAAGCCTCAGAACACACAAATTTGCCTTGGTAGAAAATTCTTAAAACATTTTAAAATGCAAAACAGAAACAGATAAGTAACGAAACAGAATGGAAACTGCTTGAATTATTAAGAATCAGATGGAGGCTTCTAAGACATTTTCTCTCAGGAGGGGAGAATCAGGGATTGTCTCCAAAGTCAGAGTTCATACTCCTCTGCCTTGAGGATACTTTTCAGATGCACTCTGAGAAATTCATTCTTATATCAAACGAACCAATGTGTTTTCCCTAATAACTGACCAAATGCTGCCCAGGCTGCGTTCAACACAATTGCAGTCTAAAGTGCTAGGAAAGAGCTCATAATTCCTGGTTGTTATGGGTACAAGGCAAAATTCTAACCATCTTCCACAGATGTGACATGAGTACTAGAAAAGATGACGTTAGGAGAGAAGCAATTAACTCTAATATTTACAAACAGTCACTAATGGCAGATGATAATGATGATCATGAGAACGAGTGTGACGAAAACTGTATTTGGTGTATCTACCATGTGCCAAGCAGTATGCATAAATCCATCATCTTAAGTTAAATGCACAACAATCTTATAAGGTGATCTTATTATCCCCATTTGTGTATGTACCCAGACATAATACTGTTGCATTCACGTTATCCCAACAAGTCTATGAGCTATTATTACCCATATGCTGCTGACGACAAAATTGGTCTCAGAGCAGATAAGTAATTGCCCGAGTATACACAATAAGTAAATGATGGAAATAAGCACAGACCCCTGTGGGCTTGTCTCAAAAGCCTCAGAACTTTTCATGCCATGCTGCCTTGATATTAGGTAGGGGTAACAATATAATTTTTATCTAAATTTGGATGCCTTTGAGAAGAAAAGCGATGCTATTAATAATTGTGCCAGAGCAAGAGACATCAATGGGGATTGCCCAGATGGGGGATAAATGGTTACCTTATTACTGGGCAAACATAGGGGCTACATAGTATCAAAATTCTTAAAAATAAATGCATTTGGATATTCCTTTGTTTTAAAATATTTACTAATCATTCTACCTTAAGCAAATTTTTATAGCTTAGGGGAAAACACTTTTGCGTATGCTTGATATCTGAGAAGTAATTTTGACCTAGCAATTTAAAAAATGACAGGAAAGTAAAAAATATGCGTAATATTTGATACATTTTTATACACAACGAAACAGAAGTCAGGCATAAAACTCTAAAGGGGATAAAGAAGATTTAGAAAGCACTAATTCAGTATTAGAAGTTAATGAATGTGGCACTTGCTGTGTTCTGAAATGTTATAACTTACTGATTAAGGGGAGAAAATTCTGGGAAGGATGTTGCATACTTGAGTATTTTCCTATTTCAGAAATAATCCTGTAACAATAACTTGAGATGGTTTTATGTAATTGTGGCAGGTAGCTACTCCACCTTGATCCAAATACAGGTTTGGGCATGTTTTTTGTTTTTTGTTTCTTCTTTTATAGTTGCTTCTACTCCGATGTATCATAGGTGCAAGTCTTAATTTCTTTCTAGTAAAAGAAGAAGAGCTTATAATTTCTTTTGTTTCTTTTCCTTTGATCCAAGAGTTCTCTCCTCCCAGTTTTTAACCTGCTTTGTTCAGTCTCTTTTTTTCTGCTCTCATTTTTTTTCCTCCTCACTACATTTACATAAAGTTAAGTGACTTAAGCTGTTTATAATATTATTTTTGGATTTTACTGCTCCTTGCTTTGGCTGTTCCTGATCATATCCAGATTTATTTTCTAGAAGAAGCTAATTTAGTAAAACCTTTTTTTTTTTTTTTTTTTTTTTGTAAAATAAGCACTATAAACTTTCAACCAAACAGGCCACTCAAAAGCACAGATTCGTCCAAAAGCAGTTTTTCTTTTTTCTTTTTTTAATTCTGAAGAGACATGCATATATTCTTGAGTGATACAATATGTACCAGCTTTGAACAAACATTTTATCAAGACATTAGCTCTTAAAAAAGAGAAAGGGCAACAACTCGAATACTATTTTTTACCACTGAGAGATTTTGCTCTGTGTGTGTGTGTGTGTGTGTGTGTGTGTGTGTGTGTGTGTCTTGTAAATTTTTGTGTTTAGAGTAGCCTTTCAATCTTTTTAAATCATCCTTATGAATCTTTTCAGTTGGCTGGACATAAGAAAAGAAGGCTTTTCTCTTGAATGAATACAAGAATTATTACGTTAAGCATTGAGTAAGAGTGTGCTGAGTACTTAATGCAACATGACATGCATGGTACTCCCCACAAGCTCACCTTCAAAAGGATGAGACAGAGATAAATACAGACCTGCAAACATGTCAGATTGCCAAGTGCTAGGGGAAATATCTCTTATCCCCCCTGCTTTCTCTTTCATTGTTTCTTTAGGAGACCAAGGGCACACAACGTAATGAGGAACAGAAGTCAAAGGAAGCAGAATTCTTAGGTCCCATGTGCACATTAGTAGAACCTGGTATTACAATTACAAGCTGAAGTATTGAGGCAAACTAGACCAAGGTAGGCAAGGCGTCCTGTTTCCACAGGCACTGTTAATCTCGGCAATTCTAGACTTAGGGATGGTTTGTCTCTTCCTTTCACCTATGGCAACTGCTGCCAGACATCCAAAAGTACTGAAATGTATAATATCATTTCACATAAAAATGGGAAGGAGTAGAGAGAAGGAAGATGAAAGTGATAAGAAGGGAGGGAAAAAAAGGCATTTATGCCGTCGTATCTTATGTTAATGATCTTTACTCTTTGCCTCTAACAGAGTTTGTCAGATCTTAAAAGCTTATCTGCAGCCTAAAAGAAAGTAGCTCAGAAGAGTTAATATCCCTGGATATGGCAGGCAATGTGGTAAAGGAAAGCACAAGGTCCATGGAGGCAAAAAGATCTGTGTTGAATCAGTTCTGCTGCAGACTTTTCATACCTTCAGCAAGTTCCTTAGATCGTTTGAGCTTCATTTCATTATCTGTAAAATGGTTGCAATAATACTTACTCCACAGTGTTGTTCTGAGTGTGAATGAGTTTCTACACCCAAAGCATCCAACATAAGGCCTGATACGAGTGTGCGCACATTCATTGGCTATTGTTATTGTCATTTAAAATATAATCATATTCCCAGAAACTACATTTTGTTACTGCCAGAATCATGTAGACCAGTAACAGAGGAATCCCTATTTTCTCTTTCATATATGGTCAGAAATTTTAAAGAAAAATCTCTTAGAGGCAAATAAGAGCAGAAACAACTGTAATTGGCCAGAGTCATACTACTATGCACGACAAAATCATAATCTAAGACCTATATTAAACCAGGCTAACAACCATCAAAAGCAGCATAAAAGAATGAAGCCACAAAAACCAATGCATATCCCAAAAAGTATGTATAGAGGGCAAATTACTTTTTTGGTGTTGGTGTTGGTGTTGGTGGTTGTGATGGGGAGGATTGAAGGAAAAGACAGTATTTGAAGTGGTTAAGAATGCTTAAAATCCAATTCCATTACATAGCATTTGATCTTCAGAAAAACAGTGTGCTATATGGTTTTTATCCTCAACCTTCTCATCTATAAGATAGGGACCTACTTATAGGACTGTTGTGAGGTATATATGCGATAATGCATATAAATCAATCAGTATAAGCCTAAGTAAGCACTCAGTATTGTTACCAGTGCTTAAGGACCTCTTGCCTCTGTTTAGCATTGCTTAGTTACATTGTCTCCCTGTTTTCATCTATTTCTCTAACTCATCTGGACTTCCCAAAGCATAGTCCTGGACTGTTTACTTCCAGAACACTTGAGTGCATTTGAGAGCTCCATGAGAGTGAAACATTCTAAAATGTAAATCATGATATGATTCTCCGCATAGGTCCACAGGAACCAAAGGTTGGGCTTCTCTTCTTTGGACAAAGTTTGCGTGGCTCCCAAAAGGCTAACTACAAGCCAAAGGTCATGTATCACGTTTTGACATTTCACCATCAAAAATCATCTATCAGTGAGACTCAGTTCATATGACTAATCTTGTTTGATTTGGCAATGAGGTGAAATGTCAATAGGCTTCCTATTTTGACTGAAACTATTGAATATACCAAAGGGAATATTGCATGTGTGTTAGTCATCCCAGAATAAAGATGAGTATACTTTCCTGAAAAGTTCAGCTACACTAATGGGATAATGGATCACCAGAATACTTTATATTTGAAATGCGGACTTTGTTCACATTCTTGCTTCACTCGGAAAATTGTGTCATTGTTGCCAAAGTCTTGAATTTCCTTTACCCCATGCCTGGATTCTCCATTGACACTAATGGGAATTTCACCTTCAAGCACAGACAGTCTATGGAACTAAAATGACAATAGCAGAAGGTAAAGAATACATTTTATACATTGTGCTACTTAATATTTTTCTTGACTGTTTCTGTTATAGTCATTGACTATTGCTAAAAAAAGACACATTTGGAAACCTGAAAACATATTGTCTCCAGGGGCTAGTCATTTGAAAATACACTTTTGCCCATACATGTCATCACAAATTATATAAAAGAATAATTATAGATCAATCTACATAATTTTAATTTTGTGGTGAGTTAATTACAAAAGCATATCCCTCTGGCACTGCCATTACTCTATAAGGTATGTGTGCTTTTTTTGTTTTTCTTTTTTCAATCTAAAGGAATGACATTTTGTAGAAAAATAAGTCCATATTTTCTTATGGAAACATAATGCAAAATTTGCCACTTGCTGAAATTTAAAGTATGACGAACTCTTTGTAGTTCATGTTCACACGTTAGCAATAACCTGTAGAGCTACGAGCTGTTAGAATGTAGCATTAAAAAAGAAAACCTATATGAAAGAAGAAATACCAAGCCCATTTTTATGAGTGACCAAATGTCAAAAATGTATTAAAGCAGTTTACAGGCTATCCTGTTCATTATTTTGCTGACTTAGAAACCTTGAAGTGTTTTGTATCCATTTCATTATCTGCAAAAGTATGAACTGTAATGGAATTTACATAAAAATCCTGCTAGAGAGTGGGGACTTTACTGCATAGTCAGCGCTGCCTCCTAATCCAATCTTCCCCAATGCAGTTGGTAAGGCAGTTGCCAAACTCAAACAGCAGGATCTCTTTTATAAAGAAAAGTATGAATTTGAGCTGTAAAATGAGCACAACTATTTTTCTATTACTCTGGATGCTTCTTCTTGCTGAGTTTACATAAGAAGTCTAGCAGGAGGTGTTATTAAATAGCCTCAGAAATTAGCCCCAAAACAATTATCTTGGTTTAGCTATGGAAAAAGACACAAGAGGCTTAATGAAAAGAGCATTTAAATTTTTGTGATTGAATATCTGTTGGACACCTCTGTAGTTATTAACCCTTGTGGGCAGCATTTCGGATTTTTTATTATTTTTAATTGAATTGTTTTTGGAAAACTGCAGATTAAAAACAGTTTTCTCCCCTATGTTGGTCGGAGATCCCAGGGCAAACTGTGTAATAATGGGTTCTTTAAAAGTTTGGTTTAAACCTCGCTGCGTGGCAAGGAATATACGCTTGTTCAATGTAAATTTGAATTTACATATTATAATAGATTTGTAGAAATACTAAGTAGGAAAGAACCTCTCCAGTCATATCGCCCACCACCCTTTCCTCACAATCAAATTCTAACACCCATGGCTTTCTTTGTTAGTAAATTTGCCATGAGTTAAGTTTCCTATGTTCTCGTTAAGAGAATATTCTAAAAGTTACTATTTTTGTTTGTTTGTTTTTCATTTTCCCCTATACATAGCCAGAATTTTAGAATAGTCAGTACTGCTTATTTTTTTTGTGGTCCTGTGGCCATTCCAAACAATTTTTCTGTCTCTATAGTATTTGCTATTTTAAAATATTTGTTGGCTCTTATCATGTCAGATCTTAAAAGTTACTTAGTCGGTTGCTTTAATCTTTCCTCCCAAGCCCCCTCCCAACCTCACCTCCCCAGTCACTTCATCATTTTTTTCCCTCTTAACTCTCTCCAATCTTCTACATATTTCTGGAACTGAGTTTATCCAAGCTGAATGCACTTTTCCAGGTGCATCATATATCATTCCCTAAGCCTGGGATATGATGGTTCTTTGTATACAGCCCAAAAGCTAGTGAAGTTTGTGGAGTTTGTTCTTTTTTTCCTGATCACTGTCAGTGTGTTGACTCAGGGAGTTTTTTGAACATTTCCACTGATTCCTGAGGGAGCCTTTCTGAAAATGGGCTATCTTCTACCTGGGTCAGTCTATTTGAGGGATAGGAAATGAGAGAAAACATAATTTTGTAAGCTGTTAGAAAACGTGTCCTATCACCCCACCCAATCCCCTGCCATTTTTAGAGCACATCCATTTTCTTGGCATTTTCATTTTTGTTAACTATATTTCATTATGAAAATGAAAATGGAAGCCTACCCAAGCCAATTACAGCTAAGGCCATCGGAGCAAAAGTGGAGAACTCAGCTCGACATAGTGCACAATGATTCTCCTCGCTGTATTACGGATGTTTAAAAGATAAAACAAAACAAAATAAAAAAATAGTTGAAAAGGCCTGCACTGAAATTAAAGCTTTCTTCATTTAGCGATAAAAAGCTGGCTCTTTACATTTTCTTCACCTATTTTTTGCAATTTATTTTTAACTACTTTCCTGACCTTCAAAGCCAGTGGTAGTAGGTATAAATTAGAGGAGGGAATAAGAAAAAAGAAAACTAAAATTAAATATGACACACCAAAATTTTAGCAATAAATTATACAATTTCTCTCTATATCATAATTACTATTACCAACTATGAAAAGACGATGTAACCAGTTATTGCACAAAAGCGGGCCACACCACAATGAACCCCAAGCCCCTTCAAGCAGTATACAAAAGATCATAAACACCTATGCATCAGTAAAGCAAATCTGGAGAATGTATGAGCTGATAAATATGAAAGCAAATTATTGTCCTGAAGTTTTCTATATTAACATAAATATATATCATATTCATAGATTCCAAGAGGCTATCCATTATAAGAGCTTACTCCCACCGATTTGGTAATCGCTTTTCAGAAAATAAATGAAAATTTACACACAAGACTTCAGTTTGCTAAATGGCAACCAAATACATATATCTATATGATTAAATATCACTCTTGCATTTAAATCGCAAAGTTTGACCCCGAATCTTTTTTATATCCTTGGAGTCACCTTTGAGCCTTGATGGTGGCATCAAAGAGACAACCATGATACTTTTCAGTTAATTCACCTTCGATTATATAGCTTGGTCAGTACTCCTTCAGTTATATACTTAAACAACCAAATAGCCCAAATGCTTTTGAGCAAAATGGAAAATTATTGGCTTTTACAACTTAAAACCCTGCAGATAGTCTTCAAGCCCTGTTGGTTCATAGACTCAAAAAAACATCACCATGATCTCATTTCTCTCTTCCGTGCAGTCTCCATACTCAGTGGGTTGTCCCTTGTGGGAACTGCATTAGCTCCAATTTCATATCCTCTTTTATTCCAGTAGAGTCATGAGAGCCTTTCTCTTTCAACCCTTACAAAAGCCCTGGGCCTGGATCTCACTAACCTGATTGGGTCATGTGTCCTCTGAACTTGTCGCTATGGCCAGTCACATGGGATTTCCTGAGTTACTTAATTCCACAGCACGATTCAAGACAGCTTCCTGTGACGATGGAAATGTCTCTCATCTATACTGTCCAGCATGGTAGCCACTTGTCATGTGTGGCTAACGATTACTTGAAATGTAACTGAGGAACTGTTGTAACTGAGGAACAAAATTTTAAGTTTTATTTTAAACAATTTAGGTTTAAATTAATCGCCATGACTGCACCGAACAGCACAGCTGCAGAGTTTGGTGTGTGCGTCAAACCCATGTAGATTACACGAGCTGAGAAGGGGTTCCCCAAAGGAAGGGTTTTTGTAGACAGCAGACCCTACCTATTTTCCAGAGTGGGAAATACAGATGTGAAGGGGTAAAAACGACAGATGTTCACTATACTGAACCCTAAAACTTGAACTTTTTATTAACATCTTTTGGACTGACTGTTTAATTTCATAATATATGGCTTGTATTGTATTACTTGCAGTTTTTCTATTTTCTATTGTTTTGTTTGTTTTCCTTAATTAAAACGCATACAATGGGAACTTTGGACACAGAGCTCTTCCAGCTTGAATGAGAAGCTATTGTTAGGAATCCACCACCTTTAATTAAATTGCCTTTTAGGTACCCTGTGCTCATCTTTCCAAAAGATATTTTAAATGATATATATGGATCCAAACAAGTTAAAGTTCATGTGGCATTTTAGAGACATAGCTCAACTGGAGTGACAAAAGTATTAATCAGCTTATAGACATCGTTAATGTCAAACATGTACAGTGACAATTATACTACAATGTACTCCTTTGCCTAAAGTATGGACATTTTCTTTTTGACAATAACATTCATTGATTCAAGTAAGTTTCCAAGACAGATTCCTGCCCACATTGAGCTCATAATTCTCAATTTTAAATATATGAAAATGTAAAACGTCATGCATCTTACATGTGAGGCAAAAGATATCAAATTAATACAGGCTTGTTGCAGAAAATTTAGCAACATGGAGACATAATAAGAGCAAAATTAAAATGATCTATAATGTCATCATACAGAGGCAACTACCATTAATGTTTCAGTATATATTTCTTTTGAATTTAAAAAGTAGATGCGTGTGAGCACTTATCTCACTAAACTATTTAAATTATTTTTTTATAAGGATGAGAACCTACTGTAGTTACTCCTTTATAACTTAATATTTAGCCTAACACTATATTCTTTAGGGGCGCCTGGGTGGCTCAGTTGGTTGAGCGTCCGACTTCAACTCAGGTCATGATCTCGCAGTTCGTGACTTCGAGCCCCACGTCAGGCTCTGTGCTGACATCTCAGAGCCTGGAGCCTGCTTCAGATTTTGTGTGTACCTCTCTCTCTACCCCTCCCCTATTCACACTCTGTCTCTCTCTCTCTCTCAAAAATAAACTTTTAAAATTTTTTTAAAAAGAAGATTTTCACCTAATACTATATTCTTTAAAAACATGTGTTTAATGGCAACATAGTATTCCACTGTATGAAAAAATACATATACATATATCCAAAAGTACAACTTTTAGGTTAAAAAGATATGTACAGTTTTAAACTTTTTGAAAAATATAAGTTCCGTACAGGCAGATTTTTGTCTGATTTGTTCACTGATGAATTTCAGTGCCTAGAACAGTGGCATCAAGAATGAATTCCATAAATATTTGTTGAATGAATGAGTATTGGCATAATTCCTATTACAATTCACACAGCCAGGATTGAGATGGCCCATCTCCCTAAGTTCTCACCAACTCTAGGTTCTTTCTTTCTGTTTTGTAGACAGATGACATCTTATTACAATGTTTGTTCCAACTTGTGTATTTCTACCAGAAGTACAAATTATGTTAAATCATGCTTACTTAAGCAAAAACACATTATAAAAACTAAGAAACTTGCAGCCTAATTTTGGCTAACGGTTCAGGTTTTGACTAAGCAAAATCTAATAGGGGGAGTATGTGTTAGGAAATCATATGCTAGTCCACTAAGAAACCATACGACCCAGAGAAGTCACTAAGCATACTTATTCCATTGTTATGTGTTAACATATAAAGAGCCAATAAGTGCAGGTATTGTGTTTCATAAATTACCAAATAGAGAAACTTAAAAGAAATGTGATGACTCTGTCTCATATTTATCTCTCCCCCTAACTTCTGCAGAATCTTACCTCTTCTCCATGCATTAAATTGAACTCATAGCCTAATGCTTAAGCACAGTTGAAGTTTATTATGAAACCTGCAGGGAAAACTTGCAGAAACCAAGGTTGGGGACTCCAGTCAAACCTCATGTGAAACCATAACCATACAGAAAAGAAAGTTTCGTGAGGGCTGTCTCTCACGGAGCATCTGGTTTTCTCTTGTGCTCACCCCCTCCCTCCACTGCTTTTGCCCCTTGGGCTGTCTCTGCATCTCTCTCTCTCTTCCTCCCTTTCTCTCAAGTGATTTTCACTGCTTCAGCACATGCACAAGCCCAAACATGGCCCCGCACTGGCTTCACATCCCTTTTCTATTCCAGCACTTAATTAACTGTGCTCCAGTTCCAAATTCTCTAGAGACAAAATCAGATCTACCCATCTTAGGGCGGATCTCTCTCACTCTGTCCTTAGTCCTATCTGCTATGATGACAGGGAAGGATCACCCAGTTCAAAGACGGGACTAGCATCCACTATAGAAATGGAACTCGTTTTCAAAAAGGGTTCGGACTGGTAAACATCTTAAAAAGTATATGTCACCTTGTGCCTTCACTTACTAGATGCTGAGATTATAAATGTAGGTGGAAAGTAGCCTGTATTATGTAATAATTTACTACTCTAAATTGAATATTTATTTTTAATTTTTTTAAATTATTTTTTTGAACGAGAGAGAAAGAGCATGACCTGGGGAAAGGGGCAAAGGTAGGGAGAGAGAGAAAGAGAGAGAGAGAGAATTTCAGCACAGAATGCGACACAGGGCTTGATCCTTAGATAATGACCTGAGCTGACATCAAGAATTAGATGCTCAACCGACTGAGCCACCCAGGTGCCCCAAATATATAATTTTAAAAATACTTCCAACCTCACCTTTTAAAAAATCATTTATGGTAATCAGGGTTTTATTTTGTTTTCATCCTAGTTTCAATTCTATGCCCAAACTTCTTTACATTTATTTTTCAACTGAAGTGTTTTGTCATTTGTCCCTGCTAGAGATCTTTGATTCCCTAGAAACAAAACTTTTTTTTTTTCGGGTTTATTTTTTGTTCTACCAAGGATGGCTTCCTATTTGTAGTTATTTTTAACTGGGATGCTGTGTCTAGCAACTTTGGTACTCTCTGCAGTACTGTTTTTCTCAAAATTATCTGACTTTGCAAAAATTAAAAAAAAATGAACAGAATTTCCTTTTGCAATGCCACATTTCAAGCATTTTTGGAGGTAATCCATTATTAACTGTGCTCTCTATACTAAGCAAAATGATTCATCTGAACTAGTGACTTGATGATGTGTGTATTTCTTCCATATTTTCATTTTCTTGGCATGTCATGATTTTTATATCTTCCCCCCTTCAATTCTGAGGTACTTTAAATCTGTTATGGGTAAACTAAATCACTTTCTCTTTCTTATTTAAGTAATTTCTGACAGTTAATCTTCCCAGTCTTAACCATAGTTATTTTGAGGAAAGAGAAAATAAATTATACTTAAGTTATACCTATGGACAATAAACTATTTAAATCAAGCCATCTTCATCATTAATATCCATCACCCTGGCCATCAACTCTAGATCTTGTAATATGTGATAAATGGCTAAATTTACGGGATTGGCCATGTTGCAGTTTCATTGCTTCCACTCCTCAGACATGTCCTCAAATTATGGCAATATGCGTGAAATGACAGGCTTCCTTAATGACTGATGGGGATAGTCTCATCATGGTTCTGGCCACTGTGACGAGCATCGATCATAAGGACAGCCAAGATGTCAAACCTGCTGAGATGCTCTTTAATCCTGTGATCCTAGAAAGTCACAACTGCCAGCACAGATCCAAGCAATTGTCTAGCTCGATGGTCCCTAACCTTTTCCAGTTAGAAGAATGTATTTGAAGAATGTTGTTGAAGAGTGCCACTTTTAGTTTTGTTTAAAAAAGCAAACAGTGGCTCAAACTAGGCACATTGTTAACAAACACGTTTTGAGACGTTTTGTACTGTCTTACCCAGCCACTCTTCTCTGAGGAGCAACCCTTCACATCTAGAGGTGGTATTTGTGCTATATTTGAAGTCAGAAATATTAGTAAATGAAATTTTAATTTTCCAAGTATCATAACACTTATACCTACTCCAAAAAAAGTATGAAAGATGCCATTTATTCAGTCAACAGAGAGTGCTACTCTTATTCTAAACAAGATGAGAACCACTGATCTAGAAAATGTACTCTTTATAAAACCCATTCTTACCTTAAAGATTCAGATAACTGAGGGAGAAGTTTTGTTTTGTCATTTTATTTTTTCCTCAACATTATTGATTGACTTGATTCTCTACTTCACCTAATGTATACAGCCAAAGCCTGTGATTTTGTAGAAAACCATGTCTAAGGTATCACAATTACTCTCCCATGATTCAGGTAGGGTAAAATTATGAGTGTGTTTCCCTAAGGTGCAGTAAAATAGTTTATTTATTACTACTTCCTCAATGTCTCACTCACAGGTGGTTAGATTTTGAAAGATTATTAACTAGGCTTGTGTAGGCAAGTACAACAATTTGACTTCAGGAAGCCATTATCTGAGCCAGCCTCCCTCCTGCCCGGGCCCAAGGATATTATTTACAGAAATGAACCATTGTATTATGTTTAATACAGTCTTAGAACGTTTGTACATATACTATATCAAGTTTTCCTGTTTCTATGTTGTATGAGTTCATTAAAAATTTTGTCCGCATTATTCTGTCCCCTTTCAAGTTCCTACAGTGGCTTCCTAATCTATCAGTTTTGTACTTCTTACCAAATGAGAGCTCACACTTTCCTCAAACGTGGACTGAAAACTTGTTTCCTCTGAGGGCTTTTCACAATCTACTCCATTAGATTTTGCATTTCCTCTAGAGACTTCCTGAGATTTCAAATGTCCTAAACTTTGGGGGGCTTGGGGGGGGGTCACAGCATAGATACCATGTTTATATATTCTGTTTGAACTACTTGATGGATTGCAATATATATGTAATTGCTGTTACTTCCTTATTTCACAGATGTGTGCCTGTGTTTGCTCCTCTCTCTGCATCTTGATAATGCTTTGCTTGAGCCTGAGGCAACATGGCCTATGTGTATTATGTTTTTTGTTTTGATTTCACCATATGGAGTTCAGTACCATTTATCACTGTTGACTAAGCAACTAATAATATTTTTCCTAATAAAGAGTAGTGATACGTTTTGCAGTTTGTTCATTCACTAATTTACCCGTTAACAATTATTGATCACCTCCTGGGTGCCTGGCACTGTGCGAAGCACTTGGGCAACAATGACAAAAGAGAGAAATCGTTCAGTAGAGCTTACAGTCTCCATCAAAAAGTCTGTTCAAAGCACTTGAATCATGATGCTTTCCAGTATCATTCCAATGCTCACATGTTAGCCATAGAGACTAGAGTATCAGTAGCCCTGTCTCCCTTGCTTTTCTCAGTAACCTATTTATTGATGTTAATGCAGTGAAGAAACATGTAGATTACACCAACTGTGAGAAATCCATGTATTTTCAGAGGGAAGTGAGTGGTGGATCACATATTCATTGTCTTGACCTTGGAGCAGGTCAGAATAGACACAGAGGAAAGGAATGCTACCTGCTGCCAACTATTGTTAAGAGAGTACAATGTGAGATCCACCCCCAGAGCACTGGTTGATGTATTGAGCTAAAACCTCTAGGTATGCCAATCATAAGTAATACGTCAGAAAAATATCTCAACAATAACTATATCTGAAATCATACTTGTCAGAGAAAAGCTTGAGAAACCTATGTATGATTCTTTAACTCTGGCTTTCTGTCTTAGAGGTTGATGATATCATTATTAATATTTACTGTTAATTGCTTGTATATATTTGTATATTATTTGAATTCCAGCATAAGCTTACAGATGTGCTGTTTTTAATGACAAAGATAATGACAACTGAATTGGTGATTAAAAATACACTATAAGCTTAGCACCTTCATAAAAATCCCAGAGCTCTTTACAAAAGCAATAAAACAATAAACTAAAATAACAGCTGCGCTAATCATAAGCTAGTTAAAAAAGATAACACTTAGGAGTTTAGGTTTTTTTTTTCAAGCCCATAAATTAAAAGATGCAAAATTTCATGCTCATGAAGGCTATTTTTAGAATTTGCTAATGGATGACAGTAGAATACGTACTCCATATACAAGTAAAATGGCTCTTGAGTTGAAATGGGGTGAAATATCAACTTCTAGTCCTTCTAGAAAGGACTAGAAACTTCTAGTCCTCTTTAATATAAATCCTCTATACCTTTGAGATTTCACAATAACCATAATATTTATTATGATGGCCCATGACACTATAGAATTTTTGTTATCAAGCACTGAGCCATATTCATTGTATTCATTCAATTCAGCTACAAAATCAAACACAAATCATACCAAACCGTTGGCATGGACAATTTCGACCAAGTGACACTGCTTAGTGTATTAAGTAATATCTGAGCAGGAGGGAAGTGAGCTTCCCTCACACTGTAAGGTTACTGCAAATATGGGGTTCATGAACACACTGTAAGAAGTCAGATTCCATATGTAAACTGTTATACCCCTAAAGAAACTAAAGAAAGCAGGTCAATCATTTATGTATTGAGTTAGTTTGCTGGGGTGCCATAACACAATACCACAGACTAAGTGGCTGAATCAACAGAAATTTATCTCCCACAGTTCTGGAGGCTGCAAGTACAAGCTCAAGGTGTCAGCATGTTTGGTCATCTGAGGCCTTTTTCCTTGGCTTACAGATGGCCACTTTTTGCAGTGTCATCACACAGAGTGTGCTTTCCTTCGTGCATGTGCATTCCTGGTGTCTCTCTTTGTTCCTCTTGTTATAAAAACACAAGTCAGACTAGACTAGGGCTCACACTAATGACCTCATTTTAACTTGATTACCTCTTTAGAGCCCTGTCTACCAAATACAGTCACATTCTGAGGTACTGGGGATTAGGGCTTCAACATATGAACTTGGAGGGATACAATTCAGCCAATCACATGTTTTGTAGAGGGGTGAAGAATGTTCCTTCAATAGACATGTCCACTTGGAACCTCCGAATGTAACCTTATTTGGAACAAGGATTTTGCAGATGTAATTAAGGTAAAGATCTCCAAATGAGATTGTCCTGAATTAGGGTGTGCTCCAAATACAATGACATACGTCCTCATAAGTAACAGAAAAAGAGAAGACACACAGAGACACAGAAAGGAAGTCCACATGAAAACAGAGGCAGAGATTGGAGTGATATGTCTCCAAGTCAATGTTGTCTGGCAGCCAGAGAAGCTAGGAGAGAAACACAGAATGGATTCTCCCTCAGAGTCTCCGGAAGAAACCAACCATGCTGACAGCTTAATTTTGGACTTTTACCTCCAGAACTGTAAAAGAATAGATTTCTATTGTTTTAAAGCACTCAGCTTGTGATGATTTGTTGCAGTAGCCAAGGAAATTAATACAGATATTGGTATGGAGAAATAATAAACAAAACTACCATATACTGATGACTTCCATGTGAAGGCCCTATACTATGTATATGTTATCTCTTAAATCCTCTAATCATCTATGTGAGGTAGCTACTACTTTACCCATTTTACAATGAAGACACTGAGGCTTAAAGAAGTATAAGTAAACTTCCCAGGGAGGCACAGCTAGTAAATGTCAAAGCCAAATTCAAACTGATATCAGTTTGACTCCTTGTTGTGGTCATTCCACTATACTGTATCAAACTGACAGATAAGGGTATCTTGAGACTATAATGAATTAAATATTTTGTTTTGAAAGGTCTCAATTTATTGACTTTAGGCAGTGACCCATGGAGATAGATATAGAGAAGGGCAAGAGACAGGTAGAAGAGGTACGAAGGGAATTGATACTGATAGAGAATATTGTAGGGAATGCCTTGACCCAGCATCATCCCAAAACTATGGCAGGGAAAGAGGTCACCTTCTCTTCTAACCATGCTATATCAATTGGGGTTCCTTTATTTCCTCCCTCAAGGCTTTACTGATCTCAATATCACCTACAGTTCATTGTTGGGCAGGAGTGTGCTCTTTCTTGTTGTGGATCTAAGAGGCCATATTCAGTTTGCAATCTTGGCTTTCTCTTGGACCCAGATTTCTGTGCCTAATAACCTCAATCTGATTCCTGGTTTCTTTTTCAGTGCTCTGGACTCTGCATATCATGAAGAGAGTAAAAGCAGTCACTGAGGACAAGTTAATCAGGAATAAAGATTGAGATAGAAGCAGAGTTTTGTGTGAGCATTCTTGCCCCATCCATTTATAAGATTTTGTTCTTCTCCATTGATAGTCCTGGGAAGACTCCCTCAGTGCCAACCCCTCACCAGGCTCCAAACGATAACTTCTGTTCTGCTGATGGAACCCAGTTTTTCTAACTTATAAGTCTGAGGGGTGCCTACATGGCTTAGTTGGATGGGCATCTACCTCTTGATTTTGGCTTAGGTCAATGATACCAGGGTTGTGGGATCGAGGGTTGAGGAATTGAGCCCTGTGTCGGGCTCCATGCTGAGTGTGGAGCCTGCTCAAATTCTCTCCCTCTGGGGTGCCTGATTGGCTCAGTCAGTTGAACATCTGACTTCAGCTCAGATTACGATCTCACAGTTCATGAGTTTGAGCCCCTCAATGGGCTCTGCACTGACAGTGTCGAGCCTGCTTGGGATTCTCTCTCTCCATCTCTCTGCTTCTCTCTCTGTCCCTCCCCTGCTCCTGCTCTCTCTCTCTTTTTGCCTCTGACTCTATCTCAAAATAAATAAAACTTAAAAAAAAAAAGATTCTCTCTCTCCCTCTACCCCTCTCCCCCACTCATGAGCTCTTTCTCCCTCTCTCTAAAATAAAAAATAAAAAAGTAAAAAAAGTCTGAACCATGAAAGGAAATATTTCTGTGGCTCAGATATTTTCATATATTTACATACTTTGAATTCATGAAATACATTTATTTTATATTTCTTTAAGAGTCTATGATACTGTCAGCATGATATGAGTGTACAAACAGAAGTTGACAAAACAATGAGAAGGATACTGGCCATGAAGCTTCTAGAGTCATCCCAGCAAGTGGAACCTTTCAGGTCTGACCTTTAAATTTAAAACAATGTATATCTGTTTGCACTTACAGTTGCAAAATAGAAGACAGCTAAATTTCATAACCCCAAATATATTTACCCATCAAATGTTATTGTTGAAGTTACCAAACTATCCTTTGATTCACTGGATATAAATAAAGACTTGAGAACAAACTGAAACCCAGGTGAGAATTCAAAATTTGAAAGCGTCTGGTAAGACAGATCATGGTGGCCTCAGAACTAAATTTAAATAAATAATTATGTCATAAATAAATAAACGCTGTGTACCCTGCAATGCAGCACATTGGTCAATGTTGCCTAAGTATGTCTTTAAGGTGCCATGTAGTTTAGCAGGATCTGGGTTTAGGTCAACATTGAATGCTGAACTAACTTATAAGCAATACATCAACCAGTATCTCCTTGATCCAAGGTCCTAACTCTCGTGACTAGAAGAATGACAGCTTCTTTGAGCTAGCCCTTATTCTTGCATAGTGGTCTCTAGTGTGATAGTCAGCAACTGTTGAAGAAGCTCTTCAGTCTTAGTCTGATTCTCCATCAGAAGGGACAGCCCCACACAAGGAAGGTCAATGAAAAAGCAGAGTGGGAAATGAAACATTTCCACACATTCCTAGACATAGCTCCACCAGTTTAGGAACCTTGAGCTAAAAGTGAGAGATCATGTTCATGGTGTTTACCACCAGGACTTTACAGAAACAGTAGACAGGCTAGGCACAAAGGGGGTGCTAGAGTAGCTACAGATGCAGAAGAGACCCCACCAAGGGCAGTGGGCTATGCTGGTTCTGTGATCTGGCAGTTTGACCTTTCCCCATTCTACATAGTGAGTCTGAGCTGTGGTATGATTTTTCTGCCCCTGTCTTCCTGACACAGTCTGATATTCTAACACTTGTTCTGTTTTGTTGTTGTTTTTTTAATTTTGTTAGTGTTTATTTTTGAGAGTGAGAGAGAGAGAGAGAGAGAGAGAGAGGGAGAAAGTGGGGGAGGGGCTGAGAGAGAGGGAGACACAAAATCCAAAGCAGGCTCCAGTGTCTGAACTGTTACCACATAGTCCAACTCAGGGCTCGAGCTCACCAACTGTGAGATCATGACCTGAGCCGAAGTCGGATGCTTAATCAACTGAGCCACCCAAGTGCCCCTCTAACACCTGTGTTTCTGACGTCATTTTCTCCATGCTTACTTAGCTTTACCTTATGCCCTGAACTCTGTGTTCTTTACCCAGGACCCTTATCCTGGTGTCCTAAGTGATCATTTCTCTAGATTCTATCTTCACAATAATTAACCTGATTATAGGGCTGTAGCCAGCAAGATATGGGCTACTTGTGTCACTCATTCCACAGGATGCCTCTCTATACCTGCTGCCCCAGGGACCAGTGGCCTAGTGTCCTCCTGATAATGCTGGTGTTCTGCTTTTGGAATAATCAGGTCAAGAGAAAGAGCTTTACCTCCTCCCCCCAAAACAAAACAACAACAACAACAACAACAACAAAAACAAAAGACAAAACAACAATAAAACCTTTTGTGCTGGCAACTCGAAACAAGGCAATCTATTCAGCATGATCCAACCCAGTGGAGCAAGCCTGGCAGACAGAAAACAACACAAAACAAAACCACAGTCTCACACAAGAGTTGAATTAATTGACCCAGTTATCCTAGGACGGCCTTACTCCTTGAGAATGTATCTCTCAGGTCAAATTGCCGGGTTCCATCCCTGGCTCTACCACTTGCTGCATAACCTTAGACATTTTGTTTTAACTTAGTGCCTCAGTTTCTCCATCTGTGAAAAGTGGGTAGATGTGTCGGGAGGCTGAAAATGAAATTCTGTATGTAAACATCTTCAAAAGTGGTGGTACATAGCTAGTGCTCAATAAATTATTAGTGGTTAGAGTCCATCAACCCATTTCCTCTCCCTTAGACCCCAAACCATCAGCTCACTCAAGAAAATGCCCTGGCCTGGAGCACTGAGAAGGAGCCAGGGTAAGATAAGGTCTTGGTAACTGTTTATATTAGGACAGAATGTAAGCTAACATCTTTCTGCCCCAGCCCAGCCCTATGGGCTGAGTAAAGTAGAAAAAGAGCCTAACCTGTTAATAATGGATGGTAAATATTGATTGATAAATAAAGTAGGCAAGTGGAGTGAGAGATTAATACTCACCTCAGCAGAGGCCCAACAAATATCAAGCGTAGACTTACCTATCCTGAATGCCAAAAAATCTCCATGATGCTCCCAGTGTTTCTCATCAGGGGAACTCTTGGGGTGAGGTCACTTTAAAGAAAAGTGTGAGGTTTATGTGTCTTTCTTCCAAATAATTCTGTGACACAATTCTTATTCCTCAGTTTCAGGCCATTTAAACAAGGGTTTATTAAATGCCTACTTACTACACAGCACTATTGGATGTGGACTTTAAAAGGGTTATTTGAATCAAAACAAAGCATAATGAGCTTCTGGCATCCTTGAATATGATTTCCGGTCTATTTAAGGATCACATTTGAAGTAGCATTTTATTTTTGAGCTCTGAGTATTTGCCATTCACACAATATAGCTTAAAACCTATTTATTTATTTATTTATTTATTTATTTATTTATTTATTATTTTACTTTCTGTTATTTTGTGAACCTAAGTCAAACTCTTCGGCTTGGCAGTATTTCTGTTACAGCAGCAATGCCTTTTGGTCTGAATGACTGCACTGAATAATCCTAACAAAGTTGAGACAAGCACATGATTATTCAGACACAGATATGGAGTCCAGACACACACAGGGAAATAATACAAAAGTTTTGAGCCCCCGTAGTGCTTACTGCTTGTACTGCATAGACTTACCACTTGGCGCTCCAGCCAACGTTCACATTTAGTATTTGAAAGCGAAGCCACTTGGTGGGCTTTCTCCTCTACATCCCCTCCTTAGATGAGATATCTAGAGGATCAGCTGCCATGAACAGAAGGAGGGAGCTTTTGAGAGGAGACAGACATGCAATATAGCAAAAGGGATGAAAGAGGTTCAGATCTCAAAGAGAGTAATAGAGAAGGAGGGTCAAAACCTGCAAGTTGAGTGTGGAAAAGCAGAGTGATGGATTATAGAACAGAATGGAGAAAGACATGGTGAAAGGTTTCCATTACTAGAGAAAGAAAGGCTTCAAATAGAAAAAAAGTATATATTATAAACTGGAGTGTTATGTTTTCAGTACACAGAATGGTCTTACACCCCTTTTGTGTATTATAGGCTGGGGGCTAATCTCCGGTGAAGACGAAACAAGGGAATTCTAAGAAAAGTGACAGGTTATAGAATAAGGGTAAAGAAAATTAGAGTGAAATAAGTTGGATACTGGGGCCAAAATAGATATAGGAAATGGGAAAAGAGGAAGCGGTGATAAAGAAAAGTATATTATAAGGAAAAGAAAAGCATACAAAAAATAATTTTATGCTTTCCTTTGAGTTTAGAGTCATCTTACTTTCAAAAAACATCTTTTGGGCAGTAAATGTCAGCCTTTTGAGTGCTGACCACTGAGATACTGAAACTTTGTTTAGGGAGATGTAGTCTTTACGTCTCAAGATCCATATCCTTCAAGAAACTTTGACATAGGAATGATCATATTCAGAACATGATAATTACATATATTCAATTAAATTCCACTGAGTATTAACTTTATGTCTCACAAGACTTGGGATCTTTTGCACTTAAAATTTATTTATTTTTATTTTATTTTGTTTTATTTTATTTTATTTTATTTTATTTTATTTTATTTTATTTACTTATTCACAGTACAAGCCAGGATGGGGCAGGGAGCAGACAGAATCTTAATTAGGCTCCGTGCTCGGCAAGGAGCCCAACACAGGGCTCGATCCCATGGCCCTGGGATCATGACCTGAGCCGAAATCAAGAGTTGGATGCTCAACTGACTAAACCACCCAAGTGCCCCTGCACTTAAAATTTAAAGGTGCATGTGAATTCTACACAAACCTAATCATATTTTCTCTGATAACTAACACACTAATGCCCTTGACTGAATTCTCCTTGGAAGCTGCATTTTCTAAGCAACAGAAACTGAAGACAAGTTTTAAATACATCTAACCAAGAAGACTGCAATATTCAATCAAGTTAATGTTATCAGTGTGGTGATTATTTGAATATCTTTGATGTCAGAGCCATGCCTCAGAATTTCAAAATTCACTTCACTTTGAAATCAAAGTATACACACGTTTCTCCCACTGTAATATAAAATATATATATTAAAATTTTATCAAAAAATTGAACATACAAAAGGAAAGTGCAAACTTTACCAAGGATTTTGATAAAAATTTAATTTGTTTTCAAATATTTTATTTTCTATGAAATATATAAAACATAAGCTAACCGTGAATGTGGTGTATATTTTACTGTTTGTATGACAAAAGACTGCTGGTTTACATTAGAATGTGCATTTTTAAAAGGCAGAAGTATGCCTTACAATGAAAGAAAAATTGAACCAGGATTTGGAAAAACCTACATTTTAGCCTCAATCCGGCTTTTGTCCTACTAGCTATGCCACTTGTTTAACTTCTCTTTTTGTTTTTCTGTGAAGAACAAACATCTTTATTTTTTATTGTAATATAGTTGGCATACAACTTTTTTCTCTTTTAAACTGGGAGAAATATGTTCCCTACCTAGTTTGTTGAACATGGAAAGCTAGCTTTAAACCAAATCGTAAAAACATACGAAACATAATTTCGTTATTCAAGTGTAATTTCCTTAGGGGTCATAAACAACTTCACTCACTATCTTTTTTTTTTTTTAAGGCTTTTTGGAGAAGGTACCATATTAAAAATTTTTTTTTCTTGTCATGTTTATTTATTTTTGAGAGACAGAGAGAGAGAGGGCGGGGGGGGGGGAGAGGGGGAATGGCAGAGAGAGAGGGAGGCACAGAATCTGAAGCAGGCTCCAGGCTCTGAGCTGTCAGCACAGAGCCAGATGAGGGGCTTAAACCCTGGAACAGGAACTGCGAGATCATGACCTGAGCCAAAGTCAGAGGCTTAACAGACTGAGCCACCCAGGCACCCCAGAACTTCACTCACTAAATGTTTGTTATCCAATATATGGCTTTCTGTCTCTTCTTCAAATCGTCACACTCTTGGACTTTTCTTCTACTACTAGAAAAAGCAGAAAAGGACTTTTCAAATCTATCACTTTCTTATAGTAATTTAAACTATTCTAGTTGAAGCTTTTGAGGGAAATGCCATTGAATACAATACTTAAAAGCAAGTATTTGATGCCTTATGTGTACCTTTTGACACTGAATGGCATCATGTGAAGAGTGAAGAATGAAAGCAAAGAATGTAACAAAAAAATAACATTCCATAAAAGAATACTCCAGAAAGTAGATATTTTACTGCTAGGGTTGTTATTATCGTTCCAGGCTCTAGCACAGTAGAAGATCTGGGATATTTATTATATGAATGAATGTCTCTATCTTTGCAAGAAAAAAAATAATTTATACTCTTCTTATACCTAATTATTTGCCATGGAGTCATTCTTACCACAAATTTTTCTCTGTCTCCAAGTAATTGCTTTTCCCAGGATTTTTAAATTAGGATTTGTTCCCATTTTATCAAATGTAGGACCTACAGTCATCCCTTAAATTGTTTGGCAAGTTCAGTGGTAACACTTATTCCTCTGCTTATTGTAGAAGTGAGATTTCCAGAAACATCTTAAAGATAGAGGAACAAGGCTTAGAGAACTTAAAAAAAAAAGGGCACTGTCCTTGCAAAGAGTGATGTAAGAGGTAAGGAGGTTAAGAGACAAAACTGAACAAATGAGTTCGGGGAGAAAGCTAGCCTTTTATAGAGTAAAAGGAAACAGAAGTACTTTCGGCCAGCCTAATGAAGGGTTTTGAAATTGAGGGTCCTTAGAGGAAACCTGGAATTAGAACAAGTTAAAAAAGTAAAGAATGTGGGGAGTGAATGGAGAGGGCTTGTTTGTCTAGAGTTGGTGCCTTAATAGAAAAACGGCAGGCCAGCAGCAATGCTGTAATGATAAATTGGCATGTATAAGAATGCGGGCAGGAAAGCACAGTGCTAATGACAGTTAGAGATTTTTGTTTTTAAAGGAGCACATGAACTAATCCAAAGGAGTTACTTAAAATTACAGTTTGCTCTTTTTCTCTCTCTCTCTTTCTCAGAATTGTTTAAAGAGAAGAGGGAGAGGAAAAGGAAAGGTGTAATTTATAGGATGTACCTTAGGAACTATTATTAGAAGAATAAAAACGAGAACTACTGGCAAATGTAAGTGCATTAGAAATGCAGTAATTAAAAGGTTCTACAAGAAAAAAGGAAAATCAGAGCTAACAGTCTTCTATTAACCTACTGTGATTTATAACTCACATTTTATTTTTTTTTTCTCCTAGTACAAGTTCTCTGTTACCATGTATAATAGTCACATGCAATATTTTGTTGTTGTAACCCCATATATGTAGTAGTGAGTGGATCTTAATTTGTTTTTTATGTGCCTCTAGTTCATCAGCTTCAATTTCAGGGAAAAATTTATCTGTGCTTTGAATAGCACCCAGCATAGCTACTCTGTGTTAGCAACTGATGTCTATTTTGGTAATACAGCAGTTATCAGTAAACGATCAGAACAAACAATGAAATGCATTATAACACTGAAGGAAAGGAAAGGACAAGGATAGATGTAACTGGTGATGAAGTATATTTGTTCTGGGAAAACTGAGATGGTTATGTAAATGTTGGGAAGTGGGAAAAGATATATTAAAGATAAATCTAGGAAATAAAGTGAGAATAAGATAAATGCAAGGAGTGTGATGAATCATTTCTTAAGGAAATTAACCTAAATTCCTGATGGAGGTTAAGCATTCTCTGAACACATGAAAGCACTTGTGTTTCTAAATGTTAAATTAAGATCTGCTCAAAATTTCACGAGAAATCAATACTTATTAAAATACAGAGCACGCTTAGCAATGTTCTAAACACTACAACCATGATCCCATTTAAAATATTTCTAAATTGTATAGGTAGGAACTAATATAATCCTCATTGTACACATGAGAAACTGATGCATAGAGATACAAAGAAGCTTGCCCAAAGTCATACAGGTTGTTAAGTGGTAGAGATTTCAAATACAGGTTGAGTCTGGTTTCATACTCAGGCTGACTCTGGAGTCAGGGACTGGTAACTACTGTATCTTCTGTGTGTAGGAGAACCAGAAAGATAAACTATTACTGTGGCAGCTGCAATTTTTACAAGGAAACCAGTACCGGTGTTCATGTAATTCATTGAAGTAGCATACCTAGCACATGTTGCTAAGAAAAATGTTCATGTTCTCTATGCCAAGGATGAAGATGGTCTCTCCTAGCCTTATTGCAGTGCACCAAATGCTGCTCAAAGTTCATGTCTCAAAGTGCCTAACTGATTACAAGGGAGTGTCTGAGGCATTGATGAAAATAGAGCAGAAAAGAAAAAGAAAAAGAAAAAAAACAACAACAAGATACTCCTACTTGGGTTCTTCTTTCTTCTGCTGTGTATACTGTCTAAAATGTCCCTGGTTCCAGCTCAAATTAAATCACATGAAATTATGTTTGAGATTTATTTTGTGTGCTACTTGAGAAATGATAACGTTTCATGAATTTTTTAATGTTATCTCTGATAGCCCTTGCACCTCATTTGTCCCAAGGATATCACTGAAAATAATTTGAGAACAAACCAAAGAACTTTAGCACCTTAATCATTTAGCATTGAGTTGGTCACAGGAGAGGCTGGGGATGGATGAGTGCAGTCACCCTGTTGGTTTGGAGGGGAATCTCTCAGAAGACAGTAAAAATGGAGGCCTTTTTATCCTGATCACTAAATGCATCTTTTCCTGGTAATCCTTGGTTACTGGAGAATTAAAGACCCAGGATGAGGGTAGGAAGAGAAGATTTTATATTACCAGCATTTTATATTAACATTTTACATTAACATTTTTAGCAATATGAAATTTATAAAATGCATAAGCAGATATAACCTCTCTTGATCTAACTCCCAGAAACGCAGATAGCTGTGTATCCTTGGAAAAGTTGCCTATTCTTTCTTAAACATCAGCTTCCTCAATCGTAAGATGGGGAGAAGCAGAGATTCTCCTTAGACAAGTTACTTAAGCCCTCTGTTCCTCAGTTTCTTCATTTGTAACATGAAACAACAGTAGTAGGTCAAAATGTAATTTTGCTGATATTCAACAGTTTTTCACCTACCGAAATGGCAGTTTCACATAGTTCAACCTAATATCTATGGTATTATTGTGAAGATGAATACACTTAAGGGCCTAGCTCTTAGTACAAACTGAGTGTTAATTTTATAAATATGATCTCAGTTCATCCTTATAATAGCCCTGTGACAGATAATTGGGTTCCACCTGTGGATATAAATTTATGTGAAAAAATGTAAATAGTATATACGGATTTACAAGGGTGGGGGATTGTAGCTTTACAACAAATACTTCTGCAGTGTAACACTTTGTCTTGTGCTTTCTGGACTGCCCAGTGTTTGTCTATTGTATCAGCCAGCTAAGAAGGTCTCTAAACTGCTTTTCCCTCCCATCCAAATTTGCCATCCACTGGATGGTTCACTAGTTCTGAGGTTGCAACAAACACTAGTGTGACTTCGTTTATCTTATAAAATGGCTTAACGCCAAAAAAATGAGTATTCCCATGCTCATCGACTTATATAGGGTTATAAAAGCAGAGAAACTTATATAATATTATAATACACAGTGATAAATACAATCAAAGTTCAGAATTATTTGTTTGTATATTCTGATTATTTTGGAAATAATGGAAAGTTTTTCATTTTGGTATTGATTTCTTTTTTTTTTTTTTAATTTTTTTTTTCAACGTTTATTTATTTTTGGGACAGAGAGAGACAGAGCATGAACGGGGGAGGGGCAGAGAGAGAGGGAGACACAGAATCGGAAACAGGCTCCAGGCTCTGAGCCATCAGCCCAGAGCCTGACGCGGGGCTCGAACTCACGGACCGCGAGATCGTGACCTGGCTGAAGTCGGACGCTTAACCGACTGCGCCACCCAGGCGCCCCTTGGTATTGATTTCTAAGACACCAATTATAAACTCCTTGCCAAAGAACATTGTGCCTTTGCAAATATGTGTGTATAACATATATATACTAAATAGGTATATATTAAATAGGAATAGTTTATTATAATTGAAAGTATAGAATGCTAAATATTATGGAGGCAAAATGAGTAAATTGAAATTATTTAATCTATATTTTATAAAATGCCTTTGAGAATGAACTAGAAAAGTTACATGAATATTTTGTATAGAGTTCTCTATTGTGAATAAATATACTACATAAAAGTCAATGTATTATTATAGTTAGCAAAACTTATTATTGGATTTTTTTCTAATAATTTAAATCGAATAATAGTGATTTGGGGTCCTCTTCTCTCTAAGAAACTAATTCAAACTTGTACATTATTATTATTTATTTGAGAAATAATGTGGAATGTGCCAGGATTTTTCTCATAAAATGTATTTTTGCACATATGCAACGTCTAAATGATTAAGATGTAGACATCTTTTGTGAACCCTATCAAATATAAGGATCAAAAGAGAAATATAATGTAGCTATTTCTCCTATCCTTCTTTTTTCTCAAATATAATCATTTGAGAGGATTACTGTAATTTTTGAAAGGATTGAAATGAACAGAACAGTAATCTTAGTGAATAGGAATTTTAATAATTGAGTATTCAACATATTCTCTTATTTGACTGAAAAATAATTTTTCCTTTAATACTGTGTGTGTATGTGTGTGTGTGTGTGTGTGTGTGTGTGTGTGTAGAGAGAGAGAGCGTGTGTGTGTGTGTGTGTGTGTGTGTGTGTGTGTGTGTCAAAACACACGACACTGGTATTTTTTTTATTGGCTTTGTTTGTTTTAATTCTAAGATCTTGTTTCTAAATGGTGACTTTAGACACAAACTAGCATCATTTTCATTTTGCCAAAGAGAAGACTGGAGATAAGAGTGTAGGAGTTATTTGCCCAAAGTTATCTAACAAGGACTGGGAAGACTTCAAATCAGGTCTCAAAATTCTTGTCTTTTACATATAGATGATAATAATTTCGATTGACTAATCTATCCTAGAATTTAACCACTTTTTTTTCTTATTTATCTTTCTTTTAAACTGATATACTATAAATTCTTGAAATTCATACCAGTACTATTAGAGTAGACAGATATCTACTGAGCTAAGCAATAAAATACCAAATATTGTTTCAGAATAATAGAAGGCTTTGGGACCATATCCATAATTTAAATTATTAAAATAGAGTCGCCATTTGTGGGAGTTAGTAAAACATATACGTCTGGAAAGTGGCTAACGAACAATAGAAAGATTTACAGATTTTTGTCTATCTCAGTCACTTCATTTTCCATTCATTGTTGCTCAAGGATACATAAGCTTTATCACTATACTGTTTGAAGTAGAATTCAGCTACTGTGAAAATATTTTTTAGCAAAAATAACTTTTACACATTATGAAGAAAGTGTAAGTGATGTAGAAAACCCAAGCAATATAATAAAGTTTCTCTTTTAATTTAAAAATTCACTCAGACTGCTTCCCCAACTAACCCTTTCTTTCCCTTTTACCTTCCTCAATTTACCATCTTTTTTTTTTAATGTTTATTTATTTTTGAGAGAAAGAGAGAGTGTGAGCTGTCAGCACAGAGCCAGATGTGGGGTTT
This sequence comes from Leopardus geoffroyi, assembly GCF_018350155.1. Taxonomy (NCBI): domain Eukaryota; kingdom Metazoa; phylum Chordata; class Mammalia; order Carnivora; family Felidae; genus Leopardus; species Leopardus geoffroyi. The sequence continues at coordinate 68,657,511 of NC_059328.1, forward strand.
GAACCCACAAACTGTGAGATCATGACCTGAGCCAAAGTCGGATGCTTAACCAACTGAGCCACCCAGGCATGCCCCCAATTTGCCATCTTGATTGATATTGGTCCAATCTGTGCAAAATGACTTAGATGCAACTAAAAGTTCATTGTAAATTTGACCCAAACATACTAAAGAAAACCAGCAAACAAATAAGAGAATAATATAATTCTCATCCTGAGGAAAAGAATGTCACTGGGTAAATGACAAACTGATGGCAAGAAAAAACTAAACTAACCACCTGTCTAAGGCAGCTCCCCTAGCTTTCCTTATTTTTCTTCTTAGCACTTATAATAACCTGGAATAGCACATATTGCCTCTTTATTGTCTTTTTTTCCCCTCACTAGATGCTAAACACCATCAGAACAGGAACTTAATAGATTTTTATTTTCTTAAACAGACTCTGACACATATAGATGTTTCCTAAATATTTGTTGAAGGAATAAATAAAATAGAAATTGGTTGTCTGGGGAATAGAGTTTTATGGTTAACTGAATAAAAGTATATTTGTTGAAAATATTTCTAAAATGTCTGTAGTGAACATGGCAGTATTTAGATTGTGATTGAGTTTCATATTCCTTTTTAGGGTCATAATTCTGAATATCACTTGTTATATAGTATAATATATAAGTCATGGGAGTTACAGTAAAATCCATACTGACTTTATGACTGACCTTGTTTTGAATAAATCTTCAGTTTGGATGTGATTTCTTATAATTGGCCAATTTCCCTGAAAGGCAAGTAAGTAAAATATATTGATTAATTGAGAACTGTAGTTAATTGGGTTTTTACTAAAATTTATTTATACTGGCACAGAGTAGTAGGTACTCAATAAATATTTGTCAAATATGTGAAGTCTAGTTAGTTAAGATAGACTTGTTATTTTGTTTTTAGTTTCTTAATGAAAAGATAACTTTTCGATTAAATACATAATATGCAATAACATTAGAAACCACACAGCAGGCAACAATTTAAAAGAATTGCAATTTCTTCTTATTCTCTTCTTTTTTACCTTCCTTTTCCTCTTCCCTTATCCTTCCTTTTTTCCTTTCCTGAACAATCAAACCCTGAACTCATTAGGTGGGGACAAGTTAGGTTGGCATCCATAGGGAGTGTGGGCGGGGAAAGCCTCAACAGCCTAAAGAGCAGTGTTGGAGCTCACAAAGGATGAGAAGAATGTCTGGGTGGAGACTGGGATGTTTAACAGCAATAGGATATTGGTTACATGTGAGGAAATAGATCAAATAAATATATTAAGGATAATTGGGATATAGCTTTTTAATTGTTGAAGAAGGTAGTTAAAAATATGAAAAGAGAGCAACTATGTTAGATCATGTGGCATTGGTTTAGAAATCGAGGTTTCAGTGTGCAAAAATACAGATTTGAAGGGGTAAATGCACCCTGATGTGTATAAAGTATTCCCCAAAATGCCAAACGATGGAGAGAGCCCTAATGTCCATCAACTAATGAATGGATAAAGAAGACGCCATATATATATATATATATATATATATATATATATATATATGGTGTGTGTGTGTTTATAAAATGGAATATTACTCAGCCATCAAAAATAATGAAATCTTGCCATTTGCAATGAAATGGATGGAGCTAGAGTATATTATGCTAAGCAAAATAAGTCAGTCAGAGAAAGACAAGTATCATGTAAGTTCACTTATATGTGAAATATAAGAAACAAAACAGATGAACATATAGGAAGAGGGGAAAGAGAAGGGAGGAACAAGCCATAAGATACTCAATGACAAAGAACAAACTGAGGGTTGATGGAGGGAGGGGAGTGGGGGATGGGCTAGAAGGGTGATGGGTATTAAGGAGGGCACTTGTTATGATGAGCACTGGGTGTTGTATGTAAGTGATGAATCACTGAATTCTACTCCTAAAATCAATATTGCATTGTATGTTAACTAACTAAAGTTTAAATTAAAAAATAAATTAAATTAAAATGGAGGTATCAGTGTGAACTCCTAATGTATGGATATAGATACAGATACAAATATACATCAACATGTGTATACATGTACAAATAGCTGATAGATAGATAGACAGATTTTTTTCCTGCATATATTTCCTTAGTTCCAGATCCTGAGAACAATGACACACCCAAAACAATGGGAACACCTGCCTTCCCAATCTAAATACCATCTAAAGAAACTAGGACTGCTTGGAGAAACAGCTGTTTGCATACCCCGGGGCATGAAAAAGACAAAAATAAAGTGTATCTTATTGTGCCCCAAATACGGAAGTACTTGGGGTGCCTGGGTGGCTCAGTCAGTTGAGTGTCTGACTTCAGCTCAGGTTATGATCTCATGGTTCATGAGTTTGTGAGTTCAAGCCCTGCTGTCAGTGCAGAGCCCACTTCAGATCCTCCACCCCCTCTCCCTGCTCCTCCCCTGCTCATGCTCTCTCTCAAAAATAAACATTTAAAAAATATATGGGAGTACTCAAAACAATGCCAGGGACATGTCAAAGAAAGAGGTCAGACTAAAGAGGATCACACTGTGCATATCTGAGACTATTTGAAGACCAAAGTGAATAATAATAAGAGCAGATTATAACCTATTGGATAAAATGGATATCCATGAGTCTATATATATAAATATATATATATATATATAATATGTAAATATAATATTATATTATTATTAGATTATATATATGTAAATAAATAAATAAATTGAAATTTAATGTACTTCTCCACAATATAGTTACTAAAAACAAAAACAAAATCTTACAATGATCACCTTAATCATGAGATCAATACTAACATCACAAGTGATGTGCCAACTGATAGGACACTATGAGATCCATCCACCCTCACTTTCATGATGCTGCAAAGACAGATAATCTAAGTCCAATAATAAGAAAACAGAAGATAAGCCTAAAATGAGCATATTACAAAATAATAAATTGTAATTTTTTTAGTTTCTTAAATTTCTTAATTTTTTAAAATTTTCAGACCCATGAAAATAATGGGAAAACTGAGGAAATCTTCTAGATTAAAAAAGACTAAAGAGTTTAAAAACTAAATGCACTCCTTAATTCTGGACTGGATCCTTTTGCTAAAAAGAGCATTGTTGAAACAAATCGCAAAACTTAAATGCAGTCTGAGGGTTGAATGGTAGTGATGAATCAATTCTGATGTTGGTGGTTGTATTTCATTTATAAAGGAAAATGTGCTTGTTTCTGTTGAAAAATATGTTCAAGTAGTCATAGTAATGAGTTGTCATTACTCACAGATAATTCAGGAAAGACTTGACTTGTATTGCAGTTGCAATATTTCAAAGTAAGAAAATAACTTTTAAAAAATTCAAATTAAACACCTTCCATGAAATTTTGTCATAATCCTAAAATAGTTTTTAGGTTATAGAAAAGTATTTTATATTTCATGAATTTGTATAATACAATTGGAGGTATAGAATGCAGGGGGGGTGTTCCCCCCATCCCCTTTAAAAATAAAGTGGAATAATAATGAAAAAGGACAATTATGCTTGGTGGGAGTTCCAGTGAAAACAATTAAGACCTCCCAAATGTTTGGTACTCATGGCTGTAGTAATGGCTTTCTGTTTTCTTTTGTTTAAATATTAAGTGCCTCTTTATATATTTTAGTAAGAAGGAACCAATTCTCTATGATAGGTATTAAAATATCAATGGATATTATCTTAGAAAATTAAGATTCTTCCTGAGGGGCAGAAAACTTAGTAGGAATATGTGTACAGATAACATTTTTATATTTACTTACATTACTATAATACAACCTTTTAAAATAATATGTCAAATAATAGATTATAATGTTCCCTCCCTGCATGAACTTGAAGTAAATTCTAGCAAGAACTGGCCATGCAGCTCATGGATAAAGAGAAGCCTAAGAGGGAGGATATCACTGCATCCATTTATTTATTTATTTGCCTATTTATTTATTTTAACTTTATTTAGTTTGAGAGAGAGAGAGCAGGCAGGGCCAGAGAGAGGGAGAGAGACAGAATCCCAAGCAGACTCCACACCGTCAGCGTAGAGACCAACGCGGGGCTTGAATTCACAAACTGTGAGATCATGACCTGAGCTGAAATCGGATGCTTAACAAACTGAGCTGCCCAGGTGTCGCTGAAGCTATTTACTGTTATCAGTGTTGACTATCTTTTAAATAATCCTTTCCCTGTTTTGAAGAATACTCTTTATTCTTTTGTGGAATTGAATTGTGGGTATGAGGGTTTTGGTGTATGACTAGAGAGGTGATGTATGGGGGCCCCGGGTTATCTGAGATTTGCTGTCCTTTCACTGAAAAAAATTTCTCATATCTAAGTATCTGCCAGCCTTGGGGAGTTCCTCCTGGCCAGGTATTGCAATGTGCTAACAGAAGCAAAAATATAACAATAAGCCTTCTTACGTTTCATGGGCTCTCTCTTATGAAAAATTAACTTTTCACAAATATGATTTGAAGAAATTTATGGTGTTCACTTAAGAAAACACTCAGAATTCCATGTTACTGAGGACAAGTTAGGCTAAGATCAGTAACACTGTGCAGCGGATTCAAACTACAATTTTGCTCTAAAACTATGGAAACTTAGACAAATTATTTAATCTTTGTGCTTCATTTTCTTCATATGTAAAATGAGGGTAACAATAACACCTATATCATAGGATTATTATGAACATTAAATGAGACAGCACATGTAAACTGCTTAAAGTAGTACCTAGGACATAGGAAACACTCACTAATTCCTATCTGTTATTATAATTATTTGAGATCAAGGAATTAAGACAAAGATATCAAGCAACAATGGAAGCTACACTAAGAAATCAGTGATTTCTTAGAAGACATTTGACTGATCATTCTCTGAATAAATATATTTATTTCCATGTAACTAACACCATATTAAGGCATGCAAGTACCCCTTTTTTTTCCATCTGTAGAAATGGGGGTGATAATAGCGGTATTCCTCACAACATTGTTATAAGGATTTAATTATAAAACTTAGCAATTTACCTGCCACTACTAATAAGCACTCAAAAAAACACTAGTTGTACTACTATTGCTAATTATTATTATTATTATCTTTATGATATAATAAGATCAGAGTCTGAGACATACATGTGAGGGCATAATTACAATTTTATAGTATGATAAGAACAGAAGAGCTAACATTTCAATTATTTTTAAGAAGGAATGCAGTTTTTCCAGATGGAGAGGAAGGGAATAGCATTCATGAATTCCCCATGTGTTTTACCTAAACTTGACTTGTTTTAAAAAAAAATCAGTGGGCCCACAGTTATTCCACTGAGAAAGTACTTTTGAATTGACCATGTCCACACAAACTAATCAATCAACAGGTAATTGAAAACCAAATCTGTGAAATACGCAGATGAAATGTAAGACAGCCTCCCAGCTGATTTTCCTATATCCACACTCTGTCTTCTTTAGTATACTTTTCATAAGGTTGACACACTAATCTTCTTAAATGCAGTTTTCATCATGCTATAGCTGTTGGAGAATATAGTGTTCGTTCCCGAATGCCTGCTGCATCAAGCCCAAATGACTGTGTCTAGCTTTAAGGATCCTCCACAGTCACATTTCAGAGTATAGCACCAGCACCAACATCACCTGGGAACCTGTTAGAAATAGATAATCTCACACCTCAATCCAGACCCACTAAATTAGAGTCTGCAGTTTAACAAGATCCCCAGGAATGCAAATTAAAGGTTGAGAAACACTGCTATACAATATCCATTAATCTAAAGCAAACAAAATCACTCACCCATAACACAGCCCATGGTCCCATCAAGAAGAATGAAATCCTTTCATTAATATCTCTGTATCCAAACAATCCCTTTGCTCATATTCATAACACCATTAGAAATACCTTATTTCCTTCCCCTCGACTATCTAAATCCCATCCATTCCTGAAGGCCCTGTGGAAAAATCCTCTATCTTCCATCAAACGAACACCATTTCAAGCCACACTAACCTTGCTGAAAAATTCTTGCGTTTATGTCAATACCATTTCATTGCTCTTATTTATTATCCATTAAATAATCATTTTCTGAACGCTTATTATTGTTTACCAGGCACCGTTGCACTGGTTAGAAAACAAAAATGCAGACCTTCCTTGTCTTCATTAAGCTCACAATCAGAGCAGTCAAGGTTCAGTAGAGATACCTTAAGTTCCACAGACAAGAAGTGCAAATGGGTAGATGTACAGGTGCAGGGCCATATTGGGTAAAGCAACCTGATTTGTGCTTTTTTATTGTTGTTAGGACTACTTAAATGAAGGAAGTAAGTTGAAATTTATTAAAACCTTCTGTGGCACAAAATAGATGAAATGTTTTAACTGATAAAGAGAGATTGTGCTTTGTTTCATGTTAATTTTATAATCCTGTAGATGATTAATTTTTTGTAGGACAGCAACATGTCTTTCTTCATTCATTCAACAAATACCAGAAATTTTCAAATAGCTCCTATTTGTCCTTTTCTGACTCTTTAAGCCTCAAACATGGTATGCACTAAATAAATACTTGTTGATTGAAGACAGTCTTTGATCTCACGTTGGAGACTAGGTTTACACACATGGAACGGCCATTGTGCAAATGCAGCTTTTCCTCCTACTGCTTTTCATGACATAAGGAAATGTTCACGAATTTGCAATGACACTTTGGTTTACTAGGAGTGTCTTTTGGATCAAAAAGTTCCTCCAGGGTGCCATGGAAGTTTCTGTTTCTCTGCAGCTAATGTTTTCATTCACCAGAGACTGTTTTGGGAGTATAGCCAACCAAATGGAATTGGCTAGTAAAAGCTTTTGTGGGTGAGCATTTCGGAAACAAGTTTCAAGACCATTTGCCAGCAAAACCTCAGCAGGTAGAATTTTAAACAACATAAGTTAATATAAAGGCTTGATTTGAAGAAGCCTGGAGGAGCAGGAAAGAGTAAAGTGAAGTATGTAACATCCTACATTCTTTGAGGGTAAGAATTAAAGTTAGCTTTCCTTATTGCAAAACTACTCATCAGCTCCTTGGATAGAAACAGATGCTTCTGGTAGACAGGCATTCTCCAAAAGATCTCATGCTCCAAACAACAGCACTGGAGTATATTAAGGTTAGATATTATTATGTAAGACCTTTTGTGAGCCCCTCGTATCCTTCAATGTGATTTGAGAGAAGGATAACATAAGGAAACGTCAAAACCGAACTAAGTAAAAAGACGACTTCCAACTAACGTAAATTGGAACTCTATAGGATCTGGTGTTATACAAAAAGTGACCATCACTTTGACTAAAGAATCAGCAATTTCCTTATATTTATAATCTTCGAATTACTTACAACTTTCCCTTATCTTAATCAGCCACCTTGGCGAAGGTGAACATTCCCACATCATGTGCAATTTTCTCTTCAACTTTTAATTTCTCTGGGTACAGGAAAAAAGCTCTGGGCCCTTAATTGAGCAATTACTATTTCTTAAGTGAATATAGAGTTTGAGGATAGTGCCAAAATCTTCCTTTCATCCAGAGAACAAGTCTAACACAGTCAGCGGCATACACATTGTCTGGCAACACCCCAGCTTTAGGCTGAAGAGCCAAGTCAAGACTGAAAGGGAAACTCATTCTTCACCCCTAGTCACTCCCTGGCATCTACTGAGGTTCTTGAAAGAATGCCAATTAGGACCGATTTACATGTCTCCTTGGAGGTTTTAGATAACTCTTCACTCTAAGAACTGTTTGTTTTTCTCATTTAGACCATTTCTCCAGAGTAGGATTTGCAAACTTGCTGCTGAATATGCTGTTTGCAGATCACTGCTAGGTTTCCATACTGACATAAAGCCCTGGTACTTGAAAAATTCATTAAGAAGTGACTCATCTGAACTCCCAGATCTAAATCTGTAGAGTGATTCTGCAATGTTGTCCCAGAATTCAAGCAACAGAAATTAAAGAGTTCATATGCAAACGGTTTATAAAATACACCTAGACAAGGCACTTATTGCTTCATAGCTCGTGCCATTGTTTGAGGAATTCTGTTTTTAAATTTTCTTTATATGGAGCTGGAATCCACTTCTCTGGAACTTTTTGCCATTTGTCTTGGTTTTCTAAAATACTCGCTGTCTCCTTTACATAAGAAGCCCTTCAAATATGTGAAGATAGTTTCCGTGCTTCTCTTCTTCTGCAGGTTTCTCTTTTTAATTAAACTTCTATTCGTTCAGCTACTCCCTAGGTTATATGGCATCCAAACTTCATCATTAATGAGAAGCTAAGTTTTCAATAACCATATGTTGAACATAGTCTTTTAATGATTATCTCAATTAAAATTAAAAATACCTACAAACTGTACCTTAAATAACCTTTTTTATGTTTGGTCAAGTTTTCATTGATTGCTGTATTTAGGTGGTTTGTAATACCTAAGATACCATCTAGAAATTGCCATGAAAATGTCAGACTGGTAAACCCAGCTATAGAAAGCATCTTTTTGGTTGCCTCCATTAATGAAAATGTTACCAGACACTACTAAGTGGTGATTGAAACATCATGCTGAAGTATTACTGTTAGCTACTGGTGTAAAATTTCTCACCAGAGAACTATCACAACTTCAGGATAAAATGTTTGCTATCAAAATACAAATTTTAGCAGGCACTAAAATTGTCAAGAAGACCTAAGATCACTTTGTTTCTTAATTACAGTTTAAAAAATTATTATAAAAGTATCAAATTAAAAGTTACTATTTGAAAAATTCTAAGCATTTATGAAATTATAATAAGCTAACCCTTTAAGTCAGAATTGAAGACAGTTTGAATATTCCCTATATGCCCACAAAAGTTTCTCTAGTCTTTTGCAAAATAAAATGATGATTTGTCCAACAATGTAGATGGTTAATATTCACCCAAGTGACATCAGTGATTTAATGCATCATGCTTTTTCTTCTCATTAAAATTGCTATTACTGAAGCTTGGCTAAATTTTCTTCATGCTTGGCTCTCCACTTAAGTCTGAGACTCTACAGGTTTCCTCTTATATCATGTTTTACTTTGTCTTCAGTTATTTTTCTTCCTTCTCTTACCTGCTTTCAAGAAATAGAAGCCCTTTGATGTGCCAATTCTGAGTATATTCAGATAAAATGCAAATAATTCAATAGACTTCTTAAGGAAGAAGAATGTGAGAGGTCGTTTCCCTTATTCATTGGCTATTTTATTGAGGTTAGATGACCCATGGTAGAGGCTTGCTGGAGTGAGTTTCGAATTGGCAAAAAACAAAACAAAAAAAAAAAAACCAAAAACAAAACTAACTTCCTATAAAGGAATGGTGGCAGAAAGAGAAAAAAAAGTGAAGTAGGAAAGTCCAAATGTATATTCTTATCAAGTCTTACACTTGTCCAATAGTTACAAGCCTCTCTGAAAATATTTATATGTGTGGGTGGAGGCAAGTTGCCCATTAAATTGTAGGAAGTGTTATCAGATTCATCAGGACTTGGTTGTAAATTTGACTACACAGTTTTGGCTCATAGAGAAATAAGGAGGAAATATCTGATTAAAGTGTGCATTGCTGCTGAGGCAACTGAATGTTGCCATAGCAATTGAGATGAAATGTGCAAGAAGTGAGATAATTAAATCTAACCCCTTTAGTAGTTTTGACAGTCAATGCACTGCCAATAGGAAAAGTTATCTACAGTATTAAGATAAAACACATTCCTTATGGAAAGTCTCCTTACTAGTATTTTGTTGTTCCCTTTCTAAATACATTGCTTTAGGTGTCTAATTTGAATGTTCTCTTTTAATAATCAAATACAGTTTTGACCTTGGTCTGCAGCTGCCTAGAATTTCTGCTAGTTTATTGTATCATGGGAGCAGACATCTATAAAAAATATCCAATTTTTTTCCCTCAAGTTCTTAGAAAAAAGTATTCTGAAGCCAAAGCTGTCATATTTGAGCTTGGAATTCAATAATATCTAGAACGTGCTGCCCTCTTCAGGAGCTGGTGCTTAAAATTATTTTGCTTTTTTTTTTTGAGCAGTTTAAAAATTATAAATATGAGTTATAATATCAAAAATAGTATTAATAATTCTTTGGGAATAAGCACCACATACAATAAAATATTTCTAAGTTAAAAGTCTTTTCCATTAAAATATTTCATTAAAAATCAATAAATACAAAATTTTGAAATAAATTGTCAATATGTACAATTAAGTATATAAATAGTTTCCTTAAAAGGAACTATTTTAAGTTTTCTTAAACTTAAGAAACTATTTTAAGTTTCCTTAAAACTATTCCTATACTCATTGGCAGAATTCCTGAATCATTACAGAATTTCTACAGAAACTACCCAAATATTTCTTTAAAAGTAAAAATGTTTAAAAACTAAGATATCCTCTATGTCAAAATCTAAGTAGGACACAGTTCAAATCTTAATTTTATTCTCCAGAAAAAAAGTCAGTAAATTTTGTGAACATCAATATCTGTCATTTCAGGGGCACCTGGCTGCCTCAGTAGGTAGATGATGTGACTTCTAATCCCAGGGTCGTGAGTTCAAGTCCCACGTTGGGCATAGAGCTTACTTAAATATACATACGTGTGTGTGTGTGTGTGTGTGTGTGTGTGTGTGTGTGTATACAATTTGAATTTTTAGCTAGTTTTTATTTATAGAAACATTTTCTTTACTGGAAATAATGATTCAAATTACATTAACACATGACAATTATTATTCAAAATTATTTCATTCAAAAATAGCCTTGGGGCCCCTGGGTGGCTCATTGGGTTAAAGTATCAACTCTTGATTTCAGCTCAGGTCATGATCTCCAGTTGGTGAGATTGAGCCCTGCTTTGGGCTCTGTGCAGACAGAGCCTCCTTGGGATTCTCTCTCTTACTCTGTCTCTGCCACTTCCCTGCTTGCGTGCACTCTCTCTCTCAAAATAAGTAAATAAACTTAAAAACAAAAACAAAACTTTGAAGGGTCTGAAATGTCATTATCCAAAAACTCAAGTAAAAACCATTTTCTGAGTATGTTTTCTATTAAAATTTCCTTAGACATCTAGTTTTGGTGGGGGGGGGGAGTAGAGGGAGATGACTTAGTGTGTTTTTCTCTAAATTATGATATTTAAAAAATAAGTAAATAAAGGAACGGAAAATGACCAATACATAATAACACTATCAGGATATAAGAAAAGCATATTTTCTTACATACTGACATGTTTCTTTATTTTAGAACTATTGACACTAAGAAAGGTAATTTTGTACTAATTATTAAATGTGAGAGTAAGTTTTAATTACAAAATTCTAAAGAACACAAGAAATTCAAGAAAAAATTCCTTTTTCAAATATAATTTTGTTCTAATTCTTATCATGGGTGCAATCAAAACCTTGTTTTTAATGAACGGAAAACAATAAGAAAATAAATAATGCTTTGTTATCATTTATTTAGTGTGGAAAAGTTGGAGCTTAGACTTCTAATTTTGTTTCTCACCTCCTACATCAGATTTCCAGTTCAAGATTCCAAACAGGAAAATAACTTATATAGAAATTTGGATTAAAAAAAAATGGTCACTCATCCAGATGGCCAACAGGCACATGAAAAGATGCTCACCATCGCTCCTCATCAGGGAAATACAAATCAAAACCACACTCAGATATCACCTCACGCCAGTCAGAGTGGCCAAAATGAACAAATCAGGAGACTATAGATGCTGGAGAGGATGTGGAGAAACGGGAACCCTCTTGCACTGTTGGTGGGAATGCAAATTGGTGCAGCCACTCTGGAAAACAGTGTGGAGGTTCCTTAAAAAATTAAAAATAGACCTACCCTATGACCCAGCAATAGCACTGCTAGGAATTTACCCAAGAGATACAGGAGTACTGATGCATAGGGGCACTTGTACCCCAATGTTTATAGCAGCACTCTCAACAATAGCCAAATTATGGAAAGAGCCTAAATATCCATCAACTGATGAATGGATAAAGAAATTGTGGTTTATATACACAATGGAGTACTACGTGGCAATGAGAAAGAATGAAATATGGCCCTTTGTAGCAACATGGATGGAACTGGAGAGTGTTATGCTAAGTGAAATAAGCCATACATTGAAACACAGATACCATAGGTCTTCACTCTTATGTGGATCCTGAGAAACTTAACAGGAACCCATGGGGGAGGGGAAGAAAAAAAAAGAGGTTAGATTTAGAGAGAGCCAAAGCATAAGAGACTCTTAAAAACTGAGAACAAACTGAGGGTTGATGGGGGGTGGGAAGGAGGGGAGGGTGGGTGATGGGTATTGAGGAGGGCACCTTTTGGGATGAGCACTGGGTGTCGTATGGAAACCAGTTTGACAATAAACTTCATATATTGAAAAAAAAGAATGTATAAAAAAAAATGGTCACTAATGTTGACCTCAAGAAAGTAGAACGACCCTCAATTTTCCCTTAAAGAGTTTTGGGTATAGCTGTCGCATCTATAGAAATGAAAGTTTCAACGGAGCTAAAGGGGAGAAGGAGAGTAGTTCATTGACAACATTCTCTTAATCCTAATATATTTGTTTGGGGAAAATATAGTGTTTTATTTCTGACTTTGAAACTCCTTATCACAACAACTGCTTAATTCTAAAGTAGCTCTGTTCAAAATCATGTAATACATGTTCAAGAATTCTTAGAACACTGATTTGTGTTTTCTGCAATAGATTTACTTCATTTTTGTTTTGCTGCTGATGCATTACATTTGGCGGTTAGAACCCCTGTGGATGGAAGTATAATAAATAATAATATTTTCTTTGCTTTCCAGGGTATTTATGGCATAATGATAAATTTCATCTTTCCCAGAATGGTAAGTAAAGAGCTCTTTCTATATATGATAGTACTCAAACAAGAAAGAGTGAATTGTTATAATAAAAATGGAGTGGCATTTGCTAAAAGTATTGAATGATCTGATAATTATAAGGCAGCTTATATTCTTGAAATAAATGGATACTGCATTCAAATTCTATAAGCATTCCAAAATTCTCACCATGTACAGGCTCTTCAGAGTATAAGATTTCTGGGTTTTGTTGTTGTTGTTGTTGTTGTTGTTGTATTGCATTTGAACACAGTGTAGTCAACATTTTGTTTTCTGGGATAATTTATTTTAAAGTATACACAGATATAGAAATAAATGTGGTTTATATTCTATGAGCATAAAGAAAAAGCATATCTGTGATACATATTGAGAGTTGGTGAGTAAGAGTCCTTTGGAATTTTTACTGTTACATAAAAACTGATTGTAATTTATGTTTGACCAGGGCTTTGCAGCATCTGTGAATTTAAAAATGTTTGTTTTCTAAGAGCATATATCATAACTTCTCCTAAGCAAGCTAGCTACTGTATGATTTTGTTTAAACACATAGTTTTCTTGCCTTTATGTTTTTATGATGTCAAAAGGTAATGTTTAGTTTTAGTCTTAATCATAACCTCTTTACAATTCAAATAACAATAAAAATTAATTTTATTGAATGGGAAAGGTCAATGTAAAATGATATTTCTCAGCAAGTTATTACTGCTTCTTATGATGTTTTTTTTCCCAGTAGTCTTGGATATTCCCTATAAAAAGAAGGAATTTCTCACTGTAGAAAAAAATCACTTTGAAATAAACTGATCATCAAAATTGCTATTAATAATAGTGGAAATGCAGGGCACAAAATACATACATTGTACATTGTGTACACGTGTGCTTGTGTACCAAGAGGAAAGAGAATTGAGAGCATATGGTAGACTTAGGAAAAAAACTCAAAAAAAGGTGCACAAAACAGTGGAAAATGGGTAGTTTAATAGTCTTCATCACATCTTCAATTCCTGAATTTCCTATAATAAATATGTATATTTTTATAATCAGAACAACACCATTATTTGAATATTAGGCTATTTAAAACAGTATATTTACTATTAATGAAATGTGAATATATGTAACAGAGGAAATAGGTCTTGTGCCAATTGCATAATCAAAATGATCTTACACAATTTTAAAAGAGCAAAGGCAAAAACAAAACAAACAAACAAAAAACTGCAGCTAAGCCCAGAAGGAACCAAAAATATAAATTGAAGTTTAATTGGATTAAAAAAAAAAGATAATGAAGAATTTAAAATGAGGTTAAAGCTATCACTCTTACTAATTTTACTCCCATACAAAAATACTCCTAGAATTCAGGTACATGTGTGTGAAAAAATAAACATTTTAAAATTGAAATGAAAAGATCTGCAGTTTCACATTGGTGTATAGTTCATAACAATTTGATATTTTATGAAATTTTTAAGAAGAAAAGCCAATATAGGGATGCCTGGCTGGCTCAGTCAGTAGAGCATGTGACTCTGGATCTCAGGGTTGCAAGTTCAAGCCCCACAAAGGGTATACAGATTACTTAAGAATAAAATCTTCTATAAATAAATTGATTAATTAACAAATTAATTAAATCATTTTTTAAAAAAGAAGAAAAGGTCTAGCTAGAAACAGGCTAAAACATGAAGGTAAAACTTTTAAAATAAGCTCACACTTTTAAGACAGTAAATCAAACTCCTCAATAATAACAGAAAACTGTGATCTAAAATCTGTGTAATTTACTCACCTACAACCAATAATCACCTTTACAAGTTTAATGTACAGAATTATTTTAAGATCCAAGATTGAGAGTAATAAAGTATAATAGACAACTAGGTAACTACAAGAATATGTTAGCACAAGGGTTTTTTTAAATCTAAATAATATTTTAAAATCATTTATTAATAATAAACATAATAAATAAAACGAATAGAATATTTTCAAGATTAAAAATTTCTTCTCAGGAGTAATTTATTATATGAAAATACAGCATAAATGTATGAGCTGCAGTTATATCTCAAATATCCAACAACTTTATCTGGACATAAGCCATAATTTTAGAGGAAATTTAGGGAAGAAAAAAAAAGTGCTCTAGCCAGCATCTTACTCATGTTCACATTAATACTTCCCAAATTCTCACTTGCATCCCACTTGCTCTCAGTTTACATAAATCTAAAACAGAATTTGTTCTCTGATTGTCTAGCTCAGAAACCAGGAAGGATATTATAAAAACCGAGAGGGGCAAGAGGAATGAATTGAAAAGTCAGAGGCTGTTCCCACCTTCTCACCAGTTGTAAGAAAGAATTGAGGGACCAAAGACTAACTATACGATTGATTTTGAGAAGCTATATCGTATACTTTGGGTTTAAAATTTCTAATCTCTTAAATCAGAGAGTTATACTGGAAGATTTTTTATTAAATCTGCATTCCTTTCTAGCCCTAGAATTTTACAATAAAATAATGTATCCTTAAACTTACTATACAGAGCATAAGATAATATTGTGAGATTTGGAGTCATTAGAATGAAAAGGTTTTAATGACTAAAAGGGTTTTAATGATTAAAAGGGTAATTTTCATTCGTTTGCAAAATTCACTTGTATTGAAAGTCTCATCCAAATTATATTGTATAAATGAGAGACTATATATTGTGCATTTTGATAATATTCTTTTCATATAGCTATTTTTTAAATGTACCTAAAATTTTTAATTGAAATTTCTCACTTTGCTTTAAATACCACTGTAAATAATGTGTGAGGGAAAAATCTAGCATCAGTCTTTTCTAAAGACTGGGAAGCCAAATTCATATCTATTTGTATATGGATGTATATATTTCTAATAGGTTTATGCTGCAAAGATGCTAATCTGATTTATTGGGGAATCAAAATTTTAATTCTTAATTCTCTTTTTGCTTCTACCCTATCTTTAGTATGACTGACATATCATGACATTTTAGAAAAAAGATAAACAAAATTAACCTCCCACCCATAACCAAGATCAGGTCAGCGTAACAAGTTATTGGATAACTAAAACATCTGCTCATTCCAACTATTTCTTTCTGATTTGTAACTGCAAATTTAAGCAAGCTGCTAAATTTCTGAATTACTATGTGAACTAAATTGAAAAGTAAATATATATTTTGTTTCACATGTATCTATTCAAACTAACTTTAAAACAGAATAAATCTTCAGAATTAACAAGTTTTTCTAATAGATTAGAGACAAATGCCAACTATTTAAATAAAGCAAATTTCTCAGTGTAATTAATCTGCTCTTCAGCAAAATAGATCTTTCCTCTCATTCCCAATTCTGGCTGTACTTAATGAACAAAGATTGAATTCATATTTCTGTGAATAGTCACAGCATCTAGTCTTCAATGAAGAATAAAATATGTTTTATTTCTGAGAGCATGAATAAAAATTTGTTACTTTATTTCATGAATGACAAAAGTTCCATATTGGAGTTAAGTATAGCCAATAGTCATTGTGCAATTTATCTTTTAAAATTCCACAACGGTTTCAAATATATCAAATGTCAATTTTTAGGTCAGATGTAGTAATAGTAAAGAATTGTTAATTGGCCAACAGGTTGATTAGTTTAATATTTTGAGAAAAGGAAAGATTAAAAACAGTTCTCTCTTTTTCCTTCAATTAAAATTGCAAGCAATTATTCTTGTAGATTATAGATCCCTTTTGGGATTTCCGGTTTCATATAACTTTTTGGTTCATTTCACAGGAATAATATTCATCTTAATTAGCAAAAAACAGTTGATGGGCTTTTTATAAGAGGAAATTCACTCCATGCACTGATTACTGACACTAGATTATTCTGTTTAAAAATAATAATAATAAAGCTCTGCTTTTAGAGCAGTTGGTTGAATATGTTATCTGTTAATAGCCATTGTCTTGGAAGACAGGATGTCTTTCTTGATGGATGGTTAATACATTTTGTTTTAACCACAGAACTTATTAGCAATAACCTAAATTGGCTTATGAAATGAGTTTTTACCATTTCAGTTCAAACATACAAATCAAAATTATTAAATAAATAAAAAGACATTTCTGGTGTGTTATTGAATTGCTTTTCACAGTTTATAAGGTTAAAATACTTGCTTCCTTTTTAAAAAATTAAATATTTAGCAGCTAAAAAATAAAATGTCCAATACACATATAAGAAATAAATCATGAATGCCTGTGTCCCCTGTGACCTTCCAAGTTCTCTTTGTGCCCTTCTATAATTCCTTAACCGTCTTCCTCAGAACTAAACAGTATCCTAAATTTTCCCTATCCCTTATTTTCCTTATAATTTTATTGCATGGATTTGCACCCCTAAACATATTATTATTTTGTTGATATGTTTGCAATAATATGTAAGTGAAAATGTATGTATTTGTCTGTGACTTTTCCATTCAACATTAAGTTCTTCAGTTTCAAACTTGTTGCACGTAACTATAATTCATTAGCTTACCCTGTTGTATAGTATTCCATTGTGTGCCATAATTTATTTGTCTTTAACATTGATTGGTATTTAGGTTACTTCCAATTTTTTGGTTTTGTTTTTTACTGTTTACATGGTGCTGCTATAACATTCTTTAACATGCATAAATATATGTACTAAAATTTCTCTAGGGCAAGCAGTTCTTAACCAGGAGTGATTTTGCCCCCAGGTAGTGTTTGGCAATGTGTGGAAACATTTTTGGTTGTCCTAACTTGGGGGATTCTACTGGTTTCTCATAGATAAAAGCCAGGGATGCTCTAAAAACCCTATAAGGCACAAAACAGTCGCCACAACAAAGAATTATCTGGACTAAAATGCCAATAATGTGAGGTTGTGAAATTGCTCTAGAATATATACTTGAAAATGAAATTGCTGAGTCACAGAGTATGAAGTTTCAAATTTATTAGAAAATTCCTAACTTGCACAATGTATCAATTTTACATTCCTGTCAACTATGTAAAGATAAATGTTTCAATAGTTCTACAACCTTGTTAGTACTTATTATTTGTTGTCAGGTACCTTAAAATTTTTATCACTTTTCTGAATAGGAGATAAAAACTCCTCAGAGTTTCAAATTTCAATTCTTTGATTATTCATGATATTGTGCATCTTTTCTCACTTAATTAACAATTAGGATTTTCTGTTCTATGAGGTATTGATTCTCTTTAACCAATTTTTTGAAAATTGAATTGTAGGGACACCTGGCTGGCTCAGTCAGTGGCACACAGGACTCTTGATCTCAGGGTTGTAAGTTCGAGCCCCATGTTGGGTGTAGGGGTTACTTAAAAATAAAATCTTCTGGGGCGCCTGGGTGGCGCAGTCGGTTAAGCGTCCGACTTCAGCCAGGTCACGATCTCGCGGTCTGTGAGTTCGAGCCCTGCGTCGGGCTCTGGGCTGATGGCTCAGAGCCTGGAGCCTGTTTCAGAGCCTGGAGCCTGTTTCCGATTCTGTGTCTCCCTCTCTCTCTGCCCCTCCCCCGTTCATGCTCTGTCTCTCTGTGTCCCCAAAATAAATAAACGTTGAAAAAAAAAATTAAAAAAAAAAATAAAATAAAATCTTCTAAGGACACCTGGGTGGCTGAGTCCGTTAAGTGTCCAACTCTGGATTTCGGCTCAGGTCATGAGCTCACAGTTCATGGGATGGAGCCCCTTGATGGTCTTTGTGCTGAAAGCACAAAGCCTGCTTGGGATTCTCTCTCTTCCTCTCTCTCTGCCCCCTGCCCCTTCCATCTCATAAATAAATAAATAAATAAATAAATAAATAAATAAATAAATACACAAATAAATAAACTTTAAAAATAGAATAAAATCTAGGGGCGCCTGTGTGGCTCAGTCCGTTGAGTGTCCTACTTTGGCCCAAGTCATGTTCTCACAGTCTGTGAGTTGGAGACCTGAGTTGGGTCTCTGTGCTGACAGCTCAGAGCCTGAAGCCTGCTTCCGATTCTGTGTCTCCCTCTCTTTCTGCTCCTCCCCCACTTGCACACACTCTCTCTCTCAAAGGTAAATAAACATTAAAAATAAACAAACAAATAAATAAAGTAAAATCTTTTAAAAACAAATTTAAAAATTCTAGGCAATATTTTTATTAATCCATTGTTCTTTATTTGTGTAATAAATGTCTTTTTCTAGCTACTGGATTGCCTTTTTACTTCTTTATTTTTTTTTAAAGCGTGTATTTGACCAAATGTGGGTTCAAATAGGGCAGCATCAAACTGACAGTGTTTGGGGTGCTCTCCATCTTTTCACTTTATTAAGGTGCCCTTTTACGACAGAATTCTGAATCTTAATGCAGTTAAACTTAACAAAGTTTCGATTTTGCTTATATCTTACATTTCCTACATAAGAAATCTTTCCCTTGATCTCAGTGTTTTTAACATTTTGTTTTTCACATTTAAGCCTTTAATCCTTTTGAAATTTTTGTGTACGGTGTGAGTTAGAAATAAATTTTTAAAATAGAAATTATAGTCTGTACACCATATACTGAATGGTTTATACTTTCCCAAATGATCTTCAAAGCTAGCTTTTTCATGAATCAAGTTTCCATATATTTTATGATCTAATTTTTAGCTCTCTGTTTTTTTCTTTCAATTTGTTTATCCCTTCACCAATACTTCACTGCTAACTTAAAAACCTGGTAAGTTCCTCTATGTGATCTTTATCAAGAGTATTTTGGCTCCTAAGACCATTCTTTCTTCTATATAAATCTTAGATTTTATACAATATTATATAAATGTTATATGTATATTTTTATATGTAATATTTTTCAAAAAAGTTTTATTTCATAAATTTGTTAGATATATCTCTACCATTTTATTAAAATTTTTAATTATATGTTTTTAATGATTTCTTTTTTAAAGTGATAGTTTCTAATGTTTGTTTCTGGTACACGGAAACACAAATAACTTTTGTATTTTTGTTTTATCCAGCAAACCTTCTCAACTTCCTTATTAATTTTCGTACTTTATCTGTATTTTCTCTTGTATTTCCTATAAACACAGTGCTTTTTCTGTGAGTAATTTCAGCTTTATTTCTTCCTTTCCAGTTTTTATACCATTTCATTTTCGTGTTCTCCACCAATAGACCAGTCTAACCTAGTATTGCACAGACATGATGATAGTAGACAACTTTTTTCCTGTTTTTAAAACTAAATTCTATGAAAGTTTCACCATTAAGTTATAAGTATTTGTAGATATCCTCTGTCGAGTTAAGAAATTTTCCTTTTTTGTTTTTAGTTTGATTTGATTTTTTTTTTAATTTTTTTTTTTCAACGTTTATTTATTTTTGGGACAGAGAGAGACAGAGCATGAACGGGGGAGGGGCAGAGAGAGAGGGAGACACAGAATCGGAAACAGGCTCCAGGCTCTGAGCCATCAGCCCAGAGCCTGACGCGGGGCTCGAACTCACGGACCGCGAGGTCGTGACCTGGCTGAAGTCGGACGCTTAACCGACTGCGCCACCCAGGCGCCCCTGTTTGATTTGATTTTTAAAAAATCTTTAATGGATATGAAATTTTAGCATGTTTTTTTCTACATTAATTTAGAGGGCAACATGATTTTTCTAAGGTTGCTAAGCACTGAAGTATCTCTTACTTTAAGGACTTTTACTGAATGGGGTGAACAAGAATTTTATTTTTCATGTTCTTGCTGGTACTAGAAAAAGTGACACAGCCCAAGGCTTGTGCTGGGATCCAAAATGCATATATCCTTATCATTAACCTGGTCTACAAAGCAATCATCTCATAGAGGAAACTGCAAGAAAAACTTTAAGTCTTAAATGTATAACTAAGGAGAAAAAAAAAATTCTCCTCTAAAAATTCATAATCATAAAACAGCCTTACTTTTATTCCATCAAAAATTCACATAATCTCAGTGGTGTAAAGATTCCAAGATAAGGATTTAAACTGGTCCCTAGCTGTGCCTTTTGGGCTCAGTAGAATTAAAAAACAAAAATCCACTCTAGAGAGCCCATCTTTATTTCATCACTCCAAGAATTTTAACAGATAGAATTCCATAGGTATAAGTTAGAAATCACAAACACACTATTTAAAAAGGGGGTGGTGGTGAGAGTCGAATAATCAAAAATTAGGTGAAAAAAAAAGATAAAAAGCAGAATCAGACCCACAAAGACATAAAATATTGGAATTACCACATTCATTCTTTTTTGTCTTTTTTATCTCATTCATTGTTGCACATAAAACTAAATTCAAAAATATTTTCTTTTTTTAACATTTAATTTTCTCATGAATAACACATAAACTTTCCTTTCTCTAATGTAATAAATTAATGATATAGTCAGTTTAACTTGCAAGCTAAACCTGGTTATACTGAAATGGAATTTGATCACATTTATTTACCAAGCTATAAGAACTTCAGGAAACAAAAAAGAGTAGAAATAAGAATCGGTATTTTTCTGTTCAGCTTAAACAAACCAGTAAGATTGTAAATATTGTATTATACTAAAAATACCAAAACATACATTGATAGCTATTATACAAAACTATTTTTCAAACTTCTTTTTGTAGACAGATTCCATTTAGCTAAATACTCTAAATGATAAGTATATTCTAAGTTATTAGAATATACTTTACTTATGTAGCATGTTATTTTCACCCAAAAATCTCAAGCACTTTCAAATATCTTTACATTTGTCTTTTGAAAAGTTCTAGAAAGGAGTTGTAGTCTTCCTTGACCTTGAACTCCTGATTGGTCTTATGGTGCACACTCCGCCAAAAATGAGCCAATCATACATGGTCTGTCCTTGTAATTTTTTAAACTGGAAATCCAAAGCCAACTTGTAGGCAAAGGGAGAATTGATGGGTTTATGGACCCTAAGGAAGGCTGATTTTGAGCCTTAATTCCAGTTATTAAACTTTAGGGATCTATGAACCAGTAAATTGCTTTGCTGAAGCTTATTTGAATTATTTCCATAACTTGCAACCAAAACGGTCCTGATAACTACACTTATATAAAGAAAATGAAATCCTGAGATGGTTTCACTGCATGCTGATAGTAATAGAAGGCAATGGATGAATAATACTTTTAATGCCTTTTCTACCACAAGGTTAGAGAATTGGGAAGAGTCTGAGGGAAGTTCTTTTGAAGCCCTGCTTTGACCAGAATGTACTTCTTCCCTCTGATTTAATCTTGAGGGTCAAAGTTAGGATTATTTAAAGTTATTCCTTATAACAAGGTTTAGGATCCCTATATTTTGAAAATTAAAATTTCTGGTACCGAAAGGAATTCCATCAAGAAGCCCTTCCTGGGTGTAATGTTATTTTCCAGTTTTCTTTTTGAGAGTTTACATCCCCTCAAGAGGAAGGGACTGAAATTTAAGGGAAGAATGTAACAATTATTGTGCATTTCATGCTATAGTAAGGACCCAGTTGGCCCATTTCAATTTCTTTTCCAGTTATGTGTCAAGGGATGAATTGTGCCCCCCATCCCCAAATTCTTGTGTTGAAATCCAAAACTCTAGAGGTGCCTGGCTGGCTCAGTTGGTGGAGCATGTGACTCTTGATATCAGGGTCATGAATTCAAGCCCCACGTTGGTGGTAGAGATTACTCTTAAAAAAATTCCAAGAAGAGGAAGAGGAGGAAGTAAGATCTCAAATTCTAATGTCATCCTCCATATTATAAATGCAATTTACATACTTATTATTTGGCAAAAATTGACAACTTTATACCCTGAGAAGAGAAACCATACTGCTTTTCTTACTTTAAATTAAAAAAAATAGCTTCAAGGGTAAAGCAGTGGGTCTTTGTATCTACCCATAGATAGGAAACATCAACTCTAATAAGAAAGATAACAAATAATGACAATTCTTAGGGGTAATCTCTGCACTAGTCTACACTTGAAATCAAAAGCACTCTTTCCAACTATATTTAGGTAACAGAAGAAAAACTTGCTGAATATACCTGTCAAACTATTAATTCAATAAATATTTGTTTTGTGCCCATTATATTAAGTGTTATATCATATATAAATATCAAAACAGACATTGACTCCTGATTCTGTGGAACTTTCAGTTTAGTTAATAGAAGCCTGGTTTAAAAAAAAAAAAAAAAAAAAAAAGTGTGATGCTTACAGGAGCCTGGAATGGAGGCAGAGAGGGAGAGTGTCTGAGTCCAAATAACACTTCCTGGAGGGACCACTTATTCCTATTCCGTACTCAGATATCAACAGCCAGGAGGACTTTAAAACTTGAGTAAATAAATGAGCATACCCTCTTTCATATGGTCTTTGTTATCTGTACATACTTTGTAAAAAGGCTGGCACAAAAACTAAATATTATCCATGGTCTACTTTTCCTGTTCTAAATGTATATATTCATGTATTCATTACACAAATATTTTATTAAAGGAACCTATAGAAACCAGGCCTCTTAAGCTGACTGAAAAGCCTCAGTATGAAGTGACATATTAGCAACCACCTAGTCCTTGGCTTACTTTTTCCAGGCTCATATTCTAACATGGTAGGGACGTCAGATTATAATCTTACCCACACAGAACAATAGCATTGAAATGTTTCTAGACTTGGGTTAGCATCTCCAGAAACAAAAAGATCACTCTTTCTTCTATCAAGATATTACATCTCTGAAAAAGTCTGACTCCAAGTGGTTCTGTTTTTAAACTGAATTATACCTCATAATACCTTGCAGCATCTTAATTCAGTAGCCTTTGGACATTCAGAATAAAGCTAATCCCACTACCACATAATACTGTTTTTAATTCAGAAAATAGTAGTGAGATTTTTGTGAAATTAAAATAGGCTTAGTAAAGAAAATGTGGAAAACTAAAAGAAGTAGATAAAAAGAGGAACCAGACATATTCTCGGTACCCAAGACACCCACATTTAAAATATTGATATTCTATTTGCAGCCTTTTTACTGTAAGTGATTTTCTCTGTCATTTTACATAATTTTATCCTCACATATGTAAACACACACACACTCTAATTGAGTTTCCATCTAGTGGGGAGAATC
The DNA here is from genome assembly GCF_018350155.1 of Leopardus geoffroyi. Classification (NCBI taxonomy): domain Eukaryota; kingdom Metazoa; phylum Chordata; class Mammalia; order Carnivora; family Felidae; genus Leopardus; species Leopardus geoffroyi. The sequence continues at coordinate 68,681,341 of NC_059328.1, forward strand.
TGCCATTGAGGATAAATAGGCAGGCACTGGAGAAAGACAGATCTGGGTTCAAAGTCAAGCATTATCTTGCTAGCTTTTATTACCTCCAACATGTTACTTAATCTCTCTTAGTCCCAATTTTTGAATCCATAACTAGAATCTACTTCTTGAGGTTGTGACTAGCATTAATTAACATAGAATGTTTAGTACAGTGTCTACCAAAAAGTACATGCTGAATGATGATTAAAATTATTATGTTTGTGTCTATACTATTCTGTAAAGCTATCAAATATAATAATGTTCAGGCTAAAAGTTTCTCGATTCTTTTAACCTTTCCTCATATGAAATGTTTTTAAGTCCCCTTGCCATACAGGCTACTCAATCCTAGAAGGTTTATAATTTTTCTATTTGTATCTTCTTTAAAATGTTGCTCTCAGATTTGATCGTGGTAATCTGAAGAATCTGAGTTAGAATCAGATCATGTCCTTCCCTATTCTATGAACATCCTAAATTTATTAATGCAATATAAGTTATTTCTTCTTCACCTCCTTCTTCTCCTTCTTCCTCCTCTCCTCCTCCTTTCCCCCCACCTCCTCCTCCTTATACTTCTTCTGTAACCATAATATATACCATTGATTCCTTGCCAGGTAAAGCTCTTCTTTTTTTCCTCTTAATACTGTTAGTAAATCTCATATCTCTCAAATTGAATTCAGGCAGTTGATGTTTTGTCCCAAGGCAGAACCTCACAATTATTCCAACCAAATTATATATGGTTAGATTCTGCCCATTTTTTAGTTGTTAAGAACTTTTAGATCCTGTTCTTATAATCTAATGGATCTACAACTCTTCCTGTTTCATGTGACCAATTTTTGACAGGTATGCCTTCTTCAGCTTTATGTCAGTCATTGATAAATATGTTTACATCAGACAAAGACAAAGCCAAGACTGGTGGTATACCACTTGAAAAACCTTTCTCCGGGTGCCTTAAAATTACCATTGGGTGCAATCATTCAGCCAGTTATGAAAACACATAATAGTACTATTCCTAAATCTGTATTTCTCTATCTGGTCCACAAGGATATAAAGAAAACCTTATTAAATGACTTGCTAGAATCCAGATGTCTATTTCTATTGCCCTCATATACTGGTTTATCAACTTTATAGAAAAAATAAATAAATAAGATTGGGCTGCATAGCTTATTCTTGTTGAATTTATACTTTCTCCTAATAGCAACTTTTAAAAAATGCTCACAAAATTGTCTTTTGTGATTGTGATTTGTAATTGTCTTTTATAAATATAATCTAGGCTATTCTCTCCCCAGCAACATTATTTTCATGGATTCTAAGTTTGCAGACTGCCATTTTTTTTAACATAGTGTTTTTCTCTTATCCCTTTCACTCTATTTCTCAAAGGTAACCAGCTAAACACTCCATAATCTTACTGAGAAGTTCTCTAGTAATAACTCATAGAGGTCCAGGGACATACTGGCACTTAGACCGGTCAGATTCTCCAAGTAAGGCACATGGGTGAAGTGCTCAAACCATGAATTTAGCGATCTTGGCTCAAATCATAGCTATACATTTCTCTAGTTGTATGATCTGGGACAAATTATTCAGTCTGATAATAATGCATGTTTTATAGCTAGGATGATTAAATGAAAAATGCAAATAAATATTAGTGTATGATACCTACTCTGTCCTCAATGAATGTTATTTACATTAGAAACAATCTAGCTACATTGTCTTTCAATTTTTGGCCAATGTCTAATGACCTTGACCTCATCCATTCCACAAATACATATTGAGTAGTACTTGGTACATACAAGGTACTCAAGATACTATACTGAACAAATCAAAGTCCTTGCACTCATAGCGCTTACACTGTAGTTCAGGAGAAGAAAAACACATAAGTATGTGAAGTAATGGCAGTCAGTGATTAGAAGAATGAAAAGTTTAGGAATCAGAGTATGTTAGAGAGAATTATTTTATAAAGAGTGGTCAAGATCCTGAAGAGATGGCATGTGAACAGAGATATGAATGAACCAACAGGGAAGAAACATAAAGAAGTAAAAATGCTTTCCTTTCTTTTTCATGAATAAATTTTATGTCTTGAACTTAAAAAAAAAATGAGCCTATTCCTGTATTGATCTTCTTCCTTATTTCATGCTAAGGAAATCGTTTTTGTTCTCTTTAGCATCTCTCACAAGCCCCAGCTCTTTTTGTGCTTTAGTCTTGCTGATGTTATTTGTATAGGTCTATGCTATCTTCATATATTTGTGCTTGATTATGTGCCCCCCTTTTACCTTTTTCTGCACATACTGTTTTAAATTCAGAGCCTGTCAGTTGGTCCCTGTGCTGCACACTGGTTTCTCTGGTTTCCTCCCCATTCTCTTGCTCATTAGAATCATTTGTGTTTGCATAGGCAGAACACTGCTTAAATCAGACTCTGAGAGCACATGGCCACTTTTCCCCAAGGTTCCCATCATTTCCATCTTACCTACTGGTTTCTGTCAGAATTGGGTCCAGAGTAGGAGTTCCCCTTACTGCTTACTCTGCCTTCTGGGAAATGAAATTATCGGCAAGGTCGGTCAAGAAACTGTCAGTGTTTTGCTTTCTGAGGAATGAAAGTTTCTGCAGATACTTTGAGACTGAAATCCCTAGTGCTAAGATAAGTTGCTGCCCTGATAATTTTGTGGTCTGTACTAGAAAAACATCCTTCTGTATAGGAAGTCTGTAGTGCGGTCACAAAGTGCTATCACTTCTCTGTGTCTCTTCTTTTATATTCATATAGATTATTCTCCAGTGTGTTCCCACCTACAGGTTCTTGAATTTTCATGTAGGTTCACAGCTTCTAACCAGTAAGGACTATTCACCTATTTTTTTAATTAGCTTGGTCTAATTACAATTAAAAATAAATTAGATTAGAAATTAAAATTGTTACATGACCAAATTCTATGCCTAGGAAGCCAGGAAGTTTCCCTACAGCTTAATATTAACAAGCAGCATGAAATCATAGAAGACTTTGGAACAGAAGGTAGCGTCTATTCTTGACCAGGCCATATACTATCTTGCAGATATCAGAACTGAAGGGCCCTTACCTGAAAGATGGGAGATCTGGACTCTACTTTTGCTGAAGAGCAAAATGTCACCTAACACAGTTAACTGACTTGCCCACAGTCTCACAGCTACTTAGAGATGGTGATTGAAAGATAAGGTGATTTTCCCTTAGGCCAGTACATTTCACCCCACCAGGTTACCTTCCATTTCCCCTCAGTGAAAGTCAAGCAATATCTGCCTTTTCTACCTCACAGAGTTGTTGTGAGAGGGAAGGAGCTAACAGGTGTGTAATGACAGTGGTTGTGTAAAGGGGTATTAGGATAATGATTTTAATGATTTAATCTGTTGGTTTCTGCGGGCTTTTTTCCCTCCTTCTTGTTCAAGAGATTTGCATTTTAAATTTAAATCTGTGGTGAAATGTGCTTACTTTGTCAAAGATTTACAACAAATTACAGGCTGCATCCCACAGAGGAGAGAGCCTGGGTTTTTTGGCAGCCCTGGGACCAGGATGATAATCCTTATTCTGTCACTCAGAGGATTCATGACAATACATCTCTTAATTTCTCTGACTTTAGTTTTCTCATCTGTTAGAGAGCTAAACATTCCTATATCTTAAAGTTGTGAGAATTGACACAGAAGGGCTCGATATCAGTGGTTATTTTTGTTTGTTTTTTAATTTGGTTTTCCTGTATTTTTCTCCTCCTTCAGACTATGAGCTTCTTGATGGCAGACGGTACTTATTTATCTTTGTATTCCTGGAGTCTGGCACTCAATAGCTACACAGTATGTTTGTTGAATAAATTATTTACCAAGGTGAACAAGAGTGGGTCTGAGGGCAGCAGCATTTTGGAAGTCAGTGTTTTTCCAACTCGACTGTTAAGAGCATGATGTTAAGTTTCATGAAGGTACTTCGGGCGCTGCTCAAAGTAGACAGGGTGTAGCTGAGTGAACTCTTGGCCTTCATGTCGCTTTAATCAGAGCATACATAATTGTTTCTTATTAACAGATCGGGTTGCTATGCAAGATTGTTTCTAGACAAAAATGTTTTTCAGCTAAAAGAAAGTTGAAAGAAGATATGTAGGCTTTAGAGTCTCAAAGACATCTCTAGTACTTATTTTACAAATTAACCTTCCTTTGTCAGAGTTGCCTCATTTCTCACAGAATTTGTAGCATTTCAGGTTGGTTATAGATGGGCAGGAAGGTATCACACGCACACCTGCCATTTCCCAATATTCAGCCAAGAATACCAAAGTGGATTCCACCTGGATCCAGGTGGCCATTTGTATCAGAAGCAGGTGCATGCACACACAGCATACCTTGGCTTGGCTTTCCTCTTCCTCTGGTTCCCTATGGGCCACACAGCTGCCAGAGACACTACTGCCAGGGTTGAAAAACACAACTTTTAAAACTCAAACTTACTATCCTAGAAGCATTTATACTCTAGGCACTTCCACGTAAGAAAATTCTTACAGACACTGGTTCTCCCATGTTCTAGAACCAAACTAGCACGGACAAGAAAAACTCCTCTGGGCAAGATGGGGAAGAGCTGGAAAAGTCAGGGCCAAGGGTTCCTGAATAGTATCTCTGCCTCCAGCTTCCAGTGTTCCTGTCTCTCTGGAGGTTTATTTTGAAGATTAAATAAAGTAAGGGTAACACTAAAATATTTCGCAATGTGTAAATGATTGAGCTTGGGCACTAATAGATCAGAACAGATGCTGGTCATAAACTACCAGCAAGCCTTGCCCGTGCTTGCCAGCTGAATGCCAGCCCTGAAATAAAAGACCATTAAAATGTCTTCATGATATCTGTCACATAGAGATGGTACTTGATTAATGTTAATCCCGTCTACCCTGCTTCACAACTTCCTCTTGAACAAAATCCAGTAAAAACAAAATGGCAACTCCAAGAAGACATATCCCCAAAGAACCAGACAAGTCAGGCTTATTATTTTATGAAGGTAACATATTAATAGATAATAAATTAATATATTAATTTCTCTTCACACCAATAATACCAAAATTCATTCTGTGCTCTACAGTAAAAACGGATATACTTTAAAAAAATAAATTGTACTAGGGATCCTGGGTGGCTCAGTCAGTTCAGCGCTCAACTCTTGATTTCGACTCAGGTCATGATTCTAAGGTCATGGGATGGAGTCTTGCATTGGGGTCCGTGCTGAGTGTGAAGCCTGCTTAAGACTCTCTCTTTCTTTCCCTCCCTCCCTCCCTCTACCCTTCTCCCCTTCTTGTGTGCACATGTTCTCTCGCTTTCTCTCTCTCAAAAAAATAATAATTGTAAACTACTTCCCAATGTAAACTATTCCCCAAGTTAGAATCCACCTGTGAACTAGTACTATATCTTAGTTATACGCATTGGGGCCATTGTCTCTTTCCTCCTTTATCATTTTCCCTACTAGGAATGGTTAATTCATTAAATTTAGTTAGATTCTATCAGTTGCTTTAAGCCAATGTTTTCCAGAGGTTGGCATTGGAAAAGGAGAACACTACCAAAACCACCTGGGTCTTTTTCTCCACTCCCCAAAGTCCTCCCAGAGATTTCAATGGCTTCCTTCCTATTAAGAACATTCCAGAATGACTATTCAGAGTTTGCTATAACAGTTAGTCAATAACACTTGCATTTGACAGACTCAAAGTCAGGCAGGGGTAAGAAAGCTTTATAATGAAAAGAAGGAAAGGCTTCAAGTAAGCACTGATTGGAAGCTGCTGGCATGGAGAAGCTACACGTGGGTTAACTAAAAGTGAGAGTCTTATATGGTGGTTTGGGAAGCACATTTGTCTTTTTCTAGTTGGTCTTGAGTTAGAAGTAGAATCAAAACACAGGGAAGCTGGCAGTCGGCGATCTAGTTCTGATCACTCTGGGTTGATTGCTGCAGAGGTTGTGGGTCAAAGTTCTATTGTCGTATTTGGTTTGAGTATTGTCTATTTGTATATTCAGTTTCTTAGACAATATGAACATATATGTAGAAAACCTGGAGGAATTCATAAAAAAGCTCTAGAAAGAATGAGTTTAGCAAGGTCTCATGATATCAGGTCAGTGCATAAAAATTAATTCTATAGCTAAATCCATAGAGATAGAAATAGATTAGTGGTTGTCAGGGGCTGGAGGAAGGGTAATGAGGAGTGACTACTAATGGCTATGGGGTTTCTTTTTGGGGTGCCAAAGATGTTATAAAGTTATAAAGGGTGATGATTTCACAACCTTGTGAACATACTAAAACCACTGAACTATACTGTTTAAAAGGGTGAATTTTATTCTGTTAAATACATTATAAAAGCATTATAACTTTACTTATATAAACTGGCAATAAGCAACTGAAATTCAAAATGTAAAAAATATTATTGACAGGAGAGTCAAGAGATATGAAATACTAAGGGATAAGTTTAACAAACTATGTGAAAGATCTGTACACTGAAAACTGCAAATATCTCAGAGAGAAATTAAAGAAGACCTCAATAAATGGAGAAACATTCTATTAAAAAACAAGCATCTGCCAGAACGAACTATGGTAAGTATGTGCAGGATACCTTAAGTAACTTAGCTTAGGAAAAAAGTTGAACTAGCCTTTGTGGAGGTTTTGTTAATGGCACAACAGAGGGAAGAAAGAAGGACATCTTTGTAGCAGAGGCAAAACTGGATTGTATCAGCTTCAGTAGTGGAGAAGACAGGGCTGAGGGATGGGCCAGAAGTAGAGATGAGATAGGATGACAAGTAACTGACCAGTATCACCATTTAGTCAGGGTTCTCTCAGGTCTCAACATCAGGTCATGCATTTGCTGGGCAGTAGGAATCTTGTTAACAGCTAATCTTTGTGTGGCTGTTAGACTAAGCCAAATTTGAAGCTAGCATGCATATAGGCATGCCTTGCCTGTACTGATTTTCCTGCTTTTTACTTTTCAGTCTTTACTTTCTCTTTGCTTTATAATTCTTAGTTACTCTTACCACTTTTATTTCTATTTAATTGTAAATCTCCTTAAATTCTTTTTGGAATATGAAGGATTATAAACTAATAAGTAAAAATTAGGGTGCTAATAGACAAGTGTCTTTAATTGTGTTTAGCTATTTCAGAGTATAATAAGCTTAACCAGATACTCTTCTAATGTTACGGATTTATGGAAAAAACTAAGCACTTTTGAATAAAAAAGAGTGAAAATCATAAGCTATGAGCATAAAAGTGGATGGATTCTTTAAGTTGTTAACTTAAAATAAAACAATCAAAACTACCAGCAACTGGGTGCCTGGGTGGCTCCGCTGGTTAAGCATTCACCTCTTGATTTCCGCTCAGGTCATGATCTCACGCTTTGGTTTGTGAGATAGAGTTCCAGGCTCTGCACTGGCAGTGAAGAGCCTGTTTGGAATTCTCTCTCCTCCTTTCTCTGCCTCTCCCCCATGCTCGCTCTTTCTGTCTCAAAATAAATAAATAGACTTAAAAAAAAAAAAAAAAACCACCAGCAACAACACTGGCATATATGTGATAAAATATTCTCATTATAAAGCTATAGTCAATATAAAGCTATATATTTCAAATTGTAGCTCTAAAATCTTTTGCTAGAATACAACCCAATATGTGAGAATATGTGAGAATTTTCAAAATTGTTTCACATCAGGTTGTACAGTTTTAGGCATCTATGCGGCAGCATTTTGAAAGTTGTCAGTGTTTTATGCTATTAATGGTACCAAAATAATAGCAAATATTTGAGGGCTGACTTACTACGTGCTAAGTACTACCTGTATGAATTCATACAGCCCTCACAACAACACTATAAAATACGTGCAACTATGATTCCCATTTTATAAACAAGGAAAGAAAGAGTTAAAGATGAGCCTCCATAACTTGCTCAAATTATAGAAGCCTGAACATGGTGGAGCTAGGGTTTGCTCTGGTGGTCTGATCCAAATTCTAAGCTTTGAGCTCGTGTTGCTTTTCTAAAACAATTTTTCAAACATCCTAAAATTAACATTAACTAAAGTTAAGTGAATCTACACTTTATGAGACCCTTTAGAGATCTTTTTCAACAGATCTTTTTCAAGATAAAGTAGAAGAAAAGGTTCTTCTTCAATATTGTTTTTATTTTTAAAAAGTAACATCTGTGGCTTTTTGAAAGGATATGTCAAATGCTTCAGTGGTGGCGTTTCAACAACTTTTGCAGAGCAAAGTAATTTAAAATGGTATTTACCAAATTCTTGACTGTACCAAATTGCAGAATTTTAAGTAAGAAGTGAATATAAATGATTTCACCTAGGTATAGCCTCATGGTTATTAAGCATTAAGAAAAGAAATTCTACTTCTCCATGCCTGTGTTCTGTTAAGAGTCAATAATAATAATAAAAATGTTTCATGCTTTTAGTATGGACAGAGACTTAAGTTAATTTGCCAAATTAATTATCCAATTTTATGAATTGAATATGTCTTTTATCTCACAATTTGGCAGGAAAACTAAAAAGGGAAAGACGACAAAATTTTTGAAAAATAAATACTATGATTACTAGAAACAATTTTACTTTTGTTATTTAGAAGAGCTTTCCTTAGTGAAAAAAAAAATTGAAAACTTCCAATATGAGGAAGATCCAATCATACATACCAATATCAGTTTCTAGGTGACATGGGAAATTATTTGTGATTTTCTTTTAAATGGTGTCTGTCTCAACAATTGACATATATAATTGTTCTAATAAAGATTTAATGGTGAAGCTGTTTAGGTAAGTCTTTAATAAAATGATGTTTGCTCTGAAATAAAATTAAGAACAGTTAGTTTAAAATTTCAAGAGATGTACATAAGGACAGAAGTATTTCAGTAAGACTACTATAATAAGCACAAAGGCTCTTTTCAGAAAATATGTATTACTCAGGACTTTTCACTGATATGAAGGATATTATGCAAATGGCATAATTTATAGGAATTTTTAAAAAACAGTATGTTTAATACAAGTGATTCTCACTTTGTGGAGTTAGTTCATTATGATCATATTTCCCAGTTGACATACTTGCATAAAATTGAGTTATATTCATAAAGGAAAATGTTTTCACCTGTAATTACAAAAAAATTTGTATATGAAAATACAAAATATAAAATAAAATTAAGAATGATAATAATGGTACTAAAAATAAACATAAATAAGAAACATAACAATTTGGGATAATAAAAAAATGTTTCTAATTCGGGTTAAGGAGATCATCTCAATTCTTAATAAATACCCTCTTTTGAAAAATATACCCTTAAAAAGACTACTTTTTGAACGTATCTGAGACTATCAATTGCTTCCAGTATTTTTTTAGTTAAGGGTTAGCTTGTTTGCTTTTGTGTTTAGCTGTTTCTGCTGTATTAGTGTGTCTTAATTATTTTTTTTAACTAGTAAGTCTTTTAAGCCATGTCTATTAATACTTAAAAGGTATTTGCTTCCACCCTTTCTTTGGTTGAAAAAGACTGATTCCTTTTATGTGTCCTGCTTTGGTGAACTACACTTATGGGATATAAGGTCATACAAAGATAATCAAAATCATCATTTGCTACTGTCAAGTTACCTTGCCATGTAGGGAAACTGAACAGGTTACAGAAAGCAAAGAAAATGGACGAGTAAACATCAGTGAAAGAGTGGTGGAAAGTATTGTCAAGTGAGGAGAAAAAGAGAAAACTGGTGAATAAATACAAGCAGAGACAGGATTGAGCTAACTGGTGAGCATGAGGGGGGGCAGCACTTAATTTCAGTATTGGGCTATGCGGTAAATGCACAGATGGGGTAGCATATATGCAAATCCTTTGAACACAGTAAAGCACCATTACTATTACACGATACATTTCTTCATATCTTACAAAGTATATAGACAGTGTAATTCAGCATTCACTCACATATAAGTTATTGACCACTGGAACTCAAAAATTTAAATGTTGATAGGAATGAGGAAGAAAAGTGAGTGAAGGGCAGTTGGATTGAACATATAGTTCTCTACATCTGTTTTTCTATTTCTCACTTTACAAAGATATGGGTGAAGGGTCACCTCGTGGGCTCAGTTTGGGGAGCATGCAGCTCTTGATCTCAGGGTCATGGGTTCAAGCCCCACATTGGGTGTAGAGATTAATTAATTAAAAAACAAAACAAAACAAAACAAAGACGTGGGTGAAGATATATTTTACTTTCCTTTAATGCCACTATTAAAGTAGAACACAAAACACTATTGCTGATTAGGTGATTCATGGCACATGATGTTTTGCCTTGATTTTGAGGAGGTCCCAGGGAATGGTAGAGAATGTGATACATGTTTTCATTAAAAGGGAAGGCCTCTCCGGCTGAATGTTGCTATGAGGTAACATCCATCCAATGTTGTTGGACCTTTCCATTTTTTTTTTCAGAAGCTGGAAATCCATGTTTTGACTGAAACCTCCTAATTTTTAAAACTTGACAAAAACAGATTAAAAACAAACAAAATACTATATGACTCAACATCTGTAAGGCCAATGAATTACATTTGTTGGCTAGATTTTATACAGATCAGTAGTCCGTGACCTCTTGTATGCTGTGCTAAGAGCTGGCATATAATGTTTAGTGAGATTTTAAGGAGCTTACTGTCTAGTGAGAGAGGAGTAAATCAATAAATACAATGATGTGTAATAAGTGCTATGATAATCAATGTTCATTTTTATGGTTCTCCAACACTCAAAAATTGCATATCATCAAAGAAAGAGAAAATAATATTCAGTATGATCTTCTTAGTTGGCAAAGTACTATATGTCACACATTTTGAAAAGAGTTTTAAAAAACTAGGAATGTAAACAAAAGAAATAGAATTTAAAGAAATAGAATTTCAACAGAAAAAGAGAACATCCTCCTTGGAAATTTTGATTAATTTCTCCTTAAGATAATATTAATAAAATTTGCTAGTGATTTCGCAGGAAAAAAAATGGTTAAAATGTTTTTTGGCTCTTGGATGTAGGGTTCCAGTCTTTAACTGCTTGGTGAATCATAAATGAACTCCGATGGAAATATGATACTTTCACCATAATGCATAAAATATCAGACGTTCTGTGTTTGAATAAAACCAAAATACCAGGGTATAAAATAATAACTCTTGAAAGGCTTCATGTAAGTCCCACTGATTCCAATTTCTGAAGTTCCCTAAGTTATATAAGTTGTTGGGACAGGAAAGTAGAAGGGAGAAAGCTTGTTCTAGGTAATACGGAACAGACGGCCAATTTTTCAGTATCTCTGAATTCAAAAATTCAAAAGCATTAATTTACTGCCTTCCTTGAGCTGTTTCTTACCTCTCCAACACACACACACACGAAGATAATGGTGCTACATACTCCCTGGACAATTTGTCTGTATTTGTGATTCTCTTTACTTAAAAGCACACTCACACACATTGTTATTAAATTAATTTTTTTGAAAATACTCAAATTTTCATTGTAGTCACTAATTTGTAAAGATAGTAAAATATTTACATATGGTCTGTAAAAATATTTCAGTAAGTTGACTAAACAAATGTGTTAAGTAAATTTATGTATGTGTGTTTATATGTACACTTGTAATAAGTATATTTGTATAAGATTTCTAGGTTATTTGACTTATAATATCCATATCAGCAAAGCAGTGTGGAATATTTGGATAAGAAGTAGCCTTATTATTGAACTAAATATTATAGTAGTGTTCATGATTATAGGATTCTGACTCATATATTCCATAAATACTTTTTAATAACCAACCACAGCTCAGGTCCTTTGCCAGACACTGAAGGGGCCACTGTTCTTTAAAAATCTGAGACTAGATAAAGTGTTTCAAAAATTACTTCATCTGATTGGTGTGTACCATTCTGAACAGTATAATGTTACTTCCTATATAGACGCTTGGAGGTATTTTGGAAGCCATTTATACATCTCCATATAAGAATGTGGGCAGGGAGAGAGATGCTTCCAGAGAGGATGTTCCTGATAGGACTTTTAGTCATGTAATGAACTTTTATTTTATTTTTTAATGTTTATTTACTTATTTTGAGAGAGAGAAAGCAAAAGAAAGAGAGCACACATCGGGGAGGGGAAGAAAGAGAGGGAGAGAGAGAATCGCAAGTAGTCTCCACGCTGTCAGCACAGAGTTCAGCCTCAGGCTCGATCTCATGAACTGTGAGGTCATGACCTGAGCCAAAATCAAGAGGGGGACGCTTAACGGACTGAGCCACCCAGGCTTCCCGCATATAATGAACTTTTAAAAGACTGTTGTCTCCCCAAGAGTTCGTGATGCTACATTGCTCTAACAAAGGCCTTTAACAGTTGTATTAGTTCACCGAGAGCTTTGCATACCTCCTTCCTAAGGTCTGAGTATTGTGGGTGATGGGAATAAAACCGTAGTATCATAGATAGGTATATGGATGGTTAGGTAAGGGAGAAAAGGACTGGAGAAGATAGAGACTTCACATTTTACTAAGTGCCACAAACATAGATTGAGATTTCAATATGCATAAAATTAGGACCTCTCTGGTAAATAAAGCTAAAAGAAATTTGTTGAAAGGACGGGTCACAAAATTGAAATAAAACCTGAATGAACTCACCAAAACCTAATAGAATGGAGAGGGGTACAGTATCACAAAGGAAAAACTGGATGAAGTTTCCAGAAGAAAGATGACTAGAAAGTAAAAACAACACACATATATCTCTCCTGTTTTGTTCTGTGTAGGAGATAGTTAAGTGAAAGCTTATTTTCCTGAATGTTTAAAAATAAATTTGGGGAGAAACTTTTATAAACTTATTCTATAACCTCACCAAATCTGGGGAAATGTTCCATCATTTTCATTATTTTTGTGAGTAAGAAATGCATCTTCAGGGGAAAAAAGAACAATAAGATCTATTTGAGAGAAAATTTTGTGAAGTAATAGTCTATAAAGAAATAGTCTATGGTTAAAATTCCCGAATGCCGTGCGTATTAAGCATATAATATAAACCTTTATGTCCCAATTAGCTTTGTGTATTTGCTTATACATTTTGGTGTATATTCTTATTTATTTTCCATGTGTATTTGCCCTTTGTTTCCACAGATGATTTATTTCTCTGGGGAAGGAGCATGTTTACCCCTTTCCACTACCACCTAGAGCACTGAATTGAGGAAGTTTTCTAGGAGTGTTGAATAATTGCCTTTATTATCCCCACATTGGAAAAACTATGTCAGCCTGCAATCTCAGTAAAAATGCCAAATTAACAACGAGTATCAAAAATAATGTGCACATTTCTCTGACATTAAACCACCCTGTTGTACCAAACGCAGCACAAATGGCCCTCCAACAGGGGTCCCGTGCAAACAGTAGATGATCAAAGAACACGTCAGCAGCAACACCAAGTCACGCTGGTGGTGTCAAGGACAATGTATTCTGAATTCTCTTTCGTATTTCTTCTGTGATATTGTGCCAGAACACAAATATATAGACACAGATATATACATATACATGTGCATATATATTTTACAGAATTTAAATAATTCATTCAGATAAATTATTTACAAGATTTAAAAATTCCTTTGTCAAACAGATTAATGGAACCTTGTTATTCAAAAGATAAATCATTTTATATGAAGTGGCAAAGACTTCAAGGGCTAATAAAGGTTTTATGAGAGATAAACTTTTAATGAATTGATACTTTTGCATGTACTTATTTTCTATATACATAAATATACACACAGATGCTTACACTGTTTTTCATATCAACATCAACATCTCTGACTTTTAAGGAAATAGTATTCACAGCGTTTAAAATAAAGTGTTTTTACAGATTTGATTTTTAGGAGCTGATAGATTATAATTCACCAAGCAAAGTAGAAGGAGGTTTAAATAAATAGTGTAAACGTTATAATCTGTGTAATGAGAACAATTTTATATATGTCATTTTCTAGGGTTTGCAATGTATTTAGCACTTATGTCCTTTTGCTGCACAGGTCTTAATCAGAAAGATGCTTTACTCTAGAAAATTATGGTGAACTAGTATTTGTATAATAAGACCCTAAGACCCTGGGAAGCATTTTTAAGGATTTTTATGAAGCCCAGTCCACTTTCTTCAGCTAAATTTTGGCATAGTTTCAATTTGAGACTCCAGTGAAATTCAATTGGTTTATTTTATAATTAAAAACAAGAAAATCATAGTAACAAAAATATATAATGTATAGCACTCATGTTTATAATAGAAACATCCATAAAGAAAGAAACATGTTCTAACTTTTCTCATTACTCCAAAGAGAATTGCATCTTTAATCACACAAAGCACAACTGCTTTCTAATTTTGTTTAAAGTGTTTCAATACTTACAAAACCCAGATCAGGTTATTATAAATCTAGAGCAAATTAGAATCATTGGCCTCTGCTCAGCTCTATGTAAGGGTTCTATGTAAATCATAAATTTAATGGCATACTAAGACACACATCTGTTTCAGTTTTGTAGAAGTTAATAATCTAACTATAGAGTATTTAAACACTTCTTTCATTAACTGGAAAATTGAGGTAAAGATAGACTTCCCTTAGTTAGTTATAAGGTGTAATATTTTACCTCCAAATTTTGATAAACTATAAATTTACCTACGTAGTTACAGGTAATTTTCTAAATATTCAATCTAGTATCTATTTTTGACATTACATGATTCCTTCCTATATAAGAATATTCAATATAAACAAATAGGCTAGCATTATCATCTCAAATCTACATCTGCATAAAATATTTTGATTTATATATATCATATCTTAACTCATTTTACAAGAGGGCACTGGAGAGAAAGTAAATATTGAGTAATTATATGAAATGTCAAAATTCATTCTTTTAAATATTTTTCAGATTCCTTATTTGATTACCCATAGTTTATTTTTAAATAATAAATGATTGTCTTCTGGGGATCCACATTATTTAAAAATAGTTTACATTCTTGAATCCTCAAACATTTACGTTTTATAGCTAGCATTCTCGCTCAACCTTTCTCTAATTTTATTTTAACCAATCATAAATATTTTTTCATGTTTATTTCCGTGACCTCTTTCTTGGAGACATGCTACTTCACATATAGCAGCAATCCAGTATTATAATGAATTATTGTGTTTCAATTATCATTAGATAATAAACAGGAAATTAGTTTTTCTTGTAGTGTATTCTACATTATCTGAACAATGAAATATATGTGGTTTGAATTTGGGTCATTAATTCAGGTGGTAAGGACATAGTTCTAATTAAATTGGTGTCATAAATTACATTCCCATAATGAAGGGGGGCACTCTTTTAATGCACTAGAAGAGTTATTTGTAGATATGTGATTTTGGTAACCAGGACAGTTGGATAGGAGGTGGATGGTTGAGAGCAACACACCTTCATCACTGAAACGAAACCATTCAAAGAGTATATTGTCCAGGTGACCATTCAGCAATGTCTTTTTATTGTGGAATAGCTGGAGAGGTTATGTGTTTTTATTTTTTAACCTCAAACAAAAATTTTTCATTGAATATAGCTCAGCAAGACCTTATCATTTCCAAATCATTTCAGCATCCCCTTGCGATGTAAGTGACATTTTAGTATGATTCTAAATTTGGATGCTAATTTTAAAGAAAACGAATTCTTTTCTGATGCTCTTTTACTTATCAAAAAACATGTGCCTATTACATCATTGTTTGGTCTGGGTCCTAAGTGATTGATTTCATAGTGACCTTAAGAATGCACTGTAATGAGCTGCAATAAGTTGAAACTTAATTATAAGGATTTAAATTATTCTTGAAAACAGAGATGGCAACATTTTATTATCTTATCAAGAAACTATGATGAAAGCTAGGTTTAGAAGAAAAATCTTTGCAAATTGCTATTCTATTTTCCATGTGCATAGACAAATTTATGGTTATTAAAATAATATGCAACAAGGAGAGGCCTTTAAAAAATAAAGCAGGTAAGTGGAGGTAAAAAAATAACTATCATATTAGAAAACAAAATAATGAAAAATATTAGTAACAGGTAATTATACAACCAGAGGATCAACTAAAGTCAAGGTCAAACATCTCACATTACACAATTTTACACTATAAAATTTTTTCAAAACTGAAACAAAATAATTTTTATGCTTAAAAAGTACTAAGATCATAGATTAGAATTATTATTATTTCACGCTTTTTAAGATAATTATGTTTTCTAATATGAAAATGTTAGAAGTGTTATATAATTGTATCTTCGACTGACTTTCTAAAATGTCAAGAAGGCATTTGTGAATTTGTTTCCTGACTCCTAAAAGCCTTTTTAAAGTTTGCTGTGCTACAATGAACTATGACGTGAATAATCAAAGTCATTCTCAGAGACACTAAAAATTCAATTTGGACTTCGGTGAAATTGCTATTTGGTTACCTTTGAGGGTTTAGATTAAGGAGAGTGGAGTTGCCTCTACTATTAACCATTGCCTAGCTTTTGTTCTCACCCAAGCACTGCATGTTTGCTTCACCAAGAACTGCCCATTCAAATGTCTTACATTTAAAACAGAGATGTGATTTTGGTTACTCTTAGTTTAACTTCAATATATAGTTTTTTAATTTAAAGAAATTTCATCTATATTGTTGATAGAGGTTTTCTGCGTGTATTAAAAAGCGATTGGGGAGGCTATTTTTAAACTGTGGACTTTAATAAAATATTTGGTTGTATGATGAACAAAATAGTTATTACATGAAGTTATAGACTTTTTTGTATAAAATGAATGCTCTTATCGGTATACTTCAAGGTTTGACAGAAACATTGATAGAAGAAGGCCTATAAGACCCAATTATAGAAAATCCTCAAAGTGCAGAGATTAACAAGAGTTATGGGAACAATCTATGGGAAAGAAAGACTAACTTAGAGTTGTGTAAGATTCAGTGAAACAATGATTATGTAGGACATCTTTTTTAATTTGCTTACTTTGGAGTATCATAATGACAACAGCATAAAATTTTTACAATCTTTAATATACCATTATACATATAAGCACTCTAGGTGCACAGTCATTCTACCAGTTGTATTGGTGGATTTAAAAAAATTAATTATAAAATGGTAAGTATTCAATAATATACGTGATTATATACTTCCAAATAATATCATTAAGCACAGTTTACCACACATGATCAGATGCATACCATAGTTGAAATGTTTGGAAACTGCATCTCTACATTTTAGATGGAGCTTGGGTTTCTTGGACAAAGATTTACTCAGCCCGAAGAGAGCTGGGAGAATAGTTAAACTCATTGGCTTTGCCAATGGTTTCATATGTTTCTGCTCTCATGGAAAATGAGTTTTGATTTCTTTTCAGACTACATGCATGGCAAAGTTAAAATGAAAAACAAAGCCAGCAACTTTCAACCAGTTCTAGTTAAGTTTGGTATTCACATATTGGCTTTGATCTGCTCTAGACCTTTAAAAGATTTATTTTCTAGAGTAGGAAAGCTAGTTTCAGCACTAAGCATCACTGAACAGTAATGATAAAGAAACAGGAATTGGTTAACTTTAGGGTGAAATCTAGCTAATTTTATTTCCGTTCCTGTATTAGAAGCTAGACCAGTTTCACCTGTTACTTGTTTACTTATGTGTTTTGTTTTACAACTCTCACAGCGCTGTTACCACAGGCAAAAACATACTCCCCATAATGAATACGCCTACTCTCATTAATAGTTCTCTATTCCTGTGTAGCTCAAACTTACAGTTTTTGGCCCAGTATCAAGGCCCCAATCCCCCCCAGTCCACCCAAGTCCACCTCCACGTTGCCCTTTTTAGAACTGCCTTATCTATATCCAAGTTTGCCGAGTGGGGTCGGAAGAAGTTAACTTACTGTGTTCTACTGGTTTGTACTCATCACAATATTCTAATGCCCATTTTCATACTTCTTCAGATTCTCTAATTTGGTACCCACACTTGTTATTCATACTTGTATTTTGACAAGTACCTCATCATTTTCCTTTAAACAAAGGTACTTGGATGGTAATAGCTTTAAAAATTAGCATAATTGCTCTATCAGAAGTATGTGAATACATAGAATAAAATAATCTTTAGTTTCTTAAAGTTGCTTAAATTAAAAACATGAGTTTCTACAGTTGGAAAAAACATATATGGTTAAAATGTTTGAAGCCCATCAATCTCTCTAACCACATAAGCTAACGAGTTCCTTCTGTTTTCTTTGAATGAAATCACCATGAGTGGTTAGATGTTGATTTAACATAAAACAAATGGAAATGGGTGTTTCCTTTGTCCTTTGCAGAATTTATTTTTTAAAACAATTAGCAAGTATTGTATTATGAATAAGTCAATGATTTTGCCATTACTTAAATAATAATATAGATTGAGTAGTTAAATTGATTGGATTTTAGGGAATGCATAATATCCTCCGACTTCCCTTAACTTGCTAACATCTGCAGACATTATTAAGCTTCTCATTTCATTTTTTTCTACCATAGCACCTGTATTGTTATAAATTATGTTTTGAATTGTCATGAAGTGTCAGGCAAATTACGTTTTCTGGATGTGTATGTGTCATTTAAGTGTTCCTTTGTAATGGCAGGTTTGTGGCTAACAGCTTAATCTTGAATATATCAATGCAATTAAAATCTCTTTTTCCATTCTTTTTTGTGGATACAAAGAAGGTTGAAGCATTATGATGTGTAAAATGCAAGGAAAGAATTAAAAATTCTTTAATATTTAAAACATCCTAGAGAAGGAATACATTTAGCTGTAATTTTAAAAACATAGCCAGCTTATAATATTCTTAGGAAAAACGCTGAACCCTTTGAACTCTACAAAATACACGTCCTACTGAATTAAAATTAAAAACCTGTATGACGCATTTTCCACTCCCTATAGTTCCGACAATTTCTGCCCCTTCTATGCACCCTCCTTGTTTTTGTGATGTAGCCTCTTCAGAAACATAGTGGAGAGTGACTCACTTAGGTCCCAAGCATCAAAGAATGTCAGACCTATGAAATGTAGACAGTGGGTTCTTCCAGAAATTCCTTCTGAGAGAGTTAAATAAATAAGTAAATGAGCCAACATATGGCCTGCTTGATTCAGTCAAAAAATTCTATTGATTACTTTCTAAGCTCACTAAATAAAAACTTCAGTCCAGGTTTTGCCTCCCAAAAGAAAATAGGATTAGACTGATCTATGCACTCATTGGGGCTTCTTGTGAATCATGCCCAGATGAGTGAAAAACCTTCACAGATGAACAAAAGAAAGGGCTAACATTTTTCAGTAAATGTGGATTATTATTAACTTGACATACTTGGCTTATAATCTTGAATAAAACAATTTTAAATTCCAGAGAAGATGATATAAATGACCCCTGAGGTCTGAGAATTTTATAATTCTGCCTCTTCTCAACTAAAGTAGCCTGGTTTAATTTTCCTAGGTAGGTCTGTTGTATGTATAATTTTGACAGATTTAAAAACCTTAGGTACATAGTAAAGTTTCACACCATCTCTGCATGTGTTTTTTTTTCCCCCAGACTAGCTTGTATCCTGCGTCGATAATATTTGAATTATGTTATCTAAGAAATTCCAAATGGGAGTGTTTATGTAGTTTAAAGTACAAATGCTCTGAGTAGCTCCTCTTATCTTTTGGAATAGTGAGATTATTTAAACATCTATACATTAAGTAGAAACAAATTTGATCATCAAGGATTCTTGTTTTGAGAAGTATAATGAATCAACCAAAAGAGTATGTTTCAGTTATTTGCACATGTGTACTTTTAACTTATGATTTTTTACAAGCTGAGAACAAACTTGACCAATAGCTGGATTTACTTTAGCCCTGCAAATATCTGGCTTTGTGACAAAATACTGATAGGTATTTAGAGTCTTCAAGTCTTTTGAACGATCTGCTGTTGACATTTTAATAACATTGTTGTTTGAAATGATTTCTGAAGTATGATGACTGCAACATACCCGCAGCAACAAAAAGTACATAGTTTCTGAAAGCAAAGAAGCTCAAGTTTCATCCTATTTTCTAGAGGTTTTAAATCTTGATGAATCAGTTTTTCTTGAAAACCAATGCAAACACGCTTCTTTAATTGATGGCTGCATTCATTAGTAGTATCAGTGACTGAGAAATACATCTGAAAACTTAATGGCTTTCAGCTTAGAGATTTTATAATTCAAAAGAAAAAAAAAAACAGTTTTGATTTTCATCGTATGCAGAGGACACTTAAACTGGCTTTAACATATTTTTCAAGCGTGATTTGTCCCGTCGTGGTTTGTTCCCTTAAGCTCAGGTCCATCGTGGGAGCTGCCTGGCTGTTTGCTGACAACACTACCAACAGAGAAGTGGCAAGGAAGTGTGGTCAGAGGACAAGAGCAAAAGCAGTTTCAATGTAAGGAAATGAGGGAAACAGACCTAACAGCACGATGAATGCACTTGCGAGTAAAGGGCCTTGTAGTCTCCTTTCCTTCCTTTGCTTATCCTGGTGGGTTTAATCAAAAACAAACAAAACGCTCTTGTGAAATATAGTCAATAAAGTCAAAGTTTGGCTAGGTCTGTGTAACTACAAAGAAAAAGTCACCGCAATATTTAAAAATGTAACTTTCATTAACGAGCGCGCCGGAAATCTCAGGTATCAAAGACGCATTAACCCTGGAGCGTCCCCCGCGCGCCGCAGCCGGACAGAGGCAACCGCGGCGAACAGACGTTCTTTTCTCCTCGGAGCAGTCACACAAAAGGAGGGCTGCGGAAACTAAAAGTTTCGAAGCCTCCGGCTCGCTGCGTGGAGAAAAGAGAAAACCTGGAGACGGGGTGGGTAAAAGACGCATCCTGGGCGCCTCTCCGAAGTGCAGGCAAGGAGAAAGCTCCCGGGCCTACAGGGAAGAGGGGAGGCCCCCCACACCCCCTCGAGCCGCTGGCCAGCCCCCTGCGCCCTGCCTCGGAGACCCGAGCGCCGCGCTCCGCCGCGCTCTCCCAAATACCCTTCACCCGGTTCCAGAAATAAAATAAATGTTTTTAAAGTGCGTGTGTGTGGACAGGATGGAGAGCGCGCGCCGGAGGAGCGCGCGGAGGACCGAGCGCGCAGTGAGTGGAGTTTGGGGCTGGGGGTCGGGGTTGAATGGGTGTGTTGACGGTGCGGGGGGCGGGGGGAGGCTGGATGCGGAGGCCCGGGACTGAGGGCGGGGGGGGGGGGGTGACGAGCCGACGGGGAGGCAGAGGAGGGGCTCCAGCAGCCGCAGGCCGCCTCCAGGGCGCGTTCCGAGGCCGAGTGCGCGCGTCCCTTGCCGCCGCTGCCCGGATAGCCCTGCGGCCGCCCCGCCGGCGGAGCCGGGGCCGGCCTGTGCTCTGGCGGCTGCTTGGCCACCGCCGCCGCCACTCGAACAGCTCGAGCCCGTGAGTGTCCCCTTTCCCTCCCCTCCCCCCCTCCTCGGGCGCACCGCCGCCGCAGCTGCTCAAATGGAGTGGAAAATGGCCATTGGGCGGCAATGAGTTATAGATTATCTGCTCCACGTTTTGTACTTAGCTGCCTGTAATCTTCTTTAGAGTTTGCCTGAGCCCCTTGCTGGAAAAATCAGGAGGGAGAGATTTGTCCTTTGCCGCTGTACACGCTAATATGTTTATATGATTAGTCGGACTCGGGGAGGGGGGGTAGGTAGGTGGGGATTTGGGGAGGAGGAGGAGGAGGAGGCTGGAGGTGACTCCAGTTCAGCCCTCGCCGAGAGTCTGTGTCAGGACTTCGCGCTCCCCCGTCTCTCTCCCTCTCTCCCTCTCTCTCCCTCTCTCTCCCTCTCACTCTCTCTCCGCTCACACACACACTCGCAGAGGTGCCGGAGCGAAATCGGGAGCTTACCGGAGAATTCCTTGGGATTGTTGGGGGGCAGCTCCCCTCCGTAGCTGTGCGTGGCGTGGCTCTTCCGTGCACCTCCCTGCTTCCCCGAGCCCGAGTCCTCGCCTTCTGCTTTTCGTGGGGCAGCGGCCACCGCTCAGCCTCGGCCCGGAGTCCCGAAATGTGAGGAGGGGCCGCCGCTGCCTCCCGCCCCAGGCCGCAGGGTCGGCGCGAGGGATGCCAGTGCGGCCGGCGCGGACGGCGGGCTGAGGGGCTTCGCCTGACAAACTGAGTTGGCCTCGCGCCGCCGGCGTCTGCCCGCCCCTCCCGCGGCTACCGCTCCGAGGGGACTCCCAAGTCTGCGCACCTCTGTCGGGCTTTTACCTCCGCCACCCCTTTCGCTCTGATTGCCGAATTTTTGATTTTGCTAAGGGAGCGTTCGGTTTGGGGGTGTGTGCGCGTGTGTAAAGGACCCCTCTCGCGGAGCGGCGTGTGGGAAACTGCGGGAAAATGTTGACTTAACCCCAGGAGCCGCCCGGCGCTGGCTGCTTGGCTGGAGGAGGCGGCAGCGGCGGCCGAGCAGGAGGACGCGCCGAGCAGCGGCGCCGCGTCCGGCCGGCGAGCCGCGGCGCTGCCTCCGGCGCGGACTCGGCGGCCGGCGACCCGCGCGCGGCCGGCCTCGGCCCTCACCGGCCGGGGTCGCCGCTGCCCTCTGCTCCTCTCCCCGCGCGGCCCCCCGCGCCAGACGGCCCGCCCCCGGGGCGCGCTCGCAGACCGAGGTAAGAGCCGCAGGAGCGAACAATGTGCCTCTCTGTGCCGGGCTCCGGAGACCTGTTTGCTTTGCGCCTCCTGCCCGGGGGTGGATGCTGGAGGTGGTGGGAGCCGCGGGTGAGTTGGGGCTCGGCTGTTTGTTTATGTTCGGCCGGGCGGAGGGGGAGACTCGCGCTCGCTCTTGCTGCTCCCCCCTCCCCCCACCTCCTCTCCTCGGAAATCGATACGCAGAACTCCAGTCCCGTCCAGCCAGCCTCTCCTTTTCTCGGGGAGGTGTTGTAACGCTCTCTAGGCTTCAGTCTGTTTGCAGGGGGGCGTCAGGGGAGTAGGATTGGTTTATGCATTTTTTGATTTTCTGAAAGCTTGGGTCGGGAGGTGCCGCTCGCCCTTTTACAGCCCGTCTGGGGCGGGAGATGTGGGGCGCGCCCTCTGCGGGGCCGCTCTGCTCGGGGTGCGGGGCCCAGTACCCCCCACCGCCCCGCCCGCTGCAGACCTGTCCCGGGCTGTAAGTGGAGCCCGCAGGCCGGGCGCCGGGAGCTAGTTCGGGGGAAGTGGGCGGTGGGGGGAGGGACCGGGTCAGTTGTTGCGGGGTGTTGTTTCTTCTCGTCGGTGGTTAGGTGGTGTGGAGAGGCGAGGATGACAGCAAAGCGCAGCCAGATGTGGCCAGGCCGGCGCGGGTGCTGGCAACGATTAGTGGCGGCCCCGCGGGGCGGGCGGGTGACGGGGGCCGGCACCCGGCGGGCCCTGGGGAGGGCAGGGAGCCTCCCGGACCCGCAGTGAGAGGGCAGCAGCGGGCCGCTCTGGGCCTGCGGGAGAAGTTGCCGGCTGT
This sequence comes from Leopardus geoffroyi, assembly GCF_018350155.1. NCBI lineage: Eukaryota > Metazoa > Chordata > Mammalia > Carnivora > Felidae > Leopardus > Leopardus geoffroyi. Next base: position 68,704,741 of record NC_059328.1, read on the forward strand.
GGGCCCCTGGGGTGGCTGTGGGGTTGGGAATCTCGGGAAGCTTGGTTTGTAGGATGGGGGTGCCGAGTGGGGATCCGCTGGGACGAAGAGGTGTGGGAGGAGCGCGAGGAAAGGGGAGACCCCCGGGCTAACCGAGCGTGGGCTCCTTGATTGGCTGGTGCGACCCGACCCCTCTGGTAGGGAGGCGAGGGCGGGCAAAGCGACAAAAGCGTCCTAGCAGTGGGGAGGCACGCTTGCAGGACTCGTTCGCTTGGGATCAGTAAAGTTTGTTCCTTTCGCCAAACTGCGGGGCTGGGGTTAGGGAAAATCGCTGGAAGCTTTACTTTGTGCCCAAAGTGACGCTGATCGGAGGCTAAGGAACGTAGGTCTTTCGCGTATTTTTTTTTTTTTTTTTTTTTAATCCTCTGTTCACTCCGTCCTCTAAAAGCATAGTTGGAGGGACAGGTCCTGCGGTGTCCGTCTACTTTCCTGGTCTTCTATGGACTCCTCCCCCCTCATCCTTTCCCCCCTTCCCGGGCCCTCTCATTCCGTTCTTCCTGATGCAAACTGTGTCGTCTCGGATTCAGACCGAGGAAATGTTTTCCTCCTGTTTCTTGAAAGGTGTCAGGCTGCTTAGCAGCTCCTCCAAGCAGCCTGGGAGCGTCTGAGCCGCAGCCACCAACCATATGGTTTCCGTTACAAAGGCCGGGTTCTAAGGCACTCTTCTCCCCACCCCCTCCCCAGTTCTTAAATTTTTTTCTGCAGCCTTTACAGTTTGTGTACTTCTCTCTTCCTCTTTCCAGAGGCGTATATTTAACGGGCGCTGTTGGTTCATTCATTTCCCTTGTCAGTGTTTGTGTCTGGAACGGGCCCCACCGAGTTTGCCCTTTGCTCAAGTCGAGTTGCACAATGAAAAAAAGTCACATCCATTTGGTAAATAATTGCCTGTTGGGATGTCTCTTACTAAATCAAGTCTGATCTTGGGCAAACCTTAAAGGATGGGTACTAAAGAGGCAATATGCGTCCATAGCAGAAAAATAGAATGGTTTGTGAAGCGTCTTAAGCAACATTCCAAGTTGTTATGGGACTCTTGACCTAGGTAAGAAGGTAACTTTGAAACTTTAAACTTAGCCTCTTTATAATACTTGGAAAACCTTACGGAAGAAAATCCACTTCTGTTCAGGTGTGTTGTGGAACTTTTTGTTGTCCCTCCCTCCACTTTCCAGGAAATTTATGCATGATAGAGAGAATACTGCAGAACAAATGTTCTGTTGTTTAGTTCCTTCAGACATTCCGATTCTCTCCTTTTGTTGCTTGCCTCTAAAAGAGGTGCCATTTCACATCATTCTGCACAAATTGTTTGAATTAATGCAAGTGTGAATTCTTACCGTTTGAAGGGGACTATTAGCATATCAAAGGTTTCTTAGCTTCAGCTCAATTGAGAAAACTTCAGCCTGTCTTCCATTTGCTTCCAAGCAGAGGCCCAAAGGGCAATGAGAATTGTAAAGGGTAAAAATAGGGAGGTGGATTCAGGCTGTGTTTCTGAACTTTCACTGTTTTGTAATTATGTGAGCGAAAAACATTGTCTATTGCTGTGGAGCCCTTGCAAATGGCAAGACAATTATTTTCTATTGATAAATGGTTTGTTCCTAGAAAAAGGGTGACCTTTTATTTTATGATAGTCACTGTTGCCTGTCTTTTGGGGTCCCTTCAGTGGAAGAGACTGAGAAAGCTTTTCCTTCTAACTTAATACTTTTCTAGGGCCTACACTTTGTTAATATTAGTAAAATGGGAAAGAAAGGCTTTTAATTAGTCTATAAAACAATAGAGATCTTGTGATAAAGGGACACTCATTTTTATGCCTAGGAAACTTAGTTTTTATTACACTTGCTAAATTAAAGGGAAAAAAATCAATGGAGAGTTTGAATATTAAAAACTCAGCATGAACTTTGTTAATGCAACTTCTACAGCAAGTGTGCATTTGAAAAAGGGTCCTAGGTGATACTCAGATAATTTGTGAATTCTATTTAAGTAGAGGTAATTCTTTTTGAATATTGATTGTTTTGTCTCCAAAATTTTGTATTTTATCAAACACCGTAAACTCAAGAATTCAGCTTAAAGTTGGTTTATTTTTGCTAATGTTTATTAGATATTGGTTAATGTTTTTTTACATTTGCAGAGAGATATGTTCTTTGAATTTCTTTTAACAACTCAGTATCCGTAAGTGAAGAAACGAGAACAAGTACTTGGGTCATTTGGGTCATTTTATGGCAAGCAGATGGGTCAAGGGATAACTTTTTCATCAACTTCTGGGCAACCGTTGCTTTTATTTATTTAGCTTAAGATTTCCTAAAGCCTGGTTTTAAGATGAAAATGAACCTCAGAGAAGGTTTTGGAACCCATATTTATTATAGTTTTATCTTTGATGGTTGGTTGATTTTGAACATGAATTTATATTCTTTCATTAGAGAAGGGCTTTTTTTTTTTTTTAATTAATGTTCAGACTCCTTGGTTTTATTCTAATAGTGAAGATTAACTGTGATGAACAATGTTGGAGGGGAAAGTATCATTAATTGCCTAACATTTTTAGGTTTTAGTTTAATAAGATTCTTTATTCAGATGGTTTTTTAGTGGCATTCAAATTGTATCATTCCCCTGAAATCATTTTATGATAGTTTATTTATTATTTATCTGGTCCCTTCAGTTGTCTAAGAAGTACTTTTGAGGTAAAAATGCCCACATTGATGTAATTGCTATTCTTGCACTTAAGTTGCTGTTAACTAGTCTGCTTTGAATGCAGAGCGGTATAAAGAAAACATCCTTTAGAGCTATTAGTGATAATCTAAAAATTGTCTTGAAAACATTGCTCTTCATTTTATATGATGGCGACCCTGAATTCAGCAAATCTCTAAAGGTGTAAAATGCAGTGAAAAGATTTTTCAACATTTCAATGACAAAATTGGACTACTTAGAGAAAAATTAATGTGTTGTAGGAGCACTTCAGCTGCCATTTTCAATCATTGTGGGTTACTATGTGTTGGCAACAGAAAATGAATTTAGAAATGCAGATAGCTCTGGGAGCAGGTAGTTGGGGAAATCAGAGTATTAAGTCATGGGGGGGGGGTAGAACAAACCAATTACTTCCGGTTTTGATTTGAGAATTGCCAATAAATATAATTTTTTCAGGCTTTTCACTCTGCTTTGTTAATGGACTAACATCAAAGCAGACAACAAAACTTCCAAATGTTATAAAAACTAATATTAAATATACGGATCTCACATGGAAGTAGTACTAAAAGTCTTAAGGCAAGGAGTTGGAGTTTTTTATTGCTGTAATTTTCACAATCAGCAGAAACGTTAACACCAAGCTTCTGGGCGTTTCCTTTCCTAAAGTAAGCAAGAGGAGAGCATTAAAACCAAGGTTTACTTAAGGTTAGATCTTTATTTGATCATTATTGAGGCTTTCTGTATTTTATTAAAAGATCTAAAATAATATTTTAATGTCTTAAGTAACATAGGAATATGTGAGCTAAGATTGAGAAGTTGGGAAGGTCAAGAGGTAACTGGAAATCTGTACACCATAGTAATAAAATGTTATTGCGGTATTTTCTATCAAAATATTTATTTGACCTAACTTTTGTGGATAAATACTCAAATCACACTTAGTTTATTGACAGATGTAGTATGAGATGAAGAGAGCATTACAATGTAGTCTAAGGTGTGGGCTACGCACACTATACCTACCTGAGAGAAATCGTTTTCATTTTAACAAGAATCCATAACACTTGCCCAATTGCTGGTATTTAGGAACACAGATGAACTGTATTTAGATCAGGAATGAAATACAGTTTTGGAAATTTGAAGAATGTAGTGAATGAAGAATTCAGGATTGCTATTTTTACGAAAAGTCTCCTCAAAGACTGTACACTTTGCCTCTTCACGTTCACCGCATCTGATGTTGAGTCTTGAAGGAGAGGTACACATTTGATATCTGTCTGCTCTTCTGCAGAACAGGTTCACGTAAAATTAAAGCGAAATTCTTTTCAAGCCAGCAAAATTTAAAATTTTGAAATGTGGGATTATGAAAAAAGGTTCATCAGATTATTTGCAGAAATACCTAGCTAAAGAATTTTGCAAACTGATGATTTTGATCAAGCGTTAAAAAAGCAAGTTTAGCTTCTAGACCTCAAGAGGCCTCAAAATCCTGTTTATGTTTTGGTCATATCAGTTCCTAAGGTAATTTGTTTAAATATTAGTTCACATTACCTAAATAGATAACTGTTTTGTAACTATTTTCAAGAAAGTTAAAACATTTCTATTTTAAACATAGATTAAAATCATAGCTTAGTTAACTTCTCTCTTGCATAACACTAATTAGTGTATAGCCCCACCTAAATATTCATCTCTTCAAATAATTCTTGATTGAAGGTTGAAAGGTTGAAAAGTATTTAATCACCCCGATTACTGTAATTAGACTTGATGTTATCAGAAAAATTGAGACTGTTCTCTGAAATCTTTTTGCTAGTCAACATTGGTCAAGTAGTGATTTTTTTTTTTTAATGCTTTAAGAAAACGCTTAAGAAATGGATTGTTTAACACAGAGATAGTTAATGGTTGGAGTTAGGGAATTAGAATCCTAAAATGATGACATTTTTCTTGACCTAAGTGTGAATAACTTGTAAAGGAGACACTATATAACTGGGTCTGGAATCCCTAAATTTTTTTCAGGACTTCAATGTGGTATTTTGACTTTAGTGTATAGGTTTTGTTAAGTGTATGTTATAAACTTTGAAGATCTCTTAATGCTATGTTGATGTAAGTAGATGTTTTTTAAGTGGATCATTGTGTCATAAGAAAAAGTCTTAATCAACCAAAAATACTTTAATCTTTTTCGGTCATTTATCTAATAGACTAAAGGTAGGCAATAATCTCCAGATACTTCCTAATATATTCTTAAGAAATGATTTTTAAACACTTATTTCTTAAGAAAAAAAATCTCTCCTATTTTGCCAATAAAAATTATCTTAAAAAAAGGTAGATGGAATAAAGGAACCTAGCCTAGTGCTTAACACCTGCAAATAAAGTGCAGCTTACAGCAAAATACTATTGATTGCTTTGAAGTACAGAGCAAGTTTAAATACAATTTGTTTAATTACAACAAAAATGCAGTTTTATGAAGTAATATAGTTTGTCTTCTTAGAGAATTTTATGCATTGTGTAGTGGTAAGTAAAATCCCATCACAGTTGTATAAATTTGTTCAATTACCAGAACGGCTAAAAGAAAAAAAAATCAATTTACATTGAAAAGCAACAGAAATTAGATTACCTTGGTTAGTAGGAACTTGCCAACAGTGTCTAAATTGCTTAATAATATCAAAAGCTACCATGTTTCACAGTGTAAGGATATTGGTGCCTGTTTTAATATGCATATGTCTTGTTTACTTGGTGACTTTTGTTATATGAACTTTTTTTTTTTTTTTTTGCTTTCCCTTTTTGTTTTTATGGAAGGTATTACATGATGTACAAGAAACCTTTTCTACTTGCATCTTCTGTTTTGTTTTAGAGATTTTTTTTTTTGGTAGTAGTTGCTTTTCTGGATTTCTAGAATTTGTAATCAGCTGATCTTTCAGATGAGTGTAATGAAATATGAGATGTAATTTTAGGAATCGAAAGAAACTTAGTCCATCAGTACAAATAGCTAGGTTATTATCAGCAACAAAACACATTTGAAAAATTTTTACCACTGACTCTAGAACTGTAGGGAATTTTAAGTCTTAAATTCTTGTAGCAATAAGGTGGCATGGGATTCATCCTAGCGGATAGCGGGGCACCTGTTTTATGACCACCTTGATTCATTCTGGCACCCAGATTTCCCGAAGTGCGAGAACAGGCACAACTGCTGCTCACAGCCACCCGGCTGTTTTTAGGTCATGAAGTCAACTTCCTGGAATTTCTGGGGAAACCAGTTGAAAAGGGAGGACAAATGTCACTTTAAATAGAGATGTTTAAATCAGATTTCTGCCTGAGGGTAAAATTTAGGTCTGTTTTAGCCCGGATGTAATGTCTCCCTCTACAGAGCACAGCATTAATCACTACCTGACAAGAAAACCTATGTTGAGCAAAACGGGCCCCTGTTGGTCTTGTCATTGATTTTTCCAATCTGTGAGGAGTACGTTATAAACATTAAGATTCACGCACAGGGATTACACCTTAATCTCTGAATTTCAGTATTGAAATTAGTTGCCTTAAAAGAAGCCTGCCTAAAGCAAACAAAACAAAACAACCCCCCCCAAAACAAAAACCAAAACCAAAAACACAGAAAAACTTTGGGAGACTTTTTATAAGGATAGATTCAATATTTTAGTAAAAATATAAATATTACAAAGCAGGCAGGTTAAGCAGAAGTTAACATTCGGAAATAATGACCAAATCTTAATTCTGCTTAAGATGCGTTAAGTAACTTCAAAATGTTGTTGTTGCTGTTGTTGTTTTTTAATCTGATAGTAGAAAAAAGACACAGATAAAAATGAATTGTTAGTTCTTGGCCAGAGAGATGGAAGAAGTTGAAAAGGTGGGCAACTTTAGACCTCTATCAGTTCAAAGGCATATTATTTTGCTCGAACAAAACCAGATACAACCCTGTATCTTTTTCTAGATGAATAATATCTTTAGCCATTGTAATAATGAAAAATGCACCATGAAGTTCTTCATAAAAGAAAAAGGGTTAGTTTTGCTCTTTCAGTTATTAGATAATATACTTTAATTCCTTTCTTGATCAAATATATACACACATGTACATACATAAGCATAGAATTTATATTCTTTTCCTTTGTATATATATCAATAGCCAATAGCTGTCAATAAATGTTGATATATATACAAAGGAAGAGAATATAAATTCTATGCTTATGTATGTACATGTGTGTATATATTTGATCAAGAAAGGAATTAAAGTATATTATCTAATAACTGAAAGAGCAAAACTAACCCTTTTTCTATGTACGATTAAAATATCTGTTTTTAAACTGATTTTGAAAATGATATGACCTAGTTAATCTCTATTTTGTTCTCAAAGGTATTTACTGCCTTTGGATCATGAAATGCTTGTGCTACCCCCACTTTGTCTCATTTTGTAGGTATTTTTACATCAGCTCATGCCTCAAACAGATTATTGCCCTGGATTTCGATGACAGAATAATCTAACCCCAATTACTGTCAAAAATGGTCCTAGGCTGCAGGGGTGGGCTTGGGGGGGGGTGGGCTAGGTGACCTTGCTTGTGACTAATGCTTCCTCTTGTAAAGGATAGTAAATAGCGTCTATAAAGAGAGCAAAAGAGATTTCTGTTTTGTTTATAAAGAAAGTTCTAATTTTAAACATTTATTCTTAAAATGGAATACTGTTACGGCCGTTCTCCGTATAATGAGTGAATCATTGTAAGATTTTAGATAAGGTCTTTAGTTGATACATTTCTGTTTTATGTAGATTATATTTAATCAATTCTCAACTGCAATTAAGGTTAAAAATCTGTCAAAAATGATTTTGCCTGTGTCTTTACTTTGAAGCAGCGTGTTTCTATTTGGAATTACGATTTTCCTTATTCCATTGGTACTTTCCAAACAGAAATTTTATTCCTCTGCCTTGAAAGCCTACCATTTTTTACTGTTTATTACTATGTTTATTGATTAGAACTTACAGAACACATTTTTACACAATATTTTCTCCACTCATCTTTGTGCTCTTTATCTTGAGATGCTTATGATGTGTTTTAATTCTTAAAATTCCTGGCTTGGCTGTGGGTAATGTCCAAGACAGTTTGGGAAGCATTAATTTTGGTGATGTAAGCTTATGCATTTGTATCCCAGTGATTGTGCATAGTTTTGAAGAATTTGAAAAAGGCTTAATATATTAAATGAAGAATTGATTCACTCTATGCATCTTGTTTTCCATTTTAAAAGAGGTGGGCGTAATTCAAAAACACTATTTTGCTTTATAGGCATCAACAAATAAAAATTATACTAGAATTATGATGTCCTAGACCTTTCACTCTCACTAAGGACATTTAACTGTTTTTGTCCTTTCAAAATTCCATGAATGTCATGAGAAGGATAATATTTGGATATTAGGTGCTTCCTCTGGATGGCTCTATAGATGAGTAATAGTGATTTCTCCCCACACCTTCCTTTTTTCTGCTGCAAATGTTGTGGTACCCATAGCCCTGCTGGAAGTCACTTTTCATATTGTCTTTGGTTTTAAACTAGGTCTGAATATTTAAAAATATAAGTGAAAAAATTAGATTTTTCTTCTAAGTACAAAACTCACTACAAATGCTTGTTATAAGTTGCCTTTCCCTTTAACCTTTTAACCTTGTTTTCTTTAAGTAGAAAAGAAATTTAACTGATACTTCTGTATGTTTAGCATGAAAGTGAGCACATCTTTTATAATTTACATTTATTTGATAAGGATCTTAGTTAAAAAAAACACTTCATCAGCTTGTCTGTTCTTTATAGAGAAGTCAGACTGAATACCTCAAATTTCTAATCACTGCTTGTATGTTATAAAGGTGGCGTGTACATGTTTGAAGAGAGAAATCAGGGAGACATCAAATTGTCCAACAGTAATTTTTTGGTAATACACTGCCCCCAAGACTTTGAAACCACTCTTAACTTTCTTTGCCTTTTTACCCCGTTCCCTTTGCAGAGGTGCACCTTATCTCTGTACCCGAAGAAAGGAATATAGTAAGGAGGCGAGTGTGTAAGGGGAAACCTAAAACAGATTCTGAAAAAAATATATAATGGAAGGGATATTTATGGAAGGGATATATAGTGGATTTGCATTTTGCGAATCAAATCAGTTTTTCTTTTTCTTTTTATACTGAATTAATGAAAATAAATTTATTTTTTCAGAAGTAAATACTTCCTGACTTAAGTTTTAGAATTATTCTAAATAAGAAGAGAATGTAGAAGTTAACTGCGTTTATTTGAGATTCATCTCTTATCTTTCAATGGAAGTCAATCCTAAAATACCACCTTTGATTGTTTACTTTGGGATCAGAAGATGCATCAGATAAACGTGTTGAACAGCTTTGTTTTGGGTGGTCTGTCATTTCAGGCTTGTGCTGCGTAAGCAAGGTAATGTTTTCTTTTCCTTGAAATACACTTTGTAAGAGTGACTCTTGGGTGACTTTGAAAAGTTTGTATATCCTGCCTTCTCAAGCTGCATTCTTAGCCAAGCTGAGGGACAAGAATAATCATGTTGAACCACAAATTTTCAGAAGCAGTTATTTTAATCAGATAATTGGTAAGGAGGAGACTCTCAATAATAAGATTTTTATACAATGGTGACCTGCATCTGTACCAGGCAACTGCTACGTGTTTCAGATATTTTTGCTAACCCTTGTTATTACCTGCAGAGGGAGCTTGTATATGAGATAAAATAATCAAGGCAGTATCAGTTGGTACTGTTTTTTTGAAAATTGTATTTTTGACATACTTAAAATTTTTGAGAAAAATTGTTCTAAAAGTAAAGTATTTGGGATTAGCCAAGTAGTGAAATTTATAGTGAAATTTATAGTGAAATTTAATATACTAAATGCCCAAGTATTTATCATTTCCTGTATTCACAGATCACAAATGTGCTTTTTACCTTTCCTTATTTAGTAGAAACTTGAAAGGTGAAAAAGATAATGAATCAGATTCATTTTTGAGGTGATAACTATTTTTACGATTGGCCAAAGCTCCGGATGTCCGTAGAACTGGGTCTTATTTAAATATCTAATAATTGTTGAAAGAGACATCTGGATTTTTTAGAAAATTTCCCAGATTAATGTAAAATGTTACAAAGTGGTCACTGAATAGTAAGTAGTAAATTCTATTCCTCTACATTTAATTAAGAGATCAAATTAGATGAGTTGTATATGCTGTTTTCTGAAACAAAAATGATCACTTTGGATTAATGACTTTTACTTGCAATAATGGACCGATTAGTGCAGTGACACTTAAACAGGGAAACTACCAGTAAGGACCTAATATCAAATGGTTTAGAAAATTGCTGACTAACTTGGAAAAAAATGAATGCAGGCAAGATAGATAGTACTTAATTTAAAAAACTGAATTATATTTATGAACATTGTGTCAGCTAAATTTCTAAGAAATTATAAGCCAGATACTCAAATACTTGAGAGTTTTGTGATCAGGTGTTTTGGTAATCAGGATGAATCAAATGCCTTTAGTGGCATTTGGTTCTTTTCAGTGAACAAAATTTTTCATATCATATGCGTAATTGTGCCAGGAATTTTAAGGATGGGATAGAATATGAAGTTATACTAAAAATGAGCTTATTTATTTTTATTTTTACATTTTAATGAAAATGTTACTTCAGAATTTGCTTGTTGGAAAAAAAGAAGGGTTATCCTTTTACGCATCCTTGAAAAGAGATGTAATAGTTCATTTTTCCCCGTAGTTTACCAAGGAATGATATGACAAGTAAAAATATTTATTTTGTATTTTAACAGGCTTTGTTTCTTAATGAAATTCATTGTTAGGGACTGTTTTATTAGCTAAGCTTTACTAATGTGAAAAGTCAGATTGTTACTGTTACACAGAATGACCCTCTAAGCAAGGAAACTGTTGTCTAATAAAGCGATTTATGGTACTGGCATGGGCTTTTATATAAGTATTAACCTCTCAGCGTGGTCATGTATTATCTTAACAAGTCTATGCTACGTTTATGCAGAGCATTTTCATACCAGGGTAAGGATATTAGCAACAGCAAATACACTTCAATAAGATAATGATGGTATGTTTTTACAAAAGTATACAAATGCTCTTATTCCATAGAGTTATTGATAGGAATCCTGTACTGCCAACTTCATTGTCTTAAATAAACAAAGATATCTTATCATTGTTGGTGCTAAATATGATAGGCACCGGAAACTGAAATCTGATACTACAGTTCATTACCCTTTTCCCTCAAATATCACACCTCCCTTCACAGAGAGGTAAGGGTTACTAGAGAATTCATTCCAGGAAAATTGTTACGTGAGGAACAGTAACTGTCACAGGGTGCATAACTTCTGTGAGGTTATTGGAAAGGCACAGCTAGGGTAAGTTCTACTTGTTTTGTCTTAAATTTGGAGGTAGACTACTGAGTGGCTTTTAAAGTCGTGAAATTTGAATCCATTGCAAAGCAAATGTGTTATTGAAAAGTTAATATACGATTGTAAAAGTATTATTGGTATTAGATTGGTGATGCTAATGACAGGGAAGTTAATTGGCAATGAATGCTTACCGGTTTAAAATAGCCCTGACTTTCTTTGTAAGTTATCAGAGAAATCAAATATTTGATAGAAATATTTGATAGAAATCAAATATTCCTGATTGAATGATAAAAATATTAATTATGATATTATATCCTCTGCTCATTTGTATAGATGTGGAGTAAATGTGTATGTATTGTTTCTGTATCTATTTGAGTAGATTGGCTTTTAAAAAAATAAGCTATTTTATGAGTAGAATATAATATGAGGAATAATTCTCCAGATAAAGATAGTATGCGTTATGAATATAGATTTGAAATAATCTTTTTTAATATACATTTTATAAAAATGGAAGTTCCTGTTAAAAAATTTGCTATGTTTTATTCTCTTTGAACCAAGAGACATATTTTAACATGCTAACATTTTAAATGGAAGTTAGCAAAACATGTAAAAAACCCTAAAGAATATTTATTCAAAATTTATGTGTACCTATATGAAGACTCTGGAATTCAGAACTATGAATCTGCATGTTTTAACAGCTGTGCTGGAAAAAAACAAAAAATTTATATTGCCTTATTACCAGAATTTAAAAACAAATGCCTTCATTTCAATTCTAAAAATGGATAAACAATATTAGTTTCTTTGCTTTTATATTTCTCAAAGGCATAGATTTCATCAAATTGAAATCTAACAAAGGTTTAGAAGACTACATTTTATTATGTACACTTTATATAATGTGATTCTCTGGCATTCGTAGGATATTGCCAATTCAAAGCTGCACTGAAGATTGAAAATGTTAAAATCGTAGAATATCAAATTTCTATTAATTTTAGAAAAGAATAAATTATAAGATTGCATATTTTTTCTCCAGTAATTTAAACATGATTGTATTACCTTTATATAAAAATAAACACATATCTTAAGGAAATAAAAACATTGATACTTTCTGTTCATGGATAATTTTGTCTCATTTATATGTTTTTCATATTTTAATATAAATTTAAACAGTCTTTTTGAGATTTACAATTAAGGAAGAGAAAGGCCATTTACTCATTGAATATTTATACTTTTAAAAAATTAGTTTATATTCAGTGCTCTTTAAATCGGAATATTGATTTGAAAGGCATTTTTGTTTTGACCAAATACAATTCAAAGCAGAAAAGTAGTTGTTAGTACTCATATCAGAGGCCTGAAATAAAAATTTAGGTTCAAGGAAATAGCTTAGCCCAGTATTTTATTACTTGTCAGAGCATCGTAAGAGATGCTTTGTTATCTCTTAGTAGTAATTACTGGCCCATAGTAGCTGTTGGCAAATACAAAAAATAAGTACCTGGACCTTTGAAATTATTTGAATTACATTTCAAGAAAATCTTTGTTTTAGCTCTTGCTACATGGGATTCAGATAACAGCTGCACTACATTAAGGTATTTAAGAATATGTTCTAAAAGCACTTTTCTGTCTTTGTACTCTTCATACATGATTAGTGCTTATAAAATATCTCATTGAATTATGGTGACATGGAATTATAATGAACTTGATGGTCAAACGTAACTTTTATGCTTTGCCTATTTTAATAATGTAGTCACTCTCTCGTACCTCCCATTTGTTTTTTGTTTGTTTTTTACTTTTTTTAACTAATTTTCTTCTGTTACTGACATGTTAAGAAGTGCTTAAGTTCTGACATTTCAGCCTGAAACCTATAATTGGTTTCAGTACATGACAAAAGATATTTTTTAAAACATTTATTATTCAGCTAATAATGTTACATGATTAAAAAATCGAGAAGCAAATCTTAAGAAAATTAGAATTCACATTTTCTAGAGTTGCATTAAAAAATATTTAGAATTGATTTTTAATAGTTTAAAATATTCCTAAAATATGAGAATAAGAACTCCTTAGAACAATATTAAATTGAATAGCCTTTTTACTTGTGTATTTGAAGAATATTAAGACTCTTGTAGATTACATACACTAGTAGCCTCATTCTTTATATTGCCTGTTAAATCTGTAAAAATCAAGAACATTACCAAGAAGGTTGCAATTTAATCACCACAGTGTTAACTTTTAATTGAAAATAAATGAAAATATAGGCTTAATTTGTTAGCTTACTTTATTAAAATTGATTTTGCCTGTTCATGAAGAATAAATCATCAACTCCTATGTATTTATAAAATTATTACCGCGTTTTTTTGTACTTAATAACATGTTTTTAGTATTCCATTTATCGCCTTATAATATTTTTGATATTTGCTCTGATAGAATGTTTTCTTCCTTAATAATTTGATATTATTCATTTCTGAATTGATGGCTATGGGCCCTCTTTCTCTTTTTTTAAAAAAAATATTAAATCACACATTTTAAAAAATTGACTTCCCAAGTAAGATGCTGTTTGACCTCCGAAAAAGAGCAAGGTATCAATTTAGTGATTAGTATCAATGTATAAGTTTTTGATTTAATGTGGAATCGTATGGTGGTGGTCTTCAGATTGTTTCCATGTGACTTACTATATATTAAGCCCTCCATAATTAAAAAAAGGGTAATTGCCATACCTTCATGTTTGGCATTGCTTAACTCTAGTAAAATATTCTTTTAATGTTTGGTCTGAGAATCCGTCATTCATTATGATATGATATATGAGTGATTTTTTATACTTGCCTACTTTTGTTCAACCTACAAAAGAAAAACTTTCTTCCATGTACTTTTTTTTTCTCAAAGAAAATGTAGGAGATTTTCATTGAAGCATCCTAAATGACAGTTTGAGAAATTTATATTTATTGCCATTCTGTTATTAAATTTGTGTTAATAAAATGGTTTTAAAAGAAAAAGTTTGTATAGAAAAAAGGACTTGTGTGGGCAACTACATAGCACAATTGATGGTTTTGATTGGCCTGCCATTCTATTTTGTTTCATTTATATTTGTTTCAACCAAAATATGGTAAGGCAAATATACGTGTATGTTCTTGGCCAAGGATTCAGTGTTGCCTTGATCTCATTTTTTTGGCTGAAGATTTGGCGCTGTCTGTTATCTTAAGAATGACTGCATTATGTGTAAGACCTAAGTGTTTATTAATTTTCTCTCCTTATTATTGACTTTTAGAACCTAAGAGTTAAATAAACTTTGATGGTAATTTTGCCATTTGAATTTGTTGACATTATATTTATTGCATAAAAGAGATTTAAAAAGAGTGAAAGGTATATGCAGCCCTCTATAAGGGTAGGTGTTTAGGTAAGGAACTGTAACACATATCAATAATTCAAGTAGTTGGAAAGTCAGACTAAATATATTAGGAAGGATTCCAGGAAACAATATATAATTTTGGCTAAATAGTTAAAATTTTCATTAACACTGCTTATAAAGGTTCACTTTTGGACAGAATCACAACTATACCATTCTGACTTTCTAAAGTTCCGCTTATCTATTTGAAAATTAATTTCTTACTTATTAAATTGACTTTTCAATGCGGACTATTCTAATTAAAGCTTCAATATTACATCATTTTAACATACAATCAAAAATTGATGAAATTGAAGTATTTAACATCCAGGTTAAATTTTTTTGAAATCACCTGTCATGGTGGTATAGAAACAGCTTTAACGGCAGGACTTAAGTCCATTTTTTTTAACTATTGCAAGATTTGTGTGAATAGACTGAAAAATATTTTAATGAACAATTCAGTGCAAATTAAAAGCTCCCTATCTTTAGTAGTGAGCTTCATTTATATGGACTTGGAGTTTTATTGATTTTGTGCTACAGATAAAATAATTGAACAGCGTGGTTTTTGGTTTAATATATGTAAGTATTACAAATTTTAAAAAAATTGAAGTTGTCTTTAATTCTAAATATAGTGGTAAGAATTTTATCTTTATTCAGAATATAGTGAATTTGGTGTATTTGGTTGTTTAGTGGAAAGGCAGGTGTTTCCATCTTTGGCACTGTATTCAAGAGTGTATTAGTCTAATTAAACCTCCTTAAGCCGATGTTTCATTTATAGGGACATTTATAAGGTACAGCTAAGGTCATAAAGGTAAATTTGATGAAGTAAATCTCAATTTTTGGCAGCCTGTCACCCTTCTGTGTTGTCCAATTTAGTTTTTCTCAAGCCAGAGCATTTCAGTTATTTCCACTGTCCTACTTCTCACTCCCAATTTTGATAAATAAAATTGTATTTAAGATACACAGTACTAAGAATGTCTTACTATATAAAACAATTCTTTTGAGAGTCCAATTAAAGTAAAAGTCCAAACCCAAATTATCTTTTGAAGCATCTGATATTTCGTATGTGGGTACATTCTCTTAAATACATTATGTTTCTGTAGCTCAGAGCAATCATTCTTGACAATGTTGCTTGTGCATAAGTGACAGGTGAAGGCTTGGATTTACTTTAATAACTCACGGTATTTATAATGCTTTGGCTTTTACTTTCAAGATGTTATTTTTGGTTTCCTACAATGCCACGGAGGTTATTATGGCAGCACATGTGGTTTTAAAAATGTGAGAATTTCTAGTACCGAGTTTGCCAAAATTGCCAGGCCAGAAGTATGCATTTGCTTGAATTGGTCTTAAGGTCTGTGTTTTACAATATTGATTATGTTTTATCCTTTATAAGAACAGTTTCATCTGTAAGTTCACTTCATCTAGTTATCCATTGACTTCTGGGCTTTAATTTTATTCACTTTGGATCAACAGCCATTTATTAAGGCCCTGCCTGGGAAAATGTGCTGTGTAAGGACTGCTCTCTAAGAGGTACTTATAATCTCATGAGAGAAAAAGACATTTTCACAAATAATTATAATATAAGGCGCACTATAGTGACGTGCCAAAGTGAAACGTAGAGGAAAGGCTGTGGAAAATAGGGTGGGTGGAGTGAATTCAAAATGAGTCGTATGGAAAAAAAGAGACTTCATTTAGGTAGACCTAAAGGCAGAGAATGATTTCGGCAGATGCAGGCTTTTGGAGAGGAGGACAGGTCAGAGGTAAAAGCTCTAGAAAATAAAGGAAGAAATATGGTGCCTTAAGGAGAATGTGTATGGAAGGTATGAATTGCATAGCAGATGGAAGGAGATGAAAATGAGATGTTAGTTTGGGACATGGTTGTAAAGAACCTACTCTGCTAAAATTAGACTTTGCATTTGGGCCAAAAAAGGTGTTAATATTTTCGATTAAGTAAGTGTTACATGTAACTGCTAACTCTCAAGGTGACATAAACAATAACTTAGAGCAGGGGAAATAATGGAGGAAATAGAACCTACTTAGAAGGCGTGGATGACAGTCTAGGTGCAAGACAATGGCCATAGACAGATGGGAAAACTTTTGTAATATGGTAGAATTTGGCAACCGATTAAATGCGGGGTAGAGGAAGAGTTGGAATCAAACGTAGATTCTGGACTTTACTCATTCCTGCCATTTACTTGCTTGCGAGCAAGGGAGAAGGAATGAGCCCATTTTTCTGCCCATACTTTGAGATGCGTGCATTATGCCTAAATAATACCAGCGGTCCAAAAAAAATTGCTTCAAGTTGATATACATATTTCCAATGGATATTTGTGAAAAAATAATAATTTTACAGACTTTACAGACGTTTCTAAAAATATTGAGTATATACTTGTATATGTTTTAAATAATACTCGTGTTTCTTCAAATACTGATTAAAGTGAAGAATTTTATTATGTGGATTTGAGGCTATAAGGTTTAGGTTTCTAGTTGGTTTGTATTTCAAGTGAAGTTTCTTACAAGGTAAGACTATAAAAGTCAGCTGTTATAATCAGGTTAGAGAGAAATCTTTTATTTTATGAAAGAATACTTTTCTCATGATTAGACCTGTTGAGATATATTCTCTTTGTTTGAGAGTCATTTTAGGAACATTCTTAACAACTCTTTACAAACTAATTTTGTATTCTTAGGTTTCCTTAGATACAAGCTTTGTCTCTTTTTGGAAAGCTTAGGAGTTTCTGTACCCTCAAAGGTTTTTTGTTTTGTTTTTGTAATTCATTAGAATTTTTGTTTTTATTGTGGCTTTCTCTTTTGTTATCATGAACTTATGTATTTATTCTGTTGGTACCTAGGAAATTTCCTAGCTACAGCTTATTTATTATTAAGAATAATGAAATCATTTCCACAGTAGCTTTTCAATTCTTTAAACCCAGCAATAACTTCTAGGTTTTATAGGTGGTTAATTATGGGTGACAAGGCTGAACAACAACCAGACGCACCTATCAGCATATATCATCAGTTATTAACCCAGAGTAGGCTTTCAATATATTTTTGAATAAGCAGTTATCATTATTATAATGAAGATCACAATAAATTGGGCTAGAACCTAACCAGTTTCAGATTCCTTTCATGGACATAAGAAAGATAATGGTAATAATAAAAGAGTTAATACTGATTTTTCAGTGGTATCAAAGTGTTCTTACCTTCCATATAATAGAGAAAAATTGTGTGATGCTGTCATCATAGAATTTAATAGAGCTTCATACATGGAAAGCTCTCAGTAAATGCTTATTATTAATATTATCTTTATTGATATGGATTAAATTTGGTTCACATTGGTTCATATGTTTAAGTGGCTCGTGTTATTTGGCATCATTTTTACTCTTCAGATCTGTTTTATTTTTTCTTACTTTTGTTGGGAGTTTCTCTCTTCCTACTTTTTTAAAGTTCTGCTCAGGGCTTTCTATTTGTGTTGCTATCTTCTTTAGGACATAAATCAGTGATTGATCTGATTTGTCTTTATCAATATTGGTGTTCTGACAATGAAAACAAGAAATGTTGATGCCTCCCCACCCACCTGAAAATATCTTTACACTTTTACTGTGTGATTAAGTAAAAAGATCAATATTTATTTCATTTTACTTTTATAATCTGATGTTTGATTGAATTACCATATGGAAACCATGCAAGTAGAATTCTTTTTTGTAGTTCTTCTCCCTGACCTACAATCACAGCTCAAAATCCCTGCCCCCAAGTCATCGCAAAGATTAGGATCCTCCCATATATTGGCAGTTTTAAAAGGAAGTCGGTAGAGGAGACTTGTCAGAACTGTGTCCTGGTATGAAGGCTGGCTTCTTTTTTCCACTGGTTGACCAGTAATGCTGAAGATAGATTTGCATAAGGTAATCAACAGGAAATAAAGGGAAGTTAATTAAATGTGGGTGTTGATACTATCGTGTGAATTTTTGTTGTTAGGTGGTAAAGGAAATCATAAAAAATAATAGAAATGTTTAAAAAGACATTTTAATGGTCATGAGATAAAATATTTAAAGAAAAATTGTTACTGTGACAAGATATTTTAACAAATCCATGTTGTAACCATCTAGTCACTTAGCAAACTGTGAAAAAATAGTATGTAGTATCTCGTATAAGCTTTGTTAAAGGTATCCTAAATTTTAGCATTAGAAACATTTTCTGGTACATAAGGAGCCATTCTTCCACAGTTCTTTCCTCAGTGGAATCACAGGTGGATTACTTTTATCTTTTAATTATGAAATGGTAGTTTTTTTTTTGGGGGGGGTGGTTGTCTACCTTCCAAAATGTATTCTAGTGACTAACAGTAGAATCCGATTAAAATCTCATTGTGTTCTTGCATTTACAGCAGAAGACTACTGTAAATTGCATTATATGAAACTGAATAAAAACTATGGCTTGATTTAGAGTGTTAATAAGATCTACATTTGCACATTGTAGCTGTAGGGTTTCAAGATTTTAATTTAGTGAATGCCAGAACAATTTCTTGTGTTTAGTTTGATGAGTGTTATGTGAGAAGTGCATCTTCCCAAATTGGGACGGACATATATATGTGTATTATGCAATTTACAGAGTCTAATTATTAAAACCTGTTAAATTTCATATTTAATATTCAGATATCTTTCTGCAAACAGGCTGCTTAGATTTATTATCAATGTTTGATCCGTATATTAAAGTCAATTAAATTGCAAATGCTGGTCTGAGTAAGGGTGGAAAGTTAGAATTTGGAAGTTGCCATGGTTTTTCAGCAACTACAGTAAAACATAAATATCAGAGAGAAAATAATCTACAAATGCCACATGCTTTATAGGTGATATCAGATACCGTAATTGCAAGGAGAGACTGAAGTGTAATTCCCAGTATGAAATTTACAGTCTTTTCATCTAGAGGTGAGATATAAGCACCCAAATTGGTGTTGAATTGGAGTACTAATGTCAGTCCCATAATTTTGGAGGAGAAAAGAGGTGTGGATTTTAATCTTTCCATTCATTGCTCAGAATAGTGGTAAAGTGTGTTGCCCTCTATTTTAAAACTTTCACTTTTAAGAGAACTTTTATGGATGGAAATAGTATTTTCTTCAAATCCAAAATATTGCTGGGCAAATGTGTAGCTGTGGAAGCCTACCTTGTCAAAAAGTTTTACAGAAAAACAAATTTTCCTCTATTTTTAGTGTACTTTGAAAATAAATGTCCATTTTTAAAAAATTTACCCAGTCTTGTTTTTATTTAAAAGCAAATTTGTCAGGCATACTTAACATGGTTTTCATATGACTTCATGTTTTGTGATATTTGAAAAGCTTAAAATATTTAAAATTAAAAATTGTTTTCATAGATTCCATTAGATTTTTAAGTATTTTATTTTATTATTCATTAATTTTTTGACAGTAGGCTTCACACCCAGCATGAAGACCAGCGCGGGGCTTGAACTCAACGACTGTGAGATCAAGACCTGAGCTGAGATCAAGAGTTGGACGCTTAACTGACTGAGCCAAATTTTTAAGTATTTTAAAGAAAAACTTCATCAAGGGATTATTTCAGTGGAGTTTGGTTAGAGCTGAGTGCCAGGTTTAGTTTCCCACTAACTGTGACCTTCCTGCTTCACTTTTATCATGAGGAGGTTCAGTTTATTTGGCTTCTATATGTGATCAAAATATTTTATGCCAAACAATGGTAAATTAAACTTTCTGAAAAACATTCATTTTTATTTTGTCTTTTCAATAGGCATTCTCAGTATTTAATTAAACATTTAATTAAACAAAAAGTTGTGTGTAGAAAAAAAAATCCTTGAAAATCCCTATTCTGGGAGATCTTAACGTTTGTTTCTACTTAAAAAGAAAAAAAGTTCCTTTCACACTTAAGTTTCTGAATCCCATTCACTTTTCTTTATCCTTTCTGCCATTCATGTTCTTTACTTCACATCAGTGGTTCAATGTATTCATTCATAGCTTTCTCCTTTCTTCCCTGTGTTCCTTTCTTTCTGTCAAAAACGTTATGTGCTATTTGCCAAACATTATGTAAGGCTGCTTAGCACTGAGATTATAGATGTGAAAGCCATGGGTTCTGTTTTCAGTTAGCTCACAATAATTTGAAATGATACTTGAGGTACTCTGTGATATAGCACATTGTACTGTGGTCACAAATGACAATGTTCTTTTGGCGTGTGTGGTGAGGATTGGTGGGGAAGGAGGGAGTTCGTATGTCCAGTGATAGGCCTAAACAGAGTATTGGAAGAAGAATAGTAGTTGGCCAAGAAACAGGTTGCAGAGGGGATTCCAGGCAGAAGGAACATCATAAGTATGCCAGGGAAGAGACATGAGGGTAAGTAAGCTTCTTATGGTCCAAAAATTGAATCTCACTAATTTTTA
The DNA here is from genome assembly GCF_018350155.1 of Leopardus geoffroyi. NCBI lineage: Eukaryota > Metazoa > Chordata > Mammalia > Carnivora > Felidae > Leopardus > Leopardus geoffroyi. Next base: position 68,725,583 of record NC_059328.1, read on the forward strand.
GAGGAAGAACAGGAAATAAACGAAGGATGGTCATTCTCAAGCTTACATGTTTGCTATAAAAGAAAACCATTAAAAGTGATCATTTCTGGGGGCGCCTGGGTGGCTCAGTTAGTTTAGTGTCAGACTTTGGCTCATGATCTCATGGTTCGTGAGTTCAAGCCCTGCATCAGGCTCGCCGCTGTCAGTGCGGAGCCCACTTCAGATCCTCTGTCCTCCTTTTTCTCTCTTCGCCTCCCCTGCTAGTGTTCTGTTTCTCAAAAATAAATAAGCATCAAAAAAAAAAATAACTTCCAGGGGTGCCTGGTGGCTCAGTTGGGTGAGCCTCAGACTCTTGATTTTGGCTCGGGTCATGATCTCATGGTTCCTGAGATCAAGTCCCATGTTGAGCCCAACTTGGGATTTTCTCTCTCCTCTCTGTCTTTGCCCCTCCTCCCAGTTGCACTCTCTTCTCTCTCTCTCTCTCTGTCTTTCTCAAAATAAATAAATAAGTAAACATTTAAAGAAGTCATAATTTCCAGAAACCTGTTTAGTTTATTGTATATTCACTATATGAATCACTAGGCTATTATGCTACATATCAGACTCAATTAAAGTGATAGGCAAAAGCTATGGTTTGCAAAGAGCACTTAGTCTTCTTAATCACATTAAAGTAATTTGCAGTTACTTGTGCCTGTGTCTCATTTCCTTATCTTGTGCATTTTTGTATTGCTGGCAGTAGGTGCCTAGCACAAAGTACGAATATTGGGAGTTTATTGGTTTGGTTTGAGGAGACTTGTATTGAAGAAAGATACATATTGAAAATTTGGACAAAAGAGATTTTAAAAACAGTTTAAAAGCTTAATTGAAGAGGAGTCCTAAGATGATCCAAGATCATCAACTGTACAAATGATACAGATGACGGCCAGAGGAATTTGTGGAAGGAAAGGATTTTCCACTTTGAGGTGGTCAAGTTGGCTTTCTGGTTTAGGTGGCTTTTAAACTTATCAAATCTGTATAAAACTCCTTAGGTGGAAAGGAGGGAAATGCTCTGTATATGGGTACCTTGGTAAAAGTCAGTTTGGAAAGCATATCCAGAATTACTGAGCAAGTAAATTGGACAGAAGCAGAGCGTTTTGATTAAGTATTTTTGAAATTAGATCTATTTGGATTCTACTCCTAGTTGTGCTTTTTGCCACTTTTAGTTTTGTTAAACTTTTCATTTACCACCCCTTCTTCAGCCTCTAGTTGTAATTTCCCTATTGTTTAAATAGAGATACTAGTTTTGTTGTGATAATTGAATTATAGCGAGATCATGATACATGTACTCACGGAAAATTTTTAAATCAGCAGTTCTGCGAACTGCCTTTGTCAAGTCATACTCCTAAGTGTTTTCTTTGTCTCATGTATGAAGTAATCTCTGGGGTTGGTTCCAGTTTTACACATTTTTATGTTGGAGAGTGAAATTAGGAAAATCAGTCCAATGGAAGTTAGCAAGCTGGATGGAAGGTGAGGGATTACCTGTGATTTTTGCACAAGTTTAGAGAGAAGGGGTTAGGGCCCTGGGAATAACAATGAGAGAAGATTAAGACATTTCAGAGAAAGAGTCAAATCAGCAGTGAGTGAATGTGTGCCACCTTAAATTTGAAGTATGCTTTGTATTTACAGAACACTGGTTCATCGAAATTTACCGTGAGTAATGCTACCGAGGATTTTGGTTTTAAAAACTATTAGAGACTGAGCTGATTTCATTTGCATGCATATATCTGACCACGCACACTTGAACACATTTAGTAACTTTGGCTCAAAAAAAATTTGTTACTACACAAGGAATGCGATGTTTTTTTTTCTTCTGCCATTTCATACGAATATATTTCTTTATTGTTGTAAGTCACCAATTGAAGGATATATGTATAATTCATGCTAAATCAGTATATTGGTCTGGAAGGTTTTTTAGGAGACTAATAATGGAGTAGAGGCTTCTTTAATACATATGACTATATAAAACATTATTAATGTTAACAGATGTTGCACTTTAATCCCCTAGAATGATTGTTTGGTGCCAGCAGGAGATTTATTAAGCCTGAATTGTGTGAAATTGTGTGTGCATAAGCTGCTACTTAGATTGTAAGAATGCTATTGAAAACTGTTAAAAAGTTTTAGCTATAATTGGCAGAGAAGTATTAACTGTGCTAAAAGAAGTATGTGTGTACGGTTGGCCCATGCGCCTTAACCTTTTTATCATTTATCTTCTTGTATTAATGTCACTGAATTATTAATTCATGAGCCAGAGTGGGAAGGGTGAAGGCACCATTTAAATGTGTCGCAAATTTATCCTTATCGCTAGAGACATGAAAAAAGTCATTTTGTGTTATCTGTGAAATGGAAAGGACATTTTAAATTTTCATTTACAGTAATCCACTTCACTTCCAGTAAAACACCTAGATTATTACTACCATAATATAATGCTCTTATTAAAAATTTGTAACCTTCTCCACTCTTTTGTCTTATATATAGTATTGATAGAAAAGTTTAGCCTTCATGTATTTTAATGTGATACCTATTAATTGTAGCTGAAAAATGTTATTCTTCTGGTACGTTATAGCATGACTATTCAATTTTAAGAAACATCTGATTGCAGAAAATGCATATATTTACTGTATTAGTAGCATTCAAGATACTTTGGTTGGGGAGAACCTAGATATAGTCAGTTGGAAAGCTGTAAAAATACTTATGTTCTAAAAGAAATGTGTGCATTTATTGTGACTTCATAACTTTTTTGGAATCAGATGGGTGATTTTGGCCTTGTACAATTGTTAGCTTTCTAGCAGAAATTCAGCAAATTAGAATTTAGCAGTTTCCTGTTGAATACAGTGTGGAACTGGGATATATCCAGTATTTCATATGGGCGAGTAGCAATGGTGACAGAAATTTCAGGAGTCTGAAGCCACTTTCACCAACAGCTATTTGAAACCATCATGCTAATGGTAGAATGCCTCAGGGGTCTTGTCCAAACCTCATTACTTTTCAGTCTTCCATTACTTACTGTTTTGATTGGTTTTACATTCTCCCCTGCCAAACAGAGTAGCAAGACAGGTTACTGTGGCAATGTCCTTTATTTTCTTTTCTGGAGTTTCTCCCCAGACACTGTAAGCTGTACATATGGCTTTGTTATACGCACACAGTGAAACACTAATTTGTTTTGGTCAGTATAATGTTGCTTTGTTCTATTTTTCCCATTCCAGCAGGGTTAATTTACCTTTACATTAACATTTAAATTAATTTCGTAAAATAACAGACTAAAATTGGTTTGATTATTTTGGCAGACATTGGTAGTTATTGGTCAGTTCATTACTTGACTGAACTGCATTTAGTTATCTTCATCCTGTGCCAGTTCATCCATAGCTGGCGTTGGCAAACTGTAGCTGGCTGTCTGGTTTTTGTAGTAAAGTTTATTGGCGCACAGCCATGCTCATTCATTACTCATTGTCTATGGCAGGTTTCGTGCTACAATGGCAGAGCCTGTAGGGTCCTTAAAGCCTAACATATTTTCTGTTTGGTCATTTATAGACAAAGTTTTCTGATCTCTGCTCTGTAACATCGTTCTACACAATCCCTTACTTGTAGTCTTTCCATACATAATGGAATATTATTGATAATATTTAGCTTACAAGATTTGAACTCACTCACTAGTTATTATCAGTGGTAGTTACTAAGTACAGCTTTTTGCTTTTCTGTATATATGGCCCAGCAACAACGGAGGGATTTTCCTCAAAGTTCTCTGAATTGGAAAAAGTTTTTAAATGTTGAAATATTACAAAAATACATTAGTGTTTTACCAAATCAGAGTCTTGGCAAACAATTCAAGCTTCTACTCAGTTTTTCTCAGCTTTTTATACCCTACATTTCTTACTAAACATCATTCTTTTCTTACCACTTTAATATTATTTGAAATTTTAATAGAGGCTATAAAATTATACTTTAAAGTTTCAAATCCCTTTTCTAAAAACCACCTTTTGTAAACCCCCACTCCATGATTGAGTAGTCAAAAAAGCACTAACACATAAAACTTGATATATTTTAATTTCTTAATAAAGCTTTTGCTATAATTTTTTTATATTTAACAACCATTCAGAATAACTCAGTCCATTACTATTTCTTAATAGTTTGTCCATGATTGTTTCTCTTGCTTTCCCACCGAAGTCTCCTAATGCTTTTTAGAGGAGTCAACCATACCAACCATGCAGAATCTAAGAACAGAAGTAGGAGTCGGTTCGGTTCTTTCATTTAGACTACAAGTTTATTTCTAATGTTGTTCATTAATTTACCTTCAGAAATAATTGATATATTCCTTTTCTTTATAACACAATAAAATGCTGTTATCATCCGTTTTGCTTAGAGACGTAGATTGATATGGTTTAGAACATAGGGCTTGATGGAAAGCAACCCTGGCTAAGGCACAAGAACTTGCTCTTTTTGGAAGAAATCCCTGATGTCATCTTGTTTTTAGATCATGTGTAGTTTTCCCATGAAGTCAGAGTGTGAAATAAGTGAGCTGCATAAGTCTCAGGTTATTACTATTATGATTGCCAATGTAATAATGTATAAACAGGTTTCAAAAATGTTTTTCTGAAATAGCAACTCCTTTAGGTGTTTTTTTTTTAATTTTTTAATGTTTATTTTTGAGAGAGAGAGAGAGAAAGACAGAGTGAGAGTGGGGGAAGGGCAGAGAGAGAGAGGGAAACACAGAATCTGAGGCAGGCTCCAGGCTCTGAGCTGTCAGCCACAGAGCCCGACGTGGGGCTCGAACCCATGAAACACGAGATCATGACCTGAGCCAAAGTCAGACGCTTAACCAACTGAGCCACCCAGGTGCCCCTAGATGTAATTTTTTTAATGTGAATTATTAGAATAATTGGTGAGACCTGTTTTGGTAGAAAGGACAAGCCCTTAGTGAAACGTGTTGCAGTAGCTCCTAAAAATCTTCTTCAAGATTACTTAAGATGGAATCAGGACCGTAAACATATAATTGGAATAATTGGGAAAATGATGAAATAGTAGATTCATCGTGCCTTCCTCCGCTCAAGTTGCTGAACTTGAGGACTACATATTTGTGAATTGCCCCAACCCTTGCAGTGGTAGGTGAAGATAGGATTTCAGAATGTGCTCCTGATCTCAATTTTGGACTCTCCATCCAGATGATGCTGGTCGATCTAGGTACATATCTGAAGGGAAACACAGGTCCAGAAACTGCTTTTATTTACCTTTTCTCTCATTATTTTGGTATGAAATACACTTAATACCATTGAGTTTTGGGGGAGTGTAGCAATTATTAGTGCATATTTTGGGTCTTAGTCATTTTCTTCTATTTTTTAAAAAATATTTATTTAAGTAATCTCTACAACCAATGTTGTGCTCGAACTCATGACCCTGAGATCAAGAGTCACATGCTATTTCAACTGAGCCAGTCAGGTGCACGGTTTTCTTCTATTTTTAATTCTCCTAAGAAGATTATTAACTTTTTGAAGGTAGCAACCATATCTTAATCTATATTATAATTCTTTTTGAACCTAACACAGGACCAATTAATAATATATAAGGAGAAAATAATTAACAAATAAGTAGCACTTCTTTCAGTACTCAATATCAAAAATATCTAGTCTGTAATCACTAGATATTCATTGAAAAATTGACAGACATGCATTTATAGTGTTAATATTATCTATTTTAGAAGTAAAAATTGCAAGTTTAGATGATACTGTATATATTGACATAGCTTGTAAATGAGTTGTATCATTTATTGATTACAAAATGCTCTGTGCTATATACTTCACAAAATTTTCTTCTGCTTCTTAACTGTGTATTTATAGTAATTTTTCATATTTATTTTTAAGATAACTTGACATATTTTACTCAGATTACCTAATTATCTCTAAGAAACCTCTGATGATATTGATGATCTAATATACGACAGATCCTGGGTCATTATTATTTCATTTAGTGGTTGTATATATAGACCAAGAGGGAATCTGAATATCGATCCAGGGAATGACTAGTAACAATGATTTATGAACAAAGGATCCAGTGCAGTGAGCCAAACATAAGATTGAATCTCATGAGCAACAGTGGATTTTTTCTTTTCTATTTGCCTGAACAATGAATGATTAGTCTATAGTATTATAGATGTTAACGTGAAAACATTCTTTCCAGGACTATTTAAGATTCATTGTTAATTATAATTGGAGGAAATACTTAAATTTATTGTTTTAACTTACAAGTGACTTCTCTGGTATTTTGGCTGATAAGAATTATCAGTTTAGAATAATTTTTTTATTTTAAATAGCACCGTAAATGAATGAAATTAAGATAGCTTGACTGGAAATACTAAAAATTAAGTTAAATTTTAGCTATCATTACCTAAGGGATGTTAGTTTTACTAATGTAAACATTCTGAAAATCAGCTCATTATTCTCTTGGTATTTTGTCATTTTCACAGTCCCAAAATGCTTTTGTTATATTTCCATTTTTTTTAAAGGGAAAGGTAATAAAACATAAAGTAAGTTTTCTGAACTTCTTAATTAGTGGCAATAATTGGTTTATTGCCAACACTGGTTTTAAAAATATGGGTTTATATCCCAACACTGGTATTGACTTACTGTCTTTAAAAACAGGTTAAGTATTCTCATTTCAAGGCAAAATGGAGATAATAATATATATTTCCTCAAGTTGTTGTGAAGATTTCTTGAAGTCATATAGGTAAACTGTTTATGCCTAATTATGTGCCAGGCAAGTATAGCTTTTTATTAGAAAAGGTTATTTTTGAAATAGAATGTAATCTCCCAGTGGTGAGGAGTTTTATCTCCTTTGATCCTTAGTACCCAGCACATAATAGATGCTTAGCAAATATTTGTTGAGTGAATCGTTTAGTGATTAGCAGAAAGATTGGCTTTGTAATTAGCCTTGATTAGAATTCAATCTCTGCAGGGTACCTGGGTGGCTCAGTCTCTTAAGCATAGACTCTTGGTTTTGGCTCAGGTCATGATCCCATGGTTTGTGAGTTTGAGCCCCACATCGGGCTCTGCACTGATAGTGTAAAGCCTGCTTGGGATTCTCTTGCCCCCTCTGCCCCTCCCCTGCTCATGTGTGCACTTTCTCTCTCTCTCAAAATGGAAAATAACATCAAAAAAGAAAAAGAAATTAAAAAATTCAAGCTCTGCCACTTGCTAGCTGAATAACTTCAACTATGAAGATCAGATTTCTGATCTTTATAATAGTGACCTAATAAAAGATTAGTGACACCTGTCTAATAGAGTGTTTCTTTCATACATAGTATGCAGTCAAGAAATAATTTCCAGTTGCAATACCCATAATTTGTATTTCACTAAAAAACTTGCATCAGAATTCTAGACTACTAGAAGTTAAAAGTTATAAGGAGATGTCTTAAAGTTGGAGACGGCCGCCATTTAAAAATAGCTTTCCCTTGGGGCGCCTGGGTGGCGCAGTCGGTTAAGCGTCCGACTTCAGCCAGGTCACGATCTCGCGGTCCGTGAGTTCGAGCCCCGCGTCGGGCTCTGGGCTGATGGCTCAGAGCCTGGAGCCTGTTTCCGATTCTGTGTCTCCCTCTCTCTCTGCCCCTCCCCCGTTCATGCTCTGTCTCTCTCTGTCCCAAAAATAAATAAAAACGTTGAAAAAAAAAATTAAAAAAAAAAAAAATTAAAAAAAAAAAATAGCTTTCCCAGAGCGCCTGGGTGGCTCAGTTGGTTGAGTGTCAGACTCTTAATTTTGGCTCAAGTCATGATTTCACTGTTGGTGAGATAGAGCCCCTCCTCTGGCCCTGTCAACCTGTCAGTGTGGGGCCTGCTTGGAATTCTGTCTCTCTCTCCCTGTCTCTGCCCCCTCCCCAGCTTGATGCTCTCTCTGTCTCTCTCAAAAATAAATAAACTTGAAAAAAAAATAGCTTTCCCTTTCCCCCAAATGGGGAAAAAGCTAACTTCTTGTATTGTAGGTGGATTATAACTTAACAATATATACAAAGTGTTAAAAAACGTATTTATGAGGGGTTTTTTTTAGTAGAAAAGTTGGGGAAGCCATCAACTTTTTATGATCTGTATGGTAATACTTTGGGGCATGTACTTCATGTTTTTTTTTTTCTTTTGAGACTCAATTTGCAAGTTTATGTTCAGTCATAAAATGGCCCCTACATTGGTCTGAGAATGACAGCAATTTGTTTTTATTATTTCAACTGGAAGGATTTTAATGAAGAGAATGGCGGACTGCCCCGCGCTGTGTCTCCAGCGCCCACAGTTACAGGCCTCTTTTGCATGCTCAGCATGGCTGGTCGATGTTCTAGCGGATTGCTGATGTAATTTACTAGGAGCATTCCCGAACTCTTCTCCTTTCTACTCTAAGACCTCTCTTAGAAGAATTTATTTCTTCACAGTGCAGAAGTTTCAGTAAAGGGTAAGACCAGAGATGCATGTTAAGGGGACTTGGGCAGAAATAGTTTAATTAAAGTACTCTGGGCTTGATTTCAGTGTCCACAGAAATGAAATGGAGAAAGAGGGTGGTGACCAGTGATTGGCCGCGTGGTTTTAGGATCTCTGTCAGCATTCCCAGCCCCAGTCTCTGTGAAGGGAAGGAAAATAAACTTCAACGCAAAAGAACGTTGAATGTCTAGAGCTAAAATAAGCTCACCAATTAGCAATAGCGAGGGTTTACTTATACAACTTACTGAAAGAAAACTCCCAAGAGTGTCGATGTTTTGTCCGATGTTAACAAGAAGGGGGAATTCTGGCCTGTCAGGATTGCACATAAGATATTTCTAGAAAGTGAACACCCTGAATGAGGTTTAAATTGAAATGAAACTGTGTTTTATTTTTCATCTTCTAAGCCTTTGCATGGGGGCACAGTGGGGTTAGTATTATCCTTTTTTGTTGTTGTTTTGTTTGTTTTGGCTAAATATAGAAGAACAGCTCTCTTTTGCTCGTAAATTCTGTTCCATAATTATTATAATTTTATAGCACAAATAAGATTAGAAAGACTGATTTTGTATAGCTTCCTTTGGCTTTCATTTAGCACCGACATACATTTAGTGCATGGAATGAAGCATTAAGGTTTCATTGTAAACAGCATTAGTGCATAATAACGAGGATGGGTGACTTTGGTAGGTCTCATGCTTAGATGGTGCTTTTCTTTCCCTGTTCTCCTCGTGCTTTTAGTTGTTTGGGGTGTAGCATCCAGTGGTCTCCATACCTCAGTGTCCGTGAATGGAAATCAAAGACAAAGCTTAAGATACGAATCTTTTTTTTTTTTTTGATTTTTTTTTCAACGTTTATTTATTTTTGGGACAGAGAGAGACAGAGCATGAACGGGGGAGGGGCAGAGAGAGAGAGGGAGACACAGAATCGGAAACAGGCTCCAGGCTCTGAGCCATCAGCCCAGAGCCCGACGCGGGGCTCGAACTCATGGACCGCGAGATCGTGACCTGGCTGAAGTCGGACGCTTAACCGACTGCGCCACCCAGGCGCCCCAAGATACGAATCTTTATGTTGCTTTTACTCTTAATACAATATCAACCTTATTAGTTAACCAGTTTTTGAAAATTTGAAATTATCTTTTTCTCTTATTAATCGTCTTATTTCACTGATAGTTATAAACAAACTGTTTCTATTTTTGCCAGACAGACATCATCACATACGAGGTTAAATGTTACTTCCTGGTACTATAACATAAATACCTGAATATTAAAACTGATTAGTAGTATTTTCCTAATTTTGTTGACAGTTTAAAGCCTGGGATGTTTCATGCAGCTAATAAATATAAACAGGTTACTGTTTAAAAAAATCTTTTTTTAAGGTTTATTTATTTTTGAGACAGAGACAGAGCATGAACGGGGGAGGGTCAGAGAGAGAGGGAGACACAGAATCTGAAACAGGCTCCAGGCTCTGAGCCATCAGCACAGAGCCCGACGCGGGGCTTGAACTCACAGACCACGAGATCATGACCTGAGCCGAAGTCGGACGCTTAACCAACTGAGCCACCCAGGCGCCCCAGCAGGTTACTGTTTTAAAGACCGCACCTTACTTACTTAAGTAGTGTATAAGTAAGTAGTGTATAAAACATTGAGGAGTATTGGAATATAAACAATGCTGAGGCATATTCCTGGAAGTCATTTGTATGGCTTTGGAAGGGTTAGTAGTAGTGATGCTTTAATTGACTTTTTACATGACAGAGTAGGAGGACATGTAGATCTAAAAAAAAAAAAATCTTAGGTTTGGTAGCAATAGGACTAGGATGAAATTGTTTGAATCTTCTTATTTGAAGGGTAAGAACAAGATTGTACATTAGAAGTGGGTTGGATATTTAAAAATCTTGGTCATAAAAATCATAGTTTACCTTGTTTCGGGTTTTATTAAGAAATGAACCATTACTTAGCTTTATGAGGAGTTTGAGCTGCCTTTATAGTCACAATTCCTCACCAGAGTTCTTAGAAAAATGTTTTCTAAAATCTAAGGACAAACTAGTTATTGTTTTTTTAATGTTTATTATTTTTAAGAGAGAGAAAGAGAGAGAGACACACACACAGTGTGAGCCGGGAAGGGGCAGAGAGAGGGAGACACAGAATCTGAAGCAGGCTCCGGGATCTGAGCTGTCAGCACAGAGCCCGACGCAGGGCTCGAACTCACAAACCGTGAGATCATGACCTGGGCTGATGCCAGACGCTTAACTGAGGGAGCCACCCAGGCATCCCAAGAAAAACTGGTTATTAATATGGAGAATTACTTAATCTTTCTGTTCTCTGAAAGGAAATTTAATAGCTTTCTTCTGATTTTGTTCCTTGTTTTTGTTTTGCATTAGAAGAAGGTTTTACTGAGCTTCATTTTGCAGGTAGTTAAAGGAAGTTTGAAGGGAGGGGTCTGTTAGCTACATGTATGCCTGTGAATGTCCTATGCCTCCACTTTGATGAGGAGCAATGCTTTTCCTAAGATTAGTTTCACCATGTTTGATTATTTATTCATTCTACCCTTAACTGATTGTGGTTTGTTAAGTATTTCAAATTTCATTAACTTTTTTTAATGGAAGGTTGTTTTTAATTTGGATCACAGCAGTAAAATCTTTTGACTTAGTTTTCAAAATTGCGTTTAAAGCTTGAATTTTTGTAAATGATTTTATTTGATGGAAAGTGATTGGATATAGCTTATAGAATGAAAAAGAATTTATTCTGTTTTTGCTTATTGCACAGACAGATGGACATAAGCTTTATTTGCATAAAGGAAGCTATGATTTTATTGCATTCCAGAACCGGTTTCTGTTTGTTAGAAATAGTCATTTATACTAAGCCTCATAATTGACTACAGTGTAATTTTAGAATTGTGTTTCACATTCTCAAACCTTAAAATTGTGTTTCACGTTCAAACCTTAAGAATACACTTACATTTTAGTATCGTTAAAATCTGTTCATGAAGTATCTGTCCTGGCCAAAGACCACAAAAGAGGTCTTGGTTGTGCGGTTTCCTCCTCGTTTTCCCCTTACTAACAGAGGTTTTCCTATCTTGGCAGCTGTTTCCTACAAGGCAGTCATCAGTCTCTGATTTCTTCCTTCCCTTTCTTCCCACAAACAAGGGCTCTTTCAAATAGCAGATGACCGAAGACAGACTAATCTTGGATCGCTTTAAGAAAGTGGAAATGTGTTCAAGAGTTGTGCTTGTGGGCAAGCAGCCTGTATGCATGTCATTGAAATGAAAATGCTCATTACAAGCAGAACTTGGACAGCTAGAGTTCTTTTTGCTCAAATCAGGAGCATTCCAGAGGCTGACTTCATTTTACTTGTACTAATTAATGTGTCTCATCCACACATTAAAATCATTCTAATTGCTTGATCAGATCATTGAACAATATGGAGGATATAAGAAATTGTTCCTTGATTCACCTTTTCAGTGTGACGGGCCATGAAATTTTCTGACTTCTCTTTATGCTTTGTATAAAATAGCTTGCAGTTTTAAGGCAGGTACTTTGACACAGCAGTTGTAAACCACACGTTTACTTTTGGTTTTGTCTTTTGAATAGTCTTTGGGAGTTCTGTGTGAAAAAAGAATAGAGAGATAGCCACTTCTACACAGTTGTGTGCCATGTTTCCCCAGCAGATTAATTTTTGATGTGTCATTCTTCTTTTTATATTTTTGGCATTCAGGAGAGGAAGTTTGCTCTTTCCTTTGTTTTTGTCTTATTTCTTTGGACAGACAATCATCTGAAGTGTTCTCAGAACTGGGTAATACCATTTCTGACCCCCTTTGTCATGATACCTAAATGTCTTCAGTAGTTTCATAGAAAGATAAAAAATTGGGCTCTTCTGGGTCATGGAGGGATGTATAGGGAAGCAGTTTTATCTCTGAAATCGTAGGCATGATAAAACAAAATGCTTATTATGGAAATACCTTGCTAATTTCATCTGTGATTTTATGGATCTTTATATTTAAATACTAGATAAGAGCTTCAGATTAATTTTTTACATTCTTTTTGTTGTGGTTATTGGTAATGCAAGGTAGTGACTTTGTAGTGTGATAAGTATTCCCAACTATTTAGAATATGACTGCTTTTGCATTGAAGTTATATCATAGTGAACTGATAATAGAATATAGTGAACTGATAGTCAAATATAGTAAACTGCTAATAGAACCACATATGATATGTAAAATGTGTAGCAAATGCAGAGTAGCTTAGAAAATGTGAAAGAGAACTCCATTGTTATCTAGGAAAATTTGTTTTCTAAATTTTCTTTATGGTTTAGTGTCAGCATCTAAATTATGTAAGACTTATTTTTTTTATAGATACAACTTCAGAATAAGGGAAATTCCCCTTACTACGCTACTCCACTTTTAAAAACTCTTTATCTGCAGCAGATTAAGGGTAGATTGAGAAAATTTGTATGAGTATTACTTAGAAGAAAGTTACAGGAAGTTAATATGAAGAAACTGTTAAGATATCTCTTTAAAAGAATACATTTTGTAATTTTTCCACCCTCAAGGCAAGACCAGGAGACTGGATGTATTTGAGAACTGTCTGCATTCTATGTGTATTGTCAGGCTAGTATTTACTCTGATTCCTCTTGCTACCCTAGAAAGAAGCGAAATACTTCAGTAGAACCTATTAGCATATAACCTGGTCTCATGTGATCCTAGGAACTGAGAAATACTGATTAAGTCATGTACCTTAAGTTTTTGTATTCTTTCCAGTTGAAGAACTGGATTCTAAAGGCCAGTCAGAATTAGACTTGGTTCCAGGTTTTATATTATTTACTGCTCTCCCATTTAAAAAAAAAATGTGCGACAACCTTGGAGATAAAATCATCATGGTCTTGAGGTTTTTATTTGGGTCCAGTGGATGGACCAGCCTAGTCAAGGATATAGGTTTAATCTTACTAAGATATATTGTGCTATAAAAAATATATATGAAAATCTAAAACGTTAAAATGAAATAGTTAAGAGACTGTTTATTAAACTAGTCCCCGTGTGAATAGCTATAGCAATTTGATACGTGGTGTTTAAGAATGTGGTTCTGGAATGCCATTATTATATAAATTAATGTACACCCATGTGTTAAAAATTGTATATCCTTGTATAGAAAAATAAACTGCTTAATTATATCTTTAATCTGACCCACAATATAACAGGATACAATAGTAGATAATATTGCTGTTATCATCAGTAAACACAAAAACATTTATGTATTGGTAACATTTTATTAGAGGCTTATATGCTAAAGCTAGTAATTTGATAAAAAAGACTGATATGTGGCAAAGGAGACAGGTGTATTTTTCTAGAAGGACTTCCTAAGCTTTTCGGAGAAAAATGGTCATTAGGGATTTACATAACTATTCTATGAATTCATATGTCATGGTTATCTATAAATGATTTTTTGAGCTTTGATCATTTTCTTTATGTAAAGCTCAGATATCCAGTATGTAGGAGCAGCTCCCATATTGGATATAGAATCAAAATATATACCATTTATCTTTTTATAATTAGGAGGAGACGGGAGGGAGAGACAGAGAGTTGCTGGCTGTTATTATTTTTGCATTTATTTTTTGTGACGTAGCAGGACCATAAGAGTAAATGATGGATTTGTTTGTTTTTCAGATATGACGATCAATGATGCAGACTGCTGGGTTCGATGAAGCTGGGCATTTATAACTAGATTCATTAAGGAATACAAAGAAAATATTTAAAGGGATCAATAATGGTGTCTTCTGGTTGCAGAATGCGAAGTCTGTGGTTTGTCATTATAATCAGCTTCTTACCGAATACAGAAGGTAAGATGCAATTTAAATTTTATTTTTTAAATCTGGGCGAACTTAATTTAAACTATGCAATCTTCTGTACATAGAAGTGGCTAGAATGAGTTTTATTATTTTAAAAAGCAGCTGTTAAAAAGATTTCCCGAAAGTCAAATTCCTTTTTTTTGTTAGTTGAATTATTTTCATTACACACAGTTGTAGTATAGAAGAACTAGTGCTAGTAGTCTGAATTTATATTTCACTTACATTCGTATAATATTATTGTAAATAATCCTGAGAAAATGAAAGCTTTGCTTTGGTATATACTTTACACTGACTAAATTTATGCCGGTAAAATTGAAAGTATTTTGTGTCAACTTTTTCACTTCATGTTTTGTTTGCTTCTTGAGTAGAGTTATAGTTTAGGTCTAAAACTCTTAATTTTTTTTTCATATCTTCTGGAATATGCATTTTTTGTAGTGCTTCATTTTGAATTTTATTTATATCTTTTTGAAGATGGACCTGATTTTTAAAGAAGTAAATATATTTTTGAGGCTTAATTAATCAGAACCATCATTTATTAATTACTATATGGCTTTCCTGGTATCCATTATTTCTTTAGTCTTACATACTATTTTCATGTGAAAATAACACCCTTTTAGGTGCTTTTTACAGCGCAGGTCAGAAGTTAATATAGAGCTAAGATATGTTAATTTTATAGCTATTTAGTAGTGGTAGTTATGTATTCAGCGTGAAAATAGATTAATCTTGTAAAATCTGTGAAGAGTACAAAATCCCTGAGACATGCATAGATTTTATTTGTCCCAATTAAATACCATTGAAGAAAATATTTTAGAATTTTAAAATTGGTTTATATGTACTTTTAAGGGATTCACTTCATACCTACTAACAAAACGATGGGTGGAGAAAAAGAGGCATGGTGTCAACCAGTAGAAATTTATTTTTCCAACATCTTTGTGATGAGCTTCAAAGTGTTAACATTTAATTTTGCTGAAAGAATTTTATTTGAATTACTTGTTCCAAAATTATGTCTCATCATTTTCTTCTTGCCCTCCCAGTCCCCTACTTTCAGTCTGTTGACATAACTTAATAATATAATTCAAATAAATAACAAATTTAGAAATATTTTAAAATAAATTCTATATTCAGAAAGTAGATAATGTTCACTTGGATTTAAGTCACACTCAGAAGTTACAACAGGGTTAAAATTCTGTTTTTAGAAGATACTGCTCTGTGCATCAGAATTGAAAGATACATCAAATCTTTTTTTTTTTTTTTTTTTTGAAGGATACATCAAATCTAACAGTAAAATGTAGTATGTCTGAGTGAATAGTACCGTAATGACAGACAACAAGCAGAAACTGAGTTTAATAATGTGAATCTCTGGCTTGGATTGTTATGAAAATCTTATGTATATAATCCATAATTTTACATCGTTTTTTTTTTCGGGGTGGGGGGGTGCACTAACTGAATTCCTGCTGTTATGTTTGAATGTTTTTATACATTTAAAAAAGATTCCAGGTGTGGACCAATGGCTCATTAGTCCACATAATGAAAATTTTTCCAATCAAGATAGAGACCACTTTGCTGGCACAGTAGCTTAACTCAGCAGGGGGGCTAGCAAAGAGAGACTTTTTCATGAGATACTGCAGTTTTATTTCTAGTGTCACCTATCAGGTCAAGATTCATATCTGCTGTTAAGAGAAATTTCATTTTTGGCGCATCAGGCCAGGGGGTGTTGCTTTTGAAGCAGTTCCCTCCTACGGGTAAAAAGAACTTAGGAGGAGCCCACACTGCTAGCTGTGACAGTACACGCAGTTAATGCACACTGTTAGAGTACTGATCCAGCATCACATGGTTTTGTCTTAGAAAAGTTTTACATGACATGATAGTCCTTTATTGCCAGAAAGCAGATAATGTTCTGTGAACACCTATAGAGAAACCCAATCAAAGTTAGGTATGAGAACGCAGGAAAGGAGTTATAAATTTAACCATTCAGCCATTAAGTTTCTTCAGAGCCCTTTTCAAATCTTACAGAGATGAGCGCTTTTTGTATTAGTTTCTGGATTCGTACAGATAAAACTCAGATAGAGTTTCCTAGATGGTTTCTTCCTTTCTTTCTCATTCATTGAGTGACTAAATTGAGCCAGGTGCTTAAGATTCTGCAGTGCAGGAGGCACAGTTCAGGCTCTTGAGGAGCTCATGGTATTGTGCAGGGCTGGAAACCTCAAGTACCTACGGGGGCCTAGCAGGGGAAGTAACCTGAGTGCAGCTGTCCAGTGGAGGTCTGCAGTAGGCAGGAAAACGCTTGCCGGAGGACCCATGATTGCCATTCCAGTATTTAGCCTGCTTTTGCTTGTCTTCTGGCTTTTCAATATAAACCAGACCTGGATTTTAGGCAATAGTACCTAAATAAGATTAAAACAAAAACAAGCCTGTGTATTATATAGGCCTGCCTTTTCAGGGCTTCTATTTTTCCTCCTCTTTACAATAGTGTTTCACCTTAGTATATTATTTTAAAGACCAAACAATTTTGGATTTATTTTACATCTATATGTATGAGAGGTAAATTTCCACATTTGCAAGGACTCATTTGTTTTATATTCAGACGAACATTATAAATATGTCATGTTTTCTGTACATATTAAAGAGCAAGCAAACCACTAAACACTTTTGTTTTTTAAGTTTTACCACGGTAAAGCCTAATTATATAAAGGTTTAATTGCTAGAATTAGCTTATCTCCCTTTATCTCTGTCTTCTGTCAACTAGTGTTTAAGAATCAAGTCTCACCCATTAAATTCACTTGTTTTTGCGAAATAAGAACAATGCTGTATTTATTCTTAGAGACTCCTCTCCCCTGTGTATTTTTGAAAATTGTTTAGAATTTCCAAATAAAAAATGATTATAAAAGATCAGACTTTGAAAATATTCTGTAGGTTTTTCTTAGAATTGATTTTATTCTTAGTGAACTAATCTCAAACCCTTCAAAAACCAGTTTTGTTGAGAAACTGATGTGCTTTGATTCTTTTGGCCAATTTTTATAAGCAGAGTAACCACTGTGGAATCATGTATCAGTAAGTAGGAAAGTAAATTGAATTTTTGTGTCCTAGAGAATTAAATTATGCTATATAATGGAGCCCTGGCAAGCCTAAGTCAGACATGTGAAGGCTTGCTCAAGTGACAAGTTACAAATAATGGCAGTTCTTCAGCAAAGTCAGTAAAATGGATTTCAGGGTGAATTCTTTATGCAGTGAGTATTTAATTAGATTTCATTAGTCAAAATTTTAGTTAATTAGTTTAAATTTCATTGTTGTTTATCCATATTTCAAGAAAATTATGCCTGGGAAAATGCTAGATATGCAAGATATAACTTCACCTATTCATTGACATGTATCGAGAAAATTTGAGAATACTGCTGTAGAAATAGCGTCTTACCAATTTTAATTGTACTTTTAATTCTCTAAGCATATTTTACAATGACTTTTGTATTAGTGATACCTTACTAAAAATGATGTTTGGCTGTAGGGTCTTTTTGCTTAGTTGAGTGGCAGAAAAAAGTAGATCCAGGGGTTAAATATGAAATAAAAACTATTTTGGGCATGTATGTATTTCCTTCAGACTGTTCCATAATTTGGAAGGAATAATTGCTTTTATCCCAAGGTTAAACTTAAGAAAGATGAAAATAATTCAGGCCTTTATTCATTCATTCTTTTATTTACATACACATATATGAAAAATGTATAAAATTTATATTCATACACACACTGTGTCAGCATCACAAGGGCAATGATCATTTTTGTTTGTTTATTTCATCAATGTGCCCAAGTGCCTAGAACAATGCCTGGTTTATAATAGGTACTCATTTTATATCCATTACATAAATAACGGAAATCTTTACAGAGAGTCATAGTCTTAATAGAGAGACGATAATAAACTGTTGTAATAACAGAGTGGTAAGTGCCATGATGATGATATTCACAGAAGCATTGGGATGAAGGGTAGGTGGATGAGTGGATATATACCAGGAAGGGCTTCTAGCTGTAAGTGAGGATGCTTGAGCTGACTCAGTATGAATTGAATAAGCTATGTCAAGACAGTGGTGAGCGTGGTGGTGGAGAAAAAAATCAATGGAGAACAGTATGGTGTGGAATAAAGTATAATAGTGGTTCTTAGGAACATCAGAATCACCTAGAAGGTCTGAAGTGGGGCCCAAACATTGCATTTCTGACAACTTTCAGGGACGATGCTGATGTTGCTTAGTATCACTCTTAAACATTGTCATATTGTCTTTGTGTGGGTGGTTGAGGTGAGGTGTAGGGGTGCATGGGTGTGGATATGAAGTCACTTTTTTAAAAGTTTTTGAAAAGAAATTATGAATTCACTGTGATTCAGAAGTAGTAACCAGTTGATTACTGGGAGTTACTATTTAATCTTCTCATATGGCTTTTTATTCGTGTGATCAAGCTCCTGGGGCATTATTTTAGGCTCTAAAAAGGGATTCTCTCTCTCTCTCTCTCTCTCTCTATCTCTCCGTCTCTCGACAGTATATTGAGAAGGAAAAAAAATGGAAAAATTGGCTCCAGATTGTAAAAAACAGAACATATTTTCTGTTAAGAGTAAATGTTATGTTTTCAGAGCTCCTAAACCCTTGCTTCAATTTATCTCTTCTCATTGTGATAACCTTGTTCTTTTTCTTGTTGGGAATAACTACATGGCCATTGCTATGAAAATGCTGAATTAACTTACTGTAGGGACTTTGGATTTCCCAGTCTAGCAAAATTGACTACTTTTGTTCACTTCAGGATATTTTTGATTAGTTGAAAGCTGGGAGGTAAATTTTCAGCCAGGTATGTGGAGATTTGGCCGTATGACTCCTATTAAACTTAATGGGAGTGAGAACTCCCATTAAATTAATAGGAATTGTACAGCATATCTGTGTTGGCTGCATTTCAAATGTAACCTTAGTTTTTAAATTCACAAGTTATGTAAATTAACAGTGGTTTAAAACAATGCATTGTTTTTTAATAATGATTTTTTATTTATATGTTTAGTGCAGGTCAATGTGATTTTACTCCTTGAAAAAGTACCTAACTATATTGCTCTTAAGATACTTTATTGTATTATATGAGTGTAAGGTAATCTGACTGCAGCAGTTTTCTTCTGCATAGGTAGTGATGTAATTCTGTTTTTAAAATATAAATATTTTTTTTCAACGTTTATTTATTTTTGGGACAGAGAGAGACAGAGCATGAACGGGGGAGGGTCAGAGAGAGAGAGGGAGACACAGAATCGGAAACAGGCTCCAGGCTCTGAGCCATCATGAGCCATCAGCCCAGAGCCTGACGCGGGGCTCGAACTCACGGACCGTGAGATAGTGACCTGGCTGAAGTCGGACACTTAACCGACTGCGCCACCCAGGCGCCCCTAAAATATAAATATTAATGCCATTTACAAATTATATAATACTGCCTCTTATTTTCTAAAAACCAAATGCCTTATAGTGTTACTACCAGGATTCAAGAACAAGGTATATTTGTTCAGGATATGACTCAAAATTGAAAAAATAAGACTAAACTTAATAAGAGGAACTGGCATCTTTAGTAAAGTTAGTTTAGAATATACTTTTGTCATTGTATGTATCAATATTCAGTGTCAACATATGCCATATTTCATATATTAAAGGTTAAATTCCAGTGCTTGGTTGTTGAGACTTTCTTCCTACTTCTCTCCCCACTCTACCCTGTTTCATTCTCTTTTGCTTCTTCAGTGTCAGAAAAGGTTTGTTGATTCACAGTCTATGTTGATGCACTCCTAGTTCTGTTGCTGGTAGAAAAGTGTTATAAATCAGTATGTCTCACACAATAGCCACCCGATAGACCTCAATAACATTGTATTGCTTGGCTGTTTAATTTTTACAAGCCTCTGTTTTCTGACAGAAAAGACTGTATCCAATACTAAGTAAATAAATCTGTCGTTATGAAATAATACTTTGCTAAAAGAGGTTATGAACTTGTCTATACTAGAGTAAATATTTGAAATATTGATTTTATATCCATAGTAGGCATTTGTCACAGTTATTGTTACAGTTTTGAAAGAATCAACAGTGTCATTAAAAGTAGCTTAATGAAAATCACAGGAAACATGGAAAGCATCTTAATTTCGCCAAACAATAATTGTGTTAATTACTTCTTACTGAGTAATTTCAGTTTTGATGAATCTTTTGCTTCATTTTTTGAATTAATATACCTTTTCGCTTTTTTATATGCTGTATATTTAGTTTGTGGTATTAGAGAATACGATAATACAAATGATTGAGCACTTCTGAGTATTAATGTAGAACTGGTATGTCTCCAAGAACCGATTTATCTGCCACATTACTAAGGGAATGTTTTACTGAAACATATGCTTGGTACCCTATGGTACTCTTTATTTTCTTTTCACCTCCTGCATGACAGAGAATGACATATGACAGCCGTGCGGTCTACATGTATTAGACATCAATGTGGATTAGTGAATATCTCATGACATCTTTCAACCCTATTCTTGAACTCCTTTTGTCAACTTGACAGAAGTGATTCCAGGAGAATACCTAGCCCCGGCCCTGGGATCTCTTGGCTAAAATGTAAGACTGAGAAGGGAATTCCATATCAGAGCTTCAGGAAGCAAAAACAACATTTATAATCCCTTCTTATCAGCATGGGACTCTACTGAGTTTGACTTTTATGTCTGCCATTATTCTTGCTTGGAGGGCTTTTCTTTTCTTAAAAGTACTTCCCCCTTTCCCCCCGCCTTCTGATTTTGAATGTAATATGTTCTCATGAGAAGAGATAAAAAAATTAGGAAGTTGAATAAGCATTTAAAATTGCTCATAATTCTAGGACTGTGATATTACCACAGCACACTTCTTTTTTGTTTTATTTCCCAACACTCTTGATATGGATAAAACAAAATTATGATATATGAAACAAAATTAGGTTCTTCACGTCCATATGCTTTTCTATTCTGGTTTTTCATTTATATTATCATAACCTGTATTACTATGTCATTATATGTTTAGATAATGGATTCTAAGACCAGCATGGTAATTTATTATTTATATGTCAAAAATGACTTAATCCCCTGTCTCTACTTATTGGCTATTGAACTTAATTTGTTTCAAGTATAAGTATAGTAAATATCTATCTAAATCTTTTCTTTCATATTTGGTTATTTCCTGAGACTAGAATTTTAGAATTTTGATTATTACATCAGGCATGTGGACATCTTCAAAACTGGTTTTGGATGATGTGAAATTTTTTGTATGTTGGTGCAGTTTTTCTTATTCTTCAAACTCTATGATAATATCCCTTTGTCGTTTTTATTATAAAAAACAATTGCTTGCCTTATAATTCATTTCATTCTGGTTAATTTTTAATGAAAATTTTAAATAGATATTTATAAAATAATCACAAATTTAGCAGTTATCAATATTTTACTTCATTTGCTTTTCTTTTTCCTCTTTTCTTACTTTTTGATGCATATTTATTTTCTTTTGTGAGATCTTCCATTATTTTTATGCTTAAAAGTCCATCTCTTGATATTGGTTAAGTATTTATTCACTTGGCATTTCTCTGTAACTCCATGTTTTTACTTAAATTTTTATTTAAATTTTTAATCCATTAGGAGTTGACTTTGTTATTAGTTGAGAGTTCTCAATTAATTTAAGTGAACTAATATTAAGTCATTTGGTGTGAATCAATTTAACTAACAAAGTAGATAAAATTAGGACATACCCATATAAAAGCATAATGGACACTAAGTTCAAAAAGAAAAAGAAATGAACACAACTTATTTCTACACAGATTGAACTATGATTAAATGTCATTATTCTGATTCCAGTAATAGTTCTCTTATCTGCTTATTTTTTTTGCACCTAGTCTATTTAATAAATTATATTTTTAAGGGATAACAATTTTGTGAGAGATGAGTAAAAAAACATGACAGGAGCAATTAAAATACCCATAGTAAAAATAAAGTTTGAATTTTAGGAATTGTAGAGTGTCAAGAAACACAAGAAGTTTTCTGGAAAAAATAGAGGGATTCAAGGGTAGCAGAGTTTTGTTTTGCGTATGGGTTTAATCTAACAGAGATTAAGTAAAATTCTCATTTATTTTGCTGGGTATTTATAGAATGCTTCTCACTACTGTTTTGTAGCTATCTGTGTGTGTGTGTGTGTGTGTGTGTGTGTGTGTGTGTGTGTGTATTAATCATTAGTTCTCTCTCCCCTCCCTGATTCTTCTTTTTTTTCTTTGTAGTATTAAAATCTAAACCAGGTGGTAGATACATCTAATATTTAGCTTTTGATTAGAGGCAATATAATAAGTTTATAAGAAAGAGTCAGGGCTTCATAACTTAGACACAATAAAAAGGATGGCTGGGGTTGTTGCTGGTGGTAGTGGGGAGAGAGCAAGTTGGATTTTAAGAGAATTGTTTAAGGAAGGCACTTTTTATGATTTTCTTTTTTTGTTGTTTTAAGTAGATATGTTGGATGTCTGAGTTTGTTTCCAGGCAGAAATGGGATCCAGTTCAAGGACAGGAATGTTTATCTAGGAAAGGAGAGTGTGCAGTATGATCAGGTAGAGGATGAGTCAGGAACAGATGTGTACAGGAAAAGAAGAAATTTAAGGCAGTCGTGGGGCGCCTGGGTGGCGCAGTCGGTTAAGCGTCCGACTTCAGCCAGGTCACGATTTCGCGGTCCGCGAGTTCGAGCCCCGCGTCGGGCTCTGGGCTGATGGCTCAGAGCCTGGAGCCTGTTTCCGATCTGTGTCTCCCTCTCTCTCTGCCCCTCCCCCGTTCATGCTCTGTCTCTCTCTGTCCCAAAAATAAATAAACGTTGAAAAAAAAATTTAAAAAAAAAAGAAGAAATTTAAGGCAGTCGTGCTGGATGTTTTTAATCTTGTTTATGTAGAGCAGTGCCCTCTCGAAATTTAATGCACAGGTAAATCACTTGGAGATCTTGTTAAAATGTAGATTCTGATTCAGTAATCTGGGATAGGCCTCAAGAGTCTGCATTTCTAATAAACTCCCAGGTGATGCTGAGGTTGCTGGCCTGTGAGAGGACATCTGAATCAAGGAGTTTTGGTTATTAAAATGTTTAGTCTAGAAAATCAGATTTTTCATGACTGTGATTTTCTACCCGTGCAAAAGGGTTTGTTTCTAACCTTAACAGCACAGTTGAAATACAGAAAGACATCAATTTCAGTTTTATAACTTATTTTATTTTAAAAAAGGAACTGAGCTATCTTGAAACTTTACTGAACATTTTTATATTTGGTTATGCTTCTAATCCAATTTTATATGCTTTCGATTGACCTTTTATCTGATGATTTGTTTTGAAAAATCCCTGAGCAACAGTGCAGCCTGACCCTTTCTCCCTAATATTTCCTTCTGTTCCCCACTGATCTGTCCTACTTTCATTCTGTGTTATATGGAAACATTATTTTTAATAGCATTTTACTACAATATTACTTTATTACTTAAAGTTATATTATAAAATCATGTAAGGCCAAGTTGTATATTTTCTTAACCCATTTAGAAAAAGTTTATATTTTCCTAATTTTTCAAAGTCCACATATTTAGAAAAACTAAGAGTTGTAATTTTCACTTTAGCATTAATACCCTGATGTGTTAGCCTTCTGAGAGAGTAGAGGACGAGAGTACTGGAATGTACACTGGTTATCAAAAACAGCTTAAAGATGTTTTATCTGCTTAAGGTTATTTAATGATTTTTCTACTTTGTAGCATTATGCATAATCAAAGATTTTATTTATTTTTAGTAGTGGACATAATCTGCTTTTACTTTTCCTGTCAGAGATAAAGATAGATTACTGATGTGATTTATTTTAGATTTATGATAATACAGATCACAAATCACATTTATTTCTACATGAAATTTATTAGATTCTTCAGCATTTTAAAGCTGGATAGAAAGTAAGTAAATAGCAAATTTTAAACAAAGAGTTTTCTGTAGGTATCTTAGAGGTCAAAGTATTTTTGTTTTTAGTTTTTGGTAGAATTGAAGAACTATAGACTTAGAAGCGCAACTGGAGGTTAGTAGTTACAGAAGTTTTTCAGTTTACAGCTGGAGAAACTAAGAAAGTCTGCAGAGATCATCCCTTTGCCAAGGTCTACTTCCTGCCAGTCCATTTTTCTTTCTGTAGAACTTGATATATAGCTTCAGATCATTGGTGTATTTTCCTGCCTCATGAGGCTGTCACTCAACAATATTTAAGATATACTTTAAAATATATTGCTTAACATTGTTTAACTTAAATGGTGCTGATTGAAAAAAAATAATGTATTTCAGCTTTTTTTACATTACCATTGCAGATTAAAAACAGTATTAAGTCATGCTAACTCTGCAACTTTCCAGTGATCTTCAGAAGTTACACACCTACAGGCCTCTATTTTTTTAAAAATCACAGTTTCTCTTGGGAAGTACAAACTATTGCTAAGAATGATTTGCTGCCACAACACTGAAAAACTGAAATATTACAAGAGTAATTTTAACTTTTACTATATTTAGTTTATCAGTTCACACTGATTAGCAGTCACCATTAAAAGAGTTGAAAGGATGCCTTCAGAATTCCTCCTGCAGGTATGGGGTTTAGACATTATCTTTTCTCTTTTGTTTGCTTATAACAGGAAGCTTATTTAATCCATTGCTTTGTTTCAGAGTTTAGGCAAATAGAGACTATCCTTGTTAGCTTTCAAAAGCTCTTACTTTTCCTGCATTAATGGCACTCAGGGTACATTCTGTGATCCCTCTTTATTTATCAGAAAGCTTGTCTTTGAGAGCTGTCACTCCATTCTTTCAACTGTGCTGTTAATTGACTGATAGCGAAAATTGTGTGGAAAACCCTTAGTGACAAAGATTGGATATAGGTGTTACTCTAGTCTACAGGCTGGTGAATCTTTGCTTCTTGATCCCATTTCTATTTGTACTAAAATACTAAATATAGACTGGAAGAACAAAGTACATTTAAAAGCATTCAGAAATGTTAAGCAACAATAAAACTCCGTAACCATTTAAATGACAGCAGCTGACTATTTGAATTAACTTTGTGTTTGGCTTAATTTGGGGCCCTAATTATTCCTAACTTACGTGAGTAGATTTCAATTATAGTATCCTGCAGGGATTTGTAGCTAAGGCAACTAAAAGAATCATTTTACATAAAGTACTTTTGTTCAACTGATTAGTCAAGTTAAAACGTAATGATGTAAAATTGAAACCTTTCCGACAAGGTCCAAACAAATGTTTCTAGTAGTTTTGCTAAAAACCGAAGAAAAAAAAAGATTGAACTGAGTTTAATTTTAAACAATATTTTGGTCTTTGGGAAGATTTACTTCATTGTAATGCTGATAAATATATAAATATGTCTTAAGATCATGTGTGTTAACATGAAAGATAAATTTGTCACAGTAGAAACAAACCTTCATAAGCAATGTCTGTTTGCTTTATAATTCTTTATGTATGATTTTTGACATCTTCAAATACATAGCTTTAGAAGAGAAATATAAATAAATAATTTGAATGACTAGCTCTTCTGTGTTTTGGAATGCATTTCAATTGAACACAGATCAGATACTCAATTATTGATTTGAAATGTGATATACCAAAAAGCACCAGGACATGCAATATGGTTGACACTGTGCTACAGTGAATAGACAACTCAGTATTTAACTCACAGTTCCTTTCTCCCTGCTATCAGAGCCCACCGTAATTTTGAACACCTTTACCAACGTAAACTTAAGTTATGATTGTTCATGATGGATGCTACTTTGGTTCCTTACTAATCTATGTGCTGGAGAGAAGTATAAAAAAAACACTTGCTGGGACACCTGGGTGGCTAAGTCAGTTAATTGTCCGACTCTTGATTCTTGCAAGAGAATCGACTGCGAGTCACGATCTCACAGTTCTCCGATTGAGTCCCACATCAGGCTCCGTGCTGAGCGTGGAGCCTACTTAAGGATCTCTTTCTCTCTCTCTCTCTCCCTCTCCCTCTCTCTCTCTCTCTCTCTCTCAAAAAAAAAAAAAAAAAAAAAGCACTTGCTGGCATCAATAGACCACTTTGAGGCTTAACCATAACATTTCCCTAGAGTCTTATAGCTGTTTAATGTTAGTCTAATACAGTTAATGAAGTTAAAAGCCAGCAGCTCTGTTCTCTCTTCTTAGCAACCTTGTGGTCCTCTTTGTCGTCTTCCTCTCTCCTACCCCTTTTTTACCCCTTCTTTCAGTTTTTGAACATGTATTGTATATTAGTCATTGTCTTTACATACTTATATATGCATTATTTCCTTTAATCATGTCAGTTCTGTGACCAGGTTGTCACTGAGTAAAACTCAGTCTGAAAGGCATAACAAAATTCAAGGACCTGAACTTTGACTTCAGAGCGCTCTTACTGCTCCAGCCAAGCTATGTTAACAAGTGTTACTTAAAAACAATGCCAAGAAATCCATGCTTCCACCTGTTCAGTGCCTATTTGTTCTTTAGGATACATTTCAAAAGCTTGTACCTTTAGGATGTTTTTTCTCATATAAACAGGAATCCTTTGAATTTATATAGCAGCACAGTCCAGGAGGGTCAGTTACCAGCCACAGGTGGTTATTGAGCACTTGAACTATGGCTAATGAGACTGAACACATACATTTTTATTTTATTTTATATTAATTGTTTTAAATTTAAGTAGCCACAAGTGGCTAGAGCAATTCATAGGTATTTTAGTTTTCTTCTTTCACTTAGGGTTTTTTTTGGGGGGGGGGCAGGGAGTCACTTCCTATACCTCTTTTATATGTTTTAGTAAATTCTTTGAGGTCAGGGAAAGTGTTTTGCTTATTTCTATATTTTTTCATAGTGATATGGTGCTTAGAAAAATATTTGAACTAGTTGAGGAATGCATTTAAGGTGTGTTAGTGCCAAAGCAGTGTTTTAAGTATATATTCACAGTACAGCAGTTTCACTAACTGTCACCCAAAAAACAGTGTGATGAGTTTGTGAATATCAAAAACAAATACAGTATAGGTGTATGCATAGAATGTAGCATGCAGGAATGGAGTCTTTGGGGTTAACAGCTGAGTTTAAGTATACTTTCAAATTTAATGGTAGCAAACCCTAGTTGCTGACTGCAGCCTTAGTTCTTCTGTGATTTTGATAGTTCTTTAAATGATCTGGATGGTAATAACCTACATCTGAGTTAGCTAATTGTTGATTTCTGTTCCCTAATAGAGCTTCTTTCTTGAAATCCAATGCTGAACCTAGCCGATACTGCCATTTGCTTTCTATAGTTTGGGAAAATGCTTTGGAGGATAAGTAATTATGAAGGCATCAGCTTAAAATGTTGAGTAATGACTATCTCTCTAGTCATTTAGGAAATCTTACGATCTTGGCTCATGAATTTCTTCTTTTAGTAACTAGAAAATTATTTAATTTTAGTGTAGCTATAAGACGAAGGGAATTTTATTATTATAATAGATAATGGTGTTTAATTATGACATTTTACATAGACTTACACATCACACTTGAAAATTATTACTTTTTTGGTTAATATGTTCTTAATTATTATTAAAGAGTTTATGGCTTATAATATTACAGTTGATGGCTTTCCTGGGGGAGGCTTCATAAAATGCCTTTTAATTATATATGTGTATATGTTTATATGTACATGTATATTTATGTATGTGTGTGTATGTATATGTTTATGTGGACGTATATGTGTGCATATGTATACTGGCATTCAAATTTCTTTAATTTTTCTGTTTTATTGAAAAATAATTGATGTATATTACTTACAAGTTTTAGGTATACAGCTTGGTGGTCTGATTTACATATACTGTGAAATGATTATCACAGTAGGTTCAACTAACACCCGTCTTTTCATATAGATGCAGTAAAAAGAAAAAAGAAAAAAAATTTTTTTCTTGCAATGAGAGCTCTCAGAATTTACTCTTAGCAACTTCCCTATATATCATACATCAGTGTTAGCTATAGTGTTGTACATTACCAAAATGTCTTATTGTCTCTTTATTTAAATAGCGTTTGCAAATGGATGTCTGATTTAACATGCTGTCTGTGTCTATCCCCTATTCCTGCCTCTCTCATGTAGAAAAATGACAAATTGTCTATTAGTAGAAGTTGGGGTAAATGCATAGTGCAACTGGAGAAAATATTTTTTATATTCATTACTTTTAAAGAAGAAAGCATTTCACTTAGAATGGTGAGTTAAAAAATAATATATTCTGGACTTCTATTAAGTACTCTCTAATTAAAAGGTTTGCTCAGGAAACTTAAATTTTCATTGACACGCTCAGCATTGATTTGAGGTTTCTGAAGTGCTAGTTTCTGAGCCTCACATCTAATAGCTTATTACCACCTCTTGTTTTATAACAATAATGGTGCTTCTCAGATTGAAGCATTATTTTATCAACTTAATTTCTGAATGATTTATATTTATTTTAACAAGTCTCAGTCAGCTCATTCTTAAAATGAATGTTTGGCGTCACTGAAAATAATTGAAAAGAATGCGTTGCCATTTCATACAGCAAATATAAGAATAGAATTCCAGAAATGCTTGAGCTGTGGCTGCGTTATTAGAACAAATGAATAATCCTCCAGGTGGCTACCTGGAAGGAGAGGGTATAGTTTATGATGGGGAGAGATATTTTGGAATATAATCTGATATACATGTGGGAAAAAATAGCTAACTTTGTAAGTATAGTTCATGTATTTGTCACTTAAATATGAAGGGAATAAGAAAATAGTCTAAAATTCATAATTTCCTGGATATAGCATTTGGCTTAATTATCTTTATATAGTAGTTTTTCAAATTATGATCATATGAAAATATCTGAAAATAAACCTGCATGGAGTTAGGTTCAGATTTCTCTGTATTTTTTATTTAGCATTTGCAAATGAATATTCGATATACCATGCTTGTCTCTGTGTGTCTGTCTCTTTTTCTTGCTTGCTTTTGTTCTCTTTATGTCAATTTAGAAAAAAAAATTAGTAAATTTTGTATTTGGTGGAAATGTATATTTCATATTTTTGGCAGCTGAGGAGTACTGCACAATATAAATTAAGATACACAGTGAATTTTTCACAACTTCATTAAACTATTTTTCTTACCTATGCTTAAGGACATTTTATTGGTATTTATTCTGCATGAAGCTCTGATACTTAAAATTTACTCTATAAATTTGGTGTACTACTTGAAAAAAGTACCCAACTGTCAGTCCATTCCAAGAGTGAAGAAGGCAGATCCAGCTGGTCCAGAGGAGAGAAGGTCTAGTTGGTGCATAAAAAATTCATGTCAGCATTTCGACACTGCATTCTTTTGGGGTATCTGTTATCACTGAATAGGAAACTGTTTCAAATTGACAGGCAGACAGAATGTTGTGCTGAATGTGTAAATTGGAATTATCACATCTAGCAGTTCCCTTCACCAGGTGCCGGCTTGGAGCTCCGTTCTGCGCTAATGTCGAGAGAGTGCCAGGAATAGTTCTATTTGCTAATTATCCCTCATCTTTTCCAATGTCTAGTTTTTTTAGTAAACAGCTTGCCCAGGTGTTTTCAGGAATGCCGAGCAGGACAATGCAAGACTGCAGGTGCTTATGTGGCAAGAAGATGCCATACAGAACACTGAAAACATCTATATCCATCTGTGTAAAAAGGATTATTGCTTTCAAGGGTTTTATTCTCTAATGTACTGAAAACAATAGTTGTCAGTATTTTGTTGGCCCTGAGATACTGTGAGAGCAAAAATGTGGGGGTTAGTGTTTTTAAGAATGCTAGAACATTTAATTAGGCTTTACTTTGAGTCTTTTAAAAAAATTTTACCATCTGCAACCTGTGTGGATACACAGTGAGGTTTTCAAAGATTATAAACAATGAGGGCAAATGTAATATTAAACAAGGAATATTAAAGATGAGTTTTTTTGTTTCTTTAGGCTTTTTGGTCTTAGTTTACTACTACATGATATCATTGTGGGTTTTTTTTCTCTTTTTTTCAGAAAATTCTTGTGCAGTACAGTACTATGATGTTTAAAACCAAAATTTAGAACTTTTTATGCTTTATGAATTTATATCACAAGTTGTTTAAGTACTGCTCAAATTAATGTGTGCTTGAAGCATTTCTAATAGTGTTACTTTTTTTGAAATTTAACAATTTGAATCACAAAATTATCCTTTAATTAGTTCTGTTAATTGTGTTTTCTTGGCAGTCATAAACATTCTTCTTAAAGAGTTTGTTATCTGTCTTTTGCCTATCCGGTGGGCATTGAATGTTCTTAATAAATTTTGCATTGGAGATTGCTTTTTTATTTTCTTCTTTTCTAATCATTTCTCATTATGGTAAAATAATGAAGTGCTAAGTACTCTAAGTATGAAGATTTTGTGAAGTTTCCTCTAGTTTGCCTAGGACTGTGAAAGTTGTCGTGGCATTTTGACAGCTGGTCACATTGCAGTGATACTGCTGAACACTTCACAGGATTTCTCTTGTCAGCTTTGATTTAGGATTAGACATTATTGTCTTTTGTATTGACTTGGTCTCTGTTTCCTTTCATCGACATATCCTGTAGTGAAAATACATTCATACCAGAGTTTCCCATGGGAGTGAGAGAAAGGGTATATATAGATAGAGAGAGAGGGAGAGAGGGAGAGAGAGAGAGAGAGAGGCAGCAAGTTTTGGTGTGAAGTCCATTGGTTCAGATTCTGACTCTTACTTACCAGCTATGTGAATTTGTGCAAATTATTTAACTTGATTATTTTTATAAAATTGGGAAAATCCCTACTTTTCAGAACTGCTGACGCTTAGAAATGAGATGTTTAAAAAAATCATTTATTTGTCAGTAATTATTGAACACCTGGCAAGTGCTAGGACTGTGCTGTGTGCTAGGCATGGCTTTTGCCTTTAATGGACTGAACACTAATTATAGTACGTTACAACATCTATGAGGGAACTAGAGAGAGGTGCACAGGGAGCACACCCAGCTGAAACTGAGTATGTTAAGAAACATTTTCTGGCAGAGATACTTGAATGAGTAAGAACTGGGCAGCTGAAGAACGAGGCATTCCAGGAGAGGGACTAGAATGTAAGATCATTGCCGCTAAAAACTGTAGGGAATTGTGGGTGGTCAGTGCATGTGCAGGGTGGGGGGAGGGTGGTATAGGACAGGTCCTGTAAAAGAGTTTAGGATTCTGTCATGTTGGTATCAGGATAATTACTGAATAATTTCAAAGGTGATTATAGATTTTTATTCTAAAAGTATTTATTTAGGTTAGATGGGGTTCAGTATTGAAAGCAGAGAAAGGAAATATTGAACCAGTTCCTGTGGGCCAGGCAGTTAACATAGACAAGTGAAGCATGCAGAGTATAAAGAAATAAAACAAAACTAGAAAAATGCATGCTTGTCTAAAGTGGACAGATGTTACTTATCTCCAGGTGATTATTTTGTCATTTTTTTATGTTTTGTCAATGTGAAGATGTTGTCAGTTGATCTGATTATGTTTTCCCCAATAGAAGTCAGAAATTGATTTTTTTTTAAGATTTCATTTTTTTAAGCAATTTCTGTACCCAACCTGGGGCTCAAACCTGTGACCCTGCTATCAAAATTCGCAGCTATCCTGACTGAGCCATCCAGGCACCCCAGAAATTGATTTTGAATGATGTATCTCCACAGTGTGAAACATTGGGAACTAATTCAAAACACAAATTCAAACACGGTGAGGGGGGGTGGGTGGCAAATGGAATATACCTGTGAGTAGGGATCATCCTGTTGCCTGCCCTTTATATCTTCTTTCTTAACTAGGACATTTACAGCAGTCTAGGTGAGAAAGAATGACAGACTGGGAAAAAATTGCAGTGAGATATGATAAAAAGGTGAACTGATGGTAATTTATTCAGGTTTATTGGTGGTAAGGAAGTGGCACTAATGGATGTTTGGGCATAAAATAAACTGGACTCTCCCAGAGATTCAGGGGGATTCATCCTGCCTGGTTTGCCCTGTGGAGGTTGAAAGAGGCAAGAAAACTGTTCATATCCAGCACAGATCCAAGATGTCTGGAACAGCAGGGGTGTGGGGGACTCTGTTTACGTGTCCTGGGTTCCCTTTGCATCTGTTTGCTGTGCTCCCAGATCTCAGGATACTCACTGGCTTTTTTCCCCTCTCTACTCTTTTCCTGATCTTTCTTCCCTTTGCATTGATTGCCCACGGTTTCTTCCCCCTCACAGTTTGATCTAAGGATGACTTTAGCGTACTCCACCCAGCCTTGTTCTACCTTGACAGCTTCAGCTCTTTGTCTTAATTCTGGAATTGCCCAAGTTTCCTAATTCAGATTCCTGAGACAGAGAGAAACTCATGGACCTCATTCCTTTTGTACCAAGTCAGATCATGCATTGCTGTCGGGATCGCAGGCTGACTGCCCCTGCGTTGAGGAACCAAGTCTTTTTCAATCAGCTGTGTCTGGTTGCTGGTAGGATCTCATAGTCGGCTTGGCTTTGCCTTCTCAGCAGTGCATATAAGCAGAGCATTTTTAGTTAGAATGAACTGAGTGCCTGCAGAAATGGCAGCTAGTATTCAGATGTAGTGAGTGATGAATGTGGGGAGTCACAGTGGATCATGAATTCACTAAGATGAGAAAATATAAAAAAAGTGGATTTGATTGGTAATTTGTGTGGTCAGTTTAATGAAGTTTCTACCATTAAAAACATAATAATAGTAAGCTCAGACTTAGATAAATGTGCAAGTGGGGCATACATACAGAATTAAAAACATATTATTAGAGCTTTAATATTTCATGATTTATAATAAGCATATAATATGAAGCTTGCCTTAATCATTAAATAGTAAATATGAGTAAAGTTTGGAAAACGTTTATTGTAGGCGTACAGAAACAGCTAGTTTTTAATTTCTCTAATTTGTACTTTTCATTTAAACCTAAAACAATGGCTGCCCTTTGGATCCTACTAGATATCAAACACTGTACTAGATTCTTTCTCTTCATTGTCCTGGATAATGCTATGAATGGCTCTATGAGGTTTGTATTATTTTCTCAATTTTGTACCTGAGGAAACTTATGCACAGATAGGTGAGTTAGGCAGCATCAAATCAACAATAAATGCAGAGTTGAGATTAATTTGTCCACAGGACTGTCTGACACGACATTCTTTATGATTTTTAATTTGTATAATAATGAAAATCCACTTGCATTTTCAGTTTTGGAATGTTTCTAGATGCATATAGTGTGGTGTCTATGATTTAGCTATTCGTAATTTCAGCAATGCCTATGTGTAAAAAGGAAATGACTTTTGAAAGGTTCATTGATGTACGTGCACTCTTCACATTCAGGCTAGGTCTGTTTGATGCCAGACAGCCTATTGAGAAAGTGGGAGATGTAGGCATTCAACATATGCTTTTTGTCTCTGGTGCCAGACATCGTACTTTAGCTTCATTTTTTAACTGCGTTGACTACATATTTTGGCATTGTGTCGACACATCAGTGGAAAAGCCTCTATCAGCCCACAGATGGTTCCTTTTGGTGGCAGTTCTCTCGAATTCACTATCCATTGACAGCTTCTATGCAGAGAGGGTTCTGTTCCTAATCAATACATACACAGTTGAAAGATTATATTGTGATTTGAATGTGCCACTATATTTTAAATTTGTGGGATCTTGGTATATAACAGTATTTAAATAAGTAATTGAGTAAGTGAATGCAATTTTTAAAACCCATTTTGTGACCTTTTAGAGAAAGTATTTTAGGCTGTATACCATCGATACAACCATCACCTCTTAGAAGAATTATTTTTGTGCTTATGTAGCAATTAATCTTCACTCTCAGTACTGTCATTTAAATCTCTCTTACTATATTGATATTTTGAGAAGTGGCCTTTAAAAACGTATGGGAATGGTGAAACACTTTATCTCAAATTGGAAATTAAAATTGGTGGTTAGTTTGCAATAGGGAAATAAGGAAATATAATTGAGCCATTGAGCTAACGGTACTCTATGCCTTGACTCTGTTTATTCAGAGTCATTTGTTATTTCATTCAGCAAATGGTGTATTTATTGAGTTTTTACTATGTGCAGCTTTTTCTGTGTGTGTGTGATGTGAAGAACTGAAACCAAGAAGAATGAACATCATTTTACCAATACCCATAAACTTTCTCTTAAGGCGAGAACAAATGTATTATGAAAATGTTTAGAGCTAAGACTTAATACCATATATTCCTAATCTTTGCTGTCTTTTGAAGCATGACATGTTCTCACATTTTTAGAGATTCAGCTTGAATTAGAGCAGGGTCAGTATTTTAGTTAGCATTCTTATTTCTTATATTATAAGAATTGGGGATGATTACTTAGATTGGGTGTTGGCCCCCTTTAAAAATGATAGCAAATGTACAAAGACCTGAAGAAAAATCATTTACAGAACTTAAAAAGCACATGAAATGAACTGTAGACACATTTAACATCCTCCCTCTCCCATGTAGAGTGCTTACTTTCTATTGGATATGGCTTATTTTCAGCTTGCTATATAGTTTTTATTTTAACGTGCCATGGGGTTTATAGTCATAATGTGCATCATCATTCATTTTTCCAACATTGGAAAATGTTTATTGAATAGTTTTGCTGTGCACACCTCTATGAAGTTAATTGTGCAGAATTCAAGTAACTATGAACATTCAGATTTTAATAATAATTATGTGGGAAGGATTGAGAAGATACAACCAATAAAAGTTGAAAATAACACAGTTTAAGACAGGAAGTAAATTATAATGACTGAGTTTTACAGTATTTTAATAACTTGAGCATCACATAATTTTAAAATTTTTGCCACTTTAATTCTGATATGATTGTGTATAAATGTTCTTTAATTTTTATGAAAAATTGTGTTGTTTAAATCATTTGTGTCAATTCAGCAGTATTTCATCTCTGTTGTGTAGTATATGTTTTAAATGTTTCTTTATTTATTTTGAGAGAAAGAGAAATAGAGAGCTAGCAGGGGAGGAGCAGAGAGAGAGAGGAAGACAGAAAATCCCAAACAGGGCTCTGCTATCGGCCCAGTGCCGACTTGGGGCTCAAACTCAAGAACTGTGAGATGATGACATGAGCCGAAATCAAGTCCGACACTCAGCTGACTGAGCCATCCAGGTGCCCCTGTGTAGTATTTTTAAATGTTTCATTCTTCAACCTCTACATGATTTGAAATTCTCTTAAACAAAAATGACCAAAAACCAATTTAAATATTATTTTCAATATTATTTGATAAATGCTCATTTGTGTGTGTGTTGTGTGTGTGTGTGTGTGTGTGTGTGTGTGTGTGTGTTTTGGTCATCTGAACTGTATGTAATATTGTGTGAGGCTTTAAAAAATATATAGTAAAATATTTTAATGACTTTATTAGCAAATTTAAACATCATAAAAAATTAGAAAAAAGGATTTGAAATCCTGATATCAAGAAACTAATGTTTTCTTGGAACATCTCTCAGTGAATTTTTTAAAATTAAAAGAAAACCTCTGTTTTATATATTTAAAATACAAATAATATGTTCCTACCTTAGACATTTTTTTAGTGTACATTAACATGTTAAGTGTATAATATCTAGCAAATTTTATAACCACATGTTATATGGTTTCAGTTACTTAGGTGTGTGTTAGCTGGAAAAACGTCCCATGGTAACATGATACAAGAAAGGCTTTGGGGAAGAAAATTTTCTAGGAATCCACAATTTCGGTTCTTGGTCTAACTTGGAGTCTAGTTAGTTCATTTTTCTGGACCAAATTTCCTAATATCAGAAGTCAACAAATTAAATTGGGAGGAGGCCAGTAGCTATGCTGACTCTAAACTTTGAAATAAAGTTAAGTCTACTACAGCAACATACTTTTTAACTTTAAAAATGTGCTTGCCTTTAGTATACTTTTTAATTCATTAACGTTTGTGATTTTGTTGCATAATACCACTTCTGCTGTGTGACAGGTGGTGGTTCTTAAGCATACAGCTATCTTCCTTGTGGCCTAACTCATTTTCATTACATAGCCTTGTTTATTTTAGACCATGTGCACACCTCACTGACATTTCAGTAGGATGATAAAGTATATTACCATAGTTCATTTCGCAAAGATTTTAATGTTTTCAGTAATATTAAGTCGGTTAAGAAACCTATCTACCACTTGATAAGAGGTGTTAGAATGTCATGGCGAGGTGTTACTATGCACTGTTGACCAGAGAAATAGAAATGTTATTGGTTTATATTTTATGTATTTATTTTATTTTATATTTTATCGATTCTGTCAGTATCACTTGAAAAATGCCTTTTAACAGTTGTTATTGTTCTTTGTCAACAAACCCAAGAATGTGTTTGATTTAGACTTTGAACATTTTCTGTTACGTGGTATTTTTCATAAAAGAATGAAGACCTAGTATTTTTGTCTTACACTTAACGTCTATTTATGTACAGTTTTGTCATTATTGGTATAGCAGAAGGCAGCTTGTGAACAAAGAAATCCTACATTTATCCTGGATTTTTATTTCACCTGCCGAAGTTAAAGCTCACAAAATTTGCAAATTGAGAGAAAATTAGTAATGTGTACTTATTATACCAGGTTATCAAGGAATTTAAAATAGGGGGGAGGCTATAGTGGATGAGAGAGAAAAAACTTCAAGTTTTGAAAACTTGATATTTTTTAGAATATATTAACCATGTTTTTACATTATCCCTGTTGGTAATGCACCAAAAAAAACCCAAAAAACAAAAACCATCAACTGACCCATAATGAGCCAACCCCTTTAGCAATTCTTGCTTCCCTTTTATTTACTCATTTTTTAACTTTGTTTTAGGCACCCAGTAGCTTCTATCAGCTTTTTTTTAATCTTCTTCTGGGCTTCACTACTCCTCTCTGACAGCCTCTAGGTAACTATTCTTTTCAAGTAATAAATAGATCTTGTTTGAAAGGTAGTTTTACTTAGGTTTATTTGAACTTTAGGAGGGCAGGGATCATGTCTTTTGCCGGTATGATTCCCGGAAAGTGCAAGGCACAACAGATATTTTTTAAATGAAATAAATATTTGGTGAATGAGTGAATGAACGAATGAATGAATTTTCAGGTAGATGACTATATTAACAGAACATGAGTAAGCCTTTTTTGTTTTTTCTTTTTCTTTTTCTTTTTCATTTTCTTTTTCTTCTCATTTTTTTTTTTGGACTGGATTCACCTTTTATAAACTCTAGAGAAAGAATATCAATTTTTCATAGCACTTTTATTCTTTGACCAAGTAAGTATACCTATCACTTTCACAACTACTGATGTCTCCCACACAACCAGGACAGTGTATGACAAGGAGATTATAAGTAAATATTTGTTGGAGGAATGAATAAATGAACGATCCCTTCTCCATTCATAGTATTGCAAAAAAAGAAAAACAAAAACAAAAAAGGGACAGACCTTGTTGTGGGGGGAAAATTTCCATGAAACCAAATAATATAAAAATGATGTTTGTAAGTACTCAGTCACACACACCACACACACGCACACAGCAAACACTGGAAGGCTGGAAATACGAGTTTTAGTATCATGTTTATACTTTCTCATAGATAATATTCTGTACAGATTTTTATGAAGAGAAGGGGCTTCCATTTTATGGGAGTTTAACAGAGCAATTAATTTAGGTGATTTGTTTGTGATCAGCAGTTGGAGATAGCTGGTGTCAGAACAAGAGTTAGAAATTGGTTCGTGTGATTCCCAGGCTGTTGATCTTTGCCCTGCAGTAGGGTTGCTTCCTTTATGGTTGTAGGCCCTGTTCATTTGAACTGAGGTTGGATAGCTCATGTCAATCTACATATTGTATTGCAAGCTTCTGAAGTATCCAAACCACAGTAACCATTGGATGTGACTCGGTAGTTGCTTGGTCATAGTATTTTCCTCTTGCCTCCTAAGTATTGCTTTATGCCCAAGGAGCCTGGGCTTTTAAATGATAGTCCCTGAAAGACTCTTCCCCTAGAAAGTGAGAGAATCATCTACAACCATGTTTGACCATATTTTTCCTCCAGTCTTGCCACCCTCTCCCCACAAGAATGTGCCAGTTAGCCCTAAACAACAGTGGCTCTCTCCAATGATGATTCCTAAGTTGCTCAGAGTGGATTGTAGCGAGCAGATGGAAAGATAGCAGATTGGGTGGGGTGGGGGGATTTCAGTCTCTTGCTGTTATTTACATTTGATTTAGTGTAAAATGAGATTTAATTGTTCATATTAGAGCCAATTAACGGGGAAACCCAAGAAACCTGGTATGGCGTATTGAGAGCCTGCTGGAGGATGAAGAAGAGTATGTTTTCTCACACAGAAAGATTGGTGGCTGAGTTATATACATTGTATATAAAATAAATAATGAAGTTGTCAGAAAAGATTAGAAGTTAATACATTTGACCCAAACTTATTAAATTATGTGTCACAAGTATTAAATTACCTCCAGACTTGTGTAGTTCCTTAAACTGGGAATTAAATTGATCTGAATAGCAGTAGATATTTTATTTTTAAACTGTTTTAAGTATTTATAGAAACAGTGATAGAAAGTAATTGTAATTTTCTGATATAAGTAGCGATCTATTGTCGAGGAAGAGCTAAAAATGCTGGAATTAAATTTTTCTTCATTAGACATCACTAAAACTGAAAATTTACATTTTCAGCATTTCAGGTCTTTTAATTTTATATTTAGTATGCACTTACTAACTGCAAGTATGGGTCAACGATGATATGGCAATAGTCATAAACATTCCAAAATACTAAGTTGTCACATATATTTCATGGCTTAATTCCATATATTCTTCTAAGAATAAGGTCCTCAGTGTGAGTTTCAGAACTATCAAGTATGAAGATTTTGTTGTATGCAAAATTAATTGCCAAATGGTGTGTCTGAAGGCGGCATATCTCTTGGCAAATGTGTACATATTTAGTCAGGACCTCCTTTTGATTTGGAAGAAATTGAGTGTGTTTCCCATAGCACTGAGACAGTGTATAGAAAAAATCTTTTTCCTTTTTCTCCAAATAGCAGTCATTGACTTAGGTACCATATTGCACAAGAGAATGAATCAGCAAATGGCTTAACAAGATTAAAATTATGTGTATATATTGGGGCATCTGGGTGGCTCAGTCAATTAAGCCTCTGGCTCTTGACTTCGGCTCAGGTCATGATTTCACAGTTTGTGGGTCCGAGTCCTGCATTGGGCTCTGCGCTGGCAGTGCGGAGCCTGCTTGGGATTCTGTCTGTCTCTCCCTCTCTCTCTGCCCCTTCCCACCGTGTGTGCTCTGTCTCTCTCTCAAAATAAATAAACTTAAAAAAAGTTTCAAAAAAAATTACATACATTAAATGATTACTACATGGTTTCTATGTAATTTGACAGCCTCATTTGCATTTTTTAATATGAAAGTTTCAGTTACTCTAAATATACAGTAAAGTAAAATTAGATTTTCTCGTCTTCTTGGATTTGATTGTCCATTTTACTTTATTTCTAAAGCTTTTGAAAACTCCCATATACTGCTTTGTAGGTGGTAGATTCCTTCATATGTGTTAGCATCTCTACCCTTTTTCTGTATTTACTGTTTTCTCTAAACAAACAGGCTAAACTATTTTAAAGGGATAATTAAGCTAACATGCTCCATTGTATTTCAGTGTTCCATATGTTTTCCAAAACTGTAACCTCATTTTTTCCAAAATTTAATTTAGTTTTAATTGGTAGACAAATCCAGTTTTGAAGCACTGGCCAACATTGTTTTCGGTTACTGGCATGCCGTCTTTCACTTCTGACTTACTAGCTAAATAAGATATTGAAATATTAAGAGCTGGTGAGCAAGCCATATCTGATTCCCTAATTAGACTTTACTGATACAAAGATAAATGTGAAGTATTAAAACTGGAAACATTTTAGTAGCGTTACTACATTGTAGCTATTGGGTTTTTATCACTTTTATTTGGGGATATGGAATGTTCACATGGTATCTTACTTACATGATTATAATTTCTTCAACTTTCCCTACTTTCTTCCAATATGAAGAGATCACTTTCCTCTGAGCACCACAGATTAAGAGCTACCTGTTCTAGCAAGTAATCTCTAATTCTTCCTAGTTTCTTTTATTTCCTCAAATGTGGGATCGGTAGTTTTCGCTACTAGTTTCAAGCCAGTAGTTTGTTTCTTCTAAGAAACCCCCATAGAAGTGAAGTGACCTTTATAAAGTAACCTTTGTTGTGTGCCCCACAGAGAGTACTGAGAACAGAACTCCCAGGGAGACAGTTCATCACCCTAAAGGGAGGGAGAAAGGTTTACATCACAACTTTCCATGAAAACTTCATTATTTTAAGGGGCATTGAAAATTTTGCTCAAAATAATTTTATTTAAAATGTTCTGTATAGATTGTGAAATTCAAAAAGAAACAATTGGTATTTGTTTAAAATTCAGAAAGATAAAAGTGATACCACTTTTGGAATAAGGAAAGAATAATTTACTGGGCATTTTTTTTTTTTTTTTGCCAAAGATTTTTTTATGCTAATGGTCATAAATAGTGGATCTTATTCTCTAGACTGAGTAGGTTAGGAAAAAAAGGGCCTAAAAATATTTTGATAATTTAGTGCCCAAGATCACATAGTTTCTAAGTTAGTATACCTGGAGTCAGATCCAGACTTTGCTCCAGAGTCCGTGTTCTCACAGGTAAGGCATTCTGAGCTTAGAGGAAGAGGGAAGAAATGTTAACATTTCATACCCTTGTCTTCCTTCTGTTTCTGGAACATGCCAGGCTTTTTCTTATGCCTGGAACTCATTCCTCGGCTTGTCACATCACTGATTTTTTTCTCATCCTTTAGGTCTTGGCTCTAATTAATGTCAACCCCAGAGAGGGTTTTCATAACAATCTTATGGAAAGCACCTCCCAAATTACATCATCCTATTTATTTTCTTGTTTAACAGTTGTAGTATCTGTAAATACTTTCATTTGTGTGTCTCTTCCACTCTAAGTTCTATGAAGATAGGGACCTGTCATTTTCCCTTTTGTTTCTTCAAGTTTTATCTCACATAACAGTACTT
Source organism: Leopardus geoffroyi (assembly GCF_018350155.1). NCBI lineage: Eukaryota > Metazoa > Chordata > Mammalia > Carnivora > Felidae > Leopardus > Leopardus geoffroyi. The sequence goes on from NC_059328.1 coordinate 68,766,954, forward strand.
GGCACATATTAGCATATTTAGTAGTTATTGGTTCAGTGAACAAGTACAACTTTTTATGTATTTGGTTCCCTTTTAAATATATAGAGATAAGCAAGTACTATTTCCTCAGATTTTTAAAAAAAAATAATTAAAATTGCATTTCAGTTTAAATTGTTGTTACTGTGGTAGTCAAAAGTTATTTGAAAGAAATAAGTTATATGTAAATTTCCATGAAAATTACTAGAAATCCCTATTGAAACTGTGCTTTCCCAGTATAAGACATTTTGTAAGCTTGCATTTATTTCCCACACAAGATCCTTTTCTGCAGGCATATTTTAATTATTAAGATTGTATATCTTACACAAAAGAAAGTAATCTTTCACTGATATTTGAGATTTATGTGTTTCAGTTTTTGCATGAAATAGATACTGTCAAGACCTTGTGTTTAGCATCAGAATCTTACACAAGTCTTAACAAACAGTAACCAAAAGTGAGCTCAAAATACAGAATCCTAAGTGGCAGGTAAATGCTTTCATCGCTAGAATATAAATTGCTATCTTTGGTTACAAAAAGAATTTAACATTGGGGCACCTGGGTGGCTCAGTCGGTTAAGCGTCTGACTTCGGCTCGGGTCATGATCTCGCGGTTTGTGGGTTCGAGCCCCATGTCGGGTTCTGTGCTGACAGCTCAGAGCCTGGAGCCTGCTTCGGATTCTGTGTCTCCTTCTCTGTCTGTTCCTCCCCTGCTCACTCTCTGTCTCTCTTTCTCTCAAAAATAAATAAAGATTAAAAAAAATTAAAAACAAACGAAAAGAATTTAACATCTATGTTATATAGCATAGTGATTACTTTTTAAACTATGGAGAGCAGGGAAAAAAAACTCCACTAATTTAAGTAGTTTTTCTTAAGTAAAGTAGGAATGATTCCTTTCTAGTCCAATTAATTATACAGGATAGAGGGGAGAAAATTAACCTGGTAAAGAATTTCTAGTGATACTCTAGTAGCCACTTGATTCTGCTATAAAAGTTACGGTATTTTCATATCTCAAAGTTCTTATGCATCTTACTTGATTTTGGCAGTAAGCTACTATTACGATTCGTGTTTGTTGACTACTGCCATCTCAGTGTTTTGAAATGCCTACTTTCCAAAAACAACAAAACGTAGTTTGGATATGATAGTGTTTTGTGATACTAGTAGACAAGGTAGTGTTGTTGCTAAGCCCTATGGGAAGAGGGGAGTGCTGTGTAGAGTGTCTATAAAAACAGAGCAGACTGCTTCCCTGGAGTGTTCTGACTTCTTTTGTTATGTGCACATGGGCCTGTGGCATGTAGCTCTTTTTAGATATGATTCAGAAAGTCAGAGAGTAGGAGGTAGCCTGCTGAATTACAAGGGAGAAAACAAAATTGAGGCTGGTGAGTGAGTTTTGTATTTAATTCTCTACTTGAAAGTAACTAGTTAAATAATGTGTAAAACAGTATTTGATTAGGTGAGTGAGTTTTGTATTTAATTCTGTACTTGAAAGGAACTAGTTAAATAACGTGTAAAACAATATTTGATTATCTACAGATAAATTCTTATCCACAGACATTAGAAAAAAAGCCATGCTCTTACACTGCTTCTTCTTACTTGGGATTGCTAATAAATTAAGTACTTAAATGAAATACAGTTATAAAGGAAAACCAAATACTTAATTGCAGAGTCAAGAGTAAGTAATATTTTAAAAACTTTTAATTCCTATGATATTTGCACTTCATTTGAGTATCAGGAATTAACTTACGCATCTGTGAGGAACTTAGACTGTATTTCATTGTCTGTTCTATTTTAGATTGTTCTTTTTATGTTCTGTGACAACTCTACCTTCTAGAGTTATGGTGAGATATAGGCTTCAGTGGCTCTTAAAATTTTGGAGCTTGTAGACTCCCTGGAGAATCTGATAAAAGCTAGGCAATAACTCCCAGGTACATATGAAGGTTCATACAGACACCAAGTCTTACACCCTTAGAATCTATTTAATTATAAACCTCCACTTTGGATAGATCGTGTGTGTGTGTGTGTGTGTGTGTGTGTGTGTGTGTGTGTGAGATACACAAATTTTGCTGATTTTCTTTTTCACTTTAAGGGTTTTTTTCATAATATCCATCTTTGCCATTGCTGTATCCCAGGCGCTGGTGATACTGTTGAAGAAAAAACAGACAAGGTTTAACTTACATTTAGTTAAAATCTGGGGGAGACATGCATTAACTAAATAAATTATAAATGGGAGGTTCTGAAATGATGGTTTCTTGGTGTAGTGGCCACATTCATCCTTTCCGCCCCCAATTCCCTGTTCTTTCTCCATTTATTCTCCACAGGTCAGCAAAAGTGAGCTCTGTAAAATATAAATTGGGTCACTTTCTTTTCCTGTTAAAAACTCTTTGGTGGTCTCAATTGGTGTAAACCCCAAGTGATCTAACTTAGGATTTTCTCTCCAGCTTTCCATGGAATCACACTTGGACAGGCTCCCTTGCCTTCAGGCTTACTAGTCTTATTTTAGTTCCTGTAAACATCTGAAGGTCTTTACACCTGTAGTTTCTTTGCCCAGAATTATTTTCCTCTCCCCAACTCACAATTACTTCTTTTATCCTTTTTAGATTAAAATTCGCATGTTCTTGTCTTAGACAAAACCTGCCCAATCAAAACACCCTCTTCTCCCACAACTTCCACACATACAGCACTTTAGTTCCTTGCCTATTTCTTTATTAGTACCTACTACAGCATGAATGTGTGTGTTGATTTTACATTTTGGGGGGAGAGGTGGGCACCTATTATTTGCACTAATTTTGGCTACATGTAGCTGGTAATCCTGTCTTCGTTTTAGCCAGCTCCTTGCATACTGTATGCTGTCATCCTTCAATAAATAAAAAGAAGAGTTGGAGTGTAGGTCCAAATACTTGAGCAATTTAGGGGAGTCAAGTTATTCTTGTGTGGAGAACTGAAAGGTGCTTGTACATTTGACTAATTGAAGTAAAATGTAGTGTCTGAGCTCAGAGATCTTGTGTTCAAACCAGGTGGGACCCCGTGGCCTATGTTTAGGATTTTCATCTTTATATTAAGAGCTGACAGTAACCAGGAGCTTGGCCTGATGAGATTGAGTTTGAAAGGTCACAGTTGCTATGAGGAGAAAGGAGTGTGAAGTGGGGAGAGAAGAACTAAAACATATGGCAGGGAGATTTGAAAAGATGTTGTGACAGCATTGGAATCAAAGATCAGTAGGTGGCTTATCTTGCTAAAAGTAGAGACATGGTGGGGTGGGGGGGGGTGCCAGGGTGGCTCATTCGGTGAAGTGTCTGACTGTTGACTTCAGCTCAGGTCATGATCTCACAGTTTGTGGGTTCATGGGTTCGAGCCCCACATTGGGCTCTGTGCTGATGGTGTGGACCCTACTTGGGATTCTGTCTCTCCCTCTCTGCCCCTCCTCTGCTCTTTCTCTCTCTCTCTCTCTCAAAATAAATAAATAAACTTAAAAAACTAAATAAAAGTAGAGACAAAAGGAAATGTATTAGAAGGATACATTAAAATCAGCCAGACTTGGAGATGTCTGGTGTCATGGACGACTCCTGGGTTTCTGGATGGTATAACCAGCTATTGACCGAGAAAAGGAACATATTGTGTCCAGTTACAGTTACAAATACGTTTCTTGGTTTTTTTCGCCAGTCTCTTTTTGTCTTTCATTTTCATCTTCCAAGTGTTTTCCACTGTTTTCAAAGGCTATAGGCATAGAAAAATTGGCCACCCTTGTTATTAACAATAGATCACTGTGTATGACTTCCAACCATGCTAAATGTGCTTGAGTAAACATGTAAAAATATTAGAATAGAAAATTACTGGGGCTCCTGGTGGCGCAGTTGGTTAAACATCCAACTTCAGCTCAGGTCATGATCTCACGGTCCATGGGTTCAGGCCCCCCGTTGGGCTCTGTGCTGACAGCTCAGAACCTGGAGCCTGCTTGGGATTCTATGTCTCCCTCTCTTTCTGCCCCTTCCCCCACCCTCAAAAATAAGTAAACATTAAAAAAATAAATAAAATAAAATTACTATAAAACTATATAGGTATATTTTGAATACTTTAACTATTCTCTTAATAATTTACAAGGAGGTATAATTTCTCACTGATGTGTAGAGAAGAATGATGAATGTCAGTCAAATTGATCATCAAAACCTTGACTTATTAAAAGTTTATGAAATGTAAAATATAATTGGTGACTTCTTAAAATTGGATAAGATACATTAAATGTTCAGATCATACTATCTGTTCATTTAGGTTGACATGTTAGCCTTTTTTATTTAAGGGAGATTTAAATGCAGTCTCCATGAGGTCAGATTTAATTTTGAATTCTTTTGTATTTACTTATTTAGTGTTTATATCTCCATGTGACATTTGTTAGTCATTTGAGCTGCATTGTCGAATATAATAGCTACATATCTTGAAAACTGTAGTGTTACACCATGTTAAAGCTGAACAAGGAGGAAATGCACATTTTCCTGTATGAAGCAACAATAAAAAATTAGTAACACTCGTTATGAGAGTTGTATGAAATTAGAGACTTGGCTTGTGCCACAAAATTATTCAGAGTGAATTTCATACACATTGGGTATCTGCGCCTAAAACTTTTTATACATATTCATGAGTTTTTATAAAAGAAGAATAAAATGTGGTGAATTTATTAAAAATACATTTTTTGATAACCTAACATTTAGTGAAGCTTATGACTTGTATAAAACTTTTTTAAAGTTCTAATTATCTAAATTAGAATAGATTCTTTAGATCTTATTAGTACATCTACTCAGTCTAAAAACAAGGAATAACCAGTATTTTTTTTTTCATTTGTATTTGAGATGCTCTATTAAGAAGTAAATACTCCTGTTTATCCTTTCTTAAAACATCTTGGTATATTAACAAAGTAAGACTTTATACAGTAACATTTCTAATTGCAAGAATCAGTTTTCAAGTAAAACAGAAGTTGATATATGGGGACTTACCAATTTCAAATAATAGCTTCATATTTTGGAAAGTGTCCAGGATTATAATCAGGTTAAATGAAATTATTTTCAAGATATAGGAATATAAACTACATTTTAAGTTGACAGAACAACTAGTCCTAATGAGAGCATTTTTACATTTATTTTCAGGCAGAATGTTATGAAATGATGAAGGTTCTGATTTTTATCAGTGTTATACTGTCAGAAATTGTTTCTATTTGTACTTAATTCATTTCCATGTTAGCATAGTTAAAATAACCAAAAGCATATTTTTTTAAGTTTTTCATTTTTCTGCTCATGAATATTTTTACATTTATGTTGGTTGGTACTTACTTATATAAAACTACTTTTTAAAACGCTTTGTTCCATTTTACCTAAAGTTATTACCTAGTTAAAACATTGGTAAATGATAATCTTTTCTGCCTCTTTTGGAGACAATATTTTTATTGTCTTGTTCTGAAATGTATAACATAAATATAAATGACCGTGTTATTGGTGGAAAATGAAAAATAAAACTGTACGTTTCTTTTAAAGTTTATTTATTTTTTGAGAGAGAGAGAGAGAAAGAGCATGAGCCAGGGAGGGGTAGAGAGAGAGCATCCCAAAGCAAGCGCCATACCATCATCATGGAACCTGATGTGGAGCTTGAACTCGTGAACTTTGAGATCATGACCTGAGCCAAAATCAAGAGCTGGGCGCTTAACTGACTGAGTTACCTGGGTGCCTCTAACACTTTACTTTTCAAGTCTTAATATTAGTGTTTTAATAAATCTTACTTCATTTATCATATTTTAAGTATTAATTTGTCACTAGACACTGATAGCCAGAGAGATTAAAATTACTTAGAGATTAAATTTAGCATCTTTTTAAAAAGATGAATATGTAGATTGGTTTGTTCCGTACCTATTCTGTAATCTCAAGGAAATGCACGAGGCCACTGTAGTAATGAAAAACAGAATTAAGTCCGGCCATAACATTCTGAGTTGTGAGTTTTCATGGATATGCAAAGTTCCTTAGAAGTCTTGACTTTAGTCTGAAAAACTACAAGTAGAATCATCTCCCCTACCTCAAAGGATTCTTAACCAATTTTTATAATATGTGGTTAAATCTTCCATGTTTTTATTGTGAAGGCACTTGTAATGCTGATGATTTGAATGTTCTCTGTAACCTTTTTGTGTTGACATACTCTTCTCACGAAGACTTATTTATTCACCCTGTTAAGTATAGGAGCTGAGTGACTTTTGTGTTTCAATGTTTTTTTGTTTTTCATTTTTTTAAAAAATTGTATTTATTTTGAGAGAGTGAGCGGGGGAAGGGCAGAATGAGAGAATCCCAATCCAAGAGTGCGGAGCCCGACGTGGGGCTAGAACTCACAAACTGTGAGGTCATGATCTGAACTCAAACCAAGAATCGGATGCTTATCCCACTGAGCCACCCAGGGGCCCCTTGACTTTTATGTTTCAGTCTGGCTCTTCTAATACTCATGTCAGATTAAGTAGAAGGCGACATATGTCCTTAGAAATTAGAGAATTTTGTACATTTATTTCTGAAAAATCGTTGCCAGTAGATGACACAAAGACACTTTTATAGGGATGCCTGGGTGGCTCAGTTGGTTTAGTGTCCTACTTCGACTTGGGTCCTGGCCTCAAGGCTTGTGAGTTAGAGCCCCGCATTAGGCTCTGCTCTCAGCGTGGAGCCTGTTTCAAATCCTCTGTCTTCCTCTCTCTCTGCCCCTTCCGCACTCATTCTCTCTCTCTCTTTCTCTCGCTCTTTCAAATATAAACATTTGAAAAAAAATACTTTTATGAACATCTATGTAGACATACTCTGTTTATCTTAGGGCTAGCACATAGCCAATATAATCATGATTTTCCTATTGTGATAGTGTTAAAATTTTTTTTAATGTTTATTTATTTTTGAGAGAGACGGCGTGAATTAGGGGATGGGGAGAGAGAGAGAGAGAGAAACACAGAATCCAAAACAGAGAAACACAGAATCCAAAACAGGCTCCAGCTCAGAGCTGTGCGCACAGAGTCTGATGTGAGGCTCGAACTCCTGAACCACGAGATCATGACATAAGCCAAAGTCAGAGAGTTAACCAATTGAGCCACCCAGGCACTCCTAAAAATGTTTTCTAATGTTCGTCAGTAAAAAGGAATGCTGATAGGGCACCAAAGCATGACTGGCTCAGGTCATGATCTCACTGTTTCTGAGTTCAAGCCCCGCGTCCTGCTCTGTGCTGACAACTCAGAGCCTGGAGCCTGCTTCAGACTCTGTGTCTCCCTCTCTCTCTGCTCCTTCCCCACTCATGCTCTGTCTCTGTCTCTCAAAAATAAACAGTAAAAAATTTTTTAAAAAGGAATGCTGGCAAGTCTATAGAGTGCAAAAATAAACAAAATAAAATAAGACTATCAGAAACACTTATAGTTTCTTACTAGATCATTTTGTCAGCTCTGTTAGCTTAAATGCTTCACTCTTTGGAGAACATGCAGGATTAAAATGAGCAAATTTATGGTATGAAGCCAGAATGTGGAATGTAGATTAAAATAAGAACAAACTAAGTACTATGTTTATTCTGTATTACTGAATCTTGTAGAGAAAATGATGAAGTTAAAGCTCAAGTTTATTTTTAATTCAGGGTCTTGACTGAAATGTAAAGGCATTTTAAGCCACCTACCTATTTCAAAGATGGTATGGATAGACCACCTGCTGTTAACATGCTGTAAGGAAAATGGAGGGATGTAAATGAGTTTTGGTGATTTGCCTGCCTCTGAATATAAATGAAGCTGAAAATCTTCGGTCCTATGCTCTTAATAGTGAACTACTAGAGTGTTCAAATCTTTGTGCAAAAGTGAAGGCTGTTATAAGGGATTAACAATATTTTTTTTTTATTATGTGAATACTTTTTAACACTGGATAACCAAATATAATTCAGTTATAATACTTTTAACATGTCTTTAAATGCGGTATTTTGTGAAGGTGCTTTGACATATCCTGACTACAATGTAGGAAAACCCATTTTATTTTAATTCCATAAATGATACATCAGAGTAATGGCTGACAATGGGAGAAAACGGAGTAGCCTTTACAAGATATACAAAGTCAACCTGGCTAAGGTAGTCAAATTATTTTTAGAATTCAGATGCCTTCCACATGAGACAAGACTGATAAAATTTTCTGAGTATATTAGATGGCAAGAGCCTGGAGATTTTTTTGAAAACTTGGATGGTATATTCTGTGAACAGATTTGTAATGTTTGAGTAGAGAATGAGGGAACTTGACATCATCACATGATTCTTCATTTTCCCCCAATGTGTAAATAACCTCTTACCAGTGAACACATCCAAAGTGCTGGTGTTGCTGGAAAGAATTTCAGCTTTGTTTGCGTTGATAAAGTTTACTGTAGGCTCACATTCCTTCTGATGGTTGTATATTAAAATGAGAAAAATGTACAAAACCGTCTAATTTTAGATGCAGGTAAAAAGATGGAATAGTGAGAAATTGTATTTGTGCATAATTAAGTCTAGATTTCTGTGTGACATTTATGTGGCTTTATCCTAAGAATGCATAACGAGTTTCCTAGATCTTTTCCCACTCATAAACTTTCAGAACCACAAAATCATGATTCATTTTGGATGAGTGTCTGCTCCAGCATGCCCTCTTTATGCTCATCCATGGCTTGGAAAACTTGCCATCCCACTTTTTCTGCCTGCCTCTCTTTAGAAACAACTTAATTGCATGAGATTGTCATAATGTAGCTTTAAGCCCTTCTGAAGATCATAGGTCAAGCTGCAAATTAGAGGTGAGCCTTGCTTTATAGTGTCAATTATACCTTTTGGATCACTGGTGGAATATTGATCAAACATTTTAGTAATAAGTTTCAGTCTAGATTAATTTATATATTGCGTAAAGTTCATTAAAAGTAACAATCAATATGGAATGAAATTGTGAAACTTTTGATCTTGAAGGTCCCTGCCTTATTTACTACCCTTAATAGAATTAGTCATAAATGAAATTTTTACTGAAATTTAAAATAAAAGAACTGTAGGATTATAGCATCAAGTTTTCCAAAAGTGTTCCTGCAGTTGCTGCTTTCCAGATCTTGAACTCATTGTAAAACAGCAGACGAGCAACATCTTAGTTTTTATTCATATGTGCTTGTAAATATTATTTTGTAATTAAGTCTGCCTTTTATACCACTGTCATGTAAACTTAAAGGAAAGAGGATTTATGGCAAAGTCATTTTCTTTTGTGATAGAGCTTTTTGGTTTTTGAAATTAGGAAAAATGTTTGATTTGCTCAGTGAGCAAAAAACTTTTTTTGTACAAGTCTTGATTTGCTCATGCTACCAAAAGAAAAATACCTAGCTTGCTTATGTTCTAAACTCTTAATTCTATAGGTTGCACATCCTTTCTTCCCAAAATCCCTGCAGCAAGTGACCTTGTCAAACAAAAGTGGGGAATAATGGGAGGCAGCCCAGGGACAGTGGCTCATTTACAAGCAGCTGTTTGCTACTGTCAGAACAAAGGCAAATCAGAGTTGCATTAAAGGGATATGACAGGCAGAGTGAACAACTGTCCACCTGCCAGCCCACTTCCCTAATAATACTTACCTTTTACTTCTTGGTTGAAAAACTGACTGGCTCGAGTAGTTACTCCTAAGGGAATGGAGTGAAAATGGGTAAGAAAATAAAGATCCATTTCTATAATTTCAAAAAATAAAGAATTACGGAATTAGATTTATTAAAGCACCTGTATAATGCTTTTGAATGACAGAAACATTACGAATATACATTCCATAGACTTTTAATTGCACCGTTCCTTGTCACATAGGATTTGAACTATGATGTATTTGTATCTATTAATATTGTACCATGTTGTGATTAAATTCTTGATGCACTTTTATAAATTTAACAACAGTTAAATCTTATTCTTTAAAAGAGTAATTGAGCACAGTACCCTTCTTACTATGTGCACATGGAAAAAGATTTGCCTTTTATTTGCATTCTGATATAAACTCTCCCTTTTGGTGATTGTTTTTGGAGGGGGACTTTAGGTTTATTGTGACGTATGTGCTGATGTGAAATGGAGAGCATTGCCTGTATCTGGCATTTGCATTTTTTAAATATTGCTTTTAAAATGTTCTAGAGCTGTACATTTTCTTCTACCCTGCCTCTTTAATGCACAGTTGGTGATATGTCCTTCACTTGAACTTTTCCCCCATAAATCAATTATGCATTTGCAATAGTAGTTCAACTTCTTAAAGTGCATAAAGGAGAATGCTGTATATCAAGTGCTTATGAAATAAGTATTCATTTGAATAAGAATCTAGACCTTGAAAATCTTCACATTTTTGTGTCTTTCACTGAACGGTGTAGGTAGTTTAAAAAGTTGACATTTTCGAAAAGTTAGCATATTTGAGCTAATTTTTTAAATATGTGAAGCTAAACTATCAAAATGCTTCTCACATACGACTTTATGTGATATAAAGTCATTCAAAAATATAAAAAGTTTTTAATGCCTGGCCAAAAGAGGAATTCACGTTTGTTTTACCATATGCTTTGAATATGATCTTCAGATATTTTTTAAAGCAGATACAGGTCTTTTTTTTTTTTTTTTTCATTTTACTCCTGTCAAAACTTTGTATGCATTCTACCATGAAATCATATTTAAGAATCCCAACATTTGTTAATGCTGTACCTTTGTTACATTGTGTTCCATTATTTCCTGTAAAGCTCTTAATGATACTGAAATGGACATGTGACCTTTTGCACTTACTCAGATGTGCTATAAAAATTACTTTTTTCCATTGATTCTATTACACCATTTTGGACCACGAGAGAAATCCTTGATTTACATTTAACAGAGCTTTCCATTTAATAACAAGTAGAGTTCCCTGACTAGCAATAAATGCTTATTTAACTTGAATAACTTCAGTTAAAGACTGTAGAATTTAAAAAGGACTTTGGAGAAAATTTAATTCAACCCCTTCGTTTTTTAGAGGAATATTTTATGACGATGTTCGTTCAGGATAACATAGTAAGTTAGTGGTAGACTCAAGGTAGCAGTCTCAAATTGAGAGAAAAGTTCTTGACTTTCATTGTTATTCCCTCCCTGCCTTTGGTTTTTACACTTCCATCTACTGATGGAAGCTCAGCTTCAAAAATTCAGCATCGTTTCTAAGCTGTGGACTGGTATGGGTTATGTATCAGCAAGTCAGTCTCCTAGGTCATCGAACTGAAAGTAGAATTAATTCCTTTTCTGAAACAAGATTCCCTGATTCATCTTAACGACTCCTGCTCAACCCCTCATTTGAGAATATTGAGACTTAATTCCTATTCCTGTCTCCATAATCACTTTTTTTTTTTTTTTGGTTTAGTTTGGTTTGGTTTTGAGTGCCAGTGAAGTAGCAACATTTTGTTGAAATAGATATTCTCATTCTAAGATGACATAAAGTGGATTCTCAGGATTGACTTTCAAACTAAAAAGTGTTTGCCTTTATCTCTGTGCATCAAAATTTATCGCTGTAATTGACATGACTAAGGTGACATGACACAGTGCTGAAGAGCATAGCATGGTTGAGTGTGAATCTCAGCCTTTCAGTTTTAAACAGGAGTGCTCTCCTGTTCATGACCTTGGGCTGCTTACTTAACCTCTTTCTGTCTGGTTTTGCTTATCTTTAAATGAGGATTATTACCATACTGTTAGGAGGATTAAAGAAATTCATATTTGTAAAGCACTAAGACATTTTATTTAAAAAAAAAACTTGGTATTTTGGGGAAAGAAGTTAGAGATAGATCTTAAAAGAAATTTTGCTGGCTTAGCTAGCTATTTGCGTAAATAGATTAACTATAGGGATACCTTGCCCTTAGAAGTTATTGAGAGTGGCTTAGCTGCTTAATAGCAATCAAAATCATTTGAAATGTTTACCAGGTGTTAATCGTGAGTCGGGCTTGACAAGGCAATTAAATTGTGTGTGGAAGAAAGAAAAATCTCTGTAAATCATGTTTACAGATGTAAAAAACAGACTATGAGGGAGTAGTTATAAAAATCTATACTTTTCCATTTGTTTTACTATATTAGAATATTACGTAGTTTGAATAAGTATTTACAGTTCCTGGTCCTAAACTTGTACTACAATATAGAGGGTGGTTTGTTCTCCTCTGATATGCTTCCCTAGAGATTCAGGGAATCCATAGTTGTCCAAGTGAGCAAATCTCTTGTTTAAAGCCCACCCCTTAGGCACAGGAAGCCTTATCTATATATGGTGGCCCACTTACTTTGCTGCTCTTCCCTAACATAACCTAATATGATTCAGTTTCTCATTAAGTATATATCTTATATACTTGTACAAGCCCCACATTATACATACATAGAAATTACTATAATAGAAATCAGAAATCTAGATATTAATTGATTTGACATTCTTACATTTATAAATAAAGTATTTTTAAAAATTTCTTAATGTTTACTTTTGAGAGAGAGAGAGAGAGAGAGAGAGAGAGAGTAAGTATGAGCAGGGGTGGGGCAGAGAGAGAGGGGGACAGAGAATCCGAAGCAGGCTCTGTGCTGACAGCAGAGAAACCCCATGCAGGGCTCGAACTCCCGAACTGTGAGATCGGGACCTGAGGCACAGCTGGTCACTTAACCAACTGAACCATCCAGGTGCCCCTAAATAAACAAGTATTGAACTCGGGGTGCCTGGGTGGCTCAGTAGGTTAAGCATCCGACTTCAGCTCAGGTCATGATCTCACGGTCTGTGAGTTCAAGCCCCACATTGGGCTCTGTGCTGACAGCCTAGAGCCTGCTTTGGATTCTGTCTTCCTCTCTCTGCCCCTCCCCCGCTCACACCTCTGTCTCTTTCTCTCAGAAGTAAATAAGCATTAAAAAAAAGTATTCAACTTTATCTCACTCATTGAATACTGATGACATAAATTTTTGGAAAATGTTTCAAAATACATGAAAATATAGCAGTGTATGAAATTTAAGTTACTATGTGTATATTTTTAAAATTGTATTTGGACGATGTTTATGTTGGGGACATAACCTAACTATGTATGAATAGATGGTGAAGAAATCACATGAGAAGAAATGATAGGAAGTTTGATTTTTAGTTGTTTGTTTTGTAAATATATTCTTGACTTAGAATAAAAACTAGATTTTAAAAGATTTTTTTTATATTTTTAATTAAAGCATGCATTTAAAAATTATTGTGTTTGGAAATTAATTAACGAAAAATGCTTTTTCCATGGCATTGAATCAATCTGTTGGTTTCACACTGCTTTTTCTGTATTTCTTTCATTTAATGGTCTCCTTCTCACAGCATAGCATATTTATTCATTGCTTTGCCTGAATAATACTAACACCCTAGCAGATGGTCACTTCCCAATGAGTTTGTCTCCAAAAAAGAAATTAAAATATTGTAATACCAGAGAGAAATGTTGTAATGTGTCCCTTTTAAATTAATAGGTTATTCTTTCCAACTATAATTATGAAATAGCTCAATATCACGTAAAAGGCTAAAAATTAAGAGTAAATGGCCTTATGGGAAACTTGAAATAAATACAAGCCTATGTGGTTTATAGTTTATAGTTTATAGATTCTTAAAGATACTAGGAAGTATTTTCTTAAAAAGGTAACATGTTCTATGCTATAATTGATTCATATAAAAAGTTAGCAGTTTTAAAATGTAAATACACATTCTGAAAGAAGATACTTCCCCTAAAACCATTTAATTAAATTTATTAGCCTAACAATGAAATTAAATATGAAAATAATTTTTCTGTTTCTTCCTTTTACTCATACCTCGACCCCTTCAGGGAATGATCTGTATCTCTGATTGGTTTTGAGACTATTGAATTATTTACAAATCTAGGACCAGACTGTGAGAATCTGTAGCTTTGCAGGATTAGAAGTGCAACATATAGATATGTAGACTCAGAGTCAGTTTGATCAGGACGTATCTGGAAGAATGGAACTATTTTTAAAATAACAGAGTAATTATTGAACATACTTGGGAAAAATCTCAAAATACTTATGACTGAAGTCATAGTTTGAGAAACTAGAATTATCACAGTTGAAAGTAAATCATTTGTTTTGACCTTTCCCTGCCACTGATTTGCCACTGAACATAGCCTTGGGCAGACACTTATTATTTCTGGGACATCATTTCCTTATCTAGAACATTATCCAATTGGATTAGACAACTCTTAAGGCATTATTTAAAGCTTTAGAACTATTTGATTGGTGGTTATTTACCCAACCAGAATAAAATATTTAAAATGAATTTGCCCAAGTGAGACAGATATATCTGTACTGAAATATAAGGAAGTTCTTTTAGTGACTCTTCTTCATACCTGTGATAAAAAGGTTCCAGTGTTATGGAAGCTAAAATATAAAACAAACTGAATTTTATTTCCAGTTCTAATTACTATTACTGTGAGCAAAAACAGCCCTATAAATATGCTGAGATTTGGTTCTGCATCTGAACACTGAAGATAATAATACTTCAAGTTACACTATGTCTAAGGAAATTCTCTGTTTTTTTATTTTTTTTCCTTTTCAAAGAGTGGTCCTTTGAACATATTGTGGGTGCCCTTGTTAGAATGCTTTCTGTCCCATTATTTAAGCCTCAGATACTGTCAGGGGAGTTATTTGTCAAGTACTCGGACATTCCCTGTTTCTCTGAGTTAAAACACATGAAACAACCTTCTCTGATTTCTACAGATGGAAGATTAAGTCAACCTTAAGTTCTTTTGTAATTGAGGGTTTTTTTGTAGAAAGCAATTTTAAGATCTCTTAGTCCTATCCCTTCAAATCCTGAATTAGCCAGTACAACAGCATCTTTCAGTCTTTAAAATTGTGGTGGTATTACTCCCCTAGGCCTCCAACTTAATTTCTTCATAAATTTCTTTGAAATACTAGTGTACTCAAATTGTATATTATGGGATAAATCGGTTTATATGCTAAATATGAAGCTATATATTGTTATGAAACAGTATGAGGAGTAATGGATCTGGTGCTCAAAATAATGAGTAACAGAACTTCTTTTGGGTAAGGTATTAATTCCTCTGTATTTTAAATATTAGCCTCATGCTAATGTTTACATTTTTCCTATCAAATCACTTTTGTTATTTTCATGTTGTTACAAACAGCACATAAGAAAGACAGACATAGAGAAAAAAAGAAAGAGAGAGAGAGAGAGGAAGGGAGGAAGGAACAAACGAACAAACAAACCAAGAAAGCTGCCTTTAAGATTGTTCTTAATCCTGGTCATCATCATCTCTGTATTGTCTCTGCTCATCTCTCAAGGTGAAAATGAGATTTCCCCTCCTTCATAACATCTTACTTCACTATTCTAGTTATCATTAGTGTTTCTTTTTTTTTCAATGTTTATTTAGTTTTGAGACAGAGAGAAAAAGAAAGAAAGAGAGAGAGAGAGAGAGAGAGAGAACGAACACGAGCAGGGGAGGGTAGAGAGAGAGGAGGAGACACGGAATCCAAAGCAGGCTTCAGGCTCTGAGCTGTCAGCACAGAGCCCGACATAGGGCTCGAACCCACAAACCGTGAGATCAGGTCATGACCTGAGCCGAAGTCGGACGCTTAACCGACTAAGCCACCCAGGCGCCCCATCTTTAGTGTTTCTTTACTCTCAATTTTTACACCACACAGTCTGTGCCATGTAATTGAATATATAGAATATATATTCATTACATATTCAACACATAATATTTATTCATTATATAATCAGAATTTTATATATATAATCATATATATATATATATATATATATATATATATATATATTCATTCCTAGTATAGATCTGTTTCCTGCTCCCCAAAATTATCCAAGGTGAAGACAATGTCTTATCTTAATCTTGTCCTAAGTCAGCTTCAGACTGTGCTAAAGCATCTAAGTGGTGGTCAGTGGATACTGGATTGATTCACATTTTCTTTCATCAAGGGTGAAAATTGTTTAGCGATCTTCTCCTTTTTTCCTGAGTCTGCCATTTCAATTAACCTCCCTGCTTTTCTGGTATGTCAACACAGAGAGAGGTACTGTAGAAGCCTTTAGGTTATATGGAATATGTGCATTTTGTTTTCTGATTTTAGGTATCAGGAAATGAAGATCGAAAAATGATCCTAACTAGAAGTGAGAAATGTGGCCAAACATCCAAAAATTAGGTTGGTGCTAAATAGGTAGAGGTGGTTTTTCCCTCCATAATCCTTGTGGTTTGCAGAGCTCACTGGTTTCTACTGTATAGCTTAAGAGACTGAATTTTAGCAAACCTATTGAAGGATTTCTATTATGCCAAATGTACTACCAGTAATTAAAATGTCCCACATATTTTCTTGGCCCTTTCAGTATTCATTACATTTCAAGTTAATTATCTAAAAAATTACAGTAAAGACTTTTTTTTACAGTAAAATATCATGCTTCCTGCAAAGCATGTTCAAATAACTGGAGTTGTTTATATGGATAATGACATAGTGAGCAAATGTGAAAGCAGTTTGAAAAATTAGGACATTGTAAACATATAAACTAGCTTTATGGTTAGAAGATACTCCTGAAGGAGATATTAAATGCCTTTTGTAGCCGTAGCATCTTTTAAACTGAAGAGTATGGAGTCTGTTCTCATAATTTTTAAGATGCTCTATTTGCCCCTTTCAGCTATTTCTGGTAGGTAATTAAGACCTAACACATCCATTTTATGTAATGAATCAGCTTCTCGCCAGTGCATCTAGAATAGCAGAATTGGGAAAATAGACCTTCAATTATTTTATGTAGGGCTTTATTCTCTTGTGGAATTCTACTTGAGAAAAGCTGAAAATTTTTTTTTAATTTCTTTTAACCTTTATTTGCATAAAACTTTATTTCCCCACAAATACGTTTCTGTGAGCTTTTTCCTTCTAGATTATTTTTATTTGACCCACTGGTTAGTGGTTAAGATGGTTAAGGTGCATTGATATACAATCTATTCCTAATCTGGTTGGCCTTATTTGTTTTAAATATTGTAGCCATGTTTTATTTGACAGCATTTTTTCTATTTAATTATGTCTTTTGTTGACAGCTCAAACTGTTTCTGTTTACTCTTATTTAGAATGCAGCTGGCAACAGCAGTTTGTTTGTGAAACCAAAGCACATAATTAACTTACCTAGTTAAGGTATGGTGTGTTTCAGTGGGACAGGATCTTATGTTGCTTTATTTAGTTTGAGAAGTTACGCAGTTTATTTTCAGGATGGTGTATTTTATATGAGAGAACTTAGGCAGAGAGTAAGAATCACGTGTAGTACCCTAACACTCCCTGTGTATTGAAGTACTACAAAAAGTACTTTAATTTTTTTTAAGTTTATTGGTCGCTGTGAAAATCAGATACCAATATTCATTGTGATGTTGAGTTAACATAGTGGAACCAATAGGAATATTTGGGATCATGTTCTTGTCATGTCTACTTACATGATTGATTAAGCTTTGACTGTATGTATTGCTTTGATGCAGATTTTTGAAGAAATGTAAATACCCTCCTGGTCCTCCTATTTTTTAGGACACTTTGTAGTTACTAATTCTAAAAGAAAATAAGTAAATCCATTAATATGAATTAAGATACAAACAGGGGGAAAATATTTAAGCAGTAAATTTCATACTGTATGATTTGTTATATCCTGGCTACTTGGCCTGGGTTTTTCCTGACATTGTACCAAACTTTGATTCTAGATCCTTTCTTCCAAGTATCAGCCAGTTCAACTTTATTATTTTTCTATTTGTAAAGTTCTGCTTGAATTCCCATAATTATTAAACTTTCTTAATTAGTTTTAACTAGTTACTTTCTCTACTTAGGCAAGACAAGATTTTTTTTCTTGCTTTTTAAGGATTTTATTTTATTTTATTTAGGTTCAAGTTAGTTAATATATAGTGTAGCATTGGTTTCAGGAGTAGAATTTCGCAATTCAAGATTTTATTTTTAAGTGATCTCTACACCCACTTTGGGGCTCAAACTTACAACCCCGAGATCAAGAGTCACATGGTCCACCAACTGAGCCAGCCAGGTGCCCCTACTTGTCTGGTATTTTAATTTTGAATTGAATATAGGAAAATTGCTAATGATGTTGGAAGCTAAAATTTACTGAATGCTTTCTGACTAAACATGTACTGAACAGAACTAAACACTTGTATGCATTCTTTTATACAATACTCAGGAACTGTTAACACTTCTTGTGACATAGTGTCACTATCTTTCTTGCTAGATAAGTGATCAGCTCTAGAGAAACGTATTGAGTTTAATAAGACACAAAAGAATAAGGATATTGAATCATAGCAGTTGTCCTCCTGATGAAGATAATTTTGATTTTCAATGTAGGCTGATAGAATTTAATGATAGAATGGTAATAATGCTTTTATACTATATAGTGATTGAAGTGAGTAGAGAGAACTTCAAAATCAAATGATCTAAAAAATCGTATTCCAAACAACATAGCAAAATGAACTAAAGGAGTACTTTTGAAAGTGAATAGGATTATATTAGAAAACAAACACTGCTAAGGGAAGAAATATTGAAAACAGTAGAAGCAATGTATGGAATTAAGGACATAAAACTGCGAATTTATTTCAGGATTTTATTTTAAAATAGTTACTATTTTTAAAATGACCAATATCGGGGGCGCCTGGGTGGCGCAGTCGGTTAAGCGTCCGACTTCAGCCAGGTCACGATCTCGCGGTCCGTGAGTTCGAGCCCCGCGTCAGGCTCTGGGCTGATGGCTCAGAGCCTGGAGCCTGTTTCCGATTCTGTGTCTCCCTCTCTCTCTGCCCCTCCCCCGTTCATGCTCTGTCTCTCTCTGTCCCAAAAATAAATAAACGTTGAAAAAAAAAAAATTAAAAAAATAAAAAATAAAAAATAAAATGACCAATATAAAAAAATAGAAGGAAAGTAGAGTAAACCATTTTGAGCCAGTAATACCTACTTGGCACTGCTTTTACTGTTTCACCTAAAATAATCAGTTTACCAATATTAAATGTAATGTTTTGGTGTATTTGTGTTTATTATATATATATATATATATATATATATATATATATATATACACACACACACACACACACACACACACACACACACACACACACATAAATCTTTCAAACCTATTATCTGATCTTTATTTGAAGAGGAATCAAAAAATGATATTTAAGATATTAATGATTACCAGTTCACAAATAGGTCTTCTGAAAATAAATTAGTAAATTAGTGAAAACTTCCTGTAAACACAGCTGCTAAGACCTGCCAAGGCGCCTTGGTCCCATTTCTTATGCCAAGCTTGATAGGAATATACTGCTGCTCACCAGTTAATTACCGTCTCTAGATAGAAAAGGAAAAGGCCTTGAATTCAGTGTTTGTATGGTCGCATGGCCCTGTTCAGTCAAGCTCAATGCATGTTACATGATTGCCTGAAAGGAATAGAAAAGCTACTCTCAGTCTCTGACCAGAATGCATGATAAGGCTTGGTGTCAAAAAGGGCAAGATGGGGATCACAGCAATTATGGCAGAGGCAAAGTAGTTTCCTTGACAACCAGATTGAGGATTCATTGTGATTTATTATTTACTACTTCAAAACCTCATTCTGTGATTTAATTAAGCATTGGGATTTCCATAAATTCTGTCTTTTCCAACTTTGAATGTCCTGTTACTATTGTTGAAATGTACGTTGAGACAATTCCAAATTGATGTTACTCTAAAACAGGGACAAATTAGGTTTAGCCTGTAGCTTTGTGAAAATCTAGGCAGGTCACTTAAATAACAGTTAACTGAAATTAAATGGATCTTATATTAGGTGATATTAGTCAACACTCACTAATAACTTAGTAATGACCTCCCCAGAGGAGCATGGTTGCAACATGTAAATTTTATCTTTTTTCCTTGAAAGTAGTTTTAAATAGTTTGTACATGATTTGTATTTCAGTGTATTGTTTTAGATGTAAACTAAAAGTTAACTTCTTTGCAGTTATAGTCATAATTATATACCTTTTATATTGTCCAAATTATAGTCTTTTAAATTTGGTAGTAATCAGATAATTTTTTGCCGGAAAGCAAAAGTTCAGCTTCTTAGAACAAGGTAACCATAGATAATTTTATATTTCCTGTGTTTTCCCCTCCCAAATATTCCTTAGATACTTATTATCTTTGCAGAAGAAGCTCTTGGTTGAATCTTATTCTGCATTATTAATAATCAAATGTGATAACCTTTTTAACATGTGGTTTTTATTTAAACAACAAAACCTGCCAAATAAAAATAACTAAATCTTTATTGAATTCCTACGCAGAATGAAATATTTGCATGTCCTCTTTTTAATTAAAATAGCATCTGCTTAGCTCGTTTACATTCTTTCTGTCAGAATTTCTGCCTGAGGATTCTATATATAATTAATGTAAGAAAAACAAGACAGTAATCCCTTGATAGAAAACTGGTAATGGATTAAAAGACCATAGCTCTGAAATTCCAGGAATGTGACACACTTTTCTCAGAAAGATGCACTTAGTCCTAAAGTCTAGAGATTTTGAAAAGTGCCCCCTAGTGTAATTAGCCAAAGATAGACCTTCTGAGTGTATATTGTAGATTTATTAGGGATTGTTATAAGTAAATTTATAACTGGTATTAAATATGATTTGAGGTGAATCATTACTTTGTCGGAATAGAGCTTTGAGTATTCATTGGAAGCTTCAGATTTCTTACTGAACCAATTGATAGATAGAATGTACAAATATGCATACTGAGAATGTTGCCCCAGTGCCTTAGAATATATTGCCTAATATTAACTAGGTTCAGGAACCTTGGGGGATTCATGTAATGATTGCCAAGTTTCACTTTCTCATTTAAGGATTTAGACTAGATCAGTGCCTTTTAGATTGTAGGTTGCAGTTTGTGAATGCAGTATTTGGTGGGTATGATAAGCACTTGAGTGAAAGAGAAAAGCAAATTAAATAGGTTATATATGAAGAATATCTTTCATGAAATTTCTATTAATTGTATGTGAACATAATAAGTATATTATGTTTTGATAGACAGTATCATGCCTGTGGGATATAGTTTATAAATACATACATACATATATACATACATACATACATACATACATACATACATACATACATACGGGGCTGCGTGATTCTGTCCCAGTTCTAACATTCCCAGATGAAATTTTAATTGTATAAGTTTTTCTGAGATTGATTTTTTTAAAAAAATGTAACTTATCATATGAAGATACTTTTAGGAATAAAAGGATAAATAAGAAACATAGAAGTGTTGATATTCTGAAAGAGTAGTACCTATATAAATTGTAATTATTCCTAATCACTAAGTGTGATAATTTAGGCCCTGTATAAAAGCTATGAGCGCATAGTGAGCAAGTGATTAATTCTGATTGTCAGGCTCAGAAAATACCTCATGACATTAGAATATATCCTTGAAAGATGAGTATGATTAGATTCATTTTAGGTAGAGAATTGAAAGAGATGAGTCTGGACACTTTGGATGTGGCTAGAAAGCCAAGAGGTATCGCATGCCACACTTAGGCATGTGAAGTCTATCATGGAGACCAGGCGAGCTGCCAAGCCTATTAAACCTGCTAGAATGAGATCTGCTTTTAGAAGGAAAAAGGTAGCAGCTTGGTTGTTTAACCGAAGTAGAGAAAGACTCAAAGATGGAGATGATGAGTTATGGGAGAATTTCAGGAGGGGTATTCATGAATTCATGAATACATGTCTCACTGTAGACAGTGAGGAACTTCTTTTTTGATAAAGAGTAAAATGAGTTAATTTTACAAATCTTTTTACAACATGCTAGTTGAGTTTTATTGAGTTTCCCAGCCAGTTGGGTTTTATTTTAGTATTTTGGAAATACTGGAGCAGTCTTCTAAACCTTTGCAAAATACCTAGGGGAATATATGAAATCTTGAAGGACGAACAAGGCTACCTTTGTTGAGTAAATGAAAAATAATAGCAAGAAAAATTTAGTTTTAAATATAAATTAGTAATAGGTTAAAAATGATCTTCATGTGGTCTTTCTCTCATTTCATTTCCAGTCAGATCCTTCCCTGTTTGAGTTTGTATATTGTTGATATTGGGGTTTTTAAAACATTGCCTTTTCTAAGGAACCGTCCTTGATATCTCTTCTGTCAAGATAGTTATCTATCTTTTATGAAGTCATTCACCTTTCTCTCACTGTGTAATGTGCTCTGGCTTCATACTCTTAAGACTGAGCTGCCTAAAAATGGAAACTGCAAAATTCATTTCAGTGCAGTGTATCTTGCACAGCTTATGGTGACCACTCAATAAATGTTTCAGTGATGAATAACTGAGCTAACAAAATTGAAATAGGCAATAAAGTTAGAGTGATTAACAGAAAATTAAATTTAAAAGATTAAAAATGGAGTTATCTCAAGGAATTAAAATTTAAAATTTGATATAAAAACATGTGGACATAGGATGGTTACTGTTGGCATGTTAACATGTACTTATTAAGTACCTATGTAGGTGCTGTGATTATAATTGTGAAGAGAACAGAAACTGTATATACCCTCACACAGACTTTCTTTTTCATCTTTAGTCAGAAAGCATCTGAATGCAAATTATAGCATGATGGACACTGAGAAGATATCATAAAGAAATTCCTAATTATACTTGAGAAAATAGTGGAGTTGCTTATTAAAGGTAGTTACATAATTTTTTTGTAGAAGTTACCGACCTCAGGCGTTTGACACCACAGTATCTCCTGTTTTTGCAGACCATATAACATTTAACATATTGAGTCTGATAAAGTGAATGGTAAGACTGCTTAGAAATAGTGGGTGCCATCTGATTATTTTGGTTCAGGTAAGATTGTTAGTGGAAGAGGAGATTGAGATATAGGGGCTCAGGCAAGGTGACAATGCCTCCATAAAAATCCAAGCACAAATTTTCCAACTCCAGAAAGCACACTCCAGTGGGCTTCTGTTAAAGCTTGTGTGGCTTAGGAAAACTGTGGCTTCCTTTCCTTTTCATATCCACAGAGGGCGTATCTCTGTAGACTATCAATATATAATTTCTGCAAAGTAATGTGTAAGCATGCATATTTCCTCAGAAATAATGAAATGAAATTTTAGTGAGATGATTAATTTACCGACTTTGTGCTAGACACTATGAAAGCAAAGGTGAACAAGGCAATAGACCAAGATATATAGAACCTTTTAGTCTGTTGCCTTTGAATCCTGCAGAGGTTTTATAGTCTTTGATCATTTGGTTTGGGTAATAAGAAATGCTGACATCTGAATGCTCAGAAAAAAATTGTAATAATGTTATGTGTAATGAAGTTTTCATCATTAAAATGTTTGCTATTTACTTTTGGATGACTTTGAGATTTTGCCTATCAGATTTCCAAATAAGTATTCTATTTGTATAATACGCAAAAGTGTTTACTGGGTGAGAGAGTTATGTATTCAAACATAAAGTTTACAAAACAAGTTTAATATAACCTATGGAAAATCTGAAAAAAAGTATCAGTGTGTCTCTTTAATGTGCATTTAATGATGGATTTCATTTAAATGTCTGGGAAAAGTTTTTAGGGACTTAGGATTGCAGCGATTCCCATGGTAAAATAGGCTTAAAGGGTGTTGAAGTAAAGTGGCTTGGAATTTCAAAAAATAACTATTGATAGTAGGACTTGACAGGGTACCATAGTATAGTGAGAGGAGGATTAAAGCCAGTCATCAGATTTCCTTTGCAGTAATGTAACCTTGGATCTATATCCCAGAGCCTCCATTTTCTGAGCTGTAAAATTAACATCACATCTACATTAAGTGTTTACTATAACCAGGCACTCTGCTAGATGCTTGGGACACAAGTAGGAGTAAGTGTTCATGCCTTCAAGGAATTTGTAGTCTTAAAGGATAAACAGATAAACAGATGAGTTTGAAGCCATGTGATAAGTGCAGAGAATGTCCACGGATGCCTTGTCAGATCATGACACAGGTTAGGAGGTGAAGTGGGATGGCATGGTTATATGGTCAGAGAAGACTCCTCAGAGGAGGTATTTCTGTTTCTAATGTTAAAAAGGGAGGAGTGAAAATTCACTATACAGCCAGTATACTCTGTGGATGCAGCAAGGTCATTGTGATAATGGAGATAATGTATACCGTGTCTAGAATATGTATGTAAGTTCTTGCAAGTCAGGGTCCTTTTTCCTGACCGGTCTACCAGTGTACTTTGCATGCACATGCATTTGCGCACATGCACGCACACGCACACACACACACACACACACACACACACACACATACAACTGGCAAATGAACTTTGTGCCCTCAAAGAAAGTATAGGGAAGAGAAATGGGAACAACATGGACTAGCTTGTTTCCAATTACCTATAATTATGATTTCATAATCCGTAAATTATCTACATCTAATGAGTTATTCAATTATCTCCAGTTTATAATTTACGAGTTATGCTATTTCCTTAGTTCACTCCTGAGCCTGTGACTAGGTGTCATTTTAAGAGAAGCGTGTTGGCAAAATTGAGCACTTAGAGTTGCCAGGCACTGTTTGTGAATACATGTAGTAACTTCTTTAGCCCTCACGGAGCCCTCTGAGACAGAAGAGCTATTATTATCTCAGTTTTGCAGGTAGGGAAACTGAAGTACAGACTTTTCTATCTGAACATCATTCAACTAGTAAACAGGAGCCTAAGTTCAAATCTAGACAATCTGTGCTGGACTATACAGTACATCTGAAAAATAGCATATGATTAACAAGTTCCTAGAAGTCTTCTTGTTCCAGAAGACTAAAACTTTAAAGACAAATGTGCAGCCGACAACTAGATTTTAAAACACACAGGGAGCAAGCTCAGTTAGCCAGCCTGTGGGATGTAAGTGGATCTTTCTCTTACAAGTTAATATGGTTGACAGGCTTGCAGAAGAATACTGTTGCAGAGCAGAAACTGAAGTCAAAAGTCCCCATCATCAGGGGGATGGAGAGAGCATCTTACCAAAGGACAGGAGTGGTTTTTTTTGTCTCTGCATTCTTGGGGCAGCCTCAGGAATATGGATGTCTGGCTCTACTCTTTGCCTGTTCAGTAAGACTCAGTGTATAAGAGTGGTGCCTGTGGGGCACTATGATAACCAGTGACCCCTCCTTTAATGATTTTGTTCCTTTATTAGTGTGATTTTGGGAGTCTTGTGAACATAATTTGTGTAAATGCAAAACTTGTCATCCCATCTCTCAATTAGGTGTGCCTTCTGTTAGGTTCTGATGGCTTTAAAACATATCTTCTGCTAGCAAAGACTGTAGGAGGAGGGAGCTCTTGAGCTCTAAAGAGGGGGTGGCCTGAGCATATAGGAAGGAATTCCAAAGTGGGGTGAATTGTATGAAAAAAGTTACAAAGTCAGGAATGCACATACTAGATTTAAGACTCAATTCCATAGTGTAAACAGATTAACTTTGTACATTTTAATACATTATATGGAATATGTAAATTATTAGAATTTTCTACATGGCACCTTGATGTCACCAGTACCATTTGCTTCTTTCTTTTACATGAATAGTTAACTCCATAAAAACAGATTATTCATCCACCTTTCAGCATGTAAAGACTAACACAAACAACAGCGAACTGGCCACCCTGGGATGTACTTGGAGGAAGTCTGGATTGAGTTGCAGGACATTTGGAACAAACAACAAGAAGAAAGTATAGAGACTCCTGGGTGGCTCAGTTGGTTGAGTGAGCGTCTGACTTCGGCTCAGGTCATGATCTCGCTGGGTTTGTGAGTTCGAGCCCCGCGTTGGGCTCTGTGCTAACAGCTCAGAGCCTGGAGCCTCCTTCAGATTCTGTGTTTCCTCCTCTCCCTGCCCCTCCCATGCTCATGCTCTGTCTCTCTCTGTCTCTCAATAATAAGTAAATGTTAAAAAAATAATTTTTATAAAACAGAAGAAAGTATAAGTTGGGAGAGGTGGGGAGTAGGAGAAACCCATGCAGTCTTTAGGAGACAGGTCCCTGCATGAACAAAATATTTCTTACTGTATAAATGTGCTCTGGCATGGATTTCCCAAGAAAAACGTATCTCAGATGCAGTGAGGGAATTGTGATATAGGGAGGGAGGGACATATGCAGTGTGTTGGGAAAAACCACCAGGAGCTCCACGTTCACACAGGCATCTGATGTGCACAGTCCAGTAACTCAGAACCAAGGAGGTCAAGGAGGCACTTTGATTGGTCAGGGTGAGATATGGTATATTTTCAGATCATTCTCATAAAGGAGAACAGGATTTCTGTTAGCCTCTTAGGCTGAGTGTTCCTTTGTTCACCTGTTCACTTTAACCCAAGTTCTGCCTCTCGGTATCTCAGGGTTGGTAGCCAGTTTTCTTCAGTTCCCAGTTGGTTATGGTGATGGTCTCTGCTATGCCACAAAGGGTTTCCATTTCCTGGACTGTTTTTTACCCTGTGCATTTATTTCTCTTTATATGTTGAAGTAGATTTATAATTCTTTTGTACAATTTTCTGGGAATGCATTCCCAAAGTTTATTATTTATTATCTATAATACTTAATGTTACTTATTATATTTATAATATTGTAATATTGTTGCTTAGGGTTGTATCCTATTCTGTTTCAGCAGTGTACTTTTACATCATTTCCCTAATTTTAGCCTTTGGTTTGTCTCAAAATTTTCATTATTATGAATATACAAATCTCTGTCAAATTTTTGGGTTCTTTTTAGAGTATGTTCTTACAAAAGGAATTTTAGAAGGCTCTTTTTTAGAAAGATTATACCAGTTTGTAAAGCCTCGGAAATATATTAGGCTGTCTGTTTTATAATACTATATAACAAGTCTGGTAATTTATAGGAGAAATTTTTAATTTTTCGCCTGTTTGCTTTTACCAATTAAATTCACCATTGTAAAGGTTTGATACTTACATTTATTTCATTTTTATTTCTTTTTCTTTACCTGCTTTGAAGTCAATGCTTATGATTTATATAAAGTATTTAACCTTTGATTATTTGCTTAGACAGTTTATCTTGGGAGATAAATTTTCTGAAACATTCCTGTTGTCATTATAAATCAGATTCACCTAAAGTTACTCTCATTTTCTGATAAGAAGCACTGCTCGTTTTTGAGATTCTTATCAAGCTCTTCTATTGTTTTTTCTTTTCTTTCTTTTTTTTTTTTTCCTTGAATAGTAAGGGAGTTTTTTTTAATCTGGGAAAAACTCAGCTTCATAAGGGTGAAATTAGAAGTAGTTGAGGTTGTAAAGGGAAATAAACATTTTAAGTACCAGGGAAGGGGCAATAGAGTAGTACGCAAGGGCATAGCAACACTGGTTCAAACAGGGTTCCTAAGAGCCTTTTTCCTACAGTTCCTTATAATTCGTTAGAATGTCTGAGTCCAGAAGTCGGAACTGCTGTGTTGTCTGTGCACTGTCGGTACCCGTAGGGAGCAAGTATGAAAGACAACAATGGGCTGTGTATGTCGGGGCAGGGCCTGTGCTGGTGGATCTGCTACCACGCTGTTCCTTAGTTCCCTTGATGTTTCGTTTGGCAGTTAAATAGGAGCAAAGATGTAATTTTACCTCTGAAGAAAAGTAGTAGTGTTTCTTTTTTAAGGCAACATTTTATAACTTTACAATGTAAGATTAAACTTCTCTCTCTCTGCCTCCTTGCCTCCCTCCCTGAGTGTTCTGGTGACCCATATTTGAGAACAGTTTGTGTGCTCTTTAAGAGTCATATGTTCTAATGACTTGAGTTAGCTGGCAGTTTTGTGTGTTCTTTAAAACCTCGTCTTTCGTTAAAAATTGAACAGACCTCAGCAGCCCAAAACAAAAATAACAGCACTGACACCAAGCATGAACTCAGCCATACTGTCATTTAAGGAATTATTTGACAACCTTCATAGCATTTGGGGAAGCGGTTTCCGTTTTAACTCATCACAGTTAGTAGAGGAGTGAGTACTTGCATTACTCATCTTTATTTCAAGGAGCACTTTTACCACTGTGTGGGCCTTCTGTAGTTCGTAGAAGTAGCCGGATTGCCTGCAACCTGAGGGGTTGTTAGTTTCTTTGACTTACTCCAAAATAGGCTGATGGAGGAATTTGAATGTGCCGGAAACACAAATACATAATGGATGAATGAATGAACAATAAATGTATTTGGGTGAGGCTGCCAAAGATGTTAGTAAGAGATGTTAGAAATGCTGTTTTCCATTTAGTGGTGGTTTGATTATTTTGAGTTTGTGGGTTTAAAAAAAAAAGTGTTTTTTTTTAATGTTTATTTTTATTTTTGAGACAGAGAGAGACAGAGCATGAATGGGGGAGGGGCAGAGAGAGAGGGAGACACAGAATCAGAAGCAGGCCCCAGGCTCTGAGCCATCAGCCCAGAGCCTGATGCGGGGGTCGAACTCACGAACCGTGAGATCGTGACCTGAGTTGAAGTCGGACGCTCAACCGACTGAGCCACCCAGGCGCCCCCCAAAAAAGTTTTTTTTAATGTTTATTCTTGAGAGAGAGACAGAGCACGAGTGGGGGATGGGCAGAGAGAGAGGGAGACACAGAATCCAAATCAAGCTCCAGGCTCTGAGCTGTCAGGACAGAGCCCGATGTGGGGCTCGAACTCACAAACCATGAGATTATGAACTGAGCTGAAGTCAGACGCTTAACTGACTGAGCCCGCCACCCAGGCACCCTGTGTTTGTGTTTCAAAGCGAAGTTCACAAAATGGGCTCACTACTGCGTAATTTTCACTCATTATACCACCAGGATCTCCTAGTTTCACTCATTTTGTCATTTTGCACTTTTTAATTGGTCCAGGAGCATTCACTGAGAAAAGTAATAGCATAATAGTACAGTGTTTACTGGAGTAATTTTATTTCTTATGTATCATTTTACCCACTTAATTACTTGTTTTCATAAGCTCCTTATATCTTTTAGAAATGCATCTTTACAAATTGTTCATGAGATACAACTAACCTTCAGTTATAAAGTCTTACATGTTATTAGTGATAGTCCACAGTTTGGGTTAATGAAATTCATGTTTGTGGCATAATTTAGAATCAGATTTTAAGCATCATTAAAGAGAAAAAAGGAAATTTTAAAAATCAACTTTGGTGTCATAAATAGCTTTTTTGAGGTGGGAAGTTACTGCAGTAAGCATTCCGCGGAAGCCCCCAAGCGCCCTTGCAGGACTTTATTGGAAGATGCTTTCTCACTCCTAACCGAAAAGCCTTTCTATCATCTTCAATAGTATTGTGCTCGGTAAAATAAATAAATAAATAAATGAAGTTCTAACTTTCAGAAGTCCTTTCAGGTTTTAGGAAAAGAAGAGTGCCTTTTGCGGCAGGTAGAGGAAAGACCTGAAATTTCTCCCTTTTTTTCAGTGGGAAACAGGTTAAACAGCTGACACTTTTTAAATGATTGAAGTGTTAGTGTGGGTGACAGTTTGTAAAAAGTCAAGATAAGAGTTGAGACTGGCTTCAGACTGCGTTAATCTTTCCTAACTGAAGTGAGAAATAAATACTTCATAGGAATGTGTGTGGAGATACAATGCCTTTTTCTTCTAGGACACTTGTTTTAGTCAACAGTTAAATGTGATCACCTTTGGATGGTTGTTTGGGATTGAGAGAAATGAGTGGGTGGTTTCAGTGCAGTTTCAATGTAGTTAACTCAAATAAGTTTTAGAATTAGTATTAATTTGGCCCCCCCTTACAGATACCTTTAATGAGGAAGCCAATTGTTACACAAGTAACTTCTCCACAACTTTATTGTTGTCCAATAAAGGTAATTGACATGGAAATCTTCTATCCATTTACATTGTTTTCCCTCTTTGATTCAAGTTAAATGTACCTCCTCAAGAATGAAATTATGGCCAATAGTTTCTCCTGGGGTCTTTTTGGTATTTAAAAAAATATTGGTTGTTTTATGCTTAAATACATAAGACATTAACAAAAAGACTTAGAATCCAAATTTTGACTCTTTGATCTGGAGATCTAGCTGTGGAGTACTTTAAATGAGGGCTCTGCCCCCAACTAGTTTTATTTGTCAGATTAATACAGTGACAAGAAAGGAATAGAATCTTTTAGGTAGTATGGCTTTTTACCTAAGTCACTGGATGAAGGAACGAATCTCAGTTTTGCATTTCTGCTTCTTGTTAAACTGCTTTTAAGAACAAACACTCTGAGGTTAGGGTGGGGTTGCTAATGGAATTTATGATAACAGAAGAGTAGTGAAAGCAATAAAATTGTTAGAAAATTATATTAATCAATGTGGAAGTAGAAATAAACTATTGTGCCTGAGATGATGAAATTGTTGTGCTGTTACTTATTCTGTGACTGTATCTCTGTTTTTTTGTTGTCAGTGAATAAATTATACAGAATTACTTAAGAATTTTAATTTGATAATACAGTGTGAATGACTTGAGAAATTGCATTTCTGATAGTAATTTCTTTTTTTCTTTATTAAAATTTTTTTTAATATTTATTATTTTTGAGAGAGAGGGACAGAGTGTGAGTGGGGGAAGGGCAGAGAGAGAGAGAGAGAGAGGGAGACACAGAATCCGAAGCAGGCTCCAGGCTCTGAGCTGTCAGCACAGAGCCCAGCGCTGGGCCTGAACCCACAAGCAGCAAGATCATGACCTGAGCCAAAGTCAGACGCTTTAACTGACTGAGCCACCCAGGCGCCCCTCTGGTAGTAACTTCTAAATGTTAAATTGGTTTCAACTAGTTATAAAAGATAATCAATGTAAAGAGTGTTTCCTATTTACTGGGGTAGAAAAAGGAGAGGGGTAAAGTTGTTATTCTGGTTTTGTAATCCTTTTTGCATGACCAATGACCAGGATTCCTGGATGATTGTGAACTCCTGCAGATGTTTTGTCATTTAAGGGTACATTTCATAGTTTAGGCCCACTGATCTGGAGAAGATACCATGTTTGTTACATTTGTATTTTTTATTTCCTGGTATCTGAATTTTAAAACATTTTAACATATATAAAAAGATTTAATTGTGGTGTGTGGTTTTTTTTTTTTTTTTTTTTTTTTTTTACCTTGTAAAAACATCTTTGTTTTAGTTTCTGGGTATATTTGACATCTTTTTGGTAAAAGGAATTAAAGCATAAAATCCAGCATAGAGTAAAATTAAGTAAAAGTCGAATGCCTGTGGTGTGTTATGCACTGTGCTGAAAACCAAGGATACAAAAGTAAATAGGCTTCACTTCTTTCTGTGGAGTAGCTCCAAGTTGAGTAGGGGAGGAATATTAAGTAGAGACCTTTAGAAGCACGTTTCCTCCTCTGACAGAGGAGCTCATAATTGTTCATTTGCTTATTAGTTCATTCGTATACCCATTTACTGAAGATATCTTTATTTCATGCCCTCTATAAGAGAGCACTGTAAATTGACTGTTAGGTTTTGGCATTATAATGATGGAATAGATAAATACGATACCTTTGTTCAAGGAGAACTCACTCCCCATGTAAATTACCCCAGGCATAGTGACCATTGTCATTTTTGTTCACTGTTCTATCCTAGTGTCTACAAGAGTGCTAAGCACATAGTAGGTGCTCAGTAAATATTTATTATTGGAAGAAAGAAAATAGATGACCCAAAACCTGAGCTCATATTCTCCTTTGCCTGTTGTTGGAGAAGCCTTGATAGGTTTTTAGAGAGTAATTGTTGTCTAAGAGAAAAATGAGTAGAATATTCTATACAAAGGGAATAGTTTAAACATATGCATTGAGTAGTAACAGTAATATTGAAACTTAATACAAAATTCACTAATTTCTTTTAGAAGTAGATCAGAATTAAAGTATCCTGTATTTCTAAACATTGAAGAAGTTACACTTTTTGCTAAAACTATTAAAAGCATCTCTTTATGTGGCATATATTGTTTTTAATAGACATGCTTATCAGGAATTTTTCTTTTAGAGCTGTATTAAACTTTGATAGAATTATATAACTTCTAAATTGCTGTACTTTAATGGTACTTGTGAATTAATAATCAGTGGAAGAGAATTTACAAATTTTTAAGTGGGAGAGATCAATTTCTTTCTAATGGGGAATTTAATCCCAAAATGTTTGGATATACTTATAACGCATATTTTCTTTTTAAAATAGCCAGAGGATTTTCACAAGTGGTAATAATTTAACCTAATAGCTGATGGCATTAGGAAGGTACTTTTACCTTTGAGTGTACAAAGTGTCCAGAATTTTGCTACTGTTAGCAAGCCTCAAAGATAAGTTATTTTTCCCTTTGGTTGTTTGTGTAATTGGATTTAATTGGGTAGTGTTTTTTCATCTTGCATTTATTTGTTGGGATTTTTTGTTTGTACTCCAATGTAAATCATAGTTTTTTGTATATAAATTGGATATAAATAAGAAAACTATAAATATTCTTCTTAAATTTTTTTGTTTGAAATGTTTCATAATTTAAAATTTATTCAAAATTAAAAGCAAACAAACAAACAAAAAAACCCCTACATCCTGTAAGCCAAGAATGACACAAGAATCTAAGGCATATCATTCATAAATAGTGAGATGATTATTTTGTAGTTTCATGGTCTTAAATTACTTGAACACTTTCTTTTACAAGAAAGAACTTGGTATTTCTGTAAGGATTAGATCTGTGTTTCATGCTAAGTTTACTTACACAAAAATTGCTACATTTTCAAGGCCAGTGTGCTTATGCTAGAAAATGAGATTGCATTGCCTTATTTTCTTTATTCTTGGCATGAAAACAAGTTCAAAGATGAAAGTAGTTTTTGTTTGTTTGTTTTTACTCTCTGCATGGCATAGTTTTAGGTTCCTCACATAAGACTGATAGGTTATGTTTGTATATGTATATACATATGTGTATATATATATGTTATATATATTATATTTATATATATTATATATATACATACATAATATATATGTGTAATGTTTATTTATTTTTGAGATAGTGTGAGCAGGGAAGGGGCAGAGAGAAAGGGGGACAGAGGATCTGAAGCAGGCTCCAAACTCTGTACCTACAGCAACAAGCCCGGTGTGGGGGCTTCAACTCACAACTCGTGAGATCATGACCTTAGCTGAATTGAAGTCAGACGCTCAACCCATTGAGCCACCCAGGCACCCCAAAACAATTATATTTTAGTGAATGTACCAATATTAGATGTTATTAGATGTTTTAGGAGTTGATTGATAAATTACTTCTTTCGTTTTTGATAAAATTATTTCTTAAGTGAACTAATAGAATAAAACAATAGAGTGTGACATTCTGTAAACTTAATGAAATGAGTTTTTGACACACTGCCTTTCCGTAGACAAAGAAGGTTTTAAATCTCATTTATTTATTTGTTTTTAAAGTGAACTGTGTACCCAACGTCAGCTTGAACTTACAACCCTGAGATCAAAGGTCTCAGGGTTTACTGACCTTTACTGACTGAGATAGCCAGGTGTCCCGACCAAGAAAAGTTTGATAGTTTTTGAGTTTTACAATTTTGTTTTAATGACCTCATGAGTTTTCAGAGAGGAAAATGTTATTTAGTGAAAGAATTTATCTTTTTGACTTAATTTTAATGTTTTCATCTAAGCTAAAATGAAATGAAAAAGTTTTCTGGAAGCTTATAAGCTGTAGTTCAGCCTGGTTGAAATCATGTCCCCTCTTCATTAAGTATTTTTCTCATTTCCATTTTAGGAAAAAAATCTCATTAGCATATATAAACAGAAATAAATCAGATTTCAATATGCCAGCACTCGTAGTAGACTGTGGCTTGAGTTAATGTTTGAGTAGGGCTTGAAGTCACAGCCTCAGTCCCATCGAGGTCCCTGATAATCAGAAGGCGTGGTGCTTACTGGGACCCTGGACCACATGAGCGGTAGTGTCCATGACAGGGTTTAGTTCAAAGTAATTAAGAAAAACAGTACCAGAAAAGTTGATGTTTTTATATTACAGCTTAATAAGAAGACTTTTATAGGAATGTATGATTTTACAGCCGTATGTATAAAGAGCAGGCTGAATGGAGACAATGTTAGAAAAGCCAAGTGTTCATAATCAAGTGCCTAATGTTTATGAGAAATATAAGCTTATGGACCAGAGTGTATTTGCATCTACAGAGTAGTATATATTCTCGCAAAAATGCTCAGATGATGCAGAATCCAGTAACAATTCTAATTCTGGTAGTACAAATTCCCATCTGATAGCAGTGCATCTGTTTATTAGGAGTTACCCACTGAATGTGAATGATTTCAGTCCTAAGTCACTGCACCTGTTGCCGGGAGGTATTTATTCCAATCACTAGCCTAAAGCGCAGAGAGTTATTGCTTGACATTTTATAGCTTGGGGGGAAAAAAACCTGTCTTTTCAAAATCATTTGTTCAGAGTGGAGAAAATGGAGCAAAACAGTTCATTTTCTTCTAAGCACCGCTATTTGGCGGAATTCACATTTGCACAGCACAAAGCTACAATATTGATTTTTTTTTTGCTCACAGGGCCTCCCACAAGTTTTTTCTTCGATTGTCAGGGTTGCAAGATGGATTGGATTACACTTTGCTTGTTGGGATGCTTCACCCCCCCCCCTTTGTTGAAATAGAAATAGATTGAAAATACAACTTAGAATAAATGTCATAGGAATAGTGTGATTAAAAGACTTTAATTTGGGGAATTTCTTTGTGTTGATTATGTTGATTGAACAGTTTCATTGAAAGCTTGACAAACAGACACGCGATTTCCTTTCTTGATCTTCTTCCCCTAAGCCTAGAAAGCACCCAGTACACGCTACTAACTATGCTCCCCTGCAACAGGGGTCTGCAGACCTGCTGCTAATTGTTATTATCATTTGAAGAGGCATTAAAGTAACACTTGAGTATAAACCTGGGAGCTGCATTAACGTATGTCAAAACTTGATTTCATTCGTAGTGGATGGTATGATCATAGAAAAAGTAACTTTTCGGTGTCTCAGTTTCCTCCTTTATAAAATGTCTCAGTG
The DNA here is from genome assembly GCF_018350155.1 of Leopardus geoffroyi. Taxonomy (NCBI): domain Eukaryota; kingdom Metazoa; phylum Chordata; class Mammalia; order Carnivora; family Felidae; genus Leopardus; species Leopardus geoffroyi. The sequence continues at coordinate 68,801,912 of NC_059328.1, forward strand.
TGTTTTTGTTTTTTGGGTTTTCTTGAAGATTTTAGTCAGTAAATATTTCTAAAGTCCTTAGAAGAATTTCTGGAGATGGGATTTCTGGGTAAAGAGGGCAGCAAATCCTCTCCCAAAACAGGTGTAAAACTGAACAAAATTGTGAACAACTCTTGAGGGCTCTGGAAATTAACCAGAGCCAAATGAGAAATTGGGAAGCATTTATTTATGAAAAACTAGAATTTCTGGTATAAGCAGTGGAAGTTCAAAGCCTTCTAGCCTGGGGCTGCTCCTACCCTCCACCCTCCACTCCTTAGCTAAGTCTGTATGGTGGTTTCATTAGGGCAGGGCTGGCCTTGAAGTTCAGTGAGTGCTGCCAGAGAGAATTGGCTTGATTTGGAGTGGAGGATGGAAACCCGCGCCTGGCTGTGTTGCCAATGAAAGTAGTAAACACTGTGGTAAACAGATGGGAAAGACTCCCAGCTCTGCTAGCCCGAGGTTGTGGTCCCTGTTGGGGAGACTGGAGGCCAGTCTGAAACAAAATCAGGACATCTTTGAAATGAAAAAACCAAAGTTCTCTATGCATTCTTGACTAAGTGGGAAGCTACACACAGGTGCTGAAGAGACGTGAGAGAAGTTAACGGAAAGTAAATAACCAGGGCTGACTTGAAAACTGTCTGATGAACTTTGAACACTCTCCCTAACACACACACGCAGCTCAATCAACAGAGGGTGGAGGCCTTCTTATGGGTTCATACTGTTTGTGCCACGTCTCTTCCCAGTCATTGGCTGATCACTAAGCTATGCAGAGACAGGAGTGATCCCTAGGAAGCCAGACTAGAAAATAAAAATGAGAATTAAAACAAGAACAGTGAGCAGAGCAGCAGCATACACTCTGGGGGAGGCAGATTCTGTAGATTAAATCCCGTCAAGATACTAAAAAGAAAATATCACAATAGCAGCAATTCTCAGGGGAAAGAAATCTGGGTATGCAGTTGTTAGCAGAATATTATTTAAAATGTCTACTTTCCAATAACAAAAAAATGTATAAGATAGGCAGGGAAACAAGGAAATTGACCCATACTCAGGAGAAAAAGCATTCAATAGAAACTACTGCTGATGTGGGCCCAGATGTTGGATTTAGCAGATAAAAATTTCAAAGTGGCTATTATGAATATGTTCAAAGATTAAAGTAAAACTACAACTATATTAGAGAATTAAGAGGAAATATGGTGGCAGTGATTTAATAAATATGTGATCCCAACAGAGAAATAACTATTTTAAAAAGGCCTTGGAGAAATTCTTGGCACGTCTTACTTATTATATCAGTGTGTTGCAAATAAATTAACAATTTCCTCCCCAAATACTGAATTTTATCTGAACCCAGAGATTCTGAATCAGTAGGTCTGGATAAGGGCTTGAAGATCTGTCTTTCTAAAAACATTTACCAGATGGCTCTGATACAAAATCGTGTTTCGGAATCAATTATATAGTCCTGGCAAGTGACTTTGAAAAAAAAAATCCTAAAACATCCACTGGAAACACTTAAGAATTGCATCAGATACAAAGGAAAAAAGTGTGGTTAAGAAATAGTGACCATACCTGTGATTATTTCCATGATTCAATATAACAAGTTATTAACGTGTTATAAATAAGGGAATAAATAAATGTATTTAGAAATAAGAGTTGTACCATCTTTTTGTAACATTTTCTTAGTGAAAATGTTGAATTTTAATAATTAATATTAATTGCAACAGTTGTATTTTAGACTTTTCCAAACTTCGCAGTACCATTGTGAGTGGAAAAGGTTGAACCCAAACCCTTGAAGTTTTCAGGGAAATAGTGTGAAGTGGCCAAAGAAGGCACGGCAATTTACAGTATGCAAATTTTTCTTTTGATCCCATAATTGCCCCATGTTTATTTTGTCCCTTTCATTGTCTTTGATTAAAAGAGTTAATCTAGGAAGATGTCTGTCTGTGATTTGTCTGAACACTGCCTGCCTAGTTCATCACATGTGCTTTTGATAATTATCTTGATAGTACTGTATAATCCACGTGGCTCTGCCACAACACATCCAAGTTGCATTCTCCTGTATGTTTATATTTTAAAGAAATAGAGCAAGGAATTTATTACTTAGTGATCACTTGAAAATGTCAGAATATCCCGTGTTACCTGATAAAAAGGAGCTTGACTATTTAGAATCACAGATTGGTGAATTGGTGAACTTTGAAATAAGTTTGATTCTTCAGAAAAAGAAATTAAAACCTGGAAAGGTAAAATGACTTAGCCAAGTTCACAAGGCTGACCAACACACTTTAGTACTCAGTAATCTTTCCATATGTACATATTTGACCAGTGTAGACTATGCTGTCTTTTTATATGTGTCTTACACAACACTACATTTCCGAAAATATTTTCATCATGTGTATGTTTTGTGAACATTTCCTGTAGTTGTTTCCTGTCAAGTTGACTAACATTCATTGGTGGATTTCAGATTGCATGAAAACTTATAAAATTATTATCAACTAGGGGGCTTGAAAAGTCATACGGTACTTTTCTATTCATGACCTTTAATAACACAGGCTCTGGAGTCTGACAACCATGTGTGTGTTACATTTGAACCCTTAGTAATCCTGGAGACTCTGAATTTAATGTGTTAGTTTCATACTTTGTAAAGTTGTTCTTATAACCATAACCTACTCCATTGTTTTTTGTTGTTGATAATGATGTTGCTTTAAACAAAAAAAGTGATCCATATAAAGCATTTAACACAGTGTCAGAACATATTAATTGCTGTGTAAACGTTAACTGTTATAATACAGTAAACCCTTGGTTTGTAACTTGTTCTGTGAATGTTCTGTAAGGCAAGCAAGCATTTCTAATAAACTTTAACTTGATAAACAAGTGATGTCTTGCAATAAGAGTAGTACATGTTGCTGACTGTTACAGGATCACAACTGAGCCAATGGTTCTTGAAATTCACTTTGATATACAAGTGCTTTGGATTACCAGCATGTTTCTGGAACAAATTACGCTTGCAAACCAAAGTTTTACGGGGATTTACTTTTCTGTCTTCCTATTTGAATTTTTGTATTTCTGATTGGAAACATAGGGTTTAAACACGAAAGTTCATAAACATGTAACTCATCTGTCTTTGTGAGAAACACTAATGAACCCCAGTAGGACCTAGAAAATAATAAATTGGCAAAATACAAATATTTTTCTTTTTTTGAGGATGACACATCATTTTCATTGATTGTAAATGGTTTATCTATTTCTTAATGTTTACTATTTTTATTTTCATTTTCAAAGGAAAATAGATATGACACACAAAAAATGCAATTCTATATGGTTTTAACAAATACTAGTCGATTTAGCTTTGGTTCAACAAATACTGGAATTATGTATCTTGTACCCACCTAGGCATTGGAATTATAACTAAGAACGCTATCATCATAGTTAGCAAGGAAGATATAAATTAAAAAATGAATATGCATAGTACCATGGGGTAATAATAAGTACTTTAGTAAAGATGTGTATAAAGTTCAATGGAAACAGGGGAAAGAGCAAGACTTTATAAAGGAGAACGATGCAAAACCATAGACACTGTAGCATTGAATAAAGCAATATTCACTGTTAAGAACTCATTCAGTTCTGTGCATTGAAAGTATAAGTATCATGATCTCTCTTCTCCAGAAGATTCTATGTTAGAAACCTAAATTATTAAAATGTGTTGATTTTCCGACTCTTTTTCCTTTTCTTTTTTCTTACTTTACCTGTTTGGATGATTGTACCTAAGGATTAAAAATCCTCTCCGAATTACCAAAACGGCAGGACACTCAACGACACAACTTCTTAAATATCTTTCAAAGGCAGGGGGAAATTCACTTAGAACCATGACTGTAATCCTGCAGATATCAACAACTACAAAAATTAAGGGCTTAATTTAAAAACCACAGTGCTTCATAATATCCTATATTTTTGACAAGTAGTGAAAGTTGTGAAATATGGCTCCAAGCCAGTCTTCTAATAATGTGCTCTAACATTCATAATATTTTCTAATAATATAAATTTATTCTCATTTATTAAGGAATTATAATTGCAAAGTATCTCTGCCTTTAAAATACTCTGTACTTCAAATTTTTTATGATGCTTGTTTGAATTTCCATTAAAAATTTCCACAGCTTTTGCTATTGAAATGAAGCTCTAAAGCATCTTTTCAATCAAAACAAATATAACAATATCAGTTTAAACTGAATTATTTGTATGGGCAGTACGGTACAGTATCAGGAAACAGAAGAAGCAATAATACGTGTAAAAGTTTATTTACTTATGAACTTTTGCAAATAAACTTTGAGAGGTCGGCCTGTTTACTGTCTGTCTTGACATTTGTCCAGCTCCATTTCTGTATTCCTTCTTCATTGCTGGTGTGCCTCCCACATACTTGTAATAACCTCATAAGACCATAAACCCTCTTAGTGAAAACCTCTGATGTTTGGGGTGTGGCGCAATCCTCTGAAGATTTCTATGCTCTAAATTATGCCTTTTTCTGCTCTCTTCATTCCAGTTACACCTTTAGTTTTCTCAGTAGAACCGAGAGCTTAGCCAAGTCTGAGAATTGGTGATTTTTAAGTCACATCAAAGTGTAACCCAGTCACCCTTCTGGAGGACTGTTTGAGTGTTAGAAAGAAGGTGCTTGTTTTACCAGGTGATTTTATTACATTGAATTAGTGAGAGGCATTGCACAATAACATTAAAGAGAACAGGTTTTGGCATTGCGTTGACCTGGACATGACCCAGTTTTTCAACTTGAAGTTTATAACTTGGAACTGTTTAGTCCTGAATGTTAGGGTGGTTTTTTTTCCCCTATAAAAAGGCATATAGGGATAGTTTATGTGATGCAGAGTAATTAATTAAAAGGATAGAGAGAAGGAAAAAAATACTGAAATTAGTGCTGGTCTTTTATAAGAGTAATGTGCGAAATGGTGACAGGTTAGAGAATTGAATTAAAAAACTTGAGGTCACGTTGAAGGTTTTGAGAATGGTAGCTAACCCATAGGTGGAACACCCAACAGTGAAGGTGGACCTCTTGCTCATGTAGCTCCTCCCAGCTGTTCTTGGCTTTCTTTCTGTGTGTTTACCCTTTGTCCTAGGCTGTGTTACTACTTCATGGGTCCAGTGGCTGAAAACTTAAAATTCTCATTTTTTATTCCATCTGGGAATCTTTTTTCAGCACTTATGAACGGTCGTTTACTGCACTCTTCCTAATACACCACACTTGAATTCATATAGCACTTTTAATTATTGAGCAGTATTATGTACATTATCTCATTTTAGAGTCACACAGGTACAGGTAGGAAAAGTAACATCATACATGTTTCATCTCTGCTCTGTAGGCGACAAAAGTGAATCTTAGATAAAATTTGCCCTTCCCAGGTTATTTCAACTTGTCGGACTAGATTGGAGCAGCGCTGGCCCACTGCTGGGTGCTTCCATTTATACCAGTTTTAAATAAAGTGTCTATAAATCTAAGTCAGTTATTGTACCATAAGTGTATTACTATCATAGCATCTTAGTTTTTCTCTGGGTGAGGGGGACTGCTAAGACAAATATTTTTTAAGATAATGCTAACAGCAATGAATATGTCTACATTCAATGAGAAAGTGAAGTCAGTGTATATCAGAGCTTATATTCCACTGCCTAAATGAAGATTGTTTCTTGATTAGTTGTTACATTCTCTATTTGTAAAACTTGTCATTTATAAGTCCATCAACTAAATTTGTCCTTTTTCTTTGGATTTACTCAAAAAGAGCCACTTAGTTTCTTATTGTGAATAGATTATACGTGAATAGATTATACAGATAGTATTTGCTAGAGTAGTTTAAATTTTATTATACAGGTGAAGAGTCCAGCCAAAGATACATATTAAAAAAACTAAAAAATTCTTGACATATAGTAAAGAATCAAGGAGTTATTTAATAAATGTATGGATGACTTAAAAAACATACTTTTGGTGACATCTCTTGAATATAGACATGAATCATATTACTTGAAAATGCCTTATTAAAATAATTTATTTCATACATGTCTTAATTTTAATTTTCTTTCTTTCTTTTTTTCACTTTTAAGGTTTCAGCAGAGCAGCTTTACCATTCGGGTTAGTTAGGCGAGAATTATCCTGTGAAGGTTATTCTATAGATCTGCGATGTCCAGGCAGCGATGTGATCATGATTGAGAGTGCTAACTATGGTCGGACAGATGACAAGATTTGTGATGCTGACCCATTTCAGATGGAGAATACAGATTGCTACCTCCCAGATGCCTTCAAAATTATGACTCAAAGGTAGATGCTTCTGTGTTATTATCCCATTTTAGCTACTACATCCAAAGTAGATGAATAGAGTCCGTTCTCAGCCCATTTATTAAACTGAGTGAGGGTTTTACCTACTACTGTTGATTTCTACTTTTAAGCTTTCAACATTTAAATCTCTGTATCATTTTTATATAGCTTAACTTAACAGAAAGAATATGCAATATGCATCTTTTGATTTTTATATATCATAAGATACAGAGAAAAGAATATTTCAAATGTAATTTTGTTTTTTGGGCCTGTAGAGTTTTGAAATATTTTTTTAACAACAAGAATGTTTAACTGGGTCTTTGGCAATAGTTGGTCTTTAATTTTTTTTTAAGTTTATTTATTTATTGTGTGAGAGACAAAGAGAGCGAGTATACACACCCACAAGTCGGGGAGAGGCAGGGAGTGATGGAGAAAAAGAGAATTCCAACACAGAGCGTGACTCGGGGCTCGATCTCACGAAACATGAGATCACGACCTGAGCAGAAATTAAGAGTGGGATGCTTAACTGACTGAGACACCCAGGTGCCCCAGGTCTTTAATTTTTTAATTAATATTTTTACAGCAAAAATGGGCAGAGAAAGTACAGAGAGTTACTATGTCCCATTGCTACACAGGCACAACCTCCCCAGTTATCAACATCTTGCATCACAGTGGTCCCTTTGTTATAATAGATGAACCCACACTGACACCTCATTATCACCCAAAGTTTATACTTCACATTAGGGTTTATTCTTGGTGTGGTGTATTCTATGGCTTTTGGCAAATTTATGATGGCACATGTCCACCATTGTGGTATCAGGCAAAGTAGTGTTGCCATTGTAATAGGTGTATAGTGATATCTCATAGTTTTGATTTACATTTCCCTAATGACATTTCATATTGAACATCTTTTACTATGCTTACATATTTTCTGTTTGTCTTTATTGGTGAGGTGTTGTTCAGGTGTTCTGCTCATTTTCCAATTGGATTGTTCTTTTTTTTTTTTTTTTTTTTTTTCCCTGAGAGAGAGGGTGCACGAGAGAGTGAGCAGGGGAGGGAAAGAGGGAGGAGAGAGAGAATCTTAAGCAGGTGCCAGGCCCAGCACAGAGACTGATGTGGGGTTCATCTCACAACTGTGAGATCAGGACCGGAACCAAAATCGAGAGTTGGACGCTTAACCAACTGAGCCACCCAGACACCCCGTCCATTTTCTTATTGTTGAGTTTTAAGAGTTCCTTATACATTTTAGGTAACAATTCTTAATCAGATAGGGCTTTTGCAAATATTTAGTGTCAGTCTGTGGTTTATCTTCTCATTCTCTTGATCCTTAGCTTTAAAAAACAAACAAAATACAGCAGATTCAAGTTAAGAAAGCATATACTGGGCTTTCTCTCTTTCTCTCTCTTTCTACCCCCCCTTCATATATATATCTCATTGGTTAATATTGTGTTTTAAAAATGATGTGTTTGAATTATAAAATTTAAAATATATAAACGATACCTCTTCACAGGATAATTGCCTGCCTAACTCTAGATAGAATACTAAAACACTGCTGACAATAGGTATTGCCTTTCCTCTGCCTTAACACCCAGCACATAACTCCTGGTCTCTCTTTTTTTTTTTTTTTTTTTACCTCACTTTTGCTACACTTGGCATCTTAATTAAAATTCTCTTACATATGAAATATTAAAATTGTGGTTAGTTATGGCCAAACTAGTACAATAGTATCCAACAATTCTAGTTATTTGGAACATAGAGACTCTCTGAAGGAACATTTAAGTATCATAGAGTTTATTATACATTATTGCTTTTGTATTTTGTTTACTAGGAAAACCCTTCATCTTTCTATTCAAAGCTTTCACCCTCTTCTCCTGCCTCTTTCCCCACTCTGGACTCAATATTCTGTCTAGTTTTCTGGCTTATTTATTAGTCTCCCTTAAAGTAGAAGAGCAAATTTTCTAGACTGGGGTCTGGTCAGTGTAGGGAAAATGAAAATATCAAGGGGTGGTAAGAGATGATGAAGAAAAAAGTGAAAAAACTTTTTAACAAAAAATCCATGCCATAGTAATATGGGTACAAATTGCTGTAAAATCTCTGATTTCACAGAGACTATGTATTAGCATATTTTTTTATTGATAGCACATTATGAGTAGTTTTTCTTTAATGCTAATGCTGATCAAGATGCTTTTTAAGAAACCAGAGAACATATACAATACTTTTGATAGATTTCCATCAAAATATTTTTTATTTTTGGGGTGCCTGACTGGCTCAGTCAGTAGAGCATGGGACTCTTGATCTCAGGACTGTGACTTTGAGCTCCACATTGGGTGTAGAGATTACTTAAAAAAATACATAAAATCTTTTTTTAAAAGTTTGTATTTTTAGTTCTTAAAGTATTGTTAATAAAAACTTAAGACAAAATCTTATTTGCATAAATGGCATTTGAGAAAGGTTTTTTAAATTTAAAACAAATATCATTATGTATTATGTAGTATTTTGAATCAAAACGTAACTTACCTTCTTTGGAAGAATGGATTCTGTACTCCCCTAAAATTGTAACACAACAGTTTACACATACTGTATCAAAAGTTGGGAACTGCCCATGCTAGAAAGACAATAAAGGCAGCCACTAATAATTGACTGTTTATCCACTCTTTATATTATTGAACTGTTTAATTTAATGATATTAGATGAACATCTAGAAGTAGGCCAGAGAGAAATGGGAAGTAAAGAATTATTACATAAAATGACCTGATTTTACAAAATTGACAGGCAAAAAAGCAGTGGAGTTGGTACAAAGAGAGGGTCTGAAAAAGCTGGCCTTAAGGAATTATACATTGTCGGTCACTTATCTTTGTGGATTTATACATTTAAATACATAATTCAGTATCCAACAAGATATATGTCTTATCACATTTATATCTATTAAAGATAATTACCTATTGTAGGAAATGTACAAGATAATATAGCAAGTTATTTTCATTGTTTCATGATGTTATAAAACCAGGACTGCATTTTTTATAATTCTTTTAAGGTTTTATTTACTTATTTTGATAGAGTGAGCAGAGGAGGGACAGAGAGAGAGGGGGGAGAGAGAGAATTCCAAGCAGTCTCCACACTGTCAGCATGGGGCTGATGGTGGGCTTGAACCCACGAACTGCAAGTTATAATAGAGCTGAAACCAAGAGTCAGACACTTAACTGACTGAGCCACCCAGGAGCCCCAATAATACTTTTAAAAGGCACCAGAGTTTTGGGGTATTTAAGATCAGTGAAAGCATAGACTTATTCTCTGTAGCCTTGTTATCAAAATATCCAGTCTGTGATGTTTTAATGCAAATAAGGTGTTAATTCCAAAACTAGCTGTAGAAACTCCATTTTTAAATTGTATTATACTGGTAGCTTATAATTATTTAGTCAGCACAATGACAATTTAAACAAGAACACTTTTGGGGGCGCCTGGGTGGCTCAGTCGGTTGAGCATCTGACTTCAGCTCAGGTCATGATCTCATGGCTCCTGAGTTCAAGCCCCACCTCGGGCTCTGTGCTGACAGCTCAGAGCCTGGAGCTTCCTTCAGATTCTGTGTCTCCCCCTCTTTCTGTCCCTCCCCTGCTTTCTCTCTCTCTCTCTCTCTCTGCCCCTCCCCTGCTCTCTCTCTCAGAAATAAACATTAAAAAATTTTTTTAAACAAGAACCGTTTAGTGACAATGAAGACAATATTAAGAGGACTTAAAATGAGTTTCATAGTGGTAGCTTATAAGAGTTCCATTCTAGGAGTGTCAGAATATAAACCTTTAAGGAAGTCTGCCATATTTGGTACATAGTTTAAAATAGCTGGAAGAAAATATGTAGATAATATTTTTGCAGCTGAATTATTAATGAATAATTATTGAATATCTTATTTTTTAAGTAAGTGTAGGGTTTGAACTCTTGACCCCAAGAGCAGAGTCTCATGCTCCAGACAGGCAGCCCATTTTATTTAAGTATATCCCTGTTTTTTTTTAATTGAAAAATAATTTTCAGTATTCACAAATGAAGTAAGATTTATTTTTACCATACTCCTAATAATTTGGCAAATTATCTATTTATAATTGTCAGAAAATGTGATATTCAATAATGTAGGAAAAGGCATTTTTTTGGTTTTAAGAAAAAAACTTCTCTTTTGAAAGCTCAAATAAAAGCACTTGATGTTTTCTATTGAATTTCTAAAACGCTGTGATGGAGATAAACACAATTTTCAATACCATTAATATATGTTTGTCCCCTTTCCTTACTGTCATCACTTCAACAGTTAAGAATCAAGTAGGGGCGCCTGGGTGGCGCAGTCGGTTAAGCGTCCGACTTCAGCCAGGTCACGATCTTGCGGTCCGTGAGTTCGAGCCCCGCGTCGGGCTCTGGGCTGATGGCTCAGAGCCTGGAGCCTGTTTCCGATTCTGTGTCTCCCTCTCTCTCTGCCCCTCCCCCGTTCATGCTCTGTCTCTCTCTGTCCCAAAAATAAATAAATGTTGGAAAAAAAAAAAAAGAATCAAGTAAATAAATACACTTGTAATTCTGACTGTGGTGGTGGTAAAGTATTAATAATTGTTACTGATTCTTCATTTTCTATTTCCTGTTCATTTAAAAGTGTGAAACCAAGGCTCTGTCAGAAAGTGATAGTACACTTGTCTTATAAGTACACCAAATGGCTCACCCTAAAAAGTGAGAAAAGAACTTCTTCCCTAACATGATTTTAATACTCTATAAAATAATCACCATTAGAGTATTTTTAGCACTCTTTGAAGATAATATAGTGAGGTTCCTTAAAAAAAATGTGCAAGGGGTGCCTCGGTGGCTCAGTAGGTTAAGCATCTGACTCTTGATATTGGCTCAGATCATGATTTCGTTGTTCGTAGGTTCGAGCCCTGCACTGGGCTTTGCACTGACAGTATAGAGTCTGCTCGGGATTCTGTCTCTCTCCTCTCTTTCTGCCCCTACTCCCACCCATCTCAAAACAAATAAATAAACTTAAAAAAATGTTTTTAAAGAGTAAAAAATGTGCAATAGTTTTAGCACTTTGATTTCATTAAAGCAAAAAAGAAACAAACAAAAAAAACCTTACTACAACTCTGAAGTATTTGATGAATAAGTAAATTAGAGTTTGCTAACAATGTCGGGTTTTTGCAGCACTTAGGGACAATCTAGTTAAAGTGATGTGCTAAATTGTATCTGAGATCCTCTTGTAGTGTCATTTATGACTATCCCTTTGTTCAAGTTCTTCTCTCTGAGAGCCTGACCGTTCTGATTAAGGTAGATTGCTGCTGTTCGCTATGCTTTATAATATGCCCTTAAGTTTTGTAGCACTTTGGTCTAGAGATCTGAAAGTAAATGTGTACTTCCCACTCCCCTCCCCCAATATTTAATGTTAGGGTAACATGCATGGGTAGGTGAGGTTTTACATGTAGAGTATGAGTTACAGAGTTAATTCATACTAGCAGATATGCACCAGTGTTTTCTGTCAATAAATACAAAGAGGTTCTAAAAGTAATAATGTATTCCTCTCAAGATAGAATACATGCCTCAGGTTTTCCCTATGGTAGGAAAGGTGTATTTTTGCCATTGACTCGAAAATAAGCTGTTTTTGTATTGAAATTGACTAAGACAAAAGAGGACTGTCCTACAAGTGGAGAACTAGCTCGTTCCTTAAAGCTTCTGGCCAAAATTTTAGCCCACATATAGATAGCAACTGGCTAGAACCTCATAGCAAAACTATGTTACGTTTCTGGGTTTTTTTTTTAAGTTTATTTATTTTGAGAGAAAAAGAGTGCACGGTTATTAAATAAAATTCAGTGTATTTTTGGTAGTTATACTACTCATATCAGTTTATTTGGGAACGAGTTTGCCTATAAATAAATGGTTCAGCAAGCGATTGCTTATACAGATTTGGTGCTCACAAGAGTGGTGAAGGAACATATAGATGAAGCAAACATTAATGTAAAGTTAAATTTGCTGGTGAATAGGTGATATCATTCACAGACATTATGTAGTTTGAGCATGCAAAAACTCTAGAGAACACCTGAATATAAGGGACAGAGGTAAAGTTGCCATCAAGGAAACCAGGACAGGCACAGAAAGGTAATGTCTCATAAAGCCAATAGTAAAGTTAATAGCAGTCGTAATAGTAAAATAATAGTGAAGTATAAAAGATGTACACTTTTTTCCTTGTTGATATTGAAGGTTTTGTTCTGTCTAGATAGCCCAAATAAAAGAACATTTAGGCTTTTCATGATAGAGTTTCAGAATAGATATCAAGAAAATAGAACTCAGTCTTGCCTAGACCAGAAGAATTAAGTATTTCCCTAGTCACAGAACCAACAATGAACAAATACATGGCCTAGATTTATAAAGTAGGTACACTATTCAGGGACTTATGTCTTAAAAGGAAAAAAAAAAATCTAGCTTCTAGAACTTGGGTACAGTTTCATTAAATTAAGCTAAGTCAGTAGGTGACAAAACTTATTTCAGAGCCTAGATCTTTTCCAACAAGGGTTGGGATGATGGAAGTAAGCTCAAATATATAGGAACCAGATCAATTTGTTCCTGTCCTACATCCCATTCAGTTACTTTTCCATCCTTGAATTTCTCTTTTGTCAACCTATCAGTGTCCCACCCAACTCTTCACAAGCATAATCACGTTTTATTTAACATGGCAACCCAACAGCAGCTCAAGTGGTGACAGTTTCTTTTCCATGACTCATTACATTACAGCAGATGTAGAGTGAGTCTGGAAATTTAGTGCATATTCACAGCGTGCCGTCAGAAGTAAGACTCCATGGAAAGGACCATGCCTGCCTTAGTTAGGAGTAAGCATGAGGATCTCTCCCTCTGCCTTTCCACCTTTCATTTTTACTACTAGTCAAGGCACATAGACTTTCTTTGGGGGTGGGTGGTGGGGACATACATGATTGTTTAAAAGAGTTATTGAATAACATTGTTAGACTGCTGAGGAACTTGGGACTCATCATATTTTGGCTCTGTTTCTTTACATCCGGAATCAACTGTCATTGCATTCAGTACATTGTGTTTACACGACAGCACATATATTCTCCTCACTGATTTAAAAAATATCCTTGATAAGTGGCAACATGATATGCCTTTTTTCACTTTGTGAACTTTTAAAAAGGTTGAATTATTTGCTATAAGGGCTGAAACTTCATTTAATACCTAGAATCTCATTAATATCTTCATGACATGAAAATTTATTATTAAATAATAATAACTAATCTCATTAATTCTGCTATCTAGACTTTAAAAATCCACTTCTGTTATTTTCAACTATACTGATAAGATATTGTGTATAAAATATTTAAAAGATATATACACATAGTCATACAAAACCTTCCTAAGACAACTGATGAATATTGGAAGCTTCTCAGAATTTACCAAGAAAATCCACCAAAATGCAGTCACAATTCTGCTAGTGTCCTCTGGCAGACTTCATGATTATAGATTTCAGTGTGGATATCCTCTCCTTGACATACCGCCCTCTCAACTTTTATATTGATCATTGGGTCTTCATAAAGAAGCTTTGTATCCAAGTCAGAACTTTCTTATAGAAAGAGTTTACTTAATTATTTTTTTTATCTCCTGATCTCTCCTTACAGGTAACAATGTACTTAAAACCTGTTTTTCTAAGATATTCATATCCCATCCTTATTAACGGCACTTTTTTAGAAGAAAAAAAATTAGCCAAATCTGCTTTTTCACCTAATTTGATATTTTATAATTTTAATTTTATAATTTATAATTTTATAATTTTGGGGGTTCGTGTATTTTATTCTTGCATTATTGTAAATACTTACTGGTCAGGGATACTTTTGCTTAGTCTGTTTATTCATTGAACCTATTCATTCTCATAGAATTTAAGCCTGCCATTTCTGAAGAACTATATTCTTACCTTTATGCTGCTTATCCCAAGTGCTTTTATCTATCTGTGGTGTCAGATTTATCAGCCTTTTGTCCATTAAGATGAAATGTATCTGGGGAAAAATGAATAACTCAGATGCTACTAACTCATCATCTGTGTGCATTGTACTTAAGTTATTTTCTGTTAGGTGATGGATTTCCACGAATTCTTCACTTTTGGCCGAGTTGTTTTAAGACAACTAAAGGAATCACAAACACCTCTCTTTGGCCAAGGATTGGGAGGTTACTAGTATAGACTCTTGAACCTGTGTATAGTAATAAATAACCATTAAAGCTCTAATTGGTATATCTAATTGGACACATACTTTGCATGTCACTTACCGATGGGCATTTAAACCAAAGCATTCATTATAGGAAGAGGAGACTAGTGGCAGTAATAAACATGAAACATATTAAACATTCACATTTACTATGCAAGAAAGACTAATAAATTGTAAAATGGCTTAGAAGACAAATAACATAAATACTCCTTACAACCCTGGTTATCAAATGTAGAAGAAAGAAACAGTGTCACATCAAAGATTCTGCTCTTCAGGGTTCTCTGTTTCTCCTTTTAAAATGAAAATTAATAAACAATTCTACTGGATAATGAGTACTAAGAGAATAAGTGTGAATTAACAGTTTTCTCTGGTACTTATGGTTAATATGTGGGTTGTTAACCTTTTATAATACGTCTTTTGGTCAAGGAAGCTAGGACGATTTTCCCTATGAACAAAACATTACTGATCTTCAGTGTTTCCTAAGAATTAAGAGGTTTGAATAATACCTTAAAAGTCTGAATTTGATTTTCGTTTTGGAGAGATACTGGGCGGATGAGGGAAAGAGAAGTTAGGTTTTTAAAAGGAAAAACCTATCTCATTTCAACTCTAGTGATTTGGGTTCAGTTATTATTTTTATTATTTTTTTAAGTTTATTTATTTATTTTCAGAGAGAGAGAGCACGAGCAGGGGTGGGACAGACTGACTTGGGACTTGAACTCACGACCATGAGATCATGACCTGAGCCGAAACCAAGAGTGGGACGCTTAACCAAATGAGCCACCCAGGCACCCCCGGTTTTTATTTTTAGAAGTTATCTTTATTTTTGAAACCAAAGTGGAGAGGTGAAGAAATAAAAGCAAATGTAAACATTGATTTGACATACAGATTTTAATATTATTGTAAATACTCTGTTCATAATCCCTTTCATAGCCTTGAGTATCATTTACTCCAGCTTTCTTATTTGAAAGCTGTTTCAGATGAGATTACAGTGATATTTTAATAGTACATATATTGTCATCTACCTTGTAGTTTTTTCTCACTTAGAACATACCCTGCTTCACACTATAATACTGGTTTCTATTTACAAAGTCAACTTAAACATTAATTGTGTTAACTGACAGAAACAAAGTCCAATTTAGACTTATATTACCTAAATGTACTAGATAATCAGTGTTAAATAACTGAAAGCACACTGTATCTGCTTACATAAGACTAGTTTCAAATACCCATTTGAGTTTTGTTTTGTACCTAAGTGTGACTTCTTTTTAGTATGTAGCTGCTCCTTGATGGCATGCTACTAGTGTTGTGTATAAATATAACTTACAAGCATCCTTTTAAATTTTGAACAAATAAAAATAGTTAATCACAGTTATAGAGAATAGAAACGAAATTTATTAGATTTTCAAATCAAGACATAGTCACTATGTTTTCTCTGTATTTGGCTTTCTCTCCCCACTCCCCACCGAAAGCTCATAGCCAAATGCTAGTGAAATGTAATATATTGCACATTTTTTTCTACCACTATAAAAAATGAACAAATTATGATTTGTAACTTCACTTAAGAATTTGTAATTCCTTTTTGTATGCAGTGCAGTGTCTTATCAGCATGTTTATTGCCAGGAAATTAAATGTATTTGTTGAAGCTTTGGAATAATTTTAGTGTCTGAAAATATACTGTTTATTACTTAATGCATTTTTATTATGTAATAAATAATAACAAAATGTAATTTTGAGTGAAATTGATAATTTTCCAGCCTAACAATCCTTTTTATTTTATTGAGATTTCTCGGTCAGTAAAAAAAAAAAAAAAAAATCCTGTGTGTTATTGGGTAGAGGGAAAAAAAATCCTTAGTCACTGTTATAGTCCAAATCCTTACTTTATTTTCTTACTAGCAGTTTAGGAGCCCTGCTTTCCCTCTCAAAAGCAGGTAGCAGTTGTGAATCAGTATCGCTTATAATATATTCTATTGACTTATCAAATGAAGACAAAAAGTTGTCTTTAATTGTGGCGTTGCTGATTTTTCTATGTATCACATAATGAAACTGAACCTAGACCAAATTCGCAAGAGCAGCAGTAACAAAAACACCAGTATCGATACACGACTTTGTACTTTGCCTAAGAAAATTATTGTGGTTAATTAGGTTTCTGATAGCATTACATATTTATTTGTCCTACAGTTTTTAAAGACCTATTTTTACTTTGCTATGTATTTTCTTGAAATAAAGCAATTAGTTACAGTTTGTAATGCTGTTTGCTATTCCACAATTAGATTTAGACGTAATATCTCTGATGTTGCTAGGAAAAGTCAGGTTTGGAAGAAATACAAAGTGAGTGATTCTGTAATCTTGATATTTGTTGCACATAACAATCAAGTGTATCCTTTAACTAATGCAAGTCACCGTTCTCCCAGTAGTTGTTCAAATGTCATATGCAACCAACACCAACATAGTTTTAGAACTCACCTAAGCACACTCCCCATTGCCTTAAAGAGAATGTCTGAAGTGATAGTCACTCTGTGTAAGTTGTCTTGAGATTATGGCAGTGGTCTTTCTGTTCAGTTTTACAGACCAGAGATCCATCATTGTTATTGAACTCACCTGTAATGTGTGAAAATACTACTCTGTCTAAAAGTGGATTCACCATGAAGTTAATAAATCTTAAACATCAGAGCCCTTCACTTGCACAAGCTCTTCCAAGTCATTGTTAGAACCCCTAGCGGTATGCTCACAGGGTCATATGTTTTTGTAAAGTTGGCTGAAGTATATGATATTTAAACACAATCTTAAGGTTTTGATTTCATTCTCTGACTTCTCTGTTACACTTCCCCTCATTTATGGTCACTTAGGAGTAGCCAAAAGCTAGTGGGATTCTGTTAAGTAGAGGTTCTGGTGGTGATAAATTCAGTTTGGGTTTAGTGGTGTATTTTTATGTGGTTTGCAGACACTCATGTACAGTTTAGTTATTGCTGGCTATTCTGGTGAAGAAATGGCCTCTAGAATTGCTCCTATTATTCATTATATTGCCTTACTGATTGTGACATAAATGTGCAAGGCCAGATGTCATATTACAATTTGAATGTGTCCTGTGGCACCTGAAATATGTGGCAAGTGGAGGAAAAATAATGTTTGAAGTGAATGGAGCCAGAAGCTACTCTGTGGAAAACCTTTTCAGTCATTAAATGTGTAAAAAACAGTAAGTGGGGGATTTGGTTTTCATATATAACGAATCAAAGCAGAAGTTCTCTCCCTTGTATTCTGGAGGGAGTATATAGACAACAAGTCAGATGTGGTACTTAAATTATAAAAGCAACATGCTGTTCCCCTCTTTTAGTGAGTATCATATAAAATAGAATTTACCAGAATACCTGTGTTTGTGGGACACGGGCTGTAGGAGTTCAACAGGCATGAGCATCTGTGACGTTGTAGGCTTGTACTTTGTGTATGCTGACCATCAGTAGTAAATAACAAATTTTGAGTAGCTGTTCTAGAGGAAAACCAAAACTATAGAAAGTGACAGTATGAAATTGTTATATATGAGACAGTGGTAGGATTTGTGGTGAAAAAATACGAAACAAAATATGAAGGAATGCCGGCAATTAATTTATTAAAATGTTATTTCAGTTTTCTGGATTTTGTTGCTTGTGATGCTTGTTGGCTTTTACAAATGTGTTGTTTATTGTGATCTCTTTTCTTTTTTTCTAAATTACTATTGACTTTGGCACCTTATTTTCCACTTGAAATTTTTCTGGTTTTTATTCCCCTTAAAGTGGTACCTTTAAATTTTATAAGCTTTGGACCTCACAAAATTTTAATCTGCCCTTACCATTTTTATTTATAATGTGATGAGTTTGAGAAATTGTCAGTCCTCTACTCGACAGTCATAAGTTGATCTATATACTTCAGGACGTTTCTTTTTTTATTTTTATTTTTTTCATTGTGTCTCCATTGTATTCTAAAGATTTAGAATTTGGGATGAGAATGTGAAAAATTAAAAATTTAACAAATAAATTTATTAAGGGGCATTAATTAAATAGATAACAAAACATTCATTTATTCATTAAATAAAAGATTTAAGATTTAAAAACATTCTGATAGTTTATGTTAAGTAAATGCTTTGTTTAAAACCTTTCTGTTATGATGTAGGCTAAACTAAGGGAATTTTTTTTTAATTTTTTTAATTTTAATTTATTTTTGAGAGAGAGAGAGAGAGAGAGAGAGAGAGAGAGAGTGTGAGCTGGGGAAGGGGCAGAGAGAGGGAGACACAGAATCTGAAGCAGGCTCCAGGCTCTGAGCTGTCAGCACAGAGCTCAATGCGGGGCTTGAATTCATGGACCGAGAGATCATGACCTGAGCTGAAGTCGGATGCCTAACCGACTGAGGCACCCAGGCGCCCCTAAACTAAGGGAATTTTTTTTTAGGCACTTTCCAAAACATCTTATTTAATTCTCAAAACATGTTACAAATGATAGATCTGAAGTTCTAAAAGTAACTTCTTGATGACTCAGTCATTTTTTTTTGTAATTTAACTTTATTTTTTATATTTTAAAATTTACATCCAAATTAGTTAGTATATAGTGAAGCAATGATTTCAGGACTAGATTCCTTAATGCCCCTTACCCATTTAGCTCATCCCCCCTCCCACAACCCCTACAGCAACCCTCAGTTTGTTCTCCATATTTATGAGTGTTAAACTAAGGGAATTTTAAGTTGAGTAAGGTTTAAACAAATTTTTAAGAAATGATACTAATGGGCTTTGCTTTTACACTTTTTTTCCATTTTCCCCACTCCCCATATTTGGAAGTTTCCTGCACCCTCACCCCAGACTCCTATCGCAGCCAAGAATCTTATGGAGGAATAATATGACTTTTAAGTTACTTTTCTTTAGTAATGATTTCAGGTCCATAAGATGCATAATCAAAAAGTCTTTTAGTAAATCAAACATTTTTTTTTTCTTACTACTCTTGGAATTTTCCAAAACAATGCATCAAGAGGAGGCAAGGGAAAGTATGCCAATTTTTCTAGGACATGTTATAATTTGGTATTTTTTTCATAAATTATCTTATGACCCAGTCCTAAGATGTTCTCATTGTTAATTCATGGGATTCTGTATATATAATTTAAAAGAATGTTTATAAGTAACTTTTGAAATTTATTTGTGGGTTGTTAGGTGAATGAGACTCTACCCTTTGGAAATGTAAATAAACAGGTATGTTAGACAGAAAGATAGATAATGGTCATTACAAATACATTATCTGATAAGTTGATTTGAGACCTTTATATGTGCATTGCCATTTATTTCCACCCTTGACGAGTAGACCTTTATTAAGCTGTGATGATTACTGAATATGAAATGTAACCAAGATTATTTTTTATTCAAATATAATTTAAATATTCATCAAAGAGAAGCTATGCTTGAGACTGACAGAGACTATTAACATCAAAAAATATAATTAACTGCATTGGGTATCATGAAGCAGAGTTAGCCAAATAGCTGAGAGGTCTAATTGCTCTAGAGTTTGAGAAGCAATGGTTTTATTTTATGCCGTAGCTGTGGAATTAATAGTAATGCGGTTGCCTATGTGGGCCAATTAAAAGCTGCCTGTTAAGGTTCATTGCTCTATAGGAAACCCTTTGAATATCGCTTAGTAAACAGGATTGACATGTCAGTGTGTACAAGAAGATGCAATACAATAAAATCTGTGAAAATGAGAAGTAACGTTAAAAGAACTGTTTTTGAAAACAATTCATTAAACTCTGTACAAGTACAGTGTTGTAGTGGCTGTCGTGGTGTGCCCTCGGATTCCCCATTCAGGATCAGGGACTCTTTCCCTCAGCTGCCAAGGCTGTTGCCTGCTGATGGGCTCTCTGTGAGTCCCCGCCCAGGACCTCGGGCTGAAGGGATCTTAAACCCTTCTCCCCAGAGGCAGCCCTCACCGAATGCCAAAGTACAAAGGCTTTGCCTCCTCATCTTTTGCTTCATTTTGACACAGCTCCGAAGGGCCCTCCCAATTCCAGAGCTCCCTCCCTGAGGAATTTGAGGGGCCTTTGTTGCAACTGCATTAGACTTCTCCCCAGTCCCGCTTCCCTGATAGTTCTAAGAGCTGTGAGCCTCCCAGAGATCTCTGCCTCAAATTCTGCTTCCCATGTTACCCAACCTGAGAAAGGTACTGATGATAAATATAAAAACAAGTCCTGTCAGTGGTACTGGTTACATACATTGTAGGAATCTGGCAACTAAACACTAAAGTAGTTTTAACCACTCCCCCCAATTGCCCAATTCAGGTCTACAAGTGGCATTTTATCTTTGTCATGTGATCCTTTTTCTTTAATAAAGGTAATATGCCGACCTTTGTGGTGCTATTACGCTTTTTAGCTGAATACAAAAAGAAAGCACTCCTGATTGAACCCAAAAGATTTTGCCTTGCCCAGACTGTAGAGATTTAAAAGT
Source organism: Leopardus geoffroyi (assembly GCF_018350155.1). Taxonomy (NCBI): domain Eukaryota; kingdom Metazoa; phylum Chordata; class Mammalia; order Carnivora; family Felidae; genus Leopardus; species Leopardus geoffroyi. The sequence continues at coordinate 68,822,901 of NC_059328.1, forward strand.
GGGCAGACATTCTCATGACACTTTGACCTTAACGAGGTTGTTGAAATGGAAAGTTGAAGGTTGGAAGATAAGAGCAGTCGCAAAGCTCTTCTCGTGTTTCTTTTCTTAATGATGATATATCAAATACACTTAATAAATTGTGATTCCTAACAAAATATGTAATGTTATGCGTTGAGTGTAGTATTTTAAGGATTAGAATACTTTTTTTGCAAATAAAAATCTAACACTGTAAATTATGCAACCTCAAATACAGTTTATTAAATTAAGATATCCTGTTTATCTAACTGTTATAAGACATGTAAAAAACTTAGATTAGCTTAATAGATCTTAATATGCATGAAGTAATAAGGTGTACCTTGTGCCTTTCGTCTGCAGTGATAAAGATGTTTTCCTAGGCATCCATTATTTAATATGCTTACCCTGTTTATATCTGTGGCCCAAGACTGCATGTCAGCTTTCAGCGGAGTGGCGTTGCTGCTTCACAACACACAGCCCTGTACTCCCAAGCCTGTACATAGTGTTAGCGGTATTTTAAAGCTCTTGAGTCTAACATTTTATAGGTCACAACGAACTGAGCCTTTCAGACAAGTTACTGATAGGAAGCTAATTCCGGCTAGGAATATAACATGGAATGGAAGGCCCTGCCTTCATTGTAGTTTTTAAGAACTTACACAAACCATGTAAATCAGAAACGTTTTAATTTCGTTTCTGTCCTATGGGTATGGAACTCTGCTTGACTTCTGAAAATTGTATTTTATCTTTCATTCATTGATTTATGCTCCCAAATAATTACTGAGCTGCAGGATGTACAAGCTAATGTGCCGAACACTGTAAAGGTATTTATGAACAACCGGTAAGAATATATACTTGCAAGCCTACAGACTGATGTTTATAGAATTAATAAATTTTAGACTAAGACACAGCATTAGGCACTGCACATATTTCGGGGATTCGTAAACTGAGAGTGAACCCCTCAAAGATGTAGTCTGGTGAAGAAGATGAGATGTGTACAGAAATAAGTATGATACCAAATCTCTCAGCACAATAAACTTCCAAAACCTGATGGAGAAGGCAAAGTGATGAGCAATATCCTGAGGTGGGAAGATATACTATATGTTGAGGGAACTGAGTAGCTCTGTTTAGGGAGTTATTCAACTTCTGACCTCACCCTCTCAAACTTTTATACTCTGAAGCATCTTACCAGCTTGCTTCTTCCTTTTGGGCATTCTTAATTCTCCCCTTGTACTTAGGCTAAGGAAGAAAGGATCTTTCAAAGATTGTGTTCTTTATGTTTCTCAAAATATGGAATAGTTCTATACCATGTATTTAAAAAATACATTTTTAACCCTGTAATATGAACATGGCAAATGACACTAGGGCTTCAGGTCCTTCGTATTAATTCTGAAACGACGACTTCATTTTTTTATAGCAGAGAACTGTAATACACAATTTCACATCCACTTCTTCATTTTCTTCTGCATAGATATTATTTGGTCTGGTTTATTTAGGGTATTACTATGCTTTCAAAATTGTAGGTATTTCTACACATAGAATGTAATAGCATATGATGTCTTATATTGCTGTTTCTAGTGCCAGAATCACAGGTGGATATTAAATTATCGTGTCCTTCCTTCCTTCCTTCCTCCCTTCCTTCCTCCCTCCCTTCCTTCCTTCCTATTTATTTATTTCTCTCTCTCTGCTTTCAAAATTGTAGGTATTTCTACACATAGAATGTAATAGCATATGATGTCTTATATTGTTGTTTCTAGTGCCAGAATCACAGGTGGATATTAAATTATCGTGTCCTTCCTTCCTTCCTCCCTCCCTCCCTTCCTTCCTTCCTCCCTCCCTCCCTTCCTTCCTTCCTATTTATTTATTTCTCTCTCTTTATCTGTCATCTATCTATTTATAGATAATTTCTTGCCCTTGAGACTGAATTGCAGTAAGAGGACACTTCCCTTGATCTGTGCTTTTTTAGAAAAAGAGCACTTCGGGTTAATATGCTGAAGACTGAATGCTTATGAGTAGGTAGGTGTTCAGTTATCAAGAATGCCATGAGCAATGCCTTGTTGCTTTCTTATCAGCTACTTCCTGCTGTCAGCTTGGCACTTATTTCAATAGAAAAGGATTTGCATCAAATGTAATGCCTTATTATATACAGCTAACACGGGGTTTTTAATTGTACAAACACATGAGACTCCTGCAGTGATAGTCAATTTGATAAAAGGATTAGATTATGAATATTTTGTCATGATTAAAGATTAGTTCTGATTTATCGTAAGTAAGCTAGTGAAATTTGCCATATTATTTATCAGTCAGGTGAGACTCCATTAATTTTGAGAGTGTATGAACCACAAAGTATCCACCTCTTTATAAAGTCTCTAATGAATTCAATTATTTATATTCAGATTATAGGTATTAAGGATTGTTTTTAGCCTTCCACACCTGCTCTACTGCTAAGAGTATCCCATGAGTCTGTGGTTCCAGCTTTTTGCCTTTATTGTTTTTCATCTCTTGTCTTTCAGAACAGTTAGGTAAACATCTGTACAAAATTTCCACAGTTTTTATTAAAGAAATGACAACTAGTATGTATCAACAGGACATTTTGAGTTGTCCCTTTGATTAAAAGAAAAAAAAACCTTAATAAAAAAATAGAAGAGTGAGAATTCTAATTTAGAAAGTATTTATTGAGTGAGTACTTGTTGCTGTAAACAAGACTGGGCATTCTGGTGGATTTAAAAGAAACTTAACAACATCTAACTGGAGAGGGAAGACTAGTGTCCTACAAATAAGACCTGATACAAATAAGTGCCCGCAAAAAAATGTAAACAAAACATAACGAGTTTATCACTTAATTCTAAACATGGAACATACTTGCCAAGTTAAATAAAAACTAAAATGTGAACTATACAAGAGATGACACAAAGTAGAATATGACTAATTGCCAAATTAGTTATATAGACCATTCCTGCCATAGGGAAAGGAGACAAAGATCACTTCCGGTTTGGATAATCAGGGAAGAAAGAATATTCTACTGTTTGGCCAGCATAGTTTATGCGTTGGCCTTCTCTGTACCTCCTCCTTATCTGATGCTTCCTGCAAATGTGTTTGCCTCCCTCACACTTAAGTACAGGACAACAAGTTGCTACTCTTAGACTTGTATAGAGAGCACTTGTATAGAGAGCTGTGAGATGGAAAACAGCAGTTCAACACTAGTAGCCTAGTGTCCTCAGCTCTAAAAATGTTCTGCCTCAGAGACTCAAGGTCCTTCATATGGTGCTTCATATTAAGAAAGAAATAGTTCAAGATATATACATAGTAATTTCTGTGAGAAGTCTGTTCTGGTGCATCTTTCTAGATGAGCAAGAACAACATAAGGAAAACACAGATAATGGTTTTTATGGGATGCAACATTAAAACTAGATAATAAAAACATCCATACCTTTTAGAACAATTATGTAGCACTTTGTTTTCAGAATGACAGTGTTTTCCCTTTGTTGACCTTTTGGAGAAATATTAACTCTATATAATCTGCTCCAACATTAATTTATTCAATTTGTATTATTAAGATAACTACTCATTCTTTTGCGTCTCCTTTTACACAAGGCATTCCTATACATTTGTTTAAAAGCTATGTCACATATTTTACTACCAAAATATTTCATAAGTTGCATGAGTAAAATCGATTGCTTTAAAATAAAAGTAATGTAAGAAAAGTGGATTTAGCTGAAAATTTTTGATGAGGAAATCATAGTAGTAAAATATGTAAAAGATTTTATGCCAAAAGAATTCACTTCAGGTAAAGAATAGCAGTGTTTTCTTGCCTCTTGATTAAAAAAAAATCAAGGCACTTATATAGAATGTAGTCATTTTCATTAAAAAATGACAAAACTTTTCCTGAGTCAGTTAAATGCTTTAGCAAAAGTTATGTTTAGTCTTAAGATTTGCATAGATGGAAAAATTTTTAAAGCCACGCTATCAGAGTCTTAATATTTTATTTCTTTGCTTGCAGTTTAGTTGGTATAAGAGTTCTGCGAACATTTGTTGCTGTGCTGTAATCAAAGTGAGGTCTGTAAAAGCAGAAATTATATTAATTGTCAATTAGACCAGATACGTGTTTGTGTTATATGTAGACATTTATAATACTGACCAAATGATGCCCCATCAAACATCTTGGGAAACAAAAAATGTATTTATGGCATAATTTTCTTGTTTATCAAAATCCTATCCAAACCAGGGGAGTAATCTTTAAGGTGAATTTAAAATAGTGATGACAAAAATCTAGTTTACTCACTGTTGTCCTCTAAAACTCCTTTTAGTTGCAGGTTCTTTTGCATTATCTCAAACTCTAATCCTCTGAGCGGGTAATTAACGGACCAGAAAAGCCATTTGTGAAAAAGAAGAGCCATAAGAGTGGAAATATTTCTTCACAGAATGATCTCTAAGAAGTAAATAATTACAAAAGGAAAAGATTTGGGATGACCAATCTAAATCTGAGGATAATTAGAAGGAATAGAGTATGAAAATCGAAATGCTTGCCATGTACAACAATTCTCATATCATAACAAGACTAATTAAATATTTAGAAACCAAAAATCCCCTCACAATTTGAAGAAAAATAACCCACGACAAAAGGGTCTGCAACTTTGCAGATAATTAGCAAGGGTTATAGGAAGGAAGAACATCACAGATTGGCTCCAAGGCTCTGCAAGGTCATGTCTTATTAGGCTGTGTCTTTTATATGGTCTGGTAACAAGTTTCTTGCTAATTTAATCTAACTAGGGCATCCCATAGCGATTTCCCATTTCCCTTGTTAAAAATGTGATAGTTTCTGCAAGTGCAAACTGTAGTAGGTTAACATTTTTATAAATAATTGCTTTTAATTGATACAGGTCATAATAAATTTTTGAATTATTTAAAGCAGTAGTCTTGAAAATTTGGACATAGAAGCGATATTTTTTAAGTATTTCAAAATTTTATAGTTTTTATCCCCACTTGAATTATCTTATTCCTTTCATTAAGTAGTTAGACCTGATGACCCTGTGAATGAAACTTAGTCTCAGTGGCATGCTTTGTAAATAAATACTTCTTATTTTGCTAATAAAAGCAAGCACATTTATGTTGAATGTGCATTTCTGCAAACAAGAGATTTTGCACTGGATTAATAAGGCTCTGAGTGAGTCAAGCCTAATTTGCATTAAACTGACCCCAAGGTCCAGTAAAAACTGCAAGGAATTTCAGAGGTTTCTAAAACATAGTAAGTTGTTTTTAGCAAGTCCGCACTGCCATTTCAAATGCTTATTATTTTTGTAATTAATGTGGAATTTTTGAGGAATATTTTTAAGTTTCTAAGATGCAAATTTAACTATAAATATTAACATATGCAAACTTTCTGGTTATAATTCCTGATACAGTATTTTATTCAGACACAAAGTGATTGTGGAAGATGTCACTTTTATTCCTGTTTTTATAGTACTCAAAAACGGAATGACGATATTCTGGACATGGGCTTAAACAGGATTTTACTGTCAAAGCTTTTGTTGACTTGCTGTGGGTTACCTGGTATTTATTTGTCTATTTATGTTACACACTGTACACTTTTTTAGTCAAATAGGTTTATGTTTCTATATTGATAGTACAGAAAGATATTTTGTATTTTTGCTTCTGGTTATCCAATTAATAAATTGGCTTTTTCTATACCTTTTTCTTTCAAATACAGTTGCAAAGGTTTAGTAAGAGGGGCAGTTTTGTTGTTGTTGTTGTTGTTTGAAATCAGGAATGTTTTGAAAAATTTTGAGAACACCAGCATATAGGAAACTAAATGGAATAGAAATTATTTTTTCCAAATTATGTATCCATGAATGTACTATTAATACTCAAGCATATTTTCCTAGAGATTCTAGTAGTAACTTTATTTCTATAATTTAGCTTTACCTCAGTGACTTTAAAATAGTTCTAACAAGACATATTCTGTAATGCTTCAAGTATAATATTTTAACATGCTTAAAGAATTAAATACCGTGATGGGTAGAAATCTTCTAGAATACATAAATTATTAAATAAATTATGAGAACATAGTTATGTGACAAATGGGAACATTACTATAGAACACCTCTTCTTTTACCATAATAATTACACACCATTTGGCTTCCTAATGTTATGTTTACCTAGCAATTAGTTAGGCTCACAAATCATCATTAATAAATATTTAAAGAGAGCGAGCCCACTTTCCTTAGCTCTACATAATAGAAGTTTAGCTGCTAAAAGAGCATTGTATACAATAATAAAATAAGAGGTTTGATGTAACATTCGACTTGGTTTCCCTCTTTGATTTGTGAAAATGATTGTCACCTTATATCTTGGAACATAACTCCTTTTTTATCCCGTCAGTTTTCTTGAGTAAATCTGTTTGCATTGGAACTTACCTGTTCATATTATGTGCATAAAAATTTATTCTAAATGTAGACTCAAAAGGTCAGAGGGGTTCTAGTGCGTATAGTACTATACGTTCCTTGGTCTTTTGGAATTGTTAGTGCATGAAGTGATTTGGAAGCTTAAAGGGTACTTTCTTCCTCTGCCTTTAGTCTATCTCCTAAGTGCTGTATTATTGGCCTTCATGAAACAAAATTATGTCCAAATTGACAGAATTCTCTGAGAATCAGGTTCAGCTGATTGAAGCAAAACTGGATGTGTGGTATTTATTTTCTACTAACTGTGTTTATTTACAGGCAGAAATAGCCAGGCTAACCATTCATCATTTCATTCATTCAAAAACAATTACTGAATTTCTATTAAGTGCCAGGCATATAATCACCTCCAGAGAAAATGTATAGGCTGATAGTGTCCTTTTTCTTTTGTTTCTTTTTATCTTTTGCCCTTTGTAGAAACATAGTAACATTTCTAGATTTTTTTACTCTTGTGTATTTGAGTAGAATAAAGTTTACTTACAGACATAAGATAATGGGTTTCTTTTAGTAATTGAGACTCTGTTTTTTTAATGAGAGAATGGATTTAGTTGCAGTAATTCAACTGTAGGTGTTGTATTCATTTAAAAGAAATAATCTCCCATGTGGATGTGGTTTAAACCCTTCCAGCGTGCTCTAGTGAATGTTCTGCTTATACATGGCACTTTGGAGAGGAGTGTCATCACATGATGTACCTTGAAAGCATTTATTTTGTCTCCAAAAAGTGAGCGGTTTTAACTAAGATAGAAGATTGCTCATGAAAGAAAACAGAGCTGTTATTGCTAGTATTTTCTAATTGAATTTAAAACGTAACAGATGCCACGAAGAGACTGAAATTGTTGAAGCAACCTTCCCTGAACCTATAGGCTCAATAAAGAATTGGACTGATTCTAGAGGATGACTCCAAATTTCAGCAAACATTAATTTTTGGTTTCTGTCATGATATACTGAGCTTTTCTGTTGAATGTTGGAGTATTTGTTCAAGTCGGTAGATTTTGCATTTTTAATCTTCCTTAGAACTGTGGTGAATAATGGCCCCTGGCAGGAGATAATGAAATTTTCTTAATTTATATTTTCAAGCAGAAGCTTCAATTGAAAATGGCATCCTATGGCCTGGAGACATAGCTCTAGTGCAAGTTTCAGGGGAGATGCAATAATAATGCAGTGCCATCGAGACAGGGAATGATGGGACAGTGAAGAAGTAATTTAAGGAAGAAAAGAGAATGTACCAAAGCTTTATTGTAGCATATCTAATGATCTGCTGAAGATTCCCAATGGTTTTTGGAGCATGACTGGAGAAACTAATGTTATCTTGCCAAAACAGAAGCCCCTGCTTAATCAGCAGAACAAGGCTATTGATTAAAACACCTCTCACAATAGATTACACATGGAATCTCATCTCCATACTTTGCACTTGGTAAAGTGTAATAATGAGCATAAGATAATCAAAAGAAGAGTAAAAGCAATTTGTTGGGCATTGTACAATTCAAGATTAGAGTTGGAAAGGAAACAAATTTGCATGAATAGTGGGCCTGCTTTTAAAGTTGTACACAGGAAATCATTTGTATAGTGTAGGAACTACTCTGGAGCAGTAAAAGATATTCTGCCCCTTTAAGGTTTGCAAATCTGTGTCCATCTTCTACAAAGGAGTGTACTTATTATTGATGTATTTATTGTTGTTAGTAATTCATATTTGTTGAGGCATTGTGCAGAGACTTTTCCTGCGTTATCTATCCTTAAAAACAAACTTCTAAAGAAGGCTCAAAGGTTTAATACATTGCTTACGGACTCATAGTTTAAGTAAGCAGACAAACTGTAACTTAAATTGCAGGGTTTTTTCTGATTCTAAAGCCTCTGCTTCTAAACGCTAATCTTCCCAAATAGCAAATGACTCCGCTTCTGAACAGAGTCAAATGATATGCTATATTGTTGTTTTTTATACTTTATTCCCAGATTATAAGTAATGTGTGCATTGAGCCCTCTTTCATTCAGTTTTAAAAGATTAAGGAAAAGCAACATATTAATAGTTTGTTTGCATTATTAATATTTCCTTAGTGATGACTCACTATTATCTCCAAAATAAAAAAGATAATGTTTCTTCAAAGTACTGCTAATTTGGGCATGACAGTTTCTAAGGTAATTTCCATGTAGTAGTATGTAAATTAATGATAATACACATTTATAAAATGCCTTTTCATCAACTACACCTTTTTGTTGGCAACGTTTATCCTAATTTTAAAAATGATTGTGGATGCTTTGAAAGTTAATATTGAAATCTGAGAATATTGATTACATCTGGAAGGTAAAATACACAGTTTTAATACTTTAACTTTTACTATCTGCTAATTGTAATGGTTAAGAGATTCATTAGATACTTTGTATTTTTCTCTTACATGTTATGCACAAACCTGAAGAATATCACTGACTTTAAATGTTACACTCTAAATTTAAAAAAAACAAATCTATCAGCATACTTTTATGCGTGAGAAGTAAACTAATAAAGCATTAATCTCCAAAATCATGCGGGTTTATTTTCTTAAGATTTTGAGATGTACAAATGACTTCATTCCCAAATAGAATTTTTTTTTCATTTAGAGTAGAAAGACTTGCAGGAATGAATTTTAAACTGATTTTTAAAATTCAGGGTTTTTGCTCCATTAAAAACAGCTTTACGACCTATAAAGTAGGATTTAGGATTTTCTTCATGGTAGATGATGAGTTTATGATTAAAATATAAGTTTTATGAATATTAATGTAAGAAAATACTTTTATTCTGGTGTTTGAATTTGATAATGTTATAAAGCATTTATTACTGGATTTATTTTAGTTAACATGGAATTCTCAGGATGAATGTTGTACTTTGCTTTTTACATTTGTAAGAAAATTAGAGGAAAAAATATTCAATATGATAGAAAGTTGCAATCTAAAATAATGTGTAGAAATATTATATAGGTGAAAATTTTGATAGAGGTTTTAAAACACTGATGTTTTTCACATGAGTGAAATTAGCTTTTTGTCTATACATGCCAACTTCTGGAAATTTTTGGAAGTATGCTTAGAATATTAAAAATGACTAAATGCTTAGAATTTGAGACAGAGTGCTTATTCTGTACCTCCACATTTATTTGCTGTGTGGTGTTATTATTTGCAAGGGCTGCCTTTATGCCCCTTTAGTTCTAAAAATGATATATTGTCTTCCTGTAGTTTAGCCGCGTATTAAAATTTATTTTGAGAAAGAAGTCGAAGGTTTATATATAGAAAAATTTACAGTGATTACAGTGGATCTTTTTGTTGTTGTTATTCTTGATGACATCCTTCCAGGAAACATAGTGTCTTTTCATGGATTGTCAAAAATTTTATTTCCGATTTATTTGGTGTTAGAAATTTTCATTGGCTAGCAAATATTAGGAAAAGATTATACTTGCCTTTAGTTGTTAAAAATGGTGTACAGGTCATGTATACATGTACTTAGAAATTATACTAATATAGACCCTCCATGTTAGGAATTTATGGATAAATAACTAGTCTGCTTGCTTAAAATTGCAGCTGCTAAAACCCTTGATTCTTTTGATTAAAATTAGCAAGAGAAGAAGACATGTTAACACTGTAAACTCTATTAAGAATTTGCTGCTTAAATTATACTCATAGCTTAATGATTTTGTTTCATTTGTAATAAGATTTATAGAGCAAAAAGCATGAGTTTCCAAATATATTTATTCGAAGTCTGACTTGTCTTAACACAGTGGTTCTCATATGCCAGAATCATTTGCAGATCTAGTTAAAAAACAGAGTGCTGGTTAGTTATTTGCCTCTGGAGTTTCCTAGTCTGTTGATCTTGGGTGGGACCTGAGCATGTTTTTCTAACAAGTTCCCAGTTGATGCTGGTGCTCCTTGGTCTAAGGACCACATTTTGAAAGTCAGTGCTTTGACTATTTTAATTCATCTGTGCATCTTTACAAATACCAAATAAAATAAAGTAAAATAAGATCAGTTATTTAAATATGAAGTGTTTAAAATATATGTAGCATTAATTTTTTATCGCAGTAATTGTATTTACTTCAAGTCGTAACTAAAAATCCACCTATTTAAAAAAAACCTTTATTCTTATGCCTTATTCTCATTCATACTTAATTTTTACGCTTCACATGTAAGAAAAGTCATTTTTAACATAATGAATCCACATAGTATTACCAAAATATGCTGATAACGTGATGGTTAATACAGCCATACCTTTACCAATAAGTCTTCTTCCGTAGGGGAAGAAGGAGAACATGATGCAGGTACTATGCCCAGGCCTGAGAATACAAGCAACTGAATGTCTTTCTTTTCTTGGCTTACTTGTACCTTTTCATTTTCATTAGAATGAAAACTTGAAGCAGAGCAGTTGGTGGGAATTTACTTTGCTTCTGTGGCTAATTGCTTTCTCTTTCCCTATCTTCTTAAATGATAGCAGTTTACAGTTTTACAATCTTACTAACAATATACGGGTTAAGGAGTTTTCAGATTTTTCTGAGTCCTAACAGCTCACATTGGAATTTTCTTTCCTCTTGTGTCCCCAAACTTACTGAATTTGGAAACTTAAGGCTCTCGCTTCATTCACAAATGAATGTACATAGTGGTGTTTCATTTCCATCATTTGGTCCTCTGAAAGCTTCAGTATTTTTTTTTTTTTTGCCATGAAGCAAGATACCGGTATGCAAATCTGATAGTTTTATACTTCTTACAGTTGTGTTCCTCTTCTTGCTAACACTTTACTGTTTTAGCCCCTAAATTTCACTTTTTCTCAAGATTAATTTCTAGTACTCCTGATGTATAAAATAAACATTTTTGACATCATGGGAAACTATGAATTTTATAAATGTATATAATTTTATTTGCAAGAACTCCATTAAACCTCCTTACCTTCAATTTTACTTACAAATATAGCTCTATAACACTTTTTTCTGTCTTAAAGTAAGTGTTTTTGTACAATATGATTATTAAAAGAAATTAAAATGTGGTTGATATAAATTATGGTAATTGCTTTTGACATTAATTTGAACTTATAGCTGTGGTCAGGTAACTAATGCACAAAAAGATCTGAAGAAGTAAATATGAGCAATTATTTTTCAGTGTATGGTGTTGGTCTCTTTTAAACAAAATGTAATGGAAGCAGAAATACTTGTCCTTTATATACTTGTTGCAAACATCCTGTGACATTGAAAAATATGAAATGAAAGATATTTTTGGTTTCATATTGCAGTCATACTTATCTGGTGATCTGGGGAAAAATGGATAATTATCAATGTCATCTTTATTTTTGAAAAATGAGATAAATTCCCAAACCCTTTGAGCTATATCCTCCTTCACGAACTTGGTCCAAAATCCTTCACACTCTTGGTCCATTTCATCCATGAGTACAGTCCCCTTACTTTAACCATGTTTACCCAAAAACATGGCAGGATTTTGTTGAGTGGCTATAAAATGTATACCGAGGGAATATAGAAAAGAGAAGTCTAACTCATAGGGGTTTGGATTTGTTTGTTTCTTAAAGGTGTGGGAATGAGATAAAGGGAGGGTCCTTGCAGGTATGAATAAATATAAGGAAGGAAATAAAAGCACTTTAGTTTTTGATAAGGACAGGTAGTGGTTGAGTCTCTTGATCCTGGAAGATCAAGAAACTTGAACAAAGTGGTGAACTTGATTGTTGTAAAATCTAAGAAAGAGGAAAATGAACCATTAGTTGAACTATTAGATACTGGTCTATTGAGGAATCTTAAATTCATCTGCTGTTTAAAATTTTAAGATATATAATTGGTTCTGTGATTCATGTTAAAATAATTCATTTACACTAAGTGGAGAATCATTGGCACGTTTCTTCAAATGATTGAACCAATTGAAGAGAAATACAGATAACAAGAGTAAAACATGATGTTGCCTAAGAATGTGACACTGCACCATTTACATTGTCCACGCTTTTGAAAATTATTTTATATGGTATATTTTTAAAAATATATGGCATACGGTATTCTAGATTAATTGTGGTAAAAGTTATCATTTGTATCTGTACAAGTAATATTACAGTTTATGTAATATTTAAGACTTTTGTTTGAAGTTTATTGTATATACCTTGACCTATAAATGTACCTGTTTGGTCCTGTAGAAGTTTTCAGGTCTTGCTGCTCTTCAGGATGAATCCACCTGGTTTGAGTTGAGATGGCTCCAAGGTGCCTGACAACATACCTATCCTTTTTAATGCAGTTCTCCTTCTGCTGTCCTTCAGTTAGTTGTCGTGCTAACAAGAAAACAAACAAACAAAACAACTGAGCCGCTTTTTCATTCTTTACTTGCCATTTTATAGTCCGGTTATTTTATGCACTGTAGAATATCTGGTATTCAAATTATTGAATAAATTTTGTTATAATGCTCTTGTTCTGCTTGCTTGGCCTTCTTAATTTAGGTACTATCAGAAAATATAATAAAACCATGCAAACATTACATTGTGTTGAGTTGTAATCAAGTCAAATTATAAAGGGGAATAGTTCCTGCCTTTATAAAGCTTATAAAAAGAACATTTTGAGAAATTTATAGAACTTAAATGAATATCATCTTGCCTGAAATTCTCCCTTAATCCTAATACTCTCCATGAATTCACAACACAGAAATAGGAGAATACTTCCAATAGTAATAAATAGGGCATGATAGACATCATGTTAGTGCCATTCTCTTTCATGTTTCATTTCAGAGAGCATTAATTTAGAAGAATCTAGGTTTATGGTGATGCCATATTTAGTGTGAGCACATTATGGTCTGTGAACAAAACAAGAGTCACAACAGTTTTAGACACAGTATGTGCCAGGCACTGTGCTAACTGCTTACAGTGTGCCCTGTCATATATCAAGCCAGAGTATGGAAGGTGTGCTCTATGAACTTGGGATCTGGTATGGAAGAACGTAGAAAGTGCCTGGAATACAAAACTTATCACAAAACCGATTGAGAGAATAAACTTAAAAACCTGGCTCCTTCTTTGTTTCAATATGTTCTCAAAACTTACTTTCAAGCTATTCAATTTATGACTCTGTTTCTGTTCATGGTATCATTTTTAATTGTTATTTTAATTTTTAAATATGACAACTGTACTGTTAAGTGTTTTTTTTTAGTATATGTTGAATATGCTAAAAATTCCAATTAAATGTGTAATAGAATAATAGAGAACTGTTAGTTGCTTCCTTTTTACTTTGAGTTAAAATTTAGTGTGGCCCATGATATAGAAATATTACAACAAAAAGAAAACTAGGATTTTTATAGCTCTTTATTGAAAATAATGTGGAGCAACCTAGTATCAGTTGATTTTTTTTTGTTTGTTTGTTTTATGGTACTAGTTGCTTAAAGAAAATGTGGATCAGTTCTCTCTTAGATTTCTTTATTAAAAACAAACAAGTCAGTGATTATGTTACACAAGTTTGATTTGTTTTGTTTTCCAGGTGCAACAATAGAACACAGTGTATAGTAGTTACTGGGTCAGATGTATTTCCTGATCCATGTCCTGGAACATACAAATATCTTGAAGTCCAGTATGAATGTGTCCCTTACAGTAAGTATGAAGTTTGTAGTTTTCACTTTCTCTAGCATTCCTCGTTGATGCTGAAAGACTACACATGTGAAAGAAGCATATGTTTATGGCCTACAAAACCATTATGCATGCAGAGCACTAACAGACTCGGGCCTCCAATTAGCTTCATGAAGTGTGGAAGGAAGCCATAGTGTGATGCTGGCCAAGTGTCTGTCTGTGTTCTTAAGTGTTTGGCTTTTAAGACTAGTGTTTTTCCAGAAAACAAACTTGAATTAGCTATTCAGTAGGGCAGATAGAAATCTGTACTTTTGCCCAATACCAGTTGCTGACAAATTGGTTTGGCTCACAGTTTTCTAAAGAAGGAATTGACTTTGGTTTTAATCGTGAGCTACTTGAATGGCTACCTGCTGTCGTGGTAACTTTGGTGCCTGGTAAAAGCTACCATTGTAGTAACTGAGGCAAGTGCTTTCCTGTTTTGTTTCCTTGTCCTTATAGGAGCATTTCTTTACCAGATTGTGTTGAAATCTTAACAGGAAATAAAATAGACATAACAAAGCCTTGATTATACTTCCATTTTTAATTTGACAACATCCATTAGATCCTGTAGAGGGACATTTAAAATTCAGTTGGAAATTTCATAAGTAGTCTTTAGCTAATGCTCTAATTCTGTGTAGTTCTCCTCCTAATTTCAGAATTCATACTGATAAATTGTATTCTTTACTTTCAATAGAAAAAAGCACTTTAGACAACTAAAAGTTTCAGTATACTACCTAATTTTCATAGTCCAGTTTGTTTGATAGTGTTCTTGTCTTCGTTACTGGAAAACGAGAGGTGTCTGTCACCTTAATTCATAGGCATTTGAATTGAGAGTTCTTTAACAGCAGTTTTATTGATTTGCGATAGTTTTATACACTGCTCTCCTTAAAAAAAAAATAGATTTAAACTAAATAATGAAATTGCTTTTTCCAGAACCTCAACAACTAGATCACTAGTTCTGATAGATTTATATGTCCAAACTATCAATATTTCTAAAACCAGAGGGCTGAATTCAGATGGATATAGGATGTCCAATATGGTAGTAATACTTTCTTACACATCCTGTGACGGCGCGGTCTCTTTTTCCTCTGCCCACAGTTTTGATAAATTGGCTTTTTGTGGGTATCAGTTAAAGGCCAAACACAGATTATCTTTTCTTTTCATCCCTGCTCTGTGTTCCTGTGTTACTGTGAAATGGATGCTTTTTATGTTTTCAGTATTTTCTATACCATTTGTAGGATTGGAAGCCTACTGAGTGCACTGATCTTTATACCATTTCTCTTATGTGTAGTGTTGGTGGCTTACATAATCATTCTCCTGTGCCACTAGAGGAATACTGTATTCTTTTGAGCTAACCAAAATTTTGTTCCGTAAAGTTGCTTTCATTTGAATTTATCATGGTTTCTGTCCTCAAATTAGAAAAGGAATACAGCATCCATTCCCAAACAGTGGAATCAGTCAGAGCTGCCAAGAATTGTCTTTCTGGAGCCAGTTCCTGTAACCTAGTCTATAGACCAAGAACAGTGTAAAGCAAATATTATTTTCAGACTCTTAAGTTATTTCTTGCTCTGTTTAAGAAAGAAAAATGTGGATATCTTCTGGAACATCTAACTTTCAAAATTTTACTTTTTCAGTTCTCCAGAAGTGTTGTATATTGTGCACTAAACTTGCAAATAGCTATACTCAGAGAAGTATTTGTTCTTTTTAGTTTTTGTCCTTAAAAAAAAAAAAAAAAAAACAAAAAACCAGTGATTAATTTGCTGTTACCTTTCTAGATGTTTGCACGAATCAGAAATAAGTCTGGCTTTTTTTTTTCAAATTATGCCATGTGAATAAATAGAATTATAATTCCTATATACTGTACAGTTGTGACACACTATAAATTGCATGGTTTTCACTAATATTAAAATTTAATGCAAAAGATCTTTTTAGATTGTTTTGATCTTAGGTAGGATCGTGTTTTTCCTTACCTCTTTTCCCCATTTTCCTCTCCTTTTGTTTCTTTATGCTTCTGTCATAGCCATCTCTTACACTTTTATTTTTCCCTTTCCCCTTGTTTTAATAGTGTTTTTGTGTGTTGTATCATTTGCATACCCCTCTTAAACTTTGTATAGCTGATAAAAATTGTCACTATAACATTTATTATGTGTCATTTACCACCTGGCTTTATGCCACTTTCTATCCAAAGCAAATTCTCTAGGAATTCATACATCTGAAACTATATCCTCCTTTTTAAAAAATGTCCAGAAATTTCCCATGATTTTTGAAAATCTTAAAATGAATTTACTTAACAGAATTTATTAGAAATGCTATTGTTTGTTTTACTCTTTATTATGGACAGGCACATGTAATATAATATGTGACATTTACACCTGCCCAGATAATGCCCATGTCAAAAATGTGTGTATCCAGGGTATCTTTTATCGTTAACAGAAATGTTAGTAATTGAATATATGTGTGTTTAAAGGAAGTCTTAAGGATCTTGTAGGATAAAAGAGAATAATTATTATACTTTCATATTTTACAGTCAAGATTTGGCTTCAGTTTTTGTGCCCTCTTTTTCAAATTATCATCAAATTATACAAGTTATGCTATAATTTTGGCTATGTTTTCTTCATTAGAATGACCATTACTATTGATTAAATATTTTTCATGAATAAGTGTGAGATTATTCAGAATGAAATAGTGTGTCACTTCAGGTACAGAGTATGTAGGCTTAAGTTTGTTTGGGTCAATTTTGTGTCTTGCATATCCATGTAGTTGTCCTCCACTGATGTTAGTGGGTCATGTATTTATGTTTGGTCTATAGAATAGTAAATGTATTGTTATGAATTAATTCATACAGTCCTGTAAGACAAGTTGCAATATACATTTGGCATGTGATGAAGAATGCTGGTTTTATTAATTTTATTGTATTTCTATATTCTTCTGGGTTGATGGAGTTTGGGCTGGTTTGACAGATATCTATCTGTCCTTTGAGTTTTCATAAAAATCATAATATAAAGACTTTTGTTTTCAATACCCATATCTTATGTGATTCATCAATCATCAAAAGTTTTTAGATCATTTTTACATTTGGGTGTTACTTCTGTTTTCATCAGAACTATAAATTATGTACAATTTATCTACATTTTATTCTCTTTAATATGTGATATCAGTTAAATCACAAAGGAAGAATTCCCTATTTAATATTTTGCTAAGTAAATGCACTGTCATTTTAGTGTATTACATGATAAAGCCTGGCCATTTTCAATTTATAGAAAACAAATATACTTTATAAATTCTTTATTGAACTTGTTTTAAGTTCTGTTCTAAATATGTAACATATTTTAAAATGTATTATTCCCATCCTTTACATTTACTTGATTTACTCAGTAAAATCATCCTTTCCTGAAAAAAAGAATACAGATCTGTATATAAATATAGACTGAGAAGTCACAACACTAATGATTTCTCTTATGCTCATTTTCCCACGACGCCCTTCCGTTATTGATTCTAAGCAGGTATAAGATTGTTCTTCCTTGAGGAGTAAGTTTAGAACTAGTGGTTTATAAAAAAAGAACTGTTTCGTATCAGTAACACTGAACTTACTTTTACCTGATATGGTCAGAATTACACATGATAGAGCAAGTATGTTTCCTGAAAGTGGTTAAGTAGACCAAGTCAGATGGGAAGGTGGTAGCGTAATGCAAAAGGTTATACGCTATTCCTATGGCAAAAATATTTGTGTGATATTTCTCCCTGAGGTATTTCAGGAGGTCAGTATTTAATCTTGATGAATTATTATAATTTTTAAAAATTAATCAAGCTAAGACATCTTAATGAAATGTGCAACTACAGTGTCTTTGAATAATCAATTTGGAGATAGAGTATTAGCACACCCTAATGCATTTTAATAAGGAAAGAGGGAGAATCACAGACATTAATCTGGTCACTTTATGAAATTCAGGCAACATACTTCAAGGCCTACATACAGTCTAAAATAGTGTTTTATGGGTTGTTATTATTACAATTCTATTTACCAGGAAGAATCTTACATAGCAACCTTCCTAACTGTATAATCCGTTTCTTTAGACTTCTTGGAGGGAGGATTTTTTTTTTTCTCATATAACTGTACTAATCAGGTTTGTTTTATGAAAGCATTTACCTTTTATGGGGTCTGTGGAGTCAAGGTATTTGCTTTGAATGCTCGGTATGATTGTCGCTGCATGCTAGCTTGCTTTCTGTGTAAATTGATGATGGTAGACGATGTCATAATAAGCTAACCATAATTCTTTCTTCCTTTTTCTCCTTGCCTACTCTGCTTGCTTTTTCCTTGTATGTATTTTGCTTACTTTTTTAAAAAATAGACTTAATACTACAAGTTTGAGATATGTGATATAGAGAATTTAATAAGAATTTTATAATATAAAACATACAAAAATTTAAATAAGTAAATTTACTAATTCTTAATGGGGAAGAAAGGTACTATGTTACCCCACCCTTAAAAATCCTTATTGGGGTAGCAGGAGAGATTTATTTATTCCGAAAAGGAGGCATTTTTTCCTTATAATTAAAATGGATTTTTCTAGAAATGAAAGATAAAAAAATGAAATGTACTAAGATGCATAATTATATATATTTCTTCTTACATAAATATCTTAGAAAAGAATGTTAAAATATAACCATGTCAGTATTCTTTAAATCAGACCTAAGCTCCACAATTGAGTTATTTTTATAAATATATTTTCCTGTTGTTATGCTTACCTGTTTTTATCAATTTAATAATGAGTTCATATGATAGATGGGGATGATATACCTTTGCATGCATTTGTGCCTGTAGCATACATAGATACAGTAAAACTTGGTAAAAATGCTGAGCGACTTGGAAAGGCAAGAGTATATATACCGTGCATTAGTGAAGAGTTTCATTATTTATTCAGGTACCCTAAGTGAAACAACATGCCAACATATTTGTATTGCCTCCTTAATCTACTAAAATGATTGATCCATGTTCTTTTATGTAACTTTAGAATCTTTCTCCTGCTAGGTTTTCCTGTTGTGTGTTTCTCTTTATCCAAAGTAGTACAGCTCTTATTCTTCCTATATTTAGCATCTATTACGAATTCAGTCTTAGACTAATAGTCAATTTATTTTAATCTTTTTTCTTTTTTCCTTGCACTTTTTTTTTTGTTTCTCTTCCGATGCTTAAAATAGAAGTGGAGCAAAAAGGTAAATAACGTATACAGTCTGAACCCCAGCTCCCTGTTATGTGCCTTATGGATGTTACCTCCTCCCTTCCCTCTCCCCACAATACTCCTGACATTAAAGTAATCAGCAGGATCTCATAAATGCACCTCATAAAGAAGTCGACTGTTTACAGTGAAATTATATGACTGCTAAATCTGGTGATGGGGTAAAAATTCTGAAGTCGGCCAGGGGGAGCTGCTCCTCCATTCTGTGTTTCTTTTTCACCCTTTATCTCTTTTTCTGACACCTTTGGATATTTTATTATTAAAGTGTCATCCTGCCTGGCTTCCAGAACCCTCTCCATAGCATGCCATGGTTCCAGGGTCTCCTGGTCGTTTCATCTCTGCTTTTCTTGTATTTACTTTTCTCTGTTCCTAATTACATTTTCCGAATATTTACGTTTCTTCAATTGAAGAACCTTTGTTTTCAGTCTAACTTTATAAAAGTTCTAAATAAGGCTTCACATTGGGTTTTTGTTTTATTTGCTTTATTTTGGTGTTTTGCTTTTTGAGGGTTTATAAGTGTGCTAGGGGAAGGAGGGTACAAAGCTGGGAGTAAATATTTTGTACACTGCTATGCACAAAGCTTAAAAGTTTTAAAGTATAAATTACCACATCAAAAGCTTGAAAACACATAGCAAAAGTGCACATTGTCAACTTAGCTGTGAATGATCTTAAACTTAGGTTTGCCCTTACGAAAACAAACCCCAGCCACTTTGTATGCTGGTACATTGATTATGGTAACTTGAAGAAGGAAAGGTGGTACTTGTATTAAGTATAAATTACAAAAAAATCAAATGTTAATAAAACAAATTTTTTTCTCTTTTGATTTATGATCATTAAAACTTGTGTTTGCCTGTTTAATTTTTTAACTTGGCTTAATTGTTGTCTTTTCTCTGTGACTGTTAGTTTTTGTGTGCCCTGGGACCTTGAAAGCAATTGTGGATTCACCATGTATATATGAAGCTGAACAAAAGGCAGGTGCTTGGTGCAAGGACCCTCTTCAGGCTGCAGATAAAATTTATTTCATGCCCTGGACTCCCTATCGTACCGATACTTTAATAGAATATGCTTCTTTAGAAGATTTCCAAAACAGTCGCCAAACAACAACATACAAACTTCCAAATCGAGTAGATGGTACTGGATTTGTAGTATATGATGGTGCTGTCTTCTTTAACAAAGAGAGAACAAGGAATATTGTGAAATTTGACTTGAGGACTAGAATTAAGAGTGGAGAGGCCATAATTAACTATGCCAACTATCATGATACCTCACCATATAGATGGGGAGGAAAGACTGATATCGACCTAGCAGTTGATGAAAATGGCTTATGGGTCATTTATGCCACTGAACAGAACAATGGAATGATAGTTATTAGCCAACTAAATCCATATACTCTTCGATTTGAAGCAACGTGGGAGACTGTGTATGACAAACGTGCTGCATCAAATGCTTTTATGATCTGCGGAGTCCTCTATGTGGTCAGGTCAGTTTATCAAGACAATGAGAGTGAAACAGGCAAGAATGCAATTGATTACATTTACAATACCCGATTAAACCGAGGAGAGTATGTAGATGTTCCTTTCCCCAACCAATACCAGTATATTGCTGCAGTGGATTACAATCCTAGAGATAACCAACTCTACGTGTGGAACAATAACTTCATTTTACGATATTCTCTGGAGTTTGGTCCACCGGATCCTGCCCAAGGTAAGAACGTTTGCTTGCTAATGCTCAGGTCTTTATGAATAGCTTACTTTTAAAAGACTCAGAGGTTTTTTGTGTTTTTTCTTTTTTCTGTCCGTTTTCTTCCCCTTTTCATGGTTAAAGCTCAAAGGATGATGTCGTGGTATTTCATGTTGGCACGTAGTGTGTACATTTTACCCTGATTTTGGCCCATTTTCTTTCTTTGAATTTTTTCATTTAAATGTTGACTTCAAAAAATTGTAACATCATTAGTCAGTTTTGTTTTGCATTGCTAAGAATGTAATACCAGCTACGAACCTGTTAGCTTTGTGTTTTTTCTGTTTTTCTTTTCCTATTCCTACCTGACTTCTGAATTGATTACAATCTATGTGCAGACCTTTTAACTTCTTGGCGCCAGTGGTTAAGGGAAATGTGTGTTAGGAAATCCCAAGAGAATTGTCAGGCTTGATGTACAATGTCAGGCATAAGTGTTCTGAAGTTGTGGTGTCTGCTATCTGGGTAGGAAAGGGAGTCATCCAACATCTTCCTAGTAGAATCACACATTTTTATTTCCTGATAAATTAGTGATGGTTTTAAGTAAATATTTCTGTGACTTCAACTGTCACACATAGACTAAGCATTAAATGATCCCAAGTGATGATTTATGAAGATGGATAAGCTAACGTTTTCAATTTGTGTTCTCTTTAGGTACTTTATGGAGGATCATTACTTTAGAAAGTAATGTAAAATCTTTGGAAATACATTTTAGTTGTCAATTATATTCAGTTCTGTGGAAAACAATTTTTGAGGGTAAATTAAATGAATATTTCATTAAAACCAGATTACCTCATACTCATGATAAAGTAACTGATTCATATATTGCTATAAAGCTTGCATTATGTCTTTTCTATTTGAACAATAGCATTTGTGTTTTAAAGCTGAATATTTCAATTTACCTAGTTAATTGGAATGTTCAAATTACTGAGTTACTTCAAAATTTTAGGAACCAGAAAGTTCTTTGGAACTTTGACATGATTAAATCAGTCTCTTCAACAAGGTGGAAAAGAAATTAGTATCTTTTTCTGTTAAAGCAATACATACACATCCACAGACTTAAACATAATTACATGTACGTATACATATTTTTAAGATATGTTATTACTGAGTTTTAAATATTCTAATAGGGTCAGGACCTAAGAACAGAAGCCACAGCTTTTTATAGTTGAAATTCTCATTCGAGTCTTTCTAGTATACCAAAAATATGTAATTTTTGCTTAAAAAGAGAATAATGGCATATTGTTACTCTAATTCATGTATGTCTGAAATTTTTTAGCTTAAAATTACAGTGGTAATGTCTGTTGTTAAATTTTCAGCAATTAAATCTTTGAGGCATAAAAATCTTTATTGATAATATAGAATCATTTACTTTTAAATTTAGACATATCTTTTTTCCCATAGGACCAGTAATTTGGGATGTTTCCTGTATCTCAACTGTCTAGTTACCATCCTTCTTCTTTACCCTATAGGTTTGTTAAAGGCAAACTTCAGAAATTGACAAAATTTGACATTGTGTATTGATCCTTGTGTTATTCTTTTTTGTAACCTGTATTACTCTCACAGCTGTTAAATTTATTTTGGGCAGCAAAAAATCACTTGCCCTCTATTAGGAAAAAAAGAAATAAATACTTTTAGAAATGCAAATTCATAGTCAGGCAACAACTGAAGGGTTGTGAATAAATTGAGTTACAGGTTCAATTCAACAAAGAATCATTGGCCCTGTCCACTGGTCACACAATATAAGATGAATAATAATGTCATTTTCCACATGTGGCTTATTTTCTGGTAAATAATTTGATCCATTTCAGATGAAAAAGTCTGTGATAATTTAGATATTTTTGGAAAGAGCGGTTATCTGCTTTCAAAATGAGAAACTTGGCATATTTGGTAGTTGTGTTCCTACAACTGTGTTTTGTTATCCAGTATATTTAGCCATTCTTAAATACACCTGGAAAGTGAGAATTCATATTGACCCCTTATTAAGCCCTTAATGGTAGAAAAAGTTTTATATGACCTAAATTTCTCTTGCTACTGTTGGAACCATATTCTCTTCTTTCTTTCTTATAATTTATCTTCATATGCTTTTAGAGACTCCTGTCTCTCTCATCCAAGATGTGTGCTGATATCTATATGCATGGAGATGGGGCCTTGTAGAACTATTCTGGCCCATCAATTTAGGTCAAATCAATAAGCTACTGTCAGCTTTTAAGAAGCAAGATCCACAAAACTGATAGGACAAAGCAATCAGAGAATTTAGGTCTTCAGCTGTCATAAAGCAATGATTGACTGGTTTGGCTGTAATTCAGAGTCTTATGTACTGGCTTTGCTTAACCATGTGTGTTACCAAGGTGTATATGCATTGGTATATAAAATGGTAAAATTACCACTCCTTTCATTTTTTGTTGTGGACTGTTTCATAGTGTATTAACTTCAGTACTGTTCCCCATTTATAAACCCAAGCCTTTTTATTCCTAACAGGGCAAGTATATTATTTCTTTACCCTAATCATGGTTTTCAAATACATCTTTTTTTTTTCTTTGAATTTTTAACCTTATGTGATCTCTGCATAGTTCATTCATTCCATTTCTCTAAACTAAGTCTGTTTTTCTTTTCACCTTCTCCCTCTCTAGAGTGGGCTTAGGAAAAACTTTTTCAGTTCTTTTTTTATAAACTCTTTTATATTTTTTAATCTGAATTGCTTTATATTTACTTTGTCTGCAAATTTGATATTTCAAATATTATTGAAAAAACACGATGTCTTGGGTTTTGAAAGTTCCTGAAT
This sequence comes from Leopardus geoffroyi, assembly GCF_018350155.1. NCBI lineage: Eukaryota > Metazoa > Chordata > Mammalia > Carnivora > Felidae > Leopardus > Leopardus geoffroyi. Next base: position 68,846,706 of record NC_059328.1, read on the forward strand.
ATTTGTCTTGGAGTAATTTTAAAGTATGACACTTCAATAATAGGAGAAGAAAATTTTATCAACAGAAATAGGTTGATTTATTTAGGAAGTGGATTCAAGAATCCCTATTTCTTGAAACCTCTTTCCACTGATCATGACTGCTCAATAAAAGATGATCATTATTTTTAGACATTGAATAAAAGTAAATTTAATGAATACACAGTTTTGCCTTTCCAGGCCATGGACTCACTGTAATAACTGGAGTTTATTCAGTGAACAGTGAGTGGGTTCTTGGACCCGGATGAGGAAAGTGCTACCCGTAGCATAAATGGTTGCTGTTGTTAGTAAACTGTAGTTAGTAAACACCATCATAGTAAATTGAAGCATTCTGTATGTGCTTGTTGAAATTTTCATGGGTAGTTCTTAAGTGTGTTTATTAGCACTTTCTTAGCACTGTTCCTACATCTCTATACTCAAATGATAAGCGTAGGCAGAATGCTAAGTCATTTAATCTGAGTGTTTGACATAACACCCTGATAACTCTGGGACAGAACTTTGTAAAATCAGACTAGATTTGAGACAAAATTCTATTGTGGGTTGCCATGTGTTTTCTGTTACCATTTTTAGGGTATTCTTGAGTTTTGAATCTTTTGCCATGTCAGTTTCATTATGAAACTTTTTATCATCTGTTGCTCTAGTATTTTATGTTATCTTCCCGCATGTTGTCTTGTTTTAGAGATTTACACAGAAAAGTCTCAGTTAAATGCTCTAAAATAAGGGCAGAATGTTTTGGGGGGGGGGCCATACTTTTCGAGAGTCTATGAAAATCTTTTATGTAGGAAAGATCATAACATTTAAGAATATAGCCAGGTGACCCTAAACAAATTGCCTAACCTTCTCCATGGCTCAAGTTTCTCATCTGTAAAAGGAAGATAATCATAGTGCCTACTTCACGGGGTTGTGGCAAGGATTAAATAAGATGATCTGATGATCCATGAATGGTGATTAGCATAGCATCTGGTACATAAATGCTGAATAAGTGTAGGCTTTTATCATTATCAGATGCCCTGTTGGGACCTGTCTTCACTTCTGGAAGAAATATTAATTTTTAGAAACAACCTCTGCATTTGTGGCTTTGTCATTAGAAAAAATGGCTTTCCTTGAAGGTGCTAAACTTCAGCCTTGCAAAATTCCAGAGATCCTCATGGTCTTTAGGAAGGGTTTAATTTTGCCACATACAAGTTTACTTTCATGTTTTTCACAAAGTCCCAATATTTCATTGATTTATCTTTGAAGAATGTGTTGATTCCCTTTAAACTTTTGATGAAGAAAAGGTGAAAATGTATGAAACTTTTTTCTCAAAAACACATTGCATGTTGCATGAAATGTTGTGCATTTACCAGAGGTCATTTTATTACCTACCTTGACTCAGTTTTTATGAATCTTCCCTGGATGTTTAGGTAACGGATCGCTAATTGCAGTATTGTTAATTCGTATTTCAGTGATTAAATATGTACCACTTAATGCGGTGTCAAGAGATACATAAGATGGTGTGGCACTAAACCATTTTGCTCTGCCCTTTTCCTTTTGCTCCGATTCCCCACTACTCTTTAAGATTTGATTCAGAGGCAGTCATTTGACACTTCTGTAAAAGATTGTGATGCTTTTGACAAATGTTAATTGAGAAAGCACTGAAAGCCTGGCTGCATTGTAATCAAAAGAAAATTACAGAGGTTTAACAAGATGTCAGGCAAGTGCTTTACAGGAAAAGATAGACAGGTTTGAATAGGTTTCTGCAGCAGCTGGCTAGACATGATGTTTGACTAATGTACACAGGCATCTCTCATATGGTCAATAAATTATGCCCTGGAAATAAAACACATGATTAAGAAATTTCTCTTGCGAAAGAAGGAAAAAAGGTGTAGAAAGTGTGCAGTATGCATTTACGGACAACAAGAGGTGTCTCACTGCTAAAGAAGTAAAACAAACGCACACTACTTTTTGTGGTGAACTTAGGAAACTCTGTCAGTAGTGGCAGGATTATATAAATAACTATTTATGGACCACAGCTTAAAATATTAAACATATTAGTGATTATATAAACTTGTTTTATAAGTTCTAAAGTTCTAGTTTGTTTCTCACATTATAGAGAAAGCATAAAATAACTTAACGTTTTTGTAAGATTTTTGAAAAATAGTTATTTTTAATTTGCTGTACTCAAATCGTTGAAATTTACAGCATCATATGTGTAAGGTTTTAAGAGACAGTAATCTATAAGTGTTGATAAAACTTTAGTGTGATTACCTAATAGATTTTATTTAATGTATTTTTTTTATTTTTGAGAGAGAGAGGGAGACAGAGCACAGGTAGGGAAGGGGCAGAGGGAGAGGGAGACACAGAATCCGAAGCAAGCTCCAGGCTCTGAGCTGTCGGCAGAGCCTGACGCCAGGCTGGAACTCACAGACCCGGAGATCCGGCCCTGAGCCGAAGTCGGACGCTTAACCAGCTGAGCCACCAAGGCGCCCCCTAATAGATTTTAAATGATAGCATTAAAGTTTTACTGACAGAATTTTTGTTGTTGAAACTAATTAAATGGTAGTTAATGAAGGAAACATTAAGCTCCATTATTTTTTAACCTGGTGGATTTAACAGTTGGAAAGTAATGCTAGAAGTCAACCTTTTAAAATAATTTCCTTTTTAAGTTTATACTCTAAATGTGTAACTGTGATTCCTTTTATACTCTTTGTTCAAGTCGGTAAGATAATGTAGGGTTGTTTTCAAATTAGGCATGATTTGATCTAACCTGTTATCTTGATAAGAGATTGCATTGTAACCTGTGACCAGAAGAGTTGCTTTTTCTGCCTACATTTTAAAATGTAAATATGCCTAATGAAGCCTCAGATGTTTCCTTACTAACACAGCACAAGCATGCCAAGCTTATCTTCTGTTTGGATCTAATCAGGCATGCTCAAAATTCTCTCAAGCAAGAATGGCTGCTGGGTGGAAAGATGTCACAGTATTTATTTTCCTGCAAGATGTAGAGTGGGTGACTTTAAATTTTCTGTTGTCTTAATTATATATAATTGTCAGGTTTTTATTGATACTTTGATTATTTATAGGGTATGAATTTATATAAAAAAGAATTTTTCCATATTGTTTCATTTAACATATAATATATTTGGTGTGGACACCGCAACTTTATTTAAAACCGACCTTCGGTTTCTGTTGGATGATGCATCATAAAATATACTTAAATTGTATTCTCAAATATTTCATTGAGATACAGACTTAACACAATTCGAGTCGAACAGACAAACCGATAGTAAAGCCTCCACGACCATCACTTAGTCAACGATATGAGTAAATTGACATAAATGAATGGATTTATTCTTTCTCCGACCTTACTGGCGTTCTCACTAATTCTCATTTCGTTGGACTTGGGGTAACTGGATGGGAGGGGTTTTGTGTTGTGTTTGTGCCTATACACGTTCCCGTGTGTGCCTGTATGTGAGTGCAAGTGTGTGTTTGAGGTTAATATACTCATCTTTTTTCCATAGTGCCTACCACAGCTGTGACAATAACTTCTTCAGCTGAGCTGTTCAAAACCACAGTACCAACCACAAGCACTGCTTCACAGAAAGGCCCCATGAGCACAACTGTAGCCGGATCACAGGAAGGAAGCAAGGGGACAAAACCACCTCCAGCAGTTTCTACAACCAAAATTCCTCCTGTAACAAATATTTTTCCCCTGCCAGAGAGATTCTGCGAGGCATTAGACGCGAGGGGGATAAAGTGGCCTCAGACACAAAGGGGAATGATGGTTGAACGACCGTGTCCCAAGGGAACAAGAGGTATTTCTTGTAAAATGCCAAACGTCTATTTTTAAATTCAGTAAGTTGGTTCTGAATTACACCGAGGTGATTTCGAGGAAAGAGAGACATTGATGATAACTACCTCTGTTATTATTTTTGTTAACTTTGGTAACAAAACATCTGTAGACAACTTAACGGTTCATAAACTGCAAAAGTTATTGAAGGTCAGGCTGTGAATTACCTCTCCCTTTTAAAGACCTGGGTCAAGCGTGGCATTTTTTGCCCATGGACGCCAGTGAGGCTTCTTACAGCTGCCTTTCTCATTAGGAGTATCATTTTGGATGAGTCCCAAGAAAATCAAGGGCTTTTTGTTTGTTTGCTGTAAATGTCTGATACTTCAATGCTGACTTTATATTTACTGTTTACAATCTGCATTATACCCTACTTTTTGTCAGTTATTGTCAACCACTTCCATTAGCGTTTATTCAAAATTTAACATGCAGAGTAGTATCATCCTAGCTGATTTCCCGAATGCCTGCAGAAAAATGGTTTCAATTTCACTGTTGTTTTCTACATCTGTTGTAGGAACTGCCTCCTATCTCTGCATGGTTTCCACTGGAACATGGAACCCTAAGGGCCCCGATCTTAGCAACTGTACCTCACACTGGGTAAATCAGCTGGCTCAGAAGGTTGGTTGGAACCTTTTAATATGATACACATTGGTGATTAAGGGCTTTAACGTCTAACATAAATAATTTAGCTTTGTATGTTAAAACCAGCTTCATTGCTCTTTGTTCAGTATAAAAATTTAAAAAAGTATGCATAGTTTTGTCTGTAAACTATTTGTTCAAAGTTACATATGTTTTGGGGCATGCTGTTTTCTATGTTAAGCTTTTTAATGAATACATACTTGCTTAATTTCATTCATATTTAGTTTGTTCTGTTTCTTTTGATGTTTGTAAGACAAATAGTCCATTGGCCTAATAAATCAAATATCATTAAGTTTGCAACTGAATCCACAGAATGCAAGCAGATGTTTATGCTTTATATCACAGATGATTATAATAGAATAAATAAAAATGACTTTAAAAGGCATTAGTAACTTTAATATTACAGTATAATGCAGTGACATTTTAGTTTCTCCTTCCTCATTCACCTTTCTGAAATGCAAGCAAGTGGTAGATAACACCTCCCAGTATCATGCTGATTACATTCTGGTTTAAATTTCTGGATCTTTGGAATAAATAAATCAGATTTTTAAGCAGCTGTTTAAAATGGTGGTAGTGAAATTGAGAGAGCTATCTGAAAGATTTTTTTAAAAAGGTATTTCTGGTTTTCTTCTTTTCTTTTCATTTCTTTTCAAGGTCTGGTTAAGAATTTCTTTTGTGTCTTGAGGATTTAAGAACCTTTAATCATCTGAAATGAAGAGAAAGCTATTGGTCTCAATTAGTTGCAGATTTTGACATATTTGCAACTATTTCTCTCACCACAACAGAGATACTCGGGAAAAGAACAAGAAGCCACAAACAGAACAAGAAGTCATACTGAGATAATATAAATTGTCATTTCAGATCAGAAGTGGAGAAAACGCTGCTAGTCTTGCCAATGAACTGGCGAAACATACCAAAGGGCCAGTGTTTGCTGGAGATGTGAGTTCTTCGGTGAGATTGATGGAGCAGTTGGTGGACATTCTTGATGCACAGCTGCAGGAACTGAAACCTAGTGAAAAGGATTCCGCTGGACGGAGTTATAACAAGGTAGGTAGGAATTTCCTGTTATTTAGTCAGACATTTTATATGGCAGCTCTTCATTCTTCTAGCGTTGGACTGCCAAACCCCTGTCCCCCATGCTTGACATATACTTAGAAACAAAATTTCTAATTCGGTTAATTTCCCAAGAGAGAATTAGAGTTGAGAAAGGAGCAACATGACAAAAAAAAAAAAAAAAAAAAGTTAAAATCTCTGAGGGAGATTTTAGTTGGTAGCAAACATTGCCTGATTGTGGTCAGTACTCCCACTTACAAACGCATTATCTGCACTTGAAGAGATTATGTGTTACACACCTCATACACTCTGGACGCTAATACATGCAACTCTTACGGTGGCAGCAAAATTGTACCGCATAGAGGAATGTTAGCCACTGTAATACTGTTTTCAATTGCAGGTTTGGGGAGAAGGACAGGTTTCCCTCTCTAAGAGGATGGTGTTATTAGTGCTCTTAATCTTTCCTAATATGACAAAAACTTGGTAGCTCTTTTAACCATACTATAAAATAAGCCTATGGGATTCATATTAAGCCAAAATCCGTGGCTAATATGGTTTTATAGGGTTAAAAAGTAGACACTTTTGTTTCTTTTAACCACATATTTTGGCTCTAGTTTTATCACAGTGCTTTGGATTAGTATATTTAATAAAATGCAGCTATAAACTGTTAATGTGCAGTTTTGGCAGTCAGCGTAAACTCACAAAAATCCAGAGGACTGCTGTGCATAATAAACTTTGAGCTCAGGAACACAAGCCTAAGTTTTGAGGATTTCTTTTTTCCTCATTTTCGACAGATAAAATCTAACCTCTGATTTTCTTTTCTTTTACTAAAAAGCTCCAAAAACGAGAGAAGACATGCAGGGCTTACCTTAAGGTATCTCTCCTGTGCTGTCACCCTGCTTTCTCCCTCCTTCAGCTACCTGCCACGCTTTCTCATCTTGCTGCATGATCCAATGTATTTCAGTCTTTGATAATTATATAATGTGCCCCATATCAGCTGTACAAATGTTGGCTTTTCTCGGGTATATTACTCTCAGAATAAGCAAATAATTTACTTTTATAATTTTTGCTCTTTCTTCATTTATCCAAACATGCAAGAATTTTAATGAAATATCCTCTGAATTGGAAAGTCATCATACAGTCTCTTTGTTTCCTGTTGTCATCTCTGTGGATTAAAAAACAACTTGAGTAAAACAGCTATGATATATTCTTGGCAGTTTATCATATCAAAGACTGTAGAGTCATAATGTATGTGCATGAAAAAGTCACTGCTTTCTTATCTCTGTGGTGTACTCTTAAATAAAAAAAAAAAAAAAGGCTTTGTCCTGAAAGTTTTAGGAGTCATTTCTAGAAGGTTGATATGGGGATGGGTTACTAGAAATGAAATATAAATAATGTGACAGTGTTATCAATATATGTTCTATGTTGGTTTTTATCAGGCTAATAGAAACAGAAAGCCTCTGTTTGGCTCAGAATCCTTGTTCACTCCAGCCGATTTTTCTCCCCGGTATATCCAAGTAATAGGAAGCATGCTGAGGCTGACAGTGGAAGTGTGCCACGCTGGTTTTGTGTGATAGATCAAAATAATAATACCAGATTGCATTTTGTTTTATTATGTGAATTTTAGAAGTTTCTTTTGGGGGGATGGTTATTTTCTAATCCTACTCCTCTGGGGGCCGTATCCTTAATAAATCATACCTTGAAGAACTAGTTCACATACATAGGACAACAAAACGAAAAACCCTGTAGTTTTGTAGAATAGAGGTTATTCAGAAGCCATGACTACCAGTTTTAGTTGCAAGAGCTTAAAAAAAAGGGGAGGGCCTGTCACTAGCTCGTAATAGACAGTGTTGGATCTGAAAACTTTACAAAAGGAAAGGTGTCGGGAAAGTCTGTTTTTAGGTAGTAATATTCTGAATTTCCTTTTTAGCCTGTTTAATGGGGGCAAAGAAATAACTGCTGAAGTGTATAGAATTTGTCATACTGAAATTTTCAGTTCACCTTTAAGGTGTTAGTTAATGTGTGAAATGTAATAATTGGTATGTTGCCCAGGACATAGATCTCAGTGGGAAAAGAATAGCCTTCTTTCTTTGGCAGGGAGAGACTACTTAAAGAATATGATTAGGCTAATGATCATTTTTGATTCCGCTAGAAAAGTACAAATGGTAATAAATACGGAGTGTTTCAAATTAATAAAAACTTGTCATCAGCGAGTTATGTGTATGCGTAGTGAGTTTCAGCGTGACCTTAATTTCTGACCAGTGTCATTTTCAGTATCTCTCAAATGAGCTTCTCTGCCCAGATAAGACTAATAAAACTACTTAAATTACAAATCAGAAGCTGACTTACACTATGCAAATGAAGTGAGTTCCCACTTGGTGACAGAGGATTCATTTGTAACTTAGATTAGAGGCTCCAGTCTGTATTTCTTGGTGACTAATGAATCTGGCCTCAGCAGACCAATTTCTGTTCCACTCTAGTTAATGGCTGCAGCAGTATCACTGTGAGCATTTTGACTATTCTATCTCCCATTAGAGAGAGAAAAAAGCCTTTAACGCTACTTGGAAGTATCTTCCACCTGCCAGGAAGGTCGTGGTGGCTCACAAGGCAGACAGAACGAGGATATTAAGATGGATTAAGCTAATTAATCTTACTCTGACAGTAGCTTCAAACAACTTTTCCCCTTGCTTATTCCAATATCGTACCTCAAAGTAGCGATTTTTGTTGTTCTTTGCACGATGTATGTTCTTTTCCCTCAGTGATTACCAATAGATCAAAACAATTTATATATGGCCTTAATGACATATTATGACTAGGTAAATGGAATAGAGTAAATAAACTTAGTGATTTCAGCTCTCCAAGCCATAGTCAATGTACGCTGTAGTTATCAGTACAAAAGCCTGCCTTCAAATGCTTAACTGACTGGGTTGTATTTTTATTTAATGTTATTTTGTTGGTAATAAATTGAATCTACAAATATGAACATTTACAACTTGGATGGTTGTGAAGACCTTATTCTACTTTTCTGTTGTCCTAAAATTATTAGTATAGGCTTTAAATATTTGGATTGTTCTCTTGATTCTTTTAAAAACAGATCATTGTTTATGAACTAAGGTATACTCTCAAGTGTTTTCTAGCTGGACAGGGAATTGGAAGAGTGAAATGCGCACAGATAATTTATAAACTTTGAAATCATCTTGGCTTTTTTCCCAAAGGTAATAAGTAGACAGTGGTATAAGGCACTATTTTGATTACTGTTTTAGTTCATGTTCTAAAAGACAGTGTGGTTTAACTTTTCATGCATAAATATCAGGCTATTCTAGAGATCTCAGGGCTTTCTATTTAGAACATTTAAATCTTGAGGTTATAAGTAGGAATGACATGTGTGTAAGAGTAATTCCTCAGGTTAAGAGCTGACGTTGGTTGTACTTCTCTTTGACAGTTGAGATACTATTAGATGAGTATAAACGAGCCATCTTTTTATGTTTACCCATTAAAATCAAATAGTGTTCTACTAATCTTCAGCTCCATTTTGAGATGGTAAGATATGTTTCAAGTTGGCCAGGTAGATGTTGTTCAGGTGCTCTTCCATCTTGAAATGAGAGTAAATCATCATGACAGATAAATATCACAATTGTCACTAGTCAGTGAGTGAAAATCACCTTGGTACTAGAAGCGGTCAAAACTAATGATAGTTTTCGAATGGATGCAGGCAATTGTCGACACAGTGGACAATCTTCTGAGACCTGAAGCTTTGGAATCCTGGAAACACATGAATTCTTCTGAACAAGCGCACACAGCAACGATGTTACTCGATACATTGGAAGAAGGCGCCTTTGTCCTGGCTGACAATCTTGTAGAACCAACCAGGGTCTCAATGCCCACAGAAAATATTGGTAAGTGAATATATTGTCAGCTTTAATTTTGATTTAGAAGGTACGTGTTTAAGAGAATGATGCTTCCCTTCTGAATCTGTGTTTTCCCAGAGCCAAACTTCTCTTTTGTCAAATTACAATTTATTGATCACACTTCATAAAATGAAGGCAGAAGCCAAAATCTCTCTGTATCTTTTAAAAGTTGGTTTTATGTAGGTTTTTTTTTTTCCAACTGAAAAATCATTAAAGAAGTTTAGAGTACTTAAATGCCAGAATATGGATGGCGTAAGTAATGAAAGTGCTTGCTGTGGAACTGGGGAAAACGCTTTCCCATTTTATATAACATGTTCCTAATGAATTTAAATTACTTTCTGGAATGTATCCTCCCGGTCAAATATTTTAGGCACACAGAATTTGAGCCAAATGTTTATACTAAACACAACTGCCTTCAGGTGAAAATGTGGTCAACGAACTACATCTCCCATAATGCAGAATATACATGCTTCATAGATTGCAAAATAGCTGCAGATAGTTTCGAAGCACAATTTAGCACTTAAATGCTGGCCGTGAGAGGTAGGAATTCACTTTTGGTGATATTTGAAAAACTCAGTAAGTACAGTAAAATTATATTAATATAGGCTTGAATGATTTAGAATTGTTGGTTATTCAGAGAGGGTGAACTCAGATGACGTTTATAATATCTTAGTAAAGCAAAAAAGTTTCCCAAGCATAAATATAAACAAACAAACAAAAAACAAAAGGGAACACAGACTATTCCTTCCACCAAAAGAGTGCATTGGTGCAATAGATACTGGAAAAAACTATGTGGGATCCCATATCTTATTGCCTAATTGTACCTGCCTAAATCGTGGGACTTCATGTTTTAAAATGCAGAAAATAAAGGTGTATAAATCAGATTATGATAATTGCATTTAAAGTCAAAGGCTTAAGTTTATTTTAAATAACTGAATTTTTAGAAAGAAATAAAGCGTTATTAAAACCATATGTTTTTGTGTACTCTGAGCTTTGGGAATGATAAAGAACTCAGTAACCTCAAATTAGGTGAAACGAGGCGACAGTATGTCAATTGGCCTGCCGTGATCTGGGATAGCGGTCATAAGGAAAATGGTACTCTGCCACAGCCTTAGTAGTAATACAGAATGAATAAAGCTCTCTGTTTTGTCCAAAACTTTCATTATTTTTGGTTAATTTATTTGCTAGCCCAATAAGATTCCTAAGATATACATTGAACAATTCTTCTCAAATTTTTCCAGTGATATACCTGTAAGGATAAAAAAGTGTAAAGTTGATCATCTTAGAGGATGAATCATAGAAAGTATTATTTGAAGTGGCACGTTTGACCTAAATTTGTTTTCAAAATCTTCTAATGGCTATTAAAAAAAAAAAAAAACCACCTGAAATTTCCCTTTTATACCCTTTCCAGGTGTGCAGAAATATTTGATGGGCCAGTCTGATATGCTGTGCTCCCATCAGCTTCATCAGCTTAGCATATATACAGGACACATTGTTAATTAGATATCTGAGATAATTCTATGGCAGCTTGAGACCTAGTCTGAAAATGTAAATGTCCGGGAATATTTTTTTTCTAATACCTGTTTTTAAGAGTTCTAAAGTATTACACTTCATGCTGGTTTCTTTTCTTTTCTTTTTTTTAAATTTTTACCTGAAAAAAGACAGGGCACCTGGCTGGCTCAGTCAGTAGAGCATGTGACTCTTGGTCTTGGGGTCGTGAGTTCGAGCCCCATGTTGGGTGTAGAGATTACTTTAAAAACTAAAAAAAAAAAAAATCTTAAAAAAAATAACAAAAGACATTTTGGTGAAGTTTGTTATAGAATGTAAGTACACATGTACTTTTGATTTCTAAAATACAAACAATTTGGTGGCAAATACCATCCATGATTTAGTATGAGGAAAGCATTTACCTTTTTCCTGGGACTTGTTCTCTTTTTAGACATGAGGACTAAAATAGCCCATTATTCCTTTATGTCTTCACTTTCCCAAAGCTCTTAACTAAATTTAGGGCACGGCTACAATATCTTAGGTATTAAGACAATTTGATTTGACTCCTTAGTGATTTCTCCTTGAATCCTTAGTTTAACTTTATTGTGTGATTTACCCTTATAATACATGACCTCATAAAAATTGTATAATTATATCTCGTATAATTATATTTGATTATAGCTTTTTAAAGTCAATTTGGAGGTATAATTTCTATATAATACAAGCAGTGGTTTTAAGTGTACAGTTGGTGAGTTTTGACAAATGCACACCCATGTGACCAACATCACCTCAGAAGGGCCCTTGATTCTCTTGCAGTAGATCTCCTCATACCCCCAGCCCCCAGTGATCACTGGTCTCTTTTCTGTCACTAATTCAGCTTTGCCTTTTCTGGACCTTTAGTTGAATGGCATCATGCCGTATGTACTCTTTTTGATCTTGCATTTGTTACACAGAACAATGTTTTTGAGATTCATCTGTGTTGGTAAGAGCATCAATAATGCAGTCTTTCATTTTCCTTGCTGAGTAGTATTCCATTATAAGGAAACACCACTAATTGTGTATTTATTCACTTGTTAGGCATTTACGTTGTTTCTACTTTTCCGCTGTTACTGATAAAGCTGCCATTTTCCCACGTGTTTATACTGTTTCATACTCCTAAGTGCTATGAGACTTCCAGTCACTCCACATCCTCACGAACATTTAGGATTGTCAATCCTTTTGATTTTAGCCATATGAGTAGTTTGTAGTATCATCTCATATTGGTTCTGTTTTGCATTTGTGTAATTGCTAAGTTACTTACTACTGATAGCTGTTCAACTCTTACATGCTTATGGACCATTTCATGTATCTTTTTGTGAAGTGTCCATATATTTTGCTATTTTTAATTGGATTGTTTGTCTTCTTAATAATGAGTTATAAAGATTCCTTATGTATCCATTATTCACGTCTTTTGCTGGTTATAGATACTGTGAATATTTTTCCTCAGTTTGTGATTTTCTTTTCATTTTCTTAATAATATCTTGAGAGGAGCAGAATTTTTTCATGTTGACAAAAAAATCACCCATCTTCGACATCTAGTTAACCCTATTTCACTTATTACTCTCACCATTGTATTTTAAAGCAAATTTTAACATCATATTATTATTACTTTCAATACTTTAAAATGTATCCCATGCATTAAAAACACAGTGCCATTGTCATACTTTTAAAAATTAACATAAACAGATTCAAAAGATAACAAAAGTATGTTTAAATTTACTTGATTTTGCGGAGTCACCTGGCTCAGTTGGTTAAACATCCGATTTCGGCTTAGGTCCCAATCTCATGATTCATGGGTTTTGAGCCCCACAGAGGGCTCTCTGCTGTCAGCGCAGAGCCGACCTCGGATCCTCCGGCCTCCTCTCTCTCTGCCCCTCCCCTCCTGGCTCTCTCTTTCAAAAATAAATAAACATTTAAAAAGTAAAAAACTAATTTATGTGGTTTTTGTAAATTTGTTAATGCTTAATTTGTTTTGACCAGGATACAAACAAGTCCCTGTGGTACATTTGATACATTGCTTGAGTCATTTCTCCCTACATCTTTTCTTTAAACCTTTTTCCTTTTTTTGAAGAAATTGAGCAGATGATTTGTACTATGAAATTTCCCACATTCTCGATTTGGCTTATTTCTTCCCACTATATCATTTTACATAATTGATATGTACTAATAATTGGATCTAGAGGCTTGATGAGTTCAGGTTTATTTGTTAATTTGTTTTCTCCAGGAACCTTTCCATTGCATCCTGCAAAAGAGGCACATGTTAGGTTGTCTTTCTTTGAGATCTTATGACTGATTAGGTGGTTTGGGTATTATCAGCCTAATCCATCCATTATAAAATTCCCTATCATTTATTTTCCCAGTGGGCTTAGCAGCCAACATGGCTGTCAATTTAGGCTTATTTATATTGTAATAACAAAAACCCCAAAGTCACAGCAGCTCTCAACAGCAAAGATTTATACTCCTTCAAGCCACGTCACCATTGAGGCTTGGTTTTGGCCCTGCCAAAGTCGGCACCGTGTTGTTTGTACCCTGGGATCCAGGCTTACGGAACCTAGAATGTTGCTGGTCTCCCGGCATCGGCCATAGTTTTTCCTGTACGTTCTCTTTTCTTCCCCTTTCTTCTCATTGGAGCTACTACTTGGTAATGAATTTGGAAACTACAAAGACAGAAAAATATATTAAAATCCTGTCTACACCATTGGTTGTGAGTGAGACTGTCCAGTGAATGAAGTGTATTGGCTGTCAGGAAACCTGTTGAACAAGGCATATGTTATTCCAAGCACACAGAATATATAGATTAAGAGAATATCAGAACTGTCTGTATTCTAGTCACCCAACTGAGCCACACCTGAGTATTGCACCATCTTCGCTTCACATTTTGGGGGAGCTAGTTATTGGTAACGTATAAATCCCTTGGATCCCCTCCTTCTTGATCAGATGAGTGTAACCACCATTCTTAATTTGTTTGCTGGCGTTAGTAATTTTTTTTTTCTAATTTTGCTCTCCGAGTATGTACGTTCAATAGTTGCTTTTTTGTGTTTTTAACATTAATGATTTTACACTGTAGATGTAGTTGTATAATTTTGCCTTGCCATTATAGTTTTCATATTTATGCACGTTGATATGTGCATCTCTAGTTTATTCGTTCAATCTAACAATACACCACAATGATTTGACTGCCAATGATAGATATTTTAGTGGCCTGTGCTTTTTGGCTGATAATAAGGAAAACCGTGAAGGTTTTTGTATATCTTCATGCTCATATGTATGTGCCTTCCTAGACATATATGGACACACACCTAGAAATAGAATTTTTGAGTGATGGAGCAGGCCCATCTCCTTTATTAAATACCGCCAAGTTGCTTTCTAATATTGTTTACCAGTTTACATTCTCACCTTTAATACCATTGTTCTTCATCAATCTCTTTGCTAAATACACTTCATTATTGACGTAAGTGTTATTCTAATGGGTTTGAATGGACCACATTATTGTTTTAATTTGCAGTTCTCAGATTACTTAATGTCTTTATTGGGTATTTTAGTTTTCTCTCCTGTGAATTTGTTGTCCACAGGTTTTGCCTATACATTTATTTTTCTGTAGCTAATATATTCTGGACACCGATTCTTTGTAGACTATATAGTTTGAAAACATTCCTAGCATCTCTTCTCTTTTTTACTTTGCTTATGATATCTTTTATTTTACAGGATAATGAAGTCAGATTTATCAGTGTGTTCTTCTAGGGTAGGACTTTTTGTGTCTTAAGAAATACTTTAATTGGGGCACCTGGGTGGATCGGTCAGTTAAGGATCCAACTCTTGATTTCAGCTTAGGTCATGAACTCACCTGTTAGGCTCTGCACTGACAGCCCGGAGTCCGCTTGGGATTCTCTCTCTTTGCCCCTTCTCTGCTTGTGCTCTCTCTCTCTCTCTCTGTCTCTCTCTCTCTCTCTCTCTGTCTCTGTCTCTCTCTCAAAATAAATAAATGAACTAAGAAAAAAAACTTTCCTTTTTGGTGTCCTCAAAAATTTTCCCTGCTATGTAGTTATACTTGTAACTTTATAAATGATCTTATACTTTAGAAATGACAAAATTGTGCCTTTTTTTTTACAATTATGTTCTAATCCAGCTGAAAATTATTTTTGTTGATGATATGAGGGAAGAAACTAATTTGGTTTTTGTTTTCTGTTGCCTTTTTTTTTGATAATATAGATAATGTGTTGTTTCAGTACTTTTAGTTCATAATTCATTTTTCCCCCAGTGGTTTGTAATGATATCTGTCATTTCTATGCATGTTAGAAGTGTGTTATACATTGCTCCTTTTGTTTTTGTTTCAATACTGCTAATGTCTGGTAAGTTCTTTAAATTCTGCTCCGTGAGGAATTACTGTAGCTGCTCTTGGCATGTCTTTTCCATGTGAATTTTAAAGTCAGTTGTCAAATTCCACAAACTCAGAAAATATTATTGGACTTTTCATTAGAATTAGGCTGATTTTGTAAATTGATTTTGAAAGAAGTGTCACGGTTCTATTTACTTGTTGAGGTCTCCCAAATAAGACCTTGTATAATTCTCCATTTTTTGTTAGTTCTTCTAATAAAGTTCTACATTTTTTCCATTAATATCTTGCATTTTTAAAATCAGTTTTATTCTTAGATAACTTACACTGTTTGTTTTTTATTTTAAATAGTATCTTGGGACCCCTGGGTGGCTCAGTTGGTTAAGCATCTCACTCTTGATTTAGGCTCATGATTTAGGAACCATGATCTCATGGTTCCTCAGATTGAGCCCCATGTCAGGCTCCGCACTGACAGGACAGAACCTGCTTAGGATTTTCTCTCTCTCTCTCTCTCTCTCTCTCTCTTTCTCTCTCTCCCTCCCTCCGCTCCCCTCTCCCTCAGTCACTCCCATCCCCCCTCAAAATAAATAAATAAACTTTAAAAAATAGTACCTTTTTAAAAATTGCATATTGTAATTGTTTATTGTTTGTTGTACAGGATCACATTTGATTTTGCTGACTGCACCCTTGCTAAATTCTTTTACTTCCAATCATATATAGAGTCTCTCTTAAAATTACTGTGCTGTTAATTATATTTTCTGTAAATAATAACATTTTGCTTTTTTCTTAAGTTCTATAACATTTTTCTTGAATTACTGCATTAGGTAGGTCTTTTAGTACAATGTTAATAAATAAAACTCCTAATAGGAATCATCCTGACTTTAAAAAGAATGTTTCTTGAGTTTTTCATCAATCTTTGCATGTCCGTTTGGAAAGATAAGCTTTATCTGATAACAAAATCTTTATCTTGGCAAAGATTTTTTTCTTTTATTCTTACTCTTCTGTAAAGTTTTTTTTTTTTTTTTAATAATTTAATGGGTATTGAAGTTTGTTGAATTATTTTGGCTAATAATTTTTTTCATCTTTAATTTCTTAATTTGGTGAATTACTTTAATGTATTTTGCAATGCCCTTTTGAGTTAAACTCAGTCTGTTCAGGATATTATACTTAAAATATATGTATGATTTATTAAATATTTTTGCATCCTGTAAATAAGTGAGAACATTCTATGATTTCTTTCCCTGTGCTGTTTTATGCATCAAGATTATATAAGTCTCGTGAAATGAGTTGAAAAGCATTCTTTTTCTATTTTCTGGCAGTTTTTTAAGAATCAGCATACATTTAGCTATCAGTTATTTTTTTAATGGTCATAAATAGAGTTTTTCATTTATTTTAGGCAGTTTTTTTGTTTTTTGGAAGTTTTCCCTTTTATCGATTTTTAAATTTACTTATTTATTGATACAATTTTATTTATTGATATAAAGTTGATTATTGATTCTCTACAAAGATCTGTATTAATGATCCTTTTAAAATTCAAATTATTAATTTTTTACTATGGACATGATTTTTAAACTTACGTAAATATATGTTGAATTAAAGCTTGAATTAAAGCTTTACTTTACTAAAAAAGTAAATATTTGTTGAATGAAATTAACTCTTTGTACATGTAAGTCTGTATTTGGAACTTTTCATGAGAACTCAAAGGATTTCAGTCTTTCACCCTGTCTTCTGTCTTCTGTAAGAAAAGTTAATAATTGAGAGTCCCTTTCAGCATAAAAGGAGTGAGGTATACATTAGATGTATATTTTTCCTCTCTTCTTCCCCCCTTCTACCTCCTTTTCACATACATGGAATCTGATATAAAGAGAGGGGATCATCTACCTACCCACCTACTTAATATTTCTAAGCATGGGTCAGTAAAATAAATATTTTTAACCAGCTTCTGCAGCTTATAGAATTCTAAAATCTGTATGACTCTGATTATCAACTTGTAGTTCAGGTGCTTGACATGTAGTCTGATAGCTTATAAAAATCTTCCAATGTTATGATTTCATATTTACTACTAAGTCTATATATACTTTACAGAACAAATTTGTGAAAGATTAAAAAAATAAGTTATTATCCAAAGGTAACTGTAATGGTATAAGCCCATATTTGTAAAAAGAAAGGGGGTAGGTGAATTAATCATATCTCTGTGTGTGTATGTGTGTGTGTACAAACACATACACACATATTTGTCTAGGTATAGAAATCGCTATGCAAGAATATACACCATTAGAGTGAAATTCAGAGAAAAATGTATGGACTCTATTGAATTATTAAGAGTATCTGTTACTTTTTAAAATCTAATGGATGAAACTAATGAATTTTGTATATAATCCCTCTCATTTCATCAGTAAAATGACATATTCTAATTATTAATATAAAAAAGTTGACTTTAGTAGAACCAATAATGCTTTTCCATTCTTTTAAAAACTTAAATGAATATTGATATAAAGTATTGCAATCTTTATTGGAATTACAGTAGACAGTGTTTATGTTATGACTATTATATTTTTGAAACAAAGTTAAACAACATTGGTCTTGTTGATTAGGTAAATGTTCTTAGTGTTCTATATCAGCCTGTTCCCTTTCCATAAATTTTCGAATGTAGGAATAAAGTACAGTGGTTCGTAAACTTTTACTATAAAGGCCCGAATAGTTAGCCTAGGCAACTAAACTACATGGTCTAAGTTACAAATACTTAACTGACATTGTAGAAACTGAGCAGCTATAGACAATAGGTAAATGAGCAAACATGGATGCATTCTCATAAAACTTTATTTACAAAAAGAGGTGGCAGGCCAGATTTGGCATACAGGGCATAACTGTTAAGTTATGGCATACATAACTTAAAAATGTAAAGGTTATTAGTTACTAGTGAGAATTAAGGGGAAGGTTTAAAATAATGCCAGAACATTTTCTCATAAATATGCTGTGCTGGTCTCACTATGTTCAGAAATTAGAGAAAACCAAGTATTGCAAAATTGAGCTATATAATTTATTATGTATGAAAATATCATATACATAAAAAATAGATGTATACATGCAATAAAGGCATTCAAATATATACTTCATATTTTATTTTACCATTGTCATGGAATGTGCCTTGAAAAGTTATTTAATGTACGGAACAAAAAAAAACCACTTTGAAATATTTTTGTTTATTTTAATGGTATAAATGAAATTTTAAAAGTTGTGTGCTTTTAACTCTTACGCAGTTCCTAGGATAAAAGTCAGGAATTAGTTCATGACAGAAGATACAAAATCATGGGAAAAAAGTTAAAATGATTATATGAAATGTTTTAGAGTTATCAGTAAAGGTTTAACTTAGAGTAATTTAGTTTATGATTTTGTTGAAATTTAACAGTAAAATTTTATAGGCAGAAAAAAAAAGAAGCAGTGGTTTTCCAGGCAATTATCATGTGCCGCTTTGTAGTTTAAAGAATGTCCTTTTTTCCTCCCCTTTATCTTTTGCCTCCTCCAGTTCTGGAAGTGGCAGTGCTCAGTACAGAAGGACAGGTCCAAGACTTTAAATTTCCTCTGGGCATCAAAGGAGCAGGCAGTTCAATCCAACTTTCTGCAAATACTGTCAAACAGAACAGCAGGAACGGTAAGATGGAGCAGAATCTTTTAACAAATGACAGGATTTTTTGTTCATTTAAACCTGTTAATCCCCAAAATGCTGCATATTTAACTCTTAATATAACAATACTACTTATCATTTAAAAGCAGATTTAAAATAATGCCTTCCTCTTTCCCAAGAAATTTAATCCAAATAAAGAGTCCAGAAGGATTCTTCCCTTTCATTCTTATTTGGATGTATCTTTTCATTCGTAAGCATATTTCCCGTAAAGGCATACGACTGTTTTTTACCTTCCTAGGGCTTGCGAAGTTGGTGTTCATCATTTACCGGAGTTTGGGACAGTTTCTAAGTACAGAGAACGCAACCATAAAACTGGGGGCTGACTTTATTGGTCGGAATAGCACCATTGCAGTGAATTCCCACGTCATTTCAGTTTCAATTAATAAAGAATCCAGCAGAGTATACTTGACAGATCCTGTGCTTTTTACCCTGCCACACATTGATGTAAGTTATATATGCTAATGAAGTTACAGAAGGTTATAAAACCAGTGAGGACGGAAAGCAAAACTTGAAGTGCTGGGGACAGGGAGAAAGGGAATGGAGAGAAGGCAAAGAGGAAAGAAAAGACCTTTCCATTTGAATTTCAAATGTTGGACTAGGTCAGAGACATAAGTTTATTTAAGTCTGTGAACATAAAATTAAATGAGCCTGGTTCAGTGATTATTAGAACTTAAGTGTATTCTTAATGAAAGCTAATTCAGTAATCAACAGGAAAATGTAAATGACTGTAATTTGTTTTAGAATGAAAATTAACTCTTACCTTAGCAGCAGGATAGCCTAGTATTAACTGTTAGGACTCTGCCTTTTTAGCATGGCAGACCTTTTTGTTTGTTTTTCTTCTTTTTGATTTTACTGATCATATGCAACACAATGGTGATCAAGTATTGTGGTGTTTTTAAAAATCTAGACTTGAAGAGAGGTGATTCCTCTGCTGTGCCTTAGAATGAAGTTGGCAGTTAAATCATTATCCTGTGTTGGAAGATTGGCTGCAGAATTTTGGCTTCTGTTACAAGCAGAGTGAATACGTGCCCACAGATAGCCAAGTGATCCCCAGAATTGGCAAAGAAAAATGAATTTGTGCACTGTTCTCTTACATCTGCTGCAGTTAGTCCACTCTTTTAAAACCTTGACGATGCTGACATGTCACTTAGAATAAAAATGGGCCCCAAATAGATTTTTAAAATACTTGGTCCTTACAGAATTTTCTCAGAACAAATTCAAGGGTCTATTTTTGTCAGAAAAGAAAAAAAATGATTCCAATGTACCATCAGTATGTAAAATCATAAGATGGAAATTGTAATTGTGGAAAATGGGTCTTTGGTAATTTAGAGTACACTTTAGAGTGTTTCGGACTATAAAACCCCTTTTAAGTTAGATATCTGCCTTGTATAACATAGTCTACAATTTTGCTGATGAAAAACTTTATAGTCCGAAACATGCAAAGTTTAATCTAAATTACCTTTTACACATATTAAACAATTGCTATTGCCATCTTAGAGTGTAAAATCCTAATTTTATCTTGTCATTTTATTTCCCAGCCTGACAATTATTTCAATGCAAACTGCTCCTTCTGGAACTACTCAGAAAGAACTATGATGGGATATTGGTCTACCCAGGGCTGCAAGCTGGTTGACACTAATAAAACTCGTACGACGTGTGCATGCAGCCACCTAACCAATTTTGCAATTCTCATGGCCCACAGGGAAATTGCAGTAAGTATTTGCACTTCTAATTAGTAGCAGAGAAAAACCTCAGAGATTCAAAACAGCTTGGGTAACAGTCCCGTCTTTGGGTGCTTATCGGAACTAAAACTTAGCAAACAAAGTAGTGTGAATTTCTGATTGTCTCTACACTGTCCGTATATTTTAGGAGGTCTTGGCCCTATATTTATTGTTACTTCTCAAAATCTGCTTTACAGACTTGTTCTGAGTTTTTCTCCTTTGGGCAGGTGTTCGGCAGAGGCAGTCAGGGATTTAAAAAAGGAGGAGAAATAGGTCCTACAAAAGAGACTGAGGATTCTAAAATTTAACACACCCTCCCCATCTGGAATGTCTGAATCTCGTTTTACAACTTTGGCTTTAAGTTTTCCTAACAACGTTGCACACTGCAAAACTGCAGATTTTGAAGGGTCGGGATAGCTTCTGGAACATTTCTTCATGTTCCTTTCCGTGATTAAGAGAATGATAGCCAGAAGATAAAACATTTTAAGAAATATAGCGTGAAAACTCTCAGGTCTATTGTGTTCTTTGGCTCTTAGTATATAAATAAATATAAAAAGTCAAAGGGAAAATGGAAGCTTAAAATTTTTTGTTAGCCAGGACAGTCATTAAGATGCCAATTATTTTTTTTATCATAACTGAGTATCCTTTATTGTAGTATATAAATATTCTTCTGTGTTTATGTAGGTAATTATCTCAGTCATTATTTTGAAATAATTGGGCTCTCGCATTATTTTGTACGTAAAATCTTCCACTTTCGTAGGTCGTTCTTTGGATATAAAAAAGTTCATGAGATAATATTGAACTCTGTTACACGATCAAGTTTCCTTTTTAGTTTTGAACCTTGTTTGAATACATGAGAATGTTCACAGAGTTTAGTATTTAAAGATGAGCTGTCACATGTGAAAGCTACCTTATCTTTAGTTGATACAATGCAGAAATACTAACGTTCCTCATATTGTTTTTATTTCAGTACAAAGATGGAGTTCACGAATTACTCCTTACCGTCATCACCTGGGTGGGAATTGTCATTTCCCTTGTTTGCCTGGCTATATGCATCTTCACCTTCTGCTTTTTCCGTGGCCTACAGAGTGACCGCAATACTATTCACAAGAACCTTTGTATCAACCTTTTCATTGCGGAATTTATTTTCCTAATAGGCATTGACAAGACGAAATACATGGTAAGCACCCCTTCAGCTTATTGCCCTTGGATCTCTGAAAATTACTATAACACGTGTGAATCCACACATGATGTCGATATTGATATTTGACCTTGTAAACTTAATATAGTTGACGATGATGATGTTGGAGGGTAATTTGTAACAAATTAAAAGAGAGTGCTGCAGTCATTAAGTATTATTACTGTGAGTTAATTCATTTCTTGTATCAAGGCGCAGTAGCATTTTTCTGGGTTGTTATTAAGACATGTGATTTGAATAGAAGAGCTCTAGGGATACTGACGTGAAAAAATCCTATTTTTACCATTTTCACTTCGCTTATGGAGTCATTCTGACTAGTGATCATTTCTTCATCTTCTAGCAATTTGTTCATCACCATGAGGTCTCAGTGTCAGTACTTCATAATTAGTTAATGCTTTACCCTCTATCCATCTGCGCTGGATGAATTTAAGAATGCTTCACATACGACAGGAAAATATCATTAGGAATCACAGCCAGGATATTCATCATTAAAGTGAATTTTTAAATTCTGTTATTGAAAAAAATAGAAGTAATATATTTTATTTAGAACAACTGTTCCAAAGATCTATGGAGCAACTAATCCGTACGTAAAATATTCTGATTTAATAATAGATAATTCTGGAAGAGAAATTAAGGTATGTTTTCTTATCTGCACTTAAATTTCACTAAAAATAGTTATATCTTCCAGTGATGAAATTTCTGGCACACCTGGCCTTATATTCTATAAGCATTAAACTCTTCAAATTTGGCGTTTAGAACTCATTTCCATTTATTTAAAAAATTTTTTTAAAGAAACAGTGGTTTCTTTAACGTTTATTTTAAAGACAGAACTATCAGTGAATATTGTGTAATTTTGGCGTAGTCTGTATTCATGTGTTCTCTTTTGTGCTTTTTTTTTCTTTTCCTTTACAGATTGCTTGTCCAATATTTGCAGGACTACTACACTTTTTCTTTTTGGCCGCTTTTGCTTGGATGTGCCTAGAAGGTGTACAGCTCTACCTAATGTTAGTTGAAGTTTTTGAAAGTGAATATTCAAGGAAGAAATATTATTATGTTGCTGGCTACTTGTTTCCTGCCACAGTGGTTGGGGTTTCAGCTGCTATTGACTATAAGAGCTATGGAACAGAAAAAGCGTAAGTAATTGCAAGCGACCTGAGTGTTTTTCAAGTGAATAATTTTTTAAAGCCTGTTAGCTGTCAGTGAGGGGCCCTGACAGACTAAAATAGCATCTGAAAGCTTTATTGGTAAGAGAATGGGCATGCCGTGCACAAATTACAATCAAGTCTTTTGTAATTTTCTAGGTTCAGAGGATTTGTACTCTAGCGAGGCAGATTCTAAATTATGGACTTTCTTTTTAACACAAAAGATTGACCTGAAACAAATTGAAAAAGTAAATAACTTTTTGGCCTTAGAAAGATATTAAGTAAAAATTCTTCTGAACTTAAAGCATCTGACAGGTTTAACTACTCAGTTTTAACCTAATGCTTCATTAGCTCTCTTTGTGCAGCCGACCCTCTAGCTAACTCTCATTCTGAATTGTGACAGTAGCACATTCCATCCCATATGTTCTACTTTGATAATATTTTATCAGGCAGTTTGAAAGGATTAAAATAAGTCACTGTCTTTCATTTATAAAAAATATAGATATTTATGGAAAATGACAGAAGGTAGACATAGCCATGTTTCTAAGGATTTTATTTGCTAGAGGCATGAATTTGCCTTCCAATTCTGTTTATTTTTTCCTTTGATAAAATTAGTTATATAAAGATTTCTTGGACTAAAGAAAGCTTTTTGACTATACAGATGATGAAAGACAAATAAAAGAAATTCAGTGGGGATTCAATGTTATATGAAAAATGAACCACTAAGTAAAATCTGTCTTAATAAGTTTATGCATCATTTACTCTAATACTAGATGAGTGCTATGCTTTGATTTTTTTTTTTTTTATCTCGTATTCATCCATTCCCAGCTGAGGTATTATATTTATGCTGTACTGTTTTGAAACAAACATAGCAGCTGAACATTTTATTTTGTCTGTTATGTTCCATAGGGTTAAGTGCTTTATCTCAGATACAGATCTGATAGGCAAATTTTGAAGATAAGAACTTAAAAATGATGAGACGATTTGGACTATCGAGTGTCAGGTTTTTCTTAGTGAAGTTAGAGATCTTATGAATCAGGGACTGGGTGTTGTGGGGTTTATTCTTCTCCCCATACAAGCATAATAATGTATGCCTTTACCAAATTTAAAAACTGAAATGAAAAACAGTAGGTTGAAGTAAATAAATTACTACTGTTTACATCAAAGCCGACTCAGAGTTATTAAAATTATTCTTACCTGTGATAAGTGAATTTTCAAAAGCAAATGTAAAGATAGTTTTTGATAGATTTTTAAAATTCTGTTTTTTTGTAATTTTGAGGATCCATTGAAGCTACTTAATACATACTCTTTTCTTTTCATAATAGTTGCTGGCTTCATGTTGATAACTATTTTATATGGAGTTTCATTGGACCAGTTACCTTCATTATTCTGGTAAGGAGACTCTATTTTCCCTTCATTTTTAGTTTGCTGCTTTAGCATTGCTATTGAAACAGGGATAATTGCTTTCATTGTTAATTTATCTATGCTTTCAAAGATTTATAAACATATCTAGCCTACAGGGTAAAATTATAAAATATATTTTAAATGTTATACCATTATTGAGAGTTTATATATTGCTGATTAGTAGTATTTCTGAAAAATCCTCTTTCCTCTAAAAAGTACTTTTTTTAATCTAATTTAGTTTGCTACAGTGTGATGTCATAATCTAAAAAAATTATCTCTATATATAAGCCATGTAAAATTTATCTATATACAAGCCATGTTAAGATCACATGATTTGAGCCTAGTTTAACAATTAGTAAGGAATAACTGAAGTGTATATTTTGTTTTTGAGTAGTGAATTTTTTGCTAAGAGTT
The DNA here is from genome assembly GCF_018350155.1 of Leopardus geoffroyi. Taxonomy (NCBI): domain Eukaryota; kingdom Metazoa; phylum Chordata; class Mammalia; order Carnivora; family Felidae; genus Leopardus; species Leopardus geoffroyi. Next base: position 68,871,592 of record NC_059328.1, read on the forward strand.
TTAGTTCAGGAAGTTATGTCTCCAAAACCTGTAATACTAGCCCTGTACCAAGTTATGTGGCATTTATAAATTAAATGAATGTTTTATGGAATTGAAAGAACATTAGCTTAATATTTATTACATTAATTTCCATGTAATTTAGTACTTTTAAATAAATATCCATACCCTAAATTCTTGTGGGGGAACAAAAAGATTTTAAGTTGAGATTAATAAATGAATATTAAATCACTTTTAAACTCATTAGAAATAAAATTATTTTTCTAAGAGTTTAAAATCCCAAATAAAAATATTGGTCTTTAAGAAATATAAAAAAAATAATAAATTTGATACAAGTTAACTATAGTGACATTAAAGTGTTTAACTGCTTATATTACCATTAGTCAAATATTTGAAATATAGTTGAAATAAAAGGATGTAGCTAAAATATTTGGACTTAAAACTTTGAAAAGGAAACATAAACAAGTTTAAATATTGTCTATATCTTTTAAGTACCTATTTTAAGGATTTTTTTCTTCTTTAAAAGAAATGACACACATGAGCTTATTAGGATATTTCTGTAGTTAACTGGTGTTTCATAAAATTGAGAAAAAATTTTAGTAGTTCAAGGAAACTCAAAACTACTTCAAGTGTATGCACTTTTGTCCTTAAAATGAATTATTTTATACACCATACAAAGCAAAATGAAAATTTGAGGTGAATGCCTGTATGAATCAAACCAGTAAAACATGTTCAAGTGTTCCTAGAAAAGCTGATTTCTCACCAGAATTCTTCAATCCAAATGATTGCCCCAGTTTTTGTTGTTGGTTTAAGTTAACATAGCCTAAGCCATTCTTAAAATAAATGGTAAACAGCTGACAAGAAGTGGCATGATCCTTAAAGACTTCTCTTTTTTCCCCTGAGCCCTTGGCTAAACATATTGATACTTTGAAAATTGTAGAGACCATTTTAGGGGTATTTGGTCTATAAAAGTATCATGTGTTCACTTCTGTTGTGCTACAGTTTTGTTTATTTCTATCTAAAAATAAATACTGACTTTAGAGTATTAACTTTGTCACTTGGCCTAAAGACTTTAATGTTCACATATAGTCAGCTTCTAGGAAGAAAATGGGTAAAGCACATTTTATTATACTTCCCACCTACAGTGTGAGCCTACTATTATTTAGTAGCCTTGTTGTCATTATTACCCTGTACCAAATAATTTAGGTTGAAATGTGAAGGGCTTTTGGGAATAGTGTTCCCAACTTAAAAATAAAAACAAAAACACAGCAGTTAGCTGTTTTGACAGTACAGATCCTAGGAGTAATTCTCCTGTAACTGCTTTGCCCTCTAATTATCCCAACACAGAGAGACAGAGTGATATAGAAGGGTAAAACATCTTGCATGTGACCTAAATTGAGATATGATATGATAGGATTGTACAGCACATTTGTTGAATGTTAATATATTTATATTACATATATCCTGATGATAAAGGATATTTAAAAGTCAATTCAGACACAAATCTTAATAATACAAGTTGTATCGTATACTACCCTTTGAAGGAGTACTCTTACAACAAAAATTACTTATCAATATTCCTGGAAAGTATAGTTTTGCATTTCCAACTTTTCTGAATTGAAGCCATTTAATTTAGTAGTATTAAATAAGTGTACATTTTTAATAATGTTCTATGAAGAAAAATAACATGCTATGGAAGATAAAACTCCTTGCTTCTGTATTTCTATAGACTGTCTTGCCTACAGGCACTAGAGTTATTATATCTATGAGAAAAGTGCTTGTAAGTAATGAGCAGTGGGAAACCATTAGTATGCCTGAAATGGTTTAATGAAAGCTTGGATCATGACACGTCAGGAGCTGTTCTTATCATTTGGACAGCTCCATCTGCATCGTTAATAATTAATTCAGTTCAGTAAGAGTTCAGCTCACACACTCATTTAGAAGTCTTCTTCAGAGAACACCTCTCCGGCTGCTAGTCCCAGGGAGAAATAGGTTTCTGCTTGGCTAACAGCAAAGATCTGGAGATACAAGTGCAGTTTTAGAGTTGCATTTGCCAGGTAGCAAAAGCTCCAGGGAGGACAAAAAGGGTCAGAACATGTGCAGTTCAGTTAGGTTACTTCAGAGTGGTGTTTCTGTTCTTCTGTCTTATCATATCCATGTCAGCACTGCAAGCTGTGGAATGAATTTTAAGCTGCTAAGCTTAGACGGATGTGATTCAATTGAGCAGGCTGACGACTGTAAAACAAACTGTGGGCTCCTATAACCGGTGGTACCTTATTCTTTTTCTAAACTTCTTTGTACCTTTGTGTCATCCATATGGGTGACGATTAGCTATGCCGTATCATTAAGTGGAGAACTTTATCAACAAATTATACTAGCAGATTATTTATACAATAATTTATGAAATTATTGTTTAGAGATAGGTAAAAGTGTGTTATTTGTCATTAGAAGAGAAGGAATGCCCCATTTGGTGATTTACTCTATTTTGCTGAGTAGGAAAAATGTGCTTCTTCTGAATTTGCTTGCTGTCTCTTCCACATAGAATTCTATTAAGAGATATCCATCTACCTATTTATCGGTGTGTACACACAACACACACACACACACACACACACACACACACACACACACACAGCAGAGTTAAAATCTGATTAATTCCTGGATGAGTTGCCTCATCGTTGCCTCATCTCTAAAATTAATCATCAGTATGGGCATTTAGGCTAGTGGGTTGACATACACTATATAATTCAGCCCTAATACTGTGCCCACTAGTGGCTTCTATGTGGATGATTGAGTAAATGACATGCACTTCCCAGGTTTAGACAAATCTTTGTGTACACGGTTTTAATTGTCTCTTTCCTTTCTCACTGATGCATAGCATCAAAGTATGCACTATCCCAAAATCTGTACTATGTTTAAACTTAGTAGTATTTATGTTAGAAAGAAGAAAAAAAAAGCAAGTGGACAGAAAGTGGCTCCATTGGAATTTGGAATAAGAGCAGCACGTGAAGGGCTGCCTTTTTGTATGCTTTCCAGGAAGAAATAGGGGAAATTCCATTTGATGGTTGGGATTTTTTTTTCTTTTATTTTTTTAAATGCATACCAAATGCAGGAAAGTAAATTGGGAAGAAATAAAAGTGAGGAGAAAGAAATCCCTTACTCTAATCAGGAAAAAAAAACCACACACACACACACACACACACACACACACACAGAAGTTTATGGCTGTAAAGAGCCATTTATGTCCTGAGGAAAATGCAAAGAAGGAAGAACTCAGATTTGCAGTTGGTACTTCATTTGAAACTAACTTTTTTTGGCTTTAAGTGACTATTTTGTATGATAGGTTTAATCAAAGATATTTCTATCTGCCCTTCAATTTCTTGTTCTGATTCTCTCAGTTACATTTTAAGAGAACAAGAAAGGAGAAGGGAGAGGGGGAAAAACATCTACTGAAATAGTTTACTGTACAAACTCATGACTCTTATCAAGACTGTATCACCTCCTGAAAAAGATCACAGCCAACAATATTTTTTCTATGAAAATAAATATATTTACCTTTTTTTTTTTTTTTAGCAGTGGAGACAGAAGAGAACTCTAAAACCTCATTTTAAAAAATTATTTACACTTCAGGAATCGTTCTATTTAATTCCAGAAAGGATTTCACTGTCATCCATTTTGGTGATAGTATATTAAAATGTTCAATACCTTATGTCATTTAAGTGTCTTTTTCATTTCTTTAATAGGACTAATAAATACATTGTTGGTGAGATTTTTATTTTTAGTGTGGAACTGGGGAAAAGAGAGTATCTTACACTTAGCAATTTTTTTTTTTTTTTGGCCATTTTATATTGTAGTTCACGATATGTCTAGTGTGCCTTTTTTCATTATTACTTTGTCTTGAAATGATGGTATTTTGTCACTTTGAAGGTACCGTTCCCTCATTATTTGTATATTTTCAAGTCATATTTCAAAGTCTAAATTAGTATTGGCTTTAACTATAAATTTCTTGGCACCTAAATATTAGTGCATTGGTTATGATTCTTGTGTTTAGTTTTCTTTAATCAGAGAACTCAGACATTTTTGAAATAATCTGAGTGCAAAACTCCTTCTGTGATTTTATGATTATTTTTCTGATATTTTTAATTGTTTTTAAAGAGATTCATTTTTAAGACATCTTTTTAAAACACTAAATTAAAGAGTGTTAGAAACTACAGCCTCTTTTTAAGACTCAGTTTTATGGGTTTGTGTGATGTTTAGCTATGTGAGTAGAACACAAACAGGTTTGAGAAAATAGAACTAAGTGTTAGATATACAATTTGTCTCCTGGGAGTAGAAGTACGTGGACATTGTAGCCATTTGCTGATTATGGGACAGCAGTGTTTTACAAAGAAAAAGAGAAATAGTTCTTCTAGCAAGCCAATCAGGGAGAAGTCATTTGAACAGCATACCTCTTGTGTTCAGAATTTCTTTGAAGTTGTAATTTATTTATTAATTTACTTATTGTTTATCTTCAACTCATTCACCAACTCTTCAGTGATTTCTAAAATGGATTACTCTTCATAGACGTAGAACCCTTTTTTTGTTGTTGTTAAATACAGAGCTAGTTTAATTTTGTTTTGCTAGCAAACTCTTAATTTTCTCACCAGAATAAATTGGTCAGTTTTGTTTGTAAAGATGCTGGACTGTGGAGCCTGTGCACAGTATATTGAATCTCAGCACTGACATTATAGTGGCTAAGTAATCTTTGGCAAGGCATTTAACCTCTCTGAATGTAACATGGCTCTCCAAGTGCTTCCTGTTACCTCTGGAGATAGATAGATAGGGTTGTTGTTGGTTTTCCCATTTTGCCGAACTTGTATGTATTTTGAATATATTGTATTTGTAACTAGAAAGAAGCATTAAACACATACGTTACAAAAAACCTCAGTAGGATGAGGAGAGAGGAAGGGGAGATGTAGCTAACACTGTTTCTTAAAGATTAAATAAGAGATTTTTTTTTCTGTGTCACATTCAACTTGGTTAGTCTTCAGTCTTTAAAAAATGGCTTTGTATCATATATTTTAAAATGTTTATTTATTTTTGAGAGAGAGAGGAAAAAAAAGAGAGAGAGCACAGGCAGGGAAGGGCAGAGAGGGGGGACTGAGATCATGACGTTAGCTGAAGTCAAATCCTCAACCAACTGAACCACCCAGGCGCCCTGCTTTGTATCACATTTAAGCTTTAATTCTATTTTTTATAGGTAGATTTCATTTTCATTTCCAGTGTTATTGGAAAATGTGTTACTTCTTAAATAACAGATTTTTGTCTAATTGTCTTCATTGAAAAATATGTTGGGATGTGTTCATCCTCAAGATTTCACATTTTCTACTCGTTTTCCTTTAATAGCAATCCTTTATACATCCACATCTTTTCACATTCACATTCTTTATTTTTTTTCTCATTTATGCATTATAGTGGGTAGCTTTTTTCCTTCCTGCCATGTACTACTACTAACTGCTACTACTACTATTATTTTATTCCTGAGGGAATAACTAACATGCTTAGAAAGTGATGAACATCAAACTGGGGCCCTGTGTGCTTCAGGAAATTGTGTAAGAAAAGGAAGAGGGATGAAACAGCACTGGGTGCAGAATTATGGGGTGAAAGAAATCAGTGTTTCTATGAGGACATTTAAAAAGAAGGGTTGAGAGATTTAAAGGATTTTAACTCTGAATACGTTTTTGTGTTTATTTGGGGTCTGGTCTGTTTGTTTTTAGGGTACGTAGCATTCTTATTTGTAACTATTCTCTACTTTTACTAGTGAAGATGTACTCTTGCATAAAACAAAGAGTAAAAACACTGTTGATTTTGCCTTTAAAAAAATTAGAGATATACTGTACCATCATTCTTTAGAAACTAAATCAGATATTTACCGTACTACCAAAAGGATCTCCCTAATTTCTCAAAGGAAGAAAATGTGTCTTAACCACAATACAGTAAGCACATTCTTGTGTGGAGCAGTAGGGTCAATAAATATTTGTTGAATGAATTGCCCGTGAAAATGCAAGCCATTTGCTTATATAGTGACCAACTGGAATAATCGTCAGAATATAAAGGTAGAAAAATGTTTCTACAAATCGGTTTGCTTTTTCTCTAGACAAGTATTTTAATAAATTAATTTTTAAATAGTTTTTTAAACAGAGAGCTTCTTTTGTCCTTCTTTTGTTAATGTTAAGTAATTAACATGAAACGATAGAATGCTATCTGCCAACACTTGCAAATTATGCCCATTAACCTCATTTTATCCCTTAAGAGGAAATTCTACTTCTAAGGGAAATAATAAGGCACAGTTGACAAAATGAGTGATAAACAGCTTAGATTAAAGCCTTCACTCTGTTCCTAAACTCATCATTAGGAAGGGCTTGGAAATTTTATTTATTGGCCTAAGTAATTTTTTCCTAATGATAAAATCAGAAGTAGTGATGAATGAGTAAAATAATGTTATCACTTTATCAGATGGTGTTGTGACTCAGTAAAAATGATCATGTTATTATCACAAAATTATATTGAGTGTTTACCACCAAGGAATTGCTTTTGTCCCTGTTTGTCCTTTTCTGAATACTCCATTTGGGCTTGCTTGCACTCTCTGTAAGCCAGGTAAAGCTCACAAAATATAACTTTGTTTTGTCTTTCTAAAAGTAATAATCTGAAGTGAATAAAATGTCAAATCCAGGAGTGATCAAGCTTTTAAGTTCTATTTTTGGAGCATAAGAATGGAGCTGCCTTCTCTCTGTCCAGCGTTCTTCCAGGTTTCTGTAGAAGCAAATGCAAATTACAAACCCTTATCTCTCTTCAGTCAAAACATGTCTATTCTTCTGAGTTCGCTCCTGTTGACCTCCCAGGCCTTCCTTCCCTGTCAGGTTCCATCTTCCCCAGTTTGCTTTTGTTTGCATTTCGATTTCTCTGCACAGCTCAGTGTTTGGAGGGACTCTAAAACACTGTTTAGAGGGACTCAAAATAGCCTTTCTTCAGAATTTACCTACGTCCATACAATAGAGAGGCATAAGGAAAAAAGGACTGATGGCTTTTAACAGTTAAATAGCAAATATATACATATTTTAAAAGTTTATCTTACTTTATATAACTAACGGATATTCTTTCATCATTTTCCATGTTTTCTTTCATTTGAGCCTCACAGTTACCTTACAAATAGATTGTGCAAATGTTACTGTCCTCATTTAATCAGTCAAAATCAAAAGCTAGACTCTCAGCTGCATCTTAGGGCCCCAAGTCCAGCAATTCGTAGAAGCTACATGATATGATGTAAATGCCCCTTCTAAAGAATTCACTTCAGTGTTTCCATTAGATGGCTTTTAGGCCCTGGAGTACCTCTAGCTAAAGAAACTAATTTAGGTTTTGTAATTTATTTAGTCGTCACCACATGATGCTGATTTAATGAGGTTGCGATTTCATGTCAAACGATCTATTAAAAAATCGATCATACATAGCCAGAGTATTTCTTTTGGGGGGGATTCAACTTGATCATTGCCTGTAAAATGGAGTCAGTGTCCACCATGTACTCGTGTCATTGACACTTAACTGCATTAACTCATTAAGTGTATTTGCAAAAACGGATTCATTTTTTACTCTTTGGTTATGGTGTCTAATTCTTTATTTGTTATAACAGCTAAATATTATCTTCCTGGTGATCACATTATGCAAAATGGTGAAGCACTCAAACACTTTGAAACCAGATTCTAGCAGGTTGGAAAACATTAAGTAAGTATTTGGTATTTTAATTCTAGTGCTTGACAAACTAAGTGAAAGATATTCTCCACAGAGAACACATGAATACCTTCTATCAACTGTAGAAATTATTCAGAATGACGTTTTACTGATCAAGGTTGAGACTTACGTTGACCATGTCACGGACATTGGTCAAAAATTAGATAATAATTTCTGTCTTCATCTAGAGCCAAGAAATTGTTTCGGTAGCTTTGTGGAAATTCCATATCACTGTAGCAATTTCATTTGAATTTAAAATGCAGTTCAAAATGATGTTCCTGTTTGCATGGCTGATATGATTATATTGTTTGTTTTGTTAAATGGCTTTCCTGATTTAAGGATTCTGAGCAGTTTCTACTTCTAATCCCGTTTTCCTAAAATAATTTTTTCTATTACTGTTGTTAACTTGGAGATTATCTGTTGTTTTCATGGCAATTAAAGAAATGTTTACTTTATTTCAATATTGAACAAAAACTACAATGTCCTATCCATGGAAAATGCTATCTAATTAAAAAATTGATAGCTGTTGATTCATTAAGTCATTCATGGAAGCATTTTAAGAGTTATCTTTTAAATGTGAGTTAATTTAAAATTGGAGGAGGTATTATTCAAGTTGGTTATAATGGGATTGTGAAAGATCTATTTTTAATGTAAAAAATGGCAGATCTATAGTAAGGGCAATTTAAAAAAAAGCAATTAGATGTTTTAGATAGGTCAGTGCCAGCTTCATTGCATGTTGCATGGTAAGAGAGAGAGCTAATCTTTAGCATCTCTCTCTTTTCTTCCTTTTCCTCTTTCTGTCTTCTCATCTCCACCAGTAATTACCGTGTTTGTGATGGCTACTATAATACGGACTTACCTGGGTAAGATAGAACCCTACATTAACAAATTTATGGCATGATTTATATTTTTTACAAATCCGTCAATATCATGAATTGCCCTTAATTTTTATAATTATTTTGGAATATCTAATTTGCTATAGTATTTTTAAACTATAATATGCCTTTATTTTTTAATTGCTTGCCTCTGCATTTTGACTTTCTTAATTTTGACTAATTTATAAAATATATAAATGCTTTCTTATTACTTTCTATTTTAATTCTGTCTAATAATTTTGTTTCTCTTTTCTGCTTATAATGCTTTCTAGCTATGAAGATAATAAGCCATTTATCAAGTAAGATCATTAGTTAGACATGGAATGCACTGACTTTAAATCCTTTTCATTCCGTCCTATTTTCTACAGTTCTTTTCTCCTTAAGCTATTCATGATGAAATCTCTCCAAAATTATTTTATTTTGAAATTGTTCTCATATTTTTGTCCCATTTCAGCTAGGCTTCTTCATGCTTTAGTTATAAAACCTTAGGTTCACCTAAGATTAGTTTATTAGAATTTGCAGTTTAGGTGTTCAGTGATTATCTGCCATTTAACCTTTCTGTATGTGTCACATTATTCAGTGTCATGAGTACACCACAGGAATAAGAATATAGGAGTAAGCTAATTAAGGACTCCTTAATTCCTTTTACTAAGATGCACATAAAAGTCAATAAAGTCAGGGGGGATGTGTTACACCTTGTATTTTAATATAGTTTTGATACTTTGTTAATGCTGGAGTGAGAAAAGGTCATACCTGCTGTCGCTGTTTTCTCTGGAGGCTGCAGTACTAAATGCTATTGTTCTTTCTCTAATCAATGAAAGGTTAAAGCCAAAATGCTGTTGAGTTTGAATGTGAACATAGAGAAAGTCAACTGCTACTACTGATATGTGAATATTTAAGTGTGATACGTGTTGTTCTCTCATTGGACTCGTTAATAAAATTCGCTCTATTTTTTCAGGTCTTGGGTGCTTGGCGCTTTTGCTCTTCTGTGTCTTCTTGGCCTAACCTGGTCATTTGGGTTGCTTTTTATTAATGAGGAGACTATTGTGATGGCATATCTCTTCACCATCTTTAATGCTTTCCAGGGAGTGTTCATTTTCATCTTTCACTGTGCTCTCCAAAAGAAAGTAAGTGAAGACACTTCGGAGCTCTGCCGGCTTGTTCTTTGGCTTGAAATTAATAGGTGAAATAGAGAAGGTTGTACAGTTTTATAGCTGGCAGATTACCAAATAGAATCACATTTTTAATCTCCAGTTGGTTGTGATGCATGTCTGGAAATGCAGGCTTCGTAGATAAAATATGTCAATCCCAATCATCTTTTGGATCTCGTTTTGGGAATATTATAAACCAGACACTGAACTAGTTTAAGAGTTCTTCGTTGCTAGTGGGGTCTACAAAAATGCTCTTCGTGCAAGGGGTGTACGAGATAACAAAAAGGTTAAGTAGTCTCATGCTTTGCTCGATGAAGGGAATGCAGCGGTCCAAAATGAAATTGAGCATAAGGATAAGTGACCTTGATTTTAAAAGCACCAGACGTGCAAACAATTAATATTAATGTTACCTTTTGAGTAGTTGTGAAAGATCTAAAACCCAGTAATTTAATATCTCACGTCTTATTATTTTGTCCTGATTTTCTGTTAAGTGGAGTCAGCAAAAATGATTCAAAAACGAAAGTTAAAGATGAAACATTTGCACGAACATGTAAACTAAGAGAATAGCTTAGCCTCCATTTAACTAGGTATCATCCTTTCTCTGTCTGCGTATCTAATATAGTCTTTTTATTCTGTTATTACTAGTTGGTCACTAAATTGAACAGAGAAATAGAATTGTGAAAGCAAAAACGATTATGTTTTCAGTCCTGACAAGATGATAGTGTTGTCACTTCCATCAGTTGTTGAGGAAGCTGTAATTTTGAGATAATGACAGTGGCATCTGCAGTACTGACAGATCACGCGCATTCACAGCAATATAGGCATTAGGCAAAACCAACTTTGGAGGGTATTATTTGGATAAAATGCCATTTTGATTGCCATCGTCTTGGTCATGCCGCGTTTCAGAGCAGTTAATAGCCATTAAATGTAGAAGACATTTTTTTCTGAGGTATCAGGTGTTATTTAATAACCCTGAACTTTAATTTTCTAAACATTATACAGGTATAACGTTGTAATTATTGTGGCTTTTACTATTTCTTACACAAGTGAGCATTTTGTATACGTGTATGTGATCACATACCATAATTTCTTCCAAATGTGTTTGACATAAAGCATAAATTTGGCAGAGGAAGACTGAAGTGGTCATTATTTCCTCAGAGAGGTGTGCGGATTGATTGAACAAAGAGATTCTGCTGTGCTTTTTAATTAACAATTATGTTTTGGAAACACTGTGTTGCACTTCTTTTGAACACATTCTACTTAGTCTGGGATATGTCCTGTTGGGTGCTGCCAGGATGAATGATTAAGAATATGACATAAAATGATTTAGTTAAAATCACACTTCTTACTGCTCGAGTGAGCATATTTGGGCGAAGAAAATGCTTTGAAAGTTCAACTCCATTGTTATTTGTTCTAATAGGTGTCGTTAAATAAAGCTAAGAGGATGAAAATGCAAGCGCACTTAGATTTAAAAGGTCGTCTAGTAACTTTAATTCTCCAATTCTTCAAGGAATAAGTGTCAAAGTCATGGTTTTTGTAGGCAGATACAGAACATTGAACTCTGAGGAGGGAAAAGTGTTTTTAGTGTTTTTGCAACCCACTAGAAAATAATTTCTTAGGCAGCTTCTCCTCCTCGTCTGTTCTGATTTGATTCTGGCTCTAAGCCTGAGCAAAACTTGTTCATATGCCAAGAGAGCTGCACAGAATCCAGCCCTCTTCTCCACTCCCCCCCCCAATTCTGTACCACCTCTCTAGGTGGGGCCCTATTATTTAGCAGTTGTTTGGACTTTACTTTTTAAAGTTCACTTTAAATTTTCTTCAGGCCTAACAGCTTTTCCATCTATTCATATATCCAAGCTTCAGGGGAAAAGGGAAATTACATGGGTATCTCATTAATGTGAATGGAAATTGCATAAATAGTTCCCTTGTGTGCTAATGAAGTGAATAGGCATCTTAGACTCTCTACACTAAATGTTAAAGCTAGACACATCAGAAAATGAAGAAAACATTCCATCCTAATTAATAGCATATGTATCAAAGTACTTTTTTTCTTTATTCTTGTGCCAAAGTAGTCTTGTCATTATAAAGAGGTTACCCGCAAAACTATGCAATCCAGTAAAAGAAGTTTATGTATTGACCTACGTAAAAGGACATGAAGCGTATAAACTTTAAATGACTGAATTATGTGTGGTTAAATGTAATTAAGCGAGGAAAGTACTAATTTTTTGTCATATTATGAAATATAAAACTGGGGTTACTAAGTATGTAGATAGACTAAAGCTTTAAAATATTATATATATATATATATGTATGTATATAAATAACACTTGTATAATAATAAGGCATAAAGCATTTCTACATATTACATCACATTTAGAAGGTCCTCCTAGCCAGTCTGGTAGACAGAGATATTTTTCTTATTACTGTGTCAGCCATTTCAGTTGAACTTGGTTTTGTACATTCATTGTATTTTCTCCACTGAAAAGTGTTAGTGGAACTTACTCCTCTCAGTCGTCTCCACTGCTCATTTAGAGAAAAGAGGGGCAAGTATATTTGTATTAATCTCTCGGTCTTGTGGTTCTTCAACGCAGGTACGCAAAGAATACGGCAAGTGCTTCAGACACTCCTATTGCTGCGGCGGCCTCCCAACTGAGAGCCCCCACAGTTCAGTGAAGGCATCGACCACCAGAACCAGCGCTCGCTACTCCTCTGGCACACAGGTAACAAAGAATTTGACAGCGTCTTTAATTAACCTTCTTTATAGAAAGCCTACTGAGACATGTTCTGTTCAGATGCACTAATTGTCTCCTCGTTATAATGATCTAGGTAGCAAATACTTACATTTTTAGTACTTTGGTTTTAATTTCTTCCTAAGTATTTCTTCAAGGTGTTTCTTGAGGTGTGAACATCCATTTTTGAGAGTGCATCCTTCTTTTAGAAGTCTATCGTCATTTTGGGGATATTCGAAAGTTCTATAGCCATAGTGCTCTCTCACAGTGGGCACTCAATAAACATGTGTTGAATAATCAATCATCTCCTCTTTTTTAAAAAGGCCATTAAAAGTAAAACTTTTTAGGAGTGGAAGATTAAATATTCTTTAGTACAGAAGCAACAAAGCAGTATAGACTTCCTTAGTTTTAGACCAGAATCCACACACATTTCTTTTTAAAGGCCACCAGATAATCCTACACAGAATTGTTTAGGGTAGATCTTTGTGTGTCTTTAAGGTGAGCTTGGGGAAACTAACATAACATATGTCTTGCTATTTTATATTAATAGAGTCGTATAAGAAGGATGTGGAATGACACTGTGAGAAAACAGTCTGAATCTTCTTTTATCTCAGGTGACATCAATAGCACGTCAACACTTAATCAAGGTCAGTTACTAGGAAAATTTGAGTTTACAATATAAATTTTGTACCTTTTGCCAATTTACAAGAATTTCAGAGAAAACACTGATATTTTTTCCTCTCAAAATAGGTTTACATCACAAGCTCTTAAACCTGTTGAGTCAACTTTTATCCTTTATGAAAGTACATATAAATTCATCTTGTTCAGTAATGTAATGCAAAAAGTATACTTTCAAAGTCCACGTTAACAGAATGAGCCTGGAAAAAGTAATTGCTAAGAACATACTTTGCCACAGATTAAACTGTTTTCCTTTAGTGAACACAAATTCATCCTTTCTGAGGCATTTATGAAAGTTTTCTTTTTAAAACATTAACATAATTAGAATAACTACTCTTCACATTAAACAGTGCCAATTTTGCAGTGAAAATTCTTATTTGTAAAATTATTTTATTTTACACTTCTTTCAGAAAGTACAAAATCAGTATCAAAGACCTTTACAGTAAGTCTTCATAAACAAACAGTTAAGTACACGAGAATCCCAAAGCATTTTTTTCTATTTGAATTACTAGTTTTAGTGTCTTTACGGCTTGAAACTTATCATATAATCAATATAATTCCTAACTTAAAATAAGCTGGCAAATAAAATACTAAAGACACAAGTGCATATATAAACACATAACCCTGAATGCAAGCTTAGTAAGTTTGAATTTGGTATGAAAAAATCACATTATTGTATATATCCTTAAAAAGGTAATTTATCCAGCTAATTTGTCTTGATGTACTGATTTGTAATATAATATAACGTGATATATATCATCACAGATATTAAAGACATTTTTCACTGTTGACATTGTTCTGATGAGATTCTGGTTTAAAATGAAAAAAAGGAGTATGTATGACATCAAAACCAACTTGAATTTTAAAACATTTTTTTGCCAAATTACATTAGCTATGCAAAACGTATGTTTGATAAGTATTGAAAGGTTTGTAATTTGTCAATTAAGAGTGAGTGAAATGTGTGTTTATTGCATTGCTCTGATGTTTTACCTAATTCTGTTAAGATGACTATCAAAAAGGAAATGAATTATTCAATGATTCATTTTTGAAACCTGGCAAATAAGATTACAGAATGAAAATTCTCACGATATGGAGTTTGTGAATGGTCTAATAATTCATTATGTACACAGCCTCCTTCTTCCCCCTCGGCATGTGTGTGCTCTTGCATTTACTAAGAGAAGCTTTGTGCAATGTGTCCTACTTTTTTATTTGTTTGTGAAAGTTGTTTTTCCTCCTGCTTGTGTCAAAGTTGGTATTAACACAGATGTTTTCATGAGGGATAATCCCACACCTGTAAATTCTGGAAGTTTGAGATTCCCTCTTCGGGGCCTCAGTGGTTAGGTTTTTAATATTAAGCAGTAACATCTTGAAACATAATGTTGATCTCTGTGCATTTAATTGCCATTTTTGTTTAAAAGTGATTTTGTATAAATTAGTAAATGTCATCCTCAGCAGGTGTTTACTTGGGGGACTTAGAAAGCACCTGTGAATTACTGAAATTTAACTTCCCTCTCCCCTTTCTCCTTCAAATTAGTAGTTCAAATACAGTCAGAAAATTTCAGCAGATTATCCGTTGCCAACTTGTCCACTACCCTTGATGAATACAAAAAGTACTTTACTGCAACTATAACACGAAAAATAAGAGAACTGATGTACTTTTTTTTTCTGTTTCTTTGCTTTAGGAATGACTGGCAATTACCTACTAACAAACCCTCTTCTTCGACCCCACGGCACTAACAACCCCTATAACACATTGCTCGCTGAAACAGTTGTATGTAATGCCCCTTCAGCTCCTGTATTTAACTCACCAGGTGTGCTTATACTTACGAATAAAACTACCTTTCTTTGCTGCTAAACAGAGCTCTGATCTTTACCCTTTTTCTAGTATACTCAAGTTGCCATATATTTATTATTTCCTCTTTGATTTCTCAATTTAAAAGAATTACTGTATTGCCCATGCCAGGCTTCTAAAACTGCACTATATTATAGTAAAAATTCAGTCATGATGGTATTTACCAATAATTATCCATGTTTTCAACACAGGTGGCATAAATCTTAATATATTATTACAGGACTGACATCACATGGTCCGAGAGCCCATCTTCAAGATTTATATCATTTAGAGGTATCCTATCTATGTAATATACTGTTTAGTTTACTCTAAAGCTTGCGGACAGAATTTGCTTCTGGAATGAATTAGCTAATAAAGATAATTTGGATGCCTAGGTATAGAAAACTACATCCAGCATTATCAATGTAACCAAACTATAGTATAGTGCAGCTTTATGGGAGTTTTTTTTTTTCTTAAAAAAACTTTGAGAATAAAGTTAATATTAGCCAGTTTATACCTATAGTTTTTTATTGGGGGAGGGGGAGAGATTGTCACTAACCCATCCTGTATAACTATGTTTTCTAATAGCTTTTTTTTAAAAAAAAAAAAAAAAAAAAGCACTTGTATTTAATATTAACAGAATTTTCAAGATTTTGGTAAAAGTTATCACGTAATTACTGCTAGCATGTAATATTTATTTGTGGTTGGTATTTGCCACTAAATTAAAGAACTTCGTTTCCGTTTGGTTTTTTTTTTTTCTTTACTTGAAATTCTTTTTTAACGTAACTGCGGTTTCTCTTTTCATTCTCTTGTTTTTCTTACTTTCCTTATGCTTTCCTCTAGCAACCTACAGAGAGACAAGTATGGGAGTCAAACTTAACTTTGCCTATCAAATGTAAATTTTTTCAGCATGATTTTTAACCGGCACAATTAAAACATAACTAGCAGTCATGAAGTAGACTCAGCGGGCAAGTGGTTCACAATTTCCAACTAAAGTGTTACCAAATTCAAACAGTACATCTATCTGTACTGCCTTTTGTCAGTAATAGAGGTCTGTAGCAAATGCTGTCCATACTTAAGTATACGCAATGCTGAAATAATTTGCTCTTTGAAGCCTGAGGTGCTGTCAACCAGAATGCTTAATAATTGACTTATCATTTCTGCATTCCCACAGTAATCTTGCTACAGGCTGTGGAAAGTCTTCAAGTGAATTACCTGAACTTGGGCAGAAAAAGTTGCCTCTTCAAAACCAGTCAAAGATGTGCTTAAATCTGCAGTATATCATAGAAAACACCTTTTGGATTAGCCAGTATATATTTTCATGTTTATTAAGCAATGATAAAAAGAAAGAAAAAAAATGACCAGACTGAACCTCTGTGGAGGAAACAAATGCTAACAAGTGCTCTGTGTGTCGCCTGTAACATACAACACCAAATGTTTTCTAAGTAAAGATGGTGGCACATGCATGAATCGAGAAAGCTAGAAAATTGCGTCAGTCAAGCTAAAGGAAGCCTTACAAATGCTGTCATGACTTCCTTTTGTTATACGTGGCAGGATAAAAATTACAGTGTCCATTTTTCAAATGTAGAAGTTGGATCAGTTTCTCAGACAATATGAGTCACCAACAAACACCCCCCCCACACACACACACACACACTTTCTCCTGTTTCTGCTAATGAGAACTTCTTGAACAGTTACCACATGTTTATTGGTCGTGAAATTGAGTTTTCTAGGATAATCTGCAGCTTTAAGAGCGGAGTCAGCACTAAAAAGGGAAATTTCCTATTTTTTCCAAGAATTCAATTTTTCCTAGACTCCTCCAAGCCTTGCATACAATGCAGCAGCCTCACAGTGGTCAGTTTCATTTCAATAACATCATTTCATTTTTTTTTTCCAGACCTATCTGTAAACAAGTGATTTTTTTTTCTCTAGGATTTTGAGAATGAATAACCTAACTTTCCATGGTGCAGACCATTTAATTTTCTCTGAAACTTTTGATTTTCATTTGCCTGAAAAGCACTGTGATGTCTTAGTTTACATGTTTATGTGTCTGTAGAAAATACAACTCTGATTCAAAGAGAGCATGTTACCATATTTTTTTTCCTCCTAAACCTCTTCTCATATCTTCAGCAGACGTATCCAATCTTTCATTCCTTTAGAGATAAAATTATATTAGCCAAGGCTGACACCCTTTTCCCATTCCATAGTTAATATTTATTATTGGTTTAATTTCTGTGACCCATACTTAAGAAACCTCCAACATTTCTGCGTTTAACCTCCATGCCCATGGTGTCTGTGGGCCAGTCTCGTACCGTAGACTCTGCTGGTTCATTTGGTGCTGTCACTGTGACTGATGCAGACTGCAGGGCTGCAGGCAAACTTTGACCATTAGGAGCCTGGGGCCATTGCTGTTAGAGAGAGTCTTAGTGCCAAAAGAACGAAAACTCAAGATAATGAATATTAAAGGAAAAAGTAAAAGGCTGCTATTGCTGGTAATCTAATTTGTTGAACCCTTGCTCTGACTAAGTTGCTGAGAAGCTTAGAAATTCTTCATCATGT
The DNA here is from genome assembly GCF_018350155.1 of Leopardus geoffroyi. NCBI lineage: Eukaryota > Metazoa > Chordata > Mammalia > Carnivora > Felidae > Leopardus > Leopardus geoffroyi. The sequence goes on from NC_059328.1 coordinate 68,889,176, forward strand.
TACAATAAATCATTTTACTTTCTTTTATATATCAGCTACTCTTAGGCCAGATAGCCTGAGCAGACAGACATGATGTGAGTTGTCCAAAGTGAGTCATTCCACCTGCTGTCTATCGTGTTGTTGGATGGTGCTTGTGGGCCCCTGGTCCAGTCAGTATGAGAGATGGCTGTGGCTGTCTTTGTTTAACATGAATTCTTTGTACCTGTCCCATTTTTTTTCATTCTTTTTTTTACTTCATCTCCAGAAAAAGGAAATGTTAGAATGTTGTTTAAAAAGTTGCTTGCCAGTTATGTGGGTTGATGTTGTACATTTGCCTTCGGTTTTTGTATGTGACTTATTCCTTTTTAATTTAGTGTTGTTTAGGACAAATTCTGTTAATTTTATTTTTACAAACCATAGTCTCGTACTTTAAAATGTAAATGTCACTAATGAATTGCTTTGCATTAACTATGCAAGGGCATGGAGTGAAGTCTTCTTTGTGAGAGTGTCAGAGAGATTTGACCAAAAAATCAATTAATACTTACTGTCTCCCCCAAATTGACAAAGTAATATTCCGTATGCCGTCTTCCCTCCCTGGAAAAATAGTAGTGTTCTTTCACACTTTCTCCTGTTACCTAAGGGGTTGCAACTGTCTACAGTTGGGAACGCGGGAAAGCCTGGCACTTTTCGAGGGTTAGCTTTCAAATACAACTTTGTCCTGAACGACATTAAAAAGTTTTGTGCAAAAGAAGTGAAGGCTCTCTGGGAAGGAACAGAGGCAATAACGGAAACCCCCTCCCTTTTCCGTTTCAGGACATTCACTGAACAATGCCAGGGATACAAGTGCCATGGATACTCTACCGCTAAATGGTAATTTTAACAACAGCTACTCACTGCGCAAGGGGGACTATAACGACAGCGTGCAAGTCGTGGACTGTGGACTAAGTCTGAATGATACTGCTTTTGAGAAGATGATCATTTCAGAATTAGTGCACAACAACCTTCGGGGTGGCGGCAAGACTCACAACCTCGAGCTCACGCTACCAGTCAAGCCCGTGATTGGAGGCAGCAGCAGCGAAGATGACGCCATCGTGGCCGACGCTTCGTCTTTCATGCACAGCAACAACCCGGGGCTGGAGCTCCATCACAAAGAGCTCGAGGCGCCGCTCATTCCTCAGCGGACTCACTCCCTTCTGTACCAGCCCCAGAAGAAGGTGAAGCCCCAGGGGACTGACAGCTACGTCTCCCAGCTGACGGCCGAGGCGGAGGACCACCTGCAGTCCCCCAACAGAGACTCTCTCTACACAAGCATGCCCAATCTTAGAGACTCTCCCTATCAAGAGAGCAGCCCCGACGTGGAAGAAGACCTCTCTCCCTCCAGGAGGAGTGAGAACGAGGACATTTACTACAAAAGCATGCCAAATCTTGGAGCTGGCCATCAGCTTCAGATGTGTTATCAGATCAGCAGGGGCAACAGCGATGGTTACATCATCCCCATTAACAAGGAAGGGTGTATCCCTGAAGGAGACGTGAGAGAAGGACAAATGCAGCTGGTGACAAGTCTTTAACAGTGCCGCTGCGGAATCCCAGGGGCCACGCGCAAGTATTCGTGAAGACTCCGCTGGCCCAGCGCAGCTCCCTCGGCCTCCGCCTGAAGAGATGGCCCTGTTGACCTGTGGTTCTCCAGTGTAAAAAGAGGACCGAACCTTGAAGTTCTGTGAATTTTTATAAAACGTACAAAAACTTTGTATATACACAGAGTATACTAAAATGATGATTTGTTACAAAGAAAAGAGATGCCAACCAGGTATTTTAAGCTTCTGCTGCTGTTGAGAGAAATTGTGAAGCAAGCAAAGCAAAACTTGCCAGCCATTTTGCCGCAGCAGTCTGTGAACTAAATTTGTAAATACGGCTGCACCGTTTTTGTAGGGCCTGCATTGTATTATATACAAGACGTAGGCTTTAAAATCCTGTGGGACAAATTTACTGTACCTTACTGTTCCTGACAAGACTTGGAAAAGCAGGAGAGAGATGCTGCGTCCGTTTGCGGTTCACTGCAAATCTTTTACATTAAGGCAAAGGTTGAAAACATGTTTAACCACTAGCAATCAAGCCACAGGCCTTATTTCATATGCTTTCCTCAACTGTACAATGAACTATTCTCATGAAAAATGGCTAAAGAAATTATATTTTGTTCTATTGCTAGGGTAAAATAAATACATTTGTGTCCAACTGAAATATAATTGTCATTAAAATAATTTTAAAGAGTTTGAAGAAAATATTGTGGAAAGCTCTTGGTTGCACATATGTTATGAAATGTTTTTTCTTACACTTTGTCATGGTAAGTTCTACCCATTTTCACTTATTTTCCACTGTACACAGTGTTCTGCTTTGACAAGTTCGTCTTTATTCTTACATTTAAATTTCTTATTGCCAAAAGAGCGTGTTCTGTGGGGGGAAAAAACTCTTTGAAGCCAGTTACGCCATGCCTTGCACAAATGTGGTGAAATCTAGAAAAGAGTGTGTGTTCCCCCTCTGTTTATTCTTGAACAGAGGGCAATGAGGGCACTGGGCACTTCTCACAAACTTCCTAGTGAACAAAAGGTGCCTATTCTTTTTTAAAAAAGAAAATAAAACCTAAATATTACTCTTCCATATTCCTTCTGCCTATATTTAGTAATTAATTTATTTTATGATAAAGTTCTAATGAAATGTAAATTGTTTCAGCAAAATTCTGCTTTTCTTTTCATCCCTTTGTGTAAACCTGTTAATAATGAGCCCATCACTAATATCCAGTGTAAAGTTTAACACGGTTTGACAGTAAATAAATGTGAATTTTTTTCAAGTAGTTAACGTGCACTTTTATGTATGATACGTGATTGGCTTTAACACACTGGTCCTTTCTTACCCCTCCCCCACCCCCACCCCCACTGCCCCATGGCATACGTAGGTCCTCTCATAATAATAACCCATGGGTATGAGAAAGAATACAGTTAAGTTGCCTGATGGTTCTAGGTGCTGTAAAGAATATGTTTGTATTCTAATTGCCCATTACCCATGCACAGAATCTGGCAGATGAGTTTCAGAAGACAAACACGCGGAACGTTCTTTTGCTTGTTGCATTGCATCAGACCTAAAACAAAAATAAAAAAAGAAGGGTTGGAAATTCTACAATAGAATTTGGGCATCATAAAAAACATTGATTTTTCAGCAGAATTGAGAAGAAATTCTGTAAACATACTTTTACGATTTGAGGATTATAGCTCTCCCTACAGGCAGCTGCAAATGACAATATTTGTTATCATGAAAATGTTCAAAAATCATATAATTGAATCTCAACAAATAGATTTTTCCTGTCTACATCATAAGCATTTATACCAAATTCTTCTAAAGGGTAGTGGTTCTCAAGTGCTTCCACGAAGTTAAAAGTAACTTTTTTTTTTTTTATGTGGACACACTTTGTCATGCCTATTGAATTTAAAAAGAATAATGAGAGGGAAAAAGTGTATGTTTACAGATCTAAATGCAGGTATAGTAAGGCAGACACTAATAAAGTATTCTTTTAATAATAGGGTAACCACAGAGGAGTGTATCCACATTTGGCAATATTTGAGTTGGAAATTGATTATAAGAAATTATGTTAATATTCAAACAGATTTAACAATCCTCTGAGAAGGGTATTTTTATCTCTTTGGCTAAACTTCTTCAGGAGTTTACAAAACTTTATTTAGAAGCATTATCAAATAATCAAAAGTTTTAATTTTCTATTTTGATACACTTTTTCCTATCAAACTATACAGTGTTGCAGGATATGTACTTCCCAGTGTACAAGCCAAGTAGGGTCAGGCTGGTTCAGTAATGAATTACCCACCCACCCCACCCCCCCCAAAAAAAGTTGCATTCATTATTCAGTTAGTGCTATTTCTTTCTCTTCAAGCAGTTCTTAAAACTGGTATGATGTGAACGAGTACATAAGGACATAGTACCTAAATGGTTACTGTTCTCTTCAGAAAACGTAATCTATTATGGATTGCCTCTATTAGAGAATACAATTTGGGAGCCATCTTTCATCTTTGTCACCAAAAGAAGAATCAACTTTAAAACAGATTTCTTTTTTAAAGTATATAAATGTTACCTTAAATTCCATTCAGGGGGCTCCTGAGTGGGTCAGTTGGTTGAGTGTCTGACTCTTGATTTCAGCTTAGGTCATGAGCTCAGGGTCATGGGCTTGAACCCTGCACTGGGCTCCACTCTGAGCATGGAGCCTGCTTAAGATTCTCTCTGTGTCTCTCTCTGTCTCTCTTTGTCTCTCTCTCTCTCCCTCTGCCCCTCTCCCCTGCTTGCACACGCACTCTCTCAAAGGAAATTTTTTAAACTTTCAGGAGGTCCCCTGGTACGAATTAACTTTTATGTTTAAAATTATTAATCTATTGACTGACACATTATTTTATTTATTAGCACAATGCTTTTTTGGAGACTTCTCGGATTTCATTGGGTATAGAATTTCCACATCCTTGACTGTTTCTTTTTGTGATAGTCACGACTGTGAACTTTTATTCACATCGTTGTACCTATTCCCAGGGACAGACATAACTGGTCTACTAATAATAAGGAAATTTTTTTCCATTTATTACAGTTGCAGCTTGATACAGTCCAGATTGACCTCTTTTATTATTCTAAAATATAGGCTTGGTTTTGTTCTTACATATATATATATACACACACATATACAGACACACATGGATGGCCGATTCCTCTTACAGGCTTTTAAAATCATTTATGTATAAGGAAGAGGAGCCATACAAATCTATAAAGTACTTAAATAGTTGTCAGTTCAAACTCCTACACATTCGAGGGTAGTTACATACAATATTTTAACCAGTAAAACAACAGCTACAGATATTTGACAAAATCACCAACACCATCCTCTCTCCACGAAGAAGCATTACACACAAGTTCATTAACAAACCTCAAAAGACAAATTCATATGCACTTGTTAAAGGGATGCCTGCTTTATGTATCTCAGTGAGAGAAAAAAAGAAAATGTATGTTTCCATCAATTCACCTTTGAACTTCAGGTTTAAAATTGACCTTCAAGATGTTCTCATGAGATAGAGTGTTTTGTAAAGAGTTTTAACTCATAAAATTTTTATTGCAGTTATAACCTTGTAAGTAGAAACACTTGACTGAATGCATGCAAGTTGAATTTCTGAAATGAAAATAGCTCTTCATATTTGATACTGAAATTTTCTTTAAAGACTGTAATCCCTGCAGTATTTTACGAGTAAAACTTAGTAGCAAGTGTTCACACAATCCTGTGTTCCAAATATTTCTCTTACCATAAAATTGTTGCATTTAATCTCACACATCAGTATGAAGAGTTACTGTCATGTTGAATATACATGAGGATTGCTTCACAGGGCAATAAAATGCGTATGCTTTTTGGTGAACATGCTATATCACCACTTCCTGCTGGTGAGCATCAAGTTGATTTTGAGTAGTCCTTAAATAGTGTGTATTGGCAAACTAGAAGCATTAGCGAGTGAATAGTTGGGGGTTTGCAGATTATTTCCTGACCGTCTTAATTATCATTTGAATGGTATAGAATGAGGATTTTCTGTTATGTCACTTTGAGTCTTTCTCCAAAGGATCATAGAAACACATGAGCTAAAGGCACCAAACAAAACCTTGAATGTTTAGAAGATCACACGCTTAACCCACATATACTCTGGGCATCTTACTGGCACTTGGTTCCAAAATGTATGGGACTAATGGAAACTCCTGTACATTATCCAAGTTCATTTCAAGGCACTGTGGTCACCGAGTTGTCAAGACCAGGGTAACGTATCTGCCAGAAGGCATTAATAATAAGCTGTAGGTGCACCATATAATAAGGCTTATTAAGTCTACTGTAAATATTTTTCAAATATTGGCAGTGGATCACCCCTCACCTCTTAATTAGGTTTCTCTGGATTCTTCATCCTTCTCCTGACAGCTTTACTGTTTACTGAATGTGCAGTAAACTTTCTTTCTGAGAAAGAAGTCTTCAGATGTCAGTTTGATTTTTAAAGCCTATTGTTTTAACTGGTAACATTTTTTTCTGAATACATGGTAAATTGCTGTTAGGTATGCTAGCATTTAACATTAGAGGTCACTGTACGAAATAAGAAACAAAGCAAATAACCCAATACAACTGAGCTGACCAAAATCCTCACCTGCTTTGGGAAAAAAAAAAAATACTGCTCTGTGAATCTTCCACACATTTCTCCTATTGTTTGCTTATTGAAATTCTAAGACAAAAATCCCTTAGAAATGTTTAAAAGGCAAAGTTAGTCTTAAGCAAACCAATGTTGTCTGAGCAAAAGAGACCAGTGATGAATGATGGAGTTTGGAGTAGTTTTCGGAATGCTTTTCATAAGCATTTTTAAATCATATGTCAGAACTAAGCTTTTTAAAAAGCATTTTGGCAGTCACAGCAACATGGCTTTTGCTGTTTGATTTTATTAGGCATAAAATGACCGATCTTTTGGTATTCTCTTAGAAAGGCTGACAGCTACTGTATAGAACCCCCAGGAATAATAATGATACGTATCAGAGATATTGATTAGATGAAAGATTCACTTGTGTTTTTCTGCTGAAATATCAATCCTGATAGATGGCTTTTAAACCAAAACATTGCATTAGCACACAGTAAATTCTTTCGGCGGTAGAACAAAGGAACTACAAAACAAGAATTGCTGTGTAATTTTTAAAAAGAGATCTCAGACTAAATGATGTCGCGTTTACTAATTTCACATATCGCAACAAAAGTGCTGGCACCTACTATTTAGTAGATGCTTCATAGGTGCCAGGCTCTGTGCTTTATCGCATATAATCCTCTCCATAAGCCTCTGAGAACAGTACTCATTATCTACTTTTACAAAAGAAGATAAGTGATTTGCTTAAGGTCTCACAGCTGGTGAGTGGCCAGACGTGCCCTAACATGATGTTTGTTTGACTACAGAGTTTGGGCATTTAAGCCAACATATGTCACCTCTGATTTTACTCGAAGTTCCAAGAATATTCTTTATCCTTCATGCACTATCTCTGATTGTAGTCAGAGAGAACAGGTTGATTGGTTTTGAGTTTTTAGAGCTGTAAAGGAAAGTGAAGTAAAAAAGTCAGTTAATTAAGTCAAAGTGTTTCAGAGAAAGGTACCCCTGGTAAAAGACCATCTACCTCAAATTTTAGCGGAAGTGGGCCCATTAGATAGATGAGTTGTAGTTGAATGTAAAGTGTGTTGGTTACTAGTTTACTATTTCCCTTGGGAAAAAGATCATCATGAGGGAATTGTTGGTAGGAATCAAAAACAAAAACAGATATTGATTCAGGATGTCAAATTTCTAGTCCTCACCTGACCACTAAAATAATATTGGCTTACTCAGTCAACAATCACAAAAAGTGATAAACAGTTTATTCGAGTACATGCTTTTTATTTTCCTTCACAGTCAAGTCATAATAACAATGGAAAAGCCATGCAAACAATCAAAATAGTTGAGTTCCCTTAACTCTTTTAAGAGTTAGAATTGTTTTAAATTTAAATGGTGTGTAAGGTGAGGGGTGTGTGCGTGTGTGTGCGTGTGTGTGTGTGTGTGTGTGTGTGTGTATTTCAGTGTTTAGGGCTTTTCAAGTTTGTAATCTAGCATTGTCTTTAACATTTGGCCAGAGACCTATTCTTTTCCTTTGAAAAATGAAGAGTTTGTTGGAAATGTAGTCCATTAAGGCAGGTATTACACTGAGCTTTCTGATTTATTGCATTAATTCCCACAACTGTTGAATGCAAGTATTCTTACAAGGGAGGACACTGAGGACCTAAGCGTCAACTTAGCCAACCAGAAAGCAGTGTGCGGGAATTGGAACTCAGCCTCATGCTTGAGCCCAGGCCCTTAAGCACTGTTTAATTCTGCCCCTAGGGACAGTCAGTCTGCCTCCAGCCACCCCGCCCCCCCACCCCCCATCTCCATCCTAGCAGTCAGGCAGTACCAAAAGCCATGTGCACTGACTTTTCTGCTCATTAAGTAGCTGGTCTTGGGGGTAATGGAGGTAAGGGAAGAATACATAAGGGATCTGAGACTTTATACGTGGGCTCCTGTCAAATTGGACACTGTCCCTTCTCCCAGCCACTGCACCTGCGGGCTGTCTGAATGGCCTTGGTGCTACTCACTCCTGTGGCTGGCTCCTGCTTGCCTCCCGTCGTTCCTTACTCTCTCTCCATTTTCTCTTCAAGCTTTTTGGGTTTTGGTGGTGGTGGTATTTATTTTATTAAGAAAAACCATTTTAGTTCTTAATCGTATCTACTTTCGTGTATCATCTTTTCACTTCACGGATTTGAGCCTTTATTCTTGCTAGAGTATATATTTTAGTGTGCAGATTTCCTCTTTAATCTCATTGTCTTCTAGCTTCATAAGCATTTTTAAAAATCTCATCTATTTTATATTATTTTTTAGTATTAACCTTTCATCTTTATTGGGATATAAATTGCTTATTTTAAATTTCTTTTTAATTTCACTTCCTAATTTCCTGATTTTCTTTTTGCCCTTCACATTCTTTAACAAAACAAAAAAGTTCCTTCTGTTTCTTTTCATTTTTTTTTCTTAACTTTTCTTTTTCAATAGTCAGCCAGAGTTACAGCCGCAAAAAACGGCAGCCTTGAAAAACAGTCTCCAGCATTTCAATCCTACTTGCAATTCTTATATATTTATCCCAGTTTTAGTGTTTATTGTATATGATAAGGTATTCATATAAATAATTTAATGAAGTAGAGGTATAATGGTTATGGAATCTTCAGACTCACATAGACATAGGTTTAAGTTGGCTCTCTCTTGGGCAAATTGCTTCACCTCTCTCAAATTGTTTCCTCCTCCGTAAAATTGGAATCAGCCTACCTTGCCAAGGGTTGCCGTGCAGATTAGAAGTAATGTATGTAAAGTGCCTTAGCGCAGCATCTGGCACGTGATAGGCACTCAAGAGATAGTAGCTTTTTTCTTCAGGAAGATATTGTGAGTAGCATAAACATCTCCCGACTTTAAGTTTTATGAAAATAATCAGTCATCAGGACTTCAACTGGATTGTCATTATCTGCCTCAAGCTGTGTGGCTAGGATGGATCGGTAACACTTTAGGAACAATGCACCCACAGCCCGCTGGCTCCCACCGCCAGAGGTGGGTCACTCTAGGGGATGCTCGGCTGTCTGCGGTGATCTGGGTTAACGAGAGCAAAGGGGAGCAGGCCTCTGAGTCTCCTTCTGGAATATTAACTTAGCTGATTAAAACAACATTTATCTTATGCAGAGAAGTGTGCCCCTCAGTTTTCTACTTCTCTACTTTCTCTTTTCCTCCCTTTTGCTTCTTGTTCTTGCCTACAAAGCAGCAGACAAGTCTCTTGCTGTATTTATTTCCTTTTTCTTTAATCATCTTCTGTGTGCTCTATGTATAAAAGTAGGTGGTGGAACACAGAAATGAAGGATGTCTCTGCCCCGGAATTAATAGCGGTAATAACTAACACTGATCACCTATTGTTTGCTAAGTGCTATATTTAAACCCTTCCTGAATATCATTTCATTTAAAAATGCTAATTTTTGTAACAGTCCTAGGGCATAGACACTATTATCACCTGCATTTTTATAAGTGAGGAAACCAAAGCTTAGCAAGGTGAAGTAACTCGCTGAAGATGAAAAATCTAAGTCACTGGAGAACCTGAGAACCTAAGTTCCTAGGGACCTTGTTATGATACAACTGACCTGGCTTGAAACCAAAACATATTTAAGAGGATAATTACAACATGATAAGCTAAAGGCTTAACTATTGTGAGAGCACAAAGGAGAGAGGGGTTGACTGAAAGGAAGAAACGCTTTATTGAGGAGATAGCGTTGGGCTAGGTTTTGAAGGATAAGTAGGAGTTTGCTAGGTGAACAAAATAGAGAAGGAACGTTCTAGGTAGACGGAAAATTGTGTGAAAAGCCAACACACGTGAAAAGACATGAGATGATTTGAGGGAGATGTTCTTTGTGGCTGGAAGAATATAATGTGCCTGATGAGTGTGGTGACCAAAAGTCTGGGGACGTAGTAAGGCCAGAATGAAAGGGTCTTGAATGCCCCTTGGGTGCTGGAGCTGATGTCTGTTGTTTTCTGCCCATGTTAGAAGATGAGAAAGGAATTAGTGTTTAGTGAGATCTCTATGTGCCTTATTTACATTATTTCATTTAATTTTCACAACCATACAAGGAAGTAGGCAATTATTATTATTATTATTATCAAAGTATACAAATTATAAGAGAAGCTCTCACTAAGTTCTCACAAAATCAGCATGCTAATGTAGCACCCAGAGAGGGAAACAGAATACGGGACTCCCAAAGCCACCGTGTGTCCTCTCCCAGAATTATACCCCCAAGGATAACAGTACCCGGCTTCTAACACCATGGTTTAACCTTGCCTATTTTGAGCTATGTAAAGTGGAATATGGCAATATATCATATGCTGTGGATGCCTTCTTTTCTTCAACATTATACTTGTGGGATCTGTTAATGCAGGCATACACAGCTGTAGTTCATTCCTTTTCATTGCCGCATAATGTTCCATTGATGACTACATCACGAATTATTTCGCTAGCCTCAGAGTAGCTATTATGATCTCTCCTTCACAAATGATAAAACTTGGGTAGGTTATAAATAACTAGTTTTAAATCACAGAGCTAAAAAGCGGCAGAACTAAGACTGATCCAATACTATCCCATTCGAATGCCCGGAGGGCGGTATCAGATGGGGCTTGAATCATTGAATCTCTAGTCAACAATACTATATCAAGAGCATTGCACCATGATTTATTGTGTGCCAGGTACCCTTCTCGCTGCCGAGGGCACAGCAAGGAATAAAACAGATTCCCTCCCAATAACATTTAGATGAGAAGATAGCATCAGCCACCATATAGAGCATCATATATGGTACCATCGGCTGCTGTATACAGCAAGGGATTTGTAGCAGGCCCTGTTCTAAGTGCTTTGCCTGTATTACTTCATGTATTTTGAAAACAAATCCCAGGAGATACGTACAGTAGCTCTTCCCATGATCCCCATGTTACAGATGATGATGTGAAACGTGGAGAGTGCAAGTCCCCCGCCTTATGTCCCACGGTTAGCACACAGAAGAACCAGGGTTCAAATCCAGACAGTTTGGCTCCGGAGTCTGTGCACAAAGCCACAGAGCCTTGGGGGGTAAAATGATAAAGAAAACCGTGGTAAGAAAGCTGGTCTGGCTAGGATGTGGGAAAGGCCTCCCAAGGAAAGCATGTCTCAGTTGGACACCTGAATAGTGACGAAGAGGTTCTTGTTTGAAGATCTGGAAAGAAAACCTTCCAGGCACAATGAACATCACATAAAATGGCTCTGAGTCAGGGATGAGTTTGGCGTGTTTAAGGTCAGAAAGAAAGAGGACAATGGAGAGAAATGAGGTCTTAGCCACAGACAGGTTGGAGCTAGAGAGACATGGGGTGAAATACCACCTTCAACACATACTAGGAGCTTTTGTTCTTTCTACATTGTTCTACCTTGTTGGTTTCATAACCAGCTTCATTGGTCTCTTCCGTGGAATAACGTGTTCTGTAGAAAGGCTTAGAACAATTTCTTTCTCCATTCATCCGTTGACGGACATTTAGGCTCTTTCCATAATTTGGCTATTGTTGAAAGTGCTGCTATGAACACTGGGGCACAAGTGCCCCTATGCATCAGCACTCCTGTATCCCTTGGGTGAATTCCTAGCAGTGACATTGCTGGGTCATAGGGTTTATATGCACAACGGAATACTACATGGCAATGAGAAAGAATAAAATATGGCCTTTTGTAGCAACATGGATGGAACTGGAGAGTGTTATGCTAAGTGAAATAAGTCATAGAGAGAAAGACAGATACCCTATGTTTTCAGTCTTCTGTGGATCCTGAGAAACTTAACAGAAGACCATGGGGGAGGGGAAGGAAAAAAAAAGAGGCTAGAGAGGGAGGGAGCCAAAACATAAGAGACTCTTAAAAACTGAGAACAGAGGGTTGATGGGGGGTGAGAGGGAGGGGCGGGTGGGTGATGGGCATTGAGGAGGGCACCTGCTGGGATGAGCACTGGGTGTTGTATGGAAACCAATTGACAATACATTTCATATTTAAAATTAAAAAAAAAAAAAAAAAGAAAGGCTTAGAACACTGACGAGGCAAGTAATCAGCGTTCAAAATTTTGTTTCTCCTTATTCCTGTTCCCATGCTATCCCTCCCCAAGGGCACTGGTGCAACCAGGAACTGTGAGAGGTCGTCAGTAGCTTGTGAAAGAAGGTGACTATTTTCTCAAAGTCTCCCGTCTGCTCTTTTTCATTACTGGTTGTAAATCACCAAGTGGGGTTTGGAGCTGTCATGAAGGGCATCTCAGGTCAGAATCCTTTCCCCATTCACGTAGCAGATGTGGCAAGGGTCGGAGTGAAAAGAGAAGGACGCCCAAAGAGCTGGAGGCTCAGTGAAACTTTACCAGGACACCTCTGAAGTCCAGAACTGCATTTCTCGATGTCTGTCAGGGTGCATTTCAAACGAGAAAACCGCCTCTGTTTGGGATTAGCACTGTTTCAAGGTGAGACAATGTTATGCGCTGCTCGTCGGATGAGTCGGTTCTAATTATATGCCTCCTTGATTATTGTTCTGCAGATTGATTAGAACCATATTCAAGACATTTGTAGATCATAGTTCCTGGACACTTCTATATGTTAGCAAATCAAGTATAATTTATCCCTGGAATTATTGGTTAGGGACGGCTTCTTTTTTTCAATGCATGTTCTCTCTAGCTTATAATTTTAATTAGTGCTTGCTCCCAGTTCACACCGAGAATAGGGATGATTGTCACTTCGGCACTGATGCACAGCCTTAGCTTGTAATGCAACTTTGACTTTTGCATTCAGATTCCTTAATCAGTGCTGGATGTAGGATAAGGGAAACAGCTGAATTAAAGTTACAGTGCCGTAGGAAATTGAATAGCCCTTCAATTTAGGAAGTGAATTTGAATTAGATTACTCGTAGGCAAGACTAGGTCTGCCAATCCAGGTATCCTTATCTACCATGACCAATTTTGAGCAACAATCACCCTTTTCCTGCACCCAGATCCAAATGCAAGTGACTAGACCCACAGGCTGGAGAGGGCTCCGTGTAAGAGGGGAGACCTTGCTGCCTGGCACTCTGTTGCTCATAGCTTCTTGAGGAAGGGAATCGCAGGTATTATTGCGATGCGATTGCAGAAGCTTTTGGTGATTAGATTGCCTCATCATCTATCCTTCTGCCATAAAGCGACACCAAATTTTCTTCCCCTTTTTCTGTTGCATTGAAGGAGGTAAACAAAGGCTTCCCTGGTGCTTTTTGCTGTAGCAAATGCCTATGTAGGAGGGAAGGACAGTTAACTTCCTGAAAATGCAAAATAGCTGTAAGAAAAAAACCTGCTTTGAATTTCTGATTACCCTCTTTCTACCCAAGATAATATTGTATTGTTTCTTGCAAGATCTAGTATCTTGAACAAGATAATTATATTCCTCCTGAAACTCAAGCAGAATTTTCCCTCTGTGAAATACAAGAAAGCTACCTATTTCAGAAAGATGTAAGGTTAAATTTAATCACTTCATCTCTGATCTTCAAGTGAAATTTAATTATCAATGTCTTGACATACATTGACTAATGTACAAACAGCACCAATGAGTGCAGAAGAGTGGGAATGTGTGCAAAAAATAATAATAATAATAAAGAGTTGAGAGGAGTTTGACAGAAGTTTGGAAGTGTCGGCAATGCAATCTGATTCAGCAAGTTCAAGCTCTTTCCTTCCTAAAAATGCAGTTGGTATTAAAATGCAATATTGCTTGGCAGTGCAAATATGAATATTTAACAGTAACAAGCTGATGCAGTTTAAATGTTCATAGGCCCTGGTTTAACAGAGTTTTGTGAGGAAGATTTACTTTCCTGAAGTGAAAGGAGGTGTTTGAAATGAAGTAGAATATCCTTGAGGATTTTTATCACCCACTAAAGTTTAAGGAAGGCTGTTTCATTGTAGAGTTGAGTTTGATCATCAGAAAGCCAGTGTAAACTTTGCCCTTAATGAACAGTCTGAGTAAGGAAAGAATTTTCCCAAATAAAATTAAGGCTTTGATATTTGTTGTGTTAGTCAAGGTGCTCCAGAGAAACAGAACCAGTAGGATGTGTATATGTATAAAGAAAGGGATTCATTTCAAGGAACTGGTTCACACTGCGAGGGAGGCTGGCAAGTCCAAAATCTGTGGGTGGAGCAGGAAACTGGGGGAGCTGATGCTACAGTTAAGTCCCAAGGCCTGCAGGCTGAAGAATTCCCTCTTGTTCAGGGGAGGTCAACCTTTTGCTCTACTCAGGCTTTCAACTGGTTGACAGAATCTCATCCACAATCTGCTTTGGTCAAAGTCCACTGATTTATTGATTTCTTTATTATTGAAGCATAGTTGACACCCAATGTTACATTAGTTTCATGCACTTTTTTGTGGCCAGAGTCAGGAAGGGCTATGGCATTGCTATATCCTAGAGACTGTAGCTTTTCATGATCCCTGTCAAACTGAAACAACAGTCTTGGTATCATCTGGTCTTGTGTCAGTCTAGGAGAGCTCCTTACCAAAAATACATAGTCACTGGGTTTTGGGTTAGATATTATTTATATCAACCTGCTTACAAGCTAAGGATCTCAAGAGATTGCCCCCAGGAAGGCAAATGACTGGGGCCAATGTCAGTAACACACCCTATTGGGTAAATGAGAAAAACAAAATGGCACCATGATAAAATATTATAGCAGAAGGGGAAAGGAATATCAGCCTTCTTTTTTAAAAAAAAAATTAATGTTTCTACTTATTTCTGAGACAGAGAGAGACAGAGCATGAGTGGGGAGGGGCAGAGAGAGAGGGAGACACAAAATCTGAAGCAGGATCCAGGCTCTGAGCTGTCAGCACAGAGCCCTACACGGGGCTTGAACTCAGAAACCATGAGATCATGACCTGAGCCGAAGTCGGTCACTCAACCAACTGAGCCACCCAGGCGCCCCATCAGCCTTTTCTTTTAATGAAAAGTCATCTCAGGGGTGGCACCTGGGTGGCTCAGTCCGTTGAGTGACTGACTCGATTTCAGCTCAGGTCATGATCCCGAGGTCATGGAATTGAGCATCAGGCTCTACACTGAGTGTGGAACCTGCTTCAGATTCTCTCTCTCTCTCTCTCTCTCTCTCTCTCCCTCTTCCTCTACCCCTATTCCCAGCTCATGCACTCTCTCTCTCTCTCTCTAAAATAAAATAAAAAATAATTTTTAAATAAAATGCTTAAAACATTTAGTGGTTTTGGCAGTTCAAACAAGTTCTGGAGATGGATGGTGGAGATGGTTGCATAACAATGTGAATCTACTTAATGACACTGAACTGTATACTTAAAAATGGTTAAAATGGTAAATTTTATGTATATTTTATCATAATTTAAAAACTTATCTGGACTATTTTCCCATGTTTAATCTCCTGTTTATTATAAAATGTCAATTATTTAGTTAAATATTTATTTAAGCTATCTGCAACTGGTATAAAATAGACCCAGAGACTAATTGAAAAGAGTCTATATGAGACCTTAATGTACTAAAAAGGAACATTTTACTGCAGGAAATATTTTACTTTCGGAGAAAAAAAAAATCGATAATCTTACCTGAGGTGACATGTAAAAACAAACAAACAAAGAAAACCATGAATATTACAGAGTTAAATATAACAGTTGGAATTTTTAAAGTTAAAAAAATGTAGATAGAGATGTTTAGATATAGAAAGATTTTACAATCAAAAAAAGAAAGATTTTATAATCATAAGACCAATGAAGGAAAAATTATATAAATATGAGTCTATCACATGCAACATAAAAGTCTCCATAGAAATAATGAAAACAAATACAAAAATCAATATTTAATAAAAACATTAAAATGTATTCAAGCTTCCTAGGATCAAACATATAAATTTTTACAGGGGAGAACGCATCAGTTAGTAATATAAGCAGTTCCAACATCATAACAAAGTGTCTCACTGAAGAACCTGAGTTACTATTTTTACTAAATTTATCAGCAGTGAAACCACAGTTGTTTGCACTGTTTTGGCCTTTGCAGATTTATGTAGGAATTTCTGAGCAAACTCAATGAAGAAGCACAGAGATAATTAGATTGTTAAGACATCTACACAGCAAACTCAAAGAAACTGGTATTTATTAAATCTAAGGAAAAGCATTGTGTAAAACAGTAAAAGTAGAAATATTATGTTATCAAAAGGCACTAATCAGTTTTGTTTCTACAGAAGAAAGAAAAACAAGAAGTGGTTCTTGCAGGATAATTTATATTACAGTCAAGCATTTTGGATATTCCAAGGCACCAATTTTGCAGTAGGTTATGAAAGAAGGTTCGAAAAATCTTTCCAGATGATATTTTAAAACAGAGAGAGAGATTTTATTCTAGCTCAGGTGCTTTTGTTTTAGGTTAGAAGCTCTACGAAAAACCCTCTCAAGTTTTGATTCCAAATCCAGACTTGATGCAAGATAGCTTTATAAATGCATGTTTTAAATAGATCTCAATGCTCAATAAAACCAGCTTTCATGCTCCAGCCTGAAATAGTCCCCTACCTTCGCAGAGTCCACTTACACATGGCACTTGGTCTGTTACAATATCAAGCAAACAGAGCAAGTTATCCTCTCAGCCAAGGGAATTCTGGGTTTGTGAAAATTAGGTATTCTCTCAGACTCCATGTAAAGTAGATTAAACGAGGTAACAGTGTGAACAACGTGAAAATGCCTCTCTCAGAACTGGGAGCCACCCCAGCAAATAAAACTTGCACACTAGCAGAACATATAGTTGAGAATTAGAAAAAAAAAAAAATATATATGTATATATATACACACACACATATACACATACATATTCATATATTCAAGGCTGGTTTTACATTAGGGTTATAAATAATTATAATATTAATATGGAGAATGTTTACTATGTGCCAGACACTCACTTACTTCTTCAATAACTCTGTGAAGGAGGTAGTATTATTATCCCTTCCTAAGATGAAGAAGCTAAGGCACAGAATGGTTACAAGAAATGTGGAGATGTGAAGGGACATGGCGGGGGGGCAATCCGGTAGGAAAAAGAGCCCGAGGATAAATTGTGGGAGATTTACGATACTGTGATACAAGTTTATACTTTATTCTAGGCAGGCTTTTGTGAATTTCTGAGGACAGAAATGACTAACCATGGTATACTTACAGCATTGGTCACTGTTCTTATTACACTGGTGAATATGTGCCAGGGTAAGAACTGCAGTCTTGAGATATTGAAAGGGCTTAGATATTAGGTAAGGGAGAAAAGAATGGGGATGGGAGGGAGGTCCTAGGTTGAGACATTATGGAGAGAGGATATACAGAAACTTGATTGCTAATTGTATGTCATGAGAGGGAAAGGAAAGTTGAGGATGTTTTCTTTTTATTAATTTCATAAAGAGGGTAGGATTGCATTTCGTGAATAGTATCTGCACGCAGTTGACCATAATTTCCGAAATGCGTTAATTATCCAGGTCATTAACTTTCATAAGTTTTTAATTTGCTTTTTCAAAATTTAAATATCCTGCCAAAACCCAGGTCTCTTAATACATGAAAAAGTAAGCCAAGGCTATTTTTGAATTTTTGACTACATAACAAAGAGATTCAAATCAACTCAGGCAGTTAAGGGAATAGATGATGTCAGTAAATGTTTCTCGAATGAATGGGTCAAGCAGGTAAGCTGACCTTTTCTCCCATTACGGTAAATTGTTCTAAAGTTGAAGGGGCGCCTGGGTGGCGCAGTCGGTTGAGCGTCTGACTTCAGCCAGGTCACGATCTCGCGGTCCTTGAGTTCGAGCCCTGCGTCGGGCTCTGGGCTGACGGCTCAGAGCCTGGAGCCTGTTTCCGATTCTGTGTCTCCCTCTCTCTCTGCCCCTCCCCCGTTCATGCTCTGTCTCTCTCTGTCCCAAAAATAAATAAACGTTGAAAAAAAAAAAAATTTAAAGTTGAAGACCTTTTGGCAATTCTTTTGAGTCTCATCAAGTTCAAACAATGAACCACTAGTGACAGGATTTAGATGCTCATAACTCCCAAGACAATAGAGGGAGAGAAGAGATTTGAGAACCTGGACCTCCAGTTGTACATGCAAGGAAAGAGGACCATGTATATTGGTAGTATGAGCAGGCAGTGAGATTCCCTCGTCCCTTCTTCCGCTCATTCTAGTCATTCTTGGCATCTCTTACCCATTCTTCTCTCTCCTCCCATACTAGTCTCCTTACCACTCAATTCGATTTTCCACCCTTCAGTTTCTCTCTCCTTCGTTCTGGAGACACCTCAATTTTCTTCTCGTTGCAGACCTTTATGCTTTCCAGTCTCTGTGTCTACAGTGTTTCCCCTGCTTGGGTTTGCCAAAAGCCTTCCCTTACAGTCTTCAAAGATCTCTTTCATTTCCCTTCCCCCCTGCAGCCCATCACGACCGAGAGTGTGATATTGAATCTCTCCTTTATTCTAACGTGCTGCTTGTTCACTCCTCGAAAACCATCACTGCTGAACGCAAAACATAATGTAATACTTATTTAGAATAGGCCTGCTTTTGCACTAATATCACCCAGGTTGGATAATTCTGACTACATTAATATCGTGTGGCTGAAGTGTAGGCATGTAGACAGCAGGAGGTGATTTTATTTAGCTCTCTTAGAAAAGCACAATGAGACTCACTGCACTATTAATAAGTACTGCAGTGGGTACCATTTTGTAACACTACTCTGAGGAATCAGACTAAGGCTGAGCGCAGAATGGCCAGATTCTGGCTGTGTGTATTTGTGCTTCATGATGCAAGGTTTGAACCTTGAGGTCAGAGACCTGAGAGAAGGAAAAGGAAAAAGAAGGTGAAAACCACACATGTCTTTGGGAATCTCCACCTAACAACCCTGCCCTCTCTTCCCATTGGGAATGTGTTCATCCTCCCTGCATCCTGGTTTAGTCTGGCTGTTATTACTTCTTCTCGTACACTCTCCCCTCTGCTTCATTAGCTAATCATAGAGCAGGAGCCGTTCTACCAGCATGCACTGTTTCTTCGAACTCTGCAAGTAAAGCTAACACTCACTGCTTAATCACTTTTCTCTCAACAGGTAAGGATAATAAAACAGTGGGGAAAATGACAAAATTTAGTGCACCATTTTCTGTGTTAGGAGTCATGAACTAACTTTTTCTCTGACGTTCAATTACTTATTGTAGCACAGCAAGGAACTCAAGCAGGTGCGACCTCAGCATCTTCATTCCTGAGATTGGAATGAGCGGTGTCCTCCAGTTCAAATCTCGGGCGGATGGTGCCTGCAGGACTGACTGCGAGATGGCAGCAGAGGATCGAGCAAAAAGGCCTTGGGCTGTCTTTTTGTAGGGTATCTGCAGGGCCCGGTGAACCTGAGATAAAACTTATAAAGTGAAGTTCCAGAAGGGACCGTTATAGATGTCATCTACTCCAATGTCCGACTTGTAGATTAAGAAACCAAAGCCCATGAGGCTGAGGTGACTTTCCCAGGTGACTCTGGGTATTGAGTAATAATGGGCATTGAGTAACCTGACTCCTATGACAGATTACTGAATTAAGTAGCTTCAGTGAACTCTAATAAATATTTCAGATTTTGATTTATTATATTTTTATTTACTATGGCCTTGGTAAACACGTTTCTTTTCCTCCTTCCAAAGCAAGTTCGTTATTGTCCAACCCGACAATGTCCAATTGTCGCTAAACAATTGTTTAACGAGGCCTAGCACTGTACTATGTACACTGTCCTAAGCATAAATACGAAGTATAATACATAGTCCCTGCCAATTTGAGGCGTACAACCTAAATATCTCTCAGGAATTATTCCATGCTTAAAAATCGAATCTGGACTTGGATGCCAGTATTTCAATGAACATTCTTTAAAGTCAACAATTTAAAGCAAAACATCACACCCCACATTTATTGTGGCATTCAATTTATTCCTAGTAGTATTAACTTCATGATTTCTTCCTAGTAGAATCAACTTCAATATTCCATGGGGAATGGATCATTTTGGGGGACGGTTTGTTACTATGACATAAGTATATCCCATTCTAACTAATAGAGAGATATTGGTGTTCTTCTGAGCTTGTTTGCTGTTACTCTTTAGCATTGTGTTGTAGATAGGGTATATTATTATTTATGTCAGATAAACAGTGATCTGAAGGAAATTTTTCTTGATACATGCTTTATCTTTTTGTGTTGCTCTACCAAATAGATTTTTTGCCTATGATTCTGTGATTCTCCATCAGGTCTCTTAGTGATGGCTTTCTCTCTTAGGATGGGTTTTCTAGAAGACAAAATTTGAAGTGAGAGCTTAAGTGCCACTAGTTTATGGAAGTAGAAACCCAGGGAAGTAGAAGTGAAGTAAAAGGAGAGCAAGGCCAGGAAAGGAGAACAAATATTAAGGGGGGTAAATTACAGAGCTGACCGTAACTTGTGATAAACTGTTTTGTTTCTCAAAATGTCTTCAGCAAAGCTGAATGAAGTTAATGTGCCTCCAAGCAGCGGGGAGGATAGATGGGAAGAGCTCACATGGAGCAACATCTGCCCCATGGGATTTGAGCTCCCAGACATTTCTGACGGGCATATGCATGGATGTGGCAGAATCTCAAGCCTCAGTGGTGACAGGGAAGTCCAGGAGCAAGCAAGAGCTGAGGCTGCTGTGCTGTGAGAGACATGGGGGTGCTGGGAACACCTGCCACAGCAGACAGCAGAGACTAGCTCCACGATGGGGGAGTAGCGCTCCGCCTTCCCTTCAGTCCCTCTGACCAGACAGCATAGCAAACGAGCAGACCTTGGGGGATGCATAAACTGAATTGGTTAGAGTTGTATAACTCCAAAAAGACAGTAATACTATAGTTTATTTAAGGATTAAAAGATATGACGTATACGAAGTACTTAGCACAGAGCCTGTCACAAACTAACTGGTAACCGGAGGCCATCAAAAAACAATCTGGTAATAATTTAGCTGGTTAAGTATATGTGTTTTGCATATTTATTATTTATTGTCCTCTTATCATATCCCTGAACAGTAGGAGGGCAGTTCTCATTCCTATTTTACTTAGGGGAGGGAGCCCAGTGAAGAATAAAGGCAACAGAGGCATTGAATTACTTCCCAAGGCCAGTCAAGCCTGGAAGATCTAAGAACAGAAGGCCAACTTATCAACACAATATGTCCAGTTCTCTTTCTATTAGACTACTTTGATTCTTAAGTCACCATAATGTTTCTAGTAATTTAATTGAGAACCAAAAGAGCCAGACAAGCAACAAAAAACCAAACGTAACTTTTATGCTACCGTTTCATCTTGTACTTGATAGCTGGATTTTTGGTAGCCACGAAGACCTCAGTGTTCCTAACTAGAAAGAGGAATATTCTTTTTATAACTTAAGAAAAGTTGAGCTGTCAATTCTCATCTGATATATAAGGTGGAAATATTGTGGAAAGGTAAAATTCAGATTTATTTTCTAATCATTTCTTCATGAATATGTAAAGAAAATCTTTTCAAAAATATGTAAAGAAATCAATAACTATTGTTTTGAACAAGTAAGTAAATGGAAATCTTGGGTATCTGGCAAAAATGGATGATGAGCCATTTCTCTGTGGACTGTGGACATTTCTAATTTTTTTCATAAAATATAATTTTTGGCACTGTAGACATTTCTAAATCATTCTTTCATAAATGTATTTTTTTGCTTATAAGACATATGTTATTATACAAGAAAATAAGCAGAGATAAGCAAGAAGAAAAGAAATTGGTATATAGTCTCAATAGCCAGAATTAACCTTATTAAACATCTTAAAATCAATTTTCCTTCTCAGTCTCCCTTCCTTTCTCCCTCTGTTCCTTTCCATCCTCTTCTTCTTTCTCTCCCTCGTTCCTATTTCTTTCTCTTTTTCTTTTTTTCATAAAACTACTGTTTTAGCTGGATTTTTATATTCAACATTATAGACTCTAATAATATTTTGAATTCAAAACGAAATTTCTACACGTTTGTACTGCCTTAGCAATTTTATCTAGTAATTCTCAGAAAATTTCTAACTAGAGGCTCCACTTGACAGTTGTATAACCTACATTCAGAGCTTGTTTTGCTGAAGGTCACGTAGACTGATATCCTAAGAACTTGGTTGTATTGGCTCAGACAGTGAGAATCATCAGTTTAATTGACTCCCCTCATCTGCACT
Organism: Leopardus geoffroyi; assembly: GCF_018350155.1. Lineage (NCBI taxonomy): Eukaryota > Metazoa > Chordata > Mammalia > Carnivora > Felidae > Leopardus > Leopardus geoffroyi. Next base: position 68,911,491 of record NC_059328.1, read on the forward strand.
GGGGAGTGAATGACACAGAGGTATTGGACCTAGTCACTCACCATTAGGAACCACCCTAGCAATTTATATTCTTCATCATGAAATATTGAATTGCCCAATCACAGAATTATAAAATTGCAGGTGTATTATTGTCAGAATTTCAGAGATCTTGAGGATACTAAAATTGATTGAGTATGCTAATAAAAACATCACACCCTAGGCAATTTGGTGAGTAAGAGTCAACAGCCCTGCAGAATGGAAATCATTCAGGGAAAATACCCAAATTACAAAAAAAAAAAAAAAAAAAAAAAAAAAGATTCCTAAAATAAATTTGGAATAACACATTGTCTTCACTATTTTTGTAGCCTGTGCCATTCTGTCTGTGGTCTGTGCAGACAAGGAGCATCAGGAGAGAACAGCTCTTGCATTGAAAAGGTGCAGAAGTATAATTTATGACACCTTGCAAACACACTGGGGACTGGGACATCATTTCACTTTCAGCTACTGGCGTGCAGGAAAAGCAAAGGAAAAGTATTAATGTGATACATCATTGCCTTTGGAAATTGGGAGAATAATTAAGTTCCTTCCTGACTCCCATTAACACAGTTTGCCATTTGCTATAACCATCCAGCCCCTACATACACCTTGGAGTGATACTTTATGAAAGAAACAATGAGAACTCCCAAAACTTGAGGCAAACATTCTATAAAATGCAACTTGGGAATGCCATGAGTAGCCCATCAACATTTTTGGTGGCCCCCACTGCATATCACTTAATGGGTGCAAACTGCAAATGTGAATTGCAATGGGATTTTGTGGAGTCAGTTCAGTATATCAATCACCCATATTGTTAAAAAAAAAAAGTGATTTAATTAAACAAGGTCAATTTAGTCAAAGTGATCGAACTAGTTGTAAATATAACCACAATCATGGTCATGTTTCCTAAGGTTCTTGCACACTGTGTGTTTCTTGGAGCAAGTGACGACCAGTTCCAGAAGCATTTATCAAATGCCTGCTATGTGTTCGGGCTGCGTATAGGCATATCTCAGAGATACCGTGGGTATCTCTGACCACCACAATAAAGCAGGCATCGCAAGAAAGCAAATCAAGTATTGGTTTTGGTTTTCCAGTGCATAAAAAATTAGTTTACACTAACTGTAATTTATTAAATGTGCAATAATATCATGTATAAAAATATACATATTTTAAATAAAAAATACTTTATTGCTAAAAAATGCATCACCTGAGCTTTCAGCCACTTGTAATCACTGATGACCATAACAAATATAGTAATAACTAAAAAGTTTGAAATGCTGGGAGAATCAGCAAAATGAGACACAGAGACATGAAATGAGCAAATGCTGTTGGAAAAATGGTGCTGATAGACTTGCTCAAATGCAAGGTTGTCGCAAACCTTCAATTTGTAAAAAACTCAGTATTTGTGAAAGTACAACAAAGTGAAGTGCACTAAGGTGAATTACATCCATACAAATTGTCCTTGAGGGACTTTCAACGGATACTTAACAGAGGTAAAAGGGGGATGAAAAACACGGTGCACGATGTTAAGTCCCAGATAGCGGGAATGTTGGAGGAATTTAGAAGTGGGTGAGAACTAGTACTGTGAAGTGGTCAGAGAAACCTAGCAAATGGGTGTGGCTTGGGTAGTAGTTGGGCTGGTCCTTAAATGATGACTGTAGGTCAGAGGTGGAAAATAACAGCGAGAGTGCAAGACGGAACAAAAGTCACACAAAAAAACCAAGAAGGAACAAGGCATTTGCTCGTTTCCCCAGTTAATTTAGCAAATATTTATGGAGTGAGGTTTATGGGCCCCACATTCTGCCAGGTGCTGGAGAGACAGACTAACAGGGCAGACATTGTTTCTTTTCTTATGGAGATTTCAGGTAACCTGGCAGAAGTGATGCTGGCTGCACAGTAGCATGACATGAAGTTGGAAGAATACAGTAAGTACGAGTCACGGAGAGATCCATCCCCTCACGTCATATTTCTTTTCCCATCCACAACCAGATAACGCATGCTGCAATGGGTTAAAAAACAAAGCAACATTGGGGCTCTGGTTGGCTCAGTTGGTTAAGCATCTGACTTCTGATTTTGGCTCTGGTCGTGATCTTATGGTTCATGAGATTGAGCCCTGCGTTGGGCTCTGAGCTGACAGCACGGAACCTGCTTGGGATTCTCTCTCTCCTCTCCCTCTGCCCCTCCCCTGCTTATACTGGTGCACTCTCTCTCTCTCTCAAAATAAATAAATCTATAAACTTTAAAGAAAAAAAAAAGCAGGCTAAAAAAAAAGCAAGTCAACATTGACATTGGGAATAGACCCACCTTGCCAACGCTCAGTGATGTGTGTATGTAGAAGATATGGCTTAAGATGGGCACATAGTGTCATAATCTCACATGAATTGGTTCCCTTAAGAGCAGGTATGCCCCACTTCAGGTCTGCAATGGTTGGTGAAGGTGAAGGAAAGAAGGGGATATTTTTGACCTACTACGTGCAAGACACTGCACTGGATCTCTCATCTTCACAGCAATTTAATTAACATGATTACAACAAAGCTACTATTGCCATTATAAAGATGAAGAAACTGAACTTTAGAGAGATTTAGTGGCTTCTCTGAGAACATACAACTAGTTAAATGGGGGAGCCAAACTTATAACTCAGATACAATTAATTCCTCTGCTCGTTGTCTTATCCGCAATTACTATTTTGCTATACAGCTATTGAGAAAAATGAGGGTGTTAGGATCAGAAGCCATTTTAAGAAGGATTATAATGAACTCTAGCAATAGAATTTAGAATCCTATTCTCCATTTTCAGATATAAACTTCTGGTATAAGGGATCTGGGTTAATAGTAATAGGTACGTAAGAGGAAATAAAAAGAAAAGTAAAGACAACCCTAAGGGTAGTAATAATTAAATTTTAACAAGAAAGGCCTATGTAGACAGAAACCAATTACATTTAGGAAAAAATACTTGTGCCTTTTGAAATGATTTCAAAGTATGGTTTTGGCTTTGAACAAAAACCTAGGGAAGGCTCCTCCTTTTGAGTCTTCTCCCATTGGCAAAAGCCATAGATAGGGTAGGCAGATTAATGGCTCCCAAAACATGTCCCTGACCTAATCCCCAAAACCTGTAAATATGTTAACTTATACGCAAAAGACACTTTGCAGATGTGATTAAAGTAAGAATCTTGAGTTGGGAGGTTATCCTGGATTAAGCAGACAGGTCAAGCACAATTATAGGGATCCTTACAATAGGGAGGCGGAAAGACTAAAGTCAGAGAAGGTGATGTGACAATAGAAGCAGAGTGTTGGAGGAGGTCGTGGGGAGGATGTGACTACCAGTTGACCTGTGAGCTGGACTTGGGCACTCACCCCTTCTTCTGTTCTTGGAATGTGCGTTCTGTTTTCCTTCCCTGCATGACAAGCCACAGCAAGGACACAGCCTTTAGATGGTGGTGTTTTGTTGAGACCGTCTAGACCATATTCATGGCTGAACACAGTTAAGGCCTCTATATAAATTTTCCAGATTATGGTGGGTGGGTGCAGACACCTACTAGTCTTGTGACCACCCAAGACAGGCCTCGTTAAGTTCTCTTGTTTATTAAACCTGCCATCTACCAATCTGGACTGGTCTGCCTCTTTTTTCTATCTCTCTTTGCCTTCCTTCCTCTTGCAAGGGGGACAGTTTGCAAACCAACACAGAGACGGTGAAGGAGATGCGATGACGTTATGCGGTGTCCTGAGCCAAGGAATGCAGGCCTCCTCTAGATGCTGGAAGAGACAAGAAAACAGATTTAACACTAGAGCCTCCAGAAGGAATGCAGCACTTGACAACTCATTTCAGACTTCCAAGTGCTAAAACTGTTTACAAAATCACTGTATTGTTTTTAGCCATTTAGTTTATGATTGTGACGGCAGCGATAGAAAACTAATACACTGTATGAACCACCTGGTCAGCAGTGAATTTGAGGCTGCAATGATTTTTGACACCAACTCCCTGGACTTGGATCAAACTTCATAGCACAAGGGCATGGTCCTCTCTAAGACTGCCCTCACTTTAGTCATAAGCTTGGGGTCCACAGGCCACTCTCACTTCTGACCAACTAACTCCACATGCAGGGTTTCACACTAACCCCTCAGTTTTGATCATTTTCTCGAACAACTTATAAGGAACTCAAGGAAGCATTATACTTATGATGACACTTTTATTATAGCAAGAAGATATAAATTAGAATCAGCTAAAGGGAAAGATGCTCAGGATGACGTCTAGAAGGATCCCAAATGTGAAGCTTCTGCTGTCTTCTCCCCATAGAACAAGGATGCATTATTATCCCTCCACCACATGGATATGTGACAACAGCAGAGTATTGATAATCAAGGAAGCTCACCCAAGCTTCAGTGTCCAGAGTTTCTGTTGGAACCTCATTATACCGGCAACTGATTGCATTTCTGGCTATGTAGCCCCAGTAGCCTTCCTATCCCCAGAAGTTGGACATAGCTCAATGGCCCAATGTTCTAATCATGTGGGTGGTCTTTCTAATATGACCAGCCCCTATTCTGAGTCATCTTGTTAGCACAAACTAAGGCCTACAATGAATCGTTTCATTCGCATAAACTCAGGTGTGGTGAGGCCCACCATGAATAATATTCCCACAACTCAGAAAATTCCAAAATTTAGGGGTTACCTCTCAGGAACCAGGAACTAAGTCCAGTCACATTCTTTATTATGCAGGAAGCTCTGTATAAAATGTTCTCTGAAATGAAGCCTATGTTGGTCTGGTGATGAGATAGGTGCTGTACCATAAAGTTTGGAACCATGTGGCATGTAAGTGATATGGTACCTATCTCAGGCATACTGAAGATTGGCTTTTAGCAGCAAGATTAATTCTTGAGTTGGGGAGCTCACAGTACACTTTGGCTAGGATTGGCCTAAGGACTCACTAGGAAAGAGACGAAAAATAAAATCTTTAGTAGCTATGATGTGGGCAGATAGGACTATCTTACCTGCTCTCCATCTTACATATCAGTCCCTAAAGATGAATGCCTTCTTGAAGGTGTCCTGAGATTTAAAATAAAATGCAGTAAAATCATTCAGTGGTAAACCACACAAGTGAAAAATGTTGAATACTCTTTATTTTTTCCTGTTTTGGGCTCATGAAAAATCTTTCAGTTTGAACAAATGCTACAGATTTTTCCCAACATGAGTTCTTTATTTGAAGAAGAAATGGTAGCCCTTCTAAAGGACTTGTCAACATGGGGAAAATGTCCCAGAAGAGTGGGGCTTTCTGATATCTGACTGAAGCCCAGACTTATGAAACAAAAAAATTAATAAAAAGAGAAAGAAAAATCTCTGAAACCAACCTAACAGCAAAAAGTTGTTTTCAAGACAGATGGGAGGAACAAGAGAGAGGGGACACGATTTCAATAGGTTCTCCAGTAGGATCCCATAACAAGAGACACATGTGCTTGGTAAACTGCTAGGTTAAATTTGTGCCAAAAAAAAAAAAAAATAAGCCAGTAGTAATTGATGCCCCTTGACATCAGCAATCTGATGCTGGTTTTCTTCAACAAGACTGTCACAAACATAAAGCAAAGGTTGTACTTCTCAGAGCTCTTTCTTTCCAGTCACATGGTCACTGTGATGGGAACATTGCAATGGCATCAGTGATTCAGTAGCTACTATCCCTCCAGTAACAGTATAAAATAAACATTTAGTGAGGATGAATGTATGAATGAATGAATGACAGGTGACTGTAGCAGGTTGAATGGTGGACCCCCAAAAGATAAGCCTATGTTCTAACTCCTGGAGACTGTGAATGTAATCTTATTTGGAAAAGGGTTCTTTGCAGATGTAATTAAGTTAAAGACCTCAAAATGAGGCTATCCAGAATTATCTTTCGGGGTGGCAAATCCAATGACAAGCATCTTTATAAGAGACACACAAAGGAGAGATGCACAGAGATGAAGGCCATGTGAAGACAGGGACAAAAATTGAAGTGATCCAACTATAAGCCAAGGAATGACTGGAGGCACCAGAAGCTGAAAGAGCCAAGGAAGGATTCTCCTCTAGAGATTTTCAAGGGAGCATGGCCCTGGTGATGCCTTGATGTCAGACTCCTGCCCTTTGGAACTGTGAAAAAATAAATTTCTATTGTTTTAAGCCACTAAGTGTGTGCTAATTTTTTATGGCAGCCCTAGAATTAAACCCAGCAAATACAGCAACCATATACATACATGAATGCAATAGATTTTAATATATATTTTTTAACTTTTATTTATTATTATTGAGAGACAGAGAGAGAGACAGAGCATGAGCATGGGAGGGGCAGAGAGAGGAAGAGGAGACACCAAATCTGAAGCAGGTTCCAGGCTCTGAGCTATTAGCACAGACACGGGGCTTGAACTCACGAACTGTGAGATCATGACCTGAGCTGAAGTTGGGTGCTTGATCAAATGAGCCACCCAGGCACCCCAAATGCAATAGATTTTTAAAAATATATTCCTCTTGTGGTGCCTGGGGGACTCAGTGGGTTAAGTGTCCAACTCTTGGTTTCTGCTCATGTCATGATCTCACGATTCAAGAGTTTGAGCCCTGAGTCGGGCTCTGTGCTAACAGCGCAGACTGCTTGGGATTCTCTCTCTCTTCCTCTGTCTCTCTGCCCCTCCCCCACCTCTCTCTCTCTCTCTCTCTCTCTCTCTCTCTCTCTTTCTCTCTCTCTCTCTTTCTCTAAAAAAAACACTTGAAGAATATATTCCTCTTATACTATAAAATGTATTAATGAGTTTGCTTTCACAGATTTCTGGTGGCAGTTACCCTTTCAGCTCTAGCAACTCTTTAGATTATAGTCATTACAAACAGCACAAAGAACACAATGTGCTATCAGAAATGAAAAGCCAAAACAGTAAGACAAGAAGAATAAACCTATTGTTTAGTTAGCACTGCACAAGATTGTACCTTTATAATATTTTAAAGGAACTAAAAGAGAATCTTCAGTAGCTTTGAATTTCCTTCTTAAACATGTTGTTTAAGTGTGGTATAAAGGACCAAGGTTTATTTACATATTAATAATGTATTTACTTTTCAACCTTGGAACTGGAAGTAATATTTAAAGCTTGTTAAAAATGAAGCTTTAAAATTCACAATTAATATCAACCATAAATATATGAATCAAAATAAGTACGATTTTGACAATTATTCAACAAACTCAAAGTGAAACATGAATCTGAATAATTAATGCTGCCCGGAATATTTGGGTTATTTTGGTAGCCCAAATTATTCAAATTCATTATCTACTTGAGCTATGCTTCTTTTCTGGCTTCTAATTTCATATGGCAATTAATTATTTTTTCCATTTTAACATAAGCAGTCATTTCCTTCCATCTTGTAAATCTTTGTTAAATGTCACAGATAAGAGTTTACCAGTTTTCTTCTAGGGCAGCCTCAGAACATTGCCGTGTCCTAAAATGTGTTGTCAATTTCAGGTCATTCCATGCTATGTGGGTGACTAAATCAAATCCTATACGCAGAAGAGGAGAAGGGGATTAAATTAGTGAATAATCTTCATTTTCACTTAGTATGGAAAAAAAAAACCCCTCATTCCTTAGTTTAATATTATATTTAAAATTTTGAATTTGGAAAAGCTTATTATAAGTTTTGGATCATGGGTGTATCTTTGAACAGAGGCTCAAATTTTAGGAATATGGACACTTTGACAATTTTGACATTGATATTCCACGTTGCTTTGGGTAACTCATCAAACCTTTTTGTATTGTAAAATGACAATAATAATACCATCTTCCTGGCTCCCATGACTTTGTTTTAAGGCTCTAAGGGTAGAATGAATGTGACAACGATATTGAATATTAGAGATTATTATCATTTGATAGTTAATCTGATTGTGTAATTATTTTTTACTTAAAATTTTTTATTGTTTTTATTTTATTTTTGAGAGAGAGACAGAGACAGAGAGAGATGAAGACACACACAGAATCCCAAGCAGGCTCCAGGGTCTGAGCTGTCAGTGCAGAGCCCGACATGGGGCTCAAAATCACCAGCCATGAGATCCTGACCTGAGCTAAAGTCGGATGCTTAACTGACTGAACCACCCTGGCGCCCCTGATTATGTAATTAAAATGTAGTGTATTTATCTTCAGAACACTCTCCGTTCAGTCGATTTATTTCATTCTCAGGTGTGATGATCTTTTGTATTTAACAAGTCATTTGTGGTTCATTTAAAAACTAACCATAAACACCAAGTTCATTTTCCTTTAAGCTATTGTTGATGTCAATACTGTTGATGAGTGACCAAAATTCTAATAGGGCAAATTAGACCTTGGATGAAAAGGTTTTTTTGTACAAAATGTGTGGCATTTCTGGTTCCTCAGAGCCTTTCATAGTCACTCTCAAGTTAGAGTCAGTGGGTTTTTCAGAGAAAATCTTGGCTCCCAGAAAAAGTCTGGGCCTTCTCAGTGTCCTAGTCCTGCTCAGATATATGAACCAGAGGAGGCCAACCCAACTGTCCTTGCAATTGCCTTTTACAATCACAGTCATAGGAAGGGATTTACTATGTGATTTGCGTGTCTTCTTCATGGGGTACTATTTACCCCCTCTTCATCTTTTGAATTATCAGTCCGTCACGGCTCAGCTGTGACACCACATTCCTTGGCCAGATTTTGCTTATGGAATTAGGCACTCTTGCCTCTTAGTTCACATCTCTTCCTCTGGTACCCTGGTAGATCACTTATCCACTCAGATGGAAATTACAGTTCACCCTCGAACAACACATAAACTGCATGGGTCCACTTAAACATGGATTTTTTTCAATACATACAATACAGTACTATAAATATGGTTTCTGTTATGATTTTCTTAGTAACATTTTCTTTAGCTTACTTTATTGAAAAAATACAGCACACAATACATATAGGTGTTAATCGACTGTTTACACTGTCGAAAAGGCTCTGGTCAACAGTAGGCCATCAGTAGTTAAATTTGGGGGCAGTCAAAAGTTACATGAAGATTTTCCACTGTGTGGGGGTTGGCACCCCTAACGCCCCTGTTGTTGAAGGGTCAGCTGCATTTGTTCCCGTGCTGCTTCTCCCTTTATTCTTGAGCTCAGGGGTTGTGTCCTTGGTTGATGTTTCCCCAATAATGACTCTCCAGGGATGAGCACAGTCAAAAACTCAGTGCTGAATGCATGAATGAATTACTTCTATTTTTATAGTAGCAATGTGTTAGGGTGAATTTTTGACTTAGGTTTTGTTCAAATTTGTTTATTAAATAGCTAAATGAAAACAGTTTGCTGATTTATGGTATTTTTTAATTAAACTATAACAATGGAGGTAATTTTCCTAAAAATCGATGTACTATAATGCCCCAAAGTAACAGCTTTGATTTTCTGATATTTTAGATTATAGCTGCAGAAACAGCTAATGCAACTCCTTAATTTCTTCAGCCAGGAAGGAAGGTAATTTTTATCCCTGATAAAATAAAAAAGACACACAAACAAAAAAATACCATCTTATGCTCCCTCAAAGCAAGATAGACTTTTATTCCAGGAATGGAAAAGTCGTTTGGAAACTGAGAGTTTTGGCAGTTTTCAGAGCATGTACAGAGTGGAATAATCCTTTTAAACCTGTTGGCAGCTTTGCCACTGACTTGAGATCCTGGTAGGCCCCTCTCTGTCTCCCTCCCCCAGTGGTCCTGCCATGCCCTGTGGTTGCCACTGCTGTTCTGGCATCTGGAAGGTTTCTTTTCTTTCCTCCTTTGTCAGTCACATCCTGGGTCCCTGTCACCATCCATCTATCTTCTCCATTATTCACTCTACCCTATCCTTTCCAGCACCTACATTCAGATGCTGGTGCATAGACACAGAGCTCTCAGCTTTAGGATTGTACTACCTGGAGGGACTTACATCATCTCCCCTCTACACTAAGCAGGAGGCTCTGGATGAATCAATAGATTGACCCAGGAGCCAGGGTTCTAAATGAGCTGCCTATTTGCTCTTTGAAATACAAAACCCCAATCCACAGAAGGTACGAATGTCCTAAAAACTTAAGAAATTTCTCAAAACAGTGGGCACATTTTCCTAAATTTCTGCCGAGCTTACTGGAAATGTATATAAGCCTTAAACCACTTGGAACATGCCATTCTTGTCTCCTAATAGGGTTTTAACTCAACTTTCACATTAGAATGTATAATATTCTATAGGAAAAAGGCAACCTTACCAATATAATTTCAAGGTGACTGCATCTTTTATGTAACATATGTCTAATGCCCTGGGTATAATAACTACCACTGTGTAACATCCCTTAAATTTCCATGGGTAATTAATTGATAACTGGTCTGTGGATGTTATATAAACCCTTTATTAAGACACATAATTCAATAAAGAGAGATGTAAGTCCAAAGCAAGTGAAGGACAGCCTTTGGCTTTCTTTGCTTCCATGTGAGCTAAACTGGGGCTGCCAGGTGGAGACCATTGCCCTCTTCAAGGATGGGGTGATCATTCTTGGGGAAAGAGAGAAACAACCAGCCACCAGCCCTTTCATGCAACAACCTCAAATTAAAATGTGAAAAGCACAACCAATCTGGAGGCCTCTCCTCTGGCTGGGGTTAGCCTCTGTGGTTGGCACTCGGAACTTCCTGTAATGAAAGACAAATTAGCACACCGCACTTATAAACAGGGGAATCAATGAAACCAAAAGAAACGGCCACAGGAAAATAAAAATTAAACGGGAGATAAAGAATGATGTCCTCAAATATTGGAAATACTCCTCACCCAACAAAGGCTCCTTTGTATTGTTTTGCTAAAGCTGACTGTAATTTCGATGTTTCATAAAAATTTAAGTGGAGATTTTCTTTCCGTGGTAGACATAAATCTCCTGGAGGAAAGATTTTATATGTAATTCCAATTTTGTGGTGCTAAGAAAACAAAGAACAGGTGAAGATTTTACTGCAGGTAATTTTGTAAATTATTAAAGAAAAAAACCTCCCACAGCCATGCCATAAACACACTCTCTATCAAAAACTAAAATAGCAAATCAACAATACCTTTTTTTAGGTACGATACTCAAACCCTAAACTAGAAATAAAACTGCCTATAAATATTTACTGGTGAGATGACTCTGTGATAATAAATAGCTCTTTCAAACCAATGCAGAACATATCAAAATACTGAAATACACCTGTGACTAAATATGTAAAAGAAGCGCAATCTAATATATGCAGCTCATATCAATGTGCATGCTAAGGCTTTGTTGAAAACTGCATCTTTGAGATTTTAAATTATTTAAGGGGCATAAAATAATTCATTACAAATCTGCTTTTAAGAAGTACAGAATTAGACGCATAATGGGTTCATTCATAAAGTTTAGGAGGCAAGTTTAGGAACATTTTTATTAATTTTTTTAACATGGCATATGCACAGCTCAGGGAAGTTCTTTTCCATGTGTGGGAAACAATATCTACACTTGGCAGTTTGCTGGCTTCCACCAAAGAAAGAACACTTGGCAAAAAGAAATATGGCTTGAAAGAAATGGAAAGGCTCTGTGACTGGTTGATCAACATTTTTATCTTTTGACACAAAAATTTATTGCAGTAGATTGTTTATTCCCTCAAGTCTTAGAGAACCATAAAAGGAAATTATACTTGAGCTTCATTTTATTGCTAGGAATAGTTTAATGCTGAGAGTATGTGTCCTACTTTGGTCAAGAACCTACTGGCACTTTTCTATCAAATGGAACTGTTATTCCAATGACCTAAACCTAAAACATCTTATAGGACTGTGGCAGAATTCTGGAGAAATTGGACATACACTGAGTGTGAGAAAGAGAGTCAAAGGAAGGCAGTGTAACAGAAAAGACAAACACAGAGAGGCAGAGAGGGAGACCGGGAGCGGAGGCAGAGAAGGGCAAGGGGGAAGAGATAGAGACAGAGAGACACAGGGGTAGAAAAATCTTCCTGGTGAGCTACCAAGGGTCTAATTGTTGCTTTCAAAGTTAATTTAACAATCTTTGCCAAGGTAGCATGAATTTAATGTAATTGGTGGCCTGATTCCCATTTTTGGTTATCATACGATTATGAATATAAGTTTAGGAATTATGTCAGTCTCTTGCTCACCATTTTTATCTTTGGATTTCTCTGCACAGCAGAAGAGCTTAAAAGACAATGGAAATTTCAAAAGAAGCTCACTCTGCACCTCGCTGCTATCCCTCCCCAGAATGAAGCACGTTACTCAGTGGTTTACCTAAAAACCCAGCGGCCAAACCTTATTAATGTGAAATCAGTCTAGTGCCTGGCTCACTCATGCCTCTGGGAATGTCATTAGATGTTGGCAGTAATGGTATTTGAAGAGAGTACTACAGCTGCTCTGGTAAGGATCCCACGCAGCCTGGTGCCAACGTGAGTTAATCTGTCTGTGGTTTCCTCCAATCTAGGGTTACCTTTAGAGCATCCTAATTGGGGTACTTCACCTCATTCTTCCTTCCTATTACCTGCCAATGCATAGGTTAGCCAAAAGACCAAGAGGAAGTCCCGCAGGCTACTCCAGACAATCTATGTGAAGCTGGCTCTCGTGCACGTCACAGAGTAGCTAGTGTTACACTGAAATGGAATTGCTCTTTGTGTGCTTTAGAGGAAGTGGTTTAGAGTCTAGAAATAGGAACTACTACACTCTATACTGTCCTTATGGATATTCCCTGGTTCCAGTAATATGTTCATAAATTCCAAGTGACACCCCTAAAACCAACTCGGTCCTGCTAAAATCTCAGGGTACACTGATGCTATGAGTAGGGTACAAACAATAAGCACAGTGAGGAGATTCATTTTCACTATGAGAAGGTCAATCCTGTTCCATGCTTTTCATATAGACAATGCCTTTTAACTTTATTCTCTGACCAGTTGTATTGGAGGATTGACTTTCTTTGGTTTTGCTTTTTCTCACACAGATTTCACTGGTTTATGAAGTCTCCTTTATGTGGGAAAGGTATTGGGAAATTTTCTCATGTTCCCATTTAAAAAATGGCACCCAAATTCCACACTCGTCTTTGAAACTTATATTCTAGAAATTTCTCCTGTAGTTAAAATTTCAGGCTAATCTGTCTTTGCCCACACTGCTCTGTCTACACATCCTTCTTTTCTTGGCATGTCTGGCCACACCTACTCATGTTTGTAGACTTGGTTTTGGTTTCACCTTTTCCTAACACCTGTTCTGACTAGCCTCCTCTCTCTACTTCTTACCTGCTAGCATAGATACTTCTACCTCCTATACACTTCCCAGGATGGAGCTCTTTTTTTTTTTTTTTTTTTAATTTTATTACTTTCTAAATTTACCTCCAAATTAGTTAGCATATAGTGCAACAATGATCTCAGGAGTAGATTCCTTAATGCCCCTTACCCATTTAGCCCATCCCCTCTCCCACACCCCCTGCAACCACCCTCTGTTTGTTCTCCATATTTATGAGTCTCTTATGCTTTGTCCCCCTCCCTGTTTTTATATTATTTTTGCTTCCCTTCCCTTATGTTCATCTGTTCTATGTCTTAAAGTCCTCATACGAGTGAAGTCATATGATATTTGTGTTTCTCTGACTAATTTCACTTAGTATAATACCCTCTAGTTCCATCCATGTAGTTGCAAATGGCAAGATTTCATTCTTTTTGAAAGCCGAGTAATACTCCATTGTGTATATATATATATATATATATATATACATATATATATATATATATATATATATATATATATATATACCACATCTTCTTTATCTGTTCATCCATTGATGGACATTGGGCTCTTTCCATACTTTGGCTATTGTTGACGGTGCTGCTATAAACATTGGGGTGCGTGTGTCCCTTCAAAACAGCACAGCTGTATCCTTTGGATAAATACCTAGTAGTGCAATTGCTGGGTCATAGGGTAGTTCTATTTTTAATTTTTTGAGGAACCTTCATACTGTTTTCCATAGTGGCTACACCAGCTTGCATTCCCGTGGAGCTCTTGATTCCTCAAGGCACAGGCTGTTATCTTATAAGTATTTGCATTTCCATTATATGACCAGGAACATAATAGGTGTTCAACAAAATGAATGGATGAATGAAAAAAATGGAAACAGTTTAGGCTTGGTGTCAATCAGATCAGTGTGTGAAAACCTAACTTTTCCTCTTATTAGCTATGTGACTTTGGGCAAATTACTGTATGTTTCTTAGTTTCACTCAAAGCATTTTTGAAATGGGATTAATAATAATACCTGCTTCCTAGAGTTCTTCTAAAGATTAAATAAGATAAATATATCAAGCTTCTAGCACCTAACAAGCACAAAAGTAAAGTCCTTCTTCTCCTGTGAATACATAAATGTGTGAATTTGTGTTTGTGGGACAGATATTGAAATAACCACGGTCAGTGGAAGGAAGCATCTATAAACCTGGCATTTTGGTCTTTTTAGGAAATCTCTGCTCCTATCTTCCTCTCACTGTGGGGGTCCTTTTCTCATGATTATGTGCAATGTTTGTGTAGTTGAATAAACTTTTGGATTTAGTGACTTATCATTAATGCTTGAAAGGGCTCTGATTGGCTTTCCCATTCCTAAAATGGCGAGTTAAAAATTAATGTACTTAACTGTCTTTAGTCATTTATTGCAAAGATGGTATTTGACTATTATGTTTTTAATTTCACAAATGTCACGATCAATTTTCTTGTCATCTCCAAAACTTATTCTTTCATGGGTGACTTCTGGAAATGTTTATTATTTGACTGATGATATTTGGAAGATAATAATAATAAGAAATAATCAGTAATACTCAAAATGAAGCTAGAGAGGGAATGTTTTAAAAGTAAAAATAAAAAAATAATGTGAATTTTAAAAATGTTTTATTCAACAATGAAGGCATCCAAACTATCTGAGAGATTTAATGGCTCATCTTATAGCTACTGAGAAGAAAGAAATAATCTATTCAAATGTGGCCCTGAATACAGAATAGGAAAGATACAAAGCTTTATAATACTTCAAGCATCTTTAGTTTGTGTTCTGGAAAGCAGAGATGGGGCTTTAAATTGTTCATTGAAAATGGGTTTTTTTTTCTTTTTCTTTTGTATTAAAAGAATTTTATTTAATTTATTTGAATTAAAAAATCCCAATTCACTTCCTACCAACCTCTACTCCTATCCCTGCCTCTTGCAACTACCAGTCTGTTTTCTGTATCTAAGAGCTTATGTGTTTTGTTGTTGTTGTTTTAGATTCCATGTATAAGAGAGATAAAACAGTATCTGTCTTTCTCTGTGTGAGTTATTTCACTTAACATAATGCTCTTGACGTTCATGCATGTTGTTGTAAATGGTAAGATGATATTCTTTTTTATGGTTGAATAATATTCCTGTGTGTGTGTGTGTGTGTGTGTGTGTGTGCATGTGACTGTAAGATACATATATCTCACAGTTTCTTTATCCATCCATCCTTGGATGGACACTTAGGCTGTTTCTATACTGTATTGTTTGCTCTGTGACTTTTATTTTTAAGTTTATTTATTTTGAGAGAGAGAGAGTGAAAGTGGGGAAGAGTCAGAGAGAGAGAGGGAGAGAGAGAATCCCAAGCCACACCACCAGTGCAGAGCCAGATGTGGGGCATGAACCTAGGAACCTGGAGATCACGACCTGAGCCAAAGTTCAGCGCTTAACCAACTGAGCCTCCCAAGCGCCCTTGCTCTGTGACTTCTATTTGGTACATTCCTATATTCCCCACCTCTGCTGAAGTTCTCACTGCCTTTATACATTGTTCTCCCCCGTTCAGTAAGCAACAATCAGGGCTCCGGACCAGGGTGTAGAAGCTCCTTTCTGGGACATACCGGTGAGCTGCAGCAGAGCAGAGTGCCAAGATGGCATCCACAGCCTACATCCCTTTATAGCAGCTCCAAATGCCACTAGACGTGTGCCATACCTGAAGCATTCTTCTTAGTCGGATGCTCCAGGACAAGCCAACTGGCCTCTTTCACAGAAAGACTGGAGTGTGCCTCAGTCCGCTGTCTGTGCAGTGAGTGCCCTGGCGATGGCAGCCTGCCGAAGACCAGTCCTCTGATTGCCACAGTCCGGTGGCACCCAGGAATGCAAGCCCCTTCAGCCGCCAGAGCCAGGAGATCCAGGGTGCCCCCTGGGGCTCAACCTTTGGGGAAAGCTGCCCTCCAGGAGAGACTGTCATTGTGGCAGGGCAGAGGGTGAGCGGAAGATAGTGCCTGCCCTTTGAGCACTCTGGAACGGATTACAGTCAGCCCGGAGATGTTTAATAAGAAGCCTACCCCTCCGGCCACAGCCAGGGTAATTAGTTCACAGGTCTCCTTCACAGAAAGACCCACCTCCTGGGTCTGTTGCCTCTTGCTGCGCCTCACTGAGACCAGCTGTTAAATCTCTCTCTCTCTGTTGGGTACAATCTTATGAGACCCAGGAGTGTAAAAATCCTGCTGGCCTCTAGAGCCAGGCAACGGAGAAGTGTCCTCTGGCAGCAGTCACAAGAAATGGGCACAACACCCACGGGTATGGGTTCCTTTCCCAGTGGCACCGATTATTCCAGGGTTGTTACCAGGAACGCAAGCTCCCCGGGCCTCCAGGAGATAAAAAAAAAAAAAAAAGCGACCCCTAGCGGGCAGGCGCTGTAAAGCCTCCTTCCGCCAGAGGCGCGAGTTCTGGCGCAGGCTCGGGAGCGCGAGCGAAGATGGCGCCTGCTAGCGTCCGCCTGGAGAGTGTTCGGTCCAGCCGCCGCCCGGAAGTGGAAGTATGTGTTGAATTACAGGCCTGCCCCCTCGGACCATGGATTTCATAGAAGCAGGTGAGCCTCCTTCGCTTTAAGTCTGGGTGTGAAATCGATCAGCTGCCTCTGAGTTGGGCCCTGCGGTGGGTGCGTCCCAGCATGGGATGTGGGAACCCTTTAAGAGCCCTTACTCAGATTGCTAGGCTTCTGTGGGACTTGGGGCAGGAGACAAAGGCCTTCACAGTTAGATGTTTTGGGCAACTTATCTCTCAAGTGCATGTCTTAAATTTGGGGGCACTCCATGTGGTGTTCAAACCCTTTGCTCCTCAGGGAGGAGCTTGGGGTTTTGAGTTTCCTCCGGGTGGGGGGTCACTGCTCCAGGGGTGGCGTTTATGGTGAGATTTTGTTCCAGCCTCTCCTACCTCCTTTGAAGTAGTTTTCTTCTCATGTGTTCCATGCGTATTCATCATTCAGCCAGAATTTAGGTTTTTAAATTTAATTTTTATTTTTTTTGAGAGAGAGAGGGCGAGCGGGAGAAAGAGAGAGGGAGACAGAATCCCAAGCAGGAAGGGGGGGGGGGGGGGGGAGAGAGAGAGAGAGAGAGAGAGAGAGAGAGAGAGAGAAGGAGAATCCCAAGCAGGCTCCAGGGTCTGAGCTGTGGGCACAGAGCCTGACACGGGTCTCGAACTCACGGACCAGGATCATGACCTGCGCGGATGTTGGGCGCTCAACCGACCGAGCCACCCAGGCGCCCGTGGCGTTTAGGTTTTAAAGAGGACATCGTTCCATTTGTAGCTGTAGACTCAGCACATCTGTGGGAGAAGTGAGTTGAGGATCTTCCTACATCGCTTCTTGAACTTGGCATCTACAGTGGAAAATATTGGAAAAACAAGTCTGAATAATAAGAACTAATAATAAATTCTTGCAATTACAGAGCATCTTTCATCCCAACATCTTAAGGAGTTTAGTATTTTTCCCAAAGGCACTGTTTAATGCTCCTTTCGTGCAGTTGACTTACAGCACACTGACGTGGTGAATCAGAGGCAAAATAGCACCTAACATTGAAAAGATTGAGCCACTGTCTCAGGCGCCTGGGTGGCTTAGTGGGTTAAGGGTTTGTGGGTTGGAGTCCGGCATGGGGCCCTGTGCTGACAGCTTAGAGCCTGGAACCTGCTTCAGATTCTGTGTCTTTCTTCTCTCTCTGCCCCTCCCTTGCTCGCTCTCTGTCCCTCAAAAATAAATAAACGTTAAAAAAATTAAAAAGAAAAAAAATGAGCCACTTTAGCAAGACCAAACACAAAGCTCATTCTAGTAAACTCTGCGTTTTTTTTTTTTTTTTCTTTAGGAAATACTGTTTTTTAGAGGCTAATAAAGCCAGCCAAAACTTTTAGCCTCTTCCTACAGTCAATGCTTTGCAACTTGGACTAGTACTTTTTGTTGCCATGTTAAGTCAGATTCTTCATTTTTATGCACAATCATGGCCCTTCTCTTTGGTGGCCCACTGGGACATATATTAATCATTTTTTAATAGCCCATTAGGTGTAGTCATATCCTGTGGCAACCAGGTCTCTATTAATTTCAAAGTCTTTAGCTTTATGCAGCATATCTAATACATAGGCTTAGGTAAAGAATGAGCTTGGAAATAAAGGTGAAAACAGTGGTTTTTAAGTTTTCAGTAGATCATACGACTTTTTGGGAGTGAAAGGCAATACCTTAAACTATGTGTTAAATATATAGACTATAATAGGATCATTATTACAAGTAAATGCCAGGAGACTATTGAAATCATAGTGGCTAGTTCACCATCTATGTAATAGATACAAAGTATGAATAAATATACATACATTATGGTTCCTATTTAGACCTCAGTAAACCTGTTTCTAATAAATAACAGTTTTGCTACATCAAGATGGCTCCCTTTTTTCTGAAACCTGATTCCTAGACTGCATAATGCTTAATATTTATAAATGGGATATGGTATATATATTAAATTTGGACATGGTAGTAACAATTGGGTTCTAAAGAGAATTGGCATTTATTGGACATCGCCGTGCCTGGCACATCATTTCAGATAATTGTCACAATGAGACATTGGAATTATTTTCAAGATTTGAGATAAGGAACTTGAGTTTCAGAGCAGCAAATGATCTAATTGACTGTATGATGTGTCCAAGATTATTCAGTTAATACATTAAGACTAGCTGAAATTTTTCTTTGTGATCAAGGAATTTTCTAAATGTAATACAATCTAAACGAAATAAAATTTAAACTGTTTAAAGTAATCAAAATTTAAATTACTTTAGCATTTTGCTCTACAACTAGTCTGGAAACTTCAAAGTGGCAAGGACTATGTCTGCCTTATTTATCATTGAATCTAAATGCCTACCCAGTACCTGGCACAGACTAGGTGAATAAATATATGTAGAATAAATTAATGCCATCATTTATGGTCATGCCTGTCACCTTATAAATGACCACACATGCAGATATTTGCTAAGTTGAGTTATGCCTTGATTTTATCCTCTAGGGAGAAATAAAGCTCGTATATTATGTTAGAAATATCAGAACAAATCAATCTTCATAAATTAAATGAAACATTGTTGCTCCTTTTGAGAAGGCTCACCATGTTTCTGATGGATTGCACACTAGTACAATTTCAATTTCATGAAATCAGCAGATACTGCTTTGTTGCTATGCCGGATGGTAGTTACATGAAGATGAATAAAATAGTGGTCCTATCCACAGTAACTGGCATGACAAAGGAAAACAATTGGATACAGGGATCAGAGAAAAAAAAAAAAGGCACTATGAACCTGTGACCTAGGACATATTATTTAGCTTATTCCAGACTTAATTTTCTTATTTTTCTTATTAACTGTTTACTTTCATTATGTTAGAAGTGTCTCTTATAAGTTGCATATCTCAGAATTTTGTTTTAATCTGTATGGTATTTTAATTTTATTTGGAGAGCTTAGGCAGTTTACTTTGGTATAGTTGAATTGTTTCTGTTTTTTATTTTGTGCTTTCCATTTGTCCTTTTTTTCTGTTACTTTTTTTTATTATGACTTTTTTTTAGAGCAGTTTCAGGTTGACAGAAAAATTCAAGGAAAGATGCAAAGATTTCCCATATACCTCTTGTCTCCACACGGACATAGCTTCCTCTATTATCAACATCCTCCACCAGAGTGGTACATTTGTTATAATTGGTGAACTTAAGTTGACACATCATAATTACCCAAAGTCCATAGTTTACATTATGATTCATTCTTTCTGTTGTGAATTCTATGAGTTTGGATAAATGGACAGTGACATGTATCCCTCTGTTACTTTTTTCTTGATCCTTTTTTGCCTTAATTAATTTATTTTTTGTGCTGGATGAGTTTCCATCTGACGCTGCCCTCCCTCTTCAACACCAGTCTCTCTCCCCAAATCTTTCTCCTTTCTTCCTTCGTTAGAAATTGTACAGTTTATATTTATTCCCTTAGTGGTTTCATAACTATTTTAAAATGCATACTTAACTGACTCTAAAGTTATTTAATATTTTACCCGTTGCTCAAGCAATAAAAAGATTTTAGAAGGCATTAACTCTTATCAACTCCTTCCCAATTTAACATGCCTTTGTTTGAAGTATTTTCCACTTAGCTTGATTCTTGATGCCTCCACATTCAGCAAATTAGTCATTATCATTTTTTTAATATAGTGTTTTATTAGCCTGGGTTCCCCAGGAAACAGAGCCTAAGACAAAAGTTTACAAGCAAGTAGTTTATCTGAGATGGTGGAGTGAAATAAGGAAGGAAGGAAGGACAGTATAAATACAGGTTATTGAATTAACCACTCTTAGAGGCGAGTGGGTGTGCAATCTCTTAGTACCATAGGATGAACCTCACTGAATGAGTGTCAGATTGTGCATTTTGGGGAACAAGTGGGGGAAATTATTCATGGGTTACTAGTCCCCATTGGGCAGAAGTTCTGTTTATCCTTTGAGGCATTAATTACTTGCGAGCCCTGGGTTAAGCATGGGTAAGAATTCCCAGGGCAGGAAGTGAAACGTGCAGTGTTGTCAGGCTACAGCTGTGTGAAGTTGATTAAAATCTGCATACATTTGGCTGGTGCAGCTCTGGCTGGAATAAAAGGTTTGCCCAAGAAAATTTGAAGAGGCACACAAGAAATGTCCAACTCAACATTTCTTCTTCCTTCTTGATCATTTCCTTCTGTTTGAAGAAGATCCTTTGCAGTTTCCCGTAGTGAAGGTCTTTTTGTGGTAAAAATATCAGGTTTCATTTTTCTAAGAATGTCTATTTCTTCTCCCCTTCCCAGTTCTTGAAAGATTGCTTCCATATTTCAACATAGATAAAACTCTATGCTGAAAGTTAGTTTCTCCCCAAACTTCGAAGATACTATTTTACTGTCTCTAGATTCTATTGGTGATATAGAAAAGTCAGCCATCAGTTTAATTGCCTTGTTTGTTTGTAGTTGAGCTGCCATTTTTCTCTGGTTGCATTTAGATCCTCTTATTCATTTTGTACCCTACAGTTTCATTCTGATTTATCTAGGTGTGATGTCCTTATAATTTCGTGTATGGGGTTTTCCTGCATCTGACTGCTAATATTGTTTTTTTTTTTTTTTAATTTTTTTTTTAAGGTTTATGTATTTTTGAGAGACAGAGAGACAGAGCACAAGTGGGGGAGGGGCAGAGAGAGGGAGACACAGAATCTGAAGCACAGATTCTGTCAGCACAGAGCCCGATGTGGGACTTGAACTCAAGAACAGCGAGATCATGACCTCAGCCGAAGTCAGATGCTCAACCAGCTGAGCCACCCAGGTGCCCCATGACTGCTAATATTGTTTCATCAATTCTGAAAATTCCTCTGCCATTATGTCTTTGAATATTGTCTCTTTCCATTTTTTTCCATTAATTCTATCTGGAACTTTGATTAGATTGTCTCATTTTTATTTTTGTGAATCTGTTTCCATATTTTCTATTTCTTTGTTCCTCTAGAGCGTGTTCTGGATACTTTATAAAAAAACGATCTCCAGTTCACTAATTCTCCCTGCAGTGCTATCTATTCTTCTGTTTAATGCATCCATTAGTTCCTTTAACTTAAGTAATATATTTTTAATTTATAGAAGTTCTATTTTGATTCTTTTTCAAATATGTTTGGCCATTCTTTTTAATCACTGATTTCACTGCTCAATTTTCATGATTTTCTTCCTTTTTAAAAAAAATTTAAGAGCACGACTTCAGCTCAGGTCTGATCTCACTGTTTGTGAGTTCAACCCCCACATCGGGTTCTGTGCTGACAGCTCAGAGCCTGGAGTCCACTTCGGCTTCTGTGTCTCCCTCTCTCTCTGACCACCCCCCACTCACACTCTGTCTCTGTCTCTCTCTCTCAAAAATAAATAAACATTAAAAAAAATTTAAACAGCAGTGTTATCCACTTTGTATGTTGTATATAATTGTCAATTCCTGAAGTCCTTATGGGCCTATATCTTATTTCTGCTATTTCGCCTGATTCTTGTTAATGGTGTCTTCTCTTCAGGTATGTTTTGTGATTTCATTTTTTAATTTTTACTGTGGGTAGTCTATTTTCCTTATATATTCAGTGCTATTTTCCAAACACCTGGTTGACATCTTTTAGAGAGGATATATATTTGCTTCTGGCAGTTATTTGTTGGCACTAGCAACTCTGGATCATTTTATATTAAATTACCCACTTTTGATATGTTATGATCATATAGGTAAACAAAAAGTTGGATCACCAGCCTGTATGTGGGACAGTTGCATTTACAAATGGTTAGGAGAAGTCTATTTCCTCCACCCAGAGACAAGTTGATGGCAAGAAAGTCTCTTTGCTAACTACCACCATACAGCATATTCATTGCAAGTTTACTCTTGCGTTGAGGATAGAGACCTTTGGGATTCCATTCAATGCAGGCATCTTCTACTAGATCATTTGCCTTGAACCACCCCCAATTTTACTTCCTATCTGCATCTATGAAAGATGAAGCCCAAGATTTCCAAGGCTTGGCAAAAACTCTTGGGGCAAAAGTGAACTTTGGGATCTACTTTACTCCAGGGTTCTTTTATTTTGTTTTTATGGATTTTTATGGATTTTTTAAATATTATGCCTGCTTAATAATACATTAAAACAATAGGATTTTATATTTTCTCTAACATCTTAGTTGTTTCAATCAGGAAAATTTAGAGATAGGAATATATTCTTTTTTTTTTTAATTTTTTTTTTTAACGTTTATTTATTTTCGAGACAGAGAGAGACAGAGCATGAACGGGGGAGGGGCAGAGAGAGAGGGAGACACAGAATCGGAAGCAGGCTCCAGACTCTGAGCCATCAGCCCAGAGCCCGAAGCGGGGCTTGAACCCACGGACCGTGAGATCGTGACCTGAGCTGAAGTCGGACGTTTAGCCGACTGAGCCACCCAGGCGCCCCAGGAATATATTCTTTATATTGTTATAAATAATTGTTGCCTTCCATTTTTTCCCCCTAAATGTACATTTTAATCATTGTTGCCTTCCATTTTTTCCCCCTAAATGTATATTTTAATCATTGAAACTCAATTTAATCACCCCCATTCTCTTCTTTCTGGTACACTTTCTTCTCTAGGTTGTTCTTCCTTTCTTTCCCTTATTCTGTTTCCCTGCTTTAACTATCCTTTCTGTTTCCTAGTAAAATAAAAATTGGAAAGAATCTAGTATCAACGATTTACACTTGGTGATAGATTGATTTATTACATTTTAATGTAGTTTTAATCTTTCAGTCACTTACCTTTTACATATCCCTTTCTGTTATATAAAAAGAGGACTTTCTCTTGTTTGCTGACATTTAAAATTCTTTTAATAGGGGACAAATTGCTTTTGGACACGAATACTACTGAATCTCATTTTCCACAAGTCTGTGCTGATGGTAAATGTAATTTAATATTTTTTTACTATAATAATAACTCCCTTTTGTTGAGCCCTTGGTATTTGGTGGGTACCATGCTACATGCTTTACCTACCTAATCTCAGATTTTCAAACCACCTGGTAAATTAAATACTATTGCCTTTATTTTTTTGATGAGGAAGAGTAAGGCTCCAGTGGGTGAGGTCATTTAGCTAAGTTTTTTTTTTTTTTTTTTTTTTTTCTTTTGCCAGGCTTACACAGTTAGTGAGATTCCCCCTCTGGCTAGTCTGGTCCCCAAACCTGTTTTCTCCTTTCACTGTCCCCCACTGTGTCTCTTGAGTAGCTGTACTTATAAAAACTGTCTCATGATCTCTCTCCCCTTGGATGACTGCTAATGTTTATGGGAAAAATGAGAGGGCTTAGTTTTAGTTGTTTCTGGGTGACTTACTTCTAGGTTCTGAGTAGAGCCTAGAAGTTTTGAGATGAGGATATTGGGCCATATATATCTTGGCTATACATGTTTCTTCCAATGACTGGAAGCCTGTGTGATAAGTTTTCTGCTTTTAGACTCCCTCAAACCCAAATTTTATCCTCCTTTTGCCATAAGATCTTTGAATCATAATTTTTTTTCTAGAACATGTAATATTATTTCAGTTAGTGTTGTTGATATGATCAGACCATAATTGGCTCCTTTACTGGCATACCACAATATATCCCTAATGTCTCATATATTTTGGGCTCTGGTAATAAAGTTTCTGACGATAAAGTGTGCTGTTTGAGCCTAACTTCTTATGCTTCTTAATAGAGGTATTACTCTGCTTCCCTAACAAAATCCCTTTTGGATGAAAGCCAAGATGGACCGGCCCTGTGCTGAAATCTGCTGTATTCACTCCAGAGTGGTTCCAGAGCACTGCTTTTTAAATTCAGTCATTGACTCATGCTGTCTTATCCCCTCAGGCAAATGAGGGCAGTGCCTAGCTTCTCAGGGTAGATGGGAAAGCCAATTAAATGCTTTGTATTTCCAAGACAAACTATTGTAAGTCAAGCCACCTTGATTATAAAGAAGTTTATTACATTTTTCAAAGAACACACTTAAATAAAGAGTAGAAATTATATTTAGCATGCACAGGTTATATAAATGCAATATTAAACTATGTGTATATAAACATCTGTATGATGGAAAATACCGTATGGTTGCAATTCCCATCTTTTGGAGTAACATCTTCTAAGCTGGTTACCTACTTAGCTATTTTCTGTCTTCTAAGGAATGTGAGACAGACAGAAAAATCAAAGGTGGGAAAACTTGAGATTAGACAATGGAGAGCATTCTCTGAGGGGTGACACATGTGCCCCATTGTGTTTTCAGTGATCACGTGCAAGAGTACTGGGACAACTCTCAGAAAAGGCAGTGATTAGCCAAAATGGCAAATTTGGCTCTGCAGTATTTTGGCTGTTCAAAATGGATGTTATTCATTTAATTTATGTTATTCATTTAATGAATGGTGTACATATTCTGTCTTGGCAACTGGGGATTCAAAGATGATTAAGATCCAGTTGTTACCAAGGGAGAGATATGGCACTAAGTTACAGTAAAGTGGGGTAAGCTCTTCACTAAACTACAGACTGAAGAGTGGGATGAAGGGAAAATTCTATCTAGGGATATTAGGGAAGGTGAAAGCAGATTACTAGGAGTAAACATTTACTGTAATACTAAAATAAAATCCGCTGCTGTTTGACTGTTGTATGATTGGGTGCTGTGCCTAGCAATAAACCCACATTTAATTCCCTTGGTTTCAATTCAGGGAAAACAAAGGAAACAAAATCCAGTACAACCAAAACCGTTAAAATTCAAACCCTAATGTGTGTGTGGAAGGAGGAAGAAAACTCCATTTTGTGTTCCACCCTTTTCTCCTCTGGCCCTCAAACCTCTCAAGTGGGAGTTCAGCCTGCGATGTGGCATGCTTGACACTGATTCTAACCAAGCTGTAAAACAGAGCATCACAGGCATTTGATTCATTATTGGCATGCTTTCTGTCCTGTTTGCACAAGGCAGTTCCTCTCATTAGGGTGACATCCACCCACATCAAAGGAAAAAAGAAAGCCCATGACTCTTTACACACCTTCCTGAAGGGCATCTCCTCCTTTCTATTCCCTTTCTCAGTTCTGTTGAGCTAGGGCACTTTGAAGCCTTGCCTCACTGACCAGAATTCCTCAGTTTGGTGGATCATAGGAACTTTTCTCCATTCAAATGTCTGGCAGGAAATGCATTAAGACTTTATGGGAAGTCTGCCAAAAATACCTTTTTTAGTGTGGGGTATTTCAAAGAGGAATTGAAGCTGCTAATTTTAGCCCATTCCCAAGTGAACATGTTTGCATGGTCCCAGGTGATGGCCTTAGATGTCTGTTGATAAAACAAAGGCAAGAGGCTGTTAGTGGTCTGAGTGTCAGGGTTTTGCTGCACTTGTGCTGTGGCCCATGCTGGGTGGCCGTCTTCCCTTAGATGAGACTGTTGTAGCATCTTGTATCTCTGACTGGAGAAGACCTGGAACAGGAAAGGACATTATAGGATGTAAATAAAGGTCCACTTATCAGATATTTATTTTCAGAGGGATACTTGAGACAGTTCATTGCTTGTCTCCAGAGTCTCAATGTCTTCTTCTAACAAAAGCTGGGTGTTTGGATGAACTTTAAAGCTTCCTGAGTTTTGATGTGGTGCTGAAACAGAAGCTTTGATGCTTCAAGCTGCTGACTGCAGAGGAAATGTAGGGTTTAAAGCTTATCAGCAGATGTACAGAACATACGATATCCAGAAAATTTTCTCTCCATAGTAGAAACACTGGGGATTCCTTAGGTTCTGTGGAAGCAAAGGGCAGACTCAGTATGTTACACTGAGTACTTAAGGGTTGGTGTCTGACCCCCCATTGTGCCTCAGCTCCCAGCATCCCCTCCCCTACTCCCAGGTTTTCACCAGCGATGGGGAACATTCTGTACCAAGGCATTTGCCCGTTTGATTTTCCTTTGTTTAAATGTTCGTTTGTTTGCTTTGGTTTTTGGTTTTTATTTTTTGTTTTTGTCCTGGCATATTAGTTTTGTAGGGCTGCTATAACAAGGTACTGCAAACTATATGGCTTTAAACAACAGAATTCTATTTTCTTACAGTTTCAGAGACTAGAAGTCTGAAATCAAGGGGTTGGTAGGGCCCTGAGCCCTCTGAAACCTGTAGGGTAATTTTTTGCCTTTTCCTAGCTTCTCCTGGTTTGCTGGCAAGTTTGGTGTTCCTTGGTCTATAGATGCATCACTCCAATCCTCCATGTTTCCATGGTGTTCTCTTTGAGTGTCTTCACATCTTCTCTGTGTGCCCATCTGTCTCTATGTCCAGTTTCCCCAGTCACACTGGATACGGGTCTACCTTAATGACCTCCTTTTAACTTGATTATCTCTATAAAGACTCTATTACTAAATAACTTCAAACTCTGAGGTAGTGGGTGTTAGGACTTCAAAATATCTTTTTTTAAGGGGATACAGTTTAACCCATAATACCTGGCTGGTATCTCCTGTGACTACTCAGCTTCTAAGCAATCTTTATGATCCCTCAAGCCGAGGTTAAATATCTTTTCTGTGAACTTCTTTAGTGCTTTATATGTTCCCTATAATGGGATTTAGTATACTGTATTGCCTGCTTAATTGTCTGTCTTCTCCAATAAGTGGTCAACGTCTTGAAGCTGAGGACTGTATTCTGTATCCCTAAGAGTTAGCACTGTGCCTGGCACGTAGGGAGCACTCACTGAACTCACACCAACATGATAGGAAGCGAGAAAAAAAATTCTACAGTTGTGAGTTGGCAAAATATTTAGCATTTACAGTGATATTTGTATTAAATAAGAAAAGAGCCTGCCAATTTCCTAAATAAGTTATTTGATCTGAAAATGACCCAGTGACTATAATTGGGAAGGTGACTGTGCAATGAGTCAGAATCAAATTGGAGAAGTGAGAGGGGTGGATTGAGCATTTCCATAGCCCCTGTTATAGAAGATGAATTGGACAGGGCTCTGGGACAAGTGTCTCTGTAATAATGGGGTGTGTGGGAATGAATGCTGATGGGGTGATTAGAGCATGGAGCAGCTAGTCCAAACAGCTGGCTTCTATTCCCGACTCACCCTGGATTCACTGTGACCTCCGGCAAGTCACTTACCTTCTGACACTCTTTTAAGTGAGCTTTAAAATTAGGATGGCAGTTGTGACCATGTAAACATATGGGATGTGATGAGAACTAATTTTTAGGATAGGCTTTAAAGAGATTTTCCTGAAAGCTATTATATACTTTAAATGTGATGAACAGTGTGAACTGGTAAACTGGTAATGTGAGCTAAAATTTAAAAAGGTAAACTAATTTGAATGAGTAGATTCAACTTCAGTGAGTTTAGAAGCAAATGTCTCCCCCACCCTCTGGTTAATAAAGCCAAAGGTATAGAAGGCAAACTACTTTATAGGAAAAAAAAAAAAAAGATTCATCCCAAACTTCCTTTTTTTCCCCTTGATCTGTTTGGTTTCTTTCTATAACAAGTTAACTGGAAAGTTGATCCTTGAAGAGAGGCTGGATGGAAACCAAAATAGCAGAAGTGGGGAGTTTAAGGGAAGCACAGTTGACTTCCCCATTCCCTGGAGGATTTTGGCCATGAAAATAAAAGTAGACACTACACTCTATTCTCTGCATGAATTTCAGAGGAAAGTAGCAGAAGCAGTTCCCCAGCTTCTGTTTGTGAGTTTCTGTGGCAGTACTATTGTCGGAAAGGGTGCTGGCAGCCAGGGTGTTCAACGTTGTGCTTGTAGGGAAGTTTATGTTAAATTATTAAATTAAACCTAGACATTTGAGAAGATGGTGGGATGGAATTGGTAGAAATTATAGAAGTGTTCCTAAAGCCTCCAGTTTCTCTCTCCTTAGACCTCCTCTAAGCTGCCAGTGGGTACTAGGGAGGATAAGAGGAATGTATGCAACAGAAACGTACATGTAGATGCATCCCAACTGAGAATTGATGCTCGCTCATTCTTTTGGAGCATTTGGAAGGAAATAACCAATACCCTTGAATTCCTGCAACAAGGTTGCTGATTTCCTCTAGAACTAGAAGTCTAGTCATTCGATCCATAAATCTAAATGCAGCCATTGACTAACCACTGTATTCTCTGCGGTGTGTTAAGTGGTGTGGGACTAGTCCAGAAGGGAAGAGTAAGAAAGTATGAGACGTTATACCTGCTGTCAAATTGTTTATAATTGGTTTATTGTGACTAGCTGTAATAGAAAGAAACAATTGTAGGATAATCCAGGAAATATAAATTCTGTGATAAATTATGAGATGGTAGTAAGTTTGTAGCTGGTTAGGAAAGGAGAGACGTATGGAGAGACCTTTATGGATTTAAGAGGAATATGGAAAATGTGAAACTTCAGCTGGACCTTGAGGGAGATTTGAGTAGGCAGAGGGGAGGGCTAGGCCAAGGATGGCAAACACAGGTCTTTGCACACTTATTGTCTCCTCCTCCGTCAATGGCAGACATTGTTAATAAGTCACCCCATAACAGATGCGACTTTCCTTGGAGAACTATTCACATGCTGCTGTCTTAGATTAATTTAACAAATTGATTAATTTTCCTGCCATACTATAGTCTACTATAAAGGTTAAGCCTTGTTTATCTCTGGATCTAAAGGACAGGGAAGAGGGTCATTGTGGCAACCTAGACGTGCACTGCTGGGTCGCACCTCAAGAAAGAACTACCCCATCAACTGTGAGGAGTAGTTAGCTGATAATTTCCAGTTGTAATGCTTTAGGGATCTGCCTGCACATATCATTTTAGCCAAGGTCAAGCTCTTCTGTGCAGTCCCCAGCCAGGGACTGAGCATGGTGGGGACTCTTGGGCTTGCCCATATCTGCTGTATTCCAGACATCTGTAAAGGGCAGTGTTTGCCCTGGAGCTCCCCATCAGGTTAGGTTGGCTCAGGGTCAGGTCTGCAGTGCAGTCTGAGACTCTCTGCCCAATCCTGCTTCCTCCTCCTCCATCTTTCACTGGCAATATCTGCCAGTTAACCTCTTGCATTCCCAATGCAGTTTCAGTGTCTGCTGGCAGAAGGATTTGCATTGACTCCACAAAAGTCTATGGGATTGAATCGAGTTGGTAATAATAGGTCAACCATTTTGTTCCATCTAGTTCCCAGTTAAGACTTCTTTCTTTCATTTAGCAAACATTCTGAGCCCAGTGTTTTGGAATCTGAGATACATGTTGGAAATTCAAAGATGACTAAGGCTTTGGATAAGATGGACTCACATATGTAGAAACTGGGACATAAGAGATGAGCAATTTGTTCAAGACCAGTCTCCTAACTGGCCAGCTGCGTTTTTAATCCTAAAAGGGGTTTTGGTTCCAGAGTATCTATCTGTAACAGACACAGTGGAACTGTTGAAGTTAAATGCCTAGTGTTTTGTATTACTTTGTTCTAGTTCAGAACTCCCATAGGGAATTCTTTGGAAGACTAATCCCTCAGGTGTGCTTCATGGGATGAACATGTTAAATATATTAAAATAGGTTTCTTGATTGTGAGAGTCATTTATATTCTAAGATACCCTATGCATTTGTTAGAGCAGGTCAAGTAGCCAAGGTTTCGAAACTTACTCGGTTCAGCAATTGTTTTACAGTATACCTTTGAGGAATGCTGTCCTGCCCAGTTAAATCAATGATGGTCTATTACTACCAGCAAGAGCTAACATTTTCTATCTGCTAGCCACTGCAATCCTGTGAAGGAGGCATTAGTATTGATCCCATTTTTTAGATGAGGAACTGGGACACAGAGGATTAAGTAACTTGCTGAAGCTACACATAGATGGGCAGTAGAGCCATGCCCTGCCCCACTACCCTGCACTCTCCTGCCTCCCACTGTCTTTGATGTGCGGAGACCAGTGAGTTGGCCTCTTTCGGAGAGGAGGGGACATATGACTGAAATTCACCAAGGACACAGAAGAGTGCACGTGAAAGAATTACAACTGTTTTGCTCATTCAGAGGGACTGTGGGTTTTGGGCAATTAAGTGAGACATATGCACAAAAGGTCTGAAAAGAAGGTTGGTTTGGATGATGTTTAGTGGGAGGGCTGAGCAGGCAAGCATTAATGCTTCCATCTGGCAGTCTGGCAAAGATGGGTTCTCTCTTCTAAGGGCATGACTAGGGCTGATTCTCTTTTCTCCATTGCCCCTCCCTGACCTGTTTCCGTCCTCTCTTCTGTTTTACAATGCCCCGACCCTCTGTTCCTTGTACCCCAGCACATACAGTAAGATGGAAGCTGACAGATATAGTAAGAGCAAGGGCTTTACAGTTAGACACCTGGATTTATATCTTCACTGTATCACTTGCCAATTGTTCAAGTTACTTAATCTTTTTAAGCCTCAGTTTTCACAAGTAACAAGGTGCTATAAAAAATGTCTACATCATAAGATTATTGTAACGATTCAGGAAAATAATATATGTAAAGTACTTAGTACATAGTGGCACTTAGTAAATGGTATTTGGCTGTAAAGTCTTATCGCTCTAGCTGTTTCTGAAATTAAATAGTGACCTCTTAAACTGAATATCCTTCCAAATGTAAGAGGGAAAAATATCTAATTTCAGGCACCATGCAGGTAGTAGGGAAAGGAGGGAATATTTTGCAAGGGGGTGGATGGCTTTTAGACCCTTGCCAAATAAACTCCTTACATGCATGATTACTGTATATAACTCTCCCCTGTAAAGGGGTGGGGCAGCTTTGGTTTATTTTGTGGTGACTTGAGGCACCACAGGACCAGGTAATATGCATATGCTTAGTGGGCTTGCTGGTCCTTGGCTTGTGTTTTCTTAAGACTCTCTACTGTCACCTCAATACCTTGCTGGTAATTTGAGTCTTTGAAGAGGCAGACAATGAGGGTTTTAGTTAGCTCTAATGTCTATTCTGTGGCTTTATTTGCCTCTTTCCCAGAGGTTGAGCATTTGTGTCTACGGGCATAAGATCGATTGCTGCATTGTGTGGCGGAAATGAAAAGGAAACATTCTTTCTTTCCTCTGGAGCTTGTGCTGGGCATTGGCTGTAGTCAGTGGCCTTGTCTGAGCGGGCACATGCCACGAGCCCGTGAACATGGCAACTGTAATTGCACACTTATCTCAGAGACAAAAAATAAATGAAGTTTCTATCAAATTTATTCAGATGGCTCTCAAAATGCCGCATTTCATGTACCAATTTGATGTGTAGAAACTAGAAAGTAACTCTGAATGCTTTGTTAGGAAAATTGCTTCAGCACAAAATGAGTCCTCTTTTTTTTTTTTTTTTTTTTTTTTTTTTTAAATCCAGCCACAGTAACTAATAGCTTAAGATATAAGATAAAAATAACGTATTTTGTAATTAATATTTTAATTTACTAAGAAGGGAACTAAATGGTGACTAGACTTCTCTTCCCCTTGATAATAATGAACCCAGGCAATTTTCAAACGAAGGAGAGCAGCCAGGAGTTTAATACCTTTGATTAAGAACATGTTTCCACAGTGGCTATTATGTTCCTATTTAAAAGAGCAAAACAAAACTCAGGCTTATTTTATTTTGGAACTGCAGGGGGTCTTATGGCATCAAAAGAAGAGGAGAAAATGTTTAAGGATAATTAAAGGCAATTTGCCTCATCAGGCCTTTTTCCTCCTCCTTTTTCCTCTTCTCCCCACAATACTTGCTAATTGCTGCTTCAGTGACCTGAGGATTTTTTTTTTTTTTTCCTTCAAGTAACTTGCCTATTTGGCTGTTGCCCACACTTATAATTGACTGCATAAATCAATGAATCTCCATTAGTTCATTAAAAAAAAAAAAAAACAACAACAGAAAAACAGAACATGAGTTACTCCCTGTCTTATCATGTTGGCTAGTTAGACATCAGGAAAGCCAGAGGCAAGAAATGAATTACATATGTTAATTCATTTCATGTCCGGAAGAACGCCATGAAGTCCCTGAGATAGAATGGGAAACCAGAGCAGCTTGCTTAGGGTCCCACTGCTTAGGGTGAGATGGGAACCCTAAGCTTTGTTTTCACTTTATTACCTCCGCAAGTTAGGCTGTCTGTTTCTATATTCATTTAAAAACTTTCCACTTAGAATTTTCATTGGTTCCTTCAATTTGAATGCCCCTGGCATGCATTTAAGCGTATAGCACTTAGGTTGCAAAAAGTGAACTTGGCGACTCCTAGAAAAGGCGAAAAGGCATTGTGGAAAGTCATTCACAGCAGCTCCCCTGGGGACTGAGAAAAGTCAGTCACCTCTGGGAAATTTTTAGCTTAAGTTTTAAAATAACAGGACCCAGGGTAGGAACTGAGTTCCAAAGTGTTTTAATTTGAGATTATGTTTTCGACTCTGAAAATGGTTAGAAAATGGCATCACACTCCCAAATAAAGTGACCTCCTGGGAAAAAATGATCTGCAAACTTTTGACCTCAAAGTTTGCACAGGTTTCCTTTGAACTCAGGTGAATTGAACAGTGTGGACCAAAGTGTCATATGCTAAGTAAGTGCCAGAAAAATGCTAAATTAAGTTAAGGATTAAGTTGTATGTTATGATAGGAAAACCCACAATGGCCACGGGCAATGGTAGTTGTACTGCTGGTTTGCGGAAGGGGCAGCATAGGAGATGTAGGGGCAAAGAATCATGGTTGCATATTAATTCTTCAACTAGATAGAATATGGAAGAAAAAGGGGGCAGGGTGAATCTCAGTCTCACCAAATATGTGAGCCTCAGAGAAGAAGTAGTATCATCCTTCTTCCAGATTTATTTTCTGCCAGCAACTCCCTGCCATCCCCAAACACACAACCACACAAACTTCTGACCAATGGGATGCACAGTTTGAAGTTTCAAGTTTTTCTATTTTTGTTTTTACTGCTTTGATTTTCAGCTCCATTTTATACATAGAAATGCCAACTATTTGCATATAAAGCTCATTTATTCCAAATTCTGATTTTGAAAGAACTTAGAATATTAAAGATAAAGGAAGGTTTTGGAGAGTAAAACAGACAAGAGGCTTGGGGGAATTCCTAGAATGCCCTGGGGTCAGACTCTCCTCCTTAGATTCTAGGGATAAGGAGGTAGGGCATGTTAGCTGTGGCATCCTCAGAGAGAGAGAAAGCAGAGTGAACCAGAATCTCTGTTCTTCCACTGTCCTTTATTCTATGCCCTAGGAGATGTTTTCAACCCCTACAATCCTGTAAAACATTTTATATCTACTGAGTTTCTGACTGCTTGGATCAAAGTTAACCCAGCTGTATTTTGAGGAAACAGTCAAGATGCTAAAATGAGTCAGAATTGTAGGTAAACTTGTGGGTTGAGAAGTTAAGATACTGTTTGAATGATAAACTGGAAATGAAATAGAAAATTGTAAGACTGAATTAATTTTGAAGTCCCATGCTTCCTAAGTTTCTTGTGGTGTTGGAGAAAAGTATCTTTGTGCAGAGTGGTGGATCCATTCCTGCAGACTGACTGTTTTCTGCCCCGCCGGCCCCATTGCCTAGGATTCTCCTTTTTGCTCATCCAGTTACATTGGCCATCTTTCTGCTCCTCCGACATGGCAGCCTCCTGCACATCCAGCCCTGGCATGCACTGTGTCCTTAGCCTAGGACATTTCCTCTGGATCCATGCAATTCTCTTTTGGGATCAATTTCTGCTCATCTGTCAGGTGACTAATTAAAATGTTTCTTGTTTTATTCTTGGACCTTTTAATATTTTTCTTTATAGAACATATAAACATAATTGAAAATGACTTGTGAAATTCCTACTTTAATATCAGTCTCTCTTTACAGATTATAGGAGTTGTGAGCATAGAGGCTGTAATTATCTTGTTTACCATCATATAGTAGTTCTAGGCCAGAGCCAGTTCTTGGTAAATCATTACTGTATGAATTAATGTATGACTGGTATTAGGCTTCAAAAATAGGATGAAAACTGCCGGAGGCAACTGACATGGAAGCCACATTACCGGTATTGAGGATGAACTAGACTATAGGATTCTAAATACTATAAATGGAGGAATATGAGTGTTGAACATATACTGAATAGTGAAGAGTACTGGGGAGAGAGAATACGAGCCATGCTGACCCTCTGATATTTTTGGCAGAGAACAAAGACTAAGGTTTACCTAGGATCATTATGTGGAAGGTAATGGGAAGGGGACTGGTGGGTTGAATCAGTTTAATGCTACCTTATTAAAAGTCTGTGCTATCAAACATGCTATTCATGGTGACCTAAGTTCTTCAATTTCTTGACCTTCTACCAAGACTGGGAGCTATGGATTCAGAGTTATCTGTCCACACACATAGAATGCAATACTTCTCATCCTTCTGGATTTCTCTGGTACCTAAGATTCCATAACCTTCTCCAGGAAATTTTCTGAGTCATGTACCCTTTCTCTGGAACCCCATATATCTGTAATTGCATGTATGTATTTGTTTGTTTCCTCTACTAGACTGCAAGCTTCTTAATGGTAGTGATCTTTTTATTTACCTATATGTTTTCATGACTAGCTTAGTGCCTAGCATTAGATACCTGAGTAATGTTTGGCAAACTCAATGGAATTCAACTCACTTTATTAATTAAATATTCATTTCCTTTTGCTAAGTACATAAGTTGGTTGGGAAATGGTTAAATATATATCCATAGTAGGGTACCTAGCAGAGCAGGTCATGTGGTCAAACTTCATAAAGTTTGTTGTTTGGCTAGTTTTAGCCACAGATACTTTGGTGAAAAAAAATCACCTCATCATTGCAATGTGTTTGTGTAGCATCTTACATTGAGTCTCTTTACCCAATCCTTGAATCTTGGCTGGTTTTGGAATTTGCTTTGGCTAATAGAATGTGGCAAAGATGATGGTGTGTCAGTTCCAAGTCTATATCTTCCCTCTGCTCTCTTGAAACACTGCGCACTTACTTTGTGAACAAGTCTAGGCAGCCATTCCAGCTGAGGTCATCCTAGACCAACTGGATCCCAGCTGACCTGGCAGCTGAGCACAGATGCATTGATTGAATCCAGCTAAGACCAGAACTGCCCACCTGTGCACAGCCCAAATTGCTGACCTACAGAATTGTGAACTAAATAAATGGTTGTTTTTAAAAAACCATTAAATTTTGGGGTTACCATGCAGTAGAAGTTAATTATCATAGATGTTACTTTTAATTTGTGAAATTACAATAACTGATGCTATATTTTGCTAAGATGATGGGTAGTGAGATCTGACTGATGCATCAGGCATTTTTTAGAAAGCAGAGTCCCAGATGGAATGACCTGGGCAGTGGAAGACATGAGACATTAGATACCATGTGTGGGAGTTGGAAATTGGGGAATGACCAGTGACTAATAAATAGGCAGAACTCATGAGGCATCTCATAAAGAGTGCAAGCTTCCTCAAAATTAGAGGTGATTCCAGGGGACAGATAAACCATACAGGTAAAATGATTGATGACTTGACACTAAGTGTAGGCAAGCCATGCCATGCACAGTGCTGGAAGAAACCTATGTGACTTAGTGATAATTGTAGCCTGGTAGTATTTGGAAAGAATAAACATGGTAAGCATATCATTAAAAGCATGGGATAAAAACTAGGAGTGATTTTAAGAAAAGAGAATTTAGGAGCAATGTTTATAAGGATGAAGAATGTCAATAGCCCTTTCAGTGTGGAGTGTGGAGGTCTGAACTTTCTGTCACTAGCACTGCCTGGCTTTGAGAAAGTCAGTGAGCCTCGGATTCTTCAAATGGAGATTTGGTTCCTGAAGCTATTTCATAGAGAGAGTCAAATAAAACAACACACAGGAACACAGTTACTTGTAGAGAGCTAGAACAATGGTTCTTCATGTCTAAAGTTGATATTGGGGGGCGCCTGGGTGGCGCAGTCGGTTAAGCGTCCGACTTCAGCCAGGTCATGATCTCGCGGTCCTTGAGTTCGAGCCCCGCATCAGGCTCTGGGCTGATGGCTCAGAGCCTGGAGCCTGTTTCCGATTCTGTGTCTCCCTCTCTCTCTGACCCTCCCCCGTTCATGCTCTATCTCTCTCTGTCCCAAAAATAAATAAACGTTGAAAAAAAAATTTTAAAGTTGATATTGGAAATTATAACTAGGTAATTTTGAATGATCAGCTCATGGAAGATCATAAAGGAATTTTTTTTTTTAAATCCACGACTTCCATCATTTATGTCAGCCTTCCCCATTGTCCTTCCCTCACCTCTTTCCAGAACAATCTTGCTTACTACAGAGAGTGGCAAAGCCTTCGTTTTGCTGAAGTTGAAATGTTCAGTCACCCTGTGAATCAGCGTGATGATGTACCTTCACCTGTTTTTGAATGTTTTTGGTTTTATATTCCTGTGACATGCTCAAGGCCACAGGATTGCAAAGGTATGTTAGAGAATAGAAGTGTTCAATGCGGTTTTATTACCTGATCTTTTGGGGTTAATTTCTTTTTAAAATTTTGGGTCAAAGAAGGCATGATTTAGAAGATTTCTCCTCTGTATTTTTAATTCCCATTAGTTCATTGGCTTCATGGTTCTTCTGCCCCTTGAGTCATGATATCCATTGCTTCAGGGGGAGGGCAGGACCCTGCTAAGAACAAAGGAGACAATGTTCAGTTTTTTGAATTCCAAAACATGCTCTTGAAGCTAATTTCAGAGACAACAGTTGTGAAAAACCAAGGCATTCGCTTGCAATACCTAGATTTGTTGAAAGAGAAATCAGAAGCTTTGCTTTAAATATTAACTATTCCTTTAAAATATTAAGAAGTTATAGGACTGAAGGGAAAAGATTTACTATACGCCACAGAATACAGAATATGCAGAGTGTAACACAAAGTTAATTTTCCAGTATACTGGAAAGAAAAAAAAAAACTGGTGGGGGGTGAGAAGTGTGGAGGGAAAGAGTGAGAGGAAAGCAAGAATCCTGAGCCCTGAATTCTGGCTGGTTCCTGGGCCTGCGTGGGCTGGAGACCCCAGATGACTTTAACATCATTGACAAAAGGGAGCTTGGTTCTCAACATCTTGCCTAGAACTCTGAATGGAGATGATTGCCTTAAAGGGGGCATCCTCAGTAGGGCAGAAATTATGGTGTTATGTGTGTTTAAGATGAGCAGGCCTGAGTTAGCCCATTCTCAAGTGTCCCTTGAACACAGGACATACAGGAAAGTTCCTAAAATTCTTAAAATTTGAGGCAAAGGACAGTATTAAGAATTAGAAAAGAGCGCGTCTGCCAGGAGGCTGCCACAGCTTAAATTGGAAACTATAGATTGGATAGGCCCCAAAGCAGGGGCCACATGTGGGTGGATGTAGCTAAATCTCAGAATGTCAGTTGTGTATGTTAGTGCTAACTAAGGTGAGTGATTGAAGCTATTTGCTACGTGAAAGCTTTCACCTCTATGCTAAGGAATCAGACCACAGATATTGGCATCACACAGTATGGTGCAGTGATGGATATGGTTAGTTCTTAGACATTAAGCAAGAGCAGGATATCCTTTCTCTAATTACAGGACAATTAATAAGCCCCTTAGAGGTAGGAGAATGATGTTGGAGGAAAACCTTGAATTTGACTATCCAGAAGATATTAAGCTTAAAAAAAAAGGGTCTAAGTTACTTTGCAATAGGAAGATCTAGTTTTTGCTGCTGTCATAAGTGGAAATGAAGCCTCATAAGTGTGATGAGTCAAGTTTTATATCATATATAAGTTTTGATCCCACAATGCCACTATTCAGAGGCATTTGGGTGCATGGATCAATTTGGCTCCCTGATGTGGGTTAACCCCTTCTTTCTTTGTACTCCTTCTAAAACCACTCTCTGCATTGCATTATGTGTGAATATGTCTGTCTCCACCACTTGACTCTAATCTTTATGATGGCAGGGATCACATCTCCTTCTTTTTATATTCTTAGCTGCTGGCACAGGGTCTAGCATGTAGTTATCTCTCAAGAAATATCTGTTGAATAAGTCCATAAATCCATGAGGAGAAACCAGTTGGGTAAATTGTGAATATTTTTACAAAAAAACTATCTAGGATTCTAGAAGTTCTGATGATACTTGCTTTAATTAATCAGACTCAACTGACTATTTTGTCTGTGCTGTGAAAACATACCCTGTTTATTAATTATGGAATGCCTACTATGTGCATCCCTCTAAGCACCTTTCATGTAGAAACTGTTTAATACTCCCAAGGATCGTATGATGTTGGTCTTCCTGTCCTCATTTTATTGATGAGGAGACTGAAATCTGAAGAGGTTAAGAACTTGACCTAAGATTCCAGAGCCACTAAGTGCACCAGCCAGGATATGAGTCTGGCTCTAGCCTGTGTTCTCAGCTACTACATAGATATGTCTCTAAATGTATATGAATGTCCTCATATGGAAGTAGTTAGAAAATTTGTACAGATGGTCCGCAACTTACAATGGTTTGACTTAGGATTTTTTGACTTTGTGATGATGAAAAAGCTATATGCAGTCAGCAGAAACTGTATTTCAAACTTTGAATTGTAACCTTTTCCTAGGATAGTAATACACAGTATGACACTCTCATGATGCTGACCAGCATATGTCATACTGTCACACTTTCATACTAGGACACATTGCACCAGATGGACCTAATAGATATATTCAGAACATTCCATCCCCAAACAGTATAATGTACATTCTTTTGAAGTGCACATGGAACATACTCCAGAATAGATCATATATTAGGCCAAAAAAACAAGTCTCAATAAATTAAAAAAAGTTTGAAATGATATCATGCATGTGTCCAACTACAATGATAGGAAATTAGAAATCAATCACAAAAAAATATGGAAAGACACAAATACATGAAGGTTAAACAGTGAATGAGTCAACCAAGAAATCAAGGAAAAGATAAAAAAATACATGGAGACAAATGAAAATGAAAACACAGTAGTCCAAAATCTTTGGGATGCAGTAAAAGCTGTTCTCAGAAGGAATATTATAGCAATACAGGCCTACATCAAGAAATAAGACAAATCTAAAATAAAAAGCCTAGCCTTATATCTGAAGGGGCTAGCAAAAGAAGAACAAAGCCCAAAGCCAGTAGAAGAAAGGAAAATCATAAATATTAGAGCAGAAATAAATTAACTAGAGACTAAACAGAAACAATGGAACAGATCAGTGAAACCAGGAGCTGGTTATTTGAAAAGATAAACAAAATTGATAAACCTTTAACCAGACTCAACAAGAAAAAGAGAGAAGACTCAAATAAAATCAGAAATGAAAGATAAATAACAACCAATACCACAGAACAAAGGGTTATAAGAGAACACTATCAAAAATTATATGCTAAAAAAATGGACAACCCAGAAGAAATGGATAAATTCCTAGAAACGTATAACCTTCCAAAACTGAATCAAGAAGAATAGAAAATTTGGACAGACTGATTACTAGCAGTGAAATTGAATCAGTAATAAACAACCTCCCAACAAACAAAAGTCCAGGACCAGATGGTATCACAAGTGAATTCTTTTTTTTTTTTTTAATTTTTTTTTTTTTCAACGTTTATTCACTTTTGGGACAGAGAGAGACAGAGCATGAACAGGGGAGGGGCAGAGAGAGAGGGAGACACAGAATCGGAAACAGGCTCCAGGCTCTGAGCCATCAGCCCAGAGCCCGACGCGGGGCTTGAACTCACGGACCGCGAGATCGCGACCTGGCTGAAGTCGGACGCCCAACCGACTGCGCCACCCAGGCGCCCCACAAGTGAATTCTATAAAACCCTTAAAGAAGACTTAATACTTATTCTTCTCAAACTTTTCCAAAAATTAGGCGGAAGGACAGCTCCCAAATTCATTCTACAAGGCAAGCATTATCCTGATACCAAAACCAGGTAAAGACACAACAAATAAAGGAACTATAGGCCAATATGTCTGATGAGGATAGATGCAAAAATCCTCAACAAAATATTAGCACACTGAATCCACCAATACATTAAATATTTCATTCATTAAAATGAAGTGGGATTTACAAGGGTGGTTCAGTACTTGCAAATTAGTCATCGTGATATGTTACATTAACAAGAAAAAGGATAAAACCCATATAATCATCTCAATAAATGCAGCAAAAGCATTTGACAAAGTACACCATCCATTCATGATAAAAACTGTCAACAAAGGTTTGGAGGCAATGTACCTCAACATAATAAAGGCCGTATATGAAAACCTCACAGCTAACATCATGCTCAATGGTGAAAAACTGAGAGCCTTTCCTCTGAGATCAGGTACGAGACAAAGATGTCCACTCATATCTCTTTTATTCAACATAATGCTAGAAGACCTCATCATAGCAATCAGAAAGGAAAAAAAAAAAAAAACAACAACATCCAGATTGGTAAAACTTCCACTCTTTGCAGATGACATGATACTATATATATATATATATATATATATATATATATATATATATACACACACACACACATATATATATATCTATATCTATCTATCTATCTATATATATATAAAACCCTAAAGACCCCACCAAAAACCTATGAGAATTGAATAAATGATTTTAGTAAAAGTCTCAGGATACAAAGTTTTTGTTTTTTTTTAACCTGAGTTATAATTGATTTTTTTAAAAATATAATTTATTGTCAGATTGGCTTACATACAACACCCTTTGCTCATCCCATAAGTGCCTTCCTCAATGCCCATCACCCACTTTCCCCTCTCCCCCACCCCTCCATCCACCCTCAGTTTGTTCTCTGTATTTAAAGGTCTCTTGTGGTTTGCCTCCCTTCCTCTCTGTTTGTAACTATTTTTTTTTCCCTCTTCCCTTCCCCCATGGTCTTCTGTTAAGTTTCTTAAGATCCACATATGAGTGAAAACATATGATATCTGTCCTTCTTTATCTGACTTACTTCACTCAACATAATACCTTCAGTTCCATCCACGTTGCTGCGAATGGCATGATTTCATTCTTTTTCGTTGCCAAGTAGTATTCCATTATATATATATAAACCACATCTTCTTTATCCATTCATTAGTTGATGGACATTTAGGTTCTTTCCATAATTTGGCTATTGTTGAAAGTGCTGCTGTAAACATTGGGGTACATGTACCCCTATGCATCAGCACTACTGGCAGGATACAAAGATAATAGGCAGAAATCTGTGCTATTTTTATACACTAATAATGAAGCAGCAGAAAGAGAAATTAAGAAAACAATCCCATTTACTGTTGCACCAAAAATAATAAAATACTTAGGAATAAACGTAACCTAGGAAATGAAACACCTATACTCCAAAAACTAGAAAACATTGATCTGATGAACTGAACATGACACAGACACATGGAAAGATATTCCATGCTCATGGCCTGGAAGAACCAATATTGTTTATGTGTCTATATGACCCAAAGCAATCTACAGATTTAATGCAATCCCTATCAAAATACCAACAACATTTTTTTTTACAGATGTAGAAAAATAATACTAAAATTTGTATGGAAGAACAAAAGACTCCAAATAGCTAAAGCAGTCTTGAGAAATAAGAATAAAACTGGAGGTATCACAATCCCAGATTTCAAGATATACTACAAAGCTGTAGTACTCAAAACAGTATGGTACTGACACAAAAATAGACACGTAGATCAATGGAACAGAATAGAGAGGCCAGAAAGAAAACCACTATTATATGGTCCATTAATCTATGACAAAGGAGGCAATAGTATACAGTGGGGAAAAGAAACTTTTCAATAAGTGGTACTGGGAAAACTAGACAGTTACATGTAAAAAAAAAAAAAAAAAACTGGCCCACTTTCTAATACCACCTATGAAAATAAACTCAAAATGGATTAAAGACCTAAATGTGAGACTTGAAACCATAAAACACCTGGAAGAAAACATAGTAATTTCTTTGACATCAACCATACAAGCATTTTTCGAGATATGTTTTTTCAAACAAGTAAAACAAAAGCAAAATTGAATTATTGGGATTATACCAAAATAAAAAGTTTTTGAAAGTGAAGGAAACCATTAACAAAACAAAACAAAAACCAACCTATTGAATGGGAGAAGATATTTGCAAATGATGTATCCAATAAGGAGTTAATGTCCAAAATAGATAAAGAACTCAACACCCAAAACGAATTACCCAATTAAAAATGGGCACAGGACCTGAATGGACATTTTTTTCTTTCTTTTTTTTTTTTTTTTTAATTTTTTTTTTTTCAACGTTTATTTATTTTTGGGACAAAGAGAGACAGAGCATGAACGGGGGAGGGGCAGAGAGAGAGGGAGACACAGAATCGGAAACAGGCTCCAGGCTCAGCCATCAGCCCAGAGCCTGACGCGGGGCTCGAACTCACGGACCGCGAAATCATGACCTGGCTGAAGTCGGACGCTTAACCGACTGCGCCACCCAGGCGCCCCCGGACATTTTTTTCTAAAGAAGATATACAGATGGCTAATAGATACATGAAAAGATGCTCAACATCACTAATCATCAGGGAAATGCAAATTAAAACCACAGTAAGATATCACCTCATACCTGTCAGAATGGCTAGAATCAAAATCACAAGAAATAACAAGTGTTGGCAAGAATATGGGGAAAAGGAACCCATATGCAGTTGGTGGGAATATAAATTGGTGCAGCCACTGTGGAAAAAGTATAGAAGTTACCCCCAAAATTAAAGATAGAATCATTACATGATTCAGTAATTCCGTTATGGGATATTTACTCAAAGAAAACAAAGATACTAATTTAAAAAGATAGAGGCACCCCTATGTTTATTGCAGCATTGTTTACAATAGCTAAGATATGAAAACAACCCAAGTGCTCATCCATAGATGAATGGATAAAGACAAAGATACACACACACACACACACACACACACATATATATATATATATATATATATATATATATATATACATATATATATGTATTTGGAATATTACTCACCCATAAGAAAGAATGAAATCTTGCCATTTGCAACAACCTGGATGGACCCTCTAGGTCCACTTATTTTTGGTGAAATAAGTCAATCAGAGAAAGACAGATACCATATGTTTTTATTCATATGTGGAATTTAATAAACAAAACAAAGAAAAAAAAAGAGAAAAACAAAAACCAGACTCTTAAATATAGAGAACAAACTGGTGGTTGCCAAGAGTGGAAGTGGGTTGGGGAGGGGTGAAATGGATAAAGGAGGTCAAGAATGCACTGAGTAATGTTGAATTGTTGAATCATTCTAATATAACACTGTGTATTAATTATAATTAAAAAAAGGAGTAAAGTAAAAAAGTACTACTGGGATTAATGTCAAGGTTGGCTTGTTCTTTTTAAACATTTTTTTAAAATTTATTTTTGGAGAGAGAGAATGCGCATGAGTGGGGGAGAGGGGCAGAGGGAGTGAGAGAGAATCCTAAGCAGGCTCCGTGCTCAGTGCAGAGTCAGATGTGGGGCTTGATCCTGCAAACCTGGGATCATGACCTGAGCCCAAATCAGGAGTCAGATGCTCAACCAACTGAGCCACCCAGGCACCCTGCCTTGTTTGTTCTTTCAAATGTCTTTATGAGGTCTGACAGGGGCACTGAGCCCTGTTCTGTAGTCCCTTCTGTGTGTTTCCTCTTGCCTAAAAAGTGGCTGTGGTCTCCTACAGCACCACATTCTGGGAAGAGCCCTGGTTCTGGTCATTTAGTAGTGCCCTTTAGGGGAGAAAGAAGGAGTAGGGAACCCATGAAGGTGGCACTACAGACTTGGGTAGCCTGCCCCTGCTCCAGTACCTTTTGGGAATGCACCTATCAGTGGAGACAGGCTCAGGATGAGGCTGGGCACTTGGATCATCTGACTTCTTTCCTCCTTAGCAGAGTGTGGAGTAGAGTGAATATCTGTCTG
The DNA here is from genome assembly GCF_018350155.1 of Leopardus geoffroyi. NCBI lineage: Eukaryota > Metazoa > Chordata > Mammalia > Carnivora > Felidae > Leopardus > Leopardus geoffroyi. The sequence continues at coordinate 68,956,010 of NC_059328.1, forward strand.
TCTGCATAAGTCCAGGGGTAGCCTGTCATTCTGAGGGACTGTTCTGATTTGTGTGTGTTGAGTCTGACTGAGACAATGAATGGTTGGCAGAGGATTGGGAATGTATATGTATTAAGGGACTATAGGGATCTACAGCAAATTTTTGAGATGATTCTGGAAAACACAACTAGCTCTTTGGATTTACTCCAGTACAAAGTAGAAAACTGGTCTTTAGTATTTGGGGGTTACCTCAGTATGGCTTTGGGCCGTGCTATGCCAATAGGCACCAGTGTGAGTGTAGTTGATTGTTATGTGGTTTGCTTGGTCTGTGTGAGTGCCATATTGCCTGTTTCATGTGTTGAAGGTCACCCCTGGCCTTAGGAAAAGAATGAATGTTGTCAAAACTGAACTAGTTCTATGAGAATATATTGAGAGACAGTCTTTGTTTTGCTTCTAATTTTTTTTTTCATAATTTTTCTAGTTTCACTGTAGGAAGGTAATAAACATCAAAGCTGGCACAGTCAATGATCCCTTTCCAGAGATATGACCAGACAAGCCTCCTTTCATTGGGCTCTTGGGGAAAGTACATTCCCAGGAGGGGGAGAGGAACATTAAACCATGTGTCACTCATTCTACAGGAATGGAAATGTTGGTACCTTTGGTTATAATAATTTAGAGATTAAATGTTGGACATGTGACTGCAGGAAGGCTATGATTTGTTTCTTAAATCATAAAATCTTGTTTCTATTTCTCATCCTATATGCATGTTCTTTGGAAAGCCTTCTAACTTGTCCAGTGTGCCGTTGTATGGAATTGTCAGTGAGTTTGTGGGTTTCTCCATAAATCATGTCACATAGAGACTGCTTTCATAAGCCAATCTCCCCACCTGGCCACAATGCCCAGAAAAAAGAATGTGCTTTGTTACCTGTGATTGGAAGCTTCCAAATCGGTCTTGGCTATTTTCTATTACTTAGGTCCTTCTAACTTTCCCTTAGCTATTATAAAAAAGTTGCCTTTACTAGGCTCACCAGCATCTGGTGCCCTGCAACTTTATCAGATGGAATACTCACTAATCATTTTCAATTGTGTAAAGGTTTGGGACCTGACTTCTGATAACCTGTAATACTCAGGGCCACAACTGCCTTTTATTTTCCTGCCTACTTGTCACATTCTACTTGTTGGAACATAATATTTGTGGCTTGCAGAATCCCAAACCTAACCAAGTGATGGATGTACTTCCGATGATTAATCCACATCTCTATGTAGTTTTAAGTCTATTGCTTTTCGATTGATTTGTGCTGAGGTTTAAGCAACTAACTGGCTCCTAAGGCTTGATTCCTAACTGTAATACTTTTCCTGGGTGTTTGGGTCTAAATTCTCTTGAACTCTCTGCTGTCACCACAGAGCCTGATGTGGGGCTAGAACTCAGGAACCATGAGATCATAACGTGGGCTGAAACCAAGAGTTGGATGCTTAACTGACTGAGCCACCCAGGAGCCCCTGTTCCTTTTTTTTTTTTTTTTTTTTAAGGATCTATGCACGTTGCTTTGATCAAATCTCTTCTGTTGTTTCTAATTGCCACACGATGCTCCATATTGTGCATTCAACATGTTGACTCATTCATTTCCCCAGTGATGGACACAGGTTGCTTCCAGTATCTCCTTCCCCATTCACACCTATCAATGCAATGACATGTCCAAGGTAAATATGTTTACCAATTGAGTGATAGGTTTTCTTCTTTAACATGCCTTTGTATGCTTATGAAAAACTGAATTTATGAGATAAATTTTAGTTTTTGTTTCAATTCCTTTGTACCCTTTAAAAAATCGTTTAATATTTTACATAATGCTCCAAGGTTTAAAGGTTACTTATAGATTAGTTGTGCCCTTTGCTCAAAATTGATCTGTTTTCTCTTCTTGCTTAAATTCACAATTATCATAGTTTTCTGTTGTGTTCACTGGATGACCTGTATGTTTGAGAGAATAATTCAGTTTGCATTTTTGTCATGGTAACAGTACCATTTCTGTAATAATTCAAAATGTAAATTAACAAAATCCAATACTACAATAAACAGTCAGTGAAAATCTGTAGAAGGTTATAGATACCATTAAAAAATTCTATGAAAAAAATTCTTTGCATGACAAAGAGAATGGCTAGAAGATGTGTTTTTTTTTCACATATTTTTGTCTTAAATTTTTTGTCTTAAAAAACCTATCTGTTAGCTATGCCATGGGTGGCTAACCCCTGTGGTTCAATATTTTCCTACTCTCTAGAATACCAAGCCCACAGTAAACTGAAAATAATGAATGTAGCTCTATTCATGAAAAAAATTTTTTTACAATTCTATTTTGGAGAGGAATCCATGGAACTGTGAGATTTTTGCCTCGTGCAAAGCTGTCTTCTGAGCTAAGCTGCCAGAGGTGAGTTATGGAGCACACAGTGTCTTATGACCTTCAGCAGCTCTGGTTTTGGCAGGTTGTATTAGGATTATGTGCCTGACCAACCCAACTATGTACAAACTGAGTTGTGATTTGCAAAGGAACCCCAAAGACGTGCTTCGTTTGGTTCCAGAGAGGTGCTACCGTAAATGGTTAGCTGGACTAATTAGATCATCTGTATGGGGGTTCTTAAAACACAGAGAAAGACTCTCATAATGAAATAAAAAGAAGCAGCTGATAAAGAAATAAAGTTGTTTAAAAAAGAGAATAATAGGTTCATTTAATTTCTGTGGCATCCTAAAGAAGATTCCATCTTTCCTTAGACGTATTAAAATATTGAGACAGTTTTCTGCGTGCGATTCTATTCTTAGAACATGCATTTAACAAAAAACCAAACACAATTGTAGATAATATCATATAAGAAGCCAAAAACCAAAGTTAAAGTGGTAATGAGAACAAAGTAGATTCTAATTTTAGTTATTTATATTGTTAAGTATAAGTAAATAAAGAGGTTATTGAACTAATGAAAACATATTGGAACTCTGAGTGGCTATAAAGGAAATGACATATTCAGCTCTGATTATGTCCATGTGTTTAAAATGGAAGGAACTGACTTTTTGAATACAACAGCTATTGAACTCTGCACTTGAGACGCTATAATATGCTGATGGAAAGTAAGGATATTGCCTTAGGTAGAAAAGCTTGAAAGTGGTGGAGGTATGTATCACAGACAGTAATAATAACCAAATATCTCTGTATTCAACTATATTTTACAGCCTGCTTGTAGTTGCATTACGTGGTGAGTTCTGGTCAGTGGCCTGGATGTGCATCGATGTGACATGTGTCATCTCCAGACTCTGATAGTCATGATCAGTTGTGAATTCTTTCTGCTCTTTCTTTGCCTATCTTGGAGATCCTGGAAGCCATATAGTGAGATATGGAACCACAAAATAGAACTTGGGAAGTGAACTTCCCTGGAGAGTATCTAGACTGGCAGAGAGTTTGTGAGAATGGATAATAAACTTTTATATAGCGAGTGACTGAGATTCTTGAGGTTGCTTATTGCTGCCAGGCTCATACTGGGTAGGATTTGAATCCTAGGAAATCTATTTTACTAGAAATGTTATGCTCTTACACTGCATTATATTGGTTTAAACAAAGTGGAGGGCTCTGAGATAGATGAGTTTCAGCTTTGTCATCTCAAGAAATGGGGAAAATGAACTAAACCCAATAGGAGTGTTGTTAAAGCTAAATGAAGTAACTTTTAAAATGTAGGTTTTATGGGGTGCCTGGGCGGCTCAGGTCATGATCTCATGGCTAATGAGTTTGAACCCCATGATGGGCTCTGTGCTGACAGCTCAGAGCCTGGAGCCTACATTAGATTCTGTGTCTCCCTCTGTCTCTGCTCCTCCCCTGCTTGTGAGTGCACTCTCTCTCTCAAAAATAAATAAACAATAAAAAATTTTTTTAAATGTAGGTTTTTATTTTTACTCATTTGCCGTGGGGCCAATGGATCAGGATCTGCCACTGAAAACATAGTTTGTTACTTGCAGTTCCCAAGAGGAGCAGGTGCCCACCATGCATGGCCACATGGGGAAGCGCCAAGGCTGGTCAGACAGTGGAGGGGGTGAGGGGCAAGAGACTTTATTTATGGGGTGTACTATCAATCTAATCTATCTCTGTATTGTGAAGAGATTCTTCAAAAATATGTTGTTGATTATACTTCTTTTTTTTACAGTCCTAAATTTAGGGGTGCCTGGGTGGCTCAGGGGGCGCCTGGGTGGGTCGGTCAGTTAAATGTCTGACTTTGGCTCAGATCATAATGTTGTGGTTCCTGAGTTCGAGCCCTGCATCAGGCTTTGTGCTGACAGCATAGAGCCTGGAACCTGCTTCGGATTCTGTGTCTGCCTTCCCTCTCATGCCCTCCCCCCCTCAAAAAAAAAAAAAAAAAAAAAAAAAAAAACATTAAAAAAATTCAAAAATAAAAAAGAATAAAGCCCTAAATTTACTCATGCTTTTCATGCTGTTTGTGTCACTCTAACCTCCACGTTTATGAGAATTTATACTATTTATTTTGTAGGTCTCTGTGAATGATATTTCTTCTGGAAGATGCTTCCTTAGTCCCATGCATCTCATCCCCATCCTGCACTCCTTTTCCTATCGGGCTGGCATGAAGGACCTCCTACGCATCCACACATATTCCTGCTTTCCACTTCTGTTGAAGTTACAAGCATATATGATAGGAAACTTAAGCTTCTCTGTTGACATCACTCCTACCTGGTGTTGGAATTTCATATTTGTCTGTACACACTCATTAGCCAGGAAGCCACATGATGGTGGAGAGATTTTGAGAACTCTCTCTAGTCAACATTAATTCCCCTACTGTAAGCACTCATAGCTCCTATACTTTTCCATTATAACTCTGACCGTTTTTCATGATAATTTTCATCCTGTCTTCAACTGTTGGCTCCAAAAGAGCCCCCAAAAATCTTTTTTATGGCTACAATTCTAGCACTGGTGCATATGGTCCATGATTAGTGCATGTTTGAGGAATGCCTGACTAGCAGGACTTGAATCTTATTCTTCATACTTAAAAACAATGCCTGGACCACTAGTGATGCATAGTACAAGTTGTTTGAATAAAAGCAAGTATAAATCTTCATAAAAATCCTCTAAGGCACATACCTTATAAGGACTTTTTAGGGTGAGCAAATAGGTGCTCAGGAAATGAAGACTTACTTGCCCAAGATGCTCAACAAGATGGAAGCATAGTTGGCTCCAATGTTTCTTTTCCCTCTGATGATGCTAAGTGTTAATGAGCAGGCTGATTTGACAGCAGTGGAGCATTTCAGTGCTTGTCAGATTTTAGTGTGCATACAAGTCATCTGAGAATCTTGATCAGATGCAAATTCTGAGTTAGTAGGTCTGAAATGGGGTCTGAGATCCTGCATTTCTAACAAGCTCCCAGGTGATGGCCATGGTGCTGGTACGGTGACCACGCTGTGAGTAGCAAAGATAAAGATCACCCACAGATTAATTTTCCTATCATATATGCTTATAACTCAACAGAGAAAATAAAGTAGAAATAAAAAAATAATCAGTGTAAAGACTTCTTGTTATTAAGGGAAGCAGTATTTAAGCAAGATTAGTTGTCTAAATGGATAAAATTCAATAGACAATTGTTCAACTCTATGTAATTTTGTTGCTGGGAAGAGAGGGTATATAATTCTGAAGCCAGGTCCTTGTTTTTGTTCCATCTTCAGTAAGAAGTTGAAAATAACACAATTTCAGTCTAGATGAACTCTAAGTTTTATAATGGGCTTCTTCTGTGGTGGTACAGTCTCATTGTCTTAGGGTAGCTGCCCTGGAAAACAGATTTTGAGACCGAGATTTGTCTGTAGGAGGTTTACTGGGAAGCAAGGGAAGCAGGATGGCTATAGGGAGAATTGCAGCATAATGCATTTGCAGCAGAGTGCTGGCTAATCTTTTGGGCAGCTTTGGAACTGCAGTGGCCCTCATAGCTGTCCCAAATCATGGCAAGAGGGCTGGGTCTTCATACTCCTAGTGAAAAAGTCTTTGGGTGCAGACTGCCACTCCAGGAGAGGTATCACTTTGACCAAGGGTGATTCACGGAAAGGTACTCAGAGTGGGCGATCAGCACCCTCACATCCAGAAACAGGGAGTGGGAGCTTTGGCACAGAGGGGGATCCCACAGCATCACACATTGTTTCTAGTACTTAGGTAGATATAATAAATATCTTCAGTCCCATCTCTGGGTTTTATAAACATTGCTCTGTAGATTCTCCAGAGAAATAGGCATTTTTGATGCAAAGAACTGGAGGTCACTAGAAAAGAGTAAGAACAGGGAGACTGAATTAGACAGCAGTATTCTACTACTTAGCTCTACTGTTAGCCATATTCAGAGCTCTCTGAAATAATTACAACTACAAAAATTTCATTAAACTCATACCATGTCTATTGGATCCACCCACATGTCTGCCTCTTATATTTTTCTAACTTTTCCCTTCTCAGTTTCTCCATTATAAAATGTGGACTTTCAAACAGATGATCTATAAAATCCCAGACAGTTTTAATAAAATTCTGATTATATAACTTTTTTCATTCTAAATCCCTGCCCTTATCAACTGGCTCAGAGAACAGAAACTTGGCTTAATCCAAAAATGTTTTTTTGCCCACAAATGTCTTTTCCAAGAAGCAAAAAATACCTAAAAAGAAGAAAAAGAACGATTGGAATAAATGTGGATCCTTTTATATCACACATCTCTTTTAAATTAAAAAATCAAATTAAAATTTATTTTAACTTCATAAACAATTTGGAATATAGAGAAAACAAAACAATTTTAAATTTACACTTAATTATATTTCCTCTTTCTACTTTCTATATACTTTAACTATATAGATGCAAATTTGCATCCTGTTTTCTTTTTTTATTTAATGTTGAATGTCCAAGAATTCCCTTATGTACTGAATGGGGTTTTTTTTGTAATTAAATTTAAATATCTTTATATTATTTTACACAAAATAAATTAGAATTTATTTAACACTTCCAGCTTGGGAGATTTCTCTTTTTTAAAAATTTTGCTTAATGGATATGGTTTTGTCCACAACTTTTTCCGAAAATTTAGATGATGTCTTAAGATAGAATCCCAGAAGTAGAAAATGAAGCAGGTTTTAAACTTAAGGGAAAACAGTGAAGATGATCAGAGCACAGAAGAGGTGAAGCCCTAAAAGATACTGTTTTATCAATAGGGTCTGCCTTCTTTTCTATGTCAGTTTGATGATGACATTTATTAATGACCGGACCACAATCTGATTGTTTTACATGGTCCAAGAATGGCAGTAAATATAAAACTATTTTAATAGAGAAGAAAAGGAAAGAAAGAAGGAAGGGAGGAAGAAGGTACAAAAGAATGAACAAATCTGGGTTATCCTTTCACATTTATGGGTTTTGTAAATTGATCTTCCAGTTTCCCCTTAACTAAATGACACTTACCTCATTTTGGGGGAACATAGTCAAACAATATTGCTTTGTACTCTATTTTTGCAAAAGTCTTTGTGTGGTGAACAAGGAGGTGGATTATGGGAGTCATTCTATACCTCAGGCAGAATATTATTCTAATATGTGGTTTGGAACTGGGGTGTGAAATTCTCCTTCATTGGAGAGTTACAGGAGAATGGAATGTTATTTCTCATTTGGGAACACAATTTTGGAAGAAGAATGATCCACTTCTCAAAACAAAGCCTCTTCCACTTCTAAAAATTAAAAAAACTAAAGCAAAAGGGAAAACTCTTAGATTTCATCTTCTATTTTTCTTTTTCTCTTATCAAAACTGCCTTGTGTTCTACTATTCTTTTTTTTTCAGGATATCTGTGTCCCTATTTCTCAGTTCCCTTGTTTTTCTCCCTCTTTTATTTCTGTTTGTGAAAGGTGACCAGCAATAGCAGCTAACCTTTGAAAAATAGCCTGGGAAAATTTCCAAGATGCCTAGCCATAGGTAATTTCATGGGTTCCCTCTGCCTACCTGGTAGAAATAACAAGTTAAACCCAGGGCCACTGGGTGATGTCTAATTACTTTTTGGCATAGCTCAACCAAAGCATGAACACTCTTAGCAGAATTTGGACTTGGTATTTGTGGATGTACAATTTACTGTTCGTAAATGTTCTTAACTTAGGTGAATGCAAGTCAGCCCAGAAAAGTAAAATTAGCATCAGAAAAGATATATATAATAGTAAGCTAGTGATCATCCTACCATTGGCTGTCATTCTGTGGCTTTTAGAGGGAGAGTAGGCTTAGGAGGGCTAAGAAAAGCAGGCACCATGATTGTGAATTTTTTTTCAGCAGCTGCAGATAACTTCCTTTGAGCAGAGCATGTAAGCCCTTAGAGTTTCAGTTTATGGCTCCGTAAAAATGAGTCCAACAATACTAACTGACCTCTCAAGTGATCTAGTGGAGTACTAATAAAAAATTATGGAAAGCAAATATCAAGTACTAGACAAACATTTAGGGGATAATTTTCTTCTGTTTAATGGTTTCGAGTTCCTGGACTTTTCTTTTTTCTGACTAATCTTTTCCTTCTCTGCATCCACTTTTGTATGCCAAGGGCAGTGCCTCAACACTGACTGAACCTTTTGTAATGGAGGTATCTGCTATTCTTCTGTAATGTTTCTAGTATGCAGCCTGTAACATGCCCACAAGTGACCTAATTCACTATTATGAAACTCAGGAGTGTGCATTTTCAATAGAGCAAGTAGTACAGGTACCAGTGTCCACACACCTCGCTACTTATATGGATCAATCCAGAAAAAATACTTGAAACTGGTCATATCACATTTGAAATCATTTGGATTCTAGGAAATGCTTATTTCTGAAGTTTTCATTGATTTATTCATTCACCTATTATATATTAAGCTTCCGATTGTATTCTTTGCTTTTCAGTTATAGGAATTTAGGATGTAGCAGTAAAGAAGAGAAGTAAGGTCTATGCTCTCTTAGTTGAGAAATGTATACATTAACAAGTAAATTCTACAACAATTAAAAGAAAGCTATAAGTGCTATCAAGTTAGTAAAATGGGGTTGTATGAGACCCTATGAAAGGGGAGAGCTCCTTGGATTAGGTGTCAAGGAAGATTCCTTGAGGAGTGGTGACAGCTGCTCTGAGACCTGAGCGATAAGGAAACAAACCATCAGATGAGATATTTCCATCTGCTGCCACCACCGCATCTATCCACCTAGTGAACTCTGTCCTGCTTCCTGGTGCTGTGGATGAGCTCCCCCTGCTTCTCTCCCTCGCTTGTCAACTGGATTATATCTTCTTTCCTACTCAAGGGAATCATACAGCAATCATTTCTTTGATGTGCTGCAAAACCAGATTTTTACTTTCTTGTGGTTCATTCCCATTGATAACATAGGCATATTGTAATTTTTTGTTTTCTATCCTAAGAAATGCTCTGACTCTGCATCCTGCACCAGTTACCACCTCAATATCCATTCCCTTTTACTGGAGATTTCTTAAAATCTTTCCTCTTTGTCTTTGCCACTCTACTTTTGGAGCCATTCCAATACTGTTTTTACCTCCAGCACTCATTGAAGCAGTTCTTATCAGGTTCACTGATAATTACAACCTTGATAAAGCCTGTGATTATCTAAACTTGACCTATCAGTAGCAGTTGACAGAGTCCATCACTCTCCTTTTCAAAGTACCTTCAGTGGACATACAGGATACTGCACCTACTAGAATTCCTGTTCCACACACTGCCTGCTCCATTCCACATCCTTTGATAGCTTCCTCTTTTCTTTTCTAGATTTTTGAGTTCTCTGTTTGCTCAGCTCTCACATTTTTCCTCTTCTCCATCTATACTTACCATTTAGGTAATTTCATAGATTTAAATTCTATCTCTGTGTTGGTGACTCCAAATATATCCCTCCAGGATGGAGGTCTAAACTCGTATATTCAAATGGTTGCCTGATATGTCCAAATGCAAGCCTAATGGTATTTTAGCTTAGCATGTCTTCCCCCGCCCCCCAGAAAAAAAAAAAAAATCCCTGTAGCCTTAGAAACTGATTTGTCCCTTTGACCAAAAGGGGAAAGATGGGAGAAGAAACAGTTTTGTGATAGACACCAAAGCATTCAGTTTTGGACTACCGTATCTGGAGTCATTAGTCATGTTGGGCAAAATTTCAAATGATTGCCAGGGCCAAGTTAAAGAATTGGGAGAATGTGTCTGTAACATTCACGCAGTATAGCTGTCAAAGATAGGATTTTTGTCCTCCTCTGGCAAGTATGATCTTGGGAATCTAGAAAAGAAAAAAAGATTTGTTGTTCTTATAGTTGTTGTTTTTGGTGAATTTATATACTATTTTTGAAATAGCCTGTGTCATTTGGTGCAAGCAATATATGATAAATAGATTGGCGTATCTTATTTACAGTATAAGCATCTATATCATTCATATCATTTTAAGTATTTGTTGAATCCAAATAATCATTAACATTTTGATAGATACTGAAATACCAAATACTATGATGTTGTATCTGATAGCAAAAAACTTACAATCTCTTAAGAACTATAAAGCAAGTACCATTATAAACAGAAATAGTAGTAGGTATTTCGGCCACTTTGACATGAATAAGTTTTAGCCCTAGATACTGATAAATATCAGGAGGCAATACTCTTATGTTACTCGAAGGGTATGAAATTTGCTATTGTAAGTCAGTTTAACTAAAACATCTCCTAAAATAATTCAACAGAGACAAAAACTGTCTAATATGCCAAATTTAGATAGTCTCTTGGTTCATTATAAAAATTAAATTGGTTTATATTGGTTAGATTGATATTGAATATGATAGTCAATTTGAAAATGTCAGGGGGAAATTCAGAAAATCAAACTTGTAAGGCATATATCCCATGCATTTCTAATTAGAGAATTATTGTGTATCCTATTTCTATTTAACACAAAACAAAACAACATTAACAGTTTCCTGCATGAAAAGATTTAAGGTAAATAAAGAAATGAGAAATTTCTATATAGGTGAGCTTGCTCCTTTTAATTATAATTTTTAAAGGAAAAAGACAATTAGAGTGCATTGAGCTTAGAAAAACCAGAACATTTGGATACCACACTTGTGTGTGTGTTTTAAATGTGTCCAGTTGCCCAAGTTTATGATCCCAGAACAAACACAATTAAAACCACTGGGGAAAAACTCTTAAGGAGCTATTTTGACATACATACAACTTTTAATAAGTCAACAGTTGATATATTCAGGACACTTTGCTTATAGGGACATATGGTTTCAAGGGGATGAAATGGGGACTGAGGAAATGTGGGGACAGAAAAGTTTATAACCATTGACCAGCATGTGTGTCACTTCTGTCATTCTTGATACTGGGGCCGTGGCTTATATTTACAGAGTTTTGGCCACTTGGCTAAATAAACTGAGAATCACTAGCTGCTAAATCATATACACTGTCTCATTGATTTTCTGGTGGAATCCTCATTAGGTTTATTTTTGGGGAGCAATGTGCCTTCCCCTTCTCCCTTTCTGCATCTCGTGGGTATGCAAACAACACTGAATTCTCCTGGAAATGATTCCTTAGCTCTGAGCCAGCAACGAGAACTCTCAACTTTCTCTTGTGATAAATATCTCCCTCAGTCCTCCTTAGTGACTTTTCATCTCTGGTGCTGTCCTGGCAGCCCTCTTGACATCTGCTTCAATACACTGCTTCCTGTCTCAGGAGGGAAGCTGGGAGTTTTGATTTGTAAAGGGGTGCTTTTCACTGAAGCCAGAGTTCCTTTGTGACTTTCCTGTATACTCTTATCTGTCTCTGGAAATGTGATCTGCATGATAGATGTGAACAAATGAGTGGAGTGATGTGCAATTTCTTCTCTCTGGATCATCAGTTTTTCCCTATTTGACTGGCAGATTTGCAGGTTTCTCCAGAGCTGACACTTTCAGTGGGAAAGGAAGAAGGGAGTCCCAGGCTGTAGCTGGCTGGAAGCCTGTAGTGGGCCAAATGTTACTATACATGTTGGAAATGCATCATGTAAAAGAAGAACATTCTCCTTTCCAGGTTGTGCTTTTATCAAACTGCCATTTGCCTCTCCCACTGTCCCTGTCCCACTTCTGTTGGAAGCTCTATTTTTGTCCTTCCTGTCATTCGTCCCAGAGAGACCTAGTCAAACATCATGAAAAAGCTTTGGGAAATGAAAATGCCTTCAACTGAGAGGGCTAATCAGCAGGGATCCAAGATTTCAAATCTCTGCCAGGAAGTGGCTTCAGATGCTTGGAGCCTGAAAATGGAAAATCCTAACCCTTGGTGTTGCTTCAGGGTCCAGCAAGCAGGGAGGGAATTCCCATAAAACAGCTGCGGTCACTGCAGAGTGCACAGGGTTAACCAGGACCTGACTGCGATTGGCCAGCATGCTTCCACCTACCAAACTGGGTGATTGTGGGTTCTGACCTGAGTCTCTCCTCCATCCTTGTGACTTCCTGTGCTTAATTGTAAATTATCTTTCCTTCTCTCATTTTCCATTTTCCTTGTGTCAGTGAAGCGATTCAAAGAAAAGTGCTGGGACTGAGCTCTCATCGGAAAAACAAAAACAAAATAGTGCTCAGTGCCTATGAGTGCTTGTTCATGCCGCATGCTGGCGGGCACTGGGGCTGGTGACATTAGGGAGCTTGTTAACTTCAAATCTTCTTCGTTTTATATTTTTTTGGTGATACATTTTATAGAAACCCACCCCGGGGAGAGAAGGGCCAGTTGCCTCTTTATTACACTGTACAAGAGCCACATTAGCGTTCCAGTCTATATATTATGAAATTAAGTGGATACCCTTGGGGTTAATTCCTTGTTGTAATTGTAATGAAAAGAAACAATTTCTAACCCTCCATTTAAGATCTATAACTATTAAAATCCACTAGTCTTGGTGACTCCTGGGGCCAGTGGAGTGCTTCAGTGTGTATGAAAAAGGGCACTCCTACAGTGTCCAATATCAGTAATTTAAAAAGTAACAACCTCCAAGTGGGAAAACTAACAAATGAGTTTTCCATTTAGCCCCTCCCCGCTGTTTACCCATGGTGTGTTATATTCATCAACTGTGTGAAATTATATGCATATTAAAATTATGGGCCTGGGTTTTAGGATTTCGGTTGGACCAGGGGAGGGAAAGGGTACAGTGTAATTTTCTTCAGGATAAAATTTAGAGGGAATCATCATAAAGAATGGAATTGAAAGAATTGGGAAAAAGGACCATGTTCCTCCAAGGAAACCAGTACCTTCTTTGCTCTTCTGCCTCCTCCAGAGCCTCTTCTGCTTATCTTAGAGTAGTTTCAACACATGCTTTCAATTGCAAATGGATACATGTGTTCCTTTATCGTATTTAGCCTGCTAGAATTCAGTGTATTGTTAGTGGCAAAAAAATGTACATTCTGCATATGACATCTGATTTAATTTCTTTATTAGAGCTATTACAGCCATTAAAACACCAAATTTTCTAGTGTATTATCATCTGACACAGCGTAAATCACTGGTTGGTACATGCACAGGGGACGATGACAATAATTTAAAATAAAAGAAAGGGACGTTTCCGTTCATAATAGAGTTAGTGTATGAAAAAGAATGAGACTTTGTGAGGCTTCTAAGATTTCTGGTGGGAGTTCTTTTTAATAAATGTATTTGTTCAGTTGTGGTTGACACGATCATAGCTCTTTTTATTTCTCTCCTTTCACTCATCATAATATGAACTGCTTCAGAAGAAAGGAAAAGCAGTTGCATGCTTGACAGAAAAGGAGCAAACTAAGAAATAATTGTATTAAAAATTTTTATTCTGTTGCCTCAAGAAATGTGATGAAAAGTTCCATTTAGAGATTTTTCTTTTTGATAATGCATTGCATTGCATGTCACAACTTATTGGTGACAAATTTTATTTTGGGCGAAAAGTCCCTGTTAATTCATGCAGCATAGCTCCTGGTGACTTTATGTATGTATGTGTGTGTGAGGTGTCTCAGAATGCTCATGAAAAGTCATTACTCCTCTATTGTTCTCATTCCATTTGCAAATCTCGTTGTTCCCAAATTTGTCTCCTATGTAGTCATTTCAGAATGCCAGCAGAGGGCTGGTAATGGCCCATCATGTCTAGGTCACTGGCTTGTATCCGAACCAGGCAGGTGGTCTGAGTGAAATTAGCAGGCCTGTCTCACAATTCAGTTCCCAGCTTTCCCAGGTCCATTCGATCAAAACATTTACTAGTTTTGTTTTTTTTTTTTTGTAAATTTATTTATTTATTTTGAGAGTGAGAGAGTGAGAGAGATTGAGAGCCTGAGCAGGGGAGGAGCAGAGAGGGAGGGAGGGAGAGAATCCCAAACAGGCTCTGAGCTCACAGTGCAGGGCTCAATGAGGGCTTGATCCCACAACTCTGGGATCATAACTGAAACTGAATTCAAGAGTCGGGTGCTTAACTGACTGAGCCACCCAGGAGCCCCACATTTTCCCAGTCTTCTCACTGAACATCCCACTTGTCCTTAATTGGCCACATTGGAAAGAAGCTTTTAAGATGCTCAAACATGAATATGGCACTGTAAAGGAGAACTGCTTTGCCTTGAGGCTACTGGGAGTGCCTAACTCCTGATATGATAGATTATTTTTTATTTTTAATTATTTTGAAACAATTTTAGACTTACACGAATTTGCAAAAAAACTGTGCAGAAAGTTCTCATACACCCTTCACCCAGCTTCCCCTGATATTAAAACTTACTTAACCATGGCACAATTGTTAAAACTGCTAGCATACTATTAAATTATTTATAGTTTTTTTTTTTCAAATTCAAGATTATTCAAATGTCATTGGTTTTCCCCATAGTGTATTTTTTTTTTCTGTTCCAGGATCCAATCCAGGATATCTACATTGCAGTTAATTATGATTTCTTCTTAGTCTCCTCCAATCTGTGACAGATCTTCAATCTTTCCTTATCTTTCATAACCTTGATATTTTTTCAGAGTACTGCTCAGTATTTTGTGGAATGTTGCTTGAATTTGATTTGTCTGCTTTGAACTTAGTTTTTACATCATTAGATTAAGGTTATGCATTTTGGGCAAACATACCATAGACATGACATGTATGTTATATGCAGAATACATGATGTGGCTAAGTCTTGTTACTGGTGATATTGATCATGACCACTTGGTTAAGGTAATGTCTGCTGGATTTCTCTACTGTAAAGTCACTATTTTTCCTGATATAGTAATTTCAGTATTCAAAATTTTAAAGTGTTTGCAAGGAGGTATGTGTTTGTATGTGTATTTCAAGGAGGAAAAGGAAGAGCTGCCCTTTTCTCTAAGTCTTATCTTTAAGTAATCCTAATATATTTTTTTCACAAGCTGCATTTTGCAATCCAGTTAGTATTGAAGAAACTCAAATAATTGATGTAAAATCATCCTTGGGCTGTGGCCCTACAATAAGAACTGTAATAATCACAGAGCATGTGAACAATGCAAGCTTGTGGCTTGCACTTGGAGGCAAGGACTCTGTGAACCTGGTCAGTGGCAGATGTTGGCATTAATTTCTGGGGTATGCAGATGAGTGAAATATAGAGTGATTTGAGCTGTGTTTCTGAGATCACTTTCATTTCACTGATTTGTGTTTTGTTTTGTTTTTGTTTTTGTTTTTGTTTTCCCGTATGTTTCTCTTTCTCGTTCTGTGTTGTGAGCTGTAGGAGGTTGGGGATTGTAAACCAATATGGTCCCTAACCTTGATTGGGTCTGCAAGGTTCCTTTAACCTTGTCACATAACATATTCACAGGTCCCAGAAAATAGAATGTGGACATCTTGGAGCCCTCTCACATTTGCTGGGATACTGAGTGAGACTAACATTTTTAGTAGGAAACTAACAATATGAGTAATAGAAATAACAGCAGGAGGCAGTGACCTCTTTCTACTGTTTTTTGAGGGCCTGTAACATGCTAGTTGCTTGTGCTTGGTATTTTATATGTTGTATATATGATGAGTTCTATTCTCTGTTTTTCAGACATGGAAACTAAGGATTGGAGGGCTTCTGTAATTTACATAGCTGATAGATGGCGGTTAGAATTTTATTCTTTGATTTTCCTACCTAACCTCTTCTCCCCACTTTTCAAAATTTTGATCTAATACGGAAAAGAAAACAAATAGGATGGTAAGTTTTCCCTCCAGCTCAATCCCCATTCTGCTTCTCTGTTATCCATCATCTATTTCTATTATCTGCCTATCTATTAAATAATAGACTTGGAAGCCTTGGAATGGCAAATCAGAACCCAAAGGTAAAAATAGTCATGGATAGGTCAAATGAACTATAAATTGAGAAAATAAAAATAAATAATGTTGTTAATATTTTAAGTGACAAGATACATATGAGAGAAATAGAAACATTGAACTTCCCTTTCAGGGGTTGTAAGTCTTCAACAGTCATGTTTGCCTCTTCAAATTACATAGGTCACCTTGGAGCTGGAATAGATCTGGAACTGAATTACTAAAGGAGGTTAATTATAAAGTTAATGTTATTGCAATTGATTATTATTGGGCCATGGAAAGAAAAAATTCTGAGAGATCATAAATCCAGAGAAAGTTATAACCACATTAAAAATTTGCATCAAGTTGTTATGGAAACTCATAGAAATGCTCCCAAAGGAGGTTAGAACCATAGGTTCATGTAATTATTACAACTAAAGTTATATTTATCAGAATGAGCAAAATGTTCTTCCTTTTGGACCAGAGCACTGAAACATCAGGACTTCCCCTCTTAGTTTTTCCTGTTTTTGCTGGGCTATGCCTTCTATGTCTACCTGGCACTATTGACATCCTCAGGGGCTGGCAATGGGTAAAATCTATCCAACCACTGAACAAAGATCCTTCAGAGAGCAGCTAACAGATTATGTGTCAGATCATTCCTGCCTCTGATATTCTGCCAGATCAACTAGATAGGGAACTTTAGATATCTAAAGGCTGCCTTTCATTCGTGGTCCCTTTATTCAGGGCATAATATTTCTGACATATATTTCAGCTATTGGAAATTGTCTCAATTTCCAAATACTAGGGCTGCAAAGTTCTCTTGCAGTTTTCCTAAGTGCTTCTTACTCCCCAGTGTGTGTGTGTGTGTGTGTGTTTAATCTTCAGATCTTCTTCAATGAAACTTTTGATAAATGACCTTTTTTTTTATATTGAAGTTTAAACACTGCTTATGCATAATTTAGATTAATCCCCTTTTCCCTTTTCACATGTATATGTACAGCTTGTTTGATCTTTAAACTGGCCACTCCATTCAACAAAATCAAGTGGTTGATGATTATGTTTTTCTAAATTGACTAGCCAACTCAGTCAAACAAGATTATGTTTACTGTACATGCAGACATTGCTCAACAAATCTATAAAATTAAGAGAGCCAAACCCTTCTCCTATGCAAGGGTGACTATATTAATCAAATTTCTCTGGAAAAAAACAGAACTAATAAGATGTAAAATGTAAAGAAAGAGATTTATTATGGGGAATTGGCTCATGTGATTATGGAGGCTGGCAAGTTCTAAGATCTGCAGGGTGAGCTGGCAAGTTGGAGATGCAGGAGAGCCAATGATGTAGTTTCAGTCTGAGTCCAAAGGTCTAAGAACCGCGATAGTGGAGGTTGTATTTCCTGTCCAAAGGGTGGTAGACTTAAGACCCAGGAAATGCTTATGTTTCAGTTTGAGTGCAAAGTCAAAAAAGAAGCCAGCATTCTAGTTTAAAGGTCATTAGGTGGGAAGAATTTTGTCATTGAGGGGAGGGTCAGCTTTTGTGTTCTGTTCAGGCCTATGATTGTTCAGGCCCACCCACATTCTGTGGGGCAGTGTACTTTACCACCCAGTCTGCTGATCCAGATGTTAATCTCACCCCAAAACACCCTCACAGACACACACAGAATTATGTTTGACCAAATATCTGGACACCCGTGGCCGAGGCAAATTGACACATAAAATTAACCGTCACAGTGTCTAGAAGTTATTTTAAAGTGTTTAAAAACATTATGTTTTGCTAGTTATGAACTCAATCCCAGTACACTGTCCAGGGAACCCCTTTTTTTCCTGTAAACATTAGAATATGTGACAGAGTTCAGGTAACCACCAGTAATGGAGGGGACAATGAATGGCAAGATATTTGCTTCCTCATTCCACATGAATCTCAAGGACTAACACAGAATTTGCTCTGCTCTATTAAAACCCCAGAGGCAGAGTATCTGGTACCTATAGGCAGTGATATTTCCTAGTTTATAATTCCTTCTCAGGGTAACCCTGTATTCTTGATGAGCCACATTTGCATGGTGGCTCTATCTGGTGCCTGGAAATCCTTTTGTGTATGCCTCTGCCTGTGACTCCACTGGCTCATACTGCTGGCTCTTTGTCATTCTGTTGACATCTGAGGAGAGGGCACCATGGGTCCTGTACCTAAATGCTGCAGAAATGATGATTAGAGGGAGAAACATCAGTGAGTCATTGTGGAAAATGATCTTCCTGTAAGTAATAAGGAGAAATGTGTTGTTGCAGCTTATAAGCCCAACCATAGCATCAAGACCCCAACTATTTAAAGTACACCTGATAGTTTTCAAAAGAAGAGATGAGCTCAGTGGGATTCCTGGGTGTTACGCATTTGATTTTAAATGGGTTTTGTGGGAAAAAATACCTTTTGGTTATTTTAAAGAGTTTAAGGTGCTAAGGAAATTACATCTTATTTGTAAATATTAAGCTTTTGAATATTCTGCCTACATTTTCAACATTTTAATTCATTTATGTTTGTCAATCAACTTATCTTCTTCCTTAGAGTACTTTATTAGTGATTATTTTAGAGCATTAAAACCGATATTTCCACAGTTCTACCACCTAAACACAACTTCTCTTTATGATCCTATCAAAAATTTTATTTGTATTCTGTATGATTCTGTATAACCGTAGTAAAAATTCATATCTTTTTAAGGCTTTTTTTTTTTTTTTTTTTTTTTTTTTTAGTCTGGCCCTATTGAAAGTCTTTATTTTACCTTTGGAACAATTTTCTATTCCATCTCCAATTTTATTCAGTGTCAGCCATGATGATACGGTAAAACTGGTGTGTGTGATAAGCAAGGAGTCTCTGTTACTTCCACTATTTGAAATAACTATTAGGTGAAGACTCTACCATTATAGAGGCAAACAAAATACTTTGAAGGACTCATTCACAAATAAGAAGTTTATTGAACTAAGTAGAGCAATAGTCTTATAAAATATTATATTTATGCATGTATACAATTTAAAAATATTTTAAAAATATACTTTTATGGAAAGTATGTCATATGCTGAAATACCTTCTAGTTTAGCCTTTGGGATGGGCTATTTTAATAAAAAAAATAAGCTTTCAAAAATAGTCTTTTCGAAAGGAATATGGTAGACCCTGTATTCTATTTTTAAGGCAGTTTTAAGCTGTTCTCATGACCATTATTAAAGTGCCCAGGTCCAGTGATGTCAATGTACCTAGTTAAGAAAGACAAGTGTGTTAATGCCTCTAAATTGATAAATATATTTTAATAAAACATATTTAGATTTTGTAGCTTGGTGCCAGAGGATGTCATTGAAGATGGAAACATATGGCCATCACTGGCATCTGGATAAGGGCCCTGAAGTTTTAAAATCCTCATGCTTCCTGCATAAACTGAGCTCTGAGAAGGGAAATGAAGGAATTATCCTTCCTTGATACCCCGGAGTATGGCACTATCAAGTGCATTATGGTGATTTTATACCTCCTCAAGAGGATCATTAGTCTATTTCTCTACAAAAATTTTTGTTTTTTAATGTACATCAGTGTGGAAGGAATATCTAACTAACCTATTTATAAGGATCATAAAAATTGTTTTTCCTCTTAAAATTACATTATAAAAAAGGAATCTTCCCAGCGCTTTCTTGCTGGATGTTTTCAAGATTTTTTCCTTTTGTGAAACATTTATTTTCTCTTAAAAAAATATTTGCCACTTTACTTGTCCTTTCTCATTAAGGGAAAAAGAACAATTTTAAGAGTGGTTTGAAAAGAGAGCAAGCTCCCAAATTATCTCCAGACACGGTGATTTAACCCTCATCTACCTGGAAAATCTTGTACAAACTACAATAGGAACAGTTTTCCTATTCAGAGCTAAAGATAAATCTCCATAGTTACAGTGTAAAAGAATCACTAAAAAGGTTTAAAAGTTCTAAATTGGCAGTAAGCTAATCACGTAAAAGACTCAGTCTTATTCCTTTTCCAAGCCTGCCTAAAATGCTTGATTTACTCCCATATTATAAGTACATTGTAATAAATACACATCCCCTAAGGAATTAACTTTCTGCTGTGACTTTTTGAGAGTTGCTCTGTTATTAAGTGATAGATAATGTGTATACATGTGTATATGCTAGGATGCTCAAGTTATGCTGTAGTAACAAACTATCTCGAATTCTCATTGGCTAAATGCATCAAAATTTATTTCTCTCCCAGTGCAGGGCAATAGGGAGCACTGCTCATTGCGGTCTCTCAGCAACTCAGGTAATGGAGCTTTCCAGTGCCACCAGTGCAGGATTTAATTTTTACAGCCATGCCAGAAAGCAAGGAAATGCTAAGTGAAACAGAACAAAACAAAAAAACACAAAAAATGGTGAGATATCCTAAGGGCACACACAAGAGTTCCCAGTGGATAAAGGTGGAAAAATTTGAGCAAAAAAAGTGTTTGTTTAATTAAAAAAAGAGAATCCAAAGAGAATCTCACTTCAGCACAGAGCCCGATGTGGGGCTTAACTCATGAATTATGAGATCATTACCTGAGCCAAAATCAAGAGTCGGTAGCTCAACCTACTAAGCCACCCAGGCACCTCCCACTTTTTTTTTTTTTTTTTTTTTGTTAGCGTATTTCATTACTTTCTGGAGTATTGCAGAGATTAATCCTCTAGAAGATTGAGTTACCAGTCCAGATTTTCCATCTGCTGAAAGAACTTGAATTACTTCTTTTTTTAAATTTTTTAATTTTTATTTATTTTTGGGAGGGAAAGAAAAGGAGAGAGAGCTAGGCAAGGCAGAGAGAAAGAGAGAGAGAGAGAGAGAGGGAGAGAGAGAGAGAATCCCAAGGAGGCTCCCCACTGTCAGCACGGAGCCTGACGTGGTGCTCGAACTCAGGAACGGTGAGATCATGACCTGAGCTGAAACCAAGAGTCTGATGCTTAATTGACAGAATCACCCAGGAACCCCTGGATTATTTCAATTATGTTTCTCTTTCTGTTTTGCTGGTTGGTCTTTACTTTCTGAGAAAGATTGGAAGGTGTGAAAGTGCCTGTCAGATCTAAGTTGATCATTTAAAACTGCCACTGACTTGAAGTGTAGTGAACAACAAAAGTCCTTTTCCTAGAAGAGACTACAGATACCAAAAGGGAAAATATTTTAGGAGAGACTACCGAGGGGCCCCTGGGTGGCTCAGTCTGTTGAGTGCCCGACTTCAGCTCAGGTCATGATCTCACAGTTTGTGAGTTCAAGCCCTGCGTCGGGCTCCATGCTGACAGCTCAGAGCCTGGAGCCTGCTTTGGATTCTGTGTCTCCCTCTCTCTGCCCCTCCCCTGCTCATGCTTTGTCTCTCTCTCTTTCTCTCTCTCTCTCTCTCTCAAAAATAAGTAAAAACATTAAAAAAAATAAAATAGAAGAGACTACCGATGCCAAAAGGGAAAAGTGCTGAAAGACCTAGTTTGGCTAAGATAGTTGTTTCCTCCCTGTAAAGACTACCTTCTAGCAGTGGCATTTGTAGGAATAACAATCTCTTAATCTCTTCCACTGTCTAGAGTGTTTCCAGGCAAAGGAAACCTAACCTATATTAAGATATTAAGTGCATTGATTGCTGTTTTTCTGATATGGCATGTTATTCTATTAATTTAGCTTCTATGTAGGATGTATCAGTACTGCAATTCAATATATTATGAATAATAATGATAATTTTTATATTTGCTCTGGAGGGCTAAGGTTTTTTTTTTTTTAAATCATTCCTCCATTTTTGTGGGAACACCAATAGAAGGCAATCTCTTGCTGTCTCTGTAACAAAGAAACTAATTGCTAAAGCTGTTCATATAAATGAAAGGCTCTTTATCAAGTATGCACTTCAATTGTGATTTGGTTTTGTTGCCATAGCATGGACTGTCACTATCAGCTTGGGTCATAAAGCCTTTGGATAACTGGTAGACAGTCATCACCACCAATCTGGGCTATGTTTTAATTGTCAGTTCAGGCCTAGAGAGCACTGACTTGCTCTCCATCTGCCAGCAGATCTCCTTAGGCATGAAACTATCACTGCTATTGGAATACATAATTTCTCATGCAAAAATATTAGAAGTATACCAAAGAGGCATGAAATAAAGTGACTTTTATTTTAAGTGAGATAAGGGACATTGAATGGAAACAGTGAGGAAAGGTCAAAAACAGTAGGGTTTCTTGTTTACAGGCAAAACAGTTCAGAGCTACTTCACACTGGAGAGTGCTCTTGGAATTGGATGAGAAGAGACAAGAGCTAGGAATAGACTCTCAGGCCTGCAAACAAACATTTTCTGGAGAGATTTATTCTTCCATTTGTGCCGTAGAAAAGTGAAGGGAACGTGGCAGAATGTGTACTATCAGTTGGTTTCCTCCATAGCTGAATCCCACATCATTAAGGGCCTTGGAAATACAACAGCATTTTATATTGGCTGCTAAGTTGTACTCATAGCCAGCACAGGGAACAAAGGTTTTGGGTAAATGTGTTCTTGGTGGCATATGCTGCCTTGTAAGAAGGTTGATGTTTTCCACACCAGATAAAAATTCTCTGTGGCCACCTGTGCCATATGCCATTACCAATCCCCTCAGCTCTAGGACCCCTTTAGCCAGTACAAAAGACCTCTTTACTATCATTGGAATTCAAAAGACTTGAAAGGCCTCCAGGAGGCACTATAGAGAAACTGCAGTTAGAATTAAATACCTTTTAGTTGAGGAGAACCAGTTTCACACTGGTCTCTGAACTTGGAAATCTTAGCATTTTTCCCCCGGGAGATAGGGTATTGAAATCAGATTGCTGAAGCTGTGTTACATGAATGAGAGCTTAAAAAAAGATTAAAGAAGTTTAAGGCAAAGTTCAGATATATCTTTACTATCTTCCTCAGCACATTGACACAAAGGATTAAATACAGTTTAACAGAAAAGTGGAAAAATGATTTTAATAGAATATGGTCAGAATTTGGGAACTCAAGGATTGTTATCTGTATTCCTGAAAGTAGAATATTTTCACATAAAATTGAGAAGTCATTGAAGTTGTATTCTTCTGTAATGACATACAGAAAAATCCCTATTTATTTTGACCTGAGAAGAGTTAGGAAAAAAAAAAAAATCTCTCCTAGGAACCAGTATCTTATTTCATTTTCTTCTTGAGTCACAATCACACCTGATTTACTGTTAACATCTACTGGTGGCCGAGGTTGTTGCACAGCCCTGAGCTGTGCTTAAAGTATCTTTTATAATAACCGCAGACTTAATAAAATAAATATTCCTAACTGATATTAGTATAACTGGGTTGAAAAAAAAATCCAAACTGTTGAAGATAAAACCCTTAATATCTAATGCATGTGTGATTGAGAATTTAAATGAATTTGCTTTCCTGGTACTTACTATTAAAAATTAAATTAAGACCAAGATGACACTTTAAGACATTGTACTTTGACGGTACTTGGTAGAGGGAAAAAAGGTCCCCCAAGTGCCTAACTTGAAGAGCCCCATGAGATTCTGAGAAATATACTTTTTGAATACTTCAACTTATAGTGTCTTTTCAGTACTCAATTAGCATAATTTGACACAATTATAGGTATAAACATTTTATAGGCACTTGGTAGGAGTGTCAAAAAAGTGTTGATTTCCATCCACTTATATTGGCAACACTCACCTAGTTCTAGCATGACACTTGAATGAGCAGTGAAATATGCTCCCTACTATTAATAAAATTCAAAGCATATTTCATCTTGACACCACATCACAAGTTTGACACTGCGGTTCCTCTCTGTGGAATTTTGAGTCATGGAGACATCCCCTTGCTACATCCCCATCTCAACTAGATGATAATTTGATTCAGACTATTTCAATACATGCCAATATGTATATCTCCCATGCAAAATGGAGGCATGCCCACAGAGAAAAGAAGGTATAACTGACAGGTCAACATCATTTTTGTGAAGTTGTACCTTAGTGGTTTAAAAAAAATATTTAAGTATGACTTTTACCAATTCTCCTTTTCTCATGCTTTATCAACAGGACTTTCCAGAATATGAAGTTGCATGAAACAAATAAATTATTCTTAAATGTCTTAATAAAATTTTATTTTTTAATGGATTGCTTTTTAAAACTTCAATCATGGAAGAGATAAGATAAGCAACTGTAAAGCATTTCCAAATCCAGCAGCATGAGGATTTATTGACATTGGCAACTTTGTACAAGTGTTTGGTTTGAGTTGCTTTTTTCTAAACAGTCAGACCTTTGTGTGTATGTGTATTACCAAAATGCTGGAAGAGGAAAAAAAAATGAATGTTAAGTATAAGAAATATGGGAGAGAAACTCAATTATTAGGAAAGAGAGGGTAAAAATGATGAGTTATGCACTCTTTCAGCTCTGTTTTCCTTTATGGTTAATCATTTCAGGTTTCCCAGGATTGAGATGAAGTCCATTTGTTTTGGCACCATTTTCCTTGTGATTTAGCAGCTCTGATTAAAATTTATGGCTAATAAAAATAATCTGATTCATCTTAATACTATTGAAAATAGAAAAGAAGCTCCATCTCAGTTAATAGTATTTTTGGTCAACATAATTTAACTATAATAGTCACTCTAATTTTTCAATGGTTTTTAATATTTATAATTATTTTTAGAAATTGGGTTTTAGAGACACATCCTCTCATTTCTTCCATAAAATCAAATTTTGCCAGAATGAGGGAATTTTTTTTCTTTAATTCAAATTTACATTTCTTAGTCTGATATTAAGAATGAAAACATCTTAGGGGCGCCTGGGTGGCGCAGTTGGTTAAGCGTCCGACTTCAGCCAGGTCACGATCTCGCGGTCCGTGAGTTTGAGCCCCGCGTCAGGCTCTGGGCTGATAGCTCAGAGCCTGGAGCCTGTTTCTGATTCTGTGTCTCCCTCTTTCTCTGCCCCTCCCCCGTTCGTGCTCTGTCTCTCTCTGTCCCAAAAATAAATAAACGTTGAAAAAAAAAAAATTAAAAAAAAAAAAAAAAAAAAAGAATGAAAACATCTTAGGGATTGTTTTTATTTAGTCCTTTATTTTTATTTTATTAAAAAAATTTTTTTAATGTTTTATTTATTTTTGAGACAGAGAGAGACAGAGCATGAGCAGGGGAGGGGCAGAGAGAGAGGGAGACACAGAATCCAAGGCAGGCTCCAGGCTCTGAGCTGTTAGCACAGAGCCCGACGCGGGGCTCAAACTCACAAACCGCGAGATCATGACCTGAGTCAAAGTTGGACACTCAACCGACTGAGCCACCCAGGCGCCCCTCTTTTTATTTTATTTTTTAAAATGTTTATTTATTTTTGAGAGAGACAGAGCGTGAGCGGGGGAGGGGCAGAGAGAGAGGGAGACACAGAATCTGAAGAAGGCTCCAGGCTCTGAGCTTGTCAGCACAGAGCCCAATGTGGGGCTTGAACTCATGAACTATGAGATCATGACCTGAGCTGAAGTCGGATGCTTAACTGACAAAGCCACCCATGTGCCCCATGGTCCTTTAAAAGTAAGAAAAGTGAAATACTGTGACTGTTTCCTCATATCTATACAGTAATATATAGTTTTTGAAGTACTTTGATCTGTTATCTCAGTTGATATTCACAGTAATACATGTAAGGAGGGTAGTTCTCAGAGTATGTGAAATTATTTTTCAATAATTGGAAATTGAAATGTACTCTTGGAATTCTGACCATATTATTGAGCTATATCACATATTTTATGTACCTCTTAAGGTCATAACAATTATTATCCCTACTTGAAAGATGAAAAAACTGAGGCCTGGGTTAGTTAAAGTAAGTTGATCAAGGTCAGGAGGTAGTGAGTGTCAGAGTTTGAATTTGAACTCAAGTCTCTCCGATTCCAGAGTTCAAGATTTCAACCTCCACTGCAAACTGTTTCTGAGAGAAGCTTACCCAATTCTTTCCTTAAAAACAAACAAACAAACAAACAAAAAACCCGGATTTTTTTAGAGAAGTTTTAGGTTTACAATAAAATTGAGAGAAAGGTACAGTAGTTTCCCATGTATCTCCTGCCCCTACACATGCGTGACCACCCCCGTTGTCAACATACTCACTAGAATTTTTTACCAAGGATGCCCCTGCATTGACATATCATAATCACCCAAAGTCCACAATTTGCCTTAGGGTTCACTCTTGTTGTACACTTTATGGGTTTGGGCTAATGTATAATGACATGTATCTCATTATAGCATCATACAGAGTATTTTCACTTCCCTAAAAAACCTCTGTACTCTTCCACCCTCCCACTGACCTCCAGGAACCACTGACCTTCTTATTGTCTTCATAGTTTTGTCTTTTTTAGAATGTCATACAGTTAGAATTATATAGTATGTATCCTTCTCAGAATGGCGGCTTTTACATAGTAAAATGCATTTAAGTTTCCTCTATGTCTTTTCATGGCTTGAGAGCTTTTTTCTTTTTTAGTGCTGATTATTATCTGGATGAACCAGTTTATTCGTTACTCCACTGAAGGACATCTTGGTTGCTTCCAGGTTTTGGCAATTATGAATAAAATTGCTATAAACATACGTGTGCAGGTGTGTGTGTGTGTGTGTATGTATGTGTGTGTGTGTACATACGTTTTAAACTCCTTTGGGTAAATACTGAGGAGAATGATTGCTGGATTGTAAGAGTATGATTTGATTTTTTTTTTTAATGTTTGTTTATTTTTGAGACAGAGACAGAGCATGAACGGGGGAGGAGCAGAGAGAGAGGGAGACACAGAATCCAAAACAGGCTCCAGGCCCTGAGCTGTCAGCACAGAGCCCGACGCGGGGCTCGAACTCACGGACCACGAGATCATGACCTGAGCTGAAGTCGGACGCTTAACCGACTGAGCCACCCAGGCGCCCCTTGATTTGTTTTTTTAAGAAACCACCAAACTGTCTTACAAAGTGACTACTGTTTTGCATTCCCACCAGCAACAAATGAGAGTTCCTGCTATTCCACATCTTCACCAGTGTTTGCTGTTGTCGGTGTTCTAGATTTTGGTCACTCTAATAGGTATGTAACTCTATATTTATTATTTTTTTTTAAGATAAACTGAGTCCTAGACAGGCAGTTTTTGAGACCAAAATTCTCAGCCATTTAGTAGAAAAATTAGAGTTCAGGCCTTGATGTTAGATATCTGATGGTACTGAATTTCTGTGGTTATACTGTCTCTCAGTTGTACAGCTTTATACATGGATCACTGCCTGGGTGAAGTAGTTACTTAACTCAAATATGTTTGATAATTAATGGCAACTAGAGGTGATTTCTTACCTGTGCTTCATGAATGAGATATTTCAGAGCTGACAGTAGTATAGATTTATTCTCCAGCTCAGATGAGATTGGAACTTGCCGTGATCACTCAGCTGTATGGATCAAATCATACTTTCTAAATGCCATTCCCCCTTAATGTGCTATCCTTTACCGACACTGATCAATGGACTTCTGGTTATAAGAATAGGATTGGAAGTGGTTTCTTTGATTTCCCTTCATGATTTCAAAAGCATTAAAGGATACTACTCCTTTTGTGGGCCCCTGGGCTAAGAGTGAGGAGATGGTACATGTTATAATAGCCAGCCAAGGCCAATCCTGACCTTTTCTTTGCTCTTCCTTGAATGAGATTTTGAAATAGAGATAAAGTGGGAAGGACAAACCGTAGAACAATATAGCTTTTAACATCTGTGACACACTTTGGGAAGATCACAGGGGAGCTAATGCTGAGGGAGGAATAGCAACATTTTTTTTTTTTTTTTTGTAAGAATCAAAGATGGTAAATGTAGAGAATGAAGGAAAGGAGGATGGTACAATGGGAAGAGATGCCAGCATGATCACATAATTCACTGAGGGACTTCTTATAATTAAATGAGATGATCTTTTCCCATTTCCAAGTCTTTTTCTGGAAGAAGGTATGTGAGTACAAAACTGGTGTTGGAGTATTAGTCACCTCATAATGAGCCCCATTCCCAAATGGAATAAGATGACTTTTGCAACTGAAAAAGTTTGTATCAATGACTTTAAAACAGATGGTGGACAAGAATTACAGAGTGCTAGTGGTTCTTAACTATTGATTGACTGATTGGATCCCTTTTGAAATTGTGATAAAAGCATGGGATTTTTCCCTATGAAAATCAACATATGCTCATGCCCCAATTTAACATATCATCTTAGGTTTATAGGCTCCCTAAAGGTGATCTCTGAACTCCTGTTAAAGAACCCTTGGTTTTGATAGTCATACCAGACTTCATGAGGAGAGCAAGAGAAAGTGTGAGAGGATGAGTAAATTTTAGATAGGTAACAGATTAAATGTGAGGTATGTAGAAAGTGCTCAGTAATATTGGTGGAATAGAATGGATGATTGAGCTGAGAGCATTTTCCCTCTGGCTCTTAGCCTCTCTACCTCTTTACTGTTCCACTACTTAAAGATTCAGTCACCTTGGTAAAGATTTGTGCTCTTCCCCAACCCTTTCTCCCTTTTCTTTCCTTATTCACCTCTAAAGATTGAAACTCTGCTAGGAACTAGCAGTCAGACTGGAAATGCCTTGGAGCCTAATAGCTACTTATGTCAGCTGTGGCAGTAAAATGGTTATAGCAACCCAAGTTTCTGGGAAACGTGTATGCAGCTTTAACTGAACAGCCCATCTTTTAGGCCAGTGCTTCTCCACCTTTAACGTGCACGTGTCTCCCTAGGGCTCTTGGTAAAGTGAAGGTTCTGATTCTGTAGGTTTGGGGTGAGTTGGGGTCTGCATTTCTAACAAGCTCCCAGATGATGCTGTTGCTGTTGCTGTCGCTGCTCCATGGACCACACTGTGAACAACAGAGCTGTGGTCTTTCTAGGAAGCTAGCAGAACTATTCTTGTCATTGTGGCTTGTGTGTGTGTGCGTGTGTCAAATAATCTAAGTTTACTCCCCCAGAAAATGCTAATTGCCTACTGTGGCCCAATAAAAGGAGATTTTGAGCCAAGAAAGGAAGTAGAGAATTATTTAATTTTTGAAAAATCTAAATTTTTCAGATCATTGAAAATCTATTATTTGACCTAATTAAATGGAAGCTGATATTTGTGTAACAACATCTCCTGTGACACAGTCTGGGGATTAAGTACAGTAGAAATACCTGTCCACTCTCCCCAGGAACATCAGCTAGAAAAACCAGAAGATGCTTACTCTACTCGCATAATGATACATCGTTTGCAGATACATAGTTGTGCATAAAGGCTTAGTAAATTTTATAATGAAATGGAATCTATTTGCTCATATTCATTTTAAGGGGTAAAATACAAAAAAATTACTATATTTGTTTGGTTCCAATGCACTTTTTTGTTTTTGTTTGTTTGTTTGTTTTTGCATTTTAACATAGTTTGAATTAGGATGTGTGTTATACTTAATGGAGTTTTACAATTGCTGTTGACCAAGTGGCACTTGTAAGGAACGTGTCACTGGGTATGCATATGCAAGCTTAATTGTTATTCTCTGTGCCACGGCTGGACACTGGCAACCACTTGACATTTTAGTCAAAAACCATCAGGCCTATTAGAGGAAGGAATATGAGCGCAGAATGGGAGTTAGCAGCTTGAAAGAAGAGGCTGGGGACAATTTAAGAAATGCTGCATCACCAATGCTCCTGACGGCATACAGGTTGATATCATGTAACATGATATCTATGGCTCTGAGATGAACTATACCTCAGGAAAGTTGGATTCTACATGTACAGAAGTTTTTAAGCTACTGTTAAAATATATTTTGCTTGTATTTTTATTTTAACCTATGAACAAGATAATACATGATGAAAATCCATATGTAAATGAGTCTGAAAGAACTCCTTCACAAAGTATGAAATAAAAACCGTAAGTAGTAAGAAAGCATTGTGTCCTAATTTGGTTGCCAACATTTGTTTGATTTCCTAGTGGTACATCTTACAGTTAATGGCAACTTGATATGATGAATGCTGCAGTTTAAAAATTACATATTGGAGAAATAAAGTTATCCCAAGTCATGAAATTATAGAGTCAAAGGTAAATTCAAGAAATTAACTAGTGAGTGTCTAAATCAACCAGGACACATGAGGTTCAAGGACAGAGTGTGGAATAGTGGATGTTCTTATGAATTAGAAAATCTAAGCAGTAGATATGGCTTTGATACTGAGCAGCTGTGACCATGGGCAAATCACTTCAATTCTCTGGATCTCTGTTTCCTAACATATAAAATGAAGAGTTTGTCTTAAATAATCTCCAGTGTACCTTTAAGATCTTGGATTCTGCATATTCAAAACAAAATGTGGTGGATAAAAGATTAGGTTTACCCATTATCTCTTGTGTTATCCCCTTTATCACAATGGAATTTTGCCTGATGATCTTCCTTATATTTTAGTTGAAATTGAATCAGGGTTCATTTTAGCAGAACTCTGTTCAGCTTTTATGAGGTAGGGGGAATAACTAACTGGTCAGCCTCTTCTTAACAATTCTATGCATACTTGAAAAACTGTTATGAATAGATACCATGGATTTATCTTTCACAAAGAAAGTAATCTTAAGTTCTTTTCAAAAAGAATAAACTTCTTAGTTAATAAATTGTTGAATTCTATTAACAATTTCTCTTGTATCTGCTTACCATTTGTTTTTGTTTGTTTGCTATCCTGCAACCAGTTCTCTTTCTGAATAGTGCCTTAATTTCTTTCAGAAGAATGACCTCTCTCTAGTCTGCAAGGGCTGTGATTAAGGGTCTCTGCACATATGTATATGTATATTCTGCATATATATATATATATATATATATATATATTCTGCATATATATATGTTGTTGTTGTTGTTGTTGTTGTTGTTGTTGGAGCGGGGGTACTCTGAATCTAGAGCTGAGTGTTACAAAAATGTAAAAGACAGTCGTAGTTCACTGTCAAGCTGTCGTGCAGCCTCCATGCCCAAAGCTGACTGGTTGCTGATTGGATGTGAGGCTGACTCTAGACCTGGACTCAAAGTCTCTTTGCTCTTTTGAGCTCCCCAAGATTGCTCCAAGCAATTCTCTTTCTAGATTAACCAGAATGGGTTTCTGATGCTTACAATGAAGGAAGCCTAACAAATAGAGACAGAATTTGTGCGGGGCGCTCCAGGACGCCAGTGATCACCAGCTTCCCAGTGTCTTGGTGAATAAACTGGAGAGGATGGAGGGACAGGATTCTGGTGTCTCACACACTCTACATGAAAAGGATTCAAACTTCTTGACTGGTGTCAAATATATATGTAGTGTAAAATACCTCTACATACTGTTTTTACTTTTCCTTTAGATTGCCCAAAGCCTTTCAGTCTTTATGATGGGCCTTAGTTTTGACACAATTATATCTCCAAATAGACTTTTGAAATGCACTTTTTACACCTATCCTTCTGTCTGTAATTAAAGGTAATCGTGTCCCTTTCTTTATTGGTCGCCGAAAGTAGTATACAAAATATTCAAGAAGGAAGGCCATTAAAAGTCTGTATTATTCTATTTGAATGTATTTTCACAGAAGAAGAGAAAACAAACTATGAATTGCTAAATTCTACACCTGAAACTAATATTACACTGTATGTTAACTAACTGAAATTTAAATAAGGATTTGGGGAAAGAGAAAAGAAGAAGAGAAAACAAATTGATTTGTTTTTCTTTTTGTGCCATGGTGGTTCCATTTATTAGTTATAACATTTGTAAAATCTTTCACAGTCCAAACTGCTGTTCTTTTCTTTTGGAAATCCATCAACCTGCCTCTACCCCTCCAGATACTGGAAACATTGACTATTTAACTGAAAGGAAATACAGAGGGAAAAGACAAAACACTTAAAAAGAAAGCAACTCATGGGGAGCCTGGGTGGCTCAGTCAGTTGAGCGTCCGACTTCAGATCAGGTCATGATCTCACAGTTTTTGGGTTTGAGTCCCATGTCAGGCTCTGTGCTGACGGCTTAGAGCCTAGAGCCTGCTTCAGATTCTGTGTCTCCCTCTCTATCTGCTCCTCCCCCACTCATAACTCTCTCTGTCTCTAAACATTAAAAAATAATAATAAAGTAACTCATGACTCTCTGAGTTACTTCTTTTGGAAATATAAACTCTGGAGGATTGAAAATGCCTTTCATGTTTCCCTCCCTTCATACCCTGCCATTTCCAAATAGTTTTCTCTTCTGCCATCTGAGATTCACTGGAAACATTCCTGTGTATGTTTAGGGTACCAGTTAATAGTTTGAGCTCCAGAATTGCATTTCTTGAGTGTTAATACTAGATACACTTATGATGTGACCTTGGGAAAATTAATCAATGTCTCAAAACTTAAATTTCTCTATCTGTAAAATAGGGTTAACCAGAATACACCCCCCCCCCCATTATTGTAAAGCTCATATGAGGTAACCGATACAACACACTTGGCAGAGGGCCTGGTACCGTATTAGACCCTTGATGCTTGTTATTTGTTATGATTATATGTGTGTATATATATATACATATACATATATATACACACATATATATATGTATATATATGGCATATATATATATGGCAATGGACAGATGCAAATACATAATGAAGGCAGGGTTTTGAATGGATCTGATGGTATGGTGTGTGGTGGATTGCAGAGGGAGAGAGAGAGGCAACAAGACTAGTGGGCTACTTTTACAGTAAATCTGATGTGATGTTCAAAGGGCCAGATATGGTGGGTGGGAAGTAATGTTACAAAAAGAAGGACAAATGAAATGAAGAAAGGAAGAGGTTTATTGATGATCAGCTGAGGATATCGAAGGGAGAAAGCATTTCTGGGTGATTGACTCAGGAAGGTATGGGAAAGTCAAGAAGGGGAATAGGTTTAGGAAGAAAGGGAAACATTTTGTTGAGTGAAGGAGAGGCATCCATATACAAGTATTCAGCCAAGACGAGGGAAGTCAGGTTGAAGCTTGTGAAGGGCTGAGCTGAAATCCTTGGTAAGTCTTTTGTATGAATAAACAGGATATATTATCTTTTTCTTTCCTGTGGGATATATCAGAAAGTTGTAGCAGAGCAGTGGCTTTTGAAAAGCACATAGTGTTACGGAACCTCAGTTTCCTCTTCTATAAACCTGATGTTGAATGATCCCTGTGGGACACCTCGCAATGGAAATTGATATGCGAAGAGTGAATTTATGGATTAGCTGTGAGAATTATAACATAAAATATATGTCATATTACACTTCACCCAACTTGTTTTTGAATTTTAAGTTTGAATGTTCTAGATGTTTAAGATGTTTAAGGTACTATTGAAAAAGTAGCACGTTCAAAAGGCAGAGAACCTATCTTCTCCCTTATTTTACAGTGCTCCCAGATCCGAAGCAGGGCACATAGACATAAAAAGAAGTTGACAAACAATAAATGCATAGTCCAACAGCCTAATGGTTTTATATGACGCATATAATAATACAGAAAACAAGATTAACTTCAAAGGAAATATATACAAGAGGATTATTGTCTGTACCAGAAATAGAAGCCATAAGTGTAAAAATATATATGCATGAAGATTTTACAATTTATATATGTGTGTGTAAACCACCCTCAGTGAAATACAGTGTGATGATTAAGCATGCAAATTTGGATTGCAAACACAGACTCCAATTGTGCTCACCTAATCATCCATTATGTGCACAACTTACTGATTTGCACGCTCAACAAATATTATCTGGATCAAATATTATCTGGATGTCACTTAAATGTCCATGGTTTGTAAATTTAGAGTTGTTCAAAATAAAAAGGTTCACTTCTTTTACTAGCACACCACTTTACCCTGTGTACGTTTTTTTGAAGTTTAATCATTTATTTTGAGAGAAAGGGGCAGAGAGGCAGAAGATGGAGAGAGAGAGAGAATCCCAAGAAGGTTCTACACTGCTAGCACAGAGCCCAGTGCAGAGCTCGAATCATGAACCATGAGATCATGACTTGAGCCAAAACCAAGAGCTGGATGCTTAACTGATTGAGCCACCCAGATGGTCCTACCCTGCATACATTTTAATGCAACAAAGTGTCTACAGATTATTTCTTTCAAGCTTCTTTTGCCTTTAATTCTGTAGAACTAAATTTGTTACTTTTGTGATTTACTAAAAAGAAAATTTATTTCAATCATGGGTATGCTGATCATATTAAACTACTGTATCTCTCTTTGTTTCACAGGCTATGGAGTTTGGAGTAGCCTTTGAACTCAGCTATATTTTAGTGGTATCCTTCATTTTGTGATAGCTTACTTTGTGGAATTTTATCTCTCTGTAGTGGGGCATTTGAATAGTTGTATGTTAAAGATTATATTTGAAATTTATACTTCTTGCCCCATTTTCATCATCAAATATTTACTTTGGTATTTATATTATTGGTTATGAGGTCCCATAGAGCTGAGTGCATGGTTCTTGGCAGAAAATTTTGGTTGAAGAGATGTGTGCTGGAATGGATTTATGATTACTTGTAAAGATAAATAGAAAAAAATCTGGAAACGGATATAAATTACAGTGTTCTCTTTAGACATTAATACAAGAACTCTCCTTTTTCTTTTGTTGTACCCACCTGATGTATTTCTTTGGCGTTAATTATTCCTACCCCAAGTAGATGTTGGCAACATAGTGGTCAAGAGCTCAGTCCTTTGGGTTCAGATATGCTAATCACTAGCTAGAATTCATAATCTGTGTAAGCTGCAGATTTTTAATAAAAAAAAAAACAACTTTTAATACCTTGCTGGGTGTCTAGAGTTGATGATATAATGCATATGAAGCGCTTGGACATAGCAAACATGTACTTGTTATTTTAGGGGTTGCCATTGTATATGTCAGTGCTTCATCAGAATTTTCATGGCTCAGCCAAATGGTAGCTTTAAAATTTTTTTTTTAATGTTTATTTATATTTGAGAGAGAGAGACAGAGCACAAGTGGGGGAGGGGCAGAGAGAGAGGGAGACATAGAATCCGAAGCAGGCTCTAGGATCTGAGCTGTCAGCACAGAGCCTGATGCAGGCCTTGAACGCACAAACCGTGAGATCATGACCTGAGCCAAAGTCAGATGCTTAACTGACTGAGCCACTCAACTGCCCCCAAATGGTACCTTTTTAATTAAAGGCACACCTCTTAATGGTTCTCTTTTCATAGTTCCTAAAATGTTTCCAAAAATCTTAGAAATATTTATTTTCAGAATACTCATGCACACACATATGAAAAAAATTAATACTACTGGGGAGTCTTGATGTGGGTGCTTTTCATGAAATACGTATTTTTTTTTTTTAATTTTTTTTTTTTTCAACGTTTATTTATTTTTGGGACAGAGAGAGACAGAGCATGAACGGGGGAGGGGCAGAGAGAGAGGGAGACACAGAATCGGAAACAGGCTCCAGGCTCTGAGCCATCAGCCCAGAGCCTGACGCGGGGCTCGAACTCACGGACCGCGAGATCGTGACCTGGCTGAAGTCGGACGCTTAACCGACTGCGCCACCCAGGCGCCCCTGAAATACGTATTTTAAATCTTACAATAATCTGCAAGGTAGATGTTATTAGTATTCCCATTTTATTGATGAGAAAAGTAAGACTTATTGAGGTCAAATATCTTTCCCAATGTCAGAGAGGTAAAAATTGTGCATTCTGGCATGTATCCATTGTACAAAGTCTGGGATTTTGTGTGTGTGTGTGTGTGTGTGTGTGTGTGCGCGCGCGCGCGCGCTTTTTTAGTTGCATTAAAGAAAAAATCACAGCCAGTTTTGAATTAAAAAATACCAGGAGTGACAACTATGCACTCCTAACTTCTGACAACTCTATGTTAAGCATGTTTATTGATCCAAAATATTTGAATGCAAGTCAGATGACGTACATGTGAGAACAATCCTTCATCAATTTTGAGAATATAAACATTCCTCTGAAGAGGGGGAGGGGAAACTACATTTTCAAAATTTAACTACTTCCTTTAAGGAATACTGGAATTTTCTTCCTTGGTTTCTTTTGCTCACTCACTAAAATGTTACTAGGTTGAATATCACTCAAATAAATAAACAAACCTATTTCTTTCCATTAACTTGCCAACATGTAAAAAGGCTAGGAGACTTATTTACTTTCAGGAATCAATTTAGGGGCAATTCTTCTTGATCTACTGCAACTTTTGATTCTTCTAGTTTCTCTAACTGTAAAGCCAATAGTGTCTGTTTTGTTTTCCTGGCCTTCAAATTCCTTTGCAGTTACCTTCAGTGACATGAACTGGAGATATTTCTACTATTTGTTTGTTTTAGCAAAAATATTATTCATGAAAAGGAAAAGTAGAAGATATAATAACAAGAAATCGTTCAATTTTCATTAGATTCTGCTCTGTACGACATGTGGAAAAATGGAGAAAATATAGAAAAGTCAATAGTAAAGGCTTTCAAGGTAAGTTTGATTATTCAAAGAGAAGTAGTGAATATATATAAAATCAGAGAATTATATGGGAAGAGCAAGCAAGAGAGAGCAAGAGATTAAGATTGAGAGAGAGAAAAGGAAGGAGAAAAAAGATAAAATAAAGAACTATGTCCTAGAAACTGAACTTTATTTGTAGAAGAGCCCCTACCTTTATTACTCATTTATATGCTGGAACACTGTGGCAAAAACTCTGAATGCGCTTGCAAATGGACTGCTTGAGCAATATAATATCATATAGCTATTTCATTTGATGTGTGAGTTAAAAAAATCTTATGCATTTGAATAATCTTTTTGCAGCCATACCACAGATGTTATAAGACTCACTCAAAAGATGGCATCTTTTAAAATTTGAAAACATCAACTCTGCCAATTTACTCATTACTATTAACAAGATAAAATCATAGCAATATCTAACTCAGCAGGCATTTATTTATTGTTGCTATTAAAAATGTCTGGCACTGCAGAAAAAAATAAGGCTTGTGAAAATAATAATACAAAAGACAACAACTAAATGGGAACCTACTATGTGCCAAGATTTTACAAATGTTGTCCGTCTTAAATACAACAACCTGGCAATGAAGAAGTTATTTTACAAAGAAATGGAAGCTTAGAGAATTTAACCTTTTTCTTTTCTTTCTCTTTCTTTCTTTCTTTTTTTTTTTTTTCCCTACAATTATATAGAGAGTAAGCTCCTAAGTAAGGGCGTGAGGTCTTACCTATTTGGCTTAACAAACTTTGCTTCCTTGCTTTCTATACGGAGCTGTTGTACCTAAAACGAAGTTGTGGATATATGTAAAACTATATATTAAAAAAATCATGCATGTATAAAAATCATATATATATAACCATATTCATATCTGTATCTAAAGAGACACCCACCTATACCTGCCTACCTCTATCAATTTCTGTATCTTCATATCTATATTTCTCTATCTGGGAACTAATGGTATATTAGCATAGAAAATAGCTAAAAAATAGAGTATGATATGAATGAGTAAAGTACACTCTGAACTCTGAGTAGAATGTGAAAACTAGTCAAGAAGGAAAATGATAGGAACCATTGTTTGCATTTACGAGGAAAAAAATGTTACTCTGGACTTAGTCTTATTGGAAAAGTAGGGCCATTTGTGAACAGGAGAGAGAAAGAAAGGAATAGAACATGTATTTATTGAACACTTAGTATGTTCTAAGCACTGGAAAGACAGCCTGTATTTTATATTGCATGTAATCACCTTATTATGGCCATTTTACACCTAAGGACAGTTATACTCCAAAGGGATGAAGCAACTAATCAATCCATAACCTGGAGGAGGATTTGAACCAAGGTCTGCAGGACAAACAAATATTATGTGCTTTTCATATCACCAGGAGATCAACAAAACGATACTAAGTAAAAGTTGGCCTGGGACCAATATTCAAATAAATTGGAGGGGGAAAGTGACAGGGAATGAGAGGAATTAAAAAAAAAATTTTTTTTTAAGTTTATTTATTTTTGAGAGATAGAGCGAGTGGGGGAGGGGCTGAGAGAGAGAGAATCCCAAGCAGTCTCCACACTGTCAGCACAAAGCCCTGTATGGGGCTCGAACTCACAAACCGTGAGATCATGACCGGAGCCGAAACCAAGAGTCAGACGCTTAACTGACTGAGCCACCCAGGCGCCCTGGGAATGAGAGGAATTTTTGAGAATTTAGTAAAGTAAATCCAGATCCAAAAAGAAGAAGCCTTAACTAAGGATATGACACTATGGTTTGACAAAAGAATAACATGATGTTATTTCTTCTGAGCATAAGTGGTGCTTTCTCTGTTAAGTGCTTATAGTTTCCAGAAGTTCAAAAGTCACCTGAGGTCTTTCATTCATTTGATAAGAGAATGTTCATCTAAATTAATCTTTGGAAGTACTTACAAGTGTGTGTAGACTGTTAGATCATTTGGGAGTTCAGAAATGAGCAAAGTTGGTGTGCGAATTTGCTGGATGTGTAATAGAGCAGGCTGACAAAATAGAATGGAACTCAGTGAGATTAGGTTAAGCATTTCTCACCGCGCTGAATTATGTTGCCGGTGGAGAGTGGAAGATCCCAGTATTTTTAAATGAGTTCATATGTACTGATTCAGTGGAATTGTGCTGAGTGATCTTGAGAATGCTCAAATATGAGATTGCTGAGCACTTTTCAGTGATTTAATTGTTAAGGAATTCTGGAGACTAGGAATCAGCAAACTGGAGATAAGCAAATATCACTCAGAGTTTTGAAAAAAGGGAAGAAATATTTTGCAAACTAGAGAGCAGCCAGCTTCATTGATCTCTGGCAGGAATAGAATGATATGGAGGAAGGTCGTTTCACACTTTTATGAGAGGAAGTGGTGGTTGTTAGGACCCAGTATAAACTCACTAAGATCAAAGCACGTGAGAAGCGTGCATTCCATTTTTGAAGGGCATTGATTTTCTGCAACAACAGACCAGTCGGGTGATGTTTCTCTAGCCCTATGATCCATCTAGTTGCATGATTATTTTACATCTGTCCTTAGATCTGCAACATTGCACCTGCATTTCTCATTCTAACTTGATGACCTTACATCTTTGTTCACTGAGAAAATGAAAGATACCAGAGGAAATGTCTATGAGCTTCCTCTGCCAGAATGCTGCCTCTTCCTGCATTTGTGCACACACAGTCTGCCTTTCCCCAGCTCCTAGGGATGTACTGTCCTGCTCCAATGTAAATTCACCTCCTCCCTTGTGTTCTGCATCCCATTCTCCTCTTGCTTATTCAGGGCCAGCACACCAGCAATTGCCCCTTCCTTCTCTGATGATATAAGCTTCTTTTCTGTTGACTCATACCCACTAACATATGGGTGTGTAATTCTATTTCCCATCTTAAAAGGCAAATGAAACCAAACACTAACCAAAGAAAACCTTTTGTCTGTGAATCTACTTCCAATGATTATTTCATTTATTCCCTTTAGGCTGGACCTCCTGGAAAGTGTGGCTTGTCTTTTGTTTCTGATTCTCCTCTTCCTGTTTTCTGTTCAACCCACTTCTTTTCAAGTTGTGGTAGCTACACTCCAGTGGCACTGCTTTTGTGAGTATTATCAATACTAACAGAGGCTTTGACTTAATTAGTTTGGGATGGGGCATGGACTGGTTATGTTTTTGTAAGCTGTCCAGTTGGTTATAGATTCTGGCTGGGACTGAAAACTGGCCCACACCTTCTGAGCAGGGACTAAATCCCTTAGCATGCTCACTCTGTCATAGTGCTGGCTGCCTCTGAGGGCTTGCCTCAGACATCTAGTCAGTTTCTCTCTTTGGCAGTTCTGTAGATAAAATAGGGTGATTATTTTGAATTATTCTTTGTAAGAGTTATTGCAGAGTCCCTTTAAATAGAAAGCTTGCCATGCATTTTAAAATAAGATTATGATTTACAAAAACATTGATTCATTCATGAATTGTATGAAACATAGCTGTTGTATTAGACCAGGTATGTATTTATTTCCCAGTCTTTTGCAGGTGCTTGTAAGCCTTTATAAACTAATAATCAGAAAAAATATGGGACATACGCAAATCATTATAATAACTTGATTTTGTCTTATGTGAAACATCCTCTTTCGAGCAATTTAAAGTATTTTACATCTTTGTAGGACAATACTTGACATGTTCTATTTCTGAATTGAAATATTTGTGCAGACTACTAAAAATTCATAGATGCCCTTAAGCTGAGGGTTCTTTTGTTTGTGTGCACAAAAACCTTTGAGGAGTTAAGTGTTATGTATTGAAAATGTAATAGTGGGCAAATTTTCTATCTATCAATCTTTGGGTCTGTCATCTACTTGTACAGTGCTTATCACCCTATCATCTATTTGCTACATATTTTCTCAAGATACATGGTTTGTAGTTTTCTCTATATTTATGGCAAATAATGATTTTTGATGTTTATTTATTCTTATTTCCCTTTTGAGAAAGATCAAGATAACAGTGCACAATAATGGAAAGAATGAGACAAATAGTTGACTTTTCAACATTCCATAAAATCTTTGAAGATCAAATCAGCAGTTCAATAGCCTGAGAAGTTACAGGCAATCATAGGAGTAAGTTGAGATCAGAACTGGTACTAGGCTGGGTTTCTAGGCTCAGGGTGGCCACAAATTAGCCTTGTGACCTTGGAGGAGTCTCTTAACTGTTCCAGACTTCAGTTTCTTCAGCTCTAAAAGGAGTTTAACTTTTAGATTACTAGAGAATACTTGGGATTGTATAAAGCTTTTTATAGCAATACCTGGGAAAACAATAATCTATTCTTTAATAAGGATTTTATTGTTTAATAAAAGAATGGGAGTAAGGTTATATGAGCTGTGAATAAACCCCATTTTAGTGAGTGCTAAAATAAATGAATTTGGCCATTTTTCTTTATGAAAATTGTCAGAGAAATTAGCTCTGTCTTTGAGCACAAATATGAGAGTCAAAAGAAAAGTAAATGTAATTTCAATTTCATTCATCTTTTTTCAGAGACGAGAGACAAACTTGGAACTCTTCCAAAAGACCCAAGTAAACAGAGAGGAAGTTTTGGAAGATTGAATCAGAGCCAGAATAAACTAGGATTTCTGTTTAAGATGGATATTACAAAAGGAACTGAAAAATGATTCAGGGAGATATATTTAGATCTGGAATCAGGCAAAGTTGTTTTAATTAAACTTTTTAGAATTAAGATATTAACTTGCATCAGTATTAATTTACATGAGAGACTATTAAGGATATACAGAAAAGGTATTTGACTAATGACACCTTTTTCCCTCCTTAGTATCAATGCCTATGGTCAATTAAGTGGGAAAAAAATCAAACTAATTTCATGTAGTTGCTAATATAGTAAAATAAAATTTATGTTTTATAAAATTATAGTTGTTTTGGTTTTGCCCTTAAGAATAAATGAAATAGAAACAATTCTACTTTTTTTAAGTTTTCTTTCTTTAAAAAATATTTACTTATTTTGAGAGAGAGAGAGAGAGAACACACACACATGCACCATTAGCAATGAAAAAGAACGGGGCAGGGGCAGAGAGAGAGATTGAGAGAGAGAGAGAGAGAGAGAGAGAGAGAGAGAGAATTTCAAGCAGTCTCCATGAACCATGAGATCATGACCTGAGCCAAAATCAAGAGATGGACGCTTAACCAACTGAGCCAACAAGGTGCCCCAATTCTACTTCTTAGTATAATTTTAGAAAATGTGGTACAAGTGCCCCTCTGCATCAGCACTCCTGTATCCCATGGGTAAATTCCTAGCAGTGCTATTTCTGGGTCATAGGGTAGATCTTTTTTTAAGTTTTTGAGGAACCTCCACACTGTTTTCCAGAGTGGCTGCACCAGTTTGCATTCCCACCAACAGGAAGACCATGA
Organism: Leopardus geoffroyi; assembly: GCF_018350155.1. Taxonomy (NCBI): domain Eukaryota; kingdom Metazoa; phylum Chordata; class Mammalia; order Carnivora; family Felidae; genus Leopardus; species Leopardus geoffroyi. The sequence continues at coordinate 68,997,997 of NC_059328.1, forward strand.
AGGAGGGGAAGGAAAAAAAAAAAAAAAGGTTGGAGAGGGAGAGAGCCAAAGCATAAGAGACTCTTAAAACTGAGAACAAACTGAGGGTTGATGGAGGGTGGGAGGGAGGGGAGGTTGGGTGATGGGTATTGAGGAGGGCACCTTTTGGGATGAGCACTGGGTGTTGCATGGAAACCAATCTGACAATAAATTCCATATTTAAAAAAAAAAGAATGCATAGGTTGTGGCAAAGGCACTGAGGATAATTTTTTTTAAATTTTTTTAAACGTTTATTCATTTTGAGAGAGACAGAGCATGAGCAGGGAAGGGGCAGAGAGAGGGAGGGAGACACAGAATCTGAAACAGGCTCCAGGCTCTGAGCTGTCAGCACAGAGCCTGACGTGGGGCTCGAACTCACAAACTGCGAGATCCTGACCTGAGCTGAAGTCAGACGCTCAACTGACTGAGCCACCCAGGGGCCCCGGCACTGAAGATAATTTAAAGGAAAAAGTGATCAATAGGGCCAAAATACTGTTGAATTAAGTCTTGATGTCTGATGTTTAATTGGCACAGCAACAGCAACAACAACAACAAAAATAGATTGGTGAGATTATCCAAGCCATGGCGGAGTTCTGAAAGAGCCATCCTTTACTGTTGTAGTGAAAAGTCATGCTTGGGGCGCCTGGGTGGCGCAGTCGGTTAAGCGTCCGACTTCAGCCAGGTCACGATCTCGCGGTCCGTGAGTTCGAGCCCCGCGTCAGGCTCTGGGCTGATGGCTCAGAGCCTGGAGCCTGTTTCCGATTCTGTGTCTCCCTCTCTCTCTTCCCCTCCCCCGTTCATGCTCTGTCTCTCTCTGTCCCAAAAATAAATAAACGTTGAAAAAAAAAAATTAAAAACAAAAGAAAAGTCATGCTAATTATCTAGGTTGACTTTATTACTTGTTTCTGATTAGATATGCTTAGAAGTCATTTCATATTAAGAATATGTTTTTTAGGGGCACTTGGGTGGCTCAGTCAGTTAAGCGTCCGACTTCGGCTCCGGTCATGATCTCACGGTCTGTGAGTTCAAGCCCCACGTCAGGCTCTGTGCTGACAGCTCAGAGCCTGGAGCCTGCTTCAGATTCTGGGTCTCCCTCTCTCTCTGCCCCTTCCCTGCTCATGCTCTCTCTCTGTCTCAAAAATAAGTAAAAACTTAAAAAGAAAAGAAGAATATGCTTTTTATCTTGTCTGGTCAGTGGAATAGTAATCTCAATTTTATATGAAGAATTGAGTTGTTACCAATTTTAAGAATTGTGGACAGGTGGAATACTATACTTGAATGAGATCTCAGCTGGTATGTAATCTGATTTAAAAAGAATAAAAAAATTCTTTTGATTGTTAGGAAAATGATAGAAAATATTGAATAAACAAGATCCTAAACAACAACAGGAAACATCTCTGTCTCTCTCTCTCTCTTTTTTAATACCTCAGTATGTTAGGGATTATTCTGTAAGAACTGTAGTACTAATGAATAGCACAATATGATTTGAATTCTGGAGTCACTGGAAAGTAACACAACTACTTTCAAATCTGTCAACTATTCTAGCTAGGGAGGCACTAATCAGATAAATTGAAGTAGATGAAAATTATTTTAAGATATTAGAATTGTCACTTTTTAAACATTTAAATTTTTAAGATTTTAGCTAGATATTATAGTTATTTATAATAATTTTGGTAATATATGTCACAAAAATTACCTTTAGTGAAATGTAGCCTATTTTATAGAAGCAAATGTGAACCTCATTCATTTATTCAGTAAATATTTACCGAGTGCCTGCTATGGTGAAGCGCTTTATTAATTGTTGAGTATTTTCCTACTCTCTCCAGTCTTACCTTTGCCAAGTGTGAAACTTATATTTTATTCTCTATTACTCTCCCTCCATTAAATGTGTTTTGGTTTTATGTTAGTACCAAAAATAAATGCTTTAGGAACTTTTTTTTCAAGATACGTTCTCATTTTTTAACTTGTACTTTGAGCAATATATTGGATCATCAGTTTTGTTTGGGCTTCTCTAGAACTCTGCTTTTTCCATTGACCTCAGCATTGCTCATATGGAAACAGAAATGTGAGGCTCTGCAAGGGTCACCTGGAAGCTTGATTAACCCCTAACTTCTTCCATAATAATGTTAAGAGTTCAGTTTCCTGTCCTTTGTGTGTGTGTCCATTAGCAATGAAAAAGAAATAAGATGGAAGTAAGAAATAGTTGGAGAAAACAATGTACACAAATTTGTTTGCCTCATACATATAATATCTGTATATTTGGTATTGTTGTTTTATAATTGTGCACCTAGAAATTAAGGACTAATAAAAACACAAAATTTCCCAGGCTAGACAGGATTGTGGTAAACCCAACCAAATATTGGGTCTCTTTTAGTGCTAAGACTGTAAGTTGAAGGTGCTTAAAACCACAACAGCATTGATATTTGTAGTAACACAGATACAGGTTTGAATCCTGGCTTTACCATTTGCCAGCTCTGTGACCTTAGGCAAGTTACTTAATTTCTGTAATACACAGAAAAGATTGGTATAATGGATATACTTTCTAACCCATATAATTATTGAGGATTCACTGGAATACTTAAAACAAAATTTTTATCACATTGCTCAATCTGTAGCTGTATAATTTATTCATCAAATTCTGTCTTTGTTGGTACTTATTCATAAATGTCATTATTAAAACTTTTTTGGCACCTTTTATATACCAGAGTCTCTACCATGTGTCAGAGGTATAAGGTCAAACACTGTTGTGGGGCAACAAGAGATAGATTGGTAGTTATGATTGTAAGTACATACACAGGAATCATATTGAATTTGTTGCATGCATATAATTCCATGATTATATGCATGCAATATTTATGCAATATTATATGCATGGAAGGAAAGCATTTCACCTGTGTTTTTAAATTTTTTAAAAATACCTTTCTTGGTAAACCCATGCAAAACTTTGTTTTATACTATGATACTTACAAAAACAAGATAGCAAAGAGATTAAAAGCAGAGCTCTGAAATTAGACTGCCTTGATTTCTGTTCTGGATTTATCACTCACTAGCTGTATGACCTCAGGCTATTTATTTTTCTTTGTGTCCTTTGCCTCAGCTGAAAAGGGGGGGCAATAATATTAACTGTTTCTTGGGATTCTTATAAGATCTAAATGTTATAATGTACATAAAATTCTCAGAGTAGTTCTTGGCTCATAGTGAGCACTCAGTAAGTGTTGGTTATTCTTAACATTATGCATCACGTACTATTTAAATATAGTTAAAGATGTGTGTGTGTGTGTGTGTGTGTGTGTGTGTGTGTGTTAGGGCTTAGAACTATGAAGTGTTGTATCAGGCAAAATAATATCTGTATTCTGTATTCCACACATTTGTCTTTACCAGTTTTAATAATATATCCAATAACTGTGTTCAGTAATATTACGTTTAGTCATAGGGATAATATTGTCAGGTATAAATGGCGCAATTAAAAACACTACAGGAGCTAAGTTGCTCAGGAAGTTGCAATGCAAATGTTCTTTCCTAAAGCCTTGCAAATGCACGATGAGAAAAAAATGGGGTATCTTATTTTATTCCCTAGTGAGAATCTATCCACATCAAATACACTATATAACACTGCACATGGGCAATCTCTGCTGAGATTCCCTGCCTCATCACACAGGCCTTCTAGAGAAGGAAATTGATAGGTATTGATTTCATTTTGAAAAGAGTCAATCCATTACAAGTCTAAGTTAAAAGTAGAAGCATGTCATGTGACCTAGAGATATTATGAATATATCTAATTTAAAAGGTACTAATATTGAAGCATACTTGGAGTTGTTTATAAATCACTGTAAAATGAAATTACTCTTACATCCAAAAAATGTTTCAAAATGACATTTATTCAGTTTATTCTAGGACTATGAAATTCATTCATTCATTCATTCATTCACTCATTCATTCATTGAATGAGTATTTAGTAGGTACTCATGATAAATTAAGCAGTCTACTGGGCACCGAGATACAAAGATTGGTTACATTTCCCTGACCTCACAGGCTGGCTATCTAGTAGTGGAGGAAAGGAAATGAAAGAACTTTTTCTTTTAATTTTTTTTTAATGTTTATTTATTTTTGAGAGACACAGACAGACAGAATGCGAGCAAGGGAAGGGCAGAAAGAGAGGGAGATACAGAATCCGAAGCAGGGTCCAGGTTCAGAGCTGTCAGCACAGAGCCTGATGCAGGGCTTGAACTCAGGAACCTTGAGATAATGACCTGAGCTGAAGTCGGACGCTTACTCAACTGAGCCACCCAGGTGCCCCAAGAACTTTTTAATAGTAAGCAGTATGTTAGATTTATATAGAAGAATTCAGAGGATGGACGAGAGGCTTCTAATTAAGAACAGAGCAGGTGTCACCAAAGGCTTCCGAGAGTTGAATCTTGAATGCTGGCCTGAATGAACTGGTGGATGTATGTGTTAGGCAGTGTGGTATATGTGAGTGGTAGGGGAAGACTGGTGTATTCCAGGCAAAGGGAACAGCTTGTGTAAATGGACAAAGGTATGAAAAAGCATGAACTGTTTGGGGAACACAAGTGTTCCTGTGGGTGGAGCACAAGGATTGATAAGTTTATGGAGACCTTTCTGTGTCCTCTTGCAGGCAGGTAGAAACTGGATGCTGGGTGAGGCTAGGAGCAGAGTTAGGAGAGCCCAGATGAGTAATAGTGGCTGGAATGTCCCTTGCTCATGGGCCACAGTGTGCAACAGAGCACCAGGAGTGGTTAAAGAGACCATACTTCGGAGAGAATGAGAAATTGAGAGCCAGTAGATCTGACGTCTAAGGAGGCAACCAGGCAGCGTTTAGGTTGGAGGCAGAGACGAAGGAAGACAGGGACTTGAGACGAGAGCAGAGGCTCAAAGCTGCGACCTGGGTGCGATGTGGAGCTTGGAGAAATTTCCTGAGCAGCCGGAACATAGCTGCAGCAGATTTTTATAGGGCACTTGCAGCCTCCTGAATTGGTGAGGAGGGAGCTATTAAGGGCACTGATCTGGCTCAGGCAGAGGGCCTCCAACTAAACTGACAAGTTTGAACTGTATCCTGAAAGCTTTGGGGAATCATTGCGGGGGTTTAAGCAGGGCAATGGCATGATCGGACATGCGTTTTAAAAAGATCTTGTTGGCTGCTGTGTGGGGATAGATTGAAAGTTTGTGAGCCTGAAGGCATGGCGATCAGGTAAGAGGGTTTCCACACATGAGAGATGGTGGAAGCCTGGTGTAAAGTGCCACAATGGAAACAGACTAGAGAGGAGTCATTCTGGGGAGATCTGGAAGGTGGAGAAAAAGACAGATTTAAAGGACGAGGAGAAGAGGAAGAGCAGAGTCTCAGAATCTAATGTTTCTGAATGGGATACCTGGGATAGAATTGGGTGGGTATCTGCTATTCCTTGCAGCAGGGAGCCCCAGAGGGGTTGCAAAGCCGATTTCATGGATGGAGGTGTTGAGTTTGAGGGTCTTGCTGAAAAAGCTAGATGGGGCACAGTCTGAAAGGAGTCATGTGTAGGTCTAAAACTCAGAAAAAAAGACCTGGGTTCAGGATAAGGGTTTCGAGTTCCTTAGGATTTAAGGGGTGACTCAAACTGATGGATTTGAATGAAGAGCTTACAGTGAAAAAGGAGAGAGTTCTGGTACACACATTTAGGAGAGACTGAAAGAAAAGGATTCATGAAATTGAGAAATAATGGCTAGAAAGGGAGAAGGGAAAGGAGACAGTGGTGATCTGAAAACTATAGGAAAAAATAATTTCAAGACCAAGAAGAGCTGCAGCAGAGTCAGCATGATGAGTAAATTTATTGTGAATATAAAGGGTAAGGCATCAGTTGTATTCACTTTGTTAGGTACTTTACATGTGGTAGCTCATTTAATCCTCATAACAAGCATATGCTGTTATTATCCCCATGTTACAGATGAGACTGTTGACACACAGGTTAAGTCCTCTGCCCTACATGATAAAACAAAAATTCATACCCGCACAGTTTGAGTCCCTAGTTCAGATGCATAACAACCAGCTTTGTCAGTGCTAAAGAACTAAAAAAAACCAAAAAAGTAAAGCTGAATTGCAGTGAAATGAGGAAGGATAGGAGAAATTAGGAAGTAGAAACAATGAGTGAATCCTTTTCTCAAGGAATTTTCATCAAGTAAACTGGAAAGGTCCTGGTTAGAGGGGAGGTCGGGTTTAAGGAGATTTTTTTTTAACTGGAAATATGTGAAATTATTTATGTATTCAGTCACTAGAGCAGGTAAAGGTGTGGATAAGTGTGGAAAACAATGAAGTGGGTCCTTGAGGAAGGGGTTAGGATCAGATATTAATAGTGAACAAATATTTATGGAACACATAGTACATACTTGTCCCTAATAGGTGATGGGTTTATAAAGATGTGTAATATATATATACATATATATATTAAACACATACACACACACAGCAATTTGCCCTTAAAGAGCTCAAAGTTGAGTTGTAGGCAGGTAATTAAAATAGTGCATCATGACATCATGTGTGGTAATGAAGGGGACTGCTGATGGACTGACTTCAGGAGGATGGACTCCAGAAGTTTACGAGTGAAAGCTCATGTCCCATCACCTGAGCCCATGGTTTTATGCTTCAATTCACACTGGCCTCCTTTTAACTCCTGAACAGGAGCAGGCTGAGGTCATTTTGGTTCCAGGGCTTCACACACCTTGTCCCTTCTTTTCAGGAATGTCACTTCTATTGAGACTCCTTCCCTTACCACATATCTACAATCATACTTGCCCACACTTTATTCTCTGTCACATCACTCCATTTATTTTATGGCCATTTTCACATTTTATAACAGATAAATCATTCCCAATTTACAGGTTCAACTTTCAACTTTTCGATTTAATGATGGTGTGAAAGCAATACACATTAGTAGGAACCGCATGTTGCAATGCGAATTTTGATCTTTTCCTGGGCCAGCAATATATTTGTGATCCTCTCTCATGATGCTGGCAGTGGCAGCAAGCCTTAGCTTGCAGTCAGCCTTGGGATCTCAAGGGTAAACAATTAATGCACTGACAACCATTCTTTACCCAAATAGTCATCCTATTTTTCACTTTCAGTACAGTATTCAGTAAATTACATGACATATTCAACACTTTATTAAAAATAGGCCTTGTGTTTGTTGCTTTTGCCCAATTGTAGGCTAATGTAAATGTTCTGACCATGTTGAAGGTAGGCCCTATAGGCTAAGCTATGATGGTCAGTAAGTTAGTTCATTAAGTGTATTTTCAACTTAAGGTATTTTCAACCTACAATGGGTTTATTGAGAAGTGCCCCCATTGTAAGTTGAGGAAGATCTGTAATTATCTTGTTTATTTTTGTGTTTGTTTATTTGTTTCTTCTTCTGGACGTGAGCTCCCTGAGAGCAGGGACTATCTTGTTCACCATTGTCTCTCCAGTGCCTAAACAATACCTGGCATATAGGAGATGGTCAATATACTTTTGAATAAATGAATGAATAGAAGAAATAATGTTGGGCAGAGTCTGTAAGGGTAGCCTTAGTGTAGATGAGGTAGAGTGGGTAATTTTAAGTAAGCGGGAAAGCATGTGCAATGTCATAGAAGTATGAGCCAGGATGATATATTTAAATAGCAATCAGTGATTTGGTATGTTTATAGCATCCCATGAAATGGGTTAGTGGCAGCAGTGGTGAGGGTGGAGGGGATAAGGCGAATGATTAGTAACAGAATGGTACATTTTGGCCATATAAGGAACGGCTTTATATGCCAAGTCATATATTCTGTTGATATGGACAATCCATTGAAGAACTGAATACTATGGAAATCAGGTCTTAAAAATCAATTCCATATGAACTTAACTATTAGCGTTTATGCCTGAACTCTGAATAATTAGAAAATATTCTGTTTATTAAGTTCTATATTAATATAATTATGATCACACAATACACACTATTGACCTAAATATGTCATTAGAAGTTAGATTTCTGTGAAAAATTAAGGATTTGTGTTTCGTGTGTATCACATATTTTCTTGTGATCATTGCGTAGTAATTCTGCAGCCAGAGAATCAAGGGCTTTGTCATTATATGAATACGTCCATATTCATTAAAAACATTGGGCTGATCTTTGTAGGTATGGTAATGGAAATCTGCAAACTTGTTTAACCAAAGATCAAACAACCTAATTAAATGTTAGTCATTAATAATAATAACCTCATTTTTTACTTTTACTTTTTTTTTTTTTTTTTTTTTTTTGGTAAGAAATGGCAAATGGTAGAAATATAGCACAAAAAGAAAGCAAGCAACATTCACTGAGAAAACTGTTCTTTGTTTTTTATTAATTACTAGATTAGGGAAATGACATTTACTGAAGAAAATAACACATCATTTAATGGAATTGCCAAAGGTCTTTTGAACCTCCAGAGAATTGAAGAAATGAGCTAAATGATCAAAACTAACGCTGGGAGCCAGGACTCTAATACTTGCTGACGTTTTTGCTAATTTGATAAGTTATGTGAACTTCTAAACAATAGGATGAGAGCAAAGAAGGAGCTGTAATGGGGAAAAACACCCCGTTTTACATTTGTTGTCCTAGTCACCTGAGGTTATTTCCATGAGATGATAGTATTGTCTTGATGGGAGACAATTCTACTTTGGTAGAATAGACACTACTCAGTATACATAAGGAGATAATTTCTATTTATCCCTTATTTTTAAAAATATATTTTATTTTATTTTAGAGAGAGAGAGAGAGAGTGCATGTGAGCAAGAGAGAGAGGGGCGGAGGGGGAGAGAGAGAAGGAGACAGAGAGAGAGAGAGAGAGAAAGAGAAAGACATAGAGGGAATCTTAAGCAGGCTCCACATCAGCATGGGGCCTGATGTGGGGCTTAATCCCACAACCCTGGGATCAGGACTTGAGCTGAAATCAAGAGTCAGACATTCAACCAACTGAGCCACCCAGGCACCCCTATCTCTTATTTTTAGTCACTTCCCTAGAATACTATATCAATTTATGAAAATATAACTTTGCAATTTGCGTAATTACTGACGAAAATAAAACTAAGTGCACAAGTAGTATCTTTTCAATTTCTAGTGCATCTATTTCTCTTTTTGAGGTGTACGTTAAGCTTAGAAGCATGTAGCTGTTTAAAATTGGTACAATTATTCTAGTCATCTACTGAACTGAAGGCATCTACTTATTTTGAGCTGAAGGCTGCAGATATCTGAGCACTTGGGATGTCTTCTTTATTTAGCATAGTTGATAAAACTAGACCATCACTGCTGGCATATATCTTTTCATGTCACAGCAAAGTTTAAGGAAACTCCTCATGGCCATTGCTCCCTGAATACAAACCCTAATAGATAAAGATGGTGAATTGTCAGCTTCTGTTCCTGGGAGAATGATCTATCGCCCACTGACTAAATCTGGTCTGCTGTGTTTTTGGAAATAAAATTTATTGGATCATAGCCTTGGTATCACACCAGACTAAGTTGTTTATCTCCAAATGGGCTCCCCTAATAAAACTTCATGTTTACTCCTACTGTATTACTTATACTGTTGCTATTCATGCCTGTTCCCCACCATTCACCTAGTAGACTGCAAATTTGTTTACTGTCGTATCTGTAACACCCGATTGAATGTTGAGAGGACTGTGGATACTCAGTAACTACTTGTTGTTGTCTTTGAGACATAATTAAGGAATGCACTGATGTTTTGATCTAGGTTGTAATTGTTTAATTTACTTCACTACAACTGCACTTACTTGTGGTCTCAAATTATTTCCTAAGTTGACCAATTCTTGGGTGGGTCCAGTCTGATTTACTTGCCTTCTGTGCAGCCAGCATTTGATTCTTCTGTGTTACTATTTTTTCCTATTTTCTTTATACCTGTATGACCATTCATATTATTTATTTTCAAGGAAAACTCTTCCTTCACGTATTGCTTAACTGTAACTGTTCTACACAGTTCTTTTTAAAAAAAAATTAATGTTTATTTTTGAGAGAGAGAGAGAGAGAGAGAGAGAGAGAGAGAGAAGGAGCGCAAATGGGGAAGGGGCAGAGAGAGAGGGAGACAGGGACTCTGAAGCAGACTCTAGGCTCTGAGCTGTCAGCAAAGACCCCGATGCAAGCCTCAAACTCACACAGACCGTGAGATCATGATCTGAGCTGAAGTCAGGCACTTAACCAACTGAACCACCCAGGCACCCCTCTACACAGTTCTATCCCCAAATTTTGTCTTTCTCTTCTTTGCATTCATTCCTGAATTATTTACAAAAATCCATGATATTACCACCTGTGTTTTTGGGAACCATATTAATCTGTTCAGACTCATCCCTGGAGCCACATGTCCATCTGTCTACTAACCATCTCTTCCTACAGGGCCACAGAACCTCAGACTCTTTACAGCTTGCACATCATCAATGTGCAATCATCAATCATATTCCCCTCCAAATCTACACACACAATTCTGTATACCTTCCTGCACTTCCCTGTCTGGATTAATGATGTTGAGACCCATTCTTGTCCCACTTCTGTTGTCATAGTTCAGGTTTTTAGCATTTATTTTTATTGTTTTAGATAGAACTATGACATTGGTAACTTATCCTGGAGTCTATCTTTCCCTTGTCTTCAGAGTAATCATTCTAAAACATATTCATTCTTTTCAAACCACAGAGGACTTTAGTGGCTCACCAGTATTACAGACAAAGTCCAATATCTTTGCCACGTTATGCAAAGTTCTTTGTGATCAATGAATGGTGTCTCCAAGAGTTGTGCAGAGCATTACCTGTGTGGCTGTGGGCAGTGGTCTTGACATAAATGTGTAAATCCTGGAAAGAGATTTCTTGAGTTTAAATTGTGGATCCATTACCTATTAGCTGTTTGACCTTTTTTTTGTCTTTTTTTTTTTTTTTCCACACATAGAGAGAGAGAGGAGTAGAGGGAGAGGAAGAGAGAGAATCTTAAGTAGGCTCTGTGTTCAGTGCAGAGGCTGATGCGGGGCTTGATCTCATGACTATGAGATCATGACTTGAGCTGAAATCAAGAGTCAGACTCTTAACCAGTTGAGCCAGGCACCCCAACTGTTTGACATTTGGTAAGTTACTTTGTTTTCATCTTTCTTAATTTCCATGTATATGAAATGGGGAATAATACTTGCCTTGTAGAGATTTAGTAGAGATTATATCTTAAAATTAGTAGAAAGTGTTTAAAAAGTGTTTGGCACAGCATAATTGTTCAAGCAAATGTTACATACTATTAATATTATTAATTAATTATTATTATTAGCTTTATGCTTTCATGAAACTTTATATCTTTTATTATTTATTGTATACTTACCTGTAGTAAGCACCTGTAGGGCAGTATCGGCTAGTGGAACAGAGCACGTGTTTGGAAATTAGGAAGATATGGATTGACATCTTTATCTTTACCTCTGGTACTTAATCTCTCATCTTTGAAATCATGAGAATATTATCTGTTTCCTAGAGCTGTGTGAGAATTAAATATGAGAATATATATCAAGCAATTGTTACAATATTTAATGAATATAGTGAATATCCCCAAATAGTACTTATTATTATTTCTGTATCAATAGTGCTTTGCATGTATAAAGTATTTAATGACTACTAAGTAATGTTCTATGTTCTAATTTGAAGAAAACTAGTCTGGTTTGAGAATTCTTAGAGGGTCGTTCGTGTCTTTGTGTCTTGATAGAAGTAATCTTTATGATCCATGGGATCTAATATGAGACCATTATGAAACTCAGTCAAAATAAGGTCAAGATGTTAAAGTAAGAGCAATCCCATACATCTTTTCATCTGCTAGTTCTAGCTCCATCTTTACCTTTCAGCTACTAGTCTAAAATCTTCTTCAATTTGCTCAACTTCCCCATATCATTAGAACATTTTGACTGAAGGGGTACCTGCTTCAGTCGGTTAAGCATTTGACTCTTGATTTCAGCCCAGGCCATGATGTCAGGATTCATGGGATAGAGCCCCGTGTCGGGCTCTGTGCTGACAGCACGGAGCCTGCTTGGTATTCTCTCTCTTTCTCTCTCTTTGTCCCTGCTCTGGTCATGCTTGTGTTCTCTCTCTCTGTCTCAAATAATAAATTAAAAAAATAACATTTTATTTGAAAATTTATAATTTTTAGGGGCACCTGGGTGGCTCAGTCAGTTGAGCATCTGAATTTGGCTCAGGTCATGAGCTCATGGTTGGTGGGTTTGAGCTCCGTGTCGGGCTCTGTGCTGAATGCTTGCTCAGAGCCTGGAGCCTGCTTCAGATTCTGTGTCTCCTTCTCTCTCTGCCCCTCCCCCACTCATGCTCTGTTTTACTCTGTCTCTCAAAAATAAATAAATGTGAAAAAAAATTAAAAAAAAGAAAATTTATAATTTTCATTTTATAATTAGATGAAATAAATTGGTGTTGAAAACCAGTTTTATTTAATTTTTGAATTAAACTGGATATCGTAGTTGATTACAGTTTATTTGCACTAGTTGTTTATTCATGTCTGTTTCACAAACTGGACTAAAATTCCCATGAGGCAGAGACTTGCTTTATTTGTATTATGTGCTTGGTTCCCAGTAGGATCTCACTAATATTTGTTGAATGAATGAGTTTCAATTACCTCTTGTAAAACCCTTTTAACTGACCTAAATAAGGGAGAGATTTAAAATTCATCCTCCATAGGTAAATGTTTCTGTATATATTGATTTGATTTTGTGATCATTTTATATCAGGGATTGGCAAACTATGGCCAGCAGGCAAAATCTGGTCTGTTGCCTGTTTTGTAAGGCTTGTGAGTTTCAAATTGCTGTTATCTTTTTAAATGTTTAGAAAAATCAAAAGAGGAGTAATATTTCATGATATGTGGAAATTGTAGGAAATTAAAATTTTAGTGTTCATGAACAGTTTTATTGGAACACAGACATGTTCATTCATTTCTATATTATCTATGGCTGATTTTGCTCTAACTGGCAGTTATATAGTTGCTATGCAGACTTTAAGGCCCACAAAGCCTAAAATATTAACTATTAGACCCTTTACAAAAATCTGCCAACATCTGTTCTAAAGAAAATAAAGAGACATTACGTTGATCTTACTTTTGATTTTCAAAGAATCAAGAGATAACCACATGCATATTTTAGTCTTCTATTTAACTATATATTTAGATAGTTTACTATCAATCTTGATTGTAAAATGATAAACTACATTTTTTCAAATGAAATCATCCTGTAAGAATGTGAACCAGTATTGATGAAATATATGCATTGCTTAATATCAAATTTAGTAATTCTTATTTCAGAGTTTTGTGTTTCCACTTGACTTTCATTTACATACCCTTAACAATGACTCATATTTGTGTATAACTTTGAGTCATTTTGAGGGTTAAAGCATTTAGAACCTAAATTCTCAATTTAGACTTTATTGAGATACTTATTCTATGAATTTCAGATACATTCTTTCTTTTTATATATCTATTTCCCCTCTCTATCTTAATTCTCAAACATTAGACCAGTAGCTACTACAATTTGAAAAAAAAATCTCTAGATAATAATAATGATAATAATAATAATAACCCTTTTCATTTTGATAGTATCATTTTTTTTTTTTTCAAAAGCTTTCACATACATAAAGGAAATCTACTGAGTTTGGTCTAAAACCCTACAAGTGAAGGCATGATATGTTTCACTCTTGGAATTGGTGTGGGGCTCAGCTCTAACAGAGGTAAAGAAGTCTTTAATAAAGAGAATCCAAAGCAGTGGTTTAAAATGATAGAACTGTCTGTTCTCTTACAACAATCCAGAGTTTTGAGATGCAAGGCTGGTAAAAAGAAGCTGCCACCCTTGCCCCATAGCTACCTTCTCTGGGTCCACGGTGGCTGCTACAGTTGCTATCATGTCCCAACCAGAGAGAACAAAGAGCCTGGGAGCACATGCACATTTTTTTTTTCAGGGAGAAAGCCTCAAACCGGCATATATATCACTTCTGCTTTCATCTTATTACCTAGCACCTAGGCAAATGGCCATTCTAACTGTAGATTACGTCATCTATAACTGAGAGGACCTTTGTTACAAAAATCATGCTACCACGCAGATATTTCTTCCTTTTACTAAGAGAAAAGCTGTGTAGATATAAAGTTGCTCAGATTGAGTTGGTTTTCTGATGCCAGTATTTCTACAGTATTGTGCACAAACCACTGAATATCCTTACCTTAAACACCCTTTCTATAAACTATTAAGTGAACATTTCATAACTTTGAACCATTACTCATGAAACTGATTTGAATAGAGAACACATCAGACTAGAAAGTATCCATGACTCTAGGCCAGTTACTTGTGGGACCACGGATATGTGAGAGGAAACCTGTAGATTCTACTTTATTAGGGAAAATGAGAGTTAGAAATTCTCAAAGTTAAAAAAAAATCTAAAAAAAATTATGTTAAAAACCCCTGACTAGTAATATATTGCTAAGTGAAACATAACACTTCAGTACAGTTATTTCATATAGTAAACAACCTGTTTTAAAATTTATTTGATAGAGAGTTGAATATTCTATAAAGAGTTAGTGACTGTGAATTCTATTTGGTTTACTTTCAAATGTTATTTAAAAACTGGCTTGCAATATTTAAGAAACTTAAGATACTGTATGTCTAATTAATACACATTTTAGGTAGCATTTTAATAATTTTCAAGGATAAACTCGGTAGAACTCATTAATTTCTAAATTGTAAGTGATTTGCACTGGCTATGCTTCTTTCTTGGATGAGTAGTTCTCTAGTAAGTACCCTAATATTAGACTGTCTCTTGAATTTTTAAACCGACTTATTAAAAGAGAAGGCTTGAGTGAGAAAAATCATACAATTAGAAAGCCATCCTTTCCACTTACTATTAAGCTAACAATGTAAGCCTAATATTTAATGTTATTAACAATGCCCACAGTCAAAGGTTTATGATTAAATGGAGGATACAAAAGGACTGCCATTTTTAAAACATCACTTATTTTTTTTTAGAAGAATGTAAATCAAAGACTAGAATTAAAGCCCCAGAGAAAATTTCATTTAAGGAAATTTGAATTTCTTTTCAGTTCCATCTCACCCTCTGTTTTTTTTCTCCCCTTCTGATAAACTTTTGCCCTCTAGCCTGCCGTGAAAGGAACAATGAAGCAGCCACCAATGTTCCCTAAACTCTGTAAGTGACTCTTCCTGAGTTATTATCCTTCAGCTTCTATAAGGAGCATGAAAAATCTCCTTTCTACCTCTCCCACCAGGAATCCAGTGCAAAGCATTGCACTTGATGTCTTGTAGAGCGGAAATCAAGAAACATAGGGCCCATCTGTGTACATCTTGCATGCTGAATGGAAAAACATTATCACCCTTATAAATTAACGAGAAGCCTTTATCTGGCCAAGGCTCTTTCCCCACACAATGTAAGTAATGTGGCAGAGATCTGAGACTTCCATGAAATGCCTGCCCCAGTCTGGCCTCTTCTAGTGTTAAAGAAGAATGGGAACCTGGACAATTTTCAGGGATTTATTTAGGCCATGAATCTGCTTGCTGGGCTGGTGAAACCTTTGTGCTTTAAGTTTTCAGCTTTTCATCAAAAGAAGAAGAAAGGAAAAAAAAAAGAAAAAAGAAAAAATCTAAAGCAGCAGATTTAATTTCAGGATTGAAGATTTGATACTGATTTTCTCTCTCTCCCTCTCCTTTTTTGTCAAGAAGCCGAACTTATTTTCATATATAATTTCTCTGCTTTGTCAACTCATTAGCTTGTGAATCCAGAATAGATTTTTATCTAAGGAATCAGGCTTCAAGTCTTAAAGACATCAGTGATTCTATAAGGTGATAAAACCCTTATCCAAACCGTGCATACTGCCTTCTAATTAGCTGGCACTGTCCTTAGGAAATCCAGAGTTTTGCCACGCACCATTGGTGTGAGATTCCTAGTGTAGTATTCACTAGCATATGAAGTTATTCATTACTTGGTCAGAAGCAGATTCTAATGCACAGACTGGAGGAGGAATATGTGTTTTTAACCTGCTTACTAGTAAAGGTGTATGCTTTACAGATGACATACCTGGATATCTTCTGTGAAAAATACTTTCCCATTTCATCTGGTCTTCTACCCACATGCCTGCCTTTTCCTTTTAATTAGCCAAATTCCCATTCCTGACCTTTTCTCTTTTTGCTTTGTTTGCCTACTCTAGATGCATCTTTTCTCTTGTGCTGCAATAAATCCTTGAAACTGCCTCCTAATTAACACATGGTAAATCTCCTCTATAAAAATATGTATTTACTAAATTATACACAGGCGTTTTGTTCTGTAAATCTCCAAGGTGGTAAAGGGTCTCTATTATCTGTCACTTATATATGACAGTACAGTTAATTACAATTGCCCTATCACCTGTGGCATTGTTCTGTCTATCATTATTCGTTATTCATTTACACCCATGCTATAAATTTCTGTGGATAAGCCCATGTTGCTTTTCTTTCTGGAAAGGAAGGTGCCAGTACTCTGTTATTTCTCTTCCTGCTCCATCTTTCACCAATGTCTAATTGTGATAGAAATGAAAAGATAAAAAAAAGTTCTTTGAATAAATCTATTAATTTAAAAGCATTTCTCCCAGTGGTTTTTTTTTTTTCTTTCCTTCAGCAGTGGGTCATGCTAAACATTGATTTACAGAAAAACAGCTGTAACTGCATCTGTAACTGTTTTGCGCCATCATTTTGGCTCTGAAATTATAGCTTCCATATAAGTTAATTATTAATATGGTAGAAATTGAGATGATGTTGCTTAATTAGTGAATGTGGTACAAACTAGCTTAGTTTTCAGATACCAATACTTCTACGACATAGCAATGCATAGGCCAGTGAATATCCCCAACCAGTCTTTATATAAGCTTATTGCGGCAGCAATGTAAACGAATATAGCATAATTGGAATTTCACATCATATCTTCATGATCCATAATTCCATGGTTGCAGAAGCTTGGTTTCAGCATTATTCTTCTGTGTTGTTTTCTCTAACTTCCAAGGCATGAGTAACCCAAAATTAAATGGCAAGTGCCCAAGAACAGTGCAACCAAAATGAAAGAGGAAGGTGATTTCCATGTAGCAAACTCTGTAAGTGTGAAATTATATTATACATCTAGCTAGATATTTCTGTTGCCGAATTTATTCCCTCAAAGCTAAGCTCTTCACTTAATGACAGACTGACTTGCAGATATTACCCTACCTTGGAAAGTTCAGTTAAGGGTGTTAGGGCCTAAAACGAATACCTTGTGAAACTCAGAGCATGTTCTTTTTCTGGTTGGAAAACTTGTAGTGATTTATCCCATTCCTTAACTTTAATATAAAATATTGCAGTCCAGGCGCCTGGGTGGCTCAGTCGGTTAAGCGTCCAACTTCGGCTCAGGTCATGATCTCACAGTTGATGAGTTCAAGCCCCGCGCCAGGCTCTGTGCTGACAGCTCAGAGCCTGGCACCTCCTTTGGATTCTGTGTCTCTCTACCCTCCCCTGCTCACGTACTCTCTCTCTCTCTCTCTCGCTCTCAAAAATAAATCTTAAGAAAAAAATTCGAAAAAAATTGCCATCGAGTTTTAAATTTGGTTTAAAACATTTTTAGGACAAAAGATACATTTTTAGCATGAAATAAATAACATTAACATTTGATAGGCATAAACATCCCATTTAAATTTTTAAAATTATTATTAAAATTACAGTATTTTTATTAAATAAAAAGTGGTAGAGGAAGCAATAGTGTGATGATAGCATATTAGCCAAAAAACAGTTTAGAAGTTTCTCCTTTGTGTGTAGTAATATAACAAATTCTAAATTTATATTCATTTTCTCATGGAATTACTTCCAAGTTACTTCTAATTAAGACAAAAACTAAACCTACAAAACAATTCAGAATAGGAATGTGAAATTATGTTGCAAAATTAAATGAATCTCTTGTAGGCTGATAAGTTTGCCATATAATTAGATTAAAAAATGAATACCAAATATACGATGTCTATTTTCAAGCAAAAATCCCAAGATAAATCATACAAACATAATTAAAATATGCATTGCCCAGAGTATACTGGAGGAAATTAAAATCTATTAGTTGTTAAGGATTTAAAGTGTTGTATAGCCCTGGAAAGGAAATTCCATAGTTTTGAATCTTTTAACACAATGATAAAAAGGACGTATGCATTGATAAAAGTTACTTGATACCAGAAACTTTCCCCAAAGAAGAATTTTATTAAATCAAGTGGATAATAAAGAGAGAGTCTTTGAAAATCCTGTGTGCCTCCTAACTCAGACAGCCAATAAAACTTACACAATCATGGGATAAGCAAGGTTTGGTCTAATGTAATTACTGTTACTTTCATTTGGATGGAAGGTTAGTGGATAATAATGGTATTATCATTGGCAAAAACATATCTGAAAAGTTCCAAATTAATAAACTTGTTTTCTATAAAAAAATAAGTCATATATGGGGCACCTGGGTAGCTCAGTCAGTTGAGTGTCTGACTCATGGTTTCATTTCAGGTCACGATCTCGCAGTTTCGTGGGTTTGAGTCCCACGTTGGGCTTTGCGCTGGCAGGACAGAGCCTGCTTGAGATTCTCTCCCTGTCGCTCTGCCCTTCCCCCACTCACTCTGTCTCTGTCTCTCTCAAAATGAATAAATTTAAAAAAATAAGCCATATATATATTTATAGCTATAGGTATATATGAAATTAATTTGTTTGCCCTGGATGTTTGAATTAAATAGTGTGTTTTCAAAATCTCATAAAATCCATTTTAACTTCTCCTTAACAAGTTTTTCTGAAAAGATGAAAAAAAAAACCTCTTAAATACCTAAACTGTAAAAAAAAAAAGATTTATATGTTAGAAAAGTTTGCTGTCTTTTATCAAGGCTGATTGATATTTGGATGTATGGGGTTTTCTTTTTATGAGCATGTGGCTGAGTTTTGGAAAGCTCTGAAAAACTCCACAAATAATTACATAAGAATAATGAATAACGATGTGTTGCTCAGGTGCACATTTACCAAGCATCTACTCTGTACCAAACACGTTACCCCCTTCCAAGAATACAGGCAGTCACACACTTGTTGAACCATGTTCAAGACCAATATCTTTTGAAATCATTGTATGAAGATCAGTCTTCGGACACTGAAGTTATATTTAAGCACCCTCCTTTAATAATAGGAGATAGTTTTCAAATCAGATATTTTTATTGATATAGTTCATATGACATCTTTTTACTTAAAACATTTTTTTAACATTTATTTGCTTTTTGAGACACAAAGAGTGAGTGTGAGTGACGGAGTGGCAGGGAGAGAGAGGGAGACACAGAATTCAAAGCAGGCTCCAGGCTCCGAGCCACCAGCGCAGAGCCTGATGCAGGGCTTGAACCCATGAACCGTGAGATCATGACCTGAGCCCCAAAGTCAGATGCTCAACTGATTGAGCCACCGACATACCCTTTAAAAAAAAAAAGAACATTTATTTATTTTTCAGATATAGAGACAGAGCATGATACGGGGAGGGGCAGAAAGAGAGAGAGGGAGATACAGAATCCAAAGCAGACTCCAGTCTCTGAGCTGTTAGCACAGAGCCCAACGCGGGGCTCAAACTCACAAACCCGTGAGACTGTGACCTGAGCTGAAGTCTGAGGCTCAACCGACTGGGCCACCCAGGCACCCCAACATCTTTTTACTTTTAAGAATTACTTATTTCTGTTAAGATTCTTAGGCAGCAGATCTAAAACCAAAGAAAGAAATCGTTCCCCTCTATGGACTGCAAAAGCATTAGATTTGGACTTAAGTGCTCTGAGTTAGTGATATACAACTGCCACCTACTCCTAAGCAATCTTAGGCAAACCACTTAAACTCTACTCCGGGTTCCTTGTCCTTCAAATGAAGATGTGTCATTTACCTCCCAGGGTTGTTGTGAAGAGTTAATGAGAACACATATATTAGAGCCTTTTTGCAAGCTGTAAAGAGGCTATTTGAATGTGAAATATTTTAAGTGTCTTGGTTGTAAAAATGTGAAAGATTCCCAACATTTGTGGAGAAAAGTGTTGACTTTTCTGAGATAAGGGTGTGTTGAGAAAGGAGTATGTGGCTTTGCCAGTTCTGTAACTGGAAACGTGGATTGTGAGCCAAGACTTCTGCGTAAGGGGGATGACAAATGTGAATGCAGCAACTGGCAAGAAAAAGACAAAATATAGTGATGAGATTTTATTTTATTGTTGATAGAATATTATTTGCTTGGGAATTAGGTTCATATTCTCTCCATGAATGCCATACTCTCATAGAGCAGGTATTTATACAAATTGATTAAATTACAAAGACCTCATTCTGGACCATGAAAACTTAAACATGAGAAAGTTGGACAGATTTCTAAGGAGACACGTAAATACAATTAAAGGGCTTGGGCATGGGACCTGTGGGGAAAAGGTTCTGGGATTATTCAGTTTGCTAGGGACAAGGCTAAATGTAGAAATGTGGGAATGTGTAATATACTAAGGATAAAAGAACATCTGTTTTTTATGTCTAAGAAAGATCTAAAAGGAACTGGGCTTAAGCTATAGGATAACAAATTTAAATTAGCAACAAGAAAGAATTTCCTGACAGGGTTGTTGGGCATACAAGGACTTGCTGGAATCTCCTTTGCACATCTTTGAAAAAGTGTTTCCATTAAAATAGAATGGTATAGGTGTTCACCTTCCTGAATGTAGAACAATGAATCAGATAATTTTGTTTTTTTTTTTTTTTAAAGTAGGCTTCATGCCCAGTGCAGAGCCCAACACTGGGCTTGAACTCAAGAGCCTGAGATCAAGACCTGAGCTGAGATCATGAGTCAGATGCTTAACCAACTGAGCCATCCAGGTGCCTGGATCAGATAATTTTAAAATAACATTTCTAATTCCCTGAATCTTAAGTATTGTTACTCTGGTAAAACAAAAGAGAACTCTGGCAAAAATTGTCCAAGATAAAATGTTTTTATTTGCATAGAACAAAGAGAAAATGTATTTTGATCACAGTTATCCTATATTATATCATTGTAAAATGACTAAATTATTTCTTGGAATATTCTAGAATGTTTAAAAACATGTAATAGAAGACTCTTTAGAAATTCTGTGCATCTGGGGGTACCTGGGTGGCTCAGTTAGTTGAGCGTCCAACCTCGGCTCAGGTCATGATCTCATGGTTTGTGAGTTCAAGCCCTGCCTTGGGGCTGTCAGCTGTGTTGACAGCTTGGAGCCTGGAGCCCACTTTGGATTCTGTGCCTCCCTCTCTCTCTTCTCCTCTCCTGCTCATACTCTTTCTCTCTCTCAACCATAAGTAAACATTAAAAAAAAAAAAAGAAATTCGCTGCATCTGAATTCTTTCAACTCTGGAGTCACATGGAATAGGACATACAAAGTGTGGGAAAGATCTATTCATAAAATACTTATTTCTTATTTTTCCTGTGCTAGACTAAATTGCCCTCTTTTGATCTGATGTGTTACAGTATGTTCGAGTTCCAGCCAATGGAATATGAATGGGATAGATGTTATGTGTGCCATTTTGGGGCCTTTTAAGGAAGGGTATGGCCACTTTCACTCTGTTTCCCTTTCTTCCAGCTGCAAGCAGACCATGATGAGCTACTAAGGGATGGCTGAGCCACAAGTTGGCAGGGGCCTGGGTCTCTGAGTTACCACATGGAGGCACCTGCTAACCTGGAACATCTGTCTCAGTCTGTTATGCAAATGAGAAAGAAACTTCTGTTTGAATCATTCTGCTTGTTTTAGATTTGTTTCTTCTGCAGACTTGAATGAGACATTGAGTAGCCATGCCCATCTTATTGTAGTTATTTCTTCTCTGATCTTGGACAAAGACTTTTCTTCCCTGGTTTTGGGTTCTCTTCCATAAAACAGTGAGAACAGTGAACTCATTCTGTGTGTGTGTGTGTGTGTGTGTGTGTGTGTGTGTGTGTGTCTTGGAATAATGAATGATGTTTCATCTTGAATTGTAGTTTTGTTATTTAACCTAAAGTATGAAAAGATTTTTCTAGTAGATGAATAATATCAGAATGCATTTGTTATAATATGGTGATTTATAATTCACTTTGCTCTATCTTCAAAGAAAAACAAAGGAAAAAGCTTTAAAATTTAGGAAGAGGGCCAAAGATTTACTGCAAAGAATTGTTTGCAAATGAATTCTTCAAACTCTGTTAAAAATATGTTGTCTTTTTTACTGAAAATATTTTCTTCAGTATTCAGGGACAATTTCAATTAATACCTTTACAGAGAAAAAACCATTTTAAGCATGATACTTAACTATGTTTCTGTGAAATTGAAATAGAAACTACAGGAGATTTAGTGAATTTTCTAATTATTCTTCCTGTCTATGGACACTGGAGGTCACAACTATGTAGAAATATTTGTATGCTAATTAGTGGAATAAAATACTCTTCCGTGTCTTTTTCTTCAGGATTTTGAAAACTGGTAACAGAAATTTAATAAATGTGGGTCTATATATCTAGTTCTAGATAATGATATAGGAACTTGTTTTAAGATTAAAGTATATAATAAATCATCTCTTAATCTCTTCTGGCTGCCTAGCTCTGTTTGAAATCAAATCATTCATTCATTTGGAGGTAATATCGTGTGTCATTTGGAGCTTGGGCTGTGGAGCTAGAATACCTGAGTTTAAATTCTGACTCTACTGTTTCCTGACTATTGGATCTACAGAAGCATTTCACTTCACCTGTCTGTTCTCAGGTCTTTATCTTTCAAATGAGGGCTATAATGGTACCTACTTTATATAGTGTTGTGTGAAATAACACCTTAGGGCCTGGTACACAGTAAATAATCAGGAAATTATAACTATTATTCAATAAATATGTATTGATTACCTGCTATAGTAAAAACTACAATATATTAAATCTCATTGGTCAGACAATGTACTTGACACTTTAAAAGTTGACTCAATAAATTCTAACAACTCCGCTGTGAGGTAGATATTATTATGTTAATTATACCCGTGGAATAACTAAGACTCTGAGAGGTTAAGTAACTTGCCCAGAATCACACAGTTAGCAAATGGCAAAACCAGAATTTAAAATCAAGTATGCTAAACTCCAAAGTACTGTACATTGAATAACAGGAGTAGGTGCAAAGATAGAAATGATGTAGCCCAGAAGAAATTAGTTTAGTCATGGCAGAGATATTAAAAAGTATATATCTTGCTAAGTATTAAAAATATCAATGATGTGCTATGGGAAGAAACCTATTTGTTTTTCCATTGCAATTATTACAAAGTGGTATATTCTCCTGACATTGGTTGGTTAGAGATTGTTGCTAATAAGATAATCGTTGGGACTTAAATCATTGACCGGTCTACTCTGTGTTCCTTGCGACCATTTTCTGTGCTTGCCCTAGCCCTTCCAATTGTTTCATGAGTATGTCTTGAATCCAAGAAGACCAATGTAGGTATCTGTGGGTGGAAATGAGCAAGGGCATCACTGCTATTGGAAAAGCCATTCAATATGGACAAGTATGTCAAGAGTTGAATACTCATGCATATAGACTTGTCACTTGTGACCCAAACCTGACATAGCTTTGGCTGGACTTTACACTGGGACTAACGTGGATTCTAGATCAAGATGACAGTTATAGGTCTCTGCTTACACACTCCTGGTGTGTACACAAACTTCCTGCCACTTAATTTGATCCCTCTGCATGCAGATGAGCTAAGATAAATTTAGTCATTTCTTTGGCTAAATTATTCAGGGAGGTGAAAGTGCTGGTGGCATTAGTTAATCATAAAATTATGAAGTCAGAAGAGACCTCAGGAATTGTCTGATCCAGTGTCCTCACAGTGAGGGTCCTGAGACCTAGTGAGAGTCGATGGATTAATTTGGGTCACACAGTCAGTTGTGTACAGAGCTGGATACAAAAGCTAGATCTTCTCATCATTTTGCTCATGTGCCATATCAAATTAGGCAACACATCCAATTATTGATTCTATTTATTATTTCTGATATCCAAAACCTCTTCTACATTTTCATAGTCTCTGCCCTTGTTTTAGCTGCAACAGAAAAGCCAGTTGGGTGTGCGCTAGAGAGAACAGAAATGGCTAAAATTAGCAAGACTGTTTTTGTTTATAAAGTAACTCCAGTACCGGCTTCATCTTCAGCTGGCCTTAGTAAAGCAACTCCCTCTCCTATAGCAGTAAGACGTTTCTCCTTTGGATTGGAGCTGGGGCTTGGTTGTAGCTCCAGTCAGGTTCTGTGCTGGATCTGTTACCTCTATAAAAATTTGATGAGAGAAAGTGCTTTTGAGACAAGAGAAGGAAGATGGTGAGGAGAAGTTGAAACGAAATTCCAGAATTTAAAGCTATCAGGAACCCTAGCGATCAACTCATCTAGCTGTCTTATTTTACAGAGGATAAAATCAAGTCCTGGATAAGTTAAGTGACTTCTGAGGCTTTACAGAATATGGCCTAGAATTGGGTTCCTTATTCCTAGTGATTCCTTCAGTATAATAGAGCCATAGTTGGTAAATTTTTTGAGCACGTATTTTGTGCCTGACATTATGCTAATGCATGTGTTACACATTATGTAAGATGATATATATTACACCATATAACAAGCACTAAACTCTTAAGGATGGTCCCACTGACAATGGAGTATATTGAGGCTCAGAGAGTTTAAATAACCTTCTTAACATCACATAATTAGTAAAGAAAAGAACTAGGATTCCAATATGGGCCTTGTCAAGAGCTATGGAATCTGAGACTAACTTCCTTGCAAGCTAAACAAGTTAACCTCTGTCATGGATGCTGACAGAAGGCTTGAAACACTTGGATCAGAGACAGAGGCCTTTATTATTCATACTAATAATAGTACTCATAGTATCAGCATTTCCTTGAGCCCCAGTTCCTACAGAATGGTGAGAAGAGGGCCAGGTGTCACTTGCACATGCAGTGAGCTGCATTATAGGACAGGAACCCTGAGCCGAGGAAACTGATCTTTTATAATAGACAGTAAGGAGGGCTAGCCTTTATTCTGGAGAGAAATGCTATCTCAGTCTCCCAAGGATGTTTGCTATTTAATCATGCTTGCAAATTTAGCTCAGAACAAAGTCAGTCAGTACCATTGCTTGAAAGACGTGCAGAAATATGAGACACCCAGAGAGAATTGTCTCCCAATATACTTTGACTGTAAGACTCGTTTTATCAACCACTGTACCATGCTGACTCCGTCAGCAGGGAAATATATTGAAATGGTTTGCTGTTGAAATGGAAGCATTTCAGCAATATAAATTTCCCCCATTGAAGTGACATTGGTAATCAGGCCATTAAACCTTGAGATAAATCACACCGAGTGAGGTAAATGTAGAGCCACAGATGTATAATTGGGGCTGGGTTTTTAAAACTTCTCCTGTGTTTAGGCATCTTTCCCCCTTACTTAGCAGCCTACTTGAAGGAAGGAAGAAAGAGAGAAGACAGACTCTAAGCTCGGTTTGAAAAGAATAGCATCTCTAGGCCTTGCATTATGCGCAGGTATCATTGCATGTCAGTCTTCATAGCTTGTTGCTGAGGCCACTTGAGTCTGTTCATAACATCAAAAGGGATGTAGCTACCAAGGTGGAAAGGGCAGTTGGGTCTCCTGAGTTTAAATAAATTCTGCTTACTCGCTGGTGTCCTTGGATAAGTTTCACCCCTGTCTCTGGGAGTTTCATTAGCTCTAAGATGAGGGTGACCCTTGTCAAACTCATAGGACAGTACCTGGCCAGTAGTAAGCAATCAGTCAGCATTCGTTGTTATTATTAAAAGTAGCAGAAGTTTGACATGGCTAAAAGAAGTACTGAAAGATGCTTTTAATACCTGGAAACCCCACAAGAAATATCACTTTGAGCTAAAATCAGTACAAGGAGGAATTTTAAATTGACAAGGTGAATTTTTATTATTTAAAAATGTAGAAATAATATTTGTGATGATGATGTTAATGCTGCTGCCTTTAAATCCCAGAATGAAACTCAACTACCTTCATTTATGCATTCCCCCAAAAAGGAACTCTTTTGTTAAGCCTCACTTAGTCCATCTTAAAGCACCTTTCAGTCAAAGAACAGCTTCTCATTAAGGGAAAAATGATTATTAACATCCTCATTTTGCTTCCTCTCGTGAATTATTTGCATTCAGAAATGGCATGGCATTAGTTTCAGGGTAAATGCAAATATTACAGCGGGATTTCTCACCAAGCTCTTTTTTATTATTAGCTCTTTTTATGTACTCCGTTTATTATTCCCTCATCATTTTTCACATTGTATTAAAATGTTAGATTTCTTAAAATAATAATATTTCTTTCATTTGGTAATTGTCTCGGCCCTGTCTACAACAGTCTACATCACAGAGTGCCCATCTATAATTTGGAGTGGCTTATACTGACTGTTCGTCTTTGCTTCGGGGAGGTCCCAGAATTAGCTATCACGGTAACTGAATCCCCTCTCTCCCACTGAGAATGTGATTACTCCAGGTGAGGTTCATGGGCTTGGGAAAGAGGGCGGTGGTGTGAGAAAGGCTTCTGCTGTGAGTGCTGGCAGTATATTTAGTCTGGGGCTTGAAGATAAATTAAGATTTCTTTCTCCTCAGCTTTGAGCAGTGTCCATCTCCAATGCTTTTTAAATACAATAGCTCACACTTCAGTTTTCTCTTGATGTCCTCAAGTTGTTCTATGAGAAACCTTTGTTTGCTGCTTCCAATGGCCTCCCTATGAGGAGCGAATGAATTAGGAGACTAAGTATTCTTAATCCAGGGGCAGTGGTTATAGTTTGGCTGGAGTGGAATCAGGGAATCGAGTATACTTTTCCACCAGGGTCTGCCTTGATAAACTGATTATAATTATTCTGTTTTTCTCTGATCATAAAAAAAAAGGTAATAGATCTGACTAATAAAACAAAACTAATAAAACCATTTGATCATTTTGATTCACTGCACTTCACTGTACAAAGCTTCCCTGTTGACTCACAAATTGTTGCTGTCAAATCATTATATTTGTTTCTTTTGGATATGACTTAACGTCTCCTTTTCTCTCCCCTTGTTACTGTCCATCATTTCCCTTCTTCCTTCCAGGGAGCAGGGTGATGATCAATGATGAAGTCTTAAAGCAGGCTATTCAGTAGATCATACAAATGTGTCAGTTTTTCAGATGGCTTGCGATGTAGCATGTAGCTATTTCTAAGGCTCTTACCATAGGATCTGCTTCTTGGTTCATCACAAACTAGAGAATATAGTGATTAGCTTCTCCACTTTTGTTGTGTGATATGCAAATTTTTACTTTGTAAAGGATGAGATGAAACAGTATTACCTTCCCCGTGACCTAGAAGTCAGTAACAGAAGCAAGCATCCAACTCAGAATTCTGCTGGAACAGGCCTGCAGTTAGACTAGTTCTTCTACATATTTAATAAAGCCAACCTGGCACCAATTTTATTAAAAATCCTCTAGCGAGTAGTGGGTTAGCATATACCAGTTGCATTTGGCGGAGGAAAAATGCGGACAGTGTTTCTCACAACTGCTAATGGGCTATTATTGGGCAGCATATATCATTCAGCCTAAAGCAGGTAATGTCAGTTTTGAGCGGTTATGATGTGCCCAGCACTTTGTAAGTACCCTATGGACATTATTTTATTGGTTGAGAATCAAAGACGTTAGTCAAAGTTGCCCAACTTTTTCATGTCATGGAACACCTAGAATGTTCTAGCAGTGTGGTGCACTGAGGAAGGTGGTTGAGGATGCTTGCTATTGGAGCCAATCAACCAAAGGTTCCAGGCAGGCCTAGGTCTGGGCAAACCTGGAACCCATTCACAGCACAGCAAGGTGCATATGATGGGAATTTGCAGATCACCATTATTGATGAGATTTTTCCTTTTGCTGGGGTGGGGGGGGTTGGCGGGGGCTATTTGTATTCTTTCTGAAGTCATCAATTCATATGCTTGGCCTTTTTTTCTCCCTAAAGAGATGTTCATTTTTTTGTTCCCTAATTAATTCCGAAAACCAGTTTTAGGGTTTAAAAAAGACAAGATGACAGATTTTGGATTCAAACTTCCTGGGTTCATGTACTGGGACTGTTCATGCACTCCTCTCATGTTCATGTTCTGTTTCTTGTTAACTGTGACTACTGGCAAGTTACTTACCCATTTTTCCTTTAAGTGATCATTGGAATAGAACTACCCCTTGGGTTTGTTATGAAATAGTAACCTGTAAACCACTGAGAACAGTGACTATTACGCAGGAAACACTCATAAATGTAAACTATTTATTGTATTATGAATCTTAGCATTTTGTTACAGATTTACAGATTTTTTTCCAATTTATTCTCTCCTTGTGAACTTTATTTGTGAGGTTTTTAATATATATAACTTTTGGTGATGAATGACTTTGAAACAAATCCACAAAAATTAAAAGTAACATTATCTATATTTTAAAGTTTATTCATTTATTTTGAGAGAGTGTGTGTGCAAGCAGGGGAGAAGCAGAGAGAATCCCAAACAGGCTTAGTGCTGTCATGGGGCGGGGATTGATCCCATGGCTGTGAGACCATGACCTGAGCCAGTATCAAGAGTCGGATGCTTAACTGACTGAGCTCCCAAGGTGCCCCAAAAGTAACTCTAAAATGCTTGTTTAAAACAGGTATGCAGTTAACAGCAGGGATTAAAGTACGTTTGTAAAAAGACACAACTATTTTGATGACATTTCATTTTAGTCTTGTATCTATATATCCCAGTGATTCCCTACAATGGAAGAAGCAAATAATCCGTGTACATTTACCAGTTAATTTCTTCAGGCTTTCCCGCCCTATCTATGTTCATCTTTTGACAGTCTGAAATGGAAAAAGCATTTTTATCTCAGAGGAACTGCAGGGCTCGGGAATGTTTGACTTAGATGTTCTTACCGTAAAGGGACCAACTTCACTAAGAGGGACTCAGTGTCATCACTTAAAACCTTGGCCAATTGGGTTAGGAACCCTGGAGCACAGGGGTTACAGCAACTATTTAACTGCCGCCAGCCAACAACTCAGGGGGACTGGGTCATGAGATTGAGAGATGGAACTGTTGTTGAAGGATGGCCCCTCTATCAGTGTTGCTATACGTATTATATGAATGGCAGGCTAATACAATTCCTCATCCACAGAGAGTTGGTGAGAACAATGTAGTGCAAATGGAACCAGTAAGAACCATCATTTGGTCAGAAGATAAATTACCATCATTTTTTAAACCTGAAGTCATGGTCTGTTTCTGATTTTTTAATATATATGTATATATTTTTTGGAAGAATAACGCCTCAATTAAAAAGGCAGGCTTGACAGAATGGTCCTGTTGTTTTATAAGCCATACTACAGATGATAATTTTCCTATTTGGACTATCTGGTGTTTGACCACTGAGGAGATGTCCAGGTCCCTTCTCCCTACTCCCCCAAAAGAAGGAACTCAGCAATGAAAAGCAGAGATACCTCAGATCTCTGCAAGTGGTGATCATGTTGGCTTGAATTTTAGTAAAATAGTTTATTCTTTAGGGACCCCAGGGAACTTAAAAAGGCTCATATCCCCTCAGTGTCCAGTAAGGTACACATGATTTGTATTAACAACTATACATGACAATAAAGAATGCTGTACATGCCCAAGTTTTACGTGCCAATAAAGAAAATTACCACTTTGGGACGATTTTAAAATATGCCCATAATAATTAAATGTAGCTAATCAACAAATACAGTTAATCAACGTTTGGAAGCCCAGGAAGTTATCCGTATGTTCTCAGTTCTCTAGGTGATTCTGGCATTATTGATCAAACTCTGGGCCAAAGATTCCTTCAAGTCACATGCATCTGCCAGACAGGAACTGGCAAGGATCTCCTCACTTTGTCATAGCCTGGCTGAGGACCAGTGTAAAAAGCTACATGGATTAACATATGAATAAATCTACTGTTTATATCAAAAAAGGGTAGCTACCATCAGTATAATTTTGGGCTCTAGGCAGTGCCTTAATAGTATGGCTGGTGTTCAGAAGAATATTTGGCTGGTTGTGTGCTAAAATATAGTCATTTATATATTAAGAATGTAAGGGATATTATAATTATTGAAATAACTCCATAAACATTCATCTGGATTGATATTAAATGCTTACTGGTTTGTGCACATCTAAGTTAAATATAAACAGATCCCGAAACCTCTGAAAGCTTAATATGAACATGTGCATCAACAGATTAGAAGATACACGGACGAATGCCAACACCAACCAAAAAAGTAAATTGAACCAAATACTTATGCGATATACAATTGCTTGCACATTGCTTGGCAAGTGAAATTTGAGACACAAAATGTGCCCATCAGAACTGCTATTGAGGTGGAAATCATTTCATGAATTCCAGTTACTCAGAGAGTTTTCTAAGGCAATAATGTCACTCTTCCCTTTTCTAAAAATAAATGTTTCTATTTTGAGGGGCTAAAATGGCATCGAGGCTGTAGTAGACGCTCAGTAAAATTTTTGTAGAAGGAATGAAAGAAAGAGAAGTTTGAAAACAGAGAGCGTTTCAGGTATGTGTAGTGAGAAGATTTAGGACGTAGGAAAAAGGGACAATTTGAAAGTCCTGAGAAAATATCTTGGTTAAACAAAACAAGCAAAAAGCCATGCAAATAAGAAGAACCTTAGAGACATGAGAGGTGGAATGGGAAAAGAAAATTCAATAATAGTTAGATGCTTCTCAGACTTTGATAGCATACTTTTCAGGTTGATTGTATAAAAACTTGTATTTGACAAACATAATAATGATTAGTTGATTAATTATAATGGAAAACATGGAGTACTAATCTTTTTATTTTTAATTTTTTTTAAGTTCATTTATTTATTTTGGGAGAGAGAGAGTATGCAGGAGTAGGGGAGGGGCAGAGAGAGAGGTAGAGAGAGAGAGAATCCCAAGCTGGCTTCATGCCATCAGCACAGAGCCTAATGTGGGCCTTGAACTCACAAACTGAGACCTGAGCCAAAACCAAGAGTATTCCTAACCAACTGAGCCACCCAAGTGCCCCTAATTTAAAATTAAAGTGAATTCTCACTGGTTTGGAAAGCAAGAACCTTTTTGCTTAGGGTGATATAGGAGTGATCTCAGGACCTTTACATCCCCCTGTCTGATGTCATGCCTTTAGGAGAACCCATCAGCAGGAGTCAAAGAGAGTGAGAACCATTAATTTTCTCAGTTTTTACCTTTGTTGTGATGTGTAAGAGCTTTGTTCCACACTGCTGGAATCATGCACCATCGGGTCAGGGAAGTTTGAATTCCAGCAGGATTGTGCTCAAAAGGAAGTGTGGCTAATCATAATGCCAGGGTTGTCTTGAGTGTGATGTTGACACATTCAATCTGGCCAGACAATAGGGACAGTGAAAGCTCTGAACTGTTTGGTAGGCTCCTTTCAAAGCCCTGAAGGGACATAGTAAAAAAAAAAAAAAAAAAAAAAAAAAGGTGGAGGAAACCACCATAACCACTTAGAAGAAAGGAATCACAGAAACCACCCCATGACCCCAAACAAACAACAAAATCCCACTCCTCAAAGTAGTTATTTTGAAAACCATGTGTTTTATGATCTAATTTCTCACTTTCTGCTGCCTCTTAGATTAGGTTTTCAGTATTTTGTAAAGGAACTGACCATATAAGCTTTTCCCAACCCAAAAGAGCTTGTGACCTGCTCTAATTAAGAGAACATGGTCTTTATATTCATATCTAAGTTTAAATTCTGGTTTTGTTTGTTACCAGCAATGTGACTTTAGGCAAAGCTACTTAAGAGTCTCACTTTCCTTTTATTTTTATTTTTATTTTTTATGGATATGATAGGATCTATCAAACAGGATTATTGTGAGGATTATAAAATCACCTACACTAGCACCTGCAAAATGTTAGGTTCCCCTCCAATAAAGTGGGGAATAAAGAAGAGTCTATATTTGAGAGAAAGAACAGATTACTTAAAGTTTCTATGCATTTTTATAGTTTCAGAAATACAGTGAAGCTGAATCATCTACCAAATCTGAAAATGCAGCCAAATGATACAATCATGGCATTGTACAAATATTTATCTAAGAGAATGTTATTTGTAGTTTTGTTCATAATGGAGAAAATTAGAAATGATCTACATAGTCAACATGGGACTGCTTAAACAGAATATGGTAGACCCATTTGATGTAATAATAAGCAGCCATTAAAAATATCTCATATCTGGATACTTAAAGTTCTTGGATTATTTACAGCATTTCTCAAAACAAAACAAAACAAAACAAAAACCTAATTTCATCACTAGAGGAGTCCAGTTCTAAAATTGAAGATAATATATGCATTAATAAAACAGAAAGTAATACATTTACATACCTACGTGTAAAGCTGTTATGTTTTGGGGGTGATATTATGGGTGACTTTATTTCTTAATTTTTAAAAATATTTATTTATTTTTGGGAGTGCACAAATAGGGGAGGGGCAGCGAGGGGGAGCAGAGGATCCTAAGTGGCTCTGTGTTGATAGGCTGACAGCAGTGAGCCAGATGTGGGGCTTGAACTCGCCAACTGGGAGATCATGACCTGAGCCAAGGTAGGACCCTCAACTGACTGGGCCACCCAGTGCCCCTAATTCTTAATTTTTTGGGGGCGTCATTTTTGATGTTTCCTGATCACCAATAGTAAAAATTTAATTTTGTAATGGTAAAAAAATATTTAAAAATAATTAGTCTTTGGCTTATACTTTAAGTAATAAAACAACTGATTAGTGTCACAGTTCTCTAAATTGTTGAGTCAAAAGATAATAGTGAAATAATTATTTAGTGGATTATATTTCAGCATATGTCTCAAGAAAAGCAGGTGAATCTGTAGAGTTGATGATATAATAATGATATCTGGCTTATTTCTGGTTTATACAGATATTTTTATGTTATACCTTTCAGTAAGCACAAACATTTTCATTTACATTAGAATTAAACTCTTCTAAATGGATCACTATAAAAAGCTTAGGTAAAATACTTCGTTTTCATTTGATCATTTATACAGAGAGATATTTTGTTTGACCGAGAATGTTAAGAAAATAGGTATTGTTTTTATTTAGAAAATAAATTCATGTGAAATCTCCTAACACAGAGGCTAAATGATTATTAATGCATACTATTGAATATGACTTTAGTAAAAAATAATAGTGGTCTTTAAAATGCATTAATCTATCTACTCATTTACTTATCCTCTCATTAATTATACCTTTCTTCTATTCAAAAGTAGCTGAAGTTTAAAAGTATCTAATAGAACAATTAAAATATAGTTCTAAGTGTAATAAAATAACCAGGGAACAACAATGTTCCTACTATGTTTCAGCCTCATTTTTAGACTAAGTCATACAACTAAAAGAAAAAAAAAACTAGCTATGCATTTGCTTAAAATTGATTCCATTAATATTTTATAATAATGGCCTTTGTTGTAGGGAAACTATTCCATTAGTCCTATTAGGATAACTAATAATTTGGAGAATTTAGGGGACCAGATTTCATTATGATACTAAAATTATAAGATCCGTCTTTAAATTTGAATCTGGAGTTAGCTGATATATAGCATTATTTGTTAGTATCACTGGGGCAATATGTTACATACTTTGCCAAAAAACTTGTCTTCACAAGTTGCTGAGTTGATTATTTTTAGATACATCTTTTTCTAGGCAATCTCATGATTCATTTCTGCAAAATCACTTTTACCGACTGTGAAATGGATCTGATATGTCCACTTGGAAGATTGAAAACAGATGAACATTTTGAAATTCAGTACATTGGCGTAGACCTTAAGAGTAAAGAAAGTGATTAGAAATGCACATGACCTTAAAAAAGAGGCGGGGGCTACTGGGTGGCTCAGTCAGTTAAGTGACTGACTCTTGATTTCGGCTCAGGTCATGATCGCACAGTTTCATGAGGTCAAGCCCCTCGACTGCTCTGCATACTGACCACGAACGGAACCTGTGTGGGATTCTCCCTCTCTTTCTCTCTGCCCTTCCCCTGCTCACACTCTCTCTCAAAATGATTAAATAAACTTAAAAAAAAAAAAATGCACGTGGGCACTTGAGTGGCTCAGTCTGTTGAATTTCCAACTCTGGATTTCTACATCGTGATCCCAGGTCGTGGGATCGAGCCCCACATTGGACTCCATGCTTGGAGCCTCTCTCTCTCTCTCTCTCTCTCTCTCTCTAAAAAAAAAAAAAAAAAAAAAAAAAAAAAAAAAAAAAAGCAAAACACAGCCAGGTATGTGGACATGGCCCCTAATAAATATCCTATCACATCATCCTTTGATAGTTGAAACAAAAAAGAATTCATGGGGAACATAACTCTGACTACAGTTGATTTCAATAATCATAGATGTCTTGCTGCTGTCAGATGTTTAGTGGACAATTAAATGCATTCTAAAAATTACTGAATTTTATATATACTATATGTGTTTATATACAATAATTCATAACATTTATTAAAATTTAAAGTTTACTTTTGAGTTTTAAAACAAAATATTAATATTTGAGGAAAATGGAGAAATACAGTAAAGTATGAAAAAGAGAAAATATTAAAGGGAGAGAGTAATCATACAGAGGTAATCTATTAACATTTTGCACGTGCCCTCAATCTCTCCCCCTGCAAGTAAATAAATAAACAAATAAATAAACATGCACATGCATGCAGATACACATATACTCATCAAACTCATATACACATTTTAAATAATTCAAGTTGAATAATTCAAGTTAAATAATTCAATATTCTATATAGAATAGTAATTTCTGTTTTTTATCCACATATTGTATCATTTGATCCACTATATAATATCAATCCATACTATTAAATACTTAAATATGTTATTTTCCACTAATTTTTAATGGCTGCATATTAGTCCATTATATGGATAAACTAAAATTTACTTACCTATTATAGTTTGATATCAGTTATTACTTGTTTTATTATTACATATAACATTCTCTTTGACATAAATCTTTTAATATTTCTAATGATTTTTGCGTCAAATTTTTTATGTGTGTATAAATGTGTTCAAATACATTCTCAGGGTCTAAATTAATCTCTCTTTGAGGATGACCAACATGGGATATGTGTGAATCACTTTAAAATAATTTTTTAAAGTCATTTGTGTGTGAATCACTTTTAAATGTACTTTACGTGGAATGACCATGCTCCTTCATACATTCATTTAGATATCTGTTGAGTACCTGCTGTTTTAGCACTCTTCTGGATGCTAGAGATCCATCTGTGTTTTTTCAGGCCCAGTTTATCCTGAGGCTCTTGAGACTGCTTTGTCAAGGTCATTGTTAACCTATATGTTGCAAAGTCCAGTGATCAAATTTCATATTTTTAATGGACTTATCAATAGCATTAGAAACAATTACCTAACCACTTTTTTCGGAACACATTCTTTTTTTTGTATAGGAGACACCATTCACTCTTGGTTCCCCTCCCTTTCGTTGGAGATGGCTGCTCTTTCTTTGCTTATCTTCATTTTCCTGATCTATCCATATTCAACTGACCTAGGGCTTATTCCTTAAACTCTTCTCTTCTCTAAGACATTCACAACCTAGATGATCTCATCTCCCCCATAGCTTTAAACACCATCTATTCGCTAGTAAAAGACAAATGTATTCCCTATCTCTGATTTCCCTAAGTTCCAGACGTATACTACCAACTTGATTGCTCCTCTTGAGTATCTTGTAGACAATTTAAATTTGCAGTGTCCAGAACTGCACTATCGCTTCACTCTCCCACTAACAAAACAAACAAACAACATACCTCTGCAGTTATTCCTAGTCCCCTTCAATAAATAGTAACTCTAGTTTCTCTGTTCAAAACCTTGGAGGCACTATATTTATTCAACAAACAGTTACTGAAGGACCATTATATTTGCAGTCTCTATGAGAAACGCTGGAGATCAATAAGTTGGACACACACACATCCATATGTATACACCCTCTCAAAGTGGAGTTTATGTTCTAATGAACTTGATTTCTGTCTCTCTTAGCCTCATTATTCCATCAGCAAATTCTCTTGATTCTCTTTTCATAATCTATCCAAATCTGACCACTTTCCACAATCTTTCCACCCAGTCCATGCCATCATCAGCCTTCTAACTGATCTTCTTTACTTCTGTCTTTGCCTCAGCAAAGATTCTTGTCAACACAGCATCCAGAATGATCTTTTAAAGCCAGATCATGTCAGTCTTCAATTTAAAATCCTTCCCATTTCCACCAGTTCAAAAAGCTATATGTGCCCCTAAGTTTATTGCAGCATTATTTACAATAGCCAAATTATGGAAGCAGCCCAAGTGTCCATTGATGAATTGATAAAGAATTTGTGGTATATATATATATATATATATATATATATATGCACACATATATATATATACACACACATATATATACACATATATATACACATATATATATACACACACACATTATATATATGCTGTATATATGTATATGTATACACACACACACACATATATATATATACACACACATATATATATACACATATATATATACACACACATACATTATATATATGCTGTATATATGTATATGTATATATACACACACACACACACACATATATATATATACATATATATACACACACACATGTATATATATATATGCAGTGGAATATTACTCAGCCATAAAAAGAATGTAGTCTTGCCATTTGCAATAGCATGGATGGATCTAGAAAGTATAATGCTAAGTGAAATGTCAGAAAAAGAAAATGTCATACAATGTCAGTCGTATTAGAATTTAAGAAACAAAACAAACTAATAGAAAAAAAGACAAACCAAAAAACAGACTCTTAACTACAGAGAACAAACTGATGGTTACCAGAGGGGAGGTTGGTGGGGGGATGAGTGAAATAGGTGAAGGGGATTAAGAGTACACTTATGATGAGCACTGAGTATAATATAATATAATATAATATAATATAATATAATATAACATAATTGTTATATCACTATATTGTACACCTGAAACTAATGTAACATTATTAGCTATACAGGACTTTTTTTAAAAAAGCATAAAAAAAAAAATAAAATCCTTCCCATTTCAAACCAAAACCTAGAGTCCTTACCATAAAATCCGTGACCATAGTAGGAACTCAACAAATATCTAAGATGAAAGGCTGGATGTGAGGGTGAAAGGATTTGACCTGCGGGCCCTGTACAGACTGACTCTTCCCCCACCCCCAACTTCAAAAGCCAAGATTAAGCTTGTTAATATGGTTGTCTGTGGTGGAAGAGGTGGACTGCACGGACACAGAGGTCTGAGTATTTGATTGACAAATAGTCAATCTGGTTTTTGACAATTAAGACCAATCTGGTTAGACATGGCTATGGCTGCTCTAGGAAGAAGAAAATTCCCAAACTGAATCTTTTCAGTAGGAGGAGGGAGATTGATTTGACCTAAAGGTTTTACTCTTAGCCTTTTACCATCCTCTTTTATGTGGCATTGAAGAACTATGAATTCAGATGCTCAAGTTATGATTCAATCTATTCATATAAAATTCTTGATTTATTTGAATCATATGTATCTATTGCCCAGTAGTTATGGGTATCAGTCCCTCTGCACCCACCTCATCTGTTATCGTTAACAGTAATCAGTTGACCAAGCTTGGCAAGCTACCCAGACTTTAATCCATAAGTGGAAACAAGGAAAAAAAAATCAATTCTTTTTGGTTTATATGTGTGAAATTAAAACACTTCTAGTTTAAAACTCTGCCTGGGCTAAAAGAATTAAGTTTGCCTCAGTATCCGTTTTTTAAATAGAACCATTTGTTACAACTTTCCTGTTAATGTGTTGATCAGTAGCAAATTTCTCTTAGTGGTATTCAAAATTAATTTTAGTAGCTAAAATTAGTGGCTTTCCTTACTAAGGGGCTATTTGCTGCTTTCTTTCTTTTAAAAAATGGGAGCAATTATTTGTGCTTATGAGAGCGATGGGAGCAACCAAACACTAAAAATAGAAATTATGAAATTAGCCACAGGCAAATTACAGAGCAGGGACAAGCCATGAATGTTCCCTCTGACTGGCCTGCTGCTGACCTCCCTCGTGAAGTGGACAGGCTATTTACTTGAATGGATGACATGTTGGAGAACCATCATCTCTCACCTGGTTCCATGTCTGTTTAGCTCAAAATGCCAATTGAGGGCTTAGTCTGATGCTGTATTTTGGTTCCAGAGACAAACCTATTAGAACCATAGCTGAGAGTAGAAAATGCATTATGTCAGGGCCACCTGTTAAATTTGAGCCATAACCTTTGGACTGGGTGGCAATTTTTTGGTTTTTAATTCTACTTTCATGTCTTTGAAGTTAAAGCTGTTTCTGTACAGAGTTACTCTCAGTTGATATATTTAATGCAGGAAAATGTTTTGAGGTGGAGAAGTGCTATTTGTTATTACTACCAAAAAATACATATATCCATCCCCCGCTCCCCTGCAAAATAGCCAACAAAAAAGAATCTGATTCATCTTTGGAGAAGAAAAAGAGAAAAAAATAATACATCAGGGGAAAGGCTCTAAGCAAAATCACATTTAGTGATCAGATTCTCTGTTTTCTTGGCTGCTGTTGCCAAGGCATCTGCAATTATTATCTTTTTTGTATCAGGATGAACACATGGAAGCAAATAGAACTTGCACGTAGCGAATGAAATATAAGAATCGTTTGGGTGTAGGTGGAAAGGAACTGATAGGGTTCAGAGGAACAGATGTTCTAAGAGTTATTAAAACTTTTCAAAATGAGATCTCATACCCTGTATCTAATTATTGCATTGCTCTTCTCGTATCCTGATGAGTCAGACCTGTTAAAAATCTTGGGGAGAGTGAAGAGTAATGTCACATGGAGACGAAAGCAACTTGCACCACACAACTGACAACTTTCAGCCCAAGCCGTGTTGACCCTCTCCTCAGCTGATCATCTGCAGTGGCGTAGCACTGCCCACAAAAATGCCAGAAAAGAGCCCTTCTGGCTGCAATGTTTTGCATTCTTCGAGTACATTATTTGAATTCCTTCTCCGAAACCCCCCTGTTACGTTATTGTTCTCAAAATAAGTGCTCTTTGATTTGTTTGACTTTGTGTTTGCAATACCCTAAAACAGATCTCATTTTGTTCTCCAGTTGCAAGTTATCTGAGCATGCATTTTCTTTCCATGCAAAATTAGGCTTTCTGCACCCATAGATTGGAAGCTAAATGCTTCATATTTATTATCTTTAAGGTGCTGTGTTAATGAAAGAATTTTAATCATTGACATTGCTCTGTGAATTATGTATTACAAAAACCCCTGCTGGTGAGTTAGACAAAATTAACCTACTGTAAGGGGCATTAAAAAAAAATCACAGCTAATTAGTAAGCCAACAGGAACAAAGAAAATGTAAAACAAGGATGTTGAGAGTAAGACATTTAGGTAGTAACTGCTGTCTCCCTTTCAGATGTGGCTCTTTCATTCAGGCTGCATTTGTAATACTGCCTGCCATTGCTGGAATCCTCCTCCAATCTGATATGTTCCATTAGACTTGAGCATTTTTATGTTTTGTAATTAGTTTTCTAAGCTACAGTCTCTTCACTCTTTCAAACTGTGGAAATCCAAAGGCTCATAATAGAAAATGGAAGATATTTTTAAATGCTTTTAAATTATTTCCCAGGCGATCTATATTAGAGATGTAAGGCAATTCACGGGGATTATAATGGGAAATGATTTCCATCGCTTTTTTCCCCTTAAATTACTCTGTATGCTCATCATATATCCCGTATCCATTCCTGTATTCTAAAGTAGCAAAGCTTTGTCCAGGCTCCCTTCCTGATGCAATTCCATGCAGAGCGGACAAAAGCAGGCATGGGTTTAAATCACAGGCCGCTTGCCTCCTCAGTTCCTCCTCATGCTGACATCCAGGGGCCATGCATCACTCTGCTGGTGCGGGAAACTGGGGAGGAGACAGTTGACCCTGAGAGGCTGGCAGAGAGGTGCTCACGCTGGGGCCCATTTGTTTATAATTGCTCTTTCTAAGTTATAGGTGGAGATAAAGCAACCAAAATGGGGCAGGCAGAGGCAAGAGATGACACTAATGTCTATTTCAATGTTTCTCTGCTCAACAGAGGCCCCAAGCATTAAAAGCAGTAGGACGATTCTTTGACCTTTCATTTTCTTCTGGATTATTTCTTTTCATTTTCTCCATGTTAAAATTTCTCTCCTTGCCTGATAATATCCACGACCTTTGTTTTACTGATGAGAATCTGATCTGTTGTTCTTTAGGGAAAGCGTCATTAATCCTTCCTCTTCCACCCTCCTAGCTTACTGTTGGAGTAACCTCTGACTCTTGGAGGTTTTAAAAGAAAAAAACAAATGGAATAAATAATTTTGTAAAAATCTTGGCTTTTTTTTTTTTTTTTTTTTTTTGGCAAAGGGAAATGGTCTAAGAATGCACAATGAGGAGGGGTTCCTTCTTTAGAAGTGACATAAAGCGTAAAGGATGCAGGATGTCAACCGCAGGATGTGAGAGTTTGATGTGGGGATTTTGGCTCCTGCTACGTTCAACTTGGAGTAGCAGGCGTGTCTTTCATGTTATTCTTCTGGACATTTCCCCCCTGGATTTAGAGAACTTAAAGGATTGTTCTACCTTCCAATTCAGATGAATTTTCTCTTTTATTATAAGCTCAGTGAAAACAGGTCGGGACACTGTAGTAAATTTGAATGTTCTTGAGAGTCTGAGAGAGCCTTCTTCCCACAGTTTTCTACTTCCATATTCATGGCTAAAAAAGGAAGCCCTAGAAACACCTTCCCCACCACAGCCTCTCCACCACTGACTCCCTTGAACCCATCATACTTTTTCCCGATTATGTCAGTCACCTGAAAAGCCACCAGGGTGCAGGTCACCCCGTTCTAACCATACTGTAATCCCCACAAGGTTCACCTGTGTCCCACAGCCTTCCTGCAAACACCTGGCCTTCTTCCAATGGGAATCTGATCTGATATTTGGGAAATACGCTGCGTTCCCAGCCTCATCTCTAAACATTCCCTTCACGGTTGCACTTGAATGGAAATCTGGTTCTGTTCTAAGGACAATGTTCCATACATCCCTCTCACGGGGGAGCCCCCCCTTTTTTTTTCTCTCCAAAGCCCCCTCCCCACTGGCCTGCAGGTAGAATAGGTTCTCTTGCTCCTCTTCTGCCTGCCCACATCCGTCTGTCTCTCCTCCCCTTGAAAAATCCCATGTTTGATCTCATTTGTCGCCACTCCCCCATCGTTGCTCACGTCTACTAACCTCTGGGTGATCCCCTTCTTAGCACAATGATTCTCGCCCCTGGCTCATTGCCACTCCTTCCAGTATTACCTCCAACTTCATGACTTCATGATGATTTAAATGTGCACGGAGTTGATCTTCCTAACACCAGGCTCCTCAACACCTTGCCCCACTCTTGTTTTGTTGTATTCACTTGAGAAAAACCACAATTTTGATTCCGTACAACTTTTGGCCTACTTTCTGTCTGTACCCATACAGCTGAATACGTTTAGAGACAAGCAGAACATCACATAGAATGGTTTCACCTCAGACTTCTAATAAAGAACATCAACTGGGTTTTTAGCGCTTCTGGTAAATAATACCATAATATTATAATACTGTGATACATTTCTAATATATTTACTTTCCCACTCTCTTGGGTGATTCACAGTCTCTTCCTCTGCTGTTTAATCTCATGCATAAGTATTAAATTACATCAGACCCTTGGCCAGTTCATAAACATGTTATGATTTTTTAAGCTTTCCTGAGAGTTCTACCACCTTATAACTATATGATCTTGGACACGTTGCTTGGCTTCTTTGTATCTCAGCTTCCTCATCTATAAGATAAATAAATACATTATACCTACATCATTGGATTGTTGTGAGGATTAGTTGAAATAATACCTGTAAAGTTTGTTACTTGACACATCTTTGGGGCTAAAAAACAGTTGGATACTATTATTACTACATTTAATATTTCAGGCCAGTAATTTCCTTTTTCCTGCTTGCAGAAACTCCTACTTATCTTTAAAAGCCAGGGCATAATTTTCCCTTCTGATGAATGTGCCATGTCTTGTTCTGTATTACCATAGCACTCTGTGCTGGTCTTTTGCCGTAGTTATTATACTGCATTATAATTGTTTCTTACATGTCTGGCTCCTCAGCTAAAGTGTTTCTTCCTTGATAACATTTCATATGTCTCATTTAAATTTGCATCTGGATGCTCTTGCCTAGTGACTGGCAAACACACACACACACACACACACACACACACACTAGTTGTGTGAATAAAAGAGGTAGTTAATATTTTAGTATAATACTTCTGTGTCTAGATATATTGCCAAAATTGTTCTTCAATTAAAAAATTCCTTTTAATGAGAGTTATTTGAAAACAAAGACCACAGTGAACTTTGAATCCCGTTCAACATCCACACACAGAAAAATCACATGTAATTATTCAGATAGTTGCATGGGTATTATCAATTAAATATGCAACTGGTGCCCAGCTCTGAGGCAGGACCAAAGACTCTACTTTCTAACTGAAGGCCCGGTCAGGCTGGCACAATCTTTTTTTTTTTTAAGTTCTTTTAAAATTTATTTTGAGAGAGAGAAAGCACGAACAGGGGAGGGGCAGAGAGAAAGAGAGGGAGAGAGAGAACCTCAGCAGGCTCCGTGCTGTCAGCACAGAGCCGGACCTAGGGCTCCATCTCAACGACTGCAAGATCAAGACCCGAGCCAAAACCAAGAGCTGGACGCTTAACCAATTGAGCCATCTAGGCGCTCCAAGACTAGCACAGTCTTGAGCCTGTGGTTGCTGAGATGTGTCAGAGCTTAGATGTTCCTAAGTTTATTCTGCAACAGACCCGACACACCAAAGCACAAATTCCTTCTCTACATAAACTCAATGTGGGACGTCAATGTGAGAGGTGTTATCTGTTTTTCTTTTGGGGTTCTGTGATGTTCTTTCCTTGAAAAACTCTTTTCCTCCTTCAGAGTCATCCAGGATTACAAGAAGCGAAGTAAATTAAAGGTTTAGTTTAAGTCTGGCTGGGAAAGCAGTGTCCTGCTG
Organism: Leopardus geoffroyi; assembly: GCF_018350155.1. Taxonomy (NCBI): domain Eukaryota; kingdom Metazoa; phylum Chordata; class Mammalia; order Carnivora; family Felidae; genus Leopardus; species Leopardus geoffroyi. The sequence continues at coordinate 69,041,170 of NC_059328.1, forward strand.
CTATTCTTTTTGATGCATTTGTCCTGTAAATGTTTATGTTTGCCTCTTTATGAAGATTAATTAATAAAAGTCATAAGAACCAATGTTATTGTATGCATTTAGCTGATGAAATGTGAAAAAAAAGAGGGGTATGTTGTTTGCCTTCACATGGAAGTAAGCCATCCTTAGGTCTGGGGTAGCTATTCCAGAGCCTTGCCACACTTTGCTTTGGTGTTTTGAATTTTCATCACTTGGGGCTTGACTCATGTAAAAAAGAACTACTATTTCAAATTTATGTTTGGACATATCACTTTTTTAAAGGGAAGGTGGGAGAACAGCGAACAAACTGTCTGTAGATGTTGTCACCACTTATAAACAGTTTTGCTGAGGGCATTACAAGGTGCGAAGAACTGTCAGCTGAAAGAAAATCTATTGGTTCTCTGGCTCTCCAGCATCTGGGAAAGAACTGAGCAGCCAGTTGAAACCTCATACCATGCAAAATTGTATTAGATTTTTCATAGCTCACTCCCGTTTCCCTTCTGAACAGAGAACCCCTACAGGGCCTTTTCCCACCCCCTCCACATGCAGCCTGATGGATCATCTGAAACTCTCCAGGGCTACTTCCTAAGGAATTACACAAAGAAATATTGTCCGAGTAAAAATGCTAGTAGGGGACCATGCAAATATCTGCACGCATGTCGGAACTTGAAAAGTTGGGGAAAGCTGCTGCCCAGACTTGAGTCTATTAAGTAAGTTTTAAGAAACTGACTAGTCCTTATGGTTGATCAGTTAATCTGTGTTTCCCAGTGAAAGCAGCCAAGGAGCAAGTAATTCTCTACCATGCAATCCTTTGTTACTTGTAAACTACTGTCTTTCACCTTGAAACTGCAGTCTGTGTACAGTGAACCACAGGGTGACGAAAAGACCATGACTCCTAACATTGGCCAACAGAAATCCAGGGCGACATGCCACAGACTTCAGGCCACTCATCTCGACACAATGAGATTAACATTATTACTAGTGATCCCTGTTGTTTACTCACTTAGTTCCAAGTACCGGCCCCTGTGCTAAACAATTAAATGCACATAGTTATCTCATTTAATCTTTCCAAGAACCCTGAAAGGTTGCTCTCTGATTACTACTTTACAGAAGTGGAAATTGAAAACTCACAGAGATCAAGTCACTCACTAAAGTCATGTAGAGAGTAAGGGTGTGTGATACTGACCCGAAAACTGTATTTGCAGCATTTTTCTCTTCCCATGTTTCAAATCTGTTCCCAAAGCTACAGAGTAGATATGCTCCGTGACCAGGAAATGGATTTGGAGAGCCCAAAGCAGCAGGTACCCTCATGAGACTGTACTTACAAGATGGTAAACTTTAATGTCCACGAACATTGGGACAGAATATATGTACTGGATACTGATCACAAGCCCAGTAATCTGGTAAACTTTGGACGAGATTAAGTGCTTATGGGTGTAGAGAAATTTGGATCACTCTATTACTATCTTCAGTCCTCTGCCAAACAGCAAAGAATTCAGCTTCCCTCCCATCCCCAACCATCCGATAGTACATTTCCCATCCCCAAAGACCTAAGCATTTGTTTGGTAGGGGGACCACAAATTCCAGTGTTGCCTGGTGACACTGACTTACACCCTTTCTTTTGGCATATTTAATAGCACCTGTTCGCACTCTCAAGAGCGTCCTGATTTGGACAGTAAGTTACATAAGCATCCCAACTTTAGGTGTTTGTCCCTAGCGTAGGGAAACAAAAAACTCAAATCAGCCTAGCAGTGTTTACTCTGAGGCAATGAGTTTTTCCCACACGTTGTCTTGTCCCTGGCAAACCATGTGGGGATGACGCTGTAGGTTTTGAGAACTCATGGAGTCCCTGGACAGTCTGCCTTGCTGGGTCCTCTTCTGGCCCTGCACACTGTTCCCCTGGGGTTTACTCCCCCTGGGCTGATACATAGGAGGGTGTAGGGAATCGCATGCCTTTTAGCTTTCAAAGATCTGTGGGAGACAGCTACTGCCCAGCTAAGGTGGGATATTTTCATTAAATAAAGTTCAAAGTACAGTTTCTGATGAACCATGCAGGACTCCAAATCGACGCTGAGAACTCTTTTGAATTTGAAACTTTGGCAGCATCTGTGCTCTTAGAGACAAGCAAGCTAGTCCACATTCCACCCCTTCCGCAGAGCAGCTGACACCGCAGCTGGGAACACGCATCCTGCCTCGGCCTCCTGTGCCGGGCGGTGGCGGCAGATGGAAACACTTGTGGGGTTTTCGAGATACCTTTCTCCTTCCTTTCCCCGCTCGGCTATCCGCCCCTCGTTCTTCATAAAACTCTGAGGACGCTTGAAAGAGACAACAACTTCTTCTATTCAGAAGGAACATAGGATTTTGTACATTTAGAAATGACTGTCTGAATTAAAACTTAGTTTGTGAAACTCAGAATCATCATGGTTTTGCCAAAATGCCACCTTCCTCGGAGGCTTCGACTGAAATGTCAAGATTCTGTTTGTAGTCCTGGTGCGTATTTTGAACTGTAACGAAATCACCCCTGTGACTGTTTCTAATGTGTTTTCGTAAAGCCTGGCAAAATTATATAAATAAAATGTCTTCAGATTTTCGTCTTTGCTCAGCTGTGTTGCAAAGGGGTAATCGGACCCCGCTACAAGTGCTATGGAAAAACACAGCTTAGCTGACAAATTAGTGGTATTTGGTGCTAATATTACTAATTCAACATTTGGAAGCGTTGCTCACTGGGGAAAAATAACATGTTCTATAAGTCACAGGAGAAACTAGGGAGATAGTTAATGGGTGTTGGCCCCACTGCACACACTGCTCACAATACTCTTCAAACTGCTGCTGACTTCCTGCCAATAGACGTGGAAGTAATTGTCAACAAGATTTATTGTTCCTTTCACATTTACCCAGTGAGGGAGGAAAGGTTGAAAGAGTTCTGTGAAGTTCAGTACCGACTTCTGCTGAACCATAGCAACGCTCCCTGATTATTGCTAATGTGTGCCACAGAAAGAATTTTGCGTCATTTGAAGCCTTAAAATCATTTCTTGTCGGGACCAAATTCCCCCATTGTCCTCAGTAATTTCTTCGAAGATCAATGAGCTGAGGGCCCGTTTTGTTTGTTTGTTTGTTTTTTCCCGTGGCAAAACAGTTGTTTTGCACGTGGTGAGGCAGTGTCCTTCAGCTACAGAATTAGGAGTTGGATTTAGAGTGTGACCAACTAACCCCACCCTCTGGAACCAACACAAAACCTAACTCAAGAAAGAGAAGGGGGATATTAATTTTGAAATGGAAGGTTTTGCTTGCCAATTTAGAAGATGTCCGTGAAGGAATATACTTGGTTAAAGAAGCTGATGAATATTCAGGAGCTCATGTAGTAACCCCTTCTTTCCATTTCAGTTCTACTGTAGGGACACCTGGTTTGTGTGGACGTATGAAGGAGTTTCTCTTTCTTCAAGTGGCATCTAGCTCTGTAAGAGTGAAGATTATGAGATTGCATTTCCTGTTAGTTGGGTAGAGTTTTCTAAGAGCAAGAAGCAAGCCTATGAGGGTTAAGAAATGCGTCAACTGAGTGTAGACTTCTCAAATCATGCATGCAATGAAACCCACACACACCACTAACACACACAGATTATCTCTTCCTTGGATTTCAGATGGCATTTCCAGGCACAAGGGGCACCTGTCGGCAAAATTTCTCTCTGTAATGAAGGTCATCTGGATGGGAGACAACAGTAGGATGTGAGGACTCCAGTAAGTGGAGAGAGAGCCTCTAGGACTGATTGAGGCAGCAACTGCTGTGAGGACTGTTAACAACTGTGGGGGGAACAAATACATTGGACAAGGAGTCATCTATCTAAGCAGTATTTACACAGGCAGCAGGCATCCGAAAAGGAATGGATTTGGATTATGAAACCCTTTTTTATTCCCTGTGCAAAAAATAGGCGTGATGCGGGAAATCTGAACCTCCTGGCGTCCTCCTTGCCATTTGGACATTTACCATGGTGCTTGTTTTCATACCGTTGAGTGCTTATCCCTTGATTACTTTTTGGAGAGGGAGGAGAACAGATATAAAAGGGACCTATCATTTTTAAATGCCACCTTTCAAAATGTAGATAAAAACGGGGCAGAAGCAGTGTTATGAATAATGCCAGTAATATTAGATGTCAGAGTAGAACATAGAGCTTGCTGTACTGAATCTATGACACAGCCTATTCAGCTTTGTATTTTGTATCTTAGAGTGGCACAAAGAAGTATTTCCTGGGAGGCCACGGTAGCTTTGCACTACAGGAACCTTGATGTCGAAGTAAAACCCTCTGAGGATTAATTATCCAAGAATTCATGAACACTGTTGTTGTTTGGGTATATATATTTTTTTCTTACAGAGCTCCATACCTTTACTAGAAGATATTCATTAATTTATTTGACAAATATTTATTAAGCACCTGCTCTGTATCAAGAGCGTTGTTCCAGGCACTGAGGAGACCAGGTAAAACTCTCTTCCCTACTTGGGCTTATATTCCAAAGGAAAGATCATCTAACAAAAACATTAAAATAAATGGAGGCGAATGAGCTATGGGGCAAGTCAAGCAGAGAAGGTGGCATTTGGGGTATGGGGAGAGAGAAATGATGGTTCTACATTGGGTGGTCAGATTAAGCTTCATTGAAAAGGTGGCATTTGAGTAAAGCCCCAAGGAAGGTGAGGAGTAAGCCATGTATCATCTAGGGGAAGAATGTTCCAAGTTGAGGGAAGAGGAAATGCCAAGGTCCTGGTGATGGAGCAGGCCTGGTATTTTCAAGGAAAAGCAAGGAGGCTGCACGTAGTGGGAAGAAGTGGGGGGTAACTGGGGGCCTATATGCAGCGTCATGTTGGCCATTTAAAGGACTTTGGCTTTTGCTTTGTGCTGGAACTCATTTGAAGGTTTTAAGAAAAGAAAAGACTTGTTTTAAACAATTCACTTGCCATGTTGAGAAGTCTGTAAGGAGGCAAGATTGGCAGTAGAATGACAAATTTGGTTACTGAAATAACCCAGGCAAGAGATGATCCTGACTTAGACAAGAATATTAACCATGGAGGGGGCGCCTGGGTGGCGCAGTCGGTTAAGCGTCCGACTTCAGCCAGGTCACGATCTCGCGGTCCATGAGTTCGAGCCCCGCGTTGGGCTCTGGGCTGATGGCTCAGAGCCTGGAGCCTGTTTCCGATTCTGTGTCTCCCTCTCTCTCTGCCCCTCCCCCGTTCATGCTCTGTCTCTCTCTGTCCCAAAAATACATAAACGTTGAAAAAAAAAAATTAAAAAAAAAAAAAAAAAAGAATATTAACCATGGAGGTGGTAAAAAGTGGTTGGGTGCGGAGAATACTATAAAGGCAATGGGCCAACAAGATTTGCTGATGTATTGAATGTGGAGTGTTTACATAATGAATTGTCCTTAAATCATCCCTGTACAGCATCTACATGTGGACTCGTTTGCCTTTATCTATACTTTTCCTGATTTTGTAAGCTTTGATTGAATTTCCCACCAAGATCTTCACCTTTCTAGGCCAAAGACTTTGAACATTGTCCTCATACAGTGACCTTCTAACCTCACAGGCATTCTGTCTGCCATCCTCTTGACTTCAAGTTTGTTACGATGGTGTTTAGGTGAAAGCAGTGTCCCACGTGAGCTATACTGTGTCTTGATGTGCAAACTCATATTACATTTATCTAGAAAAATTATTACTACTTCTCCTTCCTAGTTCTATGTTCCCTTCTCCCTCCAAGGCATAAGCAATGTATCTAAATGTAAAGCTAATCTGTCAGTCTCAGTACTGAATATGCGTTAGTTACTTAATGGATAGTGTGGGCACCTCTGTCAGTCAGGATTCCTTCAGTAATTCTAATAATAGTAATTTTAAATTATATTTAAAAAGCCCTAGTGGTAGCAAGGAACTGTTTGAGTGCATCATCCTTATCTTCTCGTTGAATTTTCACAGCCTTTCTCTGAAGGAGGTACTAATGAGGAAACTGGGTTTTAGAGAGAGTAGGTGCTTTGCCTAAGGTCAGGCAGCTAGTAAGTTTTATCTCTGGGATCTGCAGCTAATTCTATATCTACTACATTTCTGCCCTCAAGTTTGGTATCCTTGGTGTGATAGTTAATTTTATGTGTCATCTTGGAGGGTGTTTTTGGATCATATTAACATTTGAATCAGTGAACTTTGGGGAAAGCAAATTGCCCTCCATAATATGGCTGGCAGTCATTCAATCAGTTAAAAGCCTAAATAGAACAAGGTACTGGCCTCCCTGAGCAAAAGAAAATTCTCTAGCAGAACTGGAACATTGGCTCTCCTAGGTCTATGCCTATCTGCGTTTGGACTGGAGCTGCACCATTTTCATGGGTCTCCAGCCTACTGGCCCATACAATAGACTTTAGACTTAACTAGAGTCTCTAATCAAGTGAGCCAATATGTAATTTCCGTGTATATTTTATATGCAAACACACACACACACACACACACCCTATTGATTCCATTTTTTTGGAGTTTTCTAATACACTTGGAGTTATTTTTAAATTTTGATTAGTTAAGAGTTACCTTCTAAAGTGCAGTTATCACCAGAGGTTCAATTTAGGACTATTGAAGTCTAATGCACGGCATCAGCAACTTGCTGGGATATAGGATTTCTGCTCACATAAGAACAGTATCTGCCTCCTCTCCATCTTGTCCCTGTGCTAATTTGGGTCCAAATTATCAAGCTCTCACACCAAGTATGACACCATTTCCATCCTTTCTAATGGCGACCACTCTGCATAGCACCACTGTGTTAATTAAAAACAACCCATTTCCTTTTATTCCCTTTTCTGCTTAATGACCTATTATGCATTTCCCTTTTCATCAAGTTGATAGAACATTTTCTAATAGTTTTTTTGAAGAATAATAAAAGTGTGGCTAATTCACCATTCTGGAAGTGTTGTATAATGTTCCAGCTAGAAAACTTAAGCCATGGTTTGTAATTACTGTTGGATATGAAACTGTAAAATTTCCCTTTACAAAATTTTTAGATAAAAACCAAATAAAACAAAACAAATCTCTACCCCCAAGGGCTATTATCCTTTCCACAGATAGGTATCTAGGTGAAGTTTCCAGGATATTGTTGCATCCCACCCACCATTAAAAAAAAAAAAGTAGTTCAAGTCTAGATTTTCAAAGCAGATGTCTTTCAAAGGTGACCAACTCTGGGTTTCTCAAGAGAGATCAACAAGTATTGGAATAACAGAAATTAGTTGAGAGAGAAGGAGAAAATGCTAAGGTTCTGTATTGTTTAAAAATTTTTTTAATGTTTATTTATTTTTGAGAGAGACATGTTTATTTATTTTTGAGAGAGAGAGACAGAGCGTGAGTGAGGGAGGGTCAGAGAGAGAGGGAGACACAGAATCCGAAGCAGGCTCCACTGTCAGCACAAGCCCAACATGGGGCTCAAGCCCACGGACTGTGAGATCATGACCTGAGCTGAAGTCGGATGCTTAACCAACTGAGCCACCCAAGCAACCCTGTTTGTTTGTTTGTTTGTTTTAATGTTTATTTATTTTTAAGAGAGAGAGAGCATGTGAACAGGAGAGGGACAGAGAGAGAGGGAGATAGAGGATCTGAAGCAGGCTCTGCACTGACAGTGGATGCCCCGGTTCTGTGTTGCTTTACAAAAGATTCTGTTGGGGCTCCTGGGTGGCTCAGTCAGTTAAGCATTTGACTTCGGGCCAGGTCATGATCTCGCAGTCCATGGGTTCGAGCCCCACATTGGGCTCTGTGCTTACAGCTCAGAGCCTGGAGCCTGCTTCAGATCCTGTTCTCCCTCTGTCTCTGCCCCTCCTCCCCCCTGCCCGCCCCCCCCCCCCCGCCCCCGGTCTCTCACTCTCTCAAAAACAAATAAACATTTAAAAAATTAAAAAAAAAGATTCTGTCACAGTTACAATTTTTATTTGCACAACTACATAAGGAGAAAAAGCATTTTTTGTAGTCATAGTTGATTAAATAATATGTCTATCAATAAATTAAACTTAATATCTATCAACTATATAATGAATAAACATACTATCAACTATATAATGAGTAAGCATACTTTACTACAACAAACAAATGAAACATACCTCATAGCTTTGAGATTAACAATATATAACATTGCAATTTAAGAAGTCAGAATGTCACAAGAGAATTATCTTTTAAATGTACTAGTTAGAATTTAATTTCATAATATTGAGACACAGATTAAGTATAAAACTGATGGAACAGGACTTTGCACCCAGCCTAGCTATTAATTATATCCTTATTGTTTTGAAGTATCAGACTGGCATGCTTTCTCCCATCTTCTTTTCTGTTCTCACAACACCATGTCAAAGGCCAGCTCAGTGCTCTGTATTCTAAGTATATTGTTCAATATTTCAGCCTTCCATTCTCTCAAAGTTACTGTTTCTGAAACCAGTTATCTCCAATTATCTCTTACAACCCATTTAAATGAAAAATGTTTGAATCTTTTTTTTTTTTAATTAGCATAAGAGCTCTGGCCTTGTGTATCAGGCAGAGTGAGATGCAGAATGAAAGCTCGTAAACAAACCCCTTGGGTCTGATTTTTTTGCTAACTTCTCCATAACTTACTACATGTTTAAGTCTTGTCCAATTGGCCTACCCAAGCCCCCCTCCCAGCCCTTTTTTTTCTATCTCTAAGGGTTGCTAGAGAACTAAATAAGATAATTTATGTTGGGATAAAGTGGCAGGCAAATTGCAATGATTCAAAAACAATTTGGCTTGTAAGATTGTGGACTACTGTAAACCTAAGGATTGGCAAACCATAGCTTGGGATCCAAATCCCATCTGCTGCCTAAGTTTGTAAATAAAGTTTTATTGGAATTAATTCACTTATGTATTGTCTATGGCAGCTTTCACCTCTTAAAAGCCAACTCGAGTAGCTGTAACAGAGACTGTCTGGCCAACAAAACCTAAACTATTTGGTATCTGACCCTTTATAGAAAAAGTTTTCTGATCTCCGCCAAAGCTGATCTTAAGGTCACCATTAAGTAAATAGCTAGCATTCTCTTTCTAAATCATTTGGAGATTTTGCAAAGTTGGAAATATACATTGATATTTGAGAGAAATTCTGGTCCTGTTTCTATACAAACGGCAGGGAAAGACAGATAAAACAATAACAGCCAGTAATAAACTAAGTGCTCCCGCCCCCAAACTCTATGGCAGACTAGAGCGTGGATGTTGCTAGAGGTAAGGGAACACCAAACTCACGAAGGTTGGAGCTGGCTGTTAAATTTGGCATCACTAATTTTCAAGTGGTTCCAAATGCAACAAAATGCTTTCTTCCATAATGATATATATGTGTCTCTTTGCCTGAACTGCATAATGCGTACTAATTAAGATACTTTTCTGCACAAACTTGTTTCTCAGGGAGGAAGTGAACACTCCCACAATCACTTCACTATCCTGAGATTTAAAAAGGAAGTGGATGAACATAAGGGTCAACAACCCATTTTATTAGATTTAAATCTGTTTTTTCCTGTACCTCAGACCAAAAAATCCTTCCCCCCCCCACTTTTTTTTTTTCTCAATCTACCATAGCTGAAGTACAGAATAGCAGTTTTTACCCAACACTCTGGACACAACTATCCTGCTTCTGTCACTCCTAGCTGTGTGACCTTGGGAAGTCACCTAACATCTCTCATTCCCAGTTCCTCACTCATTAAAATGGGATCATAATGGTACTTTCTTTGTATGATTGTTGAAAAGATTCCATGAGTAAATACATGCAGAGTGCTTTTAACAGCATTTGGCTTGTAGAAAGCATCAAAATGCAATTTGCTGTTATTACCATCATTGTAGTGCCTAGTTTTCTTCAGGGGACATTTGCTCCAAAGCTCGAGATGCTTCAAGTTGTGTTCTCAGGTAAGATATGGCTCACACTTTTAGTAAGAGAAAAACAATTACACTCCTGTCAGTTGATACAAATTCAATTAAATGAATATCCATACAGCGGATATTATTTACTTAATACTGTACAAGATTGCTGGAAATAAAAAAAAAAAGCGACACCATCCCTGCTTTCAAATAATTTACAGTCTAGTAGAAGAGATAAAACAAACACACAGGAGACAATTAGAGGCCAACTCAGCAGTAGCATCATCCTCATTATCTCGTCATCCAACTTCTAGTTATTGATCACTTACTCTTGCCAGATTCCATATTTGCTGTTTTACATACATCACCCCTGTAAATTCTTACACACCAATCCTGCAGTGAGATGTTAGTTTTCCTGTTTAACACATGAAGGCATCGTAGTTCAGAGGAATTCTAGGACTTGCCCAAGGTCATACATACAGTGATACTCAGTACATATAGCCATTAAGCAGTATGATTTGAAAAATTCTTCCTCCCCAGGGATCTCAGCAGTGTTTTAAAAAACACTGTTAATTTTGTTTTAAAGATGATTCCTGTTTGTTTGAGTGTTGGTGAGGAGTATTGAAAACTGTCAAGGACGTGTAGCCCGTCCTTTTATATATAGACTTAGTATATATAAAACTGAATTTAGTCAGTTTCAAAATAAGTAATATGGGCTAATCCTATGAATTACATGCTTTGGAAGTTAAAAATAAGAATATGGAAGGTTGGGAAAAATTGGTGAGCAGACTTTGTGAAGGTTTTAGTGATAATTTTTGTGATTATTTTCATTCAGCACCATTGCTTTTTTTGTGTGTTCAAAGACCTGCTCTCGAAGATCAGACATACATTTAAATATACCCGAAAGAGCCTGTAATGTCACTCTGTTATCCCATGTGGATATATTTTGCTTTATACAATAGACATCTTTTTAAAATAAATTGAAACATGATCTCTTGGCATATAGTGGGTGCTTAATAAATACTAGCTAATAAAAAGAATGAATGAATATATTTACATTGAATTTACATTCTAATTTCAGAGCTGCTTTATTTTCCTTTCTGATTGATATTTAATTGGTTGTGGCCTTGCCACTCTAACTTTAATTATGTCTGTCCCAACAGACTCTATAGCAAGTAGTATTAAGTGAATACACACTCACGTGTCTGAGAACTCAGTATTCAAATAACTCCAAAGTATATCGTTCCAAAAAATAAATACTTGTGTAAAAGACAAAACAAAACAAAACATATCTTGATTGTCTGGTCCCTAACTTCAGTGTTTTTATGAGTTTTATTTTTTTAATATCTGCTTTCTATAATATTAGAGATAAGATTGAGCAGGCTTGCTATTAAAATGGGGAAAAACAGAAAGGCATATTTGTGCATGTGTGGGTAAGAGCACAATTTTCCCTGCTGTAAAAGATGTATATAAGGAGAAGATGTGAGATTTTAAAGAATATTCAATCATTTTTGTAATGTTATTGAGAATTTGATATGAAATGGAAACACAGTAGCTGCAATTGTTCCATTAGTCCTGTGCTTCTCCAAATGAGCTTGGAGACTTACCCCCATGGGGATCACCTGGGGCATCTATTAAAATGGGCCCTTCCTGGCCCCATCCTAGGTATATCAAATCAAAATTTCTGGGGTCAGGCCAGAAAACATATTTTTAACACGCGTGCCAGGATATCTTTATACACATTGTGAGTAAGACCACTTCTTCAGTCCTAAAGAAGTCTGTAAAACAGATTAGCCAGACTCATTAAATTTTCTGAAACTGACATTTATTTTTTTTTTAATTTTTTTTTTCAACGTTTATTTATTTTTGGGACAGAGAGAGACAGAGCATGAACGGGGGAGGGGCAGAGAGAGAGGGAGACACAGAATCGGAAACAGGCTCCAGGCTCTGAGCCATCAGCCCAGAGCCCGACGCGGGGCTCGAACTCACGGACCACGAGACCGTGACCTGGCTGAAGTCGGACGCTTAACCGACTGCGCCACCCAGGCACCCCTGAAACTGACATTTAAATAATATGTTCACTAATAGGAAATTTTTATTATACAAAAAAAATATATATCTATATCTATATATCTATATCTATATCTATATCTATATCTATATCTATATCTATATCTACATCTATATCTATATCTATCTATAACTCTCCAGAGCATCAGAAATCCTTCCTAATTAAACAATTGACACATTAAATAGAATGTGGGAGAGTCAGTGAAGAATGAAGAACCTAATAGGAATGAGGACATAATGATTAACATTTATCTCAGAAATTAAGATATTGTCAAGTTTTGATTCGTATGTCAGGATTTACATTGTTCTGGGGTAAACGTGAGGGGGTAAGGGATGAGAAATTTAGTTCTGGCAGGTGACAGAATTTGTAATCTCTAACTCCTATGAAAGCTGCTATATTACTTTCTTTTAAAATCAAACATATTTGACTTCTGCCCAATATATTCATGATTATTATGCAACATTTTAAAGATAAAAATGGTTGTACTGGTACAAGTAAGGTTGCCGGTAAGTGTCAGCATACCGTATTCTTTCTTATAAGGCCCTACTTTGATGATTTTGTTTTGTTTTTTCCTCACTGACACTTAGAATAATTTTTGGCAACCTCCAAGAATTGAAAGAGACAATGATGCTATGTTTATGATGTTAATGTCATAAATACATATTGGGTACTTAATGTTGCATCAGCTTATCTGCTTTGCATATTTTTCCATTAATGCATATTTTTTTTCAATGACTTCTCAAAATCAGCTTCCAAGTAGCTATGACTACTAGGATTGCTGATGAAGAGATGGCTATTTAGAGAACTTAAATACCTCGTTCGATGTCTCACAGTTCCTCAGAGGCAGAGTTGGGAAACAAATTCAGACACATCTGAATCCAGAGTGTGGGAGCTTTAAAATGCATCCTGCCACGTCTGATAAGCTATTCATAATTTGGTAATAGGATAGCGGCATGGGACTTTAATGAGCTAAAGTAAAAAAACCTATCTCCCCTTGTGCTTAGTCCCTTTGTCTGCTATTTTCACCTCATTAGTCTTCTTTGGCCAACCTGGAAAAGTTGTCATATTTGACTTACATATTTGGAATCTTACATGCCTGGGGTTTGCAGACATGCAGTGTGCATTTTTGTCATCTAGAACTATTTTAAGAAAGAATTGAAGACTAGGGCATTGACATTCATCAGGGCAAGCTGAGTAGACCATAAATGATTTTCAGGTCTGGGGTAGACTTTGGAATCTGTCTCTGCTACAAAAGTACCTAAATTGTGGAAGGCTGAGCTTCATCAGAAGTGACAGAACGATTGTGGCACTAGGCCTAGTTCCTATGTCGTTCCTGCCTTGGACAGGCTCAGTGTTCTATTTCCTGTCACAGTGTCAAGAGGGAAAAAAAAAAAATCTCTTTCTTAGGAGTGAAGTTTTCAACTGAGTATCTGAGTAATAATGCTGACATTTTTCCAACTGGAATGAAAAGCTGACTGAACTCCAAGGGAGTCAGAAGCCAATTTGAGGGAGGAAGGTTAGAGGAGAGGAGCAGAGAAAAGTCATGATTTCTGGAATGGATAGGGTCAGGACAGGCAAATGTGGTAGCATAGCTCCACATCATGATGAAAACCAGCTGAGTGTGTGACCTGGAATGGGGTTCAGGATATGTACAATTAAAATGAACATAATTGAGTAATTAAGACAAGAACAATAGGTAAAATAATATCCAGAGTGACCCAATGGAAACAAAGAGCATGTTGCTTGAAAGAAGTTTTAAAACAAAACAAAACACCTCAGAAAAGACTCAAAGGCAGATTTTTCTGAATCATCGCAGTGGGTAAAATGAGGTAGAAGCTTTCAGTGGCTTATGATAAAAAGGTTATATACTAACAGAAATTAAGTGTTGGTGGCTTTCCAATGGTGTATAACTGTTAAGTTGTCATCTCCTAGGACTAATTTCTGTTTAGCAGAGAATGTGAATTTCCTTTAATGACACCCAGCAAAGACAAGGTCTGTCCTTTGGAAGACCAAATGAGAGTTTTCATTGCATCAGGGCATTCCAGAGAGGCAGACATGTTTCTTTTCTTTCTTCTTTCTTTCTTTCTTTCTTTCTTTCTTTCTTTCTTTCTTTCTTTCTTTCTTTCTTTCTTTCTTCCTTTCTTTCTTAAATATAATTTATTGTCAAATTGGTTTCCATACAATACCCAGTGCTCATCCCAACAGGTGCCTTCCTCAATGCCCATCACCCACTTTCCCCTCTCCCCCACCCCCCATCAACCCTCAGTTTGTTCTCAGTATTTAAGAGTCTCTTACGGTTTGCCTCCCTCCCTGTCTGTAACTTCCTCCCCCCTTCCCCTCCCCCATGGTTCTCTGTTAAGTTTCTCGGGAACCACATATGAGTGAAAACATGTTATCTGTCTTTTTCTGCCTGACTTATTTCACTTAGCATAATACTCTCCAGTTCCACCCACATTGCAACAAATGGCTAGATTTCATTCTTTCTCATTGCCAAGTAGTATTCCACTGTGTATATAAACCACATCTTCTTTATCCTTTCGTCAGTTGGTGGACATTTAGGCTCTTTCCATAATTTGGCTATTGTTGAAAGTGCTGCTATAAACACTGGGGTACAAGTGCCCCTATGCATCAGCACTCCTGTATCCCTTGGGTAAATTCCTAACAGTGCTATTGCTGGGTCATAGGGTAGAGAGGCAGACATGTTTCTATCAACTTCTCTGATTAGATAGTAACTTTAGGTTCAGGAGGACAGTTTAACTGAAAGACCATGTGTGCCTAGCACAAGTAAAGAAATTATAGAAGAAGAAGAAGAAGAAGAAGAAGAAGAAGAAGAAGAAGAAGAAGAAGGAGGAAGGGGAGGAGAAGGGAGGGGGGAGGGGAAGGGAGGGGGAGGGGGAGGGGAAGAAAGGCACACAAACACATGGAAATATAGAAGAGAGGGGAATAGTAGACAATTAATTTGGGGGAGATAGAGGATTGAGGAGACAGAGTCTGATTTAGGTAAGGGGTAGCAGAGGATTCTGCAGAACTCCAGAATAGAGGAGAGACATGAAAGAGGCATGACAATGAACACAGAGGGTCTTCATGTGAAACAGTTAAGCTCTCTGGGTCACCTTGCCATCATAGTCCCATCCACTGACCTTGATTCTGACTCTCCATGCCCCGACCACACCTCTAGGCCAGCTTAAAATTTCTACTCCTGACTAGAGGTTCAACCTCTTTCAAAACTGGACTAGAACATGTCTGATTTCAGGTACTCCAGACCCAGTTGAGGATAGGGTGATAAAAATAGGATGACAGATTGACATCTGCATATTAAAAGGTTGGATAGGGGTGCCTGGGTGGTTCAGTAATCATCAGACTCTTGATTTTAGCTCAGGTCATGATCTCACGGTTCGTGAAATTGAGCCCCACATCATGCTCTGCGCAGTACAGAACCTGCTTGGGATTCTCTCTCTCCCTATCTCTCTGTCCCTCCCCCCTTTCTCCCTCTCTCAATAAACATTTAAAAAAATAAAAGGTGGGGTAACTAGCTTGTGAATTTGTTCTGATGCTCTCTCAATCTCTTTCTCCTTCTTTCATCTTCTAGAATGCAGAGAGTCAAAAGGACACCTCCTCTTATTTCCTATCCCCAGGTAAAAATCTGGAGAGAATTTCTCTGAGGAAGCAGAATGGCTCTAAAAGAATAGATGATAATCTTTAAATCTTGACATTGGTGGGACCTTCCACAAAAAAATTTAGCTTGTCACTCAAGGTTCAACACTTAACAAGACCTGCCCTAACACATAGAACTTCCATGACTGTTTTAAGTATCTTACTCTTAAACATATAAAAATAGGGGCACCTGGGGGGGTGGTGTCTCAGTTGGTTAAGCATCAACTCTTGGTTTCGGCTCAGGTCATGATCTCCCAGTTGGTGAGATTGAGCCCTGCGTTGGGCTCTGTACTGACAGTGTGGAGTCTGCTTGGGATTCTCTCTCCCCCTCTCTCTCTGCCCTGCTCCCTTTCTCTTTCTCTCTCCACCAAAATAAATAAACATTAAAAAAATGTGCAGATACGGTCAACAGCTAATGGAGGAAAGTCTCTGACGTGAAAGAAAAAAAAATAATCTGTAAAGTAGAACTTGTAGGAAGCAAAACAGTAGAGGAAACAGAAAACACCTCAAAAGAGACTCTGCCATAATAGTCTCAGAAAAACAACCAAAGATATTCTCTTTGAAGCAAAATAGGATTCTAAAAATAAAACAATAAAAGAAAAGGAAAGAGATTTTAGATATATAACATTTAAAATAAAAGTTCATGGGCCACCGGGGTGGCTCAGTTGGTTAAGCGTCTGACTTTGGCTCAGGTCATGACCTCACGACTTGTGAGTTCAAGCCCCGCGTGGGGCTCTGTGCTGACAGCCCAGAGCCTGGAGCCTGCTTGGGATTCTGTGTCTCCTTCTCTCTCTCTCTGCCCCTCCCCTGATTACTCTGTGTCTCTCTCTGTCTCTCAAAAATAAGTAAGAACATTGAAATATTTTTTGCATAAAAATTCAATCGTCTGTAAAGATAAAATTGAGTACATTGCTCTGCAATTAGAACAAAAAGGTAAAGATGGAAAATGGAGGGGGTGGATAACTAAGAAAATTGTAAGACCAATTAAGGAGATCTAACATCCAGTTCCAGAGAGAGAGAAACAGAAAATAGAGGGGAGGAAACTATAATATATATATATATATATATATATATATATATATATATATATATACATACACACACATACATACACACACAATACATATATATATATACATATATATATTTATATATATATATGTATATATATATATATATATACACACACACATACACAAAGATAGATTTCACTATTGTTAAAGAAATGTCTCCAGGTTGAAAGGGTCTACCAAGTGCTTATAACAATGACCATGAATAAATTTATGAGGACAGAAATATTACTTAGGATGCTGTTTTTCTTTTCTTTTACTGCAAAGGCTAAAACAATAGTGGCTAAAATAAAATGGAAATTTATTTGTCTCTCATATATTAGTCCAAACACGAGCAGTATGCTGCTTCATGGTATGGAGAACTCAAGCTTCTTTTACCTTTTGCTCTGCCATCCTTAAAATGTGGTTTACTCTCTTGGTTTGATGGCTGCTTGAGCCCTCACCATCACATCTATGTCACAACTAGCAGGAAGAAGAGAAAGGGAAAGTGAGGCCATTCCTGCCTCCCTCCCCCTTTTTAGGGCCCACTCCGGAAACTGTATATAATTTCTGCTCACATCCAGTTGGCCCAAAGTTGGTCACAGGATCATCCCGCCTATACAGGAAGCATGGGAATTACAGTCCTCAGTTTGGGCTGCCCTGTGCCTGTTGAATATTTGAGCTCCTCCTACTCAATGAAGAACAGAAGACTGAATTTAATTAAGGAGCAGCTAGAGCCACTGCCACACCCAGAGATAAAGAAGAGAGCCTAGGAGCTCACACAGAGAAACAAGTGACATAAAAGATTAGGGAAAATAGTATTTTATTTCTCATTAGCAACACTTGAAGCTGGAAGATAATGGAGAAAAAAATCTTTTGATGTATAGAAGGAAAAGAATTTTTGTCCCACATAAAAAGAAATAAACTAACAATCAGGTGTGAGAGTTGGAATCAAGACATTTTCAGGCCTGCAAATTCTCAGAAACAAATTCTGTAAGAAATATACTAAAAGCTGTTTCAGCTCAGTGATAGAAAAATTAAAAAAAAAAAAAAGTCACAGGATTTAGAAAACAGGGAAATCCAATACAGGAGAATCATGAAGTGAAATCCTAGCTGAACAGGAGGCCTAGAGAGTAATGCGTCCAGATTGGAGCAGGTCTGAATGTAGGATTTATTTTAAGCCTTAGGTGGCTACAACTCAAGATATGATGTAAGAGGAGTTCCCACTGCCTATGAGAATAGAGAGTTCCTAAGGCTGAGAGTTAGAGCCTTGAGCAAGGGAGAGATTTGGTGGGACTGGAGCTGGAACATGCTTAGGTTCTTCCGGGATCTGGGACTTCATAGGAGGGGATGGGAAGATAACAGCAAGGTAGAAACCTCAGCAGGGCTGAGAGAAAAATCTAAAGTAGAGAGGTCTTGTTTGGAATTTTGGAGAGACATACAGGAACATGAGAACAGTAGAAGAGTCAGAATTTCGTTTGTGTAGGCAAAGATAGGACTTGACTACCCCCAAATTTCCCTCCCATGGAGGGTAGAGTGGAAGAACACATAATTTTCATGCAATCCCTTTGAGGGATGCTGCAAATAGAGCTGGAGAGTGAATTTATCGAGAGGGCTTGGCAAGGCAAGAACTGAAGTCCCGTGTGCTTCAAGGAGACTTCTCAGGCAGGGTCTTAACCAGAAACCACAGCCGGACCACAAAGTATCTCTTCAGATTGAGTCAGCAGGGAACCTGCTGAATTCCTAGAGTGTGTGGCTGAGTTCCCTGGCAGCAGTTATCAAAATTACCTTTTTAGAGACAATCGACCTGCAGCTGAGTTTGTGAGAATTGTGTGTGTGTGTTTGTGTATAGGAGAGAGAGTGCATGTATATGGGAGAGAGAAATGACACTGAGAAATGACATGTTGAGAAATGATAGAAGTGGGGAGATGTGCTTTAACTTATTTGCCTTCATATTTCTAGTGCCTGCCATAGTGTCTGGACCATAAATATTTGTTAAGGAATGGGAAGATGCACAGAAGAAAGCCTAAGGAGAAGGACCTAGAAAGAATACTAAAGACGAGAGAAAATAGTTGGCCAACATATCCAGTTTATGATATTTTATGATTTTGTTAGTAAGAATGTATTATGATGTTGCATTTTTACAACATTAGGCATAAGTGGCAACATTACTATTTGATATTTGACCCACGAACTAGGTAAGTCCAGGCTTACCTGGATTCAACTTTTAAGAAGGTAATTTCCCATTCCTGCTGCGTATATGCTAATTAGTTGAGAAAATGTTTCTACTTCAATGTGGATTAGTGGTCTGTGAAAAATTACATAAATTATCTGTCATTGGATTAAAAAAAGACAGTATTAAAAGATGGAAGGAAAAATTTTGTCTCAGGTGTGAAATACAGGCCCTACAAAGCTAGGATATAAGCCAGAAAAATACTAGTCTGTGTGTCAAAACAATAGTATTCTCTTGAAAGTTTAAAGACCACAAAATAGTGTTGTGATTGTTGACTGAAGCACAAATTTCAACAATGAGGGTTTGGAGAGAATAGAATTTAAGCTAATAACTCAGCCTAGGCAATGATCTTAATCATATATGCCAGAAATAGAAAGAAAAATGTTATTACAGAATTTTTCTATCTGTGGGGACTAAAGAACCCTAAGGATTTTATGAGAAATCTGAATTTTTTTTTTTTTTGGTCTAAAGAGTTTGCAACTCCAACCCCTTGAGATTTGCTCATCAGTAGTTGTTAAGCCTTCAATATATTTTGACAATAGAACATAATAATAATTATTGTATTATATGTATTTGTAGCAGCCTCAACTCTGATATACAGACAATGGGGAAGAGAAGCAATCATTTTGTGCACTTTATTAACTCATTCATTATATGAGGTGACACTGGTTATATCAAGATTGTATAATAATAGTCTATTCTAAAGCATGGATTTTTTTTTCATAAAACAGCATGAGTGTATCATGCCAGAGTAATATGAATGTGAAAGAATATCCATCATAGAATAATAAAGGAAGGATGAAATCATTTTACAAAATGAGACACAGAATTCATTTGCTCAAGTAGCTGCCAGTTGGCTGTCTGATAAAAGAGCTAATGCATAAGAGTCAGGTTATAGACCTAGGCATTAATAGTAAAGATGGCATTTCAGTCATTGTGGGTGGTATGCCACAGGCACTACAGTGTGTGTGGAGGAGTGGACTGCTGAATATATTAGCTCTGCTTGCAGTACCGGATGCTAATTCCAGCAGCTTCGTTGTGTGATCTTGACTATTCCTAGCGTTTTACCTCTCTCAGCTATAATGAGCCATAGTTTCTTCATCTGTGAAATAAGGGGGCTGGACAGAATCTTCTCCCACTTTGAAAATACTATCCACCTATGATTTCAACTAAAGGAGAGACACAGTTAATAACCACAGCTCTAAGGATTGACTTGTCTGCTGATCAATTTCAGGAGCTCAATCTCTGCCTAACAGGAAATACTGTGGAAAATGCTTACAAATGATTGTGTAAAGGATGTCTGAGAAGGAAAAAAGAAACTCACAGTGTCTCTGACTGCTGGATATATGGAGATAATGGGGAGTATTTGTATCTATTGGTTAACCTTGGCAATGTTCTACTGTGTGGAGGTCACGTAGAAAGCTTTCCCTGGATTAAAGAAGCAGGCGGGAGAGGATCTTGTCGTAGAGAAAGCTGAGTGAGGGAATGAGAACCAGAGTGCAGAGTGTGTGTACATGTGTGTGTATGTGTGCATGCACACGCAGACAACTATCTTCCTGTGTACACATGTGCATTTCCCGCTGAGAGAGAGAGAGAGAGAGAGAGAGAGAGAGAGATCTAGCTAATCTACAGTTCCTTTGCTTTCCCAGTATTGCTTGGCAGAAGTTTTACTTGAATATTCAAACTTGAAAAAAGTTCAGGATTTTTCTGGTGAAGCACAGATGCAGATAAAAGTTTCCTGTTGATTTCAGAGTCCTGTTATAATTGCAGGATTTTAAAATCCTGGGTTTTAAGAATACAGTTTGAAATCTGTCAGTCTTTAAAAAAAAAAAATCATGTCTCTATGTCCTTTCTGCTACATTGGGCAGGTAAAGTATACAGTTAAAATGATAATACAGAAAGCATTTTTGAAAATAAATTATAGCCTGTAACAGTGGACGAAGTCAGATGGAAAATTTAACTCCTGAAGAATTAATTGGTCAGAGATACAGTGAGCTAAAGATTATGCATTTGAAGGAAGAGTTGTGGGTTTTGAGTTATTAACATAGAATTTGTGTCATTTAGATATAGTTTGAAATCTCTTCCTATCCCGTTACCAACTGTTTGACTTTAGGCTATTAATGTTTTTAAACCAAAGTTTTCCCATATGAGAAAAGAGGATTATATTTCCTATCTCATGTGTTGTGAAAAGTGAAAAGATTATGTATGGAATGCACTTAACACAGTGCCTGGCACATAGTAAGTGGCTGATAAATGTTGATTGCAATCTTTTTTTAACACTCATTGCCACACAACAGGTGCTCAAGAAGCATTTGTTTAATGAATATTCCTATAGTCCTGGATTCAGGAAACCAAAAATGTCATGCTTAATATTGGCATGGCTAATTGAAACTTCATAAAAATTTAGTCCCACACCAGTCCAACACAGCATACAGCATCATGCTTTCTTCTGTTTGGTCCTCTGGGGGTAAAGACAACTGTTATTCATGAAGTGCCTAAGAGTTATGGGAAGGAAAATTACAGGCATATCTCCAGAATATTGCAGGTTTAGTTCCAGACCACTGCAATAAAGCAAATATTGCAATAAAGTGAGTCAAATGAATTTTTTGGTTTGCCAGTGCATATAGAAATTATGTTTACAGTATATTATAGTCTATTAAATGTGCAATAGCATCATGCCTGAAAAAACAATGTTTATACCTTAACTAAAGAATACTTTATTACTCAAAAATACTAACCATCATTGGAGGCTTGCTTCAGAGAGCCATAATCTTTTTGGAGGGAAGGGTCTTGCCTCAGTGTTAATGGCTGCTGACTGATGAAGGCAGTGGTTGCTGAAGGTTGGGGTGGCTGTTACAATTTCTTAAAATAAGAGAATTATTAAGTTTGCTATATTAATTGACTCTTCCTTTCAAAAATATTTTTTGTCTAGCATGTGAGGCTGTTTGATAGCATTTTACCCACAGTGGAACTTCTTTCCAAATTGGAGTCAGTCTTCTCAAACCCTACCACTGCTTTATCACCTACATGTATATAATAGTCTGAATCCTCTGTTGTCATTTCAACAGTCTTCAAGGCATCTTCAGCAGGAGTACATTCCATCTCAAGAAACCACTTTCTTTGTTCATCCATAAGAAGCAACTTCTTATCCACGTAAGTTTGATCATGAGATTGCAGCCATCCAGTCACATGTTCAGGCTCCACTTCTAGTTCTAGTTCTCTTGCTGTTTCCACCACATCTACACTTACTGTCTCTGCTGAAGTCTTAAACCCCCTCAAAGTCACCCAGGAGGGCTGGAATCAACTTCTTCCCAACTACTGTTAATGTTGATATTTTGTTGACCTCTTTCCATGAATCGCAGATGTTCTTAATGGCATCTATAATGGTGAATCCTTTCCAGACGGGTTGACTTTGCCAAGATCCATCAGAAGAATCACTATCTATGGCAGCTATAGACTTAAGAAATGTATTTCTTGGGTCTCCTGGGTGGCTCAGTCGGTAAGCGTCCGACTTCAGCTCAGGTCATGATCTCACAGTCTGTGAGTTCGAGCCTCTCATCGGGCTCTGTGCTGACAGCTCACAGCCTGGAGCCTGTGTCAGATTCTGTGTCTCCCTCTCTCTCTACTCCTCCCCCACTCACACTCTGTCTCTCTCTCATTAAAAAAAAAAGAAGTGTATTTCTTAAATAATAAGGCTTAAAAGTTGAAATGGATCCTTAATTCATGGGCTGCAGAATGGATGTTGTGTTAGCAGGCGTGGTGAAAACAACATTGATCTTGTGGTACATCTCCATCAGAGCTCTTGGATGACTAGGTTCATTGTCAATGAACAGTAATATTTTGAAAGGAATCTTTTCTTCTGAGCAGTAGTTCTCAACAGTGGGCTTAACATTTTCAGTAAAGCATGTTGTAAACAGATGTGCTGTCATCCAGGCATTGTTGCTTCCTTTATAGAGCATAAGAAGAGTAGATTTAGCATAGTTCTTAAGGATTCTAGGATTTTCAGAATGGTAAATGATCATTGGCTTCAATTTAAAGTCATCAGCTGCATTAGTCCTAACAAGAGAGTCAACCTGTCCTTATGAAGCTTTGAAGCCAGGCATTGACTTCTCCTCTCTGGGTATGAAAAGTCCTAGATGGCATCTTATTCCAGCATAAGGCTATTTTGTATACATTGAACATCTGTTGTTTAGTGTAGCCACCTTCATTAATTAGCTAGATCTTCTGGATAACTTACTGCAGCTTTGACATCAGCACTTGCTGCTTCTCTTTGCATTGCTTCACAGAGGAAGCTTCTTTCCTTAAACCTCATGACTCAGCCTCTGCTGGCTTCCAACATTTTTTCTGCAGCTTCCTTACTTCTCTCAGCCTTCATGGAATCGAAGAGAGTTAGGCCCTTGCTCTGGATTAGGATTTGGCTTAAGGGAATGTTGTGGCTGGCTTCATCTATCTAGACCGCTAAAACTCTCTGCATATCAGCAGTAAGGCTGTTTTTCAATTCATGTGTTCGCTGGAGTAGCACTTTTGATTTCCTTCAAGAACTTCTCCTTAGCATTTATAATTTGACTAACTGGTGCAAGAGGCCGAACTTTCAGCCTACCTTGGCTTTCTTTAGACATGCCTTCCTCACTAAGCTTACTCATATCCAGCTTTTGATTGAAAGTGAAAGACATGCAACTCTTCTTCTCAGTTGAACACTTAGAGGCCATCGTAGAGGTATTAATTGGCTTAATTTCAGTATTATTGTGTCAAAAGGAATAGGAGGGCCTGAAGAGAGGGAGAGAGATAGGGGAACAGCCAGTTAGGAGAATAGTCAAAACACACACAGTATTTATCAGTTAAGTTTGCTGTCTTATATGGGATGGTTGTGGAGCCCGGAAGCAATTACAATAGTAACGTCAAAGATCACTGATCACAGATCAGCATAGCAAATATAATAATAATGAAAACATTAGAAATATAGTGAGAATTACCAATCTGTGACATGAGACACAAAGTGAGCAAATCTGTTGGAAAAGTTGTTGCTAGTGGATTTGTTGGATGCATGGTTGCCACAAACCTTCAATTTGTAAAAAATGCAGTGTCTGCAAAGCACAATACAGTGGGGTCTGCTCCTACAAGCAGAGGTCAGGGTATGGAGGCTTTGACAAAGAGCAGGCCTAGTGGGAGGTGGACGGTATGAGAGGGAGGCTTCAGAAGCAGTAGAGGCAGACATTGAGGAGAATGTAAAGATGACCAATCACAGAGCACCAGCTCAAGACCCATTCTTTCTCTTCTTTCTCTCCTTTCTCCTTCCTTGCCTTCCCCTTATCCTCCCTCCTTCCCTCCTTTCCTCCATACCCTCCCTCCTTCCCTCTCCCCTCCATACCTTTTTTTTCTCTCCCTTCCAGCTTCCTTTTCTTGGCATTCCATTCTCCTTACTCCTGTTCTCAGCAAGTGATTGTACTTGGGATTTTACTTGGGAAATGTTGACAAACATTTTGACCATGTCTTATAGTGGGCCAGGCATTTTTGAGATCTCGGTAACTTTCAAACTGCTTGCTGTGAAACCTGCATTTTCTACAAGACGCTTCTATTGAGTTTCACGTTTAATTCATCTAAAATTATACTTCATTATTTTAAAAGCTGTAGCCAAAACCACAGCAAAAACCCAAAACAAAAACAACAGACTCTGCCACGTATTTGCCAATTTTTAGCACTTTAGAGACTATCAATTTTTAGCATTTTAGAGACTATCAAACCATGTACACAGGGTTTAACTTGTTTTCATGAAGATTTTGTGCTCTGGTTCCTTTTGTTTATTTACACATATATTGGACCTTCCTCCAAACATGTAATTCACCAGGAAGGCTGGAGCTTTTCTCTGGTCTTTCCTTGAATTCAAGCCTGTACATGCCTGCTCATGTAAAATGATACGAGTGAGTTCACTAGTTCAGCACATGTGTGCTGTGCTCCAGTAAATGCCAGGCAAAGCTCAGGCACATCTGCTCCCTCACGCTCTTATCGTGGCTTATTAGACAATTGTGCAGTAACAGGTGAACTCTACACACTGCATCATGACCATATTTTACTAACAAAGTGTCAGATGTTACCTGCCTAAATTAAATATACACACAAGTGTAATGGTTAAAATTGGGGTGGGATAACTGCTGTTCAAACTAGACATCACTAATTAAAAACAGGAAGTTTCAAAAGAAAATAGAATTTCATGGTTAATTCCATGAAAATTATAAGGATCAGATGACACAAGTCAAGTTATACCAGCCCCAAATCTAGTGCCCTCTATACAAAGTCCTCATTGTGTTTGTGAAATTAAGTTTTGCAAAGTTCTTTATTCTGTGAATTCTGACATGTTCTGAAGTTCTGGAATAAAGGTTGACTATAAACGTAAGTCTTCCAACATCTTTTAGTACGATTTGAACCACCATTTAATGTTCTTGAAAAAGTATGCTTGAAAATGTAAATCGGTCAATAAAAAAGTATTTATAGCACCATTTGAAGTTATCATGTAAGTAAGAGGAAAGGCACAAGATATCAGGAAAACACTCATTCAACCCTCTGCTATTGATTTTGCTACAGTCATGGTGAATGAGCAAGCAGTGAGTATACACTTATTGCCATTCCTTTAAAATACTGTGTGAAAAAGATACTAAGAAGCTGCTCATGAAGAATTGTTTATTTCAAAAAGTGAATTATGTGAAACCATTACAATTCAACTGGTTCAAGGTATGAACACTATGCATTATACCAATTTTTTTTTTTTTTTTTGTCAGTAAGATAGGACCAAATGAGTAAACACAAATGGTATATATTTACTGAGTAAAATCCTTGAAGGACATACAACAGGGAAAAGTGTTTAAGTTTTATTTTAATTTAAAAAGGTTCTATCAAATCAGTTGTCAAAAATGGATCAGTGTTGCAATTAGCATTGAGAAAGTAAGGGCGGGAAAAACTATAGGATTTGCAGTATAGGAGCAGTTGCCAAAATGAGTTCAAATAATTGTGGTGTATTGAGTAGACAGTCATTTGCTATTAAGCAGATTAATGAGCATCTTTTAAAACAGTCTTTCATTTTCTGATAGAAATTGCCAAATTTTAGAGGTGTACTCTCTGCAATGCAGAATTTTTGGTATTATGTATGGATATATATATATATATATATATATATACACACACACACACATATATATACATACATACATATACATATATGTGTATATATATATATTTTATATATATATATTATATAATATATATTATATATATTATATAATATATATTATATATATATTATATATATTATATATATATAAAATTGAAATTACTTGGTTCTGCCAAGGCCAAGTGCTGATACAAATCTTTCAAATGAGACAAGAAGTCTTTTTTTTTCCTCCCTGGTAATAGCACCATTAATAAAGCCTCTCTTAAAATATGGTTTTGCTTGCTGTGTCTCTTGTTGTCGACATTTTTAATAAGCTGAAGAAACCCAAAATGACAATGCTAGCCTGCTATGTTAATCTCATTTACAACTACCTATAAAGTTTGCAATAAAATTGAAACTTAAAATTTGGATTCAACATAAAAAAAGTAAATTTGCTTCTTATAAAACTCTGAGTAAATATGTGATAGAAATGGGCATTGAAATATATGAAATTAGTAACATTATTGAATGTCTCATATTTCAAGATATGTATATATGTATATATGCACATGTTTTCATATATGTCAATGAAAATTTAAACTTGTTGAGAAAAACCATTCATCAAATGTTATTCTGAAATTTTACTAGTTATTCAAATTGCAAACACAAATTTCGTACTACTCTTTCAAGATTCTGTATGTATTTAATTGAAGATTTCTGAGTTTACAAAGAGAGATGTTAAAATAATTCATTCGTCATCTGTGTAGATCAGAATTTTCTGTAGCCTGTGCAACCAAAACAAATGCAGAAATAAATTGGATACTCATGCTGAAATCAGATTACAACCATCAATTGTGGTGCCTGGTTTCAAAGGTTCATGTATAGTCCAGTAATCTTATTTTCTTATCGATTGGCTTCCTGAGTTAGTATTATGGATTCAAACTTATAAAATAAATTCATACTGGAACATCATTTGTATATTTTTTATGTTGGAGTGATTTGCCCAATATTTCATTTTGTTTCATCTCACTTTTTTATTTCTTTTCACTTCCATGGCTATGCTGTCTTTCATTTATATTCATTGAACATCTATTCTATGCCAGACAGTGTTCTAGGTTCTGGAGATTTAAGGGTGAACAAACCAGAAAAGATCCCTCATTATGTGGAGACTACATTTCTTTAGGAAAATAATAAAACTGCTATTCAAATTTTGAAAACTAGGTCCTTAGAGTTTCATTTCTGCAGCAAGGAGGAACCAACCTGAATCTGCAAGTTCTTCTTTTCCTATACATGCTGTATGGAGCAGACTTCCTAGAGCAGTTTGGAACTAAGCAGTGAGCCGACTTTAGAATAAAGGCAGGAAGAGCCCTGGATACATTTGGTTCAGAGTGAGTTGCTCAGAACCTCAGCTTTAAAGTCTGAGGTCTTCTGTGTGGGGCCAGAAGGAAATAACAAAATAAAACTGTATTATTTGCAAGCTCTGTAAGTTCCCAAAGCACACACACAGGTGCTGCCATTTGTAGTCTGTAGTAGCTTAAGAGTTCTGAACGTGACCTAGAAGAACCAATCAACAAGTATTTATTTATTTATTTATTTATTTTTTTTTTAAATTTTTTTTTTCAACGTTTATTTATTTTTGGGACAGAGAGAGAGACAGAGCATGAACGGGGGAGGGGCAGAGAGAGAGGGAGACACAGAATCGGAAACAGGCTCCAGGCTCTGAGCCATCAGCCCAGAGCCCGACGCGGGGCTCGAACTCCCGGACCGCGAGATCGTGACCTGGCTGAAGTCGGACGCTTAACCGACTGCGCCACCCAGGCGCCCCATCAACAAGTATTTATTAACCACCCGCACATTCCTAGGTATTCAATGAGAAATAAATAAGAAATATTAGACATTTTCTCTATCCTTTAAGAAGTTTGACAACTAACTCTAAAAGAAAACTAACCATTCATCATACCAGGCACAAATAGACAAAACTATCTGTGAAGCCACACTTAGAATGGAAAAATAAATCTGATGTTCCCTATCCTAGGGCTGGATGTAGTCAGTATTACTGTAATACAACCTAGAATATTATACGGCCATAAAATAAAGACTTTCAATCAGTGTGCCATTGACTTTAAAGCCATAGGTATTTCAAAAACAGAAGAAAATGAGGTATAAAGTGTAAGAAAATTCAGGAGAGGTAGAAGGACACCATTTGAGTCAGTGGTATGCTAGAGCTGGCTCATGCAATCTCCCAAAGGTATTTTTTTCCCCAATTCTGCGTTAAGGATTGACATGTTGATTGCTGAATACTGGTCATGATGGAAAATATTTATACTGTGGAAAATGGCAAATCTACAAATGGCAAAAACTACAAATCATGTTTTTCTGTTCTTTCTTGATGTGCGTGTTTGTGTGTATGTGTGTATGTTTCTTTTAGTGGAGAGTTGCCTGATGAACATACCGCTGGTCTGTTTGCTTGCATAGTAGAAGGATAGGTAGTGACTGAGGAGTGGAGTTCCATTTGCTGAACAGAATCATGGATCTGTGTTTGCCACTGTTGCCTAATAAGGTTAGCAAATGTTTGTGCATGAAATGAATAACTTAGAAAAGTAATAGGAAAAGAAAGTCTTAAGGCCAGACCCACTCTGAGGAATTCGGTTTCCCATGGAGATATGCCGTTGTGCTTTTGTGTCCGTATAGTGCCTAAGAATAATCAAGAGCCATCTGCTCCCAATCTATGCGTCACTCAGAGGTGCCTTCCCTTCACTCTCCCTCATCAGTTGACCCTTTCTGAGTCTCTTCCTCTAAAACATTTGTTTCATCACATCTTATCAACATGTCAGTAGCTTGTAGGGGCTCAATGTGGAAAGCATTTCCTTGGATTATACTTTAGGATCCAATAGATTTGGGCTCAATCCTGGCTCTCCTTCTCATTTACTCTAGGACTATGGGCAACTCGATAAGGTGACTTGGCTTCAGTTTCCTCATTTGTTAAGTAGAGTTAATAATATCTTCTTCATAAGATAAAGAGATATAAATGAAATAATATATGGGTGTAGAGGACCTAATGGTATTCCTGGAGGAATGCAGGAACTCTCATTATTTTATTATATATAAGTATAAACATATAAACACATATTTCTAGCTCTTCTGGCTCCCTGGCTTTTTTCTTTTTTAGAATTGAGATATCATTAACATATAATATCAGTTTCAGGTGTAATGAATCAATATTTGTATATATTTTGAAATGATCACCACGTAAATCTAGTTAAGATTTATTACCACACATAGTTACAGTTTTTTTTTTCTTGTACTGAGAACTTTTAAGATTTACCCTCTTAGCAGCTTTCAAATATATATAATGCAATATTATTAGCTATAGTCACTATGCTGAACATGACGTTCCCAGGACTTATTTATTTTATAACTGGAAGTTTGCACCTTTTGACCCCTTCACCCATTTTGCCCACTACCCAACCGTGCCTCAGGCAACTACCAATCTGCTCTCCGTATCTGAGTTTGGTGGTTTTGTTTGCTTGCTTGTTTTAGAGTACACATATAAATGGAATCATGTAGTATTTGTCTTTCTCAGTGTGACATTTCATTGAGCCTAACAGCTTTAAGGTCTATCCATGTTGTTACAAATAGCAAGATTTCCTTCTTTTTTATGGCTAAACAATATATTGTTTTTCACAGTGGGTGCACCAAGTTACATTTCCACCAACAGTGCACAAGTATTCCCTTTTCTCTGCATTCTTGCCAACACTTATTATCTCTTGCCTTTTTAAAAAACTATTGTTTTAGAGACAGAGAGAGAGAGAGAGAGCGCATGAGTAGGGGAGAGGGGCAGAGAGAGAGAGAGAAAGGGGGGGAGAGAGAGAGAATCTTAAGCAGGCTCCATGCCCAGCATGGAACTCTAAGCAGGGCTCAATCCCATGACCCTGGGATCATGACCTGAGCTGAAATCAAGAGTCAGATGCTCAACGGACTGAGATACCTAGGCACCCTTTTGTCTTTTTGATATTAGCAATTCTACAGGGGACAGGTGATATTTTATTGTGGTTTTGATTTGCAGTGCCCTGATGATTAGTGATACTGAGCATCTTTTCATGTACCTATTGGGCATCTGTATGTCTTCTTTAGAAAAATGTCTATTTAGATTCTCTGCCCATTTTAAAATTGGGTTATCTTTTTTTTTTGCTATTGTGTTGTATGAGTTCTTCATATATTTTGGGTATTAACCATATATATATATCTATATATATCTAGATATGTATAGATATATATACATAGATATATATACATATATCTATACATAGATATAGATATCTATATCTATATATATCTACATATATTAGATATAGATATCTATACCTATATATCTATATCTATACCTATATCTATATCTACATATATATAGATATAGATATCTATATCTATGTATATCTACATATACATAGATATAGATATCTATATATATCTACATATATAGATATAGATATCTACATATATCTACATATATAGATATAGATATCTATATATATCTACATATATATAGATATAGATATCTATATATATCTACATATATATAGATATAGATATATATATATAGTTTGCAAATATCTCCCACTTGGTAGGTTGGCTAGCTCCCCAACTCTTAAGGAAGTGTTTATGCAAGTTTGTTATCTGGCTAAAGATTTCTTCTGTGTTATAAATATGACACAATGCCCTGTTTACCTCCATAGACTTTTGGAACAGCAGGAACAGTCTCATTTTTATTGAGATATATGTAGAGGGGGAGGCTGGTTGACAAAACATTTGCTTGACCAAAAAAAAAAAAGTAAAGAAGTTTAAAGGATAGTTTTTGAAATAGTTTTTCCGAGTTTGTGAGATAATATCTAGATAATGCCAAAGTGAGATAATATCCAGATTGAATGCGGTACTGATGTAAGAGGGTGCTGTAGTTTCTATTTTTGTATACAGTCAGATTTATATAGATGCTTATACTTTGATGCTAGAGTTTAAGAGTGGTGCATGCACTGTAATCTGGCATCACTCAGAGCAGTAAAACATCATCATGCACATTAATGTAACTGTGATAGTACTTTTGTGATATTAAACCAATGTATTTGTCAGCCTAAATCATGTTTCCTTTTAGCATTCTATTCCTAAGCCTTTAGGGAATGAGAGAGAATGGTTCATTCCTGGAACCCATAAGGTCATTGATGTGCTTTGAATCTCAAGGCTGGCTGTTTTGAGTACAAGGCAGTAATAGTGATATCCAGACAATCTCAAAAGAGAAAAGCATTTTCCAAACTCCTTTGGTCCTTTTATTTACAAGATTCAGACATGGATTACTAGAGAGTAGAGGGTTTTTTTTGTTTGTTTCTTTGTTTTGAATATGTCTGGAGTAGATAAAAGAACAGGATATAATAAAGAAATAGAAGATCTACCCCTTCCTTTGCTCATGAGTTATGGGAAAAGTAAGACCAAGGTAAAGCAAAGAATTATACTTTGTGTTTTCTTTTCCTTTTTTTGGAAAGGAAATTCAAAGGAGGAGTATCAAAGAAGGATCTACATGTTGTTAAGGAGTCCAGGAACATGGCTGTGAGTTTATGTTTGTGTGTGTGTAGTAGCATAACTTTCTTGGGCATACAACTAAAGATTACAACCATTTAGAACAGGGATTAGCAAACTTTTCTTGTTAAAACTCAGATAATAAATATATTAGGCTTTGTGGGCCATGTGGGTTTTGTTGCAACTACTCAACTCTGCTGTTGTAGTACAAAAGCTGCCATAGACAATACATAAATGGATGGGTGTGGCTGTGTTTCAGCAAAACTTTATTTATAAAATCAAGTAGTAGGCTGGATTTGGCTTTCAGACTATAGATCACCAATTTCCACTCCAGGAGACACTGCATATGTGGATATTTCCAACATGTCACAGGGTTTCTGTGAGGTTATGTAGGGGTGCTATGAGAACTGGTAGACCACCAGGGGACTGAAATCAAGACAGAGAGGCTACTGTTTTTGAGGGAATGATGACTGGAAATTAATGGCTGGGACCAGCATGCAACCCTCCAAAATGCCAGAACATGTCTTAGTCATCAGTAGTCAAAAGACAAGCAAAAGGGTCCAGAGGACACCAGGGTATCTGAGGTCTCCTCCATCTACAGAACCTTGAGATCGTATAAACTTCATCACAGCCTTGGCCACCCAAAGTATTCAGACATCATCCTGGCAAGATGCAGGGGGAGAGGATGCAGTTTGAAAAACTGAGCTGTTACTGAACAGACTAAGTGGTCCAAATGGAATCAGACACAATTTGCTGGGTTGCATTATATTTAGTTCTGTACCCTTTCCTACCCAGCAGAGAGAAAGTAATTATGAGAATTTGGTGATTTATGAGAAAGTTGATGTTAATAACAGAGAACTTAGGAGTCCATTCTCTTTGCATGTCTGAGTGTAGTGCTAGTAAATTCTTGCCTTGCTTCTGGTGTCTTGATGCTGAAAGAGGCCTGCTCCCCTTGATAGACATGGTCATCTTCTTCTTACCCTACTCCCATTCCCAAACCATACTTTAATACCCCCAGAGGAAGAGCATGGACAAGGAAGTACTAAAAATATCTTTCACTTATTCCCACCAATAATACTTTGATGAGGTTTACTTTTTATATTTAATATTGGAAAATTTTTTTTCATATTTCAAATATGAACACAGTTTTTTTTTTTTTTTAATTTTTTTTTTTTCAACGTTTATTTATTTTTGGGACAGAGAGAGACAGAGCATGAAC
Source organism: Leopardus geoffroyi (assembly GCF_018350155.1). Classification (NCBI taxonomy): domain Eukaryota; kingdom Metazoa; phylum Chordata; class Mammalia; order Carnivora; family Felidae; genus Leopardus; species Leopardus geoffroyi. The sequence goes on from NC_059328.1 coordinate 69,073,973, forward strand.
GGGGGAGGGGCAGAGAGAGAGGGAGACACAGAATCGGAAACAGGCTCCAGGCTCTGAGCCATCAGCCCAGAGCCTGACGCGGGGCTCGAACTCACGGACCGCGAGATCGTGACCTGGCTGAAGTCGGACGCTTAACCGACTGCGCCACCCAGGCGCCCCTGAACACAGTTTTTTAAAACACACTTAGTTTTGATTCTGATACTCATCTGTAGGGATGTCTTTCTTCCATGATATGTAGTCACTGCTTCCGACCACCTACTCTCCTCAGTGCTCAACTCATGGAGAATCACTGAGCTATCTGTATATTACTCAGTCAAGGGGAGGTGATGTTGCATAGTGGAAAAAGTAATTTTTCTGGGAAACATACTTCTGTGTGAATAGATTCTTAGTGTTTTTGAAAATAGTGTAATCCCTGTTATGGGTTGAACGTGTTCCCCACAAAAGATGTTTAAGTCTTAACCCCTGGTATTTCTGAATATGACCTTATTTGGAAATAGGGTCTTTGCTGATGATCAAATTAAGATGAGATTATGAGGGTGGGTTCTAATCCAATATGGTTGGTGTTCATATAAAGTGGGGAAGTTTTGACACAGGCAAATAGCTACAGAAGGAAGACTATGTTGATACAGGGAATGCATCCCCCATAAGCCAAGGAATATATAAGATCATCAAAAGCTAGCAGGGAGGCATGGAGTAGATTCTTCCTCACAGTCCTCAAAGGGACTCAGCCCTTCTGGCAACTTGATTTTGGACTTCTAGACTCCACAACTGTGAGAGAATACATTTCTCTTCTTTAAGCCAACCCGATATGTGGTACTTTGTTAAGGCAGCCCCAGGAAACTAATATGGTCCCCTTCAATGTTTCCCTTTGGAGAATATTCAAAAGTTAAAGAGCCAATGCTTCCAAATGAGCACACATGGTTAAGATGTCACCCTAACTCACCCTGTAATCTCCAGTTAGTTCTTGCCGAGTATCTTATTGAACACACTGAACTAATTCTATAGATTTCCATCTACTTCTAGATAAAAATACCTTTTTTTAATCGGACTCTTATGCAAGTGTATACAAATCACAATAGAACAGCGTCATCAAATGCCTTCTGGTGTTTTTCAAGCCAGGACCCCTGGTCCTCAATCTGGCCTTTTTTTTTTTTTTTTTCTTTTCTTGCTAGATCTGGATTTTTGATGCTGGCACCCAGGGTAATGCAGGAAGGTCCCAATCCTGATACTTTTTTTTTTTTCTCTATTAAGTTCTTAGAATTTTTTCCTGGAAGCCATAAAACAAAGACTTTTTGTCTTTAGAGTAAAAGAGAAATACAAAGTAGGTAATTATCCTGTTAATTTTAAGGGCATAATTTTAAACCCCAAGGTGAATACTTTTTATTGGAATTATCCACTTTGGCTGGGTGGAGAAAGCCAAAGAAAACAAGCATGACAGACTTTGGTTTCAAATCTGTGGCTTCTGCCCTCTCAGAGAATGATTTGAGTTTTGAGGCTGAATTTCTTGTGTTGCCAGGTATTCTGTTGGTGTACAGGATATTTTTGTGCTGTTCTTTAGCTTGTGTGCAATAGTATTATGTAAGCTGTACCATAGGGAGAAAGATATGATTAAAAACATTTGTGGCTCATCGTTAAATATAGAAATCATTATAATTGGATTAATTTAGGAAATACACAATGATGCCTGAGTTTCCCCTTGAGAACAAAATATACATTGAGAGCTACATTTTCAAGAAAGCAATTGACTTTCTTGCATAAAAATTACAGATTCTTAACTTAGACTCCCTTAATCCCAGGCCTCACTTAAAGAAAATGTAACATCTGCATGCCATGTTAGGTGATATTTTTGCTGGAGTCAAATCCATTTCTTGAAATGGTGAATCTGGATTTTTGCAGGTGAATGTAGCACTGCTCCATGAAAATTTGGTCCTAGAGGTACAACCGGAATTTAGCAAATGCCACTGGAAGCAGTTACATCAATCCAAGTAGGAGAAAGGAGAGTAGCAGATGCAGAAAATGTAAGTGATGGAATAGTCATATAACAAAATACTTCCAGCATATCTTTTGTTATGTAATGTTACCCATGACATGCCTATCAGTAATATTGTCAGAGGCTGTAATTGAAGAGATATATTAATTATTATCAGTCACCTCCAGCACTCTTATGGCTGGTGGAGTGATGTCTTCATAAAATAATGACACTGATATTGTCTGGTGTGCGGGAGGCTGTGGAGAGATTTTTTTTTTTTTTCTCTGTAGCTAAAGGTGCCTTGGGCTGGATTTCCTTTTAGCACCATTCCTAAACTCCTGGAGAGAAAAACTACTGGAGATGCAATGTCCCATTTTCCTCTCTCTTCTCCCTCCTTTTGGTTCTGCTCTGGGAAGAGAAAAATTAAGAGCACAGCGTGGTTAACAAGCCTGGTGACATAGGCTGGAAGAACTAATGTAGGTTCCAGCTCTTGAGCTGGGACCCCCTTCGGTTTGTTTGAGGGGTTTAGCTGCCTGCTTGTCAGTCTTCTGCCGCTCTCCAGTTGCGTGTCAGTACAACACCTGGTTGTGAATCGTAAAGGCAGTTCGAAGCCCCTGTTGTTACCATGTTCCCACTGAGAAGCTGCAATTTTGTAGACGAAGGTGGGGGGTTGTTACCAGAAAGCAATAGATTTCTCACAAGTTGGAAAAGGCATATATGTTTATGTCTGTGTCTATGTTTATTAGTATATATGTTAGTCTGTTAGTATATACTACTATCATCAATATCATCTATATGACGTTTTTTGTGTTTAAAAATTTTTTAAAAACATTTTTCAGTGTTTATTTATTTTTGAGAGAGGGAGAGAGAGAGAGAGCATGAGGGGGGAGGGGCAGAGAGGGGGAGACACAGAATCCGAAGCAGGCTCCAGGTTCTGAGCTGTCGGCACAGAGCCCGATGTGGGGCTCGAACTCGCGAACTGAGAGATCATGACCGGAGCAGAAGCCAGACGCTCAACCAACTGAGCCACCCAGATGCCCCTATCTATATCTGTTTTTAATTGGAATTGGCAGAATATGTTCAGAATAGAACCTGATTATTTTCAACTTCATTTTTACCCCAACAATTTGAGAGAGTGCCTGGAGTTATATAATAAACTCTCGCATCCCCTGTATGGGCCAGAGTCTATTTGGCCAAAGTGGGAGTCAAAACAATTCTTTCAAACCTGCAGCAACAGTGTGACATGAACACTGCTAGAACCATTTCCCAAAATTATGTGAAATGATTCTAGCAGGGTGGGATGAAAAACAGAAAAGACCTGCTTCTAGAAGGAGCGATCCTTGGAGCAAGGAATGGGAGGGCAGGTTGATGGGAAAAATCTGTAAGTTTTCTTTAGCAGATCCTTTCTCTTTAAGTAGAAGTGGGTTTTTCTGGAACCACATTCATGTCATTCTCTTGGGGTTGCTCCTGAAAATTTTCAGTTATAGAAAAATCAGATAAATACAATAAATAGATTGGAAGGTAAGTATTCACTTTTATCATATGAAAGGAGACTGGAGCCCCCTCCTCCCGCCCTCCCAAAAAATCAGCTAACAGTTAGCTCATGACTAGTTCTTGATAACAACTTTGTTCTGGTTAGATATTATCTGATTTCCCACTAATGGTACTTTAATGTTTATTTGGTTATCACAATTACTAGTCTAAGTTGTGAATCTAATTATAAGATTATGATATCATTAAAATTTGATCTTCAACATTTCAGGCTATTTTGAACTGTCTGTCAGAACTGTATTTCGAAAAACTCCAATTTCATTTATTTTTGAAGGAGTAATCTTTATACTGAAGATTATGTGTAAATGTTGGAGATTCACAGATATCTTAGCAGTCATCTGTGTGTCCGCAGGTGATCTTTGCCTAGAAATGTCATTCCCCTCAGACGGCTTTCTCTTTCCTCTGTCTCTGCTATCTCCCCCACACTCGAACTAGAACATATTACCTACACTAGAACATATTACCCCACACTAGAACATATTACCTACAAGGGATTGGCATGTTTTGCTAATTTTGGCCTATAAGTTTGGCTTATAGTCTCCCTGGCTGTAAAATGTTTTCATGCTAAAGTTCATCATCAGAGAATGGAGAGTTTGAGCTTTTCCCAAGTATTTAGTATTGAGAAGTGTCTTTTTTTTTTTTAAATTTTTTTTTTTTCAACGTTTATTTTTTTATTTTTGGGACAGAGAGAGACAGAGCATGAACGGGGGAGGGGCAGAGAGAGAGGGAGACACAGAATCGGAAACAGGCTCCAGGCTCTGAGCCATCAGCCCAGAGCCTGACGCGGGGCTCGAACTCACGGACCGCGAGATCGTGACCTGGCTGAAGTCGGACGCTTAACCGACTGCGCCACCCAGGCGCCCCGAGAAGTGTCTTTTGTACAGTCTTTAAATGTTCTAGTGAGATCTGTTCAGTATCATTAGAAATATTAATCCAGTACTATCTTTCATGTCTTCCAGAGGAATTTGAAAAGTACTTCTGGTCTTCAAAACTGTTGCAGAACATTGCATGCTATAACTTTTATTTAAATCTTCACTGTAAAACTCAAGGAATTGAAAAATTAAGTTGCCTACACTATTTTTGAAAACTTGTTTCCCCACATGAATGCCTCTTCTTTTCCACAGTACTCTTGCCTTTTATGGACTAATTTCTTCCAACACACAATTTGTCTTCACTTTATGTAACATGCCATTTGAAAAATTTTGAGCAATCAGAAATAGATGATTATAGGGATTCCTTCATTCTTCACTCTCAGCTCCCGGTTTCAGAATGTCACTGCCTTTCCACCTTCAAATTACATTATGACAATTCAGGAGGGCCAAGAGGGAGTATAGTGTAATGGTTAAGAAAATGGATTTTGAAGTTTTAAAGACCAATTTAGAAATGCTGCTCAGTTCATCTTAGGCAAATTATTTAATGTCTCTCTCTTTTTTTGTCATCTGTAAAAATGAGGACTCTAATACCCATCTCGTTGCCATGAGGTTTAAGTGAAATATCATGAGTAAAGTGTATCACACTCCAGCTGCACTCACCAATTGTAAAACGTTAACAAGACAATGGTTTATCACTAAAAAGGTGCTAGAGATTCTGTCCAAAACTAGAGATTTCTTTGTTGGACACAGTATTTTACTTTCCTACTATAGTTTACCATTTTATAACTATCATTCTAAATTATTCCACAGTTAATCTTGATTCCTGATACGTAACGGTGTTTTCCAACTGTAATGGGGAAATTACAATGTGCCCAAAGGAAACTGAATTACAAGAGACATGAGAGATATCTGAGGGAATATAAACATGTTTTGTGTGTGTGTGTGTGTGTGTGTGTGTGCGTGTACGTGTGTGTGTGTGTGTTTTAAGTTTCTAACTTCAAATTCTGTAGTTAGCCTTTCATTCTTGAAGTGGGTGAGCAGAGACTTCTGAGACTGTTGGCACATGAGTCCGCACTAAGCCATCTTACAGAAATGGGAGAGACCTCTGGAGCAGTGCAAGGCATACTGAGCTTAATTCAAATCCTAACCAGTCACTTACTCCATGTATGGGGACTTTGGGACAAGTTATTTGACCTCTCAGAGTTTTTAGTTCCTAAATTTATAAATCAAGTAACAATACGTACCTCATGGTTCTTTTTAGAATTAAATTAAGTAATATGCAAAACTGGCCAGAACCATATTTGGCATCAACAAGAACTCAATTGATAATAGTTAAAAAAAAGAGTCTACTCCACAGGATCCATTGGTGAATTGCCTTATCTAAGATTTTACTAGTGAGAAGTGAAACTTGTAGCACTTTGTTGTGTGCAAATGCTTTGCAACTCATCTTTTTGGAACTCAGACTTGCCTTGTGTCATTCTGTGGGCACGGGCCTGCTTTGAATAAAGGGTATTCATATTTGGGTAGCTATTCAGAGAGTTCTTGTGTTAGGACTCTCTGCTGCTCACTCTGCCTTTGTCAGAGCCTACAGATCTGTTTGGAAGATGTGGAGAAAGAATTTGACCCATGTGTGAATTGCTGTGCCAAGCTAAATTGATTAAAATTCATTTAATGGTTTAGTGGTGCCTGGGTGGTGCAGTCTGTTAAGCATCCGACTCTTTTTAAAAAAAAAAAATTTTTATGGGGCGCCTGGGTGGCTCAGTCGGTTAAGCGTCCGACTTCAGCTCAGGTCACGATCTCACGGTCCGTGAGTTCTGGCCCCGCGTCGGGCTCTGGGCTGATGGCTCGGAGCCTGGAGCCTGCTTCCAATTCTGTGTCTCCCTCTCTCTCTGCCCCTCCCCTGTTCATGCTCTGTCTCTTTCTGTTTCAAAAATAAATAAACGTTAAAAAAAATTTAAAAAAATTTTTTTTACATTTGTTTATTTTTGAGAGACAGAGAACAAGCTGGGTAGGGGCAGAGAGAGAGGGAGATGCAGAATCTGAAGCAGGCTTCAGGCTTTGAGCTGTCAGCACAGAGCCCGACATGGGGCTCAAACTCACAAACCCTGAGATCATGACCTGAGCTGAAGTCGGACACGTAACCTACCGAGCCAGCCGGGTGCCCCAACTGTCTGACTCTTGATTTCAGCTCAGTTCATGATCTCACATTTATGGGATCCAGTCCCGCATTGGGCTCTGCACAGAGTGGAGCCTCCTTGGGATTCTCTCTCTCCTATTCTCTCTCTCTCCTTCTCTCTCTCTCTGCCTCTCCTCCACTCTTTCTAAAAAATAAATAAATAAACTTAAAAAAATTCATTTGATCATTTGACACATTTTATCAAATCTAGGATGACTTTCATTTTAAAAAGACACCCTGATTTCAGAGAATATATATTGTAGACTCCATGAAATATGGTCAGTATCAATTTTCAAGGATTTATTCTCTCTGGGAACTGAATATGCTTTGTAATTCAAGTTCTTCCTCTCTCCTCATCACTGGCCTAATGGGCTGATTGGCCCTTACAAGGATGGGAGAGCCTAGGAAACAAGCTTTGACAAATATTTGCTGATGCCTCTGTTGGCCGAGCCAAAAAAATTCGCATTATTTTCAAGGCAGCTATTTTAATACTACATTGAGATAATTTTACTTTTTAAAAAAGGACAGTATAGTAACCCCTTCTATTAAATGTAACTGGGTGTAGTAATTTTTGTGTGTGTTAGAGTGTAGAATGACTCAAAATAATTGATAATACACTTAATAAAAATATATTTGATAAAAATGGACACATTGTTTATATACAAAAATTGTTATGAATATAATAAGCTATTTGTATAATCTTTGGAGTGCTTTATTGCTTTTTATATTACCATTAAAACCTATTATTTATTATAATTTTAATAAAACATATAATGAATTTAATATATATGGTATCTCTTAGCTAGCCTCATAAATGTATGGAAGTACATATATTTTTAACAGCTTAGTTTGATATGGATGAAAAATGCATAGCTTGTATGGAATCTGGGCCTTTGGTTTTCCCACTACTTATTGGTTCCAGACCTGAAGCTCTTGTCATACAGAGTTCTTTCCAATTCGTGATAGAAATCTGAGCTGTGGATGCTTTGGCCCTCAAATTCTCTATTCAGCCTTCTCTGATCTGCTGCTACATTTATAAATGAATCTGACAAATTGGCTAAAATCTGAAAAACAAATGCATAATGCATAGGGAATTAAACTTTTTTTGTAGAATTATAAGTTAATTTATTGAAAATTATCAAAAAGGATAATACTTGGGGCGCCTGGGTGGCGCAGTCGGTTAAGCGTCCGACTTCAGCCAGGTCACGATCTCGCGGTCCGTGAGTTCGAGCCCCGCGTTGGGCTCTGGGCTGATGGCTCAGAGCCTGGAGCCTGTTTCCGATTCTGTGTCTCCCTCTCTCTCTGCCCCTCCCCCGTTCATGCTCTGCCTCTCTCTGTCCCAAAAATAAATAAACGTTGAAAAAAAAAAAAAAAAGGATAATACTTGGCTATATATAACTACATATATAATTATATAACTATAATTATATATATACATATATGTGTTTTCACACATAGCAAAAATATATTTAATATCATACATCAAATATATAACTATTTTCAGAAAAATAAAATATTAAAACAACCTTCATAGAGAGGAATCCTGTCAGATGGGTGTTAAGGCGTAGCATAGAGAACCTTGTGCAGGCTTTAAGTCAGAGAGACCTACTGAAGAATCCTACCTCTTGTTGAGAATTAGCTATGATCTTAGACAAGTCACTTGATCTCTGAATATCAGTTTTCTCACATGTAGAAAATTAGTAAATACCCTTCTTACAAATTTGTTAAGAAGTTGATTGAGATGAAGCATACGAAAACAATTAACAGCACATCTCAGACTACTCAAAACATTGCTTTTGCTTCCTTCCTTTCAGAATCACATTGATGATTGTGTAAAAATATCCACATACGTAAAAATGAAATGTACTTACTAGGATTCTCTCATCAAGAACATCAAACTGTAATTTTATGTACATAATGTGAACCTTCCGTGCCCCTCCCATGTTTTATGTCTCCAACAACTGTAGTGAAGAGGGGACCACAGACCCCACCCATTCTCCAACTCTCGGTCACTCCAGTCTCACCACCATTACCTGCTCTGAGATCACAGATCAGATCAGGTTATACCTTTCATTTGTGTTAGGTTTGTCTCCATAAAAAGCCCCAGAATCCAAGGCTACCCTTCATCTCCTGTACTTTAACACCCTGTATTAATTAGTTCAGGAAATCCAGCCACAGGGTCCTGGGGAAATCATGGATAACCATCCACAGAATCCCCTGTACATTCAGCACCTTCTTGAATGATCACCTCACCTTCTTCCTCTCCCTGGACACCTGATTCTTGACAGGGCTGCTTCTGCAACTCTAAGTGGATGTTCATTTTTCTCCCACTCCACTTATATATCTGTATGGTAGGTATCCACCCTGTTCCTCAAGACTGTTTCCTTTTCTCCTTCCAGCTTTGAATCCCATGTTATCTGTCATTTACCACCTTTCCTTGTTGAAGTCACCTACCAATCTCGCATTCACTCTCCTTCATTACTTAAAGACTTCTGCTTCTGGCTCATTACTTCTCAACCTAATGCCATCCTAAGTCTCAGTGACTTTAGTATTCTTATAGGTGGTCTTTCCCATAACGTGGCCTCTCATTTTCTTAACCTCTTCCTTTACTGATTCTGTCTCCCACCTGACTGCAGCTATTCATTCACTCCCAGGGTCACATCCTAAACCTTCCTGTTAGCAAAAGCCTTTCCATAATCCCAACTTCATGTACCCCACACAGTAGGCATCACCTCCTATATTCTCAGCTCAATTCTTCTAGTATCTTTACTCCAACAATCTTTAAGTCCTGATAGAATTTACATCCACTGATTTTCCTGTCTTTACTGTCCATTACATATCTCATGTTTTCACTTCCCTCCCTAGACAGCTTAAATTTCATGTTCAATTAATAAAATTATCTCCTTTCATTCACCCTCAGCCTTTTCACTTTATGAAAGATTGAAAAGACTGGTCTGGTAGGCTTGAAGAGATATGTTGCTCAGATCCTCCTTTGAGGAAGAAATTGTCAAACAGTGGGGAATATGGTTGACTGATGGTCTCCAGCTTTTTACACTTTGGGGTCTTCTGTGAGTGAACTCCTTGGAGAGGTCCAGTGACTTCAGCCAATGACTGAGTAAATGGTGCTCTCAAGGTCTAGCCATTTGCATTTAATGCAAGACTCCTCTAATGGGTTTCCTATCCCACTAGTGGAGTTTGTCAGTCTGTATCAGGGCCTGCCGGCTGCCTCTTTCCAATCTTGCTTCCTCCTCTTTAATTTCAGAGGCATTATTTCCCAATAAACCTTTGCACTCCAAATTCTGTCTCAACATATGGCACAGCTGGAAAAAGTATAGCCATAGTTAAGCAGGTTTCTCAGCTGATTATACACCTACACCTGGACTTTGCTCTCCGTCTCACTTTCAATTGATGATCAGGTAGATAAGTGAGTGCTTTGTGTTGTCAGGCAGTTGTAGTAAATTTCCTTAGTCCATTTACTATTTAACTCTCTTACATCATTTCTTCATATTCTCTATTTTTCTCCCACTGTCTATATATTGACAGCTCTCAAATTTGTATCTCTATCTCAATTCTCATTCCCAAATTCTGGACTCCTTTATCTAACAGTCCACCTACCATCTCTACTGGAACTTTTAACAAGCACCTCAGTAGACCCAAAGTAGAACTGATTGCCCTTACTATCTGCTCCAAACCTGCTGCTCCTGTAGTATTTCCCAGCTCAGCTAATGGCAACTTGACTATTCCAGTTGATTTACCAAAAATGTTATAGTCGTTCTCAGTGCTTCATTTTTTTCTTATAATTTACATTCAAGCTGTTACTAAATGCTATACGGTTTTAGCTTCAAATAAATCCTGCATCTGTCTACTTCCTACCGTATCTTCTGCTGCCACCCTAGCATAAACCACCATACCTCTTTTCTGGATTATTGTTTCAATCCTTCTGCCTCTGCTGTGTACTTTTAGCACAGATGCCATAGTGATGCTCTAGAAGTGGGGGAAAGAATAGGTTAGATTATGACACTTCTCTGCTCAATTCCCTTCAGTGGCTTCCACTCAGAATAAAAGCTCATAAAACCAATGGTCTAGGTGTTTGGCCTGATAGGGGCACCCATTACCTATCTGACTACTTTCCCCTTGCTTTCTTGACTCTCACACTAGGTCTTTTTGCTGTTCTTCGGGCACCCGTCTAATCTTTCCACTTTACAGTTTTGGCTTCTGCCCAGAATTTTCTTCCCTCAAAAGTTTACAGTGCTCACTCTTGAACTTCCTTCAGATTGTTGTTAAAATGTGTAGCTTTGTTGTCCACCATATTTCAAATTAATTGTCCCAGTCTGGCATTTCAAATTCCCCTTTTCTTTTTCACTTTACTTCATATGACTCATCACCGTCTAGCATTCTTTCTATTTTATTTATTTATCTTATTACATGTCTTCCCCCTAAACTATCAGCTCAAAAAGAAAAGGAATTTTTGCCTATATTCTTTACTACTCAATTTTCACTGCACAGAACAGTGATGACATATAACCGGTACTCAAAACATTTGATGAATATTAAAAAATAAGTGAATTTTATATATATATATATATATAATTCATTGCCCATTGTATGTCCATTAGGGGTTCCCATCATCCTATTCATAGTTCTAGGGTTTAAAAAATAAATGCATATCTAGTTTATGCCTTTGATCTTTTAATTACCTAGCCAGACAATTTTATATTGCCTTTGCATATACAAGTGAATTCATATTTTATTATAGCCCCTATTAACATAGGTTTGGAGGTCATGAGTATGTTAGACTTACAGGCATATTGTCCACTTTTTATACCACAAAGCAACACTTATTCTTTACTGTCATGACTATTAGAAGTCAGTAATGTTTAATTCAGCCTTTCAATTTATATGTTTTGTCATGATTATTTAATAGCTTCATGTGGGTAATTCTCAATTCCAAAACAATAGCATAATAGTCTAGTTGAAATCAAAACTGTGTGTCTTAATCTAGACCAAAGGATATTGCAGTTATCCAGATTCTTGAGTATTTGAGTTAATTAAAATGATTTTCTGTAGTAGCAACTCTGATTAAAGCAGAAGGTCTAAATAATTAGCTTTCAGCATGGAAGTTTACACAGAAAACAATTCACGAACTTCCTTATTGAGCTATTGCCATTTATATAATTATGACTTTGTAACCTTTCCTTCTAGCCCAGATCCCTTCTAAATGCCTGACTCAGACTCATATACTCTTCTACCTACTATATATTTTCATCTGAATGTCCTTTAACATCTCAAACATGTAGTCTAGCTCCACATGCCTGTGGCTCCCTTTATTTTAGTTTCACTGAATAGCATCATCATCTACTCAGTAGCCCAAGACAGAAATTGGGTGTCTTCATAGAATCATCTCCATGCATATAGTACTATGCTAGGTGCTGACAGTGCAAAGTTGATTAAGATACAGATCCTGTCCTTGGGTAGGTTATATCTAGTAGGGGAAATTGACATAAAATTATAATTTCACTTTTATTGTGGTCAGTGCTAAGAATGATATAGAAAAAAATCTTTTTAAATTGGGTTAGAAATTTATTGAAAAATTCTTTTTGCTGAGTATTGAAGAATGGATCTGGAAGTTGAAAAGTAGGAAGAATATATCAAGCAGAGAGAGCAATCAAAGCAAAGACACAGATGAATTACAAAGCTTAAAGTTGAAGTGTGGCATAAGCTAATTGTATAATAAGATCGTGTCACACAACAAATACAATTTTTATGGCAGTAAGGGTGGACTGCAAAGTTGTGTGGGTAGATATGGACATACCATGCCAAGAAGCCATGGATGTGGGGAACCACTGAAAGAGTTTAAGTAGAGGAAGAGATAGTCAGACTTGATTTTAGATCTATCACTTCATTGTTGTGGAGAGGATGCAGCACCAAGTAGGAAAAACCAGAGGGAGATGAATTTGAAGGTTATTACTTTAGTCCAGGAAACAGGAGGGACCGATCTAGATCAGTGAAAATAAAAATAGAAAGCAGGTAGTATATACAAGAAATAATCAGGAGAAAATTGGAAGTATTAGGTGATTAACCACATGGTGAGTGATGAAGAGAGAGGCAGGTTTCTGCTTTGGAGATTGAAGAAGATTTTATGTTAATATCTAAGAGGAGATTGGAGACTTACTGGAGATTTTATATATATTATATATATATATGTATTATATATATGTTTTATATATATGTATTATATATATGTGTTATATATATGTATTATATATATGTATTATATATATTTATATATGTAAAGTTAATATGCAAGTCTGAAACAGAGGTAAGGGGAAATAATTGTTGAGATGGAACCCTGAGGAAAAACCTGGATTTGAATAAAATAGAAGCCCATGAAGGATATAAGGAAAGAACAGTCGAACAGATATGGAGAACGAGGAAAGGAACTAGAATGTTTGATTACTCACTGAGAAACTAATAGAGCTAAATTCCAAGAATAGGTTCACTAAGATGTGGGCTAAAATATGTCCATTGAGTCTGGGGTTAGAGTTTGACTTGGCCAAGAGTAGTTTTAGTTGTGGGGGTAGAAATGAAACTAGATTTTTCATACGATGGATTGATCATATGAAAGTATAGAAAAAAATGAATGTAGACTATTCATTCAAGAGGCTTGGTTGACTAGAAATTATATGAAATTGAGTTTGGGTTAAGAGGGATTCCAATTCTACAGATGAAGAAACCGCTGCTTATTAAGGTCAAATAATTTGTCCAAGAATACCTGATTGTCTGTGTTACACCCAAAATCATAACTTGTATTCCAAAACCTGTTCTTGTTTTGAGCTGAACAGATGGAGCAGCAGCATAAATGACATAAATAACAAGGTGCTGAATGCTATCATCATCCTAGTATCCTCTCCTTTTCGACCATACCACGTTTTCTTGCAGCTGTATTTGAACCTCATGTTAGAACGATGATGATGGCAACAAAGGAGTGGATGGATCGAAGAGGAGAAGTACTGCAGGCAGCGAAATGGAAGCTAGGGAGGAAGAGTTGTCAAAGATGACTTTGGGGTTTGCGTCTTGGTTGGCTGAATTAATAGTGCTACTGTTGAGAGCAAAAGGCAGACCCACCAAATGTTGGGAAAGGAAGGCAGAAGCGGGTGCAGCGGAGAAGTTGTGAGTTTGTACAGTTCCTTGGCACCTGCCAGCCTCGATGTACTGAACATTCACAACAATGCATTTGAGAGCTCTGCAGCAATTGACCAATTTTTCATTAATGAAGTGGATTTCTATATTCAGTGTTGTATCAACTAAAATATGAACAAAAACATTAAGATTTACCAGGAGCTAACTAATTTGAGACCAACTTAGCTGATTGTTGGTCTCACTTGTCAGCTAAAATTTTAAGCGGGAGGTGGTCCCGAAGAGAAAAAAAAGTTAAATGAAGTGGTTTTTGTCTGCATTTATCTAAAGTGATATTTGTACAAAGTAACAAATGACTTGGTTGAAATCACTGGGGAAAATTGTATGTTGCCTTGTCATATGAAAACCCTGTTTTTCCCTAGAGAGAGAGAACCTTGATACTTTAATTGTCATGTTTATCAGAGTCCAACTATGACATGAAACTCCTTACCTGGAATTAGTCTAGGTGGCGGTAGGAAATTTGCAAAAAATAATTTAAAAAGAATGACAGAGAACTGAAACCAGGTAATTCGAATCCACTATTCCAGCAATACAATTGGAAGACAATTTTAGAGTTTATACCCATTTCTTTTGACTCTTGAACCTTGAAAAATAGTTATACATTCAAACGCTTTAAACTAAAAGGCTAAGGAGAGGAAGACAAAGAATATACACTGCCATTAAATTTAAAAATAATTTAAAACTTACCATCTCAGACTTCACATCAACAACTCCGTTAATAGGTGCTTCAGAAATCACAAAGTAACAAACAACCAAAAAATACAACATTAAAATTAAGAATATTTGATGAGTGTACTTTTTGCATTACTAACTTTAATCAAGGAAATGGCATTTGACTACCTAGTTCAAACATCTAATCAATGAGTTTGAATAAGTCTTGATGTTTCCCTTATGTTTGTAAAGTGTTTATATATCCTGATAGCAACATCTGTACTCATGACCTTTATTTCTACTGCCCTAAACGATCAAGGTCAGAACAGCGGCAGAAATCCTTTGTAAGGCAAAAGCCTGGGTTTTTACAACTTTAAGTATGCATTTGTTCTTCTGATATTCTTTCCTAAAAATTGGTATGAGAGCTACCAGTAAAGGAAGGGTCAGTATTAATTACAGAAGGTTTAGCTTTCCTGCATATTGCATGAGACACGAGGATAATAATAGTCTCCTATCTTCGTACTTTTGCATTATGTTAATGATCGTCAGGAAGGCAATGTGCCAGGAAGACTACCCAGCCTTCTACTTCTGCCCGAGGTATCTGCGTTTTAATCCAAAATATCTATGTTTAAATTCAAATCCCAGAAGAGACTCAAATGAGTCTACTCTGTCTTATGAAACACTTACTTGTGCCAGTGAGTGGATTTTCATGCTGTGGTGCAGTCAGACGTACTTCAGTTTTACGGCAAGTGTTTCTTAAAGAGATGCTTCTGCTCTTTGCTTCCTCACTGGATATAGCTTTGGCAGTGGTCCAGTGAGACTGAGAAAATACTCTCAAATTAGGCACGGACTGGTGATAATTGCTAATTATTGAATGTCAATGGGTGAGAAAAGAAAAATCCATGAAATGGCAGAGATGGCATGTAAAAGTGCCAAGCACACTGTCATAGTATTCGATCCATCAGTCTTTATTAAAAAAAAAAAGGGGGGGGGGTAAATTCAATTAGGCTAAATAGATGGTTATTTAACAACAGTCAATAAAATATTTCTTTACCGTATAGTAAATAGGCTTATATTTAACCACAGCTTAGTATATTCAATGTTAATACCAGGGCAGTTTGTTTTCATAGCTTGATCTAAACAGCACTTTATGTTGACACTTCTATTGCGTATTTAATGAACTCATATCAAATATGCATGGCAAATAAATACTATGTTCCTGGTAAACCTTTATTCCTTCCCCACTCTCTTGATCTTTTCAAGTGAAGTAACGTGCTTTTCACAATATATTTCTTCTCTCATAAAAATGCGTATCACAACAGTGTAACTAAATCTTATTTCAATATTTTTGCAAGGCAGAAAAGAAAAATCTAGATCATTTTAAGTGCAGACTTGCTGCTGTTTTAAAATGCAGCTCAGAACTCTACCTCAGTTGGCCTCTGAGCAACCAGTCTGCTGAGAAGTACCCTTCTGAAAGAAAGGATTAAGGCTTCCTGAAAGTCCTTAATCGGCCGCCTCTATGAAAAAAACACTGTAGCAATGTGTGTGATGCTGCTGATCAGAATCAAGGCTGGCAGTGATGGCTGCCCTTAGCATTGTATGTGTGAGAGCATAGAGAAAATGGAGCTGCAGTGGGGCTCTGCATTTGGCATGGGAGCAAGGTATTGGTAATTTCCCCCAAGAACAAAGTCAGGCATGTTGGAAGCAAGAAATTAGGGTGGTTGGGGGTGTGTCTTCACTGTCATGAGATTGATACAAAATAGTATTGAAGTGACTGGGATTTCAAAGATTTGAAAGTGTCACATAACTGGCAGGTCCTAAGTCTCCTATTTAACCTATGCATAAAACACAGATAAAGGCTGCATGCTGGAAAGAAATAGATGAATACGTGCACAACCTTCTGCCTCCTGATTTGTGACCCAAGTCATGTTTAGATTGTGATGCTGCCATGAGCACCCCTTTCACTGAGGGAAGAGAGGAGGGCAGTTTGCTCCCCCGGTTGTTAGAGGTGGCATGTGGTTCAGCTCAACAGAGAGCAAAATAGTGATTTCTTCCTTTTTCTGTAGACACATATGAAGATAGAAACTGCTTTGCAGTGTTTGTCTGGCCCAGAGTGTGCAATCTGTAAAGGGTTTCCTGGTAATTAAATTTTGAAAAGGATGTGAATCCCTTTATTTATATTGGGTAACTTTGAGACCAGAAATAACAAATGTTTGATTCTTTAGCTCAATGGACTTTGAAATAAATGCTTATTTTTGTTCATCTCTAGCTTTGGGTATTTTTTGAAATGCAGCTTTAAAGCTAGCCTTCCTTGTAATTCACTATGGGATGTCTTTATACACTGCTGACAGTAATACAACTCATTTTGGGTGATTAACTTAACCCCCAGTATTGCAAGTGTCGTGCTGCATTAGCATATCTTTCAAGGAATAGTTGCAGTGTGAGAAAATTGCCTGTAGGATTATTTGCAACTAGGAACCTGTGAAATGTAAAATAAAATTGAAGACTATAAAGTAAAACATCAAAGCTACCTAAAATATTAATAGCCAGCACTCTAAAAAGTAATTTAGAAGATTGCATGAGGTAGTGAAAATTACTAATTTAAAAACAGAGTTAAAAAAAAAAAAACAGGCAGGAGTTTAGAACAAATAACAGACAATAGAAATTCATTTTGTTCATACGATAAAAGGAGTTCAAGAGATACTGAAACCTTATCAGTTGAGAGGGTCTAAAGTTCAATATTTGACCATCGTGAACTTAAAGAAATATGAAAGCAAGGCTGACATTTTCTCCACTTCAAGATTGAAGAGAAAATATACTGTACCCTTAGTAAAATATTGTAGTGTATCGAAAGAGCATTTTCAGTCCCTCTTGGAAATTTTGTTTCACTGAAGCATTTCCTTTTTTAACTTGTTCTGTGATATCTCCCTGTGGTTCAGAGGTCATTTGATTGGCTATTTCTTAGGCATTTTCCAGGTTCGAAGCCAATTCTTCAGTGCTCTGTCATTCACACTAGGTGTTTTGTTTTGAGAGGAAAAATGTCAAGTGACATGGTGAATGTACTTCCTTTTCTTAAAGGGTAGGATCGGGGTTAGGAGCAGAATGCATGGATTGTGGAGTCATATGTGTCTGGGTGCAACTGTGCCTGCCACCTTCCAGCTGTATGACCTTGGGGTAACTTACTTAACATCTCCAAGTCTGTGCAAGTAGGTCATAATATCTATCTGAATGTGTTGTCAAAGATTCTATGAGACAACACTCATAAAACTTTTAGAATATTGCTTGGTGAGTAGCAAACATCCAATAAATGGTAGTTTACTTTTATGATTCATTATTCAAGATGATAGTTTCAGAAGTGGCAGGTAAGTCCCTGTGAAAAGTGGCAAGAAGCTCCACATTACGGTTGTGGCATGGCAGACCTGAGGTGCCTTTTTAAGGTACTTTTCTACACTGGGAACAATTTTCCCCGCTTAGTTCTGTGATGGAGCTACAGGGAGAAAGGGGAATGTGTAAGGGAGGGAGTGCATGGTGGAGGAGAAGAGGGTTGCATCTCCTGCATCTGGAGAATGGGCACTCAGCGCTCATGCTGGGTGCTTATATTTGTTGAGCATCTTTGAAGTAATACTTACCTAATACAGGTAAAAATGAATTAAAACTGGGCATTTAAGTAGAGCCCATCATGTTACCAAATATTTCAAGATGTCTGATGAAGTGAGGAATTGTTCTCACAGTAGAAGAGTGAAGTTAACACAAGATTAGAGCGAGTGAGCATAGTAAAGAAAAAACAATAGGAATAATAGAAAAAGGGAAGAAAGGTAGAAAAAAAGGAAAGGAATCACATGTGAAAGATGTTAAAAAAAAAACTGAAAGAAAGAACATGGAACAAAGATGAAGAGATACTCATAACGATGATAATAACATTTTATGAACATTGGCTATATGCCAGGCTGTGTACTAGCATTTTAGTTTCAGGGTTTTTTTTTTCTTTTTTCTTTTTCTTCTTCACTTCTTAATTCTTGAATTTTGAACAAAGATCTTATTATTTCCATGTATAGCTAGGGGAATGAGTTCAGGAAATTAATTTGCCTAAGATATACAATATTTAGAAAATCAGGAGTTCAGGAAATATGATGAAAATTATTTTTTAAACCATAGGCATCAAATAAGATTGTGTCATACCTTGAAGAAATTAGAATATCATCGTAGGAAAAGTCACTGTTGAAGTCATTGTGAAGTTGAAATTAAACCATGTAAAGTCCATTGAATTATGGCAAGAATACTGTTGTTATAAATTGTATATTTATCATTCTATATTATACATATGTCAAATGTATATGCTATTAGATTTTTTAAATTATTGTAGCACAAAGAAAGCACATTTTTAATTATTAAACAGATAGCCACTTTTTCTAAAATTACTAATTGAGCAATGATTAGAAGCACACTGCTTAAAAAATGCTGAGGAATTAATAAGATGGAGAACACAATACCTTCCTTTACACTTTGGCATCAACAACTATTCTTTGGCGGGTTATAGTCTGTGTTTAGCACTGTACTAGGACTTGGTGTTCATGAAGACAATTTGTGATCCGTGTTGTCACTGAGCTCATAGTTTAGCCTGGGACCATGACAAACATGAAACACCATAATACAAAAATACTAAGAACGCAAATAATAAATGAGGTGAGCCAATAATTGCTGGAAGAATTCAAAAACAACCCATCATGGCTGGAATAGTTGGGGAAAATTGTTAATAAATTGTAGAAACTAATAAAAGAAAACAGTAAGCATGTAAGTAAACAATAAAGAAAAAAAACAATAAAAGTACTAAAATAAGACATTGGGAAATCCTTCATAGGAATATGAAGTCTAACTGTGATGGAAAATGTAGAAGTCAAAAAAGAAAAGGTTTCCTATATAAAAATGAAGATCATCTGCTATAAATAAATAAATAAATAAATAAATAAATAAATGTCTTAACCCAAGGTAAAACTTAACGAGGAAGCAATTAGTCAATGCAACTAGTATATGAGACAAATGGGTTAATCTCTCAACTACAGAGAGTGCTTATAGAAAATGTTAATAAGTTTGGACCCAGAATATGAACTGACAGTTCATTGAAAGGGAAATACAAATGGTTCTTAAGCAAATGAAGATTTACTTAACCTCATTTTTGTAATACACACACACATAAATGTAAAATACACTGAAATACTATTTTTCAATTATTGAATTATTGAAACTAGGAATGGAGTCCCAAATAAACCACATGGACTAGTCAGAAAGGCAGAATCTCCAAAGAAATTTTGATGTAATGTCATAGGAAAAAGGGAATGGATATTGAGTAGAAGAAAAAAAAAAAACAAAAAAAAACAAAAAACAACCTCAGCCATCTAGTGTAAATGCTAAAACTACACCATATCACTATTTTACCAGGAGCACTTTATGCCATGGTTGTTTCTAATGAGGAAGTTCTGTATTCTGTAAGAGTTCAGCATATTTTGTGTATTAAAATATGTTTTAAGACTGTTGCTTTCAATCAAGATGGAGTAATAGGACGTCAGATTTATCCTCTCCACTTGAAATAGCTGAAAAAGTAGACAAAATATAGAGTTTTCAAGTACTTGAACATTAGAGAATGAAGGGCCGTGATTCCTAAGAATCAGGTTACATATGGGGTGAGTTTTATAATTATCCCAGCTTATTGGTACAAGAGGATTTCCAGGCTGCAGTGCCTGGATGGGGACTCTAGGCAATGTATGGTAGACTTCTTGATTTGGGGGTAAAGGAGCTGTTTGGGAGTGTTGGGAGACTGAGGTGCACAAAAACTCACCAACCAACCAAATAAAAAAAACCCTGTAGGGATCTGTAGGGAGTCTTTCTTGAGTAATTAGGAAGGCACTGTTCAGCAAATATGTGTGAGGAAACTACTGGAGGCCAAGCGAAGAACTAGCTGATAGCATTAAAAGCAACAGTAGTCAGAGCTCACACTAGGCCAAGAATATTGCTTATTTCCCAGCCAGACTGGAAAATCATGTAATTCAGAGAATTGGGTAAATACTCAGAAGGGTCTCGCCTCAGCAGAGGGGAAAAATGAGACATCGACTACTGTTTTTACTTCAGCCTAACAAATCTTAGGAGCAAGACCCAGAAGGATCAAACGGTTTCCAAGTTACTTAACTAGATCCCAGAAGAAAGCTCAAGAAGTTTAGAGGAAAATAAAAATATCCAGTGCTTAACAAAGTATGATTTACAATTTCTGGCATGTAATCAACAAATTACCAGTTATGAGAAGGATCAGGGAAATGAAATACATAATGAGGAGAAAAATTAATCAATGAAAAGCAGCCCAACTCTGAAACAGAGGTTAGAATTAGCAGACAAGGACATTAAAACAATTATTATAATCGTACTCCATATATTCAAAAAGCCAGAGGAAAATTGAAAATGTTATATAGAGACATGGAAGATGCAAAAAAGACCCAAATCAAACTTCTGGAGATGAAAACTCTAATGTCTGACATGAAACGATACACTGGATAGGATTAATGATAGATAAGACATTGCAGAAGAAATGATTAGTGAACTTTCAGATCTAGTAGCAGAAGCTATCCAAAGTGAAAAACAGAAATGGAGAAGACTCAAAGAAAACAACAAAAAAATCAGATCGTTAGGAAACTGGGGACAGCTTCTCTGGCAACCTCACACATATGTAATTGGAATCCTGAAAGACAGGAGGACAGAAAATGTTTGAAGAAATAATGGCAAAACTTTCCAGAGTTGCTGAAAACTACAAACCCACAGATCCGAGATGCTCAATGAACTCCAAGTAGAAAACTGTACTAAGGAACAAAATAACCTGTTTACTCAAAATGAGTGATAAAATGAAAATCTTAAGGACAGCCAGATGGTTTCTGTGATCTACAGAGGAACAAAAAAATAAATATTGAGCCACATTTCTCTTTAGAAACAATGCAAGTGAGAAGATAGTGGGGTGACATTTTGAAAGAAAAATAACTGCCAAGGAAGAATTTTATAACCAGGTCAGCTTCTATTTCAGCTTAGAGATGGAGAGACTTGGAAATAATAGGGACATGTAACATGCAAAGGAAAATACAAACTGCAAATTAATGATGCTTCTTGAATTTGCCAGAGAATTGAAATGTGAATTATTAGGAGCAGTGAGGCAACTAGAGAGAGAAATAGGATCCAAGCATTTGTTTACCTGGGGCAGACACCACTGGCTGTTTAAAAGGTGGTAAGAGGATATAGCTAAAAATTGTTAACAAATTGCTAAAGATGGAACGAGGGCTGGAATAAGAGTGAAAAGCTCCCGAGGACTTCAGATAATACAACATTCTCACACTCTTGGAAGAAAGCCTTAACCCCACAAGGCACTAAGATGGATGATGGGAAGAGGCCTGAGATAGGTTTTCTCATGGTTCTCTTTGGGAGAAAGGAAAGACAGTCACTGCCATAACTCTACCCAGAACTATTTTTCCTATTTCCCTTTCTGATCAAAAGCCTTAATTAACCTTTGAGGGTGGGCGTTGGTGGTCAAGAACAACACAAATGTGTTGCTTTAGGGCACTGGTGGGAACCCACTGCAATTTGGAAAAGGGAGTTTTTTAAAAAAACACCACTTGAGGAGGAACAGAATAAGTTCCAGTTTCAACATTACAATAAGAAGAGAGGCAGTGTCCTTTCTTATGAAGGACACTAGCTGGGCTCATAGACACTGTCCACCCAGAATTAAGGCAAACAAGTGTTGAGTAAAAATAACAGTGGAGTATAGCTGAGAGAGCTGCAAAGAATAGATTCTATCTGGGGAGAAGTGCAATGAGAAAACACAGCACTAATACCAAGGGGAGAGCAAACACTTTAAAACCTTCCTTGGCAACCATCCCATCTCTAAACCCAAGGTATCACTCAGGGAATTTGAATCCTGTGGTGAACCGAGACCCATCATAGCAACAACAAATCTCAAACACAGTTCAGCTCCTGACTAGACCATCATAAACCCTTCATTAATTGGCAATAATAATAATAATAACAACAAACAAACAAACAAAAACTCTGCTTATTTCCAAGCTTAAAAATATTTATTTCAATATCTCCTGTCCTACACAAGATGTCTGGCTTTCAACAATAACAACAAAAAACTGTGAGGCATCCAAAAAGACATGGGAAAACATTCTGAAGAATCACTAGGACTAGACTCAGTTGTGACACAGATGTTGAAACTCTTTGACAAGAATTTTTTTTTTTTTAATATTCAAGTTAGTTAACATACAGTAGTCTTGTCTTCAGGAGTAGAACCCAGTGATTCCTCTCTTACATGTGACACTCAGTGCTCATCCCAAAAAGTGCCCTCCTTAATGCCCTCATTGACAAGAATTTTAAATATGATTAATATATTAAGAATTTTAATGGAAAAATTAGATTGCAGTGCAAGATCAGATGGGTAATTTCCACAAAGAAATAGGAAGTAGGAAAAATCAAATGGAAGCACAAGAAGTGAGAAACATGGCTAATAGAGATGAAGAATGTGTTTCATGGGCTCATCAGTAGACTTGATACAGCCAAGAAAAGAATTAGTGAACTTGAAGAGAAGGCAACAGATAACACAAATTGAAACAGAAAGTACAAAGAGTTGGGGATTAAAAAGTCAAACACCATAGAGCATACAAGAGCTGTGGGACAATATCAAATGGTATAATAGAGGCATATTTGGAATTCCAGAAGGAAAAGAGAGAGAATGGGGTAGTAGAAATATTTGAAGAAAGTTTTCTAATATTATTGACAGATATGCAAACCAGTCCAAGAAGATGAGAGAAATGAAGTAGAATAAATATCATAAGACCACACCCAGACATTTTATATTTTAGCCACTGTAAATGAAATACAAAAGATGATCTTGAAGGCAGCCAGCGGGAAAAAGATACATTACGTATGGTAGAATGAGATACTAAATACACCAGACTTCTCATCAGAAATCATGGAAGCAAGAAGACAAGTAATATCTTTAGAATGCTGACAGAAGAAAAACAAAAACCTGTTAAAACGAAGAAACAAACAAACAATAACAACAAAAAACTCTGTTAGCCCAGAATTCTATGCCCAGCAGAGGTATTTTCTATAAGTGGAGGAAAAATACTTTCTCAGACACACAAAAGTGGAGGGCATTCATTTCTAGTAGACCTACTCTACATAGTGTATCAAAGGAGGCAGGTTATTATGTTTTTTTTTAGGAGGTTTTTCTGGCAGAAGTATTATGATATCAATCAGAAAAACTGAGGAATATTGAAAAATGAATAAATTAAGGTAAAATGAAATTTCTATTTTTCTTATAGCTTGATGTCTCTAAGAGATCCTGGTTGTTAAGTCAGAAAGAGTAACAATATAATGTGTGCTTAGTGTATATGTTTTAAAAATAACAGTGGTGCAAAAAATATCAGGGAGTGATTTGGGATGTATTTTTATAAATCATAACATTACAACTTAAGTGGTATATTATTTGAAAATAGATTCAGATAGTTTAAAAGTGCATATTGAAAAACGCTATAGCACCCACAAAAATGGTTAAAAGAGACACAAATAATAATTCAATAGAATAGATATAACAGAATCATAAAAACTGATCAATTAACCCAAAAGAAGGCAGAAAAAGTAGAAAGAAGAACCAGAGGACAATACGATCCAGGCATTCCAGCTTCAGGTATTTACTCAAGCAAAATGAAAACATTTCCCCATAGGAATATTTGTGTACACATGTTCATAGCTGCTTTATTTGTAATAGCAAAAACCTGGAAAAAATCCAAATATCCACCAACAGGTAAATGGATAGGCAAATCGTGTTATATACATACAGTGGAATATTCAACAATCAAAAGGAAAGAACCGTTGATATATACAACAATATGGATAAATCCCAAAAACAATTATGATAGATGAAAGAAGTCGGTCAAAAAAAGAGTTTGTTTTTATTTGTGTAAAATTCTGGAAAAGGCAAACTAATCTAAAGTGACAAAAATAGATTAGTGGTTGCCTAGAAATGGGGCATGGATGGATAGGGTATGGAAGATCGCAATGTAGCAAGAGAAAACTTTTGGGGGTGTAGGATATGTTTCTCTCGATGTGATGCTTTTGTCTGTGTGTGTGTGTGTGTGTGTGTGTGTGTGTGTGTGTAAAAACTTAAACTGTATCCATTAAACACATGAAGTGTGTTGTATGTCAATTATATCTCAATAAAGCTGTTAAGGAAGTATGTTTTTTTTTTGTTTTAAAGCTTATTTTTTTACTTATTTTAAGAGAGAGAGAGAGAAGTCGCACATGTGTGAGCAGGGGAGGGGCAGAGAGAGAGACTCTGTGCTGTCACTGTGGGGCCTGACACGAGGCTTGATCCCAGGATCTCAATGCCTGAGATCATGATGTCAGTCAAAACCAAGAGTCAGATGCTTAACCGACTAAGCCACCCAGGTACCCTGATAAGGTATGTTTTAAGCAGATTTATGATAGCATTTTCCAGTTTGCAGCAACTATATTTTAATTTCCACTTAACTTCACTGTGCTTCCATAAATTTATTCTTATACTTTCCTGGTGCAGGATCAGAATATCATGCCTAACTAACTAATTTATGCAAACATTATGGCCCCAAACTATCAAAACATTATCCTACGTCACACACTACTACTAAGTGCTGCAAAGTCTAAAATTCTGCCTTTTGATTTCCACCCACTGTTCTTTCTATGAAGTCATTTTGTGGCTAGCTGCTCATCAAATCCTTTCCTTCATCTTCCTGGGCACACAGCTATATTACATTTTCTGTCCTTCTCTTGCAGTGAGATGTGGCCATGTAACCCAATTCTATCTAAGGGCAAGTAAGCAGCAGAAGTGATAGGCACAACTTTCAGACCTGATCCTTAAGTTTCTCTTGTACATGATCTTTCTCGCCTTTCCCCATCATCTGGCTGTCTGAGGACCCTTCCAAGACCCTACAAGAAGGCACAGCTACAATATGAAATGCCTTTGTGTGTAAATGAAAATGTAGAAACCTGCATGCTCACCAGGGACAGCAGAATTAGACTGTTATGTGAGTCATGAAATAAATTTTATTGGGTTAAGCCATGAAATTTGGCATTTGGTTTGCTACAGCATCCATATTATAATAGCTAATATACATTGCTTATTTTTACCAGCATTAGTGGAGATAATAAGGGTGACCCTTAACATAGCTGTGTCTTTCCCTGCACAATTCTTTTTTTAAGGCTGTCTTTGTACGTTTACTCTGGTGCCAGATTCACAGTAGATATTTAATAAATGCTTTTTAACTTTCTTGGACTTATTTTTTCCATTGTCATTTTGGAATATAGAAACAACAAAAAAAGAAAATACATTTATTTGTTTCAATTAGCATGTCTTTATGAAAAAAATTTTAAATGTAAGTTTTAGAAGTTTTGTCAAGACAATATCTCACAACCGTACTGCCACACAGTAGCTTTCTCTATTATCTGCAAGAATATGAATCATAAAACATTGTGATTGAGAGAAATAATTACTGTTGAAATAGAGTGCACGTAAGGGTTTGTAGTTACTTGCAGAAAACTTATTCACACTTTTGATCAAAATTCCATTATACAATTCCAAATTACGTTTTCAAAAACAAGTTAGAAAGCAAAACACTTTTCTTTAGTACAAAATCATCTTGTAAAAGGATTGTGTTCATGAACAGTGATATTTCTTTTCAGCTTGTGGGTGTTATTTCTAAAGAAACTAAGTGGCTCTATTTCTCTATAGGATTTACTAAAACAAACTTGACTACATGAGTAGGGAAGGAATATGGCCATTTGTCTCTACTGTTCAACTAACTGGTGATTGTTAAAAAGTGCTACCCATGTCATTCCTTTTCTGAGTAGATTCAGAGGATGTGATACCACCTGCACAAGGCACTCACTCCACCTCGCTCGTGGCATAACCACTGGCTCTGAAGTGCACATAGCCCAGAGGAGGGAAAAAGGGGGCTCTCTTCTCAAATTGCAAGAAATAACCTTTCTAGAGAAATTACTACAATCATAGAAGAATTGCTGTTTCTTTGAGGAATAAGAAAAGAAATATGTGGGCAGTTGGGCGTCTGAGGGGTTCAGAGTGGGAGATGTGAAATGGCTACTCTACGATGTAGAAAAGCCCTTTCTTGCAGCACATTTTTGAACCAGGCTCTTACTTGACAAGTACAGATGGGCGAGGAAAAAAAATTTGAGCTCACTCGGTTCAGAGGGTAGTGTTACCTGGGGGCTATGTACTTTACACACTGAGATCACAGATGTTCAGTGAACATGGAGGTGTTCTTGATGAAGTTCTGTTCTTACTGCTTTATTTGCTTATTTATTAGAGATACTTGTTAATTAGTGAAGTAGGCACATGTTTAGTAACAGACTTTATCCCATAAATACTGAAAATAAAATCTTCATCCAAAGAGTGGAGAGCTTAAGAAAGAGCTTGAAAAGGTTGGGAATACCCCAAAGAGAGGTTGAAGAGAGAGCCTTGAGGCAGTTCACGGGTCACAGACCTTCAGATGAGTGAGGAGTCACTCAAAACCCTCCTCTCTACCTTATTCAAAATATATCAATGGACTTAATGTGAATAAATCAACTCCATTCCTCTGCCCTGGAAGATCATAAATAGAAAATCAAAGAACTAAAATCAGAGGGCTAAGAAGGACTTAGAGAAGTCACAGAGTTCACCAGTTTGCCTCCCAGCATAGGATGGCATCTAAGTCTAACAAGGCAGGTGATGAATATTCTTAAAGGTGGCTGGTGGTTCACACTGTTCAAATGGATGTCCAACTACCATTTATTAAAGGAAAGAGCTTTTGTTCCCCCGCTGATATCAGTGGCAGAGCTGTTCTAACTAAAATATGTGTTAAATATCAGAAGCCATCAATGCACTTATAGAGGATTATATTTCTTGGACTTCAAAGTAACGTTAGGCAGTGTGATTTGAAATTGTAACTTTGAAATTAAAAAAAATACAAGTTTTCACCACTGATAAAATTGTGATTTTATTTTATTTTATTTTATTTTATTTTATTTTATTTTACTTCACTTTACTTTTTTATTTTATTTTATTTTATTTTATTTTATTTTATTTTATTTATTAGCTGCTCAGTTTGAGTCTCCTTGGCTCATCTACACTCAGGCAGAGGGTGCACGGGGGGTGGGTCTGTTGCTCCCTCAGTCCTGCCTCCCTGCTCCCTTGGGTCCCTCCTTGGACCCCAGCACCTGTAGTAGCCTAAAATTGTGACTTCTTAATCATTGTTCTGTGCACTTATGGTACAAATTTTTTTTTAATGTTTTGCCTTTACTTTTCTCCCTGTCCTCAAGTAGTTGTAGCTGGATTGTTTCTAAAATTTTCCTATTTCCCTTACTTCTTCCTCTATCTTAACCCTAGGGTGTATGATTTGGATTTAGAAAAATCTGGCATAATGGAGAGAACCCTGGACTCCTGAGAGTTGTCTGAGTACAGGATGGGAGCGAAAGCAGTTTTAGGATAGTGTGGTAGAGGCTCTGGTGGAGTCATGGCAGCAAGCAAATCACCACTGGGCCAGTTAACTCTTAACTGGAGAGTCAGGGAAAGCATCTTGGAAGTGATTTGGCCGGGAGGAGGGATGGGGGGCGAAGGGGTGGTGGTGTTCCACTGAGGAAACAGCATATACAAAGTTGCAATGTTGCAAAGCTGTTAAGTAGCATAGTCCATTCACTCTGTTTGTAGTAATCAGTTACTCATTACTGAAGTCTAGAATGAATAGCATGGAGAATCACAAGATAGGCACAAATAGGCCAGGTCATAGAGAGGCTAACATCATTAAGGAGAAATTTCTGGATACTACCATTGACATGTTATTAGATTTTCATCTTTATGGATGTTCCTTCTTCCCATGAGAGTAATGAAGTAATTTACTAGCAGGAGGCCCACAATGGCTAAGAACGGCTACTATGGATATAGCTGGAACCAGAGTGGTAAGGCTACTGAGAAAGGAGCCTAAGAAATAAAGACTCTTTTATAACTCAGCCCAGCTGCTTTTTCTTGCAGCGATGCATTCTGATGAACCATCCTGCTGCCCAGAACCACCATTATCTGTAAGGCTTAAGTAGCTATGTTTATAATTTATATTTTGGTGGTAAGGCCTACTTTAATTCAAGTCAAAGACTGACCTGAATTTAAGAGGAGGAAGCAAGGTTGTTAGGTAACCAGAAGACAAGCTGGCACAGTTCTGTTGTCATGCAAGGAAATGTCCATTGCTTTAGATCCTCAGCCATTCAAGAGACTGTGTTCTCCTTCTACTCGCTTCCAATCCAATGCGGCTTAGTTTTGCACCACTTCCTTAATTTGCTGACAACGGTCCCATAGCCCTGATGTATTGTCTGAACTGCGCTTTTTTAAAGCTGATCTGAGCTACACAGTAAGTTCCAACATTACTGGATCTCATCTCATGTTGCAAACTCAGTCTCCCTTTAATTATGGTGAATTTGGACAGCATTTATTCCATAGATAAGAATAAAGAAAGTTGAAAATGAGTTTCTGAGAGTTCATGTAGCAAAGAAGTGGAAACCCAGATGGATTCCTTCATTGTTATTACAGCAGCAAACATGCTGAAAGTACAGGTCACTCTGTGAGTTGGTTTCCACTTTGTATTCATTCATCCATTCCTTCATCTTGTATTCCAGGATGGTGTAAGATGGAGGGCTCTCTTTCAGGCTAAGCAAGAACCTTGAAGAGCAGTGCGATGTCAAGGCTCATCTGAATCCTCCCAAGATTTGCATTTTTATAAAGGTGTGTCAGGTCAGTCTGGTTTCAAGCATAATAGTAAGAATAAGACTAACTCTTTGTCCTAAAATACAAATAAGTAAATAAATAAATTTTAAAAAGAGGGAAAGAAATAAAGGGGGGAACCAGTCTCCATGCTGGATCCCAGCTTCTCAGAATTGCGCGAGCCCCAGTTTAGGCCTGAGTTTGTGCTTTACCACTCATCCCAAAGCTGCTGTTGTCAGTGCCATCTTCTGCTGCATGTTGAGGGAGCACTTTTTCTTCATCTTGTACTGTCCATAAATGTCTAAACCATGACTGAACAGAAATGAACTTTCAGGCCAATGGAGTTAGCTGGTGTAGTGAAATGTTTATTGCCAACTGACCTATTAACATTATTCTTGCTCAAGTAGTACCCAACTATGGACTCTTCCTCCCTATATATAAAGCCCTTTCTGTGAATATCTTCCAAATACCTTTGAGTCTCTAGAAATAACGTGTGCAGCGGTGCATCTGAGAAAGGGAAAGGTCTGGTTTGCATGGGAAGGTGCTCTCGATTAAGAGCCAGGTCAAGAGGGCTCGGTTTTACTTTTGGCCATGTGAACACCAGGTCAATGAATTTTTTTTTTTTTTAAATAAAAATTTATGGTCTGAAATCTATTCCGTACAAAATGCTTCCATTTGAGATTCTATTTTAGAGTTCATATTATCAACTTAAACTAATAATTTTCTTTAAACTTTAAACTTTTTTTTAATGTTTATTTATCTTTCAGAGAGAGAGAGAGAGCTCACATGCAAGCAAGTAGGGGAGGGGCAGAGAGAGGGAGACAGGACCTGAGGCAGGCTCTGCACTGTCAGCACAGAGCCTGATATGGGGCTCAAACTTACGAATCCTGAAATCATGACCTCAGCTGAAGTCGGATGTGTAACTGACCGAGTCACCCAGATGCCCCTTAAATTAATAATTTGGAGATGATTTTTTAGCACTGTAGTTTAAGAAACACATCCTCTTAGCTTTTAATGGGTATGTTGTCTTCTATGATATTTGATTTGTAAGAGGTAAGTTATTTCCCATATCATTGTAGTTTTCTTCTTCTGACATAGGATCAAATAAGATCCGTTAATTTTTAAGATTGTGGTTGGTGCCATAAAGATTTATTCAGTTAGCTTTCAGGTTTTCATTTTTGTTAATATGAATTCTCACAGACTAAGTGGTATGAAAATAACTAATTATATAGTGTGACAAAGTAGGTTCGTACATTTCTCACCAAAAGTATTGTGCTGAAAACACAATTTTCATTTTGTTTTTCATATGTAAAAATTAAAGGAAGATTTTAGGACAAATAACTGCCTTGACTTCAGATAGCTTTCTTCTGTGTTTGGGACTCTCATTGCCTATGACAGATGAAGCGATTTCAGTGGGACGATTCTATTGTTTAATTTGATATCCTGACATTCTAATGGTTGCATCATGACATCTAGTTGTCCCAGATCTCTTTATGCTGTTTTGTGGGAGTGACAGTGTAAAAAAAAAATACGCATCTTTAAGCTGCCATTCTGCTTAACTCCTCCTCTGCAATAACATTTGCATGCATAATACATCATAACAAATTAGATGGTCGCAAAGACACAACAGGAATTATGTGAATGTGCGGTAAGAGCTTGGCTGATGTAGCAGGAGAGGAGGAGACTGGAGGGTGAGGGAAAAGAGAAGAAGAAAAAGACTCATGAATGAAAATGCCCATAGAAGATGGCAGCTGAAATTTATCTTCTCATCTTTTTAAGGACAGTAATCAATTGTGGAAAAGTAAAGGAAAAGGGAAAATTCCAGACCAATCTGGTTACCACCAGTCTGATAGAAGATTGGAATTAAACAATGCTATTTTGTTCTAGAGGGGAACATATTCATTGGTTTGAAGGCAGTTAAAGTAACTATGACACCGAGGAAATCTCTTTATTTCACATGTTAACCTGGAAAAAAAAAAGGAAGATATTGAGGTTGTAATTCAAGCTTATTGGAAGTGTTTTCTAGTAGACTGGAAACAATCTTCTTGACTGAATGAGCCTAGGCTGGAATTACAGCTGTACCCATAAAGACCTCAGCCACTCTGCTTGGCTTCTACCTTATAATGACTGGATTAAAGTGTTTTTCTTATGTGATTGTATGTCTTCTGGCCTCCTGACACACAAAATTGGTCAATTTAGAAGCACTGCTACCTGATGGTCATTGAAAGGCCATTGTCCCTGACGTGCTATTAGTACATGTCATACCTTGGCCAATAAGTGGCACGAGGACCGGGTCCTTTTCTAAAAGGTTGGAATAGCAACTTTCAAAATGATGAGAATCAGTCAATATCTGCTGATGATTTTAAATGTTTTGTTTAGTCTGACAAAAGCACAGGAAAGAGGAATTGGACTCCTGGTTCCCTTTATTTTTGTCTCCCCCCCCCCCCGCCCCCGCCATCTCTTTCCATTTTTCTTACTCATTTTCTGTCTGTTTTCCACAAATACATAAGGGAAATAATAAATTTTCAGTATCATGGAAGTTGGATTAAATTCAGGAGAAGCCCCAGATATTAGTGTGGTTACGATACATGCTGTAAATCTTTGCTTTCTGTCCTGCTCACCTTGGCTTCTATTTCCTTAGCTTGCCCCCTCCCAGCCCTCTTCCTTCTCCTCTGATCTCAGGCCAGGCGTCCCACTCTGCAAGGAGTCACGTAACAGATTGCTTCAGTGAAGCATTTGCCATTCTCCAGGTTTTTTCTCATCATTCTCTTGCAGCCTTTTTCCAATGCTCCTGACAACGTGGAAGAGCTCCCCAGCCAATCATTTTCTGGCATTCCATTGGTTCCATGGCGAGATCCGAGGAAGCCCATCAGCCTCTGCTAGGCTGATAACCATCATTGCTTCTAATGTGTGCTTCGGCATTTCTCATCACAGCATGCATCTGTTGGGCAGATAAAAGGAGAGATTTACAAATATATAATCAGCAGATGTATGAAGGCTGTTGAAGCAAAGTAGACTAAGAAGGAAGCATATCCACATTTTCTTGGGGGCAAGAGTAGATAAATATGCTGGCTTTTGTATGATTAGGTCATTACTAACACCTGGAGGCTGTCTCGGTCCTTGGAGGGAAACCATGGAGAATATTTGGTAACGAACACATTTGGTTCACAGAGGGGGTTATTCTAAGCCAGATTGGAAAACATTTTAAAATGGAATATTGCCTGCATAAAAGAGGCAGATATTTCAGCTTTGCTTCATAACAGGAGTTCTCTAGTGGATCCTTCTGCATAATGGAGCCGTATGGTGGGTCTATGGAATATCACGCTCTGATATCAGAAAAGCGCACGTATCTTCAGCCAAATGTTTGCATGTGCGTTAGAGCACATACAGTATTATTTAATCACTTTCGCCCAGGCCCTTGTGTATTAGCTCCCCAGCACCAATTGTATAAGGAGCCTCACTTAAAACCAGTGGGGTTTTTGAATACCAATGAAGAGATTTCAAAACTATAGTCCTTGAAATATTATTTCAAGTCTGTCTCTTATTGATCTTTAGTATTCTCTTCCCCTACCCCCTAAATTTCCTACATAAGAAACATGGAAAATATTGGAAACTTAGAATAAATATTAAGATAATTTCATATTTGAGGCTTTCCTTTCACCTTAACTAATATAAAACTGATAGATACCATCGTCTTGCTTCATAACACACACTTTATTGATGAATTTCTCCAGCACATCTGTTAGAAGCCCTAATTTTTTAAAAAGAGAAAAAGGACACATCGTAAACTTGTGGAAAAGGAAATAAATACCAAGAAATTAATTACTTAGCCTTTGCT
The DNA here is from genome assembly GCF_018350155.1 of Leopardus geoffroyi. Classification (NCBI taxonomy): domain Eukaryota; kingdom Metazoa; phylum Chordata; class Mammalia; order Carnivora; family Felidae; genus Leopardus; species Leopardus geoffroyi. The sequence continues at coordinate 69,107,036 of NC_059328.1, forward strand.
TGACAACAAGAAAACCTTGGTGTAGTGATTTCTCACCATGGACCCAGATTTCTAGAAAACTGTACATAACCAAGAGAAGCTCTGTGGGTCACACTAAGTCATTAGGATATTGGGAAGTTGCATTAGGATGACACTGTCCGACAGAGAGGAATTGCTTGCTCTGGTAAGAGATTAAAAATTTAATACTGTAGGATATTATATCATTCTAGGCCTCTCTATTCCTTCTCAGTTTCTTTCTCACACTGTCTAGTTTTTTTTTCTCCTTTCTGCTCTATCTATGGTGAATACTTCATGCTTCAAAAAAATTTTTTAAGGGAATCTTTCAACTTTTTCCTCTGTAAACTTTAATTTGTGGGTTACATTTTCTTAAACATGAAGCTTTCCTTTTCTGTGCCAGAATTAGAGGAAAGAAGTAACATGGATGTTGTATGCTGTGTCTTCAATAAAGATAAATGGTAGTGATTTTTGGATAGAATTAAATGAATAGTTAGAGACACTAAATTAAGAGAGGCACAGGGGTGCCTGGGTGGCTCAGTCGGTTGAGCGTCCAGCTCTTGGTTTCGGCTCCGGTCATGATCTCATGGTTTGTGGGATCGAACCCTGCCTCGGCTGACAGTAGGGAGCCTGCTTGGGATTCTGTCTCTTCCTCTCTCTCTGCCCCTGACCTGCTTGCATGTGCATGCTCTCTCTCTCTATCTCAAAATAAATAAATAAACATTAAAAAAAAATGGTACAGAATAATGTCAATGCCAGCCTCACACATGCAGGCTTCCTTGGCTGAACATCACCTAAGCTATTTTAGAACACAGATACATGCCTTTAATGATTACAAATCTTCTTCCATCTCCAAGTGAGATGAAAAAGAAATTGTATCTGTTTTTCTTCATTGTCTAAAAGGTATATGCATAATCTGTATGATAAACATGTGGCAAGCAACTGGCGCATAAATAATTCAGTGATGTTGAACAGGGGATTTATTACAGAATGCCATTCCACATATCCCACCTCACCCTTCCCCCTTTCTGTGCTACTCAGTACCCGCATGACCTCCATCGAGTAGGTATGTTCCGTTAAATCTAGGAACTTCTCAATTTCTGTTATAACTCCAGAAACAAAACAAAATAGAAAGAAACAAAACTTGGTATTTTAAGGTACTGTATTCCTTTTTTAAGAGATAAGTTTACCCCCTCTCCTAGTGAAATGATTTTGAAATTCAGATAAAGCTGAAGTTGGAGAGGATTTCTCTCCCCCCATTACATCCTACTTCATAGAATTTCCATGAGTCATATTGTTTTAAGGGTTCATAAAAGAACGTACTTGGTATTGTACCAATTTAATGTTCCAAAGGAAACATTTGCCCTTGAGATTCTTCTAATATGCTACATTTGGATTCAATGAAAGAGTTTATGTGCACAACTTTTGCTATCTAATGGGAATTTTTTGTGTGGTCTGTCTGATGGCAATTTGGGGATGAGAGAGGAAATGAGAATCAATATTATATTATCAATTTCTGTTCATCACTGTCAGCTTTCTGTCCCTCCCCCTAACACATTCTCATCCACCTGCACAGTGTTCTCCTTTTATGGTATTAGTATATGATAAAACTTTATTTCACAGCCTTAACATAATATTGTGGAAAAAAAGAAAAAAAGGAAGCCATTTCAGAACAACTATTGGTTTTGTAGCCAAACTTTTCTTCAATTCTTGATGTAAAAATACAAATTGTAACAATTCTAGTTTTCCCATACAGTCAATAGCTAATCGCATTACTATTTTATGTGATAGATATGCCTATTCTGTGTGATCAAATGACTTTTCAATTCTTAATTTGGACATATCTTTTGAACACTGAGAATAAAATATTAAAAATATTCAGAAGTTTATAGTATTGTAACATCTTCCATGCATGCAGCTTTCCCTCTGTGTTGGTATTGGTGAGCAGATACTAACAATAACACTTGGAGAACTTTATTATCCAATTTTGTGTGCATTCAATAGGATTATGAGTTTTTGATCATACAAATGCAAAAGAGATTTGGCAGTAGCAGGAAGCAACATAGTTCTAGAAGCAAATTTCCATTTTATTAATCTGAGATAGAACTACTTTTTCCAAATTGCTACACAGCTTGAATTATCCGTTCAGCTTTCTCTGTTTATTCTTTGCACCACTAACCTCAGAATGTTAGTGGTTTACATAAATTCACAATCCTATGAAATCTGGGGGACTAGAAATCTTTGGATGCTATCCACACGACTAAGATGCAGCCAATAAAATTTTTAGCTTTCTTTGTAGGTGGTCTTTGTTAGTCTTGGTTAGTGACCTGTGTAAGTTAGAAGCAATGAAGAAGGCTCTCGAGATTTATTTAAGGTAAATAATTTTAGCAGCTCACAAATTTACTAGAAATTTCTCTAATGTGCCTTTGAAATCTATGCTGAAATCCTCCTTCTATATGAGAAACTCTTAAAGTGTGGTGTCTCAGTTGCTTCAGAAACCCATCCAAAAATTTTTTAATTATTTTATTTTATTTTATTTTATTTTATTTTATTATTTTTTAATATATGAAATTTATTGTCAAATTGGTTTCCATACAACACCCAGTGCTCATCCCAAAAGATGCCCTCTTCAATGCCCATGACCCACCCTCCCCTCCCTCCCACCCCCCATCAACCCTCAGTTTGTTCTCAGTTTTTAAGAGTCTCTTATGCTTTGGCTCTCTCCCACTCTAACCTCTTTTTTTTTTTCCTTCCCCTCCCCCATGGGTTTCTGTTAAGTTTCTCAGGATCCACATAAGAGTGAAACCATATGGTATCTGTCTTTCTCTGTATGGCTTATTTCACTTAGCATCACACTCTCCAGTTCCATCCACGTTGCTACAAAGGGCCATATTTCATTCTTTCTCATTGCCATGTAGTATTCCATTGTGTATATAAACCACAGTTTCTTTATCCATTCATCAATTGCCCATCCAAATTTTAATCTTTTTACCCCACATTAGTTACGTGGCTGGCTAGGTTCCAGTAGTAGCCATTACAAAAAGGTGAAGATCCAGAGTTCTTCCACCTTCTCCTGGCTTTCCCATCGCCTCTTTCACACCAAGCCACCTTTCCACAAAATACCCTAAGGCTCATGCTGCCTGGATGAGACTCTGATTGTCATCTTCTGTGTTCCTGTTGCCACATCTTATTGAGGAAGGTGGCATCATCTCACAGTTCCTCTCTACACCCCCACCACCGATAACTTCAGCCTCCATGTGGATAATGCACCTGACAACTAATTTCAATATTTAAAAAAACCAAACACTTTTTTTGCCTTTTAACAGTCCTCTCCCATGGCCACAACTGGTCTTTATCAGTACCCATGACTCTTCTACTTCATGAACCTACTCGTTGGCTACAACAGAACAACCTGTGAGCCTCCCCAGTTCCTTTGATCCCTAATCTCACTAAATTTTCTCTTCCATCTCATTAATGTCTGCAGTTTTTCAAGAGTCTATCATTAGCTCTTTGGCTGCAACCTCATGGTGCAACAACATACAGGCCTGTTTTGCTAAACCCTCAAGTTTTGCTCATCTTGATCTTTTGCCAGATCCATTCTATACTTCTTCAACCTGAGGCAGGGGTTGTATCTGTTTGACAGCAACATTGCTGATTGTAGTGTGCTTGCTTAGTTACTCTTTTACTAAGATGACCTGGAATGAAGATACCAGCAGGAGATTTCAATGAATGAAGCTTAATCGTAGGCTTCAAGCCTTGATGACTGGGAAAGCTTCTGGTAAAAATAGAAACTTTGGGAGTGGGGTGGAAGGTTGTGGCGGAGTGGGGTGGAGAGTTGTTAATTCAGTTATTAGAATTCAAGGTGAATGTGAAGGTTCTGTTTGAAATGTCCCTTGGAAATTAAGAAGACTGGGCATTGCTGGGCACTGAGGACTGTGGACAGTGATCTGAAGTTGTTTGAATAGTTGTCACTTCACAACAACAGCAATAAAGGAGATTGACTCCACAGCTCCTATGGTTTATGTTTTGTCACCCATTCCTTTATAAACACGATCTCATTTCATCTTCATAGCAATTGATTGTCATTCCTATTTTATAGATTAGGAAGCCAAAGCTTAATCTATGGATGGAGCTACAAGATAACTCAATGGGAAAGTAGAGAGGGAAGAGAGTCCAAGTGACACAGATAGTTTTAGGGTATTGCTCGACAGACACTTGTTGTTTAAACTAACAGAGTTACAAATATATAGGGAAATGAGAATTTAAAGAAAAACAAGGTAGTCTTCATTGCTGAATGCCAAATGTTCCGAGGAGATTAAAAGATGATGACTAAGAAGAAATTGTTAGTTTGATATTCCCAGATCACTTACTGGTCATCCTGAGAAAGCAGGCTCAGAAGAGTGATGAGGACTGAAGTCAGTCACTTGACACAGAATGACAACTTGGAGAAATATGGCAGTGAGTGGATGGAGAGCTTGAAGGGTCAGAAGGTTTAAGGGAAGTTTCACCTTAAATTAGTTTTGTGGATTATTATTATTATTATTATTACTTTAACGTTTATTCATTTTTGAGAGACAGAGAGAGACAAAGCATGAGTGGGGAAGGGATAGAGAGAGGGAGACACAGAATCCAAAGCAGGCTCTAGGCTGCGAGCTGTCAGTATGGAGCCCGACGCAGGGCTCGAACCCACGAACTGCGAGATCATGACCTGAGTGGAATTCGGTCGCTCAACTGACTGAGCCACCCGGGCGCCCCAGATGGATTATATTATATTGTGGATTATATTAGTTGGTGCAGAAAAGTAGACTTAGTGAAATCTTACTGGGTATCACAGAAAAGTGACCCTTTCAAGAAGTCATTTCAGATGGTGACACCAGGCCAGGCTTCATCCTTGCAGCCTCTCAGCAGGCCAACCAGCTTCCTGGTTGCTCAGGAAGCAGAACAGAGATTGTGAGGAACTCGTATCTCATCATAAGTGCATCAGACCACAGTATGTCTTCAGCTCCCAGCCTCATGCCCTGAAGAGTCAGTGGCCCTAATGTACATTCAAGGGAGGTTGAAAAATATCCGGGAGCGTGTGCTGTATTTGGTGAGCTTGCCTCTCTTTACCACTTGAGTGAAGGAGGCCATGTTGCCTATTGAGATATTAAAACAACAGCGTACAGGTTAGACTTTACAGCTAGACTGTTTTGTTAGAACCTGGTGATCCTGGTTCGCAAGTTCCATGTGTTAGTTTCTCCAAGTTAGCCATTCATACAACCTTCTCCCCATGCTGTCCTCCTTTAACAGGTTAAAACTAGGAATAGTAATTTTGAAAGAGTTTTCTCCACAAAATATATGGTAGCATTTAGCAGCTTTGTAGATGCATGATTTGGCATGGGATTTCCAGCTTGCTTACTGTGTAGGGAGAGGTTAAAAGGTTGCATTCCACCAGGAGCAAGAAAGGTAAGTAGAAAATAACAAATGGACAGCAACAGTGGCTCCCTCTGGAGATTCAGGGATAGAATCCTCTGGCAATGAAGGCTTTCCTTTACCCTACTTGATTACCTTGTACAGGTTTGCGGAGCCCTGTATCCATTTCGTATCAAGGTCAGCCTTCATTCAACTAAGCTAAGGGACAGAACATGAGGTCGGTGGGGGAGGGCAAAGCCCTGCCCTTCCCACTTACGGTGAGCCAGTGGGCAGGCGCTCACACTGTTTTTTGTCTGAAGACGAGCGCAGTATCCAGTTCTCTGGTGGGTACTGTGGTTGCTACTCCTCTCTCTTCAGATTTCAGAACACCATGAACCATCCTGAACAAAGCCCTGGAAGCTGCAATAAATAAAAAGGTTTTAAAACCTCAGAAAGGAGAGCCTGAGGAAGTACCACCACAGTCAAGGTAAATTACTATCACCCAGTAGAAAAAGAAGACTCTCTCTTCCATAAAAAAGGTTCTCATAGCCTGCCTCCTGAGGCATCAAAAATATCCCGAGGCCCTGTGGACTAGTGAGTTAGGCCCCATTTTAAAACAAATGATCTGATACAATATGATGGTCCGTGTACAAAAAGTCAGCGGAGAAAACAACGATAGGCTTTCAGAAAACAAAACACAAACTGCTGGCTGGGGGAGAAGAAAATGTGGATGAAGGCCACATAAAATAACCTTACTGCTCATATAAGATGGTAACTCTTTCTCTTTCTGTCCCCTTGCCTCCCTGCCTTTCTTGACTTTAGAACCCTTCCTACAATGATTCTTGTGTAGAAGCCAATACGTACACCAAGAGTGTGCCTGCTCTGGCTTAGTGGCAGGGTGGTTTGTGGGTGGAGCGATGTGATGCTCTTGGCAGGGACCCTCCTCCCAGCCTTCCTTCCTGTACCTAGCTCACCTCAGGTTCCTGCTCAAGCAGCTCTGGAGAAGTCTAGGCCTCCAGAGAGCATGGTGCAAACATCACTGATGCAGAGCGAAAGAGTCTAATATTAAATAACACATTTTTCATTTTGCTGCAATGACACATTTTTAATTTTGTACTCAGATAAAAAGAAATCATAAGTTTATGTTTACAATCTGGATTGCTTTCTGTCCATGTTAAAGGTTTGTCTCTCTATCCCAAATCCCTGATGTCTCAGTTCCTGTGTGATCGTACCTCTGCCTTCATTTTTAATGTTACTCAGCTCTTTTCTGCTTCTTATATTCTGTGTGTCAGTGTCTCATCTGCTCTGCTTTCTGACTGCAGTCCTATGTTTTGCATTTATCTGGATAACTCTTACTTGTCCTTGTCATCTCTTTAGAGAACTTCACCAAACCCCAAAATACAGTTTAGGCCTTGTTTTACACTCTCAAGATGTACTCTTCTCTTGTAACACTTTATCATGACTTCAGTTATCTGATTATTCATGAGATTATCTGCTTAATATCCAGCCCCCCCAACCCCCCCGCATTAGACTCCAAGCTCCATGTAGGAAAGTTTATATATGACTTATTCATCACTTTGTAACTGGCAACTAACAAAATAATTGAGAAATGATTGAATGGCCAGTAAAGATTTGTTGAATGAATACATGTTACAGCCAGAAGAGGCTTCCCATTAATTTCTCTCTCTCTTTTTAATTTGAGAGAGAGAGAGAGAGAGAGAGAGTGAGCAAGTGGGGAAGAGGGACAGAGGGAGATAGAGAGAGAGAATCTCAAGCAGGCTCCATGCTCAGCATAGAGCCCGACACGGGGCTTGATCCCATGACCCTGGGATCATGACCTGAGCCAAAATCAAGAATCGGACACTCAACCCACTGAGACACCCAGGTGACCCATCTGTCTCTCTTTTTTTCATTGAGGTATAGTTGACACACCATGGTACATTAGTTTCAGGGGTACAACAAAGTGATTCTATAAGTTTATGTGTTATGCTATGCTTACCAAAAGTGTAGCTATCATTTGTCACCATACAGTGCCCACCAGCTTTTTGTTAAGGTCAAATACAAAGGCTGCATTTCAAACATGCTAGTATATGTTTCCAGTTCAAACCTCATGAACGCTGGGTTGATGGTCTAACAACCAGATTTTTTTTTGGGGGGGGGCGGGGTCATATATAATGGTCCTAGGAACTTGGATGGTGCTTTTATTAAAGTAACTTTCCTTGTATGGCAACATCTAATCCTTACGCCAACCCTGTGAAGAACGTAAGAATGAATAATGGTATCATTAGTATCTTGCGCATGAGGAAACGAATAAATCGCTGAGAAGCTCTATCTTGCCTTGGCTTCTCAAGCTAACTCGTGACAGAACTAGAACAAGACCCACAATTTCTAGCCCAGTGGTAAGGTTTTTTTGGTTGTTTTTTGTGTTTTTTTAAAAATTACATATATTGGAGTAGCTCAACTGGGAGCTTATTCTATGCACAGTTCCAAGAAACCAAATACATATAATACATTTAAATTAAAGTCTGCACCGTTGATTCATATCTCCACTTTAACTTCTGGCTTATCTGAGTGAACAAATGCCTCGTCTTCAGGAGGGTCTCTGGATATCCAGTGAAGCTGTCATTGTATAGACATCTTTACGTATATAGAAGTAGATTGTTATCTCTTCACAAATTTCACTGTGGCTATGCCAAACTGGCCTACGTGACAATAACAATTGGGAAATCTCATTAAACAGCTGCATTCCAAACTCTTGGCCAGAAATAAGATTGAGGTGCCTCCTGTAAAACTACTCTGTTAAATGGAATTTCAGTAACCAAAAGGGTTAAAAGGGAAAATTATTCAGAGGAAACCTCGTTAAAGGAATTAGTAATGGGATATGGGAGCATGTTATCTTTAATTTGCGGGCGTGAATCCAAACTCAGTTATTAGTAACCAAAAATCTATTTCATGTGGGAATTTTAGAAGCTCTGGTGGAATAATTTAGGATGGAATCCGTCTGTTTAATGGATCATTGTGCACTGACATTTTTATTTTAAAAACAACATTTCCATGTGCGTGTGTTTTTTTTACTCCTTTTGCTTATTGCTGAACAGGTGCTTCTCATGACTTACTCTTCTGACATTGTTTCATGCTAAAGATCATCTGTTCGCAGTACATTGAAACTCCACTTTAAGACTGTTTGCTTCTGAAAATACTTTCATAATTAAAGCAAATCCTTTTTGGATCCCACCCAAGAGAATTTAATTGCTAAGACAGCAATTACTTATTATTTCACACAGTCTTATTTCAAGAAGATTCCAAAGTCTTGGGACTCCAAACAGAATTTTGTAAGAAAGTGCATAATGTTCTGGAAAGGCTGTATCATGTCAAGATAGAGATGACTTTGAGCTCTCTTGTATTACTGGTCCATCCCCCAAAACATTCACTGTGAGGTGGGAAAAGGGTGCATTCCGCCAAAGTGAAGGTCAGAAAGAGCCTGGAGAAAAATAAGGTAAGACCAAGAGTGTGCTGTTGGCATTGGCCTTGCCCTTGCCATCCTCAACAATCTCTGTTTTAGTTGGAGGGCATTGAAGAATCCCTATACTGATGGCTCTGGGCCAAGTACAGAAGGAAATGAGTCAAAATTGTATGAGGTAATACATTAGAAAAATAATATGTTTATTTCCAGGCCTAGCTGATTCTGAAAAATTACCATTGTAATTGGTTGTTTTACGAGTAATGTCAAAGAATAGACCAAGACAGGTTACAGGGGCTCAATATTATTAATCCTTAAAAAAATAGAGCATCTAGATTAAGCTGAAGGCATACTTGTGGAATTTGGAGCAGTTTGTAATGCCTTAAAAGCCACTCCCTCTGGTGCACCTGTTCACTGGTGAAATAGAGGACTTCACTTAGGAAAACAAGCACCTTCCACCAGCACTCAATATAGTTGTTTGAAAAAGTAATTGGAGAAAAACAGAGATTCTTGTTCAATCTGAAATTCAGAAGAAACTCTTGCCAGCTTTATGAATGATGGGAGTTCTACTCTCCATGTCAAAGTCATTGGTCCTGTTGCTGATATCCATAAATTAAGCAGCTGGGTTTTTTTTTTTTTCCTTTCCTTTTTGCAATTAAGCACACAGTGCTCACAATGCACAATAGATCCCTTAGAAGTGCATCTAATCTGTCTACTCCTATTAAAAAAAAATACTGGATACAGGATCATAAACAAAGAGTCAGTTACAGTACATCTGTACAAAGCTGGAGAGTTGAGTTCCAAGAGGATTTACATTGGGAAAATCCCCAAAGCAATAAAAAGAGACAAGCAGAAACGTGTCCACACTCCAAATAGTGAGGTAAAGCCTGCTCCCAAGCCAACATGCTCATTCAAAGGATTGGAAAGCTTGTGTTTAATAAAACATAATTCAAATAGCCGTGTTCACAATATCAAGGGTTGCTTATAACAACTATGCCAATGAGGAGGCGGGACTACTTAAAACTATTTTCTAAAGCAACTTGCTAATTTAAAATGTTCACCTTCTTGATCTACTGGCATCATGATCTGAAGACCATGTCAACCAGCTGAATGTTGATTTCCCCCACTCCGCGAAAGTCTCTGAACAGACCTTCAACTAAAGCTGTGAGACTCTGGCTCCTTCGTGATAATGATAGGCCTTAATCACCAAATTATTCCTTTAAATTTTAGAGTAGCAGGCACCATTAATATCCTCCTGCAGGTCTAACCACTTATTTAGGAAAGAACTTTACAGCAGTTGGAGTCGTCCGGGCTGGGACTTGTGGCACACTCTGGTTCACCTTCACCTCCGCATGACAGAACAGGCAGCAACCTGGAGCATTCACTGGGGGATGAGGCTTGGCTGTGTTTATAAGTAACACCTGTGTTTATCTGCGCTTAGAGGTGCCAGATACCCCTTTGTCAAAAATAGCAAAGCTTCCACCAACATACTAGTCGTTTCTGAGGAGGGCTTATGGTATCATTTTATTTTCCAAAGAATCTTTCTTTCTCCAGCTTTCTACATTTAGTTGGATCTGAATAGAATTAGAAGTGTTTAGAAATCATTCAGACTAGGGCTGAGTTTCTAAACCTAAGTGATAGAAATAACAATTTAAGAATGATAATCCTCTTAATTTATTATGGAAAGCGATTCCTTTCTTCTTTATCCTCATTTTCTCTCTTTCTTTATTTTTCCCTGAGCAATCATGCACATATTTTTGGAGGGCATTACAGCTCTAACCCATCCAGAAGCAGACACATTGAAATGCTTCACCATTGTGATTGCAGTTCAGGGTTTACTTTGGACCTTGAGCTCATTAGGGAAATATTTGACATCTCAACTCCAATTATTTAGTAGTCACCAAGCTGCAAAGGCCACACATAACTGCCTGCAACTGGTTATAATTGGAGAGGATCAGAAGAATGATAGCATAGGACTGCATTTCTCTTAATCTCCAAAGACAACAATACCTCAGGTCATGGTTCCTTTCCAAAGTATACTGAAAGGCTGGAAAACAATAGAGGCCCTTTCAGATGAGAAGCAACCAAAATATTTCTTTCTGCATAATAGAAATATAGAATCCTCTCAGAAAAGTTGTATAGATCTACAGTTGTCTTTTTCTTCCTCCCTCCCTCCCTCCCTCTCTTTCCTTCCTTCCTTCCTTCCTTCCTTCCTTCCTTCCTTCCTTCCTTCCTTCCTTTCTCTTTCTTTCTTTCTTTCTTTCTTTCTTTCTTTCTTTCTTTCTTTCTTTCTTTCTTTCTTTCTCTTTGTGTAGAAAGCATTCTTATTTTTTTTTTTTTTCTGAAACATTTGGTTATTGAATAGCTCTCTGGTTCTTCCTCTCCTTTGTTCTCCCCTATCTCTTCCTTGTCCACGTTCCAGTCTTGATTCTGAGTCAGTCTGTCAAGGTGTTTCATTGTCAGTGGCAGATATCTGTTTCCCAAGGGTTTTGTTTGTGAAAAGAAACCATTTCTTCACTTATAATATTTCTCTAGAAAATTATTCTTTTCTTCTAGTGTCCTCAGTTGAACTATTATTATCAATATATCAGCCTTCTTTATCTTCCTGGAGGTTTTATTTGATCAATACCTGCTTTACTTTCATGGAGGAATCCTCATGGTTTCTAAATATTTATTTTTGGGAGTGACACAGAGAGAGAGAGAGACTGGAAGAGGTGCAGAGAGAGAGGGAGACACAGAATGCAAAGCAGGATCCAGGCTCTGAGCTGTCAGCCCAGAGCCCGACATGGGCCTTGAACTCACGAACCTCAAGATTATGAACTGAGCTGAAATTGACCCTTAATGAACTGAGCCACCCAAGCACCCCCCTTCATGGTTTCTATAGATCTTGTGCAAAGGGTAATATTTATGTACAAAGAAATAGTTTTTCGTTATAAATATAGATCCTAATGAAAAAAAAATGATGTTTATTATTGAAAGAGAGAGAGAGAGAGAGAGCGTGCAGGGGAGAGGCAGAGAGAGACAGAGACACAGAATCCAAGGCAGGCTCTAGGCCCTGAGCTGTCATACAGAGGCTGACGTGTGGCTGTAACTCATGAGCCCTGAAATCATGACCTGAGCCAAAGTCAGACACTCAACTGACTGAGCTACCCAGGCGCCCCTAGATCTTAATTTTTTTAAAAAAGTATTCATTCTATATGATTTCAACTATATGGTATTTTGGAAAAGGCAAAAGTATGGATACAATAAAAATATCATGGCTGCCAGAGGTCAGCAGGTTGAAAGATGAATATACAGAGCACAGAGGATATTTAGGGCAGTGAAAATACTCCTCATGATATTGTAATGATGGATCTATGTCATTATACATTTGTCTAAACCCATTGAATATACAACACCAAGAGTGAACTCTTAGGTAAACTCTGGGCTTTGGGGGTGAGTATGATGTGTCAGTGTGGATTTGTCTTTGGTAAAAAAAAAATACAATAGCGAATAGTGTTGATAATGAGGGAGACTATACAAGTGTAGGGGCAGGAGGTTACTGGAAAATCTCTGTACTTTTCTCATAATTTTATTGCAAACCTAAAACTGCTTTAAAAAATTAAGGCTTTAAGAAATTATTCACTACCAGTGTTTTGCTGTGTTTCTGTACTTTTTTCCGCCCAGCACAAAGATGTGTTTCCTTTCTTTTAAAACTGTAGTTTAACAATTTCCCTAATTCTTTTTTTTTAATTTTTTAATGTTTATTTACGTTTAAGATAGAGAGAGAGATAGAGACAGAGACAGAGTGTGAGTGGGTGAGGGGCAGAGAGAGAGGGAGACACAGAATCCGAAGCAGGTTTCAGGCTCTGAGCTGTCAGCACAGAGCCTGACGTGGGGCTTGAACTCATGGAGCAGACCACAGGATCATGACCTGAGCCGAAGTCAGACACTTAACCAACTGAGCCACCCAGGTGCCCCTCCCTAATTCTTTTAAAAGACAGTATATTGAACTCATATATATCACTCTGCTTCTACAGTTAACCCCATTTGGCCAATCTATTTTCATCTCCTCATTTTGAAACCTTATAATACAATGTAGTAGCTATAACGCCACTTATATACCTCTTCCCCTATTGTTGGATGTTAGGTTATTTCTGGTTTTCCAATATTAGGACAAATGCTGTGATAAACCAATTTTTAAACATGTTTTGCCTCTCACATTTAGGTGTATTTCCTTGAGTTCAAAGGCTACTTTCCCTAGCCTTGACACATATTACTAAATTACTTTTCAAAGCTCTGGGAAACTTATGCTATCAACCATGGTTTCATTTTCCATAAGTGAAAGTGATTGGTTAAAGATAGTTTTGCTTTGGTTTACTTGTTTTTTTTTTTTTTTTTTTTTTTTTTTATTATCAATGGAAATCCCAAACAGTTTTGGGATTTAAACAGCTTTGCTTTGTTTTCATTCTAGCTATGCTTCCTCATTTCTGAGATGTTTTTACTGTCTGCTCATCTGTTTTTGGGGTTCTCAGTACTTCTCAGGTTTTTCATATGAGATATTTAGAGGATGATAACTATTTGAGAGGAATGATTTTTTGAAGAACAAAACCACATTTTTTTGAAGTGAAACATTTTTAAACCTGTAGAAACTTGACCTGTCATGGTTTGAGCAGACGTGGGTGAACACAGTGGATGGTTTCATGGCCTCAGCAGTGTTCTTAGAGGGAATAATTCTTAGGACTGTTGATAAATCTCCTATTTCTTGACATTGGAATGCAGATATATGAGAGTATGTGGACAAACTTAGAGAAAACTATATAAATTTAACCCCCCGTCTTGAAATTGTTATTAAAATGCATTTTAAAATAATGCATGTTCCAAATAACTATCCTCTATTTTTTTCATGCTCTATTTAAATATAGGGTGGTTCAGAAGGAGGTTCCAGAGAAGAGTCTGTGATAGGTGGTTTGTGGTTGCAGGAGCTGTTTCAGGATGAGCTATGCTATTATGCCTGGCATCAGTCCTAGACCTGCCTTTGATATTTAGGTGATTGTTTACCCACAGATATACAATTATTGTTTATAAATGAATGATGTACGTTTAGCTGCCATTTCTGCTTCATTTGTTCCCTGTTAGAAGAGTAATGGAGAATGGAACCTGAAGGAAGGAAGGGAGACGTGCTCTGTAAAATCATGTATGGTTGGCACCACGAGAAAGAGCCCCATAGGACTGAAAAGTCTAGTGCCGTTGTGAGAAGGCAGGGCTCTGCTGAGGACAAGCTGTTCCATACATTGCAAAAAGTGAAGATATCTTCTTGATTGCAGTGTTTGTGCATTAATGTGTTCAGTAGCCATTTCCACGAACTCTGAGAAGAACCTTTTAGAATAAATTCAAATGTGTGTTTTAGGAATACTAAACTTAATGAAAGCTCTTAACCTTTCCCTCCTCCGTCTTCTAGGATCAAACTAACCTGTTCTTGTTCTGGGTGATCTAGTTCTTCAAGAACCTGCTAGATGATTATAGTTAATTAGTTGAACAGGATTGTAGAATGGTATTAATGACTTATATTGACTGAATGTGATACACCCCCAGTCTCACCCAATAGCATAGTAGGTTTAACAAGAGTCTTTGATGCCTCAACTCAAGAATATGACTCATGGTGAAAAGTTAAGGAACTGTGAAATACTGGTGATGGAGTATAGCGATGGTGGCAGTGTGGTCAGAATTTTGACAGAGGATTTATTCTGGTCTTTGAGAGTTTCTACAGAGGAAGTCACCTACTTATCTATTAAGCAATGATTTGCTTAGTGTATACACATTTATTTAGAGTTTCTCAGATCCCCTCCCCCTATATATATGCAAAAACTTATGTAGGCTAAAAATGCCTGTAAGAAAATTTAGTTTTAACTTTTTTATTCCAGTACATATAATTTTTTAAAAAAGATTCTATTGTTAATTTACATTAAAATAGAACAATTCATTTATTCTCACTTCCATTCTAAGGCCAATTCTCCATCTCTATGGAAAAATAGATTTTTATTGAAGTGGGAAAAAATTGGTCATTCTGCCAATACCTAGCTGTATAATCTAGGCATGTCCTGTAATGTCTCAGCTTCAGTTGACCTATCTGCAAAAAAAGCATCAGTAGTACCTATCATAGAGGATTGTTTTGAGAATTATCAACATAGTAAATGTTATTACACTATCTACATTTTAATAGGCTGCTGATGACATAATTGATGGTAGAACTGGAATGTGAGAGTTGCAATTTAAAACAGAATAATTTGGAAGTTCTCACACATTGAATTCTTTTTTACCATTTGCTAGAAATAGTTACATTGAAGGTGCTAAGAACCATGAGGTTAGATTTGTTAAACATACTTAGTTGATGACCTCTAAAAGGTACATTTACTAAGTTTAAAGGATTGAAGGAATAGTTTTTGAGGGGATTTCATTTCTTGTATTGTGTTCACTGGAATATTATGAGTTTTTTTTCCTTCTATCTCCCTGTCAAGAGAACTGACTTGTTAACAAATTTCAGGGGCAGCTGTGAGGACGAAAGCTGTCAGTAACTTCCCATTAAGTTCCAAGCTTCAGTCTAGCATGGAGAATGTGCTAGTCTCTGTGATGGATGATCCTTCCCAAATGCTGCATTTGAAATGGCTTTCTATTGTGAATGGTTAATCTTATTGAGTTTAAATTGAGACTTTCTCAGAATTCGCATATCATTTCAGTTTTGAAAGCTTATCCAACTATAGCTGAGATATTTAGGACTCAATTTTTAAAATCATACTTTTTACACTATTATGGGAAGAGGTGTTTGTATAAGGCAGTATTTTCTCATTTCTCATTTTGCAGAAAAATAAATTATTAATGGGATTTTAGATGAGGGCTCTCTACCAGATCAGTGAATCAACTTTGAGGACAGAATTATTTCATTGTAAACCCTTGAAATAATGCCCCAAATAAGTGGAAATTTAATATTCCACTTTAATTGATTATTGTAGGTGTGGGCCTCCTTAACTGTTTCGGTTAACCATTTGGCATTAAAAACAATCTCTGCAAAGAGCTGGTTTTTTTTTTTTTTTTTCAGGGAACTGGTCCTCATTTGAAATTACATCAGTGGGATATTCCTGACATAAGATTGTGAAGTTTTTCTGTCATAACTGTGGTTTAAAGAGTGAAACTTTTCATATACTGGATGGTTTGCTGTGGTCTGATTCTGTTCACCAGGTCCATGGAGTTACGGTCTTTTTATTTGAGTGCAATGAGCTCGTCATTCGGGGTTTTGGAACTTAACTGGTGGAAGAGGTGGGTACAGCTCTGGTAGTGAGTGCCCTTTATAGGCAAGTTCTTAATAGCCACCTAGAGGTCAGCTATTTCCCTATAGCATACAGTGGAATTCAAGGTTTTCTAGATAATATTTGCTTAAGTGGGTAGATGAAATAATAGAACTTACTGGAGATGATGCCACAACTCTTGAGATTTAATATTGGGTAGAAATACATGATGGTTGAAGTGTGGGGCTTTGCACTCATCAGGCTTTGGTACAACCTTGCCTCCATAACTCAAGTCACTGAATGTCTTTGGGCAAATGGCTTACCATTCTCCATCTTTGTTTTCACGTTTACAAAATAGAAATGATAATTCCTACCAATGAATATTTTAGAATTAAATAAATGCACATAAAGTGCCTAGTAGAATCCTAAACTATATTGGCATGCAATAAGCTGAAGTTTCTTTTTGTATATATTTTCTTAGGTAAACTTTTTTCCTCGTTTAATAATTCTCTTCCTTTTCCCCACTATTACGGACTGCTAGAAAGAATGCTATTTGGGGTATAATAGAAAATCTTTCTCAGATTTTCCTCCCACAGAGAACAAAGAATATAGCAAAAGGACCTCTATTCTTGGGCCATCATTATCCTCAGTGCCTGACTGACGTGGAGCAAATGCATGGCCATATTTGAATGCCCCGCTATTTCCTACAGCAGCAGTCAAGGTCAGAATGATACTATTGGCCATCAAAAAGTATAATCTGTTGGATCTTGAAAGGCTTTAGCTAGAAATTCTTCCCCTTCTCATATGCACCATCCTAAAGGCCAGTCTCAAAGCTTTTTAGTTTCTCTTTAGACTTTTATTTTTGGTCCTGCATGCTGTAAGTGTGCCTTGCCTTGAACTATTTGAGTTTCATTGTTTACTTTCTTCTTCTTTGGAGTGTATTTCAAGCATGTTATTCTTAGTGGTCCTTTGTTAAAGCTCTCAGAGGCCTTCACACTCTAAGACAACAATGAATTAAAAGTTAATGTGTTATTATTTTTTGCTTGCTGTAATTCCATCTTAGTATTTGAAATGGCTTCACCCAGGAGTGCAAGGCTTTCAAATACCTGACTCTAAACCTGCCATAACACTTCAAATGTCTCTCAAAATTTACAAAGATCCCTAAAGGAACCAGCAGAATGATTTCCCCAATGTTACAGAGTTTGAACCCTAAAGCTTTTCACCCCTGAAAAGTTGTACAGGTAAAGCATAGACAGAATGGTAAATGTTGAACTTTCCTGGCACAATAATGTCATTTGACAAATGATGACTTCTCCTAGATTACTTACATACCTCCTTCATTTTAGTTTTAGTAAACTTTAACTTCCTTATCCTTCTTTCTTAAGAAAAAATAAATATTCCTTCTTTAAAATTTATCTCCAGCTACATGTGACACTAAAGAATGACTAATTTTTAAAAACTTATAAAAAGTAATGATTACCATTTTCCTTCTAGTCTGTATATAGCCAGTAGCCAAATAATTGGTGTTGAAGAGATATCTAAACTCAATGCGATACACTAAGTATAATCAGAGCTGAAACAATATAACTCGGTCTTAAATTATTTATTTATATATTTCTCAATTTATAAATTAAATTAATGCCCTTAATAATGCTACCTCTTGATTCAGTTTCTTGGATGATTGCTACTTATTACTGATCAGTTACATTGTCTACTCAATATTTAAAACCTGTGCTTGGGACACCTGGGTGGCTTACTGGGTTGAGTGTCTGACTTCGGCTCGGGTCCTGATCTTGTGTTTCGTGGGTTTGAGCGCTACCTCGGGTTCTCTGCTGTTGGCGTGGAGCCTGCTTCAGGTCCTCTGTTGCCCACTCTCTCTGTCCCTCCCCCACTCACATGTGTGTGCTGTCTCTCTCTCTTAAAAAATTAAAACCCGTGCTCAAAATTCTGTTGATGGATTTATCCTGTGTTGTTATGGATTGACAGAAGGGACGATGAGACCCAGGGTATCCAGTTACCACAATGTTCTTGGCAAGGCAGGAACTGTATGCATGGCCATGCGTGAGAGCATGCCTTTTGTGTATCAATTTCACTGATGGATATTTCGATTTCATTCTCAGGGCTTTCATATTGAAATTTAGATCTTGAGTACCAGAAGGAGTTTCAAAGGTACATTTGTGAAATACTTAGGAATTATTGGATTAAGTTAATTTCTGGATTCAATATTGTGCATTTTGCTAAAAGAATCTATATCCACAACATTGACTACTTCACAACGAAGGGATTGTAAAATATGAATAAATCAATTTCATCTCATAGCATTTTACCTTACAGAAAACTATTCCAGGTTGGACTATTATAGCATGTTTACATTATAGGGCTTTCAATTCTAATGGAAGATGGTTCAGATATTGTGGATAATTAATTCTAGATACTACAAAGTTAGAGATTTTTTTTTTTTTTTTGAGAGGGAGAGAGAGAGAGAGTGCGAGCAGAAGAGGGGCAGAGGGAGAGGGAGAGAGAGAATCTCAAGCAGGCTCCACACCCAGCAAAGAGTCCGAGGAGGGGCTTGATTTCATAAGCGTGAGATCATGACCTGAGCTGAAACCAAGAGTCAGTCTCTTAACAGACTCTTAACATCCAGTCACCCCAAGATTTTTTTCAATGTTAAAAAAAAAACTCAGAAAAGGGGAAGAAGAGAATTTGTTGTGACTGTGGAGGAGGGTGAAGAGTTGGATTAAATTGTAGCTGGTTATAATTGTAACTAATTGTAACTGATCTATTTGTGGTCAGTGCAAGGCAACTGTGATTAATTCTTTGCTCTCTTCTATAATTGGGTGCCTTCCCCTCTCCACTTTATTTCCAGATCTAGACCAAAATGTTCTAATGAATCTTCTTTTTATATTATGAAACTATTAGCATACAACCTTTCAATGGAGTTTTATAAAGGTCTATAAATTGCAACCATCGGTATTGGAATATTAATTATTCATTCACTTAAGTAGTTACCTTAACTGCATCCCCCTCCTAGTTTTCTTTATGGAAGTGTTCAGGTCTGTCTTGGTATGGAAATTTAAGTGGTAATTTTGCTTAATTTTGTACAATAGAATATGGTGTAGGTAGAGTCAGTAGACCAGAGACCAAGAATCTTTGAACAAAGAAATTTGCAAATAATGTTTCGTTTTGTTTAGGTTGTTTTAGAGAGCAAAGAAAGGGAATAGTGATACTTGAAAACATTACTAAATAATAGTTTTATGCAATCTTATGAAGAGTTGGGAAAACAGTTGTATACTCCAAAGGGTTGTTTACATAAGATTGTTAGTTGGTCTGTTTTTTTTTTTTTTCCCTTCAGTGGTTATATATTGCACTACACTTTATAAATGAAACAAAACACTTAGAGACAGACATAAGGGAAAAAGCATTGCTCGCAGCTTTTACAGCACTTTCTAGTTTATTTGAGACTTTTTTCTCTACTCAGACATTGGTCATTTGAGATCTCTGCCAGGTAAGTAAATTAATTGACTGAGTATAAATGTATAAAGCTTTTCTATCACCTCTTGAAAATAATGAAACTCTAGAAGACAATAGAACTTGCAGCAGTAACAGCAAAATGGCTTACTAAAGTGAATTAGAAGGTTGCACCAGATTTCATCTAGCTCTTTAACATATGTTTATCTATCCAGCTATCTATTTATCTATCTAATGTGTGTGTTTACACACAATGCATAAATGTTATGCAAAATGTATATAGAAGCAGATGCCTTACGAAGATTAAATGTTATTTTTTATATGTCTCTAAAGTCTGTGTCTCATATTAATACAATGGATTGTCAGATTTTTCCATTGTTCCACTTCAAAGCATGCAATTATATTGCCTTAATTGGAAGCACTGATGTGTTTTCACCAAGGATGTTTATTTGTATTCTGACTACTGAGATATAAATATGGGACCATTTGCTATTTTTAGTTTTCCGCTAACATTTTTTTTTAACTTTTTATCTTTATAAACAGACACGTTGAGTTTATTGTCAGTTCAAAACTCTGAATTTGTAGTGGATTCACATAAAGAAAATCTTACTGTTTGTCATACTGAAATGAATCTTTATTCAAGGGTCGTGATAATACATAGCAGAAAGTATAACAGACAAATCCAGGGACTTGCTGACTTATGTATTACCATAAATCCAACTGGCATGGATTTTATCCAAGAAGATTTGGTGTCCATTTGACCAGAATATCCTTAAATATGTTGTTATCTCTCATCAGTGTGGTCAGCATGGATTTAAAACACTTTTTGATGTCACATGTTGCTAGTGAAAATAGTTTCCTCCAGAACTTTTTGAGGATATAATCTCTGTAGGGATTTGAGTGGAACAAAATTTTCATTTTGTCAGGTAATATAAGTATTAAATTACACTAATTCTCACTAAATAGAAAGTACAGATTTTCTTTAACCTTGGGTATGACAGCAGGGCTCTGTTGATCAATGCTGCATAGATTCTGCCTTTTCCCATATCTGTGGCCTTATTGAGCCTGAACTTATTAATTTGTTGGCCTGAAATTATCTTTGCTGTAGACTAAAGTATCAAGTCTGGAAATGCCATTTTTAGCGCTGTGTTCCAGATGCCATTTCAAGTACTTTGTGGGTACTTGAACCTACAAAAACCTATTTAATCTTCATAATTTACACAATGCACATTTGATTGGTTTCCTTATTTTACAGTCGAGGCAGCTGAGGCAAAGGGAGGTGAAGGTACTGTGTGCTCTTACAGTATTGAGGCTACTGTTCTCTAATGAAAATATTACCACAAATTATTAATATATATTGACAACTCATTAAGAGACCATCCCAGTGCTAACATTTCATTTATTTTTTCACAATATTTTTTAAAAAGCTAAGAAAAGAATCAATGCCTACCAGTGCATCACCTAAATGGGAGTGCAGCCAAAAGAGCTTCTTAAAAACATAGATAATAATGAAATGATAATAATTTGTTCACATATTTGTTCATTCATTCAACAAATATTCACCAAATATATTTAAAAAAAACAAATATAAATTATTTATTTTGGGGGCGCCTGGGTGGCTCAGTCGGTTAAGCATCCGACTTTGGCTCAGGTCATGATCTCACAGTTTATGGGTTCGAGCCCCATGTCAGGCTCTGTGCTGACAGCTCAGAGCCTGGAACCTGCTTCGGATTCCGTGTCTCCCTCTCTCTCTCTGCCCCTCCCTGCTCACACTCTATCTCTCTCTCTATCTCTCTCTTAAATATAAATAAGCGTTAAAAATTCTTGAAAAAAATATTTATTTTGTATCTACTGTGCACCAGCTACTTTTCTGGATGTATACAAAGGATACAAAGATCTTCAGGTAGACTATATTATAATACCAAATAAATAAGATCATTACATATTGTGGTGTGTGTTCAGAAAAAAAAAACAGAGAGATGCTGGAATAAAAAATATCAAGGACTTCCTTCAGATAAGGATAGTCAGAAAAAGCTACTCTAAGGGGATAACATTCCAAATGAGACCTAAGGACAAGATAGTCATAAGAAGAGCCAAGAGAAACATATCAGCAAACATTTGGGGAAAGTAAGAACTCAGAATGTTCCACTTAGGGAAGGCCGATATGGCAGGAACACAGCCGTGAGCAAAGGTTCTACATCTACAAGGAAGCTCAGAGGGTGAAGCAGCTGTATCTTGCAACAGTAGCGGAGGCAGCTTGATTCAGTACTCGGTCAACTACGTGACTGGATCCATCAGCACAACAAAACCTCAATGGCATTGATTTTGTTCTTGGTTCTTGTCAGTGGCAGGAATGAAGACTTACCAGATACGTCTTCTGTGGTAGTCCCAGTTCTGGATGTTTTATGTATTTTTTTTCCTCATTTGATTCTTTTTTTTTTTTTTCCAACGTTTATTTATTTTTGGGACAGAGAGAGACAGAGCATGAACAGGGGAGGGGCAGAGAGAGAGGGAGACACAGAATCAGAAACAGGCTCCAGGCTCTGAGCCATCAGCCCAGAGCCTGACGCGGGGCTCGAACTCACGGACCGCGAGATCGTGACCTGGCTGAAGTCGGACGCTCAACCGACTGCGCCACCCAGGCGCCCCTTTCCTCATTTGATTCTTAACAATCCTATAAATACAGTGCACCTAGTGGTGCCTGGATGATTAAGCGTCCAACTTCGGCTCAGGTCATGATCTCACGGTTTGTGAGTTGGAGCCCCACATTAGGCTCTGTGCTGATAACTGAGAGCCCGGAACCTATTTGGATTCTGTGTCTCCCTCTCTCTGCCCCTCCCCTGCTCATGCTCTCTCTCTCTCTCTCTCTCTCAAAGAATAAATAAAACATTGAAAAAAAATTTTTTAAATAAATAAAATGCACCTATAGTTACTTAGGTAAACAAACAAACAAAAACCATCCAGCATAGTTAAGTAACTTACCTAAGGTTACATGGCCATGAGAGAGTAATAGAGTCTAGACTGACTCAACCTCAAGCTTGAAGTCCTTCTACTATGCTGAGTTTCTTCCCTGTGATAGTGACAAGGCAGAATGGAGGGGATGATCAAATGATCCCCCCAAAAGTATCTGATACAGAGGAGCCAGAAAGTTCCAAGAGGCTGTGTTGGCTCCCTAGCAGAGATTTGTTGGACACTGGAGAGGTGGGGACTGTATTAGACATTTGTGGAAAGGAGACACCGAGACTTAGAAAGCAGGAGTCAGCAACTTCTTTGGATGCAAGTGGAGGTTTGGAGAGGACAGTCACTTTGCTTATTTCCCTGGGGCGTATGTCCCTGGACAGTGTTTGTTAGCAACCATGGGGAGGAGTGACAGGTAGAAATGGGGTATTATCAGTGCAGTTTCAATCAGACTAGTCTAGGTCTCAGCCTGAATTTCATGTGTCTACTTTTGACCATGCAAAGCTATGACTGACATGGATACAGCACAAGGCTCAGAGCATGGTATAAGACTATGACATTGGTCTGTGTGTAATGATATTCCGAATAGATCTAAAGAATTAAATGGGGATTTCTACTTGCTTTGGGACTAAAATGATGGAAGCTTTGTAGTTTCCCCTTGGTATTAACATAATCTCCCCTTTTGTATTCAAGTTACATATTCATTATTATTTTTTAAAAGTAGGACCACTGCTTTCTCTCTCCTGAAATCTGAGCACCGATATCATATTGTACTAGTTGTTTCATGGGAAAAGATGGATTACAAGACTGTGAATTCAAATGGTGGCCGGTTGCCGTTTTTTAAATCACCAGGATCCCAAATATTAATTTCACATGTGCACATCTTAAGCCATAATTAAGTTGAACAGCAATCTGGTGGGAGATTCCATCTTGTAGTGCACAGACCTTATTCTCAGACTCCTCAGGGATGCTATATTTTACTTTTCCTATTCAACATTTTTTATTTGATATATTTCTTTTGGATTATATTTTTCCATGAAGTTATTCTAATTCAGGAGCTTTGTTCTTTATGGAAATAGGTTATACACTTTTGGGCCAGTCTAATAGGAAGGAAAAAGTTGTGTAGAGAAGCAGAGTAAGAGGTACAATGAGACTTTTGTTTTTTGTTTTGTTTTGTTTTGTTTTGTTTTGTTTTTTAAACGAAGTTCCTGGCTGGTGGAATACTGTGTGGATTTATTTTATTGATTCTTGTTAACTGATGGAGTCCGAATAGAAGAAAAGAGAGAAGTAGAAAGAGAAAGAAAATTTGTGTCATATTTCTATATATTTTTTTTAAAAACAAGTTTTTGTGGGGCTGTGAAGTGAAAAAGCTCTTCAGACAACTACAGTTTCCTGGGGCATTGGCAAAGGAAGACATCAGGTGAAGATGGCTTAGGATTTGGGAGGAGCATGTCATCAAAACCTTCAAGTAGCCCAGCCACATCTAGTAACATCTGAGAGATTTCTAAATACAAAGTCACGAGATCTGCATGCAAAAATCAGATTCAATAGGAATGACAGCTGGCGGGGGGGTGGGGCACACCATAGAAATCCATTCAATTTTTAAAGCTTTCCTACAGATTCTGAGGCAGAGAAGGTTGATGAATTACTGAGTGGAGGACTACAGAGTCTTTCTCTCAGTAGGGAATCCTCTGTTTTTGTCACTCAGCTCTCCCATAAAAGACAGAGACCATGGTCCACCTTGTAGATGAGAGGTTGTTCAGGCAGTGAAGAGGGTAAATCCTTTTTTCTACTAGGACTTCTTTGTGGATTTCTTTTTCTCTTCTCCTCGTTCACTTTTCTTCTTTTTGCCTTCCTGACTTCATCCTGATTATTTTTGAAGACCGTAAAAGGGATTTTGTTCTATGGGAGATTATAGAAATATTGTGAAATTTGGGTAGAAAATGTACCATGTAGACCAACCTAAGACTTCTTTTTAAAAATAAAAATGTATTCTTGTGAGGTGATTCTTTTATTCCCTTACTGAATGTATCCCACAAAAGCCTGGTCTGTTCGTATCCTTTTTGGCCTAGGTGGGTAGGGTGAGCCTGTCCCTTGTCTCTAGTTAACAGATAATATACCACGAGCCAACTCCTGTCACTCTGCTTCTCTTCACTTGAAGCCCAACATTTCTGGACCTTCCAAATCCTAAATACTAATGTCTACTGCTTTCAGAGAGCCACTGCACTGAGGTTGATAATTTTAGCACCAGCCTAATACCTTTCCTCTCTATACCATCTCCTACTGTGGATCTCAGCAATTCTACCATCACTTGTCCACCTGACACTACCCTTGTGTTTCAGTCCCTTCCAAGAGTCTACTCTTTTCTGTTTAGTCCCTGTGGTTATAATCACATTCTGGACTTCATTATCTCATTGATATGGAAGCTTTTGCCATCTCTAAATATAGCCTATTCACAGATTGTTTCCCTTTATTTTGATAAATCTACTGATATCTTTTTTTATTAGGGCTCCTGGGCATTAGAGATCTTTCAATAACCTCAATTTAGCAGTCTGCATGTGATATACTTGAGTATCTATTTAATTTGGGTAACTTAGTTGAATTTATTTAGTTCAACAAACACCAATGAAAGGCTGTTTGTGCAGTGCATTATGCTGGATGCCGTGACTCCAAGATAAATGCCACACTGTCCTTGTATTTGAGTATTTAAATTCTAGTTGGAGAATTTAACTAGTTGGAGAAACATATAGGTGGTTTTAATACAACACAAACTATACCATGACATAATTACACACAGAGAGCTATGGAAACAGACACACACACACACACACACACACACACACACACACACACACTTAGTCCAGCCTATGCATCTAAGGGAAGGATTCCTATAGAAGAATGGTGATTAAAATGAGTCCTTAAGGATATGAAAGAATTAGATGAAAAAGAGGTTAGAATGTACTATCGGCAGAATTTAGTGCATCAATATTTGTGTGAAGATGTGGAGGGTAGGTTATGGAGGAAACTATGGGAGGGCTGTGGCAGATGACATTAAGAAATGGGTGGGAGTACCATGAAGAACACCATAAGCACCATGCCAAAGTGCTTGGATTTTTCCCTTGAGTTGATAGGATTCTGTTGAGGGGTCTATGCAGGGGAATTGTTTGGTTAGATTTGTGTTTTAGGTCAGTCAGTATGGCTGTCTGTAGTTAATGGATTTCATAACAGCAGAGCTGGAAGCAGTGAGACCAGTTGGAACCCAATAGTGACAGTCTGGGTCCTTGATTAGAGCAGGAGTTATTAGGGTAGAAAAAAGTCAATCTGAGAAATATTTGGGAAGTAAGTTTGTAAAGTTTAGATCGCTTATGCATTAGTTTTTTAAATTAATATTCATGGAGTACCTATGTGCCAGACATCAGTCTGGGTACTTGGATACAGGAGGAAACCACATAGGCAAACATCCCTGCCATCATGGAGCTTACATTCTGGTGGGAATGATAGGCAATAAGAAAAAGGTAAATGTGTAGTGTATTACATGATGATAAGTGCTAGGAAGTGGGGTAAGGGGAGAGAAAGTATGGGGATAGTTACCAGATTTAACCATAAATATATATATATATATATATATATATATATATATATATATATATATATATAGGATGCCTGGTTGCATTTAGATTTCAGATGAACAATGTA
This sequence comes from Leopardus geoffroyi, assembly GCF_018350155.1. Taxonomy (NCBI): domain Eukaryota; kingdom Metazoa; phylum Chordata; class Mammalia; order Carnivora; family Felidae; genus Leopardus; species Leopardus geoffroyi. The sequence goes on from NC_059328.1 coordinate 69,133,265, forward strand.
TATATTTTTTACTATAAGTATACTCCATGCATTTGGGGAGACATATTTATGTTAAAAAATTACTCACTGTTCATCTGAAATTTAAATGTAACCAGGTTTCCTGTATTTTATCTAACTACTCTACATATGGGTGGAGGTACTCTTTATAGAGGATGGTGAGTGAAGTCTCTCTAATATGTAATCTTTGAGTATTGCCCAGAAGGAAGTGCAGAGGCAGTCCTGTCGCTATGTCTGGAAAGAACATGCTGACAGGGGAACAGCAAGGGCAAAGGCCTGAACCAGGAGCATGATGTCCTCCAAAGATGGAAAGGAGGCCAGTTTTCAGGAAAGGAGAAGTAATCATAGCTGGGGAAAATTCCAGGTTTACTAGGGGCTGAAGTGAATACAATTATGAGTATCGTCTTTCAAAAAAATAACAAAGTTGCAAAAATTAGTTGTGATAAAATAGTCTACAGAAAATCACAGAATTAAAAACACACAAAATACTGCAGACATCACAAAATCCAGAGAAATAAAACATTACTTATATTAACTAACTGCCTGACACAAACCTCTGTAATACATTTTTCCTACCTTTTTGGCTATGTATTAGGGTATTTTCTTCTTGTGAACATAATATTGTAATATCATTTTCTGTAGAGAGAGGAAAGAAAGATTTTTCAGTCTCTCCTCAAAAATTGGTGCTTTATGGGGCACCTGGATGGCTCAGTCAGTTAAGCATCGGACTTTGCCTCAGGTTGTGATCTTAGTTCGTGAGTTCAAGCCCCATGTTGGCCTCTGTGCTGACAGGTTAGAACCTGGACCCTGCTTCAGATTCTCTCTCTCTCTCTCTCTCTTTCTGTCTCTCTGTCCCTACCCCACTTGTGCTCTCTCTATCTTTCAAAAAAAATTAATAAACATCAAAAAATCTTATTCATTAAAAAATATGCTTTATTATTGATAATTAATAAAATCTTTTATTTTTTTTTAATTTTTAATGTTTATGTATTTATTTTTTTTTAATTTTTTTTCAACGTTTATTTATTTTTTTGGGGACAAAGAGAGACAGAGCATGAACGGGGGAGGGGCAGAGAGAGAGGGAGACACAGAATCGGAAACAGGCTCCAGGCTCTGAGCCGTCAGCCCAGAGCCTGACGTGGGGCTCGAACTCACGGACCGCGAGATCGTGACCTGGCCGAAGTCGGAAGCTTAACCCAGGCGCCCCTAACATCTTTTATTTAAGCAACTTATTAACGATGACGTTAAGTTTAAGATTTTTGTCAAATTTGGGAAAAAATTTGTATCAATCTTCATATATTAACAGTAATATCTCAGGACATTTCAAATTTTCTGAGGCAGAGACTGGTCTTCGGTACATTGATTCAACAATTCCTAAGCAGTTTGTCAATGATGTCCTTACTGTAGTAGCATATTATAAATTATGTGTTATATTTGTGAACACCAGGATTGTACTGCATTATAGGGTATGTTTCTAAAATTTTTTTTTAAACATTTATTTATTTTTGAGACAGAGCATGAACGGGGGAGGGTCAGAGAGAGAGGGAGACACAGAATCTGAAGCAGGCTCCAGGCTCTGAGCTGTCAGCACAGAGCCCGACGCAGGGCTCGAACTCACAGACCGGGAGATCATGACCTGAGCTGAAGTCGGCCGCTTAAGCTACTAAGCCACCCAGGTGCCCCTATAGGGTACGTTTCTGAAAGAAGAATAGTATTGGGCTGCCTGAGTGGTTCAGTTAGTTAAGTGGTCGATTCTTGATTTAGGCTCAGATCATGATCTCAAGGTTCGTGACATTGAGACCCGCATTGGGCTCTGCACTGGTAGCGTGGAGGCTGCTTGGCATTCTCTCTCTCTTCCTGTCTCTGCCCTTCCTCTGCTCATGTTCTCTCTCTCTCTCTCTCTCTCTCTCTCTCTCTCTCTCAAAAAAAACTTAAAAAAAAGAAGAATAGTATTTTGAGTAGGCTTTAATGAGAACTGAATCCTCCATGTGTGATTTACTAATTTCAGGCTCCATACATTTCAAACTCTCTCCACCATATATTCTCAGTGGTTGGTGCCCTAAAGCCTATTTCTACGGCAATCGGACTTTACCCTGCATTTCAGGTCATGATGCCTGGTGAATCAAGGCAGTAAGCAGCACCAGTAACAACTTAACAGGGTGGCTAGCACATGGAAGTGGCAGCAAACTACATAAAGATATTCCTCGAAAGCCAAACTCAAATTATCTTCATGTCAGTTTCTCCTACAGATATGATTATGCCTACCTGACCACAAGGAGTAATGTAATAGATGATACATGTAAACTCAGAGTGGAAAAGCCCTGTGAACTTAACTGATTTCATTAAAATACCTTACTTTTGCAATTGTTACAAAAACAAAACAAAACAAAACAACAACAACAACAACAAAACACATCATCATGCAAACCCATTTCTGGGTCTCCTCCCCCAGACTTGAGAGTACTCATCCCAGTGAAGGGTCCTTTACTAACTTCACAGTAAATTCACCTATGCAGTGATTAACATCTATATGGATCTAATAAGTAAACATTATATATATATATATATATATATATATATATATATATATAATACATAATACATATGTTATATATACATTATATATATATAGTAAGTACATACATACATATATATGTGTATATATATATGTGCGTGTGTGTGTGTATATATATATAACCAAATGATAACATTTTAAAATTTATTAATTCAAACCTGTAAATTTTAGCATATCTAAAAATTAGGAGCATTTTACAATAAATGGTGTTTTAGAAATGTTATTGGTCAAGGAGTAATTCATAATAAGATTGTCATTACCTCATTTTAACCTAATTAGCTTTTTTTTTTTTTTAATTTTTTTTTTCAACGTTTATTTATTTTTGGGACAGAGAGAGACAGAGCATGAACGGGGGAAGGGCAGAGAGAGAGGGAGACACAGAATCGGAAACAGGCTCCAGGCTCTGAGCCATCAGCCCAGAGCCCGACGCGGGGCTCGAACTCACGGACCGCGAGATCGTGACCTGGCTGAAGTCGGACGCTTAACCGACTGCGCCACCCAGGCGCCCCTAACCTAATTAGCTTTTGAAAGACCTTGCCTGTAAATGCAAACTCGTCCTGAGGTACTAGGAGTTCAGGCTTCAGCATATGAATGTCACCCGTGAATTATACTCATAACATACCAAACAACTCACCTAAATGATTTAAAATTTCTTTTGACTCAGGAAGAGCATATAGGCTAGCATTGTTTTCTTAAAAAAATTTACTTATCATGTAAAACTTTGATAAAAAATAAATACAAAAATAGGCATAGAGGAAGAGAATCCAAAAAACAGAAATTAGAGACAGTGATTAGACTATCCTTTGAGGAAGGATTGTTTTAAAGGGGATGGAGAAACAGCAGTAACTGGAGAGGTATGCAGGGAGAAGCCGCAATTATTTCTTAATAGTAGAGCGTATGTTTATGGGAATAATCTGAGAGAGAAAGAGAGAGAAAATGGATGATGTAGGTGACTGAGCCTCCTCTTAAAAAAGGAATGGAGGCTGGATGGGTACAGAGTGACTGGCTTCAGAAGACAATGAAGGTGAGTTTGATGCAGAGGGCAGATGTGGAGGCAGATGTAGAACGTGGTTGGAACTGGAGGGTATTATACTAAGTGAAATAAGTCAGTCAGACAAAGAGAGATATCATATGTTTTTACTCATAGTGAAACTTGAGAAACTTAACAGAAGACCATGGAGGAAGGGGAGGGGAAAAAATAGTTTCAAACAGAGAGGGAGGCAAACCATAAGAGACTCTTGAATACAGAGAACAAACTGAGGGTTGAAGGGGGTCGGGGGAGAGGGAAAAATGGGTGATGGGCATTGAGGAGGGCACTTGTGGAGATGAGCTCTGGATGTTGTAAGCAATGAATCACGGGAATCTACCCCCAAAACCAAGAGCACAGTGTATACACTGTATGTTAGCCATCTTGACAATAAATTATATTTAAAAAAAAAAAGTCTTTTCAATTGCTTCTATTTCTTAGTGACATAATATGCAGTTACCAGCTGAAAATGAAGACCAGAGATGGATATTAGTAGTTTGAGGAGAAGGAGAAATAGTGAAATAGTCATTTAGGAGACAGAGTGAACTGACTGGCTAGGTGCTGTAGGATTGCTAAAAGCACACTAGAGTTTACTGGTCATAAATCTAAAATGAAGCCAGTCAGTATGTGGTGATTAATTAATGCAGCGGATGAGAAATGTGGAGTGAGGAAAGGAAAGCACCTAGAATAGCTCCCGAGTCTTGCCTTGAGCAATGGTTATATATTGGTGCATTGAATCAGGGGATGCAGGTGAAACAGGCATAGAATAGGGAGTAGAGATAGTGTGACTTCAGTTTTTAAGATGTTAACTAAAAAGTGCTTATAGGTTATGTATATGGACTGGTATTCGGCCATAATTTAACTACGTAAGTTCTCAAAAGCAAAGGAAAATTTTAGGGTTGGTGATATCAATTCACATCACCACCACATGTAAACGTGAATTAATTGAATGTCATTGGTTAGACGTAGGGTTTAGAATGAGCCTCATTGTGATGTTTGTTAGTTGTAGAATGTTTGTGGGGGGCTGAGTTATTAAGGAAGAAGATATGAGGAATGGGGAGGCACAGAGAACTTCACTGTGGAAGATGCAAACATAGAGGTTTGTATACTACCCACTAATGAGCTGTGCCCAAATGTTGGACTGAGGGCACCATGCCATTGATTGGGCCCATTGATCGACAACTACTCTGTACTTGTGCTGCTTTATTATTTTTTTAAAAGAAAACTACTTCCATTTATTTAGAAATTTTTTGTTGGAGTCAGATGTCATTTGAACTGAACTGAATATAACTGAAACATAACTGAATATTCTTCTAGCTTTCAATGCATATAGAAATATTTTATTACAGAGAAGGAACTTTATATACATGCGGTAATTGATTGTTTGAAAGTACAAATAAAAATGTCAACCAAATCTGTTATGTTAAAAGCCTCTGACTTCGTTATTATTTTATTTTATTTTTTAATTTTTTAAATTTTTTTTCAACGTTTATTTATTTTTGGGACAGAGAGAGACAGAGCATGAACGGGGGAGGGGCAGAGAGAGAGGGAGACACAGAATCGGAAACAGGCACCAGGCTCTGCACCATCAGCCCAGAGCCTGACGCGGGGCTCGAACTCACGGACCGCGAGATCGTGACCTGGCTGAAGTCGGACGCTTAACCGACTGCGCCACCCAGGCGCCCCTGTTATTATTTTATTTTAAATTAACTATCTCTTTTGAATGTTCCACTATAGATGTTTAAAACCTGATTCCTAAATATACCATTTTCTTTAAATTTCTCAGATTTTTAAACTTATTTTCATCTCATTTTTTAAAAAACATCTGATTTAGAATAAATTACTTCTTTGGTTTAATTGTAGGGACATTCTAAGATCTCTAAACATAGTCTTACTAGTTGTGTACCACATACTTCTTAAAACTAATATCTTGAAATGTTTCATAGTTAAATAATCCAAAAAACAATTACAGAAATCAGTAGTGTCAAGATAATATTTAGGGAATAAATTAAAGCATTTGGTCATATGCCCAACAGCAGAGAAAAAAATGCTTTTAAGAGAACTATGTTAATACATTTTTAATGATATTCTACATCATAATATGTAGTATTATGAAATTGATCAGATTGACTTCATATGGTAATGCATTTTGCATACTTTTATTAAATTGTATTCAAATTCAATGCCTTGTAATCATTTAAAACAGAAGTGTCATTTCAAATTTTATAATACGCTAAATAGTTAAATAATTTAACACGAAAAATTTAATGTACCATTTTGATAATGTATCAGGATTTACAGAGAATTGGTTTCTTTTATCTTTTATTCCTGAATCCCTAAAATAAAGAGTGTCAGCATATGAAATTCAGTTTGTATTTTCTCCTATAAAAATTTATCTACACTAGATTTAGAATACAATGCTTTGGGGAATTAAATAAATTTTTCAAATTTGAAAATTAAAATGTGTGCACCTAATTATGGTTTTCTTATCAATATATGCATTTATCTTTTTGTGCCATCTTGAGAGAAGGACTTTATTCAACCTCCAGGATGGGTCGTGCACAACACAGTATTGGAATAAACTGAAATTTCTTGCTTACTTGTTATGTGTTTGCTTGCATATAGTTTTTTTTTTTTTTTTGAGATTTTATTTTTAAGTAATCTCTACACCCAGCATGGGCCTCGAACTCACAACTCCCAAGATCAAAAGTTGCATGCTCCACCCACTGAGCCAGCCAGCCACCCCTGCTTCTGTGTTTGTGTGTGCATAAGTATGGTTAATACAGCTTCACATAATCTTATTTACATTTACCCCTTCACTATTATTAGACAGAGATAACCCCCACTGTATTTTGTAGACATCTTTTTCTTCCTCCTCACATGCCACCTTTGTACACACTCGGGGATTAATTACGGGGCAGATTCTGTCCTTTGTGTCTGTGTACTGAGAACAGCTAATCGTCTAGTATTTTGGCTCACTTTCCATACTCAAATAGCTTGCTATTAACAAGGCAGGATTTTTAGCAGATCAGAACACAAAACCAACTTTAGAGTTAGACAATTTTGAGTTCATTCTGCATTTTCTAGCTATGTGATTCTGAGTGAATGACTTAAGCTCCCTAAGCCTTAATTTCTCATTTGCGAAATGGGATAATGATACATATAAGGATCCTTACCTCGCAAGCTTGTCATCAATATGAATTGAATACCATAAGCAAAACATCTAGCCATGATTTGCTTATAGTACTTGGTTATTATATTATCATTATTTTAATTCAGTTCATTTGGACTAGTTTCTGAGACCTAGTCATGTATATCTAACTTAGATGTTGTGGTGGATGTGATATAGAGTGTCTTCTTAACAAAGGGTAATGTTCCCCTTTCTCAGAATGGTCCAGATAGTCAGAAGTGCATCATGATATGGCTTCTTTGATCAGAATCAATCAGAGTATGAATAGGACCGGATTCAAGTCATGCCAAACAAGATCCCAACCTAGACATTGTCAAAGTAAAGCAGGAGAAAGAGCTTTATGCAATCTGTCTCTGAGGGCAGTGCTAAAAGATGTGATGCTCAAAAAGTACCAGCAGTTTGCACAGTTTGCACAGTACCACGTGATGGGATCAGGTTGTTAATTACAATACAGTTGAAAGTAGGAAGAAACACTACTTCGTTTTTTATTGTTTGTTGAGCACCTGCTTGCTGGATAGTGATAAGCACTAAGGTCTCACAAAAGTGAGCAGAACCAGTCAAGTCTCCTGCTTCTTGGAGTGTATGAGCTAATGAAATGTCCAGTGTTGAAGACAAGGCACTGAAGGAGTAAATATAACCATGAGTGACTGATTAGACACTAAGTGCTGTGAAGGAAGGAATAGGGTCCAGGGACAGGATGGACTAGAGAGTTAGGAAAATCTGTGAATAAGTCACACTTAAGCCAATACAGTGAATCCTAGACGTGGCTGTCTAGGCAGAGATGGAGAGGAGGGTGGCTCAGGTAGGGGGAAAAAAAGATGTGCAAAGAAAATGAAGAGGAACAGGAAGCATTTAAAAAACTAAATGAAAGCTCAGTTATGAAGTGGTGATTCACAGTGTAGACTATGGACCCATACTGCTTGGTTTTGAACAAAGAGCTACTAGTAACTAGCTGTTGCTCTTTGAGCAAATTATTTAACCACGTTCTGTATCAACTTTATCAAATGTTTAAGGGAATCACACAAGTTACATAGTAACCTCAGAGTGGTCTGTGAGGGGACTAAGGGAAATGATATATGTAAAGCAATTGACACAATGTGTTCAGCATGCGGTAAGAATTCAACCTATAAGGGGTAAATCTTAGAGAGTAAAAACTCAAGAGGAGGCTGAGAAGTAGCGAAGAGCATGAGAAATTATCTGGTTTCCATTTTGGAAAGCTCTCCAAGTCTGTAGAGTAGAAAATATATTTGACATGTAGGATTAAATGTGAGGAAGCAATTCCTATGCTGCAGGGTTAGGTGATGAGGCTTTGATGCAGCTGGTGGCAGTTGTGGGGACAGATTTTAGCATGTTTGGGAAATAAGATCTATAGGACTTGGACAAAAATTGAAAATGAATGTAAAGGAGAAAAGATATCAGGAGTAGCAAGGAACTTCTGAGATCAGAAGCTAGAGGGACAGGAAATACACCTAAGAACAAAAAACACAATGCAAGGTATTAAGTCTTATTGCCAAGATAGGAACAAATTGCAAACTGAGCTCAGAGGAGGGGATGTATTTGTAAACAATCTGAGGATCTTTGGGAATTTCCATTATAGAGTTTGGAGATTTGTTGCTTTATTTATTTTTATTATTATTATTATTTTTACACAAGCAAAATAGGGAGACTGAAAATAATGGTGAGATTATTTTCCTATGCTTCCCTCTGAAAAAAATCAGGTGGTTACTCACCAAAAACACAAATTTTAAATAGCTGTTGAATGATCTTTATGTTTTATTATTTTATCAAAACTCCCGTATACGTTGAAATCCATTATTCAGTACTGATTTCCAAATACAAAAACAGAATTAGAAAAAGTGAACATTTTTGATAGGCACACCATGGATATTGGACCCTCTGATCTCACCATGCAGAGAAAACTTCTCTCTTCCGTGGGGGATGTGTGCTGATGGGGAGAGGGAGAATACTGTTCACTCCATGCTCTTTGTTTTCTTCTGGGAGAGAAGAATTTCCTCTCTGTCTATGGAAGGTTGAGAAATAGGGATGAGCTTGCTGTGGGGGCACAGCTGAATGATGCAGCAAGTTGAAACGGAATAATTGATTGAAGTTTCTGGAAATTGAACTTATGGGTATGTGGGCGCCATATTTTATTTTGAATAAAACAACAAAGATATCTGGTATAAAAATACTTTCTTCTTTAAGGGTTAGAGTCTACTCCTGAAACCAAAACGACACTGTATGTTAACTAACTTGAATTTAAATAAATAAATTAAAAAAAAAAAAAAAGAATTAGAGTATGCCAACAGAAATCAATGATCAATGCAAAGTTCTAAAATAAAATTTTTTTTTTTGTAATAATTCCACAGTTTTAGGTAAGGCTAAAAAAACAGATAGAAGTAAAGTTGAAGATCAAAACAGAACAAATTTATGGTAAGTATATTAAAAGACAGAACATTTTAGTTTTATTATCCAAAAGGAAATTGTCAGATGGATAAAAGCCATGCTACTTAACTATCATGGCTCTAATGGCATTAGCCATATATATATATATTTTTGTTTGTTTGTTTGTTTGTTTGTTTGTTTTTAATTTTGAGAACCTACTAGGTATTGGGCGAATGCTTACAGACTCCAGTAGGACAAGAAGTTCTTTGCATGTTATAAGACAAAGAACACACTAGGAAAGATTTTCATTTTTTATTTAATCAAGTTAATAAACACCCCTGAACCTGTGTCTCCTTCTGTAAGATGGAGTATTAATACCTAACTGTAGAGTATTAAAAGTTATCGAGATAATATATATTAGATATTATGCTTTTAATAAATAGTGGTTATTATTATTATCTGATCTTCATATTTTATTCTCTAGAAGATTGGATTACAGTCATAAAGCCAAATCATATTTTTGGTTCAGAGTAAGCCTAAAATTAATTAAAATTAAAGCATTTTTCACATGAGCTGATTCAAATATTTCTTATAATTTCTTAAAATTTGTTTATAAAACTAAATATAAATGTATTTATTTATAAAATTTTAGGATTCCAAAATTCGAGTTCATATTGATACCATGAGGTTCTGTGAAAGTGAATTCTGATCATTTTAACATCCACTTACTTATAAGTATTTATGTTGTAGATGTAAATGCAACGTGGTATCAGTTGTTTATTGATGCCTTAACAAATTATCACATACTTGGTGGCTTAAAACAACACACATTTCTTGTCTCACAGTTTTGTAGGTTAGAAAGCCAGCATGGTGTCATTGGGCTAAAACTATGGTGGCAGTTCAATTGCCTTCTATATAGGCTGCCCCAGGGGGAGAATCTGCTCTTTCCAGGCTCATCTGGGTTCTTGGTAGAATTCAGTTCCAAGCAGTTGTAGGACTGAGATCACCACTGTATTGCTGGCTTTTGGCCAACAGCCCTTCACAGTTTCAGGAAGCCGCCCAAACAACCTTCATCTTGAAAGCCAGCAAAGGTGATTGGGGCCCTTTTGGACTTCCCAATTACCTCCTCTGTGGCTTCATGTCTTTGGCTTATTCTTCTACATCTCTTTGACTTCATCTGGAGAAAGTTTTCTGCTTTTAAAGGCTCATATGATTACATTGGGCACACCTGGATGATCCAGGATTATGAGAATCTTCTTGTTTTAAGGTCCATAACCTTAATTACATCTGTAAAGCCCCTTTTGCAGTGTTCCGTGTTCACAGGTTCTAGGGACTCATGTGTACAGATTTTGAGTGGAGGCATTATTCTGCCTACCACAAATATGTATTCTCAAATAGTAATCTGTGTGAATTTTTGGTGTGCTCATAGAGTCTTAAATTTTTTACTAGTAAAGAATTAAGAAAGATATGTAACATATGTACTGCATTTTCATAAGGAAATTTGTAAATCATACTTATATTAGCTAACATTGTTTTATTTCTTCAATTACCATCAAATTACACATGTTTGGTAACTCCCTTTGAGGTAAATGAGCAACATTTATTCTCAATAAAGCTTCCATTTTAACTAGGCACATTAAATATCATTAGCACAAATTCATTATAAATTACATTCCAGATTTCATACAGGGTTTATTTACCCAGCACTTGTTATATAGGAAAAGTTAACTAAGATAATATTAATATTAGTTTTAGCAGATGCCCTACAGTTAACTAGAATCTATTTAATCCAAGAAGAAATTCTTGCTTTCTTTTGTAACGGACAAAAATCAAATCCATGTTTAGATTATTAATCTCACCATCCTACTTTTATTTTTATTCTAATGATACATGTAAATTCAGAGGCATATTTACAATAGATGGACTTTAAATGTAAACTTGACTGTTTTGTATCACTAATTATGTTAAAAGATACATAAATTCTCTATAATTACCCTAAGCTTATTGCTATTTTAATGTAACATCTTTTTTTAAAAATGTAACTTGGATTTTTGACATTAGTCCTTGATTTGTATTTTATCCAAGCACCACAGTCTTGGATATCCCCTGCAGAGATAGATCCATTCCTAACAAGGGTCTTTTTTTTTTGGAACTTGGTAATGATTATAATACAGATGACAATCCCTGTCACTCTTTTTAGGCTGTAGCTTTTCAAGGCAGAGTGGTGCTCCCTGATCCTTCTTAAGCCCCTGTTTAAATGTAAATTAGAAGAGACCAGTTTATATTACTTATTCCTGGCATCCATATGCAACACCAGATTGCAAAAAAATATATATGTATATATATATATTTGTAAGAAGCTATCCCTATATTTATCTTATGACACTCATCACTGACACTTTAGTGCTTAAGCCGCCAGACTAGAAGCATTTCAATTATCTACCTAAGGGAAAAACCATCCCAAACAGACAGACCTTTGTCTGTTTTAGAGCTGGATTGAGTAAGTGGAGAGCAAGTGACTTTTTAGTGCTCTTGGTCTAATTAGATAGCAGTTTGGTCAAAGGGGTTATTTGCATCTTTTCCTGAATAAGAGAAATTAAATGCCCTTAACCAGATTTCGAAAGGCAGATGGGACCTTAGACGGCCTAATATCACCTTTTCCACTGAAGGTTTTAATTTAAAAAAAGTTCCATCTTTAGGTACATGAGAGGACAGTATCGTGGACAGAAGGTAATTATTAGCAGCATTCAAGGGCGAAGAAGAAAGAAAAGTAGCAAGACCCTTCCCTTAGCCTTTTAATAGAAGGTGAAAGTGGGGGGGGGGGGAAGAGCTTTACCTATGAATGGAGAAACTTCCTTTCTCTGAATTTTCATCGAGTTTTTTACTTAAACTTTGGTGATTTGGTGTCCTGTTAATTTAGCACTTGACTGTGGAAATTTTTTATCAGCAGAAGTACAGTTTATCATCACTAAATGTCATTATCATATGAAAACAAAGAAGCTAGAGGAACAGAACAGTCTCCTTGTTGGTATTCAATGAATAGATAAATTCTCATTCATATCACCTACATAAGATGTCACTTAAAATCCTTGGGATCAGGGGCGCCTGGGTGGCTCAGTCAGTGTAACATACGACTTTGGCTCAGGTCATGGTTTCGTGGTTCATGAGTTGGACCCTCACATTGGGCTCTGTGCTGACAGCTCAGAGCCTGGAGTTTGCTTCAGATTCTGTGTCTCCCTCTTGCTCTGCTCTTTCCCAGCTTGGGCTCTGTCTCTCTCTGTCTCTCAAAAATGAATAAATGCTTAAAAAAAATAAAATAAAATCCTTGGTATGAAATCTCTTTGCTCCCATTTATAATCTGTAGGATTTTAATTCCTTTGGGCCTAACTATTCTCAACTGCAAGCTGGATCAATATTGCTCATTTCATCGGTTTGTTTTAACGGCTAATTGAGATAATGCTTGTGAAATCTTTTGCATGTTTATTATCTAAGTGTTCAATAAATAAAGATGCTGTTATTTATTTTATTTCATGCTCATGGCAAACCTGTGAAGCAGGCAAGGAAGGTATTATTATTATCATTTCACAGTTGAAGAAACTGAGACAGGACTAGTTGGAGGCTTTCTTGTCCGTAATGGAATGTTCATGATTCTTTCCACTATTCAGTGCTGCTTCTCAGCCCTGCAGTTGCCTGTCTAGATGTGAAGGAGACCTAATTTAGAGTATCTTCTTGATTTGAAGATGTGCAGTAACCTATCATGTGCACAGCACACTGCAACAGATGCTGAAGGAAACAGAGAAGTATGATTGCTGTACACGCTTCCTGTTCAGTAGACAAGAGGTCTATCCTACTTGGTTCTGGTCCTTCTTGGCTCAGAGAGTTGACTCAAAGCACATAATCATAGAGTTGAGGTCACCATAAATATAATGCTGCCCGTAGCATATAGTATCCCTGTACGTGTTAAGGACTTGGTATTAAAGCTAGCTTCCTTCTCTATTTGATAATCACTTCTCCTTGCCCATTATTTCCCTCCCCTCCTTTCTTTCCTCATCTAATAGACTTTTATTAGAAGACAAGCAGTTAGGGGCACCTGGGTGGCTCAGTCGGTTGAGCGTCCAACTTCAGCTCAGGTCATCATCTCGCAGTCTGTGAGTTCGAGCCCTGTGTCGGGCTCTGTGCTGACAGCTCAGAGCCTGGAGTCTGCTTCTGATTCTGTGTCTCCCTCTCTCTCTCTGCCTCTCCCCCGCTCATGCTCTGTCTCTCTCTCTCTCTGTCAAAAATAAATAAACATTAAAAAAAATTAAAAAAAAAAGAAGACAAGCAGTTAAGCCTGATCTCTCTAGTAGATAAATGCATTATTTCCTCCATGTGTTTAGTGTCTCTAAAAAACAGATTTTGCTTTAATGATGGATTAAATTAAGGGGATTGTAGATGGCTTTCTGATAAAATTTTCCTTGTATATAGTTTTTACCACACTTAAAAGAAGCCTAGTATGATCTTTTGAGTGACACAGGGAGGTAACTGGAAGTTCCCTGCAACCTGAGTATGTTGTCTGGGATCACATAGCATGCTGCAATGTGATGACTGGTTTCAACAACATAAGGATGTAAGGAAACAACAGGCAGATTGAATTAAATGTTTGTGTGTTGGAGTATTTCATGTGTGAGTATGTGTGTGAATCAGGTGAATTAGAGCAGAAGGGATTAAGAGGCAGGGAGAGAAGAAAATCAAGATGACATGACTCACACAAAGAGTCCAAATGCTCCCAAACCCTAAGCCCTGATTGCGGTCAGGATCCAAAGGAGCGCACGCTTTTTATGTCTCTTGCTGTGCTTTTTCTTGCCCTGCTTGTCATTCTCCTGCCATTCCATTAGATCTGGTTTAAATCTGTTGGGTAATAAGACAACTCTACTGAGCTATATTTTTTTCCTCCAGTTTTATTTCAATATAAGGTCTATGTAACTGGAAAAATCTGTTTGGAGGCAAATAGCATGACCCATAGCATGAGAATATTTCTGAATGATGGAGAACCAGATTTGTTAGAGCATATTCCAACAGCTGTCTTTTCTGAGTTGATTCCTTATAGCTCAGTCTTAAAACATTTATCTATCTTGCCAAAGGGGCAAGGTCTAGTTGTCTTCTTGTTCTCTCTTTTTTCTAAATTGAAATTATATATGAATGAGACAGGAAATGGCTAGAATGCCCATCCAGCATGTAAAAATGGGACCAGAAAACCAAAACTTTTTGAGATACACCTCTGCAAAGTATTGTGAAAGTCATATGAGATCGTCTTTATTCCTAACGCTAGCTGTTTTACAATCCAAAAAATATGACAGAACACAATGTGATAGTTTGTCAAGGTATCTCCATGGGATCATGGGGCACATTTTCCTCTCGTGATACACTGTGGCCGTATATCTGTGTTTTAGAGCTGGAGGATGTCTTGTAGACCACCTAGTTTAACCTCCATTTAATAGGCATAGTAACTAAATCATAGACATGGGAATTTGCCTAATTTTACACAGCAGGTTACTGAAAAGTTCTGAATAAAGACAAATTTAAACTTCCAGGCAATCTCCTATATTTGAGAACTCTAGGTATTTTGAGGGGGAAAAACATGATAAACAATCCTAAAGTCATCGTTGAATGAATGACAACGCAGATGCTCTAATTTGACTCATGTAACAACAGAAGCAATCCAGCTACTCTTTTCAGACCTAAGTGATGAGTGGCTTTCTGATAATCCAGTTCTTTCAGCTGTACCTACCCAACATGCCTCTTTATGGTGAATGTCACCTCACAGCTGAAGCAAGTTTATGGGGCACTGCAGTTCCCCGGGCGTTCTTTGTTCCGTGGAGAACCAGAGAACTTCAGTCTCGGGGACTGTGAATCCACCAGCTTTCATCAGTCTGAAATGCATTTTAAATCAGTGTCAGGCTGGCTGCAAAATTTATTTCTCCAACTTTATAGTGAGTCCAGCTGCCCCACACTCCTGTGAGTACCTATACTAATTACATATGATGAAACGTAAGAAATGAGCAAAAACAATGATTTGGAGCTGTGTTTGAAAGGAGAGGTGAAAATGCAGACTCAAATACAATAATCCTAATCAGTGCCGTAGAGAAAGCAAGCTTCTGGGTACGTTATCATGGCTGTAAGGAAAATGTATACATATAGAAGCTTTATGTTACTATATAGACCAAAATGAGACTATTAATGATGGTGTCTTCCCTTGAGAATGCTGACAATCTTTCATTTTCTTTTGTCTGGTATTTCTGAAGCTGTCTTTTCTCACATCTGAGTTTGGTTAGTCGCTATTTCAAACATTATCATACTGAAAACGTTATTATACTGAAAATTCAAATAAAATGATTTTGCCTTTAGGTCTCAGATTCCACACAGGATTCTTTAATTATTAGTGAAGCAGGTTTGATTTTTTCCATATTGAAACCAGTCTCCTCAGTGCTTCTAGGACTGAAGTATTTTTGGTTTTAATTTCATGTCACTAATGTAGTCATCAGAATTGGCACATTTGTTTTTCTTCACAATTTCCCTGATTGGTAATTACCTGACCAGAAGTGGTCAAGCACTTCATGAAGTAGTGCTTATCAACAATTTGTCTGAACGTACCATTTTGCAAAATGTAGTTTTGCTACATTGACAAATTTGAACATGACTTGATGGCCTGATAATGTCCGTTGCCTAATTGGCGTTGCTGGGAAAGTTGTAGACAGCTGGGTGTGTTGGGAGATGCTTTAATATTGGGCTAAGTGTAGAGGAAAATAAATGCTGTTTGTAACCAGAAAGGGAATGAGGGGAAAGTGATAAGTAAATAAATCAAGAGGAAAAAGAAAATGTGACTATCTGAGAAAGGGAATAGAAGCCAAGTTTCACAGCCTTCTGTCAGTTGCTTGGGAGACAAAGGGAGGGGAAGTGGGGAATGGAGTTTTGTTTAAAACATCAGGAAGCAAGAGAGGGCACTGATTAAACATGCAGGTTGTGGAGCCAGAATTCCTGGGTTTAAAACTTATTTTTAGCACTTCCTGCTGTGAGAATAATGTCAGACTGCTTAATCTAAGCCTCAGTTACTTAGTTCTGCAATGGGGCTATATAATAACACCTACCTCATAAATCCATGGGGAAGATTCCATGAGATAAACCATGTCTTGATCCTTAGTCCAGGGCATGACCCATTTTAAATGTTAGCTGTTATTGTTATTAAACCTCAGAAGTTTGTTGTGGTTATGTATGGGGGAATGCTGAGGAAAACTGTAAAGCCAGAGCCAAAGAATATAAAATTCGTTTTGTTGATAAAAGGGATTTGATAAGACATATATGCTACCATAGCTACAATGTAAACTTGCTGGAAATAGCTTTGAAAGAGTGTGGAATTGCGACAGCCGATTTTATGTTGGAAGAAAAGCAGCGTTATTATTTTTAGGTCCAAATAGAATTGCCTAATGGATTCCATACATTAGTAATGTAAGACTATATGCCTGACTTACTTTCCCTGGCTCCATTTGAAGGGAGGGGAATGAGAGATCTAGTAGAAGGTGACTTGGCATACAGAGCAGTACAATCTTATGCTCATTGTCTCTAGAGATCCTGGTGAGACAAGGAGATGCGGAAGTTGTTGGAAAGGAGACAAGAAGTTTTTATTCATTACTCTTAGGCCAGAAGAATCATGAGGGCATGATTCATCACCAGACTAGGCTTAATTTAAAGGCAACTTTGGATCTCTTTGCTTTGGTAGTTAAACTGTTTTGTGGCGACTAAGTGGTAATATACAGGGGCATGTATAATAGAGATACATGGGCAAATTTTCTTATGGGTTATAGTTTCCATTTCTTTACAACTGTTAAGACTTTTCCACTGTCTGTTGTGAGAATTAAAAGATACCACTTATTAAAAAAAAAAAAAAAACTACCTAACAAAATGTTTGAGACACAGTAGTTGTGCTACAATTGTTCATTTCCTTTCCTTTATCTATTTATTTAGAATTTCTTCTATTATTCCTTTAGATACTTTCTTGCTTATACCCTACTATGACATCCAGTTGAGAGCATGATGACTTCTCATTCATTTTTCTTGCGTATTTACTTGGTAACCCATTGCTTTCCTTTGGGCATTTTACATTTCCTTTGTCTACTTTCTTGACCCTCTGACACATGTCCTTTTCAGTTGTCTTTTGTGCTCAATATCTTCTGTTGGCTCCTGTAGATTCACTTGCCTTCTCCTCTCCTCTGCTCTGCTTTAATAATGGGCTACATCAATGATCCCCATGTTTTCTGGCTTCTGGATGGGTTTGGCCAGTGGAGAAAGGGTGCTGGGGAAGATCCTTGAGAGCATGTGATGACTGGCTGACTTGTGAACTGGACCCCAGCAATCAGAAGCTCCTTACCCCCTCCTCTGCCCTTGGAATGTGTGTTCCATTTGCTTTCCCTTTTCCCGGAAGCTGCCTCAAGGACATAGCCTTTGAGATAATGATGTGGTATTGAGACCACCCAGGTGGTATATGTGACTGAACCTAGGTAAGGGCTGTACATAAACTTTCAAGAGTTGGTAGGTGGGTGTGAAGATCTGTCAGCTGCCCAAGACAAGCATCATAGAGAAGTCCCCTTACTTATTAAACCTGCCACCTACCAGTCTGGTGCGGTCTGCCTCTCATTTTTTCTGGTCTCTCTTACCTTCTGCAAACAGGGGCTGGTTTTAGAGTATATTAGGAGAGCGTCTGAGGAGTTGTGACCAACAAAGGAAAAAGTGAATATGAGGAGTTTATTTCCTCAACTCCCTTCCTATGGGGTCACCAGGACTGGATGCATGAAGCTAGGTGGTTCTCTCCACATGGCTCTGTCTCTTCATTCAGGCTAATACTTTCTTTCCACTTCCCATCAGACCAAGGAATAGCTCCTCACTGTTACTAGGCCAAGATCTTTATAAATATCTCCCTTTAAAACTCTTCTTTAATTACCCAATTTCAACGTGCTATCTCTTTCCAGCTAGGATGCTTGGAAGGATATACTGCCTCTGCTCTTGGATTCTACCACTCTTGATCTTTTTTCCTCTATATTAATATAAGCACCTATCTTACATCTAGAAAGTTTCAAATTTATAAGAAAATCAAAGCACATTTAAATAATACATATCTCAGTATAGATCACTCAGATTTCTAGGTTTCAATCATCTAATTATTAGGAGTCTGAGTGGGTGAGTAATCTGCAAATACATTTTTCATGTCTTAATATATAAGCTGGAATCTGGCTAATGAAATAATATATATTTTGGAATTTGATACATAGTGGGTTTTTTTTTGTAAGATCTCTTATTTAGAAAGTAGTGGCTGATTGTCAATGGATTTTATAAATAAGATGCTCTCAGTTATGGACCTCCAAGATAGAATTATGGTGAGGTTTCATGTTCGATGTGTATTTGTTTAACTATATAATTATATCACTAACCCAAACATTAGATAAAAGGGTAGGTTATTTTAGTAAATTGTAAATGGAATTTGTTATTGTTTTAATTTTTGCATCACTTAAAATTCCAAAGATCTGAAATCAACACCTGAGCAGAAATATATTCAAGAACATAAAACATACAAAGAAAGGAGGTTTATTAGAAATTAAATGTACTCTTTAATTAGGTCTGGTGTTCACATCTGAGTGAAATCAAATGGCCTTTAGCAAATATTTTACAAGCATGGTTTTTGTATAAGGAAAGGTAGGTGACATAATGATCAATTATGAGACTGACATGCTATTTTCTTTTATCTTTGGCTGCTCTGCTAAAATTCAAAGTACTGGGTTATACTACAGCATATCTTTTAGGAGCCCTATTAGATGTGTATTTTATTTGCTAATTAGTGTTGGTAGTTCCTCAGTTTGCAGCCAAAAGGGCACTAGGCGTTGGATCAGAAAGATATCTGATATGCAATGGCATGTAATTTTGTAAAGCAAAAAATTATCATATTTTATATTTTTATAGAGAGTAAAAATTTTTTTTCTTTGATTTCTATGTGTTCTCTGTGAAAGATAAATTTTAAAACAGTCTGACACTCTGGTATACAAAGAACTGTCCTTGCTTGTATGATCTCAAATAACATCGATATAATAAACTTTGGTAACATTGCACAGAGTTTGTCTGAATGCTATCTTTTTTCTGAGTGCACTACTGTGTATGTGATATGATATTTGTGTAAATCAGTTATATATTAAATTAGCATATCCATGATATGTCATACACACATATTTATCCTATTTAATGATTTTCAGCAAATATGTATTGAGAATCTCTGATGTTGTGGACGCTAGAGCTGCAGCAGTGAGCTCAACATGGTCTCTACCCTCATGAACAGTACACACGCTTAAGCATTTGCTGTAGATGTGAACAGTTTTCTCCACAAAGAATGCAACCATTTAGGACAATTTAGACAGAAATGGAAAAATAGAACTCCTGTTAATCAAGGTCTTTTTAAAACAGTGGACTGCCTCTTTAGTTTAGAAAGAAACTAATCTCAAATAAATTTAAATACCATGCCTGGGCATCTTTTTTTCATTCCTATTTTGAATCAGTATCATTCCCTACTGTTAACAAAAGTTAAACTTCTCCTTTCCTCTGATCCTTAATTTATAATTTTAAAAATAGATCTCAGCTGCCCTGTTAATGTTATCACCACCAATGGGTTAGCTGTTATGTGGTTTAACGTTCTTTAGATGTCATTAAGTAATATCTTTGAGGTATCTAGTTTTCACACATATCTTTATTTTTCTTAGAAACAATAGCCTTTTTAGTTTGCCAGGAAAAATGGTTTCACTTTATAAATACCATCACCTGGCTGTTAGATTTATATATTATGTACAATTTACAGATGAAAAAAATAGTAAATTGAGTGAGTTACCCATTGTTCACTGTTAAACATACAGGAGATGCCCACATAAGACCTAAACAAGGTATGCAAAATGGCAAGCTTGCAGAGGGCAATTCATGGACTGCTGACCTCCCAAGACAATGTCAAAGATTTTATTAATCTTACAACCATTATAAAAAGAAATGAGAAAACAATAATGGAAATGTAACAATTATCATAATGTGATGATGAAAATAAAAAAAATAAATTTTTAATGGCACAATAAAAGGAAAACATGGTAGAAAAATGTAATAGAACTACATACAATATAACCCATAACCATACATTTAAAAAGGCATTAAATTGCAACTCTTCCCAGCATGGTCACCCAAGTTGAATATCATGAAATGGCTAATGGTTCACTTGATACTTCCCAAAGTTTAGAGAGCAGCAGGGGTAGAAAAATTCATTTGTCATTTGAGCCTTTATGAACGACTAAGAGAATTACGCTCTCCACATTCACCGTACAATGGCAGGAAGAGTGGGAGGCACCGGGTAGGGCCTGTGACATCCAACGCAAGAATTGAAAGATGTACAGCTGTTGGTGAAGGAAGGGAATGTTGTCATTTCATGTTGGCGGAGAAACACTATCTTCTGGAAGGAAACACAGGATCCTGGCAGGAAAGAATTTTAGATCACATAATATTGAAATCACTGATGCTGAAAATAGTACCGAAGTAGCCTTGAGTCTGTTCAGCAATAACCAGCCCAACATTGGTTCTCCCCATTCCTCATGTGTATATTTGCAAAACCACAGTACCACAAGTAGGAATTGGTTATCAAACGTGGCTGTGCGTAACCACTCACAACTATGGGAGATTTCCTCTAAAATAATTTTGCTTCACTCACATGAAAGGCTGTTTTGAAAAACTTCACATGCAAAAAAAAGTTATAGGATATGATTGATGAAAACTTTAACAGAATTTTCATAAAGCCCTTAGAGATCAAGTAGTGAAAGAAGATCAGAAATTGAAGGTACTATTAGGGATTTAAAAACCACTTATTGAAGAAAAAACAAGATGCTTTGGGCCACTGTGTATGTGATACAAGGTAAATGGATACTCTGAAGGCTGCGGTGTGAGTAAAGTGGTTCAGGATATTTATGACCTGGGGGCAGGGGGCGGGGTGGAGAGAGAAGGAGGGAAGAGAGGGAGGGGTGAATTGCAAAATCTGCTAGTGATACAAGACTATTTAGATTGAGTATTGGTAGAAGCCCAGAACCCAATTTCAGATTTAAAATACATATTTTTAAATTCCTAAGATATG
The DNA here is from genome assembly GCF_018350155.1 of Leopardus geoffroyi. NCBI lineage: Eukaryota > Metazoa > Chordata > Mammalia > Carnivora > Felidae > Leopardus > Leopardus geoffroyi. Next base: position 69,154,608 of record NC_059328.1, read on the forward strand.
TAAGGAGTTTAAAAATTATTGAGAGCGCATGCACATAAGAATAATTTTACTGCTTACCTCATTTAGTAGATATTATATTCAGTCTCAAATAAGCCAGGGTTTTAGTCACTGGCCAAGAAATTTCTGTAAAGTTTGTGAGGTACTGAAATCCTTGGATGTATTTTCCTGGGTGCTTTAAATGTAATATATAAAGCATTACTGAGGAGAAATTATAAAAATTATAACCCTATAACCCTTTCAATTTTAAAATGAGTTATCTGTATATTAAGTGCTGATGGTGTAAGTTAAAAGTACATAGAGCGAGTTTAAATATAGGAGTAGGGCACAGAATGAGTACCCTTATTTTTCATTTTCTCTGGCCACTTTCAGGCATAATACAGATCAATTAACTTTCTAATCCATTAATAAGGATGGGTTCTCATCTGAATGTGCTCAAATGAAAGTCTAAAAATATCCCAGTTCAAGACTGCAGTGGTTTCTTTTTTTTGCCTATTTGTGTCGACTGACATTTGATTGCTGAAATCAAGTCATACTCTATCTAGGTGTAACCTTTCTGTACTGTATGCGAGGGTGTAAACTTTGAATGTCTTACTGAAAAAAAAAATGTTGTTTTTGTGATTGTGTACTTTGTGACATTGGCTAATTTATCCAGAAAATTTATAGTAAAAAAGCTGCATAGGTTACTGGGTGTCTGATGGAGATGTGACCCTATGTGGAGCGTTCAATGTGTTGGTATATAGAAGAATCTGAAAAATAAAGTACTTGTCTCCATTAGAAAAACAAAACAGATGATAATGTGCTAAAATCATGGAATTGTCAAATTAAACAGTGTTAGTAGGAACTAATGATAAAAGGATTCTCTAATATGCAACTACTAGGGCATTTCTGCTAGCTGTTATGGAAGAGATACTTGAAGAAATCATCTGATACTCTTTGAAAATATAAATAAATTTTTTAAAAGGAAAAAAAGAAGAAAGCTGGGAGGAAAAAAAAAGCTAGGGACTAGTACTTTTTAAGATTTAAGTTTAGGAGCTAAGCCTTGTCAGTTTTTATTGGTTAATAAGATTGAGGAAATAGGTGCCAAGTATAGGTGGTAAGGAGACTATATTCTGGATACAGCCCTAACGGCCTTCAAAGCGTATATCTTTTTCATGATATCCTTTTTCTCCCCCTTACTTGACATTCTCTCAGAGGATTTAGTCCAATGTTTCCAGTTTAACTTGCACCTAGGTCCTGATGACATCTAAATAAATATTTCCAGCCTCAACATCTCTCAGAAACTCCAGCTCTGAATTTGACTGGACATATGTACTTAGATGTTTTAAAGGCATCTCAGACCTAACCTATTTGTTGCATTCCCATTCCCTCTATTTCAAAGCTTCCTGTGTTCATTACTGTAATTAATGCACCTGCCATATACCTAATCGCCCAAGCTAAGAGTATCAAAGTCAAGCTTAACTCTTCTCTTTTCATAGTTTGCTAAATCCAATTTATCAACAAATCTTTTCAATTATATATTTTCATTAAAAATTACCAAGCCAAACTCTTACTGGGTTTTTTTTTTTTTTTATGACATTGCTCTAGAGTCCGTTGCCATTTATTTTCTAGACACTTGCCACAGTTTCTTTTTTCTTTTTTTAAATGTTTACTTATTTTTGAGAGAGACAGAGACAGAATGCGAGTGGGTTAGGGGCAGAGAGAGAGAGAGAGAGAGAGACAGAGAGAGACAGAATCCGAAACAGGCTCCAGACTCTGAGCTCAGTATAGGGTCCGACGTGGGGCTTGCACTCATGAGCTGTGAAATCATGACCTGAGCTGAAGTCAGATGCTCAACCGACTGAGCCACCCAGGTGTCCCGCCACAGTTTCCAGTATTCCCGTTCCAGTAACTGTATTGTCTTTTTCCTTCTTATGTCTGCGTTCCACATTACTCCCAGGAATATTTCCTAAACAGACATACAGACACATCTCTACTCATTCTTTGCAAAAACTTTTCATGGTTCTTACATTATTAAAGAAGTAGTCCAAAATCCTTAGCTTGTACTGCACACTCCAGGAACATTGAAGTTAGTGGTTATTTCATGAGAAAGGCATGATTTTATGCCTCATTTTCTTGCTCTAGAAATTCCCTCCTCTTAGAATTACCTTCTGTCCAATCTCTTCGTATGGAACTTGTAAAACGTATGGTTATCTTTTAACTCCCAAACCAAATACCACGTCTTCTGTCAGACTTCTCTTCTTCTCCTCTTACAGAGTTCTTTTTTCTTCTACATTGACTTAATTTGCTTAATGCCTTTGTTAAAACATGAACCAGTTTGTATTAGATGTTTTTGTTTATTTGATTCTGTTTATTCTTTTCTCTTCCATTATTTCTCTTTGACTTTTTCTTTTAATCCTGTTCTCTTCCTTTTGATCCGGTAAGATCTTTGAAGTCAAGGACCTTTGTATAACTAGTGCCAAGCACCAAATTAAAAATGTAGCAGGGCCTCTGTAAAGGTAAAATGAGTGAACCAAATAATCTTAGAATGAGAGAGAGACATGAAAATGGAAACCTAAGAGATTTGAGCAGTCACTGCAGACTATGGGGGAAAAATGTTGAATAGGAATAAGTTCAACTGAGATTGGAGACCTTTCTTATGGGTATAACCAGTGCTGGAGGTAAGTGTGGCCCAATAAGAAGGGGAGAAAAGAGAATTTAAACTTTTGGTAACAATGATTTGGTCAAAGTGATTGTCCAAAGGGTCCCAGAGAATAGTCAGATAAATGAATCAAGATTGACCAACTGATCAAGGTGAGCCTGAGACCATGAGCATTCTTCACTTGTGTAAATTTCTGGAGAAGAGGCACCATCTTGGGAAAATCAGTCTTCATGCAAAGTAAAGAGTAGAGGTAATGTTTTAGGAAAAGATTCTCATGATTTCCAAGTTTGTTAGCAAAAAATGGGAGTGCTTGTAAAATTGGTATGCCAATGCTTTGGCTTTGGACCTTTGATGATTGGACTGAATAAATTAATAGGTAGATAGGAGCAGCAGTAAAAGTGTAGTTCACAGGGATGGGATGGGCTCATTGATTCAATTGGAAGTAAATGTTACTGATCTCTTCCTTTCTTTCTTTCTTTCTTTTTCTGCTGGACCCTTCCCATTAGCAAAAAATTCTTTTGCACAAAAAATCTAATTTTTCTTTGTTTACTTAACTCTCCATCTACCACCCCATTTCTTTCCTTACTTTTATAACAAACTCCTTGAAAAATTTATGTTCATTCTGTTTAATTTTTCTTTTCCATTGTCCCTTCATCCCAAGATTTTGTTTCCATGACTCCATTGCAAATTCATCTTTTCAAGTTCACCAAAGACCTTTTAGTTATTAATTCTAACTCATAATTCTTGGTCCTCTTTCTAACTAACCTATTTGATGAAGTTGATCACTTGATGATCACTTCCTCTAAAAATGATTTTTTTTTTTTTCACTTGACTTCTAGGACACCACATTTCCTTGGTTTTCCTTCAACTTCACTGACTGGTCCTTTCCAGTTTCCTATGTTTGTTGTCATTTCTATTGTAAACCTTTGAGCACTCCAGGGATCAATGCTTGGATATGTTCTTTCTCTATTTCATTAAATTGTGCTCACTTCCTAGATTATCTTATCTATTCTTGTGGCTCTAATTGCTATATATCACTGATAACTCCCAAGTATATATTTTCAGTCTAGTTATCCCTTTTAACTCTAGACTCAACTGTGTACTTTACATCTTAACTCAGAGAAACAGTTGGCATCTCACACTTAATATATCGAAAACCACATTCCCAATCTTCCTCCTCAACCTATGCTTCTTATAATGGTTCTCATCTAATTTAATTGCAATTCTGTTTTCCAGTTGCTTAGGCTAAAGTTCTTATAATCCCTGGTTCATCTCTTTGCCTCACACCTCACATTTATTCTGGCAGCAGACTCTACGGACTTTCATTTAAAAATACATCTTACCCCTTGTTACCACTTTGCCATTCCCTGTCTGGTCATACCCATCAATGTCTATCATCTGATTTTGTTGCAGTAGGCCTCATAAGTAGTTTGTTGCCTCATTTCAAACTATTTTCAGTATCACAGCCAGAATGAACCTGTGTAATCATCAATCAAAAAGACTAATAGGCCTGTGCCCCACCCGACTCTCATTTCCACTCTGATTTGTCTAATGGGACTCTTACCTTTTCACTGACCTGACCTCTTTAGAGTTCCTCAAACATAGTAGGCAAACTCCTGCCTCAGTTCTTTTGTACTTGCAGCTTTCTTTCCCTAGAATGTTTTCCCCTAAGATAGCAAAACAATTTGCTGTCTGACTTCTGTCAACTCTCTGCCCAAATTTCACCTTTCCCAGTGAACCATTCCCTGGCTACCTGATCTGCAGTTCTAAAAACTACTGTCTTCCCATCTTCCCTGCTTTATTGTTTCACTTAGCACTTACCTAGATAACAAGTACTTAGACAGGACTTTCCATGAGCAAGGCACTGTTCTAGGCTCTGCAGGAAATATTAGCTTATTTAATAATCATAATAACAACCCTTTGAGCTTGGCAATATTATTAGTCCCATTTTCGATATGAGAAAACTAGAAACTGGATTGGTTAAGTGACCCATCCACTGTCAAGATGGCTTTGTAAGTTGTGCTCCTTACCACCCTATTAGGCAGCCCCTCGCCATGTCCACATTCTACATCTGTTACTTATTGATCTTTTAGATTCTCTGTCTCACAAAGTATTGGCCAAAATGATGTAGGCTCAATGTGATAGGTAAAACTTCTAGGGTGTGTCCAAAATGAAAACAGAACCAAAACACAAGGAAATATAAAATTCCTACTCAGACTTTATATTCTTTCTCTTTCTCACAGAGGATCTAGTGAAGAACTCTGAGATCTTTATGGATGGAATGGGGCAATTGTGGGAGAAATGACTCAGTGACTGACCAGGAACACCTGCATGGGATCATTGCATGAACAATCCAAAAATTTAGGGGTTGGCCTTCCATGAATAACACAGGAATCGTTCATATAGAGGGGATAGTTGAAGATAGTGATTAAAATCAGTGAAAGATTCAAAAAAAGATTGAAGAATAAAGAACTCAGAGCAGGGTCCTGAGAAACACAACTGAATGTAAGAGATTGAAAAGCCAATCAAAGAGATAAAATTAGACAATAACTTAAGATTGTTTATTGTTACTGAAATCAAAGCACAAAAAAAATCTCCATAAAAAGTATGTTAAGATCAGTCAGAAAATGCCATTTAGAATTACTGGAAAGAGGTTATTGCTAAATTACTGGAACATAATTGCTAGAAGTTTATTTAAGACAACAGTAACCTTTTAAAATTAGATTATTTTGTGGGGTTTTTTTGGTGTTAAGTTGTATGAGTTCTTTATATATTTTGGATATTAATTCCTTATCAGCTATATCATTTGCAAATATCTTTTCCCATTTCGTAGGTTGCCTTTTCATTTTGTTGATGATTTCTTCCATGTGCAAAAGCCTTTTAGTCTGATTTAGTTGCAGTTGTTTATTTTTGCTTTTGTTTCCCTTGCTTGGGGAGACAGATCCAGAAAAATATTGCTAAGGACAACATTCAAGAATTTACTGCCTATGTTTTCTTTTAAGAGTTTTATGGCTTCAGGTTTTACATTTAGGTCTTTAATCCAGTTTTAGTTTATTTTTTGTTTGATGTAAAAGAATAGTCCAGTTTCATTCTTTTGCATGTAGCTTTCTAGTTTTTCCCAATACTTTTTATTGAAAAGACTGTCTTTTCCCCATTGTATACCCTTGCCTTGCCTTGCCTTGCCTTCTTTGTTGTAGATTAATTGACCATATATGTGTGTGTATTTCTGGCTAGAGGACATCTTTCCAAAGAAGGTATATAGATGGCCAACAGATACACAAAATGCTCAAAAATCATTAATCTTAGGGAAATGTGAATCAAAACCACAATGAGATATCACCTCACATTAGTCAGGATGGCTAGTATCAGAAAGAAATAACAAATGTTGGCAAGGCTTTAAAGAAAGGGAACCCTTGTGTACCATTGATGGGAATGTAAATTGTGTAGCCACTATGGAAAACAGTATGGAGGTTCCTTAAAATAATTAAAAATAGAAATATCATATGATCTAGTAATTCCACTTCTGGGTATTTACATGAAGAAAATGAAAGCATTAATTCAAAAAGATGCATGCACTCCTACGTTTATTGCAACATTATTTACAGTAGCCAAGATATGGAAGCAACCTAAGTGTCCATTGATAGATGAATGGAAAAAGATGTGGTATATACAATGGAATATTATTCAGCCATAAAAAAGATTGAAATTTTGCCATTTGTGACTACAGGAATGGACTGAGAGAATATTATACTAACTGAATTAAGCCAGACAAAGACAAATACCATCGGATTTTACTTATATGTGGAATCTAAAAAACAAAACAAAGAGTCGTAAATATAGAGAACGAACTGATAGTTCTGGGGCAGGGTGGGAGGTAGGTGAAATAGGTAAAAGAAATTAAAAGGTACAAGCATCTAGTTACTGAAATTAAAAAAGAGAATAACCTCAAAAAAAAAAAAAAAACACACCAAACTTTTGAAAATGGAAACACAAGAGCCAATATGGAGAGGTTAACTGAACAAACAAGGGAGAGAACTGTGATATTAAATCATCATAAAAAATGCAAAGGAATAATGTTTATAGTACAGGTAAAAAGTATGAATTAGGAAGAGAGAAACTTTGAAGAGAAAGATAAGAAAGAAGAGAACCATCTTGATGCAGAACATGTTTTATGTTCCTTTTTTTTTTTTTTTCAAGATAATAAAGAGGCAGTGTTCTGACTGAATTTGGGAATGGAAAATAACACTTACATTGGTCAGTATGGATTAGAGCTCTTCTATAAAAGGGTCACGAGGGAATTCTAAAACCTTCTTGATGTGAACTGTGACCATTTCCAATTACAAATAGAAATGTAGAATCAAAGAAGAAAATTTATATGTACCATAATGTATTTTGGAGCCATTTAAAATACATCTGTCTCTTCCAGTTCTAATTAGGCAGCTAATTTGACTTGGGTAGCTATATTGGTGTGAAGAATTGTGGACAAATAGCATAAAGACATATTTTCTTTTATCAAGTAAAATGTCCAGTAAATGGCAATGATAAGCAATTCTTAAACATTTCTTTTTTTTTTTTTTCATTTTTTTCCCCACATATTTGATGTTTATTTATTTTTGAGAGAGAGAGAGAGAGACAGAGTGCGAGCAGGGGAGGGGCAGAGAGAGAGGGAGACACAGAATCCAAAGCGGGCTCCAGGCTCCAAGCTGTCAGCACAGAGCCCAATACAGGGCTTGAACTCATGAACCATGAGATCATGACCTGAGCTGAAGTCGGATGCTTAACTGACTGAGCCACCCATGCGCCACCCCCCCCCCACCTTTCTTAAAACACTGTTTTTGATTTTTTTTTTTTTTTTGAGAGAGAGAGACAGAGTGCGAGCAGGGGATTCAATTTTTTTTAATGTTTATTTTTGAGAGAGACAGAGCATGCGGGGGGAGGGGCAGAGAGAGAGGGAGACACAGAATTTGAAGCAGGCTCCATGCTCTGAGCTATCGGCATAGAGCCCAATGTGGGGCTCGAACTCATGGCCGCAAGATCATGACCTGAGCCAAAGTTGGATGCTTAATTCACTGAGCCACCCAGGAGCCCTAAGAAAAACAATTCTCTTAACCTAATGTGTTCTTATTCAGGCATAGGAAGTTGGTGAACAATAATTGACCATGTTTATCACTTCTTGTTTTTTTGTTTGTTTTGTTGTTGTTGTTGTTTTCTTGGAAAACCTCTTCATTAAGCTGCTAGTGAGATTAGGAAAATCATGTATTTGGTAAAATAAAGGCAGAATCAGACATATTTGCCCTCTGGATCTTAGTTTTCCAATGTAGATTCACTAATCACCAAGGTCCACTCAAGGTATGAAAAGAACTCTCTAATTCCACAGGTATAGCACTTTTCATTTATTTTAAACTTACAGAGAAGATTACTCAATCAGACAAAAACAGGTAAGCAGGTGACCATTCTCTGATGTTAGAGGAAAGAAGTATAATACAGATTTTCTACACTAAGATAAGCATGAGCATTGGTAAAGTCTCCTTCTCTTCTCTTCCCCCAGACAAGGACTAAAGGCTACTTCCGTCATATCTTAAAATGTCCAGCAACAACCTAAATGCTAATCCTGATTTTGAAAATGTTATTATTTTGTTTCTCTGGTTAATGCTGAATGACATTTAGGAAAATGCTGTCGCGAGGAAAGATACAAGTTCTTTGTTTATAGACAAGGATCAATATGATAAATGATGTCACATTTGTTTTCTAAGTAACCCCTGTAGTGTCTTGAATGATTATACAGTTTGTGTGCAAACTTGGGGAATAATAGTATTGGTATTCATAATACAGCACAGTGTCTTAAAGCCTAATAGAATTTCCAGTAATATTCTGCCTGGCATAAGGACTGTCTCAGAAACTGACTCGTCTTTTACCGTAAACTAGCTCTGTCAACTCCAAGACTCTTGAGTATGTTGAGATAGAGGTCAAACCATGTTACTACAAGGTAGAATTTTAATTGTAGTCAGTTAATGTAACTGCTGCAACAGGTTTAAGAAAAACATTGTTTAGCCGAAATAAAGGAGCATTTTGTTAAGAAATTTTGTGACAATCAGCAGCAATAACCCTGTGGTTTATTAAACAGAAATCTTCTATGATTAAGCCGGGAAAAACTGCAAAGGGGGTGACTTCAGCCTTGATCACCTCATTTTACTCTTTTTTGAGGTTTTGAGGAAATGAAACAAACCTTGGTAGGGAGCAGATCAAAGGTTAGCAAGAGGAGATAGCATCATTCTCTTTCCTGATTAGTCCATGAGGGCAATTAAGCAAAGAGCCATAAAGTAGAATTATTCTTTTGCTCATTTTTGGGGGGGGAATTTTGGTATGTTATATAATCACAATCTTTCTGAATGCTATTTTACATGTTCACATGCCTAAGGTCTCTTACTAATTGGGATACCTTTGCGTGGAACTCCCGTAGGGATGACATATCTTGCTGAGGGGACCATGTTGGGTATAAGACAGGCGGGAAGATACTTTTTACACTTTAATAATTTCTCTGTGCTTTTTAAGTTTTGCCTAGGTCAATTAACTCCTCCATCTATTATTAAGCATTGGCCAGATCTGCTTTTGTTTGTTAATTGTGCTTCATATCTGACATTATAGATCATGTGCAAGGGGGTGGCTGCCTGTCAGATTCCTGAGTCTGTCTTTTGGTCTGGTGCTGTGGGCGAGGGACTCACATGGGCAGGACACAGGAATTTTTTATTCAGCTGAAAATTACTAAATCGAGCCATGGGAGAAAACCACCTCTGTTTCAGAAGGTGTTAAAGCCTGGGCTGAGTGATTCCGTCTCAATATCATAAGGCAGAAGAACACTGGTTTGTATTCAGGAGACCCTAGATTCAAATCTTGGCTCCATTATGTAAAAGCTAGACAAGTCCCTTAATCTGCCCGTGTCTCGGTTTTCTCATTTGTAGAGTAAGAATTGATTGCTTAGAATTGTTATGAAAGTTAAGGGAGGAAATTTGTAGAAACTTATTTAACACCATACTCATCCAGAAGATGCTCAGTCTGAATCCTGAAGCAGTTCAGACTGAACTTCCACTTTCTAAAGGCTGTATAATCATCTAGTTCTGCTAAGACAAATGCAGAGAGTTAATGTGCCAGCAGAGGACCTGTTTATACTGTTGGAGAAACTGGGGTCTGTGGCAAATGGATGGGAAAGGCTGAGTCCAAAATGGAAGCCATAAACAGATTTTGGTTTAACTTGGTGGGGTTTGTTCAGTAAGTACAAGTTCAAGCCAGGGAGAAGGGTGTAGTTAATAAGAAACAAGAGGATTTTGACTAGGAGCCTGGATACAGATATAACTAGGACTTACCTATTTAGTGGATCTATAAAGATGCAGAGATGTCACTTGGGATGACGATAAGGGCTTTCTAACCTTTGTTCTGGTTATGAACAGCTTTCTTGGTATGAGAGGTTAAAGGCTGTGGGTTTAGGCTGTGCAGAGAGAGATGGGATCCTGCCAGCACCAATAATAACAATAAAGGGCTCTGTACTCTGAGTGGTTTTCCCAGTTGACACAGCATAGCTAGGTTCTCCTAGCTAAGGGAGGTCTTTTTTTTTGTTTGTTTGTTTTTCATGGGATCTTATGTGATAGAGATTTCTGAATTAGGGGTACTAATTCTGAAATAGATGCCAGTGACTTCTAGAGTTGTCTCACTAGAACATCCTTTTATCCCTGGTGTTAAGTGGTTATTGGCCACATCTCAGGAAACAGTCTGACCTAAAGCTTAAACAATAAGCATTAACTTAATGAACTAAAGTCAGTAAGTATAAACTAGTACAATTTGGGAAGTGGGGCAGACATTAAGAAAAATGACTATCCATTTAGTATCATCTCTTCCTTTGGATTCTACAGATTATGTCAAGTTAGGATATAGGCATTCCAAGAGATAGAAGATGGTTTCTCACATTGTTCAGTGTTTATTATTTAATGATGCATAATATGTCATCTCAACTGTATTTCCATTTGCCTTCGATAACTCTGTGTACTACATACAAACATACCCATAGAGCTAAATTGTACTTGTCAGTATTGACGTTATTTAAATATTTTTTCAATGCAATTAATATTGTTTATCAATGAAAGAATGGATTGGAAGGGTGAGAATTACTGACATATTTTCTCTCCTCTTTTCCTTTCTTCCCTCAGAAGTTTCGTAAGCATTCCTATCAGCACGAAACAGGTGAGGATCCCACTGGGCACAGGGTAATCCTTGTGGATAAATGGTACATATCGAAAAATCTGTTGACTTATCATTTAGCGACAGCTGCCCAACTACCTTTCTCCCTACTGCGAGAGTCCCTGGCTGAATCATCAGAAGTTGATTAATAATCAAAAAAGTAGAATCTGCTAGGGTGTAGGAAATAGGCGCTCACTTACACAGTACAGCTGAGAACAAAATTGGCACAATTTTTTTCTGGACAAGAGTTGGCCTATATATTAGCAGCCTTTAAAATATGGTTACTCTTTGACTTTGCAGTTTCACATTTGTGAAATTATTCAGAAGAAATAATCAGATAAATGTGCAAATCTATAGAAGTCCAAGGATGTTCACTGCAGCATTGTTTATAATAATGGAAAATTGGAAACCTACCTAAATGGTCGGTAAAAAGGACCTTATTATGATACTTTTCTATGACAGAGTAATATGTACACATTACAAAATTTTATAAAAAATGCATAATCATATAGGAAAATATTCATGAACTAGTATCAAGTGAAAAAAGCAAAATGGAAAACTATGTTTAGGTAGCATTCTATTTTTGTAATAAATATGCAGATTTAGATACTTAAAAAAAACCCCACAGTACCATGTATCAAAAAGCACAAGAGTTACATTAGTGCTATAATAGGTGATTTTTTTCTTATGCTTTTCTGTCATAAACGTGTTAATTTTGTCATCACTTAAAGGTAATTGTGATATTGAGCGCATCCCTTTTTTCTAGAATTGTAATGCCATCAGCAGTGATTTTATCTCTTTTGTTCATTGCTGTGTGTTCAACACCTAGAAGAATGTGTAACTATAGTTAGGGGCTTAATAAATATCTGTTTAATGAATGAATTCTCACTCTGTTCTATTATTCTCAAACATTACCATACCAGAGAGCCAACACCTTCTTAGGACAGTTGTGTTGAAATGAACAGAAGCTCAAAATGATCCAGCCCCCCCAAATAGTCTTAATTTCTAGAACAGTTCTAGAGATTGAAGGTCATATTTTAATGCTCTAAGATTCCCCAATTTATGCTCTAATACCACAGTTTAGTTTATATTATTATTATTTTTAATGTCTATTCTATTTTTGAAAGAGGGAGAGCACGTGAGCAGGGGAGGGGCAGAGAGAGAGAGGGAGAGAGAGAATCCCAAGCGGGCTCCATGCTGACAGCAGCGAGCCCAATGTGGGACTTGAATTCACAAACTGTGAGATCATGACCGGAGCCGAAGTCAGACACTTGACCAACTGAGCCACCCAGGTGCCCCTAGTTTATATTATTTGTATAATTTGGGGTGGGAACCAGGATTTAAAGAAATAACAAATGGCTGTGCATAAAAATGAAGTTCCTCATTTCATTTACCTTTTTTTATGCAACAAAAATTATCACATGCTTATTTTTTTTTATTGTGTGTTGAAAACATTTGGGGGGAGTATAACAGCAAATATGTAAACACTTGTAGTTTAAGTTTGTTGAGAAGTTTGGTTGCCCACCATCTTCTGGATACCCTTTTTATGCATGGGGAATCTCTCCCTTTATGAGATCTCAATCTCCAAGGCAGACACCAGAAACTTAAATTTTAAACTTCGTTTACAGCTATAGCTCAAGAATTTTTTGTAGATTTCTCCCATCAAATGTTCCCAAGCAAGGTTTTGATTAGGAAACATACCGCAGGAAGAAAGAAGCACGGTGCAGTATCTATTTTTCTGGTGAAGGTGACTGAGAAGTAGCCAGTGTTATATGTCCCAGTTCTAACAGTTAGGCCTGGGGATTTATAGGCAGGAAAATCTGGGGTTCCCAGCAGCAGCGGAAAACTGTTCTGTGAGCGATTATGTCATTGCAATTTGGATATTGTCCTAGTTAGATCACCTCCAGTGATTCTCTGACCTTCCCCAAAATCCTGTGAATTGCCTACTATTGTTCCATAGTATGTTTCTCCTTCGAAGAGTAACAGAACACCCAATAAAAGGCTTCTTACGATCTTTTCTTCTCTCTCCTCTCTTCTCATCTACAGGATGGCTGTATAGTTATACCACAAAGTCTACTACCCCACTGGTACTGCACTCAAGTATTCTGCATCTCTGTCCACTACAGTAGTTGAACTATATGTCCCTGGCCCACAAAGGCCATCTCGGTTTTTTTGTCATCCTGGATCCCACCCTCTCTCTCCTACTAAAGGACATGGCAGTTAGCCCCTCTCAATTCCACATCACCAGCATTCTTTCCCATTGGTGTAATGAATGTTGTAATATATTGTAACGATAATTATCCATTGCCCTCACTGCCCTCTCCAGTGAATTAACCATTTCCCTTCTCTCTGCTAAACCAAACTCCCTCAAGAGTTGCCAGTATTCACAGTTTTCACATCCCTGCCTCTGCAGCCATCCCAGGACAAGCTGCCACCACCAGTTTCCATCTGGACCACCGCAGTAGCCTCTTGTATGTCTCTTTGCTTTCTCACTGACAGATATGTGCCCTACTCAAAGCAGCTGTGGTGAGATTTTAGAAATAAGGTCAAGTCACATCTTGCTCAGAATTTCCCAGTGCTTTTATCTTACTAACATACAAGTTGCAAGTCCTTGCCATTTGGCACCAGGCTACTTTTTTGACCTTATCTCCCATTTCTCTCACCCTCTTCCATTACCTCTGTTCCTTCTTTTTTCTCTAAACTTCCACGAATGCCTTTACATCCAAGCCTGTGCGTTCACTGCCCCTTCTCCCTCGGATACTCTTCTTCTAGGTAGTCACTTAATTTTGAGATTTGCTCAAATGCTCCGCTCTCTTGGAGGATTTATCTCCTTACCTTACCTGCAACAGTTGTCTTCTGCCCCTAACACCCTTTCTTACCCGATTTCTTTTTCCTCAGAGAACTTATTACCTCTTCTGTTTTATGTGCTTATTTGCATATTATCTATCTACTCCCACTACAATATTATCTCTATGAGAGCAAGAATGTCGCTTGATCACTGCTGTGTTTCCCAGTGCTTAGAGGCATTAGGTAAATATTTGTTGAATGAGTGCCTGGGATCTTATGAGAGCAAAGAGCAGGGAGTGCCATATATTCCCTAGGAGATTCTTCTCAGCGGGGGTGGTTCTGAAACAAGTACTGAATAATGGGACATATGCCAGGCAACAGGCAAAGAAGAGAGGAGAGGACATTGTAGAAGAGGGAATGGTATGTTCAGGTGCACAGAGAAATGGAAGTTTTAATTCTAGGGGGAAGAGCACTTTCTTTATAGCTAGTGCCCAAGTATGGATGGAGTAGGGAGTGTGATGGAGTTTTCAGAGATAAACCTTGAATGGTAGACACCATGATAAATGTGTTAGGTTTATTCTTGCAAAGTTTAGCAGTATAACTGTATGTGTACTGTACCATTCCAAGGATTTTTTTCTACATTTTTCATATGCTTATTTTATTGAGAAAGAAATTTTATTGGAAAGAAAATTAAACCACTTTATATTGCTGTGGACGAAATGATGCAGAACCAAAAATCCAATTGCCTAACTTATGTCTTCCTTTCTTAAAAAGCATCGAATGCTTTTAGTAGTATTTTTCAGACTCTACCCAGTGGTATAGCCCCCTATATAATCTATGTATATGAGCTATGCTCATATGAAGTGGCAAATCAGAGATCAAATCCTTCTCCTTCTCTATTTGAATGAATGGTTGTTGGCTTGTGTCAATCTGATTCAAAAATAGTAAAGGAAAAGATTAATTTTCTCATACATAGTGGCTCTTAATCCTTTGAGACTGATAAATGCTATGGACAGTCTACCTAGAGAAATATGTGTAAACGCACATAAACAGTTTTGAATAAAATTTTAAAAAGTGTTGGATGCACCCTGCGGCCATTCATGTCTCTTTTATGTCCATTGGCTCGGTTACACATATATCATGTTTCTCACACATGTACCATGTTACTCAAAAGGTAGTAAGTCAAAGTAGTATGAAATGAGTCAACTAAATATTTTCAAAATTACACACCGGAGATATTATTAGCATATGAATGCGTTTTATACATTGGATGTCATTATTTATCCAGTGTGTCTCTGAATGATTTATAAAAACATTGGATTCCCTGAATATATAAAAAATCTTGGAAAATAGTCCCTCAATAAATAAACATAATAGGTATAGGATAGTATTTTATATTAACTGGATTAAAAAAAACATAGGCAAAATTAGAATATTCCTAACTTACTGTTAAAGTGGTAAACAAAAATCAGTTAGGTGGAAACTTAAAGTATTTAATCTCAAAAGTTTGCCAAATGGATGGGGACTTTTAGTGATTAGGATGTGTTTGGCTGCAAGTACCAAAAACATATCTCAAAATGCTTAACTCTAGAGAAAGTTTATCACTTCACATGTAAGTCACTGGCATGCAAGATGACTCCAAAGTCAGGTAGTTAAGCAGTCCCACAATGCCAGCAGAGATTAAGGTTCTCTGCATCTTCCCACTCCCACAATTTCAGGGAATCGCCTTGGTTGTCAGGCCAGCTGCTCCTGTGGTCCCAGTATGGATGCTACAGTTCCAGGAGGCATTCAGATAATGTGACCATCCAGAGGAATAAAATGACAGTCTCTTCTCTGTGTTTCTTACTCTAAGTCCTTCCCCTTTGATGTAGGAGACCTCTCTTCACAGCCCATTGTCCAGAATGGGTCATATCCATTTGTAAGCCAATCATTGTTAAGGAGAATTGTATAAACTTGATAGAGTTAAATTGCTCATGATTTGCTCTTGAGCTGAGAACAAAAATATATTTTCTGAGGTATAGGTACATGCATAAAACTGGGGTCTCCTTAGCAAATAAGAATGAGGAAATTATGGGTAGGCAACTATTAATCTATCTTGTAAGAGTTGAACAAAAATATGAAGGAAAAATATTTTCATAGCAAAATAGGGTTAGATTATGTGTCTACAATATTGGCTTCTGTGGGTGATGGAGGAAAAATGTCATGAGATCATTAGCTTTGTAGGCGTTGATTAATGTGATTATTGAATACAAATGGAAGCAATTTTTTTCAGAAATATCTATTAATATTTGAGAAGTGTTAATGTTATGATTACCTAGGTACATTTAACGTCTCTGTGATTGATTTCCTCATTTGTAAAATGTGGATAAAGCAACCTTTCCTAGCTATCTCATAGACTTCCTTTGTGAGCCAAAATGATTACATCTGTGAAGGTTCATTGTAAACAATAAAATGAAATTCAAAAGTTGTTAGTCTATTTCTCTCAGATTTCAAAGTACTTGACATAAGTGGTCTTATTAAATTAATGTTAGTGAGGTGGTTTACAAGTGCTATGGTATTTCTTGTTTACAAATAAAGCCATTTGGAAATCTTGATTTTCATGGAACCAACATTGTATAGGTAGCCAAACTAGAAATAGAATCACACCTCATACCTGGCTCAGTTTTCTTCATAAGATTTGACAACCTTGACATTAAAAATAAATTGTAGGGGCGCCTGGGTGGCGCAGTCGGTTAAGCGTCCGAGTTCAGCCAGGTCACGATCTCGCGGTCCGTGAGTTCGAGCCCCGCGTCGGGCTCTGGGCTGATGGCTCGGAGCCTGGAGCCTGTTTCCGATTCAGTGTCTCCCTCTCTCTCTGCCCCTCCCCCGTTCATGCTCTCTCTCTGTCCCAAAAAAATAAATAAACGTTGAAAAAAAAATTAAAAAAAAAATTAATTGTAACATTTAGCTATAATTCCTTTTGTCATGGATAACAGTGGCTTTACAACTTTTTGATTGTGAAAGAAAAAAAATAATTTTACATCATAAACCAGTACATGTGTGCAGGTGCATGTACACACAGACTACATATACATCTACACAAACAGAAATATAGAAAACAGATAAAAAAACTATTAAACATACTTATTCTATGTGCAATTAGTTCTGACATTTTTTTGTTAAATTTGACTAAAACCTTTGTTGCAACTTATTAAATTGATTTTATGAGCAACCAATAGTTTGTGACCCATAGTTTGTAACACACTACTACGTTCTACTAGTGCTACTCCTTCTACTAGTATAAAAGCAGTGAGGGCATCTGGGTGGCTCAGTCAGTTAAGCATCTGACTTCAGCTCAGGTCGTGATCTCATAGCTTGTGAGTTTGAGCCCCACATCGGGCTATCTGCCTCATGCCGGGTTCTCTGCTGTCATCACGGAACCCACTTTGGATCCTCTGTCTCCCTCACTCTCTGCTCCTCTCCCACTCTCTCTCATTCTCTCTCTCTCTCTCTCTCTCTCTCTCTCTCTCTCTCTCTCTCTCAAAAATAAACATTAAAAAAAACACAGTGAAACAGGGATAGCCTAGAGACTTTGGGGCTCTATCCAGTGGAAATCCTACAGATGTGTTTTGTTAGGGCTGGGCAATGTTTTGTTGCTGTTGTTATTATTATTGGTTTGTTTTTAATAGCCTAAGCTTTACCTCAGAAATACTGAATCATGATATCTAAGAAAAGGCATGGGCATACATATTTTAGAAAATCCTCACAATTGAGAACACAATGTTTTAAATAATTCGTAATTGCAGTCAATCCTGTGATCTTCCAACCATCAGTATTCTACTGGACTATCCATCAGACTCAACATGTACCAAATTGACCTTAAAATCTCCAAACAAACTCGTCCAGTCCATCTTTTCCTTTCCCTTCAATATCCTCACCCCCGTATATATATATGTTTTGTTCTGTAAGAGTTTCTAGGTTCTACATTTGTATCAGTAGAGGCTGTCACCATATACTCAGCAATAAGCTGGTTTCTCTTCACTCATTTCCCCTCCACAAATGAATTAATTAACATTACTCATTATTTCTGCTATCAAAGTCCCTGTCTTAATGCAAGGCTTCCTCATTCTTTACCTGGACTATTGCATAATCACTGTTATTCTCATCTCTCCTTATTCTCTTCAAATCAGTTCTTGATGCTACCAGCCAGGAGTCTTTGCTTAAAGTGTTTAATGGCTCTATTTCCCAATAAGATAACTCTAAACTCTTTTTAGCAGCAAAGAGCAAGGTCTTTCTACCCAAGCTTCTGTTTATTTATTTCTCCCACTGTAATCACTGCAGCTCCCATTCATACCTATCTTTAATTTATCATGTTCCCAATATGTACCAGGCTGCCTCATGCTTCTGCACCACTGTGGTCCACGGACAGAGCTCCCTCATTTGACGCCTAGCTCCGATCTTTTCTTTCAATTGACATTCTGTACACTCTGCCTGATTTAGGGAGACACAACTGCATTCAAATTCTGTCTGTGTCTCCTAATCTTTCTAGTGATCTTAGGCAAGTTACCTTCCTGTACCTTGGTTTGCTGCTTTGACTTGTAGGGCTCTTGCAAGGTTTAGACTTAATACATGTAAATTGAACAGCACAATTTCTGGACATCTACACAGGCATCTTCAAACCCCGATTTCATGTTTGTGAAGTTATGACTAAGTTTTTGTATGGCAAAATGAACACACTTGGAATTATTTGGCTCTGAACAAATAATGGACTTATCTAAAAATACACATTGAATTTTGTGTGTATTTATTGAATAACTACCTTGTGCCAGATCTGGAGGTAAAAAGTGAATAAACTATTGGCATTTAATCTATATTTTTTGCATCATTGACACACTCTAAAACATTTACTAGAAATTTATATACTTTTGATAATAATAATGACTTCTGTAAAGTATTTTGTAGCATGATATCTTCTTTTTTTTCCTTTTTATGAGTGGCCTCAAAGCCAACAACTTGAAAACTGGCTTAGCTTTGCAAACAAAACATCACAATGCTTTAAAATGTCATGAATTGATCAATTTGAAGAGGTAGTTAGTAAACTGTAGCATTAACTTAACTCTCAGTGAGAAAATCTTTAATGATCTATAAAGGGGAGCAGATAGCATTTTAATGGAATTTGAAGATGATGCCAATATTTGCAGAAAAGGAGACTCTTAAACATGGACCACACTGCCTTAGAGCAGGAACAGGGCTTACCACTAAGTAAGTTTTAAATGCAAAGTGGGACAAATTCATCAGGAACCTAGATGTGCAACAGGCAGAAATGGCTTCTGGGGAGAAGAGAGTTAGCTGCAGGGGCTCATGGCCAAATCTCTCCCTAGTTTTGTAAGTGCTGGAGTCAGGGTGGCTGAGAAGAGGCATTGCCTTTCACAAAGATCTTCTGGACATTGTCCTAATCTCACCTCCCACCCTTTTGGGAAAACAGTACACATAGATCAGTAGGCATGAAGGGTGATATATACTTGCTATATATAACCAGCCACTAGATTTATCTTGGATAAGTAATAAGAACCAGGGAATAATCCAAGGCATATTAGAAGAGTATAAATACACACAACAGAGAAAATTTTTATACAGATCGCGGGGAATTCGAATGAGAGAGGGAGAGGAAATTAGGAAAGTCAAAGTTAAGTTCAGGCTTTAGGGGAAAACAACTAGAGTCTAAGAACTCTGCTTTCTCAGAAATAAGCTGCTAGGAAAAGCAGTTGAAAGCTAAGACACAGAGAAGGCACTCATTTCCAGATGACAAAACCTAAGATGTATTATTGCTCTAGACTGATCCTCTGTCGGAGCAAGATTGAATGGATAACCTATTTGGTCTTTCCATTTCTAGCTCTTTTTCATTTCCACTTCCATTATTCTATGAATATACAAGAAAGGGAAATATAATATTGTTAAAGCTCAGGTATGATTTATTGACTCACTGTGTCTTTAAGATAACACATGTACATTGTGTTGTTATACTTGATAGCACGTTTTTTTTTTTTTTTTCATGAATAGTCGTGAATAGAGTAAACAGACTCATAAAGCCTGTTTAAAGTGTCAGTGTGTAAGTTACTGCCGATGGTGTCTTGGGGCTGCGTTAACTTAGATGTGTAATTTTTCTTTCTTCCTCTTCCCTCTCGCCTCCCCTTTTTAATTAATAGATCTTCTCATTCATGAGCATTTAGCATCACCTTGTTTGCTTGATGCAATTCCCTTTGGGGGTTTCCTCTGTGGATGTAGTAGAAGGACATAGGGGAAACAGTTTGATGAATCACAATTTGTTGAAGGCAGTAATGGTAGCAGCGATAGAAAAATGGAATATTTGCAAAATGCCAGAGGTGAAGGAATAGGACACACATGATTAAAGTTGCCATAAAATCAAAGCTGTCAAAGCAACAAAAGCCGTAAAAAAGAAATATTCTGGCAACGTCAGTCTCCCCACACATCCAGGGGTGCCATGAAGCATATTACTAAAGAAAGTCCGTTAGGAGTAGAGGAAGACATTTTTCCCACTGACTATGAAAACATATGCTGAACTATAAATGTTCTCTGCCCCAGGAATTTTAGCTTGAGCGTCTTGGGACTGCAACCTTAAAACACCATTCGGAAAGCAAACACTAGCAACACTATTTCAAGGGGCTGAAAAAAGAAGGGAGGAGGGGATGTAGTAGGAAAGGTGATTTGGGGAAGCATATTCAAAGGCTGAGGCTGACTTTGGGGAACCACGGTAGAGGATCTAGAATCTTGCATTCAATAGTACCTGTGTTGTCTTTTCATAAAGGTAGTGTTACTGTGGAGCTGGAAGCATGGGAAATGCCTCCATTTCCTTCCCAGAATTCACAACTAGGGGGCAGGTGGAGTCTGCTGAGTGATATGCAAAGTGTATGTCTAGAACCAAATGGTAATTATTCCCTACCTGATGAGATCCAAGCTACTTTGGCATATGTGATTGGTTAGAAAGAGAAATGATCTGGAAACGTCCTAGAGTAGCCTAAAAACCTAAAGGTATACCAGGAAGGGATTGCACTTCTTGCTTTTGCTGCCCTTCATGGAAAGCTCTGCCTGACTGGAAGGTAGGCTCTTAACATTAGAAATAAATTCTAAAGTTATGGGCAGGGGCGCCTGGGTGGCTCAGTCGGTTAAGCATCCAACTTTGGCTCAGGTCACCATCTCACAGTTCGTGGGTTTGGGACAGCTCAGAGCCTGGAGCCTGCTTCGGATTCTGTCTCCCTCTCTCTCTGTCCTTCCCCCACTTGCACTCTGTCTGTCTCTCTCAAAAATAAATAAACATTAAAAAATAAAAAAATAAAGTTATGGTCTGGGTTTGAGTGAGACAACAGATTTGGAGTTTGGTTTTAAACAGAAGCAAGTTGTTACATAGCTCCTTGTATGGAAAATATATGCATATTTTTTTTTTAAAATCACACTATTTCTGCCAGGCTATTAGTGGTATAGTTTAAAATACTTCTGTGAATACATAAAAGTACAATAGTCCCCATATATCTGTTCCAAGACCTCCTATAGATGCCTGAAACTGCAGATAATACTAAACAGTATATATACTGTTTTTTTCTTACATATACATACCTCTGACAAAGTTTAATTTATAAATCAGGCACAGTAAAAGATTAGCAACAAGTACTAATAAAAGAGAATGATCACAATAATACTATAAAAAAGTTAAATGAAGATGGTCTCCCTCTCCCCCCGCCCCTTCCCCCCAAGATATTGAACTTTTCACTCTTCTTCTTGTGATAACGTGAGATGCCTCTGTGATGATGTGAAGTGAGGTGAATGAGGTAGGCATTGTGTTACTATTGACCTTCTGGCCATATGTCAGAAGGATGATCTGCTTCCTGGCTGCAACTGACCACAAGTGACTAAAACCAAAGAAAGTGAAACCATGGATAAGGGGGAACTACTGTATTCCTTGGAGGCTTGCTGAACTTGATTGCATTCAGAAAGCTTTCAGAAACCATGAACCCATGACCATTTTCTAATGAGGAGCTCATTTTCCTTTCCTACAAACTTTTTTGAAACCTCCAGTAGGAGTGGTAATGAGGGAGTTAGGGTGAAAATGTAAAGCTGGAAGAAATTGAAGAACCCACCTGCAGTTCATGTGCTCTCCTCCCAGAGGGGCATTCCAAAAGACTCAGGAAACACTGTGCTGAAAACCAGTTATTGGGACACAAGATCTGCGTCAAAAGACCCTCAAAGGCTTTAATCGTCTACAGATTCTTTTTGTTAATTGCTGTCTATACTTTCCAGGAAGATTTCTTTTACGGACACTCATGGCTACTTGGGGCCACTTGGCTGCTTCAGATCTTATAAATAGTGGCCAAGATATAATAAACATACCTTTCCTAAGACTGGCTTTATTCCTGGTGTGGAGCTTATGTACCGGAAGAGCCCAGCTGCCTACACAGCTCTCTTGCACACAGCAGTCAGGGGAGAGGCTCACCACTTACTAGATGTTTCATCGTGGGAAAGTTACTTATATCAGATTAAAGGTACTGGCACCCGACATTTCTATAATGCCTCTTCTGATTGGAAAACTTAAAAATTTTAAGTAAATCAACTTCTGTGAATCTGTTTTCTTATCCACAAAATAGGGATATTGAAATTAATCCATCTTTCTTCCTAGGGGTGTTGTAAACCATCCTGTTGCCAACTTTCCTACAGTATATAATTAAAAGGAAACATTATCATCAGTATCATACTTATCATCACCATTGAAACTTTGTTTTTAACATCTTCCTCTAAATATAAAAAGTTCCATTTGGAAAACTGTTCAGTTTCTCTGAATGGATTAAAAGGAAGACGCACAATGAATGAAAAAAATTGTCAGAGTTTGCTTTAATTTTTGTCTTTATAAATATCTGAGCTCATCTTGCAATAAAATATGTACTCGTATGATTGTAATCATTTCCATGGTAGCAGATCGGGGATGACACACAAAGGTCTGAGACTTGAATATAGGTTCAAGCAGCAGGAGAAACTAGTTTGGGACCGAATAAGCTCTTATTCAAGTAAAACTGTCGAAAAACACTGCCAAGGGAATACAGAAAATAACTGGGGAAGGAAATTGCTTTTGGGATAAATGTTCTGTTCTTTCAAGTTTGCTCTGGTACAAAAGTGCCCCTTTGAAGAGACTTAATAGAACCATTAGAAGGACCAAACATGAAATATCTCATGAAATCTTAACAGGTTTATTTTATAACCATTTTTCCTAAAGGTGTATATAGAGGAAAAAGAAACCAAGGAGATAAAATTTGCACTCTTGTACAAATGCACAACGCTGTTTGATGTAGAACAATTACTTATGTCTAAATCGATTCCAAATTTGCTGTCTGATCTGTGCTTTGCTGTTACTTATGCATTCTGTGCTACCTGTATGTCTGGACGCCAAACTGAAGTGCTTGATTTTTCCTTCACTTGCTCATTTACTGAACTTTTGCAGGTACTTGTAGCTCTTTAACAACAACAGTCCGTTGACGCTGTCTTTCGTTTTGATGAAAGTTTTGATATCCTTGTCTTCCTCTTACTTTTCAGTTATTGGGCATCCACTGTGTGCTGGGATGCTGTACAGATATGAGGAGTTGCCTGTTCTAGGCCCTGAGGATAAAAGAATGTATCAAATACATTCCCTGCTTGCAAATAACTTGCAGTTAGAATTTTAAATTTAGACCATTGAAATACAACAATATGGAGCTACAGTGTCTGTAATCTACAAAGAACAACTAATTCAGTGTTGCCTAGAGTCGCCTGGGTGGCTCAGTCGGTTGAACATCCGACTTTGGCTCAGGTCATGATCTCGTGGTTTGTGAGTTCCAGCCCCGCGTCGGGCTCTGTGCTGACAGCTCAGAGCCTGGAGCCTGCTTCAGATTCTGTCTCTCTCTCTGTCTCTCTCTCTCTCTGCCCCTCCCCCACTCACATTCTGTCTCTCTCTCCTTCAAAAATAAATAAACATTAAAAAATTAAAAAAAAATTCAGTGTTGCCTTAGAGGAGGGGTCAAAGACCAGTAGGAATTAGCCTGTCCAGTGGAGGGGGGACGGGAGGCCATAGGGGATTCAGAAAAGGGGAAGTGGGGTATTTCTAGGGTCAGAATAGAGGAAGGGTGTATTAGTTTGCTAGGGTGACCATAAAAGAATACCACAAACTAAGTGGCTTAAATGGCAAAAATTTGTTTTTTTTTTTGTAGTTATGGAGACTGGAAGTCCAAGTTCAAGGCATCACCAGGATTGGTTTCTGTGAGGCCTCTCTCTCTGGCTTGCAAATGTGTCCTCACATAACCTAACCTCTGTCTGCATGGACTTCCTAGTGTCTCTTCCTCTTATAAGGACACCAGTCCTACTGGATTAGAGCCCTACCCTTATGATGTTATTTTAGCTTGATTATCTTGCTTAAGTTACATTGGGAGTTAGGGCTTCAGCATATGAATTTTGGTGGAACTAGGGGTGACACAGTTCATAACAGAGAGTAAAGGACTCAAGTCTAGTCAATGAAGTAAAGGAATGAGAAAGATCATATAATGCTTGAATGTCAGACTGTGTGTCTAAGTTAATAAATTTTAGGGCACTGGGGAACCACTGAGGATTTTGTCAAATGGGCTACTGTGATCAGATTTGCCCTTTTTAAGGATCGTTCTTGCTGCAGGATGAGAGAGCAACGAAGGCGGGGTCAGTGGCAGAGACAAGCTCAGATGCAGAGAGACAGGTTAACAGAGCAGGGAAGCCTTCCAGGCCAGGGACAATGATGGCCTGAGTCAGCAGTGGATAAATTAAGGAGACCTTTAGGGAGTAGAATTGATAGGAAGTGATGGTTAAATTGTGTATAGAGAGTGAGGAAAGGAAAGTGGTTGGTGTTGGCTTTGCAGTATTTGGAGTAACTAAGTAGATAATGAGATAAATACAGTAAAAGTACTGGGATTTAGGGGTTGGGCAGGAGATGACATGATCAGTTTTGACATGAAGACTTTAAAGCCTGTAGAACATCCAGATGGAGATGTCTAGGTAGATATATAAGCCTGAATGTCTCAAAAGAGTTCTTGGATGAGAACAGTTTGAAGTTATTCAGGAATATGGGCAAGAGTTAGAGCTGTGAGAGAAATTACCTAATTAATGTAAACTGTGAAGATAGCAAAAAACACCTCATACAAATAAAGGGTAGGAAGCATTGTCATTTAAAGTATGAGTAGAAGACAGCCCTTCCTTCTTATTGATGTATATAAAAATATAATTCAAATAATACACTAGTTGTGAATTTGACTCAATTCTCTAAATAAATAGTAAATTATGTTTGTATTGTGATTTACCAAATAAATCGCATTGCAAAGATTTATTCCCATTGTACGTAAATATTTTATTCTCTTTGATTTCAATTTCAATCTGTGATTTGATTTTCGGCTTAAAGTCTTGTAGAAACTAATCATTATTTTGGTTGCAATATTTTCCCAAGTCTTCCAAGTAGTGTTAAGATTAAAACCTAAATCCCTATTAACTAGTAATGGAGTTTTGAAAAATGTAAATAACTCCAATAATACCTTTAAATCAGGGAAAATTTGACTTAATTCTAAATATGGCATCGTTCTGTGTTTTTGATTTCAAGTTGCATAACTTTAACAGCTGTATCTTAAAGCATTATCAGGAGATGCTAATTCATATTCTTGCTAATTCATATATCACTGCTGTGTCCCATTCATAATAGTCACATGCACGCAGTATATCTACCTGAGAATATTGACTGTGGTTGTATGCTTGGCTTCAGGAAATTGACCTGGAGAATTGGAATTCATTGGAATTCTTCCTATGAGGAAGGAAGGGACCCAAACAGCTGGTAACAGTAATTCTTGAGCCTTGCTGCATTTTTTTTTTCTTTGAACATCTATTTACTGTCTCAGGCACTGTTCTAGGAGCAGTGATTACAGAGGATAGCAGTAAACAGAACTTAGCTGAGACCTCCTTGTTTCAGAGCTTACAGCATATCTTCTTTTGAATTCACCTGAATATATTGCTGTAAAACCCTATCCCTGCATATAAGTATGGGGTGGTGTAGTGCTGTTGCTGCAGCTGTTTATGGAGCAGTTCATTATAAGTTGGCTCTTCAATTCCATCACCTGTTCTTGGAGGTAGCTATTCTGTATTCCAGAGCTTCCCTCACAGTGATGGAAGTAATGACTTGGACCAAGATGAGCAGCCACGAAATCATTTGCTATTGGGCCCAATAGGGTAGGAAAAAAGATAGTCCTTGGTCTCAGTTTTCTTTGAATCGTCATTGCTTCCTAATTTCTGTTCATGGCTCTACTTCTCCAGCTTGAATATTCAAGAATATAGGAGGTTAATTAGTTGAAGCGGAAGAAGTATGAGGTTGGTTTTAGTTAAGTAAAAGTGACAGACTTTTGAACTCTGCAAACCGTGACAAGAATTCCAAGGCATTCACTACCACTTGGTTATTGATTTCCACAGATTTTTGCATCATTTAAAAAAACCAGACTAACTTAAGGTAAGCAACATTATCTATACGACAAACTTGTCTTTAAGGAAATCTAATGGTGTTGACACACAAAGTGGAAAAGACTTTTTAAAAATGTGTATTTTAACACTGTGGTTGAGTTATTAAATAACATTTATTGTGCTTCCATTTAGAACATTTGAATAAAGAAAAGCCTATACAATTTCATATGTTTTTCTTTCTTAACATGTGAAAAGAGAGAACCATTAAAGTCACTTTAATGAGAAGTATTTCCAAATATCAAATGCAATAATATTTTAATTTCTCATTATTTTTCATATTTACCATGCAGTAGATTAAAAAAACACAGAAAATTTAGAAATGATTGAAATTTGAAATGAATATTGTTATTATACTGGCCTAACAATGTCATGATTCTTCCGCAGGGGCTCAGTATCACACTTCAGTATCTTGATAGATATCATAGATGTTAGGTTATTATCAAATCTGACAGAAAAGGCTGTGATTTGAAAGCTTCCTTAAGAATTCTATCTGTAATTTCTGTTAACATTTGACAGAGTTTCATGACATTAGAACCACTAAGCTCATTGAAATTCAACATTGGCTGAGTTTCTTGCATACGCTTCTCATTTACAGATAACACTTCTATTTCCTGACACAGAGATTCAAAATGAATACCTCAAGCAGGAAAACAAAACAAAACAAACTACAAAAAAATTCATTTCAAAATAAAATCAAACACACCAGAACAAGTACCATACTGAGAAACATTTTAAGGAGATCGGGGGGCAGGGGGGCGGCGATGGAAAGGAGCAGACTTAATTGATAGAAAACAGACTTTTATACTCAAGTTCAAACAACTCATCTTTTCTGTCCTGTCAAGACAGTACCAAATAAATTTAGAAAGTAAATAGTAATAACTCACATTGCCCTAAGACTGTTTTGTCAATCTCAGTAGTTCTAAAATTTGTGATTGAAACTATATCTCACAAATATTAACCTTTCGATAGCTTTTGCAACTTGTTTCAAGATACATATATGTAGGAATTTTCCAATCTATTGACTTTTTTCCCCTTTCTATCTCTATGTGGACATATTTATTCAATTTGTATAAACAGCCACTTTAAGGTAAACTGGGAAAGTTGATTCAATTTGACAACTTCTAAGTATGATCTTATGTACCTTTGATATCAGACTGAAAAATAATCAGACAGTTTTTCCCTACTCCATCGGGGTTTTGGGGGAAAAAAGAAAAAAGAAAGAAAAAATATATTTGTAGTTCCTTCATCTTCTGAACTAGTCACATGGCCATGAAATAACACAAAAACTCACTGGACCAAGATATGAAGTAGACACTCAATGTGCTTGTTGATTTTTGGAAATTATATTTTGTTAAACAAAGATAGACAATATTATCCAAAAAGCTAGGCAAATATTTATTTGATGGAGCTTATGAAGAATAAAATATCAATAGTTAAATAAGGTCCTCTTAATGAGATTCTACCCCTTAAAATTGCTCAGAACATGTAAAGCATGTTAATTAGTAGCATTATTTTTATACTTCCTAAAAAATGATAGGGTTTCTCTGCTTTTTCTCTCTTGAAAATTTATACGACAAATACATATTGCACACCTATAATGTGCCAGGCATAATTGTCATCGTGTGTCAACATAATTGCTGTTTTTCTAAGTAAAAATTTTAGACCAGACACATAGTCTGGAAGTAGATTTTTTTTGTACTTTCCATGGTCTTGCAGTTTCCTGTATATCATCTGTAATCTCCAACCTCTAAATATGCATTGAACGGTAAATTAATTTTCAGGTCACAGATACCAACTGATACTTGTATTCTGAATGTCGAACTTGGAATTTCCAGATGAAATAATGGATTATGCTGTGGGAACAAAAGGATAGAAAACTTGCAGTTGTGATTGTCCTACACAAACTGAAATTCACAGACCTCATCCCATTAAACCCCCAGAAAAAAAAAATGCCTTTTAATTAGTGTGCGTCCCCCCACCCCCATCCTTTATGAATGTTAGAATTGTAACAAAAAGGCCACTGCACCTTTGAAATGTTTCACGTGAAAGAGCCCAGTTTCTGGTTTCTATTTTGCACTTCTAAGTGTTTTCTAGATCCTTTGGAATGCTTTGCCTGCAATGGCTGTGCCATTCTTACAGCTTAATGCGTGTGCCTTTCTTGCAACTTTATTTCTAATTAGTTGTTGCCTTCTTAGAGATGAAAGCCCTTTTGCACCTTGAAGGGCGATGTGAACTTAATGAAAATATGCTGATACAAGTTAAAGATGTTTCTTTATGCGAGTAAGGGCGTTGAAGGTTAACCCTGACCTTCTCAGAGGAAAATTGCTGTACTATGTTTCAGTTAAGATTATGTATTACCATATTTTTTTCAGCTAAACCAGGCACATAATTTCAGGGTGAAAAGAGTTGTTTTCTTTAGAATCACCTAAACACAAGTTGGCTTAAATGGATAGCTGCAAAAATAAATCCTTGGCAGCAATAACAATACCAGGAGAGAATGTGGAGTGTTATCAAGAGTCGCATCAGGGCAGAGGATCCGCCTTCCCATTTGTTTTTCTTTGGCTGGGGAAATAACGTCCCCTCTGGCAATAACTTCTGAAGTTTCTTTGTGTATTTTGAAGTATTCAGAGTGGACACTGTGATGTGCTGCCCAGATGCCCCTATAAGGGGCACTTGTTAGCCCAGCTGCTGGGAGTGCTGCCGACAGAAAGCTTTCAGGAATCCCCTTCCGGGACTGCCTCAGGTGGAGAGTGACCCTGCTCACACCAAGCTTTTTTTAGGTCAGCCCCCGTCAGATGACTGATGATATGGGTGGAGGGACATAAAAGCCTGGATACCTTAGCCCAGCTTGGAATTTTGAAGGGCCATTCTAGTCTTAGAGTTGCCTGTGAAAAGATGAAAGAGAAGTACAACGAACAGGCATATAAGCATCTCTTAAATTCGCCCATTTGCCACGTTTATCTTCATATAGATACGTACACGTGCAAATTGCTAAACTTTGAGAAGAATGTTTCAGAAATTACGATACATCACCCTGAAATATGTCCGCAGTTATTTTCCAAGAATAAGGACACTCCGCTGCATAGCCGTAATAATATTGTCACTCTCAAGGGATGTAACGTTGATACTATACAACTGCCTGATATACAGTCTGTATTCTAATTTCCCCAGTGTCCTAGAAATGTCTTTGATAGCTGTTTTTTTTCTCACTGGGAATCCGTCATGGATCGCAGATTGTATTTGTGTCTTTAGTCTTCTTTAATTTACAATAGCTCTCCCACTTTCCTCTTTCTTAATCATATTTTTTAAGAGTTCAGAAAATTGTTTTGTGGAATGCCACACAACCTGGGTTTGTGTGTTTCCTCATGAGTATGTTCATATTCAACATTTTTGTAAATAATACTAAAAATGTGATATTGTGTCCTCAGTACATCTAGGTGATATTAAGCTGATGACTTAGTTAAGGTTGTGTCAATGAGACTTCTTCACTGGTAAGCTATCTATTATCCTTCATAATTAATACATAATCTGTAGGGAACTCTGTTTCACCAAGGCTTTAAAACTTTGGATTTTATATTCTCAATAACCTTCTCTAATGGTTTTAACATCCATTGAAAATCCTTGCCTAAATCTATTTTTATCCTAGAGTTTGCAAAATCGTTAATTTTTTCCTTCTATGTTTATTAGCTGGAAGTCTTCTGTAAAGATGTAAAGATGAGCCTTCCTTCTTTCCTTTTTTCTTCTCTGCCTTTTTTGGGGGGAGGGGCAGCCAAGGGTAGAAATCAGGGATTTTAAAAATTTGATGTGTAATAATTTATTAAAATTATTTTAGTTTTATATGTTTATGATTCCCCCAATTTAGTCAGTGGAAACCTCTTAAATCCTTTGATAGTTTGCTTTCAGGCATAAAAAGGTATTTTATTTCTTTGCCCATATTTGTGATCAGTTATGTCCTTCAAGTGGTATTTACAAACCAAAATGGCATTTACAGGCCAAGATCTGGTGCCACTTTGTTCATTGTTCCTGGGATTCATTCCATTTCTAGGGCTTTTCTTTGAACAGATCCAGGAAACAAACAAAATATAAAAATCATGTGTTCTTGCAGGGACCTCCAGTTTCTTCCCATCCTTCTCTCATATACTTCTTTCCTCAGTGAGAACTCTGGTTCCCAAGTAACATTCATCTGTTTACTCATTGGCCCTATATCTATCTAGCTATCTAGCTGTCTATCTATCTATGTATCTGTCTGTCTGTCTGTCTGTCTATCTATCTGTCTGTCTGTCTATTATCTATCTATTGTCTATCATCTATCGATTTATCTATTGACTTATCTATCTATCATCTATCTATCACTTCTCCGTCATCATCTCTTCCTCCTCCTCCTCCCTCATCATCATGATCATCATCATCATCTTTCACTTATTAGGAGGCTTAAATAAAACCCTTCAAAACACACCCCCACTGAGTAAAGATGAAGCTATTCTTGCTGTTTTTGTAGTTAGAATATATCCAGGGTGCACAGCTGAAATACTATGGTCAAAGATATTTAATTAGTTCTGTTATTCCTATGTAATTATATTTTCCATTTGATATGGTTGTCTCCATTTGTCTCTGTGTATAATTAATTTTGCTGGTTTTAGTACATCTTTGTTGATTTCTTTTTGAAACTATGTTTTCATTATTCAAAAAAATTTTTTTAATCCCTTCTCCTTTTCTTATTTTATATAAGAATAGTTGGTTTAGGTTACTTAATGTTCAAGTTTACTGTGATCGCCTTTGGGGGTAATTAACATTGTCCAGAAAAATATGTGTATACAATGAAGACTTTGTGTTTACCTTTTTAGGGGAGAAAGAGGGAAGATTCTTATTTGAATGAAGGTTTAGGTACATAAAATTTTAATACATTTTATCAAGTTCATCAAAGCCTAAAAGTATTACTTTGTTACATAGGATATCACATGTGTTTAGAAATGTGTGCATGGCTGTTGAGTAGCCAAAAACGTGGGCTGTGCCGGCTATTGTCTCTCAGTTCCAAATACCCCCCTTGATGTTCTTCTCTATGATGCTGGCACTCTCTAAACTGTATTTCACCCTTGCCACCCCCATTGTCCTGTTAGGTTCTACCATAGGGCATCACGGGAGACTAGAGAAAAGAAGGAAGATGGAGAAAAGACTTGCTTCTTCTCGCTTACTTGATCCTTTCTGAGTTTCTCCAGCAATAACGCTTTACCCAGACAGAGATCTTTCTGGTAGTAGTTGTTTCAGCTTATTACTTATTCCAATACTTTTAGACTAGCCACTAAGAACTCTGTTTTTTCAGTGGTCTGAGTCTGGGTTTCATGATGCCCCTCCTCAGAGCTCCTGAAGTTCTAGCACCATCTGGGGAGTGCTCTGTCTTCAGAAAAATGTGTTCCAACTTTGCGAATTTCCCCCTTCAGTTTCCTTCCTTTTATCCCAGCTTTTTGGGTAGGAGCTGCTTCAGGCAGTTATAATCTCTATGTTACCTAAGTGTTCCATGGTTGCCTTTTCATTCTTCCAACAATCTAGACAAGCTCCTAAATTGTATTGTGAATATAATTTATGTGGTTTCTGTTTTCCTGACAGGATGCTAACACATAGGTATACTAAGAATAGTCTTAGTCATTCCCTAACGTTTTTATATCCACACACACCTGTAGGCACCTGTAGGTAACCAATTTACTATATTTCACCATATCCTTCCTATATTTCATTTCAAAAAAAGATGTTTATCTATATTTATAATTAAATCTAAACCTGTGTGTAAGAAGTGATGTCTTTTCATAAGGATCTTTTTTTTTTCTTTTCTTTTCTTTTCTTTTCTTTTCTTTTCTTTTTTTTACAAAATCTGTAATGTATTCTGTCATGTGAATTACCATAGTCATTCAGTCATTCTCCTATAACCAGACATTTGGGTTGTTTCCAGTATTCTTTATTACAAATAATGCAGCTATGAAAAACTGTGTACATAGTTTTATCCCACATTTTTGGAGCTATACCTTCAAGAAAAAATTTCTAAAAGTGAGATTTCTAAGTTAAAAGGTAAACATATATAGAGTGTTGTTAGATATTGCCAAATTCTTTTTATAGCAATTGTCTCATTTTGCACATTTTCCTACAGTATAAAGAGAATCTGTTTACCCAAAGTTTGCAGAAATAGTGTATTCTCAAGCTTTTGAATATTTTGCTCAATCTGACAGATAAGAAACTGTATCTTTACAGTTTAGTTTTAATGTGAATTTCTCTCATTATGTTTGAATATTTTTTATATGTGTAAGGGTAAGCTTTATACCTTCCCCCATGAACTATTTGTTTATTCTTTTCACTCTTTGGTTTTAACTATTTGTCTCCTCAATTTTTAGGAATTCTTTATATATCAGGAAGATTGTTTTATTTGTTATATATATTCAAGTGTTCATTCCTTCTTGGTTATTTTTCTTTTGAATTTTCTTATAATGTTTTTTTGTGGTTGTTTTTGTTTTGTTTTGTTTTTTGCTATGCAAAATGTTGTAAGTATTCAAAATTATTAATATTTTACTTGTATTATATCTAGAGCCCAGATATTTGGTTAGACATTATTCTGGATGCTTCTATGAAGGTGTTTTGGGGATGAGATTAACATTTCAATCACTGGATTTTGAGTAAAGCAGATTGCCCTCCATAGTGTGGGTGTGTTTCATCCAGTCAGCTGAAGGCATTAATAGGACAAAGACTAAAAAACAAAACAAAACAAAACAAGACTAAAAAATAAAAACAAACAAATAAATAAATAAAAGAACAAAGACTGACCTCCCCCAAACAAGAAGAAATACTCCCAGCTGACTGTCTTTGGTCCCAAACTGTAACTTTTCCCTGAGTCTCCAGCCTGCCAGCCCACCCCATCATATTTTGGACTCACAAAGCCTCCACAATTGCAAGAGTTAATTCCTTAAAATAAATCTCCCTCTATGTATATAGACATACCCGACTGATTCTGTTT
Organism: Leopardus geoffroyi; assembly: GCF_018350155.1. NCBI lineage: Eukaryota > Metazoa > Chordata > Mammalia > Carnivora > Felidae > Leopardus > Leopardus geoffroyi. The sequence continues at coordinate 69,187,796 of NC_059328.1, forward strand.
CTCTGGAGAACCCTAACATACATACCTTATCCATTTGGAATTTATTATGATGTTTGGTGACATGTTTCCTGTCTTATCTGTTATCCAAATGGTTATCTAGTATGTCAGCATCATTTGTTAAAATGTCTATCCTTTCTCAATGATTTGAGAGGTCACTTTTATCATATATATAAACTTTCATCTCTACTTAAGTCAATTTCTAGATAGCCTGTTCTATTCTACCGGCATATGTATTCTTGCAACAATAACACCTTACTTGCTAAATTTTAGGAACATTATAATACGTTTTCATTTCTGATAGGGCTACTGCCCTTCACTTCTGTTCTCCCCTCGCCCCCAAATTTGGTCATCTTATCACTTAAAAACTTCAAATGTTTAGAAAATTTGAAAGAATTTTACAGTGAGCACTCATACACCAGCGCACATAGTATAATATGAATTTTCTTTTAATCTTACTTTATTACATATTTGTTCATTTATCCATCCCTCTGTGTATACATCAGCCCATCTTATTTTTGGGGTGCATTCCAAAGTAAATTATAGACATCACTATCATCCTCCCAAATACTTCAGTATCTATAATATCAAATAGAATTAAATATTGGTTAAAGTCTTATCTTTAAAATAAATTTTCATATAATGAAATGCATAAATCTTTAGTGTAGCATCCATTAAGTTCTCACAAATCCATATACCTTGTGATACAGTAAAGTTCTCTCATTGTCTTTCCCAGCAAATGCCTAGTAATGTTCTAAAGATAATTGCTATTTAGATTTTTTCACACCATAGGTTAGTTTTGCCTGTTCTTGGACTTCATGCAATTGAGTCATACACTATGTAAACTTTTGTTTCAAATTTCTTTTATTTGGCAGTATGTTTTGATAGTCATCCATGTTGTGTGCATGAGTAAATTATTTCTTTAAAAAAAATTTTTTTTAACGTTTATTTATTTTTGAGACAGAGAGAGACAGAGCATGAATGGGGGAGGGTCGGAGAGAGGGAGACACAGAATCTGAAACAGGCTCCAGGCTCTGAGCTGTCAGCACAGAGCCTGACATGGGGCTTAAACTCGCGGACCGCGAGATCATGACCTGAGCTGAAGTCGGACGCTTAACCAACTGAGCCACCCAGGCGCCCCTAAATTATTTCTTTTAATTGCTGAGTAGTATTCCATTGTATAACTATACCAAACTTTGGTTATGTATCTTTTACTGATGGATTATTGGATTGTTTCTAATATTTGGCTATTATGTACAAAGCTGTAATGAACACTGTTAAATAACTATTTAGGGGATATATGTTTTTATTTCTCTTATGTAAGTACCTAGCAGTAAAATTGGGGGGGGGGGGGACATGAGACAGGTGAATGGTTAGTCGTATAATAAGGAACTGCCAATTCTTTTATCTAATGTATGTGAATTTCAATTGCTTAATTTTTGTTTTTGTTTCTAAATTTTGGTTAATCTGGTGAGAGTTCAGTAGCGGTAGGGTTTTCTTTTTTGCCAGTTTTTCTTGCATTTATTTTTCCCAAATGAACTTTGGAGTAAACTTGTCTATCTTCAAAACAAAAGCCCAAACAAAACTGGTGACATGTTTTTGAGATAATTTTTAATCTATATTATTTGGGAAAAATAAATTTGAAAAGTAATCTTTTTTTTTAAGTTTATTTATTTTGACAGAGACAGAGACAGTGTGATTGGGGTGGGGCAGAGAGAGAGACAGAGAGAGAGAGAGAGAGAGAGAGAGAGAGAAGGAGAGAATCCCAAGCAGGCTCTGCACTGTCAGCACAGAGCCCCATTTGGGGCTTGAACTCATGTACTATGAGATCATGACCTGAGCCAAAACCAAGAGTTAGACACTTAACCAACTGAGCCACCCAGGTGCCCCCCAAAATAATCTTTTCTAATGGCGAGGAATGCTTTCTATTTGTTCTAGTCTACTTTTGTGTCTTCAGGAGTGTTTTTACAGTTTTCTCTTTTGTTCCACATTTCTTATTCAGCTTATTCCTAAATGTTTAATTTTTGTGCTGTTATTGTAAATGGTTTTCTCTTCAATTGGTTATTTTATATATCTATATAATTTTGTATAGTAACATATAGTAAGTATATATTAGTATATATATTTACATACTAATTTTAATCCTGTCATCTTAATGAATTCCTGTTCTGTAAGCTAGTTTTAGCATTAATTCTCCTTGATTTTCTAGTTATATTGTCATACCATTTGTATAGAGATAATCTAAAAGCCTCATTCCCCCAAGTCTTATGATTTTTAATAGTTTTCAGTTTTCTGATTTGCTTTGACTCTTTTTTCTTTTTGCCCTGAATGTAACCTTGTCTGGTATTAAGATTGCTAATCCTGCCTTATTTTTCTTTGCGTTTACTTTATATGTCTCCCTATCATGTTATTTTCAATTTTTTGACACATTGTGTTTTTGTTTGTGTTTCTATAAGCTTTGTTCAACCTGAAATTCTTTTTCTTTTAATAGGAGTGCTTAGCCTATCTATATTTCTTGAGGTGACAGATTTGTTTGGGCTTAGTTCTTTCATAGTCTTTTATATGATACTTTCACTTCTTTCATAGTCTTTTATATGATACTTTCACTTTTTTATGACTTCTTTGATTTTTTTTTTTCCTGTATTATATGGTGGTTTTTCTCCTTGGCTTTGTCTTGTATGTAGATTCTCTCTGGTAAGTTGTAAGTTGTATCTGTATTGTCAGTTCTTTTAGTGATTACATTTATACCATCATTTTATATAATATACTTACTACTCTGCATCTTTAGGTGTAACTATTGAATCTCCATTTTGTGCAATAACAAAATTGCCATAATTCCCCAATCTCTTCTTTTTATTTCCATTTGAAATTATAGATAAACAACATTTTTTCTTAGTCTGTTCTATACCTTTATATACTTAAACACAATTGTATTTCTATTATATTTTTATCCATTTTAAAAAATATATTTTAGTTACCAGCTTAACAATGAAGAAATAGGGGCGCCTGGGTGGCACAGTCGGTTAAGCGTCCGACTTCAGCCAGGTCACGATCTCGCGGTCCGGGAGTTCGAGCCCCGCGTCAGGTTCTGGGCTGATGGCTCAGAGCCTGGAGCCTGTTTCCGATTCTGTGTCTCCCTCTCTCTCTGCCCCTCCCCCGTTCATGCTCTGTCTCTCTCTGTTCCAAAAATAAATAAACGTTAAAAAAAAAAAGTTTAAAGAAAACAATGAAGAAATAAAATACTTATATTACTCCTTATCTTATTTCTTCCTTTCGTGTTGAATTTTTTGCTCATATACATTTGCTTTATTTTTGTGGTTTGTTATATTTTCTTTTGATATTATAACTGTAATTTTATCAAATCAAATATTTGGTCTTATTCTCAGTTGTTTGAATTCAATGTACTAACCAATCATTTCCCATAGTTTCTTTATTAATCTTTTCCTTGGCTCCGTTGGTTTCCTTAAAGAAGGACTCATGGGAGTTGGAATTCTTGCACATGTAAAGATGCCTGTCTTCTGGCTTTGTTTTCATTCACAGTTTACTGGTTATCAAGTTTTTGTGTTATACTTTTTTTCCTGAAAACGCTGTACACATTTGCCAATCTCAATTACCATTGGAGAAAGCTGAGCAGAAGCCTCTAAGGCTGGCCTGAATCTTCACTTAATGTGGTGACTTTGTACTTTTGACTTGAAGCCAAATAGAATTTTCTGATTTGTTTTGTTTAGAGAAGACTGACACCTTTATGGTCTGTGTTTCAGCATTGATCATTCTATATCCATGTTTTCCTGGAGAGTGGCTTTACCCTTTTACTCTGTAGGTTAGTCTTAGAATTCTAAAAAAATATTCTTGAATTACATTTTAAAATATTTTTCTGTCCCAATCATTGCTACTGCTTTTGAAAGTCATCGTTTCTATATATAGCACATTCCCCCCACCCTCAATCTTGACCTCCATTTACTTGTTTTGTCTGGTTAGCGTGATGTTTTCCATTTGCAGTGTGATCAGTGACACTTTAACAATTGTTGGTTGTTTTTTTTTTTTTTTAACTCAACTTTTCTGAGCTCTTTCTGCTCCTTTTTCTCTGTACCCATCATATATTTTCCTTAAGGCCTACGTTATACTTACCTTGAACTCTTTTGGCTATTTTGTTAATTTTGAAAAATTGTTTGGCATTGTGATTATTATTTTTTTCTAGTTGTTTCTAGCCTTCACTTATTACTTTCTTGTATTTGGGGGAGGGGAGATTCTGTACTGGTTCAGTTTGATTGTTTGAACGAATTCTTCTTGGCATGGCTTTTTGCAAGAAGCTTTTGTGAAAAAGGGATCATGGTAATACTATGGGGTGGTAAGAATTCACCTTGGTACACAAGGAAACCCAAGATGCTTTGTTGGATGTGTGAGAGATTTATTTTAGTCATGACTCCAGAGCCAATAAAGATCAACAGCTATAGGAGACTCTTAAATCCCAAGTTTCTCTCCTCCAATCTGTCTCCAATGTCTCCAATCATGCCAAATATGTTTTTGTGTTTCCTTGAGGAGTTCCTGATACATCATGGTACCATATGGCATTTTCCCACTAGCCTGGGCATTCCGTTTCTTCTGTTTTAAAACAAATGATTTTAAAGAAGATCATTGCTTTCACTCCTCAGATGAAGTTTTTACTTATGAATAACTATGCTCTGCTGGCTGTGTTTGGGATCTGCAGACTTTCTCATTTGGTGTTTTCCCATACCTGTCCCTCCTTTGCTACATTTGGTGGTTCTTCAGCAAATATTAGAGTTTAGGGTTACAATGTTCTGTCATTTTGGAAAGATAAAAGTATTTTTAATTGTGTTTCCTCAGTTATGCTCATCGTTTTTCAGTGGTTTCTAAGAGAAGATAAAGACAGGAGTGTAAGTTCTCTGTTCATCGACTTTCAATCCTGGGGGGCTACAATAAATGTATGACTCTTTACTTACATAAAGAGTCCAATAAGGATGATGCTGGGATCCTGAGGTATTCGTAGCATATGAATCTGCTGTCAGCCTCAGAGTTGCTTAAGGTATGTAGCATAGACTTTGAGGAATAAACTCAGTTTTGGCCTCTTGTATGTGTTTGGGAGGTATAATTTACGTACGAGGAAATTCACCAAGTCTTAGTTTTTTTCTTAACTTTTGCTCTTCACAGTTTTTCTTTATCTCTCTTATCTCGTAATCCCCGTTTATTTTTATCTTACTTGCTACTGGTGTTGTATCAAATAGGAAGTTTGGTCACAAATAACGGAAAACCCAACTCAAAATGATTTAAACCAGTAGTTATCGATCTTTAATATGCCATCAAGATCACTTACCCAGAGTTTTGATTTAGTAGGTTTTGGGTGGTGTCTGGGAATTTGCATTTCTGACAAGTTCCCAGGTAATGTGGATGCTGCTAACTTGAGAATCATACTTTGAGAATCACTGAGGTAAACAACTGGATATATTATCTTGCAGTAAAGGATGGAAGGATGCCTCAATGTTTTGCTCATGTGATATTTCAACAATACAATTATTATTTCTTCACAAAAACATAGATGATCTACCCTCATGGAGCAAGCTGGTCGTAACATCTCAGAGCACAACAGCATTCAGAATTGGGGGTGGGGGGGGTGGGGAATAAATACCTGATCCTCTTGTCTCTTCCAGAGCTACTTTTCCATGAAGCACTCTCAGTGGTAAAATTAGGCAACACCATCTTTTTAATGCCTATTTACTACAAGGAGGCTGTAACTAGCATTCATTGTTAGATAGGACTAATCAGGAATTCCCTCCTATATCTAGCTCCATTCTGGATAGCCAAATCAGACCAGCGCTTGGGGCTGAAAACAGTGGGGGTTAAGTTGCTCGATGGGGAAAGTGGCTGTGCTGTTAATTACTGTGTAGGAATGTTTCCTTAGGACTTTTACTGCAGTTTGGGCCCAGTCTTTCCTAGTTTATTTTCATCTGTTTAGGAGTTAAAATCTAAGTGTTAAATGCCACATTAACACCTCCTTGTTAATTAGCATGAACAACAATGTCTCAATTGATTCTTTTAAATTCTCTAGTTCTATTCTTCTTGTCTTTTAGAGTAATCAAACTCTGTACAGTTTTATGGTATAGTTGTGCAAAATGTGTCCTTCAATATTTACCTTAGTTTTTATTTTTCTTCCCTGTTTCTTTAACAAATATAATTTTTTTTTCTGATTCTGGAACAAACTTGGAATAACCTTTCTTCCGCTGAGATTCTAAGCTGCTGTTTTTGTTACTGTTATAGATATTTCACTGCTTCATTTGCTGATGATTGATTCACAATGACCTGTTTTCTCCAGGTCATACAACTTGTTTGCTTTATAATAACAGGGCCAGAGAATTTTGTAATGGAACTTAACATATGTGAAATAACTATCATATATCATACTATTATTATTATATAGACATTTTATCAAAGTACACACACACACACACACACACACACACACTCAGAAGTAATTAGCTTGACAAAAAGTGAACATTCTCATTTTACCACCAATCAGAACAAGAAATTGAACAATCCATAGAAGCTTCTTACATATGCCCTCCTAACCAATATCCCTTCTTTTCCACACCAAAGGTGACATAGATTAGTTTTGCCTATTTTTGAACATAATATAAGTGAAATCACATAGTATGAACGTTTTGTGTCACGCTTCTTTTGTTCCATCTTATATGTGAGGTTGATCCCCTGCCTTTTCATGTGGCTAAGTGCTTGCACACATGTATATTCCTGGTGGTAAGGGGAAGTTCCAGTAGCTTCGTATCAGGGGAATACTTAACTATTTTCTCTTCTTAGCTTCAGGAGTTCTGGTGGGTGTGTATAGTGCTAGTTGTGGTTTTAATCTGCATTTTTCTCATGACTAATGAGGTGAGGATTTTCATTCCAAATTCATGTCTTTAGTACATATAAGACTATTCAGATTTCTGGGTTTTTGTCATCAGTTTTACTAACTTAAGTTTTTATAGTTACCTTTCTTTTCATCCTGATTTTCATGTATATTGGCTTAAGGTTGTGCATAATAGCTTCCTCTTGTATTTTAATCTCTTTAAGTTCTGTATTGATGTCTGTTTTTCATTCCTGATATTATTTGTATTATTTTATTATTTTCTGCTTATTTTTTCTTTGCTAGAATTTTGCTACTCTTATTTGTCCTTCAAAGAACATAATTTGGATTCATTTTTTTTCTTTTGAGGTTTTTTTTTAAACTTTTCACTCCTTTTTTCTTTATTCTCTTCTTTTCACTATCTTTGGGTTTAACCAGCTGCTTTTTTCCTACCTTTTTGTGGTGGATACATACATAGTTTATTATCAGCCTTTTTTTATCTCTTTCAATATGCGTATTTAAGTTTTAAATTAATTTTGGTTTTCATTTAGTTAAAAACAGTTCTAATATTGAGATTTATTCTTTGCCTATGAGTTACTCAGAAGTATAGTGCTTAATCTCCAAACATTTAGGGATTTTTTTGTTAACATTTGATGTTATTTTCTAGCTTAATGCAATTTTATTCCAAAAGCAAATGATATAATTTCAACCATTTGAAATTTGTTGAACTTGCTTTATGTCCCTGCATATGGTCGATTTTGTAAATGTTCTACTATTGTAGGAAGCAATGTTCCATACAACAATTATTTCACTTGTCATTCATGTTGTGCAGATTTCTCTATTTTTACTGATTTTTGTTTGCTTGTCTTATCAAGTATTGAAAACGGTGTATTAAAATATTCTTTCATGATTATATATATGCTTATATATTTTTTTAATTTATTTAATTTATTTAATTTTTAAAATTTATTTAATTAATTTAATTTATTTCATGATTATATATACTTATATATTTTTTAATTTATTTATTATTTTTTCTTAGAGAGAGCTTGAGCAGGGAAAAGGGGCAGGGGGAGTGGGAGGGGTGAAAGAGAGAGAAAGAGAGAGAGAGAGAGAGAAAGAATGAATTCCAAGGAGGCTGCATGCTCAGCAAGGAGCTCTAAGCAGGGCTCCATTCCACGACTCTGGGATCATGACCTGAGCTGAAATCAAGAGTCAGATGCTCAACCATCTGAGCCACCGAGGGGTCCCATGATTATATATTTTTGAGTTCTTCTTTTATGTATTTCGAGTTTTATTTTATATATTTTGAGATCATGCTCCTAGGTAAATACAAAGTAATATTTTATATCTTCCTGGTAATGTAACCTTTTATTATTAATAACTCCCTACTATTACTTTTTTCTATAAAAATTTGCATGCTATATGCTAAATAATTAGGCTATAAACGACTTTCATATTATATGACTTGGGTGACATTCCACAATTTGCCAGGATTATACACAAAAGAATTGCTGTGCTACAGGTCTCTGGTGATATTCAGCTGTTTGCTGGATTTTCTGATTACAGAAGTACTTTAAGTATTTCCTTTAGTAAAAACTTTATGATGAATATTTGCCTTTGGGACCTTCAATTTCAAATGAGTCTCATTATTTCCTAAGAATCTATCTTAGTCTCCTTGGGCTGCTATAGTGAAGTACCATAGACTTAAACAACGGAAGTTTATTTTCTCATAGTTCAGGAGGCTGGAAGTCCAAGATCAAGGTGTTAGTGTTTGATTTTTTCTGAGGCCTCTCTCCTTGGATTGCAGATGGCCATCTTCTCACTGTAGCTTCACATGGTCTTTCCCTTGTGTGCATGTATCCCTACTTTCTTTGTGTGTCCAAATTTCTACTTCTTAGAAGGATACCAGTCCGAGGGGATTAGGGCCCATCCTAATGGCTCATTTAACCTAATCAAATCTTTGAAGGCACTGTCTCCAAATATTGTCACATTCTGAGATACTGGGGTTAGGGCTTCAACATATAAATTTTTGGGGAGCACAGTTCAGCCCACGACAGCATCATGGCATACTATATCCATGACTTAAATTAGCAAGTAGAATGAAACTTCACTGTGCACTTTCTTTGTTGTTATACATCTTATAAGCTAGTTTATATGATATCCTTTCTTATGTAATACTTTTATGTAATTAAGAAATTTTTGTCTGTATTTTAGGTGCATTTTAAAATTTACAGTATCTTACATCTGGATATTCCATGTATTTACTCTTTAATATTTAGCAGCAAATGTTTTCTTTAGCAATTCACATGTAAAATTCACTGATATATTGAAATAGTTCCTTGTATCAAGACATTAAGATAGACCTAACTAATTAGAATATATTTTTTTAATTTTACATAGTTTAGAATCCAGGCTATCACCCATCTTGACTCAGATCTACTTGTTAAAAAAATGAAAATTGTGGTGTTTTCTTACGAGGCTGATAAGTCAATTCTAAACAGAAATTACACCCGGATGAACAATATAGACATCAGTTTTCATCTTTTCTTGTTCATATGTTTATCAAAAGTTGAGTGCTATAAATTCCAGCCTGAATGAAAAAGACATCTTAGATGGTGTGTCAGATTACTCTGTAGTTTTAAAAAAGAAAAAATTTTTTCTTTCTTCTCAGCCTCTCTTTCAATTGGATGGGGCCCATGTGATTGAATTCTGGCCAGTGGAGTTTAGACAAAAATGATGAACACTGCTTTCAGGATCAACCAATTAAAACCTTCTATAGTAATCTTCCTCTTTCTTTCCCTGTTCTTTGGCAAATAGAGAGTGCCCTATGGATCCACAGGAGGGCAAAACTGTAATTGATTGGCTCCATGATTGACAATATGGAAGGCTGTTCACTGACCAGGAACATATCACTTATGTGAATGAAAAATAAACTTGATTGTACTAAGCCACTGGGATTTGGGGTCTGATTGTCACAGCAGCAACCATTTACTTAATAGGTACAGATGGTCAAAGTGCAACTTGATATAACTCATGTAACATTCATTGCTGAAAAGCTTTCTTTTTGAATATCTTATTATAAAGCACTTCAGAGCACTTTTCCTTAAATTCTTTCTACTTGATTAAAATGCCATCCATATTCTATGTGATGTTCATGAAAAACTCGATATTTCTCCAACCACCTTTTCTCCAGTCTTAACATTCTTCATTTTGTTTTACATTATTTTGCTTCTGGTTTGACTAATTTTCCATTTATTATTCCTCAGACATTCAAATAATTCCCTCCTCTGTACATTTACTTTCCTGATGTGTCTTCTCCCACATTCTTATTTAAGCTCTGCATTATTGGGAAAGCTTTTGTCGCTGCCTTAATCCTCAATGAATTTCTGCAATACTTATTTTTTGAATGATTATTTTGGCACTTACCAAATTGACGCATATGGTGTAAGGAGAAAGGAACCTAGTCTTTATCAAGGACACCTAATATACTACCAAGTATTTTAAATCTACTTAATGGCTACAATCAGTTGAGTGCATAGCATATGCTAAATGCTTGATAGACTCTCATTTAAGCATCAGAATAACCTTATGAAGTAGATCTTTTTCACTCCCACTGTATAGAGGAAAAACTGAGGGATTAAGGAGGGGAAGAAATTTACAAGCCGGTTGGAATCTAACTTCAAAGATTAAGCTTTCCCCACTCTACCCTGTGTTACTTACCTTTAATGAATAGTGTACGTTTTTTAAATTAAACTTAAAACACATCTTTTATTTTCTATAATCGGAAAGTGTACTGTGTACTAAAGTTACTTAATTAGTATTTGGTGATTAGTCACTACATGTCGGTTCATTTCAGAAGTGATCTTTATTTTAGGAAAATGTGCTTAAATTTATCCTTGACCTCTGGGTCTACTGAGGTGAACATCTGTGTTCAAATGCACAACACTGGCTCTTTAGTCTGGAATCCTGAGACTCCCACCAGGAATTTCCCTCCATTGTAACCCAAATTCTAGGTCAGACACTGAAACATAGATCTCCTGGGATTATTCCATTTTTAAGTAAAGGGGTCAGTGCGCACCCAGAGCAAATCTAGACCACGACTATACTGTTAATATTTGTTGCAGTTTGAAGTTCCTGTGTTTACTGGTGGGAATCCATCTTGATATTCCAACCTCTATGAAATAATAAACGTTCAGAATTTGCCTGCTTGATTATATAATCTTACACCAATTTCAAATCTATGTTTTTTCTGTAAAAAGGAATTTAGAAGATGTTTAAATGAAGATCAAAATGGAGAGAATCTAATTAGGGCTATATCCAATTACAATGCTACTTTACTTATTTAACATTATTTGAAAGCTCATCTCATATATTTTGGTCGCTGAAAAATACTAAATTATTTTAATTCTTAATAATATCATTACACTCACAATCTGTTATCAGGTTTTCATGAATTTTACATATATTTATTATTTTATGACAATTTATATATTTTATGCATTCCAGTTTTCAGCAGAAAAATGGGTTGTAAATAAAGTAAGTTAATTGCTAATATATATTCCATGACTTTAATGGCCTTTTCTTCCCTGTGGACCATTATTAGTTTTCTCCTAAAACCCTTTTAATTAATCAAAAGAAAATGGGAGATTTCCATTAATATCTGAGCATCTTTTTTACCTTAATTTGTTCTGAAGTGCATATGTGTCGTGAATTGTGAGTTTCTGGGCAGATGGGGGAAAAGGAACCTCCATGTTTTCTTACATAAGTGAAAAATGGCCACTTCGTGATCTGACAGCTTATAGTGTTATTGGCCTTTTTTTGTAATAAAATGTTTATCCAGGCTTCTTTTCTCTTTTGTTTGATAGTCCCTGGGAACAGAGTGCTCATAAATGTGGCAATATCAGATTCACTGACAGATTTTTAGAAATTATCTAAGCCAGAGTTGTATCATTTGAACATTTCATTTGGGTGGAAGGAAGAAAGTAAGCATGTATCACCAAGAACTTCACTTCGCAGTGTATACTCAGCCAGCAGAACTGCAAGTCAAAAGAAATACATGTCACTAACCTATGGATTTCAGAAAAAGAAAACAATAAATGGTCTCTGGGGATTTTGTTCATGGGAAGGATGCTCTATTTAAAATTAATATTCCTGATGCCAGGAATTACAAAAAAGATATAAAGAACCTATTGAGATACTTGAGAATACTGAAGAATCAAATTAAAACACTAACTTATATGTGTTTTTTTTTTTCTTTCTGATTTTAATTTGTATCGTTCTCCACATATAAGAGATATTATCACTCAAAAACGTAAGTGTTCAGGTGGAGCAGAATCCCAAATGAAGGGAGGCTACAGAAACATCAAGAGAGTAGAGTCCATTGTCACTGGGTATTGTGCAACCCACAAACGAAATTACTACTAACGGATCATATCCCAAACTGAATTCACTGGAATAGCAGAAGACAAGTGATAGTCTTTCTGATATCCTGACTGGAAAGATGAGTGTGAGTCTATACCCAGAATCTAATTACAGGCAAGCCACTAATAAAACCACTAGATACTTGACAATATGAGAGGGAAAATTGTACAAACAGAAAATTTATGACAGTGATCCATAGCACCGCTGCAATAAAGGAATCTAGTTTGAGTGACACTTGCTGAATAGTAATAAAAAATTAGAAGCCCATTCAACCACCCGGGATACTATCAATATTTACTTCTTCTTTGGTTGTCAGTTTCGTGTCATGCCCCCAAGCCTCCTTTAAGAGAGAGAGAAAAAAATGTAGGATCTCCTCCCTACATAAATTTAAAGCATAAGTCTTTTAGCTTTTAGGATTTTTTTTTTTTATTTTTCTGCAGGCAAAGGCAAGGGATTCGCTTTTGTCACTCTTAAGAAAAGCTGCTCTGTAGTTAAGAACACAGTTTTAGAGCCAGAAGGCATAGATTTTTATTCCAAATTTTCCATATGATAGAATAATGTGGTCCTACCTGCTTATGTATTGATTCTCTCATTTTTAATATGAGGACGGCCATAATTACTTGAGGAAGTACTAAGAGAATTAAAGTAGACATTAACTGTAAATTACAATGTCTTACAAGTAGTAAACACTCAATACATGGTAGCTAAAAAAGAGAGAGACAGAGAGAAGCATTTAATTCTTGTTCTGTAGTAACTTTTAAACAATACGGTCAAAGCATTATCCAAAAGATCAGGTCTATTTAAAGCAGAAGTAATAGATTACTCTATGAAAAGATATATGCAAAAAAATTATTTTGCTACATAGAATTCTAATTTACTACTGGTTTAATTGCATAGTTTTAATTTAACAACGCCATAATTGAAGATTGACCTTTACTTGTTATTGATCATCAAGGACAAGATTCCTAAGAACATTTCCTAATTCTCACTGTAACATATAAAAGTAAAAAGTGAAATACACTGGATAAAATATGATGTAAAATACATGTGTTAAGCAATGAATAATAATTTCTTTAAGAGCAGTTAATCATTGGTTAACATTTTTGTTCTTGAAATAGTAACATTTTTTTCCCCCAAGTGGATTTGTAAATATGTATCTTTTCCCATTCTTGGCCAAGGATTGAGACCAAAATCAAATTATTACAAGAAAATGGCACTGGTCTGGAACATTCCCATCATTTTAGGTATTGGTAGAATTTCAGAAGTCTTTACTGACTGCTCAATTTGGGAAAGCAATATAACTTTTGATGATTGATTGAATTTTAGAAGGCTTTCCTGAGGACTAATATTATGGGGTGGGTAGGAAGCGCAAGTCTCTGGTCAGTAGCAAAAATCTAAAATAATTCAAAAGTAGCCTAACTGCAGGCTGAAGCAAAGGTACTTCCTGAACATACAAGGCATTTAGCATGTAAAAATCAAACAAAGCAAAAACAAAGTGACATAAATTTGACATCATGCTCCACTTAAATATAAAAGCCATTCCTACAAACTTTCACATGACAGATAGATATATACAATCAATTAATAAGCAATCACAACTTGTTTTTCCTTTTATATGCATTGTGTTTTGCTAAGAGAAGGGAAGAAATATGAAGAGGAAGGAAAGACTTTGAAAGACAGCAAAAATTCATAATTCCACCCTCTTACTTTTCCTTTTTTCTTGTCAATGGATGGAGAATGAGGCCCCAGAAGATCTCTCTCTCAAGGAATGTAGTTAAGACCTGACTTAGTTCTCATTGCTAGATATGAAATTGGTTATAGACTATGTCCCTGGAGCTCTGTTTTCCTCCACACCATCCTTGAGTGCCAGATGGGCCACTGTTATCTTTCCAATTGCATGGAAAAATAAAAGTAGTAAGTCATGTATTTAGTTCTTTTACTAAATGCCTTGCAATTCCATACACTATTATTCTAAAGGAAATTGGGCTATTTACTAATAAGGTATTGAGTTTTTAAGGAGCAGCAAAGTTTGACATCTTTAAGCAAAAGCTTCACATTGCTGGAACAGGAAGACCCCAGTTCAGTGTTCCCATAAGAGATATGGCTTCCACACAATCCTTGATAACTCTGTAAATCTCTTATTCTATACATGTACATGAAACTCCTACAGTTTGGGGGGAAAATGCTTCATCTTCAGAGCATCTTGATATGGTGATGACTTTCAGTTGCTCTTGTTTTTTTGGAGTCTTATATTAGTTGAATTATTTTTTAGGTGTGTCTTTTAAAACTTTTATTCATTCTGCTGTTTTGACATTGATTTGATTTTTATTTTACTTCTCTGTACATTCTTTATTAAAACTGAGAACCCCCCAACTTCCAAAATTGGAATGTGGGATGCAGGTTTGGAAACCACTTATCTGAAATTTCTTGTTCTTCTTTTTAATGTTAGAGGAGAAAATGTTTCACAGTGTAGACTGACATAAACCAATCTCAAATTAGAGGGATCTCTAGAGATCTAATCTCTAACTAGACCTTATACTAGATGGCCCTTCTCTGATGAGGGAAGGATTCTGGCCTTGCCCTCCTCGTCCTAGATTATTGAGCTGGGTGAAAATCTGACCAGGTTAGATCAATCAGATTTGACTGAGAAGACATTTGGAATTGGGATTCAGAGACTTTAGTTGGGCTCTGGTAGTGCGAGTTCAAAAAGATGGAAAGGGCAGCACGCTATTTTTCATTGGAACATAGGTTCTTTACCTTGCTTATCTAAAATTAGAGAAAATAATCCTAAGAGTTTTGGAATATTTATATTTTGGTAAGAGCTCCCAAGTTCTTGCATGGATAAAACATGCTAAACAGAAAATGGGTCTGTATCTACATAATAGCCATGATGTATGAACACTGGCAATGGCTAATGTCAATCCACAGGAAGGAGGGATGATCATTAAAGTGACAAACCAGAGTACTGTTTCTACTTGTATTCTTAAGAGTCACATGTTAAAGAAGGGTGTTTTGCTTTTTTTAGTACCATTCACAATGCCCATGCAAAAATAAACTGATTTCTATTTACAAAGAGTCAATAATGGTATAAAAAGGCAGATAAAGCCTTCTAAGGACGGAAGTCCTCAAAGTCTTACTTTAGAAGTTTTATCTTGCTTATGCTCAATTTCCACAGATATGAATGTTAAATTAAATATGGCCCATGAATTTGATAACTATTCAGGTCATTTGCCTTTGTCTTTGATACAGCATAAGCTGATATAAACTCTGATATAGCATAGATGTTAGTAATAAACAGCCTGCATTATATTCGATACATATACCCCCAAAATAGCTGTAAAGATGTATAGATGTGTATATGGATGTATAATATATGTATTTTAAAGTGATACATATATACATGAATATAGATAATATATCTAAAAATCTGGATAAAACACATGAACATAGATAATATTTAAATATATTTCTAGGAACACCTGGGTGGCTCAGTGGGCCAAGTGTCCAACTTCGGCTCAGGTCATGATCTCACAGTGTGTGGGTTTAAGCCCCGCGTCGGGCTCTGTGCTGACAGCTCGGAGCCTGGAGCCTGCTTCAGATTGTGTCTCCCTCTCTCTCTGTCCCTCCCCACTCGCGCTCTGTCTCCGGCTCTCTCTCTCTCTCAAAAAGTAAATAAACATTAAAAAAATAAACATAAATAAATATGTTTCAACTTTGTTTTTCCTATTAAAGATATAAGAACTTGAGATTTTGGTGTTTACTCATAAAATAGGACTTGGGAAGTCTGTAGGGTAAAACAACAGAAGGTGAAACATGCTATCCTCCTTTCTTAAGAACTAGCAGACTAAACTGCGATAAGAAAAGTTCTCTGGCATGGCCTGATTCAAACTGACTTAAGCAGATGGAGTCAAACAATTCAGGATACACCATGATAAAAATAAAGATGCCCCAGCACTGTGTTTTCTTCAAAAGTAGTTAAGCATACCCAGCTCCCCTCTTCAACACCTTTTGAAAATATGATAACTGAAAAAACATAGCCTGGTGGCAGATGAACAGAATTCACCAGTGGAATTCAAGGAGGTGATTAAAAATATATAAAGAAGAAGTGGAAGCAACAAAGGGGAATTCTACTGGGAAATTGCCTCGTCGAGGATCCTGACAGAATCTGGAGGTTCTCTTCTGAGTTTGGGACTGATTACCAATCCATTCGATCACACCTTAATCCGCCACCGCTGGGTTGGACCTAGAGCAACACAGATTTTTCTGTACCCCCTGCCAAGAGTCTAATAATCCACATCCTTTCTTTTGAAGGGTAGAAATCTCAATAGGATTGGAAACAAGTCTTGGAAAAGGTGCCAGCAGGGGGCTTGTTTCATTATAATAACAAACCAGCTCCTGTTCAGAGAGAAATCACACTGAATTCCTTGCTGTCTTGTCCTAGTTGATTCTTTTTTTTTTTTTTTTTAATCCTAAATATTTACCTTAATCCCTTTAAACCAAGACCCTCCCAAAGGAATAGCTACACTTCTTCCAGTATCTGGAGACCATTCTCTTTTGTGGCATTCCTTTCCTTGTTGCTATGGGTTCACTATTCTCTCTAGAGAGGATTTTTTTTTTTTTTTTTTTTTTTTTGCTTCCTTACTTCCTGGCTCTACATTTCATTTTCATTCTAACCTGATAACTTGAATTTACTTTTCTTCTTCATGTGGGCTTTTTTTCAAAACCTGAATATGGAATCCTTTAGATATAGACAATCTGAAATAGCTAAGTAGGGTAAATATTTATCTATATTATTGATGTAGATTGTGGTCAAATCCTGACAGAATAAGACATTCATACTGGGCTTTCTGCTTACATCATCCTTGATTTAGCCACAGAATCACTGTCATCCTCACACCAATCAAGTAGCAACAAACTGATTGTAGTAGTTCTGAATATATAGCATTCTCTGGGCAACGCTGTTTAGACCAAATTGCCCTTCTCTGAAGATGAAGTGAACCCTAGCCTTGCCTTACTGGCCCCAGCTTATTGAAGTGGGTAGGCATCTGACCCAGGCTGGATCAACCAGATTTGATGGAGAAGACATTTGGGGTTCAGAGATGCTAGTTAGGTTCTGATGGTATTTGAACTGAGTGGGAATGCTGCCCTTAAGGACAGCTGTGTTCTGTGCCTGGTGAAGCAGTTGAGAACTGATGTGAAAGGAAAGAAAAATTAGGCTGATATTCATGGACTAACAGGGAAGAATGCAGGGGTCCCTCAGAGACAGAGAAGAAATCAATTATAAACTTGTGATAGTATCAGTTTATAGTCCTAGTTCCTAGTGAAGCCCCCATACTTCTTTACTTTGGGATCTATGAGATAGCCTTGTGTCCCTATAATAAATCTACCTTTTTAATTACACTTGCTTGATTGGGCTTCTGTTACATGAAACAGAAATACCTAGGAACCAGTCAGTTGGTTTCACAATGGTCATTGAATCATACCATGTCTTAGCTAGATTAAAGATATCTAATTTGGGGCTCCTGGGTGGCTCAGCCAGTTAAGCCTCCAGCTTCAGCTCAGGTCATGATCTCACAGTTCATGGGTTTGAGCCCCACATCGGGCTCTGTGCTGACAGCTCAGACAGAGCCTGGAGCCTGCTTTGGATTCTGTGTTTCCTTCTCTCTCTGCCCCTCCCCTGCTCACACTCTGTCTCTTTCTCTCAAAAATATTAAACATTAAAAAAAAAAAGATAGCTAATTCAGCTCACTCATTTTGCACAGAGAAAACTGAGACCTATGAAGAATGTGCTTATGGTTGAAAAAAGGTAATTAATGGCAAAATGGAGGGTAGAAATGTAACGAGTGCTAAGAAGGGTTGGCAACACACAACAAAAAACATGATCAGGGAAGAGCCCTGGAACTCAAGTCAGAATGTGAACACTAGTCCCTTCTTAAAGACTCACTAGCTGTGTTACCTTGAGTTTGTTTTTTGGAGCTTTGGGTTTACATCTGTTAATAAGGAGTTGGGACATATGTTCTATCTGGTCCTTTTTTTTTTTTTTTTTAATGTTTATTTTCGAGAGCGAGAGAAAGCATGAGTGAGGGTGGGGCAAACAGAGACAGGGGACTGAGGATCCCAGAGGGCTCTGCGCTGAGAGCCCAGTGTGGCATTGGAACTCACGAACCCAGTAGATCATGGAAGTCAGACGCTCAACTGACTGAGCCACCCAGGCACCCCTATCTAGTCCGTTCTAACTCTAAAATCATATGATTCTCAGCAATGTCCCCAAACACAAAGTGAATTAGGTATCATAAGTAATTATCTAGAAAATGTGAATATGAACGTGGTTGCTTGGGGAGGAAATAAACTAGTTCACATAGGTGAGTGTCCAAGTGTTAAAATGGAAGCATTATTTTACAGTTCAAAACTTCCTACTCAAGTCAATCAGGGGGCCACCAAGGTAGTAGTTTTACTTTGTGGGTTTTTTATTTTTCATATCAAATCAAGTAGTAAACTGATTATATGTGCAGCCAGTGGGTTTGTATTGAGAATCTGTCTGGAAAGCATCCAGAATCAGCTGCATGCCAAAATAACATTCCTTCTTCCAGATAGTAGGGACATTGAAAGGTTAACTGTAAATGATTTTGGGCTCCTTGCTCTTTGAAGAAATAGAATAAATGAAAATAAACCAATCTCTCTCTCTCTCTCTCTCTCTCTCTCTCTCTCTCTCTCTCTCCCCCCTACCCTCCCTCCTTTCTTTCCTTTTTTATTTCTTCTTTCCTGGCTAATGATATGTTTGTAGAATGAGTGAAAGTATGAGGGCTTTTCTTATTTTTCCTTATGAAAGATAAAGAACAAAGAGATTGTCAATGGAGTGCAAATTTTCCATCTCCAAAATTTTAAACTCCTGACAACACATAAAATACATACTTATCAGCATATACATGGGACCTGAAACAGCATAAAATTACCTCCATAATATATACCATATACCATAAAATCCCCTCTGCTAGCATATTGAGATAATTTCCCAGTGGGTTACATCTCTGTCTGATTTCCTCTCCCTGCCCCTTCCCGAAGCCCTTCTCATCTGTCTCACGCTTTGACTAGTCTACTGAATTGTCTCATTTGTCAGTCGGTAATAAATCTCTGTTACCACATTCAGTAACCTTTCCTCAGGTCGAAATTCTCTTCATCACATTTGCCAGTTTTGTACATTTGCCACTTTTCCTTCTTAGAACTCTTTAGTTTGTGCTTCTTTGTAATTTCATACTTCAGTTAAATCTGACCACTCCTCCTTTCTGTGTTCGTTGATTTGTCCTCCTCTTCTTATTCCCTAAATATGGACATTCTGAAATGTCTTACCTTGTTCTTTTCCACCCCTGATAAGCTCTGTGGGTGTTTCATCAGGTCCTGTGATTTATCTTAAACTATCATTCAGTGAAGTGTGGAGGAGACCTGGTGTCCCAGGGAGAAAAAGTAGTGAGGAATCTAGAGGCCAAATATCTCGCTCTTGAATTTAAAGTCTTTGGGCATCTTTCTTCAGCTAAATTTAAGTTATATCTCCTGTTACCTATCCCCTATTTTAGAAATTTTATCTCCCTTTTTCATTTCTCTAATAAGTCTTGTGTTTTTATACATATTGCTCTTCCTTAGAGTCCCCTCTGTGTCATCTGTAGTTGAGAAATCCTACCTGTTCTTGAAGATCCAATAAAAATAGGTTTTTTATTCATTCTACAAACTTTTTCAAAAATGCTTAATATGTTCCAGTGTTTGTACAGTGTGCTGAGGAAGCAAATTAATGACATAGTCCCTATTAAAATGGAAATATACTATGTGATGTAATATATAATATGTATATATAGCTATATACTATAGAACATATCATGGTAAGGAGATACAGTAGCACACATACTAATCCAGCCTGGGAAAGGTCCTCTGGAAGGGTTACTCTTAAGCCTGGTACTGAAGGAAAAGTAGAAATCTGCCAGGTTAGGAGCACCTGGGTGGCTCAGTTGGTTGAGCGTCCAACTCTTGGTTTCAGGTCAGGCCATGATCTCATAGTCATAGCTTAGGACGCTCTCTCTCCCTCTCTCTCTGCCCCTCCTCCGCTTGCATGTGCTTTCTCTCCCCCCCCCACCCCCACCCCAAAAAAAGTCTACCAGGTTAAAAAAATGATTGGGGTGTTGGAGTTTTTCCATGCAAAGAGGCAGCAAGTTTATTAAAGCACACAGATTATGTGAGAGAGCACAGAATTCTAAGAGTATATTAAGCAGTTTGCTCTAGGCAGAAATGATCTTTTCCCTCTCCAAAGTATTACTCATGCTATACATAGGGCATTTTTAAAGTGCTGCTTGCATTTTGGTTTTGTCTGTTTCTCTCTAATTCTTACAAAAAGCAAAGATTACGTTGTATGTCATTATGCATGTTTCTCTTCCCAGCGAGGCAGTATAAACTTCATAGATGGTCAATATGAGACAAATGCCAGCTGAATGATGCAAAGGTGGCATCGACCGAGTATGTTAGTTCTCATTCACAGGTTTAGTCCTCTAGACCGAGGCAAATAAAAAACTGACCTTTCCAGGGGCACTGCATCACTCAAACAAAAGTGTGAAACTACAAGCAAACTTTATAAAAAGAAAGGTGGAGGTTTTTGATGGATTTTTTACTTAAACAAAAGGGCACATCAGGATCTGTGGATTTTTCCATGGAGCTTTTTGGGTTTCTTCAGTACAGGAAAATGAAAAGTTATGCAGAAATTTAAAAGTTATTGTGACTGATGTCTTGAAAAGGAATGACACAGGATTCTCTTAAATGTAGGAATGTCATAATAAAATTTCTATTACTGGAATGCTATAATTTTAAACTTCTGGAGTTTTAAAGGTTAGGAAATTCATACAGAAAGCTGACCAAGCACCTTAATTCTGCCACTTTGGCCACTGTTTGGATTACTTATAATCCACCTTTGGAGAAGTCCACACCTCTAAAAGCTTATTTTTGAGTGTTATGAAAGTGAACTGAGGTCCTCCTGATAATATTGTTTTGTTAAGTACCTGACATTTTCTCTTCAGACCAGAAGAACAAAATGTGATGAAAGCAGAACAAAAATGGACATTTTATTGTGTTCACATTTTTCTCAGTTCTGTCCCCGACCCTCTTCACCACCATCCCACTGAAGCTGTGAACCCAGTGCCAATCAGGACCATATCCTTGCCTTCTGGCTAGTGTTTTTAAGGCTTTCAGGGTCCTAAAGGGCCCCAGGTATTGGTAATTGGTGGCCACTAGCAAAGGCAACTTCCTTTCAGGAAAGAAATCTAAATTAAAAATTCATGAACCCATGAATTGGTAGACTAAAACCCGAAAAGTCAAAGGATATAAATGGAAATCAAATTCTGTCAACGATAATCTTCGCCTGTTTTCCTCACATACATACCGAATCTTAGCAGCTAATGTTATGACTGCCTAGAATTTCAAGTCTGAGAGGTGGGTATGTAAGAATCCGAAAATATATAATGCTATTTTATTTTATTTTTTTAATTTTTTTTTTCAACGTTTTTATTTTATTTTTGGGACAGAGAGAGACAGAGCATGAACGGGGGAGGGGCAGAGAGAGAGGGAGACACAGAATCAGAAACAGGCTCCAGGCTCTGAGCCATCAGCCCAGAGCCCGACGCGGGGCTCGAACTCACGAACCGCGAGATCGTGACCTGGCTGAAGTCGGACACTTAACCGACTGCGCCACCCAGGCGCCCCTATAATGCTATTTTAGAGCGTGTCTGCTTTTCAACATCCTATAGCAAGTTTTATCGTTGTTTATTTCTTTAAAATACTATCCACATTGTTCCTGCTCTGCATTTGCAGTGAATCAAGAGCTCACTCTATTGGATTTTTGATTGTTCATTCAAAACCTCTGTTCTGTGGCATAAATTAAGAGCAGCGTGCACAAGTTTGGCGGTTTTACTTGTATCCTGTTTGTATTGCGAGTCAAGGTGTGCAGTGATCAGCTGCCATCACTGTTTAGCATCTGTTATTTCATGACTCCCATTCTCCAAAATGTTCTGATTATCCAAGACTTAAGTTGAAGGTATTATGAATGGCAGGAGGGCTCTACCATTTCCACTCCAGGTTGCTAACCGTGGGGACTCTAACTGTTCGACTCCAATTCCCTAATTGCTTGGCATATTACAACATTCCCCTTTATTTGTTATTTAAAAATTGATCCTCACTGATCACATTGGAGTTTTTCTTATAACGTTATTCATAACCGTGGTTGGAATGCAAAATAACATAATCATAATTTCTGTGTCTGTTTTTTTAAAGAAATACTAATCAATGAACAAGAGAGAAAGGAAAGAAGGCCCCCAAGTAATGGATAGAGTAAAATTATAAACGTTTCAAGAGGATAATCCTCTTTATGTCTTACAAGATGATAAAAAAAATATCCCTTCAAGTATCTGGTGTGTGTCATCTACTTCATCTCTAATCCTTACAGCAGTCCTTCAAGTTCAAGGATTATTACTACTATTCTACAGACAAAGAACTCAGGCTGAGGGGTTAGTGGTTTGTAAGGGGTTAGGGCACTGAGTTGGATGTGCCAGAATCTCAATTTATTCTCAGGTGTACCTGACTCGAAATTTTGTTCTCTTTCCATCATGGCATACAGCCTCCGTATATCTTATGTTCAGTCAAAAAGACCTCAAAAATAAGGTCTGACCCCATCTAAGCTCTGGGTTAGGGACATGTTGACTCTGTGTGTTTCTTTGTACCATTTTCATCATTACCGGACATACAAAATTTATATGTATATATATAAATATATTTGTGTGTATATATATATATATATTATATATTAATTATATATTATATATATATATATATATTTGAGGGGCTCCTGGGGGGGCTTAATCATTTAAGAGTCTGACTTCTGCTCAGGTCATGATCTTATGGTTCACAGGTTCAAGCCCCTGCATTGGGTTCTGTGCTGACAGCTCAGAGCCTGGGGCCTGCTTCAGATTCTGTGTTTTCCTCCCTCTCTGCCCCTCCCCAACTCGTGCTCTGTCTCTGTCTCTCAAAAATAAATAAATGTTAAAAAATTAATATAAAAATATATATATTTGGAATTCTCCTTTCTTTTCAGAGTGTTTAACATATCCAAATTAAAAACAACAATAACAGCAACAGCAAATTTTGCCAAGAGGAAACTTGGAAGTTGAAGTGATTTGGTGAGCATATGGCAAAGTAAACCCCTCCCAGGCTATGAGCAGTTATTACGAAAAGGAGTAAATAATTAAAAAAAATTATGAGCAGAAAGGCATAACCCTAAAAGTGGCATAAAATATTGCATTAAGTCAATTTTTAGGAAACCTGAAAAATAATAGGTATTGGAGTAATCCACAGGAAATAAAAATATCCATATACTAAACCAAGGATAACTAGGCTTAAAACCTTATAATCTTTATTCCAGGTGTTTGAAAACTAAATCTGCATAGTAATTATGAATAAGGTTTTGCAACCTCTTAAATAAAAAAATAAATACCTTTAAGTTTCATAAATTAATATTTTCATTAATAAAAGCAAATGGTGCCAGAGAGGAAGAAATAAGAGAGTTGAAATTCTGTGCTATGACTTCCACTTAATTTAGTAAAACATATTACAGAATGCTGTGTAATGGAACCAGGTTACCTTTGGTATGCTTAGAGATCAGGATTAAGATTTTGACAGCATAAAATTATGAGACAACCATCCCACTTATTTAAATCAGACCCTTTTTCATAATACAATGTTTTCATCTATGGCTCTGGGGATCAGAAGAGTTTCATGGCACAGTCAGGAAATGACACCAACTGTATTCAGTGAGAGGGGGTCATAAGCTAAAGAAAGAAAAAGTTATTCAAATTAATCTCTCTTTTCTGAGTTTAGTACAGTACCTAGTGACAGAGTAGGTATTCCTTAATGAATAGTGGACATCTATCATGTGTTTGTCACTATTCTAGGAATTGAGACAAATTAGAAAGACAGTTACTGACTTCAGAGGGCTAACAGTCCACTTTAGGGAATAAAAATAAACCATAAAACATGATGCAATATGTAGTTTATGAAAAAGTTACTCACAGGATACTAATGAAAGAGGAAATTTAAGTAACCCAAATTGCAGCGGGAGTTTTGGAATGGTTTTTCTGTGTTTGATCTCGGTGTTAAAAAAAAAAAAATGTGTAGGTATTAACAAAAGGGAGGAAATAAGGGGAAAGCTGTCCAGATGGAGACAAGAATGATCAAGTGTTTTTGTGTGACTGAGACATAAGTGTATGTTGATGAATGACCAGAGATGAGCTAGAAAGGTAGACAGTGATTACATCATGAAAGAAGTTACTAAAAAAGGAGGGGGAGGATTTTATTTTCAATATGATTGGGTAGAATTGAAAGTTGTAAATTGAGGGAACATAATCAGATTTGTATCACACATACATCATTCTCAAGGCTGGCTGTGGAGTTATGAGTTCAAGACTTGAGAGTGAGGCACTTTGAATGACCTAAGGGAAAAATCATATGAATCTTCTACACTAGGATGATGACAAAATGTAGACAGGAAGAGCTAGATTTTCCCCTTATAAAGAAAATAAAAATCTTCATGTCATCATTTATTGAGATTCTGGGGATTGTTTTTCACTCCGTTTAAACTAGCACACCTTGAATGCTCCAGAAGTTAGTATGAAGAGTGGAGAGATACTGAAAGAAATAAAAAATTAAAATATGTGGGATTAATTTGATGTGGGGGGCAGTTTTCAGGTGTCAGGGAAACTGATATTAGAGGCTAGAAGAAAGGCAATCCATGTTTTGTGGTGATGGAAGTCTGATATGTTACTTGGAATATGAAGGAAGGAAGACAATAGACCTAATCAGTTTGCATGACATGACTATGAGATCATGGCCTGACCTGAAACCAAGAGTTGGACGCTCAACCAACTGAGCCACCCAGGTGCTCCTAACCTGGCAGATTTCTACTTCAGTACCAGGCTTAAGAGTAACCCTTCCAGAGGACCTTTCCCAGGCTGGATTAGTATGTGTGCTACTGTATCTCCTTACCATGATATGTTCTATAGTATATAGCTATATATTACATATTATATATTACATCACATAATATATTTCCATTTTAATAGGGACTATGTCATTAATTTGCTTCCTCAGCACACTGTACAAAGGGAAAGAATTGGCTATAGAATGTTAGTAGGATACATTGACTGCTTTTGGGAGCATTTGACAAGACACTAGGAGAAAGAGACAAGCTTAGAAAATAACTGGACAGTTTGCAAGTAGGACTGAAAGAGTATAGAGTCCAGAAATTACAAGAGGCAATTCTTTTTAAACTCCAAACAGTAAAAGCCAAAAAATTGAGGAGCAGCTTACACCACAAAGACCTATTAAAACTCATCCTAGAAACAAAGATAAAACCATGGCTATCATATCTATGGTTAAAGCTTCTACATGGATTAAGGAGTGGCCACCAAATCTTTTCAGTTCAAATAAAAATCATTTAGGGAAAGGAGAATAGGGTATGGCTCTATCACTGAAGCCATATGACTTGCAGGTATGTGCAGTTAAAGCAAGGGAGTGAGGCATGTTTTGAAGGAAATTCTTGGTGTAGCTGTTGGCATGTATAGCTATTGAGCACAAGAGAAAAAGACACCAATGAGTAAGACACTAGCTTCTGGATTGACAAGATTTAATGACTGCTTGATACTTAAGATGATCCTATGGCCTCCCACTTTCAGTACATAGGAAGAGGACTGAGAAGCTGTGTGGCCTGCCAGGGTGACCTGTTCATCAGTGTCTCCTTGAAAATGACCAGAGAGTGGGGCGCCTCGGTGGCGCAGTCGGTTAAGCGTCCGACTTCAGCCAGGTCACGATCTCGCGGTCCATGAGTTCGAGCCCCGCGTCGGGCTCTGGGCTGATGGCTCAGAGCCTGGAGCCTGTTTCTGATTCTGTGTCTCCCTCTCTCTCTGCCCCTCCCCCGTTCATGCTCTGTCTCTCTCTGTCCCAAAAATAAATAAACGTTGAAAAGAAAAATTAAAAAAAAAAAAATGACCAGAGAGTATAATGGACAAAAATCAGATGTAAGGACCATGGAGAACCCTGAACTAGAGAACTTTCTCCAGGGAAAAGAATTTGGGCCTGATCAAGAAGCATCCTACTCTAGGCTAGGTGCTGTGGATCAATGTCTAGTGCGTGTCTCTCACTCTCCCCCTTTCTGAATAGGACTGTTTACTGCAATTCTCTTGCTCCTGTTCCAACATTTCTTATTGGTTGTGGAAGATACAGATATCTTGCCCTTTTTCATGTATAGTTTCCCAGATGAAGAGAAAGGCAGCCTGTGTGCGATGTACGCATTCTTGCATATAACCTCCATGTGGAAACCTCCATGGATAGCCCAGAGCTTGATGCCATGACTGTATGGAATTCGGGAGTTTTCTCACCTATAGAAAAGATGAGCATATTTTTCTGCAGAAAGAAGGATGAACCAAACATTTGGTGACCCAGAAGGACAGGTTGTAATGGACATTGCTGATATTTGTTAAACGTTGTAGGTTCTTTTTCCTCCTGTCTCCCTTGTGACTGCATTGTACCATGTGACTAGTCCTGGCCAGTAAGTTGTGAGTAAAAGAGTAATGTATCATTTTTAGAGTGGAGGCCCTTCTGAAGACATTTTTTTTTTGTCCTCTGACACAGTGAATATGAATATTCAAAGTGTCCTCTGTTTTATCAGCCTGGATCAGAGTGAAAAGATACAGAGCCTCCAGTCACTGTAGATTTTTAGCATGAATGTGCAATGTTCAATAAAGCTTTCTTGTTCTAGGTTACAAAGATTTGGGGATTCTGTGATACTGCAGCATAACCAATCATCCCTGGTAGACACTGGGTCACCAATACATACATTTATTTCAGTTCTTTCTTTGAGTATGTACAAAGGAGCCAACAAAACTCCAAATCAAAGAGGGTGTGGAAAATTGCTCACGTCACAAAACTTTCCTGCCGCCGGGGTGGTTCAGTCGGTTGAACATCCAACTCTTGATTTCGGCTCAGGTCATGGTTTGTGAGTTCGAGCCCCATGTTGGGCTCTGCACTGATGGTGTAGAGCCTCTTTGGGATTCTCTCTCTCTCTCTCTCTCTCTCTCTCTCTCTCTGTCTCTGCCCCTTCCACATGTTCTTGTGTGCACACGCTCTCTCTTTCAAAATAATAAATAAATTTTTTTAAAAAATACAAAACTTTACTTTCAACCCCCTTTCCCCATCCCCACAGCCCAAAGAAAGAATTAAATTTCAATTCCTTAAGATAAAAAAATTTTAAAAAGAGCCAACATATACCTATTTGAAAGAATGAATGAATGATGACAGATAGTTGCACTAACGTTCATGTTTAAAGGGTTTGATATTTTTCTGTGGAATTGTGTTTAGAATTACAGTTCCTTTCAAAGCAATGTTCCCTTTAGTTGGTAAGTCTTCTTTAAAAATAGGAACTGACCTGTCAATTTCTAAGAAAATATTTGACACTATGTGGTCTGTTTGAATAATTTATTGTCCCGCGTTTTTCTTCTTCATTTTCTTGTGCATCTGTTTGACAGAACCTATGGCACATCTAGAACACTGGCAGAAATGGGATGGGCAATGTGATTTTAGCCGATAAGGAAGTTACACCAAAGTGAGGCTTCAATATGGTTGAGTAAGCCAAGCAGTTATATCTGTGACAGTGTTTCAAGGCACTGGGTTAAAAGAGTGCAGTGTGGCTGAGAACTGGGTAGCCCCAGATAAGAGGGAAGAAATTGGTGAGGGAAGAAGAGATGGAGAAGTAACAGGCTCCAGAATTTCATATTTCTCTAGAGGGTAACAGGGTCCCTAAACGACTTCAGGCGGAGAGGCGGGGCGTGTTTCACACTTGCAATTTAGAAAGATCCTGCTTACCGTGTTTTGCGTATTCAGCATCTTTTCTACCTTCCAGAAACCTCCTCCTCAATTCTATTTAACACTAATAACTGAGTACAAAGCTTCCAGAAAAGGAGTAAAGAGGATGTGCCCTGAATTTTCTTCTTCAGATATAGTATCCATTAAAAGTGCTACTGAAAGTCTCAATCTGGATTTTAATGGTAGCTGTACCCTGATTCAGAGTCACAGTTCAACAACTTGAGATTTTATTCTTGCCTCTAAATTGTCAGAAAGTGAGGCATCTGAGCTATCTGCAGCTAACCCTTGCAAACAAAATCGCTTCTTTATTTTGTGTAGTTGTGACACTGATTCTGACACTGTAAGGACTAGTTTACAAGAAAAATGGATCCTGAGGGACAGGGTCAAGGATGCCTCAATAATGTGCTGCCTCTTTATCATGTTATAATGTGGGGGCAGAATATTATAAATTCATTGCAAATCCTACATTTTTTGGACTGACTTGTTATGGGTCATCCAGAAATTTAAAATTTGAGGTTGTGGCTTGCTTTCTATGAAGTGTAAATCTTGCCAAAAATCTCTTCTACATGCTAAATTAATTTGACAATGATTTAAAAAGCATTGGTAGAATCTAGACTAAGCCATCTGAAGATTTGTTCATAGAAATGAAATTTGAATAGAATGCTATCAATTAATTTGGATACTGGTTCTTGGCATATGGAAACTAGCTTGGTGCCTTTTGAACCCAAGCCCCCTATTTTTTAAAGTATTTATTTATTTTGAGAGAGAATGAGAGAATGGGGTAGGGGCAAAGAGAGAGGGAGAGAGAGAATCTCAGTCAGGTGCAGAGCCTGATGTGGGGCGCAGTCTCACAAACAGTAACATCATGACCTGAGTGGAAATCAAGAGTCAGACGCTTAGCTGACTGAACCCAAACCCTTTTAAGG
Source organism: Leopardus geoffroyi (assembly GCF_018350155.1). Classification (NCBI taxonomy): domain Eukaryota; kingdom Metazoa; phylum Chordata; class Mammalia; order Carnivora; family Felidae; genus Leopardus; species Leopardus geoffroyi. Next base: position 69,216,938 of record NC_059328.1, read on the forward strand.
CAGTAGAGTGAATCGAATTTTGTGCCCCTCCCCTTCAAATTCATATATTAAAATGTAATCCCAAACGTGATGTTATTTGGAGGTGGGGCCTTTGGAAGGTTTTTCAAGCCATGAGCCCTTATAAACAGGATATGGTACCCTTATAAGATACTACAGAGCATTCCCTGTCCCCTCCCACCATGTGAGGACAGAACAAGAACACAGCCATTTATGAACCAGGAAGCACCAGACATCTACTGATGCCTCGATGTTGGACTTATCAATCTGCAGAACTGTGAGAAATAAATTTCTGTTGTTTGTAAGCCACCCAGTCTATGGTAATTTGTTATAGTAGCCCGAGTGACTAAGACAGTACTTATAGTTTCTTGTACACATGGTAGAAAGAAAAGAGAGAAGTAAAGAAAAGAAAGGAAAGGAAAGGGAAAGAAAATATCTGTATTGCACAGCATTAAATAATGAGAGAAGAAAAGAAAAGAAAACAAAGGAAAGGGAAGGGAAAGAAAATATCTGTATTGCACAGCATTAAATAATATAAAGATGTTACTTGTCAGAATGGATGTGAAGGACTGTGAGTTTTGGGCAGGCTTGAAGAATGGAGAATATCTGGGGAGTTGAACTATTTTGGATGGAGCAAATTGTGCATATGCTGTTGACAGGTAAGCCTGTTCACTGATAAGAATACCTCATTTCTACAAACTGGTGTCTGCAGAATTCTTACTGTGATTTTAACCTATATGGAGTTGCTGGATGAGTTCAAGAAAGAACCATTTATGACCTAAGCCCGGATGTTCAGTGCAAGGAGCAGAGCTTGTGCGATAATCTAAAGGGCCTTGGACTGAGAGAGAGGACCCATGTTCTGTTATTGCCTCTGTCCATATCACTAGTGTATGAATTGGAGCAAAGCTTAACCCAATCCAGACCGTGGGACGTCATTCTGGACTCTTTTTCCCCCCCCCCCCTCCCTTAGCGCTTTTCAAATTCTAGTTCTTATTTTGAGTAGCAGCTGGGGGAAAAGTGCTCTCAGCAGGGGTCGGCCTGGTGAGGATGAGCAAATCATCTTCTCTTCTCACGATTAAAGTCCTGACATTAGGCAAGTCTTCTCATATTGTCTTTTCTCTTAAACTGACATAACTGGTGCTCGGCCCTGGAGTAGCTTAAGACATTGAATACATCTCTTTCTCCTCCACTTAGTGCTGTCAGTACAGAAGTGCAGGTCTCGCTGTCCCTTGCCCAGTTGCTGGCCCAATTAGCGCAGCACAGTGTAAAGATTACAAGTCCCTGCTCTGCTCCAAGTGTCAGTGATTTAATCAGCCTCTTAAGGTAGAATGCAAAACCACAAATTCAGTGGCAGACGGTGGTGGTGGGGGGGGCAACGCACCCATTGATTTCCACTTATACAAGTAGTTTTCTTTGGAGAGTGACTCCTTAATTACTCTTTGCCAGTGTCTAGTAGGCCAGCTTCCTTATGACAGATTAAATTTACCACATTCTGTTTCGATACCAAGTGAAAATTTCTGAGTCATTCTGATTATCTTTCTCCTTCTTTCTGCTGTGACCCTTCATTACCCCCCGTGGCCTTTCCTTCTGTTCTGTTTGCGGGTGCTTCAACTTTCTTTTCCTATAATTTTCAATTATGCCTCCACTCTTTTATTTATTTGTTTATTTTTAATGATGGTGAAATACAGATGTTGCCCACCAATTTCTTTGAAAGCTTGTCAGGCAAAAATAGACAAGTTCATTGAAATAATCTCTTCAAAACTTATTTAAAGTTCACAAATCCAAATGACTGTATCCTAGTACAGCTTTTAAAGTAGTGAAAAAATAAAAGCTGGGACAGAGGTATTACATGGCTGAAGACTCAGTTAATACCTTCCCCTGGTAAAGAAGAGCTTTAGGATTGTGTTTTATGAATATTAAATCAATTGAAGGCTGAGAGACTATCACTTCTCTGTTTACTCTCTTCACTTCTTTTCCATCTTTCTTTTCCATTTGGGCTAGGAGCTCTAAGCAACCACATCTGTCTGACTTCTGGCTCTGTCCCAAGTGGGACTTGAGGAGGTCACTAAACCTTTCTGAGCTTCCTTTGCCTAGTTCATAAATTGAGAAAGTTGGGATAAACTATCTCTGGCATGTCTCACACATTCTATGATTCCATAAAATCTTTGGGGTTGAAAGAATATTCAGATCACAGATAATGGTTTGTCCCAAGACACACACAGTAGGCCATTGCATGGGAGATTTTGATATATACCAGACTGATGTAAAAGTCACTTTTTTCTATAACAACAGATCAATAGTAGCTAAGGTATGTGAAGTTTTAATAATACTTTTCCCTTCTTGAATTCAGTGAGGTATATGCTAAATAACTCTTGGATTGTTTCTTGTTTCATTCCACTTTCATGCAACAGCAGGCTCATAGTAAATTTCACGTTATTTGACTTGCACAGTAATTTATCACATTGGGGAAACTGCATCTAGCCTCAACAAATTAAAGCCAAATTTGATTTAATCATTTTCATTTTAACAGAAGCCATTAGCATGGCAGGATTAAGAATAAATTCTTTGTTTTGATTATTTGTGTTGAATAAATTTATTGGATTCCTTACCAAATTACTCTTTACATTCTTCGCTGCTCTGGCCATGATTTGTTTATTAATGATTGAGGTCACCACCCGATTTATGAACAAAAGCATCTGTCCTACTCACAATACCTCTCATGAAAATTCTTGGTGTTTATTGCCTTGTAATGAAAGCACTGATGGTGATTAGTGTCAACCAAGCCTCTAAATATTTATATATTTGATTCATAAAAGTTTTCAAAGGGTGAGTTTTGTTAAATTTGAGCTCTTGTAAGTGTGCGAGTTATGTTTCTCATAATAGTTATTTTCTGACGCCCAGGATGCAGTTGGGCTATATTGGATGTTGGAATGGATCTAGAGTGGATATCAATACTTAAAATTTATTGAGCGTTTATTATGTGCCATGCATTGTTCTAAATGCTAGAGGTGCATTAATGTTTCGGGTTGTCACAGTGATCCTGTGAGGTGCTTATGTTTCTGATACCCAGTACATAAATGAGGAAACTTACACCCAGGTAGATTAACTCACATAATGTCCAACAGTCAATGAACAGAGACCCAGAGTGCATTGCTAGGCAATCTGGTAATAGCACTCACTCTTAACCATTCTACTCTACTGCCTTTGACCTAGATAAAATCCTAGCTGTACCCCTATAACTCTTGCTGTGTGCCAGGAACTCTTCAAAGTCTTTAAATTTTAACCATCACAACAACTCCGTAAGAGAGGTACTATTCTTATCTCTATTTTATAGATAAAGAAACTGAAGAAGAGAAAGTTCTGTTAACTCGTCCAAGGTCACATAGCAACAATCACTGGAGCTAGAACTGGATGCATGTATGTAGTTCATCTTCTGAGCCTCTCTTTTTAAATACTGATTTGTTTAACTTTTCATAGGATGCATATGTTTTGTAATTCACGAGTTGTGTGCAATTTGGAAAGTATTTTCTCACATATAAATGGTCATAAAATATTTGCTTCACAAAGCTGCTATGAAGATTATCAAATCAGTGTTGATATATTAAAGGGTTTTGGAAAGTATACGCTGAGATAGTGAACTTGGAGATATCTCGTCGCCCTCCTCCTAGGTAGGTGACCATCATGAGGCATCTAGCCAACCCTTTCCGGCCTCTGTTTTTTCTAGTGAGAGGGCTTCTTTTTAAGTGGTTCTCTGGGTCTTCTCTGGTTCCATGACTTTAAATACCATGTGTACATTGATGACCTTTAGTGTACAGTTTTTGCGTGGACCTTTTCTTTGAACTCCAAAGCATGTCTACAACTGCAACTCAGTATCTCTGCTTGGATGGCTAGTGGTCCTCTCAAACTGAACACTTCCGATACTGAGCTCTGGATCAAATGTGCCTTGTTCACCACTCACTGCCTCCCCTACCAACATCTGACCCCTGCTCCTTTCCCAGCCTTCCCATTTAATAAATGACACCTGAACTTATTCAGTTGCTTAAGCCAACACACCTAGAAAGTTGTTTTTGACTCCTTTCTTTCCTTCTTACCCAAATATTGATTGAGCAAATTCTCTTACCCTTACCTTCAACAGACACCCTGCATCCAAAGACTGCCATTGTATAAGTAGCACCACCCTTGTCCAAGCTGCGATCCTCTTTCTTGCACCTAGGCTACTGAGCTAACTAGTTTCTGTTGTCACTATTGACCTTTTAAAGATGTTGATTGAAGATGTCACTTTCTTGCTCAAATTTAGACCAACATCCTTACCTACATGGCCTTACATAATCTGAACCCTGCCTCTCTCTTCCACCTCATCCTATCTTGTTCGTTCTGTGCTAGCACAGTGGTCTTCTTGTTTTTGCTCACACATGAAGTGTGTTTATTTTCATGGGTTTTCTCCTTTTGTTCTCTTCCCACTGATATTCTCAGGTCTAGTTTTTTAAATCTCATTCCTGTCTATGCTCAAATGTCCCTACCTCAAAGGCATTCTCCTTGACATGTTCACTCTCTCTAAAGCTCTAAGCTTCCCATCCCATCATTTCCAAGTATTGCTCTTGGCACTAACTACTGTTGAACTGTATTTTATGTATTTATTTTTCTATTATCTGTCTTCTACAGCAAAGCATAAGCCTTCTGAGGTCAGGGTCTTTGTCTTGTTTTTCACTGTATGTGTAGCAACCAGGACACAGACAATCAGGATATATTTCCTAATTGTATGCATTCCTTGTAAGGTATAGCATAATAATTCCATGTTTAGCCAATGGTAATTGCATAATCTATAGGCTGTTGGGGCCGGGAAGTGGGGAGCTGCCATTTTATATATCTTGTGCTCTTAGAGCACTCTTATTTGCCAACTTTCACATATTCTCTGGCCTCGTTCCTGATTAGTAATTCTGGTTTCACTCATGGGTTGGCTGTCTTCCTAACTTTCAATATCTGGCTCTATTTTCTGGCTTCTGCTCCTATCTGTCCATTCGGCCATGGCATCTCTGTGGCTGATAGAAACCTCCCTATTGGATATAGCCCCACACCTCCTACCTGGAATATTGATTGCTCTCACAGGCAGCTCCTGCGAAGAATTGCCAGCCCTTCTGTGTATCTTGAATTGCTGATCTTTTGACTTCTAGTAAAGAGGGTTTGATAAATCGTGGTCCCTTTTTTTTTCCCTCAATTAAGATAAATTTTTATTTTTATTTATTTTTTTTGAAGTTTATTAATTTATTTTGAGAGTGAGAGAGAAAGCATGCACGCCCGCGTGCATGTGAGCAAGGGAGAGGCAGCGAGAGAGGGAGAGGGAGAATCCCAAGCAGGCTCCACGCTGTCAGCACAGAGCCTAACGTGGGGGCTCAATCCCACAAACTGTGAGATCATGACCCGAGGGAAACCAAGAGTCAGAGGCTTAACCTACTGAGCCACCCACATGCCCCAGGATACAGTTTTAAATGTGTTTGTAACTGGTGGACATACTTGCCAATCTTTATCTGCATTATGTCTGAAGTCTCTTCCCTAACCAGTGCTTGCATCACTGAGAATGAAGTATGGGATCGTAGTAGGAACTTTAATCCCAACAACATGTGTGTTCTGTTACCTTCCCCTAGCATTCAGAATGATGGTCTTTTTTGCTATTTACTACTTACGTGACCTTGGACAGATTTCATCATTTCACTGTTCTTGTCTACAACATGGCAATTAAAAATACTTACCTATCAGAATTATTGTAAACATTAAATCAATTGAAATTGATACATTAAAGGTATTTATACAGATCATGGACTGTGAATCAGAAAGATTGGGGTGTTAGTGCAGACTCTGCCTCTTACTAGCTATATGAGTAGCTAATATTAAGCTTCATAAAGATACTACTGTCCCTCCCTCTGATATTGTGAGAACTGAATTGTAAAACTTACACAGAACACCAAAGTGATGATCAGACTTCATCTTTCACCCCATATGTCCATGCTCTGGCCCTATTTCTGATTTTCATTCTGGTCCTCTGGGAAACCTTCCCAGACAATTTGCTACATCCTTGCCATTCTCCTTCTCAGCGAGTTAGACCTTGCTCATGTATCTCCATACAACCCTCAGATCTTTTTTAATTCAGTCATCCTGGGCTGCCTCATAACTTAGCAGGAATTTTCTTTGGCCTTAAATCCCTACTTTTGACTGCTTTCACAACCCTGAACTCATATGTCAGTGTTCACTCAGTTCATTCTAAAGTTAGCTATATCCCTGAACTTTGTGGTTTTGAATATTCTCCACCTTCCTCCCTAGCCACAGGGAGAAGGTCATGTATCAAGTTCTTTCATGACAGTCAGGGAAGCCCAGCATGTCACATACATGTACCTGTAGGATGCATAATTATAGCCAGATATTCCGAACATATCCAGGAGAGGTATAAAAATAGCTATTTCACTTTAAATTTTGCTTAATTTATTGCTCTTTTTTGGATTGATCAACAATATTTTACAATTGTGTCCATACACATTTGAGAATAAAATCCTTCTCTGGCATTGTATAAGGAACCTATTGATGATTTATCTCCTTGGGTAGAAGACTTAGAGCAGTTATCTAGCTAATCACTTACTTTTAAAAATCCAAGAATGCATTAATTGGACATTTCCATTCACTGGGGCAGGATGCCAAGGAGCTACAACCCCTGAAAACCAACCCTGGGGATGCTTATTTTCATCTCTGTTTTTTACTGAGTTACTACCACTTTGTGGCTCTAAGTTTGGACCTGTTTGAAAATTATGTCACTGTCAATTACATATAAACTTTATTGTGGTTAATCTACAGAAAATAAACTGATGACAGTGAGAATATTGTGTTTATACATAAATATTTTACTTAAAGGTGTTCACAGTTCTTAGAGATGGGACAAATGAATCAGCGGCTTTGAGGGTTTAGAACTATAGGAAAAACTTATGCCTTCCCTGAAGACATTTTCTCTCTCTCTGTCTCTCTTAGTATATTTTATTTTAGGTTGGCAAATAGGATCGATCAAGAGATAGCCTTAAAAAGTACTCAAAAGAAATATATTTCTGAGAAAAAAATTATACAGAGAACCTTGATTATTTTGTTGTATTTATGAATTTAAATTAGCATTTTCATAATTTGTTCTAAGCAATCCTAAACTCAGTACCCAATTTTGGTATGCAGTTTGAAAAAAGTAAAGCTTGGAAATTACTTGCAAGAATGCCTTAAAGTAATATCAAAATTGGCTAACATTCACTCAGGATCTATGATTTTGAGATTATAGTCTCACTGGTACTATTTACCAATGGCAAGACAAGAGTTTAAATCTTGTGTAGAAAATCCCTGCCGTTTTTCAATTTGGTAAATTCAGAAGCTAAATAGTATTACAACCTAAAAGAATTAGATGCATCTTTTTACCTATAGTTAATCTCAAAACAACAAAGTATAGGAACAAAATAAATTAATACATCTGCTTTGTGGGGGCCATTTTAAACATTTAAAAGAAATTATTGAGTAATGCTTTTAAAATTCTCATGGGAACTATAAATCATAGTGAATTGCTCTTTTGAGACACTACTATCATTAAAGAATTGCAAAGATAGTATCTTTATCTTGCAGAGGAGATAATATACAGAATAAAATACATACCTGTCTTAATAAGTTGGCCAAATTAGCCTCTTGTAATTATAAGAATCTCCTTAAGTGTTTTTTTTTTTCCTTTTGACCATAGTTTTTCTAGTACACTTACTTTCATGAGAAAATAATCTTGTCTTCGTAGTGATGAGGAGATTATTTTGCACTTACATCATCCCTTTCATCTGAACATGTCAAAGTCTATTTAATTATCCCATTTTACAGATGGGGAATCAAAACTCTTAAAGTGTGAATGACTTGTCCAGGCTCACAAAGAGTCAGTGGCAGTCAGCTTAAGAATCAAGAATGGAGATTTGCTCCACTTGTCCAAACACAAGAGATTGCTGTCATTCTGGATACATTTCATGTATTATACTTAATAAGGAAAAGTGACCCACTGTGTTTAATAAACAGCAATGCACATATAATCAGTATTCATTCACAAGAATTATTTGATTGTCAGTGGAATGCTGTTCTATTGGCATTGGCCAGAATGACAGCTGTAACATATGTGTGAAACAATTAAAACTTGAATCAGTCAATATCTCAGAGGACTCCAGATCCAGTATCATTTCAGTGGACAGAAAAGTAGAGAAAGGAACACATTATTTAAGGGTTGAAATGCTCCCAGTCTACATGCTGGAAATTTTCTGTAATCTCAAGTTAGTTAAAGTGATGTCATAATCTAATTGGCATAGGGTTGTAAACATAGACTTTCTCTCACTATTGCTAATGTGGCTACTGTCCCTGTTCAGAGACTAACTTGGCCAATATTGAAGGGTAACAACTGTGTAGCCCCAATCTCAGGGGGATTAGTCTGCTTAGTGGAAGTTGTTTAATTAGTTTTCTTCCATCATGGAAAGGGTAGCACTTTGATGTAACTTGAATTAAAAACTTCTTCTGAATATGGACTTGCCTTTGCTTCCCACAATCCTTCCATTATCACCACCGTCTATTGATTGTTGAAATGTGTTATTCATTTTCATGGTATCTTGTCCAACATTACTTAAAACCCAAAATTTTATTTTACATTAAAGGAAGGATTAGCAGCAAGCTATAGATAAGAGAAGGGTGGACAGAGAAAAAACAAAAGAATGTAGAAGAAGAAATAACTATATATTTACAAATGTTCATATCAGAGCAAGGAGGAAATACTCATAATGATAATGATTACAGTCCTCATTTGTAGTGTTTATAACCTTTCTTTTCTGCTCCATATTTCCTTTGACCTTGGCAAGCACCTCAGCTGGTTATGATTTCTTGCCTGTTGGGTGACTCAAAAACTTCACTTCTAAAGTCTGTGACATTAGTGTTCTTACCTATTTTCCTATCTGTTGTTGAAGTTTTACATTAACTTTTATCATAAGACATTGGAATACTTATAATGCCCAAGATGATCTGCTCTCAGACATATTCCTCCATGACTTCCTTATGTAGAAGCAACACAATTTCCTATTAATAGTCAGAACCAGTCACCAAATCCAGTATAATAACACTCTTTTTGCTTTTCATTCACTAACATCAGGAGCTTACAGTTTCCAGTTTAATGGAACCATTGTTTTATCCCCTGGTGGAAACATATCACTCTTGGGAACTAAGACTTCTAAACCAAACAGAGCTGTAAGTTGCAAGAATGAGAAGTACACATTTCATTAATGGATAATTAAGACAAATAGTAGAAGTAGTTACTCCCATTTCTATTATTTGATTCCCAGACATGCGAAGCTTAGGTATGAGGGAAATTCATACTTTGGTTACCGATTTCAGAGTACAGACCATGTCCTGGAAAACACTACCCTGTCTCTGCAAGGTATTGTCATCCATTTGGTGTTGCAACTGACTATTCAAGTGGCCAGTTCATCATTCTGTCAGGTTAGCTGCCTCAGGGTGATGGGAAACATGGCAAGACCAGTGAATCCATGAACATGAGCCCATTGCCACACTTCATTTGCTCTAAAATGAGTTCCCTGTTGAGAAGCAATGCTGGGTGGAATACCCAGATGGTGAATGAAGCATTCTGTAACCATCCACAGTGATGGTTTTTGCAAAAACATTGCAGGAAGGCAAATCTATATCTAGAGTATCTATTCCAGTGAGAACTAAGTTTTGTCCCTGCTATAATGAAAGCGGTTAAATGTAATCTGCCTGACACTTGGTAAATAGCTTGAGGATCTCTACCATGTGAGGAACGCTGCTCTATGGGGACTTAGTGTAAGTCTCTGATGTTGGTCAGATAGATATTTGGCAGTGGCTGTAGCCAGATTGGCCTTGATAAGTGGACATTCGTGTTTCTGAGCCTATGTGTAGCCCCCATCCTTGCCACCATGGGTGCTTTGTTCATAATCCTGTTGGACAAGAACAAGGGTGAATGGGGAATATATATGACTGATACTCAAGCAAGTTATTGTGTTTATTTGAGTATTAAGACTCTCCTCTGCTAATGTTGCTTTTGGTGAGTCTTTACATGGAACACAAATATATCCTGGACCAATCAGAGAAATCTGTGCTCATATCATTCCCTCAAAATCTTTCTTGCCACTAATTTTCCAGTTGTGCTTCCTCTAAGTTTCTGATCACTCAGACATTACTTGTGAATCAGTGTAGATTCATACCTCTTGCCATCACTCCTTGCAAGCAAAATTAACGACCAGGTACACTATTTGAAGTTCTGCTGACTGGTGGATTTTCTTTCACCATTCTCCCTTAAAGTTACCTATGGGACTACAATGCTGTGGTCATCCACATTAAAGTATTGCCAGCATATCATGCAGAACCATCCGGAAACCAGGCCTAAATTTTTCTTCTTTTATCATTTGGCTGTAGGAAACTCTCCATGAAGTCATAGGCATGGGTTGAAAAACAAGAAGCAATGCAGTAGGTAGGAACTGGGAAAATCTGAGATACTTATTCATGTAACTTTATTGTGCTTTTGGGATTTGCTGAAGCTCAATCTTCCATAAAACACCTCTACTTGAGGTTGCTTGCCCAAATAGCTGGTTGGGTGAGACAACGCTGAGTTTGTAATGGTGATCTCAGATTGCACAGTAGTGTGGTGTCCCCTGGCCAAGTATTGAGCTTCTTCTGCTACCAGAAGAAGCTGGAAGCTGTTTCTTAAAGGAGAGTAACTGTGTACAGAGCATAACTTTGCTCCAAAATCCTAGATTTTTGAACTGTGATTTACCTACAGTGTACTGTGATTTACCTACTACAGAAGGAGTACCAAAGGCTCAGTACCTTACTGCTGTCTGCCACAGATACTTCATATACCATCAGATCTGCTGGATCGTATGTGACATTCAGAGATACGTTAAAAAGCCCAAGCTAGGGGCGCCTGGGTGGCTCAGTCGGTTAAGCGGCCAACTTCGGCCCAGGTCATGATCTCGCGGTCCGTGAGTTCGAGCCCCGTGTCGGGCTCTGTGCTGACAGCTCAGAGCCTGGAGCCTGTTTCAGATTCTGTGTCTCCCTCTCTCTGACCCTCCCCCGTTCATGCTTTGTTTCTCTCTATCTCAAAAATAAATAAACGTTAAAAAAATTAAAAAAAAAAAAGCCCAAGCTAGTCACATAGAAAGAACTACATGAGAAAGAGAGTACCTCCTCATCTTTACCCAGGTATACATTGTTGTCTACCCAATCAGATGTCCCAAGTGTTCTAAGTATACATTACTTGTTTGTATGAAAATGGCACAAAAGACACTTTGGATAAGCAGAGTTGTAGACTTAATAAAATTAATTGTAATCACAAGCATTATTACAAGAGTGTGGCCTGTTCATGTGAAAATTAACTGATGTGGAACTCTTTCATCATGACCTTAAGGTTCCACCTATTTTCCTGTCTGCGTCCAGATATAGTTTCTATTTACTTAAAAATAAGAATGTGATAGTGTTTTTCTACTGTAAAATTATACATGCCCATGATAATTAGTTAGTAATTTTTTTTAAGGAATTACAAATCACCTACACTCTCTCCAAGGAGAGTTAAGTAGTGTTAACATTTCTATAAGCCTCTGTTTTTATATCTAACTTTATGTACACAGGATGCATGTGTACACACACACAATTTTACCTGCGGTATATACTGTTCTATAACTGCTATCCTCATGTGGAAATTTATTAGGAAACTGTTTATTTGCCAAGGATTGAAAATGTACATTGGAATTGCTGAGCAGTACTCTGTTGATTACATGTTCCATATATACTATATTTTATTAATTGATTCCTTATGAATGATGTTTAGTATATTTTTTAATTTTCTGTTATAAAAGTGTTTCAGTGAACATTGTGACAGATATACACACATACGCATGTAAATATATAGATATAGGTGTGTATTTGTCCAATTATCATATCAGGATATATTTTAAGGAAAGATATTGATGGTTATTATACATTTAAACATTGACACATGTTACTGAATTCTTTATCAAAAGTGTGTGCCAATTTATGTCCCATGGAAATTCCATGAGAATGGTGTTCTTTTTAGAGTAGGACATTTATTTAAATTAAAAGGATGTTAAAATGGAAAGCTTTTCAAACCTTTAAGGGCAGAATTGTTTGCTCAGCTTCTTTCTTTCTTTTAAACTAAGAATTTCTTTTAAATGTGGAAGGACAATAAATAATCTTATTCCCTAAATGGTTTTGATACGTGGCCAGAACTGGGGTAGATTCAGCAAGTTTCAGACATTTTTTCTATTTTCCTATTTTTTGGTACTCTATGAGGATTAACAAAACTTTTTTTTTTTTTTTTAATGTAATTGCTAAGTTTCTTTTCTTGGAGAAAGAATTATACTCTGATTTTCTGGTAAATATCTAAAGCTTATCCATCTATTCCACATCATTTAATAATACTCAGAGGCACTCTTATCCATAGATATGATGGAATTGGATTTCTAAGTCAGCAATAGGGAACTTTTGAGATAAACTTCTTTTCCTAGAGCTGAAACCTGAAGGGGAAAAAAAATGCTTACAATTTTGAGGATGTATACATACTATTGAGGGGAATAAGTGGAGAGAGAGAGAGAGAGAGGGAGAGTAAAACCAGAGGAGGAAGTACCCTGAAATTGTCAAGAATGAGTAATAAGGAAGAAGAGTAAGAAAAAAAGTCAACTTTCAAACTGAGGCACAATATTTGCCTAATTAAACAGTGAATTTACCTGAAGTTGTAATAAAGGAAGTGAATATATTTTCTTGAGCAAAGGTAAGAACTGTATATTTTTCAAATTTGTCATCATTGTACTCATTCATGACCAGGCCTCTAAAGATATTTGACCAACTCCTATTGTTTAGATCTCCATTGGTCTTTTTCTTCCTCTTAATGATTGTGTAGAAACAAAATAGTATTCTGCATCCTCTGGTCACTTAAAGAGTAGATTCGTCACTTTTAGGTTAAAAATCCTTGTTTTAACATGGAATACTCTATATTGGCAAAAATGGGTCCCATCTTGCAGTGATCTCGACAGACTGCCAAAGTCCTACTTTCCCTGGGCTCTTTTTGCTGAGGCTCTGTCTCTTGAGAACCCAGATGTCTTTCTGCCTGCTGAAGAGACCCCCCAGGCTGGTGCTCCGCGGTCAGAAAATATGTGCCTCCATAATCACGATCTCAGACATGTCTCACTATTTGTTTCATTCGGTTTTATATTTTCTAGAAGGCTGTCTGTCACTCCAAATGGCACTCATTTTGAAATAGTTAAACCCAAGTACAGAAAAATGTAAAGTGGTTAGATGAGGAACCCGGACACCTTGGGCTTGGACAGGCCTGAAGTTTTGTCTGTGTTTCTTCCTGCTCCCAATTTTCTGTTCATTCCTCTCCTGTTTCGTATCTTAGTTCCCCTACCCCCAACTTTATTTGCATCTCCAAATTTGACTCTGTGTGACCTTTCAGCTCCAGAGCTTATAAAGGCAGACTAAATACAGTCAGTATCTGCAACTCTACGTTCATTTTTCTCAAGAGAGGAATCCGATTGGGCTGACTTCCAAAGGAGAAACTTCCCTGTCGCTGAAAGAATTCAAGCAGAGACAGGTTGGTCATCAGTCAAAGTAGTAGAGAGAGTTCTAGTTTGGGCATGGAAGATGAACCAGATGACCCCTAATTCCTTTCAGCTTTAGGATTCAAGTAATATATCTTTGCTTAAAACCCTCTCCCTAGAAAATAGCTTCCAAAATAAACACCTACATCATTACTCTTTCTTCAATCTCTGTCAGAAGATTTGCTACTGTCATCATTGAAAAACGATGTAGAACATTCCAGCAATTTCAATTTCTCAAAATGCCAGATGTTATGTTATTAATCATTTATATGTAAATATATATGCATCAATATACATGTATATGTGTATTTACATATGTGTAGTATGAGATATGCATAGCTTTATGGTGCTAGATAAATTCTTTCAAAGAAAGAACTTTGTAGTCTGAAATATTTCCATTACAATTAGTAAAACCCTACATGTAGTCCCCAAGTAATAATCAGGACAATTTAGCACTCTGTCTTTGTGTGGCTACTATCATAAGTTTGAACCAGGGGCTTAATACATAGGGGTAGCATTGCTAAGGAAACCATTCCCTTGGTATCCACGTGTGGTTAAAAAGCTTTGTCTTGCTTTTGTGTCTGACTTAAAGGTACTATATATTTCAGATAGAATTAGCATAAAATTAAAAAAACAAATAAATAAAAGAAAACAAAACAAAACCCTAAATACCTTTATTTTTAATTAACTACCATTTAAAACATAGGTTAGTATAAAAGTTTAAGCAAAAATTTAATGAGATTGCTTCTGTGTGTCGAGCTTCTGTCCCTTCACCTACAATCAGCACCAATTGATTAGACTTGTTCTGTTTTGTTTCAGAGGAAAGTGGTTCTACTATTTTTATTCCACCCTGTCTCTAGAGGTAAAGGGATGATGTCAAGCTGTCTGCCGTATTCTCTGGAGGGAAAAGCCAACACCTTCTTCAGATTCTACTTTCTTTCTAATCCAAGACTTTAGGTATTGCCTCTCTAAAGCAGTAAAGTGTGTCTTCAAGCTGTTATTCTCCTTTCCCCCCCTTTTTCTTTTTCTTCCTTTTTTTTCCATCGAGAGCTAATTCGCAAACAAAAAATGCAGAGACCTTAAAGATTCAGGTTGATGCATTTTGACATTTGTATAGTAAATCAACTATTTTTTTTTTTAGTTTTTCCTTTTTCTTCTGTATTGTTTTTTTTGTTTTTGCTGTACATATATTATTTTTAGTGATTTCTCTAGATATTAGAATATTCACCTTCCCTTGTCATGTTTCTTCAAGTAATATTTTATTTTTTCACAAACAAGGGAATAATTTTGTGTCCATACACTTTCCTTTTTCCTCTCCTACAACTGTTTCCCCCTCTGTTGTCATTTATTTTTCTTATAGACCTATTATTATTATTTTTACTTGAAGTGGCCAGTAGTCTTTTAAACAAGAGTCTTCTATTATTCCTATGCGTTTACTCTCCCTGTTGCTTTTGTTTTTTCCTGATGATCAGGTCTTTCCTCTGGTATCAATTTCCTTCATCCTAAAACACTTCTTTAACATTCCTTGTAGGGCAGTTCGGTTGGGAGTTAATTCTCTAAGTGCATTTCTAAATA
Source organism: Leopardus geoffroyi (assembly GCF_018350155.1). Classification (NCBI taxonomy): domain Eukaryota; kingdom Metazoa; phylum Chordata; class Mammalia; order Carnivora; family Felidae; genus Leopardus; species Leopardus geoffroyi. Next base: position 69,232,186 of record NC_059328.1, read on the forward strand.
TTTTTTAAAAATGCTTCTATTTCCCTTCATAATGGATAGATACTTTTTGCTGTGTATGAATTTTAGGATGTTTTTCTTTTCTGCTCTTTTCATATGTTGCTCACCTTTGTCCCAGCCTCACTGCCATCACTCTTCCTTTTTTAAAAAAAATTTTTAATGTTTATTTATTAAAAAATTTTTAATGTTTATTTTTGAGAGAGACAAAGTGTGAGTAGGGGAGGGGCAGAGAAAGAGCGGGGAGACAGAGAATTTGAAGCAGCCTCCAGGCTCTGGGCTGTCAGCACAAACCTGATGCGGGGCTTGAACTCAGAAGCTGTGAGATCATGACCTGAGTTGAAGTCAGACACTTAACCAACTGAGCTACCCAGGTGCTCCTAGCTACCAGTCTTCTTGTTGTGTCTTAATATATAATGTATCTTTCTTCTTTGGCTGAAATTTTTGCTTTCTGTTTTTCTCTGATTTTCAGTATTGTGATGATCAAGTCCCTAACAGTGGTTTTCTTTAAATTTGTCCTGCTTGGTATTCGCTTTGCTTTTTGGATCCTGGGTTTATATCTTTAGTCAATTTTGGAAAATCCTCAGTCATTTCTTTGTCAGTCAAATATTCTGCTCCATTTTCTTTTCTTTTCCATCTTAGATTCCCATTCTTCATATATTGTACCATTTCATGTTTTAATATTGTCTCACAGATCTTGGACACTCAGTTCTGATTTTTAATTTATAGTTTTTCTTTGTATTCTAGTTTGGATAATTCCTACCGCGCTGTATTCAAGTTCAGTGATTATTTCCACTGAATAGGCTCATGCTCATGCTAAACCCACTAAATATATTGTTTATCTGGTAATGTATTTTATATTTCCATTTGGTTCTTTCTATTTTTGTGTGCGTGTGTTCTTTTTGCTCAAATTCCCTAACTGTTTATGCACCTTGTCCGCTTCCCCCCAAGGTTCTTTAACATATTTAAATATAAGAATCCAGGATTTGAAATCCCTGTCTCATAACTCCAATACCTATGCCATTTCTGGGCCCACTTCTATTGTATCTTCTCTCTTTCTCTCTTTTTTTTTTTTTTAATTTTTTTAACGTTTATTTATATTTGAGAGAGAGAGAAAGTGTGTGAGCAGGGGAGGGGCAGAGAGAGAGACGGAGACAGAATTTGAAGCAGGCTCCAGGCTCTGAACTGTTAGCACAGAGCCCATTGCGGGACTTGAACCCACAAGCCCTGAGATCATGACCTGAGCCAAAGTCAGATGCTCAACCGACTGAGCCACCCAGGCGCCCTGGTCTTCTCTTAAATGTAGGCAACATTTTGTTGATTTTTCATGTGTCTTATATTTTTAAACTATATGCCATGCAGTGTGCATGAAAGAACACTTGACACTGAAGTAAATAATAATCTGTTTCCCAGAAAAAGGCATATTCCCTTCTGTCATCTGCTGGAGTGTCCAGTGGTGTCAGTCTAAACAGCTAATTGATCCAGGTTTGGGCTTTTGCAGCTTTAGGGAGTTGTACATCAACTTTAGCTTCCAGTGTTTGAGGAACTCCAGATTGCTTCATGCTATAGAGTTCTTCTGCTAGCTCTCCAAATTGTAGGCGATCTCTCTCTCCTATACATGCAGCTGTCTCTTTTGTTAGTCACTGGTGACTTCTTTTTTCCCTCCAGTTCCACGCTTGGCTTTTTGTACCTTAGGACTACATTCTCCACTCTGCTTTCCTGCACTAACCTTTGGGAGACCTCTGCCTTGCACTGGGTCAAGGCTCTGAGTGTTTAGAAGGAGTTTTAATTATCTTCAGTCCTCCGATTATTTGTCGAATCTTTTGCAGTCAGTGACCTCACTAGATGAAGGCTCTGAGGTGTGCCCCAGAGGGATTCCCCTCTGCTCTGCTCCACAGCCCTGCCATTGACTTACACCAGAGGAGGGCCCTACGAACCACTGCGGAAAGTTTCTTTTAGAGTTCCTGCCCGGCTCCAGCCATTGGCATATTATACCTGTGTGTTTGGTGAAGTGTCATGGAAAGAGCTGGCAAGTAGACGCAGGCTCACTCTATGGCGTTAGTGATTCTCATCCATCACACCAGCCCACATGTGGTCACCACAAGTTTGTTAAAAGTTTGGCTGGTTTACCCTTCCCAGCTCCTCTGCTACTCCTATAGCACTGAAGGCAGCTGTAGTTCTCTTCCAGAAAATTCATCACTTTTTAGAATTTGGTTTATTTTTGTTTCTTCAGCTCTCGTACTGCTTTCAAATCTATGATTTTGTAGTTTAGCTGGCTCGTGGTTAGGGTGGGAAAGATCGTACCTTGAGACTTTCCATATCCTGACGCAAACTGGATGATCTCTCTTGCTCCCTTTTTAGTGTCATTTAAAAAAAAAAATGGACTCGTTATTTGAGACTGTAAGTGACCATGATATTTACAGTGTAATTTTGTTTCTTCTCTTTGTTACCCAGCCCTGGATATTCTGGGGTTTAAAGCCGAAATAATGATTAGGTGATTAGATGCCATCTGTGATTCATGTACATCTACTGGTGAACGTTCAGCATGTCTCTTTCTCTATGGCAGCCCAAGCCAAAAAAACTCAAAACACAACAAACACATCTAATGAGTACAGAGCAATTCCTACGAAAACAAAATGAGCTGTAAGCTTGGGGTTCTTGTCCCCAGTGATTCTTGTACAACGTCAGATGTTATCACCTGTGCTATAATCCACAGCATAAGAAGTACGCTGCTCTTGCTTGAAAAATGGCAATTGCTTTCCTATAAACAGTCTTGCCAGTAAAATAAAATGTCATGGCAACTCCAGAATGGCCCTCTTGGAGGAACATCTTCTCTTCGTGTGATTAGGAAAAACAGAGAACAGAGGTTGAAGGTTTAGGAATGATAACGAAATCTAAAATCTGTGATTTCTTTGACATACACAGAAGAGTCAAACTAAGCACTAATGTTATAGCTTGAAAAGTTAGGGAAACACATAAAAGCATTGGGTCACAAACACTCTGCCAGCAAACAGGAACCGTAAGAAGTGATATTTATCAGTCTAAATAGAAAGCTACGTGTTCTTCCCACGTGTAGAAGAGTGTGTAGAATATGAGCCATCTCTCACTGGCATAGTTTTGAGGAGACTGGAGGTGATTTGATTTTGAGGAAAAAGGGCAAAAATTTCCGAGAGCAAATGGCTTAAATGAGTGAGCAGAAGCTGTGTATGGAGCCCATGGTAACAAGAAATGGCTTAAGTCAGAGAATATGAATCAAATGAGATGCTTGCAGACCTTTAACTATAGCAGTGCTAGCAAGGCCTCTGTAATACTTAACACATAAAACAAATTATAACAATATCCTTAAGATTACCACACAAGTAATAGTGCTATATAAAAACTCATAAAAACGAAATGTATGGCTACAATAACCATATTAAAACAACTACAGTTTTCTCTTAAATAACCATATAACCCATGCTTGGAGGTTATTATGCTATTTAGTGATTAAGCTCAAGAAGCAATGTCTTCCAGCCATTTGAAACTGAAGAAGAAAACGAAAGGCCGATTTCTTTCTTTTCCCTGGATATGGGGTGATAATGACCTCAACTGGGAGCAGAGGAGTTGAGGGGAGCGGGGCAAGATGGAAGAACAAACTTCTCTTTGAGCACTTCTTTTCTGAAGATATAAAAGAGCAATTCTTTTGATGAAACTGTAAACATACACACACACACACACACACACACACACACACACACCCCAAAACCAGTAGACCATTTAAATGTATGAGCAAGAAGACTTTTATTTTTAAGGAAGTATACACGGCAGGACCTCATAGTTACAAAGCACAACACATCTATATTGCTGACCTTTTCTGATTTGCTGTTGGTGTAGAAGATTTGATCTCTAAGATAAAGATATTTCTGTGCTTCTGGCAGAGAAAGTAAGCAAAAATAAATACACATTATAGTCATTTGCAAGCAAAGCTCAAAGATATTGCATGAAAACTGCATTAATTTGCCTTTGTACAGGATGTTGGAGTTTTGAGCGAGGCTATTAATATGTACCTCTTCTCTATGCAAGTTCGGAGCCATATGAGAAAGAAAAAATTAAAAAAGGGAAAAATCAATAAGATAGAAGAAAAATTAAGTTTTGTTACTGATGAATGCTGAATTGAGGACATGGAATGTATGTATGGCCACAGTAGATTTGCTAATACTTTACCTTCTGATTACACAAAGTTACTTCCCAGTCGTGGCACACCCAGATGGCTGTAGGCCTCTGCCCACTGGGGCTTTCTCCTTAAACTTATAGTATGGAATAGCAAAAAAATATATGCATCTTATAAGTGGCTGCTTCCAAGAGAGGCAGGAAGGAATTGAGCAGAACGTGGTCACTTCCTCCTCTCAAACACCCCAACTAGGTAGATGACTCCTCCTTCTAGGGTATGGATGAGAGTGGGAGAGAAACCAAGAGTGATATTCTAGAAGTCCCTTCTCATGGAAATATGGAGGTTCTCATAAACACAGGTCATTTAATACTCAGACAACTTTATGAGCAAAACTTTTTTCCCTGAATTATACATGAAGAAACTGAGGCCAAGAGACACAAAATGATTGGCCAGATTAAAAGAGTAAGATAAAGAATTTAGACTTAGACTGAGGTATTTTCCTTCTATGCACTTGAAAAACAGTCATTTTTGACTTGTTTTCAGAGACCAATGTGTCTGATGTCCTTAACTGCAGTTTCCAAAAGAGTATTAATTCTCAATTTTTATTAATTAATTTATTTATTTATTATTTTAAAAAATGATTTATTATCAAGTTGGCTAACATACAGTGTATACAGTCTAGTCTTGCTTTAGGAGTGGATTCCCATGATTCATTGCTTACATATAACACCCAGTGCTCATCCCAGCAAGTGCCCTCCTCAATGCCCATCACCCACCTCCTCTACCCTCTCAACCCCCCACCCCCAACAACCCACAGTTTGTTCTCTGAATTTAAGAATCTCTTATGGTTTGCCCCCCTCTCTATTTGTAACTTATTTTTCCTTCCCTTCCCCTATGGTCTTCTGTTAAGTCTCTCAAATTCCACATATGAGTGAAAATATATGATACCTGTCTTTTTCTGACTGACTTATTTCACTTAGCATAATACCCTCCAGTTTCATCCACATTGTTTCAAATGGCAAGATTTCATTATTTTCCATCGCCAAGTAGTATTCTATTGTATATAGAAACCATATCTTCTTTATCCATTCATCAATTGACAGACATTTAGACTCTTCCCATAATTTGGCTATTGTTGATAGTGCTGCTATAAATATTGGGGTACATGTGCCCCTAATGAATCAGTACTCCTGTATCCTTGGGATAAATTCCTAGTAGTGCTATTGCTGGGCCATAGGGTAAAAGTGGAGGTTCCTCAAAAAATAATTCTCAATATTAAAAGCAACACTTCATTTCCACCTTCTCGACACATCTTTTGTTTTTATGGATGGCTTCTGATTCTGTATGCTATGTCAAAATATAAGATGAAAATCACAGATTGGGGGAAAATCATCTTATATTATCTGATGTCAATGAACAAAGGATCTCTGCCGATTTGGCTTTGAGGATCTTTGACTTTATCTAGCAGGGTCATGGGATAGTGGAATAGAAAGCAGGTGTGGCATTATTACAGGTTTCACTGCTGTTCTTCTGACTCCTAGATCAGCTACAGTTTCACAAGCAGCACTGGACATTGCAGGCCTCCCTATGCAGGGGCTTGGCTCTCCTAAATGTAATGGCATGGGAGAACAAAGCACGTGCATCCTGTGAGCAGCCTGTCCAAAGTAAGGAAAGAGGAAGAGTGTGGCCTGGGCTAGTGTAGTTTATTCCTGCATCTAACGTCATCATAAGGTAAGTTCCATCTCCTCCCTTGGGAAAAATGACTAGAGGAGCCATGAGAGTCCAGGACTTTCACATTAGGTGGCTTCCTCAACATGGTAGGAGTCCTCAGGTATGTGTGACAAGGCATAGCTCTGATCACACAATGTCCCTGCACAAAAGAAAGCTCTGTTGGTTCACAAATGAAGTTTGAAATCATTACCTTCTCTATTGCAGATTTCTCCCGGTCTGATTTTCCAGGTTTATACTGCAGGCATCCATTGGTAACCTCAAGACTCTGGATCCCATTGCTCATTAAACATTCCATGTGCTTTCTCATGTTTGTGACTGTGCTCTCATTAACAAATATTCATTGTGCACCTAACATGTGTCAGGCACTATTTTAGAAAATTGAGATAAATCAGTGAACGACACGTACAAAAATACGTGCCACTGTGGATTTTATATTCTCGTGGGAGATGGATCATAAACAATATATATTGGAAAAAGTAAACTTACAGTATTTTAGAAAGTGATATGTGCTATAAAAATAGAGCAGGATAAACAAAACCAGAAGTACCAGGGGCACTGGGGAGAGGAGAAGACATTTTTAAAAGGGTGGTCAAGGTAAGGTTCATTGAAAACTTGGCATCTACTATGAGTTTCCTAGGGCTTCTGTAACAAATTACCACAAAGCCAGCAGCTTGCAACAACAGAAATTTATTATTTCACAGTTCTGAAGGCCAGAAGTCCAAAATCAAGGTGTTAGCAGGATTGCTCTCCCTCTGGATGGTCAGAAGAGAATTCTGCCTTGCTTCTTTCAGCTTTTGGTGGCTCCGGGCATTCTTTGGCTTTTGAGTGCATAACTCCAATCTCTATCTGCATCTTCATATGACCTTCTCTTTGTGTTCTCTTTAATTCTCTCTGTCTTTATTTTTCCCTTTGTTCATTTGTTTTGTGTCTTAAATTCCACATATGAGTGAAACTGTATGGTATTTGTCTTTCTCTGATTAACTTATTTCACTTAACATCTTACTCTCTAGCTCCATCCATGTCATTGCAAATGGCAAGATTTCATTATTTGTTATGGCTGAATAATATTCCATTGTGTGTGTGTGTGTGTGTGTGTGTGTGTGTGTGTACATATATATCACATCTTTTTTCAAATATTTATTTTTTTTTAGAGAGAGAGAGAGAGAGAGAGAGAGAATCCCAACAAAGGATTCCATGCTGTCAGCACAGAGCCCAATGTGGGGCTCAGTCCCATGAACCGTAAGATCATAACCTTAATCAAGAGCCAGACACTCAACTGATTGAGCCACCTAGTCGCCCCTATATACCAATATGTTTATCCATTCATCAATCAGTGGACATGGGCTTCTTCCATATCTTGGCTATTGTAAATAATGCTGCTATAATATAGGGGCACATGTATCCCTCTGATTTAGTGTTTTTTTTTTTTTTAATTTTGGGGGTAAATACCCAGTAGTGCGATTGCTGGATTGCAAGGCAGTTCTATTTTTAACTTTTTGAGGACTCCCCATACTGTTTCACAGTGGCTGTACCCGTTTGCATTCCCACCAATGGTGTATTAGTGTTCTGGACAGAGCTTATTTTAGATTCATCTGTGTATCCCCCATAGGTTTTAATATAGTGCCATGTATATATGACGTGCTTCTTTGTACGTATTCACTGAGTTAATAAATGAATGCTAACTGTGGTCATATTACTGTAATTTCTTCCTAAAAAACAGTTCTATCTTCTTTAAGTACAACGCATTATCAAGCTAAAGAAAACTATTCTTCATTTTCTAATTTTCTCATTATGGAACTTTGTTGAGAATTCTGCTGCAATATGATATTCAGCACAAATCTTCAGGAAAAAAAAATAAACTTTTACAAAGAAGATATTTGGACATGTAAGAAAAGGAAGAAAAGAGATCCTTCCTTTTCATCTTACCTCTTGGGTTTTGTCTTATTGATGTCATAGCACCAAGCCCATTCTTACCATTTTTGCTGCCAGAGAGGAATGATGGCACATTGCCTGACATACCAAATTACAATAGTTTTATTCATATCGTGTCTAACTATAACAATCAAGAACCATTTGCTTATAGTACAATTATTTGTGGCTTGTCATTGTGTGAAGGCAGAGTGTGACATTAATGAAGTGATTGGAAGGGGAGTCCGTATGGCATGGTTCTGAATTTACGACAGTGTAATCACTATCTGCCAAGCCAGGACAGGCGAGACCATTTTTGGCAGATTCAATGACAGCAATGTCTGTGATGCCGAGAGAGAGAGAGAAAGAAACAGAGAGAGAGAGAGAGAGAGAGAGAAATATCTGGCATTATTCTTGTGGTACTTAGCTTTTAAATCATAAATCATGTTTGACCCTGTGTCCTCAGTCATTTTCAATAAGAAAGCTAAATTCTGTTTACTGTGTTAATTTTCCTATTCTGTCTGAATAGAAACATTTATTAGCAGAGATTACTCTCTTTTTTATTCCTTTGCCCATGTTTGTTTTGTCGTCTCACAGCCTAGCTTTAAAGATAATACAGACAAGTTCACAGGTACATTCTCCCTTGTGTTGATTGAACTTATATTCAACGAGTGCCCCAGGACAAAGTCTTCTATGGAGAGTAATGCTTGGTTGATGAACATTTTTTTGTGTTGGGATGCTTGATTTTCTTTGCCACTTGAGATTGTTACTTGTCAGCTGTGCATCACTCCTTCCCTCTCTCTTCCCTCTGTGACTAAGATCCCTTCTTCCCTGTGGAAGAAGAACCCAGGTTACACTCCCCATACTGCCCTTCTCTGTGTGGTCCCCAGTTAAAGTTTGACAATGAGAAGGCAGAGAGGAGAAGTTATTCTCAGAAATTATTCTTAGAATATTGTGTCTATCAGGTGTGGTAGTTTCTCGGTCTATTCCAGGAGCTCAATGTTCACGGTCAAGGTGGCCAGACATGGCAGCCTCTCAAATTCCTTTCCAAATTCCTATGTGTCCCGTGGTTGTTGCAGCTCCTCAAACTTATTTTTTGAGCTCCTGTGCCTCCATCCACTGCAGTGCTCCAGGTAGAAATGTCCCGAGTGACTGTTTCTCTAGTCTTCCAGATGTAGGAGCAGCCTTCTAGAACTTCACACCTCATGTTAGCCCCACTTTTTGGATTAAGCTCCTTTCTCTCTGTAATACCTGTAGTCTCTAGCTTTCTTTTGTCTCTCTCTTACTGAAGGAAACACAGACTGATATACTCATCCCATATACATTTTCTTAGTATCTAAGGTATATTCCAATGCTGGGCTGGACTCTGAGGCTGAAGAGCTAAATATATGGTATTGCTCTCACAGAGATGAAATCTAGTGAAAAGTCTAAAATGTGAGCACAAATTACAAACGAGAATTTGTAGGAAGCTTACCTAATGCAGACTGGGGAGGTCAGGAAGCACCCTCAGGGAGAGGGAAGTATACCTACACTAAAACCAGTGAGGTCTCTTAGTAGCCCTTATTCCCATAGCAGAAGCTTATCTAAATTTTCATCCAAAATCAGAATCAACATATTCCAATCTCTCTCTCTGACTACAGTTTACTTTCTATGACTTAACTGTAAATGTATTTGTCAATAATAGCCAATAATAGCAGTTTCTCTGAAATCATTCTGAACACAGAAATACCTCGGCATTTAACTGTTTTTTAAATTAAAATTTTGTTAGTGTTTATTTATTTATGAGAGAGAGAGAGAGAGAGAGAGAGAGAGCATGAGTGGGGAGGAGCAGGCAGAGGGGGAGACACAGAATCCGAGGCAGGCTCCAGCCTGCAAGTTGTCAGCACAGAGCCCAACACAGGGCTCCAACACATGAACAGAACCGGGACATCATGACCTGAGCAAAGTCGGACACTCAATGGACTGAGTCACCCAGGCACCCCTGGGCATTTAACTTTTGTCTTTGTATGCACAGAGTTTTAGAAATTTTCCACACAAAATGCCTGAGTGTTTTCTCGCCTTGTTGAAAACAATTCGACTTCCATCTAAGGAATCCCTGAACAGGGCTGCTTCAAAGTTCACTCAGTGACTGAGCGCTCCCATCCAGGACTGTATCATCAGCATAAAGATGCACACTGCAGTCAGAACACTGCCTTGTCAGCTCATTTATAAAGATCATAAATAACAATGGTCCAAGGATTGATCCCTGAGGAACCCCCATAATGACATCCATTAAATCTGACATGACACTGTTTAATAACACAAGTGGTGTATGCCCTCTTAAGTAGCTAGCACACCAATTAATTAAGGATGATGCCATACCTAGTCCATTCCATTTATCCAGCAAAGAAGTATGCACTACCAATTAGGAAATGAAATGATGTTTGAAGCAACACTAAGTTATGTATCTAAGAGAAGATCTTTTGACTTGAGCTGTAACCCTGCGATAAGATGACTGTGTGCACACCCCCTCTCCTTCAGAGAGCTGTGACTGTGTTGACATCTTATTTTAGTAAGGAAAGAGAGGCATGATTTTAGCTTGGAAATGACCCTTCGACATCACATCCAGGATCTTCTCCAGGAAGGCATACTTAGATATAATTGCAGTAGATGAAGCTTTGAAGTAATAATCTAGGATGCTCACTTAAATAGTTAATAGGACAATCTAGTCTACTGGTACTTCACAGAAGGCATTTCCACATCTTCACAACATTGAATGAAATGCAAAATGCTGTCCAATGCCAGCTTCCTTTGCCAATTATTTTCATTTGAGGAGCTGTAAATAATTGCTGGTAAAACGGAGGGAAGAAACCACAGAAATTGCATTGGCAGTATATAGCATTGGGGGAAAGGGAGAGAGGAAAGAGAAAATAACTTTTTCTCTTGTATTCAGAAACAGGGACATGAATGGTGAGAATAAAGATCCTCTTATCTTGGAAGCTGTGGGAAAGAAAGAGAGGAAGGGAGGAACAACATGCTTCGGCATCTCCAGCCGCCCGAGATAATGATGATGATAATGCCACATGATTGTACTTAATGATGTTGAATCAATTTATGGTGATGATGATGATGATGATGAGTTTTAACTCAAATCATGTAATGTCCCTTTATTAGGAGGAAGATAGGGGGGAAGAGTAAAGAGAAAAGAAGATGGAAAAAGAAGGCTAAGAAAGAAGGCAAGCAAGGAGGGAAGGAATTATAAATTAATTGGGTATTTTCATTGCCAATACTGGTTAATTTAGTATTTTCATTATCCTATTAACATGGGCATCTTTTTCAAACCTTTATGATATGTTCGGCAGAGAAGATTTTTTCTAGGAATAATAAGATTTCATTGCATTTATTGGGAAAAAGATAGGAAAAAAGTAAGTAATGTCTTTATCCACTTGCTTTTCCTTAGCTAAGAGTCCAGAAACAGGGCGAGACTAGAGAATAAAAAGACTCTGGCAGAAATACGGTCAAAATACTCTCCTTCTTGCAGCAAAGGCCAACTGAACAAATGACTTTTCGCCCCATGGGTCGGTTCAAGCCTGGTCAGAGTAAATCCCTTTTCTAATATCAGAAATTCTCCCATCCTTAGACACAGCTGCAGCAACCTCTTTACTGGAAGAGGGGACTCTGTTGAGTGCTTGACATTTGGAAGCTGCTTATTTCCTCCAAAACTTTAGCCTTCACAAACAGAAAAGTCAAAAGTTTTCTATAATTACTATCTGGGGCAAGTGTGAATGGGCCATAGTTTGCAGAATTGCTTCTGCTAGATTTGGTTGATATTACAGGGGTTTTAAAAATAATAACAAGGACTCTGTGTGAAAGCACTCTTCGTGTTAGGATTTCAAAAGGTTTTAGAACCTTAATTGTATAATTAGGGACCTCACCCACTATTAAGAATGAACCTAATTATCAAGCTGTGCTAGAAAATTAAGGATAGCTATCTTAATGCCCCATAAAGGGAAACTGAGGTGCGTAGAGATTGAGAGATTGATGCCCCAGCAAACTGCTCTGAAATTAAGGCCCCTGGTGACTGGTTGCTTGTGATAAAGCTGAATTTACAGAACACCTAAATCACCATGATATGGTTGCATATTCTAGAATGGCACTAATCAGGGTGTGGTCCCCAGACCAGCGGCTCTGCATCACCTCGGCAGTGATAGAAATGCAAAGCCGTGGGCCCTGCCCCAGACCTACTGAAATCAGAACCCTTGGGAATGGAGCCAAGACATCAGTATTAACAAGCCCACTCTCCAGATGATTCTGATGTCCACTAAATTTTGAGAGGCTCCAGACCTATTTTAACATATATTTACTTGCTTTTCTCTTTCTTACTACTGTTACTTACTATCATCGCTTACTAGTTTTACTATTTTTTTAGTGAGGATTACAAGTTTTAATATTCTTTATTTTTTTAATTTTTATTTAGATTCTAGTTAGTTAACATACAGTGTAATATTGGTTTCAGGAGTAGATTTTAGTGACTCGTCACTTACGTCTAACACCCAGTGCTCCTCACAAGTGCCCTCCCTAATGCCCATCAACCATTTACCCCATCCTCCACCCACCTCCCTCCATCAACCTTCAGTTTGTTCTCTGTCATTAAGGTTAATATTCTCTAATTACTCACATTTAAGTTTACCCTAGAATCTGAATTATGTGTTAAGTGGGAATTTCATGGAAACACCTTCAACAGAGTCCCTTTTCTCAAGGAATTGGTTTTGGTACGTTTTTCTGCTGTAGGTATGTATTTCACGCCTGCCCCTCTATCTTCATTCAGTCATGATATGTACACTGGTCTGTCCTCAGAAGTGAATTCTGTCTTGGCTTCCCCCATGCCACTGGAGATTCCTAATGACAAACCTCCACATGTTTAACAAACTTCAATTTGTCAGTAGCTTCATTATCGACTGTCAGTCCACTCTTCTGTCTTTGATTTAGAAGAATAAGATGGGATCTTCCCAATGATAACTCCACTTTTCTTTTAGTGATGCTCAAATGCAACCTCTACCTTCGAAATCATCCCTGTCCTCACCAGCCAAGAAGACAACAAAGTATCATCTTGCTGTTTCCACAGCATTAGACACACATCTTTTGCAAAATCTCAGTAGCATTTCCTTCTTTTTTTCTTTATCACTCTTGATTTGCTAGTGTCTTTCTATTTTTTAAAATCGTTCTTTCCACTAGCATTACCAAACCGATCTGATGCCCTCAGCGGTGGACAGAAGAAATGAAAAAATCACCCCAAGGCTTTGGTGGTGGTTTACCATCCTGTGGGAGGCCTGTGACCTTTCTTTGCCATTGTCAGGGTCGCTGTGCTGAACTAAGTCCTTCTTTAGAGATTTTCTTTAGTAGGTTTTCAAAGATTCACTCAGTGGACTGAAATTGTCCCTGCTCAATAGAGATTGATTGTGAACAGTGATTCTGAGAGGCTAATACAGGAGAGAGACCCCCTGCTGGGAAAGCGATCTCCTACTGGGGAGGCGTGTTGGCTGCTATGATATCTGATCATTTTCCTTTCCCTTTTTGATTTCACAGAGGCAAATCCCTACACTTGTGAGGCTGCTTTTAAACTTCTCTGTCCATGGGACCTTTATTAGTTGTTTCACCTTTGCCAATTTTACATGTGTCAGAGTTAACATTGTTCTCTTCTATTTTCCATTAGTGTTTAATATGTCCTGTATTCTTTTCCCTTTATTCCTTCAATTTGTAGCGAGGAAATTTCAAAATGGCAAAGATTTATAATTTCTTTCCCTTGCACTATATTTAAGGAAATTGGATCAAAGGAGGATTTAATGTTTTGCTAAGAAGATCGGTGAGAATTCATGTGAGAAAAGTAAACTTGAATGGCAGCATAGAAATAAAACGGTGTGATGTGGGGGTAGACAGACCTGGAGGTAGTTCAAGGGTGCCTGGAGAGGAGTGAGGGTGAATTAGAACAAGAAGGAACAGGGAGCAGGGACGGGGCGGGGGGGGGGGGGGAAAGAGGTGTTGAGAGCAGGGTTTAGGTGGAGGAGTAAGAAGGGATATTTGCAAACAAAGAGGTAAACTTTGAAGAAAATGAGCAATGGTTCAAGGAGGTGTTCAGGACATCTTGTAATTGGATTTAAAAAAGTAGATGTTCCTTACTCCATTCTACAAAAAGGTCACTAAAATTTTTTAAGTTGCTTTTCAATACTTTGGACCAGATAAGTTTTATTTCTTGAAGAGAATATTGAGAACTTCCTCAGTTATATTTGGATTTAAAATTTCCCTTTTCATGGAAAAGATGCGTAATTTAAAATAAAAAGACACACAATACACATCGAATGGATATAAAACCACATATAAAATGGTTTTAGATGTGCTATTTCCAGTGAATACTTTCTTCTTTTACCTTCCTGTGGTCTTTCCCAGGAGATTTCTCGTTCCTAGGACATGTGCAAGTTTTAGACTGAGAAATCTGTTATTAAAAAAAAAAAAAATCTAACATCACAGGCACTACCTACACTGGCCAAATAATTGTAATCTTCCTTACTCTTGGGCAATATAACATCCTTGGTATGTCTGTGAATGCTGAGATATTGGAGTTGTGTAACATTAGTACCATAGGAGCCGATGTACAAATGAGTGCCCTATGAATATCTATTGATGTTGATAAGGAATTATAAGTTTACAGCTCACATGAAAATTGTCATAAGTGAAAAATGCTGCTGAAATAGTTCCACATTGCATTTTGGAAACAGCAGTATGGAAGAGAAGAACATTTTATTTTAGTTTAATTTTTAATAGATTCACTATTTTATAAAGACAGTTAATATGAAAAAAAGCCCACTATTTTGATAAAATTGTTTATTTAAAATACCTGAAGTTGTTACATTTTATTTTTTTATTTTTATTTTTTTTTAAATTTTTTTTTTTTCAACGTTTATTTATTTTTGGGACAGAGAGAGACAGAGCATGAACGGGGGAGGGGCAGAGAGAGAGGGAGACACAGAATCAGAAACAGGCTCCAGGCTCCGAGCCATCAGCCCAGAGCCCGACGCGGGGCTCGAACTCACGGACCGCGAGATCGTGACCTGGCTGAAGTCGGACGCTTAACCGACTGCGCCACCCAGGCGCCCCAGATTTTAAATAAATATTTAACCTTAGCCTTACTCCTTAACCAATCAATTACATTGAAATATATGGAACCCACCAATTCTTTGGTAATTTTGGAAAATCTTCACACGAGTATTTATGTGTTTAAAGTTTATTTATTTATTTTGAGAGAGAGAGAGAGAGAGAGAGAGAGAGAGAGAGAGAGAGAGAAAACTCATGCGAGTGGGGAGGGGGCAGAGAAAGAGAGAGACACAGAATATGAAGCAGCCTCCAGGCTCTGAGCTGTCAGTGTGAGCCCCATGTGGAACTCAAACTCAGGAACCATTAAATTATGACTCAAGCCAAAGTCAGGCGCTTAACTGATTGAGCCACCCAGGCGCCCCTTGATGCAAATATTTATAGACTATATTTATGGATTCTTTTCCATTGTAGACTGGCAGTATTATTAAGATCACATGTTTTAAAATAAATCCTGATTTGTTCCTAATATGTTGATATGTCCTTTGATTGGAATTCTAACTCTTCAGAGCCGTATCTCTTTACATAGGCTATTAAAATTAATATTTTTCTTTTATTTGAACTCAATGTCAAAGTGACTCTCTTATGATACTTCTTTTTTAAGCCTCTTAAATTTTATTTCAGCATTTGCAGCCAGATTAGTTCTGGTGGCAGCCAACAGCAACATATATTGCCCTATTAGTTACTGCCCATCACTGAACGATGATTCAGTAGACTAGGTTTAAGGCCCCAAGTCATCTAGATCAAAAGGAAAACAATTGCATCATATGGATTGCTTAAGTATACTAGAATTATATTTTCTATATGCTAAAGAAAAGAACATTTTATTTTTCCGGGTCTGAAAGTTGTATACATTTTGGCTTTGCCCCCCCCCCCCAGCTCCCTAAATAACCTTGTCAAAGTCATTTAACCTCTTAGTGTTTGTTTTCTCAGCTGTAAAATGAGGATAATTATCCTTACCTATCTCATAGGGGTGGTGTTCAGATTAGCTAATTAATGATTAGAAAGTGCTACAAAAAAGCTCAGTATCATTAAGGAAAACCTAAGTATTTTTTAGTGCCTTTGGGTAAGAGCGCTACTTAGCAGAAATGATTCCCAACAAGTGTTTGCTAGCCTGATAAACCACCAGCTCCCTCCCTGAGGAAAGATGACTGGTCCTGGGACCTTGTCCTTCACTGCTGTTTTGTTAGCTGAAGAGCACAGAGGCTGTCTGTACAACAAAGGACCCTGGGATCAATGATACATTTCCTAACTCTGATGCATCTGAAGAGCTGTCAAGTGATAGCAAGATATGCCACTTCAGCCTGAAGAAAACATCCCTAACCTCTTCAGAACACAAAAATGCCTGTGGTACGTGGTTACAGTTGCAGCTCGTACTATATCCTTATGCAAAATGAATTCAGCTTTTCTTTGCAGGTTAGGAGATATTTGTTTACATCTTTAGATTTTACCTTTTGCCAGACAGGCTCATCAAGCAATGCATTTTCTCATTATGTTTTTTACATAGGCACTCGTGACACAATGGGCCAAATTGCCTTCTTCACATCTTTCTGAACATTGGATTTCTTGGCACTGAAGAGGGAGAGACATTCTTCGGGGCTTTGCCTAGTTCTTTTCTTTATCTAAGGATGTTTCTGGATTCTACGCACACCTTTCTTCCCCCATTTTCATTGCTCTTTTTGGTATTTCCTTCTCTTTCATTTGTCCACTGTGCTGTTCACTAACTGCTCTCCCTGTTTCCAGTCCATTCTCTGCACAGACACCTGGGTTGTCTTCTATAAAAAAAAAAAAAAAAAGTCTATTGTTTTACTCTTTTGCTTCAAATGTAAAGTGCCTCTTAAGTGGCTCTCCTTACCTTTTGGGACATAGGCCAACCTACTCAGGATGACAGCTGAAGTTTCTCATACACAGGCTACAATCTACCTTTCAGCATCGTTGCCCATAACTCCAGAATTACTGATCCTAGAACCTTCCATTTGTGGAAACGGCTCTACACAACTAATGGTGTTTACTTTGTCTGAAATGTTCTTTCCTCCTGAGTTAAATGCTATTAGTCCATGAAGAATTTGTTCGAACGTCAGCTTTTCTATGAAAACTTATCATCTTTTTCGCTTAGAAAGTGCAAAATCCATTTTTCTTGCAAGATCCTTTATACTTTTTAGGAGAAATTTCACTGGACTTCAGTTGTGTCTTCTGTTCTCTTTAAAGTGTGTGGTGTCGAGCACTGTCCTTGTCTCAGCTTCCTGTTATATTAATTGATGATGTCAGGGATAATGACTTACCTACTAAGTGGGTTTGTTATCAGGATGAAATGAAATGAAATAATGCATGTGAAAATGATTTGCGACATATTAAATGCTGTACAGATGTAAGTTATTATTATAGTACTTATTACTTTGTATTATAGTTAGCTGTATAAATGTATGCTTCCCCTGATGGATTACATATAATCACGTCAAGAGAGGAAACTCTTTTGTAAATAAGCTTTGTATTCCCCAGCATCTATAAGCATGCCTGGGATAAAGTAGTTGTTTAATAAATATTGGTTGAATGCATGAGAGAGAGCAAGACAGAAAGTAAGATAAAAATTCTATGCCTATTTCTAGTCGTGTGTGGATTCTTTCCCTTCCACCGCCCTCACCATTTTTTTCATTTATCCATTCACCAAACACAGTGGACAAGGCATTATCTGTTAGAAAAGGAACATTATGGCATGTTTTTTTAACAGATGTTCACTTTACCTTATTACGTATCCAGAATAAAGAATAGATTTAATTTTTTTTTTTTTACACTGAATCACTCTTGGGGTTGTAATGACAACCGCTTTTGTGGTTTCCTTATTTTCAGAGTATAATTAACCTATAAAATTACTTGATCAAAAAAAACTGTCACATTGATGGAAAAATAAATATTCACTCATCATCAGATATAATCAACTGAACAAGTCTTAACAATGCAGTGAATAAGACTGTTTAGGTCTTAGGAGAATTGTTGATCTTGTTCCAATATCTAGTGGGCATAAAATAATCCTCTTGGCAACTATACTTTTCAAATTACCAGAGAGGCTAAGGGAGAAAAATGACACTAAAATAGAAACTTCCTTTTTTTCCTAGGTTCTATTTACAAGCTTAGCCTTGATCATAGCATGTAAATGCTTTAAATTTTAGGTGGTAGCAAATGGGAAAATAATTAGAAAATTCCATGTGTGTAACTGATTGCTTTTTTCCTACTGTTTCGGGATTCTTTACTTGCAATATTAAATTTTTTATTGTGAACAAATATGAGTAATATTTTTAACATCACTCCATTCAAAAGCTTGCCATGTTTTAGATAATGGTGATTTATTCAACATATCATGCAATGTATTAAAAAAAAACTCAGAAAACAGGTTTGGTGCAAGGGAAGAAGTTACTTGGAAATACGTTTCTTAAAACTTAAAGAATTATATTTTACATAATCCAAAATGCTACTGAGTTCACCATTTGTAGGGCTACTGACAAAGCATTTTTGTAAAGATGGAAGAGTAATTTAAACTTTTCATTAAAAGCCTTTTCAGTCTCCACTGAATCAAGCCAGCTGTTCTTTTCACTTCCTCTTCTATAGCAGCACATCATAAACATTGAGACCAGAGCTCTGGATGACACCAAAACTGCTTATCCACAACTGTCTCCTCCCCAGAAGTCTGACAGAGGATAGCTGGCAAAAGATACAGACAAGATATCTTAATCAGAGCTCCGCGTATTGCTGGATTGCTCGATCTGGAGGAGTTTACCACCTGTGAATAACAAAGCCCTACTGTTTTAAAAGCAATGTTTACTGGGTGGAGAAAAAAAAATTATCTCGGATAGCAGTTGCTCTAGGCTGCTTCTGTGTTCCTCTACAGCTTCTGAGACGACCAAAGCCGAAATCCAGAGTCCACAATTACAACCCCACTGAGGGCTGCGAAAGTTCCTTTACTATCTTCTCTGGTCGCTCCTTTTACCTGTTCCTTCCTTGTCCTTCTCTGGCTTCTCTTCACCCGTTGATCTTCCTAAATGAAAAATTTTCTTTAAGAATCCACCACCGTGGAGTCATCTTTGCAAGCTTTCAACTATGATCCCTAAGAATATAACTTCAAAAATTTGTATTCTCTCAACCCTGATTTTTCTTGTGGCCTCCAGCGTGGTGTGAGTCACTGTCTTTTCCATCTGTCTCCAGTGTCTCCTCTGGTCTAATCTATCTCACACCCTGCTGTTCAATGTAATCACCCTGAAGCATGTCTCTGGTAATGTCTCTTCCCTGCTCAAAACTACAAGGTCTCTTTACTGTGTAAAGGAGAGAATCCAAGTGTTCTAAGAGAAATTTGGGGTGCTTCTCAATTTGTCTTCTGCTTTTTGCTTCCAATCTTATTTTTTCTCTTTTATGTTTCCTCTAGGACAGTGCTGTCCAATGGAAATATCATATGAGCCAGACATGTAACTTTGAATCATTTGGTAGCCCCATTAATATAAAAGTAAATATAAACAGATGAAAATGTTTAATAATCCATTAGATTTATACAATTTACATATGTTGGTATGTCTATATAACTTATTATATTCATAGTATAGGTCTTATATTTATATTTAAAGATGTTTTATAAATACATAAATGATATAAGTGATATAGATCATATAGTCAATATTACAAATCTGTAATTACATACATATATAGTAGCCAGCTTCCAATATGACCCTTATTGATCTTTGCCAACATCAATGGCTCTAGAATTTCCTCTGTGTAATTCCCTTTCCCACTGTATCAGGGTTGGTGGGATGACCAATAGAGAATGCAGATGGTATGTCACCTCTCAGGGTAGGTGTATAAAAAGGCTTGTGGCTTCTGCCTTGTTCCCTCTTGCATCATTCATTCTGGGAGAAGTCAGCTGCCATGTTAAGAGGGTACTTAGGCAGGCCTGTGGAGAGGCCCATGTAGAGAGGAATTGAAGCTTTTTGCCAACACCCAGCGGGGAACTGAGGTCTCCTGCCAATAGCTGCCGAAGTGATCCATCATGGAGCAGATTGTCCAGCCACAGTCAAGCTTCAGATGACAACCACCCCAGCTGACAGCTTTATTGCAAACTCATAAGAGAACTTGAGTCAGAACAACACGGCTAATCCACTTCCATATTCCTGACCCTCCAAGACTGTGTGAGGTAATAAATGTTTGTTGTTTATAAATCCAGAATTTCTCAGTCATTTGCTGTGCAAAAGTTTAAACTAATGCAGGCATGGGTACTTGCCAGAGGAGTGCTGTTGTGACAAAACCCAAAATGTAGGAGTGGTTTTGGAAACAGGCAGTGGATAGGAGCTGGAATATCTTTAAGGACAGTGTTACCAAAAGCTTAGAGAGCCTTGTAAAATCTGTTTTTAGAAACATGTTATTCTTTGAGCAGCTGTGAATGAGGGCCTAAAGGAAACTGAGGAAAGTCTTGTTATATGATATCAGGAAGTTTATCAATACTGTTGCTTATAGTAACCTGGAAAGAAGAAAATGTGCCCAATGAATTGAGTGATGTAGCTAAAAAGATTTTCAGGCAAAGTAGTGAAGGTGCCAACTGGATTCTTCTTGCTGCTTATAGTAAAGGGAGCAGGAAAGAAATAAACTAAAGGAGTGACTGTTAAACAGAAAGGAACAAGACCTTGATGCTTTTGAAAATTCCTAGCCTACCGTGATGGTGAACGATGTGCAGATTTAAGAAAGATCTTATAAGCAGAGATCCAATCCAGGATACTGTCAAGAAAATATATGGTTCAAAGATGATGTTGTGGATGAGACTCTGAAATCCTTTGTGAAGACCTCAGAAAGATCACAGGTATTGCCTCAGAGGGCAGTACTGTTCAGTCCAGATGAAAGTCCCTCTCAAAGGCTTCTGCATATACCTGGAAACTCTCCAACTGCACAGCTTCTAACACGTAAGGACCCTTGTCCCTCATCCATCTCAGGAGAAACTCGAGAGAGAAAGGACTCATTTTGAATGGAAACTGGTGCAGCCACCCTGGAAAACAGTATGGAGTTTCCTCAAAAAGTGCAGCAATTGTACTACTAAGTATTTACCCAAAGGGCACAAAAATACTGCTTCAAATGGGCACATGCACCCTGATGTTTATAGTAGCATTATCAACAATAGCCAAATTATGGAAAGAGCTCAAATGTCCATTGACTGATGAATAGATAAAGAAGATGTGGTATACATATATAATTGAATATTAGTCATAAAAAGAATGAAATCTTGCCATTTGCATTGATGTGGATGAGACTAGACTGTATTATGCCAAGTGAAATAAGTCAGTCAGAGAAAGGCAAATACCATATGATTTCACTCATATGTAGAAATTTAAGAAAGAAAACAGATGACCATAGAGGAAGGGGAAAAAAAAGAGAGAAGGAAGCAAACCGTGAGAGACTGTTAACTATAGAGAGTGATTTGAGTGTTGATGGAAGGGAGGTGGGGGGATGGACTAAATGGGTGATGGGCATTAAGGAGGGCACTTGTTATGATGAGCCCTGAGCGTTTTATGTGATGAATCACTAAATTCTACACTTGAAACCAATTTTACCATACATGTTAACTAACGAGAATTTGAAAAACAATTGAAATAAAAAAAAAAAAAAAAGAAAAGGACTCATTTTGAAAGGCATCAGAGAATGTGACTTTTGTCTAATGGAAAAAATGCTAAGAAGAATCACAGGAGATACACAAAGTTTTAAAGACAATTATATTCACAGATGCATTGCCAACTTGGAGGAAAAGTTACAGAGATAATATGAAATAGATAGAGAACTTTCAACCCCTGGAATTCTCCAGGTTGGTAGGAGACAGAAATCTACATAGCTGAAAACACAGGTCTGTTTCTTGAAAAAGGAAGGATGAGTCAATGGGTAGAACCGAGAGGTCTGAGAGTAAAGCTGAAAGCCACGGACAATGACTTCTGGGAAGGAATGGGACCAAGTCAAGACACATCGAACATATGCCCGGCTCAATTTTAGGAATGTTGTAGACTCGTGACTTCTTCGTGCTTCTTCCCCCTTTTCAAATAGGAATGTCTGTTGTGGTGAAATTATGCCTGCCCCACCATTGTATATTACATGTGCCGGGGCCATAGAACTCATCTCTTTTGCTCACAGGTCTTCTGATAAAGAGGAACTGTACCGGAGGAGATGTACTTAAGAAGCCAGACCCGCATAGTTCCATCTGCATCTACACATAATCTAGAAGACAAGAGTCTAAATTTAACTTGTTACCATGAAAGGATGAACTTTGGGGTCCCTGGGGAAAGAGTACACATATTTTGCATGTGAGAAGAATATAAATAATTTGTAACCAAAAGGTGGACTGTGTTCAGTACATCTCTTCCCTTCAAGGGGTAGAGCCAAATTGCTCTTTGCTTGAGTGTGGACTGGACTTAATGAATAGTTTCCACTGGATAGAATAAAGCAGAGATGATGGTGTTCGACTTCAGAGACTAAGTCATCAAAGGTGTAGGGAAGAAAAACCTTTCCTTTCTTCCCTTTTAGATTTTTTGGCTGGTCTAATAATTCAATTGACCTAAGACACATTAACAGAAGAAAAACAAATTTAATTTTGTATGTATGGGAACTCATAAAAATAAGAGACTCAAAATAGTGACCAAAGAAGGAAGCTTTTATATGTATTAGACAAAGAACAATACATTTGCGAAGAATTGAGAGGACAAAGAATTTGGGCTTGGTTTAGCAAATTAACGAAGAAGTAACGAGGTTTTTTTATATAGCCTTCTAGGTCCCGAATTCCCTATCTCTGGTAAGAATAGTGCTTTCTACTCTCCAGGTGCTGGGAAGGTAACTTTCACATGGGAATTTATTTCTTGCTTTCAGGGAGACAGAGGAAGGTCAGAGTGTCTTTCTTGCACCAGCTATTTCTTAAGTAGCCTTAATTCAAAATGATCAATATGCCACAGTGGCATATTTTGGGGTGGCCTGACCTGAGCCCCATCAAAGGTATTACATCTTCCTATTTGCTTTCTCTCTTTGATCACACACTCTGTGGGAAGTCAGCTGCCATAAATGAGGACTCTCATCTATGATGATGGTTCATGTGGCAAAGAGTTGAGGTCCCTGACAAACGGCTAGAAAGGAACTGAGGTCTGCCCACAGCAATGCGAGTGGTCTTCTGGCAAAGGGATCCTCCAGCCACACTCATGTTTTCACGTGTCCAGCCCTGACTGGCATCTTTATTGTTACCTCATGAGTGTTCCTAAGCAAGAATCACTCGCAGATTCCTGACCCACAGAACTGTGAGATACCTAATGTTAGTGTTTTAAACTACAACGTTTAGGGTAACTTGTCATGCAGTAATGTATTAGAATACATTTTATAGTCGTTTAAAAATACTTCAAAAATCTAGTGTATATTTTACACTTAAAAAACATTTCAGTTTGGATTCACTTTGAGTGTTCCATAGCCATATGTTATTAGTGGCTACCATATTAGACAGGGCAGAACCTAAAGGAAATAACTGCATCTACGTGAATTTAATGCACTCAAAGTTTCACATTTCCAGATGTAGTTTCATTGTTGTTGTTTGTTTGTTTGCTTAGAATGTCTTTTTATCCCTTCTCCATCTGGTTACCATCCCCTCATTCTTAAGATCACATCCTATTATTCACTTTTTTAATAATTTCTTTCAACCACTCAGAATTAATTATTACTTTCTTCTTTCTTAGCACAGTTCTTATAATTGGTTACATGTGTCTCTTTTCTTCTGGACTGTGAGGATCTTGAGGGCAAGATTTATGTGTTTGGTTTTTTAAGAAAAATCTTTGCATGTGCATAGCTTGCTGCTTAAACTTAGTGGCCAATAAATATTTGTTAACATAAATGGTAGGCACTAGACAACTCCTTGGCAATGATGTTGTGGAAGTGGTTCTTGCATTGCCTGAAAAATTGACCTGCAAGATCCCTAACAATTGTCAATATCCTATAAAATGCATCATAGATGTAGTTCCTACCTGAGGGCATATAAACAGAGGGCATATTTCTCTCCCCCAAATAATTGTGTGCAGGTTTGTTATGCAGAGCATAAATAATTGAGTGAAGAGGGTTGCCCATTAGTCACTGAAGATTGCCTCTGTGAAGAAAGTCCTGTTTCACAATTCCGTTCCTCTCTCCCTAGGAAGTGGCCCTTGTGCCAGAATGAAAATTGTGCTTCGGATCTTCCTATGAGCTGAAACCTCTACTAAGCATTTTCAATATTTTATTGTAGATGCTTGAGGCAGAAATCAAACAGCACCAATCCTAGGTCAGTAGAGAGTTACTTCTTTTCTTTGGTTTATGAGAAAAGGATCTCATTTTTGTTTTCTGTTGGTGAATATTCTTCAAATGCAAGGATAACTTACAAAAGCAAGTTAAAGAGAATGAACACAGTGTTTCAGATACAGCGTGACTAAGCAGGATGTAGAAATTAGAAGAATCTTACCCGGGGACTATCGGTAAATTCTTTCCTTTTTCTTTCTTCTTCTTCTTCTTCTTTTTTTTTTTTTTTTTTTTTTTTTTTTTATAATTTTGCAGAGACAGGAAAGCAGATGGAGGCAAAGATACGAGTCTCATCCTGGTGGGTTATTGTTCCAAACAGTAGCATGAGAGAATTATCTGACCACTTGAGCGGTGAACTTCCTCTCAACATTGTGGGATGACCCAGATACTGAACTTTTGTCTCTTGCTCTTTACCCCCTTTTCAACTCTGAGATGATAGTGCAGCCTTGGGGGGTCATCAAATGGATTGATTTTCCTGGAAATTTTTACTAGTAAAGTACAGCTTTCAGATTTTTTTTTTCTCCCCCCAAAGGAAGGATGCCAGAAGCAGCATATCATGTTCTTGTCATGTTAGTGCATCATAGAAATATTAGCATCCTGGATGAGAAAGCTATGAAAGCCAGGGGCTGAAAGCTCAGCGATCCATATGGTTTACAATATACACCCTTAGGCAGGGCTTGTGGGTTGTGTGGTTGTTTAAAAGAAAAAAGGAAAAACAAAAAAAACAAAACAAAAAAAAACAAAAAAAAAAAAAACCCAAAAACCAAAACCAAACCTAAACAAAGAGAAACATGTGAAAAGCGACTTTCTTATGTGGGAAATCAGGGTGGGGGACTCTGTTCTTTATAGCTGATTTCCTATGCCTGCAGTGCCCCTAAGCTTGTCACCCAATTACTCATAGAGGGAGTCTGCACAGGCTCACATGGGCACCCCCACAGGAAGGCAAACTGAGAGCTATTTCCGTGTCCACCTCATATTAATTTGTACAAGGGAAATTACTGCAGACTAATGGAGTACCTTCTTTCCATTTGTGGCTTCTCCGTCAGTTTTCAGCAAGGAAAGCATAGGACAGGAAATTTGCTTTACAAAAACCACCTCAAACTTTGCAAAGTACTCTTAACTCCCGGTGCTTAGAAAATTAAGATTTCCTTCTCCTCTAAGTTCATGTTAGCTTGTTTTCAGAGAAAGTTCAGGTTTTGTTCTCTCACCAAAAATTTCCCATTGAGATAATACTGAATATAGTCACTCCTTGTCAAATTTAGGGAGTGATATAAATAATGATAGTCTTGCATCATTGATTATAAGTTCAGGAATAAAACCATTTATTTTTTTTTTTATTTTTTTTTTTCAACGTTTATTTATTTTTGGGACAGAGAGACAGAGCATGAACGGGGAAGGGGCAGAGAGAGAGGGAGACACAGAATCGGAAACAGGCTCCAGGCTCTGAGCCATCAGCCCAGAGCCTGACGCGGGGCTCGAACTCACGGACCGCGAGATCGTGACCTGGCTGAAGTCGGACGCTTAACCGACTGCGCCACCCAGGCGCCCCAGGAATAAAACCATTTAAATTGTATATCATCAAGACATGAATTTATACTTGTACAAATAACATTACTGTCTAAATTTATGTGATACAGGAAAAATAAAGACATTCTCAGATGTTGTCTAAGAGACCACAGACTAAGAACATGTAGGTTCGATTATTTGGTCATATAAATCTGATCAATTTATCTAAATCTATTCATAAAACCCATGTATGTTTTACAGATACTAATACTATGCTTATTTCTGAAGATTAATTTTTTGTTACAATTCTTTGCCAGAACTGTGTAAAGCATGCTAAAAATAAAGATTATCTATGCTGTGTTTAGCCAGACCTTTGAAATTATCAACATTAACATGAACTTGCCCTTCAGTTTCAGAGTATCTTAAAAGTACTCTTTTTTTTTTTTTTCACAGTTTTTTCTTTCATATATGACCCTGTTTATCTAGACTAGAAGGTTAGTTTGGAAGAAAAATTAAACCATCAGATGCAAACCAGTAAATATGTGAAGAAATAAAAATCATGCGTTTGCCAGTTTGTAGTTTCTTGAGATTGAGGTGGCCCTTTGCTAATCTTGAACCTAAACATTGATTAAATCAGTCTGGAAAGTTCCATCATGA
Source organism: Leopardus geoffroyi (assembly GCF_018350155.1). Taxonomy (NCBI): domain Eukaryota; kingdom Metazoa; phylum Chordata; class Mammalia; order Carnivora; family Felidae; genus Leopardus; species Leopardus geoffroyi. The sequence goes on from NC_059328.1 coordinate 69,258,569, forward strand.
TCCTCCATGTTCTCTAGGTTTGTTTCGGGATAATTTTAAGCTACCAGATGACTGTGGTCTTCCATGTCTCCTAGAATCTAATAGGTACTTAATTAATGAGTATCATCTTGATGATCATGGGGTTAATGAGAATATAGAAAACTCAGCATGCCAAAAGGGGAGTGCAAGGTTAATGCATGGTATATCTGATCTTAAATATCTTAAAGCAGTTGCTATAACCTGTGGTGATACCGTATAGAGTCCTAGAACTAATGGCAAAAAAATCCTGACTAGTTCCTTCATCTTCAGAAAGAATGGTTAGACATGTTATTATGCTTTCTGAAAATACATGAAATCATGATTACACATGCATATGTATCAACTAGATATTTGTCCATCTCACAGATGAGAACCAGAGGCAAAATGTACTATCACATGACTCTAAAACTAAACCTGAGTTGTGGAGATTATTTCTTAATATGCATTTTAGACTTACCGAGATAACAAAAAAAAATGTTCCTCTGTGTGCCTTGGTTTTCTAACTTCTAAGGTAGAATAGGCCTAACTTTTTTTTTTTATTTTTCAGGAGCAAATTAGCTTCAGGAAGCATGAAAAGAGAAGTTCCCTTTTTTTACTTCTTTTTTACTTTTGATATCTTTATTCTCTTTATTTTAATATGGCATAAATCTGAATTCCTCCCATATGCCCTAAATAGAACAATGAAATTATCACCACCACCACCCCCCCATTGCCTCTCCACATATACCTGGAAAGGAAAGGAAAGTCACATTTGAACCAGGTGTTTGGGGCCAGTGGTGGGGAGAGAGATGCTAGAATAGCTACAGATGGATTGAAACTGTGAATGGGCAACAGGGCTGCTCAACCCTGGTGGTTTCAGTGTCTGAATGAGCTTTAGACACTGAAAACCAGGGGTGGACATCTTCAATTTTATCCTCCAATCCAACTTGAAGCAGGAGAGAGCATTTACCAGATTATACCGAAAGGATTTTAGGATCTTCGTTTATACAAATCATGCGTGTTTATACCATCAGTTTTAAACACAGCAGAGAGCTAAGAGTTTGCTGCAAAGTTTACAAATGATTATAAAGAAATCTAGTATATAAATATACACTATATAAATCTAGTATATAAATATAAATATACTATGTATATTAAATGTTTATTTTGAGAGAGAGAGAGGAAAAAGTGTGAGTGGGGGAGGGTCAGAGAGAGAGGGAGAGAGAATCCCAAGGAGGCTCCACTTTGTCAGTGTAGAGCCTGACATGACGCTCTATCTCAGGAACCCTGAGATCATGACCTGAGCTGAAATCAAGAGTTTGATGCTCAACTGACTGAGACACCCAAGCACCCCTAGTGTGTGTGTGTGTGTGTGTGTGTGTGTGTGTGTGTGTGTGTGTATATATATTATATTTTAATATTTCAACCCCATACATTTTCAAGGGGGTGGTGCAAACCTCCTTCCTCTCTCTATTGGTCTCTTCTTTCCCACTATCTTGTTTTTCAGATTTCTCCCTGCCCCATTTACTGCATATACCTGGAGTTTGATTTGGGCTGTTACCAATGAAGTTGGTTTCCAGGTTTTATAAATGCCCCTCACTCATTTTCTCCTTGTATCTTTACAACCATTTTAACAGTCTTGTTGGTGGGTAAGTAATGATGAAAGGTAGCAGGCAAGTGACCTCTTATATATTTCTGGAGAAGTAATTAGTGAGTTGGACCCCCAGAGACACGGGTGATATATTACAGCTTGTAGGTGGTTTGGCATTGCACGCATTACTCCGCCCACACAACTCTCATCAACTTATGTATCTTAAAGCAGAGGTAAGACAACAGCAGCAGATGGGAGAAAATGAGTTTATAAACAGTATGTGTGTGCTTTCTGGGTTGACACGGAGAATCTATAGACATTCATTACATACTTAATGTCACAGTGACAACTGATGGTGGAAGTAGATAGATTTCAGTAAACCCTTTAATGTATATTTCAACAAACACTGATAAGGAACTCTGAGCTTGGATTTCACAATAAGAAAAAATAAATAATGCAAACTAGGCGTACTCAGTCTTCACCTTCCCCTAAGGGTGGCCAGACTTGATATTATCTCCAGAGACATTTACTGTGGCATAAGTGTGACCAGAAAACTGAACTGCAGAGCAGTGTATTACTTAGAATAGTAAAGATAGCAGTGCTTATTTCCATGCAAATGCTCCATTTCCTGTTGACAATGTCAAGCTAAATATTTAATTGATCTCATTAAACATGTTCAGGTATTTTTACATCACAGGTTGTGAATTTAAAATGAGACCATATTGATTAAGATAAGGCACCGGAATAAAAATTCTTCTAACCCTGTCATGAGCTCTCATAAATATCTTGGGTGAAACCACTTAGCATTTCTATATCTACAGTTCTCAGGCCAATTTCCAAATTGTTAATCAGGAATGATGGACAGCATGTTTGGCCTGGATAGGGAACAGATACTGAGCTCCAAATGTATTTCTTAATCCTATAATGGGAATGAATGGAATGCTAATTTAATCCCCCACACCATCTTCCTATCCACGTTCTGGTTTCTGAAGAGTAAATGCTAAAACCTAACTTGCATTCCACCACTACTCATTCAAAGCCTGACTCACATCACTAATTGATCATAGCACTCTTGGCTCTTTGACTCAGATGTTGTGTCAGAATTCTTGGCAACATAGATCTCTAAGAAGCCACTCTTAATAGTTCAGAACTGGCTCCTGAGATGAAATCTATTTCATCATTGCCATTTCAATTCTAAATTGCCATACTGGCTTCTTAGCTCCTTACAGACTGACCTTAAATCTCCACAATTTATAAGAAAAGCTCATATGGACCTTCCCTGACTTCTGGATAATAGGAAACAGATTCTTGTCTTGGTTTTGTTTTGTTTTGTTTTTGTTTGCTTGTTTGTTTGTTTGTTTCTCCTTTCTAGTAGAGGACAGAGTCTCGGCTATCTATTTGTGCTTTGAGTCCCAACCTATTTCTCAGTCCAATTTTTAGTACCAAAAATAAAATAGACCAACAGAGAAAAGCTACTATTAAAGGCCAAAACATACTCCTGTCTTACCCTTTGTTTTCCCTGATAACTATAGTTACAACCGCCTATAGATCTCCCTTCAGCAGAGGATATCTATTGTCTACCATATGCTTCAGTTCTCCAATGTTCTGCTCTCATTTTTTCTTCTCTGACTAACAAAAGTCAAGCAAACAAAAATCACCCATGTTTTGTGGGGCTGGGAAGAAGTTGCTGGGGAATGAATGAACGAAGAGTAGTGATGACCTCAGCTTAGTTAATATTCATCCACCCATTAACTTATTTGGTAACTATTGAGCACCTGTGATATGCCGGTAATGGTGAGCCTGACAAGAATGCAGCAGTGAGCCAAAAAGGCTTAAAAAGCTTAGGGTCTAAAATTGAAGGCGGGGGGAGTGGCGGGGATTGATCAAATAACACACAAGCATGTAAGTATAAACCGTGATAAGGCTACTAAAGAAAAGTAGAGGGACTTGGAAAAACAGCAGTGAACAGATCTAGTCTGGCAGGTCAGAAGAGGCTTTTCTGGGGAATGTAAGGTTGAAGCAAAAACTCTGGAGACTGAATAGGATTTAATCAGGTGGAGGGTAGATGTGGGGGAATTAAGAAGAGCCTTGCCGGCAGAGGGAATAGATGTGCTGAGTCCTGGAGGCAAGAAGGTGTATGGTGCCATTGACAACTTGATTGTAAATAGAAGGCAGAGTGAGGTAGGATGCTAGTAAGAGGCGAAAGATTTTGCTGGGGAGAGAAGCCCGGCCTAGATAGACAATGTAGGTATTTGTGGATCATGTCAGTGGGTGCAGCGTAAGTGTCTTAAACAAAGATATCACATAGTGGAGTTTTGTTGTTGTTAGTTGTTTGTTTGAGATCACTACAATTTTGGGGAAGAAAGTGAAAAAGGACAAGAGTGAATATCAATAGCCCAGTTAAGAGGCTATTGCATTTTTCTAGGTGAGACGTTATGATAGCTTGGACAAAGGTAAAGGCGATGGACCTGAAGAGAAGTAGACAGATTCAAGAGATATTTAGAGGGAAAACTCAATGGGTTATAAGATACTGGAGGTGGAGGGCCTACCTGGAAAAGTAGGGGTTAATGATGATTGTAAAATATTACCTTGCACCTTTGGATTGAATATCTTCCTATTCCCTAAAATAGGATGCACTGGGGAAAGACCAGGTTTTGAGGATTGAGGGCATGGCTTTTTTTGTTATTGGTGCGCCAGTGAGTTTTCCAGATAGAGTTGGCAAACAGACAGATGGATGTACTGATCTGGATCACTGTGGAGTGAAACGTAAATAGGAGGGTCATTGACATATATCCCTTCATTTTCTGATTACTTCCAGAAAGATTCATGCAACTCAATTAAGACTTCTTCCTGTCTAGCTGACCGTACATAGGTTGAGTTTCCCTATTACAGACAGCTTTCCTATGTTGTAAAGATGAGTTGGCTTCTAAATGATCAGACAGACTGAGAGATGGTAGGAGTGTGGGGAGATTTGCTGACATGTGTTGAGCAAATACTATGTGCCAAGTATTAGACTAGCTACTTTATTGACATTGTCTCATTTAATCAGTCTCACACCTGGGGAATACACACCGTTACAAAGATGAGAAAACTTGGGCCCAGAGAAATTGAAGAACTTAAATTCTTTCAGCAATTAAAGTATAATTCTGAAGACCCTTGCTCTTTCCACTGTGACGTTTGGTCACAGGCTTCAAAACTGTAAGTAATTATATGACAGTGTATCAGATATCCAAATGCAGCGTATCAGATATTATCTTTTTTCTTCCACTTAGAATATAACCTAATGCTGAATCAGACTTTAAATAAATTTGCTACCAGATACAACTTATAAGAATGTCAATATAAAAGTAGCTATTCACCAAAATTTTATTGAATACTAACTATATGCAAAGGAACTGTATTACTAGTGCATTGAGACTACAAATATAAACAGTTGAGGCTCCATACTCTCATTTTACTCCTCATTTAGTAGGAATGACAAAGCAATATGGTAGTGATATTTATCAATAGCTACCTAAGTGCCAAGCATTTTTGTGCTAATTGTTTTACATGGTTTTTCTCAATTCATCCTTATTATGTAATTATGAGATAGGTAGGCATTATGTTCTCTGTGTTACAGATAAGGAAAATGAAGTTCAGGGTTACACAATCAGTACATTGTCGACTTAAGTTTTGGATTCAGTTCTGTTGGGTCCCATATCCCAAATGTGTGATGAGATTATTTTCTCACTCTCTCACTCTGTTTCTCCATCTCTGTCCTTTATTTTATTTTTTAAAATTTTTTAATGTTTTATTTATTTTTGAGAGAGAGAAAGAGACAGAGTATTAGCAGGGACAGGGCAGAGAGAGAGGAAGACATAGAATCCGAAGCAGGCTCCAGGCTCTGAGCTGTCAGCACAGAGCCTGATGCGGGGCTTGAACTCGTGAACCATGAGATCATGACCTGAGCCATAGTCGGATGCTTAACCGACTGAGCCACCCAGGCATCCCATCTCTCTTCTTTAGATTAATAGTTGAAGACCACATCATGGGTTCTCCTAGTTACCGATACCATGGTAAGAAAAAAAAAATGAAGAGTCATGCTAATGTTACTTTCTGGAAAGAGAGAAGATATTGAGTTCTATTTTTTAAATGTTTTAAAGCTTACTCTTATTGGGGAAGATAAGTGTATGTATTTACTAAATGTACTAATAAAATCTTATACATTTTTTTCCATGAGACTGAGAACTGAAAACCATTGTAATAAAATGCTGCATTTTATTTTATTTTAAAGTTTATTTATGCATTTTGAGAGAGAGAGAGAGAGCAAGCATGTGCATGCCTGAGAAGGAGGGGGGCAGAGAGAGAGAGAATTCCAAGCAGGTTCCCCACCATCAGTGCAGAATTGGATGCAGAACTCAAACCCATGAGATCATGACCTGAGCTGAAAATAAGAGTTGGATGCTTAACTGACTGAGCCACCCAGGTATCCCAGAAAATGCATTATTTTAGATATCCTTATTAGTTCAGAATCTAAGGAGGTTTCATATATTGCCTTCCTTATGAGGACCACAATTTATTTTATAGGCTTTGTGCCACCTCTTATTTTATTTCAGGTTTACAGATTTTAGAATTTTTCCATATTTATTTTCCCCTGAAACTAGATATTGTCAAAGCACACATCAAATTTTGAAATTATTTTCCTTCTACTTGTTGGGGGCACTTTTGAACCAAAGATATTCCAATTTAAATAGCTTATATTCTGAAGTTTGGCTGTTGCTTTGTTTGGACTGTCAGTGGGAAAGAAGAAAAAACTCTCTTTTTATTAGGTTGATCACTTGGCTACAGTGATTCCTATTTCTGAAACACAAAGGAAAATGTGTAAAAGAGGCCAAAGTTCTTATAATGGTTTACAGATATGGCTTTTTATATTTAAAACATTCAACATTAATGCTTCATGAAATCAAATGTTTATACTATTTAATCATAGTCTGAAGTTAAGGGGAGCTTCTAGTTGCCCTTAACTGGCTTTCAAGCCAAAGCAACATATATTTGAAAGTAAAACCTTTAATAAGCAGAGCTTTCTGCTACTTTCTAATATTCTGAATCCCATGCATATACATATGCCACATTATTCAAAACAATTTCATATTATGTAAAGAACCATTGTGCAGCTGTACGTTGTACATTTGTGCACTGGTACCCCACTAGGCACTGGACCCTATGCTTAGGCAATGTCTGTGCATAGAGGGTGTCGTACAATCTCTGTTCCAGAAGCTCACAATCTATTGAGGGAGGGAGGCAGAAAAAACAAGTACTCTGATACTAAAAGCTAACTAATCAAACAGCATGACTTAGTTGTGTACAATATATAGAAAGCAGACAGCTTAAGAGTAGAGGGAGGGAGAATAGAAGAGGGGACGAGGAAAGAAGAAGGAAGGGAGATAAGGAGGATGGAGAAGGGGAAAGGGAAGAAGGAAGGAAACAAGGAAGATAGAAGGGAAAGAGCAAAATCTACTGAAGCACAAAGTATTACTACCACCCTTCCCTCCAAATAAGCATGCATTATGCTCATTCATGATCATGTATGCTTGTGCACCTATGTGTGTGTATCTTTGGGGCACATTCACAGAAGTTAAATTAATAGGTTTTAATATACAGGCATGCTTAGTTTAGCTACCACCAGGTCCTTTTCCAAAATGACTGCATCCGTGTTCAGCCCAATAGCAGCAAACAGAGCAGCAAAAAAGTTCACATTTCCCCATTCTGATCAGCACTTGCTATTTTTATTGTTATTTGAATTTTATTTCCCTTATTTCTTATGCAGTTGAGTAGTTTTCCAAATACCAATTAACCCTTTTTATTTTCCTATTGTCTCTTCTCAAGGTCTCTTCGTTAAATTTTCTGCTCCATATATGAATTCTTTGTCAGTTATGTACTTTACAATATTCTTCATCTGGTGGGTCCCGCATCTTTTTAAAACTAGGTCTGTGGTAGAATTTACTTTATAACTTTGATTGTATGTATTTATTCCCCAAATTTGCTGATTTTTATAGTTTCCTTTTCCTTGATCTTTACAATCACATCCTGTATTTCTTTGTCTGTATTTTACAATTCCAGTATCTGATGTCCTTGTGGAATCTAAATCTGTTGCTGTTTTATAGTCAGGGTAGTTTATTGCCTTGTGTTCTTGGTAGTCTTTGGTGCCGAGTTCATTGTGACTGCTTAATCTATAGGAATCCTGTAGCTCAAGGAGACCCTTTGTTCCAGAGAAGTTTTTCATCTGTTTTTTTTTTTCTTTTTCCATGATGATTATGCAGTTACCACAAAATGCAAAAATGTCAGAGTGTACGTGTTTCTTCATTCACATTTTGGGCATTTTCACAAAAGCTGAATTTATTCTGATCATTTTAAGTGAAAATAAAATCCCTAGGGGCAGTTCAGACATTTCTGGGAAATATTTAAAAGAGTATTGAGGGGTGCCTGGGTGGCTCAGTCAATTAAACCTCTGATTCTTGACTTCTGCTCAGGTCATGATCTCATGGTTCATGGGTTCGAGCCCCATGTTGGGCTCTGTGGTGACAGCATGGAGCCTGATAGTGATTCTCTCTCCCTCTCTCTCTGCCCCTGCCCTGCTCACACACACAGTCTCTCTCTCTCAAAAAAAAAAAAATTACATAAATAAATAAATAAATAAATAAATAAATAAAGGTACTGAGAGTTACCTGAAAGACATGAATATAGAACATCAATTAAAGTATGCTATATTCTAAGTGTGTTAGTGTCTTTTAAGAATTGGTGTTTATGGAGACCAGGCAGTATTGTGGGGAAAATGTTGCCTATTGAAATAATGTGTTTGACCTTTGGGGTAATGTTTTCTGAATTCTGTGCTGGTTCTTAATGCTAATTTGATGATATTTTCTATCATCTTATATATATATTTTTAATAAATGAGATTGATGCAACAGAAAGATATTAAATTCCTACATTAATTTAAATGTAGAAGCTGCCACTCGCTATCTAGATCTAGTTGATGAATGCAGGTGGCTACACTAAACAACAGATTTTCAGTGTAGACAAAATAGCCTTAGAGTGGAATAAGATGTCATCTAGGACTCTCATAGCTAGAGAAAAGTCAATGCGTGGCTTTCTTTATAACTTCAAAGAACTGGCTGACTATTGTTACGGGCTAACGCAGCTACTGACTTTAAGTTGGAGTTGCGTTGGGGTGCCTGGGTGGCTTAGTTGGTTGAGTGTCAAACTTTGGCTTAGTCATGATCTCAAAGTTTGTGAGTCCAAGCCTCTCATCGGGCTCATTGCTGTCAGCGTGGAGCCCGCTCCTGATCCTCTCTCTCTCTTCCCTTCACCTGCTTGCACTCTCTCTCTCAAAAATAAATAAAATATTTTAAAAAATTAAGTTGGAGTCACTTCTGATTGGCCATTCTGAAAATTATGTTAAATCTACCCTGTGCTCTAGAAATGGAACAACAACGTCTCACTGACAGCATGTTTGTTTACAACATGTGTACTGAATATTCTAAGCCTCTTGTTGAGACCTACTGCTCAAAAAAAAAAAAAAGATTTCTTTCAAAATATTACTGCTCATTGACAATGCAACTGGGCATTCAACAGCTCTGATGGATATGGACAAAGATATTAATGCTGTTTTCGTGCCTACTGTCATAATGTACTTTCTGCCACCAAGGAGTAATTTTGACTTTTAAGTCTTATTATTTAAGAGATACATTTCATAAGGTTATAGCTGCCATAGACAGTGATGCCTTTGATGGATCTGGGTAAGTAGATTGAAAACTTTCTGGAAAAGATTCACCATTCTCAATGCCATTAAGAGCATTTGTGATTCATGGGAAGAAGTCAAAATGTCAACATTAACAGGATTTTGGAAGAAGCTGGATGACTTTGAGAGTTCAAGACTTCAGAGGAGGCAGTAACTGCAGATGTTGTGGAAAGAGCAAGAGAACTAGAATTAGAAGTGGAGCCTGAACATGTGACTGGATGGCTGTAATCTCATGATCAAACTTTCACGGATGAGGAGTCGCTTCTTACAGATGAGCAAAGAAAGTGGTTTCTTGAGATGGAATTGACTCTTGGTATAGGTGCTGTGACAATTGCTGAAATGGCAACAAAGGATTTATAGTATTACATAAATTTCATTGATAGAGCAGTGGCAGGCTTTGAGAGGATTGACTCTAATTGTGAGAGAAGTTCTATGGGTAAAATGCTATCAAACAGCATCGCATGCTACAGAGAAATTTTTTTGTGAAAGGAGGAGTCAATTGAGGCAGCAAACATCATTGTTGTCTTATTTTAAAAAGTTGCCACAGCCATCCCAACCTTTGGCAACCACCGCCCTGGTCAGCCAACAGCCATCAACATCAAAGGCAAGACCCTCCACCAGTAAAAAATTACCACATGCTGAAAGCTCAGGTGATTGGTTAGCGTGTTTTGGCTTAAACCATTTTTTAGTTAAGGTACATACATTGTTTCTTTAGGTGTAATGCTACTACACACTTAATAGACTATAGTATAAACCTAATTTTTATATGAAGTGGGAAGCCAGCCAATTCATTTGACTAGCTTTATTGCCATGTTTGCTTTATTGCAATGATTTGGAATAAACCTGCAATATCTCCTAGGTATGCCTGTATTTGTTTAAGTGCTCAAATACTGTCCAAATTGGGCGATTTGAGTCAATGTTAATATCTGCTTGAAAAGTAAAAGAATTTACTTGCTGAATTGACCCTCTGAAAATATAAAATTGAGGTTAGATGACAGCAGAAAACTTCAAATCAGTCTGAGTTTGGGTCTAAGTGAACTCTCCCAGCCACTGACCTTGGCATCACCTTGTTGAGCAGCTAACACTCGTATGTTTTGGGATTTTGCACTAATGACTGACTTTTGCTTGATGATAGGGAAGACCTGCTATTAGAAGTTTCTACTTCTCTGTGTAGAACTTTGGAATATCTGGGAAGCTCTATAGCTATCTGGACACACCCTTTGCTACTTCTAGCTTTAGGGGCATGTCTCTCTAATCTTCTATATCCTTTATTCAAAGAGACACTCTGCATCCTCTGTCAGGGTGACATCTTTGTCTGTCAATCACATCTTTGTCTTATTGTTGCACATACTACATTGGATCCCCAAATGGATTACATATTAAAAGATCAAGTTCAGAGGCCCAGTTTTAAGGTCAGAGGTGAAAATTAGCATCATGGAACTGTACTTTGCATGTTACAATTAGATACTAAGTTCACTGAGCTAACATTGTGCAAAAATTGAACTAAGCAAATAAAGTCACTTAAAAATTGATTTATCTTAGTGCAAAGGTCATCTGGTCATGTATGGTAATTAACTGTATTGTGTGAAGTAATATAAATCTTTAGAAGTTGATAAGAAGAGTGCTAATTATTATGAAAATGAAAGACATGATTCTGGACATGTAATGTTGAAGAAGGTAAAGATGAAAATGGCCCACTAGAAAGGAATACCATAAAAGTAATTGACAAAGTCAAAGAACATCAGAGGAACAACATTTTATGAATATGAATGCTAATCCACTTAAAAACATTTTGTATACCTGAGACCTAAGAAAGAGGCAAAGACATACAATGAAAAAACAAAAAACAAACAAACAAAAAAAAAACAACCAAAAAAACCCAGCTATTGAGGAAGAGGATAAGGTTTTGTTAGCTGAGAGCAAAATGAATTATTTGCTTGAGTATTCCCCAAAGAAGAGGAAGGTAGTATTCTAGAAACTGCAATGCATTCTCCTTTGGGGGAAGCAAGATGTTAAAAGGCTTCGCCATCACACTAGAGCAGATAATTAGGCAATTACAACTATTAAATTTGACAGAGCATTAGTTTAAATGCATTACTCACTAGAATTCTGAAGGAAGTAACAAATAGTATAATTTTTAGTGAATACTTTTGGTAACTCATTGAGGACAACATCTTACCAGAGGGTTGAAGGGTGCTAATATATTCTTGAATTTGAAAAATGCAAGCATGTGCACACACACACACATACACACACGATCCCAGGGGGAAAAAAAACTCCCTAGGAAAGCCTAAATCTTCTGAAGTCTTTTCCTCTTTTATATGCAATTATTGCAGTGTGCTTATAGATATTAACCCACCAATCATCAAAAGACCTTTCAGAAGTAGGCAGCAAATATCATTTCAGAATCTCCTACCTTGATTTATAGGTATTAAAATAGAAACAAAAAGAAGTCACCTTGAAAACTACTGGAAAAACCCAGTCTAGGATTTAAGTAACTGACAATTACCAAACATTTGGTAATGCATAATTTAGTGATACCAGAGTCAACTTAGAACACTGTTCTTATCACCTTGCTATAAAATCTTTAAAAGGATTACTCCTGCATTTTTAAAAAGCATGAAATATTGCTACACTGAATAATAATTTAATGTAATAATCACATACTGCTTATCACTTACGTTCCAAATTCCACGTTTTACAGGTATCACAAGATCCTGCTGGTATTCATATGAATTATTGCTGCTTAGAATAAAATAAAGAACTTTTAAAACAATAGTGCTGCCCATTGCATCAGAGGTCCCACTTTATGGGGTGCCTGGGTAGCTCAGTGGGTTAAGCAACTGACTCTTGGTTTTGACTCAGGGTGTGATCTCAGGGTTCCTGAGTTCGAGCCTTACGTCAGGCTCAACGCTAACAGTGCAGAGCCTGCTTGGGATTCTCTATCTCTTCCTCTCTCTCTGCCCCTCCCACACATGTGCCCTCTCTCTCTCTCTCTCTCTCTCTCTCTCTCTCTCTCAAAATAAATAAAGTAAAAAACTTAAAAAAAAAAAAAAGAAGGTCCACCTTTGTTTCTAAAGATTAGCAGTTACTTAGTGGCATCTTTGGCATACCTGTTTTCATCCACCACTCTCACTGCATGGTTATGGAGATGGATAGCCTAGGTCAGTGACAGATAAATGATGGTCACAGTGGATCTTTGCATTAGGGTTAGACCCTTTAGAGATCTTTGCTCTTTCTGACACTGCTCCTGCTCATATTCAGTAGGGCGCGCTCTTAGGCTAGATTGAGGATTCAAGGGGCTAGGGTCTTGGCTTCCTCACCTTTGTGTTCCCTTAGCATATCAACACACCTAACTCTGGTTAATTCATTGCTGTTTGAAGAAATGGATGAATACAGGATCCTTCCAATAAGCTTTTTCTGACATTCTGCATGGATGAGTTTTGGAATCCTTTTTACATAATTCGATATTGGCTTCTATTGCAGTATTTACAATCTTGCTTTGCAATTTCTAGTTAGAAGTCCGCTGTTTCCACAGTCTGGTAACTGCTAGTTCTGGCCTAGCCACATGCTGTGCTAATGATTATATATTCAGTGCCAATCACATAGCAGATGCTCAGTAAATGTTTGCTGAATGAATAAATGCATGTGTTCCCCCCCCACCTCCATCTGCAAATATATACCTCTCAATAAACAGTAACAATAATGCACATGTCCATACATTCAAAACATTTTAATATAATTTAAGATATGGCTGCATCTCAGAGATGTTTGTGATTTTAATTCTACTTCTCAAATCTGCTACCATATTTTTCCTGTGAGTGGCCCTGTGATTTTTGATTTGAGCATGAGGTTCATATCCTCTGAATTCATCAAGAATTCAGAGTGAATTAGTAGAAAGACAGTGTGGATTCGAATTTAGGAGACCAATACTCTTGTTTTGGGTTTACTTTGAAGAAATAAACATCTCTGAGCTGAACACCATCATCTCTAAAGTGGTAAGATTAAACTGGGTGATATCTAAACCTTACTAACTCTAAATATCAATTATTCTAGAACAAATAAATTGAATAAACATTTGTTGATTGCCATGTAATAGAGGGGTACTAAGAGAGAGAGAACGTTCAGAAAGACAGATAGTCCTTGTTGGGATTTATGTATTCTTTAGGGCAATACTGTCTAATAGAACTTTCTATGATGGTGGGATTGCTCTATAACCTGCACTGTCCAACATAACAGACAATAAGCACATGTGACTGTGGAGCACTTGAAAGGTGATTAGTGCAATTGCAGAATTTAATTTTATTTAATTTTAATCAACTTAAATTTACTTTTTATTATTTATTTTTTTAAATATGAAATTTATTGTCAAATTGGTTTCCATACAACACCCCGTGCTCATCCCAACAGGTGCCCTCCTCAACCCTCAGTTTATTCTCAGTTTTTAAGAGTCTCTTATGTTTTGGCTCCCTCCCTCTCTAACCTCTTTTTTTTTTTTTCCTTCCCCTCCTCCAGGGTCTTCTGTTAAGTTTCTCACGATCCATATAAGACTGAAAACATGGTATCTGTCTTTCTCTGTATGACTTATTTCACTTAGCATCACACTCTCCAGTTCCATCCACGTAGCTACAAAAGGCCATATTTCATTCTTTCTCATTGCCACATAGTATTCCATTGTGTATATAAACCACAATTTATTTATCCATTCATCAGTTGATGACCATTTAGGCTCTTTCCAGAATTTGGCTATTGTTGAAAGTGCTGCTGTAAACACTGGGGTACAAGTGCCCCTATGCATCAGTACTCCTGTATCCCTTGGGTAAATTCCTAGCAGTGCTACTGCTGGGTCATAGAGTAGGTCTATTTTTAATTTTTTGAGGAACCTCCACACTGTTTTCCAGAGTGGCTGCACCAATTTGCATTCCCACCAACAGTGCAAGAGGGTTCCCATTTCACCACATCCACGACAGCATCTGTAGTCTCCTGATTTGTTCATTTTGGCCACTCTGACTGGAGTGATGTGGTATCTGAGTGTGGTTTTGATTTGTATTTCCCTGATGAGGAGCAACATTGAGCATCTTTTCATGTGCCTCTTGGCCATCTGGATGTCTTCTTTAGAGAAGTGCCTATTCATGTTTTCTGCGCATTTCTTCACTGGGTTATTTGTTTTTCGGGTGTGGAGTTTGGTGAGCTCTTTATAGATTTTGGATACTAGCCCTTTGTCCGATACGTCATTTGCAAATATCTTTTCCCATTCCGTTGGTTGCTTTTTAGTTTTGTTGATTGTTTCCTTTGCTGTGCAGAAGCTTTTTATCTTCATGAGGTCCCAATAGTTCATTTTTGCTTTTAATTCCCTTGCCTTTGGGGATGTGTCAAGTAAGAAATTGCTGCGGCTCAGGTCAGAGAGGTTTTTCTCTGCTTTCTCCTCTAGGGTTTTGATGGTTTCCTGTCTCACATTCAGGTCCTTTATCCATTTTGAGTTTATTTTTGTGAATGGTGTGAGAAAGTGGTCTAGTTTCATCCTTCTGCATGTTGCTGTCCAGTTCTCCCAGCACCATTTGTTAAAGAGACTGTCTTTTTTCCATTGAATATTCTTTCCTGCTTTATCAAAGATTAGTTGGCCATACTTTTGTGGGTCTAATTCAGAGGTTTCTATTATATTCCATTGGTCTATGTGTCTGTTTTTGTGCCAATACCATGCTGTCTTGATGGTTACAGCTTTGTAGTAGAGGCTAAAGTCTGGGATTGTGATGCCTCCTGCTTTGGTCTTCTTCTTCAAAATTACTTTGGCTATTCAGGGCCTTTTGTGGTTCCATATGAATTTTAGGATTGCTTGTTCTAGTTTTGAAAAGAATGCTGGTGCAATTTTGATTGGGATTGCGTTGAATGTGTAGATAGCTTCTGTAAGTGGAGTGTTAAAGTCCCCTGCAATTACCACATTCTTATCAATAAAGTTGCTTATGTTTGTGAGTAATTCTTTTATATATTTGGGGGCTCCCTTATTCGGTGCATAGACATGTATAATTGTTAGCTCTTCCTGATGGATAGACCCTGTGATTATTATATAATGCCTTTCTTCATCTCTTGTTACAGCCTTTAATTTAAAGTCTATTTTGTCTGATATAAGTATGGCTACTTCAGCTTTCTTTTGACTTCCAGTAGCATGGTAGATAGTTCTCCATCCCCTCAGTTTCAATCTGAAGGTGTCCTCAGGTCTGAAATGAGTCTCTTACAAATAGATGGGTCTTGTTTTTTTATCCATTATGATATCCTATGTCTTTTGGTTGGAGCACTTATTGCATTTACATTCCGTGTTATTATGGAAAGATATGGGTTTAGTGTCATTGTGATGTCCATAGGTTTCGTGCTTATAGTGATGTCTCTGGTACTTTGTGGTCCTTGCAACATTTCATTCACAGAATCCCCCTTAGGATCTCTTGTAGGGCTGGTTTAGTGGTGATGAATTCTTTCAGTTTTTGTTTGTTTGGGAAGACCTTTATCTCTCCTTCTATTCTAAATGACAGATTTGATGGATAAAGGATTCTCGGCTACATATTTTTTTCTGTTCATCACATTGAAGATTTCCTGCCATCCCATTCTGGCCTGGGAAGTTTCAGTAGATAGATCTGCCACTAGTCTTATCAGTCTCCCTTTATATGGTAGAGCATGTTTATCCCTAGCTGCTTTCAGAATTTGCTCTTTATCCTTGTATTTTGCCAGTTTCACTATGATATGTCATGCAGAAGATTGATTGAAGTTACATCTGAAGGGAGTTCTCTGTGCCTCTTAGATTTCAATGCCTGTTTCCTTCCCCAGATCAGGGAAGTTCTCAGCTATTATTTGTTCAAGTACATTTTCAACCCCTTTCTCTCTTTCTTCCTCTTCTGGAATTCCTAGTATACAGATATTGTTCCATTTGATTGCATCACTTAGTTCTCTAATTCTCCCCTCATACTCCTGGATTTTTTTCTCTCTCTTTTTCTCAGCTTCCTCTTTTTCCATAATTTTATCTTCCAATTCACCTCCTGACTGTTTCTTAGTCCCTTGATCTCTGTAGCAATAGGTTCTCTGCTGTCCTCTATACTTTTTTCAAGCCCAGCGAGTAATTTTATGACTATTATTCTAAATTCTTGTTCCGTATATTGCTTAAATCATTTTTGATCAATTCATTAGCTGTCGCTACTTCCTGGAGTTTCTTTTGAGGAGAATTCTTCCGTTTTGTCATTTTTCGATAGTCCCTGGGGTGGCAGGGAACTGCAGGGCACTTCCCTTGTGCTATCTGGAGTAACTTGTGTTGGTGGGTGGGGCCGCAGTCAGACCTGATGTCTGTCCCCAGCCCACCGCTGGGGCCACAGTCAGACTGGTGTGTACCTTATCTTCCCCTCTCCCAGGTGCAAGGTTCACTGTGGATTGGTGTGGCCCCTGTCTGGGCTACTTGCACACTGCCAGGCTTGTGGTGCTGCTTTGATGAGAATGGTGTATTAGCCAGGGTGGATCCACAAAGTGCACAGGGGTGGGAGGGGCAGGCTTAGCTCGCTTTGCCATTGGTGGTCCCCTGTGGGAGGGGCCCTGCAGCACTAGGGGGGAGGCATGTAGACCCGTTGGAGGGATGGATCCATAGAAGCACAGCATTCGGTGTTTGCTTGGTGCCAGCAAGTTCGGTGACAGAAACTGGTTCCCCTTGGGATTTCGGCTGGGGAATGGGAGAGGGAAATGGTGCTTCCCAGCGCCTTTGTTCCCCGCGGAGCTGAGCCCTGTCTTCCGGGGCTCAACACCTCTCCCTCCCGGTGTCCTCTCGCCCTCCCACTCTCTGAGCAGAGCTTTTGACTTTTAACATTCCAGATGTTAAATCCTACTGGCTGTCAGAACTCACGGAGTCCGGTCCCTCCACTTTTGCAAGTCTGACTTGGGGGCTCTGCCTTGCCGGGCGGGCTGGCTGCCCCTCTACCACCCCAGCTCCCTCCTGCCAGTCCGTGTAGTGCCCACCGCCTCTCCACCCTTCCTACCCTCTTCCGTGGGCCTCTCGTCTATGTATGGCTCCGGAGAGTCCCTTCTGCTAGTCTTCTGGCGGTTCTCTGGGTTATTTAGGCAGATGTGGGTGGAATCTAAGTGATCAGTAGGACGAGGTGAGCCCAGCGTCCTCCTACACCGCCATCTTCTCTCCAATCAACTTGAATTTATAAGCCACATGCAACTATATTGGACAGTGCAGGTATAGACAGACAGCTATGTGAAAAAATAACGTGACTGTAGTAAATTTAAAAGCAAAAGTACAATAGAGGACAAAAGATTAAATTCAAAGAAATTTCTTTGTGTTTTAAAAAAGTATATCAAGGGGCGCCTGGGTGGCGCAGTCGGTTAAGCGTCCGACTTCAGCCAGGTCACGATCTCACGGTCCGTGAGTTCCAGCTCCGCGTCAGGCTCTGGGCTGATGGCTCGGAGCCTGGAGCCTGTTTCCGATTCTGTGTCTCCCTCTCTCTCTGCCCCTCCTCCGTTCATGCTCTGTCTCTCTCTGTCCCAAAAATAAATAAACGTTGAAAAAAAAAATTAAAAAAAAAAAAAAAGTATATCAAACTTGGCTGACTCAGTCAGTAGAGCATATGACTCCTGATCTTGGGGTTGTAAGTTCAATCCCCACATTGGGCATAGAGATTCCTTAAAAAAAAACTAATTAAAAGTAAAAAAGCATATCAAACATAAAGAAAATGGATTTTAAAAATTACATAATATACATGGAGATTAGTTGAGTACTCAAGTGTTTGTGTAAATATCTTTTTAGTATTGTAGAAATGACCTTAGGAAAGGAATTTTTTCAGAACATCTAAATCTGTTTATAACACAGATTTTTAGCTAAGAATTAGAAAATACTGAGGAGCAGAGCAAACATAATCATGTTTTGTATAATCGGTTTATGGGATTCAAAATGACTATTATGATCCCATATAACCGTAATGAGTACAGGGATGAAAACAATCATAGAGGCCAGAATCAAAATTAATGTACAATATAGGCCCTGGCTTGAGAAAATGACAGGGGAAATGATTGTGCAAGTGTATTAATTTATTAAAATTCTCACTATAAAATATTTTGGTAAAAATAGAGTCATAAAATCAGTTTAGAAACATTTAAGAAAAAGAAAGTGACTATAGTCACAGCATGGATTCCAAATCAACCAAGTTATTTTGGCAGGTCATAATGAAAGTTAAACCATGTTTGGAATAGTATGCTAGGTACGTGTCTGATCACTATATTATTCTCTTGAATGAACATTACTGAAATTGCAGAGGTAGGATGGAACGCAACCAAAAAAACTTAAAATTTTAAAGGACAGAACATTATTCATGAGGAATGATTATCCATCTTAGCAAACGCGGCCTTGAAAAAGATGACTAGGGGGTGAACCCCAAGAGGTTTATTAGTAACAGCAAGGAAAGGCTGGATTGATAATGACCTGAAATTGAAAAGGAAGAAATATAAATTAGGAAACACTTTCTGATTGAAAGAGTCAATCAGACAAAACAACAACAACAACAACAACAACAACAACAAAAACATACAACTTGCTAAGGAAGATAGTATCAATACTAATGACATCAAAAATTGGTTCAATGATAAATTTAGCCCTTGGTAAAACTTTATGAAAGAAATATTGGTAACAGTAAATTGAATACACAGGATATAGTCTATATATTAAAAGAATAAAATTTTAGTTTAGTTCTGTCCTAAGCATCTGGAGGGAAAATGCAGAGAAAGTATAATATAGTAGAAGGGGCATTGACATTGGAGATGGAAAGATGTATTTGAATTCGCATTCTGCCACTGCTAACTCAACTTGAGTCAAATTGCTTTACCTCTCTGAATCTGAGTTTCCAAAGCTGCACCAAGTTTAATGAGACCTACTTAAGAGAGTTGTTTTCATGTTTAATGAAATAATATGTGGAAAATGCCTAGCATTATACCTAGGTATTCTTGTGTTCCTTATAAACAAGGGCCTCAATTCAGTCAACTGTAATATACATGTATACACCAGTCAGAACAATTCCTTCTAATATTTATTGAGCATTACCCCACGAGAGGCATTCTCCTAGGTACCAGCTGTATAAATAGAGGAAGGAAGCTGTGTTCATTGCCCTCAAGGAATCACAGCCTAATCAGGAAAATAGACTCATAAATAACAGTTACATAAGTCAAATCATGAGAAGGGTTCTAAACAGCCTTGAACAAGTGCTTTGGGAAAAGAGAAAGGCAAGATTGGAAGAGGATGAGCAGGATAACAATCCATACAAAATCAGATAAAATATTTGATCTTGGCATAAGCGTGTCCTGTATTAGTTTTAAGAGTTCATTCATTTATTTCTTTAACAAATATTCATTTAGCACCTACAGTATTCCAGGCTCTGGAACACAATGATGAAGGAGGTGCAGTAGTGCCTGCCCTCACTGGAAACATAATCTGGTCTAAAATGAATTGGAGAGCTATGCCACCCTTCATTACAAGATTGTCGATAGGGGATATATGGAAGCAGGAGTAAATTTCATCACATGGCTCCCATGTCTTACAATGTTTCGATTAAAAGAAGCCCCAAGGGCAAATCAGAAGGGTAAAAACTTCCATCAAAAGTAGTATGTAGACTGAAGGGTGTATATGTGGAAAGGGATGGGGTCAGTCCTCATTGGGTTAGTGAAAGAGTAGAATGAATTCCATGCATAAGGGAGAATATTTGGCTTTAGAATGAGGATTAATCTCAGGTTTCTCTTAACACAAGGGGACAGAGGCAGCCTTTTCTCTCATCCATTGCCCTTCTGGTATAGGACTAATCTTTTTAAACCTCAATGCCAAATAAATGTTTGTTTACTAAATTAATAAATACATGAACATCTTTAAATTATGAGGCTTAAATTTTTATTCTAAAATATACATTGTTGGTAATTTCTATATTAATAATTGTTCTTTTTGTTGAGGCTGACATTTTAGTTGCCCTCCTCAAAGATCTGGTATTTATGAGGAAATTCAGAGTCATATTACTGCAAAAAGTAACTAAATATTGAGCTTACATTATATTTCTCCTTTCTCCAAACACCCTCTTAACCTGTTCCACAGCCTGACCGAAACATTTATGTCAAAAGATGGTATTTCATGAACATGAGGAAATGCTTTTTTTTTTAAATGCTTTGCCATTTGAAATTTGAATGCCCTTCTTTGTCTTTTTGCCCAGAAAGCCATAAAAAGCAGGTAGTGCTAACAGCCATTAGAATTACCTGGTGCAGTTAAGGCCATATAAGCACTTAGCCAGATTTATTTGAAAATGGTTGCATTTAAAAAACCACCCAAATATGAGTTAAATGATCTATGGACAAAAATTGTAAAACAGTCTAATAAATTTCTGGTGCTTAAAAATATATTGGTAGCAGATAAGAAGAATCCTATCACACTCAACAAAATGATCAAGGGGGTTGACTTTATATTTAAAGAGAACCAGAAATCAGATCTAAAAATACTAACATTTAGGTATGTTCCTGATACTGGGTGTGTGAGTTGAAAATAATGTAGCTTTTTTTTTAATTGCTAATCGATTTACTAGGTAGCCTCCATAATCTAGATTAAATTTTCCCTTGTTTCTAGGAGAGTCAACACAAATTCTTAGAATTTTCTGCAGCACAGGGCTATAGTACTTACCTTTTCTCTTTCTCTCTATCCCTCTCTCTGTCTCTGTCTCTCTCTCTCTCTCTCTCTCTCTCTCACACACACACACACACACACACACACACACACACACAGTTTCTAACTTTAGAATGAAGTTAATGAATTAACTTTAGAATGAAGTTAGGAGTTTTGCCTGTCTTTTTGGTCCCCTTAGAGGAAGAGAATAAAATTTGAACTCAGCTTTGGTTTACTTAGCTTAAGACTGTCTGATGAGAATGCAAAACAAATTTTAAACCCTTTGTGATTTGTTTGGTATCATTTGTTCAATACTTTTGGAAAGACAACCACAGATAACACTATGGGAGACAACAAGGACTAGATGTATTAACAATAACTCTAGGTTTATAATGTCTTTCTCTTCTGACTGTGATTAGTTGTCAGAATCTCTTCAGAATCTCTCTTAAAACAATGAAACTTCAGGGATAATTTAATATCCCAAGTTCAAAATGTGCTTAAATAACAAATGGTTTACAATGAGTTTGAGGCACAATAAAAATTTTGTGTTTTAGAGACCCAGGTCATGCTTTTGCCGATAGACTGTCTCTCTGGGTGAGTCACTGAACTCTGATTCTTTTGTTGTCCATCTGTCACCAAGTGAATGACCTGCCTTTTTCCTTGGCAAAGGAATAAATAAACATTTCCTAGGTTTTTCAAATGCCAATTCGATCCAAATGTTGAATGCAACTGAAAACAAATGCCGTAAGACAAAAGAGAAGGCTTTGTCGTTATGACAGCTGGAAAATACAAAACACCGGAATACTGTTTGTCCCACACACAGTGTTAAATATTGTAGCTGATTTTCATTCATTGAATAGATGCTTTTGGGGGACATTGTGTAAACAAAACCAATTTTAATGTTTTAAAATCAGTGAGGATTTTTCTGCATTAAAATTGCTAACAGATCATCGGTAAGTAGAGTGTTGACTTGATCTCTTTTACCTACAGTGGTGATAAGTTTGCTCTGAACCAATAAACTATCTATACAGTCTCAACTGATCCCTATTGTGATTGAAATGTTTCTGAGACAGCTGGCCAGGATTATTGGAGGCATAATATGTGACTGAAGAACAGATGTCTTCTTCGTTTGAAGTTAACCAGTCTGTTTAGGACTCAACCTTTGACCTTATGCTTAAGAGTACACAGAACTAGTCAAATTAACTGGTCCCATTTCCCCCGTCTCATAGCCACCAGGGAATATGCTTAAAGAAAGAATAGGATATAACAGGTGTTGTGATCTCTACTAAGGGACCATTGATTATCTCAAGTTCACTTTTCCTAAGTTGCAAGAACATAAAATCTAGTGAAATATTCTAGTACTGGGACATCATTTATCTTGCATTGTAGTTTGGCTAGATAGGATTATTGTCTTTTAAATTTTCTATAACTGGGTGATAAATTGCCATAATTTGATCTGTCTCTTATAATTTTAGATATCATTCTGTTAGACAAATAAAATTAAAATGGCAAAAGCCCTTAATATAACCATGGGATATTAAGATGTTTTCCCTATGAGGAAATGAAGCCCACTCCCACTGAAATGCAAGAGGAGGAAAGAGCCTTTGTCCTAATTCTGAGCTAGGGTAAGAGGTGATAAGAAAACTTGATGTGGCCCAATTACACAAGTTTTATTTTCTGATTTTAGATTTCTTATTAGATGTTCCCTCTTAAGAGTGAGATTGTGAAAGGAGAAGTTAAGTACCTTACCATATGCTGCAGATTGAGTACTTGTCTCCCCCAATTCATATTTTGTGATGGTATTTGGAGGTGGGGTTTTTGGGAGGGTGGAACCGTCATGAGTGAGGCTAGTGCTCTTATAAAAGAGGCCCTAGAGAGCTCCTTTACTTTTCTGCCTTGTGAGGGTACAGCAAAAAGACAACTGTCTAACAACCAGGATGCAAGCATTCAGCAGACACTGAATCGGCTGCTGTCTTGGTTGTAGACTGCCCAGCCTCTAGAACTGTTTGTCGTTTAAGCCACCCAGTCTAAGGTATTTTCATTATAGCAGCCTAAATAGGCTAAGATACCTTATATCCCTGGAGGCTGACATGGTCTAGAGTTATTCATGCTTCTATCTCTGAGACAGTCATCCAGGTATCATAGTATTCCTGCCTTTATATAAGTTAGTTTATAAAGATCAGGCTGGCAAAGAGGTGTTATGACAGACGGTACTTTGAAAACAAAGTCTTCACTCTGATAGCCCTTCTCAAGTACATTCAATGAAGGTCAGATGAGGATAAAAAACTAACTCTTGACAATACTGATATCTTTCACTTAAGGGTCTTCTGTTTGATCTGTAGCAAGAAGAAAACACTGCTCCTCTACTACATGATGCACTTGGTAAGTAAATGATCCAAAAATGTATTCTAGGATGGAATCATTCATCTACTCTATTTCTGAGTATTTTTGGCCAAAAAGTATGCAACTTTATTAGTTACAGCATCTATTCAACTTTAATGAGAAAAAAACCTATAATCAATATTGGATATTACTTCTGCTGACATTATACAAACCATATGTTTCATTTTACTTAAAAGTTAATAGTTTAATATGAAAGCCATTGTATGTTTTTCTATTTACATTTGAATACAAATAAGTACTTCCTTTGTAAATGTGTGTTATCTAGACTTTCAATGTCTTTAACTTCCTTAGGATCCTATCATCTACTTCAAGGTAATATTAATCCCAGGCATTTCCATTCACGTGAAATAACCATAGAGGTTCATACTTCTCAATGTTTTTATCCCACTTATTGATAAGACATACTGGAATTCTACTTAATTGTTTTCACCATCTCAGATTCCAAAGTTTGAGAGAATAATTTCTCAAACTTATAATTAGCTAGTGTGAAAAAACAAAAAAAAATTATTTATCATGTATATCTTCATCAAAGACTAAGCTTGTAAATGTAATAGTCAATAAGTATTATTCAGTAAAAAGATAAAATAAAGAAAAAGAAAGAATTTAAAACTTCAGTATTATTGAAGCCATCATTCTTCATTAGTGTTACATAACATTATATAACTTTGAAAGTTTATATTCTTTTGAAGAAAGGTACTGTAAAACTTTTTTTACAAATAAGAAAAATAGGGCACCTGGGTGGCTCAGTTGGTTAAGCATCTGACTTTGGTTCAGGTTATGATCTTGAGGTGAGTGAGCTCAAGCCCTTTGTCAGGCTCTCTGCTGCCAGCGCAGGTTTGCTTTTGATCCTCTGTCCCTCTCTCTCTGCCCTTCCTGCTTGTGTGTGCTCTCTCTCTCTCACACAAAAAGAAACATTAAAAAAAAAAAAAAAGAAAAAGAAAGACATGAAAGTAATTAAACTTAAGCATTTCTATGAGAGGCACTGAATGGAATCAATGACCAAAAGTTAGGCAAAAGAAAAGAGAGAAAGAAAAAAAGAATTCAAGGGGCGCCCGGGCGGCTCAGTGGGTTGTCTGACTTCGGCTCAGGTCATGATCTCACAATTTGTGGGTTCAAGCCCTGCATCAGATTCTGTGCTGACAGCTCAGAGGAGCCTGCTTCGGATTCTGTGTCTCCCTCTCTCTCTTTGCCCCTCCCCTGCTCACACACTCTCTCTCTCTCAAAAATATATATACACTAAGAAAATATTTTAAAAAATTCAAGTTTAGCTTTGATAATTTCTAAATATGTAAAATTGAATAACTTACTTAAAGGCTGTAAATTTTAGTAGTATTTTCTCCCCAATAGTTTTATTATAAATATGTAATACAACCATATATGTAAAATGCATAATGGGATCTCTGTTCTCATCACCATTATCACTTCTGCCAACTTTCATATAGGTGCTCCTTTCATTTAAGTGTGCTCTTAATAGGCATAACCTATCCCTTTATAAATGGTTGATTTTGGAGGCTATGACTAGTTTACCAAAATACACAATTAGAAATATTGATATGTAGAATGAATGTAGAAAAATCTCATAGACATAGAAAATGTTAAAAAAAAAACCCACAGAAGCGTTTTCTGAAAATGTGGCTCCATTCACACTTTTTCAGTGTTGGAGACTCTGCTAAGCATTGTAACCTATATAGAGCTACAAATCTGTGTGTGTGTGTGTGTGTGTGTGTGTGTGTTTAAGTAGAAGGAGGAAGAAAGGAAGGAGATTGGAGAATAAAGAATGATCTCTCTAACCCTCTCTATCTCACCTTTATTCTCCCATGGGAAATTAGGCCAAATAGAGAAAAACAAGCTTAGATAAAAGCCAAAAGGCCAGTGTATTACTAATTAGGTAAATAAACAGTGTGCTATAAAACCTTTTTAATTTGTTACCAGGATCATTTAGAATAGCATGAAATTTGAAATAAGTGCTATTCCCTAGCCTATTAGATAAGATTTCCCCATTAAAATTAGTCATTTAATCCAAAATAAAAAATATATATATAATTTGAGGTGGAAATTGGGTCCCAGGGGTACTTTAGGTTGCTAAATTGGTTAGATAACTTGAAGTGAATGTCACTAAATAGCCACAAGTAAGCCATAAGTGAAAGAATGATCCGTGAACTACTCTGATTACTTGTCAACAGCAGAAGAGGGAGCAGCTTAGACTATAAAGGATGTAACCTTTGCAGATGACTTCCTCATATTGACAAGTAATCTGGACAATTTATTGCTTTTCTTTGAAGGTTCATACATGCAGAGCTGTCGTATAGGTTTAATGAGATACAGACATCTGATATTCAAACCCCTTTTGCTCAGAATTGCCCTTCTATTCTAATTAACTAGGTTTTATGGTATTTTTATTTGTTTTCTAGTCTCCTTTTTGGCCTTAATTAAAAGAGACAGTATGATAAAATGGCTGTTTCCTTTCTGCAACACATTCGGTGATGTTTGCAAGTTTAACTCAAGCTTCTGGATAAGAGCATGGCGCATGGGTTGGAACATGCGTTACGTTCCAGATATCAAAGTTAGCTTTAGTTTGACTTTGTGAGATTCTAAAAGCAGCTGTGCTTTGTTGCACTTGCTTAGATCCCAACAGTGATTTAGTTCTGAGGATTATATATTTGTCTCTTATGTGTCAAAAGTCCTATCCCTTGTGACTTTACAACTCTGTTTTTGTATTTAATGTAAAAGCATGATAGCTTCGCATTGATGATTGTCAGCAGTTGCTATTTATCATCTGTCAAAATTTTTCTCATGGGAAGGCAGAAAATCAAATGGATTATGGCTGTTTTTTTAGTTGCTTCAAGGAATCTTGCATGACACAAGGCAGAGGAAAAAAAAGAATGGTAAAATGACTCCTTGACAAGTAACTTAGCATTCAGATAAATCTGTGATTTTATGCACATAACAGAACTGTCATTCACCCTGACAAAATAGCATATTTTAAAGTGTTATGTCAATTTGCTTGTTTGACCTCTAGGTTGCTTTACCACCTGGCCTGGTAGTTACATAGTTTTGCAGTTACTTGTTTCTAGTGAAACAATAAACTAAGCTGGTTTGATGGCACCTCTGAAGAGTGTGAATGGGATCCAGTTATTGGATTATTCTCCTTTCAGATTTTCCATCTGATTGCTGAGATTATCATCAAATTCTGGTGACTTGTCAAAATTGGGGAAGTCAATCTCATTGAAGAGAGATGAGTGGAATTTTAGCAGTTCATTTTTATTGAACTAAAATGGGCTGCATTTGGAGATATAAATGATGACGTTGGAAGTCAGTGATTACATCTGGAGGAAGTCAATGGAATCCGCTACTAGAAATTTTGGAGTAATAAACATGCCACCCTTATAGAGCCATATAAAAATGCTAATTGTGTCTTAGGAATAATCATGTTGGCCAATAGATAGGGAATTTATAGGACTACCAGATTCTCATGAAGTATCTGTTGTTAACTTTGAATTTCACTGTAGACGTAAATATAGAGGTATGTTCTAGCCCAGAGTTTTTCAATCTCAAATAATGATATTTGGGCTGAAAAACTCTATGTGGTCTGTCTTGTGCATTATGAAATGTTTAGCGATAGCCCTGACCTCTTCCCACTAGATGTCTTCCCACTAGAACCACTCATTCATTCCTTCTAACAGGGCTTTAAATGAAGTTTTTCTTGTCCTATAATCACAGCCAACACACTAAACAGAAAAAAGACTTCAACTACTCTAATTCTAAGTTCAAGGAATTACCATGAATTAGGCAAACTATTGCTCTGAGGGCTTAAGAGAGGTCAGCTTCAAACTACTGCAAACTCCTACCCCCAACAACCACTGCTCAACTAACAAACATTAACAGAAAACAGGGAGAATTTTGTTTTTCTTTTTTTAGGAATTTAGTGTTTATGGGAAAATGCTAGACCTTCTCTTCTAGGAGAAGCAAAGATTGCTTTATCCTCCCTTAAGATAAAGGGAAGTTTTTCAAGAGAATAATTCCTAAATATCGAGTGTGGTAGCATATTTAAATATCGTTCATCTCTTTTCAGGGACCAGATATCCTTAAGAGAAGGAAAAAGTCACTGAACAAAAATTATTAATGTATTAGAGTTCCAAAAATGTCTTCTTTCTTTATATGCTAAAGAGAGTTCTGGCCTTTGCACTCTTAGTTTGTTGCCCTCTTTCCAAAGAAGATTATGCTCTTGCCAGATGGTTTGCTAGGTTTTTGTAATGCAAAATCAGTATAAGGAGAGGAAAACAGAATTTGGGAAATAGCAGATTAAGGAGAGAGGGGGAGTAGAGGGACAATATCCAGATGGCATATGTGTCCTCTGTAATGTAGAGATACAGCTTGGAAAGATTTTTCTTCTCAGTAAAATTAACATTAAAAAAGAGACAAAGTGAAAAAAAATGAGAGAAAGAGTGACCGCGTTGAAAGAATTCATCAATAGCTGATTCAAGATCGTTTTTCATGTCCAGAGTTAAATGCCCAATGATGCCTGAATTCAGAAGACTATAAGATATAGCCACTGAATAAATGTAATATGGTCCTAAACGTAGCAGACACATATCACACAGCAACCTCTAATTGGAGAGAAAGTGTAGTAGACCTCAGATTTATCAATATAATTTTTTCTTTAAAATTTTTTTAATGTTTATTTATTTTTGAGAAAGACAGAGACAAGCAGGGGAAGGTCAGAGAAAGAGGGAGACATAGAATCCGGAGCAGGCTCCAGGATCCAAATGGTCAACACAGAGCCTGACACAGGGCCCGAATCCACAAACCATGAGATCATGACCTGAGCGAAAGTCGGACACTTAGCTGACTGAGCCACCCAGGTGCCCCTCAATATAATTCTTTCTTAATAGAGAGCAAAATATTAGACAGTTGCTGAAGCATCATCCCTGATAGGATTCTCATCAGTTGGAAAAACAATTTAAACTTGGGGACAAAGCATTATTAATGGGTTGTTGCAGAAATGATTTTTCTAAGAGCTTCTTCCTTAAATGTTGGAGAAAGGAAGGAGGGATAGGGGAAGAGGAGGTCTCCTTGCCTACCTGGCCATATGTAGTCATGGAGTGGTATCCCTTAAATGGATGCAGAATGAATGATCATCAATGGGCATCAAAGGCTGCTGAAGTGTTGGTTTCACCCTGACTCCCTCTGTCATTACATTACAGGCTTCTAAACCCCAAGCTAACCAGACTATCCTATATCCTCTATCTCCTCCATTCACCTATATATCCCTTCTTGTGGAGCCATGGAAAACCGTGGACCAAGGGCAAGGTAGGGATTACCTCCATCTTTTTCAAGACACACATTATTGTGATATCTTTAAGTACTGTTGACCTTCCAGCTGTAGATATCCCCACATGAAAATTGTACACAGTTTTGATATTCAAAAGTACCCCCAAATCTCAGAAAATACATAAAAGGTGTATTTTTGTTTGTTTTGTTTTTTCTCCTCCATGATAAAGGAGGGAACTGAAAAGGGCAATGTGGCAAAATGTCTAAGTTTCCAGAATGCTCTGTCAGAACATAGCAACATATTCCACTCCACTGAGATGGAATTAAGGGTGTTGCAGCTCAACAAACATGGAGTTGAGGAATGAAACAGTCTCCATGACTCCAGACACACTCTATTTCTAGTCTGTTACTCATTTGCCATCTTTTTCTATTGGGAACTTGCATATTGCCTCTTGTGTCTTTCTGCGCTCGCTGTGGCTCAGGCCATCACTGTTGATTTTCACAGGCTTGAGAGTAGGGAATTAGTGCCTCAAATGCTCACCTTCAGTAATGATAACATTTCTTGAATATTTACTGTGTGTAGGCTGTTCAAATTTTGTGTGTATATGTGTGAGCTTTTAAGTATAACAGGCTTATACATAAGTAGATGAAACATGTACAGCTGTAGGAGTTGTTACAAAATGAACATACCCAGGTTAACCACTACCCTGACCATGTTCCTTCTCTACCACTAATACATAGCTACTCTCCCCATCCCCAAATATAACCTGTATTCTGACTTCAAATACCATATATTAACTCTGGCTTTCTTAGAACTTTATATCAATGGAATCTACTGTATGCATTCTTTTGTGTCTGGCTTCTTTAACTCAACTTTGTAATTGTAAGATTAACCCATGTTCGTGAATGTTTGTACACTCTCATTGCTGTATAGCTTATTTATCCATTATACATTTGTTATTATGATTATTAATATATGAGTATTCTTGTACATGGTTATTGGTGATATATTTCTGTTATGTCTATACTCAGGAAAGAAATACCCATTTATGCTCCCAGTAGCAATTATCTGACAGTTCAGTTGCTCTGTATTACTGTCGATACCTCGTATTATCTGTCTTTTTAATTTTAGCTATTTGGTGGGTATTTGTATATCTCACTGCAATTTTAATTTTCTTATCCTTTATGGAGACTGTTCCAGATTTGTGTGTATGCGTATGAACTTTTAAGTATGTTATTTAGTACCCTCTCACATTTTTCTTGTCAGTATAAGTATCCTTTTTTGTGAAGTTCAAGACTTTTGCCCAATAGTCAATTGAGATGTCTACATTTCTCATGTTGATTTAAAGGACTGGGAGGAGGGGATGGATATACATGACTACTTTGTTAAGGATGTAAATATTTTATGCTTCGTGGATATTTTTTATTTCTTTATGGCATCTTTTGTTGAAAGAACAAGGTCTTAATTTAAATACCGTTAAATTTAAACCTTTTTGTTGTCATTGTTGTTCCTCATACTTAGTGCTTTAATGTCCTTCCCTATCTCAAGGTCATGAAGAAATTTCCAAAAAAAATTTTTTTTGTTTGTTTTCTTTCTAACTTTTAGCTTCACAATCCATATGGGATTGATTGTTTTTTTGTACAGTAGGAAGTATGGGTTAAGTCGTTTGTTTCCATGTGCAGATCTAATTGATCCACTATTGTTTATTGAAAAGATTATTCTATCTCAACTACACTACATTGTGACATTTTAAAAAATCAAGTGACAGTTTCAGGCAGCAAATCTTTGGATTTTCTTCTGTTCCATCAGACCATTTGTCTGTTCTTACCACGTTTTGTTAAATACTACTGTTTTAGAATACATTTTGGTATTTGGTATGTATGTTTATCTTCTTTAAACTTGCCTCCAATTTTGTTCTTCTTTAAGCTCACCTTTGCTCTTTTGAGCCCCTATATAAATTTTAAAATCAGTGTGTTGACACAGCCCCTCTTCCACCACTAACATACACATATACACTTTAAAAAAATCTGCCAGGGGCGCCTGGGTGGCGCAGTCGGTTAAGCGTCCGACTTCAGCCAGGTCATGATCTCGCGGTCCGTGAGTTCGAGCCCCGCGTCGGGCTCTGGGCTGATGGCTCAGAGCCTGGAGCCTGTTTCCGATTCTGTGTCTCCCTCTCTCTCTGCCCCTCCCCTGTTCATGCTCTGTCTCTCTGTCTCAAAAATAAATAAACGTTGAAAAAAAAATCTGCCAGAATTTTTATTGGAATTGTAATGAATCCGTTGGTCAATTTGAGAAAATTTACTTTTTGTTTTAAATGTTCAGTTTTTCAAACCATGAACATATCTATTTCTTCACATTCAAAAATTTTTTTCATTAATATGATCAGTGTTCAAGTGAAGTGTGCTAAAATTTCCCAATATTATTTGGATTTTTCTTTTTCCCCTTTTTTATTGGGAAATTTTATTGGAAAAGGATTCCTATATCTATGTCATTTTATGTGTACAAATTTTTATATTTATTCTTCATTGTGTATGTATATGTATATCATCATGAAATATCTGTCCTTAACTCTAATAATACTTTTGCTTTATAACCTAAATTTGACAAATATTAATGGAGTGTTATTAGATTACTTTTGTAGTTTTATGTTGTATCAGTTTTACTTTTAAGTTTGCTGAGTTATGTTTTTGTGAAGAGGATATAATTTTGTTCTCTTTGTTTTTAATTCTGCATGACCTTTTTCTTGCAATTGTAGCTTGTTTATATGTAAAGTAGACATTGATAGAGTTAAGCGTATATCTATGTATGATCTGTTTGTTTTCTATTTTTCTCACCTGTTCTATATTCATTTTTCTCTCTTTACTTAGCTTTAGAAATTAGCTAGATATTTTGTTCTTCAAAAATGTTTTTCCCCGCTACAAGGAAATTTTATTTATTTATATTTGTTTGTTTAATATATTAAATATAACTTATTGTCAACTTGGTTTCCATACAACACCCAGTGCTCATCCCAACAGGTGCCCTCCTCAGTGTCTTCAAAAATGTTTTATCCCTATACAATAACCATAGAGATTATAACATTTTCTTTAATTTATTAGAATCCAATATAAATACACTTACAGGGCTTCTCAGATGATGCTACAATCTTCATATACATTAACTTCACTTATCTGTTCCCTTTTATTATATTATTATTTCAATGCATTTTAGTTCTGAATACAGTTAAACCAAACAGAGCATTATTGTTGTTTTGTACAGTCCAAGTTCTTTTATATATACAGCATAGTTACCATTTCCATTTTTCTTTATTACCCTCTTCCTTTCTTTGTTCTATGGCATGTTCTTCTGCTTGAAGAACAACTATGGGGCTGCCAAGGAAAAATATATCAGTGTTTTTCTCTTATTGTCTGAAGATACTTATTTTCTCTTACCTTTTGAAGGATATTTTCATTAGGTAAAGAATTTTACCCTGGCTGTTATTTTCTTTCAACACTTTCAAGGTATTCTATTATTTCCTCACTTCCATCATTTTTGTTGGGAAGTTAGCTGTCACTTTTATCATTACTCTCTTGAACGACATGTTTTTTTCTTAAATATTTTTCTTTGTCTTTGCTTTTTAAAAGTTTTATTATTGTGTCCCTAGATTTAATTTTATCTGTACTTCTATTGCTTTCATCAGTTCTCATGTATCTCAAAATTTCATTTCTGTATTCTTAATCTTTTTTTATCCCTATGCATCAGTCTTGAGATTTCCTACTTATGTATCTTGAAGTTAAGTGATCATTTCTTCCATATATAATATGCTATTAAACCCATATACTGAGTTCTCATTTCACAATACTGTATTTTTCAGTTCTATAATTTCTATGCTGAAGTACTTCGCCTTATCATCTATCTTCTTGGACATATTAATTAGAGTTTGCCTAAATTCTATATAATTAATCTCAAATTACATGTCACCTATGGGTTTCTATTTTGTTTTTTTTTTCTCTTGGCCCGATGTATGGAAACTTGATCATTTTTAACTGAATAACAGACGTTTTGTATAAAAAGCTTATCTATCTACCTATCTATCTATCTATCATCTATCTATTATCTCTGTATCCATCCATCCACCCATCCATCCATCCATTCATCCTTCTACCATTTTGCCCCAGGAAGTATATAAGGTATATATACTGTGGCACAGCTAAAGCAAGGGTAGATCAGTACAATTAAATCAAAGTCTGAACTGGCAGAGGATTGGGTTAAAATCTTTATAAGCATGAGAGTCTGCCTCTGCTTCATCGTCATCTCCTTCCTAAGATGTAGCCCTCCAGTGTCTCTAACTGAGAGCTCTTCCTCTTTTGAATGAAAAAATATTTTTTTTGTTTTTCTAGTGTCATATGATAGAAGCTATGCTCAGCTTTTCAGCCGATTTATCTATCCTTGGTTTCTTATATTCTTTCTGAACTGTCTAAAAATTAGCAAATGAGGCATGAAAAAAGTTGGTTCAGGTTGTTAGGCTTACTTTTCTGCTCCTTCTTTCTCTTTGGGGTCTAGACCCCTCAGGTTTTCTGATGCCTTTAAAGTAGAGGTTATTAATGATTATTGTGACATGGACATTTTTTTTTAATCTGATAAAGTCTATGGACAACTTCAAAGAATAATATTATATATGCACAATAATAAAATAACATGGCTGTAAGAGGCACTAATTATGTTGAGACACTATATGAAATATGTATATTTTGCATTAAACTTCAGTGTTTAGTAGCAAGTTTAATAACTACCACAGTTTCAAAGTAGGGAATATTATTCAGGATTCTTCAGAGAAAAAAAAAAACAATAGGATGTGTATAAATAGAGATTTTTTTTTTTTGAGGAACTAACTCATGACTCATGTAAAAGCTGGAAAATCTAAAATCTTCAGGGTATACCAACAGGCTGGAGACCCTGGGAAGAGCCAGTATTTCAGTTTAAACCCAGACAGCAGTCTGCTGACAGAATTCCGTCTTGCTTAGGGGAGGTCATTCTTTCTTCTGTTAAGGCCAGCTGATTGGATGGGGGCCACCTGCATTATGGAGAGCAATCTGCTTTACTCAAAGTCCACTGATTTCAATGTTAATCTCATCCAAAAACAGCCTCATAGAAACATCGAAAATAACATTTGATTAAGTATATAGGCACCATGGCCCAGTTAAGTTGACATATAAAATTAAACACCACATAAGATAAGCATAAATCATCTTACTTCTTTATTTATGATCCTTTTTATTAATAAGAAGAGGACCAGGTCAATTATTGGAAAATTGATGTGCTATCATATATCCTAACCTATGACTCTAAACAAGTCAGTCTGCCATTAATAGTCAAACTATGATCGGGGATTTCATCCTGCAAATTGGGGAAGTCCAAGCCCCTGTTATTGGATCCCTTAGAAATGCTTATATGTCCTACACATCTGTCTTGGGGGTCACTTGTCGTCTCTATCAGCCATAATTTTTTCTGAAATTTACATATTTCAGAGCACTTCAGAGTATCATCCTTTTGTTGTTGACTTTCCCAGTTCTTCTTCAGTCCTTATAAAAATTTACTCTGTGATTTTAGACCGATTGTTAAGTTTCTAAAATCTGAAGCATAGTTCAAGCCAGTGTTTAATCAAAATGGTCTGAGTGTGTAGAGTCAACAGAAGTACAGTGAAGACAGGAATTAGACCCCCACTAGAAGTTTTTCTAAGGATCAGTGGCCCCAAACCAACCTCTGGATATGGGCCTACTTCTTGGCAGGTTTTTAGAAGTAGCAGCCCAACCTAAGTCTCATTGACAAGAATGTCCAAAAGTCATGATTTTGAGTGCAGGCTCCCAATTAACTATTCCAGCCCTAAATTAAGACTTCTTTTTCCCCCTTCAACCTATTTATCTGTGACCCAGCACATTGTCTTTGCAGAATTGAAGTGTAGATTCAGACTACACAGAGATGTGTGTCTTTCCTCCAAGTATTTCTTCACATGAAATTTCAGAATGGGAACAATGCCAAGAGATACTAGTGGGACAGTCGTTCCTAAAGGAGAAAACTTGGAAATATCTAGATGTATCATACCCCTGATATAACTGGATAGTTGGTTATATCCTCTGAATGGAATGTATATTCTTCCTGTTAATAATGATGTAGATCTTGCCAAACATTTTTACTAAACAGAATACTTAATACTTAAATCTACAGTATCTGTGTTCTGATTGTAGTGCTACCACACTTTTCAACAAGAACCATGGGTGGATATTTGCCTTACATTTGTGAGACTTAAAAGGCCCTCTTACTGAATTCTCAAAAAAAAAAAAAAAAAAATTGCTCTACAGTTAAATTGATGTCTTCACCATCAGAAGCCAAATACTGCTAGCAAATTTTAAATGGCCTGTCTCCACAAAAACAAAAATCAAACCAAACAAGCAAACAAAAGTATAAAATCAGTCTAGTTATCTCTTTCCCCCCACTGTATTTGTTAACATTGGGATAAAACAACTCTCCTTCTCTATGAGCAGAAGTTTGTGGCTGCCTTTTCTCTGTAGCAGCCTTCTGTCAATAGGCCATTTCTTTTTTTCCTTCAGGGTCAGGGCCCCTGTGCTCCTTAGAGTAGGGAAAGGAGATACTTCTTAATCAGTTCACAAGAGGAATACCTCTTAGATGGGGTTCAAAATGAAAACAAAACAACCCCAAATTGTGGAAAACATGGATTCCTATGTAATCCCATTGAATGGCTCCCTTCTATCCTTATCTGACTAGGAGACACAGTCCAGTGCTCCTTAGATAAAAATGTGATTCCCTCATGATAGCACTTAATACATTGATTTGTATCTGTTCATTATTCGTAGCCATTATTGAACTATACCTAGTATAGTACCTAAAACATAGCTGGCCCATACTAAATGGTTTGTGAATAAATGAATGTTCATGGCATATCAAATATCATGTGGATTATTTAGCACTAACTTTGAAAATGCTTATCCATTACCTGGCTAGAATACAATATCTATATATATTGTCTAGAGAACAAAAAAGGCAATATAGAACAAAATAACAAAGTGCATAGCATAGGCAAAATTCCTAGTCAGAGTTGTGAAACTTATTAACCTATGTGTGTAGATATGTATGTACATATACTATCCATGTTCCAAATGTATTTCAGATGGCTTACAAGAGCATATAAAAGCAAGATGATAATTGGGGTGCCTGGATGGCTCAGTCAGTTGAGTGTCCAACTCTTGATTTCAGCTCAGGTCATGATCCCAGAGTTGTGGGATCAAGCCCCATGTTGGGCTCCGCAACGAGTGTGGAGTCTGCTTGAGATTCTCTCTCCCTCCCCCCCCCCTCCCATGCTCATTCACGCTCTCTCTCTGTATCTAAAATAAAAGTAAGAAGATAAATAAATAAGCAAGATGATAACACATGATTTCCAAATGTGAGAAAAAATGAGAAATATAAAACAATAGTGCCCGAAGTTCCTAGTAGCTGTGAGATGTCTTGTGAAGGAAAAAAGAGTTGATTTGAACCTTGAAGAAGAGATGTAAATGTTTAGAGTAAAAAGCAGAAGGAAAAGGGCATGAAAATCTGGGGGTACTCTGTGAAAACTAGACAATGGAGTTAATGTATTTAACATACCGTCAAGAGAAGTTCAAATTTTTTTGTGAAGGTCTCTCTTTAGGAAAAACAGATAAATAAAATTATGAAAACAAAGTTAGCTCAGGCCCTTTGAGGGGCCTGCACAAGTAAGAAGCCTTGAAGTTTAAAGGTCACTATTTTCTAGGTATACCTGTCTGTGCATGTGAGAAAGTGTCCTGTCCAAGTGAGAATTCATACATTTGAGTAGGAATTGGGAAAAGTGAGACTGGAGAGAAGAGGTGAGATGAAAAGGATTAAAATCCCCAAATGTTAAACTTAAGTTTGATTCTATAAGCAGTGACAAGTTATTGGATATTTTTCTGCAATATCATGAAATGTGGAAACTGGTGTATTTAAAAGATTCATTAGAGAGAGAGTAGGTTTATGAAAGAATGGAGGCAAGTAGACCATTGCAAGAATATATCTGTAATTCATGAGGTGATAAACATTTTAACAGACTTTATGCGTTATTCCATATTAGGAATTATGTTCTTTATGAAAATTATACTTCTTAACTGGTATCGAAAGTGACAAAATACAGTATTGTGTCTGAAGAAAGAAGTTACATTCAGGGAAGATATGATTTCCATTAAAATAATTTTATTTAATGAGGCTTCGAGAACAATAATTAATGAATTGAACCATTTACAGTTCATAGTCTAATCACCATTATTGGCTAAGTTAGGTAGGCATAGCATTTTCCATTTGCAATTTTTTATACCAAGTGTTAAAATTACTAGGAATTTTTCTTCTGTTTTGATTTTGATTGACATGCATATGCTAGAGATGTAAGACCCAAGTCTCTTATCACACTCTCCTCTGTGCTTGGAACTGCTGTAGATTTCACTGAGAGCTTCATGCAGGGATAAGAGTCCCCCAGTCTCAGGGATCTGTAAAAGGAAATTTAGGCATGTTCTCCTGGTTCTTCAATTGGCAAATAAAGCTGAAATTCATTTTTTTGGTATCCCAGGAAAACAGTGTCTTTCCTTTCCTTTTCTTTTTTTAAAAAAATATTTATTTATTTTGGGGGGGGGCGGGGAAAGGGAGAGAGAACAGAGACAGAGAGAGAGAGAGAGAGAATCCCAAGCAAGTTCCACACTGTCAGTGCAGAGTGCGACGCAGGGCTTAAACCCATGAACTATGAGATCATGGCCTAAGCCAAAACCAAGAGTCAGATGCTTAACTGACTGAGCCACCTAGGTGCCCCAACAGTATGTTTTCTAACAAAATGTCAAGATAATTTCTTGAATTAGACAAGATCAAAAATAAAAATATAAGGGATCTGGGAGAAGGAGCCTTCTGATGACTCACAAAAAGTCTTTAGAGCTGTTTCTCTAAAGAAAAATCAGCATACTCAGTTAGACTTTTGTCCAGACTTTTGGACAGAACCTGGAAAAAGACAAATGTTAAATGAAAAAAAAAATGGAGAGACGCCTTTTAACATGTACATACACCAAGGACCATCAGTAGGTGATGACATGGTTAGAGAAAAAGGTTGGGAGGAACAGAATATTCATTGATGAAAATATGTCACCCTTCATTCAGGTTACTTTCTTGCAGCAGGACAGTAAGATATCGTGTGTAATTTAGATTGGAATCTTGTTTTAAAAATATATGTGGCCATTAAGAAATTGGGGGGAGGGTAACAGGGGAAGCATCTGGAGGAGTTTGAGTATCAACTAGTTACCAGGAATTAAGTGTAATGATGTCTGTACATCAAATTTCAGTTTGGGCGACTTGTTGGCCACTATGGCTCGTGTTGGTGTGGTGTATGTGTGTATATTACTAGCAGTAGTAATAATACTAGGAGCAGCAGCAGCATAGCGGGGAGGGCTAGAGAGAATGAAAGAATCTTTCTAACGGACACCATTAGGATCATGTGCTGTGGCAGAGAGGTTAACAGATAGAAGAGAGAGGGGATGTTATTCATGCCAAACAAACAAGTACTTACCACACCATCCCCCATTTTACAGCCTCCAGTTTCCGGAGTTTGTTCCTCCTTGTTTTCAGATACCATGCCTCCTACCACTCTGTTTTTCTGGGGTTCCTTCAACTTCTTTCTGGAGCTGCCAGGAAAAAAAAAAAACATGTTCCTTTTGCATACAGAAAAAAATAATAAGCTTTCAGATCATGGCAACTTCGTCTTTGACAACCAAAAAGGATTGTCAAGGTATTTCCTAAAAAATTTCAGAAATAAAAATAAAGTTTGAAAAAGTTTCTATCTTGAGTCTCCACCTTTAGTGGCATAAAATAGCAAGCAGAAAGCTTTGACATTTGAGCCTTTCTTTTAAAATGATTTCCTTTACCACATGTTGTCTTGGTGTAAGGGATGGGGAGCATAAAATCTTTTCTTTCTTTGTCTAATAAATATCCTAGGTATTGAGGCTTTTCCTCTCTCTCTCTCTATCCGTAGTATCATATCAGTATACTGCTTATAACCTGTGATTCATAAATACTGCATGCAGTTCCAGTTTTTGGACTCTACTTAACGCTATTATCTTTGGAGAATAGATTTGCTTTTTCATTCGTCTCTTGGATTAACCCTTCTATTCTTCTGTTTATTGGTGATATTTCACTTGTCAAGGCCTACGAGTTCTTTTTCAATAAATACTAAGATCATAAAGGCTTGCACCATGGTGGAGCCATGGGTGTTGTTGCTGGGTGACAAAGATAAAGGTGATAAATATCTTGGCTGGTTCTGAGGCTCTGGGACATAGAATGGCTGTTCCTGCTGTACAAGCCTCTGCTAGCCAAAGTTCTGGATGACATTTGACTGGATGGCCATGGCATACGTGGGAACATTCTCCTTTCTACACTTTTGAGCATACAATTTAAGTGTATGTATAGCAGGTTATTTCACTGTATCTGGGAAAATAATCAGCCCACATATTCATCTGTCAACAAAGAGTTTATTACACCATGAAAATCTGTCTTTCATCCTACCTCATAACATTGCTCTCAGGTAAGTATCACTACCATTATCTACATCGTGGGTGAGGAAGCTAAAGATCGAGAGCGGTGAAACGACACAGGCTCACAAATCACACTGGTAAGAGAGCTAGGCACAATGTCTGGGTTTTCTGCCTCTGGATTTTCTTATTGCATGATGTTAAATTTTATTTGAAATGTTATCTTTATGCTTGCACACGTCTCCTTCGATTATCTTCTCCAGCCCATTCTCAAGTGGGGTCACTTGACCCCATTTACTGCACTGGGCAGACGCACAGGAGCAAGACCTTCTTTTCTGTTTTCTGACCACCTTGACCACTGTAAAACTGTCCTGCTCATGAGAGCTTCTGAGAGTTTATGAGAAGCTGCTCCCTAAGCCCCTAGGGAAAATAACCAGGTCAAAATTTTAACTAAAATTTCTTGTTACTCTTCTTTCTTTAACATGAAAGGATTTTTTTCCTAATGAAATGTGGATATAAGGTAAGTTTTCAAGGTGATAAAAGAACCTTGAGCTACAGAGAAAAATATAACATAAGTATTGTAAATTTCTTACTCTTCTGCCACCTTAACCTGTGTTAACCCATCCAAGGGCCCTATCATCCATGTCATTGCATCATTTTTGTCCATGTTATTCTAGAAATCAGTGTTCTAAATCCATCTCAGAAGAGGAAATCTGGAATTCCTGTAATTGGATTCAAAGGGTTAGAATATCTCCTCTTAGTTCATCATTTGAACTTCCCATTATCTCTGTCCTTTATGAATCAAAACCAATGCTTAGTTTTGAGTTCCAGTGAAGTTCTCTGGGCCGTGATTGGATACACTAAAGAAGCACAAGACTGTAACTGCCCTTAAAAATTTTACAACCTGGGTTGGAAGATAAAATTAGTTTAACTTTCAGAAGGAAAAACCAAGGGAATAACAATAGCCCCATTGTAAGATGGTAAACTATGAAAGTGCCTAGAAGTAGAGAGAAATATGGCAGTAATCAGA
Organism: Leopardus geoffroyi; assembly: GCF_018350155.1. Lineage (NCBI taxonomy): Eukaryota > Metazoa > Chordata > Mammalia > Carnivora > Felidae > Leopardus > Leopardus geoffroyi. The sequence continues at coordinate 69,298,845 of NC_059328.1, forward strand.
GCTTGGGGACTGATGGTGATGAACGAAAAGGAAGAAAGGCTTATGTATAAAGTTTCTTACCTTGAGGATTGGAATTTAGTGGTACCTGAGAAAGGAATGTGAATACAAAGGAGTGGAGTCAAGTTCTATATGTGAGAGTTTATAGGTTGAGAAAATGATTACTGCACATTCCCTATCATTCCAGTGGTTGGATTTTCTTTGCAGTTGTGTAGCCTGCAGAAACACTCTTTAGATGGTTTTCATCAGTTCAAATGTGCTATCTACTCTATTTTTGAAAATGTTTATTCACTTGAGAAGGAATAAAGTAAGCAAATGCTTTCGGATTTTTCTCTCCAAGCTCTCTTAATGACCATCTAATTTGATGGCAGCATCGACTGAAATTGTCAATATCTGCGAAACAGGCAACTTTTACCACCTGACAAACTACTGTTAGAAAGAAGACTGGTAGACATAATTATTCCTCTCTATCTCAGGAAGAAAAGGGGTAAAGTTACATTCAAAGTGTCTTTAGAGAAACCAAATGTATAATCCTAGAAACTGACATTTGAGCATTCAAAAGACAGAACATACTTCTATATATGTCCTTCAAAATTTTTATAAGTCTTCAGAAATATATTGGTAGCATACTTCAAAAAATGTAGACCATTTTAGTCAATGGACCAAACCTTCACTGATGAACTGAAGAGGTTTTATGCTTCTAGTAATAATACAACACTTTGTACTTCTGATAATCCTTTTATCTGAGGAGCTCAAGGCACATTAAAGGAAAAATAGAAATAGGGGGAATGGAAGTAATAATAACACAGTTAAAGCAAGTGTAGATATATTCTGTATAGATCAAGGTCAAGAATTTCCAAAGTGGTTACAGTAATGTAACTACATAGATCCTGATCTCATACACAAATATAGCGCCCCCAGTAGACTGCAACAGAAACCCCAGTTTAGAAACTGAAACTACAAAAAAATATTCTTCCCCAAAACTTCTGCCTTGCTACAGCTCTTTAGGGGAGAGTGTTACATCTTTGAGCTCTAGTGCAGTATCTTGCTTATTCACCAGTGAAGTTTTGGATATTACTGTTCAAACAGCAACAAGAAAAAATTTGTTCTAAGTTAACCTGATTTAGTACCATGGCCTCCCATGAGGACAATTACACAGAAATGCTGACAGAATTTAGCTGCGAAGAATAAAGGTGATTTCCCAAAGTGTTCTATGAGCCCCTGTGAAATTTTAATAGTCATTATGGCTAGAAGTATATGTGATCACTTAGGAAAGCCTGTTCACAGTTACCCCTTGTGGAAATTCAAAAGATAGTTACTTAAACTTATATACCCATTTCCCTCCACTAAACACTTAGTAACACCTGTGTTTTTTAAGAACACAATTTAAGAAAAATGGTGTGGTGGGCATAAAATTCCTCCAGTAATTAGGAGACCAGGTTCCAATGTCAACTAATAGATGTATGACTATAGATAAAACATTTAGGTTTTCTAAGTCTCTGTTTATTTGCCAATAAAGAGAGGATTTTGTAGTAGATAGCATAATTTTTAATTCTTTTTGGCAATAAAATTCAGTGATTTCATTTGAAGCATTCATTTAGAGCTCAGCATCTGTAAATACACCATCTGGACTTTATGCTAAATTCACAAGAATTTATAAGAAATTTGAATTCATAAGGGAAAAAAAGCATTAGTATAATGATTCATCCTTACCTATACTTTCTTGTTCCTGTAAAATTCTTTAATTTTTGCAGAGGAAGAGTTCATTGATTTTACATGTAATTTCTACAATAATAACATTTACAAAAGTTTGGTGAAATGCAATTTCTAGATGATGGTACTTTTTGTGACAGAACCAACATGTTCTGTCCAAGGAGCATCTCCAGCAGGTAGCACTCTTTATGTAATTTCTAGGTGTCGGCAGCAAAGCCGTTAGCTACTTTATCAGTGTGTTGAAAGCACACAATGTTCATCTTTGCTGGCAAAGCTACTATAGAATATGGTAATGCCGTAAGGCCCTGAGTGCCCTCTTTATGGCTTCAGCTCCCTCTTCTGCTCAGTCATCCAGGGTTAGAGAACATGTTCAGGGTTTTAAGATCAAGAAGAAAATTCATTCAAATGATCTTTTGGAGCCATCTAAATAGAGGCTGTAATAGAAACTTTCAAAAGCTTTTCATAAGACATTTCATTGATCCATTAAGAAAATACCCTTATGTTTCCACTCTAAGTAGATAACTTGTACCCTACTAGAATAGTTTCTAAACCTAGGTGTTACTGAACTCCTCGAATCAACTGAAATCATTTAAAATGAAATTTTAGATTCCAGCAGGAACCGGAATTGGATTCTCTGAAGGTGAGGTCTAAGGATCTGTTTCGTGAGGTTTCTCAAATAGACTTACCCAGTCTATCTGGTGCCAGTATGCAGACTGATGATGTGGGAGCAAGAATGGAATGCCTTGTCTTGTAGGATATGATCCTAGAAATAGTTATATTCCTACTTGGTTTGTGGAAAAGTGTGAAAATTCTGTGAGTTGTTTAGGGCAACTATTGATAATCTAAGGAATATAATAACATCCTTACACAGGAGGGTTCGGGGTGAAAAAGAATGATATGTATGTATAAAAAGGCAAAAAAGGGAAATACTTAAATCTCTATGACAATAATGGTTTGCATGTCCTTATGTGTCCCTCTGACTTTCAGTATCTTTATTAGGTAGAATGAGAATGGATGGGGCAGCCAGGAGGAGAATAAAATGAGGGAGATGATTGTGGTTACTGCTTCAAAAGGAAGGGACAGTAAGTATTTGAGTGCATATTATAACATGCCAGGCCAATTTCTTGGTACTTCTACACATACTATTTCATACAATTCTTACAAGAGCCCTGAAAAATGTTCATTAATAATCCCATTAATACAGATGAGTAGATAGCCAATCAAGAATTCTAGAAATGGTAGATTGGACACACATATTTACATCTATTCCCCTGAAACCCTACTAACATGATAGTAAAGGGAGTTTTAAAAACACATATACTCACAAAAGCAAAAAGAAAGAAATAGACCAACTTTATGTTTAGAAGCTCGCAAGCAAACAGATGAGTGGTAAGTGACTTAGAAGCCAGAAAGTTATATCACAAATCAGTAAACAAATTATCACAAACAAAACTACTTTTACCACAGAGTCCATGAAAGCCACAAAAATTGGCTCTGAGAGTCACTTCCAGAACAGTGTATGAGGCTGGTGCTAAAAAGGAAATTGGTTGAAAGCTTCTAGATAAAGTATATAGTCTCCTTTATCAATTCTACCATTGTACACAGCTAGGCAGTTGTACCTCCTCACCCTGACAGCAGACTGAAAATTTATTCTCTGGAAGAGGTTTAATGGAGAGATTGTGGAAAATAAATATGTTTGAGAGTAAGCATATTGTATTGAAAATCCAGATAGTCAATGAAAGATTATATATGGAAAGTTAACATCCTCTCAGATTTTTGTACTGCTTGTCTCCCAGAATACTGGCAGCCTGACTCTTACCCTCCAGATAGAAAATTGGAAGAAATTTCGCCATTAAACTTAACTAACCCAAGAAAAAAAGACCTAAAGATAATGACATTTGGGTTCTCTATCCTAATTGCTCAGCCAAACCACACTATAATGAACCCAACAATGAAGAAACCCTACCATGGGAAGAAAGCTTCAAATCAGCTGGCAAGCGCTTGCTTTTCATTATGAGCAGGCAGCCAGGAATCACCAGACAATGAGGGAAATCTACTATTAGAGTCTAAGACAAAATTATATAAAGAGGAGAAAAAACCTTTGGAGGAAATTGAGACTTCGCAAGAAATGAAAGATTAAAAAACATAAATAGAGAGATAGGAGAAGATATTGCTTTTATGAAATAAGGACACAGCACTACTAAAGTTTAATATTTAGAGAATAAAAAGTACGACTTGGAAATTAAAAATGTGATAGTGGAAATTTTAATAAATGGTTTGGAAGATAAAGCTCAGGAAATCTTCTCCTCCCCCCCTCAAAAAGGAATATAAGAAAGGAAAGGTAAGAAAATTAAAGGGCCAGTTCAAAGAGAGAAGTACATTAAACAAGGGAGATAATCATTAGAGACATAATTTAAAAATATTTCCCAGAACTGAAGGACATATATTCAGGTTGAGACATTCTGCTGAGTACCAAGAACAAGGAGGAAAATGGGATCTGCACTATGACAATTGTCATGAGACCTTAAAACACTGGGGAAAAAAGAACATTCAACAATTGTAAAAAAACAAGATGATCAAGAAATAAAAATGAATTAGCCTTCTCAACAAGATCAATGAAATCTTAAAGATAGTAAATAAATGTTTTCAAAATTTTGAGGGAAAATAAGTTCCGTACAAAGACTCTATACCAAATAATGTGAAGAAGATAAACGATGTTAAAGCATGATATTAATAAAAATATTTACCTCTCAAGCATACTTTCTTAGAAAGTTACTAAAGTATATATTCCAGGAAAGTGAATGAATGAAGAAAGAGGGAGACAAGAAAGGGGTACAGAGAATATTGGATTCAACTGAAGAGCTAAGTAAAGAGAATCCCCCAAGAAGACAGACTGTACAATGACATTTGTACTCTACATTTAGACTAGAATGAATCAGAAGGCTGTATGAGTGGTTATTGCAAAAAAAATGAAATAGGACATCAAATGTGTTTTGCTTCATAGCAAGGGATTAAATGATTGACAGATTGCTTTAAACTAGTGATAATTAAAAATTAAGCAAGCTCTCAATAAGACTATTATTAACTACAGGAAAAGCAGTAGGCTGTGCAAGAAAGAAAATGGCACCATCTATCACATGACTCAGGGCTGAATTGCTTTGCATAGTTGTAATAAACAGTGAATCTATGCAAATGTTGATATGCCTACATTAAGAGGATGGACAACGGAAACTGCTAATATGGTGGGACCCAGGTGGAGGGAGAATATTGAAAGAGGGATATTCTCATCTTCCATAACTGGAAGTCAATAGCTAATGCCTAAATCTGAAATTAAGCAATTAAGTGGACATGTCTGGTAGCAGGAAGCAAGGATGGTGGTGGGGGCGGCAGGGAAATTGATCTTTTTCAAAACAAGTCTTGTGGAAACCTTTGACACTTAAAACTATGTGATGTGTTAATTTGATAAGAAATCATATTAAACAAAAGTCTATTTTTGAATATTGAACAATTTTCAGTCTAGATGATATCGTCATCTGGAGATCTAGTTACACAGTTTGATGTTGTTATTGGTACACATCCACAGAAATGCTATAAATCAATGTATAATTTAAATTTACATTAGCATTTCAAATGTAGGAAAATTCCAGAAAAGAGATTGTGAGTTTCTTAATTCTTCTATTGCAAAATGAAGATTTCACAGATAAGGTGATGTTTATGCTTGGTATTGCCAAATAGGCAACTTTGTTCTTTTAGAGGTGACGTTTCAAGAAAAACATAGCTTCCAAAATGAAGGATCAATTTCTAAGGATTGTTGGAAAACCATCTTTAGGTTAGTTTTATTTAAAAGGAGATTCTGTGGGTGCATCTAAGCATGAAAAGTAGGATGTTTAAAGCATGGAGGAACTCTTATTAGTAACATAATAAACACACATCCTGTTTTATGTGCTGCTATTTCTAAAGACTTCGTTAAAATATGTGTAACTGTCTAATAAGATTACAACTTTACAGCTTGTTTAAAATTTGTTTTTAAAACCAGCCCATTGGATTTTCATACCTTTCTTCTCACATTCCAGTTACGCAGCAAGGATGCTTCTCATACTTTATAGAAATATAATACTAAAGCTTTGTTTCAGGATTTCGAGTCGCTAAAATTCTTATCTTACCACAGTCTGGCTTTTATCACATTCTAGGACTACAGTCTTTCTTCATTTCCTCCCGAAAAGGGATACTGGGAGGGCATCACCATTTGATCTTGATCCCCAGGACTCGCCTGCTTCTAGAGTGTTGTTCATTCCATTCTTCTCTGTAGAAACTTCCACCTTTTCCATTTTGGCTTTCTAACTCCTTCCTCTTTCAGTGTCAAGCTCAAGACTTGTTTCATCCAAAACTTATCGTTTGATCACTCCAGCTATAAATATCTTTTAATATTGCTTTGTAAATATTTTAAAATTGTTTTATGACTTCTCATGTTATAGCATTAGATGTGAATTACATTGTGTAGTATTTAGTTTTCATTCCTATTTATGCTTATTTCCTAAGACAAAAGGCAAATTCTTTGAGAGTAAGGACCATATCCAATGTATTTTTATATGACCCTGGTGGTGCCTACACGAAATCAACACTCAAAAAATTATTATTCATCTAGCTTTGTCATTTATTCATCGAAGTGCCAGACAGGATCTGGGGACATAGCTGTGAATAAAGGAGACATCATAGTTAACTCTAATAGAATTGCAGTTTATTGAGAAAAATAGACATGGATACAAGTAACCCAAATGAGAGTACATGTTGCTTTACGAGTATCTAGTGTCAGGGAATTAGTGAAACCTTCCTGAGGCTTGTGCCAGTCTGTTGACGAGGGTATATGGGGGTGGAGATTTTTTGCAAGGACATGTCATATGAAAAAGTATGGAGCATTCAAGCAAATGAGACAAGCTTGGTCTCGGTAGAGTGCAGTGGGGTGGAAGGTGAGACAAAAGGATGGAGGGAAATAAGTTAAAGATGAATCTTCGGGTGTGCCTAGACGACTCAGTCGGTTAAGTGTCCAACTCTTGGTTTTGGCTTAGGTCATGATCGCAGCTCATGAGATTGAGCCCCACATTGGGCTTTGTGCTGACGTGTGGAGCCTATTTGGGATTCTCTCTTTCCCTCTCTATCTGCCCCACCCACTCTGTTTCTTTATCTCAAAATAAATAAACTTAAAAAAAAAGATGAATCTTCAAAGATAGGGGAAGGTATGACTATGCAGTGTCTCATAAGTATGTTAAAATTTTTACTTTTCAAGCTAAATACAAAGGAAACTTATTGAAGTATTTAAACATTGGGAATATATGATTAGTCTTCCAGTTTGAAAAGGTCACTGTAGTTGCAGTAGGAATAATAGACTGGAGTGTCTAGAAATAACCTCAAGGGAAGAAAGAGTTAATAGATTATTGCAGTCATATGGCAGAGGTAATGTTATCTTGGATTTGGGGGGTGAGAAGAGAGGGGAGTTAAAGAAGAAATGGAAGAAATTAAGAAATATGTGTATGAAAAAATATTATCAGGGTGATTGTAGATGTAAGGATGTGATGGAGGGGGAAGTGGCGACAGAGTCTTAGAATTCTCATTTATACAACTGAAAATAAACTGTCAATGTTCTTGAGACTGGGAACAGAGGATAAAGACCAAGACTTAGAGGAGGCAGAAGGTGAGGTGGGCTTTGAGACATACAAGTGGAATATGTAGTCAGGTATATGGTGTGGAACATAGAAGAAAGAGCTGGGTGGAAACACAAATCTGTGAGTCATCTCCATACTGAGGGTAGTTGAAGCTAGACAAGAAAATGCAGTTTAGAAGAGGACCCCACAAAAGTTGAGAGAACCTCCAAGAGTTGAGAGTCAGGAGACGGAGGAATGAGGAGGAGAATTATCTCATACAAGACTTAGAAAGGAGAGAGTAGAGACATAGGAAGAAAACATGGTGTCACTGAAACTGAAAGAGAAGCATATTTTCAAAAGAATTTTGAGGGGTCGATAGTATTAATGCTGTGGAGAGATCATGTGTGATGAAGATTTAAAATTAATTGGACTTACGTGGCCAGGAGAACCACACTGTTAACTTAGTCGAAGCTAAGCTAAGATCAGACTGGAATGTTTTCAAGTACATGATAAAATGAAGGCAACAAAGATGCACTGCTGAAGATCCTGTTTTCTTCTAAAGTTTCATCAACTCCTTTCTTGACCAGCTTTTCTTGGTGGTATGAAGCACTGGAGACTTTAGGTCCCTACTCCACAAAACCTAGGCCCAGAACAAGGGGGCTGAGGCCTAACTTTGTGTCCCCTACTAGGCAAGACACAGGGAGTTGGTATTTGGAGTGACTACTAGTTTATTATCAGGGTCTCATTTTTGGCCTGTACTCACCCTTTGTCTACTTGTTTTCTCTCCCTGTTGCTGGGTTTAAGGGGCACTTAAATATTTGTCACTGAAGAAAATAAAACTGAGCTACTAAATACACACACACACACACACACACAAATTGGAGCACCTAATATTTTAAGCAAATACAGATCTGAAGGGAGAAATAGACAATACAATCGTACTAGGGGACTTCAATCCCCCACATTCAACAATGGATAGATTATCCACACAGGAAATCAATACACCAACATTGGACTTGAACTATTCTTCAGACTAAATACCTAACAGATACAAACAGAACATTCTGTCAAACAGTAGCAGAATACATATTCTTCTGAAGCACAAAATGAACATTCTCAGAATATACCATATGTTAAACAAAATGAAGCAAGATTTTAGCAAGGTCACAAACCAAGTCAGCAAATTTAAAATTGAAATCATAATAAGTATCTTTTCCAAATATAATGATATGAAACTAGAAATCAGTACAGCAGGGAAACTGGAAAATTCACAAGTACATGGAAATTAAACAACACACTCATGAACAACCAGTGAATAAAAAACTAAAAGGAAATAAAAAATATCTTGAGACAAACAAAAGCAGAAGCACAACATAACAAAACTTATGGGATGCAGCAAAAGCAGTTCTAAGAGGGAGTTTTATAGTGATAGATCCCTACTTTAACAAACATGAAAGATCTGAAATAAAGAACCTAACTTTACACATCAAGAAACTAGAAAAATAAGAACAAAGCCCAAAATTAGCAGAAGGAAGGAAATAACAAAGATGATAGCAGAAAGAAATGATCAGAAATACAAAATAAAAGTTTGATGACATTTAGAAAAGATCAACCAAATTCATAAACCTTTGGCTAGACAAAAGAGAGAGAGAGAGAGAGAGAGGACTGAAACAAAATCAGACATTAAAAGGGAGACATTACACTGATACCACAGAAATAAGAGGTAAGAAATAAGATACTATGAATAATTATATGCAAAAAGAATGGATAACCTAGAGGAAAGAATAATTCCTATAAATATATAACTTCCCAAGACAGAATCATGAAGAAATAGAAAATCTGAACAGACCAATAATGAATAAAGAGATTGAATCAGTAATCAACACAGAAAAGCCCAGGACCAGATGGTTTTATTGCTAAATTATACTAAACATTTAAAGAATTAATACCAATCCTTCTCAAGCTCTTCCAAAACATTGAAGAGCATACTCCCATAAAATTCATTTTATTAGGCCAGGATTACCCAAATATCAAAGCCAGATAAGAACAGTACAAAAACAAAACAAAACAAAACAAAACAAAACAAAACAAAACATACAAAAAAACAAAACATACAAAAAAACAAAACATACAAAAAATCTTACAAGTCAATATTCCTGATGAACATATATGCAAATGTCTTTATAAAAATACTAGCTAAATCAATTCAACAGAACATTAAAAGGTTCATACACCATGGTCAAGTGGGACTTATCTCTGGAGCGCAAAGATGGCTCAATAAATGTGACATCTTACCTTTATGAAAGATAAAAATCGCATGATCATCTAAATAGATGCAGAAAAAGCATTTGACAATGTACAACATTCTTCATGATAAAAGCTCTCAATAAATTAAGAATAGAAGGAACATACCTAAATGCCATATATAATAAGTCCACAGCAAATATACTCAGTAGGGTAAGTTTGAAAGCTTTTCTTCTAAGATCAGGAACAAGACAATGGTGCCCACTCTCACCACTCTTATTTAACATAGTAATGGAAGTCTGAGCCAGAGCAATTAGGTAAGAAAAAAAAAATCAGAAAGGAAGAAGTAAAATTGTCTCTGTTTGTAGGAGACATGGTATCATAGATAAAAAAATCCTGAGGACTCCACAAAAACAAAATCTTGTTAGAACTACTTAACAAATTCAGTAACGTAGGATACAAAATCAACATACACAAATCAGTTGTGTTTTCATATACTAACAATAAAATTTCTGGAAAAGAAATAAAGTAATTCATTTACAATTGCATGAAAAACAGTAAAATACTTAGAAGTAAATTTAACCAACAAGGTGAAAGATACATACACTGAAAACTAAAACATTGATGAAAGAATTTGAATATGACACAAATATTCCATGTTCATGAATAAGAAGAATTGATGTTGTTAATACATTCATACTACCCAAAGCCATGTATAGGTTCAGTAAATCCTTATCAAAATCCAATGGCATTTTTTACAGAAATATAAAAAATCTTAAAATTCATATGGAACCACAAAAGACCCCAAGTACCTAAAGCAATCCTGAGAATGGCAGCAAACCTGGCGATGTCATACTTCCTTATTCGAAACATTACTACAAGTCTACACTAAAGAAAACCGTATGGTACTGGCATGAAAATAGACACACAGCCCAATGGAACAGAATCAAGAGCTTATAAATAAACCCTTGCATATACAGTCAACTAACATTTGACAAGGGAGCACAAATACTCAATGGAGAAAGGATAGTCTCTTCAGTAAATGGTGCTGGGAAAACTGATAATCTGATACAAAAGAATAAAATTGGATCCCTATTCAAAATCAACTCAAAATAGATGAAGATTTACACATAAGACTTGAAACCTTAAAAGTCTTGGAAAAAAGAAAAGAGGAAAAATGTCCCTGACATTGGTCTTGTTAATGACTTTTTGGATATAACACCAAAAATACTAGTAACAAAACCAAAAGTAAACAAAAGGAACTACACCAAATGAAAAATCTTCTCCACAGCAAAAGAAATAACAAAATGAGGTGACTACAGAATGGGAAATAATATTCACAAATCATTTATCTGATAATGGGTTAATATCCAAAATATATATGGAACTCATGAATCAAATGGAAAAAAAAAACACAATCTAATTAAAAGATGAATAAGAGGGGGTACCTGGGCAGCTCAGTCAGTTAAGGTTTAGACTCTTGATTTAGGCTGAGGTCATGATCTCACAGTTGTGAGATTGAGCCCTGTATCAGGCTCTGTGCTGACAGTGTGGAACCTGCGTGGGATTCTCTCTCTCCCTCTCTCTGCCCCTCTCCTGCTCATTCTCTGTCTCTCTCTCTCTCTGTCTCTGTCTCTCTCTCTCTCTCTCTCTCTCAAAATAAATAAATAAACATTAAAAAATTAAAAAATAAATGAATAAGAGGACCAGAATATTTTCTTAAAGAAGACATGCAAATGGCCAACAAGTACATGAAAAGATGCATATATGGTCAATATATCATTACAGAAACATTAACAATCATCGGGGAAAGGCAAAACCACAATGATTATGGTACTATTATGGTACTACTATTATATGAACTACTATATGATATAGTAATCCCACTTCTGGATAATGCACAAAGGAAATGAAATCAGGATCTTGAATCTTGAAGAGATATCTGCACTCTCAGATTCTTTGTAGCATTATTCATAATGTCCAAGCATGAAGCAACCTGAGGGTCTATCAATAGATGAATGGATAAAGAAGAGGTGAGATACATTTATTTATATATATATATATATATATATATATATATATATATATTCATTCATATGTACATACATTATGCATATTATATATATTATGAAATGTTATTCAACTATGAGAAAGAAGATATCCTGTCATTTGAGACAACATGAGTGGAACTTGAGCACATTTTGCTAAATGAAATAAGTTAGAAAAAGACAAATGCTGTATGATATCACTTATATGTGGAATATGTAAAAACAAAACCTGAACTCATAGAAATAAAAATAGAATGATTGATGCCGGGTGCTGGAGGATGGGGATATGTCAAAGTACACATATTTCCAGTTACAAGATGAGTACATTCTGGGGATCTAATGTGTAGCATGGTAGCTATAGTTAACAATATTGTATTACATTCTTAAAATTATTTAAAAGAGTAAATCTTATATGTTCTTAACATACACACACACACACACACACACAGGTAATTATGTGAAGCGATGTTATTGTAGTAATCTTTTTGCAATATATAAAAGTACTAAATCATCATATTGTATACCCTAAACTTACACAATCTTATATGTCAATTTTATCTCAATAATGCTGAAAAAAGTATAATCAAGTGGATGGAAAACCTATTTTGTGTATACCTGTCAGCTTATTTCTGTAGCCACTTCTGTCATTGCCCAATAGACTCATAAACAAAGTGTTCAGGTTGGAGGAATTGAGGGTTTACATGGGCTCAGAAACACAGACTCCCACTCACCAAGGCCTACCTGGGTATGGCCACTGTTAGATACCCAGTGGCAGCAGCAGAGATCAACACTGAGTCTCCAATAAGGTATTATTCCCCAGCCAGCTACTTGGTGGCAGATTGGTTATACTGAACCACTTATATGGAAAGAGCAATGTTTCGTTTTTACTAACAAAATTCAAATTGTCATCTGTGGACTTACAGAATGCCTTATCCACCATCATGGTATTCTACACTAGAACAGTGTGCTTTGCTAGAAGCAGTGCTTCTAGTCAAGGAACTCACTTCACAACAAATGAAGTGTAACAATGGACGCATGCTCATGGAATTCGCTATCTTGCAATGTTCCCCACCATCTTGAAGCAGATGACTCCAGCGAATGATGGAATACTCTTTTGAAGACTCAGTTATAGTGATAGCTAGGTGGCAATACCTTGCAGGGATGGGCAAGCTTCTCTAGAAGGCTGTACATTCTCTGAATCAGTGTTAGTATATGGTGCTGTTTGTCCCATAGTCGGGATTCATGGGTCCAGGAATCCATGGATGGAAATGGAATTGACACTATTATTATCCCTAATGACCCACCAGCAAAATTAAAAAAAAAATTTTTAATGTTTATTCATTTCCTGAGAGAGAGAGACAGAGACAGAGTGCAAGCAGGGGAGGGGCAGAGAGAGGGGGAGACACAGAATCTGAAGCAGGCTCCAGGCTCTGAGCAAGCTGTCAGCACAGAGCCCAGTGCGGGGCTCAAACTCACAAACTGTGAGATCATGACCTGGGCCAAAGTCGGTTGCTTAGCCGACTAAGCCACCCAGGTGTCCCTCACCAGCAAAATTTTTGCTTCCTGTTCCTGCAACTTTATGTTCTGCTGGCTTAGAGGTCTTAGTTCCAAAGGGAGGAATGTTTCCATCAGAAGACAGAACAATGATTCCATTGAACTAAAAGTTAAGACTGCCACCTGACTCCTCACTTTTCTCAATCAACAGATAAAACAGGGATTACTCTGCTGTCTGGGTGGTTGATCCTGACTACTAAGGGGAAATTGGACTGCAACTCCACAGTGGAGGCAAAATAGACTATGTCTGGAATAAAGGAGGTCCCTCAGGGCATTTTAGAGCGTTACCATACTCTATGATTAAGATCAATGAAAAATCACAGTAACCCAATCTAGGCAGAACTATTAATGGCCCAGATCATTTAGGAATGAAATTTGGGTCACCATGTTAGGTAAAGAATCACAACCAGCTGAGGTGCTGGCTGAAGGCAAACAGAATATAGAATGGATAGTGGAAGAAGTTACTTAATAAAAACCAGGTACAGAAATGAGCATAATTGCCATGAGAATTTCCTGTTTATTTTGTTATAAATATGTTTGTATGTGTATAACAAGTATCTTTCTTTTCTTCCCATATTACGTAATATTGGTGACTTTATATCATAGTTTTTAAGTATTATTAACTTTACATAATAGTACTTAAAATATCTAAAATAAGAGTAAACATCACTTAAGGCCTTTACTTCCTCTGCTTGGGAAGGAGTAAGTACATTTTTGGTTATACACAGGACAGTTGTATCATGCTAGGTGGAATTATGATCTTGTTATTGGCTTTCTTTGGAGATTAAGTATGGTTTAAGGAGATGTGTTAGGTACAAAGTTGATAAGAGGTAGATTTAAAGATGATAAATATTAGGTATCAACTTGACTGAGTCATGGGGTAACCAGATATTTGCTTAAACATTATTCACAGATATGCGAGCATGTTTTTAGATGAGATCAACAGTTGAATCAGTAGACTGAGTTAAGCAGTTTGCTCTCCTTAATGTGGGTGGGCCTGATGCCGTCAGTTGAAGGTTTGAATAGAACAAAAAAGATTCACATTCTCATGAGTAAGAGGGAATTCCTCTTGCCTGACTTTCTTGAGCTGGGACATCAGTCTTTTCCTGCTTTTAGTCTTGAACTGAAACATAAGCTGTTTTGGGTCTCAAGTCTGTCTGGCTCTCCTGCTTCTCAGGGCTGGACTCAGACTGGACTAGACTCAGAGTGGACCTGCACCATTGGCTCTTCCTGGTCTTCAGGATGCCAAATGCAGATCTTCGGACTTCTATGCCTCCATAATATTAGAAGCCAATTGTATATAACATATCTATTTACCTCCCCCCCCCCCGCCACCGCCACACACACGCACATCCATTGGTTCTGTTCTCTAGAGAATCTTGACTAACAAACATAGTTATCAAATGAGAGATATCACTTCCTACCAAGGATGAGAAGCTACTAGTCTGTTAATTAAAATTGTGGTCATTTATCACAATATTGTTTTTTAAATAGAAATAAAATATAATTGTTGAGAAAACAAGATTATTTATGTGATTTTTTTCAAATTGTCCTACAAAATTACTGCCTTCTGAGCCATCCTCTTGCTCTTAATTAGAATTTAAGTTCTCTGAGAGCAGGAGTTATGATGCATAGATCTCAGCAGGTGGTAAATCACTATCTTTGGACTAATTACTTAATTGTGCCACTGTGGAGTTTATATCCAGAGAAAATCTGTCTCAGGAAACAAAAATGAAGGATATTCCTTGAGCTTAATGTAAGGAGTATTGATATAAGTAAATACACTTGGTGGTACAGAAATGCCTCATTGGCATTAGACAACTTAGTTTCCAATGCAACAAGAACTCTTCCTCCAAGATTTCGTGTGCCTGAAAAATTAAAGTTTCTTCAGATTCATCTAAAAAGTAAAAATCCAATTGTAAAACACCAAACAGAAATGGTTCAGTAGCTGTTTTGGTTTTCCTATGGATGGCATAGGACAATGTGATCACACTATGAAACCTGACTTCCTTCCACTAGCTAGCTTTATCTGCACTGCCTAAGCTTTAGCACTAACACCTGCAGAGAGAGGCTGGAAAAACTAAATAATGCACCAGGTTGTCTGTGGGGAGCCATGCGCCCCATGAAGGCCAAGAGAGTTCTCATTTCTCAGAAACTAGTTTCCCCTAGCCACTCACACATCAACTTCTGTAATCAAAGGTGAATGCTTAAAGATTTACACAGCAGTAGAATGCAATGTAGCACCTTCTTCTTGACGTCTCTAGTTTGCACAGAAAAGAAGTTCCAAGATCAGGAGCCTAAGGTCCATATCTGAGCATTCGGGACTAGTGAATCTGTGTCATGAAGTACGTGTCTCCATTTCTGTATTGTCTCTCTCTAGGGAAGCATGTACAATTTTCCTTTTTTTAAGGCGTGAATTCAGAATCTGGTGAGTGCAGAATCTGGTGATTGTGTGCCTTTTGTGTCTATGATCATGATAGCGAGGAAAAAGAAAGTAACATTAATGTGCATGACTAAGGTTGTGTGGCCAGCTAGTAGTCATATGTAAGTCCTCACAGAGGTCCTTGATTGCTTTTTACAAAACTGAGAAAGAGGCTCCTTTGGAAGACAGGCATGGGGGGGGGGGGGTACTCTGAGTGCTGTGCTTTTCCTACGGGGAAATTGCAAAAAGCCCTCTCCATGTGGTATTGACATATACCACTGCTTTATATTTATTAGAACTTCAAAAAAAAAAAAAGAATCGATGTCAGTAAACACATACTTTTAAGAGTTAACGATAGGGAATTTAAATACTTTAATCACTGTGGAATACTTCTAGTGAGCAAACAATGCCATTTCAACCTTAACAACTATATACAACTTTTTCCTTTTATTTAGTCTTCAGTAGGTCTTTCAACTGATACCCATGAATCTACATCCCTGTCGTATGTTTATAGACTTTGCTTATGATTTAAAGATGTTGTTGGAAGTGGTTTGGTGATAGAGACAAATAAGACTATTAATTATTTGCATTTAAGTGAAGCAGTTATCAACAAAATAGCTAATTTGCCGAAGATCTTTATTTTTTTTTTTTTAACTTGTATGTACTTCCTTCATCTGCCTTAATTTATCTCTGTCTCCGTGTCCTAAATATAAGCCATCAGGGCCTTCACTCGGGGCCAACTTTGCATGCATGTGTTGGTCTCTTACACCCCATGTGCCTTTGGGGATACCCAATAATTCATCACTTTTAGAGAGGATCAGTCCTTAGCACTTGGTAGAAATTATAAATCCTTAGAAGCAGCCATCATTGACATGTGCTGCAAGTGTTGGAAACAAAGAGTGATCCATAGAATATTACAATTTCGTATGCTGTGTAAATTTCATTTGTTTCCCTGGTTCTAGCACACTGTGCCTGGTGGAAAGTAAGTGCTTAATAGATGTTTTCATAGGCTGTATTAAATCTGTATTAAGGCTTTGGTAAATGTTTGTTGTAGAAAACGTAGCACAGAGGTTGGAGGCTATACATCAAAAGAGAGGAAATTCATATGTAAAATTTTAGAGTGTATTGAAAAACTTGTGAAGTAAATCTCACCAGGGAAATTTGTCAGTGCGAGAGATAATTAAAACAAATGTGAAATTCCTAAGTAAATAAAGTAATTAAAGGGATATTTATGATTTTGTTTGAACACATTTTTACAACCAGTTTTATTTTATTGGTTTATTTACTCTTAATTCCTAGAACAATATTATTTTACCTTTGCTTTCAGCATCCATTACATTGCACTAAGTTTAATTATGGAATCTATGATGTAGTCATTGTACATTTATAGGGAACATGAAGCCAGTCACAGGCAGTCTTAGTGACATGCACAACACCTTTCTCTCTCTCTCTGATTATTTGGAAGATGACAAGAGTGAATTATGATACAAATAATTATAATTTCATGTGATGAGTCTTATAATATTAATAATAAATTTAAAGTTTGGCCCATTTAGTCTGGAGTAAGAAACTTAATGGAATTTCTGAAGATGAGTGAAAATAATTGACTCTTATATACCTGGATCAAAAAAAAGCTGAACAATACTGTAATTTCTTTAAGTCCAGGAAAATATCATACAGAGATCAGTGATGAACTTGTAGCTACCTCAGCAGACCAGGAAAGTGGCTTAAGTAAATAGCAAAATAGATCGTTCTATTAAATAGAAAAAACAAACATCCCTCCACACCCACAAAAACTGGCCGGTGAGTTAATTGCATATGTTTTTAAAGCCAAACATCAAATAGTCTTTTTGACTGAACTTGAATATTTATTCAATACTTTATTTTACCTTGAATTGGATTGTTTAACTAAATTAACTAAATAAAACTATTATTCTCTGAATCTTCAAATTAATCCAAGAATTAATAAATTCTTGATGAAAAATCCCTCAGAGACTATTAATCTTAACTATTGATATGATGTTTGAGAAAAATAATTAAGGGGATCAATAGGAAGTGTTTTATTTTAAAAAGATAAATTGATGACTATATATCCAAAATGATTTAAAAACCATTCCAGTAGTCAGAGAAAAGAATTTATAGAGTTTTCTACAAAGTACATAATTTCTCCAACTGAGTGTTCTAGATTTTTTTCTTAGAATATAGTACTCCTCCTCAAATACCTGCTAACCTGCCACTTATCTTCTTATGAGGTAGGCCAAAATAATTTTCTCTGCAACTTTTGCAATTCACAGTAAAAGGTAATGTTTTGAATGGTCTTAGCCATGAAATTTAGTAATTAACGAAGGCACCTAGAATCAAAGCTGGAACCCAGGCACCAGGCACCAGTGTAGTGTAATCCAGAAAACTTCCCCTTTGACTAGACCATTTACTGACTACAATTAATGAAAATAATTTGCCTTGGTTAAAATTGGCATTAAAGATCATTGTATTTTAATAAAGATAGATGGCATGAATAAATATTTGTAAAATAAGGTACTTAAGCTTCTCAGGGGGAATTAAAGGCAATAATATCAAGGAATTGTCATTACTGAATTGTCATTACTGTGTGATTCTGGGCATTGTATGAAGGTGGTGGGATTGTTTTCTCTTCTCTCATCCACTGCATTTCCCACTATCCCTCCCAGCCTCTCCCCTACCTCGCCTCATCCTGCCCGCCTACACCACCCTGGCCCAAACAATCTGAAACCAAGTTCACTGAGTAGAGACATAACGTAATGCTAGAAAAAGACAAGCCATATTTATCTTGATAAGAAATAGTTTTTTGGCATTTATCAAGTATTTATCACTTGTCAGGCTGTTTATTAATTATGAGATTGATAATAAGTTATTACCATTTAACAAGTGTAGAAATAGACTGTAAAAGAAAAGAACTCAGAGTTTTTTTCCTCCCGCGTAGGAAAACTCCCAGTTCTTCCCTTCCATGTTTCTCTCCTGTGAGGCTCCCTCACTACTCACATGGAACACTTCTGACACTTCTCGTCATTCTACGTGTGGAGGTATTTCCCCAAACCAACAAGCAAGTATCTGTGACACCGCTGTGTATCCTGTAATTTAAGCCAATTCTAATACCTGTACATAGTGTCAGATCCCACAGGCTGAGAGCTCAATTGCACAAAACTCCTTCGAATCCCACTTCAGATGCCAGTTCTAAACCCAGAGAACCCATGCTTCCGTCCTATGTGGCTACAGATTGGAGGTTCCCACAACCCTCTCCTTAGGTTCAATTAATTTGCTAGAGTGGCTCACAGAACTTAGGGAGACACTTACTTACGTTTAATAGTTTATTAAAGGATGTGATGAAGGATTCAGATGAACATCCAGGTGGAAGAGATGCATAGGGCAAGTATGTGGGAAGGCGTGGGAGCTACATGGCCCCCTCCAGGCATGCTGTTCCCCCCAACACTTCCATGAGTTCACTAACTCAAAAGCTCTCTGAATCCCCTACTGTTGAGATTTCATGGAGGCTCCTCAAATAGGCATGATTAATCATTAGTTCCATTTCCAGCCCCTCTCCCTTCTCTGGAGTATTGGGGCAGGGGTGGATCTGAAAACTCCAAGCTTCTAATTATGGCTTGGTCTTTTTGGCAACTGGCTCTCATCCAGGAATCATCCAGAAGCCCACCTAGAGTCACTTCACTAGAACAGAAGATGCCCCTACTTCTCTTATCACTTAGGAGTTTATAAGGGTTAGATGAGCTCTGTTCCAGGAACTGGGGGCAGGCACCAACGTATATTTTCTGTTATCTCACAGAGACACAAAGAGGTTAATAACTAGCCCAAATTCATAATCTTCAAATTTACACATCCTTCTCTCACATGATGAGAGAAATAATGATAGAGGCAACCTAAAAGATTCCAGCTTTTAATCAGGATACAGATCTTTTCTCAACCTGTGATGGGGTTATGCCAAGAAACCCATGGCAAGTTGAAACGTTATAAGTCAAAAATGCATTTAATACACCTAACCTATTAAACACCATAACTTAGCTTAGCCTACTTTAAATGTGCTCAGAGCACTTACATTAGCCTGCAGTTGGGCAAAATCATCTCACACAAATAATGAAGTGTTGAAGGCCTCATGTAATGTATTGAATACTACACTGAAAGTGAAAAACAGAATGGTTGTGTGGGTACAGAATGGTGTTTCGGTTGTTTATCCTTGTGATCCCATGGCTGACTGAGACTGGGGCTGCTACCCCTGCCTGGCAACACGAGGGAGTATCATACTGCCTATCACTAGCTCAAGAAAAGATCAAAATTCAAAATTTGAAGTACGGTTCTGTATTGGATGCATAGTGCTTTCCTACCATCATAAAGTCAAAAAAATCATAAGTTCCATCTTACTAAGTTGGGGACCATTTTTGCAAAAAATGCTTTCTGTTGAGATGTTGACACTTCAGAAAGGAGCCCTAAAGTTTGGAGGCAGGAAGGAAGAAAAGAAAAGAGACTATTTTATGTAGTTATTACCTTATTTAATATTAAGACTACCAATAAAGTGTCAGTATCATACTTTACAGATAAATATTCCAAGATGTATAGGAATCCATTTATTTCTTCAAGGTCAGATAACACATAAATGGAATTAGATAGATTTGAACGCTGCTTTAGGTAAAGTTCATATATTTACATACTATGTCAGTAAATTTCTTTGCAAAAATAATGTAAAAACTTGAAAATGGAGGAAGTGATTTCAGGACATCGTTTCAGTGGAGTGCTAGGCATCGTGGAGCTGAGTCTCTAAGGTTTTTCTGGTTCTACAGGGATGTGCACCACTGACTGCCTTTCTCTTGACTAGGCCATCTTATACTCTGCAGGGGCAGATGTTAGATTATAGAAAAAAAGACATAGTCTTGTCCATAGCAATACAAATAAATATTGTGTGATATAGATACAGTTGATTTTGGCCCTATGGAAAAGATATGTTCAAAAAATTACATTTTATTGCTCTATAGCAGCGTTCATCAAACTATGGCTGGCAGGCCAATTCCAGCCTGCAGCTGTTTTTAAAATGACCTGTGAGTTAAGAATGGTTTTTAAATTCTTAATGAGCTGTTAAACCCCCTCACCTACGTACACACACATTAAAGAAGAATAGGAGCGTGTGATCAAGACGAGATGTAGCCTGCAAAGCCTAAAATATTTGCTATTTAGCCCTTTACAGAAAAAGTTCACTGACCTCTACATTTCTTTGCAAATTCAGCATTTCTGTTTTTATATATTATATAAATACATATGTATCTATAATCCATGCATATATAATACATATAAATATGTGTGTCTTCTTCAAATTCTTTTTTTGAACCAGTTATGACATCTTATTGGCTTCTTTGTTAACTAATATAATAAAATCTTTGACGTGTATTCATTTTATGTTTTTATATGATTTTCATTTTATGAACATTAAAATTTATCAGCTCTATGCACTAACTTTAGTTTCTATAATTTATTCAAATCAGTAGAAGTTGTATAGAAATTCTTTCTCAAACTAGAAGGACCTCATTAATTACTATATTACAGAAAATCTAAGAAGTGATTTAATTTGCTTCTCAGCATTTTCATGATATGATTCTTTTTAATGAAAAATAATTGTATTAAGCAATTCTCCTGTTAATGTACTTCCATTGATGAATAACAAAATGTAATTTTAAAATCAATAATCTTGATCTTGGCAATTCAGTGTTTATTAATTCAACACCAAATATATAATTAATTTAATTTAGAAATTAGGAGTAGAAATGAACATAAGAAATTATTAATTTTTTAAAGTGTTTCCTCATTATGTATTATATTTATCAAAAAAATATTCTATATGGATAGATAGTAGTTGCATACTTTAGTCTGTTTATTATAACCTTGAATTGATTTGAAAGAGAATGATTGCCAAATTTGTGTTTAATATTATTCTTCACTCGTTATTTTTTTTGCAGAAAAGTGAAAGAAAGAAAAGTAACCACACATTAAATTCAATTACTATACAAAAGATCACAATTTACTGCTCACCCAAATAAAACCTGAGCCATCTGTTGCCTAAGTCAATTCTGGCCATTTATATAACGGTGAACTCATCCATGATCATTTTGGCAGGAACTCGAGATTTTTGCATTATATTAAAATGATAAACTTTGAGATTTAAAAAAAGAAGCAGAGTATTAGGTTTTCAATTGTCTTTCATAACGCTTATGACAAATTCACAAAACCTTGATAAATTATTACTAAAATGAATTAATTATAAACCTATCAGCTGAGTTTTCAAGTTTTTTATTTAATTATACTGATGAAATTGTTGTCTTGTAAAATATACGAGATATCTCCAAAACTCAATATCATATTCTAGTATTAGTCTTTGCTCTGTAAAATTGTCATCTTTCATGTAATATATTTGTATATAACTCCATTGTTTTATTCATGCAGAAATTTCTTTTTATCCCAGATTATATTTTGCCATATATTTTTAGTATTGTTTGTGTCAAAGTCAAAGGTGAAGTGAAATAACTTTCTTGCAAAGTAACTAAGGACTGAAGATCATTGAAAACACAATAAATTTGGGACATGAGTAATGACATACAGTGCTGAGAGGTTTCCTAATTTGTGTCAAGAAAAATGTTTCTCCTCCAAGAGACAAATTCAAGAGAATTCTACATAAGATGTGAAGAGAAAGTATCAGTGAGGGAGACTGGTTGACAGAGACATGAACTTCTAAATATTCTATAAATTGTGGATCTCAAGTTGACATTTTCTCCATTCAAAGTGTCTTTTAACTTATATTTTGAGGTCAAATATTGTGACTAAATAATTAAACTTGAAGAGTAGAGCCCAGAAATCATAATGATGGTGCTGCTTTGCCTCTGAATATAAAATTAATAAGCTATATGAAAGTTGTTTTCTAAAACTATTTGAAATGTAGTATTTAATTATGGGATGTTCTTTGTTCCGGATTAATGACTAAAACTAAAATAGTGCAAGGCAGAATAACAAAAACAATCAAGGAAAAGAAAGGATTAATATGACACCCTAAATTAAAAATATATAACATATTAATTGAAATTACACTATAGCTATAGTTCCTGTTTTAAAGGATTTCATCTCTTTCCTAAATTGCTATTGCATAATGTATAATGAGAGAAAATATACTACAAAAAAATTTTAAATTGTAAAGAACTAATTTTTGGTTCTAGGAACTGTGGGTAGCATTCATTTAAAATATTTAGAATGATTTACAACTGCTTAATTATTCTCCTAATATCCCATGGAGTACTGGGATTGTAGGTTGAAACTGAGAAGGAGAAATTTAAGGCACTTCCTGACATAGGAAAATATTGGGTTACAAGAATAGTCTAGCAGGAAAAGTGAGTGATAGAAGCTTAATCACCAGGGACATACAAAAGTCAACAGTACTAAAATATTAGAAAGTTTATTTTAGGAAGCAATTTTCCCCTGCTGGGGTGTGTATGTGGACTGGATTGCTTACTTGATCTTTCCTCATCTCTACTGTCCATTTATTTTCATGCCCAAATTTGAGTACATCAAGCAAAATTCTTACCATTTGAGATTGCATTGTTGATCTGATGCTGCTAGACTCTGACATTTGCCCACCCAAGAAAAATATGAAAAAAATTTGATAGTTTCTCTTTATAGCTTCCCATTTAAATTCATCATTTACCTGATGCTCACCACCCTTTCAAATTAGAAATAATTCATAATAATCTGTGACCAAACACAGAACACCATTCTATGGAACAGAATTTACTTTAGTGAATGGTTCCACACTGGAAACTTTTCAGATGCCGTGTGAGTTCATTAAGGCAATTATGCCTTAAATTCTGGAAAGACACGACTGGCTTGGTCATAGTTAGTGTTAGTGATTTCCTGTGGTGTGGTGTTTATGATAGTAGCATAAGCCCAGCATGAAGTTACGTTTGCCTGGGGGCAATTGTAACTTAAGTGCTTGCTTTTTTGACATTTGTTCATATTCTTCAGGAAGAAAATGGATTTTTGTTGGTTTGTTTGACCAATCTTTACTTGAAAAAAAAAAAGACAGTAGAACCTATATGGCTTAGAAATGTATGTTACAAATGTGCTTGCCAGGGGAAGTAGAATCCTGCTGTGTTTGGACAAAGCAGCCTGTTATTTTGTGCAACATGCTCCTAATGTTGAGATGATTTAGATTCCCCTTTTCCTAAAGGAGTTGTGTTCTCCAAATTGGTATTTCTCTTCCTAAAGTCAAGAAGTCATGAATAAATAATATTGCCTTGAGATCCAAGAAAATGGATAAAGGTCTGCTCACTGCCACAGGATAGGGAATCTTTCAATGTTTATCTCATCAAGAACCATTAGACGGAGAAGATATCCCTTGCATATTCGTTTTATCTATTTGAGTCGTATTATATTTTTTGCAATTTTCAACAAGACATTATAGCTCTTGTTCTCTCTTCTTTGTATAAAAATTCAGATTTTTATAATGAAAACTTTACCATGTACGGTGACATCTCTGTCAAAGGTATCATTTGTATACTAACAGCAGTGCATACAGGTTAGAATCTCCTCAAAAGACCAAATGAGAAGGACGTAACTGCCGTTGGCTCTGCCTCTGATGCTCAGATGGGGGCTTCGGGAACTGCTCATTCTACTTTTGTTCAGTGACAGTGGTTTGAGGGTTGTCTAAATCCTGATAAGGGTGCTTTTCTCCTATGTCACACAATACTGTCAATTCATAGAAATATACATCTTTTTTAGGACAGTAATGTTGTTACACTGATGTCTAGAATAAACAGTGTACTAGTTCAAAGTTTAGACTCAAGAGTCTAAAACTGGAAGGCAAAGCTGTTTTTAGTTTTCTTTGTCCTTCTGAAAGTGATTTCACACAATTTATTTGGGCATTTCTGAGTTCCGAATACCAAGCATAGTAAGGGAGACATTTGGTGGTATCAGATGTCATTTTTTATTTACATGCATTCTCTAATCACAAGTTGGATAAGAATACATCAATTTTTCTGTGGATCTTTTCATTGGCAAAGTTGAATGTACTGTACACAACAGTGAAGCTTTGAATACACCCTCTGACATACTTACAATCTCTGTACTTAAGAGATTATGCACTGTAAATCTTTTGGTGGGGGCCAAAATTAACCATGAATTATTCAGTGACAAGCTGAAGGATCCCAGTGCAGATTGGTTCAGGGTACTATTTATTAACGCTAAACCAATAAGAAGGTTTGGCAATGTGCCTCCTCTGTTTGTGGGTTGTGACTTCTCTAGCACTCTGAGCCCTGTACTGCCCTTCCGCAGCCATCGGTGATGAGTTGTGGAGTAGCTTGGTGAGAAAAGCAGCACGGTCTTGGAAACTTGGGATTTGGGGACCGGACCCAGGGAAATCCCTGGGAAATAACAAAGCAGCATTGTTGATATAAGAGGAAGAGACTTATTTATAACAGATTTAAAGGACTTAATCCATTTTGCAAAGCATAATTAAGTAAAATAAACATCAAATTGTAAAACCGAATAATAAACAAACAATAGATTCAGTACTAGCAGAGTTGTCTGTTTGTTACCTACCTTGGGGGAAACACTGTCATCAGATATTGATCAAGTAAGGCACAGTCCATGTGGTCAGACACACTTGGGCTGAATCCTATTTGGAAACTTTCTGGTTGCGTTCGCCCGGGCAATTTGCTTACCTTCTCTGAATCTCACAGAATTCTCAGGTGCTCTTATTGTTCCTGAAAAAAATGATGCTGCTACTCGTTATCCAAATGATACTACCACTTCCCTCAGAGACACATGATCAGAGGAGTCTGCTGTCGTTTTCTTTTTTGGTTATTCTGAGTGCCATTGTCCTCCTTCAGGACTATTTTTAAAAAAATATTTATTCATTTTGAGGAGAGTGCAAGCAGGGGATGGGCGGAGGGAGGGGAACAGAGGATCAGAAGTGGGCTCTGGGCTGACAGGCTGACAGCAGCCAGCCGATATGGGGCTCTAACTCACCAACCGCAAGATGGGTGACCTGAACCCATGTTGGAGGCTCAGCTGACTGAAGCACCCAGGTACCCCCCCCTTCAGGACTATTTAAATCAGTGTGACTGCCCCTTCACCTTCTCCCCGTAATCTCTTCCCTTTGACTTTCACTGATAAAGTCCACTATCTATGGTACTTCCTGAAGCAGATTTCTGAAATAAACATCTACGTTTAAGTTCTTACTGTAATACACCTGACCTTGAGGCTTTTCTGGTCTATTCTATGCATTTACTGATAAATTCAATAAATATTTTATTTAAAAGTGTGCAAAATTTTGTACAAGTGCCATAAAAGCTGTAAAAAGACATGAAGCCATGGTTTTTACTTGAAAGAATGTATAATAAAGTAAAAGTAAAAAAAAAAATGCATTAGAATTACAAAGTAAGATTTGATAAAAATTTATGTAAGTATTTAATATAATAGTAATAATAATCATGATAGCTGATGTGTACTGTGGTGTCACTACCCGCCTCTATTTTTCTAAAGGCGTTGTATGTATTAAGCCACTTAATTCTACCTGTCACTTGGTGAGCTGGATGCTCTAATGATCCTCATTTTACAGATGAGGAAACTGAGCGCGCAGAGTTTAAATAATTTTCTCAAAATGCAATAGTCCCCTAGGGAGCCTAGCCAGGCTCTTGTCCACACCCTGGGTCCCTGTGCGGTAGATCACCATGCCAAGTGGAGGTCACTTGGTATCATTATCTTAACGCTTTTCGTTTGGCCGCAACATGAGAAAAGAGCTCTTAATTACAACTGGCTTGTTCAGGTAACATTTCCTGGAGAAGATAACTTCTGAAAAATTACTGAAGGAGCAGATGGAATATTTTTTTTGTAGTATTCAATTTTCCTGACAATAAAAGTGATACAAGCACATAGCAAAAATTTTAGAATATACTAAAAAGCCCATGGAAGAAAATAAAAATCACTCATAATATCTACATTCAGAGTTAATAACCGTTAACATTTTGGTGTATATCCTCTGGGTGGGCGTGTGGGTAATTTTTCTTCTTTATCATGGTATGATGTATTTTTCAAATGTTTCCAGTGCAGTTATGTTGATAATAAGAAAGCGACAAAATAGCACAATACCTTAAAAATATTTTTCACCCATTAATTCAACTTTTAGAAAGATTTCCATAGAGAGAAATCAGGAAGGAATTTACATATTTACATATATATAATCTATCTCTCTTTTTCAAATATGTATTCTCCTCTATTTTTTTTACTAAAATATGATTATAGTATTTTACAGCCCCGTACAAATTTGTTGGTGTAACAAATATCTTCTCATGTCACTACACGTTTTTCTATGACCCAATATTAATATATTTTTAATGTATTTTTAGCCAAATAACATGTTTTTAGACATTTAAACTGAGTGGCAGAGAAGCTGTCTACAAAGGCTGCAGTCCCTTCCCATGATGTTGAGATATTGCTGAGAAGTGGCTACTTAGCCTGGGTCTCTGCATCTTGTTAAGACCACATGACTGTTTCCCAGCCTTCCTCTGTATTCCCCTGCATCCTCTGCATTTCCCAGCATTCATCTGAATCTTGTTAGGACCACGTGACTGTTCTCCGTTAAAGGAGAAGTGGGCAGAAATGATATGCACCACTCATAGAACCCATCTTTAATGGACTCCTTCCCCTTCCCTCCTCTCCCCTTTGTCTTCCCCCATCCTCTGTCTACAGAGAGCAAAGGACTCCCAAGAAGTGACATATGACATGACATATGAAGGAAATAACAGGATCTGTTTTTACCACATGGAAGGGTGCCCACCAAACATCCTCACTGAACCTGAGCAAGTAGTAACCTTTGTTGTAATTCACTAAGATTTAGGAGTTAATATGTTAAGCAGCTAGTCTTACCTTATCTATTACGGTTTCCCAATTTTTGTTCTTTTAAATAAAAGTTTCAAAAACATCTCATAGATGTTTTCTTTTTCCTTTTTAATTTTTTAAAGTTCTTACTTAAATTAGTTAACATACAGTGTAATATGTTTCGGGTGTATAATTTAGTGATTCAACACTTACATACAATACCCAGTGCTCATGACAAGTGCACTCCTTAATGTTTCATGGATTTTTTTTTTTTGCTTTTAAACTATAAGAGCAATATATCCTTTTTGAAAAATGCCTGGCAACATAGAGATCTACTAAGAAATAGCCAACAGATTTTCCTTTCCCCTTCTTCTCTCTTTTCTCCCACCAAATTTTCCCTCGTATACTCTCCAAGTGTTTTATGACCAATATTTGGTGTATATCTTTCCACACTTTTCTTTATGACCATTTAGAATGTATAAAAGCACAAACACTACATTTATTCATAACTTTTGCCTAAATTTTAAACAGAAAAGCAAATTTCAAGTAGGCTGCAGGAGAAAAAAAAGCAGATTGCAGAGTATTAAGTCTGTATCCATTTCTGCAAAAGAGGGAAAAAAAGAAAAGCCTAGCATTTTAAATAAACATTCTTATTAAGCAATAACATCATACATCTCCAAAGAGTATTTTATTAGAATAAAAGATCAGAAATGCAATCAGTGGGTGAAAGGATATGCACAATTTCAAGTGTGTTGATCTACATGGCAAAATTGCCCTACAGAAAGATCCAGACTGATTTTGCACTTCAGCAGTGTCAGGGATGCTTCTGTTACTTGTGGTGTGCTGTATTTAATATCACCATAGAATTGTTAGTTTCCTTATATCAGTTCTTTAGGGCAGCTAATTTCCATTTCATTTCAGTGTGTTATCTTGTAATTGCTTTTTTTTTTTTTTAATTTCAGAGAATCTTTGTTTTTATTATTTTATTGAGAACATAGTTTAAGTTTCAATTATGTATCAGCAATTCTTAATTATACAGGCCTATCTTCTTGATTTTTTTTTTTTAATGTGGAGTATTCTTTTCACCATCCCTAAAGGTTTTGGTTTTATTTATTTGTTGGTTGGCCAATTGATTGGCCTTGTTTCTCTATTTATCCTTGATTTTTGACCTGATATTTGTCCATAAATAGTGCACGTTGAATGTTTCTGAGTCCTAGGAAACCCCTGGGTGATGTATAAGCCTCTTGTCAGAAGCTGTACAGTGGCTGGATGAGTTTATATTACCAGATCACGGATGCCTGAGAAGTGTGTGTGGGCTGCATATGGACCCTTGTGATCCTAGTGGCTGAGTCTCTTCTCTGCTCTCAAACAAATTAAGGGCATACATAAAACCACCTAAGTAGTAAAACAGGGCATATTTGGTCACAAGTCCTGGTTGTCAAGGAGACTACTGAGGTATAAGCTGAAGTTGAAGCCAGATGTAGAGAGCCTTGAAGATGACAGACAAATAATAATAACCAGCATTTATATTCTGCTTTACAGTTTTCATAGTGCTTTGACATGTGCTATTTATGTTTACATTGGCTCTGAGAAATAGATATTATCTTTGCTTTTCAAATGAGCCTCAGAAAGTTTATGTTCTGTGTCCAGGTCATTCAACAAGTAGGCAGAAAAACCAGGAGTTAATCCTGAACCTCTCTGGTTCTAAACGCCCATGTGCATTTCACTGTACTTGGCCATGTCAAAGAAAATTATAATCAAAGATTCATTTTGTGCAATGCATAATCCAGTGATAGTGTGCATGATAAACAATATAGAGAAGATCCTAAGGAAGATACTTCCTCCCCTGTAATCAAGCTGTTGCCAGCGTGTATCATATAATACAGCAATGCATTTAAGTATGGGCTCGGAAGCCAGAATCCTTAGGTTTTCATGCTCACATATCACTTCCACGCTAAATTTGGGCAAGATACTTAATGCTTTTGTGCCATAGTTTCCTCATATTGAACGTGAATACCTCAAGGCTTCTGGGTGGTTCATTTGGTTGAGCATCTGACTCTTGATTTCAACTCAGCTCATGATCCCAGGGTCATGGGATCAAGTCCCACATCATGCTCAGCACAGAGCCTGCTTAAGATTCTCTCTCTCTTTCTCTCTCTCTCTCTCTCTCTCTCTCCCTCCCTCCCTTCCTATGCCCCTGTCCCCTGCTTGTGCTCTCTCTCTCTCTCTAAAAATAAAAAAAATTAAATAACTATATGAGGTAAACACCTCATATAGTTGGGTTTTTTTTTAATTATTTTAATGTTTATTTCTGAGACAGAGAGAGACAGAGCATGAGTGGGGGAGGGACAGTGAGAGAGGGAGACACAGAATCTGAAGCAGGCTCCAGGCTCCGAGCTGTCAACACAGAGCCCGACACAGGGCTCGAACTCACAAACCGTGAGATCATGACCTGAGCCGAAGTTGGTCGCTCAACCGACTGAGCCACCCAGGCACCCCTCATATAGTTGTTTTTAAATTAAATAAGTAAATGTATGTAAAGCGCTTAGATGATACCTAGAACATAGAAAACTCTCATAAGTCATAGCTATTATTATTTTACAGCAACCACCTATAAGCCAGGCCCTTTATGGGGCAATTTGTACACATTATGTTTAACCTCATGAAGTAGTTATTTCCTCTATTTTACAGAGAATGAAAAGGTCTGAGAGGAATTCTAACGTTCTTCTGTTGAACCCTACTATTTTGAATGACTATAGCACTTACCTTAATTTTTAAAATTTAGATGTTCTTATACTCTCAATTGTGTGAAAAGATTCTGGATTGAGAGATGATTCTTTTTGTCCTTTGCACCTACTGACTATGCCTAGTTTTGTTCAGTGCCTAGAATGTAGGAAGTGCTCAGTGACTGTTTATTGATAGTAGGAATAAGAATGATAGATCAGGAAGCAGAGTGACAGAGAACTTCTGTTTCTCTTTGTTCCGCCATCTTACTCCTCCAAAGAAAGCACTCCCATGGAATTTTCAGAATCTACCTTGAAACAGTGTACACAAAGTATTTCTTCACTACTTTGCTTATTGCTATTCTGTGATCTACAGAATCCATACATTTTTTGGACTAGAGAAGGCACTCTAAGAAGCTGAGTCAGAATTTTGAGCATGCTATGAAAATACAATGGAACTAGCTAGCATTTGTTTTTCCTCTCTATTGCTGACACAACCATGTTTAGAAAAGAGACTACATCAGGAAGAAAAGGGCATTTATCTCATTTTATTGTTTATGTCACATTTTGCACTGTAACTGAAACTAAGAGTGAGTCTGAAACCAATGGTTAAGGAAGACATAGCTTATTTCTGAAGACAAGTAAACTTCCAAACAGAGCATAATTTTTGGTATGTCACTCGTGATTTTCTAGACCTTCTAAGATCCTTTGAGTGATGGCAGGGATATATTACAGGACATTAAGTAAAAAGTAAGGAAATGTGAATAAAGGATAGACTTCATTTGTTTTTTATCCTTTTTTCACATTTCCTTCGTTTTTCCTAATGCTCTTTTTCTGTTCTGGGATTCTATCTAGGACACTGCATCCTGGATTATGTTTAATTATTATACCTCCTTAGACTTCTCTAAATTGTGAATGTTTCTCAGACTTTCCTTATTTTGGGTGACCTTGAGGGTTTGAAGAGTACTGGGCAGTTATTGCATAGCATTTCTTTGAATTTAGATTTTATTTTATCTGATGTTCATCTCATGGTTAGATAGAGCTTATGGGATTTTGGAGAAAGACCACAGAAGCTAAATGCCACTTTTATAATATCATATCAAAGATACATACTGTTAACATGACTTACCACTGTTGATGTTGACCTTGATCACTTGCCTTAAAGTAGTGTTTGTCAGACTTCATCACAATAAAGTTACTCTTTTTTTTTTTTATTCCTTTTTCCTTTGGAAGAAAGACACTATTTTCAACCTATATTTAAGTGGTAGGGAGTTGTGCTCCTCAAGGGGACATTATCTGCACAAGTTATTCAGAAATGTTCTGCACAGGAGATTTGCTATTCTCATTCATGTATTTTTTTGGGTTATAATCCAATACTACATAATTTATTTTGTTTTGCTCAAGTCATTCCAGCTTTGCCACTGAGAACTCTTTCAGTTGATTCCTGTGTCCCTTTGAAACACCTGCATCTAGTGTAAGCGGATATGTTCGTTTATTTGGGTACTACGCTAACTTCTTGTACTATAAGATGCTCCAGACTCTTGCATGTTCCCTATCCTGACTCTGCAATCAGTCACTTCTAAAGATCCCTCGTTCGGGGCGCCTGGGTGGCGCAGTCGGTTAAGCGTCCGACTTCAGCCAGGTCACGATCTCGCGGTCCGTGAGTTCGAGCCCCGCGTCGGGCTCTGGGCTGATGGCTCAGAGCCTGGAGCCTGTTTCCGATTCTGTGTCTCCCTCTCTCTCTGACCCTCCCCCGTTCATGCTCTGTCTCTTTGTGTCCCAAAAATAAATAAAATAAACGTTGAAAAAAAAAATTAAAAAAAAAATAAAGATCCCTCGTTCTTTTTATTAGAGAAACCAAGATCTGGTGCCCAGGTGTGCTCATTGTTATTGGGATCTCGTACTCAGCCCTATCAACTAACAGAGTAAGGAAATACATATTTTTATCACTTATGATCACCCTCGCTGTTTTGTTGTCAATAGACTGCAGAAGCAAAGAAACCAGGGAGGAGGTTTTTGTCATAATCCAGGAAAAAGGTGATGATGACCCATTGTATTTACAATAAAATACAGTTATTGATCATGTTCATTACTGATATCCAAGTGTCTACTATCTGAGTAGATTCGCTTGCACTTTTGCAAGCTATTTAGTCACCAAATAATTGAGTACTTAATGCAAGCTTAGTTCAGGGCACAGAGTATACAACCTTGAGTAAGACTTGATGCTTTTACATGGATACCCAAGTGGCTGCCGTTTATTGGCATTATTGGTACTGTTGAAAACAAACATGTCAGTGATGTAGGTAGGGGCATGAAACACTAGGTTTGAGGTGGTGAGTAGCCACAGACGGAGAGGGATACATATGAGAAGTAAATGAACAGGGAATTAACAAAACTGGTATTTAACTAAGTATTGGGAAGTAAGAAACAGGTTGATCAAAGAGGAGTTCAACTTTTGTAGACCATTCTAAAGATAGTGATATTCACAAAAGCAGTGGATTTCAAAGTTGTAATTTATTTGAGGGGAGGTTGAGTGCCAATTTATGTAAGTGGTGCTTGTGCTAACATGAAGGTTCTTATATTTAAGAAAAAAATATTCAGTTGTCTTTTAGAAAAGAATGAAACCTCATTGAAGACTAATCAAGAATCCAGTATGTTAAAAGTGTATGGTTTAAAGTATCTGAACCATAGATATTTAAAAATCTGTATGCTGTTGTACAGGAAACTTTTTTATCCATATGTGCATGTATATTGAGAGCCTGAGGACTTCATATTTTAAAGGATCTTCTTGACAGGTAATAATCATTGCTGAATATAATTGATACTAGCACTTATTGAGAGTGACCAAGCATTTAATAGTTTTTCTCTTTGTCTTCCTAGAACTGTAGGAAAACAGAGGTATTATAAATGCCTGGCATGTTCTGGTCAAGTTTTATAATTCACTTATTATGAAAATAGATGGAGACAATGAAGTTGTCATATGATGCCATGATAGTCTCAAAGATCCAGTTAATGTTTAATAATGTTTACATACCTGACATGAAAAGCCAAGGATTGACTTGATAAAGCCTAACGGCTGCTAAGATCTGGTACTTTTGTAATGTCTTCAAAGGAAGTGGATCAAAAAGAAATTCTTTAATAGAGTACTTCATACGGCAATATCCTTTGGAGGAACCAGTTCAATTGACTACATTTTGTAGATAAATCCTCAAATTCATCTAAGAAACTGATGTAACCCCTACTGTTGTTCAAATGTAACAAGGATCTAAATGAGATCAAGAATGTGTGTACTTTGCCAATTGTACATGTAAGTGTATTAATATTCTCAATTCTTGGGGGTCTAAGACTTGCTTCTGTAAAGTCATGTTAGAAAAAAAATATAATATTACACTTCTGGAGACTTTTGCAACTGAAAATATTTTTTTTGTATACTTTGCCCCATTTAATTTATCCTCACAATAGCCTAATATTATTAGAAAAGTAAATACTATTATTTCTGATAATAATGATTATTTTTAATTTAGAAAGATAGGTCTCGAATTTATCTCGAACCTAACAGCTAATAAGTGAAGGGCAGAACTAGAACCCAAGTCTTCTGACCTCAGGCCAATATATTCAGCACTCACCTATTTTATTAGAATTCAAAACAAATAAGAACATGTCACATAGTTAATAACCTTGGATTTCAATTTTATCATCTGTAAGATGAAGATAATATTAACTCTCCTCTCCACTTCACAAATTATAATTAAATATGAGTTAAATGCCAAACTATTTAATTATTTCACATTTTACAGATGATTTAGTTTTTGAAGGCTCCCTTTTTCTCCGTTTGCACATTTGCAACCAAATGGATCATGTACGATTTTGAAATCTGACCAAGGAGTAACAGTTTTCATGCTCATGTTCTATATACGATAAGACCCTCTAACTTAGAGTTTACATCTCATCTCATGGTGAAGACTTAAAGGAAGGGAGAGTCCGGAAGCATGAACTCTGTCCAGGGTTGGTGGGTGATGCATCAGGGAGGGGGATTTCCTCTGCTGCAGGGTGTGTTGCAAGCAGAAAGCCTTCTCCACTTCCTACTCCATCCAGGCTGCTTTCTCAGTCTTGGGGAGAGGAAGAGACAGCAAAAATATCTTTTAATTCTTGTGATGTGTGATAATGCTCCTTTCCCAGAGATCTGGATATCTTTACTTTAAACATCCAAATTTCATCATTTAGAGTAAGCCTAAAACTTTCTAAGATATCTAGAAACTCTTGGAAAATCACTTCTCTGGCTCCTGGAATGATACCAATTTCATCTTGTGTCAACCTTAATACAGAACATTACCACTTTCTCAATAAATCCAATTAGTCAAGGCTTTTGGGAAATCTTACTAGAATTAGCAGACTGAATTGAAGATTTGGGGATTACTGAGAGAGGTCATATAATACTGCACAGTCTTCCTTCAGTCTTTTTTTTTTTTTCTCTCTTCCTCCTTTTGTGCTCCACTGTTTTCCTCTTTCTCACCCCTTTCTGGTCTTTTGCATCTTCCATTGTTTGAATATGCCCTTGAGGTCTCAGTCTCCACCCTGATGGCCCAATGGAAACTTATCAAAATATTTTTTTTCAATCACAGGGTTCTCACTGAGAAATTCAGTTGAAAAAAAAATGTTCCAGTTTAGTACTTAGTCTTGTCACTAAAAATCACGTTTAAGACATAGCATAAAGCAGCACACATGCTTTGTACCATATGGAACAGAGCAAAATGGAACCCAAACCTGGATGTAGGACTTCCCCCTTCCTTCAAAAAGGTGATGTTTAGGGGCACCTGGATGGCTCAGTCATTTAAGCATCTGACTTCAGCTCAGATCATGATTTCATGGTTTGTGAGTTCGAGCCTCGTATTGGGCTCTGTGCGGACAGCTCAGAGCCTAGAGCCTGCTTCGGATTCTGTGTCTCCCTCTCTCTCTGCTCCTTCCCTGCTCATGCTCTGTCTCTCAAGAATAAATAAACACTAAAAATATTTTTTTTAATTAAAAAAAAAAAGATGATGTTAGTAGCACAGATCAGAACCATTACCAGTAGCAACAGCAATAGGAGATGGTCACAGTGGGTGGCTAATCTACACCAGTTTATCCTGGTGTGACGAAGAAAACCAAGGTTTATGAGATCAGCAGGAGGGGAAGAGAACAGCAGCTTTCTTTCCTTGGTGTTGGGCCCCAACTCTGAAATCAAGAACAGAAGGGAACTCACTGTGGCTGCTATAGCACAGGGCTATATGATCTGATGATTCAGAGTTATAGGGCTGGGAGTGGGAGAGAAGAAGGCTGTTAGAGATTAGATAGGAGGATTACACCTGGCAGTAAACAGGACACATTCCCTGGGGAATTCCTGGATGAGTCAGAAGGAATTTGAGCATGAGCTGGGGTTTGCACAATGCTGTGGGTGAGTGCTAAGCCTGACAAATGCAATTGTGTCGCTGCTATTGTGACATTGTTCTACTCCTCAGTTGACATCATCAAAACAAACATGCACGGGTTACACTTGCATTGCTCCTAGGTAACAATTAGCCAAAGACCTCCTGCTCATTTTGGTAAAACTTGTGCTTTCTTTCAGGAGTCACGAGTGGATTTGAATGTCAGTGCCACCTTTTTCCTAGAAAAGTTCAGACTCTACTGGACGGTGATCTTACAGTCTCAGAGTCCTGTTACCTTCATTTAGTGGTTACAACTGGAAGGAATATTTACGATAGTGGAGGACAAAGGCATGTGAAACACGTGGGGAAGGTTAGCTACATTTCAGTGCTTTGTGTGCCATTTTCGCTATCTCTTTGTTGCTATCTAGATATTTCCTGAGGAGTAACGTTTTAGATTTGGCACCAGGAACTTTGTAGTTACAGTGAGACTGGTTGCTGGGGACTTATTCAGTTTATGAATTATTTGCCAAGCCCTTTCCTCCTCTCAATAATTCTCTTTCCAATTTTTTTTTGGCATTTTCTTTAGCTGTCACTATTATGCATACGGCACTCACTAAATAGGAATACTAATAGCTAACACTTTGGGATGTTTGTCAGGTTCTAGGTGATTTACATACCTTAGAGCAAGCCTTGAGATAGTTATACTACCACCCTACTTTGAAGTTGGGACCTAAGAAAGGTTAAGTTCTCTAATCTCCCATAGGTAGTAAATGCCAGTGCTGGGATTTCAAACATGGGTTTGTCTAGTACCAAAGACTTTACTATTAATTATTGTGCTGTATTGTTTCCTCACTTTCAGTAGTAGAAAATAGGAATGCAACTGTGGAAAAAATGAACAAAGAAAGTGTCCGTTTTGCATAGTAACAATCGGGATGGTTTTGCCATTTTTCCACTTGGATAAGTTGCAACTACATTTCTCAGAATCCCTTTCCTTGTCCCAAAGAGGTTATTTAACTGGAAGATGGAAGCAAAGGCATAGCCATGATTCTTGGAAGGTCTGTGTGGTTAGATTTAGTAAGAAACAGATGCAGAGATGCTGGCAGATTTAGCTTGCCCTGTTGCCTTCAGTCTCCATCTAGGTGTTTTTTGGTTTTTGGTTTTGGATTTTTTGACTGGCATTTTCTAGAGGCAACAAGCACTAGGATGGAAAAAGTGGCTTCAGCAGTATAAGTGAAAAGGCAGTGAGTAGAGATTAGGCCAGAGATATAAAAGGAGACCATTTTACAGGACCACATAAGGATTTTGGCTTTTACTGAAAATGAAATGAGAAGCATGGGTGCTGGTGGGGCTTGGAGGAATGTTATGGAGTGTTGATATGATGCCCGTCTTCTCAAAGGCTGACTCTGGTTCTTGTGAAAAACAATGCTTGGTTCAC
Source organism: Leopardus geoffroyi (assembly GCF_018350155.1). Lineage (NCBI taxonomy): Eukaryota > Metazoa > Chordata > Mammalia > Carnivora > Felidae > Leopardus > Leopardus geoffroyi. The sequence goes on from NC_059328.1 coordinate 69,335,917, forward strand.
AAGTAAGGCTGGAGTTACCACTTAATATGGGGAATGATCAGCATATAGATGGCATTGAAAGCCAAGGGACAGGAAGTGATCACGTAGGGAATGAGTGTGAGTAGTCATGTGAAGAGATAGGAAGACAGCCTTAGGACACTCTAATCGTTATAAGGTAAAGAAGTCAAGGAAAAACCAGCAAACAAGATTGAGAGGGAACATTCTGCAAAGTAAGAGGACCCGGAGAAAAATGACATTCTGGATGCCAAGAAGAAAGTATTCATAAAAGAAAAAGTGATCAACTTTGCTAAATGATGCCAATGAGTTGAGTAAGATAAATAACAAGAATTGACTGAAAATTAATCAGTTGCTTACTACTAAAAAGTGAACCTAAATTCCCCCAACATATGAGAATGAGACAGACTGGGGCGGGGTGGGGGGGGCGCACCTGGGTGGCTCAGTCAATTAAACGTCCACCTCTTGATTTCAGCTCAGGTCATGATTTCGCCGTCATGAGATCGAGTCCAGCATTGGGCTCCTTACTGAGCGTAGATCCTTCTTGGGGTTCTCTCTCTCCCACTCCCTCTGCCCCTCCCCTGCTCCTGTCTCTCTCTCTCTCTCTCTCTCTGTCTCTCTCTCTCTCTCTCTCTCTCCAAAATAAATAAATAAACTTTAAAACATAATGAGACATTGTTTCCAACAGTTTATTACTTCTTCCTAGAAAACCTCTATCCCCTTTCTCTGATTGAAACCTCTGTTCATCAGGAGATATCAATTCAATTTCTCCTTTTGCAGAATGTGATAATCTAGGAAGCATGGACTATATCATATTTTGGTATTCTCAGAGTCTGGCAGCTAAAAGGGTAAGTAGATGAAAGAACATATTTGTATGTGAAAGAAACATTTAAATGGAAATAACATTTACCATACACCTAATATATGCCAGAAATCTTGCAAGAAGGTTGATATTTTCACAGTACATTATTCTATATGATTGATATTATTCATCTAATCAATTAATTTTAACCACATTTTACAAATTAGGAAGCTCTGGCTCTTGATGTTAAGCAGACACACACACACACACACACACACACACACACACACACACACACAGAAATAACATCTACCCTGATGGCAGAACTGGGATTTGAACCATTTCTGACCTCAAGACTCATGATATTTCTACTAAATTACACTGAATAAATAAATGAACAAAGGAATGAATACACAGTACTTTTCCTTCTTGATGTCACTTACTGGAATGGCTTCCTATCCTAAGGGTGCTGCCATATGCCAGCTCAGCCCCTCAAATACACACAGTGACATCACTTTGGTCAGTAGCAACAGCAAGGTTAACCTCTTCCTCATCAAAATTCTAAACTATATTTATGCAAATTGTTTTACAATGGATATTTTTAAAGAAGGGGGGAGGTATCAAGCAAGGCTCAGTTTTTTCCCCCTATCAGGCCAGCCTGAAACTTAATCATCTCTGGCTATGCTGTTTGCTTCCCAGTTCTGTTTTGCTTTTATATAGAAATAGCCCAGCTTTCTTGTATTTGCAATTCCCTCCATCTTGGATGGTTTCCCTTCAGGAATAAAAACGTATTCCCTCAGCTTCTAGGGGGGCTGTGAGCTGAAAGTACTCCCATGACAGCCTCTTATAGGGATTGCCTCACGGCAAAGATCTGCCTGGACCAAGGTCACACTTCTTTCCCAGGGTGTCTTGTATCCAAACAATTGATTAATTGGTAAGGAGATATAAAGACCCTACCATGTCACTTGAAATCTGGACACCCCCAAATGGTCATGACATATTCAGAGCTTCCAGAAGGACTGGCTGAGACATTGTTGAGACTGTGTTGTAGCTCACTCTCTCCCTCTGCCCAATCCTGGCTCCCTTCTTTTCCACAAGGCAGTCCCTTCTAAATCTCTTGCTTGTTAATCTTTATCTTTGGAGCCTGCTTTCCAGGGAACTCAACCAGTGATGCACCCTGAGTTTAAATGCTTAAACCCTGAGTTTCACAACATGATCGTGTCTTCAGTCTCTGACAGTACATGGGCTGAAACTCCATGTCAACCATTTATTAGCTGTGAGGCATTGAGCAGGTCACTTAACCTCTCTAAGCCTCAGCTTCATCTGGCAAATGGAATTAGTAATCATGGATTCAACCAAAAAATACTCACAAAACGCTTCACATACTGACTGGCACATAGGAAGCTTTCAACATGTGAAAAATATTTGGGTGATTATTAAGGGAGATACCACACCGCCTCTGAAATATTGAACAAAAGAGTCAATGGTGATGATCTAATCTGGCTTAATCTCACAGACAAAAACGGATTAAGTTATTTGCTCAAGAGGCATAGTTAGTTGGGACAGACTTGAAACTAAAATGCAGGTCTCTTGACTCTACTGCACCATGCTGACTTTATCTTTTAACCAAACATCTTGGCAATGTAAAAACGGTACTATATAGCCGGGGTTTTAATTTGCACATTTATGCTTAAGAACATATTCCAGAAGAGGTGACTCTAATAATCCTTGGGTTATAATTATAAGAGACCATAACTCAGTCAAAATTCTTAATTCGAATGAACTTTTGGAAGCATTAGTATTTTCTGGTTGTCTCTGTTTCTGATCCCAATTAGTTAGAAATGAAAAACGTGGAGAGTTGGACTAAAATATTCTCTGTATTTCTGAAGCGTCTCCAAGACATGATTTGGATATTCTAAGAACTTATGATTCTATTGACCATCCTGTTTTCATAAGATAATGAAAGTCTTTCTGTTCCCCAGAGGTAAACTATGCTTTATCTTCCTTTTTCCCTAAAAACATTAGGGCTGAGAAAAGTCAGTTTTAAGGAGAAAATTACTAAAGACAAAAATCACCTTACGTTATCTGGATTTTAAATTGTGTGAGCGACCATAATACTTAATCCACAGACTATTTGAATCACTTTTATTACATAACTATGTTTAAATTGTTTCCTTGCTTTGTTTAGTCAACGATTTCACTGGTCAACAGATGTTTATTTAGCATCTACTATAAACTCTGTAGCATTTATCCTTTATTTCCCAGAGGAGCAAAACAAAGCTGTTCCATTAAAATTTGAGCTCTCCCTCTCATATACATACACAAGACATTTAAAATATATGTTCAAGAAGCAATCATCACAGCCTTTGCTTTGGATAAACGTGAAGAACCTACATTGCATCAGAACTCTCATCTCTCTGGGGGCCTGGATGGCTCAGTTGGTTAAGCATTTGACTCTTGATTTCAGCTTGGGTCATGATCTAGAGGTTCAGTTTCTGAGATCGAGCCCCATGTGAGGCTCTGTGCTGACAGTGGGGAGCCTGCTTGGGATTCTCTCTCTCCCTTTCTCTCTCTGCACCTCCTCCGTTCATACTAACATGCACACACTCTCTCCCCCTCTCTCAAAATGAATAAATAAACATTAAAAAAAAAGAACTCTCATCTTTCCATTAACACTTACTCAAATAGCATATCTTGATATATAACAATAATTAAAGATATAATTGATAAGGCACTTACTGAAAGTGACCAAGCATTTAATAGAGTCTCCGATACTTAAGACTCATGTATTATCGAGCATATATTTTCTAAATATGTGTAAACTTTGTAATTCAATTAACAGTAAATATGATTCACATCAAAATAGTGTCACAGGTGAGTGGCATTTGGATGCTCTCATTTCTGAACACAGAGCAAGATATATTGACCCTATTACAAAGAATAAATATCAATAAAACAGCAGGTCTCTGATAAACAGATATAATTACCAGAAGGATCTGCCTATTTACACATCAGGACTGCTGTCTTGGTATACCTTATCACGTTACATAATTATCAAATAAAACAGTAATTCTGGGATAAGTAATAGCAATCACACAGAGTACTGCATGGTTAGGTATTTTCATCTTGGTTGGAAGACATTAGTATATAATATGTAACTAAGCAGTTCTCTGCATATCTGAACAGTGAACGAATACCAAACTGGTGTCTGAAAACCAATCAGCAGCCAGTGGAGAGGGTACTTCTCTCATGATTTTACCTGGTTTTCACTTTAGTGGAGAAAACCAGCACTATCAGTTTTAAGACAGTTTTCAGATAGTGTTTTTCATCTAACCTTTCCGTTTGGGGAAGTTTCCTTTTGTAAAATCAGAAGTCCTTAAGGGAGTGAATATGGCCCTGCAACAAGAGCTATTTTTGCTTCTGGGGCAAGTATGTCTGTATTCTTTTCCTCCCAGCTCTATGATGGGCACATTAAGAGCTATTCCTTGCTCAGTTGTGCAGCTCCTACGGAAGAGGACAGCAGGAAACCGAGGGGAAGGCCAAGACAGAGGGTGAGGAGAGCAGACACCACAGCCACTGCAGTAGGCCATCTGCTACAGAAAGGAAACAAGGAAAAGGTCTGCTCTGAGCTCTCAGGTGCTCCCAGAAGCCTTCCGGTGTGGGCCCTTGCCCTCAATTGACCGGGGCTTCTACAGAACTGGGAAAGAGCTCTGTGATGTGTGGTGTTGAGCCACAACTTTGCATCATAATAGGTTTGGTAGAGTCTCACTGATCGGAACAGTACTCATACAGTGTATGGAGACCTTTGGATTGATTGATAGGCCTCTTACTAGCTGCCATTCAGAAGATACTTTCAGTTCTCTCATTGAATGAGATTCCGGCCAGTTTTTCCCCAAGCCATTTCCTTTTTTAACTCTTTTTTGTCCTTTAGGATTAGTGCCACTGTCCTTCAGGCTGAGCAAGATGGAGCATTTCACTGTCACTCACCAGTCAGTCACATTGTGACAAAAGGCAGTTCCTTCCTGTCAGGATCCTGAGGAGGAGAGGAGGGGGGCTCTCAGCAGGGGCTGTCTTTACAGCACTTAATGCCTTTGGTCCTGAAAGGAAAGAGTGGGAAGGAGCAGGAAATTGGACTTAAGTCACCTCCAAATCAGGACACAGTTCAATCCTAGCTAGTGTTTGTTTATAAAATAACTCTCTAATTCACACTCTGTCTCCCATTTAACCTCTTGGACACATGGCGTTCAGCCCTACTGAGATTTTCTGGAGTTGTTCAGAAAAGTGCTGAGTTTGACACCAACAGAAAGGAATTTGGGGTCAGAATTACTATTTTAAACTTCGGCCTTTGGGATTTAGAAAAGATGTTTCCGATATGCTAAAACAGCTGGAAGAGCCTCTGAGTAAGCGAGGTTGCCTTAATTTGTATTATAGGTGAGGACAACCAGGTCTGGGGAGGTGGGCTGACTTCCTCCTGCACCTTCAGAGTCTGTGATAACATCTCACAGCCCTGAAGGCACAGAACTGCGATAAGGGAGAGCGAATCCCTGCAAGCACCAGACCACTCCCAAGGTGAAGTTGCACTTGGTGGGGGGATCCCCTGTCTCTCCCTGTTCCAGCTGAGGCTTTTTCAGTCTTCACCAGATAAAAAGAGACATTCAAGGTCATTAGCCCAATTTTTCTCTGTGAGGGTGGAGCTGGGATTGGCTGCAGAGCTATTCTGATGACCCAGAAATTACATGTACTCATTTCTTTCTTTTTAGATAAAAGCATTTCTATTCCAGTTTTTCTATGGCTCTTTTTCAAGGGAAGAGGAGGAAAAAAAGTCCCACATCTTTGCTAGCAGACTCTCCTTTTCTATGTGCAGTCTTTTATAATCTATCTTGATTCTCAGCCAATACCTTACTTTTTTTTTTTTTTTTTTTTTTTTTTTTTTTTGTACTTTGTATCTTTTAATCACCTAAGGAATCTGACTCAGTGTCCTTCCCTCTGGATCACAGGCTACTCCTCCTTTATCTGTATCTCCCAGGAGGAGAGGGAGAGGCTAAAAACCTTTTTTCCTATGTTGGCTCCTGCCCTGACAATATAACTTCCTTGTCTCCCAGCCCTTTTCTGGACTGTTATTCCTTCCTGAGCTTGATTTCAAAGCAGTATTTTTATGTAACAACAGGAAAATCTCTTAAGAAGTTATGTTATTATTAAAACAAATTAAGAAGTTGTCTCGTATACATGTGTCCACAAATGCACAGAAGTGTGTGTGTAGAGGTATATAACTGCATGAATGTATATCATATAAGATCATGGAAAGCCTTTTTCTTTGTGGGTTTTTCTTTTTGTCTTTAAGAGCAACAACTACAGTCCAAAATGAAAAAAAAAAAAAAAAGAGTAAAAACAGTCACTAGATCCTTTTTAATAGTTTTTCTTTGGGAGAGAGATAGGCAATTATATGATAAAATATTTCCTACCTGGATCGTAGTGAATTGAAAGCCCTGTTCATAACCACACTTGCAGGTCTTGGTATGATAGGTAAAATAGATATAATGAAAAATGAATTAACAATCACTAACACATGATGAAAGTCATTCAAATATGAAAAATGTCAATGGAAGGGCTAGGACCTATTTCAGTCCCATTTCAGTCCTTGATTATGGTTTTAACTATACATCTCAGAACTGTGGGCAGATTTCTTTGGGGCACGGAACCTTTTTTCTGCTCAAGTTCCAATATTTTTCCTTTAACAATGATTTTTCTCTTTTCCATCCCCCATTCAGACACATTCAGTTTTGCCAAATGTCTGAAAGTTTATACAAAACAATGAATTTGACAAATCATAATCTCCTTTAAGTTGGCATCAGTAGCTTCTCTGACAGGTTCCAGGTACTGGGTTATGTTTGAAATGTTATGCTGCTTTTGGTTTTCTACAAAAATACATGAAGTGATGAGAGATGCACAGTTTGAAATAGACATCACAATAAAAATATAACTTCTTTCTTACATTGGCTGGTTACTCCTTTGATTTATACATTTATCCATGAATCTCAGTATGTGAAATTTCAGATGTAGAAATTAAAAACACAACCCTAGGGGCGCCTGGGTGGCTCAGTCAGTTAAGTGTCCAACTTCAGCTCAGGTCATGATCTCACACTCCATGAGTTCGAGCCCCGTGTCAGGCTGTGTGCTGACAGCTCGGAGCCTGGAGCCCACTTCAGATTCTGTGTCTCCCCGCTTCTCTGCCCCTCCCCTGCTCATGCTCTGTCTCTCTCTGTCTCAAAAATAAATAAAAACATTAAAAAAATTTAAAAAAAAGCACAACCCTAACTTCCACTTGCTTCAAAGTATCAGTATCTATCCTAATTCTAAAAATGTTTGTGTTAATACTTTCTTGTTTTCCTCTCAGCATATCTTAAGCATTGGTGACACCAATAGTGAGACCAGAAAGGAAGATATATTCTGAATGAGACCAAAAACAAAACTACGGGTAAAGGAAAAGAAGCAATACTCCCCACATTGCATGATGCAAGAGAATAAGGACCACATTGCTAAAACCTGCTGTATTACACACACACACACACACACACACACACACACATATCTTTGTATTAGGGCACAGACTTAATATTTCTAATTATTTATAAATATCTAAATATATAGGTATTTATATATTTATAAATTTATATTTATAAATATTATATATGTTTATATATATTTATAAATTATTTATAAATATCTAAATATAAATTTCTAAATATCTAAATATTTCTAATATTTCTGAAACTACATAAATTCTCAGATTTAAAAATTTATTATAGGTATGCCTGTGTGGCTCAGCTGGTTAAGGGTCTGACTTCAGCTCAGGTCATATCTCACAGCTCTCGTGAGTTCAAGCCCCATGTCAGGCTCTGTGCTGACAGCTCAGAGCCTGGAGTCTGCTTTGGATTCTGTGTCTCCCTCTCTCTGCCCCTCCCCCACTTACACTCTGTCTCTCTCTCAAAACTAAATAAACATTAAAAAATAATAAATAAAAAATAAAAATATATTATATAGGAAGATCCTCAAAACAATCATGAGAAAATAGGGAACTGCAGAAGTTTTCATGTTCTGAGATTCATCAAATTTCTTCAGATTCCTGTGTAAAAGTTCTGTCTTCAGTGGTTCCCAATTTATTCATTTATGTTATAACCCAGTTACTGATTGCAGAATATGTATTTGGACAATACCAAATCCTAGGGATTTCCTGCAGAGTTCCTGCCCTTAAGGAGCTTACCAAGTGGTAGAGGTAAGCTTGGTAGAGGGGAAGCATGGTCAGTCATATGTAAAATTACGACCTGGCAAAATATTCTGGTGGAAAGGAGCCTGCTTCTAAATATAATGAGGTGGTAGGATGGCAAAGGATTCTTTGAAGAAATCAGAATGGAGGTGTAATCTAAAGAATGGGTAAAGGTAATGAGAGAGTGACTAGCTGTCCAGAAAGAAGAGATGATGTGGGCAGTGAGAGGAAGCACAAGCACATGCATGAAAGGCTCTGGATGCTGGGACACACAGAAGGAGGAGGGGCTTAGTGACGCAGCTGAGGCTTGACAGTTAAGTAGGAACCTAGCATATCAATGCAATCACTAGTGGGGGGTAGACAGAGAAGGGTAGGATTATAATGCGACTAGGGTGGTGGTAATAGAGATTGAGAAGAGGGACCAGATGAAGGATACATAGGAGGCTAATGTGGCCAAAACTGTTGGACAGGGGAGAGAGAAGAACCATGGAAAGCTCTCAGGTTCCAGGTATGAGTGTTCAGATGCTCAGAAGATGATAAAATATAGATTACATGTGACAAAGCCAATTCTGAAGGTCACAATGATGAGTTCAGTTCTGGACGTGTTGTGTTTAAAGATGGTTAGCAGGCTTTATGATAATGACTCTAAACATCTGGATAGATTGTGCTGCAAATACCCATTTGGGAATTTTAACGTATAAGTGGTATTTGAGAGCTTGAGGAACGGATGAGAGTTTTAGTGGAGGATGTCCAATAATAGTGGTGTGCTAAGGACAGAATCCTGATGTAAGCCAGCATTTAAGAAGCAGGTAAAAACAGAAGCCTCTGACGAGACAGGAGCAAACCATCTGAATGTAAGAGGGGAACTAGTGGAGGACAGTGGTGAAAAAGGTCACGGCAGTGGGACAACAACAGTGTCAAATGCATCAGAACTATCCTTTAACATCTGGGAATTAGGAGATTTGTCAATCGGGAGACCATTCCCATCCAGAATGAGAGAGGTAGAGTGAAACAGGCAGAAGTCAGATTACCTGAGATGGGGAAGTGAATGGGAGGTGAGAAGGCAGAGAAGTCGGGGGATGTAAAGTCTGGGAAGAGTGTGGGATGATGGATCAACTGGGGGTGTTATTGTTAACAGGGAGAGTTTTGTGTGCATGTGTTGGGAAGGATTGAGGGTAAATAAAAAGGTTGAAGTTGCAGTAAAGATGGGAGAGAAACAGAAGAGGCAACACTCTGGAGAATGGCCAAGGGGACAGGGTTGAGGCCTGAAGGGATGAATTGATCCTGAGCAGGAATTAGGCACCTTTACTTTGGGGACAGAGGAAGGAAGTTCGATACACAGGGCTGATAGTTTGTTTATCCCTTTTCACTGAGGGTTCTTTCCACTAAGGAGGAGTTTCTACTAGAAAGGACATGTAGATTCAATAGTATTCTTTAATATGACAGATGACAGGGAGAAAGGAGTGGCAATGTAGTGTCACTGAAAGAACATAGTCTCAGAGTACATAGTTCATACCTGAGATCCCCTATTTCCTTTCTTTGTGACCATTGGCACACACACTCACATGCATGCATGCATATCTACACAGGTGCATGCACACACGCGCACACATTTTTTTAATTTCCCAGAGCCTTTGCATCCTGCATGATTATCCTGGAGGGTAATGATGCCTTCCTCATGATTTTGTAGTGTGGGTTAATTAAGATAGTGTATATATGTATTATATCAGCCAATATCCAGTCAGGAAACCAGACACAACTTGGGATATTTCAAACAGAAAGAAATTAAAACATGGCACTAGTAAAAAAAAAAACAAAAACAAAAACAAAAAAACAAAAAAAAACCATGGCACTAGTTACCCAGGGGCTGGGATAGCTGAAAAGCTAATACAGGAACTGTGAGGCAACCTAGAGATTAGGCAAAAGATGTAGCCATAACCACCTTTATTCCTGGAAAAACAAAGAGACAAAGTGGCTTTACTGGAGCTTTGGGTGGAGGGTAACTTGGTAAAAAGCAGAACCAGGCAGGACTTGCTCAGCAGTATTGGTTGCCCTGAGGAGAAGCTGCCCGGGACAGCAAGGGAGGCACAGATGCTTCCAGAAATGCCAAGGAAAGGACGTTAGCCTTCTGGAAATGCCTCACCTTGGTCAAACCTACACGGAAGCCAGAGGAAACAGAAGCCTTGACAACGCAGTTTCCTGTGAAACTGCACGGCGGCAGAAAGTCCGAGAAAGGATCTGAGAGCAAAATACACAAATGGCAAAACACCGACATGCTAATTTATCTAACAACGTATCTGGCACAGAGCAAGCGCTTAAGAAATGAGACATTCTCAGTTATATCAGTCTGTTTTAATGAACAGAGATGGCACTACTTGGCTGACAGGGAGGATAAAATGAAAAGTCAGAGAATTATTTTAGAGTGGCTGCCTATAACAATTGAACTGACTGTTGCTCCTGTTTATGACGCGGCTGAGACAGTTCTGGTTGTTGAAATATTTGCAAGACTCATTCCGCCTCAAAGTGGAAAATCCCGTCTGGGGGAAACTTTCTGAGGACTCTAGGAATACTTGAGTCGTCTCTTCAATTTGAAAACAACCGCTGGCATTGCCCAGCTCCTCACGTTTTATGGCGAGGAAGTAGATGGCTTGTATTCCACTCTTCGTCTCTGGCACCTCATGGCTGTTAATATAATATCACTCCCAGCCCAACAGGATGTGCTGCTTGGAGGATCTTGTCTTTGAAGTGAAATGAAACCCTAAAGCTTTCATTTGCCTAATGAAAACCTCAGCCAGGATTTTCCCCCATTTCTGATCACATATGGAGTCTTCTAAGCTCGCTTTGGCTTGGGACGCCAGATGCCGGTCCGCACGTGGCATTCTCACCCAAATTTGGAGCAGGTGCCGGTGATCAGGACAGGAAACAGATATTCAATCCAAAGAAAATCCCCCCCCCCCCTCCCGCTTGGTTATACGAGGAGGGAAGCTCAGTACTGAATTATAAAAGGATCCCTATTAGCTTACTGCCCTAAGTACCAATCTATGTAGGTTGTTGTCTGCTTCTTGGCCTATGACTTCTTGGGAACTCGGGCATAAACATTCAGATCTCACATAAGAAGCCTTTATAAATGTGAATGTGATTTTCCCTAAATCTAAAGGTGGTTTTCATTTTAAAAAGCAACATTAGACCATCCTAACAGCATCGAATGAAGAAAAATGTTCCGAGTAGATATGAGAAAATGGGCACCAACACAGATGTTTCTGTGTAGGAGCCTCTGCCCCTCCTCCCTTTTCCAAATACACAGCACTGAGTGGTGGCTGTTAGGGTCACGAGCAGAGGAAGTTCTCAGATGCCAGTGCAAAGCAATAATCTTCAAGTGGATGCCAGGCCGACAGGGATATGGTGTTAGTTACAAGGAAGTCAGGAGGCCAGGACTGAGAGTCAAGGAAAGTTAAAAACAAAATCAGTATGAGGGGAAGGGTCACAGAGGGAAGCAAAGAGGAGAGTCAGAAGGAAAACATCTGTAGGCACTGTGAGAGCTAACAGGGAGGGGAAGTGGGTAGAGCACATTTTTTTTCTTCCCTTACTGTTTGTTGCATGTGACGTGGTTTTGATATTCTCCATGTTTCTTAAAATATTCACAACTCAAGACTACTGATGTGTGGATATGAGTTACTCTTTCTAAATGGAGGGTCACTAAACAAATGTTAACACTCACCTACTCCTCCAGGGCTCTATCCTTGCGTCTTTTACCAGACACTTAGCCCCACCAGCAAATTCAGTGGCTGCTTGGGCCTCATGTGCTTGGACGATTAGGTGAGAGCACACTCTAGCCACATCTGGCTGTGTTACCTGAAGACGGCATAGGATGTTATTTTCTTTTATTTCACTCAATAGTATTTGTGTTTGCTTCCTGCTGAGAGGAATTTGGAGAAGGAAGTAAAGAGAGTGTTTTGTTTTTGTTTTTCTAAACGTACACTCTTCATTTCAGAGCACATTAGCAATGTAAGCCCTCTCTTTTCATTTGAGTTAGTTATTCTGTTTTTCCCCTCCATCCCCTGTCCCCATTTTTATCCTTTTTCCCTTCCTATAGGCACCCGCACTAATATATTTGATTCTGGTCTTTTGATATGAACCTATCCTCATAAAACAGGTAGCAATATTAGAGTATTTTAAAATATAAGTCATATTGTGCTATAAATTTATTTCTGTTTCTCCTTCTTTTTTCACTCTATACTGTATTTGTAAGGTCTGTGCACTTTGCTACATGTGCATGTATGTGTTTATTTTTAACTGTGATGTCATAATCTCCAGTATTCATCTGCACATTTTAGTTATCCATTCCTGTATCTATTCCCGTATTCTTAGGCTGCCTCAAAGTCTCTTCTATAAAAACCGCCATGAACAATCTCACACAAGATCCCTTCGGGATCAGTGTGAGAAATCCTCTGGGATGTATACCCAAGCCAAGGATGGCTGGGATGTTGGCTCTGCACACACATTATTCCCCTCACTACTATCAGATTGTAAAGCAAATATTTTGCAATTCTCTTGGCCATATGGTTTCCATTTGACCTCTAAACTATACAAAAATCTCAAATCAATACTCCTTAGCCTCATCTCTCATTGTTCCAAAATTTCCTGTGTAAATTTGTTTCTTCCCACCTGTCATCTTTAGTAGAACCACATTATGGTCTGCAGACATTCTGCTGCATCAAAAATGAGTCTGGGCTTACTTTTGAAACGTTCGAGTTAGCTTTATTAGAATTGATATGGATTGAGATACCACAATATGATTTTTAAAGCCGTTACTAACCTCATCATTAAACACTTGAATTAGCAGCATTTCAAGCTATCCCAACGGTCCCAGGTGAGATGTACTTCATGCTGGGGAATGTGGGTAAAGAATTCAAGTTCATTTCAAAGTCCTCCAATTCTGCATGAAACCCTGCATTGGTTCTTATGGCATGAACAGTCACAACCTCTTCGGAAGATCAGACAGTGTCATTTAACTAACATAGAAAAGGAGCAAAAGCTATGAAATATGATTCTTTTCCCAATGGTTTTGGTGTAAAACTTCTGAAACTTTCCCTTTAATACTCATCAACAGTTGGCATTGTTTGATGACAAGTATAAATCTTCCTAAGTAGGAAGGCTCTGCAACTCAAGAACGCCCCCTCTCTTGGTTTTTCCCCCATCTCACAGAGTTATCCTTCTCAGCCATCTTCACTGGCTTCGCCTATTGGCCTCCTGGGCCCTATTCTTTTTTCTACACCCACTCCTTAAGCTTAATGTGACCTCTGTAGAGAGAATTTTCCTATTTAGCCAATATAAAGTAGTCATATAACTCCCCTCTCTCCCTCCTGCCCTCCCCTCTCTCTCTTGACATATATCTATGTAACATATTACGGCACCCCTTCCCCATAGAATACATGTTCCACAAAAGTAGGATCTTCATCTGCCTTGCCAACCTCTATCTCTTATGCCAAGCATAACACTTTTGTTGACTGAGTGAATAAATAATCGTCCAGGGAATTCTAGTGGTGTGTGTAATAAATCAAGGCAAGGCTTTGATAATATGACCAGAGAAAGGGTAGTGCTTGAATCCCACCACTGACCATAATTATTTCTTCTCACAATGCACTTAATAGAAGAATTTGTGGAGGTGGTGACAGCATAGGAACCACACAATCACTTTGTTGTATCTGGGCTTGTGTCCAACCCCACCACGAAATTTTACCTTCAACTCCTTAGGATATTAAATACTATCCTAAATTTTGTAGTATTTGCATATTCTAGTTGGCATTATGGAATCTTAGGAGACTGACAAAAAGAGGGGATTGATACTTAAAATGCATGGAGGAGAGGTACAAGATGGCCAGAGCCATCCTCTCGTGCTATAAGCTTTAGAAAGCAAGAGAAAAGAAGGACAAGCCACATCCTGTGTGCCCTTTCAATGAACTCTGAACCTGCTCATGAATAACTGTGACCATACGTGTCCCGGAATCAGACCAGTCAGGTTATTTCCATCCTTCTTGAGGAGATACAAGAATGGGAGTGTAGAGTAGGTGACCAAAGGGCCCTTCTCACCTGCTTTTACTTAATCTCCATCTTTTACCAATTCTGGTCATTGTCCGCTCTCCAGATGTCACTTTGAACCTTTGAGGAGAAAAAGGAGAGGCATTTTTCTAAGCACTCTATGGTATTCAAAGTAATTTTACTACAAAATTGTCTTCTTAGAATTTTACTATAATGTTGTGAGGTAGGCAAAGAAAATACCATCAAGCCCACCTTAAGAATTAAGAAACTTTCGGTCCCGTGCTCAGGAAGCTTTGCCACAGCTGTTGGTCACATGCAGTAAAATTTAGTCTCCTTTCCTTTCTTTCTCATTACTGCTCACATAGATCAGGTGGCTAGGCTACTGGACTCTGAACAAATGAGGGTTTTGTATGTGATATATCAGTTTCTGTGGTTGATCTTATTAATTACTTGAGGTTTGGTAATGTTGGCTTCTACAGGTAGGTCTTCTGAAGAGCCCAAAAGACATTCTCTGAATTCTCCCACCTTTCTGCCTCATCCCTGATGAGAGACAACTGAGAAGGTTCAGGAAAACATACAAAGCAAAACACACCTGTCTGCTAGAGAATAGAGGAAAGAAAACGTGTAAGAGTTTATAGTTTATGTATTCATGGCTGGAAATTTTAAACTTCCCATGTTCTTATGTTTATGCAGAAAAGATGAAAGATCATTCAGACATCTTGTCTACAATTTGCTTCAAAAAAACCTCCACTTCCTTAAAGTAACCAAAGCAATTCTCCTTGTTCTGTGAGAAGGAATAACAGTGCTTCCAATTCTGTAGATGGGGTCCTTGAAACACAGAAATCCTGTCTGTTTAGCATTATATTAGATACATTATATTAGATGTGCATTAAGTTGCTTAATTTCAGTCAAAGTTTGCATTCGTGCAGGTCTATGCCATGTTTCTTGGCTCAAACTGAAGCTAAAGCAACAGGGAATGTATTTTATCCCTGATGGATATTACTGTGTGAGACTGCCTATAAAAGTTAAATTTATTTAATACTTGCAGCAAATCAACACCTTTATGATTAATATGGCTATTGACCACAACCTATTTATATACTATCACAAGTTTGTGTTTGAAGATCTCAATAAATCATCTAATTTCACCGAGTTTGGGGCCCTGACTAAGAAACTTTGGTCCAGTTTATTGAGCCACACACAACAGGTTTGCCATAAATAATAACGTCTTATTTATGGCTTTCCCCACTCCATTTTAATAAAACATAAAGACAAATGATGGAATAAACGTGTAATAGCAAAAACTGAGTAAATTCTTACTATCCTAACTAAAATAGCTGTACAGTTACCACATTTCAAACTGGCTTACTGGGGTGTGTGTGTGTGTGTGTGTGTGTGTGTGTGTGTGTGATGTATTGTGTATGCTGTTTGCTTTATCTGATGCATAGCAGTTCGCTCTTATTATATGTGGATAGATCTCATGTATTGCTGTCTTTTTCCCTTCCTAGTTTTCTCTTACTTATTGATCTGATTAATTTGTGATTTTGTTGAAATCAATTAAACAAATTCTTGAAAGAGGCTTTCACTTAAAGGTCCTATCAAAGGCTAATGTTACTGATTGACCTGCAACCAAGGACACTTCTCTCTGTGGTATTAGCATCCTCTTTGTCTATGCACGAACGTTTTAGAGAAAGACACACAAAACACTGCATGGAGTGGAGAAGCAGATGCGAGCAATCAGCCTTTCCCCACCCTTCTACTTACTGTTACAATGTGAGAAAGCTGCATACAAAAAAAAAGAGAGGTCTTGGCAATTAAATCACAAATGTGGTCTCTATTCTAAGGACTGGATATGAAATCTCTCTTCACCTGAGCATTTTCATTGGTGCAAAAAATAAGCAACATCGACCAGCTTGTAAAGGAAAATCTACATCTAATAGTTTTCTCTTATTTCAGGTTGCATTATCTTAAACAGACGAATATCATATTTCAATGTGTCTAGCACAAGGCTGGTATATGGGAAGATTTAACAAATATTTATTGAATGTGAATGTATGGCTTTATTATTATTTCAAATCAACTTTTAACCATCAGGTTTCCAAATAGCAATTTATTACCCCCACTGTATACCTGAAGAAGGGTGACTGACCTCACTGTGATAATACATTGTTATCTTACTTTGGTGTTTTGCTCCCAAATGCCCTAGAAGATGGGATTTATATGTTTGTTACAAAAGAAAGGTCACAGAGTTGTCCCAATTACTGTTACTCAGTGAGAAGCCTCTAGTCCAGGCATCTTTCCTGTGCAGAACTTCCTTGTCTTCAAAGGCAATGTGCAAGCTCTCCATGCACACACAATGTGGATGGCTCTGAGAGTATTTCTTGGCTTTTGACCACCACAGGGTCCAGTGTGGGTGTTCTGTTCCACAGAAGAATGTCTCTTATCTGAAGTAAGGGAAAGACTTAAGTTTACACGCAATGTTTCCTGGTCACCTTCTAGAAATAAAAATATTTGGCAAGGGAAATAAAACTAATATTCATTAATTTTTCCTACAGGCCTATGAGGTAGAAAGGATAGGTGTTATTATCCCCATTTCACAGGTGAAGAAACTGAGGCCAGAAGAAATTAAGTTTACAAAGGCACCACATAGCCAATTTATCAGTTAGGCTCGTGAGGAGATAGAGATGGCCCAGGACCAAATGGGTGATTGGAGAGAGTTTAATAAAGGGGCTTTTTACAAAGTTGTGAGCAAGGTTTAGGAAAAGTGACAAGGAATGTGCTGTGTATTGGGACTGGTGATAGCTGGGAACTATTTCCATCCCTCAACCTGAAAGAACAAAAGGGAGAAAGCAATTTCTGGAACCCAATAGTGGGCCCCCAGATAGGCCATGTGGCCTTCAGTAAAAGGGTGCAGCCAATGCACTTACCTGAGTAAGAGATAGGTAGAGAAAGAACGCCAGGCCCTCCTTTCCTCTTGCCTCTGACTGGTTGAAGCCAGAGGGAAGATGAGTCTAAAGATATATCCAGTCTAGTTCAGCCTCTTGGGACAAGAACAGCTAGGCCGGGCAGAGTCGGAATTCAGCTCTTTCTATTCAGCAGGTTGCTGCCTTGATACTTGGTATATAGTCTCTGCTGAGTAGTCACAATTTTCTATTTTCCTTAAGGTGGGCAAACAAATCTGGTCACATTTTGTCCTTTTTTAAAACAAGTTATGACCAGCTGACTTGCAGGCCATGGATGGAAATAGCAATGATCAGGAAAGCTGATTTTAATATTTCTGAAGACCACAAAAATAAGGTTGTTAACAAAAGGACAAAAATAATCATTCCTCAGGTGCCTGGGCAACTCAGTCAGTTAACCGTCCAACTTTGGCTCAGGTCAGGATCTCCAAGCTGTGAGTTCGAGCCCTGCGTGGGGTTCTGTGCTGATAGACATCTTAGTCTGGAGCCTGCTTCAGATTCTGTGTCTCCCCCTCTCTCTGCCCCTCCCCTGCTCATGCTCTGTCTCTCTCTCTCAAAATAAGTAATAAACATTGAAAAAGATAACAATAATTCCTCTGTTTCCCATATGAAGCATATGCCAAATACTGATTGTTCAGTAAGTTATTTAGAAGTTATTGATCAGACACCTATTATAGGCCCAACACCCCATTAGGTCTTGCAAGGAATACAGAACTACAATGGGTACAGCCAGCCCTTACAAAGCTCACAGATCTATTTAAAGGTCACATATTACTGTTATAAAAGGTATAAAATCAAATCTGTTTTCAATGTGATTTTGATCTACCCTGTTCTAAATAGTAGTATAGAGGGTACATAAGTCTTGTGTTAAATTAAGCTTATGGGGTAAACGGTAGAGGGAAATTAAATAGTTTATTTACTGCAGGCCTTTTCAGAGCCTTAGTTATGCTAATATGCTTTGAAAAATCTTTAAAAGTCGGCAATGTTTTCTGAACTTATTTCCCAGAACACTTCTTTTCCCATGCGTGAAGTCTACGAAAATTAGTTTCTCCCCTCAGTTTTTTTTAAAACTATGACCACATGATTGTATATCATTTCAAATTGTAGGTAAATCTATCCATAGTGTCTTCTAATATTTTATCTTGGGTTAGTGTCCTGTAGGCTCTCTATCCAGTCATTTTTGAACAAAATACAAACACTCAATGCAGTAGGAGAACTGGTATTTAAAGAGAGGGTTTAATTTTTAAAAATCTTTTCTTGATATAAATAATTATCTTTGGTTCATGGTTTGTAAGTCTAATTTTTTTTATCGAACTTCTTAAAATGGGATATGTCTGCATATAATTTTAAGGGTTTAAGGGAACAGGTCACTTGTCTTGTGTTTACTTTATAAAAATGAGTGATCAGCAGTGACCAAGTTTATAACATTTTTAAGATATCGTCTGTTAGTATTTTTTACCAGAATATGGCATTTTCATTGCTTTTTCTTCTTTCCTGACCCTCTTCTAGCTCCACTTACGACCCTCTTGCCCTGACATAGAACCTGAACGCAGGGCTCTGTCTGTGCATATGTTGCCCTGCCAGTAAAACTCACATGGCCAGCTTTACTGCAAGCTGATGGAGAGAAGAGTTAGGATCTGTTACTCTGAGGCTCTGGATATTCATTACTTGGAAGTAACTTTGTTAAGGCATTTTTAAAGATAGATGAGTGTAGAATGGTGCAGCGTCTTCAAATGAGACTGGAATTGGGAATAAAGACGGGAGATGCAATCTCAGCTCTGCCCCAGATTAGTTGTACAGCTTTACTAACTCTGCAGGGCTGGGCAGAGACATGAGGCCATGGCAGACAGCCCCTTCAAATCAATCCTCTAAAAGTGTTTATTTCCCATTTATTGAGAGGAGCAATTATAATCTGTTCAGGGTAACTGAGGAAAGTGAAGCTCACTAGTAGAATGGCCCAACTTGCAGACCTGAAAGTCTTCTTTGCAATAAAGGGACTCATTTCCATAGTAGAAAGTTTATAGGTCCAGAGTAGTTACTAATGCCACTTAGTAATTTTAACATTCTCTTCTCTTCACTCCTAAACACTCCATGTGATTTATTGCCAGAATACTTCATTTGTATTCCTACCACACACCATGTAATTTTTTTTTCATTTTTTAACATTTTAAATTATATTTTATTGCCCATATAATGTCTTAATATTTGTTACAGATCAGTGCTTCCTGAGAATTGGCTGGTTGGCTAGAATTTACTCAGTTCTTCCAATTAAAGCCAGTTTTGGTTTTGTTACTGTTTTTATCTTCTAAATGACATTGTTGGATGAAATCATAGTCACCAAACCTGAGAATCAGAATCACCTAGGGAGATTTAAAGACTAATTGAATCAGAAGACTCTGAAAGTAAGGATTTGAGCTATGTGTTTTTGTAAAACCCCCTGGGATGATGCAGACACAATGGGTCTGTAGGCTCGTGCATGATATGACATGACTAGATGATTTCTGGTGGCTTTTTGACTCTAAAGACTGTGACCTGGAAGTGAAAGAGATTGAAGAGAATATATGCTAGTTAAATGCATCATTATCTTCCACAAGGAGATTTTCTTTCTCATTGGGTATGCCATCACCACTTTAAGGAATCCATGGCAGTCGTTATTACCTTTCTTTTACACAGGAGAGGACACAAGACCAGACAAGGTAAAGGACTCACATAAGGTCATTGGCATTGGAAGAGAATACATAGCTTCTGACTTCTGGTACAATGATCTTTAAATTATAGCAATTCTGATAATGTGGAACAATACTGAAGAAAAAGGCTTTAAACGTCTCTATGAACTCATTAATGATTTCCCCCTCCCACAATTCTAGGCCAAGGGAAAGAAATGACTTCTTCTGGGTATGCTATGGTTTTCCTATTTAAATGAGCCCATTAAAATTGTCCTCTCTTCTTCCTGCCTAACTAGTCTCTCTTGGTTCTCAGTGGATGAAATAACGTGTACTACTTAAGATTCATATTTCCTTTCTAACTATGCCTTGAAGGAGCAGGATTAACTTTCTCAGCTTCTTCTTCTGCAGTAAACTCTAATTGGCTGACAGCTTGCTCAGACAAACACATAGCCCCTGAGGGCTTTTATGGTAAAAGACAAGAAAACATGGTCACACATCCGCCATTTCTCAATACATTTCTCCCACAAATTATAAAAAAAATAGGACTGCATCAAGAAGGCTGAAACAAAGATGTTAGATACTGGCCAATAAAATTTGAAAATGACCCATATCATTCCTTCTACCTGAAATATCCTTTCTATTGTCCCATAGGAGAAAATATTCTCAACTTTACAAATTCCAATCATGAATGATCAAGCACACAATCCCTTGTTGAATCAACCCTGCCAGAAAACTTGGAACTACCTAAAACTGACCACTCATGTACTACCTATGTGTTTGTCTTGATCTGTTTCTATGTCTGCTGGAGACATTGTTAATATTCTCCTTAATTTCCATGTATTCTTTTTACCTTGAGAAGCAGCAATGGGTTTTGAGAAGGACTGACTTTATCCAACAATGCAGCCTCATGTCCATGGACACTAAGCATTTCAAGTAACTCAGGCCTAAACAACCATTGGATGGCTTATCCTGGTCCTGGGGAGTAAAAAAGATGGCAAGGGGCAGTCAATTAGTGTAAAATTTGAGACGTGTCCTAGAAATTTTGGCAATGGGACATTCTTTCTATACATGTTGCAGGAGCCTCACCTGCTGCAGCCATTTTGCTAATGTGAATAAAGACATCCTACAGGCAAGGCTGACCCAGGGGGAGAAGTCAGAAACAGGAGAATTACCTAGAAATAGTGCTGGTGCCAATTCTACCTGTAGTTTCTACAGTGATAAAGCATATTAAAAATATCATTCAAAACTGAAATTTGTTATTTCTATTCTCCATGAAGCCAAGTCTAAAAAAGGGTTTTAACAGGATTACTAAGTAGATAGATGAAGAGGATGTCATGGAATCACAAAAAGCTCTTGGCAAAGTTTCTCAGGAAACTTACAAATCATTTGGAAAAATATAGTTTGGGTGAATGATCAATCAAACGCCAGTGTCTTCAGGGCCATGTCATAGGGCTCTGGCATGTCCAACATTCATGTAACTGACTGGAGTGGAGAAATAGAAAACATGCTAGCAAATTTACAGATTTGGGTGAAATGGGTATTATGTTTGATGATTAAATAATAATTTAAAATTATGGTCTAGAATGAATAAGAAAGATTAATTTAAATACTTATATACATAAAATTTTGCATTTAAAGTATTTAATAAGGATGAATGGGTGTGGGAAAACAGTAAGTCAATGAAAAAGCCCTGGGGGTTTAGTTGACTACAACCTCATAGAAACTCATAATGCGACACGCTATTTAAAAAGCTGAGGCAGGGGCGCCTGGGTGGCGCAGTCGGTTAAGCGTCCGACTTCAGCCAGGTCACGATCTCGCGGTCCGTGAATTCGAGCCCGGCGTCAGGCTCTGGGCTGATGGCTCAGAGCCTGGAGCCTGTTTCCAATTCTGTGTCACCCTCTCTCTCTGCCCCTCCCCCGTTCATGCTCTGCCTCTCTCTGTCCGAAAAATAAATAAACGTTGAAAAAAATAATAATAAAATAAAAAGCTGAGGCAGTTCAGGGCGCCTGGGTGGCTCAGTCGGTTGAGTGTCCCACTTCAGCTCAGGTCATGATCTCGCGGTCTGTGAGTTCAAGCCCCACGTCAGGTTCTGTGCTGACAGCTCAGAGCCTGGAGCCTGTTTCGGATTCTGTGTCTCCCTCTCTCTCTGCCCCTCCCCCTTCTCATGCTCTGTCTCTCTCTCTCTCTGTCAAAAATAAATAAACATAAAAAAATTTTTTTAAAAAAAAGCTGAGGCAGTTTTAAAACTGTGATTAACCAAAGTATAATGTCTATGCCCAAAAAATAAAAACCAGTTCCACTTTTTTTGTGGTTAGAGAATATATGCAGTTGAATGTTCAGTTTCGACATTTTAGCAGTTAGTAGGTTATGCTTAAGAAATAGTTATAAATGGTGTTTCCAGAAATTTTAAGTGTCATATGACAACTTCTTAAAAGTCTGGGACTTTTTAGCCTGGAAAATTAAAGATGGGTGAAAGCCAATATAACAATCTTTACATATTTATTCATTAAATGAATAGGTATTCAACACTTATTAAATGACTGGAAAGGTGAGAGATTGTGGAGACTCAAACATGGACAAGATCTGAAGACACAACTTCATTAAAGACAAAGACACAAGTATAAGAAATTACAGTGTGGTGAGATTAGGGCAGACGGATAGACTACTATACAGATAATAGTAATGAAGCTACCAAATGAAATTTGTAGAGGCATTAGCCTCTAATTTGAGTCTAGGAGGAAGAGTATGAGGTTCCCTAGGCAGAGAGACATGAACCCTTTATAATTAGACCATAGAGAAAACCAGTGGTGAAGAAGGGGAGCTTGAAAGTAGAGACTAAATTATTTAAATAAGATAACTTGGCTGAGGTATAAAAATGGATTAGAATACTAAAGGGATTGATTAGGAAAAATAAATGGTTAAGAACAATCAATCCAACTTTTAAAATAAAAAACAACAACAACGAGGTACTCTAACCACATTAACTGGAAAAAAAATATATAGTATTTAACATTACCATTAACAGAAAAAGAAATCCCAGAAACATATATAAAAAGTTAATATATAAAAAAGTGTTATTTCAAATCCGTAGGGGAAAAAATGAGCAAAAGTTTCTGAGATAATCACTTAAATGTTTGAGAAAAATTAAATTAGAACTTGATGTTATTGTCTAAATAAATTCCAAATGATGCAACAATTTAACTACAAAACATGAAATCTTAAAAACAACTAAAGGCATAATTCCTTAGAGTAAGGAAGATTTTCTTGAGCATAAATTCAAAAGGATGGAAAAAAACCATAAAGGAAATGGTTCACATATTTGGTTTGTCAAAGAAGGAGAAGAAGAGAGAAATAAAAGAAAATCAATAAGAGAAATCTGCCCTAGTTTCCACCCCACTACATCCATCAACAGTCAAATCTCCTCTCCCTGTGTTTCTCATTTCAGTAAATTGCATTCCCATCTACCTAGTTACTCAGATCAAACCTTTAGAAGTCACCCTTGAGTCTCTCCTTTTCCCTATTTCTCCACATCCAATCTGTCTGCAAGTATTGTCTGCTTTACCAATCAAAATGGATTCCAAATCCATCCACTTCTCTCCATTTCTCCTGCCATCACTTTAATCCAAGCAACCAATGACTCAGATTCCTGTAGTTGCCTCTTTAAGTGGTTTTCCTGGTACCACACTTAGTTCTTTAAAATTCCATTCTCCAGTATCAGCCAGAGTGTTTAAAATGCTGCAGTGATGTTCATCATTCACTTCCTTAATATTTATTGAGAACCTACTATGTGCCAGGACTATTCTGAGAGTTGAGGCTAAAGCAGTAAGCAAAACAATCAAAATGTCTGCTTCATGGAAATGACATTCTAGTGAAGGCAGGGGCCAGGGGAGGACAATAATAAATCAGTGAAACAGTATTTTAGAATAGAAGTACATGGAAAAGTATAAAGCAGGATGGGACATAGGGTTTGCCTGGGAAGTCATCGGTAGTTGTGTGTTTTGTATACTGCATAGAAGCTTGGCCAAGGGGACGAAGGGATTGAAATCCCAGGGAGGTAATTTTTCTAATTCTTCTGCCCAGATGGTGCTCATTTTCCAAATACATCTGCCCATAGTAAGTATCTTTTTCTAATTTACTCAAAGGCACAGTTCATGGACCATATAGATGGTTCTGTTTTAAGAGGATCACTGACTGATATGTGAAGAACACAGTACAAGGTGAAAACAGGGATATAATTAAAGAGTATTGTAAAATTTCAGATGAAAAGTTATCATAGCTTGAATAGGACTATAGTAACAGAAGCTCTGAGAAATGGTCAGATTCTGAACATACTTTTTTCCCAGTTTTATTGAGAGATAATTGACATGCCTCACTATATAAGCTTAAGGTGTACAGCATGATGATTTGATTCACATATATTGTGAAATGATTACAATAGTTTCAGCTAACATTCATCTTCTCATATAGTTACAGTAAAAAGGAAAAAAAGGAAAAAGTGTCTGCTTGTGATGAGAATTCTTAGGATACACTCTCTTAACAACTTCCCTATATATCAGACAGCAGTGTTAGCTATAGTCATCATGTTGTACATTACATGCCTAGTACTTACGAGTGGAAGTTTGTACCCTTTGACCACTTTCCTCTAGTCCTCCTCCCCCCACCCTACCCCCACTCTGGTAACCCCAAATCTGATTTTTTTTCTGAGTTTGGCTTGTTTCTGGTTTTTAGATTCTACATATAAGTGAGATCATACTGTTTTTGTCTTTCTCTGCTTACTTCATTTAGTGTAATGCCTTTAAGTCCCATCCATGTTGTTGCAAATGGTAGGATTTCCTCATTTTTTATGGCTGAATAATATTCCATTGTGTGTGTGTGTGTGTGCGCGTGTGTGTGTGTGTGCGCGTGTGTGTGTGTGTGTATCTCACAACTTCTTTATCCATTAATCTGTCCATAGACACTTAAGTTATTTCCATATCTTGGCTATTGTAAATAATACATGGGGTGGGGGGTTGCAGATATCTTTTTGAGGTAGCATTTTCATTTCCATTGGATATATTCCCAGAAGTAGAATTGTCATATGGCAGTTATATTTTTAATTTTTTTAGGATCCTCCACACTGTTTTCCATAGTAGCTATACTAAGTTAAAACCCCGCCAACAGTGCACAAGGGTTCCCTTTTCTCCACATGCTCACCAGCATTTGTTATCTCTTGTCTTTTTGGTGATGGTCATTCTAACAGGTGTGAGGTGATATCTCATTGTGGTTTTAATTTGCCACCACTAATGACTAGTGCTGTTGAGCTTCTTTTCATATACCCATTGGCCTTTCATATATCTTCTTTGGAGAAATGTCTATTTAGGTCCTTTGCCCATTTTAATTCATTTTTATTGTTATTGTTGTTCTGCTATTGAGTTGTGTGAGTTCTTTATACATTTTTTATATTAACCCCTTATCAGACATAAGGTTTGCAATTTTTTTCCCATTTGGTGTTTCGTCTTTTCACTTCATTGATGATATCTTTTGTTTTTTAGTTTGAGGTATTCCCATTAGTTTATTTTTATGTAGTTGTTGTGCTTTAAGTGCCATAGCCAAAAAATTGTTACCAAGATCCATGTCAAGGAGATTTATTCCTATATTTTCTTCTAGGAATTCCATGGTTTCAAATCTTACATTTAAGTCTTTATTCTTTTTCAAGTTAATTTTTGTGAGTAGAGTAGGTTATGGGTCCAGTTTCATTTTTTTTTTTTACATGTAAATATCCAACTGTCTCAGTACTATTTATTGAAGAGAGTGTCTTTTCTCCATTGAGTGTTTTTTTGCTCCCCTGTCAAGTATTAACTGGCCATACACGCTTGGGTTTATTTCTGGGCTCTCAATTCTGTTCCTTAGGTCTATTTGTTGTTTTTATGCCACTTACAAATAGCCTTATAATGTAGCTTGAAATTAGGAGGTCTCCTGCTTTATTCTTTCTCAGGATTTCCTTGGCATCTTTTGTGGTTCCATACAAATTTTAGGAGTCTTTTTTCTACTCCTTTAAGAAATGCCATTAGAATCTTGATAGGGGTTGCACTGAATTTATAGATGACTTTTAATAGCATTGACATTTTAACAATATTCTTCAAATGTATGAACAAAGGTACCTTTCTGTTTATTTGTATCTTCTTCAGTTTCTTTCATCAATGTCTTGCAGGTTTCAGCATAGAGATTTTTCACCTCTTAGTTATTCTTTTTTAATATTTTTGATGCTCTTATAAATGTAAATGGGATTGATTTTTTATTTCTTTTTCAGAAAATTTGTTTTTAGTGTATAGAAATGCTACTGATTTTTGTATGTAGTTTTATATCCTGCAACTTTACTGAATTCATTGATCAGATCTAACAGGTTTTTTTTTTTTTTTTGGTTGAGTTTTTAGGATTTTTCTATGTATAAAATAATGTCATTCACAAATAGATACAATTTTACTTCTTCCTTTTTAATTATGACTCCTTTTGTTTTTCTTGCCTGATTGCTCTAGCTGGGACTTACAGCTCTGTGTTAAGTAGGAGTGGTAAGGGTGAGTGCCCTTGTCTTTTTCCTGATTTTAGAATAAGGATTTCAACTTTATTGATGTATGATGTTAACCTTGGGTTTTTCATTTATGGCTTTTATTACATTGAAATATATTTTTATACCTAATTTGTCAAGAGTTTTTATGATGAATGAATGTTGAATTTTGTCTAATGCTTTCTGTGTCTATTGAGATGATCATATGATTCTTGTATTTCATTCTTTTAATGTGATACATTGTATTAAGTGATTTGCTTATGTTGAGCCATCTTTGCATCCCAGGGATAAATCCCACTTGGTCATGGTGACTGGTCCTCTTAATGTGCTGCTGATTTCAATTTGCTAGTATTTTATTGAGAATTTTTGCACCTATATTGATCAGAGATACTGGCCTGTAGTTTTCTTTTTTAATAGTGTCCTGTTCTGGTCTTGGTATCAGGATAATGCTAGCCTGGTAAAAAGAGTTTGGGAGTGTTACTGGATATATTTTGAAGATGGAAGGAAGATTATTTTCTGCTTGATTGCATGTGGGAACTTTCACATTTAGCCTTTTATTGAAATCTAGCAGCCTTACTCCATTTGAATTTCCCATTCTCTTGGACATCATCCCATCCATTCTCCATGATGCTTACAAAACTTCAAATGTATTGTCTTTCTTTCTTATCCTTAAACATTCCAAGCTCATTCTCAATCGGGGGCCTTGCCACTTGCTATTTTCTACTATGGAACCCTCTTCCCTCAGATCTTTGTATGGCTTACATATTCTCATCAGCCACTGAATGCAAATGTTACTTGCATAAAGAAGTCATCTCTGACTATATCATCCCCAGGCACTCATTGCTGTTCTCTTGATTTGTTTTCTTTACATAATTTATCACACTCACTAATGGGTAATCATTCATTTGTTTATTGTCAGTCTTAATAGAGCGCAAAAGCCATGCCATCAAGAACATTATCTTGACCTAAAATGGTAGGTATAGGAGTTGCTGGAGCCTATAGACATTTACTTAGAACTTCCAGTGTCATTTATAGTTTTTACCACTGCCCAGAAATAAAATTAGTCTCACCTTTTTGAATGAAATTAAATGCTAATTAAGTGGACTTGTGTTGGACAAAGTTGTGAAGAGGGTGGAAGTTTCTTATCTTCTTCCATTGCATTTCCTCTGGAAGTGCCTAGGGCATATTAGGGTAGATAATGGTATCGATTCATTTTTAAATTTCCAAATGCTGTACTTTCGCACACTTACTTTGGAAATTATCTTATATTGAGAGTGCCAGTTGTGTCACAGATTATAAAAAATTGGGAAGATAAAAATAAAGCAAGCTTACATTAATCAGAGGCAATCATTTAGAATGAATATTAGTTCTGTGCTGATAATATAATATTTTGTTATCACATACAGAACATCAATTATGTACATGAAGGGTACATAATTGTCTATTTAGAAGTCCTGCCTAGGGGTAGTTTAATTCTATTGCCAAGCTGCTAGAAATTCAATTGATGCAGCACAAATTAATGGTCAATGCTAATAATACAAAGTTTATGAGATTTACGTCCAAAACAGAGGCTGTTACAAATAACATTTCAATTATTAGTTCTCCTGGTGGTCTTTAATAAAAGAGATGAAATAAGTTATCATTGTAAAGCCCTGGCTAGATATAAATTTTCTTAAAGGTGCCTTTATTAAAGATGTTGCAGAGCTTTATAGTAAATTTTTCAATGTAAATATCTCAGTTATATCCAACTCTTTTGTGTTCTACTTAACTGATATATAGGAAGCAATTTCAAATGATAGGCCATTCTTCAGATACCTACAGTAAAATAGGCAATTTGGGTTTATTTTTTTCTGCCTCACTCCTAAAACAACAAAGCACATGGACACTATGAGAATATTTACCTTAGAAAACAACTTCTGAGCTGGCAGTGACTAGAAACCAGAGGCTCAAACCACTCTGAGTAAACTCAGGAGAAAAAAAAAAAAAAGAAGCCATTCAAAAAATAAAGTCAGGGTGACCTTCAATAGATTTCAATTAAATTCCTCCGGATATTTAGTAAGGTTTGAGTGAGCAGGGAGATAAGGAAAGAGGTAAATGTGGGAAACCATGACAGCGAGATGAATTTATGCTGCGTGTGATCTCATTTCATCTACGTGTGATCTCATTTCTTGGGTGTTCTCCTCATACTGGCCCAGTCTCCAACTCATATCTTACTGTAAGAGCCTTCTGTCTGTCTAGTCTGTCTGCTTCTAGTCTTACTTTTACTTTCCTAAAATCCACCCTCCTTGCTGAAACCAAAGTAGTCTATTTGTCAAATCATATGAAATTGTCGTCCATAAATTATATTCTCAAAGAAGCCTTTCCTAACACTCAGGTTTGATCATGTATGTAATGAGCTTCCTTCTTTATTCACCACATTAGACTGGAATTAAGTATTCACATCTCCCTCACCCCCCTCTCTTTCTATCTCTCTGTAGACTCTAAGTTCTCTAGAGCAGGAACTATCCTAGTCATGTATTCTCAATGGCTAGCAGAGTGAGTGGCACAGAGTAGATACTCAAGAAGATCAGTTATGCTGAACTGATATGATAAAAGTTTTAACGTTGCAAATTTATTATTTTTGTTTTGGCTTTCAGAATTTTTTTCAAAAATTAAAACAGACAGGGAGCTTGGGATGAAAATCTTCCCAAATTTATATGCAGTCTCTAAGGATGGTTTTTTTTTTTATATCAAAATTTTAAATGTTTATTTATTTTTGAGGAGGGGAGGGATGGAGAGAGAGAGGGAGACAGAGGATCTGAAGTGGATTCCACCCTGAGAACACAGAGTCCTACATGGGACTCGAACCGACGAACTGTGAGATCGTGACCTGAGCTGAAGTCAGATGCTTAACTGACTGAGCCACCCAGGTGCCCCAAGGAGGTTTTTAATATTTCAGTTTTTTTGACATGGGGTGGTCTAGTTCTGCAACCTTTCTTTAGAAAATGCTAATATTAATATTACTATTAATATTACTAAAATATTTTGAGTTCAAAACTTGTAAGTTCTCAAAACTATCACTACATGCTCTGTCTCAATACCGCAGTGGCTTCAGTGCCTGGAGTCTGTTTTGTTCCACTTTTCTTCTATGACACAAAGAGAATAGCTTCTGCCATGGCAATAGAAAATACACACTCTAGAAGATCTTTGATTCCTGGACTTTTATTGTATGATGCCAAACTCTAAAGAAAGAACGAAAGCCTTAAAATATATTTGTTAGTATTTACCTATACTGTGATAATTCTGTAATTAAGACCTGAGCAAGATGGAAGGGTGTTGAAAAGGAGGATCTCCTTAATTGGTTTTCATGGACTACCACCCAACTGTAGTCTAGGTGACTTCTCTTCCACTGCGTACCTTCAATCCCCCATTGAATTTGGTATGATATCAGTGCTACTTCTCAAGGAGCACTGCATGATTTTTGTGAGTCCCTAGAGTGAGCAATTGACTTGTAAGTCTCCATAAAGCTCTACAAAGCACCAGCTACTCTTGAACAAAAAGCACTGTGCATCCAGTATCCCTGGAGAATGACTGTATAAACAAACCTCTCCTGGAGATCAGCATGCCATTGAAATACAATTTGCACCTGGTGGCAAAAGTTGCAAAAAGTCAATACTTGATGAGGGAGAACTTTTAAAATCCTTCAAACAGCAGAGTGGCTCAAGGCTATTTGTTGTATTTGCAATAAAAGTGTAATCCAGTGTAATATGCAGGTAGTTACCAACCAGAGAAAGCCAGCTGTGATACTATTGAACAACATCCCTCTCTCCCACCAAATGAGCTGTTAAAAGAACAAGCAGAACTGGTAAAGAACTAATAAGAACTTTGAAAAAATCTTCAGAAAAAGTTACACGTTAGAGTTCTTCTAGAAGCTGTAACAACTACAGAAAGCTTGGTGATTCTACAATGTACATTTCAAATACTTAATTCTAGGTTTGGGAGATGCCTGAAGAGGAAAAGCTGTTTGTGTGCTGAAAGAAACTTTGGTGGGGAAACATTAAACTATACAAAACTTATTTATTTAAAAAAATTGGAAACAAGCATGTTTGTTAGAAATACTGCATTTTGTGTTTTTATAAACCTTATGTTACTACCATCTGTAACATTCTACTTTTCTGGAATCTAGCTGGTTTAATTTAGAGTTGATGTTAGTTCACTACACAATTTTTTACATATAACACTCCCTTATCTGTAGTTATGTTGGGCTCGTGGATAATATTCCATTATTCCATGCAAATGATAGAAAAGACATGTTGTCCCTTAAAA
This sequence comes from Leopardus geoffroyi, assembly GCF_018350155.1. Lineage (NCBI taxonomy): Eukaryota > Metazoa > Chordata > Mammalia > Carnivora > Felidae > Leopardus > Leopardus geoffroyi. The sequence continues at coordinate 69,366,491 of NC_059328.1, forward strand.
TGTCCAGTGCTCTCAGAGGTAGGATATATATAATGAGGATCTGAAGGGATTAGAAATGATTAAATATCTAAAAGGATAAAGAAAACCTAAAGTTTCAAAGTCACATGTTGATTTTCCTTAATTTAGTAAAGGAATAAGAATTCAAATGAAATTTTTAAAAAATGTTTTAGTTCCTCTCGTGTGTATAATTTCTGTTTTTAAATGAAACTTCAAGCAAAGAAGAAAATCCTTTAGTTCTATCATTGAAAATACACAGCAGAACCCTTTTAAGTATTAAAATTGGAAATTGCTTTTTGTCTTAGCTAATTAATCACTGGTTATTTTTATTTTCTTTAAATTTGGCAAGTTGTATTAAATTGTGTGCTATTTATTGAAATGAAAATTAGATATGGGAGTTCTGGAGTTGGAACATTCTTTGATATAGGAAATACAAGTCAGAGAGGGCTCAAGGTGCAGAACGTGAATAATTTAGACATGGTTTCACTGGCAAAGCAGAACAGTTGGGAATTAGAGTTGGTTTGGAGGGGGGAATAACATGCTCAATGAGGGCAGACTGGCTTGGAGATTTGGGTGGGATTTTCAAGATTAAATACCTGAAGAGGCATTTGAAATACAAATCTAGAAATGAGTATAGAAAACAGAAGTGGTGATGAGAGTTGCTATTTATTAGTATAGACATGAAAGTCAGAGCCCTGAGGGAAAAAAGCACTCTGTCTGTTGGACAGGGATTTATTTATTTTTTTTAAGTGATAGAGACTGGGGGACCTGGGTGACTCAGTCGGTTAAGCATTCAACTCTTGATTTCGGCTCAGGTCATGATCTCACAGTTTGTGAGATCAAACACTGCATGGGGCTGTCTGCTGACAGCGTGGAGTCTGCTTGGGATTCTCTGTCTCCTTCTCTCTCTGCCCTTTCCCTGCTCTCTCTTTCTCTCAAAATAAATACATAAACTTAAAACAATTGAGTGATAGAGGATGCCCACAATTAAAGGATGTAATCAGGAGATCAAAATGTAAGAAATATTACAGATAGAAAAGCCAGTGATTTCTCTGGAAACCATTCAAAAGAGAATTTTCACTTGAAGGAGGGGCATTATCAAAGTCCAAAGATGAAATTAATGGCATGAAGAGTGAAAGAAATTAGGGTAAATAATCGAAGTTGTTTATAATCTTCAAGAACCTTTTAGTACAATGATAAGTATTTTCCTTCTTTCCAACACAAACTGCTAAGTTGTGGATTTGCTAAGAGCAGATGTCTTCTGTCAAAGAGATTCAGAAATAAATGCCAGTTTTTATGATTTTGCCTTGTCTTGTTAAAAGAAGTATACTTTTTGACACTTATTGGTAAATCATTTGTAACATGAGGTAAGTCTTATATTTATTGAGTTGTTTACTTTAACAGACAGTCATAACTACCTGGTTCGAATGTTATTTGAAACTCAGCTACAAATTTTTAAGCGCTTTTTATTTAAAGAAATGAAGGAGAGTGATAAAATTGATATCACTAGTACATAGACATGATTTTGTGAGTTGAATTTGCCCAGTCTTTGAAAGAAGTAATTTAATTTAAGATTTTAGTCAATAAAGTAGTGAATAGGCTGTGGGATTTATATTAAAAGATTTTTCAAGAAGGCATGGCTTCAGATGATACGTCTAAATTTCTTGAAATGAGGCCAAATGATGACATTTTATAGATGATACATATTTTCTTCTAAGATTTCTATTTTCCATCAGCTTCTTTTCATGTCATATTGGCTTTTATATCATTGTTCATTATTTTTAACTCATAAAAAAGTACCTAGTGCTATCCTTTTTTTACTATAATTTTAGAAAGAAAGAAGAAATCTTCAAGTTAGTTGTGGTTTCTTAAGACTGAAAGATATAGTAGAAATCATTTTCCCCCCCAAATTCCCTTCTATACGTCTTTTCCAAAGAAGACGTAAGTTCTCTTCATTTAAATTAGTGCTTTATAATGTAGATTATAACGTATGTTTTATTCTTGTGTTTTAATTTTTAAACACTCTGAGGTTGTTTTCCCAGTGTAATGTTATGCAAAAGCCTCAATAATTTTCAAAGAAATACGCTGAAATTGTGTTTCCCTGTTAACTAATGCATACCTTAATCATTTCACTTGACCATCAGCCCTTTCAGAGATGTTGTGTCTTTCATTTATGTAAGCTCAAAGGCCTACACAGTGCCTGGTTGATATACGATAAGTACTTGATATTTGATGAACAAATCAGTGAAACATTTTTTGCTTCTGTTGTACAAAGATTTTATATATGTATGCACAAATATGTGTATATATATTTCAGTACTACAATGCGTTTTAATAAATTTTTATTGAATGTAAATAATCTATTTTAAAACTTTCACACAAACCTGCTTTCTCTTCTTACCTCTCTGACCAAACTTTCTACTCCCACTCTACAACACAATGTATTTTCCTCGTTTAATTTACAACCATTACTTTGTTTGTGAGACATTACATTTCATTTCGTTTGTTTAATTCACCACATCTGGAGCAATTTGTAAATACTGACAATAATCTCTATTGAACTCTGAAGTTAAGTCAGTACCCAAGAGTAGAGAGGCATCAACAAAGAACCAGCCAGGGAATCAGATGTACTGTGGTCTCTAATCTGCTAGGAAGGATATTTCACCCCTGTGTGCTCAGTCTCCCCACCTGCACACAAGAGGAAATTGTACATGTCCATCTCAACTCTATTATTGTATCAAGTTCTAAGAAATAGTAATAAATAATAATAATAATAATAATAATAATAAATAGTGAATTCTCAATAGAAACATTGTCCATAAAGCTTAATAAGAACAAAATTGAACTATACCCTATACTTTGTAGGCCCAGTATTTTATTTTATTTTTGTTCATTGAGTGGAAAAATTTTGGACACAATCTCTTCTGAAATGCTCTTGATAATTTAGCCAGCATGTATTTGATAAATGACTTATGTTTTTAATAGTAATTATGGCCAGAGGCAACGTTATGGGTGATTGTTTCAGATCTGAAAACAAATCAAATAATATGTAATTCCAAAATAGGTTTATCTTTTCAAAAAGAATGAATTACTTTTTTTTAAGTTCTATCCTTTACTTGTATTGGAATGTGTAGATTCATATTTGGTCTTATCTTTCTAAATAGCGGTCTCATAATACAAGTTAGCATCGTGTTCAGAGAATTATAAATCTCATATAACTGTCTAACACTTTCAACTTAATATGCTTTCACACTTATTAACTCATTTCATTTTCCCAAAAAGACATGAGGAGTAAATAGAGCAAGTATTAATTTAGCTGTTTATGAAATGGGGAGAAGGAGGCATAATGTATATGGATAATTGTTCTAAACAAAGCAGGGAGTGAGTCTCTCTTGATCGGCAGACCTCCAGTCCTGGGTCCCTAGCATTAATTCCAAATGAAACCAGTCTGGGTTTTAGAGTCTGATTGTTTGCAAAGCTAGTGTACCTGGAGCAGTCAGAGAGGAGAAGATAAGTAGGTGTTAAAGAACATGAGACTCTTTTAGGAATTCCCAGAAATAAAAAAGGTCCAACAGTCATCATGGAGGCATGGAAGGTCATCGTGCTGTGCTGTGGACATTAATATTTTAAATCCCTCATTTGCACACATACAGCAGAAAGGCCTGGGAATATTCTTGGTGATAATTAGTGGACTGGATTTTTGCGTATGACACATTTTTCCATTTTCAATTAATGGTCTCACTATAAGAAAACTTCTCTTTTGTGTAGCTATAAAAATACTTTTATCATAGAAATTTTTAGGAGGAAGTAACAAGCACATTTATCCTCAGTACACTCTGCTTTTCTGTACAAAAATAATATAACCAGTTTAACCAAAGTTGACAGCAGCACAGTGAGTCTTGGCCATCCAAAATTTTAGAGTTGGCTATCGGACCAGTTCCTAGAGGTTGCTTATGTAAAGCTCATGGCAACAGCAGCTCATGAACTTTACACTTCATTGTGCAAAAGCCTATTTGGAAACGTTAAGCCTTTGGCAAGATACAGGATCACTAAATCATCCTTGCATGGTTTAGAAATTCTTGTTCATGAACAGAACCAATAACAACACTATGTGCCATATTTTCAGCATTGAGACTGTGTTTCATTAAAGGAAATAGCCATGTCCATATCCTGCAGGGGGCTACATTTAAGTTTCTATCGCATAAAATAGGATGTCAAGAGTTTCAACAATTTTACCAATTTAATATCTAGAATGGAGAATGAGCAATTAGCACTATCAAAATTCAGAAAAGAGAGTCTGATCTGACAATATTTTCTGTTATCAGTGTGATAATTAGAGTTGCCTTTACAAGAATTGGCCTTGTAAATGTAGGGGCACCTGGGTGGCTCAGTTGGTTAAGCGTCCAACTTCGGCTCAGGTCATGATCTCGCGGTTTGTGAGTTTGAGGCCCGTGTCGGGCTCTGTGCTGACAGCTCAGAGCCTGGAGCTTGCTTTGGAATCTGTGTCTTCTCCTCTCTCTGCCCCTCCCAGAGCTCATGCTCTGTCTCCCTCTGTCTCTCAATAATAAATAAACATTAAAAAATTTTTTTTTAAGTTTGTAAATGTATAAGATGTATGTGTGACAAATATCTATCTTTCATATACAACCATCTGGAGGGTCAAAAGAACAATGGACTTTAGGATCAGACATATTGGCTTTTGAGCATGGCTTTACGTCATCATTTATTCAGATTGAAAAATCAGGTTGTTGAGCACTTACTGTAAGTCAGGCATTTTGTCAGCTACCAAAATTACAATGATGATCACAGAGGCGCTGTTTAGTGGGGGAGATATGCATTAAACAAAATAATCCCACAAATCATTTTATAATTGAAATGTGAAAAATGATTTCAAGTTTGTGTACAGGCTACTATAAATAGGAGCCATCAGAAACATAGAAATTCAGAAGGACATTTGCCAGATAAAATAAAGAATGTTCCAGTTAAATTGGAATTTCAGAAAACTAGTAAATAATTTTTAGTATAAGTATGTCCCAAAAATTGCATGAGAGATACATATACTAAAAATTATACATTATATATTGTTATATATTAAAATTATATTATCCCCCCCCCACACACACACACACAAATTTCCCAGCCCTGGGAAAAGAGTGCTAATCCCCAGACCTATGCATGTATAAGGAGAGTCAGGAAAGTCCTCTTTGGAAGAAACATTTGAATCAACCCTAAGAGATGAATGGCAATTGGCATAGAAACTAGGGAGGCATTTTGAATATTCCAAACCCGGGAAGGATCAGTGGGCAGAGAGAAGGCTAGCATGGAAGTGAAGTGCACTAGAGGGGAAAGCTGGTCAAGGGTAAGACCCCAGATCTTTCAGGGCCTTTCCTAATGCCTTATTCCTCTTATTCTCCATTTTCCATATGTATACTAAGGTCATAGTAATGACCCAGGGGAGAAGATGCATAATAGTAGGTATGGGGCTGACCCTGAATGAACATTTGTTGACTATTTCTCATAATGTTCACCCTGGCTGTAACTCATCCTATTACCTCTGGAGACTTTTATTGTTTTGTTTTGTTTTGTTTGATGTGAGTTGTTTTCCAATAGCTTTGATTTTTTTCCCCAGCTTCAGGTCTGACTTTTAAAGATAATCTGCTCTTGCTTTTGTACTTCAGTTGCCCAGTGTATTACCATATTACATCTGAAGTTAAGTGCAGTTTTGCCAGGGGGTATCTACATATCCTGGAAATGATTATTTCTGGGTTCTCCACTTTCTCTAAGGAAAATATCCCAGTCACTGATACCAGCCCCAAGTATGTTCATCTTCTTTGTCTATTATATGGAGAAATTTAAATGCATTCTTTTTCAGGGGTTATTTTGTAGCCACTTTAAAAAGGTTTCTATGGTTTTAAGCTCAAATGTCATCATATTGGGGGGAAAAATGTCTCCTTTCCTAATATCCTGGCTTCCTCTCCTCAACTGCTCACCACCCCAGAGACAACTTCTGTCTAGTACTCCGACATGCTGATTTTGAGTGAGCACGTCGGCCTGGGAGTGGCAGCACTGGGCCAGAACTCTCAGTGATGAATGTCAGCACAGCGGCCGCGGTCTTTCTGCCAGACAGGAGGCTAACAGGCAAACGGCGGGGAGTTCACAGGCTTGGAGGGGCTTGTTAGACAGGGCTCAAAATTCTCATGAACATCACTCTGCCACTCCACAGAACAGCTGCAGCCTCAACAGTGGGAGTCTTCACATTGATTTTTCAAAATGCTCCCCCTCCAGAATTTAATGTCATATTACACTGTTAAGCGCCCTGCATCACAGTATATTGTTATCCATCATAATCTGCCCTCACCATTTGCTGCAAAGTTGCTAATTTGGCTGGAGAATATTTCCCTTATTAGAATGAGTTTTCTCTCATTCTTTCCTTTTCTGAGGATTTGTCAACTTTCTGCTACTAGGACTTTTCCGTGTGACTCAACACTGTCCTTACTTTAGAGCAATGTTGTTACTGGCCACCTTAAATCACTTCATCGCAACAAAGAAATGCTTTCTCAGGGGAAAACCTCCTAAGAATTTAGATTAGATGAGAGTTATCTACTTATAAAGATATTTTATCCACTGGAGGAGGTTAAAATGTGGGCATTCACTCAACAATTGGGTTTTGAGGATCTACCATGTTTCTGTTCTAGGCACCGGAGCTAAAACAGTGAATAAGACAAAGTCCCTATCCTTTTTTAGCTTCGTTTTACTAGAGAGACAAGCCAGGACTCTATAAATAAATGAAACCTATTATAATTTCAAATGGTGGTAATTGCTATGAATTAAAATAAATGCGGGAGAAGGAAGCTCTGATGGGGGCAGTAGAGGGAGAGGCTATTTTTGATAGGGTAGTCATGGAGATGCCCTCCAAAGAGGTGATATTTGAATTGAGATCTGAGGGCATGAATGTGTCAGGAGCACATACAAATTTGGGACTGGGGGGGATTAATATAAAGAATGTATCGTATTACAGTGAGTGCACAGCTGACGCTAACTAAACAATTTCTTATCATGTTCGTGCTATCTAGATGAGGGTAAATAGCATTCTCGGTATAAGGACAGCAAATATAAGAATTTGTGCATGTTAGAATCTCTGAGAAACAGAGGAAGAAATGAGCGTGCAGAAGTCTTATTAGTGAGTTTTCTTAAGATCAGTGCCTGTAGAAGAGAAAAGCCGGAAGCAGGAAGGAAGCAGGTTTGGGCAGAGAGAGGAGGCCAGCACAGTGAAGCTCCTTTGGGGCCCAGCTGACCTTTTAAGGAGCTCTAAAGATGCAATGATCTTTCAGAGCTGCTGTGCATTAGGGCAAGAGGTCTAGGCCTATCTGTGTGAATTGGTCATTCCACGTGGGCTGTCTCAGGAAGCGATGTAACCCTGTTGGGCAGTGTGGGTCTCTTCAGCCTAGGCGTTCATTCCCTGGACAGACAGGTGAAAGTTGTTGATCAGTAGGACTCCCAGCAGCAAGGTGCTAGCACATAATTCTCCATGGATCTCTTACTTTTCCTTACAGTCAGACACACTTCATTCCTATTACAAGTGCTTCAGGATCTGAGCAGTGCAATACAGATTTCAGCTGGATGAGTAAGCAACTAAATGTCATTTGGGGAATGCCTGGATTCCTTCAGATCAGACATTCAAATTCTATGTGTACCAAATGATTCTACGTAAATAATCTCTTTATTTCCTTTGTATAATAACATAAAGATCTTGATCGACCAGATATGAACCATTGGGTAAGTGCTTTGTTAATCCAGTTAAGCAAATATTTTTTGAAATGACGGTATAGTACTTTGTCTTCAAAGAGCTGAAAATTTACTGGAAGAAGCAGATGTAAAGTCAACTCAATATAGTCTCTAATGCAAGAACAAGTAAACCAGGGAGAAACAGCAAAGTATTTTGAAGTATAAAACATAAAATATTTTAAGTTTATTTATTTGGGGAGACAGAAAGAGAGAGCATCTGTGCACATGTGCACAAGAGTTGGGGAGGGAGAGAGAGAGGGAAAGAGAGAATCCCAAGCAGGTTCCACACTGTCACTGCAGAACCCAATGTGGGGCTCAATCCCATGAACCGTGAGATCATGACCTGAGCCAAAATCAAGAGTTGGACACTTAACCAACTGAGGCATCCAGGTGCCCTAAAAGCATTAAATATTTTTAAGTAAAAGGTAGTAATATTAAATAGATGGAATGTTGACATTTAGAAGGCACCCTTAAAGTAGAATTTTGATGCATCTGGAATGGGAGGAAGTCTTCCAAGTTGAGTCAAACAGGAAAGCTGTCCTGTAAGCGTGCACAGTCAATAGGCTGGATGCTTGGGAGGAAGACTATGCAGGGATGTGGTGATAGGTAAGATGGAAAAGACAATTCATACTTAGAATATGGCAGACCTTGAATGTGCTACTAGAAAATGAGGACTTCATTCTCTAAGCTACTACCTCAAAACGTGGCTTATGGGCACCTGCGTTAGGATGCCATGGATGTTGAATAAAAATTCATACTCTAACACTCCATCCCATACACTCTGATTCAGAATCTCTGAGACTAGTTTCCTGAAATCTGTAGTTGACATAAGCTTCCCGTGATAGTTAGAGGATCTCTGCTCCAGATAATGGGACACCACAGAAAAGTCAGGTGTCTGCCTCCACAGCTCTGTAGGATGTATGAAGGATCTTTCTCACATTTGAAGTGTCAAACTGAAACATTCCAGGAATTCTGGAATTTGAAGTATTTCAAATTTAATTTGTAGTATTTCATTTTAAACAATAAATTAGTAACTTAATATACTCCACTTGCCCATTTCTGTTAATACAGAACAGCTTTTCTCCTCTTGCCAAAAATATTCAGTTCTGTAAGGTGCTCAGAAATTGTCAGTCTCATAGTTGCTATTCTCTGTTCTTAGTGAGACATTTTCTTTACTTCTGATCCTATGAATCATTTTTACCGTAGAACACAAGAAGTTTCTTCAGGGCCCTTGGAGACTCTGTTTTCTGAGTTGCAGTTATAGCAAGGAGTTTATTTTTTTTTGTTTATGATCTGTAAATTCCTTTCCAAATCTCTGATAGCTTCAGATCCCTTAGAAGCCAGTCTAATCTTTTATTTTCTACTTATAAGTCAATCCAATAATTAAATTTTTTTTCCCAAGGAACTTTCTTCCTCTTGCTTCAGTCACAAACACTTCTTTTTCACCTGCTTCATTTTAGAAATCCCTTGTTAATATTTTCTTTGATCTTAGCCTTCCTTTCCTTAGGAACTTGTGTCAGGGCCATGCACACTGATGGTGAAGTGATGCATTTTATAAAACATATCAGATTCCTCACCTTTCTCATTTATTGCTAGTAGAATTGTCACAGTAATAATGCAATGAGTATAAATAATGGTGCTTCTTTCTTCTCATTTTTTCCTCCCTTAAATCATATCTGACTCTTTTTACATCTTTTCTCACATCTCGTTTCCCCAGATTTCCTTTGCGGTAGGAGAGGAAATCTTTACAAAAGAGTCAAACACAGATGCTAGGAAGAAGAAGGAATTTCCCTCTGAGTCATGTCATAAGGGGTTGGGTGAAAGGAGAAAAATTGAAACGAGTCATGCCTTCTCTGGCTGTGAAGGTAAGGTAGGTCCAAAATTAATCAATGGATATGTCCTGTCTATCCCTCTGACTTCTAAAGAACGTCCCACCTTTACAAGATTGAAGATGCTAAAAAAAACTAAAAAATAAAAAAAATAGTTTTAAAAAAATCTACAAAATGAGATCAGAAGTTAGGGTGAAAAGATTAAGAATAGGGATAAAAAATGTGAGAAAAACTGATTGGTTTATTTTTCAAAAAATTTTAATGAAAATTTAGAATAGAGAAATAATGGATCTTCTCTACTTGTAAGAGACATGGATATAGGAAAACAGTAATTCATTTTTAAAATGTTGTTTACTATATTTCCTTTTTTGTTGTGTGCCGAAGTAGAATCATAGCACTTTGAGGGGCGCCTGGGTGGCTCAGCTGGTCAAGTGACCGACTTAGTTTCAGCTCAGGTCATGATCTCATGGTTCATGAGTAGGATCCACCCCCCCCCCCCAATCAGGCTCTGCACTGAGGGCATGGGGCCTGCTTGGATTCTGTCTCTCCCCCTCTCTCTCTCTGCCACTCCCCTGCTTACACACACACACACACTCTCTCTCTCAAATAAATAAATAAAAATATATATATTACAAATAAATACAATTAAAAAAAAACACTTTGTAAACACTTGGTTGATGGTGTTGGATGTCTGTGACTGTGATTCTGCTGTGAATCTGGGCCCCATGGGTCTTTGGATTCATAGCTGTTAACAAGTAAAATTCACAAAGCAAATGTAAGCAAACAGGCCTGGCATGTTAGAAAAAGAGAGAAGAGTCTGCATTAATGTCTCCAGAAAGGGAGAGAATTGGTTCATCCCTGAGGCATGAGGAATGAGTGTTTCCAGGGATGACTGTCTTAGTATAGACTCAGACCAGAGGGGGACAGCTAGAGCCACCTGGACAAGCCAGGTGTGCTGAGGTCATGAGGATTGGGCCCAACGACCGTAGGTATGGGGTGCAGCTGTCAATATTAACAATAGCAGTATTGACTGTCTGCCTGAGACGCAAGACTTTCCCGGGCACAGAGGGATAAAGAAGTGTTGTGGCGGGTAGGTGGGAGGCGGGCAGGTCAGAATTCTAGCATCACCTACAATACATACAACACCTATCCCTCCAAACAAACAAACTTCTGTTATTCTGGCATCTTTCTGCTCTGTTCCCTTTGATAGTCAAATTTCTGAGAAACATTCTCTATGGATGATGACTCTACTTTCTTAATTCCTTGCTTTTCTTTGCCACCTACAGCCAAACCCACCACCAGTTGCTAGTGCTTTGGTCATCAGACTCCACACAAAATATATTCACTACTGCTGCCACCGCAGCACCCTCTGACATGGGCTACTGTGGAGCCTGGGGAGTCTCTTCTGGTGAATAATGTAAGTGCCCAGCTAGGGTGATTACAAGGAGAAAAAGAGTAATGGCTGCAGAATGTGAGTGCCAGCTCCCTCGAGAGTTGTGTTTGCCATTGTAAAAGCATGAAAATGTAATTCTCGTTTTACTTGCCAGTCGTGTAAGCTTGGTTAACATGAAGTCTGTCTTTCAGAGATCTATCCATTCCTAGTGAACTGAAAAAAAAAAAATTCTAAGCCTGAAAGATTAAGGGTGAGACCAGGACTAGGTGATCTCACTAAGTAAGGCACTCTCAACGAGGAATCAGCCAGGTCTGTCCACCCTAGAGCAATTCTGTCTCTTCTTCTAAGTTCTGTAGTCACAACAGTGACTTCATCCTTTTATTTTACTTATTTCACTGGGTAACTTTGCATGATAGGTGTTCAAACCTTTTGACTGCTTCTGGATTTACCTCAATGAGCACCTGCAAACCACATCCTTCTTTTCAAACATAATTGATTGAATTTCAATAATAGTAATATGTTATTAGACTGGACTCTTTTGAATATTGAGCAGTTTTGAATATTGCCCATTTCTGATTTCGTGATATTGATGATTAAGTCAGTTACAGTAAACACTGCATCTTTGTCTGAACTTAATACTCCTTAATATTGTAAAAGAAGCCATCTATAATGGCTTTTTTTCATCAAGTCTCAAAATTCTCAAGTCAATATGCGGGTTTGGGGGTATCTCAATCTCAGTATCCTTAGTTTACTTTATCTTGTTTTTTTCCCCTCCCTTTCATTTTTTCTTTTTTTTTTGAATTTGCCTTTAATCTAGATGATTCATATAATGTTTCAAGAACTTCTTAAAACCACTCTGATTTTATTAGTAATTACATTTCAAAATGTGTCACTGAAAATTCTCAAATCAATATGGGGGTTTGGGGGCATCGCAATCTCATTATCCTTAGTTTACTTTATCTTGTTTTTTCCCCCTCTCTTCCATTTTTTCTTTTTTTTAATTTGCATTTAATCTAGATGCTTCATATAATGTTTTAAGAATTTTTTAAAACCACTCTAATTTTATTAGCAATTACATTTTACAATATGTCAATGCTTACTATATCCAATGAGAAAATGCTGCTTCTCTTAAAATATAAAATCATGACTATGGATCTTTTACCATTACTTGTAAGTGGTTTGTTTGCAGTATTCTCTAGCAGAATAAAAACAAAGCCTTAGTGATTTGTCCCATTTTAGTTTTAACTATGTCACTTATTCTTGATGTGTAATATAATATATATGATTAAATGCTTCTTAGCTGTATCAGGGTATTGGTTTATTCAGGGTTTGATAAAACTCAGTTAAACTACATAATAATTTACTGGATTAATTGGATATGTGTATATTCCTATGTATCTCACATAATATGGAGTAGAATGACTTTCTAAAAGATCCATAGTATTAATGAGACCTAGCTTAAGGGTGATTTTTGAGTATGAGCAGTCATTAACTTTTGAATTTCTTTACCTTCGAAATACTTAAAAACACTGATTAGCTCAATAATGTCAACCATTTAAGTTGACTGTAGGGTTTATATTACCTTGCCTGTTTACTTATGGAAAACCTCTGTGTATAAATGCTATTCTTCTAATATCACCTTCTATATTATTGAAGGAATGCTACAATAGTAACTTTGATTTATGCAACACACTATTTCTAATGAATTAGAACTATAGTATATCATCTGATTAATTCTTTTAACCTTGCTATGAAGTACAGGATGAGTAAAGTAATAAATGAGTGGCATTTATTAACATCTTCATTTTATAGTTAAGACAGATGACAAGGTGACTTAGTTTTCCCTAAATTTAAAAAATCTAACTGTTTGGATGACAGAGATAATATTGACTTCAAGTTCCCAAATATTCAACTAGTAGATAAGCTACAGCTTTGTTAAAGTCATTGAAAGTTTTTGCAAGTGTGCAATATATGCAAATACATTTTCATATCATGTATGTGTGCGTACACGTGTGTATATGTATACATTGTATCCCATTCCTTTCCATTCTATTCTAAAAAATCATAAAATCAGGTAGCTTTTTATCATTATGAAAGATAAATATTTTCTTCCTCTCTCTCTCCCCTTAATCTGTGAGTGTGTGTGTATTAAAGTATATACTAACTTAACAGCTTTCATTTCTTAAAAACTCTATAGCTCAGGGAAAAGCCACTAAATTAAAAAAAAGTTCATTAATTTTAATGGAGAAATTATGATGCATTACGTCTGCAAAAAATTCTGAGATAATTTTCACAGATATAAAAATTATATTGACTGAACAATAAAAAACAATTTGGAAGTAAATTCGGTCTGTTCATAAAATAGAACATCGTGAAGCCTAATTATACTCCTTCTTTCTTTTTCTGTACTATTTTCATCACAAATATTTCAACTTTTGGAGAGCTCATAGTTACCAGTTCAAAATAAAATTGTAGCGCAGAAAAACGTTTTTAGGTAAAACTAAAGACTATGCATAGGAAGGCTTTTAAACACTGAAATTGCTCACACGACACAGCTAAAATAACCATAAAATACACTAAATAACACAATTTGGGTTTATCCAAAGATGGCATGTTGTTCAAATTTGTCTCCTTTATAATAGAAACTGTCATTTCAGGTAAATTGGTGAATGTGCCTTTGCCTGAACTCAAAATCTCAAACTATCACTTCTTATAGTGTGTTTATTGCATGGTGTGTGTGTGTGCGCACACGCGCGCGTGTGTGTGTGTGTGTGTAGAGTCATAATAATCCCCAAAATGAGTAGTTTGAAAAGTAGTATAAATTCAAGGGTCATTATGTTGAAAAATTATTACCTGAAATGTCATTGTGTGAGGTAAGTCAATATTTCTCATGTCTAGGCCAGTAGACCATATCATTTTAATGAGCTTAGAAATCAAACTTTTCTTAATTGATTATGGTGGACCCTAGGAAGAGAAAAATTAGCCTTCCCTGGCATGAATCTTGGTTGTATTGTTTAAAAGAAGCAGGGCCTAGTTGTAAAGACAACTATTTAACACAGTTTGATGTTGAGTGTTCACTTATGCTACTAAGTTATTGAAAGCCATCATTCTAGGCTAGTGATAATCAGGTTTGACTGACCCACAGTTTCCAGAGTTAGAAAGTGTTATTCTCAGTAAATAAATGTTTTCTGTAAATTTATGAAAGACAATATGGCCCAGGGCACAAATGCAATCATTTTTCAATGTAAGTGATGGCTATCCATGAAAAAGGAGACTTCCAGTTTGCCTTAGCAAGTAAGGTCAGGCAGTGATGCAAGGATTTAATACAAGTTATTCAATAATAACCTGAAAAGTTTGTGCAGCTGGCCCAAGGGTGGTCATCCAAATAACTGTTTGGTGCAGACAAAGAAAGGTGCAGATTTAATAAACCAAATTTCAACTATTATACTTCACTACAGGGAAGTACTCAAGACTATGAGTCATTTACTCAACTGCTCTGGAACTTTTGGTTAAAGCAATTGTCAGCTACTGCTGGAAAGCTTTGTAGGGACATGGCCCCTCACATTAATACAGAGGAATGCTAGATTTTGGGGGGGGGGGGTCTGGGTTGTTTTTTGTTTGTTTGTTTTTTGTTTTCTATAGGATAATCGTGGGCCTAAACTAAACACATTAAATTTTCATATTATTTAAATAGAAATCAACAAACTTTCTTCCATGTTTCCACATAGTCTGATTCATTTAAACACATAGAATTTTTATTTTACAGTATGTTATTGATACCCTTGTGTTTTATATTATTTTTGCCTTAACTATAAAATATCATTTACATGGGGAGTCTTTCTGAAAAAAAAATGAAAAGTTTCTATTATCCACTTCCCTCTAAAGTACCCCTCAATTAATAGTAAGTTTAATTATTTAAAATTGTTATATTTGGGGCGCCTGGGTGGCGCAGTCGGTTGGGCGTCCGACTTCAGCCAGGTCACGATCTCGCGGTCCGTGAGTTCGAGCCCCGCGTCAGGCTCTGGGCTGATGGCTCAGAGCCTGGAGCCTGTTTCCGATTCTGTGTCTCTCTCTCTCTCTCTCTCTCTGCCCCTCCCCCGTTCATGCTCTGTCTCTCTCTGTCCCAAAAATAAATAAACGTTGAAAAAAAAATTTTTTTTAAATAAAATTGTTATATTAGAGTTCTTGTTTAATTATGTTAAATCTAATGAATTTTATCATAGTAAATATTAACATTTACTACATAATTAATGTTCAAATATATAGGGAGATAAATTTCTTAATATGATATTGAGTACTAGCCTCAAATGTGGTCTCAGGGTTAGGTTGCCTGGCCTTCTAACCTGCATCTGTCTCTTCACCAAGTGGAGAAACACGTTCATTAACCATCCATGCTTTAAATTTCTCATGTGTGAAATGGAGATTACAATACTACGTACATTGCAGAGTCATATCAGATTTCAATGAACTAATCAAGGTAAATGCTATTAAAGTTCCCAGCACATAGCAAGGACTCAATAAATTTTAACTGTTACTACTATAGCATGGACAAATGTGTTTCTACAATTCAACTGTGGAAGAAATACTGTATTTTGAACTTTTTTTAGATCAACTTAGTTTTAAACTGTGAGCTTTCCCTTCACTGAAAGTGGAAAATTTAGCATCATTCAACCATGGGGATTCTTTCCACATCTGAAGTCTGTCAAGCTGCCAAGATTCCAGGATGTTTGGTAATACGAGAAATCAAACTGGGAAGTTTGGTTGTCCAATATATGTCCACGTTAGTTATGAATGAGGATCCCAGTGTGCCATCCAGCAGTGTTGCTTCATCCCCACTGCTCTGCTATGACGTGTTTTAGGCAGAGAATCTTTGGCAATTCTGGGATCCCCACCCCTAGTTCACCCTATGATGAACTCTAGGGTAAATTCTTACTTTGAGCTCCTAACACGTCTTCTACCCTGTGGGACCCATAGATCTCTCTCTCTTCTTCTTTAGTTGTGGAAAGTCCTTAAAACAAAGAAAGAAGGAAACAAAGAAACAAACAACCCTTTTACCAACTTGAATGAAAAAATGAAAAAAAGAGAACCTTTCAAGGAAAAGCATAGATTGTGGATACATCTAGAATGCCTTTCAACATTATTTTAAAATAAAATTTAAAAATCACCACTTTTAAGAAACTCTACCCTTTGATCATGGTCTCACCTACCTAGAGCTCCTTATTTCCTCTTTATAGTTTGAAACTTTCCAGTATATTTTTCACGTGGTATAATAAAAGACATTAAGGAGTCATCCATGAGTAAATGCTATGTGACTCCTCTGTTGCTACTCCTGCCTTAGCTCCCATTCTGTTCCTTGCCTTCTACTCCACCGCCTCAAATTTATGAGAAATTGCTAGAATAGATATTTTTGCTAGTAAATATTAAATCTACTACCTCCTTATATCTCCTCGTCTCTCCTGCTATGGTCCCAAGGATACCATTGTGAAACTGGCTTGCCTCAAGTTAGATACAGCAAACAGGAGACAGTTGTACTTGATAAAAGAGAAAAGTACATAAAGAGCTACTTAAAATGCATTTCAGTAAGCTGCATTGTTTATTTGGAATATTAAATGACATTACGATACATTGATGACTGATATCTATTAAAAATAGTGTTCAGAATAGTTTAAACCTGCCTAATTTGAGGAAAAGTTTTCAGTTCAGGGTTGTAGTGCTTTCTCTCTCAAAACGAGTGTATCTTGATTCCAGCATGGTAGGAGGAATATGAAAATTCCCAGAACAAGACACTCCAAATATGGTTATGCTTCTAAAATTAAGGAAAAGTGAAATTCTGTTTTAAAGTGTATTTTTTCCTGTCATTTGAAGAATTTTGCCTTTGAAGTGATGGTGTGTATTAAGGATAACAGAATTTGCTTTGTGTTTATATAGGGGCTCAATAACTACAAATTTGTTTTCTAACTTCTATCATTTTTTAATGTTTACTTATTTATTTTGAGAGAGAGAGAGAGAGAGAGAGAGAGCGCACACACACACACACACGTGGGGCAGGGGCAGAGAGAACGCAACATGGAACTCAGTCTTAGGAAGCAGGAGATCATGACCTGGGCCAAATTCAAGAGTCGAATGTTTGACTGCCTGAGCCACCCAGGCACCCTCAACTTCTATCATTTGATTTTTGTAACACCGCTATGAGATAGGCAGTAGAAGGTATTAAAATAATCTATTTTCAGATGAGGAAATCTAGGTCCTTCAGAGAAGCTTGATCAGAGAAGATCTGTCCAAGGTTATAGAGGTTATAAGGGCTGGGCCCAGAACTTCAAATCTGGCCTTTTGATTCGAACCTAATACTCTTTTCATGTATAACCTGAAGCAGGTTATAAATCTGGATGGCAAATAGCATCCACTTTGCATGCCAACTCTAATAAATTGGAAAGTATGCTTGAAATAATTCTTGAAGGACACATAGAAGATACCCAGGTGAGGATGGGGTGTTTCAGGTAGAGACAACCACATATATAAAGTCCCAATGATATAAGAGGACATATAGCATTCAAAGATCTTCAAATATTTTTCTTTATTTCAACTAAAAAGTGCTCCTTTATTTTAAAATTGTTTGCTTTGCCTTCTGACACTCTAATGGAAAAATCCTCTTTTAATAATGCCAGCTCCTTTGGGCCTCACCATGGCTCACTACAGCTGGGTCTCCACAGTCATGTCAGGCCTCTGGATCATTTATTCAGACTTACTGCCAGGTTAACCTGATGGCAGTTACCCAGTGATGTGTCTTTCTAGATGTTTGTTTTGGATAATTAGAGAAAGGCTTTATCATGCCTAGTGACTGACTATGAAATATTTTCTGATTTTATACCAAAATTATGAGCTGGATAAATAAACCCCCTTGGTAATGATGTTCTAAATGTTTCTATTTAATAAAAATATTTTGGAGATTTTCTCATATTTTCAATTAGTAATTTATGATAGTTGTGCCTCTGATGAAAAGTAACATAATGTAACAATTATTATTATTATTATTATTATTATTATTATTATTATTATCTTAGCCAGTATTATTTTATGCTATGTTTCATGAACTTGTAGAGAAATTTACACAAATTATCTATATTACTTGTAATCCTTATAATAACATACTTATCTCCATTTTATAAATGAGGTAAATTAAGATTAGAGATATAAAATAACCTGATAAAGTCACAGAGCCATTAAGAGATGGAACAGAGTTGTTAACCTATGTCTTTCTGTTCCCAGATATGAATGTTCTCAACCATCATCTCTTGTATCATAGTTGCTTAACTTTAAATGTAAAATGAGAAATGCAGAGAAGAATCTGCCTCTATATAGCAGTACCTCCAATAATTTGCATAGAGGAATATCACCTTATAATGGTAAAAAATAAAAATTCTTTGCTCAATACATATTTATTGGCACATGTAAATAACTCAAGTTGATTAGATTAAATTCGGTCCATTTCTCCAATGTTTCTTCTGGTGACTTTATTTGTAATGATCCCATTTCATATTTTGACTTAACAGTTGTTTTGGAACTCTGCATTGAAGTTAATCTTTTAGGCCATATTTACCACAAGAATTGCTGGAACTTTGGTGAGAATGTTTATCAGAAGGAAAAAGCAAAAACAAAAAACTTATTCCCTTTCCCCAACCTGGCTTGATTTCTGTAAAGAAAACTGGACTGCAGATTTTATGTACTCAGACTCCTTTAGGCTTTTCTAAGGCTTTATGGTGTTTTCCCAACAATATTTATTGATCTGGTTTCCTTTGACTTCCAGAATATTTCCTGACAGAAGATTACCAATATAGCAAATTTTCTACTCAGCATTTAACTTTCTTTCCCCAGCGAAAATCTTCTGCTGAATGTGGGGTTATCCTGATTTAGAGGGAGGTATAGTGATTCAGAATCACTGTCACATCTACCTCTGCCAATGAATGATTGATTACCACATGGTTATCTGAGAGATTTTGTCTATGTTCTAATTTTTTTCCCATTTTTTTTCACCATGATAAATGTACTTTTTAATCCCCATCCCCTATTTCCCCCATCCCCTCCCCCCCACTTCCCCTCTGGTACCCATCAGTTTGCTCTCTATAGGTAGGTCTGTTTCTTAGTTTCTCTCTCTCTCTCTCTTTTTTCTTTGCTTTTTTGTTTTGTTTCTTAAATTCCACATATGAGTGAGATGATATGGTGTTTGTCTTAGTCTGACTTATTTCACTTACCATTATACTCTCTAGCTCTATCCATTTTGTTGCAAATGGAAAGATTTCATTCTTTTCTATAGAATTTCCCATTCATCTGTCATTGGATACCTGGGCTACTTTCATGATTTCACTATTGTAAATAATGCTACAATAAATATAGACACACATGTATCCCTTTGAACTGGCATTTTTGTATTCTGGGGGTAAATACTCAGTAGTGTGATTGCCGGTCATAGATTAGTTCTATTTTTAATTTTGGGGGAAATCTCCATACTGTTTTCTGTAGTGGCTGTGCCAGTTTGTATTCCCACCAACAGTGCAGGGGGGTTCCTTTTCCTCCATATCCTCACCAACACTGGTCATTTCTTGTGTTTTTGATTTTAATCATTCTGACAGTTGTGAGGGGATATCTCATTGTGGTTTTGATTTGCATTTTCCTGATAATGTGTGATGTTGAGCATCTTTTCATGTGTCTGTTGGTCATCTATATGCTTTTTTTAGAGAAATGTCTGCTTATGTCTTCTACCCATTTTTAAATTTGATTATTTGTTTTTGGGTATTGAGTTGTATCAGTTCTTTATATATTTTGGGTGCTAACCCTTTATGAGATATATTATTTACAAATACCTTCTCCTATTCACTAAGTTGCCTTTCAGGCTATGTTCTAATCTTAATGAGAACAAAGGTGTTCAAGAAAATGGAAACTACCATAAATTTGCCTATGTATTGTCTTGAAATGAACATATTGATTGCTTTGGAGTATTAGCTATGATGTAAGTGAAGTAACAGACTACCTATTCCAAAGTATGTGATCAAAATTTTGCCCTATTATCCTTTCATTATTTCTTCAATTAAACCAATTATTAAGTATTTACCTTTGAGGGAAACTTATTTAGTGTCTTCTCCCTAGAGACTATTAAAAGTTTGCTTGTTTTTGATTGGCCCATCGATGTAACTATTAGAAAAAAAAAAAACCTACTTCACTGCTTTACTCCTTTTAAGCCTTTGGAAATGACTGAGTCCTGAATTCTGACAATGTTAACACTATCATTCAATTTTAATAAACCATACTTTGAAGCCAAATTAAGTGCTTCCTGAAAACAGTATATTATAGGATAGATGGATTCCCTATGCAACGATGTTAGCTTCCTCTTGACCTGAAAATTCCTTTATACCTTAATTAAAGGGTAGAACAATGAACACTAAGCAGGGCACTGACAGAAAAAAGGAAAATGCATTCCTTCAGAATTGCTAGTTTTTTGGTCTAAGGCTTATCCAACAAGCCATTTTCCAAGTGTTTATTAAATCAAGCAAAACAGTGTTTTTCACATGTCTTAGTGCTTCTAGAATCAAATCAATTCAAAAATAGGTGAGGAAAGGAAGTGTGTAAATCACAATTTACATTGAGAAATTGATTCCTTTCCCCAAATGAAACCATGCTCTCTGTCAGAGTGCAAGAACATCAAAGCAACTATGAACAATGAGAATGAAAACAGGGGTTTTGAAATGGAAATTGAACTTTTAATGCTTTGCTTATGGTGCATAGGATGTTACTATGGGTTAAAAACAGTCTCCCTTTCTGATTTTTCACATCAGAATAAATTAGTAATTTTCTTAATTTTCATTGCTCTTTAGAGTAACTACATTGATATTTTCTTACCATGTAATCTTTCAAAGATCATGAGACTTTAAAGAAAAAATCAAGAAGCTTTAAATTAGTGTTGGTTTTTATTTTGTTGTTTAGTTTGGATACCTTATTTTAAAAATGCCTAATTCTATGGGGATATAGACTGACTGATTTTAGCCAGCTTCAGTCCTCTTACGTAGTCTGTGTGGGCCTGATGGGTGTCTTCTTCAGCCTCGACCTTTTTAACTTGGGCCTGTGATGAGCAATTTGTAAATATGTTATATAATCTAGATTCCAAATAAAGAGTGAATACTTATATCTGATCATCTTTGTTGTTCTTAAATTGTAGCTTAATTATTAGAGAGTAGAGATATTGTTTTCTACTTGAAAACATTTTAGGGCTATAATTTTTATAATTTAATGATTATAAAGTAATGTTACAAAAACTCATGTGGTGGAAATTGATTCACATATTTTATATTTTGAATATATAGTAGCGCCTCACTTATCTTAGTATTTGAAAAAAAAATCTGTTGTCATATTTCCTTTTGGTGAAATAGGGTCTTCTGTGAGGTTTGACAGCACAGGTAAGATATAAGAAACCATGCTTTAAAGTTCATATTACAAATTTGGGCACATTTGCTATCATTCCACATAGCAAATAAAAAATCTTGTCACTAGATGAGGGGCTTTTAGATAAGAAAATACACATGTATTATACAAACTATATTTTGTAATTATACTTGGATACTAATTTGTAAGTTGTGTGTCTAGGTGTGAATAGCAAAATTATGGCAGAAAAATTTTCAAGAATAAGTTGGCACTTGTAAATATATCGTAAAAGAAGAATAATGTTTTCTGGTGATAATCCAGGTACATATGTATTATTTTGTTCAGTTCTTGTATTTTCATTGTAACTCTATCTGTCAAGGATGATTTGGCGCATTGTCCCTGTATCTCCTATTTTTCCCTCAAATACATTCTCATCCAGCTCTATGCCCCATGAGACTGACTCTGTGGCCAACATTAATGGGCTCCCTTACCCATCAGCTTCCTGTTTGGCTAAGCAAATGAGGGTCTGCAGAAAGAGATCAGAGCTGGAGGAGAATGAGGTCCTCTGTGTCCTCTCTGTGGCTTGCTCAGGTCTACAAACTTTCTACCATTGACCGCAGGTAGAAACTCCTGAGGGATAACTCCTCACAGTGCTCTCTCTCCATTTCCATCAATGTAGCCTCTCTTCTCTGCCTGAGAGCTACACATGATAAAAGCGTCAGGTGTTATTGGACCCAGGTTATTGCAATTTCTTTGGTGCTTCCCCTACCTCCTATCCACATCTTTTTAAGTAAGTGGACCCTCTATTATACTCTCCACAAACTATACGATTTGAGTGTCACATATTTCTTGTCAATACCAGACAGATCCACATACTCATGCAGAATATGATAGGATAAACTTGAGTTTCCCCTTATCTGTGTCTCCACAGACTGGGCCATTCTTTGATTCTAGGAAATTGATCCACGTCCATTTTAGAATTCCCTCCGTCAACTCCATGGACACTCCCTCTTAGGCATTGATGATCTTTCTTGGAAGTTTTAGTTTCATCGCCATTGTTTTGCTTTAGACCTTTACCAATAAATTAAGTCCAGCTCAAACGCATCATCTTCCACAGAGCTGTGCTCGTTGTTCTTTTTTCCTGTGTTCCTAGTCAGAATTAGGTTTCCCCCTTGGTGTATCTTTGTAGCTCTTTGTTTAGAACGCCTCCTAGAAACAGTTTCATTCCCTAAAGTATTGGGGCTATGTCTTTATTGATAGGTTTCTTGAAACCAAAAACTTTCAACACGCATGTATTGAATATCAGACAAGGGTCTGTGCTAGATGCATGGGAACAAGGATATGAAAAAGAATAAAAGGTAGTAATTTGAAGAGTCACAGTTCCTACTGACCTTCTTTAAAAAGAAAGCTGTCAGTACCCATCATTTGGATTCCTTGCTAGCACTTTTCTCCAAACACAAGTGTAAACACGTTACTATACAACAACTCTGACCACTACTCCCACCACCAGCAAACAAAACTCACAACTAATCTTTGATGGAGACTTCTGTTTTCAAAATAAAACTTAAATTCCTGAGTACCATATGGAAATACTCAAAGAAAGGGACTCCTGCCAATCCAGGTTTAGTTTTTATTCCACATTATCACCACTATTAACCCTCACCCCATTGGATTGTTCAGCGTTTCGTTCCACGCCCTGTGCCTCTCAAGTTGAACGTTTCTATTTTTTCTTATCTTGCCCTTTACCATAACTTCCAACTGTCAGAGGAAGGTGTTCCTACCAAGGTCCAGCCTATCTGTCAGCTATCCCACCAGATCTTCCAACTCCAATGAATGGCAATCCATTACTGAGTTTTCCTTTTATCAGTGCTAATGGCATGCATATAGTCTTCCCAATTACATTCTAACTTCCTTAGGTCAAAGGATCAAACTCATTCATACTTGCAGACTGATGGTACCTAGTGGAGGCCAACTTTACACATGCATTTTGAGCTCAGTAAATATTTCTAAAGTGGAATGACTTACTAGTGATGTAATTAAACTTACTGCGACCTTTCTTCAGAAGATAGTGGTAAGTTAGCTCTGCCGCAAGAGGGGTAAACATAAAGTTAGGTAACTGTGAATTTTAACCTTATTAGTCTTCATTTAAATTAAAAACTGAATTACTTTAGTTTCTGTCTCTGACAGAAGACTCTAGCTACCATTTCTTCTCTTACCAAGTAGAATTACTCTCAGAGTCTGCAAAAGTCAAGTTATACAGGGTTGTCTTTTTTACTCCTTTTGAATTTTTCTTTCATTTTCAAAACATGAAACTTCCAAAAATTATTGGCATGCAGTTTAAAATAATTATGTATTTGTGCAAAATCTGAAAAAAAAATGCACTTGAATAAGATGCAAATATCCACAATTCATAAAATAATTAGTTTGGGCCCAATTAATGCATTTTAAAAGTATTAAAGAGGCTTTTTTAAAACATCTAAGGATGTTCTTTTTTTTTTTTTTTCAAAAATAAATCTCCAAAGCTACCTATGGATTTATTGAAATATTTATGATAAAACGGAATCCAGAAGCTTTATGTTGGTGGCATCAGAAAGAGGTTGAGTGATAGACAATGATCTGATTCTCAGGGTGAATTATTAAAAATATATTCTTCTTTACAGATCAAGAATTGAAAGATCAAGCAGCACAGTTCAAAAGTTGAAAGAGATTAGATAAAAGATGGGTTGTGCAGAAGAACCCAAGGAACAGATAAAACAACTAGTAAGGTGGTCACTGAATCTCATTGAACCATGTATGTATGAGAGAAAGTTGAAATTTTTGGAAAGAGACTATCCCTGTGTGTTATTAGCAACAAATATTAAATTTATAATTGTCCTTTATACATAAAACATATAATTTCATAATTCTCCCACTTCTGTAACAGAATAAATATCTAATACTTTAAACATTTATCAAAGGCCACATACATGATTTCATTTAATCCACATGAGATTGCCAAGAGGAAAACAGGTATTGTGTCTATTTTTTGAAAGAAAAAACAGATACAGATTTTGTAATGTTCCTAAAGTCCCCAGAAACATTTGATATGGGGTTGTAGGGTACTTTCTTCTGGTGAACCAACTTCTCCTTGATTTCATGGGTACTCAATCTGAAAACTGGCAGACTAGTCTGCAAACTAGGCAATGGATCAGGACTCTTTATGATGGCCATTTCCTTAGCCTGGTGATCATCCAATCTTCACTTCTTTTGATTATTTAGATTGATGATGCCCTTGTTGGTCGCTCCTCTTCATTGCCCTTGCATGTACAATGTACTATAAACCATTTCCATAGCTGTGAGTCAGTACTGTCCCCAAACCACTGCCACTCCAACCTGCTGTTCATTAAGATAACTGTTCTCACCTTGCTCTGACAGTTAAGCACTCCTTCCTGGCCTTTATTATGATTCTTTTGAAGCTTCTCATCCTTATTAGCATGAAGCCCAGTTTTGCAATAACATCTCCTATAGTCAGTCTTGGTCTAGAGAGGACAGCTACCACTGAGATTCTTGGGACATCCGTTAATAATTTGATAAATGTGTCTCTGACATCCCTTGTGGAACATAGTTAGCTAATGGTTATTGCAGGTCTTATGTAAAACTCTCCTACTACAGGGCCTGGGTGGCCCAGTTGGTTAAGCATCCAACTTTGGATCAGGTCATGATCTCACAGTTCATGGGATTGAGCCCTGTGTCAGGCTCTGTGCTGATGGCATGGATCCTGCTTGGGATTCTCTCTCTCTCTCTGCCCTTCCCACTCTGTCTCTCTCAAAATAAATAAACTTAAAAAAAAAAAAACCTCTCCTACAATACTAATTTTTCTGAGCTATTTAATGACTTCTTCCATTACTTTTCATGGTAATTTCTGCATTTTACTTCACTTTGTATTGGTTGTCACTTTCTCCCAGTTTCTAAGAGACTTTCCAGCAGGTTTTTGCAGTCTTCTAGGGCTCTTACCAAGGTATTAATTCCTCTATTTGGGGAAAGTACTCCCATATTGATAAACTCTCTCTTATGCATCTCTATATTCTACCACCACCTTTCTGAACCAAGAACTCGCCTGATCTAAAACCACACAAATTTCCCTGGCCTCTGTAAGTATATCTTGGTTAAGTTCTTTAGCTTCTTTCAGGTATAGTCTCTTTCCTTCCTCGGAAGCTGCATCATGTTCCCAACTGAGTTATATTGTACCTTTACTTTCTTTGTTAGTCTGATGACCAGGAGAGGAGGTAAAATTAAATCCTGAGAAGTATGTCCACTATCTTGCAAGACAGAGCCTTTGGCTTGTCTTCAACTAATGGTTAATGCTGTCTTTAAGAGGAAGAAATAGACCATTTCTGGAGGCCCAGATGATTTCGCAGAATCTGAGGATTAAAAATTTTGAGTGCATTGATCCAGATGTTCTCATCTGAAAATGTCAAGTTCTACTTTTTCTTAATTAGAGCCCTGACTTTGGTATACCAGACTTGTGGAGTTGAAATTTAACCTTCACTAGAACTCAGCTACCCATATAATTAAGATCCGGGCTTAATCCTCAGCTTCCCCCCCCCCCCCATCGATAGGAGATGAGATTCTTTTTAAACACTACTTATGGCAATGCCTGCGGAGGGACTCAGCTGTGAGCCATCAGTAGTAAGTACTTCTAGCAACTAGCAGAATGAATGTGTATGCTCAGAAGATGGCAATCTGAGTGATTAGTCACATCATCCAGGAGAAGGGAGGGCTTCTTTTTCTAAGGTCATGAATATTTCAGCATTTTAAGCACTGATGAGAAGGGTCAAAGTTGAAATCACAAAGAGTAAAAAGAAAATCCTACAGTGCAGTTTTATGAAGGATGGGATAAATGGGATACAAAATTTAGGCAAAATCCGTAGCTTTAGATTGGAGAATGGATGCCTAATGTGTTGAGTTAGAGAGAAAGAGAAAAGATGAACGTAGATGCAGAAAGGTTTTTAGGCTTGTTAACAAGTAGTAGAATGACTCACAGGGCACCTGGATGGCTCAGTTGGTTTAAGCATCTGACTCTTTATGTCCGCTGAGGTCATGATCCTACGGTTCATGATCTCCAGCCCTGTGTCGGGGCTCTGTGCTGATGGCATGAAGACTGCTTGGGGTTCTCTCTCTCCCTCTCCCTCTGCCTGTCTGTCTCTCTGTCTCTGTCTCTGTCTCTGTCTCTTTCTCTCTCTCAGTAAGTAAATAAACTTAAAAAAAAAACCCAAGCAGTAGAGTGACTCTTACCTGATGGTAATACAGTAAGAGCCAGAATCAACTTTTAAGAATGAAAGAACCGTGAGCCAGTGGTGATTTTAGGAGAATGGAAAAACACTGGAAAGGTTTTATCTACAGAATTTTTTTTTATTTTGTCCTTACTGTGTGTTATTCTGGAATTGATTATCAGAGAAACATGGTAAAACTGACAGACATTGTTGAGGGCCCAGATGAAATGGTGGTCAAGAATATTTTGTACAAAGAGCCTCCCCTATTTTGTGGCTTTCTCCAATTGTGTTCCACTGACCCAGTACATACTTTTGTTAATCCAGGGTTGAGATTTTGCCATATGGATCCCATGAAAGTAGAGGTGAGTGAGGTATTGGTCAGAATGTATAAACTGAAGGAGGAAAAACGAAATAAAAGAAGATACTAATGGAGTGACTCATAATAGACAGTCATAACTATACATTAAAATGGCACTAGGAGAAACTGAACATGTAGCCTGGAAATAGAGAAAGCCATTTTTGAAAAGTGACTGGGAGCCATGAGTGGATTAGATGCTAAGATCTAGGGTGACTCTTGGAGTAGATTGCCAACGAGGAGTATAGGAGAAGTCATTTCAGTTGAGTATTTACCAACCGTATTTTCTGTTTTCATTATGACTGGTCTCTCAGCAGTACTAAAAACTACTAATACATTGTTTTCTTGGTTACATTTATGGTTTCTGTGTCATCACACATAACTGATTTCTCTTCTACCCCTCTTTTCTCTTCTTCTTTCTAACCTTTGTTGGTTCTTCTTCTGAAAACTAACTTTTCAATGACATCCAAAAGCTCTTGTCATTCAGTCTTCTCTATATTTTCTCTTAAGATGATCTCATCTACACATGTGGATTCAAAGTATATGTATATACTGATGATTCTCAAACTTCTTTCTCTTGTCTGGTCATTTCCTGTGAGCTCCTAACTCACAAATCTAATTAGGTTAGGTCATCCACATATATGCATGTATGCCTTGTCTTCTCTCCAACACCTTTAAAACCGAATTCATGGTCTTCCCCATGAAACTGGTCTTTTTCCAGACTCATCTATCTAAACAGGTCATCCATTTCTACATTTATATTTTTCTTCAACACTTTTGAAACTGAATTCATGATCTTCCCCCTAAAGCTGATCCTTTTCTAATTTTCCCTCTCAACAAATGGTACCAACATTCACTAAGTTGCACAACCCAGACAGCTACAGTCATTCTTGACCATACTCTTCTAAATGGGAGATGTCAATTCAATCATCAATTTCTGTGAACCATACCACTTACTCTCTCTTAGAGGTGTTCAGTCTCTTTATATCCTCTGCCACCAGTCTAGTCTTTTTCATGAAAAACTGCAGTAACTTCTTAACTGATATTTCCTATTTCCTTACTTAGATCCAGTCTGAACATGCAAATTTGATCATGTCTCACCTCTGCTTAAAACCTTTTAATGACTTCCCATTACTTTTAAGAACTAAACCAAGGCCCTAAGTATCTGACCTCTGACTGTCTGGTCATCACCTTATGCTTTTTATTCTCTTGGTAGTTGTAACCAGTCTTTTTTTGTTTTTCCTGTGTTATCCCAGCTGGACTTTGTTATCATTTCCTATACTATCTGCGGTATATTTCATATGCTTTTGTTCTGCCTAGAGTTCACCCAGTTAATTTTAACTAAGGCTGTTAGTGCACTTCGACTGAACCCTTCTTATAATAACAGAGTAGGTTGTATCTCCCAGTTATGAATACTTAGTTTATAACTAACTCTCTTTGTTCAAGGAACTTTTCACAATTTAAGTTAGGTAATTATTATTGTTAATATATTTACCTGAGTTTCCCATGAGTTTCCCTCATTTCCCATGTGTTTCATGGCAACAGGGCCATGAGTGTCTTTTCTTCTTTCTGTATCCCCAGTGTCTTACACAGTGCTTTATATTTAGTAGGTACTCAACAGATACAAACTGAAGAATTAATTAACAGACAAAATATTGAAAGTTTAAGAGAGTGGCCTGAGTCAAAGATATATGCTTATTAGTTATCAGCAATTATCCCAGTGATTTTCATGCTTTGTTCTACTTCAACGTATTTGAATATTTGATAGATTTCAGGATACTCAAATCAGCTAAAGTCACTGATTGTACCTGTACATTTCAAAGTAAGAGCGCGGCATATTAAATTACTTTCCCAGTTCCCCCCCCCCCCCGTATTCATTTCCTGTCCCCTCTGATTTTGCAGTACCCACCCCTGACTCTGCACCAGACATGGAGTATACTTCCCTACCCCTTGATTTGGGACTCAGCATGTGACTTGTTTTGATCACCAGAATTTTAGCCAATATGAGGCAAACAGAGATATAAAATGTGTTCTCATGGCTGGGCTTGCTCTTTTGCATTTCTACCATCATTACAAGAAGAACAAACCTGAGGCAGCCTGCAGACTTCAGGAAGATGAGATATATGTGGAGGAAACCTGTCCCAATCAACCTACAGACCTACAGCCTAAAAGAGAACTACTCTGACAACTCATAGAGTCCAGAGTATGAGAATAATGCTTCTAAGTCACTGAGGTGTAGTTTAGTGGTTTGCTGCTCAGCATTTATAGCAATAGCTATTATAGCAATAACTAACTGCTACAATGAGTGTATAAGAATTTTTGGTGCAGTGAATGTCAAGAAAGATGAATTTGCAAAGGTATCCTAGATGCTTTGAGGTGCCCTCATATTTGTATGAAGTGTTCTGCGACCACCACTGCTTCCCTGACAACCAGCCTACTCTTACCACAGGTTGGAAAACAGGTATGATTTTATCTAACGTCATGTACTGAATAAGATTATTCCAAAAGAGGGAGAAAAGACGTATAAAGCGAATTTCAAGTTACACCAATATTGATGTTTGGTCAGAAAAAAAGAAACATTTTTGGAAGGGTCAGGGGAGGAGAGTACCAGAAAGTAGAGGGAAAATTGTGGCTGTGGTTCTTCAGAGAAGACAGTCAAAAGTAACCCAAGAAGGAAATCATCAAAACCAACTATTAAAATTATATCGATGACATGACTGATATTAGCAAGAGAATGTTCTTGTTTATGAATTATCTGGATGAGCTGAAGTGTCTTCAGGGAAAGGGCAGGATGTGAAGAATCTAATATTCACTCTTAAAAATGGAGCCAGAACCCTCGGAGAAGGGTCAAGTTGTTGAAAAAGTCAGAGGGTATGAGAGACAAAGGAGACTATGTGGGAGGCAACCATGACCCCAGCGTGCCAGGTCATGGGGCACCCTGCATAAATGAGAGGCAGCATGGCAAAATGGTGAGGG
This sequence comes from Leopardus geoffroyi, assembly GCF_018350155.1. Classification (NCBI taxonomy): domain Eukaryota; kingdom Metazoa; phylum Chordata; class Mammalia; order Carnivora; family Felidae; genus Leopardus; species Leopardus geoffroyi. The sequence goes on from NC_059328.1 coordinate 69,396,488, forward strand.
CTAGGCACTCAGCCCCGACTTCAGGCTTCTATCCTTGTTCCACCACTCACAAGCTAGGTGACCTCAATTCACCATATCAATTTATGACATGGAAGTTTTGAATATTATATGAGCTAATACAAATAAAGTGCTTAGTACTGAGCCTGCCCTATAATCAATGTTCAACCATTGTTAGCGTATTATTATTACAGACCTGTTAGATGTGTGAGAGAATGGTGATTTTTAGCCAATGATCATTTCCCTTTTTTCTTAGGTGCAGCATTAGATTTCACTTCCCAGACCCTCTCACAGTTATGCGTCGCTGTGTATACAGTTCTTGCCAAAGGAACGTATCAAAACGTTCCGTTCAACATAAAGTAAGCCTCTTAAGGTTTGCCTACTCCATACTCTGTTTGTCTCCCCCTGGAGTGCAGTGACAATGAGATGCTAAGAGACAGTGGAGTTATTTGAGGGAAGCTTCGACCATGTGTTGAAGAGAAGGTAACTGCTCAGGAATAGCCACCATCTACTGTTATGGGAGTGAAAAATACTTATTATTATATATGATCCATTATATAGTTTGTATTTATTGACAGTATTTATTACTATAACCTGTCTTCACTTAAGAAAATGTTGGGGGGAAAAATAAGAAAAGCTTTACCACACGTTCTAGATTCAGGTAGTCTACATATTTCCTAGATATTATAGGTCTAAAAGGGTTGGCATAATTCTAACCAATTCACACATCAGTTGTCACATAAAAACAAATAGGACATTGCTCCTCAATTTGTTAAAATATGTATGGTGGGAAAATACTGTGTGTTATGCACCAACAACAGATATTTATAATGCACTTAAACATGAAAACTTCAGTAAGGAAAAACTATAATGTTTCTCAAATTCATTTGGCCAAAGAATATCCTTTTTGCACCACTTCTGTAAACATTCTTGAAGACGGTGTTTTGCAGACATCAATTTGGATGATGTAGGGGAATAGCTATTTTTAAGCACTCTGAGTAAGTATAAATTGACAGTCTTTTTGAAAGGCAATTTGTTAGTGTCTGTAAAAACCTTTACATCAGTAATTCCACTACTCAGAATCTTTCTTAAAAATTAAACACTCACAGAAACATGAGTATTAAGGATGTCAATGCTATTATATTAGCCCCAAACTGAAAACTATTTACATTTCTTTCAGTAGAAGGGTGATGAAAGAGTTTAGTCTGCATTCATGCTCTCTGATGTATTGCAGTCATTAGAAATTAATAATCTATACATTGAAGAGAATGGAAGCTTCAGTTGGGCAGGGGGTTTTGGTTCCCCGATGTGTCTCTAGCAAAGAAAAAAAAGGCCTGTCATATTATCACTGTTTGGGAAATATTTATGAATGTAGAATATAGAAATGAATTTAATATGTATTTGTATGGAAAGGTATCTACAATAAATCGTTAAGTCAAAAATAATTAAATTCCAGGGCAATTCATTGGACAAGGTCTAATTTGTCTTCAAAGAAACAAACAGAGATTTAAAAAAAAAACCAGAATTATACCTGTTAAACTGCTTCTAGGGGTTCCCTCTGAAATGAGGAGTAAGAGTGGAAAGAGTAAGGGGAGAGCTTTAGTTATACTTCATGTACTTAGTCATCATTTGCCCCTCTTAGAACAAGCATATGTTCATGCATCATTTGGACAAGATCATTATGAGTCATTTAAAAGTCATTTGAAGTGATAACCTAAAGTTATATTTTATACATTTACATTTTTGTGAGTTTTTTTTGTTTTTAAGTTTTTATGTAAATTCTAGTTAGTTGACATACAGTGTAATATTAGTCTCAGGTGTACAATATAGTGACTCAACACTTCCATATGACCTCGGGAACCATCAGTTTATTCTCTCTAGTTAAGAGTCTTTTTCTTGGTTGGCCTCCCTCTCTTTTTTGTTCCCTTTGCTCGTTTGTTTTGTTTATTAAATTCCACTTATGAGTGAAATCATATGGTATTTGTCTTTCTCTGACTGACTTATTTTGCTTAGCATAATATTCTCTAGCTCCATCCACGCAATTGCAAATGGCAAGATTTCATTCTTTTTTATGGCTGAGTAATATTCCATTGTATATAAATAAACACATCATTATCCATTCATCAATTGATGGACACTTGAGCTGATTCCATAGCAACTTCTTTTTAGATATGTCTCCTGAGGCAAGGGAAACAAAAGCAAAAATAACTATTAGAACTTCCTCAAAATAAAAAGTTTCCACACAGCAAAGGAAATAATCAACAAAAGGAAAAGGCACCTATGGGATGGGAGAAGATATTTGCAAATGACACAGCTGATTAAGGGTTAGTATCCAAAAAATAATAAAGAATTTATAAAACCCAACACTCAAAAAAATCAATAATCCAATTAAAAATGGGCAGAAGACATGAATAGACACTTTTCCAAAGGAGACATACAGTTGGCCAACAGACACATAAAAAAATGCTCCATATCACTCATCATCACGGAAATACAAATCAAAGCTACAAGGAGATGTCACCTCACGCCCGTCAGAATGGATAAAATCAACAACGCAAGGAACAACAGGTGTTGGCGAGGATGTGGAGAAAGGGAAACGCTTTTGCTATGTTGCTGGCAATACAAACTGGTGCAGCCACTGTGGAAAACAGTATGGAGGTTCCTCAAGAAGTTAAGAAGAGAACTACTCTACAATCCAACAATTGCACTGTGTGGTATTTACCCAAAGAATACAAAAATACTAATTCAAAGGCTTACATGCACCCTGATGTTTATAGCAACATTATCTACAATAACCAAATTATACATTTATATTTTGAAGAGAAAATAGTAATATTAGCTAAAAACCTACTGACTGTCGATCATGTGCCAGACTGTTTAAATACCATATGTGTATTAATTCACCTATTCTTGATTCATTTAATGATATGAGAGAAGTATTAGTACCATTACCATTTTGCACATAAAGGCAATGAGGATAAGGTGCTTGTCTGAAGCCATATAGCTATGGAACAGTGAACTCAGAATGCAAGCCCAGTCAGTCAAGCTTCAGAATTCACAATCTTAACTGTTCCATTAATGCTACATTTGAATAAAATCAATATTCTGAGCCAATGAGGACCTGATTGAAATAATGGGAAAGTAGAGACGGACGATAAGTCTATAAAGGTTGATAGCAACTCTTGAAATCAAATGAAGTATTTGGATGTTTTTAAATTTTTTATTCAGCAGAATAATGTATTTATCAGCTCCTACAAGTTGTTGATTTTTTTTTTTTTGCAATGGGAATGGACTGTGGAGTGCCTAGAAGACAATAAATAAGGTCATGTCATCCTAGCTAATGTATGAGTAGAGGAAATGGATAGAAATAAAATATTCCAAAATCCATTATTGAAAACAAAGGTAACCATATTTGGCAGTAGATGATCATAGCACTGATGGATAGAGAGATCAAAACCGATTGAATTATGTATTTGCAACAATGTTGCTATTAATAACAATGGTGAAATTGAGAAAAAGATGGTTTCTTCAGTAAAGCTTGAGATCATCAGGTCCTCTCACCAGTCCTAATTCACATTCCAGGCTCAATGTGTACCTGAACACCTCTGAAGTATTGTTCATTGTCTTGGCTGGGACTTCTCTTTCCTCTTTCCTGCTCATTTTCAAGGTCAAATTCTAGAGCTATCTCTTCTTTAGAACCTCCCTTGAATACCTCCTAATGAAGAGATAAACCATTCCCTCCTTGCTTCTTTAGTCATTTTTCTACTATCACACTTACTATGTCGCCTTATTGTGAGTTATTCACATAGGTATCTCCCTGGATAGATTCTGTATGTTCTTCAAAATCTAGTCTTATTTTATTGTGTCCTTGTTTGCCAAAGACCAGCACAGGGAGAAGAGGTATTTCTGAATTAGTAATTGCATGAATGCACGTGTATTTATGTACTTACTTAATTATACCTTCACCATATTAAAAATAATTAAGTGTTTGCATGTGTGTCTGTGTGTACAGATACCAACCCCACAGTATTCATTTCATTGTTGCTCCTTCTACTTCACCGTTTTACCACTAAAGAAACCAAAGCCAAGGAAGTTAACTTAGCTAAGGTCAAACACTTAATAACTCTCAAAGTCAAGCTTTGATTTCAGGTTTGTTTGACTCCAAAGCTAATGATTTCATTAGGTGAAAATTAGAGGCCATGAGAAAGGTAAGGAAAAACAACAGAAGTATAAGAAGAAAAAGTCTGGTGATGAGAGCCATACGATACCTACCACTGCTCTAGCAAAACACCATGATGACTCTGGCACACACAATGTGCTTCTTCAAATTTCCATGCCAATATTTCTAAATAAACCAGGAATAAGCCAGTGACTGTTGGTTATAACGACACTATCTTATTGCTTGTGTTTATACTGGCCACTAGACTCATTTCATTCAGTTATAATTTTATTCCTTGTATCATCCAGAAACGTGCCTTCATTTTGTCCAAGGGTAGACATAATGCTAAAATAACTTCAGACATGTTACTTCCAGATTGAAAAAATAGAAACTCTGACTGTAGGGCATCAGGAAAAATAATATTCCTGTGACTATTAACCACGGCCCTCGAGTCTAGAAATACCTCCTAAGAATCAGTCATTTAGAGCCGACAAATTGCAGACAACTTCCTCTGTATGCTGTCAGTGATTTTTGTCAGAGAAAATGTTCCTAGGAAGAATTAACTGATACAAATTCCTTTTGAAGACCAGTGACAGCCAAGATCAGATTGTCTTACCTACTAATATTTCATATTTAGATAGATATTTTATCTCGATGATGAACAGGATGAAGAAAAATTCTCTAGAACTTGGAGTCTTTAATCATCCCCTTTAACATATTGTAAGCTATTCAGGGAAGTATTTAGGAGCTGACTATTATTAATTTGCTAAGTTGATGACTGAAGCGGCATGGATTCTGCACAACAGAGTTTTTCTTTAATTACCGCAAGGTTAGCTGGAGAAGCATCAAGTAATTTGAGGTGACTCCTCCCCGAATTGGTTGGGGGGGGGGAGGTGCATCATTCCCATATTTACATATGAATTGGTCATGAACAGCTGATGCTGCATTTTCCGCTTGCAGAATGTGCTTTAAAAACATAACAGAAAGGAAACAATCTGCTTACTGGATAAGATAGTGGCTGACCTGATACGACAATAAAAATCGATCCCGGTCATTTTGCCAAGCATTAAATATTTTGTAGGTCTTTCTGCTGAGTTGCAAAAAAAGAAAAAAAAAGTTGGGTTTTGTATTAAATTTTGCCTTTGGGCATTATTACTTTGAAAGTAATTCATGTATTTTGTTTATACTGGAAGGGTTCGGTGAGACATAGTTAACTGTGAATAGAATTCAAAACAATGACTCTAGAAAAGAACCATTCCCTTTGGTCAGAGGCTATTGTGTCAGCGGTTACGCCAAGTCAATCAAAAAGAAGAAAGAGCGGGAGAACACCAACTGGAGAAGGGAGCTGTCAAGCTGATTGACTAGATATCAGTACAAAATTTGAAATGTTCCGTGTCATAAGATAAATACTCAATTTCTACCTGAGCGTTGGCAGAAACTAAATACAACTACTTGAAAATCCTACGTAAGTGTCATTGTTGAGAAATGCAAGGAAAACTAAATTACCTTTGCATAAAACCGAAGACAAGAGAAATTATTTGTCTAATGGCACTGTTGCATCCTGTAGAAACCTTTCAAGAAGAGTTTACTAAATTTCAGAGCTGCATATGTGCTTGTAGTAATGACGTTTTTCTTTTCCACAAATTTGTCAAAGTGGCTTGTCAAATCCACAAGTTTTGTTTCAGTTACCAAAAAAAAAAATTGTGTTTTATGTGAATTACTTGATCTTTAGGAAGGTGTTTTAAACAATAGTGGAGCCCTAGAGAACTTTACCTGCGCCCCCTCCCACTGTTGATATATGAATAAAACTGAAAACAATAGAAAATACAATTTATTTACTTTGTATTTTATCTATGTTGCAAATTACTCTTCAGTTCCTTGTCTACTGTCTCCATTTGACTTTTCGAATGTTGCCAAGAAATAAAACTTGAGAGCCACTGTGCTCTGAGGCACCTGATGACTCATTCTTTAGCAATAGTACTGCCTTGAGCAATTAGTCAACAAAGTTCAGTGAACTGATAGTTTTCTGTAATTTGTGTTCCTTCTTATTCTTTTCTTCACATCCTGGCTTACCATTCATTTTCTATTTTTTTTTATTTGGCCTATATAGATTTTGATTAACTTACATTTTGAAAATTTAATTAAAATGGGCCATCTCATTACATTATCCATCACTTACTCTGCTTACTGATAGATTTCATTGTCAAGTCAAAATGTTTTCTTTCCTCTATTAAACATTTTTCATTTCATCTTTTAAATTAAATATAAAATCATCCTCATTTGGCTTATTCTGTTCTTCTGGTTCATTTACAATCGCCTTCATTTTGCATTCCATATATAAACTTACACTTTCGGTTTCAAGTTAACTCCTATACATAGACAATGTATCTTGTTCCCAATGTTCGTTTCATCCATTTGCTTAAAATGCCACCTGAAAACACATTTTGTTCTATTTCCTGTTTTATATGTTCCTGTCTGCGTTTCAGTATGTTTATAAAAATATTTTAAAGAGCATTTACATCGTCTTTTTTTTTTCATTTTTGGCTCAGTTTATTATTTACTCTTTAAAGTATTTGTCAAGAAAGCTTGCTTGTTATTGTTATATTATTACCCCAATTGATGTCTGTGTGACTAGAGAACATGTCAATCTGGTGTTCAGTCAACCAAATTAGAAAGAAGCTGAAAAAACAAGTCTCTACAATTTATACTCACTGTTGAAAGAATTGTAGCTGAACATTTGAAAAGATCTCTTTGGCAAGGAAAGAATTTAAGGAATAATACTTTAACATTTCCAATGCATTTTTTTAATTCATTCGTGGAATACCAGATTCTCTCAAACTCATTACTCGTGTTTATTTTATCGAAGAACAGTGAAAGTCTTAAACTGGCAATCACTTAGCGTCTTGCAGAAATTTAACTACTTATTGTAACTCTGCAGTCTTTCTTGCAAGCCATTGAATGCTGCTCCTTATTAAATATATATCATTTATTATAAAGATTATATTATATATAATTATACATAGTCAATATAATATAATTTATTGCAGTGGTTAATCATTCCATAAAAACCGTAATGCTATTTTCAATACATCGTAGCTTAACTTGCAAGAACTGGATTTCACATGGAAAAGTCCTGCCAACTACGTACACTGTTCTGTGAATGCAGTGTTTTGTCTTGGAAAACCTGGGAATAAGAAAAGACCTGTGTGCTAGTTAGCTTTGTGGTCTTGAGCTAAATATTTACTCTTTCTGGCCTCAGTTTCCCATTTTATAAGATGAAAAGATTGGATTATATTACCTCAAAGCTCTTGACACCTCTAAAATTGTGATGACCTTACGATTTCACCTCCATTTTTAGAGATTTCTGATAAAATGGCAGTGGGGGCGGATTTAAAGAATACGTATGTAAGTATAAATCCCGTGCAAAACATGCATAGGGCGCTCATAGTATAACGTACGCAAATAATTTTACCACGTGTAGCATGCTTTCCTTTGCAACCGTGGCACTGCAAATTAGTATTTTATATTACATTGATAAACATGGTCATTTCATTCCGTGGTTTTCACGCAGCAATCCATGATTCTTTAAGCTTTCTAAAGACTTTAGAGTTTAGAGTATGAAACTACGATTAACCAAATAACATTACCAAATTATTCTCTCTGTCTGTGCTCCAAAAACTCATGTTGGCTGCTGTTGATTAGAAATGGAGATAAAATTAATAGCCTGATTTTTGAAAGGGATTTTCAAAAGCTTAGCAGATTTTATTAGCTAATCCAGACATTGCTTATGTGAGACAATCTGCCTCTTCTTTTCTCCTGCTCCTTGCCTCCCTCCTTCTTTGTAATCTGGGTCTGGAACAGGGGATTGACGGGTGAACACTGGAGCCAGACGATCCGGCGCTTTTTCTTTCACAGAGTCCTTGTGCTTTTCAGCTTGGCTTCTATTCTAATAAGAAAGAAAAAAGTCAGCATTTCACGTCCCAAGAGCATGAACGTCTTGCCCTGCTTTGAGTCAGGCAAAGAACATCTCCAGACCAAGTGTCCTCTGGCGGTATGTAAGTATCCTTACAATTTCTATCGCATGGCCTGCCCCGCAGTCTCTTCGCCAATACCATTCCATGATTAGTAAATGCACAGACGTAAAAGAAACCTGCCAGTGCCTTGAAGTGAAATCTCAGCACATCATAACACATCACACTGAAAGCAGTGTAATAAAAACAGGTATCCAGGTTTAAGGAAATAAGAGAAATTGAACACCACAAAGCCTAAGACAAGGATCTTTAGTTTGACGCCTCAGCAGTCAGCTTTGGCATGTGAGAATGTAAAAGAGGGTGGTACACCTTTTGCTTTGAATGTTTCGCCAATTGATTCCCCTGGCTGCCTTCCCAGAGTCTATGAGTATCATAGTCCCCTAATGAAGGCTTCATTGCATTCTTTTGAACTGATTCCTGCCAATATCAAAGAAGCACAGCAGAAACAAAAACACTGCTGTGATGTTAGACATCACAATTGTTAACTTTGAAAAGAAATCTTGGTATGTATGTTAGAACAATATCCATGTGGTTCGAGCAGTAGACTGGTGAATTCACTGGAAGGCTCTTTAGCAAATGAAGTGGCTGGGAAAGAATGCTACTCTTTGTCTGGGTACTTATTTAGAAAAATGGAAGTGGATTTAAATATCGTGATACCATGTCAAATATTTTCAGGCCTTTGCTTCTTGGAGGGACTTTACAGAGGAATGGAAATGCGAAGATGTAAAAAAGAAGTTAGTAATTTTTATTGTCTCCTTTAAAGAGAGTTGAAGTATAGGAAGCATGTAAAGAAAAATGTAAAATTTCTAACAAATTTATGCTACCTCTTGAAAACTATAATGCAAACCAAGTAATCCCATTTTGAAGTTTTGTAACATCCAGTGGTCAATAATCTATTGTACTATCTCAGAAAAGTACTGACATTCAACTTGATGTTTCTGCATTTGAAGTGACCTTAAGAAGCTCTGAATAGCTTCTTACACTGTAGTTTTGTTCCAGATTTCTCCCTCAGAGGCTAATTGTTGGTGTTATTAATAGCCACCTTCCCCATTTTTGAGGCTTCTTCCATTGTATTTTAGAGTACATAACTAAGTGATCTTACATGCCTAAGGTTTACTGGTGAATGTGTTCTACTGAACACTTTTTAAATGTATGATACCTGATGGCAGTTCTCACTTTATAGATATAAGTTCTCATTTTATTTTGAAAAGAAAGAAAGAAAACAAATTGGGATGGGAACGCTTTCTTAGGTATGCGTAGGGCTATTTGGAAAAGAAAATAACTTTGCTATTATTGCGGACTTATTAATGTTTGCACTTGTCCTGATTATTCCAACACAAACCAAATGGCATTTAATTTGGGAGAAATTGCTCTGGACGTGCAATCTAAAGAGGCGAGAAATGGAACAGACTTTCTTTATGCAGTGTTTGGGATGTGGTTAAATTATTTTAGGATGTTCAACAGTGTAGTGCAAATTCAAATCCTGTGGGCAAAGCTAAACAAGCAATGCTAGGCAGCTTAGCCACTTAATCTTTTGGTGTTCAGTCTGTTGGGTCTGAGCTGTGAAATGGCTCCTGTGGCTTTCATGTGGAAAATGAGAATGTTCTGTAACGGCTGATGTGGGAATAAAGAAGTAAATACAAGGAAACTCTTACAAGCTCTTAATATTAACTGCACTAAGTAAGTGTAACTAACTGCATTAAGTTATTGATTTATCAGGGCTTGACCAAATACTATTTCACTTTGTCCTTTTTGGAGACAAGGACAAAAAGTACAAGGAAGTTAAATGAGCCAGTTGTTAACTGGGTTACTGGTGAATGTACTGATTATTCCTCCAGCTGTCTTAGGAGACTATCCAAGGAGCCATTTACAATGGCCGGAAAACTAAGACTTATTGATCTTGATCATCTAATTTTTGAACTATCAATAAATAAATACTTTTCTGAAAGAGTTTTGTAGAATCCTCTCTACCTAGTTAAAGAAATGCACCAGGACCATTTGACTAAGGTCTCACATTTCAAGAAGGAACCCCATTATATTTTATTTTATTTTAAAATATTACCAAGTCTCTCTAACCCCAGTTTATAATGATGGAAAAGAAGCATAGTCCGTTTTACATGGCTAAACGAAATAAACCATTAACTGGTAGATAAACAGTAGATTGGTGTTTAGGGATGAAGTTTAACACGATATATTTAGGACAAGCAAAACCACACTTTCATTTCAGTCACATTTGGGTGGGTTCCAGACCCTATTAAAACTGACAATGAAAGCGACTTTATTTACTTAGAGATGGGAGGGGTCTTCAAGGGGTCTTCTCTATAACTGCTAGACTCCAAGGAGCTGCAGTATCCTCTCTCGAGTTGGTAATTAGACTTTTGGACCATTTTAAAGGATGCAGAGGGGGGTTTCTCTGTAAGTTTCTAAGGCTTTTAAGCACAAATCCCAATTGTGGGCTTCAACACACTTGAATTCTGATTACCTTTTCAGTCCCTAATTACCCAGGAATGAGGTTATAGGCAAGCACTGTTAGTAACAACAAAACTAGAAAACAGTGTATCTAGTTTCCTGTCTGAAGAATAAGTTGACCTTCAGTAAATGATCACTGCAAACATAAATTATTTGACGTGTCAGAAACACTCAAGCCCTCTCTTCCAAAAAAAAAAAAAAAAAAAAAAAAAAGGCAAAGCAAGGAAAACCACACGAAACAAAACAGGTTCAACTCCCCAGCCCCCAGCTCTCCTCATAAAACTTAAGATATATTTAGGTAGAAAAAGTAAAGTCTTTCCAACCATCAGATTCTAAAGTTAACATGAAGATTACTCAGAATGCACATTTATAAAACAGGTGTTTGAATTGCTTTGCCTAAAGTATTCTATTCCTAGCATAATCTTTTAAAGAACACAGATATTCCTACTGTAAAATTGTTTTTTCTATTAACCATATTAAAAGAATTCCCCCAAACAGGTTTTCTTGATGATAGAGACTATGTCTTATAATTTTATATATTCTGCACAGAATATAGTAAGAGGTCAATGATAATTTGCTAGTCTATCTAAAATAAATATATCTTTGAGTATTACTTACCCACAACTCTGATTATCCTCTTAAAGATCACTGTGTAAAATGTTAGGCTTTGAGATCATATTTCAGAAGTTACAACCAGAAATAGAATTTTCCCTCCCAGAGGGAGGTTTATAAAAGATCACAAGAAAGAGTGCTTTTTACTACTTTATTACTATGGAATATTTATATTTTCCTCTCAAAATGTACTTATTCACCCCCATAAAAATTTTCCATTTTGTCAGCCTACGTGTACATGTACTTTCATTTATCCTGTCTACTCCTATTGTGGCTGTGTTGATATATATGGATATATATGTTGCCCTGGCTTTACCCCACTAAATACAAAGGCTTTAAATATAGGTTGCAAAGGCCTAATGGATTTAAGAAATTTGTCGAAAACATTTTTAAGGAATATTATGTCGAAGGTTTGAATAATTACCTAGTTAATAATTTTGAAGAATAATTAATATTTAAGATTTATATTCTTGGGGTGCCTGGGTGGCTCAGCTGGTTAAGTGTCAGATTCTTGATTTCAGCTCAGGTCATGATCTCACGGTTCCTGGGATCGAACACCACGTTGGGCTCCGTGCTGACAGTGCAGAGCCTGCTTAGAATTCTGTCTCTCCCTCTCTCTCTGTCTCTGCCCCTCTCACATGCTTGCTCTCTCTCTGTCTCAAAACAAATAAATACTAAAAAAAGATTTATATTCTTATGAGAAAACAATCATCTCCAGCTATTTACCAGATAAGGTTTTGTTTATTTTCTTAATAACAACAATAAAACAACTTTATTCTCTTTTTCTCTCTATTGGCTCTCTCAGGAGCATAAAATATACTGTGTCTTCTCACAACTTAAAAAAATGAACATAATTTTCATCCTTCTTACCCTTCAAATTACCACATTTTTCCCCTTTTTTTGGCAAAATTCCAAGGAAAATGTCTATGTTGGTTCTTCCCTTTGGCATTTCCTCTCTTCCCTCTATTCTTGATTTCATTCCATTTATACTTTGGACTCCAACACTGCAAAAAAAAACTGTTCACGTGAAGGTCAATGATGATTTCCATAATGTGCAATCCAATAGTTATTTTGGAAGTAGGTGACCTCTGTATCCTGATACACTTTCTTCACTTGGCTTTAGGGCACCATGCTTTCTAGGTTTCTTCCCAACTCTCTAGCTGCTGCTTCTATGTCTCTGTTCAGATTCCTCCTCCCCATATCCCTAAGTTATTACATCTTTGTCTTTGGATTGCTTCTCTTTTCCATCAGCACTTACATTTTTACTGAACTCATCAAGTGTCAGGGGTTTACATTCTGTCTCTATACTCAAGACTCTCAAGTGTTTAACTGCAGCCTTACTTCTGTCATCCATTCAGTGACCCACTTGACATTTTCTCATGTCTACTTGGCATCTCACATTTAACATGTACAAAGCTGAAATCTCAGCTTCGCACCATGCACCTCCTCCTTTAGCAGGCTTTGCCATCCCAGTTAATAGTATCTCTATTCTAGTAGCTTAGGCCAAATCCCATGAATTAATTGTTCACTTTCCTCATGGGCTTATATCCCACATTCAAAACTTGAGCAAAATCTACTGAAGAACATTCAGAAATACCCAGAGTCCAGCTTCCCTTCCATCTCCACTGTTATCATCCTGATCCAGCCCACCATGATCATCTTGCTTAGATTTCTATGATAAGAATTTCTGTGATAAGAATCTATTTCTGAATTCCTGCTTGCACTCTTACCTCTTGTTTCAGATTGCCTTCCTTCTCAGGAACAGATCTTGAAAGAAGATTGGAGTACAAATTGTCCATTTGGGAGATGATACCAGGAAACACCCACAGAGGAGTGCAGAAATGAAAAATAATTTTTAAAAAATGTTTATTATTAAGCAAGTTACCACAGTGGGTACCTAGGGTTCGATCCTTCTGGTGAACACTGTGAGACATATAACCTGTCCCATTGGATATTCTGGGGAACAGGGACCACTTTAGCTTTCTTCAGTCCCACATGGACTTGGTGGGCTGTGAGGGTCAAAGGAAATTCTGAAGCAGAGTCAGAGGTGAAATCAGCTGCATAATTTGCAGGGTCAAGTGCAAAGTGAAAATGTGAGGCTCCTTGTTTAAAAATGGTTAAGAGTTTCAGGGGCGCCTGGGTGGCGCAGTCGGTTGAGCGTCCAACTTCAGCCAGGTCACGATCTCGCGGTCTGTGAGTTCGAGCCCTGCGTCAGGCTCTGGGCTGATGGCTCAGAGCCTGGAGCCTGTTTCCGATTCTGTGTCTCCCTCTCTCTCTGCCCCTCCCCCGTTCATGCTCTGTCTCTCTCTGTACCAAAAATAAATAAAAACATAGAAAAAAAAATTAAAAAAAAAATGGTTAAGAGTTTCAAGAAGAGAACAGCAGAGCATTAAATCAGGGCCCTGCAGAGCACCATACCCCGTGCAATTGCACAGGTTGCACACCCAAGAAGTCACAGACCCTGCAGCGCGATGTGTTAGGATAGGGTGTATGGGAATGATGAGTGGCCAGGTGGCGTGAGTGGGGTACTGTCAGAGTCTGCTACCCACCCATCCAAAAGTACTTAAATGTCAACTATAATTATGAATTTTGCTTTCAACTGAATGCCTAAAAATTGAATTGCAAAGTAAAAGCATATGAACGCATCTGTGCCTCTTGACATCAACTGCCAAAATCTTCCAGGAAGATTACATAATATTCTTTTTTTTTAATTTTTAATGTTTATTTATTTTTGAGAGAGAATGAGAGTGTGTGTGAGCCGGGGAGGGGCAGAGAGAGAGGGAGACGCAGAATCAGAAGCAGGCTCCAGGCTCTGAGCCGTCAGCCCAGAGCCCAACGCAGGGCTCGAACTCGAAGCTGTGAGATCATGACCTGAGCTGAAGTCACTCAACTGAGCCACTCAGATGCCCCCACAATATTCTTAATAGTAGTTCTGTTTGCTGTAACCTTCCTAAATTTAGGTATTATTCTTCTTTATTTAGATAAATGTGATGATGTCAAAAATGGTATTTCAATTTTTTCCCATTGTGCATTATTTTTATTTAAAATGATTATATATAACTATTTTATTTAAAATGATTATTTATGTATACATACATACATTTTTTTCTTTTGGTAAATTCTATTTTTCCATTTCTTCATGTGTCAGTGCTCTTCCTTGTATTTTCAGTGCAGTAGGCGGTCTGGCCATAGCCTGCCATAAGAAACTATTAAAATGCTCATATTTTCTTTAATCTGTTTGTGTGATGTATTATATTAATGTATTTCCCTAAAACTAAATGCATTTTTTCATTCCTAATTTTTTCCTTACATGTTTAAAGCGGATACTATTTAATTTATAATCCAAATCTTTCATTAATGGTTTTGGCAATTAAAGCATTTTTATTTTGAGATAGCTAAGATTTTTCTTGTTTGGTGGAAGGTTGTTTTGGCAAGGATCAACTTTAAGTGTTTTTTTGATTTTTTGTTTTTTGTTTTTTTGTTTTTACTCTTATTTGATGTTCTGGAATAGATGGTAAGATATGGGAAATCCTTATTTCTTAGAACTCTGAAACTGAGCCAGGAACTCTATTGTAGATATTTCTTTGATAATGTTTTTAGTTTTCTTTTTCAGTAGTCTGCTTTTCTTGAATAAACATTTTTTTCCCTAGAAACATTCCACAGCTTTTATCAAAGTGGCTTATTCTCATTTTTTCTACCTAGTTTGTAATTCTTTTTTTTAAATATTTTTTTTGAGAGAGAGAAAGAGCATGGGGTGGGGAGAAGGGGAAAAGGGAGAGAGAGAGAAAGAGAGAGAGAGAGAGAGAGAAAAAAAATCTTAAGCAGGCTCCACACTCAGTGTGGAGTCCGATGCAGGGCTCGATCCCACAAATCTGGGATCATGACCTGAGCTGAAATCAAGATTCAGACACCCAACTGGCTGAGCCACCCAGGCACCCCTGTAATTTTATTTTTAATTAATGTTTTTACTCAAACATGATTAGAAAAGGTTTTAAATTCTCTTTTATTTACTTACACATTTGTTTTAGTTTACTGACAGTTATAAAATGTACTCTGTCCATTTCTTATAAAATTCTCCTCCTTGCCAAGTCTATGACCCATAATTATAATTGGTCATGGCCCCTTGAAATGAAGGTATAGTCTCTACAATCCTTAAAGCTGAAAATTTGATTGATCACAGTGCTTATCAAAGCACTTTTTAATGTAAAATTCCACTTTTTCCAACATTAATCGTTTTCTTAGGTTAATTTTTTTGCATAAAATTAACCCTATCTTGTTTGCTGTCATGTTAACCATAAATCTGCTGATTATTATTTGTAAACAGAGGCTGTACATGTATGTGGGCTTAGGCTTTTGGAAGAATCTATACCCAAAGAGACAATACATTGGATATTTTCCCCATCACTTTATTATTCAAATATAGAGGCAGAGAAATAAAGAAAAAATATCAGAAATTAAAATTATCTGTAATTATCTTCAGTTTGTCTGTAATATCTATGTTCAGAGTGCAGAAATAGAATGCCAGGTGTCATTTAATGTGAAAGGCAACATCGTGGAGTTTTAAAAATTCCTATGAGAACTCAACTTTGAAAGAGATTCCTTCACAATGCCCAAAAACAAAAAGTGAAATAGAACAGAGTGTATTAATGAGAAATATCTTTATCCTTTTAGTGGGTTGATTCAGTCTCCTAGAGATGTTGGAAAGTTGACAGGCTTGACAAAGTGTTTTTCTTTTTATCTTAAATCATCCCATTTACGAAATAGATCTCATTAATTAAATAGAACAGCAATAACAAAAGCAAAACAGTAAATGAAAAAAAAAGCTCTTGTTTTAGGTTGTTTTGGACAATCAGCTATTTTCAGTGACTGATTATGTAGTAACAGCTACTACCTAGACCAGTGATGAAACAGTGAATACCCAAATTTAGAACATTCATGCTGTAGCTCAGTGATGAGACAGTACCTGTCCAACATAATTTTCATATCCATGTACCCAGACAGGGATTTGCTTTTTTTAGTTTTTATGCTATAGAACAATGGTGAACTGTTATAAAAAGCTCCTACTGCTGATTCTGAGGTAGCTGTGTTGTAGTTAAAAAAAAAAAAAAAAAAAAAAAAAAAGAGTGTTAGAACTAAAAGGCAGGTTTGAGATTGAGTTCTGACACTACTAAGAGTTTGACATTGAGAAAGTCTTTTAACCTTTGAATTTCTATTATGTTATTTGTGATATGAGTAACTGCCAGAAAGAGAAACTAAAATTTAATGAAAACCTCTTCTTTTCTAGGCACAATACCAGGAGTTGTTCAGACACTGATTTATGTAATCTTCACGGTAATCTGAGTGTTACATGTGATTATTCCAACTTCATAGATTTAGAAATTAATATTTCCAGAAGTTAATAACCAACCCAAGGTCATATAACTATGAATAATTTAGAACCAAACTGTAATCTGATCCTGAAACCTCACTCTTTTCTCTAAAAAGTGTAATAAATATGTACTGTTTTATTATAATTATTGTATTAAAATATTAAATAAATTAAATATTAAAATAAAATATTTTATTAAAATATTTATAATTAAAATATTTTGCATGGGTGTTCAAAATGCACTAATCTTTCTTCAAATTCTATTCTTTAATAAGAAAATATATAACACAGTTAAAAATCTCTAAGGAAAGACACTAAATAAATCTCCAATGTTTGCTATATTATTACTTCATAACATTTATATACCTCGGAAATTATAGTAATAGTAGTCAAAGGGTAAGTTTATTGACTGTAAACGGTTTACATCTAGTCTCTAAGGTATTTCCTCGACTGTAGAGTTTCCACTGCCCTGTAATGTTATATTCAAGGTACATATACATTCACCATAGAACTTGGAGACTTGGAATTTAAATGCTATTGTGTTTGGAGGCTACTTTCTCTATTGTCTTGCATAGATTTTAGTAGATCTGAGAGTGTCAAGTAACTTGCAGTTCTTTCAAGATAATGATCTTAAAATTTTCAAATTAAAATAAAAACACCTGTGAACTTCCTTTTCTAGGAGCAATAGAGTAAGTGATACTACATTTGCCATTCCTCTGTAAATAGCTAGAAAAAAATGAACAGATATATGGAAAAAAGAGTGATCATTTATAAATATGTTGCCAAACAGAAAGATGACTTTTTTTCCTTTTAATAGATAACTGACATTTGAAAGCAAAGATACCAATACATTGAAGTGTTCATAACAAATCTAGAAAAAAGTGTGTAACAAATAAACTACAGAGTATAAAAACAGATTGTGAGATTCATATATATATACATATATATGTATATATATGAAATGGTTTAATATAGTTTGAGAGAAGTCTATAAAAGATAAAGGTACATATTATAAACTGAAGAATCACACAAAATTTTTTAAAAAGATAAAGTAAGATAAAGATAAGGTAAAAAAGATCTAATAGAATATGAAAATATGCTCAATGAAACCAAAGAAGTCAAGAATAAAGTAATAAAATGAAAAATAATAACAGATAAGTCACATAGAAAACAAATATGAAAGAAAGACTTGCAACCAAGTGCATTGATAATTTCATTGAATGTACACACTCTAAACACATGAAGTGAAAGCCAGTGGTTTTCAAATTGAGTAACAATTAATCGTGACCTGTATGCTTTTACAAGAAATTACTCTAAATATGAAGATAGATAAAAGGAAAGGAAGGAAAACTTATATACCATATAGACATTAATCATAAAAAGTTGGAATGACTATTCTAATATCAAACAAAATTTATTTCAATAAAAATATATAAAAAAGTAAATTTTAGAGATTCAAAAAGCTACATTTCATGATAAGAAAGTGGTAAATTCATCAAGAAGACAAAACAATTCTAAATGTGTATGCAGCTAATAATAGCATTTCAAAATAATAAGGCAAAACCTTACAGAACAAAAATGAAATAGACCCATATACAGTATAAGATTGCAACAATATCTTTCAGTAATTTATAGAATATTAAGCTAAAAATATATTGAAATGCTGTAGGAATATAGTAGCCTTGAATAACACCATCAATCATGTTGACTAAATTGAAATTTACACAGCAGTATAACCAACTTCTTTCTAGGTATGTCTGCTGAGGCAAGGGAAACAAAAGCAAAAATGAACTATTTGCTCTGTTGGTGGGAATGCAAACTGGTGCAACCACTCTGGAAAACAGTATGAAGTTCCTCAAAAAGTTAAAAATAGAACTACCCTACAATCCAGCAATTGCACTACTAGGTATCTGCCCAAAGAATACAAAAATACTCAAAGGGATACATGCACCCTGATATTTATAGCAACATTATCAACAATAGCTAAATTATGGTAAAGTTCAAATGTCCATAGATTGATGAATGGATAAAGAAGATGTGGTGTATATATGTATATAATAATAATGTTGCTAATATATAATATATAATATATAATGTATAATATATATATGTATAATAATATACAATACAATGTATACTATACAATAGTATATATACATATATATACTATATATATATACACACATACACATTACTCAGCCATCTAAAAGAATGAAACTTGCCATTTGCAATGACTTGGATGGAGCTAGAGAGTATTATGTTTAGTGAAATCAGTCAGGGAAAGACAAATACCATATGATTTCACTTATATGTGGAAAATAGGAAATGAAACAAATGAGTAAAGGGAAAAAAAGAGAGAGGCAAACCAAGAAACAGACTCTTGACTATAGAGAACAAGGTGATGGTTAGCAGAGGGGAGGTAGGTGGGTGAGTGGGTGAAATAGATGATGGGGATTAAGGAGTGCACTTGTGATGAGCACAGGGTGATATATGGAAGTGTTGAATCACTATATAGCACAACTGAAACTAATGTTACACTTTATGTTATGTAACTGGAATTCAAATTAAAACTTAAAAAAAAGGGAATATCATGAATGAACTTATGCTAATAAATTTTGTGACGTAGAAGAAATGGGTAATTAAAAAAATAAATCATCAAAACAAATACAAGAAATGGAAAATAAGAATAGCTTTACATCTATTAAAGATATTATATTTATAATCAAAAACTTTCACATGAAAGAGATCCCAGGCCCAGATAGTGTCACCGATATCATTCTGCCAACCACTTAAGGAAAAAACAATAACAACCTTCAATAAACTTATCAGAAAATAGACAGGAAACACTCCATAACCCACTTTATGAAGCTAGCATTATCCAAATATCAAAATCAAAAAGAGACATTTTGGGGTGCCTGGGTGGCTCAGTCGGTTGAGTGTCCTATTTCAGCTTAAGTCATGATCTCATGGTTCATGGGTTTGAGCCCTGCATTGGGCCTCTGTGATAACAGCTTGGAGTCTGGAGTCTACTTCGGATTCTGTCTCCCTCTCTCTCTGCCTCTCCCCTGCTCGTGCTCTGTCTTTCTCTCTCAAAATTAAATAAACATTAAAAATTTTTTTTTTAAAAAGGAGACATTTTGAAAGAAGAAAAATAAGAAGGGGAGCAGGAGGAGAATAAAAGAAAACCAACCCGTATCTTTATAGAATCAAGATGAAAAAATCCCTAGCAAATGTTATCAAATTATATTCAGCAATATGCAAAAAAGATAATAAATTATGACCAAGTGAGATTTATCCTAGAAGTTCAAGGTTCGTTCGACATTCTGAAAGCAATTGATGTAATTTAGTACCACAGACAAGAAAATCTGTAGGATCATCTCAATAGAAGCAGGAAAGCATTTGACAAAATTCAATACCCATTCCCAGTAAAACTCTCAGGAAACCGGAAATAGAAGTAAATATTTTTAACTTGATAAAAAGTATTTACAAATAAACTTGTACATAACATCTTAAGGGAATGTTAACATGGGGAAATTTAAGAAATATGTATGTAAAGTAGTCATAGTGTGACCTACAGCCCCTCTCAGGGATTGCTTCATCGGTGCCCTCAGCCTGGAACATTCCCCTACATGGAAGTTTAGTGCTGAGCTGTCACTTAGCCCCATAGTTTCCCTAAGAGAAAATTTCCCCCTGTTTTGGATATGCAGTGAACTTCCTTGTATTGCTTACATACGTGCATTATGTGGTACCTGGCCATCCTCACCAGTGCATCTGTCTCCCACAGGAAGGGGACAGGGTCTTTGCCTGCAGCACAAAAGGGTGTGTGCAGCCCATTGCCCTATATCTGCTATCGGGAGGAACCCACTGGCCATGGGAGACTGGCACACACAACAGATGCTGACCTTTCTATGTCTACATTGTACTTTCTCTGCAAAAAGCATTGTTGCTACCATTGCTTGTCTGTTGAGTCTTCCTCAGCAACGCTGACCCTGTAGAAGATGTAAGGAGCAAGTATGTGGGCTCCTAGTTCTGATGGTTGGCATTGTACTCTTTGCTATCCTTCACATGGTAGAGATCCTAACTTTGGATTGGTAACTGGATCTTTATGCTCTACAAAATGGGGAAGACCCACTCGTGGGGAAACAACGCTTTCCTAAAAACAGGAACAAGCCAAAAATGTCAACTCTCACCATTTCTATTCAACACTGTACTGGATTGTCTTACCCGGTACAGTAAGGCAGGGAAAAGACATAAAAGCAAGTTTGTATTTTCACAGAGAACATGAATGGGCATATAGAAAATCCTAAGGACTGTTCACACAAAACTATTAGAACTAATAAGTGAATTTTAAAAGTTTACGGCATCAAAATCAATAAACGCACATCAATTATATTTATATATATATACTTTCAGCAAATCACTGTGAAATCAAATTGGAAAATATTGTTTAAAATGACATCAAAACTCTGAGATAATTTAGCAATAAGTTTAACAAAATGTATGACCTGTGCACTGAAAACTACAAAAGAGAAATTAAAGAAGGCCTAACTGCCCATGAAAAAGAGAATTCAATGTCGTTCAAATGTCAGTTCCCCCCAAATTGAGCTACACATGCCACTGTATCCAAAACAAAACTCCAGCAGACAACATTGTAGACTTTTGATAAGCTACTTCTAGAATTTATATGGAAATGTAAAGGACTTAGAAAAAGTGAAACTACTTTAAAAAAGGAACAGTGTTTACACTTAATATAAAGCAGAATCATCATGGCAACCTTTTACTGACATAGTATCGAGGAATAGATCAATGAAACAGAAGAGATAGTTTAGAAATTGGCCAATACGTATATGGTCAATTTGTTTCTAGCAGAAGTTCTAAGGTAATTCAATGGGAGAAAAAACATCTTTGCAACAATGGCTGCAGGAAAACTGGAAATCAATATGGAAAAAGAAAATCAACCTCAATCTTTACTTCACACTAAATACAAAATTGATTCAAAATGAATCATAGACGTTACTGGAAATGCCAAAATATCAATCCTCTGGAAGAGAACATGTGACAACATCTTTACAAATATGAAATTGGAAAATATTCTTAGGACATAGAGGCATTAAATATAAAAGAAAAAAGGTAAATTGAGTTTCATAAAAATTAAAAACGTTGCTCTTCAAAAGATATAATTAAAAAACATGAAAGATCAAGCCACAGACTGGGAGGAAATATTCACAGTATGCATTTTATACCACTCAATAATAAGAAAAAGTCAGCCCAATTAAAAATAGGCAAAAGATTTGTACAGACACATAAAAAAGGCAGAAATATAAATGACCAATAAGCATATTAAAGGTATTCACACATCATTAGTCATTAGAGAAATTCAAATTAGTTCTACAATGTTAAATGATTGACCCACTAGAATGGCTAAAATTAAAAATGTCCTAGCAATTCCACTCCAAGGGAAGTATCCAAGATAAATTATAACATATGACCATAAAATCTTTTCATAGTAGCTTTATCACCATAGCCAAAAACTAAAAACAGTCTATATAGTAATGGGTGAATTTGTACATCTCTTAATTTAGGGCAGTGAAACTATTCTGTATGATACAGTAATGGTGGATACATGCCATTATAAATTTGTTAAAACCCATACAATGTACAACATAAAGAGTGAAACCTAATATAGGTTATGGGCTTTAGCTAATAATAATTTATCAACCAATATTTGTTCATCAATTGAAACAAGTATACCACACTAATACTGGGTGCTAACAATGGGGGAAAGCAAGTTTGGGGGGAGTGTGAGAAAGGCATGGGTAGCAAGGAATAAAACATTATGCTGAATGACAAACGCCAGATATAAAAGCATACATAGTGTATTATTCTATGTATATGACATTTAAAACAGGCAAAACTAAATTACAGTGACCGAAATCAGATTACTGGCTGAATATGGCTAGCTGACTCTCTGTGTGTGTATATGTGTGTGTGTGTATGTGTGTGTGTGTGCGTGCGCGTGCACGCGTGTGGTTTGCCAGTAAAAAAAACAAAAATTCTTTTAGAATGATAGAAATGTTTTATATCCTGACGCAGCAGGATTTACAGGAGTGTATACATGCAAAATTCACCAACCTGCATATTAAAATGAGTACATTTTTAAATGTAAATTATACCAATAACAATGATTTACAAAATAAGTGAACAAACCATCCAATAAACAAAAAACAAATAGACAAAAAGTCATTTAGGTCCACGAAAACCAGACTGAGCAACTAATTCACAGGCTGTCATCTCGGGCTTATTTCATCTAAATGTTCTGTAAAATTCTGAATCAATAGACTGTAAGTAAATATCATCACAGATATAGGTACTCCAAAGGAAAAAATGCTTCACATTGGTCACAAGGCATTCTTGATGTGAGTAGACAAATTATTATTACAAATTTAACCCTAAGTAAAAACAAATTAGCAAATTACATGGGTGTTATGTTAGAGATGTCAGTGCAATCATTCAATTATTTATTTAATATTTATTAACCACTTATTCTGTGCCCAAGCACAGACATTCATATTCACAATAAAGAGGGTGAGAAGTGAGTAAACAGACTGCTGTAATGCAATGCAGTAAAGATAAATAATCCTTCCTCATGAATGAGGAAGAGCGAGTATGGAAAATACGCAGCCATCTGACATCTGAATTTCGAGTCTATGCCAGATACTGCTCTCAGAAACTTACCTTTCTGGGGATAGAAATACCAGATTATCAAAATGTTGTAAATTAAGAAAGCGTTGTGCTAAGTGCAATATGTGGTTTTTTTTTAAATCATTCGAAATCTCAAGCTACTTAAATTGTCTAAATAAACTATTCAGGTGATTATCTGCATTAGTTGCAATACTCATGGTCTTATTTTAAGATTTTAAAGCTTTACTGAATGGTCATTGGATAAATAAAACATTTCTGTGAAGTTTGCCAAAAAACTTATGTATGAGACCTCTTGTCAGAATTTCTGCTAACTATATTTATAACTCTATCACCGTGGCTATCATGGCGGTCACATATTGTGTCAGTGTCTTAACTGCTTGGGAAATCTCTTCCTCCTTTCTTGTTATTAAGGTCTTGAAAAGTGTTGAAGTTTCCACTTTCAGTATTTTCCCTCTATTCACTGAAGAATTTCTTTTCTTTTTTCTTTTCTTTTCTTTTCTTTTCTTTCTTTTCTTTTCTTTTCTGTCCTCTCCTTTCCTTTCCTTTTCTTTTCTTTTTTCTTTTCTTTTCTTTTCTTTTTTTTTTTTTTTTTTTTTTTAGAATTTCTAAGCTAGGCAGTTCCTGTCTCCTGGCACATGTACCAATTGAGTCTTCCCACTACATTTGGCATATTTGAATGATCCTAAAGGTGAGGGGTGTGTGTGTGTGTGTGTGTGCATGTGTGTGCGCGTGCGCAAGCATTGTCCCCACACAGCATGTCATTTCGATACAACAGAATTTACTTTGAACCATAGTGATCCCGCTGAAAGCTCCATCATGAGGGGCTCGCCGGATTAACAGAGAACTAAACCTGCATTTTAAATGCTGATGCTAATTTGCAGTTGACCTCCCTTTCATCAGATTTCTTCCACATGTCATCTTCAGGAAGAGTATATATACATAATCAAATTATACTACAGGTTATAGAAACATGAAATTGCAAGAATTTTTCAGGCCTCTTGTTTAATATAAATCCCCAATAATATCCCTTACTGGTAGGTATAACATTTCAAGTTTTGTGGCTGAGAAACCAGGTGTGCATTTCAAAAGACTCATGACAGAATTTATAAGAAAGACCCTTAGGTATGGGAAAAGAAACCACGTCTTAGGCATTAGCTAAAATCCAAAATTAAAAAAAAAAAGTACTGTCATTTTGAATGATGGGATCATTTATGATAACATTCCCCTTGAGGTCATTCAGAAGCCACAAATCATATTAGTTGTATAGCTTTCTAGTAAACTCCTCATGTTATAAGTGAAATTTAGGAGGTGAAAAATGATAGCGGTTGCCAGGTGGGAATGTGGAAGGTGAATTGTTCTCATCTTGCCTTTCCTTGCTAAAAGGCAATGGAACCTGGTTTTGTGTGATGGCTAAGGTCTCCTCTGGTCTTACATGGCAAACATTTTGTGTCCATGGTTCCATCTGTGTGTCCTATGTGTTTATAAAAGGCCTGAGTCTTTTAAATAGTTCTAGAAGGAAATAATCTAAGCATTCGCCTTCATGACTATTGGTTTTTATAAGGACACTAGCTATCTTAACTTATCCTTATGTTTCCATCTTACCTTTGTGTTACCTCCAGATACTTCATTATGTTGTTTTTTAAAAAACAAGAGATATTATACTATAATACAATTCAATTATTGAACTCAGGAAACTAACATCATCACATTACTGTACTATATCTAATCTATAGTTTCTATTTGCATTTTGTGAATAACATCAATGTTGTCCTTTATAGCAAAGTGATTTCTTCTAATTCACTATCAGATCTAGGGGACCATGTTTCATTTAATTGTCGTGTCTCATCTGAACCACTTCCGCAACACTTTGTTGTTTCATGATTTTGACATTTTTGAAGTGTACAGATACAATTTTTTTAAGAATGCTGCTCAGTTTGACTTTGTTGTTTCTTCATGATTAGATCCAGGATATGCATTTTTGTCAGAAATACAACAGAAATGATGTGTAGGCATATGGCCATCCAGTTATCCCATTATTAGTGACGTTAATTTTGGTCACTTGGTTAAAATGGTGTCTATTGGGTTTTCTCCACTATTAAGTTACTACTTTTTCCTTTGTAATTAATCTATAACTTGTAGAAAGATACTTTGAGGTTATGTAAGTTTCTCATTATTCATCAAACTTTCACCCACTAATTTTACCATCTGTGTATAGTTTTTGTTTTTTTTTTTTTTTTTGCTTGAAACAGTTATTACTATGGTGGTTGACAATTAGTAATACTTTAATTCCATTATTTCCACTTATTTTATTACATGGCATTTTACTGTAAAGAAAACTGTCCTTCTCTCTCCCCTATTAATTATTAAAATCAGTTTGGTCCTATGGATCCCCATTTTCTTCTAATAGACATAGCACATTACAACCATTATTTATTTTGATGCTTAAAATGACCCAGGTTTGGTCATTGGGAATCCCTTCAGGTTAACTCCTGTGATCCTTCTGACAGAGCCCTATCATTCTTTAAGGAATTGATTACTTTCTGGCACACCAAGATATTTCAGGTTTATCTTAAATATCCTAGCCCCAGATACGGAATAAGTATTTCCCCAAGGAGTTGGGCTTCCTTTTAGCAAATGTTAGTATTTAAAAGCCAAGATTGAGGCTTGAGGTGTCAGCTGAACTTTAAATGATCTTTTACCAATCCTATGTGGGCTCGTAGGACAGATGATAATTCTGAGTCACTGATCAAGTCTATGCCCACTTACCTATTCTTCCCTATGTGCTTTCTCTAAGGAGTGCATTGTGGTAAAGCCTGAGAGCAGGAAAGGGAATCTGAGAGGGATCAGTCGTGAGGCTTTGTCCTCCTCTGAGGACATAATGTAGAACAAAGACATCCATAAGAGGCACTACAAGCTTCTACCTATAGAAGACAGAGTACACAACTAGAGGGTTGGGAGAAATCCACTGGAGGCCATCACGCTCTCACCTACAAATGACTGGTTGAGCAAGAGAACTGGAAAAACCCTTCTGTGCTGCTCTAAATTTTCTAAGGCAGGGGCAGGGCAAGAAATCTACAGGAAATACCACCTACACATTTTGGGTCTTCACAGGGTCTGATACCTGCCACCAAATACAGAGACAGGCCAGCAGAGCAAACTGCAAAGTGGCAGAAAGCCTGGGTCAAGACTGAGGAGCAAAACAAAACTCCACTTACCCAGAAAGCTGGCAATAGGAGTGAAAAGCAGAGAGAGAATGGGCAGAAGAAATATTTGAAAAGATAATGGCCAGGAACTTAACCTAATCAAAACTGCAACTCACAGGGGCGCCTGGGTGGCTCAGTCAGCTGGGTGTCTGACTCTTGGTTTCAGCTCAGGTCGTGATCTTGAGGTTTCATGGCTTCGAGGCCCACATGGGGCTCTGCACTGACAGCTTGGAGCCTGCTTAGGGTTCTGTCTCCCCCGCCCCCCGCCCCACTCCCACTCGTTTTCTCTTTCTCATTCTCTCTCTCTCCTCAAAATAAATAAATAAATAAGCTTTTTTAAGTTTATTTAACTAAAAAAAAAAAAAAAGAACTTCAACTCACAAACCCAAGGAGATCAATTGAACTTTAAGGAAAAGTACCAAGAAGCAGTACTGTCTAGAAAAAAATGAAATAACTTTTTAAAAGTGCTGATAGAAGATTAAAACCACAATAGCAACAACAAAATGTTAAACTACAAGTCTGTATTCAGCGAAGATTTCCTTCAAACGTTAAAGCAAAATAAAGCTAATTTCAAGCAGGAAAAAAAGAGATAAATTCTTCCTATTTGGCCTATAGTTTGAAGAGTATTAATAGCAACTATTCAGATGGAAAGGAAGTGTCATTATATTTGAATCTGTAGGCAGGAATGAAGAACAGCTGAAAGAGTGAATATTTGGGTGTATATTAAAGATACCTTCTAGTAGGTCGGTTTTTATACAGTTATGTTTGAACATTAATGACCCCCAATTCACCACACTTCCCAATGTGAATGCCCTTATGCTGTCCCTTTTCACACTGATTCTTGGCATGATCATGTGACTTTCTTTGATCAATTAACAAATATGACATTAGGAGAAGTTTGACAGGAGCTGACACACAAGGACTTGTCCTCTTGGAATGTTTCTTAGTGGAGCCCAGCTGCGTGTTAGAATAAAGTCTGGTTAGACTACTGAATAAGTCCAGGTTATGTGGAGACATACCCTGAGGTATGAAATGTCACCTCAGAAACTCCAGTTCCAGCTAAATTGACGGCAATCATCAGCCATCTGAGTGGCCCAATCCAATATCACGATGAGTGGAGGTATT
Source organism: Leopardus geoffroyi (assembly GCF_018350155.1). Lineage (NCBI taxonomy): Eukaryota > Metazoa > Chordata > Mammalia > Carnivora > Felidae > Leopardus > Leopardus geoffroyi. The sequence continues at coordinate 69,424,154 of NC_059328.1, forward strand.
GCCCAGTTGGGAACTCTCAATTCCTGACCAACAAGATGTGGAGAATCAATGTCATTATTGTATTAAGCTGCTAACTTGTTTTCCGGAAGCAGATATATCTCTATAGAAATGGAAATATATGATAAGATTTTTATCTTACTCATGAAGTCATATATATTATTTTAGGTAGATTGTTCTAACATAAGGATGAACATTTTAATCATAGGTAACTATTAAAATTACAAAGAATTTTAGCCAAAAAAAAAAAAATGGAAGAGATAAGATCGAATGCTAAACCATTCCCAATTAATTCAAACAAAGGAAGGGAAGGACAATTAATAATAAATGGGACAAGAGGGGGAAAAAAAAAACATGGTAGATTTAAACACAAAATGTCCATTATACCGTAAAAATAAAAGAATTGAACACTCGAATCGGAGGTAGAGAATGTAAGATCAGACAAAAAGAACCCATTTAGATTCTGTTTATAAGAAATAGTTGTGGATGACAATAAGAAATACATTATTTGAACATATTGAATAAAGCTAATGCAGTTATTTGTTGGAAATTTATATTCTAAGATGCTTTTAAGAAAAGAAGACAGGCTAAAAATAATGAGCTAAACATCCAGCTTAAGAATTCCAAAAAAGGAAAAACAAGAAGTCCAGAGAATGTAGAAGGAAGGAAATAATAAAATAGGAAACAAAAATACATCAGAGAGAATCTAGAGTGTGGCTCTTTGAACAACTAAAAAATTTTACAAATCTCTGCAACACTGAGCAAAGATCAGCAATATTAGGAATAAAAAGGGAACAAGCCCAGAATAAAGGAACACTTTCAAAAAAGGAGAAATATGGTGAATAACTTTTGGCAACTCACTGGACAAGTCAGGTGAGATGAAAATTTTCTAAAACCTTATAAATGACTAAACTGAATCAAGATGGTCCAGAAGACCCTAGTGGACTTGTAACCATTAAATAAATGAAATCATGAATTAAAATCTAACCTCAAAAATAAACAAACCAATTGGACACCTATAAAGCCATAACACCAGTTAAGGCAGTATGATACTGGTACAGGGATAGGGAGGGGAACCTATGAACCAAAACCTATGAATCTCAAACTGACCCCCGAACAGCAATACCGCCAGGGAACTGACTAAATGCCTGAGGTCCAGGCAGCAAGCCGACCACCGTGCACAATGGAAACACCAACATTTTGAATCAGGCAGGATGGCTTGCACTGCTAAGCAACCTTGGGCATGTCCCAGCTCATTTCCTCCAGTTTCCTCAGTTATAAAATGGGATATTAAATTGCATGCCTTGCACATATTGAGTGAAAGGGTTTGAGAAAGAATAAGTACTTAACACATTCTTTAAAAAGTGCTGTTACTGTTCTCCTTCAACTGACATCACTACACATTAAAACAAGAGGCTGCGTTATAGAAAATGAGGTAGGGAAAAAAGGGACATTCACATCGGTAACTATGTTCTTTTCTTGCCCGTGCATTTTCTCTCTTCCTTTATGTTTTTGAAGTTACACTGGTTTTGAAAAATTAAAGTTGGTGATGTAAAACCTATATCTGGCCTCGAAAAAGAGCTAGTTTTCTCTCCGTGTCCTTTTTCATTCCTCCCTTGCTTCTTTTTCTTTCGAAAAGAGTGATTGCCACAATATTCATTAAAACCATGCAGCAAAGTGATGGTATGAAAGTATGCCTTAGGCAAGGGACAGAGGGACTCCGAGAAGTCTCACAGGGCATAGTACAATCCAGGAAGCTGTTTTAATGCCAACTTCTTTGCGTGTTAAAATATTCCCAGTTGATAGTTGAGATAATGACTTGCAATGACTCTTCTAATTAATTAATTTTTGTTTGGAGTTTCAAAAATTATATCTTTTGTTTTGAAAAGCCCCAGGGCATGAGTGGATTTTTTAAAAAAATCATTAATTACATATTCTAAACAACTAACAGTCACATTAGTAAAAGGAAGAGGAAAAAGTAAGTTCTCAGGAAAACACTCAGTAGACAAACTATCTTGTGCATCAGGATCAGAAATTGTCAGCTTGCTTAATATTCAATACTGGACACCTATTACTGTGGCAGGGAAGTCTATGCAATAATGATAGAATTCTGAGCTATTCAGCAATTCTTGAGGTCCTAAGAATGCCAAATGTTCATGTGCCACTCTTTTGATAGAGTTATAGAGACCTGGAATTAACCTTATAAAGACATTCCTGTTTCTTCATGACAAGGATAGAGTTGACATCTTGTGACTTACCATTATCTGCTTTGTGAGTGTTAGCTTTTTCTAACAAGCTGAAGCGGGGAATTTTCCAAGTACATCCAAATTATATTCAGTCATATTTGCTTTTGTGAATAGTAGCTATGACATTTCTACCAGGCAGTTTAATATGCCACAGTAAGATTAATGAGCAAACATCTAATAAGTTTATCATTATTATTATTAATTATCATGTTCCTCTTTTGGTTAACAAAATGAAATGATGTAGTGCTACAATTTTTTCCCCACATTAATTCACCTTCTCATTTTCTTCCTACTAATTTTCTCTTGCCCTGCAACTCCCACCCAATACATAGAGAATAAAGAGAGAGAGAGAGAGAGAGAGAGAGAAAGGAAACTAGCACATATTCTGTACTTACTATATACAAGGAACTATGTTCCTTTCATTTTGGTTATCTTTTAATCTTTGAAACAACTCTATCAGATAATTGATCCATTCCTCTTGCCAATGAAACAAATAAGACTCAGAGAGGTTATAGCACTCTCCAGTGCCACAGAGCTAATAATCAGTACAAGAGAACTGGAGTCTCAAATTATGAGATGGCAAAGCCCAATCTTTGTTATACAGTCGCTCATTTCACATCACCTATTTATTGTGAGATATCATATAACGTCTCAAACGTTAACATCCTATGGATCCTACTTTCTGACTTTGAACTTCAGCAAACTTTAAGCAAAGAACAATCACTCGCACTTCCTGTATGCCAGGTGAGGTTTACTTTCTAAGGGTAGGCCTTTGAAATTGGTAGTTTGAGTATCTTCTTTGTTTTAAAGTTGAGGATAAAGAGCTACAAAATAAGTAAGAAACTTATCCAAGGTTACATGGGTAGTAATATATTGAAGCCAGACTTGATCTCTTAACTATTGTGTGATATACTGCCTCTACTGTATAATACAGCAGAAAGATAGTTTCAAAAGTGGACGAGAATTTTAATTTTCATTTCCCTGCATATTATCTTAATTATCATCTTTCTGATAAGATATATAATATCTTAGCATCTAGGTGGGGTGGCTCAGAGTTGCCGCAGGCTTATCCTCATTTGGAGCATTGGAACCACACTGGTTCCTTCAATAATTACGCTCACAGTTGAAGCTAGAAGAATATTCGAAACTCAGGTAGACTTAGATAAAGGCACAAGGGTACATGAAAAATAACTCTATAAACTGACCTGATGCCAGAAGCAGAATTTCATATTTTAGATTTTTAAGCTGTTACCAGAATAGTATTCCCCCCACATTATTGAGAAAATAAAAATGGGTTCTATCTTTCTAACAATGAAATAAATATTTTAAAAATATTTTTAAAGGTATTTTTAACAAAGTGCATACTTCACGCGTTTTGAATGTAAAAAGGATTCTGAGTTATCCAATAGCTGATGATAAATATCATTATTTTGGTGATTTTTTTCCTCTTTCTTTCTATATGCAATTTATAGTGATGGAATGATACCGAATGTGTTGTTCTGTTTCGCGCTTTGTTTTTTCAATTACTGTTCTAACATATGGATATTCTTCTGTGTTTAGTTTATCTATTGCTACATAACAAATTACTTCAAAACCTAGTAGCTTTACACAGTACATTGTTTTTTAAGCAAAATCTCTGGGTATCGGGAATCCTTAGTTTTGCCTGGTGGTTCTGGTTCAGGATTTCTCACGAGGTTGCAATCAAGATGTCAGCCAGGGTGGCCGCTATGTGACAACTTCACGGAGACTACAGGATCGGCTTCAAAGATGGCCCTCTAGCAAGAGCTGTTGGCAGGAAGCCTCAGTTCCTCACTGGCTGCTGGCTGGAGGCCGCCGTTCTTCCCTAGGAGGGCTTTCCTGCATGGCCACTCAAGTGTCCTCACCACATGTCAGTTGGATTTCCCCAGACTAATCAAAGAGTACAGAGATGGAAGCTGCCATGTCTTTTAGGGCCTAGCCTCAGAAGTCCCCCTCCATCATCTCTGCACTCTGCTTTTGGTTACAGAAGTCAGCTCTGTTTAACAGGGGCGGGGCCTACACAAGAGTATGGATACCAGGTGCCAGGATACAGAGTTCACTGTGGCCCAACTCGGAGGCTAGCTATGATGCTATTATTAATAATTAAAAAAAAAAAACGCAAAACAAAACACTTCAATATGATGGTGTAAAGAAGCGTCTTGTTTTCCTGGAAATGTCTTCTCAAACCTACAGCTGAAAACAAAGGCCCATAAACACATACCATTTTGGATTCAAGGAACATCCAGATCTTGACAAGAGACTTCCTGCCTTCCATAAGTCCTTTGAGAACTGTTGTTGCTCACAACTGCTACCAATGTCTACCATACCCTTCCCCCATTATTTCTCAGTACCACTGCATTATCCCCCAGAGGACTGGCCCAAGGGAGCACCACATTAAAGATGGGGTGGGACCCTTGTACCCAAGGCTGTTGGGTCTTCACTTACCCCTAGCGAGTGCTTAGGGAACAACAAACAGAAAAGGAAGACTTCACTTCATGTCTTCCTCTTCTCCCCATCCTAACCCTCCCCAAACAAGAAATAAATTCAAGAGGAGGAAAGGTGTGTGTGTGAAAGTAAACCAACATCTGTGTGGGGGTGTCCTTTGGAAGTGTTCAGTGAAATTACAAATGATATGCATGTATTTTGTATCAACATGCATTTATTCTGAGAAAGAGGCACACACCCATCATTCTGTTGTTTTAAAGTCTCAATTAGAACTCAGACTGTGACGCTATAGAACAAGAAACAGAAAGAATTTATAAATGTGGTAGTAAGAAAATATTTCCCCCTTAAATCCACTCCCCAATGCATCCTCTACAGGAAATCACTTGGCAACTCTTCTGAACGTCAAGCAAGAAACAGACATCATATTATCTGTTGCAGATATATTAGCTTTAATCTGTTTCATAATCTTGCATTGATCAAAAAACTACAGAAATTTAGATTATTTTTGCAGAGAGAGCTAAAGGGACATTGGGATTGAGGTCACCGAGGAAGTAGCGTGTATGGCTGATTTTTAACTACTTCCAGCCAAAACTGTGGACTTATTAAAGGTATCTTGTTGGAGGCAAGGTTCTAGTAAGGGATAGTATAGGGATACTGTCCTGAATCTCTGGGCCAGGGCCTTAGTAGTTAAACTTTTGAGTTCCTGAAACACAATGTCCAATAATTTGGTTATTTCACATTTCAAAACTGAACTCTTCTCAACTATCAGAATGTTAATTACATGCATACTGACAGACACAAGAGGGCTCCAGAAATGGCTTTTACTCCAAAAAGCCAACAGAGGTCAATGGACAAGTGGACACAAGGCAATTGGGAATCTAAACGCAAATCATGAAATATTGAGATAAGGTTTTCTTTATTTTATTAAATTTGTCTACCTCTAGTTTCAATTTTTGCATTTTTAGCGTATTAAATATGTAAAAAGGTATTTTCCTGAGACAGAAAAAGCAATGATAATAATTGCAATCACTAATACAATGCCAACTACATGCAAGGCACTGTTCTAATTGCTTTACGTATATTATCTCATTTAAGCCTGCCAAAGACCCATGATGTTTAACCCTAATTTATAGATGAATAAAGTCATGGAGGAGGCATGGAGTGATTAAATGAGTTGCCCAAGACTGCACAGCTGCTAAGGAATGGAACTGGGTTTCAAAAGATGGGTGAGTAAGGGTCCAGAATCCAGGTTCTGAAGCACCCCTTTATGCTATCTCTTCATTACTGAAAAAGTGAGACATATCAAACATGTAACCCTCTTGTAACCCAGTTCATGTGATGATGAGCAAAATGTTCACAGTGGCCAAATATTCAATGTCTTATTTTGCCATATTTAGAACATTTTAAAACACTTTGGACAAAAATGATGTATTTTGATGTACGCATCTATGACTGATGCATAGGTGTATAATGTCTTTCTCTTAGGGACCAACACCTGTAAAGGAGATGCTCTACTTTCCTCCCAACTACCCCTCCCGCCTATGTACAGAACAGCAGCAGAGGATTTGTTCCAGAGGGAATGAATTCTTGAGCCAAAAATAGTTCATTTTTTTCTGTTGTACCCTTTTGCATGAAGTCACTAATTTGAGGATGAATGCCTTTTTGTTTTCGTCAGAGCAGCCTAAGGAAATTTCAGTACTAGACAGTACTTGGATTTGTCTTCCCTCAGACTCTGAACTTGCAAATGAGGGCAAATATACAAATCATTACATTTAAGAGAAGACAGATCTCTTATCAGTGTCAAAAAAAATGGAAACTAAAAGCTCATAAAAATGCTAATGATCATATCTTTCCCACATGCTCTGGTTCAGTACAAACTTTCTTTTTGATAACACCATAGAATGCTCTCCTTCCTCTTGCCTGTTAATCTCCATCTCTCAGTGTGAATTTAGAGCAAATAACATAAATCTATAAAAAGATACTCTGCATCCTCTTCCAAATATAATACTTGGATAATAATGCAATTGTTGGGCAAAGTAGCATGCTTTGCTCATTAGCAATGAACGCAGATGTGAAGGCTTCTCTGTCCCAGCCTTCTCCTCCTTCTCATTACTGTCCTCCTGCGTCAGTGCCTGTAAGCCTGCTGAGCATGTGTGGCAGAGTGGAGGCCAGCTCTGTGCACCTGCAACCCGTCTCTGTCCTTTGCTTATGCTAGAGTTTCTTGCAGTCTTTCCTTAAGTACCAGTCAAGGAGAATTGGTTTTTCCAATTGTACAGCTGTTGTCAACCCCACAGCTATAAGCCTGAGTTTGCTTAAGTGAATAAATACAGCCTTGTGCACTGAGGCTACCAGATCCGCTGAGAAGAAATCTATGGCCTTGTCATTTACATACAGACTAGTTCTACCTGTTTGAGTAATACCCATTGACCAAAGTAGAAAAACATAACGCAAAGTAATCAAAGGCACATAATTAACTACGAAGCATGGGAAAGCCACAGGATAATTTTTAATGATTCCCAGCAATAAGTCTTTTCCCTAGACAATGGGTATTGTCTTGTTCCATGAAAGAGAGAAACTTACTAATTCACAGTTAACCTATTTTTGAGCATAACCTCCTATAAGTGACATCAAAAAACCAGAATGACTATTTATGTCTACGTCAGATGATAAAAAAAGTATCTGCTTACAGAAAAATGAAAAATGTTTGAGGACGTTTGACCTGCTTTTATCCAGGAATTAAATTTGTCAACTACACTTTAAAAAGCTATAAAAATGTAATGACAAAACAATAATTATGCTGCAGCTAATGCAATATGTCACTACAAAATTGAGTACAGAGAGTTATTCGAACTTAATATTTTTGCTTTTGTTAAATTTTTTATTAAAAAAAAGACTTACTGCAAAACAAAACAGCAATTTAAAAATACTATATATGGTTTTTTTATGGCTCCAAAAGATCATTTACAACCTTAATCAAAAAGCATTTTTACATAAATATATGATTCTAATTTTGTGGAATTTTTTTTTCTTTGTCCCATTTCTAATATCAGAAAAACTGTATGGGTCAGAGAAGAGCTACTGACTTATTCTAGCTAATGCTGCCCTCGGTGAAATGTAGTTGGAGATTTAAATTTCCAAGTATTAAGAAAATACAATTTCCTAAAATGAAACCTACTAGAAACACGGCTTCTATAACTAGAAGTTGTTAGTTGGAATATTAAATATGCTTTCTATAGTCAACACTTGGCAATCTGTATGCCGTCAGATCCCTTCTGTCCTTTGACAGGCTCTGTGGCTTTCTTGTTCCGTTTGTGCTGCCGGGTCATATTTTCCCCATTTCTCTGTTGTTCCCTAATTTCCTAAAGATTTCTTTAATTCCTTCCCTAGGAACACAAAGCAGAGCTTGTCTGCTTGCTTGGCAACTGACCCAATCTTATATATTGGGTGGGCATCTGTTGGCATCAAAAATAGAACTCGTAAAGGCTTTTTTAATCTGAACACTAGTATTGTTATCTATGGATGGTTCTGTAATTAACTCAGGTGTTATCAGTTGAGAAACTTCCCTGGATACGGGAATGACCAATAGAACAAAACAAAATAGCAAGCTATAGCTTGCTTTTAGCAGGTATGGTATGTTTTTGAAGCCAGAGGATTCTCAGCAATAAATACTACACAGAGTCTCAAACTTGCAGTCAGGCATGAGGTTGCATCCGCTGGCTGACGTTCAGTCCGTTCAGTGGAAGACCAGCTTCAAATAGCTCCAGTGATCTCTGACCCTTGGTGTTTGGACGTGTGGAGTTCCCTCCCACACTGGCCCAGAAGTGATCTGTGTGCCCAACACAATATGGCAGAAGTGATAGCGTGTCACATCTGAGAGTAAGTTGTGAAAAACAGTGTCTGGATCTCTCTCAGATCACTTCCTTTGGGAAAATCAAGCTGCCATGTGATGAGCAAGCAGCCTTAGTGTAAGGCCCACATGGTGAGAAACTGAGTGAGGCCACTGGCCAATAGCGACATGAGAGCATTTGGAAGCAGATCTTCCAGAACAATCAAACCTTTTGATGACTCCATTTCCAGCTGGCATCTTGACTGCAACTTTATGAAAGACCCAGAGTCAGATACCTACTGTTTGTGCATTCCCAGACTCCTGACCCAAAGAAACCATGTGACATAGTAAATGTTTGTTATTTTAAATTGCTGGAATTTGGGATAATTTGTTACACAGCGACAGGTAGCCAACAGACTGTCTACTGCTAGGTAGATGGGACAAGGTTCACTTTCTTGGCTATAGGAGTTAGCAATTCAATGTTATATGCCACCAAGTGAGCTGGGCCCAGGGCAATACTCCGTGCAGAAGAAAAACAGAGCTGCAGGTCTAGCTGTGTTTCCCAGGGTGGAACCAACATGCACCAGTTGCTGAATTAGTCTCTGTAAACATATTAACTCATGTGGGTTCACTCAAAGCAGTTTAATGAAGGAGGTTTATTTTCTCATTTTTGCACATGAAAAAAGCAAGTCACAGGTTGTCACTAAGTCTGAGAACACAAAGAAAGTGACAGAGCCATTAATTCAATCTTACTTCCCTGTAACCTTAAAGAGCAGACCCTTCAACTGGCATAGTTTGTAGCCTCTGATAATTGCTAACATTTACGGAGCTCAGTATGTGCCTACTACCACACCACCTCTCTCTCTAGCAACAAAAGAATCTCCTCGAATCCTAAAATCCCCTGCAAGGTAGGTATTACTTCTGTAAATAAATGAATAAACAAACAAACAAACAAACAAATAAATGGAAAGGGCCTTTCTAGAGTGTACATATTAACATGGGAAAAGGAATGATTTTAAGAATTCATCTCATTTGGCAGGCTCTCCCCTAAGAATACCTCTCAGCTACCTGCTTATTTTGTTATTTCTCCAAATTAAAGACTCTTATGCTGCTGTTAACAGGTTTATCAGAAGGATTACTTCCTTTTCTGAACCATTCACTCTTTTCCTTTTCATTAGCTTGGATAATGAAACATTACCTGTGTTCTCTCTTTGTAAACATACCTTGGAGAAAAGAATAGACCAAAACTTTTAGACGTGTCTGTGAACATTTAGACTGGAAACTCTAATGTTTTAGCATGTTTTAGCATCAGAGTATCAGGAAGATGTGTTTAGAACCAGAAAACTCATTAGCAGCACTGAAACAGACAATGAAAATAAAAGAAAGGAGCTTGGATTCAATTGATGACTGACACTTGATTTTATAATGTCCATGCTATTCAGGTGTTCTTGTTTAGTGCTGGAACTTAGGGAAGACACGGGCCATGGTATGAGGAAGGTCATCCTAGGGGACAGAGATTAAGCATGTCTTTTACCCCATCAAATTTTTTTTTCCCTGAAAACTTCACCTCTATTGAAAACAGATATTTGGCAGGGACCTACAAATGTTTAAGTTAAAAGAGATGCACAGTGAAAAAGATCACCCAGTATTAACTTTACAAGGGGCTGCTTCACATTCCTCTCAGTGTGGAGACATCACTTTGCAAGGCTACAGACACACATACACACGTGCACACACACACATTTCTGATTTCTCTTCCTTTTTTCCTCTCTTAACTTTAGAAGTAGTTGGCTTTATTCCCCCCAAAGTACACAATGAAGAGACTCTCACAAATTGTCAACACCTGGAACACATTTTCTCTTGGCAATGGGCAAATAAGTATCTTTATTCCGAATGGGGAAAGAGATCATACCTCTGTCATGCCTGACTTGAACATTTACTTGGTACCTAGTTTCCTTAATTTCAGCGTCTAAGGATTAGACACTTTGAATATCAACATTGTTTCCCCTTCTAAAGTAAAAGTGACCTTCTGCTTTCAAAATTTTCTCCTTGCTGCAGTAGATAATGGATCCATGCAAACTTAAACTTTGATAACTTCAGAAGCACATGGGATAGAAGCAAAAGTAAATGGTTTGAGGAAGCACGACAGTAATATTCCCAACATCCGGGCTTTGATATGATGTTAACTCCAATTTATGTTTCGACTTCATTTCCCAAGTGTCAAAACACTCTTGGTTGCTGTCAAATGAGTCTAACCACCTTACTCTTAATTCTTGTCCGAGACTCGTCCAAAGAATGTTTTTGATGAGTGAATACTTATTTATAGTTCGCTACACCATTGGAACCAGTAAAGTTATCAAAATGTAAAGTGGGTTGAGAACTTAATAAACATTCTGGATATCTCAGGGTAACATGCTTTGGGCCATTTTAGGAAAATAAAACTTGCCCCACTTGAGGAAATGGGAAATTAGCCCAAGAAGCGATAGGACTGCAAAGGAGCATATCAAATGTAACTTCTTCTAATGACGCTTTATGAGACACGCAGAATTTATGTTTACCATGGCCATGGATGTTGACGGTAATGGTGTCACAAAGTTCTTATCAATGACTCAGGTAAAAGCTGATTTCAAAGCTGTCTTGCCAAATTTTCCTAATGCTGTATACTCTCCTACATGCCTGAAATGAGCATCGCTCACATTCCAAAGTAGCTCTGCCAAAATGCTGCGATAAAACTCAGGAACCCAGAAGTGCTAATCCGACAACTTTCAAAACTTTTCAGCAGTCTTATATCTGGCCTGCTCTCCTATCGTACGCCCTGGATAAACACTCTCAAATTAACCAAACTGCTCTGATAGCATTTAAAATTAGCATTATCTATTTTGAAACGGAACTCCATTTTGAAATCTACGATTTATCTACTTCTGTCTTCCGTTGACACTTCTTCACACTCGTCTACCTCTTGTTCATGTCATAATATTATTTCCGTGCATGTCTGAATCAACTCCAATAGATTATAAGCTCCTCTGTATGTTAGTCATCTTTCTATCCTCCATTGTAACCAAATAGAGCGTTTTATGCTGAAAATATGATGGAATCCTAAACATGATAGCAGATGTAATCAGCTTTATAATTGTAAAGCAGGACTTGTAATTCTATTTGTACTGCAGCCATGTAAACATCACATGCTTTCCATCAAAATAGAAAGCTAAAGTAAAAAAAAAACCATCTAGAAGTCCCAGTTTGTTTTTTTTTTTTTTTTACAAACTCAACATGTTGCGGCCAGATCTCTGCCATTTTAGTTACATTAAGCGTATTATTTATAAATGATGATGAAGATAGATAGATGATAGATAGATAGATAGATAGATAGACAAGGTACTTATATAGTACTTACTGTATGCCAAGTACAGCTGTAAGTGCTTTCCAAATATTAAGTCTCATAACAACTCTACGAGGAAGTTATTATGATTATATCCATTTAATAAATGAACACATGGGTGCACAGAGAAGTTAAGTAACTTGCCAAGGTCACACAGGTAACAAATGGAGAATGCTGGATTTGATCCCACAAAATCTGACTCCAGAGTTCTCTGTAATAACACAGAATTAAGGAAATCTTAGATATAGTATATATACTATACCAATTGAAAATAAAATAGGGCATATTGGTATCACCTTTCCTGCTCACCGGCTTCTTAGTTGTTATGTATCAGGTGGTCATTATTTCTCATCTGCATGAAAAAAGTTTATAAGGCAGAATGGAGATGGAATAAGAGAAATATCACTTGCCATTTTTTTCTTCTATGTAAACATAAATACAAACACCTAAGATTTCCTTAAATCTTAGGAAGGAAGATTCCAGAGAACAGTTCTTGACTTGAGTTGAGGCCGGGGACATTTGGAAAAATCATCTCTTTTATCCACAAGACAGACTAAAAGGTTTCACTTCTCTGTGCAAATTTCTTTTTATCTACAGTCATTTCTCAACATGGACTTTAAATACATCACTGTTGACTCTTTTAACATTAAAATCTAGTGTCTGAAATACACAGATAAGGTAAGCAGCATCCTTTTACCGAATGGATCCTGAACAGAGTGAATGTCCAGTTGGGTGAGCCAACACTTCCCTAGGTTTCTGCATTTCTTCCTGTGAAAAATGGAGACTATTAACAAGCAAATCTTCAGATATTTAACTAGGTCTGATCAAGACTAACTCTGGGTAGATACAACGAATCTGGCTGTGGATTCGTGCTAAACAGATTCGATTGATTGTACTTTTGGTTCCTCGTTGTTTGGAAGGTGAACAAAAGTTAATTAAGCATTTAGACCTATTTGCTTGGCTATAAGTGTGTTTATTATGCTCCAGCTGGATAGCACATTGTTTAGTGAGTACTTTCTTTGCATCCCTAAATCAATTCGTCTGCTAGACAAAACCCAATGATTTACCTGCTGTCGTTAATGCACTGAGAGGTCACATAAGCATTGCGTGAAGTATGCTTCCAGAGAAAGCTGATCGTTTCTGCAGGATGTCATATTAGGAGAGGAGCTTGTAAGAGCATACCTCTATTTCGTACAGCATCTGGCATTCACCCCAAGTGGCCACAGGACGCCATCCTTACGGGAAGGATGCTGTTGTATTAGGAAGTGATTTATGAACTCCATCTAGGATTTAGACAGGAAATATATTCTGATATAGACCGGAAAAACAAAGGCAATCTTTTAAAATTGACTTTAAAACAATCAAATCAGATCAAAATCCACAACTTCGACTCACCACTTTAAAAATAAAATTAACAACTTCTTATTCACCCATTCAACACTGTTTCAGGCACTGGGAATAGAATGATGAACCATAGTCAATTAAACATAAATTCTGACCTCAAAATGTTTTATTAAAAAAAATTTACGTGTATTTATTTTGAGAGAGAGCGAGCATGTGTAAGTGGGGAGGGGCAGAGAGAGAGAATCCCTAGCAGGCTCCACAGCATTGTCAGCCTGTGAGTTCATGACCTCAGCCAAAAACAAGGGGCAAAAGCTCAACCAACTGAACAACCCAGGCGTCCCTGACCTCAAAATATTTTAAAATGAACCCAGGTCTCAGACTATAAGAGTATCTAATTTTTGTTTTCTATTTTTCTAAATATTTAATATTTGAAATGTATTTTCATAATGCAGCTATTGTACAAACATTGTGTTGAGTCTGCTATATGCATTATTTTATTGTTACACATGACGATTTGTTATGTCATCTTAATTTTGCAGATCAAAGAAGTGGTGCTCAGTAAAATTAAGGAAATTTTCTATAAAACCTATAAAAAAACTTTCTATAAAATCCATCTGCCATGGACCTTGAATACCATGTTTATTTTCATTACATTTACACATGGCAATTATATTTATGCCTAAACGTTCCTTTGTATAGAGGCCAAAGTAAAACTCATTTACTTTGCTGGTAGTTTATCAGAAGTGTTTTCCTAAATAAACTTTCTTCTCAACACTGCCAATCAAGTATGCCTTAAAAACGTACACTAGGATTTCTGGGGTTTTTTTTTAGCATCCCAAGTCTGACTATCACATGTCATTTTCATAGGGAGACTTCCATTCTTATGTAAAAGCCCAAAGCACTAGAGAATAGCTTCTGGGTTATAGTGAATAAGACTTTTATTCATCCTTATGTTGGTATTTAGAAGACAGGGCTTGTACCCCCCCCCCTTTTTTTAATATTGTAAATTTAAATTGCACCATTTCCTGTCACAAGGAAGAGAACTGAATTGATTCCCTTGAATTTAGCCCATATTTTTAGGTTGTCCTGGCCCATGGTTTAGTCTAATAAGGCAGAAATTAACTTTGAGATCAATCTCCTTTCTAAGGTCTAAAAGATAGTCATCAAATTCTATTGATTTCTTTTCTCTCATATCATTCTTCCAAAGTTGTATTTTCAATAAAACTTCTTTTGGATTCACAAAGGTGCCAGAATTCTCTTTCTTTTCTATTAGGCCTTATTTTTCCCCAAATGATGTTCAGGAGAATGATAATAATAATGGCCTCAGAGTCTGAGGACTTGCCAACATTTTTTAGGAGGAATGTGATAGTCTAGGCCTACAATCATTTCCACATGTCCTAGCTCTTAAACTGAAGGGAATAAGCACCAATCCCAGTTGCCTTATCTTAATATTCAGTGAGCCCTGGAGGTTGCAGACAAATTTGCTTTCGATGCAGGCACTATCATACATCACAGCAATTTCTCAGCTCCTTCATCACATTCGCTCAGAATTGTACTCCGATAGCCAGAACAGCTGTTTTATGCTATATACTGAGCTGACTCAAGGAAAGATCTGTCTTTGACATTAAGGCAATCAAAGCCCAATTTGGAGTTTCTTAGGCCTTCAGTTTAGTGGGAGATAAAATTTTAGCTGCTATGACCATATTATTAATTCTTACAAAGTTTCATTTGCATGATTCTGTTGTAATCTTTAGGGGCATAAAATGATCAATGGTATCTGTTTACTTAATCAACAGCTGCACCCCCATTTACCCCCTTGGCCTAGCTTCTACAATAATAGTATTTTTGTTTACTTTGCACATTCTGACAGCAGAGAATATAGTCATCATTCAACTTTGCCTTTTGAGGATGCACGTAGGAAAGAGTAAACAACATTGAATAAAATGACATCCTTTACAAGGCAAATTTAGTACAGCGCATAATAAATTTTGCCGAGGTCACATTTTGCACACCTAGTAATAATAAGAAGGTTTGTGACTCTAACTGAGCACTCATAAACTTAGTCTTTCATCTCCGCTCTTAAAAAATCTCAGTGGGGGCGCCTGGGTGGCGCAGTCGGTTAAGCGTCCGACTTCAGCCAGGTCACGATCTCGCGGTCCGTGAGTTCGAGCCCCGCGTCGGGCTCTGGGCTGATGGCTCAGAGCCTGGAGCCTGTTTCCGATTCTGTGTCTCCCTCTCTCTCTGCCCCTCCCCCGTTCATGCTTTGTCTCTCTCTGTCCCAAAAAAAATAAATAAACGTTGAAAAAAAAAATTAAAAAAAAAAATCGCAGTGTGCCAAAGTTGGCAAACTCTAGCTTTGCCAAAATGCACCATCTTCTATGCTTTTGCTGTTCCCTTTCACGGTGATACTACATGCACTGCCAGAGCCTAATGCATTGCAAAATGCTCGTCTTTCTATGCATAAGGCTATAAAAAGGAATTTACCTTGCAGAATATGTCACAAACTCATTTGGTAGTTTATATTAGATTTAAATTTGTACCTTTCCATAATTATTAGAACCTAAGATGCACGATCCCTACTTCACCATATGGAACAAATCTATATGCCTTTAATGTTGTAGACTTGATTAAGGTGGTATTGCTTGAAATAAATACCCTTGAAAGCTGTTCCTAAGAAAATTAACATCACTGAAGACAAAGCAAATATTTCAAGTTCATTTCAACCTGAG
Source organism: Leopardus geoffroyi (assembly GCF_018350155.1). Classification (NCBI taxonomy): domain Eukaryota; kingdom Metazoa; phylum Chordata; class Mammalia; order Carnivora; family Felidae; genus Leopardus; species Leopardus geoffroyi. The sequence goes on from NC_059328.1 coordinate 69,440,138, forward strand.
CGGCATGTTTTTCTAGCTCAAAAAAAAAAAAAAAAAAAAAAAAGAAACCAATTTGTCCTAAATGGAGATATACCTAAGGTATGGTTGTCTGCCTTGGGGAGAAGAAGAAGCCTAACTGGATTCTGGGCAGTGAGGATGATTTGGGGTTTTCTAAGAAGGAATGGTGGCCTTGTTGCCATTATGGCTCACGACTCCCGAATATCTACTTATTCCAGTCATCTGCCCTGGGTCAAGTTTCTTTGAAGAGCTCTTGATGTGAAAAGATAGAAGCAATGACATTATCTATATTTTGAAAGCTCTATGTGGTAGCAACAAAAAAATTAAAGATAGTGAGAGGCAGAAAGATCACTTAGGAGGTCTAGGATTGCCAGGATTAGAAGTGTGGCAATGACAGTGGAATGGAGGGGTGTGGAGGTGTGGTGACAAGTAGGATCTGTATATACTGGAAAGCAGACAAGCATAAAAATCTAAGCAAAGGGATGTATATTTGCCAATCTCCAATGAGTTTCCATAGAATACAGTTATATGGTGTTAGCTCTGGTCTAGCCTTATGACTTGAAATTTCAAGAACCTCACATTACCAAGTTCACAAGACCACTGCATTAATATGGGGGGATTATTTAATAATTTCCCTTGGGAATTCTATCACAGGAAGCAGATTACTCAATCACAATGATCTGCTCATTTTTTTCAAGGGGCTCTTCTGGTGAAATACAAAGATAAGCCATATTAAGAGTCCCCCCCCCCCTTCCTTCCTTCCTTCTTTCCTTCCTTCCTTCTTTCCTTCCTTCCTTCCTTCCTTCCTTCCTTCCTTCCTTCCTTTCTTCCTTCCTTCCTTTCCTCTCTCTTTCCTTATCTCTCTCTCTCATTTTCTCCCCTATGGAGAAATAATCATTATTGGAATTGGACTGGAAATCTATTTCCCCAAGAAATTTCTCTCAGTAGCCAATCAAACCAAATAGCAATCAAATATTACCTCATAAATATAGATCAAAAACAGAGAACTATAGTAATGGAATACTTACTGACATCAGCCATTAAACTGATTAATATGTTATTCTCACAGTAAAATAATATTGCCAAAGGACCTAAATTACTAAATACCTTTTGGGCATCCCTGAGAAGACACTGCCAATATTTGTCTTGGTGATTCTTTTTCTTCTAGGTTTCATTGGATACCATCCAAATGGCACAAAAATGATGGGAGTTTACTAGTAAGTCTTCCAGATGTGGGAGTTGTTCTGTTTCTTTAAGATAACTGTGCCTATCTCTGATTTGATCCAACATGCGTCTCAGAAGCCAGTCTTACTTAGCCAATTTTTTAAGTCCTTGAGGAGAGCCTCTCTGGAATACTCATGTGCATGGTTCAAAGGACAGGTGACTATTAGTAAAGAAACAGTAGGATTTAATGTTGACTTGGGAGTTCCTATCCTGTGAAACTCACTACTGAGGTAGGAAACATTAGAAGAAAAACTACTTATCCAAAAAGGATAATGTATTCAAGGTTTTAATAGGTAGAGTTTTAGTGCTTCTAGGACATCAATGGTATAGATATAATTTAACAGTTGGAAATGGCTCTGAAAGTACAGTGTCTTCAGGATGAAAGAGAATATTATTCACAGTTTCTCCCCGTTTGTAGTTCATTGCTTCCTCTATAATGTGAGAAAGATCTGAGCTAGTGATATTTGTCTTCAAATTACCTATTAAAGGTAATTGCTTAATTTCGGTTAGGGACAAAGACCTAGGGGAGAATGCTGACTCACAGTGATCTATCACAAGCCCTGGTGATCCGTGGACAAATTTTGTTTTATTTGCATAGTGTTTAAAAACTTCGCATCTGGGGCGCCTGGGTGGCTCAGTCGGTTGAGCGCCCGACTTCAGTTCAGGTCACCATCTCGCGGTCCGTGAGTTCGAGCCCCGCGTCGGGCTCTGGGCTGATGGCTCAGAGCCTGGAGCCTGTTTCCGATTCTGTGTCTCCCTCTCTCTCTGCCCCTCCCCCGTTCATGCTCTGTCTCTCTCTGTCCCAAAAATAAATAAACGTTGAAAAAAAAAAAACTTCGCATTTGATTTCTTCTAGACAAGGAGTTCACATGGCAGGTTGTCACCGTCCTCCCTCCACTGTTTTTCTACACGAGGCTATTTCACTCATTTTTGTTTGCTGCCTGATTCCTGAAATTATTAAAGATTATGACCATGAGAACAGAAGACAAGAAAAAAAAATTCCTTAACAACACTTAACATTTCAGCAGAAAAAAAAACCCAGCATCTGAAGAAAGTGATTGTGACTCCTAAGAGAAACACCAGATGGCTATTTCCCATCAGATCCAAAGGAACAGAGAAAGATGATGAAAAGCATCTAATTCAGCAGAAAAGTGAGTAAAATGAAGACTGAACACAGTACTTTGAGAACGTTGTTAGATACTGTTGAAACTTGAGAGAAATTTCACAAGATATTGAATAAAGGAGGCAGATTTTGGAAGATGAAGGTGTGAATAGAAAGAGTAAGTCAGACATAGATGACTTCAGGAATACCTAAGCACACTCACCCGGAGTCTTTCACTTACTGACATTTACATCTGGATATCCACTGGCTACTCAGCTTGGATGCCTAATTAACAATTCAAAGAAAACATATCCTAAATTAGATTTTTGATTTTTTTTTCATGCAAAGTGTTCCACTCAAAAGATGGTCCATTTCCATTATTTGAATCTCCATCTTTCTGATTGCACAGATCGATGAGCAAAAGAAGCCATTGAGAGAAATGGGGACACCTACCTCACTTACAAGACCTGAAGTGGTGCTTCATGGGATTTAAACAAACAAATAACAACAACAAAACACCTCCAAAGTGGCCTGTGTGGAAAGCAGTGTCTTCTGGGGACAGCTAAGTGTTGGCTTAAAAAGAAAAAAAGAGGGGCGCCTGGGTGGCGCAGTCGGTTAAGCGTCCGACTTCAGCCAGGTCACGATCTCGCGGTCCGTGAGTTCGAGCCCCGCGTCGGGCTCTGGGCTGATGGCTCAGAGCCTGGAGCCTGTTTCCGATTCTGTGTCTCCCTCTCTCTCTGCCCCTCCCCCGTTCATGCTCTGTCTCTCTCTGTCCCAAAAATAAATAAACGTTGAAAAAAAAATTAAAAAAAAAAAAAGATAAACAGAACATTTGGGGAATATTTGAGAATATGTTAGAGTTTAATGATGATTAACTTACAGTAAGTGGAAGAGTGGACTCAAGTTATGATATGCTCTGTAAAGTATGTGGGTATAGTCCGCAATCACCACACAATAACATTAGCTGTGTTATTGGGCATGTACCTAAACCATTTGTGCCTTAAAATCCTCGTTGTAAAATTGGGATGAGTAGAGTTGCCTCCTAGTGTTTTTGTTTATTTGTTTTACTTTGTTTCGTTTTGTTTTTCGCCTACTATGTATGAAGCTCTGAGGACGGCATCAGAAAAATGAAAAGTGGTGGGCTCTCAGTAATGTTAGCTGTTATTTTCTTTACCTAAATAGTTCTCAAACGTACTTAATTCTATCATTCAGACATGATCTCATCTTTCCCTCAATTGTTCCAATGCTGATTATGTATTATATACACTGGTGCATTGTGACATTTGTATGTATCATATTTATCCCAGTATGTTGTAAGGTCTTAGAAGACTAGAGGTTCTATTTCTTTGTGCCTTTTATGACCTCATCCATGCTAATACTTCAACTGTTTTACTAATAACCCTTTTCACAACCCCTGGGGAAAACTTTTAAATCCTCAGTATCTCCTCTTTAATAATATCTCCTTTGCAGGGTTTCTGTAAAATAATTTAAAATGTCCCACACATTATATGGGCACAGGCACATGTTAAATATTACATAAGTGTCTGTTTCCATCTCTTCTATATAGCATTCATTAAATAATTATTGACAGTGGTAATGAAAACTATTTGCTAAGGTCTTATTAGCATGTCATAGACATGTGAGCATAGACAGTGCATAAAGTGGAGATAGGTATCCCTGTAGGAGCCTAAAGGAGGAAGCTCTCATAATGTGGTCCCATTGTATTAAATGAGAAGGAGTAAATGATAAGAAGACAGTTACTTCTGGGGCATTGAGTTAAGCGTCAAATTGGAGCCCTCATTGGGCTCTAAGTTGACAGTGTAGAGCCTGCTTAGGATTCTCTCTCTCTCTCTCTCTCTCTCTCTCTCTCTCTCTCTCTCACACACACACACACACACACACACACACTACACAAAATAAATAAAGAAGACAGCTATTTTGGGTGTGGTGAGACGTCTTTCACTATTCACAAAGCCACCGTATTTTCTGTACTCCTATGATATTTTCCAAAATAGAAAAATAGTTTCAAATATAGAAGTATCTTTTGAGAAAACAGCTGGTTTATTTTAGAATGTCATCCAAAGTTTGCCTCCATAATAACTTCCTCTTCACCTGTCCCAAATCATGAAATCCATGACAGGTCACTTTAATCCACAAGCTTTCTGTCTTTTCTTGGAGCCAAGTGGGCAGAGCAATGCTGTTCCTTCAGCTGGAGAAGGTGAACGTCGCCTGCTGGCGAGGAGGTTTAGCAGCTCGGGCACTCTAAAGCGCCCCAAGTTCTCTCTAGACAGCAGCTAAGGCAGACTAAAGTGAGAAATCCATTATAATAACATGCTTTCTGAGGAAAGGGGATTACAGGTAATTTTCTTTTATTCCCTAGTAACAGGGTTTTAATACAGTGCTGAGACAGTAGTTGAAAATCAAATACCTCATTGAATTAAGGTGAAAAACAGACGAATTGTCTCATTTCTTTTTCAAGGCTTTGGAAATGCGGAAGTTAGAGATTTTTTTAGCGAGTCGTTTTTTGATCATCAGATATGCTTCAATATCTAGAAAGCATATTTTCCCCCCAGACATGAAGCAACATGAACAACTGTAAATTCCATGAAATTCATGTTAATAGGGTTTTGAAAACAGAACACTTGAAAATGACCACATACTCTGGGAAATACGCATTTCAATGAGCATATACTTGCACCTGCAGTCACAAATTTACCATGTCTGTCAGTTCATTTTTTTTTTTTTTTTTTGTTCTGAGGCAAGTCTAAAGGCATTTAGTAACATTGTAACAGAGATGTTGTTTTGTTCTCATTGACCATATCTCTTTGATGCTTTGCCTGCTGATTGGTGACTCCGGTTGCTGTCAACAAAGTTTCTTCTCTCAGGTATCTCTCTCCTTATTGTCCTGCAGTCATTGTATAAAATGATTGTTTCTAAAATGATAATTAGGCAGCATATGCTGTTAATTTCCTCAGATGAAGAGACTAAGTGTCATGAAATTCTCTCCATATTCATAGATGTGAACCCCTGGATATACATTTGGTATTGACTGCATGCTGCAGTAGACACATTGTGAGACCAGGTGCCATATCCAGTTTGATCACATTCAAGGAAAAGACCCTTTTTGGACCTTAATATTTCAATTTAGAAAGTTGGAGAATCTTGGGGCGCCTGGGTGGCGCAGTCGGTTAAGCGTCCGACTTCAGCCAGGTCACGATCTCGCGGTCCGTGAGTTCGAGCCCTGCGTCGGGCTCTGGGCTGATGGCTCAGAGCCTGGAGCCTGTTTCCGATTCTGTGTCTCCCTCTCTCTCTGCCCCTCCCCCGTTCATGCTCTGTCTCTCTCTGTCCCAAAAATAAGTAAACGTTGAAAAAAAATTAAAAAAAAAAAAAAGAAAGTTGGAGAATCCAGTTTTGATAAAATTTATGGTCCAAGTCAGCTCGAATATTCAGTGCCTCTCTCTCTCACACACACACACACACACACACAACACACACACACTCTCACCTTCACAGGCAGGCAGTAGCTCTTTCAGAGTATGATTTGTAAGTTCCTGGCACATGAAAGATGATCAATAAATGCTTTTTGAATAATTAAAAAGAATCTGTACGTATGAATTGCGTTAAACAGCGGAGCTACAAAGATACCAAAAATAACTCATTTTCTTCCAACTCTTATTTTTAAGTTTCAATGCTATGTGCATAATTTTACATCTTCTAGCAAGTAGAATGTTTATATATTAAACCCTGAAAATGAGTTTGTATGGAAAAACCAACCGGCCATTAAGGAGAGTGGTATTAGCAGTATCTCCTCTAATGGCGCATTTATGAATAGCTGACCATGCTGTGATCACAGATTGGTGAATAACTTTCTCTTTTAGCCTCTTCTGAGGGCTTGTACTCTATGCTAAACTGTTCTGGAGCCCAGCTTTGTATTACTCCTGATTTTGCTGAGTGGGTAGGAACCTGAAATTATATGGTTTTCTTAGGAATTTACTCAGCTCATCTTTCATATCCATGTCAATACACAGTGTTTTACAGTTGAAATCCCAAAAGTAAATACAGAAAGGTATCAAATTTTTGAAACAAAGTACCATAAACTCAAGGTCAAAAAAAAAGGTTTTCATAGCTAACTAAAATTAAGCAAGGCCAACAATATCATCTACTCACAAAGGACAGTTAACATTTGACCTCGTACAAATGAAACTCCTGATCCCACTGTAGAACCACAGGGGAGAAAATATTGACATCACGGTTTGGCAAAAGAACATGTAGGATTTTGCAGGAATGGTGGCATATCTTTGCTGCTGGTAAAGCTTAAATTAACTGGGCCAATGCTTCTGAGTGCAAATTTTCCCTATACAAGTTTCAAAGGGACAAAAATGAGGAGAAAAAGGGTTATCTCAAATGTATTGGCAAACTTCCTTAATTTCTGCTTATGAATTCCAGCATAAATCAAAAACCCAATAGAAACTGATTGAAGTGGAACTGAAGCCAGATGGTGACACAGAGGAGGGAAGGGTCCTCAGCTGGCACTCACTACTACCCAACCATGCCATGATGACAACGTGGGGAGTTGTTGGAAAGGGAAATACTGTTTTTCTCCCTGTCAAATGCCATTTCAATCATGGCTGACTTAAGGCATATTACAGTTTAGTGGAATTTCCAATGTGTTATTTATGTGGATTTGTAAATTGCATTCATTTCCTTATAATATATAAAAGCATGTATTAAAATTTCACTAAACTTGTCTCTCACATGAGATAATACATATTATTACTAATATTTATACTCATCATTTTCCTTAATCACCAGGGACAGAACAACAGCTGGGGATTGCCTTTAATCTATCAGATATCATACCAGATACAAATGCACAATCTTCTGAATCATTTCATCAGTTTCCAAAACAAAAATATAAACATGAGTTATCATCTGTCACAATAGCTTTAAGTGATCAAGCCCTTGCAATTGATCAAAATTAAGCAAAATTATAATAAATGAAAGTATATGATAAAAGGATCCCTGTGTATCATGAATATTCTGCAGCCATAATAGAATTTCCCTGAGGGTAAGAGAGTGTATTTTATCATGTTCCAAGGGCTCTCTAATAGTAGATAGCTATATCCCTGGGGCTAGAAATTAGGCCTGAACCCAATAGAGTTGTTGAAGTTTCAGTGGAAGAAACTCATAAGCAACACATATGTGAAATATATTGATACATTCTTCTTAGGGATAGTTTATGGCACCTCAAGCATGTGGTCTTTAATCAGTGATAGTTTATGCAAAAAAGAAGTACATATATTGTCTTATAGTCAATATAGATCTGTGTGTATATATATGTATATATGTATATACATATGATGGAGGCACAGAGCCAAGTGAGAGAAGTCCAAGAATGTGCATCATTTTCCCTTCACCATCTAAATGCCTAGTCCCTGTGTTTCTACTATTGCAAAATGTGTGCCTACTGAAGTTCGTTGGGCAATAGTATAAGCACAGCAATAGTCTCATGACTAGCAGTTGAGGTACTTAACATCAGCATTCCAGTCTCTTCTTGATTACAAGGAATAAAGAACAAAGACTAAATTCCTCTCTAAAAACTCGCAAGAATTCTTGGGGGGAGTGACAACGTCATGAATCACCTCCACTACCATGCCTTAAAGGGAATCAGCTAGGCTTCATGGAGACTGAAATATATGTCTGGAACTAGAACAAGCATTCAGGATACCATGCAAGACTCAAAGAAGTTACTTTGTGGCTAACCCCTCTGTTATCGCCAGCTGTTATTCCCTATGCTGTCTCCATTATTTCAAGAATATTTTTCTATGATCTTGATACAGCTGCATTCTACTGATATTCAACCATTCATTCATTTGCCAAATATTTATTGAGTGCCCATTCTTACACTAGATACTGGGGATTTATGAAAGCAAGACAGACATGATCCCTACTATTGTGAAGCTCAGAGTCTATTGGGAAAAAAAGTATCTAAATACAATTCAACAATTAAGAAAAAGCTATGAAAGTTAGGTATAATTTTCCATGAGAACAAGTAACAGGTGTTTTTACCTTGTGTCTTCTATTTATTTGTGCTCCCTACTATCTCTACTATCTCATGGCTCCTGCTAAGTGGGTCTTATTTTGGATTCCACCTATTAACCATGATTCATTCTGTTAGAGAAAAAAATGACTGATTGATTGAATAACTTGGTCACTATCAGCTTAGAGAATCTGTTTTGGGAAGAACAAACATTGCCAGGATGTCTCAAAATCCACTGAACACTTATGGGATTTGGGGGTCTGCAAAAGTCATTCATTTGTGCTCCAGGTGAAGGGGACATATAGTAAAAACATGAAGACCTGTTTATAAGAATTCCTTGGAAGGGCTATCGGTATAACAGGGACTCTGACTCTACCATTTGAAACAGATAGGTCCCCTGTGTGACCTAACCAATATTGGAATGCAAACATCTTGTTTTTGTAATGGCCGCCTGCTTCCAGAAAATTCCCTTACAGACTGTTTAAATTAAAGTCCATTCAGTGGGCAATAACAACACCTTTAATTTATACCAGGAAAATTTATTATGAGGAAGTATTAAGTTAGTAAAAGGGGATTAAGTACTAAAAGGGGTAAAGAGAACCCCAAAGCATACAGGGATAACAAAAGTAGGAAGCGTCACCAACTCCAGCACGGAGGGAGAAACAAACTTGGAAGTGGATGCCTCCTACCCTCCAGCACAAAGCCGACACTCAGAGTGTCTGAGGGAATTGGAGGAGCACTTTTTGGATGAGAGAAATTCACCAAGGTGCTGCAGGAAACCTCTCCCTGCCCATGAAACTTACTAGGAATTCATCTTTTGGAGTGGCCTTGAGAGTCGCTAAGAAGCTGCTTGCTGTGAAGTAAGAGAGCTCACTGGAAAGCCACCTACCCTGGTGCTGGTGAGACTGGCTGGCAAGCTATCACTAGGATAATGGCGGAACTCACCAGGAAGCTGAAGTGGGTATCCTTCTAGCACTTTTACCATCACTCTGCAGTTGGCAAGGAGAGAGGTCGACAGGGTCCAGCTCCAGCATCACAAAGTGTGGAAAGAAGGCTAGATTTGAAGTCAAGAAGCAATCAACTGGTAACTAGCATACCCTCATTGGTATGAGGAAGTCTTTGCTTTCTTTATTGCCACGGTTTTCAATTATGCTGATGATTTTTGGGATCCTCTGATGAAAATCAGTCCTTATTTTAACTTACATTCAGAAAACTGATATATTCTAAAATTATTTATTCAATATCATAGTCTGCAGACAACTCTATGTGCAACACATAATGATGAATTCAACTATTTTATAATATTGTGCACACTTACATATGGATTTATTAGATGTATACATCTTCAGAAAATTTGTTAATTCAATTTAATTCAACAATTGTTTACCACCTACTATGTGCAATTCGCCTTATAGAGATGAAAGATTTATAGGTGACCCTGTTCTCCTGATAGTAAGACAAATTCACACAAAAGTAACTTTAACACAATCCGAATTTTTGTGTGTTATTGTATTCAGTCATTTGATACATGTTGTTTGGCTGCCGACCATGAACCATGTAACTTATTATAGTTACAAAATATGAAGACATTAGGGAGTTCCCCTGGAGATCTCAGACATTCTTTGTAAAAATTGAGACTTGAATTGTGCTTTGAGGTATGGAATTATTCTTCAGTAGCTGGATTGGGGGATGGAAACTGAGCAGTCAAGACAGAGAGAGCAACCTGAGCAAAGAATTGGGGGAGAGTGTAAGAATTCTTCCATTTATTACATTCAAATCATAGTCAGCTCTCAGTATAGATTCTCTTGTCCTCTCTCCCCACTGTTTAGTTTTCCTACACACTATAGCTATTTTAATCTTTGCACAACAGAGCTTAGATTATATTGTTCTTTCTCAAAACCTCAACATGTTCAATCCACCTCATACGGAATTCAGAGAAATGCCTCCTGTTTTTCAAGGCCCTTCAGGGTAAAGCCTCCAACTCATGCTTCAACATGTTATCCCAACTCCCCAGTGCTCAACTCAACTAATTGCCTCAAGTATCATTGTTCATATGTACCCCTTCACCCAGAGCACACCCTCCACAACTCTATCAAAAAAAATGCTAGCATTTTTTCCCAAGCCCATTCTAAAGGTTCCTTTTCTACAAAGACAATTTTTAATCTCCCAATTAATGACGTTTCTTTTCTGAACCCTGATAGGAGTGGGGGTAGAGGAAGGTTGGTAAAATCAATTATAGGGCTTCACTTGTTTTTACACCTCAAAAATAGTGATGAGGATTATGGAAAAGCTATGGGATTATAGAATATAAGATGTCTGGGATGCCTGGGTGGCTCCATTGGTTGAGCGTCTGACCCTTGATTTTGACTCAGCTCTTGATTCCACACTCTTGGAATCAAGCCCTGCGTTGGGCTCTGCACTAAGCATGAGAGCCTGTTTAAGATCCTCTCTCTCCCTCTGATCCTCTCTCCCACTCACACTCTCTCTCTCTCTCTCAAAAAAAAAAAAAAAAAATAGAATATAAGATGTCTGGTCAAAGTAGCTGTGACTAGAAAGGGTCAAATGTTATGTTGGGAGCATTTCATTACCTATTCAGGAGAAAGATGGCTCCCAAACATCAAGATAAAAAAATGAATAAGAAATTTTCTCCTGGATCAGATAAATATTCTGTGTATTCCAGTATTCTTCTCAGCCTTTTCTAGAAGTAAATGGCTATCCCCTTCATGTCAACTTCAAAGGTCAGGGACACGCTCCCACAATATCCTGGATTCCTTTATGAAACATCAGTAGAAAGAGAGAAAGCCAGAAGCAGATTTATTGTCTATCTAGAGTTGTCTGATTATTTATACCTCTTCATTCTTCCAGGGCTTCAATGCATAGTAAATTTGCAGTTGGCATCTATGCTTGCACTTCAGGTGCTATAAATCAAGACAGAAAGGTGCCACATTTTAGTTTTTTAATGATCAAATGCTGGCAGTCATGGGGTCTCCTTAAAGAAGGCTGCTTTTATAATCCAAGTGAAAAGCTTACTATGAATATTGAAATACAAGTTAGATTCCAGAGGTATGTGCAGACGAGATTGGAATAGGAGAATAAAATGGTTATGGAATATCATGATCCCATTCTAATTTCACCATTAATTCCTCAGAGTTACCTGTCTGTCTTGACATGCTATTGTATCTAAGGATACAAGATTCCTTGTGCTGGAAACCACTTCTTCTGAAATGTGGCACAGCAGAATTATATGGCTCTGTGGTCTCTGATGACTTGTGGATGAGGCATACTATATACGTCTCACTTCCTTTTCTTTCTAGAGAGTTGGGCTTATTGAAGTGTAACTGATTTTTCTTTATAATATGTCAAACTGGCACTTTATTGATGTAGGTAGTGGTGTAATATCATAATACTTTTGCTGCAATTTTACACTATAGTGGGATTTGGGGGGAAAGTTGCTGGCTTAATTTTCTTTTCTCTCCTTTTTTTTAAATGTACAATTTAATATAGATTTGCTTCCTTTGGAACTCAATAGAACAACATATTTAGGTGACCAATAAAATAACCGTTTTGAACTTTTTGCTGATTAGCCTCTCTACCTTTTAAACCTGACTTAAAGAAACTCCAACTTGTCATTTAAAACAAAATATAACAACCCCCCAAATCATAACCAAAGAAAAAGATGATGTTTTTATTTTTTTCTCTTGTGGGGTAATTATTCTCACTCTTAGTCTTACTTTTTAGTACTTATTAAGAACTAGGACCATTATAGTATGTAAATTATACATTAATGTCAATTATAGTGAATAATTCTTTCCCTGATTATTGGAAATATATATTTTCTTCAGTCTTTTAAAAGCTTAAACGCTTCCATGTTAAAAAGCAGCAATTAAATTATTTAAGCTCAACTGAAGGCAGCTTTAGGTTTACAGTTGCACGGAAAGTTTCGACACAAACTCACCACTGACAAAAAATGGAACATTTCAAAGTATTAACAGTTAACTGCTTAACAATCAACTTAAAAGATCTGACTTTAAAAGTACATGCACAGACATTTATTGTCTCCAAGACTGGCATCACACAAGTGAGACCGGCTTTTTATTCTTTTGCTTTTCACTCAGGGCACCTTTGACTATGAAGACCATTCATCACGGTCACCATTGTCTGGCACTTTAGAGATCTCACTACCAACAGGAGCAGCAGGAGACTCTGGTTTAGAAGAAGAAACGTTTTCAATTTCATTTTTAAAGAATGTGAGCCATTTAAAATTCTTTGTATTTTGACTTGTTCTATATTAGTAACAATGTCAGTCACACTATTGTCGATGTGCTCTGAATACATACTTATTAAGGGGCAGCTAAGACATTAGAAGCTATAACTCTGAAGGTTGGCTTCCTTTTTATTCTTTTGCCAAAGGGTTGTGACTAAAAGGCAAGGGGATGGCGTTAGTTGTGCTGGTCTCCATAGCATCTAAAATTGATGGGCTAGCTGAGTCCAGGGAACAAGCTGGGAGAAGTCTGGTACTGGTAAAGATACCTGGTCTCTCCATAATTCTGCAATTATCAAATTTTAAGTTCCAGCAGGAAATTTAAAGTGCTGACAACTTATTGAAAACATTTGAAATTACACACTTTATTTCTGGAGATGAGCCAATATAGTCGTCAGGACGAAACTTCTCTCAGACCAGAGTATCTGCATGTCTTTTGCAGGCTTCCGATAGCTGTTTTCTGATACTCTTTGACTCTTCTGATAGATTAGGCAGAGAATAGAGGATGTGGCTATTTTATGATCATGTTTTACTGTCTGAGGTCAAAGGAAGAATGATTTTTTTTTTCCTTTAACTCAAAAAACAGAGCACTAAGCATAGTGAAGAATTTGTTCAGAATTGTTGGATCATAAAATTAATCCTGAAATGGTTTGTGGTCTAGAAGATATAAACTGGATTAGGGGACAGAAGTCCTGGGTCTCATTTCCTGTATTGTCTGATCTGTTGGAAAAGCTGAGATGGTTGGGTTTCTTGACCTGCAGGATCAAGATTGGAAGTTTTGAAATCTATATCAGTTATATAATTGCTCAATCCCTTGCTTTGCTTTGGATCGGCATAAATCCGATCTAACCAGGGACAAATGAGATTGGGGACAGATTCCATCTTCTTTTTAGTAAACACACTATTGAGAGTAACTGCACGTGACATTCAACTGTATAGAGGAAGTTATCTTAGGATAGCTGCATCCCTTTATTATACAGGCACACCCCCAAGGTATTGCGCGTTTATTTCCAGACCACCTCGATAAACCAAATATCAATAGAAAACAAGTCAGATGAATTATCTGGTTATTTGGTTCCTCAATGCATATAAAACTTGTGTTTACATTATACTGTAGTCTATTAAGTAGGCAATAGCATTATTCAACAAAATGCACATACCTTAACTAAAAAATACTTTATTGCTAAGAATATTAACCATCACTTGAGCTTTTCATGAGTTGTAATCACTGATCACACATCACAACACCAAATACAAAAATTATGAAAAAGTTTGAAATATTGGGAGAATTACCAAAATAGAACACAGAGACATGAACTGAGCAAGTGCTATTGGAAAAATGGTGCCAATAGGCTTGTTTGATTCAAGATTGCCACAGATTTTCAGTGTGTAAAAGATACAATATCTGCGAAGCACAGTAAAAAGAAGATAGGCCTCTATATTCTTGCTGGAAACTACGCTTTTCATTTAAAGCACTTCCCACAACTGTACGTTAGCATTTTTAAATGTGCAATTATCTATTTAGTGTCTGTTCTCTGCACTGGGCTCTGCGTTGTAGGATGCAAGGAACTCTATCAGCCTTGCTCTTCACCATGTCTCACACAGTGTCTCATACATGAGGGCTTAATACATATTTGTTCTATGAATAAATTAATAAGTGGTAAAATTAAACTGAAAAACATCAGAGTGCCAAAGGCCCTAACTTTGGGATCCAGAAAAAGGAGGGACCTATAAATGGGGACGGGAAAGAGTATGTTGGACATTCTTTCCTTTGAATTCACCAATGAGCAGATAATATTACTAAAGTCATTTTACAAACTTTTTTGTAATTGATCAAAATGCTCAGATATTTTATAATGATACTAACATATTTTAATATAGCCTGTCTAATTTATAATGAAATGCAATCACATTCTATAGATGGGTCCTTATACCAACATCAAGAAAAAGAAGCAAGGCTAAAAAATGAATGCTATAAATAATGACTGTAACGAAAAACAAGACAATTTTTAGAAATCTAGACACTTGAGTCAGAGAGATAGGGATTCAAATCCTGACTAAGTTACGTTGGGCCAGATGCTTAATTTTTACATCCATAAAATACAGGTAATAGAACTGATCCATAGGATACTCTAAGAATGAATTTAGATAATATATGCAAATCACATCACGATGCCTGGTCCATAGTAAGCACCTAAGAATATTAATGTCTAAAATGATCATACTTATAATTGTACTTGTTAGTATTTGAGTATTCCAAGCCTACAAAAATGAGTTCCACAATACATTCACTAGGGCTCACTCTCTGTGAACAGAGTTCCCATAGTCTCAATATCATGTGTAAAGTTTTCCTTCCCCTTCCATCTGTTATTGAAACTTGGCTGTTTCTGAAGACTCTGCACCTGCTTTCAAGTGGAGGCACCTTTGCTCCCACATCCCGTGTTTCATGATGCCTGGAGGTGCCCTGCTTGATTTTCATCTCTTAAGTAGCTTTCCCTACTACCTGTCAATCACAGTAGTGTTAAAGAAGGGTTTTCCATAACACTATGCCACCCACTGTGATTCTTTGTGCAGTCATGTACAACCTCACCGGTACTCTCCACATT
The DNA here is from genome assembly GCF_018350155.1 of Leopardus geoffroyi. Classification (NCBI taxonomy): domain Eukaryota; kingdom Metazoa; phylum Chordata; class Mammalia; order Carnivora; family Felidae; genus Leopardus; species Leopardus geoffroyi. The sequence continues at coordinate 69,455,368 of NC_059328.1, forward strand.
CATGAATGTTTTGGCACCTGGCTCACTACCTTCCCCTACAGAAGAATCCTGGCATGATTCTCGGCAATTTCGAAAATCACAAAGGCGATTCATCTGGACACTGGCTTCAGTTCTTTGCCATATTACCAATCCTCTTTTCCTCTACCCCACTTCAGATATCCAACCCTATGGTCATAAATTAGAATTTGCTATCAACAATAATGGCCTCACCTCTAAATGCCCAAATTCAAATAGCCTACATTCTTATTTGCCCAGTTGATTTTCTCTGTGAGCTCAACTTCAACTACACAAGAGCTCCAGTATATTGTCCCTACCATGTATTTACTCTCTATTGTCTTCGTACATATCTTTATCTAGTTTACTTATTATCTTAGACCTCATGGCCCATCATTAAAATCATTGAAATGTCTCTCTTGCAGATATTTTTATAACTCCAAACCCCCTTTTATACTCCTCACTCGGATCTGGTCATCAAAATAACTAAAAAATCTCATTTTAATGAATAAATAAAAGTGAGAAGAAAATAACCTCATATTTTTATAATTAAATCTGTTACCCACCTGTAAGCTTATTCTTTCCTTTTTTTTCTCTCAAATATAAACCATTTCTCTTTTCAGAGTTAACCTCTTAACCTGGGCTCCAGCCCTTCCTCTTTTACTCAGGATTTTGCTCCAGAAATTATTTTGTCTCTTCCCTTTGCTACCAATTTTCCCTTCTTTGTTGGATCATTTTCACAAGGAAAGCTGAATGGCCTTATCATTAAAAATCCCTCTACCTCCAGCTGCCATCAAATTTCTCAGTAACTTTTTGAAACAAAGCTCCTTGAATGATTGCTTTGTGTTCCCTACTTGTTCACTTCTAATCCCCTTATTAATATATGATCGTCAGGATTTGGTCACCACCACACCACTAAAGCTGCTCTTGTTAAGATCACCAACAGATCATGTTGTGTAAAATCCAATTTTATTTCTCGTTGTGTTCAAATCCTCAACAGCAATGGACACAAATATTTACTCTTTTGGTCTTGGCCAGTCAACCCCCATTCATTTGACTTCCAAGACACCGATACATTTTGTTTCTTTCTCCAACTTCATTGACTATATTAAATTATTCTTTCCTCCTCTCTACTTATCACTACATCCCAAAGAAATTCCACTTGCTTCTATGGCTTTGAATACAGTAGGATTTTATGCCGACTCTTAAACCTTTATTACCATCCCTGAATTATAGACCTGAAAAATCTTTCTGAGTTTCTGATTATTGATTTCTACCCATTTTCTGATTGCTACCCATTTACACGCCCAAATCTGATCCTCATAGCTCATCCATATCTTAATAAAAGGCACTACAACACATTCTGTTTTTCAAGCAAAAAGCTTAAGAATCTTCTTTGATTTCCCACTTTCCTCAAGTTGCTTTATCCAGGCAATCAGCAACTCAGCTCCTGAAAAAGTGCAAGAAATGTTAAAAAAAAAAGGAAAAAGAAATAAAATATGATGATATCCTTGAAGACTTTACATCTTCCACTCATCATCCAACCACATCCTTGACAGGCTTCCCATCACATTATAGATAATAGAGGAAATCTTCTGCATTCATTGTATGAGCCCTACAGGTTAAGATTGCTAATTTTTTTTCACTCACTCAGTCACTCACTCCAACCACATGGGCACTGTTGATGCTTCTTAAATGTGCTACACTCTTGTCCATCTCAGGGCCTTTACACTGACCCACATGCAATGCTTTTTGTTAGGCCTTCACATCATTTCCTCCTGCTTATCATCTGAGTCACTACTCAAATGTCATCTCCTTAGAAAATAATTATTTGACTGCTTTATTTAAAGTACCTCCTCCATCCCCAGTAATGAGCAGTCCCTTTACCGTGTGCTTTATTTCTTATACTATTCAACATTGTCAGACTATGCACACACACCCCTCATACACAACATATATATTTGCTTATTGATTTCTCTTAATACAATTTAAGATTCATGAAAGAGATTAGTCCTGTTCAATGCTGTAACTTCATAGCCTAGAATAGTGCCTGCTACCTTTTGGATATTCGATAAATAACTGTTGAATCAGATTGGAATCTGTGATAAAAATGAATTACATATAAATGACTTTTGGATCTTGTCTACGTATACAGTTGATTGAAGCAAACATGTGGGGGACAGAGTAAAAATTATGATTGAATAATATTGCAGGGTGCCTGGGGGGCTCAGTCAGTTAAGTGTCAAAATCTTGGTTTCAGCTCATGGCATGATCTCACAGTTCATGATATCAAGCTCCGCCTTGGGCTCCATGCTGACAGCACAGAGTCTGCTTGGGATTCTTACTCTCTCCTTGCCTGTCCACTGTTTGCATCCTCTCTCTGTCTCAAAATAACTAAATAAGCTTTTAAATTGACACTATTGCAGAGAGAATATTTTATTCTCATTCACTGAAGGTTTGTTTTGTTTTGTTTTGTTTTGTTGTAGGAGTGTAAGGAGTATAATCTCTCCAATCAGCATGCTGTGCTTCCTGCCATGGCAATGCCAGAAATATCATGGGGATGATCTTAAGGGTTTCAAAATTGTTGACTTTTTATGTACCTAAAGAATATGTTACATGAGAAAGGCAGTAAGAAGAAAAAGGATAATTGGGTTCAACAATTTCACTTTTGTGTTCAATTCAAAGGCCTTTGACTTAGTCCCCTCTGATTGGTAAAAGGGCAGTCCTTGGGATTGAGTCACATCTCAGTTTTACTGAGAAGAAGCTTCTTGGTTAATATATAAATCTGTGAATATTAAGCACCTACTCTATGTCAAGTTCTCCTCGAGGCATTGGAAAATCAGTGAACAAGATTGACTCCAATATTTCCAACCTTCATTAAGTTAACCATTTACTGGGGAAGAGGTTTTTTATCAAGGAATTGTGGGTGTGATGGGCCTTATAAGAATCACAAGTGCCATCTCACAATGATCCTCTTTAAAATACTTGCTTCTCAGTTTTTGATGGGCTAGATGTCTTTGGATTTTCTTGCTGTTCCTCTGACATCTTAAGAGCTCTGGGATCCTTGTTCATGAGGAAACCCTTTTCACTCTGGACCAGTTTTACTCCAAGAGCCCCAACCATTCAAGACCTGAAGAGTCAGACAAAAGTTATGTGATGATTTCAGCATCCTGGGAACTTTTCCACTAAGTCAATACTTCCACTAAGTCAAACTCCACCTTGGAGCCAGAGATATTTTTATTTATCATTGAATACTCACCACCTAATAGTTCCTGGAAAATGTCATCATTCCCTCTGCCTAATTGACACTTGCCAGTAAGACTCAGGACACAATAACTTTCTTAAATCAACCCCTTCCAATTCCAGTCACTGAACCAGAATGGGTCACTATTGGAATGTATATGTGTCAACTTCATATATCTCACAGATTATGGAACAGTGGCTTCCTATGAATTTTACAAGACTACAAAAAATAGGGATGATGGCAAATTATTTTGTTATTTTCATCTTGTTTAATTGGAGAAAAAGTGTTTAAGACTAATACTAAAATAGAGTTGGTATGTTGTGAACATGTGGCTATGTCATACAACAAAATAGCAATTAAGTAAGAGCATATATTCTGCTTTGTTTCACTTGAACATTTTAAAGTAATATTGTTTTAATATTTCATAAATATAGACTTAAGAGCTTGAAAAAAAGAAAAAATTAGGGGTGCCTGGGTGGCTCAATCGGTTAAGCATCTGACCTCAACTCAGGTCATGATCTCACAGCTGGTGAGTTGAAGTCACCCGCTCCTGAGCTCAGTCGGACTCTGCGGACAGCTCAGAACCTAGAACCTGCTTTGGATTCTGTGTCTCCCTCTCTCTCTCTGCCCCTCCCCCATCCACGCTCAGTCTCTTTCTCTCAAAAATAAACATTAAAAATTTTTTAAATAATTAAAAAATATAAAATTATAGTTGCTTCTCATCTTTTATTTTTGGACATTTTTAAAGACCTTTATGACTTGTTATTTTTCAAGGTTAACATATTCAAACTAAGATTCTCACTATGTATATGATTTATTGAACCACCTCGTACTGAGTGGAATCGCTGAACCTCTTCTGCTGTATGTTTCCCAAGGAAGTGTGGTGAAGCAAAGCAAAAATTGTGTCTCTTTTGTGAATGTGAATGCCAGCTCTCCTGGCAGAACACTTAGTTTCCAAGATGGATGTGCAATTGACACTGGATGGAGCACATTTAAGCTTTTTACCTCCTGCAAAATACTTGAACCACATTGTGATTTTAACTTATTTCTCCATCTACTTTAACTCAATACAATGTACTCCATTGTCTGTGAACAGATTTCAGAATTTCATGTGTCAGAACAGGATTGAAAACAATTGCTTTGTTATTAATGAATTAAACTAATTATGGGCACTATATGATACAAACCTGGCTTTAAAAGTCGGATATTATTGTAGAACTTAGTTTAACTTGATCTACTTAAGACACACCTTTTTAAATGAGTAATTTGGTTAACTACGGAGAAAAGATTTTTAAAAACATGTGATGCTAACAGAATACATTTAAGCTATAGAAATTAAAAAATTATCAAGCCCTCTTTCAAATCATGTAGCATTACCTTTTTTATTCGCTTTTTAAATTTATATCTTACCTCCTAAGACCAGTGCTTTAAAAGCATTATGTTGTACTTTCTTATGCATTATTAATTTGAATGATCTTTATTTTTCAGAGTAACTAAACTTTGTAGAGACCTCCACTCTTAAGTCCTGAGATTTTGAGATACTATTTTTTTTATCAATTATACCTAAAATAGTATTTCCTATTGTCTGAGATTCTCAAATACAAATAATGTGCTTATTCTATTTATATTAAGTAACATGCCACAAGCACTATCAGAAATACTGTTGCTTTTTTTTTTTTAAAGAAACTTCATCTGTTTGTGATATTAAAATTCTAGGTGTTAGACAAATTTCTCGCTTTAACATATTTGCATACTTAGACTTTTCATGTACAGGTGCTTTCAATTATAGTTTTAACATGATTGAAAGTTTTCTCTTCTGAAAGGGTTCTGCTATATAATACTAACTCATTTGTGTTCTTGGAAGCAGTTATATTATTGTAGAGTCTGTGGAAAATGTCAAGATTCCCACGTCCACTACTCTCCTGCCATAAAATCCAGAGCTTAAACTCCTTAAAAATAAAGCCAAAGATTCCTAATCTCGCTTACTCTTACTAATGCTTCCTCTTCCTCTTCTTTAATGCATGAAGACCAACCAATTGGATCTATTCAACTACGTGGAAAAAACAGATATATCAACTGGAAGTTTCCTTAGAGAAATCTATATTTAGCATCTTGCTACCTGAATTGCCTTTATCCATTTGATTTTCTGGGCTGCACTGCTCCCCAATTAAACTCCCTCTATCTAACCATATCAGTTCAGGTTTTTCATAACCTGACCCTGTGTACTATTCCTCCAGCTTGAATTGCACATGCTCTACAAGTCAGGACTTTGTCCATCTCATTTTATATAGTTTATGTTATAAGAATAATAATTATTTTCATTTTTCTCATGGAAAGTTGTATAACATAAATGTGTTATGCACAACTTTTCTATATCTATCATTGCTCCAAATCCTTTTTGTTATCAAGATAGCAAAATGTTTGCCTCATTCTAGATCAGGAACTGACTTCAAATATCTCTGGTTATGACAATCAGTCATTAGAAATAGTCCCACCTCACCACTTTTTCCCTCTCCCTCAAAAACATTTTTCCTTAGACATAATACTTTATTAAAAGTTTCTACACATTTTTATAAGTTATTACCAGAGTTATGTAGAATATACTTATGGCAGATTCACCACTAATAAGTTCCTTAGAAAACTAGCAGGTTTTTTGTTTGTTTGTTTGTTTTATAAAGTGTTCATTAATTTTTAGAAGAAGGCTTTTCACATAAATGATGCCAATCAATTAAACTAAGTGATCATATTTGAAACCATCTACTGGAATTTTCCAGATAATCATATCTCAGTAGTTCTGCTTTTGGAGGGACCATTCCACTTCCACATCATAAAGAAATAGCAGTTCTTCAAAGCTGATCAAAAGGATCAGGAGAAAATTACTTATACTTTATAAGAAGGGTGAATACTCAAGAGGTCTCTACCTTTGCAACACATACATATGCACTCAAGTTTTGAAGATAATACTGTATTGAATATTTTCTATAAATTAAGTCATTTCCTTTAGGATAAATTGCATGTGTGTTTCTCTCAGTTCAACACTGTAGAGGAATAAGCAGGCTTTTTAGTCAGCTCTGCAATACTCCTATTTTTTTTGTTTATTTTTCTAAATAAAATGTCTCAAATTATGGAGATCACTACCAAAAAATCAAAATCAGAAGGTCTTAAATATTTAGGCAGCTTACATTCAACCATTTGCAACAGATATTTACTGCATTTAGTTATCTAGAGGCTTATTTGGAGTTGAACTTATCCCAAAGTGTTTTCCCTTCTAGGAATTCAATATTAACATTTGTGTTTAGCCATGCTGAGTCACGGTAGTATGTGGTTTACATTTTTTCTTTCCAAGTAAAGTTTATGGGAATCATGTTTCTAAGTTGAAACTCTAGAATTTTGAGCAGTAATTTTCCTGCATATTGAAGTGAAACCAGGACTTTTTGTGAGGAATTTTTGCGGCCTCTCACTCTACTTCCTCTGCCAACCATGTGTATAGGTGAAGTTACTACAGGACTCTTGGAATAAGCTCACAAGAAGATGGTGACTCTTCCTTCTCCTGGGTTGCTACATGGCAAGCATACTGCAGGTGGGGTTTCTGTCATATTATGTAACCTTGAATTCACCACTATCCTCATCAAAAATATGGCTGTGCATGGGGCGCCTGGGTGACTCAGCCGGTTGAGGGTCTGATTCAGCACAGGTCATGATCTTGCGGTTCACGAGTTAGAGCCCTGCATCAGGCTCTGTGCTGACAGCTCAGAGCCTGGAGCCTTCTTTGGTTTCTGTGTCTCCCCCTCTCTCTGCCCCTCCCCTGCTTGTACTCTGCTTCTCTCTCTCTATCTCTTTCTCAAAAGTAAATAAAATGTTTTTTAAAATGTGGCTGTGCCACCAATATTCCTGGAGGAGTTCACAACAATATGAAGTTCATAAACTTGAGAAGTTAAAAATAATATATATGCCCAAGCCTCATACATGGAAATTCTGATTCTATAATCCTGGGCTAGGAATAGAGCTACCCTATTTTTTTAAATCCATGGTTGATTCTGAAGAATAATTAAGATTAAGAACAACTGTTCTAAGTCCTTTAAGTTAGCATTCCTGGATCCTGTCAGAGAACCTCAAATACCCACTGTGAGAGCAAGCATCAAATTTGATTTTTGACTTTTTTCTTAGCAGCTAAAACTCGGAGGCTGTACCTATGAGAATAACCCTGGCCACCCTTCTGGAATCTGCTGAGTTTCCTTGTATTCATTTGGCTCACAGTGTCCCTTGAGCATCACAATGGTACCGAATGTGGTGCACGTCAAGGTACTTCATTACATGTGATAGTGCCTGGACTGGTATGGCAACAGTGAGCTTCCCAGACAATTCCAAGACTCTCTTCCCATTGGATTCAACTCCATTTGCACTACTGTGAAAACTTCCCTGCTTCTTCAGATGGTCATCTCATGTTGGCTGTCATCGAGTTTTGTTTGAATCTCTATAAATAGCTTTTATCATCCTGGCGAGGTAGAGTGAGTCATGTATTTATCAGTCTCTCCATTGGTCTTTTCCTTGAGTTTATGGACATCGTCTTTTTAGCACTTAAACTTCCATGCTGACGTGCAGCATGGTGCCTTTCAATAAGGTGTACTCAGTGTAAAGATGCCTCCAAAACCTGAATATAAGCTGAGTCTCAGGTCCATACTGATATAAATTAGTTTACCAAGTAAATATGCAATCAGGGATAACAAACTACCATTTTGTACTAGTTGTCTATTGTTACTGTAACAAACTGCCACAAATTTAGTGACTAAAACCAACAGAAACATATCATTTCAAACTTCTGTAGATCAGAAGTCCAGGTGGATGTGGCTGGTTCCTCTGCTCAGGATGTCACAAGACCAAATTAAGGTGTCAGTTCACATTTACTTGGAGGTTCTGGAGACGAGTCTACTTCCAAGCTCTCTTAAGTTGTCAGAATTCAGTTCTTTGCAGTTGTAGGTCTAAGGTCCCCATTTTCATGCTGGCTGGTGGCCTGGAACCTCTCTCAGCTCCTTAAGACCACCTGAATCTTTGGTCATGTTTGTTATCCCCTCCGTCTTCAAGTCAGTAAGGATGAGACTTTCTCATGCTTCCAATCTCTCAGATTTCCTTTTCTTTTCTTTTCCTTTCTTTCTTTCTTTCTTTTTTTTTTTTTTTTTTTAATGCATGTCTTCTGCCTCCAGCTGGAGAAAGTTCTCTGCCTTTAGGGGTTTATGTGATTAGATTCGGTCCAGCTAATCCAAAATAATTACATCTGCAATCTCCCTTTTGATATGAAATGTAAGATGCTCTCAGGTCTCAGGGATTAGACTATGGACACATTTAGAGGAAATGGGTACATTCTGCCTATTAGACTTTTGTGTATTTATTAGCACTTCACTTTTTTCCTATCCATTTTATGTTTACCACTCTAACTCATAAGGAATCTTGCCATCATGTATCAGTTGCTTTTAGAGCTGATGAGGCAAACGCTGAATCAAAAGGTCAGTGAGCTGTACATTTTCAATACAGCTATCTCTTTTCCCTCCCAAAGACACACTGACATTTTGGAGTTGGTTTTCTTTTTTCTTATCCTTGTTCCTTATGAGCCATATCACACCATGATCCAGAACACCTTGGCTTCATGTTTAATTATCTCTGAGCTCATAACTTCTCTTCCCCTTAGAAACTACAGAGAATATTTTTCTCCATTTATTCAAATACTCTTTCCTATTAACTTACAAGAATGAGCATGAGCAATTTAAAATGTGTGATTCCCCATGGATTTAAGCTATAATTTGTTTCCTTCAATGCAAAAAAATAAACGGAATATTGGGGGGGGGGTGTTCATAGAGTATACTGAAAGAAAACAATGTACATTTAAATCACAACTTCAAGACTGGTTTCACTTTTAAAAGAAACAGCTCTGGCTTAAAATACAATAGTGTTTTGTGCTAAAAGCTGAAGCACTAAAACACATCCATTTGAAAATAAAGTCATAATAGTCTCAAGAGCTGCGTCTGATCTCACTCACTTCTCACCAGAAAATAGTGTTATGTACAGGTGGCAGCAGTGATGTAATGTAATGTATGTCGGGAGTATTTGTTAAGATACCACTGGGGGCTGACGCTTTATAGCAGCTGCACTCCTTCCTTGGTGAGTTTGGTTTTAAAAATGAGTTCTCATCCATTCAAACAGGTTCTTTTGCTCGAAGTCTCCAAAGACTATTTCATTATCCTACCTTTTCAATGACTTTCCATAAAGGAATACAAGATGTGAATCTGGTTTTAATATGTACCATTTAAAGTAGTTATCAGTGATACATTAGCCATTCCAGCCAGTGCCCCTGTGAGGTGGGTGAGTGAGTAATTACAGGTGACCTTCAGACAAGTGAGGATCTAATGTAGGCTCGAAGGCTTCTAAGTATAGGGTGTTTTGTCTGATGGGTGAACAAGCACTGAGTCATTAGCATGGCATTTGAGGGATCATTAGGGATTTGTAACTAGAATAAACCTATTTTTTCTTAGTCATGTTAATGGGCTATTCTTCTTACTTTAAATCTAGATTTTAGATTTTTCTTTCCTTATTTCAAGATTTAGCACTTTATGGTATATTTTCCTTCAGGAAAGGACACAGAATGGAACTATCAAAGGAACAATGTCTAATAAAAAAATTTAGAAGCCAGGACATTTTTAAAAGTTGAGAGAAATATGGATTCCTAATCCATGGCTGACTTGAAAAAAAAATCATTTCTAAGCAATTGTAAATGTTTCACCCTGGTTTGTAAAACTGACCAGCTCAATTGCCATAAATGAATATTTTATCCTGTTGAATAACCACATTAAATCTGTCAAAATATTAGTTCATAAGTGGTGTGTGGAAAGATAACTTGTCATCCATCTTTGTTTCCTGATGCCCTGTATAGAGTGGGTGCTTAACACAGATTCATTGAATAATGATGTCAATTCTTTTTGTATTCTCTTTTATTCCCTAATCTTTTTACTTCAAAGTGGTGAGAAAGAGACCTCATACAGAGGGGGAAAAAGGGTTTCTCTGCCTTAGATACTCTTTCAAGGTTGAGCCACATTTGAGAAAGCAAAACAATTCAGGCAGTAAGGGGTTGGATGCTTATAATGAAGACCTCTACCAAAATATTTCTTTCTTTTTTATGCAATGCACAAAAAGAAGGATAAGAAATAAATTCTTACTAATTTATGTAATGGCTTTTTCCATTTTTAAAAGTCATTTTCACATTTATTCTAGCCTGTTAACTTTATTTCTTCTTTTGGAGTTTCTTCCCATTACTCTCATCTGTAGTATTTTCTCCACTTGTCACTTAATTAACAGGAGACCCCTTGATAACAACCTTCCATCTTTACTAGACTAATTGTTCTTTATTCCTTAAACATGCAAAACTAGCGAGGCTTAAAAAACATACATCATTTGAGATGTGAATGTTAAAAACTACTCAGTTTTCTTACTTTTCATCTTCTCATTTTCCTCATGCTTTTTCCCCCATTTATGTTTTCAATGCCCTTCTTTAATTTTATTTGGTTTTCTCTGCTTTAGAGATAATTAGTAGCTTGTCATTTTTTAATTCTCCGTCTACAAGGCCAAAATTGATTTCATAATTAGTGTGAATAGTTATGCCAAGCTAAACAGTCCTTGGGCATCACTTTAGTTAGGTTCCGGAAGCAAGTGGTTAAGGACTCTATTCAGTATACAGCAGAATCAATATGGTGTTCATCTAAATTCCTTTATTGCAACAACACGTGAGACACTTAAGCAAGACCCACTTGTAATCAGATGGTCAATAATTACAACAACTAAGAGAAGTTGAATTATTTTACTCAGAACTTGCATCACTTACTAAAGAGGGGCGACAGTGTGACTGAGATTGTCTTCCTACCCATTCAGAATTGGTTTGAACTATACTAGGAACAACCACAAAAGACTAACAGGAAGAGCCTTTATCATTTCATCTGGAGTATACGTACAAGGTCGATTTCCTCGATCAACAAAACCTCTTAACTTATACAGTCACTCATTCATTCAATAAATATTTATTGAGCTAACAGCATATTCCAGGGCATTGTGCTAAGGACTAAGACACATTTTTTCCTGCTTCAATGATCTCATGTGTAGCTAGAACAAGGGGAGGTATGGGTCAAGACAGAAATATATAATCAAAATCCAATGTGTGATAACTGTGACAGAGTTGTGTATGAGGAACACTGCAACACAAAGGAGGAGCTGATTGGTATTGATTCAGGGAAGAATCCAGTTGAACAAGACTAGCTGAGTGGCTCGCCTCCTCCTGATACTGCTGAGCACTCTTGGTGAGGCCCAGTACGTCTTTAGATTTCTGTTATTTCTTGTGCACAAAGAGAGTATGAATCCGATAGTAAGCAATAGCTAAAGTTTTCAAGGGCTTCCTATGTGGCAGGCACTTTTCTACCAATTTTACTTATAATAACTGATCTTTGCTCCAATCTATGAGAGAGATACAACTGAATATGTTAACTTTATCTGTTGTGAAGCCGAGGCCATGAGAAGTTAAGTAGTTTTGGCAGTCACCAGTTAGTAAGTGGTAGAGACAATAAAATACTACTGACTTTTTTTCTCCTGTGAGTCTCAAGTGAAAACTCTTGCAGTGGAAATTTCCAAATTCATTTCCTGAGAAAGTAGCCTGAGAAAATTGATAGAAATTGGGGAAAGTGGAGTTTTCTTACAGCATATATATATATATATATATATATATATATATAATTTATTTATATCATTTATATATGTATATATATAATATATTATATATATATGTATATATATATTTTTAAAGCCATTTTAAACATGGCTGTATTTAGTTTCCATGGAATCCATGAACTTGCATAGAACACAGTATACCTTCTGAAGCCAGATGCTTAAATTCTTTCAAACATCTGACATAGGAGTTAAGACAAGGAACAGGATGACTAAATTAAGAATGGGTGTCACAGACAGTGTGGATGCTCCACAGAGAAAGTTGTGGCCTTAAAAGATTTTTACAGGGGCGCCTGGGTGGCTCAGTCGGTTAAGCAACCAACTTCAGCTCAGGTCATGATCTCTCCGCTCCTGGATTCAAGCCCCCTGTCAGGCTCTGTGCTGACAGCTTCAGATCCTGTGTGTCCCTCTCTCTCTCTCTGCCTGTACCCTGCTCGAACTCTCTCTCTCTCTCTCTCAAAAATAAAAACACTAAAAACATTTTTTTTTTTTTAAATAAAAACGGGGAGAAAAGACAGAATGAGTAAGTGGACTTCTTGGCCAAAGTAACAGGACTCGTATCTGGATCTCCAACGGTCTTAAATAAGGGCAATTTGGGTTCTTTTTAAAAAGTGTCTTAGTGGGGCACCTGGATGGCTCAGTCGGTTAAGCGGCCGACTTCGGTTCAGGTCATGATCTCATGGTCCGTGAGTTCGAGCCCTGCGTTGGGCTCTGTGCTGACAGCTCAGAGCCTGGAGCCTGCTTCAGATTCTGTGTCTCCCTCTCTCTGACCCTCCCCCGTTCATGCTCTGTCTCTCTCTGTCTCAAAAATAAATAAACGTTAAAAAAAATTAAAAAAAAAAAAGATTTTTACAAACTCTTCTTGAGTAGTAGGTATTATTTCTAAAGCTGTAACCTCACCACAGTAAGAAGAGTTACTTTTATCTAAGAAGAGTTGCTTTTAACTGTTCCCACCATCCTGGGTGCGTGGGTGGCTCAGTAGGTTAAGCAACTGACTCTTGATTTTGACTCATGTCATGATCTCAGGGTCGAGTTCGGTTCGTGAAGTTCAGCCCCACGTAGGGCTCTGCACTGACAGTGCAGGGTCTGTGCAGGATTCTCTGTCTCCCTCTCTCTCTGTCCCTCTCCCCCTCACTTTCTACCTCTCTCTCACTCTCGCTCTCTCTCCAAAAAAAATGAAATAAAATAAACCTTTTTTTTTTTTAATTTTTTTTTTCAACGTTTATTTATTTTTGGGACAGAGAGAGACAGAGCATGAACGGGGGAGGGGCAGAGAGAGAGGGAGACACAGAATCGGAAACAGGCTCCAGGCTCTGAGCCATCAGCCCAGAGCCTGACGCGGGGCTCGAACTCCCGGACCGTGAGATCGTGACCTGGCTGAAGTCGGACGCTTAACCGACTGCGCCACCCAGGCGCCCCAAAATAAACCTTTTTTAAAAAGTAAAAAAAAAAAAAAAACAAAATGTTCCCACTATCCCAACATTTTCTCTCTGTTCCAGTTTACCTCTGGGCAGTACCTACATATACAGGCATACAACTAAATTTAAATACTGCTGGGGAATGTGTTTTAAAGTTATTTCCTTCCTTTCCTCTTTCATCTGTAGTAATTCTTATTTCTGAAAAATGGGTATCTTCCATGATACTTTATAACATTAACAAAGAAGGGGGCGCCTGGGTGGCTCCGTTGGTCAAGTGTCTGACTTTGGCTCAGGTCATGATCTCACGGTTCCTGAGTTCAGGCCCCACATTGGGCTTTCTGCTGTTAGCGCAGAGCCCGCTTTGTTTCCTCTGGGGTGCCTGGGTGGCTTGGTTAAACAACTGACTCTTGGTTTCCTCTCAGGTCACGATCTCATGGTTTCGTGAGTTCAAGCTTGACATCAGGCTCTACACACTGACAGAATGCAGAACCTGCTTTAGATTCTGTTTCTGTCCCTCTCTCTCTCTGCCCCTCCCCCTCTCATGCTCGCTCACTCTCTCTCTCTCCAAATAAATAAATAAACTTAAAAATTGTTTTTAAAAAGCAAAGAAAAAGAATCAGACTTTGTAAAGTCCTATTCAGAGGTAATGATACAATTCAATTTTTCTAAACCTTCATTCTGAGGGGCAAGCTCTGTGAATGAGAATGTATTCAATGGTTAGCTGATGGTCCTGTTAGAGTGAAGTTATATACCTTTTAAAACCAAGTTAAGCTTTGATATTTTTGATATAGCTGAATCCGTTTAAAAATGTTTTTTAGCAAGTCATAAATGAATGATGTATAAATATACTAATGAATGTCAACATTCTTAAGGGAACCTATAAACATTTCTGAAGAAAGACTCCCTCTTACTCTGTAAGCTTTGAATTGGTAATATAACTCAGATGAATAAATAAATTCATAAGTGCTAAATAGTTCAATGCTACCATCACCTCTGCTTCTCCCCAGCTCTGCAGTAAATGTTAAAACCAGTTGCCTAATATTATTCTTTATCTATCTAATAAGAAAACAATTGACATGGGATTGTATTACTATTACTCATGATTAAAAAGGAAGTAATCTTCAGAATATCAGTAAGCAAACTTAGACTTATTTAAACTTGAATTTTAATATTTAAGCCTTTGTGACTGATCGAACAACTATTTGAGTCATCAAATGTATTTTACATCTAACAAAACACATTCCAATGAGACATTTTAAAGCAAGTAATACTATGTCAAGGTCAATAAAGGCAATATTACGTAGTGTGTTTCAGCGGGGTTAATTGGAAATTCTGATACTTAACATTTCAAAGCCTATAGCTTTAATGTAAAATACCTTATATTTGTAATGCACTCTTGTGCTTCACATTTTATAAAGCAGTATACATGGATGGCCTTTCTGTTCCTTAAGAAAATCACTATGGGTTGTCAAGCATGAATCCTTACTTTCATTTTAAAGATGAGTCGTCTAATGTTGGAAATGTGATGTGCTGTGAAAGAGCTCACACAGATAGAAGCAGTAGGTCCAGAAACCAGAATCCAGGCTTACCGATTCCCAAATTCATCTTTGTTGCATTAGGGCACATTCATTGTCCTGAAGGTAAATCAAATAGTTGTTTATCAAATGAAGACCCAAAGGACATTTTTCTTGACTAGTCTTGTTATTTAAGACTAGAATTTTTTTTCTGTATAAATCCTTCAGGTTCGTTATTCATTTTATTTTGTAGTCTGAACTCTTCCTATGATATAACAAAGAAGAGCAAATAACCAGGAGGAATTGTTGATTCTAGAAGGATCGTGGAAGGTTTAATTCAGTCAGTTTACTCTCTTACAAACAAGTATGGATGTGTAGAAAGCTGGCATCTGAGTTCCCTAAAATCCTAGCAAATTGCATAACAGATCATCAGTGAAACTGGCAGGTTGTTTAACTTCTCTGCTTTGAAGTTTTCTTAAGTATAAAATGGGGATTATAAGGATACTCCGATAATTTTAAGAAAGTTAAGTAAATCAATATTTATAAAGCTATTCATGGCACCTAGTAAGCATTATCAGCATTAGCCATCATTAACTATTATTAATAAATGCTACAGAGATAATATGTATTGACTGATGTCTTTTTAGTAAAAGATTTTTAAAATCGCATACATTTAAATAAACTTCCATTTTTTTTTCTTTCAAAAGTATTCACAATATCATTTTAAAGGCTGAGATTCTCAAACAGCAAAGATTATTTTTGTTAAGATTAAATAACCTCCAGGGTGGGAGTTCGGAAACGAGAGTGAGTGCTACAAGTCCTGAGTGTGTTTTGAACTTACAGATATTCAGACATTTTGACCCAGAAGCTTCCTGGCAGTTTCAGACTAAGCATAGGGTGCTCTCTTTCCTCAATAATTGGCACTTAGAGATAATAATTACATCAGTCATGCTGTCAAGAAACATGCAGTATTTAGACTTAATGGGAAAAAAAAAAACAACTTATTAAGAAAGAAAATTCCGTTAATAATGTTAATCTTCTTTTAAGTCCCCAAGCATGTATCAACACAAATGGGTAAGCATATTTGAGGGACTAAAATTTCTCCCCAATCCATGGCTGGGCTCTGCATGCCTATACCAGAGGTGACTGTCTTTGGGGAACTGACAATTTATCATTGGCTTTCCATTTTGACATTTTACCTGTCTTTTAAAGGATATTCAGTTTAGGGAGAAAACAGATCAATGGCTAATTTTTTTTAAGTTTGTTTGTTTGTTTATTTATTTTTAGAAAGAGAGAGAGAGAGAATCCCAAGCAGGCTCCGCACCGTCAGCTCAGAGCCCAATGCAGGTCTCAATCTTACAAATAGAACCATGAGATCACCTGAGCCAAAGTTGGGCACTTAACCCACTGAGCCACCCACACGCCCCAATGGCTGATTTTAAAGGAGGAAGGAAGAAAATTAAAGAAGGAAGGGAGAGAGAATAAATTTAGATCTCTTTTAGTTGCAAGTAACAGGTAAAGAGAGACAAACTTTGGGCTATGTAGGAAAACCGAAGAATTTATTTTGTGAATGCTTAAGTGTTTCACAACTTAAGAACATACATGCATTTGGGTCTTGAGGACAATTAGGACAAGTGCAGAAATACCATAACACATCTTTTTCATATCTTGTTATTGTGGGACACAAGGCTGTTTAGAGTTCCTGAAATTTACATCGCAGAATCAATCATCCCCAAAATATTGACTTGACTCCCTTCTTTACTCAAGCTGCGGTTCCTAGTAAAAGGACACACTGGCCCGGATTCTGTCAGATTGGAGCCTCGATTCCACTCACTCCGACTGCAGTGGGAAAGGATAAAAGGAGGGCAGTATGATTAGTCCGGTTTGGGTGAATGAGTTGTGGTCAGGGATCTGGGTCACCACTAATTTGTTTGTTCTTGTTCCAACCATGTGAAAGTGAAGAGAACAGTTACTAACAGAGGAGTACCAGACAGATAGCCTTAAGATATTCCCCTGGAATTGATTTGTTTATTTAATGTTCATGTAACTGATATCTGCTCTGCAACGTGTGTGTGCCAGTGTTCTAGATGTTGAGGATGTGGCAATGGATGAAATAAACATATTGAACTTATGGAAAACTTGTATTACTTTTATTAAAACACGTTTTGAGAACTTTATGGTAACTACTCCCATTATTTTACACCCACCTCCAGAGTAAAGCTATCCATTTTTTTTTCTTTTTACCTGGAGCTAAAATTCCTTCTTATACCATTCGTATGCTGAGCACAGTAAGAGATTTGGTCTTGGATGGTATTTGGCTACATTTGGTTTGTCAAAGGTTGACGTAGTCCAGGAGTTCACATGTTTCCACTTTAGTCCTTTTTACCCACTTTTTTCTTTTTAGATATCTCAAGCTATCGCTTAAAGGAGTAATTTACTACTAATTTAGTAAAGAATAGCCCTAAAGCTTAATTTGGAAAGATTTTGTGAGACTCTTGCATCACAGGAGGCCTCACATACCCGTCAGGGCCACTATACGAAGTTCATTACTGTTTATTAGGGATTTTTGCTAAGATTCTGGGAGGTGCAGAGAGGGCTAGACAGCAGTCAACAGGCTGGCAGAGTAGGATATCACTGATGGAGGGTGGGTGTCTAATTGTAATTCCCAAGGAAAAAAAAAATCTAAGATGACCAGCTCTGGGTTAAGGAAAGAATTGCAGTCCTTCCAGGCTCTCAGAAGTGTGATTAAATGGCAGGCACTGTTCAGTGTCCTGGGACATAAAAGGCATTAGTAGCAGAGAGTTAATACTTTGGAAATAGCACTCAGTCAGTAAAAACAAATGAGATAAGGCCTCAGTTCAGCTAGGAGGAACCAGAAAGTGTAATCAACTGTAAAAGAATTTCATTGGATTTCTTACACAGGTTGAATGGGCATCCAATACTTAAATCGTCACCTATTAAAAAAACAAAACAAAACAAAACAAAACCCCTGAGGGGGCACCTGGGTGGCTCAGTCTGTTAAGCGTCTGACTTCTAATGTTGGCTCAGGTCATGATCTCGTGGTTCATGAATTCAAGCCCCGCATCAGGCTCTGCGCTGACAGCACAGAGCCAGCTTGGGATTCTCTGTCTCCCCACTTTCTCTCTCTGCTCCTCTCTCTCTCTCTCTCTCTCTCTCTCAGAATAAATAAATCAACTTTACAAACATTATAAAAAAAAACCTTGAATATTTACTGAAAGGAAGAATAAAGAATATCATTTGCTCTCCATTATTAATGATTTCTTAACATTAAAAATATTCACCATTGAGAACAAATAATTTTAAACAGAATTGTTAGCAATCTACTAAAGAAATCACCACTAATATTGCTAAATTCATGATTTTAAAAGTGACTGAGAATAACGTAAACTGAGAATAATGTACATTTCTAAATCAAATATGTGAGAGGGTAAAAATATAAAATAAAATAAAAAAACAAATACTGCCATGGATCAGGTTGAAATAGTCTTCAACCTGAATAGTGGATGCTAACAAATATGTTTACATGGAATGTGTCTAATATTATGGTAAGTTATCTTACTTTCTTTGGTGGTTTAAGGTGGAACATCTAATACATAGGGCATTCATCAGTCTATAAAAAGAAGGTAACAAACAATACTACAGTGGACAAATCTGAACGGCAATATATTCCATCTATGCAAAGAATGTACTTCAACACCACATATTATCATGCTTAAAAGAGAAACAGGAACTTTTAAATTGCATACTACTTGCATATGGAAAATACTCACTATTTATTTAAGTGAGTTACACTGAATTGCATCATGAGAATTTGTACAGACTAGGTTCTTTTTGACCCAAAAGTCCCCCAACATGAAAGCCTTTTGCACATTTGTATTTCTGCATTATGAATGTAGATTGTCTACTCAGAATCATCAGCATCAGACCCATGAAGTATGTATTTCTCTACATGGAACCTCTGTGTTTTTCTATAAGCAAACCTCTATACAATAACCACAATTCTTGTCGCATTAGAGATGAGGTTGTCACAATCATTCTAGCTCATATCCAGTTGATATTAAAAACAGGGTTTCTCACAAGGTAAGCAACAGGGAAATTACATTTCCTAGATTCAAGTCCCCTGCACAATTTTCAGTGATGTAGCATCAACATCAGGCTAAGAGTTTAATTTTATGACAATGTGTTTACAAATATATTAAGGGTGGTATTTTCAGCACCCTGAATGGGATTTGAGATCCATTTCTTGCTTATCATAGCAGTGGATGCTTGTCTAGAGCTGGGTCTCTTGGCAATATGATGAAAATGAGTCCAGTGTTTATTTTAGTTCCTCTTTGGTTTAAACTACCACATCTCCCCCACACAAAAACCTAGTCAGATGATATTTTAAGTGCCAAAAGGACACATTAATTAAATGTTAGAAAATAGATGCTCCAGAAAGGATGTCATTCATGCAAAAAGCTTCAATAAGGAGTCAATTTTGAGTACCGAGAAGCCCCAAATGAAATACAATATAAATTACAGTGGCTCATCACAACAAACACACATCTAACAAACCATTCGACAATTCTCCATCTCATCATCTGAAATTAAAATCCATACATTTTTCGCTAAGGTCTAGTCCCAGTTGTCACATATTTTTGATGGGTAAACCCTAGTGGGCTATTACTTTATATAACACAGTATTCCTGGGTTTTATGCAATTCTGTTTTATTGTAGACTTTGTGATTTTGGCACTGTACAATTTATAGTAATCACTTTAAGGACTACAGTTTTCTAAAAAGGTAAAAATTAAGGTCAAGTACGTAGTCATCTTTAATAGAAAAATTTCTTGAAATATTTTTTTGGTTCAAAAAAATAGAGGCAAGTTTAAGGACATTTGTCGGTAATGATAGCAACTCTGGAGTCTGTCTATAGCTCCAGTGCTGATGCATATTAGAGAGATTAATAACCTCTTGCCTTCCTTTGAGTTTATCCTGGGTTATCTGGTACTTTTTGTGCCTTTCTCCTTCATGAAGCCCATTTCCTTTACCTTGGGGTGGGTCAACATCAGCAATTAGAGAAAAAAGAAAATCAAAATAAAATGTGTTTCTCCACCTTACAAGTAATAAATAGTTTTTTCTTCCACCTCACTTAATCTTGCTGGACTTGCTGAAAGAAATTTGAAAACTACCAGAGAAACGTGTCAGCAAAAGGTGGGACCTGTCGAATACAGAATTAAAACTTTGATTTGAAGCTCTGGTGGTTTATTTTGTGAAATTATCAGATGTTTGGTACCAACTCGCAGTGCTGAGTGGGAGAAAGAAGAGGGCTAAAGAACTTGGGAAGTATTGCAAGACTTTTGAAGTGACTGGTTGTGGGGATCAATCCATAAATAGAAAAGCAAATAGCTAAAAAGGAAAGAGTAAGAAAGAGGTCTTGTCTCTTGAGGGATAGTACTTTTGGAGATACTCTTTATGCTACTTGGTGCCCAGAGCCCTGAATCAGGGCTTTTCTTCTGTAACAGGGGCAAAATAATTAGCATTGCTTTTTGTTGTTGTTGTTGCTGCTGTTGCTATTTTTCTTTGGAACCAGAGACTTGGGTTTAGATTTAGTACTTTGCTCTCGCTGTGTAACCTTGGGCAAGTGAACATACCTCCTTTATGCTCACATTTCTCACTGGTAAGTCGTAGCTAAGAATACTCACCTTGCAGAGCTATTGGAAGGAAGAGAAGTAAGATGTAATAGGGCTGGGCACATCTAAATGTCTAATAAAAGGGAACTATGTGGTTGGTGAGGCTGCTATAAAGGATGGAGACCAGATGGAGAAGTGATAACAGTCTGAGGGCGAACTCCTCCGCACAGAATCCAACACATTCAGAGAGTTAATCATGGCTGAGATCCTAGTCCTAGTTGAGAAAATAGGCTCAGAGGGGGCACTGCCCTGGGGTCAAGGATTAGAGCCAGCGCTGTCACTAACCTGTGCCTGGAGAGTCATCTCAGAGGCCTAGGGAAAGTGAGTTGGAGCCAAGGGCGTAGGCAGCCACGGAGAAAGTCCAGCCTTTAGAGCAGACTGAGTCCACAGCACCGAGGGAAGCACACAGGTTGATGGCATACATAAATTGATGAAGGTCAACAAAGGCAATGCACTGCAGCATCAGAGCCAAACCTTTCCCTACTAGGAAACACCAGCATTTACAAAGAAGTACAGCATATCTAACGTGGTCCGAAAGGACTTCTATCATCCTGCGCCAGTCTTCTTCCATAATCCTCATCTGGAGCCACTGCCATCTTTCCTTCTGAGCTCCAACCAATAGGCTTTGCGTATCTTCAAGCATCACGTGCCTCGTACTGTAGGCTTTTTGCTTAGGCAGCACTTGCAAATGCCTGCACACCTTTGATCTCAGTTTAATGCTACTCTCTTAGGGAATTCTTTTCTGCCCAAAGCCCTAATCCTTGCCAAAATAATATTTTGCCACTCGGCCGCTTTTTCTCTTTGTCAGTAATAGTAATTTTGTGAAATGACTAAATGTTTAATGAGTGATTTAAAGCTTCTTAACTTTTTTTTGGAGGAGAGAGACGTCGCCTATCATATTCAGCCAGTAGGTATTTCATCAGTTTTTAGCATGGCAGCTTGCATAAGATGAGAAATTAATACGTATTTGTTAAATGATTGAATGAATAATAATCAGACAGAGTTAAGAGCCTAAGACTAAAAACCTTAGTGGCAACAATAGATGACGATCTGGAAAACCCATTACCTGGGACAAAAGGGAAAGGGAACAAAAAGAGCCTAAGTGAAGAATTAAATAGAACTTTCCACCAGTCTACCTAAAGCTAGAAGTTTGTCCATCTATTAGGGGAATACTCTGAGGCTTGAAAATCCTGCACTACATTTAGGCTGGTAATAAATTAGAGGAAGAGAATCTGTACATAGTTTGCCCTTAGGTTGCCTTGCTTTTCCCCCCAGATCCATCTTGGTGATTGCTAAACCCTGATTCAAATAAACTTTAGTTATAATAAAAGCAGGCATCTGAACTGTGTAGAGCCTTCTTGTTAGTGATATCTTTGAAAATAATGATGCTTAATATTACTGTCAGGTATTGAGTAATCTCATTTATTTTTCTCACTTAATCCTGTTAACCCTTTGCAGTAAACACTATTTGCATTTTGCAGGTGAAGACATTGAAGTTCAAAGAGATTAAGTAATTGGTGTGAAGGTATTTAGCTGTTAAGCAACAGAGCTGAAATTTGAACCCAGCTGTAGGTTCTTGCACAGCTCATGTTCTCAACTTTGTGCTGTCCTAGACATAGTGTGTCTGGTGCACAACTGTGTTTTTTGCTTTATCAGTTTTGTGAAGAGCTTGTCAAATGGTATCCGAATAGGAGTTTTTTTCTACGTGTCAGAAAACCTGAATGTTACATATTCGCCTCAAGAGTCTACTCAGCAGGTCAAGGTTTTATCTATGGAACTTATTTTTTCTTCATTTCTATTACGTTTTTAAGGAAATAAAATGAGAAGAGTATACAAACAATTAAAAATTTTTTTTAAATGTTTTATTTATTTTTGGGACAGAGAAAGAGCGTGAGCAGGGGAGGGGCAGAGAGAGAGTGAGATACAGAATCCGAAGCTGGCTCCAGGCTCTGAGCTGTCAGCACAAAGCCCAACACCGGCTCGAACTCACAAACCACGAGATCATCACCTGAGCTGAAGTCAGATGCTTAACCGACTGAGCCACCCAAGCGACCCTACAAACAATTTGAATTAGCAGAAATAGTCTGACAGGAAACAGACTTTGTATCAGTAGATTTGGAACGAAAGTGAAGAATTTCCAAAGATGTTAACAGATTGCATTGAAGTTTGGTACACTAGGGAGAGTAAGTCTAAAACGAACAAATGAACAAAACAAACAAACCACAAATCTAAGGCAAATCTAAGGCATGTTAGTTTTATTTGAATTTATTTCTTTTTTCTGTCTTCTTGTCTGTGTTTATAATCTGGTTTCTCTCATGTTAATTATATCTCATCTTCTATTTTTTCTTCTTAATTTAATACAAATAATTTTCAGATTGATAACTTCCTGTGTCTATTTTTAGAATAACAGGGGGTTTTCTTTGTTGTTTTTGTTTGTTTGTTTGTTTGTTTTTCAGGTCAAGCTTGCATTTTACAGACATGGCCTGTCTTCAAGTTCCTGCCCACACATTTGCTGTGAATTTCCATAGTCTGCCTCTTCCCACCAAATACTGAATCTAGACTGTGCTAATAGTTATTCTTGCTTCAAATTATTTAACTTTCAAGGAGACTACACTTTGTATTTATTACTTGTTCACAATCAACTACCAAATAAGTAAAATTCTTACTTCTGCAATAGAGTTAGACAAAAGTGAAGGAGTGGATTTCTGACTCTTTTATACCCATCGTTTTAAAAAATTCTTTTACTGGAAAAGTTTACATAAAGTAAAATGCAAAACTCCTTAAAGAGAACTTTAAGAGGCGTTTTGATAGGGGTGACTCAGTCGGTAAGCATCTGACTCTTGATTTTCACTCAGGTCGTGATCTTGCTGTTTTTGGGTTGGAGCCCCATGTGAGGCTCTGTGCTAACAGTTGTGGAGCCTGCCTGGGATCCTCTCTCTTCCTATCTCTCTGCCCCTTCCCCTCTCAGTCACTCATTCTCTCTCAAAACTAAATAAATAAACTTAAAAAAAGAATTTTGGCAAACGCATGCACTCATATAATCCACACCTCTGTTAAGACATATCCTTCATCCCAGAATGTTCCTTCATATACCTTTTCCATTGATCCTTCCCAAACTCCAAAAGAAAACCTTTGCCATTTTTTTCCACTATGGTTTGCTTTTACTATAAATTAAGTGCAATCCCACAGTAAGTACTCTTCATTATCTCATTAGTTCCATGTATCATACTATCTGTAAAATTCATTCATGGTGTTACTTATAGAAATGATCCATTATTTGTTTTGTTTTGTTTTTTTTCAAAATTTTTTTTAATGTTTATTTATTTTTGAGAGAGACAGAGTCAGAGTGTGAGCAGGGGAGGGGCAGAGAGAAAGGGAGACAGAATCCAGAGCAGGCTCCAGGCTCTGAGCAAGCTGTCAGCACAGAGCCCGATGCGGGGCTCAAACTCACAAACTACGAGATCATGTCCTGAGCCGAAGTCCAATGTTTAACTGACTGAGCCACCCAGGCACCCCAATCCATTATTTGTTTTGAAGTTCAGAAGTTCATTTATTTATTTTGAGAGATAGAGCGAGCATGCATGTGTGTGCAGGGGAGAGGGAGAGAGAGAGAGAGAGAATCCCAAGCAGGCTCTGTCCTGTCAGTATGGAACTCAAAGCTTGATGCAGGACTCGAGCCCTTAGACCTAAGCCCAAAACAAGAGTCAGAAGCTAAAGCCACTGAGCCACCCAGGCACCCAGGCATCCATTATATTTTTATTGCTGAATAACATTCCCCTGTATGTATATAACAAATTGTTTTCCATTCTCCTGGTGTTGAGATTCAGATTTTCTTCCAGTAATCTCATCCTTGTGAGCACTTAGTGATGTCAGTCTTTTATTTTTAGCCATTCTAGTAGTTGTTAAGTGGTATTTCATTGTGATTTTCATTTACGTTTTTCTGGTGACTGCTAATGTTGAAGACTTTTAGTGTGCTTATTGTCTAATTGTTTATCATCCTTCCACAAAGTATATTTTAGTCTTTCCCCTCCACAAATGTGTTGTCTTATTATTATGGCAGGAATTCTTTATATGCTTTGGATATAGGTGCTTTCTTAGATATGTGTGTTTTGCAAATATTTTCTCCCATCCTGTGGCTTACTTATTCATTTCCTTAGTACATTATGGGAGAAGGAATTTTTCATTCTAATAACGTTTATTATTTTATTTTTTATGATTATTCCTTTCTGTGTACTGTCTACAAAATCTTTGCCTAATTGCAGATTGCAAGATACTCTCCTTGTGTTTTGTTCTAAACCTTTATAATTTTAGCTTTTCCTCATTTTTGTTTTGAATATAATGTTATACTTTGCAGTGGGTTATATGAATACTCAAGTGTTATTTTCATCTCATTTATTTATTTATTTATTTTTCAATATATGAAGTTTATTGTCAAATTGGTTTCCATACAACACCCAGTGCTCATCCCAAAAGGTGCCCTCCTCAATACCCATCATCCACCCTCCCCTCCCTCCCACCCCCCATCAACCCTCAGCTTGTTCTCAGTTTTTAAGAGTCTCTTATGCTTTGGCTCTCTCCCAACCAAACCTCTTTTTTTTTTCCTTCCCCTCCCCCATGGGTTTCTGTTAAGTTTCTCAGGATCCACATAAGAGTGAAACCATATGGTATCTGTCTTTCTCTGTATGGCTTATTTCACTTAGCATCACACTCTCCAGTTCCATCCACGTTGCTACAAAGGGCCATATTTCACTCTTTCTCATTGCCACATAGTACTCCATTGTGTATACAAACCACAATTTCTTTATCCATTCATCAGTTGATGGACATTTAGGCTCTTTCCATAATTTGGCTATTGTTGAGAGTGCTGCTATAAGCATTGGGGTACAAGTGCCCCTATGCATCAGTACTCCTGTATCCCTTGGGTAAATTCCTAGCAGTGCTACTGCTGGGTCATAGGGTAGGTCTATTTTTAATTTTTTGAGGAACCTCCACACTCTTTTCCAGAGTGGCTGCACCAATTTGCATTCCCAACAACAGTGCAAGAGGGTTCCCGTTTCTCCACATCCTCGCCAGCATCTATAGTCTCCTGATTAGTTCATTTTGGCCACTCTGACTGGCGTGAGGTGATATCTGAGTGTGGTTTTGATTTGTATTTCCCTGATGAGGAGCGATGTTGAGCATCTTTTCATGTGCCTGTTGGCCATCCGGATGTCTTCTTTAGAGAAGTGTCTATTCATGTTTTCTGCCCATTTCTTCACTGTGTTATTTGTTTTTCAGGTGTGGAGTTTGGTGAGCTCTTTATAGATTTTGG
Organism: Leopardus geoffroyi; assembly: GCF_018350155.1. Taxonomy (NCBI): domain Eukaryota; kingdom Metazoa; phylum Chordata; class Mammalia; order Carnivora; family Felidae; genus Leopardus; species Leopardus geoffroyi. The sequence goes on from NC_059328.1 coordinate 69,481,298, forward strand.
ATACTAGCCCTTTGTCCGATATGTCATTTGCAAATATCTTTTCCCATTCCGTTGGTTGCCTTTTAGTTTTGTTGGTTGTTTCCTTTGCTGTGCAGAAGCTTTTTATCTTCATAAGGTCCCAGTAGTTCATTTTTGCTTTTAATTCCCTTGCCTTTGGGGATGTGTCAAGTAAAAAATTGCTACGGCTGAGGTCAGAGAGGTCTTTTCCTGCTTTCTCCTCTAGGGTTTTGATGGTTTCCTGTCTCACATTCAGGTCCTTTATCCATTTTGAGTTTATTTTTGTGAATGGTGTCAGAAAGTGGTCTAGTTTCAACCTTCTGCATGTTGCTGTCCAGTTCTCCCAGCACCATTTGTTAAAGAGACTGTCTTTTTTCCATTGGATATTCTTTCCTGCTTTGTCAAAGATGAGTTGGCCATACGTTTGTGGGTCTATTCCATTGGTCTATGTGTCTGTTTTTGTGCCAATACCATGCTGTCTTGATGGTTACAGCTTTGTAGTAGAGGTTAAAGTCTGGGATTGTGATGCCTCCTGCTTTGGTCTTCTTCTTCAAAATTACTTTGGCTATTCGGGGCCTTTTGTGGTTCCATATGAATTTTAGGATTGCTTGTTCTAGTTTTGAGAAGAATGCTGGTGCAATTTTGATTGGGATTGCATTGAATGTGTAGATAGCTTTGGGTAGTATTGACATTTTGACAATATTTATTCTTCCAATCCATGAGCATGGAATGTTTTTCCATTTCTTTATATCTTCTTCAATTTCCTTCATAAGCTTTCTATAGTTTTCAGCATACAGATCTTTTATATCTTTGGTTAGATTTATCCCTAGGTATTTTATGTTTCTTGGTGCAATTGTGAATGGGATCAGTTTCTTTATTTGTCTTTCTGTTGCTTCATTATTAGTGTATAAGAATGCAACTGATTTCTGTACATTGATTTTGTATCCTGCAACTTTGCTAAATTCACGTTTCAGTTCTAGCAGACTTCTGGTGCAGTCTATCGGATTTTCCATGTATAATATCATGTCATCTGCAAAAAGCGAAAGCTTGACCTCATCTTTGCTAATTTTGATGCCTTTGATTTCCTTTTGTTGTCTGCTGATGCTAGAACTTCCAACACTATGTTAAACAACAGTGGTGAGAGTGGACATCCCTGTCTTGTTCCTGATCTCAGGGAAAAAGCTCTCAGTTTTTCCCCATTGAGGATGATGTTAGCTGCGGGCTTTTCATAAATGGCTTTTGTGATATTTAAGTATGTTCCTTCTATCCCGACTTTCTCGAGGGTTTTTATTAAGAAAGGATGCTGAATTTTGTCAAAGGCTTTTTCTGCATCAAGTGACAGGATCATATGGTTCTTATCTTTTCTTTTATTAACGTGATGTATCACGTTGATTGATTTGCAAATGTTGAACCAACCCTGCATCCCAGGAATGGGATCAACCCACTTGATCATGGTGAATAATTCTTTTTATATGCTGTTGAATTCGATTTGCTAGTATCTTATTGAGAATTTTTGCATCCATATTCATCAGGGATATTGGCCTGTAGTTCTCTTTTTTTACTGGGTCTCTGTCTGGTTTAGGAATCAAAGTAATACTGGCTTCATAGAATGAGTCTGGAAGTTTTCCTTCCCTTTCTATTTCTTGGAATAGCTTGAGAAGGATAGGTATTATCTCTGCTTTAAACGTCTGGTAGAACTCCCCTGGGAAGCCATCTGGTCCTGGACTCTTATTTGTTGGGAGATTTTTGATGACTGATTCAATTTCTTTGCTGGTTATGGGTCTGTTCAAGCTTTCTATTTCCTCCTGATTGAGTTTTGGAAGCGTGTGAGTGTTTAGGAATTTGTCCATTTCTTCCAGGTTGTCCAGTTTGTTGGCATATAATTTTTCATAGTATTCCCTGATAATTGCTTGTATCTCTGAGGGATTGGTTGTAATAATTCCATTTTCATTCATGATTTTATCTATTTGGGTCATCTCCCTTTTCTTTTTGAGAAGCCTGGCTAGAGGTTTGTCAATTTTGTTTATTTTTTCAAAAAACCAACTCTTGGTTTCGTTGATCTGCTCTACGGGTTTTTTAGATTCTATATTGTTTATTTCTGCTCTGATCTTTATTATTTCTCTTCTTCTGCTGGATTTAGGCTGTCTTTGCTGTTCTGCTTCTATTTCCTTTAGGTGTGCTGTTAGATTTTGTACTTGGGACTTTTCTTGTTTCTTGAGATGGGCCTGGATTGCAATGTATTTTCCTCTCAGGACTGCCTTCGCTGCATCCCAAAGCGTTTGGATTGTTGTATTTTCATTTTCATTTGTTTCCATATATTTTTTAATTTCTTCTCTAATTGCCTGGTTGACCCATTCATTCTTTAGTAGGGTGTTCTTTAACCTCCATGCTTTTGGAGGTTTTCCAGACCTTTTCCTGTGGTTGATTTCAAGCTTCATAGCATTGTGGTCTGAAAGTATGCATGGTATGATTTCAATTCTTGTCTACTTATGAAGGGCTGTTTTGTGACCCCGTATGTGATCTACCTTGGAGAATGTTCCATGTGCACTCGAGAAGAAAGTATATTCTGTTGCTTTGGGATGCAGAGTTCTAAATAGATCTGTCAAGTCCATCTGATGCAATGTATCATTCAGGGCCCTTGTTTCTTTATTGACTGTGTGTCTAGATGATCTATCCATTTCTGTAAGTGGAGTGTTAAAGTCCCCTGCAATTACCACATTCTTATCAATAAAGTTGCTTATGTTTGTGAGTAATTGTTTTATATATTTGGGGGCTCCCATATTTGGCGCATAGACATGTATAATTGTTAGTTCTTCCTGATGGATAGACCCTGTGATTATTATATAATGCCCTTCTTCATCTCTTGTAACAGCCTTTAATTTAAAGTCTGGTAGTCTGATATAAGTATGGCTACTCCAGCTTTCTTTTGACTTCCAGTGGCATGATGAATAGTTCTCCATCCCCTCACTCTCAATCTGAAGGTGTCCTCAGGTCTAAAATGAGTCTCTTGTAGACAGCAAATAGATGGGTCTTGTTTTTTTATCCATTCTGATACCCTATGTCTTTTGGTTGGCGCATTTAATCCATTTACATTCAGTGTTATTATAGAAAGATATGGGTTTAGAGTCATTGTGATGCCCGTAGTTTTCATGCTTGTAGCGATGTCTCTGGTACTTTGTCTCACAGGATCCCCCTTAGGATCTCTTGTAGGGCTGGTTTAGTGGTGACAAATTCCTTCAGTTTTTGTTTGTTTGGGAAGACCTTTATCTCTCCTTCTATTCTAAATGACAGATTTGCTGGATAAGGATTCTCAGCTGCATAATTTTTCTGTTCATCACATTGAAGATCTCCTGCCATTCCTTTCTGGCCTGCCAAGTTCCAGTAGAGAGATCGGTCACAAGTCTTATAGGTCTCCCTTTATATGTTAGAGCACGTTTATCTCTAGCTGCTTTCAGAATTTGCTCTTTATCCTTGTATTTTGCCAGTTTCACTATGATATGTCATGCAGATCGATTCAAGTTACATCTGAAGGGAGTTCTCTGTGCCTCTTGGATTTCAATGCCTTTTTCTTTCCCCAGATCCAGGAAGTTCTCAGCTATTATTTCTTCAAGTACACCTTCAGCACCTTTCCCTCTCTCCTCCTCCTCTGGAATACCAATTATGCATAGATTATTTCTCTTTAGTGCATCACTTAGTTCTCTAATTTTCCCCTCATACTCCTGGATTTTTTTTTTATCTCTCTTTTTCTCAGCTTCTTCTTTTTCCATAATTTTATCTTCTAGTTCACCTATTCTCTCCTCTGCCTCTTCAATCCGAGCCGTAGTTGTCTCCATTTTATTTTGCAGCTCATTGATAGAATTTTTTAGCTCCTCCTGGCTGTTCCTTAGTCCCTTGATCTCTGTAGCAAGAGATTCTCTGCTGCCCTTTATACCCTTTTCAAGCCCAGCGAATAATTTTATGACTATTATTCTAAACTCACTTTCTGTTATATTGTTTAAATCATTTTTGATCAGTTCGTTAGCTGTTGTTATTTCCTGGATGTTTTTCTGAGGGGAATTCTTCCGTTTTGTCATTTTGGATAGTCCCTGGAGTGGTGCAGGGCTGTGGGGCACTTCCCCTATGCTGTGGTGTATAACTGGAGTTGGTGGGTGGGCCACAGTCAGACCTGATGCCTGTCCCCAGCCCACCCCTGGGGCCACAGACTGGTGTGTGCCTTCTCCTCTCCTCTCCTAGGGGCGGGATTCACTGTGGGGTGGTGTGGCCCCTCTGGGCTACTTGCACACTGCCAGGCTTGTGGTGCTGGGGATCTGGCGTATGAGCTGGGGTGGATCGGCAACGTGCACAGGGGCAGGAGGGGCAGGCTCAGCTCGCTTTTCCTTCAGAGTTCCGCTTCGGGAGGGGCCCTGCAGCACCGGGAGGGAGTCAGACCCGCCGGAGGGATGGATCTGCAGAAGCACAGCGTTGGGTGTTTGTGCGCTGCAAGCAATTTCTCTGGCAGGAACTGGTTCCCTTTGGGATTTTGGCTGGGGGATGGGCGAGGGAGATGGCACTGGCGAGCGCCTTTGTTCCCCGCCAAGCTGAGCTCTGTCCTCCGGGGCTCAACTCTCCCTCCCGTTGTCCTCCAACCTTCCCGTTCTCTGAGCAGAGCTGTTAGCTTATAACCTTCCAGATGTCAAGTCCCACTTGCTGTCAGAACACACTTGGTCCGGCCCCTCCGCTTTTGCAAGCCAGACTCGGGGGCTCTGCTTGGCCGGAGGGCCGCCCCTCCGCCCCAGCTCCCTCCCACCAGTCCGTGGAGCGCGCACCGCCTCGCCGCCCTTCCTACCCTCTTCCATGGGCCTCTCATCTGCGCTTGGCTCTGGAGACTCAGTTCTACTAGTCTTCTGGCAGTTTTCTGGGTTATTTAGGCAGGTGTAGATGGAATCTAAGTGATCAGTAGGACGCGCGGTTTGCCCAGCGTCCTCCTATGCCACCATCTTCCCAGGATCCCTCATTTATTTTTAATAAATCATAGTAACATAACTCTTTTGCAAGTACTTGACTCCATTTTTCCTCCTCATTTTCCCACTCTAGAGGGAAAGATCTACACAAATACTGTATATGGGTTAGAGTCTAGTCAGAAAGAGACACCACCTGTAGTATATTTATTATTTAGAGAGAATTTCAGAACTGGTTATGAGGATGTTGTGGGGGCAGGAAGAGCAAAAGGAGGGAAAGTAAGTTTACCTGAAGCTTAGTGGCTATGGAAACCAGACCTGGAGGGGCAAAATGGCAGCAGAACTCTCCCAGCACCTGAGAGCTCTAGGAAGCTCTTGTCCATAGTGACTAAGAACTGGGAGCTGCCCACCAAGGCCTTTGCTCTGACATTTGCAGGATCACCTCCTGATCCTGCTCCATCATTGCTGCTGATGCCCCTGGAAACAGGAATGAAAGAAGTCACTCTTCCCTTCTTTTCCTTTTCCAATATCCCATCCATGCCTCTTATCAGCAGAACCTTAACAAAACTGTTAATGGTGTCTGGGACAGAAAAAACAAACAAACAAACTGCGGGTTTCTAGCTATGAAACTATAGATCAGAATGCATAAATATAGGAATTTAGAAAATTCCAGAAATCGCAGAAACAATTAACCAGCGTATGAAGCACTGAGTCTCATTTCATTAAATAGATTTGGAGGCTGCCAGACTTTAAGTCCACACTCATTGTGTTGATGCAGATGACCAATGGGCAGAATATGTTTGTTTGAGGTGCTTGCCATGACTCCCAAAGGTTCTGTGCAGTCTGTTTAGGTAATGAACCAAACTAAAACCTCAGTAAAATACTGGTCTTACTCTTATTCCTCCCACAAATTATAAATCAGGACATAAAGTGAGAGCCATCTGCTGAGGAAGTCCTGAGCAGGCAGATTCCCAAGGTCCTCTTTCATGTTTATTCACAGCTCCAGGGTTTGTCTCGGGTTTGGGGTCATTGGACTGCTGACTGGAGTAATCTCACAGCCTGATGTAGCCAGAAAATATTTGTGGAAGACAAAAATTATACCGCTAAGAGCTCTTTCCATATATTGCTACTGAAAAATACAAACAACGTATGTGAACCAATTAAAAACATGTTGGGGAAGAAAAGCACTCCAGAATGGCAGCAGGAGGAGCTCTGCAAACTCTTTCTCCAGAAAAACAGCTATAGCAGGTAAAACTTGAAAACAAACAAACAAAAAATATCAAGTCTCTGGAAATTGTCTTAAGCAAATTGAGGCATATTTATTCAAGAAAACCTACTAAATCTTGATAAAGAATAGTATGAGTCTATGGGAGTCAAGCCATGGCCAGCTTCCTTCCCCCACCCAGCTCAGTGTTATAAAAAATAAAAGCCTTACTCAAGGCAGGCACAGCCAAGAACTTGGGTACCCTTAGAAGTCTGACTGTATTTGGAAAAAACGTATGAGAAGTTGAGCCTAAAGGCACTTTCAAACAATGGACATTTTAGACAAGAAGAACCCCCCCCCCTTTCCCACACCAGGGTCTAAGCAAACTTCAAAGACTGGAGTTTAAGACTACCCATACAAAGGGGCCAGAGATTAATCTGATCAGACTGTGGAACAGTGTATGCTCTTATAAATAAGAGTGGAATCAGCTAGCAATTGTAAGGGCTAATATCTGGGTGTGATACCAATATAGAGAGACAAGCGAGAAACTTACAGGGAGATAAGGGAGACCAGGAAAGACAGTTGAATAGCTCAGATAAAACCACTATTATCCTTGGAGTGGGGGCGAGGAGACAAGGTGACTGAATGCCCAAGACTGCACACTCTGAAGAACAACATTACAGGTTGTACACTGCAGGAGAAATAGGTTTCAGTGAACATAACCCTAAAGTACGTAAAGCAATAACTGACATAATGGAAGGGAGAAGCAGACAATTCAAGTATAACAGTTGAAGACTTCAATATCCAACTTTCAATAATGCATAGAAAAAAGTAGAAAGAATATAAACAAAGGCTTATAAGACTTGGTCAGCACAATAAACCAGCTATTCTTTATGGACATTTGTAGAACACCCTACCCAACAACAACAGAATGTACATTTGTCTCAAGCACATATGAAAGATTCTCTAGGGTAGATCATATACTAGGCCATAAAACAGACTTCATTACATTTAAAAGTATTGAAATCACACAAAGTATGTTCTCTGACCATGAGAGAATGAAATTAGATGAAAAAATAAAAGGAAACAGTAAATTTACAAATATGTGGAATCAAGCAACACATTTCTGAATAAAATAGACCAAAGAATAAATTACAAGAGACATTAGAAAATACTTTGAGATGAGTGAAAATGAAGAAAGAACACATCAAAACTCACAAGATACAGCTTAATCAGAGCCTAACATTGCAATTTACAGCTATTTACAGCTAAAAAATTAATAACCTAATTAATAACCTAAACTTCCATCTTAAGAAATTAGAAAAGAAGTACAAACTAAACCAAAAGTAAGTGGGATGAAGGAACTAAGAAAGGGCAAATCAGGAATAATGAAACAGAGAATAGAAATACAAAATAAAAAGTAAAGAAAGTAAAATGTATTATTTGTAACAAATCAATAAAATTGACAAAACTCCAAGAAGATGAGCCACGAGAAAAAGCGAGAAGATACAAATTACTTCAATCAAGAATGAAGGATGAGACCTCACTATCAACCTTTTAGAAATGAAAAAGATTATAAGGAAATAGTATCAAAAAATGTTTGCCAAAAATAGACAATTTAGTTGAAATGGACAAAAGCATAGAAAGACACATACAATCAAAAGTGATTTTAAAAGAATAGAAAATCTGAATGGACTTATAATAAAGATATTGAATAGACAATTTTAAACCTTCCCTTTATAAAAAGCCCTTGCCTGGGGGTGCCTGGGTGGCTCAGTCAGTTGAGTGTCCGACTTCAGCTCAGGTTATGATCTCACAGTTTGTGAGTTCAAGCCTGTGTCGGGCTCTGTACTGACAGCTCAGAGCCTGGAGCCTGCTTCGATTCTGTGTGTGTGTGTGTGTGTGTGTGTGTGTGTGTGCCCCTCCCCCCGCTCTTTCTCTCTCTCCCTCCCTCCCTGTCTCTCTCAAAAATAAATAAGCATTAAATATTTTTACAAAAAGCCCTTGCTCAGATCTTGCACTGGTGAGTTCTAACAAACATTTACTATATTGCTATTAGCACTGATAGGCAAGTGCAACAAGTTTGCAGGGTAATAGAAGACTAATAATATGAAGTCAGTTGTCTTTATACATATTAGCAATGAACAATGAAAATAAAATTAAGAAAACAGTTCTATTTATAGTAGTATCAAAAGTAATCTCAAAATTTAGGAATATATTTAACAAAAGAAGTGCAAAACTTGCCCTGAAAGCTATAAACCTTTGACAGATATTGAAGGCTTAAATAAATAAAAAGATATTTCATGTTTATGAATCAAAAGACTTAAATAGTTAAGATGGCAAGAGTCCCCAAATTGGTCTGCTGATTCAATGAATTTCTATCAAAATCCCAAGTATCTTTTTGTGGAAATTAGTAAGCTGATCTTACAATCTATATGAAAATGGATGGGATCCAGAATAACAAAAGCAATTCTTTAAAAAGAACAACAAAGTGCCAGGACTCATACTTCTCAATTTCAAAACTTACTAGAATGCTACAGTAATCAAAACAGTGTGCTACTAACATAAGGATAAACATACAGGTTATGGGACAGAATTGAGAACACAGAAATAAATACTTACATTGATAATGAGCTGATTTTTTGACGGTGGAGAAAGAATAAGAAGGAAGATGGATCCCTTCCTGATACCACTATGAAAATTAAGTCAAAATGAATCACAGATCTAGTGACAGATTTAGTGACAGCTAAAACTATAAATCCTAGATTAAATTTAAGAGTAAATTTTTGTGACATTGGGTTAAGTAATGATTTCTAGATACAGCACTAAAAGCACAAACAGTAAAAGAAAAATAGATAAATTGGGCTTTATCAAATAACTTTATGTTTCAAAGAATATAATTTAAAAAGTACAGGGATAACTCAAAGGAGAAAATGTCTGAAAATTATATATCTGATAAGGGATTAATATCCAGAATATATAAAGAAAGCTTAGAACTCAATTATAAAACAAAACAAACACCCCAAAAGTAATCAAAATTACAATGAGATACATCTTCATACCTACTAGGATGACTAGAAACCACAGGGAAAGCTTTGCACAGTGGCAATATCATAGCCAATATGGCTTATCCAACGTGTGATTATTGCTATTTGAAACCACAGGGGAAAAAATATTGTCTAGGAGTTCCTCAGTATATTAAACAGAATTACCATATGATTGCCAGCAATTCCACTCATGTGTATATACACAAGAAAAAGGAAAATATATATCCATTCAAAATTTTGCACATAAATATCCTTAGCGGCACTATTTATAATTGCCAAAAAAAAGCAAAAGACATCTCAAATATCCATCAACTGACAAATGGATAAATAAATTGTGATATATACATGAAATGAAATATTATTCACTGATAAAGAAGAAATGAAGCACTGATATATGCTCTAACATGGATAAAACTTGAAAATATTATTTTAAGAAAGAAGTCAGTCACAAAAGACAACATATTGTATTATCTTGACTTGAAATGTCCAGCATAGCTAAATGCATAGAGACAGAAAATAAATTTAGGTATGGAGCTTTTGGGGGGGAGTGAAGAAATATTCTACAATTATGTAGTAGTGACCATTGCAAAAGTCTATGGATATATTAAACACATCCACTTGTACACTTAAACAGATGAGTTTTAAGGTATCTTAATTATATCTCAATAAAGTTTTAATAGCAGAAGAAAAATAAACACCTGAGAAAATTCTATTTTATTTTTAAACATTACAATGCTTTTCTTGGCTCTTCTCATTTACATAAAGGCTGATAAGAGCCATGAGGATAAGCAATTCACATATATATTTTCACTTAATAACAATAGCAATTCCATGAACTGAGTGTATTATTACCTCTGCTTTTTAGACAATATAACAAAAACTGAGAAAAATGAAAGTCATTTAAAAGATTTTTTTTAGGAAGACAGAGAGTGTGAGCAGGGGAGAAGGGCAGAAAGAGAGAGAGAGAGAGAGTTTTAAGCAGGCTCCATACTCAGCATGAATCCCAACACCGGGCTTGATCCCAAGACCTGGGATCATAACCTGAGCCGAAATCAAGAGTCAGATGTTCAACTGTCTGAGCCACCTAAGCGCCCCGAAAATCACTTGTTAAGTTCCCATCATTGTTAAGTCTCACAGCCAAATTCTTAGCCATAATGTTGCATTCCTTTCCTTTCCTCTCAAATATGGCACCTAACTGCTTCTGACTATAAAGGGCCAACACCATTGAGTATTGTACAAAATTTCTATCCTTCTTGGGGAAATTTAAAACTTCCAGACTAATATTGTAATGCTAGTTTCACAAAGGGGATTTTAACTGGAAAATAGTAAATTTGTAATATTAAACAATACAGATTGCTTGTTAGCTCTAACTTTTTGGCCTGAATGGAGGTATGATAAGCACATAGGATAATTTATAGTGCTCTATGTTTTATCTTTATTTTCAAATATGACAGCATATCAAATTAGACTCATTTCGAAAATGTCTTTATGGATTTCCTTTTATATCTGCACAGTGTGTGCATGATGTAGGTTGTAAAAATACAGATCGTGATATTGAACACAAGTAAAGGAAGATATTATCAATACCAGCTAATGATGGTCAACAAAATGAGGAGTGATGAAAAGTGAATCAACAGATGACATTATGTACTCTTCCAAATTGGAAAGCAGTTTGGTTTAGGTTTACCTTTAAGTGGGATCACTCATTTATAACCTCCAAGAGTTTTATATGTAAGGATTCAAGGACAGGCCCAAATCATACAGATTAAGTAAGTCTTTACAGATGAAAAGTGTAACGGTTCAAAATGGCGTGCTTTATCCAAAGTCACAGAACTAAGCAGAGACAGAACCAGAACTAGAATACAAGTGTGTTGGTTCTCAGCCTGGTTACAGTGTTGCCATTTCCCATTTAATCCCACTGGACACAGAACATTCATTTAATGTGGTTATACAGCCTTTATTTATACTAGACAAAGTAGGAAAATTATTGTTATCAAATGTTGGAGTAAACGCAATGTTAGTTAATCACATTTTATAAAGAAATATTAATTTTGTCCCAGTCGGGTCTTATATTTATTTAATCATTGCTTTCCTCCCTATTTCTCCAGGGAACAATCTATCCCTTGCTCCCTGTCTGTAGCCTCAATGCATGAAAGTTTATTTTAGTAATAGTATATAATTAAAGATGACAGTTAAAGATGAGGGAAAAGCATGCTGCTGTAAGAGATTACTGGGGCAGTCAAGAAAACACAATGACAAAAACTTAAAAATAATATTCTCACAAATATAAAGTAACAACTTCACTTAAAAATAAACTTTGAAATTTAAATGCAACTATCCTTTTTCCAGTAATGACAAAATTTTTTAAATCCCGTTATCAAATATGACAGGGCAACAAATACTCCTGTGATATGACAACATTATGTTCTTCAAGTTCTTGGATCAGAGACTGTTTCCATGAGAAACTGTTTATGTTATGTATTAGGCTCTTTCAGCATTAATTCTGGTTGGTTTTTGGCATCAATTCCAATGTATAGAATCAACTAGGATAAGACACCGTAAGCTCTATTTTTTTTTAGAATTTGTGAACTGTATAGCATTCCTTTGGTTGCTACTTTCTACTTGTTGATATATTATTTTACATTTCAAATGCTTTGTTTCTTTAACTAGATTGTTTCTTTTTCTTCTTAATCTGAATATGGTTAATTTATGATCACAAATTAGTGGAATGTGCCTCTGATATAGCATGTAATCATTTATGTAGTTAGTGGCCACAAACTCAAATCTCAGAATCTGATGGTAAATCTAATTGTCTTGATTCCAATCCATGAGAACAACTGAACAAACAGCTTCAGAAAGAAAAAAAAAAGACATTTTGGCAAGCTACCACTCTATATTTAAGGTTCCCATTTACTTTTCCAAAAGGAAGGCTCATAAGACATCATTCATTCATTTGCAGATTTATCATTCTTACTGTCCTTTATAAAAACCATACAAACTATTAAGGTTCACATTGTCTCATATTTCTTGACCTGCTTCTCACCTTCACCTTCATCAATGCTGAAATCAAGTAGAAATATGAATATAAAATACATATGAAGAAGGTTTCCTCGAACTTCCAAGACAAATTTAAACTATAGAACTATATATATATATATATATATATATATATATATATATATATATTTCATATATGTGATTTTTCTATGTAATATAATTACCTTTCTCCACAAAATGAATTAATATTCATTATAAAAATTCTGGGAATTATAGGAAATTATTTTCAATCATCTACACTTTCAACACTTAGAATTAACCAATGTTAATATTCTGTTTTCTTCTAGCCTAAATAAATATCTCAAAAAAAAAATTATGTTTACTCTCCATGCTTATCATAACCAACTGGAAATGTACTACTTGCCACAGAGTCAGAATAGTATAAAGATCATTTTCTAGCAGAGCATCCAATTAATATGATGAGAAGTCTAAGGGTAGCATAAAGCTTGATCTTTATGAATTTGAAGTGGCATGTTCAGTTTAGACAGATTAATTAAAACAACCAGGTACATGTTGTTATCATATTCGATTCACATCTTCCAGTATTAAGGTTGTATTAGGTTTATAAAATGAAGAATTAATCCGGAGAGGTGCTAATTAAATGTAAATAAAGGCCATTATGAACTTCTCAATGGAACTCAATTGGTATTATTATATTAAATAAAAGTGGTGTCAATCAGATGCCCAGGTGCATGGCTTCTCTTAATTTTCAGCTTTAGGTTTTTCAAAGAACCATTATTAACTAGATAAGTTTAATTAAATATTCATAAAAAGGTTTGCTGACCATTTACTTGGACAGTGTGAAATATTCTGCAACATAACTGTTTATTCCCTCAAAACAAAGATTTGTTTCATCAACAAAATGACTTTAGACTATTATTCATATCAAGTTGTTAGGTTCACCCAGAAAATTCCTGGAGTATAATTTCAGTTGTGGATCCTTTCCAGGAAAGTGATCCAAGCATATTTCACAGTTTGCAAATACATACTATGAAATATGTTCATAGTTCCCTTTCTCATTCAATTTGTTTTGAACATATCTAAGTGTCTATAGGTACTAAAAATAAATCTTTAAAATTGATTTAATAAATGTATGATAACAAATTTCATGATAGAAAAGAAAATATATTTAAATGGCAGAATTCTAGTCTTGAAAATAAGTGCCTCTGAAAAATATTTTTGAATTGTTATAATTAATAATTATTAGCTTAGACTGAATAGTGTCATAACTTATTTGCTCTTCTTCAGAAAAGTGGAAAATTGCAGTTAGATTTGTTGTGCTCTTGCTTTAGCTACTGTGCATTCCCTACATGAAGCATATGGTTAATTACGATATTGGATGAATTTGAGAAGCTTAGGTTGCCTGCCCACATGTCTAGGACCCAAACTGTAAGTGCTTTGTGACCTCTTGGGGCACCTGGGTGGCTTAGTCGGTTGAGCGTCCCACTTCGGCTCAGGTCATGATCTCACAGTTTGTGGGTTTGAGCCCCGCATCAGGCTCTGTGCTGACCGCTTGCTCAGAGCCTGAAGCCTGCTTCAGATTCTGTCTCCTACTCTCTCTGCCCCTCCCCCGTTCACGCTTTGTCTCACTCTGTTTCTCAAAAATAAATGTAAAAAAAATTTTTTTAAATGCTTTGTGACTTCTTACCCAAACTATGATCATACTTACTTGGTGTCAGTCAGGTTAGAGTGTTCTGTTTTATGAAATTAATTGAGTAGCTCTCTCATTTCCTTACATTAAAGATTTGACTCCTAAGTAATATTATTTTAAACATATGCATCCAAATAATACTTCTAGCTAGCAATATTGTAAGTTTTCAGTTAAATGTTTATTATTTTAATGGAACTTAAAATAAACAGATTAAACTGTCTAGTCTCAAGAAGCTTAAATTTCGTATAATGAGACTAAAAAAAAAGCAAACACAAATAAGTAAGGAACAATCCTGATACAAATAAAATCTGAGACATTGTTAGAAAACTGCAGGCATTACCTAACTCTACATGCCAGGAGGAAATCTTATCTTAGTGGTGTGTTTCTTTCCTCTGAAAATAAAATTAATTTTCTATATGTGCTTTATCCATCCATGTTTAGAACTGAAATAATATCATGTCTTGTTATTGGAACAATATATCAAACGACAAGCAAGTACAGAGCTAATTATCTGTGGAATAATACTTTCAAGTTGAAATTTACATTAAATTAACCTATTCTTTGAAAAGTTTTGCATGATGAAATTTTTGCCTTTATTTTTTTACTTGTGTGTGTTTACCATGCTAACTATGCCAACAAAGAAATTCTGGCATATTCTTTCTGTTACATATTTTGAAGGATTTTTCTCAGTGAGATAAACTCACAGGTCTAATTTCTTCCAAGAATGTAGGATATTTTTCAATGAGATTTCAAGCCAAATAAAACTATCAATAGCATATTTCTAAACCCAGGGCTGAAGATTTTGGCCTACTCTTTAGACAAGAGAAACAAGGTTGGGTATGTTGTTTTCCCAAGCCTTCTATCTTTCCTAAGCCCATTAATGAGAGTTTCACCAGATGAGGAGATTCCTCACACAATGACAATTGTAAAATCAGAGAATTTTCAAACATGATGGTAATGTTTTATCAAAGGTTGTAGACATGTTTATGGTGGAGAGCAAAGCATTTGGGGATAAATTAAATGTAGGTATAAATTTTTATGACTGCTACTTACTAGATGGCTGACCTCAAGTAAATTGTTTAACCTCTTCTAAAATATAAGGATAATAGAAATCACTATTTACGATTATTATGAGAATAATATGCAACTGCCTAGGATGGAACCTGGCAAAGAAAGGGTGATCAATAATTAGTATCCATATTAGTTTTATTTTAAATATTGATTTATTTATTTTGAGAAAGGGAGACAGAGAGCAAGAGGGGGGGAGGGGCAAAGACAGAGGGAGACAGAGAATCCCAACCACCTCCGCCTTGTGCGCATAGAATCTTATGCAGGGCTTGAACTCATGAACCCGTGAAGTTATGACCTGAGCCAAAATAAAAAGTTGGATGCTTAACCGACTGAGCCACCCAGGCACCCCTATAAGTAGTATCCATATTCTTATTTGATCAATGTGTGAAAGGCATTTAATGTTTTGAGAAAGAAGTAGGTCATGGTTACATGCACACATTATTTAAAAAAATAAAACCCTTACAAAATATACTACAGTGGAGTCAATTTATCAAGAAGATATAAGATTTGTTAATATTTGTGCATCCAACATAGAACATCTAAATATATAAAACAAAAATTACAGATCTGAAGGGAGAAATAGCAATCCAATAATAGGAGTCTTAAATATCCCACTTTCAATGGGTACATTATCCAGACAGAAAATCAATAAGGCCATATTGGAAGTAAACTATGTGTTAGATTACATGAACCTAACAGACATTTAGAGAACATTCCACTCAATAACAGCAGAATATGCATTCTTCTCAGGGACACTTGAAAAATTCTGTAAGATCATATTTTAGGACATGAATAAGTCTTAATAAACTTAAGATTGGAATCATATCAAGCATCTTTTCCAACACAATAGTATGAAACTATAAATCAATTACAAAAAGAAAGCTAGAAAATTTATAAATATGAGGAGACTAGCCAATATGCTCCTGACTGGCCAATGGGTCAAAGAAGAAATCAGAAGAGAAATAAAAAAATATCTTGAGGGGCGCCTGGGTGGCGCAGTCGGTTAAGCGTCCGACTTCAGCCAGGTCACGATCTCGCGGTCCGTGAGTTCGAGCCCCGCGTTGGGCTCTGGGCTGATGGCTCAGAGCCTGGAGCCTGTTTCCGATTCTGTGTCTCCCTCTCTCTCTGCCCCTCCCCCGTTCATGCTCTGTCTCTCTCTGTCCCAAAAAAAATAAATAAACGTTGAAAAAAAAAATTAAAAAAAAAAATATCTTGAGAAAAGTGAAAATGGAAACACAACACCAAAACTTATGGGATGCAGCAAAAGCACTGAGAAAAAGGAAGTTTATAGCAATAAATGCCTACATTAAGAAAAATAAAGATCTCAAATAAACCAAACTTTACACTGTAAAGAACTAGAAAATGAACAAAAGCTAAACCCAAAGTCAGTAGAAGGAAGGATGTAATGGGGCACCTGGGAGGCTCAGTCGGTTAAGCGTCCAACTTTGGCTCAGGTCATGATCTCACAGCTGGTGGGTTCGAGCCCTGCATCAGGCTCTGTGCTGACAGCTCAGAGCCTGGAGCCTGCTTCCGATTCTGTATCTCCCTCGCTCTCTATGCCCCTGCCCCACTCATGCTCTGTCTCTCTGTTGCTTAAAAAATAAATAAACATTAAAAAAATGTTTAAAAAAGGAAGGATATAATAAAGATCAGAACAGAAATAAATGAAACAGAGACTTAAAGAACAATAGAAAAGATCAATGAAACTAAGATCTACTTTTTTTAAAGATAAAAAACGATAAACTTTTACCTAGATTAATCAAGAAAAAAAGACAGGACACAACTTCAGTTAGAAATGAAGGAGGAGGCATTGCAACTGATATCACAGAAATACAAAGGATCATGATAGAATAGTATGAATAATTATATGTCAACAAATTTGACAACCTAGAAGAAATTAATAAATTTCTAGAAACATATAACCTATCAAGGATGATTCTTGAAGAGATAGAAAATCTGAACAGATGAGTTACAAGTATGCATATTGAATCAGTAATCAAACCCCCCCAAAAAGAAGAGTCCAGAAACATGGTTTTCCATTAGTTCTGTCAAACATTTAAGAGTTTATGCCAATCCTTCTCAAACTCTTCCAAAAAATCAAAGAGGAAGGACACTCCCAAGCTCATTTTATAATTATTATGATACCAGCTCAGCTCCAGATAAAGACACTACAAAAAAGAAACTATAGGCCAATAATCCTGGTGACTATAAATGAAAAAAATTTCAACAAAATGTTAGCAAACTGAACTTCCAACAGCACATTTAAAGGATTATACACCATGATCAAGTGGAATTTGATCACGGTGTATAATGAGATGCAAAGACAGTTCAACACATACAAATCAATAAACATGACATACTACATTAAAAGAATAAAAGCTAAAAGTCATATGAGCATGTAATTAAATACAGAAAAAACATTTGACAAAATGCAACATCCTTTCATGATAAAAACTTTAAATAATTTGGATATAGAAAAAATGTACCTCAACATAATAAAGGCCATATATGACAAGTCCACAGGTAACATCACACTCAATGGTTAAAAGCTGAGAGCTTTTCCTCTAATAGCAAGAACAAAACAACGATGCCCACTCTCACCACTTTTATTCAATATAGTACTAGAAATCCTAGCCAGAGCAATTATACAAGAAAAATAAATAAAATGCATTAAAATTAAAAAAGAAGTAAAATTGTCTCTAGTTGCAGGTGTCATTGTATTATATTTAGAAAACACTAAAAATTCAATGAAAAGCCTGTTAGAACAAATAAACTAATTCAGTAAGGTTGCAAGATACAAAATGAATATACAGAAATCATCATTTCTATACACTAATGGTATGTCAGAAAGAAAAATTAAGCAAACGTTTCTGCTTACTATCACATCAAAAATAATAAAATCCATGAGAAAAAAAATTTAACCAAGGGGATGAAAGGTCTATATACTGAAAACCATAACACCAGTGGATGGAAAAAATTGAATACAACATAAATAAATAGAAAGATATTCTGTACTCAAGGTTTGGAAGAATCAATATTGTTAAATGTCCGCTCTACAGAAGGCTCTCTTCAGACTCAATGCAATTTTTATCAAAATTCCAAAGGTATTTTTCACAGAAACAAGACATGCAATCCTAAAATTTGTACGGAACCACAAAAGATGCCCACACATCCAAACCACTCTTGAGAAAGAAGAACAAAGCTGGAGGCATTCTACTTCCTGACTTCAAATTGTATATCCAGGCTATTATGATCGAAACATAAAAGCCAAAACATAGATAAGTCGATCAGAATAGAAAGCCTGAAAATATACGCATATACGGTCTTAATTTTTGACAAAGGAGCTAAGAGTATATAATGGGGAAAGGATACAGTCTTCAACAAATGGTGTGAAAAACTGGACAGCCACATGCAAAAGAATGAGACTGGATCCCCACCTTACATCATACACAAAAATCAACTCAAAATGGATTAAAGATCTGAATATAAGACTTGCAACTCTAAAACACCAAGAAAGAAAACATAGCGGGTAAGCTCCTTGACATTGGTTTTGGCAATAATTTTTGGATTTGACAACAAAAGCACAAGCAACAAAAGTAAAAATGAACAAGGGGAATTACATCAAAATTAAAAAGCTTCTGCAGAGAAGACATGAATAGAAATTTTTCCAAAGAAGATATCCAGATAGCCAAGAGACATGAAAAGATGCTCAGCATCACATATTATCAGTGAAAAGCACATCAAAACTACAATAAGATATCATCTCACACCTATCAGAATGGCCAAATAAAAAAACACAAGAAACAAAAGGTGTTGGAGGGGATGTGGAGAAAGGGAAACCCTCTTGCTCTACTGGTGGGAATGCAAACTAGTAAAGCCACTCTGGAAAACAGTATGGACATTCCTCAAAAAGTTAAAAATAGAACTACCCTACAATCTAACAATTGCACTACTAAATATTTGCTCAAAGAATACTAAAATACTGATTCGAAGGAATACGTGCACCCTGATGTTTATTGCAGCATAATGTACACTAACCAAATTAGGGAAACAGACTAAGTGTCCATCAATTGACGAATGGATAAAGAAGATATATATACATATATATGTGTGTATATATATATATATATATATATATATATATATGTATACACACACATATTCAATGGAATATTACTAAGCCATATAAAGAGTGAGATCTTGCCATTTGCAATGACATGGATGGAGCTACAGAATATTATATGAAGCAAAATAAGTCAGAGAAAGACAAAGATCACGTGATTTCACTCCATGTGGAATTTAGGAAACAAAACAAATGAACGAAGGGAACAAAAAAGAGACAGGGAGGCAAACCAAGAAATAGACCCTTAACTATAGGGAACAATTACCAGAGGGGATGGGTTAAATAGGTGATAGGGATTAAGGGGTGCACTTGCTGTGATGAGCATCAGGTGTTGTATGGAAGTCTGGAATCATTGTATTGGACACCTGAAACTAATACTACACTGTATGTTAACTACCTGGAATTTAAAAGAACTTATAAATACATAAATAAATAAATAGCTTATTAAAATTTAATAAATACAATTTGGGGGTAGATAAACTGGAGGTGTAGAGAGTAAATTATTTTAAAAATCCTGAGAAACACTAATAAGTAAATAAATAAATAAATAAATAAATAAATAGCTTCTGTACCGCAAAGGAAACTGTCGATAAAATGAAAAGGCAAATTACTGAGTGAGAGAAAATATTTGCAAATCATACATCTATAAGGGGGTTGACATCCAAAATATATACAGGACTCATACATCCCAGTAGGAAACAAACAAACAAACACAAACAAAAGACCCAGAAAATGAATAAAATTCCAACTATGCTGTGAGGAGGCTGAGGTCTAAAATGTATAAATATTGCAAACTTATCTCACTGTGTGATACTATTTTTTTCTTATTTTTAGTGAAGTATAATTAATACGCAATGTTACATTAGTTTCAGATGTACAGTATAGTGATTCAATAATTCTATACATTATTCAATGCTCATCACGATAAGTGTGCTGTTGTTCCCCTTTATCTATTTCAACCATCCCCAAAATTTTACAATCTTCTGTAAGGATTAGGGTGTATTTTTATTGACATGCTTAAATTTCTTTATTTTTTCACTTCTGTATTTTTTATTTTATTTTTTCATTTTATTAAGATGTAATCTTAGTGTTCTAAGAAATGATGCTGCGTATTGGAAAGTACTCACATTCTTTTGAACACAATCAGTTGGGACAGATAGAGGAATTGCCCTTACTTCCTGGCCTTTCAAATGAATGTTGAAGCAACAAGTGATCCCACAAGAAAATTATGAAGCCCTTGAAGAGAAACGCATGAAGAAAACTTGATCTGCATGGTGATGAGAGGTTGCAGCATGTGGCTGCTTGTAAACGATATTTGTAGTATGGAACGGTGCTTATATTGTTTATCACTTGAAGAAACTTACTTAATTTTTCAATTATGTCCCAATAAACATAGGGAAGACACTGACCAATCAGAACAGATATCTGAAACATTAGGTCAGACACCCAACCAATCAGAACAGATACTGTTTGTACCAGAGCATACTGGGCAGATCCCAACCCTGCATTAGAGAGGGAGCTTCTAAGCTCATTTCAACTATTCCATGATGCTGGGCATATCCTGAGGCCAATGAGACTAAGCCAGCCTGACTCATCTCCACCTGTATTGCATTAACTCTGTCATCTCAAGGAAAACCAGAACTACTGTATCTTTCACATCTTATATCATTAAGAACCTGATGAAAATTATTAACTCCTTCTTTAGAAAAAGTACATTCTGTGTAATGTCACCTACATTATTAGGGAGTTCGAAAAGGGTAGAGCCAGATAATCCTGGGTTCATATCTCAATGGGAAAAAAAAAAGATATTACCTAACCTTTAGAGTTATTCACAAAATAACATGAGATAGTCCCTAACTTATTCACAATGTCCAAACTCTCACAGATAAATGAGAAAATGTCTATATTTTAGAAGTCACTTATTTTGGGACACCTGGGTGGCTCAGTTGGTTAAGTGTCCAACTCTTGATTTGGGCTCAGGTCATGACCTCATGGTTCATGAGTTTGAGCCTCTCATTGGGCTCTGTGCTGGTGGTGGAGACTGCTTGGGATTCTCTCTTTCTCCCTCTCTCTCTACCCCTCTCCCACTCGCGTTCTCTCTCTCTCTCCTCTCTCAAAATAAATCAATAAACATAAAAAAAGTCACTTATTTGTATTTGTCAAAAACAAAATTTTTAATACTTTTTCTCAATATAATATTATTTGCATGATATTCCTTTGGAATTTCATTTCCAAATCACTTTTTCTTTTATAGAATTCTTATCTCTAAATACAAAATTATAGAATTGGATTGCTACTTTGACAGGAGTGGAAGGAAATGTGAGGATCATATGTATTGCAGCCCGTGATTGGCAAAAAGTATGAAAGATAATTAGTTATGCAAGTTACAGTGTAGCCTCTCATGAATACAGCTCTCATTTACCTTTTCTTTTGGAATCTAAGAAATGTACCTGTCTGACTGAACATCTACTATATGAGGAGGCAATTAATGAGTCAAGGTCAGGAGGCCACTCAATATTGACCTTGAAAATAATGAACCAAATAACTGAGGAAGTTTACCAACACACTGTAGGAGTATTTCTTGTAGTTTGATATTTTCTGAAAGCAAGTTACATTTCCATAATTCTTGTAACTCATAGCTCTCTGCTCATAGAGAGGACAAATGTCTCATCTATTCCTAGAATCTCACCTTGAATTTTGGTTGCCTGCTGGGTTACAACAGCTATATATTCACCATCTACTTGACATATACTTTTGTTACCGCAAGAAACCCATACACAGCCCTTGTTTGCAGACTTTGGTTTCACATATTTTATGTGTCATATATGACAAAGTCAGCATTGTAACTAAAATTATGTGTTTATTATTGTTCCCTTGAAAATATCAGAAGTTTACTGCATAGCAGATCTGTTATCCTTGTAATACGCAAATTGCTTTTTCATGATGGTCAGCAGTGACAAAAACAGGCTTACTACATTTTAAAATTATGTTAACTTATGACTCTTTTAATTTCTCATTCTTGATTCAAATATGTAAATAGCGGGGCGCCTGGGTGGCGCAGTCGGTTAAGCGTCCGACTTCAGCCAGGTCACGATCTCGCGGTCCGGGAGTTCGAGCCCCGCGTCAGGCTCTGGGCTGATGGCTCAGAGCCTGGAGCCTGTTTCCGATTCTGTGTCTCCCTCTCTCTCTGCCCCTCCCCCGTTCATGCTCTGTCTCTCTCTGTCCCAAAAATAAATAAACGTTGAAAAAAAAATTTAAAAAAATTAAAAAAAAAAACAAATATGTAAATAGCAATGATTTCAATTTCTTATGCTTCAGTGGTTTCCTAGTAGCCAGTAAAAGAAGCTGGTAAGGTTCATCAGGCCATGTTGGATATTATTAGAGAACATTAAAGTCTTCGTGAACCCAGTTAGCTGTAGCTTAGCTTCCTCTTCAGACCTTGTGTACCTGGGAATAATATTGGGGTGAAGCTTCACCTGAAAAGAAAGGTGGCTGGCCCTGAGGGTGCAGAAAGTTCAAAGATTTCACTTGTGCCTTCCAAAAGATTCCATGTCATTCAACAGTTTCTTTTTGCCAAAAAGGTGAAGTCCGTTCTTCCAAAACCAGAATACTAGATTCATCATAAAATGACACCCATGAAAATTTTCCCTCCTCCGATTCTGTTTTCAGTACTTCAATCTCGGGGAAATACTTGGGAATATTGTATAGAAAAACAGACAAAATTCAGGCCTTCGTGGAGCTTATATTTTTGTGCAAGGAGGTGGATATTACACAAATAAATAAATATATGGAATGACCCATGGTGATACGTGCTGTGAAGAAAATGAAACCAGGACCAAAGGGGAGACTTATGGCTATCTGTAGGGAGAACGTTCCAAGCAGAAGAAGCCACAAATGCCTAGGCCTGAGGTGGAAGGCTGTGTGGAATGTTTGAAAAATAGCAAGGCAGCCAATATCTTTAGGGCAGAGTGGTCTGAAGAAATGTGGTCAGAATGTTAGTAAAGTGAGGTTGGAGATTCTGGAGGGCCTAGATTCTGGGGGACATTGGTTTTATTTTGTGATATCATTTTTAATTTAATTATTATTATTTGATTTTATTCTAGAATATTATTCGGGCATACTTATCCTTTGATTTTATTATAGTAGTCATTGGAAGAGTTTAAGCACACGGGTGACATGATCTGACTTGGATTTCATAAAGATCTCTTTGCCTACTATGTTTGGAATAGACTTTAGGAGAAAAGGGCAGAAGCTGCAAGAATAATTAATCTATTGGAAAGATCTGGGGGATAGCTGATAGTGGACCGATAGCCTAGGCTGAGAGAAGACTAGATCATTTTTGTATGAGCAGTTTTGGCCAGAAATGTTGTTTTTAAATCATGGATATTTCACGATTTGTGAATTCGAGCCCTGCATGGGGCTCTGTGATGACAGCCATAGACTTCTTGGAGTTCTCTTTCTCTGCACCTTCTCCCTCTGACTGGCTCACATGCTCACGTGCTCTCTCTCTCTTCTCAAAATAAATAAACTTAAAAAAATAAAATGAAATCCATTCCTCATTAATATTGGGGTACATTTTTAGGTTATGCAGAAAACATTAATAACAACAATAGCACTACTGATAAGACTATTTATCATTAGCAGATTTCAGACCCGGTACTGTATTTACAATGATGAAGTCTCATAGCAACCTTATAAAATAAGCCAAATGAGATACTCAGATCCAGCCCTTTTTATGTAAACTATTTCTTACCTGCAGGCAATGTAGGTTTGTTTTTGCCTCTTAAGGGTTTGTGGAATGAAACAAACAAAAAATGATCCTTAAGCAATAATAAGAATAGCTTAACACACACATGGTACCTACAACGTGTGAGATACTATTCCAAATCCTTTACACCTAGGGCCACACACACACACAAAATCCATTTTATCGATGAAGAAACTGAGGCACAGGGAGTAACTTGATCATGATCATACAATTAGAAAGTGGGAGAACAAAAATTCAACTCATGGAGGTCTTGCTCTACTGCTCACATGCTTGGCCTCTGTGCTATATTAGTTCTATAACAAAAAGAAGACTTCTTATTCTTAATGAGAAATATATTATTATGGTGACAATATGCAATGCAGATGAGACGGGTCACAGTGTCTAGAGACCTTCTCAATCTATTAGTGATTCAAATTATATCTCCCTCTTCTAGCTATTTGACCGTCAACAACAGTCTCGTGTCCACCCTCCAGACTGAGTGTTGGGCAGTAAACTCAGAACATTGTACTATGCAAGGGAGTTGACTGTTATAATGCCTGACCCTTGTGATTTCAACCGCCTTTGCATTTGAGTTAGTTCTATACTCTTGACATAAATGTTTGGTTGCTACTCCAAATGATAGCTGGCCATATATGCACTGGGGAAGCTCATGCATGTGATCCGTGTTAAGCAAGAAAGAGAAAGCATTGCAGTTGGCAACTGGCAAAAATTCAATTAGGAAAAGTCTCGGATTAACCATTTCCATTGCCACAGTTTTAAAATGTTGAGGTCAATTTGAGGATAAGCATCATTTATGCAAACTTCCCTAGGGACCAAATACCTGGACTGGTTCCAAACATCACGCAAGCAGTGTCCAGGCAGTTTTGGCAGTGAATCATGCTGTTGACCTGCGATCCTTTGCTGTTAGCAACCATGGTCTTCACAAGCAAATGTTGCCAAGCTAATTGCGCTGTGCCAAAATGTAATAATTGCACAAATATCCACCAGGCTCCGCACTGAACATTGTTTATGATTTAGTAATGCAAGAGCCTTTGAAAACTTCTATTGGCAAACTGGCTTTCTGTCTTTCTTCCTCATAAAAACTGAAACCCAAAGAGGCTCTCCAAAGTTGCAGCCTAAGATATTTGAAAAAAGGTTTCAGTGCGCTCAGAAGTGCCTGCTTCCACTGATGGCTGAGTTCAGCCACATCTCGGGAGGACCCTAGAGATATTTCTCCTGCCCATGAACTTGATTTGGAAATGATTAACGGAGAAAGGCCGGAGACCACAGTGGCTCTAGTGGAGTTAAAAAGTTCAGTTCTTAGAATAAAGATTTCATTAAGACCATAGAGTTTGGATATAGACCTGTCACTTTAAAATATGCTTGCTTGACTGCTTCCACTCTGATGGGTCTTTGAAAGGCTTCCGTTCCAGAGCAGAAGAGAAGCAGAGCCGCCACACGCATATTTTAAAGTGACAAGTCTGAATATTTAGTGTGAATGGAATCACTGTGTCCTAAACCCCAAAGTAAATGTGGGAGCAGAGATGAGGTGTTCTGTCAGTCTGAGCTTTCAAATAAAACTGTCACAGGGAATTGCCCAAAATAG
Source organism: Leopardus geoffroyi (assembly GCF_018350155.1). Classification (NCBI taxonomy): domain Eukaryota; kingdom Metazoa; phylum Chordata; class Mammalia; order Carnivora; family Felidae; genus Leopardus; species Leopardus geoffroyi. Next base: position 69,506,738 of record NC_059328.1, read on the forward strand.
CCAAACCTAATTGCTGAAAAGGACTATAGCGGGCTGAGGGAAGTATACCGTAAGCCATTTATATTCCACGAACCATTGGCTGGCCTGGTCTATTTATCAAATACTGAAGGTGCAAAGTTAAATTGCTCATGATCAGTTTAGCATGGAAATAGCATCCTATGTATTTTGTTTTATTCCTATATATATTAGGCTTCATTGCTTTATTGAATTTTGCAAAAGTTGATACGTAGAAAAAAACGTATAAACTCTATATAGGTCATATGTAGGTTCTGTGAAAGAGATAACGTATTCCCCATAAATGAAAGAAAAACCTAAGGCATCACTGGTGTCACTTAAGGTTCCCTCCTAAGTGTGTGTCTGGATGGAGGGGTGTCATGGGCGCCTATCTCAGGAAGTCATGCTCCAGGATATCCTTCCTTAGCATTCTCATGTGTGAATGAGCCTACATTTGGTTGACATCTCTGAAACCATTGCTGTATCTATAAGAAAAAGGGAACAGAAATGTGGAAAGGCAGAAGTTTGGAAATTGCTGCTGTATAACAAAAAATCACTTCTGACACGCACAAAAAAAGGAAATGGACATTTTTTTTTGGAGTAATGGGAGAGTATTGGAGGGTGGCAGAAACGGCAGAAATGGAAGCAGCGTTCACGTGAGGGATTTGCTATCTCCTCAATCACCGAGAACAGAAAAATTCTTGGCTGCGAAGCCCTGTCATGTTGGGGCATCCTCCAGCTTCTGACGTGTAGTCTCTGCATCCTCTTCTCACCGCGGACAATCCCATCTGAATCCACTGTTCCAACGCTGGTTATTTGAAAACGTCCCAAATGGGTGTCTCTAGCCATGGACTCTGCTGAACTGCAGGCCCAACATATCTGCACCGTTTACCACGCGACTTTAGTTAGAAGTCATTAAAGCAACCTACAGTTAGCACGTTTACAACTAAACTCAGCCCATTTTTGTTTGTTTTGTTTCTGTTTTTTGTTTTTCTTCAAATTATTTAAATGAACTCAGCTCATTGACCCCAAACATCTCCTTCCCTACTCCGTGTTTGATCCATCTAGTTAGAAATCTGGACTCCTGAATTGCTCTGTATTTCTTTTCCTCCATACCGTATTATTTCCCAAGTGTGCATATTCCACCTTCTGAATGTTTCTTAAATGCAGACACTTTTCTCCAACTCATCTTCTATTCCCTCAGTTCCAAAGACAATGTTCATTTCTTGCCCCAAAGGCTGTAAAATTTTCTAACCGTTCATCCTACCATACACTTAATTCCTGATATCCGTCTGTCATTGCGATGGTAACTTTATGCATCAACTTGACTAGACTAAGGGATACCCAGATATCATTATTTCTGAATGTGTCTGTAAAGTCCTCTGTGGAAGAGATTAGCATTTGAATCATTAGACTAAGTCAAGAAGACCCACCCTCACCCGTGTGGGCAGGTGACATCCAGTCTTTGGAGGGCACAGATAAAAACAAAAGGCAGAGGCAGGGCAAATACTCTCTAGCTGCGGTGTTCATTTTCTTCTGCCCTCAGACATTGAAGCTCCTGGCTTTTGGACCACCAGGGCCTACACCAGGAGCCCGTCACTTGGGTTCTCACACCTTGCCTGAATCATACCACCAGCTCTCCTGGCTCTCCAGTTTGCACAGCACACAGCAGGTAATAGGACTTCACAACTCCCACGGTAACAGGAGTCTCCTTATATATGAATATATGTTCATATATCTGATTGGTTCTGTTTCTTTGGAGAATCCTGATTCAGCCATCCTACAAACTGTGATATTCTAAAAACATGTTGGAAAGGAGTGTGAGGGGAGGATTATAAAGGGTGAGAGGAAACTTTTGGGGCCAAATGATTAGTTTATTAGCTTGATTGTGGCCATGGATGTATGGGTGCATACTATGTCAAAACTAGTTGTTATACATTATAAGTATAGCCGTTTATTTTATACCTATTTTACATCAATAAAGCTGTCTTCAATTAAAAAGTGCAAATCCATGGTCACCAAAATTTTAAGGATAATTTTTTTAATTCTTATATTTGAAAATAGCTGACATGCAATGTTATGTTAGTTTCAGGTATACAATATAGTGATTCAGCAAGTTGACACATTATGCTATGCTTACCGTAAATGTAGCTGCCATCTCTGCCCATACAATGCTATCACAATACCACCGACTATCCCTATGCTGTGCCTTTTATTCACAAGACTTATTCATTCCACAGCTGGAAGCCTGTATTTCCCTCTTTCCTTCACCCATTTTCCCCATCTCCCCATCTCCTTCTCTCCGACAACCATCAGTTTGTTCTCTATATTTATAGGTCTGTTTCTGCTTTTTGTTTATTTATTAATTTTTTTAGATTTGACATATGAATGAAATCATATGGTATTTATCTTTCCTAGGCTGACTTATTTCATTTAGCATAATACCCTTAGGTCCATACATGTTGCCACAAATAGCATGATCTTATCCCTTTTTATGGCTATGTAATATTCCACTTCTTCCATATCCATTCATTTATCGATGGACACTTGGGTTGTTTCCATATCTTGGCTATTGTAAATAATACTTCAATAAACATAGGGATATGTGTATCTTTTCAAATTAATGTCTTCATTTTCTTTGAGTAAATACCCAGTAGGAGAATTATTGGATAATATGTATTTCTATTTTTAATTGTTTGAGGGACCTCCACACCGTTTTCTATGGTGACTGTACCAATTTACATTCCCACCAATAGTGTACAAACATTTCTTTTTCTCCACATCTTTACCGGCAAGTTATTTCTTATCTGTTTTATTTTAGTCATTCTGACAGGTGTAAGGTCATATCTCATTGTGGTTTCACTTTGCATTTCCCTGATGATGAGTGATGTTTAGCATTTTTTCGTATCTATTGGCTATTTGTAATGTCTTTTTTGGAAAAATGTCTTTTTAGGTCCTCTGCCCATTTTTTTTAATTAGTTTTTTAATGTGGAGTTCTTTATATATTTTGTATACTAACTACTTATGGGATATGTCATTTGCAAATGTCTTCTCCCATTTAGTAGGTTGCCTTTTTGTTTTGTTGATGGTTTCCTTTGCTATGCAAAAGCTTTTTGTTTTGGTGTAGTCCCAATAATTTAATTTTGCCTCCCCCCTCTGCCTTGAAAGACATATTTAGAATAGTATTGCTATGACTAGTGTCAGAGAAATTACTGCCTGTGTAATTATTCTAGGATTTTTATGGCTTCAAGTCTGAAAACTATAAAACATTGATGAAAGGAATTGAAGAGGACACAAGAAATTGGAAAAATATTCCATGCTCATGGATTGGAAGAATTAATTTTGTTAAAATGTCCACACTTCCCAAAGCAAACTACAGATTCAAATCATTCCCTGTCAAAATACCAACAACATTGTTCACAAAACTAGAACAAATAATAATAAAATTTGTACAGAACCACGAAAAATCCTGAAATGCCAAAACAATCTTGAGAAAGAAAAACAAAGCTGTATCTTAATTCTGGAATTTTAAGATACACTACAAAGCTGTAGTAATCAAAACAGTATGGCACTGGCATATAATAGACACTTATATCAATGGAACAGAATAGAGAGAGCCCAGAAACAAACCTACGTTTATGCGGTCAATTAATCTATGACAAAGGAAGCAAGACTATACAATGGGGAAAAAGCAATCTCTTCAGTAAATGGTGCTGGGAAAACTGGATAGCCACATGCAAAAGAATGAAACTGGACCACTTTCTAACATCATACACAAAAATAAAGGATTAAGGATTAAGGATAAAAAAAATCTTCCACTAACTGTAGGCTCTACCTATATTTCTAGTCTCATTTTTGCCATCTTCCTTCACATGTATATGTTACTTCAGACATAGGATCGGTTATTTCATGTTTCTAAACTATTGCACATGGTGTTATTGTTCATTAAATATTGTGTGCCCATTAAACAACTGATAACTCCTTTAAAACAGTCCAAATCAACTTTATCAAATATGGCTTACACAAAATCCCCAGTCTAATTAAGACAAATCACTCTGTCCTCACCACACATTGTTTGTAGTTCTATCACAGCTCCTTGAGCACCATGCTGTAGTCATATGATCATCAGTCTGTGTGTCTGTCTCCCTAGTAGACTAAGATTGCTTTTCATTTTAAAATAGAGATTTTGGAACACCTGGGGGGCTCAGTCAGTTAAGTGTCCCACTCTTGATTTCAGCTCAGGTCATGATCTCATGGTTTGTGAGTTCAAACCCCACGCTGGACTCTGCTCTGACAAGTGAAGCCTGCTTGGAATTCTCTCTCTCCTTTTCTCTCTTCCCCTTCCCTGCTCTCTCTCTCTTTTAAGATAAATAAAATAAACAATTAAGAATTTAAAAAAACAAATAAAATACAGATTTTTCCATTTGGCCAACTTATTCAAATAATTAATCAACAAAGCCAAAAAAATAATTAATGAATTATTTCCTGGATAATGTAAAATATAAACTATATTATTAGGAACTGAGACAATCAAGCACTTTTATCCCCCGATATTTCTCCTTACTCTCTTGAACCTGCAAAAGAATAAGCAAGGCTTAGTCCTTGAACAACTTCTGTTTTCTGTCACACTATATCATTTGGTAACTTTATCAGTTTTCATTGCTTTAAATATAATCTGTATGCTAATGACTCTTACCACCCATCAAAAAATCTCCTTGACTGCTTTCTTTGTCTCACCTGTCTCATCTAGATCATCTGGAAATCTTATTGGTCCCATCTCCACAATATGTTTAAACATTCAAATACTTCACAGTACTCCATTAGTATCATTCTGGTCCAAGTTTTTGTTGTCCTCACCCAGATTAGTTCAGTTGTCTCTTAAGTCATTTTTCTGCTTCAGTACTTGGTCTCTTGAAATCTGTTCTTATCCCAGCCCCAAAAGTAATCCTTTAAATACAAAGTTAATTATCCTGCTCCTCTTCAAAAGCTTCTTGTCTCAAAGAGAAAGCATAAACCTTATAAGAATCTATAAATCATTGGACAATCTGGTGTCCTTGCCTGTCTCCTACTCTCCTTCTCTCTCACTCAGCTTCAACCACAGTGGCCTCTACATTTGTCCTCCAAAAATACTGCCAGGTCTCTGACTCAGGATCCTTGCCCTTACTGTTCCTTCTGACCACATCCTCCAGATATCCACATTGTTGGCTCCCCACTTTCTTCAGATCTTTACTCAAACATGAGTTTCTCAGTGACATCAGCCCTAGAGACCTAGTGGTTAAAGTTTGAACCATCCCATCCTCAACATTTTCTGTTCCTTTCCCCCCACTAAAATATAAGCTCCTTGAGATAGGAACTTTAGTCTCTTTTGTTCATTGTGGACTTCCAAGTGCCACATAGTAGACTTTAAATTAATTTTTTTTTTAAAAAAAGGGTAGTTAATAGAAAGACATTTACTGAATACAAACTGGATAACCAAGAATTCCCTCCAATATAGATAATAGTTGACTGATACCCTTGTACTTATTTTAAAGAAATTGAACATTTTTTTCTTTAGCGTAGACATAGTCTGCATGGTGGAACTATAAGATGGAGTCCTTTCCTTTGCAAATGTATTTTTATGAAAAGTAAAGAGAAATGGCCAGTGATAACACTTAAACTAGATTATACAACGGGCATTACAGTGAAGTTTTTAGTATTGACAAGAAACTTCTAAATTCTATGTTCTAAGGAGATCATACTTGTTATTTTTGGGTGTCTTCAACGGAATCAATGATTCTTAGACTCTCTTAGCTCCAAATTTCATCTTTTCTGAAAATTTTGCTTCACCTCTTTCTGGCTCTGGGTCATAAAAAATAATTTTCCTATTTTTGAAAATCTCCTAGAATGTTCTATTTTTGTTACTATGAATCTTAAAATCAATATTCATACTATCTGAATGTTTATTCTGAATTTGAAGGCATTTTATTATAATAAGTATGTAAATGATTCTGGATTTGGATATTGAATAATGCTTTCTTTATAACAACATATTATTTTTATTTTTATTTTTTTTTTATTATTTTTTATTTTTTTTTTAACATTTTTTTTTTCAACGTTTATTTATTTTGGGGACAGAGAGAGACAGAGCATGAACGGGAGAGGGGCAGAGAGAGAGGGAGACACAGAATCGGAAACAGGCTCCAGGCTCTGAGCCATCAGCCCAGAGCCCGACGCGGGGCTCGAACTCACGGACCGCGAGATCGTGACCTGGCTGAAGTCGGACGCTTAACCGACTGCGCCACCCAGGCGCCCCAACATATTATTTTTAAATCATGCAACTTGAAAATCTGTCCTCAGAAGGTAGAAACATATCTCTACTTTACTTTAGATATCTGCCTCGGGAAAACTCTACAGTATTAAGGTGTTAAACATCTTCCCTGCAAATATTTTATTAATTAGTGTTTTAGACTTCAGGTATACATTGTGATTACAATGGTTTCCACTAGAGCGAAACAACATGTATAGACCACATTTTATAGGTAAATAGACAACAGAAGCCTACTGTGCATTTTGAAATTTAGAGTAAAGCTTCCCACAGTTTCAGCAATAATAAGCATTGATAGATGGTTTTTATACTATTTAGTAAAACAGCTTTTCTTTTCATGAAAAGGAGGGTAGGGAAAATGTGACATTTGAATAAAGTTTTACATTTTGAACAAGTAATAAAAATAAAAGTAAAGGTTACATTTCTAGAGTCGTGATTGATAACAATTGCTCAGTTTAACTGCATTTTATAGGTTAGGTAAGCAGTTTAAATTAAAAAGTGACCTACACAAATACACGGTCTTGAAAAGAAATGAAAGTTAATAGCTTTTCTTCGCAACTCTAAGAAACCTGATGGGATTTTGAATTTCTAGAGATTTGAGATATTAGAAGGATATATTTTGTAGTGCCTTCATATGAAACATGTTTGAAGATTCGTTTTTCTTGGAATAATGTTTCTGTTTTGACTACTAAAGCATTCCCTTGGATTTTGCAACATGTTTGAAATATAGTTTATTACAATCAATTATATTGTGAGACATCGTAGATGTTCTCTAAGGATGAGTTTGTAAAATACACCCTCCTGTCTGTAGATCCTCCACAATTAACAATTTCTCCAGGGAATCACCTGGTTACCTCAATTAGGAGAGCTAGTGATGTTTCTGTAATTCTGAAACAACTAAATACAGTGCTATATTTTGTAGCATATACATTTTCAGTTGTCTGCTATGGAGTTGTAGATAATCCAAAATCTAGTGTATTATATCCATTATGGTTTGCTTAGCCGAGTATTAAACTGAACTTACATTCCTCATCAAACATCTGCAGCTTTAAGAGGAGTTAACCAGAAAGGAGCTAAATGATAGTGTGTACTTCTCTCTACATTACATATTTAAAGTACGTGAAACAGGCATTAGTTTCATTTTCAAGGAGTCTTTAAAAATAGCATTTGGCCTCTAGAAGTTTTACTGGTTCCTCAATTCTCATACGGATTTCATCCTACAACTACCAATACCCCTTTTTAAAATCATTGTTCTATTTCTATCTTAGCTTTATTTGTCAAATCATTGTTTTATTTCTATCTTAGCTTTATTTTTCAAATTTATTTATTTCTATCTTAGCTTCATTTATAAGGTCGATGAACACATTTGGACATTTTGGTAGAACTGACTTTCTTTAAGAGAATATGTCTCCCTCCAAAGCTCTTTCACTACCAAATGAGTTGAGAATGCTACAGAGATCTTAAAATAAACTAATTTTTGCTTGAAAAAGTGAGAAATCTTCCAAATGAATCATCTGAAAAATTTTAGTGCCTTCTTCAATATATATATGAAAATGGAGTCTAGTTAGACTTTCTCTTTCAATCACACATTTTAAATTTTTTTTTTCAACGTTTATTCATTTTTGGGACAGAGAGAGACAGAGCATGAACGGGGGAGGGGCAGAGAGAGAGGGAGACACAGAATCGGAAACAGGCTCCAGGCTCTGAGCCATCAGCCCAGAGCCTGACGCGGGGCTCGAACTCACGGACCGCGAGATCGTGACGTGGCTGAAGTCGGACGCTTAACCCACTGCGCCACCCAGGCGCCCCTCAATCACACATTTTAGGAAATACACACACCTACAGTAAACAGAAAGAAAAGACAACTGTATTAAACACACAGTGTATTATTAAAAAAAAACACAGTGTACCTCAAGGATCCTGGGTTGCTCAGTCGGTTAAGCATCCAACTCATTTTCGGCTCAGGTCTTGATCATATTTGTGAGATCGAGCCCCACCGCCAGCTCTGAGCTGACCACACAGTCTTCTTGGGATTCTCTCTCCCTCTGTCTCTCTGCCCCTCCCCTGATCACACACACACTTGAGAACATACTCTCTCTCTCTCTCAAAATACATACATAAACTTGAAAAAAAACACAGTTTACCTCAAATTTGTGTTTAAAACAAAAGTTTCCATATATATATGTATGGTTTATATATATGTATATGTATATATTTATTTATATTTATATATATCTATATAGAAGTTCATATATATATATATTATATTAAGGTAGAGTTGACTAATTTATGGGAAACAAATTTCCGTCCTTAAATGGCATGGTTATTTATTCATATACTTAACCCCAATAAATGAGTAAACCAAGAGTGTGCATAATAAATTTTATTTTGTTTTACTTTCCTTTATTTTATTTTTTTAATTAAAGAATTTTTCTTAATTTTAGAGGGAGAGAGGGAGAGAACACGTGTAAGTTGGGAAGGGGGCAGAAGGAGAGAAAGAGAGAGAATCCTAAGTGGGCTCCACACTCAGCACAGAAGCCGGGGCTTGATCCCATAAGCCCGGGATCATGGCCTGAGCCAAAATCAAGAGTCCAGCACTCAACCAACTGAGCTACCCAGGCGCCCTATTTTAAATATACCCTAGCAACTCAATATTTAAAGTCATTTTGGGGCACCTAGGTGGCTCAGTTGGTTAAGCGACCAACTCTTGATTTTGGCTCAGGTCATGATCTCAAGGTTGTGAGATTGAGCCCTGTGTTGGGCTCCATGCTGAGTGTGGAGCCTGCTTCAGATTCTTTCTCTCCCTCTCTCTCTGCCCCTTCCTCACTCACATTCTCCTTTTCTCTATCAAAATAAATAAATAAACATATTTTTAAGTCATCTTATGGAGAACATATTTGTATGACACTAAATCCTCTTGTTTCTCGAACAAGACATATTGCAAATGATCTCTTCTGTACCTTTGGTATTTTATCTAGTATCCTTTTTTAAAAAAATGTTTACTTATTTTTGAGAGAGACAGAGATAGAATGTGAGTGGGTTTGGGACAGAGAGAGAGGGAGACACAGAATCCAAAGCAGGCTCCAGGCTTCGAGCTATCAGCACAGAGCCTGATGCAGGGCTTGAACTCACCAGCTGTGAGATGATGACCTAAGCCAAAGTTGGACGCTCAACCAACTGAGCCACCCAGGTGGCCCAATCTAGTATCCTTAAAGTGAAACATTTCTGTGTTAAAAAAAATGTTTAAAGTAATTTCACATAGTAAAAGTGCTACTTGATTCTGAAAATGTTCAAATTTGTTCCAAGAATTTTTCCAGAAAAAATTGAATTTACCAAGCTACCTGAAAAGCTGGCATATGGGAAAAAAAGAGATGAAATAAAACTTCAGAAAAATTATTTTCTTTTGTGTATTTAATATGGCAAAGAAGTTGGAAGTTGCACTTTTGTTCAAAATATGAAATCTTAAAATTTTTAAAGGCTGAAGAAAGGAATATGTCAGGACGTCTGCAGGTTTTAGTTAGTAATTTTATGTCAAACTACTTTTGAGAAGCATCCCTCAATCTCTCAAACTAAGGGCAAACAGTCCCTAAATGCTACAGTCTTCCCTGCCCTGTTCACCTACTTTTCTTGGCATGAAATAATTTGCTATAATTAACCATATACAACATAGATTAGCACCTGGAAAATTAGAAATTTATCTAGATTGGTCTAATCATCTAATCAATTCACATAGTCTAAGGGTTTATTCTTACCTAGTGTGAACAATTAATCTGCATAATTCTCACCAGTACCTCTAAAATAGCCATTCTTCTTAGCAAATGCTTTCAAAAGTTTCTTAAGGTTGATGTTACATGATAAGTGTGAATGGCCCCATTGTGTCAAGTAACCAATTTGTAGAAGTCCCAAATAAGTGTTTCTGGAGAATTATATTTTATATAGTCTCAAGTTTATAATTACGTGATAATGGCAATTTTTATAAGAACCCTGACATATTCAGAATATTCAGATATTAAACTGAAGTGACTATAAAAAGAATATAAACAATATTTTTGGTAAATCAATATTTTAATATGGTGTGGACTTTAGATAATTATTTCTAATTTTAAAGCTATCAAAAATGCCTTAAAGAAATGAATAAATTTTAACATATTAGAAGTTTCACACATGAAAAATAGACTGAAGGCAAAATTCTTGAATAAATGATTCCCTTTAGGGGCATGTGGGTGGCTCAGTTGGTTAAGCATCCGACTCTTGATATCAGCTCAGGTCATGATCCTGTGGTTGGTCATGGGATCAAGCCCCACTTTGGGTTCCATGTTGAACGTGGAGCCTGCTTGCAATTCTCTTTCCTCCTCTTTCTCTGCCCCTCCCTTGCTCAAACTTTCTCTCTCTCTCTCTCTCAATATACATAAATAAACATTAAAAAATGATTTCCATTGGTGTATTACAAACATTCTTCTGGCACATTTTTTTTCATATGCTATTCTATATTGGAGATAATTTCATAGCAATATGTAAGTTTTTTTCTTTTTCATGGCTATGTAATACTTTATTGCATGTATGTTATTAATTTCTTACTGATGTATATTTGGGCTGTGTATAATCTTTGCTAATACAAAAAAAATGATCCTAATTATCCTTGCATATATTCATTTTGCATGAGTACTTTACAAAACTTAAATTTAATCCTCTCAACAATTCAGTAAAGCGGTGTATATTATTTTCTTTTCTGTGTATAAGGAAATTGGAACTCAGGTTAAATACGTTTTTCACATATACATAGGTAATAAAATAAAACATAGTATATAGGCTCAAGATTATCTTATTCAGAAAGTGCAAGATCTCTTTTTCTTACCTGAAAACAAAACAAAACAGAGGAGAAGATAAAGGCTATATGGTTACTAAAGACCTGTACAATATCTCATTTGTATTTGTATGATACTGGATGGTTTTGACCTATGCTCAGGTGCTCCAACATGGTTATATTGCATGTATGACTGATACAAGTCTAACTTAGTGTGGGTACTTAATGAATATCAAATAATGAAGGAAGGTGTTCGTGCATAGATAAGATCAGAAATAAAATAAATAACTATCACTTTTCAGGGTTTACTATTCAGTTTGGAAATATTCAGGTTGGAGAAATAATTATCAGAATCTCCATTATTTAGAAGTACTCTAATCTTATTTGGTGCTCATGTATTTCCTCTGGGGAAGATGCTTCTCAATTATATTTCTAGGATTTAAATTTCCAAATAGTTTTCTTAATATATTTCTGAATGTTATAGCTGTTACTGTTTAAATGATCTAATCTACATGAATAATTTAATTGTAGTAATTCACTCCTCTGAAATACAGAAAAAATAATGTGATTAATTTACTCTTCATTAAATAGAAATTTGCGTTTCACTGGAAAAACATCAGTTATATTTGGAAACATATATGGCTTTTTGCTTTGACAACTGCCAGAGCTACCATATTCAAAGGCTTGATGATCTATTACCGAATTTGAAAGGGAAAACCACAAAAAATTTACAAGCACACTACAGAAAGATGTCAAAATTTCCCAGAAGAGGTAGATGTGACTGAATAGTTTAAATGCACTGTCATGAAATTCTAGACACATCGAACTTAATGCAAACGAGTAAACTCCTGAATTGGAATGAAGTAACACTTCTTTAAGGATGCAAATTAAAAAGGAAACATCAAAATAATGAAATCTGCCATTTTTTTTTCTCCACTGAGAAAATTCTTTACTAGATCTCAAAAACAGACTGTGCTCTTTGGAAAACAATGATAGAAAAAAAGTATTTGATGTAGAAATGGGCATTGAGAATTCTCCCAAGACACTCCAGTTAGTATTTTAATAACCTTATAGGAAAACTACTGTAATTAGTTGTATTCGTTACACATAGTTAAATATTCATTAAATCAGAGCATATTGTAGAAGAAAAATGAACTTATTTTCAAAAACATTGTAGAAATCAATGTCACTGTTTGATTATCTCTGTAGATTGGAATAACTCCTTTGTCTGAATATACGTGTCAGTGAAACTTTCTGTCAAGTATGCTGCTCTGATGTTTCAGGATTGTACACTGTACATTCAAATGCTCAGAAAAACTTGTCAAAGAAATTTTAGCAAATTTTTAAAGAACTATTCTTAATACAAAGGTCATACGTGCATCTTGTTGAGCATTTAGAAATCACTGGAAGTTACAGAGGAAATAAAAATTCCTGTAATGCCATCACTGGTGAGTGACCATCCTTAATAAGTTGATGTACATTCTTCCAGTATTTTTATTACATATGAAATATAGGGATAAATTGAATTAGAATACTATATAGGATTGTTATGATATAAAATGAGCGTAATACGTCATATAACAATCATGATAAACGTTTTATGTAAACGTTTCTTCCATGAATCAGTTTTTATTTCCCTAGGGTAGATATCTGGAAGCAATTTCAGAAGAAAAAGGTTGAAAGTATATGCGTGGGGAGTAGGGTAAAGGTGTGTAGAACAGTCCTGTGGTAACTTCATAGTCCTTATCAGCTTTGTTCTTTGTTATCCTGAAGCAATAACTCAGTCCTCTGTTTCTTTTATTTACTTACTACTTAACTGCAGTGTATACTGCACCCATATTTTCTAAGACATGGTCCTTCGGGCCACCTGCATCATCATCTCTTTGAGGACCTCTTCAAATGACGATTTGAAGGTTCATCCAACATTCAATGTGAGAGGGGGTAAGTTTATTTAAACTCATTTTAATCTAGCTCCCTGCATGCTGTTATGTGATTTAAAATTTGAGAACCACTGCTATTGTAGCTGTGACTATTTTTGATTAACGGGAGGAATCTGGAAACTGAGTCTCTCTCTTCTCTCTCTCTCTCTCTCTCTCTTTGACTCAGAAAACATGGAAGAACTCATTCAGATTTACTTTGAATCCTAGATCCACTACTAGGTCCGTGACTTTGGGCAAGTTTGTCTGAATTCTTATCTGTCCAAATGAAGACAATAACACTTCCAATATCTACTCAAATGATTTTTTTGAAGAATTAAATACAATATGTTTTGAAATTTCATGGTACAAACCAGTTGAGTAGGCATTCAACAATGTTAGTCCCCTTCAATAGAAGTAAGAGACTTTTTTTAAGTTTAATCACTTATTATTTCTGAGAGAGAGAAGAGAGACAGAGAGAGAGAGAGAGAGAGAGAGAGAGAGAGAGCCCAAGCAGGGGAGGGGCAGAGAGAGGGAGACAGAGTCCAAAGCAGGCTCCAGGCTCTGAGCTGTCAGCGCAGAGCCTGCATGGGTCTTGAACTCACAAACCAGGAGATCATGACCTGAGCTGAAGTCAGATACCCAACTGACTGAGCCACCCAGGCACCCCAGAAGTAAGAGACTTCTAAAAACTTCTAATTTTTTTTTACATAGAGAAACTAAAGCTCAGAGAAAATTTGTCTTCTGAAAACATCCACAGAATAGCCTGACATTTATTCATTACAGTTGAGGTAAGTTAAACTGAGTTAAAATAAAGTAAAACTTCGTATTTGGAAGGAGGGTTTCCCACACACAAAAATGTATGTCTATAGGTCCATGCACAGTGGCAGGTATTATGCACATATATCAGGCAGTGGCAGGTACAAAGAAAATGTTTGTAAGCCACTTGCATGGTAAACTGAATTAATTTATTTTACTGAGTGCGTGCTCCACCAAGAACCACCTGTGACATACATGAGAACACGCTGCAGACGGAGCCCAGAAGCTGCACGCAGAACTCTATTGCCACATTTGCTCTGAGGCTAGGCTTCCTTCAGGCTGCTTACAGCCAGTGACTGCTACACGGGCCGCAGGGACGTTAACAGAGGTACTGGCTCTGAGCAGCCTGAAGGAAGCGTGGGCCCCCTTCCGGGAGAGAGGAGACTCCTTTGTCCTCCGCCTTTGGCTTGAGGAGCCCCCTACTGGCCTCGCCAAACTTTCCTTCTACCATATCGCAATCTAGGATACTTCTCTCCACCCCAGCCTTCCTTTTCTTGCTCTTTCATTTGGAATTAACCCCACATCCAAATCTGACAATTCTCCTAGGTTTTTCTGGTTCCTTCCATATTCTCTCTTGCAAATATTTCCCCAATAAAATCCTGGCACAATTAATCTCACTTTGACATTTGCTTTTCGAAGAGTCTGAATTAGAGTATCTCCCTAAGTTCCTATCCCAACTCATCCAAATTTGAACATACTTTTCTTGATGTCGGCCATCTTAACTAATAAAATCTTATATTTCTTATATTTAGGACAAAATATATTGGAGATTCATCCATCCATCCACCCATCCACTCATTTAGTATTTATTGAACATCACTACTGCATGTGGCTGATAGTGAGTAGACAAAGAAGTAAACTATATAAATTCACTGCCATCATGAAATCCATATTCAACATTTTAAAAGTAATTATTAAACAAATGGGGCATATGTGTAAATAAAGTACGCAGGTACTAACCAGTGGAAAAAATATAGTTCAGTTACTAACAAACTGTGGACCCAATAATATGAGCACAGATAGATTTAGGAGAGAGAAGAGTAAGGAGGGTAGACATGGAGAGATGAACTGGGTGATGACTGTTTGGAGTTTTTCATGGAGCCAATAAATCTTCATGTGTTCTAGGCATGACTATTGAGTAAATACACAATTGCATATGTTTACAAAGAGAGTTTTCCTTTATGTACAATGATGTTGTAACTAATGGTGATTTTAATTTCCTGTATAGGTTTTTTTTTGTCAATATTCATTGCCTAAATTAATGAATTCTTAAAACAATTATGATCATATGGGGAAAAACCTCTTTTGACATTGAAAGAAATCCTCTTCAAAAGTTGAAACACATTGGGAAATACTTCAAGTACATTAGACTTGTAAAGAAAAGAGCAATCATGTGTATGTGAGGTTGACTTTCAGGAAAAAATGGGATTTGAGTTGGGTGCTTAGAAATGACTAGCATTTGGGAACAGAAAAGTTAAAGGGGTGTTATAGATGGAATTAACATTTACAAGCTTTGAGCCCCTAAGTTCTTTGTGACAGTTTAGTTATTTTACATGATAACTTATGTATCCATTATAACATCATTATGAACTTGGTAGTGATATTTCTATCTGAAAGAGAATAAAGCTCAGAGAGATGAATTCACAAATTCAAAGTTATACAACTACTAGACGATGGAACGAGATATGCTGAGACCAGGAACAGCACACATGTCTCTCACCTACCCCTGGCATTCCCCGCGATCGGGAACTATCTAATTCATTACTATTTTGGTCTGATGGAGGACATTTGTTTTCCCAGGATCCAGTTTACTTTATTATCCTCATTTTTGTCATCCCTCAAAAAAAATTTGATGGCTCTAGGTACAGAGATAAAGCATATATGATCTGTGATGGTAGGTGGTTTACAACATCCCCTTCATTCAAGACACAAGCGCCCAGCTATGGTGGCCTGTTTACCACATAGAAAAGGTATCAGTCAGGATGCAGAATACAGAGCAAAAAGTTCAGTAGAGGTAGAACATATAATATGTGCATATATATTATATCCTATGAGATCAGAAAGGAGAACTGACATCTGATGGGGAAGAAGGAGGAAAGACTTTATAGAGAAAATGGCAATAGGTTCAAAACCCAGTGATAATCCAGGAGTAAGACTCACCAGCAGTACATCAGGCAGAGTAAATGGGGCAGATCTTTCTTCTTGCAAAGTTCACAGAAACTTTCTTTGGGAAAGGGGTGCAAACTTTAAGAAAAGAATATGATAATAAAGATGTGCTGATATAATAAACCAAAACAAACAAAAAGATTCAGTTTGGATTTAAATTTCTCACATTGGGGCACCTGTATGGCTCAGTCGATTAAGCAACCGACTTTGGCTCAGGTCATGATCTCTCAGTTCATGGGTTCAAGCTCCACGTCAGGCTCTGAGCTGACAGTTCAGAGCCTGGAGCCTGCTTTGGATTCTATCTCCCTCTCTTTCTGCCACTCCCCGCTCAGGGTCAGTCTCTCTCTCTCTCTCTCTCTCTCTGTCTCTCAAAAATAAATAAACATTAAAAAAAAAGAATATCTCACATCAAAATTATAAAAGTTTCCATGATAACAACTCCTAAGTACCTTTTACCTAGAAGGCTACTACCCTTTATTACATTGTTTCAGCAGTTTGAAAGCAAGGTTTTGTCAGAATGTTCAGATTGGACCAATAGTTCCTCCAAATAGGACAATCCTTTAATCAGGAAGTCAATAACATTTTCAGAGGGACCCACATGTGGAGAGCAAGATCCAAAAGAATATTATAAAAGGAACAAGAAGCCCAGTGCTGCTCTTGAGGAGGTTACAGCCCCATGAAGATGCAAGGTAGACCTATAAAATTATAAACCCAAGTGACAGAAACATCTGCCAGATGGGAGTCCGCAGCCGTAAAGAGACATTTGGTAAGTGTTCAGTATTCAAGGAAGTGGACAGGAAGAACTTTAGGGCGACTGAAACGAAAAGAAGCCAAGTGGGGTTAGTTTAGAGATGCTTCAAGAAGGAACGGATTTTTGGAGGGGTTACGGGAAACATGATCTGGCTGCGTAAAACTCTTGTATTTCTTTGTGGTATTCCCCAGATGAACTTTATTAAATTGATGTGATTATGGTTGTCTTTAGTTCCCTTCTTCCCCCATTTCCTTTAGAGACTAGCCTGGTCAGCTCTATTTGACAGAATACCCCATCCCAGTAAGAGATCTGGATCACAGAGCCGTCCTCCATTCTAACACTAGAATTACTATAACTTTAATATTCTCTGTCTGTTTGTCTTATAGCTGAGTCTGCTCTCATTCCAGCTGCAGGGCACGTGGCCAAGTCTCTCATCTTCCCACCTTCAGTTCCTAGCAATAAGAGTTATTCAACTGTCTCTTCTATCCTTAAAGACCTCCAGGAAGATTGTTTTTTAATAATAAGGATCAGTACTATAGATTTGTATTGTGTCAGCTTATCTAAGCCGGAAATATATTTCTCAGAATTTCCCTCCCTGCATCCCTGTGGGCATGCATGGGATTTCAAAGGGGACATGTGAAGCAGCAGCCACATTCATTTCATCTTTGGAAGACTGGTGCAGGGCATGAGCTGAATTGCCGTGCAAAGCAAATTCCCACAAATCTCCCCGCTCACCTTGTTGATGTGGGGCTGCGGCTGTACCTGCAGATTCCCCAGCGCTCACCTGATCGCCCTTCAACTTCTATGAATCTTGGGTCAGGTGTGTGCTTGGCACAGTAAGAAAGTGAGCCAGCTTTTTCTAGGTCACCAATATTCATCAAAGGTGGACGCTTGGAGAAGGTGAGAGGAACAAAAGATTCCAGTCGGAAAGCATGAGCTGTAGCTCACTCTTGTGGGCTGCAGTGTGTCCTTGTTGCTACTTCACATCTATCTTTCTTTCCCGTCTACGTGCTTGGCACCAGATGCAAAAATAATGGCTTCTCATGGGCTATTCCACCAGCTACTACCTTTCATAAGATGAATTCTCTTAATAAACCCATTTCTAGATGTGTATATGAGGCTATATATTTATATTTATCATTATAACATTATATATACATGCATGTGCATGTGTGTTTGTATATGTATGTATACATATGTATATTTGCTCTGACTGGGACAAGTTCCTTCAGCTTGTTTTCCACCTGCCCGTACATTATCGTTTTAACCTTGGTCGAAAGAAATGGAAAGTTCTGAACTCTCTATGCCTGGCTAACTCCTTTCCCTTCCTTCGGCCTGAGCTCATTGGTCCTTTTCCTAGAGAAATCTTCCTCAACTTCCTTACAATGCTTTCAAATGTCACTCTGTTCTACCTCACAGATATTTTCACAATTAACATTATGCATAAATACAACTTGAATCAATTTGTCTAATGTTAGTTTTCTTCAATAGATGGTAAGTCACGAGAGGACAGGAATCACATCTGTTTGGTTTGTTGCCTTTTCCTAGAGGCTACCTGGATGCCTGGAATATATTGTGTCCAATGTATGTTTATTAGATGAATGCATAGCTATTCCATATCCTTGCCTTTTTTCATTTCCCCCACTCCCCATTACTGTTGGTTCAATAAATGCATTCATTAATGTGCATACAGATGTCTGATATGTGTGTTCATCCCATACCAATAATTGCCGCTACTAATCATACACCTGGAACCTGTTAATTTCTAGAGCAGCTCTTCCTCCACTCTCATATAAAACCTTCCTCTGATGTCTTGTTATCCAGCTATAGCCCCTTTATCCTTCTTCATCCTATTCATCTCCTGACCATCTGTCAGTTCCCCAAATATCACTTTTTAGAACTAGACTTTCATCATATTTCCATATATTCATTTACACATGTGTTTATTCAATAGATATTTACGATGTGCCAGATCCTATGACTGTATAGTGAAGGATGGGATTTACCTATTCTCTTGGATTTGGGACGAAATCTTGAGCTGTTTCCATTTAATCCAAGAAAAGACACGTGCCGGGGGCTTTCCCTTCCATACCTCCATGCCTTCTCTGGCCATCTAAAGTCCCTCTTACTGATCCTTGATGCCTATAGGTATCAGGAGCTTTGGAATTGGGTGAGAGTGGGAGTATTTGGATGATCTTGGAATGTCTCAAAGCACAGATGCTTGTGAAACCTTAGAGAGGTGATATGCAGTTAGCTGTTGACATGTGCCTTCTCCAGAGAGCCCCGGGAGCTTACGGTATCCCTCAGCACAAGGCACAGCTATTCTCACATTGTGCTTCCTTGTGATTCACACTGTAGCCCAACTCTTCATCTGTTTTCTTCCTAATCTACTAGTTACCTTTGATAATATGACAGGCCGTTACTGAATTATGCTTTTTCATTTACAAAATGGTTTTAGTGGTTGTCTTCTTACTAAAAATCCTTAGTTTTATAAATCATAAGTCTTCATTTTCACAGCTGTATTTTTTTCATAAATGAGCTTCAAAAGCCCAATTTTAAGGTAAAAGGCTAAATATTGATTTTCTTTTTTCTCCTTGCAAAATACTTATCACAGTGCTCCTGGGTGACTCTGGCTCATTAGACAGAAAGTCGTGGTAAAGGAACTCTAAAATAGAAAATTAATATATTTCAACATAGTGTCACCACACTATGGTTGGTGAGTTATGCCATGAATCCAGCTAAGGTTAAAGAACATAAATTTGTTCTAACAAAAACCTTCATGGTTGTGTGAAGTCTTCTTGCATTCAGCTTCCTACATGAGATGGCAGAGTTCAAGTTGAATTACAATTCAGTTACTTACTAGGCAATTAGGCCTAAGGATGAGTACTCATGGTTATTGAAAGTGCTAGTGAGGGAGAGATTTAAATTGTAGTCCACGCAGCCCAAGATGGACAGAGAAGTAGGAGAGGCCAGGACCAAACAGAACAACTGGGAGGGAATGAAGTAATTGGTAGGATGACTGTTTCTAGGGATCTAAGAAATTGTGAGCATGGTAGGGTGAGGAAGGTGGCAGAATGTCAAAGAATTGGAAAATAATGGATAAAAAAGTCTGCTAAATCAAACTGAGAATCTAGGCAGGGATGGTGATGAATCTAAGCGGGTGGAGTAGAAGAAATGCTCATTGTAGTTGAGGGGATAAAGAAACTATGAGATTAAGATGCATGATTATAACTGCTTATTTGATTTTCTCCCTATAAGTCCAACTTCTAGGAAGACAGGTGTCATGCCTGGCTTATTCATCATCATATCTGTAGTTCCTAGCACAGTGCTTAATACACTGTCGATAATCAATAAAAACATTCTGTTGGAAACAGAATAAATGAAGCAATCATTAACAGGCATTGAAGACACCCAACATGCGACTTTGGAGCAATATCTGAGTCTGACCATGTAAATCATACTTTCTCTTACCAATAAGACTTTTTAGGCCTTTGTCTTCTGACTGGGAAAAAAAGTGTTCAAACCTCATCTTGCTAAATTATATTAATTATTTGGTCTTCAGCTTAGTCGTCAATTTTTATAAAAGTATTTTCTGTTCCAATATGTTTTAGTTACAGATCTGTTCTTTGGATTTTCATAGTACCCTGACTCTATTCTTGGACTTACCTTACTTGCTTTAATGCAATTTTTATGCCATTTTTAATAGTATATGTGTATTATTTATACAGGCAAAAACCATGTTTTAGTGATATAAGATTCAATAAATTATTTAGTGTTTACCTTTTGAGGTAAGATTCTAAGGGAATATATGTGTAGGTGTACAAACATAATGATTGGAGAGTTGTGTCGAGTCATTTTTATGGTATACTATTCCTCACTGTTTGATTTTTTTAACCTTGTAGTAGTTGGTTCGTTTTAATTACCTCAGATTTCACAACAGATTTGTCTACATCAGTGCCCATTTTCTCCAATTCTTCTTTGCTCTTTAAAGCTTCCCCTCAATACAGCAAACGTGTCTAGTCTTCAAGGATGATCCCTAACCCTCACCAACTGTTAATTTTGTCTCCTAGTTTATCAAGAAAACAGAAGTAATAAGGATCCAAATGGATTTACCACTTCCTACAGATATTTATAAGAGCGCCCATCCTTTTCTGTATTTTTGGAGAAGAAGGGCTCTTCTCATAACTGAAGACTGGTACTTTGGAATTGATCTACCTCAAAAATTACTTCCTTTTTCTCTCTCTCCCCATTGGATCTTTGCCCTTACACTATAAGCATGCTCTAGTCTCTTTCCTTCTTTACACACACACACACACACACACACACACACACACACGATAAGCAAATAATCCTCTTCTGACCTTGAGTCAGTACCTCTTTTCCCAGCCTAATGTAGATGATACATGTCAACTCTATTTTCCTGATTAATAATTATTTCTCAGTTCACTGACATGTGGTTTTAGTTATCAAACACTAAAACTTTTCTCTAAAAATCACTAACGCACACATTTCAAAATGGAGTGGAATAAATTCAACCCTTATCCTTTTCTCTTCCTACCACACTGAACACATTCCTACCTGAAAAATCTCAGCTTCAATTCTTGGGCTTCTGACCATTCTTTCTCTATCTTTCTATAGTTCCTCTTTGACCAACTCTTCAAATAAGAAGTGCTACGTGGTAGCCATTGTTAAATTTCTTTAGGTCCATATAGTGTTTAAAAAGGATTTGAAATCATTACTAATATTTAAAAATTGTTAAATTTTACATAAAAATTTAGAATTTACCATTTCTCATGAGAAAACAATATATGGCAGTAACACTGTGTCCAAATATTCCATGCCAAATATTGGCAGAACTGTATAAACCCTGCCTCTTTACACAAGTCATGCATTTTACATTAACTTTTATTCGCAGTCTACTCCACACTTTGTTACTTGCCCTAATTCTGTGAACTAGGTAACTCTAAACATTTTGATTGTGCAACACTACAGTAAAAATGTTTCAGCATTCCCCCATAGGTCTATATTTTTACATATAAATTATATTGTAATGCTGTATTTTCAAATTCTAGAAGTTTTCTTTTATTCTTTGACATATGTTCGTTATTTTAAAGTGTTTATTTATTTTGAGAGAGAGTCAGAGAGCATGAGCAAGGCAGGGGCAGAAGGAGAAGGACAGAGAGAATCCCAACCAGGCTCCACACTCAGTGAGGAGCCCAACACAGGGCTTGATCTCATGACCTGAGCTGAAATCAAGAATTGAGTGCTTAACCAAGTAAGTCACCCTGGTGCCCTGACATATCATAATGAAAACATTTTATTATGTTATGTATTTCATTTGTTTTTATTTCCTTCTTTTTTATACATTTTAAGACTTTTTGATTTTGTCTTTATGAATTTAATGACTTCTTATAGACTCTCCAACTGTTCTAATTATCTGAAGTTCTTGGGTGGTCTAAACCTTCTGCTTATTTTATCTGTTGACTTTCTGTCATGAGTAAATATTTTTCATGTGTTGCATGATTTTGATATTTTTGCACATCTCCAGTGAAACTTTTTCTGTAGGATCCTATAAAACTTAAGTGGAGGGCGTGTCTCCCCAAAGCGTGGCTTTTGCTTCTGCCAGAATTCCAAGGATACAACTGGCCTGAGACAACTTGTTATGCTGATTTCTTGTCTTGGGGCATTCCAGGATTACTAGGCAGCAAAAATTCAGTATAGAGTCTGGTTACAAACCTATGTACTGGATATGACTGTAGTAAGAAACTCTCAAGGACAACGTTACTTTTTCTTTCTATACACTCTAGGCTGAGAGGCACAAGCTTCCTTGTGGTCTTCCTGGGATGCTGGTCATATCTCTCCTAGTTTACCCATCAAAGAGTCTGATTTACATAGATGGTGGTGTCATTTCCTGTTTCTACACAGGCATTATCACAAGATCTGGGTTTACAAAGAGCTGGCACAGGGCCCCCTTACCTGCTCTCCACTCAGCTTTTAAGATCTCTCCTTTTTTTTTTTAATTTTTTTTTATTTTTTATTTTAATCTCAACTGTCATCTTTATTTTCTGGGGCTTAGGGCTATATATTTAAAAGGATATTTGTTATATGACATCTACCTCTTTTAGACATTCTATAGAAAAAGACTTTTCAGGTGATTTAGTACACCATATTTGCAGAAATAGAAATCCATGTTTAAAAATTGCATGCAGGCACTACTGGACAATATACTGCATGTCTTATGACCCACAAATAAAATGAAAAATTAGGAAAGGATGCAATAACTGTTTTATTATTGATGCCAAAAATATTTTTTCTTTCTCTAAAATAATTTTTATTTTTAGCCATGTAACTGAATGTGCTTAATTATGTTTTTAATTTTGTTTTAAATCTCTTTGATACAGTGATTTAAAGGTCTTGATAAATCCAGTTTAAATGGGTGTTACAGTTGAAAAAAATATTTCTAAATATCTACAGATCCATGGGGAAAATACACTTTTAGTAAATTCATCCCCTCTCAAAAATATTCTGAAATTTATCTTTAAAATGTTATTTTAATGTCTATCTTCTTTGATACAAACCAGTTCTCCTTGCAAAGGATTTTTTAATACCTAATATAATCTGCCACTGAAAGATTTTCTAAAAATAGCTTAAAAACTCTGTTTCCAACTTTTAAAAACATTCAGATATGAGAATTTTAATGAGAGACAAACACCATTTTCATTTACAAAATCATATAACAATGAAAACATTTCCAGACATTCTCAATGCTGTTTCCATAACACATTTGGTTGTTTTTTTTTTTAATGAATAGTTTCTGACTTTTAAAAATATCATCTTTACCTTGAAGGGAATAATCAGATATATTTATTTTTTTCAAAAATATTTGCTAGAATACATGCTCTGGACAACTACTTGTAATTATAATAAAAATCATCAATTTGAAACTCTTGTTTTTTTCATAAATGAAAACATTCAATGACTAAAAATTTTATATTGTGGAAATGTTAAACTTTCATGAAAGTAGAGAAAATAGTATAAAGAATTCTTTTGTATCAGTCACCCAACTTCAACAATTTTTGTTTTGTCTATAACTGCTCTTTGATTCAAGTATTTTAAAATGGATCCCAAATATCATGTCATTTATCTACAAATACTTAAGAATGTAAATCTAGTAGACAAATATTTTTTAAGATAACCTAACAAAATTAACAATTTCTTTTTAAAGATTATGTTCATTGAGGTATAATTTACATACAATTAAATTCACCAATTTTTAGTATACAGCTTGATGGGGTTTTTTAAAGAAAAGTTATTTGAATAAATTTTAGATTTACAGAAGAATTTCAAGAGAGTATGAAGAAATCTCTCGAATTTTTCATCTAGTTTCTTCTAATGTTAACATCTTATACACCATGATACATTTATCAAAATTAAGAGTTTAACATTGATATACTGTTATTGACTGAGCTATATTCTGTATTTAGATTTCAAAAGTTCTTCCACTAATGTTCTTATTCTGCTCCAGGATTTAATCCAAGATTTTACCAGGCGTTTAGTGGCCATGTCTCCTAGTCTCTTAATCTGTGGCATTTTCTCAGCCTTTCCTTGTCTTTAATGACCTTGACACTTTTGAGGATAATTAGACAATTAAAAAAATTTTAGTATATATTTATTTTCAAGAAAGAGACAGAGAGAGACAGAGTGTGAGCATGGGAGGGGCAGAGAGAGAGGGAGACACAGAATCTGAAGCAGGCTCCAGGCTCTGAGCCGTCAGCGCAGACCCCAACGTGGGGCTAGGACTCACTAACCATGAGATCATGACATGAGCCTAAGTTGGACGTTCAACTGACTGAGACACCCAGGCTCCCCGAATGAGTCAATTATTTTGTAGAATGTACCTCACTTTGGATTTTTCTGATATTTTTTCATAATTAGATTGAGATTATAGCTTCAGGTGAAGAATACCGCTATTCTCATTGCATGATATTAGGAGGTACATGATGTTGGTATGTTCTATTACTCATGACATTAATCTTGATCACTTGTCTAAGGTGGTGGAATCTGCCAACTTTTTCTACTGTAAAGTTACTATGATAAATCTTGTTAAATGTGGTTTTGGCATCTTTAGAGATGATCATGCTTTTTTTCTTTGAACTATTAAATGATGAATTATATTAATTGATTTCCTAATGTTGGACTACTTTTGCACCCCTGGAATATACTTCACTGGGTCATGAGTCCATTGCTCTTTTTAAGTAGTTTGCCATGAGGTAACCAGAAAATCTTTTTTTAGTACAGTAGATTTTCAAGGTCAATCCCATCTCATTAGAAAGTATTATAATTCTATTATTTAAGATAATAGAATTTGGAAATCCACTTAACAAAGCACTACTTTTGAATATGCCATGAGTAAATGAATAAGGCCCAGTTTCACTGCCAACCCCTTCTGAGGAGCTCCCACTTCTGCTTTATGGTACTGATGTGGCACACCTGATCTCTGATCCGGGACCAGGCAAAGTTGTTAGGGACAATCTTCCTCTTACCTATTAATGAGGCTTAGCCTAATCACATTACTCCCTGCTGAAAACTCATCTGTGGTTTACAACCCTTATTGGACTTGGCTGTTCAGCATGCCCTGTGAGGCTACCTCAAATTGTCCTTTAGAACCTTCTCAGTCTTCTCCCATTGTCAGTTTTAGCCTCTCATGGTCCCTCAAGGGCATCATGCTGTCAACAATATATTTTTCTTAGCTTATTGCCTTTTCCAGAATGCCCCTCCCTTCTTGTTTCACGTCATTTTGCAACACTCCATCCAGTCATTGTTGCCTCTGGCAAATCCAAAGATTATCAAGTTATGAAAACATTTTTTTGCTGTTGTCTGGCTCCCTCACCAGACTGTAAGATCATAGAGGCCAGGCTTTGTTTTATTCATGATTCCAAATGTAGATCGTAGCATAATTCTGGTACTGGAAAATAGTAGGTACTTAATAAATGTTTGTTGAATGGAATTGAATCAAACTTGACACTTAGAAAAGGTTTGTGGATTTGATTTCTTTGGTATGACACAGCTTTTATGAAACCACCAATTGACTGGGAAGAAAGTGCTCCTCAAAGAAGGAACATTTCTGGCATTCTTTTTCACTAACATTTGCCTTTAATTGACTAATTTAAAGCCTTCCTTTGGTTGGTTATTTGCTCCAGAAAAGGCAAGTCCCTTGACAGCCACATTCCTTTTAATTCATTTTCTGAGTGTTGGGGGGGATAAAAAAAGAGAGTCCTTTATTTATGAACCTTACAAAACATTCTTATAACATCTGATGCACAAATATTGATCCAGGAAGGTGTTACCTCCTGTGGTTACCCTGTGGGTTTCCACTTTGAATTGCCAGGGAACTCACACTGAAATAAGAAAGTAATGTCATGTTATATGTCCTTTTTCTAATACCTAGCCCTGAAAGTCATATATTTTTTTAAGCTCACAATAACATCTGCAGACATCTAATGTCAGAAAAATAAAAGAAAACAGTATAGTTTAAGAAAACTCTTGCCTTTTTAAAAAATAAGTTCTTTGTATTTGGCACAGAAGTTAGCTAATTAATCTGTGAGTAATTAACGACTGAAATTTAAATTGAAAAATGGTTGTATTTGTTAATAAAGAATAATTTAATGGTGGAATTACCCATCATTTACTTCCTACAAAATAATGCTTGTCCTTACAATCTGTGCACTTAGCTGAAAAAAGAAGTATAATATTTATGTTCAGAGGCAAAAACAGAAATAGCAAGAGATTTTATTTTTTATCTATTGCCAATATCCATTTGACAACTACCTGGCTTTTGGCCAGTCACAGTCAAATCCCCCATCAAGAGTGTCAAACTACTTTAAATTTATTTCTGGATAAAAACTGTTTCAAAATTTTTTTAGTGACACTGAGATAAAATTTAAGAAACATTCCAATCACAGTTACTGTAAATTTAGATATAGTAGCTTCATACTAGAATAAAGGTCTAGCCAATGAAGTAATTTCAGACAATAAAATATAGTATAAATAGAATAAAATATAGACTTGTACACTTTTACAAAGCTCCAGTTGCATAGGTAGATGAACAGAGTGAAGCAAAGTGGCCCAACACTTAACAATAGCCAACAATGTCAAACAAGTGTCCAAAAGAAAGGTTCACTCCATTAAATGTTAAGAATTAATGCAGTAAACTTTCCCTTGCTCTAAGTGATAGAGCCTGGATCAGTGGTTGAAAACTAAAAGGAAGAGGTTTTGATTCAGTATAAGAAAATACTGATTACCAAGCCTGAAAAAGGATAGGTCTGCTTTGAGAAGGGACGAGGTCTATTCACTAGAAGAAAAGAACAGCTTGGAGTATGGTACTCAGAATTCATTACACAGGCAAGAAATTTTACTAAGACTGTAGTTCTTATATTTGTTCATCTTAGGACTATTTAAATCACTCTTAAATATTACTAATGACCCCAGAGAACTTTTGTCTATATGGGTTATAGCTACTGATATTTACTAAATTACAAAATCAAATAGAAAATTTTAAACTATATTACTTATCCATTTAAGCAGAGTAATAACAAATATAAATACTATTTTTGAAATAAGATCTATGTTTTTAAAAACTAGCATTGCTAGTTTCACAGTTTTGCTTCACAGTTTTGCAAATCTCTTTAATATCTTGCTTCAAAGAAGACCATTGTATTCTCATACCTGTTTCTGCATTCAATCTAATTGCATGATCACATGTTAATGTCTAGAAAACTCTACCATACACTTGTAAGGGAATGAGAGGTAGAAAGGCAAACAATATCCTGGTATTATTATAAAAATAGTTTTAACTTTATAGATCCCTGGAAACGGTCAATGCAACCCCAAAGATCCTGAGAAAACTAACACTTGGAAATCTCAAAGGTCTTTCCAGGCATCTTATTCTACTGATTCTATTCCTACCAAGTTATCCTCCTGCTTTTTTTTGAGTTCCTAAACCAAAATAATATATGATTGTCTTATGTTTTTTTTTAAAAAAAAAAGGTTAATTAAATACTAAGATGGGTAAAAAAATTTTCCCCCTCTTGGTTGCTATAATCTGTGAATTTAGTGGTGAAAAAAAAAAGCATGCATATGATTAAAAGTCAGTAAAGTAGATTATGGCTCAAAGAAAAGACCATGGATTACATTTCTGTCTCTAAAATGATTAGGGATATCATTGTAGAAAAGTCAGTTAAACTCAATGATAAACAGCTCACATAGTTGTTGGCAGGATAAAAAAATAATAATAATGAAGAACTTCAATAATTCATATTATTTCTGTATCTCTTCTAAATGCAATATCTTTCTGTAATTTCTTTAGCTAAACTTTCTCTTTGCATTTGTGTTTTGTTACTTTTATTATGTTTTTCACCTGGCCAGTGAATATGTAGGCAGAGAGTGACACAGAACTGATATGTTTGGCAGAGGGATATAGTTATGCAGTTGACTCTTGAACAGCATGGGGTAGGGACCGTGGGGTAGGGGCCCCTACTCCATGCAGTCCAAAATCTGTGTGTAACTTTTGATGCCCCCAAAACTTAATAGCTCACAGAAACCTTAGCAATAACATAACTTGTCAATTAATACATATGTTGTATGGTATAAAAATTATATATTTCATTATGATAAACTAGAGAAAAGATAACAAAGACAATATACATAACAAAGAAAAACAAAAACATACATAACAAAGAAAAAATACATTTGCAGGACCGTATTTATCAAAAAGACCACATATAAACTTTTGGGCCACCTGGATGGCTCAGCAGCTTAAATGATCCACCCTTAATTTCAGTTCAGCTCAGCTCAGCTCAGGTCATGATCTCATGGTCCAGTGAGATTGAGCTGTGCATTGGGCTCTGTACTGACTGTGGAGCCTGCTTGGGATTCTCTGCCCTCCCCGCCCCCCCCCCCCCCGACTCCCATGGGCTCTCTCTGCTCTCTTCTCTCTCTCTCTCAAAATAAATAAATAAACATTAAAAAAAATATTAACTTCTGTTCAAACTTTTGTTGTTTAAGAGTATATGTATCTTTACTTCTGATAAGACCTATTAAGAAATGCAAAGAACATTTTCTGTCTTAACTGTGAGCCCCTTGAGGACATGAACTTTGTCTATTTTGTATACTGTTGTATTCCCAGGAATAAACTAATGCCTGGTACAAAAAAGGTGCTAGCTATATACTTGTTGGATGACTGAGTAAATAAATTGTAAATTAGTTAAAAAATTTATTTTCAAATCTCTATACCTAGCAACTTCTCTAATTTTTCCTTGGAATTGTCTAAATATAAATGTTGTGTCAACTTCAAAATAGTACACCTTAAAAGAATATTAGTGTAAAAAAAGAGTTTAGGGGCGCCTGGGTGGCTCAGTCGGTTAAGCATCCAACTTCGGCTCAGGTCATGATCTCACAGTTTATGACTTTGAGCCCCTGCATCGGGCTCTGTGCCATCAGCTCAGAGCCTGGAGCCTGCTTCAGATTCTGTGTCTCCCAATCTCTCTGCCCCTTCCCCACTCGTGCTCTATCTCTTTCTCTCTAAAAAAATAAATGAACTTTAAAAAAATAATTAAAAAAAGAGAGTTTAAAGGATACCCATTTTCTCAATTCAAGAATTCTCTATAATAACCATCCACCCCTCATAAAGCAGGTCGTCCCATGTGACAAAATGGTCATTCTTAGGGTGAAAATCTATTCCCTCTGGTTTCTGATGCCTAAATTCTACGTCTGTGTATTTTCAGCTGTCTGTGATTCCTGAGCAGATAAAGTATAATGAACGTAACTGCCAAGCACAAATTGACTATCCTGAATCCATAAAAATAATTTCTGCCCGGTTATTTCTGATGTGTCTATATTGCTTTTCAGAAACCACAACAGAGGCTCAGTGAGCTATTTTTGTTCTGGAGGTGAGACAGCTTCCTGCACTTCCCTGTAGCCACCACCATAAACCTGACATATTTTCTCTACTTTTCTATTCGTTTCCACTATCATCCCGTTGGAAAAACTGGATGCATGTGAAATGGAAAAACATGAAGAAATAGAAACCAACCTAGACAGCATTTTTTAGTTCTACCTCTGTCTGAGATCAGGAAAGTCATGATTTTTGCTCTAAGTTTCTGTTAGTGGAGGAGATAGTCATGCACAAAATATATACCTAAGTCAAGGCAGACTTTGAGAAACATTGCTACAGATAAAAACAAAATGAGTACAAAAGACAAAGGCTTAATTCTGAATGGAAGGACGGTGAAGAACAAGGTTTATGGATTGTAGGAACGGTTGGAATTAAGTATTAATGTCAAGAGAGTAGTAACAGTCATTAAAATAAGTATTTTTTGAACATCTAGTTAATAAATCCAATGAATTCCTATCGATTTTCATTCCACTGAAACTTCTTGCATGATTTGACATGTTGGCTTCCCCTTTCTTCCTTCCTTGAAATATTACTTTCATTTCCACTGTCACGTCACTTTGTCTTTGAATCCTCCTCCTCTCTTTCACAATAACAATGGTTGCCAACTCTCTTAATCCCTTGGGCAAAGGAACTGTCTTCCCTAAGCGGTTTCAAGAACCAAATCACAATTCATTCACATTCCACTGTATTTTAGCCATATAGGTAGTATCTTTCTAGAGTATCTTTCTTTTCCTGAGTGTTCAGCCAAAGAATTGCAACAGGCAAGTTGAATGACATCAGTTACAACACAAACAAGAAATAGTCACTAATGAGCTTAAATACCAATTCTAAACAATCTATCTTTTTAACAAATTGTGAGAATCACTTCACCATACAATCCTCTCACTAACTCATGGTCTAAGATGGCTTCATGTTTGGGACACAGTCGGTGTGCTGGAGATTACATAGAACCCTTCAGCCTGCCTCGTCTTGTTCTGCACAATTTGCTTTATTTTCTTGAATATGTTTTGGGGGAAGCTTCATCAATACCCTTGGGGATATTATACACATGTGTTTGGCATTTTTTATGTGTACACAACATGGTGGCATCAATATTTATTATCCTCTTGAAATAGGTCTAAGTTGGAAGCTCCAATACTTTCCATAGCTTGTTCATAACAGTTTTAGCCAATCATATATGATGAGGAGGATATAAATGATGTAAGACTAAGTTAATTTTATTTTAGGGAGCAGATGAGACTATGACACAGCCTAAGCCCATGATTTATCTTTAGCCATCTCTTCTTTGTACTAAATATATTTCCTAATCCTTCCTAATGCAATCAAATGAGTTATCTGCCACACAATTAGTCAGCCAGAGTAAAAAAGTCACAGTCTGTTTGGGTTCTTTTGCTCAGTAATAGGACTCACATTTACCCCCTGATTAACAGAGAAATGTCTATCACAGACACTTTAAGATAAAAAGTCACACAACAAAGGAAATATTCTGAAAACTACATATATATATATATATATATATATATATATATATATATATATATTTCAAGGATAGAATTAACTAATTGGGATTAAGTTCATCACTAGCAAGACATCAAATTTCTTGCCAATATCCATGATCAGTTGTGCACATATGACTACGTAACAATACCAGTTAGACAAACTGGTAATATGACTTCAGCAAAATTACTTTCACATTTTTTTTTCTGCATCTTTTCTTTGCTTTCTAGGCAAAACGACTGACTCCCTTAGGCATTGCATAACTTAATATTTATTAATAATACAAAATTATGCAATCCTTGGAATAGTTTTAAAATGAGAATCATTTAGTATACAGTTTTTAAAGTGAAATTTCTGAAATATTTAACTCATTAGTTTAACAGCAAATAGAATTGCCTTTTAAACAAGCAACATTGGGGCGCCTGGGTGGCGCAGTCGGGTTAGGCGTCCGACTTCAGCCAGGTCACGATCTCGCGGTCCGTGAGTTCGAGCCCCGCGTCGGGCTCTGGGCTGATGGCTCAGAGCCTGGAGCCTGTTTCCGATTCTGTGTCTCCCTCTCTCTCTGCCCCTCCCCCGTTCATGCTTTGTCTCTCTCTGTCCCAAAAATAAAATAAAACGTTAAAAAAAAAATAAATAAATAAATAAACAAGCAACATTAACTTATTTTTAATGAAAAATTTGAAATTATATGTCTAATGTTCTCAGATTTGAAATACTCACTTTTTCTCCTCTGAACAAATAGGTGATAAAGATACCACTGTTTGCTTTTTAGCCATTGACAATTTCCCATACATAAACATCTCTCTAAATAGATATCCTAGAGCTGTTTTAGTGTAGCTGTTTCATAATGAATTAATCGATAAATTGGGTGTCATAAAGAATTTCATTATCAAAAAACTGTTCTAATATCTTTTATAGGTTTTCTTAGACCACGAAAAATAGCATAACTCCAATACAAGATGGAATTTACTGTCAGAGCTGCTGAAGCTGAATGTGTTGTTTCTGGAAACTGGTTATTACTCTAGAGCCAAACGTAGTTGGGATTTGTATATGTCTACCCACTATACATGAACTGGAAATTTAGCCAATATTTGGTTTATTTCCTCAAGCTAGACAACTAATCTAGAAAGTGCAGAGTTTTTCTGTCCCATTTAGCTTGACTGTCTCCCCACTGATTCCATTATGGGAGAACTGCCAAATCTCTACTTCATTTGGGGCTGTGGAGACAGCCCTAAGAAAAATGTATGGGAGTTATTTTGTTGTGAGTTTTTAATCTTTTAAGTTTTCTACGGAAACTTGTTTCATTAAAATGGGAGAAACCTGTCAGAGAGCTGCCTCTGTAGTTTGTATTATTTCTTAAGATTTGGTGATCTGCTTTATGTATAGAATTCACCCCGTGACGGTTTATTGTACTTTCTAAGCCACAGCTTTTCTGGCCGTGTTTTGAATTTGCAGTGACATTGTTTTGATTTAATTTGACATTTAATGTATGTTTTAGATTAGTTTGATTCTCACTTAAGGTAATATTTAATAATAGCCTGAGAATTTGAAAGATTTTTCCACCAGTCATATACAGAATAGTTGCTAGAGATGCCTATTTATGCCACACACACACATACAAATGTTATTTATTCCTTCAGTATCTGCTAATTTGTCCTTTTAAAAATGAATATTTTGACTGGAGGCAGAATATGTCCTTTTCCTTAGTGAAAAGCTATTTTCAAATTTTACCTTTGATCAAATTCACAAATACTTTAAAAAATAGATCATTTTTTTTGTATGGTAATATTCTCAGGAATATAAATGTGATGCTTCATTTTGTGACATTTTCTTTGGGAGTAGAACATTATGGCATGGGAAATGGAACTTTCTGGGCTTTTAACTTGTTTACATTCGTTTGCTTTCTATTGTTCAAACTTTAGCTAAATCTAAGTGTGTCTTTTTTGATTCTTTTATTCCCCCATGCACAAATTCTGGGAATTTTAGATGGTAGGAGAACACAAATAATGTCCAGGTTGTGGTCAAAGCACTATTTAGTTATAACATTTTTTAAGTAATAATAATTTAGATTATCTTCAGCTTTGCACTCCTTAACTCTTAGGGGAAAGTACACTAGGATGTAGAGACTGATATCAGATAATTAATTCAAGGTCACACAGGGAAGCAAGAATGGGAATAGTCTGTTCTTAATAGTCTACAAATCTTAATGGGCCTTCTCAATAACTATGATTGATGGATTATACTTAAACACTTAATACATACAGTAATTTATTCCAGGACTTTGAATTTAGAAAGAAATATAATGGGCTTTAGGCATGGTCTCTATTTTCAATGAAATTATAAGCCAACAGATAAAGGAAGATGCACACAAATACCATTCAACTTAAGAATCATAAATTTCTTCATTCATTCATAGAATGCTAGACACTGCTGAAGACCGGGGTTGCAAAGATGGGTGACTTTGTTTCTTCTACCTTTCTATGATTTTTATCCGCAAAGAGAGAAGTCAAAGAGACAGCCATGTGACGAATAGTTACGTTGGAAGAACAAGATGAGTGTTACGAGAAGGTAAGTTAAAAGTATGTTGAAAAGTGGAAGATCAGTCCGTGTAAATAGTGTTCTGTTTATATTTCAGCAAAATCTATTTTGCATCTATATCTAGATGGTAAAGTTACTGCAGGTGGGGCCTACCTACACCTCATGCTATTTTTGCCTCCTCCGTAGGACTTTGTGAGCACAACACTAGCAGCAGCCATTCTGGTGGTCTGTAAAGGAAGACTCCAAACCACTTCAGCCAGGCCAAATTTGGAGAATTCTCTAGAAAATGTTTGCTACTAGAAACAAGTGCCACACATTTTCTAGCTAGTGATTCACTGATCACTCAGATTAAAATAACCCAGGGGCGCCTGGGTGGCTGAGTTAGCTAAGCATTGGACTCTTAGGCTCAGGTGATGATCTTATGGTTAGCCCACCTCGGGCTCTGCATGGACAGCACGGAGCCTGCTTGGGATTCTCTCCCTCTTCTCTCTCTCTCACTGCCCCTCTGCTGCTTCTGTGTGTGTGTGTGTGTGTGTGTGTGTGTGTGTGTGTCTCACTCGCTCTCTCTCAAAAATAAATAAAAATTTAAAAAAATAAAAAATAACCCACAACTCAGAAAAAATTCCACAAGTATACAATAAAGATATTGTTGCTCATTTACAAATAACCAAAACTTAAATGTGTTGTCAAATGTCCAGATAGCAGAGAGTCAGTGAACATTTGATAATTAAATGAATGTACTCTTCCAAAGGCTATACGGTCAGGGATTGTTTCTACAATAAATTATGAGAAAAGTATAATTAAAAGTACAAAATATACAGTGATAGATTTCACTGAACTGGCATTTCTGACTGGTTTTGATTTTGGCCAATTTATTTTGATTCTTCTCCAATTGACTTCACCTTCAAATTTCTTGAAATTCTAGGCCCTTAGGGTCAAAAAGTACTAACAACACATTTTCCTCCCCTCTCACCAGACCCTAGAACAGCAAGGTTCTCAGTAAAAGATTCAGCTTTAGTGACTTACCCTGAGTTGGAGCTCAACTTTGCCAATAAATGTATAATCTTAAATATGTAAAACTTAACTTCACTGAACTTCACCTCCTTACCTGTTAAATGTGGTAACACTGATCCTATAGTGTTATTGAAAAATTAAATTAGATAATATAAGAAAAGCAAACAACAGAGTGCTTGCCTATAAAGGGTGATAATTTTCTCTTGATGCTCAAGGAGAAATATAAACATACTCAAATTAGAAGGTTGGGGCATGCCCATCAATTTAAGCAGTATTTCACAGAGTTCAAAAACAGCGTTGTTATTTCCATTTGTCTTACATAAAATAGGTACTTGATAAGTGTTTTGAATGAATAAATGGGTGTGGATAACTAAAAAATAATCTTCAGCAAAGTGATCCTAAGTGTTCTATATTCACCAACAAGTTAATTTCATTCAAACTACAAAAATAAATAATATTGTATGAAGTGTCAGAAAATTTGCAAATGAATTGAATGTGTTGGCTTACTTTCTAGAGATGCAAGACCAAATTCTGAAATTTGGGTGATTTTTGCATCCAATCAAAATGTGGACTGATTAAGAGTGGTATTGTTCCCCCCAAAAGCTAAGGCCAATTAATATGGCACTAATGAAATTCTCATTGCTTTGACTTTTTTTTTTGAAGCACCCACCCAATTATCCACTTAATCTCCATAATTTTATAAAGCTATTAAGAAAGAAAAAAGTTAAGATTTTTCTTTCTAAATATTTACCAGAGGCCAGCGTAGTGCTGGCTGTGTTTATAAGCTTATCTTGTTAGAATGCACACTCTAAACATCAATCCCCCAAACGTTAAGTATAGGAGTCACAATCCCAAACTGATGGAATATATTCAGAGATAACAGTCTAGGCTACCTTAAGAGGAATAGCTGAGAATCAAATCCAAGCTCGACGAATTCCTTAGTCCATATACTTTGTGCCATACTCCACTGTACTTTCTAATCAAGACAAACAAGTTGGTGAATCTCTGGCTTCCAGGGAACTTTGCTTTTGAAGATAATCCTCTTTTGTGACAATACTCGAATGTGGCAGTTCATTATAATTGCACAAGATTTTTGCTATCAACCTTACAACTTAGTGTTCTTAGAGCGATAATGATTGTATTACCCATAATGTGGTGTTTGTTTAACTAGTTTTGTTAAACTGAAAGGCCAAGGGTGATAACTTAATGCCATCTATTTCTGAGACAACTGTGAAAAGAAAATGAAAATCTGCTTCTAATACAAACCCAAATGAATTAAGAGAGGCTAAATTACCTTCATCAAATATATTTACCACTCCTTCTTGGATGAGGTCATTCCCAGAAAAATTGGTGAAAAAGAAACAATTTAACACCTAACTTCATATAATCAGTTCATTCTTTTCCCTGTTTTTAGAGCACAGTTAGAAAAGGGGAGAAAGGGGCGCCTGGATGGCTCAGTCGGTTGAGCGTCCAACTTCGGCTCGGGTCACGATCTCACAGTTCGTGAGTTGGAGCCCCACGTCAGGCTCTGGGCTGATGGCTCAGAGCCTGGAGCCTGCTTCCAATTCTGTGTCTCCCTCTCTCTCTGCCTCTCCCCCATTCATGCTCTGTCTCTCTCTGTCTCAAAAATAAATAAACATTT
The DNA here is from genome assembly GCF_018350155.1 of Leopardus geoffroyi. Lineage (NCBI taxonomy): Eukaryota > Metazoa > Chordata > Mammalia > Carnivora > Felidae > Leopardus > Leopardus geoffroyi. The sequence goes on from NC_059328.1 coordinate 69,543,135, forward strand.
TAAAAAAAATTAAAAAAAAAAAAAAGAAAAGGGGAGAAAAACATAAATCCTCAAGCAACAAAGAAGGGGTTAATGTTTTCCATCATTAATAGCTTCTGGAAAAATACAAAATCATTATGTGGCACAACTGATATTGTGCAAATATCAGCATCAGATTTAAAATGCACTAAACTGGAATCTAAAAACTTCCATGCTTCCAGACTAAGTAGTCACGCATCTTATCTCAAAACCCAGTCATATGTAGCTTTCCGCTGGACTGATTGGAGAGAACAAGAAAGCTGAAGGAATTTCCTGAATAAGACAGAACAAATGGCAACTGTGTTATGACGCCAAGAGTGAAAAATAATTAACTTAATAGGAGCTTTGATTCTGTAGAAGATGAAAAAGTATCAGGATTGCTTTGAGCATGTTGGTGAAACTTTATTTGAATTAGCAATTTCCTAGAACTCTGTATTTGCATGTAGAACATTTTAAATGTCAATACGGTGCTTCACACAATGCCTTCAACATGGAGAGCCCTCAACAAATAAATGAAAGAATAAAAAATAATTAATTCAGTGAATCTTTCTTATTTTCATTTTCAAAATGTATTTCAGAATATATTGTGTGTTTCTGATGAGTTATTTTTCCATGGGACATATTTTAAATGTTTTTTCCTCTTTTGTGGCAGAAGAGGCCTGTTTTGTTTTGTGTTGTGTTTTGTTTTGTTTTGTTTTTGAAGTTTGCACATGTTGAACATCTGGATGTTGTAGCATCAAAGTCAGTTGACACAGCAAGCCAATAGACACTATTTTTGCTCATAACCAAATGAGATGCATGATTGCCTTTTATCAAGCTTCTTCTTAACTCAGCGAGTAGAATCAGTCTCTGATCAATAAATAACAAATCATCTGTTTCATAAATCAGACCTGTCAAAGCAAAGCAGAGCTTCATGCTGGGTACACTCTTCTGCGTTTGCTCAGGCCTGGTAGCATCTGGTTAGTAAAAAGGGCTTCTTATATGTTTGACAGTTGTTTGGATATTCTATTTCAGCACTGTTCAAGTTTACCAGCTATTTAGGCTTACTGTGTTCCCTCCCTCTTTCTTCCTTCCTCTGTACTTCTCAGCTAAGATTCTCATCTCATGTGAAGTCAAAAGAACTGGTGTTTGATGTCTTTTTTTTTTTTTTTTTTTTTTTTTTTTTGGAGGTGGATTACTCTTTGCTAACATCACTGTATTTCTTTAAACTACATACAGTTTCCTACCACTGAAATGACTGGTCATGAATCAAGTGGTAATAACTTGTGATTGTACCTCATAATTTTATTCCTTTTATATTTATTCCTCTGTAAATAATAATATTAACTGTTAGTATTTATTTGTACCTTTCTCACCATCACTGTCCTTGGCTCTCAAGATTAAGTTGATCTCTTAATTCTTATGGAAATCTTTTCAAACAAATGCTGTTATTATCTCTATTTGAAAGATGAGAAGCCGAAGTTAAAATATGTGCTTAAAGTCAAGTAGATAGAGTTAGAACCCAGAAAATCAACACACTCCAAACCATTGTTTCTTCTTGTTGTTCACTTGTCCTTCTTCATGTTCGCTCCTTCTATCTTGCCTCCATCCTTTCCAACTCGAATGCGGTATTCCCTCCAGTGCCCAGATAAGTTCAACCCCATACCTTCAATATGCATCTAGTTACTGCTGCCTTTATGGATACAATCTACACAATACCACATCTTAACTCAATCTTAAATCATTCCCTGGTTTATTCATGCATGAATTCTAGGTTGTACACTCTTTTTGAGTAGAACTACATGTATTAACTTTCTTCATAACCTGTCAGCATCTAGTAGAGAGTAATTCACTGAGTGTGTGATTACGGCTTTGGATAACATTTGTATTTCCTATTAAGCTATGAAAGACACTGAATATTACGTATAGTTTAGTTTGTTTAGAGTGTGTGGCATCTGGAATAATCAATGTTTTTTACTCCATTTTCCAGGCCTTTCAAACATTTCTGGATTAGAGTGATATTAATGAATTATTAAATAAAATTATTTTAACAACATTATTTCAGCAGCTAAGAATGGAATCTGATGATTCCACATCACTAAATCTCCTTTATTATGAGTGTTTAATAGTAGTCATCATAAAAGAAAATGAGCTAAGCTTTTCTTCTTTTTCCCATTCTTTGAAAATTGCATTCAGTTTTTAATCTTATATTCAAACCTTTTACAGTATGACAGTTGGGTATCTTGCTTCCCTGCCTTATTATTCTGGACTACAAGTAAAAGTTCCCGAAGGAAGGGGGACTCATTTCTTCTTTAAGATATTCATCTCTTTTTCTTCTCTCTAGTAATCTTTACCCATTTCCTATTTCATCCTTCATTTCATTTCTGTGCAAAACCTTTCCTTATAGAACTTCCTTCCCACCAGCATTTGACTTTAAGCAGTGAGCTTCAAATTTATAGTATAGAATATATTATAATATATTATAGTACCAATTATAATTGGTAACAATTGGTAATATATAATGTATTATAATATCAATCCAATAGGGTTATAATAAGAATTAAGCAAGTTGGGGCACCTGGGTAGCTCAGTCAGTTAAGCAACCAACTCTAGATTTTAGCTCAGGTCATGACTCCGTGGTTCATGAGATCACATCAGGCTCTGCACTGACAGCACTTGGAGCCTGTTTGGGATTCTCTCTCTCGCCATCCCTTTCCACTTCTCCCCTGCACATGCGCTCATTCTCTCTCTCAAAACAAATAAATAACTTTTTAAAAAAAAAGAGAATTAAGAGAGCTAATAATTTTAAAGCATTTACACCAGAACTTGGCACATTGTGAGTGCTATAAAAGTGTTTGCCAAATGAATAAATAATGTTAATTTTGCGTTGAAAATTTATTCAAGGTCTTCCATGCACTTATAAGCTAAGCTCCATAATGCCACTACAAAGTGATTACATGGCTTTATATTTATTTCACAGTAGGTGACAAAGCATAAATGTAAGAGGCGACTTAGATGTCTGGTTTTCTCACCATCATTCTTTAACTCCTGAACTTTTACTCTACAATTAAAGGTAATTTTCTGGATATATGGGACAAATCATCCTGCACAGATAGTTTTATCCAGTCTTTTACATCAAAACAAGCAGTTAAGGTTGAAAACCCTTTGTGTCTGTTATTCAGGGTGTTTGTTACCTCCGAATCTCTATTCCCCCAATGTCCTTTTGAGAAGAGAGCTCAGGAGGGCTTTCGGATTAAACACTGTGCATTCTATGAACTCTGACAGGCAGCTAATTGTACCTGGCACATACCTCTTGTCTCGTTAGCTTTCTGATTTTGGCATCATTGGTATTGCCTGTCCTTCTCCTCCCGAATTTAATCCATCTTTGGAGACAGTACAGCCCAACTATTTCCTACTACTCATTGTATTCCTTGAACTTAATTTACTTCTTATTAAATTTAGCTTCTGCTTCATTCACTCCATTCATTGGCTCTCCAAGTAATAAGTCACTTTAAGCAACATGATATGCATTATGCTTTGATAATCAGAATTGATAGTTTCCCCTTCTAAGTAATAGATGATTTCAGATATATATATATATATATATATATATATATATATATAATATTTATTTTTTTTAATTTGGATAACTTCAGAGTTAAAGCTGATCCTGAATGGCATTCACAGAGCAGTCTCACACAAATGACTCATGGCAGGTGCATAAATATGCACTCTCTTCATCCAGTTCAATGTGCCAGAGCCCATTTTTCTTATCACTTATGGCGATGCTTTTCTACTGAGCCAATTTGTTCAGTGTATCTTCATTCAGTCAGAGACTGAAATATTCCCCCCCAGTTGTCTGGGTCAATGTTTTTCAAAAGAGAATACTTTTTTATTCACCTCAAATATATTATGTATTTTTATCTACACTTAAACAGTTAAAAACATCTCATTAATCCCTATGAGCTATAAAGGGGCATTATATTACCATGTTCCAGTTGATTGAGGCGTGGCATATTTGGTGTTTATAAAACCAGATTTTGCACATTTAAAACTATAAATGTGTGGAAGTCTAGAGTTCAGTAAAGATACTAGGTTTAAACCAAGTTCTGAAAGAAGAATATAATAAAACTGAGAAATTTGAGCTGGAGCTAGAGATCAAAGAAGGACTGTATAAGCAGTCCTAAATTTATCATTTATTTAAGGTTTTATTTTTCCTTTTGTCTTTCTTTCTTTCCCTCTCTCTCTCTCTCTCTCTCTCTCTCTCTCTCTTTTTTTTTTGAGGTTGGTGGGTGGCGGTGTTCCATCTTACAACTTGCAACTCTCTTCTTGGTATTTTGAAATTCCTTAGACTCCTTATTGCTTAAATCCTTATTGCTGTTTTTCTCCTCACTTCAAAGTCTCAAGTCCATCTGGTTTATTTTCTACTTTTATTAGAGAAAACTTCAAAATACTAAACAGTTTAAAAATTACTTAATAAATGCTGATATCCCAAAAGCAAGCTTTATAAAATTTTAATATCTGCATATTTTCACCACATCTTCTTTTATCAGAGGCAAAACATTGTATATATTTGTAAATTCTTTATGTATCTCTTTGCAATCCCATTTTGCCCTTCATCTTTCCTCCAACACACCCATCAACTTGAGTTTGGTGTATACCATTCCTATGTGTTTCTACATTTAACATACACATGTACAGCCATAATGATGCATATTATTGATTTCCATGCTCTTTATTCTTTTATAAATTAAATTGATTTTTTATTCAACTTTGTGAAATTTATCCATGTGAATATATGCAACTCTAACTCATTCAGTTTAAAAACTTTATGATATTCAATCACATCCATCTACCATAGATTACTTATTCAGTTTCCTATTGAGGGATAGTTATTCCAAATCTTTTTCTTTTTTTGATTTTTTAATGTTTATTTATTTTTTTTTAAATTTTTTTTTCAACGTTTATTTATTTTTGGGACAGAGAGAGACAGAGCATGAACGGGGGAGGGGCAGAGAGAGAGGGAGACACAGAACCGGAAACAGGCTCCAGGCTCTGAGCCATCAGCCCAGAGCCTGACGCGGGGCTCGAACTCACGGACCGCGAGATCGTGACCTGGCTGAAGTCGGACGCTTAACCGACTGCGCCACCCAGGCGCTTCTGTTTTTATTTATTTTTGAGAGAGAGACAGAGCATGAGCGACAGAGGAACAGAGAGAGAGGCAGACACAGGATCTGAAGCAGGCTCCGGGCCGGCAGCACAGACCCTGACGCGGGCTCAAACCCACCAACCATAAAATCATGATCTGAGCCGAAGTCTGACGCTTAACCAACTGAGCCACCCAGACGTCTTAGTTATTCCCAATCTTGACCTTTGTATACAATGTTGTTAATGAATGGTCTTGTTTGTGATTCCTTGTAGAAATGCTGCACTAAAGGTTTTCTAGGAGTGGAGTTATTGGGTTGAAATGTATATTCTGGTTTTCCTATACATTACTAAATTCCTTACTAACATGGTTCTGTTTATATGTCTACTCTCTGGGTATAGAAATCTGTTTTTATTTGCATTCTCTTTGTTCTTTTCCAAACTGATGAATATAATATTATACTTTTAAATTTGCATTTTTCTAATTGTAAGAGAAGTTCTGTGAAATGGACTTCAAGTCCTTTGTCCATTTTTTTTTTTTTTTTTTATTGTGTGGTTTGTCCCTTACTTTAGACTTGTGGAAGTGCTTTATATATTCTGGATATTATTCCTTTGTTGATTTTATGACTTACAAATATTTCTCAGGCTACATCTTTGTTTATGGTGGATTGATACCCCTTTTCTTTTTTTTACTGTTGCTATTTTTAATGTAATCAAATGTATCAATCTTTTCTCTTTATGGCTGTGTTTGTTTTAGTTCTTCTTCAAAATCCTTCTCTATTACCAATTTAACAAGATATCACTTGAGATTATTCTAAAAGTTTAAAATTTTGCTTCTTACTTTTACAAAGTCTATCTTTTCTGTGTGGGATGTGGTACAGATAATCTGTTGAACCAGAACCATTTATTGATTAGCTGATGCTTTTTCCTCTTCCCTTTCTGTCATATCTCTAGATTTCAAAGGTGCAAAATTCTAGGTTCTTTTTAAAGTTCTACTGATTTGTTCATTTATCCCAGAATAAAAGTCACAGTGTCTTAATTTACTAGGGCTTAAACTTCTTTTAGCTACTTATAAAGAATTTCCTTCATCTTCTTATTATTGAAAATCTTTCTTGTTATTCTTTATTTTTGTTGCTATTTGAACTTCCATATTTCACGTAACAACTATAGGGCTTTTAAGTGGGATTACATTAAATTTATGGACTAACTTGAACAAATTTGATATTTTTAGAAAATTTCACATTTCATCCATTGACTTGGCATATTTCTTCATATATTTAGATCCTATTTTACTTCTTTCTATAATTTTTATCAGGTATTTTTTCAATTACTCCTAGACATCTTGTAAGTTTGTTGCTATTATTAATGTTATTTTTCTCTAATATTTTGTATATATTTATTGGCAGAACAGGGATGCTATTGATTTGTTTGCAAATTTTCCAGATTCACTTGTTAGATTTACTTGTCTATTGATTCTCTTAGACTTAATTGGTAATCAATAATATTAGATGAAAAAAGTTTTTCTTTCCTCCATTTTCAATAATCATGCATTTTGTCCTTCTCATTTATTATTTCATGGGCTAGGACCTTGATACAAGTTCATCATCAGGGATGATATGAATCTTTATATCTTGCTCAGAATTTTAATAGGGTTAAATTTACAATTAATGCTTAAATGGGAATTTTGGAGATCCTGGACTTAAGAAGAAACTGGATAATCATTTCTGATAATAGCCTCCTTCTTGAGATTGTTGTCATGTAGCTTGTATTGTGATATCTTTGGTGTAGGTTAATTGGACATGTTTATCTTACAAAGGGCAGTTGGAAATCTGTATGAGGATTTTAAATTATACTTAGAGCAAGGAATTGTGTTAAGCTGTTAACCCTTTAAAAATAGAGTAGTTGATATTATAAAATTTTACATGTATAATAATGGATACTTATAAGGTTAAGCATGGCTGTAAACATATAAATATTATGTGATGAACTTAGCACTCAAACCTTGTAACAACATAGGTAAAACCATACTTTGTACCACAAACACATCTGCTCCTTAAATAATTTTTCCTTTGTTGTATAATTCTAAGTAATTAAAAAGTGATCTTTGTGTCCCCAAACTGGGCAATCACTTTTCTCTCATGCTTTTTCCTCCAGTCTCTTCTGTAAGATAGAAATAGTCTTACTCTCTTGAAAGATCAATGATGGCACTGATTTGAGATGTTAAAAAGACCCACATTTTATTGGCACTTTCCCTTTTTCTCATCTTCTTATTCTTTTTTTTTTAATTTTTTTTAACGTTTATTTATTTTTGAGACAGAGAGAGACAGAGCATGAATGGGGGAGGGTCAGAGAGAGAGGGAGACACAAAATCCGAAACAGGCTCCAGGCTCTGAGCGGTCAGCACAGAGCCCGACGTGGGGCTCAAACTCACGGACCGCGAGATCATGACCTGAGCTGAAGTCAGACACCCAACCGACTGAGCCACCCAGGCGCCCCTCTCATCTTCTTATTCTAAAGGATTTAGAGACTAAAAGAAAATGAGTGCTTTGAGTCTTGATTATTCTTGTTATTTACTGAAAATGTATTCCTTTCTCTAAGAGTCTAGTTTTTCCACTTTATGATTTCAACCTATTTTTCCATATCAAATTCTATAATTAGTACCCTTGTCACATTCAGCATACCTGCCAAATTAGACTACTCACTTTCTATTTATCAAAAAAAGCCCCTATGCTTAGCTATCTCCCAAATCTTGCCATCCTAACAGACCCACTGTCATGAAATATTTTTACCTCTCTTTTCTGAATATCAAAATTTATTAATCTTACAAGAATCTTATTAGATTCAGTGTACTCCCTTAATGAAAATGTCTGATTCTCACAGGACTTGCCTCATAATGCACCCTCCCCACCAATTATCATTTTATTTATATTTCACTTAAGGCTCCATTCCATTGTATCTGATGTTAATCATTAGATATGTTTATCCCAATTTGCTACAAGGTAAAAAAAATCTAGCTTATAGAAAGAATTCACATAGCATAAAATTTTCCCACTTAAAGTGTACAATTCAGTAGCTTATTAAAAAGCATATTCCCTACAGTTGTGCAATCATTACAACAATCTAATTATAGAATATTTTATTATACCAAAAAGAAACTTCATGCCTATTAGCAACCATTCCCCACCCTCCAGTTGCCAAGCCCCAGGCAACTACTAACCAACTTCCTATCTATATAAATTTCATGTATATAAAATCATATAATATGTGACTGGCTTCTTTCACTTAGCATAATGTCTTCAAGGCTCATCCATGTTACAGTATGTGGTAGTATTTTATTTCTTTTCATTGGCAAGTAATATTCCATTACATGGATATACCACAATTTGCTATTATGAATTGCCACTATGAACATTTGCATATGTTTTTTTGTATACATGTCTTCATCTGTCTTGAGTATATACCTAGAAGTAGAATTGTGAGATCATATGGTGACTCTGTTTAACATTCTGAGGAGCTAGTAGACTGCTTTCCGAAGTGGCTGCACAATTTTACAATCTCCCTAGCAATATATTAAGGTTCCTATTTTTCCACATCCTCACCAACATTTGTTATTGTTAGCTGTTGTTGTAGTTTTCCTAATGAGTGTGAAATGTTATTTCTTTGATTGCATTTCCATAGTAAATAAAGATGTTGAACTTTCAAAAATATGATTCTAGCAATTTGTATATCTTCTTTTAAGAAATGTCTATTCATACATTTGTTCTTTCATTAATTGGGCTATTTGTCTTTATTAATTGAGGTTTTATTATTGAATTTGTAGTGTTGTGTACATGTTCTTTATATATTCTGAATACATGTTCCCTATTAAATATGTAATTTGTAAATGTTTTCTCCCATTCTGTGGATAGTCTTTTAACTTTTTTTACTGTAACTTTTAAAGCACAACATTATTTAATTCTGATGAAGTCCAATTATTCTTTCTTTTTTTCTTTGGTTTTTGTCACTTTTGCTTTTGGGGTCCTATCTAAGAAAACTTGAGTTAACCCAAGTTCATAAAGATTGACTCCTATATTTTTCTCTAAGTTTTTTAAATAGTTTTAGTTCCCAGATATACACTTATGACTTATTTTGAGTTCATTGTTATGTATGATGTAGGGAAGGAGTCCAATTTCATATTTTGCATAGAGATATTCAAATGTTCCAGCACCATTTCTTGAAAAGACTATTTTTTTCACATTGAAATGTTTTGGTATCACTGTCAAAAATCAATTCACCATAAATTAAGAATTTATTTCTCAACTCTAAATTCTATTCCATTGATCTCATCTCTGTATTTATCTTTAGGCCAGTACCACACTGTTTTAGTTACTGCAGCTTTGTAATAAGTTGTGAAATTAGAAAAATGTGAGTCCAGCAATTCTGTTTTTGTTCAAGAATGTTTTGGCTATAAAGGGTTCTTTGCATTTACAAGTGAATTTTAAGATCAGTTTTTTGGTTTGCAACACTCTTGGGAGCTTCTGTGGTATCATATGACACTCAGAGGGCAGCGAGAGACTAAATAAAGAGGAAGGCCATTCCAGATTTGTAGGTGACAGTTTTAATAAAGGGAATTTACATATGAGGCTTGTCTTAGGTGCCAGCAAGATGAATGGGTTCTTGCACCTGCCCACTAAATCTTAAAAACTTATAAAGAGGCCCTAACTGAGTTCAGTCATACATACCATGCAGATGTTCTCAAGACCACATCACTATCTCAGGGCTATGTCCTTGGAGCAGCTTCTGGGATTAGGAAAGGCAAGCAGAACCCACATTCCTAAAAGGGAGGAAGGGGTAAGAAGCCTGAGTGCCTGGGTCCACCTTATAGGTCAATCGATGGTGATGTCTGTTTGATGACATTCCCCACACTCTACCTCTTGTGACTGGCTCTTACAATCTCATGTACTCCTCCCTTCCACAATGGGCCCTGAGAAATCAGCAAGTGGTCTCATTAACGTGGAGGTGGCTCTCTTGGTGGCTATCTGCTGCATTGAAGGAGGATGCCACAGCAACAATATAGGCCCACATAAGAGAAAACACAGATGAAGAAAGTAATTCTCTAAACCAGTGACAAATTTTGTACCAAGAGCCCTAAGATCCAACAATTGATTTAGTCAATTTTCTAGGGCTGGGAGTTGCATCACTCAGGGCATTTATTTGTGTCCTCATGTGATTTAATAAAGATGATACATTTGCAAAATCATCAGGCATGAGCACACAACATTCTGTTTGGATAATGCTGCAGGTGTTTCCTTGTGAGGTAGTAATAATGTCTGAGGCCATCTTATTCTGGTGGATGGTTTTTTCTCATTAAAGTTATTTCAGTGTCCAATAAAAGCAGGCTTTATTGACTATCATTCAGGATTTGCTGAGTGAATTTAGTAAGGGCTTCTGTGTATGCTATAACATCCTCCAGGCCTATAGAGGAAACAAGGACAGTGACCAAATGATCATACCAGTGAAAGACAGTGTCCAACTGGCAGTAAAGAGAGGGTGATTGGCAGCTATTGTTACCATGGAGCAGATTCTTCCCTGTGACCACAGAAAACCCACGGTGCAACAGCTTAAAAATTCAGGTAGAAGCCATGCCCAAAGATTTATGCCAAACAATCATTGTGTCCCATTTGGTGCTACCCAATAAATAGCTAGGTATCACAACCAATCAGTGCCAAGCCAGTCACTCTCCCTTAATATGACAGAATAACTATATAGTTCCAGTGGTATCCATATCATGTTTCTGGTATAATTGTGTTCATTCTGTTCAGAGTGATAAGCCACATAAACCCACCCCAAATCTAAGCATAGCCACTCATGGCTCTGATGATCATATTTCTATCCATTGCCCATTCCATGACTGGACACAACAGAAGTCTAAGGCCAAAAGACAGACATTTAGTATGAACTTGTAAACTTAGCAAGATCTTCAAGAATTACATTTGTGGCCTGAACTTTAGATGTTAATATGACTGTAGCTTTAGAAATTTGACCTAGTTGTGCATATAATTGGCCAGAGGAGGCAGCACTTTCAGAAGTGAGGAGATGGACCAGGAATGGGATATGCCAGACCAAGACCCTCACCTTCTCCCATCTATTATTGATGCATTATTCAATGACAGGAATAGTGTGTTTCAACAGGTCCAGCTTGCAGTAGGACAATGGGGTCCCAGTGGAGATCCCCTTCACCCAGGGGTGTGAAGAAACTCACCCTTCCTGGTGGGATATCCCATTGCAAATTCTAATAGATAATTCCTTTACCACGCTTGGTGGAGCTTCGTGTTCTCAGCAGCATAGCACATTGATCCATAGTGAAAATCGGGGCAATGGCTTCCTTCCACAACTTCTACATTTTTATGGCATTGGGTGCTTCAGCAGGATTCTCTAGTTGGTATATTGGGCAACAGGTCCTACTGGTTGATCATTCAAATTTATTAAAGCCTGGGACAGTATTTTAGTTTACCCAGGCAAGGTGGTTTTACATATTACCAAGGTAATTTGCTAACTTTAGTATTCCATTTTTTCTTTCTACCAACTGCTGCTTGTGGGTTATAGGGAAGATGGAACCTCCATTTAATGTCATGCTCTTTTGCCCATGCTTACACATCATAACCTTTAAAATGTGATCCCTGATCATTATCTGTTCAATCAAATATCCATACATAGTGCAGTTTCTCTGATCCCCTAATGGTGGCAGCCTGGTTTGTACAGTGGCAGAGGAAAGCTTGGGTTAAACCAGATGTCATATCCACACAAACCAGGGCATATTTAGAACTCTCAGGGTGGGTGGGTGGGGGGGGGGGGATTTAATTAATTGCTGCTGTGTGAGCGTCTTCACCAGGATGAGCTCTGTGAACACAGATAGGAGTTGTTGCTCTATGGGGGTACATTGGGGTTTTGCCCCCTTCCAGCATTGGGACCAAAGTCCCAGAAGCATTCTCTCTTTTTTTTTTTTCTGCCACAATGCCCAACCCATACCTTCTGGAGTCAGACTGCTCAAATAGTAGCCCTGCTTAGGAGACATCCAGAGCTTTCATCTATTTCATTAGTATTTTTGCCTTTTCAAATACAGCCTGCTGTTCTGATCCCCAGTCCCACACGTGTCCCTTTCTTTAAAAAAATTTTTTTTATGTCTATTTATTTTTGAGAGAGACAGACAGACAGAAAGAGCATGAGTGGGTGGGGTGGTTGCAGATAGAGATGGAGACACAGAATCTGAAACAGGCTCCAGGCTCAGAGCTGTCAGCATAGAGCCCCATGCAGGGCTTGAACCCATGGACCATGAGATCACGACCTGAGCTGAAGTCAGACACTCAACTGACTGAGCCACCCAGATGCCCCCCCTTTTTTTTTTAATTTTTTAATGTTTATTTTTGAGACAAAGAGAGACAGAGAGTGGGTGGGGGAGGGCCACATGTGCCCTTTCTTAACTAGTGGTATAAGGGACAGGGGCATTGTGCCAGGGGGCATTAAAAGTCTTCCCAAACTCCAAAATCCCTACAAAGGCTTACCCCTCTTTCATGTTCTTAAGGCTTGAATAGGCTTGCACCTTATCAATCATAGTCTCCAAGACAACATTGGTTTTACCTGATGGATAACTTTACAAAACTTTATAGCAGTGTCTGGGCCTTGAAATTTTGTGGTTTTACTGTCCATCTCCTTTCTTACAGATGCTCCAGCAAGGCCTACACGGTGGCCTGCAGCAGAGGCAAATCTTCACATGTTAACATTATATCATCAATATAAGGGGTTCATTTCAATGATGGGAGAAAGGAGAAGAGAGACAGGTCTTGGGCTACCATCCCATGACATATGGGGGTTGTGCAGGTAGCCTTGGCAGAGCACTTGACATGCCCATTGTTGTCCCTCCCATGTGAAGGTAAATAGATCTCATGACTCAGTGGCCATGGATATATTGAAAAAGGCATTTACTAAATCCACCAAAGCATGATGTATTCCTAGAGCTAAGATGGTGGCAATGTTGGGCACAGTTGCATGGATAGCAGACACTACCACTTTCAGTTCCTGGTAATTCACTGTCATCCACCATGAACTATCTGACCTTTTTACTGGACTGTTGAAAGCACTATGGGAAGGGCATACAATACCCACTTGGTGCCATTCTTGGATAGTTTTTGCTATCTCCTCACATCCCCTAGGATATTTCTATTGTTTGGCATTTACCAGTCCATGTGAGGATAGCAGACTTATTGGTTCCCAATTGGTACTTCTTCTCAGAGCTGGTTTGATTGCTCTAACTCCCAGGCAGAATTCACTAATAATGGTTTTCAGAGTTTCCAGGAAGTTCCTCCTCCTTAGGCCAAGTCTCCCTGCAGGATAGAATGATCCAATCTACAAAGGAATGAGTACCTTGAACATTTCTCCTCCCCTCCTCGCCCCCAGTCACCGTGCAGATGATTGCTGTTTTTCATTTTCTCTCTCATGTCAGTAAGCTCAATGGGAGTGTATGCTCTCATCATGAACTGTTTCCTGAACTGGGCACTGTCCCTCTGGCTGAGATTGTTGTTGGTGTGCTGTTGCTTTCCATTGTATCAAGGGTCAGGGGGTATGGGGTGTTCCATATGCTTCACTGCCAATCACCACAATCTCCTCCTCCTCACTGTCATCACTCCCCCAGGGATTCCATGTCTTAGTGTCCCCAGTAAGGCTTACTCAGAAGCATCCAGGCCCTGGCCCATGGCAGCTTGTGTCCTCTTAGCTTTGCAAAATGGAACACTAAACTCTCTAATTTATCATCCTGCTCTCCCACCTTGCCTGCAATGTTTTTCTCTAATCTTAGCTGATCCTCTGACATGAGTTTCAGCCTTCAGTCAGGCATCAGTGGCCAGCCCACCGTGTCTACCATGTGTGTCTCTTCCTGCTCACAGGGGACAATGCACAGTTTGTCCAACAAGCACATCTGGCATTTTCAGGGTGTCTCCATACTCATGTGGTGTGGTGGACCACAGGTATCTAACATGAGGTCCACTCTTCTTCTCACAAAGTTTAAGGGTCAACTCAAGATTTCCCCCACTGGTGCCTCTTTCCTAAGACCTATTTCTTCAGTCTCCTGGCTGGCTCACCAAGTGTAGGTTCACAATCCTCTCAGGAGCTTTCCTGATGTGCTCTGAAAGTGGCCCCATACACAGAGGGAAGTAAAGAGACAGCCACTACAGGTTGGTAGGTGGCAGTTTTAATAATAGCAAAGCAAACTTACATGTGAGGCTTGTCTTGCATGGCAGCAAGATGAATGGATCCCTGCAACAAACCTCCAAATCTTAAAAGCTTATAAAGGAGCCCTAATTGGGCTCAGTCACATATACCTTGCAGTTGTTTCTAATACCACATTGTTATCTCAAGGCTATGTCCTCGGGGCAGATTCTGGGAGCAGGAAAGGCAAGCAGACAGCACATTCCCAGGATGGAGGTGGGGTTGGCGGGCAGTAAGGAGCCTGTAAGTGCCTGGGTCCAGCTCATGGGTCAATGAGTGGTCATGTCTTTTTGATGACATTCCCCAACATAGCTTGACAATTTCTTCTTTAAAAAAAAGTCAGCAGGAATTTTGATACAGGAATTGTGTTGAAACTAAGATAAATTTGGAGAATATTGCCATCTTAATATTAAGTCTTCTGATCCCTAAATATGGATGACCTTCCATTGACTTAGCTATTTTTCAATTTTTCAACACACTTTTATAGTTTTCAGTGTACAAGTCTTACACTTCATTATTGAACTGGTTGCTAAGTGTTATTCTTTTTGATGCTATTGTGAATGGAATTGTCTTCTTAATTTTATTTTTGGATTGTTCTTTGCTAGCGTATAGAAGAACAATTGATTTTTGTATAATGATATCATACTCTGAAACTTTTTTAGCGCTTGTTTATTAGTTGTAACAGTTTTTTAGTGGATTTCTTAGGATTATATATGATATCATGTCATCCAGAAATATTTTTTTTTACAATGTGGATGACTTTTATCTTTTTTTTCTTGTCTAATGCCCCTGAGAAGAACGTCCTTACAATGTTGAATAGAAGTGATGAGAGTGGACATCTTTGTTTTGTTCCTGACTTAGGGAGAAAGCATTCATTATGTGTGATCTTAGTTGTAGGTTTTTCAAAATGTCTTTTATCATATTGAAGAAGTGCCCTTTTCTCCCTTGATTTCTGACTATTTTTATCATAAAAGGGTGCTCAGTATTGTCAAATAGTTCTTTTGTGTCTATTGAGATGGCCACGTGGTTTTTATTCTTTATTCTATTAATATAGTGTATTATTTTCCTAAGAGTGCTACAACAAATTACCATAAATTATTCGGCTTGGTGCAGTAGAAATGTATTGTCTCACAGTTCTAGAGGCCACAAGTCAGGAATTAAAGTATCAGCATTGCCACACTCCCTCTGAATGCTTTAGCAAGAAACCCTTCCTTGCCTCTTCCAGCTCCTGGTGGCTCCAGGCTCCTTGTGTTGTGGCTGCATCCGTCCAGGCTCTGACTCCATCCGTGCATGACCTTCTCCTCTTCTATCTTCTCTCCCCTTCTGTCTGTCTGAAAGCTTCCTTTCTCTTTATCACATACAGACACTTGTCATTGGATTTAGGGCCCCCTTGGATGACCCAAGATCTTTAATTTACTTATATCTGGAAGTACTCTTTTTCAAAATAAGAAAACAATCACAGGTTCTGGGACATGGACATATTGGGGGTGCGGGGGCACTATTGAAACCACTACATCCAGCATAATATATTGATTGACTCTTTGGACTTTAAAACAACCTTGAATTAGAACTCCAGAAATATGTTGAAGCTTTTCAAAGCCCCTGTGGACATCTTGCTCCCCAGATTTTTCTTTTACTTAAAATAATTTTGTTTTGAGAGAGAGTGCAGATCTGTGTGCACAAGCTGGAGAGGAGCAGAGGGGGAGGGAGAGACAGAGAGAGACAGAGAGAGAGGGAGAGGATCAATTGAGACGTGGGGCTCTATTCCAAGACCCTGGGATTATGACCTGAGCCAAAATCAAGAGTTGGTTGCACAACCCACTGAGCCACCCAGGTGCCCTTCCCCAGATTTTCCTTTTAAATTTTTAGTCAGGATCCTGTTTACCTGAACTGGTATTGTAGCCTTAAGCAGGTGCCATGTTAAATGATGTTTGATGAATATTTTCTTCAAATACCCTGGGGTTAAGTCTTTTCCTACAGAGGAAGTTCGCAAACAGGTCAAATAATGACAATGCACTATGAATGGGGCTTTTCCAGACAGCTGGCAGATAGGACAATAGTGAAAATGCCTTAGGGATAGACTTTTTTGAGGTCCAAATTTGGTCCCCTTCTTCTGATAGTTGCATAGCTTATGGTTTTCACAGCTACTATAGATGCAAGGTCACTGGGTTTCAAGAGTTCTGCAGCACTGGGGAGAGGGGGATGGGAAGAGTCAAAGTTGCAATGCCTCAAACCCTGTTGTTCTTATCAAAGTTCAGCAGTTTTTCTTGAATAAATGCCTCTCATATTTTTTCAAGTTATTGGATAATTTCCAGAGTTTGAAAAACGTTGATAGTGACAATTTTGCCAATGTCTTCATTGCTTTTATAGAGGAGCTGGTTTATTACTGGACATCTCCAACTCTAGGGTTAACAGTACCAAAGATTTGTTTGCTAAACTGTGCACATTGGGAATGAACTATTAAAAAGCACTTGTTCAGAGACTAACATGCATGTAGATATAAGAGCACAGCCACAACCTTGAACAAACTTCCCTTTAGTTGAGAGAGAGACAGAGTGCCAGCAGGGGAAAAGCAGAGAGAGAGGGAGACACAGAATCTGAAAGAGACTCCAGGCTTTGAGCTGTCAGCACAGAGCTTGACACAGGCCTCAAACCCACAAACCATGGGACCATGACCTGAGCTGAAGTCGGACACTTAACCAAATGAGCCACCCAGGCGCCCCTAAATAGTTAAATTAAATAAAAAGGCAATATGTGCCAATTAAAACAAATACAGAAACAAAACACTACCAGTCATGTTTGCTTAAGCTGGGTTAGCATGGCTACTGCAGTACAGATTACACCAATGTTCTTTAGGGTAAAAGCCAATCAAGATTCGTGATAGATTTAGAAGGAAACCAGTGTCGTGAAACACCTGAGGGAAACTATTACCTTGCTGTTAACACTAGGATGTCATAACCCTACAAAGTTGTAAGAGGAGAACTGGCTCTGTGTAGAAGATATAAGCATTCTGAATAAATAGTCCCGAATTTATATACTAAGTCATACAATATCACTTCACATAATTCATCGTTTCTGGTTTGTAACATAACTGCCACTGGGCAACTCAGAGAACATCAGGAAGTAAAGACATTTTCAAGGGAATCCACAAAGGAATTTTGTTTCAGGACACAAAATGAGGTTTTTACCAAGTAGGCTAGAATTTTGGTCTAATGCTATTATTCTTAGAACACTGGAACACTTTGCCAGAGAAATAGTCAAAACACAGAAGTTAGTTTTAGCACAATGATTTTAAATATTTCAGCTAATATTAATCTCGCTACAGCCTAACGTGCCACATTCCTGGAATGACCCAGCTCCTCAGGTTTATAGCAAATTCCTTTCCATCTACAACCAGTTTTTTTTTAAAGAAATTATTTCTTAAATAAAATACTTTTATTTAGTGTTTTTGGCCAATCAACAGGTAGAAATTTGTCTGAATATATATTTTTTAAAGGGTTAAATGCTGGATATAAATCTAATATTTTGCTCAAATTGGTTACTAAACTGCAACTTATCAAAAATTATTGTAATGAAATAACTGGTTTTTATCCTATGTTGATAATGTGTACACCCATTTTGTGAAAATTAATTTTATATGAATTCTTTGATTCTGGATTTATTTTCTATAATTATTTCAGAAGTCATCATTAATGATGTCCAAAACATTTTGCAGTAATTTTTAATTCCTACGGATTTTAAGAACTAGTCATGTTCATGAAGTGAAAATTATAGAATTGTGTAATTCCAGAGTTTTTAGAGATCACATAATCCAATTTGTTCATTTCATGTATGAGGGACCGCTGCCTGAAGAGCTTTAGAGACATGGCCAAGATCACAGTGCATGGCATTTCCAGGCTAAAGTCCAATTCTTCTCTTCCTGTAATGCCCAAGTACATCCTGAAAATATGCTTGTTTTCCAAAGTCATATTTATTCATTTGTTTGTTATTATTGAAATTTTAAAAGCTCAAAGCTGAGGTTTTTAAATAATAGTGATTCTCTTTCCTTCAAGAGGCCTGGGATTAGCTTAGAAATGTTGGAAAGCTCTTTATATAATTGTGGTCAAAGACATTTTTATGTGGTTAGGAACAAAAGTGGGCTACATGATCATTACCTCGCATGGCACTCCTCATGATTTAAAAGATTAAAATGATGTCCACATAACCTTTGACTATTATTATGTGGTTGGAAAAATAATGATCCCCAGTGCATTAATTCCTGGAACCTGGGAGTATGTGACTTTACATAGTGAAAGGGACTTGGCAGATGTGACTAAAGTTAAGAAGTTTGAGAAGGGGAGACTATCTTGGATTACCAAAGACCTGATCTAGACTCACAATTCTTACAAACAAGGACTCTTCCTAATAGCAAAGGGTGAGAAATGTGGCAACATGAGAAAATCTTGAGTTGATGTTGCTGGCTTTGAAGATGGAGGAGAGAGCCACAAGCCAAGGAATGCAGGTGGCCCCTAGAAGCAAAGGAAGGAAAGAGATTTTCTCCTAGAGTCTTCAGAAAGGAATGCCGTTCTGCTGACACCTCTATTTTAGCTCAGTAAGAGCTGTATCTGACCTACAATACAGTAAGACAATGCATTTATGTTGTGTTAAGGCATATCTTCATGTAGCAAAAAACTAATACATACTAACAAACCCCCATTTAATCAACATGATAGGCACACTGATTCGTTACATTTATTCCAGATTTAATTTTTGTTATCAGATGAGAAATATTTATTTGAAACCTAATTCCAAAACAAGGCAGAAATTAAAAATGAATGGTGTGATTACTGTTGCTACAGGTGTCATTTACAAATCTGTTAATGTAGGAACAAAAAGATGCACGTTCATACAGTTTCAAGTCAGAATAGAGCTAATAATAAAATCAAGAAGGCTTAGATAGCATGGGAGAGAATGAGCTTCCCACAATATTCCATACTTGTACAAAAAGTTCTGATAAGCTAGTACCAAAAGCAATACAAAGCTTGCCAGGGCAACCTTGGGGCTGCAGTGGAGACCCCAGCATGCCATTGACCTCATTCTCTGTAGATCACTAAAGTCAGGATAGGTACACTTGTTTTGCTCTGAACCCTTTACTCAGAGTATGTTCTAACAGGAGGATCAGAACAACATTCTTAGTCTTTAAGACGGAACATTTCCAAATATTTAAGTATGAGGATTATTCTGTTTAAATGGCTAATCTGTACTTTTGGAATTAAAATGTTCATATTTTAATGAAAACTCATATTTCTTTCCATAAATATGTACAAAAATTTATAAAAGATATAATTGTCCTGACATGTCCTAACTTGAAGTTTCTCTCTCTCTCTTCTTGTTTAATGAGAAGAATGAACACTGCACCACTGTATTAACCCATGCCCTAAGTGGATAGCTGTATGATACTTGATGCCAAGCTGTTGGCCTCCTTCAGTCTCTCTTGATCTATTTTTTCACCTTTCCTGCAACCTTTATGAACAGTGGATGATGTGTGGAAAATGAGTTCATCCCCAAATCAATGTCATTGAGTATGCTATGTGATCTAGGAGCAAGAGGAAAGAGGAAATCTAAGAGCATCATTTCCACCATAGCTGTATATATTCTGTTTAAGAGTACTTAGATTGGATTTAATTTTTATTCCAAAATTTAATGAAGCTAAGACGTTGTGATTTAGCTTATCAACCATCAGTTATTACAGAAATGGGACATCTGCATTGCGTTTATCCAATATCTACAATATCACTTCCCATACCCATGTCATTTGTCACCAAGGTGTTTCAGAGCTCTTTATAAATGCTGTTCCCATATCCCACTCCTTGCCCAGTGACTTCAACATTTGTAAACAGATGGTGAAAATAAGGAATTA
The DNA here is from genome assembly GCF_018350155.1 of Leopardus geoffroyi. Taxonomy (NCBI): domain Eukaryota; kingdom Metazoa; phylum Chordata; class Mammalia; order Carnivora; family Felidae; genus Leopardus; species Leopardus geoffroyi. Next base: position 69,563,416 of record NC_059328.1, read on the forward strand.
TTTTAATATTAAGATTTAATAGTGAGTTGGTAACTGGGCTAAAATATGAAAGGACTCAAAACTCAAATGTAAACCAATTCATGTATTCACTATTAAGTTATAAGGACGCTTTATCATAGAGAAAGAAGTTTTAAAGGTATGGTTGCTTATTTTCTGTTTTATTTTTCTTTTTTATCCTTTTGCAGAGTAGATAGACCAAGTGGGCATTGGAACATTTACCTACTCAAGACAGCTGGGCAAGAGAGCATGGCTGACATTCAAACTGGAATGAGTGATAAGAAATGAAGGGGCAGGAGATGCGATACAATTTGAGACAGACACGCTTTGCATTTAAAAAAATTAACACTGTCCCTTTCCTTCCTCCGTCTATAGCATTCTTCTCACTTCCTATGCTCCAAGGTCTGAAGCATGTGTACAGGGTGACCCAGTCACAACATACATTCCCAGGGACAATCGTTATATTCTCTGTACTTAACATTCTCTATTCAGAGAGATTGGAGGTCTGGGTCCATTTAAACACCCAAAAAAGCCCAATTAGATATATATCTGTTTCAACCTGCTATTGAATTGTATTCATCAAATGAAACAATTTGCAATTGAGTGCTTTTATAGACAAAAGTTTGAAATGGCGATTAGATTTTGACTAGGTTTTTCTGGAAACTTTCCTACCACCCAATTTCAGACTCACTTATTTTGGTGCATTTTTTTTCTTTGTGTTTTATTTATTTTTACTTTGGCTTAAACAAAGAGGGACCCTATCAATCTCTGTAGCAAAATATGTTGAGTAGAAGTAGAAAGCCACTATGGTTTTTCCTAAAAATTCTGGGTTTGTTTTTAATTGTTGGTTTTGGTTTGGTCTGATTATAAATAGATGCCTCTCTTAACTTCACTGCTTCCAGTTTTGTTTGGTAGGTAATGTCATGATGATTAGCAGACTAACTGGAGTTTTACATTGAAATCCTTTAATTCTCCTATTTTGTAGTTTTTCCTCTTGTGCAAGGATAATTCTATTTTCCCTTATCCAAATCTGGCATCTAAAAGAAACTGTACTTCATAAACTTGGTTTTACTATGCATTGATTTTCTGTTTATACACTTTTATGGAGAGTCTTTTATTTTCTAGGTACTGAGGATGAATAGAACACTGTTTTTGTTTCTGGCCACTTATAGTAATTACCTTTTGATTACTAGAAAGATAAATAAGATAAGTGAGTGAAATATGCAGAATTTTCTCCAGATTTACTTCTTAAAATAGACAAACCAGGATTGAGTGTTTCTTTTCCTTGCATGTGTAAGAAATTTCACTCTAAAAGAATATAAAGAGGTATAATAAGAGCATAGAATATTTCACACTTATTGGTAGAAATGGTCAAATCTGAAATCCTAACATGTCATGGAATATTATGGAAGAGGTGCTAGGACATTTTTTAATGGTTTAGTCACCAAACATATGGTATTTTATTGGTCTCCTTACTGCACACAACACAAGTTAATATTTTATGAGTTTCAAGCAAACTAATGGGCAGGATTTCAAGGAACAGTGCAAGCATGAGTACCCAAATACTCTCATTACCAAAACTGGAAAAGTCACTGAGAGTGAAGGGTTATACAGCAATGGAGTCAAAGTAATTCAAATCCCATTAGAAATTGATCTAAGGAGAATTCTAACTAATAAAATGAGCAATCAAATTACTCTGCTTACGCCTATTATCTTGTGTTAAATTGTGAAACCACACCTCAGGAAAAAGAACTACCAAATTTACCAGAATTTCGACCACCATCTTTTATGATGATTTCACCACAAATATGTTTTCACTTAGATCAGGTTCAATGTCACTGGGGGAAGGTGTGTAGCAAACTGTTAGCTTTTTGTTTTATGTCACAATATGCCTTTGGAAATGCAGCATGAAATCCAGAATTCTTTCTCAAATCCATTTTAGATTATGGAAGTAAATAAATGAATCCACCGAAGAGACTTTTCAAGATGCTGTTGGTAATCACTAAATGTGCAAATGATGCTCACATTTTAAGAAGGGGGATATCAAAACATAAAAGGTGGATATCATTCACATAATTCAAATACAATAAATCTCAGTGATAAGGAAATCTCAGATGTGGGAAGGTATTTTTAGTCTAAATTATCTATGCAATTACCTCAATTCTCAATTTCATTTGAGGGCAAAAACCTGACTTTTGTGACTGAAAATATTGTTATTAAAATAGAAAATGGGAACATAGGGCAGTGTTAAGATCACTGTGGTGGTTTTCATTGCAGGCTTCTAGGAGAAAATAGCTAAGTTAAATATTTTACTTATAAAGGTCTTCAGGATAAAATTTTAAAATCAATCTTTTACTTTTTCACTGATTTTTCAAGTCTGCTGAAGTGATATTTTATATATATATATATATATATATATATATAATTAAATAATTAAAATAATATATAAAGGATAATTAAAAATAAATATTGACTTTGTCCATAATGAACATTGCAATATTTTTGTTTTATTGCTCTTTGAGCTAGTCTTCTTCCAAGGTCAGAAGACTGCCATATTTTCTACTCCAATTTGCTGTGGAAAACTTGTGTTGGAGAAAAAAGGTAGTTAGTCAGACTTTCCCCAGTCTGATCATGCACTTACTATTGTCATAGATCTCCAAATTTATGACCTTAACATCCTGGAAGAAGTTGAATCATTTTCAATGCCACCACCTTTAAATGGCACCTTTAAAACTGTAGTACTCTTAACAAAGCTTACAGGAACTCATCTTCTGAACAACATATACTATTATCCATATTACCAGTAATCTGTTTGTTTCCCGTTTTATTTTAACCTTCTAATTTCAACTTTTGGTCTATGTGTCTTTCCTCTTGTTTGAGAAACTGTCTTTAAGTTTTCATCTGTATTTGCTAACAATTTAACTACACCCTTGTATCATGTTTTCCATTTCTTTGAAACTTTAAATGTATTTAAGATCACTTTATACCTTGGGGATACGGTTAAAATGCTTCAGTTGGGGTATCGACGGGGATGCATTTCTTCACACAAGCATTTCTCATAACCTCAGCTCAAAGTAGAGCTGATTTCAGGGCACACTGAGACAGATGCCAGTTCCAAGAAGCTAATCATTTTTTACCCTGTCAAACTGATACTCCTTAAATATTTGTTCACCACTAATTTGGAACAGTGGCTGCACTCATGTGTGGGGGCTAGGTGTCTAAGGAGGCCTAGCGATGAAATCTGCTTCCTTGTCCTACATAATTTAACCAAGGTCCCACATTTGCACACCCCATCCTTGAAAGCCCTGCAAATGGTTTATCAAGTATTTCCTCTAAAAACAAACAGAGCAATTCTTGACAGGAGCTCCGTGAAATAGAATTTTCTCCACCTCAGTATGTTCCCCATGTTATCTTAGCACCAAATTAATATTTTAAACCCTGTATAAATTGGTCCATAGAGGCAGTAGGCCAAGTTTCTTGTCTCTTAATGAGCCTGTGGCAGTATACAAGAGCAAGGTGGAGAAAAAAGAATTACTGAGAAAAAATATCCAGGCATTAAAATGATAGATTACAAACCAAATCATGGCATATTTAGTCTTGGTGTAAATGTAACTTTGAAAGTCTTACTTCCTCAAGCTGAGAAATGGGAGATAATACAGTAAATGGTGAAGAATGAGAAGAACATAGCATAATAGAATAAGTAAAACAAGTTTTTGATTAAAATTGTGAGGAAAGAAGGTTGTTGATGTAACAAAGTCTGAATTAACACTGTCTAAACACTGATTTGTGTACAAAGCAACAGTATTTGGTCTCACCTATGTGGTTAGGCCATATACATGATCTTTTTCCCTAAATACCCACTCAAATGGTGCCTAAGCCCAGATTTGAATTAGTCATAGTCAGGATAAGCAATATTTTCAACAATTTGGTCAAAATGAATCCTGTTATCTTTTTTCCAAAGTCCCAAGACATTTTAGTGTCCTTACCTTAGGGAAAAGAATTTGAATTCAGACACCTGGAACTTAAAATTGAATATGAGCCTGGAGCCCAGGACAAGCTCCTGGTACACTCTTGTCTTAGGGTTAAGTGGTCAGGTGGGCAGTGAATTGATAGGGTAAAAGACAATGTACAACTTCCAGGTTTCTGGAAATGTTTCCCCTTGAGGCCAGTTTTTGACTAATGCTAAATGAAGCCATGGATCATCTGGTCAATATTTTTTTTAGAGTATGGGCTGAGGAAGAAGACATAAATGAAATGAAAAAGAGAAGTTGGAGAGAGATATTTTAATATTTTAGGAAAACACTTAACTTGATGAATAGTATTAAACATGATTAAGCAAGTAAAATTGTACAAGTTTTAAAGATTAAAATATGAAATATTCTAATACCATCACATAGAGTTAAGCCACTATTGATATGTTGGGCATCCATATCTTTTTCATTCAGAAAACAAGGACTGGGGATGCTACAGTGAACTAAACTTGCATAGTCAATAACCAACCAAGGAAATTTCTGCCAATACTTTACAGGAAATTAAAAAAAGATAATAGAGACAGCCTACATAGACTGTTGATTGGAAGCATACGGAAGGTCTCCATTAAGCCAAGATATGAATAGGAAAAGCCAGCCATACAAAAATATGAGACATTCAGGTAAGAGGGTCGGGCAGTTAACGTAGATACTGTAAGGCGTTTTGAAATCTAGCAATGAAAAATAGCTCATGTAGCAGAAGTGTGTATATATACGTATTTACTTATTCCATAATAGATTAGATGAATAGTTCTGAGTCATGTTGATATTATCAAACATAATGGGAAAAGCTGTAGGCCTTGGACATATACACTAATTTAAAAACACATTAACAGATATATAATACACTCTTGAGGGGCACCTTGGTGGCTCAATCGGTTAAGTGACCGACTTTAGTTCAGGTCATGATTTCATGGCTCCTGAGTTTGAGCCCCATGTTGGGCTATGTGCTTACAGCTCAAAGCCTGGAGCTTGCTTCGGATTCTGTGTCTACCTCTCTCTCTTCCCCTCCCCCACTCATGCGCGCTCTCTTTCTCTCTCTCTCTCTCAAAAATAAATAAACATTAAAAATAAATAAATAAATAAATAAATAAATAAATAAATAAATACACTTTTTGTGTAAGTATTCTATGAGATAGCATATATAAAATGCAGTGATAGGCACTTAGCATTTAATAAATCTTTGCTATTATGATACTGAGATTTCCTCTACATACTTCAAATCCAGAAAACCACTTTTCAGGTTGGGATAACATTAGTAACCTTGTTGTTTATGTTTTTTTACTATTGGTCAAAAGACCAATATGCCTGCATATACATATTTAGGTATGAATAACTTATTTGAAATTGCAAGATGCACCTGTAATCCTGATTTTTGATCCCTCTTTACCTGCTGTAATTCTTTTCCTATAGTACTTGTAACTTTCTAACATATTCTATATATCTCATTACCATCCTACCACTGTTAGGATGTAAGTTTCACAAGGCTAAAACTCGTTTCATTCACTGTTGTACCTAGAAGAGGGACTGGCATTTCATATTGTACAGTAAATACTTGTTGAATGTTAAATGAACAACAATGATAAAATACTATTGAGACTCAATAAAAAAGTAATAATCCAATTACAAAATGGGCAAAAGGCACAGACAAACATTCCACTGAAGAAAGTATACAGATGGCAAATAAGCATATGAAAAGATTTCTGAGCAATTAAACCCACAACTAGGGCAGCTAGGTGGCTCGGTCAGATCTCCATTCAGGTCATATTCTCACAATTTGTGAGATCAGGCCCCATTTCAGGCTCTGCCCAGTCAGTGCAGAGCCTGCTTGGGATTCTCTCTCTCTCCCCCTTTCTCTGGCCCTGCCCAGCGTGTACTCTCTCTCTTTCTCGCAAAGTAAACAAATAAACTTAAGAAACACACACACAGTGAGATATCACTACATACCTGTCACACTAGGCTAAAATTTTGAGAATGAATGAAGTAATTATAAATAGATAAATAAATGAATAAATAAATAAGAACACTAATTCTTCCTGGAAAGAATGTGGAGAAACTGGATTATTCACCCATTGCTGATGGGAATTTTAAGTGTTAAAACCATTTTGGAAAACATTTTAGCAGAATCTAAAAACTAAATACGAAACTATAATCTGACTCAACAATTGTACTCCTGGGCATTTACCCCAAAGAAAAGAAAAGTTATGTTTACACAAAAATCTGTATACAAATGTTTAAGAGAATTATATGTTTAATTCATATAGTCAAATATTGGAAATAGCCCAAATATTCTTCAGTGAACAGTGACTGGTTAAACAAACTGTAGAATATCCATATTATGGAATATTACTCAGCAATAAGAATTAATAAACTATTGATACACTATTGATACACACAACAATTCGAGTGAGTCTCCAGAGAATTATACTGAGTAAAAAAAAAAAGTCAATCCCAAAATGTTACATACAGTGTGATTTCATGTATATAACTTTCTTAAAAGACTGAACTATAGTAATGGAGAATAGGTTGGTGGTAGTCAGGGCTTAAGGTGAAAAAAGAAGGGGCATAGTTAGAAAATGGCAACATGAGGGATCCTTGTGGAAATATTCTGTATCTTGATTGTATCGATATTCACATCCTGATTGTGATATTATACCCTGGTCGTGCATGATGTTACCATTGGGACTAACTGAGTAAATGTTACAGGAGACTTCTCCATATTATTTCTTACTGCTGCCTGTGAATCTATAGCCAATTTGACAATAAATTATATTAATTAAGTTAATTAGTTAATAAAATAATAAAAAACAAGACAAAACAAAAAAATAAACAAAAAATGGACATGGAGTAGATCATTTTTAAGGTAGTATTTACACAGCAGCTTCCACAAGATAGGCAGCGTTCTAAGTGTGTTATATCAATTAACTCATTTAGTCTTCAAAACAATCCAATGAGGCAGGTTTCTCTTATTCTCTCTTCTGTAAATGATGAACTATTAAGTAACTTGTGTAAGGCCACAGAGCACTTAGATGATGAAACAAATGTTGTCCTTTTCTCTTTAATTTCAAAAAATTAAAAAGCAGAGAGAATAATAGTATGAAGTCATCATCTGGTTTCAATAATTATTAGTTTATGACCAGTCTTGTTTTATCTAAATCCCTACACTCTCACCACCCTCTGGCTTATTTTGAAGCAAATTCCCATATCATATATTTTAACCTTAAATATTTTAGAATCTAGCTCTAAGAGATAAAGACCATTAAAAAAAACATAACCCCAATACTTTCACCACACCTATAAAAATAAACAATAATTCCTTACTATTATCTAATATTATAAACAGATGTTTTAACCCAGGCCATATGACTCTACAATATTTTAATCAATGGGTCTTCTGTGATGGAAGTACAGATCTGACACTCAATAGCCACCAAGAGCTAGAAATAAAAATGAATATTGGGTCTTAGAATATTATGGCAAAGCATTGCCTTACACAAAAACAAGGATACTTTATGTCACTTGTTGATAAATGATGAATTTAAATTCAATTCTGCTCTGATCTTTGATCTCTCATGCTTTTCCATCTATGATTATTTTGTCCTCGTTAGATTCAGATAGTTTCATTTAATAATTATTTATTTCTAAGTGATCTCTGGCAGATCTCTTTGTTGTCTGCCTTTTGAGGTTTCATGCTGCTTCCTAGTTATTGATCTTGAAGCACGTCACTCCAGTATTTCATTTTTCTTTCAGATTTAGATCACTCCTAGACCTCCTTATCTTTACATGCTTAATAAAACAGGTAAGTGTCTGGTGTACTTGTGCACAATAGCAGACTGATATTTTCAAAATTCATGTCCTCAAATTTTGGTTTAAACACAAATTTACACATTCAGAAATAACACCATATTCTCAGAAACCAATAATGAAAACTAGGAAAGCTTCACACCTACCTATTGCCTAAGACATGAGATATTATTAGAAAATCAAAACAATAAGTGTTGATAGCAACATTTCACAGAAACTGAGGTTCAGAGTGTCAAAGACACTAACTTCCCACAAGACCAAATTCAAGAGTTCAGAGACTGAGTGCAGTGTTTTAAAACATATCCTTAAAAGACAAATCAAACAAACAAACAAACAAACAAAAATGGTGACAGTGATAGGAAACACTAAAATACAATTCAAAGAAAGACAGAAATTTGTAGTTAAGATTTATATGTAATTTGATTGAGCTGTACTCAGAAGTCTAGAATACTGTCTAGAGTTCTATATTATTAAATACCTACGTTCTATTGAAGCCAACAAGTGAACTGTATTTAGAGTGCCCTTTTGAGTTAGACTTTCTATAAAATTAACATTTCTATAAAATTCAGGTCCAGGTTCAAAGGTGTGACTTGTGTCCAAAAGTGTAACATGTATATACTTGAAAATCAATTTGTAAACTTTATAATCTGTAAGTTAAGGTAAAGGGGAGTTTGAACACTATTTGTATTGATGAACTGAACAAGGCAATTGGTTATTGGATTTGGTCCAGTGAGGCAAATGAATACCATTTTGGGTATTCGACAATTTCAACTGAGATTTCCTTTTCTAGGGAGCTCATGAGACATAATCCATTGTTAATTGCTTTGATTATGGCTTATCTAACCTCTAATTCCTGATGACCTTTTTCAAGTCCACTTTCAATTTAATGAGCCAAACTAATAAAGTCTACAGTGTCCTCTTGATAAGGTTTTTCTCCTAGAAAAATGTCCTTATAAATTAAGATATTTTTTGTTTAAACTATGTTCCTTCATACTAAGTGAGGTTGAAGAGTTGACACCTTTATCTTAAACTTTGCCATCTATTTGCATAATTATGCTTTGAAACATGTTTATGTCTCTGGGCATTTATATCTTCCAATACTATTTTTTGGTTCTCTCTTTATTAATTTTCTATTGCTTTGCACTGCTAACACTATACAGGTTTAGTTCAACAAATACGAGTTCAAATAATGAGCAGGAGAAACAGAAATGAAATTTACCCCCAATGCCTGAAACAATTAAAAGAAATCCAGGAAAAAAATGTTTAAAACAACAGGACTCAAGTTATCAGCATCAGAAACAAAGAACCATAATTCCTGAGAAATTTTGAAACAAGGTGAGTCCTTTGATTGCCCCAGCTTGCTGACTAGAGAAAGTTTCCAGACTGTGATGCAAGCAGGGGAAGCCCGGGGATGGAGTTGGGAGTCCAGAAAGGACAAAGCAGTGAAGTCATAGGATAGAATACCAGAGACAAGAGAGCCTGACAGAGAAAGAAATCTGCAGATCTGTGGAGGGTCTATCTGGGGGAGGATTCAGTTGAGAACTGAAACACAATTGTGTGAAGAAACTATCCTAGGACAGAAAGAACCACTCAACAGGATTAAGAGAGCAGTGCCCAGAATTCACAGCAGGCTAAGAATAGTGTCTTTTTCCAACAACAAAGGTAGAAAACCTCATAATTCAAGAGATACTGGTAAGAATACTAAGAAAGGTCTTTTCTTCTCAGTATGGAAACTGGATATTGACCCAAAATTAAACTCAGCTCTGGTCTCACCTGAAAACAAAACCTGAGAGGATTGCAACTCAACCACATGCTGAACAAAGCTCAAGAATATCTGCACGAACACAAACAGATAAAATTCACAATGGTTGGTATTCAATCAAAGATTCTAAGGTATGCAAAGAAGCAGAAAAGCACTATCCATAATCAGGAGAATAATCAATCAAAACCTCCCCAAAGAGACACTGATTTTAGAATTGGTAGACAATGACATTAAAACAGATATTATCATTATAGTCCATATGTTCCAAAGCTTAAATAAAGACATGAAAATTATTAACAACAACAAAAACAAATCAAACTTCTAGAAATGAAAGCTTTGATGTGTGAGATGAAAAAGACACTGTATGGGATTAACGGCTGATTGCAGAAGAAAAGATAAGTGACTGAAGGCATAACAATAGAAATGATACAAAATGGGATGCAGAGAAAGACTGAAAGAAATTAGCAGAGCATCAGAGAGATGTGGGATAACAAGTGATCAGCTGTACATTTGGAGTCCCCAAGGGAAGTGGGAGACAAAATATATCTGAACGAATAATGGCTAAAAAAAAAATTCTAAATTGGAGGAAAACTATAAACTCACAGATCCAAGAAGCTCAACAAAGCTCAAAGCACAAAAACATGCAGGAAAAAAACGAATCTCAAGACACATCATAAACAAATGGCCTGAAATCTATGGTCAGAAGAAAATCTTAAAAGAATACAGAGAAAGAAAGTCCTTATTTATAGAGAAACAAAGGTGAGAATGGCAACAGATTTCTTGTCAGGAAAAATGCAAGTAAAAGACAGAAGAACAACATATTTAAAGTACTGAATTAAAAAAGCTGTCAAGTTAGAATTCTTTATTTAGCAAAAGTGACTTTCAGAAAGTGAAGACCAGTGGCATTTTCTATACAAAAGTAGGTAAAATTCATAAGCACGCTTACTATAATACTATATATAAGACTGTATAATGAATAACTTTAATTAACCTTGATGATATACAAGTACAAACGTCAGAATTTCAGGCTTCATGGTTAATAGGTGTCAGAAGAATGGATAGGGCCCTAATGCCATATTTTTCAAGGTGTAGAGTCAGAAAAATATTAGTTATGGCTTAGGAAAGAGGAAATAAAAGTGGGGCTTTGTTATTTATAGATGCGAAGATAATTAATTTCAGCCAAATTAAAATGGTGACATAACCACACTGAGACAAGTAAGGAGAGGAAGAGTGAACATCAGTAAAAGTTTCTTCTGTTAGAGCAGGCAATCAAAAGGTCTAAAGCTGATAATCTAGGAAAGAGCTATAGAACTATTATTTTAATTGTTGATTCCTCCAGTGGAGAATTTTGAGGATTAAGACATTGGTTGGGGTGTAGGGATTGTAGACTTTTTCTTTTGCACAGCCAATTTTTTGCTTTGCACAACAGTGTGGGATTCTAAAAACGAGCATGCAAGCTGAAATCATGCAAAACTATTTTAATAAGAGAGGGAAAACATTGGGGCGCCTGTGTGGCTCAGTCAGCTAAGCGTCCGACTTTAGCTAGGTCACGATCTCTTGGTTCATGGGTTTGAGCCCTGCGTTGAGATCTGTGCTGACAGCTCAGAGCCTGGAGCCTGCTTCAGATTTTGTGTCTCCCTCTCTCTCTGCCCCTCCCCCGCTCTCACTCTGTCTCCCTCTGTCTCTCTCAAAAATAAATGAACACTAAAAAAATAAATTAAAAAAAAGAGGAAACATTGCAACTGTTCCATGACCTTTAAAAACTTTTATCAAACATTAAAAACTCACTTACTGTCAATAATCAATGGATAAAGAAATAAAAAATACAGTAAAACTAATAATTTATTATTATATGATAATACACATTAGTTTTTATTATTAACATTGGCAAACATTTTCTTCCTCAGTAAAATAGTTATCAAGCTTGTTGTGCAGTGTTTGCCTTCTTCTCATCACATAACTTAAAAAGGAAGCACCTTTTTTACGTCTTGGCAAACTGTCATGCTCTTTTCTAAGTTTGGAATCGTTCCCGACATTTTATCCTATGTGCTTTCAATGTCATGAAACATCTCTGAGAATTCTTTAATAGGAAGTTTTTTTGCTCCTGTCACTTACTCTGGGACATCTTTGTCCTTTATGTCAAAATCATTTTTCTCATTTATGTCAATAAATTCACCTTCACTAAGTTCCCCTGGCTGCATATCTAGAGCGAAACAGCAACACTGCCAACACGATCAGCTGTTTCCTCTAGAACTCCTTTTACATTCAAGTCTAATTTCACTTTTTGGTTCTTTGCTGCCTATTCATGTTTGTTGCTCAATTCCCTCTTCCAATTATCCATATTTGTGTAATGTCATGTGGGTTTACCACTGAGAGACAAAGAAGCAACATCGCTAAAGATTACTGTATGTAAGTGAACTGAATAGCAGGTGAGTAGTGACCATTCACAGACTTTGAAAAATGTGATGTGAATGGTCACCGATCATAACGTGCATCTGCTTTTTCTGGAGCAACTTGTGGACTGAAGAGCCAGTAGCCCATTTTGTACTTTGCGCAATTACTCATGGTTAACAGGCTAGGGTACCAGGCTATGGTGAACCATTTGTTGAGGGGCTGGCTTTATTTAAGTAAATGCAGTAACTGAAATTTGCATATTCTGGAACCATGCAGAGAGGACTGCCTGTGGTTATATGTGCATTAATTTTCTCTTTCTTCAGTTGTATGCTTATTTGTTTGTTTTTACCTATTAATATTGTCTTTTGATTCTTCCAGTTTTGTTGAAATATAGTTGACATATAGCACTGTATACATTTAAGATGTACAGCATAACGACTTGGCTTACACATACATTATGTACTGATTACCACAATAAGTTTAGTTAACATCCATCATGTTTTTTGCCTTTAAGTTTTACAAAGGCAGGGACTATTCACTAGTTCATGAGGGCAAGTTTTATTCACTAATCTTTACCTCTCACCTAACACATCAGAAACATATTGTAGGATCTCAGTAAGTAGCTATAAATTAATAGAAAAAAACACATTCTGAGGTCTCAGGAATAGAGCTACCTGTTGGCTTGTGTGGATCTTCTTCAAGGCATTAAAATGCAATGGTTAAGAGAGTGGCTTATAAAAATAAATTAGCAGAATAAAAATGAAATTCTGAATAAAAATCCCAGCTCTGCCATTTATTAGCTATAATCTTGGACAAATCTCTTAACTATTCTGTGCCCCAGTTTTCTCATTTATAAGAAGGGAATAATGATGGTACCTATTTCATAGGATGTTATAAATATTAAATGAGTTAATGTAAACAAAACATTATGACAATGTTAAAATAGCAACCATTGTACAAATGGTAGCCATTATATTGGAGGAGATTTTATTTTTGGAACAATATTATGATATACTAATACCAGTGGATAGAGTCACTTTCTATTTCCACATGCAAAATGGCTACTAGAAAATGATAAGTATACTGAGGAAAATCAAGCTGGTATTTTTTGCTTTTGGGGGGTTCTTTTGGTACACGGAACACTAGAGATATTTGTTGAATATGGTTGTATTTTAAAAGCCTTCCTAGAAACTGAAATCTGATATTGAACTCTATAGCTAACACGCTTGTATCATTTTACAATTTTTTTTTTTTCAAAGTTTTTATTTATTTTTTTGGGACAGAGAGAGACAGAGCATGAACGGGGGAGGGGCAGAGAGAGAGGGAGACACAGAATCGGAAACAGGCTCCAGGCTCTGAGCCATCAGCCCAGAGCCCGACGCGGGGCTCGAACTCACGGACCGCGAGATCGTGACCTGGCTGAAGTCGGACGCTTAACCGACTGCGCCACCCAGGCGCCCCAACTTGTATCATTTTTATAAATATTTTCATGGGAAGTGTAACCTATATATTTCTTTTTTTTTTTTTAATTTTTTTTTTCAACGTTTATTTATTTTTGGGACAGAGAGAGACAGAGCATGAACGGGGGAGGGGCAGAGAGAGAGGGAGACACAGAATCGGAAACAGGCTCCAGGCTCTGAGCCATCAGCCCAGAGCCCGACGCGGGGCTCGAACTCACGGACCGCGAGATCGTGACCTGGCTGAAGTCCGACGCTTAACCGACTGCGCCACCCAGGCGCCCCTATATTTCTTTAGTAATAGAAGATTATTTCCAGATCTTCGTGTTGAATGAGTGAATTAAAAAGTAGCTGTGAGTGTATTTTCTTTTCCTTTTTCCTCTTTTCTCTTTTTTTTTCTTTTTTCCTAAAGAGAAAGAAACAAATGTCAGGCTTCAGTTTTAATTAAGTAATTAACTAAAATGTTATATAGAATAGACAAGAAAAAAGTTCAATTGTGTAATTTAATTTTAATTGAATGAAATAAGTTAGTGAGAACTAGCTGCTGTTTCATGAGTTTTCATAGGGCAGAGAATGGGTATTAACAGCAGAGACGGGGGGGGGGGGGGTAACATTGAGTCTAATTCTATTTAATTAGCAATGTCCAAACTTTCTCAACAGAAAAGCAATACTCTTATTAAATAATACCGAAAGTGCAATGGATTTTGGCCCAAAGTAATGAAGATGTGACCTCTACAAATAAACACTTCCCGAGAGTGGATTCTGCATGCATCCAAAAGGGTATATTTGAAAAACAAGTTAAAAAGTAACTACATCACTTCCAGCAACTTCAGGACCTACAGCAGCATAGACTTCCCCCACTACCCCCACCACAGGTAAGATACACAATTTTTTTTTTAATTTTTTTTTCAACGTTTATTTATTTTTGGGACAGAGAGAGACAGAGCATGAACGGGGGAGGGGCAGAGAGAGAGGGAGACACAGAATCGGAAACAGGCTCCAGGCTCTGAGCCATCAGCCCAGAGCCTGACGCGGGGCTCGAACTCACGGACCGCGAGATCGTGACCTGGCTGAAGTCGGACGCTTAACCGACTGGGCCACCCAGGCGCCCCATGATACACAATTTTTTAAAAACGGCTAGACATATTTTAATATTTAGCCACACTATGGCCATAACCAGCTATTTATTATTTGTATTTTAAGTAAACTTTTTATTGAAATATGACTTACAGATTGTGAGTGTACCAGAGCACTGAATTTTCACAAAGATGGCTCGCTCGAGTAGTCAGTGCCAAGAACAAGAAACAGAACAACATTGCCCTGCCCAGTCCCTAGTGCGCTCTTCACAGATCATGTCACCCCTTTTCTTAAGATCCCACAATGGCTCCTTGTTTGACTTAGAGCAAAGCCAAAGCTCTTGCCTGTTTGACTTCATCTCCTCCTCTTTTTGCTTGCTCCAAGCCTGGAAGAATATGATTGTAAAATGAGGAGGATAGCGTTGATAAGGAGCAGTATTGTAATCAAACAAGTACATGCTACTCATGAATAAAACCCCATGCAGTCCTGCTTTTTAAGAAATACTATTAGTTAGCATTTATAGTAAAATGGTTCGCTGAATAGGCAGACATTTTGCCTAATAGCTTGCTTCCCCGCCCCCCAATTAGCTAGATACATCATAATACCTTTGGCAATTTAGGGGTCAATTTCAACCTCCGAGGAATTAAGAAAAAACTTAGAAGTTGAAGACTGTAAAGTATAGGAAGTTTAAGTAATATAGGTTTCCAGTGGTGGCACATTTGAAATATCGTAAGGACAAACAATGGATATGACTTTTTCAAATTCAGTTAAAGAAATGGTCTTAAAATACAACTCTTAAGACGAAGAACCTGTGCTAGTTTTATCCTTTTTTCTCTGCTGATGTTCCCTCTTCTTCTCCCTAGCCCTAATGAACTACAATAGTTACGGGCTTTGGACTGTACTAATGATATAATTACAGAAGCCTCTTCTTCCCTGTCAGGTTTAACTCTTCACATGAAATACCTCTCTTGGCATTTCGCATGCTGTGTGCTGTAAAAGTCTACCAATTTTTACCTCCAGAACATTCTTTCATAATTTGCATCACCCAGATCCCTAAGCACGATCGCAAAATACACAATCAGCAACAAAGTCTAAAAAATTGCCCTGGAAATAAATTACCCTTAATAGACAAAGAGAACTAGCCAAATAACAGAAGACAATTAATGATGGCATGTAGGGGCACCTGGGTGGCTCAGTCAGTTACCGTCCGACTCTTGGTTTCGGCTCAGGTCATGATCTCACAGCTTCGTGTGTTTAAGCCCCATATCGGGCTCTGTGCTGTCGGTGTGGAGCCTGCTTGGGATTCTCTGTCTCCCTCTCTCGCTGCCCCTCCCCAACTCATGCTGTCTCTGTGTCTCTCAAAATAAATAAATAAACTTAAAAAAATGTAAGAAAAAAAATGATGGCATGTAAAAACAGAAGAGAGGAGAGGTAGAAAAAGGGTATTCCTCCCAGTAATGTTTTTCCAATATGTGATGCAAGTATCACTCCAATACTGTACTTAATAGTTGATTTCATCCTAGAAAGAGCACCATGAAAAACTTTGTTACCAAGACTTAGGTTTCTTTTCTGCTCCTTTCTTGACTTTGGCCAAATTCATATCTAACTACATACCTTACCAATTTTCCTCCATTGCTCCATATTGGATTTTTTGTTTTGTTTTTTAAATGTTTATTTATTTTTGAGAAAGACAGAGACAGAATGCGAGTGGGTTAGGGGCAGAGAGAGAGGGAGACAGAATCTGAAGCAGGCTCCAGGGTCTGAGCTGTCAGCACAGAGCCTGACATGGGGCTCGAACCCACGAGCTGTGAGATCATGACCTGAGCCATGAGTCGGATGCTCAACCGACTGAGCCACCCAGGCACCCCATCCATTGCTTCATAGTGTCTTAATGCTAAATAAAGATCCGGAGCAGTCAGCAAAAACTAAAGCAGACATTTAAAATATCTATCTTCTGTCTTAACAGAAATAAGCCCCTCCTTTACTCCTTTTGCTCAGCCAGAGATGAAACAAAGTGCTTCAAGAAGCCGACTCCAAGATTCCTGGTTTTCAAAAATGGAAAGAGGAACGCTACAAGTTAAGTTACTGACGCTCTCTGTACTCTACATACCTCAGAAGTCTGAAAGAACCCAAGGTTACACAGGTACCAGTTTGAAAACCAATTATGGAAAATCACTAGTATCATTTGAACACATAATTCCTTTTTTCCTATGCAATTTTTAAATTGTTGATTTTGTGTATTCCTTTTTCTTTAAGATATCAAATATATTTTCTAACACTATTAAAAGATATTTAGTAACATAATATTAAAAACCTTGGGGCATCTGGGTTGCTCAGTCAGTTAAGCACCTGACTCTAGATTTCCACTCAGGTCATGATCTCACGGTTCGTGAGCTCAAGCCCTACATGGGACTTCCTCCGTGCTGGCAGTGTGTAACCTGCTTGGGATTCTCTCTCTCTCTCTCTCTCTCTCTCTCTCTCTCTCTCTCTCTCTTCCCCCCCCCCACTGCCCTTCCCCAGCTCTCTCTCACTCTCTCTCTGACTCTCTCTCTCTGTCTCAAAGTAAATAAACAAACTTTTAAAAAGAATTATTGTTTATTATTAAAAAATAAAAACTTTGGGGGCGCCTGGGTGGCTCAGTCGGTTGAGCGTCCCACTTCGGCTCAGGTCATGATCTCACAGTTTGTGGGTTCGAGCCCCGCATCAGGCTCTGTGCTGACCACTTGCTCAGAGCCTGGAGCCTGCTTCAGATTCTGTGTCTCCTACTCTCTCTGCCCCTCCCCCGTTCACTCTTTGTCTCACTCTGTTTCTCAAAAATAAATGTAAAAAATAAAAATAAAAACTTTGTCATTTACTACTCATTTCATTAATATTAATAATGATAATAACAATAGTTCACACATAGCACTGTGTTTAAAAATTATTCTAAATGCTTAATTTATTCTCTCTTTTTCATTTTTTTAAAGTTTATTTATTTTTGAAAGGTAGAGAACACAAGCCAGGGAGGGGCAGAGAGAGAGGGAGACACAGAATCCGAAGCAGGATCCAGGCTCTGAGCTGACAGCATAGAATCTGGTGCAGGGCTTGAACCCACCAGTGGTGAGATCACGACCTGAGCCAAAGTCGGACATTTAACTGACTGAGTCATCCCGATGCCCCTATTCTCTTTGTTTTTAAATAATAAGTGTTTGAAACTATAATCCCCCATTTTGCTACATCTATAATTATCTGGACAGTGATCTTCTTCCCCTTCTCTTCCTCCTCCTTCTTTGATTAAATTTTGCCTTCAACTTATATATGTTGTGGGTAGAGGGGATGCTCCATATACTACTTTATACAAAGTCACATTTAGTAAAATCATGCATTTTTTAACTCATTGCACTGAATATCATAGCCTCAATACTGTTAGAAATATAAATAATATATTTCTAAATTTTAAAGTTAGAGAGCATTTTAGGAAGTGGATTTATTCCTGGGCTACAGGGCAGGTTCAATATTCACAACTCAATCAATGTGATACATTACATTAATAAAAGAAAGGATAAGAACCACATAATCCTCTCAATAGATGCAGAAAAAGCATTTGACAAAATACAGCATCCTTTCTTGATAAAAAGCCTCAAGAAAGTAGGGATAGAAGGAACATACTTCAACATGATAAAAGCCGTATATGAAAGACCCACAGCTAATATCATCTGCAATAGAGAAAAATTGAGAGTTTTCCCCTAAGGTCAGGAACATAGCAGGGATGTTCACTCTCACCACTGTTGTTCAACACAGTACTAGAAGTCTTAGCCTCAACAATCAGACAACAAAAAGAAATAAAGACTATCCAAATTGGTAAAGAAGAAGTCAAACTTTCAATCTTCACAGATGTCATGGTACTCTACGTGGAAAACCTGACAGACTCCACCAAAAAAAAACCTGCTAGAACTGATACGTGAATTCAATAAAGTTGCAGGACATAAAATCAATGTATAGAAATTGGTTGCATTTCTATGCATCAATAATGATACAGCAGAGAGAGAAATCAAGGAATCCATCCCATTTACAATTGCACCAAAAAAACCTAAGATACCTAAGAATAAACCTAACCAAAAAGGTAAAAGATCTGTACACTGAAAATTGTAGAAAACATATGAAAGAGGTGAAGAAGACACAAGAAATGGAAAAACATTCCATGCTCCTGGATTGGAAGAACAAGTATTGTTAAAATGTCAATACTACCCAAAGCAATCTACAATTTCAATTCAATCCCTATCAAAATAACACCAGCATTCTTCACAGAGCTAGAACAAACAGTTCTAAAATTTGTATGGAACCAGAAAGGACCCTGAAGAGCCAAAGTAATGTTGAAAAAGGAAATCAAAACTGGAGGCATCACAATTCCAGACTTTAAGCTGTATTACAAAGCTGCAATCATCAAAACAGTATGGTACTGGCACAAAAAACAGACACATAGATCAATGGAACAGAATATGGTCCCAGAAATGCACCCACAAATGTATGGCCAACTAATCTTCAACAATGCAAGGAAGAGGATCCAGCGGAAAAAAGACAGTCTCTTCAGCAAATGTTGCTGGGAAAACTTGACAGTGACCTGCAGAACAATGAAATGGACCACTTTTTTTTACACCATATACAAAAATGAATCCAAAATGGATGAAAGACCTAAATGTGAGACAGGAAACCATCAAAATCCTAGAGGAGAAAATAGGACTTTGACCTCAGTCACAGCAACATCTTACTAGACATATGTCCAGAGACAAGGGAAATAAAAGCAAAAATGAACTATTGGGATCTCATCAAGATAAAAAGCTTTTGTGCAATGAAGGTAACAATTAAGAAAATTAAAAGGCAACTGATGGAATGGGAGAAGATATTTATGACATATATTAGATAAAGGGTTAGTATACAAAATCTATAAAGAACTTATCAAACTCAATACTCAAAGAACAAATTATCCAGTGAAGAAATGGGCCAAAGACATGAATAGACACTTTTCCAAAGAAGACATCCAGATGGCTTACAGACATGAAAAGATGCTCAACATCGACATCAGAGAAATACAAATCAAAACCACAATGAGAGAACACCTCACACCTGTCAGAATGACTAACTCAGGAAACATATGAAGTTGGTGAGGATGCAGAGAAAGGGAAACACTCTTGCACTGTTTATGGGAATACCAACTGGTGCAGCCACTCCGGAAAAACAGTGGGGAGGTTCCTCAAAAAATTAAAAATAGAACTACCATACAACCCAGCAGTTGCACTACTAGGTATTTATCCAAAGGACAGAAACATGCTGATTCAAAGGGGCAAGTGCACCCCAAAGTTTATGGCAACACTCTCAACAATAGCCATATTATGGAAAGTACATATCATGTACTCTAAAAAAAAATTAAAGTTAGAGAGCATTTTACACTTGATTTCAAAGATTTTAAATATGTTTAATAAAAATAATGTACTTTTTAAGCAGAGTCAATGCCTCTTTTCAAAGGACTATTTACTTTGTATATAGTAGAATGGCTTAAAATTGAGGATGGGATAATTTTGTTGCTGTATCTTTTATCAACAGAATTATTTTTATCTTCAACATTACTATCCCCTTCTAATTCCTCTCAATTTTATATTACGGTTGCCATCACAATCTATGATTTTTTTTTTATCTGAAATATCTTTACCCATACACACTACCCTTTTGTTAAATAATGCAATTGAGTTTTGAGGGTACATCTCAACTTTTAAACATCTTTTAAGGGGCTCCTAGGTGGCTCAATCATTTGAGTGTGTGACTCTTGATTTCAGCTCAGGTCAAGATCCCAGGGTTGTGGGACCAAGACCTAGGGTCCAGCTCTGCAGTGAGCATGGAGCCTGCTTAAGATTCTCTCTCTCTCTTCCTCTGCCCCTCTCCCCCACTGATACTCTCTTTAAAAAGTTAAAAATAATAAAACAATAAAAATATTTTAAGAAAACTAAGTACAAGAAAACTTAGGCTTCTATAATATGTCCTACTAATCACTCTTGATAGTTTAGTGCCTTTACTTCATTTCTTCAAATTTTTTCTATTTTGTACAAAAACTTGCATTATATAAATGTTTTTTGATTGGTTTAGGCATTTTAAGATCAGCTATATCCATTATCTTGTGTTCCAGTTTTAATTGTTATTTGTTTGCTCCATGCTTTGTTATTGCTTTTTTTTTTTTACTTTCACTCTTTTATATATGTTATAGGTAGTTGGTTTTTATATTTTATAGTTATTTGGAAGGTAGAGAATCAAATCTAAACTAAAAAATATTATTTTTACACTTTTTCTTTTCATGTCAATTTCTCATACTTTATAAATGTAATCTGGAATCATGGAACAAGATTTTTAATCATAAAAATTAATCACAAGAATTTTTATTAGCTTACATTTTATTTTGTTACCATATTCACAATATTTTGTAATTAACTCTATTTGTTTAACTGAATGTCATTGCTGACCAACATTCCTTTTAATCTAATAGGAAAACATTACATGACTTTTTGAGTTTTTATTTTTATTCCTTTTCCCATTAGCTGAATTACATCTTCCAAAAAGATTTTGCAGCATGGGAATGGAAGCTATGCAATTTTTTCTCAATTGTCTGAGATTATCTTACTGTTACATTCCTGTAGGCACAACACCTGATTGTATATTTCAGTCTCTCCCTTGAATCTGTAGAAAATCACTTATTTACTTTACACTATGAGTATTATTTACTTTACATTATGAGCATTCATAATTTCCTAAAAGAATTGTAAAATCATCATTTTGCTTCCGTAGAGATCATGTTTTTCTTTTCCCTTTGGTTGAATACATGTAAAATTATTTTCTTTAAAACTATTATCAGACTATACCTAAATAAGAGTTGAGGTTGCAGTGCCTTGGTGGCTCATTCGGTTACGCTTCTGACTCTTGATTTCCACTCAAGTCATGATTTCAGTTTGTGACATGGAGCCCTGTGTTGGGTTCTATGCTGACAGCTAGGAACCTGCTTGAGACTCTCCCTCTCCCTTTGCCTCTCTCCCACTTGTGCTGGCTCTCTGTCTCTCTCCTCTCTCTCTCTCTCTCAAAATAAATAAATAAACATTTAAAAAAGGAGGTGAGGTTATTTATTTTGCCAATTGACATTAATGACTTTGAAATTTCAAAAAGAATTTATCTCATAAAAATGTTCCTCAATTGTGTCTCAGTATTGTTTTCCTTATTTTTATTCCGGGTTCTTTTCTTTTCTTCCTTTTTTTTCGCCCCCCTAGGAAAACTAGTTTTCACAGATTGGAGTCATTTAGCCCATTTTCCCTCTAATCAAACTATAACCTTTTCTCCAATTATTTTCATATTTTTTGTTCTCCCTGTTATACATGAAGTTGTGAAATCATTGAAGTTTAGTATGAGCTCTTCCACAGAAGTCGAATGTGAGTTGATTTTTTTTGCATTTCTGGATCCATTAACTGGATTTCTTGTTGTTATCGTTGTTGTCAGCCTAATTCTGTATAACTTAAAATAGTGTGTTCTTTCTTGAAGCCTAAAAAGACCATTTCTTTCATTGAATTTAAAAAACTCAAGACACAAGCTATTTTCTGAAGTATCTTGTTATCTGAAACACAGAGAAGCATGAAAATTTCTTTACTTTTAAATAACATTTGATTTCTATGCGCAACAGAAATATTTTTGGTTAATTTTTTGTTTATTTATATTGGAAGAAGATGAGCTCTATAATAATCCAGCATGTTTCTCTAGAATATCTGAGACTTGTATTAGCCCCAATCCTCTTTCGTCCCATCTCTCTCTCCACTTCCAATCTCTCTCTCTCTTGCTCCCTCTCACTCTCTTCTCTTCCTCTCCTTCTCTCTAGAGCAGCTCAGTCAGACCTAAAATCAAATTCCAACTTAGTCATTCACAAGTTTTAGTTTCCTAGTTTCCTCCTCTATACAATGAAGATACTACTTTCTATCTTTAGTGTCTTTTTTCTGAGACAGATCACAAGAGCAAGAGCTGTAGAGCGAGAGTACAAGTGGGGGAGAAGCAGAGAGAGAGGGAGAGAGAGAATCTTAAGCAGGCTCCATGTCCAGCATGGAGCCCAACCCAGGGCTCAATCTCACAACCATGAGATCATGATCTGAGCGTAAATCGAGTCAGACGCTTAACAGACTGAGCCACACAGACACCCCCTATTTTTCGTTTTAATGTGACAATGGCAATAGAATGTAAGTGCTAGAATATTGCCTGAGACATACTATACCCTCAATATTAAAAAAAATATTAAACCACACAGGAATAGTAATTAATAAGAATTAGTGTTAAAATTAAATTACATAACAATCTCAATATTATTATTATTAAAATATATCTGTACTGTACTATGCTTGCTAGTCTTCAAAAAGATGCATGAAGAAAATGGATAATTTGGTAAAGAGCAAGACAGTAAACCCTAGTTAGTTCAGAGATCATTTTTATTGGTTGGAATTGGGAGTGGACAGCCTGTCTGTTCAGTGACACTCATGTCTAAATGAACAAGATTAAGTCAAATCTTATTCCTGCTCCCTTATTTGTAGACCTAATTGCTCTGCATAATCCAGAATATTAACTATTGCTGCTGTATTCGCATCAATGTCACAACTAGTGAATATATGCACCACCCTTGGACATTTGGTCTTCTCTTTTCATTGGTTTTCCATGTTTTTTTGGGTTTTTTTTTGTCCTTATATTTGACTTTTTGGGTTTTTACTGTGCAAAATTTTGTGCAGTATTACTAATCCACTAATTACTAATCTACTGTCACATTAACAAGAAAGTTCCATTCTGAATCTTAATCATATTTCCCTCCTTCAGAAAAAAATACAGTTGTCTCCATAATATAGACAAAGCTTAAATATGTGGAAAACTGTTCATCTCTTAGTCAATCTATTTCCTCTAATTAGTCAATATGTGCCAAGATATTAGTTGTTTAACTTCCACAAATACTCATATATTAATATACAATACTCACTTCCTATTCAACAGTTCACACATCTTATACATTTGAAAATATTTCTTTCTGGTTTTGACCATAGAGAGTGAACATACAGCAACATATTCAACTTTAAAGGGAAATGGAATTTATTTTTCATAACATCCACAATAACAAGTACACCTTATGTGATGGCACACTCACTTATAGGTAGAGCTTTCCTAATAACGAAGAAATGCCAAAATTGTCCATAGTAATATCATTTAAGAGGGCTCTTTGCATACTTTAATAAAAGTTTTTTGTTGAGTTTTATTACTTGCAGTTAAAATCTTGTGCATTTGTCACCATTGCAATTTTCATTTCATTAAATTAAATATCCACATTAAAATAATTTATATTATGACTAAATATCTCAAGAAGAAAAGGACAATGGGATATGATAAAGGAGGTCTTCTCTTTTTTCCTCTTCCTCTTACTAAATCATGATGGTAATTATTCAAAGGGAATTTAAGATAAATTATTGTAAGACTATTCATTAATTTTTTTAGATAATTAGCAGAAATTCTGTCATTTTTATGAGAGGTTTGCTTGGCCATTGTGAATCTAAGATGATAATGACATCCAAATGAAATACTTATTTTTGTAGTATTTAAAAGACTAAAGGTGGTACAACCATGTTTAATTGACTGGCTCTCGTCATAAAACATTAGGTAAATGATGGTGTTATTTCTCAAATAGTACTTTATATAAGAAGAGTTGATAAGACTAATGTGTGCAATAGGAGAAAACTACAAGTACTTCAAGAATTAGATTCTATTTCTACTTCCAGTATGAAGAGTAACCATTGAATAACTAAAATGTAATACTTAGGTTAGAGGCTTCTGAACTGTCATTGCTACCAATGGGAATAAAAACTGACAGAAATAATAATTTTAAAATTAAAAACACTTTCATCATAAATGTGAATCAGACATAACAATATGAATTTATGATTAATTTTTTAAAAATAACCAACAAAGTTGTTCCTAGTTTTGTTCCATGAAAGGCTAATCACATAGAAATAAATACTCCTCACACCTCTAATATGGTCTCGAACACTACTTTTAATAAAAGGAAAGAGGGATCCCTGAAAACACAGATCACCCCAGACTTGAAGCAAGAATTCTACAAGATGATTCTGAAAATTCCTATTCTATCTGGAATAAAAGGAGCTAAGACCTCTGGGTATTTTTGAAAGGTCGTGGAAGCCAACTTTAAAAACAGAACAATTTGGCCATCAAAAAGAGCAAGGACTGCAATGGATTTAAACACATCAAATATGTTATGTTAAAATTACTGAGTTTATAATGATACCGAAAGAAAAAATAAAATACAACAAAATGTACTTTTGGTTCCCTGTCTCAGGAATCAATTCATTCTGCAAACATAAGTATAGGGTATGAATCAAGCATCTCACCTATCTTTCCCGAACAAACTCATTTTCATGTAAACACACTAATTGATAAGGAAAGTTGTTCTTTACAAAAGAACTCTGTAAACAGCAAAAGTAATGAAAGAATCAAAACATTACTATTTGATAACAACTAATGAACTAATGGATTCCAGGCAATAACCATCAATGACTGCTAAAACCATTAATTGACTGCTAATAACCATCAATGACTGCTAAAGGCAAATGAGCAACTACAATGAATGGATCAAGATGAAAACACCTGAATCCATTAATCAACATTAATTAATTGCTACAAGACAATATGCCTCCCAATATAATGCAACAGGAAGTATACAATACCATTTTGTAAATTAGATTTGAGAAAAAAGAGAGGGGACACATTTTGATTCTTTCGTTTACCTGACACATAGTAGGTCCTGAATAGGTGTATTTTGAATGAATGAATGGATGGATGGATGGATGAATGATTGGTTAACTGAATGTAGACAGATGACATTGTTAAAACTTTAAACACAAAGTCACTTACTTTATGTCACTGATGACTATGCAAGTCAGAACATCTTCCATCAACTGAAAAATTTTAGAATAAATGCATGAAAAGAAGACCTAAATAGGATTTTTATCATTGGTAAACTGTCATGTACTTTTGTTTGGTCTTTAGATGTAGTCCTAATTCTCTCAATGAAAAGGATAAGGATAAAGTGTTTACTTATAATTTTTTATCATTAATATGATTTAACATATTGCTGTATTACACATATATATTATTTATATCTTCCTTCTCCCTGTCAGGGACCTCATATTGATGTCCTTGGAGAAAACTAATTGCCCCCAAAGCACTCCCCATTTTCAGTGTTTTGTTGAATTTGAATTAAGATTCCCTATAGTGAATTGCAAAGTTGTTCAAAATTGACTCCAGGCATCCTAAGAACCCTAAAGCTTCCAAGGGATTTGGTAAAATCTAGAAACTCAATATCTCCTGAAGGAAAACTATATCAGATATATTATACTGTGCCTTCTTCTGTGGAGTTTGTTCTAATTCGATTGAAATCAAAAGAACGTAACATATCCCATGTAGTTTACTGTTATATATCTCTAACATTCATTCTAGAAACAATGCAAGCAAAATTAGATTGACTAATATAATTTAAATGATATAAAATTTGAAACATTTTCTTTACAATACATATTGTATTATTATGTGGTTCTAGGTCACATTTGCATACAGCAGTAATCTTTGATTCTGTTGCTTGAACACTGACACAGCTAAAATAATTTTAGGATCAAAGTCATTAGGGGCACCTGAGTGGCTCAGTCAGTGGAGCCTCCAACTCTTGATTTTGGCATTGGTCATGATCTCATGGTTTGTGGGATGGAGCCCCGCATGGGACTCTTCACTGACAGCTTGGAGTCTGATTGGGTTTCTCTGTCTCCCTCTCTCTCTGCCCCTCCCCCCTTTGCACTCTCCCTCTTTGTCTCTCTCAAAATAAATAAATAAACTTAAAAAAAAAAGAATCAAAATGATTAAATTTCATTACACTATGTCATAGACTTATTCTTCATTTTCATGATTCATATTTACTATAACATTGTTTTTATAATGATGTTTATATTTGCAAAGATTGAATTCATCACTTTAATTGTTTATGAGCAACAAGTTGCTTTTAGTTTCTCCTTTTCTGCCCTAAAGTTTAAACAAAAACAACAAATAGTACACCAAATTGAAAGCTCTAAGTGAAAGAATGCAAAAATACATTTTATTTCTGTCCTTACCTAAATATGTTTTATAGGTCATAATATAATATATTGCATTATAGGCAAGGAGGATGTAAAGCTAAAAGAGGATAAATACATTTCCTTTTTTTTGTAAATTACTAAACACAAGAACGAGGAATTGAACTGAGGCATGTCTGCCTGTCCAGTCCTTAAACTACATCTTACATTGCCCGTTTCACTGACAACTAATAATTCAAACTAATCTTCTTGAAGTCCATCAATCATGCTAGCGACTTTGCTCATGATGTTCTCTGGGTCAGAAATGTTTATCCTGCTCTTACAGTCTATAGTTTATCTTCTCATCCTAGAGAGGACTTCCCCAGCCACACAACAAAACCTTGGTCCTCCTGTCCCAATACTACCTTATCACACTGCTCCTGTTTTGTCCGTAGCACTTTTTGCCATTTGTAGTTTTATAATTTCTTATTTCTTCTCTGTGTCTCTCCCCACCCATCACCGCCTGGACTGAATACTTCGCCACGGGAAGTTCATACAGGTTTCTTCACCATTGTCATTTAGTACACCCAAAGAGTTTTGGAAAGAATTAATAAAAGGTCAACATCTCGCCTGTAATTTGCATATTCCTTTAAACCTAAGGACCATCAAAATTAGGAAAATGATTCTATTTTTTTCTAAGTATTAAATATTAGAAAGTCTTTTTTAATGGCAAGGTTCATACCTGGCATATAGCTTCTCGTAAGTGCTTATAGGGTGATTTAATAAATTACTATAAGTAAGTTGATATATAGCTGAACAGAGGCTGACTAGGGCATGGTAACAAGACATAAATTCAGGAACTCGGGATACATTTCAAATTACAGCTGTGGCATATTTACTAAAACTTCTACTGTGATGTATGCCAGCCTTGATGTGCTCATCCTGCTTAAACAATTCAATAAGGCAGATACATTGTGCATTGGCTCTACTTTATGTGCCAGGAGCACTTCCTTTTTCTACTGGTTTGCCCTTAGTCAGATAAATACACTTCAGGCGTGTTTCTGAGTAGGTCCACTTAGAGCCCAGAGTACGAACTTCCATGGAGAGACAAACCAAAATGAGTCTGTGGCATTTCTCATTAGGCCCGTTGCCTGATTTTCATTAGGCCTCTTGCCTCTGTCT
Source organism: Leopardus geoffroyi (assembly GCF_018350155.1). Classification (NCBI taxonomy): domain Eukaryota; kingdom Metazoa; phylum Chordata; class Mammalia; order Carnivora; family Felidae; genus Leopardus; species Leopardus geoffroyi. The sequence goes on from NC_059328.1 coordinate 69,591,260, forward strand.
CATTAGGCCCACTGCCTGGTTTTCATGAGTCTCAATGCGTAAGATTCATTAGGCCTGCTGCCTGACTTTTATTAGGTACATTACCTGATTCTTATTAGGCCTAATGCCTGATTTCTTTTGGACCCTCAGTAGTTGGGGCTAATACTTACTGTCATGGCTGGTCCATTGGTTGGTGACTGTCTTTCCTCAAATCAGTGATAACCAGAACTCAAAGTTCCTTATGCCTGATGAGAGGCACAGGTGAAGAGAGATTTTCACAATAAAAGCATTTTTGAAACCCAGATTTTTCCCCCCATTCATCCATTAGAATTCATTAGCTTCTTTGGTTTGAAGTTGAGGTAGCAACACCTTTTTCAAATCAGTACATGCCACATAAAACACTGTTGCAGCAGAATGAATAAATAAAAAAGGATGCCATTAATTTGAATTCATTTGAATTGGAACAAAAATCATTTATATGCTGTTATTAGGTTAATTAAATATTTTGTTTTCTATTACATTTATTTATTATACATTGTGAAATCAGTGACCTTTGTCACAATGTCTCTTTTGTAATTATGAAAGAAAATATAGTTTAGGGCCATTAATTTATTCACATGCAAACTGGATCAATACTGTTAAACCTTTCAACCCAAACTCAACGTATATATAAAAAGAAGATAGTATAGTAAACACATAAACTACTCTGATTTTCTTGGAATGTCATTCTACATAATTTACATACACAGCAGCCAGGAATAAAATAGTTTTACATTTTACATAAGGCAATTCTTTATATATTCTTAGATTAATTGGTCTTAGGTACAATTTACAGATTTAAACCTTTAAGAATCTCTATTCTCTGATATAGTATTCTCTTTGCATATATAGTATGTGCAATTGGCATGCTCCATATATTAACCAATAAAGTTAATATGCTTCTTGTCATAAACACACATATATTTCATAAATAAATGGATTTAGGTTATTAATTTCTTTATTGTAATTTTAAAAATTTTTTAATGTTTATTTTTGAGAGAGACAGAGTGTGAGCGGGGCAAGAGCAGAGAAAGAGGGAGACACAGAATCGGAAGCAGGCTCCAGGCACTGAGCTGTCAGCACAGAACCTGACACAGGGCTCAAACCCACAAACTGTGAAATCATGACCTGAGCCGAAGTTGGACGCTCAACCAACTGAGACACCCAGGCACCCCTAGGTTATTAATTTCTAGGTTTTACGAATGTCATAACTTACATAAATAATATTGACTCACTTAGAAAAAGGTTTTGACTTCAAAGCCACATGTTCAAATTATTGACTCCTTAATAAAGTTGAATAATAAAATGCAGAATTTGAAAGTTGTCCATTTGACCATTTGGAAAAAATAGTATTCATTCTTATAAAGGAAACATTAACATTCTCTGAGATTCCACTATTTACGAAATTTTATAAGCTCAAAGAATAAAATGCTTTTATTTACGCAAAAAAGTGTTACATGCAACAAATAGAACACATTATATATACTTTGCATTTATAATTTAAAAATAAAACATTGCCATAATTTCTGATTCAGGATCAGCAATTAGCCCTGAATTCCTGGTTAATGCTCATTTGAACGATCTATTTTAGTCCAGGCAACATGGTCAAATACCATCTTCTAATCTCCAAATGTTTTTCTCAAATATTTTAGGCAGTGGGTTGACAAAATGGAGGAAGCATATTAAACTATTGTGTAGGATGTTCACCTGGTCCAATCTGGAGGTGCAATCTCTGTTCAGAGGCCCATATCTCATACACTCACTGCTAAATATGTCCTGGACCTTGAAAGCTTTGATCTTGAATTTGTCACTTTATTAATCACTTGCATGTGGGAAGCTGACAGCCAATAACATTCTCTCTTGACAGTAGTGTTTAGATGAACTGTTCACTAAACATTTGGCTCAGGAATTATGAGAGACACATTGGTTTGAAAGACATATTTTGATGAAATGTTTTATTGGGGTGATTCATACACACCCGTGTCCACATGCATTGATTTATTTCTTGTCAAAACATTAGCTTGCCAACACGTAGTCACAGGCTTCTCTGGATTAAGTCGTATTTAAGAACTCTAGAAAAATAAGCACTCTCCTTCAAATTCTTGTGGGAAGGAAATGCTAAAAATGGGGTAATCACCTACTGATGTTGACTTTGACACCCACATTGAACTGCATATTGTACACATGATGGTCATGTTGATTTAAGGAGGACAGTCTGGGATAATCAGACCCCTTTATTTATTTATTAAGAGCTTAAAGAGACCCAACCACATTCCTTACAAACACCTTCACCGTAAATCAGCAAGTGCAATGAGTTTAATTTGCTTTTAGAAAATCTGCCTTCTTGAGAGTGTTGGTGCTTTTTGTTTTAAAATGTGCCACAGTCCTTACAGCTCAATGCTCTTACATAGGTGAAGTCAACATATTCTATTAATTTGAGAGCAAAAGTTGTTTATTTCTATAATTCTGCAGCAGATCAAATTTTATTTTGGGTCAATTTAGCCCTTAACACTAAAATAATTTGAGAAATGGGAAAATTTCTGAAAATCAATACTCAAAGTAAAAGTGCCTCTCTCTGTACAATTTAATTCTAATAGGAACGTACTTATTAACATCAAGCTCCCATAGTTTTTAGAAAGACATCTCTTTTATTTAATTTATTCATTAGTTTTTAAATATCACTCATAGCACCACATTCAGGCAAGTAGGCAGATAGGCCAGGAAATTCTTTGTGCCAAATGGCCATCAAAATCAAGGTCAAATCAATTGATTGAAATGCCAACTAGCAGAGATTAGATAATGTGGTTACAAGGCGGCCCCATCGTCTCCACATGCACCTTGTTAGGTCTAATTGCATTGAAAGGCACGTTATTCATAGTTAATCTAAAGCAGCTGAGTGCATGGATCATCCCACAAAAGGCTTTTCACCTGTTTCTGACTCTTAGGGAATTATTTCAGGATGTAGACATAAAGATATACAACATTTTAAAAAAGAGAAAAAGAAAAGAGCTCAGACTGATACATCTGCTTAGGTTTCTAGAGTTTGGACATAGACTTCAGCTCCAACAAAAGCATTCCTCCTTCATTCTGCTCCACACCTGGGTGTGGAACTTCAGCCTGAAACTAAGGTCATGCCCAGATGGCTTTGAAATGGGCTGGTTTCATAGTTTTTTGCTGCTGGTAAACTTTGAAGCATTGACTGAAGCAAGTAATTCTATCATGATTTTTGTAAGTGTCAAAACGTATTGAATAAAATACACAGAATAAATGACTCTGTCACTCACTCCCTTCTCCAAAGTCTGAACTTCCATCTCTTGGAATATATCCCAGGTTTGTTGGGTTTTGTTTGTTTGTTTTTCATATTTCAGAGTCTGCCTACCTGCCCCTTCCTACTATGTACTGGCAGTTCCCCCTCTCATTAAATCATGTATGGAGCCTTTTGCCTTCTGCCTCTTGGTCATTATTATCTCAAACATTGCCATCGGCCGGGATTTCCTATTCACATCATTCAACTCTACTGATATCCTTCAGCACATTAATGACATCTCCGTCCACGCCAGTTCCTAATGGAAAATATATCCAGATCTTTTTTGTCAAAATTTGAAAGACCAAAGAAGTGTTCTGGGGAAAAAAAAGAAGAAAAGTAAAATCACAACTCATCTCACTTTGTTAGTTACCTTAATGCAATCCCTTTTTTTTTCTTCCTATGACACTTAAACAAGCTTGCCATCAGTGTATTCCAGTTACTAAAAATCTTTATTCCTTCCATGAATACTTCTTTTCCATTTTGTAACATCTTTTGCTGTCTTCTGGAAGAGGGAGCTTCTTGTTGGTTTGACATAATTGTAAGTTAAAAATCTCTTCGCAATAGTTCATGTTCTCATGATTATCTGTATACACTTAATGTCCATCACTTATAATTTCTCAACAATCTATTAGTGATTTTACATCAGTTTGTGGATAGTAGTCAGTATCTGATTCACCTTGGCTTTTCCTAACTTTCTGAATATTTCTCAAAATCCTTTTTCAATTTGGAAATGTTGGCAGAAATCTTGGCACAGGCACAGTAGGCCTTCAATAACCCAAATTCAGCAAATATTTGTTGTCCACTGTGCCAGGATTTCTGCTAGATGCTGAGTGCATAATAAATAACATAGAAGATGGTATCTTTGCAGTGAAAGAGTTCATAATTTTCAAGTAAAAACAAGATAAGCCCATAGTACATATCATATGTATTTGTATGCTCAAAGTAACATTTATATATAACAATCAGTTCTTTTTTTTTTTTTTTTTTATTTTTTTTTCAACGTTTATTTATTTTTGGGACAGAGAGAGAGCATGAACAGGGGAGGGGGCAGAGAGAGAGGGAGACACAGAATCGGAAACAGGCTCCAGGCTCTGAGCCATCAGCCCAGAGCCTGACGCGGGGCTCGAACTCACGGACCGCGAGATCGTGACCTGGCTGAAGTCGGACGCTTAACCGACTGCGCCACCCAGGCGCCCCTAACAATCAGTTCTTTATGTTCCACAAGACAAAGTTATGTTTAGTTACAAGATCTCCCATGAACAAATAGGTTTTCTAAAATTTTAATTTTATGTGGATTAGTCACTGTTATATTCATAGAGCATTCCTGCATATCACCTACCCAAAGAACTCTTCAGGCTGTCAAAACCTAAGAGAAGTTAGTGATCCGAAAAATTCCTCAGTTCCACAATACTAGATTAACTTCAAAGATCCAAAGTGAGACAGTTTGACAAATTAAAACTCAGTAGTGTGATTTTGAGAAGTTCACACTTGGAATGTACCCAATGTTTTATACTTTGGGGAAATATTAATATTAATAGGGTCTTCATGGACTTTGATCCATAATACATGTTTTGATTGTCCCACATTTCCTCCTAATTCCATGTACAACTCGTATCTTTTTTGTGCCACTTTAACTGACTCAAATTCACCCCTTTAGAATGAGGTACTGTGGTGTCCGTGTTGTAATCAACGTGTGGCTTAAATACGGTTCTGTAAAGTCTTGATTCATGGTGTTGAAGGCTTTCAGTGAAAGCTCTTCACTTTAGTTGGCTTAAGTTACAACTTTAATATTGTCTTTTGAGTGTGCTTTTCTTGTTTTTTATTAAAAGAAAAAATGCAAGAAAAATATGTCATTGAGATTGATTGTAATGGCCAGCTGTTATAATCTCGGTGGAAGTATTAGAGCCCCTGCCTAAGGTGCACTGAAGAGTGCCAAGCCTCATAGCAACTCAGCTCATCCTAAAAAGCACCGTGGCCCGGAGTGAAAGCTGCAATTTAAAAATCTCCCAGAGACCCATTATTTGCAAATCATTGACACAACAAACTGTAACAACCCTGGTCCTCCTTGTCAATGCATGCTTAGGGAGCTTTTCATCCACAGAACCTTGCATGCTCAATAACTTTCCATACTAAAAATCCTTATGAAATTTCTGAAGAAAATGAGTAACTGCGCACGGGCCAGAATCGCCTTTTAAACGTTAAAAGAGAAAATTACAATCAACTACACTAGTTGGTGGTATCATATGCGGGAGAGAATCCTCACAAGTCAAAAGTAAGTTTACATGTTACCATATTGCTTAAAATAAAGCCAACTGGTTATTCAATTTTCTAGCAATAAAAGCATTTGAAACATCTCTGTTGGCATTCCCTTCCCCTTGTCTTCCTGCTAAGATCTTAAAAATAAACTAATGGCTTTCCTTCTAAACTTGAGAAGAGGAAAATATTACCCTGGGGTGTCAACCTTTCCGCCAAGTTTAACCACAAAGAGAATTTTCACAGCTGAGACACTGACTTTTAAAACAAAGGATTTATAGCATAAACATAGAAACAGGTTTAACTGTTAGTAGCCACTGCAGAAATATTATTCTTCAAAGAGGGACACATTTGGGTTTTAGTCCTTAATATTTTAATACATGGTACTGGTTAGCTATTACAGAAAGGTAATTTGGTTGGATATTGTTTTATTATTAGAGCTTATATTGCTTCTAAGTGTGGTGTCATTGGAAATCCTTTCCAAAATTTGCAAATAAGAGAAATGTATCCTTTTGGATGACAAAGCATTGGATATTATCACAGACAGGGAATAAAATCTTTGGGCCACACAGGAGAAAATGAGTAGCGTGTTAGATTGCTAGGGATTGAGGAAAGTGGAATAGAGAAACTCCCCAAGATGACTGAAGAAGAAGACAAATTTCAAAAGGAAATGCTCCACGACATTATAAGAAAGAGATGTTGACTGGATTCTACAAATATTTTTTCTTGTACCTACTATGGACCAGTATTTTTATCCACCTATAGCAATGGATTTTTCTCTCCCCCCCAAATTCTACAAGGTTTGGGTTACTATCCCTGTGTTAGCAATTAAGAACTGAACTATTGAAAGTATGAAATAAATGCTTTGCTCACAGTTACCTATCACCAAGTAGCCAAGTTCCCATCCCATGTCAAGCTTCCTGCTTTGGTTGTTTTCTCAATAAACCATTTAAATGTACATACAACATTAATTCCTGTGTCGTATGACAATTATAGGATCAAATTATTATTTTATTATCATTTCTATTGTTATTCTATTATCAGATCTATTGTTTTATCTTTGTCATGTTAGCATATATGGGGTTTTCAAAGATTGTCATGCCTGGGTGCCTGTCAGTCAGTTAAATGTCAGTCAGTTAAGTGTCCGACTCAGTCAGTTAAGTGTCCGACTTCTGCTCAGGTCATGATCTTGCGGTTTGTGAGTTCGAGCCTGCTTCGGATTCTGGGTCTCCCTCTCTCTCTGCCCCTCCCCTGCTCATGTTCTGTCTCTCTCTATCTCAAAAATAAATAAAACATTTAAAAAAATAAGATTGTCATACCTACTATTTCCTTTCAACACCTAAACAAACCACACAGAAGGTAGAAATTATTATCTTCATTTTACAGAGAAATTCTAGTCCCGGGTAGGGTAAGACATCCATCAAATACTGTCTATAGATCCTGGTTTCTTAGCTCTTTTCATTGAGACAGTGAAAGATAGGAATGCAGATTACACATCTATAACTGGAGGGGGTGTTAGTAGCTCATATGGTGGATTAATTTGCTTTCCAGGGAAGATTTGGTAATAAAACATGGATAATTTTTTTGTCTCCTCTTGAAGGAAGGGGTATGTCACTGGCATCTAGAGGCCAGAGACCATGGATGCTGCTAAAGATCCTACAGTGATTGTACAGGTCCTCATGAACGACTGTCTAGCTCCAAATTTCAATAGTGCTGAGGTGCAAAATCTTGCTATAGAGAGGGAGAGAGCCAAACCATAAGAGACTCTTAAAAACTGAGAATAAATTGAGGGTTGATGGGGGGTGGCAGGGAGGGGAGGGTGGGCATTGAGGAGGGCACCTGTTGGGATGAGCACTGGATGTTGTCTGGAAACCAATTTGACAATAAATTTCATATTAAAAAAAAACACCTAGGGAAAAAAAAGAAGATATAGATGCTCTGGATATCATTAATATAGTTATGGATGATACTGATATAGGTGTAGATGTAGATGCAGATGTAGATATAGATACAGGCAGACATATTTTTAGACTATATATACATAGGGTATCTTTCTATCTAGGTATTTGTTCTGGTTCCTCTGAAACAACTGTACTATAAATTTATCTATTTTACCCACCTTTGAGAAGGACAAGCTTTCCTCCTTATTCTTTCTTTCTATTCTTTTCTCCTCACTGAGATATAATTGACATATAATGTTGTGTAAATTTAAGGTGCACAATGTGATGATTTGATATATTGCAAAATAATTACCACAATATCCTTAGTTAACACATCCATTAAAAAAAAAGATTTATTTCTGAAAGATCACATGGGAGGGAAGGGTCAAGGAGGGGGGGAAACAGAAGATCTGAAGTGGGTTCTGCACTGACAGGAGCAAGCCTGATGCAGGGCTCGAACTCATGAACTCAGAGATCATAACCTGAGCTGAGGTTGGATGCTCAACTAACTGAGCTACCCAGGTGCCCCAACACATCCATTTTTTTTTTTTTTTTACCATTCTTCCTTTACTTTTTGTTGTATGTGCTGAGAACTTCAAAGATGTACTGTCTTAGCAACTTTCGAGTACACAATGCAGTATCATTAACTAGAGTCATCATGCTATACATTAGACATCTTATAACTAGAACATGAAACTATCCCTTGACCAACTTCATTCATTTCTCCTACCTTCCCCTTGCCTCCTGATTCAGCCCTGGCAAACACCAACCTACTCTGTGTTTCTGTGAGTTCAGAGTTCAGTATCTTTAGATTCTATATATATACATATGAGATCCCTCAGTATTTGTCTTTCTGTGCCTGACTTATTTCACTAGCATAATGCCCTTAAATTTCATCCATGCCGTTACAAATGGCAGGATTACCTTTTTTAATGGATAAATGTATATATATATCATTATATATATTAATATAATTAATTATATAATTATATTAATGCATTTAATATATATGAATCTGTTGACAGACATATAATATATATATTAATATATATATGAATCTGTTGATATATATATATATATATATATATATATATATATATGTATGCCACAATTTCTTTATCCATTCACGTGTCAACAGATTCTTTGGTCCTTTCCAAGTCTTGGCTATTGTTAAATAATGTTACAATGAACGTGAGGATGCAGATTTCTCTTTGAAATAGTGATTCCATTCCCTTTGGGTATATACCCAGAAGTGGAAGCGCTAGATAATATGGTATTTCTATTTTTTACTTTTTGAGGAACCTCATATTGCTTTCCACACTGGTTGTACCCACATGTACATTCCCACCAGTAGTGTACAAGGAATCCCTTTCTCCACATCTTCGCCAGTACTTGTTATCTCATGTCTTTCTAATGATAGCGACACTAACGGATGTGAGCTGATATCTCATTGTGGTTTTGATTTGCATTTCCCTGTTGACGAATGATGTTGAGCACTTTTTCACGTGTCTATTCACCATTCTTACATCTTTGGAAAAATGTCTATTCAAGTTTTTGTCCATTTTTTGATCAGATTATTTGTTGTTAGTGGTGGTTTTGCTATTATTTGAGCTTATTTTTTCCATTTCATTAATTTTTGCTCATAACTTTATAGTATTCCTTCTATTTTCTCAGGTACATTCTGTCCACTTTTACTGTTCCAGTTGAACACAAAATGATTCAACTAATCTTTAATAAATGCATTTAAAATGATGAAATTCCCTCTCATTTAAAAGCATCCTACATATTTTGACACATGGTTCTTTCACTTTGTGTCAAATAATGTGTAATTTTCATTTCTTCTTTAAACTCAGGGGTTATAAGAATGTATTTTTAAGTTTCTAAATATACCATTATAAAACAACTTTTAATATATATTGTTTATTTGCATTGTCCTCAGAGTATGGTATTTGGTTGATAATAATTCTTTTGAAAGTTATTTTGTCACTGTCTTATTGTCTAAATCTTTAGGTTTAGTATACATATATTATTTATTTATTTGCAAATAAAATGTTAAATGTTTGATTAAAAATTAAATTATTTTCCCCAAATAATCTCTATGAAAATGATCTATTTCTTCAATGTAGGGTTCTCTGTATATATATTTATTAGGTCAAGATTGTCATTTCTTAATTTCTCATATCTTTATTTAATTGACCTACTGCTTCTAACATTGTGTATTAGAATCATAAACAAGATTGTGAGCTTTTTATAATTTTCTGCTTTCTTGCTTAATAGAATTCAGATAATATGATTAGAATATATTACAATTTTTATATATTCCTGGTATGTTGTTCCTTTAATTATTATGCTGTGTCCTTATTGCTTTAAACAATAGTTTGTCTGAGAGTAACATTGTTAGGACAGCTTTCTTTTTCTCACTGTTTGCCAAATATTTTTATTTTCATTCCTTTATTTTTGCTCTTTCAGGAGAGGAGGTGTTCTCTCAGGTATGAATCAAGTATATAACGTACAGCTGGATCCTTATGATTTGTTTCACCAGACAATTTTGTTCTTTTAATAAGTGGGTTTAATCATTTACATTATTTTCAGTAGACTATATTTTTTATAATTACTATTTTGTGTCCACTTTCCTTTTTACTTTCTCCTCCTTTTTCTCTCTCTCCCCTTCCTTTTCCTTCTCCCTTTTTTCCTTCCTCTTTCTCTCCCTCTTTTCCACTTCCTCTTATCCTTTCCTGTCTTCTCCAGAGGTTGACAAGTTTATCTTTATTACCCTCCTTTGTTTCCTTCTCCTGTTGGAAACTAAACATGGTATTTCTGGTCTTTTAGGGAGTAACCTAAACTTTTAACATATTAAGCATTTCTTATAGAATGTAAAATTGAAAATACCACACATTCAGCCATTGGGCTAGCCACGTGACTCAATTCCTTCTTGCCCTCAGCTTCCCACGTCCCCTAGAGTCTTATATAGCTGTAGCACTGGACCACATTCTAGTCCGTAGCGTCAAGCCTCCAGTTTTGGTTCCAAATCAGGCATGACACTTCACTGGTTTTGAGTATTCAACACATGCCAACACATTCCCAGTATCCACTGTATAATTCCGGGCCTACAGATAAAGAGACATGTGGCTTCAACATTGTTTTCTGTTTCATTTCTGGTCTAGTCAAGATTGAGGAGGATGCATCATGGCATAAATTTCTTGTGCCATCTTCCCTAAAGTCCTAATCTTTTAAAAAATTATCTAAATAAGGTTGACGTTGATCTTTTAGCAAAACTAGTTTACATTTAGTTTAATATAGACTATGATGAGAGACCGAGGTTGAGGCTGAGACACATAACAAAATAACTGTTCAGAAACCACTTGGATTCTTATTAGTAGCCAATAAAAGAACGCTCAAGGGGCTATTATACTATTATAGAGTAATGAGCAACTGCCCCTGGGAATAGGGAAGAAGAAGAAATAAGGGGGCACGCAGTCACTCTCTATAATCTATCGAAATAAATCGATAGATTATTTAGAACCAAGGAGAGGATGCAGTAGTGGACAGCAACAAATAATTTTCTTTCCTTTTAAAGTAATTTTACATGTCACACTATTACTATGGTATATCCACTTTGAGAAAATAGCTGTTGTTTTTGAACTAGAAGCGTCTGTGAATCATTTTGATATATTTTGAATTTTATTTGTTCTATGCCATTTTTTAGTGTATTGTAACTCTTTGTAAAATAAGTGTGCTAATTGCCAATTGCCTTTGTTTTACAAAAAAAAACACATATGCAAATATGATGCTCCATATTTAAAGGAATATCCTTTTCTTTCAAATTTATTGAAAGAAAGTAGGGTGAGATTTGGGAGGGAAGAGGCTTAAGAAAATTTTCCAGATGAAGAGTCTGGATCTTATCCATTTCACAGCCCAGGAAAGTCCTTCACATTTGGGAGTTATATTTTATTATTAAGTTGAAACAAACAGTGAGAAGGTAGATCACATTATAGAATATAGGATATTTTAAAACTTTTTCCCATGCTTAAGACCACATTTTCCTCTCTAAAATTATAAGATGAATTTCATGCTCACAAAAGATGGCAAACTGATTGCCCAAGAGAAATCTGCTTCCTATTTCTCTAACAGCTATACCTTTACTTCCTGACACGGAAACATTTTGCGGTGTTGGGTTTGAGCACATTCAGAGGGTATGATGAGCTCAAACAAAACATATGATTAATTATCAGAAACTGCCACTCATCCATGGTGGGATGTGTTCAGCATGACAATAGTATACCCGATATAGCAGAGGCCAGTGAATTTTTTCCATAAGGGGCAAGATAACAAATAATTTTGGCTTGGTGGGCCACAGAATCTCTGTTATGACTATTCAGCTCTGCAGTTGTAGCATGAAAGCTGCCAAGAGACAATACCTAAATAAATAGGCAGGGCTGTGTTCCAAAAAAACTTTATTGACAAAATCTGGTGGCAGCCTGGATTTGTCACATAATTGTCTTGTAGCTCCACTGGATGACAAAATAAAGCATTAAGTGTCTTCAGATAGATAAGTTTATCATTACAACATTCTCTTGTTTATGTAACTGGTAAAACGCAGATATGAGAACCCAGCTTTTCTGCCTTCTGGTACAAATACTAGTACATTCACAAGTCATGATATCCAATTGCTACCAATTTGAGAAAGATCCAGAAGGTAATAATATTTAAACCATTTACACTATGTCCCCTGTGACCTTTAAAATATTATCTCCACCACTTTCTGTTTAAATTTTCCCCTTTATCCAGATTTATAGAGCCTGAAGTAATGTGGAAAACTGACAATTTTATGGTACATTTAACTGATGGAGGAAACCAATACAGATAATTCAGGTCCAAAAGTGACTATATTGTCCTTAAATTTCATGGTTTGCCTATCTACATATCCCAAATGCACAGAATAATTGCCAACTTCATTTTGTGCTTACTACATCATGTATTCTAAACTTATCAAAAGCAGAGATTCGATAGAATTGTTCAAAGAATTGACATCTACTGAACCACAGTAGAATGTGAGATCAAAGAATTACACAGATTCATCTATAAACAATAAAGACATCACCCCAAATCGTTGTGTCCAAATATTTGATCTGTGGGCATGAGAAAATATTAAAAATGCCAGCCTAAGTCCATAAGCATCAAAGTCCCAGCAAAGTTAAGTACACGGAGCAAAAGACAGAAGCTTATTACCAGCTGATACACTGTATTATGCTGACACTCTTATAATTCTCCCCTACGTCCCAAACTCCAAAGAAATAGAGTGTTTTAAGAGTCTGAAATATGAAAGGATACAAAATGTGAATAAAAATTGTGTATATTAAGTTGTAAAAGAATTTCTTTTTCTGTGTTATCATACAATTTTGGAAAGATAAAAGATTTATGATTTGACATCCATGACTTCTTAGGCCAATCCAGTTTCCACTTGAGGAGTTGGAGAGAGAAGGGCATGGGTGGGGGCAGGGGGAAGGGTCCTCTTTATATATTATCCCCCCCTTACTTTGTGGGCTTCTGCTATAAAAAGGGAACTGTACTCTTTCAAGAAAAAATGAAATGGCCAAGATTGACAAAAATTGGTGGGGGGACGGGGGACTCAGAATTTTCACTTTAACAGAAGCAATGGTAAAATCTGACTTTTGATCAAATCTAATTTGACACTGGAAAAATGACTCCTTTTTAAATCTGACTCCATTTAACTGACAGGACTACCCCATATAATCACTGGGTTTCTACTTCAGTTATTCTCACATCGATTTTGTTCTGTTTGTTTGTTTGTTTGGGTTTTTTGTTTTTGTTTTTTTGGCAATAATCCCATTTTGAAAAGAGGTATAATGTAAGTGCAAACATCCAGATGATTTAGATCCAAAACATGTTTTTGTTAAAGTTGTAGAAGCAAAACCATTTAAAAATTACCTGAGATCCCTGGATAATTGCCACAATACCTTTGAGAGATGCCATTTTACATAAATAGATCATGAGCAATTCATTTCCACAGATAATATATAATGGATATGAAGTAAAGTGTACATTGGCAAAATACCTTGGGAAATAAGGTGATTATATGGATGGTTAATAACCACCCAAACTTCTTAACATTAATCACCATGTTCTGGGTAAATTAAATCCTCAGCTTACTACAGCTAGGCAAATCTATGTATTCCACTTTTCAAACAGCTGATAGAGAATGTGGCTTGCTGTGTTATACAATTTTTATTAAGCTGATTTTATTGGTTCAACGATCAGGTCAATGAAAAAGGCGCAACTTAACTGTTCGTAATAAAGGAACTTGTGTACCCTGTGTGAAATCACCAACTTTGGGATAACTTTTTTACATCTTGTGGTTTATATTTTTTATGGAGGTAGACCTGCACATCTGTAAGCATTATTTTATAGATAAGATATAACTATAGCTATATGGATATGGTATCAGAAACTGGGTAATCCTTTAGAATATGTTTTCTCCACCTCAAATATTAACAATGTTTATCAACTCATTGCCACCTTGAGTAAAGACTTCATTCCTCAGCCTCAAACCACAGCGAGGTGTTGCTGCATAACTTCCTTCTGGTCAATTGATAAGAAGAGCTCTACTATGGCAATAGAAGATTCTATCCCCCTCAAGTCACTGTTTTTAGGTCATACTTATATACATACCCTACATGCTAACACACATAATTAGGAACACACTTAAAATTATGTTTTGTAACCACTGTAGATTAAACATGAGTGCAGTCTTACTCTCTGAATAATGCAGTCACCATTAATAAGGTAATTAATTTTAACAGTAGATTTGTAGTCACGGCTCCTGAAGATCAGACTAACCTCAAGGCCTCTGAGAAGGAAGGTGCTGGCTAACACATTGTTAACATGTTTTGGTCCCCTGGAGTCTCTGTGTCCACTCATAATTCAGAGTCTTTCCCAATTCTTTGTCTTTTCTCTGGAGCCCTCTTGCCTTCCCTCTTCTTCTGGATACATTACTTTGTTGTCTTAAATCTGGTCTTTACTTTGAAAATGCTTCCTCTTCAAGCCTACCCTAAATTCAAATCAAAAGTACTTGCTAATTTGGTCCTATGGCAGCCCACATTTCCTCTAAAATAGCAAATGCTATAATACAGTTAAATTGCCTATTCATACTTCTAAGAGAAAACTCCCTACGGGCAGGAACTGTGTCACACACAGAGTAGAACTTTGATAAATATCTTCAGATGAATTATTGTTTCCATTTAGCTAAGTTTTATTATTTTAACTCCTGCCACCATACCAGAAAATAATGAGTTTTTTTTAACAGAATACTCTAATGTTACTTTTATAGCCTCCTTTATCTACCTCTTAAAATATCATTCCAAAGTCATTTTAACTTCTCATATCTTACTTAGCTTTAAGTACATCTATTTTTCTCAACTTCTCTATAACAAAACATGATTTTAAAATCAACTGTACTGATTTATGTGTTCTTTTCCTTTCTCTAAGCATAGAGACAAAGATGTGACGTAAGAGGATAAATCCAAATATGCAACCACTGGACAACATGTTGACTTGTGTGAATGAGCGTCCCCTGACTCCCACTATCCTGGCAGGTCAAGTGATGAGTGGTACCAGTAGGACAAGGTATACAGTAGGAAATTCATCATCCTCATTCTTGCAAAGGAAAAAGCAAGATTCTCAACAAACTTTTCTGGTCCTAAATCCTGAGAGAGATTTCTCACATAGGACAATTTAAGGAGGGCATTATGCAATGTAGTGAGGAATACACCCAAATTGTGTGTAGAAAGAGCAGAAATTACATTTATATAGGTAATTCTTGTAGCTGCATTTGATAAAAGTGAAAGATTTAACAATGAAGTAAAATTCAGTGAAGGTGACTGAGTGATGGTGTCTAATCTGATCAAACAAGAACATTTGATTCTCCAAAGAAGTAGATGGGTGGCAGGCACTTTGGAGACCTCTCCCTTGAGCTTGCCTTTGAGGGACTTTTGCTAAGAGCCAAATAGCAATTAGTTCAAGGTTTTCCTGTGGGACAAAAGGACTGAAGTCTTTTTATACTTAACAGATTTTTAGGATAAATGCCTAAGCTTTGAAAAACCATGTGAGTGCTCTCCCTTTTATTAAGAGAATTAAGGATTCTCCACATTATTCTAAGCAGAATGGAGAAATGCCACGTCTTCAAGAAGGTACCAACAGAAAAGACAAACAAAAAAAGAAGCTTGTTTTGTTTTATTTCACACCAGAAAGCCCTTTGAACACGTTCTTGAATAAATGCTGCATGAAAGCTTCAACTTTTCACAATATGGTAACTCAGAGAGAGATATGTTTGCAAAAGCATTCTGACCAACTGATGCCAACCTTCCATCGAGGCTAGAGAAAGATCCAGCCATAATTCTAAGGAAAATGTATAAGAAATTGGTCTCACAACAGTCAAGAGGAAAGTACCTCCAATTCAATTGATGCATTATGCAACTCCATGGCTTACTTGATGTTGAGCACATAATTGTTGGAGAACATCTGACAGAAATAACAACCTTTGTTTCACCAAGACCATTTTCCTAGCTAGAAGGCAGCTCCTAGACCACACCTAAGACAACACCCATCTACTACACAATGAGGAATTTATATTGTCAGCATGTGGGAACACAGTTATCTTCTTATTCACTCTGGCAGGTACCAGTTACTGATGGTCTGCTCAGGATAGACCACGTGTAGATAAATCACAGGATACCACCAAATTCTCTGAAAGTAGTCAGGTTTCATGAGCAAAGTACCTTGGTCATTCCACTGCAAGAATAAATGACTTCAAACTCAAATGCCACTAATTATGTTCTTGATGCCCAAATAAAATCACTTGCCCTTTAAAACACACAAAGATTTTCTGCCATTTTGTGACCATTATGAGCTGCATTTTGGAAGTAAATCAACGTATTACAGTTTGCAAAGAATGCCTTAGTACTTAATAGATTTTATACAATATAGTTAACATTTCTACAGTGATAGAGAAGTAGAGTAAATATTAATCTCCTTAGTCAATTAATCTAAACAGAATTGTCACCCTAAAGTAAATGAGTTTTTACACAGCCGTGTTACCCTGTGTCAAGAGAAATGGCATAAACAAAATTTGCAATTATGGATTTGGCAGTGTGTCAAGCATCTGAGAAGAAGGGCCTTTTTGACCTTTTAAATGTATATATTTTTGCTAGATCCAAATTATTTTGCAGTTAATGTCAGTAGAAATACTAATCGAAGCACAGAACAATGTAGACAAAGATAGTGTCTCCAGCCCAAGAGAAAGATGGTGGATGATATGCCTAAAAACACAGGAACTGCCTCTCTTTTTTATTTGCTTGTGGCTAGGCTGTAATGGGCATTGGTATTTATGCTTCTGTCCTGCATGTAGCTGGAAGCAGAAGACTGTGATTACAAATCTAAGTTATCTGGGGTCAGTAGGAGGCAGCCGGAAAGAAACATGTGCCAAGACCTATGAAAATTAGGAGAGGGTAGATAGATAGCAGAATATATTTGTTCATTATTAAATAATATTTTAAAATTGAATTTCATGGATATTATCATTCTGAATTTAACACATTGCACTAGTTTCCTATGATGCCAGAAATACAACATCACAAATTTATTATCTTATACAACTTAAAGAATTTTTCCCTTAAATGGACAAAAGACATGAATAGACACTTTTCCAACGAAGATATCCAGATGGTCAACAGACACATGAAAAGATGCTCTACATCACTCATCATCAGAGAAATACAAATCAAGACCACAATGAGATACCACCTCACACCAGTCAGAATGGCTAAAATTAACAACTCAGGCAACAACAGATGTTGGCAAGGATGCAGAGAAAGTTGCACTGCTGATGGGAATGCAAACTGCAGCCCAAACTGCAGCAGGGAGTGCAGCCACTCCATAACATTATGGAGGGTCCTCAAAAAATTAAAAATAGAAATACCCCATGACCCAGCAATTGCACTACCAGGTATTTATCCAAAGGATACAAGTGTGCTATTTAGAAGGGGCCCATGCACCCAATGTTTATAGCAGTGCTATCGCCAATAGCCAAAGTATGGAAAGAGCCCAAATGTCCATCGATGGTATGAATGGATGAAGAATATGTGGTATATATATATATATACATATATATATATATATATATATATATACACAATGGAGTATTACTTGGCAATCAAAAAGAATGAAATCTTGCCATGTGCAACAACCTGAATGGAACTAGAGTGTATTATGCTAAGTGAAATTAGTCAGTCAGGAAAAGACAAATATCATATGACTTCACTCATATGTGATATTTAAGATACAAAACAGATGAACATAAGGGAAAGGAAGAAAAAATAGTATAAAAACAGGGAGGGCTCAAAACATAACTCTGAAATACAGAGAACAAACTGAGGGTTGCTTGAGGGGTGGTGAGTGGGGGATGGGCTAAATGCGCAAGGGGCATTAAGGAGGACACTTAATTGGGATGAGCACTGAGTGTTATATGTAGGGGATGAATCACTGGATTCTACTCCTGAAATCATTATTGCACCGTATACTAACTAACTTGGATGTAAATTAAAAAAATAAATTGGGGCTCAATTGGTTAAGCGTCTGACTTCAGCTCAGGTCATGATCTCACGGTTCGTGGGTTTGAGTCCCACATCAGGCTCCATGCTGACAGCTCAGAGCCTGGAGCCTGCTTCAGATTCTCTCCCCCTCCCCTGCTCACACTCTGTCTCTCTTTCTCTCTCTCAAAAATAAAGATTAAAAAATTAAAAAAATTAATTTAAAAAAGTTACATTAAAAAAAGAATTTGTCTCTTAAAACAAAACAAATTTATTATCTTATAATTCTGTGGACAGAAGTTCAACACTGGTCTCATTGACCTAAATAAAATCTAAGTTGTCAGCAGGGTTACATACTTTCTGGAGGCTCTAGGGAAGAATCCATTTCCTTGCCTTTTTCCAGGTTTTGGGGGCTGCCTGCATTCCTTGCTTCATGGCCACATTCTTCCATCTTCAAAGCCAGCAACACCTGGATGAATCGTTTTCATGCATTCATTTCTCAGGTTGTTTCTCTTCAGCCTCCCTTTTCCATTTATATAGACCTTTGTGATTACACTGGGCCCACCTGGATGATCCAGAATCCTCTCTCCATCTCAAGGTCAGCTGGCTAGTGACCTAATTCCACCTGCAACCTTACTTCCCTTTGCCCAATCTAATACATTCACAGATTCCAGATAGTAAGATATGGACATCTTCGTGTGGGCTTAGGGGAGTCATTGTTCTGTGTGCCATGCATATTATCTGTGATAAATACACATTTCTACTATGCCTCCTTACTCCTTTAAACCTTTTATTGAATCATCCCTTTTAACAGAATGTCATTTCCCACCTTGCAAGGCACATCTGTTCCCATCTATACTCTCAACCCCATGAAGCCCAGGCCCAGTCATGGCAGATCACTCACTTATACAAACAGATGCTGCAATTTCAGGGCTTTGTGTTTTTTTTTTTTTTTTTTTTTTTTTTTTTTTTTTTAATTTGCTGCAAAGTCTGTCCCTCCTCACCCTCAGAAGAAGCCCAAATATTATTGGTTCTGCACCATTTATCTGTGTGTCCCATTTTATTTTGCCCATGGAACCATGATATAGTTTACTTACATTAGTATCATGTTCATGTCAGTATGTGATGCCATATGTGTAGGACTATCTCCTCCTTTATGTGGATGCTGGAAGACAGAAACTGCCCACACTTCATCTTCCCCTGTCTAGCATTGACTAGTTGTCTTAGCTTAAATAATTCTCTTAGTAAGAAAATACGTTCTCTGAAAAGTGACCCAATCTGTGTTTTTTGTGTTTAGGCCAGGCTCACATTGCAGAATATTATTTACCCTTGGGCCATCCTTCAAAGGCATTGTACACATTTTTATCACCCTGGGAAGACAAACTACACAATCAGATGTCCTCAGAGTTCCTCTTTCTCTACTGAAGCAGGGACTCAATAGAGTTCATTGCCGAATGAAAGAATGGCCATGAGTCTCACAGCTAACCCAGAGACTACAGACAGCTAGGAAAACAAAGCAGAGCTAGCCAAGAAGAAGGGAGAGAATAAGAATTAACAACAACAACAACAAAAAGTAAAAAGGAGCTCTAGGGGCACCTGTCATTTAAGTGTCCAACTCGGCTCAGGTCATGATCTCACAGTTCGTGGGTTCGAGCCCCACGTTGGGCTCTGTGCTGACAGCTCAGAGCTTGGAGCCTGCTTTGGTTTCTGTGTCTCCCTCTCTCTCTGCTTCTTCCCCACTCGCACTTTGTCTCTCTCTCTCTCTCAAAACTAAATAAACACGGGGCGCCTGGGTGGCGCAGTCGGTTAAGCGTCCGACTTCAGCCAGGTCACGATCTTGCGGTCCGTGAGTTCGAGCCCCGCATCGGGCTCTGGGCTGATGGCTCAGAGCCTGGAGCCTGTTTCCGATTCTGTGTCTCCCTCTCTCTCTGCCCCTCCCCCGTTCATGCTCTGTCTCTCTCTGTCCCAAAAATAAATAAATGTTGAAAAAAAAATTAAAAAAAAAAAACTAAATAAACACTTTAAAAAAAGAGCTCTAGAAATTACGGAGTTATAAGAAAAAAAACCATATTTATGTATCTCAGTTCATGGGATATAGGGGACAATTCGTAACCAAACCAGAATGGGGACAGTGAGACAAATATTTCATCTGTTTACCAGATGGGCACGTTAATATTAACCTCTTACTCAGGAAATTCTATTGTTTTCTTATAAAAGAGGTCTTTAGCTATTTTAAGATTTTGATTCCTTACCTTTTGAGGCATGTTTGAAAGAAAGGGAAGTGAGAGTGGAAAGGATAAAACTTTAATGTTTACTTGAATGTACTGAGAAAATATTTATATTTGTCCTTAAAACGTGAAATCGGCACCAGCTATATAATTTGTGGGACTCAGTAAAAAATGAAAATCTGAATCCTTTCTTCAAAATTACTAAAAATTTCAAGATGCACTAGACCAAGCATGGGGCTCTTCTAAATACAAAGTCTGTACAACAGCACAGATTATCTACCTGGGAAGGCTATCTTGTCCTCAGTCTTTGATTTTTAACCATAACTTCCCAGAATAACAGAAGATTTCACTAAAGTTCAAGAATATTGCCTTATATATTTTTATCATACCGAAAGACTGAAGTTGAGCTTCATATTTATCAAATATTCATAGTTTTTCTGATTGAAATAAAATAATATTTATTTCATCCAGCCACCCGACTATATAGAATACACACAGACTGTGAAGCCAAAATAAGTGGGCTCAGTTCCCATCTCTTGTCATCTAGTAGCCATGTGAAATTGGGAAACTGCCTAGCTTTGGTTTTGTAAAACAATAATAATTGTAGTATCTGCCACATAGGTATTAATGAGGTTAAATGAAGTAATATACATAAAGTATTAGATCAGTTCCCGGCATACAGTAAAACCTATTTAAATATTAACTATTATTTATTGCTCCTAATTATAAAAATAAGATCCAAACTTTAAACCACTTGACATCATCTCACCAATTGAAAGTTACAAAGAATGTCTCACTAAGTAGAATTCTCTCCATGACATGAATATCATAAAGTGATACAGCTAATGAAATTACTTTTTTCTAAAACCAAGACTTGCTAAATAAAGGAAGCCCTCAGTAAGAGTCCATAATTTAAACATAAACTTGGAGGCATACAAGTTCACTCTGTTTATTCATTCATTCTGTCCATGTATGTTTATTGAGTGTCTCCTTTGTGAAAAATACTGTGCTAGACTTTCTCCAAGACTTAAAGCTATAGGGGTGCCTGGGTGGCTCAGTTAAGCATCTGACTCTTGATTTTGGCTCAGGTCATGATCTCACAGTTTGTGAAATAGAGCCCCACGTCAGGCTCTGCACTGACAGCACAGAGCCTGCCTGGGATTCTCCCCCACTCATGCTCTCTCTCTCTCTCTGTCTCTTTCTGTCTCTCTCTCAAAATAAATAAATAAATATTTTTTTTGAAAAAAAATGTAAAGCTGTAAAGCTTATGTGTAATCAGTATATAATTTAGCAGGTAAAATTCAGTTATCTGTAATACCAGGCTATATGAGCCATCATATGAGGGGCCTACTGAGTTCAAGGGCAGGAAGGAAGAAGAGTCTGACTTGATTGAGGAAATTCATCCTGCAGGAAATGACATATGGAATGGGTCTCCATGAAGTGTGGACAGAATTTCAATAGCAAATACCAGGATGAGAGAGTACTCCAGAGGGAACAGCATGAACAAAAAAACAGAGAGCTGGGAAATATGATATTTCAAAGTTAAGGTATTTTTACTTCTTTTTATTCTGCCTTGTCCTAGACAAGACTTGAAGTATCCCACAAGGATACATAAATTAAGATAAGGTAATATGATTAACAATTATATTAAAGAACCACTTCAGGTATTTCTTGGTTGAGCTTAACTTGCTAATAGTAAGAAGCAAAGTTGGAAAAGTGAATTGGGTTTAGAGTGTTAGTAGGTTTGAAATGCCAATATAAGAAAATTTTATTTTATTCATAGGCAGTCAGGAGCCACAGAAATTGTGCAAGCTAGAATTGAGAGGATATTAACCGGGCACTTGAAAGAGCACCCAGGCAGCAGGCTTGAAGATGGGTTGAAATGAGGGGTAAAAAATATGAAGGAGAGGATTAATTGCAGGAAGGAAATCTAGACAGGGAGTGAAAACATTCCGTGGCAAGACTGTGGCAGTAGAAATGGGAAGGAAGAGAAAGATGTGAGAGATAAAAGTAGAAGCATCCAGGGGAAAAAATTCTTTTTTGAAGCAAGAACAGAAAGGAAATGTCTGTGCCAAGTAAGTAGGGTTAATTTCATTTTCATTTGTCTGTTTGCTTTCGTTCAAGACAGATTTCAATTCTCAGCGTTGTTGCTTGTGGTTATGACCTCACCCTCTCCAACACAACTAACTGCCTTCAACTGGGTCTGGGGGACAAGAGGGAGGCAGGCAGACTCCCTCTTCATTTAGGCAGGAATGAAGGACTTTGGGGGGAATACAGATGTGTGCATGTAATAAATCTCAGCAGAGCTGTCCCAGAGAGATTCACAGCCTGGGATTTGGACTAGAGAGATGAAAATAATTCAATTTGGCACTCTGTTGCTATAAAGAACCTTTCAACTGAGAATGCTGAATATATTCAACTTTCAATTAGCTATGCTAATCAACCGTCCGCATTGTATAAAGAGGAAATAACATAAAATAGCAAAAAAAAAAAAAAAAAAAAAAAAATCACCTTTCTTTACCAGGTGATTTTGAAAGGTTTGTGATTACAACCACAAATGTTTAAAGATAAGGTAAACCCAAATACACTGCAACACCTAATTTTCCCGGGGGGGGCAGGGAAGGGGTGAGATGACCGGAACAGCTTGAATATATAGACTTTGAGGCATGCAAACAGTCAGATGACTACTATTTATTAATTGAATTATACATGCTTAAATTTAAATATTTTACGAAACAGTTTGAATGGATAAGATGTTCCACATTTGAATTTTACGAAATAATCTTATCAAAGTTTTTACACGCTCTCTAACATTGTTGACTTCCCTATCACAAGCATCCCCTTTTAAGCCCTGTGCCTCAATCTTCCAGGGCACAGACTACTTCTGGCCAAGCTGTTTCAATTCATTCCAAATTCGTTCCAAACACGTGTGTTGCTCTCCCTAGAAACTTTATCTGCAGTTGCAAGCACCCATTCGCATACCATTTTATTAAAAGAAATAATATAATAATAATCAGAAAGTATATTTTTGATGTCTCTACAAAGTAACAATTTACTTTTTGCTTTTTAAAAATAATTTTCAGAAGGCCTTTTGAACAGTGAAATCCAACACGTGAGATAATTTGTCTAAGAATAATTAAATATATGTGCTTCCTTTTTTTAAATGGATTCTGTCATGTGATATCTATAAATATACCAAAGCATTTTGAAGTTATCGCATGCTAATGTTCTAAATAAAATAATTTGAGAGATCACCCCTTAATTATGATAGGCTTTGCAAGAATTCAAATATACGACATTTTGCTCTTTTTAGGGTGTGGCTTTTTTTAGTAGCAAAAAAAGGGTTTCTATTTGGTGGGGGATGGTAATTGAGAATGAATGTGTCTCAGGTTTTACAAGTTTGTATTTCAAGCTAAGGAATGAGGCCAAAACATCACAACTCTCAACTCAGCTCTGTTTATTCTAATTAACTTTTCTGTCTCCCACCCCCCCCCCCCACCCCCTTGGTTCCTCTTTACTGCTTATCCTTCTGTGGAGCAGAGAAATAAATTATCCTACGTATTATACGAGGACAAGTCACCATACCAGTTACATAATTTGTGGGGCCAAATGGAAAGTGAAAACATAGAACTCTGTTAAAATATTGTTAAGAATTTCAAGACAATGACAGCAGAGCATTAAGCTTTCCATGCACAGGGCCATGTTCAACTGCATGTCGCAGGCCCACAAAGCCAGCCCTGATGACTAATATCACTGCCCTGTGTCTTGAGGTAATCGCGGAGACTAGGGGAAGCAGGGAGGTTCAAGTGCACTGGCAACTTGCGAAGGTTGTGAACATGTAAAGGAGATTTCCATTCCTGAAGGATTCGTGTAAACTATCTGAAATGTTCAGTTGACGTATGCTGTATTTCTGGAATATTTCTTCCTTCGTTTGGATTCATAAACAGCAACTCGTGAGAGAGAGGAAGAGAGAGAGAGAGAGTAAAATTGGAATAAAACTGAGCTTAAAAGGTGGTGTTATGACACATGGCAAATTTCAAAGTTTATGGGTAATTGAAACTTTTCTGAGAGAAAAAATGAAGAATTATTATTCATTATTTGTGTAAAGTACGAGTCTAGAAAGCATTTTTTGTATGGATGCTAGCTAATCATATCTCCTGGTCAGTTATCTGTCAGGGGTCTATTTCCACAAAATCACATATTTCTCTCCAAGAGAAATGTTTATTTGATGTGAGGGGGAAAGTGCCATTAGAAAATCTAGTTATTTAAATTGTAGAGGCTGTTCACAAGTGGAACAAAAGCTATTGCTGTGACTTCAGGAAAAATGTCCTGTTCAGCTGAGGAAAAATCAGATGAACATTTCCTATTACTTGTAAAAGTAACAAGAAGACATGAATTCAGAGATGAAAGATCAAAATGGGAATTGTGAGGAGTATAGCAGACTTAATTCCTCTGATGGATTATCTTTGGAAAACTATAAATTTATACTGCTTTAAAATTTAAATTTAACTGATGACATTGGAACATATGAACCTATTCATTTTATACAATTATTTGACTAAATGTTTTTACTAAAGTCTTACAATACTCCACTGCAAAAATAAAATATATTGAAGGGAACATGTCACCAAAATATAATACTTCCCTTGTTGGCATAATGGGTCAGCAGTTAGTTCATCATGAAAGACAGTGTGACCTTTTGGGAAAAGAGTTGGATTTAACCATTTGTAACTAATGGAAGGGTATGTCTGAGCTGACCGTAGAAGCAAAAGCATGAGATCTTGTGAAACTATAAACAAATTAATTGTACGTTGGGTGGTACAATACTAATTTTAAAAATAATTCAGAAGTTCAAACAGACAATAAGTTGTATTAGCAAAGTGGTAAACTTCCCTTACAGCAAATGCTTTCTAAGAACCTGAATCTCCTCACTTTGCAAGAGCAGTGCCGGAACATGCAAAACAATACAGCAGAGCAGAAAACAATGACAGATGAGACAGGACTCACGAAGGGACAGGTTGCAGAGCTACTCAGATCTAACCCTGGGTCAAGAGGTGCGTCACTTTTTCTCTTTAAGTCTTATTTTCCTCATCTGACAAAGGGAGATATTAATCTCACAGGGTCATCATAGGAATTAGACATAATGAACTATGTCTCACAGATTCCAAATCATGGATGGCTTTCCCATTTTAACAAATCAGAAGTGAGGATATGTCTTACAATTGAAAGTGACGTAGATTCAATAAGATGCATATATAGAATTCCTGGCACTTGGAGGTACTCACTAGCTATAAATTACCTTGATTAGCTTTGTGTTAACCCTGTGCATCCTCGATTTCAGTAATCTCATGCACTTCCAATGGATCACCTACACGATGAAGATATTCAAATTTATCAACGTCAGACTCCACTCCTAACCTGAATTTGACCATAGAACATAAGCGTCCCCAGCCAGGTGACCTAGGGGAATGTGCTTAATCCTCCTGCATGCTGGTTATCTAATATGTAAAGTGATGAGAACACCTTCTCCATAGGGTCCTTGAAATGATGATATGAGACGAGTTATGTGGTAACATACCTAGCAGAGTGCTGAAAAATGAGTGGGAAAGTAGGGGGGGAAATGTGTGCTCTTTGGAAACCAACAGGCTCACCTTCAAAACCAAGCAGTCCATCCATTCAATAGATTAGTAAATTTGGTTGTTATTTACTTTCTCTTTCTGAATCTCTCAGTTTTATTTCCTCATTTGTAGAATGTGAATGCTAGTAAAATCAACACAAATTCATTTATTTTTTTCACAAATTCATTTGTGAAATGTATTAATTAAAATATTCATTATATATATTAGATTTAGTCCCTTATTTAAATGTATATATGCTTATGTGAAATATGTATTACATATTACATACAGCATATTTCATGTCATATAGTATGTTATATATCATATACATATACATATACCATATATAATGTGTGTGTGTGTGGGTGTGTGTGTGTGGGTGTGTTATTGAGCACCTGTCACACCCCAGGGATTCTTCTAGGCCTTGGAGATTTAGATATAATGTATGTCAAGTTCTTGGTTTATAACCATCCTGTGCCTGCCTCCCTCTGCCTTCATTTCCTCATCAGTGAAGAGAACAATATTACCTACATCAAAGGATTGTTCTAATGAGCTAATATGTGTAAGTGCTTAGAAGAGTGGCCAGCAGAGAATACGGTTTAGCAATTATCATTATTATTAATTCTCATGCTGCATTATATAATGGTTAGGGCTCTGGAAAACAACTGGTTGGTTAAAATTTCAGGTCGACCATATACCAGCTGTGTGACTTTGGATTATTACTTAACCTCTCTGGGCTTCTGCTTTATTACCCATAAAATAGAGATAATAATACCACCTTATGGTGGTTATGAAGATTAAATATTGTATTTGTATAGCACTTAGTGCCTGGCATATAATAAGCTCTATATAGGTATTTGTCAACTCATATTAATAAATAAAATTGTGCTTCTATTCGTATGAAGTTCTGAAAAATGTATCCACTGTGATGGAAATTAGATCAGCTATTTTCTACGATCGGTGATGGGAGTGGATTTATTGCAAAGAGGAAGAGAGGAAATCTTTATCATGATTGGGATGGTGGTTACATGAGTATTTGTTAAAACTCATCAAATTGTATACTTAGAAATGGGTGCATTTTATTACATATGTATTCTACTTCAATAAAGTTGTAAAAAATTGACCAAAAATGTAACATAGGTTAAAATTGAACAGATCAGGGAAAAAAGAACACGGTGTTATATAAGATCTATAAGGTGGCCATATTTTGGATGAGGTCATCCAGTGTGTGGTTAAGAGCAATGACTCTGAAATCTGATGGACCAGAGTATAGACTAGTATAGATTACTTACTAGTAAGTAAGTCGATAAGTAAGACGATACTTATTAGGTATGTGATAAAAGAATAAACATTGTTCCTATGTAATAGATGAGACAAGTGAAAAATGTGCCCTTGGGCTTATCACATCAGTTGTCTGAACACTATTCTCCTTTGTGAGTTATGGGATTGGAGTCCTTCCTGAGGCCCTTCTCTTCTAAAATTCTTTAGGCCTATGACTTAGAAATACCGTGATAATTAGTCAAAGATAGAACTAGAAATACTTTCTTTTCTTCCCTTCCTCTCTTTCCCTCCTTTCTAAAACCTTTAATCTTCAGGGTCAGTACAAATTGAAGAGAAGAAGGAGTAGTTTTTCTTTGAATTATCACTTGGAGAACCTATAGAGTTAAAGCTTTATTTGTAAATTGGTAATTTTTTAGTTATTTCTTAAAACTGCTATTGTCTGTGAATATGATGTCTGATTCACTGAGGTTTAATTTGCTTTGGGGGTCTTAAAAAAATAAACTGCACAGCAGTACCATTAGATTCTTCAAATTCCATTTGATGTAGCACTCATTATCAAAAGGTTAATGCCAGAAATAAAGCTAGCCTCATATGCCATTACTACATGTTTGAGTGATGGGAGGTGAGCTAGTGCTTATACCAAAGACAACTTATTTCTGTTTGAAAAATGTCAGAAGCACACTGCTCAAATAATTAGAAGCTATTTAATAACAGCTTTTTTGACCATCACACATTTTAATTTATATTTACACACACAAAAGTAAGATTTTTGAAAATCTGTGTATGGTGTATATAATGAAGTTGATTTTTTTTTAATGCATATAGTTGTTTTCCACTACTTTTTGCACAATGGCTTTTGTTCACCCTTATTTGCAGATTAGCTCTTTACAATTGTGTAATACAGGTTTTTGCACAGATATTTAAGACAATTATGAAAAATATGTCCCTTGGTATGTCATTATAACTATGTCTTACTACTGTGCAATATAAATGAGAAATTTTAGGAGAGTCTAGCTTTGTACATAAGACCATAAATACATTGTAAGCGCTCTTTTTTTTTCCGTAATAGTTCCAATTACTTCATTAATATTTGTTTAGATGCAGCAAGCAGAGAATATACTTTGTAACATCTGTTTGTTGAACGGGTTTTCACTGAATCACAATTGGCCGCTAATAGCTACAACAAAGAAAATTATGAGAAGATTGTTTCTAAAGCACAAATGCTTTTTGGCTGTTGTTTTCCAACGGCGAATATGCTTTTAGGAAAAAAAAGGAATAAACATTAAAGAGAGAAGCACTGTAGTCTCCCTGGCTGTGTATGTTACATATTCTGTGAATGGGGGCATCATTTTGTTACTGGATAACTACACAACTGCTTACGTGATCGATAAAGAACATTATCTTAAATCATAGCATGAATTCCCAATATCATACATAAAATCAATAAAACACACAAAGAACAGGACTGAAATTTTCCACTAAAACATTGCCTGCTGCTTTGGAAAATAATATTTAGTAGGTTGGATTTTTTGTTGTTGTTTTACTAATTATGAGCTCAGTGGCAGTTTATTCTGCAGTAAATCTGCTGGTGTGAGATTAAACCTGTTATTGAACAGAGTTTTGAATCTACTGCAAGGCACTCATCACTGCTGGAGAGTGAACATTGCTGTTATCTCATTTAAAAGTTGGCCAGCAAAGCAGCCCATTTGTTTAAAATGCAATTAAGCTGGTGTCTTGAAGAGAAATTAGCAAGGAGTACTTCATTTTGGAGGCATAAGAGGTCTGTTCGTAGACACATTAATCCTGTGATTTGGGACATCATTGCAATTTGGGACTCTGTTCCGAATGGCTGTTCGGAACACACAAGCACAAAAAGGGAAAGCTGGGTGGGGAGAAGGGTCAGCTCTGCTCTTGATCAAAAGGAATCACGTACAAGTGTTCACATCCTAAACCCCCAGCCCAGCCTTACATTTTCTGTGCGCCAGTTGAAGAAATTAGGAAAGCGAGTCTAATGAATGTTGCTGCTGAACTGAATGAAAAAGGTCAGCCATTTTTCACATAAATGTATGTATGATAAACCTGTTTTTAGAAGAGATATATAGTAATTTCACTGCTGGATAATTGTTTTAAAAATGCTTAGTTTTGAGTCTGTTTTAATTTCACGTTGCAATGGTTACTACAAAACAATGGATGAATATTTGTCATGAAATTTCCCAGAGAATCAGTTACATGAAGCAGAAAACTTTTTTTTCGAACCAGTACACTTTCAGATTTCTTTTGTGAATGTTATTTCTAATTCTAGAAAAAAATAATGTTTTTGATGCTATTACCAAATATAGCATTTTGCAAAAACAAAGATTTTAGTTTGCAAAAAGCAAACACAATGTTTGCTCACAATGTTTTACTTATTTCTTCAGGTAGTAACAGTAATAAACTATAGCATGAGATTAAAAAATAAAGCAGAGATTTGAGGTAATTACTTAAATGACTCAAGCAAAAAAACAATCTAAATTATGGTAGTCGTTCACAGTAATAACAGATTTTTGTGGTGTCTGTAATATCAGGTGTTTATTACCCTCGTTTCTGTATGACTTTTCCTAGAGTGACTGGCAAGTAGGATATTTGTGTGCTATAAAAATTAAACGGGTGCCTAGTCTCCCAGCCACCCATCTTTATTTTGGTCCATATTCCCAAAGGTAGTGGGAATAAGCAGCTCATTTTAATGTTTCAATCAATCCTGTGAGCTGAAGTAGCATATGCAGTGAAATTTCAGCTTTGCGAAGCTCTTCGTCGACTCAGAGAGAGAGAGAGAGAGAGAGACAGAGAGAGAGGAGAGAGAGAGAGAGTTGCAGATTAACTCTGTAAGAGCCAGTGTTGTTTTTAAAATCAATTTTGCCACATACCATTCGAAAATACATCTTGAACTTCCCCATTACCTTCAACAGAATTCACCAACTCACTTTCACCGCTGCTTGGAAATCAGGATGGTCGTTATAAATAACAGTTGTAGGGCTGCACTGAAACCCAGCAGAAACAGCTTGTGTTATTGGGGCTCTAGGTTGAAGTGCCTCAGGCAAATTTAATAAAACCCTATTCAAGTTGCCGACGTCGTAACAGCCTCTGCAATATTTTATTCAAATTATCGGCTAACCTGTCTAAGCTCCTTGAAGGCAGGAGTGGGCTGTGTTCGTCTTTGTCAGCCTAGCACTAACCACATCTCCTGGATCATTTCGAACATAATAAATAACTGATTTTTTTTCTTACTTTAAAAAAGTGGGTTGCTGTTCATTTTTCGTTTCCAATTCTAATTAATGACAACCATCATCTCTGATCTTCTCCAAAGTCTTTGCTATTTTATTTCCTCCTTTGTTGTTATTATTTTGATTGTTGCTGTCTTTTGACCTCATCCAAAATGCCAACCTCTTGGGACATCACCAGCCTCTGGAAGACTTCTTGTTTACCCTGCTGTCCGTCCACAAGCAAATAGGAAATCATCTCTCTTTTCTCTTCTCAGCTTGCACCTTGTTGGGATAGAAACTGGAGTTGTGCTTCTCCATGAGAGTTTTTCTTTCTTAATTTAAGCTACATTTAACTCTCAATCAAGCCTAAACTTTCTGCAATATTTGAAATGCATTTTTTTTATTTCTTAATTTTTATTTCTTTGTGTGTTTGGACTTGTTCTTCTTTTCTGTTTTGTTTTTTTTTTTTTGTAATTTTATATTTTTTAACAGCTATTAAGTTAACAGCCAGGAGAATTTATGTCTTGTAAATATCCTTTCCTTATTTTTTGCATATTTTCTATTAGGACCTTCATGTTTTTCTTAATTGTTCATGACGTTTATGTATTAAGAATTTATTTTTTTTTAATTTTTTTTTTCAACGTTTATTTATTTTTGGGACAGAGAGAGACAGAGCATAAACGGGGGAGGGGCAGAGAGAGAGGGAGACACAGAATCGGAAACAGGCTCCAGGCTCTGAGCCATCAGCCCAGAGCCTGACGCGGGGCTCGAACTCCCAGACCGCGAGATCGTGACCTGGCTGAAGTCGGACGCTTAACCGACTGCGCCACCCAGGCGCCCCAAGAATTTAAAATTAAGGATATAAACTCTGCATGTCATAGTTTTTGAAAATATTTTGTTCAGTTGTTTTTATTCCCATTTAATTCAGTTTGGATTTAGGAATTCAAGTTTCAAGTTCTGATATAGTTATATCTATATATCTTTCCCTTTGCTATTTCCTTGCACATTAAGAAATCAGAAAAAATATTCTCAAATACTACCTTCTAGTTCTTCATGGTTGGAATTTTTATATTAACTCTTTGTTCCACTTGGAACATATTTTCATAAATGGCTTGAGAAGCTGAATGGATTTTTATCCACATAACCAACCAATTGCCCCAACTCTGTTTGTTGAATAATCTTCTCCTCTCCCCACAGATTTGTTATGCCTCCTTTATGGTCTGTTACTGGGCTACTTGCCAGTCACCTAGGAACCATATTTTTAAAAAGATGGGATTGTGATTATGAGATGCAGAAAAAATAAAAATGCACGTGCCTAAGCCTTAGAATATCTAGAGTTTTCCGTGAGATACTGCCCTGCCTCAAACATTCCATATAGCTTTCTGCATGGTTTTATCAGCCTCTCCTCAGCTGCATGCTTCATACAACAAAGCTCTGCTACTCTGTGCAATAATGCTTCATTAGGAGAGAAAGTTAGTGAACAATCAAGAAATGGGAAGTATGTTGAAAAAAAATCTATAAGTAACAAGGCAGGTGGCTAGCCCATACTTACACTTCGGGAATGTTTGTTATCAAAAAAATAATTGCTTGCATTCCACAAAGAGGGAAAATATATCTGCAATACATTTATCTGACAAAGACTCGTATCTACAAATCAATGAGATAAAAATAGACAACTTAGTAGAAAAATGGGAAAAGATTTGAATGTACACTTCAATAAAGAAGATATACAAGTGGCTAATGAGTATATGACAAGGCTCTCAATCTCACTAGTCGTTAGAGAAATGCATATTAAGACATCAACGAGATACACTATCTCCATCAGAATGGCTAAAAATAAAATGAATACCAAGTATATTTTTGGTGAGGATATTAAGAAACTGCAACTCTTGTATCCAGCTGGGGAATGGAAATTAGTATAACCACTTAGATAACTGTATGGTAATATCTACTAAAGCTGAACAAAAGCATATCCTATGACCCAGAAATTATACTACTAGGTATAAAATCCACAATAAATGTATTTTCATGATCTCCAAAAGACAGGTACTAGAATATTCACAGCTCCTCATAATAGCCTCACACTGGAAACAGCCCAAATGTCCATCAGCAGTGGAATGATAAATATATGACAATATATTCAGAGAACAGGATACTATATAGCAATGTTTCTGAAAACTAGTGTGTATCAGAATCATATGGAGGGTTTGTTAAAATACAGAGGGCTGTGCTGCACCCAGTTTTCGGTTCAGGAGGTGAAGGCTCAAGAATTTGCTTAGACGGGTGCCTGGGTGGCTCAGTAGGTTAAGCATCCGACCTTGGCTCAGGTCATGATCTTGAAGTTTGTGGGTTCAAACCCCGTGTCAGGCTCTCTGCTGACAGCTCAGAGCCCGGAGCCTGCTTCAGATTCTGTGTCTCCCTCTCTCTCTGCCCCTACCCTGCTTGCCCTCTGTCTCTCTCTCTCAAAAATAAATAAACCTTAAAAAACAGAAAAGAATTTTTGCTCAGAAATTTGCATTTCTAACAAGTTCCTATGATGCTGATACTAATGATCTGGGGGCACATTTAGAGAATCACTGTGACCAGTAATGAGAATGAACCCTCTACAGCTACCACAACAATATGTATGGGTCTCACAAATTTGGTGTTAAACACCGGGAGTCAGGGAAAAACAGGCAAAACAAATGGTGTTACAAGTGAGGACAGTGGTTACCTTTGGAGGGGTCAGAGGATGGGTGTTGATGTTTTTCTTGTTCTAGATGCTTAATAAAGAGACAAATAGATCTCCACACACCTCTACGTGTGTATGTCTATAGGTCAATAAAAACCATAATTGAAATATAAAAATCCAAATACAACACACCTATCTTCCAGATTAAGTCAAGCAATCATGATGTTGATGAATTCTGGCCCAGAGTATGTGCCCATGTAATTAAATGTCAGATATTTAAATCTCAACCAAGGATTGTCAACTATTAAAGAAAATGTACCAAGCACTGCCCCAGAGCCTGCTTGCTTCCGGTCCTAGTCTGCTTTGGTGCAAAGCTTCCTGAGGGTCCCTTACCTAGGGGCCCCCTGAAGAGGTGCAGTCTCCACTCTCTGACTCTCAAGTAGCTTACCTCCTGGTTTTCTGGGCCACTGTCAGCCAGCTTCTTTAGCAGCTTTTAAAAGGGAAGGAGGAACTGAGAGAAGGAAAGAAGGAAGCAAGTAAATGAAGAAAAAAGGAAATATTCCAGGAGTGAGGAGAAAGAAAAATGCCTTCCAGCTGAGGCAGGAAGACAGAGAGACCCTTCATAAGGAATAAGCGAACACAGAGCTCAATCTTGAGAAGACAGAAGGGACATTTTATTGCTCACGATGCTTTTTTCTTCGCGGGTATGCCTTCATATCGCCCCGAACAAGACTCTGAAGACGGTAAAAAGGCTCCTAGGAGTTTATTACCCTTTATACTTTGCTGCTGCTATTGTTTTCCTCTCAGGGTCATTCCTCCTCAAAGCCAGGTTAACAAGACAAAAGTAGATCTTTTACAAGGTTAAAGTTGCTTTCACTGGAAAAAAGAAAACCTTCCATAAAGACCCTAAATTCTCTCCATCCACTTTCTTCCGGTGCTCAGTGTTTTTCACTGGCCTGAAGGTTAACCGCCTCCAGCTCCTGAGAGCTCACGTCATTTCCCCTCACCCTCAGCCTCAGATGTGCCCCTTTCATTTGTTTTTTTCCCAAAGATGGCTTTATCAGACATGGCAGGTACAATAGGCTGACTTATCTAGATGTTGGTATGTTAATGTTTTATCCCAAAACATTGGGATAAAGTTAAAAATATAAGGAGAAAATGGGGGGGGGGGGGGCAAAGTATGTACTATGGCTGCCTCCCTTTTCTGTTCATTTTTTTTTTTTTTTTTGGCATTTATGTGTAAGCTAGTGGTGGTGTTTA
Organism: Leopardus geoffroyi; assembly: GCF_018350155.1. Taxonomy (NCBI): domain Eukaryota; kingdom Metazoa; phylum Chordata; class Mammalia; order Carnivora; family Felidae; genus Leopardus; species Leopardus geoffroyi. The sequence goes on from NC_059328.1 coordinate 69,625,679, forward strand.
TAAGCATTTTATGCAGGGACATTGGCTCTATCACTACCAAAATGTGCTGTTCTCTTAACTACTAAGGGGAGGGCATAGAGGAAAAGTATAGAGGAAATACTCATTGCATGTGTGTATTTTACATGCCAATGCTTGCAAATCCAGAGACCAGCCCTACCAATAACAGGTGTAAAACTAAGAGTGCAGAGGTATAAATTATTCAGCAAACCGATCTGCAGTGTTGTACTATGGGGGCGTAGCGGGTGTGTGGGGGTAGGCAAAGTTCAAAAAAATAAGCAAGTGAAAGCCAAGATCTCTTCCCTCAATCTGTGTACTGCAGAACAGCAAGCAATGAAGAAAACAAAAGAACAAGAGTCCCAAGATTAAGGGAGAAGAAATAGAAATATGTGAGAGATAAAAGTGTATCTATATTGAAAAAGGCACTCAACTCAAAAAGCTTGAGATCCCAAAGCTGCTGACTGGTTCAAATCAGCTTTGTTTAAAAATGACATTCTCCTATCTGTGAAGTAATCTCTGAAAACCTCTTCTATGATCTGTCTTTGTATTTTTCAGAGCCATTTCTTTCATATTTTTTCCTCTAATTCTTCAAGTATATTGCAAAAATTTTCAGAACTAGGGCATATTCTCTATCATTTATTTATTGTTAGAATCTTACTTCATCCGCCTCCTTCCCCCAAAGAAAACAATTATATGGATTATAAAGAGATGTGTAGAAAACTAAAACAAAAATTGCTAAGCAAGAATAATGGGGCAGAGGAAAATTAGGAGAAGGAAAGTAATAAAGAGTCAGGGGTAAAGTTAGTGACTGAAATGCCATCCAGTGTTAGACTTAGGGAAAAGTGGGCTGAAAATTTGGACAGTGCTTCCTAAGAGTCTGTTCAAAATGGGAAACGCAATCTGCCCATCACATGTCAGCTGTGTGTTCTTTTCAAAACACGAGTTTAGTCATGTCAAACTTTTTCAACATGCTTAAAATTTTCAATGACTTCCCGGGGCACCTGGGTGGCTTAGTTGGTTGGGCATTGGACTTTGGCTCGGGTCATGGTCTCAGGGTTCATGAGTTTGAGCCCCACATTGGGCTCTGTACTGACAGCTTAGAGCCTGGATCCTGCTTCAGATTCTGTCTCCCTCACTCTCTGCCCCTCCCCTGTTTGCACTCTGTATCTCTCTCTTTCAAAAATAAAACATTAATTTTTTTTAAATTTTTCAATGACTTTCCATCTCCACTTGTATTTCTTCTGTGACCTCACAAAGGGGTCAAGTCCCTTATACTATTAGCCCTGACAATACAGGGCTACTCTTCAAAGCACACATCATAGCTCCATCTCAATAGTTTTTAATAGGCTAGTAGAGTTTATGCATCTCTCACTTATTAAACTCTAAGTTCCATGAGATTAGGAACTGTGTCTCCCTGTGTTCATCAGCGTGTGCCTCATATCTGTCAGTGTCTGGCATGTAGTAAAAAATCAGTTAGCATTTGTTTAAAAAAAAAAAGAGCAAGGGAGAGGCAAGCTTTTTTTCATACTGAAAGCTGATAAAAATGTCCTTTTATAGATTCTCATAAAAGAAAGTGTGTGATATGGGAAACACTGCCCTCAACAACCTCATTAAAAGTAAGTGTAGGATGAGAATATTTACTCGTAAACATTCTTCAATGCCAAACCACATGATACCAAGTCATAGTTTCATATAGCAGTTCAATAACAATCCAAAATGATGCAAGGATGAAATTAGAACAGATTAAAAAAAGGCTTCATATTCCTCAGCTCATTCATCACAGATACCTTTTACAACCAGCCATAAATCTAGAGCATCAGGAAGAACAAATACTTGGGGGCACCTGGGGGGCTCAGTTGGTTGAGCGTCCAACTTCAGCTGAGGCCATGATCTCGTGGCTCATGAGTTCAAGCCCTACATTGGGCTCACTGCTGTCAGCCTGTCAGTGCAGAGCCTGCTTCAGATCCTCTGTCCCCGTCTCTCTGCCCCTCCTCCACTTGCACTTTCTCAAAAATAAATACAAATTAAAAAAAAAGAACAAATACTTGGGAGTGTAGATATTTTTAAATTAACCGACAGCAGAGCCATACCTATAAGAATCAGTCCAGCTGAGGTAAGCTCGACATTTGCTTTTGAAAACTTAGGAGCCCAATCAAGACAGGCTGAATACAGTTATATAATTGGAGATATATATATATATATATATATATATATATATATATATATAGTTGGATATATATATAAAATTGGATGTATATATATATAGTTGGATATATATATATATATACACACACAATTGGATATATATATATATATACACAATTGGATATATATATAGTTGCATATATATATATATATATAGTTGGATAAATGTGTGTGTGTATATATATATATATATATATATATACACAATTGGATATATATATATAGTTGCATATATATATATATAGTTGGATAAATGTGTGTGTGTGTATATATATATATATATAGTTAGTGGTAGGTATTTGCCATGTGATCATTGCATGATTAAAATTCTCCTCACTCCTCCAATGATCTTTTCTTTATCAACCTCTTCTTGAGGGAACCTATAGTTCTTGAATAAACTTAAGAGATTTTGTTGGTTTCTGTGAAAAGGTCTTTGCACATTCATTTCTAAGAATAATGTCAGTTAAAATGCTTCAAGATTTATTTCCTGAAAATTAAAAGGCATAAGCTTTCATCAGTCTTCCATGGTGATACAGATCTAAAACCACTGGCAATCAACAAAACTAAGTATAAAAATAAATTTATGAGATTAGATATGAATCAGAAGAGTTGATGTTGGAATGAATATAAAGAGTTGCCAAAAAAGCTTTCTCTCAACTAGAAATGAAAACATTGAGAGTCTTGGGGCAACTGGGTGGCTCCGTCAGTTAAGCATCTAACTTTGGCTCAGGTCATGATCTCACAGTTCATGGGTTCGAGCCCCGTGTCAGGCTGTGTGCTGACAGCTCGGAGCCTGGAGATTGCTTTGAATTGTGTCTCCCTCCCTCCCTCTCTCTCTCTCTCTCTCTCCACCTCCCCTGCTCGTGCTCTGTCTCTCTCTCTCTCAAAAATAAATAAACAAAAAAAATTACAAAAAGAAAACTTTGAGGGTCTTCCATGAACCACGGATGCTGAGCAAACTAAAATCTTCAGGAAATATATGGGAGGTAAAACAGTTTCTATTTTTTCAATTAGCTGGAAGTAGAGAAGGAAGGGTAGCAAAGTCACAGAGCAAGAACCATTTTACTGTTATACTAATGATAGGCAGTGAATTATGGAGGTAATAATTTGTATTTGTTTTTCTGATTTATATTGTTCCTCCTTCAAAGAATGTTAGCATATGGAGGACAAAAGAGTGTGGAGGTGAGAGGTGGGGCCAGGACTATCCTGTAAATTTGATTACTCTCTAAGAAAGAGCACATGGAAGTGTGTACACAGTAAGAATTTCCTGATTATGGCAATGGGGAAATGTTTAGGCTTTGACACGGCATTTCTGCTAGCCTAGAGTTTAAGAAAGGCAAGCCCAAGTTCTGAGCCCTTGATCCTGGCTGAATCCTTACCTAACATGGGCTGCAATGCCCACCAGGTTTCAGGCAAGTCACTGTGAACACTTTAGATGTCAATGGAGGGCGTGGGGAGTGTCTGCTCGCATGTCATCCATACCCTTCACACAATTTACCAGGTTTAGCAGAAAACTGAAATGAATGGTATTTTACACAATTCCAGTCACTATTACACTTGTCTTTGAAGCCATACCAGATATTGTGGTCTGGCTACTGCAGGGGGATCTAGACTCAGAGGCACTCACATGAACTTCCAGATTTTTAGCTTCTGAGAATCTCAATCCGACACTTGGAAGACTATTAATTCTCTGAAAATAAAGACTACAATTTGCTAGTTTCTGAGAGTGTCTGTGACTAGAAGTTTTCTCAAACTGCAGCGGCAAACTAGCAGGATAGCAGGTGCAAGGGTGGCAGCATCGAACACTAAAGGCTGAAGCTCTGGCTGCTGAGCTGAGGTGTCCTCATGACTGAGTGTGGCACTGAGAAAGTGGGTGCCACTATTGGTGTCATCTCCGTTCAAACTGCCCGTGGGGGCACAGGGAGGGAGCCATGCACCATGTGACCAGGCTGGAATGAAAAATTCTCCATTCTTTGACAGCACCATGATTCTGGGAATTTTGTACAATCCCGCGGAGGGAGCAGGAAATCCTAGCATGAGTGATTTTAGGATTCTCGAGAATACTGATAACTGGATTTTTCTTGTCCTCCAGTGTTGCAGATATCTGCCTCACAAGGGAAGCCTCAGGGATCCAAGGCATTTTTTGAGACTGGAAAAACACAGCCCAAGTGTTTTCTTAGCAGGGCAATTAGAGCTAGAATTAGTCTGGTTTATGACAATATCAGAAGAGAGTTAGATGATGCATCCAGGCCAAATGACAGCACATTAGGTGAAACAAAGAAAAGAAAAATCGAAATGAAATTTAGCAGTAATTAATACAGTTTAATTATACTATGGTGTTTCTATTTTCAACTATTTATTAAACTGAGGTTACAACTAGAATATACAGTTCTTCCTCAATTTACAAAGAGGTTATGTCCCAATAAACCCATCATAAGTTGAAAACACTTTGAGTGGAAAATGCATGTAATACGCCTACCCTTCCGAACATCACAGCTTAGCCTAGCCCACCTCAAATGTGCTCAGAACACTTAACAGTAACCTGCAATGGGGCAACATCATCTCACACAAAGACTATTTTATCATCAAGTCTCAAATACCTCATGTAATTTATTGAATGCTGCACTGAAAGTAGCAAACAGAAAAACTGTATGGGCACAGAATGGTCATCAGGTATCCCATGTTCAGGCACACGGTTGGCAGGGACCTGCATGCAACTGGCTGCCACCGCCCAGAAAGACGGCATCACACCACATATCGCTAGCTTGGGAAGAGATCAAAATGCAAAATTCGAAGTATGATTTCTACTGAGTGCATATCGCTGTCGCACCTTAAGGTAAAAAAATCTCAAGTCAAACCATCGTTAAATCAGGGACCATCTGTACGTTATGACATTTTAATAAAGTATAACTCCCTGACTTAAAAATCTTTCATTATTTCCCATTACTTTAGGATAAAGAAAAAGAGCTTCCTTCCTAAGTGGTCTCCTTGCCATGTCCCTTCCCTGCCCTCCACCCCCTATCATCTCGTTCAGCACAAAAGCCAGAATGAACTGTTTCAATGGGAATTAAATCATGGCACTCCTCTGCTCAGAACCTGCTAAAAGTTTCTTATTTCTTTTTAAAGAGTCTTAATAGTGGCCTAGGAGATTCTACAAAATTGTACACCACACACACACTCTCTCTGATCTCGTCTCCTACTACCCCCCTCTTAATTACTTGGATTGTACTGGCCACCTTGCTGTTCTTTGAGCATTGCAATTATGATCTCACCCCTGGGCCTTTGCATTTGCTCTTCCCTTTGCCTGCTTTGCCTATAGGTATCCCCCTGATTTTCTCTCTCAAATTTACTTGGGTCTCTGCTCAAAACCACCTTGTAAGAAAGGTTATGTCTTAGTATGCTATATATATGGTAACTGGACTTCAACCTGCTTTCCTTGTCCATTTCATTATTCTCCAGAATATTAAGAATAGTAATCTCTGACATACAAGAAAAATACTTATTGTCTGCCCCCTTCCCAAGGATATTGTTCCCTGTTGAGTGGAGAATACATGGAACAATTAGTTGCAGGTTTATTAGCAGACCTTCAATTGGTATTTGCTAAAAGAATAAATAAAATTCACAATAGAAGCTACCATGTTGTGCAGGCACAGATTGCTGTCTAAACCTTTATTCTCACCTCACAGTTCTCCATTTCAGCTATTCTGACTTCCTTCAAGTTCTTGAAACACACCATTCTCTTTTTGATCTCAAGATTTCTGTCCATACTTTTCTCTATGCTTGGATGCCCTTCCTCAGTTCCCTTCCCTGGCTGGTCCTTACTTACCCCTTCGAGCTGAGCCTAAATGTTACTTTGTCAGAGAATCTTTTCCTAATAAGCCCCACGTTATTCAATAAAACGTCTCTTTTGTGTTCTTCATGAACTTGGTTTCCATCAATGGATTATCTTGAGAATTTTCATCTTTTAAAAAAATTTTTTTTACATTTATTATTTTTGAGAGACAGAGAGAAACAGAGCACTAGTCAGGGAGGGTTAGAGAGAGAGAGGGAGACACAAAATCTGAAGTAGGCTGCAGGCTCTGAGCTGTCAGCACAGAGCCCGACGCGGGGCTTGAACTCACAGACAGTGAGATCATGACCTGAGCCGAAGTCAGATGCTTAACTGACTGAGCCACCCAGGCGTCCTGAGAATTTTCATCTTATGCTTATGTTTTCTACTTAACCACACATTCTGTAAAAGGTTTGCCTTACTCATCAATGTATCTTCAAAAACTAGAAAATGGTTGGCACATAGGCATTTGGAAAAAAAATTAAATGAATAACTGAAGGGAGTGTATTTGACAGAAAAGAATTTAAAATAAGCCAGTTCCTGCTTTATAGCCTAATCACTCAGACTTGGGTAAAGTGGAGTTAGCTTTTCCTTCTACTCTTTAACTGTGGGAATGACCAGTGTTATCATTCTGTGCATCACTGGGAACCAGCTTCCTAAATAAAAATATACACATTTCATAGGAAAAGACTCAATTTTATAAACAACAGAGTCAGATTCATATTGTAGGGAAATGTGGGCATCATTTCAGTGTTTAGAGCCTCTTAGCCATATGTATAGAAACTAGGAATTATTGCAGTTAAAATGGAAGAAAACATTCACGTGGGTGGAATATCAACAAACAGTCTGTGGGATGCTGTGGCTGACCCCAAGGACTCCCCACTAGGCAGAATCACCGTTGAGAATTCACCATGGTCCTTGGTCTCATAGGTATGAAAAGAGGATTTCATAAGTAAACACAAAAAGACTCTTAGAGACAAGCTTATCTCAGCTAGATTAACTTGAAGCTGATAGGTGAATGACAAAGCCAAGTAATTAATTTACAGACAGGGAATATTACTTTCTGGGGACTAAGGTGCTGCTTAGTTCTTAGAAGTTCTTGAACAGGATTTTTTCCAGGTGAGATGAAGTGTTAAATCAAAGGACTGCTCAGTAATCGGAGAACCAGAATAGGGTGTGGTCAAAGGTCTTGAGGATGGATCATCCGGAACTTACAAGGTGTCTGGTCTCTGTTCTTGCATCCTGAATTGTGCAGGCACTTGTACCCTTGGAAGCCAACTTGCTATATGGCTGCTCCCTTTAGATGATGTATGCTGACTGCAGATGTGACAATTTCACTAATTAAGTGATATTCTAGTATGTTCCCATGGAACTAGAAAACATTTTGCTAAGTGTTGTTTTCGAGCCATTTAATTCTCACAGGACAACCTTATTTCCCTTTCCTCTAAGTACTCGGGGAGGCCTCATTGCTCCATCCTAAAGGCTTGGGACTACATGGAAATAAATTACTCTTACCCCCTCCTAAGGCAATGAAAGTGTGCATAACTCACTAGCTACTACAAGGATATTTCTGAACATTTCTGTTCTATATTAACAGTTTCCTACTCTAATGGGGAAAATTGCTCAGAAGCCTCTGTGTTCATTCTGAATAATGGCTGGAAGAGAACCCAGGTTATAGTCAGGAAGGCTGAGATATGGATTAGAGCAAGCATGTGTGTCAAACCTCTGCACTCACATTCAGCTTCTCCCACAAAAACAGATTCATTCGATTGTTTCCTTGAAATGGGAAGAGATTAGGTGGTAAAGCATGAGTGTGTGTGTGTGTGTGTGTGTGTGTGTGTGTATGGGTGCACGTGCACATACATGTGTGTATGTACCATGTGATCACTTCTCTTCTCTTGTGACCTGTGGGTCACAAGGCACTGCCTCCCTCCCCATTGTCATGCTGTCATTCCGGATGCAAAGAAACCCCTGGTTCCACAGTATTGACCTTCCTAGCTGAGGATGACTAGTAAGAAATTTAAGGCCTCTTTCAGTGGGTGGAAAAGAGGGAGTCCCTGCTCTGACATTGGATTTGGCCAAGGAAACAGCCTTCCTATACCTCCTGGTTTAGCTCTAGGCTATTCCTCTTTCAGAGGAATGCTATCACAAATGGTCCGAGAAACACCACACAGAGGCTCTGTCTCTGCCCTTGCAAAGGGACAGTGGCTGACCAGGGCATTTTAAAGCCTTTATGTGGTACCTCCTGAGTCAGACTGAATAGCTCTCAGCTGAAATTGCCAATGGATAAAAGCTCTCTTTAGAAATGGCCCTTTGATGAAAAGTTTTGGAATTCTTAGTATTATAACCCTTCAGCCAAATCCCATTATGTTCTATTTCTTCCTTTGAACTACAGGGAACTACAGAGGTAAAGCCCTTCTAGAGAGAAGGGAGGGGAAGTTTGCTGTGAAGGGGAGAGAAATGACTTAGTGTTCTATCTTTGCAAAAAAAAAGTTTAGTTTTTAACAGAGGTGTCTATGAAATGAAAGCAGCCCTTAGGGGGAAAGTTCAGATGCCACTGTGATTGGGGACTTGGCTATGATGGTAGCCTCTCCAAGAAGCAGGTGTGGAAGACCCTATGGTCACACGCCGTTAAAGCTCAGGCCAAGCTCGGAGTGATAAGATCAGGCAATCAGCAATTAGACGGTGCTGGAGATGTCTCTCATTGCTCCTCTCAAAATAACCCTTATTAATTTTCCCAATTGTGACTATAGGCCCTTCACTGTTCTTTTTTCCCCTTATTTACCATTTTATTAAGCATCTCCTTGCATTCTATCTTCAGAGAGGTTTAACAGTCACTAATCGGGTAATTGTCACATCACTGCAAGGAAATTCACTACCAATGTCAACAGATGCCAGAAGAAGGAAATGGGGGCATGGAGAGGTTAAGTGAATTGCCCAAATTCACTTAAGCCAGTAACAAGAGCAGAGGGTGAACACTCTTCGCATATGATTCCTTGTCTGTGATGAACCCTGGGAATGGGTAGTCGCTTTAATTTAAATTTTTACTTTGAGTGATTTTTTGGTCACATTTGTTATCCAGTTTTTCTCCATTTTCCAGATGAGTAAGAGTCTTACAGAGGCTTGTATAATTATCTTCGGAGCAGGTGCATTTCCAGTCATCATATTCAGAACAAGGCACATTTTAGAAATTACTGCTGGAAAGTACTAGTATTGCAAAAAAAATTGCAGAGATACGGCTTCAGTAGTAATTTTTTTATACCTCTCTGCATTGCCAAAAGATGCATACGTATCCCGAAACCACTATCACAAGAAAAGTGCACACAGAAAACACTTGCACACACACATTTGAAAATCACACACACACACACACACACACACACGATTCCTTCATCCTAAGCCTCTGATGTCTTGACTCTACACTGAGTTAATAGATTATGGGAAGATTCTGATATTAACTTCAGATGTAAAACTAGAAACTTTAGTTCCCAAACCCAGCATTTTGTAATATTTTCAATAAATATACTGCAAAGAAAAGTCATCTTCTAATTTTTTTTTTTGTAGGCCCTGTTTCTTCCTTTGGGAAACATGACACGAGTTCATGGAGTCAGAGGTGGCTAATAAGTAACAGTTCCATAACACTGACATTACCAGTCAATGAAATCTTTAAAAAAATAAGAAGTTAAGCTCTCCCATGATGTTTTATCTATTTTTAACTCAGGCAGAAAGAATGGACAAGGAATTACAATAGTTGCAAGGTCTTCAATAAACCAAAAATTGTACCATCTTAAGACCCCTTTAACTTTCCAACTCTCATGACATATTGGTTCCCCAAATAACTCCTGTAAAGGATTAAATAAAACAGGTTTAAAATGAAATTTGGAATTAAACCTATTCAAATAGGAGAAAAAATTAAAACAGAAAAGGAGTTTATTATATTCTATCTAAAAATAAGCGTGAGCCAAGCACATGAGCCTGGGATAAAGTGGCGGATATGAACTCAATTAATCTAAGCTAGCCTGTGGATATGGCCCTTATTTGAGAACGAAAGATAAGGAGTGGCTAACCGGTAGGTGGAAGGGAGGAGTGGAATGGACGGAGAAGAAGCAGCATGTCTGAAGGTCAGAGGAGAGAAAGAGTAACATAAGGATGGAAGACATTCAGTGTTGCTGGTGTACTAAGTGTGAGTAAAAGGTGAAGAGAGAGACATACAAAAGGCAAGAAAAAAGGGAGGCAGGAGCCAGACCCATAAGCACAAAGCGCTCTAGTCCTGGAGAATTAGTTGACTGGGATGTTACCACATTCCGTTCTAACTCATCAGACTGATTACAAGCATTTATTTTTTTGATTTATTAAAAAATTCAAATATTTTAATACATTTATAGAAATACATATGAATTGATTACTATATAATTTCATTTTTTCGACAAATATTTGTTGGCTGTGTGCTATGTGCTTGACACTGATTTAGACCTGAGAGATAACAGCAGTAAATAAGACACAAAAGATCTTTTTCTCACGAAGTATGTTTGTGTGTGTTCACACGTGCGTTTGTTTGATGTTTATACAGACCATGGACTCTAAAATGTTACACTGCACTATATTTATTTAGAACCCAACATTCAAATGAAATCGCAGGGATATATTATTCAAAGAAAAAAAATAAACCTAAAACAGGAAAACACTATAGTAATAATTATGCTCTATCGGCAAGTGATTTAGGGAAAAATGAGTAAGATAGACAAAGGAGACTGAGCAAGTTGAGTGATGAATGAGACGATATTAAAATTTCTGGCAGAGAACATAGGTCATGCTAAACACAGAAAGGAGAGATTCATTTTGGTACATAAAAATGTGGCATCTCCATTCATAGGAACTACTCCCTGCATTTGCTCTATTACAAAGCTATTAACTTCTATTAAAATAAAAATTAAATTCTCAAGCTGAAAGAAGCTTATGGAATTAATTATGATGATATGTGAAGGGAAAAGAGGGGGTGTTTCTATGGGGCTGCAAATGTATGAGAGAAAATGGATAGAATGGAAGAAACATCTCCGCGTGTGGTTTGTAAAAGACTTTCCAGGAGGAATTATTCAGATATTTGAAAAATGGAGTAAGTTTGGTTTTTACATATAAGTTTCCTCAGGTAATTTCATGTAAATTGTAAAAATAACCTTCCCACAATTCTTTGGGTGTTTCCAACAGGACACCCTCCCTACGGGGATTTGTGAGCAGGGTGTGGAAATTTTTCTGATGGAATGATCCCAGAGGATCATGCTTCACAATGAAATGAAAATGAACCCTCTAAGTGGCTTTCAATCAAACAAGAAAAAATGAAGCAAAAATGTGTGACACAAAGTATTATAGATAGCACTCGGAGATTTCTAAAACGAACTCTAAACTCAAATCATCAAGGGCAACATATGAATGCTGATTATGAAAATTTGTTCCCTTTTTCCAGGCACACATTCGCTGGCTGCTCCTTCACTTTGCTCCTTGTTTATTTGTTTGCCAGAAAGACAGATCAACTAATCATAAACAATGGGGGAAATGGCAATTTAAAAGCAATAAAGTAAAAAAAAATCATGAAAAGAGGAATTGAAATCAAAAGATGAATGTTTATAATATAGTACAGGGCAGGGGGCAATCCAGGCAGGCTCGATCAGACACAGGGCAATGAGAGTGACTTTATTAAAGTCTTCAAAAAGTCTTTGGGGCCTTCAACACAAAGAAGTCACCAGAGGCCTAAATGTGTTGTATGCCATGACTCTAGAATTGAATCTTACACCAATAGGCTGTAGCTTATTAACAATGCAGACATTGGCCCAACTGTCATGCTATTTTGCTGAAGAGTATATAAAACTCTCATGTGACACACAATAGGTAGAAATGGGACTATAGGGATGTTCAAACCACATACACGATAATCATTACTCCCAGTAACATTAACTTTGTAGGTACTTTATAAAGACGAATTTAATTTTCAGGACTTTATAAGAAGCATAAAACCCTAACAGCACTTAAGAATGTTCAAGCTTCTCATAGTATAGACTTCAAGTATGAGCAAAAATTACTCAAGGTTTTAGGGCGGTCTCCAAACCTTAGAACAAACACTCCATGAGATCTTTAATGTCATTACAAAGCAAAAAAAAAAGTCTAAGTTTATAAGTTCTCATCTGAAACACCCTAACGCAGTGAAGTACGTGCTGGTTGATTTATCCCTCCTAGAAGAATGAAAGGTTGCATTGGACCCGGTGAGATTTTAACCTGTGATCCTAGAGAATCTTCCAGAGCTTCAAACCTCAAGTTTGATGTGTAACCTACTGGTTTAAAGGGACCTACACATTAGTACTGTAGAGTCTAACATAGTGGGTGGGTACATCAGAGATAAGGAAGAGCAATTTAGTCAGCAAGACACCTATATTCCCTGTTCTAATCATAAAAAAAAAAAAAAAAATGATCTTTCCAAGAGCTACCACAAGGAGCATTTCGATACGCACCGAGTGAAAGCAAATCCTGTTGCTGGAATTTTCCTTTATGGTTCTTCAGCCTCAATTTAGAAAAGGAGCTCAATTATTTCTGAAAATAATGCCTTCTTTTATTAGTAAAGTGTTCGAGATGTACATTATGCTCAAATCCGTGTGATGTTATTGTTGAATATACATCACTTATTTATCTTGATTTAATTAATATTCCTCAGTATCACACTTAATTATTATGTGATTCAGACAGATAAATGACATTCTCTGAAATACAAATCAACATACTGACTGACACTTGATGAACTGCTATAGCATGAGTCCTTATTAAGGAGAGTGTTTACAAACCACATTCCCACCGGTCACCACTCCACAGCCCTGTTTCACCAAGAGGCCAAAATCCCAGTAGCAGAGGAGACTTTCCTACTTTCTTCCTTTCCTGGCTGCTGTTTCTGAGCCAAGCCTTTCTCAATATGGTATTTTTCACACATTACACTTATATGTTATTTTCTTTTGTGAAAGGGAGTGAGAGAGAAGAGGGTGTGAAGGTGTGGTGGGAGGTATTTTCAGAAAGTAAAACAAAAACAAAAACAAAACCAATCTTTTTGGACTATTATGTAAATTTCAATATAACCAAGTTTTCCTAATCAGAAGCAGTATCAATGTCTGTGATTATTTACTGGTTACATTCTTTTTTTTTTTTTTTTCCAGCCACTGTTACCAATTTCTGCCCAAACGATTACATTTGCTTTGGAGTTAATCCAGTTTGGATTTGCCAAACAGACAGCTGAAAACAAAACAAGAAATAAAAAACAAACCAGAGAGCTTAAAAAAAAAAAAAAAACCTATATAACATATAAAATCTAAATATTTTCTTTATGAAATCAATTTATCTTGTCTTTATTTTTTTCCCTTTAAAAAAATGGTTATTTATTTTGAGAGGGAACATTTGTGGAGGAGGGGAAGAAGGGAGGGGGACAGAAAATCTGAAGCAGGCTTTACACTGACAGCAGAGAACCCCGTCACGAGATCATGACCTGAGCCAAAGTTGGACTCTTAACCAACTGAGCCACCAGGGTACCCTTATTTTCTCCCCTTCTTGTCTCTGTTCTTCCTCTACAATCTTACGCTCCTGGAGAAAATGAGTTCACGTTTAAAATTATGGTTTTTATATTGCTATTAATACCAGGAATTAAAGAAAGAAAATTTTACTAATATTTAATATGTAGAATATCCTCTCGTTTCCCAACTCTCCTTACAAAATGGAATTGAGTGAGTCTCAGAAAGGAACAGCTGACACATCTATACAATTCACTGAGAAAACATTTCGAGAGAAGTTTCTACTTCACATCTTGGCTGATTTCACTACCTGGCGACAAGACATACCACTTAAAATGCGTATTGGGGAAATAAAATTCTTTCTCCTATGCTTACGATGGCATATTATCTACCATACTGAGGACTGACAGATTAACTATAGGATGCCCAGTTAAATCTGAATTTTACATAAAGAAGAAATGTTTCTGGTATAACTGTGCGTTTCAAGCATTACATAGGACTTACACTAAAAATTAGTATTTATAATTTGAAATTCAAATTTAACTCGGTGTCCTATACTTTTATTTGCCAAATCTAGTAACTCTCACTGCACACAAAAATGAAATAAAAAAGTGTGGATGATTTGCACTATGAGCAATGGTTTTTGATCGTGCAGGTTTGTGGGGAGTTTTCATCTATAATTTGAATAAACTGCTGCTGGAGACTTGGATTAAACAAACTGCTTCAATTATTGACACTTATCTTGATGACTACCCAAGTATGGGGGTTTCTTCTCTAAATCTGAAGGATTGTTATTTTGATCCTGTATCCATGTCTGTTGGCCCTTCTAGTAAAACTCAAATTTACATTTTAATAGTACTGGCCAGACACAGCTATTATCACAGAAAATGTGTTAGGACTACAAAGTGTCTGGATTTCTCAAAATTTCTACTTGGCTCTTCCATCACTACCAAAATGGGAATTTTGTTGGAAAGGAAGGGATGTATCCTAGAGCACAGATGTCAGAAACTAGCTGAAAGGGAAATAAGTCAGTCAGAGAAAGACAAATATCATATGATTTCACTCATATGTGTAATTTGAGAATCGAAACAGATGAGTATAGGGGGGGAAGGGAGTGAAAAATAAGATAAAAACAGAGAGGGAGGCAAACCATAGAGCCTCTTAAATACATAGAACAAACCAAGAGTTGTTGGAGGGGAGGGGAGTCGGGGGAAGGGTTGAATGGGTGATGGGCATTAAAGAGGGCACTTGTTGGGACGAACACTGGGTATTACATGTAATAATTTTACTCCTGAAATCATTATGCTATATGTTAACTAACTTGTATTTATTTTTTTTTAATTTAAAAAATTAAAAAAAAAAAAAGAAACAAGCTGAAAAGGGAAGTTAGCAGCCTACTCCTGTCTCCTGTGGTTTTCATCTTTACTCTTCCCACAGTGTTGACTTTAGTCTTTGTTTTTTTGTGGATTCTTGTCGGCTCCTCCTTCCACATGATAAAACAAAGGCACCCCAAAATTCTAATTGCACATGTACAGGTACACTCACAACCAAAGACTACAAATCATTTCCAATTCCCTAAGAATAAGAAATCTTACTGTCTCAACATGGAACAGATGTTTTGTGTTAACGAGCTATGATCAGGACTGGTGTTACCCAGTATAGGGCTAGCTGATGGTGGTACTCTTGGAGAGTAGCACCTGTAAAAAGAAAAAGAAAATCTGGTCATTAGTATGTGGGCTAGAAAGACGCCTTGATAGGTACCAATCACAGGTACTAAGGAAGAGAAGTTCTTAAGTAAAAGGAGATTCAAAATAAATTTTACAGCCTACAATGAAGTCACACTTGGGTCAGTTAGAGCTACTGAGGATTTGGGAATAAGGATACAACAAACACAGGTGAAGACAAACCAAGGGAAACTTGGTCTTACACAAGAAATGTCAAATTAAAAGTTCACTTTAAATGTTTTTTTTTTAACTTTGAGGAAAACAAACAAACAAAAACCCCCAACCATGTAGGAAATCATCAACGGGAAAAAGAGTATGCTAAGTGCTCTGAAGTTGTTTTAAAAACAGGAGTGAGGCAAAAATAAACTCAAAATGGATGAAATACCTAAATGTAAGACAGGAAGCCACCAAAATCCTTGAGGAGAAAGCAGGCAAAAACCTCTTTGATCTTGGCCACAGCAACTTCTTACTCAATACGTCTCCAGAGGCAAGGGAAACAAAAGCAAAAATGAACTACTGGGGCCTCATCAAAATAAAGTGTTCTGCACAGAGAAGGAAACAATCAGCAAAACTAAAAGACAACGGACAGAATGGGAGAAGATATTTGCAAACGACATATCAGATAAAGCGTTAGTATCCAAAATCTACAAAGAACTCAACACCCAAAAAATGAATAATCCAGTGAAGAAATGGGCAAAAGACATGAACAGACACTTCTCCAAAGAAGACATCTACATGGCCAACCGACACATGAAAAAATGCTCAACATCACTCATCATCAGGCAAACACAAATCAAAACCACAATGAGATACCACCTTACACCTGTCAGAATGGCTAACATTAACAACTCAGGCAACAACAGATGTTGGTGAGGATCAGGAGAAAGAAGAGCTCTTTTGCATTGTTGGTGGGAATGCAAGCTGGTCCAGCCACTCTGGAAAACAGTATGGAGGTTCCTCAAAAACTAAAAATAGAACTACCCTACGACCCAGCAATTGCACTACTAGGTATTTATCCAAGGGATACAGGTGTGCTGTTTCAAAGAGACAACATGCACCCCTGTGTTTAGAGCAGCACTATCAACAATAGCCAAAGTATGGAAAGAGCCCAAATGTCCCTCGATGGATGAATGGATAAAGAAGATGTGGTGTATATATATATACAATGGAGTATTACTTGGCAATCAAAAAGAATGAAATCTTGCCATTTGCAACTAGGTGGATAGAACTGAAGGGTATTATGCTAGGTGAAATTAGTCAGAGAAAGACAAAAATCATATGACTTCATTCATATGAGGACTTTAAAAGACAAAACAGATGAACATAAGGGAAAGGAAACAAAAATAATATAAAAACAGGGAGGGAGACAAAACAGAAAAGACTCATAAATATGGAGAACAAACTGAGGGTTACAGGAGGGGTTGTGGGAGGGGGATGGGCTAAATGGGTAAGAGGCACTAAGGAATCTACTCCTGAAATCGTTGTTGCACTATATGCTAACTAATTTGGATGTAAATTAAAAAAAAATTAAAAATTCAATTAAAAATAAATAAAAAATAAAATCAGGAGTGAGGGAGAGTATAAGGATTTTCTACTTTTAGATTCAGGTATTTGTTCACAGCAGTATTGTTTGGAAAGGTTTTGTTCAAAAAAATTAATGATAATTTTCTTTAATATGTTTTAGAAGAAAAACCAGCTATTAACTCATTGGTTTGTTTAGAAGTACAATACAATAGTTTTATTTTACTAAACTTTGGTGGAGATTTTTGGTACCTGTAGACCTAGCACTCATGTGAAGTTGCTATTTAAAATCTTAAGAGAGTCTGCTCTCTCCAATGCCTTCTAATTCTTCTAGGAGCTTTCATTAATAATATCCAAAGGCAACTATAGCAAGTTAAAGGAAAGATAAATTGAATTGAAAATTTTAAGGTGATACTAACTACTCTTGAAATAAATTTTAGGTTTATGGAGGCAAACTGAATACATTTAACGCTAATCATGTGTCAATCATATTTAATGACAATCACAGACACTGTTCTAGGCACTTGATGCTTGGGACAGTTAAATATATATTATTTCTCCTCTCTCTATTGCACTTCTCAGATATTGCATTTTTTTTCTTTTTTACCACTTGAAGGTTTGCCCTGCCCCTTCATGGAGCAAGTCTATCGGCACCATTTTTCCAACAGCATTTGCTCACTTTGTGTCCTCTGTGTCACATTTTAGTAATTCTCCCAGTACTTCCAACTTTTTCATTATTATCATATTTGAATGGCTGCAATCTCATGATAAAACTTTAAGGGATGAGGAGTTGCTTCTTATGAATAAGCAGAGAAAGTGGTTTCCTGAGATGGAATCTACTCCCGTGAAGATGCTGTGAAGATTGTTGAAATGACAACAAAGGATTCGGAATATTGCATAAACTTAGTCAATAAAGCAGCAGCAGGGTTTGAGAGGATTGACTCCAATTTTGAAAGAAGTTCTATTGTGGGTAAAACGCTATCAAACAGTATCACATGCTACAGAGAATTGTTCCTAAAAGAAAGAGTCGATCCATGCGGCAAACTTCATTGCCGTCTTATTTTAAGAAATTGCCACAATCAGGAATTAAAGCAGGCACTTGTCGTGATGAGCACCGGGTGTTGTATGGAATTGTCGAATCACTATATTGTACACCTGAAACTGGAGAACACTATATGTTAACCAACTGGAGTTAAAATAAAAACTTAATTAAAAACTAGATAGAACCTGCCTCAAGCACCCCAAACCTTCAACCACCACCACCCTGATCATTCAGCAACCACCAACATCAAGGTAAGACCCTCCCCCAGCAAAGATTATGACTTGCTGAAACCTCAGGTGATAGTTAGCATTTTTAGCAATATAATGTTCTTTAATTAAGGTATATACATTGTGTTTTTGTTTTTTTAGCTATAATGCTATTGCACACTTATCAGACTACAGTAGTGTGCAAACATAACTCTTACACGTGCTTGGGAAACCAAATAAATTCACTTGGCTTCCTTTATTACAATGTTTGCTTCATTGTGTGGTCTGGAACCAAACCTGCAAGATCTCAGAGACGTGCTTGCATTACCTTAAATATTAAGGCATTTAAACCTCCAAACAATGCTTTGCGGTAGATGCTATTATCATTCTATTCTTTCAGGTAAAGAAACGGATGCACAGAGAAGTTAGATTTTTCTGTGGACACAGTGGTGGAATCAGGGTTTGATTCCAGGCAGTGTAGCCGTTTGGTCTGTGCTCCTTAGCTAGTACTACCACCTGCTCTCACTCAGCTAAGACATTGGCACATTGGATAAATCACACAGTATTTTTAAAGAGCAATAGCTAAGTATTAATATGGTTGTTCATGCTCCAAAATAGCCATTAGGCTTATTTGTTTTGAATACATGATGTACCCCTATTTATGACATACTTCTTCTTTTATGTTCTTTTACCTTTAAATACATATTTATTGTAGTAAACAAAGTGTAGCACGGAAAAGAAAAAATTCTGCAAACCTAAAATAATTCTGAATGAATGTGTTCCAAATTCATTCTTAAGAAATCATACAAGGGAAAAGTATAAATAATTTCAGAAGTCCTTACAATCATTTACTTAAAATGAATATTAGAGAAATATTGTAGTAGGTTAATAGCACTCTTATAAAAGCTGTTTTCTCAATTTGATTTCTCCTTAATTAAGGGCTGGTGATATTTATGCTAATAAAAGTATCTGGTATATGACTGGGAGATTCTTTTTAACATGAAAAATTATACAGCCTGACAGTGTTCCAAGAAATAATCGCTTTAATAATGATAGAAAAAAGCCTGGTTATTAAAAATAGCATAAAATAAAACTGTTCTTTATTTTGGCAGCAGCCTCAAAATCATCAATTATATTTCAAATTCACTGTAAGTTATAAAACTATCTTGTAATAAGTTTGTCTGAGTCATTACATAATTTCTATAAACTTTAACCCCCTTATCCACCTCCCCCAAGCTTTAATAAAACAGGCAAATATACATCTCAATGGCAGATTAAGGCTTTTTGGTAGCTAAACCTAATTAAAATGGCAACATTCCAATGGTTTCTTTACCAGGGAGCAAGGACATCTGTAAGGGATAAAAAGATACCAAGCATTTTGATGCATTTGTTTCCAGTGTTTAAATGTGGCAACAGAAAACAGGGATTGATATTGGCTAAGCTACAAGCAACATTTGAGTTAGATGTTTAAAAAGAGCACAGGAAATCAAAGCAGTTAAATGAATTTTTATTTTAGGTTGTTGTTTTGCCTGCTATTTCTGCCTATTTGCATAGAATTCCCCCAAATGTGTCCCAGCATATTATAGACCCTTGTGGAAATTTTTTATACAGAGAGAAGTTCTACAGGAAAGAAACTGGTTCAACTTTAATTAACCCAGCATTTCTCAAGCTCACTGACCATGAAATACTTTTCTTTTTTTCTCGTTCCCAGCATCAACTTCCTTCCCCTCTTTGAGCAGCGTTTGGGAAGAGTCGCTCTAGCTTCCCATTCCACGGCATTTTAGAATGCCATTATTAGTCCCAAGTGTTTTAAGTGCTTTTTGTGCCTTCAAATTATTTCACAGTGGTCATATATATTCTATGTATTAAGATGCCACTCCAAGTTCCAAGACAGAGATGCACTGAGAGAGGAAATACGACTTTCCATGCCATTAAGAGGACATGTCATAGCTCTTACAAAAGCCGCTCATTTGTGTTACACTGACTTGTGTAAATCCCTCCTCCCGCATCTCCAATTATTGACTGAAAACATTATGAGGCTCCAGATTCATTTCATAGGCTATCTTAATACCTAGCAATACATCTAGAGTAGAGGAATCTGCCAATGAATATTTACTGAATCATGTTAAAGAACTGAGATTTCCTCAGCCTTTTTATTATTATTCTGTAGCTCCTCAAACCCTTGGAATTGCACTAGCTGAAAACTGGCCCTGACTTTTTTTTTTAACTTTGTGTTCATGATGGGTTTAGGAACAGGTGCACTAACCATGAACTCAGGTATACAAATGAGATAGGCAGTACACATAAGTCAAGCATTTTTTAGTTCACAATTTGACTCATATACATAATAAAATTGAGAAAGTGAACAGTACTTTTTCTGATGTTCTTAGTCATTTTTAATTGTGTTTGGTAAAGAATGAGACATACATTTTTTAAATAAGTATTATCAACTGGTTGGTAGATTTTCTTCTAATTTCATCATTTTAAAAATCCAAAGATTTTAAAACCATGCGAGAAAGATATGGAGACACTGCTAGGGGTCATTTTTCTTGGGAACAAATATTTCAAATGAACAAACTTTACTTAGCAGAAATACTGTGAGCAGAAGTTTATTTTTTTCTCAGATTACACTTTTCACTTGCCGTGTGGCACAAGATGAACAAACAGAAGGTTAGAAGTGCAGGATTGGGAAAAGGTTTTCTTACACACATAGTGTAGCTTGTGCCTCAAGCTAGTCAAATGCTGTTCCAACATGCACATAATGAATATGTTCTTTAATGTAGTCATATTCCTTTTCTTGTAGAAACTTTTATTCTAGACACCATTCCCTGAAAATAAAAATAAAACTCAGCATTCATTCAGTGCTAAAGGAAAACAGTTATTTAGTAGAAATAATGTAAAATTTGACACCTGATATTTATTTACTGGTGCCTGTTATTTTTGATATATCTTAACAGTTGAAAAGTCTGACATTTTCTATGTACCTCAGCCTTGAACAAGCTTAGCAGGATGAAATTCTAAGTTTCAACTAAGTACTGTAAGTGAAAACTACCCAACCAAGTGTTCTGAACATCTGCTGTTTAGGAGTACCAACACTAATAATCAGAGTTGTTAAACATTTTAAGTTCGAAATTTCAAAATTTCACAAAATATCCACTTTCGGATTAAATATTTAGTTACCTTTTTCCTTTTCTTTAGGCACATATTTTTCATTATTTTGACTTTGGCATACAGTTTTACAGTACAGTAAATAAAATCACAATGCATTAGAAATTTTTTACACTGACATTTATAGGCCAAAGTATAATGATTAGCTCTTGGTTAAAGAAATAAAAACCACTCTGGGTGTGTCCAGCAGAAAGGATTTAGTACAGGGGATTAGCATTGTAAAGATGCAGAAAAGCCTGTCTGTCTCCTACCTTCCTCCTCTAAAAGGTATCAGGCAAGGGCAGTGATGTTCCCTGCTGGAGGATGGTATCAGGTAACATGAAGTTAGGGTAGTCTGATGGTAGCCAGTAATGCCAATCTGCAGGAAGTTCCCATGAGGACAGCATGTTGGAGCAGGATGGCAAGACTGTCCCAGAGGCAGTCAGTAATGGCAGTCTACAAAATGCTGATTGTGTTGGGGAAAGAAAGTCAGTCAGGTAGGGTTGGTTGTGGTTAGCCATATTAAGGGAACTGAGCAACTAAGCAAATGTATTGAGAATAATGGAAGGAGATTTCTCACCGAAGGAGAAGGAAAGTACAAATATAGAAATGAGGAAAGCTGAAATAATCCCTGTAGTATTAATCTGAAATTGGACCTATTGGTATAAATTCCTGGTTTTTAAGATACACAGATAGATGGGGCACTTGAATGGCTCGTTTGGTTAAACATCCAACTTCGGATCAGGTCATGGTCTCACAGTTTTTGGGTTTGAGCCCCGCATCGGGTTCTGTGCTGACAGCTCAGAGCCTGGAGCCTGCTTCGGATTCTGTGTCTCCCTCTCTCTCTGCCCCTCCCCTGCTCACACTCTGTCTCTGTCTCTCTCTCAAAAATAAATAAACATTAAAAAATTTTTTTAAAAGATACACAGATAGATGACAGACAGTTGATAGATAGATAAGTGATGACTAGATGATAGATCTGTAAAAACAGACAAAAGGGTGTGTTTGAGTGTGTGAGTGTGTGTGGTGTGGATGTACATGCATATGCATACATATATATACTTCCAAATTCTGCCTGATGAGAGATTTTGGATACAGCAACACCCCAGGAGCAATGACCATGTTAACTTAAGCTAATATAAATAAGTAGCAAAATACTCAGAGAATGAACAAGGTTTGAAGGCAAGTTGGATAAAGAAACCAATTTGAAAGGGCTCCCACTGGCCAAATAAGAAGTAGAAGCATCAAAGAAAATAATGATATTAATGGATTTTAACCCACTGAATAAAATAGAAATCCTCGAATCCATATGGGTAAGTAAATGGAGGGAAGAAAAATCTGTCCTTTAGAGTCATATCAAGCAATGAATGTAGACAAATGATGAATTTAGTGAAATCACTTTGGCAATCATCATAGAACTAATTTGGATAAGTATCAATGAATACTACAACTATTAGGTGAAAGTTGAATGAGAAAAGGGCTATTACTCTAATCTCAAATATTTCTATTAGTAAATAGAATATTTACTAATATTTACATTATTAGTAAAGCAAAAATTTTAAAAATGGGCGCCTGGGTGGCTCAGTCGGTTAAGCAGACAACTTCAGCTCAGGTCATGATCTCATGGTTCATGGGTTTGAGCCCCCACAATTGGGCTCTGTGCTGACAACTGAGAGCCTGGAGCCTGCTTCGGATTCTGTGCCTCCCTCTCTCTCTGCCCCTCCTCTGCTCATGCTCTGTCTCTCAATAATAAACAAACATTGGGAGAAAAAATTTAAATACAGAAGAGACTCCTGGTATTCAAAATTTTAGTCTAGTGATCAAAATGTAAATGACCAGTAATCAATATTGTGTGACAAATCAATATTGTGTGCTACCAGATAGGATGTAAAGAGAAGAACAGTGTGTCACTTCTGTGTTAATCCTGCCCCAAATCCATAACCTGTCAATTACAACATGAAATGTTTCAAGAAGAAACATCAGACAAATCTAACTGACAAACATTCTATAAAATTGCTGCCCTATCATCTTCAAAAATATCAAGGTCATGAAAACGAAAAGACTGAGGCCCTGTTCCAGATTGAAAGAGACTAAAAAGACAACCAGATGCAAACATAATCTTCTTGCCATAAAAGAATATTGGAGTTATTGGTGAGGCTTGAATGGGATTTCTAGGTGAAGAGTACAGAGGAATTTGCTATAATATTTTTACAACATTCTGGAAATTTGAAACTGGTTCAAAATAGAAATTTAAAACAAAAAGCAGTAGAATGACTGGAGAATACAAGTGAAGATGCTGATAAGTTTCAACTTGCAACTAAGCATTTAGAAAGTTGGAAAGCTGTTGCAAAACTGCACATGTGAAAATTCACACATCTGTTAACTACTGTCAGAGAAGCCATAATATGGCTTATGACGATGCTCTTGCTTCCAAATCTCTTGTGAATTATCCTTTTTAGAAGAACTAACCCAGAACACTGCTGGCAAGGGCTTTTGGGAACTGTAGTTCCCAGACTTCAAAACTCTTGTATGTACAGAAAGTGGGTAATGCCAACAATCTGGCATGCAAAGCGTCACAGATCGATTCAGTTAGCACAAGGTTGGCTGTTTTTTTATTATTTATTAACAAACATAGTTTTACCGTTTGAAGGTAAACTCTTTCACTTTTGGGGGCACCTGCATGGTTCAGTCGGTTAAACATCTGACTTCGGCTCAGGTCATGATCTCACAGTTCATGACTTGGAGACCTGCATCAGGCTCTGTGCTGATGGCATGGAGCCTGCTTTGAATTCTCTGTCTCCCTCCCTCTCTCTCTTTGCCCCTCCCTGCTCTCTCTGTCTCAAAAATAAACAAACATTTAAGAACAAAAAAATATTAAAAATAGATTTAAAAAAACCTCTTTCCCTTTTTAAGTGAATTTGCACACGTTTCTATTGTTCAGTATGTTTCTTTGGTTTGCTTTGGTTTAGTTTTGCTTTGTATTTTTTGTGTGCACCCAGTAAAAAGCAGTCTCAACTATATAGATGCTGGGATTCAAAGGTTAACAAGCCAAAGATTTTGGGCCTCTTCCAGGTTGTAGATTTTATGGGGGCTGGAGAGAGAGTAAGCATGTTAGTAAAAAACAGACAGACAAACAAGCAAAAACCAGACAGGGCACTATGAATGAAATACATTAGGTCCTGAGACAGTAGCTGGGAATGAGGGATTAGTCTGTGCAGAAGGGTGAGAATAAGCCATTCACATGAGGCCTTAAAGGAATGGCATTGTGGACAGACAGTGCTGCCAAGGCAAGAGCCCAGAAGTACAGTGAAGAGGTGGCTAGAAAGAAATGCGTGGGGCTAAGGAGTTTGGATACTTCTCAAAGTGCAAAGATAAGGCAATTAAACCAAAAAGTGATATGATTTGATCTCTATTTTAAAATTGTAATTCCAGTAACTTTACAGACAAAGGAGCAGCATAGTGAGTTGGGGAAAGGTACAAGCAGGGAGGAGAGGCTAGTGGGTCATTTTACAAGATGAAATTAGAAAGGATGGTAGGCTCCAAAGATACAGGAAAGGGAAGAGAGGGGAGCTAGAACTGACAGGACAATTTTTTTCCCTGTATTATGTACACAATATTTTTTGATTGCTTGGTTGCTTGGTTTGGTAGTTCAGAACCACATTCTGTATGTTTCACCATGGATACAACTCCCAAATAGGGCGATTC
Organism: Leopardus geoffroyi; assembly: GCF_018350155.1. Lineage (NCBI taxonomy): Eukaryota > Metazoa > Chordata > Mammalia > Carnivora > Felidae > Leopardus > Leopardus geoffroyi. The sequence continues at coordinate 69,650,593 of NC_059328.1, forward strand.
AGTTTTAAGGTTAATGTAATGAACAATCGTTTTTGTCTGCACGGAATCCTATCACCATCTTTTGGTAATAGAACTCAATTTTATTTTACTTTTGTTTACATTACTTTAGTCTTCTTTCCCTATATCACACAGCCTCGGTGCAACCATCCATCACATTATTTCTATCTCCCTCGCCCCATCTCGCCCTTACTAGTGAATGAGACTGTGACCCAATTGAGCCCATTCAGTCTTTGCTGTCCCAACACTATGACTTAGGAGTGAAATGATACAGGGATGTTGGGGAAGTGGAGCTAAGTTTTTCTATTTATTTGTTTGTTTGTTTGTTTGTTTGTTTTTAAGTTTTTCTAATATAAGTTTTCAAACAGACTCTCAGTGAGTTCCCAACACCCTCTGAGATATTATTACTCCTGATCTTTCTTTGGCCAGGTATATCAGGCTTTTTTTTGAATGTATGAGTTTTTCAGTGAAGTGTCCTTCCAATAAATTCCTTCTAAACTTACTCATCCAGACTCAATTTCTGCTGTTTATAGCCAAAGAATCCTAACCCATATAGTAATTTTCCAGGGTTTAGCTACTTCTAATTTGGAGGGACAATTTAAAATTGTCAATTTAAAAAGGAAAAATAGAAAAACATTTTTAAAAGGCAAAAAAAAAAAAATAAAGGAATTTAACTATAACTTTTCATTACTAAAAATCATGTAAAAAAACAATATACAGCTTTCACTTAACTTGAAGAAAATCAAACTAATCTGCATATTATCAAAACATATACAGGGTAATACAGAAGACCTACTAAGAAGCAAGAATCCTTTGCCCCATCTCTCTCCACCCCAGTTCTATTCCTTACAGGAACTTCTTTTAGCCATTGCTGTTTTTAGACTTCTGGTTGCTCTCTTATTTTTACATAATTTGCTAATTCCTGATTTTTTAAACTATAAATATTACCAATCACATTCCTATTACAGCATAGAAAAAATGATTTGCATCAGCACTCTCAGTGTTCACTATATTTTAAAATTATGTACTTATATTGGTTTTACTTATTTTAGCAACTAAAGAGAGATATATCTTGATTGCCCACAATATAAAATGAGGATTTCACTGTCCCTAAAATTTCCCTTCAATTCAGTATCTGTCATCTGTTTATGTACTTTTTTGCATTTTTTTTATTTTTAAAAATTTATTTGAGAGAGAGAGAGAGAGAGAGAGAGAGAGAGAGAGAGAGAATTTTAAGCAGGCTCCACACTCAGCGTGGGGCCCAAAGCAGGACTCAATCCCATGACCCCTGCGATCAGGACCTGAGCCGAAATCAAGAGTGGGATGCTCAACTAACTGAGCCACCCAGGCACCCCTGTACTTTTGCATTTTTAAGGGTAGTGAATTTTACATTGAATTCAGTAAATTTATGGTTCTTGAATTTTGCCCCTGAATTGAATTTAAAAGTTGAAAAGCAATGTACAGTATTTTCATTATGACGACCCTTCCCTTTCTCCATCCCTCCATCCCTTTCTTTTATCCCTCCCTCCCTTTCTTTCCCAAGTTCTTAAACGGCATTTTTCCTTTGTGCTAAACACTGTTCTAGGTGTTGGGGTACAGTGGTAAATATTGTTTATATCAATAGGGACATGCACTATGTTTCTTATCTAATACTTTAATTTTCCTGGAGTTTCTGATTTTTCTTTAAGTTCATTTATTTTGAGAGAAAGAGGGAGGCAGAGAATCCCAAGCAGCTTCTGTGCTGCCATCACAGAACCCGACTTGGGGCTTGAACTCATGAAACCCCGAGATCATGACCCGAACCAAAACTAAGAGTCAGAAGCTTAACCAACTGAGCCACCCAGGTGCCCCTAAAGTTTCTGATTCTTTTACCTACCCACACCAACACATTTTTCTTTTTCTTTGTTTTTGTTTTTCTTTCTTTCTCTTTTTTTTAATTGTTTATCATGTCCTTAGGCATGCATACACTCTCAGCTAACTAATTGCTTCTCTCCAGTTGCCTCAATTTGTTTTTCCATTGAGACATTTCCCCTGAAGTCCTCCACCTTCTTGCACAAATCTAGCTGTTAGCTATTTATCCTCCTGGGATATCCCTAACAAGCCTGCTGATTTAGATAGGTCTCTTATTGGACCCATAACTTTGTTCCTTGTTTAATCACTTACTACATGATAGCACATCTTTCATTAACTTTCTAAGAATGTATGCATGCAACATAAGACACAAGTGTCTAAAATGTCTTTTTCTGGTGCTTATATGTGATTTGAGGATTTGTTTCAATACAGAATTTCTAGATTTAAAATTATTTTTTCTCATAATTTTAAAGGCATTTCTCTAATATTTTCTAGCATCTGATGTTACTGATAATATCTGATACCAGTCTAATTTTTGCTCTTTTTAAAAATAAAGAAATCTTTAATTTCCCTTCCTTTCTTCCTTCCCTCCTTCTGTCTGGAAATTTTCAGAGGTTTCTCTTTATATTTAGTGTCCTGAAATCTATAGTGATATATGTAGCTTATTTTTGAGTCATTTATTTCATTAATAACTTATCATTATAACTTTTCCCATGATCGACATTATCAGGGTACATGTGTTCCTTCTCTTTGAGAATAGTTCCATTCAATATTTGTTTGATAATTAAATTTCTTCTATTTTTTTTTTCAAACTCTGAAACTCTTTATACTTGGATACAGGGCCTACTGGGTAGAACAATTATATCTATATTATTTCTCACTGATCTTGTCTTTTTATTTTAAATTTTAATTGATTTTCCCAACTGTGTATTTTTGCAATTGTACAGATTTATTTTGGAAGTTAGTCACAATTTTAATTTTCTAAGAGTTGTTTTTGTCTGGTGTGTCCTTTTCCATAGTACCTTATTTTTATTTTATGGATGTAATACCTTGACTTTCTCGGAATATGCTAGAGACTTATTTTTTACATTTCTTTTCTGAGGGAGAATCTTCGCAGAAGAAAACTCTGCTTCCTTCAGGGTACATTTTGAATCTATTTTTATCTTGGTCTTTCTTTATGCTACGGGTTTTCTTCACGTGACTGGTAATTCTGGTTCACTAAATGCATCTTTAAGAACGAAGCAGGAAAAAAAATAAATAAATAAATAAAAAGAACGAAGCAGGTGTGAGATGGTTTCAAAATACTGCGCACATTGGCGGGGTTTGTCCACTGGCATGTTGCACTACAAGGGCTGTGCGTAGAGAGGTGACTCTGAGCCTGAAGTGGCTCACTTTCCAGCTGACCAACTATGGTGAGTGTTTATTCTTCCCACACAAATTGTGTGATAGTGTGTGTGTGTGTGTGTGTGTGTGTGTGTGTGTGTGTGTGACAGAGACAGAGAGAGAGAGACCGACAGACCTGTAAGGGAAGGAAGTAAAAGACATTTGTTCTATAAACTGATCATTACTGAGCCTCCGTCCAGCCAGCCCCAGCTTGCATTCTTGCTCTCTCTCCTTTACATAGGCCACATTGCGTCTGAAGCTGCCTGGTTTCTGGGCATCTGCTGGACAGCAGGTCTCATTCCACTGCAGCCCGCATTCCGAGTGTGCTCCAGGCCTCCCCTCCCTGCACAATCAGCTTCCATCAGCCTCCCATCTCCCTGAAATATTCTGAAAATTCCCCTCAGGTGCTGGCTGCTTTTGTGTTCTTTGTTGTGATGGGATGGTATCTTTTAAAATTCCTTCCCTGGCACTATAACAGGGACGGGGGTAAATGAAAAGAAGCTATATTCACACTGCATTCGCCTTCCTGAAGTGGAAGTGAACTGCAAGTACTTTTTAATTCTGCTGAAGAAGTAAACTTTTGTTCAGTTCTGTAGGTGGAAGGGCATTTATGAATGTTAATTATAGTTTATATTTAAATTTTTCTATATTGGTAATTTTGAAAATTCCTTAGTGACTTAATATTTAAAAATCATATAAAATCCATGACTTCTAGACATAGATTTAACAATTAAAATTAATACCTGGGGGCACTGGGGTGGTTCAGTCAGTTAAGCGTCCAATTCTTGATTTCAGTTCAGGTCGTGGTCTTGAGGTTTGTGAGATGGAGGCCCTCATCAGACTCCGTGCTGGCAGTGCAGAGCCTGCTTGGGATCCTCTCCCTCTCTCTCTCTGCCTCTCTCTCTCTCTCTCTCACTCTCAAAATAAATAAACCAAAAAAGAACGATAAACAATTTACACCTAATGTTTATTATTTTTCATTTTAGAATGTTCTTTGTCTCATTCTTAAGGCATTTTGCACATTCTGATTGTAATCAAAGGTAAAAGCACTTAAAATAGCAGAAAGCCAGTCACTTTGGAGAGCATGTACGAAAAGAAACTCCCCAACAAACCTCTTCTCCTATTTCACTGGCCCAGCAAACCTCTTGCCACATCATGGGCCTACCCTTAACTGAGAGAGTTGCGCTGGCTTTAATTTGTATAGACAAGTGAAAGCCTACCTCTGTAATCAGGATGATTTTCCACTGCGTGGCAAACACTGCATGAGGGGAAGGGAGGGTGTGGGCAAAACTGTGAAAGTCTCCAAGGAGGGAGAAAGGGAAACACGAATACTCAACAGGCAACCAAAATACCCACTATACCTGCAATCTTTTACTCAACCAATCACTTAATGACAATACATTCAAGTCACTGTACCGTAGAGGCATTGGAGAAGCTTTCGTGAATAAACCGTGGTCATGGAGGTACGTATGTTAGAGTAAGCACAGAGAGGTACGGCACAGACATGGGAGAGTCTGGCAAATCATGAGGAATGTGGATGTTAGTTTTCTGAATCGGAAATTGTTGAAGTTTTTTAGATAGAGAAGGGACTTAATACATCTTGTCTTTTATGGATACCACCCAAGGTCAGATATTTGGTGGCCAGAACTAGGGTCTGAGATACCATGTAGAACACTCTTCCTTTCTACTGCTTGTCTTCAGTCCTGTACTTATTCATCCCTTTATAGCTATTGTTCTAATTATTGTCCTTGAGTGTTAATTACCAAAATAGAAGCCCAGCTGATGTGAATTATATGAACTTCACTATTAGACAACTGCAATCATCCTCTTTATAACTTGTATTCTCATCACAGATGTACCAAAAATCACATCACTGCCATTAATTTACTTCAGGGAATACTTTAGAAATTATATACCTTTTCCCTTCTTCTATTTCCTTGGACATAGGCTGTTATTTAACTGATGTTTGTACTTACAATATGATTAATTTACAACAGCGTGTGATATACCTATATACATTCATACCACTTTTTTTTTCTTTTTTGAGAGAGAGAGAGAGAGAGAGAGAGAGAGAGAGAGACACAGCAAGCATGTGTGGGGGAGGGGCAGTGGGAGAAGGAGAAAGAGAATCCCAAGCTGGCTCCACTGCCCAGCGCAGAGCCTGATGCAGGGCTTGGTTCCATGAGATCATGACCTCTGTGGAAATCAAGAGTCAGAGGCTTAACTGACTAAGCCACCCAGCATCCCCATACCACTTACTTTTAAATTTTTTTAATTATTCGCTAATTGATTTACACTTTTTAAGCATTTTGTTGTTGTGCAAAAATTCTAGGCAATGTGTTAGTTACATATAGTTCTGAACTAACAGAAAATTCATCAACAAATCTAAACCGAACAAAGTGTATATGTCTAAAATTATGAGATGATTTTTGCTAACTTCCACTGTGAATTTTACTCGTTTTACCTAATCCTAATTATTTTTTAAAGTACATCTGCTTAGGCTTCTGTAGTATCGCTACAAGCTGGCATTTTGATTTCCGAAAGAATTATTTAAAATTTAAATTTGGCATCTGTCAAAAACAAAACAAAACAACAAAACAAAACTCTGTCATCTTATTGGATAATGTAATATAGCATCTAATGACTGCTGAACTTAACCAATCACACAGAATGACAGGGGAAAACCACCCCAACAGAAACTTCATGTCAAAATCATTGAGGAAAAAAAAATAAAAGTATGATAAATTAATGCCTTTCTGGTCTACTAGATCTTATTCTTATTAGTCCATGCAAAATTTATGGTGCCAGATAACCAGCAAACAGAGACAATATAATCTTTTTTGTAAAGTACTGTCAGAAACTTTTACAGTGGTCCCGGTAATATGATCCTGGGCCTGTCTGACAGTCTAGGACACAGAGAGAGCTGTCAACCCAGGAGCAGGCCGGAGATGATTGTTAAGGGGATTTGGTACTCCTTCTATTTGCCTAATAGAGAGCCTTGTGCTCAGCATTTCCTGAAGCAAAAGAAGACAGATGAAATCTCTGGGCACTTCATTGCTACTGCCTCTCAAAGATTTCCTGTCAAAACGGGCCTATGAGGGGAGAAAGGTTTTCAATAACATTTTTTTTTTTTTTTACCTGGCAGGATTTTCAGCCTTGCTATGAAAAGAGTTTGAAGGCTCTGTCTTTGTTAAGGAAAAAAAAAGAAGAAGGAAAATATGCTGCCAAACTACCAGATCTAGTTGTGTTTAAAAATAAAAAAGCAATAGAGCAATATGACTCCTATTACCATAGCATAGAGAGAAAAAACAGTTTTGATTGACATTTTATCAATATTTTAGGGTTTTTTTTTCCCTCTGAAATGGTGGAAGTGACCTTGATGTTCCTACTTCTCAACTGAAATAGGGAAAGTATGTTTGTTGTCAACCATTTTCGGGACTCTTTTAGTAGCTTGCGCAACAAATGAGGAGCTAAGGTCTCATTTTTGCCAAAGGGATGTTTGCCAATCTGCCTTCCTCCTTATTAATGCTTTACTCCTTTACTTCTGCCATCCTTGTCAGTCAGCCAAGCAGCCCACAGATATGTTAGAGCTTGTGAGAAGACAAAGCTTCTGTCCTCAAGGGCCTGATACTCTACAGGAAGAGGCCCCTTGCAAGGGTGGTCACTGTGCAGATTTCTAGGAAAATATATTTGCACTCATATCTTTTTAGTAGCACCAGACAAGTCAGGAACCACATGCATTAGCTGTTCGTTCTTTGCTCCTAGACACAGAAGCTGTTTTTGTCACTGTTTAGCATGGTTTGTGAGCAAAATCACAGCTTACATTTCTTCCCCTATACTGCACCTTCTGAATGGAACAAAGGCAGAGAATCTGAATAAAATAAACAAAAAAGGTGACAAAATGAGGATAATAAGTAGGATACTCAAAGTTTTCTCAAACTGTAATTCCCAGGTTGTGTCTTTGGTGCTAATTTGCCTAGGCATCTTTGTTCGTTAATTGGCATGTTGTTAGCAAAGTGGGAACAGAAAGCCAGCATAGAAGAAGAATTCAAAACCAAAACAAACAAATAAAATCCTCAACTATCTGTAGACAGTTAATAAGGGCACACAGGGCAGGAATCCCAAGAATAATATAGAACAGAACAATTGATTTTGGTAACAAAGACCCTCATGTCATTAAGAAAAATGTTAAATCATGTTGCCCATATTTTGCCTGCAGAGATATGAAAACATGCCACAAATTTAATAGCATCTTAACCAAATTTACATACTAAAAATGGGTATAGAAATACCGCCTTTGTGTACTGAAAAATAGATTTATAAGAGACACGCCATCCCGCCGAATAAACTGGGTAAGTAAGATGTTACCATATATGGAAATTGAGCATATTCCATTTAAGCAGATTTATTTCATAATATTATGATATATTTTTTATGTAGTGAAATTTTAGAAATTTATGCATCAAAACCCTGTAACATCAACACGTAATTTAACACAATAGGTAAAAACAACAAAGTTTCCCTAAAACAGCAGCTACACTTATGGCGGACCATTAATTGTCACCTTGTAGGCAATGCAAAGTCTTCCTTAATGGGGAATTCCCAGGTAGAGAAGCTAACTCAGAGAACAGCAGCAGCTTTGAACAAAGGATTTCTTTTTTTTTTTCTATGAAGGAGGTGAAGATAAGTAAGGGAAATCTGGAAGTACATGATCATGAGTTAAGGATAAAGAATACTATGGAATATTTGGGCAGTGCAGGGACATGAGCAATGTTATGAGAGGACCCAATTATGTACAGATGTGTGAGTAAACATAGACATTTTATTGTTTAGAAAAGGCTAGGGTCATGATGAAATCCTTTCCAGAAACTCAAGACCAATTCCTTTCATAACAAACCACTGTGGTAAAGTCTGTATATAACAAAATTTTTGCTAAGTGCCAGCAGTGAAATACCTCTTATCTATTAAAACCAAATGCCATTAAGACAAAAGTAACCCAAAACAATGCTGGGCAGTCTTTGGAAATTGTAGTAGGGTTTGAGACTTCAGGGAAAGAGAGAAGCAGGACAAAGAATGAACAGTCAACAAGATTTAGTAAGCCAAATTTCCAGACAATAGCAAACTCAGACATTGTTCAAAGGAGTGACAGTAAGTTCTCTTCAAAGGTGGACCAGTGTGGAAATCAAAGGCAAACCCAGAAGTTTATCTGAATGTTAGAAGCTGAGAGCCATAAAGGCATTGGAGGATAATCACAGGCAAGATTTTGAATGAACTGAGATCTTGAAAATCTTTTTGGTTGTTGACTTTCCTTTTTCATAAGAAAGTTAGTCTAAATGAATACACATTTTCTTCAATTCTGATCACTTTTTGAGCTACACATTCTTCACGCAGCAATGTCAAACTAGTCAGATTGAAGAGGCTAACATGCTTACACGAAGCCACACAAAAGTTAGTGTGGTATGCATGTTAAATCAAAAGATCAGAAAGGCAGAACATCAATTCTTCGATCCACTTGGATCCCTTAATTCTGAGTATAAAAATAATTGTTGGTGAGTTTGTGATATATATAACCTCTGTCCATTTGTCTATTGGAACTATAAGCATAGGAACAAATCACTGACAGAGAATCAATAAAGATTTTGTAAATGTGACTGGATAAATAGAGAGCTAAAAAAATCTCTTGTTTGAATTCAGTGGAGATTTTTCCTTCCACAGCTAATGGCTCAAATGTTGAGAACAAAAGCAGAAGACAGATTTGGCTTTGCCTCCTGCATTTTGGTGCCCTATTCTGTTACCCAGTGCTATTCTAGAATTAATGAAATATCAAAACCAAGCTGGTGGAATTGCTGCTAATTTGGCGTGTAATGAAACAAAAGAATCTAAAATGCATATGCTCCTACTTTCATACAAAGAAAAGACAATAAAAAAAAGAACAAATTACACTTTCTATCTTGGGATATGAAACAATTACAGGAGGAGGAAGGTGGGGAGTGTAAGACTCAATGGACCTTTTAATGAATAGTAGCAAAATATCCACCTCAACAAATGGCATTCTTCATACCTTAAGGATAGAAATAGCCTACTTTCATTCAAAGTTTTGTAAAAGGATCTTTATAGATTTTTCCCCCACTGACTTAATGTCAACTTTTGGAATTAATCGGCTTTCATTAGGGGACAAGTACATGCATCACAACAGCTTTTATATTTTTCCAATCGTCACTTCGTCTGGGACTGAGCCCATCCTAGGGAGTTTCCACATTCATCTGACATCAATTATCCCAGGCTCCTGCTGATATCCAAGTCATGTCATAATAATTAACTTGTATCTATTACAACCAAGTTTCATAATTAACATTTTATTTGTCAAAATTTTTTCTCACGGACGTGTTTTAAGATATAGTGAATTTACTGCCTTTCAAATGCTCTTCTATTTTATAACTGACAGTGAGATTCAGTCCCAGTTTAAAATTCAAATGACCATGCACTTTCTTTGTCTGGATTTAAATAATCTGGATATACTTAATGATGAAGGAAATAAAAGTGGAAGGTAGATTACCTCAAAACAGACTAGGTTGCCTTACACTTAAAAAGTCAAATAATTTTTGAAAAATTCCATCCCTAGCTCATATTTTCTAATGCAAATTGTAAATCCACCATCATAATCTCTCAAGCATCACCTTCACTTTTGAAGAATTTTAGATAGTTGTTTGATCGCTATGTAATTTATAACAAAGGCATGCAAACCAAATAAAATTAGGACCCTAGCATTTTTAAAATATATAACTTACTCAGTACAATGACAGCATGGGGAAAAATGGTTGCATACAAAATTTGAGGAATTTCAGAATTTATATCGGACTCTATCAACTTTGGAATGAGAATATATGTTAAAACAAGGCTGCTATCATTCACATAATTCTCTCATCAATCTCCTAAGTTACAAAAAATGTTAAAACAAGATATTGAAAATGATAAGGATCCTCTTGATCTAAAGCAGGTGGGTGATGGACAGTAAATCTGATGATTGCCTTTGAATTGACAAATTGAAAGTTATATAAAGTTATAACTTTATTTGATCTAAGGCTAACTAAAAACTGCAATTTGGCCTTCCTGAAAAAAGTTGTAATTTGAGGAAACAGCATCCTCTAGATCCTAAGAGTATTTTTAAAAAAATATCCATTGGGAAAAACGGCTATTTAAGAAGCTAACAGGACCATTCTCTACAAGAGACTGACGAAGGTTTCTTCTCTTACCTGTTTTAAGATATATAATTAGGCTAATGTTTTTTCATCAGCCAAAGAATTTATTTAATTTCCCAAATTCTAAAATCTCTCAATTATATTTTTCACATACCAAGAAGCTGTTTGATCAAAGATTAACTTCTTATACTTTTTTAGTCAATACTTCCCATAAAAGTATGTAGGAAATTAGAAAAGCAATTAAAATGTTTTAGAAAGTGAAAAATAAAACTCTAGTGTGGCTTCCTAGGAACTAAGCAATAATATATTAATTCTAATTATTTATATTTATGTAGCATTTCATCATTTAGATAGTATTTTTAGATGTATTATCTCATAGAAATGCAGGATATATTATCACAAACAAATAAGAAAAATGAGGTAAAATTAAGGAAAGTGATTTGTCTTTTATAGCTGCAAAATAGTAATAAGTTGGGAACTCAAATACAGACCTCACACTAATCCTTTGTGTCAATGTTCTTCAAAGGATGGAGAATATATAAACATATTTACCAATGACAAATGGAATAGAAACAGAAAACTTGATATGCTCAGGAGCCCATTAGTTTATGGTTCTCTGTTACCAGTAATAATTCATTCTGACTCTATCTTTTTGAATACCTGAATACAATTTTAGAATCTCCCTTATGCTTTTTTGTTCCCGCCTCCCATCTGCATTGATTTTCTACTGATTCTTCATTTCCATCTCTAAGGGATTCCCAGAAGTCCAGTCCAGGAGGAAACAAAAACAAAAACAAAAACAAAAACAAAACAAAACAACAACAAGAACAACAAAAACCTTTAGTAAATCATCTCTTTCTCCAAGTAAATAAGAATACCAGGGAAGTTCCCAGAACAAAACCAATCACTTACGCAATATCAAACTATGAAACCCATGGTGTAGATCTGAGACTGGCATGTATGAGTCTGCTCCAGCAGAAAATCATGCCTTGAAAATGCAACTCAGGACTCCAGGCACCTAATGACACCAATTGGTATTCACACAGGAATACAGACTGCTACATATGCTCACTGCAAATTTTGCTTCAGGGAAAAATGGAGGACCGTTTAAGTGACTCCTTCTGTGCATTGAACAGTCTACTTACAGAAATGCCATACTAATTTTAGGGAAACTCTCTGCAAAGCTCACTTGAGTAGGTAAGGAGTGAATATAAATGTCCCAAATTATTAAATATCTATTTCATCAAACCTGGCAACCAGGAGGTGATTGATTTTGTACTCAGCTCATTCACACACCCTTATTTTTTATATACTATTTTGGAAGGTCTTAATCCTCTCCTCTATAGGTGAAATATTTTTCTTCTTCTTGATCACATAATGAAATATACTATTTGGGGACACATTAGATTTGTTGTAAGTGGTAAAATCTCCTCTCCTCTATAGGTGAAATATTTTTCTTCTTGATCACATAATGAAATATACCATTTTGGGACACATTAGATTTGTCATAAGTGGTAAAATCTCTGAGGCACAAACATCCTTTAAAAAATATATCTGAATCATCATACTTAAATTTATATGATATATTGGATATATATACAATATTTATATGATATATTGGATATATTGGCTAATATTTTAAAGCACTATCTCCAATATGCATTATGCAGCAGAACATAAGTGCAGAGAGAAGCACAGCAGCAATCAAAAGATAGCTTCTGGGGGCACCTGGGTGGTTCAGTTGATTAAGTGTCCCACTTCAGTTCAAGTCATGATCTCACAGTCCGTGAATTCAAGCCCCACACTGGGCTCTCTGCTGTCAGCACAGAATCTGCTTCAGATCCTCTGTCTCCCTCTCTTTGCCCCACCCTCTCTCCCTCCCTCTCTCTCTCCCTCTATCTCTCTCAAAAAAATTTAAAAAAATATAGCTTCTGTTGTCCGAAATACATCTCTAACCATGGAACCACCATCGTCCACACTAAAAATAAGATACAAAATGTAGGATCAATGTCATTCATGGAAACTGTAAGACAAAACAAAGCAAAAGAACAACAGAAACAAAATTTAGGTCTGCCCTTGAGAATATATATTTGTAAAACTGGATTTCTAAATATTTTTTAAGCCTAAATTTTAAGTTTGGGAAAGTTGACTTTCATCTTCCTTGAACATGAGTGGGGAAAAAAAAAAAGAGAGATAGAAAGAAAGCATCTGCCAGGTGGGTTTTCCAAGTCTTGATTATTAAACAGTAATTTTCATCAGATTTTAAATGCTCCCATCAATAGCAAGATTGTAGACGGATGATACAGCTAAATCACTGCTGATAGACAATTAGTTGAGTCTGCTGTCTCAAGCCAAGATTGGCAGAGTCTACTACGCTCGTAATCAAATTCCTCCGCATTCAAGAGAGCAGGCCTGAGTTTTCTAGTTAATGCTATGAAAGCAGCATTGAATAAATACAAATGGCTTAATCTTCTTTTGCAGTCATATTCTCCTACACTGGTCTATGTAATTAGGAAAATACTACATCTCATGTCCTGAATAGTGAATACAGCAGATTGTTAATCATTATATTTATATGGTTTATATAAAAAAAATATTTAAATTCATGAGTACTGTAAGATTTCTTTCAAAGAATATTAATACATGGACAATACCTGAATATATATTATCATATCTGTAGCTTACTGATATGTCTACGGTGTTCTCTTAAGAGAACCGTTACAAAGCAAAATTCAGGTATAGCAAATGTTGAAGAAAAAAAAAAGTGCTTATATTTTTGTTTCTATGTACGTGCATAAGATATATATACACATATATACATACATATATACCTATATACACATGTATATACATGTATACATGCGTATGTATACATACATGTATACATATACACACATATATACATACATGTATGTATGTACATAATACAAACGAATTTGGAGTTTGCACATTCCAAGGGAAGACACATTCCCATATAGGTGAAAAAACAATCCTACATTCAAATAAAAATGTGACATATTAAAATGTATACTGAAAGTACTTCTAGTAAAGCCTATTTTATAAAATGTATTGTGAACTGTATTTTATCTGTATTTTACACCAATGTAATATTGATTTCCTACAAAAACACATAAATAAAAGATTTATGAGGAGTGTAGCAAATCTCATTTGGCCAACAAACCGTAACTCTTTTGTGTCTGCTTTATGAACAGGAGCAACAATCATAATGCTTCACATATTTCAATAATTCATCAAAAATGTACAAATGTTCATCATTTACAAATAATTAAGAGAATAAGAATAATAATGGTGATTAATAACAAAGTCCTAAAGATTTATTTAACTCCCTCACATCCTTGCAAACAACAACAAAAAATTTATGTATATATATCTGTGTACAATATATAAAGGGATGCGCAGTTTGTACTTTCAAAAATGAGTTTATGAAAACTAAACAGATGAGGAAATTAACAGGCAAACAAACGGTTTTTGAAATAAAATAGGTTTTTGAGACATGGAAAGCAATATGATTACTTAAAAAACACAAAACACAGCAGCTTGAATCTGATTGAAGTGGTTCCACACTGTGCAGGCCGAGGCAAGAATCTAGAAGTGTGGGCAGAGTACAGGGAAAGCAGGACTTCAGAACACAGAGGAACCGTTCTCCTTTTATCTGTATAACCTCCACCCTCCCTGTTTCACCTTCCAAAGTTGTAACCCTGAACTTGGGACAACAATCGGGAGATGTCTGTCAAAGCTGTTCTTCCCTCCCCTAATCTATTCTTTCACATAATTAACTGCCTGACTTATTTGTCCTCTGATTTTATCTGAGGAGCTGGCGAATTTCACTAATTCCTGCAGTTACCACATATCAATGTGAAAGAAGTATTTAATTCCCAAGATGAAAAGCAAACATTCAGAGTATGCACAAGTAAGACCAAAATACTGGAAAGTTAATAACACTTGTCACTCCTGTAGCACCTTCCAGCCAATGATTTCAAAGCCCTTAAAAAGGAAAAGCTTATCGCTCTCATTTTGCTGAAACTGAAATACAGAAAGGTTAAGTGATTTGTTTATTTATTTATTTGTGATTTATTTATTCTGCCCTCGTAAGTCAGTAATGGAGCTGGGAATAGGAGACAAAATTTCTGATTCCTTATTCTCTTTCAGACCACTCACCTTCCTTAAATGCTCACGGTAGATGCTGCTGACATTTACTTTTATAAGTCAGGCATCATCATTTTTGAACTGGCATGCCTACCCTGTGCTTAGAAATAGTCAAAAAAATCAAAGGCCATTGCTTTGGAGCTCAGAGTTCAGAGCAAAATTACTTTGAACAACTATCCCTTTAAAAAAATATGGAGTTAATGGAGACATTTATTTGGTGCGTCGCCATTATGATGTCACAGATGCTGCTACCATTTATTGTACGCTATGTAACAGGCACTGTGCTAGGTGCACTGAGATCATTGAAATTAAGCCATCCAACAGCCTTATCCACAGATACCACTGTTATTCAAATTTCCAGAAAATAAAACTGAGGAACAGAAAAGAAATTCACACAAACCACAAGTGGAGTGAGTGGTAGGCTACAAGTATATGCATAGCTTCTGGCTTTGGAGCCTACGATTTATTTTTTCTACTAAGCAATACTGCCTCTTTTTTTGCATCACTGTATGACATCAAAAATTGATAGCAGGAAACATGTTTAGTAAAAGTAAACAAGATAAACTACTCATTCAAATGCGGACCTGCCCATCACTCTGCTTGACAACATTCTTCGCCTCCAAGTGTTCATACAGTATAACCTCATACCAACACCAATTAAAAAAATAAAAAAAGCATTCAAAATTCAGAATTCCCAATGCTGATTGGAGAAAATACAGAGAAGAGGGGTTTATATGGGCGTGGGAGGTGAATTATTTTTACTAAAATGGTTATGTCCCTGCTGAAAACTCAATTTAAAAACAATTTAGATATTATCAAAGTGCCAGGTATATGTAAGGGGGAATCTATAAAATAGAAATTTAAAGTGATATATTTATCCAAATGTAAGAAAGAAAATAAAAATGTAAATAATGTTTTATGTGGTACAGTAAAAAGAACACTGACCTATTCAGTTCAGATGTGGTTTCAGATTCTGGCCCAACCATAGACTGCCATGACATTGAGTCAGTTATTTAATCTTGCTGACCTGCAATTTTCTCAGTTCTAAAAGAAGGATACCCCTGCCTTGCAGGGCTGTTGTGAGGATTAAATGGACCATGGACTCTTTGAGTGAGACTCATATTTGTTTTGTTCGCCACTTCCTAACATCCAGTCCAGCATAATCCATGGTTTATTATAGATGCTAAATAAATATTTATTGAATGAATGATAATACTTAAGAATTTCAACGTAAAATCTGGCATGTTAGGTAGTCAATACATGCTATCACTTTTTAAAACTTCATTAGTGATGTTATTAGTGTTAATAATGTACATGCAAAAACTAGGAAGACTGAGATTTATGCTACTTGGGAGCTAATAAATTTGTCTGCCATGTTTTATGGGTTTGAGGGGAAGACATGAGACTCCCAGATCGGAGACAAGGTGCAGTTTATTAATTACAGCAATAGCCATATCAGAGTATCACCATTTTGAAACATATGCCTGAGCCCCAATTTCCTCAGGACAACATGAGGAGGGCCAAATATTGGTGGCACAACCAATAGATGATATTACAGGAGAATGAATGATCAGTAAGCACGGTCACCATTTGCTCCAAAGGGAGACACTATCTCTATTTTCCAAGGCTAAGAGCAAGTCTGCCTTTTACTTTGAAGAGGGACACTGTCTCTGTCTTCTAAGACAGGACACTATCTCTGTCTTCTAAGACTGTTCTACAAGCATTCAGTGCCTCCTTCATAAAATGTGCAGAAACACAGAGGATCCTTGGAGAATTGTTATCCAGTAGTATCAAAACATAATACGGGATGCTCTGAATTTCAAAATTCCTGTTATGCCAGTTCATTTTTGTGAAGGACCTATGTCGGTACCTGATTTTGCTAACCAAAATAAATCCAAAGAGAATTTTCACTTGTATGAAAAAAGGCAAAATGCAGACATAGCACTCAGCATTGTTTTATAGTGAGATTCTATACAGGCACTGTGTATCCTGAGCAGCAAGACCGGCACTGTGACGGGGTGCCTGGGTGGCTCAGTCGGTTAAGCATCTGACTCTTGGTTTCAGTCGGGTCATCATCTCACAGTTTATGGGTTTGAGCCCCACGTCGGGCTCTATGCAGACGGTGTGGAGCCCGCTTGGGATTCTCGGTCTCCCTCTCTCTCTGCCCCTCTCCTGCTTGCTCTCCATGTCTCTCTCTAAATAAATAAATAAACTTAAAAAAAAGTGGCACTGTTAAGCTCCTTCTGCAGGAACTCCACTGAGCATCTCAGCATCAAGCCTCCCTCACTCTGACTGTATCTGTGTCTGTGCCTTCTCTCGATTTATTTTGTGCATCCGTTAGCAAGATGAGTCCTAAGGGATCAGAAATGCCTAAGAGAGGTTGCCTTTTTAAAATGTTCTTAATGTTCAAAAATGTTTCTGTACAAATGAAGGTAACTGCTTCCTCACTTTACATCATTTCATCTTGCAAAAGTTTTCACAGGAACACTCTGCTTTCAGATAGTGGGGAAAATCTGTATCTTGAAATATGATTAGAATGTGATTTTTAATTATAAAACAACAGTCTAGAAAGTTACATGAAATTATACTTTTCTTCGCAGAGAGTTTAATGTTAGATTTAATTTGTCAGATGTCAGATTAATTTGCATTTTTAAAAAATTTTACCATCTTGTGAGAACATAAACATTGGCTAGAGTTAGAAATGTGGTTCCTTTTAATACTACTCTGTGCTGAACAAGGACACCAGAGAGTTTATGAAAGTTTTATCTATCAAAGACCTAGAAATGTGGGGTAATTATGACAGGGTTCTATGCGGCCAGAGAGGGGAGGCTTCTATTTCTGTATTGGAAATAGATACACCATCGAGGAGCACCTGAGGCAGTGACACGAACAGTGATAGACTTCCAGGTATCTCTGCCAACAGCTTTCTCAGATGATTTTCCTATTTTTCTACACTTGCCACTGGTACCTCTTGAAAGGGTGGTTTACAATTATTGCATTCACCTCTTCAATGCTCTTTCTTTCACTCCTTAATCACTTCATGTCAGACATCAGTACCAGCGGCTCAAAAGAAACCCTTCTATATCAACTGTGAACTTTCATCATATTCAGTGACTCGTCCTAAGTCTCTTCCCACTTGTGCTTTTGGTATCAGCCTGTCCATTTTGAGAGTCTACGCCTTTTGAATTCTATGCCCGGTTCTGTTCTCGCATCTCTGATAGATAGCACTTCAACCTTCTCTTACCTGGTTCTGTTTCCCATCTCATCTCTTAAATGTCAAGTTTTCTCTTGGCTCCTCTGTCCTTTTTTCTCTCCATGTTCTCTCAATGAACCCATGGTTTTCCAGCATCAGTTCTATACAGATGGCAGTGAAAAGTATTATCTCCCTTTCTCAATTTTCTCTTGATTTAGTGTGTGTTCTGGTATCTGTCAGACACCTCCACCTGGATGCTCCAACAGCGTCTCATACTCAACCTATTTATAGCTTAACGTCTCTGTGTATCCAGCCAGATGAGTTCCTGCCCACGAATACCCAATTTCTTATAAGCACACTGCTGTTGTGAAGCACAGTGTTGCTGCTACTCCGTCAGCATCACGTCTCAGTCGTAATACATCTTTTCCAGCAAGTCCTCGTCACCTTGGCTTAGAGCCTATAACTCACTCTTTGACAATAAAAAAAAATTCTGACAGGTTTTCCTACTTTGAGGTTCCACTTCTCCCTACGCCCTGTTTCTTCTGTTCTTTTCTTTAGGAGGAGCGACTGCCAGGAAGTCTGTGATGCTCCCTGGACAAACCCATGCCCCTTAGCGTGGCTTCAAGTCTCTCTACAACCTGGTCCTCACCTGCTTCCATTCAACAAACGTTCAGGGAACTAGGATAATGTAGAAAGTGGTGCCTGTTTGGAGTGGACACACAGGGAGGGAAAACGAAGTGACCTCAACCAATAAATAATTTGATTATTACAAAGCATCAAGTACTAAGTTCATGGGAAATGATACCACATACAGTGCTATTTCTACCCTCATCTCCTGCTATTCTCTTCCACATCCGGGATGCTATCACCAAGGCAGATTGCCTGAGATCAAATGTTATTCCTTTTCCTTCTCAAAATACACTAATGTGTTGTATTTTTTATAACCTTTCCTTTGTCTCTTTCTTTACACTATCGTTTGAAATCCTACCTATTCCACGCAGCCCAGCTTAAAGGCCATTGATCTTAGAATCCATCTTTGATCATCTTAGCCACTCTCAGAACAATTAGAGCTCTTTGTACAATGTTTATGATACTCACACTTACAGCATCATACAGCAGTTAAGTGGATGCAGATCATTGCCCCCACTGTACTGGGAAGGACTTAAGGGGTGAGTACCATTATGTAATAGTACTTCTTTATAATCCCCACATGCCTAAAATACTAGCCAGTTCATAGTAGACTTTCGATATTTGTTGAATGAGTGAATACAGTAATAAAACACCCCTAATATTCAGGGTGTTTCCTTTGGCATAGACTAGAAAACTCCTACAAGCTGCCACTTTATAAAAAAGCAGTCAGTGGCTGGTGTGACAGAAGCCTGGGCCTCTGCTGGCAAAGAAGTTAACAAGGTATTATGGTAGGCAGCAGTTTCATCTGGAAACTCTCCTGCAGAACCCCAAATCTCCCACAGAGCAGTTAGGAAGGAGGTCAATTTCCCAATGGGTTGAAGAAAAAAAAATCTACTAACAAATTTCACCAGAGCAGAGGTGCCCAGAGCATAATATGATCACCTCCTTGGGAACACAGTATTTCTAGGAAGGATATCATCAAAAATCAATCACTCAACAGTTCCACGATTGCCATGTGATTCTAGGAAATGCTATTTGCAAACAGTAAAACAGACGGAGATTTGCTAAGTCTCCAGATACTCTTCTCCTAAAGCTGGGGCCTCCAATTTTCTAAGCTCATTAAACTACTCTCTAATTTTATGCCTATAACACACTGCTATGTATGTGGTTTAAAACAATCATAAGATTTAGCATATTATGTCTTCGAAGCTCTTTGCACACATCAAGTAATTATCCACATAACACCCCTGTGATGTAGGTATTATTATTCCCATTTTATAGATAAGGATATTGAGACACTAGAGATCTAATAATTTGCCTACAGCAGTATAGCAGACCAGCTGCAAAAACCAAATTAAAATAAAATTTTCTGACTCTTTGTCCCGATTTCAGGCTGTAAAATTACTAGATATCAGACTTTCCTCTATAAACACACTCTATAGTATCTATGTGGATACATAGTGAATTGCATACAGATCTCACAAAATAAGTATCACTATTATTTAACAGGAATATAGATACTTCGATATTATGCTGCTCTCTGCATGTGAGGATAAAAGAAATAAACATTATCCCAGTATGTTTGGGAAATATATATTAACTGCATAATTCTGTTTAATTATCTGTACCTCTTAAAGGTATAAATAACAGTCCACATTGTTACCAATTTTAGTATTCTCACAATGAGATGATTAGAAACAAAATGGCTGGTTTGAAAAATATTTCTTAGGACCTTCGTTTTGTGCTGTAATAAATACCTCACTGAACCAAATGGGGAGGACATGATAATCCTGTACCTCATGCAAAATCAATTACATTTTAGTTCAAGATTCTCAGTGGCTGAAATAGGATATTATTTTATGTCATGAACAATATGTTGTTCCAGTTACTAAGGAAACCAGTAGCAAAAACTAAGTTTACAATGATGCATTCTCAAGAAATTGACTACAATGTCGGTCTCTGGGGCATCATTACAAAGTGCTGTTTGCATTTAAATTTCTTATAACCCTTAAGCAACTGATTTGTTTGTTTACAAGCATGAGTATGCATTTTTACTCTGGAAAAAATTTCTAAAACATTCAACCAATACATCGATATTTAACCATTTGGAGAGCTACCCGTTAAGCATGTGATGTCTCTTGCTGAATTATTATGCGTGGACTTGTGCTTCCGTGGGTTTCCAATGAGACCTCCCTTAAAGCCTCCACACATAATG
Organism: Leopardus geoffroyi; assembly: GCF_018350155.1. Taxonomy (NCBI): domain Eukaryota; kingdom Metazoa; phylum Chordata; class Mammalia; order Carnivora; family Felidae; genus Leopardus; species Leopardus geoffroyi. Next base: position 69,671,228 of record NC_059328.1, read on the forward strand.
TGCTCCTCGCTAATGAAAGCTGCACATTCTGTTTCACACATGGCAACAAATAGGTGAAGTCATGTTGACTTCTATTGTTGCATGTCACAAATAACAAGATTCTACAGGAATCAATACATCTGTTTTGCACACAAGGTTTCTAGAGTCTACGGCTATTCGAGGAGGACTCCAAGTTCCTCAGGGAAGGCAAGGAAAACCCCAGATTTTTCTTGACAGACACTTGCCTCTTTTGTCAAAAAGAAACAACACATATTCTGATGAGTTACTGATGCTTTTATAGTTGAAAACTCTCCTGACAAACTACTCTACTGACCAGAGATGACAAGGCCTTGACACGCTGCCTCTTCCTTCAGAATATATAGAACTGCTATAGGAGCTGATCAGACTGAATTCAGCCACAGAGAAAGAGAGAGTGATGGACATAGAACAGCGTCAGGGACAGGACTCTGGGCTGTTTTCCCTTACTGAAATCAACATCCATCCATTGTCTCCAGAATTCATTTGCAGCGTATCCTTTGTCTTAAGGTTTTGCACTTAGAACTTTGTAATGATTTTTGTACCAAAAGCAATTCTTGAGCTCCAAATTTATTCTATATTTAGTGAAATAAAACCCCACAAACAGCACGAAATGAAACTTTGCTGAACAAATCACTTTTATGACTAAGCAATCGCACAAACTCACCCCAAGGAACACAAAAACTAAATAGAAGAGACAAGATTTCTATTCGAAACTGAGACAAGCAATTGCAAATTCAGCCGTCCATAATAAAACAAATTTAATTAAGTAACATTCTAACTTTAGGAAGTATGCTCACTGATTTAGATCAGGGTTTCTTTCTTGTTTTGGGGGGGGGGGGTTCTTTGCAGAAAATTATTTTAGCACAGTGCTTGTAAGCCGACTAGCATTTTGCATTACTCATTTTTTTCCTTCCCTCCTACTCAGCATCAGCATGCATGGTAAATATATTGCTCCTGAATAGGAAGAAATTATGAAAAGTAGAAACAGAGATCAAGCTTTCCTAGGTGTCTGGGAAACCAGCACACTGGAGGCTCATTTTTTTGTAAGGTTTCTTTTATTTCCCATCAATATGCCATAAGCCTGATCTGGAGGATCCCCTCTAGTTGAAGCAAGAAAGTAATTAAGTCTCCAGGCTCATCACAACCTGTGCAATCTCATGTGCAAAGATTGTGCTTTGAGTCAAACAGCTTTTAGTTTTATGACAAAGACTCCTGTAACGGAGGGTTAACAATTAAAGGCAGGCAGTGTGTTTCTCTCACGGGGCTTGAAGCTCACTCAAGTGCTACAATCAGCAATCTCATTTGAAAGGGAAACTGGTTTAAACCCAGACTTTTTGTTCTTGTTTTTTTCTTTTATTTTGTTTTTACTTATCTTTATTTTCTGTTTAAGCTCGGCCTTTCTTTGCTGCACCTGTTTACTCATCTTGCTTTCCGTGAGCCCCTTTTTCTTGGTCTCCACCCTTAGGAAATGTTAGGTATATTTCCTCCTTGGCAGGAGTCATATAATAAAAATCAAATCCTTGGTCAGTCTGTGTGTGGATTGTTTACTAGTTAGCCTCCAATGCCTTGAACCCGAAATGTATCACTGGCAGGTGTAAAGAGGTCTCCTGGAGGGTACCAGTTCAGCTGAGTTCCTGGCCAAGGTAATAATACACACCTACATGTACACACCCTTTGCCTTTTCAGTGCCTTTTATCACTGTCCTGTCTCTGTGTGGAGGTTGCACACACCCTCCTCATTAAACAGCACAGAAATAAAGGCTTACCTTACTTTACCCCTTCTAATAAGGGCTGCCTTTTTCTTCTGTCTCCACGTTAGACACTGCTTGCTTTCTGTGATGCACCTGCATCACAACAGTTCAGTGGGTCTTTTTAAAATTAGATATTAAAATGCATGTCATTTGTTTTGGGCCTAATGGCATGGGTAATATGCTGCTAATATAAAGACTGATTTAATGAATTAGCTCAAAGACTGTGTAATGCATTTCTTGGGCAAGGGGTGGGGCGGTGGTGGCGAACGCAGGCAAAACCCTTCTAAGGAACACACATCAGCGACCTTCCCGTCAAGTCCCTGTGAGGGGCTGGAGATCCTCACACAATTTACAGAAGCACATTTTTAGAAGCTGAACCTGAGGACAGTTACTTTGTTTTGCTTTTTAAAGGAGATATTTAGAATCTGAAAGAATATATAAATCTCAGCGATTCAGATCATTAAAGCTTCGTTTAAGTGAACTTTTTTTTTTTCAAAAAAAAGGTTACTGTCATGATTTTTACCGTTTCAGAAGAACAGAACTAAAACAGCTGAGAAGGGAAAATAAAGATGACAAACAGTTCAGAATGTGATTAAAAACGTGTCCTTCTGCTAGCACTGACTGTTGAACACAGCATCCTGAATGAAATGAAATGTGTCCTGTGTGAGCCGCGGAGTGCACGGAGAGCCTCACAGCGATGTTGTCAAATAGTCCTTAACATCTATTGGAAATTAGCAGCAATATTTTTGTTTTTCACTAAGTCCTGCCACTTTTCTCTGACAGTTATTTTGGAGGAGGGCAGAGGACAGGGCCACTCAGAAGAGATGCCTGTAAACGAAATAGGAAAACCTCCAGCTTGCTCTCGTATTTTTACACCCTTTATGTAGCAGGCAGGATTCGCTGATTTGCATACATAATTGCAGGAGTTAAAGGTGCACCTACAGAAATTGCAGCACAAACTTGAGATGCAGATGGGGGACACTGGGGTGACAGAAGTTGGCCTCTTTGCTCGGGTTCTTCCTTTGAGTAATGGGAAGGGTCCCCCCTTATCTGTTTGTATCAAATTCTTTCACCTTAGCTCTGCTTCAAAGTCATAAAAAAATCTTCTATCTTAACCTTGGCATGAGGTCAGGAGAAAAGACTTCGGAGGGTGCATTTATAGGTTTTTACCCCCAGTCTCAGAGGACTGTACATTCTCCAGGCCAGCTGTACCTTTTGAAGTTTCACAGAGGTTCTATATTCTTTATAGTTATAATTTCCTTTTTAAAAAAAAGAATCCATGCTGATTAGTTAGCAACTTTTTTCAAACTATTTCATCTAGTACAAGTGGCTTAAGCTATATTGTTTCTTATCAGCTCTTGTATTCACAATACCAAGATCGTCTTTCCTACAAATCCACCTATACTATCCTCAATATTGATTCATTTGCATTTCTAGTCAATCTGAAGATAGCGGTAGAGTAAGTAAGAATTTGCATAGGTCAGTAAATTCCTTCATACTTAAAATAAATGTGTCAGAAAGGAGGCAAGGCATTGTCATTTTTAGGTGGAAAGGTGTTACAGCCGTTTAAGTCTGCATTTGAAGCAGGACACACATACAACCATAAAAGTGATTGGGCATATTTCAAATGTGACTATTTTGCATAAGACCTAATATTTGTGTCATGTATTTTTATTTGAGCGAATTTTGTTTCATCGTGCTTGAAATGTGAAGAAAAAATAAAGCGATGCTGTCCCCCTAGTAATTAATTCTGAACACCATAGGGTTGCACTGTGCCTCATTCAAGGCAAATCAGGTTTCTCAGCTACAGCTCAGTGTAAGTTCTGGGGAAAAGGCTGAAGTCAAGGTGTTGTCTTTCAGTACAGTCTGCCTCTACTCATCACACCCCAACCTCATTCTGGCACAAGACAAGACTGAAACTTGCCCTCTGCGATGGTAAGTTATGACCAGGAACTATGCTTCTATCCGACTTTACAAGATAACTGAATGGGAGAAAATAGAACATTAACTTTTCAGTGGCCAAGAAAAGAAAACATTAATAGCTTAACAATCCATTTCTATATAGTACTAAAAGGAGAATATAACCAAATGGAAATATGTGCAATTCAGTGTTTATTTTCTTTGCTTAATTTAAATAGCATAAAGTAATACAATAGAAGAATCATGTGAAGCCTCAAAATAGCAGAAAAGAAGGTTTCCATAAGCAATTATGGTTTCAAATTTGATTTGGGGTAATTGTCCAAAAAGAACAAGGAAGTTCCACAGGAATTGTGCCAACCAGAACATAAAGGAAAAAAAAAAACACTGTTTACAGGGACCTTCTGATTTATGAAGAAAACTGTGTGGTCCTCCAACAGATTCATGAAAATGCAACTGATAGAAATGGAGAAAGGAGGAACATTTTAATCTTGTCGGCTAACCCCACTGTGGGGCATCCTCGGATTATCCCTCATGGCAAAAATTCTGGGCACAACTTAAGTCTACCTTCCTAGCCAAGAACTGGTAAATGTCGCCAAGTAGTAAGAGGGAAGCAGCTAGAACTCCCATTGCTGGCATAAGTAGGCAGCGGGCAAGCTCACTGGAGTCCACTCTAGGCTGCCACTGTCCACATTGCCTAGTTCTGTCAGCACACTTGGAAATGGAGCAAGTTGTGTTGTGGGGACGTCTCTCAATTAACAATGAGATTTTCTCAAGGAAGTGAGTATTTATTTTGAGACTTAAAAATGCCTTTCACTCTTACCACTAAAAAACAAAAACAAACAAAAACAAAAAACCAACAACAACACCACCAAACTAAACCAAAATAAAAATAATTAAAAAAAAAATTAAAAAAAAAAAACCCAAACCTACAAAAACGTCTCTTTCCTTTCACTTTCTAAAATATATCCAGGTCTGCTTTAGAGAACTTGAATCATTTTAGCGAGTTGGGAATGTCCTATCTACCTTAGTAAATGCAGACACTTTAAAACTGTATGAGGTTAGGATACAGACAAGTGATTCAGAGCACCAGCCATGAGTGCAGGCTGGGCACCTGGCATAGTTGCATGGCCCTGGATAGGGAATTTAACTTCTATGTATTTTAGTTAACTTGTCTAAATGATGGAATATCAATACTACTTCCTGAGGTTTCTTTATGAATTAAATAAAGCATGTAAAATGTTTGAGATCTAACAAATATGAATTACTTATGGTACTAGTTTTTAGCGGAGAGCCTAAGAGTAATTCCTCAAGAATAAATATTGTTCAATCAAGAGTGGATGGTTTTTATTTCTGGTTTGTTTTGACTTACTTATTTCACCCATTTTTCATGTTCAGCCAACTATATAAATACAAAGTAAAATATATCATATATAACCAGATAAATACTGATTTAAAATATCTAACAAGAAGACTTACTAGGGAAATTGAAGAGTCTTGAATGTAGATTTACCATAACTTTTAATTAAAATATTTAGCTTCAGTGCCACAAAAAGTTACTTTGTTAATGATTTAGCATATTTTGAAATGGATATCATGATATACAATTAAAGTAATGAAAGTCTTTTAAACACACGTGAAAGAGATAAATGCCCCCTTTTTTTTTATGCGGACACTGAGTGTAATTGGTATAAAGCTTTTCACTTTAAACCAATTTGAGGTAACTTGGTAACACCGAAATGTCATTTTATTAGGTGAGTAAATAAAAGACTAAAAATACTAATAGACTGCAGGATCTCCTTCACTGGGATTTAAGATGACAACTTCCTTTCCAAAAGATTGCCTGGAACTAACAAAAAAAAAAAAAATAGAGTCGAGTCACAGACTATGGTAATATAAAAAATTAGGAAATCTAATTTTAATCTTCTAACGTTGAAGAAGAGAACACCTAGATCTGGAGACATTAATAGCTGGCCTTAAGCAGGTAGCAAATTAAGAATAAAGCCAGGATGAGAACCTAGATCTTTTCAGATTTCAGACCATCAGTTTCAGAAAAAGAAAAAAAAAAGGTTTTAAATGTAATTTCTCTCAATTAAAAAAATACTGAAATTTGAATAAATTTAAGAGCAGAAAGGTTGTACAAAACATTAAAATTTATCACAAAATGTTAGTGCAATAATATGCCTTACGATGACCTTTATTCCAATAGTTATTTTTATTTGCTAGTCTTACATTTCTACTAGAAAGTTCATGTGTTCATTAATATTTTAATGTAATTTGATGATTTGCATCGTTGAGAAAGAAAGTTTCAGTGAAGTATGTCAGTTTATAGTTTTCTATTTAATTTTTTATTTAACATTCACCAGCTTTTCATTTGAATTTTCACGTTAAAACAAAATTCTGGATTTCCAGAACGGTTGCTGTACATTAACCTTGTTTTTTTTTTTTTTAAATGCTTCATCTATAAAACATACCAAATAAAAAATGTTACATTAATACCACTTATTGATATTGACTCTTAAAATTACCAGAGTCTTGGAATCACAATAAACGGGATTCAAATCATGTTTATGAAGAAAACAAAGTTATTCAGAGCCTGGGAAGGTATAATAAAACCACAAAATATTTCTAGAAGGTAAATCATTACTTAAGAGGTTCTCTTTTTAAAAACTTCAAAGATACTTAAAGTAGATACCAAGTAATGCTCTCTTTCTAAGATTGAAGATGTTGAATTTTTTTTAAGACTTTGTTTTTGTTGGTGGCGATATAGTATTTTAGTATTTAACACATTCTACACAGCAACTGAATTAATTTCATGTGGACTTCAGAAATCTTAAACCTGAGGCCTAGAAATTAATGTCTTATTTGACTGAAATGAGAATAAACAAAATAAATTAAATATCATCTCTGCTTTTCATGTAGAACCCTTATAGATGTTGATGTGTATTAACCATGTATAGAATCCTGTTATCATTTATAACAATAGATACTAAGAAACTTGCTTTCATTTGATTCCTCTGTCCAGCTTCTTATAAGATGGCATCCATCTTATTCCTCTATCACACCGAAATCGAAGCAGACAGTGGTTATTTATACGCACTGAGATAAGGCAAGGATAGATCCTGCATTAGTCTTTGGCATATGTACCTATGATACAATCATATATTACCTCCCCTCTGGGAACATGGAATTCACTCGAGTACACAACAATGAGCCAGAGTACCTTACTTCCTATGTCTGAACATTTGACCAAACTTAAGAAACAACACCCCAGCAACCTTGTCATTTCAATTTTTCACACTTTTGTCTGTATGTGTTTTATGTCTCAACAAAGACTTATCTCCCCAACCCACTGCCACAGGATAATTCTCTGTAACAAAGCTCAGTCTCAATCTCCAACCAAATGAAAAAAGGGCAAATCCCCAAAGAGAAAAGTAACGGTCACAGCCATTTCTACGGGTCCCAATCTCACAGACCAAGGAGGAACCGATGACAGTTCATCGCTACCATAAACCGGCAGAATTTGCCCCAAAGGGATTGGAGCTTCTGTAAGGGGATTTTGTAGGAAGAATATCTTTCTGAGCCCTCCAACAGAGAGAAGCATTTTTTACAAGTAAGGAAGCTGTGTTGGCACAACAGACAACATTTTCAAGCTGGGCGGAGATGCAAATAGCCACTAGTGTGAGAATGTTGGTGTCTGTCATATATACAGCTTCCTAACCATTCTTCTTCTCCCCTCAGTCTTTGTATAATAATGTTTAGAGGGAGAAAGAATACGGCATCGTGGAAACACTTTTGCTATATCTCACCAACGCATCCAAAACGTCAAGGGCCCTCAAAAACGGCTTGTTTCCCTTCCCTGGTAAGGGTTAAGATGCCATTAGGCAGCCAAGTGAGGAAAATGGGGGAGTAAAAAGCGATGGTTGGGCAAACTATCGAGCCATACTTAAAACTGCACCTGGAACATCATGGCCCATTTTCCCCATGATTCTGTTAATAAAATAAAACTTTATTTTATGTAGTGTCTTTGTGCCAAAACGCATCCCCAAATACTTTATAGACTTAAATAATGCATTTAATACAACTGCCGCATGGTGCTGTGGTGCCCCAGATCACTAGGAGTCTTGAATTAATACACTGTAATGATCTCTCCCCAGAGAAAGCTGCAAGTGTCTGGTTGCTGGGCAGATTATGGAAAGGGATTTGGGGTAGCGTAATTAGGGGAGGTGCTTGATGGCTGGCACACCTCAGAGATTCTAATTTTCTTTTTTCTATGTTAAAAAATATGTAAGACATTATTCTGTGGGCAAACTACAAACTAGAGAAAAATTTCAAATGTGAACAAATATCCAGACATTTTCTGTTAAGAGGTGGAGAGATATTGGAGGATGATGGTACGGGTGAAATGTTGACTCCGAGTTAGCCTCTTGTACCATCTTTCAATATAAAGGCAAAGGCTTAGCTCTTATTCATCTTAGCTTCATCATATAAATGAATACAACTCTGAGCCCAGTATGAACTATTTCAGGCAGTTTCTATTACACCTAGCATGTGACCTTCTAAACCCCGGAATCCCTCGTGTATGGCGTATTCCAACTAATATAGGGGCTTTTGTCTCTTTCCATATGCTTCGCTGTCTCTCTAAGACAAAAGCCAACTTTTGAAGTGCAAAATAAATGTGTTAAAGGGCTTTTAAACTCAACTCACAATGATATAATCATTTAAAGGAGTTGATGTAATCATTACAAGCAATTTGTCCTTGCCAAAGATTGAAAAATGAGTCCTAAAAGGAGAGAGCTAGTGCTGAAGCCTGCATCTTGCTGCGCATAGAAGGGCAGAAAATGCCTCTTACATATTTTTGCATAAGTTGTTCCACTGCCTAATTGGGCAGGAGAGCAGGACAGAATTTATGGCTCAGAGTTCTCCTCAGCCACAGGTGTAGAGTGAGATTGGGATTGTTAACAAGCTAATTTTGGTCTGGAACTCAGTTGAAGCATTTCATTTCTAGCGGTTGGAGAGATGTCACACATTCTCGGGCAGCAGAATGTGCTCTTCTCCTTGCCACAGAGATTAGCCACAGCCTGTGATGCTGGTACTTTGCCGGCAGGAATGGGACAGAAGCGCCACTGCTGTGTTATTATCTGGGATCTATTATGTTTTTACATTTTTCAAAAATCTTTAAGCTAGATCTTTGACATTCAACTGCCTATAAAGACATGTGCCACCTGATGAGAAGCTTTGATGTGCATTTTGAGGATTAAATAATCTAGATAGAAGGCAATGTGTTTCCAGCCAAGAAGAAAACTATGGAGAAAATTTTGCCTCCTGCAGCTAAGCTCTGTTGGCAGTCAATACCTTTTAGCTTACCCTCTATATTTGATTTCATACATATTTACAGACTATTTTTCCTCTTACTGCTAATTCTTTTGAGACCAAATTAAGAACAAAGATAGCAGGAACAGGCTTCATCAAATAAAAATGTAAATATGCTGCATCTCATTTGTGCTTGAAGAAACTTTATTTAAATATTTTTTGTGAAGTGGAATAGTCTGGCTCTATCATTATTATCAGCAACTAGGAAAGTAATAGCCTAACGAATCAGTGTAAACCATGGAGCGGAAAGTAAAGTTATGCACTCTGGTAATGTGGCCTACTTTAGAATGAGATTTTTCTATAACTGCCAAAGAGAAAGTGACTGTAGTGCTGATGTACAGAGTCAATGACAATTGTCATGACTGACTTTATTTGTTGATATACCTAATGAAATTATTTTGACTCCGACTACTAGTATTTTACAAAACAATGCTGATATCATATTTTTAAGTGAATGAAACAGAGGGTAATTTCGGATCTTTACCTATTTCTTTAAATTTACTATACTTTGGTTTTTGGAGAATGGTGTGAGAAAGCTCCAGAGTCACAAGCTAATTAGACTCTGCTTAATTTTGTTTCCCCTACCTTGATCAAAAGTATTATATCGCCTCATCAGCAGGACCTAGGAAGTAAAGCAGAGAATCATGCTAGCTGCATAGATCATGTTATTAATTAAATAATGCAGTAAGAAAAGAAAAATATTTTTAAAAGACTTTTAAAAAAAAAGTCCAAATCTCAATCAGAAATTAGTTTGCAGTTCTTCAGGCATCAAAAACCATCACTACATTTCTCCAGATTGCTCTAATTAGTTTTTCATTAACAAGAAACAGTTAATAAATTCTAAAAAGGGGCTCTTTTTCCTAGTTGTGGGCTGAATTTTCATATTTAAACTAAATGGTCTTTCGAACCGCATTTGGAGGACAGTATAATGTGTCAATTGCCAGGGTTATAAACATCTGAGCTCTCCTTCATCTTTCTTTAGAAAAACCCTCCCTGAGCCCCCAACCCTAACACAGGCATCTTAATTATTTACTTTGCCACGATTATTCTTAATAAAGGGCACAGGTTTGGGGGGCGGGCAGTAAAAACACAAGCTCTCCTCTGTCACTGGGTATTTTACACTATCTTTTGTTCAGACACTTGTCCAAAATACCAACTGTCCAACTCATTTAAATGTTTTATCCTTAATGACTTTAACATGAAGGGGAGAGCTAGTTAACCTTCAAAAATTAAGGAGAGAACCTAAAATCCATGACTGACTGCTACCTTCAAAACTGAATGATTCCATGCCGTCTATGGCTATGAGAGGCCGTATAGTTCACACACAATGAACTATAAAGCAAGGAGGAAAGACTGTTTCACTGGGGCAGGGGGGGTGGCAGGGGGAGAGTTACGATTGACCTCTAAGAAAAAATGATTCTTACTAAATACTTTCTTTTTGTGTGTGCTGAAATGACTGTCCTCTAGAGCTCAGCAGATGAAATGTGCCCCGCCAGTAGACAGGAGAACTTTAAACCTCTCAAGTATGAGAATAATGAAACTACCATTTCTCATCTACAACGTTATAATCAAAAGAGTTTGAAAATACTTTCCATAATAACTAGGAAAGTGATTTATACAAATAAATGTCTCAAAATCTCAAAGGTTCCACCACAGTAATTAAAGGTGTAACTTTTGCATTTATTTTGCAATTCATGTCTCTGGAGGCTAATTTAGGGTACTTTTTACACAACAATATTAATTTATTTCTTTGTGCTACATCTTACATGATTTAAAGTTAACATCTGCAGTGTCCTTGCTTTCAAATGTAGATTTTGCCTTTCTAACTCCAGCTTGCTAGAGCTGTCTATGAAATCCTTTCACACCTCATACACACTATTTTCACACACACCCATTCATGCCCACACTCATAATCACAACACAGAGACGCTCTCTTTTCAGTGTAAGATAGATATCATCTTTAGGTTTTCAGGGTGGCCCTGAAGATTTGAAATAAACAACCCCATCAGAAACCTTGAAATCTTAAGATCATTGTCTTGAATTCAAGTAGATTCAATGTTATTTACCTGTTTTGAAATTAGTAGATAGGATTACTCTAGACATCCTGGCTTTTTTGAATATCTAATTAAATCGTATTATATCTACGTTAACTGGATATAAACTCAACATTAAGAGGTTACAAAAGGTAACACAGACCCTTCTGTGTACTAGATAACTCATTTTAGCCAACACTGTCTTACCGATCGCTTCCAGAGAGTGGCTGAGAACTGCCCCATTCTTCCTGGACTTTTGTTGTCTTCTGGAAGCCTCCCTCCTGGCCCCCAGATTCCAAGTAACCTAGTTAGCATATCCCTTTGCATGTAAAAAGGGAATGTACCCTGTAACCTGAGGCCAGGCCCACCTTAATTAACATTTCAAATCAGAGACTCTAAGCAGATATTTTACAGAGGTACAAAAAGGAAAAGAAACTGGCAGGGTGGGATGAAGGCAAGCCTATGGAGGCCTAATTTACTGAGCATTATTAAACAAAGATTTCGTAAAGAGACAGCAAAGAGAGAAATGGATTTCTACATAGAGTAATGAGCATTAAGAAACTAAGCTCATGTCTTTTAAAATGGGAATATCTGTGGCTGATTTTCTTCTGGTAAATAGGTTAGACCACAATAAGAAACTAGACATTCACTTAATGGGGGATACTTCTAAGATTTTGAATAGATACTCACCCCTCTTCCACAAAAACCCTATTTTAACCCTTTGAGTTCTTAAGGTATTTGCCTATAAATGCTTTGTACTAGGTACAAATAAGATATTCAAAATTATTGAGTGAATTGAATCAGTGTAGACATGATAACAGGACTAATCAGGTCACTGAGTTTTGTTGTTGTTGTTGTTGATAATGATGATTTGTTTGTTTTAACTTTACACATTTCAATCTAGCATTTTATTTGTCTGAATGGTGCTCCAGGATCCATGAAGCCCTGGTAGTCTTAGGTTAATCAGAGCCAAACTAAATGGGATGGAAATACTAAGTATAATTAATTTATACAGCTTGTTTCTGTGCTCAAAACCAATCAAATGTGCATTATTATTACTTTTTCTTTGATGTAACATATGTTTTGGAGGCAGGTGGGGTATAAATTATACAGAAGTGAGTAAATGAAATACTTGTCTCTGTAGAATTGGACCAGCTGAATGTTTCAACCCCAGTATGGTGTGCCTAGAGTCATAAACCAAGTCACCACCCAGGACAATAGCCACAGAAATAGTTTTTAATTATTCAGTTCCTATAAAATATTTACGCCCCAAAGTTTCTATCATTCCATAATCTTATTATCAGGATTCTAGCAATCTATTGATTGTTAACCAAAATTAAAGTTATGAATATACAAATGTCTTCCACTGTCATGGACTTCAGAGATGGGAGGGTACCTTTTTCTGTTCACACAATTGCAACAACACTGATGACTCTTTCAAGATCTTTGTGATTCTGCTAGGATCCAATAATACAAGAGAGTATTTGTACCCATTGGGGTAATTGAATGAGCTTCAGTTTAACTTCTGGAGTAATAAGAAAAGATAAATTTCTGTCAAAAGAAGAAATATGCATTTTTTCACACTTGCACCTGGCAGCTTTACTTTAAGATATCCAGCTCCAATATGGCAGCTGGGGCAAGATATTAGAACTAAAAATTCTCTTCCCCAGATTGCCAGGGTAAAAAAAAGGTGAGACTCCAGACATGACACATGCCTGGCAAGTGTACTTTTTGTCCTTCCAATCTCCATGGCAGACGTCATCAGTCTATCACAACCTTTTCTATTTGAGCAAGATGCAGCCTCAAAATCCTTCATTGCAGTATTTTCCAAATTCCAGACCATCACAAAATACTCCCATCAGTTTGTCATAGCCACTGCTACCAGTATTTGGTAAATGTTATTTACTTAGTATTTGTCTTTCAATTAATAATGTTTTTACTTAATTGCGTTCTATAAGAAAACCGTACATTATCCCTTGCTATCCATAAAATTATAGGTTTGATATGCTAGTTAAGGGTTTTTTTACTATATATCAAAACAAGTGATTATTAAAATATAAAATATCAATTTGTACACCATCTAAGTATCAAAAGTGGAATGGAAAATATTGCTCTCTATAGTGGTCAATCTATGGGCAGTCAGATGTAAGAAAACTCATTTGCTTTTTTTACTCTAGAAGACATATCCACCAGGAGAAAGAGTATTTCATGCAAAATGATTCAGTTGAAATTAATTAAATACATATTTATTGTTTACCATCTTTAGATCTGAAGGGGAAATCAGAAGGAGTGGTTACCAGGTCCTGGAAAGAGCGATAAGGTGAACTATGGCGTTTAGTGGAGAGATGTAATGGACCTAAGGCAACCAGGCAGGGGAATCAAGCCTCCAACTCATCTTCGCCCTCTTTTGATCTTACGCTAGGGTCTTCCTTTAGCAAAAGCCAACTGAAAGCCATTGATACAGTCTATAGGGATCAGCGTTAGGACACAGAACAAGATTTCCAGGGTGTTAAAGAGATCTGGAGGGTAAATAGTAGATATCTAGCACCAGTTAGCATTGTTCTAAGAAGATACAATGAAGAATATAACATAAAGCTATAGTTTTGTGGGTAGAGAGAGGAATAAACAAGCTCTGTGAGTTGGTATTCATACAGTGTGTGAAAATAGGCAACTAATGAGCCCAAGAAACTCAAGAAATCTACCCAGGGGAAGTAAAATCATCTTCAAGAAGTAGGTGTTACACAGCTCAAGGGGAAAGATAGGCATGAGATACTTTCCAGAAGAATGAAAGGTATATTATAGTACAGGAACTGGATAGTATTTAGCATCACTGGGCAGGGCATAGATTGTAAAAGAAAGGATACAGGTAGAGGTTATAAGGGAAGATGGAAAGAAAATAAGTCACCATGAAGAGATTTAGATCTCATACTAAGGTGTATTTAATTCTAAGTGTAATGGGGAACCACTGAAAGAGAGTAGTGAAATTGTTTTATTTGTGTTTTAGAAATATTGCCCCAATTAAAGAGAGGCATGACTGGAATCAAGAGCAGTGAAGAGTTTGAGTAAAACAAGTGGTGATTGTGTGCAGAACTGAAATTGTTTCGGGAGGTATAGTTACAGACATATATAAGAGGCATTATCAACAGGTTTAGATGATATGTGGAAAGTGAGAGCAAGATTGTCTCCTCATTTATGTTAGCCCAAGCCTTACCAAATCAGTTAGTCTCACATATCTTTAGCACAGCTAAAAAATATTCCTTAAAAGTGTTAATTACATATGGTTTCTACACATGGAATCTTTTTTCCCCCAATTTACCTATCATTAGAGAATTGGAGATATAGTCTGATGTGGGTGGCAGAGAAAACTGACTTAAAAGTAAAATTTTAAAAGTCTTGAAATTTGTATAAAAATATTTAAAATAATGGGGAGAGATCGGGGGGGATTACCTAAAAATATTAAAATATCTTCATACAATACCGGTATATGTCAGTTGGTCAGACTATACAAGAGACATAATTACAATGATCTCTTTCTCACAGTTTCAGTAATACATTCTTTGCCACAAGGCTGAATATAGAGCCATCCCAATTCACATACTTAAACTAAATCGGTGAATAACAAAGCAAACTAAAGGATTATTTTCAGATTTGGCAGTAAAATAAATAAATAAACAAACAAATAAATAAGATACATCATTTCTATAACTCTCTTCCCAATTTTCTTCTCTTGAATAAGAAAACTTTGTTGGGTTTTTTGACTCTACAACTTGGAGGGAGGAAGTTTCTATCTTCTGGAAGTAAACAAGTTACTCTTTGTAGAAAAGAGGACATAGAAACAGCACAAGAATTGATTCAAGATGTATCAGAGAGTAAAGAAATTACAATGACATCCATAGTAATTCTGTGTATTAGTATAACACATTCAGGCAAATGTTATCTTCTTCATTTTACAAATGAGGAAGCTGAGACTCTGTGAGATTTAACAACCTGCTTAAGATTAGTTGGTAATTAAATTGGCAGAACTGAGACTTGAATCCAGGAAATCAGAACTTTGTAGGGCTCATTGAGGAATATCACATTGCTTTCCGCATTCAAGAGCATCTGAAAATGTTGCTACTAAGTTTGTTTATTAACATAATTGTTTATTAATTAGCAGATAATGGTTATTAGCTCAAGTCATGTTTTACAATTCTTCTTTAGAATTTCTAAACTTTAACATAAATGCATCCCTGCATTATTTCCAGCTATGATCTATATATTGTTCTTAATGAGGGTTAAGGAGTCTGATGTATGGAAAATTTTGAGGTGACAGTCAGATCCTGGGAGTTTCAGAGCTGTTGGCTTATATGCCAAAGCTTAAAACCAGCAATTCAGCTAGCATATTTTGGATACCAATAGATGTAACTGTATAGAAATCACTTTAACTACTAAAAACGATTTAATTTCCCCCTTAGTAAAGATTTTAAGGGTGGCATGTTATGTTATTAGGGTTCTCCACAGAAACAAAACCAATAAGATGTGGGTGGCAGGGAGAACTGATTTAAAAGTAAAAATTTTTAAGT
Organism: Leopardus geoffroyi; assembly: GCF_018350155.1. Classification (NCBI taxonomy): domain Eukaryota; kingdom Metazoa; phylum Chordata; class Mammalia; order Carnivora; family Felidae; genus Leopardus; species Leopardus geoffroyi. Next base: position 69,686,881 of record NC_059328.1, read on the forward strand.
CTTGAAAATTGTGTAAAAATATTTAAAATAACAGGGAGAGACTTGGGGGGAAAAGTACCTAAAAATATTAAAATATCCTCATACAATACATATGTCAGCTGGTTAGGTTATACAAGAGACACAATTATAGATATAAAAATATAGATAGATATAGATGAGAGATTAGATATAGATATAGATATAGATACAGATAGATAGATAGATAGATAGATAGATAGATACACACATATGGCTCATATAATCACAGAGGCTGAGAAATCCCATGATCTGCCATCTGCAAGCTGGAGACCCAGGAAAGCTGCAGTCTAAGTCCAGAGGCCTGAGAATCTGGGGTGTTTTGGACAAGAAAAGATTGATATCTCAGCTCAACCAACAAGACAGGAGGGCCAACTTCCTCTTTTCTCCACTTTTTGTTCTATTAAGGCCCTCAACCAATTGGATGATACCTACCCACCTTGAGGAAGGCAAACTGCAATACTGCATCCAAACTACTTCTGAGTTTGGCAAAAATAAAGTATTCAGTACAAGAGAACTGGAGAGGAACAAAAGTGTTGCAGAAGGTCATGATCTGGTTTCACTTTAATGTACTTGGAGATACAGGATTAAAGAATTAAACCTGTGTTTGCCAGTCTCACAATGAGTCTTTCAATACAATATCACTCCAGTACTAACACATGTACCAATAATTTAATTCCATTATGGGAGTTGGATTCTGAGGTTTTTGACTTTATAATCCAGCATTTGGATATTGCCCAGATTAAAAATTATTACTCCATGTCTGAGCTAAGAATTATTCATACCCTACTTGCCCAACTATTGGATCAATGGTACAAATAAGCAGTAATTGATGAGCTCGAAACATAGTGATTATGAGAATAAGGCCAGAAAACAAAAAAGGCACCGAACCCCCAAATCCTGGAATCATAGTTGCACAATCAAGAAAGACAGTTTTTTTTTAGTACGGATGTACCAGCCAGAGAATGAAACCTATCTAGTAATATGTAATTTGATTAATGTAAGGGAATATTTCAATTTCCCACATCTCGTCAATGTACATCCAGCTTCTTAAAAATTATTTTTAGAAAGACTGTAGTTATTAAGTAACATCTTGCTTGGCGGTTTCTTAAAAAATGTGGTCAAGACTATGAAACTTATGATCTTTAGGTAGTTAGCTTTTTACCTCAAATTTTGGGGAAAAAACTATAGGAAGTAATATGCCAGGAGTCAAAGAAAGTAAATTTGAGCCATGATTAGGATACCTCAGTATGACACAAAAATACACAATGAATAATAAGTCCTTATAACAAGATACTGTCTTGGGGCACCTGGGTGGCTCAGTCAGTTAAGCATCAGACTCCTGATTTCAGCTCAGGTCATGATTTCTTGGTTCATGAGATCTAGCCCCGCATTGACTTCTGGGCTGACAGCATGGAGCCTGCTTGGGATTCTCTCTCTCCCTCTCTCTCTGCCTCTCCCCCACTCTCTCTCTCAATCTCTCAAAAAAATAAATAAATAAACATTGAAAAGAAGAAGATAATGTCTTAATAACAGATTATAAGACCCAGACAGCCCTAAATACATGATTATGCACCCAATCCATTCAACCACCATTTCTGTGGAGAGAGCTTCATTTCATTAGAATGTATATAGATTCTACACCATATAGTGTGACTAGGATTAAAATAAAAAAATTATAACAGACAGTACTACCAATCAGGGGGAAAGTTGTGTATGTGTGTGTGCATGTGTGTACGTGTGTGTGTGTGTGTGTGCATTCAATCTAATTACTACAGTGGTCTAGAGCAGGGCCAGGGCTCAGGATAGTCTTATCTGAGTTTGAGCTCAAAATACACAATCAGGAATTACTAAAAATCTCTCTCTTTCCCTGAAATGAGCCCTTGCTCATTAAGAAATCTAAGCTAGCCTGAGGACAAAAGGAAGTAAATCAGCAGTCCAACAAAGACTAGGATTCAGCAGAGATATGAGAAGTTGGGATAACTTGGAACACAAACAGAGATGTGGATGTGGCATCATCTCTCATAGACACTCTTAACACATGGTCATACCCTAAGCTTCTGGAAAAAGTAAATATGAGCATCTGCTTTAATTAAATTTACAAATAGGAAAAGCAACCTGTGTCATTATTAGAAACATCTATGGCTGATTAATTCATATTGGTCAACATAGAAGTCTATCTGTAGACTTGAGGAATTTCTGTAAGATATAGTGCATATGGGAAAATATTTTTGAGACATAATTAAAAATATATATATTTGGTCTCTGCCCCTGGTTCCTGACACAGAACTTCTAAAACCCTTGGAATTTCCTAAGAGCTAGGATAAGAGGACCATCTTTTGTCATTCACAACAAGCACCTTTCTGTCATACCTGAGTTTATGCTAATGAAGTGACTCTGATGGGCCTCTAGGCAGCTTCAGAATAGGGCTGGTTGTTAGAGGAACCAATAATATGATTAGAAATTTAGAAGTTTCAGCCCTATCTTCCAATCTTGGGAGCTCAGAGAGGCTGGAGATTGAGCTGATCACCAATTGCCAATGTAAAGGAACCTCAATACAAATGCTAACTAAGGATTTTGGAGAACTTCTAGGTTGGTAAGCACATCTACGTGCCAAAAGGCTGGCATACCCAACTCTACAGGGACAGAAGATCCTGCTCTCAGGATCTTTCCAGATCTGTTCCATGTACCTCTTCATCTACTACTCATTTGTATCCTTTATAATATTTTTTATAATAAGCTGATAATAATAATAATTAAGGTGTTTCCTTGGGTTCTGCGAGCCATTAACACAAATTATCAAACCTGACAAGGGGGTTGTAGGCAACAGAAGTGTGTGTAACCTTGAAACCCACAACTTGTGATTGGCATCTGAAGGGCGGAGAGTCTTATAAGATTGAGCCCTTAACCTGTGGGGTTTGGGGTAACTCAGGGTAGTTAATACTCAAATTGAATGAAATCATAGAATACCCAGTTGGTATCCACAGAAAATTGCTGGGGGTCAGAAGTCCTGTGAATAGAGAAAATTTTCCTTTAGTTTCAAGGGCAGGTATTAAGGCCTGGATGTCACTCATGGAAGATTTTAGAATATAGACACTCAGTAGAGGAACTGACAAATCCTTTGTTAAATTTCTCTTGAAATGGAGAAGTAGAGGCAACATCAAGGTAAGGTCTTGTCAAGAAGCACACCAGCTTTTGAAACTTGATAGAGACATGACCCAGACTTCTTGTCAGTGTAGACTACTCCAACAAGTCAATAGGCACAATAACAAGAGTGCTTTGCAAACATGCAAAGAAAAGAAATAGCCATTGTGGCAGCTTTTCTGTAGTAATCCATGATGTATGAGACAAAGATAACTTCTATGCTAAAGCTACAGATAATAATAGAAACATTTGTATAGTGCTCACTGTATGTCAGAACTCTACTCAGTGGCCTATTTAACTCTAACAAACCATGAAATAGGTACTATCAGTATTCCCATTTTATGGATGAGTAAACAGAGGCACAGAGATCCTAAGTACTTTATCTAAAGCCCATGAAAGGAATTAAGCAGCAGTGCTGTCATTTAAACTTGAGGAGCCTGGCTCTATAATCCCTAGAAAGGCATTAAAAATGAGTGAAAAATAAGAGTGGCTTATGGAAAAAAGAAAAGAAGAAGAAGAAGAAGAAGAAAGAAAGAAAGAAAGAAAGAAACATAAATGTGTTTCAATTTATGTGAAATTCAGAAATAAGCAGTTCAGAGATAATAGGGTGACTTCTTTCTACCAAATCCTTCCATCTTGTTCTTCCATGTTGCCTAAACACCAATCCAAAGATTAATTACTTCATGGAGGAACATGCAGCTTCATTGATCAGATCAAGGCTTCAAGCAGCAGGATGGAAAAGTAGACATTTTCAAGCCTCAGATGTCAATCCTTCAACATATATACCTAGACGTGTCTGAATGTCAGGTTTTTTTTTTTTTATTATTAATCTGGAACTTTTACAACAAAGAAATCCCAAGCCAGCAGACAAGAAAAACTATCAGAAAGGACTATATTGTGATGAGAAAAAAGATTGTTTTCTGGCAGATCGTAAATGCTAGAAAGTAAAAGCTATGAGTAGAAGAAATTTACAGGACCTGACAGAAATGATCAGATAAGGAAAACATGGAAGCAATGATGGACGTGCATAAAGGCTAGATTCAGGAAGTTCAAAATATAAGTAATAAAACATTTTAGAAAGAAGAAACAATAGATACAAAAAACAAAATGGATGGAAGAAATTATTCTCAACTCTAAAGAGATCATTTATTTTAAAAGCCAAGAGTACGTACAATACTCTGGCCAAATTTAAAAATAAAATCCCGGGGCGCCTGGGTGGCGAAGTCGGTTAAGCGTCCGACTTCAGCCAGGTCACGATCTCACGGTCCGTGAGTTCGAGCCCCGCGTCAGGCTCTGGGCTGATGGCTCAGAGCCTGGAGCCTGTTTCTGATTCTGTGTCTCCCTCTCTCTCTGCCCCTCCCCCATTCATGCTCTGTCTCTCTCTGTCCCAAAAATAAACGTTGAAAAAAAAATAAAAATAAAATAAATAAATAAATAAATAAAAATAAAATCCTACTTAAAATGGACTCCTGAAAGTAGAAACTTCAAAGACACAGAATTCTGCAAACATCAAGGGGGCAAAAAAGCACATTCTGTATAAGAAACATAAAACATGACTCCACATTTCTACAACCTTAAACAAGAGAAGAAAATGGAACAGCTCTAGCATTCTGTGGGGAAATCTTTTGACCCAAGAATTCTATTTCCATACAATTTGTCATTCATTTATGAAGACAAGACAAAGCAACTCTAATGGACAGGGGCATAATCCTCTGCCACCCAGTTTGTGTTCTTCCCAGGGTAAACTATTAAACTGCTGGGAAATCTGTTCTAAAATGATGAAACAAATCAAATTATAATGAGAACATCATGGCTGAAAATAACTGATGTTTTGAGCCATTAAATGTGCTAATTGTGTTGGGATAAATTTTAATATTATTTTGAATGTGAATAAAATTTGGGAAGCGATTTTCTTTGAAATGAAAAAAAAAGTAAAATTTACAGATTTTATAATTCCAAATAAGAAAACAAGTGCTGGAGAGGTGTGTATAGAAAGGTGTTGGAAATGTCTCAAAAACTTCACATTTACAAAAGAAAGTGGAAAATTTTAGACTGACTTCAATGATAAATTTAATATACATTTAAGCATGTACTTGTAAAATCATGGTAGAAAAAAGCCGATAGAAAGGATTCATTCAGCAGTTTGGGACCTGTAATGGCTGCCTTTCTCCACCCTCTTTGTTGATCCTAATCTTTCTACTTTTCTTGAAATCTACTGTAATTCTAATAAAAGGGGTGCATGTGGGCTTTATTCTTTTTGGGTTGGTAAGAACCTGGAAACCCAAGTCAGAGATCCTTACAAAGTTATAAAGCAATGTGTATTTGGAATAAGTTGGCCCTCAGAAGAGTATAGCTCTCTCAGGATAAGTTCAAATTTGATGTCACTTTAGTGTACATGGTACCCACTCAACAGGCCAACAAGCAGCTTCATGGGTGGACTGCATCTTCTTGCACCTGAGGCCTAGCTGATGCTAATGGCTGACCTACATAAAGATCACCTCTTTTCCTCGCTTTTGGGAACGCCACCAATTAGGATCCTTTAGCAACCAGACCAATTATCAATCAGTCTGGGTGAAAAATAATCTTATAACTTTAGTTGCTCAGCAACTGGGGAGAATATCAGTAAAAACCACTAAGCCATATGCCCTTTGATTCAGAACTATTGCAAAGAGACAGGCATGGACTGGCAAAGGAAAACAGTAAAAACACCTTGGAGGATGCAAATGTAGCAGTAGGTATACACACGTACATCAACACATGCATGCACAGACATGGAATTGCCGGGCACAGATTCATGATTTCAAACATGAAGAATTGTTACAAGAAGAGTATGGATATGGTTGACATGTGACTTGGTGACTTGAAATATTAAATAGAATAAATTTTAATTTTAAAATTTATTCCAAAAAAAACGCAATTAACAAAAAGGTAATAGAGAAAGGGAGATGGGGTGAATTATGAGACTGACAGGACAGATCCAGGAAACTTAGCATGAGATTAATCAAAATTCCAAAACTATAAGTTAAAAAGAAATGGATGGGCAATAATTAAACAGATTAAAGAAGTTCCCTAAGATGAAAAAAGAACTGAACTTGTAAATTGAAAGGACTCACTGTGTTCCAAGAAGGAATGATTATAAAAGACACGCATATAAATAGATATATACAGGTAATTTGTTTGAATTCTAAAAACAATGAGAACATGTTATACAGTTCTTGAGAGACAGGATGAGTTTCTTTTTTTTAATGTTTATTTATTTTCAGAGAGAGAGAGAGAGAGAGAGAGAGAGAGAGAGAATGCATGTGCAGGAGGGGCAGAGAGAGATACACAGCCAGACAGACCCTCCCAAGTAGGCTCCACGCTGTCAGCACAGAGACCATGTGGGGCTTGAACTCACAAACTAGGAGATTATGACCTGAGCTGAAACCAAGAGTCAGACACTTAACCGACTGAGCTACCCAGGTGCCCCAGGATGAGTTTCTGAAAAAGGCAAAAGAATCAGACTGGCCTCAGACTTCTCATCTGCAACATTGCAAGTTTTAAGAAAGAATACTATCTGTGGATACCTTACAAATTTCTGAGGGGCAGAAACCCAATCCAATAGTCCTATAAACAGATAAATTATCATTCACCTATTATGGTAAAAATATTTTTGTGCATATATAATACTTTTTTAAAATAGCACCCAAAGACCTCAATCTAAGGAAATAATTGAGAGCAATTGTGATTAAACAAACAATAAATCAGAATAGATATCTTAAAATGGGAAAATATTTATTCAAATCCACATGACATAGGTACATAAAAAGACAAGTCGGAAAGAAAAAGAAAATGAAAAAACAGATTCCAGTACATATATAAATTTAACATGATTAACAGGGCATTTCTATTTAGTAGGAAAAGATAAAATTGTTTAATAAAGTGTGCTATTTAAAAAAACTGTTACATGGCCATTCATCTGGAAGATAATAAAATTAAATACTATGTTTGTCCTTATAAAATTAAGCTACAGCTATGTTAAAGTCTTAAAAATATTAAATAAGTGAGATGCCTGGGTGGCTCAGTCAGTTAAGCATCGGGCTTCAGCTCAGGTCATGATCTCACGCTTCATGGGTTTGAGCCCCGCATCGGGCTCTGTGCTGACAGCATGGAGCCTGGAACCTGCTTCGGATTCTGTGCCTTCCTCTCTCTCTTTCCCTCTCCTGCTCTCTGCCTCTTTCCCACTCTCTTTCTCTCTCTCAAAAATGAGTAAACATTAATTTTGTTTAAATATTAAATAAGTATTCTGCAAAATAATCTAGGAGATTACATATAAAATCCAGGGATAGGAGTGATCTGCTTCCTTAAACTGGAAATGTAGAAGCTGTCAAACAAAATACATAATTTACTATATAAAAATTCTCAGAGTCTTGGGGTCCCTGGGTGACTCAGTGGGTTAAGTGTCCTAGTTTTGGTTTTGGCTCAGGTCATGATCTCATGGTCTGTGAATTTGAGCCCTGCATCGGGCTCCACACTGCTGGTGCACTGCTTTGGATTCTCTCTCTCTCTCTTTCTCTCTCTCTCTCTGCCCTTCCCCACTCCTGTGTACTTGCTCTTTCTCTCTCAAATTAAATAAATAAACTTAAAAAAAAACAGCATCTGAGCAGCTTTAAAAAAAATTCTAAAAGTCTTTAAATGGCAAGTCCTATCATAAAGCAAATCAAATCAGACCAAAACCATAGACCATAAATTAAAAAAAAAAAAAAAAAAAAAAAAAAAAATATATATATATATATATATATATATATATATATATAACACAGAAAAAAAAAGACAGAGGTTTATACCTGTAATATGTAGATATCTTTTAAAATTCACTAGAGAGCAATAAAAGTTCTTTTAGAAAAATAAACACATGATGTGAAGAAGCAATTCATAGATGAGTAAATCAAAATAGCCGATAAACAGATAAAGCTGCCCAAACACATTAATCCATAAAAAACAATAAAGTGTTAATAAGATATCATGACTTTACAGAGAGGAAAGCTCTGAAACAACTCAGAATACTATTATTGGTGGGCATGTGAAAAACATCTCTCTCAATATGAGCAGTATGAGGACACACAGTCTTTAAAACAAGCAGACAAATTCTATTAAAATTAAAGTGCATGTATGCTTTGATGGAGTAATCTCACTTACAGGAATTGATCCCACTGAAGGAAAATTTAAAAATCACGTAAGGATTTATATACCTGGATATACATGTGTATGGCATGGGGGGAAACACAAATGCAGCTGGAACACAGTGAATATATTATCACTAAGGGGATGGTTTAACACGTTATATTAAAAACACAAAATGGACTAAAAAAAGAATTATAATACTTAACCCAAGAAATAAAGTGGTCATCAATAATGGGACAAAATGACAAAGTGGCATGATGTTCCTGTTGGTGTCATACAGAGAAGGGACTGGTATGACCAGTATAACATCCTTGCCAAAAATGTACAGCCCGAATCGAATCACAAGGCAACGACTGAGCGATGCTCAGAAAAGACTCAGAAAAGTCAAAGTCATGAAGGATAAAATCGATTAGAGAAACACTTAATATTCAAGGAGACGATAGAGATGTGACAACCAAATGTGATGTATGATCTCTGATTGGATCCTAGATGAAAAACAAAGCTAAAAAGAATATGTGAGGCAGCTGAGGACACTGCACAAGAATTATTTTAGGTAATATGCGCTCATGTTAAATGTCCTGGGTGTGATCATTGTCTTGTGGTTACATAGGAGGCTGTCTCTATTCTTAGGAGATACATACTGAAATATTTAAGCCTGAAGTATAATAATGTTAACAACTCTCAAATGGTTTAGTTAAATGTTAACAATTGGTTAATGGAAGAGGTAGATGGATGTTCATTCTATTATTCTTGCAACTTCTCTATGGGTTTAAAATGCTTCAAAATAAAAAGTGAAGAAAATGCAAAAAACTGCAAAACGGGTTAAGAAATTACCTAAATGAGACAAAACAAACCATGGAAAATGTGGCCACTTTGAGCACAAGAGGAAAAGAGACAGAGACAGTGAGCTCAGACCTTAGCCTCGCCTTTTCCATCACTCCTGATTCCTGCACTGTACAACCAGCTAGATTGCTTTTATTTTTCCCCATACTCTGATAAATGTAAAATAAAAACTCCAGATTCACATAGTCTCCACTTGTAACTGCCCATGTTTAGGTGAATTTGAAACTAATCTTGAGCTAGTCAAGTCTCTCATAGTGATATTTGCAATAAAGCACTGTGACCATGCCAGCTAGTAAGGTAAAAGGAAAGAAAGCAACAGAAAACAGTAGATCGTACAGGTGCTTAGTCATGTTGCCATAAGAATCTTTTAAAAATAATCAAGTTAACACTAAGTTTAATGAATTTGTACACTACGAAAAAATGAGATAATTCATTTGGAAAGTCACCAGCCTTTCTTTGAGAAAATGGATACTATATATGTATATATTCACTGACACCTGGCACGTCTGAGATCATGTATACCAAATTTTAGCCTGGAGGGAATTTTTGCCAAGAAGTTATAAACCTCTGAAAATAGAGGTTAATAGGAAATGCTGAAACATCCTTAATGACAAGGTTGCTATGGCAACAATATAAGCTTACCACTAGCATCAAATATCTGCTGCATTTAGGGCTCCTTGTCTCCTTTGATAAGTTTTCCCTGAGTGAAATAAAAGCATCAATTGACTAGCTCAGGAAGACTTTTCTCCCTGTGTCATAGAATCAGTGACTTCCTGTGTAATTAGGTGAGCTAGTCAGACGGGAAGAAGAAGATTGAAAGAGAAAGAACCAGAGTATGCCCAAACCGCCATTTTACAGTATAACTGGGTTGTACTCACCCAGGGCATTGTCAGGAATACTTTTAAGAAGCAAGGCCAATGCAGAGGATAAAAATAAAACTGCTGAATTAGCATGCAAAAAGGTAATCACGCACAGTCATTGTTTTTGGAAAGGGCTCAAACAATAGGCCAGGCACATTTCTACAAGATTTTTAAAAATCCATTTTCAGTAATTTTAGAGCTGTGGTTCATGAAGTGTGTCCACAATGCCCCTCCAGGTGGTCAGCAGCCCAGTCCCTTGTGGGGTTGACGTTTCTCATGTGAAGATGTGGTCCTTCTGTTCCCAGCAACTATTAATAAAGTACTTATTTTACATAATCAAGACCAGCCATCACTTTTTTGGCCTCCCATCCAAACCCTCACCATCCCTCTTGTTAATACCAGAGAGGGGGCTCTGGGTACTGCAAACGGAATGCGGGTGGGATAACTTGTCTAAAGTGTTTTTATTTTTACCTGATTGAGATTGGTCATTTTACAGTAATACCAACACATTGCCATGAAATGTTCACCCTTTCTCTACATTTAGTGATCTCAGAAGGCATTAGAGAGTGATGTGATTCTTATTGTATAGGTGATGAAACTGAAATGCAAAAGTCAAATTGTTCCCTTAAGGTCTGGAACAGGGGAGCCTAAACTACAGTCCAGATTCTTGAGGCTTTCTCTTCCGTGGAAGATATACTACAGTGAGTCTAATTCTGAAGCCTAACTCATCTTTCAGGACTTTCAAGCAAACTCAAGTTATGAAACAACCAGCTTGAGAAGAGAGTGAAGGGTGGTTGTATTTATCATGCCATGGAAGTAGAATGGAAAACCGTGGGCCTACAAGTGTGTAGACAGAGATCTGGCCTTTTTCGGACAGTGGTTTTGAAAAGAAGGCTGATGATAGCCACATGAACAAAGTTGGTAAACAGTTATGGAGAGAAGGGTCATTTTTCATGACCACCGGGAGGATCCATGCTGGGCATAATAGACTGTACCATTTAAGTTAATCTAGACTTTTGGTGGCAGAAGCTGCAATTGTCCACCAAAATCCATTCTTTCATCTTCTATGAAACTAATGCACTTTCCACTCTCCCCTGCAGGTAACAGCCTTCCTGGAGATGGCACTGGGGTGAAACTGATGGCACTGGAGTGGAAGTGATGCATGCCATTTCTAGGGCTGGCCCTGAAGACACTGAGCACAACTTCACACTCATTTCCTCCTCTGAAAAGCCGAGCTCGAGTCAGCTTGAATCATGCAGATGAGGACAATATTCTAGAGGATGATAGAACAACAGCATGGAAGAAACCTGCATCTCTGAATGAACATGTGGTCCTCACCTCTAACCTGCCTGCTTACCTGCTGTCTCTTATGAGAGGGAATTAATGTCTATTTCTATAAATACCTGTATTTTTGGTGTTTTTTTATGCAGCAACTCAGTCTCATGTTAATATTCCTTGCACAGGTAGGATTTCTAAAATATAGCAGAACTAGGATTTGCTTTATTTCTATTTTTGGCCGCATATGGGCACCTCTCTACTTTCTGAGTAGTGAGAAAGTAGGAAGGAGGTGACTTTGAGAAGCCCATTTTAGCTACTGTACTTCTCTCCTCCATAACCAGAAAATAATGTGCCCAAATTCAATTGGTATTTTTTAAATGAATGTCTAGAATGATGGAATCGAGAGCATGTGTGAATGACATTAAGTGGTTGGTATTGCTTACATCTTAGACACCGGGAATAGTTCAGTGTGAGCTTGATAAATTAGGGAAATTGGCAGGAAAAACTAGGAGAAAGTAAAATAGGGCAAGGGCAAGATGTGACAATCAAAAGCCAGAAACAAAATGCAGAGATTAAAGATAGGGGCTGTCTGCATATGTACAACTACGACAGAAAGTCTAGAGTGACTGCCAACCTATGAGTGCATACCAGTCAGCACAAACAGTGCTGTTATTTAAAAGGCTGGATGGTAATATATTAACAAGAGTGTGACATGCCAACTTCAGGAAGTAATATTTCCTCTGCATTGGCACTAGTGAAGACCTTAATAAAGGATGGTGTCCAGTTTTGTTCTCACACTTTGAGGAATGTAGAAAAACTGGAGAGAGTCCAGCAAAGAGTAACAGAAATGATAAAAGGGTGGGAAAATAGAACCTGAGAGGGAAGGTTAATAACTAAGATTGTTCAGGCTGAAAGATTAAAGAGGCCAAAGAGTGACTTAATATCTGTTTAAATATATGTGCCCTGCTATTATAATGAGCATGCTGACTAGTTCTTCCACCTGGACCTAATGAGACAATAAGGGAGGGACATTTGTACTGCAGACTTATATTTGCATTAGATATAAAGGAACATTTGGGGGGAAGAAAAAAAGTTGTTCTATACAGAAACACTCTGTGAAGGGATTTGGTGCAATAAGTTTTCTTTGGGATATCTAAGACTGTAGTGCAATTGGCATTTATTTGGCGTTAGGGTCTGGGAGCTGATGAGAATGATCCAGCCTGAGGGGATGGTCATATTTACTTTCAGGAGGGATAACTACAAAAGACTCTCTGGGCGTATTTTATAAGACTGCTGCCACAGGGGAAAAATGTTTATGTCCATTAATCTCATGTCTGCTTTCAACCCCAGTTTTGTATTTGCGATTTGGGTGGAAACAGGAACAGAGATGGGTAATTGGGATTTGAATCTCTACTCTCCCATTTATCCTGGTGAGTGCCAAGTGAGTGCCAAGTATTCACCCAAAATGTTGGGTTTTGCCCTTGGCTAAGCCAGGCTAGAGCAGTGGTTCTCAAAATGTTTATCATGGAATCCCTGAGTGTAGCAAAACATTTCCAGGAGTCTGCAAGATCAAAACTATTTTTATATAAATAGTAAGGTGTTATTTGTCATTTCCACTGAAATAAGTTTTGCACTGATGATATAAAAGCAATGGTGGATAAAACCATTGGCACCCTAGCAGGAATTAAGGCAGTGGCACCAAACTATAATGGTGGTCATCATGTTCATTGAGGTACTCAATGTAAAAAACAATGCAATTAGGGTGTCTGGGTGGCTCAGTCAGATAAGCATCTGACTCTTGATTTCGGCTCAGGTCATGATCCCAGAGTTGTGGGATCGAGCCCCAGGTCTGGCTGTGTAATGTGTGTGGAGTCTGCTTAAGATTCTCTCTTTCTTGTTCTCTGCCCCACCCCCTGCATGTGCACACACTCTTTCTCCTCTCTCTAAAAAAAACAAACAAAACAATGTAATCATTTTCTCTTGTATTAGGAAATATGTCAACATTTGGAAAATGTGCATTACTCTATGAATCAATATTTTACAAACCCGTAAGTTTACAGAATCATGCATGGGTGAAAGATCCATTCAAAGTGCAAGTTAGTCAACTAGTTTTTTGTTTGTTTGTTTGTTTGTTTTTAGTCAAATAGTTTTGAGAGAGTAGAGTATGAAGAGTCTGTGAGATGGTTTCAGATTCTACATTGCAGCTAACTTTAAGAAACTAACACATGTCAAGGTATGGTATAATATTAAAGAATATTCATAGTTAGCTACTGAACTATACTTTCTTTCTTCTTCCAATCACATATCTGCATGAGGCCAGAGTTTCTTTACATGCTTCCAAACAGTATCTCACAAAAAATTAAATGCAAAAGTAAATATGCTCTTCTTTTCACCATTGTTTTTGTTTTGGAGAAATATTCTTAATAAAAATATGTTACTTATATTATGTTCTGGGTTTATTATAATTTTAAATAAATATTTTGAAAATTTCTCAGTTTTAATCTCTCATATGGAGAATATTGATATATGTAGCTCACATAAAAAACAAATGTTCTTTATAATCCTCACTAATTTGTAGTGTAAAGGGTTCAAAAAGTTTGTAAACAGCTAATTTAGACATTTACTTTATGCCTCATGATTATCTAAGTTGTATTATTGGACTATTAGTCTAAAGTAGGTTTTGTTGTGCTAGGTTCTCAACTCTGTACTTAAATGTAGGCACAAGGAGTTGTGTTAACTGATTAGATCATTTTTCAGTTGATATTTGATCTTTCTGGTATGTGCATCAAATGTTTGCACTCTGGGGCCTGGCTGAGTAGGTATCTGACAGGAGGACAGTCATCTCACCATGGGGATGTAGGTATAGAATGGATAGAAATGAGAATAACACTAACTCATTTATCAAATGCTCTGTTGATCCATGATACCCAATTGCTGCAGTCACTATCCTTCAGCCACTATGAGATTCCCAGGCATGTCACATTGCTGTGAATGCAACATTTGTGAAATTACGTAGCATCGTCAGTATGATCTACATTCCATCCATAGCCAAATTTAACAAAGTCAACCACTTTACAAATAGAGAGGGTCAAACTCCCTAATTATTCACAGGTCTTCTAGGTTATATTAGGCATTGTATAAAAAACAGGTAGTTTTTTTATACAATGATTCCAGTACTGAATTATACATTCCTTCTTTTCTTATATCTATAGAAGTTGACTGAGTTAATAAACGTCTGGTCATATGGATGAAGGTAACTTCAAAACATTTGGGAGACTGATTCTGAACTTTAAGCTTAGGCAGAGAGTGTCTGATTTTAAAGCTATTTGTTGAAAATGTCCTCCCAATTATTTTCCAATATTTGATAATAATGGATGTGGCAGAACAGGTTTCCAAGGAAACAGATTCTGAAGTAGAGAGCTGCATATTTGTAGGGAACAATACCCATCAAGGTGAAGGAGACAAGATCGGACAGAAGGAAAAATTACAAAAGAAACCTCAGACAATTCCATGGGAATCTCTGGAGACGGGATGGTGTTTTAGAGGTGCCTTGAATTAAGGAAAGAAAGCCAGCCCACTGAACTCTAAGTATAATAGGCTGCCTCTGGGGAGGAGGCCAGAAAGAGACTCAACCATGAGAAGTCAGCAGCTAACATTCCCAATGCCCGAAAGAAGGGGTGTCTCAATTCTGAAGGATTTGGGTGACATAATACAGCGTCCATTACGATGGACTCTTTCACTTGGTTTCCTTATAAATTAAATGGGCTGGCACTGAAAACCTGAACCTGCATTTCCTTAGAGTGTCTTCCATCTAATGTAGTTTCGGTTGTTGTCCAATCTAGCAATAGATATTGGAAGGGATATTATAAAATATAATGAAAATAAACAACAAATTAGAAAAAAATCCCCTGGAAAAAAGTCTCTAATTGAAGCAAACACCAATTCCACATGCTGAATTGAGGATGCTAAAATGGGGGAATAGTTAATTTTTTGAGACAGACTAATGCCCAAAATTTAGCTCCCAAAATGTCTGTTGATACTATGACGTCATTAAGACTCTACAAATCAGATTGGCTGTTTCCCCTTTTTAATATTTTCTTGGTAGCAAGTAACAGCCACTATTATGGAAAAGGAGACCTTGGTATTGGTAACATAGACAGCTTAGAAGTTAGAACAGGAGGAGAGGACTTTAAAGTTCATTGTAGTTCAGCTACCGTATTTACAGATAAGAGAAAATAAATAGCAGCTACTTATTAAATGTGCATTGTTTCCAATGTTGTGTTATTCAAATTGCTTATATCTTTTATCCTCACCATTTTTCTGCAAGGTAGTTAGTGTCATGTTCATTTCACAAATGAAGAAAATGAAACTCATAGGGTTCAGGCTACATTCCCAGGTCATACAGTAAGTAAATAGCTAAGCTGGAATCAATACTTAGGTCTGTTCTGTTTGATCCCTGAATCTGTACTTAAGTACTGAAGTATGTTACTTAGACAGATAACTCAGAGACTTTTTTTTTTTTAACTTAGGAATGGTGCTGATATCCTATCTCTAATTGAATAAAATGAATGTATTAGCAACTTGACTTCTGTCATCTTTGAATTGCTTTCTTGGGCCATTTTATGATTTTTTTGGGAAACATGTAACATTATAAATCCAAATGGGGTTTTAATTGCAAATGTCTCTCCTAATAGTCTTATCTATAGTTCAGTCATACATTTTGGCCAAATATAAAATGTAATCTAGAATATGAGTATAATAATCTTGATGTCCTGGAGATTCTATGGCTTCTTTGGGTACCAGATGTTTGGAAGAACTCTGTGAGACAAAGAATTAAAAGAAGAAATCAGTGAATCATGATAATAAAATTTTGCGTGGCTTATTTTATCCTACTAAACTTGTTGCTCAGACTGTATGTTGCCATCTTTTCTTCTTTTCATTTAAGCCTGTCTTCACTGATTTTTTTTTAAAAATTATAGGAATATATTATACATACAAAAAGTATATTATGCATACATTTTTATCAAAGTATATTATACATATAGAAAATATAGTATATTACACACAGAGAAAAGTTCGTATACCATAGATATACAGCTTGATGAATTTTTAGAATCTGAAAACATCTGTGTATCCAAGTACTTTGTACTCGTTTTATTCAGATGTTATATGTATCAGTGTCATTGGTTTGGAGAGGCAAAAGCCACATAATGTGATTTATCATCTCCCTGACTTCCCACCTCTGGGCAGAAGTAAGTGAATGGTAATCTCAGGTTTTATAAGAACAAGAACCAGGAGTTCCTTTGGAAAAGATAAAGATAGGAAATGCTAAGAATAAAAATTGGGACAGATTAGGGGTGCCTGGTTGGGTCAGTTGGTTAAGCATCGAGTTTCAGCTCAGGTTCTCACTGTTCATGGGTTCAAGCCCCGTGTCAGGCTCTGTGCTGACAGGCTCAGAGCCTGGAGCCTGCTTCGGATTCTGTGTCTCCCTCTCTTTCTGCCCTTTCCCCTGCTCCTGCTCTTTCTCTCTCACTCTCAAAAATAAATAAGATATTTTTAAACATTTTTAAAAATTGGGACAGATTAAAGAAGACCTTGACAAGCCCAAGATATAAACACATTGTAGGGAAAAAGACTTGAAAGAGAAGGAGCTAGGAGAAAACTATATGAATCTGTTCCAGTAGTCCCAGAAAAAGTAATTTCAGATAAAGTATAAATAAAAAAAATACTGCAGAAATGGAAGCAATAAACACATCAACTATTGGTCATAAAGCACAGAAGAGAGTGAGGAGACAAATATGGCTCTCGAGGTTGAATCCTAGGTATCTGGGAAGATATGGGTACCATTGAAACTGAAATGCAAACTGACAGAGAATGGTTTTGGAGAGAACTTAGTAGAGAATTTCAAGACAGTGCAGTGTCAATATGTCAATTGCTTTACAAAGAACACAAATGGGGAAGGTCGTAAAACCACCTTTGGACTTACTTATTGGAGCAGAAAGCAGAGCACAAGGGGTGAGTAGATGGCAAAAAAGGTGGAAACAGTAAGTGTAGACTACACTCTCCATTCAATAAATTTTTCAAGGAAGGAAGCAAAATAGCCTGGATCAGGGGAAAAATGCTGACAAATGATGTAATAAAGTCTTAGTGAAAAAGGAAGGGCTCAGCTTAGTGAAAGGCTTATCACAGGAGAGGAGAGCACTTTCCTATGAGATCAGAAAGCAAAGTTGAGCTTTTACATGGAGAGAAGAAAAGAAGAGGAATCAAACATTGGCCTTGACTTTCTCTAAGAACTGGGAGATCATATCAGATAAAAAACTGAGGGTGGGAGGAAATCTTGGAATTGACACCACAGGGAATTCAGAGGGCTGTAAATCATCCATGAGAACAAGTACTGTCAGGCAGCAGTGAGGGCCCAGCGGACTTCAGAAAGCTCGGAAGTGTAGTGGAACCAGTCAACCTGGCTTTGTGACTTTCTTAGGCAATGTTTGGCAGCCTGGGACTGGGAGTTGGGAAGGCAAATGAGGGTATTTACCCATTCTTGTGGATTGGAACAGCAGCTCTGGGGCAAGAGAGTGTGAAAATCTAATACAATGGCTGACCCTAGTGTCAAGGCTGGTTAGGCAAGCAAATGAGGCCAGAAGAGGGGCTGATGAACTAAGACAATTGTGAGCTATCAAGGGATGGGGAGGGGAGGGATAATAATGAGACTGAGAAACAGATCTCATTAGAAGTGAGGAGATGAGAGACTTCTAATGAGAGGAGTTTGTGGTCGGAACTTGTACTTTTCATTCAGAGAGTATTAGGAGAGGAAGAACAGGGATGGATGTGATAATCCTAGGGTCTGAATATTTGGAGTGGGATCAGCCTTAACCAAAGTTTGTTACTGTTGTAGTGATTTGTTTGTTTTAAAGCTAACTTTGTATGAACCTTTGTAAATACA
Organism: Leopardus geoffroyi; assembly: GCF_018350155.1. Lineage (NCBI taxonomy): Eukaryota > Metazoa > Chordata > Mammalia > Carnivora > Felidae > Leopardus > Leopardus geoffroyi. Next base: position 69,705,127 of record NC_059328.1, read on the forward strand.
TTACGAGAACTGTATATCTGTATATTGTCCTCAACTATCTTTCAAATTTACTGATGAGCTTATACTTTCACAAGCAAGGCCACTTTCATACACAAGAATTTCCTTAATCCTCACAACAAACCAGAGGCACTTCCTTTTAAAGGTAATGAAACTGTAAATCGGAGCAGTGTAGTAATTTACCTGAGGTCACAAAGAAGTAAATGACAGAAGGGGGGCCCCAGAGCAAGCCATCTGACTCCAAGGCCAGAGTCCCTTCAAGGTTGGTGCCCTATGTTATAGTAAGGGTTGTGTTATCATCCACCTTTGGTTTATAACACTTCAGCAGTTTCTTTTATGCGTGGGACCTGGGGGCAGGTGCTAATTTACACAGCCCACTTATTCCTAGTTCAAAAATAAATACATGTTTAATTATACTCTCAAATTTTTAAATATAATTGTCGATTTGTACTTGATAAACAGAAGCATTATCATTTTTCAGACATGATTATTTGAGTGCATAAACTTTATCTTAACAAGTACTTCAAAGCAGAGAAAATAAAAATTAAAAGAAAGTATTTGTTTATAATGTTATCCACTTGACTGATTTTAATATAGTAGATGCAATATGGATACTACACTTAATTTTTTCTCATCTTGGGTCAGGGAATACATGGCAGGAAACAGGTCTGTATACCTCTACCTGTCAAGGTTGTGGCAGATTATAGAAGAGGGTGCAAATTCCCACTATACTGTGGTAATCCCAGCACAGTAAACTTTATTTTTGAGCAACCTACTGAGCTGTCTGTCTACGAAAGGAGGGTAGATTCAGAAATAGTCATGGATGTGATAGGCTGATGGTGAGAGACATATTTTCTGTGTATTCTGAGGTTTAAATCTCGAGGGTTTTAAGACTTCCCTCAGTCACTTTATAAATGGATATTGTGTTTAAGCTATACTAAATTGGGTTTACGTGTCAGTATCATAGCGCTGGAGAAGGTTGCTTTTCTAACTTGGGCACCAACTGATTGCCCGGTGTCACAGCCACAGTATGTGTCACTAATGAATGGCCATTTCAAAAGTGACTTAAGACAGACAATTTTCCAAACGTCATTAGAGCCTGAGCAAACAAAAAGATGCAGAGTAGGAAGCAGAAAATGGTGGTAAATGAGTAGACTTTTCCAGGTCATGAAAAGGTCTGATAAATAATCTTTAGTGACGAGAATATGAACGTTAGCCCTTCCCTTCGCCATCTCTTACACGTCCTCCTAGCTAATTACTATTTCTTTCTCTCTTCTGGATAGTGAAAATATTTCTTTGCTTAACCTCATTTTTTAAATGCTATCTGCCTTTTATTTTGTGTATGTATCAATTTTGCAGATCAAGAACAAGACAAAGAACTGTTAATTAAACTCTCAGGGGTACATCTTTAAGTTCCTGGCATTGTGCCCTCAGTGCTGGCTGCTTCACGTTTACTATAATAATGGGAAATGCCATAGAGAGGTTAGTATGAATGAAATGTGGTGGATAATCAGGGGAAGCATGAAAAGCAAGAAAAATATTAATGTGAGGCATAAGGCTGGGAAGAGTCAAATAATGTGTGAAGAGTGACTGGGACATCAGGTACCAAACAAAAGTAGCCACTAGCCAGATATTATTTGATGGTACATTCTATGGAAAATTGAATATCATTTCATTAGTTTGGGGAACCTTATTATGTACTTAAAGACACTTGTCATTATTACTTATTCCATATCCATAGAAGTAAGGAGTGGTTTTCAGTAAAGTTCCAAATTTGTTTTTCAGGAAAGTTCCAATTCTTCTCTTGAATTAACTTTTATATTCCTTTGAGCTCTCTGTGTTTGCCTGTTTAACAAAATCTAAAGTGGTCAAATTACCCCATTGAATTGGAACACATAATTAAAAAGTACATCAAACTTAATTGGGAATTGCTGTTACTTCTCTGGACCTCATTTATTGATAGAGAGCAGTGGACTTGTTAATCTTTGCCCTTCTAACATAAAAGCTCAATTACTTTTTTATTCCAATTGTCCTCACTCAACCCATGTGACAATGTGCATAGAGCAACTTCTTAGGAGTTCAGATGCAGGAGCTTTGGGCATCAGCACTTTGATCTATCAGGGCACCTGTTTGGTTGAAACAACCCAGATTGCCACGATTTAAATTTATTCCATGATTTTTTAAATGGTCCTCACCGCTCTCAAAATCTATGTGCTTTATAATTTGGGGGTTCATTTGCTTCTTAAGAAAAATTGGGGGTTTGTCTTAGATGACAACAAAACCTTCTAATTATAAAATGTCAGTGAATTTAGAAAATAGCTCTATTTTTTAAAGCTGGTTTCAACCACATTCAGTTGCATAGTGTTGTTTTCTTTTCCCCCTTTAGAAAAGAGAATTACACAAGTCAAGATTTAGGTTTTTGCAACATGATAATTTCAGTCAACCATCAAATTGTTTTTGATGATTTAATCATTGCATCAGGGATACCCAACAACTGAATCTTTTCAATGCCACTGTTCTTTTGGATAGTTTGAAAACCTATAATTAGTTTTAGAACCAAGTGAAATACCAAAACCTGGGGAAAAAAAGTTAAATTAGGGAAGTCATAATATATATCGCAGTAGGTGTCCAATAAATTTCCTTTTTCATTTAAAACTAAAGAAAACAATTTGGAAAAGTAAACATTTGAGAAAATAAATTAACTGTGGCATGGATGTACAATTTTATTAACAATAAAGCATGCCACATATACAAATAATTTCAGTATTAATTTAGGTTAGCTACCTGATTAATGGCATGATAGTTGAATGGCATCTAGAATTGTCCTCATTTTTTAGCAATGCTAAAGGGGATTTGTCTACCAAAAAATAATTCTAATGCTCATAATAATTAAAGTTAGGGATGCAGTGTCTTGAAAAGGGTAAACACCAATAGAAAAGGACAACATTTTCTTAGAATTTCTGAAAGTGCTATGTTAATTTAGAAATTCATTTAATAATATAGTGATAAAATGAACTCGATGATTACATCACATTCAAGAAAAATGAAATTAAAATTACTTTTAAATAAGGACATTCTAAGTGAATATTATTGATAATTTTAAGATGTTTATTGATTCTTAAATATTAAGCTAGCAAAAATAAGACTTTTTAAGAGGTTTTGTATTGCTTATTAGTTTATAATGATTAACATTTAATTTTGTAATTGAGTGATTTTAAATGTATAGCTATTGTTATAATTTTTCTTCCCCCTTAAACATATATTAAATCTTTGAGTTCAAAGATTCAAATGATAATTTAGGTTTTCAAAGAGAGCTGCTAAATTATATTTACAATTAAATTTTCAAAATGTTTTTACTATAGTATAACTATAGTATGTCCTTACTATAGTATAATTATAGTAAAATGTTTTTACTACAGTATAAGTGGTAGGTTAGTATATGTGTACTTTTCCTGATAAATTATATCTAAATTCATTAAATATTATATGTGCTGGGGCGCCTGGGTGGCGCAGTTGGTTAAGCGTCCGACTTCAACCAGGTCACGATCTCGTGGTCCGTGAGTTCGAGCCCCGCGTCAGGCTCTGGGCTGATGGCTCAGAGCCTGGAGCCTGTTTCCGATTCTGTGTCTCCCTCTCTCTCTGCCCCCCCCCCCGTTCATGCTCTGTCTCTCTCTGTCCCAAAAATAAATAAACGTTGAAAAAAAAAATTTAATAAAAAAAATATATTATATGTGATAGGTATTTATCTGTACATAGTGATACATATAGAAATATATAGAGACATACATATAGACTACAACACATATATACACACATATATTGAACCTGAATCTTTAGGACTCTCGCATATTATGAAACTGTAAAATATGCTAGAAAATACCTGATATTTGTGGCCGTAAAATAATTAATTTTGTGCTAAAGTATTATTAAAATGCTATAAAGTGTTAAAGATACATGCATATGTTTTATATATATGTATGACTTAATGATCAGTCCCAAATTATGGAATAATCATTTATAACACAACTTTAAAAATGCCAATTTTCAAATATTTTACTTTAATACTTTTGCTGCCTCAAACCGAATGACATTTCAACATAACTCGTTGCATGGACAATATAAACCAGTTGGTGCCATTAGTTTTATCTTAGCAATGATGGTATTACTTCATCTAGCAGCAAAATTCTAATGGTCAGAGTATCAATGTTGTCCTTCTATTTTATTAAAATGAAATGCTTCAAAAAGGCATGAGATAACGTTGTATTCAGCACTTTGTGGAGTCTTATAAACTATCATAACAGTCAATGTTTTTTTACTTAGCAATATTTCATTTTTGTAAAATTGCTAATCATTGCGAGCATTCACCGCCACATCACCAAGGAATAGTAGATTGTGCATCTTATGTATGGTACAAAAAGCTCTAACCATGAGAAAAGTTTCTGCAAATTTGACTTATCTCAATTTCACATTCTTTTGTGTTCAGCTTGTGGTGCCTGGTTTCTGTGCGAAATGATTTCCAAGCTTTCAAACGAAAGCAGTTAAGAAACAAAATATTTACACCCTTCCAACTTGTGCTTCCTGTATAGCTAGATACAATACAGATGCTAAGTCACTGGTCTGAAAGAGCTTCCACAGATCTATAATAAAATAATTAAATTAGTGAGCTGTGTTTAGATCAGAGACCCTTGGTTGCCAACTCCTAAGAACTCAGGGAATTCAGAACCACAGAAGGATCATTTGGACTCCATTTGGCAGAGACGTCAGAAACTCGCTGCTCTTGGGAACATCCTTTTCCAATAACATTTATAGCTCTAGATGGAAGCGAAAAGCACCATATGTTAAGAGTTTCCTGCAAAGCTTCCTGGTAAGAGAGGAAATAAATTCAACTTGTCACATCTGCTCGTGGGCCAGTCAAGTAGGATTTTATCACAGCCTTAAGTGGTTTACAAAACTGTCCTGTTATCGACTGAAGGGGCTTTACATTTCAGGTTTTCTCATACTGATGTTCATAATCTAAATCATTAAACTATTTTTCTTCTTTGGACTTTAGCAGCATGCATCATCATTTGCTTCTAAGCAAGGAGAATTATTCAAAGCAATTCAACTAAGAATCACATTCCCGTAGCTCAGTCTCCATAACTGCTAGGATGGCTTAACTGCTAGAATGCTTACGGGTTTCAGTTCTACCTCAGTTTTGACCCGTGGGCCCTTACGTTTTGCATAATTTAAGATGGGAACTGCATTTAATCAGGCTAAATTGATTATCCACCATTCTGAAAAGTCCCGACTGGCTTAAACCATGGCAAAGACCCATAGGGTCAGAAAAGATTTTCCTGCCAGAGGTATAGGTAATCACAGGAAAGGTGTTAAACCTTGCATTGTTAGCCCCAAGTTCTCTCCCAGAGTGATCCATCTTTTTACCCTCACGATTAAAAAAAAAAAAAAAGTTAGAGTCACCATGGGCATTTCAGTTTTTCTATCATAAGCAAAATCCTTTTTAGTTTGCAAATCTACTGGAGATACAGCACCATATGTAAGCGTTACCTTTTCCTACTTAAGCATAAGTTAAATTTTTTTTTCAACGTTTATTTATTTTTTTTGGGACAGAGAGAGACAGAGCATGAACAGGGGAGGGGCAGAGAGAGAGGGAGACACAGAATCGGAAACAGGCTCCAGGCTCTGAGCCATCAGCCCAGAGCCCGACGCGGGGCTCGAACTCACGGACCGCGAGATCGTGACCTGGCTGAAGTCGGACGCTTAACCGACTGCGCCACCCAGGCGCCCCAAGCATAAGTTAAATTGATATCACTTGTTCCAAACTAAAAGCAAGTTCTCAATTTACCAACTTGCAGTTTTATATTCATGTCTTTTTGTAGGGAATGACCAAACTTGTTAATGAATTTCCTTTCATTCTAGAAGTTAAAAATGCTTTAAGTTAGAGTAAAAACTGTAATCTTCAGACATATTTAATTATTGTATACTAAATAAATGTGATAGAATTTCAGCATTTGTTTATTTGTTGGTATAACCCACCATTCCTACAGGTGAATTATAAAAACATGTAAAAAATTGACTAAATCAGAGTGAAGGAAAATGATGTAGAATAACAAGATGACGAAAGAAAAATTTATACATGAGCCGTATAAATGTGTGAAAGTAGTCTGTGGATTAGGCTGAGTTTCCTAGTAACCAAAACAAAACAGTTAAATGGTTCCCATTTCTTTCTATAGGAGAAAAAAAATTGTCAAAAGAGAGAGAGAGAGAGAGAGAGAGAGAGAGAGAGAGATTTTACCACCAATGTGGCCTAGGAGAAATTTCTCCTGAGGATCTTCATGGAATGCTGAATGATTGAATTACTTATACCTTATTACCACCTCCTCCACCCCCCTTTAAAAGCATAAAGACATTGGAATGTTTCATTGAGCTATTTCTTGTAATATCACTCAGTGTAACTTGTGAGCATTATAGTACAATTTAATATAAAATAGTTCTACCAGCATTGCTGCATTGCACAGTTCTGGGGACACTGTTCACAAAGGTAGTACTGAAACAGGAAGCAAAAGCATCCATTATTATCATAGAAGAAAGGTGCTGGTTTCAACAATATAGCAATAACAAAATCTGTGATGGGCCTATTCCACAATGCCTATGACACAAACTTTCTACTCTCAGTCATTAGGAACAGATATACTGTATGAAAGAAACTCTGAGACATTAATGATCATGTACTTTATGTTCTCTACACTCTTATGGGTGAGCCCAAAATTGCTCCCTCTAGATCTGCCCTCCCTTTTATCATTTAGTAATAGAACCTGCAGACTATATTTACAATTCTCCCCGAGACCCCGGTTTGGCCTTTCCCATCCAGGTTTTGGACTTTCTGAGGACAATTTCTGAATCGTTTCTTCAAATATACTTGCCATGGACTTTCTCTCTTTTCCTGCTGTCTGGGAGAAGATGATGCCGGGGTCAACTCTGGAAGCCACCTTTTGAGGATGGTAGCATTGTCCCACCAGCTCTGTATTGCTTACCTCTGTTCAGACTGTTGTGTCAATTATGTGAAAGGGAAATTAAATTCTGTCTTGGTTAAAGCTGTCTTGGGGTATTTTTTTAATTAAACATCTTAATCTAGTACAATATCAATGTTATCATTATCCATTTTATATTTCCCTCACTTTGGGCTAGAGAATTGAAAAAAAAAAGAAAAATGCAAAGAAAAGAAGAAAGGAAGGAGAAAAGGATATTGGCTCTGTTTTAATAGATTAATCAGATGGCCAAAGAATCATTCACTCAATCATGCTATGAGTCTTTGAGTTTTCACCAACAGCAATAAGAGAATATTAGGCAGAATATTGAATTGGGTGCCAGCCATATCTGTATTCAAATCCTGATGCCAAAATTTCCCTGACTTTTTGACTTTAGACAAGTAACGAAAACTTCTTTTCCTCATTATCCTCTTCAGTGTGTTTATGTGAATTAAAAAATAGTAACTAACATTTACTGTATGCTGGATCCTGGTCTCAGTGCTTTACATGTGTTATTCCATTTGATTCTTTTGCAATCTGTATATGAGAAATTATATTGTCTTGTCTTCTAAGTAAAGAAATCTGAGTTTCTCTACTTCCTTACTTTTCTTTCATTACTTCAACTAAGAGTTGAAACAATTGCCCAAAGTCAAAAGCTGGTAAGTAGTGGAGAAGGCTGTTAGTACTAATCTCTGAGGTCTCTAAAAGACAGCATTTGTGTCCTTCTAAATGAAAGAATCCTTAAAATATTAGTGCCAAGCTTGGCTATCCATGATTATGTATCTATAATTACCTTTTAATAGCAGTTTTCTGATATAAAAATAGTGATCATAAATCATAATGATATTAGAGAATGTACAATAGCACAAAAAGCAATTAAGTCACCCATATTTCCTTCATCCATAATCACTGCTAACATAATCACATAGACTTCTTTTAGTACCAGAGTCTTCTTTTTTACTGAAGTGTAATTGACATCCAATATTATATTAGTTGCAGATGTACAACATAGTAATTCAACATTTATATACATTACAAAGTGATCACCATGATGTCTAGTTACCATCTATCAGTATACAAAGTTATTACAATATTATTGACTATATTCCCTATGCTGTACTTCATATTCCCATGACTTACCTATTTTATAACTGAAAATTTGTAGCTCTTAATCTCCTTCATCTAATTTGCCTATCCCCCCCACCTCCTTTGGCAACCACAGTTTGTTATCTCTGTTTATGAACCTGTTTCTGTTTTGTTTTTGTTCATTCATTTTGTTTTTTACATATCACATATAAGTGAAATCATACAGTATTATCTTTCTCTGTTGGACTTATTTCATTTAGCATAATACCCTCTAGGTCCATTCATGCTGCAAATGGTAATATTGCCTTCTTTTTTCTGAGTAATATTCCATTGTATCTGTGTGTGTGTGTGTGTGTGTGTGTGTGTGTGTGTGTGTGTGTGTACATATATATATATATATATATATATATATATCTTCATTCATCTATTTTTTTTAATATTTGCAGGTTTATTTATTTATTTTGAGAGAGAGAGAGAGAGAGAACAGGAGATGGGCAGAGAGAGAGAGAGAGAGAGAGAGAGAGAGAAAGAGAATTCCAAGCCAGCTCCACACTGTCAGCACAGAGCTCAATGCAGAGCTCGAATCCACAAACCATGAAATCATGACCTGAGCTGAAACCAAGAATCAGATGCTTAACCAGCTGAGTCACCCAGGCACCCCTTTATCCATTCATCTACTGGTGAACACTCAGGTTGCTTCCATATATTAGCTATTGTGAATAATGCTGTGATGAACATAGGGGTGTATATATCTTTCCTAATTGGTGTTTTTGTTTTCTTCAAATAAATACCCACAAGTAGAATTGCTGGATCTAATGATATTCCTGTTTTTAATTGTTTGAAGAACGTCCATATTGTTTTCCATAGAGGCTGCACCAGTTTACATTCCCACTAACAGTGCACAAGTATTTTCTTTTCTCCACTTTGTCATCAAATCTTGTTATTTCTTGTCTTTTTGATACTAGCCATTCCAACAGTTATGAAGCCATGTCTCAGTGTGGTTTTGATCTACATTTCCCTGATGACTATTATCACTGAGCAACTTTTTGTGTGTGTGTTGGCCATTGGTATGTCTTCTTTGGGAAAATGTCTATTCAGGTCCTCTGGCCATTTTTTAATCAGATTGTTTTTTGGTGCTGCTACTATATGAATTCTTTATATATTTTGGATATTAATCTTTTATTGGATATATCATTTTAAAATGTCTTCTCACATTTAATACATTGGCTTTTTATTTTGTTAATGGCTTCTTCACTGTGCAGAAACTTTTTAGTTTGATGTAGTACCATTTGCTAATTTTTGCTTTTGTTGCCCTTGCCTGAGGAGACAGATCCAAAAATATTGCTTAGACAAATGTCCAAGAGTTTACTGCCCATTTTCTTTTGGGTCCTTTATGCTTCAGGTCTTACATTTAGGTATTTAATCATCAGTTTATATATTTTTTTTCAACGTTTATTTATTTTTTTTGGGACAGAGAGAGACAGAGCATGAACGGGGGAGGGGCAGAGAGAGAGGGAGACACAGAATCAGAAACAGGCTCCAGGCTCTGAGCCATCAGCCCAGAGCCCGACGCGGGGCTCGAACTCACGGACCGCGAGATTGTGACCTGGCTGAAGTCGGACGCTTAACAGACTGCGCCACCCAGGCGCCCCAGTTTATATTTTTTTAATATAGTGTAAGAAAGTGGTCCAGGTTCATTCCTTTTCATGAAGCTGTTCAGTTTTCTTAACACCGTTTATTAAAGAGATTGTCTTTTTCCCAGTGTATATGATTATCTTCTTTGTTGTGGACTAAACAGCAAATAAAATAACCCATATAAGCATGGGTTATTTCTGGGCTTTCTATTCTGTCCCACTGACCTACATGTCTGCTTTTGTGCCAGTACTATACTGTTTTGATTACTATAGATTTGAAGTATAGTTTGAAACCTGAAAGCATAATACCTCCAGCTTTGTTCTTTCTCAAGATTTCTTTGGCTGGTTGGGGGCTTATATGGTTCTACACAAATTTTAGAGTTATTTGTTCTGACTGTGAAAAATGCCATTGGTGTTTTGATAGCATTGCATTGAATCTGTAGATTGCTTTGGGTGGTATGGCTATTTTAATACTATTAATTCTTTTAATCCATGAGTATGGTACATCTATCCATTCACTTGTGTCATGTTCAATTTATTTCATCAATACTTTTTAGAGTGTAGGTTCTTAACCTCCTTGGTTATATTTATTCCTAGGTATTTTACTCTTTTGGTGAAACTGTAAATGGGTTTTCTTAATTTTTCCTTCTGATAGTTTGTTATTAGTGTATACAAATGCAAAAGATTAGTGTATGTTAATTTTGAAAATTTATTGAATTTATTTATTAGTTCTAATAGTTTTTTGATGTGGTCCTTAGGACTTTGTACATTTTGTATCATGTTATCTGCAAATAGTGACAGTTTTACTTCTTCCTTACCAATTTGGATGTCTTTTATTTATTTTTCTTGTCTGATTGCTCTACACTGAATAAAAGTGGAGACAGTAGGTATCCTTGTTTATTCTTGATCTTAGAGGAAAATCTTTCATCTTTTCATTATTGTGTATGATGCTAAGTGAGAGATTGTTATGTATGAAATGTATTATGTTGAGGTATGTGCCTTCTATACCCACTTTGTTGAGTTTTAATCATAAGCTGATGTTGAATTTTGTCAAATTTTTTATTCATCTGTTCAGGTGATCATATAATTTTTATCTCTTCATTTTTTTAATATGGTGTATTTCATTGATTGGCTTGCAGATATTAAACCTTCTTGCATCCCTGGAATAAATCCCACTTTTTCATGGTGTATGATTCTCTAAATGTACTGTTGAATTTGGTTTGCTAATATTTTGTTGAGGATTTTTTCATCTATGTTAATCAGGGAAATTGGCCTGCAATTTTCCTTCCTTCCATTCTTCCTCCCTTCCTTCTTCCCTTCCTTTCTCCCTTCCTGCCTGCCTTGATGCCCTCTTTCTTTCTTTCTTTCTTTCTTTCTTTCTTTCTTTCTTTCTTTCTTTCTTTCTTTCTCTTTTTTCTTCCTTCTCCTGACTTTTTGCCTGGTTTTGGTGTCATTGTCTAGATTTGGCATGAGGGCAAGCTGACCTTGTAGAATAAGTTTGAAGTATTCCTTTATCTTAAATTTTTGGAATAGTTTGAGGAGGATAAGTTTTGACACTTATTTAAATGTTTGGTAGAATTCACCTGTAAAACCATCTGTTCCTGGACTTTGTTTAGAGGTTTTTTGATTATTGATTCAGTTTAATTGCTACCAATCAGCCTGATCAGATTTTCTATTCCTTCCTGATTCGGTCTTAGAAGATTATATGTTTCTAGGAATTTATCCATTTCTTCCAGGTTGTCCACTTTGTTGGCATATACTCTTTCATAGTAGCTTCTTAAAATCCTTTGCGTTTCTGTAGGATCAGTTGTAACTTCTCTTTTTTTTCATTTCTGATTTTATTTGGTCCCTTTTTCTTGATGAGTCTAGCTAAAGATTTATCAATTTTGTTTATTTTTTCAAAGAACTATCTCTTAGTTTCATTGATCTCTTCTATTTTTTTTTTTTACTCTCTATTTCATTTACTTCCTCTGATTTTTATTATTTTCTTCCTTCTGATAATTTTTGGCTTATTTTTTTTCTTTTTTTCTAGTTATTTTAAATGCAGTTTAAGTTGTTTATTTTAGATTTTTCTTGTTTCTTAAGGTAAGCTTGTTTCACTATAAACTGCCCTCTTAGAACTGCTTTTGCTGTATCCCACAGATCTTAGAATGTTGTGTTTCCATTTTTTGTCTCAGATATTTTTTGATTTCCTTTTCAATTTCTTCATTGACCCTTTGGTTGTTTAATAGTATGTTGTTTAGCATTCTTGTGTTTGAGCTTTTCTAGTTTTTTTTTTCCTTGTGATTGATTTCTAGTTTCATATTATGGTGGTCAGAAAAGATATGATTTCAATCTTCTTAAACTTATTGAGAATTGTTTTGTGGCCTAACATTTGATCTATCCTGAATAATGTTCCACGTGCCCTTGGGAAAAAAATGTGTATTCTGTTTTGGGATTGAATGTCCTGTATGAATGTATTAAGTCCACCTGTTCTAATGTTTCATTTAAGGCCAGTGTTTCCTTACTGATTATCTGTCCAGATGATCTATCCATTGATGCAAGTGGGATGTTAAAGTCCTCTACTATTATTGTATTACTGTCAATATATTCCTTTATGTCTGTTAATATTTGCTTTATATATTTAGGTGCTCCTATATTGGGTGCATAGATATTTATGATTGCTATATCGTCTTGTTGGATTGATCCCTTTATCATCGTATAATATCTTTCTTTGTCCCTTGTTACAGTCTTTGTTTTAAAGTCTATGTTGTTTGATATAAATACTGGTATCCCAACTTTCTTTTCATTTCCACTTCCATGAAATATTTTTCATGGAACCCTTCACTTTCAGTCTGGATCTATCTTTTGGTGTGTCATGTAGGCAGCATATAGTTAAGTCTGTTTTTAAATCCGTTCAGTCACCCTATGTCTTTTGAATGAAGCATTTAGTCTATTTACATTTCAAGTAATTATTGATAGATATATATTTATTGCCATTTTGTTTATCATTTCTAGGTTGTTTTGTAGTTCTTTGTTTCTTTCTTCTTTTCTTGCTCTCTTCCCTTATTATTTGATGACTTTCTTTGGTGTTATGTTTGGATTTCTTTTTCTTTATTTTTTATGTATTTATTATAAGTTTTTGGTTTATAGTTACCATGAGGCTTATATATAATATTGGACATATATAGCAGTGGATTTTAAGTTGATGATCACTTAAAACAGAATACATTCTGAGCCTGGGTGGCTCAGTCGGTTTAGCATCCAACTTTGGTTCAGGTCATGATCTCACAGCTGGTGGGTTCTAGCCCCATGTCAGGCTCTGTGCTGACAGCTGGAGCCTGGAGCCTGCTTCAGATTCTGTGTCTCCCTCTCTCTCTGCCCCTCCCCTGCTCATTCTCTGTCCGTCTCTCTCTCAAAATAGATAAATGTTTAAAAACAAAAAACAAAAAACAAAAAAAGAGACAGGACACATTCTAAAAGCACTATATTTTTACTTTCCCCGCAATGTTCTATGTTTTTATCATATTTTATGTCTTTAATTTTGTGTACTCCTAAGCTAATTAGTGTAGATACAGTTGAATTTGTTCATCATTTATATTAGCTTTATGAGTGGTTGATCCATTACCTTTATTTTTTGGTTTTAGCAGTGAAGTTTTCTCTTTTACAATTTCTCTCTTCTTCTCCTTCTGAGATTCCTATAATGCAAATGTTAGTGTCATTGATGTTGTCCAGAAGTCCCTCAAACTATCTTCATTTTTTAAAATTCCTTTTTCTTTTTGCTATTAAACTTCAGTAATTTCTACTACCTTCTTTTCCAGATCGCTGATTTATACTGCATCATGTAATCTGCTGTTGTTTCCCTCTAGCATTTATATTTTTTATTTCAGTTATCATATTCTTCATCTCTAATTGGTTCTTTTTAATATTTTCTATCTCTTTTTTGAAGTTTTCACTGTGTTCATCCATCCTGCTCACAAGTTTAGTATCTTTATAACCATTACTTTGAACTCTTTATCAGGTAGATTGCTTATCTCTATTTTGTTTAGTTATTTTTCTGAAATGTGTCTTTTTCGTTCATTTGGAACATATTCCTCTGTCTCCTCATTTGGACCCTCTGTGTTTCTATGTATTCGGAAGATCAGCTATGTCTCCTGGTCTTGAAGGAGTGGTCTTAATTAGAAGTTGCCCTGTGAAGCCCGGAAGCATAATCTCTGATCAGGCAGTCTAGGTGTGTCCTCTGGGTGGGACGCTGTGTCCTCTTCTTATGGCTAGGCTGAAACTGCTACAGGTGCATCTGGTGGGTGGGGTTGGTCCCTGGTTCAGCTGGCTTTCATGCCTGACTATAACTGCTGTGGGCTCATTAGTGGGTGGGGCTGGTCTCCAGCATGTCTGGCTGAGAGGCCCAGTTGTGGCCGCTGCAGATGTGCTGGTGGGCAAAACTTGCTCCCTCCATGGACAGACATTGCTTTGGGGGAGGCCTTGGGTCCAGCTGACGTTACCTGTTATGTACAGTGGGGTAAGACCCACCTTGGAATCATGTCTGCTGTATGGACAGATTGGGCAGGGCGGGTCCACGGGGGAACAATGGGGTCAGGATGAGTGGTGTTAGTAAGGTAAATGGAGAGTATCCAAAATGACACCTGCTATTATTTCCATTCCCAGAGAAAGTTCCTGCAGATCTCTGCCCTTCCAGCATAGGCCCTAATGTCCTTCATGTATGATCCAGGTGTTTTTCAAACTGCTGCCTTTGTTCTGGGTCTCAGAATAAGTGAGTTTGTGCACAGGCCCTTTAAGAACAGAGTCGTGGTTTCCTATAGCCCTCTAGCTCTCCTGAAGTTAAACCTTGATGATTTTCAAAGCCATTTGTTATGGGGATTTTTTACTTGGTGTAGGTTTCCAGGGTAGGGTTACCTGATCATGGGGCTTGAGCCCCTCACTCCTTTGGAGTGCCTCTGTTCCATGTGGATCCCTATGCCAGGATGCGTGGATCCCAACCAAACTTCTTCCCTGCCCTCTTATCCATCTCAAAGTGGCTTATGCCCTATATCTTTAGCTGTGGAAGAGCTTTTCTGCTGGTCTTTGGGTGGTCCTCAAAGAGAGTTGGTCTATATGTACTTGCAGTCATTGGAGGGTATTGAGCTCAGAATCCTCTTACTCTACCATTCTGACCCTCCCAAACTGTTCTCTTGTTTTTATCACTTGAGAATACATAGCCTAAGTGCCAGCCTTTAAGCCAACATCCCAACAAAAATCACCAGTTTAATTTATAGTATGTACTATGAGAAAGAATATTCATTTTGCTGCGTTGGTTTACGCAGTTCTTTGGAGCCATATTCTGCCCCCCTGCTACTCCCAGATTAGTAATAGTTTTGCCTATAACTTTTCTGCTGGTCTCCATTAGAGATGCAGAGCATAGTTTCCTTCTAGAATGCTTTACCCACCCTGAAAACATGGTGGCTAAGGGTATGTAAGTTAGGCTACACCTTCCTTTGCTTTTTGTCCATTTATTCTGCAATATATCAAGTCCACATCTGTATAATTGACTTTCTAAGGTGTTAGGGTAACTAAAGATGATTACAATGAGAGGAAGAAAATTGTAAAAAGTGTTTACTCAATTTGACTTTCTCATAATTTAAGGAAAAGGCACCCAAGAAATTAATCCCACTCTTGGATTCAAGGGCACTCTTCTGTCTCTGACCTTGTTCTCCTAAACTCTAGCCCGTGCTTCTTTGTGGAAATGCAAAAAGCAAAACAGTACTTTCCTCATAAAACGTTATGAGGATTAAATGAATTAATAAGTAATACACTTAGTGTCTGACATGCAGGGGTATTGCCTACATGTTATTAGTATTGTTGCCATTGAGGGAGCAGAATATAATCCTAGTTTCTTACATTGTGCAAAGTCACCTCTCTGACATTAGAGAAATCACTTCACATTATTAAGAAGAACAGTAGGGGATACTTTTGTTTATACATACCTCACCTTTCAAAGTATGACCAGGTAGCCTTCTGAGAACAAGAAACATGACCCTTGAAGTGATGTACCTGTTAAGAATGCTTAAGGTACAGAAGAGTCAGCTAAAGCTTTTAGATTTGGGCTATGAGAGATATCTTCTTAGAAAATGTACTTGTTGCAGTCTCTATTTTGGGAAAGGGCAGGGGACCAAGCTAGTTTTATTCTTCTTACACAGATCACATGAACATTTCCACATCACTATATATTCTTATAAAGTTTAATTTTGATTATGGAAATGATCAAAGGGGTTGTTGAACTAAAATCTTCTTACTTCCATGAAGAAAACAGATCTTAAAAAATCTTTATGAGGAACCATGTCTTTCTATACCTTTCCATGACAGTTTGCAAAATGATCCATTCCTTATCTCCGACATGCTTCATCCAAGCTTGCAGAAGACAATCATTGTTTAAGTAAACTACCTAGCTCAGAACAAAAATATATTTGAAGTAGAATAAATGTATATGTAAAAACTAAGGTAAATGGTCACTTCAATTCAAAAGTCTAGAAAAATATCTTGAGGACCTACTATATACCAGGCTTGAGTATACAGATATGAATTAAGACTCCATCCCTGCCAGGATGTACTGGCAGAGTGAAAAGGAAAGACTTGAATTAGAGAAATGATGCATTTTACAAGGGTATTTACCAAGTCTCCTGGTTAAACATTATCACCATTTTAGATGTTACCAAATACAGGAAAAGCAGAAGGAAATATTCAGATTATCATGAAGAGCAGAAGACAGATTGGTTCACATGGACTGAACAGGAATTAGGTGATGGATCATTTCAAGGGAACAGTAAACTTTATATAATCCATAAGCTAAAGTAGGTAAAGGAAAAATAGATCCTCTAACTTTGGTTATGGATCCTTTCTCAGAGTAAGGAAGCTTACTCTTTTAAAGAAATCTGTTTTAAGTGAGAAAAATTCTATGAGTGATTCATCAGATGTGTCGGTAACAATGATATAGCAGTCCCATCTACTGTATTATTTTTGGATGTGTGTGTATGTGTGAATAAATATGTACATATTTCTATGCTCCCAGGTACATACACTTGCTATAAGGAAAGTCTATCTTTCTTTCATAAAGCACTTAACAAAATTTAATAGAAGTAAAAAGTTTACATCATGAATGAAAACTCAGTCCAGTGGCAAGGTCTAAAAAGCAACGGTTTGCATTAATTTCCTGTTACTTCAATATCTGTATATGAGTTACTTTCTGTTCCTTTTTTTAAATGTTTATTTATTTTTGAGAGATAGAGAGAGACAGAGTGTGAGCAGGGGAGGGTCAGAGAGAGAGGGAGACACACAATCTGAAGCAGTCTCCAGGCTCTGAGCTGTCAGCACAGAGCCCAACGCAGGGCTTGAACTCACAAACCACAAGATCATGACCTGAGCTGAAGTTGGATGCTTAACTGACTGAGCCACCCAGGCACCCCACTTTCTGTTCCTTTTAACCCTATTTTTCATTGGCTCATCCTAATATCACTTCTAGAAAACAAAGGCTTAAACAGTCTAAGTATCTTTTAGAAGGCACAAAGTACAGCCTCAAACACAAAGCTTGTTAGGCATAAATGGGTCATCATATTGAAAGTTTTTGCCAATTATGAAGCTGCTAGAGCCATATTAAAGAGGCATAAATATGTTCCTAACCATTTTATTTTTGGAAAAAGTAAGTGGCCCATCATCCATAATGAATGGTATCTGGATATAAATAGAGTGCTTGACTGCCTATGTTTATATATTTGTGTATAGTTATATTTATACACCTTCCCACTCCTGTATACTCTCAACCTCAAAAGTGGCAGTTACAGGGGTACCTGGTTGGCTCAGTCAGTTGAGCATCTGACTCGATTTCATCTCAGGTCATGATCCCAGGGTCGTGGGGTAGAGCCCTGTGTTGGGCTTTGTGCTGAATGTGGAGTCTGCTTAAGATTTTCTCTCCCCCCCGCCACCTGCCGCCTATATCCCCTGCTCACACTCGTTCTCTCTCTCTCCCATAAACAAACAAACAAACAAACAAACAAACAAACAAACAGACTGTCAGTTACATATGTTCCCTTCAATGCCTCAAAGAACCAACAACCTGGATTCTAAGAGCAGCAGACATTCCAAACTGGCAAAGAACATCAAAATATATGTGTAATGTCATGGAATTCAGAATGGCAATAGCTAATATTTATTAGCTTACTCATGTATGCTAATATGCTAAGGAAATGCCAGTTACTATTCTAACTGATTTGTGTATATTAACTTATTCCATCCTCCTATGAGTGGGTCATATTAGCATCATATTTCACAGGTGAGAAAACTTAGGCATAAAGAATATAAGTAACTCTCCGAAGGCCAAATAGCTATTAAGTGGCAGTTGGGGATCCAAATCTACAGATTTCTGTCCCAAGGTATCTATTCTTCACACTGTGTTAATGTATGTTCTTACATGTAGCCAGTATGAGATTGATATCACGGTTATCCGGGGATAGGGAAGGATGCTTGGAAAGGAAATAGCTTTGAATTGGCCAGGCCTGTATTCCACTATTCCATCTTTGTCTTTCATTTGAAGATTTTAGATTTACATCATAGGTCTTTGTACAGGAGACCTACCAATCTTGGCCTTGTCCTGCCACACCTCCCCTTCTAATATGAAAGGTACCTGGAATGATTGCTTGAGTGACTGTCAAAACAGAAAAATTACTTTTTTTTCTCCCAAATGTTTGAGGCTGAGCTAAACAATAACAGTATTTTAAACTATATCACCTTTCATCCAGTGCCACCAAAGGTAGAAGAGTGGCCTGAATGTTGGCTGTCTGCATTTACATTTCTTCTTTGAACTGTTTGGAATGTCAGACCCATTAAGTACTAATGTGTTCATTCAGGAAGCACAATCAAAATAATTGAACATCTTCCCCAGATATGAGTATATTAATTTTTTCTTCTTTGCATAAATGTGGATGAAAATCATACCCATTCTGCTAAAGAGCAAAAAGTAATCAGTTCAAACCAATCACAAAATAAGCATTTCAAAAATATAAAGTTGGGAAGTTATGGCATGAGAACAGCCAAGAAATTTAAATCACAGGGTCTATCATTTGTCTAATTCTTGTCTTCTCCTGCATTGTTTTAATATAAAAGAGGAAACATGCAGGTCAAACCCTACTACAATGAGTATCATTATCATAAAACTATCTAACCAGAAGACAGGAAAAAAGAATCAACAGGGGCTGTATTTCAAAACTTCAGATTCAATGACAGTAAATAAAGAATGTGGAATATTTCTTAAACTCTGTGGCAAATTGGTTTTAATTAAACATTACCCGAGTGCTTGCTGGGCTATAGGAGTTGACTGTGGTGGCACAAATACAAATGTGACTTGATTAATACCTTGGCTACTGATGACACACACCTAACCATTATGGGCTCCATTATGTGATCAGTGCCTTAAATCTTATTTTAATTTCACAGCAGCATTGGGCCTGTCTCATCTGAGGTGCATGAAGTTTAAAATTCTTGTCTGAGTCTCTACAGCTAGGTAGTTGCTGAACCAAGATCCAAGGTCCAAACATGTGCATGCCTGCTGATAATGTCATGCAGGGCCCTGGAGCTCACTGAGAAGAGAGTAAGCTGCCTGAGTAAGCCTGCTCCACCTTGACTGTACGAGCAAGGAAAGAGCAGAGACCTACAATACTCTGGCCAGTCACTCTAGTCATGCTGACTTCGAGTAAAGTGCAGAGCCACATGCCTGACAGTCCTGAACTTGCCAGAAAATGAGGTCCTGTCATGTTCTTTGCCCTTCATGCTTGACCTATGAAGTTCTCCATTAAACACCTCAAGGTCAAGGCCCCAGAAGCCAGAGAGCCACTTGCATCAGGAGGACTATGTCTACAGCTCATTTGTATATTTACTTTATTGTCTCCCCTTTTTTTATCCACTTGATTTCATAAATCTCTTGTCCCCTTTAGCATTTTTTTAAAAATTACATAGCATATTTCAACATTTGTTTGTATTTATTTTTCTGAGATAGCTTGGGTTTGAATACTAGCTTTGCCATTTCCTAGCCATGTGATCTTGAAAAAAATCACATCTGCGTGCACTCCCACATCCACACACACACTTACAAACACATGCATATGCATGTACCCTTTGTAGGTATTCGTTTCTTCAGCAGGTAAATGCATATAATAATCTTACCCCTCTTTGAGCAGCGAGGATTAAATGATAAAATGAAGGTGAGACTGGATATAGTCAGTGCTGAACAAGGCTAGCTATTATTTCTGAATTTTCTAAATTACTTATTTTTATTTAACTTTGATGGAGGGCAGATTAAAATGAATGCTATAATGTATATCCACATATTAATCTATATACATTTTTAAAGAAGGAAGATGCTCCCCTAAAACTGGAATTTTATGGTAATTTATATCAAGAGTATAGAGTGACATGGGATAATAGGGGCCTCACTTTCTTCAGCTGTATCTTCACTTGCAGGGGTCCCAATGCCATTAAGAAAGGGATGCTCACCAGGTCTTTCCAGAACATAATACCCTAAGCTTGAATGATTTACTTTATTGCACTTTTTCTTTGCAAAAAGAGCCTGCTCTGGCTAGTTTGCCACCATCCACTAGTGGGCAGAGAGTTTAGCTAAGATGTTTTCATGACAGTAGAAATGTGCATTTTAAAGTACACACACACACACACACACACACACACACACACACACTTTTTTCTTCTTTAAGGAGCTGGACAGCTGGCAGAAGCTTTGAGGTTTGTAGTTACTTAAGAAAAGAGTGAGACCAAACCTTGTAGTACAGGTAGCATTTCACTTTTTAAAAATGTTTATTTATTTTTGAGAGACAGAGAGAGAGAGAGAGAGAGCACGTATGCACATACGCGAGCAAGCGGGGGATGGGCAGAAAGAGAAAGGACAGAAGATCCAAAATAGGCTCTGCACTGACAGCAGAGAGCCTGATGTGGGGCTCAAACTCATGAACCATGAGATCATAACCTGAGCCGAAGTCAGATGCTTAATCGACTGAACCACCCAGGCGCCCCTACAGGTAGCATTTCAGTAGACCGATATGGGAGGGGAAGACATTTAGGTAAATTCTGGAGGCAAGTCACAGGCAACATCTAGTATAGTTGTAAATAGATCCAAATACATTTTATCTTTTAAGTTTTCATCTTTACTTAAAAAGCACTATTAAAAAACATTTGGTTGTTAGGAAAACTGCCTCTAGCATGTGATATGGAGGTAATTTCTTAAGGTCACAAAAAGCCATTTAATAAACTACTGATGAATGGCTTTAGATCATTAATAGATCTTCTTATACATGCTTATTAGATGCAAAGAGAGTAATGTATTCACTGGGACAACAAATTGTTCTGGTAAAAAAAAATCCCATTCACTTTCCCATTGCAGGAACATTTTGATGATGGCTTCCATCAGGCTACCATTGAACTCTAGGGCAAGTCTCTCAAAAGGAGTTCCTGACCATTAGCAAATTCTTGAGTGATGGGAGAGAGCTAGGCCTAGGGAGGCCAGCAGTCTGTGGAAACACTTACAAAAGCATTCAGCAGTCCCTAATGGCCTGAAAGCAAATGGATATTTCACTACAACAATGAAAAGGAACATTTCAATTTGGATGCGTTTGCTTGTGAAACAAATGTTTACAACAGAAACCTCCATTTGGGCTGTTGGAACAGGTCAAACAAACTATGTATTTACTGAAGAATCAAGTACAGATTCTTGTTGTAAGTATCATCTCTTTGGGGCAGGCTATATCATAAAGATAACGCGCTGGATAACAAAAAGGAGACAGAGTTACAAGATTGTAAGGTAATAGGCAATATGTGTAACACTTACCAGCTCTGGAAGAGCTTTTCAGAGGAAGTCTGTATTAGGATAAAAATAACAGCTGCAGTAAGAGGGAAACTCATATTTCAGTGATGCAAACAAGACAGAATTTGTTTCCATCTCCTGTAATAATTTAAGTGTCAGACGTCCAGGCCATGGTGTCAGGGACCAGTCCCCTTCAGCTTTGGCTCTGGCATCCACAGCATTTGGTTTTCAAAGTGTGGTCCATGGTGGCTGCTCTGGCTCTAGGCACCATATCTACCTTGTAGCCAGTTGAGCGAAAGCTTGCTTGTTCCCTGAGCAGTGATTCTCCACTAAGGGTGATTTGATCCTCCCCCAGGAGAAATTTGTGTCCCTCCCAACCTGGCAGAGGAGGGTTAGGAGGTGGCCACACTACTGACATCTAGTGGATAGATGCCAGGTACGCTGCTATACAATCTCCTATAGACAGGACAGCCCATTATAATGAATTATCTGGCCTAACATGGCATTATCACTGAGCTTGAGAAATCCTACATCAAGCCTCTTATTGATATATATATTGGTAGGGCATATAAGCTGGCTGAAGACTGTTGCCACTACACTCCAGCTGTAAAACCGTTTGCAACCATTGTAAAATATCCCACAGGGATATGCTGTTAAGTACTATTTCTCAGCTGAATGTCCTTGTGCAAGTCAACCAAACCTTTGGAATCTCAGTTTCCTCAAAAGTAATAATGTGAATAATACTTGTCTCTCTAAATTATTACGATAGCCTGAATTTTAAGATATCCTTCAAGATTCCTGTCCCCTGGTATATACACACCTTCTCTCAAATATTCAAGCAAACACTAATCTACATGTTGCAGTAAAGGAATCTTTTAAGGTGTGATTAAGTTTCCAATGCAGTTGACTCAGAAAAGAAATTTGTGTTCCCTGGGCCTGATATAATCAGGTGAGCACATAATTGGAATGCGGCTCTTCCTGGAAAAAGAGATTCATTTGAAGTGTGAGAGGGATTCCATGCAAGGGAGATTCTCCATCGCCAGCTTTGAAGATGAAGGGGACCATGTGTCAAGGAATTTGGGTGGCCTCTAGGAGCTGAGAGGGGCTCCGGGCTGACAGCCACCAAGGAAACAGAGATGATGATGTATTCTATAATGATGAATTCTGCCACACTCATGTGAGCTGGGAAGAATACCTTGAACCCCAGATGAGAACACAGTGCATCGGATCTCTTTATTTTAGTTTTGTAAGACTCTGAGTAGAGAACTCAGCCACTGTATGCTTGCATTTCTTTTTTTTTTTAATTTTTTTTTCAACTTTTATTTATTTTTGGGGGGACAGAGAGAGACAGAGCATGAACGGGGGAGAGGCAGAGAGAGAGGAAGACACAGAATCGGAAACAGGCTCCAGGCTCTGAGCCATCAGCCCAGAGCCTGATGCGGGGCTCGAACTCACGGACCGCGAGATCGTGACCTGGCTGAAGTCGGACGCTTAACCGACTGCGCCACCCAGGCGCCCCTGTATGCTTGCATTTCTGACCTGCGAAACCATGAGCTGACAAATGGGTATTGTTCTGAGCTGCTATATTTGTGGTCATTTGTTACACAGCAATAGAAATCTAATAAAGTTACTATGAAGATTGATTGTAGTAATAATAGTTTAAGTAAATGTTATTATGTTCTAGAAAACTAGTAGGCACTTTATAATAA
Organism: Leopardus geoffroyi; assembly: GCF_018350155.1. Classification (NCBI taxonomy): domain Eukaryota; kingdom Metazoa; phylum Chordata; class Mammalia; order Carnivora; family Felidae; genus Leopardus; species Leopardus geoffroyi. Next base: position 69,728,411 of record NC_059328.1, read on the forward strand.
TTATCTTTTCAGTAACTACTGCTAAATGGGCATCATTTCCCCCATTTTACAGATGTAGAAACTAACACGTTGAGAAGTTTCACAGTTTGCTTAATATCCCACAGCAAATAACAGCGAAACTGGAATTTAAACCCCACCTTCTATGTCTCTTCCTCCTTGCCTAGCTTTGTTAAACATAAAGTGTTAGAAAGAAAAAAGGTATCCTTGTTTTATTTTGTATACATCGCAGCCTAATCACAGACTAGTGAACTTTGTGAGAGACAGTAGACACACAAACATCAAATGTGTGCAGTTACACGCATCCTGAGGTTTCGTTCTGGAGTTCACAGTAGCGATTAATTCAAGACAAGTCTTACTTTCCAGCTTAAAGGCTCCTTTCCTTACTTATTTTCTTGGTTGACACCTACTTCCTTTTGTGCTGCGTGCAGTCAGTGGACCCTTTTGAAACCCAACTATTCTCTGTCTTTGATTTTCACAGAAAATTTTAGAGAAGATTTTTGGACTTGCTACATATCAAGGCAAGGAATGCCAGAAGCCACCTATCTAAATGTCTACCTAAAATGATTGTAATCTTGATAACTGTCACTTATAAGCATTCATTATATCTCAGGCACAGTGCTAAGTGCCAAATGTTAGATAATCCTCAGAGAATCTTATGATATAAACATTATTATTATCTTAACTTACAGATAAGGAAATGGCCTCAAATAGGTTTAGGATCTTGCACATGTAAACTTGGAAGATGAAATCAAATCCATGATCTGTTCAACTCTGTGCCCCATCCCCCCCTCCCCCCACCGCCATGTACATGTTTTTCTCAGTCATGGAATCTCCCAAGGGTCCTCCAAATCTGCCCTGAGAACTAATTGACTTTCTCAGGGCATCTTCAGATGAGTTGGAACCTCAAAACCTAGTACCTGCTATTTACCATATATGGAGACTGTTTTTAGATACGATCCACATAGTAATATCCTGTGTATGCACTTAGTTCTTCAACAGGACTCATTTGGAGTGCTGCTTCTGGTTTATCTTATGCCATGAGGGAGCCTTATGGCTGGTATGTGTCTCACGGTGAAGACTTTTGTTGCTTTACCCATGTTTTTTCATCCAAATCCTTAAAGGCTAAGGCACTTCAATACAGCTGGTGAAGATTAGGGTATATTGTAAGGCAGAAGGCTGAAAACAGATTTCTCCATGCCATCTGCATTGGCTTATGCAGCTGTAGTGCCCACACACATCTGGAGAACTGCTATAAAATAAGACCCTAACATTCGGCAAGGGTAGCAGATGGCCTTGTTATCAAATGTGAATAGAAGCAGAGTCAAGTTTAAGACCAGGAAGAGGGCAGCCATAACAACAACAAAGTACCTAGAAAGAAAAAGAGCAACTGACGGGTAACAACACATCGCAAAATGAGCAAGGTGTGTGGGAAAGAGATGAGATGGTTGGATAAGAATTTCTGCAAACGTCAAATGAAAACAACAGGTTAAAAAAATGCCTTGATTGTCACAGTAATTAGAAACTGTTGGAATTGTGCTTAGTTAAATCTGGTTAATTCGATAGACTTGGCAGTGAAACTGGTGCTAAAGGTTGCCACAGATAACATTTGGCATGGTATGTCCTGGGGGCATTCCATCATTACTAATTGAGTAAATGACATTAACAGAGAGATGGACAAGCCTGTCTCTGCTCATTTTAAGGAATCCCACTGCCTTTTAAGGAATCTTGCCAACCTAAGCTTTTCTTCGATTAAAAAAAAAAATGGTGCTGGAAGTAGTTGTAAGAATTGGGTCAATAAAACGGTGCAAACAGATTCCTTTTCTTAAAGCATGGCTACCCTGTGGTCAAGTCCCTTTCAGTACTCTGTAATAGATTCTCCCAAAGCCTTTGATTTCTTCCAAGAAGTTTTCAACAAATGATTGATAATAGGATCTGTTCCTATAAAAGGCAGATTTCAGAGCTGGGAGAGAGAAGCCCATTAAATGGCAGGATAAATGCAGAAGGAAAGCAGAGAGGCCACACCACAGTGGGAAGCTTGGTTTTGCTCTAAGTCATTGGCATAGAGCTCCTATTCTGGGTCTTGACGCTCTTTTTAGTCTTAAAGTAGGAGCCTTACAAGCATTCTTTTTTTTTTTTTTTTTTTTTCAGGTTGAGTTGACATCGAGGAAGCAAGCTGCTCTAGTTGGAGCCAAACCAGACAACCTGCCCATTCTGTTAATTGGATTTTGAGACCTGCGTGGAGGTAGCCTGAGCTGGAAGTTTATTCACTTCTGCTCAGATGCCAAATCCATTGGCCTAGAAGTACATAGAACCTAATAAAATAAATTAGCAAAGCGGCTACGTCATGGACATTTCCAAAATGTATATCTTGTGGTTGCTCTCAGTTGGGGACTCTTTTATTTTTAACTGATCAATTAAACTTGTCTAGTTACATGAATTGTTCTAATTACTGAGTTTTCCCAGAATTAAATACTCTAAGTTAAATCAACTAACATTTAGCAAACGGGAGCTACTTCTTCTGCTTCTCTCCCTAAGAGCCCTCCATAGAATTAACAGTTAGGTGCTAATTGCAGATGATTAAGTGCTCACCAGTCTTGGAGTCCTTTCTTTAATATTAATGAGATGGATTAGCATGGAACATGTCTTCTATTAATATTATAAATGGAAGCCTGCATGGATCACTGAGTGCTGTTTTGTATTATGAGGAGCATTTAGTTTAAAGGAATAAAAAACAGTACACTCCTAAAATGTATCTTCCTTTCAACTGAGAAGTAAAATTACTGAGGGAAATGTTTAAATATCATTAATTTGGAGCAACCATGTAGCATTTTAGCAATAACCACAGCAGCAAACTTTTACATAAAACTTCTTTCATCAGTCTCTGTGAGTAGGTATAGCACATTAAACCAGAGAAGACTTTAAATTATTCCATAAAGTATAGACACACACAGAAACACTCATAATTCCATACTACTAAAAGAAATTAGTTGGCAATTCAGGACCATTTTCACATACCTGAATTCTCTTCCAAAACCACCACTTGCCTATTTAAAAATGCTAATTGATTTCTTTGGCCCATTTGAAAACAGCAAACTGCTGCTTTTTGTTTTTTTGAAAACATAGTTAATAATTACTTCTTCCTTCTTGATTTCCTAAGAAGATGCTTATAAAGGAATAAAGCTATAGTTCATACACTGCTGTTTTAGAATTTACCATGAGTTAGACTGACATCACCCCCAAATTGTAGGAAAAACATCATTCCATTTTATTCCATGAGGTTTAAGTTAAAAGTATGGCTCATTTTGATAAGTGCTATTTAAGCGGTACCATGAAAAACACGGCAATGCAAAACATTTCTTTTAGATCATGGTATGACCTAAAAATGACAATTTTAGCTCTTTTGTTAGTCGCAAGCATTTGCAAACAAGAGAACAAAAGCTTATGCATTCAAATCAAATCAGACCTGTGTTAATGCAGTATGTACCGCACTTTGATTAAGGACTTGATCCTCTGAGTCAAACTTCTAGTGTCCCTACTCCTTGACCGTAAAAATATGTACGCATTTACCATTTGCCCTAGATAAACATGTTTATAACCAAATAATACCATGTAGTGACTACGTACATAGTAATAGAGCTGACACTTACGCTTAGAACTTATATGCTAAAAGTGATAATGAGTAATGCAGGATTTCTCAGATCATGGAAAGAATGGAAATATATAGCTAATACCTTATATTTGACCTTGCACATGTTTGGTTTGATTCGGAATATGCATGATGCATTGGTCAGTTATATTTCTGTACAAATATATTTAGCTGCTGCTGTGATTGTTTTTAATAATCTCAAACTTCATCTATGTAAAGTCTTAATTTATGGTAACTCGGATACATTTTCTAGAAGAATTTACTTGAAATATGTGGTCTTCTGAGATATTTACGATTATTCTTATGAACCCTAAGATATACAATCTGCAAAATTGTGGTAAATAGAATTCTAAGATAGTCCTCAAGATAGATATTCCTTGGTGTGTACGCACCTCAAAACTTCTTCCCCTTGATTCTGAGCAGAATTAGTGAATATGATGAAATAGCTCTCAGAATTATGTTATTGGTTGATTTAGAGTTAATCAAGATTAACTTGGGTGGGCTTTACCTAATCAGATGAGCCCTTTAACATAAAGTGTCAAGAGAGATTTTCTCCTGCCGGCCCAGAGGAGAACAAGTAGCCATGCTGTAAAGGAGGGAGCCATGAGACAAGAAGGGAGGGCTCTAGGAACTGGGAGTGGTTCTCAACAGACAGTGAACAAGGAAATTGGGACCTCAATCATACAACCACAGGAAAATGAAGGCCTCCAGCAACCCGTGAGTTTGGAAGAGGGTCCCAAGGCTCAGACGAGATCAGAGTCTGGTTGACACTTTGAATTCCAAGAGTGGGACCCTCAGCCAGCCCATGCTTAGAATCCTGACCCACAGAAACTATGAAATGATAAGTTTGTGTTGTCTTGAGCCACTGAAGTTTACAGCAATTTGTTAGCAGCAATACAAAATTAATACCAGGAGGAGGGAGCCAAGATGGTGGAACAGCATGAAAGTTTTTGGTGTGTCTGCTGTCCATGAAATACAGCCAGACCCACACTAAACCATCCTACACACCTAGAAAACCCACTGGAGGATTAACACAACAATCTGCACAACCTGAACCACAGAATTCAGCAGGTACGCGGCGCAGAGAAGTGAACTTGGGGAGTGAGAAGGTGCAGGAAGGGAGGTGCTTTTGTGAGCGGATGGAGAGTCGGTGGGCGGGGGGAGAATACAGGAAAAGCACCCCTCCCCAAAAGCAGCTGGAGAGAAAGTGGAAAATTGGAAACAGCCACAGGGAGTAAACTAAAAAGGGAGAAAGGAGAAAGAAGAGAATTTAAATTCCATTAAGACTGTAAACAAGGGGAGCGCAAAGGCTGCAACCCTGCAGCTCGATACCTGGCGATGCTCTGGTGGTAAGGGCAAATCCCAGGAACCGAGTGGGATCCGGAAGGTTCTTGGGCCACACGGGGAAAAGCGGTTCCACTGCTGGAAGGACATTTGGTAGAGACTGTTGAAGCCACCTGGTCCCGGCAGACCCCAGAAGGCGGCCACATTCACTGGTGCTGGGGCAAGGTCCTTAAGGGTGAAGCCTGGTGCCAGATGTGTGTTGCGATTTTCCATAATCCCTGAAACGCTGCTGCTACGCTATCTCGCGAACTTTTTCTGGAGCGGGCTGGCACCTGGCCACAGTCTCGGGGAACCGGCAGCAGCAGGGTCCAGCAGGTGTTCCTGGGTGCAGCCAACATTCGGCCACTGCTCATTCGGCCATTGCTCATTTGGCCATTGCTCGGTGAGACCCTCTCGCAGAGGGGCGGGACGAGTCAAAGCCACAGTCCTTCGGAAGTAAGGGGCCAGGGGAAACAGCCACATCTGAGACAAAACTCAGGGGAGAGGTACTGCCTGGGGCCTGCTTACGGAGAATGAAAAAGCAGGGAGTGGATGAGAGCTGAAGGCAGAGGACAGGTGCACAATTGCTGATCCAGGAGAACAGACTGGGTGGCTGGGTGGTGCCATGCTCACCATTCCTGCGCATGCGCATACGCATCTACGAGCCCCACAGCACTCCACCCCAGTAGGCTAGCAGCGCCATCTAGTGGAAAGTGGAGCCGTTACACTGAGCCCCGCCCAACTGGGCCAACTTCACTCTCAAGAACACAAGTCTCACCGCCGGTTTAATTTATGGACTATAAAGAGCTACATAGACTGACTTCTAGGGGAAAATGAAGCAATTTCAGTCCTACTTCAATCTGTTAGCAGGTCCATCTATTCAATTTTCTTTCTTTCTTTTTTTTTCTCTCTTTTGCACTTCTTTTCTTTTTCTTGAATACAGAAAGAGAAAAAACTCATTTTTATTTTCAATTTTTATTAAAAATATTTTTCTTTAATTTTTATTACTATATTTTTTACTTTTGTGTAAATTTTTTCAAATTCTATTTTACTTCTATCATTTTATTTTAGTCTACTTCAATGTATTCACATTTTCAAATTTTCAAACAATTTCTTTTTTTCTTTCTTTTTCTTTTTTCTTTTTCATTTTTTCTTTTTCTTGAGTGCAAAAAGAGAAAAACTTCATTTTTACTTTCAATTTCTATTAAAAATATTTTTCTTTAAAAATTTTTTACTATATTTTTTGCTTTTATGTAAATTTTTTCAAATTCTATTACTTCCATCATTTTATTTTAGTCTACTACAGTGTATTCACTTTTTCAAATTTTCAAACAATTTCCTTTTTTTCTTTCTTTTTTTTAATCTTTTTTCTCTTTTTGGTTTCTTTTTCTTGCATACAGAAAAAGAAAGATTCATATTTATTTTTAAATTTTATTAATTTTCTTTAATTTTTTTCTACTTTATTCTTTACTTCTGTGTATATTTTTTCAAATTCTATTTTTCCCCATCATCTCATTTTAGTCTACTTCAGTGTATTCATTTTTTCAAATTCTCAAACGATTTCCTTTTTTTTCTTCTTCCCCCCCATTTTTTTCCTCTAATCTGTAAAACTACTTTGAACACCCAGAACAAAACACACCTAGAACATAGCATCATCTATTCGATTTGTGTGTGTGTGTTTAATCTTTAATTTTAATATTTTTTAATTTTAATTTTCTTTTTAATTTCAATTTTTCTACCTCATTAATTCCTTTTCTCCCTTCAAAATGACAAAACGAAGAAATTCACCCTAAAAGAAAGAGATTGAAGAAATGACAGCCAGGGATTTAACCAATACAGATACAAGCAAGATGTCTGAACCAGAATTTAGAATCACGATAATAAGAATACTAGCTGGAGCCAAAAGTAGATTAGAATCCCTTTCTGCAGAGATAAAATAAGTAAAAAATACCCAGAATGAAATTTAAAATGCTATAACTGAGATGCAATCATGGATGGATGCTGCGGCGGCAAGAATGGATGAGGCAGAACAGAGAATCAGGGATATAGAGAACAAACTTATAGAGAATAATGAAGCAGAAAAAAAGAGGAAGATTAAGGCAAAAGAGCATGGTTTAAGAATTAGAGAAATCAGTGACTTATTAAAAAGGAACATCAGAATCATAGGGGTCCCAGAAGAGGAAGAGAGAGAAATAGGGGTAGAAGGGTTATGTGAGCAAATCATAATGGAAAATTTTCTTAACCTGGGGAAAGACACAGACATCAAAATCCAGGAAGCACAGAGGACCCCCTTTAGATTCAACAAAAACTGACCATCAACAAGGCATATCATAGTCAAATTCACAAAATACTCAAGCAAGGAGAGAATCATGAAAGAAGCAAGTGAAAAAAGGTCCCTAACCTACAAGGGAAGACAAATCAGGTTTGCAGCAGACTTATCCACAGAAACTTGGCAGGCCAGAAAGGAGTGGTAGGATGTATTCACTGTGCTGAATTAGAAAAATATGCAGCCAAGAATTCTTTATCCAGCAAGGCTGTCATTCAAAATAGAAGGAGAGATAAAAAGTTTCCAAGACAAACAAAAATTAAAGGAGTTTGTGACCACTAAACCAGCCCTGCAAGAAATTTTAAGATGGACTCTCTGAGGGGAGAAAAGATGAAAATAATAATATATATATATATATATATATATATATATATATATATATATCACATATGTAAATACCAAAAGCAACAAAGATTAGAAAGGACCAGAGAACACCACCAGAAACTCCAACTCTACAAGCATCATAGTGGCAATAAATTCATATCTTTAAGTACTCACTCTAAATGTCAGTGGGCTCAATACTCCAATCAAAAGACATAGGATAAGACACAATGGATAAGAAAACAAGATCCATCTATATGCTGTTTACAAGAGACCCACTTTAGACCTAAAGACACCTTCGGATTGAAAACAAGTGTATGGAGAACCATCTATCATGGTAATGGTCAAGAAAAGAAAGCCGAAGTAGCCATACTAATATCAGACAATCTAGACTTTAAAATAAAGACTGTATCAAGAGATGCAGAAGGGCATTATATCATAATCAAGGGCTCTATCCACGAAGAAGACTTAACAATTGTAAACATTTATGTGCCAAATGTGCAAGCACCCAAATATATACATCAATTAATCACAAACATAAACTCATCAATAGTAATACAATAATAGGAGACTTCAACACCCCACTCACAGCAATGGACAGATCATCTAATCAAAAAATCAACAAGGGAACGATGGCTTTGAATGACACACTGGACCAGATGGACTTAACAGATATATTCAGAACATTTCATCCTAAAGCAGCAGAATATACATTCTTCTCCAGTGCACATGGAACATTCTCCAGAATAGACCATATACCGGGACACAAATCAGCCCTAAGTAAGTACAAAAAGATCGAGATCATACCATGCATATTTTCAGACCACAACACTATGAAACTCGAAATCAACCACAAGAAAAAATTTCGAAAGGTAACAAATACGTGGAGACTGAAGAACATCCTACTAAAGAATGAATGGGCTAACCAAGAAGTTAAAGAGGAAATTAAAACGTATATGGAAGTCAATGAAAATGATAACACCACAACCCAAAACCTCTGGGACACAGCAAAGGAGGTCATAAGAGGAAAGTATATAGCAATCCAGGCCTTCCTAAAGAAGGAAGAAACATCTCAGATACATAACCTAACTTTATACCTTAAGGATCTGGAAAAAGAACAGCAAATTAAACCCAAACCAGCAGAAGACAAGAAATAACAAAGATTAGAGCAGAAATTAATGCTATCAAAACCAAAAAAACCAGTAGAACAGATCAATGAAACCAGGAGCTTGTTCTTTGAAAGAGTTAACAAAATTGATAAACCACTGGCCGGTTTGATCAAAAAGAAAAAAGAAAGGACCCAAATAAATAAAATCAAGAATGAAAGAGGAGAGATCACAACCAACACAGCAGAAATAAAAACAATAATAAGAGAGTATTATGAGAAACTATATGCCAATAAAATGGGCATTCTGGAAGAAATGGACAAATTCCTAGAAACATATACACTACCAAAACTGAAACAGGAAGAAATAGGAAATTTGAACAGGCCTATAACCAGTGAAGACATTGAATTAGTAATCAAAAATTTCACAAAAAACAAGAGTCCAGGGACAGATGGCTTTCCAGGGGAATTCCACCAAACATTTAAGGAAGGATTAACACCTATTCTCTTGAAGGTGTTCCAAAAAATAGACATGGAAGGAGAATTTCCAAACTCTTTCTATGAAGCCAGCATTACCTTGATTCCAAAACGAGACAGACCCCCACTAAAAAGGAGAACTATAGACCAATTTCCCTGATGAACATGGATGCACAAATCCTCAACAAGATATTAGCTAACTGGTTCCAACAATACATTAAAAAAATTATTCACCACGACCAAGTGGTATTTATACCTGGGATGCAGGGCTGGTTCAATATCCACAAAACAATTAATGTGATTCATCACATCAATAAAAGAAAGGACAAGAACCTTATGATCCTCTCAATAGATGCAGAGAAAGCATTTGACAAAATACAGCATCATTTCTTGATAAAAACCCTCAAGAAAGTAGGGATAGAAGGAGCATACCTCGAGATCATAAAAGCCGTATATGAATGACCCAACGCTAATATCATCCTCAATGGGGAAAAACTGACAGTTTTCCCCCTAAGGTCAGGAATGAGACAGGGATGTCCACTCTCGCCACTGTTATTCAACATAGTATTGGAAGTCTTAGCCTCTGCAATCAGACAACACAGAGAATTAAAAGGCATCCAAATTGGCCAGGAGGAGGTCAAACTTTCACTCTTTGCAGATGACATGATACTCTATATGGAAAACCCAAAAGATTCCACCAAAAAACTGCTAGAATTGATTCATGAATTCAGCAAAGTTGCAGGATATAAAATCAACACACAGAAATCGGTTGCATTCCTATACACCAACAATGAAGCGACAGAAAAAGAAATCAATGAATCGATTCCATTTACAGTTGCATAAAAAAACCATACAATACCTAGGAATAAATCTAACCAAAGAGGGGAGAAATCTATACACTTAAAACTATAGAAAGCTTATGAAAGAAATTGAAGAAGACACAAAAAAATGGAAAAAGAATCCATGCTCCTGGATAGGAAGAACAAATATTGTTAAAATGTCGATACTACCCAAAGTAATCTACATATTCAATGCAATCCCTATCAAAGTAACACCAGCATTCTTCACAGAGCTAGAAAAATAATCCTAAAATTTATATGGAACCAGAAAAGACCCTGAATAGCCAAAGCGATCTTGAAAAAGAAAACCAAAGCAGGAGGCATCACAATCCCAGACTTCAAGCTATACTACAAAGCTGTAATCATCAAGACAGTATAGTACTGGCACAAGAACAGACACTCACAGGGAACAGAATAGAGAACTCAGAAATGGACCCACAAACATATGGCCAACTAATCTTTGACAAAACATAAAAGAGTATCCAATGGAACAAAGACAGTCTCTTCAGCAAGTGTTGCTGGGAAAACTGGGCAGTGACATGCAGAAGAATGAACCTGGACCACTTTCTTACACCATACACAAAAATAAACTCAAAATGGATGAAAGACCCAAATGTAAGACGGGAGGCCATCAAAATCCCCTAGGAGAAAACAGGCAAAAACCTCTTTGATCTTGCCTGCAGCAACTTCTCACTCAACATGTCTCTGGAGGCAAGGGAAACAAAAGCAAAAATGAACTACTAAGACCTCATCAAAATAAAAAGCTTCTGCCCAGCAAAGGATACAATCAGCAAAACTAAAAGGCAACCTGACAGAATGGGAGAAGATATTTGCAAATGACATATCATATAAAGGGTTAGTATCCAAAATCTACAAAGAACTCAACACCCAAAAAACGAATAATCCAGTGAAGAAATGGGCAAAAGACATGAATAGACACTTCTCCAAGGAAGACATCCACATGGCCAACCAACACATGAAAAAATGCTCAACATTACTCATCATCGGGCAAACACTACCACCTGACACCTGTCAGAATGGCTAACATTAACAACCCAACAACAGATGTTGGTGAGGATGAGAAGAAAGAGGAGCTCTTTTGCATTGTTGGTGGCAATGCAAGCTGGTGCAGCCACTCTGGAAAACAGTATGGAGGTTTCTCAAAAACTAAAAATAGAACTACCCTACGACCCAGCAATTGCACTACTAGGCATTTATCCAAGGGATACAGGTGTGCTGTTTCAAAGGGACACATGCACCTCCATGTTTATAGCAGCACTATCAACAATAGCCAAAGTATGGAAAGAGCCCAAATGTCCATCAATGGATGAATGGATAAAGAAGAGGTGGTATATATATATATATATATATATATATATATATATATATATATAATGGAGTATTACTTGGTGATCAAAAAGAATGAAATCTTGCCATTTGCAACTACGTGGATGGAACTGGTGGGTATTACGCTAAGTGAAATTAGTCAGTCAGAGAAAGACAAAAATCATATGACTTTACTCATATGAGGACTCTAAGAGACAAAACAGATGAACATAAGGGAAGGGAAACAAAAATAATATAAAAACAGGGAGGGATACAAAACAGAAGAGACTCATAAATATGGAGAACAAACTAAGGGTTATTGGAGGGGTTGTGGGAGGGGGGATGGGCTAAATGGGTAAGGGGCATTAAGGGATCTACTCCTGAAATCATTATTGCACTATATGCTAACTAATTTGGATGTAAATTAAAAAAAAAATAAAAAAGAAAAGAAAAAAAAGAAAAAAAAAGAAAATACCAAAAGGAATTTGGTTTTATCCATGAAGAATAAATTTAACTGAAAACAGCCACTCTGCTCATTTAATGAAATCTTGCTGCAGACTTATAATAGCCCACAAAACATGGTATCCTTCATGGCAAATGAAAAAAATTATGGAGCTCCAAGTTATATTGCTAATTAAAAAGGAAAACAAGAGTTTCATAATTTTGCTTCCTTCTGTTCTTTGGATAAATGGTATTATCATTGTCAATGACACTACCAATCACTCTTGGATGACTTTAGAAGAAATTATTTAGGCATATCTCAGAATTTGATTCACTGTTCACAGGTTTCAGACTTATAATAGATGCTAAAATTTCCCTAGATTGCAAAAAATGTGCGTTGCCCCAAATACCATTGGAAACATTTTGGATTAATTTCCTACTATTATTTTCTAAGAACAGTCTCTTCCGACAAAATATTTTGTTCTCAAAGCCCGTTAAAAGGACTATAATTAATTGTGGCAATGTTTGTGTTACCCTGTCCACAAACTCAACATTCCCTGAATGTCACCTCCTGAGTGTCAACAGCAGAAAGCAGACAAAAATTCTAAACATCAGTGATATTTCTCTCTGCTTCCTCTGGTTTAGAGGGTTTTTCTTGGCAAGGTATTAAATCATACATATATTTGCCTTTAATAACTCTTGGAGGTCCAAAGCCGAGAATCATTTTATGTACTGTAAAATTTGCTGGGATCTGTAGTATGGGGAGGCAGTGTTTGGAGAGAATGGCTAACAAATGTCTGCCATTTTCTTTTTCTCTTTTTCTCTATGGGATGATTCAGAATTTCCAAGTTCAGGTCAGAATGAAATGTGTAATACAAACAAAAGAATTATGCAATAAAGAATCTTTGCTGTGGATCCTAATAATTCAATAATTATTGCAGATCAACATTTACACACACACACACACACACACACACACACACACACACACACAGTCGTAGGGACACGACTTAAGAATTCTTAAGAATGCTTAAGAATTCTTACTGTTGATATTGTTTCTTCTCTTCTAGACTGGCATATTATCCTGCAGAGAGAAGAACTACAGCAGAGGCTGTAAGAGAAACCATCCCCAATCTCTCTCCACAGTAAACTAGCTTTATATTATTTCAGAGAATACTCATGAGAATATGCTTTTGTGGCGATAGCCTACTTACAAAGCTGGGGCAACATTAAGTCATTAGTGAATCTGGCTTTTTCTTTCTCTGCTGGGAAGACAAACAATAGTCCTGACTAGAGGTTCTTTAAAGCTATAAATACTTATCATATACTTAATTCTTAATTCTATAGTTAGGTTATTGATTCATAAGCAGCATGAATAATCTCAATACAGTATACCGGCAACAATGAAGCTTATTTCATTCCATCGCTTTTCCTTATTTTAAATCCAAATGTCCACAAGGTATATTTTTCCACCATAAGCCTAAATATGAAAGATTAAAATGGTCTATCAAATTCTGTCTTGTTCTTGAAAGAACCCTAGAATAAAAGGCCCAAGTTGGAGGTATAGATCCAACTCTTCTTGGCAGTGTGAATGTTTCAAACTCCAATGGCCTTATTTTTAAAAAAGTAAAGAAAAGAAAGGAAGGAAGGAAGAAAGGAAGGAAGGAAGGAAAGAAGGACAGAACCCTTGGAATATCTCATTTAGCTAATGAAGGAGTTGCAAGAATCAAATGATGGATGCTGTGCCCGCTGTTTATATGCTTGCTATCTGATCCAGTCTCTGCTCTTTCTTTACTTGCTTCTCTGTATTGCAGGAAAGTATAAATGCTCTCTTGTTGTCTGACTTCTTCATAGTTTCAGCCAATGGGAAGCAGATTTTAAAAATTCAGAGATGAGCCTGGGTGGCTCAGTTGGTTAAGCATCTGACTCTTGATCTCAGCTCAAGTCCTGATCTCAAGGTTGTGAGTTAAAGCCCTGTGCTGGGCTCCATGCTGGGCATGGAGCCTACTTAAAATAAATAAACAAATAAACAAACAAACAAATTTCAATGAAGAGAGTTATGGAAAGGCCTGGATATTGTCCCTCTGTTTCCCCTTCTTTATGTAGCATGCCTGGCTGGGACTCCTCCTTGCTTCCAGCCTGCCCCAGCTCGCAATCTCCTCCATGGTCCCACCTCTGGCAGGATAGCTCCCAACGGGTTCACATTCTTGCCAAATGGTCCTTCTTCCAGACTCAGGTATTATCATTTCTTCCTGTTGTCCTTCTAGCCCTAGGGACAGCAGCTTCCAGCTTTTGCCCATCTTTTATTTGCCTCACCAGCTCTTATATGGTTTCTTCGTTCTCTTCTTAGCTATATGCCAAATTCACTGTACTAAATTCATTCATTGTGGAAAAGCAAGAGTAGTCTTTGTTTCCTGGCTCCACCTGGACTGATACTGATAGGAAAGCACTTTAAAGATTATAAGGACTTTATAAATGGAGGGTATTCATACTATAGTCACTTTAATGATTAAGTCATATTGCAAAGGTGATATATTTAGTTAATCGGCTACTTTGGCACTCTCTAGTTAATACCTTCCTTTATGGAAATGGATAATCAATACTCTATGCTATAAAAATGTCTATGAAGCTATATGTATAGGGACATAGGGATGGAATATTTTGTTTTGTTTCGTGTGTGTGTGCGCACGCGTGCGTGCATGTAGAATTAGATCGGAACATTTTGGAATGTGTTTGGATGTCTTTAGTGTAGGGCAGTGGGAATGGTGGCAATTTCCTTTTAACTACCTTTCCTATTTCATCTTCTGATTTTGTTAAAGAAAGTACTAATCCTCAGGGAGAGACTCATGAAAGCAAACAGAAGAAAGCATTAGAAAGAAATGCTGAAGTGGCTTATTTTGTCCAGTAACAAACTTATGACAAGTTTTCTTGACTTATGTATGTATCATCATCTGTCATCCACTTACCTACTTACTTGGAGAATTCAGAAGTTAGCTGCCTGTCATGAGCATGAATATTAACAGATTTATGTGGGTTGAAAAATCAAGTCAGTTTGTTGCACTGGAAATTAAAACTGACTTGGCTCATTGCTTTGAATATAAATACTGGCTCTAATTCTTACCAATCAGGTCATATGACTTGCATTCTCCATAAACCGAATGAACTAAATCTGTAGCTCCAAGCTTTTGATGAAGTTGTATTTAAAGCATGTGATGACATAAAAGCATTTTTCAGTTTTTTCTAATTTTGCACTTATCAAGTCAAACAAGGTATACCTCTAAGTGGAAGAGGAACAGATCTAATTAATAGTTTTTGGTAAGTATTAGTAAACTCTTTGTTGAAACAGAGAAAGTAAAGAGTTCTAATGACTGAGTAACATATGCTTTTGGAACCATTTGGTGCATTTAACAAAACGGAAGAAAAACCTAATTGAATTGTCAGCTAATAGATCATTAAAAATGATGATAGGTCACAGTGTGATTTTTTTTTACATGTACCTCAGAAAATGTTCAAAGAATTGAGCAGTGTTGCTAAAATAAAACTCCTTCTATTCACATTCCCTTATTTATAGGAATATATTTTCTCAGCAGATACATTCTGAAAGCAAACAAAAAGTAGGATTAGAATTATTGATGATTTCACTAATATTTTACAAATAATTTGCATTCTTTTATCATACATGAACTAATTAAAAATGATAATCTACCCATTTCATTAAGCCATTATTTCCAATAAAGTTTACTTTTTACATTTAATAAAATATTATCAAATTGTATAATAGTCAAAGAGATTATATAATGTTAAGTCTAAGTTAAAGTCGAAGAAAATTTAATAAAAATAAATTTCAATTTACATTTTCACTTACATTTTGTGGCAGGGAAGACAAGCACAGAATATGTTACATTAAGATGATTTTATACAGTAATTGAAATGGAATATGAATCCAAGACGTGGAAAAAATAATATAAAATTTCTGATTTAGAGGAAAGCTTACTTAGGTAACTTTTCAAATGGATTTGTTTGGTATCAGATTGTTATGATATTTAGGTTTTTTGGATACCTTTTACCAAATGACCTAGCTGTTGTATTTAATAAATGTTCATCCTTACAAGATACCAGAATTGTATTTTATGCAACCAATTAACCATGATGAAAAATCTTTTAGCCAGTATGTAAGCAAAACTTTTTGAGGGCCTACCCAGACTATGCTCTTCTCTGAACTGTGACTGTACGCATTCTGTTTATGTGTATCTGAGCCCATTAATGCATCCCATCTTGTATAAACTAATTGTTTCCTCTTCCTCCGTCTAATCTCCATCTGGATCAGCTAAGGTGTCCAGCATGAACTTTTAATGTGTGAGTCATCTAAAAACCAGATGGTAAACTCATATAGAAGAATATCATCTGATTTTTCATTATCTTTCTAACCTTTAGAGAGTGCCCTATTTTGGGCCATTTCTCCTTCTTTTTGCTGCTGCCTTTATTTCCATACCCCCAACATCCTCTTTTATAATCTCTTAATCCCTCCTCTTTCCTTCTTTCAAAGCATTCAAATTTAGGTTTAGTATTGAGTAACTACCAAGTGAATCATTTAGATTGTAAAAAATAACCCTAGATCAATTTCTTTTATTTCTCTGTGACACAATTTCAAGCCTGTTTTACTTCTTTCTTTATGAGAGTATTACCCTGGCACAATCCCAATTGGTAGGAGATCTGTAGAAAAGAATGTTAAATTAAAAATATCAGTTACTGGCTTACCTCTTAATGAAGCAGCTGGCTTAAGAAGCCTTACACTTAAATGATCTGCCCCAGTATTATTATGCTGTCATAAGTGAGGGGTGCACCAACTTCCTTATAAGTAATTGGCTGAAATGAAAAGTCTGAGGTGTCTCCATTAACAGATTGATTAGAGACATTATTGGTACTGGAAGAGGCAGTTCTTTAAGACAAAGTCAGGTTCAGTGCTTTGAACAGTACTAAGACTGAAATTTATAAAATGAGTGTTAGATTAATTTACAGTGGAGCTCATACAAGCGATCAGAGAATCGGTGCCCAAACTAATTTGACGGATAGTCTCATTATGATCCACTGTGCATCAAAGAGACTTCTACTATGTGACAAAATTCCCAGAGTGACCATTTATTCTCCTTCCATGAGTTGTGCTAGTGCCATCATGTCTTTCATTTTTTAAGGAGAAATTTCTTATTTTACATACAGAAATCATTGTAGGTCAATATACTGTTATTTCACTTTCCTTGTGGTTTAGGGAACTTGTGTGGGTTATCTATCTACTCCTGTATGGTCACCAGTGACCCCCTGGCCATCTCTGGAAGAACAAAGTACACTTTCAGTCAACATATTAACCTACATGTTTTAGTTTGACTCTTGAAAGCTTAAATTTTACTATCAGTAAGTCTCTTCACTTGAGAAAAATGAATCAGTTAATCCCCACGGTTCTTTCCCACTCGGATTGTCTCTATTGTCACATTTTTATTAAGTGTTTAATGTATGCCTGGAACTAGACTTTGAAATCTCAGAATAAAAAATAAGAATTTTATTTGAGAAGAAATTTATAGCTAAAAATATTTCACTTGCATTATGTCTTGTGATCATCATACTAGACAGAATCATATCACTATGTTACAGATTTTTTTAAACACAAGTCTCAGAAAATCTAAATGACTCATTTAAGGTTATGAGCTTCACATTAGAGTGCCTACTGTCAGTCCAGATTGATACTAAGTTTTCTGCTATTTCTTTCAGTGCTTGCTTCACTATAGTGAAAAATGAGATCCCACTTTTAAAGATCCTAGGATTTTGTTGCAGGAGCAAGACTGGCACAGAAACTTGAAGGAATAATGGAGTACTCAAAACTCATAAAATACTTAACATTCATAGAGTGGCTTTAACGCAGTGTATTTACCACAGTTCTATTTTCTCTTGGCCCTTACAACAAATCAATAAAATAGATATCATTGTTTTTATCATTTTCTAGATGAGGAAACTGAGGTACAGAGAGATTAGGAAGTGAGTTTCTTCTAGATCATACTAAGAATTTACCTGAGCCAGAGTGAAATAGGGAGGTGTAATAGAGAAGGATGAAGGAATTGGCCAGGTAGATTCTTACCTTATGAAGAACATTCATAACACGCAAGTTCACGTCCTCTACGTTCAATAAGAGGTCTCCGATGGATAGGAGCCACAAAACTGCAGTGCTCCTGAGACTGAAATCATGTCAGAAACATCTTCTTTGCACTGTTTCCTGTCACTTGTAAACCTTGTTAATGTGTGGCCTATTTCTAAGACTTCCACTTAGTGTAACTGCAAGTCTGAGGCGGAAGTGAATTGGAAGCCATAGTCTCTTGAGTTACAACAATGTGGTCCTTCCAAATTTGTAATCGGAAAAAGACCATGAGGTTCCATGGGTTTCAGACTAAATGCCGTTAAAGTGGAATGCCAGTATATCAAACACACACTTATTAAAGCTTACTAGCTACAAAGCAAGTGTATTTCTTAGTTATTGAGCCTAGGGTCCTTAGAAAAAAAAAGGACCTTAGAAATAAATCATCTAGCCTTTTTCATTTTTATAGAGATAGAAATTGAGACGCAGACTGTAAGTTGTCCAAGTTCACACAGATGCTTAACAGTAAAGTTGAGACTCCAATTCTGATCTTTAAACTTTCAATGATTTTGACTGGTTTTTGATTAGTTTCTGTAGATGGCAAAAACTGTGCTGTGCGCAGCAAGGATGGAGCATTGCCACTCCTTCCTATATGCTATAAGCACAGAGCAGTTGGGGACCCAGTTTCTTGGGAAGTGTAAAGGTGATTTAGCCACCATTGGGGATTATAGAGGGAAAGGCAGATTTCCAAAAGTGTCTCAGGAATAAATTGTTATGGCAATAGAATAAAAAAGAGACTCATTGTCCTTTTTGAAAAATTTTAACACAACAGTATCTGTTATTGGAGATCATGCTGATTTCAGATCTAATACACATTTATTCCACCAGTATTTGTCAAGTGCCTACTATGTGTCTGCAATTGTTTTAGGAATTGCATTTACAACATGAACAAAACTACATCTTGGCCTTAATGAAGCATTCTTGAAAGAGAGCAATGAATTTGGAGAGAAAGAAGGAGCGGAAAGATTTAGAGGCAAGATAAAAGGAGATAAGACAGCATTAAGTACAGACCACCCCTGTTGACTTTTCTGCCACTCCTTTAAATAATGACATAAAATTTATTAAGCACTTATCATGTTCCAGGCTAAGTGCTTTACATTTATTACTTTATTAAATCCTCATAGCCATTCTATTGGCCCAATGAAGTAGATAATTTTATTAATCCAATTTTGCAGATGAAGAAAAAGGTACATGGAGGTTAAGTAACTTGCTCAAAGTTAGAAAGCCTTAGGAAATGCTGCACCCAGGATTCAAACTTAGGCAATCTGAATCCAGGGCCCATGTTTTTCATCAACAGATTTCAAAGCGCTTACCTGTTTCTGAGGTTATTATTTGTTGAAAATGCCCTAGGAGCACTGTAGTTACAATTACTATTGTCTGATTTTGGACAAGCTACTTAAATTCTCAAGTGCAAAGAAATAGTGGTTGGCTAGGTAATTTCTAAGGTCCCTGAAAGTTCTAATATCTTCTGTCCCTGTTCAAGTCCATTCTACAAGGCACAGAACTGCTGACTGCTAGAGAGGATTATTTAAGGACGCTAAAATATCCCATGGTCCAGCCATCTCTGCTCCAGACTTCAGATTCTGTCAAGAGATCTAAAGTTGCTGTGGTTAATTTACCCCTTCTAGTCCTTCTAGTCCTTCTAGTCCTTCTAGTCCTTCATTTTCATTCTAAAGGATTCAAATCAATCAGCAACAGTTATCAAGTTATTAAGTCAACTGGCTGTTAAGGGGATGATGGTGAGGGCATTCATAGGGAAGAAGGACAAAGAAAGATCTAGATTGGCATGGCATACCAAAATGGTCTAGTTAACCACATCACTGGAAACCTCAGAACAGGGAATGGTGAATTTAAAGAAGAATTTATTTGCCAGACTCTATTTTTGCCTTCATGATTTTGTCTAGCGATAGCCTTCATATACGTATAACCTCACACACTCTGTTTCCTTTTCTTCTCCTCACCCTCCCCTCAACCCTATTCCAATGTAGAGCAGAAGACAGGCAGGGATGTGCTTCACAGAAGTTAGTTTTCAACGTTTCTGAAAAGGAAGTCAAACAAAAAAGAAAGAAAGAGAAAAACAATAGGTATACCAAAAAAGCAGCCTATGTGTGGGGAAAAGCAGTCGGAACACACTAGAAATTAAGAGACTTGCTGATGTGAGAACCTATGTCCATCAGAGTACAAAAATAAAGATATATCCCTTATCTTCAGTAAGAGGGGAATGTAAAATGTGGCAGCAGTGGAGAGGAACAGACTTACAGGGGCTATTTAAGTTAAAAGCAAGGACAAATGAAGCAGAAACCACAGTGTCCTTTCCCCCCTCCTCCTGTTATGCCTCCTATCAGGTCATTAAGTGGTTAGGCCTTTCCCTAAGGTATAGTCATCATCAACACCTTTGCTTACCTCAGTCAGCTTTGTGCCCCTGCTGCTACAGATATTAATGATGTTGTGAACTTATTTAGTATAAGTGTGGCTTAATGTGTGTTATTACATTATCCATCAGCTGTACGTTGCCCTTAGCAACTGGCATAAAGTTATCTCTAGTCCAGTGCTAATTTTATATCTGTCTTTGTTGGGTCAGCTTTGCTGGTTTCTTTGCTTCATATTGCTTTCAAGGTTATAACTCATGATAGCGTTATAGAAGTCACAACCTTATTATTGTAACAATAAGCACTGATTGCAATAGAGCAATGACCCTTGAGTGCATGGGGTCATAACAAAGGTCTTTGTGGCCTTTTGCTTTTTCTTTTTTTCTTTTTCTTTTTGCTCTTAAGGTATTCTTTGGGTAATATGATTTAGTGTAGATAAAGAGCACAGATCTACCTTGTGTGAAATTCCTCATTTAGAAAAATCTATGCATGGATACTAATTTTTGTATTTGGATACATTTCTTTAGGATTTGAAAACTGATTTAGGGGGTTTGTCTGAAATAGGATACAAGGCTAAACAGCTTTTTCTGGGCGAGCTTTAAAAAAATACCAATAGGGGCGCCTGGGTGGCGCAGTCGGTTAAGCGTCCGACTTCAGCCAGGTCACGATCTCGCGGTCCGTGAGTTCGAGCCCCGCGTCGGGCTCTGGGCTGATGGCTCAGAGCCTGGAGCCTGTTTCCGATTCTGTGTCTCCCTCTCTCTCTGCCCCTCCCCCGTTCATGCTCTGTCTCTCTCTGTCCCAAAAATAAATAAACGTTGAAAAAAAAAATTCTATAAAAAAATACCAATAAAATAGCTTGCAGACCTAACTAACACACATAAATTATAAAATTGTGTAGTCTGATCATATTGAAAAAATGTTATTCCTCTTATTTAGGGTTGAAATCTGTGCTTGATTGGTAAAGTTAACAGCAAAGAGTGTATTTTAGTCATTTTTTAAAAAAAATTATGCATTTATTTGTTTGACTAGATGTGGAGCTAAATGGGAATTATAGGAGTGAAGCCATTAAATCTGCGTGAGAGCAAATCATCCCCATTTCACATTTCACTATTTAACCTCTCTGGGTCTCTTTCTTCATCTGTAAAATGAGAAGATTAAACAGTTGATCTCAGGTCCTGCTTGGACTGATATATAAATGAGTGCAATTTCTTCCTTTTCTCCTTCTCATAGATTTGGAGTGTGGGAGTGGGGGTGTGTGTGTGGGAGGGGGGTTCTATTACTCTGTCACATAAAGAAAACTGGTTTTGGAATAAAACATTGTGAGTCACTGTTGATGATGATCATGATATAATTATTATTGTAAGACTGAAAATAATACATGATTACAACATTTTTATCATTAACTCAGCTTTGATAATAATTCTGAGGTGTAACATTACTTCCTATACCTGTATTTATTTTTTTCCTAATGACATTGAACAAAGATCGAATTAAATTCTTTTAGTGGACAGGCTACTTCTAGTTAAATGGAGGGATGCTCTGCCAAAAATTCCTGGCACATATGTGCTCAATAGCTGATCTTTAGTGGCAATTAGGCATCTTTGTACGTTATCTATTAGACCATTAGTATACATTGTAAGCAGGCAGTAGGAATTTGTGTAATTAAATTGAACAGTGTCTCCCTTCATTTTTGGCTTAACTAGTCAGTTTACAAGTGTACATCCAATATATGTTTTGGCATACTAGGTCACACAGAAACTCTGCTTAAAGAATTTGTGTTCCCTGCCGTCTCCATTATTTGACCCCTATAGTAAAGCCTGAAGATATGTTTCAGTTGCTTTATGAATACTGTTTTGCATGTTTCTGCATAGATTTGCATGTTAAGTTAAAGGACTTTAATTCCAAGGTTTGTGATATAGAATTCAATTAATAAGTTCAGGCAAATTATTCCAATTATATTCAAAACCAGTATTCAAAGTTGACATTTGAGACACAAGTTGAGTATCTTCTTAGCTTTTGTCTCTTGCCATTTCAACACTCAAGTAAAAAGGCAAAAATAATAGAAAGAAAAATTCTATGGCCTGATAGAACACAGAATTATAAAACTTCCTTGCATAGAAAATGCACAGAAAAACAGCCCACATCTTTCTCATGGTCTACAAGGCCCTGTATGATATGATCTGCCTCCCAGAATTTATTTTGTTGATCTCTGCTATGGAGATCCCCTTCCACCCTGATTCATGTATTGAAGCTTTACCTCCCCAACATGACTATATTTGGAGACAGGAGATAGGTAAAATGAGGTCATAAGGTGGGATTCTAGAAATGGTGACTTTATAAGAAAAGGAAGAGAGATCTCTCTATGAGTACACTCACCAGGGAAATGTCATGTGAACACACAGTGAGAAGTTGG
Organism: Leopardus geoffroyi; assembly: GCF_018350155.1. Lineage (NCBI taxonomy): Eukaryota > Metazoa > Chordata > Mammalia > Carnivora > Felidae > Leopardus > Leopardus geoffroyi. Next base: position 69,751,178 of record NC_059328.1, read on the forward strand.
CCATTTAGAAGTCCAGAAGAGAGCTCTCCGACCTCGATTGGGGATTTCTGGCTTTCAGAACTGTCAGAAGTACATTTCTGTTGTGGCAGCCCTAAGCAGACTAAGAAAACTGTATCTTCCACTATCCCATATGTGCTCATCCAATCTAGAGACGTTGCCCTCCCTACCTTTCCTGGTACATATCAAGCATGCACCTGTCTTAGACACACTGAACCAGCTATTTCTACCGTCTAGAATTCTTTTCTGCCAGGTATTCTGCATGGCTGATTTGATCACCATCTTCAGCTCTTTGATCAAATGTCCCTTGCTCAATGAAGTCTTCTAAGCCCACACTATTACCACAACTGTCACCTCTGCAGCCTGGGCCCTCCTGAGCCCCTTTACACACTGTTCCACATTTTACCAATTAATTTCTACAGCGGCCATCACCTTCTACCAAGCTATGCATTTGTCTGTTATTTATTGTCTGTCCTTTTCTACTTTGTGTGTTGACGTATTCCATACATGTAGAATAGCACCTGCACACAGTAAGCAGTCAATACACTTTTGGGAAATGGATGAACTTGTGTTTATGAAGAAACATTTAAAAGATACTTCTTAGTAATGCTCTGCATGTCCCTTGTTGAACTTAACTATAGCACTATGGATTATATTAATTCACCTTTTAGTTATTCATTCATCTATACATCAATATTTCTGAAGTACTGTTAGGCAGTGCTGAGTAGTGGGAATGAGAGGTATGAAAGACAAGCATAGTTTAAGATCTTACAGAATTTAGAGCTGTACAGGATCATAAAGATCATCTTGTCCAAGGGTTTTCAAAGAGAAATTTTAGAAGACCCTTTAATCAAACAAATTTACATAAAATTTCAGATAAAACATAAGTCAACACCCTTTAATTGAAGACCAAAAAAGGAAGTGGGAAATATACCATCTGTGCTTGGAAATCATTGGTAACTCTTTTTCATCTTCTAGCTTGAATTCATGCAGGCCATGAATGATTTGAATGATTCTTGGTTCCTGTAAAGGAAAGCAAAAACATACTTGGCTTCAGGGCAGTTGAATTTTTAGGTCATGATTTTTTACTGTGATGTACAAAATTTGCACACTCTTTCAGACACAGACTTTTTGAACTATTTGAAGTCATCTAAAGACTCAGAAGAATTTTTTTTTTCATGCAATTTGTTGTTGTGAAGGACTCTTGTATTTTAACAACTATTTGTAGGTTCCCATCAATGGATGCATGTGAACCCGGTGCTTTCTGTAATAATCACAAAAAATTGCATGTAAACTCTATATTTTTTAGGGTATTTTTTTTCCTGTAACTTCCTGGAATCCTGAGCAATAGGGTTTGCATGTCCTCATACAACATTCTTAGCATGTGGGAAAGTTACTGCTAGGTCTAGGGATTCAGAGGGGCAGCAGTGACTTCGACCATTTTCTTGGTACTGGCAGCAAGGACTAAAGGTACTCTATGGCCTTTATAGTGTTTTGGTTTTGAGTCACCTTGTTATCCACAATAACTCAAAAGGTATTTCAGGTCTTATCACATTTACTGTTGAAATTATAAACTTCATGTGAGCTAAGAGACAACCTGTGTTCACTTGTATAATTTCTATTTCTACAAAATTCTATATAACTGTTTATTCATTTCAAAAATGGCATTATTTAAAATTCTCTGTTATGCAACACTCGGATACAAATGGATACTATAAAAATATGCAAAGAAAACATGAAAAATAATACTAAAAAAATCCCTAGTTTAGAAAAGATTGTAATATTCATTGGATCTGATAGGACCCGTATATCTTCTGCCTATTAGCTACTTAGTTTCTACTAAGATAGTCCTAGAGATAGAGACCTCACTGCACCAAGAATACTCATTTACTACTTAGGCTATACTGATGGTCAGAAAGTTCTTCCTTATGTTACTCTAAAATTTACTTCACTGTAATTGTCCAAGACTGATGGACTGAAAACCAATTTTCTTCACTCTTGAGCCTCTCCTTCTCTAGAATAAACATTTCTCACTTCTCTTGCCGATTTTTGTTAAGTTCCCCCTCCCATTTTAGGATATTCAATATTTTAATCACCACACTTTGAATTGGATGTGTTAGGGTTTGCTGGTGTCTCTTAAAATATGATGCCTGAAAAACTAAACATTTCTTAATTTAGCTACTTGCCTTCCTTGTGAACCTATTTCTGATTCATACTGGCCTTCTTTGAACTTTCCAACTCTTATTTTTGTTTTTATTTTTAATACATAATCTCTTCTATTTTAGTGAGTAATTCTTCTTCTCTGACAAGATAGTAGAATTTTTAAAATCCTTTTATCTTTTCTGTTTTGTTGTTTTTTGTTTTGTTTTTAATCCCTTTATCTTTTCAAGATGTTTAACCAGTTTTAATTTCAAACATGTTTCTTGTCTAATCAATTTTCCATACCCACTCTGTTGGTATAACATCAAGATAAAAAATGAATTATAGAACTTTTGATCCCTTTTGGTAGTTTTCCATTTAAGTGTTGGGTCCACAGGAAAATATCATGCCACCATGCTTGAAGAGGGCTAGATTCTGTCAGCTTCTAAGTCTCTCCTTTTTATTTTTGCCTCTCAAGAATCTAATAGTTTTTCTTTCCAAAGGACTTAAGCAATCAGATGGTGATTGCCAATAGATTACCAGTTTTAGCAAGCTTTTTAAAAAGCAAGCTTTCTCTAGGATGTCTGCCTCCTCACATACATTTGGCTCTTCCTGGAGTGCATTTCTTGGGACTGTTCTCTTGGTTAACACCTTCTCATACATGTTTCAATGCTCAGCTCAGCTGTCACATCTATAAGTCTTCTGTGAATGCACAAAACCCCAAACTCCAGACCAGCTTAACTGTCTTTTCTCCCTGCAGACGTTTATCATGGAATGTGTGATAAAACTGTAATGTTATTTCTGGTGTGCTTGTCTATAACCATACTGATATTTAGCTTTTGGAAAAGATAGATCTTGTCTATTCAATTTAACATCAGTACAATGGCAGATTAAAGGCATTCAATGACTGTGTTAAATTAATGTAGGAGTAAACTAAATTTGGATGACATCTTGTTATTCTTTATTATGAAATATACATATGACAGCATATAAAACATGTGTCTATTACAATTAAAAGAATCAAATAAATTTCTATTTAGTCATCACATAGCTAAAGAAACAGACTATAACTAGCCAGTTAGAATCCCTTAATTTAACTCCTCTTTACCAAGCAAGATTACTCTTTTCTGAATGCCATTTTGGGCATCCTTTTGTTTTTACTTTTATTTTTATTAAATTTGTATTAAACCTTAAATAATATATGGTTCAGTTTTGTCTAGTTTGAAATGGATATAAATGGAACCATATTCCAAATGGTTCATAATTTTTTTCTTTAGTCTAAATTGATATATAACACAGCTGAAATTTAACTTTGTACTAGTATATAATATTCCATTTTATGAAGTTTTCAGATGTATATATATCTATCTTATGCTTGCTCAACATTTTGACCATTTCTAAAAGCTTTATTGTATTAAACAGGGCTACCATAAACTTAGAAAAAAGTTGCCATGGATTCATACGAGATTTTCTTTAGGGCATATAACCATAGATATGCTCATGATGAGAATGTACAAATGTCCAACTTTAGTGGATGATTCCAAACTGTTTCCAAATGTTTGTACAATTATACACATCTCCCAGATAAGTGAGCATTCTAGTCAACTCACATCCCAGCCAATATCTGCATTGTCTATTCCATTTTTTCCCCCAATCTTATACATGTGAAAATATACCAAAATGGTTTTAATTTGAATTCTCTTACTTGATAGCCAGGTGGAACATACTTTCATATGATTAAGAACATGTTGTGCTTTCCTTTCTGTGAAATATCTGTTCATTCTTTTGCCCAATTTTCTACTGAGTTGTTTGTCTTTTCCTTAATGACTTATAGGTATTAATTCTCTGTACACTATATGTATAATAAATGTTTCCTCAGCTTGTCTTTTAACATTTGTACAGTTTTCTCTTCACATTTAAGTTTTTAATCTACTTAGAATTGATTTCTGTATATATATGAATTATGGATCCAATTTCATTTCTTACGGGCACTCAATTATCTTAGGATAAATTATTTAAAAATAAATTTAAAAAATATTCTTCCCACTGTGATCTATAATGTCTACATTGTCATAAATCAAATTTCCATATATGTGCACATCTGTTGTGATATCTCTATTCTGTTCCATGTGAATATTTGTTTAGAACTTTGTGACTACGCTGTCTTAATATCTTAGCTTTATAGTAGATCTTAATATTTGTATTTTTTCTTTCTATCTTCATTCTATCTACTTTGATCTTCTTTCTCAGAATTATCTAAACTATTTTTGGTCACCCAATCTTCCATGCAAATTTTAGATTCAGCTCATTAAATTCCCTAAAATTTTATGTTGGAATTTTGGTTGGAATTTCATTGAACTTAGGGAAGGTATATTTTTATGGCATTGTGTCTTTCAATCATAAGCATTGGCAATATTTCAATTTAATCAGATTTTTAAAATGTATTTCTATAAGATCTAGTGCCTATTTACATCAAAAGCTTGCATTTTTTGTTGGATTTCTTTCTAGGCACTTTAACAATTTGGTGTTAAATGGAATATTTTATATTTGAAATATATTGCTTAAAATATTGTTGCTGTTGAATACAATTTAATATATTTATATATTGATTTTGTATTGATCCATCTGGCTAATTATCTTATTAATTCTAATAACTAACATATAGTTTTTTCTGCAATTTCTATGTTGACTATCACATCATCATTCAATAACTGTGAATGTTGTTTTCTTCCTTTATAATATATACACATTTTAGGGGCACCTGGTGGCTCAGTTGGTTAGGTGTTGGACTTCCAGTTAGGTCATGATCTCACGGTTTGTGGGTTTGAGCCCTGTGTCAGGCAGGCTCTGTGCCGACAGCTCAGAGCTTGGCGCCTACTTCGGATTCTGTGTGTGTCTCTCTCTCTGCCCCTCCCTGCTCACGTTCTGTCTCTCAAAAATGAATAAAAACATTTTAAAAATGTGCATATATTTTATTTCTTTCTTGATATCTTACTGTGCTTTGTAAGTCTTCCAATCAAGGGATGAATAAAATTCATGGTATTATTACTGATTTTCTTATTTCTAAAAGTCTTTGGATCATTTTCAAATCTATGCCATCATTCTTCACAGTCTCTTGTTCCATACTCATACTTTGAAGCTTTACTTTATTTCTGATTCACTTTTGTACTGACTCTGTACTTGTTCGTAGATACTACCTTTGTAACATTCTTTTTTCTTTATTTTTAAAGATTTTTTTTAAGTTTATTTAGTTATTTTTGAAAGATAGAGAGAGAGAGAGCAGGGGAGTGAAGGAGAGAGAGAGGGAGATAGAGAATCCCAAGGAGGCTCTGCACTGAGTAGAGAGTAGAGCCCGACTTGAACTCATGAGCCATGAGATCATGACCTGAGCTGAAACCAAGATCTGACACTTAACTGACTGAACCACCCAGGCTACTCTGTAATGGGTTTGTTATTAGACATCCCATGCTACAGTTTATTTCCTGTTCTTTCCTGTTCTCCATCAACAGAAAATCACAGATTTTCTACCATAAAAACCCAAGGACAGCTTTTTGGCTTTTTTTCAGAGAGCTTCCACCCTTGGGGATCCAGAACATTCCCATGTACCAAGGAATCTGCCTCCAAGTTCCAGGAGGGTAGAAGCTTCTTTATCTGGGACCTCACCCTGTATATCTCTTTAGTTGGCTATGATTTGTATCTTTATCATATCCTTTAATAAATTGGTAAATATAAGTGTTTCTGAGTTTTGTGAGCTGCTTTAGCAAATTAATCAAACTTAAGGAGAAGGTCATTGGAAACTCGAATCTAGCTCATCTGTCAGAAGCACAGGCAACAGCCTGGGGCTTGTCACCGGCATTTGAAGCAAGGAGTAGGGGGAAGTCTTGTGGGACTGAATCCTTAATCTGTGGAATCTGATGCTATCTCTGAGTAGACAGCCTCAGAATTGAGTTGACACTGTGTTGATGTTTGAGAATTGCTGGACGTTGTGTGAGAGGAATTCCCTCCCACACTGGAATTGGATCCAGGAACTCTAAAAGGCTTACATATGAAATATGTAGATGTATAATATATATATATATATATATATATATATATGTGTGTGTGTGTGTGTGTGTGTGTGTATATATACACATATATATGTCTATGCACATGAATACATAATACATACTCATACATTATATGTAATTCATATATATTCTCTATTACATGTATAGATGAATAGATTTTATACACACATACATATATACATAAAGACACATAATTTTAACCTCTAATTATGATTATTTCAGTCAGAAGCATTCAGAATATCTGCCATACTATCAAATACACAAGTAGGTTTACATTTATACCACCAGCATGTTTATATATTATAATCTAAAAAGTCAACAGTTACTAGCTGAGTAACATTGACTGGTTGACCACGAAATAAGAAAATAGTTGAATCACAATTGGCACTTGTCCATCATTTGAAAGCCAAACAAGGCAGACTATTTCTAAACTTTGACTTTACTAAGTATTTCTTTTCATGATACTTGATAAGAACAATGATCTGCATGTGCATAGCAGAATCATCTGCATGTGCTACCTTGATACCCTTGCCTATTCTTTGTGACAGTTAGGTTAGCCCTATCTCCATCTTACAGATAAGACAGTCCCAAAATGACTTGCCCAAGGCCTGAGAGCAAGAGGGGGATAAACCTAGGCCAGCCTTGGTACTTCAAATGCAGTGTCTTTGTCTCTTCAGCAGTACTAAGTCTCTGAACAGAAGAGATTTTTAACTTCTCTGCCTACAGCTATACTGTAGGTTGTGTGCGTGTGTAAACAATTAATTGCTATACAGTAGTCCTACTATCAAATGATAAGAAAACATAATCCCACTCTAAGTTTGAATTGTAAAGCGGGCTTGTAAAGTGTGAAATGTGTTCAGCACGGTACTTAATTCAAGTGCTTTAATTTCCAACCCATCAACTCTTTTTGACCGCATATATGATATTGAGCCACCTTTTATTTCCTCACCACAGATCTGCACCCTGTATAGCTTCAAAGAGGGCAGTTTGATCACCAGTCTATTAGATACATATGCACATCAAAAATAGACAAGAATTTCAGAAAAGAAGAAAACATGTTTTTACGGTCCAAGGGCAAAGGTCAGTCACTCAAAGACAATATACTGTACATATGTTATTTATATGCCACCATTTTTTTTACTGTTGTTCAATGAAAAACATCTTGTTACCATAGCAACTGCCACATTGCATGCTATCTTTGAGACTACTACATCATTGTACTAGACACACAGAAAGACATTCACTTCCTCAAGTCATTTCAAAGTCAGTCACTTCAGTAAAGTTTAAAGAAGAATGAGTATGTGTTAGTCTATTTTTAATTGTTTTGCTGTAGAACCGGTTGATTTTGCATGGACCCCTTATTTTTTCCTTAATTTGTCACTGATAAAGAGAATGTGGGCAATGTATATTGCACTGTGTGTTAGAAGGAGAAGCAGACAACTAAGCAATTTAATGGAAAAAAATTATAATCTGGCAGTTCTGGCTATATCACATCTATTTGTTTTCACATTGAGAAGTTCATATCCTGTCACAGCAGTGACATCTCACTGAGCCATAATGCGCTGTTGAACATATGTGTTTTCATTCTTCAATACAGACTGTAGACATGCCATCATATCTTCTGCTTAGTCCTCATTTTGCAACAATTGTCATCAAGTCCCACTGATAAGAAATATCGTTACCTGAAAAAGTATAGTAGAGAAGTGTTGCCTATAAAATTTTATTTTGGTCAAATGAACCATATTTATAGCTAGTAGTGGAAAATTATATTAATAATAATCACTAATATATATTGTTTTCTATATGCAAACACTGTGCTAGTTCTTTATTCCTTATCTAGTTTAATCTTCAACTGATTAAATGAAACTGATACTATTCTTATGCTATGTTTTAGATGGTGAAACTGAGGTTCGCTAGACTCAATTATTTCCCCAAGTGGCAGATCTATGCTTCCCATTCATATGACTATGGTCCCAAAGCACAAGCTCTCTACTTCTGTGCTTATATTGAGTTCCTCATTAGATAGGCTGGTAACACTTTTTGAAAAGAAAAAAAAAGAGATTTTTATTCGTCTAACATTTTCTTAATAATTGCTTAATTTATTTTAAGAGTCCTGATATTTTTAAGAGAAAAATTTTGCAAAATATAGCAACGAGATGGTGAAACTAAGTACAGTGCTTATACACAGTATAAGCTCCAATCATACAAAATATCCTTGGTCCTATTCCCCATACCCCCTTGTCATTCTAATAGTGTTTCCTTTAATTCTCTGCATTATTAACATAAGAACCATAGTGATCATGATAATAAGCTCAGGTTCTTAGTATAATTGTTAGGTGGTATTGGATTGTTTTTCAAAAATATTTGCTACTGTTCCTCAAATAGCAAAATTTCTGACATGAGTTAGAAATGAGGGCAGCCAAGTCCACATAATAGGACCCAAGGATTCCCTTTATTGCCTTTCTACAGTTCACGGGACGCCAAGACTGAAATGGCATTGTGGTTTGGAATACACAGTGAAGGCGGAACTCCTATCTCTAACAGGGGAACATCTATTTGCATATGCTACCTTCTATAAATTGCAGTTGCAAACTCTACTAATGTCATTTTATTACAAATGCAGACATGAGAAAGGCAGAAATTGAGAATGTTGAGATTCACAATGTCACACCCACAAAGCATAAGCACCCTGGGACTACAGGTAGACAAATAAAAACTTTGTAGCTGAAAATAATGTGAAACACAAGGATAGTACTCCATATATTTAAAATCTTTTTTTTGTTCATATACCTGTGTAACCGTAATCAGTAATTATTACTTAAAAAAAAAATTTTTTTAACGTTTATTTATTTTTGAGACAGAGAGAGACAGAGCATGAACGGGGGAGGGGCAGAGAGAGAGGGAGACACAGAATCCGAAGCACGCTCCAGGCTCTGAGCTCCAGGCTCTGAGCCCACTGTGGGTCTCCAACTCCGTAACCGTGATACCATGACCTGAGCCGAAGTTGGACGCTTGACTGACTGAACCACCCAGGCGTCCCCATAATTTTCCAATAATTACCATTTTGGGGACGCCTGGGTGGCTCAGTTGGTTAAGCATCCAAATTCTGCTCAGGTCATGAGCTCAAAGTTCGTGGGTTTGAGCCCCACATCGGGCTCTGTGTTGACAGCTCAGAGACTGGGGCCTGCTCTGGATTCTGTCTCAGTCTCTCTCTGTCCCTCCCCTGCTTACGCTCTGTATCTCTTTCTCTCTCTCAAAAATAAATAAACATTAAAAATAATAATAAAATAAATAATTACCATTTTTTGAATTCCTACTTGGTGTGGGAATGCTATAACATGCCCATCACGTAAATTTTTCCAATTTCTCATAATAATCTTGCTCACCGAAATAGGGCCAGAAAGGTTAGTACAGTTTTTCAAAGTCATACAGGAAAGTAAGATAATCCAATTTGAATTGAAACTAAGTACTGGAAACTCCAACGTCCTTTCTGTTTTTGGTACTATTTTTTGAAATTCTGGTTCAAGTTTGTGTGTTTGTTTCTTCCTTTCTGAGATTTCATACTTTGGAAAAAAAGCAATAAAAAGCAGTTAAATAATTATAATAGAATTTATTTATTTCCAAAATGTTAATCTTTCAGAAATAATTAAATGCCTCACAGATACATAAAAATTTTATTTTGGTCATATCCTGAAGCAATGTTTCCCTCTTTTCTATACTTATGAAATGGACTGGAATAATTATTTTAATAATTTGAGTAAAAAATTAAATAAATTTACCTTTTAGCAGTCACCTTTTTCAGACAATACTAGACCATAGTCTTTTGGTATGAAATATTTAAATGATTGTTTCTACATTACTTTGCAAGCACAGACGACTAACATTTCAGCTGAAACAGAGTAGATTAGCTTTCATATTTAGACTATGGTGCCTTTAAGTGATCTGAGTTAGTGCAAGTGATAATGAATTCGTGCAAATGCATGGTTAGAACCAGTCTGATTTTTGTGAGCACCTGGGCAAGATAGTGTAATGACGCTTTTTTCTTCCAATTGCACTAGGTCTGTCTTTGGAAGGTGTTTTTAGGGGGTTGGCACAGAAAGATACATGTACCCAAACACAACATTCCATTTATGTTAGGCTACTCTATGACTGGATTTATTTTTATCTGAGTGAAGCAATTTCAGTAAATAGTAACTTGGTAAGTTGGCACATTTACGAAACATATTTATTTTATTAAATTTTAACAAATATGCTAAAAACTACCATAAAATGTGCTAAATGTCATACATACATATATACTCTAGATAGTTTACCCCAAAACATTTTCTGCATAGTTTCTCTTTAGTTTGATGCTACACTAAAATATTTGCATAAATACATTGGGTAAATTTAAGACCAGACATAGAGGATCATGAGAGATGTATGTATAGTTCGTAAGAATGTGGTATTAGGAACGCATATAATTTAGGAGGTTAATGTATGTTAACTTCTCCAAAGACTATAATTAAACACAAATTTCCTTCCATTCCTTGTGAAAACCTCTGTTAATTTTCTGGGAAGTCATTGATTGCGTTATGGAGTCAAAACATATAAGGATAGACAGATGGCTTAATGTCACAAAGTTATTGGCTCATATAACTAGATTTTTATTACTAAGTTTCAGATGGAAAGAGAAAGAGCTGTGAATAATAAATATAAAGCAAAATCATGTATATTAGATCAGGCTATTCTCCAATATTAAAAATACGGCACTGAAAGTTTTAAGTGAAAGATTTGTAAGGGTAGAGGAATCAGATCTAAGAATATGTATGAATAAATCTAATCTGAGTGTATAATGAGAATGAGACACAAGTGCTGGTTGTGCATAACCTTGAGAAATCCACTGACCTTAACCCACTGTCCATGTTAAATGATATAGAGGAATATTTCAAGCATGGAATTATTATGGAAAGTAATTTCTAAGCTTATTAAGAGGAAAATAATCACAGTGATCTAAACACCTTTTAAAGTTCAAATGGTCATTATTTTACATGAATTTATTAATATTTGCAAAAGAAATAAACAATTATTGAAATTACACCAATTTGTGTTCATTTGTATACACTTATTTCCAAAACATCAAATATGTTATAAAAACATCTTTATACCTCTGTGATTATTTTCCTATCAACAAGCTTTGCAACACTTTCCATAATAATCCGGTGCTCAACATATTCCTATATATCCTTTAACATTGCTAATGAGTTAAGAAGCCAACAGATTCTTCAAGGTCATACACAACAAAACAAAAAGAGCATTTTTCCTCCTCTAAATGTCCCTCTTTGACTCTCTGTTGTGTTCTTGCCACATATATTGAGTTATTTGAAGTAAAAGATTAAGTGCAATGGTTTGACTATATTACACAAGTTTTTCTTTTCTCTAAATAAGTTCACATTTTCCCAGTCTTTATTGGTAAATTATTATTGCATTTGCTTAAAGAAGAATGAAATAAAAAGTAACATTAAGGAAGAGAATGCCACTGTATGCATTTGCTTTTAGAAATCCTAACTCCTCCACCTCCATTTTCCACAAGGAAACCGATGTAGTAAACACATGGTTTTTTTTTCCTTCCCTTTTTTATTACACTGTATTTTAAGACATTTTGATCTGTCTCCAGAAATTTTCCAATAAAGTTAAATTTCTTATGTCTGGTCCAGTATAGTCTAACATAATTTTCATAAGATCTGAAGATGATTGTTTCTTTTTCTTTCTCTCTCTCTTTATAAAGACCATTCTGTTTAATCTTCATTTGACAATAGTTAACATCTTTTTTTTTTTTTTTTTTTTTTGGTAATCATGGAACTTAATACAATCCTTAACCCTTGATCTTTTCCCCTTTCCTTTCTCCTAAGTTCTCTCCCAGTTGAACATGTGAGCCAGACACAAGTAAGGGAAGCAGAATTAATGCATAGAAAAAAAGTGGTTTTCCTGGTAAGGAACAGGCATGTGAAAGCTTTCAGAACTTCCTTCCCAACCCTTATGCTTTTTTGATGATTGGGATAGCATGGGTAGTAGAAACAGATGCTTTCAGATCTATACTTTTTTGGCTCGAGATAAAGCGAGCAAAGGCTAACAGAGTCACGCTGTTTTGCAAACTGACATACATACTTCATCTTTCCAAAATATATCTGTGTAAAAAAGCAAATTGCCAGGCTTGATGGTGCTATGGATGCCACTGTTCCTTTAGTTAGGGGAACATAGAGAATAGAGATTAGAAAACCAACTAGATCATCGGTTTACCGTCAGCAGAGTCAGCTATCTCTACTATGTCCTGCAGCTGCTTTTAAAATTCCATTTCTGTGGATTTTAAATCTGTATGCAAAACATTTATATTTCCAAAGGGCCTTTGAATGCTATTGCTGCCCCTGGTGGTAAAGGGAGAGTTTTCTGAGAATCAGACAAGAGACAGGAAAATCCAAGTTCCCTTCTGAGGTCCGTCCTTGATTATTTCTCTGTCCTTGAATGAATCATTTTTAACTTTAGTCTCAGTTTCTCCATTCACATAACCAGTATATAATTGTACTATGACTCATGCTGCTTATCTCATGTAAGTGTGATCTGAATGTTTGTGTATTACTTTACAATGGAGAATACCTAATTAATTAAAGTTCCTCTGTGGCCGATAAGGCTTCCCATTAAATATATGATAGACACGATTGGCTGATAGCTGTCATATGTTGTATCAGTAACCTGGTAATGATAGCAATTAAATGGTATTTAGTTTTGAAGGAGATGTTTCTAAACAAGCCCAGCAAAGATCCTGAGACCACGGGATATGATCTGTTGAAAGATCTTGAGAGAATAAGAGACATTATCCCTCAGGATACAAGCTCTGACATCACTGTTTTCTATGTCCTTGGTTCTCCAAGTCACATATATCAGAACGAGGAAAGCTGAAGCCATCTTGGTATTTATGAGGCTTGCTTCAGCTCTTTGGCTCCATACTGCAGTGCCTCAAGAGTTAACAGGCTGTGAGCCATAGGATTTAGACCAGGGGTAACTGGTTGGCTCCTCACAGGATAAAATAAGCTGAGAACACGTGCTGTTTGGTAAGGCTTGTTGCTGTCATTATTGTTATGCTTGGTTTTGTTTTGAGTAGGGAGCACAAATGCTCAAAAAAATCTGACTCCATTTCCCCAGCTGTATTGACACCTTAGTGGTTTACAAGCTGCCATTTCACACTTTTGGGTTTGCAGCTGTTGGGCTTAGATACATGGAGAGCAAACAGTGGGGAGAGACATAGCTGTAGCAAAGTCAAGGTGGCAAAAATATCTGTGATTTATTTGAGGGAAAAAAATACTGGAGAAGAGCAGTACAGTTGAGAGAAGTTTTTGGGTAGAGGAGTTTGGGAAGTTTGAAAAATATTAGAATTCTAATCAACAGAAAGACTGTCACAACAAAAATATTATCATATTTAACTGTCTACTACCATTTCGAATTGGGTAAAATTTGAGGTAAGCAGCACAGGACTTGAATGTAAAATACACAATTCCTTCGTCCTTACCACCTTGTTGCATTGTTCCAGAAGACAATATTCATGTGGCATTCCAAACAAATGACCTTTGTTACATGGAATGCAATACTATAGTGACTAGGGAGTTGTCTTGGGAGACAGGATGGATATTCCTAGCTTTATTTTTTTAACTCATTAAAGAAAATGTCCTCTGAAATGTTATCTTTCTGTGAATTAGAAGCAAGAAATAACCTGTGTATTGCTAAGGTACACAGCTCATCAAGATCTTGGATAGAAGAGACTTCATAATTAGACAAAGTCATCATCATGACAAAAGTACTAATAGTAACATATAGTTTTCAAGTCATTTCGTTACGCTTCCCTTAAAATATAGGGAAATACAGTTTTGTAAAATATAGTGTCACATGGAGACAAATTAGATGGAAGTCTTCCACGGTGGCTTTCAATTCTCTGAATGAAGAAAATTAAATTTATAGACAAAGCTGGTCTAAAATTAGTCTCCAAGAAAAGTATTTGAGTTCACTTTTCTTATAATTTGTATTTAAAAATTTATTGTATTTTATAATTATTATTCATGAGCAAGCTTAAGCAACTCACTAATAAAACTAATGGTATGCCACAAGATGCAATTAAAGTTGCTTAGGTAATAGGATGACCATTAGAGCTTCCTTTGGAGGAATAATAAGTGCCCAATAGTGAGAGTGCTTGTTGCATATATGAAAAATTTAATTTGGCTAATTAGTGACCTGGATTTGACAGGCAGTTACTTTGGTTATGAGAAGCCTGTGGTTTCTACACTATCCTTTTTAAAAGGAAAATAATGTGATATGAGGACTATTAAGAGAAGGCTCATTCAGAAAGCAAAGACAAAAAAGTATAAGGATATCATTTTTCCTTTGAGTGTCCTCGCTTAGACTTTTTGCTCATCTGTAGCTTTGAAGCTATAAGCCCTTCCCACTGACCTCTTCCACCTCTCACATTTCCCATCCGAGGACTGTCAAGGCAAATGGCAGCAAATGCTGTCTCTCTTGAATCATGATCCTTGGTACTTCACCTGAAATATGCAAGAATTCATCAAAGTTCTAAGATTTGAAGAAAAGAAAATAAAAGGTTGAATTGTGAGAGTTGGAGAAATCTACCCCTACAGGCAAACTTTCATTTTTTTTTTTTTTTTTTTTTTTTGAAATGAAGGTCGCTAAGAGTATGTGGAGGGGAGTTTTATGAAAGAATCAAGAATCTGCACAATAATAAAAATCAACAATGGTAACAATAACCACCACCACAATAAACAAAATTCATTGAATTTCCCATAAAGTTTCTATGAGACTTCTGTCCTTCTTGGCTCACTCCTTCGAAGAGCCTGCAGCCCAGGGCCAAAGATGCTTTTTGCCAGGTTGGCAGCATGGTAGATCAACTGGAGGTTTTTTGTTTTGTTTTTTTTTTTAAATCTTCTCATCTACCCACCAATTAGGGTAATGCCTGTGCATATCCAGGCTTGGGGGAAGAATCTGAGGTATCTGAAAGGAGGATAATATTACTATATACTAACTGGAAATTTGTCACACTCTTAGAACACAACAGAGCAGAATTATTTCTCTGAGGCAATCTATGGAATCAACAGAAAGCAAGGGTCTTGCAGTATCTTAAAAATGTAAAGAAGTGTTGAATATTTGTTGTTGTTGTTTACACAGCATTATCAAGCAGGAAGTTCTGAAGCAAGTAACACCGTGCAGCAGTATTTATCTGTTTACTGTCAATATTCGGTAGGTTTTGTAAGTTATCATCAGTGTGTAAGAACACGTGGAGATTCTTTAGGTGGTGGTCATGGAGAATTCTGCTGGGTTCTTAATGAGAAACACTTGTGAGTAGTGGTTTCCATTTTTCAGAAAAATAATTTATCTCAATAGAACACACACACTCCAATTGGCATGTATATAGCAGCATAGCTTCTTCGTGGAACGTTAAATGAATGGCTTTCTCGAAAGCCATCATACAACGGGAAAAAATATTTTTTGAACATCTACGCTCACAACTCTCCATTTGCATTTAAAAACTGGCTTCTATCAGTCAGCCATAGAGCTGGCTAGAGACCACTGCCTTTGCACTCACTTACCTAGCATATAGAGACAGAAATAAAACCCTTTGAAGTCTACTTGGTTTCCCCCGTAGAATTTCACATAATTTGGCCACACATTTGACGTGTGAAACACAAGCATTGTACTAAAGAGGAAAAGCTTTTTTTTTTCTTTTGTACGGAATTTGTTCAAACTTGTCTCTACACATCTGTATGTATTGTAGATGAATGCAGTTTCTTTCATGAAATCCCATAAGGTGTTTCTGCGATGAGCAACACTCATTTAACAAGTGCACTCTGCCATGCAGGCGGGACCTGCCAGGAGCAACAGCATGCCTGGAACGGAAATGTTGTTTAATGAATATTTATTGATTATGAATATTCATTAAATTAACATCTTTATGGCCGGCCTCAGGCTTTGTAACTTCTGTGGCAGCAAAGTGGTTAAGTAAAGTTTTCGATTCAGTCTTGGAGCTCTTTGAGGCTCAGATAACTATAAAAATTACCAACGCTGAGTTTCCTTCTGGAACAGAAAACAACTCTAAGATATTCTGATGTGGTTATTGGTATCAAAGCTTTTGGTTTGGGGATCACAGTAAGAAGTGACCTGACCCCTTTATCTCACGTGTTTTGGTGCAGTCTCCCCAGCAGAATGCTTCCATAATAAGCTCACTGTGCTTTCTTTTTTTTTTCACTTTCTAAATCCTCATGCTTACTCTATTAATACTGGGTATCATCATGTTTGTCATGGCTGAGTAAACCAGTTTCCTTCTCCAGGTGTCACTGAAGGCAAACTTTCCATCCTCCAACCCATTTAGGGGTGTGGTCTTCTGAAAACACACTTTTGATCGTGTAACACCCCTGCCTGAAATTTGTCAAAGATATTCCACTGCCTTTAGCATTAAATCTGAGGTCCTCACGTTGGTGCTGGACTTTGCTATCCTGTTAGCTTTATTTCTCACCAGTTCTGCTCAGAATTTTATTCAGCCACAGTGAAAACGTACCCATGCTAACGCTCACCCAGAAGCCTTGGAACACGCTTTACTTGTGGCCTCCAAATCTGATCACTTTACCCTAACTCTTTAATCTGGCTTACTTTCTACTTACCTTCTGGATACTGTCTTATGCCTCATTTCTCCTAGAAACCCTTTATTGATCTCTACAGGGCATAGATGTTTCTTCTCTGTGCTCTCATATCATTCAGGTTTACTCCTATTTTAGGACTCACTACACCACACTGAAATTTTCTCTTTAGTCTTCACCATAGACTTTACAGACTCCTTTTAAATTAGGACTGCATCTTATCCATCAGTGAAACTCCAGCACCCAGACAGGTGTCCCAATCAATCACCTAACATGTGCTTCATGTATAAGTATGTTGGTTAAAGTGAATTGAATCAACATGCTTGATTTTGCTGGAAGCCTTCTCTAAAGGGCTTGCCCTCCCCAGGGTTATGCTAGGCTGTTTAGACTAACTCCAGGAAGCATTGGTAAGAAACCATGATTTTACATCTCAAGTTAGGTCTGTGGAAAATCTTGCTCAAAAGTAGGAACACAGCTCTATTCTGTAGCATGCAGGACTCAGGTTATCAATAACAAAAACAAAAAATATCTAAATTAGTTCAAGAAAAAAAAAAGACACTTATTAAAAAAAGATAGAGGTAGATCATGAAAAATACCAGAAGGCATATATTGGCCCTCAGTCCAGAAAAAATTTGGAGCTATAAGGTAAAATTAAAACCATAAACTAGGAAAGACTCTGTGTACCTCATATTTGCCTCTTTTTGCATTCCTATTGCAGATTTTCCCCTCTGCCAGCTTTTCCTCTGCTTCTCAGGTCACATGGCAGATACCTGAGTTTCTATCACCCCATTCAAAACACAAGCCCAGACAGGACTAGAATTCCTTCTGCTCAATTTCTATGGAAAATGTAATTACTCTTGGGAACAAATATAAACAAGATTATCAGAGGCTTGTTTCAGAAGGTAGAGGCACCATTGAGAAGTTCATTTGTGAGTCGAGAAACCACACCAAACAACATAATTTCTGAGAATAACGTTGCCTAATTTAGCAATATAAATACCACCTACCACTTTTTACTCCAAGACTAGTATTGTGAATGCAATGAATTTATTTCTTGTTTGGCTTCACTTGAAAAATTCTCTATCCTAATTCAAATAACATTTCATTTGTAATCATACAGCTACAGAATATATCATCAGCTTTTCCTACTCTTGGTGCTGTATCAACATTGTTGAGGCTATGCCAGATCTGATGTTTGACCCCACGCAATTCCTAACCCTTTCTCTCACTAGAGTTATGTACATGTCCATCAGGATCTATCTTAATAGTCTGAGAGCATACAATCTGGTGACTTATTTTCATTAGATGTAACTTGACATCATCATAATCCATGTGTTTAGTCCTATATGACCAGATCTGTGGTTGTATAGTAAAACTTTGGATTGTGGGTAACTTGTTCTGTGAGTGTTCTGCAAGACAAGCAACATTTCTAATAAGTTTTCATTTGATAAACCAGTAATGTCTTGCAATACGAATAGTATGTGATGTCGAACGTCACATGATCACAACTGAGTCAATAGTTCTCTCTCTGTCTCTCTGTCTTGCTGTAGGATTGTGGGTGATCATCTCCCATGCTCGGATGCTCTGTCTCAGGCTGCAGTATATGAGAAATCAGTGATTTTTCAGAACATTGAAAGGTGCCCACAATTAACACTAATGCATTTTTTGTCACTTCAAAGGCTGTGGACAGTCCTTTGCTTTTCCATACAAGAGTAAGCTTAGAAAAGTTTTGCTTCATTCTAGGTCAGGTTGCCTCAGATATAGACCCTTTCCTCTGCTGCTTTATTGCCAGTTACATTAAATACCACATACGGCAGTTTGTTAATACTGTACTACATTCAACATCCGTGTGAGTGTATGCAATGGACCATATGCAGAAAAAGTTTGAAAAAAAAAGCAATAAGAAGAAGGTGATGAGGGGTGCCTGGGTGGCTCAGTCCTTAAGTGTCCAATTCAGCTCAGGTCATGATCTAGCAGTTTGTGAGTTCCAGCCCCGCACTGGGCTCTGTGCTGACATTTCAGAGCCTGGAGTCTGCTTCTGATTCTGTGTCTCCCTTTCTGCCCTTCCTCTGCTTGCATTCTGTCTTTCTCTCTCTCAAAAATAAACATTAAAAAAAAAAAGAAGATAAGGATTATGGTGGAAATTAGGAAGGAAATCATCGATAAGTACGAATGAGGTACGCGAGTGGCCGAAATTGCAAGATTTTATAGGAAGTCTACATCTGCATCTTATCTGGAGAGGAGGAGGGGAAAAAGGTGGAGGAATCCCTCACTTCAAATGATATTAGGGAGATATGTAAAATGTGGGAAACAGTGCCAAATTTGGTAGAAAAGCACCACCTGAATAAGGCTGTAGCAGCGTGAGCAATGAATCTGTTTAATGACAATGCAATGTCACATTTCCAGGAAATCCTCAAAAGGAGGCAAAAGCAGTTGTCATTGGATAGGTTCCTTGTTAAAGCTGCATGAAAAGAAAAAGATTCCATTGAGCCAATAGATAGCAGTGATTCCATTAGTGATAGTGAGCATCCTCTTACACAGTAACCCTCCCCGCTCTTGTCTCCCTCGTACCAGCCACGGAGGTTTTCAAAGGTAAGTGCAGGTTTATTTGTTTGTTTTTCTTTATATTTTGTATTTTCTTTATTATTTTGTATTCTATTACAGTATTGTAATCATTTTTATATGAATAGTTTTTGGGTTGTGGAACAAATCATCTGAGTTTCCATTATTTCTTATGGAGAAATTCGCTTTGATATACAAGTGCTTTGGATTACAAGCATGTTTCCAGAACAAATTATGTTCGCAATCCAAGGTTTTACTGTATTTGCTTTTTTTTTTTAAATTTGGGGTTAAATCTCAAATATTTTTCCCTTCCCTTTTACCCAGTGGGTTTATAAGTGGAGAATTTTTCTAATCATAGAAGCAAAGTAATGATTCTATTAGCTGCCACACTTCAAACCTTGTTCTCTGGGCTCTGTTTCCTCTGTCACGCCTTCAACCGTAGCTGCAGAAAACATGCAACTGAAATTTGGGGGAAAAAAAAGTCATCCTTTTTGATAAGAAAAATAGTATCTTCAGTATTGGTCTCCTTGTGATTGAGCCCCGAGTTCACTAAGATCCTCATGGTTACCGTCCATACACAGGACTTGTACATCATCTTGAGGGCTACATCTGAGCTAGCCTGAGCTGGATGCTTCACGGTGCTCACCATCTTCCATGCTTCTTCATGAATTCTTTAGTTCCCCATCTCCCAGCGCGACACAAAACAATGCCTTTGTGTGTAGACTTTCTGCTTTAGCTTCACTAGAATCAAACTACTCCAGTGTTTCTGAACCAAACGGCATATGTAAGAACTGCCTTACAAACTGTGTTGGAGACATCAATCTTTTCTGCTCATGTCAGAATACTTCTGCCTCAGGCTCCCTTGGGCAAGTCTGACCCCATTTGCAGTTGTTTCTAGTTTCCCTGTGGAGATGGGCCTCACTGTTTAATGTTTAACAAATGCTCTGCAACACAGGGGTCCAGCTACAACATTTTCTCTAATCAGGATGATGTCATAGACTGCTCCCAAAGCTGTATTCCCTTTGAGGGATGGTCTGCTTCTGCTTGCTCTGCTGCTGCTAAGACAGGTTTCCTCATGGATCAGGGTTCTGAGTGTCTGAGAACATAGGGCCTCATCTACTAAGGACTGTCATGAGAAAAAGGAAGTAGACATATCTTGGTAAGTCTAGGGGATAGAATTAGGAAAAATGAGTAAAATTTATTAAAAGACAGATTTAAATTCAACATAAGGAATAAAACTGAATAATAGATGCATCTAACAATAGAAGGGACTGGGTTCCCTTTCACTGTGATTGATCAAGAAGAAGACAGGGAAAGAATAGTTATAGGGGAAGAAGGGATTATCAAACTGGCAACCATATTGGGCCAGACCACTTCTAAGGTTACTTATAGTTTTAGGAGCTTAATGATTTTATCTTAAGACTTCTTTTTCCTTCTCTCCTTCCCTTCCCCCTCCCTTCTTTCCTTTCTTTTTTTCCTCTTTCTTTCTTATTTTTAAATGAATTTAACTGTTTGAAATTAAGTTATACTCAAATTAGTATCACTGCCTTCAAGGTCAGCCAAAAAAGTAAAAACTGAATCTCATTTTCTTTCTTTTTCTCCCCTCTTCTTTCTCAAGAAGTCAAAATAAACTGATCAAGTGAATGATCCTTTTCTCAGAATATTTCACTTTCAAGATTTTTACTTAGTTCCAATATGTATAGCCAGTGGAAGAAAGCACATCAGTCTTTGAACTCCAGGGCTGTCAAACATCTTTCACAACACCAGTGCTGAGGTTTTGAGTCAGTTTTCACCAGCTCATCACAGTTGAAAGTGTGAGCAGTCACCTTTAAGATCTTTCATAGTCTAGGAAGCACTTGCCTGCAAGTGTAGCTGTTCTCCTCGTAGAAATTCAGATTAGTAAATGATCTTTTAAGCTTTCTATTACAGGGCTAGTAAAAAACCTGCTTACTGAAGAGCTACTATTTTGAAAGTTGGCTTTCTACCAAATGGGTGGAAATTCAGAAAACACTCTGATTTCTGCCTTTTCTGCCAATGTGTTTTGCTTTTCTCTGCTCAGCCTTCATTCTCCATTCAGACACCTTAACTCTGGACGGCTCACAGTGACTTCCTTGGGACTACTTGCCAGTCCCCCAGCATTCAAATGTTGATCTTGGTGTGCCAAGACATCTGAGTAATTTCTCTGTGAGGAATCTATGATCATGGGGTAATACTTCATTGGTAGGATAGCAGAGTGGTGGTGATTAAGCAGTGTCAAATGAAAATCCTTTGGTATTTATCTTTGTATATTTCCCTGAAAAAGAGTAAATGCATTTTGTTTGCTAAACACACTGTGTTGATCTGTAAAACCAAAACAAGTTTGAGGAAACAGTCCCTTTGTACTGCATTTTATCCACTTGGAATGTGTAAAGCAGAGTTATGGCCATCTATTGTTGATATTACACTACATCCAGCCCTTAATTAACACACATCCAACAACTGTTACATCAATGTTTTAAAGATCCTTTTGCTAGACTAATGATTGCTTCCTAGTTACTGTGCTGTATCAATCTTCACTTTGGAAAAACAAACAAACAAACAAACAAACAAACAAACAAACGGACAGCTTGACATGTATATCTGCACATATTTATGTCACATCTCTCTCTGTTGGAAATCCCATGGACATCTTATCCTAAACATGTTAAAAACTGACCTTATGACCTCCCCAAATCTGCCACTTTTCTAGACTTCTTTATTGTAATAAACAGCATTTCTTATGCCTTTTATGTATTTTGGAATTACCTTTGGGCCTTTTATGTATTTTAAAATTATACTTTAATATAATTTGTAAGTGTATTTATATGTACATAATTATTTTTAAATTCTAGTCTAGGCTATAAATTCTATAAAAGCAAGTGCTTGGAACACAGTAGGCTGTCAATTCAAGTTTGCTGAATAAATAGTATAAATAGGAAACCATTCCATGCCTTATTAACTATTTATTAATTAAGCATCATTGTCTATGACTCCTCTATTTTTTGAATTTGTCAAACTCCATGGCTTATGGGGTCTGAGTGATTTAACAAAAACACACTGATCTTTGACAAATCCTTAATGAACACAAAAACTCATTCCAAAATAGTACAGAAATATTCTTCTCTAAAAAAAAATTAGTAGGCAGAGGAGTTCCAATAATTTCCACTTGCCATGTCCAAATAGAATAGGCAATAATCTTGAGAGTTATGTGGTAGCTCTTTGAGTTACCAAGTGTTTCTAGTCTAGTTATATACTCATAGTTCGGAAAATAACAAGGGAAATTTGGAGATTTCATTACACCCATTTTAAGCCAAATGCAAAATGCAGTTATCATTTGACTTTTACAACGTGTTTTTTTAAATAAGAGCATGTGTATAATAAACTCTGAATATATGGAGAATTCTCTTATCACCGATATAGTCACACAGTGAGAATGAGATAGACAGTGTAGACCGAACTGTCTACTGATTGACCAGGCCGATTTAATGGCATTCATCAAAGTGGAGTTTATCTCACTGTATGTGTACAATGGCATGCAGATGACTCAGGCTGACATAAAAGCCTTGAGGTCTCTCTGGCTATAGAGATAATTAAGCAGAAACGTATTTGGCTGCTTATTATAAAAGCCATAGTCAAACATCAAAGCCACATGAATAAGCATTACCATTTCCAGCTAGAATAAAAGATAAATTGTGGGTTAAGATTGTTTTGTTCACTGCTCTTTTATCCAATGCTTTAGAAGAGTCTGGCACATTGAGGGTGCTCAATAAATATTTATTAATTAGATTAATATGACCACTGCAATAGCAGTTCTTTGAGTTGGCCTACTCCTGGATCTTTTCTGTTCCATTGCTTTTGGTCACTTTGCTTTAGTCACTATCTTAAACCTAAATGGGATTTCAACCCGACTCATGTGTATAGCTTCCCATTAAGCCTGGTCCTCAAGCCAGATGTGGGTGTAGGACAATAGGAAGTGATTCAAGGGTTTGATGCGAGAGGTGTCCAAAACCCTTTGGGACTCCACTGAGTCTTCTCTTATGTCCCAGTCCAACAAGTAAACCTGAAGTTTTCTCAACCAGTAGCTCATTCTTCAGCATTCTCAGGGGTGCATGATTCCTGTGAGAGAGTCACGTGGGAACTGCAACTACATTTTATCTTGCTTTCGTTTGTAGTCTGGCAATTGGGGAAGTAAATTTATTTACTCATGTAGATTTCTTGGAACCTTATGAAGCATCCCAGAAGCTCTAAATTTCCTGACCTCTTTTATATGTTTATGCCCCATTAAACTGGCAGCTCCTTTGGGCCCTAGTCACCCTCTTCAACTCCCTAGGTGTTAGAAGCAACAGGTTAGTTACCATCTGTTGGCACTGAGGACCACACAGGGTTACCTTTCAGAAAGGACGACAAGAAGCCTGTCCATCTCTTTTAATTTGCCTGTTCCTAAACTCTGAATATCTGTCATTTTTTTTTTCATGTATGTGTGTATACATTTCAGCTCCATTTCTTTTTTTTTATGTTTATTTATTTTTTGAGAAAGAGTGAGAAACAGACACAGAACGTGAGCGGGAAGTGGCAGATAGAGAGGGAGACAGAATTTGAAGCAGGCTCCAGGCTTCAAGGTGTCAGCACAAAGCCTGATGCGGGGCTCCAACTCATGAACCACGAGATCATGATCTGAGCTGAAGTCAGATGCTTAACTGACTGAGCCACCCAGGAACCCCTCAGCTCCATTTCTAACACTTGTCAGGGTTAGCCTGGTTACAGGAAATGACTTTGAGAATCAGCGGGGTTATTTATCTTTTTCCCTTCCCTTCCACATTCTCCAGGTCTTGTTTTGACTACCTCAGCATGGCTAATGGGATCTGAGTGGTTTGGATTTTGTCAGTCCATTTAGCCTCATCCTGAGCCACTTTTACTTCCTTACCATATGCTAACTCCATTGGCCTTTTATTTCTATTTGTGCTCTTCTTCCCACACGATGCCTTTACAACCACTATTTCGTCTTTCTTTCTCCATTTCCACCTGCCAGCTCCCACCCAAATCTTACATGTTTCTTCTTCAGGAGAGCTTTCTGTGACTGTCCACGCTGTGCTAGTTGCCTCATTACAAACTCTCACAAGCTCTCCTCAATTAGCAGGCTCACCCAGAGTTATCTTAGGCAAGCTAGTAGCACATTAAGACTCCAGGAGGTGTATTTACCCACAACGTACTCCGGTGATTCACTGAATTCTGGCCGCAAATCAGAGAGTAAACATAAGGATGACACCATTGTCTTCTGTCTGGCCATATGAATCTGGTTAAAGAAACTACCAGATCAGCCGGGTAATGGTAATAATGAAATTAATAATAGTAACTAATATTTATTATTTACTGTGTGATGCCTTATACTAAATTATTTGGGTTGTACTTTTGATCCTTGTACAAACTTTCTGTGGTTATAGCAATATGAGTCACATGAGCCCAATTTTAGATGAGAGGAAACTGAGACCCTAGAGTTAAGTAGCTGTTACAAAGTCACAGGGCTAATAAGTGGCAGAACCTTGATTTAAACCTAGAGAATCTTCCTCCTGAGTTAGTTCATGCTGGTACATTGCCTCCCAGGCTGCGGAACATTAGCCATTCCCATCTGTTTATACATTGGTAACTAAACTGCTAGATTTCTCCTTAAGGAGCACTTTGTAGCCCATTAGCAGGCCCGAGGGCCAGCCTTGCCTTTCCTGGTAAACCCTTGCCTCTCACCATGGTTCTGCATACTTCGTAGCTGAGACCTCATAGGATGTGATCTAGACAAGATCTGTCCTCCTTGTGCCTGGAAAGGAAGGATCTGCTACTGAAAGGAGAGATTGGGATAAGAGGGATGTGGGAACAGGAGAGAAAGAGAGGGAACAAGCCAAGGAAAGGAAGAATGATATCTTCTCATCTGAGAAGGATGGGCATAAATGTAAATTTGAAAATCATTTTCCATAGATTTCTTTAAATATTTTCAATGGTCAAGAGGAGGAAAGAGGTAAATAATTTTATTTATCTATATTTAGAGAGTGATTTGATACTTTCAGAAAAGCTGTATTAATTCTTGTTATATCATTTATAAGAGTTGCCACATCACTAAACTCCCATCACAATCAATTTTAGCATTATAAATTTGATGAGGGACGCCTGGGTGGGCTCAGTCACTTAAGTGTCCAACCCTTGATATCAGCTCAGGTCATGATCTCATGGTTTGGTTGGCGAGTTCAAGCCCTAGGTCAATCCTGTTTGGGATTCTCTCTCTGTCCCTCTTTCTCTGTTCCTTCCTCACTCACACACACTCTCTCTCTCAAAATAAATAAATAGAGTTAAAAAAAATTTTTATAATGAGTAAAAGGGTACGTTCACTGTTTTCATGTATATAAATTTGATTATTACAGAGGTTAAACATATTTTTATGTTTATTGATGATTCCTAATTCTTCTGTGACTTGTCCATGTACTTGACCAGTGTTTGTATAAGAATGTTTGGACTTTTCTTATTGATCTGCAAAAGGTTCTTTAGATTAAGGTTATACATTCATATTTGTTGTAAATATATTTTCCCTCTTGCCATTGTTTTTAATTTAATGTATTTTCGGTCTTTTCAAAAAATTCAAACACTTGAGAGAATCCCATTCACTGATCTCATTTCTGTGCTGTTTTTGCTTTTGTGCTTAAAATCTCAGTTAAATACGTACATACTTTTTTTAAATTTAAAAAATTTTTTTCTTTTATATAAATTAGAGTCATGCTAAATTAATTTTCATGTGGTTAAAGTAAAATAATACCAATATGATATAATACTAACATAGTAACAAAAAATTAATATACCCTCCTCCATTCTCTCCATCTCCCAGGCCCAAGAAAAACTAATTTGAACTCTTTGTTTTTCAAGTGATTAACCCTGAATGTCTCTGAATATGTGCTTACTGTTCTTTATTGATTTACTAATTTTAGATATTATTTAACTACCCAATGACAGATGAAAATTTATCATTTGAATAACACATTGCCTTATAGTCCTTCATCTTTTCAATATAATTATATAGCTATTTTTAGTTAAATCAGAAAAGGGTATTCATATCATGATGATGTGGGTATTGTTCTATGCCAAGAGAAGTTGTGTATATGTTTGCATTTCCTTTACTTGATATTTTTTTGCCAGAAATTTCTAATCACTTTTTACTTATTCATGCTACGTCCTTCTTATATTCTCAGTTATTGTTTTCCACTAGGATTATAATACCTTTTTTCCACCAAATCACTCCTTTACAAATCCCTGTGTCCAACTCTTCCAACCCAACGTGGTTACTTCTAGGCCTTTTGCAGAGCTATCTCCTTGAGCTGCCTTAGACTCCTTTCTGAGATGAGTTGTCTTCCTTCTTGGACCCCATATCTCTGTCAGTCTTCATTTTGTTATTATTAGCTTCCTATTGCTACTATAATTAATTACAATGAAATTAGAAGCTTAAAATAACATAATTTATTATCTTATAGTCCTGGAGGCTAGAAATCCAAAATGGGTCAGCAGGACTGCATTCTTTCTGGAGGCTCTAAGGGAGACTCTGTTTCCCTGCCTTTCCAATTCTTAGTGGCAATTTGCATTGCTTGGCCATGGTCTCTTCTTCTATGTTCAAATTCAGCAGCACAGCATCTTTGAAACCCTTCCTGTCTCCTGTGTCCCTCTCATAAGCTTCTGATTACATTGGGCCCACCTGGATATCTTTCCATCTAAAGATCCTTAACTTAATCATGTCAGCAAAACCAGTTTTTCCAGGCCATGTAAAGTAACATGTTAGAGGCTCCTGAAATTAAGGACTGGACATCTTTGGAAGGCTGGGGAAAGGGGTGTAATTGCTCGACCATAGCTGTGTTTTGTTTTATGTTTATTTTCATTTTTTCCCTGAATGTCTTCAAAAAAATTTTTAAGCAAATGTTCACAGACCATAAATTTTCTGACTGTGCATACTTGAAAATGTCAATAATCTACACTGCATAGACTGAAATATAATTAGTTCAAAGTATTGACTTCAATTTAAATTTTATTGGGATTGAATTCTGACTGCTACTTACTAGCTCTGTGACTTTGAGCAAGTTAATAAACCTTTGCTCAGTTTCTTCATCTGCAAAGCGGGCATATTAATAGCATCTATTCATAACAATTCATAAGATTGTGAAAGATTAAATAAATCATTCATATAGTTCCTGCCATTTAGTAAATGCAGGCTATTAGTGTCTTCACACTTGATTACTAGGTTGGCTAGGCTTAGAATTTCAGGCTGACCATGTTGTCAGAACTTAGAATTCATTCCATCATAGTCTTTTAAGATCTACTACTGCTGTTGAGAAGTCCATTGCATTTTGATTCATGTTCACATTGTTGACATGTTCTATCATGTGAAAGCTTTAGACTTTTGTCTTTATATTTAGTGTTCTCAAACTTCAAAATGCCTGAGTATAAGTGGATCATTTTTTCATTAATTCAGTAAGACATTTTTCAATGTAAATTTTGCGTTTCTTATCAGCCGTCAGAAATTCTCTTCCACTTTTTTCTTTGTTCTATTCACTTTATAGATTCTTTGTTTGATGTTGGTCCTTCTGTATCAATACTTTATGTCTATTATCTTTTCTATCACTCTTTTCAGCACTAATTGTTAAAGATTTTTTTAAAAAAATCAAAGTGAATTTTTTTCAGAGAATGTTTTATTGTTAGTATCTCCTTATTATTCAACAATTGTTCCTTTTTTAATTGAATTTAAACAGTTTTTAGCTTGGGTCCTCTGAGAAGCAGATGCCAGGACAGGAAAAGACATGCAAGAGATTTGTTGGTAAAACACTGGTGAAGGAAAAAGTGGGAGAAAGTACATGAGGTAGGGGCTTCTTCAGAAAGTGAGGTAGATCTGAACTCTTTGATAGAGAAGAGAAAGGAGGGCAGGGTAAATAGTCTCAGACGGCTGTGCAGTTCTAAGGAAGTTTGACCCTAACAATGGAGAGTTCTGGAGCAAAAGAAACATCTTAAAGGAGTCCTCATCTCACAGGATTGGGCTTGCATTGGAAGCCCTGCTGTGCTCATTCATTAGGTTGGAGCAGCCTGTGAATAGTGTGGCCTTGATGCAAACATGATGGTGAGAAACACAAGGGCAGGAGCTAAGATCAATCAAGTATGCTTCCTGCAGCAGGAGATCTGAGCAGTGTCTTATAATTATCACTTTATCCTTCCCATGTGTCTCACACATCTACTGAATGAAGAGCAAGTCTTCTATGGTTTTTGTGGGCCTTTCTTCCTGAGGAGAAACAAAAGATAGAGGTTAATAGGGTAAACTGTGGCCTCCAATGTTCATGTAGCCTCAGGGCCACAACTGGAACTCATTCTCTTCCTCTTCCACTATCTACCCATATTATCTTCACTCTCTCATTTATCACCTCAGGAGGTCTTAGTGGTTTACCTTATGGTATGACCCAAACCTTCAATCCTGTGGGATCCAAGCCCTACGTTGCTGTTTTAGTTTATGCTGCTATAAGAGATCACCATCATCTGAGTGCTTTACACAATAAATATTTATTGCTCACAATTCTAGAGGCTAGACTTCAGGGATCAGGGTGTCGGCATGGTTGCATTCTGGTGAGAACCCTCCATCAGGTTGTGGACAGTGGACTTCTTGTTCCCTCATGTGGTGGAAAGAAAGCTAGCTCTCTGGTCTCTTTTTATAAGGACACCAATCCCATTTATGAGAGCTCCACCCACATGACCTAATTAGCTCCCCCAAAAATCTACCTCCAATAGCCACAATATTGGGGATTAGATTTCAGATATAAATTTGGGGGACAACAAATGTCCAGTTCATAACAATTGGCAATCATACCCTTCAGGCTGGAATGGTTGCCCATTTTTATCTTGGTTACATAATTTCAAGGGAGTATTATGCTCATTGTGTAAATGGAGCCCTACTTTTATATGCTGATCAGAGTCAATTATTCCTAACACAATAGTGACTCCTTCTTTCAGCTGTTAGTGTCTAGATACAATGAAGTCCAATGTGTCCAGGGAGCAGCCATAACTTGTAGTTCAATAAGACCCCATGGCTCTTTCACATCTTCCTTTGTATTTAGTATTTGTAACTTCTGTCTGCTTTTGGTTATGAAAAAGAAATTGACTGAGAAACTCTTTACACTCATGACTGAAGTTTCCTCTGGCTTGTTTCTTGTTTACTCCTTCTGCACTTGCTTTCCACATTCCAGAAATTTGATGAAATCTCTTGAGGCTTATTGATCATCCCCGCCCCAACCCTGCTCCTAATTCTTTTTGTCACTTTGATTTAAACTATTTTACTTCTTTACTATCATTTCAAAGGGATCTTTGGAAGGAAGAAAATAGTATATGTGGTCAATATGCATTCTTAAAATGGAAGTTTTCATCTTGATTAGATATCTACAGGTAAGTTTTAATATGAAGTATTTATCTTTTATTATGGTCTAAGCAGTCACTAACTTTGTCATTTTGATGTCCTCTTGAATCCAATACTAATTTAAGGAAGTATTTTGTTGATAATTAAAAACACGTTAATGTTTATTTTTGAGAGAGAGAGAGAACGCGAGTGGATGAGGGGTAGAGAGAGAGGGAGACAGACACTGAAGCAGGCTCCAGGCTCCAAGCTGTCAGCATAGAAGCTGATGCGGGGCTTGAACCCACAGACCGTGAGATGATGACTTCAGCTGAAGTCAGTAGGTCAACCGACTAAGCTATCCAAGTGCCCTGTTGATAATTTTTTTCCCCAATATTCTCAAAGTTGTTTAAAATTGTTTATTTTATTACAGTGTTGACTCAAAAATGGACCTGGGAATTTACTCTCTGTTTTGTTAATGTTGTTGCTGTTGTTGTTACTTGATTAATTTCTGTGGCATAGTATAGAGAATTTCAGCTTCTGAATAAAATACTGTCAAAGATTTTTCCAATTTTGAAAATGTGTGCTGGTTGAACTCCTTAACAGTTTGTGAGGGCTTGTTTCAACATATGCCAGCCCACACTGATTATTATAACTTAAGACTCAAGCCAAAAATTTAAAGATTAAAATCAAATTTTACAATGTTTATATGTAAAACGTATATCAACATGTTTATAGATAACCCAATATCATCGTACCATTTAAACTGGTTTCTAGTCATTCAAATTTGTGATGTGTGTGTTTGTATGTGGTATTTGTCTACTTTTAAATTTAATTCTAAGCATTTTCCCCCCTTAAGGAAATAACCTTTTACCTGAATTATTGTTATAATTATTTTCCAGTTTGACATTCTGCTTTTAATTTATATTTTGGTGTTTTTGACAATCAAGAAATTTAAACACATATGCCATCAAATATCAACTCAAACTGAATTTATAATTTGAAATACCTTTTCTATTCTGGTAAGGAAATAGAAATACATTTAGGAAACTTTTCTTCCTTCCTTTCTAACTTGATTCCTTCCATTTACCACCTTTGGAACATTCAGTAAAGTAATTGCACTTCATAGTGTCAGAGACCATTATCCTCTATGCAATATATGAATATTGGTGGAATGTACTACAGAAATAAAGCATGTTAAAAATGCAAGACTGTTCCGAGGAGTTTTGTCTTGATTGTATAGCCTGAAAGGAGTCATTAAAGACTCCTCTTCATAGATGCCTAACGTTACTAGTTATATACATGATGGAGCAGAGATTCAGCATGACAAAAATGGTATTACAGGAAAGCTGTATGCCAGTGAGAGAAAGCCATGATGCTGGCATCAGTGTCATTTTTTTTTTTTTTTTTTTGAAACAGGGTGGGAGAAAGAGCCGCCGGGCTCATCAGAAATGGGGCTTATGTTTTACCCAAGGCAGGGCTCATGCTCACCCCAAGCAGGGCTGAAGCTCACCCAATGGATGTGGGACTCGAACTCACCAACCATGGGATCATGACCTGAGCCAAAATCAGATGCTTAATGACTGAGCCACTAAGGTGCCCAGTGTCATCTTTTGATTCCATTTTCTAATGTATGATAAAACATACTATATCATAGAGCACAACAAGGCTATTCTAAAACTTGCCAGAAATCTCTTCATTCTGCACTCAGTAAGTATTTATTATGCTTTTCTAAGATAGTCAGCATATCTACTATATGTTAGTGCTAAAAATGAATAAATAATATTTCTTGCTTTTTAAAAGTTTAAAATCTGGTCAGAGCAGCCATATGCATACAGACAAATCCTAACACATTAGAGTAGCTATAATAAGAGAGTTATAAACAATTTGTTATGAGAAAACAAAAGAGGAAGTCACTAAATCAGTTAAAGGGATTAGGGTCTGTTTCAAAGAGAAGATGATGTGTCAAATGGATCTTAAAAAATGAGTCATGAAAACAGATCTATTCATTGGCCACTGGCAGAACTCCAGATGGATTTTGGAATGAACAATTTCCACAGGGAGTGAAAGCAAAAGCCACTCCGGTAGCAGATTATTCAATGCCTTAAGGAGTCAATGGGAGGTAGGAGAAGTGGCAACCAACTCCCCTTTCAAGAATTTTGTTTGTGCTGCACAGGGAGAGATGGGCACTAGCCACATGACTCTGGGCCCCTCTCATATTCAAAAACAAAGTCTGAAGTGTTTGCTGTTCTTCTCACAGCCACATTCCCAGTAGAGTTGGTACCAAAGTAAAAACTTTGTTAGGTTAACCTCTATGGTTTGGACAAGAAGCAGAGTCCTTTCCTCTGTACAAGCAGGAGTATACCCCACTATTTTTCTCAAAATCATGGAATTTGTTGAGGACGTGTAACATTCAGATTCAAACCTAATGTATGTTATTTTTAAAGTTTGTTTAATGTTTATTTTTGAGAGAGAGAGAGAGAGAAAGAGAGCGAGCCTGCGTGGGAGAGGACCAGAAAGATGGAGACAGAAAATCCGAAGCAGGCTCCACACAGTGGGCACAAAGTCCAACGCAGGGCGGCAGGGCTCAAACTCAGAAACTGTGAAATCGTGACCTGAGCCAAAATCAAAAGTCAGCCACTTAACCGACTGCACCACCAAGGCTCTCCTAAACCCAGTGTATGTTATTTGACTCTACTATGTAGCAAAGCTTTCTTGGATTCTTCCTCATGTATCTTATATTAATCAACACAGAATCATGGATTTTCACCAAAAACACACGCTCTTCAGCCAAACAACGACAACAACAGAACCTCTTAAACGTGGAACATTCTTTCAGTTGTATACCAACTACACACACACACACACACACACACACACACACACACAGTATTTTAGTGTACTAAAGTCTACATTAAAGCAATATGACCTCCAATCATTTTGTTCTGAAGCTGATGTGCAAGCATTTCGTTGGCAGATGGCTGAACTTTGCAGGTCCTTTTGAAAAACTGGTTTGCATTGCAAAGTAAGACTATGGGGAATCACACACAGACAGACAGACACACACACACACACACACACACACACACACACACACACACCCTTCAAACCAAAAATCACGTAGCTTCAAAATAAATACCAGGAACTTCACCTGCTGACTCTCAGAGACGAGACTATCTCTTCCTTCACTACCTGCTTGAGAAGTTGTGTAGGATTCGCTTGCTGGCCAAGTGCAGCTGAGATAAAATGAGGAAACAGCAAGTGGAAAGTATTCACTAGCTCCTCAAAGCTGAAATCACTTCATATCAATTTTAAATTAAATGTAAAAAAAAAAAAAGAAAGAAAGAAAATGGTGCAATATATTTTCCTCTGCTTCATTTCTTTTACATTGCCTTCTCCTGGGCATTTTGCTATGTAGAAGGGTAATGTGTTTATACATTTTGGAACTAAGCAGTCATAAAACTGTATAGGCACAGCTTGGAACCACCATCCACAAATTAGAAAGCTCCCCTCGATTTGCCCATTTTATAAACACTTTATGAAGAAAGAGAAAAAAACAAAAACAAACAAACCCCCGGAAAGTGGTTTAGGTTTCCCCTCACTCCTTCCCCCATCTAACTCCTAACTAGTGCATTTGATAATTATACAGCACAAAAATATGATTCAAAGCCATGTAAATATGAATTTTCATCATATAAGAGAAAATCTTAAAACTTGCCTTCAGCAGTGTCAGCTGGAATTCAATAGACTCTATACACTTTTGAAATGAAAACCCAAATGCACTCTATTTTTCATACTAAAAGGCAAAGACTAATTGAAAGGGGCATCAGTAAACATATTTTTGTTTAGTTTCTAAAATATTTTTCTTATTGTGAACTAAAGACTTCAGAAGTCATTAGTGGTCAGAAATAAAATTATCTTTTCCCAAATCTCTAAGATGCTAGTCTGCTCTCTAAACAATCTTCTTGCTATTTGACCCATGTAATTTCAGGAAATTTGCTGAGCATTGGTAGCTTTGACCAAGACTCTAAGGCTCTGTTTCCAATGTACTCCCAGATTAAGATGGCGAGTCATTTGCATCAAAACTGTAAAATAAACAAAGTTTAAGGCATTGGATATTGGAAGTGTAACTCCTTCAACAAAACAGTGAATAACTTATTTACTTGCAACAGCAGTAATTTCCTTGAGATTGCTGCCTCATCACTGTAGGCACTGAAATGATACTAAATACAACAGTATTAACTGCTGCTTCTGTTTTAGATCAGATGGAAACTCAAAAGAAAAAAGAAAACTGGAAATAAATATACGAGTAAGAAAAGATAAGTACATATTGAGGTACTATTATTTCTGGCTATGTTGAATACATTTAAAGATCTGATATTCTCCTGGTACACATGCTTCAAATAAGAGCTATTCCATGTTTTGTTGCTTGCCAAATTTTGTCATCTAGCCCATCTATCAACAAATGACAAACTGAATTATGGTAGGAGGAAGGAATGGTTATGAATGCTGGTCAAAGAATAGATGGTTATAAATAAGATCAATTTTAATACACTACTCTTTTGAAGATCTAAACATGTTCCAAAATTAGACTATGTGCTCGGCATATCGTAGCTACTTAATAAATATCTGCTGGATGAATGGATAAACTTTATTCATTGCAGAAAATGCCAAAATGCTCCCCAAGGAAAAGAAAGTCCTGTCTGTTATGCTTCTGACCTCAAGTTTCATTTCATAGGGAATTGAGCATACTCTTAACAGAAACTGAATGTTCTATAGTAGTTTGGGGTGTAGGTAGATTGATAACCACTTTTGATGCTCAGCAGGGAACTCATAAATAGTTAAGCATATGCAAATTACTTGAGAGTAGTTGGTCTTCATTTGTGGTTTTAGGTCAGACTAATGATTTTCTCTTTCAAACAGAACCAAATGGATGTGTCAAAAGAGGTAAAATTCTTAATGGGAGTGGACATAAATAGTTTCTAACCCGCTGCTAAGGTTACAAATGTCACTGGTAGTTGTCATTATAATAGAGCAGAGGGTCCTTCATTATTTCAAATGCATTTCCATATCCACAGGTAGTCAGATAAGTGACCATTACCACATGTACCAAAAGGACAAACAGATGGTGTTCGGATCATTCATTTTTTTGTGTGTCTTATAGGATTCAAGCATTTTGGAAGTCATTCAGAGTCATGTGTTTTATATCAACTTATGTAGAAACATTTACATATATTGAACCCTTGCCCTTCTACTCCTGGCTTTGTTTCCTCCATCTCCTCTTTCCTATATCCCAAGTGGGCAAATGTGAAAGTGAAATATAGACCTTTCTGCAGGGTGATTGGGAAATCTTCCACTGAGTTCTAAGTGAGCGTTTTCTATTAATCTTCTGGCCTCCCAGCAACCCCAGGCATAATCAATAGCTCAATCCAGATTGTACTAAGAGCCTTTTCCCCCTACTTGAGTTTTCCACATTCAACAGTTTTGCCACAGAGTTTGAAGTGAGGATAATGACCACACTGACAGTACAGAACAAATCACCCTGGCATAGCTGATTCAGAACTTCTCAACAGTTACCCTCCAGCGGAGTTTTGATTGTACCCACAATCCAAACAGGCAATGGATGCGACCAAGGAAACAGAGTTGGCTGGGCAGAGTCCATTTTAGGGTTGTTTTGTTGTGCCTGGTCATATAGATAAAGCCAGTGGGCGTCATTATACATGGTCGCTTCTGCTTCTCTTGCAATTACATCACAGCAGCCCACCGCAGAGCAGGTTGGAAGCTTATCCAGCCCAGCCAAACCCAGCTAATACAACCTGTGATCTGGAGTCTTTTCAGATGTTGCTGAGGATTGTAGGCTTGACAGCTAGGCATAAAAGTTATAGACGAGGGGTATACCAGATTTTTTAGGATGGATATAGTGTTTTTACCTACAACTCTCTCCCACTCGGCCCTCAAAGCACATCCCCACATAAAGTCGCTTGGAATGCCCTGAATTGACCTGTTAAGTAGAGCAAACATACATTTTCCTGGCTCAAATAATGTCTCATCTTTTTTCCTAACCACATTACCATATCAGTTTATGACCTACTCCATTCTTCTTTTTAATCTGGATTTTCTGGTTAGATTGCTTGATTAAAAATTTAGTGGATTTCACAACTGTGAGTTCAATTACCCCCTACTAAGTTCAATTTTCAATATGCACACATATCAAGCCCACTCCCACTTGGCCTTACCTAGATGAGGAAGGTCTTTTAGGACCAGCTTTGGAGATAAGCTAGTTCATTTCATATTTAAGTCCTAGAGAAATTAGGCTACATGAATCACATGTGCAACAAGCACTGAGCTAATCAGAGCTAAGTGTAGAACCTAGTTTTCCTATTTCCACCTTCCTTCCAATATATGATACAATTTAGCAGAAAGTACAAAAAAGTCTATACAGAAGTTTACTTAAATCAGTAATATGCATTTTGGTAATCTGGGATGTTTGAACTAATGCACCATATGAAAAGCATTAAAGAAGCCCACAGCTTTGAGTAAATCAGAGCATGTGAAATCTCCTTATACAGTTTTTGTTGCCACAGGATTTTGTTTTTTGTTTTCAGAACTTTTTGTTGTAATTAATATTTTTTGATGTTGCTTCTCTGCTTATGTGGAAGTATAATACTGTGGCATTTGAAACGAGTACCCTAAAGCTTGGAGGAATCATCAGTGCATTTCTGGCTCCTAACCTTCCTGGTCAGAAAGTCTGTATTTAGCCTTTACCAAGTTACTGAGGCTTAGAAATGTGCTTTTCAATTCAGAGATCTTAGACACTCACATGTCTTTAGGTCCTGAATAAAGCTTTCTCTGGTGGTGTGATATGGGTAGTAACTTTCCTTACACAATTTTTTTACATGAATAGTTCTGTAGTCTTGCTTCAGAGAAAGGGTCCTGGGATTTACATGATGTATGCATTTTCCCCCGTTTCTTTAAAGTATTGTATTATTATGGATCACAGGCAACTTTGAACCAATGGTAGATAGTTTGCTATTCCCCTTACTATCTACTTGCATAATTTTCTATCTCCTATTTTCTTTAAAAGGACTTAGGAGGAGAAAGATGGCTTGGAACACCAAGAACCTATTCAGTTTAACTAAATAATTCTCTCTCTTGTCTTGCCCTGAATCTCCCCCTCTCACCAGACGCAGCCCTAAAAGGTGAGTTAGAGTCCTTGGTTATGGAGAAGAGGCTACTGATTCATATATTCACTAGGATTGGGAGTGAGGATGTTAACGCTAGATCTTAATGCACCTGTGGGAATAATTTGTATGTGGACAGACTGGCCATTTGGGTCAAAGACAGGCACTTAGTCCATATAGTTGCACTGATTCTTCATTCATTCATTCATTCATTCATTCAACAGTATTTATGAAGCACTTTCTATGTGCTGGTGATACTGTCCGTTGCTAGAATTAAATAGTAGAATAAGAGAGACATGGCCCATTCCTTCAAGTTACACATTTTTTTTCTCCATCTTTGCTTATTATTCAATAACCACTCATGAATCCATTCAAGTTCTATCTGTGGCTGCCTCATCAATCTCAGTTCTTGCCTTGCCTACTATTCTGTTTCCTCTATTTTCCTTCCAAACATCACTTTTCAACCAGGAGAAACAAAAACAAATACTCAAAATCAAAACGAAAAAAAACTGTAATCCTCAAATCTCAAATTGAACCATTTATTGTTCCAAAGAAGTCAGTGCTCTTTTTTCTCAGTCTTATGAGTTCCTGAACTACTGCTACATGCATTGCACCTTGGAAGAAATATAGCCAGCTATTCTCAATTTTCATTCCACACAATGGTAATCATTACAGTGCCTGGCACCATGTCATAAACTCACTTAACAAAATTTAATTCTTTTTAAGAAATACATTTTCATAAGTATCAAATTAGTTTAAAGTTTTTTAACATTATTCAAGCAAATGTAACCAATGTGATAAACACTGAAACGATAATAAATAAATAAATAACATTGTTAATTTAAAAGCAGATCCCAAAAGATTATTATTTAAGCATAACATAAAAAATTTATTTTACCTAAAAAATTTATTAGTCAACTGACAAGTTGAAAGAAATAGTTGAGGGGTGCCTGGTGGCTCAGTCAGTTAAGTGACTGACTTTGGCTCAGGTCATGATATCATGGTTCATGGTTTCAAGCCCTGTGTCGGGCTCTATGCTGACAGCTCAGACCTGGAGACTGCTTCAGATTCTGGGTCTCCTTCTCCTTCTCTCCCTCTGCCCCTCTCCTGCTCACGCTGTCTCTCAAAAACGAATAAATGTTTAAAAACATAATTAAAAAAAGAAATAGTTAAGTCAATGAAGTGGTCCAATATTTGTTTAACGTAAAAATTTGATATTGCACAAAATTTTGACAATGTAAAAACAGCGATAGTTTTCTTATATACTACTAATAGCAAAAGAGAAAGGATAATAGGAAAATATAATAAGAAAAAATTTTATTGCAGCATAAAAAGAAAATAACTATATAAAATAACTCCATAAAATTTAGGACTATAAAGAAGTATTTATATAAATGTAAAATAAAGCAATCATAATATATCGGGGTTTTTTTGATGACGAGATCCAATATTGTAAAAATTTATATTTTCCCCAAATTAATCTAGAAATTTAACTCAGTAAGAAGCTATGTGCTACTATATGACACAACTGTAAACATTTTCTTAAGTGTCATTTAGAAGAATGCATTTACATGAATACCCAGAAATTTCGACAATTATATAGGGACTTGTGTCACTGATATTAAAACATACTCTATAGCTAGAGAAATTAAAGCAGCTCATTATTTGTGCATGAAGAAGTAAAGCAATTGGGATACAGAATAGGGTCAAGATACAGTGAATTTTATTTTCCAAGTTAGTTGAGAAAGGATGCATTATTAAATAAATGATAGTGGATTAGCTATCTGAAAATTTCCATAACATACACACAAATAAATTCCAGATACATGGACTATTTATATAAAATATAAAGCAAAAACACTGAAACAAAATTTAGGCAAATATTTGTGTAATATTTAAAAGAAAGAGTATAAAACCAAACCAAGAATTAGAAAAGAACAAAAAAAAAAAACCCAAATTTTACTCTAAACATGTTAAATACTTTTTTATGGGAAAAGTACGTTATGAAAAAGTTATAGAGAATTTATTTGTGGAAGATTATTTATTATAGTCCTCAAATGTTTAATATCTTTATTATATCCCACTGCTTACAGATATAAAACAAAACAAACAATAAAACATCCTAATAAAAATGAAGAAATATTATGAAAAGAAAATTCAGAAAAAACTACAAATGATCATTAAACATAAGAAAAAATATGTTCAACCTCACTAACGTTCAAAGAAATGCAAATAACAGCAATACAGTTCACTATCAGAATGGAAATGAGATGGAAAAGTGGTCATCCTGGTCCACGTTGAACTACCTTTTATTGGTTGGTTTATCTATTTATACTAAAATTTATATGAACTTATATTTTTATTCAGCAATCCCCCTTGCATAAATGTATCCAATAGAAACCCAAATGAGTCATCAAAGGGCATTAATTACAGCAATGGCAGTAATAGTGAAAAAATTAAGAATAATCTGAATACTCATCAGGGTAAATACGTTTATACCTTCCTAAAAGATAATGCAATAAAGCCATACTAAAAAAAAGTACTCTTTATTTCTAACACTGAAAGATGACTACAAAATGAATGAACTTTAATGAGGCCAATTGAAACCGAAAACATCCTACTTGAATCCTTCCTGAATTCCTGATCTACCGAATCTTGAGAATAAAACATAAAGATGCTGTTTTAAGCCACTAAATTCTGCAGTGGTTTATTACACAGCAATAGTAACCCAAAATAGCCACTAAAATAGAATGAGAACAATCTGCCTATGGAAGATAGAAAATGGAATGAGGAGATTAGCCTGACTACTGTGAAGAGAAATACAATTAGGATATATATAGCGTAGGGCAAAACATGAGGATCTTGAAAACTAGGCAAAAGACACTCTATGTTTCAAAGAACAGAGACATAATTGTTATATAACAAAATTTCACCATCATAGTTTTAGAGAAAGAAAGAGGGAATTATATTCCCATATCTAGCTGTCTCTACTTCAGATCCTTTCTTTCTAGGAAAAGAAGGAAAAAGAATTTCATTGGAAGGCTTAGTCTCAGCAAGGACAGTAAAAACTTCTGTGTTGCATCTGCAGAAGAATCTGAAAGTTCTCACAGCAAGCAGTTGGGACTCAATGACCTTTAGGAGTCTTTCCAATTCTTTGATTCTCTAGGAAGAAGAGCTTTCTTTTTCTAAATTGTTTCTCAGATGGCTTGGCCAGAGCCCTCACATGCTACTAACTCTCTGTGGATGCTTTTAGTTTGTCAGTGGCCCTTAGGTAAGACATCTAGAACTGGGCACAATATTCCTGATATGTGATCTGCACTGGGTGGAGGGCTCTGTAATTCAAACCATCCTAGTTATTGTGCATGACAGTTTCCCCACAATGTCTAAACATTGAATGATAATATCAACAGAATATCTCAGTATTAATCAAATAGCTAATAAGAAAACAAGATATTCTAGACATATTAGAAAAGTGGTCTTATTACAAAAGTAAGTTATTCTGCTTTATATTAGCCTGTTGATAATCATTTTATTCTTTTGTTGTAGCATCCAAATAGCATTCTCCCTAGAATCTTTATCCTTTCACTCATAACAGATTATTTTGCTTCTTCCTCTTTCACAGAAAAGTTATTTAATGCACAGCCCCTAAATTTTCCCTCACTCTACCTGTACATGTGCTTGAGTTGGACTCAACTCTTCCAGTTCTCTCCCTGACTTTAAATTTTATCTAGATTCTGCCCCATTGTTAAGTGTCCTAAGTCTTGCTCCGCCATCACTCTCTGGCTTCCTCAGTTTTGCCTTTTATACTGACATTTTTATCTTCCATTGCACCTACAAACATGTTCTCTAAGTCACTCACAGAACTTGTTTTGTCAGAGAGCCATGCTTCTATCTTCTTTCTTCCTTCATGGAAGTCTGTCCCTTGTTTGAAAGTATTCATTGTGGACCTAAGCAATTCTTTAAAATACCACATAGCTGTTATCTGTGCCTAGAAACCTACACTTAAAATGTATTAAAAAGCCACCTCTTTCCTTTCTAGACCAAAAAGAAAAAAAACAAAACCACACCTGGAATTGTGTTCATGTTGGAGATAGCATTTGTATAAATGGATTGTAGATTGGATTACAGAGTTCTTTTGTAGAATTCTTTCCAAATAGGGCATCAGTTAAGTCAGCTTCCTATCTGGGGGGAAAAATGAGATTTTTAAGCACTCTACTATTATAGCATTGTATTTTAAAATGGCTGTTATTATTTATTTACTTAGTATCTGGCCACAGTTATTGAAAAGTACTGCTATAATCACTGTAAAGTTAAAACAAATGATGAAAAAAGACAAATGACAGTAAGATGCCACTTCAGTTGCAGGATGAGTTAATGAAAAAGTGAGGAAGAGGGGCGCCTGGGTGGCTCATTCGGTTGAGCGACCGACTTCGGCTCAGGTCATGATCTCACGATCTGTGAGTTCGAGCCCTGCGTCGGGCTCTGTGCTGACAGCTCAGAGCCTGGAGCCTGCTTCCGATTCTGTGTCTCCCTCTCTCTCTGCCCCTCCCCCATTCATGCTCTGTCTCACTGTGTCTCAGAAATAAATAAACATTAAAAAAAAAAAAAAAGAAAAAAGAAAAAGTGAGGAAGAAGCTTACTTTCTATGTTCCCTCAAGCCCACCAGCACAGGACTGCCAGCATCAAACCACATTTCAGGAGGAGAGAGGCAGCCTGACACTGATCTGGTGATGTAGGCGTCATCAAAAAATGCCAACTTTCAGCCCTCTTTTTTATATTCCTATGCTATAGAATGCCTCATAGTTGATTTGTGGCTGGTTAAGGCAATATTATTAAAGTGAATTTGAGAATCTACTATAATCACTATTATCACTATCAAAATGTTTTGTATTTATTTGCATAAAGAGTGCCATTACTGTATAAAAATCGGTTAGCATGCTCTTTCACTCACAGAAATTTATTGTCTTTATAAAAATAGTGATGTGGGTGGGCATTTGAGACAAGCTTTGAACAAATACGAAATTTAAATAAATTAGTTACAACATGAGTAAGTGAAGGGTAACCCATATAATTATTTTTCTAGCACAGGTAATGCATGAAGATTCTGGACCAGAGGATAGAATCACTGAGGGGAACTGGGAAGAGGTAAATAACATGTGTTACAGAGGATAATTTACTGGAAAATGGATAAAGAAAAGAAATGACATGGTCCTCGAGAAGTTGTGAACATAAGGAACCACATCATTTGGATACGTGTGGTGGAAAATTTAGAATCACTGTAGTGAAGAAGTTTCAAATACTGGTTCTACAAATGTCATCCTTTGAAGTACATAGTTCGCTAAGCCTCAACAGAATCTAATATTCTGCATAAAATAAGTATCTACTTGGCAGGTGATTGCATACGAATATGAGAACAGATCATAGTTCAAAAGCCATTAAAATGTTGAATACCAAAATCTTGAAAATAAGCTACTGCAAGAAAGATAAACTCCTTCCCACCATTTGGTTTTATACATTAGCTACCATTTATTTGGTATTGTTTAATGAAGAGAATTGCCCAGTACTTAATCATACATGTCTATTCATTCGTTTGTATTTATTTTATGGTTTTCTTTCCATCCTTAATTTCGCATTTATAGCAATCAATGCCATGTCTGGATGAGAATCAGGAGTCGGAGCATGAGACGCTGAAATATTCTGCAATCTAACAGGTGAGTCTCTGTGAGGGTTCACTGTCGAAGCATAGAACAACTCAAGCAAAATTCAGAGAGAATGTAAATAAAATATAAGGACTTGCACTCATACATGATAGATATAAGAAGAAAGGTAGAACAGCAGAGTTGAAGTGTGCTTTTTGCTAAAGTCAGCATGATACTGTTCATTTTTACCGTAGACAATCCCTCACCATTTCTGATTTCTTTGAATTTTCAGCTTTACGTGGGCCATGTTGTATGCATGACACACACAAATACCAAATAATTGTTATAAAAGTACTCTAGGAAACACATGGACTTAAACACCTTGGGCTCTCAACTTAAACATAACGTAAGAGAGCAGAGGGGATGACAAAGGTCAAACCATGGGGATTGTCCAACACGGGCCT
The DNA here is from genome assembly GCF_018350155.1 of Leopardus geoffroyi. Classification (NCBI taxonomy): domain Eukaryota; kingdom Metazoa; phylum Chordata; class Mammalia; order Carnivora; family Felidae; genus Leopardus; species Leopardus geoffroyi. Next base: position 69,794,305 of record NC_059328.1, read on the forward strand.
GTGATGAACAAGTCACATCACCTAGAGCTTGTAGCCTGAGGTGTCTGATCCTGGAGGAAGCAAGCCACTAACTTTAGAACTTTGCATTAGACTCTAAGTGGTAAGTTCGAGTGAAAATAACCTTCACCAGAAAATAGGAAACCCATATTCTTGCATTTCCATTGGTGATTCACTGTGTAACTGGGTAAATCACTCGACTAGGTTTCTGTCCTATCTATCTCTCAGGGGTTTTGACTCCTATTTGTCATTGCACACTCCCCAACCCCACAAGTCACTCAGTCCTGTCAGTTAGTCCTACATTTTATATTCAGTAAGGGCAGGGCCTCCACATTGCATACAAAGTGGTGGTAATGGTAGGCAATTAAATTACAAAAAGGAGAAAAGTGAGGGAAGGATGCCTTAATTCACATTAAAACATTATTCTGATTATATCAGCCAACAGAAAAAAGCATTCATTTCAACCACAAAAACAGTTTATAACCCACACATAGCGCTTAGTTGGGAGTGGGATATGTCCTTTCAAATACATAAAAATATCACTTTGTTCATTCATTCATTCATTCATTCATTCAGTACATAATTTAGTTTTTTCTATGTGTTCTTGGGGATATTTCACTGAACAGAAAAAGGATTTTGACCTCAGATTTCTTTTGTTCAAGAGAAAGGAGACAGAAAAACCAATAAACATATAAACAAAATTATTTAGTGTGTTAGATTTCTTTTGTTCAAGAGAAAGGAGACAGAAAAACCAATAAACATATAAAGAAAATTATTTAGTGTGTTCATAGGTTATAAGTGTTACAGAAACAAAAGAAAACAGTAGAATAGGACAAAGGGAAACAACAGTGCCAGGGCTTAGGGAAGGGAGTTAGAATGTTACATTGAGGTTAGGGTAGCATCGTTGAGAAGATGGCATTAAAAGAAAGTTAGAGAATTTGTGATGTGTAAATGTAGAGGGAGAATATTCTAAGCAGAGAGCATAACTAGAGAAAACTCCTTAATGTGAGACTAGGTTCATCATGTTTAAGGAAAAGTAAGGAGATCTTACAGCTCTACTGAGGGGAGAATATTGGGAGCTGAATTAAAAGATAACTGAATTCAGGTACAGGAGTAGGGGCCATTTAATATTTTTAAAGAATTTGGGCTTTCAGTCCGCATTAAAATGAAGCCATTAAACTTTTTTCAATAGAGGAATTACATGATTTCTCTCAAAGGTGCAAAACATTTCTCTGGCTACTGTATTAGGAATACACTGGCAGGGGTGCCTGGGTGGCTCAGTCGGTTAAGCGTCTGACATCAGCTCAGGTCATGATCTCGCGGTTCGTGAGTTCGAGCCCCACGTCGGGCTCTGTGCTGACCGCTCAGAGCCTGGAGCCTGTTTCGGATTCTGTGTCTCCCTCTCTCTCTGACCCTCTCCCATTCATGCTCTGTCTCTGTCTCAAAAATAAAAAAACGTTAAAAAAAATTAAAAAAAAAAAAAAGAATACACTGGCAGAAGACAATAGTGGAAACCAGTCAGGAAGACATCATAGTAATTCAAGGGACAGATGATGGTAGCCCACACACACAAGGATGCTAGCAGTGGGGATGAAGAGAAGTGATAAGGTTCTGGATATATATCGGAATTTACTGATAGGATTGAATGTGGGGTATGAAAAAAAAAAAGAAGAGTTAAGGATATATGTGTATGTATATAATTTTTCCTCCTGAGCAATTAGACGGATGGAATTTCTATCATTTGATATGTGGAAGGTTGCAGGTGGACTAGCCTCATGTTTATTTTAGGGCATATGGATTTTGAAATGTTTATTAGACATTTAAGTGGATAGTTAAGTAGATAAAGATACAAATTTATTATTTGGGATAGAGGGATGGGCTAGAGATATAAATTTGTGAGCAGTTGCCATATAAGATATATTTAGATCCATGTGGTTGGATGAGATCACCAAAGACATGAACGGAGACAGTGAAGAGAAGACCAAGGCTGTAGGGTCTTCCAACATTAAGAGGTTGGAGAGAGGAGCACCTGGATGGCTCAGTTGGTCAAGCGTCTGACTTCAGCTCAGGTCATGATCTCACAGCTTGTGAGTTTGAGCCCAGTGTCAGGCTCTGTGCTGACAGCTCAGAGGCTGGAGCCCACTTTGGATTCTGTGTCTCCCTCTCTCTCTGCTCCTCCCCAGCTCGCTCTCTCCTTCAAAAATAAGTAAACATTTAAAAAAAAAATTAAAAAAAAGAGAGGTTGGAGAGAAAAAAAAATCCAACAAGCAAGACTAAGGAAAAACAGTGAAGAATGAAAAGCAAGGGAGTGGATGGGATGAAGTGCAAATGGGGAAAATCTATCAAGGAAGTGGGTGTGCTGTTGATGTTGACAGTGGTCATTGGCTTGTCAATGCAGAAATCAGTGGTAAATATGGTGAGAGTAGTTTTGATGGGTTGATGGGGGCAAAAACCAAAGGTGAGTTGGGAGAGAATGGGAGGAGAGAATTAGAAACTACAAGAATAGATTACTTTCTTAGAATTTTTCAATAAATACAACCTAATGATAGACAAAGTGACAAGGAAGATGAAGCAAGAATTATTTAACAATTTAGATATATCTATATATGTGTGCACTGATTTCATTTATAGAGGAGAAAGAGACAAATATTGACCTAGGAGGAAGAATGAGGAAGAATGGCTGGAGTTAGGCTGCTCAAGGAATTTCTGGAATGATGTCCTTAAACAAACAAGAGGAAATGGGATTTACATACCATTGGAAGGACTGGCTTCAAACAGAGACAAGATTACAATCCATTGTTTAGTCTCCTAAACTGTTTCTAGTCCATATTGCACCCATGAATATTCTAGAGTGGTTAAACACTCACTGAGAGAATATATGTTTCTATATTATGAGATATGATTTCTATTATGGTTGTGAGGATGGGGGTGAGAAAATTTTAGAAAGTCAGAAAGGAGTAACTTGTTAACATATTAAATTCTTAATCTCTAGTGATTCCTTGCCAATAATATGAAAGTGGACATTAAAACAAACTCCTTATCCTATAAACTGTTTATACCTTAATTACTTATCTACAAAAGACACTGAATGGAAAAGGTCTTGGAACTAGTTTATCATTTTTTAAATCCATGAAGTCCATTCCCCTTTAGAGACTCCAGTAATTGAGGTTGGGCTGTCAAAGGGGCCTTTAATGAAACTACTAACATCTAGAAAGAATATCTTTTGAAGAGTGAGAATCTATTCTTACATATGAGCCTCAGAAAGAATGGTTTCATTGTATGAGGCTGTTCATTAAAGTTCATGTTGTGAAGAGAAACTTTCCTGGCTTTTAACTTTTTTTTCTTTAAATTTTTTGTTCTAGTGTTCTGTTCCTCTACTCGGTATTTATGAAAACCTGATCAATTTAATTTTCCTAAATTAGTGGAGGTTTGTTCCTGTCACAATCTGTCTGTTTAAAAGCCTTTAGTAGTTTACCATTTTCTAGAGAATTAAACCAAATTGCCTTGTGTAGTCTTGTTTTCATCTTCACTATTCTTAGTCCAAGTTGCCATTATCATTTACTATAACAGCTTAAAATCATTCCACTCTTATGCACACCATATACCTATACCACTACGTATCTCTTTTTTACATTTAACATTCTGCCAGCTATCTATAGCTATACTGATGCTGCCTAACAACCACAAATCCCAGTGGCTTAAGACATTAAATATTTATTTAGTTCACAAATCTGTGCATTGGTTGAGTTGTTCTTTGGGGTTCTTCTGGGGAGCTTTGCTGATGTGAGCAGGGCTTAGCAGAATTCATTCACTGGTTACCAGTAAGCAAGGCTGCTCTGCTTACCTTGGCTGGGCTCTCGCAGGTGTTTAGCTGGAGGTCAGGTGGTCTGGGTGGGCCTCAGCAGAGACAATGAGCAACTCAGCTCCATTTCCTCATTCAGCAGGCAAGCCCAAGCATGATCTTCCCATGGTGGAGCAAAAGGAAACAGCAACACGAAAGTGCTTTTTCAAGTTTATTTAAGTCTGGTTTGCTATTGTCCTACTGGCCAAAGTGAGCTACATGGCAAGTTCAGAGTCATCACGAGGAGGCAGTAAAAGAAGGGCATGGATTTAGGGAGGTGTGATAGAGTGAGACCATTAATGCAATCAATCTACTATAAAGACCTACATTCTTCACAGACCCATGTCTCTGGCTCACAGACCCATGTCACCCAGTTCTCTTCCACTAACTGCTTAGATATTGCTTCCTTTGCTTCATTCTTTTAGCCTAGTTAATTCTCATTCATCCTTCATCTCAGCTCAAATATACGTTTGTACAGTAAAACTTCTTTGACCTTCCTGGCTATGTCAGAATTTTTTGTTATAACCCCTCATAAGAACCATGTTCCTGTCACAGAGCATTTGATTTGGGTTGAATTATTAATGTGATTATTCAATTAATTTCCCACTAAACTAATAACTTTCTAAAAAAGTAATTTTCACATCTCTTGTGCAACACTTAGTATCCAGCATTGTGCATGAACATAAATGTTCAATATATATTTCTTAGATGACATTACCTAAGCTGGTTAAATTTTCCTGATTATTGTTTCTTTCCTTTTATTTTCTTCTCAAATTTTTTTTTCTCTAAGAGATGTTACGTTTTGTTATTGTTGTTTTTAAATGCTGAACCTGTCATCTCTTACTCCATGGGGTCTAATACAATAACTATTTTTCTTCTTTAAAAAAATTTTTTTTTGACATTTATTTATTATTGAAAGATAGAGAGACAGAGCGTGAGAAGGGGAGGGGCAGAGAGAGAGAGGGAGACACAGAACCTGAAGCAGGCTCCAGGCTCTGAGCTGTCAGCACAGAGCCTGATGCGGGGCTCGAACTCACAAACCGTGAGAATATGACCTGGGCCAGTGTTGGCTGCTTAACCGACTGAGCCACCCAGGTGCCCCGACTATTTTTCTTTTTTGCTTATTCTCTCAGACTTTCAGTTAGACTTCATTTTTAAGTTCCTAGTCTTTCAGCAATTTATTAAACAGCACAATTGAAGGGAAAAGTAAGTAGGAAATTCGTTGTGTCCCTCAGGCCACATCCTCCCCACTTCACTGTAGTCTTAAGAAGAGAGCAGTAACGTGCAAATTGGTTTTGTGAATTAGGGATGTGCTACCATGTATTTCCAAAGAGGTGTATGCGCTAGTCAATAGGACTTTCAATTTGGAATTTGGAGATGTGAGGTCAGTGAGCTGTGGGTCCCTGCTTGAGTCATTATACATCTTTAGGCTTCAATCTTATCCATGATATTTAGAGAGGACCTAAAGTCAAATTGATGAAGTCTCACATTCTTTGTAGCTTTAAGAAAAATTTCCAAGGAGTGTTTTTGTATGCATAAATCACATCCTTTCTGTGTTCTTCTTTAAATGGTTGTATATTTCTCCAGCTGAATCTATCTCACTATGTTGCTTAAATGCCTGACTTCTGTATTAGACTATGATTTCTTTTTAGCATAAGAACCATGTCCTCTTCCTGGCACTTGGCAAAATTAGGTGCTGAATTTTTTTTAACCTCAATGAAGACTTCTATCCAATTTTCATTTATGCTTGTACATTTTAGGGCACATATTTTTCAGAGAACTCCCTTGTGTGGACGCTGTTGCCTTAGGTATAAGTTAGACACATTGGAGACTCCAACTGGGAGCTGTTAGCTCTCATTCATTAGTCCTTCCTTGAGCATGATAAAGTTATATTGAATAGGTGTCTTGACATGTTAATTTGAGAAAAAAATGCAAATGTGAAATGCAAAAATTTAGAGAGCATTTTGCATTTACAACCTTGCCTTTGGAATCACATATATTGGAGAAGATGCCTTTAAAATCAAGTTTCATAATATTTAACGTATACTAGAGTGACATGGAAAATGTTAATTTCAGATTGTGAGAGTTCCAATTATTGAAGCCATCCACCAATAACTACACTGAAGTAATGTCAAAGAATCCCAAGAGTGTTCCAGTGAAAAAAGAGTTTATTATGGAAAAACTAATGGACCGTTCTCTTTAGCTGCTCCTGCTGGTACAGCTATGATGGGTAACATACACCAACTGAAATATCCTTCTCATATGTTAAACCACACATTTTCTCTCCAGGGAAATAGAATGGGCTTCATCTTTATTAAATATGTTTGGTTGCTTGGGGTATTTTCTCTTCTGTTTTTTGTATCACTATTTTTATTTTAATAAAAAATATTTTATAGCATTCATGCAAAAAACAATTCAGTTGTGTCTTTTTTTTCATAAATAACTTTATGTTAGGAGTTAAATGGCTCTCCTGTGACCTCCATCTTGTTATGATCCAAAGGTCATTGCAGTTTTGCCTTGAGGGTGTTAGGCTAATGAATCCAATGCTTACCCTGGTAAAGATGGCCCTGTTCTAGTGGTACAAGCCCACTGTGCACTATTTTTTAACTTGTCCAAAGGGAAAAAAAAAAGGTGTTTGATGATGGTCAATTTTTGCTGCATGCATGGGATGTTATGTTGGTTTGCAAAAGTTTAAAGTTTTACATGTGTTCTCCATTAGCTGTACTTTCATGTTAAGGAAATAATTTCTTCAGGAGATCATCTTAGCCTTGATTATTTCAGTATAATAAAGAGTTAAGAAATCTAAAATCCCCTGAAAATAAAATCACAATGAAAATTATTTTTACAAACATATTGAACAATTCTTTGCAGATGTGTAGAGGGAAATGTATCATAATGGAAAGCATTGCCATTTGTAATTCTAAAGAGCATGAATTGGAACATCAGTTCTCTGCTGAAGCTATTCTGTTCCATTCTGTGCTTGCTTCATGAACTGTTCCAGGTCCTTAAAGAGCAATCAATGAGCCTACTTCAACCTATCATGTTGAAGCCTGAGTCCTTTTTCGTAAAAGGAAAAATTACTTTTTAAAGATCTATCTTGTCTTTGAGGAAAGGAAAAATCGATCATTTCTACTTCCAATTTACTTCATGTGACAACTTATCTCTGCAGGGTTAGTAGCTGATTAGACTAATATGACACATAAAACTTATTGCTAATTAATTTTTAACCCAGTCTTCAGTGGAGAACTTTGACAATTGTTACAAATGTGTTAGAACTCAAATGTTGTTCTAGAACACCATTCAAAATCAAGATTAATGAGTATGTTATTTGTAGCTCATCGTCATTAAGAATTTCATTTTGTGAAAGTTATTTCACCCTCAAATTCACCCAATACAAGATACAGTAGTCATTTGGCTTTGCAGTGTTGATTATGTATTTTTTTCTGCAGTTATTTCATAATTGCTTCTGGGTTCAATTCCACAATTTTTTACTTATGCCATGCTTCCTTGGCTTAATTCCCCATTCTGTCTCCATGGATCACAGTGTTTAATAAAACTTCAGAGGAGAGAAAGTCTTACTACCAGATTTTCCACTTAAACTAAAGATTAAGTCAAGTTTAAATAGAAAATTTCTTAATCAAAGTTGTCAGCTTACATATGGTCACTAGGTTTAATGTAGTCAAGTGCATCTATAGGAAATGGAAATAACAAATTTAGGGTTCAGTTACATATCTGGAAAACAGTTTGGATCATAGACAATTCCTATTTCCTTCATGGAACTGAAAATAGTACTGAAGAAGAAGGGAATGGGGGAAGGAGAGGGAGGAGGGGGAGGAAGAGGAAGAAGATGGAAAGAGGAAGAAGAAGAAAGAGGAGAAGAAAAAAAATAAGAACTATTTTTACTATCTTTTAGTGAGTATTAATTATAGCACCATTGTGCTAAGTGTTTTAATTTAAGGTGGGATTTGAGGAACTATAGCTATTCACACTTTACGGTAGGTCAGAGAGATGAAATATTTTATCCCAGATCATACAGCCTTCAAGTTGTTTAAAGTAGAAATTCACACCAGACTCATCTCCCTTCAAAGTCTGCATTCCTAATCATTCTGTAATACTACTTACAAATGATTATGATGCTTTTATCTAATGATAAATAACTCTGGAACTCAAGGAGCCCTTAAACTCATAAGTCTGTAATGAACCCCCTTTAAGAGCTTCTCTGAATGTAGTTTCTCCCAGGATAGAGGATTAAACTAAGTTGCTTGTACAATAAGATAAGTATATCTGGCCAGGCACTATTGTTAGGGTTCTCCAGGTTGACTAACTTGGAAATTACTCTTTGGGACTCTCCCTGAGTAAAAATCATTAGGCTAAACCTTAGATTCCATCCTCACAACTTCTGTTTTCTGTACATTGAACCCCTGGTCGATTCATTATCTAAGGGATCAGACTGCCTTTGTAGTTTGGTCATCCAGGAGGGCCATGTGCCTTTGCAACTATGCCCTCCTGACATTCCAAGCCAAGGTAAAGAAGACAGGGCTCTATCTGGTAACATTATGGTAGTAAATTATGCAACATCTCAATATTGACATAAACTTTATAAAGATGTATTCTTTGTCCACATTCCAGTATCTTCCCTAAAGATCCAGCTCCTTTTACCCACCTAAACAAGCTACATCCAATAAATAACAGCTGAGTCATTTTCAGGGTAAATAACAACTATAAGCCTTATAATACATTGTCACTTATTCTTGAACAACAGTCATAGGTCCCATTATTTCCTGGTGAGCTCTAACCCTGTTAGAGTTTATAAAAGCTACCTCTAAAGTAAGGTACATGCATGTAATATAGGGACCGTGCAAAATGACCCGTGGAGTAGTGAAAAGAATATATTAGGGCCTCTCATTATATGTTTTTTCACCTCATTATTTAAAGCTTTTATTTTGGGGTATGTCTTATAAAGTAAATAATATGCAGATATAGTGGTACATTTATATTATCATATATAAATAAATATACAAGTACTAGAAATTTGCACTGAAAAATATTTGAGGACTCCTGGTCTATAATATTATTAAGCTGAAGAAATTTTAGGTGGAAAGCATATGACCATTATTATAATAGTATAAATCCATATGTATGGATACACTAATTATCCAAAATTATGTAAATCCTATATTGTAAAGAGGGGCCAAGACTCCTGATGCTATATATTAGTAATCAATAAGTAAAAACAAAATCTCTGAAGATAAGTCATTCAAGGCTGTCTTTTGGGACAAGGGAAAATACAGAATGAGGTTTCCCATCTAAATCCCTTTAATTATGAGGGAATAAGCAAGGGAGTGGAAAAGTCATGTTAAATCTCACAATCATATTTCCCAGCAAGTGCTTCTGAGCATTGCTAGCTATTCTAGATAGGGGGTTGTTAAACACATTTTTTTTTCCACAAGGAGTCTTCTTGGAGCTCTTAAGAGGAGCTGATAATATGTGTTGGGAATCTCTAGAATCTGAAAATATTGTGCATACTACTTTGACCATGGTATTATGCCTTTGAGAAGCATTTTGTGAGATTGGTCTGCCATTAAATGTACTTGGAAAATGTGGGCTAAAATAGTTGTTTTCTCTGAAGTTTTTTGCCCAGAATCCAAACTTTTACCCCTTAAGTTAGTGTTCATCTCACTTCAAGCTCATTCCACTTTCATGTAGGCCTTATCAGCATTCAGGATACTCTTTCTCTTTCCTCTTCCTTCTTTCCTCTTCTCTTCATTCCTCTTATATTCAATAGAAATGTATTAAGTACTTTCTATTTATCCAGTACTGTGCTAACTATAGAAAGAAATTGTGAACCCACGTGGCCTTTGTCCTAATTGGATTCAATTCAATTAGAGAGATAAACATTATATATATAATTATTCACAAATGGTATACATGAGAAGATCTAAGTAGGCGACACAGGAATACTGGGTAAATTTGGTGAGTTAGGGGGCCATCCATGAAGAAGTGATGTTTCTGCTGAGACAGGAAGGAAGAGTTGTAAATGGAGACGTGAAGAGCAAGAGATTCTGAAAAAAAGCAAGTATGCAAATGCTCTGAGATGGTAGAGATTTAGTTATAGACACCATTAGATAGAAGAACAGTGTGACCAGACAGAGTGGGTGAGGGAGAGCGCCAGATGGAATGAGGTGCAAATGCAATAGAAACTAGATTACACAGGGCCTTGAAGTCTATACCAAAGCTTTCAGGTTTTAATTAAAAGCAATTGGAAATTATGAAAAGGCTTTAAGTAGGGAGTTACAGGGTCAGAGTTCCCTCTGAAATGATCACTCTGGGTATTGTGTGGATAACAAATTGGAAGGAGATCAAAAAACAGAAACAAAAGGCATTTCCATACCCACCTAGATAAACCCCACACAGAGGTAGTCAAGCATCTATGACAAGTGCTTGGTACATGGTGTAAACCTCATAATTTATTGCTGAACAAAGGAATTAAGATATTCATCCAATTAAGACCTTATTTCAGGCAAGAGGCATCAGTATGTTGGACTAGAAGTTGACAGTGTAGAGAATCTCAGACATATGATAGAGATGCTTGGTTGGGGAAGAAACAGGACTTTGTGTTATTGGATGGGAAAGAAGAGCTACTGCTTGGAAGAAATTCATTACAGTTATTCTCAGCACAATTTTTCTGATTGATGAGTGGCTTGATCTACCACTGCTGAAATATGTTCATTTCATTGTGAGACAATCTTTAGTCAATTATAAGATATTAACCAGACATGGACAATGCACATATTTTGGAAGTACAACTTCTAGGACCTCAAGTGCATCTCAAATGATAGGCATCTGTCTATTTAGCTTATGAACCTGAATAGCCATGTTCAATCACTTTTTGATTCACAGCTCATTTGAACTTGGAATGTGTCAAAATTATAACAAACAACCATAAACTCTAAGTATTTTACTTATTATTTCAAATCTATATAGTTTTTTCAGATTTTTATTTTTTCCTTTGATTTTATTTCTTATTTTTAACTTTATTGAGGTATGATTGACAAAGAAAAATTGCATATATTTAGGTTGTATAGTGTGATTTTTCAAAGATGTGCCATGTCATGATTTAATATATGTATGCATCGTGAAAATTACTATAAGGAGTGACACATATGCTTTGGATATTAACCCCTTATCAGATACATTATTTGTAAATACTGTCTCCCATTCCATAGATTGCCATTTCATTTCATTGATTGTTCCCTTTGCTGACCAGAGCTTTTTAGTTTGATATAGTCCTACTTGTTTATTGTTTCTTTTGTTGCTTGTGCTTTTGGTGTCATATCTAAAAAAATCATTGCCAAGATCAATGTCAAGGAGCTTTTCCCCCTCTGCTTTTAGGAGTTTTACAGTTTCAAGTCTTACATTTAAGTCTTTAACTTATTTTGAGCTAACATTTATAAATGGTGTAAGGTAAGAGTCCATTTTTATTCTTTTGCATGTAGATATCCAGCTTTCCTAACACCACTTTTATTGTTTATTTACTTTTGAGAGAGAGACAGAGAGACAGAGAGTGAGCAGGGGAGGGGCAGAGAGAGGGAGACACAGGATCTGAAGCAGGCTCCAGGCTCCGAGCTATTAACACAGAGCCCAAGGAGGGGCTTGAACTCATTGAACTGCAGGAGCATGAAGCATGACCTGAGCCAAAGTCCAAAGCTTAACCAACTGAGCCACCCACGCGTCCCCTAACATAATTTTTGAAGAGACCATCATTTCCCCATTGTGTATTCTTGGCTGCCTTGTCAAAGGTTAGATGATTGTATATACATGGGTTTGTTTCTGGGCTGTATTCTCTTCCATTGGTCTCTGTATCTGTTTTTGGGCCAATATAGTACTGTTTTGGTTATGGTAGTTGTTTTAAAAAAAATTTTTATTTATTTTGAGAGGGGGGTGAAGAGAGAGAGGGAGACAGAAAATCCCAAGCAGGCTCTGCGCTGTTAGCACAGAGCCCCATGTGGGGCTCAAATTCATGAACTGTGAGATCATGACCTGAGCTAAAATCAAGAGTTCGATGCTTAAGCAATGGAGTCACCCACGTGCCCCTTGGTTACTGAAGTTTTATAGTATGGTTTGAAATCAGGAAGCGTTATGCCTCTAGTTTTGTTCTTTTTCTCAAGATTGCTGTGGCTATTGAAGGTATTTCGTGATTTCATATGAATTTTAGGATTTTTTTCTATTTCTTTGTTAAATGCCATTGGAATTATTATGAGGATTTGGTTGAATCTATAGATTTGGTAATATGGACATTTAAATAATAGTAATTCTTCCAAAGCATGAATATAGGATATATCTTTCCATTAATTTTTGTTTTGCTCAATTTCTTTTAGCAGTGTTTTATAGTTTCAGTGTACAGATGTTTCACCTTCTTGGTTAAGTTTATTCCTAAGTATCTTATTGTTTTTGATGCTATTATAAATGGGATTGTTTCATTAACTTCTTTTTTGGATAGTTCATTACTAGTGTATCAAACTGCAATTGATTTTTGCGTATTGATTTTGAATCGTGCAACTTAGCTGAATTTATTTGTTATTTCTAATATTTTTTGTGGAGTTTTTAAGGTTTTCTATATGTAAGATCATGTCATGTGCAAACAAAGGTAATTTAACTTCTTCCTTCCTAATTTGGAAAATCGAAGTAGTTTTGAAGAGTCACCAAATACTATTTCTAATACATGTGTTATAATCCATTCGATTATAGGCAAGAAATAAATAAAAATTTAAATGACATTTCAAAGAAAAATGAGGAAAGTGTCAGTTATGCGCTGAATTGTGCCCTTCCCCAATATTCATATGTTGAAATCCTAAACCCCAGTACCTTCTAATGTGATCTTATTCGGAGATAGACCTATAAAGAGATAATGAAATTAAAATGAGGCCATTAATGTGGACCCATACTGAAAATTCATAAGCGGAAATTTTGGATAGACACATATACAGGGAGAACAGCATGTGAACATAAAAATGGCCAACTATAAGATACAGACAGAGGCCTGGAGCAGACCTTCCCTCACCGACTTGTGAAGGAACCAATTCTCCCAACACCTTGATAGCTGACTTTGAGCCTCCAGAACTGTGAGTCAATAAATTTCAAACAGTTTTCAATTTTGCCACAGCAGCCCTAACAAATGGGTGTGGTATTTATAATGGCAACTTTGTTCCGACTTTATACATGCTACTTGTGTTTCTTCCTCTGGTTGAATCTGTCAAATTTAACAACACATGCTAGCTGCTAATGAGTACAGTGAAAGCTCTGTTTTGCTTACAAAGATACACAAATTGTATTTTAAATGATATTTTAAAGTTAGAAAAGTATGGCAAGCAGGAACAGCAATCACAGGTTAGCCAAGGCCTATTTCTGACTCTTTATTATTGTTAGAAATATTTTAAAAAAAAAGAACAATGAGTACTTTTTTATATTGAGAAGATAGTTGCTTATGTGGTTGTTCAGAATAAATACTGTTGGCAAGGTCACTTGAGCATTAGTTTGAGATGATGCAAATACCATATGCATTTTCAGCATTCTGCTTTTTCTCAAACAGGTTTTCTCCTATTTAGCTATAAATACACCTGCTTCATTTTTTTTCAGAAAGGAACCATTCTCTTCACTGCGACTGAGTGACAACTTTTAAACGTGTTTAAACATTTAATGGCTGAAATGACATAAATAACCATTTTAATTAAGTTCTCATATTTTCTTCAGAATTAGAGGACATAAAATTTAAATAATAGTGATATACAAGGATTTACGGGTTACCGTGAATGTTATGTTTTTTAAATGCTTCAAAGTCTAACATAACACATATCATATATGTATTTATCCTCAATGTTTTTCCTTAATCAGAAGGTCCATTATGTCAAAGAAACTTTAAGACTTTATACCTTAATTTTAAAACTAATTGTCGATGCAGACACTACAGAAAGTTAGATCCAAAGTTATAATTCTTCACTTTTTCATATATTGATATAATTGTTTTCTTTTCATAATTTTCAGGAACTAGAACTCAGAAAAATTCTGTCACGCCAACACATATTTATAAACTGCCTAGAATAACAGTACAAATGCTGGAGATTGCTAACAAAATTGAAGATGCAACTCTTGTTCTAATAGACAAAACAGTTTTAGAGGATAAGTAAATTAAATCTGTGTTAAAAGAAAAAAAGGTGTTTGTGTGTGTGTGTGTGTGTGTGTGTGTGTTCATGTGCTAAAAGAATAGCTGGGGGAAACACAAAAGCCATGGTGAGTACATTTTAAGTGAAGATAATAGTACTTGCCCCATTACAATGTAGATCTGATGTTGATGAGACTTGAGTTACATTAGAATATGTGTGTGGAAAGAGATTACTGCAGGCTTCAGATGCTATTAATGAAGTTGTACCTGAGGCTGATAAATAATAGGGGACTTATTACAGAGGACATAGAGTTGGACAGCCTGCCTTCCCATGCTGGCTGGATGATTTAGTACTCATTGTACTCCATGCTCTTGCCTTGCTTGATTTTTTATAGCATGCATCATTCCACCAGATATTGTTAGAAGACCATTTGCTTGAATTGTTTTCTTAAAATGTTTAAATTTCGAATAGTCTGTTCCCCAAGCAAAATGCCCTGCTTTCAGGACAAATTTTGCTTTGCTCAGGAGCGCCTGGGTGGCTCAATTAGTTAACTGTCCTACTTTGGCTCAGGTCATGACCTCACAGTTCGTGTATTTGAGGCCCACATCGGGCTCTGAGCTGACAGCCCAGAGCCTGGATCCTGCTTCAGATTCTGTGTCTCCCTCTCTCCTTCTGCCCTTCCCTCGCTTGTGTGCTCTCTCTCTCTCTCTCAAAAATAAATAAACTTAAAAAAAGTTTTGCTTTGCTCAATGTTCCTTCTGTGATGTTTAGAATCATGCCTGGGACGTTATTAAAAACTCAATAAAAATGTATTGATACATTGAATGAATTAGTGATCTTGTGCAATTGCTTAATGTATCTCTAACTCACTTTCCTTATGTGGTTATGGTGATAATATGATGATATTAATAACAATAACAATAATAATAATAGTTACAACATAGTGGTTGTAAGGCTTATGATAGATCCACCTAGCCAGTGCTTTGCATATAATAAGTGCTCAATAAATTTAGACATTGATTTTATTACAGATTCTTGCATTGAAAACAACATGCTAACAGGAACCCTGTAGATTTCTTTTAGGATGCTGATAATTTGTAATTTGTCCAATAAAAAAGTAAAAAACTCAGAAGTATAATAAGTACATCAATCTTGTCCTCAATGAACAAAAAATTATTTGAAATTAGACTCAAATATAAATGTAGCAAATAGTGAAGACAAAGCATGAATTGTGAGATCCAGCATATACCAAGGCACTTAGAAAATAAAACAAAAACAAAACAAAACAAAAAACAGTGACATCAAGGGCAAGAGATAGGTAAAGCTTCCAGAAAGACTGTGGGAAAAGAAGGGATTTGAATTCGATACTGGAGAATAGGCCTGATCTGAGTCCATGAAGAAGAATATCTCATGGGAGAGGAAAAAGGCAACACATTCAGCTGGAGTACTGGGTTGTAAAGGCAAGGAAAATGTTGATTGGGGTGGGGGGGAGGTGAGCATTAGGAGAGGAATAAACTTGCCGTATGCAGGATAACAAGTCCTTGAATAAACATAAAGGACACTGTCTTAGCCCATTCCATAGACTAGATGGCCTCTAAACAACAGAAATTCATTTTCTCACAATTCTGGAGGCTGGGAGGTCTGTGACAAAGGCACCAGCAGATTCAGTGTCCTGTGAGAACACCTTCCTGGTTCATTTTTTTTTTTTTTTTTCAACGTTTATTTATTTTTGGGACAGAGAGAGACAGAGCATGAACGGGGAGGGGCAGAGAGAGAGGGAGACACAGAATTGGAAACAGGCTCCAGGCTCTGAGCCATCAGCCCAGAGCCTGACGCGGGGCTCGAACTCACGGACCGCGAGATCGTGACCTGGCTGAAGTCGGACGCTTAACCGACTCCGCCACCCAGGCGCCCCCTTCCTGGTTCAAAGATAGCCATCTTCTCACTGCGTCCTCACATGGTGGAGGAGGTGGGGAGACTCTCTGGGGTCTCTTTTACAAGGGCACAAACCCCATTCGTGAGGACTCTGCCCTCAAGGTCTAATCACCTTCCTAAGGCCCCACCTCCAAATATATCACATTGGAGACTGTTTCAACATAACAATTTTGTGGGGCACAAACATTTGGTCTATAGTAAACGATAAAAGTCAGGCAGAGAGCTTAATTTTGACGTAACAATAAAGAGGTAAATACTGCTGAAATATTTTTGTTTATATTTGTGCAATAAAGTACCATGGAGTCATCCAAGGAGGATTGGAATTAAGTAAAGAGCTGAGAATAAAGAAACTAGGTGGGAGACTATTTTGATGTCCTCTACCCCATCTTCTATTTCCCATTCTTGTCTTAGTTTTAGTTTTTGTTTTAACCAGCATGATAACTTTAAGATACAGATATGATTATGCACTTGTCTGCTCAAATTCTGATCATCTCTGCATCTTCAGGGTCAAGTATAAACTTTTTAGCAAGTTATTCAAAGTCCATAGTAAAGCAGGCCCAACAACTTTCCAGTCTCATCTCCTAACATTCCTTCTAAACACAACAAGTTGTATGAATCCTTATCCTACCTCACAGACACACCAAACCTTTTGCCATTTATTTAAATAAGTTATTAATATTTATAGCATAGAATACCATTCATTTTGTCATATGCCTCATGTGACTTTCAACTCATCCTTCAAAACCCACCTCAAATGTTGTTTCTTTTTAAGCGTTTTCTAATACTGTCATATCACCATGTCTCTTTGGAACCTTTCTTCCATAGCAACCTATATATCTTGCACTTGTAGCATTGGACTTATTTAAATTCTGTGTTTATATTCCTACTTCTCATGTTAAATTATGAGTTTCCTGAAGGTCAAGTAACTTTGTATCTATGCCTACTACTGTAGTGGAATATTCTACAGATTTAATAAGCCGTTGATGCATGATATATAGAATTTCACGATCAAGCAGAAAGCAAATGTACACAAGGCACCGGAAAAAAACTTACATTTTAAACTGAAAAACAGTGTTGCTACGTAGAGCATGAAGATCATTGGTAAATGGAACTGACTTAGGGTAGATGGTAAGTTTAGTGTTCACTTGATAAGTTGGATATATCAGAATTGTATTTGAGAGAATATATTCTGGTAATCTTGATACTACAAAGATGGCTTTTGAGCTGGGAGAGATAAACACGTTGGGCAGGCATATTTTTAAAGACAACTGAAAAAGAGAGACAAAGCGGGGACTCTAATAGAATGAATATGGAGGGAAATGAACATTTGATTGAAACCTGGGCTTTGTGACATGGGAGCAGTGAAACCACTGGTTTAGCAAACAGTGACCAGGAGAGTATCTGAGAGGTGAGAGGAGAGAAAGTGAGTGGCACAGAGGACCTGGGCCAGAACACATGTGAGAAGATAATGATCAACACTATCGAATGTGTCTGAAATGTCAAGGGAGCTGAATCTGAGAAATAATCAGAAGAGAGTAATTGCAAATTTGAGAGAAGGAGATTTAAGCAGCATGATTGCTGTAGAGGATGTGAATTCCAGGTAACAAAGAACGTTGTTGCACAGAAATTGCAATTTTCATAAGTGGGTTTCAGTCACGTATACAACTTCAAAAACAGGAGAAAAGAAGGTTGCTAAGTGTGAGTCTCTGATTTGAAGTGTGTTTTTTGTTTTTGTTTGTTTTGTTTTGTTTTGTTTTTGGGAGATACTACTGTAGTTCTAAAGACTAAACTTGTAACTTCAAGTTCTGTTATGGGAAAAATAAAACATATTTGGAATTGGGGAACTTCCAAAATGAAATTTTCATTCATCATCAGTCACTTCTGAAGAATTCAGAGTTAAGAATTCCTTTCATAAACCTTGATTTTCTTGTGGATAACTCTACCCTTGGACACATTTTCCTACGTATAATTTCTGAAAGAGTTAGACTTTGTAGGTAAGTTCTTCAGATGTGTTGAGAGCAGCATTTCCCAAAATGTGTTCCAAGGAACACCAGTGCCACAGCTGTTAGTAGGGATTAAACGGAAAGAAGTTACCCTACTCAAATGTGTTTTTGAAATGCAAATTAGAACAAACTCAAACAACTTTCTTTACTGCAGGATTCTTCAGAACCTTGACTATGTATACTGTATATATTGAAGAAGTATTCATAATTGTGGTTGTTTTCCAATATTTTGAGTAGTAAACATTTGTTATGAAACTCACTTTAGGGCATACTTCCCTAGACATATTTTATCCAGTATTATCCAACTTCTTTTTCCTCAACCTAAATGTTGCATCTTATCTATATGTTGCATAATGTAGTATAAAATAAAACCCACTCAGTAATAATAATAAGAAAAATATATACTTAAATCAACTGCAAGCCCTCCATCCCTTCTTCTTTTCTTTCTTCCTTCCTTCCTCGATATGTTCCCTCTAATCAGGTGATTGTTTCAATGGACTTTTCAGTTCTATTTAAAATAAAGATCTTGTATCCGTGAATTGGATTTCAATTAATAACTATATATGGAAAAAATATGAAATAATCTCAGGAGACAACAGAATCTTTGGGACTGAGATATCTAAATCCTCATTTACAGTTTGCAATTTCTAGAATTGTAGGGTTCTAAGGGGCACCTGGGTGCCTCAGTTGATTAAGCATCTGACTTTGGCTCAGGTCATGATCTCGCCATTCATGAGTTGGAGCCCCGTGTCGGGCTCTGTGCTGACAGCTCAGAGCCTGGAGCCTGCTTTGGATTCTGTCTCTCTCTCTTCCCCTCCTCCACCTGCACTCTGTCTCTGTGTCTCTCAAAAATAAAATAGAATTCTAGGGTTCTAAATTTCTTTGAAAATATATGAGGGTTTGAGGTGCTGGCATGCATCAAATTCTTTAGTAAAGCAAGCATATTGAATATGCTTTTAACTTTAATACTAAACTTCACTGTGATGCCTCACAGCTCTTTAATCAGATCTGGATTGCAGTAGATCTCATCAAGGGGATTCATGAGGAGGGCATATGTCCTCAGCGAATGTGTAGGATACTCTGCGTTCTATCACCACCACCCACCTTCATTTATGTTCTGGAAAAAGACACTCTACCAAATGTTTCCAATTTTTACTCCGCTTTAGTCCCATACAGATACCTCCCAGGAATGTTCTTATCTCATACACTGCGACTTCTTTGTTGCTCTATTTTGTTCCTCTACTCTTCACTGAAATTGTATACTTAGCCCCTCCCATTCCAGGACAGCTCTGGATATATGTTCCCCTCGGTTAAACCTCTCACCCCTTCTCCTGTTTCTGTAGACAGTTGCCTTAGTGCCCAGAGGCTATCACCTTGTTTCAAACTGAACTTGCTTATGTCTCCCCTGGTTTTGATTTACAGCTTTTACCTACCTCTCCGTGCTTTTTCTGGGACATGTTTAGACTCCCTACATTTTTTTTAAGCCACTACAAAAAAACATAGGCATTATCTATTTGAATTATTAAGATTGTTTTTATTAAACCATTCTTTTTGTGAAACGTACCTTTCCAAATCCCAAGGGAAATCAAACTCTTGGAATTATGCATTCCTGTGGTCTGAAATTCTTGATATACTGGTGCAGCCCAATGCTGGAATGCTTGGTCAGAGATTCTGAGTACCTTCTCTGTGTTGTGATGAAAATTAACCATGCTCATGTGACACCTTCTCCGTAAAGCCCTTTCTCTAAAAATCCCTGTGCTTCTTCCTTGCTCCTGTTGTCTTCCCCAGAAACAAAAAAGAATGAACATCTCCTTCTCTAAATGGACAGTTACTTCAGATAGAGTTACTTAGATTAACGTCACAGGATGACTGAAAATGCCTATTCCACAAACATAAAGTACTCTTAGTGATTGAGATATAAAAGAGTCAGCTTTAAGTGTTTCATTAAAATCACTGCAAATATTATGCATAACAATTTACATAGAACTCATGAAGCTGCTTGTTTAATAAATGAGGTTCATCTCTAGTAAATGGCTTGGTGCAACCAAAGTGGCTCTAATCAAATTGGGGACAGATGAGTTCTGTAGATGTAGCTTATTTCATTAATTTACTACTGTTTAGAGTTCACAGTCAATGGCCAATTGATATTATTTGTGACAACACTAAATAAAATAAGTAAAGGAAAATAAGTTGCGTGATGTATTGCAGAGATAAATCACACCCCGGCATGTGGGGAGATGAAACCCTCCAGCAGAAGCACTTAGCACACTTCATTTGATTCCCATTCGTCAGCCTCGGTGCCAGTGGCTCAAAAAGAATGCAAAGGTAAATGAACACCAAAATATGATTTACAGCACTGGAAAACAGTCCTACCCAAATAAATCAAGGTTCCACTTCATTTCAGCCATTGGTTTATTCATAATACAGGGCTTTTACAATCAAGCCCCACAATCGTAAACAAACCCCAACAAAATACACACCTGCACAAAAAGATAGGCATGATACTCTGTGCACAGAGTACTAAAAAGATTTTAAAAAAATAGTGGCAACTATTTGGTGGGTCAAGAAGGGAAATGGGCAGCACATTTTTAAAAATTTTGCTAGGTTGAGCAACAATCTTGTGTTCTGCTCACAGCATTAGGACAGGAGAAGCCACATCGACTTTCAGAATATGTAGATTGAAAATGTTTAACCAGACTGTATTTATATATGTAGTTTTTTGAAAACTCCTGGAAAGGCTACTGTGAAAGTCTGTTCTCTAAGAGTTTAAGAATCGAGCTAGGGCTGAGATAAAAGGGGAAGGAGAGGGATAAGCAAGGGGGAAGCGAATCTATTAAATTGGGTCTTCTATCAAATGACTTCAGGAATTTTCATTCTAAGCTTCATAGATTATAAATGCCATCTTAGTACAGGAGAACTTTTCCACCTGATACAAACCAAAGTTAATAAAGGACAAAACTGAAGGGTTTTCGTCACAAACATCTTTCTCTTTTGTCAATATAGGTGGCTGCACCACCCCAATCTAAGTTTACATTGATTTCTTTTTAATTAATAATAAGCTCAAAGTAAGGAAGGATATGTTCAATTGACAACAAATAAAAAGAAAACCTTACGATGGTACAATTTTATTCACTTATTTATTTATTTTTAAGTTTATTTATTTTCAGAGAGACAGACAGCACGAGTTGGGGAGGGGCAGAGAGAGAGGGAGAGAGAGAATCCCAAGCAGGCTCCACACTGTCAGTGCCAAGCTGGATGCGGGGCTTGAACTCACAAAACCGAGATCAGAACCTGAGCTGAAACCAAGAGTTGGAGGCTTAACCTACTGAGCCATCCAGGTGCCCCAAGATGGTACAATTTTAGAACCAGAGGGGTCTTGTAAGATCATTTACGAGCCCAGTTACCAAATTCAAGAAAAAAACGAAAATAAAGGATCCCAGGAGGAAAAATGAATGAGTTAGCCAAGGTCACACCATGGATTAGTAACACAGCCAGACTGTAACTGGGTTACTGGTTCCATACTAGGTGAATTCTGTTAGGTTCACCCAGATCAGGACTGATTATGAAACAACTTTAAAATATTGGAAAAGTTTAAGTAAGCCTATACTGAAATCTTCATATTCCACAGGCTTAATTATGATATGCAGTGAAAATACAGAGAAATGTTCTGTGTGTGCATGTATGTGTATTATGAACATTTTTATACATAAGTGTGTATCATGGAATTTTTAAGTATTCTGTTTTTCTTATAAGACCACTGCAATGTTTTACTTGCCTTTATTATACTCAAACAATTGTCCCAGGAAGCATTTAGTGTGGTTTCCAACCTTGAATTGACCTCACTATGATTATTTTAAGCATTGTTGTACTTAAATGGCTTTTGTTTCCCCTCCTTCTTAATTGTATCTTGAGACAGAGACAATGGACTAATTGTTCTTACTTACTGCCAACTCCCCAAAGGTTATGCATGGACTGTGATGCCTCTAACAAACTGCAAAGCAACTGCCTTGAGAAACATTGAAAGCCAAGTATAAAGTGTCTAGATATATAGATATAGATATACATATAGATATAGATATAGATATAGATATAGATATAGATATAGATATTTAGATATAGATATAGATATAGATATAGATATAGATATAGATATAGATATATACATGACATGTATACATGAGACATCTTTCCTCGGAAATAGCATGTGTGGTGTTTCCCCCCACTATTTGTACTGCAGAGAGTGCTTATGTTATTGAAAGTTAATATTTTATCCCTAGTTGCAGAGGTATTACAAATTACTGAACCTATACAACCATGCTGCCTGAAGTTAAGATTATACATTGCTGAGGTTTAAATAGGTGTTTGCCTAAGAGCAGCATTCTCTATAGAAAACAAGTTTTCAGAAGGAAAGCAGAAACAGTTGGGTTTTCATTCTATTACCATTGAAATTGCACTTCTTTTTGTTAATGATTGAATAAATCAGAATTTCAGTGGTGTATTCTCAGCATTTTCTCCTATTTATTCCATCTGTTACGGAAAGCACCGGCATCTTGAGAAATAACCCACTTTATAGTCAAAAAAGTATAGTCTGCAAATTTAAGCTGTTTATTGTGGGATAAGAATAACCATAAAACAAACAAGCTCTCCTTGAATATTTGTGCCCCTGGTTGGAGAGCTCTTCCATACCCTTGAAGGGTTTTGGCTATAAAACACCCTGAAAAACAATTTCTCACAGTCCTAGCTCACATGTAGGAAGCTGTTTCCCTCATTCTTATTAGCTTGACTACAGGTTTGCCTGGGGATTAAATAAACTAGCTCACTTCCAAAACCCCTTTCAGGGAGAAAGGTCTCTCCTGCCTTTTGTAGCTTTCAGTACTAGCCCTTGACATCCAGGCAGGGGGTTTTACTTGGCCGGAACTGAACACAGAAATAAAACCCCAAAGAACATGAAGGCTTCCTGTGGCACAGCTGGGAAATAAGATTCTGCACCATTCCCCTGGTTCATGTTTTCCCTACCTGTTACAAGCCATTTATTTTTATAACACCTTTAATGAAAGTGACCTATCGAAAGAGTTTTGATCTGGGCTGTGGCGCACTAAGGAAGGAAAAAAGCACTCGAAATTATAGTGGTTTAAGTAACTATCAAGTAAATAAAAGGAATAAGAGAAATAAGTTTTCACAAGGAAAGGTAAGTTATTAAAAAAAAAGATTCTAAGCAAAATAATAGAATGCACAAGAGGAAGAAAATCTAACTGAGCATTCTTTCCAACTGTAATTGATTCAACAAATATGCATTCAACACAAGCCACCTGCAAGCTTCACTTATACTTCGGTCTTTTCAGCATCCGAATGCTACCATTGCTATGAATATCTGTGCTTTGAACTTTATGTTTCTGTAACAAGAAATTCCATTCACCTATGTTAAATATTTTCCCCAAATTTACAATCATCAAACATGCTAGAGTTTTGAATGACAGACAGGCTAGCATAACAAATTCTTTTCTTTCTTATATTTATCTGATACTAGAGCTGGAGGGAGATTTCTAAGTTTTCCTTCCAAACATGGTTGTAGAACTTTTCCTTGTTTGGCAAGGGAATGGAATTTACCATCAGTGGGGAAAATTCTGAAGTCAAGCTGTGAAATTGAACAAAATTTTCATCAGCAAAAATTGAGTTTGAAAAACACGTGTTTCCCCTTTGGTAACGGGAGGATGCGAGGTAGATAGGAAGCAGGATTGGAGAATTTAAGCCTTCATGATTCTTTCCTGTGTAACTCTTCGGCAGCAAGGAAAAGAAAGGAGAGGAATGCCAGCTGCAATGCCCAAAGCAAAATCTTTATGAGAGTGAGTGATAGAACTCAGAGAAGCAAACCAGGTGTCCACCTCCTTGATCTTAACACACAACATTTGTATACACAACAGAAAAGGAAAGACAAGCCAAGAAAGGACAGCTCACTGGGGAAAATGGAGAAAGAAAGTAATGAGTCAAGAATCTTAAGAGGCTGCTGAGCCTTGTGGTGTGTTCATACAGGCATGTTGAACAATAAGTCCAAGATCATAGTCTCAGAAAGGAAATAGCATAATTGGCTATTTCCTCAAGTCACATAAGCACAGCCCAAAGGATGCATTTTGGGGGATAACAACAGCTTAAGTTTTTATAGCACTTTACATTATCTTATTTGATCTTAACTCATCCACCTAACAAGATTGTAAGATACGTTGTAACAACTCAAGAACTTAATGCTCAGAGAGGTTAAATCATTTTCCCATGGGCCAGA
The DNA here is from genome assembly GCF_018350155.1 of Leopardus geoffroyi. Taxonomy (NCBI): domain Eukaryota; kingdom Metazoa; phylum Chordata; class Mammalia; order Carnivora; family Felidae; genus Leopardus; species Leopardus geoffroyi. Next base: position 69,818,518 of record NC_059328.1, read on the forward strand.
ATTAGGCTGGCTATAATTTTTTTTATGCCACTGAACCAAGAAGAATTATACTAAAAAGTAAAATGTCACGGCCCCATCATTTTCCAGAAAGATAAACACGAAAGAATTGCCTAGCTTGCAACGTAGGACACATCTTTAGTAAGGATCCATATTAGGAACCTAGAATAAGATGTAGAAATTTATAATGAGTGTTCTTTCTAGTACTCATTCCCCTAGGGATCAGTTCAGTGGTACTTGTTATATAAATATACAGTAACTTTTGGGGCACCTGGGTGGCTCAGTCAGTTAAGTGGCCGACTTCGGCTCAGGTCATGATCTCATGGTAATTTCGTGAGTTCCAGCGCTGCCTCAGGCTTCTGTGCTGACAGCTCAGAGCCTGGAGCCTGCTTCAGATTCTGTGTCTCCCTCTCTCTCTAACCCTCCCCCACTGGCACTTTAGTTTCTCTCAAAAATAAATAAACATTTAAAAAAATTAAATAGGCAGTAACTTTCATGTTACACTGCTCAAACGTATTTTTTGCGACTGTCCTTTTACCCCTGGGTGCTGACATTACATTGTAGATCTTAAACTCTTGTGTGAGAAAGAAAATCAACAATATCACCATCATTACCATAAAAAACATTTAGTGAGGCCCAATCTGTGCACCTGTTGTTGTTTTGCAAAGTGGGTTACCAGACGTGGTTCTCGTCCACTGGGATCTTAAAGACAAAGGAAGGCAACCTAAAGGACATACAGATAACTAAACAAGCAATGAGACTTGTACACTGGCACATATGTGCTAGCTCCAATTTGCATATGGAAATGTCGACTTTGTAGATTCAAGTTAATGATGTTTTGCTTTTGTCAATCCATTATGAGTTGTCAGCTATTAAAATCTGGCCCCAAGTGATGTCTTAGCGCAGCGACTTGCCTGATCCTGCTGTTCTGTTGTGTAGGTTAAGATATCAACTCTCCCACTGAGCTTTGGGGAATTCCTAGCTTGTAAAGACTGCATTCAGGGTCACTGATGTTTCAAGCAGCAGCTCAGCCAAACGTCAGTTTTTCCTTAAATCTTTAAAAAGTTAGTTTAACAACTAGTATACCAAATCATCTGCTACCTTCTTCTCATAAGGTAGACTTTGAAGAAACTTTGTGAATTGAAAATGAAGGTAAAAACAACTTCTGGTTTGAACTCTGATGAAAGACTGTAGACAAAATATAGCTCCCTATTTTTCGGTTTTGAGGAGACTTATTCTTACCCTAGAAAACTTCAAGTTATATTAAAAAGGTACTAGGCTTCATGGCATCATTTCATGCAAACATATAAACGGAGATAAGAAATGAGAAGATTGCCAGGCTTTACCTTGTGCAGTAGCTATTTCTCTCTCTCTCTCTGGCTTTCGATATAGTACCCCTACAAGACAATGGACTATGCTGTACACATACCTAATCTTGTTTCATATTCACAATTGTTAAAAAAAATATATTCACAATTGTTACATGGGATAGAAACTACTCTACCTCCTTTCCCCCACCATACTGATCAGGAGATTCTGAATTAGTTGATAGGCACCACACAATGAGTAAGAATTTGAGACAGTATTCATCTGACTCCACAATTCATCTGACTCCAAAGTCCATGTATCCAATCTCTAGCCATGCACTCTACAATAATTTTAAAAAATTTTTTTTAACGTTTATTTATTTTTGAGACAGAGAGAGACAGAGCATGAACAGGGGAGGGGCAGAGAGAGAGGGAGACACAGAATCCGAAGCAGGCTCCAGGCTCCGAGCCATCAGCCCAGAGCCCGACGCGGGGCTGGAACCCACGGACCGCGAGATCGTGACCTGAGCTGAAGTCGGACGCTTAACCGACTGAGCCACCCAGGCGCCCCTTCTACAATAACTTAAAAGAATGCATCTTTAAACATTTCTACAGATTTAAAAATTTTCCTTGTTTTCAACTCCTTTCCCTCAAAAGAAGTTGTGCCTCCTTGGGGAGACCTTGAATACTGAGTCCTGAAAGGGCAGAGTGTGTTAGACACCTGTCCCAGACCACATTAAATCCTCTCACTCTGATGATCTCTTTCTCCAGTCTCTGCTACAATGTCCAGTTGCACACAGGCCCTGAGCAGACTCATTCAGGTGAACCTGACAGTGTCTTGCTTAGACCCCATGAGGCTTCCCTGATGCTGCAGCATGGTTGCTCCCCAGTGTCTGTCATACATGTGCCAAGTGGGCAATGTGGGGAAGTTCATGTCCACAAAGTCCCACTTCACAACTGGAGAACAGGAGCCAATGGATAAAATGATCTCTCTTCTGTCTTCCAAGTGAAAAATTCTGAGACACATGTCATAAGTCTCCTTAGAAAATCTGGCAGGATGGAACACCATTTGCCCGTGGTGTTGGCCAATCCATTAATCCTTCATTTGGCTCTCCCTTCTTCCTTGTTTCCCTCCACTGTCTCTCACTCCTGATCTTAGGGATCATGTCTCTAATAAATAATCTACATGCAAACTCTTTTCTCAAGTCCTTCATTCCTTGCACTTCAAGCTATGACACAGGTATTATGTTTTATTTATAATTATATGCCCATTTCATAATCACACGTCTGACAAAGCATATAGCTTTGTCAATGAGGATAGAATTGACATTTTAGGTTTTGTTTTGTTTTGATATTGCTAAGAAGAGCATAGGCTAAAGTGAGTTAAGGAATTGTTATTTTTCCACAGTTGAGAAACTGTAATGATGCTTAGTTGTTGCCATGGATGTGTTGCCTTGGAGGCTGGGGAAGCCGGACAGGGTTGAATCCATTATGGCCATTTCTAGGGGTGTTAAGTGGGTATACACATCCAGGAAAAGTAACTTCTAATTCTCTTGATGCCAAGATCAGTGTAAATGACGCTATTGTCTTCTAATTGTAAAAGCCATATTCCTATTACTGAAATTTGTAATAGAATTTCTATCACTCATTCTTTTCCCCCTTAGCACAAAGTGAGCTCTCTAGTAAATTTCTTGCTTTTTCTGGTATGGATAATTATTTTTTAGTAACTGCATGGCGCATATTCTAAATTGAAATAGGCCTAGATTATTGGTCCATATCCAATTTGTCATCAGTCTTTAAAAATAGAATCATAATTAGGATTAATTAAAACAATTTAAGAAGATCTTGCAAGCCAAACACTGAAGAGCAGTTGAAATTGGACCCTTTCTCCCTGTTACTTCCTGATCAATGTTTCAACGCCTGTGGGCTTTCTGGCAATAACATGTTCTGGAGTGAAGGATTACAACTGGGCTCCCTTCAAGAGCAATAAATCCACTTAAAAATATGTAAATGTGTTTCACTTACCATTGACCTGGAGGTGAAAAGTTCTATATCAAATTACTAATAGCCTGAGATACCCATTCTCCTATTCTGATACTAATTAAAACGAGCTGAGAAATGAGCTATGTAAAATTGTTCATTTATATTACAATGAAAAAGTAAGAAAGATTTACTAAGTGTTACTTGTACATAAAGCTGAACTCTAAGAAAACAAGAAGAAGCAAGACTTCAATATTCCTTCTGAATTGTACGTTTTTCTGCATTTATCCTGTATTTACCCTTTAAAAAATTTTTCATTATTATAAGAACTTGTCACATTAAATTGACCCTTTGTTAAAGTCTTATAACTGGATTCCCTGAGACTTGGTTTCCATCATGTGTCTGCATGGCTAGAGTAGCCACCCTAATGGTGTAATACACTAAACTCCCATTTCCCCAAATTGGCAGTGGTCCATTATTGACCAGAGTAAGAAAACCCAAAGTTTTTATCCAAGCATTCTGGTTGCCTTGCCAAACATCTATCCTATAAGTATTTTGAACCTCTACGAGAAACAAGAATCTTTTACTAACAATACCATGCCTTCTAAGTACATTGTGTCATAATGACCAATCTCAATTCCTTTTATTTTCCTGGTTTACTAGAAACTCTGTGAGGCCAACAAACATCTTTTTCCTGTGGTTTTTTTTTTTTTTTTTTTTTTACATACCTGGGGCATCCAAACAATCTTTTATTAATTTAATGAGGAATTATATCTCAGGGTATTGTTTAGATGTTGTCCCATAAAACTTAACTTCATATACAGTGGATTTGATGAACAAATTTAACACATTTTAGATCTGGTTACTCTGAAAATCTACATTAACCAGGGTAATATGGACAAAGTATTGAATCCCATCTGACTCAAGGCCATGCATATGGTTGTGCAGGTGGTCTACTACAAAACTCTAGGAGTTTCAGTCACATTAGAGTTGATGTGAATGATGGCTCCTACCCCCGGGAGATGTACAGGACAACACTTGCCCAGCAATTCTTGGCAGGCCTGCTGACCTTTACTAACCTTGTAGATTTGGACAAGTTCCTTAATCTCCTCACTTATGAATAGGGAACAGCATGCCTCCTTAAAGGATTGTTAAAGATAAAATTACATTTTATTCCTTCCCAATACTGTTTACAATGATGAGTTTAGTTAGTGTATGACTTTCCCACTAGAATATAAACTCTTCATGAATATAGGGAATAAGTCTATTTTTGCTTATCACAGTAATACTCTTTTTTTTTTTTTTTTTTGGTTGCCTACCAGCTCTCAAATATGTATGTTAAAGAATGAGTAAATGAATGTATAAATTAAGTCATACAACGTACCTGGCACACAATTAGGACTAAAGAAATACTGGTGCCTTCTCTCACCTCCTGTCCATTGTTTATTAAAGATTGAAAAGTGTCCGACTTCAGCCAGGTCACGATCTCGCGGTCCGTGAGTTCGAGCCCCGCGTCGGGCTCTGGGCTGATGGCTCAGAGCCTGGAGCCTGTTTCCGATTCTGTGTCTCCCTCTCTCTCTGCCCCTCCCCCGTTCATGCTCTGTCTCTCTCTGTCCCAAAAATAAATAAACGTTGAAAAAAAAAATTTAAAAAAAATAAAGATTGAAAAGTGTCTTGGTAGATCACAACAGTACTGAAAATGCTTACTACATTTTCAACCTCTCTATATACTTTCTTAGAGTTCTGGAAAAATAGGAATATGGGGTCAAATATCTGAAAGATCAAAACAAGTTATACTAAGGCCTTCAAAACACTGTCTTTGGACTTAGTGATTAGATTTGATTTTAAGACCAAGCTCTTAATAGTGTAACTGAGCTAGTCTGAGTTCTATTGCAATTAATGACATGTGTCACCATTACCTGTCTCACAGGTTGATGTACGAATAAATATATTTTGCCACAGTGGCAGAAGTTTGCAAAGTGCGACCCCATAGAACTCCAAGGCCTTGTGCACTAAATCAAGGAATTGTACCACTAATAGTTTAGAAGGCTTATACTTCCCCTGCTTCACCCAAAAACAAAGCAAGGCAAAACACAACAGAAAAATATCAGTAAGACATACACACTAGTAGAATTTTTATATTTTTCCTCTCATAATTTTTTTATTCTTCTATTTTTGTTGCTTCTTATTACTTACCTACATAAATTTTAGGATGGTAACTAACACGTCATAAAATAATATATCTAGTTGCATAAAATCAGATATATTGGTGTCTTTACAACATAATAATTTTAATGTTTTTCTAGGTTTTCTTCCATCTCACCAAGCTGGGAAGCACTGCACTGCTAAAAATGAACTGTGTTTGTAATTGCAATGACAAACGCCCTTTATTTTTAATATACAAGTAGCCTGCATATTCAGTGAGAGAGCTCAGGAAGATTATTATCAGGTTGAAGAGACAACCCATATAAATAAAGACAAATAACTAACATAACAAGCAGTGATATTAAATATGACTAGAATTAGACAGTGCTCTGGGGGAAAGTGGCCAGGAAAGACACTCTAAGGATGGGTTTAAGTTGTGCTCTTTAGTTTGTTAAGAATTTAGAGGAGTGATGGAATGTAGTTCAGTTGAGGGGAACAGCACGAGCAAAGAAAAAAATCAGAAGATGAAACTTATAAGGCATGTCCTCATGATAGTGGATTGTTAATTTATAAAGAATCACCCTATACCAAACCCAATAAAAAAAGCATATTGGTAAATAGCATTTGAGAATATCTCTACACAATTTTAAATCATTGAATACTATTTTTTTTTCTGAAGATGTAGCATATACAAATCATGAAATCTTAGGGCACAAATCCTTAGTGACTGGCATTACTCTCTTCCGTTTTCTGATAATATCCTGATTTTCTCTGCTGTGTGCTTTGTATGTCTAACTGATCCCATTCAGAACTCAGCAGCAATCTCTAATTAAATTAAGCCAATTAACATACCTCTGGGCAACAGTGATTGGTTTAGGAGATAGACAACTCAGGTGAGGCCAATCAGGATCCCCTAAATTCCATGCCTTTTGATTGAGTTATTAAGGAAGGAGGTTTTCTCTTTCTTGCTGGATGTAAACCAGAAAGCATGTTACCTTGAAGCTTTGAAATGACAGAGGAAATGGGACCCATACTGAAGAAATGTCTAAAAGAAAGGGAAGAGAAAAAAAAAATGGGTCTGGTCATACCATTGAAACATAGGACCAAGCTTCTCTGACTACTCTTGAACTGTGCAATTATGTGAACTAAAAAAATTTGACCCACCTTTTTTTTTCTCCATTTTATGAAAAGCCTCTATTTTGAAGAACTATATCTTTCCCAGGCTTATGTCATATTTATACCAGGTATTATATTTTTGGTGTATATAGAGTGTTTTCTTTCTATTGTAAGTTTTGAAAAGGCAGTATCTTTTCTAAACTCATTTTTCTCTTCTTACCAGCAAACATTATGTCTTATTTATAAGACATTATAGTGATCCACTGATAAATTTAGGATAGTATGAAGACTAAAACTCAGACTTTGAAAGTGAAGGTTATTGGTTATAATTCTGCTTTTCCTATTTACCACTGTAATTTGGGTAAATTATCTGAGTTTTCTGAGCCTCAGTTTTATCAGTAAAATGAGGATAGTAGAACTAACTCCTTAAAGTTTTTGTGAAAAGTATATGCAATGGTGTATACAAAATGCTTTTAGGGGCACCTGCGTGGCTCAGTCGGTTAAGTATCTGATTTTGGTGCAGGTCATGATCTCGCAGTTTGTGGGTTCAAACCCTACGTTGGGCTCTGTGTTGATAGCTCAGAGCCTGGAGCTTGCCTCCGATTCCGTCTCCCTCTCTTTCTGCCTCTACCCCACTCGTGCTCTGTCTCTCTCGCTCTCAAAAAAATGAATTAACGTTAAAAAAATATTTAAAGAAATAAATAAAATAAAATAAAATAAAATAAAATGCTTTTAGCATGGTCTGGTAGAGGTAGGTTGTCTTTTTTTTTCCCATTATTAAATGACTTTAAAATGAGTGAATGTAATGAATGTATTACAAAATCTGGAAGTTAATGATGAGAAGAATTACTACCTTATACATTAAGTGATAAAAATGCTAAAACCTGAGAAAAATACCCAGTATATCTCCCATCTAAAGCAATCAGATGTAAGGACTTCAGCAATCCAGCAGAGACACAGCCCAAAAAATAATAACCAATGATAAATTTATTTAATATAATTTTATAAAATAATGTTAGGTTGAGAAAAATATCATAGGAAAATGCTGCTGATCTTTGGGGATGAGGAGAAAAGCAGATCAGGAAATGTTTAGCAAGATAATAGAATATACAAAATGGTAGAACATTGCTTAAGAGGTTTCAAATTACTCTTACACTGGAAGAACTGTGTTGCAAAGACAAAGTACATGTTGCTGGAGGTGGTATTAGATCTGATTTTTTCATACATTTATGGAATAGCCAATAAATTTAGAGGCTATTTTGGAGTAAGTCCTAAGAGTTAAACCAACTATAATGAATTAGGCTTAATTGGGCAGCTAGAGTTTAATGTTTACCATACCAATTCTTGGAATCACCCTGGGCTGGAGAAGCCAAACTTTAAGAAGGATTTTAGATTTTTTCAAAACCAGACACTGAAGAGATATATAAGGCCAAAATGTGACCGAAAGAAGTATCTGTCAACAAAATTCAACACTGGAAATGTGTGAAGTTTTTAAGGATCACTGGAAAGGGCTACATCAGTGTACTTTCTTACCAACTCTTTCCCCTTCTTGCATTTTGGTTTAAATTAAATGGAAGTTACACAATGGGAAATCAATATTTTGTTGTTCCGAACATTGTGCTCACCTTGGGGGCACAATATTCATGTAACTCTAGTGGGAGATTCTTTTGAAGGAGAGTTGAGAATGGCTGGAAAAAAGTTGAGACTGATCAAAAAGAGTAACCTCCCAGTGCAGTGTTGTCTCTCTAAGTGGAAGTCAAAAAATTTGAAAAACAGAGGCCTTTATTGAAGCTGACACTGCATGGCTTTAATTTATGTCTTAAGCCTGAGAGAATTCCTGCCTTAAAGCCATAAATGCACACAAGCTTTGTAAGAATGAAATATTTTAAAAGAGAGGTGTACTCCAGTCTGTAGGTCGCATTCCAGGTATCACACAAGGTCAGCAACTCATTCCCCTCTACCACCCTGGTATGTGTTATTTTGTCAGATCTCCCATGGGCATTCTTAGAAAACAAGGATATGTAGAAGACAGGTTAGAGTTTTTAGTTTCTGAAATAGCCATAGAGTCCAGGGGTACCATCTTTAAATGGTTTAAGGAATTCTATGAAGGTATCCCCTTCCAAAATATCTCTCATTCATTTGTTCATCATTGAGCATTTGCTATAGCCTAGAAACCTTAATCACTTGCTCCCATAGGACTGTACCTGAAATTCCATATAGCAACTCATTGCTTTGAATCCTATTTAATCTTCAAGAGTCCTCCCTTAAAATAAAATCTGTGAAAGGTCATTTATTAGTAGATGCTTATTTTTCATAATAGGTAGTTCTGAGTGAGTGGGTGAAGAGGCAAATTCTTTCTTAAGGAGTCTATACTTAATCATAACTGCAGCAAGCAGATTTTTGGATAAGACATGATGATTAGCTGGTTGGATAGCAAGACGTTTGCTAAATGTTATTATTTGCTCAAGGGTTCTGAGATTCCTGATTACTCATGGGCTGCCTAAAGTCTCATATTTACAAAGGTGAAACAAAAAATTAGAAACCCTACTCCTGGGTGTAGCTAGACAAAGAATCTGCAAAAATGGACAGAGAGAAGATAAAACATCAGGGGACAAAGAAGTAGAAGGGAGAATGCCAAAGACAACATCACCCACTTTGACATTTTACTTAGAATTTGCTCCTATCAAGGTCCTTAAGAATGAGAACTTGTAGCAAGAAAGAATAAGCAAATTACTTCCTGTATATCATTTCATTTAGGTCTCATAACATCTCTGAAGTTGGTGGTAACATGAGGTCTATTGAAAAGTAAATGGTGAAGATGTGGACCCCAAGTCCTTACAGTTTGATCTAGCCACCAAGTGTCCATGCATTACTGAATTCCCAAAGGCTCTACAGGCAAAGTTTACTAGAAGTAAGGGCACACATTTTATTTACAGCTCAAGTGCCTGCCCCATATCCGTCCTTGGCATACTGCCTTGATAGGGGCTGAGCCACACAAGGTTCTTGAAGACCCGCCTCCCGTCTTTAAGGTGCCATCCTAAGACTGCCTTAAGATTTCTCCTCCATGTATTCTTTATTTGGCTTCAATCCAATTCCTGTTTTTGATATATGCGGGGGGGGGGGGGGGGGGGGGGGGGAGTGATCCCAAATCCCTACTGCCGACCTAGCCACACAAGCCACAGCAAATATAGAAGTGAAAAGGAAAAGCAAATATCAGTCAGATTTATTGTGATGGCTTTAATTAATTCACAAAAACTTCCCTCACCAGTATCATTGTGTGTGCTTTGAGAACTCTATTTTTCCTCACTTTCATATCAGAGTTCCTCTGTGATAGGCTGGAGGCAGAGTGAGTAAGGACAATAGATTACTAAGGAAGTTTGACACTCCCTGATAGAAAGTGTGATCAGCAGGTGAAAACCTGAGTCTCAGAGAGGAGAAATAGCGTGGCTAATGTCACACAACTAACCAGTTATTAGCACCTTGGACTCAGGTCGGGTTGATTCCAAAGCCTCTACTCTTTGTATTATAATAATTGTAGAAAGGTATTGTGAATATTATTTGTGAACTTTAAAGGTAAGTTTCTAAGGTCTTTCCAAGAAAACGTGATTAGATTATATCACAAAAGAAGTTATTTATGGCATTGCTCGGCATTTTAGAATGTAGAGAATTTAATAGTTTGTAATCTGTGTAACCACCAGTGTTCATTGTACTCGTATGGTATACTGGACACTGTGTAACAGCTTTACATGAGTTATTTTAATTCTGAAGGTGAAATATTATCACCTTCCACCACGTCTGACAGATACAATTGAAATTTGGAGAGAGAGCAGAAGTAGTATGTCCAGAATCATGCAAGTCAGGACTGAGCCCTGTTCAGGAGCTCTTCTGCACTCAGCTGGCATTTTCAGTGAGCTTACCATAGCTTACTGGGTGCCCAGCAATACATAACATTAATAAGTCTCTCAAAAATCCCTCTAAATTAAGACCAAAGATGTTAAGTCAATAAGATTTCATCAACATTGTCTCTGAATGATTCCATAAACTTTAGTACGTATATGTATTTGATATATATATATATATATATAGAGAGAGAGAGAGAGAGAGAGAGAGAGAGTATATATGTATGTGTTTGTATATATCTTTATATCTCTATCTATTTATCTATCTATATCATATGTATATATAGATACTCATTTCAAGGTAAATGTAAAAGCAAACGATTCAGTATTCTACAGTTTGTCAGTAGAATAGCAGGTACTATGCTATGCAATGAAAGAAAAATGGTGAACAAAGTTCATAGTTTAATGAAGTTTTCTGAGACATAATCAATAAGATTAAGTACATACATGTGAAAGACAGAAGAAGAATTATGTAATAAGCCATAGCAATGAAGAAGAAAGGACTATGTCTATAACCATCAACATAGATATATTTCAAAAACATGTTGTCTACAGAAAAATGATATATTTTGGTAAATGTACAACATATACAGTGCAATGGTGTATTATTGTTAATGGTGTTTTTATGTGTATGTGTGTATAAGAATTAGGAGTGGATTTGAAGTATGTAAATCAAGCTCATGACAGTATTTTTCTTAGGTCAGGGCCACACGCAAATAGGACTAGGTATAAACAAAATAAACTCCATACAGAAGAAAACACTGGAAGGAAAGAAAATTAAATATTAATTAATTCTCAGTTGTGGATCAATTTCTTATAGTCTTCTTTATCCTTCTGTATGTGTGAGTAAAATTTTCTAGGTAAGAAAATCAGAAAAATAGAGGCCGTAACAGAAACACACAGGGTGGTTCTTGCCTAAGTGGGCAGGTAGGAAAATCTCTGTATAAAAGTGATGCTAGAGTTGAGATTTGTGGGTTTTAAAATTTTTTTCATGTTCATTTATTTATTTTGAGAAAGAAAGAGAGAGAGAGCAAGCATATGAGCACGGGAGAGGCATTGAGAGAGGGAGAGAGAGAATCCCAAGCAGGCTCCACGTTGTCAGCACAAAGCCTGGTGCTATCAGTGAAGAGCTGAACTCAGGGCTGATCTCATGAACCGCAGGATCGTAATCTGAGCTGAAATCAAGAGCCAAATGCTTAACTGACCAAGCCACCCATGCACCCCTCAAGTTGAGATTTAAAGGGTGATAGCAATTTTCTGAATATATTAAAAGAAAGTATATTCCAGGTAAAGATCAAAGCCTGGAATGAGAATATCTTAGTTTAGGGAATTTCTCTCTCTCTCTCTCTTACACCCCAGCCTAGGCTTAGAAATTGCAGGAGAGGCAGCATGGACTTGTGGGGAACTGGCTTGAATCCATAGGGAAACTCCTATTCTGTCACTCATGACGCCTATGTGTGCTTACCACATGGCCCTGTTCTTGGCCACACTTACTACTAAAGTTGAACACAGGGGTTTCTCTGCTGAGTGTTACAGGCATGAACAGCAACTGTGAGTAAGACAGAAGGTTTGGGCTGTGTTCCAGCTGATGTTAACACTAGACTATTTTCCCTACTGTCAGATCAAGGCTGGAAACAGGTTAAGGAATGCTTTTTTTGTACGTAAATGCAATTCTTCTAATTCACAGGCAAGAGGGCATGTATGTTAAGATAAATTCATTTTATTTTATTTTTTCCTTTTCTATTCATTTTCAAAACCCTTTTCTCCACCAACAAATTGTGATAAGGGATATAATGGTACACTGGATCCTCATTCTTCTTTGACAAAATAATAAATCCGAGTGACGGCTGTTTGGGGTCAAAGATTTTGCTCTTTGATAGTCTTTGATCTTAGGATACATCCAAATCATCTGTCCCACACTCCACTGCCAACACCATCATGTTCTATTTCAAGTTTTTCAACCTGAATTGTCTGAGAATTCTTGCTAAGATTTTAAGAAGTGATTTATAAAATAAACTGGTATTCAAGTGTTTTGTGCAATCACTGATTTAAACAAAATTCCAAATGCTATCAAGATATCATCGAGATTTAGGAAATCCATCTTATAGAGTTAATATGATTGAAATCATTTTCAAAAAGAATATATTGGTAAGTTCGCTGGATACTTTGGTCTAAGCCAGTAAAATTCTTTTTGATAAGGATCACCCCCATCCTCTTATAGAGGAATGTACTGTATAACAATCAAGGGAATTTTGGAATGGGATCAAAGGCAGGCTTCCAGGAACGAGCCAAATTTAAACTAAAAGCAAAGATTTCTGCACTTTCAAAATGCCTTGGCAATACTCAAGAATATTTGATAGTATTCATTGTTCCCAGAATGTCCTATCATGTAGTGTGGAGGGAAAGCTAAACTATCCTATTTCTCTCTATACTCTCAATACTCGGAAAACCAGTAGTGGGTTTTTCCACGCTAAACAGTTCTCTAGTTCTCAGTGGACACAGACTGGGTGTCCTACGATTTAACTCAATTCTAACACCAACTGTTCAGAGTTAGTTCAAACTCCCCACAGGCTAAGTAAGGGCTGTCATACAAGACTCCCCCACGTTGTCACCTGTACTGCTGACGAAGCAGCTATAAATTAGGGGTTCCTATGACCCACTCCTCAGGTTTGATAATTTACTAGAAAGGCTAGACAACTCAGGAAAACAGTTTAGAGGATTACCAGTTTATTGTAAAAGGATACAACAAAGATGGGAGGGATGCACAGGGCATGGTATGGAGGAAGGGACGCAGAGTTTCCACACTTTCTCCACATGTGCCACACTCCCAGAACCTCACTTGATGTGTTCAGTAACCGGATGGTCTCTGCACCCCATTGTTTAGAGTTTTTGCGGAGGTTCCAACACAGGCATAACTGAGTAAATCATCAGTTGTTAGTGACTGAATTCAATCTCCTGCCCCTCTCCTGCTCCCAGAGGTCTGGGGGTGCAGCTGCAATTCCCACTTCTAACAACATGGTTGGTTCCTCTGGCAACAAGCCCTCATCCTCCAAGACTTACCTCATTAACACAAACTCAGGTATGGTTGGAAAGGGCTCATTATGAATAACAAAAGATGATCTATCCCTATCACAAAAGTTCTAAAAGTTTAGTAGCTCTGTGCCAGGAACCAGGGAAGAAGGCTAACTACATCTGTTATTACATCACAGTATCACAGGAGTTTAAAAGGCAGTAAGTCTTTGAGCATATACTACTGTATAAATGGCACCCTGAGAGATAGAAGTTAGCCAAAAAATATTATCTCTGGTATCTCTGCTGCTGTTGGGTAATATGTTCCATGTATGTCTGTTGGGTCCACTGGGTCTAAAGTTGTGTTCACGTCCATGTTTTCCTTACTAACCTTCTGTCTGGATGATCTATCCATTGTTGAAAGTAGGGTAGTGAAGTCCCCACCTCTCATTGCACTGCCATCTATTTCCACCTTCACATCTGTTAACATTTACTTAATATATTTGGGTGTTCTGATGTTGGATGCATATATGATTGTTATATCATTTATCTTTATTCTTTGTGTCTGGTTATAGTTGTTGACTTAACATCTATTTTGTCTGATGCAAATATAGATAGCCTTGTTTTCTTTTCATTTCTATTTGCTTAGAATATATTTTTCTGTCTTTTCACTTTCAGCCTATGTGTCCCTAAAGCTGAAGTTAGTTTCTTATAGGCAACATATACAAGACAGGACAAAGAATTCACTGGTCCAAATGACAATAATGCCAATGTTGAGAAACGTAGCCTAAAACGTTTGTTTTCATGTGTGGTTCTTTATGAAGATCATTTGAGAATGCTTAATACATTAAGATATTATAATATTATAATTAATTTGAGTTATTTCAGTAGTATTACAGTTAATATGAATTATTCTTTTAGCAAATATTAATAAGTAAAATTGATATTAAAAATATTTTTGGAAAAATATGGACTGTGATACTACTCAAGCTAACTTGGACTTCAGTAATTCTTGGGAATTTACCTTAATGAAAACTTTATCTTCAAAATTAAAAACAAAAACAAGAAAATAGGTTTCATAACAGGCTATAATGCTATAGTAATTAATATAATATGCTACTAACAGAGAGGGAGGGAGGGAAACCATAAGAGACTCTTAAATACAGAGAACAAACTGAGGGTTGATGTGGGAGTGGGGGAGAGGGGAAAATGGGTGATGGGCAAGGAGGAGGGAACTTGTTGGGATGAGCACTGGGTGTTGTAGGCAAGTGATGAACGATGGGAATCTACCCCCAAAACCAAGAGCACATTGTACACACCGTATGTTAGCCAGTTTGAAAATAAATTGTATTATAAATAAATAAATAAATAAATAAATAAATAAATAAATAAAATAATATGCTACATGCATATGAATATACAAAGACATTAATGAAAAGAATGCAGAAAGACAGATATATTTGAGATACGATATATGAATGAGATAAAATATCAACTATATAAGAAAAGGAAGCAATTTTTAATACATATGTTGGGACAATTAAACTATTCCTTTAAGGAAAAACTAAATCAGATGCCAACCTCTTGCTACACATACAAACACATTCTCTACCAAATGGATTTAAGTGCTCAGTTAAACAATAAAAACATTTGAAGAAAATATAGAAGACTTTATAATTTTCAAATCTAGATGCCATAAATAAAGTACTTGGTTTAATTGACTAACATTTCAAAATTTCTATAAAGCAAAGGCAATTGAAAGAGAAAAAGTGAAAGAGAATGTTGGAATAGACATATTCTTTGACCATGGGATTCATATACTACATATAACAATGGCACCACATAAATTTGTACACAAACACAAGTGTGTACAAGAATATCACTTGCAATTACAACTGCTCTGTAACATGTAAATGTGGGAAACCTTCATGTTCAGCAATAGGGAAGCGGTTATATATCTGAAAAGAAGGCCATACAATGGGATACTCTGCAGCAATAACAATGTGGGTAGACCTATATTTAATGACTGAAATGTTTCTAAGACATTGTTGAATGAAAGAGCTGGTTACACATTATTACCACTATTATTATTACTACTATTGACATTATTACTACTGCTTCACATTTACTAGCTAACAATTTAGTGAAGATTATAGAAGTTTGGCACTGCCCTGTGTACATGGTAAATTTGTTTAATCCTTATAACAACCCAGATGATAGGCATTATTATTATCTTCATACCATTAAAAAAGAAATCAAAGAACAAAGAGTTTATTTTCTTTATATTTTTTTTTAAGTTTATTTATTTATTTTGAGAGAGTGAAAGAGAGAGAACCCCAGGCAGGTTCCTCACTGTCAGCATGTAGCCTGACACAGGACTCAAACCCACAAACTATGAGATCATGACCTGAGCTGAAACCAAGAGTCAGATGCTTAACCAACTGAGTCACCCAGGGGCTCCAAGAGCAAAGAGTTTAAATAAGTTTCCAGCATCCCACAACTTGTGAATGTGGGAGCTAGGATTGAATCCAGGCAATCTGGCTCCAAAGAAATCACTTTTAGTGACCACAATCTTCATTCATTAACACCTTAAATATTTACTGGCATTAAGCACTCTTCTAGGTGCTGAGAACATAGTAATAAATGAACCAGATGAAAAACCTGCTCAGATGGATCTTGCACTCTATTGGGTACATCGCGGGCAAAAACATAAATTATGTGATGCCATAAGGTGAGAACTATGATGACACATACGTCAGGGACAAGGATGGTATGGAGGAGAATATGTGGAAGGGAGGAAGTTTCGGTTCTTAACAGGGGAGTTAGGAAAGGTCTCAATAAAGGGAGAGGTTAGGAATAAAAGAAGTAAGGAGCTGTGCCTGCTGTCCATCTCGGGGAAGACAATTTCAGGAAGAGGAAAGAGCAATGTAAAGCATTTATATGTTAGGTAGAAGCTCATGGCCAGCCAAAACAAAGCAAGCTGGAATATATTTGGGAATAGTTGCATATGTGAATTTAAATATGTGAAAACATTCTAGTTCTCTCTGTTTCTCCCCTGCTCCTGCTCTCTGTCTCTCAAAAATAAATAAACATTAAAAAAAGGGGGGTGGAGGGCTGGGGGGCTCCTTCGGTTAAGCATCCTACTTCGGCTCAAGTCATGATCTCAGTTTGTGAGTTCGAGCCCCTCATCGGGCTCTGTGCTGACAGCTCAGGGCCTGGAGCCTCCTTGGGATTCTGTGTCTCCCTCTCTCTCTGCTTATCCCCTGCTCATGCTCTCTCCCTCTGCCTCTCGAAAATAAATAAATGTTAAAATTAATTAAATATATGTAAATATTCTGAAAGGAAGCACATTAAACCACAAAAGCAATCATATCTATAGATGGAAGTGGGGCTCAGCAGTGGTGTGTGAGATGTATAAACATGTATATGCATGTGTGAGTTTGGGGGATGAAGAATAAAAGGGGATATTCACATGTTTCTTACACGCTTCTACTTCATTATAATTTAGGAATGTGCTGTGTATCATTTCTATAATAAATAAAATTATATTGTGGAAAAAATGTTTGGAAAACATGAAAGCAAATCATACGTGAGTCAACATAAGCACCTGATTTGTTGCGTCACTCATTTGCACACCAATATATTTTAAAGTTTCTATAGAAACATAAATGTCTTCTTTAACATTTTCTATTGTTATTGTTTATTAACAACAAAATGAAATACATTCATAAATATAAAGATATAAGTATATAACTGCGTGTCTTAAAAAAAAACTTGAAATAAGCATTTAAGGAGTCCATGTGAATTGCCCCAAAGAGATTTATGGTTTGTCTTCAGTGAAAATGTTGTATTTTACCCAGATCATATATTAAACTTTTAGTTCAATAATTCACCCTGACATAAGCTACTTGTACTTACAGATTTACTATACATTATGCAGGGCAAAAGGGCAAAAGACTAGAAAACTATACACATCTTGAATTATGTGTGAATACAGGCCGATACATTTTTAAAAACTCAATTGACAACATGAATCATATTTAGATCAATATAGTTTGGAAACCTGAAGGACAATGTTTAAAATCCAATTGTCTAAAACAAAAATTGAGTGGACCTAGGGAATATTGAAAGAAAGAAATAAAAATCTATTAAATGATACACATAATGGCACAGTTGTTTGTTCTGACATTTATAAATCTATCTTTAGTAGATTGGGGTTACCAGGAAAGTGTGTCATATAAAGACTAGAAAATTAGACAAGTGAAGGAAAAAAAATGCTTGTTTTCTATAAGACGAAGTTCAAAACTAAATGTTAAAATATCAAGGTGTTTTTAATGAGTATGTGAGGATGTAAGAGGTATGCAAGTGATAAAGTTAATTACCTTAAAGATTAATTCTAGACGTATGTACAATAACACCTAGAGAAAAATGAGTACAACAGTAAGGAATTAGCAACTATTTCTATAAATTCATTTCATTTCAGAGAGTCTTGAAACTTAGAAGGGGCTAACATAACAAAATGCTTTTTAAATACCTAAAGATAGGAACAAACAAGCAAAAACCCTTAGACTAGCTGGTTCCTTAAGCATGGAGAAAGTTCTGGAATATCGAACACAGGAAACACTAATATAGTAACAACAGAGAAGTAGACAAGGGTAGGAATCAGGAGTAGGTACTAAAAGAGGGAATGGAGAACTATCACTTTTAGGAATTCCTATAAAAGATTCGCACTACATAGGCCCAAGAAATGATGTAGTATTTTATTGTGTGGAATTTTGAAAGAGTTCCCAGGCTTTAGAGAAAGTTAGCAAGCCTATTTTAATGTTTGTCCCTAGTTTCTGTATCTTGTGTTTTGAGAGGGACACATTCTATAGATAGGTTTACACAAGCAATTGCAAGTTGATGGCTTTTTTTTTTAAATAAAATATATTAGTTTGTCACAGTTCAAATGTAAAAGGATGGCAGGATTAATTATTGCAAGGCCTAAAACAAAATATTCTGATCAGTTTTTGGAATAATGAAAAATTCCAGATTGTTTTAACATTAAGTGGGAGTTTTTAGGTATTTCCTTATTTCTATTCTGAAGGATCTGTCTTCACCTGACTTGAGGGCAGAGAGGTATGTTAGCTCGCCACTTATAAACAAACTCCTCTTTGACTAGCAAAGTAATTCAGACCTTGCTACACATGTGATTATAGGACTGGCTTGGAAGAAAATTTGAAAGTTGGGGGAAATTATTACTGGGTCCCATGGGCTAAAAGAGGCAAACAGAGGCAATCTACTCTTGCTCAGAAATCATTTCTTTCCTGCTGTTGTCCCCCCCCTCACGCTTGTCTCCTCTCCAATCAATCCAAATTGCCCTATTCACGCCATCTCCCCCAGCTGGGCTTCTTAAAGACATACTCTGGCTGCAAGAAACATGATGAATTCACAAGATGCCCAGTACTTTCTCTGGGCTAAGGAACAGGCTGTTTTGTAAATTGTGGATACGCATCTTCCTGGCTTTTTAGGCAGATGATACCGATCATATTGCTTTCCTTGGGAAGCAAAACTTGAAAAGTGGGTTTGATTGGGCTAGGACCAAAGCGGGGCCAGAGAGGTTTTTATCTCTAGGTGTGCAGAGACATCGTTTTGATAACTACATTCTGTACCTTATGAAGGCACACGCAGGGTCTGTGTCAGCCGGCATTTTTCTGTGTGCAAATGATAGAAACCCACCTCAAAGAAACTTTTGAAAATGTGGTAACAGAAACATATCATATCACTAAGGAACATCAGAACATTTGAGCCTCAAGAATGTGGCTTCTGGGATTGGGGTGACTTCTGGGATGTTGGGGATTTAAATCACTTCAGGATCCATTTTGTCCTGTTCTCCATGCTCCCTGTTGTATGGTGGCTTTATCCTCTGAAAACAGCCTTTTCACTTGAGGCTAAACCATGGCCACTTAAAGCTCCAGACTTACAACTTCCCAGCTTGGCTCCTTGAAAGAAACGCTCCTTTTCTGTGAACTCTAATTTGGAAAATTTTAGGAAAACTCTGATTGAGCCAACCCAGGACTAGTCATGGCGGCTGGGAAGAAGAGTACAGAGAAGTTCTTATTCCCATACATGACAGAACAGGATAGAATCTAAAAAGCAATTCAGATCTCATTAGAGGGGCTGGCAGACAAAATCATAAATGCCCTCTTCAGTCTCATAGCATCCAGACAGTGAAAGAGCAGTGAGACTGACACTCTCTCATCTTTATTTCCTAATGGTAAGTGACTTGCAGCGTGCTTTCCAATTCGCAAAGTATTATTTTTAAGTATATATGAAGTCTTGAAGTCTCAAATCCTACCATTATTATACCCATTTTCCAAGAGTGCCAGCTTTCCAAGTACAGATGTACAAAAAGATTGTTAAGTCGCCTTCCCAAAATAAATGAAAGGAAGTACTCAAATCTACAATCTTTCAAGGTCTGGACCCACGTTTTTTGTATAAACAATGGAAGCTAAGGAATACACGCTGCTAGCTATCTCTTAGATGCTAACGGGACATCTAGGTATTTTCATTGCTCATGACTCTTCATGTATAACCATTAAAATACTAACATTTTCCACCAAATATCAAGCCAAAAGAAAAAGAATAAGAATGTGGAGGAGCAGCGGAGGAAGAGGAAGATGAGGAAAAGGAGGAATAGAAGAAGGAGAAGAAGAAGAAAGACAAGAGGATGAAAAGAAACAAGCAGACATAAAATAGGCAGCTTAGATTTTCTCAATAATAATACCATTTGTGGACAGGTTGCATAACTATTTCACATAAATTATCACATTAAATGCCACAATAGCATACAGAAGAAAAAAAAATAATGCTTTATCCCTATTTTGCAGGCGAGATTTAGGTAGGTTAAGAAATATTTTCATATAAACAGTGAAATTCAGGGTTGTATTTAAATGTCAGATCATGGACCTTTTGCCGGAAGAGGATGTAACTCCAGTTATTGATACTTCATGGGTCTTCCTCTAATTTTTGCATTTTTTACATTAGACTCTTGAGTATATGAAAACCTCAAATGAGGTTCATGGCAGCATCTTAGGTGGGCAACAGAACAACTTAAAATTTGATGCAAATTTTTGTGTGTGTATGTTTCTGGAGGGAGGGCTCTTAACTTTCACCCGATCGTCCCAAACTCTGAAACACATCGCACACAAATAAGCTTAAGAACTACAATTTTTTTTTTTTGCTTTTTAAGTTCAGTTCTGATAAATACACACTGACCGAGTATCCATGGTGCCAGCAGGGGATTTGAATGCTCAGAGTGCTCGGAGTTTCAGTCTCTGTCTTCAACCATCGCAGTCAAGGAGATGCTCACCACACTATATTGTTAGCTTTGTGTCTTCCATGACTTGGACCACAGCTTGGCGAGACTATTCATATCTGTATAATTATATTCTGTACCCAGACCAGTCGTATTTAGAAATTCTCCCAACTGCAGCTAGAATACCACCATGTCAAGTGCTCGGTGTTTACATAAGTGGGCTCACTCTTCAGTATGCTTCTAGAACACAAATAGCTTTTCACAGACTTGTGGCCTGCCCAGAGCTCTTTCTGGCATGTTCACTTTAGATCTAGTGCCCATGAGGACCTGCACATGTGATGCATAAGGATCTCAAGTGGGCATCAAGAGCAAAGGTGGGCAGGACAGGGCAGTGAGAAGAATAAAGGAAGCCACACAGTGTGTGTGCTGATTGCTGCAGAGTGGCGGCAGTGGGCATTGCTGGGAAGAAGTGGGAAGAAAGCCCCCAGCTGCGCCTCACCAACTCAGGATGTCAGGAGGGGCACTCTCAGCGTTAAGGATGACAGAAGTCATTGAGATTTACAAAGGAGTCAGTGCCTGGGTGGTGGTGGGGTCTGGCAATGGAGGGACGCTGCTATCATAGCAGCTTGAAGTCTGATTAAAGTGCAAATGCCAAGTGAAGAATTTCTTCAAAAGACCAGCACAGTAATAGCAATATATCGAAGTTGTTTGGGCTATTCATTTTCAAAATGCAGCCCATTACACAATGAAAAATAGGGCAACCTGATAGAATAGACAGAGGGTCTTTTCAGACAGAAAATATCAATAGATAAGATCATACCTGTAAGTGGAAAAGGGCAAAGGGATTCTGAGCAGCAAGTATTTGAAAAGTACTGTTCCAGCCCCTGCTTTATAGTTCAATATCGCACCACCACATTCAATACAAAATTCAGTACAGTATTAGATTTCAAAGTCTGGCCATATTGAAGTCACCTAAAAGGCAAGGAAGCAAAGTCTTTCATCACTCTCATTGTGAATGTGACAGACTTTCAAAGGAAAACTGTCTTCTGTTTCTGATAGTTCATTCCCATTTCACAAAGATATGTCGGGATCAGCTCATGCCTCTGCCCTCATCCCCACTGCTTCCACCGACTGCATCCACTTACTTTCTTGCTTTCACGTGCAGGCCTGAACCTGGACTTCCCCAGGGACTGGAAGTTGCCTCCGTAGGAAATAAATTAAGATGCTGCTCGGTTGAAGCAGATGATGTGCTTCATACCAAAGATGTTTTGCTTCTGCTGCCCCATACCTATCTCTTCCCTTAATAGTTCTCTTGGTCCTGAGACTGATGAGAAAAGCAGTGTAATAGAGTTGAAAGAGATGGGATACAGGATCAGGAAGACAAATTCTACATCTGGCTTCATTACTACTGGCCAGATGAGTCTGGCTGAGTTACATAGACTCTCTGAGCCAATGTGTCTTCTCTCCACAATGATATTACTTTATGCTTAATTGTGTTTGGGAGAGAATTGGATGAGCTTACACTTAGCATAGTGCCTGTTATCCAATGGTGTTGCTCACACTGCCACTTCTGGATCTTCTGCTTTCTTTTCAGCTTCAAAGTATTGCCCCATTTGTGGCTACCCATTTAGCTTGTTTTATATACACTTGCCTGGTCTTATTTGTCTGTCCACTGATTTTCTTCAACTCTATAGCATTTGCTTATAGCTACATATTGGACAGCACTTTTGATCCCGCCTTAATCACTGCTTTAGTGTGTATGGGAGTTTAGTGTTTAGTGGGAGATCTGCCATGCTCAGATCTCCCAAAGAGAGCATAACTGACTGACAGCCTCAGCTGCTGCTACCCTGCACCCATCTACCACTGCATCAAGCCAAGGCTGCATTTCCTATGAGTTGCTCCCTAACAACGACTGACTATAATAGCTGTACTGTGATAGTCAATTTTATGTCAACTTAAACAGATATTTGGTCCAACATAATTCCAAATGTTTCTATGAATGTATGTTTCAGATAAAATTAACATTTAAATAAATAGATTTTGAGTAAAGAAGATTATGCTCCAGGATATGAGTGGGCCTGATATAATCAGCTGAAGCCTTACAGAAAAAATACTGATCTCTCTGGAGAAAGCACAAATTTTGCCAGTAGATGGCTTTTGGATTCAAACTTCAACTCTTCTCTGGGTCTCCAGCCTGCCAGCCAACCTGGAAGACTTTGGACTTGCCAAGCCTCCATCAGCAGATGAGCCAATTCCTTAAAGTCTAAGTTCCTTAAAATCTACCACAGACACACACACACACACACACACACACACACACACACACACACACCCTATTGGTTCAATATTATGTGCTTTTCATTTAGGGTAAATAACTTCTAAAAAAGACAACTCTCTGAGCTCTTTTATATTTTCAGGAGTGGACCAAGCACAGGGAAAAAATTTAGGACCATTTCCTTGCCAAATAAGTGGTGACTGTTCCTTACTTCAACTGTTGTTTTTTTTTTAAGGTGTTGATAAGGCATGCATCAACATGCATAGCAAACTGCTTGGCACATACAGATTGTTAATTATGATTAATGGCTTCCAATCCTACTTCCTGCTTCCTTTCCTTTCTCTGATGTCATCTCATTTCATTGCTGTTTGATGGCTGCTGTATGAGTTAAACAGACACTTAGAGGCAATGGTGGGACAGACAGACTCAAGGAAGAAAATCCTCTCTTTCACTTCTCAATCCCAAGCCACACATGCTCTAAATCTGCAAATATTTATTGAGTACTTTGTAGACGCAAAGCATATTACTAGACACTGAAGAGGAGAGGGGGAAAGGACACAAAGATGTGTAAGACAAAAATTTCTGCTTTCTAGGAGTTTATAACTGGATAAGAGACATAAATCAACTCAAATATAAGAGAGACTGAATACACATTCATACACCATCTCTAATAGGTTCTTCTGGAAAGAGTTTAATCTCAGCCCACCCCTGTGAATGTGTAACCCATTTGATACCTTGCTCAGTAGTTGGTATCCAGCTCAATGACATTCCATGCAGGGAGCTCTTAATGTTAACTATGAATTACATAAACATTTTCCTCCATTCTCATTTAAATTTTCTATTATCTAATTTCACTGAATTCCTAGTATTATGGGAAAGAAGTGAATAGGAGTGCTCAGCTGAACTTTTTGTTTTAAGATTTCAACTTTTACCCTCTTCTAACAAATTTCTTCTTGCTTGCTCTCCTCTCCAAATGAAATAATCTTGACCTTCTTCATCTTTTCTCATGTGCATCTAATCATTTTGCTTGCACTTCTGTAGACCTTTCCTACAGTCTTTCCGCTGTGAGCAGATACCTCTTTTGAGATGTTCATAATGACTGTTAGACCTTTTTCCTGAGAGGTTACACTGCAATTCAAAATCTATCAGTGTGCATCAGTAGCTTAAATTATGCCTCATAATATAAAGTACCGTTTTCTTGTCTTGGCTCAATTGTATCTGACAAAGGATTATTCAACTACCCACTTTTTGTGCTTCCTTCTGGAGTTCCTCAAAATATTCCCCACTCCTAACTAGCTAAATAATTCTCTGTTACCAACACATTTTGCAACCTCATTATTCAGAAGGCTCTCCAGATTGATTGGTGTTAACATACATAAGAAATCTGGTTCCAATACCATTCCCTGGGGCACCTTTCTATTAACCTCCTTTCAGGCTAACAACATCATTTATTTCTACCTTTCATTTTCATTGTTATCCATTTTTTTTTAACATCAAGGTTTTACAAGACAAAATTTTACCTCTCACCTCTCGGGTCCTACCTAAGGCTGAAATGGATCCTAAATGTCTTCTGGTTAGGGACTTGATCAAAAGCCTTTTGAATGTCTAAATATTTAATGCCCACTACTTCTCTACACTTCACAATTTTGTTAACTCTTTCAAAAATTCCAACTAGATTAGAAAGCCATGATTTATCCAGGCAGAAGCTGCGTATACTACCCACCTGGGTGTTTTATAACTCTTAGTAATGATTTTATCAGCTATTTTTTCTCATCCTGAAGGTAACACTCATTGGTAAGTAATTCTCTAGGTAACTCTGAGCTCATTATTTAAAGATGGGCACTCCTGCCTGTTTGTCCAGACAAATAGGCACCTAATGGAGATTCAGACCAAATAACAAAAAACCTATTTTCTCTCTGACATGTTCAACCACCGTCCTAAAACACCTTGGGGCATGGCACGTCAGAGCAAAAAGAAAGCCTTAGTTGAGTATTAAATGAACACAGTGTACTTTGCCTGCCCTGAAAGGAACATTAAGCTAGATTTAGTTTAGATATAAGAAAAAAATTCCCTGACAAGCCTCGCTAGCCCCAGCATGGGTATGGAGAGTGGCTGTGAATTCTTCTTTCTCCAGCAATTTCTGAAAATACAGTAAGTCTTCCTTTTTCAGATGTGGCTTCCTTGCAGTCCTTGTGAAGAGGGAAGGGATGTGATAACCTCTGGAAGCCAACTTTCAGTCTTATTTTATGATTTCGGTTTTGAACTCAGTATATCTTAGGGGAAACAAACAGAGAGAATAAACTTACAGAATATCTCACAGAGCAAATGGAATGATAGCAACTGTCAGAGAACACAAGCAAGTTAAAAAAATGTATTCAAATTAAAACTGAAGTACCCTCAAGGTGACCCAACTAAATTTGCTGAAAGGATGAGAGGAATTGACAAAACTAATCAACAAAGGTAATCACCAGAATGTACACTAAGTGCTCCAGGTGCAGTGTTGCTAAAGGACCCTCCACTCAGATTAGGGGGGCTCAAATGGATGACAATCAGAAGTGAAGAGAAACACCTGATAAGGGAGTGGACATGGAGCAGGAAGAAGACAGGACAAGTGGCAGAAGATTGCTCTTTTTCTTTCCTTTTTTGACTTCCAGTGATTCAAGTTTATAATAGGATTATAACACGTTCATAATAATTGAAAAACAGTGCTCAAGCCGTGGGTGTATCAGTGTACTGCATTCAGGTGGGGAAGATGGACGCAAGAACTCACAGCAGGAACAGGAATTAAAGGGTGATCTTTCTAGAATATAAATCTAATCATGCCATTTGCTTGATGAAAACAATTTGATGGCTTCTCATTGCTCTGTGAAAGAATAAAATAAGATATCATAGATTTTATGCAGGTTTAGCTACAAAATTTGTTTGCCGCTTGTTCAAAAGGCAGCAAGGAAAAGGATGCTAAAATCCCATAAATATATTAAAATGTAAAGGTGTCTTTCTTCTATATTCTTTTTCTCTACCTGCCATGGTGTATGTTATTTGCTGTTTAATGTCTTTCTTCAGGCATGGAAATATTCTTCTTCTTAGGCATCTCCCCTTCTCATAGACCTGATGCCCCAACTTGTAGTAGATGGGTCACCCCTAAAGGACTGCAACTTGTCTGTTGGCATAGGGACCATGGCTGGACAAGAGGTTTACGAGTTGCATGTACCATATCCCACCCCAAGATGCTGTGAGAACTCAACTGATCCTAAGACTCCTTGAACCTACAATAGAAAGAGCAGCAGTTAATGGCCATTGGCATGGAGTGGGGGCCCCGGGTGGGAATTGGCAGAGAAAAGGGCAGCCAAAAAGCATCAGGGAAGGTGAAGAGGTGGGAGGAGGTGAAACCATGTAGGACCTGAGTCTCCAAGCCTCTCTTGCCCCACATATATTCTATTGTCCATTGTCATCAACCTCATCAACCTCCTTCCAAAATTCGAATTCAAAGATAATATTACAGGTTACTAAACCCGAAGTGTGGGCCTCTTCTGAGAATGGGATCCTTTGTTGGTGTACTGGTTATCTGCCCATGAATCTGGCCCTGACCTTATCATACACTTGACACATTTGAGAGGAAAAGGAGGTGCTAACTACCTGGAATACTGAGATAACAGGGGAAACAGAGACTGCCCCAGGTAAATCAGGAGAGTTAAACTGCTCCAAGCAATTCTACTATTTGATTATATATAATTATTTATGTATCTCTTCTTTGACATTTAGATTGATCACACATTTCATTATTATAGATAATACTTTAACAAACACTTTTGGACAATTCTGAACATGTTTGAGAATTTTTCTAACAGGATGATTTTCAAGTTGAAGGGTACAACCAACTGATGTCTTGAAATCAACTGAATGCCTTGTAACCATTCAAGGACAGGAGTGGAATGGATGGGATATAATGGGATGGGATATAATGGGATGGGATGGGATGGGATGGGATGGGATGGGATGGAATGGAATGGAATGGAATGGAATAGAATGGAATAGAATAGAATAGAATAGAATAGAATAGAATAGAATAGAATAGAAAGAAGAGAATAAAGATTCTATCAAATAGGATGTAAAAGGCTAAGTATTGTGCAATTGTCATGTATATAAGTATGTATGCATATTCTGATTTGCAATGGGAAAAATACATATGTATTTTTATATACAGTTGGTCCTTGAACACAGATGTTATGGGTGTCTACCCCACACACAATTGAAAATTCATGTATAACTTTGGACTCCCCCCAAATTTAACTAATAGTCTACTGTTGATTGAAAACCTTACAGATAACATAGTCAACTAATACATATTTCGTATAGTATATGTATTATATATTGTATTCTTACAATAAAGTAAGTTAGAGAAAAGAAAATGTTATTAAGAAAATCATAAGGGAGAGAAAATACAATTTACAGTACTGTGCTATAAAAAAAAAACTCCATATAAGTGAACCAGTGCAGTTCAAATCTATATTGTTTAAGGGTCAACTGTATACTTATTATTTATGTACATACATATAAAGTAAAATACATATGTATGTATATTTACTGTGGATTGCTGTCAAAAAGTTTGGAAGCTGCTGTTCCAGAGTTTATAACTCAAAGTATAATTGCTAGACCACAAGGTATTTTCATATTTTGTCGATATTGACAATTTCTCTCAAAGTAGTTGCACCAATTTTTCCTCTTGACTTTAAATTTTCTGGTTCTCTGTCTACTATCCAACAATTAAGATACTCAGACAATTATGCAATGCTCAGAATCCTCGCACATGCTCAGAATTGTCCTACGATATCTGGGACAACCTAAAAAATAGGGAATTTTACCTCATTTTAATTGGCAACTTTCTGATGAATAAACAACTTTTCACATTTTTATTGGCCAGAAAAGTTGTTCTAAAAATTGTCTAGTAGGGATACCAGACTGGCTTTGGCAGTAGAGCATGTGACTCTTGATCTTGGAGTTGTAAGTTCAAGTCCCACATTGGGTGTAGAGATTACTTAAAAATAAAATCTTTAAAAATAAATAAATAAATAAATAAATAAATAAATAAATAAATAATAAAATTGCTTAAAAAATTATCTGGTAACATTTTTTGTTAATTTTTCTACTGAGTTGTGTGTCAATTATTTTTAAATGTTTGAACTCTATAAAATATATTTTTATATGTTCATTTAAATATATTTTTTTCAGGAAAACATATATAAAAATTATCCATGCCTATAAATGATCCTTTGAACAAAATAGACATTATCAAAATTGGAGTTTGGTGGAGGGCACCTGGGTGGCTCAGTCAGTTAAGCATCTGACTTCGGCTTAGGTCAGGATCTTTCAGTTCGTGAGTTTGAGCCCTGCCTCAGGCTCTGTGGTGACAGCTCAGAGCCTGGAGCCTGCTTCGGATTCTGTGTCTCCCTCTCTCTTTGCCCCTTCCCCTGCTCACACTCTGTCTCGGTTTCTGTCTCTCAAAAATAAATAACAAACAAATAAAACATTCAAATTGGAGTTTGGGAATATATATCTATCCATCAATCATGTTGATTATTTTGTTCAAATTACTATTTTTAATAATAGTTTGTCTAATGGATGTCTCAATTACAAAACGTCCATTTATGATTGATATTTATGTTTTCCTTATAATTCTGTTAAATGTTGTTTAATTTATTTTTAATTTATATTTCTGGCATAAAATGTCATAACTATTATACCTTTCTGTCATTTCCCCTTTATATGAAGTAATTATATTCTTCATTCAATGATAGTTTATAAGTTAATGTTCATTAGTTTATCACATGTTATTTTGCCACCTTACTTTTAGTTGTTATTTGGGTAATACTATTATCCATCCTTTGTTGTCAATATTTCTGTGCTCTTTAACATTTTATGTGTTTCTTGTAAATTGAATCTAGTTTGATAGTGAGATTTTGTTCATCTAATCATAGAATCCTATTTTTCAGATGGGTACATATGATCATTTCTATTAATATAATTCTTGACAAATGATTACTGTCAATTTGTTTTCTCTTTTTCATGCTTTCTTCATTTTTTCTGCTTTCCCTGCCTTCTATTAGGTAAGTAAGTTCTCTTCATCACTCCCCTCTATTTCTCTTCTATTTGGTTTTGAAGATTTAAATTTATTATTTACAAGTATTGTTAATATTTAGCACTCTTACCTAGCTTAATAAAAAAATAAATGAATCAATATCACTATCTTTCTAGCCAAAGGAGCTCTTCTTCATGTATTAGTAAATTATTTCTACCTTCATTTATACCTTCCCCAAACTATTAATTACGATTCTTAATATATAGTGTTTACTTAGATTTACTAATATGTACACTTTTTCCCCCTCACCATTATTTTTGGTATGCAGTTTATTTCTTCTTGAGAAGTTCTGTAGTAAGGGTCTGTGAGGAGTGAAAAAAAAAACAAAGCACCTCTTTGTTTTCTTGCAAGTGTCTTTCCTACACTCAAATTTGAATGAATGCTTTATAGAATTTTATAGTCACAGTTTATTTACTCTAGCTGTCTTCTGGCATGTATTATTGCTGATGAGAAGTCAGCTGTCAATCTGATTCTTGTTATTTTGTAGATAAACTATTTTCCTCTCTAGTAACTTAATATAGTCTCTGTGTTCATGAACTGCTGTTTTAGCATGATGTGTCCAAGTCTGTATTTCTTTTTACTTTTCCTTATATTTCAGTGTGCTTTTTCTTTTTTTTTTTTTAATTTTTTTTTCAATGTTTATGTATTTTTGGGACAGAGAGAGACAGAGCATGAACGGGGGAGGGGCAGAGAGAGAGGGAGACACAGAATCGGAAACAGGCTCCAGGCTCTGAACCATCAGCTCAGAGCCTGACGCGGGGCTCGAACTCACGGACTGCGAGATCGTGACCTGGCTGAAGTCGGACGCTTAACTGACTGCGCCACCCAGGCGCCCCCAGTGTGCTTTTTCAATGTGAAGACTAACATCACTTATAATTCTAAAAAAATTCTTACCGATTCTTTCTGTGAATAGATTTTTCCCCCAACATTTAAAAAATTCTCTTCTTCTGGGAATTGGCTAAATATATACTGTGACCTTCCTTTCAATAACCTACATATCTTAATACTCTATTTATAATTTTTATCTCTTCATTTCTCTGTTTCCTTCAAAGTTATCCCTTCATATTTATACCTTTCAGTTAATTAATTCTATATTAAAAATGTCTATATATCCCATCTATTTGCTTTTTAATTTCAATGACTATATATATTTTTTTTTTTCATAAAGTCTGGTTGATTATTTTACAAGATACCTTGTAGTTTTCATATAGTACATTTCCCCTTCACGATTTAATTTTCTTCAAAAATATCTTTAAGCATGTTAAACATGCTTATTTTATAATCTTCAGGTTCTTTTTTTTTTTTCTCTTGGGCATGTCGGGGGTTATTTCTATTTCTTTAGGCTTTAATTCTTTTTTGTTATTTGTTCTGGCTTATCCAGGTATTGTGAGATCTGACATTTGTACTTTTTAGGGCCTTCTATAAGGGAACAATATAAAATTACTAATACAAATTTAGATGCCAAAGTAAGTATTTCTTTAAAATGATGATAAATTGTAAGACTTTTTAAAATTTCATGTTTTCTAACTTTATACTTTATTTTTATTTCCTAGGATATGTTACAAGAATAGTAAAATGAACTCCTATGTATCATTCATTTTGTTTTAATTGTTAATACTTTGTTGCTCTCTCTCTTTTTCTCCTGCTACCCTCATATCTGGAGTGCTTGGTTTCATAAGATGACAAACTGCAATACAACTTCTTGTCCTGCACAATATCAGATGAGTTGATCCAGTGGGCATTGGGAGGATGTCTGGAAATCATTCCTACATTGGGTCAGCGAGTAATAACTTACCTACACAAGAAAATGATTGAGAATCACATGAGTATATCCCAGTAAACTTCAATTTCCTTTAGGTGGATCCAAAATATATCTAAGGTCACCCTACTACCACTCAACACAAGAGGAACTGTGACGGAGGGGAAATTACAGCAAAAAACGAAAACAGTCTAAACTGATTACACTTAAAATATCTTAAAATATCTTACTCGAAAATTTTATAAAGTCATACATGGCCATGAAGACATATTATCAAGGCCTTTCCCATGATCTTTGAAGAGACATACATCCCCCATGGTAGTTTATTTTATGATATGATTTGTCTTTTTTTAATTTAAATTTTAGTTAGCCAACATACAGTGAAATATTGTCTTCAGGAGAAGAATTCAGTGATTCATCACTTCCATATAACACCCATGCTCAGCACACAAGTGCCCTCCTTAATCCCCATGACCCATCTAGCCCATCCCTCACCCACCTCCCTCCATCAATCCTCAGTTTATCATTTTTAAAAAATGTTTATTTATTTTTGAGAGACAGAAAGAGACAGAGCATGAGCAGGGGAGGAGCAGAGAGAGGGAGACACAGAATCTGAAGCAGGATCCAGGCTTTGAGCTCTCTTTATAGAGCCTGATGTGGGGCTCTGAACCATGAGATCATGACCTGAGCCGAAGTCAGATGCTCAACTGACTGGGCCACCCAGGCACCCCCCTCAGTTTGTCATTTTTATTGGGAATTCATCTTCAGTAGAATTTTAATTTGTTAAAGTTTTGAGGTATTCATGTACCCTAGATTGTCAATGTTTCCTTCCACAACATACCAGAATATTCTTCTGCTGGAAGCCTCAGGGTTTTCCAGTCCTTCAGATTTTCTGCAGGGAGTGTGGTCCTATCCTACATCTCCAAAGCCCTTTGATATGTCCCTTGTCTCTACATGGGCTGTAGAAATGGTCAATATCTGATCTGAAAACCTAGTGGATCAGTACTGTACAAGTCTTAACCACTCTAGTTTTCATTTATCTCTTTATTTCTGCCTATGGAAATTTCTTTTTCTTCCTTCAGATATTGGTAATATAGTTAAAATCACCTTTTATTATATATAAAGCATTTATATCTTTTTGAGTAAGGGGGTCTGTTCAAATAAGTCTGTCCCACCATACTGCTTGAGAAGCTGCCTCTTCCTTTATCATGACACCATTTTCCATCTTCTAACCCACTATGCTACAACCATGTTGACCTTCAATTTCTTTAATTCACCCTACTCCCTCCTGGCTCCTGATCCTGACCATTACCCTTGCAGGGGATACTTCATTAACTTCTAATTATCCTATTAATCTGAGTTCAAATGTCATTTCCTCAAGGAAGCTGCTGATACACATCAGGTCCTTTGGTCATACATTTTTACTTTACCAGGTATGTTTCTTGACACAGCACTTATTGTCATTTATAATGATATATTTCAGTGATGTATTAATATCTGTCATTCCCACAAAAATGTGCACTATGATATAGGATGCTGAATAGGATATCTCCTTTGGAGGAGGGGAAATGGTGACTAGGACTATGACCAAGAACGGAAGCACTCAACATCCTATGTTAAGCTCTGGCAGAACAGACTCTTTACAGAAAATCAGTATGTCATGCATCGTGTTTTTAGTCTACTGTGTGTGTGGGGTTTTTTTTGTAAGCAGTATGGCTGTGCTAAGATAACCAACATTTTTCACCACCAAATAATTCTTCAGGGAAGTGATAATACATAACATTTTTAGCTTTGACTATGTGTTTTATGTGCAATATCTTATTCAATTTTCATAAGTGATCTTAAAGGCTAGGGAATATTTAAAATCTGTTTCCTTTAAAAATTTTTTAATGTTTATTTAATATATTTTTGAGCGAGAGAGAGACAGAGACAGAGCAGGAGAGGGACAGAGAGGGAGACACAGAATCTGAAGTAGGCTCCAGGCTCTGAGTTGTCAGCACAGAGTCCAATGCAGGGCTCAAACTCATGAACTGTGAGATCATGATCTGAGCTGAAGTTGGATGCTCAACTGACTGAGCCATGCAGGCACCCCAATTCTTTTTTTTTTGTTAGGGCCCCAAAGTGGCTCAGTTGTTGAAGCACCCAACTCTTGATCTCAGCTCAGGTCTTGATCTCAGGGTTGTGAGTTTAAGCCCAGTGTTGAGGCTTGCTCCATGCTCAGTATGGAGCCTACTAAATAAGTAAGTAAGTAAGTAAGTAAACAAATAAAACTCTGTTTCTTGTAACTAAGAGCACTGACTAATGTAACGTGAACTTCAAGATGGTTAAATTACTATATTTCAAGTGTATAGACCTTATTATTATTCTTATCACCAGTCAGATGAGTTTGCTAAAAGGGAAAAAAAGAGAATATGCTAAACACCAGAAATGCCAGAAGACTTATCTTTGTGTTACAAAATAGGCATGGCATATTTTCACTATAAAGAAAGTCTTGTAATTATTTGTTTGTTAAAACATGCAATAACTTTTGATGAAGGTTTCATTGAAATTGTTTGTGTGATTGTATATTGTGGTCCAAATAGTTTTGGATTTCATGATCTAGTAAAATTTCAAGCAACACAATAAAATGAATGTCTCTTATCAGCACTATTTCATAAAAAAAAAAGTCTTGTCGTTTTAACAGCAAAAGGTTAAAAAAAAACACATAAGCTTAGAATAAAAGAGCCATTTAATTTGGATGTGCAAAAAATGGTTCTAAGTAGGACATTCAAAGCAATACAGACTTGTCTCAGGAAACAAGAGAAATCTCAAATTAAGCAATTTAATATTACACCTAAAGGAACTAGAAAAAGAAGCGCAAAGCCCTAAGTTAGTAGAAGTAAAAAAAAAAAAAAAAAAAAAAAAGAAAAAAAAGAAAAAAGAAAAAAAAAAGAAATAATAAAAACCAGAGCAAAAAT
Source organism: Leopardus geoffroyi (assembly GCF_018350155.1). NCBI lineage: Eukaryota > Metazoa > Chordata > Mammalia > Carnivora > Felidae > Leopardus > Leopardus geoffroyi. The sequence continues at coordinate 69,852,395 of NC_059328.1, forward strand.
AAATGAAATAGAGACTAAAAATACAATAGAAAAAATCAACGACTAAGAGCTGGATCTTTGAAAAGATCAAATTGATAAACTTTTGGCTATACTCCCTGAGGAGAAAAAAAGAGGAAACTCAAATAAAATCATGAAATGAAAGATGGGAAGTTACAACTTCCCATAAAACACAAAGGAACATGAGACAACTATGAAAAATTATACAGCAATGAATTAGACAACCTAAAAGAAATGGATAATTCCTAGAAACAAATCATTATCTTCCAAGACTGAACAACAGAGAAACAGAAAATCTGAATGGATCAATTATCAGCAAGGAGATTGAATCAGTAATCAAAAATGTCCCAACAAACAAAAGTCCAGGACCAGATGACTTCACTGGTGAACTTTACTAATCATTTAAAGAATATTTAACATCAATTTCTCAAAAACTCTTCCAAAAAGTTGAAAAGAAGGAAACACTTCCAAACTTAGTTTATGAGGCTAGTATTACACTGATACTGAAATGAGACCAAAAAAAAAAGAAAATTATAGGCCAATATCTCTGATTAACATAGATGTAAAAATCTTCAACAAAATATTAGCAAAAAAATTCAACAATACATTAAAAAAAATCATACACCATGATCAAATGAGATTTATTCTTGGGATGCAGGGATGATTCAACATCCACAAATTAATCAACATGATACACTATTAACAAAATTAACGATAAAAGTCATATGATCTTCTCAACAGATGCAGAAAAAAGCATTTGAAAAAATTCAACATACACTTATAATAAAAACTCTGAAAACAATGTGTATAGAGGAAAGGTACCTCAACACAGTAAGAGCCATATATGACAAATCTACAGCTAACATTGCACTTAACAGTGAAAATCTGAAAGCTTTTGCTCTAAAATCAAGAACAAGACAAAGATGCCCACTCATGACACTTTTATTCAACATAGTATTGAAAATCTTAGCCAGAGCAATTAGGCAAGAACAAGAAATAGGAGGCACTCTAATTAGAAAGGAAGAAGTTAAACTGACACTATTTGTGGATGACACGATTTTTTTATGTATAAAACCTTGAAGACACTATCAAAAACTGTTAGAACTAAGAAACAAAACAGTAAAGTTTCAGGGCACAAAACCAATACTCAAAATCTGTCTCATTTTTTACACCAATAAACTGTCAAAAAAATTAAGAAAACAATCCTACTTATAATTGCATCAAAATAATAAAATACCTAGGAATAAATTTAACCAAAGAGTTGTATGACCTGTACACTGAAAATGACAGGCACTAATGAAAGAATTTGAAGAATATACAAAGAAATGTAAAGCTATTCCATGTTCATGGACTGGAAGAATTAATATTGTTGAAATGTCCATATTACACAAGGCATCCATCCTATAGATTCAGTGCAATTCTTATCAAACTTCCAATGAGATTTTTTTTTCACAGAAATGGAACAAACAATCCTAAAATGTGTATGGAATCACCTAAGACTCTAAATAACTGAGGCAATTTTGAGAAAGAAGAACAAAGCTAGAGGTAACACACTCCTTTGTTTCAAACTATATTACAAAGCTGTAATCAAAATGCAATATTGTGTTGGCATAAAAACAGACACACACAGACCAGTAGAACAGAATAGAGAGCACAGAAATAAACCCGTACATATATGGCCAATTAACTTATGACTAAGGATCCAAGAACATACAATGGGGAAAGGATATCTCTTCAATAAATGATGTTGGAAAACTGGATAGCCACATGCAAAAGGAGATTGAGTCACTCTGGTACTCCATACACAAATAATAATTCAAAATGGATTATAGATTTGAACATAAGCCCAGAAACCATGAAACTTCTAGAAGAAAACATAGGTGGTGAGTTCCTTGATATTGCTCTCAGAGATACTTTCTTGGCTCTGACTCCCAAGGCATTGACAACAAAAGCAAATATAAACAAATGGGACTGCATCAAACTTAAAGGCTCTGCACCATTAACAAAGGAAACCATCAACAAAACGAAAAGGCAACTTATTGACTAGAAGAAGACATTTAGAATTGATATATCCGACAAGAGGCTAATACCCAAAATGTGTAAAGAACTCATATGAACCCAATAACAGCAACAACAACAAAATTCCAAGTAATCCGAATAAAAAAATGGGCAGACATTGTGAATAGATAATTTTTCAAGGAAGATATACACATGCCAACAGGCACATGCAAAGATGCTCAACATCACTAATCATCAGGGAAATGCAAGTCAAAACCACACACAAAACCTCACACCTGTCATAATGACTATTATCAAAAAGACAAGAAATTACAAGTATTGGCAAGGATGTGGAGAAAAGGGAACCCTTGTTCATAGCTGGTAGAAATACAAATTGGCGCAGCTGCTGTGGAAAACAGTACAGACATTTCTCAACAAGTTAAAAAAAAACTAACATATTACACAGCCATTCTAGTTCTACGTATTTATCCAAAGAAAAGAGCAACACTATTTTGAAAAGATACATACACCACTATGTTTACTGCAGCATTATTCACAATAGCCAAGATATGAGCACAATCAAAACATCCATTGACAGATGAATGGATAAAGAAGGAATACTACTAAGCCATATAAATGAATACAATTTTGCCATTTATGACAACATGGATGGACCTTGAGGGTATTATGTTAAGTAAGATAAGTCAGAGAGGGAACGACAAATATCATAGTATTTAACTCATATGTGGAATCCAAAAAACAAATGAGAAAACAAAATCCATAGGTACAGAGAACAGATTGATGGTTGCTGGATGGAAGGGGGCTTAGAGATGGGCAAAATGGAAAATGGAGAACAATACACACAAACTTCCATTCATAAAATAAGTAAGTCATGGGGATGTAATGTACAACATGGTGACTCTAGTCAGTAATATTATATTGCATATTCTGTAACTTTATATAATAGACTTATATGTGATCATTCCACAATGTATACAAATATTGAATCATTATGTTCTATGTCTGAAACTAACAATGTTTTATGTCAATTATATCTCAATAATAAAAAAAGAACTAATATTTAGGAACTGCTACCATAGAAAAGGGAGTTGAACCTCATGTGGCTTAGGCAAAGGATCCTAAAGGTTAAATATTAGGAGCGATTTCTATTGAAGACTAATCAGAAAATAATAGCCATTTCTGGTTTTATAATGGGATATGATTTGTGTAGAGCTTTCAGGAATGCACTATGCAGGGAGAGAGGCACTGCATCTTTTTCATGTGCTTCCCTATTGGCAACCGAAGAGCATAGAGATGTAGACACCAATTACCTTAGTCTATAATAGCAAATGATGTGCCCTTCTTAATTCCTTCTCAGAAAAGCGTGCTACGAGTGCCATGTTAACGCCTTCTCCTAACACATCTCTGAATTCTAGATGTACAATGCTGAGTGCCACCCAGTGCTTTTTAATGCTTTCTTCACAGCCTGCTATTTTCAGCTTCATTCTTCACGTTTGTTTTAGCTCTCAGACATGTCAACATGTTCCCTTCAGCACTACATATCATAATACATCTCTCTGAAAGTGACAAAAAAATGCTCATAAAAAAATTCCCATGCAAAATTATAATGCCACACTTTAGAATAAATGCCGTCTTGACTGGTTAACATATTTCCAGAAATATTCTAAAATAATTATCTTCACGCCCCAATTTCCTCATTTGGTTTCGCAGCGCTTTGTTCTCTGACCTTGTGAGTAAAATGACTGCTTCACATATGTTCCATTCTTCTTTGGGAAGAGAGAACGTTGTTACTTTCTGAGCATCACAGTGATGCATGCATCGCAGTTAGGGAGGGCAGCACATTCTCCCAGGGCAAAGCCCTACCCCAATATCTCAGAAAGTGACATTTATTTTTACAGGTCATGAGTGTAGCTTTTACCTCATAACATTGTATGGGTTCAGTGCATCTAAATAACACAAGTCTAAGAGGAAGAAAATGGAATGCACAATGTTATCAGTGCCATTCATTCTCAACACGGTGAATGCTGATCCAGGAATGGGGGTTGGCAGGGGCCACAAAGAAGGCAGTTCACAGGGTCAAGAAAAACCTTTGCAAACTGTCTTCTTAGCCTCTGATTTCTCTAAGATGTGGAGAGCCTAGAGTGGAAAACTATTAGTTGAGTGGGACAAAACACCATTAAGTGGTGCAGCATTTGGTGAGGAAGATCAACTTGAGCAGCATTTTTCATCCTAAATTTTATTATGATTTGTGTGTGTATCTTATTCTCTCTTGGTTTTCTAAGAATACGTTTGATTAACCCTTTGAAAATAGTCTAATCTAAGCTATGGAAAAAATGTAATTTCATTGAAAAAAAAGCACCTCTGTGCCCAATATCTACCTTTATATGCTATACTGTTGTTACTGGGGAAAACATTTGTGTCATGAATGGTACCATAATTATCTCCTTTGAGAACTGCATGGTCATAACCCTACCACATGTAAATTTGTGTGTATGCATATATACATCATACACATAAAAATATTTTAACATTAAAATATATGTGTATTATACACATGTTATATGCATATATAATATGCATACATTACATATTTTATATATGCACACATATATAATATTTTAATGTTTTTATAAGCTTGAAAATTTTCCATAAACTATGCAAAGACCTTTGCTTTCAGGCCCAAGTAAAATTTTGCTAACAGCCATCTGGTCACTTGTTTATTCCCTTCTTAAAAGTATATAGCACTATTTGGATTATTATCTTACATTTTGTGTTTATAGAACTAGTTTTTCAGAGTCTTTAGTAGAAAAAATTTTTAATGAATAATTACTTGTCTTTTTCTAATCTCCAATACATAGCACTTGGATTTATAAAGATAAGTCACACATAAATATATACTATTATTTATCTATATAAATGAGACAAACAACTCTGGAAAAAAAAGTGGTTATTCATGAAAATGTTGAAACTTTCCAATTCCAGATTCTGATCTTGTTTCTAAATTCAAAATAAATATGAAAACCTATTTCATATTATGCCCATCCATCTGAGGGTGAATTAAGCATGAAGGTCAGCTAAAGTTACATTGGTAGCTGATTTTCCCTGATGGCCCACTGGAGAAATGATTTAGTAGATACCATTTCAGGTTACCTCTTTTAACACTGAATGTCAGGGAGTTGATAATGCTTGATAAGAAGCAGGAGGAGCCTAATTTTTGATTGTTTAATTAAAGTATTCAGGCACTAATTTATGTTTACAGAAAATACGTATTGGGTCCTTTTCTCAAAAAATTCCCAGTCTAGTTGCAGGAGACAGCAAAATCAACAGGCATTTATAATTCACAGTAGTTGAGGTAAACGTCGCAAATTAAGGGCCACTTAATTCTCTGGTGGGCTTAGGGATGGATGTCCAAGTTCGTATTTTAGTTTATAAAGAGAGTAGGAATTAACTAGGAAAACACAAGACAGCCAGTGTTCATTACAGTTCTTTAAGAGAAACTACCTTGCATGATAGGTGTTAATATTCTCATTTTCCAGTGGAAAAAAAATGAAACTTGGAAAAGGCATACAGTTACGATGAGGTAGAGGCAGAAATTTGAGCCCAGGTCTGAGTCACTCTAAAACTCATAGTATTGCCTCTTTTTTGGTTTTTTGGTTTTTGTCTTTTGCTTTAATTGACCCTTACTATGCCAAATCCTCTATTTAAAGAGGCAATACTTAATGCCATAATTAGTGCACTGAACTACATATCTATATGCAGTTCTTGAGTATTCTGTACTACACAGTTACTACATTCAACAGCTATTATAGATACATATGTATGCTATGCAAGTTGTAAAAGAAATAATAACGAAATAAATTTACAAGGTGCATGCTGTACTTTGATGATGCCAATTTGTTTTCTTTCCCAAATGCTGTTAATGTCACTGTCATCTCTACTGCCAGAGGCATTTCTGTATAACCTGTCTGCTGCCATGCTCATTTAGAAAAGGAAACCTATCAGTACAACAGGATAGGAATTTCTCCCCCTCCCTTCCCACCATGAGCTTCATTTCAAAAAGCTGTTTGTTTTGTCCTAATTGTAATTGAATGAGTCTTTGTCATCCATCAATGTCTGCATTCCACAATCTTCACAATATTGAGGTTGATATCTTATATTCGTCTTGGATATAGCAATGGCACCAAATGACACACATAATAACTCTGCTTAAAGCTAAGTTGGTTCACTCAAGGAGGGGCCAGCACTTGCAGAAAACATGTGCTTGGCCTTAGTCTCACAAGAGCTTCCACAAATTCAGGGCTCTTATCTTCTTGCTCTCATGCAAACCAGAGAAGGAAACAAACAACCTACATTGGAAACACAGGTTCACAGGCTGACTGAAAGGATCAAACCCTGCAGTGCAAGTGGTGGCAAAGGAAGGGGTGCTGGCCCCCAGGATTCCTTGATTACTGATATAGCAGCTCTGGGAACTCAAACCAAACTCATAAGAATATTCAAGATTAATTCTGCATAACCTAATAAAAATGGAGGGAAATGAAAAGGAGGAAGGAAACAGCATGCATGAATGGCTACATACACACCAAGCTCTCTACCGAGCATTTTGCTCTGTCTCACTGAGTCCTTACCACTATGGTAGGAAAGCACTATTTGGCCTATTTTTATCATTCAGAAGTTCAAAAATTGGCCACAAGATTCCATGGAAGATCTATAATTACCATTTGAAGTGTATCATTCAACCTGCTTTTTGCTGTATACAGTAGGCAGGCAATCTGCACTGGATGGAAAAATGTGTACTCAAGAAATCTCTCAGGGGTGCCTGGGGGGCTCAGCCACTTAAAAGTATGACTCTTGATTTCTGCTCAGGTCATGGCCTTGTCGTTCATGAGATCGAGCCCCACACTGGGCTCTGTGCTGACAGCACAAAGCCTATTTGGGATTCTTTCTCCTTCTCTCTCTGCTCCTTCCTGACTTGTGCTCACACGCATGTACTCTCTCTGTCAAAATAAACATTTTCAAAAACTCCCTCCATCACCCCCATCCTATTTTCCTGCTTTTCCCCCTAATCTGAAATTTTGCTGCCACTTGACCATTTTGATCTGCAACAAATCTGACCTAGTCAGTGGTTTTTTTCTGTGCCTATTTAATTCAAAAAGTTCACTCACTAATTACTAAACTTGGAAATCATGTTAGGATCATGTGTCTGCCAAGTGCTCAATACAGAAAACAATCTCTAACTACTGTTCTTAGGTTAAGAAGTACAACAAAGAGAACACTCCAACCAAATGCCCAGTGCCTTTTCTTGACTGGGCTTCGGTTCCAAGCCTGCTGTCCTACTTCAGTGAGAGGCTACATGACGGGGAAGCTGTCATGTCTTTCTCTTGTCCTTTTGAGGCTGAGCTCAAAGCTCGCCTATGCTAAACCTTCCCACACCCTTGTGCTTCTTTTAATTGTTTAGGACTACAGTTACCACCCAAGCAGTTTGCAGCCCATACCCTCAGGTTTAACCACTCTAATAGAAAATCAGCAAAAATGAGTAGAAGGGGTCATTTGCATTCCAGGATCTGTAAAAGTGGAAAAACTTTCTGTGTCTCTGAAAACGATATATGGGAAAAGTCACAGTCAAAAATGGGATGGGTTGGTTTTACCATAGTTACTATTAGTATTGGAGGAAGTCCTAGTTTCAATAGATCCCAATCTGTCTCCCCCCTCCCCCCGCCCCCACCTTGTCTTAGGGCTTCTAAGAGAGGGAATACGATTACAAAATACACTTCTTAAAATGCTAGCTTCAGTGCAGGCTCTCTGGGCTGTCTCTTCCAGCCCATAGGCCTGCCAAGATGATACACATTTATTTTGACTGCTACCGTCTTAGCCTTCTCTGTTCTCTTGTCTGTATGAAATTTACTGATCTCCTTTTCAATAGTTATTTTTAAAAAATGGCTGTTTCACTTCTTCTGAACTTTAACAAGTTATTTCTTAATTTTACATCCTGCCTTACTACTGCCCCACCCTCAGAGCAAACACACACTACATGTTACACTACGAGTTTTATCCTCCAGAGCTGCCGGTCTGGGCAGAAGGGTCCCTATATGCTGAAAAAACCATGACTGTTATGACCAAGAAACCTTAATAATCATGAAAGCTGCTGGGACAAATGCAATCCTTGTCCCTGTTTTGTTATGGCTCAGTACATAATTAGTCCTCATGTATGGTTTTACCCTTATCAGAGAGTTAAGGAAAATCTATCTCTGATTGCTATAGTAATGGGGATAATTGATGGGTAGGTCAAATATCAGTGGTCAGCTCCATAAGGTAACATTCTCAACAGGTTTTCTTAGTTTAGTCTAGAAGGCTGTTGAATGTGTGCATGCCATATTTCTTTTCTCTAAAGTATGTGTCAAAAATCAGAAACAATGATGGCCAAGAAGCCTGGTTATGTCTTCCTTCTTAAAACGCCCAAAGAGCTTTAGAAAAGTACCCTGGGAAAATTAATAGCTGTCTGAAATTTTGCCCGGGGATAAGGACCCCAAAATGAAAAGACATAGCCCAGAGTTGTGTGAGAAAGATAGATGTGAAAAGATATCATCATAACATTCTATACTGATACCATATTATCACATTTCAAGATATAATGGTTATACAAAAGATTGAGAGGTTAGGGGAAGCTTCACAGAATACACCTTGCGTGCTAAAATACAACATATGTGAATTGGGACTGAAGTTCAGGAATATAATACATTGGAGAATCATCAGGGAATATTCTGTAGTGGATTCTCTGGAGAGGAAAGGGGAATAAGAAGGGTGTTGGAAACAATCAAAATACAAGGCAACTGCCGTCTACCCTAAGGAATAGGCAGGTGTTTAGAAACATGTAGTTACAGGGAAAGATAGCAGTTTAAGTAGACAGATACCACTGCTTGCATAAATTGTGGTTTCCTAAAAGTGAGAAGAGAGAGAAAGTATCTGCCTGGATAAAGTGGTGAGGTTTTCTGCTGGGCTCTACATGTTTACTGGCTTGAGTCACCGGCTTTGAGAAAAATATTGACTATCAAGGGCTTAGGACATAAGGTATGTTATGTTCTTAGAGCAATGTTTTTTTTTTAATGTTTATTTATTTTTTGAGAGAGAGATTGACAGAGTGTGAGCAGGGGAGGGGCAGAGAGAGAGAGAGAGAGGAAGACACAGAATCTGAAGCAGGCTCCAGGCTCTGATCTGTCAGTACAGAGCCCGACGCGGGGCTCGAACCCACAAACTGTGAAATCATGACCTGAGCCAAAGTTGGATGCTCAACCGACTGAGCCACCCAGGAGCCCCTAGAGCAATGTTTAAGTGGTGGATTACAGTATCCGGGTTGAGTACAGAAATAAGAGCCATCAGTTGGGGATTATTGATGTGGACAGAGTAGCAATTTGGATTCTGCTTAATTCCTACGGCAGAGTGTGAGTGCAAAGGAAAGTAAAAAGGAAGGAAAAGTAGAAAAGGCAAAAAATCACCTACTATGTGCAATACACACTACAGTGTTTTCTGTGCTATGATTCTAGGAGTGTAGTTAGATACTAGGCATGTCAATTCAGAGATCTTGAAATTAAAGAAGTCCAAGATAGGACAATGCTCAGTATTTCACCTATGACTTCCACCTGTAATCCCCATGCCTGGAGTTACTCATCCATATAAATACACCTTCCCATGAGTCTTGATTTGGCCTCAAGATCATTCTCAGTCCAACAATTCAGTCATCCATTAGCAGTTCATCAATACTGATATGAGAGATAAAATCTTCTTGCTCTCCCAGATTTAGGTAACACTTCATTGAAACTGGAATGTGAGATGATTCCCCTTTGCTGTGTCTGACTTAAGATGCTAGTTTTGCAGGTAGGAACTACTTATTTCCGTTTCCCATCCCATTTCTTTTTGTAGTCAGTTTTGTGACAAAAGATTACTCTCCAAACTATTTTCTACTGGTGCCAATGTTTTCACCTCTGAAACCAACCAATGGTGTAATATGGGGGTTTGTGAGTACCCATTCATTTTAAGCAAGATTGTTCGAGGAGTTTATGCAACTTGTTTCCTAAGTGGATGGTGAGCTGCAAAAAGAAATTCCTATTTATTTTACATTCTCCTCAGTGCCTCACTCCTGTGGGGGTACACAGCAGGTACATAATAAATACTTGTTGTCTTAGTTGAATTTCAAACCTTTCATATAAGCTGTTATGATTTAGCTAAAGAATGTTATAGCCTTTAGAAGGGCTAATTACAGCCTATAATTCGACTGACCTGTGCTGGTTCTGAAGTACTTAGTGGTAATAATACTGTTTTTGCAAGATGGATATTTTACTGTTGAGCCTGTCTGGTTTGAGAGGCTCGCTGTTTTATGGTCTGTGTGTGGTAATCATTTGGATGTAATGATCAAATGGGGGTTGCCCAAATTGATCGTTATAACAGGATTCCACTGTAATTACATTTCCATAAATGATACTCAAATTCACTAGGGAAATCAACAACCCCTTGGTGTGCCTACTTCCAGCACTGATTACAAGTTCAGGTTCTATAGCACTTTCTAAACAAAAGGTAATTAAAATTTTACAACCCATAGTTAAGCCAAAATGAAAAGGCAGCTTTTTGTTCTAGATTCAAAAGTGCTGCTCTTTGTAGACATCAGAAGACAATTCAATTTAGAAGAATAGGCAGGTGTTTGGATCTTATACAGATTAATACATGCATATTGTAAGCATGTTGGAATCAGAGACTCAAGGGTTAAAAGTCCAGCTGCATTATGTCTATATCTATGTCATCTTGAGTAAGTCATTAAATCTCCCTGAGCTTCAGTTTTCTCATCTTTAAAATAGGGATAATACAATTTCTGCCTCATTAGGTTTTTGAGACAATGAAATGACTTATTGCTTGTGAAGTGCTGACCACAAAGTGCTGGTTGAACATGTTAGTTAAGTACTCAACATACCTTAGCTATTATTATTGTCATTTCGATTTTCTTTTTAAATCCAGCCATCTTTTCCCTAGTAACACCATAAGAAACAATATATTTATTCCCTTTGCCTTAGCAAAAATTGAATGTTTCTAACCCCATATATGCCAATACCTGGCATTCTTAGTTTATTAATTCTTCTGTTCTAGAATTCTCTGGCTTAGCTGCTATGTCTCAGACATATAGGATCATGTTCATCTCTAGACAGTGGGTTTTGTACCTTATCAGATTAATTAGAATATTCCATAAACTTCAGATTCTCATTGTCCTAAAGCAGCTATCACTATAAACATGCAAGAGGTCATGGGATGATTCCAAATGCACATTCCCACAGTGCCTTCCCACAAAGGATGCAGGAGGAGGCATTTTCACATCAATCTAAATACCATTATGCCATCAAAATAACATTTAAGATAATGTACCAGCTCTTGAGCCCTTTCCAAATGCTAGGAATACTTCTAAAGCATTGCATTTTAGTCCAGAAATTACTCTACTCAGCAAAAATTCAGCCAAGAAAAATCATCCTCTCTAAATAGAAACAAACTAAGGGTGAATGTGTCATCCTTTGCCACCCATGTAGTCTGTACCCCTTCATCAAAATTTATTTGTGGGCTTGTTCCAAAATTCAAGTGTCAATAAAGCCAGTTATCAGGATACTAAAAGGATAAACTTGCCAATATTCCCATAAAAGGCCTTTTTTGTTTTCGAGAAGTATATTAAAAAAGAAACTTGTTCCAATAGTAATCAAGGCTCAGAAAAAGTAAAGGCTTCCATCCAGACAGACCTCCTAGTTTTCATTCTTCCCTTAAATTATTATTTCTGGAGTAGTTTAATAGCAACAGAAAAATGAGAGCGAGACCAATTGCCTTAAAACAATGACTTATCCAACTGTGGGAGCTCATATCAATGTCATATTACCTGGACACATTCCTTTGATTAGTTTTATTAAATGAGAATACCTGCATAGATAGACCTTTTATATAGAAGAGGGAAATATTCTAATATTTCTGTTTTTTACAGTTTGCTTTCTATAACATACTTTTTTCTTCAGAGTTTTATTTTTTCTGGTTCTTTCTTGACTTTTGGATTTTTAGTTTGATTTTTGACTTTCTGAAAATCTGTATTCTTCTTTCTCTTCCCTGTAATTATTTTATTATATATTTTAGTACTTTTATAAAACCAATACTATTTTTGAGCATTGGCATAATTTTCTTTCTTTTTTAAAAAAAATTAATTTTTTAAAAAATTTATTTATTTTGAGAGAGAGAGTATGAGCCAAGGAGGGAGAGAGAGAGACACACACAGAATCTGAAGCGGGCTCCAGGCTCTGACCTGTCAGCACAGAGCCTGACACAGGGCTTGAAACCACGAACCACTAGATCATGATCTGAGCTGAAGTCGGATGCTTAACCGACTGAGCCATGCAGGCATCCCTTGCATAATTTTCTTTCTGACTGCTACATTTTATAATGAAGAATAGAATCCGTAATCATTAACTCATAGACTAAATTCTCCATTCTAGAACATAGGTCACTCATTCTACCCAGTGAGTGTTTTCTGTGTCCCACACTTTGTGCTAAGTACTGGAATTACAGTAGATCAAGAGAGAAGTAACTGCAAAAAATGGCAGGGAAGTATACTATTAGTTGAACTGTGCTAGTTCTTTTAATCACATTGTTTGTGTATTGTCTTATGGTCTAGCTTTTGCTACCTCTTGTCACTGAAAAAACCTCAAGATAAACATCAAACTTATTCTTTGAGGTCCAGATTAAATCATAATTGAAGAGTTCTTTATAAATTCTCCAACGTATTTTTACCGATATTATCTGCTTAAGGTGAACATCTAAGGCAATCCACCAGCCAGCAGAAACTACTTAATAAATATCAAAGTGTTTGACCTTGACATATTTACATCATATATACATCATACACATAACACATTATAATACATTATAAGGTGCATCGCAACAAATTTAAAAAATTTTAAACCGTGTTAGATGGCAATTAATTGACATAAATTGAAACATTTTTTTCCACTGTCAAAAACACCTGCAAAGTCATTAAATTTTCTAGCTCACTCTTCATGCTACCTCTTCTCAACTACCCTTGCCCTCATCCCAAACCTAAATTTCTTTCCATACCTGAGTCAAGTTTAATGTTATAGGGACATATAGAAACATTTGCTTTTTTGATTCAAACCAGGCTTTCAAAATAAAACACAGATGGGAAATGGGGGTTTGAAAACCCATTCTTGACCCTTTGTATCTCCTAATTTCCCTTTGATACTATCATAGTTGACCATGGAGGTAGTCCTGATACATCTGGATATCCAGACTTAATTTATTAGGTACCTGAACAGCGTGTAACTGTTTAAACAGTGTGATTAATCAAGGTGGTAGAAAATATTAAGAACCAGGAAGCTTGGAAATATGCTGTACCTTTCTTTTCAAGTCTAGGAGGAGACTGATGAGGGTTACGAAAAGTGCAAACATAGGAGTATCCTCTCAGCACAGGGAGGAGACTATTCTGGTCAATTTTTGATGCTTTGTTTTAGGAAAGACTAATATTTTTGTTCATTTTAATACAGGAAGCATTAGTACCTTCTGCAGTGCTGGGATGAGAACAGTCTGTCTGTACCTGCACCTGAAAAACAGGGAGGTTGCATCACACATGACTTAAAATAGAGTTCCCTGATTTACAATTCATTTGATTTACAGTTCATTTGACTCACTGAGAAAGAATTTACTTCTTTATCTTCACTGACTTCCAGTCCACCATTGCCTGAGACACATCAACCACTGGCCAATTCAAACATGGCCAGCTAAGGAACCATCACAATCAATTTATATTGATACAATAAATCAGAAGAAGGAAAGCAAGCCAAAGAACCAGCTTGGTGGTTCTGTAAAAGTAGAACTACTGGAATAAAAAAAGAAAGAAAGAAAAGAAAAGAAAGAGGGAAAGAAAGAAAACAAGAAAGGAAGAAAGAAAGAAAGAAAGAAAGAAAGAAAGAAAGAAAGAAAGGTAAAATATGAATACAACTGTAATACAGTTTTTTGAAGAGAGATAATTAAAACACAAAAATGTATTGTTGGAAATGAAATAAGACATATTATTTTACTTTAAAATTTGAAAGATAAATTAACAAAATACTATTGTTCAGAAATAATTTAGTCTTCATTTATTTATTTAGTGAATAAATCACTCAGAATCTATTATGTACCAGGCACAGTGTATTTAACAGGGTACAAGACAGGTGGCCTTGCCCTATGAAACTTATTTTAAGTGTGGAGACAGGAAGTAAACAAGAGACCACAATATAAGAAAATGAGAGGCTGTATGAAATATTGTGAAGACAATAAGAACAGTGCTAAGATAGGGAATAAAGGGAGAGGTCTGAACTACTGTATGTGAGGTTGTAGAAAAATCCTTTCCATGTAGGTGTTAGCACAGTCCCAAAGAATTGGAGGGATTTGGCAAATGGATATTATTCTTGTAATGGGAAACTAAGCTTGAAATCTCTGAGACAGGAAGGAGCTCAGATTCTCTATGAACTATCAGTACAGGGTAGTTAGAACATGGTGAATGTAAGGAGAATTATCAAGATAAAGTAGGAGAGATAGGCAGTAGGAGAGGATCAGGCAGGGATGTGTTAAGTTATATACTGGTTCAACTTTTAGGCTACAAAAAAAAAAGTAGGAATCTTAGGTGGGATCACAACATGATGTATTTGAATTATTAAAGGGAGATTCTGGCAATTATCTGGAGAATAGGTCGAGAGGCTATTGGTGCAAGAATGGAAATGGACAGGGTAATTAGGAAGCTATTGTAAAATGCAATGTGTGTACAATGATGTTGGATTGAACAAGGTTGTGGCTTGGAGACAGTAGTAGGATGTCAGATGCAAGATACATTTTGGAGGTAAAACCAACTATACATGCTGATGTGGTTGGTAAGGGAAATACAGTGATCGAAGATAATTTTTAAGAGTCTGGTTTAAGAAATTGGGTATGTGGTGGTGACATTTAATGAGATCAAAAAGAGTGGAAAAATAAACTATTTGAGGGGGAAGGGGCAAGGTCAAGAATTGATTTCTGGCCATGTTAAGAGTAAGATGCAAAAGAGTCATAAAAATAGAGATACTGAATAAGCACATATGAGTCTAGGATGCAAAGGAGATTGGCAGGTAGAGAGATATTTGGGAGTTACTAGCATGTCGATTGTATTCCAAGTTAAGCAATGCATGGGGTGATTCAGAGAAGGAGAGAGAGTTTGTGGACACATTGTGAGAACAGTTTTTATGTGACAAAGAACAGACAAGTGGGTAGAAATCAGGGCTTTCTGTAGGTCAAGTGACATTGTTTTCACTTTTTTTAAGAGAGAGAGAGAGAGAGCAAATGTGAGTAGGGGAGGGGGCAGAGGAAGAGAGAGAGAAAATATTAAGCAGGCTCCATGCTCAGCGTAGAACCCGACTTGGAGCTCAATCTCACGACCTTGGGATCATGACCTGAGCCAAAACCAAGCATCTGACACTCAAGCGACTGCGCCACCCAGGCATCCCTGTTTTTACTTTTTAAGATTAAAAATATTAAGTTCTATTTATTTAGTGCTATGGGTTAGGCACTATGCCAATTACTTCAAATTCATAAAGTATTTCATCTTAATAATACCAAGAGGCAAATACTGGTATTTCCTCCCTTAATAAAAGCATATAAAGAGATATAAAGCAAACAGAATTAAATTATCTAGGGCCCCAAGGCTAGAAATTGGCAGAGTTAAGCTTTAAATCTCCGTAGTCTGATTTCAGAAGCACCATGTTATACTCCCTGCTACTAGGTTGTTTGCTGGCATAAGCAAATATATATAGAGAAATGAATGATAATACAAAAAGAATTATAATATGGGAGATACTAGAATTTATAGTACAGATAGTGTATTTGACCACTGCAATAGGGACAAAAGCAAAGAAAACAGGTGCAACAGAGTTACTTGCAGATTTTGTAGTTGGAAGATGAAGATCTCTCCAGAAGCTTCTGTACTCAGAGAAGTATGGTGGTTACCCTGAGTGAAAAGAAGAAGGTAAGAGATACAACAGTTCCAAAGAAAGACAACATGGCAGGAAATAGTTATTTTGAATAATAGTTATCTTGGAAGATCAAACTGAAGAAATAACCATCAATGCAGAACAAATTCACAAAGAAACAGAAAATATGATCAAAATAATATGAGATGTGGAGGAGAGATCTGGGATATCTAATGTATGAATAATATAATTACTAGGGGACAAAAGGGAACAGATGAGAAACAATGAGCAAAGAAATAATAGAATACCAGTTCACTGAACTGAAGAAAAAAAACCTTGAAATGCAAGAAAAGACCATTGAGTTCCAGACATCATTAACAAGATACACACACACATTGTGCTAAAAATTTATAAACTTTAAAGTTACAGGAAAAAAAAAAGAGTAAAATGTCATCTACTTCTAGAAGCCTAGTGGAAGCCAGAAGATAATGGAATAATATTTTCAAAATGTCAAGAGAAAGTTGTAATTAACCTATAACTGTAATTCTAACAAAACTGCCTATATTTAAATATTGGAGATAAATAAGGACATATTCAGAGAAACAAAAAATAAGAATGTTTACAACCAACAGAAGTTCACAGGAGGAAATTTCTAAAGGAAAGAAGAAAATGAAACCAGAGGGAAGCGTGACAGAGACAGTGTGCTCACCACCCAATTTCTGCTATGAGGTGATGGCAGTCAGCTGGAGGCCATACCATGGGTTCTGACTAATGAGCCATAAGAGGGAGGGACATGCAGGACTGGTGGCACGTGTAATTCCAAGGCAACAGCACAATATGATGAGGTCCCTGACTGATTTTAAGGAGAAACAGCTCCACTCACCTTATCAGACATTTAGTGTGAATGAGAAATAATTTTTTTATGGGTTAACCCAATGAGATTTCAGTATTAATTGGTCCCTACTGTATCGCCTGCCTATCCTTTTTAAAAAAAATAACAAAAAATCAAAAAACAAAAAACAAATTAAGAAAATGATGAACAAAGGTATGTGCAGACATGTAGGAAAATCTAAATATTTGTAATTCTGTATTTAAAAAAATGATAGAAGTGTTTATAGAGTTAAAAAATATCAGAACTGAGGTAGTACTGCAGCTAATCAACAAAATCTACTGCTCTTCTTCCTGGCTCTGAGCTAGACTACATTTTTCAGCTGCTTTTTAGTCATTTGTACCCATGTGACCAAGCTGGTCTCCATGACTGTTTTCCCTCGTGTACTCAGAATGGAGATAGTCTATAGGGTCATTTTAAGAATCACATTTCAAAAATGGCAGAACTAAAGTTGGATGCAGCCTAAACCCTGAATCACAGTTTGAAGTGACTACCAATATCTGGACTTTAACCTGAGTGAGAGAGAAGCTTCTATTATGTTAATTCATTAAGATTTCCATGGGTTATCAAATAAAAACAGTTAAATAATATATAATCTTCTTGAAATGTTCAGCAACTTAAAAAATTGACCATATTCCAGTCCATAAAGGAAGTGTCAATGAATTTCAGAAAAAGAAATGTCATATCATTTTCTCTGACCACAGGGCAATTAAATTGGAGAGCAATGAAAAGGTCAATTAAAACAAAACATCTGTTAAATTGGAACTCAGGCTTATAAATAACTCTTAGGTCAGAGAATAAATATTACTAAAAAATTTAAACATTACATCTGAAAGATAATGAAGTTAAAGTGTGTCAAAACTTGTGCAATAGCTGGGGGAATATATAGTTTTAAATACTCATATTCAAAAAGAAGAAATTAAAAAGTAAAGAATTGAACTTAGGGAAGAGTAGGATAAACCCAAATATAGTAGAAAACACAAAATAATAAGAACATAAATTAATTGAAATAGAAAACAAATTTTAAGGAGAACTATTATTATCTCCACTCTTACAAGAAGAGAATTTGAGGCATAGAAAAATGTAATAAAATAAGCCAAAGGCAATTCTTTAATAAAACCGATAGGCAAAGCTTTGGTGAAATTAATCAAGAAAAAAATGATAGGATGCACTAGTAAATGAAAATAAGAATGAAAAATGGGTCGCAACTACAGCTACAACAGCAATTCTAAAGCTACCATGAGTGAAAATCAGTAGAAACAACACTAATGGCTTTTGCCTTGGTATTGGGTTCAATTTGAAACTCAGCATTTTAGAAGCTGAATAGCCTCATGCCTACTTCAACATTATATCTAACATGCCTGGAATTCTACATGATCTGTGCTTATGTGATTATATAGCTTCCTATCACAAGTAATAGCTTGCGATTGTACGTAATCACTGTAACTATGTTAATAGGGACAAAGTATATCATTTACGTTTATTGTTGATATCCAAACATTCACTTTCAAATATAGGGAAGCATTTTAGATATAACTTGAAAGAAAGTTTCCTATTTAGTTTTATATGGTAAATTATATCAATCAACTGAAGTATATAAATGTTGAAAGAATCATTGAAGGAATAAAATACTGTAGTAATTAGTGATGCTTGTGAACACTTACTTTTATGTACAAAATGGTTATCAAGAAATAGATATGTGGGGAAATAGTGATGACAAAGTCATTAATATGTATTATGTTGGCTACATTAATTTTATAAAGAAAATTGTATCCGTTTTTGATCCTTCACGTATTTGTAAATTTAATGATACAAAACAGAATAATAGGGTTTAGGTTATATGATAATTCTAATCTAAGTAAAATTATTTGGTGTACTAGCTGTGGCAGGCAGCTAGTGGTCACTCCTTCCTCCTGACATGTGTCACATCTTTGTATCATCCCCTCTCCTTGAAGTGGAAGCTGTGTCTTATTTCTATCCAAAAGAATATAATAAAGGCGATGAGATGTCACTCTCTTGATGAGGTTACATTACATGCCAAAGGTGATGGTATGTTATTCTATTTATTACATTATATTTTTTAGAACTGTTTTAGCACCCTAAAGAAAGATGCCCTGTAGCTGGTCTTAGAGAGGCAAAATGCTATATTGTAGACAGCACCACACAACAGAGGTGAGGTGATACCTTGAGGAACAGAATTCTGCCAACTGCTAGTGAACCTATTGACCATTTATAATCTGTACCATGAAGTGTGGATTTGGGCTTTGAAGTCGGTCCAGCATGGCATGGATTCTTAGCTGTGTGGCTTACTAGATGTATGACTTCTAGTATTTTGTCAAGTCTTCTGAGAATTAGTGTCTGCAATGGCAAATGAGAACAATGTCAGTTACATTGTACTGTTGTTGTGAGAACTGGAGATCATGTATGTAAAATGTCAGGCACAAAGCAGGCTCTCAAATATGATTATTAGCAGAGGTAAAGACTGGAGGTCACTGACCTCTCCAAGCCTCTGCTTTTCATCTGAATATAACACCTACAACATTGTAGGAACGATTAAATAAGATAGTTGAAAAGAAGGCCTTTGCCTGGTACATGATAAATGCTAATTAAGAAGTGGTTTTCCAAATACCAATGCTACCTTGTCTCTCATTTTTTTACATATACATATACATATACATGTACATATACATATACATGAGAGAGAATGCCATGCCAATACTAAAATTAGCTCATCCAATGAACTTTTCTAAACGTTAAAGTTGACCAAAAAAAAAAAAATATATATATATATATATATACATATATATATATATATAGGATCTATGAACAGTTCTGTAACCACTTTTTATTCTGAGCAAAAATATTCTTCAGGATGTTTCAGAGAATAGTCTATTTCTCTCATAAACTATCATTACCATTTCTCTTTCAGAAAATGAAACCATCATTTCCGGGAAGGAAGTGGATGCAAATACGCATCTTCTATCACATGCCTCACATCTTACAGATTTCTGCAATTCCATCTCTTACTCTTTACTCTCAGGATTCAGATCCACCCATTGTATAATTATATGTTCTTCAAGAGAAATTGATGAGAATGTGAATGCTGAAAAACAGTATCTTGTTGCCTCAGATAAAACACAATATTTTCTATTTCCACAGATGACTTGAAAAGCTGGAGCAATCAGTGCCAATCACTCCTCACTCAAAAAGAATATGTAACCCTGCTGCCCAGTGCACATTGGTTCTCATCTGTGACCTTAAAGAGCAAACACATACTGCAAAGCTCTAAGACTGCAGATGTAGATGAACTTAATAGTTCCATCATATCTATGAAGAGCACTTGGCAGAATCAGAGTACTTTTACAAAGACTACCTTCTTTGACCCTCTCGGGCACAGAAGTTATTATTATCCCTGTGTTACTGAAAGAAAAAAAAATATATGCAGAAGTACGTGCCTTTCTCAAGTCCACTTTATGAATAAAATGGCAGGGTAGCCCTGGCATCCTGGTATCTCCTTCTCCTTAATGGTGGTTTTCAAAATTTATAATAGATATACCTTGAGACCTTCAGCTTTTGGAATTTGGGCTTGAGTCTCAGCTCTTTCTCTTACCAGCTATGTGACTACAGTTAAGTTATTTAAACTCTTAACAGTTTCATTTTCTTGTTTGTAAAGTGGGGCTAATAATTGGGCATTTAGAGTTATGAAAGATTAAATGATATAACATTTGTGAAATACTCGGCACTTATTAAAACCTCAAAGTTAGCTCTAATAAGGTCATAAGAAAATTTGTATTCTCCTATCTTTTATGAATAATTCCCATCTACATAGGAAATACTCAGTATATGATCTCAATTTCTAGTGAAGAGATGGCTCTAAGAATAAAAAAAAAACTTTATTATTTGTAAAAATGGAATAAATTTGTTTTCCTGGGGTTCATAAAAATGAAACACTTATCAAATTGCACTTCAAATAATATAGGTTTTCTATGCACTCAAAAAGGCATATTTTCACAGGCAAATGAGGCAAAATATGCCTTTTGTCATTCTAAAAACCCAAGTGGGACAGTTCCAGTGAAGGCTCAGGAATATATATTTCTTTCTTAAATGATGAAAATAGTTTCTCCAAGACCACCTCTATTTTATCTTTACATCTAGACAAACTTCCCTATCTAGAATCCCAATCAAGAAAAAATGTAGGGCTATGGGTCACTGTAGGACTTGGTAAATGGATGTTCGTCATGATTTTGGACTGTCTTATCACAACGATTTGGTATCAGGTAGATAGATACAGCTTCAGAGAAGGCAAAAGAGAAATTACATTTCATCAAAGAGAGGATATGGGAAGGCAGATACTAGGATGAACAGCTCAAGTATTTTACACCAGTGGCTGCTTTTTAAAGTTTTTTTTAATGCTTATATTTTGAATGTTATGATACATACTGGGAATGTCAGCAGAAGAAATGAAGTAATCGTTCAGTGTAGCATAAATGTGACCATATCAAAAAGTTTTGCATTGCTTTTATTTAATTATTTATTAAAAAGATATTTCTTAATGTTTATTTTTGAGAGAGAGAGAGACACAGTGAGAGTGGAGGAGGGACAGAGAGAGAGACAGACAGAATCTGAAGCAGACTCTAGGCTCCGAGCTGTCAGCACAGAGCCTGACTTGGGGCTCAAACCCATGAACTGTGAGATCATGACCTGAGCTGAAGTCGGACGCTTAACCGACTGAGCCACCCAGGTGCCCCTGATTGCTTTTAATAATGAAAAATAAATCAAATAACGATGTTTCCCTAGAATATAAACTAAGGCCAGAGGTGCCAAAATTCGATGGAGAGGTTTTAATTGTGTCTTAGTATGTTCTTGGAAGCAGCAACTGGTATAAGATAGACATACAATTTCCAAAAATTAAACAATGGCTCTTTGTCCTAGTTAGAATGTTATTTTCATTTTCAATAAATGAACTCAAAATAAATGAATTCAAAATAGAGCAACGGAACAGATATTGATTCTGTTTCAGACTTCTTTGCTGGGGATTAAAAGAAACTATGCAAGTCTATTATTACCAAGTGATGACTTCAGTCGCATCAGTAATGATTCCACTTTTTTGGAACATCTTGTGGACGATAGGCATCATCACTGAACTGAGATCACAATGAAAGAATCACTGAATCACCACTCATCAAATGGCTCTCAGAGCCAATAATTTTTATCTTAAATGTAAATGAATGAAAAACATATGGAAAGAAATTTAGTTCACAGAGTGATTGAAGGCTTGTGGAAGAGTGCCAAGAAAAAGATCGTCTTCATGCAATATATTCCAAAGAATCTTTGGTTTCAGGCTTCATAGCTTCTAGGAGATTTCCCTGCCTGAAGATATGCATGGGGAGTCCTGTTGTTTCCATTACACTGCGAATACTAGGAGTCTGTTTATAAGCTTGTACAGTTCAGTTTCAAATATTTTTCAGGGCAAAGTTCCTGGAACGCCTTTCTGGAAGAGATTTTCGTGATTAGATACTGTCATGAGTAGCCTGACAAGTGAGAAAACTGGTCTCCACTCTGAATGGGGACAAGGAGGGGGGGGGGTATGATCAACAAGGCTGCCTTAGATCTCTGGGGGTCTTGGTTTTTCTGCCTCATTTCTGTGCAGTAGCAACCTATTTTAGAAGTACTTCTCCCGCTTTGCCTTTCTTAACATTGTTTCCCGCCTGAATTAGTTAAGGTTCTTTGGGTTACATTTAATAACAGAAATCAAATAAAGCCAAAGCAAGCAAAAGGGAAAGAGATGAGGGAGCCAGGAGGCAAAAAGCCTTAGGGAATGCAGGGCACTCAACCTCTCCATCTTATATCTTTGGTCTTCTTAACACATGTGCTTCACTTTTGACTCTCTACAGTTCAGCTTTCTCCATCTCTTTGCATAGTGGAAAGAAAAAGTCATTTCTAAACCTAAAATGACTGCCTGCCTCTCAGCCCTTATTACAAACTCCTGAGGCAGAGGTAATCTGATTGCTCTAGTTTTAGGCAGGAGAACTTCCCCACCTGTCCAGTTACCTATGGCCAGGGCTGTGGGGTCATACGTGGCAAACACTGTTATCAGATCTCAAGGATGGGGTTGACATGTGACAAGCAGTTCTGAAAAGATAGAGACTGAGGTGAGCATTTGCCCCAGTAGTTGTCTTCTGCATTTCATTTTTCATTGCTATGAAAGAGAGATTAATATAGATGGGAGCATTCTATAACCCTTTTTTTAATGTTTATTTATTTTTGAGAGAGAGAGAGAGAGACCGTGTGTGAGCAAGGGAGGGGCAGAGAGAGAGAGAGAGGGAGACACAGAATCTGAAGCAGGCTCCAGGCTCCGAGCTGTCAGCACAGAGCCCGACATGGGGCTTGGACCCATGAAGCGCGAGATCACGACCTGAGCCAAAGTCGGATGCTTAACCAACTGAGCCACCCAGACGCCCCTTCATATCCCTTTATTTTGAAACTCAAGCCTTCCCCCCTGCTCCTCTGGAACACTATTTTCATTTTTCATTTTTAACATGGTCACACCAAAGGGTGATATAGAGAACAGTTTTGAAGAGAATTTGCATCTCACAAAATGCCGAGTAAGCAACTATGGCAATTAATTATTATGCTCCATGTGCTCTGGTCCTTCTAAGCATAGCTCTGAGAGCTTAAATGATCTGTTCTAGCTCATTCTCACCATGCTAGAGTATAGCAGGAAAATCAAGAGGGAAAGGATGCCTCTAATTCACTCTATGATGTATAAGACACTAACTTTGAATAAAGAACGTTGTAATGGTAAGAGCAACAAAACTGTGAGAAATTTTGAGATGATTTATTAAGCCTTCATTCCTAAAAGGTATGTGTTATCATGTCAGATTTCCATATGTTGCTGTGCTGTGCAAAGAATACGTAAAATTGTCATCAAGAAAAATAATCACATATCAGATAATTAAAATGTGTAGGATGCAGAACTACGTCTACAAGATTTACGGCACAGTTCAACAGTTAACTTTTATTAAGCATTGCAAAGAGGTTACACAGTGGATGCAGGCGTTGGAATGCCCTGGACTCCAATCCCAGTTATGCTCATCAGCAACAGTATGGCTGACACATACTTTAACCTCAGTTTCTTTATCTTTATATGTAAGTAATGAAATCTGCTCCATAGGATTGGTGTAAGGATTAAAATAGGTATCTCTGGGTCCCTAGTATATAGCATTGGGTATTATTAGTTTTTTCCACTTTTTACAACTCTGCATAGCAAACATAGGCAAAGGGCTAGGTAATATGTTGCCAATTCTGAAAAATCAATAAACATAAGGTAAATTGTCCATGGTTACGTGAATATGTTGCTTACTGCTTAGACTTCTTTGGTTACATTTAATCACAGAAATCAAAGTGATTTCTCTTTGTGAACAGAAAGCAAAAAGATCGGGAAATGGGAAGGATCTGGAACCAGGAACTAAAAAGCCATGGCAGCTAGGGCAGAGCAGGAGGGTCATCCCCAGTGTCTACTCTCCCATTCTTCTTTAGTCATCAAATTGTGACTTTTAGCAGGACTCGTCACCACCGAGGACAAAGAACATACTTCCTCATCTCCATCTTCCTTGCAGCTATGCGTGGTCCAGTAGCCAATGGAATGCTGACAAATGTGCCTAGTGTTCAACTACCAGAAAGTTCTCCTCAAGTGAGGTATTCTCCCCTTTTACCTTTCTGTTTTCTGTGATGGGAAAACAATGGCTGGGGTTTCAACAGTTTCTTGGACCATGAGATGATCTCAGGAGCTAGAGCCATGATCTGAAGTCAAAGGAATGACACAGAAGGAACCAATATGGCACTCTGGGCCATCACACCGACCTTAGGCTACATCTTTTTTGAGGGCAAGAGGGAAATATATTATCTTAGTTAAACCATGGTCTTTTTTTCTGATACTTATAACCAAATTTAACTCTCACTGGTTTTATCAGGATTATCCAAACACAAAAGTATACTGAGTACCTGTGACAGTCTAAGGATAGTGCCAGGCTTTGAGGTCATGCATCATGTCAGGTATTCCTGAGGAATTCTCTGGTTAACTAGGAAAATAATACACATATATTTAGACAAATCATGATACAACCATCATTCAAAGATGACAGAGATACTAATATGATACAAATATATACAAAGGTATATGAGGTGCAATTTACAAGCAGGGAAATGGCAGAGAAGTACAATGCTCCAGACTTGCCTTTATAAACCTCAGCAAGGTTTCTGAGGCCCAGTGTGTCTAGGCTGGAAGTACCACAAGAAGCATCTCAGTAGTAAGGGATCTAGACCTTCTATGTGCAGTACTTTATAGGATGAGAGCCCAGAAAACAATGAAGGTCCTTGGATGAAAAAAATGGTGTTACAAAGTAAGAATCCCCAGAGCTAAGCAGCTCTTATCAGCCTACAGTGCGTGACTGCATAACCTCCAGGCTAGCTCGCTTGCCTTCAATGACCTGCTTGCCTCACCAGTCACCTCTGGTTCAGGTGACACTATTGTATGGTGTCCTGCACAGGAAGAGCCTGTTTAGGTAAATGCCCAGAGTTTTAAGAGAAGCACTGCGAGGAATGGATGAATAGCAGTAGGGTGGGGAAGAGTCTGGACCAAATTGAGTTGGACCAAATATTTAACAGGTTTATTTAATGAACATATATAGAACTCACTACTGACCAATCATTAATCTGCTTAATCTTCACAATAGCTTCATGAGGTAGGTACTACTATCATTCTCATTTTTGAAATGAGGGAACTGAGACACAAAGATGTTGATAGCTGTGTAAGGTGGCACATGTAGAGTGCACTGAAGCAGGGATTTGAACCAAGGCAAGCAGGTGCAAGAGTACCCCCCACCCCCGCAGTGTTGTGTGTCTGTAAGGCTGTCCCCTGGTTAGGGAAAGCAGCTAACATTAACTGATATGTGTGCTCTGTGCAGCACTGTGCTAAGTGCTCTCTCTCTATTATTTCTCTTAATTCTCACAGTAACGCTAAGAAGTAGATGCTATTATTAGCCCCATTTTGCAGACGAGCACACCACTGATCAGAGAAATTAGGTTAATCATCCCCAAAGTCCAACAGATTTAAAATGAAAGAGCCAAAATCCTAACCATGGTCTTATACACTTCAGAGTATGTGCTTAGAACCATGATACCCTATTAAAGAATGTATAAGATGGATGAAGGAAGAGAGGGAAGGGGACACTAATGTAATTCAAACTAGGTAGAGGAAGGAACTTGAATCTAAACATGGGAGAGCCAAGGGCAATGAGAATCCATACATTCCTGTATCATTAATGCCGTAATTTAGTTTTCTTTTTTTTTTTAAGGTATGTTTTATTCATTGGTATAAATATAATCATAAACTGCACTGCATGGGAAAGTTTATGCAAGGAGGGGTTTCAACTGCAGGAGATCTAAAATTAACAAAGACCCCTTCTGAAGTTTAGCTTGGGAGGCCCAAAATTTAAATTTATACCCCCCAGCTGGATTGGAAAAATATAAAAGCCAAACGACCAAGTTAGCCTTGGAATCCTTATATTGCCCTCCAAGAAGCATACGTTCTGATTGAGTGTTGAGCACAGCAGGAAATATCATTACAGACCTAGAATCCAGATTTCTACCAGAAAATGCGAAGCATCTGGCAGTTTTGAAAGGTAATCTTTCCAGATTTACTTTCACATAAACTATACTCCACTACAGCACTAGAAATCATGGGGGAAGATTGTTTTTAATATAGTGGTTCAGAGAACAGCACATGGAAACTTAAATGAAGACCGCATTTCGTCTCCAGGTCTTTATTAGCAAAGATAGCACCCTAGACCTTACTTATTTGTGAAGAAAGGTGGGCTCACTAGGATAGTCTTAAGATATTTTCCAATGCCTCCTATGTAGCACATTAATTTTAGGGAATTCTGTGGGGCGCCTCTTTTCTGAGGCAATTGGCCATTGATTACCCATTAGTTTGGTGGTTGTTATTTTTCTCTACAGGAAGCTAACTGAAGTTTCAAATTATCTTCCACGACTTTGCTGTGAGCACAGCACTGAGTTCCTTTTTTATTAGTTGGAAAGACCAGTTTCTGGTTTTGTTTTTTGTTTTTTGCTTCTGTTTTTTTTAAATTACATCTCCAGTTTTAAATCCATGTGGATTGAAGGGAAATGCATTGTTTTCTTTTTCTTTATTCTTTTTTTTTTCTTTTTTCTTTTCTTCCAGAAATAATGTGGATTGAGCTATGCATAAACAATCGAGAAAACATTGTCATTGCTTTCATTGCACTCCAGACGTCTCTCAGATGATTCCTCTCAGCACAAATCCTATTATAAGCAAGAGAAGGTCAAAGTATAGATTTTAATCTTGGAGGGGGAGGGAGACAGAAACTAGAGCAAAACCAGACAACTTGAGAAATTCTCAATGATCAGTGTTCTCAACATCATAAAATGGAAACAGGAGAGCTTTAAAAAAATAAAAAAGACATCTTGGAAATAGTCATTTATAGCAGAATGCACAATGTGAGATGTTTGAACTGTGTGTGAAATATAAAAGCCAAGCTGAAAATTTACATTATCAAGATTGTTAGACAACACTGCATTATTGTTTTTCCAAAAGCAGAGCATGAATTTGGATCTTAATTACAATGAAAGCAAATGTGTGAAAGAAAAGTTTATTTCCTATTGTTGTTTGTCTATAATTGATAGTGTGACAAATAATTGCACCGCTATTGTGTATGGCAGATAAGTAACTTCGGTAGAAATCTTGCCCTACACGGCAACCAAACAGCTGTTTATCATTGGCCTAATTATCAAGTTAATGAGATGCTAATTTCTATATTCATAAGGCATGCATGAGCAAGTACCAGTGTATGCAAAACAGGGTTTAGCGACAAACTTAATAAATAGCATAGCAAGGTATTGGTAAATAAACACAAATAGTTTTAGAATCTAGGACTTAGCACATTTGGAAACTGTACAACCCCAGGATGCATGCGCAGCTGTCTACTGTCTTTTAATGCATATACAGTGCTGACAGCAGCCTTCTTTCACTCGGTAGTAGTCTTGATTCAGCCCCTGCCGTGTCTATAGAACTCCTATTACAGTTGCTCAATGGGGGCAGAATCAGACACACTGTGCAGATTTATGGATGGCTGTTTCAATCCCTATGGGATTGTGGTGCCAGGCTTCCAATTTCCCCAGCACAAGATGGGATGCCCTTTTTAAAGAAATTAATATTATTGGAAAAACTCTCCAATAAACACTGCAGTGAAATATTCTTTTCCCCTTCTCCCAGTCAACAGTGCCCCTATGGGAAAGTCTGTATAACATCCAGATTTGGGATGTTATTCTTACTCACTTAAGAGAGAAACTGTTTTTTTTAATAATAGTAACTGTGATGGAGTAGTAATAATAACACTTAAGTAGCTAAACCAAATAGTAAAGCATGTGACAAACTGCAAAATTTGTCATTAAGACCTGGAGTAGCGCGAAGGAAATGATTTGGATTTTTTTGAAGGTAGAATTTGAAACTTTTGAAATGGTTAGAAGTATTGACTTATACTATCTCCTTCTTGTCAAAGAATATAAAGTCACTAACAGTGCTCTCTGGGGCAACTGATCTGTCATCACACGATCTGCCATCACCTTGAGGACCCACTCACACTTCTCTGGTCCATACAATATCACACAGAAGAAGAAAAGTGGTATATCCTGAAAGGCTGTTTGCCTTTAGAACAGAGCTACACAGCCTGCTGCTGAACTTTCCTTCATTCCTTTTTGAGAACGCAGCCACAAGCACAGTGTGTCGACTAACAGTGAAAATAAAGGAAAGACTGGAGATGTCACCAAGAAAGTGGATGGTGTGTCTTTTTGATAACCTGATATAAGATAATCCTGATTGAGAGGTGTGGAGCAATGTCAAGTTTAAGTTTGTATCATGGTTTATTTCCTAACCCGAAAACCTACAGAGGTGCTAAGTGAATGAAGGTGCATGTATTTACTCAGCATGCAAACAGGTTATAATATGCTTCCAGTCATAGTTTGAATCTCTGTTGTTGAAAGTAACCAAGTTACAACAGCTGCTCCCTTCATTCTAATGACATTATTAGTAATGATAGCTCTACCTTGCATTTCACGTTTGTCACATGGTGATTTACAGGAATTGTACGGTAAACCTGAGGGTTTTGACTGCATGTAAGTCAGTCTTCTCATTTTACAGGTGTGGTTATTGAAGCCCACAGTATAAGATTGCTCGTGACATAGCCAGGATCAGAACTTTGAAATTTTGCTCATTCTCCCTCTCTTTCTACCTCAATAATCAAGCTGAAAAATGATCAGGGTATTTAACATGGCATGCTTTGCAAATGTGCTTGTAACAAGCAAAACAGAAAAGTGTCTAATGTGTGACATGATTATAAAATGGGACTTTCTGATTTTTCTATACACACTAGCAATTAGTCATGTATCCCCAGGGAATAAGAATACAATTCACCTCACAGGACCATAATTCTCTGCTATTAGCAAAATACCCCATTTTCTTTCTTCCTTTCTTTTCCTTCCTTCCTTCCTTCCTTCCTTCCTTCCTTCCTTCCTTCCTTCCTTCCTTCCTTCCCTCCCTCCCTCCCTCCCTCCCTCCTTCCTTCCTTCCTTCCTTCCTTCCTTCCTTCCTTCCTTCCTTCCTTTCTTCCTATTTATTTTTGAGAGATGGAGAGAGAGTGAGAAAAAGTGCATGCAAGAGAGAGCGCAAGGGAGGGGGAGAGAGAAAATCCCAAGTGGGGCTCGATCCCACAAACTGTGAAATCATGACCTGAAATCAAGAGTCAGATGCTCAACTGACTAAACAACCCAGATGCCCTCGGAAAACTCATTTTCTAATACAACTTTTCCCTAATTACTCAGAAGGGACTGAAGAATCTTCTAGAGACTCCAACTCATTCATTTCAAAAAACATCCATAGAGAACTCACCACACAACAGGAATTCCAGAAAGCTCTGCTCTGTGTTTTGGGGGTGAGTCCTTCAAAGTGGAAGATTAGGGCCATTTTCCAGGAATTCAGCTGCTGTGGGAGCAAACAATACAGTAGGAATTGCATGGCTGAGTCCATTAAGTTGATCAAATCCAGCTAATTTTATAGAATAATTTGATTCTGTTGGCTTGGGTCACACCTGCCTTAAAGAATTCTCATGGACAAGTTTTAATTCTAATTGTTTTAGGCCCAGGACTGTGAGGAGCAGAAACAAAGCAGTCAGCTCTGGGATTTTGGAGGTGAGATGGGAGTGCACACACTGTCTGGAGTTCTCAAACGTTAGCGTGCATCAGATTAATTTGTAGCTTTGTTAAAAATGCAGCTACTAAGAACAAGTCCCTGACTTTCTGAATCAGAGCCACCCAAAGAGGGACACGAACACTTTCCTTCTTAATAGTCTTCATAAGAACTTAATATTTACTAAAGTCTGAAAATCCCTAGGTAGGTCTTTGAACTCCATGAAGACAAGAATCCTCCTGTCTCATGAAGTTCTGAATCATCTGAATAAATATTCTTGAATGAATGAATTAATGAAAAAGTAGAAATTCAGGAAAGTATGATAAAACCAGAGAAAAGAAGCAAAGAGTAGGATGCAATCAAAGCAAATAGAGATGTATTAGGTCAAAGCTCCAGGATGCCCAAAATCTGAACAGCAGCTAGGAACAAAGAAATAGCCTCAAATCAAGTCCAAACAAACAAACAAAATTCCACATGGTCTTTGCATAACTGAGCATGTATGAAAACCAGTGTGCTTGACCAAGCAGAATTTCACACCAGCTGCCTGATTTCTTCAGATTAAGGATGCACTTTATTCACATTTGCATATCTCTGAAATCAGGATGCCCCTCCCATTTGATTCATCTTCTACTGTCCCGGATTGAACTCTCATTTCTCCTCCTTCTGTGGAAGATTTTGTGTTTGTTTTTGCCAGTCACCTGGGGGCACTATCAAGCTGAGACCACTTCAAATTAAATCCTCTACTAAAGATTTTGGGACCACATGAGCATTGTGAATTCAGACTGCATACCTGCAAAAGATTGTAGTTCAAATTTTCATGGGAGATATTTTTCTCCCTTCCTCTATCCAGTGTCAATGTTGAAACATACAAGTTTCCCTAACTGTCCTTTTCTGAACATTGGGTTTAATTCTTATTTACCTCTGCAATGAGGATTTAGGATGGATTTTGCAGAAATCAACTATTAGAATCCCAGAAAATGTGCCTCTCCCTCTCCCCTACTTTTTCTCATGCTCTGTCTTTGTTTTCAGGGAAACACTGAATATTGTACCTTGCAATCAAGAGTATTTTCTATTTGATAACATATTGGTTCTTTCCACTGAGATTCTCTAAAGTTCACAGCTGAGCAGCCCTAAGTCTATAGGGAGAATAATAGGAATGTCTGCATCTGCTTAAATACAGTTGTGGCTAAAACACAAAGTTCAGCTCTTTTTGATTCTTTCATGTCCTAGAAATTGAGGCAGTGGCACTCAGATTTCATAGGCCCCTATAGGTTGTTGTGCTATTTGCCACATTCATAGATTCATTGTGAGATCATCTGTCTTCTCTTCTCATACAATGCTCAGCATCTGCTAGGCGCTCATCTAGCGTTTACTGAACTCCATGTTCTAGAACATGACTGTCTAAACACTACTTGATTTGGCTCAGCACACAAAACAAAACCTCTCCTCTTGTTGGTTTCTGAGATCTGTCTGGCAATCACTTCTGGGCAACATTAGGAAATTATGCATGGTTTCTGGGTAAATGTTTTAATAAAATTCTTAACATTTGCAGAATTTGTTTTAAATGTTGTTCTCTTGTTGATGCAGCTGTTGGGATCAGATGGATTTCTGTGTTTTACTTTTGTTTTGTCTTTCCCCCATAGAAATTGTTATAAATGCTCACTTTAACTAAAACTAATTTTTTTTAAGAATATAAAATGCATTTCAAATGATGGCTGGATTGATGATTCTCTGGCTTAGCTCAGTCTGTTCACTGCCCCTCCCTCAACAAGACAAGCCAACGTTCTGTGGAGTACTCAAGATGCAAGCTGCATTTTTCCCCACTTAGTCTGTTATTACTCTATTGATACAAACTTTGATTTTCTTTGATTCCACTTACCCCCCCCCCCAAACACAAATTACACATTTATCTTTCCTTTAATTTTTTCTTGAATTTTCATGAGGTGAGGACCCAGTCCATAAAGCTCTGTGGCTTGCAGCTGTCTCCTAAAATAACTACTTCGAAGTGCTCTTAGTTCCACCTACTTCTTCCTCACCAGCTGCCAGCCCACCAACTCTGGGAGGAAACTTGGAAAGCAGAAGAGCCTGTGTGATCAGCAACAAAGCAAACTATGAAGGAAAGACTAATAGTATTATCAGCTCCATATATCTCCAGTTTCTAAAAGAAGTGGTGTCCTAGTCTGTTTAGGCTGCTATAACAAAATACCACAGATTGAGTAGTTGATCAACAACATGAATGTATTAGTCTAAGTTCTAGAGGCTGTAAGTCTGAGATCATGGTACAAGCATGGTCAAGTGAGGGCCCTCCTCCAGGTTGCAGACTTCTTGTTAAAGCCTCACAGGGCAGAAGGGCCTGGAGAGCACAGGTGGAACCTCTTTTGTAAGAGCTCTAATCCCATTCATGAGGGTTCCACCCTCATGACCTAATTCCCTCCGAAAGGCCCCACCAACTAATACCATTACCTTTGGCAGTTAGGATTTCAACATGAATTTTGGGTGGACACATTCAGACCATAGCAAATGGCAATCCTATTATGTTAGATAAAGTCAATCTTCTCTTTAGGTTTTAACATACGTATCATCAGTTGTATTTTCTTGAAATCTTCCAGTAACCAGAAATACAATATAACCTCTTCCTTCCTTCTTTCCTTTCTTGCTTCCTTTCTTCCTCCTTTATTGTTTCTTCCTCTTAATCCCTTCCTCTCTGCCACTTCTTTCTTCTTTATTTTTCCTTTTGCCCAAAATTCTATGACTTGGACTAATTGAGTATCATTTTGTTGGTAATGGTGATCATAAATCACCAACTGTCATCTCTAACTATGTATCACATTTTCTACTAAAGGCAAGTACGTCAAAGCATATTTGCCCATGGTCATCACTTCCCAAACTCCACATTCTTCAGGTCTTATAATGAAATACAACAAGAAACATATGTTTACATAGTTGCATTTGGTCTTTCTAGTTAAATAATTGTGGTGATAAGAATCTTGACAAATTTTGCAACAATACCTAACATTTTATTGAGCTCATACCTAGATACTGAAACTCAAAATTCTTTACGTGGATTTTCTTGATTAATCCTGTAAGGCAAGCACAGTATTTTCAAATTTTATAGATAAGAAAATTGATCCCCAGAGAAGTTAGATAACATTGCCAAAGTCATGCAATAGTTTGGGTTATGATCCTCATATGACTATCTTGATATTTGGAGAATTTTTGTTTAAATAAATGTACAATTCCATAAGTAAATACATAAAGAACTTTCTTGTAATAGAGAACATACTTAAGAGAAATGAATTGGCTATAGGTTAGATGTATATAGTTTGAGACACTAATGAGAGAAGATCCATTCTCTAGGCTGTATCATTCTATCTCCAGGATCAGGAATAGTCTTGTGGCTCTGTAAAATGGATATAATTCTTTGAGAAGGCTTGCTTATGGTAAGGTTAACAATTTACTCAGGAGGCACACTTGGTTATTCACAGATTATTTGCTAGAATGTTTCCTATTTCTAAGAATTCTTCAGCAGGGCATAATTTTCAAGATACACTGTTCACTCCATGCCAGAGGATGCTTGGTGGTCCTTGACTCAGTAGTTTAAAAACTACTTTGCTCACCACCATATCAACCCTTCTCTCCATGAATAGCCCCTGGAATCTATTTTCTTGTTCTAAGCAGTTCCTGTTATATACTCTTTTAATAACATTCCCTGTGATGTTTACTATACAGATAATGGTGCCATTTTGACCTTTATTCATCATAGGCTGATTAACAAGGTGTGATTCTCTTGAGATTCTCTCTCAGCCTCTTCCCAATTCATTTTTTCCTATATCAGCCACTGAGTCCTTGACACGTACCTTCTTTTTCCCTGTCTTTTAGACTCTTGCACAATTCTGCATTCCTAGAGCAAAGTATGCAGGTGCTTTCCTTCATATTTTTCATAGGCAGATCCTGAGGATTTAGCCAGAACAGACAATCCCAGTAGCCACAAGGCAGCGTTAACTGCTCCAAGAGTACTTTTTAAAAAAAAAAATTTTTTTTTAATGTTTATTTATTTTTGAGACAGAGAGAGACAGAGCTTGAGCAGGGGAGGGTCAGAGAGAGAGGGAGACACAGAATCTGAAACAGGCTTCAGGCTCTGAGCAGTCAGCACAGAGCCAGACGTGGGGCTTGAACTCATGGACCGCGAGATCATGACCTGAGCCGAAGTTGGATGCTTAACAAACTGAGCCACCCAGGCACCCCTCCAAGAGTACTTTAAAGATGGAATAAGATATGCCTCCTTCTGGGTTTTCCTGATACACTTGGTGATTCCCGTTCCTTCCTCTGTGAAGTGCTCAGGAGGCCCCACAGACCAGTTCTGATGAAATTTTGGGGTGAGGGTGGGGTTTGGAGCCAACGGACAAGAAAGAATTCTTGAAGACATCTTTGGTGCAAAAAGGTGATTTTATTAAAACATGGGGATAGGATCCATGAGCAGAAAGAGCTGCACTGGGGTTGTAAAGAGTGACTGGTTATTTACCATGGAGTTGGGAGAGGTAAAGTCAAAACTGAGGTTTCTGGAAGGACTTTGATATGCTAAAGAGAACTCTTAAGATGCCAGGAGCCTTGCTATTGTCAAGCTAAGGTTGTTTTTCTTCTAGTAAGACAGTAATGTTAGGACTGTAGGGGGTTCCTAGAGAAATGTTACACACTGTATTTGCTTCAGTATTTGTCCATGGGCTGCAGGTCATAAAGAAATTTAATTTTACCTGCCATTTCCTTCTTGCCTTTGTTCCCACATCGCTATGGAGGGGAGGGTGATGTTGGGGTTCCAGGAAAGTTAGTTTACAGGTTTCTGGAGATTAGGCTATTGATAAGATTGCCTTTTTCTTGTAATTTACTAAGATATTTGTAAACTGATGGAGACCCATGTCCTATATGACTGTGATCTTTATCAGTTAACCATTTGTTTTCTTTCCTTTCCTCTGTTCTTGGGCAGCCAGGAGTGCCTGAGGAATATCACACATATCCCATCTGGCGGCTGGGGGGTGGGGGTGGGGGGGGAAGGGGGTGCTAGTTTGTACTTTGCCCTCAACCTGCCTTATGCTCCCTCATCAGTTCCACCTAGATTAGTGAGTTGGCCCCTCTATAGTTTCTGTTAACTGAGTTCTTTTAACAGATGGCTCACAAGGGTGCTTATGAGAGCAGGAACTAAGGCTGTTAAGGTAACTGTGAGGTGGCAGACCCTCCCATGTGTTTTATACACACATATTGATCAGTTAGGAAATTGGCTATTTTGTTGGTAAAATAACCTTTTGTTACTGTTTTTTTTTTCCTAGCCACTAAAGAGTTGTGTCAGAGTCAATGTTTATCTCTCTTCTTTCAGCAGCTTTTAGATATTTTCCAGGGTCAGAAACTCCTCAGTTCCTCTAGCCATTTAAAATGATTTCCCCAACAGTGAACATGCTACAAGGCCCTGCTTCTCAGTCCTCATATATAACCTATTAAATTTTATTTGATGATGTAAACTATATGAATTTCCCATTGATTTTCAAAAAGAAAGAATTAAGCAAACCCAGATTTAGGGAACTGTTTTCTTATTTCTAGATGTTGTTGAAATCATATATTACAAAATCCTTAATTCAGGGATGATGAAAAATAGGACAGACTAAGAGTCATGTATAATTTCACCCCAATAAAGTTTCTTTTAAAATTTAAATCTCCCAAAACAAAACAAAATGTAAAAAAAAAAAAAAAAATTCTTCTTATAACTTTTTTTTTAAATGCTCTTTCAAGAAATGTATTCGATTCACACTGATATCCTTTGAACTATCAGTAAATTCTACTGGACAAAACTCATACAGATATTGATCCCAGGTAAGCCACAGTGGTCTCCTTCCACCCCAACCTAATTTCTATGTGTAATGAATCTACAGCTGCGTACGATAGGTGATCAACAAGTATTTTTTCCTAGAATGAACCAGAATTCCTAACTGGCTACTCTTAGCAAAACCAAATAAGACCAAGTAGAAAGGGACTGTACCTCTCAGGGGCTATTATTTATGGGAAAGGAGGTGTGAAAGAACTGGGTGGAGAGGTTCCTGGAGGGCATATTGCCTGAGATCTTCAGAGGAGTTGGTGACTGGGAGTGTATAACTAGGGGGAAGGAGCTGTGCCTGGTGGATGGGGTGGGGGGATGGAATGAATAGGAACAGCTGCAGTGAGAAATGGCTTCAAGGGAACATTAGGAAGTTTTCCTATGGGAAGAACTCTGCAAATTTTTAGAAATTTTTATGCTGCCTCTCCAATAAAATTCATAATAAAAA
Organism: Leopardus geoffroyi; assembly: GCF_018350155.1. Lineage (NCBI taxonomy): Eukaryota > Metazoa > Chordata > Mammalia > Carnivora > Felidae > Leopardus > Leopardus geoffroyi. The sequence goes on from NC_059328.1 coordinate 69,888,890, forward strand.
TCAATTACTCTTCAGCAATTTTGAAAGTCAATCCCTATAATTTTGAAGCAACACCACTCTGCGACTGGCTTAGAGTAGCTCAGTTTCTTTGAGCTTCCTGTAAGATCTATTTTACCCCACTCCCACATTTATCGCAACACTTGCACACTGTCAATTCTCTGAAGCCAATGTATCCTGTTCCCCAGGAAACAGGCCAAGAGAAGCCCCGTTCTGATGAAGTCTCACTCACTTTAACAGGATCGGTCCTGGAAGAGTTGACCCAGTGGCAAGTGCTTCTGGAGAAGGATGAATCCAGGGCAGGCACAAGGTGTACAGGTTCAATCAGACACAAGTTGCATTAAACATGAATAAAGTAGAGAGGCAATGGGAGTCCAATGTGGAATAGTTCCTTTAGTTGCTGGTTTCTGTAGGTGGGAAGACTCCTGGCTGAATGACACTTGGAAGTTGACCTGTCTCCCCAGTCAACAGCTTCTTGCTAGCTGGGTTTCGGGATCCAGGCTGCAAAAACAAAGAAAGTTCTGATTTGTTTCTCGGTTGCAATCAACTGAAATAAGCTAAACCTGGAGCCCTTTGGGCGGGAATGACGAAGCTGGGTTACTGCTGCTACTATCAGTCTATAAAGGATGCGGCACTACTTCTGCCCAAATGAATTCTGAATCATCCATGCTTCTGTGAACATTTATTTCAAATGCCCTGGCAGGAAGAGTCAAATGGGACAAATTTAAATCACATGTGAGTTCCTATTAGCTGCTTTTTTTCTAATTTTAAAACAGAACCTATCTTCTTTCTCCTTGGCTGTCCATCAGGGACCCAGCTTTCATCAAGACTTACACAATGGCAGAATCCATAAACCCATGAAGTTTCAGACATTTTTATTTAAAAAAATTTTTTTAATTTTTTTTTTTTGAGAGAGAGAGAGAGAGAGAGACAGAGACAGAGAGAAAGAGCAAATGAGTGAGCGGGGGAGAGGCAGAGGGAGAGACAGAATCCTAAGCAGGCTTCATGCTGTCAGCACAGAGCCTGATGTGGGGCTCGAACTCATGAACCATGAGATCATGACCTGAGCCGAAATCAAGAGTTAGATGCTTAACCCACTGAGCCACCCAGGCATCCCAGTTTAAGATGTTGTTGTTGTTGTTGTTGTAAAAAGCCACAGCACTGATTAAAAAGAAGACATGATTATTAGGACATTTACCAGAACTAAAAAAAAAAAAAAAATGGGGCTCAGTTGTAAAAACACAACACATAGAATAGACTGGGGCTGGGGAGTCACATATATCCTGTTGTCAGAGCTGGGCACTGAGTCAAGGCTGATGTGGTAGCAACTGGTTTCTAGGTATGGGTCTTAATCTGGAGTGCATAGCATCTCCAGGCACATGGAACATTTTATATGGGGACTTGAGAACGTTGTTGAGACCGCTAGTTCCCAGACTGAGGCCAATCAAAAGCAGTGTCGGTACACATTTTAATATGGGATTCAGTAGACCATTATTGGCATTTTAATAAATGCTACAATAAGTTACATCAAATCTACATTGACAAAATGAAGTGGTGGTTTAGAGACATTATACAGATGATTTATTTTGCTTCTGTGTTAATTTATATAAGCATAATAATTCCCAGGTGACCTGCAGGAATCACATTGCTTACCAATTGTGTGATTGGTGGACTTTCAAAAAGCTTTGCAAAAGAAAATAAACCCCGAAATGTAATGTTGATATTGACTAGACACCACTATTCTAATTTTACTGCAAAAAACACATTGGCTGGAGTCATTAATAGTTTTAAATCCCCTCCAGGTCTCCCAGCATTCCTTGGCAAGATGCCAGGGCCTGAGCTGACCACTAGCCAGATCTGGGCTCTCTGATGTTTGGCAACACTCAGGCTATTTGCAACTATGTGTTCCCAGATGCATTCCTTTCCTCTGTGCCTAAGGATGCAGAGGGATGCTAAAGGTATCTTTATGACAGTGTAAGATTCGTTGTCACAGGGATAAAATTCAGTGGACTTTTATAGCAGCAGCTGCTCTTCTGAAACTAGGAGAAATAATTCTCCAGGTAATCACAAAAGAAAAAAGGAAAAAGGATGAAAGAAGAAATAGAAACAAATATATTATATTCAGGGAAAGTATCAACGGGGCAGGAGGGAGGGCTAAGAACAGCATTTATTGTGTTTTGACTATGGCTTCAAGGTTCCCATTAAGCCCAGGAAAAGGAGAAATGCAGGCAGTCAGATGTGGATGTCACAGCCAAGAAATGCTGTCATCTGCAATACTGCCAGCTCTCTGGTCTCCAGGGCCAAGATTGCAGAAATGATTTTCTAGTCTAAAAAATCTAAAGATATAAAGGTAAAAAGCATATAGGGTATTTCACAATGTTTGAAAACTGATGATTGTGTTAACAGAAAAAAGAAAGAAAAAAAATACTTTGGACAGACACTTTCCCTTATCTGTTAGAAGGTGTAAGTTTATCACACAGAGAAACGTCTTTAAAATAAAGGTGACAAGGCCCTGGGAGTGATGACTGTGGACATCCTTTATGGAGTCAGGAACTATAACAACAAAGAGAAGGTATGTAATAAAATTTCCTCATTTTTTTCATAAATTTCATCTGTAAGATGACTTCTTATTACAAAAGCTATTAGGGAAGTTGAATTCCTCTGATCCCTTGTGGAGAACCAGGGAGAATTCCCTTCCCAATGTAAGGGGCTGCACAGAAGTCATTTCTTTTAGAGGTCTCTGACTCTAACATCAATGATGATTCGGACTGCCTTGATTGCATTCAGGCAAATGACTCATATACTCCACTAGAAGAAACACACACCCACACCCACACACACACACACACACCCCACACACACACAGGATCACTAACATAAATTCTGACAGCTTGCAAATTTCACCTGCCTTAAAGAAATTCTCTTCCACCTGAAACATGTCTACTGAAGCATGGTGTGCCAGTCATTATGGCATCTTGTGCTTCACACTGTGCAAGCTGTCTGCTCCCAGTTAGAACCACTGTAGATTAGTCCTAAAATTTCTCAATCTATAGATCTATAGTGTCAAAAATAATGGTTGACATCTCTTTTTTAGGTGTAGAAATACTTACTGATGCAGAGCTAATACTGAATGGCATCTCCTGTGAATACGTGGTGAAAGAATTCTCTTCTCTTCTGTAGAGCTCTTTCTTCATAGAGCTCTTCACGGGAAGTGGGTATCTGGGGTCAATGTCTAGAACTCTGCTGATATGGGAGAGTATGTATGATGGGGAAGAATCTGTTCAGTATGTCAGCCAGCTATTAGGAAGGTGACTTACTGCCTGGATCCTGAATGTCACATTTCCCAAGGCTGTTTGGTCTGAACTTGATTTCTGTCCTATCTTTAATGCTGATGGGATTAGAAGGAGGTCACTCCAATAAGTCATTGAATAATATAGCTATATTGATTGATATAACTGATTGATAATAAGCTATATCTTCTTCAGTCAGTGGATCCCAGTGTTGGGAGGCATCACCCTCCCCTTTTAAAAATGTCTCAAATGGTGGTAATTTGAATGAGGGATGATGGAGTAAGGAGCATGTGGCATGGCCAATTAGATGGATGTAGTGTCATTCTCTGAGTTAATGATTACAGGGGGAGATAGAAATGTGCCTTGGGGGTTTTATGATAAATTTGGTTTGGGACATTAGTTTGTGTTACATCCATATAAAATAACCAAAATACAGTTGATAATATACAAATAACTCTTAGGAGAGTGGGGTGGTCTAGAAATATAACTATGAAAGTTATCAAGATATAAATGGTAATTAAAGGCATGAGAATGGACAATTTAATGGAGTCTATAGTAAGAGAAAAAAGTCTCAAAGGATGATCAACATTTAAGGGACAGTGAAGGATTGATAGTTTGAGAGGACACTGTTGGAAGATCCAACAGGAATAATAATAATTAAAAAAAAACAACAGTAGAGAATAGAACTTTGTCATTTATAGGATGTGAGTATAATATATGAACAGTTAAAAATAATTCTAAAGTTTTGACTATGGATAACTGGTATTCATTGGTGAGTTGTAAATATATATAAGTTTATTTGCACAGTTAAATTCCATTTTAACAAGAACCAATACAGGGGAAAGAAGTTTGCAATAATAAAATTATTTCTAAGCCCAGGCCAATGGCCTAGAGCATTAGTGCCTTGTTGATCTCATTACAACAAAATTCTCTACCATGAATTATTTAGTATAATGACTTTACCCAGTCCTTGTCTATAGAGTAGTTCTTCACTTATAATGAAAAAATCATAAGAATACAAACTGTTCCATGAAGGTTGATTTAAGTTTAAGAAAAAAAAATTTTCTCTAGAGTCATAGTGGTTTATCCAATGTGAAACGTGTTGTGCTGTGCTGGAAACTGAAGGTGGGCTCTGGGGTGTGCATTTAAATGGAGCTAATGAATTTCCTCTGTGCAGTCCAGCCTGGGGAGAAATGGAGAAGTCAGTTTAATAAAGCATGCAGTAGAATTGCCCTCTCTGGCTCTCCAGATTATAATAGTAGAGCATGGCATCGTTCCCTTTTTCTCTAAATCTATTCTTGTTTTTCTGTTACTGCAATTTCTGACACTCACCATCTCATTTTCTCCTCTGCCCTCCCTCCCTTCCTGTTCCTTCTTTCAGGCTTGCCTACACCCCCTCTTTTCTGCCTCTCTGCCTCCCTCTCTGCCTTCTTTCTTGTTTTCCTTTAATTAAGGCTGGTATCTCAGTGACGGTCTGAAGAGATGCTCACCGGGTGCTCACAAGTTCTTCCGCAACGCAGTGTTCTCAGAAGCCCTCATGGTGCTCCCTTTCCTGCTAAGAGCTGCAAAGTGGAGCCTCTGTGACTTGGTATGAAACAGCCTGACTTTGTACAAAAGAAATAAGTGTGTTTTTGGTTTTTATTATTTTTATTTGTTTATTGTTTTGGTTTGGTTTTTCTGAGAGCTGTTTCTTCTGTCTTATATTGGAGTCTGGGGAGATGGAAGGCCAATTTATCCACTCATGCTTTTTGTTCTGGCTGTGCATCCAGTTTAGAACTCAATGCTGGTCACTTCTCTTTTGAGCCTTTCCACAGGATTCTGAAGAAGTGATCTGCATCATTATTAACTTGGATGGTAGAAGCTGGGAGGATGCAGTTTAGGAACCTGCCATTTTAATCAGTGCTTCAGGTAATCACTATGCACACTAAAACCTGAGACCTTTACTCTAAAAGCATTATGACCTTTAGGATGAGAAAGTGTTTTACAGGGGGAAAAAAACCCCAAAAAACAAAAAACAATCACCTGGGCTGCCTTTCCCTAACTCCACTGGCCTTCAAAATCCATTCATAAATAAGATTGTAAACTTTTTGAGGTCAGGAATCATGCCTTTTATGTGTTTCTTAGACTTACTTGGTAGTATCTAACCATTCATCTGATAAAAATATAATACTTTAGTACAAGATAGGCATGAGCATCTATTGCCTGGTTACTAGTACAAAATTAATGGTTAAATAAAACATAGTAAAGGACACAATGTGTGGTTGGAGTTTCAAAATATTATTACTCCTAACTTCACCCTCTATGTGACTTGGTTTCCCCGTTGTCAAAATGGAAATTCTATACTTATATTACATATTGATGAGAAGATAAGAATAGGAAAGTATGTTAAAACTTTTACAGCTTTGTACGTCAACTATTATATTGTTAGGTACATTTTCAGATACCAGTAGATAAAACTAGATACATCAAATAGTTACTGAGTGCCTTCATGTACTAATTCCTGTGCTTGTAGATTCAAATTAAAATCACAGGGCTCCTGAACCCCAGGATCTCACAATCTAGTGAGTAACACAAGTACATAGATGACTCTTACAGAAGGTAAGCTTTGCTCTGTGATGTTCACTGAGTAATTATAATCCAGAGGCTATAAGAGTTGTTTTAGAAGAGGAAGAAATTAATTCTTACTGGGAGATTGGAACATCTCTTTGTTTAATGCTGGTTGAATTTAAGAGAGAAAATAAAATTAAGGAAAACCCTATCTCTGCTTATTTAATCTGCTTGGGAGGGCTTTAATTACACAGAAAAGGGAAGGAGCATAGTACAGTAGAACCTTGATTAAATGGAACACTTTGAATTTGGATAATGGGATTTTCTTGCTAATTCTCTCTTTAAGACTAAAAGGTCCATGTTTTCTTGTTGCTATCCCTACTTTTAATAATGCCTATTCCAATAGTCCTTATTGAATTAATATGGACTCAACAATCGTTGACACAGTAGCAAATACGAATGATTCATAATATAGAATTCCTGACTCTAATGAGTTTCTTATCTGGTAGATTAAAAGATTCACAAAATATAACATTAATATAAAAATAAAACAATAATGTAAGGAAGTATGTAACTAGCTAGAAATAAAAGAGCACTATATGGCTTAAAAGATAAAATAAATATTTTGGATTGGAATAGATTCACAAAATTGAGTCAGAATACATTGATTTGTATGTATCAGAGAGAAGATATAAAAGAAGCAAGTATTTCAAAAAATATTGAGAATACAGAGTATTCAGTATTCAGACTGAGTATAGAGAATGTTTTGAATTTGAAGAGATGAGAAGCAAGGAGGCAAATCTGGCAGTTTTCATGGTATCTGAGATTGTCACTTAATATTTCTTAGATGATTGAATTCCAGAATTCTCATTTTGAAGACCATCATTATTGATTAACATTTTCTGAGTGAGTACAATGTACAAAGCAAACACAAATTGAGCACAGCCAGTCAGGAATGTGGGATTAGGAATCTAAGGATCAGAGGTAAGTAAGAGTCAGCAATTACTGATGTTGGAGACTTAGCCAACTTATTTAAACTTTCTAAACCAAGGTTTCCTTAGCTGTAATGTGATAATAATAATAGTACCTAACTTTTTCTTTTACTGTAAGAAATGAGGTAAGCAAATTAGTTGGCACAGTGCCTGGAATATGCTAAGTATTCGATGTGTGTTAACGACCATTATCATTATCAGAAGGTCTTAGAGCTTGGGTAGAAGTTGTAGAATTTATACAGACCATTTGAAATGCCTACACAGTTTTATTTAACATGAATTCTGGATATTGCTTTTTTTGTTTTCCACTTTATTCTAGTTCTGAGTGAGGTAAGTCTTGTTTTTTTAGGATTTCATGATGATGCAGTTAATGACCTTGATGCCGTGCTTGCCCATGTCTGCTTGGGCTACGAAAGCTGTGACCTCACAAAGTTTCCATGTGAGCCTACTTCTAACTGTATCTCTGCCTGGGATCATGTTTAGGCTATAGATGTGACCTTGGTTTGTGCAAGTAGACCAGAAGTACAAGCCAAGAAGCACCCTTAGGAGTCACTTCGACTAATGAGAAAAGGGAATTTGTAAGCAAGAACCCCAGCTTCTTCCTCTTTTATGAGGCAACTCTGAGTTGTGTTCTATAAATCCTATCAGATGACCCCCAGTAGGTATGGACTCCAGTTTCCCAAAAGAGTAACCTGCTCATAAATTAAGGTTTTATGAATTTTCTCTTTTCCCGTTATAACTTCCTCACTCCCACACGTTGCTTCCTGTGCCACGTATCAATTCATTCACCCCCAATCTACCCTTTATCTCTGACTCTGTGATAACAGAGATGACGCCTTTAGAATTTCTCCCCTGCCAGTTGTAATAACATTAAGCAGTTTCAGTAGAGGGTGCTGGAGAGACACAATGGAGGGGAAGGAAGTTTTCTCCCCGATTCCAGTATGTTCCACTAGGTAAGCTGCAGCAGCACACGAAGCTTCCACAGTATCTGGCAGTCAACTCTCCATAAACAGCTTCTCCTGGCATACCTCTCTGACGGTTTTGCAGCAAAGTGCCTCAAGCCCAGCATCTCCTATGAATAATTTTCCATGGCAGCTCCTAGAGCAGCTTTGCAGTGAAGTGGCATTAGTACATTATCTCCCCATGGATGGCTTTCCTTGGCACCCCTTAGGCATCTTTACAGCCTCAGTGAACTCATGGATCCAAGCTGCATCCCATTCAAAATGGTCTGGATATTGGCCATCCGGAGAAAGAGAGAGAGAGACAGAGAGAGAATGTGTGTGTGTGTGTGGGGGGGGGGGGTTGGGTGTGTGGTGGAGTGATGGAGACCCTCTATCAGAGGTTCTTCCTTTGGCACTCTATCTCAGCTTGGGGCGATAGAGGTGACTCCTTGTATCTGTTATGTCTATATTCTTCACAGTTGTCTTTACTCCTTATTAGCTCATCTCTATTACTCCAATCTCATCATATAGTTAATACTTCTTTATATAAAACCTTCCATGTTTAAATATCTGTGTGAGTTTTGAGTCCTGATTGGATACAGACCCATATACCTCCCAAATAAACTACTTGTAGCCAAATCTCTGTCTCAGGGTATGCTTGAGGGAATCCATGCTGAAATTCTTCATTATAGTAGACACATTAGAAAGCAGGTTCTCAGGATAAGAATATAGAATTGAATTGCCTGCTGACCAGAGAGAAATTAGAACTACACTTCTGATGGAAAATGGAATGTTATAATTCAGTCATTATGTAGTATCACAATTACATACATTCTTACATATGGTAGATTAGGAAGAGAAATAAGGAAGAGAAAGCTCTGACTTTCAATAGGTCTAGCACACTGGTCCCCAGAGTGTGGTCCCTGCACCACCAGTGTTAGTATCATGTGGGCACCTGCCCTTTCCCAGACTTACTGAATCAGAAACTCAGGAATTGGGATCCCAAAATCTGTGTTTTGAAAAGCTCTCCAAGAATTCTAATGCAGTGCAAAGTTTAAGAGATAATGCTCTAGAACTTGAAAGAAATGAGAATAAATATAAGAGTGTGGAGCAGATTGACTTTTTATAACTGACATAAAAGCCTTGAAAAAAAGAATGGCAGCCTTAGGTCAGCCAACTATCAATCCCAAGCTGTAAAGGCAGAACACTTTCATGGCAGTGTTTGAGATCCTTTTCTGCAGCTGATGTGCAGAACAGGCTGACATTTAGGTCTATCATCTGATCATAGGAGAGATGTAATTTCAATTGAATCTAAATTCATAGCCCCAGAAAATCTTCTATGCCAAAGTCAGGGCCAGGATAGGAGAGAAGTGAGACATCAAGACCTTGAATGAGACATTTAATGGGTAAATGAGCTTAAGAACTTTCAATGCCTACCTCTCCCCTCATCACTGCCAGAGGAAAGAAAGCATTGTTATTTGCTTGGACACCATTTAAAGGTCTCACGTGAGGTCAGTGCCTGACAGAGAATGTTCTGCCTCCTCAGGCTCTATACTTGCCTCTCTCCCAGCAATGCCAGATCAATAGTTAGGATCAAGTCCTCCCCTGGCATAAATGGGCAAGGTCCATCCTTCGTATGGACTATTCGCCAAAATTCTTAAGAACTTTTATAATACATAGTGGCAGAAATTAAGAGTTTATTTATGAAAATGTCCTTAGAGTGTTGCACTGAGAAGGGTTCAGAATATAAGGCAAAACAGGGGAGATTTATAAAAAATAGGGCAATCTCCTGTGATTCAGAATCCAGTATCCTCACAAAGGCCTATAAAGGCTCCTTGAAGCTTAGAGACAGATAGCTCACAATAAGCAACACTGAATGTAAGAATCATGTTGGCAAAGGACAGAGGGAGGGGATAGAGATTCAGAGACAGGGACTTACAGGAATGGGCACTAAGTGTATATATCTTTCTGTTTTGCATCAATGCCCACAGTGCCTCTTCAGAGGAGATGCTGGACAACCACTGGACAAAATGATTCAAGCAGTGAGTGTCAGCTAGCTTCTGTCCTTAGCTATATTGGGCTATATTGTGCTTGCACACTGATCCCATGAACACAGGAGAGTATCCATGGTAGCAGGCTATCATACCAAAAATGAAACCCACATGCACACACACACACATACCAGCAGCATGATAAAATGTCACAGACCAAAATTTAAAGAATCACTTCACTGGATAATTTTTCCTGAATAACTGAATTAATCCAACTTTGTTTTTGATGACCATTTCCCCCGGAAATGTTTGTTTGCAATAAAATTACAAATTTTAGGGCTTCTGCCTAAAACAATATTAAAATAACGTTAATATTTTTTGAATTCTTACTCTGTTCTAGTCCCAATAACACACTGATGGTTTTATCTTTTTCTGTACTTAAAATACTCCTGTGAGGTAAGTACTAATATTATATATTTTAGGAGAAAGTACACTAAGGCTTCAAGAGGAAAAGACTTCTATATTCTCTAAGACCAGTTAGGAAGTAGCAGGGTCAGGGATTCAAGCCCAGTTCCAGCTGACAATGAAAGCCATGTTCTTAACCACGGTGCCATATTTGTTATCAAAATTTGCTTCAAAAAAGGTGGTGAAGAAAGACAGCATTTGGGTAATTTGATTCTAATTGTCTCTGTTGTCTTTTGAAGTGGTAAGCCTCAGACTGTGAGCACCGGTCCTTTGAATTAAAAAGGGTCACTTAGGGAAAGCCTTACTTCTGTTATCCTATCTACAGTGTTTCAAGTAATTGCCAATAATCCAAATTGACGTTCTTGGATGCTGCAGCTTATATTAATGATTATACAAAATTTAATAAACATAAATTTAGCTCTCTATAGTGTTTGAGGAGTAATGAAACATATTATATTGCTTCTAAAGTATAGCATCTAAAATACAGTATAAAGAACCAAAATGTTAATTTATTTCTAAAAAGAGACTTCGGTTTAGAAGTAAGAAAATGTTTCATTGAACCGTGGTAGAGTTACATTTGTAATAAGAGAACTGCCAACTTTATAGTCAGGCTGCCTATATAATGTAAATCAAAGCTCAGAAGTGCTTTAGTTTAAATTGCTTTTTAAGACTGTTGAACTCCTGTTGGTTTATACACAAGATTTATGCCAACATGTTCTTTCCATCTCCATTTTTCATGAAGGGAATATTAATCTTTGATTACCTCCATAATTACGGGAGTAGGAGTAGTTATCTGGGATGTACAGCTAATCTTTGATTATCCACCCTACCTCCAAACAAGTTTCTACTTTTAAAAACCCGTTCATTTACCTTATGCTAGGATTATAGAGTGCAAAGACACAGGGATTCCATGGGATGCTGGTAATGGTCAATCATGTTCAGACACATCTCCTCTTACCTTTTCTCTTTTCTACCTCTGACATCTACTCTATTATAGCTATTTAAGTAAAAAAAAAAACACACACACACAAAAAAACCCAAAAAACATATGCTAAGCATATAACCTGTTAGAAGCTGGCTGGTGCTTCTGAGAAACATAGTTCATACACTTTAGCCATACAAAAATTGTCTTCTTTGAAATGTTTGTGGCTTTACACAATAAATGTTTATTTCTTAATCTTGTAAATCTCAATTCCAGGGTAGTGGCTTTTCTGGAACTTTGTGATTTCAAATATTAGTGTGGAGAGGAGACTACTCCTACCAATTAGGCCAAACCTAAAAATGACAGAATTAAAAAAAAAAATTAACATTTATTTATTTTCGAGAGAGAGAGACACAGAGCACAAGCAGGGGAGGGGCAGAAAAAGAGGGAGGCACAGAATCTGAAGCAAGCTCCAGGCTCTAAGCTATTAGCACAAAGCCTAACGTGGGGCTCAAGCCCATAAACAATGAGATCATGACCTGAGCTGAAGTTGGACGTTTAACTGACTGAGCCACCCAGGCACTGCAAAATTGACAAAATTTTTAATTGTTAAAGTGATGTGCTACAAAGGAATTTGTTGTTGTTGTTGTTTTTTTTTTTAAGACAGGAAGAGAGAGTGAGCAAGAGAGCACATGAGTGCATGCATGAGTGAGGAAGGAGTAGAAGGAGAGAAAGAATCTTAAGCAGGCTCCATGTCCTATATGGGGCCTGAAGAGGGGCTCTATCTCATCACCATGAGATCATGACCTGAACCAAAATAAAGAGTCCAACGCTTAACCAAATGAGCCATCCAGGCACCCCTGTGCTATATAGACAGTAATCTTAGAAGATATCTATTTTGGACAGAAAGACAATTGTAAATACATGCCATTTGAGACCTTAAAGAAAAAGCCATGCAAAAAACAAACAAAACAAAAAAAAAAACCACAAACAAATAAAAACAAAAACAAAACAAAAACAAAAATTAAAATAAAAAAATAGAATGGGATACTTTTGTTTTCATCACTGATGTATAAAGGGTGTGGAAGTTGTCACTTCTTTCCTTACAGCAACAACAAAAAAAGAGGGACTAAAAATCAATAACTTTTCTTAGACTCATCAGAGAACTGAGGGTGCAAGGCAGACAGATACCCCAAATCAGGGGAGACTTAAAGCCAGAAAATAACAAGCAAGATCCAACTGCAGCAGAAGCCACTAGAGCCATAAATTGGTATGAACATTTAAATGGTAATTATGACAACTGGCCGGAGTCTGAATGTGGACTGGCTTGACAGAGACACTATTGGAGACTGTAGTGTTGGGAGGAGGAAGGGCACTCTCATGGATTTTACCACCAGGAATCCCTTAAGATTCTCACAGTGAAAATTCCAGAAAGACATTTTCTTGCCTCTGGCAGGGGAAGACGATTAATCTTTTGTGAAATACAACTAGAGATTTCTCCATATCAAAGGTCTACTCTCAAGGCAAAAGGACTTTACCAGAGTCTTATTTCAACTGGGGGAAGTTCATTCCACCCATTCTATCTGACCAGCCTTTATATTTCATGGAAGAAGGAAAAAGCTATTCAACTGGAAAAATACACGTGAAGGTCACAGGCCAGAGATGCAGAAGCTTTAAAAGACTGACATTTAATCATAAGATTGTAGAATACTTACCTTCACACTACACCAAGAGTGCTCCAAAGTAGTACAATGGATTATAGCTGAAAAAGCTTCAAGATGCAGATTTTCACTAAGAAGGAGTACTCAAGAAAACTGAAGACAAGAGAGAGATAAAAATAGAACACTAGAGAAATCTGAAGCCTCTGTAACTTACAGATACAGCAAACTTTCATGTTTGTTCCTACTCAGATTAACATAAATCCTCACATTAAGTCACTATATACTTTGTGTCCTATTATTTAATATGACATGTCTGGCTTTCAATAAATAATTAAGTATTCTAAAAAGCAATAGGTGGGAACTATCTGAAGACACAAAGGGAACATTAGGACCAGCCTCAGATATGACATAGGCTTTGGAATTAATAGGGAGGGTATTTAAAATAACTATAATTAGTAAGTTAAGGGCTCTAATAGAAAAAGTTGATAAGTCAGAAGAAACAAGAGTAATGTAAGCAAGAGAGACCAAAAAAATCTAAAAAAGAATCAAAAGAAAATGTTAGATACCAAAAACACTGTCATACAAATAAAGAGTTTTTGATAGGCTCATCAGAAGACTAGAAATGGCCTAGGGAAGAACCGATGTGCTTGAAAGTACATCAATAGAAACTTCCCAAAGAGAAAAACAAAAAGAAAAATGAATAAAATTAAAAACAAAATAAAACAGAAAACAGAAGAGAATATTCAAGATTTGTGGGACAATTTCAAACAATGTAATGTATATATGATTATAATACTAAGGAAAAAAGAGAACTGAAGAATATTTCAAGTAATAATGGTTAAAATTTTCCAAAATTAATGGCATACACCAAGTCATAGATCCAGCCAGGAAGCTCAAAATACAACAAGTAGAAAAAATATCAAAAGATCTACACTTTGCTATGTTATATTCAAACAACAGAAAACTAAAGTCAAAAAGAAAATCTTGAAAGGAGTCTAAGGGAAAAGGAACACTTTCCTTAGGAGATCAAGGGTTAAGAATTACAATGGACTTCTCATAAGAAATAGTGTAAGCAAGAAAACATTGGAGTGAAATACTTCAAGTGTTGAAAGTAAAATATATATATATTTTATATATATATATAAATAATATATATAATATATAATATATATATTATATATAAATAATTATATATTATATATTATTATTATATATAAATATATATATTATATATAAATAATAATACATATTATATATATTATATATATATATAATTAGAATTCTATACCCAGCTAAATTATCCTTTAAACTGCCCTTCACTTCAGAAACCAATCACAAGTCCCAGACTGTTACCTGCACTTCTGACTGACCAGTTATAAATCAGGGTTCTGATAGCCCTCTCCCCACGTTTAAAATTATGTAGAAAGGCTCACAAATCCCAGAGAGACATTTACTGAAATTTACCAGTTTATTGTAAAGGATATTATGAAAGATAAAGATGAACAGCCACATGAAGAAGTACACAGAGGGTATGAAGAAGGGATGCAAAGCTTCCAACACCCTACAGGCATGCCATCATTTCAGTACCTCCATGTGTTCATCAGACTGGATCCTCTCCAAACCCCATTGTTTACAGATTTTTATGGAGGCTTCATCACACAAGCATGATTGACTATTAACTCAATCTCCAGCACCTCCACCCTCCCTACAGGATGGGGGTGAGGCTGAAAGTTCATAGTGTCTAATCATGACCTGGTCTTTCTGGTGACCAGCCACCATCATGAAGTGACCTAGTTGCCCAGAAAGAGTTGTTTCATTAGAACAAAAGATGCTTCTAATGCGCAGGAAATCCCAAAAAATTTAGTAGCTCTGTGTCAGGAATCAAGAGCAGAGACCAAATATGTATTTTTTTTATTACATCACACAAATTATACAAATTTTTTTTCAGAAAACTATACACCTATAATTGTTATGACATCTTCCTCTGAAACCTGTAACATGCTGGAATGCAGGCAAAACCGGTAAATACTTTTACATTTTAATAGTTTTCTTTTATCATCTCACCTTTTATATTATACTAACTTTATTTAGATTCACAGAATCTAACATTTCATTACAGCACACTCGAGAAATAACTTATGAAACTCACTCACCGAACTATGACACTAAGATGTTCATGGTAGAAAGATCTTGCTAAAAACCCCAGGGAGTTATTAGGAAAATGACAATAGAAGTACCATTTACTAAATATCAGTATGAAGGTAATGATAACTAAATTGCTGAATTTCAGAAAATAATGAAGAATTTTCTAAAATAAATGGTACAAGGAGTCTGCTTCAATAGAAGAAAACAAACATTTAAATTATTCATTTTCCAAAATTCCTAACTTAACCATTAACTTAAGTAACCTTTCCCAGTTAGTAGCAGAGGACACAATTAGTCAATTACTTAATTTCTTAGAAAATAAAACTACTAGATTGTTGACATCTTTCATATTTTGTCCAAACATAAATGGAAGCTATCTGCCAACCATTTGCAACTTTAATTTAAGAATGACTCTAAGTCAGAGGTGAGCAACCTTTTTCTGCATAGGACCATATAGCAAATATTTTAGGCTTTGTGGGCCATATAGTCTCCGTCAAAGCAGGAATAAACAAGAGTACAGGTGTCAATAAAGCTTTATTTATGGATACTGAAATTTGAATTTCATATCATTTTCACATTATATTAAATTAAATTTTTCTCTTAATTTTCAATCACTTAAATATATAAAATACAATCTTAATTTGGTAGCCACATAAAAACTGGTAGAGGACCCCACTGGTGTGGGGGATTGTTTTCAGAGCGCTGCTCTACGCTTTCTTAACAGAACCTTGCATGTGTGTATATATGTGTGTTAATACACTTGGCCTGTAATCAATCTCCACTGACTCTACTCCTCATTTATATGGATGAGCAAGACTCAGTATCTACCATCAATAAGAAATAAAATAGAAGTTTACCATATGGACCCACAAATTCCTTACTCCAATATAGTTTTCCCTTTCTTGTACAAACCACTCCCTGCCAAGACCTCACTCTGCAAATATATACGACAGATCTGGAAGAGTTAGAAGAGAGTCTATTTTGACATTATTCTTTGGTGACATAGTTTCCTGTATTTCACTTCTTTCTTTCCTGTTCTTGCCTCTAGGAATATCTACCATAGTTAGAATGAGAAGATTCCATATAAGACCAGCAGACATGTCAGAGGGTTAGACCTGACTTAATAAAAGTGTCTGCTTACAGGAGAAAATATTTAAGTTCCTAAAAGTAACCATCTTTTGTTACTTAATTTTAACATTGACTGCCATTATTAAATTGCTGGTATGTGTTTTTTATTACATAACTCCATTAAAAATAAGGCTCCGAAGTGCCATCTGTTCCTCACTTCCTTAAAATTAACACTGTCTTCTGCTGAATTATGACAGTTACCCTTCCAAAGGTATGTGGTAAAATTACCAAGTTTTCACATAGAATGAAAATCTGATCCATAAATGGTTCACCCATGATTTGTGATGCATAGAAAACAGTATTAGATATTATGCTTCAGCTCCTGTGACTCTAGGCTTCTTAAAAAGTCAAGTAGCTGTGATATAAATAAAATCATTTAATATGAAAAATAACAGTTAGGTTGTGGTTCTCAACTATACAGCTTAAAGGAAAATAATACTAAAATGTTACATGTTTATAGGGACATGAGAAAGTATGACTAGGAAGAAGAGTTTAAAATACACACTTCAGTGGGACAAAGGCTAACTTCCTGTGATAGATCGAATTATTGTTAAAAAATGTTTGTTTTCACTCTCTTTGAAAGTATTACACATCCCATTTCCACTGATGTCAGGCTAGGCCACATGATTTGCTTTGGCTAATAAAATGTTAAGATCTGTGAAGATGTAAGAAGCAATACATGCTAAGTGAAGTGAGTCAGACTGAGAAAAGCAAAAAACCGTATGATTTCACTCATATGTCAAATCTGAAAAACAAAACAATAAATAAGCAATCAAAAAGCAGAATCAAATCTATAAATACAGAGAATAAGCTGATGGTTGCCAGAGGGAAGGGGTGTGGAATGGGCAAAATGGTGAAGGGCAGTGGGAGATATAGGTTTCCAGTTAGGGCATGAAAAAGTCATGGGAATCAAAGGCATGGCATGGGGAACATAGTCAATCATGGTATAGTAGTGTGATATGGAGACAGATGGTACCTACATTTGTGAGCACAGCATATTGTATTGAGATGTTGAGTCACCACAATGTACATTTGAAACTAATACAACATTGTGTGTGAATTATAAAAAAAAAAGAAGAACCAGTATGTGGTTACCCCAACTCTCTTTTCCTTTTCCTTTTTTGATTATCGACACTGTTAGCTAGGATCCTGGAGTGAAAAATCACATGGAGAGGGCTACAGTTACTTCTCAACTGACATGTAATATGGGTGAAAATGAAACCACTTTTATTATTGTAAGCCAACACAATTTTAGAGTTGTTTGTTACTCAGCCTAACCTATCCTATACTTGTCGGTACTTTCCATAAGTTAAAAGAGGTTTTACCATTGTTTTTTCAAGAAGCGACTAGGTGGCCCAATGTTATTAACACTGTATAAGTGTCTTCTGAAGGGCTGAGTGATTAACAACAGCCCATTCTACAAGGGTGCAGCCACTTACTTCAGTAGGAGCATGAAAATTTTAATCAGAATGAGCGAATAACGTTTATCTTGTCCAGGTAACAACCTATGCACTTCATGAAGACATCATGGCAATTAATAAAACAATCCATACTAGAGAATGAAAAGTGCACAGAGATAAATGTAAAGGTATCTAAAGCATAATCATATCAACTAGAATATGGTGCAGTGAGGTTCTGATATTAAGTTCCATTTCTCACTAGTTTGTGGTTGTTTTGTTTGTTTGTTCATTTGTTAATACAGCCTAGATTTCTCTCAGCCTTTCATTATTCAAGTTCTATAGGAATTCTTCACATGTTATTTTTTCCTCTAAGTTTCTATGCCAGTATGTCACTGCTTTCTTTCTTTTTTCCTATTTGCAGAAAATTCTGCATCTCTCCATTTAAAATTGCTTAAAGTGAACTTCAAGTTCAATGATTATAATCTATATAGAAGGTTGTTTCCTTCCCAAATGGTTTTGAAATTGCCAGATGCTAGTTCTTATCACTGATAAATAGCTTCTCTTTTCATGGACTGAACCTCTGCCTCATAATAAAAGTAATGATGAGGATGATAATGGCTGCCATTTATTTAGACTCCACAAGCCCTAAGAATGATACTTGGTGTTTTATAAGAATTATCTCATTTAAGTCTCACAAAAACAAATAAAATAGTTATTTTCACTTTACATTTAAGTAGACTGACAGGAGAAATTTGCTCGGATAGGGTCATAAAACGAGTTTCAATGTCCATTTCCCGTCTACTAAGCTACCTTTTCTTCTCACACCATCCCATGGGTCCTTCAGTCATCTTTCTTTGCATTCTGCCTTGTGCTGTAGCAATGGGAAGACTCTAATGAGAATGCTTCTTTGAGAGAAAAATATACTTATTGTTTAATATCTGAGCTGTTTAGTATCTGCTTACCCTTATTAAGCAGAAACATGCCCATCATGGGATTTCTTGGAGAAGACCATTAAACACACTCCTGACTGTATCAACCTTACTTTTATAATGGCATACCCAGTATAATGCCAGATTAATTGTACTCCTCAGCAGGCCTGGAGAAGTGGCCTCAAGGGAGGAGGTGGCAACTCAGCTCTCTTTTAGTTGTTTGTTTTTAACAGGATTTTTCTCTGGTGAGAGAGGTACAGAATTTCTAAGCAAAGTGAGTTGAATTATAGACTATCCTTCCAGCACCATTAATCTCAGGTGAAGAAAATCTCAAGCTATTGACTGGAGTTATGAAGATCAAGATCTGACCTACTGTGTGAGGAGGCAGAAAAAAACTACACCAGGATAAGTGAGATTCCAACCAAGAGAATGAGGCAGGGCCCCAATGCCACAAAGCAAACTGAGCCTCACAAAGTAAACTTAACAGAGTTGATGGTGAAGGCTGAAACTCAGTAGTCACGTGAAAATCAATGACACACCCTCCAAGAATGTAGTAACTGGTTTAGAGTCATGAGACTAATTCCAAGGCATGAACGACTCCTGACAACCTTGGTTTTGAGAAGAGTCAAGATTCTGGGTGGGATTTAACTGCAGACTGAAGATTTTCTTCTTCTTTAAAAAAAAAATTTTTTTTAACATTTATTTATTGAGGAGAGACAGAGCATGAGCGGGGGAGGGGCAGAGAGAGAGATGGAGACACAGAATCTGAAGCAGGCTCCAAGCTCTGAGCTGTCAGCACAGAGCCCGACATGGGGCACGAACTCACGAACTCTGAGATCATGACCCGAGCCAAAGTTGGACACTTAACCGACTGAGCCTCTCAGGTGCCCCTAGACTGAAGATTTTGAGTGGGAATTCTAGATCTACCTTTCACTAGTAACTTACCTAGTTATGTTACGACTCTATTTCCTCAATTGTAAAATGTTGATATTAGTATTCATCTTATGAGTTTCTTATGATAATTATGATATACAAAGGGTTTCCTATTGACTAGGGAAGTGAAAAAAAGAAAAAAAAAGGAGGAATGACACTTTCCTAGCTCATGGGTAACAGGGCCAAATAACCTCCAGCAAACCTTGAATACCAAAAAGCTCTGTGGAAGTTAAATCACTTAGAGGCACACTCCTGAAACTAAAGTGAGCTCAGAAAAACTAACAATTCTATTTCTAGTCTCCTATTCCCACAATTACCATCCCAGTTTGAGTCCAACATTACCATCTGTCAACTGGATATATTTACATACATAACGTGCCTTGAATGATTTTATTATCTTCCCCCTCATACTTGTATTTCTTTTCAGTTGTCAGATATCATTTATAGGAACACATCAACATATGCATTCAAGTTCAAAATCTCCATTTCCTTTACATCCATGTCTAATTCATTTCCAAATCCATTCTACATCTGTAATATTTATCTCATCTATTCTCTTGTATTCATTTAACAGTTGACTTCCTAATTACCATCTCAGTTGTCTGTTATACTTTGTTACTTATTTGATCTCTTTGTCTCTAAGTAACTTCCCCATAACCATCTTGTCTGTCATCTTAATCCTATAAAAACACACGTAGTCAAGCATTTTTCCTACCTAAACATTATCAAAGATTCTTTATTTCCTATAGAATAAAACACACAAGTTTGCTGACATTAATGGTCTTTCTTAAGTTGGTCTCAATATATAGTTTTATTATTTTATTTGTATTATTCTCTTTTCTCCAATTTATGTCCACACAACTATTCTATTTATTTCTGAGCACAATTTCTCTTGGTTCTTCATCACCAACTTTACTCATATTTCTCCTGTCTCTTAATGCCAAATATCCATCAGATCTTATTACTTCTGGAAGATCGAAACAAATAATTTTATTTCTACATTTCTTAATGGCCCTGTTTAACTTTGAATGGTCCATTTACCTGAAATATAAGTTCCTTGAAGAGAGCTCTTGAGTCATTGTACTTTACAAAATATATCCTTTATTACACAAAGCAGGTATTTAATAAATGTTGAACTAATAGATGAATAAACAAATATGAAAATTCAGGACATGGAAAGTAAAATGATAAAAACACGTTCTGAAAAACTGGCTAATTTTGAGAAGTATTTCAAGGCTGGTTTTTCAAAAGGGCACAGCTTCATGTTGTTTTGTTCACTTGTTTGGGTATATTCTTAATCACTTGAGTTATTCTCCACATGAAGGAATAGTTTTAAGTAATTATGTAAAAACACATATTGTTTTATTTTCTTATCAGATATAAACCTTGTCCTTTCTTGATACCCACACACTGAGGATGAGAACTCTGAGAAAACTCACTTAGACCTGCAGCAATTTTATAGGAAATTCAAAACTTGTAAGGGGGAAAAAAAAAACAAAACAAAAACCTTGTAGCTAGGTTTTTTCCATATATATATATATATATATATATATATATATATATATATGTGTGTGTGTGTGTGTGTATATATATATTCCATATATATGTATTTATATATATATATTCCATATATATGTATTTATATATATATATTCCATATATATGTATTTATATATATATATTCCATATATATATATTCCATATATATGTATATGTGTGTATATATATATGCATATGTATATATATATGCATATGTATATATATGTATATATATATATATATATATATATATATATATATATGTATTTTTGATCTGGATAGTTCGAGTGATTTTGTTTAGAAACACTGAAGATGTTGTGAATTTAGGGATGAGTAGGAAGGAAGTATGCTGAATTAGCATATGCATGCTAACATCTGCTGAACAGAGCACTGAGAATGCTCAGAATATCTTAGCCTTACAAGGATATGAAGAAAAGAAAAGGAAATGAAAAAAACAGAAATATGGGAGGAGTAGAAAGGCAAACCTTGAATCATCTATACCTTTTTTTGTAGCAAGTCCTATGTTTTTTCTAAACAGTTCTCTACAGACCTAACTTCACTATCTGAATTCAACAAATGGCAAATAATAATAATTAATTGTATCACCATAATTTATTACTATGCAGTTGGTTTTTGAGGTATAACAAACCTGAACCCCAAAATTAAGGGGTGTCAGCAATTTTTAATTTAAGCACTTCCATATTTAAACAATCTAAACTATATGATTAAAGCAATCATTCCTGGGTCACCTGGGTGGCTCAGTTGGTTAAATGTCTGACTCTTCAACTTGGCTTGGGCCATAATCTCATGGTTCATGGGATCAAGCTGCACTGACAGTATGGACCCTGCTTGGGATTTTCTCTCTTCCTCTCTGTATGCCTCTCTCCCACTCAAATGTGCTCTCTCTCTCTCTCAAAAGTAAATTAATTAACTAAAAACATGAAAATTCTAAAGTAATCATTCCTAACCATTACTACCACCATTTATCCCGAAGAGCGGAAAGTAGTTCCTTATAAGTTCACACAATATAAATTTTTTAGACACGGTACAATTTAAAATAAAGAAAGAAGGAAGAAAGAAAGAGAAAGAGAGAAAGAAAGAAGAAAGAAAAAAATTAAGAAAGAAAAAAAGAAAGAAATTAGAAAGAAAAGAAAGAACACGGTTAATTCTGCTATCTTTTGAGATGTAAGAAAAAAATGAATTCTAATTTGTGAAATTAATAAAGTACTATTGAGAAGTACTCTTTCACAGCCTTGTTTATTTATGAAGAAATTCTTTACTGAACATTTGCAATCTATAAAGCATAGGACATAGGACAGTAAATAAGACAGACAAGCTTCTTATCCTCATGGAGATTACATTTAAGTGGAAAAAAAAGGGAAGGGAGGGAAGAGGGAGGAAAAAAGAAAGAAGAATAGGAAGGGAGAGGTATTTATGGGTTGTGATAAATATTTTAAAGCAAATCAGTTGAAAAGCCATGGCAATTAAAGAAAAAAAAAAGCCACCATTAAACTATAGGCAGAGTAGTCAGAGAAGGCAAGGAGGTTAATTTGGGACCTCAGTATAGGAAGGAGCCAGCCATGCCAAGAGCAAGAGTAGAGGGAGAAACATCACAGACAAAGAGAAAAGGAAATGAAAGGCCCTGAAAAAGAAATATTTTGGCACATGCAACATGAAAGGAAGCCAGAGTGGCTGCCACCTGGGGAGCAAGGGGGAAAGTGACATGAGATGGGGTTGGAGAGGTGGAAGGAGGCAGTATGTGCAAGATCTCAGAGGTCCAGGAGTTGAACTTATTTTTCCTGACTTTAATGGGAAGCCATGGAACTGCTTTAGGGAAGTTAGTGAAAATTATAACCACTCTGGTTGCTTGGAGAGTGTGGACTGGAAGTGGAAGAGTGGACATGCAAACACAGGTTTGGCAGTAAGCCAGCAGCAAGATGATGAAGGTTTGGGGCTGATGGTAGAGATGGAGAAACATACACAGCTTTAAGATATGAAGCTAAAAGTCATAGTGATTGCTGATGGATTATATATTGGCGAGGGGGTAAAGAAAGGCAGAAATCAAGCACAGGTTTCTATCTAGGTTTTCAGCTGAAATAATTGGGTGTATGATGGCCCCACTTTGTGAGATAGAAAAGTCTGGAGGATTAATTTTTACTGTCCTCCTAAATATGTGAATTTTATTACCTATGAGCCAATGAGACTCCGAGTTAGTAAGACAACTGAGCTTTTGGCTGCATCAGACTTGAGCTCGGAAGAAAGTTATGGGCTGAAGACATAAATTTGGATTTTTTTCAGAGGGCCTCCACCATTTAGTGACAGAGTAGAAGAGTAAATGTTTGCTAAAAGCATTGAGAACAGCTAGTAAAGTAAAAAAAAAAAAAAAAAAAAAAAAAAAAAAAAAGGAAACCATGGGACTATGGATTCCAAAAGAGGACAGCATTGGAAGAAGCAGGTGGTTCACTGTCAAAAGTTGACAGAAAGTAACATATGAAAAAACAAAGATATTTCCATCAGATTGTAATTTATTTTTATTAGTCAGCACAATTGGAATGTAAGTTAAAATTTAACACATCTTTTCCGAGGATATCTAACTGGCTGTCTTTAATTCAATGCAAAATGATAGAATACTGCAATTCTTGTTCATTTGATCAATAAATAATAGGTGTTACAGACTGTGTTAGGCACTATCAGAAATACTTTCCTTTGCCCTCTCTTAATTTTTTTATTGCAGCCTAAACTTTCTATCTGTAATTTGACACCCATCTTTTTCTGAATAATCTAATTTTGCCTTATATAGTAAACCTCAGACCAATAACTTCCCAGGTCTCAATTCAATTTAAATTTCCTTTTGTAATGATGGACTCATCCCAGCCCCCTACCATTTCCCAAAAGAGTAGCTTTCTTAAATTTTCATTTCTCCTGCCACTGATAACGACATGAAACCAAAAATCAGACTGGGACAGACTTAGGAAAATAGATCATTAATTTAAAACATATGGAAAGTCCAGCTGTTTTTTTTTTCTTTTCTCAACCCATAATGCAAAAGTGCTCCCCTGAAACAAGAAAAAGGAAGGTGATCATAAGAGGTAAAAATAAGCAAACAAGGCAAACTAGTGATTTAATTACATGCTATTCTAATTTCTCTTTTCATAGTTTGCCTTTTCAATCACTTATTTATGGAGATTAGGAGATTGGCCTAAAGCCATTGCAGAAATACAAGTTATAGGTAGAATCTACTAGAGTGGCATTGAGCCAAACATCTCATGTTATGAATTTTGGCACAAGGTGTTACTTTGAGAGGGCAGACTTGTTTCTGTGTATATCAGGCCAATCCACACTGCATTCTTTCTAAGGAATGGTCTTTATTAGGGGTTGGCCCTTTACATCATACATGGTCCACATACTGGCACAGCTTTCCAAGGGCTTTACTGAATGCATTTTCTCTATGGTACTCTAAGGCATGGTGTTTATTAGTGACATAATTACCCACCAAGACCAAATTATATAAGTTGGAAGATTTTAAATTCTGTGTTTTATGTATTATGAAAAGAAAAAAAAATTCTCTGGCTGCCAGCTTGTGAAAATATTATGTACATGACATCATGGTCTCCAGTTCAAAATACTAACTGTGCAAATCTTAACATAAAGTCTAGAGTTTTACTCTCATGATAATATTCATAACTTAACGGGGTGAGAAAAATTATATGAAAGCATTCTCACCTGGAGGTCACAGTATGAACTGAAGGGGATATAGAACACGCTAATAAAAGTGGGTAAACTCACGTGATGAAATGTTCAGATTTACCAGAAAGAATGAAAAATGCTTTTACATACTTTTGCTATTGTTGTTACTGTTTTATTACAATTACCGTTATTGTTTAAGTTCAGGGCTGCTTTTGGAAATTAGCTTGATTTTAATTACTATAGTGGAAAATATAAGGTCATTTCTCTATTTAAGATGACACAACTAAGTTTGGAGTTTTCTCTCCCACTCCTTCCCCTTGATGTTTGTTATCTGGACAAATAACATTATGTAGCATTGATATGAAATAAAAAGAACAGGTGGAGGCTGTGGCTGTGTTTTGTTCTTTTTTTTTTTCCCAAGAGCATTTTGCACTTCTGCTTGTTAGCAAATTGCAGCCTGTTGTGTTCGCTTTCTGAAATGGGAACGGGAAACCGAGATAAAAAGAATAACAACAAAACACAAAATGCCACCACTACCGTCCTCACCAGCAAGCTAACTTCAGCTCTATCATCTATGGACTGCATTCAAAGCAACAGATGAAAATCCCACCGTGTTATGTAGTAGGCATCTTATTCAGTGGTTTAAGAAAAGAACTAAAGAGGTTTTTAAATGTCTCATGCTTGTCTTTTTAAAATAATTGTTAAAATGGATGTTTTTTGTGCTACTTGTTTTACAGACATTGATGGGCACTAGGGTTTGTGTGCACGTGTTTAGATGACCATCTTAAAACAATGGGATGGAACAGCACTTCTTCAGTTTTAATGTCCCTATGAACCACTTACAGATACTGTTGAAATGCAGATTCTGCTTCAGCTGCCCTGGGGTGGAGCCTGAGATTCTGGATTTCTAGCAAGTTGTAGGTGACAGGATGCTGCTAAAGCATACTGGGAGCAGCATGGGGTTAAAAGACTCCAGAGATCACTTTCTCTCTTGAAGCAAGGCACAAGCATAGTGTATCCATAGAAAGGAAGTTTTGAAACTATTATTATTCTTTGGGTTTCAAAGTAATAAAAGTGTGTGTGTGTGTGTGTGTGTGTGTGTGTGTGTGTGTGTGTGTGTTTTGGTGGCTTCATCTGCATTAGTTTAGAAACTTTTTTGAGAAATCTGGGTTCCAGAATATGATACTTTTAATTTACTAATACGATCATTTATTTTCATTGTATAAATTTTACATTTAAGGGTAAGCACAAGTTTGTGATTGTTCCTAGAATAATGTTATATATATTTTTTAGAGTGGAGAAGCATTTGGCTATTTCTATGCCTAAAATGCTTTAATTTGTAGTCTCTCTCTTAACCAATAGTACTCCTCTTGTCAGATTTGTATTTTGAGGTTTCCCAAATAATTAATCTGATTACATAACAAGAGACTAGAGAGTTGGGGTTGACCACCAATGCTTTTAGCACATATCCAACTACTCTGGCAAGTTAGAAACCAAAGAGATAAATAGGTGGTTCTCCACAAGAGAAGAGGTAACCATAGTGAAGATCTGAATCACGTAGAGAACTCTTATCATTTATTTTCCCCCTCCTCCACTCGTATCCCTTTCCAAATATTTGAATGTCCTAGTGGGAACATGGCTATTTTAATTTGAAAGTGTGATCCAGATGGTTCTGATTTGCCACCTCCACGTCCAAAATTAAGGAATGCTAAAATGAATTAATATTTTGAGACTCACTTTTCATCTTGAATTTTAAAATCAAAGCCATAAAATTTTAAAATTGTTCGGTGTGCTTTGGGGCACCTGGGTGGCTCAGTGGGTTAAGTGTCCAACTTTGGCCCAGGTCAGATCTCGCGGCTTATGAGTTCAAGCCCTGCATCAGGCTCTGTGTTGACAGCTTGGAGCCTGTTTCAAGATTCAGGGTCTCCCTCTTTCTGCCCCTCTCCTGCTCACACTCTGTCTCTCTCTCAAAAGTAAACATTAAAACAATAAAAAAATAAAGTAAAATTGTTCTGTGTGCTTTCATTTTTCAGACAGTTAAATAACACTAAGGGTCTGTGTTAGAAGTTTTCTCACAGCTCAAAGAACTAAAAAGAATTGCATGGTAGCATATTCCATTGCATTGGGCAGTGGTTCTCAAGTCTCATCATAACCCTGGAATAACTTAGGGGAATTAAAAAAACAAACAAACAAACAACAACAACAACAAAAACACCACCAAGGCACGAGCCCCACCCCAGACCAATTAAATCAGAATCTGTAGGCATGAAATCTGGCATCATTACTTGTAAAGCGCCCCAGATAATTCTTATGTGCAAACAGAGTTGAGAACCACTGATATGAGCCAAAGACCCAAAAGCCTTTGTATGTGAAATAATCTAGAATAACTGATTTTTATATTACTAAAATATTGAGTTTCAGAGTAATAAATTACAAACTTCTATTCTTCTCATGGAATTCTTCAAGATTTATTTCTTCCTAATTATATAAGATCCAGTGGACTACTAACAAATGCATCATCATAAATTTTGCCCTTTTTGAGAATAATCAGTAGTTGCAATATCAAGGGATATGTATTCATTCATCTCAGTAGATTTCTCAAGGTACATAGAGCTGACTGAGCTCAATTTAATAAATTAGTGTTAATGGCATTTGAGTACTTGGCATCCTGTTAGGTCCTTTCACTTAAGAAAGTGCATGTTTTTTTGTTTGTTTTCTGTTTTGTTTCCAATTCAATTATATGTTTTAAAAAACTCACATAGGATATAAATCTTTTGACGACACTGAAGGAGAAACAATTTCCAGATTACCTCATACTCCCATCCTCCCTGATTTCTTGAATGAAAGTTTAAATAAATTTTTAAAAAATCAGATATGATTTACATGAAATGAAATTCATCCTTTTTAGTGTACAGTGCTGAGAAGCAATTCTCCATGGGTTCTCGTGTTTCTGCATTTCTTGCGAGCAGAGACACGGACTGACCTTTCTTCCAGGCTATCTTTCAAGCATGTTTGCATAGCAAGCAGCTTTGGAAGATTGAGTGTTTCCCACAGGAACAATGATAAGGCATGATATGAGTCACCAAGTCAAGTTTCTTGAAACGATATGGGCAGATTCATAATGTCAACCCCTCGGCAGTCAAGGAAAAAAAAATGTTACTTCAGTTTCCCACCACCAAAATGAGGCCAAACCCCTTACTGGACTGCCTGGGGATCAGAGACAGTCTGTGCCCCCTCTGGGCATTCTACTTGGTTCTTTGTATTGGCTAAGCCACAGATCAGCCTGGTTTAAGTGGGCCCCAAACAACAGGCTGTGTTGGAAGTGGTCCAGGAAGCTGTGGCACACTCTGTACATTTGGGGCTCCACTCCCCTAATGACCCCTTTGAGTTGCAAGTCTCTGTGACTAATGACTCTGCCAATTACAGGTTTCTGTCAAAGAAAGGCAGCTTCCACTCAAGGGAGCTGTTTTAGGGTTTGGACTTATCGCCTCCTTGACACAGCTACTACCCTTCCTGAAAAGCAACTGTTAGCTCGCTACTGGGCTCTTGTCAAAACTGAACTCCTGACCCATGGAACCCTTGTGACACTCTTTCTTGATATTTCCATTTGAGTATATATCAACTTGGACTCAACTAACAAGGTGGGAAGGCCCAACCAGCTTTGCATTGTAAATGGTATATTTAAAACACAGCTGGTCTCAGAGGCATCTTGGCTTTATAAGAATAGTGATAGCTATTCCTCTGTGAGAAACTTTATACTCCATTCCTCCACGTGAAGAAAAGCTATTGGCTCCAGGGGGCTCTCAATTCACAGAGGCTCCCTAAAAGTCTGGGCAGGGTTCACTGATGGTTCAGCTAGGCCGAAACCTGATGTTGTCCCCTGGGCTGCTGCAGCCATTCAACTGCAGGGTCAGCTATGCAGAATCAATAATGCGTGTGCTTGCACCACTTTGTGGACCGAATTCAAAGCCATTCTCACAGCTCTGGTCACTATTTCCTTTAATGAACTTTGCAACATTTTTACCGACTGTTGCTAATGGTCCAGCTGTTACAGAAAGCTCGAAACTCACAAATGAAACATCACCCCCCACCCCCCACCCCCACCCCCCTGCTTCTTTTTTAAAGCTGTGAACTACAGAAATAAATAACTGCTACGGGTCAAACTGTATAGGTCTCTCCTGTCCATGATAAGATCCCATTCTCTGATGAGATCTAGGGGAATCAAAACTTCACACCCCAAATTGCTACCATGGCTGCCCAGATCCATTGTGCTACTAGATACTGCTACATATCCATCATTGTAGACTGGAACAAAAGAAAGGGTTGTCTCTGATGCAGAAATTACCAGTGCATGCCAGAAGTTGTGACTCCTCATCAAGTTGACCTGTATTCTCGTGGTGAGTGAAGCCACATCTCAGGGGGGATGTTCATTCATTCCTGACAAATGACTAAGTCAGACCTTTCACCTCTTTTCTGGGCTACCAGTGATGCCTCACCACTGACTTCACTTTTCCAGGTCACCATGTTGCTCTTCCAGTCTAATCAGCCAACTCTGGCCACACTACTGTGGTCCCTGATCCTAACCTGTGTCATGTTTGTGGCTCTCTGAATCGGTTGCAGTTGGATGATCCACACAGCAAAGCGGATGGATTTGCATGCTCTGCATCATTCTCACATACCTGGAAAGTTTGAGCACTGACAGAGCCTCCTCAAAAATTAACTTAGAAATATTTCTGACTCAACTTTCCTTACCTCTTCCTTTGGAAAGTGGTTTAGTCATAGAATGTGGCTGTCTCCAGGAAAGGATCATCCCCCTAGTCACTTCCTGAGTAATAATCAGGATGTGAAAACAAAGATGTATTTTGAAAATTTGCTATTTGTCCTAACCATTCCTGGGCATGATTCTTCCTTCTTTTCCCTGACATACAAGCCTATTTGCTATACTTTCTGAGTGTCAACCTGGCCAAAAGAAGGTGTAGATAATTCAAATAATTTGGATTCAGGTACTTAGATTCTCTTATGGATTGGCATGATCTTATATTATTATCCATAGATAATGGCCATACTGTTAATGACATTTCTCTCCAAATGACCCTAAAGCAGCCCATATGTCCAAAAAATGGGGGACATGATATATTTTTTGTCAGTTTTATAAAAATGTCCAATCCTGCTTATACGTGTTCCTTCTGGAAAAAAAAAAAAAAAAAAAAAAAAGGTCTGAGTGAAACAGAGGCTGACTGCAAAAAAAGATACATTTTTGACTGTCAGAAAAGGAACAAATTTTGGGGTGAAACATGGAAAGCAAAGCCTTGGTATCTGTAGACAGAACAACTCAGACCCCAGGAAGTAGACGGGAGGGAATGATATTAATGACTTCTGTCTTTCAAAATCACCTTTGAAGATTAACTCATGAAGGAAAAGGCCCTGATGAGGCTTCTGCAAGCACCTTAAATGTAATTGACTGCTGGGTCTGTCATTCCCTGCCACATGGCTCTGACGCAATGTAACCACCAGCTCCTTTAACCTTACTAAGTATTGGAAACCCTAGGAACTGGCTCCAGTCCTTACATTTCCAACACAAAACATTTATCAAAATTCCTGGAATCTTTCTCATCTTCATCATTATTGCCATCACTCAGTAATTTTGCAGGGTGATAAATGCCAACTGGCTGGCCCTGCAGATAAACGTGAACAGTTAGACTTATTGCCCTCAGATAGGCCCTCCAGAAAATAAATAAAAATTAATTAAATAAACAAATAAACAAACAAACAAATAAATAAAAGGACTAAGCTTCAATTTTTTCAGTTGATCTGGGAATTCTAAGGTTTCGAGCCAGCCAGTCAGGAGGATAACTGGGAAGCAATGTCAAATTGTGTCTTCCTACTGAGGAAAGTCCCACTTGGGGTGCCCAATAATTGTGAACATCATTTTATCACAGGGACTCTACTTCTGGTATGGAAGGCAGGCATCCTTCCCCAAGACATGACTTATACCTCAAGAATGGTTGTAAGAGACCTTGAAATGTTTAAGGAAGCAAAGCCAGCAGATTGCACATATAGCAGATTGCAAAGATCTCCCCAAACTGAGACTATCCTTGGTTACTTAGGAGGATTTCCTAGAAGGATATATAACTCTTAATTTATGACAATCAATTAGGTATTTAACTCTATGATGATGTCATCTGGTTAGAAAAGGTGGGAAGGAAATTGTCCTTTAATTGAAGGAAGTAGTCAAAGACATTACCTCAATCCTGAAAAGCATTTAGTTCAGTCTCAACTTATTGTTTAGGGTTTGTATGGACACAGAATTGCTTTAGATTTTCTCCTTGTGGACCAATATGGAGTTAGTGTAACCACTAATACACCCTGCTGTACCTGAATTAATGCTTCAGGCCAAGGGGGCAAGTTAATATAGAAACTTAAGGATAAAGCCATCTGGCTTTCTAAGAAAAACCAGCTGGTTCATTCCAGGAGCCTGGGGACGTCCCTAAGTCTAATAATACTAGTTAGACTCACACTTCTGCTCAGAGTCCTATATGTAACAACCTTAATTGCTATATGATACAAGTTGAATGGAGTTGGTCTTCTTAGCTTCTGTCAGGCAGAATGGTCAGTGGCCAACAGAATGGCACACTCAAGAAAAGTCTCTCTAGAAGCCAAGAAAGTATAGAAATGGGTAATGTATATTGTTGGCAATTCTCTGGTGTCCATTTTTTTACATGTCTTGCAAGCAGAGGGATGACTGTCCTTTGCTCTGGACTATCTTTTTGAGGTTGTTTGTACATATATTTAAATTGTTTGATAATTCCAAAATCTGGGCTATTATCTGAGTCTGACCGGGTTGATGCATTGTTTTTTAACAGTGCTTTTTGTTTTCACATGACATGTAATTTTTTATAAAACTAGACACATCACACAGGATAGCTGAGGCTAAGAAAATGAACACGCATTTTCTTTTGCTTAGTCTTTATTGTGGGCAGATTGAGTTAATCTGGTTAATCTAGGAAATGAGCTAGATTTTATTGTTGCTGTTTTTGTTGTCATTGTTCCTATGATTAGCTTCAGCATACTGCAGGCATCAAATCCCTTTTGTGTTACTTGTATTTGGGTTGGAGTTTGGATTGCCAGAACCTTTTACTCAATGTTTCTGTTCTATGATCAACATTAGACTTTCTCATATGGTATGTATCTCAAAGAGAGCTCCAAGTTATTCCATCTCCTGTAGCAGTAGACTACATTTACTTGTTTTCTCATGCTTGCTAGCCTAGCAGGGATTTTCAGGGGGTTTACTCTGCTGTTCCGATTCCGATTCTGTCTTAGTCCAGCCCTGTGTCTTTATATCCTTGGGGTGAGGCTCTCTTAGTGATACTGTCCTTCCTCCCCATGGGAGTCAGACTCTGCCTTGTATCTTTAACAGGTCTTGGATAGAAGAGAGTTTTCTACTGCTGCTCTGGTGAGACCATCTCTAACTGGTCTGGTCCCTAGTTTATTGCCTGCCTTTCCACCATTTTAGAGGGCTTTTTTGCTGTTCCCTTCCCCTGGACTCAATGCTTTTTCACCTGTATAGACCCAAAGAGAGCTTGTTGCCCTTCCTTCAATGATGTAAAACTTTTGCTGCATAGGGGAAATAGGAGAAAATTATCCAGTCTTGGCATCATTCCTCTCCTGCACACTGCTCCCTTTTCCAAGGCCATCACCACCAAAGGAAGCTGTCTCTGTTATCCACCCAGCCCCCATCCTTTCTTGTGAGTATATGGTTAGGTCTATGGAGAAGGGTCTATGACTGGTTGCCAACTCTTCTTGTGTCTACAACTGCAAGGAATTCTATACTTTCATGCTAGCTCATACTCTGACATTAACAATTATTTTACATGAAATCATGACCTCCTTTTACGATGGTTCCATCCTCCTCCTAGGCAAATTACTTACTCCAGACAAGCCAATCCCCACGTCCTATCTCCTTGGAGGAGTCTGTCTTTTTTTAGATTTCAGGCTAGTTGGTTGTCCTACATCTTAAACTGTCTAATGGGTCTATAAAAACTTATGATTTTATAGATTGTCTAGCTCTTTCTTGTTGTAAAGGTGGCGGCAATGTTCTTTTTAGTGTCCTACATCTTAAGCAGAAGCAAGAACTTAAATGGATTTTTGGTAATACTTTAATTCTGGCCTTATGAATTTGTGGATCTTTATTTAAAGACCAATTTTAGACTTTTGTCATCTGACTCCATGCTGTCACAGAGAGAATTTATTATTAATCAGGGTCCTATGTTATATTTTATTTCCTCCTAAGCTTTAAATGAATTGTGATAGTTCACTACAGAAGGAAAAAAACATTTAAGACAATCTTGGTTTATAGTTTCTAAAAATAAAACAACTCCTGAACTTCAGAAAATTGATAAAGGATTCATTATTTATGCTTCAAAAGGGTTCTACTTTTGCATGGTTGATAGAGCACTATACTTATGCTCCCTCATTTATTATGGGATGATCTTATAATCTTGGGCAAGTTATTTTTCTGAGCCTACAGTTATTTATTTGTAAAGGGGCAAAGTATAATTTTCTTCTTTTTCACACTGGGTGTCTAAGAGAAGTCAATGATGTAAGTAAGCATGCAGAAATGCTAATCTCAGGAGAAGTACACAATATTATTTTTTATCACACATATATTAAGAATCATTTTCCCATTGCAAAAACATGGGTGGAGCTAAAGAGTATAATGCTAAGCGAAATAAGTTAGAGAAAGACAAATGCCACATGACTTCACTCTGTGGAATTTAATAAACAAAACAAATGAGCAGAGGGAAAAAAGGAGAGAGAGAGAGGAACCAAGAAAGACACTTAACTATAGAGAACAAACTGATGGTTACCAGAGGGAAAGAGGGTGGTTGATGGGTGAAATAGGTGATGGGGATTAAAGACTGCACATGTCCTGATGAGCACTGGGTGACTGGAATTAAAATTAAAACTTAAAAAAATGACAAAATAAATATATACATTTTTAAAAAAAGAATAGTTTTTCCAGAATATGATCTTAGGAAAATCTCTTAGCATTTCACCACCTCGATTTCCTTACTGGTAAACATAATTCATGTAATATATTCTCTTATACCAAGTCTCACAAATCAAAATGGTAAGAATCAAAGACATAATTTGTATAAAAGGGTTTTGTCTACTATAATAGTGTATAAATGAAAAGTGTTCTCGTTATCACCCAAATGTAAGATTCTCACTTTTAGAAACTGTTCACCACCTATACTGCAAATATTAAACCTCCAGAATTTATTTGAAATAATGTCAGATTTTTAAAAATAAATGTGTTTGCTACTTTTTTTCTTACAAACTAAGAAGATAAATGGAATCATATTTAGTTTTCATACCAAATAAAATCACACACGATACAAGAGAGTTTTTTGTAGGGGAAGATAATTCACACAAAAATATGTAATTATTGTCTACATATACACTTTGTTTTCCTCTACCAAGTAAAACCCTGCATATTATTGATATATTTGACAGGTAATAGAAAACAAAACAAAACTGTGAATTAGCCTAGCAACACAACAGCAAATATGCAGTTTGACTAAATACAGTAAGTATGACACTACCAAAAGACTACTGGGAGGATTAATTAGAAATAGGAGGCACAACGTTAAGGTTGCTGTATTTAGCAAAGGACAGGATTATTATCTTAAATTTAAATTTCAAATGAATAACAAATGCATTTTTAGTAAAAATATGCCTCCAAATATTGCATGGGATATGCTTGTACTCATTTGGGGGCTATCTAAAATTTCAATTTAACCTAGCATCTTGTTTTATCTGGCAACCCTGCATTCAATTAATGTTCTTTTATTTTTCCTACACCTGAAATTTAGTTTATTTTATAGTCACTTGAGTTGTCCTCAGTTCTAATTAAAAAAAAAAAAAAAAAAACCTTAGATAGCTCCTCATTCTTTATTTCATGCTAAAGAAAGAGGAGAAATCTAAGTGAATCTCCTAAGGCAACAAGTGAAATCTGTAACCACCAAGGCCTATAATTACTCCCACCTTTCTGGGATGCCCTAAAACTCAGGCCAAGTTGAGGTGAAGGGAATGTTAGGTGGTTATATGTTCATAAAAATTTTAATCTAGGGTAACATTCCTCATGAGGCTCTTCAAACCTTGTAACTATCTACTGCCTCTACTAGAAACAGAATTTCTCCTTCCAAATTTATTGCTGCTTAAGACCCACACTTTAAAGGGGCTGCCTAATGCCTGACATTGTTTCTCCAATGTCAATAACCCAAAGGATCAAAGTCGTAAGCACATGTTTCTTTTACTCCATAGCGAATCTCTCATTCAGTGGTTCTCAAATTTAGCTGTATCTGAATCACCCAGAGGGCTTGATAAACAGACTGCTGGGTATGATCCCTAGAATTTCTGATTCAGTAGGTCTGGGGAAAAGGCCCAAAGCTCTCTGATGATACTGATGTTGCAGGTCTGGGGACACTTTGAGAATCACTGCTGTAAATTAGAATTCTTAAAAGGAAGGATATAATAGTTGATTAGCTGGAGTATGCTATTCATTTGGCACCTCTAAAAATCTGTAGTCAAGAAGCATTCTAGAGATAAATTATGTTCATAATATTGACCATGGCATTTCAGTCTTTAAAGGCTTTCTGAATCATTAAAGAGAGGTTGTATTATGTGAAATCTAAAGCTTGAGTTTTTTTCTGTTCTAATTTTTTGAAAATTGATAATACACATTGGTGTGTATATATCTCTCATGTCTAAACATGCCAAAGAACAAAGATATGCTATATGCTATATTTTTAAATTAATTTTAAGTACATATTCTCAGAACACTTAAAATTACATTTAAATGTGGTCCATTAGCATTTTTAAAAATATACACGAATAAGAAACAAAATCTTCCTGAATACCCAGACTCTTTGTACTTACGAAGGCATTTCAGGGAGGGGAGGCAGGGGGAGATACAACATTCATTGAGTAAAATTATAAGCAATTCAGTTTTTGTTTTTTCTCTAAATAACATACTTCCTCCAAGGCATTGAAGATATTTTAATAACTTTAACTTCACTGTCTCTGTGAAGTGGCTAATCAGCAAGCACTTCCAAGTGTAATTTAATGCAATGCAAAAAAAAAAATAGTTAAAGAATTTATTAAGCTTAGTATTTTAAAATCTTCACAAAAACACCATGTTGGACCAGCTGGCTCAAATAATTAAGGCTAACACATACATTTTATCACGTATGTATCAGTTTTTTGAAATTAGAATATTAAAAAAAAAAACAGAACTTAAAAAATTTTAGTCACCTAGTGTCACTTGCAACCCGAACTGACAGAATGGATGGCAGCAGAGAATTAAGTGTAGAGATTATTTTTAAAGAGCATAACAAAATGAGATCCCCTGTGAGTGCTCAGAGTGTGCACTGTCTCTTGAGATGCTGTTACTATACTCCTCAGCACATTATCCAATGATACACTGATTGATGTATAGGAAATTACATCAAGAAGTCTAGCATGTCTTAGCAAAAGCCCGCAGATAAAAATCAGTCTTCCCATCTCAAATCAAAATGAAGAAATAAAAATAAGGAGAAATATCCAAACTTCTAAATAAGACTTTGAACTCTGTGAAACCCTAAGCAAATTCATCCTCATCCCTTATTAAGTATTATTAATATTAGATCAAGTGATAGTAAATATTTTAACATTTACAAATACTTATTAACAAATATTTACTTAAGTTCCTACTACTCTTATTCTAGATCTAATTCTAGGCAGTTGACATATCTAATCTCACTTTATCTTTACAAAAAAAAAAACTTATGGAAAAAGTACTATTATTTTGCTTATTCTGCAGATGAAAAAAACCACCAACAACAGAGAATGTAAAGTTATAGTGCCCAGGATCACCAACTTGTAAGGGGTGTTAGCTGGCAACATGACTATAGGTCCTTGTTGAAGATTTTAGTCCTTGGGTTTGTTCAGATATAGTATTTAGCACAATCCTCATGCTACCCATATGAATATACACCATAATCTCCATTTGACAGATAAGAAAGTGGGGACTCAGTTATTATGTAATTTTGCTGGTCTGGGATTAGATTCTAATCTCATTGCTGTCTTGCATTTTGACTCATCAAATTGGTTACTTTTCCAGTTTCAGAATCCTCACTTTAAAATACTGGTAAGTTCATACTTATATCAGACAAACTAGACTTTAAATTAAAGGCTGTAACAAGAGATGAAGAAGGGCATTATATAATAATTACAGGGTCTATCCATCAGGAAGAGCTAACAAATATAAATGTCTATGTGCCGAAATCGGGAGCCCCAAAATATATAAAACAATTACTCAAAAACATAAGCAACCTTATTGATAAGAATGTGGTATTTGCAGGGGACTGTAACACCCCACTTACAGAAATGGATAGATCATCTAGACACACGGTCAATAAAGGCAGAAAAGGCATTTGACAAAATTCAGAACGCTTTCTTAATAAAAACCCTTCAGAAATTCGGGATAGAAGGAACATACTTAAACATCATAAAAGGCATTTATGAAAAGCCCACAGCTAACATCATCCTCAATGGGGAAAAACTGAGAGCTTTTTCCCTGAGATCAGGAACACGACAGGGATGTCCATTCTCACTGCTGTTGTTTAACATAGTGTTGGAAGTTCTAGCATCAGCAATCAGACAACAAAAGGAAATCAAAGGCATCAAAATTGGCAAATATGATGTCAAGCTTTCACTTTTTGCAGATGACATGATACTATACATGGAAAATCCAATAGACTCCACCAGAAGTCTGCTAGAACTGATACATGAATTCAGCAAAGTTTCAGGATACAAAATCGATGTACAGAAATCAGTTGCATTCTTATACACTAATAATGAAGCAACAGAAAGACAAATAAAGAAACTGATCTCATTCACAATTGCACCAAGAAGCATAAAATACCTAAGGATAAATCTAACCAAAGATGTAAAAGATCTGTATGCTGAAAACTATAGAAAGCTTATGAAGGTAATTGAAGAAGATATAAAGAAATGGAAAGACATTCCGTGCTCATGGATTG
Source organism: Leopardus geoffroyi (assembly GCF_018350155.1). Classification (NCBI taxonomy): domain Eukaryota; kingdom Metazoa; phylum Chordata; class Mammalia; order Carnivora; family Felidae; genus Leopardus; species Leopardus geoffroyi. The sequence continues at coordinate 69,926,542 of NC_059328.1, forward strand.
GAAGAATAAATATTGTCAAAATGTCAATACTACCCAAAGCTATCTACACATTCAATGCAATCCCAATCAAAATTCTTCTCAAAACTAGAACAAGCAATCCTAAAATTCATATGGAACCACAAAAGGCCCCGAATAGCCAAAGTAATTTTGAAGAAGAAGACCAAAGCAGGAGGCATCACAATCCCAGACTTTAGCCTCTACTACAAAGCTGTAACCATCAAGACAGCATGCTATTGGCACAAAAACAGACACATAGACCAATGGAATAGAATAGAAACCCCAGAACTAGACCCACAAACATATGGCCAACTCATCTTTGACAAAGCAGGAAAGAACATCCAATGGAAAAAAGACAGTCTCTTTAACAAATGGTGCTGGGAGAACTGGACAGCAACATGCAGAAGATTGAAACTAGACCAGTTTTTCACACCATTCACAAAAATAAACTCAAAATGGATAAAGGACCTGAATGTGAGACAGGAAACCATCAAAACCCTAGAGGAGAAAGCAGGAAAAGACCTCTCTGACCTCAGCCGTAGCAATTTTTTACTTGACACATCCCCAAAGGCAAGGGAATTAAAAGCAAAAATGAACTACTGGGACCTTATGAAGATAAAAAGCTTCTGCACAGCAAAGGAAACAACCAACAAAACTAAAAGGCAACCAACAGAATGGGAAAAGATATTTGCAAATGACAAATCGGACAAAGGGCTAGTATCCAAAATCTATAAAGAGCTCACCAAACTCCACACCCGAAAAACAAATAACCCAGTGAAGAAATGGGCAGAAAACATGAATAGACACTTCTCTAAAGAAGACATCCGGATGGCCAACAGGCACATGAAAAGATGCTCAACGTCGCTCCTCATCAGGGAAATACAAATCAAAACCACACTCAGATATCACCTCACGCCAGTCAGAGTGGCCTAAATGAACAAATCAGGAGACTACAGATGCTGGCGAGGATGTGGAGAAACGGGAACCCTCTTGCACTGTTGGTGGGAATGCAAATTGGTGCAGCCGCTCTGGAAAAGAGTGTGGAGGTTCCTCAGAAAATTAAAAATAGACCTACCCTATGACCCAGCAATAGCACTGCTAGGAATTTACCCAAGGGATACAGGAGTACTGATGCATAGGGGCACTTGTACCCCAATGTTCATAGCAGCACTCTCAACAATAGCCAAATTATGGAAAGAGCCTAATGTCCATCAACTGATGAATGGATAAAGACATTGTGTTTTATATACAAAATGGAGTACTACGTGGTAATGAGAAAGAATGAAATATGGTCCTCTGTAGAAACATGGATGGAACTGGAGAGTGTGATGCTAAGTGAAATAAGCCATACAGAGAAAGACAGATACCATATGTTTTCACTCTTATGTGGATTCTGAGAAACTTAACAGAAACCCATGGGGGAGGGGAAGGAAAAAAAAAAAAAGAGGTTAGAGTGGGAGAGAGCCAAAGCATAAGAGACTCTTAAAAACTGAGAACAAACTGAGGGTTGATGGGGGGTGGGAGGGAGGGGAGGGTGGGTGATGGGTATTGAGGAGGGCACCTTTTGGGATGAGCACTGGGTGTTGTATGGAAACCAATTTGACAATAAATTTCATATATTAAAAAAAATAAAATAAGATACATCTCCTAAAACATAAAATAAAATAAGATAAAATAAAATAAAATAAAATACTGATAAGTTTATGTATTTATTGGGGCAGTTTTGAGTATGGGCAATACCATATATTTAAGTAACTAATTCCAGTCCCTAACATATAAATAGTTCTCAATAGTTAGTTAAATAAACTTATCAAGGTCCTCTACAACAATAGGTCTTCTAAATTGGAAGATGTGATTTGGATATCTAACACTTGTAATTATTTCTTACCATTTAGGCCTGAAACACACCCCAGATACTGGATTTATCAAAGATAACTCCACTGGGACTAATAAATGTAGATGTCGGGGGGGGGGGGAGGTGAAAAGTGATGGCATTTGGTATGCTTAAATTAAGACCACTACAAGCATCAAGGACAAAATATTTTATTGTCATGTGACTTCAACACATATGCTTTAGGCAATAATTAAAAGATCAACTCATGGTTGGCAATTAGTAGGCAATGGGTACATGGTTAATTTCTGCAAAGATTTGGTATACTCTTGAATCTACAAAACTGGAATTGCAAATAAGCTATTCTCTAAACATTGTTTTTTAATTTAAATAAATCAAGGCAAAGTTTTTAAGTGTGTGTAATGTAGAAGGCACTGTTGGTCATACACTTGAATATATAACCATTCTTTTCTAGCCCTTATAAATAAATGCCTATTTATAATGTAATTATTTTAAGAAGTGCAGAATAATCACAGCATATTCCTTCTGTATCCACAGCTCAGCTACACTACCCTCACAATTGGTTAATCCCATTCCACCCTAAAGGTTAACCAAAGAGACACATGATAAACATACATCATAGTTCATTTCTTCTCTTGGGATGTCAGAACAGTGAGGTGAGCAAGTCCTAAGGGTACCCCTCTGGACTCTCAATGTCTACCACTCCCAAAGGCCTACCTAAATCAGAGATACCTACCTTTATTTTTTTTTCCCTTTTATTATTAGAGCATAGTTTTAGTGAGAAAAAGAAAAGAGCTGACAGCTGAATTTGCTTTTAATCCAGTTTGAGAATGATTCGTATCTAGGAAAAATCATGTCCACACATGTGGATGTCTATTTCACAGAAATTCTATATTATGATTTGGGGCCATAGTCTTGGAGTAATATTAAACTCACAAGATTTGTCTTTGGTGCATGTATTTCCTTTTGTGAATATAGTTCCCTTGTGGTGTAATGATGATGATTTTAAGAGTATCAAAGTATTCCAACTCCTTCTGGGCCAAACATCATCTAAATATCAATCTTTAAATGCTTTACTAAAAGCTGTACAATATATGTGTGTGTGTGTGTGTGTGTGTGTGTGTGTGTGTGTGTGTGTATTAGAAGAGCACAAATTTGTCTTGGATTGCATCCAAAAAGGGGTAGGCTACCTTAGACATAAGAGTATGTTATTGTCACATAATCACATGTGTTATAGAGTAAGAGTAAAACTATTACATGACATTCAATATTATTATGTTGGGAACAACAGAAATAGAAGCTTCTCATGGGGACCTAGCTATTTTGTCATTAACTCTCACTTCGTTACCTTAGGCGTTCATATGCAGCAATTAAAGGTCCTTATTTTGTGTTCCTGATATGAGGGTGCCTTGGAACCAGAAGACAATGTAATATGAAGTCTGAACAAAAATAAGCACATTTTTCCTGAGATAAAGGTTCTAAGTTTTATTTCCCCTTTTTAAAGTAACAGTAGTAAAAAGTTAAAAATATTAAATGTTAACTTTATACTTATCCTTCTTTAAGTACATTTATACCTTCAAATCTTTTTATTTATATTCCACTACGTGTGTGTGTGTGTGTGTTATCACACAATTTGACCAATATACCTCTCTTAATCTACCTTGAATTTTATCTTACAGTCAAGTTCCTGTGTTTTAACAGGGTATTTTTTTTTACATTGAAAAACACAATTATTTGCTCTACTTAAATTTAGAGAATTATTCTAGTAATTGTTTGTTATAAACTGAAGTAATTATTACTGGATTGTACTTTCATATTTTCCTCAATGTAAAAACTAACTCTGGTCTTTATGCTTATCCCATTACTTGTAAGCTAGTCAAAATTAAGTGCTGTGGATAGAATAAAGGTGAATTTATGAGGCCCAAGTGACTGACATTTACCTAAGCATTTAAAAAATTTTCAAATTTTTCTCTTAATACAGAAAATAAGTTGCTTTGTCACAGTGGACTTGGTCAAAGATGTAAAATAAGTTCATATCCTAGGCATGGCAAAATAAGCATATCATCTTGCCAAAACCTGAAGGCCAGCCACCTATGGGCTGGCAAAAAGGTGTTTAGCCTCTTCTGAAGTAGGCATCTTGACCTTTCCTTGTGAGAGGGACAGCAAGGCAAATGGCACCAAACCAGCAGCCAAGGGAGGGTGGAATACCTGGAACACCACAGACTCACTTTAGCCGATAAAATATGAGAAGTGAAGGGTGTCTCCCCTACGCACAAGCTTCAAGAGCCAGTGTGTCATGTGCCATGTTCCCTTCCCATTACCACAGCGACTGTGGCAATGTATGTTGAGATGCAGCATCTGTGAGCTGAGGTCCCTTGAATGACTGTGATAAGCAGAGCCTTCCTGCTGATCAGGAAGGCTCATGTAGCCTAAGGGGAATATGTATCATTTGAGACACTGAGTTTTTGCAGTTATTTGTTACCACAGCATAACACAGCCTATTCTAATGGATGCACAAGCCACCTTCTATTTGGGAAGACTTGACTTAGATCTCACTTAATAAATTTCCCAGTCACCTTTGAAGCTCAATGTACATCATAAGATTTTGGGGTCAGGGGGAAAACTTGGCCGTGGAGAAACTATACAGTTGATGACCTGACCAAATGGAGCTGGATAGGGAGCAATTTTCCACTTAACTAATTTTTTCAAGACAACATAATTTTTAGTAATGTCCTAAATATACTTTAGCAATCCAGCCACTTCTACAAATTACTGGTGACAGAATTCTTTAGAAAATGAATTCTGAATATTCCTATGTATCCTACACAGAGAAAGTTTACTTAACAAAAAAGTTTATACATGGATTTTAAGAAGAGATTTAAATTGGTTTCATATAGAGAGCAAAAAATAAAACGTTATAATTTCATCCTTTTTCTGTGGTTTTCAAGACTAGGGAGCAAAGGTTGCAGTTAAAAACACAATCATCACATAACCAGAATGATGCTTTGATTCAGAAAAGAAAGGAAACATGTTTTCTAGTGTTTGGCACAATTTAGTCCATTGACTGAGACCATGAAACACAGTGCACTCCCCTCAATCTCAGTTTCTTCTTCTATGAAAGGGATAATGGTACTCACTGTAAGAAGGCTGTAAGAGTTCATTGCTATTATTAATGTTGTTGGCTGGGAGGTAGGTGTAAGGGAATATATCAGTCACAGCTTTAATCTATGGGAGTTCATATGTGATTTAGATATTTTTCCTCCTATCTTTCTGTCAAATACTATTCATTTGAATTTTTATCTTATATGGGTGTTAAAAACTGTAGTTGAATATAAACAATTCTATAATCTGAATCCAATTCCTAGTATCATCTGATGAAATAGTGTGTTTGAGGAAGCTGTATCTATGGATGATGCTTTAAAAAAGCATGTGGGCCTGAACCCAATAACTTAGCCCAGATTTCCTATGGTCATAAGTCAAGTGGAAATTAACCCTTTCATCAGGTATCTCCCTAATCTTCCTTTTTCTTCTTTCCTGACCATTGTACATTCCAGACTTATATTCCTTTGTGAAGAAATTGGGGAATGGTTTAGTCTGCCTGCTTTCTCAATAAGGCTGGAAGCAACTGTGAAAAGAGATCTTCCTGCCAGGCTCTTTCATTCCATTTTGAATCCATATTCCCAAACGGACACTCAGCATTTTTAAGTGCTGGGGAAACAGTGGTTTACTCAGGCTGTTCTCTATGTTAATGAACCCTTGAGTCAAAGTTTTATGGCTGACAACAAACATTTCTTGGGTATTTGTGTGGAATATAAAATACAAGGAATGAAACATTTTTGAGAGTCTAACCATGTATTGAGTGCTTTTCTAACATTGTCACTTCTGAGTCTTGCGATTCAATGAGCTAGGTATTATTACCCCAATTTTTCAAATGAGGAAACTGTGGTTTGGAGAGGTGGAGGTAATTAACTAAATTTGCATAACTCAAGCTTTTCAAAACGCAGAGACCAACTTTAGGTCTCTCTTATGCGGAAACCTCTGATCTCATACAGCACCACGCTGCCTTCTCTTAAGGAAGTTACAATTTAAATAAGCCAAGCGACTTTTACTCTACCTCTCCGAACCTCAGTTCTTCCTTTGGAACATGATGATAATGATACCTTGTAAGAGTGGGAAGAGGAAATGGGGAAACATTTCAAACAGAGTTAATAACACAATGAAATATGCACATGAAATTTTCAGAGAGGTAAGAGTAAAGCCATATGACAGAGAGGAGTGTTTATGCAGAGACGCACTAGGACACATGCCTCAAGGTGAAGTGGGGCCATGATTTTTACAGTCTTAAATGTCAGAATTCTGTATCTTAATATGTGGGCAATGTTGAATACCTATTACTTATTAGGTTTAAAATGGTAAACAGATGTAAAACCTAAGTTAAATCTGGATAGTGTATTTTAACAGGATTATTTCAAGGAGGTGTTGTTATTACGAGAAAGCTTATTGCCCAAAATGTGGACTCAAGTTTGTTGACTTGCACACTGGCATTCTAGTTTTGCCACTAAACAAGACAAAAATGGCATACCTTACTCTCATCATTCATAAAAGAATGGTATTAAAATAGACTTTTCCTCTACTCTGTGACTCCAAGAATACAATATAATAAAACAGTTAAGATCATGGACCTTTGGGGGCAAACATAACAGGCCCAGAGTCTTCTTTCTTCCATGTTTTTAGCTCTCTTACCTTAGGGAAAAAATGTTTAATCACTTTAAGCCTCACTTTCAATGATTGTAGAGTGAGGGTAATAATAGTATATTCCTCACAAGGTTGTTGAAAGGATTAACAATAAGGTGATATTCTAAACGTATCTAATGCAAGGCTTGGCATCTATGTTCATTAAGTTAGATGCAGCTATGGTAATGCACTCTTGGGCAAGCCACAAAGAAGGGATCCAAGTATGGTATCACTTCTTTCTAAGCATGACAAATAAGTAAGCTGTTTTCAGCCTTCTACCCTCTAGAGTAAAAGGTTGGGTTACTGTAGACTACGAAGATGTGTGGCAAACAGTATTTTTATATTCTTCTTGGATTTCTTCCTCCTTTCAATTCCCTGGCATATGAACTCATACCTTTTGGGGTCTGTTTGCATTTTTACTATTAAGAACATAAGCTGACTTAGGGCATGCAGTGAAGAGTGCTGAAGGCAGAAAGGAAGTGGTGGGGACCCCTTTCAACAGCATCACATCTAGGGAAGAGGCACATGCTGCGTGTCAGCCAGCCCACCCTGGGAGAGGAAAAGATTACTAATGGAGTAGCAATGTTAAAGAGAACAAAAAGTGAGTCCTTTCTTCTTTTCTTTTTGGAACCATTAAAACTTTTCAAAAATACACAAAACCAACTCGAAGCTCAATTAAGGGCTGCTAAAAGGAGGAGAGTATGCTGTATCTCCAGCATCTGGACTAGAGCTAGTGTATGTAATGCATATCCGTCACTGACAGCTTTCTGGGCTATTTTTAATTCAGTCTAATTAGTCATGTCTTCTCCTGCAAGTACAGGAATCAGTCAGACTATGGGTAACAATTGTGAAACTACCTTTAGAGAACTCCTTTGCATATTATTTTGGAAGACAACCATAAAGCCCTATAAATGATAGCCTCCATAAATGTCAGCCCAGATAATTCAGCCGATGTCAACAAGCAGAAGTTGGATGGGCTGTCATAGATATTGGGGCTGAATACAGCACATGACATCAAAATCATGGCTTTGTAAACATTTCCTTCTTTGCACACAGATTTAATTATCTTGTACCCCAGAGAAGAAGAAAACTGGGGCCAACATAATTTCAAAGGAAAGAAAAATGTGTTCCTATTTTTATAGACTTGTAAAAGCAAGGAAATGTCTGAAGGGAAGGAAAAAAAATAGTCTTGAAGAAGAATGCAATATGCCCCAACCCAAACTTATTCAAGATGTCATTCCTGGATAGAATTCTATGCTCTCAGCATTAGACAGGCTGGTTAAGCAAAGGCAGGTTCTACATAGACTGTCATCTGAACATGATATTGATGGATCATTTTTACAAACAGGCTGGACTGCAATGAAAAGCTTTGTGAACGTGCTAAGACCATTTTAACAGGTCACTGGAGACCAAAGTGCCTGGAGGAGAGGATCTATGCCAAGTCCTATGAACAGTTCATAATATATGAATAATGAAGCACTTCGCAAAAAAACAAAAAAAAAAAACCCAAAAAACAAAAAAACCCCACATATATGTAAAATGAAGGTATTCCCAAAGACATTTCTCGTGTCACTGATATTTTTGAGAACCCTTCTAGCTGCAACCTGATTAGGTGTTTCAGGATCTGCAATATGTTTTCTTCATGACACTCTGATCCACAGTTCTTTTTTTGCTTTGTTTTGTTTCATTTTATTTTTGTTTTTTGAATCACATAGAACGTATTTCCATTGTATTAAAGCTGGTAGAAATCTTGTCTGAAATAAGCGTTAGACTATAATGAATCAATTCAAAGTAGAAATATTACATGCACACATGTAACTAGAACTGTGGGGGACTTTCAAAGGCAATAGTGAAAGTAAGAATATTGGTTGAAAAAAATCAGCCTCCTTCCAAATGGGGCAACAAAGAACTCTTGCCAACCAATCAGACACACAACCTATTTTCATCATTAAACATGTGACTCAGACCAGAAGGCATCAAGACATGTCTAGCTCACTCACTTGCCTAGCTATAATTTTTCTCTGAGATTTAATATATAATTCCTAGTCCTTGATTTTAAACTTGAGGCTATAAAAATATATTATTATATAACTTAGTTTACTAATGAATCATTTAAATTAAGTTTTAGAGGATTTTGTCATTATGAATGACTAGCTCATGATTTGTAAGTTCCAAAGAAGTTAACTGAAATTGGATTTATCTAAGTTGCAGGTGACCACTTAAGACGGCTCTGTTTAGAGCACATTCAAATAAAATTTTTAAAAAGTTAGCATTGTTATTCAAATATTGTCCAGCTATTGTTGCTGACATTTGCTTTTTATAGGATCACAGAAAGGAAAAAGAGGAAGTATTCAAGTGTTTATCTCACCCTTCCCCTTTTTTGGGCATTTAAGTCTTTTGTTGATTTGAAAAATAAAATAAAACCTCCACAGACCTTCTGGGAAGCCCTATTAGAATATGCAAATACCTATGCCTTTAGTTATATGTTCACTAAAGATTAAAAATCTCTATTTAATATTCTTAAAAGTAGCTCTCTGCATGTAAAAGACTTTATTTTATCTATTTATAGCCAAGTTTACAGTTGCCAAGGCACATTGTTATACATCTGATTTGATACTCAAAAAATTGTTATGAGGTAGGTAGGGAAGGTGAACTCCCAGGGGCAAGGGCAAGATTTAAATTATATTTCCATCATTGATGCCTTAGAATATGTGTAAGGTATTTCTTGAATAAATGGCTGAATTATGTCCTTTTATTCTTAACTTTTTTTTAACATTTATTGACTTTTGAGAGACAGAGACAGAGTGCAAGCAGGGGTAGGGCAGAGAGAGAGGGAGACACAGAATACGAAACAGGCTCCAGGCTCTGAGCTGTAAGCACAGAGCCCAACATGGGGCTTGAACTCACGAACCATGAGATCATGACCTGAGCCAAAGTCAGATGCTTAACTGACTGAGCCACCCAGGTGCCCCTGACTTATCTCTTTTTAAACAATAAGAACACCAAGGCTCAGTGAGATTCGGTGACATTCCCAGTCTATTGTTGAAAGACTACCATTAAGGCTAGTTTTGAGGGCTTCTGATCATTATTTGTGAGTTCTGTGCTCCAATCAATTTATTAGGTCTCCCCACATACTATACATACTATATCACAGTATTCATTCCTAAACTTAAGAAGAAAAAAGCCTGGGAAACAGAATAAGAATAAGAAAAACAGTGATTTGCTTCTTTATTTTGAAACCTCAACACTGAATTTTATTTTAAGGACAGAAAATAATTAAAACAATGAAATACTGATCATACTTTCTTTTCAGATGACTCATTCTTTAAAGGAGAAGATGTGGCTGAAGAGTAGTGATTATATCTTAAGTATTCTTAAACTCTCTGTTGGTTGATAACAACAATGGTTTATATTTAAGATGTATATTTTACTCGCTGTGATCACATATATTCTTCCTAGATCCACAGAGCAACAGCATTTATTCCCATTTTGCAGATAAGAAAAGTAAGTAATCGAATGAGTGCCCCAAGGTCATATATCTCGATCTCAGGTGGTCTGCTTCCATGGAGCAGTATCTCCAACACTGGATACCCTTCCCCATTGTAACATTGTAACTTCCCCATTGTAACTTCCCCATTGTAACTCCTATTCTGAATGAATGATAACTCCTTTAAGTCTTATTGCATCTGTCTGGCTATAATTCTCCTTCCACTGGGGATTTTGTGGTAAAAAGACACTTGCTAAAGAACATAGGAGAGTATGACCACATGAAACTGAACAGTGTTGATCTGTATACTGTACTAGTTGGTGGAGGTCTTGAGTAAGTGTTGGAGTAGATGCCCAGCCCAGAGAAGGATGAGTAGACATGAGCCAGCAGAAGTCTTTCTAATTAAAACATTTCCATCTCTTCTCATATAAATATTTGAACAATTAGAAATTAATTTGGATTAGCAAACTCCTCTTTTTAAAAGCAAATATCCTGGGGAGATGAAATCTGTAAGTCATAGTGACAATTATTTTAATAATCACATGAATATCAAGCTGAAAAGAAGTAATTCAGGAAGCTTTGCTGGGCAGGGAGTAAAAGATAATTTGAAAGCATGGAGAATATAAAGCCCTGGTGGGAAGGAAAGAACTCTGTTCAGCTAGGAAATATTGAGGGCACTGAATATTTAGAAAGTAGAAGGCAGAGCAGTGTGTGAAAAGGTAGTTGCATCCTAGAGGCAAGTTATGCCCCTGAGCCTGAATAGCCTCCAATGTGTTACTGAAAATTATCTTGAGCACATGGCTGTTAATTCAGGCAACTGAATTCCAAATAATTTTTAAGGCTATAGATGTAAATTTCCCTAAGTGAACTCCATCTCTGCAGTCCATTCTAGCTTAATCTTCTATAAGTCACTGACTCATGAAAACCGGTGTTATCCTAATCAGTCACTGCTATGCAAACACACCACACACACACACACACACACACACACACACACACACACACACGATGAGAAGAGGTAAGTTCCTGACACATGTCTTCCAATGAAGATTTTTAAAGATCTATCACACTCTATCTCTTAAGATCCCTTCTTTTTTGTTTTTCTCAACTTTTTGCATTCATTCATTCATTCAACTAGTATTTTTTTTACACTAAAAATATGGGCAAAGCATTGTGAATTGAGTCTTCTTTACAGGTATGATTCTGTAAGTTATCAACTCTACTGTTTCTGGGTGTCTGCTAAAGTTCTTACTAAGTCCATATTCTATTTACAGGAAAAATCCTATAGAAGCTGATCTATCCATAATTTGGCCTTTGAATTTAAGCCATCAAGCCACCACAGTGCTTTAAGGGAAATCTGTAGCCATTTTCCTCAAAGGTTATGCTTATGATGGAGGCGTATGTTCAGTCAGTCAGTACCAGTCCACTCTTCCTTTCAACAACAATGTCTCCGGTCTTTTAAAGTTGAATTCTCCAAATTTTTAGACATTGTTAGCTTTCATCTTTTAAATTGAATATATCTTTTTATCACCCTGTCTAACCTTTGGAGCTCTTTATCTAGTAACTATATAAAATTATATGAAAATAGAAGCTCTGCATCTTCTCTGGTTGAGAAGACCAACAGCATGATCTTACTGATTTCCCATTTTGCTTACTAGTCCAGCTCTTAATAGAAGAATAAAACAGGGTTCACTTTGCCCTTAGTATGCTCAGTTTCAGGCCAGTTAATATTTGAAAGAGTTTTCACTGTGCTTGCTTGAAACCACTTTCATGTCCTAACCACTCTGCGGTGTGGTCACCTGTTAGATTTAGAAAATTATGGGTACGTCTAAGCACTGCTTAGACACAGAACTAAGACTTAACTTCCCAAGTCATCGATATGCAAGAAAAATATGGGGGGAAAAAAGGAATTGTTTTGTCACTATTATGTTAGTAAAGCGAGAAAGAAAAAAAGGTGGTGGTGAAAAAAAATGGTTTAGGGCATCAGTGGGGATAGAGCATATGAAGGAACGAGGGAGATCAGGAGGCTGCCAAATGTCTGCCAGTCTGAACAATTTCATGTAACAGACCCCAAATTTAAAAAGATAAATAAAAACTTCCTAGGTGACTAATGTGGTCATAATGAACAATCAGAGGAGGGTAACAAGCTGGGGAGCACATTCTTATTCAACTAGCACACATCGGTCATTAGGGCTTTCAGGAGATAAGAGAAACTATTGACAGGCTTGAGGACAGCAGCTGAAATTACACAGTCACTCCACACTCTTTATACATTTGTCACTAGTGGATGTAAATATTTATGGCTCAGATAACAAATGACTTACCTTATTTGGTGATGTGAGGCACTGGTGCAGTTCCAGGGTCACTAGAGTGGTGTTAGGTTTCCACTGAGATCTGGGCTGGATTAAGACAGGGGAGTCGTAGCAGCTGCAAATGAAAATGTGTCATAACCCACTCCACCCCCATAATCCCCCTGTTCTCACACATGCCCCCAAACCAGCCCTCCACCTCCCACCAACAGAAAAAAATTAAGAAAATCTGTGCCTTGAGTTGCAAGGAAAAAGATCTTTCCAATAACTGGAATTTAGAAAAATGTGGAATGCAGAGGGGGAATAAACTAAGCATGTTCAGAGTGTATACAATTAAAACACACCAACCTCATCTGTTGAACAGCATGGTGCTCTGGCAGTTCATAAGCAAATGTTTAATAATATTTATACTTCAGCTAAATAAGGAATTAATAAAGAGAAAAGTCAGTTGTCCTGGGTGAAATTAACATGGTCTGTTCTCCCAGATGTGGATCCTAGGATTAGGCAGTGTAGACTCACCTGTGGTCCCCACGGGTGCAGGAGAACTCTGTGAAGGAGCTCAGTCCAGGGGACCTACCTACTTTTCTACGCTTCCATTCCATGTCAGCGGCCAGGGAGACAGGTTTTTATTCTTAAGAGGGTTTCTGCAGAGCTATTCTCCAACTGGGATCCTTGGCTACAACTACTGCATGAGTACAAGAGTGCTCAGAATAGTCTATTTAAAGTGAATGATTCTCTTTTATTTGCATAAATTGTATATATTTAAATTGCACAACATGATGTAGACCACTTAAGAAAACTCACAGATCCTTTGTAATATTTACACTTGATGGTGTTTTACTTGGGAAATATTAAGTCAGCTCTGATCTTAGGTTGTAAGGAAATATAATATTTCACTAATTAAAAAAAATAAGAAAAATGGTCTTTTAGGGGGTAGAACCTTTATCAGACAGGCTAGAAATATAGAATATTAGAGACACTCCCTTCTTATTGTGGGTCTTGAAACTGCTTTCCTTAAAACTGTTAAAACCTTAAATGGATTTTGAACCATGAAGTTTACTACACTGCTGTGCATTTATACACTATGAATGTGCATATTGTTGCTCTAACACTTAAAGTTTCCCTGAGTCTCTCTTGATTATAAGTTTTCCCAACTGACAGCTCCCGCATTAAAAAAACAAATAACCACCTCCGCCCTTGCAAAAAACAAGTCCATAACCATAAACTGATATATTCTATGATCAAGGCACTTTGCCACCACTACTTAGAGAACAATGCCTAGAAAACCTTACTTTATGAAGGGAGAAAATGTATTAATTATAAGTTGGAAATGATATATTTAATGAATTCTTACATGTAACCAGAGACCCACTCTTACATGCACTTTTTTTTTTTAACTCAACACAGCATTATTACAACAGAGAGGGAACCCGTTTTAGTGCTGTCTCTAGATCTCCTTCAGTTGGCAGCACCTTCAGGGAAGGCTTCAGCTGCAGAGAACTTCCTTGCTCAAGGTCATGCCATCATGGGACTGATGAGAGGTTTACACAAATGCCAGGTCATTTTAGTCTATCCAACGCACAACAACATTAATGGGTTGCTCTAGCTCCAGAGTTTTTCCGTGGGGTTGGTCATTGGTAGAAGTTGTCATCAGGCCAAGATTAAAACTCAACTACTGCTGGATCCTGCTGGCTCCCCCCACCCCCTTCTATAAGTTTTGATTCTTCTCAGTCTCCTACTCAGAGAACTCAACCCATGTCCTGTGGTAAGACCTTTATTAGGATTTTGACTCCAACTTCAGAGAAAAAAGGGGATGCTGCTGATTTGGACTCTCAGTGGAGATAACTGTTTGCTTGTGGAATTCGTTAATCAATGAGTTAGACAATGGATGACTGTCTCTCTAAATCAAGAACAGACCATTTAGGATTAAGGATGCTGTGGGAGAATTCCTAACCTCAGTCTACTATTTTCTTAGTCTCAGCACCTGTTGGGCTTCTAGGATTAAGAAAAATGTGGGACCTATCTATATAACTCAACTAAGCCAAATAAGATTTGGTGGGGATGGCAATTTTTGGAAGAATTAACACATACACACACTGATTTTGCTTGACGATTTTGGTATGCCTAGTTCATTCACCTTTCCCTTTTGATATGTTCTCTGCATTTCTTTATCTCAAGTTCTACAATCAATCCTGGCCCCCAAAATGGATAATTTAAATGACTCTAAATCACTGATGAAACATGATCAGCTTTACGTCTGGTTCTACTCAGGTCTTAAATGCCCTAGTTTTTTGGTGATTCGGCTTTTGACTTGTTTTTTTTTTTTTTTTTTTCAGAATAAATCCCAATTGTGTAGAAAAAAAAAAAAGAAAAGAAATACCAGGAGTAACTGTTCTACTACTAAATTCTAATCTCTGGTTATGAAATCTTATTCTTCTTTTGCACCTGCCCACGGTCTATCATCTACTTATAGTTTCCTGTAGATTGCTTTTCTCATGAATATTTGGTGGCCTAAATCTTGAATTCAACTGGAAACTGGATAAAATACTCTTTAGAAAGCCCTAAATAATCTGCTACTTAACTTTTCCCTGTGTATTAGCATCCATCCTTCTCCTGACCCTGATTCTGAGTGGCATGGATCTGGGCCTCCTTTCCAATCTGTGTCACATATAACTAAGCCTTCCTTCAGGACAAGAACCACAAAAGGCATCCTGGTGCCCACGGATAGAAAAGAAATTGATAATAAATCTAGCCCAGAATACAGAAAGTGTCTTGATCTTTGGATGAGAAAATGGTCCCGTCAATCAGAATACACAACATAGTTAAGGTATGACTCTGACCATTAAGAGGTTGTAGTAACACATCTCTTCTAAATGGTTCCATTTCCTCACAATTATAACGAAAACTTACCAACCAGGAGGACAACTATCCTTGCAGCCAAATACAGACCAACATCTGTGTTCATCCTTGTTGGAAAAGGCAGTCTCATGTCTTTTGCCCCCCACTCAGGCATATAAGAATGGACCTTGGGCCTGGAATACTTCCTTACCAAGTGATAAGGGCCTACATAGCCTGTGCCAGGTTTATCATGTTGAGTGGGAATATCTTTTGCTATTTCATGTTCAGCGTGTACCCTTTTGCTCTGTTTACGCATGTGCATTATATGGACCTGACCAACCCCACTGCTATATCTATTCTCCACGTGGAGAACATGGAGTCCTTCCACTGCAGCACAAGAGGGGTGAGCCTAGGTGAGTTGTCCTGGATGGGCTGCTGAGAGAAACCTACTGGCCAACGGGAACCAATAACCACTATGGAAGCTGACCTTGCTCTCTCTTCTCTATGTGATCAAAGCCTTGTCCCACTCAATGTCTGACTGAGTTGTGTTTTCTTTGGCAATACCAATACCAAGATGCAGTGGACTGAAGCATTCAGAGTCTTCTCCTGAGGTTGGTAACTGCCGCATTGTATTCTGCTCAGTGATTCCTCGCTAGATCTTTTATACTGAGTCATTCTTAAAGGAGGAAATTCTCTCATACTTACAGATACAAATTCAGAAGGTTCTAAAACTGCTTCTCACGATATTCACAGAAAAGATTCCCTCATTCTGTCATACAAAATAAGTTCCTTATAAAACTTTGAAAAAAAACTTAGAATTTATCAGTAATGAAAGAATTTATCAGTAATGAAAGACTGATTTAATTACATATTAAAATATGAAATTTTAATGTGTGTGTATACGATTGAATATATACCTGAAGCCCTATTACCATTAAGTCTAAGTAATTTCATAATAAAACTAAAATATACCAGCCATCAACTTTCCCCATGGCAGCATTAGTTCTTATCAGCTGCTAGACATTTAGTCATATTTCTCTTTACAAGGAAAATTAAGCAACGAAATTTTAGATTTCTTTATTTACTTCCACAGGGAAGATCAGATGATAATATCAGTCAAAGAAGATCATTGCCCAAGAGCCAAGAATCTTGCTTTTTTGTCCCTGAACACCCTGATTATGTTAGTAGAATAAAATCTCCATTTCCACCCATAAATAATTCCTAAAGGGGGAAAACAAAAAGAACAATGACTTGACAAGATTAAAAGGGTTGTGAGGACACCACCTTTAAACTCATTTACCATTTTTCACAGCACAGGCCTCTATTCTCCCCTTCCCAACCCCTGGCCCCCATTACAGATTTGATCAAGCACAGAGGAGAAACAGATTCAAGTTCAATTGGCCTACCCTGGTTGAAAATAGCCTGGGGGGAAAAAGAGGTCAAGACTATAGCAAAGTTCTCTTCATTAAGAAGATGCAATGAGCAGAACATAAACACTCTGTGATTGCTAAAAGCATGAAATAATATTCACATTGATAGGAACTTAACATAAAAAAAGAGTTTCATTAAATAGAAATAAAAAAGTTCAGTGACCTTTACCACACATCTAAAGATATTCCCAGAATTTGCAAAAAGAAGCAAAATTATATACATTAAGAGAATGTTTTCAAGATATTTTTCTAAAGTGATTATGACAATTACAGACAATCTGGCAGGAAGGGCCACAGATCTTGCCACCAAGGCAAGATTCATCCCATTGTTCACCTCTGTGCCCTATCTCTGAAATTTCCTCTTTCATTTCTTAAAAATGATGGTATGTTCCTCTCTTGCTTACATCCATCAAACTTAATTTTCAGAACTTTGGTATCCTGTTGCTGTACTTGACTAAATGGAGTCTTAACCCCTTTTATCTTTTTGGAATTATATCATCTGGCCAGACAATCCTCTTTCTGCCTGGAGTCTTACTGGCTGGCTCATTCCTTATATTTTGGTCATTAACCTTTTAATATCATCAATATTGGCAGAAGAATGTGCTTATAACAGATCGACTACATTTAAAAATGTAAAACATATTTATTTTCTCTCAAGTTCAAACTTAATGATTCTGGGAAAGAACATGAGCTATCAGGGAGCCTTGGGCTAACTGGCTTGAGCTAAAAGTCAAATATACTGGCTTCCTTCGCACAGTGGCAACGATTCTAGAGAACAAGTGGAAGAAAGGAAGGAGAGGTGTTCCTAAAACACACTCTCAGTTGAAGAACGTTTTTTTTTTTTTTTTGATACAGTAAAAAGTCCTTAGGCCTTTCATTTTTGTTGTCAAATCTCTGGCGGAATAAAGATGACACAGGCATCTTGAGAATTAATATCTAAAATAAGTCTCTGTCCCCAAACTTCAATACAATGGTTAAAAAAATTCATCTGAGTCTATAGGTCTAAGTTTGTGAACAGTTAAAAGAACAGCCTTAGCTCCTGTTTCATTTTTTATTTGGAATTCTTGCAACTCTGTCGCCGAACATCTTGAATTTGTTTTGCATGTCATCAACTGCATGAGATGAAGATTTTTTTTTTATCCTTTATTAACTATACAATCAAAGTCTCAGGCCCTGCATGATTCTCTAAAATTTGTGGCTTTCAGATCCACAGCGCCCTAGTTCAAGAAGGAAATTGCTTTCAGGCAGTATTATTCAAAGAGTCTTGTTTCCATTTTATCTTTTATTTAACACTGCTGTGTCATCTAGGGCCTCTTCACCAGGACTCCAATTATTTGATAGGCAGCAGCCAGTGACATTTTTCTCTCTTGTTGTCTCATCTGATAGGCACAAGTTAAAAATTGTTTTCTTTAAAAAATTAGGCGCCTACTTCATGGATGGGGCAGTTGACACAAGGGCCACAAAGATTTCACTGTGAAGCAAATAAAAAGAAAAGGGGGCATGGGGGTGGGAGGAGATTCTTGCTGGAATGAAGAGTTTTGCAGAATTACCTGAAGAGTGCCCACAGCAATGGCTTAAATCACTACATTATCTCCCTCTTAATCCCCTGATGACTGACATGATGACAGCAATCTGATATTCCTAGTGTTTGAATAAGGACCCCAGATTAATTCTTGGCAAAAAAAAGTAAAATTAAGCCATGGGGTTTTCTTTTTCTCACGTGGCTGAGGGGTTCTTATTGCCCTGGTTCAATCTAGATGGCCACTGGTTATAAAAGTAAACCGAAATGTTACTTTTTAAAAAGTTATAAGGTGATCATCCTGTAAGAATGGATAATCTCACATAAAATGGTGAAGTATGTCTCTGGTTTTTTGCCCACCTCTACCCAGGTCTACCCTTAGTGATGATAATATTTTTGAGTTCTTACTGATGAGGGACCATAAGGCAAGTTGAGGGAAAAGCAAAAGCTAGCTCCCCCTCCCTGCCCCCCTGAACATGGGATGTGTGTGATATTCCTCAGGCACTCCTGGCTGCCCAAGAACAGAGGAAAGGAAAGAAAACAAATCGTTAACTGATAAAGATCACAGTCATACAGGACATGGGTCTCCATCAGTTTATAACGGTCTTAGTAAGTTACAAGAAAAAGGCAATCTTATCAATAGCCTACTCTCCAGAAACCTATGGACTCAGTTTCCTGGAGCCCTACTATCACCTTCCTCTCCATAGGGATGTGGGAAACAAAGGCAAGAAGGAAATGACAGGTAAAATCAAATTTCTTTATGGGGCGCCTGGGTGGCGCAGTCAGTTAAGCGTCCGACTTCAGCCAGGTCACGATCTCGCGGTCTGTGAGTTCGAGCCCCGCGTCGGGCTCTGGGCTGATGGCTCAGAGCCTGGAGCCTGTTTCCGATTCTGTGTCTCCCTCTCTCTCTGCCCCTCCCCCGTTCATGCTCTGTCTCTCTCTGTCCCAAAAATAAATAAACGTTGAAAAAAAAAATTTCTTTATAACCTGCAGCCTGGTGATAAACACGTGAGGCAAAGGCAGAGTATAACATTTCTCCAGAACTCCTGACTATCTTAATGTTAATGCCTTACTAGAAGGCATTATAGAAGGAAAATAACCTTAACTTGAGTCCTCTTTAGCATATCAAAGTCCTTCAGGAGGCCCCACTTTTGCCTTTACTTCCCCCAACTCCATAGCATATAACCAGTCACTCTTCACAACCGCAGCGTAGCTCTTTCTGCCCACGGGTCCTGTGGTCCTGTCCCCGTGCTTTAATACAATCACCTTTTTGCACTAAAGACGTCTTCAAGAATTCTTTCCTTGCCATCAGCTCCAAAACTCCACCACTCCCAAACCTCATCACTTATTATGGGGCCAAGTGCTGCACTTTATAGACATCATTTATTCCTTGTCACAACAGTGTGAACTGGGCACTATCATCTGCACCCTACAGATAAAGAAATTAAGGTATGAAAAGCAAAGTCACTTGTACAAGGTTACACATATAGTCATTGGTGAATCCAGGGTTAGCACCCACAAAGCCAAGACTCCAAAAGCTATGCTCAGGAACGCTTTGCCCCACTGTACGTTAGATTATCCTCATATGTTTATCTAAGCATCTAAGAAGATTCCTGTTTTTGTGAAATACATGATCACAGTATAAAATATTAATAACATAAGGTGAGCACTGGGTGTTATAAGTAGGTGATAAATCACTAACTTCTACTCCTGCAACCAATACTATCAATAACCAATGTTATCTAACTTGAATTTAAATAAAATATTGGAAGGAAAAAAAAATAATAATAATGATAACACCTAATAAAGACATTCCAATAAAGAAAAAAAGAAAATACTAATAACACAAGGAAATAAGATATAAAAATGAAATCCTGCCTAAATCCTACAAAGATTATTCTCTTAATATCTCATTTATTCTTTACTAGAATGCACATTCTTTTTCTCTCACTCTTAATAATTTAATATCCTACTTTTAAATTTAACATTATATCATGAGACTTTTATGTCATTAAATATAACATTCTTCAAAAAACCAATCTTAATTGTAACACTATATTCCATTAAATAGCTGCATTTGACATATGTTTTATGTTGAGAAATAAGATATTTTCCTTTCAGGAAGCACTTGTCTCTTACTCTTTTTCCTTTCCCAGGACTCCAGGTGTGAGCACATAATTCAGGTCTGGTCAAAGTATCAAATACTTTAGTCAGTTTTTTTTTTTTTTTTTTTTTTTGAGGTGGGCACGTAGCCCCTAAAGTTTCAATATGAACTCTCACGCACATTTTCTGGACCTACTGGAGACAGACACTCTATGTGTTGGTGTTCCTAAACTGATCAGGCTTGGGTTTCTGTGAGAGGCAAGAATGGAGCCATCACTGAGGACACAGCACTGAAAGTCAGGTTCCTCACCCTGTTACTTGATGCCGAGATTGAGCCTTTTTTGATGGTTGTTTAACCTGGAACCTTCAACATATGTAAGACTATAAAATTCCTTTTTTGCATAAACAGCAAATGCAAAGGCCATGAAGTAGGAACATGTTTGGATGGCTGAGGAATCGCAGAGAGGCCACTGTGGTTTGTGAGGCAAGAAGAACCAGGAGATGAGGAAAGAGAGAGAGCAAGGGGCCAATCACATCGTCTTAGAATCTTTCTAAGGAATTTGGCTTTTACCTGAAGTGAGAGGGAAATCAGTCATTGGAGGATTCTGTGCAGAGAGATGGGATGGCTTTAAACATGTTTAAAAAGATGACTCCAATAATTTTGTTGGAAATATTCTGGGGAGGCAGTGCAGAGAAATGTGCAGAAAGCTATTGCAATAATCAGGGGAGAGCTGATGACACCTTTAACTGGGGTTTTTGCCCGAATACTGTGCTGTTCCTGTTGCCCCTCACCCCAGAGATTTCCTGGGGGCAGACATGAGTGGGGAAGGTTGAGACTGGGCACACGCCCTGTGTACTGAGTCTCAAGATGGAACCCTGGGCACCTGTGAGGATCTGCACTCATTCTCTGAGTATCCCTGTGCCCAAGAAAGTGTGACATTAAAAGACAAATAAACATCTTTATGACAGGTTAAGAAAGATACCTTGAATTAGAGAAGAAGAAATCTTTCTCCTGCATTGTGAACAAAGGGCCCTATAATTTCCTCTTGTACTGGGCCCCACAAATCATATGGCCAGTTCTATTTAGAAAGTTCATTTCAATAGTTTAAGGAATGAGTGGATAGTTAAGATGCAAAAAGGACAAGGATAAACTACTCTCATATAAAGAAGGATTTTGAAAGGAGACTAGAATCAATATATACTTTTTAATGTTTCTTTGTTTGGGGAGGATGAATTATCTGAGCATCTCTGAATGTCAACGGGCTGGAGTCAGTGGAGAGGAAGATAATAAGAGCAGGAAGTAATAAATGATGGAGCAAAGCACCAGGGAGGCAAGAGAAGATGGAAAGGTCTCACCATATCGGACTCCTTCAGGCAGAATCGTGAGCATATTTAACACTGAAATAACCAGTGAGTACATTGGCTGAGCATCTTTCACCAGGAAGTGCTGAGCATTCCCTGTGGGGGGCCTGACAGCTGGGAACCAGGGAAGAGGAGGAGAAAAATATTATCAGAAATTGTATGCTAGAGTTTGAAAAAAAATACATAAAGGGAGACACATACTGAAGACTAAGATCAATACAAAAATTCCTATATGGTGTGAATATCTTTAGTCATTTAAAAAGGAAAGATCATCTTAAAAGAAAATGAGCAAGGGAAGTAGACACAGGCTTAAAGACAGAAGACATGGTTTAGAGAGATGATTCAGAGTACTTCCTATTGGTGGGAGGGCTCCGTTTAAGCCACATTGTGGTAGTCCAGGGCTTTGCACATAGCAGACATTTGGCAAACATTTGTTGAACAATCCCAGATCAGATTGGCCCCATTCCGGATCACCATCAAACAGTTCCCTATGACTGCCCACGTCTAGGATGACTGGAGTGAGTAGAGACTCAGAGCAGTCAACTGGTGTGACTGAAAGTTGCAGGATTCTGCCCATTTCTGTAGCTTTAAATTCTAGGACTCCTATCCTTACAATCTCTTCTCCAGCTACTACATAGCATTCACTATTCCTCAGAAACACAGGGTATTTTATCACTCCAGCTCCTTCCTGTGCACACACTATTCCTTCTGCCCATAACTGGTCTCTGGCTTGAAGAGCTCCTATTGGGCTCAAAGTCTAAATCCAGCTTCTGTGAAAACTTCTTTTGACATCTTCCTTCACAGACACAGTATTTGGTACATATCCCCATAACCAGCATTTATGCATAATATTTTAACTTAAACTTAGTATTTTTCTCACTACAGTGAGAGTTCCTTAAGTAGAAATGCATTATTGTACCCTTAGTATATTACACAAGCCATATTACACAAGCCTATTACACAGACCCTCAATAATTGTTTGCAGACTTATTAATTGGCTAAATGAAAGACTGGCCAATTAATCATTGATATGAAGGAGAATGAAGCTCAAAAGGTAAAATGGGAGGGAGGAAGCATAATGATAGGATCAGCAGTTGACATTCATTATTTATTGTACCCCAGTACCCATTCCTCTTCTTTTTGATAGAAAATTAAAAAAAAAATCCATCCTTTCCCATGACATCTACATGTTGCCCACTCCATCCCACACTTCATCGGATGTGAAAGAGAAAGCCCGAGTCTAACTAGCCACTGGCAGCCATCTTGAAGAGAATCCTGGAGAAGTAGAGCAGGGAAGGATCTGGTCACATTGTTAGAGTAGCCTCTCTAAAGCCAGCCCTCCTTTGAACTTTTTTGATCACATAAATCAATTCTTTTTTTTTTTTTTAATTTTTTTTTAACGTTTGTTTATTTTTGAGACAGAGAGAGACAGAGCATGAACAGGGGAGGGTCAGAGAGAGGGAGACACAGAATCCGAAGCAGGGTCCAGGCTCCAAGCGGTCAGCACAGAGCCTGACGTGGGGCTCGAACTCACGGACCGCGAGATCATGACCTGAGCCGAAGTCAGACACTCAACCGACTGAGCCACCCAGACACCCCCACACAAATCAATTCTTAATTGCTTACGGTATTTTGTGTTGGGTATTCTATTATCCTGAATCAGAGTCATGCTGATCATTTCCACTGGGTTTGGAGTCACAGGGAATTATACGTATGTGAATGAGGGTCAAGTTATACGTTTGTGAGTGGAAACAAGTCCTGGTGAGCAGGAGAATGCCATGATCGTGATTGCAATTGTCTTAACCCTTCTGTAGCTGGACACTCAGTTTTCAACAGCTTGGGTTAAGACTGATGCCTTCTCCTGCCTCTGTTGACAAGGACTTTGAGTCCTGAATTTTCCTGTTCTCTGGCCCAATCCACTGGCACATTCAGGGCCTTTGTTATCTTTGTGTTCTATGTACTGTTCTCACTTCTTTTAAGACTGAGAGAACCTTGAGCAGGTGTGTGTGTGTGTGTGTGTGTGTGTGTGTGTGTGTGTGTGTCCATGTTTAGCATTGACTTACTGCAATTAAAGAGACATAATTTGCCATGAATAAAAATTTCAGAATACCCATCTGATCCAAAAATAAAAGCATCATATGGCTCCCAGCAAAGTTTAAGTGAGGAAGACTGATTCACAGTTTGCAAACCTTCAGTTGAGCTTCTCTGGACAAAGGACAGAGTGCATGCTCCCCTTACTGGTTATTTCTTGCTAGCTGAGCATCTTTCCCAGGCTCTGTGTCTTCTATCCATTACTACATCACATACTGCAGGCTGCCACCCTGCCTGTTTGAGCTCTGTTAACCAGGACTCCTGTTCCTGCTGAAACAAAGCCAAGGGTAGGTCACAGCTTTTTCCCCTTCACTGCCTTTCACTTACTACTAACTCCTCAACTAACTTGTCCTCTCTCTGCCATTTCCCTGAAGCGTCCTGGCACCTGTCTCACCAACAAAATCAAGAAGCACAGGCTTAAGGGTATTATTTATGACATTTCAGAAGGGAGAAAAGGGCTGAAAACACGTCTGCTCTCTTTCCTACCCCTCAAGAGAGTACATTGGTGGAACTTTGAAACAGTAAATAAATTTGAAATTGTCGCGTGTTCAGAGGCTCTCTGGCTAGTCACAGAAGCATGTTCCTTGGCACAGCCTCCAAATGCCTGCTTAGGGAAAGGTTCAACTATCTCCTCAGGCAAGTCGTGGGTAATTCTCTGCTGTGAGAGCAGTAAGCCCTTCTTCTCCTCCCTCAGTAGACACTATCTTCCTAGATGTAATACCCTTTGACCCAGACTGGAGCATAACATGATTCCCTTCTGAGAGGGTCCTTGGAAGTCTCCTTGCTACAGGGAATGCCTAATAGCCCTGTTCAGCGTGATCGACAGCTATTTTGCCATCATACTTAATACTGTTTGTCTAAAACAGGTACCACTTTTTTTTTCTAATAAAGAAAATTGGCATATCCTATGTTGGCAGATTTTTAAAATTTTAGTATGAGCGGAAAATTAAGAAGAGTATTAAAAGGAACTCTGATATCCATCCTCCCCAAAATGTTATTGTAGTCGTTCTCACCCTTCCAAACACTGTCACATATCCATTATGCTGTCATGGATCAGTGTACAATTGACAGAGAATAAGATTGAGACAGTCCATCAATCTAATGTCACACCATGTAATAAAAGTCTACAGAAACCCTGTAAATGCTAGTTACACCGCCAGATACAGCTCCAGAGTGCCAATTGGTGTAAAATGTTCTAAATGGCTATAAATAGATAATATGTCCTAAGGAAAATCTGACTCTTAGTGGTATTGAAAAGAGAAAATAGCAGAAATTACAGATTATTACCAATGGAAATAAGGCCAGAGGGCACTAGCATGAGGAGATGGGTCTAGGGAGATAAATGAAAAGGAGATAACCCTATGTCAAACAATCTTTCTGATTCACTATTTATAATGGTCTATGTGCTTAAGGCCTTTTTGAGTACACGAAAAAAAATTGCAATCTTCACTGAAATTGCAAGAATTTAAAATCTTATCTGTCTAGTTCAATCTTTGCTTAGAGGAATTTCTGTACTTGATGAAAAGCTGACTCACAATTATGTTATTTTATTTACTCATTTGTTGAAAGATAAAACTAATTACATAAAAGTATTAGAGTATTAGTCCCATATTTAACTATTACTTTACGATACTTTTTATGAATGTCATCTTAATCCTTTTAAAATGGACTCACCATGAAGTTTTTGTTTGTTCATTTGGTTGCTTATCTTCACTTTTAGGTCACTGTTTACTTATGGGCACTTTGAGAATCTCATAAGAAATTATTATCTTTATTAAAACATAATTTGATATTTCTGGGGAGACCCAGAAAGTTTCTGTTAACAGATGTGTATCTCTTCTTTGAAGGTCCAGGAGATGATTTGAGGGCCTACTGATGGTGTCACAGCTATAAACAGCATTAGTTTCGATATAAGCCTTTACATGGAAACTACAGAAAGCAATCAAAACTTTGGTCCATTTGTACTGATTTAATGTTCACTACTAAAGCATATTTTTAAAAAAATGTTTGAAATATGTTTAGAGTAATAATTTTATAAAAGACAGGCAACATTTTAAAGTTGGGTAATGTATCAGTCAGTGTTCTCCAAAGGAACAAAAACAATAGTATATTACACACACACACACACACACACACACACACACACATATTAAGGAATAGGTTCACATGATTGCAAAGGCTGGCAAGTCCAAAACTTGTAAGGAGGGCAGCAGGACTGAAACTCAGGCAGAAGTTAATGCTGCAAATGTGAGGTAGAATTTGTTTTACAGGAAACCTCAGTTTCTGCTCTTTAGCTGATTGGAAGAAGCCCATTCACATTATTGAGTAATTTCCTTTACTTAAATCAACTGATTATAGATGCTAACCATATATACAAATACCTTCACAACAATATTTAGATTAGTGTTTGATTACATAAGGGTACTATGACCTAACCAAGTTGACACATAAAACTAACCTTCACAGGTAGTGAGAATACCATTTTTAAGCTGTGGTATTACTAACTGTATTGCCTTCCTTACCTAAGGACACATCCAAGAAGACACTTCTAATTTATTTTTTTATCATTTCCCAAAAGGGGTCTAGATTGTTTATTTGTTTGGCTGTCTCAAATTTTCCATTCACCAAAGAAGACTGGAAACTCTAAGCTAGTCATTTTTTTCAAAACTCTATTAATTTCATCATAAGTCACAAAACAAATGTTAAAAATAAGGACTTTTAGGGGCACCTGGGTGGCTCAGTTGGTTGAGCATCACGATCTTGCTGTTTCTGAGTTTGAACCCCACAAAGAGTGGACTCGATGCTGTCAGCCTGTCAGCACAGTGACACTTCTGGTTCCTCTGTCCCTGTCTCTCTCCGCCCCTCCCCTACTGCACTCTCCCAAAAATAAACACTTTTATGGAAAAAATCTCTATCATTTCTTCAATGCCTTACCTCAGTTTACAAGTACCTGATGACAGGGGCACCTGAGTGGCTCAGTTGGTTGGGCATTTGACTTTGGCTCAGGTCACGATCTTGCGGTTTGTGGGTTGGAGCCCTGTGTTGGGCTCTATGCTGACAGCTTGGAGCCTGTAGCCTGCTTTAGATTCTGTGTTTCCCTCTCTCTCTGTCCCTCCTCCCCCACTATCTAAAATGAAATAAAACATTAAAAAAATGTTTAAAAAAGGTACTTGATGATTTTTTACTCTTGCCTATACGCACACGCACACACACACACACACATATACTAAGACAGGGTACAAAAGGTGTTTTCTTATTTTAGTTTGTTATACAGATAAGATTATGAAGAGCATTATTTTTTATTTTGCCTTTTCGTTTAAGTTTGTAAACACTGTCCAAGTCAATATATTTTAAATAGCTGTATGATATTATACAGATCTATACATTATATTTTTCTTTTTTTCTCTTTCTTTAAAAATTTTTTTTTTAACATTTATTTATTTTTGAGACAGAGAGAGAGCATGAACAGGGGAGGGTCAGAGAAAGAGGGAGACACAGAATCTGAAACAGGCTCCAGGCTCTGAGCTTTCAGCACAGAGCCCGACGCCGGGCTCGAACACACGGACCACGAGATCATGACCTGAGCCGATGTCGGACGTTCAACCGACTGAGCCACCCAGGCGCCCCTAGATTATATTTTTCAACTGATTTCCCAGTTAGTGGGTGCTCAGGTGTTTCTATTTTGTTTGATCCATATTAAAAAAAAAAAAAAAACACTAACAGTTTACAACTTCATATACATTTCCTTATAGTATATGTATAGACAGGAGTTTGATTTTGTTGTTATTTCTGTAGGGTTGATTCTCCAAAGTGGAACTGCTTAAACAAAGGATAGATTTTTTTGTTATAATTGACATTGACCAATTTCTAAAATGATTTCCATTTAATCTTCAATAAAAGTATATTTAATCCTGTTTTCCTACATCCTTGAGAAATTTGAATGTTCCGTATTTTTGTCAATCTGATGGCTTTAAAGATTTTATCATGGCTTAATTTACATTTTTTGACTTATATTGAGGTTAAGTAAGCTTCTACATGTTTGTTGTGTATTGCCCATTTTTGACCAAGTGTTCTTTTTTTTTTTTAAATTTTTTTTTCAACATTTATTTATTTTTGGGACAGAGAGAGACAGAGCATGAATCAGGGAGGTGCAGAGAGAGAGGGAGACACAGAATCGGAAACAGGCTCCATCCAGGCTCCGAGCCATCAGCCCAGAGCCCGACACGGGGCTCGAACTCACGGACCGCGAGATCGTGACCTGGCTGAAGTCGGACGCTTAACCGACTGCGCCACCCAGGAGCCCCCCAAGTGTTCTTTTTTTGAAAATTTTGTTTTATTTATTTTTGAGAGAGAGATAGAGAGAGAGAGAGAGAGAGAGAAAGAGAGAGAGAGAGAGAGAAAGAGAGGAAGACTCAGAATCTGAAGCAGGCTCCAGGCTCTGAGCTGTCAGCACAGAGCCCAACGCGGGGCTCAAACTCAGGAGCTGTGAGATCATGACCTGAGCCAAAGTCAGACACTTAACTGACTGAGCCACCCAGGCTCCCCAAACCAAGAAGGCTTCTATCTACATCTGTTACTTCTCAATTGCTTTCAGCTCAAAATACCCCATTTGTCAAAATAGCGTATCGTGGGGTGGCAGATATATTCTGATATTCTTCATTATTTAGCCTTCATAAGTACTACTGTGGAAAATGAGAATCACTGGGACTTTATAGTTTCGGTGTGTTGACAATTTGTTTGGAATTGGATTTGGAGCTTGAGACTTCTCTTATTAACCATGTAACTGTGTAAATTTCTTTGCTCTCAGCTTCACCATAAACATAGGAGATTAAAATTTGCCTCATAATGTTGAACTATTTCACATGTGAATGCGTGCACCCCCATACACTCATACATGAAGACTATCCACATGGAAGTTTTCTAATTGCAGTAAATTTGATTTGGTAATGATGCTTTGTATTTACAGAACCATACTTCATCATTTACAAAACATTTGTCATCCACTATTCTTGATGCTCATCTCAAGACTGGGATATAAGCAGGGATTCAAAAAGGGATAAACTGAGGCTGAGAGAGTTAAATAACTTGACCAAACCCACACAAATAGTATGTTGCATATTAAGTCATTTGATTATGGGGTCTAGTTTTCCTGCTGTTTCACATTTGGATCAATATACTGATAACTCAGATGCTTACAATTTCATAATAAGTATCTTTATACGTTCCTTAAATATATTTGTTCCAATGCCCTCTGTGCACTGGAACAAATACATGAGTTCCTACGGAACAACAATTAATTTATAGAGACTAATGTCACAAACAAAGATAAAATTTCAGGTACAAAGACTATGATATTGCTGAATCAAATCTCATGTTTATTTAAGAACATATGCTAACTCCTGAAACCAATACTACAACAATGCTAACTCAATTAAATTTAAATAAATAAAATAGAAGGAAAAAAAAAGAGTATGTGCTAGGTAAGGGTGAAATCTTGAAACCAGTAAAAACACTAAATGATTTTTTTATTTTCAATATACTGAACAGGAAATAATTCCAATTTTAAGGTAAAATTATCACAAGAATGTCATGATCTGGAGTCAACCCCGGGATGGCCTTCTCCAGATACCTTATCTGGATGCTTTTTCCTTCCTTCTCTCTTTCAACAAACCTGCTCTCATCACCAGCCTGAGGGGCTGCAGGATATCTGATTAGCACATTCCCAGGGAGTTGCTAATGACTGATAAGGCTAAATAGCTCCTCCCAGGAGTGTCTGCACTTAAGCAGAATAATGCCTCAAGGTGGGGGGTCTCAAACTAAAACTCCTGAGGATCCAGTGAGACACTAACAAGAGTGAAGTGACCTGGCACTTGTGCTAATCTTTCATGATCTTTGAAATGTCAGTCTATTGTACTTTCCCACTTCAGCCAAGACCTGTGGCCAAATAATATGTTTGTTTGCTTATTTTACTGTAAGATACACAAAAGTACAACTTGATGCCTTATGACCTGGTAATCAGCCTTGGTGTCTAGGACTGTGATGAGGCTGGGGTGAGCACACACCCAATCTGACCTCTTCGCCCCACCAGTTTAGGCAGGAATGTAAACCCACGTGGCAAAATGTCCTGATTGCTTTTTAAAAGAAGCCAAACATCTAGGTTTTACCATAAATTATCCAATTTTTATACTTTGGCTCAAATGTTTAAAATGGGAAGTAATGCAAAATAAAATGATTATCTGCAAGCCATATGTGACTCTTAAGCTGACAATTTACAACTTCTTTAATTTAAAGAACAAAATAATAACCACTTTAGATGTCATTAATATTACTTGAAAGCAACAGTTTTGAATGGACATACCAGGACAAGTGCTTACCTGTAACCTTCATACAAATTAGAAAATGATGCCTGTTGCTCAAGGAAATTTACTTCCCTGTGTCAGAAGATTACTATGCATTACAACCAACAAAACTAAAAGGCAACGGATGGAATGGGAAAAGATACTTGCAAATGACATCAGAGAAAGGGTTGGTATCCAAAATCTATAAAGAACTTATCAAACTCAACACACAAAAAACAAATAATCCAGTGAGGAAATGGGCAGATGATATGAATGGGCACTTTTCCAAAGAAGATATCAAGATGGCTAACAGACATATGAAAAGATGTTCAACATCACTCATCATCAGAGAAATACAAATCAAAACCACAATGAGATACCACCTCACAGCTGTCAGAATGGCTAAAATTAACAACTCAGGAAACAACAGGTGTTGGCAAGGATGTGGAGAAAAGGTACCCTTCTGCACTGCTGGTGGGAATGCCAACCGGTGCAGCCACTCTGGAAAACAGTATGGAGGTTCCTCAAAAAATTAAAAATAGAATTACCCTAGGACCCAGCAATTACACTACTAGGTATTTATCCAAAGACTACAAAAATGCTGATTTGAAGGGACACATGCACCCCAATGTTTATAGCAGCATTATTGACAATGGCCAAATTATGGAGAGGGTCCAAATATCCACTGACTGGCGAATGGATAAAGAAGATGTGGTATACATATACAACGGAATATTACTCCGCAATCAAAAAGAATGAAATCTTGCCATTTGCAACAATGTGGATGGAACTAGAGTGCATCATGCTAAGTGAAATAAGTCAGAGAAAGATAAATATCACACGATTTCACTCGTAAGTGGAACTTAAGAAACAAAACAGATGAACATAGGGGAAGGCAAGGAAAAATAAGACAAAAACAGAGATGGAGGCAAACTTTAAGAGACTCTTAAATACAGAGAACGAACTGAGGATTGCTGGAGGGGTACTGGGAGGGGTGATGGGCAAAATGGGTGATGGGCATTAAGGAGGACACTTGTTGGGATGAGCACTGGGTGTTACATGTTGTTACAGCAAATATTTGGCACCTAGGAAGAGACAAACCACACGCACTTGAGGAATCAGGAAAAGACTGTTTATTGTGCACTGGTGCTGTCCCAGCAGAGTCACCTCCAAAGGCTGAGCCCCAAACATTGGCATTGGCCTCCTTTTATGGCTGGGATGGTAGGGGGTTGAGGGACAAAAGGAAAAGGGGAGGGGGCACTTATCAGTGGTGCTATGTGGGCGGTTGGTGGACACAGGGGCAAAGAAAGATTACAGAAGCCGAAAGTATACAAGGGGAGTATATCCAGCCTCGGACATCTGTCTGGCCCCTTTTATTTTGCTTTTACTAGCTTTTCTTCTCAGTGTAAGTGATGAATCACTAAACTGTACTCCTAAAACCATTATTACACTATATGTTAACTGACTTGGATTACACTATATGTTAACTAACTTTTTTAAATTAAAAAAAAATTACAATGCACTGATTGTGTTGGGATATGAGACACTGACATCATCTTTCAGAAACTTATTTTAGTAAATGTACAAATCTGTAGTGTTACAGTCTGAATGGTGAGCTCTACGGTTATGCAGTGCTCAGACTGCACAATGATATGTCACAACCCTGGAAAATAATTCTTAGGTTTCTTGACTGTTGCACATTAGGACCTGGACCCCTCCAGCACAGAGTTTAAACATTTAGCTCTCTTTTTTCAAATGTTTATTTTATTTTTGAGAGAAACAGAGCATAAGCAAGGGAGAGGCAGAGTGAGAGAGAGGGAGACACAGAATCCAGAGCAGGCTCCAGGCTCCAGCTGTCAGTACACAGCCTGACCTGGGGCTTGAACTCACAAACTGCAAGATCATGACCTGAGCCAAAGTCAGATGCTTAACTGACTGAGCCACCCAGGTACCCTGACATTTACCTCTTCTTGATGCTCTCTCTTCGGGAGTAATGCTGCATACAGCATTTGCAGGCTTTGCTCAGCTGACCATGAATCTTTCAGACACTAAAAAATTAAAGATGGAATTTGAAGAATCGTAAGATCATCGGGGTTTGTGTTAGTTTGCTAGGGCTGTTGTAAAGAGGACCACAAACTGAGTGGCTTAAACAACAGAAATCCATGGTCTCACTGTTCTGGAGGCTGGAATTTGAGTGCCAGGTCTCAGTAGGGTTGATTCTTTCCAAGGGTGAGAGGCGGCATCTGTTCCAGGCCTCTCTCTTCGCTACTGGTTGTTTGCTGGCCTTCTTTGGCATTCCTTAGCTTGTAGATGCATCATCCTGATCTCTGCCTTCATCTTCACATGGTATTTTCTGCTGGTGCATCCCTGTATCCCAAATTCCCCTTTCCATAAGGACATAGTTCATACTGGATTTGCCCCTCCACCCCCAATGACCTCATCTTAACTTGATCATCTGCAAAGGCTCTATTTGCAAATAAGGTCACATTCTGAGGTAATGGGGGTTAGGACTTCAACATATGAATTTTGAGGAATTATAATTCAATCCATAACAGGATATTTCGAAGGCCATCATATTTATTAATTCTACATTTTAAATTTTGTTGCATAATATCAACAGAATGCAGATGATCTTATTTTAGCTCTAGTTCTGTATCTTACCTTCTTGCATACCAAATAGTCAGAATATATATATTTTCAGCTGTTTTGAAATATAATACATTTTGAGCTAAAACTTTTCATCCTTACCTGGGAACATCTGCATTTAGTGCGTGTGGGTTGTGAGTGTGTATGAGTGTGCATGAGAGAGAGAGAGAGAGAGAGAGAGAGAGAGACAGAGAGAGATTGCATTCATAGCCTCAGTGCTCTCCTTTAGATTGCTGAGTGATTTCCCACTTGCCAACAGCTCTTCACATTATATGAATCTAAACTACTCACATTGTGAAATCCCTTTCATTTCTATAGCTTATAGAGTAATTGCCTGCCAGTATCCCTTTTTTTGTAATTTACTTTTAACCATAAAGGAAAGCCTTTTTTAATTCTCTTGAATGCCAAATCATTCAGTACTGAAGGTATCATTTCAGTGTGCTGTATAATCTCACTCTAAGCAAAAAGGAAATGTAGCATGTCAGCAAGAAATGGCCCATTCTGAACCTTGATTTAAGGGGCTCTACTGCTCAGATCATTCAATATCTGTGAGGAAATATTTGGAACTTCCACTCAGCACAAGGTGCTTGATATCAGTGTATATGGTGGGAGAAGTGATGTCATGGGTTCAAGTTATAGCTGGGGCACTTATTTGTAAGGAATAATATTATGGAATGCAAAGAACAATGGACTAAGAATCAAGAGATTGTTAAGGTTTAATTCTACCACCTCCCCAACTTTACCTTATAGATTTCCTTTGATTGATTCATTCATTCATCTTTATCAGGACTCTGTGTTAGGAGCTAAGGACATCATGGTGATTCGCATATGGAGTATATTAAACAAACATTAAAAAATAAATCACAAGGGGCACCTGGGTGGCTCTGTCAGTTAAGTGTCCGACTTCAGCTCAGGTCATGATCTTATACAGTTCATGAATTTGAGCCCCACATTGGGCTCTGGGCTGACAGCTCAGAGCCTGGAGCCTGCTTTGGATTCCATGTTTCCCTCTCTCTCTGCGCCTCCCCTGCTCATTCTCTCTCTCTCTCTCTCTCTCTCAAGAATAAACATTAAGTATTTTTTAAATAAATAAATAAATAAATAAATAAATAAATAAATAAATCGCAATACAGAGTAATATAGGTTACAATAAAGGAACTATAGTATGAATTAAGTGCAGGCTAAGCTGCTATGACAAGACTTGAAAATACATTGATACAAGCCACATACAAATGTGGGGAGACCAGTTGTCCGGGGCTCATGGAACAATATGTGTCCTCTATCTCTGAGTCTGCTGGCTGCTTCAGATCTCATTATCTTCCCTTCAGAAAGAAGGAGGGAAAAAGGCAGAGGCATGGATCCACATTCTATTTTAAGGGCACAAATGGGAAGTACCAAGCATCAATTCTGTTTACAACTCATAGGTAAAACTTAATTATGTGGTTTCCCTGAGTTGAATGGAAGGCTGGAAATGTCGTCTTAAGTTGGATTGTCATGTTTGTAGCTAGAACATGAGAGTTCTACTAATTAAAACACACCCACTAATAATGAATATTGGTGGAAAAAAGAGTAGTCTGTGCTCCGAACTACAATGGGAACATCCAGTTGGTAGCTGAGATAGAGGGGTATGACATACCTTAGTGAGAGGAAAATCCCTATCCTGCTCCAAAGAAGTGACATTAAACCTAAGAGAGACAACGGTAGTGTCTGATGATTAGAGATTGCAGGAGTCTGAGAGTTGCAGACAAGAAAAATAACCTATTAAAAAAAAACCTGAGACAATAGAACAGGCAATTACATGAACAGAAAAGCAAATGTTAAGATTGACATAAGAAAGTGGCAAAGGAATCCCCTGGAAAAATGTAAGCAAGAGCCAAATTGCAAAATGACTTTGGTCTACGTCTTGGAACTCAGAGACATAAAAGAGCTTGTACTAGGGAAAACCTTCAAAGATTTTCATTTTTAAAGAGTAGATATTTGAATAAGGGTGGGAAACGAATGGGAAAAGCCTGGAAAGCATGTAGCTGTATAGTAATTCAGGTAGAATGCTGGTAGGTAGACTATGATGAGAGTCCTAGGAATGTAGCTGATTAGATACAGGGAATATGAGATATAAGAGATATGGCTTACTGATTGATGATTGGATGTTGGTTCTTTTTTTTTTTCTTTTTCTTATTTCTTATTTTGAGAGAGAGAGAAAGAAAAGAGAGCAGTGGAGGGGCAAAGAGAGAGGGAGACAGGATCCAAAGTAGGCTCTGTGTTGACAGCAAACAGCCCAATGCAGTGCTCGAACTCACAAACTGCAAGATCATGACCTGAGCCAAAGTCAGACACTTCACCAAGTGAGCCACCCAGGCATCTCATTGGATGTTGGTTCTAAGGTATAGGAAGGAGTCACAGATGCTTCCTCAGTCTCTTGCCTGAGCAACCAGGCACTGGTGAACACTTAATGAGCTGGAGAAGTTTAAAAGAGGAGCAGTTTCAAGGGTCAAGGGATGGTGAAAGAGTTCAGTTTAAAACCACTGACCTTTGAGGTATTTTGTGACATTTGAGAGGCTATTTCAGAAGGCTTTGGGGTAGATTTGTCAGGAGCTCAGGAGATAGTCCAGGTAGAAAATGCAGATCTTGGAGATGTGGAAGTGAATAAGGTTTCCTTATATACCAGGTAGAAAGAGAAGGCTTAGACATAGCTAAAAGAACATCACCAGTTAAGGAGATTGCAAAGCAAACAGGGAAGGAGAGAGAGCTCAGAAAGGTAGGAGAAAAAATAGGCAAGACCACGGAAGTCAAGTAAGAGGGCATGGTCTACTACACCAAATGATATTACAAGAGATAGGTCTCAACTAAAATAAGGATAGATAGGTAACAAGTAGGTTGAAGGAGGAGAAAGACTGAAATATGCTCAAGAAATTTAATGGCATATAGGGAGAACATTTTGGTTACAGCCTTTCTGTCACAGGTGGAGCATTAAGACCCCAAGTAAATCAATGTGGCCTCCAGGTTCTATTATTTAAAGATGTGTAACTGCAAAGAGGCAATGGCAGGAGAGAAAGGTTATGCTTTTTTGGTTGATTGTTTTAATTGTGTAAGCTTCTCTTGAGTTTTCATGGGACCAGAATGTGTTGAGATTATAGTAAGAGCTGTATAGTCAAAGCCTTTAATGATGAAAAGTCTCTGGCCTCTTGTACATGCAATTTCCTTTGTCTTATTTTTTCTCCTCACCTTCACTCCCTGCCTTTCCCATTTCATATAAAAATGGAAGATAAAATGTTGTTGAAGGTAACAGGGTGGTTCAGGTCTGTCCTAGATGACTCTTATGTTTATAAAATAATCATACTATCATTAAGTGTGTGCTAATTAATTTTCCAGGCACTGTGCAAAACACTTCTCAAGTATTATCTGCTTTAATCTTCGTAACAATCTTATGAAGTGTTTTTCTTTTTCTTTTCCTTTTTTTTTCATGTTATAGTTCAGAAATTGCTGAAGGTCACACAGTGGATCAAAATTTGGGACTAGGCAGTCTGAATCCACAACATGGATTATCCTAAACTTCCATGGTAGACTCATAAATTGCTCATCCCCAAGTTTTGTGTTTGTTTAAAATATGAATTTTGTTTAACGATAGCTTTTACACTTATAATGAAACACATTTTTTCCCCAAGTAGAACTATTTTACTTTGGTCATCTTTCACGAGGCTAGAACTAAAATAAAAATGACTAAGCTGTTCTATGATCATGACAAATTTTAACGGTAAAAAAATGTATATATTAGTTTGGTAAAACTTGTTTTTCCTGACTGATTCTGGCCATTTCTAAACAAAGCAAAAAGACTTTGAACAGTTCTGTTCTTGAACGTGTTCAAGTTTCCAAACAGTCTTGACAGGGAGATGTCTTCTTCATGACATTATTAGCTGAGAATTGATACTTAACACAATTAGAACATTTTCAGGATATTGAGGGTCCATATATGATATATTGCAATGATTATGACTGAAAATCTTAGAGAAACCATGTGACACTGTTTAGAAATTGAGAGTAAACTCTGACCCATACAGCCTGAGAAATCAGCAAAGATATTTGTTGTTCAGGGATTGTGGCAGAGGCGGGCTGAATGATGAAACAGCCAGAAAGAGACAGAGAATCCAAACTGCTTTAGAATAAGCTCAATTTTAAATGTATGTAATAAAGTTACAACAATAATGTTGTAGCTCAGTAATGCAGTCTTAAAATGCAGCAAGCCAATTATACTTTCATTTGAAATTTCATGTCCTTATAATAAGGTTTGTTCTTTATTTTAGGGCTTTATTGTAAGTAGAGATGAGTTGGCTTTTTATTACCTGCGTCCATCTTTGGCTATAATAATAAAAAAAATCTCATAGTGTATGTGTGTGTGTGTGTGTGTGTGTGTGTGTGTGTGTGCATGGTACACGCATGTACTCTGCAAGAACTCACTACTTCTGATTATCCCATGATCTAAATATTTGCTCAAAAACAGTCCTCATTTAAGAAAAACAAGATTTAAAAAAAAATAACATTTATCAGTATGGTCTCTCATCCATCATTTCTTCCTATTCCACGTATCATTTTTTCCTCATACCATGTGTTCTTACACACTATTGTAACTTGAATCATTTGCTTATTTTTCTTAAATGCATTTAAAAATCACCAGAGTGAAGTTTGATTTTTTTAAAAAAATTTTTTCTCCCAAAAATGTAGTCTCCTGATTCTTTTGGACATAAACACAATGATGGATTTGAAATGGATCCAAAATTAGGTTATAAGTAATATTCCAAATTAAAGCACCATCTAGAAATTGATGCCATTTGGAAGCTACAATTTTACCATATGGTCTCTGCATATATTCATTATAAAGACATTTACATCCTCCTCTCTTTTCTCTTCATGATATATTTTAGGATAAAAAGTTACAAAAGCAATGACAATCACATTCCTTTCTTATTTTTATCATCCTGCTATATTAATCTTATTAGAATAATTTCCTTTTCCACAGAACAAGAAGCTCTTCTTTCCTACCAAGGAACCAAATCTAGAAGGAATACCATTATCATCATGTCTAAATAAAAGAGTCCTTCTTGTTCTTCTCCTGTTTCCCATACCTATTAAGAAGACTTTTGATTTTTCTGCATGTTCCCAAGGATGTCCTCTTGGTATTGCTGAATGTCATCTTAGGTAATTCAGAAACTCTCATTTTAATTACCTATGTCCATTATTCATTTCCCACACTTTCCACAGAGGAGTGAAAAGAGATTTCCGAATGTTTCTATCTTAGCTGTTCCAAAGGACACCTTGTTTAATTAAAAGAGTATTGTCAAAAAAACACTCCCCAGGGGTTTGAAGGCATGTAGGCTTTGACAATTACCTGTCATATATTTACTTTAATGTAATGAAAATTATATACAAGAATTATATTTGTTTTAAATAAGACCAATTGAAATATATGTAATTAAATAACACCAACAGTGGTGTAGGTCAAAACGTAATCTAGTAATGTTGTAAGATTTATTTATGTGTTTATTTCTTTTATAATTAATGCTTTTTTGAGAAGGAAATAAACCCTCATAGTTTAAGAACAAAATACACAGATCTGTAAATGTGTACATTACCTCCCACAACTGTCTGTCATTGATTCTGTTTTCAGCTCCACCCCCACTCTGCTTTAATTTAGTGAATAACTTCTGTGTTCTTCCAGAATTTATTTAAGCATATACAATAAAATATAAATATATCTTATCTTTTCTCTGTTCTGCCAAGTAATAGTTTCTGTTTCTTTTGATTTCCCTCGTATCTGTTATTTTTTCCCCCAAGTAAGATAACGTGTATTTGATGTTCCTCCTTTTTTTTCCCTCTTGCTTAGTTTATGAATGATTTACCTATATTACAAATTTTTTTTTAAGAACTAGCTTAGGGGTGCCTGGGTGGCTCAGTAGGTTAAATGGTCCAACTTCGGCTCAGGTCATGAGCTCATGCTTCATGGGTTCGAGCCCCACATCGGGCTCTGTGCTGATAGCTCAGAGCCTGAAGCCTGCTTTGGATTCTGTGTCTCCCTCTCTCTCTGCCCCTCCCCCACTCGTGCTCTGTCTCTCTCAAATAGTGAATAAGCATTAAAAAAAATTTAAAACATATTTTAAGAACTAGCTTATTTATTTTTTATTTTACTACTTTTCTGTTGTCTAACTCATTAAATTCTGTTCTTTCAATTACTTTTCTATTGCTGTGTAACAAATAAATTACAACGAATTTAGCAGCTTACAGCAAAAATTATTTATCATTTCATAGTCACTAGCTGAAGTCAAGGAATCAGCTCAGCTGGACTGGGTTGTTTTCCAGAGGCTCTGGGACAGAATCACTTCCTAAAAATATTCATGTTGTTAGCAGAATTCAGTTCCTTGGGGTTGTAGAAGGTCCCTGTTTGCTCATGTTTTATTGGCCAGAGGTCATTCTCAGCTCCTACAGGACACTCAAAAGTCCATCCTGGGTAGTTCTCTCCATCTTTAAAGGTGGTAAGAGCACATCAAATTGTTTGTATGCCTTGACTCTCTGAATTCCCCTTCTGCTATCAGATAAAGGAAAGTGCTTTTAAAGGTCTCATGGAATTAGGACAGGCACACACAGATAATCTTCTCTTTTGATTAACTAAAAGTTAATTGATTATTCCTCTAAGTACATCTACAAAACAAAACAAAATAATCTCTTCACATGTAATATAACATAAATCAGAGTAAGAGCACTCATTTTCACAGCCTCAGGGTTTAGGGTGGGAAAATCTTAGAAGGCCACTTTGGAATTCTGCCTGCCATGATATTTATTCTCCAATGTTTTCTTTGTTTTATTGTTATTTTCAATACTTTTAGTCGAATGTTAGATTATTTTGTTTCCATTTCTGTTTTCATTGATGTTAGTTTTTATGGCTATGAGTTTTCCTCTGGAAGCACTTTTAGTAGTAGCATACATTGTATTACATACATTTGAATATGTAATATATTCATTTTTTAATTTAATTATTTTATATTTCCTTTTGAATCAAGAACTGTTATAGACTTTGAAATTTACAGCCTGCATTGTGGTGAGGGAATGTTGGTCAGTGTTACATCTACATGTAGAAATTTATTGATTATAGACTACCACAAATAAAAATTCAACAAATTTGAGGAAAAGACCTTCAATGAGAGACAGCATGAAAGGGCTTATTTCCCTGAGTTAGAAACCAGACACCATATAAATATGTAAGAATTCAGATACAAATTTTTAGTGAATTCCTCAAGGCTAATGTAAAAGTGGGTTATTATGAAAGTACCAAATTGCTGGGGGCTGCACATAGGAGAATTTTCAACCACTAGGAAGTTCTCCCTCATGAACACCAGAGTTGGGAGACCATGAGGAATAGTTGGGGCAGGGTAAGAGAATGCCTCCACTGGGTTTCAGGGTGAAGGGAAAATAAGAGGAGCTATAGTAGAAAAGGCATTAGTCCTGCCAAGATTCTACTTCTGGATCACATTCATAGAACAAAAGCGTTAACCTGCTGGGGAAGGGTATCAAACCTAGAGAAGGACCCACTGCATCTGGAGGTAGGGAACAGACAAAAACTGTACTCATGGGGAGAAATAAAAATACATTGTAAGCTTAGACTATTAGAGGTCTCCTATAGGGAAGAGAAGACATTATTTAGAAGGCCCCAGTCACTGATGTCAGTGCCATAGTACATGCCTGGTGCTGAGGCTAAACAAGGACAACAGGGAACAACCTCCTCAAGTCACAATACAGGATGAAGTGGTTCCATTCTTCAGGCATAAATACTATCTACCACAGTCTATCGCCCTATACAGTATGTCTAGCTCTCAAAAAGAAGTTGTGAGAAAGAGAAAAAGGGAGGAAAAAACAACATGCTCTCAAGAGACAAAAAAAATTAATAAAACCAAACTTGGATATGACAATGATAATGGAACTATCAAACAGAATTTAAAACAACTATGATCAATATGTTTAAGTCTTGAGTGGAAAAGGGGAACAAAAGGCATTATTGGATAAGCAACTTCAACAGAGAGTTGAAACTTTAAGAGGTAATTTAATGGGAAATGTTAGACACGAAAGACATAATAGCAGAGGAGAATGCCTTTAAAAGGCTCATAATAGACTTGAAACAGCTGTGAAAAGTATCCATGAACATGCAAAAGGTTAAAAAAAATAAGCAAAAAGAAACACAGGAAAAAATGTAAAAAAAAAAAACAACTCAAAAAACGGAAGGAACAGACTATTCAAGAACTGTGGGATAATAAGAAATGACTTAAAGTATATAAGCAGCATCCCATAGAAGAAGAAAGAGAGAATGATGAAGAAATATTTAAAGTGGTAGGGTTCAAATATGTTTCAATTTAATGGAATATACAAAACCACTGATTCAGAACATTCAGAGAACTTCAAGCAAGATAAATAGAACGAAACAACAACAAAAACAGAAACACATACATATATTTTCTTGAAACTTCTGAAAACTGAACACATAGATATATTTCTTCCAGGTAGCTAGATTAAAAATAATAATATGTTCCATACAAAGGAACAGAGAAAAAAATTACAGAAGACCTCTTATATGCAGTCCAAGGGAAAGATGGAGTTATACCATTAAAGTGTGAAAGAAAATAACTGTCAACCCAAAACTCGGTAAACTCAATAGCTACAGAAAATATCTTTTTTTTAAAAAAAAGAGAAAAATAAAAAATCTTTAGAAACACAAAAAAAGAGGGTTTTATTGTCAGCAGACCAGCAAACAAGATATGTTTTAGGATCGATTCTGGCAGGAAAAAAAATGGCATTAGTCATGAACTTGGATTTAAGTAAACAAATTAAAAAAATCAACAGTAATAGAATATAATGCTCTAGGCCAATTATAACCCAATAAAACTAACTCACTAAATAAATAAGAAAAAAATCTCTGGGAATGAGATTCTGGCACCTGTATTTAAAAAAAAAAAAAAAAGAGTAACAGAAATGGCATAATAAAGGTAAACATATGAATGTAGTTTTTTTCCTCCTTATTTCTAATTGCTCTAAAAGATAATAGGCTACCTAAAGCAAAAGAGTAGCAAGGAACTACATTGCATGAGAACATTAGCAAAACAGATGAAAGGAATGGACTGGAAGTATGTATCTATAAGATCTTTAACTACATATAAAGTAGAGTAATATTCTTTAAAGGCAGATATATTAATTAATTAAACATATATTGCAAGGGTGCCTGGATGGCTCAGTGGGTTAAACGTCGGACTCTTGATTTCAGCTCAGGTCATGATCTCTAGAGTTCCTGGGTTCGAGTCCCACGTCGTCTGCTCGAGATTATGTCTTTCTCTCTGCCCCTCCCCTGTTTGTGCTCTCTCTCCTTCTCAAAATGAATAAACTTAAATAAATAAATATAAATTATACAAATCCATTAAAAGATAATCAGATTAGATAAAAGGGAAACTCAACTATAAGCTGTCTACACAAAACTGACTTTGAAACTAAGACATAAATAGGTTAAATGTAAAAGGATGGGAAACAGTGGTATCATGCAAACACTAGTCAAGCTGGAATAGCTATATTAATATTAGACAGTATTATTATTATATAATGATAAACAGATCAATTAATCAAGAAGAAATAATAATCCTAAACATATATCCACCTATAGCATAACTTCAAAATATGCAAATCAAAAACTGATAGAATTGAAAGCAGACATAAACAGATCTACACTTGTATTTGGAGACTTCAACACTCCTTTCTTAAGAATTGATAGAATAAGAAGACAGAAAATTAGTAAAAATATAAAAGAGCAGAGAAACAGTATCAACTGATTAACCTAATGGACATTTATAAAACCCATTACAGAGTATACATCACTTTCATGTACAAAAGGAACATTCACATAGAATACGATCATATGAACATATGATATGAATATGATATAATATGAATATATGACAGATCATATCATGAGCCACAAAACAAATCTTAAAAAAAAAATAAAATTATACACATGAATTCCAACTCAGGAATTAGAAGCCAATTTTAAAATGTTTGTGGAAAGACAAAAGAACCAAAATGATTTTGAACTAGAAGAACAAAGTGGAAGGATTCATATCATCTAATTTAAGGATTTATTATAAAGCTACAGTAACATAGAGTAACCAAGTAACTCTTGTCTTTGAAGAGAATAGGGAATACAGAAATACACTCAAACATATAAAGTCAATTGATTTTCAACAAAAGTGCAGATACTGTTCAACAAAGACACTGAAAATTTGGATATCCACATGCATAAAATAAACTTTTGTCAATATGTTATATAGCATAACTCAAAATGGATTGTGCACCTAACTCTAAAACCTGAAACTATGAAACTATCGGAAGATAAATGAAACAATGCCTGGGGCATGGCTCAATTGGTTAAGCATCTGACATCTGCTCGGGTCATGATCTCATGGTTCATGAGTTTGAGCCCCATATCAGGCAGCTCTGCCAGTCAGCACAAAGCCCACTTTGGATCCTCTGTCTCATCCTCTCTGCTCCTCCTCCACCTCACACATGCTCTGTCTCTCTCAAAAATAGATAAACGTTAAAATAATTATTAAAAAAATGAAGCAATGCCTATGTGGTCTTGAGTTAAACAAAGATTTTTTTTGATCACACAAAAACCACAATTCTGTTTTTTTCACAATTCTTTATAAAGAAAGAAATTGATAAGATGAACTCCTTAAAAGTAGTAACTTATGTTCTTTGAAGGGCACTACTAAGAACCTAAAAAGACAAACCACAGATTAGGAGAGAAAATTTGCAAATTATTTTTATGATAAAAGATTTGTAACCATACTTTATTAAGTGCTCTTAAATCTCAGTAACGAAACAACCCAGTCTAAAAAATGGATAAATAACTTGAATAAACACTTTAAACATGGCAAACGAACACATGAAAAGATGCTCAATATCATTAGGAAATGGGGAAATGTAAACATGGAATATTACTGCACACATACTAGAGTGACTTAAAATAAAACAAAAAAGAAACAACACCAAGTGTTGATGGGGGTGTGGAGCTACTGAAACTCTCATGCATTTCTTTTTTTTTTTTTAATTGTTTTCTTTTTTTAAGTTTGTTTATTTATTTATTTTTGGCAGAGAGAGAGAAAGAACACATGCATGGGGCAGAGAGAGAGGGAGACAGAGAATCTCAAGCAGGCTCTGTGCTGGCAGTGCAGATTCCAATGTGGCACTTGAACTCATGGACCTTGAGATCACAATCTGAGCTAAAATCAAGCATCAGTCACTTAACCAACTGAACCACCCAGGCACCCACATCTCATTCATTTCTGGTGGCAAAGCAAAATGGTTCAGAAACTTTGGGGAAAAGTCTGGGATTTTATGAAGATATACATAACATGTGACCGAGAAATTTCACTTGTAGTTATTTAAGTGAAATGAAAAAATATATATATATGTTCAAACACAAATCTGTACATGAATGTTTTATAGCAATTTTATTGTTATTGCCAATAATTGGAAACGGAGATTTTCCTCAATTAGGGTAACAAGATAAACTGGGAGAGAATCATATAAAGGAATACTATTTAGTAATTAAAAAGAATTTGTTGTTGACATACAAAATAACATGGATGGATCTCAAATGGCTTAT
Source organism: Leopardus geoffroyi (assembly GCF_018350155.1). Classification (NCBI taxonomy): domain Eukaryota; kingdom Metazoa; phylum Chordata; class Mammalia; order Carnivora; family Felidae; genus Leopardus; species Leopardus geoffroyi. Next base: position 69,970,934 of record NC_059328.1, read on the forward strand.
GCTAAATGAAAATAGCCAGATTCAAAACACCACACACTCTATTATTCCATTTAATGACATTCTGGAAAAAACACAGTTTATAGGGACACAAAACATCAGTGGCTTCCAAGGACTGGAGTTGGGAGGGATGGTTACTACAAAATGGGGATCGTGTGTGTGCGTGTGTGTGTGTGTGCGTGTGTGCGTGTGTGTGTGTGTGTGTTGGAACTGTTCCATATTTTGATACTGTGGTCTTTATACCACTGCATGCATGTATCAAAATGTAGAACTGTGTGAAAAAAAATTATGTCCTAACAAACAATGGAAAAAATAATATTCCAGTTATTACAAAAGAGACAAACAGAAAACTTACTCTACCTCTACCTTCTTTCTTTGTTGCCCTCCCAATTTGTATAGAAGTTGTTTTATCACCGAAATATTATCAATTATGTACTATTTACATTAATTTTGCCAGTATTCTCCAAATTTGTTTTAATACTAGTTTTTCATTCAAATATATTCAATTCTCATTATTCAACTGCTATAGTACTTCCAGCTATAGAATCTCTTGGTTGATTGAAAATTTGAACACCAGTCATTTTCTCAAGAACAGGTTACAGAAACAGTATTACCTGATGTCTTTTCTACTAAAAACTGTAGTCTTGTACTGTTTCTGATGACTCTCCTTTGTTACTATGTGTTGCTGCCATTTTCTTCCATTTTTCTTATAGTATCTTTGTATCAATTTGTGCCAGTTACCATATGTCTTCTACTAATTCTTATAGAATGATGTGAATTTTCCTAGACTGGTTATTTGGACTTCATTCTTGCGAAAAGAAAAGGAGGCAGGGTAGCCTTCCAGGGTTTGTAACTCTGGTTGGTTGTAACTTCCAAGGATGGTAACTCTGTTGTCCAGGGATACTTAGCTATCCACAAACATAGCCTTACTGTAGGATTCCTGATGCCTCCCTTTCTTCCATACAAATCAATTCCAGGAGGGTTTTCATTACAAATTCTGCTCACACTTGCTTCCTCACTTCATATTTCAAACCAGGTTCATGGCTAGAACTTCCGGTGAGTCCTTAACCTGTTAAAGCAGAGTTTTACCAGTACATTCTGAAATCTGTCACCACCGAGCCCTTTTGCCATTTTCTAAGCTTCTCTATGTCTAACAGTCCCACATACATTTAGCTCTTTAGCTGCTTTTAGGAGCCCTACATCTATTTAGAAACCAGTAGACTGCACACTTCCCGGGTTCTTTGAAAATGAGTTTTACATATTTTCACTGTTGTTTGTGTATAATTTCCAGGAGGAAAGGAGTAGTAATACTGATTCACAGTCATACTAGTCTAGTGAAGTTGATATATCTTTTCAGATGTGGAAGGCCAGACTTCTAAGATGCTTACGTTCAACTGTACCATCACCCCAAAACATCATCTACTGTGTTCTTCAAACTTGATCACAAGAAAAACAATATTAAACAAAGGCTTTTAAATTGAAGCAAAACGATCTGAAGGAGGACATTTCTCATAGAGATTTTCTGTTATAACATCTTGGAGGAAAACATTCTCTCTTCTTTCTTTTCTGTCATTGCTTTCTTCTTTCAATCAAAACTTAGGTTTGCAGAAATATTTTTCTTACCTCTGATTTCTTGGATTATCAATATGCTCTTTTCCAAGTCTTTGGATAATTTATTTATTGCTGGTTCTGCCTTTTCTAGGTTAGAATGCTTAATGCAGTTCCAAGCAGGAAAATGCTTACCTTTCTCTCAACCTTCTGGTTTCCTTAGAGGACTTGGTACAACATTGAAATGTGATAGGCAATATCTATTCTCAGGGACCTGCCTCTCTTTTGAAACAAACAACGGGTTAGGCAGTCCTCTGAAGTGTACAGGCACCACTCCAGGCTATTATTTTGAATAATCTGCTCTGGCGCAGGAACACTCATGCAAGGTGTTCAATGTCTTAAAATATGCGGTGCTACATGAGTGCCTACAGCACCTCAGGGTAAAAACTGAGCCCAGTATAAGAATGAATGATGGAGCCTTTGTGTTTTTCTCAATGTTCAGGCAGGTGTGTTGGCATTTACACATGCCTATGTGATGTAGCATTCAGACGGAGATAAAACTCTTTGATGATTATACATTTCTACTGTACAAAGAATCCATCACCTTGCTAAGACAGTTTGCTTCTAATTGTTATGTTGTTTCTTCCCCTCTCACATTATCTTGTTTTATGGGAGAGGTGATTTTACAAAGCTACATTTGCTTTACATTTAATTTTGTAAATATGCAACCAAATCAAAGGGAACTGCAGCGTGCTCTCATGTTTAAAGCGAAAATGCACATTGATGCCTAAGAAGAAAACCGACAAGATTCACATTGGAGGAGAATCCAATGTCAATGCATTCTTGGACTGAGTAATTTTCATAACTAGATTTTATTATTAAATTGAAGGAGTTTGCAAGATTTTCTGATGAAAAAATATGATTAAATATGCATGTGGGAAGTTGGGGGGAGTTGGTGCATGAAGTGCAGGAAGAAGTAAATATGTATGCAGGAAAGAGGTAAGATAATCACACTCAAATGAACATGGAAAGCAACAAGGAAGTCCTTTTATACTAAAGACCATATTTCCAGCAAATTGCAACTTAGCAATGCAGAAATAAATTCAGCAACACTGATTGCACAATTCCAACATAAAAGACTGAAACTAATGTTGAAGTGTATTTCTCGAAAAAAAAAAAAAAAAGATATAAAGATATTGTCCAATCCTTGAGGAAATGCCAAACTACTGAAGGAGAATTACAGAAATAACCAAACATAATACAGAATGGCAAAAATGTTTTTAAGAAACAAAACTGAAAGGATGTTTTCTTTGTTCTCATTAGTATCACAGAACGTTTTTAGAACATGAGATTTGACTAGGGTACTTAAAAGGTCTGACCTTCCTAACTTTTAATTCCTACTTTTAGCCATTTCTCCCCAGAAACAGGTTATCACACAATTGATTTAAGCAGTCATGTTTTCACTATGCCTCAGTAAAGATGAAATGTAAAAAAAATATGTCAGACAGGAAAATAGGTTATGCTTGATTACAGTACTTATCTAATTTTATTTTATTTTATTTATTTATTTTTGTATGAACGGTTCAGTTAATATGTGAACTTTGGGAAGGAGATAAGGTTGTTTTTGAAATGCAAAGGTATAACTTTTTAAGACAGCACTAAATTATCACATTGCCCCACTAGTGGTTTGGTCAGCTGAGTGTTCAAAAATTCATTTTCACAAACATTTAAAAGTCATGTAATATTTGTTCACTGGCAAATGTTTAAGTTCTTAACAAGTAGCAGTCCCCTACCCTGCTCTCTCTCTCTCTCTCAAAAATAAAATAAACATTAAAAAAGTAGGAAATACAAACTCCCATGTGAAAGATGGTCTCTCTGTACTAGAAGAAACCATCTTCAGTGGGGGAATCAAAGTCAAAAGAATTCTGTAAAAACAAACTTTGTTAAAACAATAACAATTCTTATCTCCCTTAGTTTCCCTGTATAGTTTAGTTACTCTTCCATAATTGTCTCTCTTTGCACAGCCCAGTGATAAAGGCATGTAAGTTTGCCATTTCTTTGGGTATTCATTCCTTATGAGGACTCCCGTGCCATGTAAACTTGCATAAATCCGTATTTTTTCCCCTGTTAATCTGTTTTATGTTAGTTCAATTCTCAGGCCCAGAAGAAAAACCCAAAGAGGGTAAAGATAAAGTTCTGCCTCCCTAACTGTATCATACAGAGTAGTTTCACTGCCCTAAATATCCTCTGTGCTCCACCTATTCACCCCTTCCCCTCACTCTAACTCTTGGCAACCGCTGATGTTTTTGCTGTCCCCACGGTTTTGCCTTTTTCAGAATGTCATATATATAGTTGGTGGACATTGTTTTGAAAGATCAAAAAATGTATTTTTTTTCCAAGGCTCCTCATACCGTGCTCTCCACTACAACTCTGCTCAAACTGGTGACATAAAATCTGCAAGTTTCTTGGTCTCACCAGCCAGACTAGTATCTCACACACACATACACACACACGTGCGCGCGCGCGCGCGGGCGCAAAAATTCAGACTGGAACTCTAATCCGTTGTCCCTCTACTCATTTAAAGATCTTGAAGCCCTGTCCTTTCCAAGGATCTCACACTCCAGGAAATGAAAACCAGCACAATTAGGCATGGAACCCTCCTATTAACAAACATCAACCACGTCTCCAACAGGTCACTGGCAAGATCAAAAGACAACAGTTTCCAAAAGGACATGCCCAAGGGCACACGGAAATTGCTTCTAGGTTAGCTCATCTCACCTCCTGAACAGATAGCCTACGTGCCCAATTACTGAACTGCCCCCTCCTTTTGATGGAAACTCCAGAGCTAGCTCCATTTCTGAAATCCCTCCTTAAATCATTCTGCAAAATCCTAAACCCTCCTGAAGCTCCTCACTGCTCCACTCCTCTCAAGGAGTTTTCCTCCACTGTGGTTTCTCTTGCTGCTGCAAATTAAGTGACCTACCTTTTTTTCTTTCTGGAGTCCGGCGTGTCCCTCGTGGTCTCCAGCCCTTCTGCGAAGCCGATGCGCTCGGCGGAGGGCTGGGGGGCCTGGGCTTCCCAGGGACCCGCGTTGCGCCTGCGCCTGCGCTCGAGCACCTCCCCTGCGCAGTCGCCTTGCAAACCCCGCACCCTCAGGATGCCTGCCCCCTCCCCTCGCGTCGTCGGTGTTCCTTTGTGTTGGTTTCTTTTCCCGCCCTATGAGGTTGGCGAGAGGTCACCTTCCACATCCCAATGTCCGATTTTTCTGGCGCGCTTCTGCAGCAGCACCTTTGAGGGACTCGACTCGGTTCCTCCACCTGTCCTCGGTCTCTCCTGCTCAGCGCGCGACCCGGGCATGGAAGAGGGTGTATTGCATCGAGCAGGTCCGGCACAGCTTCGAGGTTTCACAGCATTGCCTCCTCTAACCGGTAAGCCCGTTTGTTCAGTCCCAGCCTTTGGGCCGCACTTTGCTTGCTCTTGTGATTTCTTTCAGCCCCCCCTCCTCTTTCTATCCAGTTAGGCCTCATTGTGTGGCATCGCAATGTAGCAGTTCAATTTGTACATGTGGGAAACTTAATTTACCAGGTTCAGTGTCGGCTGTTTGGAGATCATTGGTCTTTGGCAAATTAAGGGATATGATTGAGTATATCCTATTGGGCCTTAAAGATTTTTAAGATGGTTAAGAAGGATTTTGAATATTCTGTTAGAATGCTCATCTGCCCAACACACGGTAAACTTTTCAAGTTTTCTTGACCTAACCCCTTGCTTAAGCCAACTAGACTTTCACTGCTCTTTGCGCAATCCAAAACACTTCTTTATAAAAGTATAGCAGTGATTTTGGAAGGCAGCTATGCTCACCACTGTACCACCAACACTGCACTATGGCAGTAATTTTGTATGAAAATTCGTTTCACATTCACCTGTATGCACTTGTGAGATTTGAGCATCTTGCCAGGAGGAACCAGTCTTGGTCATCACCGGATGAATAGCCCTGAGTAAAGAGGTCAACGCAGAATGGGCTCTTGTTGGGCTTATCAAAAGCACATAAGATAGAATATCCAGCGAATTTCCTAATAAGTGCATTACTTATCCTAGGCAATTAAAATATTATTTCAGATTGTATCTTTAGAGGCTGAGATTGGATAAATTGTTAATACTCTAATTGGGTAAATTATTAAAGGGGCACCCTGGCTACGATTTGACTGTTTATAAAATGCCTTTAAAGCTGTGTCCATTTCCTACCCCAAAAGACAGTTCCCCACAAAAGGCATTTAACTCTGTCTAATGGAGCCTGGGTGGCCCCGTCTGTCGAGCATGGAGCTTTTCACTCTTGGTTTTGGCTCAGGTCGTGATCTCACCACCGTTTTGTGAGTTCGAGCCGCCTGGGGCTCTGCGCTGACAGAGGGGAGCCTCTCTTTCTCTGCCCTTCCCCCACTCCTGCTGTCTTTCACAAAACAAATGAACATAAAAAAATGAAAACAACAGAACTCTAACAGATGCACACATCCTAATTGATTGTTCTGGGACATGGACAACAGTGATAGGTTCCTTTCACTGTACTTCTGGTTCTTTAGTAATATTAGTAGTTTCAAGGACTTGATCCTTCTAACTACCTCACAACTGAAATGTGCATCATCAATAAATATTTGGTAACGGAATGATAGGTCTCGAATGATGGCCTCTTCCCCCTCACCTATTAAAATCTAAATTTGGTCAAACCCCAAAGCAATAAATTATAAGGCTGATGAAGTATTTTGTCAACATTAGATAATGTTTGCCATGCTGTCATACCATAATACAATGTTTCAGACAGACACTTGTTGATTCTTGGCAGATATTAACTCATTTACTGCTCAACGGTTCTAGAGGTGGGCACTATTATTATCTTCATTTGAAGATGAGGGAACTGAGGTACAGAAAGGTTGAACAGTTTTCCCAGGTCAGATGGTCAGTAAGTTTGGTAGTTTGACTCCAGCATGCATGTATATTACCATTATCCTGTTACAACTCTTCCTGTGCTATATATGAGATTTCTGTGAATCATGTAAAGATGTCCCCAGTGGGGAGACCTTATGAGAACACCTTAACCCTAAGTAAGGAAGGAAAGAGGACTTTGCACTAAGTATTCTGAATGATTTGGGAAATTTTTAGAATACAACTCATGTCTTACTTCAATAGCTGCCACTGCACCACCTATTGTAGCTTACTTGTAAACAACTGTAATTTTTTTCCTCATTATAAAAATCCTCAACTGCATAAATTGAGGATTTTTCTCGATCTTTGTAGGAAATCTGGATGACTAAGCTGTAGACTTTTTCAAATAAGATACTTACCTTAAGTAGGAGCAATTTAAACTGTCCTTTGGAAGGTTTACAGCAATTGAAGTGAAGTACTCTCTGGTATTATCCATGGAATCATTTCCTTTATACATTAGTGGACTTAATTTAGGGTTGTCATGACATTTATTGAAAAAAAAAAAATCGAACATATCCTTAGCTGTGAAAACAACATCAATAAGAAACCAAAGCCACTGCCAAAAAAAATAAAAATAACAACCTTCTACTAAACATGTAAACCACTCCTTCAAAGAGTATCTGTATCCTTGTTTTTTCATGAAATTGTAAGTTTCATAACTTTTGGGAGGAATTCAGTAGTCAACCACGCTGCATAGCATTAGTGTGCTACAACATCAAAGGGAGAATGGATAAATATCAAGCTTTATTTCTAACCGGAAAATTATTGGGCACAACTATTCATAGTTCAAACATTTTCAAAAGCAGTATTTAATATTTAAAGAAAAATGCTAGTCAGGGTACTGCAGGTTTTCTCATGCATTATTTACCTTTAGGAAACATGAAGAACTAGAATATAAAAAAATATGAAAATGGAAAAAGCCTTCCTACCTCACAAAAGGTTTTGTTTTGATAATGTCTCAATCAATGATAAGATGCTGAAATACATAGAATAATGTGTCAAAATAAATCTTCATTATAACCTAAACAAATGGAGTTACATGTAAGTCTTATGCCTCAGCATAGTTAAAATACAGTCTTGGCACTTACATTCATCATTGAGGTCAGAATCTAACTTTTGAAATCCAGCTTTGCATTGGGAAATGGCAAATTATGGCAATTTTCTCAGGTAATTCAAAGCAATGGAACCACTTTCTCTTCTGTTCTTCAGGAAAGTACTAAACAGCAAATAAATTCCATGTTTCATATGGGGTCAATAATAGAACTACAAATGAACCCAGGGCTCAGAGTAAGTTCTAGAAGGAACATTGTTTCTATATTACAATGATTATAAAGCCCAGTTTTTATCATTGAAGCACTTTTGCATTGTTGGCTTGCAAAATGATGTTCACTAAACCCAACTGGCCACAGAGTCTGAAAATGGAGTCAAAAGCCATAAAAACAATTGCATAAAATAAGAATATAGGTACTTTATGTTCCTAAGCATCTCATGTATATAACTTACCCATCCTGCTCCAAATCCACCACTGCTTCGGCTTTGCCTGAGATGATAACCTTTTTAACTTGTAATTTTTGCTCTCTACATTTTCTTGAACACATCATTAACTCTGGAATTTGACCTGAAATCATCTTTGTTCTTCCCTCCCAAACTCATAAAGGCTATATGAAAGGTACATAGTAAAAACTGGGTGCATCTCTCTCTCTCTCTCTCTCTCTCTCTCTCTCTCTCTCTCTCTCTCCCTGTCTCAAAAGAAACACTTAAAGCTACTGTTTCTGGAATCAGCATCGAACACTTTCTCTTCCCTCCCCTGTCAGGGACCTACATGATAGGATATCCTATGAAAATATGCTGTGAATGTTTTATGAGTGTGCTTTTACTTAACCAGGAAGTCTGGAAGGAGGAGAGTGACCTAACCTGCCACATTTTCTTTATGAGAACATCTTCCTTGTGATCTATGGCTTCATGAAGTAGGCATAGAGTTTCAAAGTTGCCCTTGAATCCTGGGTCAAGAAATGCCACCAACATATATTCTTTCCTGTCACACATTTCAATGAATGTGTAGTTTCTCCAGCCAATGTCATTACTTTGAATTTGATTTGTGAGCATTCCACAAAAAGGTGTATATGCCTGTATATGATAAACAGAAGAACCTGACTTCGATTTCCATTATTATGTTTGAATTCCTGAGTGAGTGCTTCAGACGGCCCATATTGATCTTTATCCATCTTTCATTCCTCCCTCTCTTCCTCCTTTCCTTGCTTCCTTCTTTGCTTCCTCTTTTTCATTATTTCTTTCAGATGATGAGGGCAAGAAGAAAAATGACTAGAGAAGCTAGAAATGATCCTGCAACTTTGATATAAGAACAAAAACAAAAACAAATGCTCTCCCTCCAAACACCCATTTTTCTCTTGAGAACCTCTGGGGAACTAGTTAAAACGGTTGCTAGGCAGCCTGTTCTTCATCTCACGATGGGTTAGAACTATGTTCATGTTTACTGAGATACTCTGGCAAAATTCTAAAATGAGTGGCTTTTTATTTTATAACTCCAGTTTAATTAATAACTAACATTTTAGGCATATTTATAGCAATCGAATATATGGAAATTCTAATTCAGTGAGTTAGGTATGTTTCCAAAATTCCATCACCTTTTTAGCAACTTATTTTTTATTATTTTTTTAATCTCCATATTTTACTGCCTTCGAGTTTACTTGGAAATTGTACACACCAATCTGCTCACAAAATATCTAGTCTATTTTATCATTCTTCAAAAAGAGCTATATTTTCCACCACTTCCCTTGAGAGACTGCACCTGAATCTATTAGCAATGAGATTGTCAAAGAAATTATATTAACAGCCAGAAAGATAAATAAATAGTATATTATACGTTGACGCACATAAAGACACAGACATAATTTGTGTGCATAGGCACGTGTACTAATTTTCACAAAAATGAGTGCACATATATGACTTCTTCCATTTATTTCTGGTTATAACTCTACTAACCATGATAAAAATATGTTCTCATTATAGTATAGATATCTCTGAAGACATTTCTCTTTTTTCATTTTGGGGAGATCTAAAGTACTTTTAAGATTTCTTCATTTATTTCTATGTTGTGTTATTAACCTTTATTGCTTTTCCCTTGAATGTGTTTATTTTAGATATTCAGGTAAGTGAAATAACCCACAGATAGTCTCTATAAGAAATGGGGAATGAAAGGAGTGATACAGATTGTTATCTAAGTCATGCTACTGAAGGAATAGCATATTTCTGGCCCAGGTTCTTCTGCATCCTTGCCATTGGTCTCCTTTTCCTTCGTGACTCATTGTGAATTGATCTGTAAAACTCTGTCATCTGTTAGTCTTTCAGTTCTTACTATGTTCCAAAGCTAGTGCACTGATTCAATCCCATATTCCCAGACCAGGGTTTCTTAACCTATAGTGAATGAACTGTCCCATCTATATCTGCCCCCACTTTTTATTTCCTGTTTTTTTTTTCAGTTTTGCTTTGTTTTATTTATTTTATTTTCTCAAACAGCCACCATGCATTCCATCAGATTTTTTAAAGAGACTCCAAAAATACTAAGAAAGTTTATCTAGATAACAGTTAAGATCTTTGTAATAACTCTGAGGTGTAGGCATACCTCCACTTTCTTTTGATGTTTGCTTTATACATTAGGATAAGGGAGAAGTCCTGTTCTGTCCAGTGCTGAAAATGGCAAGTGAGACAGGTGTAATCTCAGATTAAGGAATCTTATTTAGAAAAAGGTTATATGATCAGTGACATTTAGATTAACTTCCTAATAATGATAGATCTGGTTAGTTATTTGTAATTTTATTATTTTATTTATTTATTTATCTATTTATTTTTATAGTTTGGTTTTCTCATGGAGTTTATTTGGGCAGACCTGGGGACAGGGAGGCTCTACACCTATAAGAAGGTGTTGGGTCTCTTGGTAGTAAAGCGTGGCTTGTGCTGGTGACACAGGACCCGGTGGGGCAGCAGGAACTTGATCTTGGAGCTGTGGAACTGCTTGGCTGCCGGTGGGCAGCACTTTCTGGCTGCAGTCTCCTTCACTTTCATGATCTGGATCCAGTGGGCCTGGGCATGGTGTTGGGCGCCCATGGCACCATGGCAATGGGTGACACCACCTACAGTGATCAGGTCCTGGTACTCCTGGCAGATGTTGTGGATGCTGCTGCGGGAGTCATAGCACAGCCAGATGCTGAAGTTCTTCACCCTCAAGGGGGATTTCTTGAACACTTGTCCAGGGTAGACAGTTTGCCCTGAACACTTCTTCATCCTCTTCAGGTGAGACACAGAGTAGGAGAAGCGGGACTTGGCCACAGCATGAAGTGCAGGGATTCACATGTGATACAGGGGCAGAATGCGGCATTTGGGGGTGGACAGGCAGCACCCCAGCACTTTGTACTTTTGTGGGGTGCCCAAAGCCTTCATGGCAAACTCTGCTCTCGTTGCCATCCAAGGAAGGTATTTGTAATTTTAATTGAGCTTAGTTAGTCTCTCCATTAACAATAGTAAGAAAGATGTTGAAAAGTCTGAATCCCTAGGTAACAAACTGCTTAATACAAGGGGTGGCCCGGGGCACCTGAATGGCTCAGTCAGTTAAGCGGCCGACTTGGGCTCAGGTCATGATCTCATGGTTCATGGGTTTGAGCCCCGCATTGGACTCTGGGCCAAAAGATCAGAGCCTGGAGCCTCCTCCGAATTCTGTGTCTCCCTCTCTCTCTGCCCTCCGCTCTTGTGCTCTCTCTCTTCTCTCTGTCTCAAAAATAAATAAACATTAAAAAAAAGTACAAGGGGTAGCCAGTGGGTATGGGTGGTCTTTGCAGCAGCCCTAACAAACTGAGTAACATTGGATGAATCATTTAATCTTTATGTTCCTTAGTTACCTTGTCTTGAAATGGTAATGATAGTAGTTTTATGACTTCCTTTTCAGGGTCACTGTAATAATAAAATCCCGTAACTAAAAAGCTAAAACATGCATATGCAGTTCATATATATATATATATATATATATATATATATATGAAACTTTTGAGCTCTGAATGTAAATAAGGCAAGCATTTGCTTTGCACTGTAGCACCCCATCAACAAATCTGTTGGCCAATATTCTGATACTGAATATTCATATACAATATAGTAGTTCCATTTAATTTGAAGGAACAATATATAAACCTTCCCAAAACAAGACTCCTCTTCTGTTCTTTAAATAGTCTCCTTGGTATATGGGAGGCTATATATTAGGGTAGAGTAAAATGTAGTCAGATGAATTTAAGCTTTTATCTCTATATTACCATTTACTAGATCTGAGTCCCTGAAAAGTTAGTAGGTCCTTTATGAATGACAGTGTTCTTTATTCTTTTGAAGAAACCAATTACAGATTTATTTTCCTAATATCAGTTTTATGCTTTTACAAGTCCTTTGATTTTTTTTTCCTCCACTACCAATTTCTTAAAGTTTAATTATAGTATTGTCCTGAATTTACTGATGTTTTATCACTTCCTCTAGGACCATCTATGAATGCCATCAAAATGTTGATAATTTATTCCTCTACCAGAGAGAAATTCTTTAGGATCTACTGAAACTTCTGAAGATAACTTTTTTCTTATCTCTATTTATAAGTACCTCAATTCTTAAGTCACTCTTCTCAAAGTAAAGCGAAAGCACCCAGTAAAGACTGTTTCTAGAGGTCAAAGTGAAGAAAAGCTAGATCATCACAATTTTGGCCTTTTTTTCAATTTTTCTCTTCTTGTTTAACTAAGAATTATTTTTTGGTTAAAATGAATCCATTTAAATAAAAATTTAATTTTAAGACTCATTTGGTTTATAGTAGCTTCTTAAATTATCTTTAAACTGAATATATTTTTTGCAGAATATTCAGAAATAGTATTCATGTAAATGACTTCAGTTTATCCTGTAAAAGGTATCTATGAAACAAACAAGAAAATACTTTGGCTAAGTTATCCTGGGAGTAAAGGTAAAACACAAAGATTTGGTAAATTTAAAAGTAAAGGAATTAAAAGAATAGCTGGCATGTATGTCTTTGTTCCTTCCTTTTTTCTTTCTTTCCTTCCTTCCTTAACTATTTAAGAATAGTGTTATAACATCTGCAACTTACTTTCAGTGGATTCGGGATGAAGAAAGAGAAAGGAATATGCAAATGTGGCACACATTAACAATTAGTGAACGTTTGTATTTATTGTAGTACTCTCAGTTTTACTGTGGATTTGACACTTTTCAAGTTACAGTTTTAAAAATATGTGTGTATACCTAGCTTCTAAAATATATCAGGTACTTCCCTAGATACTAGGATAATTCAGTATTGAACAGAAAAATAAAGGCCCTGCCCCCTGGAGCTCATGATCTTTTTCAGGTGTCAGGCATTAGCCAATAGCTACACAGTTTTTAAAATCATTGTTGGTAAGTGTGATGATCATTCATGTCTGATGTTTATATAGGATCTATCTGGATCCCTACTTCTACTGGTCTAGTCTAGCACAGGGAACCTGTAGCCGGGTGATTGTTTAGCTTCAGAATCTTCGTATCAGGACCAAGCCACGGGCCTCAAACCAAGAAAAATAAACTGCCTTATCTGGGCTTTTATCTTTTTTTCCCTCCCATCCATTTTGCCTCCACTCACCTTGCCATCTATGGGATCTATAGTCTACTACTTTTTATCAGCAAAAAATAATTTCAAACTCCACTAGTGATATAAGCATATGATGTAGGGAAACAGTCTCTTGAACTCTGCCAAGTTTTAGATTCTGAATAGAAAATTCTCTTGGAGTCATGTGATTAATGGGATATGAATGGATGCAATGCATACAATTTCACGATCACTTCTGTGAAAGGAAAGTTCTTGCTTCCTCTTTCCTCTTTCCAGAGATTGGATGGGAGGACGGGGGACAGTTGAGAGCCAGCTTTCACTATTTCAGCAATCCTGTGTGTGACCTTGTGGAATAGTCACTCCATCCTAAATCATGCCCCTACTTCTGTACTATTACTGGAGAAGAAAATACAAATTCTCTCTTGTTTGAACGGCCCTGCTTTTAGCTTTCTTTTCTTTCGTTCTTAAGATTTCTTTTTTGTAGTCAGTTTGGCCTATATTCTAACTAATGTACACTTTAACTAAAAATCCAGGAACCATTATTGATTCTTCCTTCTTTGTTCCTCATCTTTTCTTTCTTCGTACAATAGTTGATATCCTCACTGATCCTTGCTTTAACTACTGAAGTAGTCACAAGTAGACTTGGTCTTTGAACCTTCTGACTTTAATCTCTTTCTCACCCTTCATACTTACATCAGCTTTTCATTTCTTCTTCTTCTGGTTTTTTTTTTTAGTTTATTTATTAATTTTGAGAGAGATAAAGGGAGGGAAGAAGGAGAGAGAGAGAAACAGAGAGTGAGAGAGAATCCCAAGCAGGCTCCATGCTGATGCGAGGCTCAAACTCATGAACTCGTGAGATTATGACCTGAGCCAAAATCAAGAGTCACATGCTTAACCAACTGAGCTACCTAGGTGCCCCAGCTTTATCTTTATGCATTTGTATTACTTGTTCTCCTCAAGAACATTCAGATTCTTTTCCTCTTTGTTTTTTTTTTTAAATTTTTTTAAATGTTTTTATTTATTTTTGAGACAGAGAGAGACAGAGCATGAGCAGGGGAGGGGCAGAGAGAGAGGGAGACACAGAATCTGAAGTAGGCTCCAGGCTTCTAGCTGTCAGCACAGAGCCTGACTCGGGGCTCAAACTCACGGACTGTGAGATCATGACCTGAGCTGAAGTTGGATGCTCAACCGACTGAGCCACCCAGGCGCCCCACCCTGTTTGGTTTTTTTTTTAAGTGCTGCAAGTTTTTGGCTTCAGCTTATATGTTATGCCCAAGTGGCTTTGAGAAAGGGCCACCTTCCCCAACTTCTTCACTCATTGAAATGATAAAAATGTCTGAAATTCTAATATGGCTGGCTTAAATTTTATCTATTATGTGAAAATCTTACCCCAGTTCTTCAGACTGAATTCACAATTCTTCTTGTACTATTTAGACAAAACTTTTTTTTTACCTCTTTCAGAGTGTTTTGTTCAGCCAAATATTATAATTTCCTTAATATGTGCCTATCTCTACCACTGGAATATAAATTTCATGAGACTATGCACTATATTTTATTTTTCTGTCTCATTTTCATTGCTATCACCCACGGAAACTTGCATATTTCTCCATACATCAGAGGTAACAAAAAATATTTATTGAGTTTTCTGACTTAAGGAAGGTTAAACTCTCCCAATTCCTTCCTGAATTAGAATGATCCTTGCTGGAAGCCAAGATACTAACAGAGAAGGCTTATAAAGAGAAAGGAAATGAGGTGTGTGTGTGGGGGGGGATTTTATACCCCTTCCCAAATTGGGTGTTTTAGTTTATTTACTTTAAGCAAGACATGATTTCTATTTTCCAAAGGAAGAAATCTTGAATATATTATAAGAAAATGATAAGGTTTTCTGGACATCAAAGAATTCTTACAAAATAACTTTTGGATGAGTTAAGTGTAAAAGAATCAGAAACATACAAATTAAATTTCCCTTGAGAGACTGGGCTTAAAAATAAAGAAGAAACATGTTTAAAATATTACAGAGCTCAAAACTTTGAGAAAAGATTTTAGAAAACAAAATACTGAAGTTTAATAATATGGTAAAATTAAGCCATAATGGCACATTATTCAAATATTTTTACTCTCGACTAACTTCCCCCAAATATAGACCATTTCCTAAATGACAGACTCTTTTAGAATCATGGTTTGACTTAATGGTCTCAATTATCTATCCTCTCGTTTTACCATAAAATGCTAAAAAGAACTTCTATTTAATAAGAGCTTACAATGTGGTAAGTGATTTTCCAAAACTATCTCAATTAATCTGAACAACAATCCGCATTTTCCAGATGTCAGTGTTTTTCTTGATCCTGCAGTCCATGCTATTTCCTGTCCCGTATGCTGTTCCAGCATGGCCACTCCTAACTTGGCAGGTTACCATAGGGGTAAAAGGAACTTGTTATCTACCCTGAAAGTCTCACCGTAACTTTGGGAAAGAGAAGTAATATCTGACTCATTTCTGAATTTTGTTGTAGTATTAACTTCAAATAAATTTTAGGACACTGTGATTTGTTAGCCACTTTGTAATATTAATGATAGCAACCAGTTACAGAGCACGCTTTCTTATATGAGGTGTTGTGCTAAGTATTTTAAATACCAAACCTCAGTTATCACAACTACATAAAGGAGTTAACGTTATTCCCACTTTACAGGTGGAGAAATGAAAACTCTGGAAAGAGTAAGTGAAAAGCTCATAGAAACACAACTACCGGAGGTAGGGATTTAATCCATATCTAATTCAGCATCTTATACTTTTCATTGCAATTTTATATTGTTTTTACTTTGAAAGCTATAAGCCATTAATAATGAAAATATAATGAGTTTCATGCATAACAAATTGGAATAGTATACAAAATTATGAAGAAAAATAATTTTCCCTTGGGGAACTTTGTTCATGCAGGTCAGTAATTTTGTAAGATTAAACCCATATCAAACTATGACTCAGAAATTCTTATAGGTTTGTATATTAGCATTGTGATAAAATGAGCAGGAAATCTGCCAATCTATTGCTTAGTTTTACTCCTTATCCTGACAAATGGAAGCCTTATCTATAGACCGGGAATCTCAGGCAGTATTTAGCTACTTTATCTTGGTTAATCCATACTATGGAAAGAGATCTGTTAAGTAAGCAATAACACAAGACATGATGCACGTTACTCTGTAATGAAGCCATGCTTGAGCTGTTGAGTGATGCATTACCGTCCTACTCCATCAGACACTGTCATTCTTTTAAAGTGGGAGCTCTGAAAAAATAAATAAATAAGAGTGGGAGCTCTGGAATTAGCCACTCATGTCTTGATACCCGCCAGCATAGAGAATAAAGATGATCAGACATAGGGTGAGAACATGAGTTTTTATTCCCCACTCTTTTTCAACTTTTAATGGTTTGAGTTGGCAATATACTCATAGTTCAAAAATCAACATAGTAAAAAAAAAAGTAACCAATAAAAAGTCTCACTTTCTCACCTGCCTTTCCCATCCATGATCTTTATCACCATAACCAGGTAATCCTTTCTGCTAGCTTCTTCAGTCTATCCTTTGGAGATTTTCTGTGTACATGCAAACAGAAACATAAAGTCTGATTTTCTCTTTCTTACATGAGTGGCAGCCTACCATCCACACGGTTTGGTATTTTGCTTTTTCACATAATTTCTTGCCTTAGAGGTCTTTACGAATTTGTTGACAGTTTCATAGTATTCCATCGTTCAGATTAAGTCTACACTTATTTAACCAAAAGTTTCTACATGAGCTAGAAAAACTTCTGTGTAAGAAGAAAGCATATATGAAAGAAAATATAATGCCTACCAAACGTGCTTGCCTCTGTCATCTATCCCATTTGCAGTTAGGGGTCAGGTGCCAGATGATTAAATCGGGCTAAATAAGTATGATTAGTAGGCACATGGGTCATCTCCAGTGAAAAACTCACCTGTGACTCTTGATTCTCTCTCCTAATATGCAGTGAATGAGAAGCTGAATGTCCTTGACATTACGGCTACAAAGATGAGGGCATTTACTAGTTCACATGCTTGAGCAAATTTTGCTGCAAGCTGTCTGCCACACTGCAGTGGACACATGTTGTTTTGTATGATTTGGGACTTATTTTGATGTTGTATGGAATCATGCATCTTGAACGGGAGGAACCTTTGCTAATGTTTAGTGGCTGAGTCCTTAGGTCTCTGTGTCGAAATTTTGAATATATGTGCAGTTTTTTTTTTTCCTGGAGAGTCATTAATAATCATTAGGTTCCTAAAAGTAGTCCAGAACCTGAAATAAATTTAACATTACTAATCTGGCTAAACCTCTTATTACAGACAATAAAAATGAGTGTCAAAGAGATGAGATTATTGCTCAAGAAGTTACGATTGGGTTGCAGATCTCCTTTCTTTCATTTCTGCCCATGGTTTGTCATGGTCCTACCTAGGAGAGTCCAATGGCAGTCTAAGACAGTCCAATGGCAGTCTAGGATAGCCCAGTGGCATTAAACACACAGCTCCAAGTGGAGTCAACTGTTGTTTCTTAACTTCATCAGCATATATATTCTGTTAGTAGCCATGCACGAACTCACAACCTTTCTGTCTCATGTACTTGACTATATATGTTTATAGTCTTGATCATTTCATTTGTTCAAATAGTCAAAACAAAAAGTTAGGAGGTAGGCCTGATCTGTCATTTCACCCTCCCCCTGCCCCACAAAAAAATTCCTACTTCAGCCAATCTACCAAATATTAGTTTTCTCTGTCTTTCTTTCAGAATACATACCCAAACTGATCATTTAGCACCGTGCTCACCGTTGCCTTCACAGAGCAGGTGCCTGTCTTGGACGATGCTGACTACTTCCTTCTGCTTTCCTTACACCCTCTCAACTTTTGTGAGGAAAGCAAAATTATCTTTTAAATCTTAAAAATGATCTTTTAAAAAAAAGTGAATCAGAACCTCTTAATGGCTTCTTACTACACTTAAGAACAAACTCTGTTTTTAAGTGTAGCCTATGTAGGGGAGGAAAACTTTTCCTTCCTTCCCTTTTAACTTCTTTAGCTGGTATAGTAATTAAATTGATATAGGACAAGCTAACAGGAGAAAAACAAAGTTAATTTCATATAATGGGAGCTCATATAAATGTGCGACTTAAAGAAGTGAGCAAAACAGGCAGGTTTTATACCTTTTAAATAAAGAAACAAATTTTTGAAGAATTGATGGGACAAAGAAGTTGGGCTTAAGTTAGCAAATTAATGAAGAAGTAACAAAGTTTGTTTCTCCAGCCTTCTTGGCCTTGAATTCCCTATCTGTGGTGATAAGGATGCATTCTACCCTCTACCTGCAGGGAGGGTATTCATCACAGGGAAATTTATTTCCTGCTTTCCTGAAAGACAGAAGAAAGTCACAATGTTCTTATATCGGCTATTTCTTAAATAACTTTAATTCAAAATAACTAATATGCCAGGGTGGCATATTTGGAGCAGCCTGCCCTGAACCCCATCATTTATAAGGTTCTTCCCAGTGGACCCCCAGCTCTCTGACTAGCCTCATCTATTGAAAAATGCTTCACAGGGATATTTGTAAGACTAAATATTACTTATTTGGGTGTCTGCTCAAAGTTCATCTACAGTGGGTGTCTAGGTGGCTCAGTCGGTTAAGCGTCCAACTTTGGCTTGGGTCATGATCTCAGGGTTCGTGGGTTCGAGCCCCATGTCAGGCTCTGTGCTGACAGCTCAGAACCAGGAGCCTGCTTCAGATTCTCTGTCTCCCTCTCTCTCTGCCCTTCCCCCACTCATACTCATCTCTCTCTCTCAAAATTAAAATAAACATTAAAAAAAATTTTTTTTTAAAAAGGTCATCTTCAGGAGAGGCCCTCCCTGACCACTTGGAGAAAACACTCCTTTCCTCTACCACTCTCTATGCACTTTATTTTTTTTTTCTTTATAGACATTAACATTTGATTTTAAAAATATGCTTATTTATTTTAGTGTATCTTATTCCATCTACAGTGTAGACTCCATGAAGTTGGGGATCTTGTCTTTTTTGCTCAAAAGTGAATCACAGTACCTAGAACACTAGTTGGTGCCTATTAGTGCTTAATGTTAATTAAATCAGTCAATCATTGTTCATTCTCCAAATTCCCTTCATTTTTCTTCTGTCATTTGACACTGCCCATCTTTCAGGGGTTTAGACTTCTATGATTCAGCTACCTCCTGTCTCTCCTGATCGATTTTTTTCCTAACCCTTATGGCAGCAGCAGCTACAAAATAGACCTTTTGATCTTGATGGGAAAGATAGCATCCTGTGAGAAAACACTCTGCCCTAGGATTTTGAAGACTCACCCTATACCTGCTTTTGATTCTAGTATTGTTGGGGTATGACCTTGGATAACTCTTTGAATATCTCTGAATCTGTTTTGTAATCTGTGAAATAAGAATGATAAAAAATTATTACAATGAGGATATGTTCCCTTGAAGCTGCCTCCCCAAATGTTGTATTTCATTTAATACGCACAAATTAGAGGACATAATTCATGTTTATATATACCCAAAAATATAATGCCAATGTACAAGCACATTGTTGTTGTTATTATTATTATTATGTTGTTGTTGTTGTTGTTATTGTAGGAAGCTCTAATTCACCTCCCTGATTGAATTTTCTGAGTGTTTTCTATCAGCACTAGTAATAGTGTCAATAAGGAAACCTAGGAATCAGCCCTTTCAGTTTAATGGCATTTGTTTCAAGAATATTATAAGGATGTTATGAGGCCTCTTATAAAGTTAAAAACATTATTGCTTGTTCTATAACCACATTTTCTATAAATTAAGGGTCTTCTTTTTTACTATAGAAAGTGTTATACCATTTAGCATGAATGGAATTTCATGGAGCCAAAATTTTAAGTCTTTCATCAATTTGTCACCAACTGGTATTAGCAGATAGTTTCCCTAGTTGTAAAAAACCTTTCTTCCGTTAATTGGCTGGTGCCTACAAAGAAATGTCTGATTTTAATGTATATGTATATATATAAGCTCTGTTTCACCTGAGCCAATTCTGTAATAACCCTCAACTTCATCAGATCAATGTCTGTTATCTAAGTGTATGGATCATGCTTCTACAACAGGCTGCAAAAGAACCTCTTCAAATGCATCTTGCACAACTAAGTAGTGAGAACTTACTAATGCACTCTGAGTCACATACTGTGTAAGAGCAGTAAATTGTTTCCTTGGTGGTTTTGACAACATTGCCTCTGAACATAATTGAATGTCATACGTTTATATGTTTGCAAATAAGGTCCCAGTGACATTACCCCTGGGAATGTGTACACTTGGTCGTCCGTTTATGACAGAGGAGCCAGACATATGGCCTGTGGCCTCGATTTGGCCCCAGAGCTGTTGCCAAATCCTCCTACCAGTTTTCAGCCAGTCTGCCCCATCACTGTGCATCAGCTCTGTCAGAAGTAGTGCTTCCCATCAATAAATGAGCAGAAATGCAGCTTCCTCAACTGCCACCTCGCGGGGCCTCCTGGCTCTGAGATGGCAAGAGTCCTTGATATGTGCAAGAGAATGTCACATGTTACGCAAATGAAAGAAAAATGATAAGAGAAGGAAAAAGAAATGTTACAATGAAACATGAAAACAGATCTAGAAAAGAGGCAGAAAAAAGAAAAGACCCTGCTTCATGGAAGTCGGGAGAGGTAGACTTTAATGCCTACACTGCTCTAAAGCCTTCATGGGATAGTGGACAAACCTCTTTCACCTCATTGGCCTTAATTTCCTCTCCTGTAAAGCAAGAGAGCTGGACTAGTTTTTCAACTTTTTTTTTCACCATGAAATATTTTAATTATCTGGGTCAGATCTCATATTTTAAAAAATTTTGTTTATTAAGCAAACTATATTTATCATTTCCCCCAATTATTAAATAAATGTACAGCTGCAAATCAGAGTTTCTGACCGGCATGATCTTTGACACATTGGGTTGGTATCATTTCAGGAAAAAAAAAAAAAAGAAAAAGAAACGTGTCATTTGACTCTCTATACGTAGAAAGCCTTGAAGTATGGAAAATACCTTAGAACTATAAATAATGTTCCATGGATTTTTGCTCTTCATGTGAACATATTTTTTTTAGGATTTTCTTTCAATAAATATTTGATAAACACTGTGCTAGGCGCTGGCATTGTTAGGTACTGAATAACACAAACTATTCTTGATAAACTTCCCAAGTGGTAGAGAACACGAAGAAAAGTCTAATTCAGCAAAATAGAAAGTGTAATAATAGAGCTATAATCAAATATGGGATCAAGAGAAGGTCTATCACTCAGTAGCCTCATTGAAGGAAAACAAACAAACAAAGAACAAGGACAACAAAACCCTATTTGTGGAGACTTGCTTAACATGAGGGGCCTTCTGTTCATATTGCTCACCCAAAGTGTGATGTGTGGGACCAACGCCCTGGGAGATGCTCTCAAAGACAGTGTGGATTCTTAAAAACATAATTTTGATCGGCAAACAATATTTTCTATCTCCTTCTAAAAGATTTATAATGCATATGTGCATATTAAAGACTCTAGGAAGCCCCTAATGTAAAGAAACATATTTAACTTGGTTTGATATCGATTTTTTTTTTCAAATATTTGACCAAGGAATCTACTTTTGCAGAATACAAAATAATGAACCATAGGTTAAGGTACTCTAAATATAGCTCTTTTTGTATGTATGTGTACATGTGGTGGGAACACTTAAGATCTACCCTCTTAGATAATTTTAAGTATATAATAAAGTATCATTAACTATAGTCACCATGCTGTACATTGGATTTCCAGAATCATTCATCTTATGTAGCTGAAACTTTGTTCCTTTGACCGACATTTCCAGATTTCCCTCTCTCTCCTACTTAAATAGAGGTCTTGGAATAAGCAAGATATCGAACCATGTTTCTTGATCACATTACTTGGTGGCCCATTGCCAGCCTCCTCCTACAAGCCCTCAAGACCTGTAAGATTGGTGTTACTGAGCTACACTTTAGCAGTCTCCTATACATTTAAAAAGAGGGGTGCCTGGGTGGCTCAGTCAGTTTAGCCTCTGACTCTTGATTTTGGTACAGGTCACGATATCATGGTTGGTGAGATCGAGACCTGGGTCAGGCTCTGCAATGAAGGTACAGGGCCTGCTTGGGATTCTCCTTCTCTGCCCATCCCCTGCTCGTTCTCTCTCTCTCTCTCTTTCTCAAAATATATAAATAAACATTAAAAAAACATTTAAAAAGAAAAAGATCTGCAAAATGCACTGAAGTTTCTATAAAGATATTGTTAAAGTTGCTGTTCACACATCACTCAGTAGAAATTCAGGATAGTATCTTTTTTTCAGGTACTGATCCTAGGAGTAGTGTGTATCTCCTGAATAAGTAGTTTGTTTTTAATCATGTTGACACCATGATTTAACTGGTCATTGTTGACAGAAAAGACAAGAGTAAAATTTATGACCTGAGTTTATAAAGTGTAGAGAATTTTATATGCATATTTGGGTATTAATTTCACTCTTGATTTCATCTTGCTTTTCCTGTATTATTTTTTCTTTGCCCTAATTTTTTAATTTTTAAATTTATGAGCACCATAAATTTTATAAAAATTAAAATTTAAAATGAGTAAATTTCAGTATAGAAATTCAAACAATTTAAAATTAATTAAAAATTCCATGTTCACCCTTCTCTTTTTACCTTATCAAATCTCTAGTCTGCCTAACTGTATTCATGGTTACAAACCACTTTTGTGTTTCTTTCTAGATCTATTTATACATAGAGAAAAATATAAATGTATAATTTTAATGTGTTAACAGGATTTTAGTATATGTTTTATTTTATTTTTAAAATTTGTATGTCTGGGAACTTTACCACCCACCTTTTTAAATGATGTTATGTTCATGTAATAAATAAAACCTCCTTTAACCATTCCTCTATTGATATTTTCCCATTTTTTTCCTATTAAAACAAGGGTACACCCAATGTCCTTATACATATATTTTTAGTGAAATATACATTTTTTCAGTAATAAGTATTAATTGATGGAAACTATCAAGCTGATAATTTTAGGGTTTTTTTGTTTCATTTTCTTTCCTTTTTCTTCTTATTTTTTGTGATTCATCAGTGAGCAAGAGAGTCAAAGATTCTTGCCCTTCTGCAGCTTAAAATTTAATGGTGGAGACAGCTAATTAAAAAATATAAATAAAAAAAAGTAAGTTATACAGTGTGTTACAAAGTGACCAATCTTACAGAAAAAGGAAAGCAGAGCAGGATAAGTAGTGTAGAAGTATAAGGAGTGGGAGTATGGATTCTAAATAAAATGATTAGGGTAGAGCTCATTGAAAAAGTGACACTTGGACAAAGACATGAATGAGTGGGGAAGCTAACCATTGGTAAGTGATCACTTCTAGCATGGGGATAACAAGTAGGAAAGCCCTCATGAGGGAAGGAAACAGACATATGGAAGGAAGAACAATAAACTGTCATGGGTGGTGCAGAGTGGTAAATGAGGAGAGCACTAGGCAAGATGGTCAAAGTGTTTTTTGGGAAGAAAAGGGTGTATATTGCATAAGACCTTGTAGGACATGTGACCACTTGAGAGTTTACTTCGAGTGGGATGGGGATCCAAGGAGGGTGTTGGAAGAGGAGGCATATGACCTGACTTCTTTTTAATAAGGTTTTCTCTGACCGTTATGGTGAGAATAGATCATTCTGGGGACAAGGAGTGGGTGGATGCAGAGAAACCAGTGAGGAGGCCCTTACAATAACTTGGGAAGAAATAATGGAGTCCAGACCAGAGCAGTGGAAATAAAAGAGGGAAAATGTGGTCAGATTGGAGGACAACTAATAGACTATTTGTATGCTGATGTACAATGATCCAGTAGAGATGGGAGAAATGATGTTGCAAGAGAGAAGGGGTATTGCTGGAAAATTTGGGGGTAGATAGGAGCTGCTGGAATCTAGAATACATGTGGAAGAATTGGCTTTAGATTGTGGTACAGGTAATTCTCCTCTGGCAACAAGATGAGCAGCAGAGAATGTGGGTTCATATATGGTAAGTGGGTAGATGTGTTGGTGGGAATCTATGATAGTCTCTTTATCATTTAAGTTTTCTTCATGAAATTGTATATACAGTCATCAGCTCAGAGTGAAGATAGGGGAGGAGGTGTTGTAAATATACAGGAAGAGCAAATGTGAAAATTGAAATAGAGAGTGGAAAAATTAAGGGAATTGGAAATTTCATTATTGCCTGACTAGCATTAAGAGATCCCATTAGATTTGTGGTTATGATTTTAAATTTGAGATGAGTAAGTATGGTTGTATATTTTTCTCTATACATTTACCTGCAGAGTTGTAGGCATAGAGAATGGTGATCTGGATTTAACCAAACAAGTTTTGTCTTGTGGTCTTGCCAAACAAGTAAAAATAATGAAACTCAGGCAGGCAGTTAAGGGTGTAGATCAGGAAGTGATTATAAGGATTACCCATAGAATTTAAGTTCGATAAGGGGAAGGATGAAAACATCAAAGGGATAAGGGGCAGTAAAAAGTTAGTTGAATCAATTGATTAGATTTTCCAGTGGAATCAGAGCTTTTGGTGTTTGGAACTAGAGAAAACAAATTAGAAAGATGGTGATCAGCGTGGCACCTGGACTGGCTCAGTTAGTGGAGCATGCCAACTCTTGATCTCAAGGTTGTGAGTTCAAGCCCCACGTTGGGCATGGAGATTACTTAAAAAAAAAAAAAGAAAAAGAAAGATGGTGATCAGAGAGGGACACATGTAACAGAAATTGTGGAGGGGTTGTAGTTTTTGATAATGAACATGACAGGGTACTTAAAGCAGGTAGAGGACTAGATCATTGGAAGATGGAATTCAAGGATCAGAGAATTTAAGGTGTCAGAATGACCTACCTGAAATATTGAAATTGTAATTGAAACAAGGCTTGGGTAAAAGAGAAAAGAAGCCAGGATCTCAAAGTCAAGAACCAAATCAGATAGGTCTAGGAATGTAAGGCAAAGTAACAATGAGGGATACTAAATGATAGCACTAGATGACATGAGGTTCAAAAATAGGAAATTTGGGGGAAGAGGACAAAGAGACTGCTTTGAAAGGAGTAACGAGGAAGAATAAAATGCACCTACTCCAACTCCAGCTCCAATAAGAGAAAGGTTGTAGGAGTAAAAGAGCCATCATCTGACAGATTTGCAGGGAAACCAGAACCTTTGGGAGAGAGCCACGTTTTCATTAGACAAAGAGAGCAAATTAAACAATAGAAAAGTGGTTGTAGATGTAAGGAATTTTTCTAAGGATCAACTGTGAATTCCAGAGAACACAATGGAAGACTATCTGAAGATGGAAAGGTATAGAGGGGTATGACTGTGGGGTGTACAGAGCATTATGGGGATTTGGGTTTGGGAAGTGAGAGATGCCTTGGAAACTATGTAAAGATAAAATATAGAAGAAATTAATTCTGGCGGATTCTAGGCACATGATGGTAACACGTCTGTAAGCATGGTTAGTAGGGAGTATGGATATTTGATGCTCTTTCTTGACCCCAGTCAGTGGAAGCAAGGAAGCCTAGGGATTTGCTCACTCAATTAACAAATATTCATTGAATACCTACTACATAACATACATTGTTATAGATGCTAAGGATTCAGCTCTGACCAAAGCACAGTCTTTACCTTATGAAACTTACATTCAAATAAAGGCAACAGAGAACAAATAAACAACTAGATAACATTAATATCAGTTACTAATGAGAGTTGTAAATGAAAATGAACCAGAAGAGGGAGATAAAGAATAACAAGGGTATTATTTTACACAGGGTATTTAGGGAAGACATCATAGAGAAAGTCATAGTTGAATAAAGTACCTGAATGAAATGAAGTGAATTTTGCAAGTATCTGAAGGAACAGAATTCTAGATAAAGTAATAGCAAATATAAAGACCCTGAGAAAATAAAGCATCGTGTGTGCTTAAATGACAGCAAGTAAGATAGCATAAGAGAGAGAGGAGAAGAATAATAGGAAGTTACATGAGGTTAGAGCAGTAGCTAGGATTCTGATTCAAATGTATGAAGTGTGTGTGTGTGTGTGTGTGTGTGTGTGTGTGTGTGTGTGTGTATGAGCCACACAAAAGATATATCCATTTCCAGGAAGTTTTAATAGACTCTGTATGTCCTTCAATAATATTCCAGTTTACACTGTCATTAAAAATAAGATTGGCCACTTTTATAACCCTTGCTAAAATAAAATTAATATTGATCTTTATAAATTTACCTCATTTAAGGGGCAGTATTATCAGAGGTTATTTAAATACATATTTTAAATGTTTATTGGATATTTGCAAATTATTTGATTATTTTTGCTCGTTATTTTATTAATTTACTTTTAAATTGTATTTACTTGTAGGAGCTCTTTTTTGATGTGGGTTTTGAATCCTTATCTATTATATATGGTGTAAATATACTCTTCTGGTTTGTCACGTGCATTATAGTTTTGTTTGTGTTGACTTTTAGTATAAAAACAGTTAAAATTTATATGTCACTAATTGCATTAATCTTTCCTTTCATAGTTTCTTAATTTTGTAAATACTTGTGTTTCACATGTGTTTATAATTTTTATTTAAGTCACAATCCATGGTGTTTTCTCTCATTATACCACACGTAAATTTTGTATACCCTCCAAATTACTTTGGGAATGAGGCGTGGAAATGAGTCAATGGTAGCAGCAAACTTGTAGACATTGCTTACAATGTGTCAGGTACTATTCTGTTTTTCACATATATTAATTGATTGAATGCTAATAACAACCTTATGAAGTAGGTACTATAATAGGCCTTATTTTACATATAAGGGAACAAATATATATATTCAGTAATTTTCCCCAGGTGAAAACACTTGGTTAATACTCTAGAGAGAGTTCAAACCCAGAAAGTCTGGCTCACAAGTCACTATGCTATATGCTGCTCTCTAGTGAGCACTTAAATCATGCCTTCTAAAGTCTGGAGGTTACAATGTTGGACTTCATATTTCAACTGAGTGTTGAGAAATAAGTAGAATTTTGACAAAAGGAATTGGAAAGAACACCCTGTGCAGTAGTACAGCACTGTAAGTTGGTGATATTTTCTGGATTTGGAGAAAAGTTCATGTTACAGGTATATCAGACACATGGAGTGGAGTATGGGAGTTGAGATGAGAAAGGAGAATTTTCATGAAAGAGTTTAGGTACCATTCCAAAGGTCAGGATTTTACTCTGAATGAGGTCACAGTTTGGTGGTTGTTGCAGTAGAATGTAGAAGTTATAAGCAGCCTCCAATTCTATCAATATCTAGCTCTCTGAAATTGGGCAAGATACCAGTCTTGCCTAATCCTTGGTAGACTCATCTCTTAAGGGAGAATAAAAACTGCAGTTACTTTAAAATTTTAAATAAATGATGAATGTTCAGGATTTAGCCTAAAGTCTGGCAAGTATTGCACATGTAGTACTCTCAACTCTTATCATTTCTAGTTGAAGCAAACATTGATGAGAGATGGTGGGCAATCCAATAAAAAAGAAAATGCAAATGACTTTTAAGTGGTAGCAGGAATAGCTTTTGGTAACCATTTGGGTTCAGAGAATGAGAAAAGAAGAGCAAATAAGGATGACCCTGATAATTTGAGGTTTGGAGACCAGGTATTTGGAGATACAAGCTGAGGTCAAAATGAAGGAGGAGGAGGAGGAGATTTAAGGGCAAAGTGCTCAATTTATTTTTGGAAATATTAAAGTGAGATACCTGGAATTTGTCTGTGTTCTGATCATGTCTATGTTAAGAAAAGATATAGTAAAATCAGTTTATAAAACATCGTGTGTACTGAAAATCTCTATTAATCAATATCTCTGTTTTACCAGTGCAATAAAAAATTATAAAGTACCCAATGTGGAGTTTGAGAAACTGTAATAGCTTAAAGTGCCTTCTGAATCACCAAAGATTAAATTATGTACAGTATAATTTTATTGTTCAGTATATGATATTGCATTCTAATTACATAAAAGTGAGAAAACCTCAAATGCTATGGGCACAGAAAAAATGCATTCCAGTTTCTGGGACAATCTCAATTTTAAATTTGTTTGTTTATTTTATAAGCTGTTTGTTTAAAATAAATAAATTAATAAAGCATTTATTGAGGTCATCCATTGAATGTCAAGTACTTCTGTCTAGAACATAGTCCACAATATACAGAACAGGTGATAGCATGAAATGAAACTGAATTGATGAGCAAGATAGCATCCTTAAGGCATATTGTAGCAATAGGTCCCCCAAAACAAAGGCACTGTTCTGTGTATGACTCTAAAAACTCTCTAGTTTATTATGCAAAAATGCCCCACACTTGTGCTATACTAGAACAAATTAAATTTATTATGCTGTTATGTTTCCATTTTTATTATATCTGAATGCTGATACAGTGTTTTCAGAATGCCAGATTAGGGTTTTCAAATTAGAGTTTAAAAACCTTCTTCCAACCTGAGGAAATTAATTTTATGAGCGACTTAAGCATCTACACTCTAAAAAGACACCTGCTTTCTCCTGGTAAATATATGACTTTAAGATAATTTAAAGAGCCTTTGAAAAGTTTAAAAAAATCAGCAAAATCTAATAAAAATAGACAAGATGCTCAGGGGATTCAAAGTAGGTTAAGATATCAAAATATAAATGCCATTTGAAAGGGATTCTTGCACTAAATTTAGGATTTTAGCATTTTGACACTGATAAATCTTGCTGCAGGGTTCCTAAATCTGATGAGAACACCTGTTAGTGACGCACAAATGCCTGAATTAAAATGTAGTTTTGATATTTCAGTTATTAGATTAAAATCAGAAACCTTTAAACACACAGTAATTTATGTAGGATTCTTTTTGTGAGGGGCTTTTAAAGCATAGATTGACTCAGTTTGATTCTGGAAAGTTTCTAAATTGAAGACTTTAAGTGAATGTGCTTTGGCCATATGATGCAATTTTATTCCGTATCAAATGGAGAAGTCAAAAAGTAGAGTATGATATCATGCTGTTAAGACATAATGAGAAGATTTAAAAATTCTTTTAAATAAACTCTTAAATGGAAATGTTCATAGAGGATAAAAATATTCAGGTGGTGTGGTTTGACCTTTAGAGTCACATAAGAAAGATGAGTCCAATTCATTATTCATCTAGGTATTGCCTATTATAAAATAATAGACTTCAAGTGCTTTATATATAACCATTAGAAAGATCTGTGCATAACCCAGCCTCCATTATGTAACCAAGTAATGCAAAAAATACCTGTAAGTTAAGTGACCCCATGAGAAGCAACACTACTATAAAGCAATTTTTAATTGACTTAGAAACAAAAGTATTATAAGAATAGTTTTGTAACTTAAATAGAAAGAATAGAAAAATCTCTCTCCAAATCTTTGCTTCAGTATTATTCAGAGTGTTGTGTATGGATATAACCCTTGCTTTCAGTAAAATTTTTTTCGAAACATTGTCTTATATTAGATAGAGCATGCTATACCTGTATAAATAAATAATGTGAAAATAAATTTACCAACCTAAGTCTTGGAAAATGTTATCAAAATTAAACTTCTATTTTTAATTCCTTCTGAGATATATGCCTGAAAAATTTAGTAGAGATGGTGGGGGGCAGGCAGGGAGAAAACTTATAAGTCAAATAATTTTATTTGCAATTGAACTTTCAGAAATTGATAAAGCAGTGCACAGACTTATGTTAGATATATTGAAGTTTCAAATGTAAGTGTTTTCCTACTATGATGCACATGTTGGCCAGTAGGACATAGCATTGATAAGTGACTTGGCAGGCTCTCTTAAATGATAACTAGACAAAGAGACAGAAATGAGCTAAATTATTGGAGTAAATATCTTTATATTGAATTATAAATCACTGATTTGTAGAACAGACTTCTTATGATCATGAATGTAAATTAAAAATAGATCAGCAAAGAATGAGTAAAAATGGTCAGTTTTCAAATACTTTTCACGGCTTTTTAAGCCTGACTTATTTCTCTGGCTCAAAAGGAGAAAACATATTGGCATTTGTGTTTAAAAAACCCTTGGACAGTAAAGTGCTAAAGATTGCCAAACCAACTGAAAGTGGCTTTCTTGTAACTCTGGTATGCTCTGCTCTGCACCCAGTTCTTTAGCATGGCATGTCCACCTTTTCCACAAATGTTTTTCTTAATTCTGGAGAATTTCTTTTACTGATAGGCATATAATTTTAAATTTTATAGTAAGGAGAAAATAATAAACTGGATTAACATTATATATTTTCTCTGGAATACTATGTAACAGTGAAGCTCTGTCCTTCCACATAAATGAAACTCAAAAGGAGCCAACTAAATCATTGATGGGCAGGCAGTGCCTCCATGTGATGTTTCAAATTCATCATGGCTCCACTTTGCATGAAAGTCCTCTTTGTAGTGCGAAAGCCAGTTTGGCAGTTGTTATCTAATGAAGAGAGGACACTTTGAAAGTCAAATGAAATTTTAGGACCACCTGTATGTCAGTGAGGTATTTGTTACTATAAATTGTTATGGGCAGATAAACAAATGGCAATTTTAATTTAGAGTAAGAATAAGTTGGAGAAAGGTTAAGGGACTGTGCCGTATGTTTTCGAGTGAATTCTTCATATAGTTCTATGATAATGTATATAGATTTAAAATTAGGTCAGGAAGGGGCGCCTGGGTAGCTCAGTTGGTTGAGCGTCCAACTTCAGCTCAGGTTATGCTCTCACAGCTTGTGGGTTCGAGCCCTGCATCAGGCTTTGTGCTGATGGCTCAGAGCCTGGAGCCTGCTTCAGATTCTGTGTCTCCCTCTGTCTCTGCCCTTCCCCCACTCA
This sequence comes from Leopardus geoffroyi, assembly GCF_018350155.1. Lineage (NCBI taxonomy): Eukaryota > Metazoa > Chordata > Mammalia > Carnivora > Felidae > Leopardus > Leopardus geoffroyi. The sequence continues at coordinate 70,001,983 of NC_059328.1, forward strand.
CGCTCTGTCTTCCCTTGTCTCAAAAATAAATAAACATTACAAAAATGAAAAATAAAATAAAATTAGGTCAGAAAGACATGAGAAAAAATAGTCAATTTTCAATTATTTTTCACAGAGCTTTCTAGTTTACATCTAAGGATATATTCTGCTGCAATGGTTTTGTAAACGTAGATTATTATTTTTTTTGTCTCCATTAAAGGATGGAAAAGGAAACAATTTGTTTTGCAATGGCCCAGTTTCATAAGGGTGGTACAGACTTTCGGAAATATTTTAATTTTAGTTACATTGATCCAGGTTAATTTGGAAACAATTATAAAGCATATACAAATTACAAGTCATAAAATGTATACTGTAAAGATTTGAAGAGTTATAAGAACCCAAAAGATTCAAGCTCCATTTACTAAGAATAAAATGCTGATAACCATGAGTTGCAGTTGTGGTTTGGATGTACTCAGAAAAGTTAACTACATAAAAAATGTCACCTTCTTATTCAGCATATTAGCTCCCTGGGTGTCTTCAAGACATATCCGCTGGCTTTTCTTTCAAAATTTACACTTCCCTTAGCTATGCTACGATATTACAGCTATGGAAGAGTGAGCTGGCTTCCATTCTGCCTCATGCATCATCAACCAAACTGTCAGTAAAGTGCTAATTGCAGAAACTTTATTACTTGAGGTGATATTGAACCAGAGAGAACACAGCTTGATTTTTCATATTCCAAACTTTGCAATGTGAGCAATTAGGAAAAAAAAAACTTTTTTTTTGTTTCAATTTGTAAGCTAAGCAAAATTGAAATGGATGTCACTGACAGTAAAACAGAAACTTAAAATATTGTCCTTCTAGGTGACTTTATAACTTAGTATAAAAATATCCTGTTAACCCCTTCTTATCAAAATGCATATTTTGTACCTTAACAGCACTTGCAATTTTACAACATAATTGGATACCTTTAATTGGAGAAAGAGAGAACTCTACCTTATTTTATGATTCTGTCATTCAAGTATTTTTGCAGAAGAAGTATACTTCAAAGATGAGCTTTATATATACTTTCCAAATTTATATAATATATTTCCTATGGGATCTAAAATATTTAAAGCACTCTTTAAACATTATTTGATAAAATGGGTTTGGAGGTAGCACAAGGAATTTCATCTAGAAATACAAAAATAGATGAAGGTGGTGTAATGGAAATTTTATTGGAATAGATGCATGGCAAGTCAGCTGGGACCATTTCCAGGGTGAATTGTGTAGGGGATGATCAGGAAAATCAGCAAATATAATTCCATGTGAAGTCCTTGGGGAGATTTAATGTTCATTAAAACATATGAAAGGAACCTCTAAATCAGATTTAAGGGTCTACAGAAAAGGAAACAAACCTATGTTATATTCTTAAGAAGAAAGAATTAAGGACATGAAGGTGGAAAGGACAGGAAAAAGGAAATGTTTCATCCCAAGAAACAACTGAAGATGGTATGGCCCTGGACTTTTTTTTTTAATTGTGACCATTTGGAGAGTCTGAAAGTTCAATAGAACTAAAGCCTGGAAATTAAATGGGTGATATGGATTAGAGGGACACTAGCCTGTGAAACAAGCCATGGAGGATCTTGAAAGGGCTCACATGCTAAAGAATTTCAAATTTGTTGGAAGGGCAATGGGAAGTCATGTAGGGTTTTGCATAGGAATTTAACATCATCAGATTTGTATTTTTGAAAGGTCAGTCTTGCTGCAGTCTGGAGAATTGCCTGGAGCTAGACAAGACTGAAAATAGGGAAACCACTTAAAAATCTGTTGCAGCAATCCACATAGGTTATGATCCAGGGCTCAGCTGGAATAGTAGCAGGAAGAAGGGAAAGATGGATTTGAAAGATACTTAGGAGACAGAATCAGCTGAGTAAAGGACTTGCTGTGTGAAGTGGAGGAGAGGGAATATTTAGGGATGGTGCTTAGTTTCTGACCAGGACAACAGAATGAATAGTGGTGCCATTTGTTGGGACGTAGGAAGAGGAGTGAGTCTTGGTGGTAGAGATGATTTCAGTTGCGAACCTGTTGAGTTAACGTTTTCTATGACATATACATGTATTTAATGCAGATGGAAACAGCGGAACATGGAATGCAGGCCGGATGGGAAGAAAGTGAAAATAGGAAGGTAGTGATAGGGAGAAAGGAAAGGGGTTGGGTTCTGGAAATTTCACTCAGTTACATGGACAAGTGTGGGCAGGGAGAGTAACTGCAAGAGATCTGGATGGGTAGGAGGTTGTGCTCAGAGTGAGGTATTTGTTTATGAATCCAACAGTGGACAAATCATGGTGGTGACAGGTGCATGGGTGGCTGTGGGCCAAAGTGTAGTTGGGGTGAGTGTCCTTGGAAAAGAGGTGCTAGCAGCTCAAGTCAGTGTTGCAGTTCCATTTTCCCAGTGTTCATGTTGAGATCTCACTTGGAACTCAGATGCTGTTGGGGTACAGAGTATATTTATATTAATATCTGTATCCCGGTATTTGTGTTTATATACACAGGGAGTTGTATATAGAAGACTTTGGCTGGTAGTCTTGCTACAAGTAACCATAGAGAGAATTGTGTTCTTACTGAAAACAGGAATGATGGCCTTTCTACAATAAGTGAGCAACGAGATGCAAGCTTGAAACAGAGACATGAACTTAATTTATAATTAATTTAATTAACGTATTCACCCCACTATTGGGTTGAGTTCAGTTTGATAAAATTTAGTGCAAATATGCTGGCATACATAAAATGTGTACATAGACAGGTGTTTGAAAAGCTGAGGGAAAAGACTGATCATTGGGGGTTAAAGGTTTAGGAAACCTTATAGAAGAGATGAAACTTGATCTGAACTTTAGAATATGGCTTAAAATTTAAACTAAAGAACCTACATTATTTACTATTTAAACATTAAATAGGCTTGGGTTCAATCCTAAGCTGTAAGCTCTTGGTAAAATTGTTTAGTGTTTCAAAACATAAATGTTTTCAACTGTAAGGTAAGAATATTAATATTATGACTTACAAAAGGTAACTAATTTAAAAGCTTTTTCCCTATAATAATTGATTAAAGTGAAAGCACTAACAATTTTAATTATCAAAAGGACAAAAATTACAGAATATAGAGGTTATACAGAGAAAGAATTGCTGTGTTTAAAAATTGAACACACTTTCTGTTGCCAAAGAATTTTTTAAATAGAGTAAAAAAGGTAATTACTGTATCCCCACTAGTAGGCAAATGATATCATCAGAACATACTAAATAATGTTGATTAATGAATTTTCCCCCCATTTCTCAGTACACAGAGGATTGTGCTTACTTGCCCACTTGAAGCTAGGTATAGATATTCGATTAATTCTGAATAATAAAATGCAAGTGGAGGTGTCTTCTAGAAAAAAGCATTTATTTGTGCTCTATTATTCAATTCTCTTCTCTCCTGCCATGGCAAACCTTTATGACTGATGCTGAGATGGGATTGTCAAAAAATGTTAGAACATTTATTAACCTGGTGATTTGAGACAAAGAACTCTGACCCAGCTGCATTAAATATGAACAAAAACCAAGATTTGGAGGTTGTTTGTTACTGCGGCATAATTTAAACTATACTAACTGATGTAGGATATGAAGTTGTCAGTCACAAATGAGATTATAATCTATTGAAAGAGAGGAAGTTCATCTTTTATCTAGGCCTGGGCAAATAAGGTAAATCAAGAAGAAAATAGTGGCCTGAACAATGAGAACCCTTTTTCTGGATTGCTTCCATTAGTGCTTTGTCCCTGAAGTGAGAAGTACCTTGCCAGTAAGGAACTGTCTTTTAAAATTCTTGTTTTTGTTTTTGATATTAGACAATGCCCCTAGCCACCCAGAACCCTGTGAGTTTAACAACAATGGTGTTGAAGTGGTTTGTTTGCACCTAAACACAATGCCTCTAATTCAGCCTCTAGATTAGGGTATTATAAGGACATTTCAGGCTCAATACACATGGTAGTCTATGGAAAGAATTATTAGTGTTGTGGAAGAGAACCCAAATAGAACGTTATGAAAGTCTAGAAGGATTACATACCATTGAAGATGCCATTCTTGTTATAGAAAAAGCCCTGAAAAGCTGAAATAATATATTCCTGCTGGAGAAGAAGGAGAAGGACAAAGAGAAGGAGGAGGAGGAAGAGGAGAAGGAGAAGCAGAAGTAGAAGTTAGTAAAAACACAGATAAATAAAGAAGAAAACAGTAAAGTTGAGATATACAATAAATGGTGACATAGTTTTCTCTTTCTAATAAATATATAGATAATATACATGATATTACACATATTAAATAGTTTATCATCTAAGCTTTTAATTCTAAGCTTTTAATTTTACACCACAAAACATTCTCTGGGTTTCATATAACCTTCCCTCTAGGAGCTAATGGTCTGAGACCAGCAAAGTAGTATAAAAATAAACATAAAGCAAATAAAATAAATTCTGTTAAATGTATCAGCATCCTAGGTATGTGAAAGGCATGATGAAAGGCAAGAAAGCCACGTGATTATATGGACCAAATGCTTTATAAATAAGAGAGAAAAAGGGTATTCATGCAGAAAGTACTAGGATATGGACAGTGAATTACAGTAGAGGGCCAGGAAAACAGAAGAAATTTGTGGTAGAAATAGGTTGAGCTTTGAAATAATATGTCTTAGGTTAGACCATGGACAAGATGACAGAAATGAGTCTTTTAGAACATGAATTCTAGGTGGTGAGGAATGTGTCCTTAATGTCCAATAATACCCAACCATTTCAGTAGAAGTAGATCTCTCAGATTTAACAAGAGATGTTACTGAAAATTCTTTGTGCTTCTCAGAGCTGAAAGGCCTCTAGATAACTATAAATTTAGGAAGGTGATGAAGGAAATGGCATGAAAGTTGTTCATTCTCCACCCTATAGCAGAAGGATATTTTTGAAATGCTGATCTGCTTGTATAATCCCCACTTGCTGTTTAAGACCCTTCAGTAGCTTTCCATTTCTCCTAAGTGTATGACCTTTCATTAAAGAACCTCATGATAGAGGGGTAAAATGACCTAAGGTTGTAAGTAATATGAACTCTATCCACCTCTCCAAGCCTTCTCTCACCTTACCTTCTACCGCAGAGCCATCACCACGGACTTCTTTCAATTTCTTGATTAGCCATGCTCCCTCCCACCATGAGGATTTTGCATATGCAATTATCTCTACCAAGAATGTTTTTTCTTCCCGTTAGTCAAGTTTACCTCTATTCATCTCTCACCTAAATCTTGTATACTATTTTTTAGGGAAGTCTTACTGGATTTCCTGGCTACGTCAAATCTTCCTATAACAGAATTTTGTACCACTGAGCACCTCTCCTTTGTAACCATTGTCAGAGTTGCAATTGTATAATTGTTTATGCATCATTCATTGATGGACATCTGTTGTCCTCACTGGAATATAAGCTCCATGAGATCATATATGTTTCTGTTTAAGCTTGCTTAGTGAATGTTTACTGAAGTGTCAAGTAAGTGGAAGCCTTTTAATGAATACCAATTGAATAGATTAATATTTATTATTTGTTAATAAATACTTTATTATTAATTAATAATAAAGTATTTATTAATAAATAATAAATATTAATCTAATTAATTAATTAATCTAGTTAATTAATTAATTATTATTATTAATTAATAATAAAGTATTAACGTAGAACAATGATGATAACACCTTGATGAACAAGTGTGCTTGCTAAGTCGCTAAAATGCTTAAAATGAAGGCCACAGTATTTTGGGGAAAGTGTGGGAAGGCACAGATTTTTTTCAAAATGTTGTAGTCATCAGTATTTGCAGAAAATTGTGGAATCTGATGCTAATTTCTTAGGTTAAGGAGGGGAGGATAAAAACTATCATGTTAGGAGTGATTTTCATGAGAATTACTTTTCTTTCAAGGTCTGAAACAAAAGATAAGTAATATGTTACCATTCTAATGGTGCATTTCATCTTTCAAGTACTCTGCAGAAAGAGTTTAATAAAATTCGGCTCAATTAGGATCCTTAGGTAATATACCATTCTAATAAAGTAAATATTGTGGTTAACCAGACCCTTTGTAAAATTTCAGTCACTGCTGTAGAATATATTTACTAAACTCTTAGTGTTTTTTGCTGTCTCAGTAAACACAATGATAGTGGACATTATATAACCTCTTCTGATGATTCAAAATACTGTGATGCTTATGGTTATCACTTTGAAAATCAATTTTCATTATGAGAAATAGAGATATAAATTTAGAAGAGAGAGTATATTGTACTGAATGACCCTTGGATATAAACCAAAAGGTATTTTTTAAATTATTAAATACCTTTCTATACTTGTTTTATATTAATCAATTTGCCTCTATCATAAAAGCAAAGGACACGAAAGTTCTGGCTTTATTATAATTGGCTTAGTAAGTTGAAAAACTTGACCTTTTGTGAATCATGTGGAGTTATTTATAAACCCTGTTTTATTATGTTAATATCTAAATTATTCCATCTGGATCTAGTAATGAAAGTCAGCCCTCAGAATATGTGCAAGTGGTTTACTTTTTACTCAAGATTAATCTGTATAAATGTAGTCCTAATCGACATACGAAATGTACTCTTACAATAAAATATTAAAAGCTGTTTCTTTTTAAACAAAGAAATGTTGGGGCGCCTGGGTGGCGCAGTCGGTTAAGCGTCCGACTTCAGCCAGGTCACGATCTCGCGGTCCGTGAGTTCGAGCCCCGCGTCAGGCTCTGGGCTGATGGCTCAGAGCCTGGAGCCTGTTTCCGATTCTGTGTCTCCCTCTCTCTCTGCCCCTCCCCCGTTCATGCTCTGTCTCTCTCTGTCCCAAAAATAAATAAACGTTGAAAAAAAAAATTAAAAAAAACAAAAAAACAAAAAAACAAAAAACAAAAAACAAAGAAATGTTGCTTATGAAAGATCAAGTAGTATTTTTATTTTAAAAAATTTCTAAATGTTATTTTCAAAAAATGTATCACAAAACGGTTATTTTAATAATGTTTTATTAATGAAGTATTTCAAGTGGGAAAATGATAATATATATTCAGTGAGTTACTCTTATTTGGGAGTTTTTCTTATTTGTGGAAATTTAACATAAAATTATAAATTATTTAATGAGTGCAGGTAACATGTTTATGAACATAGAGAGACCTTGCCAAATCAAATCCTGACAATAACCAGAAGGATCACATATTGTAATTTTAAAACACATCTAATATTTTCTTCACATTGGGAAAATATTTCTACATTTTATACCAGTGGGAGGTGTTAAATTTTTTGCATGAAGAATGGTGTGAAATGCTTATGACTTTATTGCTAATTTTTCCTACATTGAAAAATTGTTTGCTTTATTTTAAAGCAGAACTTCAAAATCCTGGAAAAATAAAAAAATAATAATTAAAACATTGATCTTCTAGATACAACAATCAATCCTACAAGTAAGTGTGCTTTTGTATAATAATCAGGCATCTTTTTTGGTAAGAAAGATCTTATTCCTGTCTACTTTTATTTCCTATATTCCCATTTCTAAAATAAACTATTGGGCAAGCTTTTTGGAAGGATGACTTATTTCCATGAATATTTTGCAAGGCAAAGAAAGAGAATCTTCCTGGGGCTAAACTATCCTCCCCAAAGCATGTGAATATTCGTTCCAATTTTGTTCCTTCTAATTAAGCATTATTATAAAATCCTCACTGATCTCACAGCTGATTAGTGTTTCCATTAAGAAACTGTCAGTATGGTGTTAAGTCTAGACATAGAGAGCTGTAAGAAAAATTCTAGTAATATTTTCCTACGTTAAAAACAGGAACAAATCACATTTTCCTATAGGGACTCTATCGTAAGATGTGTAGAAGACAATTATTTAAAGTGTGCAAGATTTTAACGTATAATTTTCCAGAATAACTATGTTATTTCTAGTATCCATATATTTGTACTTGCTGTTTCTATTCTGGAAGACTTTTCCATTCCTCACCTTGAGCATCCATGCTGTGAGCAAATTCTCCCTATCTTTGCATTGAAGTGCAAAGCATCATCTCCTCTGTCCTGGACTACTGGAATACCCCACCTAAGTGGTTTCTCTGCTTTCGCTCTTTCTCTGTTGTCATTTTCCACATAGTAGCCAGATGGATCTTTTCATGATATCACACAACTGTTTAAACTGCATCCCCCTCCCTTCAGGAACTTCTAACACAGAATGAAATGCAGTCTTTACTAGCACCAAATAGACTGTCATCTAGCCCCTCACTATCCCTCCAAATCCACTCCATGCTGTTTCTTGAACATGCCAAATTCTATTCTTCTATCTGGAAAAATCTCTTACTAGAACTTGACAAGCTTTAATCATATCATTTAAGTTTCTGCTCAATGTCATCTCCCCAGAGAGGTCTTCCTTATGATTCTGTCTATAAAGTAGTTGATAACCACATCACTTTCTATAACTTTAGCCTGTTTATTTTCTTCATAACACTTTCTACTTACTGATATTATATCATTTAGTTTTTTTACGTTTTATTGTCCATCTCCTGGACTAGAATATGCTCAGAGCATGACAACTTTTAGTCTATCTGCTGTACTGTATCCCCAGTGCTTAAAATAGCATGTGGCACAGATTATCCTCTTAGTACTTGAGTGAAAAAAAAAAATCAAGGGTCTCTGATTCCATTAAGCCTTTTCCAACTGTCCATCTCTCACAATATACACCAGTTGAGCAGATGTGATCATTTCTTTCTTTATCCTATTTGGCATAAAAAGTTAACATGTATTGAGTGCTTACTGTGTACCAGGCACTAAGACTTTTTACATATATTGTCTTCTGTTAGTGCACAATTACTCTGTAGTGGTAAACATTATTAGTGGTAGTGTTAGTAATAGTAGTAGTAATAGTAGTAATATTTCTAGCCCAGTGTCACCCAGCAAGCAAGTGGAAGAGTCAGGATTCAACCCTAGGGAGTCTGGCTCCTGAACCAGACTCTAAAGCCAATATGCTACACTACCTCTTTGAAGAAATCATCACAGTGTTTTGCAGATGAATACTGGGATCTCTCTTGGGGAGAAAGTTATGCTTTATTCCAATACGGCACAAGCAAAATGTTACTAAGTGAGAGAGTGAATGAAGAATTATCTATATTTAGGCAACAACCAATGAGTTCATACAATCCAAAAAAGAAGCAAATGCATTTTTGTCAGATGTCAGAGCTGCCATATTCTGATCACTGAGAAGAATGAGGGACCTATAGTTTACTGAGGAACAGATCAGCTTACTATCATGAAAGTTTTCAGAGCAGATATTAACCATGCATCCCTCCAATCTATAAACATTTATAGAAGGATTCCAAGAATACTCTTTGAAATTTAGACGTAAAACATTACTAAGACTATTTGGAAAAACTAGAAAAAACCTGACTCTATACTAGTATTTTTGGGGGGTAACTATAGGGATTTAGATGGAATATAACTTGATTTTATTAATGAACTCCAGACTTACGTCATAGTTTCCTTTCAACAGTAAACATTATGCAGTGGAGATAGAAGAACCAAAGACTTTATCTGAATATGTGAATATAGGAACAAGAAAAAAATATGCTATCTTTGTGTCTGAACAACTAAGGGGAAAACATGTCTATTGTATTTCTCAAGGCTGTTTATATGTGTCACAGACATACCTTAGATCAGCTAGGACAAAGAGAGTTATTGGCTGAACTAACGTAGTTAGGGGAATAGGAAAGTCAAGTGCAGTGCCACTCACTAGTTTGAAGCATATGAGCCAGATACTCAAATGCTTCAGTATTCTTCGAGTTTTATGTGTCTGTTTTTCTCTATGTATGTCATTTATGTCTACTAACAAAGATAGGAGAATGATTGAGTTTAACAACTGGGAAATTAAATCCAAAAAATTCTCTTCTTCATAACAGTAGCCTTGTTCATAATTCAAAACAATCAATTGATTTCATTGGTCTCGTGGAAGAGATTTTTTTTTGAAAGCATACTCTAAGTAAACAGTTTTGATTTAAATGATTTATATTGATATCATCATTGATATTTAAATTCTTCAGTATGATTAATTTGGAAGTTCACCCTAAAGTCTCAACCAGAAATACGAATTGAGCATAGTATATATACTGTAGTGAAATAATTTTTAGATATAAAACAATACTAAGAAAGTTTGGTCAAGAGAAATGTATTCCCTTTCCAAGACAGTGCATTTCAAAGTCTCTGTGGTGAAGAACCAAGTTTTTGGTTGTTTTCCCCCACTGCCAAGTACCTCAGGTACCAATATTTTTGTTAAAAAAAAGTAAATTACTACAAAACTAAAATGAGAAAAGACATCCACAAGTTAAAATTATTTATTTTTATATTTAATAGACATAAAATTACATTTCAATAAATATAACAAGAAATATTATACAGAAAAAGGAAATACAAATTTCTGCAAATTGTTCTTTTAAAATGTATATCCATATAGCTTATTAGTATAGACAATTAGTATTATACTCAATCTTTGACTTTATTCAATTGTAACTGAACAAAAACTTATGTGTAAAAAATGATATCCAACTCAAATACTTTTTTCACACATTTGAACCAAGACCATGCAAATCAGTAAAGTTTTAGTGTAACAAATGGGTTTTTTACTTTCTCATGTATCTAAAGTAAATACATGGATAAATTTCTAAATGTTGATTTCTATATCTGTATTTATTTCAGTATAGTAACAATAACAATTAAAATATAATAAGAGAATATAACTTCCCTACAAATTCTTACTGATGGGGCCTCCCCACCTCCCTTCACTGGCTCCTTGATTCAGTAAGCCCTTAAATCTGGGTTTCTCCTTTGCCGCAGGCTGGAAACTGCTTCTGAGTAGTTGGTTTCTGTAATTTTAGGGCTCACCTTGTTTGTAATCCTCTCTTGGATCACATTCCTGCGCTATCTGTTGTCCAATGTTTGAAAATATTTGCTTCATATTGTCTCCCCATTTCCTAGTTGTTAAAGAAGAGAGGGTGGTGTTATATCAGCTTGGCTAGAAGTGGACGTATTATACCACGCACATACTGTCTTGTTATATATTCATTGCTGTTCACTTCAAAATATTGTCTAATTTCTGCTTTTATTTTCCATTTGCATGTTGAAGTATTTAGAAATGCATTATTTGATATCATGAAGTTAGGTTTTTTTCTAATTTCACTTTTATTACTGATTTCTAGGTTAATTTCACTCTCATCAAAGAACATAACTGAATAATTTCAATTTTTAGGTTTTGTTGTAGCTTTAGTTTTGGCCTAGCATATGGGTAAATTTTATACATGAATACTTAAGAATAAATATTGTTGTTCTTGGGTGAAATAGTCTCTACATGTTAATTAGTTTATGTTTAAAAATTTAATTTTTCATACCTTCTGATTTTTTTTTTTGCTCAATTCTATCAGTTATAGTGGGAAGTATATTATTTGGGGATTTCTTTTTGTTGTGCAATATGAATCTATGAATCTATGATATTAGATGATTATAGATTTGATATTGTGACATATCCATTTTGTATTGACTCCTTTATATTTTAAATGTTTATTTTTTTGAGAGAGAGTGTGAGAGAGTGTGCATGTGTGCATGCAAGTGGGGGAAGGGGAGAGAGAGAGAGAGGTGGTGGGAGACAGAGGATCCCAAGCAGACTCCACACTGATAGTGGAGAGCCCATGTGAGGCTTGAACTCACAAATCATGAGATCATGACCTGAGCCGAAGTCAGACACAACCTACTGAGTCACCCAGTCTCCCCGCTCCTTTATATATTAATATGGCCTTCTTATCTTTTTCTTTGAAGTCTATTTTGCCTTATATTAATATACCAACACCAGCTTTCTCTTGGTCAGTGTTTCATGCTATCACCTTCCTTTCAACTGTTTTGTGTTCTTATACATAAAGTGTGTCTCTTATAAGCAATATATAGTTGACAGTTATTTTTTACTATGACTATCTTATCTTAGTCTTTTACTTGATGAATTTGGTTATTTACATTTAATATAATAATTGATATAGCTATGTTTATGTCTGCCATGCTACAGTGTTTCTTTTTTTGTGACTTTTGATTTAGTAAGATATTACTATAATTTTTTTCCTTAAATTAATTCCTTAGTTATATATTCTATAACTATTTTGTAATGACTACCCTAGAGATTACATAACTCATCTTGTACTAATTATAAACTAAAAGAAGTTATTATTTTATCATATTCCTGCTACTGTTTGAACCATACACCTTTTGACACTATTTACTCTATATATCATTTTTAAAAAAATTTTGTTTAACGTTTATTTATTTTTGAGAGAGAGAGACAGAGAATGAGCAGGGGAGGAACAGAGAGAGAGGGAGACACAGAATCCGAAGCAGGCTCCAGGCTGAGAGCTGTCAGCACAGAGCCCAACGTGGGGCTCGAACCCACGAATTGTGAGATCATGACCTGAGCCGAAGTCAGTCGCCTAACCGACTAAGCCACCCAGGTTCCCCTATACGTCATTTTTATTCTTACTGTTTTCAAAATGGGGAAATCTTCTAAGACTTCACTGGTTCAACTCCAATTGGTGTTAGCTTAAATGTTTGCCCTTTTACCTTGTCAAAGGAAAAAAAAATCATGGTAGTATTTAATAAGGAAATGTTTCTTTTCTATCAGAAATTGGATGCAATTGATCGAAGGTCTTTTGGCATCTGTCATAAAGGTCATTGAATTTTTTCCCCTTTGCCCGTGTAATATGATTGGTTATGGTAGTTTATTTTCTAGTAATTTAAAGCCCTTGAATTCCCACAGAAAGTTTCTCTTAATAATAGTACTTTATTAATTTAATATTCTGTTAAATTTGAGATACTGCTATGTGTCCTTTTTGTATTTATATCCACAAAATAACTATGTCCACTTATCTGTGTCACTTCTGCTTTGCTATGTTTATTTAGTATTTGTTAGGAGTGGGAAGCAACATTATATTATCTTCATAAAATGAATTGGGTAATTTCTCTTATTTCTCTGTACCTTGGAAGAAATTGATAAACAAATAAATTGTGTATTCTTAAAATTTTATACAAACTCATCTATGAAACTATCTAGGTTATGAAACAGAGAAATTTCTTTAGTCTATATAATAATTTAACTTTATAACAAAAATTTGCTATTTCATTGAGTGTTTAAATTCCATGAGCATGATTTCATGTACGTAATCTAAAAAAGAATTTTTCTGTGTCTGGGGTTCTCTTTTCATGAGTAATGTTATGAATTGCTATTCTCACACTTTTCCATCGGTATCCATTACAGGTTTACTTATTTCATTATAGTTTTCAAATAACTAGCTTTAGACATGTCTTTGTTTCTAATTTTTTTATTTATTAAGTTATGTTTTCATCTTTATAACTTTTCTACTGGTTCTTAGGGATTATCTCAATGTACTTTTACTATCACCATATTAGTATTTATTGCTGTAGAACAAATTACAGCAAACTTTACAACTTAAAATAATACCCATTTATTAGCTCACTGCACATCGAAAGTTTAGCATGATATTGCTGTGTTCTCTGTTCAGTGTATCATGAGGCAAAAGTCAAGATGTCAGCCAGGCTGTCTTTTCCTAGAGGCTCTAAGGTAGAAAAAAAAATCTGCTTCCAAGCTCATTCTTGTTATATCTTCAGAATTCAGTTCTTTGCTGTTATAGGACTATGTCCTTTTTGGTTGTCACTTAGTGGCTGCACTCAACTAATAGAGGTTGTCCATGTGGCCTTATGTCTTCAGATCTGCACCAGTGTGTTAAATCCTTCCCCATTCTTTGGAACTTTACCTATTGTCCCTGTCCTCTGTATCAGATTTAAAGAGGTCATGTGATTAAGCCAGACACATCAGAATATTTTCCTATATTAAAGTCCACTGATCTGAGACCTTAATTACATTTACAAAATGATAGCAGCATCTAAACAGGTATTTGACTGAATAACGGGGAAAAGGCATATATTTACCAGAGAGTCACATAGAATTGACTGCCACACTCCTATGAGTAGAACATTTTGTTCACTTATTATTTTTCCTACTCTGCAGGTATAATTTCTCTGGAGTACATGTTTGTCTGTATCCTCTGCTTTTTAGTATATTCGGACTTGAGAAGCTGATATCCTCTTTGACTCAAGTTAGTTACTATTTTTTGATTCTTTTGTGGTTTAATGTACTTTTTAAGTAATGCTTTTATTATTAAAGTGAATCTTTATTTCACTGAAATGAGATAAAGAGAATTGGTATGATTTATTCTTTTCCATTTGGGAATTTTTTGAGATTCAAGATATGATCAATATTTATATATGCCTTATGAATATTTAAAAAGTATCTATTTTCTGCCTAGGAGCTACAATATTAATTATATTCATTTTCTCAATTTCCTTATTTGATTTTGGATTATTTGATCATCATAGAGAAAATCTCAAAAAATAATTGTTTTCCCATTTATCTTTTTTATTTTTAATGCTTTTTTATTATAGTTGAGTGATACATTATTTTTTTTCTTTCTTTGTAATCAGCATGCTGTACATTATATCCCCTAAACTTATTTATCTTATAACTAGAAGTTTGAAACTTTTGACATCATTTACCCACTTCTCCCACCACCCTCCCCCACCCCCCCCACCTCCCACCTCTGGCAACCATTGATCTATTATTCTCTGTTAACTATGAGTTGTTTTTGTTTTTGTTTTTGTTTTAGATCTCACATATAAGTGAGATCATACATTATTTGTCTTTCTCTTTCTGACTTCGTCTAATGCTATTAATTTTCATCCATGCTGGTGCAAATGTCAGTATTTCCTTCTTTATTATGGCTGAATAATATTTATATATTGTGTAAACATTTATATAACATATAATATATATTTCTTCACTCATTCATCTGGCAATGGATACTTGGGTTTTTTCCATGTCTTGGCTATGGTAAATGATACCGTGGTGTACATGGGGGTGAAGATATCTCTTTGGGATAGTGATACTGTTTCCTTTGGTTATATACCCAATAGTGAAATTGATGGATCATTTGGTAGCTCTGTATTTAATTTTTTGAGAAACTTCCATACTGTTTCATAGTGGCTATACCAATTTACATTCCTACCAACAGTGCACGGCAGTTCTCTTTCTGCACATCCTCACCAACATTTACTATCTCTTATCTTTGTAATGACAGACATTCTAACAGATGTGGAGTGATATTTCATTATGGATTTGGTTTACATTTCCCTGATGATTAGTAATGTCAAGCACCTTTTTTTTTTCATTGAAATTAAAGTTAGTTAACATACAGTGTAGTCTTGGCTTCAGGAGTAGAACCCAGTGATTCATCTTTTACAAACGATACCCAGTGCACATCCCAAAAAGTGTCCACCTTAATGCGCATCACGGTTTAACCCATCCCCCCATCCACCTCCTCTCTAGCAGCCTTCAGTTTGTCCTCTATTTAAGAGTCTCAAGCACCTTTTTATGTACCTGTTGGCCATTTGTATGGAATGGAATAATGTCTGGAATAATGTCTGTTCAATCCTTATATTAATTTTTTAATCAGATTTTTTTTGGTTTTCAGTCATATGAGTTTTTTTTTTATATATGAAATTTATTGTCAAATTGGTTTCCATACAGCACCCAGTGCTCATCCCAAAAGATGCCCTCTTCAATGCCCATCACCTACCCTCCCCACCCTCCCACCCCCCATCAACCCTCAGCTTGTTCTCAGTTTTTAAGAGTTTCTTATGCTTTGGCTCTCTCCCACTCTAACCTCTTTTTTTTTTTCTTCCCCTCCCCCATGGGTTTCTGTTAAGTTTCTCAGGATCCACATGAGAGTGAAAACATATGGGTGCAGCCACTCTGGAAAACCGTGTGGAGGTTCCTCAAAAAATTAAAAATAGACCTACCCTATGACCCAGCAGTAGCACTGCTAGGAATTTACCCAAGGGATACAGGAGTACTGATGCATAGGGGCACTTGTACCCCAATGTTTATAGCAACACTCTCAACAATAGCCATATGAGTTTTCTAAATATATTTTGGATATTTAACCTTTATTAGATATATTATTTTCAAAAAATTTTCCCATTATTTAGCTTGCTTTTTCATTTTGTTGATGGTTTCCTTTGCTGTGCAGAAACTTTTTAGTATGATGCAGTCCTGGTTGTTTATTTTAGGTGTTCTCACCTTTGCCTTTAGTATCCAATCCAAAACAAATCATTGCCAAGACCAACACTAAGGAGCTTACTCCTTATGTTTTCTTCTATGAGTTTTATGGTTTCAAATTTTATGTTCAAGTCTAATCCATTTTAAGTTGACTTTTTATGTATGGTGTGAGATAGGGTCCAGTCACATTCTTCTGCATGTGTGTATCCATTTTCCCTCAACAACTTTTAAAAGACTATTCCTTCCCCATTGTATATTGTTGGCTCCTTTGTTATAAATTAATTTACCCTATATGGAAAGGTTTATTTCTGGACTTTTATTCTGTTCCATTGATCTATGTGTCTGTTTTTATTCAAATACAACAATATTTTGATTAATATAGCTTTGTAATAAATATATTTTGAAATCAGGAAGCAAATGCTTCCTGACTTATCCTTCATTCTCAAGATTGTTCTATTTGGGGTCTTTTGTAGTTTCATAGAAATTAATTTTTTTTTTCTATTTCTTTGTAAAATATCTTCGGAATCTTTATAGGGATTGTGTTGAATCTGTAGATTGTTTTGGTAGTATGGACATTTTAACAATATTAATTCTTCCAATCCATGAACACAGGATATATTTCCATTTATTTGTGACTTCATTAGTTTCTTTCATCAAGATCTTATAGTTTTGGGCATAAAGATTTTTCACTTCTTTGCTTAAATTTATTCCTAGGTATTTTATCCTTTTTCATGTGATTGTAAATGGGATTATTTTCTTAATTTTTTATTTCTGATAGTTAACTGTTAGTATATAGAAACTCAAGTAACTTTTGTGTATTGATTTTGCAACTTAAAACTTTACTGAATTCACTTATTCTAATAATTTGTGTGTGTGTGTGTGTGTGTGTGTGTGTGTGTGTAGTCTTCAGGGTTTTCTATATATAATATCATGCCATCTTAAAATGGAGATAGTTTTCCTTCTTTCTGATTTGGTTGACTTTTATTTATTTGATTTGCTTAATTCTTCTGGCTAAGACTTCCAGTATTGTGTTGAATAAAAGTGATAAAAGTGAGCATCTTTTTCTTATTCCTGATTTTAAAGGAAAAAAGTTTCAGTTTTACACCATTGAGTATGATGATAGCTGTGGGCTTGTCATATATGGCTTTATTATGTTGAGATCTGTTCCCTCTATACTCACTTCACTGAGTTTTTATCATGAATGGATGGTAAATTTTGTCAAATGCTTTTTCTACATTTATTGAGATGATCATATGAATTTTATTGTTCATTTTGTTAATGTTGTGTATCACGTTGGTTGATTTACAGTTGTTAAACCACACTTATATCCCTGGAATAAATGCCATTTGATCATGGTGTGTGACTTTTTAAATGTATTCTTGAATTTGGTTTGGTAGTATTTCATTGAGGATTTTTGCATCTATATTCATCAGGTATATTGGTTTATAATTTTATTTTATTATAGTGTCCTTGTCTGGTTTTGACATGAGGGTAATACTGGTCTCGAAAAATGAATTTAGAAATATTTCCTCTTCAATTTTTGGAAGAATTTAAGAAGGATAGGTATTAAATTTATTTGAATGTTTGGTAGAATTCACCAGTGAAGCCATCTGGTCCTAGACTTTGTGTTTGGGGAAGTTTTTGATTACTGATTCAATCTTACTATTTATTGGTCTATTCACGTTTTGTTTTTCTTAATGATTTTTCTTGGTAGGTGTATGTTTCTAGAAATTTATCAGTTTCTCCTTGGTTTTCAAATATTGGTATATAATTGTTCATAGCAGTCTCTTATGATTCCTTGTATTTCTGTGGTATCAGTTGTAATGTCACCTCTTTCATGAATGATTTAAAAAAATTTTTTTTTAATGTTTATTTGTTTTTGAGAAAGAAAGAGACAGAGCGTGAGCAGGAGAGGACAAAGACGGAGACCCAGACACAGAATCTGAAGTAGGCTACAGGCTCTGAGCTGTCAGCACAGAGTCTGATGTGGGGCTCAAACTCATGAACCATGAGATCATGACCTGAGCTGAAGTCAGATGCTTAACCAACTGAGCCACCCAGGCACTCCACTTTCATTAATAAAGTTTAAGTATCTGAGTCTTCTCTCTCTCTCTCTCTCTTCTTCGTTTGTTTGTTTGTTGGTTTGTTTTTTTTTTTTTTTTTTTTTTGGTGAGTCTAGCTAAAAATTTCTCTATTTTGTTTATGATTAAAAAAACAGTTCATCATTTTCAATAAAGATTGATCTTTTATATTGTCTTTTTTGTCTCTATTTCATTTATTTCTGCTCTGATCTTTCTTTCTTTCCTTCTACTATTTTTGGACTTTGTTGGTCTGTGTAGAGTTAAGTAGATTGTTTGAGGTCTTTTTTCTAATGTAGCTATATACTGCTATGATAGTTCCTCTTAGAACTACTTTTGCTACATCTCTTAAGTTTTGATATGTTGTATTTCTATTTTCATTTATGTCAATTTTGTAGTAATCTTTTGATCTCCTGTTTGACCTACTGGTTGTTCAGTAGCAAGTTGTTTCATCTCCACATATTTGTGAATTTTACATTTTCTTCTTCATACTGATTTATGGTTTCATACTACTGTGGTCAGAAAAGATGCTTGATGTGATTTCAACCAAAAGATGCTTTTATATGGTTTCAATCTTTCTAAATTTACTGTGATGTTTTTAAAAATAATAAGAAAAAAAATCCACATTGAAACAGGTAAGAAAGGCTGTGACATACTGTTGCCATAAACTTCATCCCTGGCATAATGACATATAATCAGGGGAAAACTCACAACTTCTGGCTTCTCCCTAAGGAGTGAAGGGTTTGCACCCAATATCTAGTGTCCAGATTTTTAAGACTTTCACCTGAAGGATGAGATCTGAAAATGCATAACTCTGAAAGCTAATGGCGCTTGTGTCCACAAGATCCACAAGACTATAGTAAACAAAGAAGCAGTTTTAATGGGCTTGCAAGGACTGTTCGGGGTGCTGTCTCTTTAGGGCTCAGTGCAGAGGCAACAGACAGAAGCAGCCATCTTTCAGTCTGAAACAAGCTTGTACATATATGTCTGCACACTGGCTTTTGCAACTAATGCCAAAGGGCACACCCCTTCATCCTCTGGCTTCTTGGCCAGAGGAGCTTCTTTTGCAAGTCCCATGGGACAAGAGCAAACAAAGAATCAGTTCTTAATTGGCTATCTTCCCAGGTCTCAGTGCAGAGGGAGTAGAAAAATGCCAGCTCCAATCTTTCCCTGAAAGAGATCTACTTGCACACTCTAAAACCTTCTGCCTGAACATGCACCTTTCTATCAATGTGCATCTAAGGACTGACTGAGATCCTTCCCTTTGTGACACTGACAGGTCTTGACACACCCTCAACTACTGAGAGCCATTAAGTAACAAAAAGTCTTCTTGGACAATCACACAGGTTTGAGAGACAACCAAGAGCTAGGGCCATTATGTACTATAAGGTTCATCTCCTGCACAAGACCACTCCTGCAGGTCTGGAAGAGGGAACTATTTTATATAATGCACAGAAACTAACACAAAAAGTCACAGGACATGTAGAAGCGGGAATATGTTCTAAAAAAGTAACAAGATAAATGTCCAGTAATAGAACTTAATAAAATGATGATAAGTGATTTACTTGATAAGGAATTCAAATTAATGGTGATAGTGATGCTTACCAAGGTTAGGAGGATATTGCATAGACAAAGTGAGATTTCAACAAAGAGACAGAAAATATAAGAAAGTATCAAGAAATCACATACCAGAGTAAAATAGTAATTGAACTAAAAAATTCATTGAGGGATTCAACAGCAGACTAAATCAAGCATAAGACGGTTCAGCAAACTTGAAGACAGGGAAGTAGAATTCATCCAATCAGAAAGGGGAATTAAAAGGAATGAAAAAGCATGAATGTATCTTAAGGGACTTTGGGGATACTGGGATGTCGTCAAATGAACCAGTATTCACATTGGAGGGTCCTCAAAAAGAGAAGAGAGAGAGAAAAGGATCAGGAAGGTTATTAAGATGATGATGGTAATAAATAATAATAATAATAATAATAATAATAATAATAATAATAATGGCTGAAAACTTTACTAACCTGGGGAAAGAAACAGACATCCATATCCAGGAATCCCAGAGAGTTCCAAATGAAAGGAATACAAAGAGACCTACACACTGATACACATTATATTGACATGAATTGTCAGTAATTAAAGACAAAGAGAGAATCTTAAAAGCAACGTGAGAGGGGCGCCTGGGTGGCGCAGTCGGTTAAGCGTCCAACTTCAGCCAGGTCACGATCTCGCGGTCCGTGAGTTCGAGCCCCGCGTCGGGCTCTGGGCTGATGGCTCAGAGCCTGGAGCCTGTTTCCGATTCTGTGTCTCCCTCTCTCTCTGCCCCTCCCCCGTTCATGCTCTGTCTCTCTCTGTCCCAAAAATAAATAAACGTTGAAAAAAAAATTAAAAAAAAAAAAAAAAAAGCAACGTGAAAAAACAACTTGTTACATACAAGGGAACCCCCAAATGACCATTAATAAATCTTTCAGCAAAAACTTTGCAGGCCATAAAGGAGTGGCATGGTGTATTCAAAGTGCTGAAAGAAAAAAAAATGAAACAAAAAGCTGCCAACCAAGAATTTTCTATTTGGCCAGGCTGTCCTTCAGAACTAAAGGTAAGGTAAGGAGTTTTCCAGACAATCAAAAGCTGAAGCAGTTCATCACCACCAGACCAGTCTTACAGGAAATGTTAAAGAGAGCTTTTGAAGCTGAGATGAAAGGGTGATAATTAGTAATTAGTAATAAGAAAACATATGAAAGTATGAAGGGTAAATATATAGTTAAATTCTGAATAATCTAATGTTGTAATGGTGGTTGGGAAAATCACTTATAAATTTAGTGTGAAGATTAAAAGACAAAAGTCATAAAAATAACTACAATAATTTGTTAATGGTATGCAAGGTAAAAAAAATGTTAACTGTGACAATAAAAAATAACCTATTGTGGAAGAGACTAAAAATATAGAGCTTTAGTGTGTGTTCAAACTGGAGTTCTTATCAACTTAAAGTAGACTTTTATAAATATATTTTATGTATGCCTACTATAACTGCAAAGCAAAAACCTATAGTAGATATGCAAAAAGATAAAGACAAAGGAATCTAAGCATACTAAAATAGAAAATCATCAAACACAAAGAGACAAAGAGGGGAAAAAAAAACAAATAAATTGCAAAATAGCCAGAAAAAATTAATGAAAATGTAATAGTAAGTTCATACCTATCAATACTTTAAATGTCAGTGGACTAAATTCTTTAATCAAAAGGTATCAGAGAGGCTGAATGGTTAAAAAGCAAGATTCAACTCTAATATGTACAAGAGACTTAGGAGTTAAGGATACATATAGACTAAAAGTGAAAGGGGATGAAAAAATATATATAGCATGCAAATGGAAACCAAAAGAAGGTTGAGGTGACTATCCTTATATCGAACAAAATTGACTTAAAAAAAGACTACAATAAGAGACAAAGAGGGGCATTATATAATGATAAAGGGGTTAATCCAACAAGAAGTTATAACGTTTGTAAATATTTATGTGCCCAATGTAGAAACACCTAAATATGTAAAGCAAATATTAACAGACATAAAGAGAGAATTTGACAGCAAAACAATAATAGTAGAGCACTTAAATACCCTACTTTCATCAATAGATACATCAGCCAGACAGAACATCAATAAGGAAACATACATTGGACTTTAACTACACATTAGACCAGATGAACATAACAGACATTTATAGAATATTCTATCCAGCAGCAGCAGAATACATATTCTTCTTAAGCACATATGGAACATTCTCTTGGATAGATTATATGCTACACTACAAAACAGTGATACATTATTTGATTCCTAAATGTTTTTGGTGACTACCCATGTTATATTATCTTGAAATATACATCTTTAAATAATATCTGAGGCGCCTGGGTGGCTCAGTCAGGTAACTGTCTGACTCTTGATGTTGGCTCAAGTCAGGATCTCATGGTTCCTGAGATGGAGCCCCATATCAGGCTCTCCGCTGACAGCATGGAGCCCGCTTGGGATTCTCTCTCCCCCTCCCTGTCTGCCCCTCCCCTGCTTGCTTGTGCACACTCTGTCTCAAATAAATAAACTTCTAAAAACAAATAAGTTAATAATATATGACAACATGATAAATAAGGATTTCAATGATGATTATAATAATGGAAGTGGTGATGATGATCATTTGCATAACATTGACATAAAATTGATTTTACTTTTAATTTTTTGTATATTATTTTTATTTTGTCTGTATTTTTGAGTTTTAGGTCTTCATGTGTTTTGGTTGCCTTTTGTTTTGCAATCTAAAAGTTTTCAAGTAGTGAGGTTTAACACATTAATCTTGTGTTTTATGGTGTATTTTATGCTCTTTAGCTTTCACGCTATTCTTCTATCCCCAGCTCACTGCTTTTGCTAAATTACTCCAAGTTTCTTTAGTCTTGTGTTCTCTAGTGATTTGAGATTTATATATCTTATATTTATTCTACTACCTTAACATTTTGGTCACATGCATACATTTATATGAATTCATATTTTAAACATATTTTACTCTAGCAATACAGAATGAACTTTTTAATAAAACAAAACTGATAATCTCATTTCTCCACATCATATTCTAGCTTCCTATTTTTGAAGATAAGTCAGGCACGTTAGCTTAGAAACAATGGCCCTTCAGGGCACCTCAGTGACTCAGTTGGTTAAGCTTCTGATTCTTGATTTCAGCTCAGGTCACAATCTCATAGTTTGTGAGTTTGAGCCCTGTATCAGGCTCTGTGCTGACAGTGCAGAGCCTGCTTGGGATTCTCTCCCTCCCTCTCTCTCTCTGCCCCTTCCCTGCTGTCTCTCTCAAATAAATAAATAAAACTTAAAATATGTATATATATGTTTAAAAAAAAAGTAAAGAAACAAAGGCCCTTCATTAACTGATTTATTCCTCTCTTTCTTTCTTTGTAACATCTGTTCTACATTTCTTTAGCCACCAAAACATGTCCTATGGGTTGAGGCTTCATGAATCCACATATGCTGTTTTTCAAATTGGATGCTTTTACTTCTTTAATTTTTTTCTGATAAATCCTATCAAATTTCAACATTAAGATCAAATTATCATATTCTCTATGATAACTTTCCTAATCACTTTCTCCACCAAAAGTCTAATTTTTAAAACTCTCCTTTACTGAAGTGGCATTCTATGTATGTCACCATAGCACCTAAT
The DNA here is from genome assembly GCF_018350155.1 of Leopardus geoffroyi. NCBI lineage: Eukaryota > Metazoa > Chordata > Mammalia > Carnivora > Felidae > Leopardus > Leopardus geoffroyi. The sequence continues at coordinate 70,025,463 of NC_059328.1, forward strand.
GTCCTGCCACCTGATTATTAGGTTATTCATTCATGTTCTCTTTTACAACTGGGAGTTCAGTAAAGGAAGGGGCCACATATTATTTAGCTTTGAGTCATTAGTATTAGCACAGTAGTTTACATATTTGTGGTACTTAATAAATACTTAATGAATTAAGTATATTAGATACACTTCAGTGTTTGCCCATGTTTTAGCTCAAATCTATAGAAATTTCAGTTTTACATTTATAAAATACATAATGCCATTTTCTGATTTATTCTGAAATACCAGAAACAAAGAAAAATATAAAATTAAATAAATCATAATGTAAACTATGCACTTTAGTTGATAATAATATATCAATTTTAGCTCAACTGTAACAAATGTACCACATAAATGCAAGATGTTAATAATAAGGGAAAGTGGGATGAACGTGAGGGGCTAAATGTCAATTCTTTATACTCCCTGCTTAATTTTTCTGTAAGCCTAAAACTTCTCAATAAAAAAGTTTTTTTAATTAAAAATTTTACTCTTTCTCTTTACTCCTTCTCTTTCTCTTTGTATCTATTAAGTAAACTAACATATTTGGGCACCTACTGTAACCAAAACTATATTTGTGATTAGGAAGGAGACAGAAGTATACCAGACAGAGAGCTAGAGAGAAAAACTGTTAGTTGCTGTGTATTATGATGAGTACAATGAAGACTGTAGGATAGGATTCTTTGGGAGCGCATACAAAGGGTGTCTGTCCTAGAACTGATCAGAGAGGATTACGTGATAGAAGTGACACCTTAAAGGAAACCTGAATGATAAATAGGGGTTTATGAGTAGAGAATTGGAGTTAGAGAAGATAGAGGCTGGAGAATTAAATCTGATACTGTTTTACATTTTGAACTCTATCCAAAGAGTGATGTGATGGTATTGAGAAGATTTTAATGTGGACGTATTCAGAGTTGCTTTCTAGATTGATTATCTGGGTACTAGAGAGAGGACAATGGACAGGAAATAAATGGTAAAAAAATCAGACGGTGCTAAGGCAGATAGACAACTTATGAGGCTTTTCTCATCATCTAGGCTGGAAATGATGCCTCTCTAAAATAGGTTAGTATCAGTTAGAATAGACTGAGAAGTTCAAAGGGGATTAGGATATAGATGGATTGAGCATGAGTGAGAGGAAGATATCTTGGATGATTATTCAGTTTCTTACTGTTCACCTGGTGGATGTCCTCACGCCATTCACATTATCACAAAGATAAAGTAAATTTGGGAATGGCAATTAGAAATGAATTCAGTTTGGGATTCAGGACGACTGCAGAATATACAAATGGGGATCTCCATTTGTGGAATATATGTGTGGACCTTGACATATGTAAGGGAACTGGGCCATAAGGAGAGACTTGGGAATTGCCAAACTCTCTTTGTAACTGAAGAAGGAGAATGGGAGAATTGGAAATGTAGCATTGTATACTTTCAACACTGTACAACTATGGAGAATTGATATTTCTGAAGTGTAACTGAGAGAATAGATATTTTCTAGTTGAAAAACTTTATAGATGTTTATACTATATTTTTTTCTCTGGTGACAAAATGACTTTAAAAGTAAAGCTTATTTATTTTTAGTGGACATTACATCTTTTTGAAGATACAAGGATACTTACTCTAGAATCTTCAGGAACTTTCAGGATTCTATCCATATAATAGATCCCAAGGATCTTATCACTTTCCTGACTTTAAGAATGGGAGTAATTTAATGAGGTTGTTATCAACTCAATCAGACTTAATGTCTCCTTATATAATACTATGAAATGTTCCCTCTACTATCCTGAAATTAAATTCAAAGATAATACCTATACACATATATTTTTAATGCAGTGCCTTAAATTTAGGATAAATGAAGAATAAAGGCAAAATATAATAAAATCATTATTTCTCTATATTAATGCTCAGAACAACACTAGAAGACAAAATGAAATCATCAGATACTTGAGCACTTAGGTATAATCACCAGGAAACTACAACTTTCTAACTTCAAGTTTAGAAAGGCAAAGATTTTTTCCACTACTTTATTCACTGCTGTCTCCCCAGTGTCTGGATCTGTGCCCAACACATAGTATGTTCCTGACAAATGCTTTGTTAAATTATTAAAAGATTGAATACAGGTATTTTGTATTGGTTTAAATACCACCAGTAACATTACAGTGATGGGATATTCTGAATTGTGGGTCAGTTTATGGCAAATGTCCACACTAAAGTTTTCCTAATTGTTGCATTTAAGTATTATTACTGATTCAGTTATTATTGGTTAAGTATTAGCCCATGGGGGAAAAATCATTAATCTGAAAGAATTTCTTTAAAATACCTTAATACTAAGTACTTTATTTATATCAATAATAATGAGTTTGCACTAACTGATCACCTATTATATACCTAATAGTGGAGATTGTGTTGTGCACCTGTGTATACACAGCTCTTAGAAAAGCATTTAATAAATACTTTTAAATAAATAAATTATTGCAACAACTGGCTATGTGGGTGTTCTGCTCCTTTTTTGTATTTCCATTTGATATATAGTGATTACTGTGGTCTATCAGTGATATGTGAAGTAATGTAGCAGAATTGTCTGATTTGTTTACAAAAAAAAATGTGTATTTTACTCAGAAACTAAAGACTATGTTTAGCGTAGTATTTTTAAAAACCACATCAAACTTATTTTTTATTATTGTCAATTCTCTGCCCAGATCCTTTTGAATCCCTTATTTCTTCTGTGAGTACCAAGCTGACTTCTCATCATTAACCTTGCCATCTTTGTTGGAAGGCTACCTTCTGTTGCCAGAGCCTTTTTTGCCAGTGCACAGATGACCAGAAATGTCTGGGAATTAACAATTCCTTGAGAGCAGCCCTTTACTGATGGCTTCAAGAATGTAAATATTCTAGCTCCTTCACTTAGTGGTCAGAATAATTCTGAAGAATGTGTTTAGTACCTTTTTCCTAGATATTCCCTGGAGATTATGCTTAGTAACAACTTGACAAGCTGTGTTTTGTTCACTACATTATCTTTATACTCCTTTGTTTTTCTTGCACCTCTCAAACTAAGAATGCACAGTCTTCCTCTCAGGGTCAGATTCCAAGAGGAACCCTGCTAGGGAAGTTACAAATGGTTCTAGGAAACAGATCTCCAGACAGAACTGTATGGTTGGGTCCTTGGCTAGCCAAATAGCAAAAAGACTGCATTACTGGTGATAGGTGGGATGGTGATAATCCTTGGTGTTCTGTAGCATAACCATTGATAAGTCTCTCACCAATGGTCAATTGAAATGAAATATCTATGGAAGAAGATGTGCTGATATATGCAGTGTCTTTGACATTTGAGATATATGATGGCTATGGTAATTATAAAGACTGTGACAGTATTTAGTTATTTTAAAACTTCACTGATGTGCTAAATAAAATTGACAAACTCACTTCAGCTTCTGAACTCAAAGACAGCTTTGAGACTCACAGACAGCTTCTGCAGAGAGGAAAGGCCAAAGAGTATCTTTCATGGTGTTTAAAGGGATTCTCATTTCCTGCAACTGGAGGGCAAACCAGGCCAATACCAGACCCAGGATCTAATTGTGAGAGTAGCCAAATTACAGAGAAGGCATGATTCCCAGTATTGATATGTCTCCTATGCTAAAGAAAGGGCCAGAAGAATGGGTACAAAGGTGCAAAAGGAATGGGCCCCAGCTAACTGAGATGGGAACACTTGTGTGGATACACTTGAGAATCTTGTATCTACAGATACTCTTGAATGCTCCAAGGCTACAGAAGTAGCCCATGTTCCTTCCTAGATAATAACAGCCTTCCCTTGCCTGGAGACCTTGCAGAGGCCTCTACTAAGATGGGTGCCTCCCAAGATGATAAGTGCCTTCTTCAAGATTTCCCTCCACCTCCCCTCAACACTTCTAGACTAATAGCTAGTATAAAATTCAGTAAACTACTGTAACTCCTCTGGGAGGAAAGGTATTATTCTCCCAAAAGAGCTCTAAGATTTTGAAAATATGCACTGACAGGTCCCAAGAATGGATTTTGAGGGTGGTAGATGAATGGAAGGGAGTGTTGGGTGGCATGAAGGATGTAAGGCTGTACAAAGGAAAGTTTGTAAATATGGGCTACAATCTGTTGACTTCAGATTTAACATACTGGCAAGGATATCTAGAGCTTGTCCTAACTTGCCACTGGCATGGCTTCCTAAAGCTTAGAAAATGGTGGCCTCTAGTAAGTGGACGGAGATATTGGAACTTCCTTGTAGGAACAGTGTGGAAGACGTAAAAATATTTAGAGTGGTGGGCATGCTAGAATGAATTTATTCACTGTCTAACCTATTTTCCCAAAGAGAGCCTAAACGACTCTCCATTTGGTAAATCGATAGGAGATGAGCTAGAGAGGATGGTACCAACATAATGTCCTTCATAAGCCAGGGTTGATGAGGAGATACTACTCTCAATTTGGGTTCCCTAGAGGCAATGGGGATGATACGATTCTGGCACAGCAGAGGCCTGGTGCCAGCATTAAACAATAGAGGGAAAACATATGTAGTTATTCAAATGTAACAAAGCTAGAATGGCAAACTGGTTTGTATTTTGCGTTATCTATAATTTTTATGAAAATTTTAATATAGACCTGCATTCATACAAGTTAATCACATATTAATATCTTAAAATCATATTCCCATGTTCTACATCAATGAGAAAGGAGTCAGTTTCAGTCATTAGAGGTTGTTTATAATAAATATGCAATAAAACAAATTACTGACATTTCTTAGAAAAGTAATTAATTTTGTAATATAAATTTTATAGGTGAATATTGCATATTGATTTTTCTTTTCCTGATCAGAATGATGCTCAAAAAATACCCGTAGCTTTTCCACTTTATTTTTTTTAATTATTTTTTTTTAACGTTTATTTATTTTTGAGACAGAGAGAGACAGAGCATGAACGGGGGAGGGGCAGAGAGAGAGGGAGACACAGAATCGGAGGCAGGCTCCAGGCTCCGAGCCATCAGCCCAGAGCCCGACGCGGGGCTTGAACTCACGGACTGTGAGATCGTGACCTGAGTTGAAGTCGGATGCCTAACCGACTGAGCCACCCAGGCGCCCCTCCACTTTATTTTTATCCTAAAACCCTCACTTTAAAAAAATTTTTTCTTAGTAATATTTAATACATCTATTTGCTTGAGAGAAAAATTATGTGTGGATGTGAATGTGAGTGTTTGTTTGGAAGGGTGTCGCCATTTTTCACCAAAGGAGCAAATTGGGGCACATTCTAGTAAGAAATGTGCATAACGAGCCATAGTGGTCCCTTTTGGGGTGTTTCTTGCCTGGAAGCCACTTTATGCCAAGAGAAGTGATTTCTTGTCATTTGAGCTTTAAATTTCCCCATCCTGCTTAAGTGGCTGCATTTAAATGAAGTTTAAGTACAGAACTTGTGAAAGCATTAGCAGTCAAATAGGCCAATACTTTCTCTTTTTCAGTGAATGTATCTGGATAGTAGACAGAGTATGTGTGTGTGTACTTATGTGTGAGTCCCACTGTGTATTCCAGTGTTCTCTTCAGGGCATAAAACTGTGTTTGATCAAGTTTACTTAATAATTTTATCTGGTTAATAAATCTCCTCTGTTAAAGTTAATTTTTTTCCATTTTAAAATTAATATACACTTATACTGGGGAATCTGGAAATAATTTTTTAATTAAAAAAAAGAAAAAACTAACCATAGGGCACCTGGGTGGCTCAGTTGGTTAAGCGTCCGACTTTTGATTTCAGCTCAGGTCATGATCTCACTGTGAGTTCGAGCCCTGTGTTGGGCTCTGCTCTGACAGCATGGAGCCTGCTTGGGATTCTGTTTCTTGTCTACCTCTCTCTGTGCTCCTCCCCTGCTTGCTCTCTCTCTCTCTCTCAAAAATAAATAAACATCTTTAAAAAAAGAAAAAGAAAAAAAAAGAAATAAACTACCCATATTTTCACCACCATATTTTCACTTGCCTGTTTTTTATATTTATGTGTTTTCTTTTTATAGTGAATATGCAACCTTAAATCTTTCCTTTTCACTTATGAAAATGAAATAGGGTTTTTCCAGGAGCTGATACCTCTTAAACAATACTTAATGGTTTCATAAGAGCTCACAGAGTATATATACTATGTATTATTTAATCATAATCCTATCTTAACATTTAGATTGTATGTTAATCAGGGTTCTCCAGAGAAACAGAAGCAATGAGATAGATAATAGAGATAGATGGATGATAGATGATAGGTAGGTAGGTAGGTAGATAGATCATTTATTATAAGGAATTGGCTCACATGATTATGGAAGCTGAGAATCCCACAGTCTGTGGTTGGCAAGCTGGAAACCCAAGAGAGCTGATGGAGTGGTTTGAGTTCAAGACCAAAGGCCAGAAAGCAGAAGAACTAATTGTATAAGTTCTAGTCCAAAATCTGTAAGTCCAAGAACCAGGAACACTGATGGCATAAGTCTCGGTCCAAGGGAAGGAGAAGATTGATGTCCCAGCTCAGTCAGTCAGAGAAAGAATTCTTTCTTCCTCTCCAGTTTAGTTCTAGTGAGGCCCTAAGCAGTTTGGATGATGTTCACTCAAATTGGGAAGGACAGTCTGCTTTACTCAGTCTACTGATTCAATGCTAATCTCATCTTGAAACACTTTCACAGACGCACCCAGAAATAATGTTTCACCAAATATCTGGGCACCCAATGGCTCAGTCAAGTTGATATAAAGTTAACTACCACAAGCTGCTATACTTCCATTATTAAGAACAATTCTGTCATCAGTATTTGTGCCAATTTTTTTGTTTTGTTTTATTTTAGAATTTATGAATAATTTCTTAAAATAGATTCCCAGGAGTGAAATTATCAGATCAAACTGCATTAAGTATTTAAAATTTTCACAATAGTCCTGACTTGTTTCTGAGATAATTTTTTATTACATTATACTTGGCCACACATTTATCATTCTATACTATAATTTTACATATGTGTTTAATTTACAGAGAAGTAAAATTTATATTTGATTTTATTTGCCTTTTGAACACTGATATGGTAGAACATTTCCCATATGTATGCCCTCTTTTGTTAAAGATCAGGTCATATCCATTGGCTGCTTATCTAGTTAGATTACAGGACATCTTAAATTAATTTGTGAGATCCCTACATATTAATAATGTTAATACTCTCTTATTCTCTCTTATTATGACTTTTTAAGTTATATTATTTCATTCTGCATTTCTTTAAAATAAGGTTCTAGTTATATGTACCTCAAATCTATTTTTATTATGATAACACATTTACATTTATAAAAATCTTATTAGCTGAACAGATTTAATGAATTACTATATTTATTTCTTCCCAAAGTTATCTTTGAATTTTTGGTTAATAAATAAAGTTGGTGAATTCCTCACTTTCTAAGTAGCAAACTGATTACCAAAGCCATTTTAGTAAATCATTCTTCCTTTGCTCAGTGGTTTATGGTGTTTCTATGATGTGTGTATATTCTGTATTACTTATCTATGTCAATCTAATTGTGTTATGATCATTTAAATATTATGGTTTTGTAAATATATAATATCTGACAGGTCTTGCACATCCCTTTAATTTTATACATGGTTTTAACATATACAATTTAAAATTATAATGTCTATTTCCTAAAAATTATATTTTTAAATTTGAAATGAAATTACAGTAAATAAAGTAATTATGAATGAGAATTTATCTTTATGAATCACTTTTATCTAAAGCTTGGTATTTTTATTTAATTTCTTAACTCTGCTTCAATTCTCTTTTTGATAACTTTCTTCAAATATACACTACACATGTTTCATTGGCATTATTCCTGGGCATTTTGCTACTGCAAATGGGAATAAAATTATAGGCAGAGTAGGCAGAAATATTCTATTTTGATAGAAGCTCCCCTAACATTGTCAATTTATATTTGACTACCTCAATAGATCTATAAAAGTTTGAATTCAGGTAAAACCCCACATTTTATTTGATCACATTTCTCTTTTTAAGCCATCTGGCAAGTGTTCAGTTACTGATGTGTAGAATCCCTCACAGATACCACTGGATCAAGAAAATATCTTCCTCCTAAATCCCAGTGGAGTAGATCGAGGAATATAGGAAAAGTTGATTTCATTAATGTCATTCCTAATTCTGTATAGGAGGTAAGAGAAGAAAGAGGAGAAGTTCTGTCACTGGCTTGCTGCTTAATCTGTAAGTTTTCTATTCTTTATCTTTATCTTTATCTTTCTATTCTTTATCTCATTCTCAGCAGAATTTCCTCTGCTGAACTATAAATATATATTTATCTTCTCCTGGACAAGCTCAATTTGTCCAAAACTGAACACATAATAATTTTTGCTCAAATAGGCTTTTTTTTCTGTATTCCATGTCTGATTGAGGGCCATCATCTTAATTTGTGTGTTATTGTTATTCATTCCCTTTTATTTCTCAGATAATAGGTCTCCACGTTCCTTTAACTTCTCTTTAGTGTAAACCTCCTCTCCATCCTTTCAGCTCCTGCTCTCATTTTGGACCTTATCTACTCTGTCCTTGGTCTGAGCAATAGTTTGCCCACATTTCTTAGTCTCTAATCTGGCTTTACTGCCATCTACCCTTACCCTTTACACTTTAGGCAAAGGGAACTTTCTGAGAAGCAAATCATTGGGTTTTCCCCCCTCCTCCTTTAAATATTTCAATGGGTCATCATTATCTTCAGGATAAATGTGTTCCATTACTAGGATAGCTATATAATATCTTGCATATTAATCATCATGCTTTCCTTTAGCCTGCTAAGTAATTTACTGTTAGTTTTACTTAAGGGTAATTTAACAGCATTCGCAATCCAGAGATGGTAAGACTATAATTAAGTGAAAGAAAATAGTCAATAATTAGGGATTGAAAACCAAATTGGGAGATCTGAAGGAATCAGAGTTTTTTACACTGAAATCCAGCCCCCACTCTAGGAGAGATAAGACGAAGAATATCACCAAGGCTGAGGACAGTGTGGAAGAATGAGAAGTGATCTTCTAGAATATTGGTACCCTGGAGAAGAGGCATGAGTTGTGACTGAGAGCAGTGAGAGGGCAGCATCAAGAGAACTCAGGGGATATTTTGGGTGCTAGCCTAGGGGGTACATGAGGTCATTGGATGGGAGCCATGACAATGGTGGAATCCAAACCAATATCTTATTTTGGTGCTTACCTCTATACTGGCTGTTCCTTTTTGCCCTGTCTGCCCTCCCATCAATAGCATGCCATGTGTGGTTCATTCAGGAAGATGGCACTCATGCCCCAAGACTTGTCTTTCATATGGATCATTTGGCATGTTTATTCTCCAGTACCTTTCGATGGTCCAAAACATTTAGAAGATGAAGAAATAGGGGAGGTATCGTAACTTCTACAAAGATCCTTTTGTATCAGGGAAGGCCTATACACTCATACTTAGAGGTATAGCACGTGGTTAAACCTCTTCTGTGACATGTGTGCAGGAATTTAGCTGTCCAGTGTTATCTATTACTGTAACCTCCCAAGCTTCAACCATAGTAATTAGTAGTAGGTACTCCTAGATACACCAGATTATGTAAAACTTCCATGACTTCATTCCTTTAATCCTCTTCCCTCTATCAAGAAACTCCTGTTGCTAACCTTGCTGGTATTTTCACAGTATACATGTTAGTCTAGCCAGACCACATCTTTTAAAAGGTGTTTTTTTCTTACCTCATCATACGCATGAAAATACAAAAGTGCAATAAAAATTTTGGGTATTGTTTTTTTCTCCATCCTTACCCAACCACCTCCACCAAGTCTTGGCTCTCGACCTCTAGAGAATAGAATTCTAGCTTATTCTTTCTACTGCCGATGACTAGCACTGTGCCTAATATTTAGCAAGTGTTGAATGAATGAGTGAATGAATGAATAAATGAATGAGTCTATTCTCACAATCCTTAACAGTCAGTTCAAGACTTAAATTCACATAATATAAGTTGGCCCTGAAATAATCACTGCTATTCCTCAGACAATTTCTTATTTTTGTCAACCTATCTCTAACTAAATGTTTAACTTCTAACTCCAACTTTGTGTCTCAATTATGTGAAGCTCCCCCAAACTAGCATTTTCTTGCAAACCAGGTTCATAGACTTCAAAGAAACCTAATGCTGCGAAGGATTGAGATAAAGGGAAAGTTCGTCAGAATAGCAGGTGTCAGGGTCTGTTAAAGTAGAGCTAAACACCCATCTACATTCCAGTAAGATCAGATTCACACACACACACACACACACACACACACACACACACACACCCCAAGACATGTGCATGTGCACACCAAGACAAGTAAAAGTTAACGCTTTACACTTTTGGAATATTTTAAACTTTTGAGGAAATTCACTTTCTTTAAAGTCGTAAGGAGACTAGCTATGACTTCAGACAAGCTGGATAAATACACCTTGAGTTGGAATGGTAATTCTGCTTCCTTCCTTGTTTTTCTAACTTTTTGAAACCAAGTCCCCAGTTCCTGAAAGCTTCAGATTATCTTCTAGTGGGAGTCATTGTTTTGTGCCTAGGGCTTCTCACAACTTGAGGTAAGTTCACATTCACATTTTCGAAGGACAGCACTCAGCACTCAAGGACCTTAGCAAACCAGTCTGTGCCTTTTCTTTTTTCATCATGGAAAAGCTGATTACAAAAATAGACACATTTCTAAATTACAGACTTTCCAAAGTGCAACTATTGATAAATGTAGGGAGTAGAGACAATTTGGGTAACCAACACCTGAAAGTTACTTCTCATTTCTATGGTTGTCTATTTGAATTATTTCTATGTACAACCCAGATTTAAGTGTTTTGATTTAATCATCATGACATTGTTAGTGGAAGGCTTTTAATCTTTGAACTCAGAAACCTTCTTAGTCCGACTCAAGTCTATTGACCTTTAAAGGACAATATACAATATTAGTCAATCAAGTCTGTATTTTTCAAAGATCTATAGTTTGAGCATAGGAGAATATTTAGAATGACCATTTTTTTTATTACAGTCATTGCTCCAAGATAAGTATGCATTTCCACCTTTAAAATTGATGTAAAGAATTAGCATATTTTGAGTAGACTATGCCTGTAAAGCATTAAACTTCCCAATGCCAAGGTAACTATTAAACTCAGTAAAATAAAATTTAGTTTTACAATGGCCACTGTAATGTAATTTCTTACACAATGAGAAGCAAACAAATAGCATCTTTTATTGATGTCCTATTGATTTTGAATTAGAGAAGGAAACTATAGACATTGACATAATCAAATACAGGATGGGTCTGTACATTCTGTATATTTTTAAAGGTTTTTCTATCAGCAGATGACATCTCACTAAGCTGTACTGGGCTTTAAGATAGTGGTTTTGAAATAGCGTCAACTCAAACTACTTCAACAGCAGATACTTCCAGGGCTTATACCAGGAAATAAATTGCTCTCTGCCTCTCATTACAATTCTCACTTTCTTTTTTAAGTTTATTTATTTTGAGGGAGAGAGAGCACATGCACCCATGCGTGCAACTGGGGTGGGGGCAGAAAGAGAGGGAGAGAATTTCAAGCAGGCTCTGCAGTGTCAACATGGAGCCTGATGTGGGGCTGGAACTCCCAAACTATGAGATATGACCTGAAATGAAGAGTCAGATGCTTAATGGACTGAGCCACCCAGGTTCACCAGTTTTCCCCATTTTTAAGGGGGCTTCTTAGGGACTGGAGTGAAGATCCAGAACAATGAAACTTCAGGTGACAGAGAAAAAGAGTTACAAGAATGATCTAAGAGGATACAGCCCAAAGTCTGTACAGCAACATAGCAATGTAACATCCTGAATTAAAGTGAAATGAAATAGGAGGTTTTATGAGACATATGTGTAAAGCATTGCACTTAAAAATATTTGTTTACTTAATTTAACTATGTAAAATAGTGAGGATTGGTATGGAAGTACAATATCATGTCCTTAGATATATACTTAACAAAAATAGGAAGTTATGAGATTGAGCGTTTATCATCCTTCTGAAGCCCCTTAGAACATAAATAATTCCATGGGCCAAATACAGTGGGATCAAAGACGATGGGTAGACTATCCCACTTTGCCTGGGAGGTTGAGGTGAGATTTGTGCAGGGACTAGAAAGAAATGCAGAATTTCCTGGGGTGGGTGAGAGGCAGGGGATGGTGGGGAGGGGAGTTATGAAACAGCAAGGTGTCTTTAGAAACTTCAGAGCAGTATTCCATTAGCATTTAGTTTAACTTCAAAATTTATGTTTTTCAGCCAATTTTTCTTATACTTCTAAAACACATTTCTAGTCTAAGGAATCTTACATACAAACCATAACAAGGCAAAAAAAAAAAAAAAAGACTGGCATAAAATCTCAAAGGTGATAAATATGGGAGACTTGATATGAATGGTTATTTTTATGTATTTCATTTATTAGCACACAGTAAGTTTTAAGTCACTACTCAAAATAGATTGTTTTTCGTGTGCAGAAGCCACTACAGTTGCAGTTATCTTCTCAATTAACATCCACTTGCCTGCCAGTTTTCACCATGTATGCCTTGTGTCCTCCATGAAACTAATTCCCCAACTATTCAGGAAATGCAAACAGAACTTCCAAATATCTCACACAAAGCTTTTGGTATTAAATTACCTAACATGTTTTCACCCAAGTCAGACTCCATAGCTATACATTATTAAGGCTGTGAATTAACTCTTTAGAGGGAAAATTCACAACTTTAAAATTAAAGCCTGTGAATAAGACAAAAGATGAAAACAGATGAAGTAATGTAATAGCCAGCTGAGGAAGAAAGGATGTTAAGCAGTGGTGATGAGACAGCGTGAAGCAAAGTGGCTTCATTAATACACTGCAAAGTACCAGAATGCCACACAACATACTCAGTTTTCAAACCAAACACAACCAGAGTTTGCCACTATTGATTTTAAGTAGCAGCTGCCTAATTGCTAGAAAGCAGATACTTGAGCAGTTGTTGAGATCTACAAATGCAAATAAGATTCCTCACAAATGTATCCCTATCACAGCTACTGTGGCTTTCTGTGGAGTTACACAATAATTGTGATATTTAGCCATTATAGTAATTGAACTTCTATAAAGTAATTAGTAGTAGCAAACAGGTGTATAAATAGCAGTTACTTAAGTGATAGTCAAATCACAATTAAAAAACAAGTAAAGAGCTTATTACTGTGCTTTTATTTCCCAAATTAAAAATCATTTTAATATAGTTCCAACAATAATTTATTTTACAATGATAATTTCTTGTCTCAAAAATAGTTTTCCTATATATATTTATTCAGCACCCTGTACATTAGGTATTTATGAGGTAAAAAAATAAACATTTTCCTATGGTTGTTTCTTTGTTGCTGAAATTAAAGTAATTCCTAGAATAAAGTGATTTGAGAGAAGTGATAAATGTTCAGTGTCACAGCACCCTAACTTTGTTAAATATATATATCTGAAGAGATGATATTATATTATTCAACTTTTTCAAATGTAACAATCTAAAAGTAACGATATATTCTGGCTAGTCAGAATTTAATATTTGACCTTCGAAGTTCTGTGAGTTATCAATTTTCAAAGAATTATAATGCCAAAAACATGGTATAATTAACATTCATGATATACTGAACCTGATCTAATTTTATCTTTATGGATTAAAAAGATATTTCAAATCATTGGTCAGCAGAACTATCAGTTTTTATTGAGCATTCAGTTATCTTTACTAAAAAGTAGCTCAATCCTATTAGGTCAAAAGAGCTGTACAACAAAAAGGCTCTACAGAGATGGAGACCTTTCTGTTTTGGGGAAACAGTCTAGTGGGGAAAAGGACAAATAAGACAAAAATATTTTGATAAGTGTTATGATGGGAGCTCTAGGGGCTTAAAGGGAGTGTTCAATAAAGATTTTCTACATAACAGGGGTTTTCTTAGTATGGTACCCCCAGAAGCATGCCTTGAGACAAGATTTTCAGATTAATTAGTTCGTTTGAGAGATGATTCTAAGAAATACCAGGACAGTGAGGAAGTAAGACACAGAAGGAGTAGCGTCAATTAAATGTGTATTATCATGCAATTTCCCACCTGGGTAACTGAGGCTTAATCCAACTGGGGGAATCTGGAAAATGGTGCAGAACATGTCTCAGAATTATCTCACCCAAGGGGAGAGGGATTTGGAGTATTTATATACTATTTACCATCAGTCTTTGTTTGAGGTCTGTTCATCAGGATGTTAATTCCATCATACTTCTAGCCTACAGAGGAAACAAGAGTGCTCAAGCCAAATATATTTATTATTTTTTTCTTTCATTTGGAAGTAGGGGCAAAGGGATTATAAGGGAAGGAAAAAGGTTCAGGAACTGACATTACAGATACTCATTGATCTCTTTGGTAAGCTGAATTACTGTGTTTATTTTACCTTGGAGTTTATTTTACCGCACATTATTCTACTACACACAGACCTTCACTTCTTTCCTGTCAATCATATCTCATGTTTTAGTACCCATTTTACCTTAGTTAAATTGTGAGGTCAGTCACTAAAATTATTTATTTACACATATCCCCAGTGTCTTTTTTCTCCTTTCCTTTCTTTATGCTTATCTGGGAAATTTAAACCCTGGTTAAACCTCAATTCCCCTCCAGTTTGGCATCTAAACCTAATAGTGAACTTTGGCTGGAGAAAAACCTTCAACTCTGCTGAGTACTCTCAGATAAATTCATACCGTAAATCTCAAGTGGATCCTATGCACTGACTATCTAACCATGCTCCTACTGGCCCCATTCTGCATTCTTAAACTTGATTGTTTCATAGTAGTTCAATGATCAGACTTCAAAAGCCATGCATCAGCTGAAGGTGTTGCTTCCTATTTCACTGAGAAAATGGAAGCAATCATAAAATGAAATACTTCATCTCATCACAACCAAATCTAACCAGTTATTTCTATCTGTGCCCATAAATTTTGTCTTCTCACCTATTAAAACTGTTGAACTTTGTTAATATGGCCAGACTCTCTGATTATGTAGTGGGCCACATCCCCTTTTAACTCAGGAATTTAATTTCTGGAGTTATTTATCTTTTCTAGAACACATTTACCACCCTATCTGTATAGGATTAGTTCCATCAGTATTTGAACATACCCTAGAAATTACTATAATAGTGTGAACTTTAGTAATTAAATAGTATTTCTAAGGCTCAGTTACTTCATCAATGAAAAAGAAAGATAATATCTACCACTTTAGATTGTTGCTAACATTAAATGAGATGAAGCCTAAAACTCTCCTTAGAATGTTTGAGATTAATTAATAATTTATTACTTATTAAATTTATTATTTATCTGTGTCTTTCCCCCTGAACCTGAGTGTCACTCTCTGACTATCTCAGCTAATAGAATATGGCAGAAGCAAAGCTATGAGACTTCTAAGATTAGGTGATAAAGACTGATAGAGCATTCATCTGGCTCTCTCCCTCTTGAAATTATCACACTTGAAACTGAACAAAGGAAGTCCAGGCCACATAGACTAGCCCATGTTGAGAGAAACCCAAGGTTGCCCACCCTCAGTCATGGCTGAGATTTCTGGCTGATACAGCACCACCTTAACAACTATGTGAATGACCCATCTTGGAAGCAGATATTTCAGCTTTCAGATGAGCCAACCCATTCAATACTTTACTTTGAATGTGGGTTTTGTGTAATGGTGAAAACCCAATAGTTTGAAGAGATTTATACATGGACTAACACTGCCAGTTTGGACTCTAAGTGGAGAGAGATTAAAAAATGAAAAAGGTATGGGGTGTCTGGGTGGCTTAGCCAAATGAGAATCTGACTCTTGATTTCTGCTCAGGTCATGATCCCAGGGTGGTGGGATACAGCCTTGTGTCGGGCTTTGTGCTGAATGGGGAGCCTGCTTGAGACTGACTCTCTCTCTCTCTTTCTCTCTCCCTCCCTCCCTCCCTCCCTCTCTCCCCCCTCCTCCTCTCTCCTCATGTCCCTCTTCCCCACTTGCATGGGCTCTCTCTCTCTTTAAAATAAAAATAAATAAATAAAATGAAAACGGCACGTCTTGACCCCTAAACTTATTCAAGCAAGAAGCACGCTGAGAAAACAACTGGGCTCCAAACAAGCCTACATATTATGGAAGAGTAAAGAGAATTCAGAAAGTAGAACTACGAGCTTATAAGGCAGACCCAAGAGCCATGGAGAGTTAGCCCCACACAGGACAGAGACCTAATCAAGAAACTGGCAGCGTAAACCAAGCTGGGTTACAGAATTGGCTGAGGACCAGTAACTGGTGTGTGTCCTTTGCTTCTCCACTCTTAGATTGGTTGCAATTATCTTGTCCTTGTCTCCCCATTATGATATGTTAGATATACAGTGGAAGGTACAGATAAGTTGTCTCTTTACTTCATATGGCTTCAGATTGAGCAGAAATGTTTTCAAGGACTGTATAACCAAGAAACTGGCTCACAGACCTCATCCACACTCACACCTGATTTGAATGGTGAAATCCTGGACCTCAAGCCCAAACCCGATGCCATAATGGATGAGATTTTTATGGGATTTGGGGAAAGAGTAAGTGTATTTTGCATGTGAGAACACTGTAAGCATTTTTTAGCCAAAGGACAGACAGAAGCAGTTTTAAAACACATCTGCACTTGGGGCGCCTGGGTGGCGCAGTCGGTTGGGCGTCCGACTTCAGCCAGGTCACGATCTCGCGGTCCGTGAGTTCGAGCCCCGCGTCGGGCTCTGGGCGATGGCTCAGAGCCTGGAGCCTGTTTCCAATTCTGTGTCTCCCTCTCTCTCTGCCCCTCCCCCGTTCATGCTCTCTCTCTGTCCCAAAAATAAATAAACGTTGAAAAAAAAAAATTTAAAAAAACAAACAAACAAACAAACAAAAAAAAAAACACATCTGCACATACTGCCTATACAAATACATCTCAGTGAAGTGAATCTGTGTGACTTCTGAGGCTAGGTTACAAAAGGCCATGCGGCTTTGGTTTCTCGGAGGACACTTGCTATGGAAATCTTCAGCTGCCATGGTGGAATCTGGCTACTCTTAGAGTACCATATGAAAAGACCACAGGGAGAGGAAAAAAGGGGAAAGAGGGAGAGAGAGAAGTTAGGGAGAGTGGGAAGAAGGGAGGAGCCGTATGACTACAACCACATGAGAAGTCACAAGGTAGAACTTCCTAGTTGATCTCATCCCTAGATGAGATCATCCCTAGATTCAAGAGCAAATTAAATGAATGTTACTGTCTTAAAGCCACGTATACTAGTTTTCTGGGACTGACATAACCAAGTAACACAGACTAAGTGGTTTAAATGACAGGAATTTATTTTCTTACAGTTTTGGAGACTAGAAATCTGAGATCAAATTGTCGGCAGGGTTGGTTTCTTCCAAGGCCTCTGTCCATGACCTTTCTCTGTGTCTTCACATGGTCTTTGCTCTGTTGATCTGTATCCTAATGTCTTTTAATAAAGACTCTTGTTTTGTTGCATTAGAGCCCCCCCTTATGACTTAGCCTTAAGTTAAATTAATTAATTGATTAATGAATTAATTAATGCCTCTTAGAGGCCCTATCTCCAAACATAGTCACATTCTGAGATTTGGGGAATCAGTAATTCAGCATTTGAATTTGGGGGTAGTAACAATTTATTCCACAACATCATTATTTGGGGGTTTCTTCTTATGCAGAAGTAGATAACCAAAACACCATCATGTTTCCTGATCATATCCTAATATTGTTTATACTACATTTTAACCATCTCCTCACTTGTTTGTCTTTATCACTCATTTTTGTACTGTTTGAGGGCCAAGACTTTACTTTTCATTTCTGTAGCTGCCGTGGAGGACACAAATTTCAGAATTACAACAGAACTGACATATTATTGGTCTTCAGTGAGTGACTGATGATTAAATCAATTCCTTAAAGACTGCATCATGTTTTCTATATCCTCTCTCAACATAAGAATTGTCTGCTCTCATAGAAATATCTACTGTAATCTATTCCGTGGTAGAAGAAGAAATGTCGCTTTTTCTGGCTAGTGCTTCTCAACATGGTTTCAGAGTTCTCCAAGTTAGCTTCAATCTTTCGTTTCTTATTTCCCATTTCTATCTATCTCCACTTGCACTACACTTTGACAATTCTGGACCATAGGCATTTCTCATCATGTTCCAAATTACTCTTGGCTATGAACAAATGGATGAATAAGCAGAGACCCACTTCCTTTGGGCATTTTTCTTGATTACTTCTAACAACCTAAGATTATTGTTGCATTTGGTAAACTCTTGAACTGTTTTGTACTGTGATACTCATTCTATAATATAAATCATTCACCTGTGAACTTTTTCTGTCCTAGTTCTTGGGTTTTAAACTGCACGAGTAGGAAGTATTTTATGTTCATATTTACACTTCCTAAAGTCCTCAGGATAATATTTCACACATAGTAGATCCTCAAGTGTATGTTACATTGCATTAAATTGATCAAATACTAACTAAGTCTTCTTTCTTTATGGATATTAGGTATATTAATTTCAAAGTGTTTTCTTGTTGGCACAACTCATAAGAGTAAATATATAAAAAGAAATGTTACAAGGACTGTAATTAACAATCATAGGTTATCTCTGACTTTTGCAAGTAAACTAATTTGCTTATATATAATTTAGACTTGGTTTATTGACACCTTAACTTCAAGATATGAAATTATTTATTTGATTATTCTGGCTCTGTGCCACAGTTATTTTTTGTGATATTCCATCAGTTATGAAGCATGATCTTTCAACAAGGTTTATAAAACATGATTTTTCAGTTAATGTAACACTTACTACTCAAAGGGTATCTGTCTTACCTGCTCATCATTTATGCTTCTGTAAATTCAGTCAAGATTTTAATTCTTCTTCTCACTTCTCCCCAACCTGTGAATACTGTCTTATTTATTGAACAAATGTATAAGAACTCCTCTACACTATCAGAATACATTTTAACAATATAATGCTCTCAAAAAAACCTACTACATTGACATTCATAGTGTTGATCTACATGATTGTAAAAAGAGCTAGTTGATGTACAAGATAATCATTTAATTGGTTACTTAGCATCACAACAAATATTTCACTTAAAACAATTTTTAGGATTTCTTTGACCACCATTAACATTTCATATGACTTAGTGAAAACATTTATGTATATGGATACTAGCCACAGAAAAATAGATTGGAGATATTTTAGCAAAAAACAGTTCTGTCTCAGAACTGTTTATCTCTCATGTTTTTATTATTATATAATTAAAATGTTATAAATGTTCTAAAAAATAAATGGAGAAGTGAGTTGTTAAAGGCCAGGCACCCTACCACATTTTTTGCTGTACCCTGCCTAATATTGAATGGTTGATTAGAGAGAACCACTCATAGGGTAACATCTCCCTTCTCTATTAAATGGTAGAAAAGACTTTAGAAATGTTCTTTAACTTTCATAATTAAAAAAAAATAGTATAGAGTCTTTATTGGCTGAAAGGACTTTAGCAATAATTTTATTATAAGTATTTTAGAAGTTCCTTTCTATTGTTATTGAATGTTAGTTAATTCTTAACTCAGTCTTCTGCATCTTCTGAAAAATTTGTCACTAAAAAAAATCACACATTTGCAATCAACAATAATTACATGTCTACTAACCCAGGAATCATTAAATTAATTAACCTTTAAATTCAAGTTTCAGATAAAAGGAAAATGTTCATTGAAATAAGTTTTTAAGTAAAATAAATAGTAAGATTCCAAGCCAATATTTTTTGGTTAAAGTTTTTCACTTTGATATTCGAACAGCAGAGTGAAATGAATGAATAAAGTATGCCCCCAACTAACTAACTATATCCTTAGTAAATGGAGTAAGAAGAAACACTGGTTACATTATCGCCATGTTACATGATCAAGAGTCAACTAAAGTACCCATAAACACAGGAGTTGTTAGTATGTCTAATTTAGATTTTTTTTTAAAGTCCCAGGAAGTGTAGAATTCACTTAATTGGCACCCTGATAAATGATTCTCCAATCTAATTGGTATAATTACCAAGAAGCAGGCACAGTGTAAGGTATTTAAATGACTCAAACCAATTGGCTCATAGAATATTTTTGCCATTTAAATAGTGTTATTTATATGCTTATTTACAGTAGTCTACTATTACAACATCCAACTACAAATATTTTCTGGTATGCTTTATCTACAGATCTATGACTAAGAGACAATATTGTAAATGTTTTCTATGATTTCCATTCATTTGGAACAAGAATGAAAACTTAGCAAACTCAGCACTATGCCTTGAAATATTTTGTGTTTACCTAGGGTTGGGTGATAAAACTTGAATAAATGATTATTCTCATCACATATCAAAATATTTGAAACCCTTATCTTAATCTTTTCTATTAGAGTCCATCTATTGTCTTCTCTGATGCAAAGTACCATGAAGAAAAAGTTAAGAATTATTATGAAGGTAGTGTCTTTTTTCTTCCCTTTCTTTAGCAGGAAAGATGAATGTTTTACTCATGAAAGTTATGAGGTGGAAAAAATAGCTATTCCATTTTGTTTTTCACTTCTGACATGATATAAATTTCAATGGAAACCTTGGAGATTTATAAGAAAGAAAAAGGAAAAACAAAGTCCTCAAAAATAGTTTTTCTTTAGGAGAACATCATTATTTTCAAGTTTCTCATAAACTTGTTTGTCCTATCTCTAGCATTTTGATGCTGGTCATTTTATAGTAATTGAGAATTTTTCCTAAAAATTCCTAGTTGGACACTTAAGCAACTAAGCCACCCAGGCGCTCCAGCATTCCTATTCTTAAATGCACATTATTCACAAGCAAAATATTTCTTAAAATGTTATACATATAAATTTTATCTTTTTAAGCTCACCATTAATTTAAATGTATTCATTAGACCCTTGGGGTTTTGTCAATGAATGCAGACTCTTTTCAGTGCATTTTTTAAATTCATTGATAGTATTTCATTCTGAAATTCAAAAGACAAGAGGCCTCTGATAAAAGTCACTCTTATCCAATCAGTCCTAATAAGAAAGTTAATTATAGATTTTCCTTCAAATCACCTAATAGTATTGTATTTTCAGCAGACATTGTTAACTCAATTAAACAGAAAGATATAAACTAAATTCCTATATCCTAATTATACAGAAATAAACTCAAGCAGTAAAATTATCTCGTAATTCACGCAGAAATTAAGAATTTTAAAATCACCAACAGATCAAAGCAAAAGTAATAAGTAAAATGCCTCTAATTGCATCAACTACCTCCTAAATTTCAACAAGTGACTCTCATGTGAAATTTAAATTAATAAAAAAATCAATATTAGAACGTATGTTAAGCAGAATAAAGCCAAAATATGATCTATTTGTCACTTTGTCTCCTGATGTATGCATGTGTATGTGTGTTTTGCTTTTAGAAGCCATGTCTTTGTGTTGGATATGTCAGTTTAATTTGCCTGCCATACCTATTTTCTACTAACATACCTTGTCTTCTTTAAATTCTTAGAAGAGATATCCAACGTATAAGATGACCCCACCTCCATGGCTATAGGTAATAGAATGGAGTGGATATCCCATTTAAGGGAATCTAATCAGTAGTCAATCAGTTTCCCCCTCAGTCATCTGAAATAAGAGTCACAGAAACTAGTCAGAAGACAAAGAGCTCTGGATTAAACAAGTTACGCATTTTTTTTTTTTTTGCTAGAACCAGCATCATAGCAAATTTATACCACCTCCAAAATTATGAATCAACAATGAGTAGGAAGGAAAAATCTCAACTGCAGACAAAAAAAAAAAAAGAAAGAAAAAGGAAAAAAAAAAAAAAGGAACGGATGCTCAGAAATATAAGACCTTCTGGATCAGAAAGACATGTGGCTAATGTAGCTGTTTGAAGATGTGTTAGTTTCCATGAGTCCACTTTTTCTCAATCCTTTAAAAAACTTCCCATTTCTTTTCATTGGAATGTGTTGTTGCAAGGGATGTTTATTTTTTTTTTACAACTAAAATGATTTGATTAGAACAAACTTTATTTTTTGTTGCACTTCTATTTGATAAATTGATGCATCTTGCCAAAAATCTTAGTAATATCAGGCCCAAGTTACATTTATAAAACTGTAACATGGCACATTATTTTGTATTAGAAATGACAAATAGGTTCCTATAAAACAGGTGGCAGAGCTTCTTTTGGGAAGAAAGAAAATATACTGATGGTGTTTAAGTGTGAAAGAAGAGACATCCAAGACATGCTTGCATGAGCGACAGCAGACACAGCCACTTGAGGGAGTGGGATGGGTAATGAACCATGTGAGGGCAATAACTGAAGCAACACGGAGAGTGTGTATGTTTTTGTGTGTTTGTGTGTGCATGTACACATACACATAAAACTTATCTTCCTAGTAAAGTGATTAGTTTTTTGAAGTCAGGGACTATTTTACTTTCTTATATGTAGAGCCTTGACCAGCAACAAGCCCACATTAAGAGCCAAATAAATAACTGAATCTGAGTTTTGTCTTACTCTATGATCTTGGACAAACCATTTAATCTGGATTTAGTTAACCATTTAACTGTTATAGCTGTAGTAAACTACAGGTCCATTGTGACTGGAAGGAAGGAGAAAGAGAAAGGAAGGAAGGAAGGAAGGAAGGAAGGAAGGAAGGAAGGAAGAAAGAAAGAAAGAAAGAAAGAAAGAAAGAAAGAAAGAAAGAAAGAAAGAAAGAAAGGAAGGAAGGAAGGAAGGAAAAAAAAGGGAGAGAGAGAAAGGAAGATGGAGGGAGGATGAAAGAAAAAGGAAGAAAGGAAGAAAAGAAGGAAGGAGGGAAAGAAGATGAATGAATGCTTTCCCAGAATGCATTTGTACCTGTGTTAGATTAACCCTAAAACCAAAATCTAGTGACTTGCTTCTTCCTCCCCCAAAATATCAGTTTGTTGTTTATATTCCATGTTAGCTCCATGTGTTTCCTTCGTCATGGAATCCAGGCTAAAGGAGAGGCTCCTTGCTGGAATGTTGCTGATCTTGTGGCAGAGGGAAACGAGCAATTCCACATCCAGTGATTATGCTTTAGGTTGCTGCTTATCAGTGTCACAAGTTGCTTGCAATCACATGTCACTGATCAAAGTCAGTCACATTGCAAACTTGCCTCAATGGGGTGAATCCATCCTCTCACTGCTAGTGTAGATCACATAGCAACAGAGGGAATTAGGACATTTCTTGATGGGGTGTTATTTCCTGGGAATAGCTCCTCAGTCATTTATTTGTGATGGCTCTTGGATGGTTGTGCAAGGACAGTATTTCATTTTATTCCTTGGCTACATCTAAAGAAGATATTAAAGAATATTCCCTCCTTGAGAGCTCAGAAATTTTTTCAGTCTGTTTTATGCCTATAGAAGTTTTGATCCCCAAATAGGGTTAACAGATAAAATATGGACTCTTGGTTAAATTTGAATTTTGATAAACCATAAATATCTTAATATAAGCATGTTGCAAATATTGTAGAGGACATGGTTATACTAAAAAAATATTTTTTATCTAAATTCAAATTTAACTAGGCATCTCGTATTTTTATTTACTAACTCTGGCAACACAAATACACAAAGGTAATCTCAAGTCTCAAAGGAAAGTATTTAATTTAGGGTGCTGGCACAACTGTTTCAAAAACATACTAAGATTTTTAACTATTTGATTACAGTCAGTTTCCAGTGTCTATGGATATACTATTTTTCCCTTCCTTGTAAGATGCCCTGCTCTCTAGATTTAACTGCCAATAGTTTAAACTTGCCAGGATTCCATGGGAAAGTCTCACTCTTTTTTTCTTGAGACATTTAACCCAAGCGGAGGGATTTACTGAGTGCCACATTAATGACTTCTGAGTTTTAGCAACAGGTTTTAGCTCCCCCCAAATTAGTCTTTGCTATGAGGCTGAGTTTTAATTGGCCTCTGTCATTAAAATCTCCTAATATTATATTTTACTGAGAGAAATTATGAAAAAATTACATCATTCATCCCTGTTAGTAAATTGGCCAATTATTTTTGAGTTCCTCTCTTTCTTAAAGTACCTTATCACATGCAGCCAATAGCACATGTGAAGCTTTCTGTTTTCCAACTTATTCACCCACAAAACTCATCCAGTACATTACCTATCCTCTAAGTTATGAGAGGCAATGGTTATGTAACGTTTCACCTGCGCACATGCACAATGGGTTGCCATCTGTCTAATCAACGGTAAATACTTTCTCACCATCTTCCCAGTCCAAACCCAGTGGCACATATATTCGTGTGCTTGTTTCAGCAGAACACTATTCACAAGTTCAGGTTTCTTAATTGGTCATCTTTGCTAGGTTATACTACAGCATGAGAGAATCTTAGTAGCTTATTACAACTAAGGCGTATCTCTCATTCTCATCAAGTGATACATATAGATTGAGTCAGTTATAGCTCGGTTCTATGAGATATATTCATTCTGGGACCGAGGCTGAAAGAAGAGTCTCTATTTGGGACATTGATATTTTCATGCAAGATAAATACATAACAATAGATGCTTCCTGTAGGAGTTTTGTCATAGGGTCCCTAACTACTTTCCCTCATGTCTGATTAGCCAAAGCAAGTTATAACATCAGTGGTTCAAGAAGTATACTCTTATCACAGAGAGGATACAGGGATAAATGGGAAGTCTCAGACTATTGACAATGTTACCAAATTATTTTTAAATAAAAATTTTTAATGTTTATTTATTTTTGAGAGAGAGAGAGAGAGAGAGTGTGTGAGCAGGGGAGGGTCAGAGAGAGGGAGACAGAGAATCCCCAGCAGGCTCCATGCTGTCAGCTCAGGGCGCAACACCAGGCTTGAACCCATGAACTGTGAATTCATGACCTGAGCTGAGATCAAGACTTGGTTGCTGAACCAACTGAGCCACTCAGGCACCCCCAAATAAACTTTTTAAATTTAGTATAGTTTTAGATTTACATTATTAGTATCTTACGTTAGTATAGTTTATTTTCACAATTAGTGAATCAGTATCAATATATTATTATTAACTAAAGTCCACATTTTATTAAGATATTCATAGTTTTTACCTAATATCCATTTACTGTTCTAGGACTCCATGTAGGATATCATATTACATTTAGTTGTCATGTCTCCTTAGGCTCTTTTACTGTGACAGTTTCTCAGGCTTTTCTTATTTTTGAAGATTTTGACAGTATTGAGAAGTACTAGTCAGGTATTTTGTAGAATGCTCTTCAATTAGGATTTCTCTGACATTTTTCTCATGATTAGATTGAGGTTATGGGCTTTGGGGAGGGGGACCACAGAGGTAAAGTGTTATTCTCAACACATCATATCAAGGATAGATACTATCAATATGACTCATCACTATTGATGTTAATCTTGATCATCTGGCTAAGGTGATGTTTGTCATATTTCTCCTATAAGGGAACAATTTTTCCCTGTCTTATACTTTATAAGGAAGTCACTCTACAGAATTTACATTTAAGGAGTAGGGAAATATGCTTTACTTCTTTGAGGGGGAGTATTTACATGCATATTTTTAATTTTTATGTGGGGAAGATTTGTCTAATTTTTTTATTCATTTATTTTTTCAGCCATGTATTGAATTAATATGTTTATTTATATGTGTTTATTTATATAACATGTTTAATTAATATGATTAATATTAATCAAGATGTTGACAATGTAGGTTTCATTCTAAGAGCTCTTCTCTTGGCTTTAGGTGACCACCTTCTTGCTATGTGCTCACATGACCTCTTCTTTGGGTGGACACAGGGATAGAGCTCTCTGGTGTCTCTTCTTATAAAAACACTAATCCCATCTTCTGAGGACCCCACCTTTATGACCTCATCTAGTGCTAGTTATCTCCCCAATCCCCATTTCCAAACATCATAACATTGAGAGGCAAGGCTTCAACATATGAATTTTCGGAAGACACATACTCAGTCCCAAAGAGTACTCATTGGTGTTTATTTTATACTTTGAGTTATAATCCAACACTATTTTGATGGTTACATTTTTCTCCTTTTGATCATTGGGAGCTCTTTTACTTGGCTTTTATGTCCCTTTAACATAACTCTGTGTGTGTGTGTGTGTGTGTGTGTGTGTGTGTGTGTGTGTGTGTTTGCATGTGTTAGCGTGTGTTAGCATTTCCTTGTTTCCATGCAGTAGAAAATGTTCATCTTGTAAATTTTCTGCTCCAGTCCTAGAGTGAGCTCTTTCTCCAAGGATCCCTGGTTCCTTTGATTGATAATGGTATTAGAAACCAAGAGCAGAGTACTTGGTGTACTTGCTATTAATGAGGTGTTGTTGCTTCCAGGCTCTCTCATCTGCAAGAACTAGAAATATATGTGTGCATACTACCTCATGTACATACACATATCTATAAATATTTTCATGTATATCCATCTACATATATATATATATATATATATATATATATATATATATATCAAGCTAAACATGAATTTATACTGATATGTCCATCTAATTCATTGCCATATGGATTATTCTGGCCTTTCCCTTTGCTTATTTGAAACCTCATTCCAACAGTGAGAAACTTAGCGCCCACCTTCCTCCATTCACTTACTTGCTTGTCAAATTCTAGTGTACATGTATAGTGGCTTCAGAATTGTTAGCTCAAACCGCTGTATGAAACAATTTTATCAACTAGATTATATATTTTTTTGACTTTAGTCTTACAGACTGAACTCATTTCTAAAATTGTTTAGGGCAGCAATTTATTCCCCCACCCCGTTGAGTGAGGTTATTTCACACAGTTGTAATACATTTAGATTTTTTTTTGTCACAGTATGCATTCCACCTTGGAATTCTTCAACTTCTTAGTTTTTTTTTTTTAATTTACATACATTAAGTTGTAGGTTTTATGCAATAAAGTTCTGTGAGTTTCGACACATGCTTAATGTTTTATATTCACCATTATATAGTATCATACAGAATAGTTTGACCACCATAAAAATATTCTGTGCCTCATATATTCCACCCTTTCTTCCCAATGACAAATGAAGTTGAGGCTCCTTTTATATGCCTATTTGCCATCTGGATATCTTCTTTGGTGAGGTGTATGTTCAAATCTGCTCATTTCTGAACTGGGTGGTGTGTTTTCCTTTTGCTGATTTTTAAGAGTTCTTTGTATGTTTTTAGATACAAGTCTTTATTAAATATATGTTTTCAAATATTTTCTCCCACTCTGTGGCTTGTCTCTGCATTTTCTTAATAGTGTCTTTTTCAGGGAAGAAGCTTTTTACTTTAATAAAGTCAAACCTGTAATGTTCTTTTCATGGCTCATGCTTTGGTAATGAGTATCTAAAAACTCATCACAAAAACCTAGGTCACCTAGATTTTCTACTCTGGTTTATTCCATAAGGTTTATAATTTCCATTTTACATTTAGGTCTGTGATTCATTTAGTTTTTATTTTTGATATGTGTAAGATCTGTGTCTAGGGTTTGTTTGTTTTGTATTTGTATGACTAATTGTTCCAGAACCACTTATTGAAAAAACTATTCTCTCTTCATTGAATTGCCTTTGCACCTTTGTCAAAATTCAGTTGGTTACCTTTGTATGGGCTGTATCTGGGTCCTGTTTTCTGTTCCATTGATCCGTGTGGCTCTTCTTTCACCAATGCCACGTTGCCTTAACCATTATAGGTTAATAGCGATTCTTGAAATTGGGTAACAGTAATTCCCCAACTTTGTTCTTGTTTAGTGTTGTGTTGGCTATTGTATGTCCTCTGATTTCCACATAACTTTTTCGTATCAGTTTGTCAGTATCTACAAAATACATGCTGAGATTTTGATTAGCGTATTGAATCCATAGCTCAAGGTGAGAGTAATTAACATCTTAACAATACTGAAAGTTTTAATTCATGAAACATGAAATATCTCCCAATTTTTTTCTACAAAGAGTAGCTCACTCTTTAAACTAAAAAATTAGTCCTTGGAGTAAATAATTGCAATTAAAATTTAAATATTCAAACATAATATCATGAGAAAAATTAAGAAAAACAATGTACACTTGAAACTAACATAACACTGTATATTAAGTAATTGGAATTAAAATGAAAACTTAAAAAAAGCAGAAAAAAATACATAGCAGTGCCTCTATCCTAAGATTCATGTAGATAAGTCTATTCTCCAAGTATCTGATGTTGACTTTTTTATAAGTGCTTCCTACTATATGCACAAAATTGTACAACCATCACCACTATTCTTTTCTTTCTTTCTTTGTCTCTCTCTCTTTCTTTCTTTTTCTTTCTCTCTTTCTTTCTCTTTCTTTCTTTCTTTCTCTTTCTTTCTTTCTTTCTTTCTTTCTTTCTTTCTTTCTTTCTCTTAGCCTAGAGCACCCACTAAATGAAGAACTGTTCTTCAAGGAATTATCTACTCATATGGTGTTGGGATCATTCCCCAATTCATTTGTAGTCCTAGCCCTATAAAATCTAGTATTACATTTTCCTTAGAAAAATGAATTGGAAAGTATAATATCTAAGGAAAGGCTAGTATCTTCCCATTTGTATATTTCAAAATTTCTATGATTAGTGTTTTATATTTTTTACGGATATAAATATGTACATATTTTATTATACTGAATGATTTCATATTTTTGGTACTGTTGTAAGTGGTGCTTTTAAAAAAAAATTCAAATTCCAATTGTTCATTTCTCCTATACACAAAATAAATTGTCTTCTGCTTATCAACTTCTATTCTGTTACCTCATTATACTTGCTTATTAATTCCAGGAATTTATTTTCAGATTTTTTGGGGGGTTTCTACATGGACAATCATGTTATCTGAAAATAAAGACAGTTCTTTTTTTCTTCTCAAGTCTACTTGCCTTTCACTTTCTGTTCATGTCTCACCACAAAAGCTAGGACTTCCAATACCATGTTGAATAGGAGTAGTGAGAGAAAACATCCTTGCTATGTCCAATCTTAAGTAAAAACAAATCCAGATTTTTATATTAAGTAGGATATTGGCTTTAGTTTTTTTTTTGTTTGTTTGTTTGTTTTGTTTTGTTTTGTTTTGTTTTGTTTGTAGATGTTCTTAATCAAGCTGAGGAAGTCCTCTCTATTCCTGGTTTATTGAGAGTTTTTATTATGAATTGGTGCTGTATTTTCACAACTTTTCCTGCCAAAATGGATAGAACATAGGATTTTTCTTCTTTTTTCTATTGATTGACTTTTTTAAAGTTTATTTATTTATTGTAAGAGAGAGAGACAACAAGTGGGGAAGGGGCAGAGAGAGGAAGAGAAAGAGAGAATCCCAAGCACTGACAGTGTGGAGCCTGACACAGGGCTTGAACCCATGAACCTTGAGATCATGACCTGAGCCAAAACCAAGAATCAGATGTTGAACCAGCTGAGCCACCCAGACGCCCCTCCTATTGCTTGATTTTTAAATATTGCACCAGCATTGAATACCTGGAATGAATCCTCATTTCTTGTGTGTAGTTCTTTATTGGCTTCTATTTGCTAATATTTTGTTGAAAATTGTTATGTCTATGTTCATGAGATATTATTGTGTAGTTTTGTTTTCTTATAATGTTTTTGCCGGCTTTAGTATTAGAATAATGCTGGATTCAGAATAAGTATGGAAGGATTCTCTATAGCTTCTATTTTCTGGAAGAAATTGTGAAAAAAAATGATATTATTTATTCCATAAATGTGTGGTAGAATTCCCCTGTGAAATCCTCTGGACCTGGTTTTTTGTTTTGTTTTGTTTTGTTTTTTGGAAGGTTATTAATTATTGATTTAATTTATGTAGTAGACATAGGTTAATTGGATTATTTTCTTGTGTGAATTTTATATTTTGTGTCTTTCAAGGAATTTATCTGTTTCACCTAAATTATCAAATTTGTGAACATAGAGTTCATAGTATTCCCTCATTATACTTTTAATGTACACAGGATCAGTAGTGATTTTTTTTCTCATTTTCTATGCACATAGTTTTTATTTCTCACTCTTTGTTGGTTAATCAAGCTAAGACCTTATCAATTTTATTGATATTTTTAAATATTCAGCTTTTAATTTCATTTTCCCTATCATTTTTGTCTTTCGATTTCACATATTTCTGCTCTAATCTTCATTATTTTTTCTTCTAGTTGACTTAGGCACACATACATTGTACTTATTTCTCTTTTTTACTAAGATGGAAGCTTCAGTCTTGATTTTAGATCCTTACTTTTTTCTCATGTATATGTCTAATGTATAAATTTCCCTCTCCACACTGCTTTTACTATATCCCACAAATTTGTATAAGTTGTTCTTTCATTTACATTTACTTCAAATATTTTTATAAAATTTCTCTTGAGCTTTCTCTTTGACCCGTATGTTATTGAGAACTGGGTTAGTATTTGAGGACTTTCCAGATATCTTTTTGTTATTGACTTCTAGTTTGATTCTATTATATGAAAACAAATTTTGTATGATTTCTATTCCTCTTTATATGTTAAGATCTGTTCTATGGCCCAGAATATACTCTGTCTTGGTGAGTGTTTCCTGAGAGCTTCAAAAGAGTATGTATTTTGCTGTTGTTTGATGGAGTATTCTATAAATATTAATTAGATCAAGTTGATTAATAGTGCTGCTCTGGTAATCTATAACTTTGCTCATTTTCTGTCTGCTTGTGTATTAATTTTTGGTTGGCCCAACAATTATTTACAGAAAGGCACTGAAATCTCCAATACACTAGTGGATTTTTAAATTTCTTCTTGTAGTTCTATTTTTGCTTCATATATTTTGATGGTCTGTGGTTAGGTGTATATACATTTAGCATTGTTATATCTTCCTGGAGAATTGATTCCTTTTCATTATGCAGTGCTATAATAATCCTTATTCTAAGTCTGCATTGTCTGGAATTATACAGCTACTTCAGTTTTCTTTGAATTAGTGTTAGCATTATATACATTGAGAACTCTGCAACTAGAGATGGGAGTAAGTGTTAAAAGAAAAGGCTATACCTTTAGAAAAATAAATAATAACAATTAAGCCATTAATTTAACTACATTTTTATATTTATTTATGATTCTAATGTGGTTAATATTTTCACTGGGCATTAACATTATTTCAGGCAGTGATTATATCATACTCATGCATTTCCCACAGTGTCCATTAAATAACTTGTGTATACTGTACTTCATGTGCTATCTTAACGTACTAGTATTTTTATATTTGTTTAGTTGATTGCTAAGTTATTTTTCATAACTTAGTTACTATAGTCACGTTATACATAGCAATGTTGTTTCAATAAATATCTGTTGGACAAATGCATGATCTAAATGTTAGGAGTTAATAGAACGACTTGCCTGTGTGGAACAGAATTTTTTTGCTGGAGAATAGCAAGGAATATGTGAGGCAAAAGCATGAACAGTTAAAAAGATTTCTTTAAAAAATTTTTGTAATGTTTTTATTTTTGAGAGAGAGAGAGAGAGAGAGAGAGAGAGAGGGAGGGAGGGAGGGAGGGGCAGAGAGAGAGGGAGACACAGAATCCAAAGCAGGCTCCAGGCTCTGAGCTGTTAGCACAGAGCCCAACGCGGGGCTTGAACCCACGCGCTGTGAGATGATGACCTGAGCTGAAGTTGGACGCCCAAGTGACTGAGCCACCCAGGCACTCTAAAAAGATGTATTATAAATTTAAACTTTGTAGGAAATATAAAGACAAATAATATTTTCATGAACTCAGACTCTTAAGGTATTAAAATAGTGACCACATGTGAGGTATTAAAGCTGGTGCTACACCAATTCAGTGTATTAAACAGGTTAGAGTTAACTTTGCAATCAGCATAAACTATAAAGAAGATTTCAAAGTAGAAAATGATTATATCGTTTACATACACTGCAAGGCTTACCTGAGGGTCATAGAGAGGTTCATTGAATTTTTGCTGGCTAATAAAATTTAAATAAATTTAATTATAAAAATATTATAAAAATATCCTATTAATTCTTACCATTTTACCATCAATGGGATTACAGAAAATAAGTGCAGTTACTGAAAAAAATCTGCAAAATAGAGTTCATATTTGAATGAAAATATAGTTGCTTGAAACTCTCACAAATTATTATTTTATGTCACTACTTTGGAAGCCACTGATCAATGTACACTTAACTAAGAAGATATATAAAAATACAGTTTTGTATTTTGAAACAAATCTAAGTTTGCTTATTAGGTAGAGAGAAACTAAATTCTAAATCACATGTCTGAAAACAAAGATCTACATGAAATTTTAGTATCCCATCTCATCTAGCTAAGTCTTCCTCAGTATGAATGTGCCATCGCCATTAAATGAGAATAGGGAAAGAAACTGAGAATTTAGAAATATCAAGGTCCATTGCAGATTGGGTTTGTTTATGCTGTATCTGTTGATAAATTTGATTTCCTAGAATGTTACATTTTCACTTATAGAATGACCTCACTTTGAAAGAATGATGAATGGTAGAAATAACTCTAGACTAAGTTTCAGAAGACCTGAACTGCCACATGTCTGTTTTCTCTAAAGTAAGGAAGTTGGACTTAGTCTTAAAAATCACAAAATAATAATTGAGATTTTGCTACTTCATTCTTTTTACAATGGATTAAAATAGAAACATACCATTACCTAAGGATTTGGGCCAGTATATTTCACATACAAATTTAAATTGAGTAACCCAATCTTAGGAGAGTATTAAACATCTTCTAAAACATGGCAGGGGAAGTATCCCATAGAAACTTTAATTATACAAGTATCTGAATGCCTTGTGGCCTAGATTCCCCATTGTCAAAGTGATGATTAAATTAAAAATATCCCTGAACATTAGCCACACAACTAGAATAGCACTTGAGTAGTTATTCCTTACATTCAGCTCTAAAATATGCCAAATTTATGTTTATAAACAGTCTTCATTAAGTCTGACAGGCACTGTTGATCCGAGTTAAGTCTCTAATTCTGGGCATCCAAGGCCTCTGTCCTCTCTTTCTTCATCTCTTATTGTTTTCATGATGAGATGAATTAAAATTCTTATTTGTTATGCATTTGGTGTACCACCGCTCTTCCTGCTCATCTGTGCTTATAAGATTTTACTCTGCTTGCATAAGTGTTCATGAGCCCTCAATTTTGAACAGCTGTGAGGAAGGCTGGTTAACTATTTGTAAACACCACCCAACGATCCTTGACAGTAATGGAAGTCTTGCAGAATACTGAAGTGCTATTTTATTGGGAGTGATAATGAGACTGTCTTGTCCAGGGGTCTGGTTATTACACCAATACCGAACATTATCGTTTAGTTGTGTGGTGTAAAATAATTAATTCGTCACATTTTTCCCCCCAGGAGGCTCTATCCATACTGAGGGAAAAAATGGTGTGTATAGCTCTTACCTTTATTGTGATAATTCAAACTTGTACCATTTTTGAGCTTTCTATCTGGTTTGGGTAGCTTTGAGAACAAATATCAAATTTTTGTATTTTGGATTTCCCTTTCTTTTCAAGAGTGAAATGGTATTTAATTATGTGAATAAGATACTATTCATATAATACATAGGATAGCTTATATCACACAATACACAATATATACATTATTATGTAGAAATACGTTATTATGAAGACACGAACATTTTTCCTATATGGTCACCAAGCTTAGAAATAAAAATTGCTTTTATTGTATCAATTTCAAGTTTGCTGTAAGGAGATACTCTTAACAATGGGAGTTGGTTAATAGGGACAATACCTATTGGAAAAGGGCCTGGCACTCATTTAAGGCATCAATAAATTATTGTTGAATAGATGCATAAAAAGTTGTGAAGATTTCCCCTTTTAATCTGAGAGCATGTATCTTTTTAAGTTGCAAAGATGCAAATAAAATACACGTTTTCTCATTGCAATTCAGAGCCTGTGCTGCTCTATCTTTATGCATGTAGCTTTATATACCAAAATCTTTATCTCACTAAAGTCATTTTGTAGATTTCTATATATACTTAGTGCACATTTTTCATGAAGTATGCACAATGCTGAAGTATTTATAAGTTGTTGCTCATATGAATGAGATGTATTTTTAAATTTTATTCTCCTACTGGTTATGGTAGTAATGGTAGGAATAAAAATAACGTCATTTACACTAGACTATCTAATTTGCCCAGAAACATTTTTGAATGCCCACTATGTGCAAGGGACTATGCTAGGCACTGGGATAAGTGGTGGAAAATATAGAGAATCTGTCTTCAAGTAGCTGATGGTCAACATGGGTCAATAACTATCTTGAGGAAAATCAGTTCTATTGAAACTGAACACAACTGTCCCTTGGCTCTCTTGCATTTCTAAACTTCTTGCTAGTAGAGGCAGTGACTACCTTTGTTCGCAACTATCTTTTCACTGATGTTGTACAGTAAATAGCCTTGGAAGATAGAGATACAGTGTTTAATTACAGAGCAAACTGCAGATTTGTTTACAGTCTTGGAACATATAGTCTCTTTTGGCAGCAAAGACAGGCATGCTTACTGACCATTATAAAAGGCAGCTTCTCTAAGCTCAAGGTTGCTGTCCTGTAAGGTGATCTACATATTGCATGTGTCATTTGACCCTCTTTGCATCATCTTGTGAGAATTGGGCTCAGAGAACCAGAGCAAATACTAAAACTGTTTCCTCTATTACCATGAGTAATAAAGTCTTTTGTTCTGATGTAGGAATCTCATGTCTTCTGCCAGCAACCATGAAACTGGAGCAGGCTAACTGGTTAACTTACAGAGTTACATATCAGATCCTTCAGAATGCTGGACAGATACCTGAAGTCAAAGTAGGACATAGCCAAGCCACAGTAGGACAGGAGTGGGGATGTCAAAGGGAGCATTTTAAGGAAAGAGCTATCCTGTTCATAGGGTTAGTTTGTTCAGTATTACAGAAGCAAACCTGGGGTGGGGGATATGAATTAGGAAGACTTGAAATTGTTGTTAATCACAGACTAATTTTATTGAGTGCTCACTGTGTTTCAAGAAATTTTCTCTACACATTACATAAATTATCTTATTTGATTTTCAACAACTGATTACATAAGCATAATTTCTATTCCCATTTTATAGATGAAGAAATGAAGACAGAGAAGGAACAAGTAACATGTCCAAATTTATATAGTTTGTTTAGAGGTGGAGTCAAGATTTGAGTACAAACTGGGTGAGTTTAGAGCCCATGACCCTTACCACTGGACATATACTTTTAGAGAATCTTGGACTGAGACAACATTGTAAAAGACTGTTTAAAGCACAGTGAGGATGGTGGGTTTTATTCCGAGTAAAAGGGGTAACCACCAAAAGGCAGGGAAATGACCTGTTTAGTTGTAAAGTGTATGCTCCGAACAAGGATACAATCAGAGGTACTTGAAGAGTGGTTGCAATTGTGTAGGCTAAAGAAGATGATGGAAAGAAGGTAAAAAGACAAATTGTGATCTTTTATAAGCTTTAAAAAAATACGTACTACCAAGTACAAAGTCTGGTGAACAGTATGAACTCAAAAACATATTTCAAATTAATTAATTAATTAATTAGGTCACTATCAATAAACTATTTTATAATTGTAATTATTTTATAATTAATTTTTGCCTTTCAAATAAATATAATATCTTCCCATAATTTTATCTTGTTCTGCATCTTTCTATTTGTTTTTAATCTGTGTCTGGTATTACTGTACTGCTAGAAATGAAAAAATAGTAGTCAATAACAATATTTATTTAATTTATGTTTATTCATGTAAATTTAAAGAGTATGCCTCTGGGATATGGGTTTCTTTAAAGGGCCCAATAGTAGATTCATTAGGCTTTGAGGGCCATTCTGTTTGTGTTACAAGTGCTGGAACCTGCTGTTATAATGAGAAAGTGACTATAGACCATGTATCAATGAATGGCCAAGTCTTTTTTCCAACAAAATTTTATGTAGGCACTGCTTTAGAATATATCTATGAATTATTTTTGATATTATCCTAAGCATATTTAATTTATTAATTTAACAAACTTTTACTGAATATATACAATGTACTAGAAACTGTGTTAGAGGTCAGAATGCAGCAATGTGCAAATCGTTGCCCTCAGTGGAGCTTAGAGTACAATAAGATGTAATTTAAAATCAGTGTGTGTGTGTGTGTGTGTGTGTGTGTGTGTGTGTGTGTGTGTGAGTGAATGTGTTTATACAGGTCCTAGTGATGGGAAATTTTATTTAAATGTTAGCCATTAGGGACATCCAGTCACATTGGAACATATTTTATTTGTTTTAGCTAGGTCATCAGAATGGAAATTTGATGACAAACAAGTCATTTTGACTCAGCCAGTAATAGCATTTTTATATATGCATGTCTGGTGATTCCTCTTCTTCCATTACTCACACATAAATATGTATAGTGCATGGCACAAAAAATTCTCTGGGAAAGTGTGAGTAAAACTAGTTAATGAATCCAGGTTCTTCTGGATCCAAAGCTTCTGAAATCCAGATTTCTACCTTCAGAGATGAACATTGAATCATGTCTCATATAATTAAACAGTCCTGATTAAAGCCAGCTGGTAGGCAAGGTTAACAATACCCACCAAATCCCTACCTAGGGAAATTTACCATGGAGGAGAGGAAAACTTT
Source organism: Leopardus geoffroyi (assembly GCF_018350155.1). NCBI lineage: Eukaryota > Metazoa > Chordata > Mammalia > Carnivora > Felidae > Leopardus > Leopardus geoffroyi. The sequence goes on from NC_059328.1 coordinate 70,062,138, forward strand.
GGCAAAGGATCAGGCATCAAATACTAGGGCCCAAGTGACCATATGAAGTTGCACCTACCCTGACCCAGTCTCAACAGCAACATGGGTATGCATTTGGTAAAATACATATGAATGTGTGTGCATGTACATGTACATTTATGAAATTTTTAAGAGATATGCCATGGCAAAATCGTAAGATAGTACAGCTTTCTTTGGTATTAGCTTTTTGGTCAGGGATAAGGCAAAATTCCCAAACATAAAACATGACAAACTACTGTTTCACAAGCAATTCTGTTGGTCCTTGACTTCTAGCACATGTCCTACTGCAGTCTACATCTTGCATCAGACAATTGCACTGCTTGACCTGGGTGATTTTTTGTCATACATTGGTTAACTTGGGGCATTTAAAAAAAAAAAAACTGAAGTTTGCATTGCAAATCCAGATTTCCTATTTTTAGCAGCCATAGCATGCAGCCATGAGAGAACAGAACAGAATAACAGGACTCTTTCAATTTTGAGCAAACTTTTTTCATTGAAGTATAATTGACATGCAATATTATATTAGTTTCAGGTGTAAAAAATATTTATTTGAAAATTCTATACATTATTCAGTGTTCACTCTGGTAAGTGTAGTCACCATTTGTCACCATACAATGTTGTTACAAATATAAACCACATTCCCTATGGTGTACTGTTCATCTCTGTGCCTTCTTCCTTTTATAACTGGAAGTTTGTACCTCGTAATTCCCTCCATTTGCGAATCTCCTCCCTTACCTCCCCTCTGGCAACCGCCCGTTGATCTCTGTATTTAGAATTCTTCTGCTGTTGTTCATTTGTTTCATTTTTTAGATTCCACATATTAATGCAATCACATGGCCTTAGTCTTTCCCTGTCTGACTTATTTCAATTAGCATAATACCCTCAGGGTACACCCATGTTGTTGCAAATGGCAAGATTTTATTCTTTTTTATGGCTCAGTAATATATATATATATTACCAAGAAGATATTGGATGGATATATATATATATCTTCTTTTTTCATTCATCTATCAATGGACACTTGGGTTGCCTCCCTACCTTGGCTATAGTAAATATTGCTACAATAAACATAGGAGTATAAATATCTTTTCAAAGTGTGTTTTTGGGATTTGGATAAATATTCAGCAGTGGAATTTCTAGATCATATGCTATCTCTATTTAAAAATTTTTGAGGAATCCCCATACTGTTTTCCAAAATGGTTGAACCAATTTACATTCTCATCAACAGTGCATGAGGGTTCCCTTTTCTCACCAACACTTGTTAACTATTGCCTTTTTGATACTAGCCATTCTGACTGGTGTAAATGATATTTCACTGTGGTTTTGATTTGCATTTCATATTTAATCAATTAAAGTTTTAAATAATTAATTTTAGTCTAATAATTTCATTTAATTGATACATTTAATTAATTTACCCTGATTAATATTTTATCTAATTAAAATTTAATGATTTAAAATATGTGACTTATTTTTATATCACTAGTCTTTTAGCAACATATTATGAAAGATAAATTCAATATTGTTTTCTGTATCATTTATATAATTTTTGTTATTAGGATGGGGTATTGGTTTTGACATAATCATCCATTTGGTGATCACTCAACTTCTTATTTAAACTCAAACATTGAATTGTCCTTGGGTTTCTAATATAAACTCTGTCTAGTAGTAAACTCTATCTTGAGTGAAAATAAAATTTATTCAGCATTAACTCTGTGTTATTGCTCTATTAGTCAATTATATTGACTATTTCAGTGATTCTGACAAAATATTTAACTACAGGCATTCTTTCCTCAGTATTTTTAATTGTGGGACTCAGAGAAGTTAAATAAATTACGTAAGATTCAACAACTAGTAAGTCAAAAACTGAACTTCAACAATAAATCCATGTGACTTCATTGGACCAAATTGTTTATCTTATGACAGATTATACTTTCATCAACTATCGAGTTGCATTTGCTTATAATGTTTTTAATATTTCTTCCCTTATATGAATAAGTAGTATTAATCTAGTTTTCTTTATTATGATTTTTACCACATTTAAAAATGAAAAACATAGAAGAAATTTTAAATGAGAATATTCATTCAACTCTATATAAATGAATATGACAATCTAAATGAAGTATGTGATTTGCCAGCAAAAATTGATTGACAAAAATTAAGAAATCAAACCTAAACAAAGAAACAAAAATCACTGTAGAAGAAATTTGGAAAATGGACAAAGGAAACCTCCCAAAAGTGAAGGTAAAGAAGGTAAAGATTTAAGTACAAATTATTATTATTATTAATTATCATTATCATTAGTAGTAGTAGTATTTATGAATGCAGAGCAGATGCCAGGTATAGAGTATAGCCAATAACATTAAAAACAAACCAAATGGCAACTTAACTATATTCTCAGCAAAACAGTAATTTATGACATTTCTCCAAAAACCAACACAGTGCCATGTTCAACAATAAAATGAAAAACAAAACAACCAGCAGTTGCTACCTTAGACCTCAAGACATAGTTTCTTACAGCATTTCGTGTCTACAGTTTGGTTCTCTGTTTCAGAGCATGAATTACTTTTCAGATGAAAAACCTGGGATAGCGGAGGTTTGTTTATGTGTGTTGGGGGAGAATCCAAGGTGGAAAAATAGGGGGGAGTAACAAGAGATTCATTTCTCTGGTCAGGCAACCAAGTGAGGAGGTAGTTATTTAGAGAGCTTCTCAAATAGAGAATATCGTACTGATCTACTGAGAGCTGAGGAGGTAGTAGGAGCTTCCTGTGAGACTCAAGATAGCAACAGGAATACTTACGCAAGAAAGTTCAGACCAGGGTGTCAGTGCAGTTTGACAGTGGCTCTTTTCTGATGATACAACTTTAAAAGTATTCATTACATTACCACACACAAGAACTGCATAAAAACTCGAGTCCCATCATCGCTGCTGTTGGGTTTCTTCATTTGGTACTGGCATATTTATCTTACCAGTGTGCAAAAGGCATATTCAACACCCTGTCTGGTCTTGGCTTAGGTTTCAATGAACGGAATCCCGTAACTCTTGGCCAATTTGTGGGCTTGTTTTTTGGTGACTGTCCTTGTTGGCAAATCACACTTGTTTCATCTGAGTTTTTTACTTGCTTAAGCTGTTCCCTGTAGAGGTTAATATCTGCAAATGATTTGCTATTATTGATGGCACATACACAGAGGAAGCCTTCACCTGTCCTCATGTATTGGTCTCTCATGGCACTGTATTCTTCTTGACTAGCTGTATCCATTATGTCCAGAACACAGGTTTTACCATCTGTAACCACCTGTTTTCAGTTAAAATCCTCTATGTTGGAATCACATTCATCTACAAAGTGGTTCTGGATTAGCTGGGTTGTCAATGTGCTTTTCCCAACACCAGCTGCTCCAACTGCCACCAGTTTGTACTCAGTCATTTCACACCAGCAAGAACCTCAAGTTTCACAGCCTCTGCTTCCAACGGATTTAGGACCACAACTGGGGAAAATGTTGGAGACCCCAGAACTGCCATCACCAGCCCCCACCAGGGATTAAGTTCAAATCATTTTAAAACTTAAACCAACCAGTATTGCTAATTCATTTTAAGTTTTTAATCTGAATTCTGTTTAAGTTGTTGCAAAGAACTAAGAATATAATGCTTGCAACATCTTTTGTGAAATCAGAACATTTATACTTCTGTCAAAGGCAGATAATATTTATAACAACAACAACAACAACAACAAAAAGTCTTAAGGTCATTTTTTAATGTTAGTACACAATCCAAAATAAAATTAGATTGTAATTAAGAATTGATATCTACCAGTATTTTAAAAATAAACATAGTCCATAAAAGATTTATAACTGGAATGCAAGGATGGCTTGTTATTAGGAACACAATATCATTCATCATGTCAGCAAACTAAAGCAGAAAAAAATTTTAATAATAAATATTATTTTTAGTCAAGATGCAGGTTAATCTACATGATCGCAAAATGACACCAGACTGATGCAAGGTGGATTTACTAGTTAAAACAGCATGCACTGAGAAAATATCCTAGATAAGTAACTGATTTTGAAAAATTCCACAGTCCTGGAAAACAGAAAGGAATAAAAAATAAATCCTGGAAGCTATAACCTTTACCCTGGAACATATAAATAATCCCAAGAGATTTTCTTTGTTTTTGTTCTCAAAAAAAAAAAAAATAAGTAAAATAACGCTTCCATGTGTACTTCAGAACTTCACAAGAAAGTGTCAGATTTATTTCATAAATAAATAGCTATAATAAGTCAATAGAAATAACAGGAAGAATATTATAGTGGATATTTATAAATTTTTGCCTTTTATTCTTTCCAAAAACAAACAAACAAACAAACAAACAAAAAGGAAAAGTAATCTCACTCCCACTCTGATGCATATAGAGAATTATTCCATACTTATGCTACACCAAAAGATGAATGAAAGATGGGATCATGATCCAAACGAGAGTAATTAAAATTTTCTATTTAGTAAACTGGAAAGGGAAGAGGGAAATGTGTTCCAATCCCAGTTAAAGTTGGATTCTTGAAGAGGAGATGTAAAAACTAGAGATCTTAATAGGGATCCCATATTTTCCGCTTTTAGATTAGGATATAGAGAAAGCTAGTCCATAAAAAAAACAAAAACTGATAAAAGAGATAAGAATATAGAAGCCATAAAAATATCTGGAGAGTAAGATAAAATATACACATGAGGTTTCTCACAGTGTGTTGAGTAAGCCTTGACACCAGGCAACTGTGGGTTCAGATGGAGTTTCTCCTTTTGTTTGTAAAATATGCTGGGATCTTTGTATTTTATTTTACATTATTTTTGAGCTAGAAAACTGGCATAATATTTTTAATATATCAAGTCATATATTTTGCATTTTCTTTAAATTATAGCCTTCTTGACTTCCCAGCCATTAAATAAAAGCATTTCCATCATCCAGGGGAGACTCATGTAATCTGGAACAAAGATGTCAAGTGTATGGTAAATTAGGGCTTTGGTGTTCCAATAAAACAGTAGCTTTGCAGTCTAGGTTAAATGAAAGACAAATTTATAAATTCCTGTTTTTCTCACATTAAAACAATTGGAGATCTGAAATTTTTATTTTAGTATATAGAAAAAGATCATGGAATATTATGGAAGTGGATAGGGTAACAGAGAGAGAAAAGAGCAAAAGATCAGATGCTGTGTCTTTAGTTCTCTATTCCACCCCAGTATAGTTCAGCTGAGGATAACCCTAAAGATGAAGATCGGGCAATGATAGGGGAACCCCAGAGGTATATGTGTATGTGGGGGATGCTGAAAGGAAAGCAGCCTGGTGCCCCACAATTTGTCAGATCTAAGGATGAGGCCACTTGGCTGAATGTCCCACACCAACATGGACACACACAGCTGAGTGATGATGGCCAGAAGACCACAGACTACACCAGCCATACTTTTACCTTTGACTGCACAAATTCTGTGCATAATGAGTGAAACGTCTCAAAGTTACTGTGTGTCCTCAGTGAAGAACAGGGAAATCATTGGTTAATTAGGGAGGGGCTCTTAAAGAAGGGACCAATGAGCATCTGGCTGAGATTCAGCAGAGCAGCAGTGTCGGGGAAAGCTGAGGCGGGGCCACATCAAAGTAGTGGAGCCTGTTGGTAGAAGAAAAGGGACCTCTAGGCACTGACTGTGCAGAGAAAAAATAAAACCTAAACATGACTTTCATTAGCCACAATACTGAGAACAGATAACAGTAGGATGAGCAACAGTAGGATGTCTAGGGACATCCTAGAGAAGGCTGCTACCCAATTTGGGGTTTTTGTGATGCCCCATGGTATGTCCAGGTACCCTTTGGCTAGAAGGAAGAGAAAAGGGTAGAGATAACACCAAAGGGACAATTTTAAAAGGAAAAAATAAGTAACCTTTAAGTGATGTATTTAAAATCCCATCCATCTTAGCTTCTCCTACCACCATTAAAGAGAATCTAAGCTTGAGAAAACTATGCAAACAGTTGTATATTTAAAAAAAAGAATGTTACTTTTTTGCATATGTAAGTTTAGCATATGTGGATTTTAATTACCCACTCTACACTAGTAATTGCTAGTTTCTCTTATCTAACACCAAAGTTCTTTAAAAAAATTTTTTTTAATGTTTATTCACTTTTTGAGAGACAGAGAGAGACAGAGCATGAGCAGGGGAGGGGCAGAGAGAGAGGGAGACACAGAAAGTGAAACAGGCTCCGGGCTGTGAGCTGGCAGCACAGAGCTCAACGCGGGGCTGGAACTCAGGAACTGCGAGATCATGACTTTAACCGAAGTCGGACGCTTAACTGTCTGAGCCACCCAGGCACCCCTAAAACCAAAGTTCTAACAAATGTCAGCACTGAGCAAGGAAATAAGAGACTGATTCATTACTGCTGACTCTATTCCTACATCAGATGGGATAATATCACAACTATAATGACTATCAGAAAGAGTGATCACACCTATACTTCCCTTATGTTGCAGCACGGTCATTACATAATTAAATTGTTAATACTTGTCAACATTTGTTTTGTTCTGTGGGAGATTATCACAAATACCCTTTGGTTACCATTGCCTAAAGACCATTAGTAGTCAGCCACGTAAGTTTATTATGGAAAATTTTTACTTTTAAACAATTTATTGAATTAAATCATTTTTGAAATCAAAATTCCAATTTTAGAATCCATTTCCTTCATTCAGTTATGTTTTTACACTACTGAATTGGGGTATCCTTCAAGGGAAAGAAATAGTATAAGTAGAACATACTTAGGTCAATAGTTTATATTGAACTCAACTGGTAATAATAATAAATAAATAAATCTTTATTACCTTTCCACAAGCACATATGAAATAAGTTGCTCCTCTGGTGAAAACCCCAAGGTGACTGAAAACACACATATCACAAAACACTGCAGTGTGCATGAGTTGGCAGTCTTGGTGAAGAAGCAAGTTACTTCACTCTTCTTCAGTACTTCCTCCACTCATCAAGAAAAGTCAAAGGCAGAGTGGGAGTGGCAATCATGGGTCAGTATCAATGGAAAGAGAAGAAAGTAAGGGCATGGACTTCCTATTCTGCATGTCAGTTAGGCCGTGCTGAGTCAGTTAGGACCCAGCTACCCTTCTCCACTGCAGAGTGTGATCTGCTCAGCAGGACTTTGCAGACTCTGCAGGTCTTTAAAAAATAGATTCTACAGTGTCCAATAATAGCCACTTTAAGAAATAGGTTCTACAGTGTCCAATAATAAGTACTGTCCAATAAGCGACTTCTTAAGATGCTCAGGGTATTTTGATAAATTGAGAAGTCTCTAAATCAATTACCTCTGTAAGTTTCTTCAATTGTCAAATAAGAATTTAGATAGTGTCTCTAAATCAATTATCTCTGTAAGTTTCTTCAATTGTCAAATAAGAATTTAGATATTTTTTTTTTCTTAATTCTGCTTTGAGTGACTGTGCTGGGCCAGGCTGGTGTTTAGCCCATCAATTGCCCTCTTCCCCTTCAAAAACTTCACGTCTAAGTAGAGAGCCCTGGGAGATGATCTTTTTTCAAAATTGATTTCATAATGTCTTTGCTATTAATGATGCTTATAGAGTGTGAAATGTTAAATCATGACCCTGTAGGATTCTGGAACTTTTGCACAGCCAAAATGTCATTTTATTTTATTCTTTAGGGTTGTACTTCTTACACTAATGTAGGATCTGGCTGTAGACTGTAATTAAACTGTAGTCAATGGGCCTAACTTTCACAAGCAATTAGATGTATTTGCTTTTTTTTGCTCCTCTTCTGAGAATATGAACTGGCTTTGTGGAATCACTAAGATGTATCCCTCTGCCCCCACTTTTCTTTTAGTCCCTGCTCAGTGCAAAGAGAACACACAGCATTCTGCAATGTTTTTATTCTATTATTGCTTGAAATATTGACTTCACATTCCACTAGAGAAATTGAATGAGTGCAGGAATGTAAAGTACTGTTTAAGCATCTCTCTATGTTCCCTTCACCTTTTATGTTTTTCTCTCCATATAACCTTTCTATCCTTCCTACAATTCTACTCTTCTCATGTTACACACAAAGCTGAAAATGGGCAGGGCTCAATGGCCTAGAACATCTTATACTCATGCAAGAATACAAGACACTCGATTATGACATAACTTTGGATATTTTTCACATTAACAAAAAAATAAGAAGATAAACCAAGTCAGAATTTAGACTTCCAAATTACAAGGAAATGGTGTCTACCAATACTAAGATATTATCACAATTGAGCCAAGTGTCTTTCTTTCCCCAGTTACTCTTTTTTGATCACTTTCTTTAAAACATCCACGTGTATGATTGCTATATTGCAATATCTATGTACTCTTGAGAAAGAGCATTGATGAAAATCATTAACTATTGTGTCATCAATAATTATGTGGTTTTCATATCTAGTGATGCAGATAGCTGAAATACCATTGTCATCATCACTATATCCTTTTCTAAATTACTTCTTATGGTTTACAGAATTATATATGTGTTGTTTCTCTGCTATAATCCCAAAGGGCCTTATAAAAATACATAGACACACACATACAGGCGCACATACAGTTTTACATATTATGTATTATCAGGGGAAGTCTGTGGTGGAAGTGTCTGAGGCTCCTACCACTCTTGATTCCCCATAGCAACATAGTTTTTGGATCAGTCAAAACCCCATAGAGACATATGCAAGAGTTCACATCTTTTATGCTGGACCTCCTCAGGATACACTAATTTGCTACAGCTGCGCCCATGCCCATTCACTCCTAGGTTCCTGGCAAGCCTGACCTTGATGGTTGACAGGTGTGGGAGCTACTGGCTCAGGGGAAAGAAAATTAACCCTATTTCTGCCAGAGCCCTCTTATGGCTAAATGGGAATAATCTTCACTTCTCAGCATGAGAAACTGGTATGAATTTTTTAATCAGTCAGAAACCATGCTAGTCCCAAAAGCATTGGCACACAAGATTATAATTAGAGATGTTGCTTAGAAGTGGAAAGATGAAGATAGGCAACAGCTGGTTCAGTAGCCATGTTAGAAGACCCTTTAACATTCTTATAAAAGAAAATATTTAGAATTCATTGGCATATTTTGAGAAGAGAAGAAAGCCATTTCTCTCTTCCTCCTTCACAATTTGCCCTCTTCAGAAAAAAAAAAAGTGTGTGTGGGGGGGGGTACTTTTATAAATGTTTTAAAATAAGCCTTTTTGAAATGGTACATTTTTGACCATTGTAATTATTTGATTTGTTTTCTTTTCTGCTTGGTGCACAGTCAGAGGTAAACTAAAATGGCTTGTGCTGGTAGTGGGCCATCGTAAAAAGCTCAAATGACAGTGGGAAATTGCTTTTGTGATGAAGGGAAGCATTAATAAAAGCTTTGCTCATGTTTACCCTTTTAAATTGGCCCTAGAGGAGTTGATTAAACTACCCCATTGGCAGTGGTTGGTTGATACATACATTGTGAAATGTTCTATGCCTGTAGGTGGTGGTTGAGTTTAGAGGTATCTACATTTTTCTCATCTGGTTTGGTATGTCATTGAAGTTTCATTTAAACTTTTTGTCCCCTTGTGATCTGGTAAAAATTTAAGTCTCTGCCCAGAAAGAAAATATTGTTGTATATTTAAGAAAATGTCATATTTTCCTTCCCACAAGGCGAAGTAATGTAGGCTCTCAAGACACTAAGTTATTCTACCTGTGATTTCAGGGCTTTAGTAGACACTGGTAGCTAGGATTTTTTTTTCTTTTTAATTTAAAAGAAAAGTAACCAAAGCAAAATAAAAGGATTTTTTAATGGGAATTTCTTGAATTTAACTATACGTTTGAGATGCCCCAAGAAAGTGCACTAAATAAGTTTTATAGCTCACTTGGGAGTCTTTCGGTTGAGTCAGAAAGTAAGAAAAGATTCATGTGGTTCAGCTGTCTAAGGGTACTCAGCGTGAGAAACCAGTGCAGAGTGAAGGCTCCCTGAGGATGGCCTATCTTATTCCCACTGTTGTGCCATTCCTTAATGCTTGTCTTCTCACCCTGAACAGCATGACAGGTGCTGTGCTCAGAGCATCTGCAAAGGCAGTTAGTAGAAGACAGGATCTCTTATAGAAACTCAAATGTCCTCCTTGGAGGATTCAGTTGATAAGGGTACATATTTGATTTCTGGAAGAATTCTGTTTAACTTTATTTTTGGTTTTGAATCTTAAAATTTTCTCTGGTGAAAGGCAGCTAGTGAGCATCAAAGACGTTTGTACATATTGGAATCATGTGGTTTTTCACACCCAGTGTATAAGGCATAGATTTTTCTCCTAACTTTGTAGAGGAAAAAATTGTAACTGTGAAAGGTTGAATTCCTGCTCAGGCATCTAGTAAGTGCGAGGGTCCCAATATTTATCATGATTTTCCCGGATCCAAGACCAACTTCTGTCTAATGCATTAAGCTTTCTCCTCTAAATGAAAAAAATAGGAGAAATTTAAGATTTTCCTTAGAAATGCATAATGCGATGAGTCTTAAAGATTTTCTAGTTTAACTCTTCTTCATTTAACATGGACAAAAATGAAGGCCTTTGGGAAAAGGGAACTAATCCCAAATCACACTGCTCTTTTTTTTTTTTTTTTTTCCTTTCGAATGGGTCTAAAGTTACAGGCTTATTTAATCATGCATTTTTCTTTTTCTTTTTCTTCTTCTTTTTTTTGTTATAATTATTTACTTAGACTAACAGAAAAGCTTTAACTACATCAGTGTAGTCATCATCACAGTCAAAATATAGAACATTTCTACCACTCAAAAACTTCCTTTGTACTCCTTTATGGTCAGTTTCTCTACTACTTACTGATATGCTTTCTGTCAGCATAGACTAATTTTGCCTGGTCTAAATGTTGTGTATATGAAATCGGACAGCACAAAACTTCTTTAGTTCCTTCATTCATGTAGCTAGGGTATCATAGTACTGTCTTTCTTTTTTTAATTGCTGAACAGTATTCCATTATATGCATATCCTATGCTTATCTATTTACTTGGGTTGTTTACAGGTTTTTGCCTATTGATAAAAAAAAAAAAAACCTATGAGCATTCCTGTGCAAGGCATTTCATACCTCTTAGGTAAATACATAGGTGTAGAATTGCTTAGTTTTTTGGTAATAAATTGCCAAATTGATTGCCAAAATGGTTATACATTTCTATATTCATAACCAGTAGTGTATGAAACTTCCAGTTGTTCTGTATCTTAGTCAACACCTGTATTTTGAGCATTTTTAATTTTAGCCATTCTAGTTGTTATAGAAGTATCTCATGGTTTTACTTTTTATTTATCTGAGGCTTGAAAGCATTGAGCATCTTTTCTTGTGTTTGTTGGTCATTCGTGTATCTTCTTTGGTGAAATATCTGTTTGAATTTTTTGACCAGTTTTTTAAACTTTAGGTTTCTAATTTTCTTCTTGAGTTGGAAAAAATGATTTTATATTTTGGATAGAAGTCCTTTGTCAGTTATATGTAATATAAATGTGTTCACCTAGTGTGTGTTGCCCTTTCAATTAATTTTTTTTTTTTTTTACTATTTATTTTTAAGAGAGAAATGGAGCATGAGCAAGGGAGAGTCAGAGAAAGGGAGACACAGAAACCAAAGCAGGCTCCGGGCTCTGAGCTGTTTGAAGTGGGGCTTGAAACCCACGAACTGTGAGATCATGACCTGAGCAGAAGTCAGATGCTTAACTGACTTAGCCACCCAAGCGCCCTTCATTTTTTTAATGATAATATATATAGCATCAATATATCTATCAATATATCTATCTATCTATCTATCTATCTATCTCTATATCTATATAGATGTAGATATAGATATTGCATTCTACCTAGAAACATTTGCCTAATTAAGATTATAATTAATTTTTTCCTGTATTATCATCTGGAATTATAAACTTTAAAGTTTGAACTTTAAAATAAATTTCAAAGTTTATATTTTAAAGTTTAAAATTTTAAGTGTGGAGTTCATCTTTGTGTACGTTATGAAGTAAGAGTTATAGTTCATTTTTTACATAAGGATATCTCTTTGTTGAAAATGTTATCTTTTCCCCATTAAATAACTGCAATATCTTTTTTTTTCACTTTTCCAAATAGTATTTAAAAATCTACTGACTTAAAAAAAATCTCTACTATGAGTGTGTTTGTGTATTTCTACTCTCTCCATTCTTTTCCGTTGATCGATACATTGCTTCTTTCACCAATACTGCAATGTCTTGATTACGGTGGCTTTTGAGTAAGTATTGAAATCAAACATGTAAACCACTTTTGGAAAATTGTTCTGGCTATTATAGGTTCTTTGCATTTTCATACAAATTTTAGAATCAGTTTGTCAATGTTAAAAAAAGAAAAAGTGATGAATTATATTGGGATTTTAACCATGATGAGTCTTCCATAACTAGGTTCCTTTTAATTGTCCTAACAATGTTTCAGTTATTCACTGTGTCTCATATATATCTTGAACATATTTTATTAAATTTATCCCTAAATGTTTCATGATTTTGTATGCCATTACAAATAGTATGTTTTATTTAATTTTTTATTTTCTAACTATTCTTTTCTAGGATAGAAATACACTTGATTTTTTATATTGATTTTATATCCTATGACTCTGTTAAATAGGTTTTTTATAGCAGTTTTGCTGTTTTTGATTCTTTAGAATATCTTATATATATGTAATCATGTATCATCTCTTCCTTGTGAATCATCTCTTCACAAGGACAGTTTTATTAATTCTTTTACAATGTTTATATTGTTTATTTTTTTCTTCACTTCTTGCACTGTATAGAATTTCTAGTACAATGTTGACTACAAGTGAAGAAAACAGCCATCTTGCCTTGTTTCCAGTCTTGGGGGAAGGCATTCTGACTTCCAATGTTGTATATGATGCTCACAGCAGGTTTCTCATACATGCCTTCTATAAGGTTGAAAAGATTTTAACTTAAATGAATGATTTCTTTCCAAATATGTTTTTCTGCACATATTAAAAATTAACATATGCTCTATTGTTCATTCTATTAAAATGGTCAATTATGTTGATTATTTTTCAAACATTAAATCAACTGTTTAATTCCTGAGGTATACGTCATTCATTCATACATACATACATACATACATACATACATCAGTCAACGTAATTATTCTTTTTATATATTCTGAAATTCAGTTTGCTGATATTTTGTTAAGGATTTTTCTGTCTGTGTTCATGATCTATGTTCATGTGTAGTTTTCTTTTTATATCTTTGACTAGTTTTAGTATCAGCGTGCACTTGCTTCATAAAATAAACTGGAATTGTCTCTTCTATTTGTGGAAGAGTTTGCATGTAATTGTCATTGGTTGAAATCAGCTCTTAAGCCATTGAGGCTTATACTGTTGCTTATGGGACGGCCTTTAACCATGAATTTGATTTGTTTGTATTGATTAAGCGCTTCAGGTTTTCTTTTTCCTTTTGTCTCAAATTTTAAAAATTTGTATCTGTTAATGAGTTTGTGCATGTCCTTAAAGTTAGCAAATTTATTGGGATATTTATTAATTATAATCCCCTATTATCTTTTCACTGTCTATAGGATCTGTAGTGAGTTTCACTCTTTCATTCCTGATATTAGTTATTCTTCTGTTCCCTAATGATGATCAGATCTTGTTTTTTTAAAAATGTTTACTGAGTTATAATTGATATTAACATTATGTACAATATAATTATTCTGTATTTGTATGTGTTACAAAATGATCACCATGATAAATCTATCCATTACCATGCATAGTTACAAAATCTTTTTCTTGTGATGAGAACTTTTAAGATCTAGTCTTTTAGCAGCTTCCAATTATACAATCATTATTAACTGTAGTCACTATGCTGTGCATTATGTCCCCATGATTTATTTTATAATTGAAAGTTTGTGCCTTTTGACCCCCTTTACAACTTTCACCCAACCTCCACCCCTCTGCCTCTGGCACCCACCTATCTATTCTCTGTATCTATGAATTTAGTTGTTGTTGTTTTTTTTCTGTTAGATTCCACATGTAAGTGAGATCATACAGTATTTGTCTTTGTCTAATTTCACTCAGCATAATGTCATCAAGATCCATCCATGTTGTCACAAATGGCAAGATTTGTGACATGTTTTTATGGCTAAATAACATTTTACATATATTGATGGACTTAAGTTGCTTCTATGTCTTGGCTATTGTAATAATGTTGCAATAAACCTGGGGGGTGCATATGTCTTTCATGGTGGCAAAATGACTAACAATTCCAGGCTTCACACCTTTATAGTACATCTTCCTCTCTCCTAGATGTCTATAGAATAATTCTTCTTGAATCTTAAATAAACCCTTGAAACTGATCATATGTCCATCCAGAAAAATTCCTGGTGGAAAAAGAAATGCTATATGCTGATTAGAGTAAACTTCAGGTACAGGAATCAAGCACTAAGTTAAATGACATGGAGTTACCTCAACAAAGTTAGACCTATCAGGAATCATCCCCAGAGCCTAGGGTATAATAATAACCTCTAACTTCCAAACCCATGGCCTTTTAAAAATGGAAGTATAATGAATAGCAATATCCTGTTAGTTTCAGGTATACTTTATAGTGATTTGATATTTTTATAAATTATGAAATGATACCCATGATAAGTTTAGTTACTTTCTGTCACCATACAAAGTTATTGAAGTATTATTGACTGTATACCATGTGTACATTACCCCTCCATGACTTACTTATTTTGTAATAAATTTTGTACCTCTTAATCCCCTTCACCTATTTTTCCTGCCTCACCAACTCCCCTGTTCTAGTAATCAACAGTTTATTTCCTGTATCTATAAATGATTTTCTGCTTTTTTTCTGATTTTCTGTTTCTTTTGTTCATTTGTTTTGTTTTTTAGAACCCACATATAGGTAAAATCATATGGTATCATATGACACTCTCAAGTGTCAAAAATGGCAAGAGTTTATTCTTTTTTATGGCTGAGTACTATTCCATTGTGTATGTATACCATATATTTATCCAGTTATCTATTGATATTCACTTAGTTTGCTTCCATATCTTGGCTATTGTAAATAAAGCTGCAATGAACATTGGGGTACATATATTTCTTTGAGCTGGTATTTTTGTTTTCTTTGTATAAATAGCCAGAAGTGGAATTGATAGATTGTATGATAGCTCTGTTTTTAATTTTTTAAGGAAACTCCAAACTGTTTTTCTTAGTGGCTACACCAACTTACATTCCCACTAAAAGTGCTTGAATCTTCCCTTTTCTCCACGTCCACACCAACACTTCTTGTTTTTGTCAGCCCATCTGACAGGTATGAAATGACATCTCATTATGGTTTCGATTTGCATTTCCCTGATGATTAGTGGTGTTGAGCATCTTTTGATGGGCCCGTTGGCTATCTGTATGCCTTCTTTGGAAAAATGTCCATTCAGATTCTCTGCTCAGTTTTTAAATCAGACTTTTTTTAATATTAAGTAGTATGAGTTATTTATATATTTTGGATATTAAAATCTTTTTGGATGTATGATTTGTAAATATCTTTCCCCATTCAGTAGATTGCCTTTTTGTTTTGTTGATATTTTCCTTTGCTGTGTAAATGATTTTAATTTGAGGTAATTCCATTTGTTTATTTTAGCTTTTGTTGCCCTTGGATGAGGAGACTGGTCCAAAAAAATATTGCTAAGACCTATGTCAAAGAGCCTACTGCCTATGTTTTCTTCTAGGAGGCTTATGGTTTTAGGTCCAAATTCCTGGCTTTTAAACAGCTTGGAAAAACAGTAAGTCTTGGGGATAAAACATGGGGAAATTTATGATAGCAAACAAACAAACAAAAAAGATTAATTTTAACATTTTCAACCAAAACAAAATACCTTGAAATTAGAATTGCCGAATTTACCAAGTAAAAATACATGACACCAAGTTAAATTTAAATTTCAGATAAATCATGAGTACTTTTCTTTTAAATTTTTTTTTCAACGTTTTATTTTTATTTTTTGGGACAGAGAGAGACAGAGCATGAACGGGGGAGGGGCAGAGAGAGAGGGAGACACAGAATCGGAAACAGGCTCCAGGCTCTGAGCCATCAGCCCAGAGCCCGACGTGGGGCTCGAACTCACGGACCGCGAGATCGTGACCTGGCTGAAGTTGGACGCTTAACCGACTGCGCCACCCAGGCGCCCCTCATGAGTACTTTTCAATATAAAATGCCCTCTAAAACACTGTACTTGAAATTTCATGTTAACTTCAATACTAAATTGATCTATTTGAAATACACATACACAAAAATCAAGACAACTTCTATATGAAACAAATAAATAAAGATAAGACTAAGATTGCCAGTAGGTTTCAGTTGCATGCATCCAAGATTGTATGAAATCAGTTCAACATAACGTGGTTTCAATGAGGAGGACATATCCTGAAGTTCTGCAGTCTCTCTCTGCCTCCTTATTGATTTTTTTTTTGCCGAATTTGGCAAGAGTTTGCTAAGCTCTGTATTGTTGTGGAGGTTTTGTGTTTTTGGTTTTGTTTTCTGTTTGTTTTTAGGAAGAAGCTCCCTCTTATATCTCAAGGGGCAGGTCTCTTGTTGCAGGCAAGGGGTCTCTTGGTCCAAGGTGCATGACTGCATGGATAAAGTCTCTAACTCCAGACTTAGGAAGTTCATTTGACTCTTGTTTTAAGGATTTTCCCTTAACTTAGCTTTTATTAATAACAAACTTATATTCCAGGCCCGACTCTTTTTTCCCCCTTGACTTGCAGAACTTGAGAGGGAAGAGGTACTGTTTATATGGCTTCCTTAGAAACCTCAACCCAAATCATGCTTCTTAATGTATACGTGCTGGTACTAAGAAGTTACAGGATATGCTGCATGTTTATATGAATGGCACAAATTCTGAAGTTTTAAATTTAGACCTCTTGAAATAAGGCTCAAATTTTGTGGGATAATATTAAACACGTATTACCCATTTTTAATTATTACAATAAATTATATATAATAATTAAATACAAAAATGAAAATCATTTCTGAAGACATATAAAAATGGCTTCATAATGTGCGCCATTCTGAGAAATCAAAAAGGAAATGACACTGAAACATTAAATATAAGCAGGAATAGGGGCAACATAGAATAATAGCCCCAAAATACAGATTCTGGAGATACTCAACTGAATTTTTCTCTCAAATTCATATGTGTCCTCTGTCCACAATCCCCCCAAAATAGCCATCCCAAAAGAAGGTAAAGCATGCTTCTAGAAATTTAGGGATTCCAGGTGGGCAGACGAACATGAAAGAAGTTGTGGTAGGCTTTATACAGCTAGTGATATGCTATAATTTGAAATACCTTGAATGAATTTTGCTTTCCTTATCACTACAGTGTTAGATGCCACATGAAAGCTGTGTTTCAAAATTAACAAAACAAATAGAGAGACAAAATCATCCAGAAGCTTCCAGGGATATTACATTCTAGATATGGACTTCATGAGATAGGAACCTCAGGAGTGAGAACCTTTAAAATAAAGTTATTGCCTTAGCCCTTGGTGAGAAGTTTACAAAACAAGCTGTACTTTGCATCTCTGGGTCTAACAAAGATCACATATCAAAGCTTCATGACCAAATTAATGTGTAGCTTATCCCCCTCCCCAAGGTCTTTCCCTTGGTTTTATTATTACTGACAATATTGTAAGAGCGGTGTGAAATGGCCAATTCACACATGTGCCACGTTTTGCACACTGCCTGAACCTGCTGGAACATGATTTTCCTAAGAATGATGACAGTAATAAACATCTTCTGGCAGAGGCTTGCAAAATCTGCACCCATTTTAGTCACTCAGTAATGGCCCATAAAATTCTTTGAGAACTGCAGGAGAAAAACAATGTACATACTCATGCATAAATTAAAACTAGAAGTGCCAGCTCAATGGAACTCGACTTCTCACACTCTGGAACAACTGTGGAGCAATTAAAAAATAAACAAACTCATAACACATGGGTGCAGCCAACGGTCATCAGAGAAGGTGTTCTCTGCTGGAGCTCAAACCATTACCCAGCACTTTCCTTGAGTAGATTCCCTCTTTGGTCTGTGAAAATATTCAGAGAAATTTACGTAATCCTTCCTGATGAGGTCTCTTGCAAAAGCATTGCGATCTAAGTGGTTGAGAGGCAAAATGTTCATCTTGACTTCCCTTTACATTGAGGATAATTTTTCTGCAGGAAATATGATATTTAAAAGAACATTCCTGATTTGCCTATTTATATCAAGGTTTTAGGTTTGAGCTCTGTCATTTTTACGGTTGAACAATTCAGAAAAGCCCTTTGTTCTATCAAGGTGCAAAGAAATTAAACACTTTGACTTGTCTAAAAAATATCTTTTTTAAAAATGTTTGTTTATTTTTGAGTGAGAGAGAGAGAGAGAGCAGGGAAGGGGCAGAGAGAGAGGGAGACACAGAATCTGAAACAGGCCCCAGGCTTCAAGCTGTTAGCACAGAGCCCGACATGAGGCTTGAACTCATGAACCGTAAGATCACGACCTGAACCCAAGTCAGGTGCTTAACCAACTGAGCCACACAGGAGCCCCCAAAAAATCTTTATAGAACTCAAAAAAGTCATAGAGTATTTCTAATAATATCTTAGAATCTCTTTGTCAGTCCTACTCATTGTGAGTAGGATTCTTTAGAATACTTGGAATTGAAAAAATAATCAGGTTTATGGTCAGGTTTCCATATTTGTGTTAGGAACTGAAAGCCTGTCCTCTCATTATTTGGAAATTTCTTAGGTAGAAAGTGTAAGTACCACCATTTACCCTGTTATCTAACATAATATCCAGTAGTGGAGACAGTGTAGTTGCAATAATACCCTCCTGAAGTAGCAAGACTATAGTTGGGGGAATTGATCCCAGATCCAGAGGTGGGTTTAATTGATCCTAGTTTAATTGATCGAAGTCACTCACCAGAGATCGGCGTAGTAATGGACATGCGACCATTTTGGGCCAATAGGCCGTGCAATAAGATTTATGAAAGATCCCTAGGAAAGTTCTTTCTTTCTCTTCAGAGTGAATCAGAAAGCTTTTTTCTTCCCCCCCTCCCCACCATGGTTGTGAATGAGGAAATCTGTAGCCCCTATTACCTTCAGCATCCATCTTAAATATTTGAAGAAATGAGAGTCAGGATGAAGTCAGTGAGAAGTTTCCTGAGCTGGTGGATCTATCAGCACTAACCCCATGAACTTGATTTCCTCTTACATGAGCTGGTAAGTGACCTGTTCTTTAAACATCATTGTTTTAGGCTTTGTTACTTACTGTGAGAGGCAGTCCAACAGTCTCAAGAGCTTTACAAAAAATGTATTTCTAATAGAGCTTGGACCTTGTAGGATAGAGAGTTGCAGATGTTCAGATAGTTGATGTGTGGGCCAAAGATATAGTCTCTTTAGACAATCAGAGAATTATGAAGTAGGAAAGATAGAATCTTCTCAAAAGCTGGCTATAGCTGGTGAGAATCCCAGCTCTACCACCTGTGAGAATCCTCCATCCTGCTTGAAATTTCTGTGGTTTTAAAGGAGTTTACTTCCTCAACATTTTTTCTCTATATTTTTCCTCTTGATTCTCCATGTGCTATTTTCCATCAGAGCCCTTCCACCTCACTGTGTGTGTGTGTGTGTGTGTGTACACATGTGCACAAATACACACACACACACACACACACACACACACTGCATCACAGAGCATTCTGTAATGCTGATTTTCTAGATGATTTCTGGAATTTCATAAAGGGAATATGAATCCTGACTTGTATGAATAGCTGCACACTCCACTCCATTTCTTCTCATCTCCTCTTACCTGTCTGCTCCCAAAGACACACTAAAGAATTTCCCCAACAAAGGTATATCTTCTCCTCAAGGACTCCTAGCTGCAAAAAAAAAATTAAAAGTTGCAAGTTCTTCTCTTTTCCAAATTTGTCTTGAACTTGCCTTAGTTATCAAGGAGATATTCTTAGGGTACTGCATCTGCAAAATAATATTCCCAGTTGTGACCAGAAGCTTCCTTCTAAGTCAGTACAGCTCTCAATTCAGAATGGTGTTTAGATTCTGCCCAGCCCCTTTGCAAGCAGGGAAGGCTTCTGAGGCAGCAGGACCTTTTCATGTGCGAAAGGCCACTATCTAGGATTGAAGAGAAATACAAATGAATGGTTTTAGGATCAGAAACATCTTTGGATCTGAAATATGGGAAAAGGTCCATACAAGCGCTATGCTCTAAATGCCAGGAGAGGATGGTCCTCGTGTTAAGCACCTTCTTGATACAGATTCATGGTAGATGGCAGGATATCAGAATTGGTGTACAGACTAGAGACGAAAGACCTGAAAAATCTTGCAATGTTAGTAGATCCTTGCTGTTAGATGATTTCTAGTGCAAAAAAAAAAATGCTTCAACTTCTGTTCCAATGTAATTCACTTCTGTTCTACGTATCAAAGATCTCAGAAGAGTAGTTAAGGCTATCAAGTGTAATTCAGCACTTAAAGATCTTACCGTTCAATTACTGATCGTGAAAAAAAATATTCACACTCAAAATACCAGCTCAGGAAACAAGAGTTTCACACTCTAGGGCTAGTGCTATAATCCCTTATAAAGCACTGAACTATATCACAATGATAGTAGAGAGTATTGCTGTCTAATAACAGTTTAGCATATATGGAGCCAATACATACAACTGTGGATTATTAATTCTAAAAAAGAGGAATATAATTAATAGTCTGGAATGATAGGAAGAGTACACAAGTGGACATCAAGAAACCCAAACTTGTGGTTTGATTCTATAACTTTCACATTTTACCTCTCCTAGCAGGCCTTAGTTTTCTCCTTAATAAAATGATAAAATGAAAATATTGATAAAATGAAACAATTGGGTATTCCTTCAATAAGGTAATTCTAACTCATAGTTTTAAATTATTTTAAGAAGTTTGAAAACACAAATCAAGGTACCTAATCTTTTTGCTCTCAGGTTCCTCATCTGTAAAAGAGAAGTATAAAATATCAGCAATGAATATATGCATATCATCCCTGGAGCCCCATTTTGGAAACCCATGCCTGTTTCCTTCCAACTTCTGCTCCACACCTGTCATTACCTGTCTCACAGTAAAATCACTTAGTTCAGGTGGTTTTTTGTTGTTGTTTTGTTTATTTGTTTGTTTTAGTTCGGGTGGTTTGAGAGAAGTTGATGTAATTCTGTAAAGGTAGACACATGGCTTGACCAATCAGGGATTAGCACCAGCGATTGGTACAGGAATAGACATTTGAAGCAGGCTAGACCAGTTAATGTTGTCGTAAGACTTTCACTGAATCTAACTAGAAAGAAAACTTCCTTTTCTTAGATTGTGAGCAAGGAGAAAAAATGGACTTCCATTTGCCAGTGGCCATCTTGTCACTGCTTGGAGTGCTCCTTTTTGAGAATGAAGATAAATGGAGAGGAAGAAAATCGGTGAGGTTGGGGTTGGCAACACTTCATCTTGAATCTCTGAATTCAAATGCTTAAAGCCAATTATTTTTGGTATGTTTCATGAGCCAGTATGTTTCCTGCTTTTCTTTAGGACAGTAATTTTCGGGGAATCTTGGTGGCTCAGTTGGTTGAGGTCCAACCTGATGTCGGCTCAGGTCATGTTCTCACGATTCGTGAGTTCAAGCCCTGCATTGGGCTCTGTGCTGATAGTATGGAGCCTCCTTGGGATTCTCTCTCTCCCTCTGTCTCTCTGCCCCTCCCCTATTTATGCTCTCTCTCTCAAAAATAAACATTAAAAAAATATATTGCATAGGAAAAAAAAAGCAATTTTCCTTGGCTTCTATCATAAATACTCAAAACATCTACTGACATAACACCTTAGAAATGTATTAGAAATTTTTAATGAGATAAAGCATGTAAAAGAGCTTTTAAAAATGCAAATAACTATGCAAATATGTTACTACTACTATTATTTTTTATCATTTTTATATGATAAAATACAGAACAATTATTTTAATTAAGAATAAAATACTGGGTCACCTGGATGTCTCAGTTGGTTAAGCATCTGACTTTGGCTCAGGTCATGATCAGAGGCAGTTCACAAGTTCAAGCCCCACATTGGGTTCTGTGCTGACAGCCTGGAGCCTGCTTTGGATTCTTTGTCTCCCTCTCTCTCTGCCCCTCACCCTCTTGCACACACACTCTCTCTCTCTCCCTCTCTCTCTCAGAAATAAATAAACATTAAATTTTTTTTTAAAAAACAATGAAATACTTTGTTGGCATTATTACTCAAATAAACACCATCTTAAATAAGCACCTAATTCCTTGCACCCTTATCCTTGTTGCTTTGAGAGAACTTACTTGATTTATCTCCTGGTCAAGAAGTCTGCCTAATAGCTATAGATTTGTTTCTATATTATCTGATTGCTGAATAGAAAGTAGGAATATACTCATTTTGCTTTGTAATAAATTCTCTTTTGCTAAAGTTCTTATAATACTTTGTACTTTTAAAAGAAAGGTGCTAAATGCCAAGAATTAGTATTCCAGTGATTTAATAAGAAGGAAAATAGAGACTTTGTGAGGTGTGCTAAGTCTACAAGATTTTAAATAGGGTCTGAAATCATTAATCCACAAATTCTGGACTAACCCACTTTAATAAAGAGGAGTTCCAGAACCTAGTTTGCAAACTGATTATATGGTTAATGCAGGATTAAATTTTCTTTCAATTATAGACCAAGTCTTGAAAATGCTCTAAAGAGAATGAAGGAAAAAAAAAATTCTACAAGAGGTACATTTGGTGTAAAGTGCTTTTAAATATGTTTCTTAATTGCTGGGGGCTGTTTTGCTCTTCATCTAATCATTGTCTGAATTACTGAAGCTCAACTCATCTGATAAAATAGGTGAGTTTAGTGGTAATGAAGTCAGATAATGTCTTATCTTAGTGTCAGGCTAGGCATCAAATGGGCAGTGTGTTTAACCATTAGTAAGGAGTTTACAGACTGAAATATTTTCATCCAAGTTACATGTCTCAAGCCAATTCATTGGAATAAGAAAAGGTTTAGAAATGGGAAAACATTTGAGAAGCTGTGCCTTTAACTATTTAATAAAATTGCTTGTTATTTAAATAAAGGTAATTAAAAGTGTAATGCTCTGGAACTATTAGGCACCTACTCAAAACGAGTGGATTTTTGTTTTGTGAAAGAGCCAATACCTTGAAAGAAGGCACAGGCTTCACAATGAGAATCCCATAGATACTTCTAAAGAGCTGGAGATTAACTCATTTAAATAAACAGTCATTTTATGGCTTTTTCACCAGGGAAGCCAGTATTTCCTTGGGGTTCTTGAATTAGGGAGTTCCACACCAAGGTTCTGTGAATTAGCTATGTGGGCATTCATATTATCAAGACCTTCACCACCGCAGGAGGTCCCACATGGGCAGAAATCAAAGAAATGTAGTAATCTTGTGACTAGACTAATCTTCTGCCTAGAATGCTTTGGAGTTTTTTGCATTATACCTGTGTTTTGTTTTGTTTTGTTTTGTTTTAATCCTGAAACTATTATTTGTTTGATTCTAATTAGTAACACATACTGGATGGCCAGGCCCACATGCACTGTTTTTCAGGTGTTCATTCTTGTAGAGGAATTTTTATATGTGTTGGTTTTATACCATAAAATGTGAAAATTAATACAACTGCTCAGTACAAGTTTAAGAGCAGGCTTATGTAAAATAAAAAGATATTTTAAATGAAATAGACAAATGCACTGGCTTTTCTATGTTTTTTACACTAACTGAAGCAAAACTATATTCACATATGAGAAACATCCAATTTCATTTCATCCCTCCCCCCTCCTGCCCAACATATGGTAAGTATTTCCTTGGTTTCTAAATCTGATTCATTTCCAAATACACTTGGGGAAGAAGTGTAAGTTACCATACTTCCATCTAATTTTTCTCAGGGAAATTTGTACAACATAAGTTTTACAGAATGGACGAGTTTCATTAAAAAGAAGAGTCTCTATCCCTGCAATACTTAAAAACCTGTGAAATTGCAGGCCATCAGAAAGAAGTCATGGTATTATTTGCTGGTTTTCTGTCAACAACAACTTTCCCATCCTTATGTATGTTTCTGCAGTTTCAAGTGCACGTTTTTAGTAGCAATGGGCCAGGAGAATGCAATTGACTACCTTGGATGTCTGGGCCACCAGGCTGCCTAGAGGAGAGTGTGGAGTCATACATTCTACTTGATTGTGTTTCTTTTTTGTGTTGTTTTTATTTTTCTATAGAAAACCAAACCAAGCAAAGAAACTTTCTACAATGCATGCTAAAATTACCGCTAACTTACATCTGTAGAAATTTCTTCTTCTTGGTTCAGTTCAGCAGTCTTGTATACTGGTTGTTTTCTAAATACATCAGTTTTATTTTGTGCTAAAAACTAATGCCATTGTGTTATATACTACTTTTAACTATATGGTTGAAATGCTCTGGGCCTGACAGGCCATGAAGCATTAGTATATGATTGGTTCTTTCCGTCTTGGAACTCAGCCTAATACCTAGAGTATTTAAATAGGGAAATTGACATTGACTTTGTAATCCCTTGTGTGACACTTGTTCTGTGAACAGATAAGGGGGAAGTAAGTCAAGTACAGCATTTGTCAGGAAGTCTCCACTGTCTCTTTGTCCCCAAAGGCAGGAACTGTCAGCATTTGTGACTTCAAGCTAGCCCATGTTCTGATATTATTGTGCACATTCCCAGAGGGGATTCTTTGGAAGGACTTCTGCATTCATGTGAAAGGAAATATTTCAGCTGTTTTTCACAAGCACTGATTGCCCAGGACAAAGTGACTGACTGCTACACATGCTGAAGTTGAAGGACATAAACATACTATAATATGTTTTGTCATAAACAATCACAGATTAAGGCTCTTTTCACAGGTGATTGAACAAAATGAATAACAGAACGAGGACTTGTATTCTGAAGCTTGTTGCTCATGTAAACTCATGTTCTGCATTTTAGAATTTGTTGATGGCATAGCTTCTGCTTTAGGAATAAGCCCCATTAATCAGGTCATTCCTCTAGGTGTATTCTGAAGTAGCTACTTTTGGTGATTAAACTTCACATATTATATTAGGTAACAGAGCATGCTGTTAACAGCATGCTATCACTAAAGGCAAAAGAAAGCATTCATTTTAGATAAGGCAGGTTAATGTGTGTCAACTCTAACACTGCTCTCTGAAATGAAGGTAAGAGTAAGATACAGAACACCATCAACAATAGCAAACATTTGCTGAGTACTCGCTATGTGCTGAGCATGATGCCAGGTACTAAGAAGAAATATGTATCATATCGTATCATATCATATCATATCATATCATATCATATCATATCATATATCCTGTTATATTTCATAGGCAATGTAAATCAGCAAGCAATTCAAGGCAGTAAATCAACAATAATCTATATGCCTTGAAAAGTATCAAGACATATGAATCCCATTTAAGAGTCAAAACAGTTGAGGTCCTTGCTCATTCGGAGGCTTAATCGAGGGTACAAAGTCTGTAAGAAGTTTAAGCAAGACTATTTAATCTATCTTCTGTGTGATGAAAGGCTAGGGGGAGAACCCAGGAGCTTTGAGATTTTCCATCTAGCAGAGAGCTTAGAGCCTGACCACGAGAACTTTCAGGTTTTTCCTTCTGGGATGAGACTGCATTTAAGATCTCCAAGGAGGGACGCCTGGATGGCTCAGTCGTTTGGGCGTCTGACTTCAGCTTGGGTCATGATCTCACGGTTTGTGGGTTTGAGCCCCGTGTCGGGCTCTGTGCTGACAGCTCAGAACCTGGAGCCTGCTTCAAATTCTGTTTCCCTCTCTCTGTCCTTCCGCTCACACTCTCTCTGTCTCTCAAAAAAGGAATAAATGTTAAAGAAAATGAGAAAAAAAAAAGATCTCCAAGGAACCCTTTAGCTGATAATTCCAATTATGAGTTTTAAGCTTGCATAAAATGTCAGTTGTTAAGCAATAGACATCATTAGATTTTTCATCGCCTTTCACTTGATGCTATTAATGAAGCACAAACACAAGTCTAGTAATTCCATTTCCACTATAAAAGATTCAGAGGGATAAAAGAACCTCAGTGGCTTTTTTTGTCCAGTGTTTTTTTTTAAATATGTTTTTCTATATAAGAGAAAGTCTGTTGTGAATTAAATGCAACTCTGCATTTAGTCAGTACTCCATTCTGTTTTCCCAATAAATAACTGGATCCAAAATCATTTAAAGAGGAAAGACCTTCTCTTTCAGGAAACAATTCCAGACTACCTTTTATGAGATTTCTCTAGCAGACCAGTTTGAAACTGTGAGGAAAATAACCCAAACCATGTCAGTGTACCGAAGGGAGATCCATAGGGAAGCACAGCCTCCTAGTTCTGTCTCCATACCATTTCTGTGGGTGCAGAATAGAAGAAAATTGTGGTTTCAACAGAATTCAAACATTATTGTATCATATCTGAAAACATTTATTCATTAAGACCAAAATAAAGGAAAACGTTTTGAAAAGTAACAGCCAGTAATTTAAGTCTCACTGCGCTCAATCTAAATTTGAGTTCTGGCCATTTTCAAGCATGTTATCATGAGTATTTACCATGACAACATCTGCATAGCATTACCTACTCACTTCTGAGTATTTAATGTAGGTACTCTTAAGAAACATGTTCCTTGTGGTCTGTTACATATATTTTTAAGACCACATTAAAAGAATCAAAAGTGGAAAAGATGTTTCCAAGAACTTAAACACAGACAATTCTCATGGGGATTTTTGAAAATATGCAGTATTTGCTTTAATATCCAGAGCCCATATTATAAAATATCTGTAGAAAACCTAAAGTGAATGAAGAAGTCACCAACTTTAGTGGCTTCAACAAAGTGTTATATTTTGGGAAACCATGAAATAAACTTCCATGAATATAAGTAGTAAGTAGAATGGGAAAAATGTATATCTATTTATCAGATGATGGAGTCTCCTGGCATTTTCTCATAAGGCAACCGTAGAAGAAGCTATAACATGAATGTGCATGTGAAAAAGGAAAGCATAGCATCCGTCTCTCATGTCTTTCGTTTTAATGTTAAAGCAAAAACAAAGAAAACCTGAAGGACTAATGCTAAAATTGGCATAATAGTGTTTGATTTTAAAATATCGTGATGGAAGGTAAATAATCAGAAAAGCAAAGCTTCCAGGATTTCTTGCCCTCCAAGTAAAACAGGACAGTAAACAGATATTGTTATCAGATTGCAAGAACATTTGAATATAGGCACTGAAAAGATGGGAATAATAGTGTCTTCTTTTACTTTGAAGTTTCCTTATTGGAATGCAGTGCTTAGGGGGATTTGCTTCATTTATAGAATTGCAATTCAAACCATTCTTTTCCATTGGTAATATATGTCACAGGAAGATTTTCCCATAGTGAAACCATTTTGTTAATAAACATTATTTTTAATGTTGAAGGTCCCTTACATGCAACTAACTGGAACCATGCTTTCACCAAGGTTTTAGACAAAGCCTGGCCTTTGAATTATACAGGGTTGACATGTCATTGCAGAGACACGTCACATTGCGTTATGTTGTCGCTTTGCATCCCATGGCGTTTCATTGACACACTGCAGGCTCTTGTTCCACTTTTTTTTTGTGCTTCTTTCCACGCTTCCCATGAAAGGCTCCAAGACCCAACAACTTCTGCAAGAATTGATAGCATTTTTTTTTTCAGTGAACAATCACTTCCTTATTTGAATGACTAAAAAATGTGCTTTGGTTCTTAGTTTATGAAAAAATTTACTTGGGATGTTGTCAGCCCATCCAAGTCAATGACAGCCCTCTGTTTCCAAATGTAGAATAGGGATTCCAGATCTACAGAAATGAACTGCATGAAACATGCATGGTAAGATAAAAATAATAAAAGTTGATTTGAAGTAGGATATAAAGACTGGGTTGAAAGGGAAAAGATCCTTTCATTATGAGAAATACAGTGTTTTTATGATTACAGAAGTTACCCATTTTCATATTAGGAAGGTTTTACAGAGAAGGGGAGTAAGCAGAATGAAGAAAAATCATGGGTAATCCCATGATTCAAAAATAGGCCCTTATCAGGTTCATTTCTATCTACGTCCAGAGTAATACTAACATGGAGTGTATGTGCATAAATGTTTCACATACAATGAAAACCTATTTTTTAAACATGGAATTATATTATAAACATGTCTCCGTTCACTAGATATTCCTATGCAGTATTGTTTTTATGTATACTTTTAATTTTATTATGTGATCATGGCGTAATTTATTTTCTTAAGATAAACTCCTTAAAAAAGAATACAATATACCTAGAGATTGCCACTTTCTACCTCCATACAGATTTTAATGCTTCTTTCCCTGATCCCTGTGTGTACTCTTAACAGCTTGTTTAAAAGTGCCCATCTTCCCTATTCTTCACTAGCATTAGCAATAATCATTTATTATAATTTTTATCATCCTGATGTATGGAAAACAGTTAAACAACATCTTAATTAGTATTTTTTATAGTTAGTAAGGTGAAATCTTTTATTATATGTTTTTGGTCATTTGTAAGTGCTTCTGCCTTAAAAAAATTAATTAAAAAACCATGATTTTTCTTTCCAACGGGCTGTTTTATTGCAAAAAAGTCAGACTGAATCATTTCTGTAACCAGATTACTTCTAATTAAAGTATTTCACACCTAAAGCCCATTTGGGAAGGTATGAAGTCTCTACTTCAACTAATAATCCATTCCTCTGTCACCCAAATGTTCTTAACTATTTGAACAGTGAAAATCCTGCATTATTCCTTTAGGACAAACTATCGGTAGCCTCGGGACAAAAACCAAACCAGAATTATTCAGTATGCTTCAATCATAAATTCTGTCTCTTTTTTCCCCCAATTTCCATGGTCTGTCACTATTGTCCTTTCTCCATAGCTTTCTGTTTCTCATTCTTTTTGAGCTTCTTTTGTTTATTTCCACTTTTATTTCAGATCTCTGGAATCCTGGGAGGTAACTTCAAAGACTTGCCTGCTTGCATATGAAAGATTTTGGAATTGTTTTTTCTTAAGTTTTATTTCTTGCTCCCAGTGAGAATGACAAAGATGACTAAGGAGAGATTGCATTTAGTCTTGATACAGAGAAATATCCCGCTTAATGAGTAGATTGACTATTGAAAAACATTTTTTTTCTGAAATAATAAAACAGAAAATATTTGCTGCAGCCTTTATCATGTGCTAGGCACTTTTATATATTATTTCATTTGATATACACAAAGTGTTATGAGATTGATGTTATTTCTCTCATTTTAGAGGTGAAAGAATTGAGGCCTAGAGACAGAAAAATGGAAGTAAGAATATATATATATTATATATATTTTTAAATATATTTATATATATTTATATATATATATTTATATATATAAATTTATATATAATTATATATAGAATTGAGGCCTAGAGACAGAAAAATGGAAGTAAGAATATATATATATTATATATTTTTATATATATTTATATATGTTTATATATTTATATATATAATTATATATATGTTTATATATAATTATATATATAAATTTATATATAATTATATATATAATTATATTATATTATATATAATTATATTATATTATATTATATATAATTTTATATTTATATATAAATATATATTTATATATAAAGTTGTTTTATATATATATAAAGTTTTATATATATATGTGTATATATATATATATACACATATATATATAAAGTTTCTTTTACCTAAGAATACAAGTAAACAATGTATGTGAAGGTGTGTGTATGTGTGTGATACATAATTAAAAACAAAACATATTTGTAAACAAGTGTTCACTTAAAATCTTTTCCAGGAAAACAAAACTAAACAAAAATTTTCCTCATCTTTGAACATTCTTCTTTTCTGTTTTGACTTTTTCTTCCTAAATCTTTATGCACTTCATTAAAGAGGTTTTAGAAAAACATTGAAAATCATCCTCCTTTCAAGGCTGTTCCTAACCCACTTACCCACTCCCCCAAGAGCCGAGTCCATGGGGAAAACTTGTCATACATTCAAGGTATATGCCAAGAATCATGACAAAAGATACTGGATTACAAAATGGACATTGCCTGCTTTGGGAAATCATTTTAACAAATCATTCAAATAAAAATTTCCTTTACCGATTCTTAATAAAAGAAGTAATATGTAAATACACAGACTATTTTAAAGTTTTCCAACTACTTCCATGTATTTAGTGTCATTTAATTCTAACAATTCAGGAGGAAGATATTATTCCCTTTCTTCAGTTGAGGAAACTAAAACAGAGATGAGGTGACTTGAATTTGCAAGTCTCAGGTGTGAAAGTAGGTCTTTGGGACTGAAATCAAAGACAGTCCCTTCATTTGTGCCATGTCTCACCAAAACTATTCATCCATTTATTCACGTGCTCAGAGAGTATTTGTTGGACACATGTTATATGTCAAGGTCATAGGAAATTTTGAGACTCAGAGACATGAAAAATTCAGTCACTGCTCTCCTAACTTAGAATGTAGCTGATGATTTAGGTGTTTAGATCAAACTAGATTACAACACAATGCATGTTCTAGAAGTGCCCCAGATGTGAAATACTAGAGGAAGGATGAAACTTAAGAAAAATATCCTTCGGACTGAGTTAGATTTCAAAGGACTTAAATGATTTATCTTGTAGTAAGGCTATGGAAGAATACTCCTGGTAGAACCAATAGCATATGCAAAGAGTCATCCAAAAAATTGATGGGGTATTTTAAACTGAATGAAGTTAGAACATTGGCTTAATAGAAAGGAGTGAGTAGAATGGTGTAACATGAGTTTACAGGAATGCTGTAACATGAGTTCTGTGAGTTTACATAGAACTAGATTATGTGGTCAGCACGAGTAGATAAACAGTCTAAATAATATACACATCTTCCTTGATTTACAGATTGCATCCTGATAAACTGATAAACCTGATAAATCATAAGTTGGAAATACCCTAAGTGGCAAATGGATTTAATACACCTAACCTACCGAATATCATAGCTTAGCCTAGCCTACTTTAAAAAAAATTTTTTTTTTCAACGTTTATTTATTTTTGGGACAGAGAGAGACAGAGCATGAACGGGGGAGGGGCAGAGAGAGAGGGAGACACAGAATCGGAAACAGGCTCCAGGCTCTGAGCCATCAGCCCAGAGCCTGATGCGGGGCTCAAACTCACGGACCGCGAGATCGTGACCTGGCTGAAATCGGATGCTTAACCGACTGCGCCACCCAGGCGCCCCTAGCCTAGCCTACTTTAAATGTTCTCAGAACACTTCTGTTAGCCTACAGTTGGGCAAAATCATTTAACACAAAGCCTATTTTATTTATTTTTATTTTTTTAAACATTTATTTATTTTTGAAAGACAGAAACAGAGCATGAGCAGGGGAGGGGCAGAGAGAGAGGGAAGGAGACACAGAATCTGAAACAAGCTCCAAGCTCTGAGTTGTTAGCACAGAGCCCGATGCGGGGCTCAAATCGACAAGCCATGAGATGGTGACCTGAGTCGAAGTCAGACGCTTAACTAACTGAGCCACCCAGGTGCCTCACACATAACCTATTTTAAAATGGAGTATGGAACGTCTCCTGTAATTTATTGAATACTGAAAGTGAAATCCAGAATGATTGTATAGGTACAGAATGGTTTCAAGTGTTGGTGTTTTACCCTTATGATCACGTGGTTGACCAGGAGCTGGGGCTCACCACCACTGCCCAACATCACAAAGAGGGCATGATACCTCATATTGCTAGCCTGGGAAAAGATCAAAATTCAAAATTGAAAGTACGGTTTCTACTGGATACATATCACTTTTGTACCATTGTATAGTTGAAAAATCATGAATTGAACCATTGTTAAGTCAGAGACCATTTGTAACTTAGTATGTAGAAGGGTGTTGGGGCAAGTTAATAGTCTAAACAGTTCTTGAATGCCCACATCCATTATTTTTGATAAAGAAAATAGCTTACTTTTCATGTCAAGCTTTGTGATTGGCACTGTTATTCCCATTTGCAATTGAGGGAATTGAGGCTTAGAGAGGTGACAAAATACATCCAAGGTTACCCTGCTTACAAAACACATACCTGAGATTAAAATAGAGATATACTTAAACCCATAGCTCATGTTTTTTGTACTCATTGTTAAATATTTTTTTGGACTTGACCCCACAGGCAAGGGGGTCAAGTCCAAAAACATATTGCTAAAACCGATGCCAAGGAGCTTATACCTAGCTTTCTTCTAGGGGTTTTATGGCTTCAGGTCTTATGTTTAAGTCTCTAATCCCTGTAGAGTTAATTTTTATGCATATTGTAAGATAGTGGTCCAGCTTCATTTTTTTACATGTAGCTGTTCAGTTTTCCCTACACTATTTATCGAAGAGGCTTTTTCCCATTATATATTCTTGCCTACTTCATCAAAGATTAATTAACCAAAAATGTGTGGCTTTATTTCTGGGCTTTCTATTCTGTTCCACTGATTAACATCTGTTTTTTCTGCCAGTACCATACTGATCTTATTACTATAGCTTTGTGGTATAGTTAGAAATCAGACCTCCATTTTTGTTCTTCTTTCTCAAGCTTGCTTTGACATTTGAGTTTTTTTGTGGTTCCATAGACATTTTAGGATTTTTTGTTCCAGTTTTTTGAAATATCCCATTGGTATTTTCATAAGGATTTCATTGAATATGTAGATAACTTCAGGTAGAATGGACATTTTAATAATATTAATTCTTTCCATCCATGAGAATGCTATAACTTTATATTTATTTGTGTTTTATTCAGTTTCTTCCATCAGTACTTCATAGTTTTCAGAGTACAGGACTTTAACCTCCTTGGTTAAATTCATTTCTAGGTGTTTTGCAAAACTTTTTGGTGCAAATCTGAATGGGATCTTTTTCCTTAATGTCTCTTTCTGACAGTTTGTTATTAGTGTATATAAATGCAACAGATTTTTGCATATTAATTTTGTATCTTTCAGCTTTACTGAATTCCTTTATTAGTTCTAACGGTTTTTTGGGGATGTAGTTTTTAGGGTTTTCTATATATAGTATTACGTCATCTGCAAATAACAATAATTTTACTTTTTCCTTTCCTATTTGGATGCCTTCTGTTTCTTTTTCTTTCCTGATTTCTGTGGCTAGAACTTCCAACATTATGTTGAATATAAGTTGTGAGAGTGAGCATTTTTCTCTTATTCCTGATCTTAGAGGAAAAGCTTTCAGCTTTTTGCTGCTGAGTATGATGTTAACTGTGAGTTTGTTGTATATGGCCTTTATTATGTTGGGGTACATTCTCTCTATACCCTCCATGTTCTCTATACTTTGTTGAGAGTTTTTATCACAATGAGTGTTAAATTTCATCAGATACTTTTTCTGCCTCTATTGAGATTATCATATGATTTTTTATCCTTTATTTTGTTAATATAATAAATCACTATTGACTTGCAAATCTTGAACCATCATTGCCTCCCTGGAATAAATTTCACTTGATCATCATGTATGATCCTTTTAATGTATTTTTTAATTTGGTTTGTTAATATATTGTTGAGGACTTTATATATGTGTTCATCAGGGATAGCGACCTGTAATTTGCTTTTATTGTGGTGTCTTTGTTCCATTTTGGTATCAGGGTGATGATGGCCTTGTAAAATGAGTTTGGAAGCATTCCCTACTTATCATTTTTTTGGAATAATTTGAGAAGAATAGGTATTAACTGTTTGAATGTTTTCTAGAATTCACTGGGGAGGGTATCTGGTACTGGACCTCTGTTTCTTGAAAGTTTTTTTTAATTACTAATTCAATATTATTACTAATAATAGGTCTGTTAAGTTTTTCTATTTCTTTATGATTCAGTCTTGGAAAATTCTGTGTTTCTAGGAATTATCTATTTTTTCCAAGTTTTCCCACTTGTTGGTGTATTATTATTGTGCAAGTTAGTCTCTTATAATTCTTAATATTTCTGTGGTATCAGTTATAATTTCTCTTTCATTTCTGATTTTGTTTATGTGGGCTTTCTCCTTTTTTTTTCTTGACAGTTCTAGCTAAAGGTTACCAATTTTGTTTTCAAAGAATTTGCTCTTTGTTCCATTGATCTTTTCTGTTGTTTTTTAGTCTCTATTTCAATTATTTCTGTTCTGATGTTTGTTATTTCCTTCCTTCTAGTAACTTTAGGCTTTGTTTTTTTCTGTTTTTATTTCTAATTTCTTGAGGTTTAAAGTTATATTTTTTTATTTTTATTTTTAAATTTACATTCAAGTTAGTTAGGATATAGTGCAACAATGATTTCAGGAGTAGATTCCTTAATGCCCATTACCCATTTAGCCCGTCCCCCTCCCACAACCCCTCCAGCAACCCTCTGTTTGTTCTCTATATTTAAGAGTCTCTTATGTTTTGTCCCCCTCCCTGTTTTTATATTATTTTTGCTTCCCTTCCCTTATGTTCACCTGTTTTGTATCTTAAATTCATCATATGAGTAAAGTCATATGATATTTGTCTTTCTCTGACTAGTTTTCCTTAGTGTAATACCCTCTAGTTGCATCCATGTAGTTGCAAATGGCAAGATTTCTTTTTTTTTGGTTGCAAAGTAATACTACATTATATGTATATGTGTGCTGTGTGTGTGTGTGTGTGTGTGTGTGTGTGTGTGTACATGGGCTCTTTCCATACTTTGGCTGTTGTTGATAACACTGCTATAAACATTGGGGTGCATGTGCCCCTTCAAAACAGCTCACCTGTATCTCTTGGAAAAATACCTAGTAGCGCAATTGCTGGGTCATAGGGTAGTTCTACTTTTAACTTTTTGAGGAACCTCCGTACTGTTTTCCAGAGTGGCTGCACCAGTTTACATTCCTACCAGCAGTGCAAAAGAGATCCTCTTTCTCCGCATCCTCACCAACATCTCTGTCTTTGCCTGAGTTGTTAATTTTAGCCATTCTAACTGGAGTAAGGTGGTATCTCATTGTGGTTTTAATTTGTATTTCCCTAATGATGAGTGGCGTTCAGTAGTTTTTCATGTGTCTGTTTGCCATCTAGATGTCTTCTTTGGAAAACTATCTATTCATGTCTTTTGCCCATTTCTTCACTGGATTATTTGTTTTTTGGGTGTGGAGCTTGATAAGTTCTTTATAGATTTTGGATACTATCCTTTTATCTGATATGTCATTTGTGAATTATCTTCTCCCATTCCATTGGTTGCCCTTTAGCTTTGCTGTCTGTTTCCTTTGCTGTGCAGAAGCTTTTCATTTTGATGAGGTCCTAATAGTTCAATTTTGCTTTTGTTTCCCTTGCCTCCAGAGACGTGTTGAGTAAGAAGATGCTGTGGCCAAGGTCAAAGAAGTTTTTGCCTGCTTTCTCCTTGAGGCTTTTGATGGATTCCTGTCTTACATTGAGGTCTTTCACCCATTTTGAGTTTATTTTTGTGATGGTGTAAGAAAGTGGTCCAGGTTCATTCTTCTGCATGTTGCTGTCCAGTTTTCCCAGCACCACTTGCTGAAGAGACTGTCTTTATTCCATTGGATATTCTTTCCTGCTTTGTCAAAGATTAGTTGGCCATAGGTTTGTGGGTCCATTTCTGGGTTCTCTATTCTGTTCATTGATCTGAGTGTCTGTTTTTGTGCCAGTACCATACTGTCTTGATGATTACAGCTTTGTAATACATCTTGACGTCTGGGATTATGATGCCTCCAGCTTCGGTTTTCTTTTTCAGGATTGCTTTGGCTATTTGGAGTCTTTCCTGGATACATACAAATTTTAAGATTGTTTGTTCTAGTTCTGTGAAGAATGCTGGTGTTACTTTGATAGGGATTGCATTGAATATGTAGACTGCTTTGGGTAGTATTGATATTTTAACAATATTTGTTCCTCCAATCCAGAGCATGGAATATTTTTCCTTTTTTTGTGTGTCTTCTTCAATTTCTTTCATAAGCTTTGTACAGTTTTCAGGGTATAGATTTTTCACCTCTTTGGTTAGGTTTATTCCTAGATATTTTATGGTTTTTGGTGCAATTGTAAATGGAATAGATTCCTTGATTTCTCCTTCTGCTACTTCATTATTGGTGTTTAAGAATGCAACCGATTTCTGTGCATTGATTTTATATCCTGCGATTTTGCTGAATTCATGAATCAGTTCTAGCAGTTTTTTGGGGAATCTTTTGGATTTTCCATATAGAGTATAATGTCATCTGCAAAGAGTGAAAGTTTGACTTCCTCCTGGCTGGTTCAGATGCCTTTTATTCCATTGTGTTGTCTGATTGCTGAGGCTACGACTTCCAATACTATGTTGAATAACAGTGTAATATTCCTGACCTTAGTGGGAGAGCTCTCAGTTTTTCCCTATTGAGGATGATATTAGCGGTGGGTCTTTCATATACGATGT
Source organism: Leopardus geoffroyi (assembly GCF_018350155.1). Classification (NCBI taxonomy): domain Eukaryota; kingdom Metazoa; phylum Chordata; class Mammalia; order Carnivora; family Felidae; genus Leopardus; species Leopardus geoffroyi. The sequence goes on from NC_059328.1 coordinate 70,098,614, forward strand.
TTATGATCTTGAGGTATGATCCTTCTATCCCTATGAAGTTAGATTATTTATTTGGGAAATTTTTTGGTTCTTGAGGTAAGCCTATGTTGCTGTGAGCTTCCTTCTTCGAACTGCCTTTGCTTCACCACATAGATTTTAGAATGTTGTGTTTCCATTTTCATTTGTCTCAAGGTATTTTTTTATTTCCCTTTTGATTGCTGACTCATTGGTTGTTTAGTAGCATATTGTTTAACCTTCATGTATTTGTATTTTTTCCAATTTTCTTTTTGTAATTGACTTCTAGTTTCACACCATTGTAGTAAGAACAGATGCTTGATATTTCAGTCTTCTTAAATTTATGGAGGTGTTTTTTGTTGTTGTTGTTTGGTTGTTTGGTTGGCTGGTTTTTATTATGTATTGTTTTGTTTTTGTGGCCCAACTTGTGATCCACTTCAGAGAATGTTCTGTGTGCACTTGAGGTAATGTGGGTTATGCTGTCTTGAGATGGAATGTTCTCTCTGTATTTATTAAGTCCTTGTGGTCAATATGTTGTTTAAGACTGATGCCTTCTTATTGATTTTTTTTGTCTTGATTGTCTATTTATTGATACAAGTTGGGTATTAAAGTTCCCTACTATTACTATATTGATACTAGTTTCTTCCTTTGTTTCCATTAGTATTTGTTTTATATATTTAGGTTCTCTGTGTTGGGTGGATAAATATTTACAATTGTTATATCCTCTAGTTGGATTAACCTCTTTTTCTTTTTCTTTTTTAATGTTTCTTTATTTTTGAAGGAGAGAGGGAGACAGAGCATGAGCAGGGGAGGGGCAGAGAGAGGAGGAGATACAGAATCCAAAGCAGGCTCCAGGCTCTGAGCTGTTAGTGCAGAGCTTGATGTGGGGCTCAAACTAATGAACCGCAAGGTTGTGACCTGAGCCGAAGTCAGACCCTCAACAGACTGAGCCACCCAGGAGCCCCGGATTAACCTCTTTTTCATTATGTAATGTCCTTCTTTGTCTTTTGTTACACTCTTTGTTTTAAAGTCTATTTGGTGTGATATATTGCTGTCCTGACTTTTTTCCCCATTTGTTTGTTTGTTTGTTTGTTTGTTTTGCATGGAGTTTTTCCACCCCTTCACTTTTGATCTCTGTGTGTCTTTAGAACTGAAGTGAGTGTCTTTTAGGCAGCATATGGATAAGTCTTGTTTTTTATCCATTTAGTCACCCTATATCTTTTGATTGAAGCATTTATTCCATTTACATTTAGAGTAATTATTAATAGGCATATACTTACTGACATTTTGTTGATTGTTTTCTGGTTTTTTGGAATTCTTTATTCCTTTCTTCTGCTCTTCCTCTCTCCGGTATGACTTAATGACTTTCTTTAGTGTTATGTTTACATTTTTTCCTCATTATTTTTGTGTACCTATTATATTCTTGGTTTGTTGTTACCATGAGGTTTATATGTAATAACCTATATATGTATAGCAAACCTTTTTAAGTTGATAGTCATTTACATTTGACTGTATTCTAAAAGCGCTACATTTTTACTTTTCCTTCAATGTTTTATGTTTTTGACATCATATTTTCCATCTTTTTGTTTTTTATATTTAGCTCATTATTGTAGCTATGGTTGGTTTTACTACTTTTGTTCTTTTAATTTTCCTACTGGCTTTTTAAGTGGTGGATGCAATATCTTTACTATGTATTTGAATTTACCCATGAGATTTTTATCTATCTATCTATCATCTATTTTAGAATTATGGCTTTTTTTTTTAGTTTAAATAAGTCCTTTTATAATTCCTGTAAGGCTGATTTAGTGGTGACTAACTCCCTTAGTTTTTGCTTGTCTGGAAAACTCTTCATCTCTCCTTCACCTTAATGACAGGTTTGTTGTGTAGAGTATCCTTGGTTCAAAGTTTCTGTCCTTTCAACACTTTGAATATATTATGCTAGTCCTCTCTAACTTGGTAAAGTTTCTGTTGAAAAATCAGCTTATAGTTCTATAGGGGCTCCCTTGTATGTAAGTAGTTGTTTTCCTCTTGATATTTTTAAGATTCTCTCTTTACAGTTAACTTTTTTTTTTTTGCTGTTAACTTTTTAATTATAATGTATCTTCATGTAGATTCATTTGGGTATTTCTTGTTTGGAAATTTCTGTGCCTCTTGGACCTGGATATCTGTTTCTCCCTTCATGTTAGACAACTTCTCAGCCATTATTTTTTCAAATAAGTTTTTGGCCCTTTTGCTCTCTCTTCTCCTTCTGGGGTCCCTATATTGTGAATGTTAGCATGCTTGATGTTGTCCCACAGATTCCTTAAGCTATCCTCATTTAAAATTAGAGGAGTGTTGGATGAGGGAATGGGCTAAATGGGTGATGGGCATTAAGGAGGGAACTTGTTGGGATGAGCACTGAGTGTTATATGTAGGTGATTAATCACTAAATTTTACTCCTGAAACTATTGTTACACTATTATGAACTAACTTGGATTTAAATAAAATTTAAAAAATGTTCTTGTCTTATTGCTCCTCTCTTTGGGTGATTTCCACAACCCTGTCTTCTAGGTCACTGATCCATTCTTCTGTGTCGTCTAGTCAACTGTTGATTCTCTTTAGTGCATTGTTCAATTCTGTTATATTCTTTAGCTCTGTGAGTTCTGTTTGGTAATTTTTTACATTTTCTATCTCTGTTGAAGTTTTTAGTGTTTCATGCATGTTTTCCCTGAGTTCAGTGAGTCTCATTATGACCATTGCTTTGAACACTTTATCATGTAAATCACTCATCTGTGTTTCATGAAGATTTTTTTCCTCTCTCCTTCATTTAGAGCATGTTCCTCTGTTTCCTAATTTTGCTTACCTCTCTGTGTTTGTTTCTGCTTATGATGCAAAATAGCTATCTCTCCCTGTCTTGAAGGAGTTTTTCTATGTAGAAAATAAGAACCTTGTCCTATATCTTAATTAAACTTTCTCTCTGATTGTTTCTGACCAATGGGGTCCAGAAAGGCAATCCCTTCAGCAACTTGAGCCTCAAGGGACAACTTATGTGACCTGTACATGCTCATTGGCATTGATAGGGTTATGCACAGCATATGGGGGTTTCAGGGTTAATTACCTACTATGTGTATTGGAGTTGTGGGGGGGGGGGTGGAGGGGGGCGGGGGCTGCTTGACTACTGTGCCTGGGATTTCTGTGCCTATAAGGTTAGGGATTGGGGTTGTTTACCCACCCTGCTGTGTCTGCAGGACTAGGGGGTGGGGTAGTGGTGTTTACTCACCCTGTTAAACTAGTTAGAGTGAGGTTACAAGAAAGTCTGACCAGTGCTGTCACCAGCAAGGTAGAGGGAGCCAATAAAAATGGTGTCCACCAGTGTTGCATTCCCAGAGGGAGTTCTAACAGATTCTGCCCATCTGTTAGATGCTTTAAGTTTAGCAAGTAAATCTCCTTAACCTATGGTCTAGGCTTTTTTCAAACTGCTGCTTTTTGCATTGGGTCCCAGGGCAAGTGGATCGGTGTGGAAGCCCGTTAAGAGTGGAAGCTTTGTTCTCTATAACCCTTTGTTCCCCTGAACAAATCACTATTGGTTTTTAAAACCAGATATTCTGGGGGCTTGTCTCTCTAGTGTAGAACCCAATGGCTGGGAAGCTTGATGTGGGGTGCAAACCTCTTCCTCTCTAGGGAGAAGCTCCATTTATGTTTTGTTTTGTTTTGTTTTTGAGATTCTCCTGATTGTGCGTTGCTGCACTGGGGGTAGGCTTTTGGGCAAGAATGTGTCTCTGCCTCTCTTACACTTCTTGGTATGGTCCTTTTACCGTTTCTGTGGAGCAAGTGTTTAGTTCACAAGTTCTTTTCACAGGGAATTGTTCCATTTGTAGCTATATATTTGTTGTGTCCATGGAAAGAGGTGAGTTCAGGATATTCTTATGCTACCGTCTTGAACCACCTCCCCAGGCATTAGTTTTCTGCCTATATTTTTTCAGCCCCCATCTCTCCCTTCTCCTTCTGGAACTCCAATTGCATATATTTTAAATGGCTTGATATGGCCTCATCAGGTAATTGAGGCTCTGTTCATTATTTCTTTTTTATAATGCTCTCTATGCATCAGTCTTTGAATATCCATTAATAAATCTTTAAGTCTACTGATCCTCTTTTCTGCAGTGTCCCAATTTGCTTTTAATTTTCTTAAATGAATTATTTTTATTTTAGACACTGTATTTTTCATTTCTAGAATTTTCACCTGGTTTCCTTCCTTCCTTCTTTCTTTCTCTCCTTCTTTCCTTTCTTATGCTTTCCATACTGCTCCAGAATTCCCCATCTTCAATCATCATATATATTTCATCCTATAGCTTATTTAATATATTTTAATAGTTATGTTAAAGTTCTTGTACTCTAATCACAAAATATGCAGTTGTTTTTGTGACTTTCTCTATTATGTATTTCTACCCAAGTAGACCATAAACTTTAGAAATGTAAGGATCATTACTGGTTGGTTCTCTTCTTTACCTAGAGAGAAAATACCTATTATGTACTTACTGAGAGAAGGAATGAAGTTCCTAAGTACCCCATGTTTTTCAATGGCAATGCCATTTTAAAAAGCTCATAAATATACTTGTAACAAAGTTTTGAACCAAGACCAAAATATAAAGATGATTTGTGTGTGTGTGTGTGTGTGTGTGTGTATATATATACATATATATTTCACTATATATAAAAATATATATATTTCACTATATAAATATATATATATATATATTTCACTACTAGAGCTATATAATATTGGAAGTCATTTTACTCAAAGTGTTTTTAAATTTTTCATAGTTAATCCTAATATTGAAAGGGTTTTTGACTGGAAGTGTCATAGATATAGCAGAGTGAACAAGACAAACCCCTTTGACTTTTCAATTCTTGTAATTTCCTTAAGCTTGGAAGACAATACTCATTATTTTTATGATTCCCTTTTTCATGATATTCCACAATATTTTCTAATGTCAGTAAATCCCATATGACTTATATACAATAGACTATGAAGTTTAACACCTTGCAACTGCAAGTGGGCAGTTATTTTCTTTCTCTGTTTTCTTTCTCTCTCCATCCCCGCCTCCCTCCTTCCTGTCCTCCTCTCTTCCTTTCCTCCCTCTTACTCTCTCTCTCAAAACCTAACTCCACTGTTAAAGCAATACAAAGCAACACAAATCTGAATGAAAAGGCATTTAGTGTACTTGATCCTTGAAAATAGCTACTTCCTTTAACTCTATTAAGAATTTAACTTGACTGACAGATTTCAGAGTCCCAAATCAAATGCCAAGTCAAGTAACCCTTCTGAGATATTCTCACAAAACTCTCTGTGGACTACATTGGAATAAGATAAGTTAAAAAATAAAAGTGTGCTGAGTAGAGTCCGATGACAAATTTCCAGTATCATTTTTTAAATGTTACTGTAATTCAGGCAAATTTGAACAAAAAGTATGGAGTTAGGAACCCAACAATGAAAACGAGTCTATCCATATCCATACATAGTAGCAACTCAAGGAAGATAATGCCTCCAACTACTTTTATTTCATAGCATAGACTTTCTAAGAATCTTAAAAAATAAGAGATTGCATTTTATTTTTGCTTCATTAGAGTCGGGTGTAGTTAATGTTTATAGAATATCAATAATGCAGTTTGTAGCTCTGCATAATTAAAGGCACCCTTTTTGTTAATAAAATAACATGAAAAGAAACTGCACAATCAGAGACATAAATATGTTGATGCATTTGGTCTTATTTCAGGCAAGCTTAATTACAAAGACATGGGTGCCTGCTATACCTATAAAAATATTTTTCTGTCACTTAGAGCTATCAAACCTACACCCATTTATGATATTAGTGAGAAAGAGTAAACATCATCATAATGGCCCACCAGTGAATACTTGCAGCCATGGCCGTCTAGACTATGAATCTGCAAATAGAAGCATATGTAAATGGAGAAAGGCTTTACACACACACACACACACACACACACACACACACAGACAGTAAATTATTCTCTGAATCTATTTTAAAATGCCAACCAACAGAAAAAGCTGAAGAAATATATTTCTAATGTGAATCATTAGTGTCAGAGGCAGCAATTGTGATAATGCAGACTTCGCAGGACTTGAGTCAGAAGACCCAGACTGAGTTCTAGCCTTTCTTGTTGTTAGCTGCATGCTATTGAGCAAGTTGGGCAAGTTTCTTAACCTCTCTGAGCTTTAAACCCTTAATTTCTTATATCTAAATCAATAATTAACAAGTCACACATTTTGCAATCAGAGGGTTAGAGTTATTTATATTATATGTGTATTTTTTAAAGTTTATTTATTTATTCATTTATTTATTTATGTATGTATAAAAAATGCAAGTGGGGGAGAGTCAGAGAGAGAGAGAAAGAGAGACAGAGAATTCAAAGTGGGTTCTTTACGGTCAATGCAAAGCCCGATAAGTGGCTTGAACTCACGAACTGCTGGGCCATGATCTGAGCCAAAGTCAGACACTTAACTGACTGAGCCACCTGGGTACCACTACGTGTGTTTTTTTAAAAAAATTTTTTTTAACGTTTATTTATTTTTGAGACAGAGAGAGACAGAGCATGAACGGGGAGGGTCAGAGAGAGGGAGACACAGAATCTGAAACAGGCTCCAGGCTCTGAGCTGTCAGCACAGAGCCCGATGCGGGGCTCGAACTCACGGAACGTGAGATCATGACCTGAGCCGAAGTCGGATGCTTAACCGACTGAGCCACCCAGGCGCCCCCACTACGTGTGTTTTTTAATGTCTAGGTCTATCTAGCACATAATATGCACTTAACAGATATTTATTCCACTAGCCTTCCTGTATGAAAGAATTGTGGTGATCAAGTGAGATAATTTCTATAAATGTAATTTATTTAATTGAGATAAATATCACTATTTTTCTTATTTGCATATCAAAAAATATGACCTCATATTAGTTTCTACCTCAGACTAAATGATTGAATTGTAATTCACCTTAAATTTGGAAGATAATACAGGAATTAACTATCAAATAGAGAGCAGGAAAATCCACAATATTCTTGGACAAAATTTAATCCAGAGCATCCATTCAGAGAGTGAGTTGATTCTGAGACAATCACGGATAGTTGGAGTAGCTTTGGGAATTCTAATGTTCACTGGAGTCCCAAGTAGGGCAGTTCTTATAGACGTGCAGAATCAGTAATTGCCTATCTCCGATTTGAGAGGTACTATGCAATTCCTGCATTTCCATAAATAGGCAGGTTCCAAGAGAGATTCATTTTACTGTAATTGGTATAGGGGTTACGTAAGATCACATGTAGGAAAGCACTTGGTAAGCCATCATTCACTGACCAAATGAGACTGTCATCATCATCACCACCATCATTACCATAAATTGGTCCCATTCCCAACAAATTACTCCTTGCAGAGAAAATAGGCAAATTTTATTCACACTGAAATGTCAGGTACAGGACAGAAGAGATCAAAATCACTACCTTTTACCCTGCTTTGGGAGCATAGGGAAAGAAGTGTGACCTGAAATGTGGAAGTAGTTAGAAGAGAAAGAAACAGTGGTGCCAACTGATAATATTTGTTAACAATGTACCAAGTACTAAAACAAACTCATCACATGTATTATCTTACTTAAGATATTAGGTAAGGGATCACTTAATTAGAGTATTTTGAAAAGTTTTATGGGATAATTTAAAGAATATTATAAAGGTTTTATGATATAATTTCGAGACGCTAATGCTCTACTCTTCCTGACAGTGGCTATGGAGGCTGGAATTTCTTTAACCATCATGTGCCTATTAAATAAGCTATCTTGAGAACAATGGTGATACACTAATCAGGGCAGAGCCACGAGAGTCTCAGAGATGTATTACTACAACCCTGAATAAGGTATAAATGAAGTTCAACAAGCCCTTTTATTTCTAATTTTTAAGTCAATATTATTTGCTTTTTCATTATACCTAACTATAAAATATAAATAAATATCATAATGCTTGGTATTTATTTATATAAAGAGCTAAGGCTCTTTAAGCCTTAGCCTAAATATGACCTTATTTTAAGGAATGCCATCTATCAGTTGTATATACCTGCCATGCCAAAATTCACCCATAACTTTCCACCTAACAATATATTCAGCCCTTCAAAAAGTGGGACAATTTATATCTGAGAGAAAGCAACCTAAGTAAGAAATAAGTGGTTGGAGAATTTTCTTCTGTCACTGAACTCACATCTACTTAGGGAGGGTAGGGTGATGGTTAATTTTATGTGTTAATTTGACTGGGCTTCAGGGTGCCCAGAAATCTGGTCAGACATTTTTGTGGTGGTCAGACATTTTTGTGGGTTTATTTGTGAAGGTGTTTCTGTATCAGATTTACATTTGAAAACATAGGTTGAGTAAAGCAGATTGCCCTGCCCAATGCGAGTTAGCCTTATCCAATTAGCTGAAGACCTAGACAGAATAAAAAGACAGCATAAGAGGGAATTCCTTAAACTGGGACATCAGTTTTTTCCTGCCTTCAGACTTAAACTGAAACATCTGCTGTCCTTGGGTCCTGAGCTTGCTGGCTTTCAGAGTAGCACTTACATTATTGCCTTTCCTCATTCTTGAGCCTTAGGAATCCTACTAGAACTATACCATCAGCACTTCTGGGTCTCCAGTTTGCCAACTACAAATCTACTTCTCAGCCTCCATAATCATTTAGCCAATTTCTTATGATAAATCTCTTTGTATATAAATAAAAGAATGTGGAGAAGGTATTGCCCTTGAAAGAAAGGAAGCACACTGGGTGAGATCCACACTCAGTATTGACATCTTCCCTCAGAGCCCTGATAGTTTTGTGGTACATGAAGGCACAGAACTCCAGCAGAAAGCAGCAATTTTATTGGGTTGGGAAATCATATATTTGAGTTCACAGCTCCCAGAACAGTGAAATTGAGAGAGGAGCACCTCAGAAAGACAAAGCTACAAAAAGAACAGCCACACATATGCATACAAATTCCTCTCAGATCTTGGGCTAACCCTAAACATGCATAACTCAAGACTTCAGGTACACTAGCAGAAAGCAACAGGTGGGAAACTTTAAAGAACTGAGCAGAGATTTCAGTAGGGGTCCATTACCATTGAGAGAATGTTTAGAATTCAGTCCTGCCAAGTTAAAAGGGCTTAGTAAATACCTTGTGCTTTCCATTGACATCAAAAATCTATACCCAAGGAAAAAATGAAAACCAAAGTAGACTCATGCTAAAATTTCAAACCAGGCCTCCAGTTGTTAATCTGCATGAATGATCAAAACTTAACAACCCTTTATAAAAATTTAGAAAATTGAAGAGATAATGATAATGGGTGAAGATATGAGGTAGTTCAGAAAGATATGGACATTCAACAAAAAAACCAAATGGAAACTGTAAACTTGAAGAAGAAAAAAAACGAAACGACATGAGAAATCAGATGTATTAGATAAGTTTAGCAGCAAACTGCATAATAGAAGAATGGGTGGAGTTGAATCATCAGGGAAAACAAAAAAGATTAAAACAAATGACCAAAATCTTAATGACTTATGAGACAAAATTAAGCCATACAGTACAAATGTAATTGGAATTCTAGAAAGAGAAGAGAGATAAAACAGGGCAGAAAAGGTAATTTCTTCTATTCACAGATCTAGGAAGGTCAGAGAACCCTAGGCAGAACAAATATAAAAACAAAACAGTCCAAACAAATGAAACTAAGCACATCATAGTCAAACTTATGCATGCCAAAGAAAAGGAAAAAAAAAATTGGTTGGGGGGAGGTGGGAACCCATTACTTACAAGGGAACAACAATAAGAATTACTTTGCATCAGAAACGGTAGAAGCCAGAAGATAAGGAAACATTGTATTTAAAGTGCTATAAGAGGGGCGCCTGGGTGGCGCAGTCCATTAGGCGTCCGACTTCAGCCAGGTCACGATCTCTCCATCCGTGAGTTCAAGCCCCGCGTCGGGCTCTGGGCTGGTGGCTCAGAGCCTGGAGCCTGTTTCCGATTCTGTGTCTCCCTCTCTCTCTGCCCCTCCTCCGTTCATGCTCTGTCTCTCTCTGTCCCAAAAATAAATAAACGTTGAAAAAAAAAATTAAAAAAAAAAATAAAGTGCTATAAGAAAAAAATGTTAACCTAAGATAATATAAAATGGAAATCATCCTTAAAAGATGAAAGTCAAATAAATATATTTGCAGAAAAATAAAAACCTAGAGGATGTGTTGTCCATGGACTTACACTATAAGAAATGCTGGAGACTCCTCAAGTTGAAGGGAAATGATATCAGATAGAAATATAAATCTCTGAGAAGTAATTTAATGGTAAACATGGGTAAAAATAAAAGACTTTTAAAAGCTTTAATTTTTCATTAAATTCTTTGGAAGTTAATTCATAATTTAAACAAAAATATTGACACTTTTTTTGGGGCTTAGATTAGATTTAAAGTAAAATTTAGTATAACAATAACATACTAAACAGGAGGGCATGTTACTATAACTGTAATGCTCCACAGTTCTTACTTTTACAGGAGGTATATAATGTTAACTTCTAAGAGAATGTTAAGTGTGTGCTTCGTAATATCTAGAGTAATACAGTAACAGAATGGTGAAAAGAAAAGAAGCTAAAAAACAAGTGGGACAATAGAAGGGAAACTAAAAAATGCCAGTTTAACTCCATTGAAGGCAGAAGAAGGAGTACAAAGATCAAAAGACACAAATAGAAAAAAAATATATATATATGAATATTAAAGATAGTGGATATAACTCAATAATTATATTTAATGTTTTAAATGAAATACTAGTTAAATTTATATAGGGATGCCAATATATCAATGTAAAAAAAAAAAAAAAAAGCAATTCAGTATGCCCAGGTAAGGATTGACTAAATACCAGCATTTAACTTCTGTTCATCCCCCTGCACTGTATAAGCCTACTAAAGCAAGAGCAAAAAATTTTTTTCTGTCTTGCTCAAAATGGTTTTTCAGATGTTAATCCCCCAATCAAAGAGAATATGAGGGGTAACAAAAGAATTAAAATGTATATTCCATAAAGTGGGAAAAAAGAAAACAGAGGGGAGGAAATCATCAATAAGTCAAGAAAACTTTACAGAAGTAAAGGATAAGAGCTTCCAGATTTAAAGAGCCTACCAAACAACCAAAAGATATAGTTGAATTAAATGGCATCATTATAAAATTTCAAAGCACTGAAGACAAGGAGCTTTGAGAGGTAAAACAAAAATAAAACCATGCCTTATACAAAAACATTGACTTTTGAAGAATAATATTTTTAACCTAAAAGAGAGTATAACAAGGCTGCACAATTTAGAGAAAAAAAAAGTTTCCAATCCAGTATTTCATAGCAATGTCTTACAATTTTACTTCAATGTACTATTTTCCAAGAAGCTACTGAAAAACAGAACCCATGAATTTAAACAACATCAAAATACAAGAAAAAGGCAGGTAAATAATCCAGAAAATAGAGAATCCATTATAGTATGAAACTTAAAGTTATCTCCAGCATGATGACAATGGAAAATCCCATTCAGTTGCTTTGTAGCAGGTCAGAAATCTCCAGGAGAGATTTTTTTTTTCTCTTAAAGAAACTGTCCAATAAATCCTATTAAAAATCTATTAAATTCTGTTAAAATCCTATTAAAATTCAATTAAAACTTAATAAGATTTAATCTAATAAGAGTAAATGTGCACAATTTAGGGAAAGGTTGGGTTTGAAATACTGACAGTAAATATAATACTAAGGCAACAACAATAGAAGCAAATGATGGCATGTGCCACCTCTGCTTAAATAGCAACAAGTCACTCTTAACATCACTGATAAGTGATGGAGAAAATCAAGGAGACAGAAGCAGTAAGTAGAAGCTTAGATTCCTCACTGTTCAATTCCATTCTTGGATAGCCCATAGGTATCTAATGGAGCCAGAAATCAAACTGGGAGAGGAATTTCAACTTGCATGATTAAGGAAACACCAGCACTTACTGGCATTATCAGTGGTTGAGATCCAGCGGTAAGATGATGTGGAAACCAACTTTATTGTATTTGCATACTGTTTATGGATAGGATCACCTACCCCCCTAAACTGTTGTAGACAGCTTCTGAGATTCATACTTCCTAGTGTTCAGACCTTTATTTTCTCCTTTTCCCCTTAAGTGTTGACTGGACTTACTGACTCACTTGTAAAGAATAGAATACTATAGAATATCACCTCCTAGATGATATTATAAGAAGACCATGGCTTCAATCTTTGGTTCTCTCTCTGTCTCTCTCTCTCCCTCTCTCTCTCTCTCTTGAATTGCTCACTGTAGAGGAAGCCAGCTGCCATGTCATGGGACAGCCCTGTGGTGAAACCCAAGGGAGTGACCTAGGAAAAAAATCTTCTGAATCTTGTCAAAGGCCAATGAGTGAACTTAGAAGTAAATCTTCCCTTACTCAAGTCTTGAAATTACCAGACTTGTGCCTCTTCTTGATTATATCCTCATAAGACACTGAACTGTAACCATACAGCTTAGTCACCCGTGGATTTCTGACTTAAACTAACTGTGAGATAATAAATATTTGTTGTTTTATTTATCTGTTATGTTTATTTGTTTTTGAGAGGTAGAGAGAGCATAAGTGGGAGAGAGGCAGAGAGAGGGAAACACAAAATCTGAAGCAAGCTCCAGGCTCTGAGCTGGTAGCACAGAGCCTGATGCAGGACTCAAACCCATGAACCATGAGATCATGACCGGAGTTGAAGTCAGCCGCTTAGCTGACCGACTGAGCCATCCAGGTGCCCCTATTTGTTGTTTTAAATTGCTAAGTTCTGAAGTAATTTGTTATGTAACAATAACAATAGATAGTTAATATAACTAACGTGACCAGAGACCTAGGGTCTGAGCCTTATAGCTTATATGGCATGGTAAATGAGTGACCTGATTTACTCTGTCAATTCTCTACCAAAGATGATTGCCTTAAACATTCACTTATGGCCAGTTTTAGAATTTTTTAGGAGGTCAAATTGCAAAGAATTTTGGACAAACTAATTTTTTATTCTCAGTTTATATCTTCTGTCTGATCACAAAGGGGGACTCTATAGACCATATACGAATATATCAGCAACTTACACAATTTGAACCCATAATAGTTTCAGTGCTAGTACAGATATAGCTATAGTAGACTCTGGCAGATGGATACAACAGTAAATAGAGATGAAACAATTCAAGCAATAACACCTGAAGCCTTCCACTATATCAAAAGTGGGAACCCAAGCCTGGGTTCCAAGAGAAAAGGTCCCAGGATTATTATTGGGATACCTTAGATAACCATTCTTCCCAATACTAGGTGTAGAACATCATTGTTCTACTTTTCTACTTGGTAATAATCCATATCAAACATCATGCTGGTCAGAGTGTAGTATCCTCTTGAGTAGCCAACAATCAAAGTGATTGTATTATATAAAAAAAAACCCTGGCCAAAGAGTCTAAGCTTGGCAACGGTGTCTCCAAGTCCCAGGCCACCCAACTGGGCATTTGACTTAGCATGACTGACACATGACTGACATATTCCAGTTGTAGTAGTACATGAAAATAAAACAATTCTGAGATTGGAGAGTATTAGAACTTCAAATATCACCACTTCTCTTCAGGAAGATAGCTTATTTGATACCAGAAAACAAGTCTTGGAAAACTCAGAGTGGCCAGATAATCAGTTCTGGGCAGCATCTCAGAGTCTTTTTAAGCAGATGGGGTAACACTATTCAACTACATGAGAAGAACAACCTGGGAGGGGCACATTATCCCACCCAGAGAATTCCACTTATTGTCATGGAGTTCTAGTCACTGGATGCTCTTATGGATCGTATATTCTAGTGGATGTCATAGACAATAGGGAGTTCATAAATAGAGTAGACCATTTCAAGGAGTTGTGAGTGATATGAAGAAAAACATGAATTTTGGCTAGAGTGGATGTGGGGGAGATAATAAATAGGGTTGCTGAAGTAAGCTCCTCTAAAGGATGACATTTCAGCTCAGAGCTGAATTATAAAGGCGTAGCCATAAAAATATTTAGAAGGAGAATATTCTAGATGTCCAGAAAGGCAAGTCCACAGCAAGGAATAAACTTGATATGTACTTGATGAAGGATGCTACTGTGCCTGGAAAGTAAGCAGCAGAGTGCTAAGGGGAAAAAAAAGTGTTCCAAGAAGCATAGGGCCATGTAGGTCTGCGTATGTCTTGGTAAGCACTTTGAAGTTTATTTGGAGTATGAGCTGAAACCACTGGACGGGTTTAAGCAGAAAAGTAATAAGATCTGAAAGAAGTTTGTGAAAACATACGTTTGTACATTGGCTGATAAAGTACAGTTTGGAGCAGAAAGTCCAATGAATAGATCATTGAAGAAGTTCAGGTAACAGAAGATGTTGGTTTGGAATGGATGGGAGAAGTGGAGTGATAATATGTAGACATGGTCAGGAAATATTTTGGAGGCAAAGCCTTTAGAACTTGCTGATGTATTAGAAATGAAGGGAGAGGGAAAGAGAAAAAACAAAGATGACGTCCTAAGATTTGCTTTGAAGCAAAACACATTGGTAGTAGAGAAGGCGAAATAAACTCCACTGTTTTAACTTATATAATATTGAGATACCTGTTAGTCATCATGATAAAGATATTGAAGTGGAGGTGGGTTGAAGAGAGACATTTGGATTAACAAGTCATAACTAATGATAAAAATTTGTAATTATTAGCAATTGGATGGTTGGTGTTTAAAATCATAGAGCTGGGTAAAGTCAATAAGGAGATCTTTAGTTATTATCAGGATCATTGGATTGTTCAGTTAAAGTAGAACAATTTCTGGGATTCTCACATCTGAAACACTGAGGTATCAAACAAAAAGTGACTTCCTCAGTCAGTTAATGATATATGTAGGTCAAATGTCTTTGAGAACCTAAACTACCCAAATTCTTCACGTATGTAGACTCAGTCAGTGATATGCAGTTAGTATAGTTACTTTATGCAAGTGACTAGTGTTGTCTGTAATGCTATAATTTTCCAAAGAGAGGAAAAGGAATTACTGTGTTAAATCTGTAATTTGGATCCATGTGATGGTGCAGCCAGTTATATGGAGGTGTTACTAAATGGCATTTTAACAGAATGGCTTAGTCCTGTTGATTCATTTTAGAAAATAGATTACCATAAAATATGTGGCACTTTGAAGAATCTCTGTAATGACTACTTTAAATATTTTCTAAATAAGTATTTACATGACTCTTTTCCCTGGAAGCTGTTAGTGCCTGTTAATTAGTACCTGTCTAAGTGTTTCAGCATAAGCAGCTGTACACCCAGTGCTAAGTGCAATAAAAAATATGACACATTTCATTTCAGAGAAGTCTTGAGTTCTTCTCACATATTTTTAAAGATTGAAGATTGTTCTGATTTTTTTCACCATTACATCAAAAGAAGTGTATTCCTTTTTTGCAGAGAAACCACCAAGCATTTTGAACAAGAAAAAATGATGATGCTGAAGATGCTGCTGCTGCTGCTGCTGCTGCTGCCGCTGATGTTAGTGATACTGTTACTGACTATGGTGATGGTGGTGGTAGTCCTTGTGTAGATGTTGGTGGTCATAACTAATCTTCATTGACATACTAGTGTATTGCAAGCATTGGGCTAGGAGCTTGCACTATAGTATCAAATCTGCAGAATTCATATTATTTACTCATTTTGCTGATGAAGAAAATGAGGATAAGCGCATTAAATTGCTTGCCCAAATTCACTTGGCTAGTAAGACTAGGATCTGAATCTTGGTCTATCTAACTCCAAAGCATTTATTCTTTTCCACTTATTATCTTGCACATCATCTTGTCTCAGAGTTCTCTGCCTTTATTCAAGAGACACATTTATGTTTAAAAGCAAATGAAGATAATTCCTATGTCAAATGTGTCTGTATATGTGTGTTTAAATTTCTAAGGATATAGTACTAATTGCTGTAAAATCCAAAAGAAATCTGGCTTCACAAATTGTAGGAGATTTCTTATCTGTAATCCCTGAGGCTTTACCATTTTAAGGCTCTTGGAAACCCAATTGCCTGAAGGTAGAAATACATCAGATCAGTATTTTTAAAATGTAATCTCTTCCCTTCCCCAACCAATGATGGATTCAGTGTACAAATACCCCAGCTCCTAGGCTCCTGGACTGAGCTAACTGTGGAGGAATCTGTCCTATAGAGACTCGAGAGTTCTGGTTTGTCCCAATGGTACTGGTTTGAAAATTTACCCTTTACTTTGTGCTTTCCATTTCCTGACTCATTTCTCCACTCTCCTAACAATGTTTTCTGAGATCACTTGCCAAATATCTTACTTCTCAAATCCTAGCCTCAGGGTCTACTTCTGAGGGAACTCAAACTAATCATGGATTTTTTTTTTTTATTTCTAACTAGAATTCTTATTTCCCATATATGTCTATGCTTTTATTCTGGCTTCAGAATTTTGGATCACCTATTGAGAATGTACAACAAAGAGAATATTTAAGCAGATTGCAGGCAACGTTGTATCCACCATGGTAATCTTTCTTCACGTTTAATAAAATAAAGTTTCTACCATGCTCAATGCAGTCAGCTCTCAATCCCCATCTATTAGGTCTGGGACAGCTTTACTTTCCAACTAAAGGTTATTTGCTTTTTGGCCACTAACAGTGCAGTGCCTGGAACTCTCGATATTTATCTAGTACAGTCTTTATGTGCAGTAAACAAGAGTCTAGGGCACAATGGAATCTCACATTTCATCATGGTTGCTATAGCACTCCTGACCTCAGCCCGGAATTTTGAGAGCACAGGGCTGCTCCCAAACAAGTGTGGTTGAGTTATTGCATTTACTTGACACTTTTGACAGAAGAGAGAGCGAGAGTTTCATTCTTAAGGACTAATTTCTGTAGAGGTTTGATATATGCAGTGGAGCACATAGACATAATTCTGAATGCTTTGGGGTTACCTTCACCCATGTTTCTTTATTCTACACAATTTTAAAAGTCATTTTATCATTTGGTTTTTAGATTAGCTAATGGGATGTTCATTACTTTATTTAGAGTAGTGGACAATGGTTTGTTTACACTAAGCTCATTTTATGCTGCTGTATAATTGAAGAGTTTTCTTTTCTGAAAGTAAGTTTCCCTGAAGGCATTATTGGAGAAAATGCATCTGCAGTATTTGCTTTTTGTAACTCCCTTTTAATTTACTAACACAGGAAAATTTTATTCTCTTAACACATCTTGAATTTGGTTCCTTCCTTTGTTTCTGAATCAAATAGATATCATAATTACTAGAATGTTTAATGTCCCATATGAATTTCTTATGTTCCTTACTCTCTGAGAATTCATATGCATGATTTGACTACAGGAAGAAATAAACATTTCTTTGGACCTGTAAGAAGTAAGACACTGAAACCTTGAACAAAGAAACCTTCATATCTGAATATGTTCAAGTAGAAAAAGTAAGCCAGACCATACACTGACATAAAAAAAGTGATGGTCATTACTTTCATCTTTGGGTTGGAAATTACTTTCCAAGCATTGTTTCAAACACTTAAAATATAGCTGCCATCATATTAACCCCAGATAGACACCACTGTGTGCTAACAGCATAAGTTGTACACATCTTTCTCTTCAGTAGCTCTGAAAAGGAAATGTAAGTGCAGGGTCAGCAGGAACCTCTCCTAGGGAAGAGAGAGGCTACTCAATGAGAGACAATCAAGGCTATTGCTAGAATGGCCCTGTCATGATATGTCTTAAGGCCAAGAGGCTTAGGAATCCCATGGGAAAACTTGTTCTGTATGAAGAAAACTACTTTGTGTACCTTTTGACATGCCTTTGGGGGGAGTAGGATAGAATATAGCATCAAATATAACTCCTAGCTTTATCGTTTACCAGCTGTACAGCCATTTAAATGCTTGAGGAACCGTTCAAACACTTGATCCTTGGTTTTCTCAAATGTGAAGTGGAGGATAATAATAACTTATTTAACCTGCCCTCATAGAGATTTTATGCGTAGTAAATGAAATGTATGTGAAAACACTTTGTATATTGTAAAACCACACACAGTAGTCCTAATGGCTTACCTTTATGACTCTGCAGTGGGTGCTAGACATTCTTCTCCGTGTTTCACCTAGACTATCTCATTAAATCTTCAAGGCAACCTTAGAAGAAGGTATCAGTGTTATTTTCATTTCCCATTTAAGTAATTTGAACAAGATTCCAAGGTGAGTGGAATATAGCAGAGATAGGAATTGAATCCAAGCAACGGAGTATTAAAGACTATACTGTACTTTAAAGGAATGCTACTCAATGAGTGTTCCATCAACTGGAGCATGTCCATAACAAAATAAGTTCAGAAACTGAACATAAGTATTTGAAAACTTTTATAACTGTTTGATATTGTCTCAACATCCAGATACATGATTATTTTATAGTAATTTGTGTTTATTTTATTGTACAAAATGTTGGTTCGCAGTGGATCAGAAAGGAAAACTAGCCTTCATCACAGATAGTTCAGGAAACACTGCTGTAAATCACTGCACAATGTGCTTGTAATTGATTATTTTATTGGAATACTTCAGGCAATTTGTAAGATAGCCTTGCTATGGAAATTAGAAGATAAGCTTTATAAATCACTATACCTAATTTAAGCTAAGGAATGTGCTTATACATACTATGAAAATAAATAATAATTCATGAAGGTAAAGCCAGATCCTTGATATCAGTCCTCCTAGTCTCAGCAAAGTTCTCCTCTTTCTCCCTCTGTCTTCCATTCTGGACATTAGATAGGGTGTTACCAAATAAGTAGTTCTTCTTCAAAACAAATATTCTACTATATATGGTTCATGTGGAGGATTATGTGGGAGATTGACCTCTAGGAGAAAATAACTTGTGTTGGTCAAATATCCCCCAAATCAGAAAAAGAGGGGGAAGTGAACACCTGTGGCTGGAAATCCCATATTTCATCAGCTAGATAACAAATGAAAAATACTTTTATGAATGCTTAGAGATTTTATAGCAATGCTTGAAATTATATTCGATTCACATTTTCTCTACAAGATTGTTTCAGATTTGACTCGTTAAGGATAGTGTTACTCTTTCATTGTAATCTTTATATCAATTAAGTTCATTTCACTTCTTCAAATATTTGCCATTTTCTTTTTTTCTTTAATTTTGGTCTCAAAGTTTTCTGTCACTCTCAAATAAATATCTTCTGATAAAGCAAGAAATTCCAAGAGATTGTTTTAAATATCTTCTTTGGGTTATATATAAAACCCATTGTTCAAGTCTTACGAGGCACTTATGTGACAACCATGCTTATGTTTAGAAACTAAACTCAGACACATGTTTGATAAACAATATAAAATCTGATTTTGTAAGAACAACAAAGGGATGTGTAAGCTTCTTGGATTAAAATAAATATTAAAACTTGTGGAGTGAGTCACATTTGGACGTTTTGATCAATAATAAATGTTTCCATGCAGGATATAGAAACTTAATGGAGACTGATTCTTTGAGTGTCAAGATTTATTTTTCTTTCTCTTTTAGAGATACATAGTTTTGCTTAGCACAACAGTCAAGACAACAGTTTACAATCTCATAGATGATAAATTGAGATCATGACCTGAGCCGAAATTGAGAGTTGGCTTAACCGACTGAGCCACCCAGGCATTCCCGACAAATATTTTTTTAAGGATCAATATGTACTTACAGTGGAGGATAAAGTGTCAATGCTAGTTTTCTAACTCATTAAGGAGTATCCTCTATTATGGGATATTAGATTGTTACCAGTATTTCACTGCTATAATCAACTCTTAAAGTATGGGGACATATTTAGACAAAAAAGTATTTGTTGCTTATCTGAAATGTGTTTTATACAGCAACCCTAGACGATGAAGGGCAAGTTCTTTGTGAAGTCCAAGAGAAGATATCTTCTCTGTGTAGGTCTTACCACCATAGGTCTACAAACTAGCATTTAGTGGTAGGCGTGGAGCTGCTCTTGGTCAACAGAGTCATCAGTTGAGAAGGAGAGCAGAGGAAAGTAAAAACAAACAAACAAACAGGAACCTATTTCTGCATTTGTCCATCGTGACATCTGACTAACGCAGCCTTTAAAGGGTAATGGCTGGTGCTTCATTCCACTCTCCAAATCTCATGCAAATAACTGTTGGCCAATTGTAAGCCAGAGCTAGAAGAGAAGGGAGTTTAGAGAACTGTACTTCCTGACTTAACCAAATTGACGAAGTGAAAATCACCCCGATGATGATGATGATGATGATGATGATGAAGATAATGATATGGGTGTTTTCTCAAGGGAAGCTACATCTTTGTAGCAGTTCTGGGAGACATGAAAAAGTTTTACTTTACCCAGAATTTGGTAAACTAAATAAGTGTGTGACAGAGTTCAAGTTATGTGATGTAATAAGATCACATTATGTCAAAAGCCATAGGATTTCCAGACATAGTCCAGGAGTCTACCTTGAATGTTTTCATAGGCCTCTGAATGTTGTACCATCTATGTTTTCAATTCAAACCTTGACTTGGCAGTGTGGAGATTCTACTCTAAAAGCAACCTTGATCCATGCAATGGAGTGTTATATATTTGAGGGCAGATTAATAAAATTAATTTTCCAGCCCACTGTGGCAACCCTCTCATATGGACTATTTAGATTATAACCAGTATTTCACTGCTATAGTTTACCTAAGTAAATTTTCATACAAAGTAAATGTACAGAAATGCAAATATTCCTATAGTTTTCTTGGTGTAGAAATTCTAGGATAAAGGTAACAATGTTTGCAAGACAAATCAACAATTTTAAGGCAAAATATCCATTATAAAATTGTACTCCAGAAAAGTTTTACTAATTACAAACCCACCAGTTCAACAGCATAGGATTATAAAATTTCTGACACCCACACCCACACCCACACTGGGAGTTTTCATTAAAAACATAGATTTACCATTTGAGAGGAAAAAACATGTTTTTTTAGTTTTTATTTGTATGGTGATTCCGTATGTTCATGAGACATGTACATATACCCACCTGTGAGATATTTGTCATGCTATGTACTGTTTTTCTATTGTAGCATTTATTTTTCTTGTTAATCCACAATTACGTCTTCCCTGTTTTATACCTTTTCATTTGTTTGTGGCGTTTGGTAGCATAGGATTTTCTTAAATAAGTGGTCATAATCAAATCTGCTAACTTTATCTGTTTTCAGCATGTAAATCCAGGTGTAGGAATGCCTCCCTCCCACCCCCAATGAAGGTATTCTAAAAGACATTTGTACGTTTTCTACTTTTTAAGACTTTGCATTTTATGGGCACCTGAATGGCTCAGCTAGTTAATCATCCGACCCTTGATTTTGGCTCAGGTCATGATCTCACCGTTCGTGAGTTCAAGCCCACATTGGGATTCTCTGTCTCCCTCTCTCTCTGCCTCTCATTCTCTCTCTCAAAAATAAATAAACCATAAAAAATGGATGTACATTTTATATCCAAGTCTTTAATTCATTTGGCATCTACTATGAACAAAAATTAGTAATAGTTTAACTTTTCTCAAGTAATATTCTAATTATCCCAATTTTTTTTTACTAAACTTCCTTATCTTGTTTTAAAATGCCACTTTCATCATAGAATGTGTTGTACATAATCATAGTTCTAGCACAGGGGTTGGTAGTATGAGCCCAGTACTCAGACTACAAGGTAATGGCAGTTACTTACAAGTTGTGTGAACTTATGTAATTTCGTTAACCTTTCAATGATTAAGTTTCCTGATCTGTGAAGTTGGGATAACATTAGGATAAAATTGTCATGAGGATTACAAAGATGAATTCATGTGTGTAAATCTCCTAGAAGAGTGCCTGGTGTATAGTAAACACCCAATAAACGTTGGCTTGCAGTGTTGTGTCTTAGGATATCAAAGGAAACACTTAGAAACTCAAGTTCAGATGAGCATTTTTGGTTGTTAAAGACTGGACCTAAAAGTCACTTTGAAGATGGTCCCACATCTACCCCTTGTCTCAGTGTGATGTGAACCTCCACTTTGATGTGATATTGCCATTTAGAGAACTTGTTACATCTCCTATTATTACTATATTACTGTTAAAGAAATACAGTAGATGGGTTTTATGTACTTGGAAATGGTTTGTAGACGGAATGTGAAATAGAGTGTGAGAGAAGAGCTAGGTCAGAATGAGAAGCAAAGAGAGTTTGATACATAGCTCTAAGCTAGCCTTGTATTTAAGAGATGGAAGGGAGAAGAGTAGAACTGTTGAAGAACATGGGAGGCAAAAGTCCTTTGGGTTGGGCACTGTTCTGTAAAGAATTGTGCCCCCTTCTTGCATTCATATGTTGAAGCCCTAACTCTCAATGTGGCAGTAGAGATGGAGCCTTTAAAGAAGTAAATAAGGTTAAATGAGGTCATAAGCATAGGGACATAATCCAATAGGATTTGTGTTCTCACGCAAAGAAGAGAATCCATTGATGCATAATATCAATATGGGAACAAATAGTATCTTTGGGGTGCCTGGGTGGCTCAGTTGGTTAGGCATCTGACTTCAGCTCAGGTCATGGTCTCACAGCTTGTGGGTTCAAGCCCCGCGTCAGGCTCTGTGCTGACAGCTCAGAGCCTGGAGCCTGCTTTGGATTCTGTGTGTGTCTCTCTCTCTGCCCCTCCCCTGCTCACACTCTGTCTCTCTCCTTCAAAAAAAATAAACATTAAAAAAATTAAAAAAATAGTATCTTTAATAAAGGATATTAGAATAAATGAATATCCCAAAAGAAAAAAGTGACCCTTGACCTTATCTCAGACCATACACAAAAATTAACTCAGATGGATCATAGACCTAAAAATTAGGGCAAAAGAAACAAAGGGTTATACTTAGCATTTTAGTGATTTTTTTGATCTGTTAGTGTATATTGCTTATTTTCCCTCTCTCTATATTTTTCTTTGGAAGGCCTCCCTAATATGTACCTATTTGATCAATACTCTTAATTGGATTTTTTAATATTTTTTAAATCTCAGATTTATAAATCAATTCTATATATTTTTCTCCTTTGTATTAATAAAATTCTCCTTTTATCAACTCTTTTTTTCAAGGTAAAATTATCATAGTTATAGAAAATAATGCCTATATGCCTTTAGAATTGGATATAATTCCTGTTAGAGGAATATTAGAATTAATAGAATATTAGATAATATTATTAGATTATTATTATTAGATATTAGATTAGATTATTAGGTTAGATCATTATTATTAGATATTAGATTAGAATTATTAGAATATTAGATAATATTATTAATATTATTAGATAATAATATTAATAGAATATTAGAATTTAATAAGGTGATGGAATGGAAAGTTAATACATTAAAAGCCTTAGATTGCCTATGTTCAAACAATAGAAAACAGAATGTTAGAAAAAGCATATTGTTTCAAAACAACAAGGAAACATGGAAAGATACTTAGATATAAATTTTATAATTATTGCATTAGACTTAATTTAAAAATCTGTTAAAAATCTATGAAGACTCATTAAAGAGGATTTAGATAACTGAAAAGATATATGCTTTTGGATAGGAAGATACAGTCCCATCGTTATGTCACTTCTCACTAAACTAACGTATATATTCAACACAAACCCAATTAACAAAGAAGAGGATTTTGTTGTTGTTTGCATGCTTCTTTCTTTGTAGTGTTTAATTTGGGATTTGATTTTGCATGTTGTATGAAACTAAACAAAATATATTAAGTTCATCTTGTAAAATAAAAATGTGAAGATCTTTTAGGACATCTTTTAACAATGGAGGAAATTAGAAAATTCTAATAATAGAGATGGGTAGATATGCAACTTTAAAATATGTTACAGGGGTGCCTGAGTGGCTCAGTCAGCTGAGTGTCTGACTCTTGATGTTAGCTCAGGTCATGATCCCAGTGGTCATGGAATTGAGCCCCGCGTTGGGCTCCACACTGAATGTGGAACCTGCTTAAGATTCCCTCTCTCCCTCTGCCTCTCCCCACTCATGTGCTCTCTCTCTAAAACAAACAAATAAGCAAAAATTTAAATATGAGCACTAGAGATGAACGACTGTTTATAATGACATTAGAGATTAGTTAGGCCAAACAATGAAACAGTAAAACAAAAATAAATTGATTGAAACATGATTTGTTTTACAGTACGGTAATGATGCCATTTCAAATTAGTGGGGAAGACAAGGATAATTCCATAAATTATGTTAGATAAAAGTAAAGCTGGATCCTCACTTCATTCCTCAAAACAAAATAAATTTTTATGGAGCAAAGATTTAAACTAAGCATAAAAGTCCTAGAAAGAAAACACTGTGAATTTATTCATAATATTGAAATGAGAAAGGCCTTTTTAAATTGAACATAAAATCTAGAAGCCTTAAAGAAAGAAAAAAAAGAGAGATAACATCAACTCCATAAAAATAAAACATATATTTAAAAAATTACCATAAATGAAGTCAAAAGGCCAACAACAGACTGGAAAACAATTTTTCAACACACGTAACAGACACAAAGTAAATTTTTCAAATTCTCAAGATGCACATTTACGATCTTGAAGAAGAATCAAGAGCTACAAACAGACAGTGTACAGAAAAACAATTACAAATGTGCAATAAATATATGATTCAATATTGTGCCTCACTCACAATGATATAAAATAATTAATTCATACAAAAGTTATTGAGCACCTCTTCTATATGTTGGGGAAACAGCCATTAACAAAGTGAACACAAACCTCAACCCTAATGGAGATTATATTTCAGTGAGCAAACTACAGACAATAAAAATGAGTAGACAAAATAAATGAGTAGTACATAGTTTATTTGATGAGGATTGAGTGCTGTGGAGAAAATAAAGCAGACAAAAAGGGAATGTGAGCTCTAAGAGAAAAGAGGACTGTAATTTTTAACATGGCAGCCAGAGATGGCCTCCAATAAAGATAACAATGTAGTATCAAATTTCACAATTTCATATCCAGCAGAAATATGTGAGTGAGGCAAAAAATATGTATGAGAATGTTTAAAGAATCATTATTTGTAACAGCAAACAATGTGAAACAACTGCATCAAGTATATCAACACTAGAATAAGTAAATATTTTAGTATATTCACATAGTAGAATTATATCCAAAAATGAACCTGAATCTACCACAATTATAATAAAGCAACATGTTGGAATCTCAACATAATGATAAGACAAAAAAAAGTCATGTAAGAGAACCTCCATTATGTGGTTCCATTTATATCAAGTCTGAAACTAAGCAAAACTAAAATAGTTTTAGAAGTTAGGATAGTGGTTATCTTTGGGGAGAAGACTGCATGGGAATGTCTTTTAAGGTACAGGAATGTTCCATTTCTTAGCCTGAGTAGTGAACACAACTGTATTCTCATGGGTAATTAATTGAGCTGTTCAATGACAATTTATGCACTTTTCTTTATGTTATATTTCAGTTTCAGGAAAATTAAAAAAAAAATCCCTTTCTGGATACCCAGGTTTATTTCATTATTCTTGAGGTTTTAAAACAGAACCAGGATATATCTAAATATTTTGATTTTTCCATTAACCTTTCCTACTGCTCAGTGAGCATTTTGATCTGTACACATGGGCCTTTCTCAGACCAAAGCTTCTTCAGTGTTTTTCCTTTCTTCTTTATTAAGAAATATTGCATGTTTCATTGGGTCTTCTGTCTCTGGCCTTCAGTAGCTTCTGTATTCATTCTTATTGTCTTTATGTTTATGAATATTTCTACTACGCTTTGGGAGTAATTATCATTTGTCTTTCAAATTAATCATTTAGTTTTCCAAATTTACAATTCAATTCTGAATTTCTACTGGTGACTTTCAAATTTTTTTTTAATGTTTTATTTATTTTTGAGACAGAGACAGAGCATGAGCATGGGAGGGGCAAAGAGAGAGGGAGACACAGAATCTGAAGCAGGCTCCAGGCTCTGAGCTGTCAGCACAGAGCCCGACATGGGGCTCAAACTCAGGAGCTGTGAGATCATGACCTGAGCTGAAGTTAGACGCTTGACCGAATGAGCCACCTAGGCGCTCCTCTACTGGTGAATTTCATTCTGAAATTCCTTTTTCATTTTCTAATATAATATTAAGTGATTAAGGCTGTTTACACATATTGAATTTTCTTTCTTCAGGTCACAGGGACTGTACTTTTTCCCTTAATCAGTTATGGCCAGGTCACTTGATTTGGCATGTGAACTGTGAATGGAAGACAAACGTGGATCTTACTGCTTACATGCCTTTAAGAGCTATGTGATATTGGCCATACTCTTCCCTATAAACCATGTACCTCTGTGATCAGCATTACTCCACATAGGGTAGTGGCTCCTTTATTATCCCGTGAAGTGAAGTGAAGTGAAGTGAAGTGAAGTGAAGTGAAGTGAAGACAATGTAGAACAGAGCCCATTTTCAGCCCATATAAATCTGTGAAATAAACAAAAAATAAAATCATCTTGCTTTAAGTCACTGAGGTTTTAGACTATTTGCTACTGCAGCAACACCTGCCTCTCCTGACTAATACACCATATAATCATTCCTAATCTTCTCCTAACATTTCAGTAATTTGTACAATTTAATTCTGTTGGTTGTCATTATTATTCTAAAATTGCAATCTATCTCTTCATAATAACTAGTATTAATCTATTTTCTTATATTGTGAATATTTTCATTGACCCCACATGATGTTTATCTAAGATGTATACATCTCTAAACAGAATATCCTCGTCCCCACTCACTATATGCCTGACTATAGTTAGAATTTCCAAACACGCTAACAAAACTGGTAGATCTAAATTCAATCAATAATTAAGTAATGCAACAACCTGAGAGGAGAGAGTCCAAGTTGAATACAGTCCCGGCAGAGGAACATTTTCTATGCTTGTTTCCTCCTGTGTTTAGTAAAGCTACTTCACCAGTGATCAATTTTTGGTATCCAGTTTCTGTTTGGCTGGAGTAGGTTCACACTGTGTCTGTGGCCAGTTCCCTACCTGTCACACACCACATCAAACAGAAGCCCTTGTTACCCCAGTGACAAGCTCTTGCTTCTCTGCTGAGTGAGATCTGTACTTTGTAAGACTCCCAGGCAAAACTTGAAGGCTTTTAGTATTGCTGCTTTTATTTTTGCCATATTTATAAAGATATGTGTGAATAAATCAAATAATAAGTTTAGCCTGTCATAATTTCTACACCTCCCCATCCCATACTTGTTCATACTCTTAGTCCCTCTCCCCAGGAGCAACCTGTTTTAGTTTCTGTTGCCTTCGAAACACTAAATAATATATTTAATATCTCTGTTTCAATTTAAGCATTCCAAACAAGTATTGATTTGCTGAAATTAAAAATAAAAGTTTTCTTTAGTAAACTTTTAACCTCCCCTCCTTCCCTTCTCAATTCTTGATAGTATTTGTGTGTGTGTGTGTGTGTGTGTGTGTGTGTGTGTGTGTGTGATTACTCTATTGGCTATTAGATCTTATTTAGTGTTTTAAATGTGCCTCTATTCTCTTTCATAATTCCTCTACCCTTCCACTTCCCATTGTCTGTGGGCTATTATTTTACATTTATGCTGGAATTTTGTTAATATTTACATTCTAACTTCTGCATTTACAACTAAGTCTTACACAGTTTGTCCATGGGTTGACTAAAGCTGAAAACCATTAACACATTATTATATTATTATGAATAAGCACTAGGATTACATTCCTTTTCCTATGTAAACAATACCATAACTCCTGAGCCACTTGGAAGAGAATATTAGGAGCATCAAGACAAAGATGAATTCTCTTACATCCCAACAATTGCTTGAAATCAATTGTTTATATACAATTTAATTTTTTCCTGGAATTTTGTATTGCTTTTCCTTTTATCTTGAATAACATGCTTTCTCTTGCCTCAGGTTTGCTCGTTCTCCTTAATCACACACTTCCTTTCAAGACCTCTACCTTCAGAGACCACTCTCATGACTCTCACAGAGGCCACCATTTTTCTACTGCCACTGCATTCTAAATCAACCACTTTTAGGCCTGACAGATCACTGCTATCCTGAGGTATTTTTGTTTTTGTTTTTGTTTTTGTTTTTATTTTAGTAGAGGTTTTTTCTTTATTGTTCTTAGTTTCCTTGTTCTTATATCTTTTTATTTCTTAATCTACATGTTCATTTACTCAGTGTACAAATTCAGCTAATTTTACAGAATGAGATTTGGGAGGTGTAACTGGCTGTTCATTAGATGATGTGACACCTAATGACCTCAGTATCCATCCTTCTTTTCTTACTTAGGAACAGTCCCAATTTATTTTTTTAGGCCACCAAGTGAACAAATAAAATATTCTACCTTGCAGCCAGGTAATTCTAATAAGTGAGAATTAGTTGCATTGGGTGCAACTTCAATAGCTGGTAAGCTCTCCACAGACACACATGCACCTACTTCTAACTGAAATGCAGAAGTGATGGGAGGAACTCCAGCAGTCATTTGAAACATGAGGCAATCTTGAATATGGAAGCCATGCACTAAGAACAACACAATAAAAAGAGGAGAACCTGGGTCCCCAGGTGACATCGTGGAACTGCTATACTAGCCATGTTACCATATATTTTACTCACAAATATGAATGCTGGCTACAAATATATTTTACAAAGAAGTCAAATATCCATTTGAACAACTGGTATTTCTGATCTCAGTTGCGAACTAGTGAATACACTTATATATTGAAAATAGTGGGGGCCGCCTGGGTGACTTAGTTGAGCGTCTGACTCCGGCTCAGGTCATGATCTCACAGGTTGTGTAATCTGTGCTTACAAATTACATACAATCTCACAGGTTGTGTAAGATGTGCTTAGAGCTCAGAGCCTGGAGCCTGCTTCACATTCTTTGTCTCCCTCTCTCTCTGCCCGTCCCCTGTCCGTGCTCTGTCTCTGTCTCTGTTTCTCTCTCTCTCTCTCAAGAATAAACATTTAAAAAATTATATATAAAAAAAGAAGATAGTGGTAAGATTTTTAGGCTTTTAAACATCTACAAATATCTTACTTTGTTATACTTGGTTACAACTTTTTGTGATGCTAGAATTGAAGGTTTAAACTTATTTTCCTTCAATGCTATAAACATGTCTCTGTTCTCTAGCATTTAATGTTGCTGTTAATTCTGATGAAAGTCTGATTTTTATTCTTTTGTGGACAATTTCTTTTTCTTTCTGAAAAATGTTAGGATGCTTTAGTTTTCTTAATATTCTAAAACTTTACAAGAATGTGTCTGGATGTGGGGTTATTTGTTCTTTAAATCTTTTATTTTTGTGAATGGAAGCGCACCATCCTGAACCAGATTTAGGTTTTTTTTTTTTAACGTCTATGCATTTATTTGGAAAGAGAGCATGAGTGGGAGAGGGGAAGAGAGAGAGAGAGAGGGAGAGAGAGGGAGGGAGAGAATCCTAAGCAGGCTCCACACGAAGCATGGACCCCAACACAGGGCTGGATCTCATGACTGTGAGATCATGACCTGAGTTGAAACCAAGAGTTGGATGCTTAACCGACTGAGTCACCCAGGTGCCCCCAGATTTAGTTTTTAAATGGAAATGATTCATGGTGGTAAAATAGAATACAAGTGATATATTACCTTTGTATTTCCCTTATCTCCAGCCCTCTCTTGTCATCAATAAACTTTTCATCCTATGTATTAAAAACCCAACAAAAAGTTATTGACTCACTTAATTGAAATATCTAAGTTAGCCAAAATTTAGGCTCAGTTCCAGGCTCAGATGTTGTTATTCTCATCTCTCCATCTCTTGAATCAGCTTTCTTTTTTGGCTTTACTCTTGTGGTGGTCTCTAGCAGCTCCAGGCTTATGTTGATCCACTATTAAGTCTAGAGGAAGAGAGTTTCCTGGAATTTAGTTTTACCTGCTTGGCTTGCTCTATTTGTCATTTCTCTTTAAATCTCTGGTACACTTTATAGTACACAGGCTTTGGACGTGAACCTATCTCTGAACCAATCATGGCAGCCAAGGACATACAATGCTCTGATTGTCCACCCTAGAACCAAGAGTGGTGTGGCAGAGATTGCTAGTTTCACTGAAAATCCATTCTCCCTTTCTTACTTTATAAAGACAATTCTTGGATTTTAGTTGGCCTCATGGCTTAATTCTCCAGCCTCTGTTTCAGCAAGATATGTGCTTGTGGCAGTGTTCTGATCAATAGCAAGTAATAAGTGGTATATACCACTTCAGAAAAATAAACTTAATGGGACAGGTTGGTAGATCAACAGAAATGATGGAGTTTAGATCTGTAACATCAAAGGGCACCTTGCCAATCCTGGTCTCCCTTCAGTCTTAATTTTCATGAAAAAATAAATTTTAACTTTGCTTTAACTGTTATCTTGGATTTTTCCTTCATTTATAGCTAAATCCAATACTGTTTAACACAGATACTGTCAGCACCATCCCAACCACATGAACTAACAATGGACATAAAGGGTGGTTTGCTGAAAATAAAAAAATAGAACTGCAAAATTCATCCTAAAAGTATAGGAAATTATCTCTGGCCAAGTAAATACAAAAGACAAGTATGCAGGGTATATGCACAGGATCGAGAGTGAGGGATTCCTCACTTAACTAGTGGAGAAGTAGTCAGTTTCTAGTAGGATGCTCCAGCATTCAGTTGTCCCTACCTGCATACATTTATTTTTTTTTAAATTTTTTTTAATGTCTATCTATTTTTGAGACAGAGAGAGACAGAGCATGAACGGGGGAGGGTCAGAGAGAGGGAGACACAGAATCTGAAACAGGCTCCAGGCTCTGAGCTGTCAGCACAGAGCCCGACACAGGGCTCAAACTCACGGACCACGAGATCATGACCTGAGCCGAATTCGGCCGCCCAACCAACTGAGCCACCCAGGCGCCCCCTTACCTGCATACATTTAGATGTTCCTTGAAGGGTCTGCTATGAGGAAGGCAACCTTCTCTAGTTTCTAGTATAGATGACAGCTTTTCTCTATTTCAATACTATCTGTCATTTAAATTGAATTTCATCCCATACTCTCACCCTTACCTGGAAAGCTACAAAACATTTTCCTATAAACTTTTTTAAAACAATTCAACTAATAAAACCAATTGTACTTAAAATTTACTTTAAGAGGCTGTCAGATATTTTGATATATATAATAGTTGAAGGAACTTCTTTCCTTTTTAGTTTACTTAATGTATAATTAGTTCTCTTAAAAGGGTTCAAATTTTGGGGAAAAGCTACATTTTTTATATCAATATCTCTATTTAGAAAACTAGGGTAAAATTTTGTCACTAGTTTCACATTTATTCTTTTCAAAGGATATGCATTTGTCTTATTATGATAAATCCTGAAACTAAATGGGTACACACACACACACACACACACGCACACACATATGTGCATATGTCTGTGTGTGTGTGTGTGCGGGCGTGCGTGTGTGTAGACAAATCTGTAAATATACCAGGACTGACAGTTAAGAAAGCAGGGATACATGACCAGCTCTCTTGTTCACCATCTGTGTGACCATGTAAGAGTTATTAGAGAACCCGAGATGCTTCACGCCGCTGTCATCTTTTGTCATAACCAGAATCAAACTCCTCCGGCCATCTGTCCTCATCCATGAACATAACCCCCATGCTATTCTTCTATTCTTCACACCTCTAATCTTAGCTCTTTCCTCTCTCGGTACACTGTTCTTTTGAGATCCCTATTCTAAAGCAGATACATTCTCTGATATTCTCAGTTTTCAAGGGCTTTCCCTTCATCTTCTCACCTCAGTCCTGGTTTACTCCTCCCATAACTAGGCCATCTTTTCCCATGACACACACATCTCCTCCCTTATTCTACATTTGTTTTTTGAGCTCTTGGATACATGATTGGATCCCCGATTCTCTTCTCATCATTCAGTCACTCTCTTCTTTGTCCTTTTAGCTTAATACTCATGGCCATTACTCTGCTCACTATACAAGTATCTAATCATTACTCAGGTATCCTCCAATTTTTCACTGAACTACCCTGGAACACACCCATCTCTCAGCACATCACTTTCTCTGATCCATCCTCCTTAATGTTGTCAGAGACCTATTTCTAGAGTGCAAGTATGTGTCTGTCCTTCCTTTCTTCATCTTTTCCCAGTATTCTGCATGGTTTTTCAGTTCAGTTCAAATAGCAAAAGCAGGCCTGTAATGGTCTTACACCTGCTTTCCTCTCCATGCACCCCTCACGGTTTTCCCCGATACAGATGTCATGTCCAACCTTGCTCCACAAACAACCTAATCTCACCTCCCTGAACCTGTCTTGTCCTCTTCAACTCCCATTGTTCATGGATCTCTGCTGGAATATTAATACACCTACACCCTGTCCAAACTTCAGCTTAGGACTCATTCCTTCTGCCATTTCTGTCACTTCTCCCTTCTTTTCACATTCTAATTTGGGATAAAATCCCTCCCATAGCACCTGGTTTCACCCTTTTCCTAACATGTGTCACATCTGATTTAATTGTTTATTATCGTCACTCCTCCCCACCCCCTACTTAAAGGGTAAGTTCCTTGATGGAAAAATTGCACTTATTCATGTGTGTTTCCCTCATGTTTAGTATAGTGCTCAATAAATATACAAGGAGTGAATTAATCTCATCTCCCTCTGCTTTTGTTCTCTACATGGTCCAATTCCCCCAGATGAAACAGTCAATGTTTTGGATTAGTTTCTTGCATTTTACTGTCACTTTCCAAATAAGTCTGGGTCATGGAAGATTTACTTAATGCAGGAAATGAATAGAATAAATGTGTACATAGATTGCATGCCATGGTAATTAAATCATTAGTGCCGAACACTAGTATTTAGACTAGAGCACGTTAACATATGTTTTTATTTGTCAGAAGCAATAAGTAAAGATGAAACCTAGTAATTATAGACTGTGAATAAATAGGAGTTTTCCGGGTGGTCTTGCATAAATCTTGAAGAGAGGAAAGCGAAAGGCAAATGTTCACCAGTATTTCTCTTGACTTCTTTATTAAATGTAATAGTGGCCTTCAGATATTCTGTGCTTTTAAAAATCGAACTCGTACTATTTTTATGTGTGCACTACAGTTGTTTCAGATATACATCAGTAGTTTCGTTCGCTTTTGTTGACTCTCTCTTGTGCTCTCATTCTTATCCTTTTCTGCCTTCCAGTCACTGCCTCCCCCTCTCATATCGTCCGTGTCATCTCCCAGCCTTCTTTCGCACTCAACTCCTACAAGCCATTGGCCTCCTGTCATTCCCCTTTGCCCTTCCTCCACAAAATAATACTAGATGCATGTGGTGAGATGTTTGTGTGGAAATGTAATACATATTGATTTTCACTTTAAAAAAATGCGTGAATTATGAACCTGTTTGTTAAAAAAATACCAGTATTGCTAGTGATATTTTAGTGATACGTGAAAAAAAAACAAAATATTTAGTAGTGTCATTTTTGTCCTCTGGTATTAAAGTGAACAACACTATCCAGAGGACAGGCATCGTTGTGTCAATAGAGGTATATTCTATTGTGGGGTTGAGCAGCGACTCATTCTTTCTTACAGCCAGAGAGGAGCCTCCCACCACATCCACATTTACCAAGCAGATAACCTGGTTAACAATACAGTTGATTGTATATTTGATTTTGAGATATATGCTTTTATGGTGATTGAAATATTCTTGCTCCTGCTTAGGACTACTATTTGTATTTTTAAAATAAAAGAAATTTGTTTGGTATTTCAGCTCCCTGTGGGTAAGGAATCATATGAACTATGTAATAGACAGTAAAAGAGCTTCTTCATCTGGGGCATAGAAAAGCACAAGTAAGATACTATGCATAATCAAGAACACTATTCCCAATAGACACGGATGGGCGAATGTAGGGTACAATAATTTAAACCTAACCTCATCTTAACCATTCTAAATGTAATCCTGCTGAGGAAAGGAGAGAATTTTTCTCTTTCTAAATCTCTAAAATATGGTTTCGTCTTTATAGCTGGAAACGCCGTAACTCTGTTTGACTGCATATTACCACTTGGCTTTGAGGATCACCGAAGCTCAGGGTGTAGAGAAAGCAGAGCATAAACTCCATTCACTCATTGCATAGACACAGTTTTCTCCTGGCCTACTCAGTGATTTAACAGTTTCTGGCTCAGTACATTATAAATCACACATGACATCTCTTCTAAGACTGCAGTATCAGGGTGTGAGTTTGGGCCTCTGAGGAGAGTTGTAAGGGGAGCAAAAAGTTGTGAGCTGTGGACCTGAGCAGCTGCTTGGTGGTGGCAACGGCAGCTGTTATGAAGAAATGCCTTTCCCCCCAATGTGCTTCTCTTGCTCTCCTGTCCCCTTTCTTGTCAATAGCCAGTCAACATTTATTGATTGTGCAGAGGCTAAGGGCTAATTCTTCTGTGTAAGCTTATCCATCTGCCCCTTTTCTTTTGGCTTACATTGTCTCTCCCGGGTTTTATTTTGTTTTTATAAACATCTTTCTATCTGCCTGCTCCTTCTCACCATATGGCAATTCTGATATATATCTTTTTTGTTGGAGGAGGAATGTGAGACAACAGGAGAGAAGAGGTCTCTAATGGCAAAAAAAAAAAAAAAAAGATTTAGAACACTTATCAGAGGAGTGTGTATTTTAATAAATGCTGCTTTCTTCAGCATGATTTTAATTACATTACGATTAAACATTTTTCCCCCAAAACAAGGAAGACCAGTTTTCATAAATACAAATGTTGTCTACAACCAGTGTCTCCAATTCTCTCTTACCTGTCAACGTGAAGCAATTCAATAAGACATCTAACCATACTACACCAATAAAACTGTTTTTGCCTAAATCACAAATGGCCTCCACATCACAAATCTAGAGTATTTTTCCATTCTCATCTTACTAGATTTCCCAGTAGTATTCAAGTCATTCGGGAGCATTCAGTCTTTCATGAAATATCACATGGATGCCATGACTTCACCCTCCTAGATTCCACCCCCTGCGCACTGTGTAACCAGCCCTTCTCATTCGCATCCCATAGCGTCATTGCCTCTGCCTCCCTGTCCCAGAGTGACTGCCTCACTGAACTCTTCTCTAGTTCCACCTGTCTGTAACTGAACTCATCCAGCATCACAGCTTTAAATATTATCTATTTGCTTATGGGTCCCTAACTTCCACCTCTAGCTAAAATTCCTGTTTTTGAGCATCAGACTTTTCTATCAGACTGCTTTCTTGATACCTCCACATGCTTATGACTTGAATAAAAATAGACTCAAACAACAACAACAACAACACCTTTTACTCACTCAGTTTTCTCATTTTGGGGCACCTGTCTCCCCACAGTTCATATCAGAAACATATGAGTCCTTGATTTATTCTCCTTCAATCCCTATATGAAATGCTTCGGTAGTAAGTCACTGTTACCTCCCACATGCATTACTTACTCACGTTTTTTCCCATTGTTTGCTGTTACCACTGTAGTGTATATACTTTGCCCTGGACTGGAATATGGCAATACTTTCCTAAGTTGTCTCTGCCATTCTTACCTTCTCCGTTTTGTTATCTAGGAAGCATCTGTAATGAGCTTTTACATTTTAAACCCTGAGGATGTCACCATCTGGCTTATAATCCTTCAGAGGTCTCCTGTTGCCCTTGTAATAAAGCCCACTGTTCTTAACTTCCTTCCAATTTCCTGGGGGACCCAGCCCTCCTGACTTCTTCATTCTTATCTTGTGGCCTGCCCCCAACAGACTCCCTTGCCATTCTTCATACATGCTGTTTCCTCCACCTGGAAGGTTCTCCCCTCAACTCCTCACATACAGGCTTCTTTTCATCCTCCATGTGCCATCTTAAATGCCAATTTCCCAGTGGTATTGTTCTTGATAATCCAGTCTAAATTAATTTCTCACCCACCCCCTTCTAGTCTCTATCATTTTATCCTATTCTTCTCTTTCATAGAACTCCTCACAATGTGTGTGTGTTTGTGTGCTCTATTGTTTAAGGCCTGACTTGCTGCTCAAATGTACTAGACCTTGCAGTGGAAGTTTTTGTTCGTTTGTTTTGTGAAGAAAAGAAAAAAAATGTATGTCAGGGTACATTCATTAATTTATTCCTCCTCATCATTTGCCATCAGTTAATTGTAAGCCAGTATGTCAATAATACCAGTGATAATGAAAATAACAACAACAGAAACACCAACAATAATAGCAGATATTTATATAGGCGTTGTTTGTGCTGAGCACTCCTGTAAGTGCTCTTAATGTATTATCTCCTTCAGTCTGCATACGAAGTAGGTACTATTCATCTCCCAGTACCATGGACAAGGAAACCAAGGCACAAGAAGGTGAAGTGACTTGCCGAAGGGCATCGTGCCCTTAAGTGGAAGAGCCTGTTTATAATCTGACAGTTGGGCTCTAGAACTGGGGGCTTTTAAGTACTAACCCAAACTGCAAGTTACTGTGGGAGTATAAACTGAAGGAGATAATGAAAAATTGATTTTGCTTTCATGGAGGTTAGAGTTTGTTGTTCTCTTAAAGCCCAGCAGTAAGAATACTTGCCTCCATTTTTAAATACAGTAGATACTAGGTCTGTATTATGTCATGCATTCAATACTAGTTTTGTTTCTGTTGGTAATTTCTTATTGATTGCATAGTTAATATAATTAATATTACATTTATGGTACCCAGGACCACTTCTTGTTTTCAAACTACATTAAAATAATGAAGAACATATACCACAATAAGCATTTCTAGAGAATTTAATGCTTTCATTATTAATTTTATCCTATAAGAGGATGATCCATGTTTCATTTAAGGTTTTAATTATCAGGAAAAAAAATATGTATATTTCATTATTCCAAAGACATATGAAGCAGTTTTTACCACATGAGAACTAAGTCTCTTCTAAGAATCAGTAAGGAAGAGATTGCTTCCTGAGTCTACATAATACGTGGCTAAATTATTATTCATAAAATCATTCAGGAAAACTTCATGTGTGACAGTTTGAGCACGTAGACTATAAAATAACAAATATGACTCTATTTCAAATAGGCTAACGGGACTGGTCTATCATGCAATTTAACGTAGGACATTATATAGGTTTGAGTCTTTTGGACCTAAGTGAAGAAAGACAATGCATTAAAACCCTCGGAAGCTACCCTTCAGACATTTGAATATGGCAACCCTGCGGTCTGTGGGAGTGGATGTAACTATAATTCCCCAGCTGCAATAAACATCTAAATATGTTGGTTTTCTGCTCCCAGAGGGTTTCCAAGCTGCTCTGCCAAATCTGTTAATGTAGAAAAATGAAGTCAAGAAGAAGAACTTAAAAGACCTGAAAGCAAGTCTGAGATGGAGGAGAGAAGACAGGAGTAGGAATGGAAGTGATTAAAGATCCATTTATCATCCACAAAACTGTTGTCTTCCCATACAAGGAAATAGAATGGAAATGCTCCTCAAATTGGGAAAAAATATGCTAGTCATTATGCATAGATCCCAAGAGAAGAGAATTTACATATTGACACTGCTTCTTCTCAATACCACCTCTTTCTTCCAGTGATTAATATTAGATACATGTATTTTTAAAGGTCAGAGAGGTTCTTGGGAATACAGAGACATTTAAAGATAAGTTACGATTGGTGAAGAGAACATTGGTTAATTACTAATTAGTATCAGTTTCTTTGAAAACTTTTGTTGTGGCTATACCAGTCTCCCTGCACAGTTAACATAATCAGTTTACTTTATATGAGGCCAAACATTAGCCTCCTATATGATTTTCCATGTCTGACCCACCTACCCACTGCTACCGAGGAAGTTTAATTCCTGTTCCTTACAGTCAAAAGAGCTCATGAGTCAGACTCGGAAGCTATAGTTCTCAATGCCAAGGCTGTTCCTTTTAACTGTTGGATTTGGGCTGGGCACTTAATTGCCTGAAGCATCTGTTTTCTTACTTGGAAATGGCATACTCTCTTCACAGAAGTCTCTGGAACATGTGAAAGTGCAGACATTTGGTAGACCCTCAAAACATGTTATCATTTCTTTCTTCCTTTGTTTTTTCTTCCAAATCTTGGAAACAATTCCGGTCTTAGAGTAGCAAACATTAAAGAACGTGACATATTTTTATAGTACTTTCCATTCTCTTTGTGAGTGTTGTTTTACTTATACCTTCCCATTTAATTATGAAGATAACCACTAAAATAGTTACTACTTTTTCTAAGTTACATATCAGAAGAGGGGGACTCAAGCAGTTTTACTAACTAGGCCATTTATTTATGTAACAGTATTTCCTGAGTGTTTACTGTGTTCTAGGCATTAAGCTAAGGACCATAGACACAAAAATGATTGTGATAGGGTTCTGCCCTCCATGAAGTCCCAGTTTGGGAAGAGAAAAAGGCAACACAAATATACTCTGTTAATTGCTAAGACAGTAGAGGCAAAGCCCTCTGGCTCTTTGATGACAGCAGCCTGACTCATGTTCAGTAAAGGGCTGTCAGTCTCGCTTTCACCCATTTTTAAAGTATAACTGATATCTTATGTTTTCCCCCCCTGGGACTCACCCCTTAGTTAGAGATTTATCTTCTCAGGATAATATGTCTTCCCAGACTACAGTGCCACACTTTCCCTGTAGCCCATCACCTGAATTTGTCTCTTTCCTTGGACTTATCCACTCAATGCAAATCCACTCAAGAACTTTCTATGTGCCAGGACTTATGCCATATACTGAAGATAAACTATTTGCAAAAGGATAAAAGAGAATAAAAGTATATTTTTAAATTACTGTTCTTGAGAACATTAGAATGTAATAAGAGGAGATTATCATTGAATAGATAAGAAGAGTAAAATACTATAGATGCTGGGATAGAGGTCTGCTAAGGACAAAGGTGAAGTGCAAATAAAGCCTGGTCCACATTATCTGCTTGGTATCAGTGTGGGTTAAGGTAAAAGATGAAGCATTCAGCTTTAATATGTTGTAAATGAGTGGATTGTGGCAGAGAGAAGGGTCATCTTCAGGTGGATATTTAGACTTGAGCTGAAGGGAAATATCTTGGTTAAAGATATATCTCTTTAGAGTCAAATATATGAAATATCATACAAAGTTATGATAGCTGGATTGCCCAAAGAAAATGTCTAGAATGAAGAGAGAAGACCCAAAAAAATGGCAGAACTTTGAGGAACAGCAGAGTTAAGAAACAAGAAGGGTGAGCAAGGACATAGATGCCAGTCCTTCCAAAGGACATTCTCATCTATGATTGAGAGATCAGACTTCATCATTCCTCAGATCCTTGTAGGCATCTGTATAACACAACTGCATGCCAGAAAAGATTTGAATGATATCTACTCACAGTACTGTTAAGGAAGCTTACTGAATTGGCAGTCTAATCAGGAAATTTTTATAAGAATTTTAACTAAGCAAATAAGAATAAAAAACAGATGAATGAAAAAGAAATGTCTTCAAGAAATAAATAGATAAAGAAAATGTGGTGTATATACAGTGGAGCATTATTTATCCATGAGAAAGAAAGAAATCCAGCCATTTGTGACAGCATGAATGGATCCTGAAGGCGTTATGTTAAGTGAAATAAGCCAGAGAAAGACATCACTTCTATGTGGAATCTAAAAGTAAAACCAGAAACAAATGAAAACAAGCAAACAAAAAGCTGATTTCATAGAAATAAAGACTACAGTGGTGGTTTCTGGGGGCCTGGGGTGTGCAAAATGGGAAGATGTAGGTCAAAGGGTACAAATTTTCAGTTAAAAGAATAAATTCTAAGGATCCAATGTACAGCTTGGTGACTATAGTTAATAACATGGTATTGTACACTTGAAAGTGGCTGAAAATAGATCTTAAGCACTCTCACCACAAAAAAAAAAAAAAAAAAAAAAAAGGAGAGAGAAAAAGAAAGAAAGAGAACCATGTGAAGAGGTGATCATGTTAATTGTCTTGATCTTGGTAATCATTCCACACTGTATATGTATAACACATCATCCCATTGTACAAATAAAATAAATACAATTGTATTTGTCAATTATTTCTCAACAAATTAAAAAAAAAACAGAAAGAATGGAATAAATCCATGAATTCCAGACTTGAGCTCATGTCTTCATGTTCCACAAGAGCTTTAGTTTATATATTAAATAGTGGTGTTTTATCTCAAGGTGATATCTTCAAGAGTTTTAGAAATATTACTAGATTCACCTAGCTATACTTTGCAAACTTCTAGCTGTTATCATTTTAGCACCTTCCTCATACAATTAACCTTTTTTTCTTTCAAACCATCAACATTTTCTAATACTACAGTGATTGCTGATCTGTTTAATTCTTTTCTCAATTTATTTTGAATAAATGTGCTAATCTTTAAAACAGATGCATTGTATTTCTTATCTTTTAGTAATTAAAACAAATAATCTAATAGTTATATATTTGCCATATTTTTTTTTAATTTGGAAACATATTGCTAAGGGAAAACATGTTCTTGTTTCAAACTTTTTATCAAGACCTTGTCTTTGAGAGAGAATTATTGGAAAGAGGTTAGAGAGGGTTTTGAAGCTTGCTTAATGCAGCAGTTCCTAGAATGTGATACTCAGATAATAAGCACCAAGGGATAGTATTAGGGGAGAGTTGGGGTGAAACAATTTGTGGTCAAATAAGTTTGGGAAATTCTTTGTTAAATTATGTTAAAGAGAGTTCTGTCCTGTAGGACTTCTCAGAGCCTTCAAAGTTTGTTTTCATGGCAAATACTTTAGGAAAAAATTGCCTTACAGGCACTGATCAAAAGACTAAAAGAGACTAATGACAAAACATGGATGTGACAAGGAGTGCCATGGTTGGGGACTGATTGTATTACTCAAGTCAGGAAGAATGAAAAGCAGGAAGAGAATGGAAACCCTTGCTCAAGTATGCACCTAGGAAAGAAAAACAGAGGTGAAGGTAAATTTTTTCTGTATTATAAATAGAGCCTACCTCTGACTTTCTGGAAAATTGCTAATTGCTTCACCAAAATTTCTCTTGGAGCCTGCTTCCTTTTCAAAGTAGAAGGACATGATGTCTTGTTTACCATAGTATCTCCAGTGTGTAGAACAGTGCCTTATCACAGAGAAAGTACGAAAAAAATCATTTGTCCAATAGAGCAAATAGTAAATCAATGGTGATAGAACCATAGGAATAAAGACAATTCTGTTATTTGGAGACTTTCCAATGGTTGGCCTACAGAAATCAAGAGTTCCAGGTGTTTCCGAATCCTGTCTCTATTCTGAGAGGTTATGCTTAAGGGGTTCCCCACAGGAAAAGTTTGCAAAGCCTTGGCAACTTGCCAGTGTATGTGAAGGCACAATTGAAGGTGGTTATTAGCAGGAAAACAATACAAACTGAAGGGAGGCTAACTGTCCTTTGCGCAGTTTCTTCTTATTTATTAAAGAATGTTTATTCTCAACCTAACCTTAAAACTTGGATTTTTACATTAATAACGCCTCACACTTGTAAAATAGTTTTCAAGTCTCTTCAGAATTGACTAACTCTATTAATCTTGAAAAAAAGTGACAAGTAGTCCATTACAGTAAGAGAAAAATTAAAGCAGAACAGATGAATGATTTGCCAAAGGTCACAACATTATTTTATGGAAGATCTAAGATTAGAACCTAACTCTCCCATCTTTTATTCCTCACAACGCACAGAAGAGTAAACACTAATTCCATCTGGTTTGAGAAA
This sequence comes from Leopardus geoffroyi, assembly GCF_018350155.1. NCBI lineage: Eukaryota > Metazoa > Chordata > Mammalia > Carnivora > Felidae > Leopardus > Leopardus geoffroyi. Next base: position 70,140,360 of record NC_059328.1, read on the forward strand.
TCCCCTGACTTGCAATGGAATGGAAACTTTCTTTTAAAAATAACCTCTATAGAAAAAATTTAAAAAAGAAGTCTCCATGACTAATTCTCCTAAAATAATAAAACAATTATAAGACCACATAAAAGTCATCTAAAAGCTGGGTGAAGAGAAGATCAAAGATGCTTATGTAAGGACAAGATAGAAGCTAAGCTTCGAAAATTCAAAGCTTTTGTGAGCTCTAATCATTTCACTTGCATTCATAAAATCTTAAACATTTTCTCTCTACTTTTTGATGTATAATATTCAATCGATTGTAATGGAATATAAGTGGATAGTACTTCTAACAGCTCCTGAACAAGAGAGTGAAAACCATGGGACATGCACAACACTGCCGCCTGGAGGAAAGTGGGTCTCTTCCTGCGTGTTCAGATGCTTTTAGAGAAGAAAAGAGAAAGGGCCCTGTGATTGGTGCCATTGTTATTCTTCTCCTTCTAGGTTATTTAAAATAGAAGAATTTTGGATTTCCCCCTTTTCCATTCTAAAGTCAAAGACAATGACAAGATTTACTGCTAGGAAGCCTATGTATGCTTCCTTTTCAATGAATTTATAAAATCCATTATAAACATATGTTAATATTAATAATATATAACAATATAGGGGCGCCTGGGTGGCTCAGTCGGTTGAGCTCAGGTCAGCTTCAGGTCCCACTTCAGCTCAGGTCAAGATCTCATGGTTAGGTTAGTGAGTTCAAGTCTGCGTCAGGCTCTGTGCTGACAGCTCATAGCCTGGAGCCTGCTTCGGATTCTGTATCTCCCTCTCTCTCTCTGTTCCTCCTCTCCCTCTCAAAAATAAATAAACATTACAAAATTTATATATATGTATATATTTGTGTGTGTGTATAACAGATCTAAAAGGGATGGAGGACCCTGTTGTGACTTCCTAAGGGGGGGATTTTTCCAGTTTATTGAGATTTTGAATTATTGGTGGGGTTAAAGCTTCATTACTGACCTTCTTCCTAGGCTGTTATTCACCAGTGCAAAAAGTTGGCATTAAAACTCCGTGGGATTAAACAATTCATAAGTCCTTTAAAATTGTACATTTTGACAGATAAAAAGAATATAAAAACGTTCACAAACTACTTAGCTAGTAAATTGTGAGCTTTTAACAGAAAAAGAAAAATCAAATGTGTTATTTTTTCAAAGAATTGATTGTATCTAACCACTTTCTCAATTTTTCCGGTGTATATTTATGAGATTAAATATATAAAAGAACAACTGAAGTGTGGTGGTCTTCAAACAGTTAAACAACAGGCTCCTGTTGAAAAAACATTTTGTTGTAGCAAAATAGCTTTTAATCCTAAATTCTATAAATGGGTGGGGATATGTGAGAAACTTTTTATGGCAAAAAAAAAAATGGGGAAAGACAGAAGAAAGAAAAGTAATAGCAGAGGGGGTACAAAGTAGCACTCAGACTAGAAGGTATTCATTTTCCACCCATAAATGCAAGGAAAAACCATAAAAATTCTTGCCATTGAAACCCCAGAAAATTTTCACAAAGAATATTGGGTTTTTATAGAGAACAAAGATAGTCACATCTCCTAAATTTCCTTCCTTGAAACATTTATGTAAGAGCAATTAGGAATAGACATCAAAATAGTTTCTAAATTGTGAATAGTTTTGGCAGAAACCATCTGCATTTATATGACTGAACACTGAATCATTACTGAGAACATCCTGTAGAGAGTATATATCTCCCTTGTCACAAAGAAATGATGTTCATTATGTGCCACCATGGGATCGAGCACTAGAACATTTAAATAAGAGGACATTCAGAGTAAAGATAGTGTCAATGAAAAGGACAAGAACAGAAATGTGATCCAGTCAGTCACTGAAATAATGAGGGGTGGTAATTAACATTAAAAGTAACAGTACTTGTTTGGCATATCATTTATAATTTCATACGTGTGGTATTCCATAGTGGGTATTCAGTTTGTCTTGAGTAATCACTTGGTGTGTCTTTTTAAAGCTCCTATTCGACAAAAGTCCTGTCAATGTTTATTAAAGGTGTTGTTTACTAAAGAAAGGGGAGATCTAGCCAACATGTGTTATTCTTACCCTGGTACCCTGAGTGAAAAGTCACATAAACATACCACTTAAAGAATGATGTCTAAACAGAGTCTGTTATTACTGAGTGACTTCAGTCCTAAGTACTTTGGGAACTGTAAAATGTCACAGACTCCTTCATCATAAAGGCAGTGTGCTGCAGGAGAAATAATTCCTATCTCTATGGGAGGAGTCTTGACTCCCAGTTCTGCCACTCATTGACTATGTCTCTTTGGGACGGACACTTATAATCTGATACTTTTCTTATGTGTAAGAAGATAATTATTCTGTCTATCTTCTAGGACCACAGAGACTGAAGTAATGCATATGACTATTATTATTTTTCTTATTATCAACATAAATATTACTACTTCCTATTTCATAGCACTTTTAAAGTGCCTTCAAGTACTTGATGCCATTCAGTTCTCACCACAGTTATCTGAAGTACATTCTATTGTATCCATTTGCCAGATGAGAAAATGAAATCACAGAGATCAGCACCTGTGTCATGTGACCAGGAAAATGAAGTGCCAGGACGAAAGTTCTGATTTTCTGATATTTGCCCCACGATCTGCTACACCAAATCATCCATCATAAATATCCTCATTTCATTCTACTTTACAGAGTCAACAAGTGATGCTGGCCATTTCACATCTACTTGAGTCACTCCAACAAGGGAGAAATCTTCACCTCTTGAGGACCCATTTTCAATACCCTCATTTCTAGAAAGGTCTTTCTTTGCCTTGATCCAAAATCCACGTCATCATGACTTCCACTTATTGTTTCTCTATTTCTGTCCTCTAAAAATGTGCAAAATAAGTTAAATTCCTCTTCAGCTGAATGACTTTCAAGTTATTCTATGGGCTTTTCTGTTTTCGAGAAACTAATTTTTTACAGAACAGTCAAGAGTTTTCAGTGCCTACTCTCCTCATCATTATGATTTTCCTAACTCTGTAAATATATCAACTGTCAAAGACACCTGTTTTCTTGTGTCTAGTACAGTGTTGGTAGTATTGAATTTGACTTTGTTTATTTTTCTTTCTCTCCTATAGTTATGCACTTCTGTGTGTGTTGGGGGAAGACTATTCATAATCAATCATTTTAGTTTGTTTGTTTCCCTGGGAAACATACGTAGATCTTGGTCATAAAAACCTTTAATCTGTAGCATATTAAACTAGTAAACTGCAATGTTAATTGAATTTAGCATTATTAAGCAGGATCAAAAAAGTTGATGTAATGGAAACTCTGTTTCTAGAATAAAAGAGGCTACAGTTTAACTTGATTGACCACTTACTCAGCCCAAATGCCATGGCATAAGAAAGGACTCTTGATGTACAGAGTAGGTCGAGACACTGCCCTCCAAAACTGATGGTAGAGTCTAAAGAGATCTCACAGAAGTGACAGGTCATTAGATATTTAATCTGGATTTGGAAAGACAAATATGCTTCCATATAAATCACAAAATATGCTTCCATATAAAGCAATGTATAAAATACGTTGGGATTGTATTATAAATGTCTAGTAGGGAGGGGGAAATGCAATTTAATGGCAATAAAAATAAAGTGTGTTCAGTTATGAAGAGAGCCAGCTTCACAGGCACACAGCCAGGACAGTCGCACTGGGCCATATGTTCAGAAGGGCCAAGCTCTTGAAGTTTAAATCCTGCAGTGGCTGTCTTAAAATGTTTAATACTTTTATTTTTGAATTTATTTTGTAAGTAAATTCCTGTGGAAACAACAGACCTTATGTCAGTTCATGTGCAGCCTGGCCTCTCACCACTCGTCCCCCTCACCAGGAGGGTTCTTAGCTCCCAGCTTTCTTCCCTTTGGCACCCCAACCACTGCTGCTCACCAGTGGAGTCATAACAGGTGCAGTGGCCAATGAAAGCCTGTGTTCTACCATCACATCTAGGGGCTGCCCATGTGAGAGCACAAAGAGAGTCAGGTGTGATGCACACCTCAAGGCATCTTTGGGGAGGGGTGGGGGCTTGCATAAATATGTTATTTGCCCTGGTTGGCAGAGCCATAGTGGGTTTAGCTGGTGACTTGGTAGGTGATTTATACCCATCCTCCATCAGGCATATCCCAGGATGGAGATGGCATTGTTTGGGGAGCACTTGTCCACTATGTGTAGAGATGGCAATCCATTAGAAGGAAGAATGATTTCCCCTGCTGTCACTAGGACCCCGTATTTTCATTTTGTCATTGGGACCTGTAAGTGATGTAGCAGGTCCTGGTTATAAAACAGCTGAAGCTGTAAACACCTTACCCAGTGGAGGTGCGGAAGCCTAGTAGATTTCTCAGGCTTTTCATCTGAGACTTTGATGATAGATAACACTTATCCATGCAAAAAAAGAGAATGAAGAAGGCTTCAGGAAAAGTAAATAACATACGAAGGTCCCAGTCAAATGGGGGCACAGGAAGTACTCCAGGAACCGAGAGAAGTTGAATATTATGGGAAGGAACGGTGAGCACAAAATGGAGGGCGGAATAGCTGGGCGCAGTTAAGGAGGAGGTCAACAGTTGTGCTAATCAAGGAAGGGCTTGAGAGGGAACGGTACTAGTGAAAAGATTTTTAAAAAACAGTGTTTATTGCCCAGGGTTTGCTACTAGTAAAACACATCTTTACTACCCTGTGCTGGTAGAATCCACTTTTGACCTTTAATTAGATGATGTTGCAGGATTCTCTGTAAAATGGCCTTTCATTGGAATTAGCACATCATTGTCCCTTTATCAAACTTACATCCTGGACTCTTCTCACCTGTGAATGTGTTGAGCAGGAGCCCTTCTTCCTCAGAGTTGTGCAAGCCAGCTCAGTGGAGGAAGAGGGCTCATCAAGAGGCGAAGTGAACACAAATCTTTCTCCTGTTTCATTGCCACTATCTACTGAAAGAACTGTAGCTATTTTACCTAAATTCTCCATGGAAGCTTATGCTAAACCAAAAGTAAATGAATGGACCCCAATGGTATACCAAAAAGAATCTCTTAGAACTGCAGCAAAGCATATTTTTCAGAATTGGGACGAAGTAGGTATTTTTTCTTTAGTAAGGATATTTTTTATCACATTGACATTTAGTTTATTAGACCTAAGTTTACAAGACCAGTTCCAGAAGAGTTTTAATCTAAATCAGGTGCCATTTTCTATAGATAAGATGAGAAGATGCTGAAGAAATATGGCTTTTTTTTCTCCTCAAGGCTTATTCAAAACAAAATCACATCAATTCCTTACCACCAGGAAGCAGCATATTTTACCTCAACTTTCAGGGAAATAAGTATATCCAGCAATAGGTTGAATGTAGGCTAAAAGTCGCTTTCTCATGTTAGTTTTTCTTCTTCTTCCTTGATGTCTTTGTTTTTGTTTTTGTTTGAAAAAAGAGAAAGAACATACTTCCTCTTATAAACTTTTAAGAAAATAAATGAAAGATACTTAGTAAGACTTTTATAAATGGATACAGAAAAGAAAAAAGGAGATACATATGCCAACTTTAAGAGTAGTATCCAGTAAATGCCGCTGGCTTAGTATCGGGTAAGTGCTGTACAAAAGAGTGGCCACTTTTGTGGCACTTCCTTCATGTATCAGACAGGGAAGTTGGATATGGTAATTCCGATTTAATGTTTATACCATCCCAATGAGGTAGGTATTGTATTCCCTGATTCACACCCAAAAGAAACTGAGCTGCAAAGGGTTCATGTAACTTGCCAGTTTCACATGATGGTGACTCACAGAGCCAAGCCTTAAACTCAGGTGTGTTTCATTGTAAACTCTGCCTCTTCTTATGTCTCATATTCACATATTAGAAACTGAAGAGGAACAAGAGTTCTGTGACTAGAGTGTGGTTTGCAAGAATAAAGTCATTTATTTGGTCTAAGTCAATGAGGGAGAATTTAAGTCTATTTGTTTGCCTTGCTGTAATAATAATTTTCAGGGTAGCCTTTACCATGTCAATATCTTATACTGTGGTTACCTCATCCCAGGCCAGTCAGATCTACCATACAGAATTATGGTGAAGATCATCTAATAAAGAAAAGAAGAACAGTTTTAATTTGTTGAGCGCTAGCCATTATGTTGGGCTCCATATTCATGATTATCAATAATACAGAAAGCAGTAGTGCAGTTTGAAAGGAATTTGATGCAGCTGTCTGGGGAAAAGGTGAAATGGGTGGGGCTTGGAAACGAAAAAGAATTAGGAAAGTGAAAATGGCAGGGGGGTTCGAGGTCAAGCACACCTTCCAAGAGATGGATAAAAAGATGACAGTATTATGTGAGCATGGTCAGGTGAAATTTAATATGAAAAACAGAACAAAACTTTGCAATAGCAACAGTACCAAAAGTAGAAGTGTGCACGAACATGCGAAGTCCTAAATTCACCCTGTGGGGCACCAAACCCAAACTTCCAGTCTCCCAGCCAAGTAACCACTACATGTTGTTTATCTGCTTCACATGAGATGCTGAAGGATAAAGAAGAAAGCAGAAAGGGATGTTGCCATAGCAGAGTCTGAGGTTCAACATAATGCAAAAAACATGTATGGCTGCTTACTACATGCTGTGTTCTGGTGATAAAGAGAAGCCAGTAGGAAGAAAATCACAATAGGGAAAGAGATCTGGGAATTGAAAGGAAATTTCCTGGGATCAAGCAAAATACATGTTTTCATGTTATTTGTATCACGTGCTTCCACTTTAAGTCCTGGATTTCTTGGAACCTTTGCACGTAAAAGTGTTCCCTGTAAATGTTCTTAACTTAATCAACAGATAGAATGAATAGGGCGGCAGGGTTGGGGCGGGGGGACGGGGGGGGGGGGGGTGGTGGTAATGAATTTTTAAGAAGAAGGACCTAGAAGGGAATTTACTTTCACATAGATAGGAACTTAGTTCAGGGCTCTTTACACTGGCCAAAAGGGGGAAAAATTCATAAAGGGAGAAGGGTTGCCAATCACACAAATGTAAATGTTCAAAGATATATGAGATTTGAAGTGCAAGATATATGATCGTATGTGTGATTTCCTCAGTGAGAGGAAATATCAGATTTATGAATATACTATGTTCCATCCTCATCCATAACAGAAATTTGAAAAGGAAATATTATTTTGGGTCATGACTTCTCTCCTGTATATAATAAGAATGGTTGCAAGAAGACTTTAACTGAATAACTAAAAAAGGTAGAAGGAAATTTGATTGGGGAAAAGAAAAGGTAATGTGTGGACACATTTAATTGCAAACAAATCCAAGGATCTAGGCATAAAGATTGTCTATTAATTCCTCGCTGTGTAAGATGAGTGGCCTGAGGTACTTTTTCCAGGCCTCAGCGTCCTCATCTGCAAAATGAAAGAATTAAATAGATAATCACTAAGATCATTTCCAATTAAAAAATATATTTAGATAAACAGAGTAGCAGTCCAGAATATACTCAAAAGAAAAGGAAATGGACCAGTCATGTTGAAAAGATCTGTGTAAAAGAATTACTGTTGTGCTATATGAAGTAAAATATTCTGTCTTTTTAAATAAGGCTAGAGTAATGACAGAAATTAATTTTTACAAAGGTTGGAAATGTGGCATATGTGTATGAAGGGTGAGTAAATTGCTGTTATAATAGGGATGACTTAAATTATGATATGAGGATGATAAAGAAGAGAAAATATTTTTTGTCCTTTCAAGATGTCAAAGCTTAACTGAACACGTGTTTAACAAATTAAAAGTCTCAAGGCAGAGTCTCCGGTAGAGACTATTAATTGCAGAATCCTGATACCTATAATTCTCTGCTTCCTTAATAACCAAATCCCAGTTGTATTCATTTAACAAATAAATTGCTACATTTCCCATTATCCCTTATAACAAGATGAGATTGTATGTCTAAGTCCTAGGCAATGAGATAATAAGCTTGTGATTTTGCAGTAGCCTTCTGGGAAGACTGCTTAAAGGGAGATAACTGATTCAAGATAGAGAGATACTCTTTTATCCTTCCCCACTACCTCTGCTACCACAGAAGTGATGTCTGGAGCTACAGCAGCCATTTTAGACTATGAGGTGACCTCAAAGAAAGAAGTCTTATGCTAAAAGTGGAGTAGCAGAAAGAAAATACAATGGTCTCTGATAACATGGTATCTGATGCCAGTAGGGTGGCCTTGGATGGTTTATCTTCAAAATTCTCTTTTACATGAGAAAGAAATAAACTTCTGTCTCAACTAAGCCACTATTATTTCCACTATTATTTCTTTTCTCAGTATATGAATTCAAAACTTAGTCCAACTGATATAGTACCCAGAAGGGAGGTGCTTCAAGTAACACAGACTAAGATGTGGCACTAGATTGGAGGCAGAGCTAGGTAGGTACAAATTAGTGATACAGATAATGAAAACTGAAAATCTCAAGACCCTTATTACATATCAATAAAATATTTAGTCAAATCATTACCTGCCATATACTGGAAAACCAACCATATGCTGGCTAACACTATAATGTGGTATTAGGAAAAATAGTAAAATTTGTGCAAAACGTTGGCATAAGTTGTCAGTAAAAACCTAAGAGAATGATGAATTTAGGGTGGAACCAGCACGCCAGTCTGAGAGTTGAAAGAGAAAGTACTTGCGTCTTCATTAACATTAAAGAAACTCTTTGCCTGTGACCTACAACCTCAGCTGATTGAGAGACTGATAATTTGAAAACTTTCCAGGTAGATAGAAAAGAGAACTGTGTATATCCCTAGTTGAAACAATTAAAAGAAGTGTCTGCAAATTCTAATCTTAGCAATAAATATGACTGGTGCCCCACCATTCAAAAGTAGTTAGCCTGCTGGCAAAGATGCACATTATTTCAGATGTCTTCAATGCAGTAGAAAACAAGCCGGAAATTATTTGGATGGGCAGAGCACAGAGGTCTATAAATAAAAGACTAGTAGTGTCCTCAAGCTTAAAAATTCCATTTATCCAAGAATTTTTACTGTGTTTATTCATGCCTGGAGATGACCAAAAAGCCACTATGCTGCCAGCCCACCACATTTTTGAGGGTAGCTTACTGTCCAAAAAGAATCCACAGATCCTGAAAATAATAACAGGAACTGGTTTGCTCTATATGTGTGATCCTTAAGAAAGATACACTCCTGAATGTCCACCTCAGATGTAGCCACAGGATACTGGAGAAGGAAAGCTCTTTCAGAGGGCCAGACCACGAGCCACCAAGGAAAATGAACAAGGGAGTTCTCACTGAAGAGCAGAAGCTGGGGCCACCAGATGGACAAACTGAAGAGCTCACTCCACAGCCAAGGCAGGGAGCCTGCAGCATTTCTTCTCAGCAAGATTTGATGATTGTTGTGCCCCAGAGAGGCTTTTCCTGTGTTTACATGAATAAAAGTACTTAACTGAACCGTGAGGCACCAGATCAAAACCTGATAGAGGAGACTGGACATCAGAGAGAGAGACTGACCCATGAGTAGGATGCAGGGGAGACATCAGGGTTTTATCTGCTGAAAGAGGAAGAAAGGGGTGCATAGACATAGGGTATCCAAAGGAGCAAACTATATACAGCTGTTGCAGGTTTCATGCTTCTTCTCAGTTCTTCATTCCTTCCTGTGCAGTGTGGCAGAGGAAACAGAGAATACCTGTGCTTGCTTTGGCCAGGGCAAAGTGAAAGGAAGGTGACACGAACAGAGACGTTAAACACACTTTCATGGGCATTTGGTGCCTCACCATGAGAAGCGTGTGACCAGCTTCAGTTCAAGGACGATGTGAACATGTGGAGCAGACCCAAAGCCAACTCCAAAGGCTGGGCCCAAGGTCAGCCAACAATCGGCCTAGAGCAGAAATGTCCCTACTGACTGGGATTTGAGACACTTAACATATGATCATAAGGGAAAGAAGGAAAAATAAGATAAAAACAGAGAGGGAGGCAAACCATAAGAATCTTAAATACAGAGTACAAACTGAGGGTTGATGGGGCTGGCGGGGGCAGGGGGCGTAAATCGGTGATGGGCATTAAGGAGGGCACTTGTTGGGATGAGCCCTGAGTGTTATATGTAAGTGATGAATCACTGGGTTCTACTCCTGAAGCCAAGACTACACTGTATGTTAACTAACTTGAGAATTAAAAAAAAAGGGAAGGGGGGTTGTGGGGGGCACCTGGGCAGCTCAGTCAGTTGAGCGACTGATTTCAGCTCCTGTCATGATCTCTCAGTTCACGAGTTCAAGCCCCATGTCGGGCTCTGTGCTGACAGCTCAGAGCCTGGAGCCTACTTCGGATTCGGTGTTTACGTCTCTCTCTGCCCCTCCCCTGCTCACATTCTGTCTGTCTTTCAAAAATAAATAAAAAACATTTAAAAAAATTTTTTAAATGTCCCCACTGACCTATATGCATATGACTGAGAAAAAATAAACACTTGTTTTAATAAACCACTGCATTTCAAGGCGGTTTGTTATGTAGCATCATGGCCAGTAAAGCAACCAGATTTATCTTAACTGCTACAGTTAAAAACAGAAATTTTAGAAGTTTCATTGGCAGGCATGATCATTAAAGAAATCAAAATCAGGGGTGCCTGGATGGCTCAGTCGGTTAAGTGACTCACTCTTGATTTTGGCTGAGGTAATGATCTCATAGTTTGTGACATCCAGCTCCACCCTGAGAGCGCTAAGCCTGCTTGGGATTTTCTGTCTCCCTCTCTCTCTGCCCCTCCCCTGCTCATTCTCTCTCTCTCTCTCTCTCTCTCTCTCTCTCTCAAAATAAATAAATAAACTTAAAAAAAAAATAGGAATCAAACTAAACCAACTCTTGAACACCCAGAGCACAAATAAGAGAAAAAATACCGAGAAATTTCTGGAACCCCCCAGAGTGGTCAGGAAGGCTGGAGCACTGAGCCTGAGAGATAAAAATGGAAGTCAAATCAAGAGCATGCGTAATGAAAGTGCTTTGGGGCTTTGTTTTGAGGTGTTTTGTTTTAATTATTTTTAACTATTTTAACTGTTTCAAAAGTAAGAGATTAAATAGCTGAAAGTACAAAGTTGGTTCACCGTAAACAACTGATCCAAATCAGGGGGGAAATCTGGAATTGGACACAGTGTGCTTCTATTTTTTTAAGAGTGGAGTACCTGAATTTTAAAAAATTTAGGAGAAAAGTAAAAGGCTCAGATTATGGAAACAGAAATGTAAATAGTACTATTAGATGGGGCTAAACAGAAAAGGCTAACTTTCCAAAAGAATAGATCAAATGAAGCAGAAAGAGGCATACAAGATGAGATCCTTAAAAAAGAAGTCAGGAAAGTATTACATAGAGTAATTGCAAAGGCCTTTTCTCCTTATAACACGGAAATTGATGGATTTGAGAGTAAGGATATTAAAAAAGATCTTTAAGAGGCTGCAGGAAATAGAAAAGCTAGGACAAAGCATGGATGTCATGTAGAATATTTTATGACAAACTGCTGACCTGAGCCAATAATTCTTGGCCTGGAGAAGGAATTGTTGCTCTATAGAAAGCTAGGTGCATGCAGGGGTGAAGAAGAGAAACTGCAACACATTTTCTAAATAGATTTCAAAGGAATGCTAGAAAGACACAACGAGGAGTAGCTAAAGCACCTTTTTTTTTTTTAAAGGTATAAACAAAAAGAAAGCAGAAAGAACAAGAATAATATATTTTAAATGTGGCAATGAAGACGGTGGTAGGCCATTAATGCATAAGGATAAAGAGAAGAACTGGCTAGAAGGGTGAACACAGTTACAGCAGAAAAGCTGTAAAGCAAATAGGAAAGGCAACAAAGTGTGAAAATAGTTTATAAAGGTGTGCAATTGTATAGGTACCAAAGACTGAATTGCAGGATATAATCAAAATATATACCTAGATAAAACTTATAAATACTTTGTATAAATTGAAAAACACATGAGGCTCAAGTAAGATCATGTGTAAGGAAAGGGTTGTGAAAAGTATAGTAAAAGTATAATATAGAAAAGTAACTAATGGTTGCAATGTTAAGAGTTACTCCTCATGGGCGAGTAACATAGAAATACTGTTCAAGTCAATGAGCATTTATTTAAACACTACAATGCACTAAGCAAATGTTAGACACTGGGGGACACATCAATAATGAAGATACATATTAACTATTATATATTAACTATCTCAAGCCAGACAGTGGGCTTAAAACAGAATAGATACAGCTCTTAATGAAGACCTTTGCTGCCTTTCTAGAGGCAGCCACTATTTACTATCTTGTGAACTCTCCAGAAACACATGTATATGCAAGTACATACATGTGTTTATATATATAATACACACACATACATGTATTTACATATATATGTTTATGTATATACATATACACACATATATACACATATATATGTTTGTATATATACGTATCCATATATATGTATCTTTTAATTGTATACAATTATGGATATGTTATACATACTATTCATGACCTTGTGATTTTTTCTTAACACACTAATTTGAATATTCCATGTCAGAATATACAGAGCTACCTCATTTTTCTTAATAGCATATTTTGTTGTGTGATTCTGCCATAATGTATTGAATCACTGGCCTTTAATGGACATTTACAAAGTTTCCAGTCCTCCCTTACTACATACAATGTTAATGCATAATGGGCTCTATAAATGGATTAGTATACTTGTTATACAAATTTATAGAAGTGAAATATGTGTTAAATGGCAAGTGAATTTTTAATTTTGTTAGATATTTCCAAATATCCTTCAAAGTGGTTATACCCCTTTATTTTATGACCCACAGTACCCCAAAATGCTTTTTTCCTCATGCCACCTGCCAGTGACATTTATTATCAAACCTTTTGATTCTTCCAAAAAAAATCTTAATTGCAGTTTAAATTGTGTTGGTGTTATAATGAAAAAATGTGAGTATATTTTCACATATTTAAAAGATTGTTGTTGTTTCTCTTCTTATGAATTATCTGTTCATAATCTTGGCCTGGTTTTCTACTGTTCTCAAAGTTAATATGTTAGAAGCAATAAACCCATTGCCATACATCTTCTCAATTTTTTTAGTTTGTTATTTTTCTGTCAATTTTATTTTTTAATATGGTTTGATCTTTTTAAACTCCTTTAGATTATTGTGGGCTCATATGCAGTTATATGATATAATTACAGACATCCCATGCATTCATCACCCAGTTTTCCTCACTAATGACATTTTGCATAGCAATTGTACAATACCACAGGTAGGAAACTGACACAGGTATAATCCATCAACCTCAGATTTCACCAGTTTTACATTCACCTGTACATGTGTATGGGTGCATGTTTAAGCATTTTATCACATGTGTAGATTTGTGTGAACACCAGACAGCCAAGATACAAAACAATGCCATCACAAGGATCCTCCTGCTACCCTTTTATATTCACAGCCCCCTCCTCCCTCTGCCCGTCTCAGCTCTTGACAACCACAGATCTGTCCTCTATTTGTAGAATTTTGCCATTTAAAAAATGTTTTATAAATGGAACCATACAGTATGAAATCTTTGGAGATTGGCTTTTTTCACTTGGTGTAATTCCCTTGAGATCCTTACAAGTATGTATCAATAGTCCATTCCTTTGAATGGCTGACTAATATTCCATGGTGTGGATGTTTGAGTTTATTTATCTATTCAGCCACTGAAGGATGTTTGGATTCTTTCCAGTTTGGGATTATTACAAATAAAGCTTGTATGAGCAATTGTGTCCAAATTTTTGCATGCACACAAGTCTTCATTTCTCTGACATAAATGCTCAGCAAATTGTTGAGTCATATAATAAGCACATATTTAGTTATGTAAGAAAGTGCCATTCGCTTCTAGGGTGGCTGCACATTTTTGCGTTTCTATCAGCAGTGTATGAGTGATCCAGCTCCTTGGCGTACCTGTCAACATTTGGTGCTACATTTTTATTTCAGCATTCTAATAACTGTGTAGTGACATCTCATTGTAGTTTTAATTTTTATCTCCCTGATGACTAATGATCTTGAACATCTCTTCACATGCTTCTTGTCCTTTTTATATCCTCTTTGGTGAAAGTCTCTTCATATCTTTAGACCATTTTCTGTTTCTAATTCATTTTATTTACAAATTATTGTATTTTGACAGTACTCTCTACTTTCCAGGTAATCCTTTGTTGAATATGTGATTGTCAAATATTTCTTCTGGTGTATAGCTTTTAATACTCTTCACAGGGTCCTTCACAAAGCAAACACTTTTAATTTGGATAATCCAATTTATCTTTTTCCCCTTTTATTAATAATGTTTTTGGTATCAAGTAAGAACACTTGGCCAGGTCATAGATTCTGAAGGATTTTCTCCTAAGGTTTTTTTTCTACAAGTTTTATTAGTTTTATGTTTTACACTTAAGGCTGATCCATTTTGAGTTAATTTTTTGTATAAAGGATGAGGTTTAAGTTGAGGTTCGTTTTTTGCCTATAGAGGTCCATTTGCTCCATTGAGAAGTTGTCCTTCTCCTATTGAATTGCTTTCGCGCCCTTGCCAGAAATCAGTTGGGCATATTTGTGTGTACCTATTCTAGGTTATCCTGTTCCATGGATCTGTGTATCTACTCCTTTCCCAATATCACACCATTACTATAGCATTTAAGAAGACTAATTTCTTTAATGATATTCTTTATCAAATTGGTTTTGGCTATTTTAGTTCTTTTGCATTTTCATAGAAATTTTAGGATGATTTTGTCTACATTTACAAAAACTTTGCTAGGATTTTTATGGGAATTGTGTTGAACCTGTATATCAATTTGGGGAGAAATGACATCTTTAATATGTTATCTTACCTTCCTTAGACACAGTGTATCTCTCTAGATCTGAACGAATATTTTTCATCAGCATTATTTTTTTCAGCATACAGGTCCTGTAGATGTATTCTTAAGTTTCTACTTAAGTATTTCATTTTCTTTGGCGTGATTATAAATGGCATTGTCTTCTTAATTATTTTCACATATTCATAGTTAATATATAAAAATGAAATTTTATTTTTGTGTGTTGATTTTTTTATCTTGAGATCTTGCTGAACTCATATTAGAGGTATGTAAATAAAATTTTTTTAGATTCCTGATGATTTTCCACATAGACAATCATGAAAATAAGAACAGTTTTATTTTTTTCCTTTCTTCCTGTATGCCTTTTATTTATTTATCTTGCCTTAGTGCACTGGCTAGAGCATCCAGTACTGTGTTGAATAAGAGTGATGAGTTAGGAATGTATATCCTTATCTTATTTCACTAATCTTAGAAACCATTCAGTCTTTCACTATTAATTATGATGCTAGCTGTAGGGTTTTTATAATGCTCTTTGTCAAGTTGAGGTAGTTGACTTCTGTTCCTATTGTTGAGAGTTTTGATCATAAATGGATGTTGGATTTTGTCAAATACTTTTGCTGCATAAGATGATATGGCCAAATAATATTTGAATATTTACATTCATTCACTTGTTTTTTTCAAGATTCTTGTTTTGTGATTCGGTCTTTTGTTTGTCTTGAATTTGATGAGAGATTTTCTAGTGTTTATCAATAAGGATGATGATGCTCACTTTGTGTGTGTGTGTGTGTGTGTGTGTGTGTGTGTGTGTGTGTGTTAGGAAATTTCCATTCATCAACTAATATTTTATTATAGCTTTTTAAAAATAAATTTTAATAGAATATTAATTTTATACTGCATGTTTCCAGAATCCATGGAAGGAACCAGGTTTTTTTCTTTTTTACCATAAGTTAGGTGTAAACATTTTCCATCATTGAACCTCTTGCATTCCTAGGGAAAGCCATTTATTAGCCATGATATATGATTCTTCTAAAGTGCTTTTGGATTCTATTTGCCAGTGTAGTTTTTAGGAATTTTGAGCCATTATTCATAAATGCTATTTGTTAGTAAATACTAGTTTACTATAGTAGCAGCTTATTGCCTTAACCTATATGCCTTCATTTACTTATTCTTTCTGCTTATTTAATGCTTTTATTGGACTTTTTCTACTTATATTAAATTTTAATTCACTTATTTACTACTTTAGAAACTCAAGTATTTGTGTGATATAATTTACTTTGAGCACTGAAACTACATCTATTTTATAAAATTTGATAGAGTTACAAAGTTTTATAATTAATATTGCTACTTATACTACAATATAACTTTTTATTTCTCTACATAAGTATTGTTTTAATATATATATTTAATTTCTACGTGGTTTAGGTTTTGTTTTCTGTATTTGTTATTGGTTTGTGATATTTTGATTTAAGAATGTGGATGTACAATATCTACTTGGTGGATTTATCGAGGTTATCTTTGTGGAATGAAACATGATCAATACATAAATTTTCAATGTAATTGAATAAAGGCTATAGTCTAATTGTAAGTATAAATTTTGTTTATCAAGAATAATTATTTTAACTATGCTATTGATTTCCTCTAAACATTACTTAATATTTGTTTAATATATCTGCTAAAGGCTGAGAGTGATTAATTAAAGTCTCCTTCTATTACTGGATTTCTGCCTACTGCTTATTTGCTGAAATTTTAGCATTTTGAATTTTGATGCTATGTTATTGACTTTAGGAAGATTCACAAAAAATCTTAATCATGGATTCTGGTCTTTTCATTATTAAACGTCTTTCATTTAATAGTTTAATGTGCTTTTCTTAAAATTAGACCTTGTGTGGGGCGCCTGGGTGGCTCAGTCGGTTAAGCATCCGACTTCGGCTCAGGTCATGATCTCACGGTCCGTGAGTTCAAGCCCCGCATCGGGCTCTATGCTGACAGCTCAGAGCCTGGAGCCTGTTTCAAACTCTGTGTCTCCCTCTCTCTCTCTGACCCTCCCCCGTTCATGCTGTCTCTCCCTGTCTCAAAAATAAATAAACGTTAAAAAAATTTTTAAAAATTAGACCTTGTGTAATTTTAATAAAATGACGCTGACTTGCTTTTAGTTTGAATTTTTTAACCTGTATTTTACATCAGACCCTTATTTTAATTTTAGATGAATATCGTATATAGCACCCATGTTACTTTTTGATCCTAATTGAGGGTCTTTTACTTTTAATAGAAGATGTTATCCCACTTATATTTACTGATATACCAAGTAGTTCTGGCATTTCATTTCATTATACTTTTGATGACTTAATGTGATTTGGGGTTTTTAAATTTATTTTTACTATATGTTTATGTTTCTTGTGTGTGTATGTTTTAGTCGTTCCCATCTTTTAGTCCTTCATTTGGAAAGCATATTCTCTGCTTTTAGATTTTCTGGCAGTTAGCTTGACTATATGTATTTCAGAGGACTATATTTTTAGACTTTGAATTGTCAGGGAAGAATTTTCTCATAATTTGTATGTCATTTATCACAAAATATTTTTGATGTGTTTTGCCTTTTTTCAATGTTTTCTCTTCCAGAATGTTTTATACATCTCTCATGTGCTCTCTTTCTGTTTATCTGTGTTGCTGTTTTCCCCAGGCCAACTATGTGTTTAGAGGATCATATTAGAAAGGGCCTCTGTGGAGCAGTGGATATTCAGATAGCTTGAATTCAGATCCCTTGTCCTGAAATGTTTCCCAACAAATGGGCATCCTAGAGTTTTGATTATTTTCTGGGTTAGCACATGCTTTCCATATCTCACAGTAAAGTATGCCACCAGCTTTTGCATAGTGATTTGGAGTTTGTATTACTTTTGTACCAAATAATCAGCTGGAAGATTGCTTGCCACCATGCTTCCCTTTCCACCCCTACCACCCCCCACCCCCCCACAGGTTGGTTGCCTTTTTTTTTCTGCAAAGATGATATGCAGGCACTGTACTTAGCTTCCCCTTTTCTGTCATTCTATTCCGCCCAGCAGAATTAGTGATGGCTCAACAGCCTGCCTACAAAGCCACTGAGCCCTTGCTGTTCCAAAGCAGAGGTCACTGACTTGACCTTTCAGAAAGTGCAACTTACCTTTGGATAATTCTGCCTGCTTCCTGAAACATGGAGACACACACCTCCTGCTGCTTTCCTCATTTCACCTAGATATAAATTTCACAACACTTTGGCAGCCCTCCAAGTTTTCATTTCTGCTTCTTTGTTCTGCATTTTGGTTTTGAGTTGGTTGCAAAGAGCAGGGCAGAAATGTCTTTTCTCTGCCATCTTTAATTACTCTCTGTATTCTTTATAAATTTTAAAACAATTTACAATTGAGCAAGAACAATTAAACTTCCATGTTGCAAGCAATAGAAGCGCTTGTTCCTTGTGTAGCCAGGCTCCTCTGCATTTTTAGGAAATCCTGTGCACTTTTAGGGTGACATAGCTGCCCTCTCCACAAGTCTGAAATGGATAGCCCTACAGGGGTGCATGGAATTTTACTTAACAATCTGTGAGTCCACACCAAAAATTCATAAGGTTACACATTGTTCCTTCTACCCTTTTCTAAAAGATTTTATTATGTTTTCTTGTAGGCTTATGAATAAATAACATGTTTCTGCTCCCAGTTTGTATTGGAACATTTGCTATGCATTTTGTTTTCAATCATAATCCTTAGAGCCTTGAAACAAACAGATCACTTATACTGTATAGAATGATATTGTCTTGGTATTACTGCCCTAGGAAATAGTGTTCATTTTCGTGGCTTCATTTCAATGTACAGCAGAATTTAGTAATGCCACAATCTCCTACATAGTCCTAGTAATACTAAATGAAGCGGTGTGAAACTTCTAGCTTTATCTGAACTCCCATGTCTGAAATCCGTCATTTGGTAGCGTTTAGTTTGCCCAGCTTATTTGTTTACCCACTGCCTATCGACTAGCTTCCAAATCCTCCTGATGAGGTGATTTCATAACAGCTGAAAATGATATTGCATTCCTCACCTGTAGCAGGTGGTCCCCAAGTGGCTGTTCATCTTCTCTTGTGGTCTCTACTGTGAACTGTAAATCATGTCAGGAAATGACAGCCTGTTAGGCAGTGTGATCTATCATTATGGCGAGTTACCAGTCACAACACGCCTACACTTGATCCATCCTATGTGCCAGTGATGGATTTGGTCAGAAGATTGCCATTTCACATTTTGGAAAACATGAACTGATGTGGGTCCATAAATGAAATATTTTAACCTGTGATCTCATGTAGATGTCATTATGTCATCTCTCCTGGAATTCAGCTGCCAGAAATAAAGTTGAGGAAGTAGTTCATGTCAGATTGGATAAGAATGCCCCATAAACACAGATTCTGAATCTCTAACCACTGTGCATATATTAAGTCATTATTTCACAAACATTTTGAGCATTTATTTGTTACCAAGCACTGCGCTAGGTTCTAAAGATGCCAAAAATAATGATAATGATAAAGTCAGAATTGAAAAAAAAAAAAGGCAGATTCATAAATAAACAGCCGTATATTGTTTGGTATTTGAAGATATTATGGGAACATATGGGACAGCATTTCATTCCGTGGTTAGGGGTTTGGAGGAATAAACATGGAGACCAAGGTAAGTTTCTTTAGGGATGTGGCGTAAGCTGAAGCTTAAAGGATGAGTAAGAAGAATGCTTAGTAAAGGAGTTGGGGGTGCAGGCATAGTGGGGAGTTATATTTCATGTGTAGGAGAATAAGCAAAGGCATAGACTCAAGACTTGGTCTAGGGGCTCCTGAGTGGCTTGGTTGAGTGGCCAACTTTGGCTCAGGTCATGATCTCACAGCTAGTGGGTTTGAGCCCCACATTAGGTTCTGTGCTGACAGCTCAGAGCCTGGAGCCTGCTTTAGATTCTGTGTCTCCCTCTCTCTCTGCTCTTCCTCCACTTGTGCTCTCTCTCTTTCTCTCAATAATGAATAAACATTTAAAAAAAAAAAAGACTTGGTCTAAAATGTCTAAGGGACCACGAGAAATAGTACAAGAGTTTACTTGGTTATTATAAATAATATGCTATAAACATTCACATCCAAATCTTTGCATAGACGTATGTTTTAATTTCTCTTGTGTAGATACTTGGGGGTAGAATTCTTGGGTCATATGGTAAGTTTGTACTTAACTTTTTAAGAAACTGCCAAACCATTTTTTTAAAATAGCTACACCATTTTACATTCCTACCAGCAAAGTATGAGGGTTCCAAGGTTTTTTTTTTTTTCTTATGAGTTTAAATTAGAAGGATGCTGTAATTATACTTTAAGTAAATGAATCTGAGAGCTATTAGAAATGAAACTAGAAATAAAGTAACTATTGGAAAGCTGCTGAAATAATCTAAGGTAGAGCTGCAAAGACCCTGAACTAGACTAGTGGTCACTAGAATGGAGAAGATGCATCTTAGAGAAAGAACACTACTACTGAATAAGAAAAGGTCATTCGCTTCCTTCAGGTGTGCAGCTTGGGGGATGTAACACATGGAGGTGTGAGGACAAAGGAAGTATCTGCCCAGACAGCTAGAGGAGCTGAAGAAAATGGGTTTGGGGTCTTAGGCTTATTGTCTTCACATCTGAAATGTCCAGAATTAACAAATGTAGCCCTAAACTTTCCAACAACGTTTGTACCATCACTGTGTCATCTTTTATTGAGTCACCAGCTGTATGCTAGCACAGCATTGCATGTGCTTGAGCACTTTTGCTTTAGAGATTCTGTCCATTTGGTTCTAAAAATAATTGCAAGAAATGTATTGTGTTACAGTAAGTATAGAATTACAATGTATTTGTAAATTCTACTTGTTAGAATTATATAATTTGTATGTTAGCATATAAAATATTATTTTGTGTGGCCTACATCACCTATTTTGTAGTATATTACAGTTATCTTAGGATGCAGTAAATTCATATTCCAGTGAAAAGGTATTTAGCAATATTCATAAACCTATCAAGAGCCTTTTCCAATGTTTCCCTCCAAATAACCACACAGAACTGTTTTAATGTGAGTTTAATTGAAAGATGAGATGATACGGACCATATGATGTTTGGTTCAAATATCTTTTGTAGATACTGGAAACAAGCAGTTACTCAAAAATATCTGTCACTTTAGGACATTCGGGTGTCTCAGCCCATTAAGCATCTGACTCGATTTCAGCTCAGGTCATGATCTCTATGCTTCATGAGATGGAGTTCCATGAACTCCATCTGGCTCTGCACTGACAGCACGGAGCCTGCTTGGGATTCTCTCCCTTCCTCTCTCTTTCTGCCCCTCCCCCACTCATGTGCACGCATGCATGCTCTCTCTCTCTCTCTCAAAATAAATAAACATATATATATACATATACACATACACACACACATATATATCTTCACTTCAATTACACCAGGTTAAAGTCTTAACTTAATAATTGCACAATCATGTGATATGTACAGCATGTAAATAAGAACATCTAAGAACAACAAATATGAATATTGGGAAAGGTTAAGTAATATTTAGCTAGATCATAATATATTTGGCTTTATCATATATATCATTAAATTCTTTTGTGTTAGGCCAATTACTGCCCAGCTTGGAATATAATTTTAATAAGTTTATACAACCAAACTTAATTCTCTGCAAAAGTCAAAAACACCTATATTATGCATATCTAAAAAGCATTTCTATAGGTTGAAGATCAGAGATTTGCAAATGTTCTGGCAAGAGTGAACCTCTCTGAGAGCAGAATCACACTGTTAAATGAATAGCAAATAGATCAGAGCCACAGGATTTGCTTATATTGGATCTTGCAACTGATTGCATTTTAATTGCTTAAAATTTTCTTTGAATAAAGGCAATGATTAGAGCAGAAAACTGAAGGTCAAACCTTATTTTCATCTCTACAAAGCAGAATGTTTGCAATACAAAATCAGCAAAGAGCACACTTGTTCAATTCCTTTTATTTTAAATCAGTGTTTACTCATTCTAAACACTTATATTCTAAATAATACAGTGAAGACTTAGACACTGATATTACTAATAAGAAAAATGAAAAATTCAGTAGATTTCCAGTTATCTGCCAGTGTTTAAGCTATCTGATATATTATCGGCACAACTTCAGTGGTGTAACTCAGGTACTTTATCTCATTAAAAAGTGCAACAAACATTTAATGTGAGAAAATGAAAGGAAACCCAAAGTATATATATGAGATTAAAACAATAAGTCATAAAAATAGTGGTCACAAAAATAATGAACAAAGTGTTAATAGCCATAGTAGCAAAAGAGCACACACAAGTCAATTTTAAAAACACCATAAATTATATGAACAAAAGATATGTTACAGAAAAATGCAAATAGTCAATAAATATATGAAAAAGTTCGACACACAAAAAAGAGATGCAAATTAAATTATGAATATGTTAAAAACGTTGCTCTCTAAATTAGCAAGTTTTCTTAAATCATTTTTCCCGTTGTGGGCAAAGGTATGAAATAACATTCTCACATTCTTCTGGTGAGAAAATAATTTAGTACAATCTTTCTGAAAAGCAATTTTAAACTGCATAAAAATAAAGCTTAAAAACTTGTACATTCTTTGACCCAGTAATTCTGTTTTTTAAGTTTATTTATTTATTTTAAGAGAGAGCGAGAGAGAGAATGAGTAGGGAAGGGGCAGACAGAGAGAGAGAGAGAGAGAGAGAGAGAGAGAGAATCCCAAGCAGGCTCCATGCCATCAGCACAGAGCCTGACGCAGGGCTCGATCTCATCAACCACGAGATTGTGACCTGAGTCAAGAGCCACCCAGGCGCCTCCTCAGTAGTTCTATTTATTAAAAAAAAAAAAATCCCCAAGTAATAATCAGAAATGTGAACAAGATTTATGAATGGTGATTGTATTATTTATCTGATTATAACAATAAAACCTGAATATGACCTGCATGGCATGTACAGTAATAGAGGAATAGTGTAATTAATTAAGATGTAGTCCTAGAATGTTCTATTTGATAGCTTCCGTAATAATATGGAAATTGTTAAGTTCAAGTGAAATATGAAGATGTCAAAAAATAGATACTTTCACTGTATCTATGTCTGTGTCTATCTAAATATATTCAGCTATCAGGGTATCTATAAACCTAAATTTGCAAAGTTAAAGATTCAAAGAAAATATCTCAAAATGTCAACTCATTTATATCATGGTTTTTGACAATGAAAATGTATATTTCTTTTACCATTCAAGAAACTTTTCACAAAAAATGATTAGTTCAAATGAATGTGGAGAGTGAGGGACATTTTGAAGGATTATAAAGTCAGAAAGTAAATGACAGTAATTAGTTTGTCAGTTTAACCCAAATAGCAAATTCAAATTAATTTGCTGATAATTAGTTTGGGGTACTTCATTTTTTAATGTTTACTCTGAGAGAGAGAGAGAAAGAGCGTGCACAAGTTGGGGAGGGGCAGAGAGAGAAGGAGACACAGAATCTGAAGCAGGTTCCAGGCTCTGAGCTATCAGCACAGAGCCCAGTGTGGGGCTTGAACCCATGAACTGTGAGATCATGACCTGAGCCAAAGTTGGATGCTTAACCGACTGAGCCACCCAGGCATCCCTCTAAGTGCCATCTTAAATCTCTCTCAGGAGAGAAAAATACCAAGTACTAAGCAGTAGGCAGCAATTGTAAAGCACTCTTACTCTAATATTCTCATTTGCCACTTGGCCATACATCCGTGAATTTCTTTTATTTTCATTTTTTTTACGTTAATGATAATAATTTTTATTTATCAAGCAGAAAACATGCAGCAGGAGGTCTGTGGTAGAAAATGAGGTGGTCAGTTTGTCCCTTCTTGTTATCTTTTTTAATTCCTCTCTGTTCCCAAATTTATCTACTACCAAATCTCTTTGCCCCTACTTAGGTTCACATTAATTTTAGTGAGGGAAGAGAATCTGGCTTTTCCATTCAACAAAGGGAATGATTAGCAAACTTACAACCACCTTCAACTGCTAGCCAAAGTCATAATTGATGTTTTTAGGGCAGGCTACATAGTTTTATTTTTCTGCTTCTATATGAACCAGCTCAGACTAAGATATTTCCTTTTTTTTTTTTTTTTTTTTTTTTTTTTTTTTTGTAGAACCATATTAAAGTCCATGCTAAGAATCCTGTACATTTCCAACGTCCTGACATTTTTTTTTAATTTTTTTCTTTTAACGTTTATTTATTTTTGAGACAGACAGAGAGCATGAACGGGGGAGGGTCAGAGAGAGGGAGCCCCGACGCGGGGCTCTAACTCACAGACCATGAGATCATGACCTGAGCCGAAGTCAGCTGCTTAACCGACTGAGCCACCCAGGTGCCCCGCTGACATTTTTTTAAATGTTTATTTATTTACTTTTGAGAAAGACAGAGAGCTTGAGTATGAGTGGGAAGGGCAGAGAGGGGGAGACAGAGAATCTCAAGCAGGCTCAACACTGTCAACACAGACCCCTAGTGGGGCTTGAACCCATAAACCATGAGACCATGACCTGAGCCAATTTCAAGAGTGGGTCACCCAACTGACTGAGCCACCCAGGAGCCCCTTGACATTTTTGATATTGATATTGTATTGAAGCTTCAACTTCATTAGCACATAGTCTAATTCACAAAACACAACAGATAATAGGTTAAACAGTTGCTATTTTTAGAAGTTTGTCAATGTCTCTGGGAGAGAAAACTTAATTCTCTTGTACCCCACTTCCACTTAACCAACAATTTGTTAGACATAGTTAAATGTAAACTACACTTCAAATGGCCTATTTTAGTATATCTGGAGTTCTTTGCTTGCAAACAATAGAAACCAGTCTTAGATAATTTTTTTTTTACTATAAAGTTACAATTAACTCACAGAATCTAAGGAAAGACAGAATAACCAGGGCTTAAGAAATACAGGAATCAGGGTTGAGTCATAGATCTTAGAATCTCATGGATAGTCTCTTTTGAACTCTGGTATTAGAATAATTCACCTCTCACTACCATGGTTTCATGTGCCAGTTAGGTTAAGATCAAAATGCCTTGGAGAAATAGATTTAATTCACACGACTACCTCTGAATTAGTCATCATTACCTGGAACAGATGGGCTATCATTGACATCGAATGATCAGTTGTGCTGAAGTGTGTGTGTGTGTGTGTGTGTGTGTGTGTGTGTGTGTGTGTGAGAGAGAGAGAGAGAGAGAGAGAGAGAGAGAGAGAGAGAGGGAGAGAGAGAGGGAGAGAGGGAGTGCAGGGGATGGGGTTCTCACAAATAAGGTTACTCTGTTACCAGATAAAGGGAATAGGCACTGTCAGACTGAAATATAAAATAGTCTGTTCTGCGCAAAATGAGCCTCTTCTGGAATAGCAGAGGAATTGCAATTCAGGACATATAAACTACAACAAACCATAGGCAATTCTGGAGAGCAAAAGAGAGGAGCATTCTTTTAAAGAGGAGAGGAGGAAGTTGGAAGGAGCTGTTTGGAATGAAAATTCATGGGAGGAGAGAGTTTGGGGTGTGGAAACGTGTGATTAGCTGAGTTGTGGAAGTTCTCATTGGCTGGGTTGTTGCTGAGAAAGGAAAAAACCTTCCTTCCTCCTGCTGGCATATGTAGTTAGCTTTGATGACTGTGTATGTGAGAGCTTTCCCTTCAGGGCTTTCCAGCTGCATTTTTTTTTTTAATTGGTAAATATTTATTTATTTATTTTTTATTTTTTTTTATTTATTTTTTTTTATAATATATGAAATTTATTGTCCAAATTGGTTTCCATAAAACACCCAGTGCTCATCCCAAAAGGTGCCCTCCTCAATACCCATCACCCACCCTCTCCTCCCTCCCACCCCCCATCAACCCTCAGTTTGTTCTCAGTTTTTAACAGTCTCTTATGCTTTGGCTCTCTCTCACTCTAACCTCTTTTATTTTTTTTTTTTTTCTTTTTTCCTCCCCCTCCCCCATGGGTTCCTGTTACGTTTCTCGGGATCCACATAAGAGTGAAACCATATGGTATCTGTCTTTCTCTGTATGGCTTATTTCACTTAGTATCACACTCTCCAGTTCCATCCACGCTGCTACAAAAGGCCATATTTCATTTTTTCTCATTGCCACGTAGTATTCCATTGTGTATATAAACCACAATTTCTTTATCCATTCATCAGTTGATGGAGATTTAGGCTCTTTCCATAATTTGGCTATTGTTGAGAGTGCTGCTATGAACATTGGGGTACAAGTGCCCCTATGCATCAGTACTCCTGTATCCCTTGGATAAATTCCTAGCAGTGCTATTGCTGGGTCATAGGGTAGGTCTATTTTTAATTTTCTGAGGAACCTCCACACTGCTTTCCAGAGCGGCTGCACCAATTTGCATTCCCACCAACAGTGCAAGAGGGTTCCCGTTTCTCCACATCCTCGCCAGCATCTATAGTCTCCTGATTTGTTCATTTTGGCCACTCTGACTGGCGTGAGGTGATATCTGAGTGTGGTTTTGATTTGTATTTCCCTGATAAGGAGCGACGCTGAACATCTTTTCATGTGCCTGTTGGCCATCCGGATGTCTTCTTTAGAGAAGTGTCTATTCATGTTTTCTGCCCATTTCTTCACTGGGTTATTTGTTTTTCGGGTGTGGAGTTTGGTGAGCTCTTTATAGATTCTGGATACTAGGCCTTTGTCCGATATGTCATTTGCAAATATCTTTTCCCATTCCATTGGTTGCCTTTTAGTTTTGTTGGTTGTTTCCTTTGCTGTGCAGAAGCTTTTTATCTTCATAAGGTCCCAGTAATTCACTTTTGCTTTTAATTCCCTTGCCTTTGGGGATGTGTCGAGTAAGAGATTGCTACGGCTGAGGTCAGAGAGGTCTTTTCCTGCTTTCTCCTCTAAGGTTTTGATGGTTTCCTGTCTCACATTCAGGTCCTTTATCCATTTTGAGTTTATTTTTGTGAATGGTGTGAGAAAGTGGTCTAGTTTCAACCTTCTGCATGTTGCTGTCCAGTTCTCCCAGCACCATTTGTTAAAGAGGCTGTCTTTTTTCCATTGGATGTTCTTTCCTGCTTTGTCAAAGATGAGTTGACCATACGTTTGTGGGTCTAGTTCTGGGGTTTCTATTCTATTCCATTGGTCTATGTGTCTGTTTTTGTGCCATCCAGCTGCATTTTGAATGAGGTTTTTCTGTCATTTGTTTTCACAGGCACACAGACACAACTGAAGATGTCCATTCAGTATCTATCCTAAAATTTGGTCTCTTCCTGTCTCTTTGATTACTTTTTTCCCCATTTTATCCATAGGATTCTCCTCTTTTATGTGACACGTTTGTTGTCGTTATTTGTGAGAATTCTTTTTTTGCTTATCACCTTTCTCTGTATAGAGAGAGACAAGAAGGCAAAAGTTACCCTGCCTCCAGCTTTAAATCCCATCTTACTTTAATGATTCCCCAATTTTTATCTTAGCACTGAACATCTCACTATTGATACCCTGATTCACATTTCAGATTTCTGTAGACATGGCTACTCACATTTCCAACAAGCATCTTAAACTCAACATGTCTAAAATAGAACTCATTTTCCCTCCCTGAAAGCCTGTTTCTTCTTCCATTTTTCTTAACTCAGTGAAAGGAATCACCATTAGTCTTGCCTACATCAGAAGCTTGAGGATACTATGCTCTTTATCCTCAGTCACCACTCCCAAAACAGATCGGCCACTCTGCACTGTTAATCCTGTCAAATAAAAAGTTCTTGAATATATTCCAGTTTGACTATGGTGGCTGTTCACCCTACTTTGCCACCCCAAAGTCCCCACTTATACCTGTTGTCCATCGCAATTAATAATTGTGTTCTTCTTCCCTCTAAAAATTATTCTAGTGTGGACGATACAGTTAATGAGTTAAAGAGACACCCTACAGATGAGCTATTTCCGTTCCTCGGTACCTTAATGTAGTTCCTCATGATTTTTACCCTATTCACAATCCGGCTCCTACCTACCTCTTCACTTTAATTTCCTGCCACACACCCACAGGGAAGATGCGTTCTGGCTATCCTCGCTGTTTGCAGTTCCTGGAGTGCATTCTTGATCTTGATTCAGATCAAGCGCTTCCTTCTCTGCGGAACTTCCTTTCTCTAACCCACTGGTAATCCACTACCATCAATTTTCAGACAGTTAGGCATCCCTGGAAATACTACCTTGGCATAGTGCTTATGGCTGCACGTTGTAGCTCTTCAGTTACTTGTCCACCAATTGCCACATTTCCATGTGCTGGCTACTGTGTCTACGCAAAGATGGGGTTGCATCCCTCTTTTTGTATATTAAGTACCTATCATATAGTCACACACAAAAAAGGATGGCATGCAGGTATTTATTTTCTACAGTCCCTCCAACAGTACTGATACACCTTGACCGAGTATCACAACAATATAGCTTAGCACATATATGTATCAAAATATTCTGTCATTTTCTCTTGCATGTTTTTATTTCTTCTAGTTGTATTCACCTTCTGTTCCCGCAATAAAATGGAGTAAAGGGGAACCACTTTTTGATTGATTTGCCATCCAAATTTATATATTACAGTTAGGTTTATTGCCCTGCTCCTGCTCTGTACTCTTAGATAGTCAGACATATATCCGGATTAAATTGCCTTTAAGCCAAACAATCCGTAAGTGTCTTTAACTGTCTCATATGTGCCTAGTAACTATAGCCTAATAACAAATCAAGATTTGATAGCCAAATTGGGGCCCAATAAAAGAATTTAAACTTCATCTTAGACCCCCTCCCAATATGACTGTAAGATGTACCTGTCATTAAAATATCATATTAGGAAGGAGAAGGAACATGAGAAAAATTCAAACAAGGAAAAAGAAACTTTTTTTAAGATACTGTGTGATGAATCCCACAAAAATACCTTTTTACAATTCTTTTCTGCAAAAAAAAAAATCAGAAAATCCAGGATAAAGTTACTCAAACAATAAGTAAAATCTTTATTTCACATAATTAGAAGTCTGGAGGTTAAGTGGTTGGAGAGTTGAATAATCCAGTGGCATATTGACATTATCAATGACTTCACTTTTTCCTGTCTTTATGATCTGTCATCTTCAGTGAGTAGGTTTGCCTTTTATGGACCCAAGATGGCTACAAAATGTAGAAGGGTATAAAATGGATTCTTTTCCTTCTGTGTGTGTCTTTAATGGACTCTATCCAGATGGTTCCCAGCAGATATCTCTTCTCAGCCTATTTGCCAGAAGTACATGATAGGACTAAGCTTAAACTATCAAGGGGAATGAGCTTGCCCTGGTCGTTTGACCAATCATGATTTATTATCTGGAGCTAAGGAGAATCCAGAAATGCATGAGCATGAGATACTTGAACAATTTTTTTTAATAAAGAGAAAGGTGGGAAGTGGTGGTTAGTATGCAAGCAATAGTGGTCTGCCATATTTTATATTCATTCTGTGTCATAAAGCATTCCCTTAAGTTAGAGCCAGACAGTTCTAGAACCACACCAATCAAGATGCAGCTACAGAACGGGTTGTGTCTCTAAGCATTAGAAATCCATTACTGGCAATGAATATGGGCATGGCATATTGAAATCTTAAAAAAAGGATAAGCAGTAGAATGATTTGAGTCTGAATCCAGACTGTTCCTCATATTAATCGTTCTCTTAGAGTTGCTTATGTATCTCAATAAGCCTCTGTTTCTTCACCTATAATATGGAGACAATGGGATGAAATCCACAGTAGTGACACTTATTGTATTCTAGTATAACATGATTATCTATGCCTTTCCCTTATAGCATTGTGAGCTCTTTATAGTTAAGAATGTGTCATTTTTGGAGTATTCCTGCTAGCTAGCATAGCAGCAGAATTGATACCCAATACATATAGCTAATGACCAAAGGATTATGTCATAAAAATGTGTATTGAAGACTGGTGCCTAGTATTTAGCAAGTAATATACACTTAAGAATGATTAGATCAGCAGCAATGATTTGACTTTTGACAAATCTGACTGGTTGCTAATTGTATTTAAATAATGCTACTTAGAATGACTAGCTGTTGGAAAGCACGCAATATGTAGAAGTTAATGCACCTAGATCCCTGGACTGCCCCTTTGACAGTTGTTTTATTCTGAAAAGTCACTTTTGCGTGCTGGCCTTCAGTTTCCTCACGTTTCAAATACATACCATCTTTTCTACCCGATAGTGGTATTGTGATGGTATAATGACGAAATGTCTCTTAGAGTTCCTAAGCACCTCTATGGTCACTTCAGTAAAACTGTGCTGAGGCTCTGCATAATAAAGATAGATGGGGAATCACCAAAAGTACCGGTTTCTTCCTAACCAGTTAATAATAATTTACTAATTCATCTGTGATCTTACATGATTTGATTCATCTGTTCCAATAAATTTAGCAAAAATTTGATTTGACACCCACTGTAATAGCACTGGTTGGTAACATTTCTCGAGTGGTTGCTTTGTACTAAGCTCTTTTCTAAGTAGCATCATTAACTCATGAAAATACTTTTTTATCGTTCCATTTCCTGGATTGCAAAACTGAGTTTTCAGGGGACAAAATTACTTCCTCACAACTATACAGCTCGTGAAAGGCAAAAGCAGGTTTTGTGCCCAACTTTGTTTGATTCCAGACTTGGGTTGGTTATCCACTTCATTATAAGGCCATTCAAATAAGATTTATATATCTGGGAATGTCAAAAATCGCATGAAAAGAATTCAGGTAATAAGCCATTTTTGGTTCCCTCGGTGAGGTATTAATTAAACCCTTTAGCTGGCAATTTCTTCTTGCTATAGTAGAAAATACCACTTGATAAAGCATACATTAAAACTAGTCTGGTTTCACTGTTGAGAAATGATTTCCATTTAATACCTTATTATAACATCTTGTTCTTGTCATTTTAAAAAATGCTCATTAAGTTTATCTTACTTATAAGACAAAAATGGTACTTTAATATACAACTAAAAACTAATGAAATCATTAAAGGCATCACAGTAAAAACAAAACCCTTGGGAGATGATTCAGAGTTTTCCATTTCTAGTTCATAGAGTAATACAATCCCCACTCAACAGAAAAAGTACAAAATGGTAGTCATCAGTACTAAAGATCTTGTAACTATCGAAATTACACAATGTAAATGTTCTAATATTATAGATACAAATTACAGTGTGAAAATATTTCAGTAGAGCACACTAGTCAACTCAGTTGCCAATGAGTTTTCCTTAGAGTTCTTACCTTATTGAAACAATAAATATCTTAAACAGGGAAACATGTTCAGTTGCTCCTATGTGCCAGCACTGAAGACACTATTTTAAACATAATAGTTACTCAATAAACATTTCCTGAATGAACAAATGATT
Source organism: Leopardus geoffroyi (assembly GCF_018350155.1). NCBI lineage: Eukaryota > Metazoa > Chordata > Mammalia > Carnivora > Felidae > Leopardus > Leopardus geoffroyi. The sequence continues at coordinate 70,171,589 of NC_059328.1, forward strand.
AGTACAAAGATACAGGGAATGCAGATTTGTCCCTGTTTAGAAAGACACACAGTCTATTTGCACACAGCATAGACATAAAAGATTTTTAAGAATTGAGGCGCAGAGGGGCACCTGGGTGCCCCTCTCTGCTGTCTACACGGAGCCTGCTTCATATTCCCCGTCTCCCTCTCTCTCTTTCCCTCCCCTGCTTGTGCTCTCTATCAAAATAAATAAATAAATAAATAAATAAATAAATAAATAAATAAATAAATAAATAAATGTTAAAAAAAGAATTGAGGTACATATATGAATATTTAGATAATCTGCAAAGTGAAATTTTGGACTAAAGCAATATGGAAACTATCCTAGGAATCAAAGATCTGTTTGGCAGGATGATACTCAGAGGGCTTGTTGCCCATTTATGACATAGCCTCTTCCGCTGGCTAAGAGAGGAAGTAGGAAAACACTGCACAGAAACAAAAAAAGTAGGAATTAGTGATGAGGCAAAGCTCATTTGGCCAGTGGTCCCTGTACTAGGAATCATTTCAAAGTACTAGAAGTATGAGAATAGTGGAGAAACCACAGTCTTAAGTAGCTTGCTCAAAACTTTTTAAATACACATCAAAAGATAAGCTATTAAAGCCCATTCTTTAAAATTCTAGCCATCTCTGACTTCATAAAAACTGTGTCAGCCTCCTGCAAAGTTACAGTCCAATCTGCTTCAGATTGGATAAAACAATACCCAAGGTACAGAGGTGCAGAAAGGCTTAGTTATTGCTAGTTAAAGGGGTTGACAATCATGGATAAGAAGTGCTCGTAGTGCAAAGTAGAATTGTAATCAATGTCATTGTCATTTGAACCACATTGTTTGCAGCGTAACCAATTGTGAAACCAACATAAATTCAAAAACTAAATTAGAAAAACAGATGCTTCTTTTGTTTGGAAATTTTAGTCCCATCTAGTCATATTGTATATCATTTTCTTTGACTTACACCACATAGAAAGAAAAATCACAGAGCATAATACAAAAATACAGGACATATTTAGCAAATTTGTGGATTTCATAAGTCATTTATAAACTTTGGATTTACAAACAATTTCAAAGGCTTTTGAAAATATTTATAAACACAAAAGCTCATAATGCTACATATAATTATACCGGGTCTTTTTCAAAAGCATATTACAGAGACAGAGTTTATGCAGAATATCAAGTTTCCTATTTGGGGTTTGTCTTGGAGACACTGAACAATTTATTTTTCAATCTCTGTCTGCACTGATGCTCGTGATTAAGCTAAATACATTGGTGCAATGAGAGGAAAGAGATTTATCTTGTGAATAATTTCTAAATTGACTTGTGACATTAGGAAGCCAATCTATATGGAGTGGGATTTATTTCCTCAGTTCACTAAAGTCCAAAGGATTTTTGTTTCCTCCGCTGTCTCAACTATTTTTTAAGAGAATTGGGAAATTAATGTTTTGTTTTGTTTTTAATTTTTTTTTTCAACGTTTATTTATTTTTGGGACAGAGAGAGACAGAGCATGAACGGGGGAGGGTCAGAGAGAGGGAGACACAGAATCTGAAACAGGCTCCAGGCTCTGAGCCATCAGCCCAGAGCCCGACGCGGGGCTCGAACTCACGGACCGCGAGATCGTGACCTGGCTGAAGTCGGACGCTTAACCGACTGCGCCACCCAGGCGCCCCAAGGGAAATTAATGTTTAATTTATTTTGAATTACCAGACTTCTTACAATTTTAAAGCAAACATATTAACTTTGCATGGAATCATTGGCATCATGGATGTAAGTATGACTTCAATCATGGGCCTACATACAATGCTGATTTGTATACAAAAAAAGTTTCTAGAAATACCGGTATTTTTTATTTTTTTTTTAATTTTCTTTTTTTTTCAACGTTTATTTATTTTTGGGACAGAGAGAGACAGAGCATGAACGGGGGAGGGGCAGAGAGAGAGGGAGACACAGAATAATACCGGTATTTTTTAAAGTGGATACTCTATCAATGAATTGTCGAGAGGAATTAGAAGCTACACACACACACACACACACACACACACACACACACCTGAAAAGTGCTAAGAAGAAGAAACACGCTTGGGCTTATAATGTTAACTTTAGGCAATCGAAGGTATAAACAAAATATGCTTTGCTATACTTATAGCATATCATTATGAGTATAAATTTAGGGATTGAAGTCTTGCTTTTAATCTAATAGTCTGAGGTACTTCCATTTTGTTTATGTCAACATTTGACTTCCAGTAATTAAAAAAAAAAAAAAAAAAAAAGGGCACCTGGCTTGTAGTTCAAAAAGCTCTTGATAAAATATTAGACCTCGTTCTGACACGAATCAGGACGGCAAGGAATAAATTTCCTGTTTCTTACAAGTGACATAAAAATGGCTGTATTTGGACTATGGGTAGAGTTAATAAAACCTTGGAAACCTCAACCTGCTGTCCTAAAAGTATTCGTCTTAAAACAGGGATAAAGTTAGAAGACAGGAGCATGAAGAGGACTTGGGCTTCAGAACCTACTTCCCGGGAGAGAAGCTACTGGTGGGTGGTATGGCCTTCAGCAAATGCTCTTCCTGAGTCTGTTTTCTCATCCATAAGAAGGGTAAAATACTGCATTTTTGAGATTATTTTGAAGATTTGATGGCATACAACGTGTAGAATTACTGACATAGAATAAATGCTGGATAAATCTTAAATTTCTTTCATCTTCCAATCCTCACTTTGTCCTTTCTCACGAAACAAAACAAAACAAAATAAAACCAAAAGTTTAAACTGTATCATAAGAGTAAGTAAAATGAAAAATATTTTATTTTGTCTCATCATTTTAAGGTTAGTCAACTAAAAAATTATTATCATACCAATGTATCAGTTTGTGCAGCGTACTCACTTGATCTACAGATTTAAATTATGTAAACTCAGCAGTCTTCCACAAAAGGAGAGAGTAAGCAAATCAAGGAGAAAAGAAAGAACAATTTAATAACTGCAGAAGATTCTTGCCACATTCCAGTAAAGAAGCATGAGTTTCTTAACGAGTAAGAGATGGAGACATGATTTGGCTTTCCATCCAGTCATTGTCTATCACTGAATGAAGCACAATTTCATCATTTAAAGACACCTATTTTCAGTACAACATGCCCCCTAAATTCATGCCAGCCATTTCATCTGAAACTCAACTCAGGAAACAAAACCTGTTCCAATGCTGAATGAAAATATTGGTTTGCCAGTCTTCAATGTAATCTTTCTCTAAGAGATTTTTAATGGCTAGATATAATAATGTAAAATATACATATAAGAATATATTCATATATATATATATATCAATATATATATATCAATAGTGGGTATATATATTATTTCCTCAATTATTTTAGAGCCTGCTCACATTTAATTTATCACTTTGCTGTAAGATTAAAGTATGTAACAGAAAATAATGTGTTATTCTTCAAGAGAACATATGACAAGGCAAAATGCTGCATAAGCAGTATAAACATACTCAGATAATTTTTACTTATTGTCATTGAAAAGAGAGGGTAGAGAGAATTTGTAACTATAAGTTGCCAAATTTTTGCAGTTAAAGACATATTTTGAGGTCTTGTGGTTTGGAATTGAAGTTGAAGGAGAATATAGATATTAATGAACGTAAATAATGAAAATGTTGAACTAATTAGGAAGATGTTGATTAACTGGGAAATTTCTAGAGCAAAATCAAGTGTATTTACTACATTTATAGGGTAATGAGAAAGCAAAATAATAGTTATGAGTTTCATAACAGTCAAAGAAGAAAGTATAGAAAAATACTTAGAAAAATATAATAACGAAAAAGAATCACCCCATATATGCCTGTACACCCCATAAATGCATGTGCACACCCACCAATTACTCAAGTTTTCAGATCTAAAGCAACTAGATAATTAAATAGTAGTTACAAAAGACAGATACTATTGGAGTAGGTCAAGGGTTAATTGAGTTGCTTGAACTCAATAATTACTCTGTGGGATAATGTCAAAGAGAGAACTTTCCATGACCTTTGTTATCTGGAGAATCAGACAAACCTCTAGCTCATCCTGACATCTAGAAGCCATGTGGCAATTTAAGGCAAATATCATTAGATTAGTCTTAGCTTATTCTGGCTGCTGTAACAAGAATTCCATAGACTGGTGACTTAAATAATAAACATTTCTTTGTCATAGTTCTGGAGGCTGGGAAGTCCGAGATTATGGTGTCATCAGATTCAGTGTCTGGTGAGGGATGACTTCCTAGTTCATACACAGCTGTGTTTTTGCTGTGTCTTCACATGGTGGAAGGGGCAAGGGAGCTCTCTGGGGTCTTTTTATAAGGGCACTATCCCATTCATGAGGGCTCCAACTTCATGACCTAATCACCTCCCAAAGTTCCAGATACCTTCACAATGGAGATGAGGTTTCAACATATGAATGGGGTGGGTGTAAAAATTCAGCCTAATGAGGATATTAATCTTTGATATTTAGTAGCATAGATCACCAACCATATGCAAATCAGATAGTTGGAATTATATTTTCAAAATATAACTTCTTAATTTCCATTAAAAGTACAAAAGGGAATGGGCTCCTGGGTGGCTCAGTTAAGTGTCCAACTCTTGATTTTGGTTCAGGTCATGATCTCATGGTTCGTGAGTTGAAACCCCGCATCAAGCTCTGCACTGACAGTGTGGAGCCTGCCTGGGATTCTCTCACTCTCTCTCTCTGCCTCTCTCCTGCTTGCGCTCTCTCTCTTTCCTCCTCCCTCCCTCCCTCTCTCAAAATAAATAAATAAATAAATAAATAAATAAATAAATAAATAAACAAACAAACAAACAAACATTTTTGTAAAAAAAATGGTACAAAAGGGAAGGGGATATTTCATTGTTTGCTAAGATTACTGTTGGCCAGCCAAGCATGTACATGAACATGCTGAAACTGAAGTCATAATGAGATGTGAGTACAGAGTTCTAATTAGAGGAGGAGCCAACAAAGGAGACTGAGAATGAATGGCTAGTGTTTTCAGAAGTAAAAGTAGGAGGATGTGGCTGCAATCCTCTTCAGTGACTTGTTCATTCAGAAATTGCTACTTCTCAAAGAGGGTTTATGCATTGTTGTAGGCTTCTTTTTTTAATGCTTATTTATTTTGAGAGAAAGAGAGTGCCCTCACATGCACCCTTGAGCAGAGGAAGGGCAGCGAGAAAGAGAGAGAGAATCCCAAGCAGTCTCCATGCTGTCAGCATAGGGTTTGAGGCAGGGCTTGATGGGGGGCTCTATGTGGGGCTCCACATGGGGCTGGATGTGGGTCAAACTCACCAACAGAACAGAGAGATCATGACCTCAGCCGAAATCAAGAGTGGGATACTTACTCAACTAAGCCACCCAACCCATTATTGGGCTTACTCAACTAAGCCACCCATTATTGTAGGATTTTGAGGCTTACCACACCCTCTAACTATTATCTATAATTGCTTATTTATGCAGGGTAAGGAAAACCAACAGAAGAGGGTTAACAAATACCTTCAGGGATATAATATTGAAGACTTTGGGGCCCCAGATAGCACTTCCACCATTTCGCTCATTTCAAGGCTAGAATTTTGGTAGAGAAATGAGGTTATAGGCAGTAAAGAACTTTCTGTACCAAACTGTACCATAGTACAGATAATAGGTGTGTCTTAGATCTTGACTAAAGACGTAGCGATGATGGACCAAGATATTTGTTCGAAGAATGAGTCGTGCAGAGCTGCTCAAGCTGAAAATAAAATATAGGAAAAGAAATGGAAGACAAATCTTTAATACCAGTTATTAAGGACTAAAACTGTGAGTCAAAATAGTAGAGAAGATGCCTGGTAATTCTCAAGAAAAAAGCAAATGAGAAAAGAGGTCATAATCAATACTTGAGGTCAATCAGCATAACGATACTGGGGTTTGGATAATCAATGGAGTAAACTTATAGTTTTAGTAGAAAAAGGTAAATAGTTATCCTAAGTATTTAATCAGTTATGTCATATGTCTCATGCTTAGAATTTAGGTTTGCAATAATATATCTTTATGAAAAAGTCCAAAGAAAGTAATAAAAAGTGAGATAGATCTTTATGTCCATAAAATATGAACTTGTGGGGAATCCATGAATCAGAGACTGGCTGTATGCTGGCAGCATCTTATTGGAAACAAAGAAAAGGAGGCTTGTAAGAGTGTTTATGTAAGATACTTAAAGCTGTTCAACCAGAAAAAAAGAGAAAATCCATTACTGACATATATCACAAAACACACATCAAAGCAAAATATGGCAAAGATGGTGGGTTTTGACCATCTGGATTTATTAGGGCTTTAGTGCTGTGTAACAAATTACTACAAATTTCATGGCTTAAAAAATACCATTTATTTGCTCAGAGTTCTGTAGGTCAGTTATCTGACACAGTGTTATTCTCTTTTCTGCTCAGGGTCCTATAATGCCAAAATCAAGTTTTTAGCCTGAGTAAGTTTTCATCTCAAGTCACTGAGAAAGGATCCATTACCAGGATCATTCAGGTTTTTGGCCAAATTCGGTTCCCGTGGTTTTAGGATTAAGGTGCCTATTCCCTTGCTGACTATGATCCAGTGGCTGCAAGTCCCGTACATGCCATGCTGTGTGGCCCCCTCCCTCTGAAAGCCAGCAACATCTCTTTGAATCTCTTTCCTGTTTTGGATATCTGACTTACTGGTCTGGGAACAGGCAGAGAAAACTCTCTTTTATTTTTATTGATTTATTTTTTAAAGTAGGCTCCATGCCCAATGTGGAGGCCAGTGCAGTGTTCGAACTCACAACCCTGAGAACAAAACCTCAGCTGAGATCAAGAGTCTGATGCTTAACCAAGTGAGCCAGCAAGGTGCCCCCAAACTCTCTGCTTTTAAAAGGCTAATGTGGCTATGTTGGAGCCACCACAGTTTAAGACTAACTGTACCATATGGTAATTAACTATGATAAAACTCATCATATTCGTAGTCCCAGGGACTGTTTAGGGAATGAACAAGAGGCAGGCAGGAAATCTTGGGGCCTTCTTAGAAATCTGCCTACCACACTGGACATCTGTTAAAGTCTTCCTTAGCAAAAGCAGAGCAAGTAATCCTGACCATATGATAAATTACTGACTATTCCACAGGGAAGGTGATAGTTTCCCTCCATTCTCCTCTGTTCTACTCCCTTGGGATACTGTATCCTTTGTTAGTGCTGCTTCTAAGAGTAGTGGTAAATTGAAGCATGTTCAGAGAAGGGGAATCATCCTGAAACTGTGGGATGAAGAAATGTCTAAAGAACTGAAGATGTTTAGTGTGCAGGAGATGTTTCATAGACAAAAAAATATTCTTGTCTTGATTTAAAATATTTTGAATATTTCCACCAGGTCATTATTCACTGTGTATCATTAGGATGCATGGTAACAATGAATAGGTGAAGGCAATAAAAAAGTTCAATATAAGGAAGAACTTACTAAGAAAAAAAAAACAGTTTTCTGGAAAACCTCTTAGTATTCGTGCAGAGGGTGCCTAGCTGCTTTATTAGAGACTTTAGAATAAAAATACATAGATATTAAAGAGAAGTATAGATTTATGATCAAATTTATATAGAACATTCTAGATTAAGCAAATGAACAATGCTTGCCTCAGACTTCACGATTTCTCAAAGACTTTATTATGGTCTGTGATTCTCTGATTGGAAGGGTATAGCATACTACATTCCCTAGATTAATAGAACACCAAACCTTTTTTTTTTTTTTTAGTTTTTTTAATTGACAGTCTCCTTGGACTAGAATTTTACAAATTTTACTTGGTGAACTTCTGTGTTTTATAGAGAATTCATGAACCAAAGATGGTTTGAGACAACCACTGCAGTCTCTTCCATGATTTCATGACACATTCCCGTACTTCCCTAGCACTGGCTCATCTTTACCGTATGAGCTGAACATACACAGCAGCCATAGACAAAGAAAGAAATCTATTTGAGCGCCTATGGGACTTAAATTGATTATGCATATTCTCATAGAAGTCAGTTGGAGAATCAGTGCTTAGAACCTTGCCCCCTCAAAGCCTTTGCTGCAGGTAATTGAATGAAAGATTACCTGCATAAAATAAATTGCAAAAATGCTAGTCTCAAATTCAACAAAAATTATTAACAATGAAGGTGGAAAATAAGAAAGTATTGTGATCTGTTACTCTCCATAAATAATTCAAGGAAAAAAACAATCTTTCTGATTTGTAAGTGTTTTGGAAGCTAGTGCTCTTTATCAATTCAGACATGGCATCTTTGTGGTCTGGCCTGCTGTGTTGAGAAAGTTTCATTGTTATAAACATGTTAGAGGTTTCCCTCACCATTTCTTTCAATGTTACTCAGTAAGTCCACTTTTCTTCTCTGTGGCACTGTGGCCGAATGAAACTAAAACTATCCATATATCTGGTTAAATATTTCCTCTAGAGAATCCTCTGAGATTCATTTCAGAAAATGCTGCAATCCAATAAATTCAGCAGGTTTTGTCATTTTAGAATTTTTGTTAAGAATCTTGAGGACAAAACATAGCTGACTTTTCATATCCCAATACACCAAAAGTAGACATCAGTAAAAAAGGAATCTCTTCTAAAGGAATCTCATAGTTCCTGAGCTAAAAAGAGGTATTGCAGGTCCTTATTTGCAGCTTTGCAGGTACAAAAAATAATGACAAGACCAAAGAGATAGCAGTGATATGTCTGAAGCCCAGTCCTTCTCTTAGTCCAGTTCTTTTGTATTAGCTTTAACTTTTTACAACATTATTCTACAGCCCTCATTATGTTTTGTGTGTGTGTCAAATAATGTAGCATGAAAGTAATGAATTTATCTTGCAATACTCTGTATCATGCATATGTCCAAGATAGACATATTTAGTTATAATGTCATTACCGATAACAAACCTAGGATTCGCCAATTATATATTCCCCCTATTTATGTCTCTTCACTGATTTTGAATTTTTCTACTTTCAATATCATAATCTATGGAAAACTTATTATCTCAAAAGATCAATTTCAGTCTGATTTTCAACACACAAGCACTCGAATAATGCTAAGTCTCATATATATTTATATGAATACTGTGGAAATCTATCTCTACCGAAATTCCTATCATATCCAGCAGAGTAACAAGGGCATCAACCCATTAATTTTACTGAAAAAACAATTTCCCCTTTAATCTGGCTCTGTCTTTTGGGTAGCATCAATATCTGTAATTCACATTTCTAATTTTGAGATGATAAAGTTTCATATTCTTCCTGTTAATTATTACAGGTTTGGGAAAGGATCTGAAAAAAAAAAGGAGGAGGAGGAGAGGAGAAATATTTTAATAGGAAAGTCTTAAATGGGACCTAATTTAAAAAAAGAACTTGCCGCCAATATGATATCCTTAAATATAGAACATTTCAATTAATCCAAAGACAGGTAATATCCATGTAAAAATTTCATATTAACCCACCAATGTCCTTCAGCCCGTGCTGAGAAGCACCAACTCTCAGGCTGGGGAAATAGCTTAGCCTCCCAGGTCCACTCAATTCTTGGCCTATAGGCTGAGATTGCCACCAAGGGAGCCAATTAGTGCCAAATATGTTGGTGGTTTTTTGATGTAGGAAAATCTCCCTTAAGAACTGGACTGAGATGAGCCATCAAATGATAGTGATTTTCAGTCACTAATGATCTGGGATTTAAATAGAGACTTTTAATTGGGTTACCAAGCAACCTGCAAATATTTTGGTGATACCTGCTGAGTCAATTGAGTAGTTTGTAACCCACTCTCCTCTGATTATGTTATCTTTGATATGAGTACATTACATATGATAAATGATCAGCATGGGTTTTTTCCTTTGTCATTACCAAGAAAAGACATCATTGAGTCTTCTGTTCATTCCCCATTATGTTTCCATATGTCCAAAAGAGGGTAAGCAGAGTAGAGCATGGCTATAGGGAATATAGAGAAAAAGTATTTCTTAAGCTCTCTTCTTATGCCCTGGGCTTCTTTTAGGTGGAGTAAGACCTCATGAAATCAAAAAGTCTACAAGGGATTGTTTTATAAATCGTGATTCCCCTTAATTAACAAAACCAGAATTTTGTGTTTGTTTCTTGCATCAATTTTTAAAACATAACAAGTGAAATGTTAAGGATATTATTATGGTTTTTGTTGCACCGGAGGGTTATTTTCAAAGAAAACTTAGAGAGAAAAATAAATTGTGTTTTTCATTGATTCCAGATGCCTCCGTCAGTCCCTGTGGTCAAATACATTAACTTTTTTCTAACTGCTACTGTCATTTGCTCTAGTCCTTCTTGCTCAACTGCCCCACATGGGTCTCCTTCGGTTTCGTTCCTTAAACTACATACTTCTGGGCATTGGCCCCGTTTGGGATTGGCATTGCTTTCCCAGTGCTGCTGTTCTGCCCCTGTGGCTTTTAGGTAACATTTCACATTGCCTTTCAACTTCCACTTTGCTGGCACATGGTGGGCTCTTCAGAAAGCCTGTTTTCTCTCTTTGACTTGTGTGTGGTATGACTCCTCCACTGTAGATGAAGCGCTAGCCAGACCTTTGCTTCTCCCAGCTTTTCTTCCACAACCAGCTTTGCCTTTCTGCTCGGCCGCTTATTTAAACTCTTTTTGAGGAGGTATTCCTATGAGAATGTGTGCTCTGCTTGCCTGGCTTGATGTTTCTTTGAGCACCTTTTCCTCTCCCTTTGAGAACTTGTCCACACAAGAAATAACATCAAGAGACCTCACTTTTCCATTCCTAGTTCTATTCCCAATGCAAGCAATTGAGCAAATGATAACATAAATCCTGGTACCGTTTCAAAGATCACATTAAAAGGACCCTTACAGCTCCCCACTGCATTTTACAAACGAAGACGCTGAGGAGCCAACATGTTAAAAGGCTGACAAATGCTACATAAATAGTGCAAATGGCTGGGAATGAAATCCTGTATAATCATTCCCAATCGCATGTTTTGCACAGTACGTCATAGCAGCTGTCATTTGATCACTGATTCCTCATTCAGTTTCATTTGCCACAGGTGGTCAAGTAGAAGTCAGAGTGGCATGAGATTCTACATGTTTTAGGAGGAGGCATTTAATCCATACAATACAGAATAAAGAAAATACTATTGAGAAGGAGAATCGAAATGGAGAGAATGAGGCGAAAATCATGATAAACATTTTAGTTATGAGTTGAAGCTCTAAATGTTTTTACAAGAGGAAAGAATATTCCATGCTATTGGGTCTTGTACACTTGTGAATCAATGCCTGTCAAAGTGTGAAAATTACGTGAAAACACACATACAAATACACACACACACACCACCACCACACACATCTCTAATAGGATATTCTTTCAAAGGATTATTATTTGGGGTCGTTGGAATATCTTTCTGTTTTTTTCTCAATTTAACACAGAGGCGTGGAAAGATTTCTTGAGAAATCCCATGTATTCTCCTTTACAGACTTTCCCAAATGTGGTTTTCATCTTGCATTTCTTAAAAGATCATTTCTAAGTTCATTTTGAGCTGAATGATCAGCTGGGCTCCCATGAAGAGCCTCTGCAAAGACAACAGTTAGACCTAAGGTTGCTGAAGTATGAGATTCGATGTCTGGTTGATTTTTTTCATTTTTGTTGTTTTCCCTCCTCTTTCTCATCTCTGACCAGCCTGAAGCGTGATACAGGCCGGGCTGGAAACTACAAGCTCACAATAAAGCAATATTCTAATTATCCTCCTTTTAGTAAGGGTTCTTTTTGACAGGTGTCAAGTAGATTTAAAATGGTTGACTGCTGCGTTTTCTGTCTTTTTTCCCCCTTTTTTTCTGCATTGTCATTCCTTGAAGTCGGGTTAAATGCTGACATCTTTTTGTGCTTAACTAGCAAAACTATCAAAGAATGTATAAATTACAGCTTCAGTTACACTGACACATAGGATACTCATCTACCTCTAATGACAAAATGCACAGTTGACCTGGCTATTTTTTTGTGAACAGAGTTGTGAAATTTAGTTTGCAAAATCTCAGTTCTGCCTGGTCCCTCCCATTCTTTCGGGTACTTTTTACAAGTGGGGTATTCTAGTTAGTTATTCTATCTTTTTATCTCTTGCATGAATAAATTACAGAGTTCTGCTCCTTATCAAAGAAAACATTCGACTCATCATCTAGGGAAAACAAAATATTTTTTAGACCATAAATTATTCTTAAAGAAAATCTTAGATGAGTTGGACACTCTTTGTGGTATATGTATATGTGTATGTGGGAGAAAAAGAGAATGTGTCTACTTGATGGCATTAGTTCTAGAGGGTCATAGACCGACTTTCAGATTGTCATTGTATCTATCAGTCCTTAAAGCAAACTAGCCTAAAAAACAAACAAACAAACAAGCAACCACCAACGATACCCTTTCCTACTCCTTGACCAGCAGCTGCGAATGACAGAATATGCTCAGCTTTTCTGCTATAGTATTTTCTTCCTGCTTATTGGCAGAGAATGTGATTTCGTCGTATAAGGTTGGAAAATGACCCCTTGTAATGATGGAATTTACATAAATAAATGCTGATAGCACAAAACAGATAATATGCTGTGGGTATCATCACAATAAGTTGTTTCCTACTGACACAGAGTCTAAGTTGGAAGCACACAATTATGCAAATCAAACTAATGCCAGTTGCTTATTACTGTCATGGTGGTAAAGGCAAAAACATACCCTCCATAGACAGCTCGAGGCTGGGCCACAAGCCAAAATGTTTGGTTTTGCTGACATAGTAACTGAGTCAACAAAAATAGGATATAATAGTAATACATCAGAGGAATCCACATCAGGGCAGACCTGAAGCTTAATGGACTGTGAATCCTATATCTGTGCAGAGAGTCCTTTCTCTGGTATTGACCCATAATATGTCTGCTTCCACATTTGCCGATTCCATAGAAATAGATTACAGAAGCATTTTGGGGGGACCTGAAATGTCTGCAAGACATTCTATTAGCTTATCCTAAAACAGATGATATGACATTTATAAATACTTAAATAATGCCATCTATCCTAGGCTTAAACACTTCCCAGAATACTTCAGAGTACCTGCTGCTATTTGATCTAGGTTTGTCCTGAGTTCTCATTATAGCACTGGAGATGTTTTCAACAATGGAATGTTCATTTGACACAAAAATATCTTTCCTGTTTTCTAAAAATAGAATCGTTGTTAACAGGAGAATATTTAACCCTAGAGAGTAGCTAATGAATCTGGTTTTCACACAGGCAAACTTAAGAACAAATGTGGCCCTGGCATAGGAGGTCAGTGGGGCAACAGCTGCTGTTCTACCGATTTCGTCCATCTCTCTTCTGAGTGACAGTGCAATATATGCGGTGGACTGATACCATGAATGGCCTAGATGCTTCACAACCATGGTATCCATGCCCTGGGCCATGAGACTTTGCAGTTGTTCCCATTATGAAGTGAACATATTTCCTTGCCACACGGTTCTGAGCTCAGCTATGCTATTTGCTCTGCCAATGAGATGGAGACAGTTGTATCAGAAGCAAAGGCACAGAAAAACATCTATACTTGCCACTGCCTGGGAACAACATGTCTGGTCCTCCTTGCTGGAGGGCAGGAGACACATGGAGGACAGTGGAGTTGTCGTGTCAGGGCCAGCCTAGGTCAGCCAGTGATCAGCTAACTACCAAACATCTGAATGAGTCCAGATCAGAACTGCCAAGCTGAGCCCAGCCTCAATCATGGATTCATGACTAATACATGTGTCATGTTTCAAGCCCTTGAGTTTTATACTATTTATTATACAGTTATTGTACTAATGTATGAATGGTGACTTTTCACCAAGTTTTCACAAGATTAAAAAAAACTGCAAGAGAAATATTCTATAAATAATGAAAAAAGAGATTGAGTCAACAGATTTTAAATACAAACCTATAGGAAAATGCAAATCAATACCACAATGAGTTACCACTTTACACACACTAGAATAAATACAATCAAACAGACAATAACAAATGTTAGCAGGGATGTAGAGAAATTTGAGCCCTCATGCATTGTTAGTAGGAATGCAAAATGGTGCAGCCACTTTGAAAAATAGTTTAGCAGTTCATTGAAGTTCGTCACAGCAATTCCCATCCTAGATACATATTCCACAGAAATGAAAACCTAGGTCTATGCAAAAATGTGTACACAAATGCTCATAAGAAAATTACACAAATGCCCAGAGTGGAAATAATTCAAATGCTCATCAATTGATGAATGAATAAGCAAAATTTGACATATCCATACAATGAAATATTATTCAGCAATAAAAAGGAATGAAATAATGATCTAGACATTACCTAGCACAGGAGGAACAGCAGGGGGTCATGGGAAGTGACTACTGAGTATGAGTTTTTTGGGGGGTGATAAAAAAGTAAAATTAGATCATGGTGATGAATATGCCAAGACCTATTTGATTGTGAACTTTAAATGGGTGATTTTTATGTATATGTAAATTATATCTTAATAAAGCTGTTTTAAAATATGAATATATAAATGCTTATCCCACCTTTGACCAAAGCGTGGCTTGGTCTTTATCTTAACCTCCCATTATATATGTCTCAAATTTCTGGACCTTGGTCATTCTTTCATTTATCTTTATTGATTGGAAGACTTATGTAGCCAAAATAAAACAAAATTCTTAGGATTGTTTCTTTAGAACTACATGCTTTTTGGGGCGCCTGGGTGGCTCATTCAGTCAAGCGTCTAACTTCAGCTCGGGTCATGATCTCACAGCTGCTGAGTTCGAGCCCCATGTCAGGCTCTGTGCTGACAGCTCAGAGACTGGACCCTGCTTCAGATTCTGTGTTTCCCCCTCTCTCTGCCCCTCCCCTGCTCATGCTCTGTCTCTCTCTGTCTCAAAAATAAATAAAAACATTAAAAAAATAAAAATAAATTAAAAAAGAACTACATGCTTATTGACTACATATAACAGAGTTTAAAAACAAAATAATGAAGAATTTTTGATGTTCAGTGGTAGACCCTGGTTTTCACAGAACTCCAGCTCCGCCTTTCCTTGTTTTCTGCAAAATTCATTCGTGCTCTGCTTGCTCTTAAAACTGATCCATGAGGAAGAAAGGACACCCCTGTGAGTTTGGGAGGCTTGCACATGGAGTCCAACTTCAGTGGGCACACTACAGGCAAACTGGGCATGCTCCGAGCTGCTCCTGATTCCGTGTTCACTGCCT
This sequence comes from Leopardus geoffroyi, assembly GCF_018350155.1. Taxonomy (NCBI): domain Eukaryota; kingdom Metazoa; phylum Chordata; class Mammalia; order Carnivora; family Felidae; genus Leopardus; species Leopardus geoffroyi. The sequence goes on from NC_059328.1 coordinate 70,186,825, forward strand.
GTCTCCAAGCAGCAGATTTGAGGTTTAACTTGCTTTGTCTTGTGAAACTGAGTAAACGGACAGTCCACAACACTGTCACCTGCCCTGCTCCCAGCCTGAAATTTTTTCTCATCTAAGGGCCGGTCCTACCACCCTTCCCCACCCCCACCATGACCACGCCTTCCATCAGGCCCTCATTATCTTTGTCTCAATTACTACCTCTTCCAAACTCCTTCACTTGCTTCTGGTTTCCCCCTTCCAGTTGTCCTCAGAGTGACAGTTGTGAAGGGGACATCCTGACCGTTTCATGCCCTTTAACAAAAAGTTTCACTGGCTTTCTTTTTCTCCAGATAAAATAAAATTTTCCCTGTGTAATTTGCAGGGCCTTTTATGATGTGACAATCTCATGAAATCTTGCCACCCCTCCCCTTTGACACAGTAAACTTATTCATCATGCTCTCCCCTCATGCCTTTAAATAAGTGTTCCCTTATCTTTGTGGGTGGTGGAGGAGAGGGAGAAATTAAAATTCAAAATAGATGAATATACTAGAGGGAGGGGGAAACGGGGAGTTGCTGTTACATGGATATAGAGTTTCAGTCATGCAAGATGAAAAGATTCTAGGGATCTGCTGTTCAACAATGTGCTTATAGTTAACAATCCTGAACTGTACACTTAAAAATTTGTTGAGAGGGGGGCGCCTGGGTGGCTCAGTCGGTTGGGCGGCCGACTCCGGCTCAGGTCATGATCTCGAGGTCCGTGAGTTCAAGCCCCGCATCAGGCTCTGTGCTGACAGCTCAGAGCCTGGAGCCTGTTTCCGATTTTGTGTCTCCCTCTCTCTGACCCTCCCCAGTTCATGCTCTGTCTCTCTCTGTCTCAAAAATAAATAAACGTTAAAAAAATTTTTGTTGAGAGGGTAGATCTCATAATACGAATTTTTACCACAATAAAAAAAATAAATATATCAATGCTTATATAGACACAGATATATCTTCACAGACCTCTCTTCACCCGATAACCCCCTGCTCATCCGCCAGAAATTCCTGCTTCTGCCAAGAGGTCTCTCCTAAGCCCATCTGGGCTGAGTGCCTGTCCCTACCTAGTTGTTACCTGCAATGTGTGCACACACCACACAGCACAATGATGTCTAGGGTTTCCCCCCCACCAAATTCAGTCCATAGCAGGCTATTATCAGTCTTTGCAATACCTTTCTTTTTTCACTGTCATTCATTTATTTATTGATTCATTTATCCCCTTCTGCCCATTTCTTCCTGCCATTTCCCCCATGGAATGTAATGTGTTCTTTGGATCTATAATGTGTATGGATTCTTGATTTTAGATTAAGTCCTTATGAAAGTAGTGTATTGTTTTATATGTGTGTATTTTCCACACGGTTGCCTATAACACCTGTCTGTCTCAGCTTCTAAATCATAAGCCACTTGAGGGCAGGAAATCAGCCTCTTTTTTTTAATGTTTATTCATTTTTGAGAGAGAGAGAGAGAGAGCAAGTAAGGGAAGGGCAGTGAGAGAGGGAGACACAGAATCCAAAGCAGGCTCCAGGCTCTGAGTTGTCAGCACAAAGCCCAACACGGCACTTGAACTCGTGAGCCGTGAGATCATGACCTGAGCTGAAGTCAGAAGTTTAAGGGACTGAGCCACCCAGGCACCCCAGGAAACCAGCCTCTTTTAACCTGAACACCTTGCAGAGTGAAACACAGTAAGTGACACACAGTAAGAACTCAGTAAATGTTTATTAAATCCGTTCATGAGACAATAAATTAATGAATTAAAAGGTCTATATTTTAGTTGAACTTCTAATGTCTTTTGGTGGACTTTTCAAGTTTCACATCGCTTGTCGAGAATCTCACCATGAGCACTTGCAATAAGAGCTAAAATCTTAAAATATGAAACCATTGAATCTTCGCCTCTTAAGCTAACCATTAATTTCACCTCTGAGGTGTTGCTTGAGCACACTCTCCCTACAAGACTAGTGGATATTGTGGACCATCGTGTGGACAGTGGCTGAAATGTTTAGTAGATTCCTACTCCTTTCTCAAAACGGTTGCTGATTCATAGCTGAAGTGATCAGCCCCAGAGGGAACTGAGGTCTCCAACCAAACCAAAGCCAGTTTTGTCATTCCCATTACCCATCAGAGGACTACAAAGATTCTTTCCTTGACTTTGACCCATCGTATGGGTTTACAGTCCACTTGTCTGTGGTTTAGAAACTGAGCATGTCAGCACTGCTTTTTACAGCCTCAGTGTAGCAGCAAATGTGTTTTGTTCTCTCCTTTCAAAAGTGAAGATTGTATTTTAAAATCACTCTCTCCCCTAGGGAACCACTCATTCCTAATTCCCTGACAGGCCATGAGGACCTCAAAATTAAGAAAGATGTCAAGGAATGCGAGTTTGTACAGAAAGGACTAGAAAACCACCCAGACACGTAACGACTCAGTTACGTGCCTGGCTTTTGTCAGGAGAACTGTGTGTCTGAATTTTCAGGCTCATAATAGACATGTGTGGCTAACTGACTTTTATCTTGCCTCTGTCATATTGATCTATCAGTGAATCTATAATAGAAGATGGGAGCCTGGAACAGTAAAAAGTAATAACCATTGAGATGGATAGCTCGAGCAAAAATGTAGTTTCATGGGGACACTTAGTGTAAAGAACTGTAGATTCATGTCAAGGGGGCATAAGTATCCCCTTCAAAGCCAACTGTTAAAAACACCTAGTGCACAGATGACCTGCCTTCAGAATATGATATGTTTCTGTATTGATTTTCAGAGTTTCAAAACAACAGGAAATAGCCAAGTGAAAGTTTCTTTGCAGAGCACTAAAAGTAATTTACCTTCTTCCTTTGATTTCAGCTTCAGATTTTGTTTTATGGTTCAAAGTACAAGTGCTTATTTTAAAAAATTCATTTCTAACTTATGGTAGGAAGCAGCACTGGAGACCAAGGCTGTGTGGAGTAAGAAATGAGCCACAAAATGAAGCAAACAGACCCCCAAAATTGCATTAATGGAGGCAGTGGCAAGTCCTTACATGGTGAACCTTGTCTTTCAAGCACAGGCCCATTGTTGGAGGGCAGGATTTTACCATTATCAGAGTATGCTGAAGAATAGATTGAAGAGCCTCCAAAATGATCAATACTATGACTTTGAAGCCATCTCGGGTTGACTTCTGCTCTTCCATCTTTTGTATGCCTTTTTGCATGAAAATATTGGCATATTAAAAAAGAAAAGGTCATCTAAGACAGAAGAAAAACATTTACTTTTCAGTGCAAATTGATGTCACTTGCATGCTTTTATTAGTATATAGCAAATGCTAAACATGGTGTAATATGAACAACTTAAAATTCCTAGACTGGAAATCTCTCTTTTTTTTTCAGAGATCATGTGCTTCCTATTCACATGTATTTGCTATATGCAGTGTATGGGGAAAAAAAAAAAACAGCTGATTCAGTGCCCAAATTTGATATTTTTTTCCCACTGTTTTCTTCATGTTTGGCTTTGGGAAGTTGTATCAGTCAGAGTTCTGGCAAGAAACAGATGGCACGCTCAAGTGTTTAAAGTGAGTTTTAATAAAGACACAAAGGGTGGGCAGTGTTAAGGGAAACCAACAGCAGAGGGTAAAGCAGGCGTTCCTGAGCCTTCCAACCACCAGGGCTGAAGCAGCAAGAGGAGGTGGGTTTCGAATAGAGTGGGGCCTGTGTCTGACAGGAGAGTCACCCAACAGGAGCTGTGGCCCAAGGAAGAGGCACCCAGAGACTGCCAACCCATGAACCAGCGGGAGGGAGTCAGGGAACAAATACTCCAGTATGTCTTTCCTCATGGCTTCCGCTTTGCTACCAGGGCCTCCCATTGGCTGAGCTCCACTGAAAGCCAGAGTAAAAGAAACTTTGTTTCATAGGTGCTTCATATTAGTCTCCCGGGATAGAGGACAAGGGGAGAAACCCGGAGAATAATCTGGAGGGGCAGATGGACAATGCCGCATCACAGGGCATGTAGTCATATTTTACTTTAGATATATGCTCTGTGCTTCTAGAATTGGCAGCATAATTGCTGTTTTTCAGCTGCAGCAGAACTGGGAAATGCAACTCTTTTACTGTACATATCACACATCCTGACCAAGTTTAGAAGGAGAGTTGGCTGGGAGAGCTGTGAGTATGAAATAAGAATATCTATGAGCATGGAAGAAACTGTTAAGATATTGAGGAATAGAAGTTAAACAAAATTAAATGAAGAAGTACAAAAGAGATGGGAATCTGTTAACCTCTGCCTTCTACTTCTTAGCAAATACAACATTACAGCAAGTACAAATACTGTGATAGTGTTCCCAGGAGCCATGGGAATGACTCACCTCTTCCTCACTTCCCTCACCCCCATCCCATTAAAAAATAACTTCCAATTCAGATTATGGAAATATTCTTCCAGTTTACAAGAAAAACAGCAGGAAACTTGGGTTTTCTATAGACATTCAGTCATAGATTATATTTTAATATAATGCATTGTATCCAGAAAGGGAGAAATATCCATGTCATGTGTTTGCCAGAGCAAAGTTAAAATGTGTATGAACTCTGGGGTATTTTTTTTCAAATCACACCCTTGTAAGGAGCCCATTTGCTAGAAATATTTGAATCTGTTAAGTATTAGATATGGGATAGATTATTTTTGTGTTATTTTTGTCATTCTCAGATGTTTTCATTGTGCCTTCTGCAATCAAATGGCCTGGGTCAGAAGATTAGAATAACACAGGGTCTCCCCTGAAATACACAAATTTGTCTATTTTAGTTAGCAAAGTAAGATGCTGTACCAGAAAATTTACATTCTGTACAGAATCCAGGTCCTATGTTACACATATTGGTTGTGTTTCAAAAGACACATGTTAATAGCTCCTTCCCTATCTAGATAAATTACCTACCTATTATCCACCTATCTATGAAATCCAAATGCAATAATTTAATGCAATGTAATACCTCAATGCAAAAGGTAGCCTACTTGCAGAATTCTGTCTCCAGATTACCAGTTGCTGGAGAAATATTTATAGTTATTAAGCCCATTAGGATGGTTGGTTCTCACCTAGGATAAAATGGTAACTCTCTACTGCCTAGGTTTGCTTTCCTTTCTTTCTTTGCTGGTACTCTTTCTCATCAAAGACAACTTTTTAAGGCTGAAATATTTCACAAACAGCTTCTAATGGCTTGAATTGTTCTTTTTTTTTTTAAGTACAGATAACGGGAAGTGAAAATATAGCTAAAGGCTTCTTTCAAAGTATGTTGACATTTCTGTTCCATTAGTACAGGATTGTAATGTGTATCCACATGTTAGCTGTAAAGAAAAGACCATCTCTTGAGTGGTAAAAATATATGTGAAGTGCTCATTCCAAACATCTGACTACACACACACACACACATACACACAGACACACACTCGTGCACATCCACATGCACACACACACACATGTGCTGGGCTGGGAAGGGACTGTGATAAGAAAAGATAGTATTTGAAATCTGAAAATCTGCCTTCTAATACTGACTCCTTCCTGATTATGACCCTAAACTTCTCCTATCCCTATTCCACCAACTGCTACTCAAGTCACTCCCCCAGGTCCTATGTTCTCATCCATAACTTACATATCTATAACTCCCTGAATTATCTTTATGGCTATCTGCCATTACTCCTTTGCTTCCTGATTATTGTTGCCCTAACCCCACCTGTCATTTGATTGTTAACTTGTCCCTCCTTTTAACGCCCAGCTACATCTTCACTTTCTCCAGAATTCCTTCCTGAATTCCTCCAACCTGAGTCAGGTGACCCGCACCTCTAGCCACCATAAAAACCACAGTGCTTATCCCATTGTCTTGTGGTTTTCTGTTGCCTTGACCATCTTCACAGAATCAAAACTCCCTGGAGGATATGGACAGCATCTTCTTTGTGTTTGTATTTCTAACATCTTAAAATAAGGGGCACATAGTAGAATGTCAATTAGAGTTTGGTGAACAAATGAAACTTGAGCTCAACTCAATAGAATTCTTGACTCAGTCTCACCAAATTTTGGGACAGTATCATTATAGAAACAAATGAAGGAAAATAAAACTCCCAGGTGTTTCAGTAGCATTGCAAAGTACACCACAGAAAGTGTGGAGCAGAAACTGAATGGCTGGATGTCTGACTCCAAAGACCATGCTTCTCCTATGTTCCCTCTCCAGGTAACTCCCCACGCCTCTGTCTCTCAAACAAATGGAACAGAGAAAACTCTCTCTCTCCACAGGGTTGATAAAAGCAACAAAGGAAATCGTGTCAGTTAATGTGGAACAGAGTAACAGAAAAGTCTAGTGCCTTTTCCTGTTAGGGAGAAACATAACTTTAAACAACACAGAGAATAAGGGATTGCCTAGCCATGCCACCTTCTCCCGCCCCACACTGAAGGTTTTCTTTAAAACCAGCCAAGCTTTATCCAGTCACCTTAAATTAGTCTCCCTTAGCATGTATAATAAGCACAGTTGCACTCCTAGGGTTTCTCTACACCAGCACTGACAAGAAAATGTATAGTAGCAATAGCATAATGGAAAGAGTATGAGGCTCAGGAAGGCTGCTCATTCTATTAGTCTGCAAAATGCCATCAGCCTACAGTTTAAAGAGAGAAAGACACAGGGAGAGTAAAGTTCAATTGCCCTCTAATTAGCCCTAATTAGCAGATTGAAAGCTGTTTGTATATAACAAAAGACACCTATTTTTGTGGTTCAGCAATTGAAATGAATAGTCCAAGTGGATAGTAGCTACTTGAGTAGAAAGCAATTTGGGGACAAGCACATGCAATTTCAGTACTGTTTTATGGGACAAATAACTAGTTTAGAAAAGTTTTTTTTAACCAATTGAATATTAAGAAAGAAGATTTGAACAAACATGAATTACTCATAGCTGTCAAAAGGTAATAAAATCCAAGGCAATCTATAGAAATTAGCACAACCAGCAGTTTGGCGAAAACAATTTATGAATCAAATGTATTTCCCAAATCTCTGTTGAAAGGAGGTATTTTGGAATCCCCAAATGCATTATTTCACATGAGTAATGTCACATCTAGTGACAATTTAATTTCTAACGGCTCTGACTTGAGTCTAAACACAATTTTCGAACCAAGGATACTTTGGAAACTTGCAGTCATTCCTAAAATGGAGCTCGTCAGAAGCAGGTTTCTCCGGGCGCTAAAGCGAAATACCCTCTTCCCTCCTCCTTCCCCTAGTCTCAGATCTGTAAATTGGAGGAACAAAATAGAATTTTCAGAGATGGGATACTTGCAATGAAGGCAGAAACTTACTCTTGAATAAGGAGGAATGGAGTATAATTGAGGGGTGAGCACTGAGGGGCGACAGCTCACTGTAGAGCCACCGGTAGTTTTCACCTGGTCCTCAGTCATTTTTCATCTCTTAGAAGCAAATTCCCAGCCGGCAAAGATGGGCTGGCCTTGAATACCACTTTCTCTACTAAATTCCTTCTTTCTTAACCGACATTTTGTGGTTGAACAGATGAATCCCAGATGTAAAAAGAATAGTTCACATTCACAGTGAATGAAGTCCTGGCTCATTAAAGGAAAGACACTATTCCTTTCTGGCTCTGAATCCCAAGATAGCATTTCTTGGAGTTGAAAGGAAACTGGGAACTTTAACAAAATCCGTAAGGAAAACTTCCTGGGTCACCGAGAAAGCCCTAACAAGAGGATATCGTTTAAATGTCCTGTCCGGTTTCAAGTGCTTCCTTGAGAACTTGCCCCCCTGGTTGCCTTCCCGGCATTTCAAGTCTCTTACTTAGACCTGGTATTGGCACCCATAAACCTTCTCATCTAGTTTGAAAAGGCTGGCGCAGAAAAGGCAAGTAGCAGAACCTCCTTTGTTGAGTGTTGGGTTGAGAGAGAATAAGGAAGAAGAGCAAGAAGAGGTGGGAGCCTGCTTAACATTCAAACAGGTCGTGATTATACTAGTACTCCAGAAAGGGAAGATTAACCCTGAAGTTACTCCAGGAAGAAACTACCACCATACGCTGCGGCCGTTATCAACTTTGCAAAAGCTGACAATGGTCTGAGCGTGTTCCTCCGGTTATAAACTACTCCTTCACAGTTCAGGAAATCTCAAGAGCTGTCTACCTGCTCTACTCCCACTTCCAGCCAGTCTCGCTCCGAGTGTTGCTACAAGTGCTGACTCCTCACTTGGCCAAGAGCACGTCCTCTGTGGAGTGCCTTGGGGGAACAACTTTTCCTCTTGACCTCACGTTTCTTAATAAAATTCAGTTCTTTAAAGTGAGAAGAGTTGACTGGAGAAGACAGAAAAGAAAGGAATCCTTGCAAAAGATGGGTTTTCACTGGCCAACAGGCTTCACTTTGATTCCCCAATTTTCAGGAATGCAGACTTTTTCGTCAAATCACTCTGCTGCCCAATGACAGTAAAGAGCAAACTCTCCAGTATCACAGCATGCCCTGAGACGAAAATGTGTGAGGGCAGGAATTTAAATGCTGAGCATAACCTGACTGAATGTTACTACAGATTCCCAAATAAAAGTCTGGCAAACAACTAATTCTTTCCTCTGTGGTTAAAAGCAAATGCTTTAAAAATATTTTCTATGGACTTATTACTATTTTTTTTTTGAATGGTTAAGTCCATTGTGCCATTCACATCTTATTTGTTTATCTAGGGGAATTTTGTTGGGAGGGCATTGCCAGAAAGATCTGAATTGTGACCAAAGTCGTAACAGCCATATATGTATTAATTTTGCTGACAGGCTAAAGCACAAGAACATTCCTGACCCTGATTATCAGGGAAGGTAATGTCCAGGATCACAGAGGAAGGGCTGAATGAGGTTAGAGATCTGACAGAAAGTGATCACGTCACAGATGTGTCTGTCACTGCAGAAATTTTTGGTGCTTCAGGAATACATTTGGGTTTCTGAGTTAACCAGATAATGACTTGTTTTAATATTCTATGTCACCCATGTAGGCCTGATCACAAGTTATTTTTTTCTCCTACTTTAGAATATATTGGATGGCTATGAAAGAAAACTCTGATGCTTGGAACAACAATCACAGAAACCAAAATTTTATGCTTTGTTCTTTTATAGGCCTCTTCAAGCCCCAGGAACAGGTGCTTTAAATTAGGCTGCTGAAGGCCAGCAGGGCCTGGCTTTATTATACTTTGGTAAATAACAGTCACTGTTGTCATCGGAGTTTTCTACACTTGCAGAAAATGTCACTAGCCACATGTCAGCAGGGTTCTTTGTCTAATTTCTACAGCTAAGGTGGCAAGAAGGTTATTAGAAGTAATAGCAAATTTAAAGTTTTATTAGCAGTAAACTGCAAAAGCTAATGGTGATGCCAACACTAGATAAAATCATTGTCACAGTTAATTCTGAACTCCTTATTTCAAGCTTAATAATAGGAAACTCAATGGAAAGGATATTACACGCCCCATATCACTCATGAGTGCCGCAGGCCTGAGTAACTTGTTATTTTGCTCATGAGTGAAATAAAATGCAGATTATACTGCCTGCTATCAGGGGCATTGTTTTAATTGAGGGTGTATGCATGGTGATGAGGGGGGCTCCGAGTAGGTTCTCATTTTTGTAAATGTTATAACAGTGCTCTGCTTGTTTATAACTGCGACTTGGCACGTCACCTTTCTCTTCCGTGTGTGTGCGTTGAAAGTTTTTTTTTGTTTTGTTTCAGCTTTAGAAAAATGCAAGCAAGCTAGGGAGAAAGGGAAGATAGCATTCAGTGCTCCTCACCAGCATTTCCACGGAAGTGCTTCTCCAGCATTCTAGCGCCTTTGTCTCCAGCCCCTCTGTCTACAGAGGCAAACAATGGAATATTTGTGTTGCTCTGTTTGTCTCATTCCAATCCTGGATGCCGGCACAAAAGAGCCCTTCCACTCTGACATCCACGCCCAGCCAGGAATAAATAATACAAGATGCACTCCTCCATGCTTCACATTCAGTAAGAAAATAGGTGTTTCCAAGAATCAAGATCACATGGGATTTTGTGTTCTTTTTTCTAAAGTATGTTGCTCTTTCCTTTCAAACAAGTTGAAGCGATTTCTGATCCTGTGCCACAAATCATCCAAATATGCCGCCTCGTGAGCTGTGTGTGCATTCCTGCTTTAAGGGGCTCCTTACACTGACTTGACAGGGACTGTCTGTGATTATGCAGGTCTAACTTTAGGCTGCAGTGCATGGAGGCGACTATTTTTAAGCATGTCCTGTTCCCTTTGATTGGAGTTGAAATCCTAAGACATCCACAGCCAAGATCATTTGTGCCTCTCTAAGTTTCAATATTTCTCTTTGAAATATTTGGCTGATGAAACACTGTATGGACAGAGCTGCCTTTAGTTCAATTTCTGAGCAATTATCACACCACGGCAATTCGACTTTATCTAGCAGTGGAGAGAGCCAGGCTGCTTAACAAGGCTTTCACCTAAGTTAAGGACACAGAAAGAAGCCAGGGAAAGCAGCCCAATCTCTGCTTTAGTGTTTAAATTTGTAAAAGATACAAAATCTGAATTCAAAACCTTAGGACTTGTGAGTGGCTTACTCATTAGCAGGTGAAATCAGCCCCCAAATTGCAATCCTGATTGGTTCGATAATGCTGTTTAACTTGTTGTGAGATGAGTTTCATTTTCAATAATTTCCTCACTGCTGTTTTTCTGCATCATATTTCAGTTTGCAGACTCTGTCCTTTAAATGGCATTTCCACTTTGCCAAAGCACCAAGCTGTGAATTTATTGAGAAATGTTTGTGTTCGCCATAAGACGATGCCATTGCTAATAGGGCCCATTAGTCTCAGGAAAAATGAAACACTATATTCCTAAATGGTAAACAAACAGTCCCAAATTCCAAAGATTATTATTACCGGGAATGCAAAGTGCAGGGCTGTGAGAGTTTGTAAATATGCACAACTGCACAAATTCGCATGGACAATGATGCATACCATATTTATCTCCGCTTATTTCCTGTGCATGCACAGCATTCTTATGTTTGGCAATGAATATGGTATCGTGGCACTGGAAATCCTTTTATTATTAAAAAAAAAAGACAGAAAGGATGTCAGCCAGTTAAACATGATATTAGGATTTGATCTTTTTGTTTTGTTTTGTTTTGTAGTTCCCAATTTAGGAGAACCATCGGTTCTCCCCAAAAGATACTTTTAATGAATCGTCATACCTGATTTTGCATGGATGCCATGATGTCTGGTCTGCTTCAATTTAGAGTCCCCCAGGACCTGTAGAGATTTTTAATGGTCGTGAGAAATTGTCTCATACTGTGGATTATAGAACTGTTTCTGTGATAGTCAGCTATCTACTCTATTTAAGACAGATCTGACTCTGGAAGTTTGTTTCACCATTCTTGGGTATTTGGTATTTAGATGATTTATTAACACATTTAATTATGCTGATAATCAGTGCTAACATAAATAGCAAACAAACATTTTCAACTTCAATGATATTTTTAGAGGAGTAAGTTTTTGTGACTTTTTCCATGATTGTTTAAACAATATACCTTTTAACTCTTTAATGGCTGTAAGCGGAAGTCTTGATCTTTAAGTTATTTTATGCATCTTAACTGCACGTGATTTGCTTCCAAGCCAAGTCCCCATGCTACCACGCACCTCATCCAGTTCTTAAATGTGTAATATGCATGCTTCTTGGTGTGTGCACATTAGTAACTTTTCTCTAAAATTATAGTTCAACATGGAAAAACAGCAATGACCAAAACTGACCAAATATTTGCCTCAGTAAAGTTTACATTGTAATAGGGAGATGCAGTATAGCGTGTGGTATGTTGGCTGATGGTAGTAACTGTTATGGAGAAAAATAAAGTGGAAAAGAAGGACTGATCAGGGAGAAAAGAGCTTCTCTGAAAAGGTGGCATGTGAGCAAAGGGTTCTGAAGGAGTGAGGTAGCAAGCCATGCAGCTAGTGGCTGGAAGAGAATGTTCTACACAGAGGGAAAAGTAAATGCAAAAGCTCCAGACAGGAGCCTCCTTGGAGCATCTGAAGATCACTGGAGAGCACAGTGTGGCTAAGGCAGAAAGATGAAGGGAAGAAGAGCGGCAGATGATGAGGTCAGAGAGATGGTGATGGCAGGGTTTGTGTGTGTGGAGGTGAGGGTGATGAGGGGTCCACCGAATGGCTTTTACCCTGATTCAGATGGGAAACCATCAAAAGATTCCAAGCAGAAGAGTGATATGATCTGCCTCATGACTTAGGGGCACCTAAACTACCTTGACAATAGACTATTGGGAATAAGAGTGGAAGCATAGACACTAGTCAAGAAGCTATTAAAATGAGCCAGATAAGAGATGATGCAGTCTGACTGAACCCAGACTCTGGATAAATTTAGAAGTTTGAGTATACAGGATTCGTTGGCAAACTGGATAAGAACGTGAGAGAGAAAAAAGGTCAAGAATGATTCCAAGTTTTTAACCTGAGCAAATGAAAGGTTTGAATCGCCATTTACTGAATGGAGAAAAAAAATGGGAAGGAGCACATTTGGTGGGGGCAGGTAGGATAGAAGTTGGTCTTTAGCTACACAGGAGGAGGGGTTGAGTAAGCAGTTGCCTATAGGAGTCTGTCAGTTAGGCACACCCTCACTACAAACATTGTAATCCTTGAGACTGTGAGGTTAGGAGTGCAGACAGGGGAGAGAAGTCCAAGGATGGAGTTCTTGGGCACTCACTAGACTTCAAGGTGATAAGAAGAATTCAACAAATGGGACTGAGAAGGAATGGTCAGTTGGTTAGGAAAGAAGGAATTGGGGAGAGTGCAGTGTCCTAGAAGCCAAATGAAGCAAGTAGATAAATGAAGGGTGACGGATGATAAAAAAGTATGCATTTATTTCTGAAAATCATTTATTTGTTCCAAAATAGCATGGTGTTTTAACATAGTGAATACATTTAAATGTATTTAAACAAAAAATTTTTACTTTGGAATCTAAATTATCTGACTCGTACAATCATTGATTAAAACATGCACAGAACCAATAGTGAAATCTCTTTATTTAGAATGGTGTCATGAACATTCAAAAGTTTGTCCTAATTCTGTTGAGATTCCAAAAACCTATTTTGAAATTCCTTTAATCTTTTTTATAGTGTTAGGTATATGTAACATCAGTCGAGTATAAGCACACGTATGTATGCTTTCTTTGGGGCACTCAGGTATAGTTTTCAATGTTTGACACTATAAAAACTACAATTTTAGAATTTCCTGTTATCTATTTATTTTGTGTTTGTTCTGGGTTTAGACTCTCTCAGGCTGAAGGTCTTGTCTTTGGAATTCCTACTCCCAACATTGTGGGAGTGTGAACTCTGTAATATTTAGGCCACAAGACACATTTTGTGATTTGGGCCTTATTTAAACTGTATATAATTTTATGCATCAATTTTGGAGTCATATCACTACCCTTATAACTTGAAGGACCGCCAAATATGAGGCCAGTTTTATCTAAGTTCTTATATTTCACCTGGTTTTCGTTTTAGTGGGGACATAGGAGTAGATAAGAAGATAAAGCAGAACAAAACAATTTGGCAACCATCTTGTTAGTTTAATTCCAGATTAAAGCCAACTTCATAATTCAGAATTCAAGTTGAGTTTCTGAGCAGCCTATCTTTAAGGGGTTCCTAAGCTCTTCCCTTAAGCCTCCCAGAAGCCTCTGCTGAACTTCCTCCCCAGGTTTCCCAGGGGCACATTGCCTTTTGGCAAACGACATCTTCTTCCAGCTTGAGTTTCTAACTTACTCCAATTATTGGTAGCAGACTTCAAGTGGCAGGTTTAGTGGATAAATGAGGAACATAGCACAACAGAGACTCCCAGAACTGCCCATACTCAGCCAGTCTCTCTCTTATCAGCTCTTCTGACTCCTGCACTTCTTCTTTGCCACAACTACTTTTCAAATAGCACAATCCCAAGACTCGGAATCTCATGAAAGCTCAAGTCATGTAAGCTGGTATAGCCCCACTTACCTGACACCATATCAGCCATTCTTGTATACCTGTTGAAGAAAAGAGTGAGAGGTCCAATACGCCTCAGTAAAAAGTGTCAGAAAAAATTTTGCAGAGCATGACAAGGTATGAATATCCTCCACATCACAATCATAACAGTTCTTACAACTCTATAAAATTAAACATTACCTGGCAAATAAGTTACTAAATGAATCTCACATACTCTATAAGCAGTAAAATTTACAACACCGAGCACGAATGAAATCACCAAATACAAAGTTAACAGATGTGTGAGTAGCCCAAGTGTGGAACAGCTTCACAGTAGTTTCATAACAGATTATAAAGTCTGTTGCTCTAGGAAGTGTCAAATAATTTATAGATATTCTGATGAGCCCCAATTTACTCACCTTTACCTTGTTTTTTCCAATAATGGTGACTTACATTTTCTTCATAGCCCGAGTGAAAAAGGTAACATAAAACAAGGGTCAACAAAGTAGGGGCCTTCCTGCTACTAATTATACATGACAGGGTCAAGGTTTCCACAAGTTCAACAGGCTCCTTTAAAGAAAGTACATCATTAAGGGTATGCCCCTCCAAGTGAACAGGATGTAAGTTTTCCTGGGAGTATAGAATGTTTAGTCTAACATGACAAAGTTCCAGAGACCGAAGGGAGACACAGGAAAAAGGGAGCGAAATGGTGTAATGTGACATATACATAGGTAAGAATCCTATCCTCTGAAGGCTCTCAGCTCTCCAGTGCCTTAACATCAATGCCTGTATGGCCATAGTCCGTAGTAGACTGTGTATCAATGAGTGCTATGCTAAAGGGGGAGATGGAAGAGAATAAAACAATTAAGAAGTGAAATACAGATAAATTGGATGGATGGATAGATGGACGGATAACAGGCTTATTCTTTCTAGCTGCTACAGTCTCTCGGACACTTCACAAGACCATGAGAGACCACCATTATTAGCCCCACTTATAAATGAGAGCTCAGAGATGCTAAATATGCCTATATAGCCACTAAAGCCTCTATTCGGTCAGTCTAATTGTCTCTATAAACTTATTTTCTGTTTTTCTCTATCACATTCATTCTGCTCCAGCCACGCCAGGCACCTGCTGCTTCTCAAATGTGTCAGGAAGATTTCCACAGGGTTTTTGTGCTTATAGTTCCATCCACCTTCAGTGTTCTTCCACTGAATATCCACATGCTTTATCCTTTTGCTTTGGTGTCTCCTTAAATGCAATTCCTCTCTCTCTCTCTAGATTCTTATGCCCCATTCCCTCCTTTTCTATAAAATCATTCTCACCATCTCTCCTATATCACCACCAACCCCCCCCCCAAAAAAAAAAAACACCTGAGATGGGACCTTGTATGTAAGTAACTTATTTTTGGAAGTAATAGCAAAAACAGAAGTAGAAAAATGAGAAGAGTGAAATGGGAAAGGAAGGAAAGTTGATGTAGCAGTGCATTATCAAGTTGCTAACCAATGGGGATAATTAGGGCTCAGCATCACTAGGGATCCTCTGGGGAGCCTTGTGTAATATACTTCAGAGTTTTCTACCTGAGTCATAGGCTCCTGTCCCCATTGTTCAAGGGTCATCCTTTGGATTTTGGTTAGATGGTCCCATAGGTGTTCTAAAAAATAGCCCTCAGGCAAAAGTTGGGACTATGTGCTGGCTGGTTATACCTAATTTTTGATGTATCAATGGTAAAATAAAAACTTTGGATGAGAGAGTATGACGTGGAAGTAAGAGTTTTCTAAGAGAGCCCACTTCTTGCATCACTCAGACCTTTCAAAGAACCTTCAAGGTAGTTAGTGGCCAGTGATAATTTCTAGACAATCAAGTCAATATAGAAAATTTTGTGGACAAAGCTAGAGTCCCTCCTGTTGCAGCTTGTCCCTGGGCCATAACTGACAGTAACCATCTTTTTTCTCCATTCATCCCCATTCATTGCTTCTCCCATTCTTGCTTACTATCCCAGTTGGTCTAGACTCACTTGTTTGGAGGGATGACACAGACCTTCTTACCCAAGAGGTCAGAATTGTTAATTACCCTGTTACCCTGGTTAAGCCATTGTCTTTACAATGGTCCATTTTCTATTATCATGAGGAAAGCTCCAATGGAACCCCTGGGTTCTTTTTTTTTTTTTTTAGAAAGAGAGAGAGAGAACACACGAATGGGGGGAGAGGGGCAGAGGGAGAGAGAGAGAGAGAGAGAGAGAGAGAGAGAGAGAGAGAATCTTAAGCTGAGCATGAAGCGTGACACAGGGCTAGATCCCACAACCCTGGGATCATGACTTGAGCCAAAAGCAAGAGTCAGCTGTTCAACTGACAGAGCCACTCAGGCACCCTTGAAACCCCAGGGTTCTAAACATATTCTCCCAGGGTACCATTATGTAGCAGCAGTCATAGCTGTTCACTATAATCAGGTTCAGTTATCCCCACCAACATGATCACTTTCTTCTCTTCTGTTGGAGCCGCTTGCATGAGAAGCACAAAATGACCAAGAAGTAGTCATAGTTTCGAGGTTGTGAAACACTTTGTAGACCCCCTCATGAAGTGCCCTCCTGCCCCATGGAAACCAGACTTCTAAGCCAGAAGAGTCTGAATTATGGGCATGGGAAGCACTGACTCCAACAATGAGCCACTCTGAGTGACAACAAAGGGGCCAATTTCTACTTCTTGGTTTTTGGATCTGTGCATTCTGGCTTTTAGGGTCACAGCACCATACACATCCAGAAAGAGAGCATTCCAGCCCTACAAGGTGTAGTCCCTGAGTTTAGGCATTAGCTAAGCTTTAAATTATATGTTTTCATCATTCTCTGAGGCAGCCACACTGTTAGAGAGCAGGAACCGCACCCTCTCACCATTGTACTCCCAGAACATAGATGAATACCTGGCACATATTAGGCAAGCAACACATTATCTCTGAGTAAATGAATGAATAAATGAATGGTCCAGTTAATCTCTTTAGATATTTATGTATCTGGGAACATTCCAAATCACAAAACAAAGAGATTGAAATTCATTATAAACTAGTACCTCACATGATTAAAATGTGAGCAATCACTTCTTAGACACATACATAATTAGCACACATGATGTCAAAAATAAAATTAGGAAAATTGAATTCACTTGTATAATGTATGTATAATTAATCTATTGGTGTATACACCATATTTATTTACCTTAGTGTACCAACAGATCATAAACTTGACAACATAGGAGTACAGATTCACTTATTTTTCCTTGTCCTAAATACTAATGAATTTCATGTATGAAAACCTCATTAAGAAACATTATGTTCAAGAATAAATTGTCAAAGCCCTACTCTACCAGATTAAATGTATGATAAAATATTTAAAATGACATTTATTGCATCAATTTTTTTAAATAAAGCTAAAGAAAGCTGTTAATATAACTTAATAGCCCCAACTCTTGTTCTCTTTACTATTCCAGCATATTTTGCCAATAATATATTTTGCCTACTCCTGCTAAAATAGCAGAAAAATAATACCTACAGGACTAAAATGAAGTTTTAGAGAATTAAAGGAGTAGCTGTAAATGTGTAATGTTTTATATGAATTTCAGGTTAGCATGTGATATATCGTATTGGGTTTCCTGCCAAAGGGATTTCAAGTTCTTGGGAAAATAAAGTCAGCATATTTCCATTTTTGAAGGGAGTCATTTTATCATTAATCATGGAACAGTTACTGAACTCTGACAGCTCTAAGTGTTGAAAAAAATCAGAGAGGATCCATTTTTTTCTCTACTTATGAACTGTAAATTGGTGATGAGGACCAATGGAATCTATTTAGCTAGCCTAATGTTAATGCTTCATTTTAGCTAAAATGTGGACATATATTAGTCTCTGTGCATATTTCACCAGCATTCAAATACCACAGTGTTGGAAAAATTTTTAATGAAATCTTAAATCCTTGTAAGAGAAAATCTAAGGATTTATGCATAAATATAAAGATAGTCTATCCTAAAATATGCCTATCACAAATATAAGAAATTCCTCAAATTTTAGAAGACTTCTACTTCCTTTAAGGTCAAAATGGAATTCATTTATGCAATTCAGCAGCATTGGTAGTCCAGCTAGAAAGTTAATGTGAAGCTCTTCCTTTCTCTCTTTCCAGTTTCTCACCTTTGAAACCAGTCATCTAACTGAAAGTAGTCTTCCCAATTAATGAAGTTATCTACACAATTTTCAAAATGTGACTTCAGTTTGATTGTCTATGAGTGTTAATGTTCTTGAAAAGATAATAATAATTTGAAACAGTAGTAAAAACAATAACTGAACAATAATTGAAGTCACTAACACCTCCTTTCCGGAACAGGAAAAGTTACAAAACTTGGTGCTTTATATTAACCCAGGAAAACATTGATCGCATGCACATGATAAAACCAATCACTCTTGGATCTCAGAAGACATTCATGTTATTTTGTGCACCCATTCAAAAGATAGCCAAGTTTTTAATCTAGACCAATTCATAGCAAACAATCCATGAAAACAGCAAACTAGGATGAATGGAAAAATTCTGAGGTCCAGCACATACATAAAACTCAATTATATTTCTTTGTACAATCACAGTAATTTTGCTCAGCAGAGTCCCAAACTATGCTATTGGCTCAAACAGCCAACAAATGTCTAAAAGTTATGAAGGAGAACTCCCATTTCCTCATTTTCCCCTTCAGTTTCAAGCTAGCATGCATTTCTAACTTTGCTCATTAAGAAATGTTTGTCCTTAAAAAAAATTTCATGTTGGCTCCCAAAATAGTGATCTAGGAAAGCTCCAGGAAGGATATTGCTCTAAAGTTAATAACTCATCTTCACTTATCAACTGTCTTCAACTCTCACAAAGTTCCAAAGGATTCTTTTGTTAGTGTCACAGGACACTTGATGAAAAATTTTTTAGAATCAACCCTGACACAATAAGTTTGAATTCTGGATGCTGCTGGGTCCCTTTTCCTTTGAACATTATATGCTTCGGAGTCTTTCTTTACATTTTCAAATGACAGAGAAATGGAAAATCTTTCTCAGGTACTGTAGTTCTTTAAGAGCTTCTTGCAAAGATTTCACATGTTGCAGTTATACCTCAAATTAGACATTTTAAGTTTCCCTGCCTGGTCAATTATAAGACCCTGGGCCTTAACCAGAGAACATACGCTTTCGACTTTGCAAAGGTCTGAGTCAACAGCTTGTTGGGCTTTGAAGAACCTCGGCCTTTTTTGTAACTGGGGCTTTTTCTCCTTTTGCATGTTTCACGACCACTGCTGGTTTTCATTCATCTCCATTCAGTGGTTTCAGGTGACATTTTGGGGCTGGAAACATAATGTGTCAGAAGATAGCTGCAGCTTCCTACTGTGTTAGTTATTGTTTCCTTTGTCAGGAGGTGAGTGAGCACAAACATTTTCCAATTGCTCTGATTTTCAGACAGGTTTAGATCTACTGAGCCATCACTGATGCACACGCCTATACTATTTAGAAACACTTGATATAGATTTCACAGGCGATTTCTAAGTTCGGTCCCATACAAATAAAGGTACTCTGATTTATCCTTTTTCCAGAAGAGGAATAGATTTCATGTCCTCTTCTTGGTTTACTCCTGCTCAGTATAAAAGGAATAGATGGGGTGCTTCTGAAAACGCTTCTCATTTGGGTTCAAAACAGCAGTTCACCTTTTTGCAAAAGGCAAAACATTACCATGATCAATAGACTCTGTCTCTTGGGATTTAGTTCTGCAGTCCTTTCTTGGGTAAAATTCCCATTAGAATCAGAATGAAGTCCTTAGTGAAAACTTAAATTACATTACAATATTCAGTTTCCTAATTTCCACTAAGGCTTTGCCAAAGGCATTGAATGATTTATGATAAACTTGAAAACCTCAGTCCCCTCTTCCCAGGGTGTCTTCAATTATCTCTTTGACGAACTCTGCTCTTGATTCCTTGTTGAACTGAAGTAATAAGGGGTTTAGGGCTTTTATATTTTTCCTCAAACTTTTCCTTTTTAACTTTAGAATATCTGCAAGTGAAATGTCGTTGAGTGGATCTTTTTAAATGTTCCTCTTATAAAATTATAGTTAAATGTGATCTTATTCCCACAGAATTTATATGACTTATAAATGTAAATTTCCTATGCCATTTTAGTTATAAAAATTGTATTATGAAAATTTGTTAGAATTCATTATACTTCAGCCTGAAGAGTTTGCTCTTAGTTAGAAAATAAGTTCTGATAAAATCTCATATTGGGTTCTATTTGATTCCTTTGTTACTTAGGATACAAACACATAGCACTGGCCATAATAAGAATTGGATGTGTGAGTATGGATAGATTATAGAATTTTAAAGTTTGATCTGCCTCCTCATGGAGAAACTGAGTCCTGGGCAAACTGAAGGACCCATGCAAAATCACATTTTATTAAGAACAGTGTTCTTAATAAATCATGGACTATAAAGTCAGAGAATTGTGGCTTTAAACATTCCATACACTACTTAGTAGCTATGTCATGTGTAAGTTAATGTGTGTGTGTGTGTGTGTGTGTGTGTGTGTGTGTGCATCTTAGCTATGCCTTTATTAAGTCTATGGGCTTCAAATACTTAACCAGTAAAAATGGAGATATCTACCTTTTAAGATGGCTGAAACTATGTAAAATTATATATGCAAAAGTCCTGGCCCACAAAAGGCATTAAATCAAATGATAAAGATTATAGTTATTATTATGCAACTAATCTAAATGATCTTTTTGTCCTTTTCTCTGACTTATTCTTCACACAGTTTTCATAATATGTCTCTAAAACACAGGCCATAGTATGATTTTCTTTACTTTGAAACCCCCTATGGTTTCTTAACATTGTTCAAATTAGGTTAAAATGTCTTCCCCTAACATAATACGTCCTGCACATCAGGCCACAGCCCACCTTTCCAAAAATCACTTCAACTTCCTTCCTATACTTACATTGCTTTCAAGTCTAGTTAAATTGCTTTCTGTTCCACAGACACTTCCTCACATTGTTTTCACCAAAATGTCATCTTACCCATACGGTTTCTACTTATTCTTCTAACCAGATGTGCCATTTCCTACCACAGTGGGGAGGAACCAGCATCTACCGAGCATATACTCTTTGGGGTTCTGTGCCTCGCACAGTGTTACTTCACTAACACTGTTCTTATGGCATGCATTCATTCTACTTTGTGGTACAGTCATTTTTGTCCTTGTTTCATTCTGCCTCCATTTATGAAGGGCAGGAATTATGTCTTAATCTCTAGCATAATATACTTACAAGTAAAAGGTACTAGGAAAAAAATGCTAATTGAATACCTTTACATGTACTAGGCAAAAACATCAGCCAAAATTGGGGTTTGAGTGGCATCTGAAGTAACCTGGAGAACTAGGATAGCTGATTTGGGATAGAAAAACTTTTTAAATCCATCTTAAATCATCATTGGACTTCTTCTTTTTTTAGCAAAAGGGAGTTGGAGTACACAATGCCATGGGGCATGCTCGATTGGAAGAGGGCATCAGTTTTCTCTCCTCCTCCCCAGGCCTAACAGTTAGACAGTTGAATGAAGAAGAAAACAAAGATCAAAAACACCAAACCAGCCCTGGAAGGCACATAGAAATACTTGCATTATCATCATGTAATGATGTAAAAAGTTCAAAAAATAGAAAAATATTTTCTGAGGACATTTATTTAGATGCAGTGTAAGCATCTTCCAACGTATTTCAGAAAATGGGAGATGTGGTGAATTGAAAAGATGAGGGAAAGAATTTGACGAGGCGCCAAACTTATGTGTGTTTTTATGGTTACAGGCTACCCTTTAAAAGTATACATCCATTTTTACACTATTATTCATATCATGGAAGTTGAACATGCATAATAATGTGTAAATGGACGCAACTTATAAAAATGTGAATAATATGAATACCAAAGTGTACTTATTTTTAGAGAATAATTTCCTACCACTGGTGCTTAGAACCTCTAAAATCATAGAACAGTCGTTCAAGTCCTTCCACACACTAGACTGTAAAGTCCAGGGCAAAGAATATGGCTGTTTTGCTCAATAAAATTACCCTCCCAGCAAACAGGCTTTTTTAATAAATCAAGCTGGGATTCAAAATGGAGACCAGCTTTCATTAAACCTTAATAGCTTCCAAAATGGAAATTTATAAACTAATGGTAAAAACAGTATAAGTTCATATTAGGACAGAGTAAACAGGTCAAAAGCTGAAGCAGGGGCCTCATGGAGGGTTGGGGAGGGAAGCAAAATGTAAGGGGATGGAAAAATACAAAGACAAACAGATTTAGAAGGGACCTGAGTGCAAAAAAAAAAATAATAATAATGGATTCTGTCTTTCAAGTGACAGGAAACCAACTGACCCCTTTGAAGAGAGCCCCCTGTCACCCAGAGGAAGAGATACTTCACACAATTACTCAAGGAAATAACAAGTTCAAGGGTGCCTGGGTGGCTCAGTTGGTTAAGGGTCCAACTTTGGCTCAGGTCATGATCTCTCACGGAGCCCGCTTTGGATCCTCTGTCCTCCTCTCTTTGCTTCTCCCCCACTCTCTCTCTCTCCTGGTGGGGGGTGGGGGGAGGAAATAACAAGTTTAGATTCCTTCCAGATAGCCTATTATCTTTCTTTTATCTATCTATCTATCTATCTATCTATCTATCTATTTATTTATTTTACCGAGCCAAGGTCTTTCTATACCCTTTCTATACCCTCTTTCAGCTCATTAGGGTACCATTTAGGAAACCACTGCAGTGCTGTAGTTCATAGCCCACAAGTCAGCTACCGGAAGGATCTGGACCAATGTGTTTTATGCTTCTGCAATTTAGGGAGCAAAAGAAGAATGCTTTTCTTATAAACATATGATGTCCACATTTCTCATCATCTTTCTCTAGAAACAGAAGGTCCCCTCTTTTGAACCCAAATTGGGCAATTCAATTACAAAGTCATTAGATCCCACTGTAAGATGATTCAGGGGGAATTCTTGTTTTCACAAAAAGCCTTTTCTGTGTTCATCCAACCTACATTCTGGCCTCTTGCACTCAGTTTACAAGGTTTCTAATTAAGCTCCAGAGAGGATTATATAGCTCACTGAACTGAGTCATGATGCTGCAACCAGGAAAGAGGAGACACTCCTATTTTATCAGAAAAATAAACACTTTAGTTTCATTTCCTCTGCCACACATGTTATCTCTTTGTCCTGTCACAGAATTTTTTATAGGTTTTTATTTCAAAGGATTACCTTGAGATTACTGTCAACACAAGCCAGAGGGAAGTCTCCATCCAGAATATAGCAAGTGGTTTTGCCTTCTAAAAAATCTTACTCCAAGACAATATAATAATAGCACATGATATCATCGAAATAATCTCTCATAATTTAAGAACAAAGAGACAGTTTTTCACCACACTTTGGCCCCAAATCTGAGGAAAATAAAATGTTTATCGGTGACAAAAGCACAATTTACCAACTTGGTTCTTAAATCAAAATTGTAACCTTTTAAATTGTTTCAGAAGCTCCAGTGGTTTCTGCTGTTCCTTATAACATCTGTAGGCAAAATGCAATGTGCCCGGTCACAATTCTTAGCTTGGCAAGAAAATGTTGCTTAAGAACATAAAGGTCGTTCCCTTTCTTATACAAGAAGAAAACACTTTAGTTGTTATTCAACTCAAGTAAATGCTTCATAACCATCGAATTAAATATTTCTGAAGGGTTCATTCCTGAGCTTTCTGGGTTGAATTAGGTTTTTCTCAGAACTATACTTCATGTCACCCACATGTCTTAAGAACTGGTGCCTTCTGCTCAGCTGTGCATTTCTTTCCAGACACGCCGGATGTCTATGCAATAAGCACTCTGAAAGTTCAAAGAGACACAGCACATTCTGTGCTTTCTCTTCCCACCATTCCACGTAAACACCATTAATAACCAGACCACTCTTATGCCAAAAGGGTCTGATGGTTGGACTTTGGTCTGTTAATAGTTCACACTCACTCTTTGCCTTTACTGCACTCAGTAGAACAATCTAACTAGGGCCAAAATCCAGCCACTCAACACCACACATGCTTCTACAAGAGCACAAATACTGACCCAGAGCCTAGAAGATCATGCCTGTCACCCTTGTCTCTCACTTCCTACTGTCACTAGCCCTACTCCTCAGAGTCTATTCATTCCCAAATTAAACAAACATGTCTTCAGAGTCAACCATTTATGAGGCATTGGAGTTGATACCAGGCAAAGATCAGTGAGCAAAAAGAAAGACAAAAATCTATGCTTCCAAGGAGCTTATAGTCTCACAGGCACAAATACAGAGATAAGTAAAAACATACACAAAATAATTCTGGATAGTGCAATACTCTTCCCTTACTGGTGTTTTCACTTTCCACAGTTTCAGTTACCCACAATCACAGTCTGGAAGTAGATGATCCTCCTTCTGACATATGATAAGAAAGTCAGTAGTAGCCTAACGCTATGTCACAACACCTACATCATTCACCTCACTTTATCTCATCACATAAGCATTTTATCATCTCACATCATAAGCAGTGAGTACAGTATATTTTGAGAGAGAGAGAGAGAGACCACATTCACATAACTGTTATTACCATGTAGTGTTACAATTGTTCTATCATATTATTAGTTATTGTTGTTAATGTCTCATCATGCCTAATTTATAAGTTAAACTTCATCATAGGTATGTATGCATAGAAAAAACCCATAGTATATACAGGGTTCAGTACTATCTGTGGTTTCAGGGACTTGTAATGTATCCCCCATAGACAACACAGGAACTACTCTAATAAGCTATGTAGGAAAGAAACCCCAAGATAATGTGATACCAACTTGGGGATAGTCAGCACCCAGATGGGGAGTTCATGGAAGGCTTTTCTGAGCAGATGGCATTTGAGCTGAAACCTGAAGGAAAAGAAGAATTTGGACAGCCTAAACACTGGATAAAACATTTCAAAACAGAGGAAATAACAAGAACTAAGCCCCATGGAGTGTTAGAGCAACCAAGAGAAGCTTAGAAGGATGGAAGCGGAAAAGTATTCCTAAACTGAAAATTGCAAGCCACAAACAATTCTAAGCCTGTGAAAGTTT
This sequence comes from Leopardus geoffroyi, assembly GCF_018350155.1. Lineage (NCBI taxonomy): Eukaryota > Metazoa > Chordata > Mammalia > Carnivora > Felidae > Leopardus > Leopardus geoffroyi. Next base: position 70,211,899 of record NC_059328.1, read on the forward strand.
CTTATGATTCTTCCATATTCCTTTGAAACATATCAATGATAAGTTCTCTGTAATAGTTTTCCTCCAACATGACTTCTTAGATGCAAACTTAAATTTTGCAACTTATTTGAAAGATTAACTTTTATTGTTCTTGATGCGAAAAACAACACTCATCCTCTAGGACTTTTATAAAGGTTACTGTGTAAGGTGGACCCTATGTGTTTCCTACTCAAGATCCAGTCTGCCCTTCCTTCTATCAGAATCTGTTCGTGGCAGTGTGTTCTTAAAAATATGTGCAAGGGGCTCCTGGGTGGCTCAGTCAGTTGAGCATCTGACTCTTGGTTTCAGCTCAGGTCATGCTCTCAAGCTTTGTGAGATTGAACCCCATGTCAGGCTCTGGGCTGACAGAGTGGAGCCTGCTTAGGATTCTCTCTCTCTCTCTCTCTCTCTCTCTCTCTCTCTCTCTCTCCCCCCCTGGCTTGAACTCTCTCTCAAAACAAATTATAAAATAAACTTTAAGGGGCACCTGGGTGGCTCAGTCTTTTGAGTGTCTGACTTTGGCTCAGGTCATGATCTCATGATTTGTGAGATCAAGCCCTGCTTCAGGCTTACTTCTGTCATTGCAGAGCCTGCTTCGGATCCTCTGTCCCCCTTCTCTCTAAGTTTTAAAAGAATAAAAATAAACTTTAAAACAATATGTTTAAAAATATGTGCATGCATGTGCACATGCCTACATACCTGGAACTCAACTTTTCAGCCTCCTTTGCAGCAAGGGGACTGACAAGTATGTCATATCTGGCACAGTGCTGGCCAATGAGATACAAGCAGAAGATTAGACCTTTACAAGAAAGATACTTAAAATATTTTCAGAAGAGGGCAGTTCTGACCTGCACGTTGTACTTCCCCTTACTCTTCCCTCTATTCTTGCCTGGAAAGGAAATATGATGCTGAAAGTGAAACAGCTATCTTTTGATTCTAAGGTAGCTGTATAAAGCCACATATTTGGGAGAGTTAAGTGGAAAGTTTATAGCAGCCTGGGTTGCTAATACCATCATGAAGCCACTATAGAGACTTGGACTATCTCCTAACTTCATGCTGAGAAAAACAAACCTCCATATGTTTAAGTCATTGTTAAGTTTTGTGGCTTAAGTTTTTTTAAGTTTCATGGCTGCGTGTAGCCAAATGCAGAATTACTATGTTTTACACAAAATAGATACAAAGATAAATGGTAATTTAATGTCTCCATCATCATTTCTATTACTGGTGTGCCTTCAGGAAGCTGGAATTGTTTATATAAAAGGTGCATGAAGGTTGGAAAATACTAAGTTCAGCTATTCCACAGTTAAGCTATCAAAGAATTTGAAGAGTTATGGAATATAAAGTAGTTCTCATTCTTTCTATAACGTATCCAGTAGCTGTTTACTTCCAGAATCATTATGTTACGTTGCAGTGCCAAAATCTCTGGAGTTCTAAGGCTGCACAATTAAGTATCATTTATTTGTTGACCTAGTATCTTGCCAGCAGAAGAAAACAAGAGAGATTCTGCTCTTGTTTTCCTTGTTTTTCTTTCTACCAGTGACAGTGGCATCTGGCATTGCTCCTATATTCCAAATAATTAAGAAGAAACGCTTTCGCAGATCTAAGCATTTGGAAATTCTCTTAGGGATTTGACAAGAGCAAGTAGATTGATCTGGCCTGCAGCAATAAGAAATGAGGGGTTGTTTGTGGACTCCACTGGCACAGGACAGGTCTGAGAGGATGCTTCTGTGGATGTAGAACTCTTCTACAAAAATAAATGTCAAAGGCCCGTGCCAGTCTGCCGCATCTTCTACTGGAAACTCCCCAAAAGAATCTTTAGTCATCAACTAGGCAGAAACACCAAGAATAAACAGTTGCTATATATTAATTGCCAAGCTCACAGTATCGAAATAATAATTAGTAGTTGCTTTTTATGAAGCAGCCATGTGCCGAGTGCCTAGCATCATGCTATAGAGTATATATACGTTACCTTTAATCTTTATAGTTCTACATAATATGACCGATAGTTTTGAAAGTATATAGAGTTAGTTGAAATTATGACATACATAGGAGAAATTCAAGTGCATTTTGTAATGTCTTCTATATTGTATGGAGCTAGATAACTATGTAATCAAATTGTTCTTATATACTACTTTCATTGACTTATTGATGAGTGTATGTAGATGCTTTGTCACAGGGACACTTGTTTTTACAGGCTGCTCAACTATGTCTATAGCAATTTTGGACACTGTGGGCATTTTTTTTCCGGGGGGGAGCAGGCGGGGGGGGGGGTTTCCAGGTTTCATCAGGATGATATATATGCGATACACTCAATATGATCAGATATAGTGTGAAGCTTTCACCCAGGGGTGTAATACCGCTCTAGGTTTGTGCCTATAAATACAAGAAATCTGATAAATACTATTTTACATAAGTCCTATAAAATATATGTACAGAGAATATACTTGCATGTGCTTGAGGTGTGTTTCTACTAGGAGAGGAACTCCATTTTGACTAGCTATCTACAAAAAGTTAATTCCAACCCCCTACCCCACAATTTTTCATGTCTGATGTTCAGAAGAATTTCTCAAAGACTAGCTTCTAGCTCCATATATTTTAAATTTTATTTCTCCCAAAATATTATATTTTATTGCCGAGCTCTATAGTTCATGTCCATATTACAACATGATCTTCCCCCAGTACCTTTATATCATGATTTGGATAAGTCAGCGTAGTGGACTGTAGGAATATTCCTGGAAGGCATTCAAACTCAGATTAACAATAAATTAATTATATTGGAAGTGACTAAAAATATCAAATAGTACCTCCAACTCAACTTTCCCTTAGCAAAATGCAAAAAGAAAAGAAACAGAGACAGGGAAGAAGGAAGGGAGGGAAGAAGAAAAAAACCTGTTGCCACTTAATCCTACCCAACATGAAGGCAAGTGTGATAGATGGCAGGGCAGAGTGGAAAGACATGGTGGGTTTTCACAATTGTGGTTAAAATGTTTCACTTTTACAAAGTTTACAGCAACCTGTGACCAGGTAAATACATTGCTAGGCTTCTCCCAGGGACCTTGAAAGAAACCAGTGCAAGTGAAGGGATCTGAAGCTTAGGCTTCTTTATAGCAAATGTGCTTCAACCCCCAAAGTGCCTACATGTTAATAAGAGCGAATTGGGGAGCTGCCATATTTATCTCACCATGAAAATGATCCTTCCAGCCAAGCCTCCACAGTTGCACTCACCAGGTAAAATGAAGGATGCTTACTTCTGAGGCTGAACATCAGAATACATATCCAAGACATAATAATGACAAGTCTGTAGAGAGAACCCAGGAAAAGAGTTTATAATGCTGCACATAAAAAGACCTGTTTTAATTCCAGAACATTTTGTGGTTAGGGAAGGGGAGCAGGAGGGAACAAGGAATTACAATTTATGACTCTCTAACAAATAACAAATGCCAGTGACAACAGTTACCATTTATTGAGCACTTCCCCTGTGTCGGTACTGTCACCTCATTCAATTCATGAAACAACCCTTTGAAGTAAGTGCTTTATTATGTACACTTTTAAAAGTAAGATTTATTAAAGTATAATTTATTTACCCTCTTAGTAAATGAAGCCTTGAAATCAGGTAGTATGAGTCCACTAACTTAGTACTTTTAAAAAATTATTTGGCTAGTCTTGGCCCTTGGCTTTTCCACATAAAGTTTAAAATCAGCTTGATTAGTTCCACTGAAGAGTCTTGAGATTTTCATTGGGATAGCATGGAGTCTGATAGGTGAATTGGGAGGAATTGATATTTTAAAAATATTGAGTCTTCTGAACCGTGAACACAGGATATGTCTCCATTTATTTGGGTCTTTTTAAATTTCTCTAACATTTTGTCATCCTTAGCTTACAGATCTTGCAGATATATTTTTAGATGTATCCTAAGTATTTCATGTTTTTGAAGGATGGGATGTGAGGAGGTCACCTGTCCTTTTATTGGTAGCTTATGACTTTTACTTCATTTGAGAGAAATGTAAAGATGCACCATTGAGGGGAGTTCACTTAGTTGTCCTCTTCCCTGAATATTTCTTGTGAGCACCAGTGGGAGCCTGCAAAGAACACATTTGAGAAACTACAGACTTCACCTGTATCTTTGACTCCTGGTGTCATCCTAACTCATACTTAGCCTTTCTCCTTACCTGCTGAAACTGGCAGTCACCTCTTTCTTCCATGCTCTTCCAAAGGGGCAACAGTATTTGCTTCATCTCTCTTTGGAGATTTCCCTGCCTTTAGAAGTCAATTCATGTGATTAGAAGTCTTATCTCTCCAGTGTTTTTAAGAATAACGGCTTCTGGGGCACCTGTATGGTTCAGTCAGTTGTGTAACCCACTCTTGGACTCTTGATGTCAGCTCAGGTCATGATCCAGGGATCGATGGATCAAGTCCCACCCTGGGCTTTGTGCTGAATGTAGAGCCTGCTTGGGATTCTCTGTCTCTGTCTCTCTCTTCCTCTCACTCTCTCTCTCTCTCTCTCTCTCTGTCTCCTTCTGCCCCTCTCCCCCACCACCTCTCTGTCTTTAAAATAAAATTGAGGGGGGTTGGGAAAGAATGGCTTCATTGATTTTTTTTTCTTAATGTTATGATAGAGTGACATTCTTTTGTAGAAAGCTACATTGGAAACAAAAAAGTAGCCAACCAGGACCACTTTATACGAGAAAACTGAGACTTTCAGAAGCCAAGTAACTTGTTCTTGATCATAGATCTATTACATATCATGGCCAAAACTCAAAATCAAGTTTCTGAAACAATAGTCAGTTGTGTTAAATATCACACTAAAATGCATCCTGGAAGATCTTTTAACCAAAAGACCATATTCTATCTGTCTACACGATTCTAATCAGACTCATATATTTTGCTTTTTATTTCAGTGGAGCACTGGAAGCAATGCTACAATTATCTGATGAGTTATTAAGGGTCCTACCCCCAAGTGAGTCTAGAGTGCAAGATTTTTTATAACTAATTGTACCTAGAAAAATTCTACCCTTCTCAGAGGCCTGAGCCATTTTAGAAAGTAAATGCTTAGCACTTCTGCCATTATTAAATAGGGTTGGATAATTCTAAAAATGTACATATTACTGTCTGCCTTTTACTTATGTATTCATTTATTGTATTTACAGTACAATTAACATACTGTGTTGTGTTAGTTTCAGATGTACAATATAGTGATTCAACAGTTCTGTAAATTACTCAGAGTCCATCACAATAAGTGCTCTTACTCCCCTTCATCTGTTTCACCCATGCCCCTACCTGCATCCCCTCTGGTAACCATCAGTTTGTTCTCTATAGTTAGGAGTCTGCATTTTGTTTGTCTCTTTTTCCATTGTTCATTTGTTTTGTTTCTTAAATTCCACATATGAGTTAAATCATATGGCATTTGTCTTTCTCTGACTTTTTTCATTTAGCATTATACCTTCTCAATCCATGTTGTTGCAAACAGCAAGATTTTGTTCTTTCTTATAGCTGAGTAACCTTCCACTGTATCTGTACACCACCTCTTTTTTTTAAATTTTTTTTTAACGTTTATTTATTTTTGAGACAGAGAGAGACAGAGCATGAATGGGGGAGGGTCACAGAGAGAGGGAGACACAGAATCTGAAACAGGCTCCAGGCTCTGAGCTGTCAGCACAGAGCCCGACGCGGGGCTCGAACCCACGGACCGTGAGATCATGACCTGAGCCGAAGTCGGCCGCTTAACCGACCGAGCCACCCAGGCGCCCCAATATACCACCTCTTTTTTATCTATTTGTCTATCAATGGATACTTGGGTTGCTTCCATACTTTGGTTATTTCAAATAATGCTGTAGTAAACACAGGGGTACATATATCTTTTTGAATTAGTGTTTTTATTTTCTTTGGGTAAATACCCAGTAGTGGAATTACTGGGTCATATAATGCTATTTTTAAGTTTTTGAGGAACTTCCATCCTGTTTTCCACAGTGGCTGCACCACTTGGCATTCATACCAAAAGTGCAGGAAGGTTCCTTTTCCTCTAAATTCTCTCTGATATTTGTGGTTTCTTGCATTTTTTATTTTAACCATTCTGACAGGTGTGAGGTGATATCTCATTGTGGTTGTGACTTCATTTCAATGATTATAAGTTATATTAATCACTTTTCATATCTTCTGCTCAGTTTTAATCAGATTATTTGTTTGTGTGGTGTTCAGTTGTGTAAGTTCTTTATATATTTTGCACGCTAACCTCTTATTGGATATGTCATTTGCAAATATCTTCTCCCATTCAGTAGGTTGTCTTTTTATTTTGTTGACTGCTTCTTTTGCAGTGCAGTAACTTTTTATTTTGATGTAGTCCCAATAGTTATTTTTGCTTTTGTTTCCCTGGCCTTAAGAGACATATCTAGAAAAATGTTGGCTACAACTGATGTCAAAGAAATTACTCCTTGTTCTCTTCTAGGATTTGTATGGTTTCAGGTCTCACATTTAGGTGTTTAACCCATTTTTGGTTTATTTTTGTGTATGGTGTAAGAAAGTGGTCCAGTTTCATTCTTTTGCATGTAGCTCTCCAGTTTTCTCAGTGCCCATTTGTTGAGGAGACTCTCTTTTTACCATTGCATGCTCTTGCCTCCTGTGTCAAAGATTAATTGACCATATAATTGTGAGTTTTTTTCTGGGCTTTCTATTGTGTTCTATTGATCTATATATCTATTTTTCTGCCAGTACCATGCTGTTTTGATTACTACAGCTTTGTAGTATATCTTGAAATCTGGGATTGTGATTCCAGTTTTATTCTTCTTTTTCAAGATTGCTTTGGCTAATGGGGTCTTTTGTGGTTCCATATGAATTTAAGGATTATGTATTCTAGTTCTATGAAAAATGCTGTTGGTATTTTGATAAGAATCACATTAAATCTGTAGATTGCTTTGGGTAGTATGGGCATTTTTAACAATATTTGTTCTCCCAATCCATGAGCATGGAATACCTTTCCATTTGTGTCATCTTCAATTTCTTCCATCAGTGTTTTATGATTATCAGATTATAGGTCTTTAACCTTCTTGGTTAGTTTATTCCTAGGTATTTATTATTTTTGGTGCAACTGTAAATGGGATTATTTTCTTAATATTTCTTTCTCCTACTTTATTATTAGTGTATAGGAATGAAAGAGATTTCTGTACATTTATTTTGTATCCTGCAACTTTATGGAATTAATTTATGAGTTCTAGTAGTTTTTTTTGGTGGATTCTTTAGGGTTTTCTATACATAGTATCATATCATCTGCAAATAGAGTTTTACTTCTTCCTTACTAATTTAAATCCTTCCTATGTCTTTATGTTGTCTAATTTCTGTGGCTAGTACTTCCAGTACCATGTTGAATAAAAGTGTTGAGAGTGGCTATCCTTGTCTTGTTCCTGACCTTAGGGAAAAGCTCTTGGGTTTTCACAACTGAATATAATGTTAATTATCGGTTTTTAATGTATGATCTTTATTATGTTGAAGTATGTTCCCTCTAAACCTACTTTGTTGAGGGTTTCATCGTGAGTAGATGTTATACTTTGTCACATGGTTTTCCTGCATCTATTGAAATGATCATATGGTGTTTATCCTTTCCCTTATTAATGTGTTATATCACATTGATTGATTTGTGAATATTGAATCATCCTTGCATCCCAGGAATAAATCCCACTTGATAATGGTGAATAACATTTTTAATGTATTGTTGGGTTTGGTTTGCTAATATTTTGTTGAGGATTTTTGCGTCTATGTTAATCAGTTATTGGACTGTAGTTCTCTTATTTTGTAGTGTTGTTATCTGATTTTGGTATCAGGGTAATGCTGGCCTCATAGAATGAATTTAGAAGATTTCATTCCTTTTCTATTTGTTGGAATAGTTTGAGAAGAAGAGACTTTAACTCTTCTTTAAGTGTTTGGTGGAATTTGCCTTTGAAGCAGTCTGGTCCTGGACTTTGGTTTGTTGGGAATTTTTTGATTACTGCTTCAATTTCATTGCTGATAACCATCTGTTCAAACTTTCCATTTCTTCTTGCTTCAGTTTTGGGAGGTCATATGTTTCTAGGAATTTATCCATTTCTTCTAGGCATATATATCCATTTCTTTGCAGGCATATAATTCTCATAACATTCTCTTATAATCCTTTGTATTTCTGTGTTGTTAGTTGTTATTTCTCCTCTTTCATTTCTGATCTTGTTTGAGTCTTCTTTCTTTTTTTCTATGAGTCTAGATAAAGGTTTGTCAATTCTGTTGATCTTTTCAAAGATGTAGCTCCTGGTTTCATTGATCTACTCTATTCTTGTTTGCATTTTGTTTATTTCTGCTGGAATCTTTATTATTTCTCTCTTTCTACTGGTTTTGGTTTTTTTGTTCCTTTAGGTGTAAGGTTAGGTTGTTTGATATTTTTCTTACTTCTTGAGGTAGACATGTATTTCTAAATTTCTCTTTTAGAACAGACTTTGCTGCATCCCAAAGGTTCTGGACCATTGTGTTTTCATTTTTATTTGCCTCCATGTAGTTTTTTTGTTTGTTTGTTGTCTCCATGTAGTTTTTTTTTTCCATGTTTGATTCCTTGGTTAATCCATTCATTATTTAGTAACAGATTGTTTAACCTTCATGTATTGGTGTTCTTTCCAGATTTTTTTCTGGTGGTTGATTTCTAGTCTCTTAACATTGTGATTAAAGATACATTGTATGACTTCAGTCTTTTCAAATTTGTTGAGACTTGTATTGTGGTCTAATGGATATATCCTGGAAAACGTTCCATGTGTACTTCAAAAGAATATGTATTCCACTGTTTTAGGATGGAATGTTCTGAATATATATGTGTTCGATCCATCTGGTCCAGTGTGTATTCAAAGCCACAAGGTTTTTTTGTTGATTTTCTGTTTGAATGACCTATCTATTGCTGTAAGTGCAGGGTTAAAGTTCTCTACTATTATTGTATTACTGTTGACTACTTCTCTTATGTTTGGTATGAGCTGCTTTATGTGTTTGGGTGTTGTCATGTTGGGTGCATAAATATTACAATTTTTGTTTATTTTCGTGTTGGATTATTCCCTTTATGATTATATAATATCCTTCTTTGTCTCTTGTTGCAGTCTTTGTTTTAAACTCTATTTTGTCCATAAAAAATAATAAAAATAAGTAAAATTAATTTTTAAAAAAAGTCTATTTTGTCCAGAGTAAGTATTGTTACCCTGGCTTTCTTTTCACTTTTGTTTGTATGATATATGCTTTTTCATTCCTTCACTTTCAGTCTGCATGTGTCTTTAGGTCTGAAATGAGTGTCTTGTAGACAGCATATAGATGGGTCTTATTTTTTATGCCTTCTACCACCCTATGTGTTTTGATTGGAGTATTTGGGCCATTTACATTCAAAGTAATTATTGATAAATATGTACTTATTGCCATTTCGTTACTTGTTTTATGGTTGTTTTTGTAGTTCTCTGTTCCTTTTTTTCTCTTGCCCTCTTCTCTCTTGGTTTGTTGGCTTTCTTTAGTGACATACTTGGGTTCCTTTCCATTTATTTTTTGGCATATTTATTACCAGTTTTTGATATGTGATTACCATTACGTTTATACATAACATCATAAGCATATAGCAGTCTATGTTAAGCTGATGGTCCACTTAAGTTTGAACCCATTCTAGAAGCACTAAATTTTTACTCCTCTCCCCACCCCACATTTTAGGTATATGGTATCATACATCACATTCTTTTATTTTGTGAATCCCTTGACTGACTTTTATACATATACTTAATTTCACTGCTTTTGTGCTTCCCATTTTTCTTACTTCTACTTAAGTTCTTTCCTTCCCCACACAAAATGTCTCCTTTTTAAACATTTCTGGTAAGGCTGGTTTAATGGTGATGAATTTCTTTAGGTTTTGTTTGTCTGGGAAACTCTTTATCTCTCCTTCTATTCTGAATGATAGCTTTGCTGCATAGAGTATTCTTAGTTGCAGATTTCTTTCTTTCACTACTTTGAATATATCATGCCACTCCCTTCTGGCCTGAAAAGTTTCTGCTGAAAAATAAGTTGATAGCCTTATGAGATTTCTCTTGTATGTATCTATTTTCTCTTGGCTGCTTTTAAAATTCTCTCTTCATCACTACTTTTTGCCATTTTAATTACTATGTGTCTTATTGTGGACCTCCTTGGGTTGATTTTGTTGGGGGCTCTCTGTGCATCTCCTGGATCTGGATTTCTGTCCTTCCCCAAATTCAGGAAATAATCAGCTATTATTTCTTTAAATATATTTGCTTCCCCCTCTCTTTTCTCTCTCTTCTCCTTCTGGGATCCTTATAATGTGAATGTTATTATGCTTGATGGTGTCACTGAGTTCTCTATGTCCATTTTCATTTTTATTATTTTTAGTCTGTCCCTTATTCAGCTTGATTGCTTTCTGTTACTTTGTCCTTCAGGTCACTGATCTGTTCTGCTTCCTTTAATCTATTTATTCCCTCTGGTGTATTTTTAATTTCAATTATTGAGTTCTTCATCTCTGATTGGTTCTTTTTATGTTTTCTATTTCTTTGTTGAGAATCTCAATATATCCTCCATTTTTCTTTCCTCAAGTCCAGTATTTATGATGATTACATTAAATTCTCTGTCAGGCACATTACTTATCTCTATTTTGCTTAGCTCTCTTGCTGTGATTTTGTCTTGTTCTTTCATTTGGTACATATTCCTCTGCCTCCTCATTTTGTCTAACTCTCTGTGTCTGTTTCTGTGTGTTAGGAAGGTCAGCTCTGTCTCCTGCTCTTGAGAGTAATGTCCATATAAAAAAGAGGTCTGTAGTGCCTTGCAGTGCAATATTCCTTGTTCACCGAAACCTGGCACTTCAGAGGTGTCTCCTGTGTGTGTTGGGTATGCCCTGCTATTGTGGATGAGTCACGTTTGCCTTTAGTCCATTTGTCTGCAATGGCTCTTTTTGCCTGTTGTGGGCAAGGCTAGTCCCTATGTTGTTAGTGGACCAGTCTGGGGCTTGAATTGGGTCAGATAAGGAGTTTGCCAGAGTTCTGTCCCTAGAACTGCAAGATGCTTTCCTTGTGTTGGCACCTGAAAAGCTTTCATAGATGGGCAGGGCCTGTAGTCAGACCATGTGTATGCCCCCAGCCCATTGCTGGAGTCACAGTCAGATTGATGTGTGTGGTTATCATCCTCTCTTCTGAGGGCAGGAGTCACTTTGGGGTGGTGCTGACCCCTGTCAGGGCTGCTTGCATACTTCCATGCTTGTGGGGCAGCTTTGGATAGACTCCTACCAAGGGTGTGTTGGAGCGGGTGAGTCCACAGGAGAATGCAGGGGCAGGACACACAGTGTTAGCAAGTTTTACACAGTCTGCTGTGAGAGGAGGCCAAGTTGGAGGGAATGGATCCACAGAAATATGTGGGAACAGGGTGGATTGTTAGCAAGCTAGGTGGAGAGTATTTCATGCTGCATTAATTCCCACAGGTGTCCTGAATTTAAGATGGGGGTCCTGGGAGGGAAATGGCACCTACCAGTTCCCTTGTTCTTGGAGAAGTATGTAAAAGATTCCTGCCCCTCCAGCATAGGCCCTGAGATTAGCAAACAAATCTTCCTCCAGTACACCCTGAGCATCTTTCAAACTCCTGCTTCCGTGGGGCTGGTTTTTTTGTGCTATCTCTTCAAGTTTCTCATCATTCTCCAGCTCTCCTGGAGCTGAGCACACTGATATTTAAAGCTCCATCTGTTAAGCCCCACTGATTGTAATAAATTAGGAAATTACCCCCCACCCCCCAGTGCTCAAAGCCAAATGTTATGGGAGATTTGTCTTCCTAGTGTGAGTCTCCATGCCTAGGGTGCCTGATGTGGAGTCTACTTCTTTTCCCTCTCTGTGCCCACAGTGTCCATCCACATTCCCACAGACCCATTTGGCTACTGACCCCATCTCTGCCCTTCCTACTCTCTTTGATGTGGCCTCTTCTCTATATTTGCCTGTGGAGAGTCTATTCTAACAGTCTTTGAAACATTTTCTGAGTTATTTACACTAATGTGGGTGTTATCTAGTTGTTTCCATGGAACCAGGTAAGGCTAGCATCCTCCTACTCCATCATTTTCCCCACACCTATTGGGTCTCTTTTAGAAATGTTTGAGCAAACCAGTGGAAACATCATGTGATACAAAATCTTACTTGAAAGAAAGGGGCAGCTTCTGGGCAAAAGGATTCTGCATCAACCTAGGAAAGGTGATAGAGAGGCAACTTACATTGGGTTGCTTATTCACATGTTACTTAGAATGAACCAGTGTTGGTACCAGAGAAAGTATCAAATTCAAAGACAGAAGCAAAGATAGAAACTAGAATACATACAAAGAAGGTCAGGAAAGAGCATAGAATTGGGCTTTTGAAAAAGGTGGAAAAGTAATTTGAAAGAGGACTATAAATGTCAAATATATACTTGAGTTTCCTTGTAGTCACCTGTAGAAGCCATTCTGGTAGTTTAGGAACCTGTGAAAATCTGACATGCAGCCAGATGGCCCTCATATCTTGGCTAGACATCTATTTGTATAGTATATTTTACCTCATAAACCACTTACTCATATTATCTTATGTGAAATTCATGGCAATCTTATGTAATGGGAAGGGAAGGGAATGCTAGTTCCATTTTACAGATGGAAAACCCTAACACAGAATGTTCAGAATATATTAAATTTTCCAATCATACCTGCATTCATAGATCATGATACAGACAGCTATGCTATCCTTTTTTCATTTGAACATACATATGTTTGTGTGTATAATTACTTCCTAGATATATACAGTTTCATATACTCTCTGAATGTTGCTAAGATATTTATAAATGTCATGACTTAGAAGAATCACAAGAAAACCATTAATGAATCATTGCATTTCATAAATGACAATATGATAAAAGGGAAGAAATTCAAAAGGAATGAATCCTCTCCAAAGTTCAAGCAACAGATTTTCGTATGATGTTGTGAAGAGCAAAAGGTGCTATGGCTCTTAGAGGCACAAATCAAAACTTTGCCACCAACATTTAGCAACCATTTTGAGATTTTACCAAGGTAAAAAGTACCTGCAAACCCATTACTTGGAAGATGGATAGGATTAGATAAAAGAGGAAAGACCTGCATGTGATAAGGGGAAGGCACTAGTGAATATTTGGAACATTCTTTAATTCTAGGAGCATTTGCCTGTATTGCCATTAAACGGCATTTATATGTTTATGAGTCTTTGCCCTAGTAAATTGTGATTTTCTTTTTTTTAATGGTTTTTTTACTTATTTTTTTATTTAAATATATTAAATTTATTGTCAAATTGGTTTCCATACAACACCCAGTGCTCATCCCAAAAGGTGCCCTCTTCAATACCCATCACCCACCCTCCCTTCCTTCCCACCCCCCATCAGCCCTCAGTTTGTTCTCAGTTTGTTCTCAGTTTTTTAAGAGTCTCTTCTGCTTTGGCTCTCTCCCACTCTAACCTCACTTTTTTAATTGTGATTTTCTTTAAGGCAGGGACTGGAAAAGATTGACTTTTTGTATTCTAAGTACCTAGTAGAGTGCCTAGATACAGTAAATATTCAATAATATTTGGTGAATAAGGCAATGGTGTCAGTATAAAATGTATACATATATTTAATGTGTGTACATATATATATATATATATATATATATACACACACATACTGTATATGCATATGTGCGTATATATACACACACACATAATAACATTGATAAAATTCCATATTAAATGTAATACATATTTACATGTATACACACATATATGTTTCCATACATACTATGGAATATATATATTATATAAAATACGGAATTAGATGAGTGTTGCTTTATAGGGGTATATGTGTGTGTGCTTATACACAAGTATATTTACGCATGTGTGCATCAATGTGTATGTGTGTATATGTAGATATTTTTATCTTTGAATTTTTCACATTTTTAATCTCAAATAGTCTTTAGTCAAATTGAGTTATAAAATTGAGAATAACAATAACAATGAAAAACAAACAAAATAAAACAAACAAAAAAAACTGAGAATAACTGATGTTAGTCTTGGCCCATGAAAGTCACAACCGGAAATATAAATCTGATGCATAATATATCAAACCTAATATACACAACTTTGCAACTTCCTGCTACTTTGTGTGGTCTGATCACTCCTGGAATCAGGTTACTGTAAGTTATTAGGAACTTATAAAGCTATGCATTCATGAAGCTACGGGAACTCTAGCCTAACAATTGGCTAAAAATCACTTTCTGATACAATCTGCACAGAGATTGACAGCTTTCTAGGTCTCTCTGCCTCCCTGCAGACTGCCACCACCCCTATGTGCCATCTTATATAGTCTGCAGCTTGACTGAGGTCTTATTCTGATTCACACGAGAGTGTTGAACAAGGTCTATCTGGAATAAAATGTGGATGCATTCAAGAAGATTTCATTCCCATTCATTCATTCATTTCCTCATTCTGAAACATTGAGTATCTGTACTTGACAGATACTGTATTAAGCACTAGGGCACAAAGATGAATAAAGGAAATCTCTGTCAAACCACTGCTGAAGTTTCCATGGTGACATTTTTTTGAACCCCAAGTTGTATAAGGTGTTTTCAGAGTAAGGTTGGACATGTTCTAAAAAGATGTACCATGACCTAAAACCCACGTTATTTTGTTTAATAATTGACCATCAGAAATCCAGTTTGTACCTCACACTAAAAAGCTGTGTGCAGTGAAGGAAACATCAACAAAATGAAAAAATAACCTATGAAATGGAAGAAAATATTTACAAATCGTATTTCTGACTAGGAGCTAATATACAAAATATATAAACATAAACGTAAATATAATTTATATTTATTATATAATTACATATTTTTATATATTTATATTTTATTTATACAACTCCATAGCCCGAAACAAACAAAGACTCTAATTGAAAAATAGGCAGAGGCTCTGAATGGCATTTTCCAAAAAAAGACATACAGATGGCCAAAAGGCACATGAAAAGATGCTCAACATCATTAATTATCAGGAAAATACAAATTAAATTCATAATGAGATACCATCTCACAACTGTTAGAATGGGTGTTAACAGAAAACAAGAAATAACAAGTGTTGGCAAGGATGTAGATAAAAGAGAACCCTTGTGCACTGTTGGTGGGAATGTAAATTGGTGCAGCCACTATGGAAAACAGTATGGAGGTTTCCCAAAACAATTAAAAATGAAACTGCTATATAACTTATCAATTTCACTTCTGGATATTCATCTGAAGAAAAATGAAAACACTAATTCGAAAAGATACATACACCCCCGTGTTCATTGCAACATTATTTATAATAGCCAAGACATGGAAGCAACCTAAGTGTCCATTGATGGATGAATGGATAAAGAAAATGTAGTATATATGTATCACATATATCACGTATTTATATGGCATATCTACATAATACAATATCATTCAGCCATAAAAAAGAAGGAAATATTGCTATTTGCAGTGTAACAACATAGATGGATCTTGAGAGTATTATATTAAGTAAAATAAGTCAGACAGAGAAAGACAAATACTGTATGATCTCACTTATATGTGGAATCTAAATCCCTCCCCGCCAAAAAAAAAACAACAACCCTGAACTTATAGATACAGAAAAAGAGGTAGGTAGTTGCTAGAGGCAGGGGTTTGGGGGTGGGTGAAATGGATGAAGAGGTCAAAAGATACAACCTTTCAGTTACAAAATAAATAAGTCAAGGGGATATAATATAGAGCATGGTGACTATAGTTAATAACACTGAATTGTATATGTGAAAGTTACTAAGATAGTAGATCTTAAAATTTTTCATCATGAGGAAAAAATTTAACTATGTGTGGTGATGGATGTTAACTAGACTTATTGTGGTGATCATTTCATAATATATACAAATATCAAATTATTATGCTGTACAGCTGAAACTAATATAATGTTATGTGTCAATTATATCTCAGAAATTCCACTCTAAAAAATGAACTAGAATACAAATATATGACATTTAATAGCAAAGAAATAATAAATGCATAAAATTTTTAGAAGAAATATTTCATCCTTTGAAGATCACTCAGTGAGCAGTCGCAGTTCACAGGTGATGTGAGCATGCTTCAACCATGACTATACATAACAGAATATGTACTCAGTTTGTACTAGAGTAGATTTTATTTTCCTCATGTTTAAGCTAAGACCAGAACCCCAAGGCTTAGCCTTGACATAGATATACTATAAATGAAGTGCTAATGAGATGGAAATTCTCCAGGTTGCTTTTGAGACTCACTGCATCAATGTGGACCTGCCTAAAATAATCTGAGAACTGAGAATCTTTTTAGAATGATGCCAAACTCTTGAGTCTGAAAATTTAGCTGGGAATTCCTTTCCAAAAGTCTTGTGGTTCTTTTTTTGGCACTTTGGTTTATAATCCTAGCTGGACCCCATTTGAAGTTCTAAAGCCCATAAACTAAGAATGAATGGTCAATATAAACAAGCCAACTTGAGAAAATTCAGACCTTGCTTGGCTGAATATTTCTGTTAATATACCTTGTCTATACTGGTTTAGCTTCTTCTGGCTAGAACCATTTTTCTGCCATAACTCTTTCCCATATAAGAAAATTTCCTTTTCATCATACAGGGATCTTTCTCTCCAAAGGCTGTGGTGCATTGTGCTATATTGAAATTCAATTATTTGGATATGTTTTGTGTCTGAACACTGATAAAAGTATGATAGAAACTGTGTTATCTTTAATCAAAAGTTACTTTTATTTGTAGATTCTAAGGGCAACTAAAATTTTTATTTGACAGGTTCCAATCGTTCTAGTTTGGCATACCTGCACATTTTTATTGTATCCTGGGATCAGGCATAAATCAAGTGATTTCCCACAGACGAATAAAAGTGGTGGAGTAATATAGTTCCTGGAATTTAACACTTCACGGTCAGGAGGTCACATATGCTAAGTTGCTTATTTATATGCCTCTTAAAATTTAAGTCTGTGGGCAGGAGACATGAAGAAATGTGACTTACTATATCAATGAAGAATGTATTGTTCTTTTTCTCCATGTAGATAAAATTAGCAGTGTTGGAACAGTAGATCATACAAAAATGTCATCAGGAACACAGAATTTGCCAATTTTTTAAATGTGCTTGCTTTATGATTCCCTTTTTAAAATTTTAATCCCAGTTTAAAAATTTTTTTTTCAACGTTTATTTTATTTTTGGGACAGAGAGAGACAGAGCATGAACGGGGGAGGGGCAGAGAGAGAGGGAGACACAGAATCGGAAACAGGCTCCAGGCTCTGAGCCATCAGCACAGAGCCTGACGCGGGGCTCGAACTCACGGACCGCGAGATCGTGACCTGGCTGAAGTCGGACGCTTAACCGACTGCGCCACCCAGGCGCCCCTAATCACCAGTTTTAAACAATGAGATTTATTGAACTTTTCTTTTTAATGTGGAAGAGAGAGTTACTGTGCACCAATTATTGAAATGCTTGCCGACACCTCCCAGACTAAGTTTGAAGTTAGGTTAGGATCCATTGTAGCCTGAGAGGAGGTGATACATGTCACTTCTGGGTTGAGGCAACTAGGAGCCCTCTCTCTCATTGCCAAAAGTGATGTTGGAGGCTGTATTCCAGATGGTGATTGTCAAATGGAGATGGCCATTCGACTCACATTTAACTATGATATAAGACAAGAGATGGACATTTTCACAACTTATGGCATAAAGGACTATAATGAGAACAAAGATAGGTATTAACAAAGTTTTATGGGATAATTAATTCATTTGTGCAAATATGTTGAGCTCCTAGCATGTAACTTATACTAAGCACTTCTTTCTACAGTATCTCCTTCTCACATATTTACCCATTCAAATGTCATTGTGTTCTTTAATTTTTTTTAAGTTTATTTATTTATTTTGAGAGAGAGAGACAGAGAGAGTGAGCAGGGGAGGGGCAGAGAAGGGGAGAGAGAGAGAATCCCAAGCAGGCTCCATGCTGTCATCACAGAGCCTGACATGGGGCTTGAACTCACAAACCGTGAGATCATGACCTGGGCCGAAACCAAGAATCGGTTGCTTAAATGACTGAGCCACCCAGAGACCCTCACTGTGTTCTTTAGAGCATGATATTAAGGCTCAGAAAAGTTTTGACTTGCTCAAGGCAAATCTCTGGAAAGGAAATGAGTCAGGATTTGAATCCAGACCTCTTGACTAAGCATCCAGACTTTACTTCTCTGAAGAGCACCTTAGAAGTTTGAGATGATCAAATTTCACTAAACTCAAGTCATTTTTATCTGAGGGCTCTAGTTTTTTCTCTTTAGAAACATATCTCCCTTGAAATGTACCTGGAATGCATGAGTGAAACACTGGCAAATTAATAAAGGAAATCACATCAGTACCTTAAGAAGGGCAGGCCAGGGGTCGTGCTAGAAACTACTTGGAAAAAAAGAAAATCCCTGCAGCTTTATCATAGTCCATGTGCAGTTCCTTATTGTAGCATTTAAACTCTTGAACACATGTTTGTCTCTTAGCTGCTGGCCTCACTGGCTACTAGCAATAACGAAGGAGGAAGAAAGAGGGGCTTCTCTCCCCTTCATGTTAAGAAGGCCAGCTGCATTGCCAGGATCTCCTGAAGGCAAACTGGGGAATTGAGGCTCTCTCTGTTTTTCTGTGCAGAACAATGTTGAACTTTCTGAGAACTGGCATAATGCAGTCACGTGTCTTGTTTCTGCATTCAAAATATTGTCTTTTCATAGTCCTTCAGAATATGTTAAGGAAGGCTCACTGTACATCACAAATCATGGTTTAAATTTGAAAGCATTAGATAAAAATGACCTTATACTGCATTTGTAGATGTCACTCTCAAGCCATCCCAATGTAGTTTCCATGGGAACTAATGTACATCAAAGGAGAAAGAGAAAGAAAGTGACTGTAAGACCAAATTTTCAGTCACTGCCTCTTCTTCCATTGGGAAAACCAAAATGAGCCCCACGTTAGATGCTGATGAAATTAGATTAAATCTTATTCCCCATGTGAATGTAGCTTTTTCTTAAGAATCTAATCTTTAGTACTACACACATGATTATGAAAAAACTTCCCAAAGATTCCCTCCATGTGACTTATAAGTTGTATTCAGAGCCTCAGAAGGCAAGTGTGCCTCCTTAGGAGAAGGGTCATCGTCATCCATTATTATTGTTGTTATGAAATTATTTGTCAAATTATTATTATTATATAGATTTACCATTTGTGGAGAATCCACTCTATACCAGGCACTTCAATGGAGCCATGAATAAAATTTGCAATCACTGTCACATATGAATACATATCAAGATTGTGTTCTGTCAGCATATGTGCAGTGTCTTGCAGAGACAATGAAGTGTGGGTAGCTGTTACTAATAACAACTACCAAACATCATTGTTAAAGGAACAAGTTGCAGCCATCATTCTAAAACCCAAAACCACACTTCAAGACCACCATGATCTAATTCTGTCTCACAGGGCTCATCTGGAATGTAAAATAAACTCAACACTTTACTTTTTGGGTGGTTGGAGAGAAGCAATGATGTATTATATTCCCAGTCATAATTGAGGCTAATGATATAAAATGTATTTATAGCCCATAGGGAATTAAGTAGAAAAATAGTTAAAGAGAAAAATTCTTAGCTACTAGAGCTGAAAAAATGTTGGATCATGTGATACAAAATGACAATTATAGTAAGAGCTCCAACAATAAGATTTTTTTTATACTGGAAGCTACTCTAATCCTACCAAAAAGCTAAAGAATAATGCCATCATCATCACCACCATCATGATCTTACCTTATTCAACACATTTGATTGATAAATAATTTAGGCCAGGCACTTTGCTTGGGCACAAGAGATATAGCAGTGCCAAAGGCAGATAAATCTTTTAATTTCCATGTCACAGTTTAGCCAAGAGAGAGAATGGAAAGAAACCATGGGAGTTGCATAAGTATGAGGTAGGGAGTTCAAAATTATTTTGGGGGTAGCAGTAGCTAATAGACTCAAGAATGGGCAGACACTGGAAGAGGAGAAACTAAGACTACAAACACAGTAATGTATACTTTGTTCTTTTCTTTTTAATCTTATTTTTTATTTTTTAAAATTTACATCCAAATTAGCATATAGTGCAACAATGATTTCAGGAGTAGATTCCTTAGTGCCCCTTATCCATTTAGCCCATCCCCCCTCCCACAACCCCTCCTGTAACCCTCAGTTTGTTCTCTATATTTATGAATCTTTTCTGTTTTGTCCCCCTCCCTGTTTTTATATTATTTTTGTTTCCCTTCCCTTATGTTCATCTGTTTTGTCTCTTAAAGTCCTCCTATGAGTGAAGTCATATGATTTTCGTCTTTCTCTAATTTCACTTAGCATAATACCCTCCAGTTCCATCCACGTAGTTGCGAATGGCAAGATTTCATTCTTTTTGATTGCCGAGTAATACTCCATTGTATATATATATACCACATCTTCTTTATCCATTCATCCATCGAGGGACATTTGGGCTCTTTCCATACTTTGGCTATTGTTGATAGTGCTGCTATAAACATTGGGGTGCATGTGTCCCTTCGAAACAGCACACCTGTATCCCATGGATAAATGCCTAGTAGTGCAATTGCTGGGTCGTAGGGTAGTTCTATTTTTAGTTTTTGAGGAAGCTCCATACTGTTTTCCAGAGTGGCTGCACCAGCTTGCATTCCCACAAACAATGCAAGAGATCCTCTTTCTCCGCATCCTCGCCAACATCTGTTGTTGCCTGAGTTGTCAATGTGAGCCATTCTGACAGGTGTCAGGTGGTATCTCATTTTGGTTTTGATTTGTATTTCCCTGATGATGAGTGATGTTGAGCATTTTTTCATTTGTCTGTTGGCCATCTGGATGTCTTCTTTGGAGAAGTGTCTGTTCATGTCTTTTGCCCATTTCTTCACTGGATTATTTGTTTTTGGGGTGTTGAGTTTGATAAGTTCTTTGTAGATTTTGGATACTAATCCTTTATCTGATATGTCATTTGCAAATATCTTCTCCCATTCTGTAGGTTGCCTTTTAGTTTTGCTGATTGTTTCCCTCGCTGTGCAGAAGGTTTTTATTTTGATGAGGTCCCAGGAGTTCATTTCTGCTTTTGTTTCTCTTGCCTCCAGAGACGTGTTGAGTAAGAAGATGCTGTGGCCAAGATCAAAGAGGTTTTTGCCTGCTTTCTCCTTGAGGATTTTGATGGCTTCCTGTCTTACATTTGGGTCTTTCATCCACTTTTGAGTTTATTTTTGTGTATGGCGTAATAAAGTGGTCCAGGTTCATTCTTCTGCATGTCGCTGTCCAGTTTTCCCAGCATCACTTGCTGAAGAGACTGTCTTTATTCCATTGGATATTCTTTCCTGCTTTGTCAAAGATTAGTTGGCTATACGTTTGTGGGTCCATTTCTGGGTTCTCTATTCTGTTCCATTGATCTGAGTGTCTGTTCTTGTGCCAGTACCATACTGTCTTGACGGTTATAGCTTTGTAGTATAGCTTGACGTCTGGGATTGTGATGCCTCCTGCTTTGGTTTTCTTTTTCAAGATTGCTTTGGCTATTTGGGGTCTTTTCTGTTTCCATACAAATTTTAGGATTATTTTTTCTAGCTCTGTGAAGAATTCTGGTGTTATTTTGATAGGGATTGCATTGAATATGTAGATTGCTTTGGGTAGTATCGACATTTTAACAATATTCTTAAGTGAAAACTGGGAAAATGACCCAAAGGTTTTCTGCAAAGAAGTGATCCAATAGAAACTGCCATAGAGTAGAGAATATTATGAAACACAGTAAGAACCAATAAATAATATGAAGCAGAATATTGAAAGAGGATTTAGGAGAAAAACATTTCCCATGGCCACAAAGGGCCATGGTTTTTCCAATTTAACTATGCTGACATGCAAGCTAAAAGGGTCACATTAAATATACCCTATAGATATTGTATATCTTTGCACATATTTACATATACCTACATATACTTTATAGAGTATAGGGCTGATTTTTAAGCAATACTTTTTGTTGTGATTATAAAGTTCTAAATTTAAAAATTAAAAGAAATAAAATTCCTTCATCTATATAGATATAACATTATAATTTGTGTTGGGGGAGAGAGGAGGTGACATACCATCACAGAGGACTTTGGATTCAATTCATGCTTCTCCTACCTGCTGTTAGGTTACTTTAGGTAAGTTAATTAACTTTTCAGGGCCACAGATTCTTCATCTTTAGAATGAAGGTGATAATTACACTTATGTCACAGATTCATTTTAAAGATTAGATATAATATTTGTAACACATATGAAGTGAGGAGGTCTGTAATATGTCGGGGGGAATATTTCCCTTCCTTTTTCTCTTACTTCTGTGTGAAAAATCTCCCTTAGCCTCTCTTCACTCTCACTCAAATGTTGAAAAAGTGGTGGGGAAGAACACAAGGGGGCAGAGGAAGTGATATTGTCTGACTAGGGCATTTGGAAGGAATTTGGCATACATGGCTCTCTTCTTTTGGCACTCAATGTCTGCAGAGAGCTCCATATTCTCAGCTGTGTCTGAGACTGGGTGGAAAGCATCAATTCTGGGCTGGAGTATGGGGAGGCCCTTTATTGCCAAACATCTAAGCTATGTTCTCCAATAAGCTTATCAGAAATAAGGCTTGAAGTTTAACTTTCATCTGCCTGATGACTATATCTGCCTTTGGTTCTGATCTCTGGTGGGAAAAGAGGGTCATTTACTAAACCTGAGCCACACATTATATAATCCTCGTTCCACAAGTGATGACTAATAAGAATAACAGTAAGAATAGTTATAAAGATGATAGCCTAAGAAAATTAACTATTTAATTTGTATCAGTCATGGCTCTAAGGATTTTGTATATTTTATCTTCACAACTCTATAAATTAGGAACTCATTGTCATTTAACAGCTGAAAAAATTGAAGGTTAGGGAGGTTACGTAAAGGACTCATAAGCAATACCTTCTAATTGAAGCAAGTTGGTTTCAAAACCTGCCTCCCTATCTACTATACTAAAAATATCTGAATGAGATATTTATATTGACAAATTACTGTCAATTTTTCTGGAACTCAAAAAGAGCACAAGAATAAAAAAAAAAGATTTGCAACATTAATTACCAAATAGTTTATTCCTCTCTGAAAATGTTTACTCAGCATCGTTTATTTATAGGTAATAGGTACCAGGCAGTGGGAAATTCAGGGTGAATAAGATAATGGAACAATGTGACAAATCCTTTAGTAGAAGCATAACAAAGGGTTATAAATAAACCTAGAATGCATTGATTAATTTAAGAAGGGAATAGGACTTGGGTGAGCAAAAGCTAGAAAATATATAAGGGCTCGAATGTTTCAACATAGTGGTAAGCCCATGGGGTCTATGATAGAGAGAATGAAAGAATATGCCTGAAAGAAACATGGAATCTCACATGAGAAGGTCCTGAAATGCAATTCTGAAGGTTTTATTTGAAAGAAGTAGAGAGTGAACAGATTTTTTTTCAAGTGTGAATAATGTAATACATGTTTTAGAAAGCTAATTATGTACAAGGAGATTGGAATAGAAGAAGGAAACACTGGTGACAGGGAGATCCATTAGGGCATTGATTATTATGAGTTGAATTATGCCCCCCCCAAAGATGTGTTTAAATTCTAACCTCCAGTACCTGTGAATATAACCTTATTTGGAAATAGAGTATTTGCAGATGTAATTAAATTAAGATGGGGTCATTAGAGTGGGCCCTGATCCAATATGACTGTTGTCCTCATAAGAAACAAACAAAATTGAGACACAGGGATGCCAGGTGACCACCGAGGCAGAGAATAAAGTTATACAGCTGCAAGCCAAGGAAAGCCAAGGATTGTCACCAACACCAGAAGCTAAGAAAAAGGTTTGGGGTTCCTGGGTGGCTCAGTGGGTTGAGCATCCAACTTCAGCTCAGGTCATGATCTCACAGTTTTTGACTTCAAGCCCTACATCAGGCTGGGGCTCACTGCTGTCGGCCTGGAGCCAGCTTTGGATCCACTGTCTCCCTCTTTCTTTTCTGCCCCTCCCCCACTTGTACTCAATAATAAATTAAAAAAAATTTTTTTTTAATTTTAATAAAGGAAAAGGCTTGGAATAGATTCTTCCCTAGAGCCTTTAGCAAAAACATGGCCCTGACAACTCTGTGATTTCTGACTTCTAACCTCCAAAACTATGAGAGGATAAATTTCTGTTGTTTTAAGCACCTAGCTTGTGGTAATATTTTCACAGTAGCTTGAGGAAACTAATACAAGTATTAGAATACTTGAGTCAAGAAATAGTGAGGATTTAAATTAAGGTGGAGGTAATAAATGTTGAAAGGAAGGGGTGTATGGTGGGCTAAGGTTGTTAGGCCTGCTGCAGGACTGAAGAAGCAGGGAGAAGTAGGCACTGAATCGTGGAGGCACAGGGCTCCCTTAAATGGTAATAGAGTGAGTACACCCTTGAATTTTGATGAGCCCCTTTCACAGCCCTCCAAAACTGCTTCCAGGCCCCAAAAGGGAGGGGACTGTTGGGAAGATAGGACCAGTTCCTCCACCAGCTAGTCTGATTCCAGTAGCCCTGGATGTTTGGCTAGTCTTGGAGGTGGTTTAGGAGAAGTGCGGGCCTGGGGCTGTGACCACCAAGCTAGAGCAGGAGTCTAGATATGAAGATTGGCATTGGTTTGATTTTTCTGTCTTCCCATATTTCCCCCCAAATTTAGTAGCATGTGTTAAATAATTTATAAGAAATGAGAAACCAGAAATAATATGTCTAATTTACTCATTCTAGAAATTGGGAAGTAACAGAAAGAAGAGAAATGGAAAAAGTTGCTCAAGATCAAGGCCAGTGAATCAGAGAGGAAAGGCCCAAGGCAGCAGAACAAAGCTTCAGTGAAGAGATGATTTTACTTGGAGAGCTAGCCTCTGTCCTTCTATTACTGGTCAGAGAATGGAGAAAACCCAAGCCTGAGACAATCGCTCTGCTAAGTGCCCTTGAAAAGGGTACACTGGGGTCGGCAACAAAGCCTGACCATTAAAGAGAAAAAGAAATAGGATTAGAAAAGAAAAAAGAGAATGATAGGGAAAATATTTTTTTAAGTCAAAAAAAATCAGAAGAGCACAAGTACTGCCACAAGAAAGTAAAGCAGGTAGTTAGGGAGAAAGGCCTGAAAACCTCTTTGAAGCTCTGACTACATTAGAAGGCCTTGCAAGATAGTCCTTAATTCTATGTGCAGGGAGACCACCTTTCCTGTCTATTGTTCTTCTGGATTCTAAACCACTGACCCCTCTATGCTTTCTAAATGGAAAATGACTTCAATTTAAAAGAGTTCCCCCATAGCATTCTCCATATTCCAAATGGGAAAGCCTGGGTTTGTCTTTGTGCATTTCTCCTGCAGTAATCTGAAATCTAACACCACTCTCTTCCTTTCTCCAATGATCGAATAAGGGGTGGGCAGCAACAAGGATCCGTGGGTGAGGGATAAACCCAGAATAAGATGAGAGCATTTAGACCTTCTGACTGTGTATGCTATGACACTAAAGACTCGAACAACATGCTAACAGTAAACATAAATATAAGTCTTCGCCAGAATATCAAATTTCTTGCCCTGTCTGCATATTGTATCTAAACATGGACATTATAAAAAACTAATAAAAAATAAACATGGACATTATAAAGCTGAGTGGAAATAAAAGAGAATAATTTAATTAATTCATTCAAACAGGTGGTGAGGTTTTTTTTATTTTTAGTTTTTGGAAGTTTATTCATTTTTGAGAGAGAGAGTGGGGGCTGGAGGGGCACAGAGACGGGGAGACACAGAATCCGAAGTAGGCTCCAAGCTCTGAGCTGTCAGCATGGAACCCAACACGGGGCTCAAACTCATGAACCGTGAGATCATGACCTGAGTCAAAGTTGGACACTCAGCCGACTGAGCCACCCAGGAACCCATTTTCAACACTATGTTAAATAACAGTGGTGAGAGTGGACATCCTGAGACAGGTTCTCTTCTTATGTCCTCTTAATAGATGAAGAAACTGAGGCCCAAGATCCCATAGATAGGGTGAGGTTGAGCCAGGTTTGGAACTCAGATAATAGGAGTCAAGAGACTGTGTGCTTAAATTAACCTCTTTATAATGTCACCCTGCATCATGTAATGTGGTAGGCAAGAGGAGTCAAGGCTATAGGAGTTCAGAAAAGGGAAAGGTTGATAGGGAAAGATATAGTCAAGGCATGCTTCAAGGGAGAGGTAGTACATGATCTTGGCCTTAAAGGATACGCAGATTTGAGTCAGCAGAGAGTGAAACGGAGGGCCCCCAGGTTGGAACAAGAAAGCATTGAATGCAGTGCAAAGTCAACATAAGACAGGACTATAATGAGGGACTCCTTTGAATGGGCTGTGTGAGAAGTAAAATAAGTCAGACAAAATCGAGCTGGATTAAAGAAGACCTTGGCCATCAGGCAGAATGTCTGACATCATAGGAAATAGGAAACTGCCAAGGGTAGTATTAGTCTAACTCAACTATTGAAGGCACTAACAATGGTATGCAACGTGGATTGTACCTAGAGGGAAGCCCAAAGATTTGTAAGGAGATTTGTAAGAAAGAATGATATGAAAAATGTTTTAAAGGAAAAGTGACAGGACTCACGGACTGTGATGTGTTAAAGGAAAGTAAATGAACTCATCATACTAACAATAACCAATTTTTACTGAGGATGTACTATATGCTATAATCACTGACATGTAATCATGCATTAATTTTCATTATGATTTAGAAATTAAACCAAGGTGTGTTCTAATCCTAGAATTTCTGTGATTATCTGTCAAAGTCAACTAAGACATCAATTTTTTCAAATAGTATCATGAGGGGTACTATAATACCACTTAACAGAGTGAGGGAGTATGGAGGTTTAAGGGTAGGGAATGATAATTTTGATTGAAGGCAGGCACAGTATTCGAGTGTAGTATAACCTATTGGGTAATAATAATAATGATAATAATAGCATAGTGCTTATTATATTGTTCTACATACATGTCATAACTCAGTTAAGATAGAAATACTTATAGTGCTCCCTATTTAAATAACAATAGACCTTATATGTCTTTATAGTATGCTAGACACTGAGATAAGTTTTTATTATTTTTTACTATTTTTTAAAGGTGTTGTTTATTTATTTTATTTTTCTTTTTTGAGAGAGAGAGAGGGTGCAAGTGAGCAAGGGGCAGAGAGAGGGGGAGAGAGAGAGAGAGAGAAGAATCCCACAAGGGGCAGAGAAAGAAAAAGAGAGAGAGGGAGATAGAAGCGGGGCTCACCCAAAGGGGGGATCGAGCTCACCCAAAGTCAGGCTCAAGCTCACATGATGCAGGGCTCAAATTCATGAACGGTGACATCACGACCCGAGCTGAAGTCAGATGCTTAACCGACTGAGCCACCCACGTGCCCCATGAGATAAGATTTTGAATGTATTAACTCAGTTAATCCTCAAAACACACGCACACACACACATACACACACACACACACACAAAGACATGAAGTAAATACTAACATCTTCATTTTCCAGATGAGGAATCTCTAGTTCCGAGAAGTTATATAACTTGCCTGCCATCACAGAACTAATGAGCAGCAGAGTCCATATGTGAAGCCAAGTGGCTCTGGTTCTAGACTGTGTGCCCTTAACAACAGTTCTACAAGATCATGAGCTTTGAGGTCACACCAGCCTGGATTCAAGTATCAGCCTTGCAACTTAAAATTTGTGAAACATTGAATGTGTTCCTTTTTGTCTCTAAGCCTGTTATTCCATAGTAAATAGAGGGCTAACTATAGAGATTAAGCTCCATTACCTAAATCAGTGTTTAGCACAGTGTTTCCACATAGGAAGTACTCACTGTGTGTTTTAGGAATAAGTAAATGGATAAAACACATTACTCATGCTACACAGTTAACATTTTTTTTGTATACTACTTAACATTATTTAATTTTTCTGCAAATGGATTTTTCTTGTGAATCGATCTAGACTGTACTCATTCTGAGGGCAAAACATGTGCTTTTTACGTCTATATTTGCTCCAGTGCTCCAAACAGTAATGTGAACACAATAAGCTGCTCCATAAGGATAACCTCCATGAATGAAACACCACTATGGGCCAGACATTGCATTAAGTATTTAAGTCTCTTAGCAATCTTATATAGGGAGTACAAATACAAATTCCAAAAATAGGACTCTACCTTATAGAGATAAGGTGGTTCTCACATAGTCACATAATCAGTCCATGCAGTATCAGCAATCAAATCCAGCTCTGTTTGTCTCCAAAATACTTGAGCTTAACCATTATGCCCTATTGCCTCCCCAAAGCCCTGATTGATGAGTAATTTGACAATGTGTCAGGGTCCATCATCACCTGCTTTTGGAGAAGAACTTCTTGTGTCTGTAGTCCTGGTCTGTTTGGCAGACTTCCAAGCTCGTGGCTTTTCCATAGGTCCTTCCTCTTAGAGACTCAAGCACAGCCTGTAGAACCAAGAGATAAGACACAGAAAGAGGTTGCTGTTGTAAGTGGCCCTGCTAGGACATGGAGGCAGGAGGAAGTTTCCTGCCTTCTCAGTATATTATGACTTGAGCATTCTCTGCTTAATAGCCTCTAACTGATCCACTGTGAAAATTCAGTACTCAACGGGTCCTCAACATTTCTGATTTTGTACCCGTAGTGAAGTGACCTTGTGGCTGATCAAAAAGAGAATCTTTAAAGCTCACAGTGGAAAAAGCATGGCTCCTAACCTTCTACAGAATTGTTTTTAATACTTCCTGCAGGCTGTTATTGGTATCTTTATTTAGGCTGTATTTCTTCACTTCAGTGTCTATGTTTAGCAGATATATAAAGGAGCAAATGGGTTTAATGGCCTGAAGTGGCAGAGCAATGATATGTGGGCCTCCTCAGAGCAACAAAAGATCAAAAGACCATGGGGGAAACTTCCTGTTTCCTGGTGACTAAGAGTCAAATTTCTTTTACCTGTGAGTCAAGGGGAAATTCATGACCACCCTGTATACTTTGAGTTCTTCCTTTGAAAGACTCTTCCTGCAGATAGAGTATGACAGGCTGGGGGACAAGGGAGTTTCTTTAAAGGGCCATGCAGATAATCCTCTC
Source organism: Leopardus geoffroyi (assembly GCF_018350155.1). Taxonomy (NCBI): domain Eukaryota; kingdom Metazoa; phylum Chordata; class Mammalia; order Carnivora; family Felidae; genus Leopardus; species Leopardus geoffroyi. The sequence continues at coordinate 70,241,100 of NC_059328.1, forward strand.
ATCTGCTGATTTACTTTGTCTCACTGTGGGTGGTATAGACTCACATTCCCCTTAGGGGTAATGCAGAGTTTTAATCAAACTAAACAGATAAGCACTGAATCTGGGCATCTACACAATCTAGGAACTGCGGACTTCTCTAGGGCTCTGCATCCTGGATCCCAAGGAGTAGTGTGGGCACTATTAGATCTATTTGGAATCACTCCTCTGCTTTGCCATTCATATCACCCCTGCCATATCACCCCTGCCATATGCTCCCACCAAATAGGGTATGACTTCCTCATCAGGTAGCTCTGATTCTGATTCCAGGTTCTTTCTCTTATTGACTATGTGATCTCAAGTAAGATATAGGACTTTCCAAGTTCTGTATCTTCATCTGAAAAATGGAGACAATGACAGTACCAACCCTATGGATGTATTGTGAAGAATGGAACTAAGTATATAAAATAATAACTAGACATACAAAGACCCCAATGAATGGGTACTGATAACACAGGCAGCTAGAATACTTTTCACCAGATTGATCAGTTCTGTATTTCTGTTTGAAGGCAACCCGAATAGACCCTCAGAAGAAATTCTCGCCTTATTCACAGTAAAATCAAAATAGTCAGGGGAGAGAAAAGTTTATTTCATAAATTATTTAGCGTAAGCTTCCCCTGTATCTACCCTGAGTTAATTATGAACACTAAAACCACCTTGCCTCACTTTTCTTATTTTTGCCATATATTAAAGTGGGAACAAAAAACCCAGTACTGCCCCAACATTGGATCAGATGATTAAATAAATCTTCTAAGTCTGAATGTCTCCTCTTCCTTTCTTCTCCTTGGTGAACAACATACTAAGCATAGGGCAAAGGAACTTCCTTTGGTTGCTGCCTCACAATCTCCCTCGCTTCCCTCATGTGTATGGAAAGTGACCTAAAGCCAACCAACAAACGCAAGTCTTACTAACTCTGATGACCTGTCACCAACTCTGACTGCCCTAACCTGCCCTGAGCCATTCCATTTTGTGTCACAGGGACATGTGACCATTTCGCCATGGTTCTACATTACTGAACCATGTTGGGTGGGTGTGAGTGTGGGTGTGTTTGTGTCCTTTCAATCATTACAGTTATTTTTGAGTATTTATTTTAATTTATGAAATTTTCCATTTTCACTTCTGCTCTACTTCTAAGCAGATCCCTCACTGGTTATTAAAGAAAAAGGTCCAGGTATGCTGGTATATTCACAAGTGTTATCTGTAACTTTTTTTCGTGCCCAAATAATGCAGTGTTCTTTGAATTCGCATATGCTTTATATTATCACCCAGGTTTGGTATTCACCCTTTAGGGTATTTAGACATATAAAAGGTCATTCTTTGTCTTTACCATGACAGGCAGAGCGCTCTTGGCAGTTTGGGATGAAGACAAGGGATGTTAAATACCTTGCCATCCATGAGAACTTTAAGACACAATGAAAATTGTGCCCGCATACCAACACTTCCTTTCTTAGGAAAACTGCAATTATTTGTTCCTTCTCTTTTTCCTATTGGAGAAATTAACTAAGTCTGTGCATCTCAAACAGCATCTTTCATTCAAACTCAAATTCAAGTCTTGACTACTAAACACCTGTAACTGTTAAGTACTTCTTCATTCAGTACCCTGTTTAACCCTCTGAAAGAACTCTTTCTTGAAAGCTTCTTATTATCTCTCTTATTGATAGGGAAACTAAAGGTTCAAGAAAGAAAATGACAGATCCATATTCTGATACTGAGTTCAGTACAATTCCACTACTTCTGCTGCTTCTATGATATCAACTTTTATAGCATTATCAGGACTACTAAAAATGTTCATGGTAGTTATCTCCCAAAGAAAAGAGGAAAATATGAAGGAAAAGAGAGTAAGAAAAAAAAAAGTAAATAAAACACAGTTTCAAAAACCCAGAGTCTAAGTTGTATATAAAAGAACTTTTGAAAAGTGGCTAGGTGAATTTATGTCTCTGCTGACATCATGAAATGACAACTTTCAATTCAAAACTCATTCCTGCTATATATTTTTCTCGTATCTATTTTAATTAAAAGGTTTAACTTGAATATTAAACTTTTATGTCATCCTTATGTATTTGACCCTCTGGAATACTGCTGAGTAATATGACATTCACAAGATTACTATTGTGTCCACTTACATGATTTAGAATGTATTCTCAATAACCAAAGTGTTCTCCTGACTCTTTGAAGCCCAACCATCCTGTTTTAGAGAGCCTTTCACTCAGGCTTTCAAACCACTCTACAGACATCTCTTTATTCTCCTTTATTCTATAAATTGGGAAATAGATCAAATACAAGTTAAGTGGTGTATAGAGGTCAATAGCAGATTACTTGAAGAACCAGGGAAAGACATCACTCTGGACTCACAGTTATCACTCAAATAATTTGACATTTCTTCAGAAGGCTGAGTTAGCCTGTGAATGTAGTAGGCAGATTAAAGAGATTATTTTTCCATGAGGTGTTCTCAAGAAGATTCACAATTAACTGCAACTCATCCAGCACCTCCTTTTCCCCTGCCTCAAACTGTCTATACAGAAATCAGGTTCACTGTTCATCCTTTCTTTTTATTTGTTACATCTGCTAGAGACCAATGAAGATAAAAAAAAAAATATTTAGAGTTTGGGGTTTAATATAAGTTCCTGAATGCAGTTGCTTGATACAATGCTTTTGTAAACAAGTAACCAAAGTATTTTTGCAGTGTTTTTGATAAACCACTGCTAACTGACAAAAAAACTTCAAGGAAATTACTCACATTTAAAAGTGATTCTTAAAATCCCTAATGGCATTAAATAAATAACACTGTTGAGGGGGTCTAGCTCAGGGGTCTGCAAACTATGGCCCTGTGGTCAAATCTAACTGCTGCCTGTTTTTATAAACAAAGTGTTATTGGAATACAACCTCCTCCCTTATTCATTTGCATTTTGTCTATGGCTGCTTTCATGCTACAACTGCCAAGCTTGAGTAGCTGGGACAGAGACTCTATGGCCTTCAAAGTCTCCGATATTTACAATCTAACCATTTACAGAAAAATTTGCCAACAACGGTTCTAGATTAAACAATAGATCAGTCCTGGCAGGTATGAATAGTAACCTTGACTATCTTATATCACTCATAAAGTTTAATTTCCAAGATCCCAAGTAAAACTTTCCAAATGTCCTTCCTTAAGACCACACATCAAGTTTTGAACTCTTCTCTGAACAGGTCACTTTGCAAAAGTCAGATGAGGAAAGCAGATGATGACAATTTTGCTGAAAGACCACTCCACTTACGTCAGGAAAAAACAAGCAAGTGGGAACGTATTTGGGGACCTCAATTTTCCATACTTTGCTCTAATTACTAGAGTACTGTACATGCATATCTCTTATCTTTGAATTTCTTGGCATGAATTTGGTAGTACAGTATTACTTTGATTATGGCTTCTTATATCTGGCATAAATATATTCCCTCTGTGCATATTCTTTTTAGATGCAGTACAAAAAAAAGCATGAGTCTTCCTTTTTTTCCCTCTCTCGCCTTTTTCTTTAGGAGAAGCAGCTGTGAAGTCATAATTATGTTCACTTCCCACTGGCAACTGGCAAGCCCTTTATTTTTGTGTATTTGGAGCTCACCAAGAATAAAGTCCATTCCCTCCTTGAGGGGCCATTATGCCATTCCATCTAGGAATTCACAGTTTGCCAGTTCCTAAAACATTTATTGTTATAAATAGCTTTGTGCTCTTAAAAGGGTGGGGGGGGGGGGCTTATGAAATGAAGTAAGGGGAAAATCTCAAAAGAATTTGAAAAAAAATCAACATCATCTCCAAGATACAGCAACAAATTTGCTAGCTTTTAAAAACTTATAATTATCATTTGTGGTTAATTGGTGTCATAGATTACACAGTACTGACATGTAATTTTCTAAAACAAAGAGCTTTTTATTGTGTTACATTGTGCTGTAGATTTAGGGACTTTTTATTTTATTTTTACACATTGAAGAACAAAGGGTGAAAGTCTTGAAACATGCAAGGATTTAGATAATGAATTGCACCCTAAATTTAGAAAATATATCAGACAATACAGAATGATTCATGGTAGGAATTTGTGATCCTGCAAAGGCAAGTTATTGGGACTTTTGTTTATAAATAAGCCAACTTCTCTTGGCTCAGACCTGGATGTGAGCCAGCAACATTAATGAACATTTCTTCTGCTTCACACAGACCTTCAAAAAGGTCAGAACCAGAGTACTTTATTTATGTTTTATGGGAAGATGTATTTAATGTTTGTGAATCCATTTGGATAATAACATTGATTTTAATGGGCTGATAGATGTATTTGTCTTTTAATGTCCATTATGATAATGGTCACCTAGAGCCCATTTACTTGTTGATTAGTCTGTTTTTTCTTCATAGGTGCTCTTGCTTCTTAACCAAAATTTTTAGGAATCACTAGCCTCTCAAAAGGTAACCCCATTTGTCTGAGGGTATGAACAGACTGTAGATTCACGATTCTGGCTTTACCCTTTGTCTGGAAAAGCAACCTTGGATTTGGCATTTAATGTCTTCTTTGCTGTCTGGCCTGTGAAGAAACACTTCTGAGGGGAGATGGATGTTTGTCTATGACTCTATTGTTTAAAGAGTGGGGCTCTTTCTGCATGAAGGTCAGAAAGAAAGACTGGGAGCCCAAATGAAAGCATTTGTACTTTGTAAACATAGACCACATGCCCCAGTCTGAATTGAATTGATGGTAATGCTGCAAAGCAAAATGTAGCAAACTTGGGAATGAACCCAGAAGGCACAGGGCCTGAGTAAACTAAAAAGAAAGCAAAGGGAGACCTCAGGAGCCCTCTGCATCTAAGGTGAGTTTCTCTTTTGAATTTTATTTCTTAAAGAAGAGTATCGCACACAGAAATGTACTCATGGAATTTGCATTCAGTAAGTGATGACTTTTTGACATTTAGTTCAAGTTTCCTTTCAAGAGAAATGGTCCAACTGGTACTTTGGAATTACTTCGTAATTAAGCAGACCTTTTGGTATACCATATGCAACCACCAAATCTAAAGTCATGGGTCCTATAGCCTTTCCAGCATTTTTAAATCTCACGTTTTAGGATGATTTAATATTTTATTTAGAGAAAAAGACAGTGAAATACAGGCAGTATGCATTAAAGCATAAAAAATATTCTCTCACACAGATAATGAGAACTCTGACCCCGATTTGCTATTCCAGTGGGAGCTGCAACCAGCACCACTACCAGCCATAATAGCCAATGGATTGGCCATTCCACAGTGGGCTTCACTTGAAGTCAATAGATAAATCCAGGAGACAAAGCAAGAAAACATAAATAAAGACAATAGTAAATAAAGGAAGTAAAATAAATATGCATCTTTAGATAAAGTGATAAAATAAATTAATAAATTAATGGCGATAAGGCATCAATTTTCCGTCTGATTTACATGACCTCATTTGCACTTTTTTTTTATTTTAGAGAGAGGGAGTGTGAGTGGGGGAGGGGCAGAGAGAGAGGGAGTGAAAGAATCCCAAGCAGGCTCCATGCTCAGTGTGGAGTCCCACATGGGGCTCCATCCCACGACCCTGGAATCATGACCTGAGCCAAAATCAAGAGTTGAATGCTCAACCTACTGAACCACCCAGGTCCCCCCTCATTTGTACTTTTATACTCTAAAAGTTTGCTCTAAAATGGTAACTGCGAATTGGTTGAATTGGTACTGTAGTCACTGGTTAAGATTTGTCAGTAGGAATATTACACGGTACCACAGGGTCACCTTGCTTTCCTATCTCTGAAGTTCCTTTAGTTCTTTTATTTATTCACCAATTTATTTATTCAACAAGCCTCCATTAAACATCTGCCATGATTCAAATTTTGAGTCTCTCCCTTCCTTAAAATTGCAAATTATACATGTAAGAAATCAATTTAAAAAAATAAATAAATGTGCTTTTAATTTTCATCTCCATTAAGAAGAAATGTGTGCTTTTTTTTTTTTGTTTTTTTTTTGCCTTTTTCGTTTTCAGAGATAAATATGCTACTATTCTGTACATTTTTAATCTTTATAGGAACAGTCTGGAAAGTTTTGGGGAAGGGCAGAGTTTATCATATTAACTTCAAAAGGTCAGGTATGTACCTCAATTCTCATTTGTTTCCATTAAGAATATGTTAGGAATCCATAAACTTATATAAACTTTAAAATATTCTGAGATTTGGTGAGGAAATCCAAGTCTACCCAGTTCAAACCTTTAGGATATGCTAAACTCCAATGGTTTTATCTTAAATTATTTTTTTTAATATTATTTACTTTTGAGAGAGAGAGAGAGAGAGAGAGAGAGAGAGCATGAGCAGGGGAGGGGCAGAGAGAGAAGGAGACACAGAATCCGAAGCAGGCTCCAGGTTCTGAGCTGTCAGCACAGAGCTGGACACAGGGCTTGAACTCACGAACCGTGAGATCATGACCTGAGCCAGTTGGCCACTCAACCGACTGAGCTACCAGGTGCCCCAAAACTTCTTACTAAATGTCAGGTATTTGCTCTCCAAATCTTAGACCAAGTAAGAGCACTGTGGTTAGAGAAACCGTGTCCCCTGCCCAAAGTCTTTCCAAATCTGCTCATTTAACCTCTTGGGTATGTCATTTGCTTCCTGAAGCAAGACTAACAGTACTTCCTTTCTCTGATCTGTCTCTTAACAAAAATGTGAAGTAATCAGAATATAGCGCACTTGTTGTCAGCTCCCCTTTCTGTGTTTCTTTCTCCTCCACACTCCCACTGATTTTCCACCTATAGGTGGATGTGACTCAGAGGAAATGAAGAAACATTATATTTCCAGCACCCTGTATTGTGGAATAAATTAAAATCTGCCAACAGTTGTTCATTGCATATGTACAATGGATAAAAGACCTAAGGTCTGGGGGTTCAAAGATAACAAACACAGTTCATACTCTTGAGTAAATAGGCAATTTCAGGGATGGGACAGAAACAGTCATATAAGCCCAATGTGATGTGCTGTAATTTAGGCATAGATAATATGCTCCTAGGGCAAAGAGGAAGGAATAATTCCAACAAATTGGATGGGAATAGCTGGGAGGTGCTGAGGCAAATTTCTTGGAGCCTATAGCATTTGAACTGATCTGGAAGGATGATTATAAAAGATTTCAATTGACAGAGAAAGCAAAGGTAGAGAAAACTGCATGAGCCAATGCAAGAACATTCTTACATTCTCAGCTTTTTATATTCTCACAGGACATTATCTTTAGCAATGTAAAAATGATTACACAAGGTAATAAACAAGCTATAGAGTGATCAAGAAAAAGGCCTCTGGGACTAAATGTTCTGCCTTCAATCACTAGACTAAGACCTGGGCTAAGAGGATTAACTCTCTATTCTGTAATATTGCCAATTATGCAATAAGGATAAGAAGAACACTTCCCCATTGGAGCATTCTTTATAGTTACTTTTATAAAGACTTAAGTGTATGGAAATCTGGGCCCAGTGACTGACACACAAACACTCAATAAATGATTCTAATGTTTTCTTATCATCATTATTATTTCTGCCAATAATAATTGTATACCTAATAAAAATAATTATTTCTCCACAAAATCAAGAGGCAATTTAAATATAAAACAAAATTTTAAACTAAAGGTATTTATACTTTTATAAATTATAAAATTATACTATTTTAACTCAGTTACCTGATGGGAAAAGGATTTAGGAGAAATAAGGGAAACATTCTAGCATCTTTCAAATCACATGAGGTAGTTGACTCTATATTCCAAAGGTTTACTATCTTTGCTCAGTGGCATTCATATTGCCATAGAGAAGATTTGCTGGTTCCAGGGCATTATGCTGACATATAGAATATTCCATCTACATAAGATTTGGGTTATGGAGCTTTAGAATTATTAATTCCAGTGATGATAGTATGGTTCCTTGTGTTACTAATTAAAGTATGGAATGAGGAGGACAATGAACACACTCTCTTTTTCACTAAAGAAAAAATCAGTATCTTTCAAGAGCTATTAAACCAAACTCAACTAAATATTTTTGAAATATGTGTTAATTCTTTCCACAAATTTGCTAAATAAGAAGGAGGGGAATCTTATAAGTCTTCAAGCAAATAATGAGACCCTGTGGGGTCTCGTCAAGCCCTACTCTGTTCTATAGCTCACAGAATGGGTCCAGCAGAAGGAATTTAGGGGAAAAAAATGCTAATCCTCACCACACTGATGGCCCTATCCAGCCACTGTACAAGCTTCAGCATCTAGGACTGGCTTCTGTTCCCAAGTGTCCTGTCATCTCCCCTCTATAACACTCTTTCATCTGAATGTTATTCAGAGAGAATTCTATTACTATCCATCAGTTGCACAGTCGGCATGTATATTCTTTTGCCTATCCACAGAAATTGTGGAGGCACCGGCATTTCTTCAGCCCTTCTAAATCAGTACTTGATAGTTCACTCAATCCATATTTTAGTTTGCACATACAGGCTCTACTTGTATCTGATAGTATTTATTTAATTAACAAATAAATAATTCCTGTGTCTTCTAACTGTATCTAAGAAAATTTTCCCTTTACCACACCATTTTAGAATGTTTATCTACAATATGCTAGAAAGATAATCATATTCTTAGCAATTTTTAATTAATATAAAATGTATAGTATCCCGAAGTTTATTTTGTTATAGCTATATCTGTCATTTTTTAAAGAAAGCCTCTGCCCAGAAAATGTGGAAGAAATCATCTGTCTCAAGAGCTTGGTGTTCTTGACTATTCTGAAATTCTTTAAATAAAATATAATATGGAAGATGTGTTCTGCATGTCAAGACTGTTTCACTGTGAGGCCTTCAGAGCCAGAAAACAGGCTTAAGATAATTAGACATGAACAAAACACTTTAGCCACTTTTTTTTTCATCTAATAAGGAAGTGATTATTATAAGATGGGCCATGAGTGCCCAGACAACAGGTATAGATTCTTTCTAAAATTAATTTTAAAAATAGGCAATATCTTCTTAAGAATCTCGGCATTTAAATCCTCTCTCTCTTTACATGTTTTTGCAAGAAACATGGAATGTATGAAAGAAGATGAATATAATCAATAGCAGTTTAATAACACATTTACCTGAATTAATCAGATTATCCACAAACAGCTCATTAGCGGCAATAAAAGTCTATGGAGAATGAATCTAATATGGGGCTGTATGTAAGTCTCTAATATTTCAAGAAAGATTTTTCTGTTAATCACATATGAAAGATGCAGTCACTCATGATAAATAATTGTTGGTCCTCCTAAAAAACATGGGGCAACTCAGGGGCACCTCAGTAAGTTTTTACTGCACCAAAGATAACAAATTCATGAACAAAAAAGAGATTTTTCAATCTAGAGGAAAAGATGAAAGGTTTTAAGCGGCGGTGGTCATCACCAGGAAAACTCTGGTTAAGTTAACAGTTTTCTAGGAAGACACCATCGCGGACGACACTGCAGAAATCAACCTAACCTGAAAGTTCATTGTGTGTTCCATTTAACTTTTCTATATGGCAGCAAACTCCTTGTTGTAAGGTCCTACTGGGAATGAAGTGACCCATTCCCCAACTCATTCATAGAGGCACAAAAGTGAAGACTGATGTATTCATTATGCTGTTGTTGTTGTTTTTGAACTACAGAAACTTCAATATTCCTTAGCTGTGAACAACTAATAATGGATTATTTCCCTTACTTGATACTATCTGTAAGGTTTTTTTCTTTTTATTAAGACTTTGGTTATTTTTAAAAGCAATTTAAGGTGTATAGCAAAATTAGGGGTAAGGTACAGAGATTTCCTGTATACCCCTGCCACCACAGGTGTGTAGCCTTTCCCATTGTCCATGTAATGCACCAGAGTGGTACACTGGTTACAACTGATATAACTACATTGACACATCATAATCACCCAAAGTCCATAGTTATTACTAGGGCTCACTCTTGGTGTGTTTATTCCTTGGGTTTGGGCGAATGTATAAAGAAATGTATCCATCATTCTGATATCATCCAGAGTTTTTTCACTCTCCTAAAAATCTTCTGGACTCTGCCTATTCATCCTCCCCACCCCCCCCCCCCCACTATGCTCCAAGTCCTAACAACCACTGGTCTTTTCACCATAAGATAATAGTTTTTGTCGTTGTTCTTGTTTAGCCAGGAGCTCTCCATAGTTTTGTCTTTTAAAGAATGTCCTATAGTTGGAATCAGATAATATGTAGCTTTTCCAGATTGGCTTCTTTCACTTAGTAATATGCACTTAGGTTTCTTCCATGTGTTTTCATGACTTAGTAGTTCATTTCCTTTTAGCACTTAGTAGTATTTCTTTGTGTGGATGGACCACACTTTATTTATCCATTCACCTACTGAAGAACATTGTGCTTCCACGTTTCTACAGTTATGAATAAGTCTGCTACAAACATCCATATGTACATTTTTGTGTGAACATAAGTTTTCAGTTCCTTCAGGTAAATACCAAGGAGTTAATTGCTGATCGTCCGGTAAGAACATGTTTAGTTTTATGATAAAATTGTCAAACTATCTTCCAAAGTGTCTGTGTCCTCTGAGCCATCTTCATCACTCACTGGGGACATGTATCATTCTAAGCCAATGATATCAACCATAACTGCACTGTGAACAGTAATCCTATCTTTCTCTCAGCATTCCCTTTCCTCCTAATTAAGGGTGTTATGCATAGATGTTCTTCTTTCTTCTCTGACTTTCATCACTTAAAACTTTGTTGATTTCACCTGAGACAAACCTACATCCACATTTAACCATCTTTACTGCTTCCTTTTTCCTTTCAACTCTTCCCCACTTACCTGACTAAAATTTCTATTCCATTTTTCTGTTTCTTCTTCTATAAATTCCAGAAATGGCCCCAATTTGAACAGAAAATACAAGAATAATTCAAATAAAAAGAAAGCCATGTTTCAAAGGTAATTTATATATAATTAGAAAAAAAACCAATGCCTTTATCTTCAAAAATTCCTAAAAATATTCTGACTTCCCTTTCAGAATTTCTATAAAATATATCAACTATATCTTCCTTCTCTTTTTAGTAATCAAGCTTCTTATTAAGCTATACATATTCGAAATAAATAGTACACTAGTTTATCCAATTGGAGTTGACATTCTATTGCATATATTACATTATAAACCCTTAAGGTATATTATATGTTAATTACACTTTGGAAGTTAGCCTAAAAATCTAACTGCAGTGGTCAAACAACTAATTCACTAAGATACTTTTAGAAAATAACTAATTTTCAAGTTGGGGGTTTATTGTATAACTGTATGAAATCATAAATCTCAAATAAAGTTTTTAAACTATATGACTTCAGTATCAAGATACTTCATATTTTTGCTAGGCTGCCCTCCGTGTTCAACTTTATCTCTAGTGACTATATCAAAATAGAACAGATCTGAAAGCAAAAACAAAGAATTGAACTCCAAACATGAAACAAGTAACAAACAGAAAATATCTCTGAGAAATGCCTTATAATTCTAAAGTAAATGTAGAAATACATTTTTACAGAAATACTGCGTATGAAGTTAAATCGGTTACAAACAATAAGGGAATAATTTGAAAGAGCCATTAATTAGATTAATGGAACAATTTCACTCTCCCTTTATCTCTAGATGCCATATCCAGCATAATAAATTATACTGAAGTTCATTGTTGTTGTTTTTATTTCAGTCTGGTCAAAAATACTGAGTGAAATACAAAAAGCAGACGAACAAATGAAGTCCAAATGAATTAAGTATAGCTCCTGGTATAACTCATAGTTAATATAAATTGAATGCCCTCTCTGTGTAACAAAATTTTACCATAGAGATAGGCTAGAACTCACATTCATCATGTGTTTGCAAGAATGAATCACTTCCAGAACCCATCCCAATAATGAAACAATTGACCTTTGGTATCTATAGCAGGGTTGACAAGCAGCTTTAAACTGATGCAAAATCTTACTTATTGGTTTGGAGGCCCAGAGTTCTGTGTTAAGGATTCTGAGGTCACTTCTGTGATGAATGACAATGCTGTCAACATGCTTAGCAAATGGCTGATCTAAGACTCCCCTAATATTAATGTCCATGATAGCAAATAAATTACACTCATTTTGCAACATCCTCTTAGTCCATGGCATATATCAGGTGTAATAATGGCCATGAGCAGGAAAAGAAATGAAGTAATATGAATACCATTTATTTGCTATCTTTGACCCAAAGAGTATTTGAAAGGTATTTTCTATGACTCAGAAGTACAGAGGCTCTTTGTGTTGCCATGTTTATACCACCTGAACCCTTCTATTCACTGCCCTGTGGAGATTCTGTTCCAGGGTCACTGGGAAAGGTGTTATTATCACTGATAGAGCAGAACACATTTGTGCCTAGAGTTAGAATGAAAATCATCTTTCCATAGATATAAGACTATGCATGACCATTATATATTAATATAGATTATATATATGTTAATATATTTTTGTTCAGCAAATACTGAGAAATACAGTATAGTTAGGATTAATACACATATATTAAATATAATTTTAGTAATAGACTTTGTGATGATTCCTGGTTTAATATTAAAATTCTGGATAAAATGCCATAATATCATGGATTTTGATATCAAAGGAGCTGTAGCTCCAACATTTACCTAGTACACTGACATCTCACTTTTTCTCTCTGAGTCTACATATTTTCAAAATATAGCCAGGTTTCAAACTTCAGAAGGTTGAATGAGACAAACCAAATAAGATATTAAATATGTTTTGTGGCTGTAAAAATGCTACCAAATACCAGGTATCCCAACCGATATGTTACCTTCCCTTTCTCACTCCTATTCTTAGTGCTTTCTTACCCTTGATTATGTTTCAAGCTGTCCAGAGAGTCCAAAGTGACTTCCCAAATGCTTGGCTTCCTTTCTAAAAGTTTCAAATAAGGCTTTTGGGTGTACCTCTTTTCTTCTGAGGATAGGCTCCGGACAAGAGAGAAGGTGATGGTATGTGAACTGGTTGCCTGGGTGATACTTACCTAGTTAGTCATATAGAGAAATATAAAAACCCAGTAATTAAAGTCATCCTAGCCTGGATGCTGGATGTAGCAGAGGGGATTCTGATGAAGGAAATGTTAAGGAATGAATGAAGTCAGACCAGCTTGGAAAATTAAAATTTAATAAAAGTTCATTATTTTAAAATGAAGGTAAGGACTTCTCCTATTCCATACTTTCTTAAATAGAACAACACCAAGTAAATGGTCCTAAGAGCAAATTTCAGTCCTTTGTGGTTATTAATTTGTAATCACTGCCCATAATTTTCACTAGCGACCATAAGAGGGACAGTCATAAATACAAGGAAGGGTATATACAAGGCCATTCCAAACCCAAGTTAGCCCTGCCTACCTGGATACAGAAAATGAGTGCTGCAAGCCACAGGAATCATACTTGGGAGAAAGTACTCAATAGAAAGTGGAATAGTTTTAATATCTAGACCAACGGCCAGCAAACTAGACCCACAGGCCAGCCCTGTTTTTATAAATAAAGCTTTATCGCAACATAGCTATGTCCATTCATTTGCTATCATCTATGACTATTTTTGCACTACAAGGGCAGGGAGTTATGACAGAGATGTATGGCCTGAAAAGCCTAAAATATTTATTATTCAGCCCTTCAAAAAACAAACAGTAAATAAATAAACTAAAAAAATAAGCCAAACCCAATTGAGACTGTAACTCCCTTAGAGTGAAAATAATTAAGGATTGGAAATCAAAAGGACGATGTAATGATTTCATTGAAATTTTGTGTGCATTGCCATTATTTCATTCAATCAGCAAATAATTGTGTGGGTTCCATATGTCCTAGACATAATAGGAGATACAAAAGCATAGCAGTGCAGGTATCCTACTATAATGGAGGGAGCTTGGTGTTATGAAGACTTGACTTGAGCTTGAAACTTCACTTATGAATTATGTGACTTTGGGGGAGTTACTTAGAATCTCTTTAAGCCTCTGTTTTCTTAACTCTAAAATGGGTTAGTTATAATCATTCTCTACAGACGTATCTACCTACCGTCTCTTTGTCTTTTCCCCCGGCCAGTATGGAGATTGTTGAAGTCACCTAGGTGGGGAGGGCACTATTTAGGGTCTGGATTTAGAATCTCTAAAGAACTTATCTACATGAATGATTCTTTGCATAGTGGTAGAGTCTGGTGTATTGCAAACATGCAAGATATCTTCTTCTTCTTCTTATTATTATTATTATTATTATTTATATTATTTACATACATATATGTATTTATGTGGTTTCCAATTGATTTAATCTTGTGTATTTTTATCTTCAACATTTTTTGGCTTTCATGACCTCAAACCAACTTAATCATTTACACAATAGGGATTAAGTGATATTTTCAGAATTTTGTCATGGGAGTAGCAGTACAAAACAGGATAACTTTTTTTCTGGGGCAGGAAAGGGAGTCACCAAATTAATTGAATTAATCATTTGCTTTTTCACCATGTGGACTCAGCCACAGATAAGAAAAAACTGATTTTTACAGTATCCCTACAAACCAATCATTACAAACATTAACTGCATCATTTTGCCTGGAAGTAGAATTATTCTTTCCCACATTGCTTTTGTAGTTCCCAGATTAACACTTTTTTTTTGGTAAGTGTCACTTAAAAATATATTCAGATGTCTAAATGCTTTAAGCTGCTTTGAAAAACATATTCAAAAGTAGAAATAAGGTTTTAGCGATACAAGAGTGGGAAGCATGAATGAGGGATCACTATATGTAACATAAGACCCTTGCTTTAGAGAACAAGGATCAATTTAGCAGTTCAGCATCAATTCCTGTTGGAGGGTGGGGGGAGAGGTGGAGATAACGTGAAGCATTGTCTACTCAGAAGGAAGCCATTTTCAGTTTAGACTCCAAGAAAGATACTTCTGCTGCCTCTTGAAGGATTTTGTGCCTTTTTTCTGAAGCTTGAGAAATTATGTTACCCAAGAGTGGGTAAATTTGAGGTGTTGTCTCTCTGCCTCATCATGCAATGTGACTGGAATAGAAAGATATTGCTGTAGGTCTCTGGGTGCTTCAGTTTCTATTGCCTAAAATATATTTCCAAAATTAGAAAACATGAGCTTAACTTTTCTAATTATTGAAGAAGAATTTTTCAATCTCAGAAGACATAGCTCTAGAATTCTGAAATAAATCAAAAATTTCTTTAAAAAAATTTTCCTTCCCCAACCTTCCTTCTTCCAACACAGAAGGTTTTCCCAAGGGAAGACTTGTAAGAACTTCCCAACAGGGAACATTTTTAGGAGAGAAACTAAAAATGAGGCAAAATATATAAAAAGGAAAGGCATGCTCTTCCTCTGGCTTTACCTATTCACATCTTAACAGCCTCTCGAAGAAGTCTACCTTGACCCCCTGACATGTGGTAACAGCCACACTCATTTATTATCATATTCACTGCTTTCTTGTTTTCATAGCATATTATCACTATCTGGAGTGTGTGTGTGTGTGTGTGTGTGTGTGTGTGTGTGTGTGTGTTTTAATGTGGTTACTGACTATTCTTCATCTCCCATTTGAATGTAGACTTTATGAGATCAGGGCCTCTTCTCTATTTAGCTCAGTCTGGCACATAGTAGACATTGAATAATATGTGTTGTATGAGTGAATGAATTATTCTGTAGGAGGGTTCATCTACCACCTCTCCTTGACATTAAGCCCCAGTAAAGATGTGCATCTATCAAAAAGTAAACATGCATTCTAATCTTAAAACTTGTGGATATTCTCCCTTCTATTACTGCAACAAACTTCCTACTAATGCATATGGAAATCAACTTGAAAACTTTAATGCATTATATAATTATAGGTCCTTTAGTTAATACTTTTTATTTAATGCCCAGAATGGTCCTTAGGTATTGTCTAATCCACAGCCCTTTATATACCAGTGAAAAGATTAAAGCTAAGTGCTTTTTTTCCTCCAAGATCACAAGCTAATCTTAGCTTGAGTCAATATGAAATTCCATGTCTCCCAACTCCTAGCCCAGTGCTCATTTTACTCTACCTGAGCAGGCCCCAGCATTGCTGGGCAAAGGGATGAACAAAATTGAGTACTTATGATGTTTTCAGGTACTTTGTCAAGTGCTTGTGGTAAATAATGTGTGTTGCTGAACAAACATTTCCTCTTCCTTATAGGCCTGCAAATTTTTCACATAAGCAGACCATCAGTAGCTCCAAAGTAGCATTCTGTTTAATGTAAATGAATTCATGCCCACCAGGTCTCCTAACAACAGTTACTGGTCCAGGAGTAACTGTCACATAATTTGATCCAATTAAACTTAAGGGACAGAATGTGCTATGCCTGAAGGAGATAGTTTTTTCTGTCAATCTCTTACCCGCCCTCCCTTTACTGTTGGCAGCCATTTTGTGGGCATGAAATGATCTACCCTTGGGATGAAATTACTGCTGAGGACAACAGTGTCACTGTTTATATTAAGGGGTGAAGAACTTTCTGCAAAGGGCCAAATAGTAAATACTTTAGCTTTGCTGACCTGATAGCCCATGGTTCCCATGGAAATTATTCAACTTGGCCACTCTAGTGCAGAAATCACCAGAGTAGCATGATTGTGGCTCAGTAAAATTTGACTCTAAAAAACAACCATTGGCCTATTTACATCACTGAACCATTTTGATATTATTGAGTTACATAACATCTATAATTCCTGGGGCAGGAGGAGCCCCAGGAATTATATATGTTAACTTGCAATTATTTGAGATGATAAATGTCCTTATTATTTAAGCCAGTTTTAGTAAAAGGTTTTTTTTAATATTACTTAATTAAATTATTAATAATTTATTAAATTAAATTATTATTAAAACCAAATTGGCCTGATTGAATCAGTAATTTATACATCTTATTACTTATAATATTCACAAAACTCTTGTAAAGTTGGTATTCTTAGATTCACTTTTAAGATTAAAATATAGAACCGGGGCGCCTGGGTGGCGCAGTCGGTTAAGCGTCCGACTTCAGCCAGGTCACGATCTCGCGGTCCGTGAGTTCGAGCCCCGCATCAGGCTCTGGGCTGATGGCTCAGAGCCTGGAGCCTGTTTCCGATTCTGTGTCTCCCTCTCTCTCTGCCCCTCCCCCGTTCATGCTCTGTCTCTCTCTGTCCCAAAAATAAATATAAAAAAAAAAAAAAAGATTAAAATATAGAACCAAAGTTTCAGAGTTACGAACTGTTAAAACCAGGATTTGGACCCAAATATGCTTGACCTTTCACTCTGTGGTGACCCAACCCTCAATTATCTTGTTCCTCAGCCCTTAAAACAACTGGGAGAACAACTGTAGCCTCAGTCAGGTTCCAAAACCACTAAAAGCATATCAAGCAGAAAGTGATTTCATGCAGGGAAGTACGTGCTTACAAAATTTTTGGAAGGGCTGGAGGAATCGATGTCAGTGGTCTGCTCTTGAACTTTCAGTTTTAAGGTCCTACCACTACACATGAAACCCAAATGACACACAGCAACTACTGCCAGTCTTGTAACTGTGGCCACCACAGCCTCCTCCCACCAGTGTCCCTGATGACTATTCCATGACTATGTCGTGTTGATTCCTCACAACTGTCAGAATTTACCTGTCACCTCTACATCTGTAAGAAAATGGCCCATGCCAAACTTCTGGCTTCTGAATCTTATTCAAGTGCATATAAGTGATTCACTTAGCTGCAAAGGAGTCCAGAAAGTGTACTTTCTAACCTTCCAATTACTCCAAATAATAGGGTCAAATGGAGATTAAGTAAGGCATCTCCTCAGAAGCTGCAATGAGGCTTCTCCTCAGAAGAGCTTACAGGTGTATCTCCCACACCTATGGGAGAACAGGGTTTCAAGACAGAGAGAGAGAGAGAGAGAGAGAGAGAGAGAGAGAGAAACTTGAAAGGACTATTTCTTCATCCCCAGGCCTATCAGCAACTGAACCTGAGTAATGACTTCATAGTAATTTTTCACTGTATATTTGAGGGAAAGTAATACATTCATTATTGGAATAAAAATGGTTCATGTGTATAAATCTTGCCCTTGGCAAAATAAATTATCCATGCTCATTCCAATGGGAAAGATGGCAGGGCCATGATGCTAACAGCCAAGTTCTATAAATCGATAAGGGAAGCAGTTTGCTTTTAACCAAAAGAATTTATGCTTCATGGCTCAGTATTGGTGAGGTATTGATCTCCCAAATGAGACATTGTGGCTACTGTAAATAAATTAGATAGGTGTTTAATTGGCTTAAAAATATATCCT
The DNA here is from genome assembly GCF_018350155.1 of Leopardus geoffroyi. NCBI lineage: Eukaryota > Metazoa > Chordata > Mammalia > Carnivora > Felidae > Leopardus > Leopardus geoffroyi. The sequence goes on from NC_059328.1 coordinate 70,259,415, forward strand.
CAGTTATTTAAAGCATGTGGTACTTTATGCAGGAAAACATTTCAATGATGCTGTGAGGAAGGGCAGAACTGACATCTAGTACAAAGAGCAGTCCGGAAATTCATTCCCAAGCTCTTTATTTAGCATAGTACATATTTTTGGGTAAGTAACTCCACTTCTCTCCATCTCAATTTCCACATCCCTGAAATTTGGGGATAATAACATGGGAGGATTAATGAGAAAATGTGTGTGAAATGATTTGCACATCTTGAAGAGCACTATACTATATATGCAGGAATATTGTTATTTATGATGAGATGGTGTCAGATGCATAAATTTGGGTTCTTTGAATTATTGGCATACAGGAAAACAGGAAATCTAGGTCAACGGAGACCTTTTTCTCTGACTGCCTCTTCTATGAATAAAACACAAAGGAAACTTTTCTAACTTTCTCGGGAAAAAAAATTGTCAACTTCTACAATTATTTCAATAAATAATCTTCCTCCAGGAGGATACAGTTGTAAGGCAGGTACAGTATTCTTTTAAAAAGAGGTTTGTAGGTCTCACTTTCTTACATTTCTAAGCTATCCTCTGAGAATAAGAGCTGTATATATGTAGTATTAAACAAGCTTCAGGACTGTGCACAGAGTTCACTCCCGTGTATCTTATTTTAATCTTATTTTACCAAATTTTCCATGAACTGAAAAAAATCATCCATAATTTTCAAATCCAGTGAGATTTCCACTTGCCCTGGGAATCATAGAGATGAACTGAGTTTTGTATTAAATCATCTTAACAGCAAAAAAACAAAAACAATTAAAAAAAAAGTTACTGACTTACTAAGAATGACCTGTTGATCTATAAAATGAAATCATGGTTTAATTTTATTCTAAATTTAAAAGAACATGCCATTTCTGTATATTGTTTTTACAAAATACAGATCTAATAAAGTCTTTTGAGACATAGATCCTATCTGATAAATTATGACTAATGTGAATTTTGGAAATCACCCTGTTTGATATGTCAGGAGAGAATGATTTACTAGCAGATTTGATTTGTAAAAGGGATGTGAGTTCTAGATCAATGGGTGTTTGGGACATTGTAAAAATAGCTTTAACTTCTTTTTTGGGATAGGTTAGATAAAATAACAACTCTGCCCAATTCTGCAAGGGATCTGAGTCCAGAGGGGAGAAGAATCTGGACTGCTTCCTGGCATATTTTCTCCCCAGAATGCTTGTGTTCGTTCACCATAAGTTGATCAGCTACCAGAAATGACATTTGTCAACATCACTTTAAAAACTTAAGTGTGGAAAGGTAGACAGTTACGGGAGAGCAGTAACAAAATACTTGAGCCATTCTTCCTACCCTTCCCTGAAAGCATGGACTACATGTCATCTCTTGATAATATAGATACTAATTGACAAGCAACAGCTCTGTGGTAGGTGCTGAAAGTTTGGGCAGGGCGAGGGAGGATACGAAGGTGTGTTAGCTACATGTAAATGCTTAAAATCTAGTTGGCAAGTCAACACACAAAATAGTAAATCTCAAATGCATAACCAGTGAATAGCATTCTAGCAGGTGTCACTGGAAATGTGGTCTTGGTGTTGGTAAAAAAAAAAAAGAGAGAGAGAGAGAGAGAATGGAAGAGCCACTGTTCTTGCCAACAAAACCACAGGGGGAAGACTTTGACATAAGGGGGAAAAAAAGAAGTATAACACTAAGAGCAAAACATATGGTCTAGTCCATCCACCCCTTAGGAAGTAGAAGGTTTCTGAACATGCCTTCCGGACTTTGAAAGTCAGTGAATGAAGCCAATCTGCTGCTAAAGACAACAGTCAGGAGAGGAGGGACCACCCAACCAATGACAGGAATGGAGCAGACCCTATTCTGGGAATCAGGAACGCCTGCCTCTCTGGCAAGGAAGCACAAGTGAGATTTCCCCATTTTACTCCATCTTGAAAAACTTGATGAAGTGTCACAAAGCTAGTAATTTCTCAGTGTGAGCATGATGGGACAGTGTGGCTTCCTATTAGCAAGCACTGAGTTATGTTAATTATCTATTGTTTAAAAAGAATTAAATGTGTTAATATAATATTGTGCTGATAGTGCTTATAAGACTTTTGTGTGTGGAATGACATCGCTTCATTCAATGAAAAAAAATTCTTGAACACAACATATTGTAATGAAAAAGCATATTCATAAAATACTAACCCTGAAATATCAACCAGTCACACCAGAGAGGCAGATGGCACATAAGCTACTGTCTGCTAGAGTATCACACTATAGACCTATTCAATGAGGGTTATGAGTTCAGAGAAGAGAGATTCCTGTGTTTGGAGAGGTAATACAGGCTTTGTGGATGAGGTACAAAAGTAGCTGGTCTTTTAGGAAAAAGCAGGCATGGAGAAAGTAAAAGAGGACATTTGAGACAATATGGTGGGAAGAGTACCAGTAAATCTTAAGCTCTGGAAAGAGCTTAGGCAAAATCCCCAATGTTCTTCATAATGCTCAGGAGAATGCTTATACACGATTTGCACATAAAACATTGAACTTAAAAAAAAATCTATATTGAATTCCCTAGCCATTTGTTGAATGCAGCAATGGCACACTAATGTGGCAGAGGGGACATAAAACAAACAAATAAACAAACTCTCTACACCGATGCCCAAGGGAGAGGATGAACAACCTCACGGAACTTCAAAAAGAGGAAAACTCTCTCTCCCAATGTATGCAAATGTGTGTTTTCTGGGCAAGGCCAGGATTAAAATCTAGCGGAGCACAGTATTGGAGAGGGCTAGATTCCCAACCACCACCCACGAGCTACATCAACAGGCGAGCTGACATGGAGACTGAAATTACATATTCTTTTGGCTTAAATGTTGTCTTCTCTCAAACAGCAAATCATGCAGTCCCCCCCCCCCAGTCATGCAATTACTTTATGCGACATTTATGCTTTAAAGAGAATGAATTCATCATAGTCTTTCTTAATATAGAGCTTTCATGGTCAAAAGGTAGAAAGAATATGAGGGTGCCTAGGGAAAGGCAGCACGGCTTAGGGAAGGCATTTAAAATAAAGTGGAGGGAGATGCTTACAATAGCTTTCTTCCCAATTATCATGACCTTTAAGAGTCTGACTACACAGCCAGGAAACAGAAAGGCCCATTCCTTGATCAAAAATGTTGCCATCTGGCCTTTTACAATGGAAATGCATTTACCTTGTCCAAATATTCTTTTTGGTATGTAATAATGCATTTAAATATTCCTCTAATGGTAGTGATTTAGTTTGCTTGCAATCATTTTCTATAACCAAAATATTACATGAAAATTCTTGTACTTATATCCTTGTACTTTTATGCATTATTTCTGTAAGAAAAAATCAAGTGGAGTTGCTGATTCAAAGAGTACTATGTATGCTTTTAGTACATCTTGTCATACTGTTCTCCTTAGAAATTATACCATTGGATTGTCCCACCTGCTATGTATAAGAACCCCTGTGTTCCTACACTCTTGCCCACATATACCATGTTATCAGACTTGTTGATCTTTGTCACTGTGATAAGCAAAAGTTTTCTGATCTCTTTTTATAACAGTTTTTCTGGGTAGAAACCTTAGGGAACACATTTTCTTTTCTTTAGAGGTTATGGTCATTGTTTCTACTAACTAGCATTTTATGTCACCGTGGAGCTAATGAGGCTGCCCTCATGTTTTCTCCTGGAGGACTTTAACTTTTTTCCTGGTTGGTAAGCCTATCATTGTCTTTCAAATCCAGTAACTATAATAAAACATGCTGTGTGGCCTAATCTGTGTTGATCTTTTCTGAGATCTAATATGTCCTTTTAAAACGCAACTGTAAGTTTTCTTTGGTTTAAGGAAATTTTCTTGAGTTATATTTTAAAATGCATTTTCAGTTTCATGCTTTCAGTTGTTTTTGAGGGGATATGATTTTTTTTCTTTTATTATGATTTTCTGTCTAACCCTTTTAAACTCTTGCTCATTTCCATTTGATTTGCTTGCTTTGTATCACTCACATCATCTGCATCATTTGTTATTATTCATTGTGATTCAGTAGTGTCTACTTTTTGTATGCATGTTTGTGCTACTTCTATTTCGTCTTGTTTGGTGTGATTACTTATTATTTATAATCTATTTCTTTTCTAAGCCCTGCAAGCTCGAATTTCTTTCGATACTTTTTCCATGTCTTTCCTAAACTCTTGTAGATCTTCTTTGTGCTTTTGTTTTATGAAAACAGTTGCTTTCAGTCATATTTCAATCTCATATGATGTATTTAGTAACAACTTTTGCTGTTCTATGAAAAACAGTTTTGTTTTACAGAATGTTGCATATCTGCCTTTGTTTTTTATGTTCTCTTCCTGCTTTTTTTTAATAGTATCTTGCATAAATACTACACTAGCTATTTTTTTAACTCATCTTTTTCATTTTGACTAAAAATCCAGGATCAGCTCTTTTCAGAATACGTACAGAGTGGACAGAGTCATGTTCCAGCCTAGAAAGACAAAATGATATGTCTTTCAGCCTTGCGTCTCCCTAGTCTGCCAAAATCAGTTCTGCAGAGCTGATCACAATGCAGTTTCCTTACAACCCCTACCCCACCGACATCCTGCTACCAATGAATGCAGTTTGTCTGTTAAAATTCTCCATGCAGCTTTTCTCTTCTCCTTCTCCTCAGAACCAACCCCATGAAAGTTCCTGCTGACAGTCCGTAGGCCCTGGTCCCGTTGTTGTAAAGAAAAAAAAACTAATGTTTTTGCAATGGAGTGCACCTCTTAGGATAGAAAAGCATGTTTTACCATATTTTCCAAGCTCTGACATCATGGACATTCTTTTCCTGCATCTTTCTCCACTACTGTTAAAGTTTACTGATTGGGGCAGCCAATTTTGTTGTTGTTCCTCCTATTTTGTTGTTCAAGAATATAGTAATTTGCTTGTTTTAACAACAACAACAAGAGCAAAAACAACAAAAATGATTTTGCATTTTTGTTTCTTATTTTTCTGGTTTCGTTTCCATATTTGGGAGAATAAGTGGGAAATTTGACTATAATTAGCCATATTAAAATTAGAGGCTTTTTTAGTGTCCTTTTTTAAGGAAATATCTTTGACTGTATTTTGCTTATTTTATTGGAATTGTTCTGTTAATATTATCTGCTCATCTTGACTCAGTGTTAGTAATTTATATTTTTATAGAAACTAGGCACTTTGGATTCTACATTTTAAAAGTATATGTATTATTTTACATATACATATGCCATTCTTTTCTGTTGAAAAAAAATTTCTTCTTATTTGTAATTATATCTGCTTATCTTCTTTCCCTCAAGTGACTTACAAAGTAAGTTAGGATGGGTCTTTTCAAATAATTATATATATTTTGAACACTGTTCAATTTATTATTTTTTCTTTAAAAAATCTTCTATTTTACTTGAATTTTGCTTATTCTATTGATAGACTTTGAGTATAATACTTTATTTTAAACTATGTCATTTTCAAATAAGTGTTTTGGTTTTTCTAAAATTAACTCCAAATAATTGCTTTTATTGTATCTCATAGGAATTGATGAACAGTGTGCTCACTGATTTTAAAGGAGTTTCTAATATGAATTTTGATCATCAAAATTGTTCTTAGAAACCAACAAAGAATTATAACAGTTATGTGTCAAGAACAAATTATAACAGTTATAGATTTTTAAAAATATCTATGTGAATATATTTGGTTGGCTATTATTTTATTGTTCAGTCTTTTAATTTATTGCATTGGGTTTAAAGATATAGCCTGAATGATACTCATTTTAATTTTTTTGTTTATTTATTTTTGTTTTTTAATTTTTTGAGATGCTGATTAATGCCTAATGCCTGGCAAATTATTTGTAGATATTTCAATACTGTTAGAACATAATGCATATTATTAATTTGAGCTACATGTTTCTGTGACTAGAAAATAAATGTTAAAAACTGTGTTTTTTTAAATCTTCTATACTTCATTAATTTCCAAGAAAGAAGCATTAAAGTGATATAGGATATTAAAGAGCAGTTGAAAGAATGAAGGGATCTTTGTGTCTTGACAAGAAAAATCTTCAAGATATGTTAAGCATTAAAACCAAGTTTTTGAATGCCCCCAACAAGTCTTACTCAAATGATACTCTCAGTGGAGCTGCTTGACCATTTTATTTATGTTGCAACACTCTTCACTATACACACAAGAAGTTCTCACGCCTTAACTCTCCTCTGCTTTTCCATAGCATTTACCATATTCTAAGACATTAAATGATTCTTTTTTTGAGAGAGAGAGAGAGAGGGAGGACAGGGAGGGGTGGAGGTAGAGGGGGAGAGAGAATCTTAGCAGGCTCCACACCCATTGCAAGCCCAGTGTGGGGCTCGATCCCACGACTGTGAGATCATGACCTGAGATTAAATCAAGAATCGGACCCTTAACTGAGCCACCCAGGCGCCCCAAATGATTTTAATCTTATATTGTTAATTGTGTGTTTTTTTCCACTAGGATGTAAGCTTCACAAGCCCAGTGATCTCTGCTTGCCTTGGTGACCGACGTGTCCCAGTACCTACTAAATGTGGATGTTCCACAGGTATGTATTGAAAAAGTATGTGTATATATTAGTACACTTCAGGTAAAAACAAACTTTTGAAAACACATATATGCAAATAATTATAAAAGATCTAGAAGTACACTCATAGAATTGAATGTTTGATTTTAGTGTGGGATTGAAAAGGGGGCTTTTTACTTTTTTGCCTGATATAATTCCACATTGAATATTTTTTATAATTAAAAGTATGGATATATTTACAATGTTAAAATTTTATTTGAAATGATAGATATGAGTAAATAATGTGTTTTGATAGAGAAGAGTAATGGATGAGGACTATCCTTACCATATATGAAACTGTACTCTAAAGTTCCAGTCACAGAATGGTAGTGATAAAAGAATAAGCCTAAAAATCACGGAACACATATCTGATAGATATTACTTAGCATAAACACGAAAGTACTACATAATAAAGAAGACATTTTTAATTTTTTTAATGTTTATTTATTTTGAGGGAGAGAGAAATAGAATGTGAGTGGGGAAGAAGCAGAGAGAGAGGGAGACACAGAATCCGAAGCAGGCTCCAGGCTCTGAGCTATCTGCACAGAGCCGGATGCGGGGCTCAAACTCATAACCATGAGATCATGACCTGAGCTGAAGTCCGACGCTCAACCGACTGAGCCATCCAGGCACCCCAAGAAGACATTTCAAGTCAGGGAGAAATAGAAAGGTATGGAAATAATTATTGGGCAGGGGGTGGGGGGCGGGGGGCGGGGGCGGGGTGGGGCAGGGTAAAACAATGTAAATGTTCGCCTTACATCAAAAAGGAATATATAAATAGATTTATGGATATAGAAGCACTATATTACTCACTGCAGAAAATACTATAAATAAAATTAAAATTCCAGTACTATTGTGGGAAAATTTTTGAATAAATGTAAGATATATCATATTGGATTAGGATTCTTATTAAGTCAAAGTCTTACATAACCAAAAGAAAAACACTAAAACCTATTAAATGAACCAAGCTCTTAAATATGTAAGACTGTGGGGCATCTGGGTGGCTCACTCAGTTAAGCGTCTGACTTTGTCTCAGGTAGTAATCTCACAGTTCGTGGTTTCGAGCCCCACATTGGGCTCTCTGCTGTCAGCACAGAGCCCACTTTGGATCCTCTGTCCCCCTCTCTCTCTGTCCCTCTTCTGCTTGTTTTCTCTCTCCTCCTTTCTCAAAAGAAATAAACTTTAAAAAAATTAAAAAAAATAAATATGTAAGACTGATTCAACCATAAGCCACCGGTTTGTTTCTCTGCCTTACTGGACAAATATGGCACTTGAGATACTTTATATTGAGTGACCCTAAGAACAGGCTATGGAATCCACAAACAGCATACTTGCAGAAATTTAAAAGGGCTTTAAAATTACAGGAGCACTGGACTTTGCGCAAACTGAGACTTCCCACATTTTTTTTTTATTGTAGTTTAAACACAAATCCAGGAGGCTGGTTCGACAACAGATCTGTACAAAGTAAACTGGGACAAAAGGTTATTTAATTGCCCAGAACAGGGAGAATCTGTCTATCATCCCTGTCAATAATAATTAGCCCTTTCTGAAAAGGGTGTTGTAGATACACAGTCGAAATGATCCTTAAAGGGGGGATATAATTTGGCTTACAGAAATCCATTACCAGCAAATAACTGCTTGTGGAGGAAAAATACCACAAAGCATCACACTTGGAAGTGATAATCACAGTAAGTAGCATCCTGAGCCTAGACTGGGTCTTATATAAGAAGCTATCATATCGCCAATTAAACAGTATTTTCTCAGTGTGATGACATTTTGAAATGGCTAAATACAAAATTGGGAGGAGAAAATGAATTGCTCTCAGTCACCTCTCGTGCCCCTCTCCTGCCTCCACAGCCCCCTCAACAAAATCACACGAGAAAATCCAACAATCTTGCCACAGTGATTTTCCTGGCTCAGTTTCATAAGAGACCTGGAAATAATATAGAATCAGTTTATAAACCAGACAGGGCCTGGCCTGCTGTGTCAACACAGAAAATCAATCCAGGAGTTCCAACCCTGCTTTGTGGCCTTTAGGGCTGCTTCAGAAATCAATCCCAGAGAAGAATAAAAGGGCAGTGCCACGAGGTTCGGGAACACACACCTCAAATCGACAGCTGCAGAGCCTGATTCCCCCGGAGACCACAGTTTGAGTGCTGTGGACTCACGGGGGAGAGCTGCCCTGGCCGAGCACACATGTTCATTTGAGGTGATGCCATTTTTTTCATGCTAACATTTCCAAGGACCTCATGGGTTAGAGACTGAGCTGAGGCTTTACCTGAATGATCTCAATCCTCACACTGGACCATTGAGGTGGATGCCACTATCATCCCCCTTTAAGAAAGGAATAAAGACACTTAGAGTAAGTCAGTTGGCCAAAGTACTGATCTTGTAAGTGAAGTCAGCCCTTTTTATCATAAGTGTTTAGAAACTTTTTCTGGTATCTCTGTATTCATTTGTTAGGACAATCATAATAAAGTACCACATACTGGGTGGTTTAAATAACAAAAATTTATGGTCTCAAAGTTCTGGAGTCTGGAAGTCCAAGATGAAGGTGTTGGTAGGGTTGGTTTCTCTGAGGCTTCTCCCCTTGCCTTAGAGATGGCCCTGTAATCTCTTGTGTTTTCACATGATCTTTCTTTCATGCTTCTCTGTATCCTAATCTCCTTTCCTTCTAAAGACACCAGTCATAATCTTAATTACCTCTTTAAAGGTCCTGTGTCCAAATACAGTCACATTCTGAGGTACTTGGAGTTAGGACCTTTGACATACAAATGTTGGAGGAGAACACAATTCAACCCATAAAAATCTTTATTACTGTAATTTTTACGGACCTGTCATTTAATCTTTTATAAAATAGTGACCACAACCTGTAAATCCAACTATTTTCTTATCCCATAAATATTATCTGACTTTGGCTGGAGAAATACACTAACTGGTCTCACTTTGCAGATGTTCCACATTCAGAGTAGTTGGGGTGACCCAAGATGCATGCAGTAACTCTCCATCCAGTGACTCGCAAACTTCAGTGTGCATCAGAACCCCTGGAAGACTTGCTGGTCACCCCCAGAGCTCCTCATTCAATGGGCCTGAAGTAAGCCCTGAGGATTTTTACTTTTAACAAGTTCCTGCGTGATGCTGGTGCTGGTCTGGGGAGCTATCCTTAGAATACCTGTTCTAGTTCATTCCCAGTCTACTCTTAGGTGACTCTTCTGAACCTCCTTTTTTTTTTTTTAAACCTCAAATACCTGCTTTTCCATTGTCATTCTCAGCTCACCTTTCTTCTTCCTTCACAGAGAGAACTTGCTCAGACCCCCGCTGGGTCCCCAATGGACCCTCCCAATCCCCTCCACCCACTGGCATCTATACTCACTCTGCCCTTCTGACTGTTTTCAAAGATGAATTTTCTGCAGTCTTTCTAGAGCCAATCCTTCCACATGTATACTAGATACCAAGCCCTATTACCCATTCAAAGGGTAATAGGTAATCCATTTATTTTGCGTGTCTTAGCAGATAAGGATGCTATTAATTCTCCTACTTCAAAAGGCTAAAACTGGAGCACCTGGGTAGCTCAGTCAGTTAAGCATCGGACTTCGGTTCAGGTCATGATCTCAGGGTTCATGGGTTTCAAGCCCTATGTTGGCCTCTGTGCTGACAGCTCGGAGCCTGGATACTGCTTCAGATCCTCTATCTCCCTCTCTCTCTGCCCCTCCCCCACTTGAGTTTCTCTCTCTCTCTCTCTCTCTCTCAAAAATAAATAAATAAACATTTTTAAACATAAAGATTAAAAAAAGCTAAAACCAAACTAAAATCCTACCTGTTACTGGACTCACTCTTCCTATCACTTATCACTCTATTTTTTCTAGTCTCTGCAAAAAGGAAAAAAGAACTGAAAAGGGGAGTCTAGACTCAATCTATCCAGTTTTTCTTATAATCCAACTGTAATCAGGCCTTAACTCCCATTAGTTCACCAACACTCTTATTATTATTAAGCTCACAGATAATCTCTAGGTTGCTAAATTTCTTGAAGCATATTCCTTATTGATACACTTTTTTGGTTTTTAGGGCATTATACTTAACTTGTAATGAACCTATTATTGTTATTTTAAATATATTAATGAATAATTTTCAAAACGTTCCCAGCTTTTTTCCAATGTAGATAGGTATGATCTGCATACAGAAAATAATCATGATAATAATAATAATGTCTTTGAAGCCTTCAGTGATTTTTTTAAACTGTAAAGAAGTCAATACCAAAAGTTTGAGAAGCACTACAATCCCATTATGCTCCTGGTTTTTGAGTATTTACTGATTTAGTGTCTTCCACAGCACTGTATATCCGGTGCTTACCTAGAATTTTGGCAAAAAGTAAGTTGCATGTTGTTGCCACATAGGTAACAAGGATGTGACTCTCAGAAAAACACCACCATACATAAAAAATACAAATCTCTTTAATGTGGGTAAGGTTATTTTTATCCTCCAAGAGGAAGGAGCAACACAGAGAAGGAATAAAGCTCCCAAGTCCTACAGGATTCTCAGCTGCCAAGTGTAAGTTCCCATTGGGTTCTTTGAAAAGAGTTTCTTTGCCAGTGTAAACCATTTGGGGACTTCATCATAGCTGTGCCTACTCACCAAAGGCAAGGAAGCAGCAACCTGCTGGAGGGTTTATTGAAAGTGTGGGTAAATCAGAGTTTTTGTTCCCATGTGAATAAACCCCCCAGCAGACCTGAACTTTAAGCCTAAAGTATGTTATTCTACATAGAAGCTCTGTGTATACTTACCAATATTGATTTACTGAAGAAATAACAAAAATTATAAATCAGGGAGAAATGCTATATATTAAAATGTCACAGCTGTAAATATACTTAAAGAGATCATTTGGTTTGGAGTGAAATTTGTAAGTATATGTAATATTAGAAATGGATAATTTAAGATATATTATAGCCCAAAAATTTTTTTAAAAATCACCACAGTGTTAAAAGCTATAAGAGTATGTAATTCATATTGGCAGGTAGCCCGTATCTCTTGAATTATCATAAACCAGGACACAAAACGCTCTTTAAAAAAGATGATTAAGTGATTCAAAAACAGTATTATTTCAATTATACAAATAAAGGCTCACAAGATTTATGCAGAAAGCTGAGGAAAGTGTGGTACATTATCATGGCAGAGCCTTATGTTGCTTTCCTTTAAAGAAAAAAAAAGATTACTGATACCTAAATTGTATTAAAATATTGCATACACACACACACACATACACACACACACACACACACACACACCAAAACTTAAGCAATGCTTGAAACATATTTTTAGTGTTTTCCCCTGAGCTTCAAAACACAATTCAGCCATTGTTTTTTCTCCAGGACACAAAAAAATATTACTATTTACAAACTAGGCAAATAACATCAAGAGAAGAAACTATATTTATTTTTCTTTTCTCTGCCATTGAAGTTGTACTAACATTAGCAGGGAAGAATCCATTAATACATAGCAAGTCACGATGCCCTATGAGTTTTGCTATTCTACATAATCCTAAACAAAGAAATTATAATAATTCTTTTAACTATTTGGCTTTTATTTTCCCCCTTTTTAAAAATATATCAGTGTGAAGCATATATATATCAGCATGAAGCTTTCAGAATCACAATATTGCAATCCATTCTTTCTGAATCCAAAGCACTATTTGCCTATGTAAAGAAACTCCGAGTTAGACTTTATTTTAGAGAAATAGCAGAATACTTTTTCTACTAGATAAAGAAATCAATTCCTATGGTCTTATCTAGCACCTATGTATAAATCATCTTCTCAATCTGTATCACATTTATAATCTTTCCACTACATAGTTTAGCTGTGTAAGGGTGGAGGCTGTGACTTCTCAGACTAGGACCTAGCCATTGCCTGTCTCAAAATAAGCTCAACAAGTGTTTGCTAAATTGCAAAATTAGATGTTGCCATCTGAATCTTCAACACACACCATAAATTCAGCATTTTCTTCTACCATTGTTACCTATCTGTGTTGACTGCTTCAGCATCTATCCATTTGTCAAGACCAAAACCATTGGCTTCAGTGACTACATACCCTCTCACTCTGAACTTCATATCCAATTAATTACCAGGTCCCGCGAACTCTGCAAATTCTCTATTAGTACACAAATTCAGGTTTTGTGTTACCAAAATATTACTTCTGACTCATTTATTTTCCCTAGTATAATGTCTTCTCCAGCCCATTGCATTGTAAAATTGGCAATAGTTGCATTCTAACAAGAAGTATAACTAATACGCTAAGAAAGGAGAAAAAAAAGAACCATAAGATGCTCAATTAAAACCACAAACAGCAGAAAAAAAGATTGGAAGACAAAGAATAAGGGTAACAAATAGAAAACACTAACAAATATGGTAGATATTAATCCAACTATATCAATAATTACTTTCAACATCAATGGTCTAAGGCACCAATTAAAAGAGATTGCCAGGATACCTGGTTGGCTCAGTCAGTTGAGCATCCAACTTTGGCTCACATCAGGATCTCACAGTTTGTGGGTTCAAGCCCAGTGTCAGGCTCTGTGCTAATAGCTGGGAGTCTAGAGCTGCTTTGGATTCTGTGTCTCCCTCTCCCTCTGCCCCTCCCCCACTCATGTTCTGTCTCTCTCTCTCTCTCTCTCTCTCTCTCTCTGAAAAATGAATAAACATTAACAAAAAATTAATAAATAAAAAAAGAGATTGTCAGACTGGATCAAAACACAAAACCCAGTTAGATGTTGTTTACAAGAAATCCAATTTAAATATAAAGACACATATCAATTAAAAGTAAATGGGTGGAAAAATATATGCCATGCTAACATTAATCAAAAGAAAGCAGAAGTTAGCTATGTCAATTTCAGACAGAGCAGATTTCAAAGTAAGGAAATTATCAGGGATAATAAAGGGCATTACATAATGACAAGGGGTCAATTTTCCCAAAAGATACAACAGTCCTTAGCATAGGAGCACTTAATCACACAGCCTCAAACTACATGAGGCAAAAAGTGATAGAACTGCAAGGAGGAATAGATGAACTCATTACCATAGTTGGGCACTTCAATACCCCCCTTCTCAGACATGGACAGATCGAGAAGGCAGAAAATCAGTACAAATATAGTTGAATTCAACAACAGCATTGAGCAACTAGATATAATTGATATCTATGAACAACTACATCTAACAGCAACAGAGTATACATTTTTCTCAAGCTCACATGAAACATTCACCAAGAGAGACCACACTTGGGGCCATAAACATACCTTAAATTTAAAAGAACAGAGGGGCGCCTGGGTGGCTGAGTTGGTTGAGCATCCGACTTCGGCTCCGGTCATGATCTCACAGTTTGTGAGTTCAAAGCCCATGTCGGGTTCTGTGCTGACAACTCAGAGCCGCCTGCTTCTGATTGTGTCTCCCTCTCTTTCTCTCTCTGCCCCTCCCTTACGTTCTCTCTCTCTCTCAAAAATAAACCAACATAAAAAATAAAAAAACGGAAAGTATCCGATGTCTGCGCTCAAACCACAAAAGAATTAAACTAGAAATCAGTAACAGAAAGATAATTGGAAAATCCCAAAATACATAGAAATTAAACAACATACTTTTAAATATAATACATGGGTCAAAGAAAAAAATCTCAGTAAAAATTTAAAAATATTTTGGAGTAAATGAAAACAACTTACCAACATTTGTGGGATGCAGCAAAAGTGGTACAGAGAAATTTATAGTGTTGAATGTATGTATTAGAAAAGAAGAAAGATCCAAAATCAATAATCTAAGTTAAAACAAGAAAAAGAAGAGCAAATTAAGCAGAAGAAAAGAAATAATAATTAGAGCAGAAATCAATAAAATTGAAAAAGAGGAAATAGAGAAAATCAATAAAACCAAATGTTAGTTCTTTGAAAAGATCATTAAAATCAGTGTCTAGCCAGACAAAGAAAAAGAGAGAACACAAATTACTAATATAAAAAATGAAAGAGTGGACATTACTACAAATTCCACAAAGATTAAAAAGATAGTAAGGGAATACTATGAACACTCTATGCCCACAAATTTGATAGCTTAGACTAAATGCACCAATTCCTTGAAAGACACAATATACCAAAACTCACATAAGAAGAAATAAATGATCTGAATTAACCTATATATGTTAAAGAAACTGAAGCAGAAATTAATAACCTTCCAAATCAGAAAGCACCAGGTCCAAATATTTAAGGAAGAAGTGATTTCAATTCTCTACAATCTCTTTTAGAGGATTAAAGCAGAGGAAATACTTATTAACTCATCCTCTGAGGTCAGCAATACCCTAACACCAAAATAAGACAAAGGCATTACAAGAAAATAAAACTGTAGACCAATATCTCTCATGAATATAGATGCAAAAATCCTCAATAGAATCTAATCCACAAAAAGTAGAAAAAGAATTATCAACTACAACCAAGTGGCATCTCACCAAAATAATATACAGAAATGTCAAATAAGCAAATAAAAGGTGATCTACCTCATAAGTTATCAGGGAAATGCAAATTAAAGCAAGTAAAATTCTACCACATACCTTGAGAATAGCCAAAATCTAGACCACTAACAACACCAAATAGTAACAATGATGTGGAACAGGAAATCTCATATATATATTGAGAATTCAAAATGGTGCAGACATTTGGGAAGATAGTTTGGCATTTTTTCTCAAAACTAAACACACTCACATATAATATAGCAATCACATTTTTTAGTGATTTCAACTCCCAAAGAAGTTGAAAGTTTATGTCCACACAGAATCTTGCATACAAATGTTAATAGTAACTTTATTCATAATTGCCAAAATTTGGAAACAATCAATACATCCTTTAGTAGGTGAATGGATGAGTAAACTGTGTTATATTGAGATGATGGATTATTATTGAGTGCTAAAAGAAATGAGCTATGAAGTCATGAAAAGATAGGTGAACCTTAAATACATATTACTAAGTGAAAGAAGCCAGTCTGAAATGTCGAAATACTGTATGATTCCAACTATATGACATTCTGAAAACGGCAAAACTATGGAGACAGTAAAAAAGACCAGGGATTATGGTGGGGGATGAATAGGCAAAGCACAGAGAAGATTTTAGGGCAAATATTCTGTACAATATTATAATGATGGATACATCATTATGTATTTGTCGAAAAGCATAGAATGTACAACACCAAGAGTGAACTCGAATGTAATCTATGGATTTATGGTGATTATGATGTGTCAGTATATGTTTATCTTTGGTAATAAATGTACTATTTGATGAGTGATGTTGACAATGGGGAAGGCTATGCATTTGGGTTAGGTCATGATCTCATGATTCCTGAGCTGGAGCCCCACATTGGGCTCACTGCTGTCAGCAAAAAGCCCACTTCAGATCCTCTGTCCCCGCCCCCCCTGCCCCCGTCTCTCTCTCTCCTGTCTTTCCCCAGCTCACAGTCTTTCAAAAATAAATAAAACACTTAAAAAAAAAAGCCTTTTTTAAAAGCAGATATGAAATATTGTTTCCACTTCATTCCCAGTTTTCCCTCTGCCTTAGACTTTGTTTTTGGTTTTTTTTTTTTTCATTTTACAGTCAGACAGATCATACCTAAGATTCTCTGATTCCTAAAAGTTGGAGCCCAGACTCCAACTTAATACTCTTAACCCACTCTTCTACTTGATTCAACAAACCAAACAACCTTGACATGAACTAAATTTGTATCTGCTACATGAAATTATTAAATACCAATTAACCCAAATAAATCCTCTGACATTCAGAGGATTAGCATTGCAATGTGGAACAGATTTATTTAAGACAATCACTTTATATAGATCATTCATATATGAATTGCTGTGCAAAATTTTAGTGCAGACATGTCTATATTCCCATCTATAGATCAAGTATTACTTGCCTTCTAGGCAAGTAGTTTCTCTACCTTAGTGTTCCTCACTCCCCTGGATTGTTCATAATTATCGTGGTTTACACGCACTAAAAAGAGGATATTACAGACTTCTACACCCCAGCCTACAGTCTCTCCAATAACCACTTCCTTGTATCCTGCAATCAACACAGGTCCTGCTGTGATCGTCTCACTGGTCTAAGTGTTACCCAGCTGATTTCGGGAAGTGCACTGATCTTGTGCCCTCAGGGCTACACTTGGGCTTCCTGCATTGATGGAAGCAATTAATACTCAATCCTTTCAGTCTCCTGCATAGGCAGTTCAGGGTGTTCCCTGGCTTCAGAGCACCAGGACAAGATGGCTCAGGTACCTACCTGCCACCCAATATGGATAATGATTTTTTTCCTTTCCTTTTGCCCCTTTGCAACCCCAACTGCTGTATCATCATTCCAATATTAGGGTGTTTATCCTCTTTAGCCCTATTAACATGTACGAAGCTCATCCCACAAATTCAATTAGCAAGAAATACACAATTCTATACTTTATAAAACTCAATTTTTATTTGAACACCCATGTTTCCCACAGAGGTAGTAGGAAACTTAAACTCAGTCCTATTCATAATTTTCTATCTCCTTGTGGGGCTCTGAGAGTGCCCTGGAATTCAGGAGTTGGACCTCTCCAATCTTCAAGCATTTGTCCACATAGATAGCCACTCAGATGCCCTCAGCCCCAATCCACATAATGCCTTCTGGCCTCCTGGCTCACTTGTTCTTTTTCTTTTCTTTCCTTTTCTTTTCTTTTCTTTTCTTTTCTTTTCTTTTCTTTTCTTTTCTTTTTTAAATGTAGAAAAGAGCAAATTTAATCCGAACATGGATACATTTGTGATTCTATTAATGAATGTATTCACTTGTAAGAAAGAGTAGCTTTGCTTTTTTTTAATCAAAGTACAAATTTACTTATTTTGGATAGTCGTCTACAAAGAATTCTCTTTTATTTATTTATTTATTTAATTTTATTTTTAATTTTTTAAAATTTATATCCAAATTAGTTAGCATATAGTGCAACAATGATTTCAGGAGTAGATTCCTTAGTGCCCCTTACCCATTTAGCCCATCTCCCCTCCCACAACCCCTCCTGTAACCCTCAGTTTGTTCTCCATATTTATGAGTCTCTTCTGTCCCTCTCCCTGTTTTTATATTAATTTTGTTTCCCTTCCCTTATGTTCATGTGTTTTGTCTCTTAAAGTCCTCATATGAGTGAAGTCATATGATTTTTGTCTTTCTCTGACTAATTTAACTTAGCCTAATACCCTCCAGTTCCATCCACGTAGTTGCAAATGGCAAGATTCCATTCTTTTTGATTGCTGAGTAATACTCCATTGTATGTGTGGCTCACTTGTTCTTTCAGGTGCACTTGGGACATGGAACTCTTCTCTGAGCTTATGCATAGATGCTGTCTTCTCAAATACCACACACAGCTATTTCCTCTCAGAGATTTTGCCACTGCTAATCCTTACTATTGATGGCTGAGGACTTGGTCCCTCCCACACAGGGCTTATAAATGTTATCTTGTTTTCTCTATCCAGGCTAAGACACATCTCTCCACTCTTAAGGGGCTGGGTCCAGCTTACCTGCTGCTTCTGACCAAGATACTTTTTCCGACCTGCCAATTTTCTCTCCTTTCTGGGGCTTTTGAAAAACAAACAGATGAACAAAAAACCCAACAGCCTTAGTAAGCTATTTTTACTTTCTGTATTTTTCACACACCTCCCCTGAATTGGATGGGAGGAAAAAGGAGTGATTTAGAGAGAAAAAGATTCTAGATTAATATTGCAAACTATTATCTTAGATACACCTAAAAACTCAAAAGATACAATTATAGCCCCTTCATCACACTGGGGCTACAAGCTCTGCCTTCTTACTCCACATAAAGCTACTATCCTAGATCCTTGTGCACAAATATTCCTTTTATACTCCATTCTCTGTGCAAAATAAGCATCCTTGTCCGCCTCCTTCTCTTGTATACATAAAAAATTTCAATGATTCCAGAACACCTTGTCTATTCCCCACCGCCTTTTAAAGAATTGCTCCCTAAAATTCCATGGTGGTTTTCTGGCTACAAATTTATTCTATAATGGGATATCCTACATAAACAAACAAACAAATAGGTATTTAAATGTATCAATTAATATAACTTGATAAACTTTAATATTAATATATTCAGTGCCAAAAGATATAGGTGGAGAGGACAGTGAAGATAAGTGATCAGGAGGCCCAATTCTGAATTAGAACCTGGTCTTCTCTGTCTAAAAGTGTTACTTTCTTGTAGAAGACAGATATTTTTAGATAAAGCCAACCTTAACTCTTGTCTAAACAAGGAAAAGATTTTTGTGAGGGTCTGTTCTCATATTCTAACAAGCATCATCTTAGGGAACAAAAGGAAGGATCCAAAAATTGCTGAAAACAATGCTGCTATTCAGATATAAGGACCATAGTCATCCTCTTTGTGAGGTACTCTGAAGATGCTGTTCAGAGGCTGCTTAGGAGAAAAAAAAAAATGTAAACTGTTAGATCTCAGTTAAATAACTGTGTTTATTGCAACTTAAGCTAATAGTTATTCATTATTCAGTCAACTATTTGGTACAGACAAATAAATATTCTCTCACTTGTTAGTCCCTGGGGGCTTTCTTAATCCTATCTGGATTTACTTTCTGTGAATTTCTGAGTAATCAGAAGTTATAGGTTGGATACATCTTGTGCTAGGGACACCCATGGTGTAACTGCTTCATTTTTACTTTTCATTTCAAAGGAAATGGTCCATCCAGAGTGAAAATTGTTGTGTTTTTTTGGTGGTAGAGTATATTTTCCTCTTTGTTGGTGGTGTTACTGTTGCTGTTGTTTTAATCAGACAGTTATTTCAAACAGAAGCAATCAAGTTTCTTTTTTCATTGCCACCTCCCTCCACCCCATCCACTCAATCCATGCTGTTAAGGAAATACCCTTGTTAGTAAAGTGATTCATCTATTTTTTTCTGTAGCTAAAGCAGCTGGAAAGATCATTGTAAAGGAGTCTTTTCAGAAGGTCTATGTAAGCTAAAGTGTCGTTAGAAATATGGCAATGTCTCAGGGTCACAGGTATTTTCTCAGATCTAATGTGTCTTTTAGAGTAAGGAAAAGAAATTTGCATTCATCAGGATGCAAAAGAGAACATTTAATTCGAAGCTCTAGAATCTGAAATCATCCTACGCATCTCCGTCTGGCCCTAAAACTTGAGGCCATAGCCAACTTCTCTTCTTTTCATGTATGCATTACCTGGAGAGAGAGAGAATACTTTGTAGCTAAACAGAAAAAGCACTCTTCTCTGGCCAGGTAGTACATAAAATTCCCACTGTGATAGCCATGACTCAGGGTTTTCAGGTGGAGAGTTAACATGTTCGTATGCTATTATTCCAAAACGTGGTTTGGTTTACAGATTGAATTCTATCATTCCATAGAGAGCAAAACTATGAGGGAATGGAATATAAGACAGTAAAGTGTGGCTGGAGGAAGGCTAAACGAAAAGGACACTATCTGGAGAAGTCAGATCAAGAAGTAGCATGAACAAAGTAGTGAAGGGAGAAAATAGGCATAAAACTTGTCAAATCTACATTCAAAAATGTGCTCAAATGCTATTTGGCGTGTCTTCCTTCTATGAAAAGGGTATATAGATCGTACATGGTAACTAAAATAACTTGCTGAAAACCACCTGACCAATTAAGTATTGCATTAAATAAGTCACAACCAGAAAAATTTCAAAAGAAGTGTTATTTCACATTTTCTTCAACATGTAGAAAATTTCCAGCTTTTAATCAAATTCAGTAGTCAACAGGGCTAGTATGATATCCATGTGTAGATGTTTCTTTTTTTGCTTTGGCCAAGTGGAAAAATAGCTCTGAGGAGAGGAAACCAATGAGGAGATGTTATGTTTCTTCCTCAGCACTTCTACTTTAGTTGAGAAGAAGCAGAGACGAGATCATTATTGAAATATAGTCCGTTTTTAATGGGTGCTTTGAAGTTGTTCAAAGTTGTAATTTAGGAGAAAAAAAAGAAAAATGTAAACTGTTGCTCCCTAAAATTCCGTGGTGGTGTTCTGGCTACAAATTTATTCTGTAATAGGACATCCTACATAAACTTTTTCCCCTACTCACATATCCAGAGCTGACTACAAAACTGTTGACTAATTCAGAATGCATTTGAAAGTTCCAGAATGCACTTATACTTGAGAAGTATAAAGAATTTGTCAGTGAGAATGGACGCGGTTAGCTGTGTGTGTGTGTGTGTGTGTGTGTGTGTGAGAGAGAGAGAGAGAGAGAGAGAGAGCACTTGAAAGAGAATGGGAAGGAGAGGACATAATAAGAAAGAATAAAACAAAGAAATAGAATGAGTCTATCCACAGTGCCCCAAAGTAGAAAAGACACTTCAGATAAGTTCAGAAGCAATGTGGTATTCATCCACTCATTTTTTTTAATTCTCCCATAGTAGTACTTGAATGCTCACAGTATGGCAGACATTGAGTCTCAGGGACATGATGCCAAACAATCTAGTTAGGACACAGTCCAGTGGTGGAAGCAAAAGATTTAAATCCAATGTTGAAAGATCTGTTATAACTGCAACGCCTCAGACTTTATGACCTGATCACCTGATAATAGCCACCCTCTCCTGTTCCTCCAAACACCTAAACTATTTGAAAACCCTCATCTGTATGACCTCACATAACCCCATTTCCTCAACCCCATTTCCCGTTCACCTCGATTAAGTAATTATTTCCTGCCTGGAAATTCCCACTCACCTTATAGGCACAGCTACAAAATTTCAGCCTTTAGGAAGTTCTCTTCTGACTCTTTAGGAAGGTAGCCTGTCCTTCTCTATGATCTGTTTCACCAGACACATAACATTCTTCTATTTGATGGTCTTTTCCCCCATGAGGCTGGAAATTTCTAAAAGGCAGAGATTATGATCTATTTGTCTTAGTATCCTTAGATCATAGCACAGCTTTTGGAACAAAATAGATAGTATCAGGAATTTAGAGAGTAAATCAATGATGGCAAGAACAAACTCCAAATAGAATAAGAAATGCCACTTTCCCTAACTTTCAGAGTTTTTATAGGAAAAAAAACAATATAAAACATGTGAAAATGCCTCATGTACATAATACCCCACACAATTATTTAACAAACAAATGTATATTATGTGCCAGCATATACTAAACACAAAATGTGTGGTATTAGATACAGCCAAGGTTATAGGGTGTGTGCTCTCTGTGACTTTATTAAAAGGCTTTCCAGAAAATAAAATAATCCTGTCTCCTTGATTTTAGATGTTTCCCAGGAGCCTTCAAGTTCCCTGGAATTTCTATTAATAATTCCATTTATTCCAGTAATACAATATATGTCAAACATCACAATGTCTATGAGAGATTAATAACCTAAGTTTGTCTTGACATGAGAAAAAAAAAAAAGATTGATGGAAAAAATCTCTGGAAAGAGGTTTTGATGCCAAATTAAGATTTCAAGGTGAATTGATAAAGAGCAACTTTAGAATTGGCATGTTGCCCTATGATGTTCTTTTTAAGCACCACACCCACACACTACGTGGCCTAGATTCACCTTGTGTCCTAGGGGCCTCAGCATCTGAATTCTGATGTGGGCTCCTGTACCCTTTCCTCACAAGTACAAGGCCTGGCTTGCCTTTAAATATACTCTCCAGCTTTTAAATATATTCTTCCTTCCCATTTTTGTATATCCTCTTCCAGTTGGGTTTTGAGACTAGCTTCTTAAAAATGGTGCTAATTCTGTTCCAGCTAAGTTTTCTTCAGGCTACTTTAGGTAAATCCCTGCCTGGGACCCTCTGCTATCCTTCGCTCAGTCAGAACCAGGCACCTTGTGAAATATGACATACGGTGTCATCATAGTGCCCTCAGCTTTAAGTCCAGTTCCTGGCATGTGGAGGGTATTCAATGAATTTATGTTAAATACATGAATTGCACATTTGTTTCTTACATTGTTATCATCACAGAAAGACAGAGACAGCAGGAAATCAGAGGCATGGGGTTTTAAGTGGAGATAGGTAACACCAAAAAACAAACAAACAAACAAAACCAGGAATGAAGTCTAGGACTGAGTCTGGGGGGCAGTGTGAAACAAGAAAGTAAAAGGGAAAACAAACAAACAAACAAAACAGTAAAGACTAGAGGCAGAGGTAGATCTGAGGGGAAGAAAGGAAGTTTAAATTTCAGATCTCAGGGCTCCTCGTTTGCACAGGCTCATTTGAAGGACCTATACCTAATTGTACACTTATAACTTCATATTCTGTTTTTTAAAGAGGCTGCTATAAATTGTATAACCTAAAGTCCCACAAAAATGAGATCTGCCCAGATAAAAGATAATAATAGTAATAATCATTCAAGCTGTCACTCAACAAATATTTATTGAGAGTTGAGTCCTCCTCTGCTGGAGGCCCCAAGGTCAAGTAAGAAGGTCTAGCAAGTATATTACAAGTATTACAGTATACTGGCAAATATATTGTATATCACTTTAAAGATCTTGTCAGTTGATATAATAAGGCAGTGAGTGGATCTTCCCAACAACACAAATGAGAGCTGTTAGTCCCATTGCACAGATAAAGAAGCTGAGACACAGGGAAGTAAATGTCGTTGTGATAGGTGAATAATAGCCCCCATTATGTCCAGGCTTTATGCCCAAAAACCTGTGAATGTTACCTTATATGGCAAAAGGGATTCTACAGATGCAATCAAGCTTACAGACTTGGAGATGGAGAGATTATTCTGGATTTTCCAGGTGGGCCCAATCTAATCACATGAGTGGTGGATTCTTATAACATTAAACATAATCTTACCATACAGTTCAGCAGTTGTGGTCCTTGGTATTTACCCAAAGGAGTTGAAAACTTATGTCAACACAAAAACCTGGACGTGAATATTTACAGCAGCTGTATTCATAATTGCCAAAACTTGGAAGCAACCAAGATGTCCTACAGTAGTTAAATGGGTAAACAAACTGTAGTACATTCAGACAATGGAATATTATTCAAGCTAAAAAGAAATGAGCTATCAAGACATGAAAAGACTGGAAGAAACTTAAATGTACGTTACTAAATGAAAGAGGCGAATCTGAAAAAAACTACATACAGTATGATTTCAACAGTATGACACTGTAGAAAAGGAAAAACTATAGAAACAATAAAAGATCACTAAGTATCAGAGGTCAGATTGTGGGGATAGATGGATAGGCAGAACGTGGAGTATTTTTAGGTGAAAATATTCCGTGTGATATTATAATGATTGATACATGTCATTATACAGTTGTCCACACCCCTAGAATTTATCGTATTAAATGTGAACCCTAATGTCCAGTAAGGGGTTAAAATCCAAAATACATAAAGAACTCCTATAATCCAATACCAAAAAATTAAAGAATCCAATTAAAAATAGGCAGAGGACCTAAATAGGCATTTTTCCAAAGAAGACATACAGATGGCCAACAGACACATAAAAAGATCCTCAACATCACTAATCGTCAAGGAAATGCAAATAAAAATCATCATTGTTCTCTTAGTAGTTGATACCTAGCATGTAATAGATATTTAGTAAATATTTGTTACATGATTGAAGTACCAGACAAAAAACAGAAATGGGAATGGGCAAGACTCCGTTCTTACGTCAAAAGAGTATTTCAGAGTGTGGCCCAGAAAATATATAAGAATAGCAAAAAAGTATCACCAAATCCTTGCAGGAGCAAGTCTTACTTTACTCTAAAGCAGCTTGCTCAATTGGGGTGGGGGGTAGGGGGGAGATGTCACCAGAAGGAAGACGAAATGACTAAGCCAAGTGCTAGATAGGAACTTGGCAGTCAGGATCTGTCCTTATAGGCCTGGTCATTTGGGCCAAAGGTCATTTTAGAGGAATACACACCCTTCTGCCTATCTTAAAATCACAGTTCAATGAGCCAAGCATTGACAAGAGTTTTGATCTAAGATTTATTTGGTAAAGGATGCCCTTTCAACCGTCAGGCACACACTTTGAAACATGTATTTTTTTTCTTTACCTAATGGTCTGGGCACAAAGAAGTTTCATGATGAAATAGACCGATGGGTACAGTAAATCCTGAGAATGCAAGCAATAGCTTCTTTCCACTGCCTTTCATGCCACCTATCTGAGACAGGCATTGTATATAATTAGAGTATTTCTTTGTGTAGAAACTCCCGTTTCTACATCATGTGTGAATCCAAATATTTTGAGCTGTGTCCCAGCATGATTACATAAAAAGCATAATTATAAAAGGAATTTAATGCTCATGTAGCCAGGAATCCTAGCACACACACTTATGTCATTAAAAAGAAAGTATGCTCCAATCTTTGCAGTAAGTTAAATAAACTAATGTCTCCTCATTTTCCATGGGTACCTCTTACAGTCTGTAAGTTACAGGCTTCAGAGCCAGAGACAGTGTCATCTGAAAGATTAATTTGGTTGGAGCTGTGCTGATATTTGTGCAGTGAAAAAAGCTATCTATATATCTGTGCAAGATGGACGTAAATGATCCAGCCCATATAGGGCTGCCTTGGAGTGACACTGAGCTGTCCTTGGCTGACGTATAAGAATGTTACAAGAGCCCTTTCTCCTTAGGGTGGCAGATTTCAGGTGGAAGGTGAAAACTCAGTGGACCTGTTTACACGGGATTACTGGATGCTGAGGTTGGACTCTTCTGGCTGTTGAAAATAATGGATTGAATGAGAAATTTATTTTTTTTTTTTTTTTTTTTGCTTTTTATCCGACTACTCTATTGATCTATTTGACCAAATGTGTGGGTTATGCTGATGTCTTGTAAATTCAGCTTATAACAATTTCAAAATAATGAAGGGCCGGAACCCATCTAGCCTCATTGCAGATGTAAAATAAAAGAAAGTTAATTTACCTTCTAATGCGAGACACTTACCCTACTGTCTTTGTGCAGACGATGTGATCTCAATGGAAAGGGTGGCTTCAGAGGGGAGGAATTATTTGGCTCAGATAGAAGGGACATCTAGGAAGACCGGCAGCCTCTTCTGGCTCTGATGTGATAATGCCTCCTGCTGCTGGCCAAACATATAGTGTGGCTTTAACAAAAGCAAGCCCCAGACACGTTTTAACTCTAAGTATCTGGATTAGAAAAGCTGTGATTTTGCATTTCTGTTGCTGCCTTGTGCTACTATATGTTTGCACTACGAAGATAAAAATAACATGTCACAGAGGCTCTGTAAATTGAACTGCAAGATGGCAGAGAGGTGGCTATTGGGACACAGGAAGAATAAATGATCTTAGTTTATTTATTAAAAAATGCACAGCCATGTGGAAAACTTACCTTTCTCTCCACCCCAGTGGGCCTTTTCATCTAAGGTTCACTTGCTGCACAATAGAGGCACTTTCAACTTCCTCTTTTACAAAACTCAGCTACTTCCCTCACATATTATCATTTTGAATATATTTTTGAAACACCAGATGTTATTGGCTCCTAACAACACAACAGCTCTGGGCTCTGAACTAGACATTTTTTTTCCTCCTCATTTAAGGATCTTCTTGCTACTAGTGGCCTCTATTTAAAACATGCTCATTAGCTTCAATATACTGTGGTGTTTAACACATCACAATGCTGAGATTACCTCTCTTTGCTGTTAAAAAAAAAAAAAGTACCTTCAGAAACCAAAATGAACCGACAATTTCCTATTTGAGAGAGTTGGAGAACACAAGGTGGTCCTGTCCCAGTGCCAAAATAAAAGCCTTGTAAAGCATTTAAGAAGTTTATTCTTCCCAAGACATAAAAACATAACCCACCTTAGCTTTCATTTGAGTTATGCACGCACAGTGAATGGAAGGTAGGCCTTCCCCAAGTGAATAAATCTCTTTGAAAGAGGGGATATTGGTTTGCCTACATAATATGCTGTACATAAAAATAAAAAACATATATTCGTGTAGTTGAAGGCAGGTGTGAGCAGAATTGAGTGGTGGCCAAGATTCCGAATAAGCGGTATACAATGTGTGAAGAACATATGGTAATGTGTGAAAAATGTAAGCCTATATTCGGACGACATGACCTATGTGTTTATGATGTACTCAAAAGATCATTTATTTCTATTTCAATAGCTTTTTAATCCATATCAAGGTGCCCCTTGTGACAAAATTTTGCAGAAAGAAAACTCAATCATATGAGTGATTTCTCTACCTGGTGGCCTATTGAAACTTTTCATGCTAGGTGGATATATTGAGGGCCACTAATAAACTTTGCTAATTTAGTATTTCTATTACAAAGTTATTATCAGTATGTAACATCTTGTCAAGAAATTCATTCATCTTCCAAAATTCAGACCAAGTTTATGTATTTGTGCCTATAGGTTAAATCACAACTCATTTCAAACTATAGAGCCACTGTTCACACACCCTATCCCATCTGTTCTGATCACACAGGGTCCCCATTTTTATTGTGTCAAGTATCTGAATACATCCTCCTTAAAGAGAATCTCTGTTCATGCTTCTGTAAATCCATCAAGACAAGTTGTCTACCACATTGTTTAGCAAATCTGTGGCTGGAAACATACTCATTGCTGTAATCTACACAGAGTGCAAGAAGGAGGTAGAGGGTGAAATCATTGATGCTAACCTGCCCCAAGAAAGGAGACGTGAATTGTGAAGCTGAAATAAGACCTAAAGAAAAGTGATATAGAATAATTGGGGAGAGTCCTCAAAATCAGAACTCATCCAAGAAAATGCTACTTTTGTTCCTATAATGAGAAGGAAATATTAATTCTACTCTCCACAAACAAGGCATCCAGAAACATTCACGAAATGTATAGGAGTTCGGGTTCCCTGAACATCAATTTTTATAGTAACAAAAAGGAGAAGGGCAAAGCATCAATATTGTAAACTCGTTGCTCAAGTGAGATTGCCAGGGGATACATATAGTGAACAGAGAAGCTCTAGGCCAGAACTCCAGGAAATAGCAATGTAGCACCAAACTGGGCAGAGGAAAAAGTTACACAAAAGAGAATGAGAAGGGATGTTTATAGGACAATCAGGAAAACGTATAGTTGTGGAAGTCAATGCAAGAGAACACCTCAAGAAGAAAGGGATCAGTGACACTGAGAAGTCAAAGGAGACAAGAACAGAGAAGAGCCACTGGACTTAGCAATTAGGAGGTCAAAGAAGGGAGACCCTTGGGGAAAACAGAGTCATGGCCTCAAGAAGAAAGGTGAATACGTGGAGGCCATTAGTAGAAAAGTTTGGTTCTGAAGGGGAATAAAGAGATATAGATGAGAGATAGGAGAGTTTGATTATTTACATGTCCATTTGTTGTTTTAAGATAGAAGACCATCTAAGCATGTCTTAATATTGTTGTTTTGGAACCAGCAGATATTGGAGAGTGTTCATGTTAGAAAAGAACAGAAAAAGGAGATTTGGGTGTGCTCAAGTTAATTAGCTTGGTGGAAGAAACTTGAGACACTTCCCTTTTGTGATTTCTGTTTTCTGTGTGCTGTAGAAGGCAAAGTCATTTCCCAAGAGTGAGGAAAGATGACAAGGTCAGAAGTCTGAGCAGAGTAGAAAGTTCTGAAGTCACTGTTGAGAGTGCTAGAGGGATAGATGACGAGAAGAAATTTAGAAGGGCTGCTGGCAGGTATGAACATGCCCTGAGCCTGGACAGAATGAGATAATGTTCTCAAATCTTCTATCCTTATCTTTGGCATAGAGTGTGTGCCCAGTAAAGATGATTTTCTGTTGCTGCTTTTGTCATTTGAAATCCTTGGACAAAAGTTCTTACTGTCAGTAACACTATACAAATTTTCAGATACAGTAACCCAGCAACAATTTTTTATAATCTCTGTTAAATTACTCCCAGCATAAGCTTAGAGTATGCCAGATTGAAGGAGAAAATGATTTGTACAAACTTATTTTAAGAAGATAAATGGGAGAAAGGGTCTCCTGTATTTACAGAAAACAATCACAATCATTTTCCAGCACTCTTATGGGATGTTAACAAATAGTCTGTTTCTGTTTCGAGCTTTTATGCCCTCAACAGCCCTACTTCAGTTTGTGTGTTCTCAGCCATCTGTCTCCTGCCTTTCTCCTATCACTACAGAGAAGGGCTTGAAAATTCTTATTTGAAAAGATATTTATAAATCAGATTTGTTGGTGTAAACTTAATACTATTTGATTTTCCCTAAAAACAATGATTACATTTAGCCAATGATCTTTTTAAAGGCCAGTGTGTTAACTACCAAGATTGTGTAACAGAACGTGAAAGAAACATGCCTAAGTGACCATTAGGCAGCAGTTACCTTGTTTTAGGCTATGTCTTGAGAACACAAGCGCAAGGATGCTTTTTCATTAACAGGTACTTGTATTATTTTATTGCCTGTACTTATCTCAGCCTCTCTTATTTGCAGTTCTCTTTCACTCTCACCCCATCATCAGTGCCAAAGACTGAGATGTAGCAGAAGAGTTTGTAACAGCCATGAAGTATCTCTGTTAAGATGAAGTGAAGTAACGTGGCATAAGAACAGAAGAGGAAAAAGTGTTATGTCCCTGGATCTTCTGTTTAACCATCTTGTAAGTACCATGCAGTATTTTGAACGTGGACAAAGTATTTGCTGAGGACTTTGATAAAGGACTTTGAGTAAGATGAAATATCCAGGAGTGGAGAAGCAACAGTATCTCTGGTAGAGAATAGCACAGGAGACAAGCATGTCATCCAAGAGAACAGTTAGGAAGCATTGCACTAATCCAGAGAGGGGATGATGACATAGACCAAAGTGGTAGTGGTGGAAGTGGTGAGAAATGATATGATTCAAATATACTTTGAAGGTAAAGACGATAGAATTTGTTGATGGACTAGATGAGAGTATGGGGGTGGGGGATGAGATTCAAGGATGGATATAAAGTTTGGGGCCTGAGAGCCCAAAAATGGAGGGTTGCAATGAACTTAATGGAAAACACAGTGGGAGGACCACTTTTGCAAGGAAGATCAGGAGTTTGGTTTAGAGCATGTTCAGTTGAGATTGCTATTAGCCAATCAAATGAAAAAAGTTGGGTGGGAGCTAGAGAAGCCTGTAGTTCAAAGGAGATGTCTGGATCCTGAAGGTAAAAATCCTGAAGGTAAACCCATGAGACCAGATGAGTTTACAGTAAAACAATGCACCTAGAAAAGAGTTCTGGGGACTGTACCCTGGGGCATCTCACCCTGAAAATATTGGGATGATGAGAAGGACTTAACAAAGGAGATTAAGAAGTTTGAGAAACAGGAGGAACACCAGAAGCTTGCAAGGTAACGGAAGCTAACAGGAAAAGACTGATTCAGAAGGAGGGAGTAAACTGCTGCTAGTCTCATGCTACCAATAGGTCAAGTAAGGTGATGGGGAGATTCACCAGTGGGTCAGCCTGCATGGAGCTCTTAGGTAATCTTGAAAAGAATAGTTTCAGTGGACAGTAGGGGTGCAAGTCTTGTGGGATCCAGTTCATTAGAGAAAAGGAGAGGAATCCGAGACAGCATAAATAATTCTTTTAAGGAGTTTCTATAAGAAAAAGAAAGAAATGGGGTGGTAGCTAGAGGGGGGATGTGGTGTCAAAAAGAGTTATTTTAGGAGCACCTGTGTGGCTTAGTCAGTTGAGCGTCCAACTCTTGATTTCAGCTCAAGTCATGACCCGAGGGTCGTGGAATCGAGCCCTGCATCGGGCTCTGTGTGGCAGAGCATGGAGTCTATTTAGAATTCTCTCTCTCTTCCTCTGCCACTCTCCCTGCTCATGCTTTCTCTCTCTCTCTCTCTCTCTCTCTCTCTCTCTCTAATAAAATGAAATTAAAATATTATAGTAAAATAATATTTTAAAAAGGAGTTCTTTTAAAGAGGGGATTTTAAAGCATTTTTATATAATCGTGGAGATGATTTTAGTGTTGAAAAATAAATTCCGTGATAAAAGTTGAATTTTAGAGAAATTCAAACTTAGAAAAACTAGAGCCTTTTGGTGAAAAGGGAATTCATGTACTAACTGTTGAAGTGCATGAATTATTTGAGTATATTATGAGCCCCGTTTAACAAACTATTATTCTAGAATGGTAGTGGATTATACCAGAATTTTTCTGAAAGCCACATTCTCAGGAATATAAATGCTACAGAGTGTTGGTAAATCATTTGAATACACCTACTGGTGATATGGCTGATGGAAAGATACCAGTGGTACAGTTGGTGTACTTATTATGTGCCAGGAACTCTTCTAGGGTGCTTTGTGTATATTCATGTATATTATTAATACATTTATGTATATTAATGGATCTAATTGTCATCCCAGCAAACTATGAAGATTGTTACTAATATCCCCATTTTACATTCAGTGTTCCCAGAGCATAGAGAATTTAAGTAACTTGCTAGTTGGTATAGTTTCTAAAAACCAAGCCCCGTGGTCTAGCTACAGTATAGGATAGCCAGCAGCCTATTCTGAAATTCACAGAGATAGCTATACAAACCAAGAGACAAGTAGTTGGCCTTCTGATGGTTGTAAGGGCTTTGCAGACCCCCATCCCCATGGGGTGTCTACCACCTAGTGATGGTGCCCTGCTCACAGAGGAGCATCCCCAGGGGTGGGGGTGGGGAACATGGGGAACATTTGTATCCATTTCATCTCACTTGTTCTGGGAATTAGGTCTACTCAGATTATCTCACAATATATACATCACTACTACCATTCCCAGCAACAGCATCTTCCAGATATTTGTCTCCACTATTATTATTTTCCCCTCTTTGACTGAATGCATATCAAATCTGATTTATTTAGTAGAGAGGAAAAGCATTTCCTTTAACCTTGTCATATTTTCTGGCCCAAATACTCTTCTTACTTTTATTTCAAAAAGTCTCTCGGCTGTATTACTATACCCCAGCCTCAGCTTTATTTTAACTTATTCTCCTTCAGTCTGTCCCCTCATTACCATATTGAAAAATATTCTTTCATAATGTACTGTTGGCCTTTGAATCGCCATCACCAAAAATTGGTTCTCATTCTTATTAATTTCTTTGCAGTTTTTGGCATATTCAAGGAAGACAGGAGGCAGGAATTACATGATTTTTATGTATAATTGGGCATAAAGAGAAAATCACAATTCATATTTACCCTCCCTACAGCACCTTGTATATAAAAAGTAAATAGTTGTTGAAGGAGTGAATGAATGAACAAATGAATGACACTAAATATGTGGCCTGTGGCCTCTTTTAGCTCCACTGAAGAGCTTTGGGGTTTCTCTTGGTATTCCCAAGTCCATAAGAGAATGACTGCTTTCTAGAGTATCACATTTGGCATAATGACTTTCCATAATATTGTGGAAATCGGTGAGAAATCTCAGGTGAGTAGAATGCTGAATTTCTGTAGCAGAGACCTAAGACACTTAAGGTCACCTACAGACTAGAGTCTGAAATGATTAGTCATTTTTCTATGCAGATCTATGAGTGGAGACTACCCATTTTGTATTTGCGAAGAGAAATTATGTTGTCATTCATATTTGTAAACTGAGAATTAGTATATAAACACACGCACACACACACACACACACACACACACACACACACACGCGCGCATATATATCAGTTTAAGGTTTCAGTTAAATTTCTTTTCCCCTTATTTCTTGTTTCCTAAATGAATTCATAGAGCTAAGAATATGCCCAAGAGTTGAAAACTATTTGAAATAGCAAAGAGAATCTGGATATTCCTCTAAGAGTTTAGTAATCTTACCTTCTCTTCCTGTTAATTCATTTCCTGATAAAGAATATAAATGTTTGTATGTATATAATGGAGTCACTGAGTATTGGCATTGGCTTTCCCATAAATTTTATGAAACAAATCTGAAAGACTATAAAGCACTATTTCTAAAAGAATAATAAGTCATTTGCTTTTCCAGATTGAATAAAGATCCTTTTAGCAGCCACGGAAGGGCCTTTAGGTTCTTTTGTTTGTTTTTGTTTTATTTTTGTACATTTAACAGAGATCTTAAGAGCTGGATTTCTTTCCAAAACATCATGTGGAGCACTTGCCTTCCTTTATGTTGTCTGGGAGGGCTGAGAGGGAACTTCCAGCCTCTTGTTTTTCATTATTGCTTCACTGACTCATCCAAACAGTCTCTTTTAAAGACAAAACAACAACAAAATCCAACTGAAACCATGCAGCTAGCTGGAAGGGAGGAAGGGGGGAAGAAAAAGTTCTATATTAATAAAAAACAACCACATTCTGTCCACATGCTAGGCACTAGAATAATAGAATAAGCATAATTCCATTTATGGTGCGTTGCTTTTTCCTCTTCTTGAGCAAATCGTAAAGTTATGTCATTAAGGGGAGGGGATGAGGAGGAATCTGACTCTTAAAGAATAACTTAAAGATCATTTTACATGAGAATGTTTACTGGACTACATCAAGAGATTTGTTGAAATGGCTTTCAAAGTGAAGACAAAATAATCTAGATTTATAAGAGTAAGTGGAAATAAATTTTTAAATGCAAGATAAAGGAGACAGCATAATGTCTCCCAAACCATCACCCAATCAGCTAAGCATGAAGAAATCAGGAATTCAAATTTTATGCTTTCAGAAAATAATGTTTAAATAAGCCATATAAATAGCCCCAAGGCATAAAAAATTATTCTCTTTAAAAATGTGCCCCTGGAGATTTACATCCTGACTTTCTTGTATGGAAATAGAATTGTATATTTCATCTTTCAAAAGTTTATGAAATTATCTCATCATCATTACTACAAATACCTGAGATGTTTATTCACTTATTCAGATGGCAGTCATTTTTCTAGGGTGACTCTAAAAAAATCACTTGAAGCTATTGTTTGATTAATACGTAGAATGACACAATAACACTTCATTCCTTTTTGTGTATGAAAGTTTTCTTACCACCCTTTCACTCATTTTCTGTGTATGACAATCTCCAGTGACTGTCCAATGAATGCCCTTGCAGAAGTCTTACAACTACATCATAAATTCTTTATCAGATGATTCAACAGGAGAGAATTTACAAGCCAGTGTACATGCAATAACCAGTTGGGTTGCACAGTTCATAGACCAGATTGCTTGCATGCTAGAACATTTACCGCAGGAGTAATGTGGGTGAAGTTCTCCAGTAGAGAGTACCACATGGGCTTATCCATTCTAGGATTAATAGTATTTCATCCAACATGGCTGGATGTTGGGCAACATTTCAAAATGGAGATCTATCAGTAAATGGAATAGTCTCCCAAGGGAACTAATAGGAGTGTAATTGCCTTTTCCATTTAAAACTGAGCCAGACAAAGCCTTTGTAGAAAGAACCATGATGTTATGCCAGAGTGATGGACTGCCCAACTCATGAGGTCTCTTCCATCTCTAATTTTATGACATGAAAAATAAAGAAACACATTAAAATTAATGCATTTTAGCACATATCCATCTATCACCCCAAAATAATTCATAGCTGAAAGAAAAGGACAAATAACAAATTCTAAAATCTATTACAAATCATAGGAAAGCACTAGTCATCAGAAATACTCTTTTAAGAACAGCCACCACCTACAGTGACTATAGTTAACAGTCTTCTATTGTGTACTTGAAATTTGCTAAGAGGATGGATCCTAAATACTGTCACCACACAGACACACACACACACACACACACACACAGAAAGGTAACTGTGTGAGGTGCTGGATATTTTGAATAGTTTGATTGTGGTGATCATTTCACAATCTATAGGTATAGGTATATCAAAACATCAGGTTGTATACCTTAAATACATATAATCTATATTTGTCAATTATACCCTAATAAAGCTGGGGTGGGGGAGAACAGTCACCACTTAAGTTATGTCATTTTTAGTTAGCACCTGGGGAGACTGACAAACAGTAAATCTCATAACTGGTATACCCTACAAGACTCTATATAATACCATAGTCAGTGTTCTTTTGGAAGAAAAGGAATTTCAGCTTTCACATACTCTCTGCCACTGTTGTTTTTTTCACTTTTTGTTACCCTAACAATATTTCATACAAAACAAAATTCGGGTGTTATTGGATATAAAATACATTCAGTGGTTCTCTAAGTGTTGTCTAGCAAGCCCTGAGAGTCCCAGGACCCTTTCAGGTGTCTGTGAAGTCAAAATTATTTTCATAAAGTTACAAAGACATTATTTGCATTTTTCACTTTCAGCCTTTAAGGACAGGCTACATGATACACTCACAATGATCAGAAAATCCTATTAAAATGCATATCTGCATGAGGCCTGATTTTCTTCATATACTTAACCAAAGCAATATATTATAATAAATTGAATGCAGAGGCAGATATGAGAACCTATCTTTTTTTTCTATTATGTCACACATTAAACAGATTTGTAAAATTATGTAAAAACTTGGCTGTTTGTTTGCTTTGGAAAATATAGTTATTTTTATTAAAAACGTGTTATGTTAACATGTGATAGCTTATTGTTATTTTTGAATAAATTAACAAATATGTTAAATATGTCTACATTTTAACTCCTAATACACTAAATAACAGTAACCATATAAATTATATTTAAAGACACTCTAAAACCAAAAAGCTTAAGAACCACTGACAAGAATCTTCAAAAATGGGGCACATGGGTGGCTCAGTCGGTTGAGCATCTGACCTCAGCTCAGGTCATGATCTCACAGTTTGTGAGTTCGACCCTGCATTGGGCTCTGGGCTGACAGCTCAGAGACTGGAGCCTGCTTCAGATTCGGTCTGTCTGTCTCTCTCTCTCTCTTTGCCGTTCCCCTGCTTGCACTGTCTCCCTCTGTGTCTCTCAAAAATAGACATTAAAAAACACTTTTTTTAAATAGAATTTTCAAAAACTTTGGATTGATTCTATGTCCCTTGGTAGGTACTATACAGTCTCTCTATCTCTCTTATTTTAAGCACATTTTCTAGAATTGTGTCTGTATTTGGTGGCTCTACCTCCTTACAACCAATCTTTCTTTAAATTACTCCTTGGGGCGACTGAGTGGCGCAGTCTGTTAAGTGTCCGACTTCAGCCAGGTCACGATCTCGCGGTCCAGGAGCCCAGAGCCCCGCGTCAGGCTCTGGGCTGATGGCTCAGAGCCTGGAGCCTGTTTCCGATTCTGTGTCTCCCTCTCTCTCTGCCCCTCCCCGTTCATGCTCTGTCTCTCTCTGTCCCAAAAATAAACGTTGAAAAAATAAATTACTCCAATCAGGGTTTTTCCCAGAAATTTTCCCCAACCACTCTTAACAGGCCACCATTGACTTCCATTTTAGCCAGATAAGGCTCAATTCTCACTCCTAATTTTCATCAGCCTGTTAGTATCATTTAAGAGTTGACCTCTCCTTCCTTCTTCACTTAGTTTCCAATTCAACACAATCTTTTGGTTTCCCTCTTCCCTTAGAGGCCATTTCACAGATCCTAGATCTTTGCATGGCTTCTTCTTCAAAAGCATTCAGGCCCTAACTCATGTATTATCTCTTTGAAGAGTCCTTCCCTTCAAAAATAGTCATCTATTACTTTATCCCCTTATCCTGCATTATTTTTTTCATAATTTTTATCACTATCTAAAAATGTATATTAATTTCCTTATTTACTGTCTTTCTAAATTCAAAGAGGGCAGAGACTTGGTTTCTTCATGACTTTTTCTTTGGGCTGAGAAATGAGCCTGGTTCCCAGTGCTCATGGAGTAAATACCAATGTAAATACCAATGATGATGATGATGGAACACTTCTCCCTCAACAGGATATAAGCTTCTTCATGGCAAAACTTTGTGTTGTTCATAGTTTTATAAGCAGCATTGAATACTAGGCCTGGAATATAATATGCCTTAAATAAGTGTTTGATGAATGAAATAATAGATGTTAATGTATTGCTTAATGTCTACAAAATACTTTCATATCCACTATCTTAGCTAATAATCACAATTCTGAATAGATAAAATTGCTCTGCCTGTTTTTTATTTGCAAATTCTTGCACTATATACTGAATCCCATGCTCTTTTATTTAGAAATAAAGTAATAAGCAAGCAGATGAACTTCCTAAAAGTAAAAACAAAACAGGCAAAAGAGCTGTAAATGTGTTTTTCTGTTAATTATTCAATTCTCTATATTCTGGAATGATAATTTTTTTCTATACCAACTGACTATACTTCTACAATCACAGAATAGTAATAAAGAAATGGAAAAAAACTGCCAAAATTGAGAAACTAAAATGTATTTTAAACTTTGATATGTTTAAATTCATCATTCAGAGGCCTCAAGTGGTCTAATTCAGAAAATATATTAATTATTACCCATGAGGTGTGGACTCCTTAAAATCTAGTTGAGTTATGAAGTGCTTCATGGAATCTGTCCAAAAGCAGCCAAACATTTTTCAAGTCTATACATATTCCCCTTATATGTGTATATAGGACTGTGGAGAGGTTGAATATGGGGAGTTAGCATACTAATTCTCTGCTGACCCCATCCCATTAATATTTTGAACTTGAGGCTCTGTGTAACTTACCAAGACAGCTTTCTCAGGTGAGATATGGGACATTTCTTGGCTATTTTCTGACCATCAAAGACAGTCTGTGTTTAGAATCTGAAAAAACCATTTCATCTCTTCTATAAAATATATCTCTTAGGAACAGCTTTGCCCATGATGAAATAATGGCAGCACCCCTAGTGGGGGTAGGAGCATTTAGCATTGCTTGTATCAAAGGAGGCATATATGGATGATGTAACAGATACAGCAGAAGCTTTCCTGCAAACTGGGCATTCAGGAAAACATGACCTGGGATCGGAGCCAGAGAGACAGTGTTACCATGCTGAATGTGTTGCTATGATTTTTGTCTTTTTTTTTTTTAAATGACTTCCCGAAAACCCAGATTTAGTTCCAGTGTGTTCACTTTTGGAGAAATATAGATAAGATTAAATCTCTCGGGTCTGGCTTCATGCAGAGTGGACTGACTTCTGGCTCGAGTTTTACTGCATCATTTGTACTTTATACATGAGGTTACGAGCTCTTAAGCATTTGGTGCACTTAAATCAAACAACAAGTAAATAATTTTGAGTTCATCTTCCCGTTACTAAGAT
Organism: Leopardus geoffroyi; assembly: GCF_018350155.1. Taxonomy (NCBI): domain Eukaryota; kingdom Metazoa; phylum Chordata; class Mammalia; order Carnivora; family Felidae; genus Leopardus; species Leopardus geoffroyi. The sequence goes on from NC_059328.1 coordinate 70,297,045, forward strand.
TCTTTAATAGAAAGTCTATGGTTTTTAAAGTAAAGGCATTAATGTTCAAATTTTAGTCTTTTGTGGTATGCATCTCCGTAGCCTCAGAAATAGGATTTGAGAAGATTATGTAGATCATGTGCTTTCCTTGATGTCTTCAGACATCACTCTGAGGTGCCAAAGAAGAGAAGAAGAAATAGGATATTCCCTTCCACGGTGTGGAATAAATTCCATTTTTATGTAACATTTTTATGAATTCAAATTTGAAAGTGACCTGCGAATCTAGCTTACTTCTTACAAACAAGTTTTCAGAAGATATTTACAATTAGTAAAACACTGCTGCAAAACACCAAGCAGAAGGGAGAAGACAGAAATCTGACTTCAAAGCCTTCCCAACTCTCCACTTCCCTTCCCTAACCCTCAACTCCACCCAGAAGCATGTCTCTTTTTAACCTCTGAAATTTCACACAAGCCTGAAGTCTGGCTCTGACTACAAGGCAGGAAACAGCCCATATGCAGCACCCAGAGAGGAAGGGTAAAATGCAAAAAAAAAAAAAAAAAAGCACAAAAGATTTTGTTTCAATCTGATACTCTACAAAGTTTATTTAGAGAAAGGGTTGGATTGTGCTTTTTGTTTGTTTTGTTTTAAAACTGCCTGTTCCCAAGTGGATGATGAGCACTGAGTTGAGGTGAGGACAAGTTGGCTTTCAGCCTACAGGCTCTTCCTTGTTACACTCAAAGGGGATTTTAGGAGGATTTGGAATTCTTCAGATCTTGAGCTTGGAGACCATGGGTGGAGCCCAGACACACAGCATTCAACTGATGGTTGCTAATTAAATGTTTGCCAAGTGACCTCAACTGGCCAGACTATTTCACAGGGGAGGAAACAACACTCCATGAGATAACCGGAGGGGGCGCCAAGGGGAGGAAATGGGGATGTCTGGAAAAGCTTGCTGGAAACTGGAGATTCTGGTTTAGAGCATATACTGCTCTGAAGGAGAGAAGGTTAGCCAACCTGGAAATCTGGGTCAAAGAAAGCATCCTTTAAACTCACCCATAGTGAAGGAGCATAACTGAAAAAAAATCTCAAACAGTTCTACTAAAATAATGAACCACGGTTAAGTAAATAAAGTAATACTACTGAGATTTTTAGTAGTGGTTAACAAAAGTTTCAAACTGATAAGTTTGATTTCATTTTCCTTTAGATTAAAGCAGGTGTAAATATTAGTTCTAATTCCCCTACAGTTAGGGGAACCATAATCCCTGTTTGGCTGGGTCGATTCATATTTACACCAGAGTAATTATTAATAATTATTCTTACACACTCAAAAGAGCTACAATTTGGATCATAAATGATAGGGTCACTCTTTTCTGTGACCAATGACTTGTAAAACTTCAGATGGTTTCTAGTAATCTAGAGTGCTATTGAGGGAGTCACTGACAAGCCTACTAGACCTAATTGTATCAAAAACTTCTTAAAGGGACAACCACAGTGAAGGATCTAACAGTGCTTCAGCAATTAGCCTCAGTGAAGTACAATTCAAAACAAATCAAGTCTGTCATGGAGATGCCAAAACAAGTTAATAAGTTATCTTAAATTGCATAAATTGAAGTCTGATGTCCAGAACCAGGGAAGATATTAGAATTTCTTTCTCTGCTTATGATTTCATTGCAAGGCTACTATTTGTTTCTAAGCATACTTCTTAAGAAGAATTAATACATTGGAGCACATTCAGAAAACAGCTGCCAGGATGGAAACATTTGGGAAAGCTATGGCATTAGTGTCATGCTTGAAAAAACTGACCAAAAAATACCCCAAAGGAAGAAAGCTGTCAAGCCCTGCTAGAGGTCCTCAAATACTTAAACACGTACTGTATGAAAGAGAGAGTTGACTCATTCTGTAAATCTTCAGGTTAGTATAATAGGTTAAAGTTAAGCAGCAGTAAAAATCTGTTCAGTATGAGGGCAAGCTTTCCAACTAATAAAACCTTCCCAAAATGGAATGAGAGCTCTTTGGAGATTATAAATATTGATAGAGGTGTTCAAGCAAAAGCTAAATGATATCTTAATAGGGATATAATGGGGTAAATTAATGCGCCACATAGAAGTTAGCATGAAAAGATTCTAAACTCATTTAAAACTCTGTACACTAGCATTCTAATGAAATAGTGGGGAGATAATTCAGGAAAATCCTCTACCATGGTGTTAATCACCATAATCCTGTCTGTGTTTTAAAGGGTCTTTGAACTGGTCACACTGCCCCATCTTTACAGTAAATATAATACCATGATACAATTATTCTTTCTCAGTCTATCAATTATCAGTACCGTTGTCTAGATCTGGGGAGCTCATTAGTAGAGCTGAGCTGGCGCTACTCCAGGTATACGTAACCAAAATCTCTGGGGAGATACATATTCTAGAATGGTCTACAGTCTGAATCCGTCACCCAACTAGCAGTTTGTAGTCACTGGAAATCTTTGAAATAGTCCAAAGTCATTTTTTATCCCTTAAAGCTAGAAACAGATAACCCTGTCTCAAACACTATTATTAATGTTCCTTGTTTGAAAATTGTTTTAGAATCCTTTAGGATGTATATGACAAAAACCTAACTGAAAAAGGAAAGTAATTGGCTGAAAAAACTAGAAAGTTGAGGGGTGCCTGGGTGGCTCAATCAGTTAAGCATCTGACTTCAGCTCAGGTCATGATCTCACAGCTCGTGGGTTCAAGCCCCACATCAGGCTCTGTGCTGACAGCTTAGAGCCTGGAGCCTGCTTCGGATTCTGTGTCTCCCTCTCTCTCTGCCCCTCCCCTGCTCATGCTCTGTCTCTCTCTGTCTCTCTCAATAATAAACATTAAAAAAAATTTTTTTTAAAAACTAGAAAGTTGAAAAGCTGAGCTGGATTCAAACATGATTCTAGAGTTAAGTGTCATCAGGCTCATGTTTCCTATTCCTTTCCTTTTTGCTTGCTTTATTTTCTGCTAGACTCCTTTCTCCACACGGTTCTCTTTATGTAGCAGCAAGATGTCTGCAGCATCCTTACAGCTCAAGTTCACTGAAAAATAGTAAGCAGGTCTTACCAAGAACTCAGAGAAGCCCTAGGAGGATTCTGATTGACCTGACTTGGGTCCTGTGCCCACCCCTAGAGACATGTGAGGCCCATTCTGGCCATGTGGACTAGCAGAATCACTATGGAAGGATGACTGGGCAACCATATGTCTACTGTGAAGGGTAATCAACTGAACCAAAGAATAGAAGGAAATCATGGTTGGTTTTCATTTTATTCTCCAACAAGATGGCCTTTTCATGATACTACTTAATAGCAACTGACCCCAGCTATGGTGTCATGCTATAAATTTGTAATCTTTCCCAGAAACTATCACAGTGCCTTAGGAAAATCCACACTCTCTTGAGTATAGTCCAGTTGGCTTCTATGGAACTGTATTATAAGAATGGGACTCTACATTATGTATAACTCATCATTGGATCACACTACCTATTACCCTAACTTGGAAGGTTCCTAATAGGAGTGTCTCTTCATCATGCACAATTCTGGGCTCTCCTCCAACTGGCTCATTACCATGGTTGAGTTGCTGATCTAGATTAAAATGTTCCTTCTATAAAAGACAACAATGGAAGTCTACAGACAGTACAAATATTAATGTATGAATCACACATAATTGAGGTGAAAAGGACTTTTCTAACCCTTAAGGTTTGGGATTTAACTCCCTGGTAGAAAGCCAACAGGAGCTGAGTACATAATTCTTTATTATAAAATCCTCAAAAACTAAGGTCAAATTCAATTCAAATGAAATTATCACTTCTTAGAAGTTCAGTAGATTTGATTTAATTCACTTTTTTGATTTTCAAGTAACTGATTAATTCCCTTTCCAGTTGCTTTTCTGGTTCCCCCATGCTTGCCACCTTTTTATAAATTCCTTTGATTGGTTCATTAAGTTAACAGCTAGTTCTTGCCCTGAACATCAGGCTCTTAGGAGAACCCTGGTTACCTTTTTCCTCAACAACTTAATTGGAGACAAGGGAATTCTGAGCTACTCTCATTTCAGGGACCTTTAAAAACCCCAAAGAAAAGCGATTTTAATGGGCTTAACTACCTGCTATCAAAGAGAAGTTAGATACCTCTGTCCCTCATAAGAGAAATGCCACAAATGTGTTTAAACTTCCACAATCCACGCCAAAACAGAGTAGTTTGTCATTAACAAACTAGATAGCAAAAAGATATCTTTATTCTGCAGAGGAAGAAAGAAATGGAGGGAGAAAAGAGGGAAGGAAGGAAATTTTCAAAGTAAAGTAATGAATATTTTCAAGATAAATACTCAGAAATGGAATATTTGGCAATATGATTATCTTCAGAAATAATTAGTTGGAGAATTATCCTGTTATATACTGTATAATCAGAAAGGCTTCCATTTGATTTTCATGGAATAACTTACCATAATCACCTAAATAGAAAGTAATAACTTATCTCACCATACAACTTAATAAATGCTATGCAACCCTTTGATATCACTTAATGGTTTTGCCAAATAATTACTCTTCCTAGATAATTGATCTTGTTGCAGAATCTTGGAGCTGCCAGAGGAAATGGTTTCTGTGTATGTGGAATGTAATACTAATTAATATCTTTTTCCTGTTGCCACCTGCAGTTCCCAAGGGATCAGCCTTCCAAAGAGAATTCTTTTATATGGATTGCGAATATTTTTTTCTTTAATTTGTTTGGAAAGGGTCGAAGTCAAGGAGGGGTACTTTTTTTTCATTGATCCATTTCCTGTATTTAATTATTTGACACAGTTGACTCATGACTGTGTAATTATCTCTTGGAGTGTTTAACATTAATGTAAAATGGTACTGTATTTCCAAGCCAAATGGAATTTTTATGAGGCCATACAACCCTTCTTGGCTTTACTTTTTGTTTAATGGTCATGCTGTAGCAAACAGCAATGTGCAATATGAACAGTTAAACTATTCTCTTAATTATTGCATCTGGTTTACCATATCCTGCCCATCTAGTATGTTTTAATTGAAGGGCAGAAAAGATCTCTGGTTGATCATTGATGGTTTTAAATTGGCACATAATGATAATACTGAGTTCTGGAGGGAGTTCTTCCTAAATCTCAGCATATGTCTTTATGTTAAACAATTAAACCACATCTGGAAAGAGAAAGCAGATCAGTACATTCCTCAGTGGACTCTGAGAAAACTGATTCAGTGGGCTGAATACTTGTTACCAAAAAAAGGGAGGGGGAGGATAACCTTGAACTAAAGAGAATTTTCAGATTAAAAAAAAAAAAAAAAGAACAGGTGTTTGAAGGAAAATTCCCACAATGAAATAAATAGTTTTATATCGGCAAGGGCATTTAAGCAATAATGAGGAGATTTCATGCATTTTATGCAAGGGCACCAGGGGGAATTAGTAACAGAAGAATATAAAGATCTTATTTCAAGAAAGTATATTATTATTAGGGTTTGCCAAGTCTCATGTACAAGTTAGCTGAACAAGGACTTACTTAGCATTTAAAAGAGAATCTAGAATATGTTTAGAAAGGGTTAATATGCTGTTCACATTGCCTGAGGCAAATCAAACTAAAAGTTACACTTGGGCACATATTTCTAGGTGAGAGTTAAGAGGAACTTTCATCGACCCCAATCTCCTAGGTAGACCACAGCCAACACTGCCTATCTCCTGCCCCCAGTCTCTCACCTTGAATTCCTTCTAACACCCTCCTTTGGGATGCCAAGAGAAGTCTTCAACAAACAGACCTTTTATCAGCACTTTCTTGCTGAAAAACCATCAATGGCTTCCCATTTTTTTTTTTTTTTTGCCTTTAAGAAAAAAATCCAAATTAATGTATCTGATAAATTCTCTACACTCTTTTCCTATGCTTATTTTTTCTGCTACTCTCTATAGAAACTCTCTGTTCTAGCCTCACTGGTTTATTCCTACTCCCCAAACATCTTGTGTACTTTCTTATTTTGGTGAAAATTTTCCTTGCCCAGAATTTCTTCTTTTTGCTCTTAACTAAAACTTCTTCTGATTCATACTCAAATGGCACCTCTCTAACAAAGATTTTCCAGCCTTTCCAGTTCAAAATAATCCTCCCCCCCTTCCTGAGCATCCCCAGAGTAGTCATGTTTATGTTATTCATTTACCATTTCTTGATTTATGCCTATTTTTTGGTTGTTTTACACGTGCAAATGGCTTATGTACCCAAATGACTGTAAACGTTAATGCATTCCAGAATTTTGTCTTATATTTGGGAATGCCCACTCTCCTACAATTACTCCACGTCCTTTCACATAATTGATGCACCTTTTTACATAATCGGCAAACCCTACCAAAAAAAATGCATTTACTCTTGAATTTAAAGTCTACTTCTGAAGAGAACAAGAAACAGGAGATTCATCCTGTATTTGTTTGCTAGGGCTGCCATAACAAAATACCACAGACTGGCTGCTTAAACAATGCTGTGAAGTCTGGAAGCCCAAGATCATGATATCAGCAGGTTTGGTTTCTTCTGAGGTCTCTCTTCTTGGCTTGCAGATTGCCGCCTCTTTGCTTTGTCCTCACCTGGTCTTTTCTTTGTGTGTGCATATCTCTGGAGTCTCTTCATACATCCAAATTTCCTTCTCTTATAAGGACACTAGTCAGATTTGATTAGGGCCTACCCTAAGGGACTCAACTTAATTACCTCTTTAAATGTCACATTCTGAGGTACTGAGGGTTAGGACTTCAACATATGAATTTGGGAGGACACAATTCAGCCCATAATAAATACTTTGCAACACTCTTTGTTATTTATTCTCTTGTGTCTTCTGAATTTACAAATAGTTGCACTTGTCAGAAGTTAGGAGTAGAGATTAATCTAATTGGTCCCCGCACAAAATCAAAAGCCTTAGACTTTAAGCTTTAAATCTGAACCTCAGGGCTTTCCATTCTCCCCCTTTTTCTCATCACTGGATTTATTTCCATGTATGCTTGTACATCTATTACTATCTTACTTTTTCCTTCAATTCTCTGGTTTCAAATATAAGTTTTAAAAAAATGAAAATTAGAATATGAATAATCAATGTGTCAATTAAGAGTCCTTCCATTGCAATCAATAGTAACCTAAGCTAAATCTTAAGCATAAGTGGAATATTTTGATTCCCATATTTTTTTTAAAAAAATGGTACTGTAACATTAGGTTGGATCAATCCGGGAGTTCAAATAATGGCACCAAGACCTGGTCTCTCTCTCTCTTCTTGCAGCTGTGCTTCCTCTGGGTTGGCTGCATTCTCTGGTATCACTCACCTTGTACTGGAAAGAAAACAAGTGGCTCTAGTACCTTAGCATATGTATTTTGAAGCTCAATGTTGTTTTCTGGTAGCTGTTCCCCAAGACTCAAGACTTGACTTTTTCTCACTAGAATAGCTCATCACTAAACCAATCCCTATGACGAACACAAGGAATATTAAATGGCCAGCGTTAAGTCCCATGTGCCACTTCTGGAGGTGAGTGTGACCAGCACCCCTGCCACGCACAGGATCGTAAAAGGAGTAATTCTCCAAAAGGAAATTTGAGTTTTGTTAATAAAAAGAGAAGATACTGAGGTGCCTGGGTGGCTCAGCCAGTTAAGCAAGGGTCTGACTTCCGCTCAGGTCATGATCTCATGGCTCCTGAGTTCAAGCCCAGAGTTAGGCTCTGTGCTGACAGCTCAAAGCCTAGAGCCTGCTTTGGATTTGGATTTGGTGTCTCCCTCTCTTTCTGCCCCTCCCCCACTCTCACTGTCTCTCTCTGTCTCTCAACAAATAAATAAACATTAAAAATTTTTAAAAATAAAAAGAGAAGATAGAAACATGGCAGTCAAAATTTAGCAAAAACCCACAGCAACATATAAGCTTAAATCTACCACCCTTTTTGATATTAGAGGGGGAGAGAGTAGCAGAGCAGCAAGAACTGATTAAACCATCAAGGCAAAGAAAAATGTTTTCGAGGCAGAGAACATTTTGGAACAAAGGTCCTCCCTTGTACCCCTGAAATTGTATCACAGAGGAGTCAAGTCAGCCCTGTTTGACTGCACCCTATATGACCCACTTCTAAGAACAAATTTACTCTACTTGCTGGTGCCCCAGTTTTCTCAATGTCTAAAAGCCAGAGTCAGGATTAAGGCTGGAATTCAAGTTATTGAGGATTGCCTAATAAAAGGACAAAGCAATTTGAACATGGAAAGCCACGTTCAAACTCTTATTAATAATTGTGTCTCTGCTGAGCACATGTAGGGACAGATAATTAGATTCACATAAAGAGTGGTCTCTAATTGGATCCAGATGCAAAGAAGTCGACAGACATTCACTAAAGGGAAACTGTACAAAATAACCAAGAAACAAATGGAATTGCAATGCGGAAGTTTATGAAGAATGATGGGTTGAATGACTACAAAGCCTTTCAGGCAGCTTTTAGTCACACACTTAAAGAAATTTATTGTTGCACTGCACATTATTACAGAGCAGCATTGTCGAAAACCAATGATGTTCCCTGCAGAAAAAATACAATATGGGATACAGAATCCTCGGGAAGAGCATTTTAAAGATTTTAACTATTCTAGAGATGTCACCCTTTTTATTCATCAGCTTTGGTTAATATTAATTCCATGGTATGAAAAACCAAACTCCATCATTTTGGGATCTACAGTTTATGTCTGTACTAAGTGAAGAGACTGTAAACACTGATAAAAACCGAACTTGTCTCCACTTACTAGAGGAGACCTAAGTAGATGTTTGTCCCACATGGATCCAAATGGGTGTATTCAGTCCACATGCAACCAAGGGTTATAAGGAGATAATAGTCACCATCAAAGCTATTCTCATATGGCATACAAATCAATAAATGCAAATACATACACTCATACTTCTTGAGGTTAAAATGAGTTATGTAGGTCTTGTGGAGCATTTTAAATGTGAAGTCTGTCTTCCCCATAGCCATTCAATGGCCATTTCTGAGTAGGAGAAAGAATAGTCCAAACAGAGAAAGTGGCATATGCAAAAGTCCCTGAGTCAGAAAGAATTTATGAGTTTGGGGAAGGAGGGAAAATACAGGATGGTTGGATTTTAAGGAGAAAGGGGAAAGGGACAGACTAGGGACCAGGCAGAACCTCCACAACCAGGTTCACACCTGAGCCTCAAAGTCTGCTCTTTCAAACACCAAAAATCATGCTACCCTGCTCTACGTAGCCACCTGTTCGGTGAGAATTTCTTTGCTGGTCTCATGCAACACATTTCTTACTATAGTACTCCACTTCTGGTTTGCCTATGTCCTTGGGCATGGGGACCTAAGGCCAGTCTACTGAATGGATCAGTTAGATAATGTGATTTCAGGGAGATTGGGAAGGCCCAAATTTCCTGAGTTCACAATAATTGATACATAATTCAGTTTTTACCTTAAGATTTTGGATTGCAAAATTAATTACAAGTTTGCCACAGTAAGGTAACATCTTAATTGCTTCTAAAGTTTGGGTGAAAAAAAGCTGAGAGAAGGTTTTGTTGGCAGTAGAGAAAAAGAAACAAGAACAGTGAGTACTTGAGAAGATATAGGAGAAAAGATTCAAAATAGGTAGAGTCACCAAAGGCACAGAGAAGTTGATAGGTATTTAGCAAATAAATGAATACATAAAAGATAACCTTGAGCCACTTCTCAAGTTTAGCCCACTGGGAACTCTGGTTTTTCTTGTGCTTAACATTCTTCCTGGCAGAGTGACAGGCTAAGGAGTCTCCGTGCCTTCAACACTGCCCTTCAACTTAATCAGTTGGGAAACACTGATAAATGGTGACTCTCATCCAGTATGAAAGCTAAGGAAGCAATTGCCAAGTGATCCACTACTTGCATTATCTTTAATTCCACTGCGTTAAACATTGTGCTATTCAAAGACAACATCACATGACTTTTGAGTAGTCAGAGGTTCAATAAATACAACGCATTTTTCCTCTGGCACTTTCCCCTTAGTTTTTTGTGATCAAACATGTCAAAGCAAAACTAATTCATGGAACTTATCAAAACAGAGGACCGAAGACACAGACACCTCACCTGCTATGGTCCTGAGGGTTTGAGGGTCAAATCCAGATACTAGGGGGCACCGACATACACTCTGTATTGATGTGGAGACTGTGATAACAGTGGATCATGGTCTTGGGACTGGGAACCAAAGTAGGAGATCTGGGAATGGACCGGAGACAAACTAGAAACTCCCATATCTCCCTCTACTCCTAAAGTCCTACACTAGAATCCAAAGTTTGCTCATCCAGACCTTTTCCATGAGGCTATGTTCAATTCTTGTATAATGTTGACAGGAACAAATGGTGTAACCAGGAAGTAGTAATACAGTTAACCAAGGGTGGGAACTGGATGGTAAAGTTTGGACAAGAAAATATGTTTTGTACATCTTTAACATGAATTTCTGACAGAGCACTCCCATGAAGATGTCCAGTGTAGACGTGCGTGAGTCTAGAGATTAAAAAGAAAGTGACTGGGGCTGAACATAGAGATTTGGGAGATATCAGCACATAGACTGAATTAAAATCACTCTAGTCCAGCTCTCGCAGACTCAGAATCCAGTTATTCTTGCTGAATTTGCCAGGCACTGGACTTGATTTTGCTCGTTTCTGGATCCCTACCCTGTGCTTGGTGCCTCGACTCCTCTTTTGGTCCTTTACCTCATTTAGTCTGAGACTGGGACCCCTCCCTTGCTCTTTCTTTCTGGCTTCTTTTTAATTGCCACTTAACTCTGCCCTGTGCGGTATAAAGATTGACCCCATGTCTTTGCCTGGTATGTAGGCTCATCACTGCAGTGTGAGCATTGTATGGCCCTAACTGCTACAAAAGAGAGTTTTACTAATTGCCACACCTCACACAGGGATCACATTGCCTATCTGGGCATCACTGTAAAAGTCACTTGTGTGACCATTCCTAAAGCCCAGGCCTATAGCTGTCTGACCTCCAATTTTGTGTTCACCAAGCTGCCACGCAAGGAGTATATTGAATATATTGAAACTTAGCCCAGTGTCATACTGAGCTCTGATCTATCATATTAAAAAATATTATGGTGATACAGGCCCAGCTTTTCTAAAACATCTTATCCAGTCTGTTTTTTTTTTCTGCCTCTCTAAATGGCACTCCATAGCCCCTACTCAAATTCATCCATCCGCTTTGTCTTTTCTCTGACTCTTCCTCTCACTTTGTCTGTCACTGTAAAGATGCTCTTTCTCCTCAGGACTTCTGATGAGCCTTCTTAGCTCTTTTGAGCATACAAGCCACAACTTTAGGTTGGGATTCCCAGGCACCAGACCCCCAGATGGAGATCTGCATGTAGGAGGTTTACTGGGAGCACTGAGTAGAACATCACTGGTAAGGAAGTGAGGGAAGTAGGATGGGCTGGGCAGAGGAACAAGTTGAACTATATTGCTTTTGCACCAAGGGCTTCACCCAATCCTACAGGAGCTCTGAAGCTGGGTGGCACGTCAAAGTTATCTCAAATTAGAGGCAAAAGGGCCAGGCCTTCAAGACCCAACATTCCTTCCAGGAAGGGGAGGAAATGTGGGGGAAAGCAGCTCCTTTCATCTAAGAATCATTGCAGGGAGAGGTACTGGACTCTACAAGAATGTATGATCGGTCTCGAAGAGGGGTCTGGGCACACTAGTACATCCCACTTCATCTACCACTAATCTGATGAACCCAGCTTCATTCTTCTTTTGTTTTAAATAAGTCCAGATTAACTTTATATTAAAAATAAAAACCTTCCTTGACTCTCCTTCCTCCTCAAAGATTACCCTACTTAGTTATATAGATGGAACCAGCTATATGTTACAGCCTTCGTGATCACTGTAGGTGGAACAAGACCTACATTACTAAATGAATTCCATGAATACAGAAATCAATAAGTTGTTAAACTCTTATGACCATTTCACTCTAAACCATCTGGTCCACTGGGAACTCCAGGTGCTATTAACACAACAGACGATACCAGATACATCGAATCCATTACATACAGTTTTATTTAGTTCATGGTTAATATAATTTAATAAAAAAAAAAAACTTCAGGGACCCTGAAACTCTACCCAGTAAACAACACATTGATACCTGTGCATTAAAAAAAATTAAGTACTTTTCAATATAAAAAAAATGTTTGTGTTCTCTATGAAACAATTACTTATCAGACTTTTTGAGTAAGAAAGTCTTCATCAAATATGCACTACAGTTACCAGAAAAAGATGTACTAGGCTTATTGTCAAGAAACAGATTTGAGACCAAGGTAAGGATATTTACCCAGCTGAGATCTTGCACAAGTTAAAACCTATTTTGAACCTAAATATTTTTCACCTGTAAATGGTGATAATAATGAAATCAACTTCATAAAATCAACCAAAAAATTAAAGAGTATTCACAATAACAGAAGCTAATATTGATTACTGCTTGCTAATCATTTGGTTAATTGCATTATGTATATTTTCCTATTTTAAGCCTTACTAGAACCCAAAGAAGTATGTACCATTATTATTTCTACTTTAAGGAATAAGCAAAGTGAAACTTGCAAAGATTAAGTTATCGTCCCGTGACCACAGAACTAGTAGCCATCAGGTCTGCCCAATTCCAGAGACCATGGTTGAACCTTCGTTTGCCTTCTCTCAGTAAAATATATCTGGAAGTATTTTGAAGCTGGTAAGGCCTCATTTTAAATGCTCCTTTGTTTTGTTCTTTGTCTTTGTTGAGCTTCTTTTGTCCCTGGTCCTGTCTTTGTGGTGAGAAGGTGATTAGTGTGGGGTTCCACTTAGTCTGTCAGCTTGTTGGGTCAGTTCATCCCAGAGCTTTATCCCAGTGAAAGGGAGGACATGGTAAGGCACTAAGAGGATGTGCAAGTCTAAATCACACTTGCTGGCACTGTCTGGTGGCAAAGTCATTCCCAAAGTCCTGCAAATCAACTGCAAACAGAAGTTTTAGCACCTCTTAGTAATTCTTACAAGACTGAGGGTGCATTGTGTATTTTAAGTGATACTTCTTACTGATTTATTTGTAGGTTCCTGAACATCCAATGATATTAACATCTTACTCCTTTTTTGCAAATTCAGAAAGGCTCCACTTTCTAAATATATTTTATTATTCCAGTGATGTAAAGGGTAAGCTCAGCTTATTTCCTTTTTTAATTACTCTATTTCACTGTGCCAAAAAAAAAAATCTGATTCAAAATATATCAGAACTCAGTCCAAAATATAAGCTGTTCACCTGTAAAAATAGGGTTGAGGGGATTTTGGAAAAAAATGCAATTATATTTTTTTAGGATACAAAAAAAAACCTTTAATTGCTCACTTTGTTTTTCCAAGGTCTCTGAAAACTCAAAAGAGGGGCTAAACAGATTCTGGACTTTATAAACGAAATTAACTTCCCAGATTAATATATTGTTTGCCAAGTTTCAGTTTAGAGTGAATTTTTACAACCAAGTTATAAAACTCCTGAAAATACCATGGGGACTAAGAATGGAAAAGCTCAGAGAACTCCAATATATCTGATGATAACCTAAGAGCCAAAAACACATGGTGAGATTGCTATCCCAAATGGTGAAAAAGGGACAGAGTCAGTTCATATGGTAAAATAAGTGATATATTTTATGGCATTCATATATTTTGAAAGGCATGCCATAGGGTATTCTGTAAAACTTTATTTGGATCTGTGGGAGACTGAATGACTCATTGGCTGGTAATGGGATACAGAGCTCTCTGCTTCAGGGCCACCAATACAAATCTTCCCTGGGAAGAGAGTGATATAAAATTGTTACAATGGATTGACTTTTGTTTAATCCCCACTTACCACCTACCCCTGCACTCTGCACTCCCCATGCCTTCCCCAGACCTCCAGTCTTGAGGCTGAAAGATCCCATTTATAATTGACAGCTATATACATGTTTGATACAGTAAAAAAAAAAATCAATGCTTCCCATTTATTTATTTTATTTCTAAGTCTGACAATAAATAATTTGTGGAAACTTTAACAAAGACATTAAGAAACTGATGTCACATATCACAACTTATTGGCAAATGTACTTCAAACCTCCTTAGTGCTTAAAAATCAGCACAAAATACAAGGATTGTCTAGCTAGTGAAAACTTATGCAAAGAATGAGGTCATGACTGAACGTAGTATTTAAAAGAAGTAGAGAAAGAGGAAACATTTCATTTTCGTGTCCTGTGGGCGGAGCATCAGCTAAGTGCTTCCACTTAGCAGAACATTCAATTTCCACAATCCTCTGAGATATATTTGTATTTTATTTACATGTTGATAGGAGAGGAAATTTAGGCTTAAAGAAATTAAGTCGCTCAGGACTACACAGCTTGGAAGAGATAGAACTTGGAATCAAACACAGGTCTGCGTGATTCTGAAGATGGTCTCTCTGTTTTAGCTCCTGGCCTTTGACAGTCAGGGTGCTAGACATAAAACTCACTGCAATACGTCCCACAACAAACCAAAACAACTATGCTGCCAATGAATCTCTACTACCTAGTTTTCCAAATACAAGTATTCTGCGCTCTCCACCAAAAATTTGAAGTACTTTGAACAACTTGATCCTAAATCTTCCGTGGGAGCTATACCCCATAATGAGAAAAACATACATCTCTATTCTATTAATGGAAACGCTCCACTTAATGGCAAATCTAGCATATATGACACCCAGAGCAGGTATTTCTTATAACACCCCCTCCTTTCCATGACAAAATTAGTTTCGGGAATCATCAAGAAATGAAACAAATAATGTTCAGAAAGGAATTGGAGACAGTCTTTTATCAAACATCATGTATAAATTATGTAAGTAATTGTCCAGTAACTAATGAGTAGATTTTAATAAAATGGAGACATCCATAAAAAATACAATTTAAGTAAGTACTAAATTGTACCCCTGATATAACACTGCATTTTTTGTTATTTAGTTTTAAAACCATTGTAAAGAGTTAAATTGGATTTTGAAGGTATTGTTCAATCACAGTAAAAAAATTCATCTATGAAGTAAAGTTTGCCTCCCAGTGAAAAACTTTGCAGTTCACACTGCACATTTTAAAGACAAATTTAAAAATCCAAAGGGTCACACAGGAGGATAGAATTGAAGCAATTCACGTTGTTTTCCTGTTTTTACAAGTACTTTATCACCATTTATTTCAAATCCACTGTTTAAAATACAGGAACAGGTAGTGCTATAGGAATAGAACAACACAAATTGTGCCTGAACATTCCAAATCCTCAACAAACTTCTCCAAACAAGCACAGCTGAATCCATATGTAGGAGAACAGACTGTATAACTGGGAGCTTTCCAAATTAACTTCCACATAGAAAACAATGTTTATTAAAGGACAAGCAGTAAACACGTGCTAATTTGAAGCTTATATATACATTATTAAAAGTCACCATTATAATTGCCTAGAACTTAACCAAAAAGAATTTTTTTTTTGAGAGAAGTGTTTTGTTACTGATGTCTAGAATTGCCAGCACATGGGTATAATGAAAACCGAGTGAGTTTTATTATTGTTTTTATGTTTTCTGCAGTTGCTGCACCCAACACAGATGACACTCACCCCCCCCCCCCCACCACCACTGGTGTGGTGCCAGCTCCGGCGCCTGTTTAACACTGACTCACCAAACATGTCTGCAATGGGATGATCCCTCCTCTAAGGCATGGGATATTTAACTCTTCCAAACAATGTACAAATAAATCCTTTGTGGAAATCTTTCTTCATAGAAGAGAGATAGATTTCTGACAGTATGTGGCACTTCTCCCCCCACCCCCATGCTCATTTGAAACTATGAACCCTTAACCACCACCCCCATAACAAAAAATAGAAACACATGCCTTCCTTGGGTGTTTTTGTCATCTTAGTTCTGTGTCCTCCTTCCACCTCAAAATGTGTTGACCTATGTACATCTGTGCTCATACACTCTTCTGTCCATCATGTTATAATGGATTAATTGTCCATAGCCCTTCCGAAGGCAATCCCCTACATATTTACTTATTTATTTTTAATGTTTATTTATTTATTTTTGAGGGACAGAGATAAAGAACAAGTGGGGGAGGGTCAGAGAGAGAGGGAGACAGAAGATCCCAAGTAGGCCCTGTGCTAACAGGAGGGCTTGAACTCAGGAACAGTGAGTTCATGACCTGAGCCAAAACCAAGAGTCAGACACTTAACCAACTGAGCCACCCAGGTGCCCCCCCCCCCCGCCACCAACTACATATTTATACTACATTTTATTCCCATCTATCTACTCAGGGACTTTGTCCTTAAATTTTTTACTTATTTCTTCTGCATCATCAATTTCCCCTCTTTTCCAAATCATTTTCATAAGTATAAAATTATGCATATGGTTTTGTACCATTAAAAAAAAACTGCTCTTTTAACCCTCCTTTCCATCTCTATTGCTGAACCCTCTTCTTCCTGACTTCTAAATGTTAGAGTGCTCCAGGAGTCTGTCTTCATCATCTTTCTTCTCTCTATATACCCATCTTCTAGATGGAGATTAGACAGATTTGTCTAATCACATGACCTGCAGAATCTCCTACTGGTATCTACATTTACATCTCTAGCCCGAACTCCCCACTGAGCATTCAGCTTGAACATGTAACAGCCTAATGACATTTTCACTTGAATAGCGGATAAGCATCTCAGCACAACATATCGTTCCCCTACACAACATACCTAGATATTCTGCTCCCCCAACAGATTTCTTCATCTCAGTAATTGGCACATTGTTCAATCACTTGTTCAGTTTTTCTTGGGCCTCACATATAAACCATCAGCAAAGTCAGCCATCCGAACATCAAGTGCATCTCAGGTCCAACCACTTCTCAACAGCTTTATTGCAAGCCATCATTGTCCCTGTAGGGAATGCCACAACAATGACATTCTATCTGGTCTTGAGGGGCCAATGGTTCATCCCACACAGAAGTCAGAGTTGTCCTTTAAAAATATGTCAGATCATATTACTTCCCTGCTTGAAACTCACCAGTGGCTTCTTACCACACTGACAAGAATATCCAAAGTTCTTATGACAACCTGCAATGTCCTATGTCACCTATCTCTGCCTACCTTTTTAGTATCCTCTCCTGTCACTAATTCCTCATTCATTCCACTTCAGCTCCACTTCAGCTTGCATTTTCTCAAATAGGCCCAAACTATGTCCACTTCAGGCCTTTGCGTTTGCTCTTCCGTCTACCTGGAATATTCTTTCACTTGATCTACTGGCTTGCCTCTGCATCTAATTTAAGACTCTACCCACCTGGCCCCTCATCAATCAGAACTTTGCTAAACATTCTATTTAAAATACCACCCTGATGCTGCTTTATTTAATAGCGCTTATTACCAACTGATATTTTACTATATATTAAGCATAAAGTGATACTGGGATATTCCTATGAAGATGGCATCAGAGAGCTTCTCCAATTAGTTGTGACCAAGTAAGACTAACTATAAGGGGCCAGGAACTAGCACTGAACTCAAAACTCTAAAATAGACTATAGACCCAGTTACCTAGATACTAATGCTGAAGATTCCAATGCCGCAGCAAAAATGGGCCATCCATGCAGACCAGCAGTGTTGGGGTGACCAAAAGGGTTTTCAACTATTCCAAAATGTCCATACACCAAAGCATAACAAAGTTGATATGAATCTCCAACGATCATTTAGGTTGCTGTCCCAACTCTCTTTAAATGTGTCAGGTTCACTTATCTGTTTCATTTCCTATTTACAATACTGCTCCTGTTTTTTGGTCAGGATTTAATATCCGGGTCTTTTTAAACCAAGTTTTTAAAACTTTTTTAATGTTTATTGATTTTTGAGAGAGAGAGAGAGAGAGAGAGAGAGAGAGAGAGAGAGAGATGGAGCATGAGCAGGGGAGGTGCAGAGAGAGACAGAGACACAGAATCCGAAATAGGCTCCAGGCTCTGAACTGTCGGCACAGAGCCTGATGGGGGGGTGGAATTCACAAACTGTGAAGTAATGACCTGAGCCAAAGTCAAATGCTTAACCTACTGAACCACCCAGATGCCCCTAATATTTGTTTTTGGGCTTCACCCACCTGAAGCCAGAAGAGAGCCTAGTTTAATGGATAAAGTTTATAAGTAAAGCTAGGTTAGGAGTAATATGTTTTCCACTATCTGTCCAGTTGTCTTTACCTTCAGGCAGGCATGGCCTCAAAAACACCTTTTGTACCTACAGTTCTTGAATTGTTTCATAGCCAATTGTTTATATTACCATCTGTTCCATTAACTTATAAACTCAGTATTAATTTCCCAAAGCCCACCACAGTGTCTGGTTTATTCATTTGACTTTTTTTTAATTGAATACCCTTCCAGATATCCTGAATATGTGAATATGTTACCAACATACCTAACATAGGTCTTTAGGGGGAAAAAAAGGTATACATATGATTAATGGTGGAGTTTTGACAACTGTATGACAGGACAGATTTCGGTCACATTTCATACAAACTATTTTAACAGAGAGAATTTAATACAAAGGTTGTTAATTGGGTATTGGAGAACTAGAGAACTGAAAATCAGGCAAATGGGGACACCAAAGCATCACAGAGGTGGAAATTACAGGAAGCAACAAGCATACCCAGGGCTGGGGAACAAAGGGAAGAGACTGGTGTTATTAAAACCCAGAAGCTTGGCAGAGAGGGCAAACAGAGCTGGAGTCAGTCCTCTGAGGAAAGATGCTGGTAGGGGAAGATTAGGCTTGTTCTGTGAATATTGGAAAAATGGCAAATTGGAGCCATTTGGCTACTGATTGCTGCCACCAAGCCAACCTCAAGGAGCTGGGTTCATCTTGACAGGAACCAGGAACCAACAGAAAGGAGCAAGTCCCTTCTTACTCAAGCCTTCCAGTCTCGATTTAGGAATTTATTATAATTATATATGTGTTTGTTTATTATCTGTCCTTCTCATAAGCCTTTGAGTTCTAGTACTGTTTGGTCCACCATTAAATCCTTAAAGTCTGGCACACCATAAGGATGAATTCACAGATGAATGAATGAGACCTGTTCATTTAACCAGCCAACCTGGAGGTTGGAGAAGTTGATGGACGGTAAAAAAAAACTTCGCCCCAAGAAAGTAAAAGAGGAAAAACAAGGCTTTTCCCATTAGAGCATTAATAATTAGGTGCTGGAAAATTTTAATGATTTTATTATGGTAGATTTGTGGATTTCTCTTTAACCTAAAAGCACACTTGTTCCATATTTTCTCAGTTTTGTTTGCAGTCCTCCTGTGAGCACAGAACTTAACTTCTAAAAAAATAAAATTTCACGAGTTCAATGTATATCACTGTGTGCACAATATACTTTAAGGACTCTCCTTCTAAGATTTATAAATTTCATGAATGAGTCTGCTTTAGGGTAGTTTCTCCATTGTTGATGGCAGTCCATGAAAATGCAGGTTAGACAGCCTGGCTTTTTTCCTAACACTGCCATCTTAAAATCTCATCAGAGTCTTTTAACTCTGCCTCCCAAAAGAACTTTTTACTTTTTAACCTCTTTATCTGACCTTCATGTCTGTACCTTAATTGGAACATTCTGAAATCAGATGGGGTACAAAGAGAACAGCATTTTCTCCCTTCTTTCACTGAACATTATTTCATACAGAAACACATGTTGGTCCTGAAGACAACACCGAGAACAGAATCAAAGGGTGCCAGTTAGTGAACCATTTTGAAGAGAAAAAGTGGCCTAACCTATACATACATTATGTCTTATGCATCAACATCCCCCTCTAGGCCAACCTATACAAAAGAAAAAGGAAATGTTTGAGGCCAAGTAACACAATGCGATTGGAAAAAGTTGTCTTATTCAGAAATCTAAATATGTAACACAGGAAGATACTGGTAAGGTTCAAAGTAATGGAAGGAAAAGATTATTTAAAAATAAATGACACGCTTTTTAAAACGTATTTGGTCGGATTTCCAAATGACCCACTCTACTTCTCTATTTTTCCTAAATGCCAGTTTCCTCAAATAAATCAATTCCATGTGATTAGCTTTAAAAAAGAGACCTGTGATATGTACAAAAGCATTAAACATAATTTGAAATTTAAATTGTGTTCCAAAGAAATTGTAGTGCATTAGATTGTGTTCAACATTTACTGCTGATATTTAGTCCATTTACATACGGCAATAAAAGACAGTTAAACCATTAAATTACATGACTTTCTCAAAATTGCTCTTCAATTATGATAAAATTAAGCTCTTTGTGTCCTATTTATAAACATGGATAAGTAGCCAATACATTGCAGATACCATTGTACTATAACCAAGTTTAATTTTCAATAGTTTCTTCAGGACTTTAGTCATTTACTGATATTGGCTGATAAATTTATTTGTGTGTGTGTGTGTGTGTGTGTGTGTGTGTGTGTGTATGGTTGTCTATAAGCTGTGTCAAAATCATCTCCAAGGAAGAGAAAAACGATATAACTCTTTGAAAAATGCAAAGCATACAATAGCACTTAGCAACTGTGTAAAATATAAATCAGTTTTGAGAAAACAGAAATTTGAAAGGAAACAAGGAAAACAAGGAAACAAGGAAAATGTAGAAGGGAATTCTCAGAAAACAGTACTGCTTTTCCCTAGTTTAAGGAATTTTGTATTAAGGAATTTATGATTTATGAAAGATCTCAATTCTCGGTGATTTTTAAAAAATGTTTCAGGGCAACATTGTGTGATGAGAAAATAGAGTTTTATGCAATTGCCCCAAGATTATTTCTTGACTGTTATGTCTGCCTATTTATACTATACAAATCCTTCAAATAAGCAATAAGGTCTCTATTCCAGTTAGACTGTAATCTCATTGGGAGTAATTTCTCTGAACTCCAGACTCCTTTCTTGACCAATTAAAAAAGCTAGAAAGTAAATAAGGATCAATAAACATAAAGCCAAATTATAACTTGTAATATTTACTGACATGGGTAAATCCAAGAGAAAACCAGTAATGCCAATCATGCAAAATTTGTAAAGTTGCTTCTTTCATCCTTTTGATTTAGTTCTTTTCCTTCCACATCTACACAGCCCACACTGGAGTAGAGTGTTGGCAACATTCTGGTGAAATTACAAAGAGCATATAGCCAGTTGGGAATACTTAGGCCATAAAGACTGCCTTGTGTTCAGTTAGGTATCCTGAAGTAATCCTGGCCGAAGCAAGTTTATGGCTTAGCGTATACAAAGATGATGTACTGGGGTCTGCAATTACTACCAGTGAGACAGAAGTGCACTTTAATTTATGACTGTCATCTGTGTGATTTGAAGCAAAAGCTCTGGCCCATGTGGAGAGGTGCATCTGCTACGTCCAACACAGGCCTGCTCATTACTCTCATGGAAAGACTGGCAAAGGGGAGAGGAGAACCTGAATCAAAGATTTGGACACCACTGTCAACACCTGTTTCCAGTTGAAACCTGCGGAACCAATTTCTGTTTGCAAAACTAATTGAGAAAGTTTAAGAAGTTTTGCAGCAGATTAAGAAACAGAGCGAGCCTGTCCTGACCAAGGGGGAGTAGGGTGCTGTACCTTATGGAAATGGCATTTAAAGGGAGGAACTGTCATCTGCCACCATGACAGCCAGAGGATTGCAGCCAAACTTCCATCAGTGCCCGATTGACAGTCTGTTCCCTGACCAAAAGGGGGATGTTGTCCTGCTGATGGAGATTGGCGACCCTAGAGAAGCTATCCGGTGTGGCACAAGGAAGCCAAGTGATGGCAACAGAGAGGACATGTAAACTCATAGGCATGGTGCCAATCTTAATGGGAGAGCGGAGCTGCTTCTGACTGATGCTAAAGACACATAAAGGCGCAGACTTTTAACAAAACTGGTGACAAATGTCCAGACAGGCAGTTTGACTGCCGATCTCATCTGGCAGCTCTTCATTTTCTCTGGCTCTAGATACCAGATAAAGATCTTTGTTTCTCTCTCCTCCTTGTCTGATTTTGGAAAAGGTTTCCCCACTCTTGGCCTTCCATTATTTTGACTGACAATCCAAATTGTGTCTACATGCAAAATCAATTCTACTGTAGTCTTTTGGATTAACTAACAACTGCCCTTTTATCCAACAGTTGTTGTACTCACAGTGATAAAACCACCAATTTACAGTTCAAGATCATCTAGATCGTAGTTTTAAACAAACAGTTTTAATTTTCTCCATGAGTTGGAATCAGCAGGTTACACTGTAGTTTGAGAGAGTGCACAACCAAATGCAGTGGTTCCCAAAACTCATTGCACATTGGAATCACAGGAGATCTTTAAAAAATACTGCTGCCTGGCTCCAAACTTGAACATTCAGATTTAATTGACATGATCTGGACATTGGGATTTGTAAAACCTCTGCAGGTGATTTTAATATGCAGCTAAATGTGGGAACCACCATCGTGGTAACTAAACAACAGTAAGCTCTACAGCTTCCAGATTCAAAACTCAACTTCTCCACTTACTGTGTGACTATGGAAAGATTACATCATCGACTAATACTAATGATGTCATCATTGTGAGGATTTAGTTCAAAAAGGAAAGTACAGAGTAAGTGCTCAATAAGTAAGTTTAAAAATGAATCACTAGGGCGCCTAGGTGGCTCAGTCAGTTAAGTGTCTGACTCTTGAATTCAGCTCAGGTCGTGATCTCACGGTTCATACGAGCCCCCACATTGGGCTCCATACTGACAGCCTACTTGGGATTCTTTCTTTCCTTCTCTCTCTCTCTCTCTCTCTCAGCCCCTCCTGCACTTGCTCTCTCTCAAAATAAATAAACTTTTAAAAAATGAATCACTAATAAAAAGCACATTGAAGTACCAGTCCAAACAAAAGAAGTGTTTACATGATTTTCTTACAAATTCTTTAGACTAATTTCATTCATTCATTTACTAAATGATTTGCCTTAATAGCAATATCCGTGGCTGCCATCACAAATCACCACAAACTTTGTGGTTTCAGACAACATAAATGTATTCTCTTACAGTTTTGTAGGTCAGAAGTTCAACACAGATCTCTCTGAGCCAAAACCGAGGGTTGGCAAGGCTGTGTTTCTTTCTGGAGGCTCTAGGGGATCATCTATTCTCTTGCTTTCTTCAGCCTGTAGAGGCCTCCCACACTCCTTGGCTCATGAGCCCCTCCTACATCTTCACAGCCAGCAAGTTGCCTTTCTCTAACCCTTACTCTATAATCACAGTTCCGGCTGACCAGCCCCAGCTGGAAATGGTTCTCTGATTTTAAAGAATCAGGTGATTAGATTGAGCCCACCTGGATAATACAGGCTACTCTCCCCATCTCAAGGTCTGTAGCTTGAATAGCATCTCTAAAGCTCTTTTTGCCGTGCAAGCCAACATATTCATAGGTTACAGCAATTAGGGTGTGGACATCTTTGGGGAACCATTATTCTTCCTACCACAGAATGACTATGTCCTTGTATCATGTTCACTGGAAATGTTCTCTTGGATGAATAAAACTCCTCCAATCCTTAACATCTAGGGTAAACTCTTTTACACTTCAGTTCAAGTCTTATAGAAATTATTATAAAACGTGAACCAATTATGTCTATCCATGTCATTTGGTGATTAATAACTGTTGTAAGGAGTTAACCAAATCAGTCCCAGGTACTGATAATAATTATTCTGTGCTGACTTCTTCAACTTTTTTGTCTGTTGTTTCCTCTTAGGGTTCAGACACAAACTTTTACCCAAATTCCCTCCAAACATTTTTTTTTCAGTTGGCAGATCCCCTTCCCATTGTAATTGCGCTTTACTTCTGCAAATTCCAAACACTATGCCAAACCCCCACCAAAAAGCTACTTAAGCAAAAATAAGTAATGAGTTCCCACCAGGGTTGGTCATGTTTCCTGACACTATTCACACCTCTCTGGATAATCCATCATTGCTCTGCAGCACCAACTGACCCTGAAAAGT
This sequence comes from Leopardus geoffroyi, assembly GCF_018350155.1. Taxonomy (NCBI): domain Eukaryota; kingdom Metazoa; phylum Chordata; class Mammalia; order Carnivora; family Felidae; genus Leopardus; species Leopardus geoffroyi. Next base: position 70,320,980 of record NC_059328.1, read on the forward strand.
CTGGACAATTTCCCAGAAACCTGTGAGCTAGGCCCACACATTTTGTCAAAGGGAGTGGCTATTACGATCTGGAAAGGCTTGCCTGAGCAAACATCCTCCATCCAGCCAAAGCCTCACCTTGAAAACACATACTTTGAGATTTCTCCTTGGCACTGTCATCTGCCCATGCTGCTCAGAGGCTAGCTCAGCCACACCATCAAGTTCAGGGTAGTCACACTTACATCCACAGCCTTTCTTTATCTAATGCAGCTGTGACTCATTAGAATCGCTCACATTCTCCCTTCCTCCTCTCCCTCCTCCCACCTCTGCCCTCTTCTGGCTGAAAAGCAATTGATAACTATCTTTCTCCCACCTCTGGAGGTGAGGAGCTGGGGAGTCAGGGCCCTAAGTAGTCTTATTGTGGTGGAAGGAAAAGGGGAAGATAAGGCTAGGTAGGCACAGCAGGGCCAGATGATAGAAGGCTCTGGATGCTGGGCTGAAGCATTTGGGTTTGATTCATTAAATGATAAGGAAGCATCATAGGCTACTGGGTAGAGGAATGACGTGAAGATAGTGGTATTTTCAAAAGAACAATGTGACAGTGCCATGTGTGATGACTTAGAAGCAGGGACAAAATAGAAGAGAAGCCAGTTAGGAGACTATCACAAAAACCAAGTCCAAGTTAATAAGAGCCTGAGACAGTATGACAATGTACGTGAAGCAAGAGCAAGGATAAATCCAAGAGACTTCAGGAACGAGAAGCCTCTTGGGCTTAGTGACTAATTTTACATGAGTGATAAACTTGAGAGGTTTCAAAGATGAGTCTAAAATGTAAAGCTAAGGCAGTAGGAAACGGTAGTGCTTCTGAGACAGGTAAGGGGATGGGAAAGGGAACGTGGTTTAGTGTGGATTGAATTAACAGCAATAGCACTTACGCTACTCCTTGATTACAATCCATCAATCTCTTCTCATTTCAGTTAGTATAAATGCCAAATGCTTAACATCGCTCACAAGACCATGCTTTAAATCTCTATAATTTTATCTCTTACAGTTATTTTGATAGCAAATATCCAGTATTTTGCATGAATCAAGTTACTTTCTGCCTATAGAATTGGGCCCATGTCCGGTCCAACACAGAACTCCATTCTTGTGATTATTCCAAGAAACGTTGAGACACTGTATATGGATGCTAGTTAGAAAAAAAAGATGTGAGAAAAACCTTCCTCTTTTTCTGTGGGTCAGGAGCCATAAGGATGACGTAACCTTGTGATTGCTAGTAACCAACTTGCTACCAAATGAAGGAAGTCTCTCTGAGAATGAGGCCAATGGAGACAAGCAGAACTAGACAGAGAGACGGGGACCTGAGATCTCATATAAATCCCTGGATCCAGCCAAGCCTCACTATCTCTCCATCTTAGACTTACTTCCCAGTTATATGTACTAATTAATTCCCCACCCCACCCCCTTTTTTTAGCTTAAGCTCAGGCCTCTATCACTTGTAGCCCAGGTCCTGACTATTCTATCATCTCAAGGCTGCTCCTTTGAAAGGAATGCTTTTCCCTATACTCTTTTTTTCCTTTATTTTTTTTTTTTTTGTTTATTTTATTTTTGAGAGAATGAGAGACAGAGTGCAATTTGCCTCTCTGGGGGAGGGACAGAGAGAGAGAGGGAGGAACAGGATCCGAAGTAGGCTTCAGGCTCTGAACTGTCAGCACAGTGCCCGATGTGGGGCTTGAACTTACAGACTGCAAGATCATGACCTGAGCTGAGGTTGGCACTCAACCGACTGAGCCACCCAGGCACCCCAGCTTTTCCCTATACTCTTTGACTAACTCCCATTTGTCTTCAGGTCTTGGCTAAAGTATTACCTTCTCAGAGAGCCATGCCATGAAGCACCAGTCCAAATTAGGTCCCTCTTTACTGTTCTCTCAACTCATCTTACTATATTTCTTTACAGTTCTTCTTATAATTTGTAGTGATATATGTGTTCATTTGGTGAAAATCTGTCTTCATTAATACTGCCTTACATATTACCCTCTGCACACTCAAGTCTTACTAAAATGATGGTAATAGTGTTTTTTAAAGGCATAAATCCAAATTAAAGAAAAGCAACAAAACATTGCAAGGCACATAGCAAAGGGGTGAGTAGCAATTGACAGGCCTGAGAAAACTAAAACCTAAGCCAAGGAAAGGCTGAGAAACAGCCTACTCGAAACCACAGAAGTCGCAAAAGACTCAGGAGTTCTTGGTACCAGATTCCTGTGAATGTAGGAGGTGGAACTAAAATCAAGCCCTTCTAAGAAACAGATTTTCAGAAATCCTCCCCTACTAAGTGGGTAGCTGTCCTTCCCCCACCCAGCAGAAGACTGGACGTTCTCTGACTAGGTAAAATGGAAGTTCTTTGAGATAGTAGATAACCAGGCACAGTTGAAGGCTGGGCACAGAGCTAAAACCAAGTGCAGCACTAAGATTAAATGGAAGTTTTCAAAATAAGTGTTCCACTAGAGTCCTTCCATCTGGAAAGAGGGATTATATTTCATAAGTAGAAAATCAGATCCTTCTCTGGGGAATTTGATCCACCCAGGATAAAGACCTACAGATACTGACCTTAGGACTTGTATAATTTAATGGTCCAGCTTGAATCATATCTTGGAAAAGCCCCACCCAAGACAGACTTTCTTATGAGATTCTCAGTATCTCCCTCCCAAATGAAAGCCAACATCCAAGGGTCACCAGACCTTTAAAGAAAGCCTCCAAAAGAAAAGACGGATGTGGAACCAAGTGAAAATTTAAAAGACTTGAACAAAACAGACAATATTGCAATAGAAAAACTTTTAAAATTAAAATCCTCAAAATTAAAAAAAAAAAAAAGACATTGCATCAATGAAATAAAAGCAAGGCACTTTCTTGGGAAAAAAATATTCAGAAACCAAAAAAATCCTATAAATTAAAAATAAAATAGAAGAAATTTACAATTTTTGTACTGTTTATTTTTGAGAGAGAGAGAGCATGAGGGGCAGAGAGAAGAGGGGACAGAGGATCCAAAGCGGGCTCTGTGCTGACAGCTTGATGTGAGGCTCAAACTCATGAACCATGAGATCATGACCTGAGCCAAAGTCAGACCTTTAACCAACTGAGCCACCCAGGTGCCCCTAGAAGAAACTTAAAAAGTAGACGCATTGGAATAAAATTTGACTAATTCTTACAGAGTGTTGATCAAAAAGACAAAAAGATGAACAATAGGAAAGTAAAGGTGTAAAACTGAGAGGACCATTCCAAATCCAAATAATATTCTATTTAAAACAAACAAAACAAAACAAACAACAAAAATGAGAAAATGGAGAAGAAATCATCAGAGAAATGATTCAAGTGATTTTTCCAAACTAAAGGCCCATCAAGTGTTCAGCATAATAGATGGACGCAGATCTACATGAAATTACATCATGAAATTCCAGAACACTGGAGGATAAGAAGGTTCTAAAAGTCTCCAGAGAAAATGACTGTATACATACAAAGAATCAAAATTACAACAGCATAGAACTTTTCGACAGCAACATGGAAGCTAAAGACAATGATGTAATGCCTCCCAAATTCTGCGAGGACATGATTCCAACCTAGAACTCTCTAGCTAGCCATTTAGTGTGAAGTTAGAATAGAGACATTTTCAGATATGCAGTATGTAAAAAAAAAAATTTTTTTTACTTTAATCTGTTCTCAGGAAGATACAGTCTACTAAATGAGGAGATAAACCAAGTCAGAGGGGGGAAAATGGCCTAGGAAACAGGTGACCAAACACGAAAGAAATAAATGGACTCTTCAAGGGGACTGTGAAGAGCAAGAGAGAGAGAACAAATCTGCAGCAGCTCAAACATTGTCCAGAATGGACCAGTGCAAACACAAAGACTCCAGGAAAAACTTCATAAAGATGCAATTAATATTTCACCAAATGCATTTGAATATAATTGAGAAGAGATTTACTGAGGAGAGATTAGGGATAAATTAGCCATAAGTATGTGGAAAACTATGCAAATAAGAATAGAAATTATTATGGTTGTTATTATCATTGTTATTAATCCCAAGAAAAATAAAAAGTTGCGCAGGGAAAGATAATAATAATAAAAACAAAAATTCCTAACACATTAGTGCTTATTATATGACAGGAATTGTGTTAACTCTTTATATTTATTAAGTTTTTATTTATTAACTAATTCAGTATCAATCATCACAAAAATATGATGTTGTAAGTACTATGATTCCCTCATTCTACGTTTGAAGACATTGAGACATGGAGATATTAAGGAACATACCTGAGCTGACCCTGAGAGTACCATTTCTGGAATTTGAATTCAGGCAACTGGGCTCTAGAAGCTGTTCTCCTAACAATTACTACATGCTGCCTCTCAAAATAATCATAAGATATTATAAATCTCCACTATAAGTAGCATTTTCATGGGCAAATATAAATGCTGAATATTCATTTATCCCAAATTACAAAATAACAACTTTGGAAGACTAGGGAGAAGAATGTATAGGTATGATGTGGTACATGTGAAAGGCTAAATCTTCAGACTCTTTCTCGAAGGCAATAGCTAAGACCTTAAAAACAGAAAGAAAGAAATAGCCGCATAAGGATCATTTTTAAAGACTTAAAGAGGGGCGCCTGGGTGGCTCAGTCGGTTGAGCGTCCAACTTCAGCTCAGGTCACGATCTCGCGGTCCGTGAGTTCGAGCCCCGAGTAGGGCTCTGTGCTGACTGCTCAGAGCCTGGAACCTGTTTCAGATTCTGTGTCTCCCTCTCTCTCTGACCCTCCCCCGTTCATGCTCTGTCTCTCTCTGTCTCAAAAATAAATAAACGTTAAAAAAAATTTAAAAAAAATAAAAAATAAAGACTTAGAGGTAAGAGCGCAAAAAATTCAGTTAAAAGAATTGAATATGGATGCCACAAGTAGAAAATGGCAGGGTATGAAGGATTTCCTTTAGGGAACTTATCAAGACTTGTAGAAATGTTAAGGGTTTAAGTATCACCAAGTTGATATGTAAAGCGATGAGTATGGATCACCTTTCAGTGTAAGTAGAGAAGAGAAGTCCCAAGGACAGGATACTTGAAGGTCTACATAGCCCATGATAGGAGGCTAAAGGAATAAGAAGTAGAATAGAAACAAGGACAAAGTAAAAAGAAAAATCAAAGGGCTCAAAAGCAAAAAGGAGAGAGCATTGGGAAGGAGAGAGCCAATAACAGTAAGGAATAGAGGGAAAGGACAATGAGAATAGCAACTAAGCCAAAATAGCATTTCAGTAGTGGCTGGGAGCAGAGCGGTCGTGGGTGATTACAGAAGGAGGTGCAGGTAAGGCAGCAGGAGGCATGACAACTACATACTGTAGTTGTCAGAGTAGCATGAGTCCTAAAGATGTCATTTCCTCCAGCATAGGAGCTCCCTACCTCAAGAGCTGCCCAGCTAGATTTAATTTTTTTGTTCCCTGAAGTACACTGCCAAGGGAGCAGCCACCCCTTCATCAACTGGGAAGGAATGACAGGAAATCATTATTGGCAAGAAGCTTGTTGACATGAAGAAAATGACATGGTTAGTTTCGGATGGTGGCAGCGTGCCATTTTCAGCGATGCCAAAGCAAAGAAATCATAATATCTAGCAAAGAATATTTCCATGCCCGCCATATAAATTCTAGCCAGATGTTGCCCCGAGGAAAGTGAGTTCCTTTGGCTTTGATGACAAGTACAGAAGAGCAAAGGCCTCCTTCTCACTATTGATGAGCTCTGATTGTTGGTTACATGAATCAGGAGACAAGCTTTGGGGCAGGATCAGAGCCGGCCCAGAGTTAGACCTGAAGATAAGTGAGAGGTCACCGTTTAATTTCAAGAAGAGCGCCAAGTACATGCTGAAGAAGAGAGAAGCCACCTGGCAGCATTAAAGTGGAGCCTCCGGAATGCGATTGTGTTCTGGGGGCAGGCAGGTGAGAGCATGCTCAGCTCCAACAAAGTAGACCTGCGACAAGGGAGAGATGAAAGCGTCCCCACCACCTCCTCCAACAGCTACAGGAGGTTTCCTGTTCCTTTCATCTACCAGTCACGTGACCCATCAGCTACCTGTAGGGGGTGTCCGTCGATTCTGCCACAGTGAAATGTTTTAGTCGCGTGTCAGAGGGCTGTTTTCTTGAAGTAGAGGATGTCAGAAAAGTGTAAGCTGGCTTCCAGTTGTACATTGATACGTACGTTTCAATTATGCATTGAAGCTGCAGTTTCTTCCCTCTCACTGAGGCACAGCTCAACAGAACAATGGTTCTTTATATATATATTCCACGTGCAGATAAGAGACTATCAATGTTCATGTAAAATGATCATCACTCCTGAGAGCTGCGCATCAAGTGAAAAATATTTTGGATGAATCGTGAATCCATTCTTTCTGTATTTTCGTCCCACTCAGAGGCAAAGCTGACACATGTTGTGCGCGTGGACACACCCACACACACACACACACACACACACACACACACACACGATACGCACGTGGGATTGAGGCTTCCCATGTCTTCTGCACCAGACCAAAGAAAATGAGAATATAGCTATCCCATCCAGCACATCTTAGATTGTAGCCGACTCCAAAGGAATACCATGGCAGTGACTCAAGAAGAGATGCCAGGCTAGGGAGTGGACATCCCAGGCCTCTCTCCACCGATGTCCCACCTGTCTACACCTGTGAAAAATAAAAAGCTAATGGAAGACAAGAGAGAACCTGTTCTGAGGGATAGTAGCACTGGGTTTGTGCTCACTCTAGATGAGTAAGAAAGCTATGGTATCCAGATGAAAAGAACAGCAGTGTAAGAGTGAAGCATGCAGGCAGCGGAGGCCGGCTGTTTAAATTCTGAGTGCGCATTTACCAGCTGTGTGACCTTAGGCAAATTATTGAACCTCTCTGTGCCTCCCTATCCTCAACTCTAAAATGGAGTGAATGATAATATTTACCCCATAGGGATATTTTGTCAGAATTAAATGAGTTAGCTCATTTAACACAAGTGCAATAAATGGTAACTATTATTATGTGTGCTCATAGGATCCCTAGACCCTAAACAACATTCCCCACTAGCTTGTTAGTTACCTGAGATTCTGCCTTTGGAAAGTTATTCCTTGGATATAGAATTCAGGGTCCACAAGAGTATCTAGCCTTATTAAAAGGCAAAAACTAGGGGTGCCTGGGTGGCTCAGTCGGTTAAGCGGCCGACTTCGGCTCAGGTCACGATCTCGCGGTCCGTGAGTTTGAGCCCCGCGTCAGGCTCTGGGCTGACAGCTCAGAGCCTGGAGCCTGTTTCAGATTCTGTGTCTCCCTCTCTCTGACCCTCCCCTGTTCATGCTCTGTCTCTCCCTGTCTCAAAAATAAATAAAACGTTAAAAAATTAAAAAAAAAAGGCAAAAACTTCTAACAATGCAAAAAGGAATCTCTGAGACTCATACCTATGAGATACCTATTTTCACTTCTTCCATGGTCACACCCAGGAGCAAGGCGTCATTAAATCACCTCTATATGCCTTTCACCTTTTCCTTCACCCTGCTTCCCTGTGTGACACTGGTTCCTCTTCACTCTCCCCAGTCTACCTGCTGGCATATTTTACAACGTCACTGGCTCTTCTACATCTTTCTCGTGGCGATTGTCCAGTCTGTCTTAGTTCCTCTGACACCCTCTTCCCCGACTACCTGCTGCGTATCTCTGTCTGCAGCAGTTCTTCTCCCACCTCAAACTCACCATGTCCAAAATGTAGTTTCTCACACTGCCCCCTCCCACACAGAGCACTCACAGCAGTTCTGCACCCCACTTCTTTTTTGAAATGTTTATTTATCTATTTTTGGAGAGGGAGAGAGAGAGGGAGAGGGAGACAGAGAATCCCAAGCAGGCTGCACGCTATCCGTGCAGATCCTGACACAGGGCTCGATCTCATGAACCATGAGATCATGAGCTGAGCCAAAACCAAGAGGCAGACGCTTAACTGACAAAGCCACCCAGGTGCCCCTCTGCACCCTACTTCTGTTCAAGGTACATACATTTTGCAAACTGGAAACCTAGAACTAACTTGGGCTGATTCTTCCAAACTTGTTTGTATATGTAGGTTACTAAAGTTTTTATGTTCTAGGTCTAAAATGTCTCAGTCACTCTCACTGCCCCTGCCCTACATCAGGTGCTCATACTTCCCACTTGGACCTTTGCAGTGAGCTCCTAACTGACCTCCCCTCACACTCTGTGTAGTTCCCTTCCAATCTAATGAGCACACTGCCTCAAGCTTTGAGCACACACTTTCTTATTGAGAATAATGTCATGACTCCCCAAAGTCTGGTGAAATAAACTCAGTACTTCAGCTCTGAACCACCTTGCCAGCCCCAAATCCTACCCTTCTGTGTATCTATCTACCCAACATTCAAGGTAAACTGAGTTATCTGTGATAACTGATATCACTGAGTTACTCTGTGATATCATTACCCCAGGACACAAGTCATCCTTCCTTACTCCATGTCTTTCCTTGTGCTCCATGCACCTGAGAGGATCTTTTCTCCTAACTCCATTCTCTCTGGCCCCGTAGATCATGTTGGTTCAAATCCTTCGCTTTTAAAGCACTGGGGCCTTGGGGCGCCTGGGTGGCGCAGTCGGTTAAGCGTCCGACTTCAGCCAGGTCACGATCTCGCGGTCCGTGAGTTCGAGCCCCGCATCGGGCTCTGGGCTGATGGCTCAGAGCCTGGAGCCTGTTTCCGATTCTGTGTCTCCCTCTCTCTCTGCCCCTCCCCCGTTCATGCTCTGTCTCTCTCTGTCCCAAAAATAAATAAACGTTGAAAAAAAAAAATTAAAAAAAAAAAAAAAAAAAGCACTGGGGCCTTAAACAAGATACTTGATCTCCATGAACTCTGGAGTGACTCTGGAAATTGTAAAATGCACGACTATAATGATAGGAGCTGTTGGGAGGTTTCAGGGAGCCACTGTAATGTAAAGAAGCTACCGCTCAGCAAAGGACACCTATTTTTAAGGCTTAGCTCAAATAGAAACCCCTAAAGGAAGCTTGCCCTGATTCCTCACAATAAAGTGGTTCTCCTTCCCTTCTTCTGTCCATCCTTCCTCCCTCCCTCCTTCATTCTCCCTTCCCTCCTTTCCTTCCTTCCTCCCTTCCTTCCTTCCTTCCTTCCTTCCTTCCTCCCTCCCTTTCCCTCTCTCTCTCGTTCCCTCCTTTCTTTCTTCCTTCCTTTCCTCCTTTCATGCAACAAGCATCCCTGGGGCAGCTACTCTATGTGGAACACAGGCCTGCCTTGGGCACATACCCAGGACAGACAGGGTCATGACCGTCAGGAAGCCCGGAGTCTAGTGAGAGACGTGGCAGGTATAAAAATAGAGGTATGTAATGGATATCAAGCACACACACAGAAGGGAGAATATAACTGCCTGATCAGCCCAGGAAAAGCTTGCTGGGTGTGGTGAATTGAGAACTAAGCCATAGAGATGAGAAGGAGCTACCCAGGCACCATGTGGGGAGTGGGGCTCTAAGCAGAGGGTTACCAGGTGCAGTGGCCGAGGGGCACCAGGGAGCATGGCTCCCCTCCAGCAGTGTTTCTTACAGTGTGATGTGAAGAATGCTAAAGCAAGATCATTTCAGGTGCTCTTAAAACTCCAGAATCCCACTCCAAATCACTGAATGAAAAACCTGTGGATAGGACCTGGGAAAGTAAACTTCAAACAAGTGCCAGAAGTGATTCTTCTCTTCATTGCCTTAGAAGGACAGTGATTCCTCTGTGGGGTCACAGAGACCCAGCATGAGGCTTCATTCAGATGACAGAAATGGAAACAAAAAACTAGATGAGGTAATAAAAGCAAAGGATGTGGAACAATGCATTCTTCTTGCATTCTGGATTTTCAAAATTTATTTGAAGTAAATTAGAATACTAAGCAGCCATTAAAAATAATGTTGTGGAGTACAGTTTTCATATTGAACTGTTTATGCAAGAAAAGAAAAACTGCACATGTATATAAAAATCTCATTTTTGTAAGACAAGTAAGTTTTTGTATGTATGTGCAGAGAAAAAAATCTTATTCTGAATAAACCTCAAAATGTTAATGGTGATTATCACCAGGCAGTGGGAGTTGGTGTAATTTTCGAGAGGATTTTATGATTTTCCTAAATGAATATGTATTTCATGTATAATTTTTAAAAAGCACTGTAAGTTCCTTTTCTTCAAGGCAAATAGCCAGAACCAAAATGGAATTCTAATTAATGACCTGAAGCCGTGAGAACAAGAAAGGTTTGACCTCAGGACGGGAGGTGGTGACATAGCCCAGACTCTTCACAGGGCGCCAGACCTAGGTCTGGCGTGAGCAAACATCTAGCAGCAAGGCCAGCAGGGAGAGCAGGAACTGAGGCCAAGCGCTCCACAGCCCAGGCAGTATTAGGTCAGGAAATCACAGACCCAGCTGTGAGAACCTGGAAGCCCAGAGAAGAAATGAAGCTGAGACAGGAGACTATGTCAGGAGTTTGGCAAGGGCCAGAGCCAGGGGGTGTCCCGGGACCGCCAGAGTCCTGGCTGCTTGTAGTCATCCTCTCCTCACAGTGTGGAAGGTTCTAGAAACCAGAGGTTGGATCAGGGGTCCCCAGGTGGAGAATCAGGGGCCAGTGGAATAGAGAAGGTTTCTAATGTATTAAACTGCCCGTAAGGGAGCCCATAAAATTCCCCAAACCTGGGATCCTTCACATTTTTGTATTCTCGTTGTGAAATAATGACACACTTTCCCGCAACTGTGAAATTATGTTTTTTGATTTTGTGTTTCTAAAGTTAACATAATTGAAGGGAGTTGTCTCAGACCCAGTGTTTGGAACCTGTGCTCCATATCCTATACCCCAGACTACACTATCATCCTGTGCCATGCAGTTGTTTAGTGAATGTCATTATGAATAAATAATGATATACGGGACGCTACTCTTTTACGTAGAATTATATGGATAATGCAGCTGATACTAGGGACGGAAAAACTTTTCACTGGTCCTATATCATAGTCTGTAAACCATGAACATTGAATTAACTCCATAAAAGTGACAATTCTGACCCTGGGCTATACCCATTAGTCCAAGGTTACAGCTTGCAAGCCAACTCAAATTGTTCTCAGTGTGGTACTTTACTGAAATACTTATCATCTGGAAACCGTATGTAGTGCATATTCTTAATAAATAATAACACATTTTATTTTGGTTTACTGAAAATTAACAGGGCATTGGGGAAATTGCTGTTATTGTGGGAGCCTGTTTCACATTTGCCTTGGCAGTACAATAGCTGTCTAAGTGGAAAAGGGGAGAGCCAATGGCTGTGGAGGTGGGTTTTTTCCTCTGCTGCCGGCATTCAGAGAAAGCCATGCAGCTGGTAACATTAATGACATCCTATATGAAATTGTCATTCTGAGTTGATTGGTTTTGCATTCAGGCACAGTAAATCTACTTCTTTGCAACTATATTCCAATCTGTAGTCCGAATGGTCTGCAAAGTTTCAAGGCTTTTCCACGATTGTCTAAGACAGCTTTGTGGACATGCGAAGTAGAAAGGCAAAAAGCAGTGAGCTTTGGGGGGCTATACCTATGCCAAGAGCTCTTGAGTTATTGTATATCGTTCTCTGATAGTCCAGATTCCTCTCTGCCCCACGTTTCAGAGCATCCCCTATAAGGTTCTCCTACCTCCTGACATAACAATGAAGGCATCAGCCCCACTATGAGTTTTAATAGGAGAAGATACACTTGTGCAGTTGGAGAGAGAAGGATAATGATAGAATCCAGGAGGGAGAAGAGAACAGGGACTAAGAAGACCAACAAAATCAGCTTTTGTGGTGGTTTCATTGGCTGCTTTTCCTTCTCCTTGCTGGTCCTGCAAGGTAATAACTATTAGTAAGGAGGCCATGCTGCACAAAGGCAATGGTTATACAGCTTCTCAGCCCTGCTTCTACTTGGCCAACCCTCCTTCCTGTGCTCACCCTATTTGCCGCCTTCCCCCCTTCTTGCTCCGTTGAAATGCCACAAATGGTTTCATTTTCATGCTAAGAGAGAAATATTTCCAAACAAGTTTCTCTAGTTTCTGTTGGCCTTTGTTTTCCATTTTGTGATATATATACATTCTCGTTCATTCTTCCTATCAACTCTGTGGGTGTTTGGGAGGAGGTTCGAACTGGCATTCTGAGAAACCATATAATTACTCTTATCTAATGATGCATTTTATATTTCCTGGATTTAGAAGAATTTTCTTTTTTTTTACTTAATTCCTCCCTTTCCACATGACTGATTCTTGAGCATTAATGGTTCATTCTACCATTTTTCCAAACACCCAAGTTGGAAACCAGAGTGCCCTTCACCTTCTCTCTCCTCCTTCCCCTCCCTACCTCCCCACAATCATGCCTCCAAACTGACCCTCAAACTTATCACCCAATGTGACAGGCCTGGCCCTTATCATTTTCGTCCCGGGTTATTATACCCTCCTAACCAATCTGCCTGCTCTTAGTCTCTCCCCTCCAATTCACTCTGCTATGCCACCAAAACAATCTTCCTATAAAGGTTAAAAACAAAATCACATACCAGGTCTGCCTAAGATTAGTCGCATAGGTTCCCATTTTCTCAGGATTAGATGCACACTTGCAAAGCAGCTGAGCAAGATGGTCAAAACGAGAGCTCCAGAGCCAAACTGTCTGGGTTCAAATCCCAGTTCTGCCAACTACTAAGTACGGAGACTAAGTAGTGATTTGAACTGCATCTTGGTTTCTCCACCTCATTATGAGAATTAAGTGAGCTGATACTAATAACCAACATAGCACAGTGACTTATATGTAGTAAGAATTACACACCTTCTGCCATGGACATAAAATAATTACCCCACATAAGGCGTGGGGGCCCTTCACTGCCTACACTTTACCTTTCTGCCTCACCTTCCATCACTCCTGACCACATTCTTCACACCTGTCACCACATCGAGCCACTTGCCACGTGTTTCTGCATGTGCTGTTTTTTCCACTCCAAATAACCTTCTCTTCTGTCTCTCCATCTGGGAAAATCTGTCCTGCCATTAGTTTATCACTCAAGTTTTTACAATAGTGTGTGTCCTGTTGTTTCATTGTTTATTGTCCCCACCAAACTTAAGAGTTTAAGATCTTTGATTTTCAAGGACTCATTTATATTCACATCTGCTGACTCCATATCTAAAATAATGAATAAATATTGACTAAATACTCAGTGAATGAGGAAGAGAGAGAGGCAGAGAAAGAAAATAAGAGTTGCTTACAGTTTTCTCTGGGACCAACAAGGTGCTAAATAGTTTACATGGATCATTCAGTCTTAACAACAGCCTGGTGAGTAGATGCTATTATTCTTCCCATTTTACGGATAAAAAACCTAAGGTACAGAGATTAGTAACTCTTCGAACATTAGCCTGACCCTGTAATCTGAGTACAAGTTTGCCTGCCACTGGTCCCAAGCTGGAGTCTCCTTCGTCCCCACAACTGCTAGTCAGCACAGACTCAAGGACAGGTCCCTTACACTAGCCTGGCCAGCAGTTAGGCAGGGCGGGAAAAGCACAGGCTGCCAAGCCTGCTGAAATCCCATCTGTGTCCCACTTACAGACTTCCCTTGAGCATCTCTGATGCTCAGTTTCCTTAACTGTAAAATGTAAAACAGTGCTCACCTCCCAACTTCTAAAATTATTGTGAGGATAAAGGAGATAAAGTATGTATAGCTACAGTTTCAGTGCTTTGCACACACTAGGAGGTCAGAGTGAAGCACTTAAGATTAGCTAGCCTACTAGCTTCTTGGCTTGGGAAAGAACTCCAATTATAATTCCCATTCTTGGTGGTTTTCAAGCCCAGCCTCTTTTGTAAGCCCAAACCAGTTTGGTTTGGCTAAATAAGAACTTTGCTTCAAAGAAAATGTTTTATGCATGCTCAAGACAAAGGCGTTAAGGAATGTTGGCGGGGAGAAGGGGATCTCCTGAAAGTGTAAGGAGCAAAGAAAATGTAATCCACCATTAAGGAAAGAGCAAAAAGCTGTCATTCACAGTACACAAATAAAACAAGGCTCCTTCCAAAATCAAAGTGTCAGTGACCCATAGTTCTGGAGTGTCAGCTTGGGAATTGAGGAAAAAGCAACTTGAATAAGCTCAACAGGTTTCTGCACACATAGGTATAGAAAACCAAAAGGAAACATTGAAACCCAATAGAATGGTTGGGAGAGTTTTATGTTAATCTTAATTTAATGTTAACTACCTAATCAATTTGTGACTGAAGAAGCCACGAAAGAAAGAAAGAAAGAAAGAAAGAAAGAAAGAAAGAAAGAAAAAGAAATTTGCTAAAATTGAACCTTTCACCTTGCCTATTTTTCTTGTGGTCTTTTGACGTTTTTGCAGTACATGATCAAAGACCAGCACAACTCTTTTACCCCCGAAATTTAGAAGCAGTTACAAGAAGCAACTTAATTTATGGCTGTAAAGACCAAGTACATTTTTCACATGGCATAATTAAAACTAGGTCAGTGAGAGAAAGGAATGAAAGACAGAGAGGTTGTCTAAATATTATGCTGATAAATGACAAATTCACCTTGAAACAATTCTTCTGCCATTTCTCTCTTTATTTAGCAATGTCGTCCGTTTTGCATTTAAAGAATATTCAGTTTTCAAGATACCAGGTTTTCTAACCATCCCCCATGTTAGTGGGCCAAACATTACAGACAAGAGCTAGAATTATTCATGGTAATTTACTGTTCTCTTCAGTCCAAGGGCAAACCTGTCTCCTGCCTTCATGTAGCCTTCTAGGACATGCTCTGCTCTTATTGTCTGGGCAGAGTTCCTACTGATAACCAGGGAGGGCCCACTGGAGAATGCATGTATAGAAAACTCCATGCTACAGATCAGAGAGGAGAATTCAGTCCAAGCCCAGCTGGGCATTCCAGAGAGAGAAAAAGAAATAAGCAAACATAATATCAACAATTGAGGGAAATGCTATGACTACAAAGTTCAGGGTTTTCAAGTCTTACAGGAATTGTATAAAAGACTCTCTGATGTGCTATGTGGTGGATGAAGCAAGGCGAAGTAGCAACTAAGGGAACAGAATCCACCAGAAAAAGAAAAATAAGTCAGGGAAATCATAGAACTGTCTGACTCGATTCCAGAAAGTCACTCTGGTGGAACTCATAGGGCATTAAGAAGAATGTTTCATGTGCTTAGCTTGGGATGGCTTAGCTATATGGGGGGAATGAGGAACTAATTACACAAACCCTTCCAAGGGTCTGGCACCCTAATGTGTTTTCCCCTTCTTCTTCTTCCCACACTCACCCTTTCCTATAGCTATAATTCCAAACCCCAGCCTTTTCTAACCTCCTTTCAGCTCCTCGCTGGAGTGGAGGATGACAATCGTGCTGAATGTGTGACTACTTAGCAATAACATCCAGGTTTCACCATAACTGATCACCATCCCATCAACACTTTCGGTTGTTGGTGAAGCTTTCTCTGAGGTGTGGGCCTGAACCCTGTCAGAAGAGTGTAATTGCTAACATCTCCCTCCAACAAACCAAATTCTCTAGCAGACCATTTATCAGTTCCAACCATTCCTACAGCCGACAAGTAAAGAAAGACATTTCTAAGTGAATGATTTAGTTATACATGTCTTTCAACACGTTGTATTTTGAATAGTCGGTTTGGGTATGGTTGATGTGGCATTTGATGGCCTTAAAACCACAAACACCTGAAGTACCCTTCTTTGAAATAATTTAGGCACTTTCTTCCTGGCAGGCTACAGAAAGAACAATTACAAAATATGCCCAAGGGATTGATCCTTCTAGGCATATAAAAATGACTATTTCTCCACAAAATCACCTTTTCCACATACTCCATCCGACCTTGAGAAACAATGCTCCAGGCTGTCATAATCATTAGGATCTGAGGGCTTTATTTTTCCTGACTTGCTTACCCACCTCTAGAGTTTACCCATAAGACTCCAGTTTAATTCCTTTCTCTTGTTTAGAATCCTTCCTGAGCTCTTGGATTCAAGTACACATTTCAGAACGTGGCCTCAGGAGTGTGTGATCTGACCTATGCCTGTCCGTCTCCATGGCCAGCTAAGCTCTGCCATGCTGGACTCATTCCAGTATCTCAGACTAGCCATGGCCTCTCCTGCCAGCAAGCAGTCTCTCACACAGACTGTCTCCATTATCTACACCGAACTTCCCTAAACCCATCCTCCACCATCTTTGAACTTACTCTTGAGGTCAAGAAAATCACTTAATGCAGACTTTTCCTGACTCCTAAATCAGTCAGATTCCTTCCTGGAGTTCTCCATAGGTAACTCTACATCTGCTCTTATAGCATTCATTACACTTAACCGTCTTCCACTAGAAAGAAATCCCTTGAGAACAGAAACTGTGCATGTTGTGTTCAATGCTGTACTCTCCCCACTCTTCTCATGCCTGGCATGTGATAGGTCCTTTGTCAGGGTGCTTGGGCTGCCATAGCAGTATACAACAGGCTGTGGGGCTTAAGCAGCAGAAATTTATTTTCTCATAGCTCTGGTGGCTACAAGTCCAACATTCTCTTGCTGTCAGTGTTGGTTTCTGGTGAGGCTTTTCTTCCTTGCTTCTCACTATGTCCTTCATGTGGTCTTTTCTTCATGTATGCATGGAGAGAGAGAGCTCTCTGGTGTCTCTTCCTCTTCTTATAAGGATACCAGTTCTATTGAACGAGGGCCTCACTCTTACGACCTCACTGAACACGAATTACCTCCCTAAAGGCTCTATCTCCAAATATCATGTTAGAAGTTAAAGCTTCAACATATGCATTTGGGAAGGACACAATCTGGTCACCAACAGGCCTTCAGTACATATTAGTTGAGTGAATGGTTAAATGAATGAATTCTTTCTTATTCCAAGTTCTTTTCTTACTGAAAGGATTGTTGGCTCATGAAGACATGAACCATGTCTTTCTTTTTCTCCTGCATTCATCACGGTACCTGGCACATAGCATATATTCACTGCATGGATTGAATTTAGGTTCAACCTTCAAGACAAAAGTGACCTGTGAAAACAGAGGTGTGTGTGAGTGTGCATGTGTTGTTGATATGTGCACTTTCATTACAAACGAAAGTTACTTAGTGACTCCCTATGATCATATAGGAAGCTAGTCCTACACTCCTAGGCAGAAAGCTAGCAAGTAAGCCCCAGCTCAAAATTCAATTAAAGAACAGAAGCAAATGAGCGGCTTGCAAATTCAGTGCTGCTTAATTCCTGGCCTCCTTATAATGACGGTACTTTCTCTGTGAAGTAATTTTCTTTTGATAAAAGGAGACCATGTTCCCTGACCTCAGAAAGAAATGAATTAGTGATTTCTCTGCCTGAGAGTTGACAAACAGCCTTTACATCTTGCTCCCTGATATCCAGCAGTGAAACAAATAGACTCTGAAAATAATCTTTTTTTAAAGAGGTTGGGGAACCATAGAATTCCTGTAGAGTCAGACCTCTGGATAATTCTTCATTTTGTTTCCCTTCATGGGGACATCAGTGCCCTGTTGTCCATTCATACCTCATAACCACAGCCTCAAACACAGGGTTTGCTCAGCCAGCAATACCAGTCTCAGCAGCAAAGTGGGCACCTCATCTCCAGAGCCCCCCTCACCATGCCACCTCCTCTGTTCCCTGCAGTTGTCATCAACAGCCACCAGCTTTTCCAGGCCTGTGAGAATTCTCAAATTTGCTATCTTGACTCTAACTCGGCAGGCAGTTAGGCAGCATGAGAAGATATTTCCCTTTATCTGATCTGAATGTACCTCTTTCTACATTCAGAGAGTGAGTAAAGGGTGAACTCATGCGATTCTACTGAATCACCCAAATCCCAAACTTCAGTTCAGCCCTTCCCCCGCCCCACCCATTCCTTCAGTGGGTTCTTTTGATAAGATTAGGCCTTGTGGATAACATAAAGTAAACTTCTAGTGCATTTGGTGACAATGTCAGAATTGTTGGATTCTTTCTGGTGGGTACCTGCATAGACTTGCCCTTGCTGAGCTTGTTATTTACTTCTCCTCAAGAAAATGTGCATCAAAGAATTGTAATTAGCATACAATTGTTGAGTATCTCCCTGAATGAATGGAATAAATGGATCCCCATAGAACTCATAGAACCATAAAAATAACATATTAAAGCACAAAAAATTATATAAGGTGACCTATTTTCTGCAATAGTTCCTAAGACTGAGTGTTTAGGAAAGGCACATAATCTATGTGACCTGTTGATAAGAATAGCAAGGGCCTGGTTTAACTTTCGGGGTCTATGTACATTTACAGAAGGAGAGTCATTCCATATCCCCAAGCCTCTGATATCACAACCTTATCAGGGAATCTAGGGCACAGTAGCAAAAGCCTATTATGTCGTATTTCACATCTGTCAACCTTATCACTACTTCCCGCCTTAGCTACGCTAGAGATGAATAAAATTAAGCCAAATTATCTCCATACGCTAGGCACTTGGGTAAGGCTACATCGTTCAGTCCATTCTCACCAGCTCTGGTCGTCCTGCAGTAGTAGACTACCTGTAAAGGAAAAAGCTGATGGAGGACTTTTTCACTCCAATGTCCTTTTTTCAAATGATGAAATAATCAGCTCGGGATGTATATTGGTTTCCTATTGGTGTGTAACAAATGGCCACATAGTAGCCTCAAACCACACAAATTCATCATAATCTTACAGTTCAGGAGGAGGTCAGAGTCTGACATGGGTGTCACTGGGCTAAAATCAAGGTGTTGGCAGGGCCGGTTCCTTCTGGAGGCTGTGGGGGAGAATCCACTCCCTGCTTTTTCCAATACCTATAAGCCACTTACAGTCTTTGGCTTGTAGGTCCTTCCTCCATGTTTGAAGTCAGCAACACAGCATCTTCACATCTCCCTCTGACTCTGATACCTACTCTCCTACCTCCCCCACTATTACTTAGAAGAACCTTGTAGTTAGATTGGGCTTTCCCAGATAATCTAGGATAATCTCCTATCTCAATAAAATCCTTAACTACATCTGCAAAATCCCCTTTGCCATGTGAGATAACAACATTCACAAGTTCCAGGAATTAGATGTGGACATCCTGGGGAGTGAAAGGGCATTATTCTGCCTACCGTTGGATGTAAAAGGTACATAATGTGTTTCCAGTGTGTTTTTTCAAGTGCCTCTAATGTCCATATTTGTCACAGGCCCATTCCACCCAAGCGGGCCCCACGGTGTGAAGGTTTATACAAAGGGGAGCAGGAGCCCCAAAGTCAGCTCAAGAGAGTTTGTGACAACAGAGGACTGGCCAGGGCAGAAAGCATAGAAGAAGACATAAACTTACATCATTACTCCCATATCCCTCTCCTCAAAGACTTTTGCTATTTAAGCATTGCTCATAAGACATCTGCAACATCCCTTTCCACTTTGCAGATGGAAAAAAAAAATGCTAAGAGAGCTTAAAAAGCACAGCTGAGGTCACAGCACTTCCATGGCTAAGCAGGAAAAGTCATCCAGCCCATCAATGCTTGAGTGGTGGAATTAACCAGACTCTGTAGTGATGGAGTAAGAATACAGTCCCACATCAGGAAAAAAACACAAGGTTCACTTTAATTAAAATGAGCTTATAGTTACTACTGTAATTTTCTCCCTGGTATTTATGAGTCATTTAATAAAAACTTCCTAGGCTTTTAGTCCTGCACTTTGCTCCGGGCCCCTCACTCTACCAGTTCATCATTTCATGGCTGGGAAAGATCTTGAAACAGATCATTATAGTTGAAGCTTCTAGGAAGTTAAAAGAAACAAACAAACGCTTTTGCATATCTGTATTGTTGCTGGAATGTATATATAAAATATGTGACTTTTCTGCAACTTAGATGAAAAGAGCTCGTCCCCTCCCTTTTTTACTTCCTTAAGCTCTTTCTCCCTCTTGTTCTCATTGCTAGCACAGAACATGAAATTTTTTCTTAGTGTTACAAGCTAAGAGGGCTGCTGAATTTATGTTCCCCTTCTTGGGGCATCCGCGGGTTCATTTTCATAAACCTGGGCACACCCCTGGACCTGCTGCTGCTGCTCTAATATCTGAGGAGAAGTTTTGCAGCCGATCAGATATCTCAGTGTGAATGCACCCCCTGAGATGGAGCCCATATTCAGAAGAATGAAGGTGCCATTCTGTACATTCAGAGAGAAATCATGTCAACGCTACATCACTTAGGCACTTGTTTCCATCATGCAGAGAATTAAGAGGTAGACCAAATCAGCTGGCTTTCAAGAGTGTTATTCTTCTGAGAAGCCTGTTCAGACGTTTACTTTCTTTGCTTTTCGTTTTTTATAATGTGTGTCCAACTGGAAGGTGAGTTATAAGACCACAACTGAGTTGAAACAAATAAAATGGCTTTTGTGGTCCTCTCACGGTTCTCCGTGGGGACCTGGGACCGATATAGGGTGATCAAATGTGCCGGATGCCAGAGAAAGGACATGCTTAAGACTGAAAGGGTTCTGTTGACAAAAGAGAAAAACATGTCAACCAATTTTTCTTTAAAAAAGAAGAGATAATTGATGTCTTGCCTACGTCCCTCCAGGATCATAAAGAAATAGGACAAAAAAAATGTCATAGAAGGAGGGGGAAAAAAGACTACTTGAGTTTGCTAGAGGTCAGGGTCTGAGCATCATTCTTCCTGACACTCCAAGTGCCTACGATGTTGCCAATTGTGAGTAAATGTTAGTTTAATGGGATTGATTTAAATTGTATTGAATTACACAGGTTGGAACAAGAGGCAGTTCTACATGGTAATGGCACTGTTGTGGATAATCATGTGTGTCTGGTCCACGCTGAACTCCAGTGTCTATCTCCACCAATGTTGAACTCTGAGAGCAATTAGATTAACAAATAAATCATCAATTTCATTTAAAATTTGTAAAAAAAAAAAAGAAAAATATACAAGAAACAAAGTCTGAAAGTTTATTGCAAACTGTGAAGTAAATGTGAATGGCCATGTTTAATATTTTTTTAAACTCAAATAGGGAGAAAACACAAATGAGCCAGACTGTGAATATTTGGAGAACAGGAGTTGCATCATAACGTCTGTCATGCCTCCAGTAACACAGTTTCTGGCTCAAAGTGGGCACTTATAACTTATAATTTGGTCCACAATGAACTCTTCCTTGAGGCCCCTCCAACACACAATAGGGCACTCGATTGGCTGCTCTTTGCCCTCTGTCACTGCTTGTTTCCGTTTGCTTTATACTATTCCGTTTGCTTTAACTATTTGATCAGAAAAATGGATGAACAAGAAGTGGAAAAGAAGAAGCTGATGGCAGGAGGAAGAAGGAGGAAGGAGGAAAGGGAAGTACAGTTGAGAAAATCAAGCAAAGATGGTTTGGAAGTAATTAAACGTGTGCGGGGGGTGGAAGCTGGAAAGGTGTGCCTGGAGCAAAAGGGCAGATTCAAGAGAAATGAAAGATGAATGTTTTTTTAATTGCGGGAATAGGAAAGAGGATGGTGGGGTGATAGTTGGTAGAGATCTGTAGGGCCCAAGGGAAGTGTTGTCCATCATCTGTTGGACTAGATGTCCAGAGAGATCAACAGTGAGTAATAACTCTTTTGTGGAACCCATGATCTATCAAAGGCAATTATTCAAGCTACTTATCAGCCAGGAGGAGGTGGCTACAAGCTCTAAGGAGGGCAGTTGATGTGGATTCAGTGACATCCAAGTGGGCTTTCATGAAGGAGGTCGCTCCTGAGCAGAAGATTGAAGCATAATGTCACAGGTAGAGGTTGACACCAGGAGTGTGAATAATGTGGAGTCAGGAGAGATTTGGTGAGTTTGGCTTTAAAAACAATAAGGTTTTTGGGGCGCCTGGGTGGCTCAGTCGGTTAAGCGTCCAACTTTGGCGCAGGTCCGTGATCTCATGGTTTGTGAGTTCGAGCCCCGCATCAGGCTCTGTGCAGACAGCTCAGAGCCTGGAGCCTGCTTCCAATTCTGTGTCTCCCTCTCTCTCTGCCCCTCTCTCTCTAGAGCTCTGTCTCTCTCTTTCTCAAAAATTAACAAACATTAAAAAATTAAAAAATAAAAACAACAAGGTTTTGGAGCAGGATAATTGTCCAACTTAACCTCTACTTCATCCACCAAACTCCTATGAATTTGGCCCACCATGAACTCTTCCTCGAGGCCCCTCCAACACACAATAGTGCACTCGATTGGCTGCTGTTTGCACTCTGTCACTGCTTGTTTCCATTTGCTTTAGTCTTATCTGCCACAAGCAGACAGTAATTTCTTAAGAGCCCTTCTCTTGCTCCTCTAAAGTCATGTCTGCCACAAAACTGTGCTTTTTAACCCAGTAGGAAGCATCCACCCATAGTGCCTCACCTCCCATACAGTGACCCTCTCCCTGCCACCTGCACTTATAGCAATGTCCCCAGACCCTTCGCTCTCATTCTTAACCTGCTGCCGCTTGGAGCCATCCCTGTTTGCTCCCACCTTTTGGCTGTGTTCACATCTCCATGTTTCTTCTTCCCCCTTGGAGTGAGTTCACACTTGCATGTGGACCTGCTGGTCCCTGACCTTTGGCTTCTGCTCCAGGACTCTGGTTTAGATCTCCCCAACCTGCTACTCCTCCTTAAGGCTATCCTGGGTAGTTACCCACTCCTGTTCACCAGCCTCTCATGACCCATCTCCCAGCCCTGCCAGCTATCTAATCCCAGAGGAAGAGTAAATCAGTCAATACCTAATATAGCACCAGACCGTGGAGTAGATTCTTAATAAATACTTCAATTCATAAACGAATTAATTTTTTAAATGTTGGGCATTTTTTTTTCTTCTGGCAACTATATTAAGTTCCTATAGATTTTTAAGTTTCTATAGCATATCTACCAGCAGTCTTAGGCATAGACAACAACCACCAGCACTGAGACCCACCTCCCAAATTCAAAGAACAATTCCTTTGACCTCTGCAGAGGCAGCTTACTTTGAGGGGCCCATGCACCAAGGGTAGAACTACAGACATGTGAACTGCATCTTAAGCGTAGTGCATGGTGAGAACACTGTGTAACTTCCCTGTAAGTTAGACAAGTGCTTATAATGAAAGGTTTGTGAGTTCAGAAAGCCCCGGGGTATTCGAAAAGACAGTTCAGCTTCCTGTCTGGGAAGAAAATGACAGTTCTCCTCACTGGGATTAAGCTTCAGATATTCAAGAAGAAAAAAAGAAAACTTGTGAGTAATGCATCAGACCCACTGCAGGAAATTTGGTGCCTCGTGAGCATTACCCCTACGGAATCAGATGCCTAATGTATTGACAGTGCACTGAGGTGTTGGGCATCATTTTGGGAAAGGACAATGCCTTTCTCACTATGAGAGCCACCACAGATGGATGACAGGATGGCCAATCCGCTCGCATGCCACAGACAAGAGTATTTCCTAAAGACTTTTCAAACCGGTCTCTTCCTTCCCATCTCTACTACCTCTACTCACATCTCAGCCATTCTCACGCCTTGTTTGGGCAGCTGCAGACACTTCCACACTGGTGTCCCTGCCCTGGAACTCACTCTCATCAAATGTGTTCTCCTCA
Organism: Leopardus geoffroyi; assembly: GCF_018350155.1. Taxonomy (NCBI): domain Eukaryota; kingdom Metazoa; phylum Chordata; class Mammalia; order Carnivora; family Felidae; genus Leopardus; species Leopardus geoffroyi. The sequence goes on from NC_059328.1 coordinate 70,344,536, forward strand.
CCCCAGAAAGGGACCTGAAACGCAAATCTAATTCCTCCTTTGCTAAAACTCTCTCAACATCTCCCTGTCGCCTGTAGAACAAAAACCAAGCCACTTATCATGGCACAGAAAGTTTGCTATGATCTGGCTCCTGCCCCCCTCCAGAGCCATGACTCCCCACCCACCCTAACCCCAGTTTCTGCCTGTTCCTGTTCACTCTAGCAATGTTGAATTATTTGTAATTCCAACTACACCATATTTGAAGTCACCATACTTGTACTTAGGCTGTTTTCTCTGCCTGCTAAATTTTTCCATTCCTTCTTCACTTGGAGAAATCCGTGTTTCCCTTCAAGATTTAGCTTAGATATCAGATCCTCCAGGAGAAGCCTATGGACCCTCAGCAGGTGCAGTTAGATACCTCACCTCTCTGTCTCCCCACCATTCTATGCCCTTGACTATCTGAGTGCTCATCTGTTTCCACACTTGTTTTCTCCAGTTCACAGGTAGTTGCCATGCCACATTTTGCTTTCATTCCCTGACTTATGCCAAAACACTTAAAGCAGAGCAGAGCCCTTGTGAGTGTAGGCAACCCTGATAAGATCTTCTAAAAGTCCTATCATTTCTAACATTTTAGACAGGACAGTGGCCCCAAATCAACTTTTCTTGAATAAGTGAATGTGGGTACATTTACCAAACACTTTGCAGGCAATGCATTAAAAGACATAGACACATGCTAGGGGTAAGGTAAGGCAGGGTTAATGACTAAAACAAACAGGAAAACAAAGACAATTTGGATCCTAAAGCAAAATTAACCAAGAGGAAAACTGGGACAATACTCTGAAGATAAGGATTCAATGCTTTAAAGGGCTAAAGAACTACAATTTAAAACTTTTGGAAAAATAGTATAATCTTTGGATTTCTGAGAGAGATCTTCAACATCTTCTACAAACCTTGAGAATACTGATTTATTGTACTATTGACTGGTAAAAGGAAGGCTGACCTGGGGGAATGATTTAATGATAGAGAGTCTCCAAGGAGTCTCAAAAGTATCACTTGTCCATAAAAACGAGGGATTGAAAGAGAAAAAAGAAGATGTAGATATAAATTATGTAGTCTTTTGGTGCTTTTGATATTATGCCTCACAAAAGGCTAATGTAAAGTAAGAAGAGAACACAGAAGCTTTTTGATTAAATAACAAAGCTGGATTAATATTTAAGGTACAGTGTATTTATGAGCATAGGCACCTAAAAGGGAGAGAAATGACTAGAAGAAATATTTAAGGTTTAGCATTAATAATGATTTAGTTCCATTTGTTTTGTACGGTCAGTGGTAAGAAATGCAGTAAGACATGTGAGACCAGCCTCTCCCTCCCCATACTTAAACCACTCCTGGGTTGTAAATTGTCACTTAGGAGATCTGCATTTAATTATTCTAATAGATCCACTTAGAATCACCCTTTTACTAGAGTGAATAGCACTGCAGTGCAATACAAGACATAAATAGATATGTAATTTCAGTTTAGAAAGAGATTTGTCATCAGAAGAAGCCAGTTTAGTGAAACATAGATAGGACATATATAAGAGAGTGCCAGGAACACAACAGGACTTGTGTTAGGCTCAACACAAGAGTTGCCGAGCAGGTGGCACTCACTCTATGACTATGTCTACACTGTATCACTCATGATAGCCCCCACAAAGCACGTGGAAAAGTGAGAGCCAAATTGGAGCAAAAAGGCACTTTCTAGCCTATATCTTTACTTCACATCCATACTTGGTTTGATGGAAGAAATCTTCCAGATCCTGACCCGTTTATCAGCACAGAGCCTTCATAAAAAGTCAAAAGGTTGGGGCATCTGGATGGCTCCATCGGTTGAGCGTCTGACTCTTGATTTCGGCTCATGTTACAATCTTATGGTTTGTGGGTTCTAGCCCCGCATCAGACTCTGCGCTCACAGCACAGAGCCTGCTTGGGATTCTCTCTCTCCCTGTCTCTCTGCCTCTCCCCTGTTCACAGTGCTCGCTTACTCTCTCCCTTTCTCTCTCTCAACATAAATACATAAATAAACTTTAAAAATTAAAAAAAATCAAAGTTTGTTCCATGAAGGTTGAAAAAAATGCAACATGCAAACTTCCAAGTAAAGCAACATGACTGAAAATATGAGCCCATGCCTCCAGTTTATGAACATGTATTAATCACCTATTGAATGCCATGTACAAAGTGTTCTGAGATCACAGATGAAGAGAGAGTAACTGTTTATGAGGAAGTCCAGGAAGGCCTCACAGGGGAAATCATCTTTAGAATGGGCCTTGACAGGTGAATGATGGGCAGACACCTAAGGCACAGCATCCCAGTTTAACTGGTGAACACCATGCAAATGCAAAGAAGCAAGGAGAAGCAAGATAAATTTGGGACACACAAAATGTTCAATATGGCTGTACAGAGACAACAGTGTAACTTGAAAGAACATGTGATGTGAATCAGATACTAACTGTATGACATTGGGCAATTCATCTCCTTGAAAAAAAATACTTTCTAAGAAAAATGATAATATGATATCTATTTCAAGGGTTGCTATAAGGATAAAAAGAAAAACAAAAACTACAGTATGTGGAAGTGGATTAGTGTAAAGTATGCTCTCAATAATTTATTTTTGTTATTGTTAGTACAAATAGCTGACATGATTTCAAAGCAAAATAAAATTCTACCGTCGTCAAAAATATAGCTAATCTAGTCTTGTCCTACGTTATTAATTGTGTGAACAGTGCTGTGATATCCAACCCAGATCTCCCCTTCAGGATTGAGGTATTCATTCTTCCATCCACTAGGCACATTGACTAATTTCTGTGTCCAAATCCAAGAATTTCCCTCTGCCAAAGGGATACCCCACACACACACCCCACCCTAAGGTTAAGTTCTCTCCCAAGGGCATCCAGTGATTGACTAATAGGAAAGTACAAAGTCCTACTATCTTGCCTCAAATTGGAAAAACTCTGCAAGACTCCAGATCCAGGGCTCCCCCGTGGGATGAACTAAGCTATTGCAGCTAAGCCCCAGCTCAACTTCTCCCCCCAGCCATTTCTAGTCTCCTCATTTTCTGATTTGTGCAGTTCCTGAGAGTGCACCCCAATAAACCTGTTATATACAAATCTCTGCTTCAGGGTCTGTTTCCAAGGAACTCAACCTAAGGCAGTCACACTCTGTTAATTCACTGCAACACTAAGAACCTCAATGTAGTTCAGATCTATGAGACTGATTCATTCATAATAACCCCTTAAAACTTATTGACAAGGGCCTAAGGCACAACTGCCTTGCCCTGGGCTGAATTTCACCGTAGAGTAGCATTGTCAGTGGCCTCTGTGTATTCTTAGTAGTATTTCTACTAAAGAGCCAACATAGAGGGCATAGGCTCCAAGCCTTAGAGATTCAAACAAAAAACAACATTTGACCATTCCATGCCCTCCAAATCTATTAGATGCCACCAACGGCAGAAGAAAACAGATTTCACAATACACAAAATATGCATTCCCTATGCCTTCAGCATTGTGAGGAAAGTTTTCTTGCCCTGAATCATTTCTGGGCTGGTGTAAAGGATCACTGCAGAATAGCTTAACACAGCAGTAAAACTAAATGAAAGCACTAACGTCAATTACATGGAAAAGTTCTTTCATAGGGACCGGAAGCCACATTTGGAACTTCTGGCCTCTAGAAAAAATATATTAAAAACAAAAAGTGAGAAAGCTTAGAGAAGCATCTATTCCCTTCCAGGTGAGGGGCAAGGTAAAGTCTTGAGCAAGATAGCTGCCAGGAACCCAGGCTGGCCTCTTTAGAGCCCCCGTTCTCAAATCTATCAGATGCTGAAGTCTCTTCTTCACTCAAAAAGAATGAAGGTGCATGTGAGGGCAACTGCCTCACCCCATTCCACCTGCTAAACCTAACAGAGAAAGGCTGCTTGAATGCTCACACTCCCAGAGCAGATTTGTATTGATAGAGTAACCAAAGCTGTACTTGGGGATGTTTCTTGATTCTGTAAACAGATAGAGACAAATTCACAGGAATGAGAATAACTCTCTCACATACTCTACCATTCTTTACACTTTGTTGAAAAGTCAGCAGAGAACTTCACACTTCATTGAAAATCCATTAAAACAATTACTAGGTCATTAGCATGGACTTTTAAGCACTGGCTTTCAAACTCCACTTACTAAAGAAAGCTCTTAGATAGACCCTCAGCTCCCTTAGCAAGCACAGTCTTAGGGAGCTTTTAGTACACATTCAAAACAGACAAAGCCACGTTGAGGAAGGAAGGAAGGAAGGAAGGAAGGAAGGAAGGAAGGAAGGAAGGAAAGAAGGAAGGAAGGAAGGAAGGGAAGGGAAGGGAAGGAGGGAGAGAGAGGGAGAGAGAGAGAAAGAGAGAGAGAGAGGAAAAAAGTTATTCTCACTGAAAATAAAGAAAATATCATGCACAAACCACTTCTATAACAGTATATGTTACATAATAGAGCCATTATGTATCACTCCTCAATTTTACGTAGTAAATTTAGTAGATGGTCAGTAAATGTTGGATGACTCAAGAATGAGTCTCCTAAGGCAATCACAAATACCTATTGAATGCCTACCAAGGCGTTAAATATTATTTGTGTGGTCACTATTTATCTCCAGACCATACTTATCCTTGAACTTCAGACTTAATATTTTCTCCTGCCTGGTTGGATCTCACTGAGATATCTAACAAATCCTCGAATAGAACTTATCCAAAACTGAACTCTTGATCTTCCTCCAAAGCTACTCTACCTACCCATAGTCTCCTCCATCGCAGTCATACAGTATGTAATTTTTCTTCTTTGTTTTCTTTCAATCCACACAATTAATTTGAGATTCATTTGCGCCTTTGCATTTATCACTAGTTTGGGTTGTTTGTTTGTTTTTCTGAGTAGTAGTCCACTGTATCCATATACACTAATTTTTCTGCCCCTTCTTCATTAATGGCCATTTGAGTTGTTTCTTGGTTTTGTAACTGAACCGAAGGACAGTCCATCCACTTGATGCCCAACAATCCGATAAACTAACACTGAGCTTTTGCTTTGAAGATAGGTGATTTGTTGGCGTGTCCTCCAAGAGAAAGGGGAGATAATGCTCAAAAGTTCCAAACTTCCTGATGGCCTGCAAATGAGGATTTTTAAGGGCAAAATTTGGGGCAGGGCCTCCTGAGAAGATGGGTGTCGTTGATTGGAGACCCCTGAGGTCATTCTAGCTGGTGTTGGTGCTGCTTCATCTGGTCCCCTTGAGGTTTTGCCCACCTCAAGAGACTTGGATTCTACTAAGAAAGAAGTATCTTTATTCTTGATGTTAGAGAACTCATTAGGTACATCTGGTGATTATATATATCTCTGGGGTAGTGCTTGTTAACTACTTGTCCTACAGTTTCCTTTGAATGGTAAGAGAACATTCTTACCCTTGAGTGTATCCAGTCCCTGGTGGGTCTGGCCATGACTGGAGTTGATAGGACTTCTGGTGTTTCTTCTCCCATCTGAACGGGCAAGATGGACATCAAGTGCATTTTGGACTATAACAAAATACAACTGATATAAATTTCAAAGAGGCTACAAGGTGGGAATATGTTTAAATTTCTAAGAGACTGCCAAACTGGTTTCCAAAATGATTGTGCCTTTTTACGTTCCCATCAGGAATGTATGGGAGTTCCAGTTGTTCTACATTCTCAGCATTGGTATAATTATTCTTTTTTATTTTGGTCATTCTAGTAAGTGTGTAGTGATACCTTTTTGTGAATTTAATTTGCAATTTCCTGATGAACAATGATGTTGAACATCTTTTCAAATGCTAATTGTCCATTCACACATCTTTTCTTGGTGTAGTCCCTATTCAAATATTTTCCCTACTTTTAAATGCAGTTGTTTGATTATTTTTTATTACTGAGTTTTGAGATTTCTTTTTTCCGGATATAAGCCTTTCATCAAGTATATGACTTACAAACGTTTTCTTCTAGTTTGTGACTTGCCTTTACATTTTCTTAATAATTTCTTTTGAAGAGGGACTCCTGGGTGGCTCAGTGGATTAAGCGTCTGACTTCGGCTCAAGTCATGATCTCATGGTTGGTGGTTTGAGCCCCGTGTAGGGCTCTGTGCTCACAGTTCAGAGCCTGGAGCCTGCTTTGGATTCTGTCTCCCTCTCTCTCTGCTCTTCCCCTGCTCGTGTGCACTCTCCCACTCTCTCTCTCTCAAAAATAAATAAACTCTAAAAGTTTTTGATTTTAATTTCTTATTGCTTATTGCTACTATATAGAAGCAAAATTAATTTCATATATTAATCTTATATCTTGTAATCTTGTTAAACTTGGTTTTCAAGTAGGTTTTTTGTAGATTTCATTTGATTTTCTACATAGATGATTATGTTGTCCTCAAAGTCAGTTTTGCTTCTTCTTTTTCAATATGCCTGTTTTAATCTCTTTCTTACCTTAAATCACTGGCCAAACTCTCTGGCACAATATTAAATGGATGTAGCAATTACAGCCATTCTTGTTTTGTTTTTGATCATAAGGGAAAACATCCAGTCTTCAACTAATAAGTATGATGTAGCCTAGTTTTTGGTAAATGTCTTTTAATCAGGTTATGGAAGTACCCTTCTATTCCTAGTTTGTTAAGAATTTTTATCAGGTATTGATGTTGGATTTTTGTCAAATGCTTTTCTGCATCTATTTAGAGGATTGTATTTTTTTTTCTTTTTTAGTTTGTTAATGTGGTGAACTACATATATTGATCTTCTATTGTTAAATCAATGTTGCATGCCTCAGATAAATCCACTTAGTCATAATGTATTATCCTTTATTATTGGAGTCATTTTGCTTAAATCTTATAGAATTTTAGCATCTATAAAAGATATTGGTTTGTAGTTTTCCTTTTTATGACATCTTTATCTGGTTTGGTATTAAGATAATGCTGGCTTCATAGAATTAATTGAGAAGTAATGTCTCTTCTTCAATTTTCTTCTTTTTAATTTTTTTAATGTTTATTTATTTTTGAGAGAGAGAGAGACAGAAAGACAGAGCACGAGCAGGGGAGGAGCAGAGAGAGAGGGAGACACAGAATCCGAAGCAGGCTTCAGGCTCTGAGCTGTCAGCACAAAGCCTGACGCACGGCTCGAACTCATGAACCGTGAGATCATGACCTGAGCCAAAGTCACTTAACTGAGTCACGCAGGTGCACCTTCTCTTCAATTTTCTGAAAAAATTTGTGTAGTACTAGTATAATTCCTTTCTTAAATAATTTGTAGAATTCACTACTGAAGCCTTATCTCTTTGGACTTTTCTTTGTGGAAAGGTTTTTAACTATAAATTCAATTTCTTTTTTTTTTTTTTTCTTTTCAACGTTTATTTATTTTTGGGACAGAGAGAGACAGAGCATGAACGGGGGAGGGGCAGAGAGAGAGAGGAGACACAGAATCGGAAACAGGCTCCAGGCTCTGAGCCATCAGCCCAGAGCCCGACGCGGGGCTCGAACTTACGGACCGCGAGATCGTGACCTGGCTGAAGTCGGACGTTTAACCGACTGCGCCACCCAGGCGCCCCTATAAATTCAATTTCTTTTTTTTATTTTTTTTATTTTTTAAAATTTTTTTTTCAACGTTTATTTATTTTTGGGACAGAGAGAGACAGAGCCTGAACGGGGGAGGGGCAGAGAGAGAGGGAGACACAGAATCGGAAACAGGCTCCAGGCTCTGAGCCATCAGCCCAGAGCCTGACGCGGGGCTCGAACTCACGGACCGCGAGATCGTGACCTGGCTGAAGTCGGACGCTTAACTGACTGCGCCACCCAGGCGCCCCGCAATTTCTAAACAGATATAGAGATACTTAGATCATTTCATTATTCCTGAACAAACTTTGAAAGTTTGTGTCTTTCAAGAATTTTGTCACTTTCCTCTCAGTTGTGGTGTTTCTGGGTGTAAAATCAATCATGATGTTTCCTTATAATAATTGTAATCTCTATAGAATCTTTAATGATGTCACCTGTCTCATTCGTGATATTATAATTTGAAACTATTCCTTTTTTCTGTATTAATTTAGGAAGAGGTTTATCAGTTTTATTGCTTTTTCTCTAAGAATAACCTTTGGTTTCAGTGACTGTTTTTGTTTTCTAATTCTTTTGTTTTTGCCCTGATAAGTATTTTCTTTCTTCTGCTTACTTTGTTGTTGTTGTTTTCTAGTTCTTAGGATGGGAGCTGAGATCATGGATTTGAGACCACTTTCACTTTCTGATGTATTTAGTGCTATCAGTTTCTCTCTCCAAGTAGTCTTCTAGTGACATTCCACAAATTCTGATATGTTGTGCTTTTATTTTCACCTACTTTAAGTAGTTTCTAATTTCTATTTTGATTGCTTCTCTTTTTGACCATGAAGAGTGGGTATTCAACTGGTTTAAAGTTTCAGTTATGCAAAATAAATAAGTTCTAGAGATCTGTTATACAGGGTGGTGCTTATAGTTAATAATACTGTATTGTGCACTTAAAAATTTGTTTAGAGGTGGGGCGCCTGGGTGGCTCCGTTGGTTAAGCATCTGACATCACTGCAGGTCATGATCTTACGATTCTTGAGTTCAAACCCCGCGTGGGATTCTGTGCTGACAACTCAGAGCCTGGAGCCTACTTCAGATTCTGTGTCTTGCTCTCTCTCTGCTCCTCCCCAGCTTGCTCTCTGTCTCTGTCTCTCTGTCTCTCTCTCTCTCTCAAAAATAAAGACAAACATTTTAAAAAATGGTTAAGAGGGTAGAGCTCATGTTAGTGTTCTTACCATGACATAATTAATTTAAAAGAAATATTTTCATAAGCTCTAAAAACTAAAATACAGCACTAAAATTAGATATAAAAATTGCAACACAAAAATGCATAGAAAAATAACTGAAAGGAAAAAAATGTCATAACATTCTTTTACCAGTGTTAACATGTTAACATTCTTGCTATATCAATCATGAAATAATGGGTGACGTTCCTTTTGCTTTTTTATATTTTGAATTTTCTGTGAAATTTATAAACTTTATAAAATGAAAATTATATAGTATATCATATAGTACATTTGAAAATAATTATAATTTGGCTCTTGTTTCTAATTAAAATACTGATTTTCTTTAGGACAAAACAATAATCTTTTAAAGAAATTTAAAATTTTTTATTCCTTTGTGTCAATTCACATTTCCATCTGTTGTCTTTTATTCCTTCTGCATGAAGCAGTTCCTCAACATTTCTTATAGTGTGAGTCTATCAGCAAAGAATTCCCGAGCCTACTGACAAAGACTTCTCTCAGGTTATTATTTGTTTCTTTATTTCTTTACCATCTTAAGTTCAGTAATGTTCAGTGTATTTACATTTTTGTGCAACAGATCTCCAGAACTATTTCATCTTGCAAAACTGAAACTTTGTTACTGATTGAATAGCAACTCCCCATTTCCTCGCCCTTGGCAATCACCATTTTATCTGCTTCTATGAGTTTGACTAGATACCTCATATAAGTGAAATCCTAATATATTTCTTTTTGTGACAGGCTTATTTCACTTAACATAATGTCCCCAAGGTTCAGTCATGCGATAAGATATGATGGATTGTTTTTGTTTTTAAAGATGAATAATATTCCATTGTATTTATATGCCACATTTTAAAAACTCATTTATCCATAATAAGCATTCAGTTGTTTCTACCTCTTAGCTATTGTAAATAATGCTACAAAGAACATGGGTGTGTAATCTGAGTTCCTGATTTCAATTATGTAGACATATACCCAGAAATGGAATTGTTAGATCCTATAGTAGCTTTACTTTTAGTTTTTTGAGAAACTTTCATATTGGTTACCATAGAAGTTGCACCATTTTGCATTCTACCAACAATATGAAAGGGTGCTAATTTCTCCAAATCTTCCCCAACACTTGTTATTTTCTCATCTTTAAAAAATACTTGTTCATTTTGAGAGAGAGAGAGAGTGTGTGCAGGGAAGGGGCAGAGAGAGAGGGAGAAAGAGAATCCCAAGCAGGCTCCATGTGTCAGCTCAGAGCCCCACGTGGGGCTAGATCTCACAGAATCAGATGCTTAACCAGCAAGTGCCCCTTTCTCATTTTTATAATGACCATCCTAATGGACGGGACGTTGTATCTCATTGTGGTTTTTGATTTGCGTTTCTGTAATGATTAGTAATATTGAATATCGTTTCATTCACTTGTCATTCATTTGTATATCTTCTTTGGACAGTGAGTTGGGAAGGGGCAACAGAGAGGGGATCAGAGGATCTGAAGCAGGCTCCGCACTGATAGCAGAGAGCTCGATGCGGGGGCTCAAACCCGTGAACTGAGAGATCATGACCTGAGCCGAAGTCAGAAGTTTAGCCAACTGAGCCACCCAGGCGCCCCATCCTTTGCCCATTTTAAAATCAAGTTAGTTGATTTTTGTTATTGTTGTTGAGTTGTAGGAATTCTTCATATATTCTGGATTTTAACTTCTTATCAGACATATGGTTTGCAAATATTTTCTTCCATTCCATAGGTTGCCTTTTTACTCTACTGATTATTTTCTTTGATACACAAAAGTTTTTAAGTTTGATGTGTCTCATTTGTCCATTTTTGCCTTTAGTATCTGTACTTAAGGTGTCATATCCAAGAAATTATCGCCAAATCCAAATCATGAAGCTTTTCCTCTATGTTTTCCTCTGGGAGGTTTGTAGTTGTAGGCCTTACCTTTTGGTTGTTAGTTAATTTTGACTTAGTTTTTATAAATGGTTTAAAGTAAGTGTTATACACTGACTTCATCCTCCTCAAATTCATATATTGAACTCATGACCCCCGATGTGACTGTATTTGGAGATATAGGGCCTGTAAGGTGGTAATTGAAGTTACATGAGGTCATAAGGTGGGGCCCTAATCCAGTAGGACTGGTGTCTTTATGAAAAGAGATACCAGGGGCGCCTAGGTGGCGCAGTCGGTTAAGCGTCCGACTTCAGCCAGGTCACGATCTCGCGGTCCGTGAGTTCGAGCCCCGCGTCAGGCTCTGGGCTGATGGCTCGGAGCCTGGAGCCTGTTTCCGATTCTGTGTCTCCCTCTCTCTCTGCCCCTCCCCGTTCATGCTCTGTCTCTCTCTATCCCAAAAATAAATAAACGTTGAAAAAAAAAAAAAAAAGAAAAGAAAAGAGATACCAGAGTGCACAAGCAGAGTACAGGGCATGGAAGGACACAGAGGAAAGACTGCCACTTACAAACCAATGAGAGAGGACTCAGGAGAAACCAAACCTGCCCACACCTTCATCTTGAACTTCTAGCCACCAGAACTATGAGAAAAACATGTCTATCATTTGAGCCACCCAGTCTGTGATATTTTCTTATGATAGCACTAGCAAACTAATACAGGAAAGGTTGAACTTCATTCTTATGTAGTGGATATCTAGCTTTCCCAATGCCATTTGTTGAAGAGACTTTTTAGTTGTTGTATATATGAAAACAATCTTTATTTTACTTTATTTGGTAAAAAGATATTTGCACTGGATGGATTAACTTAAATTCATAGATTTTTTTCTTTCAGTGTTCTTTATTTTTATTTATTTATTTATTTATTTATTTATTTATTATTTATTTATTTTGAGAGACAGAGACAGAGACAGAGCATGAGTGAGGGAGGGGCAGAGAGAGAGGGACACACAGAATCTGAAGCAGGCTCCAGGCTCTGAGCTGTCAGCACAGAGCCCTACATGGGGCTTAAACCCACGAACCAGGAGATTATGACCTGAGCTGAGGTTGGATGCTTACCTGACTGAGCCACCCAGGCGCCCCACGTTCAACATTCCTTAAATGTTGCTCCACTGCCTTCTTACTGCATTGTTTCACTGAGAAATCTGCTGTCATCTTTATCTTTGTTCCTCTGTTTTTAATATGCCTCCTCACAGCTGCTATACGGGTCTGTTTTATCTTTTGCTTTGAGCAATTTGATCATGATGTTTCCTTGTGTAGTTTTCTTCATGTTTCTTTTACTTGGGATTTAAGAAGCTTCTTTGATCTTTGGCTTTACAATTTTCATTAAATGTGGAAATTTTCAGCCATTATTTCTTCAAACATTTTCATTCTGTCTCCCTCTTTCTTCATGTCTTTTAAGCACTTCAATTGTATATACACTGTGTCATTTGAAGTTGTCCCATAGCTCATTGATGCTCTTTTCATTTTTTAAAAAATTATTTCTTTCTGTGTATTTCATTTTGGATAGTTTCTGTTGCTGTGCCTTCAATTTCATTCATCTTTCCATTGGCAATATTAAATCCATGCATTTTCAATGGAGGGACTGTCTCTCCAAGAAGGCAAAATTTAGTTCTTGGGAGGTAAAAATGTCTTTTACAGTATATGTGTGATTATAAATGTCATGAGAGATGGAGATTTTAGGGTGGGGGAAATCCAAAAAGTTCCTTGGGAGTGTTAATAAGAAAGGTTGAGAAAGTTGATATAATCTGCTAATAATACACAGGATATTTTTCTTTTTTTTTTTTTTAATTTTTTTTTCAACGTTTATTTATTTTTTGGGGGACAGAGAGAGACAGAGCATGAACGGGGGAGGGGCAGAGAGAGAGGGAGACACAGAATCGGAAACAGGCTCCAGGCTCTGAGCCATCAGCCCAGAGCCCGACGCGGGGCTCGAACTCACGGACCGCGAGATCGTGACCTGGCTGAAGTCGGACGCTTAACCGACTGCGCCACCCAGGCGCCCCTACAGGATATTTTTCATCTCGACATCAGACATTGTAGTTTTTTTCCCCTCTTAACATTACATTTATTTTTTTAATGTTTATTTATTTTTGAGAGAGAGACAGAGAGACAGAGCAGGGTTGGGGCAGAGAGAGAAGGAGACACAGAATCTGAAGCAGGATCCAGGCTCTGAGCTGTCAGCACAGAGCCCGATGAGGGGCTCCAACTCATGAACTATGAGATCATGACCTGAACTGAATGGTGGCTTAACCTACTGAGTCACCCAGGCACCCCTCTCGTGAGATTACATTTAGATCCATTTCATATCTTCTATGTTTCTATTTAACTTTTTGAACAAATGGGATGCAATTATAATAGCTGTTTTAATATCCTCATCCATAATTCTAACACCTGTGTCAGTTTTGGGTGAGTTTTGGCTGATTGAGTTTTGTCCTCATTAAAGGTCATACTTTTCTGTTTCTTTCATATTTGATAATCTTTTATTAATGTTAGAAATTGTAATTTTACCTTGTTTTTGTATTTCTATAAATATTCTTAAGCCTTGTTCTAAATGCAGTTAATTTACTTGAAAGAGTTTAATACTTTTAGGTCTTGCTTTTAAGATTTCTTAAGTGATACCAGAGTAGCATTTAATTGACGGCTAATTATTCCCAAATACTGAGGCAAGACTTTTGGGTTCTACCCACTGCCCCATGAATTATGATGTTTTTCAGGTTGGCTGCCCCTAGCCTTTTGTGAATACTGGATACTGTTATCTCTGATCCCTTTGGAAGATTCTTTCCCCAGCCCCTCAGGTAGTTTCTTCACATGCACGCATAGTTGTACTAATCAATATTCTGATGAGTAATCAAGAGGAACCCTCTGCAATTCTCCAGATCTCTCTCTCTATCTCTCTCTTTCTCCCTCTTCCTCTCCTTCTCATTCTCTCTTCTGCATTATTCTGTCCTGCAAACTCTAACCACCTTGATCTCCCCAGACCTCAAGCTCCATTTCAGCTAAATAAGTTTTCTGGGATTATCCTGGGTTCTCCCTCCCTGTACCACAACCTGAAAAGTAAGGTACTAACCGTGGACAAGTATTGGGCTCACTTCATGTCTTCCTTCCCTCACAGATCATCTTTCATTGCCTGGTATACCCAGGGTCTTGAAAACTGTTGTTTCATATATTTTATTTTTTTTTCCCTTTGGTTGTTTCACATGAGAATATAAATCTAGTCTGTTATTCCATGTTATTCAGAAGTGGAAGTCCATAAGCCAGAATTAACATAAACTTTTTTTCTTTTGCTTCCATATCCAATCCATCAGAAATTATTATTGGATTTACCATTAAAATGTATCCAGAATCTTACCATTGTTTACCATCTCTATGGCTACCAAATAATGATGGGTACAAACCACCATGATCTCTCAAAGATTATTTCAATAGTCTTATAATTGACCTCCCTTCTCCCACTTGCAATCTCTTTATCTACTATCCTAAAATAACAAGTAAAAAATGTCCTATTAAAATTTTAAGCCATATTATGTAACTCTTGTATTCAAATTCCTCCAGTGTCTTTTTATTTTTAAAAAAATTTAAGCTCTTTAAAATCCCCTATAATGTTCTAAGTGATATACTTCAATTAAAGCTCAGTTCCTACTATTCTCAATTTTCTCCATCCACCCTGACACTACTATTCCTAGAATATGTGAAGTGTACAGGTACCATTGATCTTTGAATTTGATGTTCTCTTTACCCAGAAGAGTCTTTCCTCATATAGGCATAAAAATGTTTGCAGTGTGACAAACTTTGTGCTTAATACTCAACATAAAATACCTTTATTTATCTATCCAGTCATTAAACAAACATTATGTAGTATAATTGTGAATAAAATTCACCTAGTAACTGTCCTCACAGAGTCTATAGACCATGTTGTAAGAGAGACAGTTAAACATTGATTCATCAGTTAATTCACCAAATATTTATTGAGCACCTACGCCTAACATTGTGTACTGAATTATGGGAAAATAACAGTGAAGAGAACATTTAAATAATCTGCCTTATAGAGCATACATTCTAGTGGAGGAAGAAAGAGAATAAATGAACAAGTACATGTATACCATACAGATATTCGTGTTTTGGAGAAAAGATAAAGCATGGTAGGAGAATGGATAGTGCCAAAGTAAGGATCAGGGTAGGCTTAGCTCTTTTTTATAAATCCAGTGAAGAACAATTTCCTAGTACAATAATATTTAGCAAAGATCTTGAAGAAAATATGGGAGTAAGCCACGTGGCTAAGTGAGCAAAAATGTATTCCAAGCAGAAGTAATAGCACATGCAAATGTCGTAGGAGTAGGCTTTGTGTATTTGAGGAAGAGTGAAGAGGACAGTAGGACTAATTCTACCTGTGAAAGATGACAACAAAATTCATAGGTGAGGTATTTCTCTACTTAAATCCACATGAGCCTGGGTGGCTCAGTCGGTTGAGCATCGACTTCAGCCCAGGTCATGATCCCACGGTTCGTGGATTCTAGCCCCACATCAGGCTCTGTGCTGATGGGTCAGAGCCTGGAGCCTGCTTCGGATTCTGTGTGTCTCTCTCTGTCTCTCTGTCTCCCAAAAATAAATAACCATTAAAAATTAGAGAAAAAAAATCCTTCAGCGGCACCTGGGTGGCTCAGTCATTTAAGAGTCCAACTCTGGATTTCAGCTCAGGTCCTGATCTCACTGTTCGTGAGATCGAGCCCTGTGTAGGACTCTGTGATGATAGCATGGAGCCTGCTTGGGATTCTCTCTCTCTCCCTTTCTCTCTGCCCCTCCCTCATGCGATCTCTCTTTCACACACAAAATAAATAAACATTTAAATCCTTTAGAAGGATGAGAAGTGAGGTTATTACACATGGAAGGAACTGAACAAAGGCTAAGAAATATAAAAGGCCATATTTGCAGAATGGAATGAATCCAGTATGACTGGAACTTAAATTGGGAGGAGTCCTGCTAGAGATAAATTTGGCAAGTTTAGCAGCGTCAAGAGATTGCAATGTCAAGATTGCTATTAAAAGTTTGTACCGGCGTGCCTGGGTGGCTCAGTTGGTTAAGCGGCCGACTTCGGCTCAGGTCATGATCTCGAGGTCCGTGAGTTCTAGCCCCACGTCGGGCTCTGTGCTGACCGCTCAGAGCCTGGAGCCTGTTTCAGATTCTGTGTCTCCCTCTCTCTCTGGCCCTCCCCTGTTCATGCTCTGTCTCTCCCTGTCTCAAAAATAAATACACGTTAAAAAAAAAAATTAAAAAGTTTGTACCACAGCAGTGCCTGGGTGGCTTGGTCAGTTAAGCATCCAACTCTTGATTTTGGCTCAGGTCATGATCTCAAAATTGGTAAAATCAAGCCCCTTGTCGGGTGCTGTGCTGACAGCACAGAACCTGCTTGGGATCTTCTCTCTCTCTGCCTCTCTCTCACTCTCTCTGTCTCTCAAAATAAATAAACATTTTTTTTTAAGTTTATACTATATACTCTGGGCAATAGACAAGTTTTAATCAGGGAACTATACTTTATATGTATGAATGAAGAAATATTGGACAATAATGGCATGATTAATACCAGAATCTGGCCAAGGGGATTTGATCTAGGTATTGTCATGGCTCCAAATTATCTTAAGAAGTTGCTGGGGACCATAAAATAAGAGAGAGAGACAAGAGAGTGTATGGAAAGCCCTAGAGTGAAGTCTTGGAAAGAGAAGATAGTTAAGCAGTACTTTTTTTTTTTTTTAATGTTTGTTTATTTTTGAGAGAGAGAGAGACAGAGAGAGAGCGTGAGCAGGGGAGGAGCAGAAAAAGAGGGAGACACAGAATCCAAAGCAGGCTCCAGGCTCTGAGCTGTCAGCACAGACACTGATGTGGGGCTCGAACTCATGGTCCATGAAATCATGACCTGAGCTGAAGTCAGATGCTTAACTGACTGAGACACCAGGCACCTCAGTTAAGCAGTACTTTTTTAGGAAGTTTTTTTTTCCAATATAAAATGTTATATACTTCAGTGTTTCTAAGAAATCTTCAGTGAAATATCTAGATTAGTCTTTAATGCACCTGAAGTTGGATTTGTGGTTTGTCCTGAGATATCATAATTTGCTGAGATAGGAGCTAAGATGACAAGACACTCAAGAATCCAATTATATACTGGAAAATGTAATATTGTTAAAAACTCTGGTATTCCTTGATCCTAGTATGTATTGGGCAGGTGGGTGCTTGTTATTGGAGAATTGCTCTGTTGGGCTATTATTACATACCCACATACCTTGTATTTTTGTATCCCTCTTTAGACTAGACCTTGAGAACACTTTACAGGTGTGATATTGTGTTTTATACTAAGAAATATACATTTAATCTTCAACCCTGTTTCTGGCACAGAGTTCCTAAAACTTGGAATTTTCTTAAGTGATAAGAGAGATAAAAGTGTCTTTTGTTGTATTAATGAGGTGACTTTTGGAAAATACCTAAGGATGGGGGCTGGTTGCCAAGAAACCACCCACATGATTAAAGGGTTGGAACTTTCAATTTCACCCACCTGACCTCCAGGGAGTGGAGAGGATCTGGAGTTTGAATCAATCACCGAGGGCCAATGATTTAATCAACCAGGCCTATGTAATGAAGCCCCCAGTAGAAACGCAAAAGGAGGGCGTTTAGAGAGCTTCCAGGTTGGTGAACACATGGAGATTCAAGAAGACTGGCATGCCTGGAAAAGGCATGGAAGGCTCCATAACCTTTCCCCATGTTTTCCCCTCTTTCATCTGGTGTGGACGTGGACGGTTGGGGGGGTTGGAGCAGTCTTGAGGGACTGAGTCCTTAACCTGCAGAATCTCATGCTATCTTCTGGTAGATAGTGTCAGAATTTAGTTGAATTTCAGGACACCCAGCTGTTGTTGGCAATTGGTGTGGTCACCCCCCCTACACACACATTGGAATTGTGTTGGTGATCAGAAGTGGGCTTGGAGTCAGAATCTTTAGCAGGATTGCAAAGAGTAAAAATACAGTGTCTTACTCACCCATTCAAAAATATTCCTGAATGCCTACTATGAACCCCACAATGTTGGAAGCACGCCCTCATAGAACTTATCTTCTCACTGGGAAAGGCAGACTATAAACAAAAGTTTGTTTGTTTGTATTGAGTAGCAATCTTAAGAAAAATTTAAATCAGGCAAAGGAAATAGAAGCAGCCAAGGGGAGGGTTGCAATTTTTAATCGAATAGTAACAAAAGACCACACTAAGAAAGTGACATTTAAGTAGAGTTGAAAGACACGAGAAAGAAGGGGCGGGGGGAGAGAGGGAGAGAGCACCTTGGAAAGAGTGTTTCTGAAAGGACATAACTAAGGCTGAGATTTTCCTGACACATTTGATGACTAGCAAGGAGACCAGAGGAGCTGCACGGAACCCAGTATGAGATGGAAGAGAACAGGGTAGGCTAGGAAGCAGATCATGTAGGACCTTGAAAGCCAGCATAAAACTTTGGCTTTTACTCTGAGTGGTGTGGGAAGCTCTCGGAAGGCTTTGAGCAAAAGGGTAATCTTCTATTTTGGTAAAACGGATCTGAGTTGAGAAGAGACTAAAGGGAATCAGAGTTGGAACCAGGCAGTCCAGCCAGGAAGTGATTTTAAGAGGTTACAGTGGTTCAGACCAGAATGATAGCAGCACGGTGGTGAGAAGCAGTTTAATTCTAGATTGATTAGACGGTTGAACTAACAATATTTGCTGATGGACCCGATGCTACTGATTCACATGTTCAATGTAGAGTTTTACCTGGAGAGACGTTAAAAGCCATCCTTAATATGAACTGCATGGCTGTGCTTAACATGAAGAGCTATGAGTGAATTCTAAGCTTAGAAACACATCTTTCCAGAAAAATGTAAAATTTAAATCACTCCTTCAAAAATGTGGTTATGTATTCTTTTCTAATAGCTGAATAGATAGGGAGCCTGAGGTTTAACGCTATCAATCCTCATAGGCTTCCTTTAAAAGGCTTCAAATTTATCTCAGTAGTAAGGTATCACTTTACCTAAAGCATAATATGATAATTGAAATGCTGAATAAAATGTTTTTACTTTGGAGGTAAGGGTGATTTAAAAAGAGAAAAAGATTGCTCACATGCTACTCACTTATTCCCTCTTTCTCTTAACACACCACACAAACCTTCAATTTTAAAGAATGCTTGCTCCTTCTGGTGAAAGTGTCCCTTGGTTTCTCATACCAGCCTTGACATAAAAGCAGCTCCATATCTGGGAGGTCCACATTCCATGCAGCAGCCCTCCCTACGTCCTGCAGATGAAGGAGGGAATGAAGGGGCAGTGAAACCCTTTGACTTAAGCTACAGTTTGTTCTGAATTTCTTTCAACTGCTCCATTTTGGAAACTAAATATGCCTCAGCTAGGAGTGGGGACTGAGATTCCTGCCTATTTCCTTCCCGAACATGCACCTTATCTTTGTCTCCGTTTTGAGAAAATCAAATATCATTACGTTTCCAAAAATATTTATCTTGGAGCTTGGGGAGAATTCCTAGTTGGTGAGAAAGTGCTATTTCAAAGGAGGCAGGAAATAAATCTCTTGATGATACAGACGTCCCGAGCAATTGCATTACTCCAGTTGCTAGAGGCAGACTCGAACCTTCCGTGGCCTCCTTGTTTAGTTGAGGCCCTTCAGGAAAAGATCTTACTTGGCAGTATTCCAAGAGGAAGCTGATTAAAGTCCAATGGGAGTTTGCAATGCCCTAATTTCAATTACCAATCAAATCAACACTCAGTGACCATGACAGAAGACCTGGAAAAGTGCCGAATTAATATTTATTCCCATGAAATATATAAAGATGTTCTCACTCTGGAAAGAACATTTGAAACCTGGTGATCAATAAGTAAATATGAGAGTCAGCTTTTAGCTCAACTCCCTTTCCCCTACCCCATGGTTGCGGCTACCAGAGAACAAGAAATTCTCAGGTAACTGGGATTGGAAAGATTCAAACTCCACCCTCCAACTCCTGGTCTGAGGACGTCAAATGGGATTTCTTAGGCTTAGAAATGTGTTGGGGTATTTATTTCTTTTCTTCTCCTTTGTCTGCTCATATTGCAGTGAATTCTCCTAAATTTGCTATTGTGAGCAAGTCAGTGGCCTTCCCACCAACTAGAGATTTTGGAAGCAAAACCCACAGGCCATGGTTATCTCTAACTCTAGTAGCTACAACTTAAACCTGAGCGATATGAATTGTAAGTATTAGAGCTCCAAGTGTTTAGTTATGGTTAATTTATAACTAAACACACTAGTATTTAGTGGAACAAAAAAGGTCATTAGAGTCTTACTAGGAAGCAATTAAATTAACAGCTCAAAGCCATTCATCAATCCCAAAACAGATGCTGAACTTTTCTGTAGGAAATCAGATTCTGTAATGCAGGAAAAGAACTAAACTCAAACACAGAAAAACACACCCACCCCTCTCAGCTTCTTTCAAAACAAAAATCCACCTCTCTTTCATCTGCAGCCGGAGTCCCAGAGCTCTTTACATTTCAGAGCCAAACCCAGGAAAAAAACTGAGGAATTCAACCAGAAAACTCCCCAGGCTTACTGTGAAGTCATCCTCCTCTTTCCCCTACCACCCACCAACATTCCCTCATCAACTGTGTGCTATTTTTCGGCAGTCAATGAGTAATAAGATTATTATCGTATAATAAAACAATATGTTCAAACTATATGAACTGTAATATTGATTAAGTAGCATACACCTCCCCCCAAAATAACCTTTAAATTATATTTGATAGACATTCTTAAAGTATATAGTGAGTATAAACTATGTACTTGGAAGGAAGTGGGAATACATACTAAGATTATTAGGAGCACCTGGGTGGCTTAGTCAGTTAAGCCTCTGACTCTTGATTTCGGCTCAAGTCATGATCTCACAGTTCATTAGGCTCTGCCCTGACCATGAGGGGCCTGCTTGGGATTCTCTCTCACTCTCTCCCTGCCCATCATACCTCCCACTCTCTTTCAAAAGTAAATAGACTTTAAAAAAAGTAATACACCCTGGTCCAGCCCTTGAGGAATATAATCTAGGGAATGCAATAGATGCATATCAACGTGGCACATTGGAATGACCATGAACTTTGGAGCCAGAAAAACTAGATTCTGGTCTTGACATTGTCATTTAATAGTCAACTGACATTGGGAAATTAGTTTAACTTGCCTGAGCCTTAGTACCTTCCTATGTTAAATGAAAATAATGCTCAACTGATGGAGTTGTTGTAAAGATCAAATGGGGAGATGATGAATCAGCAAAAATTAAAGGGCACATTCACATTCAGATAATTTGAGAAATATTGAACAAAGGGATTCTTTATTAAAGCAAGAGCAACATATTAGGAGGCCACAAGAGACAATGCGGTACCCGTGGCTGGTATTAGTAGGTGATGAGCAAGGAGGTGAGAACAGTTGCCAGAACGCCCGTAGTACAGAAGGTAATATGGAGAGGGCAGTCTGATGGAAGTTAAGGTTCTCAGTGACTTCACAGTGAGACAGAGTGGGAACTTACTTTCTCCAATCCCTGCCAGGGCTCCCCATCAACTTGAACCCAAGGTTTTTATTGAGGTGGCCCATATGGCTCTTTCTCCAAGTGCACAAAGCAGCGTGGAGAAGGCTGGCAAAAGAATCTAAAGGAGCAACAGATAATTCCCATTACAAATGATTTATAAAATCTAGGGTACAAAATATGTGAGTTATCCTAATACTGACTGCTTGCTATATTTGTACTATGCTAAATAGTATGTATGCCTTTATCATTTAATCATCTAAGAAAGTTATTATGTTTAGACTGTATATGAAGGATCTGAGGCAAAGCAGTGTTAAATAACTTTAAAGAGGTAAATAAAATAGGAATTCACACCCACATCCGACTGGAGTTTACATCTGCTATGATGTAGTGTCTCCTACTCAGTAGATAAGTACTGATTAATTGATGCTGTTAAGATTTTTCATAGCATTTAATCTGTACTCTTAATGCAGCCACTGGCTTCTTTTGCAATATATCCCAAGTTCATCACCTTCAGAACTGGGCAGCCCCTCACTATCCTGAATAAGTACTTAAAGAGGCAATTAACTCAGACCATTCATACTGTGAATGCCCTTTTAAAAAGCAGTATGAGAAGATAAGACTCAAGTTATTGTTACAGGCATGCTATTACACCAAGACTCTTACATTCCCCACTCTGCTATTAACTCAATATGTCTGTGGACAAGCTATCCAGACCTTCATCTTGTTTCCTCACTAGAAAATGGGCAAATCTGGGGAAAGGGCAAGTTGGGGGAGGTGATCTTTAAGGTCCCCACTCTAAGATCCCACGTATTTATTATGTTTACAAGGTATGAAACATTCGGGATGTATCTAAATTTGTTTAATGATTGCTTATAGTGGGCTTCTTGTATCGAGATGTTCAGAATAGAGTTCAATGTTGCTGAGATTATGGCTGATTCTTTTTTTTAAGTGTATCTTTTTACAAAGTCAAGCCGATACCAATATCTATGATACACATAATCAGAAATAAAGCAGAAATTTATATATAACCCAAAGATGAAAAGGCAGTTTGGGAAATGAGAAAAGTGCTCTTTTATTGAGTATTTACTATGCCAGGCAATGTACTAAGTGCCATACAGATTGTGTGTAATTTAATAAAGAAATGATTAAATTAAGAGTTAGGGGCACCTGGGTGGCTCAGTTGGTTGGGCGTCCAACTTCAGCTCAGGTAATGATCTCACGGTTTGTGGGTTCGAGCCCCACATCAGGCTCTGTGATGACAGTTCAGAGCCTGGCACTTGCTTCGGATTCCATGTCTCCCTCTCTCTGCCCCTTCCCTGATTGTTCTCTGTCCTCAAAAATAAATAAATGTTAAAAAAAAATTTTTTTTAAAGAGAACATGACTCCCCATTGTTCTTACTAACTAGCTTATGTTGGGAGACAATTCCCCATGGATCTGTAGCATTTCTTCATGTCTTATGAACAGCAGTATGAACTCCCTGTATCTTCTCATGTATGTTATACAGCATTGAATGATAGAGGTAGTGACTCTTCTGAAACAAGGGTCAGCTTTGCTTACTGCTTATTATAAAAGATATAAATCTTTAAGCTCAGGGCTCCTCAGCTGTGACACAAACCCACTGCATGTAACATCCACTTGGGCACCTTCCACTTCACTCCCATGAGGCTGGTGGGCAGGTAGAGAGAACAAGGAGAAATGATGCAAATGTAATGTCCATGAAGTTTGCTAGGCCAAGAGAATAAAGTCCTTTGCTTCCAACCCAGGAATGCCATGCCTCTGCCGGCATCCATGACAGTATGGAAGGCTAATTTGCTAGCTTGTCAGTAGGATGAAACCTCAAAACTTCCCAATTCTTTACCTTGTGACCTTGAACTATTCATTTTTCCTCTTGGAGCTTCATTTTCATTATCTATAAAATGACCTCTCACATCTTATGCCCCCTGGTTCATTGCTTTTGAATTTGGGGGAATATTTCAAATGAATTTTTCTGAATTCCAAAGTGTGCATAAGCACTCCATTAAAAGCAAACAAGTAGATAGAGTGTGTCTATAACTGAAGTGTATGTAGGATGACCGTTCAACAGGAACCAGGAACAGCAGATAGGTCCTTGGCACCCACTCTGTGCCAGGCACTATTCCAGGTGTGTGTGTGGCATGGGCTGGAGACAGAAAATAAACAAGCTAACCACCAACTTGTTAGCTTAATATGCACAAGCTATTAATATGTTTGTTAGCTTAATATGCACAAGCTTTATAATAAAGTGAAGTAGTAATAAAGGGAAGTAGTAATAAATATCAAGAAGAAAAAATAAACAGAGACAAGGGTGAAGTGGCAGGAGTTGCTACTTTTCATAGGATTGTCCATACCTCAAAGAACTCTTTGAGTGGAGATCTGATTGAAGTAGGGTTAGAGCCATGTGACTACCTGACTTGAGATCCTTCCAGTAAGGGAGGAGAGTGAGTGCTCACATCTGACATGGGAACAAGCTTCATGTTGATGTATCACCATCATCTTGAGGGTTCATGTTTCTTCTGAAATTCCTATACATTACCATCCACTGCACACAAACATCCCAAACCTCCTAGTATTTTAGGTGTTTTTCCTCTGTGCTTACAGTAATATTCAGGGAAGAGGTAGATATAAAACCCCCTCTGCTTCCCTGATTCGTGCACCTTGTTTAATTTTTGGCACTTCCATTTATGGCAGATATTCAATTATTAGCCTTGATCTTCTGTCTTCTCTCTAGGATTGATCCAAATGATAGCTCTCTACAAATGATAGAAACTGAAAAATTGAAGGAAAAGTCTTGCTCTGAGTTTACTGTTTATAATAAACCTTAGAAACTGATTTTTGTCTCAACTTCCAGAAGCCTAAGTGAGAATTGTTTTTTACCATTCAGCCATTTTGGCAGACTTAAGGATGTAGTTTTGATAAGTTTGGAATCTATTTAAAGCTCATGGGTCTAAATGTGTTTACTCTTGGAGAAAATAATAGTGGCTTTTAATGTGTAGTAGAACAATCTTTAGCATACCTAAAGAGCCAAGAGAGCCATTTGGAAATAAATATCTTACCTACATATAAAACATTTTTGATTGATTGGGGACAAATTATTAAACGATGTGCCAATTAATGACCTTCAAAAACATGTCAGTTAAAGAGTGAAGGGAGGAAAGTCCTTGTAAAGCATAAACAGTAGAAAAATCCCTACTTGACTCACACCACATCTGGTCAGATTCACCTTTTCTTATGAAATGTTAGGGTTCTTTGTAATATAATAAATTAGATTTTGTGAATATTTAAACCAAGATAGGAAACACACTGGTATATGAAACTAATGTATCCCTTGTGGAGGGTAGATCAGAAGCTAAGCTACGAAAACTCAGCATTTCCATCCCGAAAAATGCCTATGTGTTTAAGAAGCACATCATTCTGTTGAATGACTGGTTCAAAATAACTGAACCATCATCCCCCCTCAATTTTGTTTCCTATGAAATTGTGCATATTAAGCCTCGTTGGATTCAGCATTCTGAAGGAAGCAAGAACACAAACTCTGACAGACATTCATCACAATCTCAGTAATCTCGAAGAGAAGAAACAAAAGCATTTACAAAGCAGAAATGTTCTAAACTGAGGAGCTCTGCTAAGCACTTGGCCACTGGAATATCACCTAGGAATTCGGCTACTGCTCCCAGTCCAATAGTTCTGGAACAACTGCTGACAGCATCCACGGCATTCTTTTTGTCACTCCCTGAACTCCTAAGAAGCTCATTCCATATTTCCCAGTATGATAAACCAAAACACCTAATGATATGGAAAGCTCAGCGCTAAAAGTCCCAGTGTTAGAGGCTACAGTTCCCATCTGTATTTCTGTGGATTTACAAGCAAAGTTGAAAAGCAGTAGAGTGTAGTGCTTAAGGGAGACTCTGGAGCCAGAGGGCTCCAATCCTGGTTCTTCTACTTGGGCAAGTTGTTGTTTTTCTTCTCTTTGCCTTCTTTTTCTCATCTAGAAAGTGGGGATAATAACTAAAACAACATCAAAGGTCGTTTTGAGAATTAAGTGAGTTAACATATGTAAAAGCTTAGATTAGTATCTTATATGTGGTGAGCTTTCTATGGATGCTATTCCTATCCATGATAAGCTGAAAAATATCCTGCAAAGATATCAGGCCTTAGATCCTGCACACTTGAATATTACTTTATATGCAAATGATATGATTAAGTTAAGGATCTTGAGATGGAGAGAAGTCTCCTAAATTATCCAAATAGGCCCTAAATGCAATCACATGTATCCTTAAAGAGAGAGGCAGAGGGAGACTTCACATACACAGAAGAGGAAGAGGCAATGTGATCATGGAGGCAGAGATTGGAGCAAAGCAGCCGTAAGTCACAGAATGCCAGCAGCCACCAAAAGCTGGAAGAGACAGCGAATGGATTCTCC
The DNA here is from genome assembly GCF_018350155.1 of Leopardus geoffroyi. Taxonomy (NCBI): domain Eukaryota; kingdom Metazoa; phylum Chordata; class Mammalia; order Carnivora; family Felidae; genus Leopardus; species Leopardus geoffroyi. The sequence continues at coordinate 70,370,228 of NC_059328.1, forward strand.
CCTAGAGCCCCCAAGGGGAGCACATTCTTAGGACATCTTAATCTCACCCAGACCTAATTTCAGACTTCTGGCCTGAAGAGTTGTGACAGAACATACTTCTGTTGTTTTAAGCCACTGTTGGTGGTAATTTGTCAAAGAAACCATAGAAAACTAAGACCCTATCACAAATTTAATAGATGAAATTAATGGCCCAACTTTTCACCTCTCCCTGGATCCATGATCTCCACCCTGTAACTTTGCAGTTTTTCCCACTAGAGACAGAATGCACTTCCTCAGCCCAGTGGTGTGACTTTTTTTGTCAATAAAATGTGGGTGGGGGTGACAGTATGTAAGCTCCAAGCCCAGGCATTCAGAGGCATCCCCGTTTCCACCTTCCTGCATTGCTATTCTGCTGGAACTGTGAAATGGATGTGTCTCAGATGACCCAGTAGTAACAGACTACATGTGAAGTGAACTCAGAACCTACAGCCAAACCCAGGCAGGTTCAGACACACACCAGTGAAAATAAGTGATTTTGCAATTGTTTGATATGCAGCGACAACCGACTGCTGCAGCTATTATTGTGATGTTCGTGTGATATATTACAGGTGCAAAATTAACGGGTTTTTGTTAATATCTGCTATTTCTCCGGACAGCGTAGTGGGTTAGAGTGGGATTACATCACTCAACCAGAAATTGTATGCGTAATCTAAGCCGTCCATCCCACAAAGACAAAATAAAATGAATTAAGAGCACATCTATTGCTACTTCTTGGAAAGAGGCGCAAATAGCTTAGCAACTAACTCCATTTACCAAAGCCAACACTAGACACAACTGTGAAGGAGGCTCTGTGTGTTTTCTTGGTATTCCATTCACCGCATTCCACCTCCACTAAAAACTAATTTTTCTCGTGTTCCTTCCTAAGATAAAAGCACAATGAAATTTCATGGCAAAGAATGATCACTTTAAATTTTTTGGCCTTGAAGATAGTAGCATAGTGGTTGTGATGTTTAACTTTATGTGTCAGCTTAGCTTGGCTGCAGCACCCGAGTTGTTTCATCAAACACTGATCCCAGTGTTGCTATGACAGTATTTGGTAAGTGTGTTTAACATCTACAGTCAGTTGACTTTAAATTAAGGAGGTTAGCCTCAATGAAATGTGTGGGCCTCATCTGAGCAGTTGAAGAGCACGACAAAAACTGAGGTTTCCCGGAGGAGGAGAAATTCTGCCTCAAGACTACAGCATCAATGCCTTCCAAGTTTCCAACCTGCCAGCTTGACCTACACATTTTGTGCTTGCCAATTCCCAAAATCACATGAGCCAATTATGTAAGAGATACTATATGTAAGAGATGTATTTCAAGGATATATATACATACATAAACACTTACAATATATATGTGTATATATGTACATATACATATATATACATGTGTATACATATGTGTATGCACATATATAAACATAAATATACATATCTTCTTTTATTCTGTTTCTTTGGAGAACCCTGACATTACACCGTACAAATTATGCAGTGGTACAATTTGTGGAAATGGAAAGGGAGCTGCCCTGAGGAAGGAAGATGATTTCAGTTTTGAGCCAATGCAAAAAAAAAAAAAAAAAAAGTCATACCCCCTCCAGGTCTCCACCACCACCACCCCCACTCCCTAACACTGCCAGGTCTCACAACTTCCTTTCTGTTCTTCTTTCCCACTAGCAGACCTGAAGTTCCACTCGCTGAAACAAAATGAGGGGTGGGCGTAAATGCTTTTAAGCTGAACCCTCTCTTGCTGTGGTCAGAATGTGTTTGGGATTGTAGAAACTTTGAAAATCTGGTAAAGCCAGGGGATAATATCCCAGAAAAAAAAATGCATGTAATGACAGTTTCACAACCTGTTACTTCTAGAGTAACAGAAATGCTTCACTCAAGTCTATTAAAACAATGTCTTAGTTCTGCATTAACTGTAAAATATACTATCTAATTGCTAGGAAGTCCCATAATCTCTGCTTTGTAAGCAGTGCGTAGACTCTCAGAGTCACAATGGATCTTAAAGTTCCCCCTGTCCAGCTTCCTATCTCACTCCTGAACCCCTTCCATAACAGCATCAATCAGTGCCTATCCAGCATCGACTTAATGACTTTAGTAATAGGAAACTCATTCTCTTTCAACACGAGCCATTCTGCTCTCAGGTCAGTTCTGACTTAAATTTCCAAGATAACTTGCTCCAACTCCCACTCCTTTTCCAGTCCCACCCTGTGGTATAACAACAGAACATCTTGAATCATTCAGTTCACGCGGCCACTATTGCAGCATTTATTCTGCCAAGTCTTTCAGTCTTTCCATCATCAGCTTAGGACTGCCAATGTATTTAAGTTATATTCCACCTCTTTCATGCATTCTCAGTAACATTATTTTCTCCTTGAAGAATGTCAATATTTTGTACCTTTATGTACTTTATAACAAATACTTAGCCTGGGTGACAGAATAAACTTTTATTATTTACACGCTACTTGATTAAGTTACTATAAGAAGCCAGAAAAAGTTTGCTGAGAGGCAAATGTGGGCATTAAGGAGAGGTAGTGGGGGCAAGCAAGAGCTTGGTGTCACTTTAAACCTTATGCATATATGTTGGTGTTTTCTCAGTCGACATAAAGGCAAGCCATGGAATAGCTAGATGTACAGCTATTTGACCATACTAAAAATCACCCTAAAACTTCACTTATTATTCAGATAAATCAAACTAAAGTCATATTCCTCTGGAAAGTAAGCTGCCATCTTCCTTCTCTCTTCAAGCTTCCAGAGATTTATTCATATTTGAATTGACTTATGAAATGTCGATAAGGCAAAAATATCTTGAAAACTATCCTTCTGTAATCTTCAACCAAGGCGGAGCCAAACATTCCCATAATTATGTAAAGTATGAAGTCCTTCTTGCATAGAGCACACAATAATCCCCCAAGCTCGTAAAGATGGTGTTCTATTTTATTTCTGACAGATTATTTCAGAATATTGAAACAGATCTCTTTTAAAGGAACACAGAAATACTGGTGAATATACTCCTGCTAGAAATTCCTTTTTCAAATCAAACTCTAAATATCTTCAGACTCATGTGAACATTAGTATATAATGAAGCCTACCCTCACTGCAGCCTAACTAACCTGGGCTGCTTCACTAGAATGCTTCTGAACTCATTTTTTATTAGAATATACCAATAGGAGAATGGTTAAATAAACTGATATTCCCATATGATGGAATTATGCAGCCATTAAAGGTGAAGCTTATAGATTCTGGTTTGAAAGGTACCAAGCTTTCTTTGTCTTATCTAAAATATCTTAAAATATTCACAAAAAGAGGAGGAGTCTAAAACCCAAAACACTCTAAATTAGAGCTTGATGGTACTATATTGACCAAATCTGGAATGAATTTACTAACTGTGAAGAAAACAGAACTAGATTAAAAAGAATAATCATGGACTACTTATGCCCTGCTGCTCATTCACTTGCCTACCTGAAAGTAAGTAAAAAGACCCTTCATCTCCATTTCCACAGCGTATGCACAGACACGCAGACACACACACACACACACACACACACACACTTACTTTGGGCTAAATAAGTAATTGAATGAAGCACATTTGCTGGGAATGATGACATAATCAGTTTGGTTTTTTTTAAGTTTATTTATTTATTTTGAGAGAGAGAGAGAGACAGAGTGGGGAAGGGGTAGAGAGAGGGAGAGAGACAGAGATCCCAAGCAGGCCCTGCGCTAACAGGGCACTGACTTGGGGCTCAGACCCACAAACCATGAGATCATGACCTGAGCCGAAAACAAGAGTTGGGTGCTTAACTGACTGAGCCGCTCAGGTGCCCCAGGTATATTCAGTTTAAAGTAAGTTGAGTTTCGCATGCCGAATTGAGATATCCAATAGCCAATTGCATGTATTAAATCCTTTCAGTCTAACGATAGACTTGAGATTTTTCTGCATGTGAGAGGTAATGGAAATACCAGGAAAGAATGGATTTGCCCAGAGAGAGCAGAAAGGGATGAAAACCCAGAGCAAAAACACAAAGCAGAGATTGAGATTGAGAAAGGGTGGCCAGGAAGGCAGAAGACTAGTCAAGTACTAGAAGCCAGAGGGAGAGGATGTTTAAAAGGGAGAAAACTATCCACAGGCCAAGTGTTCTGAGAAGTCAAGTAAGATACAAACTATACATATCCATTGGGTTTCTTGATGAGAAGAGGGTCATTACTGGCATCAGACAGACTTTTTCAGTGGGTTTATGGGGACCGAAGCCATACAATAGTGGTTTAAGAAGCGAGTGGGAGGTGTTGAAGTATAAACACAGAGTAAGGACAACGCTTTCCAGAGGCTGCAATGAATAATGGAATGAATAATCTTTATACATCAATCTCTTTCACAGCCTAAAATGTCATTAGAATACATTCTTAGAATTTCTAGGTCAAAGGATAGCCATATTTTAAAAACTTATGATAGAGAATGCCAAATTGTCCCCCCTACTATTAACCTTTAAAACAGTTCCCAAGTTTATCCTTCAATCATTGATTTAAGCCAGTCCCTTCCCCTTGTTGCCTTTAATATCAAAACATCACCTGTGTACAACATTCAGAAAGGATGACTTTCAGGCACTGCAGGAGTATAAATCATTGAAATGTGAGGTACTTCATTCGTGCCTTCAGTATATGTGTGTGGAGAGCCTAGTAGGCGGCAGAGGGTGAGAGGATATTAGGTAAACACAAAGAACGAGTGCTTTTAGTGGATAAGAGGAACATTTAATCCATAGTTACACCTATAACCATAATATTGCAATTGTGTTAAGTGTCAATAAGAAAAATACTATGGCAGAGGAGCATAATCTTGTCTAGGGGTCAGGAAATAGTCTGGGAAAATGAAGGATGGGTAGAAGTTGGACAGGGTGTTGGATTATCTGTAGTCAATTCAACCTAGCCACCGCCTCTTCTATTGCAATTTCACTGCTTAGCAGAATGAGGAACTACATTTCCCAGAATCTTCTTCCTTGGGGGGACCAGTTTAGAGTTAGACAATAAATGGAAGGCAGAGAAGAAGAGAAAGAGGAGAAAGTGGTGTTCTCCAGTGGCAGGTGCAAAGATTCATGGCCAGACTGCAGAGAGGAGGTTTGCAGAGGATTTGAGGTGAGCTCCTGCGAGTCATTTGCTTCCATGCAATCTAGGCAGCTGTAAAGGTTAGTGGCAACCTCCTAGAAGTTAGTGCTACAGGCTGAACTCAGTGAGATTGAGTCTCAGCCCTCTCCAGGGCATGTAAACCCCTCATACCTTGTAGGAGAAGAAATGTTTCAGGTGGAAAGAATAACGTATTAAGAAGATCCTGAAGTGAGAAGACACTTGGCATCTTCTGCAAGAGCCACTGTGGCTGGAGTCCAATGAGTGAGATTGACGGGTGGGAGCAGTGGAGTCTGATTATTCAGGAAATGATGGGAAGAACCCTTAGCCCCCTATCTAGCAGGTATGGTAGTAACTTGAACAAATACAACTTTAAAAGATTTAGGATAGCTTTTCTTTAACCAGAAAATCCCATCAAGCAGAAAACCCCATTATCCAAACATTGGATTTGTAGCAGATACTTTACTCTTGAATTTTCATATTTGTCTTTTCATCATTTAGCAATTTTAATATTTTTAGTCACATTAAAGGATCCTAAAGACATTTAATAACTCCTTAAAGATATTTTGCTTCCTTCCTTCAGTTCATGCTTAGCCTTTCTCTTCCTGATCAATCCATTAACAAATATTTATTGAGCAGCTTCTTTGCACAAAGCATGAGATAGACACTGTGGGATTACAGCTCATAGAAGACGAGGGGGAAAAATCATTGAACAGTTGAAAACCAACATAAGAGAGTGTTCAGTTCATAGCTCTAGTGTAAAGAATGCCTCTTTCAATAATTCATATGCTCATTTAATCTGTATGAATAAACGTAAGCAAGTGTAGGGTGATGGCCGCATGCTAAGTCCTCAACCTGCAGTGTTCTGCTCCTCCATTGTTTGTAGAACTCCTAAGCATTCTTCAAGATGCAATTCAACTGTCACCCCTGGGATCTTTCCTGACTTGCCCAGGCTGTCGCATCTCCTTCCTCTGTAGTCACAAAGCCACTTGTATTTACCTCTACTACAGTCCTCAGCACATGTTCTTACAACTTCATGTTTGCCCTATACATTTCTATCCAATGGCAGCAGAATAATATTCCTCATTATGACATCCCCATCTATAATGTTGCCTAACACATGTTTGCATTAGTGCATTCATTTGGTGGACAGATTCAGACTCATTTGGCAAGAATATTTTCCCCTTCGAAAACAATGTGCCTTTGGGGGTACAATGGACTTTCGTTTCCAGAAAGGCTTATCTGATTTCTTTTCTCTTGAGGATTTTGGCATTTTCTGCTTCAATCAGATCTTTTGAATTATTTTGCTGTCTTCATGGGAGCTCAGTCCTTTTGCTTATTGACTGCCATCTTGTATTTCTGGCCCATGATTGACAGAGCAACTGGAATCTACGAGCAGAAAATCAATAATGCAAGGCCTTCAGACAGTCCACTGATGCTCTTGAAGAAACTGGTTTCCTGGTCTCAGTGGCAGTCACTGATCAGAAAATGTAAAACTAGCGAGCCATGAATAGAAACAATGTAAAGTCAGCCGCACTGTTTCTTTGCATGAGAGGGTTTTTATATTGGTTTCCTGTGTTTAAATTCTGTGATGTTTCTCAGACCCTAGAGGGGGATGAAAAACGGGTGGATGGAAAAGAAAGGGAGAGGGAAGAGAGCACTGAGGGAAAATTGTGAAGTGTGCAGATTTGTATTCATTTGTTTTCTCATTGCCACACTAACCTTCACCAGTCCTTAAGCTTTAGGGATCCTAAATGTAAATTTGTTCTTTAACATAACATTTTCCTTGTTCAAGTATAAGTGACACTCGAGTAGACATGAAAGATTCGAGACTTATTACTTGCAAGTTAGCATTTTACTGCTAATGTAGTCTGCCACCCTCTACCTCCTAGTTTTATGGTTATCTAATTATAGCCTGCAGGCCTATGGTGGTCCTTTGCTACTTCAACTGGAATGTAGCTTCCAGTGAATTCTCCCCATTAGGACCTCCCACTGAGTTATTGATTATTAAGGTAATGCACTTTTAGTGTCCTATCTTTAACATGGAAATGTAAAAATGAATGGCTTGCAATTGGAAGACTAAAAAATGAAGAAGAAGAAGAAGAAAGAAACTTCCCTATGGAGAGTCCTGTATGCTTTTTAGGTTACTGTTAATTTAAAACATTGTCAGACAAAGCAGTTTACCTGTCAAGTGATTATACATAAAAGGCACTTTATTATTATATATTTTAATCTCTAAAGGAAGACACTTTGACATAGAAAAAGCTGGCTATTGGTATTTAAGAAAGAAGAAAGAGGGAGGAAGTGAAGGGGGAGGGAGGGAGGGAGGGAGGGAGGAAGGGAGGGAGGGAGAGAGGAAGGAAGGAAAGAAGGAAGGATGCTTATCAAATTCAATTTTTTTAAGGAAAGAAAGTACAAATATGGCCCCTTTCTAGGCAAAAAAAAAAAAAGGACAACCTTCATATTAACCATTCTGGTTATGGACATCTTGTCTAAGCTGTAGGAAACAAAAGAGAAAGGGAACTGAAGCCTCTTCATTATTTAGATGGAAAAACATGACTCTAGGTTATATCAAGACCTTCCTTTATGAGGATCCTCCATGGGAGCCCACACACAGGATAAATACTGGCAAATGGCATGCAGGAAGTAGAATCTGTTAGATAAATTGTCTGTAGGTGAGGCTTCAGTGATAGAGGTTCCTCTTTCCTCCGTGCAGGGAAGACACCTGCATTTGTAGAGCAGCTCTTCGGTGCTGCTGCCCTCCATTAAAGCTACCGGAGCAGCAACGGCGGTGAGAAAGAACTGGTAGGTGAGTAATAAGGAAAAGAGGATGAATGGGGTGGGTTCCCCCCGAAACTGAGCTTGAACGCCCAGACCAGCACCTTATTTTAGGTGAAAGCAGGAATCAGAAGCTGATAAATTCACTTGACTCTTGGAGAGGAAATGGAATCATCGATCACTTTTTTAACTGCAAAATCTATTGAAAATAGACCCAACAGTCGGTCTCAGAGGTGCTCATGATTAGTTTTTGAGAATTCAGGAATCCTGCTGTCTTCGCATGCCTGAAAAAGATAAAATGCTGTTTGCTTGTGAGTTACATAATGTATTATCTGAAAGCATGCTGAAAATACAAAATGCTATCCAAATGTTGGCTAGTGTCTTTTCGTTGTTGTATTTTCTTTCTTGATGAAAGCAGTACCAGTTTGCAAATTTAAGTGAAAAAGCTAAATCTAACCCTCAGAGGCTGGCTGCTGTTCACGGAATGATTGGGTGGAGGCATTTGAATCCTAAATGGTCCAAAGAGGGCCAATTATCATTCGATGAGTATCCTAAGCATTAGTATTATTCATCAGACAGGTTCATCTGTAGATCTTAAAAAACTCTGCCAAATAAGTACCATTAACCTGGCCTCTCTGGATGGGATCTCAGGAGGAGATCTCAAGACATAAAGAGTTTAAGAGACTCAACTTCAGACGTAGAATAAGTTGGGGGTCAGGCATGTGAATCAAACTAAGCCACTGACCTACCAACTAGACTCTGCTTTGCCTCAGAAGCTGGGTACCCCAGAGACCCTTGAAAGCAAGTAAGGTGCTAAAAGCCATTAATTAACTTAAGGGTGGGTCCTAGTTTAAAGGGAAGGTGCTGGCTTTTTTATTAGCAGAAGGAATGTTTTTAATTGGATTTGATAATAACGCCCTCTGAGCCATATAAACCTGGAACCGTTCTTTCGCTATAAATTTAAAATTCCAGACTTGAGTTGCCAAGGAGAAAGGACAATAATACTACTCTCTTCCCTAAAGGGAAAGCCGAGGCTAAAGTAAAAGAGAATCCTGGAGAGGCTAATTTTGGAGTAGGAGTTGGGTAAGGACCTGGAGTTGGATGTAATTTGCTTAGAGGCTAGGGGGAGTCACAGCCCAAACCCTCCCCTCCCCCAACACTAAGGACCAGACCCACACTTCTGATGAGTTGCAAATGTTTTATAAAGCTTTCTTCTTTTTTTCTTTTAGGATAAGCTTCCTGTCTCATAAAAAAAAATCCCCCCAAACTTTTAGCTCTCTTTTAAGCAAACTGTCTGTATGCTGTAATTAAGTTTCATTTTTTCACATTGACTCCACCGGATGGAGGGTGCCATAAATCATATGAACAAATGTTCAGCTAAAATCCTCTCTGTAAGCATCATAATTTAAGTGAATTCATTCTCAGTTCATCTCTTGGAGACATGATCTCATAGCATCTGTTCTGGACAAAGATAGCCATCTTTATTACCTGGGAAAACAGCAGTGAGTTTATCCCAGCTTACTTTGGATAGGCCCTTTCCTCATTCATTCATTCATTCATTCAGTGTGTGTGCATGTATGTGTGTGTGTGTGCATGTGTGTGTGTGTGTCTGTCTGATTAAACAACAACAACAACAACAACAACAACAACAACAGTGTGGATCAGTTATTGCTTTCCTGAGAAATCACCCCTTTGTTCATGTGTCTGGACACTCACCTAATCAGTGATACATAATCAAATTGCTCTGCCCCTTCTCTGGGCCACATTTACCACTAGCAATGTAGAAAGTTTTGGCTGTTGTCTCCAGGGGGTTCTTCCTTGTGATCTCCTTGCTGTTAGGCAGAATTTCATGAGGGCAGGAGCAAGGTATATAACCTTGCTTGGTAGGAGAATCAGTCCATGATTTTGTTGTGCCCTGTTTTAATTAGTTTGTATTATGAGCACTATCTTAAGATGAAAAATATACTGCACATTGTTGCAGCTTGAGTTGTCGAAAACAGCAGGAGCTATTTGGCCTTAGTTTCGACATACTTTAAATGCCACTGGAATGTGACCCCATGGAAACACAGCTACTTTTACCCACCAGTTGCCAAGGCTCACTTGGTATCGTTGGTCCACATATTGTTATTGTGATTCAGGTGTGAACTAAGACACCTTAACACACTCTGGTCTTACCACTGTCTATTACCTACCTCTTCACTCTTGTAGATGTTGAGTTTTTAGCTCATAACCTAGGCTGAGACAGGTCTCCTTTGATTCGAGTGTAAGGCTGTGACAGCAACATTTTTCCAAGTACAAAAATGGTATGTAGATCAATTTTCATCTGAGAGAACTCGTTAGGGGATCGAAATACTGAACCAGGATCGTCAAAGACTTTGAGAAGCTAGAATGTTGGGCTTACTAACAAGATGGATTTCAACAGGGATAAATGTGAAGGCCTTCATTTATGCTCAATAGACCAGCTGCATAAATACAGAATGAAGGAGGGGTGGCTTCAACATAGTCATGCATGTGTTTTTAAAAGATATAGGCTTTTTAGGTGACAGCAAGACCAACGTGGGTTAATCGTATAGGATGTGGCTGCAAAAACATCTTTTAACAATTTGAGAAGACAACTCTAGAAGTGTGGAATCCGGATCAAGGGAATGATGTGTCTGTGTGCCATACTGTTTATTCTTTAAGAAAGGCATTACACAACTGGATTTCATCTGAGAAGTAAGCTGAATGGAAGGGAATTTGAAACTATTTCCTGTAAGTAGCAGCTGAAGAAACATGAAATATTACCCTGATGAGGAAAAGACTTGAAGGATCTATGATTGTTTTCCTAAAATATTTCAAAGGCTCCCTTTGGGGGAAGAAGAACCATCTAGTTCGCTACTGACCAAGAAAGAGAATCGTACTCAGTCTATTGGGTCCTTGCAGAAGCTTATCCCAGTGCCAGCTTTGGTAGCACATACACTAAAATTGGAACGATGCAGAGAAGATTAGCATGGCCCCTGCACAAGGATGACACCCAAATTCGTGAAGCATTCCATATTAAAAAGAAGAAGAAGAAGAAGAAGAAGAAGAAGAAGAAGAAGCTCATACCAAGTTTTTTATTTGTACTTAAGAAGTCAGTATGGAAATGTACCATCATTTGTTTCATTTAAAGATGATCTCTTCATTGATCAATTTGAGAAATACTTTAACTACATTATCTTGCTTTCTTCTGGTAGGGCAGGCATACAGAGTGAGGCATAAATGACCCAGAGTGCTACATGTGTAGGGAAGTTGTAAGAGACAGCTAGAGAAAAGGGTAAGGGTCCAAAGCAGAGTGTATGGAATGAAACTCTTTTAGGCTGAGTTTTATTTTGTAGGTAATGCAGACAACTAAGGAGAGAGAGGAAGTGTATCACAATGGTCCAGAAGCAGAAAGGACTTTATGAGTCCATATGGGTGGAACATCAGCTTAGACACGTTAGGACTGATGTGGGAAATATTTCCAGGTTGACTCAACCAAGAATTCAGTCTAGGTATTTTTCAGTCTACAGGAAATCTACTGTTAAGTAGACGCATGGCAAGGGACTGGAAAAGCAGTCCACAAAAAGAGATAGCTAGGTCTCCACAGCCCCCACCTATTTAATTTACTTAAACTTCTGGGGCATGGATTGAAATATCTGCTTTCAACTTATTTGGGTGCCATGTAGCCATAGAATGAGCCAATGACGATGGAACTGACACTATTTGCAAAACTCTGGCTCTCCCTTGACCTTGGGCACACATGTAAAATATATTTACTTAGCACATTTCCCCCCTCTTTAAGGTGAGAACAATCCACATGTCTACCACTAGTTCCTCAGCACAAGTATAAAGAGATAGAGATAATAGGTAGGTTAAAGTATGGCAGCCCTTTTGTTCTTTTATGCTTTCCAGACTTGATGAATAAGGAGGACCCTCTCATCCATCCATGTTTTTTTAATAACCAGCGCTCTGTTTCTTATGCTGTGCTTCACCCTAAAGCTGCTCTGGGTGGTGATGGTGGTGGTGAAAATTTAAGACATTTATAACAGATACTTACACAACATAGGTTATTATGACTACAATTGCTACTATTTTTATGATTCCTGATCCTATGGTAATCCAGGGGGTAGTTAATAACTCCCTTGGTGAAAACTGTTTACCCATAAACACTTTCATGAAGGCTGAGTAGCAATTAAGGTAATGGTTCTGGTGTAGGTAAAGGTAAATGACCTCGTTAAGGCCCCGGCCTAAATGGTACCCTGGTGACCTGAGAATGCTAGTAAGCAGCAGTTTAGTCACATTGAGTACTTTATTCACCACATCTCAAGCCCTCTATCATTATTGTTTGCTTATCATCCTTCACAGTGTGACACGGGAATGCTGGGTTTGGGTTGAGAGAGTGTGTGCACGTCAATGTGCCCAGAGAATTTGAACTGTTGGCCAGAAACAGTACATCTTGAACTGTAAGTTCACTTACTTGGGTGACAGTCATCTCCTGTGTTCTCAAGAATCGGCAGCATTAATCTTGGCTTAACCACATTCAAATCCTATAATCGTTTATCCACTGATTCGTTTCAGCCAATGTCATAAATCCATCTAAATCCTTCACCTATGGAGAGAAAGAGCAAACCCTGAAAAGAATTATTCACTTGACTAGCCTGCTGGTGCTATCATAAAATGCTGCTTAATTATTTCTAACACTACAACATTTAATGGATCTCCATTATGGGACTCCTAATCCTTTACTCTCTGTGTGTGGTGGGCTCTTTGAAGAGAACATGGCATCCTCTAAGATGCCCAAAGTAGTTATCATTTAGTGCCAACAAAGTGGCCACTGCTGCATAGGACCACGCCTGTATTGCCTTCTTTTCAGTGAAGAACTACCGTGCTGTTCACACAGATATTTCTACAAATGTCCAAAGGCCAGGACATATTAAACAATAGGATCTTAAACAATAGAACATGGTTCACCAGAAATTAGTAATTAAGCAAACCATAGTCTATGCGATGATTCAAGCCACATAATTATCTAACCCTCTGAGTTGAAAACATGAGCAAATTTTTAATGCCACCTCTGCCATCTCTAGGACCAGAGGATAGGTTATAGTTTTCAACATTCCACAAAAGGGAGAATTTAGCCTGGCAGAGGCAGATGGATCAGAAGGGGCTCTGAGTTGTCTTCATCGGTCACAGGGAGGAGACAGCAGTTCTGTCCATAGGTTCTAGCAGGTGTAAAAACAATGGCATGGATACACTGTGTGTGTGTGTGTGTGTGTGTGTGTGTGTGTGTTCACACATAAATGTATGGTGCTCACGTGCATTTCATCAGGCTTCCCAGAGGAAAGTCCAGTGGGTGGCGGAGCTGGCTGAGTATAGCCATGACTCTTATTAAAATCACGGTAATGGAGGGGGCACCTGGGTGGCTCAGTCGGTTAAGCGTCCGACTTCAGCTCAGGTCACGATCTGGCGGTCCGTGAGTTCGAGCTCCACGTCGGGCTCTGGGCTGATGGCTCAGAGCCTGGAGCCTGCTTCCGATTCTGTGTCTCCCTCTCTCTCTGCCCTCCCCCATTCGTGGTCTGTCTCTCTCTGTCTCAAAAATAAATAAACATTAAAAAAATTTTTTATGGGGGCGTCTGGGTGGCGCAGTCGGTTAAGCATCCGACTTCAGCCAGGTCACGATCTCGCGGTCCGTGAGTTTGAGCCCCGAGTCAGGCTCTGGGCTGATGGCTCAGAGCCTGGAGCCTGCTTCCGATTCTGTGTCTCCCTCTCTCTCTGTCCCTCCCCCGTTCATGCTCTGTCTCTCTCTGTCCCAAAAATAAATAAACGTTGAAAAAAAAATTTTATAAAATCACGGCAATGGGGGCGCCTGGGTGGCTCACTTGGCTGGATATCCAACTCTTGATTTTGGCTCAGGTCATGATTGCACGGTTCATGAGTTCGAGCTCCACGTTGGGCTCTTCACTGACAGTGCAGAGCCTGCTTGAGATTCTCTCCCTCTCTCTGCCCCTCCCCCAATCTCGTGTGCTCTCGCTCAAAATAAATAAACTTTTTTTAAAAAGTCATGGTAATGGTCTGGCTGTCAGGGGCTGCAGCGTATGTTCATGAGCAGCCCACCCATTCTCTCAGTCTTTCACAAAAAACAATGCATTGCTTACAATTCATACACAGCATTTCTCTAACGTCATACTCGACACTGTGACAAATTGTTTCATTTTTTCTTATGACCTAGGACCCAGAGGCTTCAGCTAATTCAGGAAACAATCTGGTGACCAAAAAGAATTTTCTCAGGAACCCCACCAGGAAAACTTTGCAATGCTATAATTCTTCAGAGTCAGCAACTTAAATGAGAAAAGCATACATTTTCAATTAAGATTCAGATTTTGTGTAATATCACTCTTTAAACATCAAAATAGAAATGGCTAACCAAAGCCATGTCAAAATCATAAGAAAGAGGAAAGAAGCAACACAGATTCCAGAAGCCAGCGTTTCTGTTCCAGATGGCATACTTTGAGTCTGAAAATTCATTAACAGATCGGCAGTGTTGTTTTTGCGTTTTGTTTCATTTTTAATATTCCGCACAGGTGGCTTGATTTGTCTGTCCACAATGGGATTACAACCACTGAGTCAGGAAAGAACTCAGCCTTGAATGCATCACCCATGCCACCTGCCTGGCAGCTTCCAGAACTAAAGAGCAGCAGGTCAGGGGTTCAGGGAAATTTGAGATTTGCAGGGACCATGGCAAGAGGGAAACAGTCCCTATTCCTTCCTATAGCCCTGAGTGCTGCCAGCTGGATTAGGTACTCCCAGCATGGAGGAGGCCCAACCAGTCTCTCCTATTTTCCATGACACAGTTGTTCGCTTAATCCTCCTTTTGGAGTACCTAATCCTCAGTTAACCACTAGTTAAGGACATCACTACCTCCTGGAATGGGGAGGAGACCAAAGCACAGAGCACTTGATACATTTCAAGGCAGCCAGGGACTGATCTGAGAAAGCTGCCTCTCTAGCAGAAAAAAAGTCCACATACACAAAAGGATGGCCAAATAAGCAAACATTTCTATTATGTGCCTATATAATTATGCATATATACTCTGTTTGGAAAACTTAGAAAGCAGGAAGACATTTTTACTTTGGGAGTCAAGAAGGAAAAAATGCTCAGCAGTGCAGTCTGGCCAGTATAAATTGTGCTGTTGAGGGAAGTGTTAGCAAAGGTGTTTCCTGAATGGCTCACTTCACAGGACCCAGTGCACTCAGGTAACAGCTGATGCCCTGACATCAAGTGCCGGAGCCAGAACATGGCAGGAAGCAGATGGTGTCATATTTCCTGGGTCTCACTGTCCAGTTGAGTTCAGCGCCTGCCAAGTACAAAATGAAACGTCTCTCCTTTCACAGAGCACCGCACACATGGCAAGCTGGGATGGCGGCTGTGGAGGCAATGGCAAGTTCAGGAGAAAGCGGAAGCCTCCGAAGCACAGGTGCATTCTGATCGAAGACGGGGAGGGCACAGGGCGGAACTGGCAGCAGGAGGTCACTCTCTCTTTTCATCCATTTAACAGACAGAGCAGAATGGTTTGCAAGTCAGATGCTGAGAGAGGCAATGGAAATTCAGTCACAGCAAAAAAAGGTAAACAGCCGGGCGAACTCTTGAGTGGCCAGATGGACAGTCAGGTCACAGGTCATCAAATCAGTCACACGGTGCCACATAAAGCAGCAGGCTGGCACTAACAGGGAAGACCCACCTGGCAGGCTGGCAGACAGGCATGCAGGGCACGGCTCAGCTACCTGAGATGAGGCTGGGAGAGAGAGGCGAGGACAGGGGGCTCCTCTCCAGACCCTATTGCCCCTAGCCTGCATCAGCATCATGCCTTGGGGTTCAGTAAATGCTTCCAAGAGAAAATATGTGCCCCTCCTGAGTTATATCACCAACATCAACCGAGCAGCAACTTCTATATAGTGAGAGAGCTGCTTTTAAAAAAAAAAAATTTTAATGCTCATTTATCTTAGAGAGAGAGAGACAGAGCATAAGTGAGGGAGGGGCAGAGAGAGAGGGAGACACAGAATCTGAAGCAGGCTCCAGGCTCTGAGCCATCAGCACAGAGCCTGGTGTGGGCTCTAACTCACAAACAAGGAGATGATGGCCTGAGCCAAAGTCGAACATTTGACCCATTGAGCCACCACCCTAGTGCCCCTAGAGAGAGCTTCTATGTATATATAATAGCATATATAGATATATAGATAGATAGATATAGATATATAGATACACACACACACACGTATGTGTGTGTGTATATATATATATATATGTATATATATATATATATATATATGTATATATATATATATATATATATATATATATAATGGGTGTCTTTGCTCATTGGCATGCTATGCACAGATAATTAGTTAGCCACCCCAGCCATGAGCAAGGATCCTGGGGGCCTATTCTGAGAACCATATGTGTTGATGAGTAGAGAAAAGGGGAGAAATAAAGCTAACAGTGCTGCAGGCAGGAAAGTGGAGTGGAAGCCTTAAAGAGTCATCAGAAATCTTGGGGATTAACCTCACCTGGGGGGTGGGGCTGGGGGCAATATGGCAGCAGGGAAAACACCTGAACTTCAGAGTCGGTTGGAATCAGCTTTACAATTTTGCCAGATTTGTAGCCTTGGGCAAGAGACCACCTTTCTGAGACTGGGTGTTCCTATTTATAAAATGAGAAGAAGGGTCTCTACCAAGAGGAGTTGTGAGTATGTCCTGGACTTCTGGTCCAGAAACTGCTCAGAGAATGACAACAATGATTTCTTAAAATTTAGCTTAAGGCGAGTCCTAACCTGAAGAAACCAGAACTCGCTAGTTCAGGACACTTTCTGTTGCAAATGCTACAAAGGACAACTGAAGTCACTTAAGCAGAAGGAGAGAATGCATTGATTCTTTTACAACTGAGTCTAGAGGCACAGTTGACTTTGGGTAAAGGCTCCTCCTAATATCACCAAGGCTGTCCCCGTTCTTTCATTTCTTGGTTCTCCTTCTTTTTTGGTGTCAACGTCCTGTCTCCAAACTGTTGGCTTCTTTCGTAAGACTGAGAATCCCTGGCTTTCACTGTCCTTACCACCTAGTACATAGGCCATTTCAGACCAGTGCATCTTCGCCCTGCAGACCACCTGGATGCTCAGAAACCAGGAGCAGGTCTGGGAATGTTCTGGCCCTGCAAGTTGGTGGTCTTTCTCTACCCAACCTTCCCTGATTATTTAGCTACATTGTGGACTGCTGATTCTGAAGCCTTGCCCCATACCTGTGGCATGTAGCCTATGCCCTGACACCTTGCCTGGATCCTATCAGCCTCACCCTGCACCATGCTTCAGAAGAGCTGCCATGCCTTGCAGACGTGACTCTGCAAGCTTTCCATTGCAGAACGCGGCATCTCTGGTCCTCTGGCTTTCTGCCTCTTTTTCCCTACATGTTCTTCCCTTCTCCTGCCCAAAGATCCCTAGATGCTGGGGATCTAGAATCTGTGCTTTCATTTCCCTTTCTCTGCTCCATACTTCCTTTGCCAAATCTTCACTACTGGATCATCTTTTCTCCCATAGTATGGTCATTATGTCAGTGGGTACCAACAGCCTCATGTGCCAAAAGTCTTAAAAATTTTAGCATCCGAGACATCTGGGGCTGTCCTCTATGGTGGGAGCTTGAGACTACCATGTTACTTGCATGCAAAGGACCATCCATTCATAAATTAAAAAAAAAAAATTAAAGAAAACATTACCCCACTCTTTAGTGGCCCTCCTCCTCCATGAGCCCCTGGGGTATTGAAGGGCATACCAAAGCAATATTTAGGCCTATAGAATAAAAGGAGGCCAGCTGACAAGGACCAGTAACTCTAGTTTGCTATATTTCCCCCTGTTATATTTCGCTGGGCAGACCAGAGGCATAAGAGGAATTAATGTTTAACAAGTTGAATAACTAATTGTCTGCTAATCAGTCCCCCCTTAGGCTCTTACTGAAGTGGGTGTCATGTGTAAATGCAGTGTTTTGTGTAAGCTTGAAGGCTTCTAATGACACATCATGAATATTCTTTGAAAAATTAAAAGATGCTGTAGCACCGATCTCTTTTTGGCTTCTTGAAGACTCTTTGGTCTCTAGGTTCCCAAGGCTTGCAGGGTCTTCCTGAATGATAGTTAGGCCCAGGACCTCTGACTCTCCATAGACTCTATATTCTGTTCAGGAAGTGAACACCCACTTTAGCTACGCACAGGAGGTGATAGAAGGAACCCTGAATTGTAATAAAGAACACCTACATCTTAGTTTCTATTCTGCCATCAACAGTTGGGAGAACTTAAGGCAAACCGTATACTTCCCCTGATGCACAGATTTCTCATTGACATGATTAGAAAATTGGAACAAATCATGGTCCTAATCAGCTAATTTTGTAGTTGTGCAAATGGGCAAGTGTACCACATTAGAGTACAATAGAAGTTTAAACAACATGCTGTGTCAACCCAAGATGTAGCTCATAACAAAAATGATAATGAGCTATTGGGACAAAAGACCACGTCTTTGTTATATCTATTCCCAATACACATGACCTGGCATATAGCATGTGCTTATAAAGTATGAATTGGATGGATGGATGGATGGATGGATGGATCCATGGATGGATATATGGATGTATGTATGGATAGATTCAGGAATGGAGAATTTGAGAAATGGTAGAGAGATACATGGATGGATATGGATAGATAAGAATATGAAGGCTGGGTGGATAGATGTGAATAAATGTACACCTACCCAGATAATTGAGTACAAGTAAGTAATATGCTGGCCAGAGAGGATAAGGCCTTCTTTGTCTCAGGGATCTTGTGTAACCTACATAGGTCTTGGAGGCACTTCTGAAGTTCCTGCTAAACTCAGCAGAAGTGAATTGTGTGTATAAATAGCAAAATTTTGCCCATATTAAATTGAGTGGTATAACAAACCTTACATTGAAAGACTTCATATAAATATTTCTGTGTCATATTAAATCTAGGAACAGGTTCATATTTATTCTTCTGCCTCATGAGCACAGTCCTCTCTAAACTTTCTGAAAGCATGAGATTAGTACATTCAAAGTCATCCTGTCAAATATAATGTGACTTTGGAGTTCACTTACATAGCCTGCCTTTATACAATTCATTTTTACATAAAGACTAATTTATCAGGAAGGCCCTGAAAAGCATACTGGACTTTGATTCGAGGTACCTAATCCATACCTCCTTCATTTATTCACTCATTTACTAACTCTTTCAACAAATAAGAATCAAGTTCCTATTGTCGCGGGGCACTATGTTAGAGAGCGCTGGGGGAGGGGAGAACACAACGATGGGCACGGCACACTCAGCCTGAACCCAGGGCTCTTCCTTTGGTGTTAATTCACAGTGCACTTTTATCTCCCCATCTTTTCTATCCTGGCTTTTCACAGAGAGATGGAACGTAGAGAGGAATGTGATTAGCCACCTCAATTCTCTTCCCTTACTTCTGAGAGGCATTTCCCTCACCTGTGCTTTTTAAAGACACTAATGCATACACAGCTAGGCTTTTTCCAGATCTGTTCCAGTCCCCATTACCTCTCCTCCCCTCCCATAGTTAGGGGAGTCCATGTACCTTAATTATGTAGCCCCCCTGGCAGACACTAGCTCAGCACCATGCTGAGCAAGTTAATGTTCCCGGGCATTGCTACCCTCCCACTTCTTGCCCAACGACTTTTCTTCCAGGTGAACTGAATGGATTGGCTCTTAATGTGCAATTTCCCAGAAATCTCACACCACTGCGGGTCCCTATCGTGTCACACTGTAGTGACGGTAGTAACTAGCTTGAAACATAAGTTTTATGGATCCCGAGCCTAATGATGAGCTAGGCTATACAATCCTTTGGAACTTACCGGAGACTTGGCTGTAACAAAAACAGAGCAGAAGTTAAGAATATCTTAATATCCAAAAGCTCAGAGGATTTCTTCTAAAGCTGTGTTGTTTACCGCTTAATACCACTGGTGATTCAAAATCAATGTAATATAAGCATTCACTAGAAACATACCAAATGCCCAACGGGACATGAGTCAGGTCTGTGACACCTTCACTAATAAGGGATGACAGTAAACCAGCAATACAGCCGGCTTCAGGATTTTGAGAGACTCTAGCCCTGAATGTGTATGGCATTCCCTGCTTGGAGAGCATGCTGCCTTATTAGCGTGGGAGAACCAAAGGACAATAAAGATCATTCCAAGGCATTCTTCCAGATGAGTAACCTAGAGTAACACTGCTCAACTGAGAATTAAAATGGAGAGTTTGCAAGGTCTTCTAACGATGTTTCACCCAGGATTCTAATCACTGGTATCTGCTGACAAGATTAGCCTTAGGAATAGGGAAAAGTAGTCATCCTCCATGTGGGGTCCAAAGTGTCTACTCATTTGATTGTTACTTTCTCTGTCCTTCCTCCTCTCTTTAAATTAGCACAAACACGCATTCAAAACCCAACACGTTGGGACTCAGTGGGTCTTTAAGACATCAGCCATACCCTCAGCCTAAATGCTTTTTTTGCAGAATTTCTATAGCTGGTTCCTCTCTTCAAATCTTACTTCCTCAGGGAGGCCTTCCCAGGATGCTCTCTGGAAAGAGTAGCCTCTGTCACTCTCACTCTATCTCACTTGTCTTTGTACCATGTGGCCTACTTGAAGCTGGTTGTTTATTATCTGTCTCCCCAGTTAGGAGGTAAATTTCAAGAAGGCAGGTACTTGTTCTAAATTGTTCAGCACTATCTCCAGAGACCAGACAGTGGCTGGCACACAGTGGGTGTTCGATAAGTATTAGTTGAATGAATTACTAGGTTTTATTTTTATTATGAATTAGCCCATTGGTTCCCTCACCTCTGAAAAGGAAAAGGAAAGTAGGAGTCAGGAGAAGAAAAATGTTAAGACCCGCTCTGCCATTAACTAGCTACATGATTCTGACAAAGTGGATGAAATTTTCTTGGCCTCAGTTTTCTCCTCTAAAATAAAATCCAGTGTTGGGGGAGAAATCTGTCTTTCCCACTCATTAGGCTTCCAAGAGGAGCGTTTTCTTCTCTAATGCTTCTGGTCTCCTGCACCACTCCTCACAGTCGTGGAGTGACATGAGTAATAGATGAGTTACGCAGAGAAAGCAGGCATGGCCGGCTCACCCCTTCCCCCTCACTGTGTTTAGGAAATGACTCGCCTTGGAAAGCACATCTTCTCATCGGCTCTGCACCATGCAGTAACCTTTGGGATTAAGTCTCTGCCCCTCTTGGGGGAGACGGAAGGTTGTAGTGGTCCAGTGTTGTCTGTGACTAAAGGCAGAGTTCTTTGAATTCTGGGCTATGTCTAGTAGTAAGCCTATTGTGCCTCATGTCTATACTGCATTCTTCAGCTCAATGCATAATTAGAAATAAAATGATATTTTTATCTTCATCTACCTTTTATTTATCTCAACTAGCCCAGAACTCTGGTGGGGAAAAGAAAGGTATTAGATATTGACCCACTTACAAAACAAAATAAAAGGATATAGCTAAAGTCTCTTCCACGGTGCTGACTATGGATAAATGTGTACATTTTTCTATGACATATGTAGATTAATAAAGTATGGATATGTGTTTCTCAATATGGACATATATATGAGTGTCCTCTTTCTTTCAAGAAGTATAAGGCATACAGTATAAAATATATACTTATAAGCATGAAGTATACATATAGAAGTATATATAGAAGTGTATATGTATATATGATATGTACATATGTATCTACATCACATACACATACTCCAGAGAGAGGGGGGAAGGTGGTATAACTTATGTGTGTATGTGTGCATTTCTCTCCCGGTGTAAATAGGGAAGAATGGATATGAAATTTGGGAGTTAGTTTTTAGAACAGTAGGAATTGACCTATAAAAGCAAAAACTGGCTAGCATGGGTGGTCATACAAAAATAACTCGGTAATCCAAATATGTTGTAAGAGATGGGTAGGTTAAAATTTCAAATGAACTCAATATTCAAACTCTACTCTTACTCTCCCCACCACCCCTAGATAGCTCCCTTAATTCAAGCCAGATGATTCTGAAGCATAATGAAGACAATAGAACAACAGGTGGGTCATCAGAAGAACTGTAATGATGGCTATGGTGGGGATAGTCCTGGAGAGGGGTTGGGGGTGGGGAAGTGACGGAGAGAAGGCAGAGAGGCTGTGTCAGTGCATCAGACAAAGACAGCCATTGTCCCTGAATTTGATGTCAGATCCATCTTGATCCACTTGCAAAAGGTCCAAAGAAATGCTCTCAAAGAGAATAAAATGAAAGGCATATTCCTTTCTGAGTTGCACATTTTTACAAACCTTAACATTTTTGCATTTTAGATACGTCCTACAATTGGTGCATCCTAATTGAATCAGTAGCATTCTTTCTTTCTCGTTGCTGTATTACATAATGGTACATCTTAGAACTGATGGAGTCTTAGGTTGGGTTCTTTCTGTTTTTTGTAATCCATTATAGGGAAATGAACCAGAAATGTGATTTCGAGTAAAGTGTGCCTTGCTCAGCAAAGGTAGATTGCAACATAAGTTCTGCATGTTCTGCATGTTCTGAGGCAGAAACAACCTCACCCCAGTGAAATCTGGGAACATGCACCAAAGGCCCATAGTCCTTCTTTTCAGGACCCATTTTAAAAAATGAGAAACCCATTAAAAGTTTGTGTATGGAGATATATTTTAGGCTTCATTTATACTAAATAAAAAGACCCCAAATATTTAAAAATATAAGGTTTGTATTATTAAAAATAAGAGCATGCACAGTGGAATATTATACAGTCATTAAAAGTGCAATTTTGAGGGACGCCTGGCTGGCTCAGTCAGTAGAGCATGTGACTCTTGATCTCGGGGTCATGAGTTCAAGCCCCATAGTGGGTGCAGAGATTACTTAAGGAAAAAAAGTGCGAATTTTAGCTGATACTTATTGATGTGGAAAATGCTAATAAGATAAAATTAAGTATAAAATAGGATACAAAACTTCATATTTAGAATTTTCTAATTTTGTAAAATATTCTACATGCGTAGAGAAAATATGTTATAAAATGCAGCGAAATGCTAACAACTCTTGCCTCTCTTGCTGGTGAATATTCAGTCTATTTTACTTCTATATATCTTTCATTTTCCAAAACCTTTCCAATGAGCGTGGATTACATTTATGGCTAGAAGCAACTCTTCTCCCTTCTAAAAGCAGTTTGTTTTGTCCCCAAGTTGCTTTTTCTCCTAATAAGTCAAAATGGACCTGCATTTGGCCACAAACTAGATACTCCTGAAAGTTATAGCCAGTCTCTCAGAACAGGGAACCAGGAGCCGTAAAAAAATACCCTTTATGCTAGATAACAAATCATGTTGGTCAAAGCAGGTTTCTCCGGTTTCCTGGGCATCCAAATCCAGAAATAAATTGCTGACTACTCACTTTCTGAGGAGACCCCATTCCTTACCCAGATATGGCCTCTCGATTTCTCATAAAGGAAGATAATCACCAGTACCAGAACTGGGGCTTACAAAACGCTCATTTATTACCTCTCTATTTGCCCTGGGCCCAGAGGAAACTTCATGGTCTCTACCCTTTGAATAGCAGGTAGGGAGAAGAGGGCAGAGTGCAAAGAACGGGAAATGTGGAGTGTGCTACAGAATTTCACCCAAGGGGGATTAATAAAGTTTCATACAGACATCCCAGAAGGCAAAAGTTCTTGTCTGTGGAGAGGAAGATGAAGAGATTCTGAGTCAAAACAAACAAACAAAAAACAGGTGAGACATTGGAAAAGACTTGATGCAAAACAAGTAGGTAATATAGCATTCCCTGAATTCACCTATGGAACTTAAGTATGTAGAAAATATGAGAACTTTTCTCAGTACAGATGTGAGGAGCCAAACGAGAAGCCAAAGCGAAGTCATCATGGTGAGAAGGTCCACCACCAACCTGCTTTAATTCATAGGTCATGCTTCTGACAAGGTGCTTTAGAAAATTAAGCAGAACATGTTGTGAATTCCTCTTTAGTTCAAAGCTTCAACCATTCTCCAACCCTGCCTCTTTCATAAATGTTTCACAAAGACAGCTTGTGTTCCTTCTCCTCTGCTGTAATTGCTAGTGACTGAGCTGGACTCAGAAAATGTAAATCAAGGTACCTAAGTGTAGGGCCCACACATCTGCATCTCTTAAAACCCCTGAGGTATTCCAATGTGCTGCCACTGTAACAGAACGCTCACCTAGATTATCCATGACTAGGAAATAAGCAGGAGGAAGAATGAAACACTTGACACAGACAAAGGTAAACATAATCTTACTGTTCACATACGAGTTTAGTTTTTTATGAAAAAAAAATTAAAATTTTAGGGCCAAATTATATGCTACTTTTATACACTCCTTTCCATTTATTTTTTTTAAGTTTATGTATTTATTTTGAAAGACAGAGAGAGAAAGGGGAAGAGGCAGACAGAGAAGGAGAGAATCCCAAGCAGGCTCTGCACTGCCAGCCCAGAGCCCTACACAGGGCTCAATCTCACCAACTGTGAGACGATAACCTGATCTGAAATCAAGAGTCGGTGGCTTAACCCACTGAGCCACCCAGGTGCCCCACATCTTTCCATTTAAAGCTCAACATAATATTGTGAAGAAAGCAGAGTAGCCTTCTTTCCTTCCTTCCTTTTTCTTTCTTTTCTTTTCTTTCTCTCTTCCTTCCTTCCTTCCTTCCTTCCTTCCTTCCTTCCTTTTTCTTTCTTTCTTTCCTTCCTTCCTCCTTCTTCCTTTCTTTTTTTTCCTTCCTTCCTTCCTTCCTTCCTTCCTTCCTTCCTTCCTCCTTCTCCTTCCTTCCTTCCTTCCTTTTTCTTTCTTTCTTTCTTTCTTTCTTTCTTTCTTTCTTTCTTTCTTTCTTTCTTTCAGAGGCTCAGAGCTGCTTAATGACTTGCCCAAGGTTTTGTGGCTGGAAAGCACAAAATGTTCCTAGGCTCTGATGCCCACCTTTTTCACTCATGTGTGAACCATGGAAAATACTCTTTTCGTGGCCCCATTCACCAGCCAGTGAAGCCAAGTTCCTCCTTAATTATTGGCCCTCTTTCCATGACTCTGTCAGTAACCCAGCCAATGGTCAACAGGTTTTTTTTAGCATTTACTATCAAGTTTCAATACAAACGAGCAATGATATGTTGAAAAAGTGAGAATCAATGCCACTGATTAAGAAAATGTCCTCAAATTTGCCTTCCAGACACTCAGCTTTAAAAGATGAAGGGAAAAAAAATCTGTATCTGACTTGATTGTCTATGAAGAAAATTCCTGTAAGTGTGAACACTCCTTTGAAACTGTCAACATAATAATAATGTTAATATTGACTATACTTTTATTCTGTTAAGCATATAAATTCCCTTAATCCTCATAGCAATTCTCCATGAGATAAATACTCTTCATAAACCCATTTACAGGTAAGGAAGTAATGGCATAAAAGAGGTTAGGTAACTTACTCTAAATCATATTAATTACTAATATTTGTCACAGACCTGAGGAGCGAGCTAAAAAGCTGTGCTACCCTCCATCGCTTTCCCAAAATTATCTTACTAACAGTGCTTATCAAACCTTTCTAAACTCCCAGCAAAAGGAAGAGTCCAGTTCCTATCAGAATTCAAGTGTGTGATTTTTTTTTTTATTTTTCATAACTTTGAAAATTGCTGAAAGTCATGCCCCTCCTTGTTTGCTAGTTGTGCTGTTCAAGAGCCTTCTCCGATCTCACTCGAGACTTCAATGATACTCACATCCTTGAAGGCCCTGTTCCTGTACTGTGGTTCCATTTCCCGACTACCGGTTCTCACGTTGCACTGTAATTATTGGTGCATTTTCCCCCAACTACTCCGTAAATTTCTTCAGGGAGGGATCGTGCGTTTTCATTTTATTCACTCTAATGCCTCTCTTTGTGCCCTACTCAGATCGGGAAGATGCAAATTTCACTAGCTATAGAACCTAGATAACCATGTGCTACGTTTAGGGTTTTTAAATTAATTCTATAATCCAATTTCATTAATGAGAAGGCAGTCTGATGTAGTAAAAAATGCTTATATAGTCTTTAAATAAATTTGGGTTGGAGAACTTGATAACTAACCAGGAGCAACTGACAAGAAAACAATTATTTTATACAAAATCATGGGCTCTTCAATTAGTCAACTTCTTAAGTATTTCCTTCCAATGTAATTCTAGTTTAGCTTTTTATTCCTCAGCTTGCGCTTCAAAAAAAAAATGGGGGGGGGGCGCCTGGGTGGCGCAGTCGGTTAAGCGTCCGACTTCAGCCAGGTCACGATCTCGCGGTCCGTGAGTTCGAGCCCCGCGTCAGGCTCTGGGCTGATGGCTCGGAGCCTGGAGCCTGTTTCCGATTCTGTGTCTCCCTCTCTCTCTGCCCCTCCCCTGTTCATGCTCTGTCTCTCTCTGTCCCAAAAATAAATAAACATTGGAAAAAAAATTAAAAAAAAAATGGGAATGTATAAAATTTCTATTTTTTTTCTTTCTTTTTAAAATGTTTATTCCAGGTAACATACAATGTTATATTAGTTTCAGGTGTACAATATAGTGATTCAACTCCATACATTATTCAGTACTTATCATGATAAATGCACTCAATCCCCTTCACCTATTTCACCCAACTCCCAACCCACTTCCCCTCTGGTAGCTATTCTATAGTTAAGTCGGTTTCTTGGTTTGTCTCTTTTTCCCTTTGTTCACTTGTTTCTTTCCATAAATTCCACGTATGAGTGAAATCATATGGTATTTGTCTTTCTCTGATTTATTTCACTTAGTGTCATACCCTCCAGATCCATCCATGTTGTTGCAAATGGCAAGATCTGAATCTTTTTATGACTGAGTAATACTCTATTGTATGTAGGTACCACATCTTCTTTATTCATTCATCTGTTGGTGGACATTTAAGCTGCTTCCATAATTGGACTATTTTAAATAGTGCTGCAGTAAACAGGGGTGTGTGTATCTTTTCAAATTAGTGTTTTTTTATTTGGGGGTAATACCCAGTGGTGGAGTTACTAGATCATATGGCAGGTCAGTTGCTTTTTGAATTAAGAACGAAGGACATACCTTTATAGTCAATAACCCAAATAAAAGAATATGCATCATGGAGAGGAAGGAGGAGAGAAGAAAAAAAGGAGGGCAAAAGGAATTGAGGAACTAGAAAATAAGAAAAGAAAAAACAATGGGGCTGGATTATGGAGAAGTCAGCACTAGAGTGAAGGAGAGAGCAAAAAGAAAAAGTTCAACATTTCCTGTGTTTTCCAGTTTTCTGAGGTTTTCAGTCCCCAAGCACAGGAGTCTGAAACTCACTTGTAACTATCTGCAGATGACTCCTCTCCCTATCTGGCACTCTTTCTCTCTCTGTCTCTGTCTCTCTCTGTCTATGTCAACCAGGACACCTCTTTAGTAGAGCACTTTCTTATGCAACAGAAGCCCGAGTTTTACTGTAAGAACTTTTTAAAAGATCGCTGTGTAACTCTGTTTTCTTATAAGAAAGAAAATGTAACCACAAGCCCTTTTTAGAAAATGTTTTCAGCCAAAGACTAGTTCTGGTGTCTTAGATAGACGTCTACACCTCTGAACTAAATGAAGGGAACAAGAATGTGAATGTCTGTGTATGTTACAGTGAGTTTGGTTGGATAGCCAAGGCCAGCTATATAATTTGTGGGGCCATGGACAAAATGAAAATGCAGGGCCCCTTGTTCAAAATTAGTAAAAATTTCAAGTTGGTGACAGTGGAGCACTCAAGCATGGGATCTTTCTGAGGATGATGTCCTGTGCAGCTGCACAGGTGACATGCCCATGGAGCCGATCTGCAGAGAGCTTTGTCTGGTGGCGGCAGCTGGCAGTCACAGCAGGAAAAATGCACAGGTAGCCAGAACATTGTTCTGGTAATGAATGACTATCTCAAAGTGTAGACAAGTCATAAGCTGCTGGTGGTGACTGAGTTTGAATGTTATTAGAAATAGAAGAGTGTAGCCATGCCAGAGGAAGAAAAGCAAGACAGATTAACAATGTGACTTTACATTTTCCAGCCAGCTTTCATCCAGGAGACCTACCTGGAAACCACAGAGTGTCAATTCTTACTTAGTAGTATCTCTTTCTTCAAATAAAAACTGATACTAGCCGTAGAACTTCCCTAAATAGTAGGTATGCTGCATGAATGTTGGTATGAAAGAGCCTTAGAGCTTTGAAAGCCAAATAAAATACTATGGATATCAAAAGATGTCTTTGACTTTTAATTAAGCATGATTCTTTCTAGTTTAGCCTGTTAATTGATTGAGCAAAGGAAGCAATATGCCTTATAATGTCTGCCTAATCTCCCTTAGAGGGACATTGTGAGGATCACTTACAATAAGACATGCACTGAGACCTTATAAACTATAACCACTACTACAAGTAGAGGCAGTGTTGTTCAGCAGAGAAAGTTCTGGAGCCAGAATGCAAAGACTTGCACATACCAACAACTCCGTAACTTACCACCGATGACCTTGAAGCAACTCTGAGCCCCTCTGAGCCTCAGTTTCCTCTCCTGTAAGACAGAAATAGCAACTTTCTATTTAACTCAAAGTAGCATAATGTGCAAACATTATCCTGTGCCGTGTTTTTATTAAACTCTAAAGTGTTGCACAAATTTAAGCCATTTTTATAACTTGGCATTGTCAAGGTCACCTCTGATGCCAAAGAATTAAAGCCCAGAGCCATAAAACTCCAATCTCTCAGAGATTAACAACAGAAGATGAAATTGTATTTCAACCCTATGTAAGAAAGATCTATGCCCATGATTACAGAGGTAAATGGCAACATAAATAAAGCATTTCCTTGAGTGTTTTTGTTTATCCCCCTGTGTTTGATCCTTATGGTCATCTACACTTTATCAGCAGTAGTACACACAGAAGGCAAAGTAAACTGTATGTGGGAAAGGTGGCCAACCAGTATTTTTCTCATGGTGCCTCACATAGGCTAGACCTTGTCAAGCAGAATAAGCAAATGTTTTCTGCTTCCTGCCAAATACACTGGGCTTCAATCCCCAGAAATGTTTTTATACACAGTATTTACCCTCAAGGAAATTTTAAGTCCTCTGTCCAGCTTCCCACATTTCCACCCTCCCGCTTCACTACATCACTCATCAACCCTCCCTTGGTGCCCACCCTCAGCCACAGCAAGAAGCAACAATGAAATAAGCTAGAAACAAAATGGGCCACTGTAAAGGGCTGGAGTTTAATGGGAAAAGCAAAGAAACTGCAAATCAATAGGAGTAATGTGATAAGATGCGTACGGAACTGATTCCTGTTTTCCAGGCAGGGCACACAATAGAGGTAGGTTGGGGTTATCTTTTACAGAACCAAACTAAAATGGAGTCATGTATGTCAGGGGAACAATGGAGATGGTCAACACAGGAGCATAAAGGAAACCTAACCTAACCTTGCAGGAATTTATAACTCTTCTCAGATATCAGCAGAGAACACTAGTCAAACCCTAAGTGCCAAATCTATTCATGCCATCTCTGGACTTCCTTGTTCCCCTGTTTAGCTGCCCCGAACCAAACAAGAAAGAAGCCCACTGGGAAACCAATCAGCTGAAAAGCCAAATAACTTCTGCATTTATTCCCCACCCCCCAAAAATCCCTTAGTCTGGAAACAACCCAGCTCATTATTCCTATAGCTCTGAGTTTCCTGGCTTGCAGGTTGAAGCCTTGCACTAAACACATCTTTCTGCTTTGTTTTATTCAGTATGCAAAGTTTGGTTTTCGACACTTTATCTCGGCTTCCAGCTTTACATTTTTTTTTTTAATGTTTATTTATTTTTGAGAGAGAGAGACGGACAGAGTGCAAGTGGAAGAGGGCAGAGAGAGAGGGAGACACAGAATCCAAAGTAGACTCCAGACTCTGAGCTGTCAGCACAGAGCCCAATGCGGGGTTCGAACCCACAAACCATGAGATCGTGACCTGAGCCAAAGTCGGATGCTTAACCAACTGAGCCACCCAGGCACCCCTGCTTTCAGCTTTAGATAAGAGAGCAGAAAATTATTAACAGCCACCCAATTCCTGGGGTAAGTCACCAAGCCAGAATTTGGTGACAGACCTTTGCTATAAATTCGTGTTTACATTTTTTTCCCAAAGTGGCATCTGCAAGTGTGTATTCCTTAACAACATGGTTGACTTTGTAGATTTGAACCTTTGCTATCACCTTTTGGAGAAGTAAGACCAAGGGTCCCTAACAGGATGCTGGTACCAGCCGAAAAGATCACGTCAAGTGTAAGTTCTAGAGGCCTTTTAAGTAACAAAATGATATCTACTAGCAGAATTCTTCAGAATTCCAGGTGCACTGGCTGTGCTGGTCTCATCCTAGAGAAGGTGGAGTTGAAGTTCCATAGTCACTGAAGTTGGAGCTCTGAACTCCCTTTAAAAGTGAACAGTCTGTCATTTGACAGCTACCAGAAAAAAAAGTGCACTTCTATACTTGAAAATCTACAATCAGAAGGAAAGACCTGGCTTGGCAGCAGTCGAATCTCTGCTTAGTACTACTTCCTCTGCAAAGTCCGTCACTGTTAACCTCTCCCTCCTGTACCTTATCCACAGGCCTATCGCTGTGTGTTCACCTCATATGATGTTTACAGGTGAGTGGATCTCTGTTACAGATTCTTCAAGGGTGAGGACTGGGTCTTGTTCATTATTGTCTCTCTAGTGCCATGCCTGATGCACAGTATGTCTAAAAAATTTTCACCGAAAGAAAGCTGGGGTAGCTAGCAAACCCCATCAAAGGAAGTATAGATACCAAATTCTAGGTCATGTGCTATCTCTATGTCAGTTCTGGAACCTTGGAGAATTGTGTTCCGTCTCTGATACCATATTCTATAGCATTGGGAAACTAGAGTTTGTTCAGAGTTGGCAGTCCAGATGGGCGGTGGGGAGGGAAAATGTCTGGCAGAATCTGGAAACCATGTCAAATGAGGAACAAATGAAAGAACCGGGAATGATTAACTTGGCTAAAAGGAGGCGAAGGAAAGATGTGGTTACTCTCCTCAGATATTTGCAAAGCTGTCAAGTGGAGAAGGTAGGTCGATTTGTTCCGTGTTACCCTAGAAGGCAAATGAAGGTTAGTGATTATGAAGTACAGAGAGGCCGATTTTTTTAGCTCACCGAAAGCAAGAACATCCAAACAAACAAAACAAAACAAAACAACACTCGCTAACAATGGCAGAAAAAGAGTAAACAAACTGTCTTTGAAGTGACAAGAAGAAAATGGCGTATCAGCCTGCAAGGATCCCTTCCAACATAGGGTTTCTAACTCTCTACAGAGTAAGTGCAGGTACCCCAGGAATCACAGGCACAGAACCCTGCTAGGGAATAAGTGATGTCACCTTCTTTGCTCGGCACCGGCTATAATAGGTAGGAGAGCACAGGAGACAGCGTGTAGCTCCCGAAGATGGAGGCAGAAGGGAGAGAGGCGTATGTCTCCAAAGGCAAGGGAAGTCTGATGGTTCTGAAGACAAATTCTCATGGTACTGCTTTGACTACTGCTTCTCCTGAGTCATCAGAAGCAGCTATCTGGAGTGAGAGCAATTTAAAACAAAACAAAAATATTTGGAATTTGGCGGAAAGGCGCATCTTTTTGAAAGTTAATACTCAAAAGAGCTGCAATCACGCATCTGTTTTCTTGTTTGGTTTACAATTGAGGGAATGGGAACAGAGGACTCCATGAAATTGAATGACACTTCACATTGATAAGCATTTCTGAAACAATATGGTAGCAATTTGAAGAACACATTATGCTCTCAAGCTGCATAAAGGAAGAGCAAAGAATATACTCTTTAATGCTTAATTTTAATAATGATCTTACTTGTTACAGATGCCGCATTTCACGATGAAAGCCTGTGTTTCAGTCCAGTAATATGATAAGGCACAGCTTGTAAAAATGAGAATTGAGTTTAACTATGTTCTTGTGTTCTATTTTCCATTTATCATGTGAATCGCTTCCAAATAAGATTGTCTTACTTCATTAATTTGCATAATTACTGAAATACAGCATGGGATCCCAAATAACAAACTCCTGATAATATCATTTCCGATTTACTATGACAGTATTTTGAAAATGACAAAAATTGATACACAATTACATTAGGAGTAAAAGTATATAAGCTAATTATGTTGCTTTTGAGTCTTCAAAATATATAAAGAGGTTATTTGGGACAGAACAATACATTTCTGTGCTCAGATGCTGAACAGCTTGAAAACCAAAACACAACTGGCAAGTGCTGTACCGTTTTAGGGTAACAATAAGTCTGCTTTTGACAGAGTAGAAGCCAGGCGGAGTTTTGTTTTTGTTTTTGTTTAATGAAATCAAGACCATTGACGAAGGATGAGAAAAGTCCTCAATGAAGACTTAAAAATACCTGTTCAGATGTATTTTGATTTTGGCAATAGCACCCTATCAAATCAGCCTGACAGCCTCTGGTCCCAGTAAGAAAATTCTGACGCCTTGTCTGAGTTCAGACTTTCAGCAAGTGCAAACATTTCACTCAACTCCACCTTCAGCGCTACGGGCGAGATAGAAAATGTGGATACGGATAAAAAGCCGCAAGCTATTAGTTAGCTCTATCAGACATTGTTCAGAGAGCCAAGTAGTAAACGCTCCTCTCTGGAATGGAGGCTGCTGAAAGACAACAAGGCTCATTGACAAAATAAATCCCTTGGCCTGTCTTGGGCGAGCTGATAAACAGGGGCCCCGACTGATTAAGTGTCGTTCCGAACATCACAGAAACGACTGCAGAACAATAGCAGAGACAAAAACAACACCTCTTCCTCCTGCCTCCCGCCTCCCCTTATTAATCATTTTAAACCGAAAGCTTGCAAACGGCAGTCCCCAGTCCCGCCTAAGATACTGCCCGTTTCCCTAAGACGACATTCTGGAAGCTGCAGAGCAATGTGTTACCATTCCGCCGCCCTTTCCTTTCAGTCATGACCGGAGTAAATCTGTGACTTTTGTGAGACAGGAACATGATGGCTGAGGGATGGAACATAAAATACAAGTGTTTGTATTTTATGTAGAATCTAGGTAGCATCTTACTTTTTCTAATGACTCACCAAGGGACGTTGACTGCCTGAAGAAGAGAGATCTCACTGTTGTGCTGTGGCAATCTGACTAGGTAATCACCCAGATGCTGTGACGGCCCGGGTTGCTCTGCGGTTCCTCTGCCTGGTCACCTGGCTGAGGAGGAGGGCATGCCTTCCCGAACCCTTCATCTTCACGGAGCTCCAGCAGCTTTTAAGCCTGGGCCAGATGCCTCCGGCCTGTGGCATGAAGGAGCAGGCTCGCCGGGTTCTGTGTACCTCTAGGCCACACTCCACATTTTAGTTCATATTAAAAAATAAATCTGGAGCCGTTTAACATTCCCAAGCTGGTTGTGTGTATGCGTGTGCGCACATGTGTGTGTGTTTATGTGTGTGCGCGCAACATGCAACACTTGAAAGCAGGGTTTCAGCTGGCCCAGAACCTGCCATTTCCATCCAGCTGTTGGCCTGGTGCCTCACAGCACACTTACAGCCCATATTAATAGCTCTTGTAAAATATGCCCTGTTATTTTACCCAGGCGACAAGATTCTCAACAGCTGGAGGGAACATCTCTTGACCCAACAACAGACAAATAAGATTCTTCATGTGGTTGAGGCCAGGGTGTGTGAAACAACACAACGCTGAGATCTCACCGCATCCACGGGGGTTTCCGGCCTCTGCTTCAGAGCTCCGGTGAGGGCAGCACGTGATCTCCCAGGATAGTCTGTTCCACTTCTGGACAATGGCTCCGACTGTTAGAAAGTTCTTTCCCGTTGGAATGCATCTTGCGGTAACCTCTACCTAGGGACACTGGGACTTAAGGCTCGTGTACAGAACGTTACATTCATCTGATTGAATTTTGTTTTTATTATTGCAACCACAAAGAGTTGTAGATCCTACTTACCATCTTTACCATCCCTCCCAACTTTGATTCAGCCACCGATATAACTCTGTCTCCAATATCACGATATATATCACTAACAAAAGTAGGTGAAGAGAAAAGAGAAAAAGATCAGTGCTTGTTACTTTAAGTGTATCTTCGGGTAAACACTGATCTGTTAATCACCAGCTTTAGGGTAAAGTGTTCCATAGGTCATGAAGGCAGCTATTACTGTACCTATGCAGATGCTGCTCAGGTGTGGCTGTCCCATGAAACTTGAACTCACTTCAGGGCTAAAATTAGCTACCTTTGTATGTTGAGTGTCTAATACAGTGCCTGGCTCAAAGAATATCTTTCATAAATGACTGGGAACCAACAAATATTTTCTTGGGGACCCTTTGCTGATTTCCAGTGATTACTGTTTCTTTATTTATTGGGGCATAAAATCCACTGCCTTAACCACCCATTTTCTACCATATTTACCTCCATTTGCTTGTTCTTATTATACATGGTGTTTTAGCATTGTGTTGATTTTCTGAAGATACCAAGATGTAATTTATCAAGAACAGCTAGTTCTGCTCACTTTAAAAAACACTTTGGAAGCCTATTTTGTGTTAGGCTCTGTACAGACACTAAGGATTTAAAAACAAATGTGACATAGTTCCTGTCTCCGAGAAAGATATAGTCCAGGGAGGGGAAATAGCAGGGTTCAAAACAATGTATATGGGACATCATGGAGAGGCCAATGGAAGCCCAAGGGAGGGGCACTTAACCTGGTCCATGGTGACACCCAAATACTATTGGAGGAGATAATACCTGGGCCTAAGCTTGAGGAGGCAATAGAAATTAATTACACAAAAGTGCAAAAGGAGTGTATTTTGAGGGGAAAAACAGAATAAGCAAAAAGCACAGAGGTGTGAAACTATATAAGATACACAGAGGCTAGAGTATTCTAGAGTGAAACTCAGTTTGAAGCACAAGAACTTCACAAGATGATGCTGGAGAGTCAGAGCCTTGGTCACAGAAGGCCTTGCTGGCCAGGGTAAACAGTGTGGGTTTTCAGAGATCAACAGGGAGATGTTAGAAGCAGAACCATGTGTGTTTTATGATGAGGAATTTATTATGGAAATTAGGCCAAAAGACAATTATAGGAGTTGCTGGGAAGTGGGCGTCCAGTAGGAAGTGGGAGGCTCAGAAAGGAGTCAACCACCAAGCACATTCAGCCGCCAAAGTGGGATCGCAAGGCTTGTGGGATTACCTAAGGAAGCTGGGCTTCTCTTCAGCGAGCCACACACCAAATGAATGGTGGTGGTCCTGAGGCTGCTGTTAGTCAAAGGGCCACTACTTGGGAAGAAAAGCTGGAGGTGGGAGGTAAGAGAGCAAGTACTGCCTGGAACCTTTAATTCTGTCACCGCATCTAGTCATGAAGGCCTTCAGAGAGTAACGTTCATTGTTTCACTTCTGCCTTCTGAGTTCACAGTCTTACACAAATTCTTCTTTTTTTTTTAAAGCTTATTCATTTATTTTGAGAGAGAGAGAGAGAGCAGGGGAGGGGCAGAGAGAGAGGGAGAGAGAGATCTGTATAGATCATGCGGGGCTTCACCTCACGAACCATGAGACCATGACATGAGTCAAAGTCAAGGGTCAGATGCTTAACCAACTGAGACACGCAGGCTCTCCACAAATTCCTCTTTTGCCCACTATAACTTGTTACATACAGAAAAGGAAATCTAGAAGACATAGTTTAATTGAACAGTATAAACTACCACAGTTAAGAAAAGGGAACAGAAACAACACATGGCCAAGAACATTCCGAAAGAAGGAAAGACACTGCTGGTGCAACACTACTCGTCACCACTGGCCATTCACTCCCACACAACACAATTTTTGACACCAAAAGTGCCATGAAAAACCCCTGAGGACCCTCGCATCTTTGTACCACTTGCTCAAGATTCAAAGTGGTAGAGTATCTGATGGGTCAAGCTGTGGTCAAACACCTATGCTAGCTGCCAGAGATGAGGAAAAGAAATATCTGCCCCACTTTGGCATCCATAGATTGAGACAGGGAGGGCCCTTTGTTCCATCTCTTTGGGGATTTTCTCTTAAAGTAGTAAAGTTGTTTGGATGCTGCAGAAAAACAACAACAAGACAAATAACCACACCCCACAGTCAGATTAACTGTTAGGAGAAAAACATTCCCATAGGTGCAATGAGAATGGATTTTGGCTAAGTGCTCTCTCTCAATTAGTGTTAGAGTAGGTTGCAGTAATATATCTAATTGTCTATATCTATAACTAATATATATATCAACATTTCAACAGCATAGAACAACATAGCCAACAAGAAGATGATTTCTTCTTCATTTAATAGTCCAGGGTGAGAGTTTGGGATAGCAGTGAAGCTCGGGGACCCAAGCTCTGTCTTCGACACATAGCTTGTAAGGTCATGATGGATATTGAAGTCCCAGGAAGCCAAAAGAGGGAGAATAAAGGAGTAGTCATGCGTAGAGATTTTATAAACCGGTCAAAATGATGGCACGTCACTTCTGCTCACATTTCATTGGAGAGATCTTGATTGCATGGCCTCACTTACCAACAAAGGAATCTGGGAAAATGGCCTGGCTGTGTGCCCAAAAGAGGGGAGAATAGATATTAATGGTCAGTTATTGGTTTTTGCCATAAATTCTGCCCAAGCCACTCAGGATTCAAATCCAGCTGAGTAGGTTCATCTAGTCATAGTTTACCAAATTTTACTATAATAAAACAGATAATAAACATTATAGGTTTTAAGGCCATTTGTTCTCTGTAGCAATGACTCAATTCTTCCCATGTAATACAAAAGCAGCCATAGAAGATTAAAAAAAAAAAGTGTGGGGGTGGCTGTGTTATAATAAAACTTTATTTACAAAAATAGGCAGCAGGAAGTTTGTGGCCTACAGGCCATAGTTTGTTGACCCCTGATATAATCAATTCTACTGTAAGCATTGTTCTCCTTGAGAGAGATAGATGCAAAACTAAAGCTGATGAGTTTTTCATTTGCTTTGTCAACCAGCAACATTTTGTCTCTGTCCCAGTCTCTTCCCCCTGTCCCCTACTTCACCTTCTGCATTTACTCATTTCTCATCAAAGTTCTTTTTGGTCTCCATCTGGGTTAGTTCACCATTCCTTTTTGTCACTACCACTTATTCTCCATGGACCATGGTCCTGTTCATTTGAATGGTGAAATAGGCCTTTATACATAACAACTCGTTCATATTTGCCTTTCTTTTGCCTCTTTAACTAAGCAAGATATCACTTGCCTCCTTCCCTTCAGTTGCAAAGATTTATCCACGGTCCTCTTCTGGTCATGGCCCATAACACCTTCCATGTGGCCTTTGTTGCCTACCATAGTCATTTCCATGGCTCTAATCTATGAACAAGAAGCCATGTATTTGGTACAAAGGTTGCAATGAGCTTAGTTGGGAGGCAGTTCTCCATGGTTCTCTCCCTTTTCTTTGTATCTCAGGAACAGAGGTATTGATGACCTTTCGTTTAGACTATTTTTTCAAGGATGATGTTATACTGACAATGTCTCCCTTGACTGCAAAGGTTGGGTAGGTTTGTTCCCAATGTATCAACGTAGCCTATTATAAAGCATTTGGATTTCTTAAGTTCAATGTTCTGTAACACAACACACTCATTGTTCTATAGGAAACAGAGCTTGGGAACCCGTACAATGCTAATACTACTGCTTTTGCTGTAAGCGATCAACTACTCTTTGTCTCTGACTCAGGGATCTCATGTCTTCTGCTGGCATCGATGAAACTGTGGCAGGCCAACTTGGTAGCTGGTAAATAGGGTGGAATCTCAGCTCCTTCACTATTCTTGACAGACTACATGTTTCTAAGAATGGAGAAATATGGTAAATAAACTGGACTCGAAATTAATGTATGGTAGAGCAGAGCAGAGCTATGCCAGGTTACCTTTAAAAAGGTGGCCAAGGGCGTCTGGGCCCAACTTTGGTTCAGGTCATGATCTCGTGGTCTGTGAGTTTGAGCCCTGCATCGGGTTCTGTGCTGACATCTCAGAGCCTGGAGCCTGCTTCGGATTCTGTGTGTCCCCCTCTCTCTGCCCCTCCCCTCTTCACATTCTGTGTCTCTCTGTCTCTCAAAAAAAATTAAATAAACATTAAAAATAAATAAAAATAAAAAAGGAGGCTAATTTCAAGCCATGACTCCACCCCTTTCTAAACTTCCATGAATGTAAAGTGGTAAGGGTAATATTAGATAACTTTGAATTTTCTCTGTTTAAAGAAATATGTAAATCATTTCCAAATGTCAGTTCTATAACTATTATTAGTGATAATTTACTCACAATATACCTTTCAACCATGTCACAGTTCTAAGGCCAAGAAGAATTGACATAGAATATATTTGGTCTAGTATGGGCAGCTTTGAACAGGCACTGCATCAATAGAGAGAGAATTCTATATGCTGTAAAAGCAATAGGATGTAGAAAAGATGAGGCAAATTGCCCCCTGCCATTCTGCTTTACTGTCAATAAATATTGAGCTCTATCTGTGTGAAAAACCACTGTGTTTGGCACCAGGATAGGAGGTAGGGATAGAGAAGACCTTATTAAGGAATTCGTGATTAGAGAACCAAAAATCACATCATTTTAAGAAGTGGAATAACCCAAAGTCATATTGGTTTGACATGAATGAAGTGTTTGCAGGAGGCCCTGGGGGAATGTGGGGAGAGATTTTGATATGACATAAAGGTATGTGAGAGCTACCTGGGGTTAAAGGGCAAAGGTTCTAGAGGAGCCGAGTTTTGGAGCAGTATTCTGGAATGTTGGAAAGACGTACATCTTAAAAGGAAAGTAGATGGCATTTGGGGCAGTATCATTCCTCATCAGTAGCACAAAGGCAAAAATGAGAGTCAAGCAGTAGCATAGTCAGGGAGAACCATGACTAACTGGAACATAAGGTGACCTGCGCCCAAGTCTTGTTCTGTTAGTAACTAGCCATCTGAGTCAGCCACTCTTAGCCTGTCTTTATCTGAAAATAAGGGAGTGAGTAAATTAGATGGTCTTTCTAAAGAAACTCTTTAATTCTATAATTGGCTTTGGGGGAAGAAAGAAGCATGTTAACGTGACAGACCTGAGTGTTAATGTTGAGTTGTAATGAAAATTAGATTTGAAAGATGGGCTGAGCAATTGGCAGTCAGTGAAGATGCTTGTATCGGATGTCAGGATCAATAGGGAGTCACTGCTGGTCCTTGAACAAAAATGACAAGATTAAAATATCGGTGGAATGCAATCAAAGAATATTGCCCAAGAGGGCTTTCAAAATAACTAGGGTCAATCCTAGACTGTTTTTTCAAGCGTCTTATAAAAGTTACATTTCCATCTACCCAAATAAGGTAGTGGTAATTACACTATCAATTAAATAGTTTATCCTGCACCTGTTGAAAAATTGGAAGTATTAGTTGCCTGCACAGTACAATAGAAGTGTTTGTGATGCAAAATTATTAAAATATGAAATAGATGAATCCTACATATTATTTAAGGTGCTTCCTAATCTAGGGTACTTAAAGCTGGTTGCTATATGTTTCTGAATGGTAACTGATTGGCATTGCTCTGATTATGGTTCGCAAGCCAGAATTTAACCCTATTTTTAAAAGTCCATGTGCCTATTGCCATATCAAGAAACAAATACATTTTCTTATTCTATTCCATTGTCTCATCTTCGACATTGCATCTTACCACAGTCAATTACCTCCATGAGGACACCAGAACATCTGTAGATGCTCTCATTTTCCTAATCAATCATGGACCAGTTTAGGAGTCTGAATGTTCATTGCAGTGTGGAGAGTCCCTTGGTAGCTTATCTCATGCCTTGAATAAAAGCAAAAAGGGGCCAGTTGACGCCCTGAATCTAACAGCATCTATTCCTAGAAAGGCTGGAACTTCTTGGAAATGCAGAGCAGGTCAGGCTGGCCTCAGTCATCTGAGGCTGTCATGCAAACCCCCCTAGCCTCTGGAAGATTCTTTGGAAGTAAAGACAATATACAGATTCCTAAAATTCTTTTGTGGAGGGGCACCTGGGTGGCTCAGTGGTTGAGCGTCCAACTTCGGCTCGGGTCATGATCTCACAGTTCATGAGTTCGAGCCCCATGTCGGGCTCTGTGCTGACAGCTCAGAGCCTAGAGCCTGCTTCAGATCCTGTATCTCCCTCTCTCTCTGCTGCTTCCCCACTCACGCTCTGTATCTCTCTCTCTCTCAAAAATAAATAAACATTAAAAAAAAATTCTATAAATAAATAAATAAGTAAATAAAATTCGTTTGCGGATACACAAACTAGAATACAGCTTTAAAGCTAGAATAAACAAACATTTACCAAGTGCTTCTAAACGACCAGTTTCTTTCATAATATTATTTATTTTTATTGAGATATAATTGACATATAACATTAATTGTAGGTCACCATCACCACACATAGTTACACATTTTTTTTCTTGTTATGAGAACATTTAAGGTCTACTCTCTTAGCAACTTTCAAATATATAATACAGTACTATTAACTATAATAGTCATGTTGAACATTATGCCCTCAGGATTTATTAATTTTGTAACTGGAAAGTTTGTGCTTTTGACCACCTTCACACATTTTGCCCACCTCCAACCCTTGCCTCTGTCAAGCACCAATCTATTCTCTGTATCTGAGCTGTGTTTTTTGTTTTGTTTTAGGGAGGGATGTGTTTTTCTTCTTTTGTTTTTGTTTTTATTTAGATTCAACACATAAGTGAGACCATACAGTATTTGTCTTTCTCTGTCTGACTGATTTCACTTAGCATGATGCCCTCAAGGTCCATCCATGTTGTTGCAATTAGCAAGATTTTCTCTTTTTTTTTTTTTTTTTTTTTTGGTTAAATAATATTCCCTGTGATATATATTATCTCTCTCTCTCTCTCTTGTTTTAAATATTTCTTTTAGAGAGAGAGAGAGCATGAGCAGGGTAGGGGCAGAGAAAGAGGGAGAGACAGAAAGAATCTCAAGCAGGTTCCCTGCTGCCAGCACAGAGCCCAATGAGGGGCTTGAACTCATGAACCATGAGATCATGACCTGAGCTGAAACTGAGTCAGGAACTTAACTGACTGAGCCACCCAGGAGCCCCATATTACATTTCTTTATCCATTCATCTGAAGACAGACACTTAGGCTGCTTCCATATTCACAGTAGTATCTTAACTCTCACATCAAACCTCATTTCCAGGATGCCTGGGTGGCTCCGTTGGTTGAGCGCCTGACTCTTGATTTCGGCTCATGTCATGATCCCAGTGTCATGGGATCAAGCCCTGAGTCTGGCTTCGTGTTGAGCATGGAGTCTGCTTAAGATTCTGTCTCTCCCTCTGCCTCTGCCCCTCTCCCTCACCCTTGTACTCTCTCTCTCTCTCAAAAATAAAAAACAAAAACAAAAAACAAATAAAAAAATAAAAACAAATAAAACAAAAAAACCTCATTTCCTGCAGATGATGAAGATCAAGATATGCATTGCAAGATGTGGGAAAACTATCTGAGCTATAGTATTAAGTCAAGGATATAGGAAGAAGAAGTAAAAGAGAAGGTTTAAAGGAGGATTTAAAGGGGTGCAGGTGGGTGAGGATTGCTCTAGTAGAAAAGATGTTTTGTAAGGCTTCTTTCAAAGAAATCTTCTCTGGCCTGTCAAAGCTTATATTCAAACTATTTACTTAAAAGAAAATGCATAGCTCTGGTTCCAGGGTGACTGTGTGTTTTCCCCCCATGAATATAGAGCCCAGATTAGTGTCATTTGTGGATTAAAAGTAGCTTCAGTGCTGCTCAGATCTGGTGGGATTTTGTGGAGAGATCGAAACTGTAGGATTTACCCCTAATTTGTGAAATCAGTATGGCTATTCAGATTTCTCTGCAGCCTGAACTGCATTGATAAATTAGAGAGGGAGGAGGAGATGGTGATATTGTCAAAGAAAGGAAGCAGAATGAGGAACAAGTTTCATCATCAATACTTTCTCTCTAGAAAGAAATTCAGATTTTTCTTCAATTCTCTGAACCTTTGATTAGCCTCCAAAATGAGCCATTTAAAAAGCCGGAGCTAATGTTAACATTCTCCTCAAGAAAACATTCCGAGTAATTCTGAATATTTTCCACCTACATGATGTATCTACTCTTTGCCAATCTAAAAATGGTATGAAATAAGAAGTGGGTGGGTTTATTGTCACTTTTTTCCTCCATGAGCTTTTCTGGTCAAGTCATACTCCTGACCTTCTGACCTCTACAGCTTTTCTTTAGAGAGCGATACGTTTTTAGAAGAATGTCCTTCTAAAATCATCCCATTGGTAAAACTTAGAATCACAACTGGAGGCAGAATGGCTTTCTGGATTGGAAAACGGGCTGGTTCCCATGGAGTGTTACGGATGAGAGCCCACATGGAAAAGTCTCAAGAGAAAATGAGAGGTGAGGAAGTGGAGACATTGAAGCCAGACCACCATTCTGAGGAGTTTTTCCATAAAGGGAACAGGAGTTAAGGGGTCAGAACCAGAAAGGGTTATAACATTAGGGGAGGTTGATCTCTGAGGATCAGAGATCTATGCCCATGAGGATCACAGAGCTACCGAGGGGCTGTGTTCATTTTAAGCTACAGCCTTTTGGTCCCACACATACTCTTCTATACTTCACTTTTTCAAATTTGGGTTTGAAACTCTGCAAACCATATATTTTTTCATTTCTGATTGCCCTTTGTTAAATTCTGCCCTTAGGGGACTCAAGAGGGAGTCTGGAGGACTGGAGGAGGAGAAAGGTCCACACCCCCTCCCCTCTCTAACTGTTCCCATCAGCACCTTCCAGCAATGCACCCTGACAGTAGCTGCTCCTGGTAGCAGCAATTATTTCCAATACCTGTGTGTTTTTCCCCCCTCTGCTCCTAAAATCAGTGTCGTTGCATCCCCTTAGGGATATCAGAACCCTGCAGATGATACCCCCTCCTCTGTGGTCTGAGTCTGCACCTTGCAGGGCACCAGCCCCAGCAGCAGCTGAGTCGTCCCCTTCTCAGGAGTCTCTGTGGGGGCCCCTCCCTCAAGCTTCTGACTTCAAAAGCTCCCAGGCCTTTCCTTTTTTTGCCCCCAGCCCAAGGAACTGCAGCTCCTTCTGGAAGCTTGGTGTTTCTGCAGTGTTCCTTTTTTAGGCTTTTACATCTTTCAATAATATTTAATAGCGTCCCTAAAGTAAATTATCTCTGTCAGAATAGCTTGGTGGTTTGTGTGTTCTTGCCTGAACACCGCCACAGAGTCAGAGTCGGGGTTGCAAATCAGGACTGACCCAGGTCAAAGCCCACAAACCTCCCTGCTATACTATGCTCCCTTTCCTGTAAAAAGGTCCACATTTTATTATTTTTAAAAATGGTTTAACAAAATGTAAGTGAGGACTTCCTCTCCATAGAGCTAGAGTCTTTCTGATACATGTCCTAACAATGTTCCAGCCCTTTCCCTCGCCTCTGTATTTCTCCATCCTCATCCTTACCACCACTTGACCTTCCTTCATGTCCCAAATCTTCTGTGGTAATGTCATTTCCTCCTAGTGCTTGCTTTTCTGGGTCACACTTCCATATGGGAAGCCATTGCTCTTTGTAATTCAAGGCCCTGATTCTGAACCCCCTGTTCTACGACTGGTCTGTGAGTAGAGTGTTGGTGTTCTAACCACAGGGTAGGGTAACCCATGCCCTGGCCTGAAATTCACAGTCTTGCAAAGAGCACTAAATTGAGTGCTATAATCCAGTCTCTGCTTAGAAGGGGGCTCAATCTTATATAAAATTAACAGCATCTCTCTGGCCTCAGTTTCCTCAACTGCAAAGTCAAAGTCACAGAAGATGACCGCCGAGACTCTTAAAACATCAACGTGTTTCACGGCCGAAACCCTTAGATATATGAGGCTTCCAGAACTTGCCCCGTCTTTTAGCTGTCTTCTTGATCCTGGACTTTGCAGCTAATGGACTGTTACTCGATTTCCTAAAATAATATAAAATTCTATTGAATGGGTAACAGTCCTTTGATTCACCCTAAAGCTTTCACCAGCCCATAGAAACCTTGCAATGTAATCTTTTCCATTCCCACCTTGGCTCCTTCCTGAAAAGTCTTTAAATTGTGTCTTTAGCTCACTGAACTCTAATTACTTTCTTCCTTTCCTTCATCACTGCTTAACCTCCTTCATCCTTGGTTTCTCTTTTTAACTCATCCGGCATCCTCCTCTAAAGAGCCACTTTTTTCCTCCCTCAATTTCTTACCTGTAACCACACGCATTACAAAAGTTTCCTCAACATCTTAGGGAATGTGGTTGTTAACCCCCATCTCGCTGCTGGGCCTTCCTTTCGGGAAAGGATGCCTGACAAGGGCTTCTGCAAATGCACGTGAGGCCACTGCAAAGTGTCTGTACCAAACACCTGAGAAGTGAAATCAGATCCCAGCTCCCTCACTTATCAGGTGGCTGTAAGGACTTCGAAAGCGACTTAATGTCCTCGGCCTAGAGTGTTCTTATCTGGATACAGTAATATGTACCACAGACACTTATCCAACCATTTGTGAGATGATGGTATACGAAAGGCTATTTAGTAAGCCC
The DNA here is from genome assembly GCF_018350155.1 of Leopardus geoffroyi. NCBI lineage: Eukaryota > Metazoa > Chordata > Mammalia > Carnivora > Felidae > Leopardus > Leopardus geoffroyi. Next base: position 70,414,764 of record NC_059328.1, read on the forward strand.
TCAGTGATACTAGTTAAAAATCCTTATCCTCTCCTTAACCCATCATTTTGTACTTGCTCTTGCATGCCGTGTAATTTCTGACCCGCAGTTCCTTGTAAATGATGTTTCCTTCTATTCCACCGTCCGTTGTGCCATCTCTCCCTCCTCCATTTTCTCTCCTCCCCTTCCTCCTAGTTTTCCACCCAATACTTATTCAATTCTCTTCTTTAAGAAGCAACTCAGCATGTCTCTGGAAACGGATTCCCTGTGTTCTCCAACCCACTACCCAGACTAAATGGCCCTTCCTCCATGCTCCCACAGCCCTTTGGGGATGCCCATCCTTTCTGTCTGTGTGTCTGTTGGTTTACGCCTTAGTCTTCTGCATGCAACTCACTTCTTTGTAGACAGAGACTGCTTTATCTTTATGTCCTCAAAATCTAGCGGAGGATATAGTAGGCTCTCAAAACACGCTACAGGAAGAAAATAATAGTTCTTCAGAGTTCACAGTTTTGGCCTCAGTATTTGCTTTCCTTCTTTAAGCAATAATTTTTTGCCACTCAGGACTCAAACTGTGGGGCCTTTGTAGGTACAAAAAAAGAAAAAAATCACATTCAGCCAGAAGAGAAACAGCAAGGAAGAATATGTATCACTGCATCTCATTAAGTAGAAAATATCCTAAGGGGAATATAGGAGAGAAAGAACCGCATTGTAAAGGCATGGAGGAGACCCCCAAAGAAGCTTTTGTTATTATTGTTATTATAATTAATGGAAAGGAATTTGGCAGGATCCCCCAATTTTAAGGGACAAGGGAAAGCCATGGGACCAATAGTAGTAGTGGATCAGCACCTTCATTTCCATCATGCTGTTCAGCCAGCCAGTAAAAGTACATCAAATATACATAGGCACCGTGGGGACAGGAAACCAACTTGTGGTCAGTGAATTCTAAAGGAAAACCCGGAAGTGGGATAAAAAGGGCCGTGGATTAATCTCAAAATCAAGAGAAGGAGCAGTACATCCTTCTTCCCCTTTCTATAGGAGATGGAACAGTCGCAAATCTCTGAATTTTCAGTTATTCTTCTTCGGCGGTTAAAAACCAATGACTTTATTCAAAAGGCATTTTCAACTATGTTGCCCACACCCAGATGTACCAGGTACTCTCAGGATCACAGTGTAACTTGAGGCCTCCGTGCTGGGCAGGGGCTAGGACTTTGCTGCAGGCGAGATACAGAAACAAAACAAGGTACAAGAGCCTGAGCTGATTCCCACATATCACAAAACTGTTCCATGTGGTCAGCAGACCTGTCGGATGCCCTAAGAAGTTCTGCAGCATGTGAAAGTGATCCTGTGTCCCTGGTGAAGGATGCCAAGTCTAGCCTAGTAAAATCAAGGTGCATAAAATAGACCCAGTGAAAGGAAAATGTCATTAAAACCTACTTGAAGGTATAGACTGAAATGCTTCAATCTCAACAGCCCAGAAGTTATTTGACTTTGGGCAAGTCTCACCCCAGCCCCTGTGACCTCCTCTCATGTCACCTCACGTTCCAACCACCATGAACATCTCACTGTTCTCTGAATACACTTGACCCAACCAGGATCCTGTTTCCCTTGCCCGGTTTGTCTTTTCCTACTTCCTTCTTCTAGCTCAAACATCAGTCTCTGCTGACTCCCTCAGGATCCCATGGAATTCTCAGCACAGTTGCAGTGTTTACCGTATTTATTGAAATTATATGTTTAGAGCTTGCCTCCTCCACTAGGCACAGAGATCCTAGAACAGTGATTGTATTGTTTCATTTCTGTACCCGGCATTTAGCACTGTACACAAAACACAGGTTCTCATGAAATGTTCCCTGGATAAATAAATTTCCTTTAATTTGCCTCCGTTTAAAATGCCTCCGTTCCTTCAAATGCAAAATGTAGAGGTGAGACTACCCTGCCCCCAGGGCTTCTCCCTTGCCTGACCTGCCAATGGTTCTACAAAGCTGCCTCAAAAGTCACAGAGATAAAGAACCTAGGTTTTATAGACCAAAACAGACCCAAATACTTACTGAGTACAAGCTGTTTAACTTATAAAAGTAGACCATGATTTGCCTGTGTTCCACAGAGTTCTGCTTCCTGTGACATTCCCATGAGAGAATTTTCCCTGTAAATTCCTAGCTTCCCTCAGAACCACATCTCTCTCACACAATATTCTAAATAAAGGACTATCCTGCATCTGGCTGCCATCCATCAGCTAGCTCCTTGGAAAATAGCAGAGACACGAGAGTTATGTCTTTGGCCATTATATCGTCCAGACCCCTGTGCCAGGCCAGCATCATGGTATCACAGTCCTATGGATGGGGAGTATGCTGAGAATCAGCAGGCAGAAGGTCAGAAGACTTTGGAGTCCAACAGGTAGATCACATTTAGTTCCACCACTAGCTTCCAGTGTGGCTTTGATCAAATTGTCCAATCTTTCTAAGCCTTACCAGTAAAATGCACATAATAAGTATGCCGCTCTCATTAGGTTGTGAGGAGTGCATGAAATAACATAAGCCAAGTTCTTAGTCCAGCATGGAGATTCTTAGTGCATTGTGGACATTCAGTGGTACCTATATTTTAACATACTATCTTCTAGCCCAATCCCCTTGGCTTAAATATTAGGAATCTGAAAAGCAGAAAGTCATAGAAATTTGCCCACACTCACACAACTCATTAATGGCACAGCTGGACCTAGATTTCCACACCAGACATTTTGCTGGTTCCTAATGGTGCCAGGAAAGTCCTACACAGGCTAATGTTTCCATCATCAAGTCAGCCCCAAGAGTCATTTTTTTGTGTTAGATTTTTGGAGTACATTGTCCAGTGGTGTACAGGAAGGCCAGGAGGTAGACTGTATGCCATCTATCTTCTGGTCCCTCCTGGGGAATCAGCACAGCTTAAAGGGAATTGCACAGTGATTTCTACTTCCTTGTCTCCCATCAGACAGGCTCATGACTTTGTGTAAGTCATTTAAATTCTCTCAACCTCAACCTCAACCTTGACTGCGAAATGAAGATGACGATGTCTGTCTGCTCTCACCATCCACAAAGATTTGCCATTTGTGATGAGCAGATAATGGCCCAAAAGGTACCAAGTCCCGATCCTGGGAATCAGTAAATATTATCTTATTTGGAGGAAGTATCTTTGCAGATATGATTAAAGGAAGGATCTTGAGATGGGAAGATTATCCCAGATTATCCAAGGTGGGGGGAGGGCACCCAAATTCAATCACATGTATCCTGGTAGGAGTAACACAGAGAGACATTAGACATACAGGGAAGAGTGGGTGATAGAAAGATGAGGACAGAGGGATTTGAGGATGCTGGCCTCAGACTAGAGGGATGCTGTCATTAGAAGTGCTGGTGGTCACCAGAAGCTGGAAGAGGCAAGGAATAGGTTCTCCCCTACAATCTTCAGAGGGAGTGTGGCCCCACTGACACCCTGATGTTAGCCCATGACTGGACCCAACCAGAAAGCTCAGCCTTGTCTATGTCAAAAAGGGAAGAGGACCGGGGAATATGGAGCTGCACTAACGACTGCCACGGTGAAGTTGACTACATGTAGAGGACATGCAATCAACACAAGTAGGAAGCTCATAGGCATGGACTCATGAGGTGAGCTTTGAGAATGTGGCTCTGGGGAGTTGGAAAGGCACAGTAAGACAGCAGAATAAATTCTTACTTGGACAGGGTGATATTTATTTGTTTGCAAGGTGACCTTACATTCTGGTTTGCCAGGACAGTCCGTTTACACCTGTATTCTCTGCAAGATTGTTAATAGCACCTCCTTTAACTCTCCAAAGTTTAGATGAAAAATATTGTGGCAACCCCTACTTATCTAGCATGGGTATAATTGAAGCCCTGATATTTTTGAACTGCCCTAATACATGAATGTGAACAAGAATCATCCGAGGAACTTGCTCAAAGGACAGATGCTTGGGCCACATCCCCCCAGAGATTTTACTTCAGTAGCTGGAATGGGGCCCCTGGAGTTGGCACTCAAAGTGATTCTGGATACACTTGGCACACAGATTATACTTTCAGGAATCTTGCTAAATCTTCCTTCACATTCAGGCAAAGCTAACGGGTGCCTCTATAAATGGAACATTTTCCAAGGGATGTAGATCACACAAACACATGGTCTGTTATTGTCCAATTTCCATTTTATTAATTATTTGAAATAGTAAAAGATTTTGGTTGCATTCCCAGATCTATTACTTTTGAGTATTTACTTTTTTTAATAAAATTTACTTAGGCACTCAGGCCAAGTAATGCCTCATGGCTTAATTCTCAGACTTAACAAAGACCAGGAAGTACAGGATCTGGGAGATACGGGATAAGGGAGTTTCTGGATGCAGTCAAGAGACCTTAGAAGCTCCCCAAACTCAAAAAAAAACAAAAAACAAAAAAACCTCTCCTCTTACAGTAAGAGATTCCTTTGAGCCAATGCCCCTGTGTGAAAAAAAAGCAAAAGAATTTTTGTGTCTGAAGCCTCATTCACACCTCCATGTGGATTTATCAGCTGTTTAGCCACCCTTAAAGAATGGAAGCGTGGATCCGAGCAGGCCAGAGTGGCAGACACTTGGACAGCCTAAAGAGCAGTTCTTGAAAGCAATCAAGGCTCCCTCGGACTTTCAGGGTACTAATGGAAACAGGAAGGGAGGCAAGAAGAGGACACATACATCAAAGAATAGAAACAAGAAGAAATGCTTCCACTTCACCATTGTGCCTAGGAACTAGCTGCTTGTATGGATGCTCTCTGCGTGGGTATCAGTGGCAGAAGGGGTCATTCCTCCTTGAGCTAAGCCTAGAGGCACACAGATGAATAAAAAGCAATCACTATACACACAGATGTTTATAGCAGCACTATCCACATCAGCCAAAAGGTGGAAACACCCCAGATGTCTGTCAGCAGACAAATGGATAAACAAAATGTGACATGTCCATACAAAGGAATATTATTTAGCCATAAAAAAGAAATGAAGTACTGATACATGCTCCAGCCTGGATGACCTTGAGAACATTATGCTCTGTGAGAGACTGGTCACAAAAGATCTCGTGACATATGACGCCATCCATATGAATTCCAGAACAGGGTAATCTATAGAGACAGAAAATAAATTACTGCTTGCTTAGAGCCAGAGGAAAGTGGGAATAAAGAGGTGATAGTTAAAGAATAAGGGGTTTCTTCTTGAGGTAATGAAAATGTTCTAACAGTGACTAGTAATTGTTACACATTTTTGTGACTATAATAAAAAACACTGAATCGTACACTTGGAATGTGTGAATTGACAACAGGTACTGGTGAGGATGTGGAGAAAAGAGGATCCCTTGTGCACTGTTGGTGGGAATGCAGACTGGTGCAGCCCCTGTGGAAAACAGTACGACAGTTCCTCAAGAAGTTAAAAATAGAACCATCCTACAATCTAGCAATAACATTACTAGGTATTCACCCAAATACTACAAAAATGCTAATTCAAAGGGATGCATGCACCGCTGTGTTTATTGATTATTTACAATGACCAAGTTACGGAAGCAGCCCTAGTGTCCATCAATAGATGAATGGATAAAGAAGATGTGGTATATACGTATATACAATGGGATATTACTCAGCCATTAAAAAGAATGAAATCTTGGGGTGCTTGGGTGGCTCGGTCAGTTAAGTGCCTGACTTCGGCTCAGGTCATGATCTCGCGGTTTGTGAGTTCGAGCCCCGCGTCGGGCTCTGTGCTAACAGCCCGGAGCCTGGAGCCTGCTTCAGATTCTGTGTCTCCCTCTCTCTCTGCCCCTCCCCTGTTCATGCTCTGTCTCTCTGTCTCTCAATAATAAATAAACGTTAAAAAAAAATAAAAATAAATGTTTAAAAAAAAAAGAATGAAATCCTGCCCTTTGCAACAACATGGATGGAGCTAGAGGGTATAATGCTAAGCGAAATAAGTCAGAGAAACACAAATACCACATGATTTCACTCGTGTGTGGAATTTAAAAAACAAAATAAGCCAATGAGAAAAGACAGAGAGAGAGAAACCAAGAGACAGACTCTTAACTATAGAGAACAAACTGGTGGTTACCAGAGGAGAGGTGGCGGGGGGATGGATTATATAGGTGAGGGGGGTTGACAGCTCACTTATGATGACCACTGAGTGAGGTATGGATTGTTGAATCACTATATGGTACTCCTGAAACTAATATAACACTGTATGTTAACTACACTGGAATTAAAATAAAAACCCTAATAAAAATTAATTAACTAATTAAATGTGTGGATTGTATGGCATGTGAATGAAATCTTAATAAAGCTATTTTTAAAAATAAATAAACCCAACAGTCACTCTCTTCAGGGAACTCCCGCAGCCTCCCCTGTCCCAGGAAGTGAGTCACAGTCATCTCAATGCAGCTCCGCGTCTTTCCCAATCAAATCCTTGAAGTCCTTGATCATCCCTGGAAGAGAAGAGAAAGGCAGAGAGGGCGCAGGGTTGGGGGTTGGAGAAGTGATTCCTCACCCGTCGCTGCCACCGCAGCTTTTCTATTTTTATAATTCTTAGCCAGCTAGAACTATCAAAGGGATCATCCGAATGCATTCTTCGTGAATGCTGAGGGCCCACACATGTATCTGTCATCAGTATAAAAGAGTAGTATCAGAAAGTCGGCTTCTTATGACTTCTGAATGTCACTGCACCGACACAGACAGTCAGGTGAGTTTGTGGATCCGTTATTTCCCAGGGACAATGCAGCTCATTCTTTAGAAAATACTAGCAAGTGAAGAGGATTGATTTGCTGGTACTTCAAACCTAACATGTCCCGAAATGAATGCATCACCTTCCCCTGCAAATCAGTTCCTCATCTTATTATCTCTATCTGCACCGCCTCAGTTAGTGCCCGAGTCAGAAACCAGGCGTCACCCTGGAGTCTATCCCCTCTCTCACTCTCCTCAGCCAATCACTATGTCCTGTCAACTACCAAAGCTGCCCATTTCGGTCCGTTGTCTTCACCTTTGTCTGTCCTCCAGGTGAGGCCACCATCATATCTCACCTGGGTTGCTGCAAAGCCTCCCAAGTGGTTCAACCTCCTTTCACCCATTCTCGCCCCAGCAGCCAGATGTCCCTTCAAAAGGACAAACTGGACGACCTCACCCTCTCCTTTAGTTGTTCTCAGAGTCAGTCCAGTCATCTGAACATGATGTACAAGGCTCTTGATTTCTCCAGCCTCATCTCTTCACTTCCCATTCCAGGGCCAGCCCTTTGTATTTCCCATCACCCTCCTTCCCACCTTCCTGACCGTTCCATGCTCTCACTAGCCTCTAGACCTCACCAGAGGCTACTCACTTTGGCACGTGCATGCCTCCCCAACCTGCCCCTTCTACCCCACTCTCTTGTCTGACCAACGCCAAATTTCCTTCTCTCAGCTGTGTCACTGTCTCCTACAAGTTTTTTCAGAAGCCCCTCTTCACCCCTGCCCCAGGCTACATTTGATGACTGTTCTATGCTTCTGAAAGTGCCAAAATACTCACTACACAATACAATTATTGATTGTTCACAGGGCTGTCCTCACCTGTAAAACGTGACCCAAGGCAAGGAAGCAATTGGTCGTATGCCTCATCATTTGCTCACAGCCTAGCAGGAACCTAGCATTAAAGTAGGCACTCCATAAACACATGGTGTCATCAAGAGTCCTGATGAAGGTGAGCTGGTGCCTGGCTGTACAAAACTACGAAATGCAGAGGGTCTGTTATCATTGGCTATGTTCATAATCACCACTTATATGCTGACTTAATAATAGAAATAAAGTATTCTGTGTATGGAGAACAAGTCTATGTTGTTTATTTTTTATTGAGGTCTCATTGACATATAACATTATATTAGTTTAGGGGGTATAGCATAATGATTCAACATTTGTATATATTGCAGAATGGTCACCACAATACATCTAGTTAACATTCATCAGCATACATAGTCACAGAATTTTTTTTACTTGTGATGAGAACTTTTAAAACTCAGTCTCTTACCAACTTTCAGATATGCAACACAGTCTTATTAACTATATTCTCCATGTTGTACATTACACCCCTATGACTTAGTTATTTTATAACTGGAAGTTTGCACTTTTTTTGCTCCCTACACCTATTTGGTCTACTCCCCAATCCCCACCTCTGGCAACCACCAGTCTATTCTCTGTATCTATGAACTTGTTTGTTTGTTTTAGATTTCACATGTAAGTAAGATAATACAGTATCTGTCTTCCTCTGACTTAGCACAATGCCTTCAACATCCATCCATGTTGTCACAAATGGAAAGATTTCACTCTTGTTTATTCTCTTAATTTTTAATTAAACATATATGGTTATAAACCTTACACAAAAATGCTCGTTCTGAATGTACTCAGTTTAATTTCAATTTTGCAACAAAAGCATCTAAAAATTTTGCCCTGGTAATTTAATCATCACGACTATGTGGCAAACTTCAAGGAAGAAAAAATCCTCCATTGACATATTTTATGTGATATTTTAAAATGCAAGACTGACACCAAGGAGCAGTGCATTAACATTTTTTTGGTGGATAATAAGAGATCGTTCACAGACACAATACTGAGTTACTTATTACTGTATTGAGTTTCCAAGCACATTGCTCCTTGGTGATTCCTGGCTCTTAATGTATTGACTTTTTGCTTGAGCCAGAACTTACAGAATTCCACTTCACCTAACACCATACCAAGTTACCCCTATTTTATATAATTCTACATTCTATATTTCCAGTGAGGACACAGTTCGGGCAGTGTGCACCTCCTTGGCAGATGGTGTCTCGTAGACAGTGTATTCTTCACAAAGAATAAAAGCTTATGGTGACATCCAGTAAGTATAAAATCTATACTAAATGACTGATAGAGCACATTTTCTGAAAACTGATCTAGTTTGCCTTTCACCCCTTCTTTGGACATTAGGCTAGTGGGCAGAAGACACAGGGGAAAAAGCCAGCCTATGAGTTAGACAGATGTGTGGGTTCAAATTCTGACTGTGATCCTTGTTAGCTGTTTGAACTTGCACAGATTATGCTCTGAGTCTCAGTTTCCTTGTCTCCAAAATGACTATAACAATATTTACCAAATATGGTTCTATGATGACTTCAACACTTAGTCTTAGTGAACGTATCCAGCAAGAGTAGGAGTCTCGTGGTATTTATAAAAAGTTACATATATGTACCCCTAACCACCCAAATATGAGGAGATTAAATGGATATGCAACATGCATGGAACTTAAAAGGTACTGAATAGCTTTTCTGCCTTTCCCTCTCTTTACAGAATTCCACTTCACAGCATTAGAGCGAACACGTCAAGTTTCTTAACTCAATGGATGTGACCCGGTGCCTAATGTGTTAAATAGCAGCTTAGACTGCTGTCCCACATCTGATAAATTGCAGGTGAGAAGAGAAACATTCAGATAAGGTTTGGTTCAATTTCAGGGAAAGTGGACACAAATAGATCTTGTAAACAGCTGCCGTATTCAAAGGAAAATTTACAAAGTCAGGAAAATAAACCTTGGGAAACCATTCTGATGTATTAAATGTCTATAAGCCACAATTATTGAAATCACCTAGAAAGGCAAAAAGTAAGCCAAATATATCATACATTCCTCTATCTAAATATATGCATTTCAGCCTTTAATTTTTTTAAACCAAAATAAAGTGTCTCTGTTTTAGAGTTATCCAGATATAAACTATGTTGGATCAAAAGAAAAGCAGTAAAAGTGGTTTTATGTTCATCTTTCTAATTTGGTTGAACACCTTGAAATTAAATTACCAGTTTGACATTTTGAGTTGCTAATTTTTTAATTCAGTAGCGACTTTCCTTGGCATTTTGCCTTAGGATTATTTTTCAAGTTTTCCTCTTGTCAGTGGGCATCTCGTTTCCCACTTTTTTGCCCTTTGTTTTATTTGTGGCGTTAAACATTCAACTACTAGAATTTCCCGAAAGTCCTTGCAAGTCAAACTACTGCTTTAAGAAACTATCAGTGCTTTTGAATTTCCCTCTCAGCGTGACAGTATTGAATATGCTTCCATCCTTTACAAACATTTAACTCTTAATTTTTGTGTTAAAAAATCTGGTCACATCAAGAAGACTTTGAAATCAACCAAAGAGTCTCCCACTGACCAAAGGAGGAATGATAAACATAGTATATAACCACTTTGCAGTATCTAATGAAAATATAACTAGGGCTAGCCAGTGGTCATTGACCCTTGCTAAGTGGGAAGTTTGATATTAATGGACCAGCCTGACAGAACCTAAACCCATCAATCAATCTTAACATCACCCAAAGAGGGGCAGAGAGACAGATAATATATGCCTCCTACTGTGATGCCACCATCATTCCCCACACCACCTATGAGGTATTCCTGCCAAAACTCTAACCCAAATCTGATCAAGCCTCCAGATCTTAGGTTACAGGAAATACAACTTGGGGGCTGGTAGGGAGACAGAGAAATACATTCTGTAATATCATAGGATTCAATTAGTGCATCATGAGTATGAGTAGCTCTACATGACAAATGACCCAGTTCCTTCAACATGTAAATTAAAATGTGATAAAAAGTTAGGGGTTAGATTTAAAGATACTTAAGAAATATCAACTATATTCAGGACCTTGTTTGGATTCTTATTTGAACAAATGATGCCATCAAGAAAATTTGAGTATTGGCTAGATATTTAATGATATTAAGGAATCGTGTTTTAGGTCTAATGATGGTATTTTAGTTTTGTTATAAAAAATTACTTATCTTTTAGGGACATATATACACATATGCATTTTCAGATGAAATGGCATATTTAGGATATGCTTCAAAATATTCCAAAGGGGGGTGGGGACGAATAAGGGCAGAGATGAAGTAAGTTTATCCCTTTGTTGATGACTGTTGAAGTTAGATGATGAGTACATGAGGTACTTTATACTCTTCTCTCTACTTCCTTACATGTTTGAAATTTTCCATAATAAAAATGAAAAATAAGAATGAAAACAAGAAAAAAGAAGAATAAGAAGAGGCCAGTACATAGGAATCTAGAAAACAGTTTGCCTTTTACTCTGTCCCTTTCCCTCCCATAAAGTATACCAAATCTCCAGATCCAAACGTCCACACAATTAACACCGTATCTTTTGGCTAAGTTCACTAAGACAGACCTAAGAGGAAACTAGAGTCTTACATATTTGTACAAATATCTGTTATTCTCTAGTGCTCCCCTCTAATACTTTCCCTATATTCCATAAGGAGATAAATGGGTCATACACAAGATGTCAAAAGAAATTGCCTTCCTTTGCAATCACCTCCAACTTCTACTCAGTACAAAAATCCAAGTGAGTGCTAAAAGGGAAATGCCTTGTGACAAGGTCAAACAAGACAGATGAGAAATATGGCTTGTGATGAAAAACTAACAGGTGCATGTTTTATTGGCATGATAAATGTGGAAAAACCAGATGTGGAATCCCATATAACATTATACTAAACGTTTTAAAGTATATCTTTCCCCAAAGAATCTTTTGTTGTTTTTTTTCCTCCTAACTCTTATTCTTGTCATTCTGATTGCAACTTCTGTAAGCCTCTTAGGGACCAGGACAAAAGAATTTGTGGAGATTCCATTTTTGCGGGAAATGCATAGAACCCTACAGCATGACCTTCTTTCAGTGAGCAAGCCTGTTTGTTCATCAGGAGGGAGGAGGCATAAGTGGATCAGTTGCCACACTAGTCTTCTCTGCAGGACTAATGAGTCTGTGACCAACTTGCTAATAGAGCAAAGCGGACTCCACCATCACCCACAAATACAGAAAGGTACTAGAAGTAGTGTAAACAAGATTGCGTTGCTTTTGGTTTGCTTGGTTTTTGTTTTGTTTTGTTTTGACCATGTATGCTTGCCCTCATTTCCAGTAACGGCCTGAGTGGCAGGAGGAATGGCTAAATGTATGAAGTGGCTCTTAGTCTGGTCTGCAAAGCTGCAATGCAGAGCTATGGATAGACTACAAGACCCTTTAAGGTAAGCAATGTGTTCTATCAACATGTGTCTCCAGTTCCTAGCAGAGTGCCAGGCACATTGTTGCTCAATAAATGGCTAGAATTAGGGAACTAAGGAGGAAGGGGGAAGGGATCATCTCTACGGATAAATCGGCAGGATGGGATCCATTCCCCAGATGTTCAGACTGCTCTCTCACAACTTTCATCCAATTGCTCAACAAGTCCATCCAGTTAAATTCTGGTATGATCCTTCTCCCACCTGGAGGATAACGTTTCACTCTCTGCTACAATGGTTAATTTTTTGTGTCATGTAGCTAGGTTATGGTACCCCGTTGTTTGCTGAACACCAGTCTGGATGTTGCTGTGAAGCTATTTTTTAGATGAGGTTAACATTCATATCAGTATTCTTTGATTAAGCAGATTAACCTCCATAATGCAGGGGGCGGGTAGGCTAATCAGTCTTAAGAGAGTCAGGCCTTAAGAGAAAGAAGACTGAAGTCCCCCAAAGAAGAAGGAATTCTGCCTCCAGACTGCCTTTGGACTCAAGCTGCAACATCAACTCTTCCCTGAGTTTCCAGCTTGCCAGCCTCACCCGCATGCACGGACACATGCGCATGCGTGCATACACACACACACACACACACACACACACACACATCCGCATATACACCTCTTATTGGTTCTGTTTCTCTGGAGAACCCTAATACAGCCCCTGACTGGTCTCCTGTTTCCAGGACCCCTTCCCTCTTACCCTTCTCTACTTCCTCATCCACACAACCCATAGTCATTTCTAAAATCCAATCTGATAACACTATTGCCCCATGACACACCTGTCAGTGGTCCTCTATTAACCACAACCCCTCCCCATGTAAACTAACGTTATTCCCTTTTCTAGAGCCCCTAGACAGGCCTTACGTGAGTTAAGTTCAACCCTCATCACCCAAGATTGTAACACTGCAATTGTTTACTTGAGGGCCCCTCTCCTTGCCACATCTCCATATGGTACAAATGATCTCGGCTGACTAAGCTTCCAAGAAGAGCTGACAGGGCTTACTTAAATATATACTCATATTGTCCTTTAGCAAATAAGTGCAACACAAATGCCCCCAGTATTTGAGAATATTGGATTGTTATCTTTAAGAAGAAAAAAGAAAATTAAGCTGACTGAAGTAATATGGGGGAAATCCTGCAATATTAAATTTTAAAGAGATCCTGCTAGGATTCATTTTAATAAAGACCCACCAAAAATATGTTCAAGCTTGTGTACCTGTCATATTGGTCAGTAGTGATAGATTAAGAATCTATCAGCTAGTAAATTAGCTTGGATTCTTATAGTGCCTCATCAAGACACTGAGACTTGAGCTGTCTTAGTATTTATGGACAAAGTCCATGGCACGGGCATATTTCAGGCTGAGACAGGCTCACTCTGGTTCACTGACCAGGAATGAATACACTCAAAAGGTGGAGACCCAAAACGCAGCCTTTCACCGGAGCCAGGCAGGACTCATCAGACAGAGCAGGCCCTAAATGGTCCCAATTGTGGATCAAAGGAAGATAGAAAGGTTAAGAACTAGACAGCACCGTATCGTCACCACTCTCCCATACAACAAAACTCAAAATCTCCAGGATCTTCTTACTCTCATCCTTTCTGCAGATTGTCGCAGAGAAGCTACGTATTGTGACAAGCCACTTATCTATTCAAATACCTGTACTAGTATTACTGCTAGTTACAGAATAAAGCTCTGTAGTTCTCAGCCTGATATTCAAGACTGTACTTTCTCTTCTCAACTGAGTTAACCAATTTTATTTCCTCACCCCTGAGTATATATTTTCTTCAAGATCTACCATTTCTCCATGAAGCTCTTCAATTATCCCAGCCGGTGCCACTTTGCTTTGTCTCTGAAGATGTTGCATTTATTTTACAATGGGCATGTAATCACATACTGCCAAGCAGTGTTTAACTCATTAGTGTGTGTGCATGCGTGTCTTAAATAACATCTAAACCATCAAGTGCTTGAGGGCAAAGGCCTCAAGTAAAAAGAAGATCACCTTAATAATCAACCCAGCACAGTTCTGCCACTTACTGGTGCTATACCCTTGGGCAAGTTACTATCTAGTCTGAAACCCATTTTAGTCATGTGGAAATGCCATGCATCCTGAATACTTCCCAGAGTTACTGAAATTGGGTTAGTTTAAAAAAATGCTTAAGTACTTCATCAATCAAAAAAAAAAAAAAACAAACCACCATGTACTTTTTGAAGATATTAGTATTAGCAATATATACGAACATAAGTGTGCAGATATATACTTATACAGATATGCTTCTGTACAATAGACAGTATTACCACCCAGAAAACAATATGAGACCTAATGTTAGAAGTAGCCAAATGTTTTTGTATTTTTTTTCAGCTTAATAGCTTGAGAACATCCCCAGCTAAAAGGTGAGTTTAAGAAGGCCAGAAGTTCATACTTTACCTGACAGAGAAGGTTCTTTATAAATGTTTGCTGAACAAAGGAAGGCAAATGAAAGAGTTTGTTTATTACAGTTATCTGTTAAGTTCTGAAATCATAAACACCAGAGACAAACTAGTCAATTCTAAACCAGCTTGCAGATTCTATAAAGTGCCATGCTCTAATTATCTAATAAGTGATCTAACATCACTTAACACTAAAAAATCCCAATATTGCTCTTAGAAATGGAGAATTGAATATTGCTTCCACTTTCACTTCCTTGAGAGAACAATGACAGATTACGTGTTATATTCAAAGTAGGAAAAGGTATCAATAGTCCAGGATGTTCTTTGGGAGAACGGCTGACAAAGCATAGTGTCAACAAAGCTTTCATCTCCAGACTCAGATTAAAGGTCAATTGCATAGCAATTGTGTTCATTGTGGTCTATGGTAATGGGAGCAGATGCTGCCACACATGATACATATAGCTTCGTCAACAGTCTCAACAGAATCCACCATTGTGCCATAATTCGCATCAAATATAAAGTTAAAAATGGCAGTAACATGGCCCTGGAGTCACACAGTCTGGTCGCATTTAGGTCAACGCAACTGGAAATGAAACCTATTGTCCTAGACATATACAGAAAGATGGACAAGCATGGAAGGACCTCAAACAGTTCTAAAGAACAAGCTGCTGAAAGCAGAAGTCCTGATGTCTCCAAGATAAGAATTTCCAGTGAATCAAAAATATATTGAGTGCCTATTGTTTGATGGGCAATAGGGGCTACACACTGGGAATAAAAATAATTTATTTAGAGTCCACACCCTTGAGATCTCAGTCTAGAAAGAAAGACATAAGGGTTAACTAGATCACTTTGATTAAAAGTATTAAATATAAAGATGCTAAATATAGATAGAGATAGGGGTTCCCAGCAATGTAGAAAGCTGAGTTAAGATACTTAGCAGTGGTGAGGCCAGAAGTGCTGTCTTGGACTGGCCAAGTGCAAGCAGCAGGACCTTCAACCCTTCCAAAGAATGGTAGCTTCCATGAATTCCATGAGCTTACTTGGTGGTAAATCGCCATCATAAAGCCGCAAACTTTCATAACCACCTAGTTTTACCAGACTTTACATTTGAATTTAGTGAGTACCTACTGAGTGCCAAGCACCATGCTGGCCTTGTTCATTAATACATGTCCGTGCTTTCTAGCTCACAAACTCAACTGTCAAGTCTGTTACAGATCAGTCATGGAAGCCAACTGTGAATAAGTAGTTAGGTACAATAAATGATTATTATAAAACACAACAGATTTAATACTCACACCAAGACTCACAGGATAGGAATTATTAGCTTCACTCTCTAGATTAGAAAATTGTGGCTGGTGGGTTAAGCGATTTTGCCCATGCCATGCAGGTTAATAGTGGAGCCAGGTCTCCTGGCTCTTTAGTTAAGAGTACCTTGAACCTCAATAAATATGTCAACAACTTCTCTTGTGCCTTCTTCCTAGAACTTTGTGCTTATCACTGATGTATTCATCAACTCAGGCTGCTATAACAAAACTTCATAGTCTGGGTGGCTTAAACAACAGAATGTATTTTCTTGCGGTTCTGAAGGATGGGAAGTCCAAGATCAAGGTGCTATCTGATTGGATCCCTGGTGAGGGTTCTCTTGTTGGTGTGCAGATAGTTACCTTCTCACTGTGTCCCTACATGGTGGTGAAAGAGTCCTTCCTCCTCTCCTTCTCTTCTTCCTCCTCCTCTTACTCTTCTTCTTATTCTATAGTCCTATCAGAGTATGACGCCCCCCCCTTATAGTCTCATTTAACCTTAATTATCCACTAAAGACCCTATCTCCTGATAGTCACATTGAGAGTTAGAGCTTCAACACACAAATTTAGAGGGGCACAATTCAGTCCATAACAAATGGCTCCTTGAGAACCATGAAGCCCCTCAAACCCAGCTTTTCCTTCCCAGGAACAGTATTTCTTCAGATCTTTCTAGGCCTTTTTTTTTTTTTTTCCCCCATCAAGAGCTCCTCTCTCCCAGGACTTAAAACCCACCCTTATAATACCATCTTCTAAAAATATTTATGAGAATTTGATGGTAAGCTGAACAGCTACATTTTTATCCTATCACTTCTAAAATCCCAATACGCTTGCAGTCAAGGAAAAAAATAACAAAAGTGGGAGGCCATAAAAAGATGAGAGTTTTTTCAAATATTCTAGAAGCTGGAAATTTTGAAACAGAGTGGAAGAAGCTGTGGTTCCCTGATGTCAGAGGTACAGCAAAGAGATGGCCCACCTGCCTAGCAGAATCCTTATTAGGCCTGATGTGCAAAGGCAAGTCCTTACAATTGAGGGCAGGAGTGAAAAGAGAGAGAATGGGGGTTAATTTGGAATGGAAACACCCCTGATGTCCCTTCCTCACCTGTGTATACAGGATGATCCAAAACCACAAGATTATATCTCAGTCTTAATAAAACTAGAGGGATATTCTTAAAATAAATTGAACGCATCATTTGAAAAGACAAGGTTTATGACATAAGTTCCAGCATCCCAGATAAAATTATTGGGCATCTTAGCACTCATGCTTCCTTTATACTATGGCCTGCCAGTTGACAATCCATGACCACATCCACGGGGCTCCCAGATAACCTCTCTGCAGCCTCATTCTTAAATATAAATGGAAAGCCAAGACATTTGAGAAAAGCCAGAAATATGAAAGAGAAATACCACAATAAGAAAAATAGGAAGGGAGAAAAGTAGAATAACTAGGAATTATTTAGAAATTAAAAAGACGTTTCACAATATCTCGTTATCCTTAGAGATATGACATCATGAG
Source organism: Leopardus geoffroyi (assembly GCF_018350155.1). Classification (NCBI taxonomy): domain Eukaryota; kingdom Metazoa; phylum Chordata; class Mammalia; order Carnivora; family Felidae; genus Leopardus; species Leopardus geoffroyi. The sequence goes on from NC_059328.1 coordinate 70,432,041, forward strand.
ATGCCATGACATGTAAGAAACCACTACATTTATAAAACAAAAAGAGGCATCTTTGAAAAAGAACAAGAAGGAACTTTTGGAAACGAAACTATCATTGTCAAAAGTTAAACATTCCCGGGGCGCCTGGGTGGCTCAGTTGGATAAGCGTCCAACTTTGGCTCAGGTCATGATCTCACGGTTCGTGGGCCTGAGCCCTACGTCGGGCTCTGTGCTTGACAGCTTGGAGCCTGGATCCTGCTTCCGATTATGTGTATCCCTCTCCCTCTCTCTCTCTCTCTCTGTCCCTCTCCTGCTCATACTCTGCCTTTCTCTCTCAAAAATAAACATTAAAAAAATTTTTTTAAACATTCCATAGAGAAATGGATAAAGCATAGGAAATCTCACAGTTGATAAAACAAAAATACAAGTGACCCCAAATATTGTGCTTTATTTTCTTTATATAGTTACCGCTTTCTAAATCAGATTATTTGCTTACTTGTCCATTTTCTGTGCCCCTCACTCAGAAGTAAGGTGCTCACTGAGTATTTCTGGGATTAAAATAAATCAAAAAACAAAGAGACAACATGATAAAAGATAAGAGATGTAAGAGGCATGGTAGATTCCATATGTGATTAATAAGAATTCTAGAAAGACGTGAGAAACAGTGAAAGCAAAAACTTCGGTGAAAAGAACAAAAATGATTTCCTACAGTTGAAGAGGGATATGAATCTTCCAATTCGAAGGATTTTGTAAATAATGACCGAAGTTACTGAAAAAAGAGACCCATCATTAACGAATTTATTGTGAGCAGCGCCTGGGTGGCTCAGTCAGTTAAGCATCCAACTTGGGCTTAAGTCATGATCTCACCATTCTGAGTTCAAGCCCCGCATTGGGCTCTGGGCTGACAGCTCAGAGCCTGGAGCCTATTTCAGATTCTGGGTCTCCCTCCCTCTCTCTGCTCCTCCCCACTCGCACTCTGTCTCCCTCTCTCTCTCTCAAAAATAAATACATGTTAAAAAATTTTAAACAATTTATTGTGGAATTTCAGAATATCGACAATAAAGAGAATATCCTGAGGAGTAGAGACTGGAAGCAAGAAGTAACATTGGTAAATCAACAACCACCAGACTGGCCTTAGACTTTCCATCAGTAACTGGATTTAAAACAAAAGCAAAGAGTAAAGACATGTTAGCCATTGAGCAGTAGCCCAGAAGAATGACAAAATGAGCCCTGACTCTGGAACCAGCTGTTGTGTTCAAATTTGATTATGATGAATAACTTGTGCTTTTGGGAAAATGATTTAACCTCCTTGTGCCTCAGTTTCCTTTGCTGTCAAAAGAAGATCATAATGGCCCTCAAGTTCAGTGTTGCTATTAGGACTAAATGAGGTAATTTTCATAAAATCCCTTTAAAAACATGTCACAATATAATCTCTAGATAAGTCTTTCTTGAATAAGAAAAAAAAAATTCCAGGACCAAAAAAAAAAAAAAGTTTACCTCACTTGTACCCTTTCTTAGGAAATTATTTGAGGATGTAGATGAGTTAAATTAGTGATCTGTCAGGATGCTTTCAGTTATAAGGAACAGAAAACCCAAGACAAACTGATATGAAGTAATAAAGATGACTTAGTCCTTTATAGAACTGAAAAGATCGGAAGCAGAGTAGACTCATGGTGCAATTCAGTCAGAGTTCTGGCTGTGCTTCCTTGTGATTTTTCAGTCTGCCCTCCTTGGCTCTATCCTAAGGTTGGCTCCTCTCATGGCTATAATATGCCTGCAATAGCATTGGTTGCCACATGATACTTCAGTAATATCCAGGAGAAGAGGGAATATGATTTGCTTCAAACATTGTACTAAAATCATAAGCTTTACACTGTTTAGGCCACCTTTGCGTCCGTGGGAATGCATAGCCTGATTAGGTTAAATCCTGAGGAGAATTTGGGGGCATAGTCTCCAAAGCTGTCCTCACCACCTGCAGGACTTTAGCCAACTGTAAAGTTAGTCCCTCGGACTCCCTTACTTTTGATACCAAGTGCAAACTGGGGAGATTCTCAAAATCCCTCGGTTTCAAGAATTCACTAGAAGGACTCACAGAACTCATTAAAAGCTATGATACTCATGGTTACCATTTATTATGTTTAAAACAGAAAGGGTTACAGATTACGACCAGCCAAGGGAAGAGATGCATAGGGCGGGGTCCAGGGGAAATAACAAATGTAGAGCTTCCACTTATCCTCTCCCCATGGAGTCAAGGAGAGTGTTAACTCTTTCTGGCTATGATGTATAACAATGTACAGGATATTGCCATTCAATCAGAGAAGCTCATCCAAGCCTTTGATGTCCAGATTTTATTAGGGCTTGACCACATACTGCCTATATGGTTGACCCTTATTCTCCTGCCCATCCAGAGGTTAGGCTGATTTCTAGTCCCTTAAGAGGTAGGAAATGATACCACATGACCCAAAGCCCCCATCATAAATCATAAATCACATTCTTAGGCTGCCTGGTGGCCAGAGACACTCCTATCAGGCAGGACATTCCAGAAGCCTAGAGATCCCCGCCCCCTCAGCCCAGCTTGAAGCTATCATTGTGACCAAGAGGAATGAGCTTATCCTGATTGGCTTAAACCCATTAGGGCCAACCTCTGAAACTGGTATTGAGGGCAATCCTTCTCAGACTGTATGGCTGTTGCACAGTGGAGGTGGATGAAACAAATGTTTGTGTGGCCATCAAAATGCCCACTGGAAAAAGAGAGTAAACCAAGAAGGAGGGAGACATAGAATCTGAGGAATGTTGCATTGAAACCAGAAGTGCCGGGAAGCCAAATCTCAGGATGATGGTTTTATAGCAGATCTGGTGAGCACTAAGTCCAGACTGGAGCAGGAGGACAGATGGTTCCAGAAGGGAGGACTCTGAGGAGAGGGATGACTTCATAGAATAGATGGTACATTGGAGACATTGAAAGAATTTAAAAGTAAAGGCAGAGAATACAAGAGGGGAAATTCTGAAGCAGACAGAAAGTCATTGGGGAACAAAAAAGCCTGAAATTATAGCACGTTGTTTTATTATTTAGTAGTGAATAAATACGTGGATAATAGCATAAATGCTATCACTGATCTTCAACATTCAGAGTCATCCTATAGGTTAGGCACAGGATTAATTTTTGATTATAGGACAGAATGTAAATGCTACCAACTTTGAGGATGTAAAGGTAAAAGAAAAAGGGGAGACAGGTAAAGAAAAGTGTGGAGGGGCTAATACCTTTATCATAAAAACTAGGAACTCAAGAGAAATTATCTATAATAAATGGAACAAGAAGTAGAGTTACAAAGTTAATGAGCAGAGGAACTAAAGAGCAATGTATTTATTCAGAGGAAGTGAGGAGAAAAGATGGAGGTATATGTGAGCAAAATACTTAATCATGAGAGCAGGAAGTCAGTGGGAAATGTCTAAATTAGATGCAATATGAAGAAACAAGGACATAACCATAAATTGAAACACACGGAGGTAACTGCTAGGTAGCCTCTGGGTGGGTACAGCGACCATGTAATTTTAGGTCCAAATCAAGATACTTTGGAGTGAAATAATGATAATAATTTACACTGGGATAAAACATAATTCAGGACTGTCCAGAATGTGGAGCTACCCCCACTTAAAGGGAAATGATTCCAAGAGGTCTTTATTTAGTAGAATCAATGATGTCTAGGAAAAACCCATGGCAAAGAGGGGCTAGGGATCTTCTTAGTAGTTAATATCTTTAGTGATATGTATGCAATATTTTGACAAATATAAAAATTACCTTAGAAAAATGAAAGTAGATGGGCGCCTGGGTGGCTCAGTCAGTTGAGCATCCGACTTCGGCTCAGGTCATGATCTCGCAGTCTGTGAGTTCGAGCCCCGCATCGGGCTCTGTGCTGACCGCTCAGAGCCTGGAGCCTGTTTCGGATTCTGTGTCTCCCTCTCTCTCTGACCCTCCCCCGTTTATGCTCTGTCTCTCTCTGTCTAAAAAATAAATAAATGTTAAAAAAAAATTTTTTTTAAGAAAAATGAAAGTAGATTTAGGCTAAGGTGTTAAGGGCTTACTAGGGCATCTCCTCCAGAAACTTAACATTTTCACAGAATATTCAGCGAGACACGGTATCTTAAACAGTAGCCATGCTGTGTCCAAGTTAAGCTTTGACCTATCAAGGGTACACTCATCACAAACTAAACATGACATAGATGTTGACAGATATGTTTTACTCAAAAATAGCGGAAAAGAACTTTTTTTCATAATAAATCACATGTAGATATGCAGAAGAAGATTCATAAGAAACTTTTTAAAACACTGGGTTTTGGAAAATATCTTATCTTAGGCAGCCACTGAGAGCCACTCATTACCCATAGTTTTAGGTGTACTCTCAGAAAAGTTTGGAAAGCCCTGAGTGAACAGATTGGAAGCCTCTGTGGCAAGATGACAGAGACACATTTTAAGATGAGAGAGGAGGGCAGGTACAGATTCCATGCCCCTTGGATCTCACCATGAAGTTTCCTGCTCTGCCTGCCCCTCAGGGTACGGAATGACACCGTGTGTCCCAGTGTGAACATGAATGGGGGTAACCCTTCCTGGAACGCTCCGCTCGCTGAATTTCCTGAAGGCTGCTGGACTCTCTACCGATGGGATATCTCCACCACACACAGCGCCAGGTTACTAATGAAGCAACAGAACTTCCTTTGCCTATTATGATGGGGATCCTGAATCATAAGGAAAATCTTCATTTGTGAACGTGACATGATAATCAAGTCCAAGCGTGTGGCGTACGTTGGCGGTAACTCTGAACTCCTGTCCTAAGTGATTTGAGGTTCTTGGCTCGAACTCCTTTTCTCTTTCATGTTACATCTGATTCTGCCATGACAGCCACCAGTGACTTCTTTAATTTCTCTGAGACTCAGTTCCCTGACCTACAAAATAAGGTTAATAATAGTACCTCTGTTAGCATGGGGTTGTTGTGAGTCTCAGGTGAGATGCACTAATTTAATATTCAGCGCTGAACACAAAGTGTTCAAGAAATAGCAATCATTAATACTTTAATTGATATTAATTATAATAGATTAAGGCAAAACATGTCTCTCTTGACTTCTACCTACTGAGCCATATTCTATTCTCTGTAACAGCACAGCCTAGTTCTGCTCCCTCTGTATGGCAGCCCTTCAAGGATTTGAACCCAGATTTCTTCTCTGTTTATACTATCCGCCAGATGCAAGATAATATGGAAGTCAAGAGAACAGCCTTGGTCTAGGGGCTTGAGGTCTAATCTTCAATCGTAATAGGCCTTTAGACAAGTACTTAATTTCTCCGAAATTCAGATTTCTCATCTGGGTATTGAAAATAATTATACACACCTAATGAGGTTATGTTAAGAATAGAGATAATACCAGTATTGGAATAATCCCTTAAGAAATAACAAATATTTTTTTCTATTTTTGCCAGGAAAAAAATAAAGAGCCATGACTCGGTGTTTGATTATGGAGAACAGTGATTGCTGGATGTGTTTTGAACCTGATGAAGTGAGGACCACACTTATTATCTGCAAAATTTACCCGTCCTTTTTTCATTCCTTCAGGGCTCTGCACTCCGCTAAGAATATTCTCATGATGGCTGATTAGTTTGATATGTTATTACTCCAATTAAGATTATTGCATTTTAACCAGGATATATAATGGTAGCTATTGCCAGGACTGGGGCAGGATTTGGGGGGGAGAGAGGGGAGCAGAAGCCTTGAGACAGAAAGAACCAAATTCTTTCTGTGTAAGTGTGTCATTTGCAAACTTTATTGTGCATCAGAATCATGTGATTCAGTAAGTGTGGGTAGGATCTTCCCCAGTGATTATGATGAAAACCAAAATTTGAAAATCAGTGTTGTAGATCAGTGGTTCTCAAATTCACTTGTCCACTGGAGTAATCTGTGAAGTTGAAAATACTTAAGCCCTGGCCTTACCTGCAGAGATAGTTCCAGTTGGTCAGACTGAGACCTAGGCATAGATATTTTATAAAATTCCCCAGGAGATTTGAGTGTTCAGCCAAAGTTAAAAATCGCTGATGGGTGTCTTTCTGCACCCAAGTAGGCCAGGATGAATGACAGGTGCAGATGAAGAAATACAATCCTCCCAAATAGCTTGAACCACCCATCAAAGCCAAGCTCTCTTTGGGAGAATGTTCCACCTCTCCGTTGTAAATGGCATATTTACAGCCATTTCCTCTGTTCACTGCCAGGCCTGAGACATTGTTGAGTGCTATGGAGTAGCTATTGTGCTTCTCTCCGGGTGGGTAAAATTATTCTGAAGTATAATGTTTGGAATACAGTAAAGCAGAGTGCATTATATATGTACAAATTAGTACTAGTCATAATAATAATGAGGCCTCAGAAAGAACCTTCTAAAAATGGTTTGACTTTCAAAGAGGCCAAAATAGTTTAATTTAAGGGTACGTTTCCACTCTTGTGTTGAGATCTGCTCGTGTGGCTTCTATTGATGATAATGTTAGTTGTGAGCTCTTATTCAGTAGGCGTGGTAATCAAGTACTACATTTAAAGGGGGACTTAAGTGGTGGCCCACATATCAGTTGGGCAACATTCTGTTTCCAAAGGTTATTCACTTCCATTTAAATGCAGAAGAATTAAAATCAAATCATTTCAGATTTTTCTAAATCCAAGTCAAGGATGTCTGCCTTTGTTCTTTTTTCCACTTCTGAAATTTCTAAGAGAGCAAAGCAGAACAATGGTCTTTTTTTTTTTTTTTTTTAAGTTGAATGTGCTATGTTATCTGGGCTCATTAGGATGCAAGAAATAGGTTCTCAAGGTATCTTAAGTGCTGTGGGTGAGATGGGAGCATAACCTCAGGTATTTTCATAGTAACAGGGGGTACCCATCTCAGTTGGGTAGCCAGGCCTAGACAACAACAACAACAACAACCACCAAAAACTTAGCAAACTAAACCAGCAGGGTGTCAGAAAGCATAATGGAGCTGGTCTTGCTGAGCCAGGAGAGTTTGGAGGCTGGAAGGTTACTTAGGATCCAGTGCCCTTCTGCAAATCCGCCTCCTTCTGGCTGTGGCCGTGTGCTCAGAAACCCCGTTGGGCTGGACAGGTAGGCTCCCTGATACCACCTTCAGCAAAGGGGCTGTCCTAGAGATGTACGTGGACTGGGATGGAAAAGCCATGCCAGACAGAGGCTGCTTAGGATCAGCTTCATTCATTCGCTCTCTCTCTTTCTCATGTATCTCTGCGTTTTCTTCATGTCTGCTCTGTTCTCATCTCATTCCTGTCTTGCCAACCCAACCCAAAATAAACTGGTCTGATTGGTTTGGCTAATATTACCTCAAACCAGTGATCCCACAAATCACCTGCAAACCTGCAGATGGGCCCCTGGTCCAATTTCATGACTGTCTTTGAACAAAACAAACAAACAAAAAAGACTAGCCCTGCTTCCTGAAGCAGGAGGCTATGAATGAGGTAGAGTCATCTAGAAGGGGTGGTTAGGTATAGCAGGCACCGTGTTTGACATACTCTTGAAAACCATGAACATTATTTTGCTAATCTTGCTACTATTAACCAAAGAGCACTATGTTCTGTATGTGCCTGTGGCTTCTTGTTATACATGGCTACATCCTTTTCTGTAAGACTTTTATATTTTCTTCCCTGTCAGCTGACTTTTTGGGTATTTGCAGTTCAAACTCTTGATAAAGAAGATCTGGTTGGTCTAGTTTCTAATTATTGGCTCTATATGGCAAATGTCTCTTTTAAGGCCACCCCTTTGGCTACTAATCAACCAATCAATTTTCTCTTTGGGTCAGATGCCTTTCCCTGATCCAATCCGTTGTGTCCAAGGTGGGGTGGGATGTCACATGGGTCACTTCTATGTACCTAATATTTCTTCATTTACCTAGAACCATGTAGAAGGAACACTCATAAGGAAATTATAATAATCAGTATTCTTACGGGCACTAGCTACCTAATTTAAGGTTTAAAAAAAAAAGTTGTAGTAAAAGGTATCAGAGAGCTTATAAAATCTCAAGTAGAACCAGAAAACCATGCTTAGAAGATTTACCACCAGGAACAGTGCAGCTTAGAAAAATATCTAATCACTAAGGACTGTTCTAGAGAAACACCATTGCTGCCAGACCTGCTGCTTGGCACCTGCTGCTTAGTCACTCCAGAGTAACTCTAGAAATTCTACCCAGGCTTCCCTGAAGAACCAGATACCCCTGTCATTGGGCTTACCTGGTGACTGGGTCTTACCTTCGGCATCTGCTGCCTCATGGAGCTCATCTCCATTTCTAAGCCCCACGAGAGGATATCTATTCAGCACTAGTTAGAGCATGCAGAAAACCTTAGCTGCAAAGGACTTGGAGAAATGTAAGTTTTAGTTTTCCTAGTAACTGTGAGGTAAAATCAAGCTAGGAAACCATTAAGAATGGGTATTGAAAGAGCCAAGAAGAGTCCACCCCAAGGGAATTCTGAGATGTCAACATTCCAGCATCTCTCCCTCAGTCCTTACAGAACACTGTAAGGATGCCTTATTGGGTAGACAGCTGTCCTTACTTGGATAATATTCAAGGAAGTACTCTTTTCCTGGTCTCCTTTTAACAAATGTGGACTCCCTCCATTAGCCAAGTCGAACTTCTGGTTCACTCATTCCTTTCTTTCTGCCTTTGCTGAAATCTCCGTTAGGAAATTCTCCTATTCTTTACCACAAATATGTGTGCAAACCCAGATTTCAAGAGCCAACTTATACCTCACTTCCCTAAGTAACACTATCATCTTGTGATCACCCCTTCAATCCCAAACTCCTCAGTCTCCCCACCCCCCGGGCTGAGTGATGTTGGTTTTACAAGAATTTACTCTGGCTTCATATACATGTTACACTGTTCGTGCAGCTCACCTCTCACAATGGAGTGGCACGTAATGCCCGTACAATAGATACTTACCAAATAAATACTGATCGTTTCAAATACAAATAAGAAGAGGAAACTTCCTTTTAGAGCCAATGGGAACTTAGAACGTGCCCATTGGCCTGAAATCAAACTCATTCAGTCCAAATTGAAATCTTTCCTATGTTGGGGCGCCTGGGTGGCTCAGTCGGTTGAGCGGCCGACTTCGGCTCAGGTCATGATCTCGCGGTCCGTGAGTTCGAGCCCCACGTCGGGCTCTGTGCTGACAGCTCAGAGCCTGGAGCCTGTTTCAGATTCTGTGTCTCCCTCTCTCTGACCCTCCGCCGTTCATGCTGTGTCTCTCTCTGTCTCAAAAATAAATAAATGTTAAAAAAAATTATAAAAAAAAAATCTTTCCTATGTCTTCGAAGCTTGGGAAAAGAAGTCAGCCATTTACAAATTCAAAATAACTGACAAATACAACGGTAAACCGACCTGCCTTTTCAGTCGCTTCCTGAGAACATTCAGGAGCTTATCCACAAAAGGGAAGAAAGAGGCTGTACGCAGATGAGATGTGGTACGGGAAGACGGCAGGGTAGGGATATTTATAGCCCGGGTAGATTTGGAAAACCATCTCATTCACAAGAATACAGCTGAATCATTGACCCTGTTGTCAAACTTTCCAGGCCTCTCTTCCTGCAGAAGAAAAAACATGGATGGAGAAACGAAGTGAGTAGATTCAGTTAAAGTAAGGATGACGAGGCTATGGACACTGTCATCTATTAGTATATTCTGTTCGAGAAGCACCTGGCCCGGAGACACATACCAGGTGATCAGCGCATTGATTAGGTCATGAACATCAAATTTGTTATTTCCATTTAGAAATTAGAAAATGTTCTCCATAAACTAGCTGAGCAGTAGAAAGTCATCCAATATGATCCTATTCATGCATCCCTCATGCATATGCATCCTCACTAAACTCTTCCTGCTGTCACTGTTCAACCAGGCGCCCCACTCCCACTCCACCTTCTCCAAGCCAGGCGCACCTGCTACCCTGGGCGCTCACTGCTGCTGCCATGTCTTGCTGCGTAATGCCATTGTCAACCTCCCTGCCTGGCGTGCGTGCCATTCTCCTTCACTGGAGGAAGGAATGTTTAATTATTTTTAATCAGTGGACATGGCATCTTGCTAGACAGCGACACTTGGGGGATCCAACACCATCTGCCTTCCACCAGGCGCCAGCTGCTCTGGTGGATGTCGGCAGAACACCTTAGGACACGGCCTTCCACTGCCAGGCGTCTGCGAGCGGCTGCCACTCGGCACAGCCTCCCACGCGACGCTGCCACTTGGGCGCATTCCCTGTCACGGCTCGTCTCTCACCCCTGCCACCCTCGCAGGGAGGTGTTCCACAGCCCGAGCTCCCAGAACATTTTGCAAGCAACCCGGGGGCCTGCCAGTAATAATAGGGTGTCCAAATATAAATGTCACCCTAACCCAATGGCCACAGATCCTTCCATCACCATTAGTCAACCTAATGGATCTGCTGACTTCAGTCCCACAGAGAGCGGCTACTGACTTCACAGCAGGCCAACCCGTGGAGAGCAAGGGTCAGCCAGCCTACCGAGTGTTTAAAACAGTGGGAAGGAAGAAGGGAGAGAAATGCCTCTCCGATAAATCACCGAGCTGTCCAGGGTGAGCAGTGCCCTTGTAAGTGAGCTCCTGATCGGTTGTGCTCCGCAAGTTGCTGTCACAGACCTGTCCCTTCCACCTCCCACCCTTAAGGCAGTTCCTGCAGCTCTCACAGCTGTGCCAACACTTTTCACTCCCGCAAAGCACGTTCCATTTGCTGCAGTGGCATTAACGGCACAGCGCGGCCCCTGGAGGGAGCACCGCCACCTCCTTCCCGAGGAGCGGGCTCCCTTCCCAGACTAATTCCTACACTGTGAACCAAGCCCCCAAGGTTCATCTCACCCCCACCCCTGCCCCCGACTTTGTGAAGAGCCAAATTAAGCAGCTCTAACCTCAGCCTTATTTTCATGCAAAGTGAGAGAGATCAGCCGCTGGGTACTGGCTGGAGGGGAGATAAAAGCCCCAGCTGTGCCTTCTCAGGGAGTCAGTTTCACCTCCAGCAGGAAAGCAAACTGTTCTTGTGCCTGAGGGAAATTACGGAGCCTCACACTTTCATCCAGAGAGGGACAAAGGGGAGGTCAGGTGCTGCATCTGCCAGAAATGGGGATGTGTGAAATGTGATTAACCCAGGAAGGAGCCAGACAGAACCCGGCTGGGGCCTCTCCTGTCTCTGCGTGTTTCCCAGGGTCAGGAGCAGGAGGAAGAGTAAACAAAAACATTAAATAAATATTTTTCCATTTAACCCATGTGTTAATACAGATTTTCACAACCTCGACAGCACAGACTGAATGGATAGTGCGGCATTAGCCTAAATAATGAAGGAAGTAGTGTACATCCGTTGAATTTTCTGCATTTGTGTAAAGAATGGCAGGGGTTGGGGGGTGCGAAAAAGGAAGGGGTTCCAGAACGTGCACGTAGTCACATTGTACCCCAGTCCATCGCAGCACTGCTAAACCTTTCGGGGCCCATTCGATCAGCTCGCTTAATGTTATTTCTCAGGCTAACTACAAACCACCGGTGCCTGTAGAATTAAAGTCATCAATAGCTGAGCTCTCCTGCATTTACAGGAAGACACAAAATAAAATCCCTACTGATACGCCTATCAGAGTAGGAAGTTCTCAGTCCCTTTGCAGACAGTCTCTGTGAGAGCTCTGTGTGGTAAATGAAGCTACAAGTGCATTTGTCTCTTTGTCTAAATAAGTAATGCCAATTTCATTTTCAAACAGTATGCTCGGGCTGCATTCATTATTGTGTTAGGGTTTTGTTTCTGCCAAACCAGCCCTCCCCAGCACCCTGCTTGGACAACTTGTCTCTGGTTAGAGATGTATGCTGAAAACAGATACTGTTTGAAATTGACTGGAGATGTATTAATCACAAGAGAAATTCCAGTAAAAATAGAGTCAATTATCAAAAGATTAACACTTTTCTTTGTTCTGCAAGGAAAAAAAAGGCAAGGAGGGGAAGCAATTTTCAAGACAGGCACTGATGCTTTAAAAGGATTCTTCAGAGGTGAATTATTTAATCCTTTGTGACTAAGGAAATCTTTGTGTGCACTGCGGGAGGGGGGAGCAAACAGGAAAAATGTACAATATTGAAAAGTGAAAATACAATATGTGGCACACTGAGAACATGTAAGTCAGAAAGCCTGTCGGGTGGTTGATACCTGAATCAAATCTTGATTACTCTCCTATAGGAAGAATCTGCAGATATTTTCTTGAATATCCCTAAAGGATTAACATAATCAACTATCGAGTGCTACTGCAGCTACTCCACAAAAATGTAGTTAAGGCGGCACTTATCTGGCAGTGGGAAACTCAGCTCTCAAAGAAGGCACTTCATATATTAAGGCTTTAAATAGTTTTTTTAGGGCCCTCTTCAAGAAGCAAGAGCTGCTGCGGAGGTTGGGAGGGGTCTGGTGCCCACCAGTGTAATTCTGCTGGGCAGAGGCGGGGCACCGGCAGCCGGGCGAGGTGGGGTCCCTGTGTCTGAACAGGACTGACGAGGCTGGGGGGCAGTTGGCCTACAAGTAAGTTTCCACCCGATTCCCTGGAGGGAGGGGGTGGTTGAAATGCACAGAGCCAGGCTTCCAGAAAAGCCAGCTCAACTGGGATTACTTCAGTTAGCAGACAGCTCAGAGAGTTGCTAACACTGACCTTCAAAAATCAAGAAGTGCCTGTGTCCCTGGGGAAACGTCCCCAGAAGAGCTAAGCCAGATTGCTCCTGATCAATACCCTCTTCTGTATGACTCAACTCCAGCCACAGAGACTCTCTAAGAGGCCTTTGCACCAGGCGGAGCTCTCTCAAGCAAGTGAATCAATTGACTTGCCTAAGTAGCATAGGCTGAGAGGGCTAGTCCCTGCAAGAAAGGTCTCTCAGATGGCCTGGTGGTCCACAGGCGGGAGACGGGGCAGAAACAGGACAGTCAGGGGCCTCAGCTGAGTTGGGTCGGTTTGGCGTGAGAGCAGCATGCCCCCAGAAGCGGAGATATGAACTTGAGCTAGCTTTGAAAGTTTGACTACTCCCACCTACTCATTTCCTTCTACTCGTTTTATGAGCAATATATATTCTGAGTGATCGTCATACATATTCTGTAATTTTTCACTTAGAAAAATAGCTTTTGCATTTCATACAGCTCCTAATTCCAAAATTAGTTCAACAGCTAGCAGTGAATGTAGAAATATATACCCCTTTCGGAGACATACTTAGGCTGGTATTGATTTATGCTATATCATGATTCTAGTCTTATGGGATAATCACCTTGTCAAGGCTATATTTATTGTTGTGGCTATTAAATCACATTAATTCCTCAGCGATTACACAGAGGTAAAGTATCCACACACCGCAGCAGTGACAGAATTCGGTTTTCCTCCCAAAATAAATGCAACGCAAAGATCCATGTCCTAGTTTTTCAATGGTATTCCAACCTTTTTTTTTTTTTCTTTTTGCATATCTTACACAAGCATTAAACTTAGGGTTGCAGCCAGCACTTTGCCATAGATTTGAACTCTGGTGGAAAAGCCCCTTGAGGGAGAAGCGCTTTGGAGACAAGTGCTAATGGCAGCACGGCACAGAAGCAAATTGCCCATCAAATGGGATAACTTAGTGTTGCAGAAGCATTTGCAGGGGAAAAAGAAAGGGAGAAAGCAGAAATCATCCAATACCGGCTGCCCTTGATTTAGGCTGCTTTCAGTAGATTTGTATGGGAATGCAGATTCTCTCCGGTGCTCAGGGAGTTTGTAGTAACACTGTCCAGACCCAACTTGCCTTAAAACTTCCACGGTGTTTTAGCAAAAGCAAAGCGAGAAAAGGAGAGCTATGCTGTGGAGGGGTTTCTTACATGAGGTGTGAGCTGATAGGATCCTTTTTGGAGATGGGCATGAAGCCCCTGCCAGACTTACAACGGATGCAAATCTGTCCTCCCTGCTTGGGGGACCCCTGGTTAGCAGGTAGCTCTGTAGCCCTTGCATGTGATTGGTGTCTGGAGGAGGCCTCCTGCGAGAGAGCACTCAGGGCCCAGCTCCGCCATACTTAACAAAGACAGCACTACCCAGTACCAAGAATTCTGGCCGCCAACAAGAAATCTCAGAGTTGAAGCCTGCTGACTCTTGGATCATTTGAAAAGATCCTGCTTGTTTTGTATTTTACATAAAGGGTCAGATAGGATTTCATCCAAACTGGCTCACCCTCCTTTGTGCCTTGCATATTGATTCCTGTCATTACTTTGGGGCAGGCTTCTAGCTTGATTGAAGCCCATGTCCGTGACCATGTTCATGTGCCTGTGATGTTCTTCACTTTTATGAATGCCAAATACCTTCCATCTACAGCCCCGACCTTAGCTAAAGTCCCCAAGCCAATGAGGAACGAGAGAATAATGAGGAACAGGAATGATGCACGAGGGTTGTTCTGGACTCTAATTGTTATTGGTTCATTTTGGACCAGTGAACTGGATCATGCTTAACGATGCACTAAGTTTTGACTCCAGTAGAAATGATAATAAGTGAGCTTTAAAATGTAGATGTCTCCACTGTAACAACGTATTAAAACCGTCCCAGAAATGGGGGAGAAGATGAAACCCTCATTGGCCCATCCTGGGTTTTGTAAAAGAAAATAGCGGGTACCTCACACAGCCAGCTCCTGGTTTAATTGGTTCCTATTTAGTAAGTTTTTTTCTTTTCTTTTAAAAAGAAGCACGGAATACCTGAACTGTGGGATGCATGCTTTTGTTCTGTGTTCTGCAACACGGAGAGAGGTAGCAGAACTACTTTTACTTGAAGCGATTTGCATGTCCCTAAGTGCACCTACCTGAATAGTAAACTGCTTTTCAACCTCAGCACCACCCACCAGGCCCACACCACCCCCACCGCCCTGCTAATCTGCTTTGCCCAGACCTTTCCTTCAGGTCACCTTTCCCTTTCCACTTGTCACCTCTTCAGGCTTTCCATACACATTTTTACAGGGTGCCCCAACTAAAAGGACTTTTCTTCTCTCTTTAATTGTATAATGTATTACTGAGCTGTCTCAGTGAAAAAGCCCTGAAACAGACTTCCCCACCAGTATGCCTCGTAGAGTCGGTGTAGCTTTTTCTATTTATTATTCTCACCTACGTAATCATATTAGGAAACAGCTTGGAACCAATTTCCTCACATGTCTTACTTCTGCCTCACCTGCCCCCAAACCTCTTAAGTTGTTGACTTCAGAGATGGTGAAGGATGTTTGTCAATTTCGCTTCCTTCCCTCCCTCCCTGATCTAGCCTCTGTCTCCGAAATCTGATCCTCTCTTTTCCCCCAACCTCTTTTCTCCCCCAGTCTCTTGGAGGTGATACAGTCTTTCCCACACTTAATAACTTTTTCCCCCACTGTGGCCAAGAGCAGATTGTGATGCACTGCTTTTACTCTGTCTCTCACCTAGTTTTACATTTTCCCCACCTGCGTTTCTTGGTCCTCAAGTTTCCCAGGAATGCCACGAAACTTTCACTCAAGCTGTTCAAGCATGTATTCCTTCAGCCTGCCAAAAGGCCCTCTCTAGATGGGTTTTCCCCAAGTCCCCAAGTGCTTTTGCTAACGAAACTGCTGAACGGGAGCTAATTTATCACTCTGTTATCACTATATTAGGGCATGAGAGAGCCATACCCAGAATGAATTATGGATCCTTCCAGTGTCCCATGCATCCTGTACGTCAAGGTAAGCAAATGCTGCGTTGTGTTAACTGTCAGCCTCCAAAACAGCTGACATTTGTTATTTTAATTAATAGTTTACTTTGCTGAAATAAGCTTCTGCGAGAAGCTATGACTTTTTATTAAATCTTCACTGCAGCATTGTTTTCCCCAGATTGGGAGACAAAAGCTAATTTTCAAAACTGCTTTATCCTGCAAGGTCACAGTCAACAGCTTGTGTGCACATGTCAGGGAAACATCTGCTTCTGTGCCAAAGATATAAGTAAAATTTGCTTTATTTTGAAATTTAAATTTACTTTTACTTGGAGAAAAATGATGAGTCAGTCATTAAAGAGCTATTAAGTGATGTTGATTAGGGAAGACTTTTTAACCAGTCATTTTGTCTCACAACTGACGCTGAAATTTCTCCGACCTCAGCATTCTGCTTAGACGTCGCAGGGAACTGTGGTCACTGGCACATCTGGATCTGGACCAACTTGTCTTTTCATTAATGCAAATCATTATTATGTAATTACTCAGCCTGCAATGTAGAGATCATTGATTTCTTTTGCCCAGTAGCAGTATTTTTAAGTCACTGATGACAATGAGAACTTTCAGGACAATCCAAACTATACAAATTAGCTGCAGTTGAAGAAAGGCAAACTGACTTAAAAGGTTCCAACACGAAATTTAGTTCGGAGATTTTCTCCTTGCTTGGAATAAATTAACCGAGGGAAGTTGCTTCCTTCATGTTGTTTTAATTACCTTTGATAATGCATTTTACTCATCACATTTCCAAGACAATAACACTTTAGTGCTCTTTCCCCAAATGGACTTGTGCTCTGCCCCTGCATGTGTTCCCGTATTATGTCCCAGCTCTCAGGGGAATCCGTCACTTTTCTGAGAACACCAGTGACTCCTTTGGAGAGAGATACCCTAATATGAGCATTCTCATATCGGCTGATATTTCTGGGTCTTGTTTCTTTGAGGCCAGAGAGGTCCTCAAACACTGACTTTTAGAAAAGCAGGTAACTGTCTCTGGATTCTGAGATCCCATCTTTTCATCTTTTCAAACCACCTCTGCAAGTTTCTGATGTTGTGTGGTAGATGAGATGATTGGCCCTAATTTACCCCTCCCGTCATCATCTACACCCCTGTCTCGGCCTCGCTGTGGGAAGAACATTTCCCCACCTCTGACTTTGAGCTCAGTCATAGATTTGGTTTTGACAAATGACATGTGGATGTAAGTAACAATAAGCCAGTTCTAAGCCAATAAATATCCTCCCATGTTTCTGATTGCCCTTTTGTACCTCTGCCATGACCATGAGAAATTTATACCCAGCTAGCCCTAGTTGGTACAAGGAGGATGAGATGCTGGCACAGAGCTGCCCCAGCTGAGCCCAGCCTAGATCAGCCAAGTTCTAGCCACAACTCACAGTGACATAAGCTCTAAAAATGATGATTGTTGTCCCAAGCTACTGAATTTGAGAGTGGTTTGTCAGGCAGTGATAGCCAACTGTTACATAGGTGTTATCTTCTTTTTTACAACCTTTTTGAGGTACAATAAACTTTGCATATTTCAAGAATACACTTGATAAGTTTTGATAGATGAATAGACCCATGAGATTATCACCACAATCAAGATAATGAACGTATCCATCACTGCTAAACATTTCTTCCTAGCCTTCTATAATTTCTCTCCTTCCTGCCTTTCTTCCCTCCCTTGACTCTACCCCACCCCCAAAAAACCACAGGCTCTTTAGAATGTATTTTATATTTGGCAGCCTACGTGTAGCGAGTTTCATGCGGACTGTTCTTGGCCATCTCTATTCACATGTCAGTATAGTGTTCAAATTTAGTCATTACTACCTTGAAAAATCATGGGGCCCACTGCCCAGGAAACCATAATAGGAAAAAAAAAGAGTTGACCCAAAAGTATGGACTTTGGAATTACACAAGACTACTTTGGATTCTCACTCTGATATTTAATTGCTCTGTGACTTTGAGCAGCCAGGTCAAACTCTCTGAATACCAGTTTGCTCGAATGGAAAGCATGGGAAATATATACCTATCTCTATGGGTTATTCTGAGGATTAAATGAGGTAATGTATGTAAAATACTTGGCATTGTAACTAGATCGCACATGTGCACATAGCATATTCTCACTAAATGTTAGCTGCTATTATTAGCTTTATGTCACCAGATTTACTGTTCCTTAGGTCCACAGTGAAGGGAGAAGCCACCTCACTATGCCTGGCACATAGTAATCACTCAGTAAATGTTGGTTGAATGAATGAAAAAGTTCAACGTTTATTTCTTTCCCTGCAACAGGGGCATTCATTTCGTAGAACAAGAGCTCATCCTATTGAACCAAAGCTGGTGCCCCTCCCTTTCTCTTTCTCTTTTTAACAATAAGCTTACTCTAGAATTGTCCACCTAATATTCCCTACAATTCTAGATCATTTGTGAGGACTGCATGCAGAAGCAGTGGTGATGACCTTGGGAAAAGTGGTCTCATGCCCCAGACTGATACCTGTCATTTATTTTCCGTGGGATTCTAAACTCTATGATCGCTCAAGGCCTTTTTCAGGGGCTAGCACTTACTTCAGATTTACTTCACTCATTTCAATTCACCTTATTGAAAGAAGAAAAGGAAGGAAGGAAGGAAGGAAGGAAGGAACAAAGGAAGAAAGGAAGGAAGGAAAGAAGAAAGGAAAATAAAAGGGAAGGGAAAAGAAATAGAAAGGAAAAGAAAAGAAAAGGAAAGAAAAGGATCATCTTTCTGTCTCATTTGGGGCCCCTTTAAGGAAGCAGGGAGCAAAGTGGACCAACATGGATTTTGGTTTATATCTTTCCCTTATTCTGTCTCTGTCCACTGTATTTAACCCCTCAGGGCCTGGCAGTCATACCTGGCCGGCCTCTTCCTGACTCCCATGGAAGTCACCTCAACAGTACCTGCTGACATCTGTATCCATCCAGGCCCTTGAGGAAACCACTCTTTCCCATCCGCTGACATGCTGCTGAGCTGCTGGGCCAGTTCAGATGCTGACACCTTGCTTCGGTGGCCCACTTTCCTGACGATGACCTTAGAACTCTTCCTCAGCAATCACCATCTGGCTCCACAAAGAACGATAGTTAGGAGACAGGTGCTTGCTCGTATTTCTACCCTTGCTTCTCAGAGAGCCTGGCCTCCAACGGGGAAGGGGGTAGGATAGAAACAGGTGGCTGTCCCCACCCCCCCCCCCCACAGCCACATGTGTCACATGACTCACCAGATCCACATAGATCCTGCTTGGGGTCTGTGAGACTGCTTTTCCACCTCACTACCCAAAGGCAGGTTTTCCCAAGGCTGTTCTTTCCATTGTCAGCCCCTTCCTTGGTCAGTTGCTAATTTCCAAATCCTACCTGTTTATAACTCTGCTTTTGTGATGCTGGGACTCTGAAAATTATATTTCTCATTTGTCAGCTGGCACCCTGCTAGGTTTTGCCAACAGGGATTTGGAGAGGGAGACTGTTCTGGGCTGAATTTTGCCCCCTGCACCCTTCCAAATTGTTTACTTTGAAGTCTTAGTGCCCAATGTCTCAGAATATGACTGGATTTGGAGATAGGGCCTTTGAAGCAGTAATCAAGTTAGAATGAGGCCTTTAGGATGGGCCTTAATGCAATTTGACGGGTACCCTAATAAAAGGAGGAAATTTGAACACATAGAGAGACCCCAGAGATGTACACAGAGGAAAGGCCCTCTCAGGAACCGGTGAGAAGCTAGCCCTTTGCGAGCCAAGGAGACAAGCCGCAGGAGAAGCCAAATCTGCCTACCCTTGATCTCGTCTTTCCACCCTCCAGAACTGGGAGAAAATAAATGTCTGTTGTGTAAACCACCCGGTCTGTGGTGGTTTTTGTTAATGGCAGCCTGAACAGTATGAGAGAGAGTGCAGATAAGGGGCGGGAGGAGGGATCTGCTTCGTGGACATGCTAGCTGCTCCCATCAGTACTGCCCCAGCAGGGCCTTTACCACCCAACCCTCCCCTCGGCAGCAGCTCTCCCAGGCTCCAGTCCTCTCACCAGCCCATCATGCCCCCACCCTCCAAGGGCTGAGTCCCCCCCCCAGCTCCATGGGCCCCCTTCTGAACTTCCAGTTTCTCATAACTCCAACCCTTGCCCTTTGTTTTCTCAGCCCTGAGGGCAGTTAGTTTGGTGCGGCAGTTACTATCTTTGCTCACTCTTACTACCTTCAAAGTCCCTGGGCTCCTCCCTCCTGGCCTCCAGGCCATCCACTTCACACCCGCTGGCCCACCCCAGGATCTCCTTCACCAGCCATGGTCTGTCAAAAGTTAGAATTGCTGGGGCATTTGGGTGGTTTAGTCAGTAGGGCATCTGACTTCGGCTCAGGTCATGATCTCATGGTTCATGGGTTCAAGCCCCCTGTCGGGCTCTGTGCTGACAGCTCAATGCCTGGAGCCTGCTTTGGATTCTCTGTCTCCCTCACTCTGTCTCTCTCTCTGCCTCTCTCTCCCTCCTCCACTCACACTCTGTCTCTCTCTCTCTCTGTCTCTCTCAAAAATAAATAAATATTTAAAAATTTGTTTTTAATTTAAAAAAGGTAGAACTGCTGAGTGGAGAAGATATTTGCTATGAGTTCTGTCTGTATGAGTTTTCCATTGCTGCTCTAACAAATTACCATGAATTTGTTGTTTTGAACAATACAAATGAATTATCTTATAGCCATGTAGGATGGCAATCTGACCCAGCTCTGTCTGGGTGAAAATCAAGCTGTGAGGAGCAGGTTGTGTTCTCTTCGGGAGGCTCAAGGGGAGGGTTTATTTCCTGGTCTTTTCCATCTTCAGATCCAGCCCAGTTGAAACTCTCTCTTATGCCACCATTTCTCTGGTTCTATGTGGCCTGAAAAGGCTCTCTGTAAGGATTTATCTGGTTTAGATTTGGCCCACCCATATAATCCAGGATAATCTCATCTCAAGGCCCTTAACGTTAGTCGTATTTGCAAATCCGTTTGCCAAGTAAGAGAACAATTCATATGTTCCCAGGATAAGGGCAAGCATAGGTCATTACTCTGTCTACATAGGATCTTTCTAGCTTTCACCTAATCTTCCTTCTTTCTTATTTGACATGACTTCCCGCTTCTACCGACAGCTGAGTGTTCTGTTTAGACGTATGGAAGCCTGTCTGTGTACTTTGAAGGGGCCAGTGGGAAACACAGAGGTCCTATGATCCAGGTCCTGGAAGCTAACAGTGTACTTCCCTTGGTCCTCAATTTTCTTATCTATGAGAAAAATCGACCCTAACGATACAAGCTGATGCTAAAATATCGGGATTCCCGGGGCACCTGTGTGGCTCAGTCAGTTGAGCATCTGACTTCGGCTCAGGTCATGATCTCGCCATTTGTGAGTTCAAGCCCCACGTCAGGCTCACTGCTGTCAGTGAAGAGCCCACTTCAGATCCTCTGTCCCTCCCCTGCTGGTGCTCTCTCAAAAATAAATTTAAAAAAACATTAAAAAAAAATAAATAAAATATTGGGATTCCAGGGAAAGGCTGTGCAAAGCACTCTCATTACTCTATGTGAGGAGAGCTGAGAGTAAAGCAGCCTGGCTGATTACTGGGCCCTGGTGTCGGGCAGATAGGCATCAGTAATATATTGGCCCCTCTCACCTGAAGCTCAGTTTTCTCCATTCTCCTCGGAGTGGCCTCTGAGTGGGGGTGGGGCCACCCCTCACATGATCCCTGCAGATAAAGGGGCCTATTCTCGTGCAAGGCCACGTTTGCGGTTTTCAATAGCTATATGAGGGTTAGAGTCTGATCTTGGGGCTCATGAGTTAAATTGAAGAACCTCCTCAGAGGTCATTCTTACAAGGGAAGGACTCAGAGAAAAGAAGTGGAGTGGAGTAGAGGGGACTCAACTGGTTAGCTTTCAGGCACATTTTCTCCCTGTTCTTTTTTTTCTTTTTCTCTTTTCCTTTTTTCCCCTCTTTTCTTTTCTTTTCTTTTCCTTTCTTTTCTTTTCTCTTCTTTTCCTTTCTTTTCTTTTCTTTTCTTTTCTTTTTTCTTTTCTTTTCTTTTTTCTTTTCTTTTCTTTCCTTTCCTTTTCTTTTTGAGAAAGAAACAGCATTGAGAACATAACTAATTCCATGCAGGATTTGGACGCATTCCAAAACTCAAGGCTACTCTTCCTTTACTTTGAGACCAGGTGATTTCTCTAAGTTTTACGCCAAGCATACCGTATCTTGGGACTTATTGAAGAACTGTTTGTCCATGAAATTTGGTGCAGGCAATTCCAGAGCACATCAGTGTTAAGTCCGTGTCGTTGGGTTTCCTGGGAGAAGGTGAGGCCTCGCAGCTCTACGACGCCCTTCACACTGGCGCTGTCTTGCCAGTTCTTTGCCATTTGTGTTCCTATATCCCTTGAGTGTGTGTGGATGTGAAGGGAAGAAAAAGAAAAACGTGCTTCACTCCCTGATCTACGATCAGTTTTGCACATACTTTCTATTTTTTAGGGATTTATTTTTCTTAGTGCTGGGCTTCATTGCAGAAGGCATTGGGGTGGCTCTCTGATGATTTATTTGTGTAGAAGAGTGAGGTTATTGGTTTTTCCTCATTTGTATGTAGGGCCCCTCATGGAGAAATATTTTTGGAAACATTTTTATTTCTCCTCATATTTTTTCCAGTTACGGTGTATTTGCTTGCTCTGGGGGCCGGCTGCCTGTAGCCCTTCGGTGTGCCGAGTTAAGAAAAATTTAAACAATAGGAAGCCTTCGTGGCCCTTATCACAATTTCATTTGTGTAGGTGTCATCTGATTAATACCGGAGGCGTCTCGAGCTGCTTCCTGAGGTGGTGTGGCTTTCATGGACGCTGAGGCCGAACGTGGATGCTAAGAGGCACTGCATTCCTTCTACACTGTTCTACCCATCTACATTCATGGATGAACTGCACTGTTGACAGGTCTGATTTTCTTTCTGCCACAGTCAGCTCTATTATCCTGCCTCAGGCTTGAACCTGCAGCAGCTGAATCTTGTATTTGCTCTGCCCGAGGCCTTAACCTGCTGCTCTTCCCTTCATCCTTTATTTGTTCCTTCCTTGTGCCACCTGTTTGTCTCATCTGGCACTATAAGAAGGCATCCCTCCATCTCCTTATTTCACCTCTAGTATTAAAAAAAAAAATCCCAGGTGTCTTTCTTTCACCTTGCGTGTGCTTGAAGCTGCCCCAGCAGCTGTCGAGATGAGTTTTCTTCAGGCACATGAATTCCAAAGCCGATTTCCATTTGTTCTATAAGAAGAGACCTCGCTACAAGACGTCAGAAAGGCACACGAGTACTATGTAAACACTTAAAAGAAAAATTAACAAACAGAAATGGTGATGCGTCCAAAACCGATGACACGGAAAGGCAAAGGCCCTACTAACATTTCCTTTTGAGTAGAGACTCGAAGCATAGCTCTTACCAAGGCCAACAGATGCCACCTTGCTGCCTTTTTAAAGCACAGTCCCCGCACCCCTTGCTCTAGAACCGTGCCGTGCAGTCTGGTAGCCACTCGCCACATGAGGCTACAAGCAATTGAAATGTGGTCGGGGTGGGTTGAGATGTGCCATAATTGGAAACTGCACAGCAGATTTCAAAGACTTGGTATGGAAAAAGATGAATATGGAATATCTCGATAATTTTTTACACTGATTACATGTGAAACGAAAACATTTTGGACATCCGGGTTAAACAAAATATGTTACTTAAAATTAATTTTGGGGGCACCTGGGTGGCTCAGTCAGTTAAGCGCCTGACTTCGGCTCAGGTCATGATCTCACGGTTCATGAGTTCAAGCCCCACATCAAGGTCTGTACTGACAGTGCAAAGCCCACTTCAGATCCTCTGTCCCCCTCTCTCTCTGCCCTTTCCCCATTCATGCTTTCTCTCTCTCTCTCTCACAGAAACATTAAACATTTTCTAATTTAAAACATTAAATTTGCCAGTTTTTTTTACTTTTTTCAATGCAGCAAATAGAAAAATTAAAATGACATGGCTTGTATTATATTTCTATTGAACATTGCTGTTCTAAAATTTGGTTAAGAAATGACACCAGATTTTTGTTTTCTACCACTCTGAAAAACAATTTTAAAACACTGACATTGAGGAATATGTGATTCTTTAGTTTCATTTCAAGAGATTTGGCATGATTGAGTCACTAGAATCAGTTTTTATAAAATTTGGACATATTTATAATGAAGTCAGTTATTAAAAAGATTGCTTTTCGGGGTGCCTGGGTGGTTCAGTCAATTAGGCGTCCGACTTCGGCTCAGGTCATGATCTCACAGCTTATAAGTTCGAGCCCAAATTGGGCTCTGTGCTGACAGCTCAGAGCCTGGAGCCTACTTCAGATTCTGTGTCTCATCTCTCTGCCCCTCCCCGCCTCATGATCCGTCTCTCTCTCTCTCTCTCTCTCAAAAATAAATAAACATTAAAAAAAAAATTTTAAAGATTGCTTTCCACTTTTATGCACTGGTTTTTCCTTAACATTGTCTGGTTTCTTTCCTTAAAACACTGCCTGTCCAACACACTCAATCTGTTTTGAGATTAGTTTAACATTTATGAAGTGCTCCCAGTTTGCACAAGAACTTATAAAATTATATACTCTCTGCCCTCAAGGAGAATATACTCCTAATGAATAAAAACTGGCAAAGTGGAACTTCCTCTGTTTATAGAATTTTAATAGACCAAGTTTTAAGTATTATAACGAAAAAAGGGGCATGATATAGATTATATTTCCATCATGTTTTGTATGTTTTTTGGAAGTGACTTTTCTACAAAGTTTAAACTAAGGGAACACTATGGCTTCATTGCTAAGAAACCCCTAGGCACAAATCACTGATTTGTGAAGTCCTGAAAGATGTTTTTCAGGATTTGAAAAATATTAATAGTGAGCATTTATATAGCACCTTCTATGTACTAGATACTGGTAAATACTTTGCATGTAAGACATCATATAACACAAGAATTCCATGAGGCAGAAACAGTATTCACGCTCACGTTACAGATGGAGAAACTGAAGCATAGAGAGGTGGAGTAAATTTTCCTAGGTCACACAGCTAACAAGCCCGTAGGGAGTAGTGATCAACGCAAGCATTCTGGCTGAAAAGACTGACTTTTAACCCTGTGCCGCACTGTTGCACGGAAGTGATATTGGACAATTCATTATGACAACTACATCCTGATTTTGCCTGCTAAACTCTGAAGGCCACCTGAAGTTTGAGGGACTAAATTTTGCTCTCACTTTGATTTTTATCCCACTACATCCTTTACCACAACTTAATATATGACAAAATTATTCACCTTAGTTTCACCCTGTTTTCCTTGGCATTAGTACTAACTGACCCTGAAATAACTAAAACACAAGTGAAAAAACAGTGCCAAGATGTGGCCTAGATTATCCATCAAATATCTAGAATCTTGTTTTCTTTTTTTTTGCAGCTCTTTAGTGAACATAGGCCAAATCTTACTCTTGTTCATGGATTTCTATAGAAAATCCATTTGCATATCTGAAGAAGGAATGTGGCTTTTAATGATCTTAATGGAAACTAGAAATATATCATTTTCCTGATAAGTTGTCATTTTGGATGTTCATCTCCCTGGCACCAGAATACAAGCATGTAAATCTATGAGCCACTTGCCTGTCATTAAAGGAACTAATGTGACATTCCCAACTCCTGCAGTCTGTCCCCACACCTGATTTTTGTACTACATGCTGGTTTGAGTTCATTTTTCTCCCCCCTGGATTTTTGCTCTTAAAAGCTAATTTCCAATGTCAGCTCGTAATGATTCATGTAACTCGTGACACAAAAGTGCATTATTTACAGATAACACTCCCTGGTTGATCCAAGGATTCTCTCCAAACAAGCCTCTGAACTACCTTGTGCAATCTTTAGCAATATTCCTGGAACCTTCTGACATTATTCTTAATTAAGGTTTACATGTTAATATTGAACGATAAAATGAGGACCGCATAATAACACATACACACACACAAAACAGAACCAGAGTAATTAGCAGCTATGATATTTCTTCATTGAATTGTATCATTGCACATATGTGTACTTGGCAATTTATAATTTTTTCAAGTTATTAATTATAGCTTCTGAAGCAGTATCTTTTAAAATACCTCAGGAGCCATCTCCTAAACGTCCCTAGATTTAATGAAAAGCTGGTGATTATTGCCTTCAATAGCGGTAGAGATGCCTCCCCACCTTACTCAAATCAGTTAATCTCTAATTTCTCTTGTCTGTGTGAACAAGCAACTATTATTTCTCACATTTTTCCTGAAGTTCATTACCAGTAAAATAACTTGGCTTTGTTTACATATTCCCTACAACTCAGATGGGATTTTTTTTTCCTTGTCTCTGGGTTGCTTTCTTTTTTTGAAGAAGAAAACAATACCAATATCTTTTATGGCTGAAAACTATTAGGACAAAATCTAATAGATATATTAGATATAGAAAAGTTGTTTAAAAATGTGCTAGCAAGTGGGGGAAAAAAAACCCAAGGTGTGTGAGACACATAAAAATTACTTTACACATGTCCTTCAAAAAAGTTTAATACATAGTCAGGTCACATTACTGCACATCAAATTCTCTAGGTCTCTGGCTGCCAGTAGCAATTATCTGTAAAAGAACATGTTTTCCCCAGTGACTCGCTATCGGGAATTTTTGAGTATACCTAAGCATAGCCTTGAGCAAAACTCCTACGGGGCATATTTGGAATACAGGATTTCATTTGGATGCAATATCAAGGTTTCAGTGCAATATGTCTATCTATATATTTTTACATCTGTTTTAACATATTGATGTGTTTATCTGTTGGCTTTAATTACATGATATAAGTATATATAAATGTAAATAGTACTCCTGAGCTTCCACTCAACTTTTGTCATGAGGTATACAAATATATTTCCCTTGATGCCTGGATGATTTTATATTATAATGATGCCTCCTGAATTTTCATGATTACTTTGCTAAAAAGGTGTTGAATATTTGCAGATTGCTGAGGCATCAGGTCTCATTCTATCTGACCAGGTCACATTTCATTCGTTTCCAATGATCAGGGGAGTCTCAGCTAGTAAAATCTTTGGTGTCCATCCCGATT
Source organism: Leopardus geoffroyi (assembly GCF_018350155.1). Taxonomy (NCBI): domain Eukaryota; kingdom Metazoa; phylum Chordata; class Mammalia; order Carnivora; family Felidae; genus Leopardus; species Leopardus geoffroyi. The sequence goes on from NC_059328.1 coordinate 70,458,846, forward strand.
CTGTTCCAACTAATGATGATGTCACATTTTAAAGGCAGTTAAAATATGAGGCCGATTTTTTCAAAACATTGCTGTGCCATTTGGCAGAGTCACTGAGAACTGAAAAAATAGGTGTTTTCAACTGATAATTGTGAAGGATTCATATAAGCAAGTTCAGATACTCAGAGGTTTAAATGTATTAATGCCATCCCAGGAGTTTCAGGCATTGACTGTGCGTGCTGTGGTTTGGATCAGGATACCCCTGTAAAGAGATAGCAGTTCCCAGAAATATATTTTTTCTAATATATAAGTCAGTGTTGGGGTGCCTACTGGGTTAGGATTTAGAAAGTAGCAAAAAGGTGTCATTGGCTGGCAAAAAAAAAAAAGGGGGGGTGGGAGGCTTTCCCTAAGAATCACCTTTAGTGATCAGCTTTTTTCTTAGCAAGCTTTTGAGTAGGGAAGACTTTCTCTACATTTGAGGCATTGAGCTAGCCCAAATGAAACAATTCACATTTACATCTGTTTTCACATGGCAGTACGTGTCACTCCCTATGTCCCCACCAGCCCACTCAAGGTGGCCTAAAGAGACCACAGTCCCGCCCAAGAGCAGCGATAAATATGTTGACGGATTGGTAAGGCATTTCATTTGTAAATGGCTCACTGATGGAGCCCAGACACTGGTGAGTAGGAGCTGGCTCAGGTGAGCAAACGGGATGAACAGTGATGCTCTAATACTTGAGTTGGGCCACATGTCCACCCAACTTAGCTGATGCGAAATCCAAAAAGGATCTTATCAACCCTTCACCGTGGGGACTTTCCCAAGAGATTTATGAAGGGTGAGAATCTGGAAGGTAGGTTTATAGGTAGCCTGGGATTTATCAAGAATATATCATCTGAGGGCTTCAGGTGATCCTTCTCTAAGAAAAAAGTTTAGAGGCCAGCATTTCCTGTAAGCCCACAATAGTTGGGGAAAGCTGGAGAACATCAGTTTTTACCCTAATACATTAGGTTTAATGTTTGCAAGGGCCATGTAAACCATTCGGGATTTTTATAGAGCCATATGCACTTTTATTACTGCAAAAGACAACACTGTTACAGTCATGATAAATAAAATTATTTGCAGGCCTTTGCAGCTTGGCCAATCCAACAGTACTGCATTTTAACTTCTGCGGCCACAAAATGTAAATGAAGTTGAAACGGCAGAAATTTTCATCTTTTCCACTTGTAGTAATTCTCACAGAATCATGAATGCCTTTCTTCCTCCTTCCTGGATCTCTCCAAATAGATCCCATTTATCTGATTGGATTTCTGTCCCATCTTTCTACATATTACAGCTAATTAGTACCCCTGATGAGAAACAGTCCACTGATGGAAAAAGCAGTTAGATAAGATCTGCATTAACAAATGTAGTTCATTTAATATCATTTGTGCTGCTGCATTATTAATAATACATAATTACCCTGCACAGGCTGGAAGGGGAGAATAAAACTGTTCTTTAATTTCTTGGCCTTTGCAGAGAAACAGTATATTAGAGAGAATAAAACAGTATTGGACTATTGGTTGCCATCCATCATAGAGCTTTATGTGTCACACAATTTTATTAACTTTGGGTCTAGCTACAGTTTCTATATTTCAACACAATCGCAGACTACCCAGAGACAACGACTTTGTGGAATTTTGAACGGTCAGCTTCTTGTTTCAGCATGTGAAATTGGGAGGTCCAACCGATGGCTATCAGAATGTTGAGATTTTCTGCCTGTCGTCGAGAGTATTTGATAGCAGTGGTTAATGAACGCCATTGTAGTCAATAACCAAAGCTCACGAAACCTGATGGAACACGATGGAGTGACCTGACTTCCTTCTCCCCATTCTCCAGAGTTAGGGTGTGCTGGATTAGAAAGATGGTGGCATAAGGCCTGTGTTAAAATAGTAAGACAAGCAGTGGTGACAGCATCAGAAGAATGGCCAGCGTTGACTGAATGCATGCTTCACACCAAGTTTCAGGCTAAGCTTTTTATGTGGATTCATTCTCACGATAATCCTATGCTGGGGGTTGTTACCATTTTTATGGAAGAAGTCATCCAAATCTGGCAAGACCTCTCTCACTGTCTTGAAAGAAAAGTCTTTAGAAAAGAAACCACACTCCCTGCATTTTTCTTTGCTGTTGCATCCTCCTTAGTGAAGCCAAGCCTCTTGAACATGGTTTGCCAGATGGGACAGTGTGAGCACGTGCAGAGCCTTTGTAAGTGTGTTTGTTTGCACAGGTGAGGCAGGCCAGCAATGTAGGCAGCTGGCTCAGGAAACCAAGGATCCTCCAATGTCAGGTCTGGTTTAACCCAAAGGAATGAGGTGTGCTTATTTTCTCTAATTAAAGCTACACATAAACCACTCTACTGCATTCATCAGCCCACTTTTTTATTCGTCAAATAGTTCCTGAGCCCCTACGTGAGCAGTCATCTGATAGGGGAATAGTTCCTCAAAGGAGGAGTTTGAAGTATTATATGGGGATAAGAATATGGTATCAGAGAGCTCCTATGCTGATCTAAATTATAACAATCCAGTGTGTTCCAGATACAATGTGGGCACAAAGGAGGGAATGCTCAACTTGGCCCAAGTGGGTCAAAGGAGGTATGACAAAGAGATAATAAACTGATTCTTGCAGAATGAATGCTGTTTTCCAGGTAACCTGGGAAGAACTTGTTTTCTCTCTTTGCAGTGATCATATGATCATGTTAAACAAGAAGCTACAAATACCACGCGGCCTAATAGTTGACTGTATGGAAATTCTGTTGCTTAGTAGAACAAGGTATCTTCCTTCTGAGAATCATGACTACCTATCAATATTTCAATATTGCTTTGAAATATTTTTAAACTGGAAGCAGGGAGGAATGGTTTGTGTATATGCCAACAATCCTGATAAAGAGGGAGAGAGATGGGTAGTATGTGGATTGGTAATGGGATTTATAACATAACTAGTGGAATATTAGTAAAGCAACTTTATCCATGGTGGATTTTTTTTCATGGCACATTCTCAGATGAATCACAATTTTGAAATACAAACGATTGTGTCTTTCCCTCCAAAGACTTTCGTGTCTACAAGGTACTACAGAACAGAATAAAAGCCCTCTGAAAGTTAAGACAACATCTGTCCCGCCAAAGCAATTAGTTCAGGTTTTAGTGCATCAAAAGTCATTTCATCTGTGATTTTGTGTCATCCACTTCCCCTTGCTAAAAAGTGGACACCTGGCTCTCCATTTCAGACTAAAGGCACTGCCACACTCTGCCTGGGGCATTGCACAGAAATTCACTAAATTCACTAAACCATAGTGAAGACTGCCAAGTCTTCACCCAAACTCTCTTCCTTGTGCGAAGGCAGCTGGACTACATTCACACTCTTCCCTGAAGTTGGATAGGGCGTCTGACTGAGTTCTAGCCAGATAGCTGTTGAGCGGCAGGGATGTGCCCCCCACCAAGGCTCAGCCCACAAAATCTCCTGCAGGCACGCTCCATTCTCTGTTTGTCCTCTGCCTGGAAGTAAAGTGGAGAACTCTGTGGAGAATGGAAGCTCAATATGGACGGAGTCCGAGCCTGCATCCCTGCTGAGATGAGAGCAATTCAGGAGCGCACCAAACCAGGAATGCCTATTCTTAATTGTTGCATAAACAAGATATCAACTTCTATTGTGAATTTTTAGCTTGTCATTTGCTTTGGCAGTCGGCCTATGCGAAGACACACAAGCTCTTCGCTTAGATGACCAAAATAAGTAAGATATACAGTGTATGGAGCAGAAGATAACTGAAGACTTCACATGAAGCACTGTGACCATAATGCAGATGAGAGGCAGAGGTGGGTGGCATTGAGTCTTACATTAGAGGTAGGGGCTAGAGCGGCACTGGTCACCACTCCCATGGGGGGTGTGAGAGGGCACTGAACAACTGCCATGCAGGGGGACTGGAGATTTCTCAATTTAAATGTCACATCCTTTTATAAGGCTTTCCTAATCCCACTCAAGTTGGGTCTCCTGTTATATGCTTCCTTAGAATATTGTACTCTTCCTCCGTGGCACTGTAGACACATAATTAAAAAACTGATTTCTTTGTTGTTGTTGAATGACTGTCTTCTTCCCTAGACTATAAACTTTCCTGAAGACTGGGACTACTTCCTTTGTCACTGCATCCACCTTGTCAAGAATTGTGCCCGATACACAGCTGCTTATCAAATATCCACTCGCTGGCTAGTGCCTCACCGTTTGGTCATTTATTCCAGCTTAGTCTTTTATCTTCCCAATAGACAAGAGATTTCTGTTTGGGAGGTTCCACTCAATGACCTGCAAAAACCCCTGTGATTATCAGAGATGATGATTTCAAGCGCTCATTCCTAATAAACACCCACTCATACACCCATAGAAAACAAATACATATACATAAAATGCTACCACCATAAATGCACACAGATATCCGGCCCCCCAAAGATTTTCCCAGATGCTCTTCAAGAGCCATCCCCTTACCACCTGCACAGCTACCGACATGCATCCCAAAACACACACAAAACAGCCAAAGACACTGAGACCCGAACATACCTCCAAAGACACCCCCCTCTGGTACTGACACATGCTCAGACAAATACATGCACACACGTTAAAAGCATTTAACACCTGTCATTTGGGTGACATTTATTCTATGCCTTTCTACCTCATCCAATAAAAGAGAAATGCATAAATCTAAAATTAAAATAACATTCTCACCTCTATTATCTATTCTGTTTTTGGAGCTGCTTTCCTTAAATCAGTGTCCTCTGTGGGAAGACGTACACGGGGCACAGAGGGGAACAAATGTCTCTCCCAAAGTCTTCCATTATTCTATCATTTACATTGCAAATGTCATCAAAAATGCAAATATATGTGACATCTCTAATTGTTTCCAGATCTTATGCTACAATAAACATTGGCTTCGTTAAATCATATTTCCAAGAATAAAAGAGACGGAGGTTTTGTTGTTGCTGTCCTCTATATTTAAAGGTGCTTAGAGAAGGCTACGATACTATTGTTTTTAAAAGTTATCCATCCAAACTAATATATTTAGCACTCAAGGGATACAATATTTAGGTTAAAAAATACTATAGACAATGTCACAAGTCCGTTGGCAATCTATGAGGATTATCCATGAGTATTTAGCCTGCTGGGGAAGGAAGAAATCAGAAGATATGAAGTATAACAACAATAATAAACAAGTCACTATGGGGTACCCTCCAGGGTACCCCAGGGTATATAATCGGCTCTGTTTTTTTCTTTCCATCTGGAAGTTTATAGACATGGCTGCCCCACCTCAGAATAGAAATTATTGTTCTGTCCACTTCCCTGAGTAGTCCCTGACGCCCAGTCCACAGACAGAATAATATTTAGGAGAACGTGGTCAACCTCTTTCAGATGCTGAGTAGGCAGGTCTTGGCAACATGAGGAGAACCAGCAGTCAATTGTGCCTGGTCTTTTGCCCCACATACCCTCTTTCTTTTTCCCAATGAGTCTCATCCATGCATGTCATAAAGTTGCTAGGATGTAGGCCAGAGCCAGCCTGAATAGGACATAAAGTGAATCAGACTGTTGTTCTTTTCATCATTGCTGCAAATTAACACACACATCCAGTGTTTTATGCAGGGAGACCAGGGACAATGAGCATCGAGGGCAGCACTCAAGCAGGTGGCATGTGAAAGACAAGTGGTGGCCCCACCCTTTTGCTGGTTAGAGTTTGACTATATAAAAGACTCAGTGCTTTATCTGAATATCAGTTTCTGAAGCCACTTTCTCCCCACCTTCTGTGTTTCTCCATTACTATCTAGCAATAGATTTGCTTAGAACTGTGCTTCCCAGTGGGCCTGAGAAAATACATATTTAGAGCAGTGATAATGCCAAGAGGAAGTTATCCACAAACACTCTAGGGAAAAAAACAGGTCTGCACTGACGGAGCTTTCATGAGAATTTGATGAAAGCTATAGATCCTCTCTCCAGAAAAAGAAATGCATATATCAACACGCAAGCATAATTTTGCATTAAATCTCATATGTTTTTTTTTTTTTTATTCTTAGTCAACCCTTCCATAGATTCCAGAACTCAAGTCCCTAGAGTCTGTGTCAACCTGCTCCAGTAGTCAAGCTTACTGCTACACCTTGTGGAAAGAGCACGGGCCTGGCAGCTAGACCGGCTCCACGAGATTAACCAAGTCCATTAACTTCACTTAACGTTCATCCCGGCATTCCGTAAATAAAGACAATAATAATACCACTACATAGAGTTATTGTTAGTTCTAATAGAACATATCCTTTTCGCCACCACATCCCTACTGTTTTATGACTCGCGTGGAGCATATCAGAGGCTCAATGCATGATCTTGAATTACTGAATATGTGTAAACCCCCAAGTATAGTGACTGACACCAACTAGGTACTCAATTTTATTTTCCATGTCTTCATTGCAGAAGCAGGAAATAAATGCTGATTCCCAGATGCTCTGTGGCTGAAAACCTCATCCCTCTCCTGGGTTGGCCATTCTAGGGCCCATTTGAGCAGCAGCAGTTAAAATGAAGGTGTCAGAGGGTTCTTTAAATGACATCATTGTCAGTCATACCGGAATATTTTTTAAATGCTTTCACATATACTTTCATCTTCCATTTATCCCATTGTCTTGTGAATTCCCCTCATTGAATTAATGGTATTTATCCACTTGAGGGTCATCATTTCAAAGCTTATTCCTGTTTTGAGTCAGCAGACTGGAAATAGACTTGAGAATCAAATTTATAGAAACAGAAAAAGGAATCCTAATTTTATTAGGTTTTAATTAACCAAGAAACAGAGTCAGACATGAGCAACTTGACAATAGAGTATTACATAAGGGAGGTGCCTTCCGGAAAGAGAAGGAAGAGGAGAGCTTGTCCTATCTGGTTGGTGGAAAAGGGAAATGGGAGACACAGAGTCAAAGTGACCTTGGAGAGGCATGGCTTCAGGCTGACATCTGATAGTAGAGTGAGGGGAAAGCTGAATCCAGGCAGAGAAGGGGCTTTTATCCCATTCTCAAGGACTGTCCCAGCCGTCCTACTGGCCACCTGCAGCATGGGCAGACAGACAGGGAGTCTGAGTTGGAGAGTGAACCACGTTGCCCTAGGCTCTCCTGTGGCCTGGGAACAACAAAATAACAGTGATAAGGCTTCTTTTGTGCCAAACCGTGTTCTAATTTCTTTACATATTAAGTCATTTAATTTTCAAAGAAAGCTATGAGGGAGTTATTATGATCTTTGTTTTACATATGGGAACACTTAGGCATAGAGAGGTTAAATAACTTGCCACATCCTATTTTCTAGTTTTCTACTAGCTAATACTTACTAAGCATGTACCCTGTGCTTACCAAGCACAATTCTAAACACTTTCCATGTAGTCACTCCTGTAACCCTCATGAGGCTTCTACCCAGAAGGTTAGGTATTATGAATAACCCCATTTTACAGAGGAGCAAATGGAGGCACAGTTATGTTAAGAAGCTTGTCTTAGGTTACTAAGCTCGTAAATGGCAGAGTTGGACATCAAACCCAGGCAGGTTGGCTCCAGAGTCTGTGCTGTTAATGAAGGTTTCTTTAATTACTCTGATGAGGGACACAGAACTTAGCTGAAAATCTGGCTGTGGACTTGAGCAACAGAGACCTGTTGAGTGAGTGTCATTTGAGTGACCCTGTGGCCAACGCATACAGACTGGGCCTGTGAAATTGAGACCCGATGAGAGTCAGAGCCAGACCTTAGAGGGTGCACAGAGCCAGAGCGGAGTAAAGTGAGTCCAAGTTGACAAGGAAGGGGACCAAGCTCTCCGAGAGTCTTATCTATGCAAGAGAGCAGACACTGAGTTGTGTCAGCTATTAACTTCAGTGTGGACAACAGGGTAGAGGCAGAACTACCACACCTCAACAGGCACACTCACCAGGGCACACTTACTAAACTGAGTACCTCCAACGACCACCATAGGAGAGACCAGCCCAAGGACCTGCACAAGGTTAGGAGGGTCCAAGCCCTTTAACCCAATTCTACCAGGTCACATAAGATTCTACCAGGTCACATCTGAAAAAAGAGCCGGGAGGAAAGCAAATCCGGAAGGCTGAGTGTTCACTCCCTCCAGACTGCGTTCAAAACAAGACCACTTAACCACAAAAAAAATGAGATATTTCAGACTGGAAAGTTTAAAATAAAGCTATTTTCATCTGCAAGGCACTGGGATGAGAAGCTCATAAGGAAGATTAGATCGGTTATTGGAAATAAAGGAACTACATTTTCTTTGAACATCTGAGTGCCGTGTGAATGCGTGTGAGCTTACAGCTCCAAAGGACTCCAAGAGCCTGTCTAATGAAACACCTGCAGTATATTTATTAACAATTAGGATGAGGAAATGGACAACATACTGATCAAATTTGTGGTTGATGCGAAGCCAAGAGTTACAGTGAATGCATTAGGTGGCAGAATTTGGATCTCAAAAGCTAGCCACCAGTGAGCCACGCCTAGCCAGAACAGATTTTATCTGGCTAGAGTTAAACCGAGGTACAAAGAACCAATTGTACAAAAACAATGGCTAAAAAAGAGTGTCCAACTCTTTGAAAGTTCGCCCTATAGAAGATGGATTAGATTATGAGGTCCAAGGGAAGACGAGTAAGAGCCATTTCTTGAGTCCTTACTATGCGCCAGGTGTACATATACACCATCTCACTTAATCCTATGAAGTGCGTAGTAGTATTTCTATTCTACCGCATCAGGAAGTTGTTGTTGAGTTTGACTTCAAAGTCTAGGTTCTTTACACAAAACTGCCTCCCAACATATGGCCATCGAACTTAAGGAGGATTCTAACAGTCAGCACTTTGCCCTGAAACTAAGCTCTGGGAACAAAGTGTGACCAACCCCAGGGGTACTGTGGGTACTTGCCATAAGCAAGACCACTTATTCTGAGACTTCATGAGTCCCATCTCTGGAAATTTGCAGAAGCCATAGTCTCTGTATCAGGTGGCTTTTGCTGCAAACACCCCCCCCCCCAAATCTGCATCTCACAACAGAAAAACCTTTATCTCACCCAGGGATCTGGGTGCCAGTAGGGTTCTGTTGGCCTCACCTCGCTTCTCATTCTGGGCTGCAAATTCAGGGAGCAACCGCTAGCTGGGCATGTTGTTCATGTGTGGGCAGGAGCTCCAAAGCACATGTAAAGCCTCTGTTTCAGATGTGAGCATCTTCGTATTTGCTTGCACTCAGTTCTCCGCCAGAGGAGGCTCTGTGCCCGCTCAGTAGCCTGCATTTGAACCGTGGCAGAGTTCAGCCATTCCCCTGGTAGAGAAAAAAATCAGTTCTTATGAATTCTCCATTGCCCATGAATGGTACTACTCCACTGAGACTTTGTTTCCTTTTACTTTTGGCTTGTTCATTTTGTTTTGCTTTTGTTTTACCTGCGAAAGAAACTATCAGAGGAAATGGCAATCTCAGAACAATCTAGAATAAAGGGGTGAGTGAAATGAGGTGAAAGGAAATGTTCCAAATCTCCCCATAGCGTCCATGCTACGATGAGTGTAGATTGTTATGTGATTGCATCTTTGGCTATGGATGCTTATTATTTACATCTTTAAACTTTGGATACATTTCTCACATATAAGCCCCAGGGCACATTTACAAGCACTGTTGAAAGAAAAAAAAAAAAAAAAAGATTGAGAAAGCTGTGTTATCTATTTATTCCAGGGGAGATTTACTTCATTTTTTTATTTCTTTATTTCTTTCTTTATTTCTTTATTTATTTATTTGATTTATACAGCTGGGTCCAGCACAAGCCCCTGGGCACGTTCACATCAATTAAAACCACAGACAGAAGCAGAATGCTGAATACAAACAAAATCAACAATTAATGGACTATCCCCAACTGTAAAGCACTTCGGCAGAAACTTCAAATCATTCCTCCCCACGAAGCCCCTTGGGCAGGAGGCTGGGTTAACAGATGGTTAAACAATGTTAAGAGAAGACAATCCAAAACGAGTACCGAGTACCGTATGTGGAGGCTGGAAGAAAGACGGTACGTGAAACCCACTGAAGAATTTATCAGCAGAGCTATCGCTTGAATTCATGAACTTGGAGCTGGAGTTGGATGTAGCAGTAATCTGGCAAAAGTGAGCAGACCGCACAGTCCTAGCAATAGAAGGAGGAGAGGGAAGAGTCAGACATTAACTAAAATGAACTTAGTGGGACTCTAGCCAATGAGAGTGATCTGGTCGGGATTAGTTGTTCATTACAGACACAATCAAGTTTTTGACTAAGCCACAAGTTAACTTTCCTTAATCACGTGCTACTTCACCTGAGCACCCATGTAGCTGCTATATACCGCAGTGATATCTTTGGATGGGGATGAGAATAAGGCAGGCAATTTTCATTTTTGGTGTTACGCTTTAGTGAAAATTGGTAATGTGAGATTAAGAAAAACCTACAATTGTTGTTATTATTATTGAGGTATAACACATATACAATAAATACAAATATCTTAAGTAATAGGGCAGCAAATTCTTTACTGATACATTATGGAAATATGGAACATACACATATACATACATATATACATACAAATGAAAATATGGAACATTTCCAGCATCACCAAAGTCTCCATCAGGCCCCTTCACAGTCAACATTCCACCCCCAGAGATAATCACTATTCTGATTTCTGTCACCATAAGTTAGTCTTGACTTTCTCAAACTTCATGTAAATGACATACAGTATGCATTCTTTTGTAGCTGGCTTCTTTCACTCAATATTGTATCTGTGTTACTTATTCATGTTGTTGCAGGTAGCAATTGTACATATTTTTATTGCTATGGGGTATTATGTTGTATGAATACACTGTAATTTATCCATTCAATTGTTGATGGATTTTTGGATTGTTTTGTGTTTTTTTTTTTATTTTTTAAAAATTTTTTTTTTTTAACGTTTATTTATTTTTGGGACAGAGAGAGACAGAGCATGAACGGGGGAGGGGCAGAGAGAGAGGGAGACACAGAATCGGAAGCAGGCTCCAGGCTCTGAGCCATCAGCCCAGAGCCCGACGCGGGGCTCGAAATTACGGACCGCGAGATCGTGACCTGGCTGAAGTCGGACGCTTAACCGACTGCGCCACCCAGGCGCCCCTGTTTTGTGTTTTGATGAGGAGGAGGAGGAGGAGGGTGGGAAGGAGGATGATAGGGCTGCTATGAACAGAGTAGTGCATTATAGTACATGACTATATAGCACAGGATAGTCTTTGGGCATTTATCTAGGAATGGCATTGTTGGGTCATGAGATAAATGTATGTTCAGTCTCAATATGTATTGCTAAACAATTTTCCTAAGTGGCTGTACCAATTTACCTTTTCATGAAAAATATAAATGTTCAAGTTGCACCACATCCTTGTCAACACTTGGCATCATCTGTCTATTTAAGTGTACCCATCATGGTACATAGTGACATCTCACTGTAGTTTTGATTCACATTTTCCAGATGATTATTGCACAATCTTTTATAGCCCTGTTGACCTTTTTGATATTCTCATCTGTGAAGGCCTACTTAATTTTTTTGTCCAGCACTTTATTGGGTGGTCCGTCCCTGTATTTAAATTGAATTTGTAGGAATTTATAATACATCATGGATATAAGTTCTAGCTACGCGGATGTATTGTCAATTTTTTCTCTTTGTGGCTTGCATTTTCACCCTCTTAATGGTGTCTTTGATTAAAAGGAGTCTTAAATTTTATTGAAGTTCAATTTATCAATCTTTCATTTATATGGTTAGTGAGTTTTGTGTCCTCTTTAAGAAATGAGAGCCTATTCCAAGGTTGTGAGATTCTCCTGTGTTTTCTTCTAGAAACTTTATTGCTTTACCTTTCACATTCAGGTCTATCCATGTCAAATAAATTATTTTTCCATATTGATATCCCATTGCACCCTTCACTGAGAGGTCCATCCTTCCCCTACCAAACTGCAATGGTGTCTTGGTTGTAGAGTAGGTGGCCATATATGTGTGGGTATGTTTCTGCATTCTTTATTCAGTCTCTTTGGTCTATTTGTCCACCTTTGCACAAATACCATGCCCCAAGTCTTGATACTTCAATTTTAGCTCCACTAATCTTTAAATTTTTTAAATATTTATTTATAATTTTTTTTTCAACGTTTATTTATTTTTGGGACAGAGACAGAGCATGAACAGGGGAGATCAGAGAGAGAGGGAGACACAGAATCGGAAACAGGCTCCAGGCTCTGAGCCATCAGCCCAGAGCCTGACGCGGGGCCCGAACTCACGGACCGCGAGATCGTGACCTGGCTGAAGTCGGACGCTTAACCGACTGCGCCACCCAGGCGCCCCTTTAATATTTATTTAAATATTAAACTCCACTAATTTTAATATCTTTATATGATTATCTTTCTCCTTTCTGTGATTTTGTTGGTTTTTCTTTTTTGTCTCTGGATCTGATTCTTGACTGAACCTATCTCTAGAGCCTATTTCTCTTCCATGACTTTATTTCTTTCTCCCTGTTATGTAAGGGGGTCCCCAAAGCTACACAGTGTATGTATGATATGGGGCTTATTTGGAAAACACTTAGAAGCAGAAAAGAAGCACACTGCCCCTGAATCCATGTCTGTTCCATAAATACGTTTACATGAAAACAACAAGGCTTCAGTGAAGCAGGGCCTGCCTCAGCCAGCAGGCTGGACTTGCTCCCAGGAGCACAGCAAGACAGAACAAGCTCTGCTCCACACTGTGATACATGTTTATAGCAGAGCCTAGGAAGAGCTAAAGAACACCTAGCTTCTCTAAGTGAGATCTCTAACAAAGATAGGGAAGGATCTCCAGGCTCAGAAACATTGCTAAGAAGTGTATGGACCGAGGGTCAAGGTCTTTACTCTGAGGTCCCTGGGAACAGTTTTGCCTGGCAAGACCACCAACAACCAAATGTCTTTTCTCTGATCAAGCTGAGGCAGCTCTCTGCTAAGCTACCTAAAGGAGGAAGAAAATTTGCCTCCAGACCATCTGGATTTATCTGTCATCACTCCCCACTCCCTACATTCTTTACTGTTTGTTATATTTAAATTTTAGTTAGTTAACATACAGTGCAATATCAACTTCAACAGTAGAATTCGCTGATTCATCACTTACGTAAAACATCCAGTGCTCATCACAAGTGCCCTCCTTAATACCCATCACCCATCTAGCCCATCCCCCCACCCACTTCCCTCCATCAACCCACAGTTGCTCTCCATCACTAACAGTCTCCTGTGGTTTGTTTCCCTCTCTTCTCTTTCCCCCTGATTTCCATACGTTCATCTGGTTTTTTTCATTATTATTATTATTATTAAATTATGTTATGCACCAACATTCCTTGAACGCCTACTATGCAGTTGACATTCTACCAAGCTTTCCAGATATAAGGTTACACGATATGGTCACTGCCGCGAAAGCATCCACATTCTCATCAACAAGCATGGTATAGAGATCTAACTGAGAGGATAAGCAGTTGCCATTAGGCCCACTCCCTCTTTTAAAGTAAAGCTCAAACTTTCATTATTCTAAGATTTCAAATGTATTTATGGGTTGTACATTTGTAAAATAATTGAAGTGAGTAGTTTTTAAAATTACTTGTTGCATTATATTTGTGTCTGCTAATTTTAAAAGCAGATGTATTTATCACTGCAAAATTTAGAAACACTTTAAATATCCAGTAGGAAGGGAATAGTTAAATAAATTATGGTAAATTAACGAGATGGAATATTAATGTAGCATTAAAAGTGATCATTAAAAAGACCAAGTAACAAAACGGAAAGTGCTCCAAATTGTGTGTATGCAAAAATACTAATATTTATGGACAAAACATGATGAAAATACAAAACATGTTGCAGTGATAAAATTTTAGCAAAACACAATTGTTTTCTCCTAAAATTTCCTTTAATACTATTATTTTTATAATAAATTTAAATCTAGGAGAAAAAGAAGCTAGTCTTTATTTCATTCTCTTTGCCCATATATATTTCCACTGTATATTGATATAGACATAAAATAAGCATTTTTTTTTTTTTACTTGTGTGAATATGTATACATGTACGTCAGTTCTCCTCCATCGAAAATAGATCCTATCAAAATGGACACAGGAGCAGCGCCACTCAGGACGAGTAGCAAAGGAATTCATCCTGGAGTCTTGAACTTAAACGTTGAAAATTCTCTTTGGTTCTGTGCTTTCCATTCCTAAGAGAGCAATAGGTAATTGCACCATTTCTTTTGAACAATAGAAACAAATGTCAAAAGCACATCCACTACCCTGTAGTACCTGCAAGAACTGTGGCCTCTCTTGCTCCTGAAACCGGGAGCTTGGCTCTCTGGTCGTGCTACGGGAGGAGAGGGCTGGGAGCCGCTGCCCATTCCTGGTGTTCCTCTCACAGGGAGGGAGTGCCACTAGGGTAACCATCCGGCCTCTTTCTGCACCCCCTCACTCCTCTCCAAGAGCAAGCCAGGTGTAGGATCTGAGCATGCAGGATCCCTCTCAAAGCCCCTCTTTGCTGTAATTTACAGGATGAGGCTTTGTCTCTGTGGGGTCAGTCTTGCCCAGCCTTGTGCCGCTGGGGAATACATGGGTCTCAATCTATTATTCAGGAGGAGGCAGCACAGTTCACGGTTGTATTTCACATTTTGCAATACCAGTTTTATCAGTAATAACAATGATATTTTGGTTTCCAATCTCTTTTATTCTTTTGTCTTATTTTGGGTATGCTCAGAATTCAAGCAGGTAAGACAGATGCTATTTATTGGGCCCCTTGAGCCTGCTGCCAGTTCCTTTGGGAAGCTGACTTTGAGATAGAGACTAGTGTACAAGAAGTTTATTAGGGAATGCTATTGGAATATCACCTGTGACAGAAGAGAAGGAAGCCAGATTGGGCAGAGGGAAAACAAGGCCGTCAACCAACTATATGAGGAGCTCAGGCCCTCAGATGGTCCCTTCAGAGTTCTACTTAGTTGGGATGAAGGGGCTGGGCCTTTATGCCTCTGCTTTTCACCACAGACCAATTATTGGATGCTAAGGAAGGGGGGTGACCTTGAGTGAGACTGCTCTCTTCAGCCAAGGACACTGCACTGAGAGGGCTGAGGCCTGAGGCCTTCAAGGAACAGATTTCCCAGAAGCTGGGGGAGACTCATTCCTTCCGCGGGAGATGAGGCTCCAGATTTAGCAGTGTCTGCTACAAAGCCAGTTTCCTGAGTCGTAGGTTCTCTCAAACTAGCCTAATATTCGGCAAACAGTTTTCAAGGTCATGTGGCATACATGTATGTGTATTAACTAAATTCTTTCTGAATATGCATATATACACATACGCACATTTTATCTGGATATTACAGAGCCCTTACACTGTTAAAATGAGTTGGCAGAGGGGCGCCTGGGTGGCTCAGTCGGTTGAGCGTCCGACTTCGGCTCAGGTCATGATCTCACGGCCCGTGAGTTTGAGCCCCGCGTCGGGCTCTGTGCTGACCGCTCAGAGCCTGGAGCCTGTTTCAGATTCTGTGTCTCCCTCTCTCTCTGACCCTCCCCCGTTCATGCTCTGTCTCTCTCTGTCTCAAAAATAAATAAACGTTAAAAAAAATAAAAATTAAAAAAAAAATGAGTTGGCAGAAATTAAACTCTAAGCAAGTCCTCAAACTGCCACTGTGGTTCTATAGTACATTCAGTCGTTCATTGGTTCCATGAGCTTTTACTGAGTGACTGTCAGGTGCTATGTATGAAGATACACGGTGCATAAACCGTTCTGCCTACACCGAGGGTTCAACTCTCAGCTCGAACATTTGTTCCTACCTGAGGCCCTCTCAAAGCCCTGAATTACATTGCCCCTCCGCCAATCTATGTTCCCATATGTGATATACTTCTTCATGCTAATTTAATCATTGATACTTTTATAAATTTTTTTTGCAACGTTTTATTTTTATTATTTTTTTGGGGACAGAGAGAGACAGAGCATGAACGGGGGAGGGGCAGAGAGAGAGGGAGACACAGAATCGGAAACAGGCTCCAGGCTCTGAGCCATCAGCCCAGAGCCTGACGCGGGGCTCGAACTCCCGGACCGGGAGATCGTGACCTGGCTGAAGTCGGACGCTTAACCAACTGCGCCACCCAGGCGCCCCAATCATTGATACTTTTAAAATCATCTATGCCTTTGATCATCATTGCTATCAGAAACTATATCTGCCTTATTCACCACTCTGTTCACAGTGCCCTACAGTGGTTGGCACATAGTAATGAATTAATGAAACCTGTTGAATCAATGAATGAATAAACAAACTGAAGAAATGTGTCCAATACTGTGACAGATCAAAACAGGAAAGCAAGCTGCCTGAGGGGCTCAGAAAATCTTCACAAAGGGAAAGACAATCGAACAGGCTCTCGGCAGCAGTGCAAGAGTCTGCCTGGTGAGTAAGGTGCAGGGCATTTGAGGGAAGAAAAAAGCTCTCAAGGATGCACAATCACATCAAGGTCTAGTAGGTTTAGTGATCAGTTGTTAATTCAGTGTGGCCAGAGCACAGGGTGATGAGGCTGCAGATATTAGATCAGGTTAGGGTCACGAGCTGCATGAATTAAACATTTCAAAAGAGAAAACTGGGAGTCAAATGAATGAGATCACGGGCAGAGTCAGAGCCAGGGGAGCGAAACACACAAAGGCATGAAAAGCACAATGTCCATCGGCTGATGCTGCAGCCCTCATTTCACATAAGGCAAGCCCCTCGGGACATTTGGCACTAGTTCAGAGCAGAGGGTAGAATAGCAATCTTGGAAAAAATGAAACAGAACACCCTGGTTCTGATGCCCAGCAGCAGATGGCCTATAGGGCCCATGCACCTTTTCTTTCTGAGGCGGGAATCCAGCCATCATCCCCATGAAGATTCCTCTTGCCAATGTCACAGAAAACCATCTTTTTTTCTTTGGTTGGACCAAAATTATTTTCTAAATAAACATGAGCAGGTTCAAGAGGTGCTGAGCAAGAAGTCTGTTGGCAGCCAGGTGAGACAAGGACTTGACATGATCCAACCTCTGCACAAGCAGATTCAGCAGAAAGCAAGAAGCTGGCAGGTCACGAAGCACCCTGGAAGAGTTCTCTGGAGGAGGAATCAAAATAAATAAATAAGTAAGTAGATAGATAGCTAGCTAGATAAATAAATGAATGAATGAATAAATAGATAAATAAATAAATCAGGCTTGGGTTCACCGTTAACCAGGTGCAGCAGCCCCAAAGCTGAAGGGCCATCATTAACTCCATTAGCCATGCACACAAAATAAACCCGGGGAGGTAGAGGCAGGCGAAGAAAAGAAACTGGAACACCTGAGGGAACATGCCAAGTTTCACACACTTTCTGGCCAAACCTTTGACCATGGAGATTGAAAGCTGAATCTGATTTTTCAAAAGTGTTTGTCTAAGACTGCCAGATTAAAAGCCATTAAATTTAGGATAAATTGTGGTTAAATATTTAAAAAATATTTTTAACTTATGATTATAATTAGATGCCTACATATGTGGTAGAGATCCAGAGAGATTAACTCCAGTTATCAGAATCGAGTCAAAACAAAACAAAACAAAATTTAGCAAAGTCGTGGTCCTTGATCATCATCTTCCAAATATAATTTTAAGAAGAGCATTTTCACTGCCATTTTTAGAAACTCCAATCAATTCCTAGCTCTAGGCTTCTGGAGGTTCTTATAGATCTGGCGCCTTCTCTCCTCTTTGCTTATATGCCCTAGGTTTTATTAGAATAAAATTTGTACTTAATTTTTTTAACATATATTTATTTGAGTCTCCATCCTCATCATTGTTCACACACATAGAATCTGGTTCAATACTCTTATTTTTGGAATTCTAACCAATGAAATGACCTGGGGAGGTACAGGTTTTCAAAGATCTTAGAACTGCCTTTCAAAATAAAATCATACCTCCTCACTGTATTTATAAAACAGAGGAGAGTTGGGTCACCTGGGTGGCTCAGTCGGTAAAGCATCTAACTCTTGATTTTGGCTCAGGTCATGATCTCGCAGTTTGTGTGTTCCAGCCCTGCGTCCAGCTCTGCACTGATGGTTTGGAGCCTGCTTAGGATTCTCTCTCTCCCTCTCTCTCTCCCTCCCCTGCTCATACGTGCTCTCTCTCTCAGTCTCTCTCTCTCTCTCTCTCTCTCTCAAAATAAATAAATAACCTTTAAAAAAAAAAAAGAAACGTAAACTCTTGTTGAAAGCAGGATGGGGAGGTGAGGGGTGAGAGCCAACAGGAGCACTGCTCACTCGGCGTCCCTTTCACTCCAGAAAAACTTTCAGATCTCTTCGTATTCTCAGACTGGTTTTGTTGAGAAACCAGTCATGTGGCAGACAGAGGCCTGGACTAAGAATCAGAAACACTGGGCTGCAGTCATGGTGTATCACTAATAAGAAACAGACCTTAAGCACTTTTGTAGAGACTCTGGGCTCAGTCTTCCTCAACTAAAATAACAAGAGTAGAAAAAATAAATCAGAAAGCTCAGTCTAAGTAAACAAATCTTAGTATCCTGAGAACCGAAGTTTTATTCATTTGGATGAATTATGCCTCTTTTATTAAAAGCCCAAATGAGGGGCACCTGGGTGGCTCAGTCGGTAAAGCGGCCGACTTTAGCTCAGGTCATGATCTTGCAGTCTGTGAGTTCGAGCCCCGTGTCGGAGCCTGTTTCAGCCTGGAGCCTGTTTCAGATTCTGTGTCTCCCTCTCTCTCTGACCCTCCCCTGTTCATGCTTTGTCTCTCTCTGTCTCAAAAATAAATAAATGTTTAAAAAATAATAAAAATAAATAAATAAAATAAGCATGAAAAAAATTAAAAAATAATAAAATAAAAAAATAAAAGCCCAAATGAAAATTTGGGCTTGTCAGAAACTTTCTGTTCTCTGATTAATAAAAGCCTCCCTTTTTTATATTCTAAGATCATTTGAAATGGCACAGTTTTTATCCACAATGGTCTTTCATCGACAGATGAATGGATAAAGAGTGTGAGGTGTGTGTGTGTGTGTGTGATGAAATATTACCTGTCATTTCTTCTTTTTTTATTACCTATCATTTATGACAACATGGATGAATCTGGAGGGCATGTTGCTAAGTGAAATAAGCCAGTCAAAGACAAATACTGTATGATATCACTTATATGTGGAATCTAAAACAAAAGTTGAACTCCTAGAAACAGAGTAGAAAAGAAGTTGCGAAGGTCTGGAAGGTGGGTGAAATAGGGAGAGGCTGGTAAAGAGGGGTAAACTTTTGGTAATGTGAATAAGGTCTGAGTATCTAACGGGGTGACTAAAGTTGATAATATCGTGCTGTGTAATTAAAGTTTGCTATGAGATTAGAGCTTAAATGTCAAAAAAAAGAGGGAAAAAGAGGAAAATATGTGAGGTGATGGATATGTTAATTAGCCTCATGGGGGAAATCCTTTCACACTGCATACATGTATCAAATCATCAAATTGTCTACCTTAAATAGCTTACAATTGTATTTGTCAATTATACCTCCATAAAGTTGAAGCTGCATAGTTAGAATCCTATGCCTGAATGTTTTCCAGTTCTCTTAAAATTCCTTCCCTTTCACAGTTTTGCCGTGGAATTACATCTGTCTGCTCTCCTCTCCTGTTAAGATGCCAGTCCTTCTGAGATACAGGGAACACATCCACCAGGCCCAACCTCCTCACTCGTGGTTATCACTTTAGGCTGACACACCATGGACACTTTTCCCCCTCAGTTTCAATCACTTCCACTTCATCAACCAATTCACCCTTGTGGTTCAGAATTAGGTCCAGACTAACAGTTTCTCCATTCCCTTTCTCTCCCCTCCAGGAGTAGGAATTATCAGAAATTGTCGCCTCCTTTAGACATGTGGGCAGCGAAGCCAAAACCCATAATCTTCCTGGGGCTTAAAGTAGCTCACTGACCACCCCTTATCAGTTGAATGGGAATGAAAATTGGCCAATTTCTAACTTCTGAATTCTCATCAGGACAAACCCATTAAAAGCATTAGCATATAGAGTGGGGCTTGCAGGAGTCACTCAGCAGCCTTCCCCTGGCCCTCAAGGATGTACTGATTCGGCTGTCATTCAATGGTCCAGACGGGCCTTTTGCTTCACTTGGAACTTCTTGTGCAACCCCTGGGTGCCTGGCACATTCTTTCTCTTAAATACAGGTGAATGAATGGGGACAAGCAAATCTGTGACGTTTATGAGAGGTCCACAGGTACAAAAGATGGCCATGCCTCCCTGATTTTTTATCATGTCTTTATTTCCCTTCATAGTTCCTAATGGAGTCTCCACTTGGATGTCCCCAGTCACTTCAAATACGCCATATACAAAATCAACATCATCTTGGTACCGAAATAGTTCGCTTTCCCAAACTCCCATTCATTATTGCTCCTGTTCTCCAGCCTCTGTGGCTGGGGTTACCTAAGACCATTCTCTCCTCCACGACCTTTTAGTTAAAACTCATTCTGCTAATATTATTGGTAATATTTATTATTGGTAAAAATAAATTTGTTATTGGGAATAATTTATTATTGACAATCGGTCATGGGAAAATGTACCCACTTTAAATGTGTTTTTTTTTCTTTTAATTAAAAAAAATTGTGCAAAGCAAAGTACAACCTAGGGAATTTTGAAGGATTCATGCATTTTGATGGTTTATTTAACTTCTCATGAGTTCCAACACAATCTGGGGGTTAAAGAACTGTAATTAGGGAGGTTGCCTGATAAATGGTTTTTCAGAGAAACAATTTTGAATGTCCATTTGCTAACTGGTTTTTCTTTCTATGCCAAATGCATTAAGAGTTTGTCATATTTTAAACATAATGTAACAGGTACAAATTCCACAGAAAAGTAGACATTATAGAAGTTTTGACCCTAGTTTTCTTAGAAATTATTAGTAGTTATTATTTTCTCCAAATCCATATCCACAACCTCGTGTGCAAAGCCACAGGGATGGCCTGGCATCTAGTCTGACTGGGGGCTAAGAAAGGAAATAGCATGGAGGCCGGGATCCCCGCTAAGCTTCAGGGTGCTCAAGGAAATCTCTGAGAACCTCTCCCTATATCTTTCCAACAGAAATCTGCATCATTCTAAATCTCACACTGTGAGAAGGATACAAAATAATGAAGATTTTAAAAATCAACCCAGGAGCAACAGGCAAAGATTACTGCAGAGAAAGAAACCACATAATGGGCCCAAGTGGTTTCCTTGCTTCCTGGTGTCGCTGGGCGAAGCTTTTGGAAGCACAAAGCCTGCTTTGGTTGCTAACATCCCACATTCAGATGCAGAACCATGCACTCCATTGGAGGCAATGCAGATTTAGAGGAGTAAACGGAGGTGCCCAGGGCTTGAGGAAAATGTGGACTTCGTTTTTGAGAGTAATGGGAATGAGAACAGGAGCCATTTGAAGTAACAGAGACCTGAAAGAATCCTAATTGCCGGGCTCAACCTAAGATTAGAACTAGCAAAATTACTTTCCAGGTTCAAAGGGAGGGTGTCTTCAGGAATTGTCACACACGGCCAGACCCCACACTGCTGGGCAGATTGTGTTTTAATTTCAGAGCTGTGCCTCTGCACATTTTTTATGCCTGATGAGATCTTAAAGAAAACTCTCCATTTATATGGGCCTTAGTTGTTTTCCTGTTTGTTTTTAATTGTTGTTGTTTGCTTTTTGGTTTGTTTGTTTTTGTGGGTTTTTTTTTTTTTTTCTTGTTGCTGTTGTTAGCTGTGGGGCAAATTATTTGGTGTTTTTTTTCTGCGATGTGCAGAGAGGATTAATTTGGGGGTTTGGTGTTTTCCTCAGTCACTGTGGCTATTTGGAGGCAGAATAAAAAATTGCAGTATCTCGGGGCGCCTGGGTGGCTCAGTTGGTTGGGCATCCGACTTCAGCTCAGGTCACGATCTCACGGTCCGTGAGTTCGAGCCCCGCATCAGGCTCTGGGCTGATGGCTCAGAGCCTGGAGCCTGCTTCCGATTCTGTGTCTCCCTCTCTCTCTGCCCCTCCCCAGTTCATGCTCTGTCTCTCTCTGTCCCAAAAATAAATAAACGTTAAAAAAATAAAAAATAAAAAATTGCAGTATCTGTTCTTCAAAACCTTGGAAATGATCACATTTCTGATGATCTACGGCTTTTTTTCCTACTCCCAGCAGTGATTGCATTCCTGACGTCGTAAGCCACACCATTAGAAGAACTGAATCATTTGTTTGTACATTAAATCTGTTCTTCTGAGAAAAGGGGTCACTATGGACATTAGGTTAGGTGAAGCTGCTTGGGAATAACTTGAGAAAATTTATGAGTGACCCAGAAGAGGTCAGACTGCAGATGGAGAAGATGGGTTCTTGGGTTCTATCATGTTTGTTTTCGTTTTGTTTTCTTCTGCTGTTTTGTTTGTTGGGAGTTTTTGTCCCGCAGGTGAAGGTGGTGAAAGATGCAATTGGTTCCCTGCTCAGATTCCGTCTACCGAATAGGTCCACCGGTCCCGGGCATCTGTGATTATGGTGTATGGTGATTCACAGCGGCCCAGGCCCTAACTTCAAGACTTGTCCTTAGCAGACAAGAACCCCTTCTCACCGAGGAAATTACACTCACACACCCCTCTTGGCCCCAGCCCCCTGGAGGCAGCCCACAATGTCTTACTTAGACAAGGAGGTGGGAGAGGCTTGTGCTGCCCCTTCTGGACAACTCTGCACAGTTATTAATGCTCCAGAACTCCCTCTTTCAAACAGGTCAGGCTGCCAAGGCCAGACTTGCCCTTTCCCCTTCTCTAGCCTCACCCTTTCACAGGTTGTTTGTTTTGTTTTGTTTTGTTTCTTGAAGAACACACTCAATAAATCAAGGGCACAGGAATGTCACAGGCTCTGATCCTTGAAAACCCAAATTAAGACAGGTGCTGGGTTGTTTTTGTTTTTGCTTTTCCTTTCTTGCCATAGATTTAATACTCTCTATAATATAGGCAAATCATTTCATGACGATGAGAAACCTAAACCAGATTATTAACTACTTAAGGGCTTACTGCTTTAGGTCCTGTGGGAAATCACTATGAGAGGTAGTTCCAGCCCACAGGGGAATGACATTTGGATGGAAAACCATAACAATGTATAAACAAATCAAATGGTAAAAGTAAATCTTTGAAGATGACACCAGCTATGTCAAGACAGTACATGATTAATCACCAAATGTGGAGACAGTTGCTACAGAATTCGGTACCACCAAAAGTCAGGCGAATTTGTTTCTGTTTTGCTTCCTGTGGGAACGGGCACGAGTTGCTTGCTTTCTCTGGGCCTCAGTTTTATTAGCAAAATGAAGGTTAATGACTGGATAACCCCACAGGCCCTTCTCAGCTCTGTACTGTGTGACCTGGTAAGTGTGCTGCCTGGGGCTAAGGTGGCTTCAGGGAGGAAGTCTATGATGTCAGAGAAGGACAGAGTGAATTACAGATAAAGTGAGAACATGTAAAAAGAGCAGAAGTAGGAAAGCAAGTCCATTCGGGCGACTGGCATTAGAGCATTTTGGTAGAGCGTCTTGGGGGGGTGGTACCACCAATGGGAGCCAAATGGGAAAAGTATTTAATGCCAAGGTTAGGAAACATAGATCCTGTGCTATAAAATATAACATCATCTCATTAGCAGGGCAAGGATGGCACCCTGCCGACCTTTTCTACACCCTTAAGGCCACCTGCATATACTCTATGCAGGCATAATGTACCATATGCAGTTTCTGGAAAATACCAAGGCCTATCATGCTCCAAGGCCTTTGCACATGCCATCCATTAGCCAAGAACACAGCCCCCTCATTACCTCCTTATTAACCCATTTCATTAAGAAAGAAAGAAAGAAAGAAAGAAAGAAAGAAAGAGAAATCTCCTTTTTTTTTTTTTTTTTTCAACGTTTATTTATTTTTTTTGGGACAGAGAGAGACAGAGCATGAACGGGGGAGGGGCAGAGAGAGAGGGAGACACAGAATCGGAAACAGGCTCCAGGCTCTGAGCCATCAGCCCAGAGCCCGAGGCGGGGCTCGAACTCCCGGACCGCGAGATCGTGACCTGGCTGAAGTCGGACGCTTAACCGACTGCGCCACCCAGGCGCCCTGAGAAATCTCCTTTCTTAAAACTCAGTGTAACTACCATGTGCTGTATGAACCCCGCCTCCCCCACGGCCACCAGGCACAACTTGTTACTGCCTTCTCAGTAGCCCCCTGGCACTTTGTCTTTATTTATAATACCACTTGCCACATTGTATTGTAATGATCCATTCTCATACTTTCTTTACTCATTAGCAATTCACACGTTCTTTGAGGTTAAAAGCTGGGTCCTCTTCGTGTACCATTTCACCCCGCTTTCTTCGGCCCCCCACATACGTCGGCTCTAGTGCAGTCCCTGACAAACAGCAGGGAGCTCAGAAATCCTGTTAGAATGAGTGAATCTGGACCACATAATATCTTGCATGGGCCCTGGGCACTTTTGCCTTCTTGGGTTACTTTTTTCCATTTCTTTAAATTCTATCTTATAATCATATTGGTATAAAGATGAATATATTAATATCATCTATTAAAACACTTTCTTTTGTGGCGCCTGGGTGGCTCAGTTGGTTAAGCATCTGACTTGGGCTCAGGTCATGATTTCACGGGTTGTAGGTTTGAGCCCTGTGTTGGGCTCTGTGCTGACAGCTCAGGGCCTGAAGCCTGTTTTGGATTCTGTGTCTCCCTCTCTCTCTGTCCTCCCCTGCTCACACTGTTTCTCTCTCTCAAAAATAAATATTTTTTAAAAATTCATTAAAATTTTTCTTTTACCTAAGTTAATTTTTTCCTTCTGATTTTAAACTAAAACATTTTTGTGTGCTCCTGAAAATACTGTGGATACCACATACTATGCATACTGAGCCTAACAAATAAGCCACTCCTGAAATAAATGGCCAAATTTTTTAATCAATGAACGTCATCTTACAAATATTTATCTTTACTTACATATGCTGATTTAGGTTTATTTCATCTGTTCTAAGATATTAAATGTTTGATTATATATTCCTTTGGCTTTATTTTCTTTTCCTTTTTTTTTTTTTTTTTTTTGCCACAGTAGTTATTTTTTTAATCATATGTAACATCATGGGAAATTTAATAAAAATGTTCGTGTGAAACACTACTCAGTCTGTTTTGGATAGCAATTTAAAATGAATGGTCAAAATTATCATGAGGAGGGCACCCTACCATTCTTTGAATAGAATGAGAGAAATGTATTAAAAATCAAAAGGGAAAAATTAATTTCATAGTATAACATAAGGAATGATGATTTCAAACAGCACTGTATATTATTAGTTCATAACGACTAGCTACAAAATGTCAAGAAAATTAGATTTCAGATGGTAGATGAGGTTTGTCTCACTGAAAAAGGGGTTTTAATAAATATTAAGCACAGAAGTATTTGGGGATGATGAAGATTCGGTAATTAAGCATTGAACATTCAGTGATCCATTTGACACGAAAGAATTAAAGACACAAAAAATTGGTTAGCTAAATGCAACTGCCAAGGGGGTTGAACTCACTATTTTTGTGCTCTAAAGAATAATAATTCATCTAGTAGCAAATCTTTCTTCCCCGCTTACAAGTGAGAAATACTGCATATCAGGATGAAATAGGATTTTTGAGACACAGATTCTTAGAAATGAGGCAGGTCTTTAGCAACCTACTTCCTACTCTGTATAGAAATAACATCTTCAGCATTCCTGGAAGATGTTAGTGATGGCTATGATCACAAAGCAGCCTGTTTGCTGCTATAAGTCTAACTTTTTAAAAAATACCCTGTTCATGTCAAGCAGAAAAATATACTTCTCTCCCCACCAAAAAGTACACAAAGATTAACATTTCACTTATGTGTTATTTTGGGGGAATTATGGATAGAACAGGATTGATTCAGTTTCCAGATTAGCAAACTATACCCTTAGGCACTAAGATACCTTTTTTTTTTTTTTTTTTTTTAAATCTTAAACAGTTTTTGATTGGCATCTTTCAGGTTGTGTAGAATAGTGGACAGAGTGGAGATTTTTTAATCAGAGAAATCTAAGTTTGAATCCTGGCTCACTTATTAGCACTTGTATGACCTTAAGGAAATGGCTTAAACTCTGGAAGTTTCATTTCCTATCTCCAAAACCTTGAGCATTGAGAGGATTAGAGATAATGGATGTAAAGCACCTAGCATGGTTTTTGCTACAAAGTAAATACTCCAAATATGCCAGCTACAATTTGTTTGTCTCCTTAAACATTTGACATTTTAATGATTTTAATAAATTATGAGCATTTATTATTATAGAGCATTTTGAAATGAGTCACAATGTTTATTATTGCTATAAAAGTATCCTAAACTGCTTTCTCTGGCTTTATGGTTGCTTTTAAAAATACTTCTCTAGCCCTCCTGGCTATCAGATAATTCTGTCCCTGTGTCAGCCTTTCTCACTACCATTTCTGTGTCTCCTCACTTAGTTTTTTCCAGTCTTGGAAACAAACAAATTAACCAACCCAAATTTGTTAGAATTGTGTTTTTTAAAAGTGCCTCCGGGTTCTGCATAGAAAGTCTAAGAAACTCTTAAAGAGTTTAGTATTACCATTTCAGAGCCTACGTTTTAGCTCAAGTGTCTTTGGCTCATATTTTAGCCAATGCCAGAATATTTTCCTACCTCCAGGCTCATGACCATCTTTCAGAAGGTTGCAACTGTCAGATAACTGACCTGTAGATAAGTACTGAGGATAGAAAGATGGTGGGTGAGTGAATAGATGGATGAATAAATAGATGATAAATAGATGATAGATAGATGATAGATAGATGATAGATAGATAGATAAACAGATAGATACTTGTCTCATGAGGTACAAACTAAAGTTTTCAAATTGTTGCAATGAAAGATGGTTTAGTTAATCTGTATTCCCAAGGTACTGGAATCACATCTCTATTTTTCATCTGTAAAATGGAGCAAAAAACATTGAATCTGACCTATTTCAAACTGAACTATGAAACAGCATAGGTCATATAGGAAAGATATAAAGAACAGACATGAAGGTGCCTTATAAATACAACTTGTCAATGCTATTATGTATTTTGCACCTATCCTTTAAAAGGTGGATGAGGAATCTATTTGCATTTTTACCTAGTAGAGTAAAAATTATATATGTTGGCTTTCAGTTATATGGCTCCTTCTTTTCTTGAGATCCCACTGTTATGGTTCTTTCCAACACCTTTCTTTTTTTTTTTTTTTTTTTTTTAATATTTTATTTATTTTGAAAGAAAGAGAGCCAGAGAGAGCAAGTGGGGGAGGGACAGCGAGAGAGGGAAAGAGAGAATCCCAAGCAGGCTCCATGTTCAACTTGGAGCCCCATGCAGGGCTCCATCCCATGACTGCAAGATCACATGACCTGAGCCGAGAGGCAGAGTCAGAGGCTGAACCGACTGAGCTACCCAAATACCCACTTCCAACACCTTTCTAAGCAGAGTTCCACGCACAGATCCCGTTTGTGAGCCCTGCCCCTAAACTGTGTTGTGATTTCGTACTGTGATATGCAAAGTGTTTTTTAGCAATGCCATGTCATGCCTGACTTGTTTACTAGTGAGTAAAAATAAAATATCTTTGCTTATTTTTTTCTTCTATGAAGTCTAATAATATTCCATCCAATGATTCTACTAAGTAAAAGGAAAAATTCATATAAAATCATCCTTTGATTAGATCTCCTCTTCTTTTTTTAATGGTGTAGGCGATACCTGAGTGCAAAGATCCTCGTGAAGAAATAAAACGTAGATTTCCACTATCATGTGAAAAGATTCAAGTTGAACAAAGTGTAAATATCCCTGTGGGAAGTACTTACCTATTGCTGTGTGACAATTTACCCCCAAATTTAGCAGCTTAAACAACCAGGGTTCATTACCTCAGAGCTCTTGTGGGTTGGGAATCTAGGTGTGGCTGACCTGAGGGCCTGGGGCTCAAGGCGGGTCAAGCTGTTGGCTGCTGCTGCAGTCACGTCAAGATTCAGCTGGCAGTGGAGGACCTGCTCCCAGTCCTGCTCGAGAGGCTGTTGGCAGGAGGCAGAAGCACTTCCTATCCACCCGTGTGGGCCTCTCCACGGGTTGCGCGCCGTCCTCCCAATGGGGCAACTGGCCATTAGAGAAAGAGACAGAGAACAGAGGGAGAGAGGGAGATGAGAGTGAGCAGGAGAGACGCCCCAGAGAGTAGTCAGGAAGCAAGTCACGGTCTTTTTGTAACTCAGCCTCAGAAGTGCCTTCCCACTTCTGCCGAGTTATGTGCATTAGAAGGGAATGACCTGGGCGCGCCAGAGCGTCTGACTTCCACACAGGTCATGATCTTGCGGTCCAGGAGTTCGAGCCCAGCATCAGGCTCTGTGCTGACAGCTCAGTGCCTGGAGCCTGCTTCGGATTCTGTGCTTCCCCCTCCCTCTGCCCCTTCCCCACTCATGCTGTCTCTCTCTCTCCTTCAAAAATAAGTAAACATTAAAAAAGGGGGGGGGGTAGAATCACTGCATCCTGCCCATATTCAGAGGAGGCAGGAATTACACAAGGGTGAGAATACCAGGAGATGGGACAGGGCGGGGAAGGGGGGGCGGTCACTGAGGGAAATTTTAGAGGCTGCCCTACTGCAGTGGGATAAACCGTCTGGGGTTTATAATTACTCAATTTTTATTTACCTTGAAGGTTTGGATAGCACATAGCTTTCTTTTTTTTTTTTTTTTTTAGCTTAGCTAATGATCTTTCCACAGAATGGTGAACTGGGTTCCTGTTGTATTTACTACAGAAACATCCTGGTTAAGCTAATACCAAAAAACATCCCAGAAAACACAGTCTTTTGTTATATACAGCCCTCGTGGCATATATCAATTTCCAGTAAAATTATCTGTGTGCATGTCTCCCTCTGTCTGAGGGAGCAGGGCCCTGTGAGCTCAGGGCTGTGATGGAAAAGGGAGCTAACGTTCACTGAGCCCCTTTGAAGGGGCAGGCCCTGTGCTAGATGTGTTTACATAAATTATTTTTAATCTTCACCCAAACCTGCTAAGAAGGCCCTCTTACCCACAATTTATGAGTGAAGAAACTAAGGTTAAGTCACTAGCCCAAGGCCACACAGGTAAAAAATGGCAATGGAGCTGGAATTAAAACCAAGGTTACAGGTGTCCAAAGCTCATACTATGTCCACTGATAAACCACACTGTGCCCATGTCATTGTGCCAAGGCCTTAATTGTCCCCAGGAAATATTTAATGAACAAATACTTCTAAAAGGCTTATGAGCAAAAAATTTAAAAAATAACAAATCAGTAGTAATAAATATGTTGTAGCCTGACATATATCCCCCTCATAATTCATGTGTTGGAGTTCTAACCCTCAGTACCTCAGAATGTGACTGTATTTGGAGATAGGGCCTTCAAAGAAGTAATTAAATTAGAGTGAGATCATTAGGGTTGGCCCCGATCCAACCGGTTTCCCTAATCTAACTTGTTGGCCCTAATCTAACTGGTTTCCCTAGAAGAAGAGAAAACTTGGACGTGCAAAGAGATGCTAGGAATGCAGGCACACAGAGAAAGGCCCATGAGAGGACCCAGAGAGAATAGGGCTGCCTACAAACCACGAAGAGAGGCCTCGGTAGACATTAAATCTGCCCACGCCATAGTCTTGGACCTCTGGCCTCTAGAGCTATGAAAAAATAAATGTCTGTGGTCTAAGCTACCCAGTCTGTGGTATTTGGTTATGGCAATCCTAGCAAACTAATGCTTCACATCTATATATACCTATACACCTTTGCTCACACATTCATATGTACATGCAAATACACTAACATATAAAAATAGAACCTATCAAAGCAGAGACATGTAATATAAACATATTATGTATATGTTTGAAATCCTTAAAATGAAATTTTATACAAGATACTAAGTAACATTTTCCATATCGGGATTTGTGTTAGGTTAGTTAACTAGGTATTACGCTAGATTCCTTTACCTGTCATTTTCCAAGAACTTCTGAGGCGCTCTGGTGGGTGGCAGAGGAGCAGTTAGGGCATGAGCAAAGAGAATTGGACTCAGACAAACTGGCTTTAAGTTTGGGCTCTGTCATTTAATTTCAGCTCTATGACCTTGGGCAATATGCTTAGGCTTTCTAAGCCTGTACTTCCTTATTTTTCCACTTCAGCTAACATTTCTTGAGTATCTACTACAGGCCAGACGGTGCACCGATCGCTTTTGCATAAATCATCTCAATTGGTAAAATGTGATAACAATGCCACCTAGCAGAGCTGCTGTGATGATCAAGTGGGATAATGCGAATGCGAGAGCTTTGCAAACTGCGAAGGCTCGTGCAAATATCAGGGTGTGTCATTTTTCTGTTTTCTACATCAGTGCTTCCAAATGATAAAGCTGTCATTTTGACCTTAGCAACAACTGCTCATCTAGTTTTATTCTCTAGCTAAATGATCCAAAGGTAATCTAGGAGTTATATTAATCATTCCCAAGCTCAGCTTTAAACCTATCACTCCCCTGCTGAATAAACAAATAAACTTCAAAACCCTGAATCATATCCAAAATATCTGCATAATGTGTGAATTTTAGGTCTTCCATGATCTAGCCTCAACCTACCTCTCCAGCTTTACCTCCCATCATGTATTCTGCATCAAGTTTCCAACAAAGCAAAATGATTAGCCAGCCACCTATTCAAACCCTGAACTTTGCATCCTTATGTCCTGTATGGGGGATTCCCTTCTCTGGTTTGCTATTGCTGATACATGCGAAACATTAGCACACAGCCTGGGATGTAGCGTGTTCTCAATAAATGGTACCTGCTGCTATTTTCCCTACTGCTGCTACCATCACACAAATCAGTGAAATATTTCCTCCACTACAAACCTTGCAAGTTACAGATGATTTTGCTCTCCTCTGCATGTCTGGAGCACTATATCTTAAACTTTTGGGGGATTTTAGTCATTTTCTAGAATATACTTAAGTTACATATCCATCCATTCAAAATATACGTGTTAAGAACCTACTTTGTGAGAAAACCTATGTTAGAAAGGATACTTGGACAAGATGCGCCTTTGCTAAGACAGCTTGAAATCTAATGGGGGAAGAAGATAACGAATCGGACATACTCATATTGCACCTGGATCATACAGCCAGCAGCGGTATCTGCACTTGTCTCCCTGCTTCTAGCACCTTTATAGCCCGTCCTCAGCACAGCAGCTAGTATACATCAGATGGCATTGCTTCTCTGCTAACAACCCTGCCGTGGATCTCTATTTTACTCATTTTCATTTGCAGGGTCCTGGGGGACCCCACTGCCACCTGACCTTGTGAAACTCTCCTGCTTTCATGCCCTGCTATTGTCTAGCCACCCTGGCCTACTTCTTGTCCCTCAACCTGCCAAGCTTGCTCTCACCATTGGAACTGACCATTCCCTTAGTCTGGAATCCTTTTCCCCAGGTATCTGCTTGGCTAACTTCTCTTTTAAGTCTTTGCTCAAATACCACCTTCTGAAAAAAGCCAACTTTGATCACGCTGTTTACCTGGCTACGCAGCCCTCTCATTTACCCTGATCTGTTTTTCCTTTGTCTGTTGTATGTACGCCCTTCTGGCCACTACATACCTAGCTAAATTACTATGTTAATTGCTAACTGTTGGGCTCTCCTCTTTAGCTCTGCGGCAAGGAGCAGGAATCTCTTTTTTTATCCTCGATGTACTTATGGACCTAGAACAGTGTGTAAAACAAAGTAGGAGCCCTATGTTCAGTTTCCTTATTTTTGTACCCTCAGAGTACCTAGTATGGCACAGTACAGCTAGGACACCTTGAATGAGTATTTGTTATTGGCTCACCTTTAGTCTCTTTAAATCATACGTCCGGTATTTCCTAGGGCCTTCATTGTTCTATGATCCACTTTTATCTTTCTACATTTCTGGTAGAATATATTTCAAACAGATTGTGTGCATGCGTGTGTGTGTCAGTATGCGTATATATCAGGATTTCAGGTATTATTTTATGAACATGTGAGGTTTTAAGGAAAAGTTTTGCTTTTAAGTTTTATAGAAGTCATCAAAGTACACACTACATGTTTTTCAGGCTTTTTTTTTTTTTTCATACTCAAGGCATTGATGTACATCGTGGGCATTTGTCATTGGTAGAGCAATATATCTAAACACATATTAGAGGGGGAAAAATCAATATAACTCAGCAAATATTTAATGAATATCTACAATGTGAAATATTTTACAGGTTTTACAAAGAGGGAAAGAAACACTTCTACTCCAAAATTGCTTGTAACCTCCTGGGTGAGAGAAATATATGGACAACTCACTATAAAACAAAACCAATATGAAGAAAAATACAAAGTAGTGTGGGGTAACTTGTTAAATTATGCTCATCTGAAAAGAGACATTCATCTTTCTGTGATCTTCAGCCAAACCCCTGCCCTCGGTAGGCTCTGTCCATAAATAGGTTAACAGTCAACAAACCAGAAGTTCCATTAATCAGAATGCCTTGCTCCTCCAACTTGTCCAGTAACAAAGGAGCTGGTGTTCTTTCATTCTTTTGTGCATCTATGCTACTTTCGAAAGGCAATGTAAGTAATAACCCTGAAGCTAGACTTTAAAGCTGATCACAGTTATTTAGTAACTTGACCCCCTCTCCCCCATCTCCCCTCCATCCTGATGGATTTAGACAGGGGCTGCTCTGAGTTCCTTTGTAAGAATTTATGCTCAGGATGACTGATTGACAAGTGGAGCTTTTTCCTTTTCTGGGGGAAAAGAAATTTCCAGGGTCATGCTCCTGGTATTTGCAAAGAGCTCTAAAAGCTCCAGAGAGCGAAAGAGTCAAAATTGACTTCTTGCTGATGATCACAAACTTCATGACAAAGGGGAAAAAAAAAAAAAAGGGAGATTGAGGCCGCAGTTCCGAATGTCAGGATAACTACCGAGGAGGCCGATTTTGAAACAGGCTTCCAGATAAATAGGAAGTTATATACTCAACTAGAAACCACAGGCATTAGATAGAGGGTGCAGAGGCTGAAGAACTTCCACCCCAATCAAGATGGCATCTGCACGAGCAGCCTGTCAAGAGAGAAGGATGACCCTGAACTGTGTGGGTGGCTTTCTTTAAAAAAGACACAATGCCCATCCGAGTTTACGTGAACTTGTTATTCCTTCAGTATTATACAGTGTGTGTCCTCATACGTGTTTGAGTTGTTGCGGGAACAAAATTATATTTCTATCACCCATATTCATATGCCTACAAAGTGTCTCTGTATTCTAATATTCATCCTGATTTATTTATAAGGGCCTGCAAAATTCATGCTTTAGTGAGGAAATGTTTTAGCTCTTCAGATCTCTTTTGTGGTCATTTTCAAAACCGAATGACTGAAAGGTGGGAGTTTCAAGCTCCATTCGCTTCTAGAGAAAAAAAAAAAAGAGTTCTATATACTTTAGATCTTCATTTTTAACAACAAAGTCCTGGATTTTGAATAGAGATATTTTTATCCCCAGGAAATAATCTTCTTTAGAAAAAAAAAAAAAAATAGCTGGAAAAAAAAAAACTAGTTATATTGGTATGTGTTTAAGCCTTTATATTGAGAAGGGAGATTATTAGCATAGTGGTTTGAGAAAATAAGTAGGATTCCTGTTTAATGAAACCCATTTTCATTACTGCTTGGCTTCGTGACTAGATAGCCAAAGGCAGGGAGGGTGTGGAAACTGATGGTGAATGGAGCTGCTTTAGAGGCTCAGAGAAATGAGCTGATCACCCTGAAGTCACAGGAGACAAAGTGAGAGGACACAGGACCTGCAAAGCCTTGAAGAGAAACTCTGAGAGGATGGCAAGAGAAAGGGACTGGCTCCAACATGTGTCCACCACGTGCACGATACCAGGAAAGCTTCTCCGACTCACGCTGCTGAGGAAGCTTCAGGTACATTGCCCGTTCCGTGATTTCCTCACTAGCAAACACGACTTAATCACCAGTGAGAATGAAAACCGTCAGATTTCATGCGATACTATCCCCAGGAATTCATTTCACCCTAGAACATCGCTAGTTTTACCATCAAAGCTCAGAAGCAAACAAAATAAAACTATGCTCATTTAGCTTTGCACCAAGAAAGCACCAAATGCACAGGAATCGTGAATGGTTAATGAGAATGTATAGAGGCCTAAAAATGGACGTTTCGTGTATGAGTGTCCGATTTAGGGAGCAGCCTTTAATGAGGGATGCAAAACATGAATGTAAGATCTGGTTCGTCCCCCAAGAAAGAAAGTTCAAATCATTATGGCCAACCGTAAAATGAAGAGTAAATAAATACATACTTCCCATTTGACAGAGGGATATTAAAAGGTTTAATTCAATAATTGACATAAGGGGCATTGAGTTATTCAAATAAATGAGGTTACATAAAAGGGAAGAATCATAAACTTTCACATCCATGTGTCATTCCTGATCCTCCGGTCATTAAGCAAGGTCCGTACGGAAGTATTTTCCCCATAAATCATTTTCTGAACATCAAGTTAAAAACCCCAATGCCCTGGAAAACATAAAGAAGAGCCACCCTATATAATTAGTTGAGAATGGAGTTCTGCTAGCCACTCCTCCACTGCCAACACTGTCATACAGCCTCGAAAACATTCAATCAAGTCATCCAGTTGTTTACAAATCAGATGCAAACCCAAATACTGCAAGGTTAGCCTGTTCTTCAAATAACTACACTTCTGGCACAATTCCACAGCAAACTAGAAATACAGAGATTCAAGAGGTTCTCTGTTGTTGCTAATCTTTCCACTCCAAATTATGCTGCTGCTCCTGTATTTTCTGCAACATTTGCTCTTTTTCAGGTGGAGTTGACAATTCTGAGGTCACACTGAGTCGTCAATGGCAAGCTGACAGTAGGACATGGCTGTTTGAGCTAAGTTACTAATAAGTGAACCCATGGAGTGCCATTTCATTAGCGAATGTATCATTAAAAGCATCACCTCCATGACTTACTCATTGTTCTTTGCCCAGCCTGGTCCCTGCCTTGAAGCCTTAAAAATAAAGAAACCATGCTAGCCTAGTGAAGGGCTGGGACCAGCTAATTAGTGGCCCCCTTCCTGCATATTCTCTTCTCTCTACGGGCACAGAGCAAGAGCACTTCTCTCCCCACCCACAACTATAGTTATGAATGGATTTGTTTGAAGAAAAGAGGGAGGAGGACAGGAGATAATGAACCAAATAAGAGAAATAAAATCAAGGATCAAGGACAACAGCAGCTTGGGTCCAGCGGCCCAGGATCAATAACTATACTGATGATAGTATAGTTATTGCTTGATCTTATAAGTTGATGTTGGGGTCAATCAGCCCTGGATATAAGCCCATCTCCACCACTTACTGGCTCTGTGACCTCAGGCAAGTTACCTGAGGTTTCTAAACCTTACTTCCCACATTTATAAAATAAGAATAATCAGAATATCTGTCTCCAATGAGACACTTAATGTAAAGCACTTAATGCAAATGCCTAGCTACTACTATTAGCTTCAATATTTGGCACTGACAACTCTAAAATGACTCAAACATTTCCTCCCCAGGGTCTACTGGGACATCTTACATTCCCCATGCCCTAACGACCTTGTTGTCAGTCTGAATCCAGTCCCCAAACTTTGTGCTCTCCAAACACTTCTTTCTCACAGTACTTACTAATCCATATTATCTCCTGTTCAAAATCATAAATACTTGAGGACAGACACAGCTGGAAACAAAGTCACATCTTTCAAGACGGCTTACTAAGAACATTATCTAGGAGGCAAGGCAATTGGGTATGTTATGAAATAGAGAGAAACTTGACCTGGAAAAGCCTTCATTTATTCTTCAACACACACTTATGAAGAACTTCCTGTATGCCACGTGCTAAGATAGAGTGGTAAACAAGATACAGATTCATTACAGTCGTGATAAATGTTTCAATGCGTCATAGTCTTGAGGCCGTTGGAGGTTCTCCTTGAGGAATGACATATTAGGCAACTATGGCTGCAATTAACGCTGCATAATAAACCACCTTCCAAACTTGGTGGCTTTCAACAGCAAGCACTTCTTATGCTGACAGGTCGGCAGGTTGTCTGGGGCACCTCTGCTTCAGATTCAGGTGCCTGGGATTGGCTACGAGTCTTGGGTCAGATGCATGTCTGCTCTGTGTGTTTCATTCTGGGGCCCCAGGTGAAGAAGCAATAACAGCATAGGACTTGCTCTCCTCATGATGAGCAGAGGAACCCAAGTGGGCAGGCCCAACCTCATGAGCATACTTAAGGCCTTTGCTAGCGTCATATCCTCTAATGGTCCAATGGCCGAAAGCAAGGCAGGTGGCCAAGCCTGACATCGATGGAATGGGAAATATATGCCACCTACTCTAGCTCCCTTGAGAAACAGTCTCTCCTTGAGCAAATTTTAGTCAGGTTCCCCTGAACTCTCTTGACAACTAGCACCTAACTTTTGGGCTGCTGTGTTCATTCCTGAGCATTGTCCAATTTTGCAAGAATCCTAAATCAGTTTAATCAGAATCTCCCATCCTCCACTGTTGACCCTCAGTATCTATCAGGTTCTCCATCTCTTCCATCCCAGGTGATGTTTGATCACCAGCCTTCTTCTCTAGCCCCCCTACCATGTCCCTTGAAGACATGGGCAGTGCATCCCAATGGTTGTAACGGTATGTCGAGGGACTTTTTCCCATTCCTAAAGAGAATTCTGTGAGCCTTAAAAGGCTATAGAGGACAATATGACTACATGTTACAAATGGTAGCACTTATTCTCCTTAATTGAAATGTGGGAGTACTGTGGAACAAGGGCAAAAGTAGGATTTGTCTATCTATCATTGTGACAAATGGACAGTTTATCGCCTTGCATTTGCTCAGCACTGCAGGAAAAGGGTAGAAGTTCAGAAAAATCTATTTCCCACAGAGCAATTATCAATTTTAATATTAAATTTTAAAATGATTTTTAATTTATCAACTGGCCCCTGAATTCAGGGTGGGCACTGTCAGATCTCTGCCTTGGATATTAGGCTGATGATGGTTCATATCCAAAGTCCATAGATAATGAACACTTTGTAAATCTGTAGTGCAGTTCTTTCTTCCCACCCCTCACCCCCCCCCCCATTGTAAATTAATTGATCTTTTTTTGCCATTAGGAAGACAATCCACTGCTGTACTTTTCTCTCTGTCTCCTTCACTTCTTTTTTTTTTGGTTCAAACA
The DNA here is from genome assembly GCF_018350155.1 of Leopardus geoffroyi. Classification (NCBI taxonomy): domain Eukaryota; kingdom Metazoa; phylum Chordata; class Mammalia; order Carnivora; family Felidae; genus Leopardus; species Leopardus geoffroyi. The sequence goes on from NC_059328.1 coordinate 70,496,105, forward strand.
CAAAGCAAAACATTCCCAAATACAACCCAATTTTAATTAAAGCTACCCTGGTCCCTGGAAAAGCTGTATCCTCCTGCTTCACTGAGACTTTAAAGTTTCCTGCTTTGATGCAGTGTTGAAAGAGCAATAAAACAGGGGTGAGCGGCTTTAAAGTGAGAGGTCAGAAAAGTATTTGTCTCCTTTTGCCCTTCACTCTCTTGGCAGTAGAACCTTCCTCTGGTCCACAGTTCAGAGTCCAGGAGAAAAATCTGCATTCAGTAAAACCACAGACCAAAGTCAAATCCTGCTCACCAAATCTCACACATGGGAAACGAAGGCTGCTGCCACCCTGCGTGGCCTTGACTTGAGGCACACAATTCAAAAGCGTTTGTGGAGGTCAAACACTGGGATCCAGAGCTGTGCATTTTAGTTAACAAAAACTTAACTTTTCTCCAGTGCTTAAAAAAGCACCAAGGTCCGATCCAGGTTTAAGATGCATAATAAAGCGATTGAAATGCTCTTCACTAATCAGGTGAACTGACTGAGAAATTAATATACTATATTAATTCCTAGTCTTCCACATAACTTCTGAAAGTCTAAATATACCATGACTTCTTTTTTTTCCCCACCTTTCAGAATTGCTCTAATATCTCTAAAAGCCCATTACACCGTGGGAGAACTGAACAGAGTAATTAGTAGATTATTGTCAAGATTAGTGAATCCAAAGGTAAGCTCCTTATCACAGCTATCTTCTTTGGCAAAAATATTCTTATCATTTTATATGGAAATGAGAACAACCAACTACACAATAAATAGTGGGTATAATTTTCTCCCCAATTTAATGGAACCTAATGGGCCTACAGCTCCATGAAGGTAAGTGCGGCGTCTACTATAGTCACTGCATCATCTTCGACACTTTGCACAATGCTTGGCGCGTGAGAGGCATCAAAATATTCCATGAATGAATAGATCAATATTTAAGTGTATACATACATGAAGGAATATGTAAATGACTGCCAAGCCAGCACAAGACTGTTGAATAACACAAAATAACCCGAATCAGAAGAAAGGAGAGAAAACCTGGTTGTCTGGTAAAAGGTGTGATATTTTTCCCCAAAGGAAAAATTTCAAGGCCACTTTTTTTCCCCCCCAGGGAAAGAAAAGATCAATGCCAGCAGCCCAGCAGTCGCCAGAAGCCCCACAGAGTATGCAAACCTGATGGAGGAGAGAAAATTGAGGTGAGGAAATAGATTTCACTTTTGAGCTTTAAAGTAGTCATTATAAGCAATAGGGAAGAAATAATTATTTTTTAAATGATAAGCACTACCTGGACAATGTGACACTCTTCTATTTAAATGGAACTTTGTGAAATGTGTCTATTTGGTGGGGACATGCTTCTCCTGACCTGAATGCCTTAAGGAGTCTGTCAGTGTGAAATATAATTTTAAGAGTCAAAACACATCAAGCAATAAGTTGTTGGTCACTGTCGCCATTTTCCTAAAGAGCATGATAGAAAGACCTCTTCGCTCCCATCAGATGACAATAACATCCATGATTTGGAGAAAATGATTCTGATTCCCTTTATGCAAAACTAAAGAGTAAAGCCTTTTCCAGGTCATGACTTCGGTGGCGTGTTTTATTTTGTGATTTTTTTTTTTTTCTTTCTGGTAACTTACCACCTCTTCAATTACAGAAAGAAAAATAACCAAGAGATTGCATCAAATGGGACTCAGCTTTGGGAATTAGAATCTGTCCTTCTCTTCCTGAGCATAAAATTCGACCCTTGCCTTTTAACTGGCTCCTTTCATCCACCTATCCTCAGCCCCACATCTCCCCAGCCCACAGGGTCATTTCAGCACCTAGTTCACAGAACACCTACAAAGGGAACCAGGAAAAATCGTCTCTTGCCCAATGAGTCTTTTCAGCTTTGCCACCCCTTTACACCAATTCTAACAAACTGCAGCAGCAGACAGGAGCTATCAGCAGTCCCTGTCTAGCCGATCCGAAGCAATCAGAGAGGAGTCCCAATAAAAAAAAAGGCAGAACAAGTATAGCAGATAAAAGGACTGACCTATTTTCTCTTGAAATCTACTGACCCTTGTTTACCAGCTTCTTAGTCTTCAATAGAGTTGACGTTAGGCTTTGTAATGCATGATGGCCCTTAAGCACCAAACAATTGGAGCTGTTTAACATGGAAGAAGAATTGTCACCAAAGAGACACCTGGAAATTGTGTGAGGTTTGCCCATTCACATCAGAGCCAAGGTTCTGGAAATGAACCTTAGTTCCAGACAAGGGGGTTGATGATTAAGTATAAGTGGCCTTGGAAGTAAATACTAACTCTTCAATTTTATTTTTAAAAGTCCAAAGCAACTAAAGATCTACAGGAGAACAAAGGGCCAAAGGAAGCCTCAGTTCAGCAGAATACTCAGGGCCTAGGCATCCTGATAAATATGGAGTAGAAGCTTTTGTGCATTTCTTGAAATAAGCCATTAATATGTAATTATGTAAACACATATATGTGCAAATAGATAGGTGGATAGATAGGTGATAGATAGATAAATAGATAGATTTTGTTCTGTTCTCAATCCCTAAGATTTATTATTCTTAAGAAGCTGGCTTAGCAGCAAGACCAAGTTTGTTTCCTTTGCCTTCAAATACTTCATGTCAGCTCATAAATGTACAAATCAGTCAAATATCTAAACTAACAGCATTTCATCAGTCTTACTTTGCCCTTAATAATTCATCCCTCTTATGTTTACTCTAATACTTCTGCAGCATAAATATGCATGATATGAGGCTGTGTATGTTCAAGCACTTTCATGGATAGACTAACAGCGGGGGACTTTTGACCTTGGTCTGAAGAGGGAAAAGTTACTGCAATAACTAATGACAGAAATGACAGTCTCACACTTTAAATTAAAGAGGAAAGGGGAGAAAAACATTCTCAAGGGAGAATTCCTTAACAGCAATTTAGATTTCAGCCTAAGAGGTGCTTTTTGTAAATTTCATTTGAAAACAGTTGCTTTTCCTGCACCAGATTTAACAAGGATAATACCCATCCTCTTGCCAAAATCTCACAGAGATGTTGTGAGAAATAATAAAAGAATGTCTGTGGAGCCTCTGAGCTACTTGGAATAAAGATGCTAATAAATACAAAGGCTTCTTATTAATTATAGTAACTATCCTTGCAGGGGAAAAGAAAAGCCACAATAAAAGTGAGATTTGGGCGAAATCTACTAACTCCTAATCCAATTATTTTAGATGTTTTGGTTATTTTTTTTCTGACTCCCTTCAATTTGTAAGGAGTGTATATTAAATATTTAACACCTTATTTTCTCCTTGTTCAGAGGTTTTTGGTCCCCCCCACCCTGATATCTTGGCAAATAATCCCAGGTATTAACAAGGACCATTAGGATCTTGGATGGCTGGCAATTCAGCTTCTCCACTGCAATCAAAAAACCATAAAAACATAGATTTGTTGCCTTTGCTGTGCATCACATGTTTTCAATCTCAAAGGGATTTTTCCAGATGTTTCAGCCAGTCTTGTTGGTATGTTTGAAAACTCTGGTCTGTTTTCTGAGTCCATTTCTCCTAAAATACACAAACTCAAATGCTCAGGCCAAATTGAACTCAATCATCCTTCTTTACCATCTTTCAATGAAGCATTCTGTTCTGTCATTAGGTGAAAGGAAGAACAATACCTTCAAGATCTCACTTGCAGATATAATATTATGAGAAACTTGACACAGATTTATGTACCAGCTTGTAATGGCACAATTAGGATCTTTATCTGTGCCGGGAAACGTAGGCCAAAAGGCATTTTTCATTTTCTGAACAAGTACCAACCAAACTTGGAAGGCTGTTGAAGCTAAGTGGGAAAGACATGGGGTGCTTTGGTAAGTTTTACTTAGTGATGCTATTCCTGGGCCCAGAGAATGACAGACTCAGAAAATGCCATTTGTCCTAGCAGGGATTCGAAAACTATGCTGCAGGTATTACTTATGTTGGTAGGGTCACAATTAACATACCAGATGTGCAAAGAAAAAGGAACTTCGTTATTTTCTTAAATTTCTTTTTTTCCAACGTTTATTTATTTTTGGGACAGAGAGAGACAGAGCATGAACGGGGGAGCGGCAGAGAGAGAGGGAGACACAGAATCGGAAATAGGCTCCAGGCTCTGAGCCATCAGTCCAGAGCCTGACGCGGGGCTCGAACTCACGGACCGCGAGATCGTGACCTGGCTGAAGTCGGACGCTTAGCCGACTGCGCCACCCAGGCGCCCCAAACTTCGTTATTTTCTACAAGTGATAGAATCTTTCTTATAAGCTCTCCCCCTGCTGGGTAGCTGCTGATGGGGGTGAAGGGTGGGTAGAAATAGGCTTGACTTTAAATCTGCCTATTAATGACATTTCAACTCCTCATGGTTACATAGTTTTTTGGGGATAATTTTTCAGTAGATTCAAAGCTCGATCCCTAATGAAACTGCTTCTTCCTTTCCCCTCTTTCATCAGATGGTGCTTGGATATAGAGGATGAGTTGAAGCCGTCATGATTGGGGGATGCAGAGTTCTCGGTTTCATGGCAGATGTCCATGATAGGCTGACAGACTTAGCCTTTGAGTGTGCCCTGGCTGGACATCTGATTGTGCTCCTTTGAAATGAACAGCTGTAAATCAGCAAAACTCTTGGACAACTAGGCCATCTCCCTTGATGACTGTTTCCAAAATTGGATCTCACTAGCCCAACTGGAGGTCTGTGACCTACCTGTGGTAACCACCCAGATCCAGATCAGTCACTCAGAACAGGTTTTAAATTTGTTTCCTTAGCCCCACCTTTCCTCCTTCTACATCCCATAGGACAGAAAGCACAATCCCTTCCTCCGTAACCAGAATATCTCTTTCATCATTGACTTAGCTCAGGCTGCTGTAACAAATTACCATAGCCTGGGTGGCTAAGATAACAAATATTTATTTTACATAGTTTGGAAGTCTGGGAAGCCCAAGATCCAGGTGGTGGTTGATCTGGTCCCTGGTGAGAGCCATTTCCTTGGTTTGCAGATAGCCATCTTCTCATGGTGTCTTCATGTGGCAGACAGAGAGAGAGAGAGAGAGAGAGAATGGAAGCAAGCTCTCTCATGTTTCTTCTTAAAAGGGCACTAATTCCATCATTAAGGCTCCACCCTTATGACCTAACTACCTCTCAAAGGCCCCTTCTCCAAATACCAGCACATTGGAGATTTGGGTTTCAATATAGGAATGGGGTGGGGGTGGGGTGTACACATTCCATTCTCAGCAATCACAGTTTTGATTTCTTTATTCTGGGTGGTACATTCCCTAACTGATACTTTCCCAGGGATCATACCATTCGTGCTCAGCCTTGGAGGTAGAAGACTTCAAGGGAAGAAGATTTAAAGGGCAATAAAATATGTAGCTTAATATTTTTACAATATTATCCCTACTACAGAGCACCAAAATCAAAAGACTTTTTTTTAACGGTGCAAAGTTAAGAAATTAGCAGTGTCTGCATGTGTGAAAAGGCACGCATGTGTCTGTGTGTGCATGCACATGTGTGTGCGTGTGAATGGTTCTCTGTGTCTGTGTGTGTATGTAGACACATGAGGTAGGGGTCTGTAAAGACTCATAGGGAATGCAGTAATCACAACCTATGAGGGCAAGACCCTGTTGAATTATTCCAACCTTCACCATGTCAGAACTTACAGAGTATTTCATCACCTGCCATAGGTAATGGTGCTTTGAAAATAGACATGAGCTGTCAGCCCAAAACACACTCCCCTCTAGGAACCTGAATATTTCCTCCAGGAGGTATCAGGAAAATGTCAAATCATTGGAGACTGCCTTTCCAACCCCAGCTGGCCTTGACCTGGGATAAAATGCATGTTTCCTGAAAACACCTCATAATTTAGACTCTATGACAGAGGTCCCTTCTGGATTTTCCACACAATATTTATCCTGCTCTCTCAGACTTCCTCATGGAGAATAGACATAGTGCCTCTACTCCGTTCTACGGATTAGGCTGATGTTTAGACAATCTTTTGTTTTCCCTCTGGAATAAAGTAAGTGTATGTTTCTCTCCCAAATAATATCCCAGAAGTTATTTTTAAATAGACTCAACCTTATGATGAAATAAGGTAAGTAAAGAGGAAGTCAAGTAAATGAAATTTTTTTAGGGAAAATTCCATCTGGTAAATAATTATTTGCCATAAACTCTGGAGGAGTAAGTTGACCTAACATGGTAATCATCACACCTCACTTATAACCAATCTCTTTTTACAGCTGAGAGTGCCATGTTGGCAGCTTTCAGTTATGCACATATTATTTATGAGTTTTAGCCACATAAAATTTGCAAGTAATCTGCTTTCCTCATAACCTCTCTGTTGCTGATAATTGAGAGATGAGTGTAATTGAATTAAACTTTATTGATTCATGCATTGATCTTTTTTTTTTGTCAAGGATATATATATAATTTATTCTATAAATTAATTTATTCTTTGCTTGAAAAATCTTCAGATTGAAGTTACTCTTCTAAGTAGTGTTGTACAAACAGCTGTGAGTTGGGAAGTTAGAACTAGTTTTAAAGCCTGTCTCACTGTGAGCTTTCTATATGTGATCATCTATATAATGGAAATAATAATACAGAGAAATTAGGAGGGCTAAGTGAAATTAAGCTCTAGTAACTAACAGGCCATTCTTGTCACATTTAGAATGCTCTTTCTCTCTCTCCCTCTCTTCCTGCCCCTCCCCTGCTTGTGTGCTCTCTTAAAAAAAAATTTAAAAATGTATATATCCACCTTTATCTTGTAAAGATATATCATTTGTACTTATATAGATAAAAAGGAAACATATTTGTTTGCCTATTTGGGGTCTTCTTGACATAATTTATAGAAACCTAGTTCAAATTAGCTTAAACAGAAAAAAAAGACAATTGTTCAAATTTTTAGATATGGCTGGAGTCAGGCCCCCGAACATTGTCATCAGTGATCCTTCTCTTTATCTCCCTCCCTTCATCCATCCATCCATCTCTTGGTTCTAAGTTCTCTTTGTACATGGTAAGTTCTTTGCACCTGGTGGAAAAAATAGTCCCCAGTAAATTAACTCAAAGCTTCTGTCATCTTTACAGTTTATTGCAAAGAGAAGGGCTTCTTCCCTAACAAATTCAGCAAAATTCCTGAGGATGACTCTGATTGGCTATGTCTGGGTCATGTGCCCACTTATGGAACAATCACAAGAGCAGAGGAGAGTAACCTGATTGGCCCAGGTTGAGTCACATGCCTGCCACCATGGCAGAGGAGGCAACAGCTTGTGACCAACATCTTCACCAGGTTGGAAGGGACAATTGGTGAGAGAAAAAGATGGTGAACAGACAACATAATGATCTATTATAACATGAAATAACAAGCATGAAGCATTTTGGAGGTAGGCCAGGGGAGTGTATGAGGCCTTAATGCTGGTTCACCTTGCAAGAGTGTCACCTCTGCTAAAGAACGAGTGAGAATTATCCCTAGAACCTACATATACTTACAATCTTATTCCAGCTCAAAGGAAACGAACCCCTCAAAATTTAAACCCAAACCACAAGCTCATGCCGAAATAGATTTTTAACTCTTTAGAAAAATGACATAAAAAAATCCAGAGAAATCTTACCTGGAAGAAATCTTTATGAAACACATATGGGCATCTAAAGGAGCTAAGAGGCAAGTTAAATCCTCTGGTACACAAACCCAATGCATGAATACTTCAACCATGGGAATTTCTTCACTGGTCACTTAAAGATCCAGATAGAAAATACTAAGCCTTGATGGGAATTCTGCATTTTAAGGGAATTGTGAGGAAGTTAAGACAGTTCAAACTGGAACATAGAGATTTACAGAATATAAATGCAGTGAGAGATTAAGAAAATATGGATCATTTAATGAATGAAAAAGAAAAAAAAGTGATCTCTTCATTTTCCTTTTGATTCCCCCAGAGCCCATGTAACAGATTAATTGTAAAAAGATGCTTTAAGCAACCATCAAACAACATGAAGCTGCTGTGTGACAGGAATTGTGCTAGGGGCTGAGGCATTGTCTTGCCCTCAAGGGAGTCACTGTCTTGTGGGGAAGAAAGCCCCTTCAGCCGCTATTTTAAATAGAGGTTTTTTAAAAGGTGCTGCTCTACCATATAGTGTGAATTTAAGAGGCCGCACCTGCAACTCTCCTGGTAATTAGGTTCCTCCCTAATGCCTGAAAACCACCATTAGAGGTTAATTCACCTGGGTTAGAGATTTACATTTTATTTTATTTATTTATTTATAATTTATTTTAACGTTTATTTATTTTTTGAGACAGAGAGAGACAGAGCATGAACAGGGGAGGGTCAGAGAGAGGGAGACACAGAAACTGAAACAGGCTCCAGGCTCTGAGCTGTCAGCACAGAGCCCGACGCGGGGCTCGAACTCACGGACTTCTAGATCATGACCTGAGCCGAAGTCGGCTGCTTAACCGAGCCACCCAGGTGCCCCAGAGAGATTTACATTTTATTTTTATTTTTATTTTTTTAAAATTTTTTTTTTCAACGTTTATTTATTTTTGGGACAGAAAGAGACAGAGCATGAACGGGGGAGGGGCAGAGAGAGAGGGAGACACAGAATCGGAAACAGGCTCCAGGCTCTGAGCCATCAGCCCAGAGCCCGACGCGGGGCTGAACTCACGGACCGCGAGATCGTGACCCGGCTGAAGTCGGACGCCCAACCGACTGCGCCACCCAGGCGCCCCGAGATTTACATTTTAAATATCCCTGGTAAGAATATCACTTTAATCAGGGTTGTCAGTTGTTCATATTTCATGTGATTTAATCAATCAAATCATTCCCTGCTAATAAGCACCTCAAATCAGTAAACTCAGGAAATTGATTTTGGGGTTTTGTGTGTGGTCGGGGGGTGGGGGTAGGTCTTGAAGAGCAAAGGTAATGGAAGAAGGAAATACTGGACATGCAGGATTAGAAAACCCTCAAAATCTGATTTCCTCTAAAGAACCAATTTAGACTCAAGCTGGCCCAAGATAGCTGTGTTTACTCCTTCAATACACTGATGCACTATATCAGGGCATTTAGGAATTCTTACTGCTGTACATTGCACAATTGAATAATTATGTCTTATTTGGCTGGCTCTAGGCTCATCAGGAAGAAATGAAATTAATTTCCCCCAGCACACCTCCTGTCTCCCCCACTAGGGTGCCAGGTTTTTGGGTCCTCAAGGTTTGGGGGGAATTTGTCAGGTAGAGATGGGTCTCAGCAGACAATCACTAACAGACCTATGCATACCAACTGAGACCATTACACTGAATTTGTCTGAAGAACTTAACCCTCCATACCAGGTAGGGCTTGGTTCTCCAGGCCCTGAAAATAAGATGGGATTTACAGGTTTTAAGAGAATGTGGGGACCTTAAACCACATCTGAGTAGACTTCACAGGTTGAGTTAGGCGCACCACAGGGGGGCACCCTGGACTGAGAGCCAGGACCTTCTTGCATCTTCCAGATCTGCGTAAACAGTAGGATTCCAATGCATCAGAAGGAAGAAGAAGGAAGGAAGGAAGGAAAACCATGCATAGTAATTGATAGAAGACATCTCATCAATCCTCATGGATGGTTATTAACCAGATGTAATCTGATTTTGATAAAGAAATGAAGCAGTACTTGTAAACAGGATGGCATGGAATAATGCAATTCTAATTACAGAACCACCTAGAAGTTATTTCAGTAGGAGAGATACAAGATTAAAAGGAAAGATGTTTAAAGGAAAGCACGACATGAATAGTAGTTGACTCTCTGATGTCTGTTATAAAACCTTATCTATCAGTAATTGGATTAGGAATAGGCATTTGACTTCATATGGCCAATGAAAATGAGGGAGGCCTGATGAAAATTCTGGGGAAAGGATTCCTCATTCCTAATAAAGAGACACTAAAAAATGTCCTCTGGACATTGTATATTCAGATAAGTCTGCTAGAACTGCTGCATCCATATTGTCACCAGTCCAAGGACAGTCAGCACATGGAAGAGGCATGGCTAAGAGAATGGCTGAGAAATGGAGCTGGAACCCTGACAGGCCACATACAGGGCCACATACAGGCCACATACAGAACCTCTCATAGATGAGATGCTGCTTCAGCTTTCTGTCATTTGCTGCCGAGAACATTTGATGTACATGGTATGACTGTTTTGATGGGATCGTTTTGCACTTAGCACAGCTAGTTCATTAGGCTTCACCCAGGTCGGTGTCTTACTGCATGGTGTGATAGTCCCTCTTTTCCCCACTCCAACTGTTCTCTACCCTATAGCAAAGTGCCATCACTCTAAAAGAATCCAATCAGACTCTATCTCTGCTTAACCACATCTACAGCTTTTTCATTTTGTAGAGGGAAAACTGTCTCCCCTCACTCCATCCCATGCACTCAGCACACCATTCCAGCCATTCCTATTTTCCCCAACACATTGCCCCTCTTTATGTCTTTGGACCATTTATATGAATGTCATGCTGCCTAAAATGCCCTTCCTCATCTTTTCTGTCTATAAATGATCTTTCCATCCATACCTACCTCTGTGAATCCTTTCCCTGACTTCTGTTTGCCCTGTGTTTCATAGCAACTGTGTCTTATCTACTAGGACCTTTTCATATATTTGTCCAAATATAGCAATGTTCCCTAATTGCCTGTATGCCCCTTGAGATCATCTCTGCCACCTCAGCACCAAGTTCAGTTCTAGACCTGTAATAGGCCTTCAATTAGTGGGATGAATAAGTGAATGAATGAACAAGTAAGTTCAACTCCCCAGGATTTAGAAAAGTTAAGAACAAATTCTATACTATCTGGAGTCCTTCTGCTGAGTAAACAACTACTTCCCACATCTCTTGAGGGTATCACAGCTAACCAGTGCTCTAATACTCACAGCCCATACGGTGATTTATTTCACCACCTTAAGCTATATTCCTGATTGCTGCTTAGCCAAAAGGCTGGACCATTCTGGTGGGCATGACATTTTTATACTGTGTTTTAAATGTGAATATGAAAACTGACTTCCAGCCACAACAGGGTTATTTGTGATGGTTGCTTAACACACATATGACATTGTGCTAAGAAATCTAAATTAGAAGCATTTTAGGTAGTGACACAGGGACCAAAACAAATATCTGGTATATTTTTAATGAACTAGCTCCTAAATGTATTTATTTATTGATCAGACACGAAGCATGTATGTGTTTGTGTTATTTAACACACACATACACATGTAAAATATAGATGTGTGTGTATATATATATCTGTATAGGTGTGTAAAATGGTATAATTAATAACTTCTATGCATGTATTTGTCAATATGAATACATGTTGAGAGAATAAATGTACACGGAAAGAGGAAATAGGCGAGAACACAGAATAATGTACCTAGGCCTTCTTTTGATGCAATTTTTCTCAACGGCTCTGCCTCAGTTACTTGCCATTAGGACACAAACCATGGCATTTGGGGTTTTGACAAAGCTGCTCTGGTCTCTGGCAGTTTGGAAAGTTGGCTGCAAATGCAGGTTTTCTAAGTGGCTGCTTGTGATGCCATGCTGGTGGCATCAGTGCCTGGGAAATGCCAATTGCTAAATGCTTCCCCTATTTTATTTTCTAAATTTCATAGCCTGATAGCAGTCAGGCTGCAGGCATTGTATTCTGAAAGGATTACTGCACTTCCTGAGAAGTTAAAGTCACTCAGCTTTGGCCCCTATGGCTTGGGACACCAACCGAGACATGCTGCAATCACACAGCTGCAATAGACTGTCTCTCGTGGCTTATTGCTTAATGATATTCCCAACATCAGATCTCCCTTCTATTATGTAGACTCTTTGCCACCAACTCCCTTTTGCTTTTTTTAAGTCTTTTTCCATTTTTGTATTTACCTTATTTATCTTACCTTCACACTTCCCTGACCTGATTACCCTTAGACATAATCAGCTCCTGTTTTCCTTTATGTATCAGTGGCTGCCGCTTGATATTATGGTGTTATTTTAATATCGTAACGGAAAATGATAAAGGCCAATCAATTACTTTGTATTATCTATCGTGTTCCATAGGGATTGATTTTCCTCTATGTAATCATGTTTGCAGCCATAAAAACAAAGATTAAAAAGGGGTTTCTTTCTATTTTTCATGTTCAAAGGAGCCGTCTTAGTGTCCCTGCTTCATAATGCTGCAGTGAAGAGAACCAAATCTCATCTAGAGGAGTGGAGCCCCTAGGAGGTGGCCAGAGCCACGGGCAGGACTCAGCGCTGGCCCTTGGACTTTGGCCCATACCTTGAGTATTTATTTTCCCTAGTGCTCTTTAGAAAAATCTGGCATCACATTTATTATCTAATAAACGGCAATTCTGTGTCGGCTGCATGTTTTTTGCATATCATAGGAGGTTTGCGCATTGTCATTTTGCCTTCTCCTCGCCACATAAACTGCTTAAAATCTCCCACGTCAAATAACCTAGAAATGTACAGATAATGAATCTTTCCCAGTACCGCTGTGCCATTCACTCACTTAAATTTCAGTTGCCCGCTGAGGCTCCCAGTCCTTGAGAATAAATATACATTAGATGCAAGCAGGGCGCACGCAAACGCCAGGAGACAATACAAAGCGGGCGAGGCAGCTTGCAGGAGAGACCTGCAGAAGACTCCCTATCTCTCCAGCAGGGAGATTCTCTGAGCCAGGAATCGGATTCAGAGAGATGGCCGACAGAGACTGAGTCCTCCAATCACTAGCCTTGCACGCCCGGAGACTGGGGGACTGGGGGGCAGCTCCAACCTGCAGCCGCAGACACTATGAGAACACCCCTCCACAGCCCAGCTCTGCCACCAGAGCTGCCCTCCCTGTGATTCCCGGGACCAAATGGGTCGTTTGTCTTTTGTTTGGTGTAAAAATCCATACGGAAACCCTGCCTGTAGGAAAGCTTTGAGACTCCACGGTTTTGTCTGACCTCACTTTTATTGCTCCAATGTTCTGGACTCTCTTTGCCCTCCTCTTGCACCTAGATTGACTCTTCTCCCTGAAATAAGCAAATAACACATATTAAAAATCATTCCAGATTGGGGCTGGGGGGAAGGTTATGGGGCGAGGATCAGGGTTTGTGACGCTAACATTCCCCTGCAGCATCCACACGCATCCTGATGCCCGTGCAATCTCGGAGAAGGTTGGTGTCTCTGGGGCAGCAACGAGAAGCTCCCTGGGGACTGGGTTCAGCTGGGCTTCTCCTCTCCAGAGGCCTATGAGATTCCTCTCCCCAGGGCCCTGGGTTCGGGAAATCATTGCTTCTGACAGTTGCCACAGCTCAGACTCTGTGCCCTTTAGGATATGGTGTGGGTGTTATTTTGCTCCTGCTGTTGTGAAAACATGTGCATAACAGAAGGGAGACAACATGCTATGTACCTGTGTGTTTTGGAAGGTGGCTCACATAACTGTGTTCCGTTCAGCCCCTTCCTGAAGTGTCTGAGTTATGCTTAGCCCTTCCCAATCCTTGACCCTGTGTCCTCTGTTGCAGCTGCCTCATCCACAGAGTCCCTCAGGAGCAGCAGTTGCCTTATGAGCAAATAAGCCTGAGGAAGGGAGGAAGGCCCACTGCAAAGCCCGCCCTCCTCACAACAAAGCCCCAAGCTCCTGTTGGTTCATTTGGTTAAAACAAAGTCTCCACCTGCCTCCTGCAGCACCCTCCCTTTGAGAGTTCATGCTCAGAGCCACCGAGTCATTTTTATTATAGAACAAACAGTGGCTTAAATAGGTTGTCTCCGAACGGTCATTACCTCCCGCTCCACCTCCACCTGCCCCAAGCCTCCTGGGGTGGGGGCCAGCCTCACAGCTGCTGCCAGGCCTGCCCACTGCCCGCCCGCCCTCCGATATAAGCCCGAGTTCCAGCACTGAGAGACTTGCTGCAGTGGGAGTCGTCGAATGATCTGGAACTTTTAAGAAAGCATTCCAAACGTGTTGTGGCACACTTAGCACTGGGAGGGCAGGGCAGCCGTGGGAACGGGGTCAGCTTTCTTCCTCGGGGAAATTACTCAAATCAGCTTTTAAATTTATAGTCTGTGTTGTGATAATAAATAAAAATATACCTCCCAAAGTCAGAGTTTCTTTCGCCGAAGAGGTCCTCTGGGGTTGGTCCCTCCACTGCTACTCTCTGTTTTGACAGAAAACCGAAGAGTAGTTTTCTAGGAAATGCTCAGGAACTGGTGCCTCGGCTCTCCCTCGGCTTGCCTCCCTGGGCCGCTCGCCTGCCATCAGCTTGCTTCCTCCGCAGGAGCCGTTTCCATCGCTGACACCCTGCCCCCCTCCCCAGCCCACGTCCACGGTGGTTCCTCCTTCTCCAGTTTTCTCCAGCCAGAGCAGAGAGGCCCTCCCGAAGCAAAGGCAGTTTCGCTCTGTCGGTAACAGCACACTGATGTCTAATAACAAAGCGTTGCTCGGTGCTTCTCAGCCTATTACCCATGTTGTCCCGGCCTCCTCCCCAAGGCACCCCACTCCAGCCCACACCTGTTTGCAGCACAGCCCAGAAAGGGGACAGGCAAAATGAAGTTTAAACACTTAAAATCTAGGGTTCCAGGTTTGGGTACAGTTACGTAATCTACGGTCATCCTATTGTAGAATCAGGGTTCGGGGTGAGATTTTGGAGTTGCACGGATAGGTGGGTGATTCTTCCTGTTTTCTGAAAATAATTGTGATGCATTGAAGAGGAGACGTTGTTTCTTCCTAACGCATCTCATGAATTGTGTCCAAATATAAGGACAACAGACTAGTTTTTGAAATATCAACATCTGTCTTAATTTACTGGCTTCTGCATTATGATTCTAATTGCACTTGATATAACCTATTGTTGGATTCCCTCAGGGTCTTGGAAAAACTAGTGAAAACAATGTGGAATGGATTCCTTGTGTGAAATCCACAGACTTCTCCCCCCCCCCCCGCTTTTTTCCTTTGCCTTATATTAAATTAGAATTTATAACACTCCATAGCCCATATGAAAAGCATTTCAAGTAATATGGATGAAATTATCTTCTGAAACTAATTTCTCACATAAAAATTGAACTGGCTGACCATTCTTGTAAGCAGCTGACAGGTAAAGGATCGTCAGCGAGTCAACTCCAGTTTGGGAATATTCGTCACATTAAGTATATTATTTGGGCAAATAACCCAAGTCATTGATAAAAAGCATTTTAAATGTATGTGTATCTGAAATCTCCTTTTGCACCAATCTTAAATTTCAGGGCACGGCATTATACGATATTCCTGGGGGTATCTGCCACTCTTTAGTGTTGTAATAAAAATAAAACTTGAAGTCCATCTCTGTAGATTTAAAAGACAAATGCAGGTCTCTTGCTCATAACATATTTATTATTGGGGAAAATGATTTGTTCATTATCTCCCTTAATAACAGTTAAGATTTTCTGTGCTTAAAATGGGCTTGGTACTGTATTAAGGAATTTTAGGCATTATCTCTTTGATCCTCGCATTGGCCTTTTCAGGTAGCCTTGTTACCCTCGTTTTACAGGTAAGGAAACTGAAGAGGTTAAGAATCACACCCGAGGGGAAGTGGCAGCCGCGAATTGAACTGCATATCACAGAAGCATTATTAAAACAGGAAGACCCAAAAAGGATTTTTGTTGTTGATGACTGTTTTTAACGGAGGCAGAATTTAGCGACCGTAGAATAGCTCACGTTTGAACAGTTAGAGAAGGTCCCAGAGGAAAGAGTCGGGTCTGCAAGGAAAGTAAACTTTTATGACTGTGTTGTTTCAGAAGACTTGGCAGAACTAGTTACTCACAGCTCGCCTGTATCGCTCTGTTACTTAATCAGTATTACACAGCGCCACTTAATCCTTTTTATGGCTTAGCTTGTCTTGTAATGTTGTCGTACTGCTGATAAACCCATTCGCAGAAATAACGTACCTGTAAAAAAATCGACACCAGGCTCAGTTTTTAAAGTAAGGACGCTTTATTTGTGAAAGTTTCCATTATATCACAGCATTCATTACCACACAGACACTAACAACAGGATTACCTGGTAAAGACTCAAGACAGATGAAACCATTTTTAAAACAAGTATTTATTGCACAGCCCTGTGAGATTCTCATTACAGGGCATGAGTCCTCTTGGACCATGGGTTAAAAGCATCCAGATTAAGCTTTTATCGTGACATACATCAAGTTCTTCAACAGTTAAAAGCTGAGTATAATTTTTTTTTTTAAGTGGAAAAGCATCTCAGTCCTGAAAACTTGCACAGATTTCCTTTTTTCGGCTAATAAAAGGCAAAATTTATTATAACCTCCTCCGTAAAAGCTTTCTGCAGTCAAATATACAGAATGGCTAGCAGTTTTAATTTCACGAAAATACCCATGCTTAAATTGAAGGATTTTTAATGTACTATAGTGACAGCATCATTCTGCTTCCTTTGAGAATCAATTAGCAACTAAACAACAATACAGACTCTGTAATGATACATGTCTGTGGTATTTCCCCAAATTACCTGGAGCAAGGTAAAAATGGCACGAAAGCTTTGGTCACCAGGGAAATCATGAAAGGATATACCACACCTTCATAAAGTTATTCAGGAAAAATCCGTAAAGAAAAAAACATTAGTGTCTGAGGCTATACAGCAGCTGTTTCAAATAATAAAATATCATTTGCATCTCTGCTGAGGGTTTTGATTTCATCGGCTGGTTGTGTCCCAAGCATTTTTCCTGAACTCACTGCTCAGGTTTTGAGCTTAGCCAGTTACGATTAAACCATCAAGTAGGTACACTTGTTTGTTTCGGATATACGAGAGACAGTAAAGCTTCATTTCAAATAGAGATGCCCAAGAGGAAAAGATTAGAAAGTGCTGTGCAAAGCGGTGAAACACTGACTGGCAATTTAAATTGGAGTCAGACAATTCCGCGTGAATAGGAAAAAAAGAAAACCCTCACATACACAGTGTGTGCAGTGGAGGGGGTGAGGGACGGTGAAATAGGTTTTATTTTTAGAAGACTTTGCTAAGTTCTTTATAAGCATCTCAATCTTTGTTAAAAAGAAACAGCAGATATGCACATTTTCCTTAGGGGAGCATCTTTTTTTTCATATAAAATTTTAGTAGTTGGCTGCCTAGAGTGAGGCTTTTTGTAACAGAATATACAAATTGTATTTTTTATGGTTCCTTATTTATAGTGAAACAGCCATTTTAATAAAATGATTCACTTAGATTATTTTACTGCTTTTCATTATGGATCTTCATATTTTTTCATTTGTTCTTGTCTTTCTCCTAGTTCAAATTAAGATGTTTGACTCTGCAATTAGTCCCAAATGCGTTTGATTTTTGAAGTGCTGTGTTCTTTCAAAAAACCTGTTAAAATATCCTCCTACAAGTATGAGTTTCAAAATCAATACAAGCCATTTGCTCATATAAGGCATCGCTGGACTGTGTTAAACGTTACTCAAAGCAAATATCTATTTATTGGGAGTGAGGGAAGGTGAAGAAAACAGTACACAGAAAAGAACAAACTGTCCTTGCCCCTTCCAAATTATAGGAGCAATATTGATACCTACCTAATGCACTTTTTCACAGTGGCAAGGCGTTTTGCTTTTATTTGTTCTGTTGGAGGGATAGAGGTGGCTTTTGTTTTGTATTTGATACAACATAACCTAAAGTTTATTCTGTGAAAGCCTTTTTCATGTGGTATGTGACAGCCTTTATCTTCAATCATGAAGGAGATACATTGTATTCAACAATGTAACTAATGTTAAGGAAAATTCTTAGGATTAAATATCTAGACTCCAGTAAATCGAGTTTACACTTGTGGAGATGAGGATGATAAAATGTATCACATCATATGAACGCTGTTTTCATGCCGTTAACAATTTAGGAGCATTGTGAGAGTCGACTGAATATTTATGGTTCTAGAAAAAATTTCTATTGTATCAATATAAATTATTTCTCATGTTATTTCAAATGCAAGACCAAAATCAACGTTAACCACAACTGATGTTATTAATGTAAAACCTACTAAAATTTTTTTGAAACTAGGGAACTTAGTTAAAGAGCACATTGTCTTTGTTCTGAATGTATCTTATTGCTGAACGTTCCATGTATTGCTTTGACAACATTCAGGGCACCTAAAGGATTGTACATAAAGCAAGAGATTCCAATGAGAAAATATATGCAAAAGTAAATGTTGCTTTTATTATTAATACATATTCTCACAGAGCATGTAGCTTAAAATGTAAAAATACACATACACAAGCACACACACTCACAGCCTCTCCTCTACCTAATTTGCCGAGTTAATGTTCCTTCTCAGAAAATATATACTTTGAATAAGATGGATTAAATATGTTGGTTGGATTTTAGAATGCAATAAAATAATTACATTAAAAATGACCGTATTTAAGGGGAAAATAGCTACGTTGGGCTAATTTATTATTATTACTCGTTGCATTTAAAGAAACTTGGACTAGAGATCAAAGTGCAGTTTGATTTGTTTGAAAATTGTAAATGACCCATTCCCAGATTTCCAGCCCCATAAAGTTAGAACGCAGCCTGAGTACTCTGCGCTCTAATCAAGAAGGAAGGGGCTTCAGCTTCAAATGTCAATGCCGTAAACATGTTAAATCTGGAAAATATTTTCAAAGCAAGCAACCATGTGTAAAATTTACCGAACTTGTCATGAAAGGGCTGCAGCTGCAAACCTGCAAACTTCCTACTTCCATGAAGACTCCAGATGTTGAGACGAGGAAGCGAGGTTTTCACGTTGGCTTCCCAGCTGTTGCAACTCGGACTTTGCCTGCTGCTATCGTCACAGTCAGCTTTTCACCAGGTAAAGGGACAGTGACCATTTAATGCCGGCAAAGAAAATCGTGGGCTTCCTTCAGCAAGTGCTCCATATCATTTACTCCGACACTGCCAGCCCAACATTGCACCATAGACTAGGGTTTGCGATCCATCCAGCTTCCCGGATAAACTAAGTTAGTTTAACAAAAGCTTCCAAAATGCAGAGGGAAAATCGTCAGCTAATTATAAAATTGAGCATTTGTCATGTGCTCCTGGCAAAGAGGATTCCCATTAAGTTACACTCATGCATCATTCCACGAAAACTTTTTTAAAACCATGTTTGGTGCCTATAACTAAAAACATCTTGGGATAAATTTAAAACTTTGCTTTACTAAAGAAATACAAAATCTGCCAGATATCTTCATAAACAAAGACAATTTGATGAATTTTTAAAAATTACTAACACTTCTTTTAACACCACTACCATTATATGTAATATTTACAATATGCAATCTTCTTTTATAATGTAAAGTGTTTTTAAAATGAAATCTGCACTTAAATGCCAATATCCTCTCCTTCTGGCTTCTCACTTTATGACACTAACATAGGATCTCATTCACCAAGCCAATTGAAATTTTAATAAAAGAAAGCAGGAGTTTCTAATAAACTCCTGCAGTGAGCTGATAATACTAAACATCTTTAGCAGCATGGTGTTTTTTATTATTATTTTAGCTGTATATTAATATGCTAGTATTTGTAAACTCCCCAGTGCCACTAGATTTATTTCAGAAGCCTTCACTCCATTCTTCTATGGTGAAAAGTTTATCTGACAAAGAAAAATTCTTTTTCAGTGGTTTTCCATCCAACAACTACTTGACAGGAAAATATATGGCTGACAAACGTGTTGTGACTATGCGCTCGGCCCTGGAGGGAAGAGTGACTGATTTCACAGATGTGGTGCCGGTTCTGGACTAACCAGGAAAACTGGCATAATCCACACTGAAAGGGAAGCAGTGTTGGGCTTTTGCTTTACCAAGATATACTGACCTCCATCTTTCACACTATACCTCCTAGATAACCTTATCTTCCATCGTATCCCCTCAATACCTCCACCCGCCCTCCTTCCCCGGCCCCCCACCCAACTTCCCAGGGAGACCACCATCACTCTTCTATCTGAGCAAAAGGAACTGTGGCTGCATAAAGAGTCCACTTAAAACATAATATACAAGGATCCATGTTTACAATGTAGTTTGGAGTGTGGAACTCAAATAAAACCATGGGGGATATTCTTTTATGATGCTGGGTATGAGGTGGAACTGTTACCGTCAATAGGCAATGAACTTCAGCATATATTGTATGGAATAAGAGTCGGCATTTAGACAGTGTTTATTGTGTGTCAGGAGCTGTTCTGGGCGCTTTACATATATGAGCCTATTTGATCCTTTCCACAGTCTGTAGGGTAGATACTGTTATTGTTTCCACCTTATAGATGATAAAATGAGTGGAGGCACAGAGTCCAGCTATTCATCACTCTGCCTCTGTAAACTACCTTGAATTAAAATTGAAACTGTCTTCACAAGTGAGTGTCACCGAGGCTGCTCCTATGGATTACACCTGTTCCACTGCTGCTTCTCCCATAGACTCTAAGGACGCAGGGTATCTCTGGTCTTCTTAGTCTTAAATTTAGGGAGAGAAATGAATCCTCTCACTCTGTATCAATGCTACACCTCCCAATATGATTAGGTTAAAAACAGCAGAAAAACAATTATTGTTGGTGCCTTTAACTGAAAGTGGAAAGGAAGACAGGAGCAGCCCCGCTGTGCTGGCCCTCATGGGCCTTTGTGAGTTAAAGTCCAGAAGATGCATGGCTTGATAAGCAGGGGATCCTTACAAAACATTTTATGTTTTATTATTTTTTTTTTTACTTTTTTTAAGTTTATTTATTTTGAGGGAGAGAGAGCACATGAGCAGTGTAGAGGCAGAGAGAGAGAGGGGGAGAGAGAGAATCCCAAGCAAGCTCTGCACTGTCAGTGCCAAACCCGATGCAGGGGCTTGAACTCACAAACCCTGAGACCATAACCGGAGCCAAAATCAAGACATGGACACTTAACCGGCTGAGCCCCCAGACGCTCCCCCCTTACACAAAATTTAGAAGGTACCCTTTCATTCAGGCTGTCAGAGCCCAGGGAGAAGGGTTGGTGAAAAGACCACCATTCTCAGTGAGCATCCTATACAGGGCTGCGCTGGTCCAACGTGGAAGAAAACATATGGGTCCCTGTGGCCCAGCTTGGAGAAGCCTGATGATAAAAGCACACATTTCAGGAAAGGAGGACTTTGTTTCTTCCCAAGCCAGGACACCGAATTGGCTTAACAAGATAATGGCAGCCCCAGCGGCTGAGGTTGGGGGACGGTTTAAGCAGATACACAAAATGCATCCGAGTGGACCCCCAAAATTGCAGGTCTACTTTTTCCCCAAACTGTCTTGTTTCCATCATAAGGCCATGTGTTGGTTTTGAGCAGGCTGCACAGAGATCAGCACCACGCCATTTCTGGAATTGCAACTCAAAGGTGCTCACATCAGATTATTGACCAGTATGGCTCCTAATAGTCCATCATACACTGCCCATTAAGTGTTCTGGAACTGGAACTGTTTCTACAAGCAGGCTACCAGAAGCTGTAGGCACATTTGAAAAAAAAATCAGGTAACATTTGGTGATAGAAATACCATATATCTTTGTTTAGAAGTAGTGGCTTCTATTAAATTTAATTACTTCCCCTGTGGCTTTAAATCAAGGGCAGCTTCTGTTAAATTTAATTACTTTCCCCTGCGGTTTACATGGCAAAGGTGTCATTGCTACTTGCCGAGTGCTTCTGGCCAAAGGAAAAGCTTGGGTATGATTTGCTCCATTACACCAATGCCTTCCCTCATAATTTTACTTTCTCCCTCTCTCCAACATTTTTGTGGACACGTTATTCATGAACTCTGCCTTTGGTATCATGAAAATTATTCAATTAGTAGCACGTGATTGACAGCTGAAATCTGAAGAAAAAAAAAGTTTTAAGAAATTTCAAACCGAATATAGCCTGGATTTACTTTCCCACTTTATTGGACAAATGTTTAGTTTTTGTCACACAACAGCATGTTAGAAGTAGGCAGCATCCGCATAAAGGTGCACTTTCCTAAATTTTTTGAGTAAGGCAGTTATTACTGCTTTTATTTTCTTAGTTGCATGCCCAAGCTAACAATTTTTCCTACTGATTATGTCAATACCAATTCCAATTGTCCTCCTGCCCCCTAATTGTCAAAGTGCACATTCAGTTGTAGCTACCTAGGAACGTAGGCCCTTTATTGAATTGCCGTTGGAATTATTCACAGAAGTGAATTCCTAAAAGTTTGCTTCTCTCAAGATGAAGTGGATCTTCATTAACATTCTGGAAATGAAATGCAGCTTCATAAAAAAATAAGGCAGCTTTCAGACCATTTTAGAATTTCAGAGAAATTTTGCATTATCTTTCCCATGATTCTATGCTGATGTCAGGCTGTATTTCAACTGAAATGACAATGAAATCATTTCAATTCCATGCAATGTGCAAAAAAACAGTCAATTTTTCACTTGGCAAGCTGAAGTCTAAAGTAATTAAGCACTGCTGTGTGGGAGGCAGCTTCCTGCTCTGAAGTCAGCCTGAGATAATTACCATATTAAAGTCAAAACATCATGTGCCGCACTGATAGATAGATGGATGGAGAGATTGGGCATCTATTAAATGATCCATTTTGTTATGCTTCCTGGGAAATGTGCCATTGATGCCAATTAAGAAATATATATTCCAAGTGAGTATTTCTAAGTGACAAAACTTCTATCCGGTAAATTGAATTTATTATTTACTGATCATGAAGTACTTAAAGTCATAAAATCTAGATAGAGAGCAACCTATGACGAGAATTACATGCTCTGACTCGGTTTACAAACCCCTCATTACCCAATTGCCACGTTAGCATAAAGTTCTTTGCGATAACGTTTCTGGCCAAGGCACTAAGTTATTTCTGTCATGAAAACTCGAACCGGAATAATAATAATAGGATATTGCAGATAAAATGTATGCATTCGGAAATTCCAAAGGCACAAACAACTTTAAGTGAAAAACTCATGTTCTATGTGTTTAAAGGAAGGTAAATGAAATACACTTCAAAGAGTAATCTTTCTGAAATATCTTTAAATCTCTGCTCATGGCATTGAAAAATGAAATGACCCCCCCAACATTCAAGTTGGAGAGTAATTTATTAACACAACACGGCTGAATGCACCGCGGCAAGATTAAATTGTGTTAAAATCCTTAGCACTCTCATTTATTAAAAGTTAATAATTTATTAATATTCTTTCTCCAGTGACCAAACATATGGTATTATTTATGCTTTTATAATGATACTTGGTTAAGAATACACTTAATAGAGCTTTTGGGTCTGTGATTTAAATCTGCCCCTATTTATCAGTTTTCATTCCGTTACAGCAGACAATAAAACAGTTTATTTTCGTGTAAATATTAGTGAAAGAAGAAGAGAATACGTTGGCTCTCTGAAAGAAGAGGGCATCTCCAAGTCAGGATCTTTTTTTTGAGTAAAAAAGAATAGGCACCTCTATGCTGCAGTGAAGGTTATGTTTGATCTTCTCTAACTACTTTCTATGGGATTTATTCGCCACCATTTCCACTAGCTTATTGATACCATAAAGGATGGAGAACTAAAGCAATATCCCTTTAAAATCAGAGACAAGAACTTTGAGGATCAAAACTAATATTTCTCTTGTTGACAAAAAAAAAGTAGACTTTAAAATATAAAAATTCACCCATATAAAGATTAAATGATAATTATTTTCCCAAGGAGGTAATCTAAAGAATCAATAGGCTGCCTTAATATCAGATTCTGTCCATGCCCTCTGGCACATCACTTGATCAGGGGTCCCAGTGAGTCAGGCAGTCATTTGAGCAAGGCTGGCATCTCTAAATTCCAGGCTGTTCTGATAGACAGTTTCAGGCCTTTGGTTCTGTGTGTTTCAACAGAAATCCTAAAATGAATGCAATTTTAAATTACCTTGTATGGGGGAGAAGGAAAAATGGAGTTTTTATTAGGGTTGGTTTCTGTGCCCTGGGATTCAAAGGGAAGTTCACTACCTGACTTACTGACCTCCTCCTCACATTTCTAGCAACACCATTCTCTTTAAATGGATGGAAAAATCGAGAAAAAATAATAGTAATGGAGAGTAGGAAAGGATAAATATTTCCTTTGATTCTGTGTATGTGTTTAAGTATTTATAAAGGCGTATGCATTCATATATACACATGTATCTATGCAATAAACACTTCCCATTTTAAACCAATTTTAAACCAAAAAGGGAAACCATCTGAATTAGTGAAAAATGAAAATTAAGATGTTTTCTTTTGTTTGTAATAGGACTTACTTCCTAGTGAACTATGAAATTTTATTTTGTTTCTACTTTCAAAATTTTCTAAAATGAAGACATACACAGTTGAAAAACTATATTCCACTTTTCCAAGTTCTTTTTTTTTTTTTTTTAATTTAGCAAGAACTATTTAGTCATTTTGTAATACCGTCCAAAACAGAATGAAGCATATAGGCTTCAGGGTGGGGGAGACTGCTTTGAATCGGACAGTACTGCTAGAAACCAGAACAGGGGCACGAGGTCTCCTCTGAGGATGTCAGTCGTCTGGGAGTGGGAAGCCAGCTCAGGCCAATGGAAGGGCACTGCAGGTTTATCCGGCCACTTGTGCTCCATTTTGTAGATGCAAATAAACCAACGTATTTAGAATGGTCAGAGGGAGGGCCTGCGAGTGAGAAGACCGAGAGGTCTATTCTGACCCAGCCATGGAATCATTTCGTAAATTGGGACAGTTTAGAACTCCACTCTTCTTTTTCCCCATCTGCAAAATGGGGGCAGTAATATGCCCAGCTTACCCCTTAGCAAAGCAGAATTAGCAAACGGTCTGAAAAGAGCGCATCAACATTCAGGGCATGATTCGTTCTGAGAGAATTTCAAGTTCTTCATTGTGAATTCTAGCATCGTTTTCAGCTGCCAAAATCCAGGTGCTATTTAGAGAATTCAACCTCAAACACTGCATTTATTTTCTGTCCGTTAAATGTCCATGGTTTTGAGGGTTTTCTCACCATATTAACTGCAACAGTGAAATTAGATTGTTCGGCTTCAGTTTATAGCCCATTTCATTCTTTAATTTCTGTGTTCAGGGATGATGAGTTTGGGTTTGCGTTCACAGTGTTCCAGAAAAATCACAGATAAAATGGGTTTTCATTGAGAATATCTAAACTTCATGAAAAAAAAAAATCTGGCTTTCCCTACTGCACTGGAGTATTGTGAATAGAAGTAGAATAATACACGTGAAAGCAGTTTAGACTTTCCTAAGAACAGAGTCCCGGCTCTTATCCCCACTCCCCAACACACACTTTTGTACAACGAAAACCGAGTTAAAGCTACTTTACGAATTCTGTTTTGATATATTTCAGTTATGTACTGGAAAGCATATTTTTAAGATAGCTCTCCTAACATGCTAAAAAAATGAAATAGATTAATTCTATCTCAAACTCCTAAATCAAATAAACAAGACATCAGTGCATGTAACCTTTCATTCACACTTCATCCACCACCTCATTCTTTACTCTCTCGCACTTCACCCATGGTAATCTTCCTTCTCTCAACAAATGTCATATCCAGTAACTCAATCATACATCTTAATCAAAAGCAATAAGTATAACACCCGACATGAAAGAGCACCTACATAAACATAGTCTTTTGTG
Organism: Leopardus geoffroyi; assembly: GCF_018350155.1. Lineage (NCBI taxonomy): Eukaryota > Metazoa > Chordata > Mammalia > Carnivora > Felidae > Leopardus > Leopardus geoffroyi. The sequence goes on from NC_059328.1 coordinate 70,521,715, forward strand.
CCTTCAAGTCTCTCGTACTGACACTGTTAACACAAGACAGCACTTCTCATCACTAGAAACACACCCCTGAATTCGTTAAGCGTTCAACACTTTCTCTAACATCATGGAACGACAGCCAGCAGCGGTGGCATCTGATTTTAAAGCACGCTGGCACTAAAGAAGTTTAGGCTTCGGAACTGAGAAGAGGTGAGGGAGTGCTCCTTCTAATACGAAGATAGTTCCCCCAAGTTACTAGAATCATCACCTGACCCTTAAATATTATTTTTATGTGTGATTTGTCTAATCACTCCTGGTGACTCATGTGATAAAAGGGATTTTCTTCTGTCTTCAGATTTCAAGCCAAGGCAGAGAAACACTATTTTTTTGCAGGGATGTGCTAACGGGATTTTCATCAGATGGAATTTCCTGCCTTTTTCATCAACACCATCACCTTGGAAAATATGACCACTTTTACCATGTACCTAAGCAGAGTAAGAAATGTAGTCATTCTCTTCCCTCTCATATTTTTACAACTTGATTTGCCTTCTAATATTGTGGGAATAACACCTTAATAGTCAAGAGGGTACAGGCAGAAGACAGAACTAACATATGTTGAGCCCCTAGTACAGAGCTGACGTCCTGATGGATGCATCTCATGACAATACTCACAACTCTGTCAGGCCAGTATTGTTTCTCCCCATTGTTTACAATGAAGAAAAAGTATTAAGCAAATTAGGAGTTAAGCAAGCAGGTCACAAGCTGGCAAATGAGAGTGCCAGGCTGGATTACATACAGTAGGCTCTCCATGAATATTTGTGAGGATCGGCATAAATCTGTATCTATATATGTTCTACTTGGTGGCAGAGATTCTCTAAGTTTAGGGTTAAAAGTCCTAATTTTTAACACTAAACGGCTCAAGACTATGCTTTTCAATTATTGTGGACAGTGCCCTTCCATATTACCTTCCAAAAACTAAAAGTTAGAGATTGTTTACCCCCATCATACAGGTGAGGAAATTGAGGTTCGGAAAAACTATAGTCATACAGCTAGTTAGTGTCAAAACCATGTGAAAAAAAATACACATGGTACTACCAACGAATAAATTTACCATTGAATTTGTTGTAATGAACAAATGATGTTTGTAATGAATATGTACAATATTTTTCCCAACCCTCATATCTCATAGCAATGATTACTGACTTGAATGATTCTTGGATCTGGTCCTGGCTATGCCATTTATTGCAGATACTCAGTTTTCTCATACAGAAATGCGGAATAGAGTATCGATTCCCACTTTGGCTTACCGTGAATTCCAGGCATCAGTACCTGGAACAAAACAAGTCCTCAAGAAATTCTTACTGAATAAACACATGGAATGACTACTTCATAGGCAGTTATATGAACAGCACTTGTTCTAAGTAGATCTGAGGAATGATAACCCCAACTCTCAAGGCCTTGGGTTTTTGTTTTGGGTTTTTTTTTTCCCCCATTGAAAATACAAGTTCCAAAATATTTATTTATAGAAAGCAGCTGCCTTTTAAAGTTGTCCAAGACTGTACATTTGTATAGTTTATCTTTTAATGGTTCACTCGGGTTGATTTTTACATTAGTCTTTATTGTACTTGAAGCCAGTAATTGTCTTCTTACTATAGTCAATGCAAAGATGTAGGTCAGGGGTCAACAAACTTTTTCTGTAAATGGCCAGATAATAAATAAGTTAGGCTTGTGGGCCATATGGTCCTTGTTAAAACTACTCAACTGAGCCACTGGAGTACAAAGTCAGCAAGACAATATGTAGACAAATGAATGGGCTGAGCTGGGTGTCAATAAAAATTTATTTTATTTTATTTCATTTTAAGTTTATTTATTTATTTTGTGAGAGAGGGAGAGCATGAGTGGGGAAGGGACAGAGAGGGAGCACGTGAGAAAATCTCAAGCAGGCTCCGTGCTGTTAGTGCAGAGCCCAATGTGGGGCTTCGTCACCCGTGAGATCATGACCTGAGCCGAAATCAAGAGTCAGATGCTTTAACTGACTGAGTCACCCAGGCACCCCAATAAAAATTTATTTTAGAAAATAGATGGCAAGTCAGATTTGGGGCTGTACAGTTTGTCAATCCCTGATCTAATATCTAAGTGACCACCAGAGAGCAATATGTCATCATTATCATGTTATCTCAGGGGCTTTGTACGTAGTTAGTGCTCAGTACTACTTTGAGGAGTTATAAGTTGTGCTAGGCACTATATTATGCACCCTACAGAACATAAAGGAAAAGAAGACGGTGGCCTTCATTGCTTATGCTCAACAGCACACCTGAGAAAAGAGTTTTTCAAGAAACAAACCCAGAGGGCTAATTGGTCCACAGCAGTCCCTTGATAATGTTAACACCAGGCAGCAGAAAATGTTATAATAGAATGTTCCTTTTAGGTTCAGGAGCACATGTGTTAACCTACAATATATTCAAGTTTCTGCAGTAATAAACTATGAGATTTAACATCACCCCAATGATAAAATGAGAAGCACAGGTGAGTGATCCTTGTCAAGTCAAATGCATCAGGAAAAGCTTTTAGTAGGAGCTGATTTTAGAGCTGGTTTTTGAGAGTGGAGTATGTAGAGGGGAAGAGAAAAGAAAAGGCATCCCAGGTGGGAGGGAAAACATGCAAAGCCATAGAACAAAGCAAAGCAAAAGACAAGTAGATTAGCTTACATGAAACGGTTGGTAAATAACAAGACACGATATCAAAGATTTGCACAAGACCTTGTTCACTCAAAGTTACTCTTTTTTGTACACATTATTTAGCTTAAGAACTAGAACCATAGTCTAACAAAAAGTTCCGAGAAGCTAGCCCTGTGGAATGAGATGATTTGTGGAAATGGTTCTTCCTAACCATGTTTGCCAAAGGTGAATTTTATTATATGATGGATAGTAGATTCATGGCAACAAAGGAGCTAAATTCACAAAGAAATTTCCCGTTGCTACACTAGCTTTAACCAATCAAATTCCATTTAACAAGGGGTGCCTGAGTGGCTCAGTTGGTTAAGCATCTGACTACCGCTCAGGTCACGATCTGATGGCTGGTGAGTTCGACCCCATGTCGGGCTCTGTGCTGACAACTCGGAGACTGGAGCCTGCTTTGGATTCTGTGTCTCCCTCTCTCTTTGTGCATCCCCTGCTCATGCTCTCTTTTTCTCTCTCTCTCAGAAATGAATAAACATTAAAAATTTTTTTAATTCCACCACATAAAATTCTACGTAAGCAGAGGAGTATCCCAAGTATAAGGCCCAAGCACAACAAGAATGTCCTCGCCAGCAATGCTGAATTACCTTCATTCTATAGTCCACACAGGTTCGTCACATGGCTGCCCCTTGTACAGTCTTGAACTGACGGCTACAGGCAGCATCTACCAAAATGCAGGTGGCTTTCATGGGCAGATAAACTTCTGTAGCCAAACCTCTTTTCTTATTTTCACTTCTATAGATAGCAAAATTCGTTTTTAAGCCAAGGGGCAAAATAGGTAACCTATATGCTCCCTCCTCAGGGAGGCCTCCTGTTTGCCCTGGGGTTAGAGTTTTGGCCTTTCCTCCTGAAAAGCTGTTCTCAAGGCTGGGAATATTCAAATATCTCTCAGGGCAAGGCAATACAGGAGGCTCAGAGGTGTGGACTCTCTTCGCCATTCATCCTGGAAAAACAAGTGTTAGGGTAGAAGGAGGGAAGAGGCCTTGGTTCAAAGATTTGTTTAAGAATTTTTTAGTTAAAAAAAAAATTTTTTTTAGTTAAAAAAAAAAGAATTTTTTAGTTAAAAGAAAACTTTGGTGCCTGGAGAGTGCCTTGCGGCACATTTCATTTTCCTAACGCTTCAAGTTGGCTACATTTCTAGTTTTATGGAGTCACCAACTTTGCATAATTCAAACAAGAAAATGGAAAAAAAAGACTTTATCAGTGGGAATTAAAATTAAAAAGCAGAGCAGAGAAACAAAAACAAATGGACAATAGTAAGCCCTATAATTTTATATGGCAACGAGTATCTCCAAGATTCTCTGTGGTCCCGTAACCCACCTAATCTACATAATCTGCAGCTTTAAAAACCAAAGTAACCCGTTACCTGGGATGCTTGAACAAGTGCATTGAAAACACTTCTCAGACTGACATTAATTACAATTAGTAAATTGCTTCTTCTTCCTCTTCTTCTTCTTCTTCTTCTTCTTCTTCTTCTTCTTCTTCTTCTTCTTCTTTTTCAAACACAAGCCTTTTCCTGGAAGACTGAGATGGAGTTTGTCTTTGATGGGAAGAAGAGAAGCGAGAGTTTCAACGGGGCAAAGGCGCCAAGAGGCAGCACTAAGTCTCATCTCTCACACAAGATGTGCAGCGTGCATTCTTGAAGACAGAGTGACATCTAAAGGGATTTTGAAATAGCCAGGGCTGCTACATGGCAGCAATACTGACAAAGTCAAGGGCATGTCATATTTTGGAAAACTGATGAGTTTTCAGGTTTCCTGTGCTTGATTGTCCCAAGTAACCATGAAAAGAGGATCAAATTCCGATTTTAATGACATGCCTCAGGGTGCCCTCAGGACAACTGCCATTTTTATCTTAGATTCTGCAGGTCCTCGGTGAACAAAAGGGGGAAAAATCAGCTTTGAATAGATTCCTTACGCTCTTGTCAAAAGTAATCCAACTCTGAATATCTATATCCCAAAATATCATCATGCGGGCAGTTTTTATTAACCTAAAGAATTAATAGAGCAGAATATTTAAAATGGGGTTTCAGTTATTGATTCTCCAATTAGATCTTGTGTTCCCTAGGTGCTGTGTATAATAATGGTTTTTGCTCTGTCTCCCGCGCTCGCTGGCTTGCTCTGGCTCCCTCTCTTTCTCTCGGTGTCTCTGTGTTCCGCATAAGCATGCATGCTTTGAATACACATGTGGTGCATAATGACCAGATCTGGGAGGCGAGACTGCATTTGTGGATTCTGATTATGCTTTTGAAAAATATCTCCGATCCCCAAATTTAGTCTTTTCCAAGCTTATAATCCCTGCTCTCCTTCCGTCTGCACAAAATCATTTTTATTTTGGAGTTGACTCTCATAGTATGTGGCAGCTTAGCCAGAGAGCAAGGCCCGTGTGCTTGTTAACAGCACCCTGATGTTAACAATGAACTAATTACTTTTACTACTGATGTGCTCTGGGGCATTATTTTCTTTCTGTGTGCTTTCCTACTGAACTACTGTCATTACTCAATCAGAGGACTGAGGCAAGCAAAAGCAAACAACAACAACAACAACAACAACAGCAACAAAAAGTGAATGCATTTTCCTCCACAGGACTGAAACCGGAGTCCATATCCCGGGTCTGCCCCCCCCCCCGCCCCCACTTTCTTTAATTGTGCATTCCTTGAGAAGTGGGAAGGCCTTCTGATGCATTTTTACTTATTTATGAAAAATAGTATAAACTCATGCAAGGCTCCTGGGATACTCTATCACATTTATAACCATGATGCCCCAGTGAACTGCTTAAGCACGGATCAGCTGCAGACCGAGAAGTTACTCTTTCTTCCTTACAGAAGCCGCGTCAAAGTGGTAAAACAGTTTGTGGTGTATTCCCTTTTCGAGAAAAGCGCCTCTGGAAAGGAGAAGTCTGTGCATTTCTCCATTTGCACCATACTATTTCCAGTTTTATTGGAGTTGGGGGGCATGGCAGGGAGGGGAAGCGATGAGAAAGGATCACATTAGCCCAGAGAAAGCTATGATCAGAGAACATTTGCAGTAGGATAGCATTTGCAGCAAAAGTGTTATTTTGCCTGAAGATAGAATTTGCTCACACAACTGATTTTCTGTGATTGTTTTTATATAAAACACCCACCCTAGACCCATTCGCACATCTACCCAAACAACAATATTTCACTTTCATGTCAAAAGAAGTTGGCATAGAAAATTCAGAACAAAACATGGAACCTGAGGCATTGAAACGACAAATAATGAAAGGACCTTTCAGCTAGTCTTAATAAAGAAGATTAAAGCAACGTGTAACATGAGATGTATGTTCATAAAACAGGCAGGGAAAAATAATAACTTGACTACCCTAATAATAGACGCATATCTTTACATTTCAATTAGTCTTTTGCCAATGCTGTGTTTTTTTTCTTCAGACTTACAAATATATTGCAAATGTAGAAAAATGATTATCAAGCCAGAGTGTTCTTGAAAATATGACTATTTGGGTTGTTGTTTTAAAAGAAGTAATCTTTCTCCTACGGTAACTTTTCGTTCAAAGCCATCTCAATTAGAGCAAGAATCCATCATTGGATTCAGACGCCGCTCAGTTTCCCGGAGCTGTTAGTGCCCAGAGTCTGCCTGCCTCAGAGGGCTGGGATTCTGATAAGAAATCAGAAATGTAAAGGCAGGGATGAGAAATCTTGGGGCAGGGGGCAATAATAATTAGAATAGTCTTTATTGGTTCACAGATCAGTGTTTAGGACCAGAAAGAAGTCAGCTTCCTATGAATAACGCAGCATAAACTTCATTGCCAAAATATTTCTTCGAGTAGGAGTTAGAGATTCTCATTTTGATTCTTTTGTTCTTCCAATAGTTATTTTCACACTGAGATGTTGAACATTTAGCTGTTTTCCTGTAGAAGAGAAATTACGCTAATACAATAGGTCTTTGTTCCTGCTTCTTTACCAAGTTGAGCAATAACATTGTGAAAAGAAACAGAAGTAAGCAAGCAGACTGATGGCATCACTCAGCTATTATGCTGTGTTCGCTTCACCATACAATTTGTGAGACTGGTTCAGTTCCCGTTCTGATGCAAAACTGTAATTTTATGTTGCAATATCAGAATTTGAGGAAGTTGTTCCTTTCATAAAGGAAACATCTTGAAGATAGGATTTCTGAAAGAGTACCACAGTCAGCAGTGAAGACTGTATCAGAATATAAAAAATCTGAAAAATCTGCAAAGGATTATACTAAGCTATACCACTTAGGCATCGTTCAATAGCTGTAAATAGAAGCACAAAACGAAAATGTGGGCCAGTGCATGGATCCAGCAAAAAAACGAAAACCCCAAACTATGTCAAAATTTAAAATCAAAGCGTCACCAAAAGTCTGCCGACTTTGTGTTTTTAAAGAGGTTAAAAAGCCTCTGATTAGAAAACAGAGAATTTAAAGACTCCATGGTATAATTCAGCGAGAGAGAAAGAAGGAAAGAGAGCCAGTGCAAGAACATTTGGGAGTGAGGCTGCCCATTCTTTGCCCAATGCAATTTTATTATTTAGCCTCTGTGGATTTTTTCCTGTGTCATATAGATGATAGACTTGACTTAGACATAATTTTTTTTCTTGGTAAAAATTAAGTAATGCTTGAGCAATACAAAAATTCAAATAAAGGTTTTTAAAAGATTTTCTCAGGAGTTTCTGTAAGTTTATATCTGAATTATTCAGCCTCAATTTGGATTTTCTATTATGAAATATCTCCTTTCGCTAGTATTAAAACAATAATCCAAAATATTCCCATGCCCCATGTGTAATAATTTTTTTTTAATTGTAGATGATTTGGTATAGAAGCCAAAAGGAAGAGAAGAAGTAAGCAATTCTCTAGATGGCTTTAAATTCATGAGCCTCACATGGCCAAAAGCAGGGTCTCAAGCACTATTTTCTCCTTGACGCGGTAATGGTCATTAATGTCCGGGGAGAGTACATAAAAAGGGTGTTTTGAACAGACTGCGATCAGTTTAAGTCCTAACAAAATGAATGGTGCAGAAACTGATGAATTCCACACCAGGCATTTCCACATATTCATCCATATTGTGAATGGAAAATACAAGATGTAATTACAATGTTGGCTGAGCTTAACTGACACTACGTCTATCCTGAGTTACCAACCACTTCCACTCCTTGCTATCCAAGCCCCCCAGCCCCCAAAAGGAGGGTATCTGTTCCTAGTTCTAATTTTAACTTGAAAAATCACATCTCAGGAAACCCAACATCCCTTTTAAGAGTAAGAACAATCAAAAAATGTATAATGTATTCAGTTCATAGCAGAGTGAATCATTGAGGCAACTTCCAAGATATGAAAATGTATCTCTTAAAGCTTAGACTTGGTTTTGTCAGAAAAGCAGTATTAAAAATAGCAAGCTGATTATATAACCGTGGGAGGGAAAAGTAAGGCATTAGCAAACAATGAAGGAAGGAAAAAAATAAATCTAAATACCATCTTTATGAAGGTATAAAGAAATGAAGTGCCCCAGAGTAAGAGTATACGTTTCCAGCCAATGAGCAATCTATGAAAGAAGATAGATGTATTTTCTTTGGAACTAATGAAGCACGAGTTACTAATAAATACTTGGAATTGCCTTGTACCTCCTCTCAAAGCATCACCCTAGGCTACTTTATTTCTTGTCGTGACTGTGGGTGTAAATCAAAGCAGGTATCCTTAGCACCATTTTGCAGAATCACAAAGCTGAGGCCTACATTTAATTCTCCTAATTTTCTTAACATCAACTCAGACCTCTTATCGGTTTCCTTTCTTTTTAAATACCCCAAGCCCCCGTCTAACATAAAAGACACATAAGTGTTTTGTAAGCATCTACTGAATGAAGAAACAATTTAATAACTATGTAGGCAAGGATATGCAAAAAGAAAAAAAGTGTTCTCAAAGCACATTCCTAACTTCTATCTCAATTATTTTTATTATGGATGCTACTAACAATCAGAAGGCATCCCAGATTGTCCAGTCTTCATTTATTCAACAAACATTAATCCACCACCACCACATGACAGGTGTGCAGATACGAAGATGAACAACACGGTTTGTGCTCTCAAGAAACTCAAGAGACTAAAAGACGATGCCCCTACAATTATAAAATGATATGGTAAGTACAATAATAGAGACAGCGACAGTATATTACAATAGTTCCAAGGAAAAACACCAAATACAACAGGATGCTGTGGCAGAGATTTAGAGGCAGCTCCTCGGAAAAGGAACAGGGATTTCGAGTGGAGGGGTTGCACTGGGGTCCCCGAGACCCTCCACGGGTTTTATGGTTCTCTAGAAGGACATATGGACTCAGCATATACTCACAGCTGTGAAGTATTACAGTGAAAGGATACAAAGAGAACCCCCTGGGCGGGGTTCCAGGAGAAACCACAAATAAGCTTCCAAGAGTCTTCTCCCAACTGGGTCACCCAGGGTCTGCTTAATTCACCCAGCAGAGTTGTGACAACATGTGTGAAATGTTGTCAACCAGGGAAGCTTGTTAGAGACACAGAGCCCAGGAGTTTTACTGGAGGATAGCCACACAGGCATCCTCTATCTAGAACATACCAACATTCCAGACTTTCAGAAGGAAAATGAGTGTTCAGCATGAACCATATTATTTGCATAATTATCAGCTCTAGGAATGGTTGGAACCCTCCTGAAATCCACATTTCCAGATGCCAGCCAGGGACAACCTTGTAACCAGGCCTTACAAATGATAGCTGTTAGGACTGCTATATCAACTCTTTTTTGCACAAGGGGTTAACATGAACAACTTCAGATAAGCAAAAAATAGCTAGAGGCTTTTAAGAGTGAAAGGAAGATCAATTAGGGGCGCCTACGTAACTCAGTTAAGTGTACAACTCTTGATTTTGGCTCAGGTCTTGATCTCATGGGTCATGATTTCTGGCTCCATACTCACAGCTTGGAGCCTGCTTGGGATTCTCTCTCTCTCCGTCTCTCTCTGCCCCTCCCCCACTCGTGTACCCACATTCTCTCTCTCTCTCTCTCTCAAAATAAATAAATAAACTTAAAAATAAAACAGAGCTAATGAAGAGTTCTCAGTAGGAGAGGGACAAAGCCAATAGTTGGAAAATCTAATATTTAAAAATTTTTTTATGTTTATTTATTTTTGAGAGCGAGAGAGAGCATGAGCAGGGGAGGAGCAGAGAGAGGGGGAGACACAGAATCCCAAGCAGGCTTCAGGCTCTGAGCTGTCAGCACAGAACCCAATGCAGGGCTTGAACCCATGAACCATGAGATCATGACCTGAGCCGAAGTCGGACGCTTAACTGACTGAGTCATCTGGGCTCCCCATGGAAAATCTAATATGTTTAATTGATGAGAATCTCAAAAGAGAAACTGCTCCTCCCTTCCCCTTATGTACCAAGACAACATAGTGTGCTCTGAAGAGCGTAGACCTAAGCCTTAGACTCCTATGTTCTAATCCCAGATCTGTCACCGACTAGCTGTGACCTTGGACAAGTCAACCCCCAATATTTCAATTTATTCATCTCTAAAAATGGATAATACTAGTAAGTCAGTTCATGGGCATTAATGTGGGAATTAAATGAGCTACCTAATATTTCATCCATCGAAGGCATAGTCAACTTATAAGTCACATCAGAAAAAAGAAAATACAACCGATTAAACTATGGCTCACCGCCTTCTTATCACTAAAAATTTTCATTTTCGTTACGATTTAGACATAGCTTCTCTCCAATATTACTATTATACATACATAAAAAGGAAAACACAGTGAAATAAACTGGTTGTTGCTTTATTATGAGCGGTCCTCCTATACCATTTGCTTCACGAGCATTACATTTTACTGACTTTTCTTAACTTTTCTGGACAGACACTACCTTTTGATTTCTGTGCTGAATCATAATGTAATCATTTTTGCGATATTTCGCACTGAAACTCAACATAGGTACCAAAACTGCGTCTGACTCAGCAGACGTGGTGACGGTGTGAATAGCCAGCCATGACGAAGGTCGTGCAGATAGGCAACAACGACTGTGCCATGACTTCTGGCTGGCCGACAGCAATTACAAGATGCCACAGCTTCTAAGCCATGTTCCATTTTCAGAGATGTTAAAATGTGGGGTCAGGGGGCAGAAATGTCCATCTTAAAATAACTGAAAGGCGGTAATAGAAGAGGTGGGTTATTATGAGCCTAATGAAGCTTCAGCCTCTCAATTGCATAGGCGCTTCCCAAAGTCCTGCCTAGAACCCAAAGAATGTTATTCACACAGTCACGGTGTTTTGAAAATTTTGCTTATATTTTAAAAAATAAAAATAATTAAAAATCAACAATCTAAACTTTGACTTAAAGAAGCTAGAAAAAGAAGAGCATATTAAGCCAAAAGTAAATAGAGAAAATAATACAATAACTAGGAAATCAGTAAACTAGAAAACAGAGAAAACAGAAAAATCAACAAAGTCAAAAGTTGGTTCCTTGAAAATATTTGTAAAATTGATGAACCCCTAGCAAGACTGATAAAGCAAAGAAAGGAGGGAAGATGCAAGTCACTAATATCAAGAATGGAAACTGGGATATGACTTGATGAATATTTAAAAAGATAAGAGGAGGGGCGCCTGGGTGGCTCAGTCGGTTAAGCGTCTGACTTCAGCCAGGTCACGATCTCGCGGTCCGTGAGTTCGAGCCCCGCGTCAGGCTCTGGGCTGATGGCTCGGAGCCTGGAGCCTGCTTCCAGTTCTGTGTCTCTCTCTCTCTCTGCCCCTCCCCCGTTCATGCTCTGTCTCTCTCTGTCTCAAAAATAAATAAACGTTAAAAAAAATTTTTTTTTAAATAAAAAGATAAGAGGATACTATGCACAACCAAATGCCAATAAATTCAACAACTTAGATGAAATGAAAAATTCCTTGAAAAACTCACCTTAACAAAACTGACATAGGAATAAATGGAAAATCTGAAGTAGCCCCATATGTAGTGGACAGAATCTAATAATTACCCAACAATACTTCCTAGTATTCATGCCCTTATGTAATTCCTTTCCCTTTAGAGTGGCTGGGACCTCTATGACTTGCTTCTAATCATATATACAGCAAAACAGAGGGAATGTCAATTCTATGATTGTGTGATATAAGATTGTGACTCCTGTCATGCTAACAGACTCTCTACAGATGCTCTCATTTGTCAGCTTAGTGAAACTGCCAGGTACAGAGGTTCACATGACAAGAAATTGAGGGAGCCTCCAACCAACAGCTAGCAAGGAATTGAGACGCATATTTTCTGAAAGAACTAAATCCCACCAATACCCGCATAACCTTGGAAGCAGATCTTTCTTCAGTTGAGCCATGGAGACTTCAGTCCTGTCCAGCACCTCAACTGCACCCTTGTGAGAAAGGCTGAAGGAGAGAACTCAACTAAACCATGCCTATCTTCCTCATTCACAGAAAGTGTGAGGTAATAAATACCTGATGTTTTAAGCTACTAAGTGTGTGGTAATTACTTACACCTGGAGGACAGGCCTGGGTCAGAACAGGAGACATTGTCCCCAGGCTTCCTCACACCTGCCACATTTTCCCACCTTTCCTTCTTCTAAGAGTGCAAACTGTCCTTTCTCAGTCTGATCAATCTTCTTCCTCAGGCCACACACAGGGTGACTTCTCCAATATGGAGGGCAATGAACACAATTCATGAGGGGGACAGAGGGTCAGTTGGAGGCAGGATACCTGGGGGGGGTGGGGTGAAGGGTGTTAAAGCTCTCTCTGGAGGCAGCAGAAGACTGAGGAAGCAGAGGCACACCCAAGATGTTCTGTTCCCTCCCTCAGAAGGCCATCCCAGCAAAAATAAATAAAACTCATTTTTTATTGAATGTGCAATAATGTTCTCACTTCAAAACTTCAGGGCCAGAAGACTTCAATGGTGAATACTATCAAACAACTAAGGAAGAAATAATACTAATCCCACAAAAACTTATTTAAGCATACAGAAGAAGAAGAAATACTTTCCAACAGATTTTATGAGGCCAGCATAACCTTGAAATCAAGATCTGACAAGGTTTTTACAAGAGAAGAAAATTACAGATGAATATGTTTCCTGAAGATGGATATAAAAATCCTTCACAAAATATTAGCAAATTAAATCCAGAAATATAGAAAAGAGAAAACATACCATGAACAAATAAATGGATTTGCTCCAGGAATGGAAGGTCAGGTCAACATTTGAAAATCAATCAATGTGGGGCGCCTGGGTGGCGCAGTCGGTTAAGCGTCCGACTTCAGCCAGGTCACGATCTCGCGGTCCGTGAGTTCGAGCCCCGCGTCGGGCTCTGGGCTGATGGCTCAGAGCCTGGAGCCTGTTTCCGATTCTGTGTCTCCCTCTCTCTCTCTGCCCCTCCCCCGTTCATGCTCTGTCTCTCTCTGTCCCAAAAATAAATAAACGTTGAAAATCAATCAATGTAATTCACATTAGCAGAAGATGGGTAGGTGGAGGGAGGGGGAACAGGGAGGATCATTTAAATAGAAGCAGGAGAAGGGGTGCCTGGATGGCTCAATCAGTTAAGTGCCCAACTTCAGCTCAGTGAGTTCAAGCCCAGTATTGTGGCTGCTTCAGATCCTCTGTCCCCTTCTCTCTCTCTGCCCCTCCCCTGCTCATTCTCTCTCTCACTCTCTCTCTCAAAGTAAATAAACATTAAAAAAAAAAAAAAGAAGCAGGAAAAAAATTGGCAACACCAATCTATGATTAAAAACTCTCAGCCAACTAAGAATAAAAGGGAATTTCCTCACTCTGATGAAGATATCTAAGAAAAACCTATAGCTAACGTCATATTTAATTGTCAAAGGTTAAGATTGGAGACAAGATAAATATGACTCTTCTTATTACTTCATTTTACCATTGTATTAGAAGCTCTAACTAGTGCAATAAAGGAAGACAAATACATAAAAGACATAACCATTGAAAAAATAATAAAACTGGCATTAGACACAGACAATATAAGCCCCATGAATCCACAAAAATGACAACTGATAAGTGAATTGAGTAAGTAAGGTTACAGAATACAAGGTCAATATTAAAAATCAATTTCATTTCTATATATTAGCAATAAACAATTGGAGCATGAAATTTAAAAAAATGCAATATACAATAGTACCAAAAAAATCAAATACCTAGGAAAAAATTTAATAAAAATATGCAAAAGCACTATACCGAATGCTATAAAACACAGCTCAGTAAAGTTAATAAAGACATAAATAGGTGGAGAGATATATCATACCCATGGGTTGGAAGACTATAGTGTTTCTATGCCCATTCTTCCCACACTTATATATATCTTTTACCCAGTGCAATCTCTATCAAAATTCCAGCAGGCTTTTTTGAAGCAATTGACAAGTTAATTCTAAACATCAAATGGAATATGACAGATACAGAATAGTATAATACATCTTTAAAAAAGGAATAAGCCAGAGGACTTATATTACCTGATTCCAAGACTTATTATAAACCACAAAAATCAAGATACCATGGTACTAATACAGACTATCAAATCAGTGGAAAAGTCAGTCAGGAAATAGACCCTCAGAGGGACCAAACATAAAAGACTCTTAAATACAGAGAATAAACTGAGGGTTGCTGGAGGGGTAGTGGGTAGGGGGATGGGCTAAATGGGTAAGGGGCATTGAGGAAGACACTTGGGATGAGCACTGGGTGTTGTACATAGGGTATGAATCACTGGAATCTACTCCTGAAATCATTATCGTACTATATGCTAACTAACTTGGATATAAATTAAAAAATAAATAAGTAAAATATGAAAAAAAGAAAAGGAAAGAAATAGACCCTCATATATAAGGCTAATTGATTTTAGACCACAGTACCAATTTAATGGGGAAAGAACATCTTTTTAACATATGGTTTGGGAACAACCAGATAGCTATATGAAAAACTTATAACAAATCTGAGTCCCTATTTCACTCCATGCACAAAAGTTAATTCTAAATGGATCACAGACATAAACAAACAAAGAAACAAATGCCAAACCCAGAACCATAAAGCTTCTAAAAGAAAACACAGACACAAGAGAATATTTTTACAAACCTGAGCTAAGCAAAGATATCTTGGACAGGACATGAAAAGCAATTCCCATCAAAGAAATATTTGATAAATTAGACTTGATCAAAATGATTTTTTTCTGCTTATCAAAAGACACCATTGAGGAAATGAATTCCCACAAATTGGGAAAAACTATTTAAAACACCTATGTATATTGTATGCCTATTTGAAAGGACATGTAAATATATAAACACATAAAGAATACATAAACAACTCCTACAAATCAAGAATAAAAGGACAGCTAATTTTAAATTTTAAAGGGACACTTTACAAAAGAATATAAACAAATGGTCAATAAGTGCCCATCAGTGCTCAATATCAGGAAAATGCAAATTAAATCTACAATATGATACCACTTCACACCCATTAGAGTGAAGACATTTTTAAATATTGAAATATCCTCACCAAATATCAGTAAGGATGTGGAGCAGCTAGAACTCTCACAGTGGTGGACGTGTACAATGGGGCGACCACTTTAAAGAACTGCATGGCAGTTTCCTGTAAAGTCAAATACACATCCATCCTATAAACCTGGAAATCCATCCTAGAGACTTACCAAGAGAAAATTATCCACAAAAACAATCGCACCAGACTGTCAATAGGCCAAAACTTGGAAACAACTGAAGTGGCTATCAACAAAACAATGGGAGCACCTGGGTGGCTTGAACTGGATATCCAGCTTCAGCTCAGGTAATGATCTCTCAGTTCATGAGTTCGGACCCTGCATCAGGCTCTGCACTGACAGTGAGGAGTCTGCTTGAGATTCTCTCTCTCTCTCTCTCTCTCTCTCTCTCTGTGCCCTACCCCACTTGCGTTCTCTGGCTCTCTCTCTCCAAATAAACAAATAAACTTTAAAAACAACCCAAAACAATGGATAAACAAATTGTATTATATTCATAAAACAGAATGCTACTCAGTAATAAAACAGTGAAGTACCAATTCAAGCGACAACACAAATGAATTTCAAAAACATTAAGATGAGAAAAAGAATCCTGATGCAAAAATATCCTGCCTGTTTTCATTTGTCTGAATTCTAATAATGGGCAAAACCAATCTATGGAGATGGAAGTAGGAAGTGGTTGAATTCAAGCATGGGGTGGGACCTGATGAGGAGATGTGAGCAAACTTTGAGGGTGGTGAAATGTTCTGTGTTTGGTGGGAGCAGTGCTTCCAGGGTTGGAAAGAATTGTCAGAGCTCATCAAATGAACAACTGAGATGTGTGCATTTCATTGTATGTTAATTATATGTCAATTAAAAATTTTAAATTCCGGGGCGCCTGGGTGGCTCAGTCACTTAAGCGTCCGACTTCGGCTCAGGTCATGATCTCACGGTCCGTGGGTTCGAGCCCCATGTCGGGCTCTGTGCTGATAGCTCAGAGCCTGGAGCCTGCTTCGGATTCTGTGTCTCCCTCTCTCTCTGACCCTCCCCCGTTCATGCTCTGTCTCTCTCTGTCTCAAAAATAAATAAACATTAAAAATTTTTTTTTTAATTTTATATTCCAAATCAGCAAGCATATATTAACAAACCTACTATTTAGAAGGCACTACTGGAAAAATGCCACATGTTTGAAATTGAGAGGAAGATAGATAGATACACACCTTTAGCCACGTAGCCCTATTTCTGCCAGCTGGTTAGTTAACAAAAGTTTTATGAAACCTGTATAGTTCACAGCGAATGCACAATTAGGAAATAGTTTTGTTCTTAAAACTCAGAAGAAAAAAAACAACTAGACTTATTCCTACACTTAAATGAAAAACACCTGCCAAGAAATTAGTTTCCTTGAAATGAAAAACCCAAGGCCATCAAGCAGGTAGGAAACACTAGAAGTAAATAAAAGGTCAACAGGGGAGGGAGGATAGGATTGATCACCCAAAGGCCCTTTGGCTAGGACACCTGTGACCTCTCCTAGTCATAGTGACTGACTTTCTCGTTGTCACTCGTGGCTCCCAGAAAGTTTCTCATCACAAAGACCAAGGCCTTCTCCAATTCACACTCTGCAAGTAAAATAGTGGGAGAACCTATTCAGTGAGCTTTCAAAACCCAGAATGAGGCAATTTCTGTGACTTAATGACTTAGTTATTGCAATGGGGGGTGGTGGTGAAGGGGGCTCTTTATGAAAGCGTTTGAACTTGTTACCCTGATCAGTTTATATTTGTATTTTTGTGAATTTTTGGCTGCTGCTTAACTTAAATATTTTAAGATGAAATTAGTGAATTTAACTATATTCTGGGATCAAGCCTAGAATGATCTACCTTTGCATTTGTTTTTTTCTTAATTTTTTTTAATGTTTATTTATTTTTGAGACAGAGAGAGACAGAGCATGAACAGGGGAGGGTCAGAGAGAGAGGGAGACACAGAATCTGAAACAGGCTCCAGGCTCTGAGCGGTCAGCACAGAGCCCGAAGCGGGGCTTGAACTCACGAACCGCGAGATCATGACCTGAGCCGAAGTCAGACGCTTAAGCGACTGAGCCACCCAGGCGCCCCTACCTTTGCATTTGATTAAGCATCTTCGCCATAATTTATTTATTGTTCTGGAGGCTGTCTATGATTGAGGAAACATTGTGCACTATTTTTTAACCTCTCTAGAAGCCATGGGGACATACCACTTGGTACATAGGTGCCCAATAAATACTTGTTGAATGAATAAATGAATAAATGTCATGATCAGAACCAATACTTCATAATGATGTATCTCAAATCCAGAGCTGAACATAGTTCAAAACAGTGTTCAGGGGTGCCCTGGGTGGCTCAGTCAGTTGAACATCAGACTTTTGATTTTGGCTCAGGTCATGATCCCAAGGTCATGGAATCAAGCCCCGCATCAAGCTCTGCACTGAGCATGGAGCCTGCTTGATATTCTCTCTCCCTCTCTCTCTGTCTCTCTCTCTTTCTCTCTCTCCCTCTGCCCCTCTCCCCATTCACACTCTCTCTTACTCCCCCTCTAAAATAAAAATAAATAAATAAAATAATGCATGGATTATGGGCTCTGGAATCAGTCTCCAAAGTTTTGATTCCCCAGTTCCAAAATTATGAGGTTATGAGATGATGGGCAAACTTCCTAATTTTTCTAAGTCTCAATTTTGTCCTTTGTAAAATGGGGATTAAAAGCCATTCCCACTTAATATAATTATAATATAGATAATATTTACAATGCATTTTATAGCTGGCCTTTAAAAATCACCCAACAAGTACTTGCTGCTATTATTTTTAAGGTGTTTACCATCACTGTTTTATATTATTTTGTTATAGTATAATAGCTAACAGCACAAACTCTGGAGCCCCCTCCTCTGGTCATTAGTTTTCACATCTATAAGACTGTGGGTCATAGTGATAGGACCCACTGCGTAGGAGTGTAATCAGGATCAAATAAGTTAACAAGTGACATGCCCACAACTGTAAAAACATCAGTAGAGTTAGTTGTTCAAATTGGTGGTGATGGCATTAAGCGGTATGTCCTACTGGGTAAGTGTGCTTTCAGTGTTGCTGGATTTGAACCCCAGCTCTGTCCGTTACTTTGCTATGTGCTCTCAAACACGTTAATTAACCATTCTGTGCCTCAGTTTCCTCGCGTGCAAAGAGAAAATAATAATAGTACCCACCACATGAAATTGTAGTTAGGATCAATGGGGAGAATATGTGTACAGCACTTAGATTAGGGCCCGGCAGAGAACAAGTAACACGCATTCACGGTATTGTTATGGAGTGGCTGTCATCCCCATCATCATTTCTGCCAGAGGAACCCCTATTTATAGTCTGAAAACATAAACAGATAAAAGCTCCGTCTAAAATGAAGGCATAGGCAGGATTCTCACAGAGCACGTCTTTCATTCACAAACGTAACAGTTCACTGTTCTAAGGTCCTACATCTCTGGGATGTTTTCTCATTTTCCTAACCATCCAGATAGCTCAAAACATCCCACCATCAAAGGCAACCCTTCTGCATTAGCTTTGGAGGCCATTTTCTCACTAACTCAGTTATTACTTTTTTATTATTTCATTTTATTTTATTTTATTTTATCTTATCTTATTTTTATTTTTATTTTTTTTTTCAACGTTTATTTATTTTTGGGACAGAGAGAGACAGAGCATGAACGGGGGAGGGACAGAGAGAGAGGGAGACACAGAATCGGAAACAGGCTCCAGGCTCTGAGCCATCAGCCCAGAGCCTGACGCGGGGCTCGAACTCACGGACCGCGAGATCGTGACCTGGCTGAAGTCGGACACTTAACCGACTGCGCCACCCAGGCGCCCCTATTTTATCTTATTTTTAGAGAGAGAGAGGAATAGAGCACGAGTGGGAGGGAGAGAGAAAGAATCTCAAGCAGGCTCCATGTTCAGCACAGAGCCCAACACAGGGCTCGATCCCATAACTCTGGGATCATGACCTGAGCCAAAATGAAGAGTCGGATGCTCAACCCACTGAGCCACCCAGGTGCCTCTAGTTATTCCTTTAAAACTAAAAGTATAATAACTGCAAATCCTTCCCTGTGAAGATCAAGATATGTGATTTCTGATCCTGAAATTGCCACCAAATTAAACGTCCTTGGCTAACTCATCAGTTCTCTGATGAGTCGTGCACATTCTTCCTCAGGAAGCACGTCCACAAACTAACCTATAAACTTATATACGCCCAAGGCTGCACGTAAAAAATAAACCAGCTCAGGGCACCAAACAAATACTGTGCATTGTTATAATTATTATCATTAAAATTCCAAGGAACTGCCTCAGGGATGTGGTTGCTGTGGACCCTCAGCATTATTGGCCAAAGCTGGCCATTGTAAATCTCCTGTGCTCCCTTAACTCTGTCAAGTGGGCAAACATTATTCAATAGTTACCAGGAAAAAAAAATAGAATTAAACACAACAAAGCTGAGCTGGAAGAACTATTAGAGACCAATCTGGATAAGGATAGAAAATGAGAGTAAAAGATGTTAAATAGCTTGACCAACACTATAAATTTTTTCAGGTAAATTTATCAGTAAGATAATAGTGATAGTAATAAGAATATCTTATTCAGAAAGGCTTTGCAGTTTTCATAGCACTTTTAGACATATTGTATTTGATCCTCATGGCAACTTGATGAGGCAGGAAAAAAGTAAGTATTATTATCTACATTTTATAGGTAAGGAAACAGGTTAAGAGTGGTTACATGATTTAACCAAAGTAACCTGGCATATACAGAGCACAGCAGAGATCAAAAGTCAGTTTACCTGGATTCCTGTCTCCTGCTTTTATCTATTGTCTTAGACTATAATAGCAAGTCACCAAAAACAACAACAACAACAACAACAACAACAACAACAACAAAAGCTATGTGCTATTATGGTCTGAATGTGTACCCTCAACATTCACATGGCAAAATCCTAACTCCCAAAGATCATTAGGAGGAGGAAATTTTGGGAGATGCTTAGGTCATACAAATGGAGCCCTCATGAATGGGATTGGTGCCTTATAAATGAGGCTCCAGAGAGATCCCTAGCCCCTCCCACCACATGAGGACACAGCAAGAGGGCACTAGCTATGAACCAGGAGGAGGACCTCCAGCAGAACATGATCCTGTTGGTGACATGTTCTTAGACTTCCCAGAACAGTGAGAAATAAATGTGTATTGTTTACAAGCTGCCTGGTCTGTAGTGTTTTGTTACAGCAGCCTGTAAGATTAAGACATTATGTTTCAAGTGTGTGGCTTTACTATTTGCTTTGTGGTAGGAAGAATGCAGAATCTTTCTTATGCATTTTCCTAGTATTGTAGAGACAGAGGGATCTCTGAGACTTTATCTGTTTTATCCTCCTGTATCAAAGCAGGATTTCACATAGGTCATATCTGGCAGACCAGGCATCTATTTGAAGATAGAGTGTTTTCAAAATCCTCAAGGAATGTAATTTCAACCAACTTCATCCACAATATATTTTTTTACAAAATAATTTGACCAAATTGCTAAGTCTTTTATACTTTGCCTAATATTTTATGGAATTTGTAGAAAACGAAGATTTCTTTTGTATTCTCATTCAGAACAATCCAAATATTCTAAAAGTGATAAGTATGTTTAAGCATCAATATATATTTTGTTTTAAAATACCAAAACTAATGGTGGTTTACATACTTATAAAGGGCCCAGATTAACCTATTCCTATTAGCAAGTGACTTGAGCCAATAAATGCCCTTAACTTTTTAGTCATTCTGACACTAAGTGCCTGGTTTAAATGCAGCATATGCAGTGTGTGTGTGTGTGTGTGTGTGTGTGTGTGTGTGTGTGTGTGTGCATGTAGCAGGCAGCAGATGTTGGCCCTTTCATGAGGCAGAGATAATAGAGAGAGGGAGGAGGTCTTTCTCTGGCCACACAGACCACAGACATGTGGCATTACTGTGGCCAGCCTAGCAAGAGATAGTCAATGATACACTGGCAGGATCCAAGGGGATTGGGAATGCATCCCACTGCTCTAAGGAGTCCTCTTCTTCACTTGCCCAGTGGTCCAGTCACATAAAAGACTCAGAAAACCCAAGCCTTGAAATTAAGGCTCCTAGGAGCTAGTGGATCAGGCCACCATGACCTAGAGATAGAAAAACCTATGCCAGTCAGTCATAGCCCTATTGATGCCTAAGGATACCCTGTGCCTTCAGATTGAGCAGCTGTTCCTTTACTGTGATATCCACCATTATTGACAGATTACATTTCAGAGAAGTGCCACCCACCCTAATAGAAAGCTGCCAGCTCCAGCCCCTGTCACACATTAGTCCTTAGCCACCAGAAGGGGAAGTATGGTGCTCAAAGTGTCTGGCTGACTGGTCCTGTGTTAGAGATGAACAGTCACAGTCTGAGGGGCTAATGGCAGGTACAAAGACCAGATTCTAGGCCATTTTGTCAACTTACTGCCTTGTCCTAACCCCTGGCTCCTTTCTTGGGATATCAATAATCTAAGAGACCACTGCCATTAAACTGGGCACGGCCAGAAACTGGTGCTTTCCATTACCTGATGTCTATATTTTCCTTTGTTTCCAGGCTTTTATCAGCCAGAGTCTGATAAAAAAAAAGTCTGCAAACCCAGGATTTCTCTTGATCTCAACTATCTGCCACCATCATTGTCTACCTGTCTTGCTGAGTACTGAATTCCCCTTGCTCTAATATCAACCATTACAAATTCTTAGGTAAGTTCATTTAGCAATAAACCTGAGGAGTTGACCCCATGTTGCAAATATGATTACACATAATGCAGAATTTACATTTTATGTCCTCATCTCTCTCCAAACTCAAGAACAAGATGTTCTACAAGTGTATGGACACCAACTCAGAGAAGGAGGCCATCAAGCTTTTCATTCCCCCTATAGGGGTCCCAGATCTTTCTAAAAAATGGGTACTCTCCTTCTGCCAGGAAACCCCAGTGATCCATGTGAATATTACCTAAGAACATTATCAGTGCCCAATGATCCAGAGGCTCCAAAAAGACAGTCTTTACAAAATGAGATGTCTAGGACACCTACAACCCTATCGATATCTGATGATAAGTAAAAGGTGACCTTTCAACTTTACCACAACCCAGCTTTCACTGAAAAACATCTTAAACATCTTAACCTCCTGAAACTAAGGAGACATGACCTGATGATATGCCAACATGCTCGGTCTAGCTGACATTTCATGATCCAGAGACTTTATCAACTACCCAATGCTACCACCTCCAGGTCAATTCTAAGATATGTGTATTTGAAAACACTGAGGTGGTGTTCTGGAATAAAATCTGTCCACCAGAAGGTTCCCAGAAGGGAGTTCTGCCCCAGAGGTCATTAGGGCAACCAAGACACCGAGCCACTCCAGGTTACACGGGTCTCTGTCTTTGGCCACTTATTCTCTACTGTTTTTGTATATTTTTCTCTAGTAATTTTGTTTTCTGGTGTGGCCCAAAGGCCACTGCTGCATCCCAGGAAAGGAAGACCTTATTTTTCTTTACTCCAAACATCATGCACTCTCCAATATGGCGAGTAGGTCTAGAGAGGTTTAGTACCAGGAGCCTCTATTTCCACTTGAGTTGGTATTCTTCTGGACGTCTGACTCCTGAAAATCTCATATTGCCTCTTAGCTTATCCCATTACAGGCTATTAGACTATAGCAGGTGACATTGTTCTGGAATCCTGGGGTAGGGGGGGATGTCATCATTTTTCAAGCACTTTTCCTTTTCCATTTCACAAGTATCAGGTACGTCAAAATAGTAGATAAAAGCCCTACATTAGAAACAAGAATATGAGAGATTTCATCTCCACCAACCTGTTACTGCCACCCCTGCTTACTGAAGAGATTTCCTGCTTCTGTGGACTGTTGTGCTACAGAAAATTCAACTGCAGCTCCTGGAAGGTCTTGAAACTCATAAGAGAACTGTTTAATATTGTCCAAGTTTTGATTTACCCATCCTAAGGCTAACAATCAATTATTATAAATTGGATCCTTGAAGAATAACTGCCCAGTTCCCACTGCCCAGTTCCCACACATAGCAAACCCAGCCACATCCTTGGCTTATGTAACTCACCACACTCTTCAACCCACAGCACTCCTTTTAACAGCAACTAGAGCTTCCAGCCATATGAACCCTCCCTTTCCTCATATTACATTCAGTAGGAAACAACGTGTCCTTAGAATGACTCTTAGGAAATCCATGGGTAAGCCGAGGAGTGGGATCATCATTTAACAGAAGTTCCTGGATACGCTGTTTCATGGGAGGCAGTCTGGCTTTTCTCTAAACCCATACATACCACTAAGCCCCAGAAAGAAGCTGGGGAGGGATATATGTGGTTTTTCACTAATGCTTTTGGTCTTCCAAGTACAATTTCTTTTTTCCCTGAACATCCTCTTCATATTCTGCTTACCATACTCTACTTAACAAAGGGAGTACTCAGGAAGGAAGCACCAGTGTCTCAGTCCATTCAAGCTGCCGGCACAAAGCTCTATAGACTGGGTGGCTTATAAATGATAGAAATTTCTGTCTCACGGTTCTGGAGGCTGGAAGTCTGAGATCCTGGTGCCAGCATGGTCCAGTTCTAGTGAGAGCCCTCTTCTGGGTCTCAGATGGTATCTTCACACAGCAGACAGCAGAAGGAAGCAAGATTCAGTAATTGTTATAAGGGCACTAATTCCAATCGGGGAGGCTCCACCCTCAAGATTTCATCTAATCCCAATTACCACCCAAAGGCCCCACCTCCAAACACCATCACATAGTGTGTGTGTGTGTGGGGGGGTTGCTCAACATATAAATTTGGGGGGACACAAATATTTAGTCTATAACACCAAGATCCACCGTACACTGAGATGTGTTGGCCAGCTTGAAAACTCGATCATTTGAAAAGTGCACAGCCCAGACTGCTAGACATAGGAGTTTAACTCTACCGTCACATCATTCCTCATCAGGTCTTAACTCTGAGTGTATCAGGAAAACCCCAGCCCATTTATACCTTCAAGCTAGTTCAGTACTCTCAACAACTATAATATTTTACCCCCTATTTGTCCTAAACTTGTCTTATCTTATTTCTGTAACATAGAGAAGATAGTTTCACCTGTTTTCAATGTGTTCCCTAACACTGAAAATGTAGTCTCAATCTCATTTTTAAGATTAATTAACTAGGGTTATGTATTTCATAACTGATAGTATCTAGTTTAAAAGGTAGCTTTCTCTCTATAGAGGACATTTTCTTGATTTGGGTCTTCAATCGGGCTACCCATTATCAGTTCATAAGATCCATGACTATTTTTCCTGAAAGTTTAAGTAGACTCTTAGAGGAGCAGAATGAATATCAGATATTGACACATTAATGATTTAAGGCACTGGCAATGAGAGGTATATAAATCATTGTATTAATATGTGAAAAACAACTTTGAGTGAATCATAAATTCTTTCTATCCTGAAGCCCAGAACAGTCTGGCACTAGGGGGAAAAAATCAGAGATTCCTCTTTCTCTTCTTCCCATAATTTTCTTGCAAATAGCGTATTCACTGAAACGTATTCCAGCATTTCTGGAGAGCTCAGTTACTAAGATTGAATCTTAGAAGGAGAAGTAAGCTATATGATTAAAATATTAATTGATAGTTACCGTAATATTCCTTCCAAGAAATAATCTCTTTCTCATGTTCAAAAATAAAACTAGAAAAGCTTATTATTTCAGCTAACCAAATTCAAATCGTTTCTGGACAGTTAAATATGGCATTTTGTAGGCCATAAAAAGAAGCAACATACTGTTTCTGATCTTAAAAGAACACAAATCTGGTCAGAAAAACAGTAAAAGTATACATATGCTAAAATACAGCAAATTTTTTAAAATACAGGATCACATTCTTTTGAGACCAACAAAAAGGATTTTAAGCTTCATGGCGATGGAAACTTCAAATCAGGTCTTGAGAAATTAGGTAAGATTTCCAGAAGTTGCTCTCTGGAAAGGATTTAAGTAAATCAGGGGGAAATAAGTAAATTCTGTGATTAATTATGTGTCAACAGCTGAACTTAGAGGTTCCAAAATGAGAGAACAATAGATTGTTGCATATAATAAATAAATAAATAAACAAATAAATAAATAAATAGTATATGCACAAGTAATAAGTAATTTTTTTACACAAGTAAAAGTGAAACTTTTTGGCTGTTTCATTCTGGAAGGCTGTTGCCCTCCACAAGAACACTTGATGTTACCCTCTGGCAAGATACAGCTGGAACTCTGAAGTTGAGTGTCAGTGGTTTAAATTAAGAAACAGCTTGTGATATTAAAATTAAGACACTTTTGAATAAGGCAACAAGACATATCACAAACTTCACAGAGATATAGAGCCTTTCATATGGTTCAGCAAATACAGGAACAGGATTCTCTTTATTTATTAATTTGATATGCATTCATTAGGTACCAACTGTCTACCCCATATTGCACTAATTACCAGGAAGATGTAAAAGAAAGCATGGAAATAGTCCTTTCCCAACAGGTTGCCTAATATCTAAGAGGTGAAATAAAATGTGTAAAAATAAAGTGGAAAGAAATTTCTGGACAAAATATGAGGAATTGAGAAATGCAAATGCTACCTACAGTTTTTCTCTCTCCCAGGGGGCTCACAGCACATCATAATTACCTGGCAGAAAGTATCATTCTCATAAGCATTTCGCAATGTGATTGGCAAGGGATGCAGAGAATCTAAGCGATCTGCATAAAAACCTCGTGAGCTGAGTGGGAGAACTAGAAATTAGTTTTCTATATAGTACATTGCAAGGAATACTGGTAGGTCCAGAGTCAGAAGTCCTCAAGGTTATTTTTCCCTGTACTTTTGAGGCATCAGGTGATTCCAGGAAAGTTATTTCACTTCTCTGAAATAAGGTTTCTCCATCTGGGGGTAGATATCCTGGGATATCTACCTTGCCTATCTCACAGGGCTTCTATGTGAATGGAGTGAGTTGGGGGGGGTGGGGGGAGGTGAGAATTTTAAAGAGCTGTGCAATGCACAAAACATTTTTTAAGTATATTGTAGGATATCTTTATGATTGATCGATTGATTGTGAGCCTATGTGCAGTGTCTGTGAAAGGCGTGTTCTCAAAAAACTGATGGTACGGAGGAGAAATCTGCTATTCCAGTTGCTAAACGTTCCAATAGGCACAGTGTTACACTTTGGGTGGCAGAAGAAGTGAGAAGAAGAGCTGAAAAGTAGATTAAAAAAAAAGGCCTCAGGTGCCCAGGCACAAATGCTAGAGGATAATAGAGACAGCTGTGGAAGTGTCTAGATTACAGAGGATCCGGGCAGCCCCGCTACATCTCTCTCAGCTACAAAAAAAGCACTGAAGTCTTTCCAATCCCCCAAGATGGGCTCATAAATTAACTGAAAAAGAGAGAAAGCCAGCTGGCCCAAACATGACTCCCTGGTTGTCACAGAGAAGTACCACAAGAGAAAGCAGCAAAGACCATAACGTCGGGGACAGTATAGAAACACGGGAATCTGGCTGCTTGATGAACACCAGCAAGGGGCGGTGATCATGCCCCAAGACCTGCCCCAGCACAGACAGACACCGCTGAATGGCCCATGAACTTTCAGACAATGCCATACAACTAAGTAATTCCCTAGAAATTTTGATGCCAGGAGAAGTGAGGTGAAAAGTAAAGAAGGGCAAATCACGACCAACTGAGTTTTGATGTGAAATGACTAAGAAAAACACAAAGTGACTGGGGTCATCTAGAACTAACTAGAAGCATTTTCCACCATCAGGAGTATAGAAAACCTGACATGGAAGTTATGGTCTGTATACAAAAACAAAGTTGTATCTTTGGGGACCACTCCATATTGGAGACTGAAAACATCATATCTGCTATAGGATTTTGTTCTGCAGATAATGAAACATTTTAAGGTATAGAAACATTTTAAGCAGAAGAGTGACATAATCAGATCAATCTATCATAAAGAAAGGTGTGGGAGAATGCTGACAGAAAGGAACCGAATGGCGGAAGCAAACTATACAGCCGCCCCTGGTAGTCTAGCTCAGTGATCCTTACATTTTAACGTGCACACAAATCACCTAGGGGGCATGTTAAAATGCAAATTTGGATTTTTCCCGGTGCTGAGGGAGTCACTGCATTCTCAGTTTCTTTTTAAAAATTTTTTTAATGTTTATTTATTTTTGAGAGAGAGAGAGATAGAGTGTGAGCCGGGGAGGGGCAGAGAGAGAGGGAGACACAGAATCCGAAGCAGGCTCCAGGCTCTGAGCTGTCAGCACAGAGCTTGACGTGGGGCTTGAACTCACAAACTGCAAGATCATGACCTGAGCTGAAGTCGGACGCTTAACCGACTGAGCCACCCAGGTGCCCGTGCATTCTCAGTTTCTGACAAAAGCCCAGGTGAGGCTGATGCTCCTGTCCATGGAGCATGTTTTTGGTGGCAAGGTGACCGATGCCTGAACCAGGTAGTGACAGTGGAAAAGCAGAAGAAAAGACATGGCTGAGAAGTGGTCAGGAAGTAAAAATGACAAGACTCAGTGACTGATTAGGGAAAGAGGAAACATTCATGATGACTCCAAGATTTTCAGGCCTGGACAATAGGGTGGATCATAGTGCCATTAACTGAGCCTTTGGTAAATAAAGGTTTATGCAGAAACACCGCAAGACCTTTGTGCATATGTCTTTTATAAATATTTATTTTTACCAAGTTACTGAGAAATACCCCTACTGTGTGAGATTGCTTTTTGAGTAGTTTCAGATTGGGATCCATCTGTCTTTACTTCGTGGGTTTGGGCTGCTTTGTTTTCATTGCACATTGTTAATGGTTTGCCCCAAATAAACTGAAAATATACCATTAGGGAGATCAGCAGACACGGAGCCTAAAAGCACCCTAGTGCAGCATGGTCAGGAGTCATTAGAGGTGCAGCAGAAAGTCTAGAGTGGTCCATGTGGTTGCCAAAAAGCATCCATGGAGATGAACTATTGGAAATGGCCGTGCAATTTTAGCTCTCCTTTCAGATTCTTAGTGAGGCGAGGCCAGATTAGATTCAAGCCCTAGTCTGTGCTCTAGGTGCATGTTTGGAAGGAGGGGGGCACGAAGGAGAGGGGAGAAGTGGGGCGGGAAGGGTAGTATTGTGCTTCTGTGAACTGGTTTCCTTAATGCAAGGAGGTAGCACTTACAGCAGCAGTTCATGGCTTCCCCAGGAAACCATTCTAAGTGGGCCACGTGCCCAATGGTTTCTATCCCAGTTAAGTAAATAAATGAAATATGCTAATTAGCACCCTATTAGCTCACAGCAGGGAGTAATCCATGGCATTTTGATTGGAAAGAATTCTGTCATCCAAAAGACTGGTCTGTAACAGAACGCAAACCGGCCCAATTTCCTCCCTCCCTTCCTGCTTCCTCGTGGCAGTTGTCCAAATGTCTGAGAAGCAGACCTCACAACTGTGTGCAATTCCAAGGGTGTCGCCGCGCTCCGGGAAAGCACCTCCTGGCCTCCACGGAATCTGGCACTGTGCCGGGCTCTGAGAACAGATTTATACGATCCAGAAATGTGGACCAGAGCTCAGAAACATCATGTAGGTTTGGGGGGGTCTTTAGGGGGCAGCTCTTATTTCTTTCATTATGAGAGTAACCCCATTTTTATTCTCTGGCCCTCCCCGACTCCAATCCAGAATGCATTTCCTTAACTCAGGTACACAGGCACGCTGCCACGG
The DNA here is from genome assembly GCF_018350155.1 of Leopardus geoffroyi. Lineage (NCBI taxonomy): Eukaryota > Metazoa > Chordata > Mammalia > Carnivora > Felidae > Leopardus > Leopardus geoffroyi. The sequence continues at coordinate 70,550,683 of NC_059328.1, forward strand.
AGTGGTTCAGCTGAAGGAGGCCTTCTGATTAAAATGGTAGAGCTGTGGGGTCTTAGTTGGGGAAAGGCAAGCTCAGGTAGGGTCACCTCTTTATATTGTTATTGTTTCAGCTGCAGGGGAATTCCATCTAGCTTCCGTTTTCCTATTCCTATTTAAATGCCTAGATTTACATCTTGCCTATCTCCTACCGCTTTGCCGAAGGAGGGATTTAGGGGCAGGATGGACACTGAAGGAAAAAGCTCAGTGCAAAAAACAGCATGTTTTCCAATTTGCTCTTTTAAAACGTCCACTTTTCCAAGGGCTCTGCGTGTTTAAAGGGATTAGATATTATGACACATCTGTCAGGTTGTCTCAGAATTTATCAGAAATCCCCATCAGAGTGGGATTTAGGCAATGAAGCTTACTTATATCATGGCCAGGCTTCTAATACTTTTCTGTTCTTGATACCAAAAGTTACAGGGATAACCTTGTGTTCACTGATGGCTGCTTAATAAAACGGGTGGGGTGGGGAGATAGGATTTTTAATCATCTGAATGTTACAGAAGTAAGTTGCCAGTGTTTTTTTTTTTTTTTTTTCCCTCAAGTTCGGTCCTTTGTATGATGACCTACAAAAGCCAAATAGAAATTGTATGCCTATGACAAGCCTCAGGAAAACACTCCTCTCTGCCTGCTCTTATGTTTCCTTCCTGGTAAGAAAGTGATTATACTGACTTAAAGTTTAAAATTTTTAATGGAATGTATGTGTTGGCTTCAAGTACATCACTCTTTTTTCTTTCCCCCATACTAGTTTTTCTTGTACCTAGGAAGAGAATCTATTTATCTTGGTAAGATATAAATTCAAATTGAATGCTGAATACCAGCTGTTGTATCAGCCACATTTTGAAATTCAACTTTAAATGAAATCTTGAAGAAAGCAAGTCCAAGAAAAACCTCACAGTAAAATATGTGTCTCAGTCACTACATTACCGCATTGATCGCCATACCTGAAGAAATCGTTAGGCATCATACGACACTAATGTCTATTTAGAATGTTTTTTTTTTTTAATCCTGTATTGGAAAATAAAGCACATTACCTAAATGATTCAAATGGAAAAAAAAAATCATTCTTAAAAGCCATCTGTGAATTAGCATATGGGCTTCTGGAACCCAACATCTTGGTTCTATATGTGAGTCAGAAGAAAAAAAAAAAAAAAAAGAAGAAGAAGAAAGGAAAGAATGAAAGGAAGAAAATGGGATCCTGTCTTTAAATATGAAACATGGAATGATTTTCTCCAATCAAGGGGGCTTCAAAGAGGGAAGGTATTTATGACAATGAAGCAGTCAGCTGGACCTCACAGCAGCTTGCCCCAAGACTGATCCCAAGATCAGTCACAAAACTTTGCATGAGCCAAGACCAGACTCTGCTAATGGAAAAATGTGTTCCTGAACCGGTGCTCTGTAAATCTAAGCAGTTCTGTATGCAACATAGGCTCTGTTGCTTTGGCAGATCTTGAACTGAAAAGCTGTTTAAACAGTGAGGAAGAGAGAACGGATTGGAGTTAAAAACAAAAAGCCTAGCAGTGGTAGCAGCCACTGATAACTAGTAGGAAGTGTCAGCGAGCATTAAAAGACCCCCATCCAAACGGCGCCCTGCCCCGGCGCCCTGCCCCCATCACAGTTGTCAAAATGTAACTTTTCTGCTTGGTAAAGACTGAATGTCCTTTTCTGCATTTATCAGATACTGTGTATCTGGCTTGACTATGTAAGTTGATATAACCTAGCCAAGTCATGCAGATAGAGGGATGAGCCTAAATGCTTTTACATATTTCGGTTTCTGGGGAAAATTTTTCCTTGAAATTCACATGTTCCAAATATCTGTCTTACTTTGAGCCTGAATTCTAAAGGGAGAACTCAGAACCTGGAAGTGAGAACAAAAGACAGAAATAAACTCTCTATTGACACTTTAAATTAGACATGGTTGCAAGGCCTCTCAAGATGACAACTACCCCTTACTGCAGACCCTATTGACAGATAAAAGCAAACACGCCTGCTACCTGGTAATTCTACCTGCTAATTACTTGGAAAGATTCAGATATTCAACAACTGACCTGAATGTTTTTGTGAGTTTGAGGACCAATTAGGGAGGGGTAGGGGGATCACTTTAAAAAGCCACACAGTGAAGTTGACAGTCAGTCAGGAGCTGTTGAAATTTTATCAAAAATATTCTTGCAGTATAATGAAGCTGTGCAGGCAGTCAATCTCCCCAGACTTTTGCCTTTGCCAACAGTTACAACAATAAGGAAAACTTTATTGGTGGTGTGGCAAGTTTGTGTGTGTGCTGACTATAAAAACACCCACTTGAGCTCTTTGCAGGCTCTGCCAAAGGGGCAAGTGCACCGTGAATTTCAGATAAGAGAAGACTTTGGATTCCAGAACTTAAAGTCATACTTGGAAGGTGCATGTGTGTTTCTGCATGGAAGAAAGCAGATGGGTGTGCGTGTGTGCATGTGTGTGTGTGTGTGTGTGTGTGTGTGTTAGGGAAGCAAGAAAGATGAAAAGCAGATGAAGAAATGCTGAGACAAGCTGACACTCCTCCTTTGACTTGTTTTCCTCCTGCTTCTTCTCAGTCATCCAGTGGACAGCATCCAGTGAAGTTCTGGGGCCTCTCCCTGGAGAATGGCAAACGTTAGTGCCATGGCCAGATCTGGCTGTGAAGAGAACTGGCCCCTGAAGGGATTCCTGTTATTGGAGCACTAGTTGGGGCAGAGCTAAGAAATCCAGATGGCGAATGACTTGGCAAAGGTCACACAAGTCACCATTCTAGGTAAGAGTAATTAATTAACTCACTCATGCAATTGTCATTTTCTGAGTGCCCATTCTGTGCTAGGTGGTAGAGATACATGGCCCCTATCTGTAATTGAAGCACAATCATAGCCACTACAGAACTCATTCACTAAAAGGAGGAAAAAAGCACAGTTCCCTGCCTCTAGGTAGCTCATAGGTCTAGAAATAACTATCTTTATATTTTTACTTTGTACTGTGACAAAGCTACTTTATTGTATCTTCGCTATACCCCTTATAAAGTAAGGGTTATTATCCCATAAATTTATCATTGAGAAAAATGAGCCTTGACCTTATTCGAGGTCACACACCTCAGCTAGTAAGCAGCAGCACCAACACTTGAACTCAGGTGTCTTGATTCCTAGGTATCTGGGGCCACCATCCCTGCTGTCTGGACCTTGGCACATTTGTGAGCTTTGATGTAGTATAACTCAACTGAAATTAATACCTGAAATCTCCAGGATCCCACTAGAAGCTGTCCACACTCAGACCACATGCCACACTACTACTACAAAGATTCAAGAGAGACACAAAAAAAGACAAGAAGGATCTCAAATCAACAACCTAACTTTACAACTTAAGGAATTAGAAGAAGAACAAATTAAACACAAAGCTAGTGGAAGGAAGGAAATTATAAAGATTAGCACAGAGATAAATAGAGAATAGAAAACTAATAGAGAAAATCAATAAAACCAAAAGTGGATTCCTCAAAAACATCAATAAAATTGACAAAACTTTAGCTAGATGAACTAAGAGAAAAACGAGAATATTCAAATTATTAAAATCAAAAATGAAAGCGCAGACATTTCTGATTTTACAGAAATGAAAAGGATTATAAGAGAGTACTATAAGCAATTAAATACCAATAAACTGAATAACCTAGATGAAATGGAAAAGTTCCTGGAAACACAAAACCTACCGAGAGTAAACCACAAAAACAAACAAACAAACAAACACACAAGAACAAAACTTAATAGACTTATAGCTAGGAGAGGTTTAATCAGTACTCAAAAATCTCCCAACAGTAACAACAAAACTCCCTGGAGCTGATGACTTCACTGGTGAATTCTACCAACAGTTTTAAAAAGGGCGCCTGGGTGGCTCGGTGGGTTAAGTGTCTGGCTTTTGATTTCAGCCCAGGTCATAATCTCACAGTTCGTGGGTTCGAGCCCCATGAAAAAGCTCTGCATCCAGCCTGCACCAAGCCTGTGTCAAGCCCTGCATCGGACGCCCCACTGTCAGCACAGAGCATGCTTGGGATTCTCTCTCTCCCTCTCTCGGCTCCTGCTCATGCTTTCTCTCTCTCTCTAAAAATAAATAAATAAAACTTCAAAAAAAGCAAAGAACACCAGGTCTTCTCAAATTTTTTTTAAAAATTTGAAGAGGAAGGGCCACTCTGTCATTCATTTTATGAGGCCACCATTACCCTAATACCAAAACCAGACAAAAATACTTCAAGAAAAACAAAAACCAAAGAACTATATAGATCAATATCCCTTATGAACACTGGTACAAATGCTCACCAAAATGTCAGCAAACCAAATTCAGCAGAATATTAAAAAGATTATACACCAAAAGCAAGTGGAATTTATTCCTGTAATACAAGGATTGTTCAGCATAGGAAAATCAATCAATATAATACATCACACTAACAGAATGGAGGAAAAAAAAAAACAACCACACATGGTCATCTCAATTGATACAGAAATTTAACACCCTTTCATTATAAAAGCAATCAAAAAACCAGAAATAGAAGGAAACTACCTCTTGATAATAAGTTGTATATTAGAAAAAAAAACCTAGCAAATATACCTAATGGTATAAGACTAGAAGCTCTTCCTCTAAGATCAGGAACAAAGCAAGATGTCTGCTTTCACCACTTCCATTCAACATAGTACTGGAAGTCCTAGACAGAGCAATTAGGCAAGAAAAAGAAATAAAAAGCATCTAAATTAGAAAAGAACAAATAAATGATTCTCTTCACAGATGATTAATCTCATATATAATTAAAGATTCCACAAAAAATACCCTTTTAGAACTAATTAAATTCAGCAAAGGAGCAGGATACATAGTTGACACAACAATCAGTTGCATTTTTATACACTAACAATTAATCTAGAGAATGAAATTAAGGAAACAATTTTATTTACAATAGCATCAAAAATAATAATACTTAGGAATTAACCAGTAAGGTAAAATACTGTACAATGACAGCAATAAAACATTTCTGAAAGAAATTAAAGAAGACAATTAAATGGAAAGATATCCCATGTTCATGGATTAAGAGACTTAACATTAAGATGTTGATGCTACCCAAAGCAACCTCCAGAAATAATGTAATCCTTATCAAAAATCCCAATGATTTTTTTATAGAAATAGAAAAATTCATCCTAAAATTAATATATTTCATAATCCTAGGGGAAAAAAAGCCGAGAACTCACACTTCCTGATTTCAAAACTTACTGTAAAGCTACAGTAGTCAAAATAGGATGGTACTGGCACAGAGACACACAAGTAGACTAAAGGAATAGAACAGTCCAGAAATGCACCTTCACACATATGGTCAAATGATGTTCAACAAGGGTGCCATAAGCATTCAATGGTGAAAAGATAATCTTTTCAACAAATGGAGCTGGTAAAACTGGCTATCCACATGCAAAAGAATGAAGTTGGAACCTTACATTACACAATATACAAAAATCAACTCAAAATTGGCTGTGACCTAAATGTAAAACCTGAAACTTACAAAATTCTTAGGAGAAAATACAGGGCAAAGGCTTCACGAAACTGGACTTGGTAAATGATTTTTTGGATATGATCAAAGGCACAAGCAACAAAAGAAAAAAATGAACAAATTGGACTTTATGAAAATTAAAAACTTTTACGCATAAAAAGACACTAATAAAAAGTAAAACTACAAATCACACAGTGGTGCATGAGGTCATAGTCAAGCTGTCACCTAACACTGCAGTCATCTGAAAGCTTGCCTGGACTCAAGGATCTGCTTACAAGAAGGATCAATCACATGGCTGATGGTGGGAGGCCTCACTTCCCGGTTGTCTATTGTCAGAAATGTCAATCCCTCACCAAGTGGGCCTCTCCATAGGGCTCCCTGGGTGCCCTTTCAAAATGGCAGCTATCTTCCTCTAGAGGAAAGTATGGTTCAAGAGCAAGAAGGAAGCCACATACTTCCTATGACTGAGGCTTGGAAACCCCACGTTATCACTGCTACCACATTCTGTTTGTTAGAATCAAGGCACTAAGTCCAGCCCTCACTTAAGGGGAGGAATTAGCTTGTATTTTTTGAAAGGAGGAGTATCAAAGAATTTATGGATATATTTTTAAATCACCACAGTAATCATATTATGATTATCAGAGTATTGGTAATTTTTTCTTTATTAATTAATTTTCTGTATTGTATTTATTATATTTTTCAATAAAAAAACTTGAAAAGATAAATTTGCATTTAATTATAAACATTATCTCTATATTTCAATGCATTCAGCAAATCTTTTTTTTTTTTATATTTTTGTTTTTGTTTTTGTTTTTCCAGCAAATTTTTTTTTAAAGGTACGTCTAAAGGTCAAATTCAACTCTGTCAATTACTTCCTGGTCTTTATCACACACTCTGAAAATAATAGCTACAGGACAAACAGTTCATCCTCAAATGACCACCATACTCAGAGAGGAAGGAAGATTTTGGGGAGCAAGCCTAACACACAAGCCTCACATCTACTTCCTGAGGCATTCTTGTGTCTCTCCATCAGTCCAGGTAGACCTCCACAGCAATCTAGCTGCCCTCAGAATTGTCTTAAGTTGCAAAAAAGCCCTGTGCCTTTAGCTTTTCTCGGTTCTTACAAGAAATAGCCATATGAAATCTGTTAGTATAAACTTTGTAAATCTGTTTTCAAGGACACTAAATATTACGCCTCTCAGTGCTGTTTATAGAAGATTTCATATAAGAGATATCTTTTAGAAGGTACTGCCGTGAAAAAATTGCTTCCTTGAAGAATAAGTATGCCTTGTCATCTCTGAGTTATAAAGCTTGACATTTTCTTTCTTTGTTCTGGCTACAAGGAAACTCACAGTACTGTACTGTCTTTTACAATTAAAATAGGTCTTTTCTTTTACATGATGTTGATCTTATAATAATGTAACCCTATTTTAAATCAACCCTTTATTCAAAGCCATGAAAAGTATTTTTTTAGAAAAAAAATCAGGTAGGAACAACAGCTACTGTTTTAGCGCTTATATGTTAATTACTAGCAAGCTTTTTTTTATATGTAGTGAGGTCTCCAGTAAAGGAGGAATTTTTATTTTCTTTTAAGCAACAGAAGTACAATTTGGGAATGGTTTAAAGTTTGCACTTTCTCCAGACAGAGACCTTTGGAACATCCTTTTGGGGGTAGGAGGTTGAAATTAGTATCAGGAAAATGTACTATTACTAATGCAAAGCAAGTTCCTATCAACTTTTTGGGAGAAAAAAACTGGATGTTGCCATAATTTTAATGATGATGAAACTAAGATAGTGAGTGTCCTGTTTATTTCTACAATATAAACTAGATTGAGCTTTAGCTATGCTATATCTTGGCAAATGTCAAAATATGTGTTTCCAAAATATAGATTTAGACTGGATTTTAGAGCTCACGCATAACATTGCTTAAGTTGGAAAAAGCCTACTTTTTGAGCAACATACTCTCAACTTTTGTGATTGTCTTGTCAGGACAATGGAGTTCAGACCATACCTCTGGGGTGGGGTTAGGAGATTCCCTGAAGGAAATGGAAGTTTCCACTGTCAAATAGGAAACAATATGGCTTTAGACAGAGGGAGGGGAGGCTCCCCACTAATCTCATGCTGAGGATGGAGACGGGGTGGGGGTGGGATCTGAAGAGAGAAGCTCCATGAGTGCTCTGGACATTCTCATGGTAAGAGGGGTCTCTCCTTCATGGAAGCCAGTGGAAAGAAAAGCAAAGACCTTCCAACGGGAGTCAGAGCCTATAAACCCTTAAAGTAATTACAATTGACAGTGGTATATATTCTCATTTTTATGTCTTCATTGAACATTTATTGAGGACTTTCTCTTAATTAAATAGTGTGATTTTTATATATGCTTCTAATCCCTTAATGTTACTGGCCACAATAGTGACTCGTATTTGTCGGTCTCTAAAATAATCCCCTCAAAATAAAAAAAATTAGAACATAAGCATTTAATTGGCCATCCAAGATAGTCCACATACTGCCATGTGGATAATACACGAGAGCTGGGGGTGCCAAGGAACGAGGGGGTTGGATGCTGCAGACACTCTCAGAGTGGAGCGCGATCTGTCCTCTTCACTCCTCTGTTGCTTCTCTTCCTGCCATGAATTTTTGGCAAATAGTTTTGACAAATAATAGTGGACAAACGTAAGCAAATAAGGGTTTTAATTTGCCACAAAGAATGAGAACTATACTCAACTGTTCAAATGCAAGTTTTCTGTCCGTCAAGGATACAGTAAGCAAACCAAGAGTACTGGTAGGTCTTTTGACAGTAAGAAGGCCCTCATAAATATCCCTGAAGAATGGAAGGATATGCCAACATTCTTATAAATGGTACCTACATGAAATTAATGGCCAGAGGCCTGTCAGCCTGCCTGCTCCTATATCCCTTAGAATGTTAATTTCTTAACAAGGTTGTTATTTTGCAGATTGGGAAACCAGAAGCCCAGAAAGTTTTGGAAAAAGCTGCCAAATGTTTCCAGCTAAGAATTACTACACAGCCAGTGTTTGGACACAAGCAATCTGATTCTAGAACCCATTTAACTGGATCATCTTAACTGCCTTCAGCTCTCTGTAGCATTATTTTCTTATTCTTCTCTGTATTCAATTAGACTTCATCAAATAAGACAGTGGTTCTGAGCTGAGAGATGGAATAATGGTAATGGAGTGACTGGGTCCATGTTTAGAACAAACTAGAACCGGTAACAAGAAAAGCCTTTTGAGAAATTACGGTTGCCTACCTCCAACATTCATTTTCCCCTCCCCTTAGTAATAGAATCACCATATAAACCATGTGCCCAACTAAAAAGACAACATTTCTCAGTTTCCTTTTCAGACATGTGTGTCATAGGATTAATTTTTGGTCAATAAAATTTATGCAAAATATCCTTATGTATACAGGGTCATGCCCACTCCATTCCCTCCTCCTTCCTGCTACTTAGAACTTGAATAAAATAGTGTGAGTTCCACAGCTATCTTGGACCATTAGATGACCTTGACAATGGAAGCCTCATACTGAGGATGGTGGAACAGAAAAACAGGAACCTAGTGCTCTCATGACACTATGAAAGTGGTCAAATCAGTCCTAGGAGGCCTACTTCATGTACATGAGCAGGACTGTTATTTTATTTAAGCCAGTATTGCTTTGGGATTTCCTGTTACATGTAGCAAGGGATTACCCTGTTTGTCATGGTTGTATTGTTTTTTCATTGTCCAAAAGTATCTGGCTGAATAAGAGGGATGGGGCCTGAAATCCAGCCTGGACCTGCTCAACAAACCATGAATCCTGAGATGGAGCTGAGTCCATTTGGATAGGGAGGACACCATTTTTCTCATTCATCCAAAGGCCTAGTCTTCTCATGGAGTCCATGGCCCTATCTCAAGGGGACATCTTTTGCTGATGCATACAAAAGCCCTATATGGGCTAGCTATGGCTACATTCTAAGTGATTCAGGCACAGAGATGTGAGTTACACAGCGGCATGGGGTTACAGCAGATACCTGAAGCAGAAATCCTTCAGAGAAATAATTTGATTTCTCTGGAAATCAGGATTGATTTGCAGGACTTGTAAGTATTTTCTCCGGTATTCCCAGAAATGACTTGAAGAAAGGGGATCCAGTGGAAAACTGGACCTCCTATAACCACTAAGATAAGGGCTTAGGGTTATTTTATGAAAGGGAATGTGACTTTACTTTTTAATCATGAACGGCTGTGCATTCATCACCTCATTTAATCCTCAAAATTACTTTATAATTGCCACTGTCCCAGTTTTACAGAAGAGAAAACAAACCGAGAGCAAACAAATTGTTCAAGAACACAGCTAATAAAAGGCAAAGCCGGGGTTCTGACCTAGATCTGTCTGGCTCCCAAACCTGTGCTCTTAACCACTACCCCATATTTCAGCCTCGCTCCGCCCAAGTCATCACATGCCCGAACGAGTGAAGTCCTAAATTTGGTCGAGCTCATGGAAACTTAAAAAACATTTATAATGGGCACAGCTGATATGTTAGAATCCCTTCGTTTAGAAAAAGAGGTTGCCTCACTTCTTCACTTATTTCTGTGTGAAGCACAGATGTGTGAAGCAGCCAGGATTCCCACTCAGCATGACACAGCGTGCCCAGCTTCAAGAAGCCAGACCCAGAACTCTCCACAGAAAGGGCAAGTCCTCTTTAATGAAATGTCTCCTCTGGAGGTACAGCTTCTTTCCCTCTGGTTCTCAACTCGAGTTCATCTTGGGATCACCCTACCCTAAGTTATTTTAAGGCAGTATTAATGTTTTATGACTCATTTCCTAGTTTCCTGCTGGGAAAAAAAAAAATCACAGCCTAGGCATTTGGTCTCAGACAGTGCAAAGAGCTGACGTGTAATTTGGAAAAGTGTATTTTATTGTGAATGGGAGGATATGCAAGAACTAGGAAATTATTTCTGTTGGAGTAATATCTGTTCCCTGTCCTCCCTTTATCCTGGTCCCTGCAGCCATGCACACATATACACCTGGGCTCCTGTAGACCTTTGCACTAACATTTCCTTTATGACTGTAAAATTTCCCCTGGAGAGCCAAGTTTTCTTATTGAGCAATTTTTGCCTTGAAAAGTTGATTCAAGATCATTTCAGGGATATGTCCTTGGATTATCTTACATTTTTTAGTCTCTCTGGATCTTCTTCAGCCTCAGGTGTGTGTGTGTGTGTGTGTGTGTGTGTGTGTGTGTGTGTGTGTGTGTGTTTAGCCATTTGAAATAATATATATTTCTTCCTCCAAATAAAAGCTTATAGTAAATAAAAGGAATACTAATGAAATTGCCCTAGTACCTAGGCGAGGTCAGTAATGCGTGCTTTTACATGTGGTTTAAGAGAAGGACATGAACTCTTAGCATCACTCTCTGAGTGACACAAAAGGCCCTGGGCTGAATCCATTCCCAGTGAGCCCTCTCATCTGACCCCGTGCACAGGCAAACCAGCCATCGCTTAGGCCTGCTCCTGGAACTACTTCTCTTACACTATTCAGGAGGGAGAAAAAGGTTTTCTGTGAGCAATTGGTACAAACTGTGCTAAAAATAAAAACAAAATCAAAACCAAAACAAATAAGGGGGAAAAAAAATCAGTGAGAATTGATTAAATTCCCAAATTCTGAAGAGTCACTCGTATCACCCAAAGGTTGAGACCTGAAGGTGCTATGGTCATGGAGGTGACCATAGTCAAAGCTGTAAGTACAAGCATACATTAGAGTCAAAAGGCATTTTATAGAGCAGAAATCTGCCACCATTTTAAATTTGCCTATTGGCAAATCTGTATGAATCTCTACAGATTGTAGAGATTTTAAATATACCCTAAAGAAAGTATTTCTTTGTCTCATGTTAGAGAAGAACATTTTATGGGGAGGGATAAGAACTGACTTTCTTAATCCTCAAATACTTAGTCCCCCTTCGTTTTTAATGTCAACAGTTGTTGAGTGATGACTTTATGTTAATCACAGTATATATTATTTCATTTACTCATGACATAGTATGTAGCTATGATGTTGGTATTGTTTTTCTCCCCATTTAAGGGATAAGGAAGTTGAGGTATAGAAACTAAGTAACCTATTCAAGGTCATATACATTTGAGACAGACTTGTCGCACTCTAGCACTCAAGTTTCAGAACCCAAACTTAGGTTCCCAGATGCTTTGTCTAGATTTGTTTAGCAGGAGATAGGAGGAAGTATGAGGGCAGAGTGTCCAGGCATGTTAGGGAAAGGACTAAGATTGTAAAAGGACTTTATGTGACACGACATTCTTTGTACATCAATAAATGAGAGTGTAATTTTCATGATGCACTATCTTAGTACAGTCGTTTGAAGACTGCACATTTTCCTTGTAATAATCTTACAACAATCTGTTGCAAATTTTTCCACGACAAAAGTGATAAAATTATAAGCTCATAAATGATCACCAACAACTTGTAGATTTCTACTGAGCAAGGCGTCCTAATGCTCAAGAAATTGAAACTATTACATTGTTATTGTGTTTGTTCTTATTGTGGAAACTAGTATCTCCATGTCTTTAGAGCAAAAGCATTTCCACAGCTCTTCTCTCACCAAACCACAGAACACACCAGGGCTAATCCTAAATTAATCTATCTCTTCATTCAATCACCAGTCTTCGAGGCTCTGGAGATACTACTATAGTGAAGGTAATAAAATCCCTCTATATTCTAGAGATCCTACATTCTAGAGGGAAAGACATGTTTTAAACAAACAACAAACGTGTTTTTATGTACAGAAGAGTTAAGCCAATTAAGGGACAGAAAGTAGTAGTGCTAATTAGCTGGCCCTAATATAGACAGAGTAGTCAGGGAAGCCCTCCCTGAAGAAGTGATATTTGGGAAGAGACTGGAATACTGTGGCTATATAGGGGGATGGGTATCCAGGCATAGGGAGCAACAAATGGGAAAGTCCTGATGTGGGACCTTGACTTCTATGAGGTGGGGAAATAGCAAAGAGGCCCATGGGGTTGGGACACAGTGATGAAGGGAGAAAATGAGGAGATGAGATTGCAGAGTAAACAGAGCCTGGTACCTAAGGTGCATCTAGGCCATGAGATGTAAGGCCCTGACTTTGATTCTAGTAAGATGGGAAGCCCCTGGATGGCACTGAGCAGACCAGTATTTATTATCTGACAAATTTAAAGGAAGCACTCCACTCTGGCTGCTGTTTCAAAAACAGACCACAATAACTTATCGGGAGCATAGCATAATGTATAGACTTGTCCAATCACTACGTTGTACACCTGAAACTAATGTAACACTTTGGGCCAAGTAAACTTCAATGAAAAATAATAGATAGATAGATAGATAGATAGACCATAATATCTCATCCTACTAATGATTGGTGACAGCCACTCAGTGGATTGGAGGTAACTGGGGTACTGAATGTCAGCTGCACTGATTGCTAGTATCTCCACCCTCAGCACACACAGAAACTGAGCCAACACAATTCAAACCTGCCCCTAAGGGAAAATGTTACAGTGGGGCTATATGAATTGAGCAGGAATGTGAACTTAAAATATAAATGTAAACTTAAAAAGTACACATGTTTCTATTGAAACCATTATGGTATAAAGTAACAGACTTCTGTCCTGGCAGAAGGCGACCTAGGGCACCTCCAAGAATCCCAAACTCTCATCCCGCCCCCATGAGATGGACAAGGAGACACTGACGGAGAAATGGTCCTGACCACAGGAATAGTCCAACTGTGGAGTACGTTAGTGATCATTTGCCTCAGGTTAGGGACAGGAGAGAAGAACAGGGAAGGATAGGCATGAAACAAGAAAGCCAAGGTGATGGGAAGCAAAGTAGGCCTACAGGAAATTAGGAGAGAATTAACGCTACAGGCCTACTAGGGCCAGGCACTGTACAGATGTGACCTTGGTTTAACTGGAACTACAACCCTGTGAGGAAAATGAGGCTCGGATATGTTCAACAACCAGCCCCATGCAATTGGTGAGTGACAGAGCAGAGATTTAAGCTCAGGCATTTTTTTCTTTTTCCTCAAAGTTTGTACTCTTTTATGCAACATCTAGTTACACTGATGGCATTGTCACAGTGACAGTGAGAAGATTGTCCCAAATAAATGTAAAAATAAATCTTGGGCTATTCACTACCCAAGATTTATAAACAAGCCATCAGCCCTGTGGCAGGACTGTGCCGCACAGAGAAATCTCAGAGCACACATAAGGAAGCATCGTTTAGTTTACGGGGCCCTCACCTGCTGGATGGGAGGGGTGGGGTCTGGAGGAGGAAACATCCCCAAAACTCTTTTGCCTGGAGCTGAAAAAACAAAAAGGGAAACAAAATTCCAGCTAAAGAAAGAAGATCTCTCGTATCGAGCTCTCCCTTTCATTCAGGAAACATTTATTGTTAGTTTCAACCAGTTCTTATTAAATCTCTATTTGCTTTGCAATTCTAAGAAGAACCTAAATTGCAAAAATGTTTTTAAAACATAGTCAGCAGCCTGAGTCCACCTCCATGAATATCATCACCACTGGTTAACACATTCTTTTATGCCTTCATTCAACGAATGGATATTGAGCAACAATTTTGTGCCAGGCACTGGGGCAATTTGGCAAAGGAATGTCTAAATCCTGCTGGTGTTCATTCTGAAGCAACCAGGTCCTCCTGACACATCACTGATTCTTAACAACTACCAAACAAAAAAGATCTCCAGTTAAATTGTATATAAAATCCACTGCCTTTGGAATTTGGAAATTTACACTATATGAGAAAATACGACACACAGTTTATTGCCCTTTATTTTTCAGTAGTCTTGCATCTTGTTCTCATTCTCTTAAGTCTGGTTATTACTAAGTCAAGAGGATTCTCAGCACACCACGGCATATTAATTTCCTTTGGCAAAATGTCAACTGGAATGACTGATTTTTATGTGTGGTTGGCATGTGTGCGTACGGAGGTTGCTCACGTTTCCTCATGAGTTCTGAAACTTAGACAGGCCTGAGTGTGGGGAGATGAGAATCGCTTCGTGGACCAGTGTTGCCCATCTGGCTCGTCACCTTCTGGCTCCACCAATGTCTCCAGAATTAATATTTGGAGCCCCTCCAAGGAAATGTTCTCTGTGGCCAGTACCCAATTGAACCTCGAGTCACGCTGCTGGAATTATTCATGCCAGAAGAGAGTATGGATTTATCTCGAAGGCCATCACTGCGCTATTAGACCTGGGTGTGCTCCCTTCCTGGAGTTCTGTGTGTCAGAGACACTAATCCTCCTGCCTGAGGAGAATTGAATCAGGCCAAGGTGACCAAACTGCCAAATTAGGCAGCACCACGTCAGTCAGAGACCTCCCTGGGATGGCTAGATACAGAGAACTGAGAACTTTGAAACAAAGACCACCACAGAGCTGGTGATGAGCTATAATACATGAAAAAATGGAATCAGAGGGTTGAATTTGAGGGCTGAAAGAGAGCTACAGCAACCTCTCATTTTACAGATGAGGGAAGAGCCATCCAGAGAAAGTAGGTGCTTTCTCTAAAAACATTCCACTTTAAATTGCAAAGCCAGGACTGGCCTCCATCGCCGTAGAACCCCCACCCCAGCTGTGTGCTCAGAGCCATCACGAGCAAATCCCTGAGTTCTGTTCTCAGTGGACTATTCAAGAAGTCCTAGGTTAGCTAATAACATGTTTAGGCACTTCCCTTCCCCAACTTTTTATAAAAATAAACTCAAACTTGTAGAAAAGTTGTGCATATAGTACAAAGAGCCATTTTCCCTAAAGCATTTGAGGATAAATTACTAACATGACAGTCTGGATCCTTATGTCCTTTAGTTTATGTGTCCTATAAACACAGGTAAAGTCTCTTACATTATTTTTAAAAATGACAATGTGTTTCTCTTACAGTGTCAAATACAAACATCAACATCAGGGAACCAACACTAATACATGACCACCATCTAATCCACAGATCCCCCTCAGTTTCCTAAAAACATCCTCTCCAGGACAAGAGTCCGGTCAGAATCAACGAAATACACTTAGTTGTCATTGTCTAATTCAACATGGAATGGTTCCTCAGTATTTTCTTGATTTCTGTGACCTCAATACTTTCAACAATTCCAGGACAGTTTTACAGAATGGATCTCACTTTATCTTTGTCTGGTAAAAGTCACGTTTGTATACCTTTGGCCAAAATATCAGAAAAACGATGCTGTGTGTGTCTCATTGTGTATCATCAGGCTGCATATGACTTTGGGTCTTCCTACTCCTGATGGTATTGGCATTAATTATTTAATTAAAGTAGTTTCTGCCAGGCTTCTCCACTGAAAAGTGCTTTTTTCTTTCTTTTTGTAATTAATTAGCATTTTGTGAGGCATTATCCAGCCTATGTTCCTCATCAAGTTCATCAAGCTTTTAATGTATTTATTCAGTTATGTATACCAGCATGAGTACATAGATTCCTAGTTTATTCAAAAGGTTGTATAGAATCTGTGACCAGTGTTATTCATTTTGATGCTTATATTGTCCCAGGACTGGCCAGCGGGAGCCCTACCAGGCTGGATCCTATGCCCAAAGAATGTTCTCATCATTCTTCGAACTCATTGCTTCCAGAGCAACAACATTTTGGGACTCATCTTGTTCTTCCATTGCCCCCGCTACTGAATCAGCCAAAGATCTGAGTGTTTGGTGTATTCATTGCTATTGGCATGTGACCCTTGGTGTACAAGACTGGGAAATATGTATATACACATACCAAAAACAAACAAAAAACCCAACAATACACACTCTCATATTTGTTCCTGTATCTCTCCACATATTGAAAATCATGAGTTCACACTGAAACCCCCAATTCTAAAACAACACTACAGTGTTCAACCTCATTTTCGCATTTTCATATGTAGAATTCCCGTCTCAGCAGTGGAAAAATCTGCCTCACGTTATACTGAATATATTTACTTATCTGATCCATCTCTACAGCAGCCACCACAAGCTCCTCATGCAGACACCTTCCTCCCGTGCTTGAGCCCTGACTCCACATGGAGACACTTCCTGTGGGCAGCCCTGCTTGCCTCGCTTTGGCTCCAACATCCCAAACTGGGCTGCGACCAGCTGCGTGGATACCTTCCTCCTCCTGGTTGGAAGGACCACAGAGGCTTCCTCTTACCTCCTGAACACAACTGGTAGGCTCGGTCCTCCCTAAAGGCTTTGTGGAGAATTGTTCAGGAGGGAATGCAAAGGGGGGAAATGAAGAAAAAGAAGAAACCCTCTGCCCCCTTTTTTCCCTACATGATCAACTTCCATACTCAGCTCCAGCCTCACACTACTCCTTGGCCTCCAGAATCCCCCATCACTCCTTTCTTATGCATAAAATGGCATGAATCCTGTTGTATGATAACCATTGGTACACATATCTGCCTTTCTCACTGACTCTGACCTACTTGACGTGGGAACTATAGACTACGCATTTTTTATATCCATGATCCGGCATAATCCTTGACATAGAGTAGGGTCACAACATATACTTGTTGAATAAATAAATATTACATAAAAGAATGATGACACTTAAGTTATAACTACCCCTTTACTCTTTAGAAGCATTTTCCTTTTAACTAATGTCTCTTAAAGATTAAATGTTTTCTAGAGCCAAATGAATAAAATAGTGTAGTTTAGTAGGAGTAGATAAGTAGTAAGCATCTGAGTCCATCAGTCCATTTGGGCTGCTATAACAAAAATATCATAAGCTACGTGACTCCTAAACAACAGAAACTTATTTCTCACAATTCTGGAGGTTTGGATATTCAAGACCAAGGTGCTAGCCGAGTGAGTGTCTGCTGAGAATTCTCTTCCCGGTTCACAGACGACTATCATCTCGCTGTGTCTTCACATGGCAGAATGGGCAAAGTTGCTCTCTGGGGTCTCTTTTATAAGGACACTAATTTCACTCGTGAAGGTTCTATCCTCATGATGTAATCTCATCGCAAAGGCCCAACTTTCTAACCATCACAACGGGAGTTAGGATGTCCACATATGAACATGGGGTGAACACAGATGAATATGGATGAATATAGACAGAATACTGTCTACAGCAGTAGGAATATTTTTATACAGGATTGAGGTATTTTGGCTCTTTCAAATCAACTATTTAGCAGGGGCTCTCTCTCTGCTTTGCCATCTTAAGGAGCTAGCCATCTAATGTAACTATTGTGTTTATAGTGCTTGAGGCAGTTAGCAAAAAGGTGCTCTACTTGGTGCTTTACATTTGTTCTTTTCACCTGTCCCCAGTTACTTGACCTTCCAGGCCTAGGTCGCTCTTCATGGCACCCATCCATGAATCTTTTCTCAATGACTGTAATCCATATGAAGTGTTGTCTGCATTTCTATTGTACTTATAGTAGTACCACAAAGCCAGCATTACATTTTTATTAAATTCTCTCTCAAAATAGGCTATAAATCCCTTGGAAGCAGGGGCCCTCCTTTTACTTCCTTGTTATTTCCTATAGTGTCTAAAAAATATTAAATGCCCAATATTTGATTGATTGGTTGGTTGATTGGTTGACATCTGGTAAGTGGCAACAGTGGTTTTAGTAGTCAATATGCTTTCACCTATTGCTTTAATACATACTACTGCTTTGAATAATTTCAGCTGGCCCTAGGACACAGGGGCTGTCCCTGGTTGTCTGGTACTTGGCCCAGAGTGTGAGAGCCTAATAAGTGAGATGACTGGGGATGTGGATTTAATCAGCTGCTCAATAAGGGGAACAGAATGGTCTCTGGCCACAGCCTCAAAACTGGGTCAAGACAGTGTATTTTAGAAATGTATTATGTTAAAACTTATCGTCCTAAAAAGAAATGTGCTATCAAGCCATGAAAAGATATGGAGGAATCTTAAATGCATATTGCTAAATGAAAGAAGCCAATCTAAAAAGTCTACATACTGTATAATTTTATTCTGGAAAAGGCAAAACGATGGAGACAGTGAAAGAATGGATCAGTGGTTGCCAGGGGTGAAGGAGGAGGGAGGCATGACCAGGCAGAGTGCAGAGGAGTTTTAGGACACAGAAACTATTTTGTATGATGTTTTAATGGTGGTTATATGTCCTTATACATTTGTCCAAATTACACAGAATAAATAACATCAAGAGTGAACCCTAATGTAAACTGTGGACTTTGGGTGATAATGGTGGTCAGTGTAGATTCATCGGCTCTAACAAATATACCACTCTGGTGTGGGATGTTGATAGTGGAGAGGTTGTGCATGTCAGGAGTATATGGGAACTCTCTGTACTTTCCATGAAATTTTTCTGTGACCCTAAAACCTTTCTAAGAAATAAAAGCTATTAATTTAAAAAAGAGAGGGAACATATGAAAGTCATCTAGAAACAAAAAAACTAAAGGAGCGTTTTCCTCTAAAAGTCAAGAAAGAATGGTGACAATTAGGACACCATCATGCAATGAAGAGAGTACAAAGTTAGGTGACAAAACCCTGTTATTCAAAGACAATCTAGAAAACAAAACTAGATTCTTAGAATATTTATTGAAGGCATGCTACATGCCAACCACCACAAGAAGCATTCAAATGATGAGCCATTATCTCATGTAATCTCATTTAATCCTTAACTAGAGCTCATGAAAATGTGGTATTAACCCATTTTAAGGTGAGGAAACTGGGGATCAAAGTTGGTAGGTGGCTTGCTCAATTTGATTATTTCAAGAAAACAGGGTTGTCTCCAGTGGACCAAGCAGTGTGCTAAACTGAGAAGATCCCACAGTAAGTAAGAACCATCTTCTGTAGAACTGGCAATTTCAAGAAAAAGTAGCCATCTAACCCACTAACTATATAGCATTCAGGGCATAGGAAATGGAGAAATGCATGGAACAACTGACTTCACTTGGAAGGCATAAGAAGGCTCCATGGGGCGCCTGGGTGGCTCAGTCAGTTAAGCATCTGACTTCAGCTCAGGTTGTGATCTCACGGCTCAGGAGTTCGAGCCCCACATTGGGCTCTGTGCTGACAGGTCGGAGCCTGGAGCCTGCTTCCAGTTCTGTGTCCCTCTCTCACTCTGCTCCTCCTCTGCTCATGCTCTGTCTCCTCTCCCTGCACCTCCCCTGCTCATGCTCTGTCTCTCTCTCTAAGAATAAATAAACACTTTTTAAAATTAAAAAAAAAGTCTCCATAAACAAGACACCATTACAGCTGGGACTTGAAAGATGAATACAATTTCTAATAAGCATGAAATGTGGGGAGAAGTATTTCTGATGGGAATAATGGCATAGATAAAGAGGTATAAAGAGCAGGAGGCCCAGAGTGGATGAAGTGTGGGCCCCAAGGGAGATAGTCACTGGACGCTTTGAGGAGAAAGGTTACACAATTCAATCTATAGTTGTGGAATATTATTTGTGGCAAATATCAAATATCATTTGGAATATCGCTGTGGCAGTGTGGAACTGCCAATTGTAAAGACTCAAGGCTGGGGTTGAGGAGACCAGAAGGAGGCAAGGGTATCACAATAACACCCAAGTCAGACAAGGCAGATCAGGGTCCATGGAAGGGTAAAGCAACAAAGTCAGAAGTACGGAGGTTTTGCTCAGTTAGAAAAAGTATAGTACACTCTTCAAATTGCTTCTGAGTAACTTTTATCTCAAATGTTTGCCTAAATGTCATTTTCTCCATGAGGTCACTTCTAACTCACCCTATTTTTTTTGGACTTTTTTTAAAATTTAAATTCACGTTAGTTAACATTCAGTGTTGTCATGGCTTCAGGAGTAGAACCCAGTGATTAATCTCTTACATATATGACACCCGGTGCTTATCCCAAAAAGTGCCCTTATTAATGTCCATTGCACATTGAACACACACTATTTAAAACTGCAACTTCACCTCAGACTCCCGATCCCTTAATCTGCCTTATGCTTTCTTTTTTTCATAAAACGTATCAGTATAACTGCGAACATTCTATATGATTTACATTTTTGATTGTTTATTTTTTGTAATCTGTCTTCCCTCGTTGAAATATAAGTTGTGAAAAGAAAAACATGTTTAGGGGTGCCTGGGTGGCTCAATGGGTTAAGTGTCTGACTCTTGCTTTTGGCTCTGGTCATGATCTCATGGTTTGTGAATTTGAGCCCCACATCAGGCTCTGCACTGACAGCACAGAGTCTGCTTGGAATTCTCTCTCTCTCTCTCTCTCTCTCTCTCTCTCACTCTCTCAAAATAAATAAACATTTTAAAAAAAAGGAACAACATGTTTATTTGGTTTATTAATTATTCCAAACACCTAGAGCACAGCCTAAGACATAGTAGATATACAACAAATATTGCTGAATGAGTGAATGAATATATGTGTGAATTGGCTCACACCCAGCAGTGCTTTAAGGTAAGCAACTGAGATAGCATAACCTACAGACAATTTCAAGACTGCGAAGAGATAAAATATTCTCTATTAAAACATTTATACATGTACCTGAGGAGAAGTAACTTGAAAACAGATCCAAGGTTAGTAGACAGCATATAATACCAGTCAAGGAGACCACATTTTTTTTCTGTCTTGTTATTTTGTCTTTTTGTTTAGTTATTTTTTAATTTTATTTTTTAAAATTTACACCAAATTAGTTAGCATATAGTGCAACAATGATTTCAGGAGTAGATTCCTTAATTCCCCTTATCCATTTAGCCCATCCCCCCTCCCACAAGCCCTCCAGTAACCCTCTGTTTGTTCTCCATATTTTAAGAGTCTCTTATGTTTTGTCCCCCTCCCTGTTTTCATATTATTTTATATCCCTTCCCTTATGTTCATCTGTTTTGTTTCTTAAAGTCCTCATATGAGTGAAGTTGTATGATATTTGTCTTTCTCTGACTAATTTTGCTTAGCATAATACCCTCCAGTTCCATCCACGTAGTTGCAAATAGCAAGATTTCATTCTTTTTGATGGCCGAGTAATACTCCATTGTATGTATATACATTTTCTTTATCCATTCATCCATCATGGAAATTTGGACTCTTTCCATACTTTGGCTATTGTTGACAGCGCTGCTATAAACATTGGGGTGCATACGTCCTTGCAAAATGGCACACCTGTATCCCTTGGATAAATACCTACTAGTGCAATTGCTGGGTCATAAGGCAGTTCTATTTTTAATTTTTTGAGGAACCTCCACACTGTTTTCCAGAGTGACTGCACAAGCTTGTATTCCCATCAACAATGCAAAAGAGATCCTCTTTCTCTGCATCCTCACCAACATCTGGTGTTGCCTGAGTTGTTCATGTTAGCCATTCTGACAGGTGTAAGGTGATATGTCAGTGTGGTTTTGATTTGTATTTCCCTGATGATGAGTGATATTGAGCATTTTTTCATGTGTCCATTGGCCATCTGGATGTCTTCTTGGAGAAGTGTCTATTCATGTCTTTTGCCCATTTCTTCACTGGATTATTTGTTTTTTGGGTGTTGAGTTTGATAAGTTCTTTCTAGATTTTGGATACTAACCCTTTATCTGATATGTCGTTTGCAAATATCTTCTCCCATTCTGTCGGTTGCCTTTTAGTTTTGCTGATTGTTTTCTTTGCTGGGCAGAAGTTTTTTATTTTGATGAGGTCCCAGTAGTTCATTTTTACTTTTGTTTCCCTTGCCTACGGAGACATGTTGAATAAGAAGTTGCTGCGGCCAAGATCAAAGAGGTTTTTTTTTTTTTTTTTTAATTTTTTTTTTTTCAACGTTTATTTATTTTTGGGACAGAGAGAGACAGAGCATGAACGGGGGAGGGGCAGAGAGAGAGGGAGACACAGAATCGGAAACAGGCTCCAGGCTCTGAGCCACCAGCCCAGAGCCCGCAGCGGGGCTCGAACTCACGGACCGCGAGATCGTGACCTGGCTGAAGTTGGACGCTTAACCGACTGCGCCACCCAGGCGCCCCGATCAAAGAGGTTTTTGCCTGCTTTCTCCTCGAGGATTTTGATGGTTTCCTGTCTTGTCTTTCATCCATTTTGAGTTTATTTTTGTGTATGGTGTAAGAAAGTGGTCCAGGTTCATTCTTCTGCATGTCATTTTTCCCAGCACCACTTGCTGAAGAGACTGTCTTTATTCCATTGGATATTCTTTCCTGCTTTGTCAAAGATTAGTTGGCCATACATTTGTGGGCCCATTTCTGGGTTCTCTATTGTGTTCCATTGATCTGAGTGTCTGTTCTTGTGCCAGTACCATACTGTCTTGATGATTACAGCTTTGCAGTATAGCTTGAAGTCTGGGATTGTATGCCTCCTGCTTTGGTTTTCTTTTTCAAGATTGCTTTGGCTATTCTGGGTCTTTTCTGGTTCCACACAAATTTTAGGATTGTTTGTTCTAGCTCTGTGAATAATGCTGGTGTTATTTTGATAGGGATTGCATTGAATATGTAGATTGCTTTGAGTAGTATGGATATTTTAACAATATTTGTTCTTCCTATCCAGAAGCATGGAATCTTTTTCCATTTTTTTGTGTCTTTTTCAATTTCTTTCATAAGCTTTCTATAGTTTTCAGTGTATAGATTTTTCACCTCTTTGGTTAGATTTATTCCTAGCTTTTTTATGGCTTTTTGGTGCAATTGTAAATGGGATCGATTCCTTGATTTCTCTTTCTGTTGCTTCATTGTTGGTGAATAGGAATGCAACCAATTTCTGTGCATTGATTTTATATCCTACAACTTTGCTGAATTCATGAATCAGTTCTAGCAGTTTTTTTGGTGGAATCTTTTGGGTTTTCCATATAGAGTATCATGTCATCTGCAAAGAATGAAAGTTTGACCTCCTCCTGCCTTTTATCTCTTTGTGTTGTCTGATTGCAGAGGCTAAGACTTTCAATACTATGTTGAATAACAGTGGCAAGAGTGGACATCCCTGTCTTGTTCCTGACCTTAGGGGGAAAGCTCTCAGTTTTTCCCCATTGAGGATGATACTACATTGGGTCTTTCATATATGCCTTTCATGATCTCGAGGTATGATCCTTCTATCCTTATTTTCTTGAGGGTTTTTATCAAGGATAAAAGGATGCTGTATTTTTTCAAATGCTTTCTCTGCATCTATTGAGAGGATCATACGGCTCTTGTCCTTTCTTTTATTGATGTAATGAATCACGTTATTGTTTTGTAGATATTGAACCAGCCCTGCATCCCAGGTATAAATCCCACTTGGTCATGGTGGATAATTTTTTTAATGTACTGTTGGATCCGGTTGGCTAGTATCTTGTTGAGGATTTTTGCATCCATGTTCATCAGGGAAATTGGTCTATAGTTCTCCTTTTTAGTGGGGTCTCTATCTGGTTTTGGAATCAAGATAATGCTGGCCTCATAGGAAGAGTTTGGAAGTTTTCCTTCCATTTCTATTTTTTGGAACAGTTTCAAGAGAATACCTGTTAACTCTTCCTTAAATGTTTGGTAGAATTCCCCTGGAAAGCTGTCAGGCCCTGGACTCTTGTTTTTTGGGAGATTTTTGATTGCTAGTTCAATTTATTTACTGGTTCTGGGGGACTGTTCAAATTTTCTATTTCTTGCTGTTTCAGTTTTGGTAGTGTATATGTTTCTAGGAATTTTTCCATTTCTTCCAGATTGCCCATTTTATTGTCATTTAATTGTTCATAGTATTCTCTTATTATTGTTTTTATTTCTGCTGTGCTGGTTGTGATCTCAAGGAGACCACATTTTTTACATGGACTAAAACCTTCTTTGGTACTAATATTCTTGTAGATTATGGCAATTGATTATAAGGAGGGAAGTTTTAGGTGTGGGGATTGAGTCATGGCAGAAATCCATGACAAGATTTGATAAGCCATATTTATCACTTTGGCCTGCCAGGCATCAGATTTATTTTTTTACATATTTTATCTCAGGCTTTGTAATAGTATGTTATCACACTAAGGTACTGTTATTTCTGTTTAACAGATGAGGAAACTGAGACTCAAACAGGCAAGTGGCTTGCCCAGTGTCATAGTTCAAACAAGTCCATCTGGTTTCAATGTGTGTGTGCTTATCACCATGCCAAGAAAATTGTAACAATAACTAGGAAAAAAGAAAAAAGATTTTATTAAACATTTATTCTGGACCAGACACTGTGCTACTCGCATTACAATAACCCTATAAAATGGTTATCACTAGTTTACCATTTTACTTATGGAAAGCCTAGCACAGAGAGTTGGAAGTAAATTGTTCATGATCGCATGTCTAGAAGGTTCTAGAACTAGGACTCAAACACAGGCCTCATGGACTCTAATGCCTATGCTCATAACCCACTACACTATATTGCCAAGTGGAAAATGATTTTATTGCCAGATGGAACAGACTGAAGTTTTGCTGATTTAGGGGAAAGGGAACCAGTAAAAGATCGGTTTCCACAAGGCAAGTGCAAAGAGATAAACATTTAGCAAATTAATGCAGTAATTTGAAGGGTAGTTTGAGCAGATGCCATGTGGAAGTTACCACAGAAAACATCAGTTCTTTAAGCCAAATGGTATTTTGAGAGTATGAAAAGAATGTAATTATAAGATTTTTTACCATAAAAA
The DNA here is from genome assembly GCF_018350155.1 of Leopardus geoffroyi. Taxonomy (NCBI): domain Eukaryota; kingdom Metazoa; phylum Chordata; class Mammalia; order Carnivora; family Felidae; genus Leopardus; species Leopardus geoffroyi. Next base: position 70,575,763 of record NC_059328.1, read on the forward strand.
CAAATCCATATACATAAACACTTAGCTAGAAGGAGAACAGGGCATATTGCTGAGAATATTACATTAAACAAGTCCTTTACTAATTAATAAGATACTGGTCATCATGAAATTACAAGTGCTCAAATGTGGTGATATTGGCATTTGATGTACAATTACTGATGTTAATGTTTGTACAGAAATATGAATCTTCCCACTCACTTCTCCCAGCGGAGGGTCCTGTGAGGCCATGACAGAAGCTGAGAATGTCTCATCCGTGACAGTTCAGGGCCCGCCAACTCAGAGAATGGAGCCAGGAGCTGTGCAAGAAAAAGAAGTCTGAAGGGAGCTGAAATCAGTCCCCCAAAACAAGGATGCCATGGCAGAGACCAGCAACTGCCTACAACAGATGCTGTGCCTTTCACGTGAGCCATCTTGTTTTTATCTGCACATTGGGATGTATGAGATCTAAAGGGCCAGGTGGTAAAGGGAAAGAACTTAAGAGTTTACAAAGAACTCTGACATATATGAATTATCTCACTACACCATGAATAATTCAAAGGCCATAAGTAAAACTAATCCATCTTTGTTACCCCAGCTCCCAGCGTGGGCCTAACAAGTTGCTCAGCAAAAGTCTGTTGACTAAGGAACGACTGGTCTCATTGATCAGCAGATCTGTGATGATTCTTTTACTTGAGGGTGCAGCTTGGACATGCCAAGGGGTAAAAACCAACTATTTACATAATAAAACATCCCTAACTGTCTCTATATATAGATCAGTTCCTTCCTGCTACATTAGGAGACTGTTATAAGAAGCAAAATTCACTAGTCTGACATGAAGATTGGCCTAAGTGAGTAGGGTTTCAGCGTCTAGCGTCAGGTAGTTAGCAGGTATTAAGTGTAGGTTTGCACATGACAATGTGGAAAGAATACGACACATTTGCGCAGACCATTATGGAGGCGAGAAGCACACACAAAGAGAGGAAAACTCTCTAATGAAGAGCCATCTTTGCGTTAAACATTGAGAAACACCCAAGTCTCTTCCCACACAGCCCAGCCTGTTTACTATGCGGAACAGAAAAAAACAACTGCTTTTCTCATTCTATTGTATTTATTTCACCAGCAGTCAACATCTCTGCCATTGCCCTCCTGAAAGCCATGCTCACATGGAAGTCTCTGCCATTTTTGTACTGTGTAAACAAAATGTTTTAAGATACAAGTGGAAATAAGTGACAAACAACGATGGGGCCAAAACAAAATAGCCGAGAAATACTTGACACAGCGGAATCCAACAAACTGATTTGGCAGCTTGTATTTTGCTAGTCATTTGCAAGTCGATCTTAGGAAAGTTAGAAGCCAAAAATACCGTAAACTACCACGTGCATGATGCGTAATTGGTACTCGGTGACTATTTGTTGAATGACTTAATTTCTCCTAGCTTTAGCAGGACGGTGCCAGATGTGATGATTCAACATCATTGTTAAAACATCATCAGCTCTGCTCACCTGGCTTCTGTCACCCCACGCTTTGCTGATTCTCATTTTTCTTCTCACCTGGTCTCCTTCATTGGCATTCTCTTTCTCTGTCTGCTCAAAGAGGCTGTATCCCCCAGAGGACTGAGCTTGCCTTCGTGTTCTCCCTACTGCACACACTCCATGTGTGTGCTTAATGTGGCCTGAACCATGGCCTACATGGTAATGATTCCCAGGTCTCCCTCTCCAGCCTGGACTCTCCCGTGAGCTTCCTGTGTGTGCCGTTCCCTCTGTCCTCCTCCACTGTCCTTCCCCACGTTCTCATCAGCTCTCTTGTGGACTATTAAAGTGTCACTTGTCCCCTCCAGTCTTGCCATCTCAAATCCATCCCACCCAAGCTGCTAAACGCAAACTAAACCATACCAGTCACTCACGTCATTACTTTGAATACCCCACTCCCTCCTACTACCACCGATGATGGCTTGCTTCACCTCTCTAACACGGCAAGGATGTTTCTCTGCTTCCTTTTCTACCCTCATCTCCACTGTTCATCTCACTCTCTAATCACTAGCAATTCAAGCTGCTTGTGGCTCCATGCTGTTTCATGCCTCCCAGCCTTTGTCTTCATCATTTCCCTAAACCCTACACCTTTTCAAAGATTTGGTTCCAGCAGCCCTTCCTCCAGTAAGGCCTTCCTGACCTCCCCCTCCAGCCCCCTGGAGACCGGGGCAGGCACCCCTGATCCCTAGTTACCCTGTATCATACACCGTGCTGTCACTGAGTTTGCCACACTGCATTAAAATAATCTGTGACCTATTCTTGCTCCAACAGAATCCACACTGAGAGAGGAATAAGACCGGATTTTATTCAGCGTTGGGTATTCAGCCCATAATGTTGGTATCTGGTACAGAGGATAAAAACCTCAATAAGTATTTGTTGAATAAAATTGAACTGATGGTTGCAGATGTGTGTATTAATTAGCATCTCAACAATCTCTGAGTGCATAACTACTTAGCGCACAATCAATTATTCCACTTTCTAAACTCTCCTGAGGAAGGAGCTTGCCCCACTCAATGCCATTCAGAGGCACAAATGCTTAACTGATATTGCCAAACTGGGCCTCAAGTAATGAGGAAAGTTCCATTTTCCTCAGCTGTGAAGGCTCTGAGATACACAAAATGATGCTAGCATCCTAGTCACTTGGCCTGCCACTTCTATGATCACAGCTTCTATTGTTATGAGGTGACGCCTAATTAAGCATACTTTGAGTAATAGTGTCACAGGCCAGGAGAACAATTCTGCCACAGGTAGGTTTCCCGTTACCCTTGCTGGAATCCCCATTTCTCTGTCTTTACACTGTGTGCAGAAATAAATTGCCGATTTCGTTGATGCAAGCACATCCTCAAACAACTTGAAACTACTCCAAATACCAACAGCCACGTGAGAGGGGAAAAAGATGAAATGTAGTTTGTGGGGAGTAAATTCTTGATTATGTTGGAATTAAAGGGTATATGCTTTGCTGCACTCTCAAGAGTTACAGATAAGAAGCACAGCAGTGTTTTACTCCTATGTCAAACACAGAGCTGGCAATTTACTGTGCAAAATAAACAGATGGAGAAAAATAGAAAGGTAGTATCTCTGCCTTTTAACTATGTTCCTCAAGGGTCATCACGAAGAGAGAAGTAATAATTATAGCAACAGAGCGGGTGTTCTCTTGCCTCTTAGAAAGCTTTATAGGCCAGTTGTTTACTGCTAACTTTTGGTGAAAGACTAGTTTAAGTATATCAAAGCTTTATAGCCTGAGTGGGAGCCATTACATATGGAAGCTGACCTGACTGTTACTTACAAGGGGGCCACAGACTGATATTCAAAAAATAATAATGTTCCTATTGCAAAGAGAGACGAACATTGTCCTAGGAGATCGTTTTGAGTAATCAAGGCACTAGTTTTCTGCCACCTTGATGTACAGGGACAATATATGCTTTGACCCACTGGAAGAAAGAGAAAAAGGAAAGAACTTCTACCCTGAGAATTGGTGAGTGGGCATATGTTTATAGAGTTTGAAACAAGTCACAGCTAGCATACAGGGCTCACTTTAAGTAGATATGAAATAAAACTCAAAACAGCTGGATCTATACTTAAAAAGTGGCTAGCATTTAGCTATTTGCTAAGCTGTTATGGATATACTAATGGTGGCAAATACTGTGAGGTCCAAGTTTTCTTTTCCTTTTTTTTTTTTTTCAAAGCTTATTTACTTATTTTTGAGAGAGAGAGAGAGAGAGAGAGCGAGCGCAGGGGAAGGACAGAGAGACAGGAAGAGAGAGAATCCCAAGCAGGCTCCACACTGTCCATGCAGAGCCCAACACATGGTTCGAACTCACAAACTGTGAGATCATAACCTGAGCCAAAATCAAGAGTTGGGCACTCAACCAACTGAGCCACCTAGGCTCCCCACGGTCCAAGTTTTCTTAATCCCTTTTGGTCCTTCATTTCTTTTCCCACAGTCAAGAACTTCATCTAAGGCATTATCATTTCAGACCTGTTTAACAAGACTCCCACCTAAAGACTTTTCCAGTTTCTTCATTACAACCTTACCTTGGTTTTCTTTCTAAATACTATTTGGTTGGTGCAAACATCCCTCTGCTTCCATTCTTTTAGGGAACTGTTGGTTCCCGATTCAACCATGTGTTTCAGGCTGAGGGAAAGGTACTGCTAATCATAAATATCCTCTCCTAAACACAGGGGTAAGCACTTCACCTGGGAAGGGCTAATTATGGCACTCCATTCCCTTTGCCACAGCCAAGCTACATGCTCAAAATTTTTACTGGTTAATTATCAGCAAAAGTTGAGACTTCTGCACAGGTACATCTACTATGAAGCTCAAGAGGTTGAATCCTTAGGGCCCATTACTAGACAGTTCCTGAGAGTCTTGGACATGCTGGGAGTTATAGAGTGTCCTGGTGGAGAGGGAGTAAAGGTTGCATTCATGAGCATTTCTATGTATGCATTGCTGGTAACTCACCTAAAAAAAATCTTAGAGAATGGAGATCTGAATCTTCAAGGATCCAATAATTTGGTGAGTTTATTTTTCTCATTCTGAATAATTTCTAATTTATATATGTAAGTTTACATCCACAATTTTCTATTCTTTTTTTTTAAAGAAAGCCCCTCAAATTATATAAACAGTGGGCTACTATTCCAAAGCAGAGATCTATGTGGATCACTCTTGAAATCTCTTCTAAGATATGTCCCCTTCCCAGTCACCATGCTCACAACCCTCCTGAGGATGGATCCTGGGTTCCTTCCTCCCCAGCAACTCATCTCTCCTCCAGGGTCCTGAACTTTCCAGCCTGGAAGTCTACACTCACCCTTTCCACCTGGGAATGCCCTACTAGATCAGTCAAAGACCCATCCTTCAAGCCCTGCTAAAACCCTACCTCTTCCATGAGGTCATCCCAAATTTTACTTTTACAACCAGAGTTTACTTTTAGTGTCCTTCCATGCTCCTTGTAAGAAATGAATAAATATTTGCTCAACAAAATTGGGTTAGATTAGGATACTCTTCGCAATATGCCTTGTGTTAATTACCTGCATATCAAGTGTTTCTTCTTTATGAATTTCCACAGGTCAGGACTCTATTTGCTTCAAGTTTACATCTCTACAGCCCCTACCACTGCTTTGCACCTAATGACAGCCCAACTAATAACTGAACTGAACTGAACAGATGAACTCATTAAATGGTTGCTGATTGACTACAGGGTGAGGATTGCTACTTTGGCATGTATTTCCTGAGTTCAGAGACCACAGAGGCAACTATTTCCAGTTTTCAGATTTTCCTCCTTTAGCACAAGGAAGCACACAGTGGGAAAACAGCCATGGCAGTCTCGTACTATCTGGAGAGAAAATACAAGTCCTGTGTAAAGGATTTCCCTTCCCTTCATGGTCCCAGCCAAAAATTATAACTCATTATGCTCCTCCATGTCCCTGTCTAGGATGGATTATTGGTTTGTAGTATCCCCTTGGCAATCAATATCTTACCTACTTACAACCTTCACTAAACAAATCTTGCTGGAAGGTATTTGCAGAAAGGCATAGCCAGGGAACCTGAGGAGTACACAGGCAAAGCAAAACCACTTTTCCAAAACCTCTGTTTAGGGAATAAAAACCTTTTATATAAATAAATAGCAAAGAACAACCATGTTTCATAGTGGTTAATCTACTTCAACTCTTAGTATGTGAGGTGAAAACAATACAGATTGTAAATTGCACATGGATCTGGATTGCTCGGCTCAGATTTAAGACAGAGCACTTGGGGTTATCTGGGGGTGATTGGTTAACCATCTTCTTAGTTTTTGCTCAAAGAAAAACTGTTCTTCACACCATTTTTAGGTCTAGATCCTTATGTCAGGGCCTTTCCCGGATTGTATGGACTTGTTCCAAGGATGCTGTTTGCACCAGAATGTTTCCTTTCTAAGGTTGGAATTTGAAGCTTGTTCCTTTTGCAAGCTCAGGCTGCCAAGGTGAGGAAGGCATCCTTCTTTCCTACGAGGCTCACTTAGGATGCAGAGAGAGTAGCTCAGACAGTCAGGGGAGTAGCTAGAATCCACAGGCAGAAAGAAAAAAAGGATTCCATTTTGGGCTCGACCTCTGCCTGGTCCAAGAAGATTGAGTTTGCTATCAGTGTCTGAACAAGCTCCCAGGGGTTAGTGAGCTCTCCCATTTGAGACTCCCCTTTGTCACAGGGTAAAGAATTTATTAATGAAAAATTTCAATTTCAGACCTTAAAATTGTCTTGCTTGGCCTCAAGTTCTGTCCATACCATGTATTTATAATACACCTCCTATCACTGTTTGAACATCTTTTTTCACCCTATAATCCTTGCCGTGTTTGTTTATAAAGGGATTTTGTTTTAAAACAGAGGAATTATTGCTTGATTTGAGCGGTTTTATCCAGTGTCCCAAAGGATTCTCGACAGGCTTGCGGTAGTTGTTAATGGACTTAGTGGGGGAAGGATAGCTGCACGTGGGCAGTGCCCACGTGCTGGTCAGTGAGTGGAGCTGCGAGTGCAGTGCGACTGCAGTCCCTCGTGGACAGGGCATATGTGGATCACTACATTCATTTGCTAGGAGTGCCACATAAAAAAGCCACAGACTGGGTGACTTAAAACAAAGAAACTTATCGTCTCACAGTTCTGGAGGCTGGACAACTGAGACCAATGTGTCGGCAGAGTGCCCTCTGACAGTGGTAAGGATGCAGAGATCTGTCCCAGGCCTCTCCTCTCTGTCTTCATCTTCACATGGCATTCTTCCTGTGTGAGTGCCTCTGTGTCCAAATCTCTCCCTTTAATAGTGATGCCAGTTATATTGGATTAAAGCCCACACTAATGGCCTCATCTTAACTAATTACATCTGTAATGGAGCTATTTCCAAGTAAGGCCGCATTCTGAGGTACTCTGGGTTAGGACTTCCCAACATATGGGAAGGAGGGAGGGAGACACAATTCAACCCATAACAATCACAAAGGAGACACCAGGAGGCCCTTGGAAAAATCCCATCCCATGGGTCAAGACTTTATGTCATTTATCAGTGACAATCCTGAGCCAATCAGAAGAGACTAGGATATGCTCTGGTAACAAATTAACTCATGGGTTAACATACTGACGGTTCATTCCTCACTCATGTCAAAGTCTGATGTGGGTCCGGTAGCTATTTTAGGGATACACAGAGAAAATTGTCCTTTAACAGTGACTCAGGGATCCTCCAGACTGCTTTTACCTTGCATCTCCAACATCTCAAACGTCTTCCTTTCCAGCTCTGCAAATGGCCAAGAAAGAGCATGGAGAACTCACCCTCACTCTCAACTGCTTTAGATTCACTTCTAATATGTAGAAGTGCTATGTATCACTTCTAATCCAAGTGAATAGATTAGATTTAGTCACATGACTGCAACTCAACTGCAAATCCAGCTGGAAAATATAGAGAAGCATATGGGTGTTTGGGGAGCACAAATTACCCTTGCTCTATCTTCCTTCACTTAGAACATGAGAACTTTGGGGCGCCTGGGTGGCGCAGTCGGTTAAGCGTCCGACTTCAGCCAGGTCACGATCTCGCGGTCCGGGAGTTCGAGCCCCACGTCAGGCTCTGGGCTGATGGCTCAGAGCCTGGAGCCTGTTTCCGATTCTGTGTCTCCCTCTCTCTCTGCCCCTCCCCCGTTCATGCTCTGTCTCTCTCTGTCCCAAAAATAAATAAACGTTGAAAAAAAAAATTTTTTTTTAAAAAAATAAAAAAAAAAAAAAGAACATGAGAACTTTGATAAGCAATTCTAGGGGGTAGAATAGAAAAGCACCAGTTTAAAATCTGGGCTTTGAAGTGAGACTGGGTTTGAGTGACAGCTACTTAGTAGGGATCCACCACCAAGTGTATTGCCCAATTTACTTCAACACTTCGTCCCTCAATCTCCTCCCTATAAAATGGGGATAAAATACTTCATATCTAGTAACATTGTTCTGAGGACTAAATGTGCTATGAATTTTTAATATCAGTGTTTCTAGCACATGATACCACAAGAATTGAACCGTTTCACTTGCAAAAGATAATTTACAGATCTATAAACAAAAAAGGGGGTGTAGAGAGTCACATATGAAGCATTTTGAAAATTTTATCGATCTCAATCCTGAGTAATTATGTGCCTTGGTGCTTAGTAAAAATTCTATTAAAGAACAGAAGGAATTGGCTCCTTGGTGGCCCAAATGAGAAAGAAAAGTCATAATTGATGTCATTACTATCAATCATTTCACTTACAGGTGTGAGTTAGGTCACTTTGCTCCTATAAAGCTGGGAGCAATTATTCTATAGGACACTATTCACCCCTTACACAGATGAGAGAGCCTCCAAATTTGTGGCAAAATTCCACCAGAAAACTTATGAGAAAGAATGCAAGTCCTAATCTGAATTTTTATTTTTTTTTAATGTTTATTTATTTTTGAGAGAGAGAGATAGGGAGAGCACGCGCCCGCGCGCACGCGAGTGGGGGAGGGACAGAGAGAAGGAGACAGAATCCAAAGCAGGCTCCAGTTGCTGAGCTGCCAGCACAGAGCCCGATGCGGGGTTCAAACTCACACAAGCCACGAGATCATGACCTGAGCCGAAGTCAGACACGTAACCGACTGAGCCACCCAGGCACCCCCTAATCTGATTTTTAATACCATCCTTAGTAGAGAAAAAAAGTGGGACTTCATCGAAAAAGCTTTTTTTATTTTTGTAAATTTTTAAATTGAGGTAAAATTCACATAACATAGAACTGATCATTTTAAGGGGCGCCTGAGTGGTTCAGTCCATTGAGAATCCGTCTCTTGATTTTGGCTCAGCTCATGATCCCAGGGTCATGAAATCGAATCCTGCCTCAGGCTCCATACTGAACGTGGGGCTTAGTTGGGATTCTCTCTCTCTTTTTCTCTCTCTCTTTCCCTTTGCCCCTTCTCCATTCGTGCTTTCTCTCTTTCAACAAAAGTTTAAGAATTAATCATTTTAATATGTACAATTCAGTGGTGTTTGATATATTAAAAATGTTGTGCAACCTACTTCCAAAACGTTTTCACAGTCCTAAAGGAAATTTCATAACTATTAAGCAGTCACTCCCCATCCCCTACTACTCCTGAGCCCTTGAAAATCAACCCCCTATCTTCTGTTCCTCTGGATTAATACATTCTGGATATTTCATATTTAAAAAATCATGTCATATGTGACCTCGGTGCCTGGCTTCTTTTGCTTGATATAATGTTTTCAAGGTTCATCTATGGATCCTTTAAAGAGTAAATAATACTCCATTGTATGGATTTACCACATTTTGTATATCCATTCATTAGTAAATTGACTTTTTTGTTATTTAAATTTTAGTTAGTCAACATACTGTGCAATATCAGTTTCAGAAGTAGAAACCAATTATTCATCACTTACATACAACACCCAGAGCTCATCACAAGTGCCCTCCTTAATACCCATCACCCATCTAGCCCATCTCCCACCCACCTCCCTCCATCAATCCCCAGTTTGTCCTCCATCGTTGAGTCTATAGTAAATGGACTTTTGAATTGTTTCCATCTTATGGCTATTGTGAATGATGCTGTCATGAACATTTATGTATAAGGTTTTTTTTATATCTTTTTTCAATTCACTAAGGTATATATCTAGGAGTGGAATTTCTAGGTCTTACGGTAATTCTATATTTAACTTTTTGAGGACTGCCAAACTGTTTTCCACAATGACTGCCCCATTTTATAATCCCAATAGGAATATGCCACTGTTCAATTTCTCCATATCTTCATCAACACATTATTTTCTGTATTTTTTTTTAATTGTAGCCATCCTAGTGGGTATGAAGAAGTAACACATTATGGTTTTGATTTACATTTCTCTAGTGTTAATGATGTTGGGTGTCTTTTCATGTGCTTGTTGGACATTTGTATATCGTCTTTGGAGAAACATCTATTCAAGTCCTATGCCCATTTTTAATTGGGTTTATGTCTTTTTGTTGTGGGGTTGTAAGAGGTCTTTATGTATTCTGGATACTAAGCCCTTATTATATATGATTTGCAAATATTTTCTTCCATTCTGCAGGTTGTATTTTCACTTTTTGATAGTGTCCTTTGATGAACAGAAATTTTAATTTTGCTAAAATCCAATTTATCTACTTTTTCTTTTTGCATGTGCTTTTGGTCTGTCTGAAAAAGCCTCTTGAAAGATTTTTTTTTTTAAAGTTTGACTTACAAACTAATTGGAAAGAAAAACTAATTTATTAATCAAACCTAGAAAGAGTAAAGCAGTCTTCTGTGATCCTCATCACTTATCTTTGATCAAAAATGTACTAAAATTAGTTTTCAATTTGTAATATATGTCCCCAAAATATGTATGTGTCATTAGTATGTCTTTGTAGTTAAATGTAGAATCAGACAGGTATGAGAGATATGCAGAATACAGTTAGATGTGATTAAAATATCTGTAAGTGCTATGGCCCAAAAAGGCAAGGAGACAGTGAAATGATCCAGAATTTAATCAGGAAATTTAGAAAATAAAGAGCAGTTCGTTATATCCTGGTTGGGGGCGGGGACTGGCACTGAACCAAATTATCTGAGGCAATTTGATAAAAACAGATCCTGAACCCAAAAGATAGGAGCTACTAGACAAACCTCATGTAAAGGGTGTAACTTGAAGTCTTTGTTTTCCTAGCAACTACTAAAAAGGGCTCCAGGTGTCCATATTTAAGATAAAAAGAATAACCCTGAACATACAAAGCCTCAGATTCCATATCTGAGCTGAATAAACTCTTCCCTTCATGAGTGTCTTTCCAAATCCAGGATGGGTTAGTATTAATTATACAGATGATGAAGTATTAATACTTTTGTGTCAAGTTCAGGAATAGGTTTTTAATCATTGGGACAATCTGTCTATATTCAGTATTTAAAGTGTTTGTAATGATTTAGAACTGGCATAATAGAGATTCTGACAGATTAGCCTTGTGATTCCAATTTAAAATATGTAATTGACTTGTGGTTTAAGTTGAAGATGTAAGATTTTTGACGAAGTTTGTAAACAGAATAAGAGTATTTAAGAGAACTAGATTTATAATGTTTATAAGTTTAGTAATTTATTAGACTGAAATGACTTATTTAAATTCTCAAGACAGTTCTGCTCATTAAAGACATAAACTTGTTTGGTCAAGCACCTAAAGTGCTTAAAAAGAAAATGGAATATATTACATTTATAGCTGTAGTTTAAAATGCCCACATTTGCAAATGATACTGATTATTTACAACAGAAATTAGTTTATTAGCTTGACCAAACATATATATCAATTGCTTAAAGTTATGGTTCTTAATTATTTTAAAAAAAATGTACCCTTTTAGCAATAACATTGTTTATAAATTGAACTTGAAAATTTAGGAGAAACTATAGGGTCTTAATTTTAAGAATTCAATACTAACTTAAACTGTAAGTAACCCTGATTATACAATATACTGGATTTTGAAATTCTCCAATTGTGTAAATAATGAGGGTGGTTTCCAGTATATAGAATCTCTAATAATAGACTAATGGATATTATAAAACAGCTTCTCACTGGTCTATTTTTGTTTGGATTGCAGTATTTAGAGGGAACCAGAACCTTCTGGCTAGCAAACTGTAGATATGATAAGCTGAAGATAGTTGTAGCCCTAAGTTACATTTGGTATGAATCATAGGACTTGAGTGCTTTTTGGTCACAGAAAAATCAAACAAAAAATGAAAGAGAAATGGTCACAATCTTTAGATAGGCTTTATATTTGAAGCACCCCCATCCACAACTCATCCTCTAACAGACTGGACTTAATGTGAGGTGTTCTTAGTCATCATGTCCATTCAAATTGTTTAATCACAGACTAGTCCTTCTGGGATAAGAGGAATGAAATTAATGAGCAAAGGTCAATATGAGACAGACTGGGTGTAGGCACTTCCACATAAATTAGGGAAAGGCTTAACTTTTTTTAAGGTCTTCTTCCAAGGCATTAAAAAAAGAAAAAAAAAAAACACCTTTAGAATAAGGTGTTGTTCTCCAAATTCTGCTAATGGAGAAATATAATTGCTGCAACTAATACGTGTCTCTGAAACACTGATGACCAGACTAAATCTCCCAGGAAAAGACAAGGTCTTGACATTCAGGATGGCTGAGCTCAACATCCTTTTAAACTGCTTACATACGACTTTGTAGCTTTAAAATGGAAAACCTTTAAAGACCTGAAGGAGTGAATAACTGATATATCTCTCTAGTGGAAAATGAAGTGACATCAGATGGCTTAAAAGTATGACTTTGGAGTTAGATACCTTGGGTTCAAATCTTAGCTCAGCCACTTATTAAATGAATGACCTTGGACAAATCACTAATCCTGTGGAAGTTCAGTTATTTAATACAGCCATAAGTAGAGAAGGTAATAACTATCTCTTAGGGTCATAAAATATTGTAAAGAGCTTAGCACCATGATCAACACATAAGAACCACTCAATAATTTATACTGCTGCTTTCACTTGCGTTGTTAAATGTAGGAAATTTCTGTAAAAGGACACGAATCCCCCATTTACATGGTTGCAATTTTTTTCTGTCTTCAGCCTCTGGCCAAAAAATATACATTAATGTTTTACATTAAGTTCGTGCTTTTCATACTGCTTAAAGCAGGTTGTCTCTTTAAGAATCAAGAGTGATACACTGTCATCTGTTAAACATTTGAAGAAAGGACATAAAATGCTGAAGGCTTTTATTAAAATGTCTCTAGATATGAAATAACATTATTCTCTTTGAATGGTCATAAATTGAGAAATATGAGGAAAGCCAGTTTGCACAGCTGTGAACATCTACGTTATTGTAAACCAAAAGTTGACTTTTAAAAACTTTATCCGCACACGAAACTACAAAATTATTAAGATTTGTGATAGTTTAGGAATGTTAGACATGATTTTGTTGTTCTCTCTCTTTTTTAATGTTTATTCATTTTTGAGAGAGAGAGAGAGAGAGAGAGAGAGAGAGCAGGGGAGGGGCAGAGAGAGAGGGAACCAGTACCTGAAGCAGGCTCCAGGGTCTGAGCTGTCAGCACAGAGCCTGTCACAGGGCTCAAACCCACGAACCATGAGATCATGACCTGAGCTGAAGTTGGACACTTAACTGACTGAGCCACCCAGGCACCCCTTTATTGTTCTCTTAATTGCTATTTCAATACTTCACTGTTATTTAAATTAATCCTCACACATCAGGATTAGCCAGTTAAAAGCATTAATAAAATGACCAGGGTCACACCCTGTATGTTATTAGGTAAATTTGGGACCCTGTAGGAAACAGTGTCATTTAAGGTCTCTGAGGACCTTCTGGAAAATAAGCCTTCTGAAAAGTACCACATGGTTCACATCCAATTACCTAAGTTTCCAAAAAGACAGTCTTCTTGTAAGAAAACTGCTCAGCTCAATAAATATTTATTACAATGAGACTTGAAACTTTGTTTAGTGGCAAATGACATTTTTCGAAACAGTGTGTTCCCTATGGTTTCAATAAGTAGGAATTTTTACTAAACTTACAAGAAACTGGGGTTTCATTTTTTAATTAATTAAGGAATATCTCAAATAAAGAAACCAGGATTTCATTTTTTAATCATTTTTTATCATGAATAAAGGAATTTTATACAGATATGGACCAGCTGTCCTTTATCTTCCCCAAAAAGGGGAAAATTAAATTAGGAAAGGAAGTCCTCGAATGCACAGGACATTTCAATGATGAGAAAAACTGAAGAAGGTTTTGGAACCTCCACGCTTGGAGGTCTTCCAAAGGACAATCCACAGCCTACCCTGGGTGACTAGGTCCTCCTGGGCCAGATGCCATTGCAAAGCCCCAATTAATCTAAATATTACATTTTTGACAGATATACTCTTGGGGTTTCTATGACAGGAAACTGAAATTTATAGTTAAGGAGTGCATCTATGATTGTTAAGCGCTGAAATTTCTGCCCAAATTAGCCTGACCCGGGATGTGGACTTTGATCTCAAAATGGATGAATCCTGAAGATACTGTCATTGTCTTTAAAAGCCCCAAGAATTGCAGACAGCTTTTTAAGTAGCATAATTAGTGTAGAAGCAAAACCATCCATGGACCTGAGAGACGTCTTCATCTCACCCAGCAACTGGGATGGTCTTTCCTAAGACTGCCATATACCAAATTAAAAAAAAAAAAAAAATCTTAAAATGAACTAAGGCACACTTAAGGGCTCAAAAACTGGAGCACTTAAGAGGATTTATTTAAATCTCCCAAATAACAGCTTGAAAACAAATCCTGTTAAATGCTCCATTTCCCTATATCTGTCAAAATTTTTGCTTGGCCCTTTCCCTTTTATTAAATTCTGTAACTATTCATTATATTACAACATAACGTATATGGTTGTTAGCAATCACCTGTAGCTATTGGCGTTTCTGAAAGCAAAGCCTTTAGATTTGCCAGCATGGTAATGCTGGATTATAAAGATAATGATTTGCTAGAGAAGATAAATGAAGAGAATTTTTTTCGAATGCTATGAACACATCCACTCTTCTTCAGAACTTTTCCCCCATTAGCATCACTGCAAGAATTGTTTGCTCTCTGAGGAGTTGCCAAAATCAGGTTTTAAACTGAATATATACTATCGCAAAATCCAATGGGCTTTGTTTGTCCCAGAGGCTGGTAAGGAAGGTCAGCCAGGTCCTTTTGCAAGAAGACTCAAAGAGTCTGGAAAGCCTTAGAAATACTGAGACTGACACATGACGGCCAGGGCTAAGATCCCTGCACTCTCTAGGAATGAGGTGTCCCACAGGCCACAAGCAGTGCACCTGGATAGACACTGTGAAGGGATAAAGATGATGCTGATGGTCTGATGGGGGAAAGAAGCCATCCTAAAAAGAGAAAGCAGAAGTCCAACACTTAGCCAAAGGACATGATTGAGGCAGGGCGGTGGGTGGTCACAGGAAATAAATGACTTTGAACATCTCTCAGTTTGCTGACACTCATTATCTTCAAAGAAAAATGTTTATAATAAATATTGAATCACATGGAAGAGTCAAGCCATCAGAGATGAGAAAGAAACAAAACAAGAGACAGAAGAGGGTGTTCTCCTGCTTCCACATGGAGACAGCTGGAGCAAGACCAAATAACAACTGGAACTAAGTCACTTAAAAATAGCAAAAGAGAATACCACAGATACCTGGGAGCATCACGGCCATTGCTCAACATCAGAGCAGAAATAACTAGGTGAGACAGGTAGATGTGGGTTGTATCAAAAGACTTGATAAGAGACCACAGGATATTTCTTTCATTGATAGGAAGGATTTGGGGGAACTAGGGTTCCAATGATTTCATAGGGTGGGTGCTAAGCCAGAGATTATCGTTTTCTACCATTATTGTGATCCGGTTGGGGTTGCAGATAAGAATCCCATGGAAAGCAAGTGTAAGTGATATACTGAAAAATCTGAACACTAAAGGGCTCAGTCCTGCTACATACTTTCTTGTAAGGGAGACACTTTCTGTCTTTTTTTTTTTTTTTTGAGTTTACTTACTTATTTTTGGAAGAGAGAGTGTGCATGCATGCACGCACATTCACAAACAGGGGAGGGGCAGAGGGAGAGGGAGAGAGAGAAATCCAAGCAGGCTCCACGCTGTCAGCACAGAGACAGACATGGGGCTTGATCCTGAACCATGAGATCATGACCTGAGCTGAAATCAAGAGTCAGTCCTCAACCAATTAAGCCACCCAGGTGCCCAAGGGAGATACTTCCTGACATGATTTCTTCCAACCTCCTCTCTACCTGAGCCTCCTTGCTGCTGGTGTCCCTTCATCTGGCACTTGATCAGCATCCTGGCCAGATGGTACAAGGCTAGCTAGCTCCTACAAAGGCCTAAAGGTCCAAAAGAAACCCACAGACCCCTACTAGAACAAACAGTAGTGTGACTGTAAGCAGTATCTCTATTCCCTTTCTTCCTGATAATATTTCACTGCCATTTCTCACCAGCTACTTTTCCCTTTATTCAAATCAGCAAATGCACTTTACACGCAGATGTCCACCTGTAGAAAAGAAGCCAGTATCCCCTTTTTTTTAAAGTACCCCTTACAAATTTAAGAGATTCTCTTAGATCTCCCCTCACTCAATCTGGTGTGTGGCAGAGGTAGGTGCTCCAAGAATGTACCACCCACTAAGCTGACAAATTCTCTAATTATTCTACTTGGCTCCTAATTTGTAAAGTGAAGATGATGATAGCACAGGTAGTTTGGCCATTTTGTAAGTAGGTTCTGCAAGGATTTGGGGGAGCCTGTTTCTAGAATGGAAGGCCTACTGCTCTCATTTTTGGGGAGTTAGCTGCATATCCAAGGCACAGAAACAGTTCAATGTGACATCCTGTTATGTCCAGTAGATACCTCAGTAGAGAGATGTCATATGGAACAGCAGAAACACTGCTACTCAAAGGAGCAGTCTCAAAGTCTTTCTTAAGATAATGTCACTGTCATTCTATTGGTACAAAATATGACAGCATGCTTATTTTTTAACCCCATTCTATGGGCAATGAAAGTGGAATTCAAAGGTTAAGAAGCTTGCCCATTTTCACACAACTAATAAGTCAGGGGTGAAGACAAGACTCTCAGTTCTGTTTTGAACTGAACTTTACTATTCGACTTCTTATTTGACATACTGTCACTAGTATCACATACTTTGTCCTCTTTATAGTGAATCTCTTATCTGATTAAATTGGTATCCACAGGCTGACATGCTGAATTATTTGTTACTAGAAACATAGCATCTCAAGTAGATATTATTTGGACATTAGCCTAAACATGTAGCTAGATCCTCTCTATCTAAGGGACCAATCATTTGTAAGTTGATTCTTCATGTTCTAGCTCTAATTGTTTAGAGAAAATGAAGAATTTATTCTCTAGTCATGTGAGGAGGGCCCAGATTCAGTAAGTATGATAGTTACAATAAATATGTAAATATTCTCAACTTGAGACTATCTCATACTGTACATCTTCTAATAAACAGTAGGTCAATTACAGGACAATTAGGTAATGGGGAAAGGCCATTAGTGAAACTAGATCTAGCATATCTGGCTTTCCAGGCAAATACCTCTGCAAAAGACAAAAAAATTAATCTGACCCAGCTTGACCCTAAAGAGACTGCAGTTATATTTAAATTCATTGCATCATGGCCAATACAGCATATCATTCTAAATACTGGTGAATTTAAACATTCTGTCTAGAAATATCCCTAAATAATGACACAGATTTGATAAACTTTGTATAGGGTAGCAAACGTTTCTCTTTTTTTTTTTCAGATTTTTAAAGACATAGGTTTGGTTTTTTTTTTTAAGAGAAGTTTTATGTTCACAAAAAAATTGACAGGAAGGTACAGAAATTTCCCATATACCTCCTACCCCCATATACATAGCCTCCTGCATTATCAACATCACACATCAAAGTGGTACATTTATTACAACTGACAAACCTACACATCATAATCGCCCAAACTTCATAGTTTACATTAGGGTTCACTCTTGGTGTTCTACATCCTGTGGGTTTGGACAAATGTATAATGGCATGTATCCATCATTATAGTATCACACAGAGTAGTTTCAGTGCCCTACAAATCCTCTGTGCTCCACATATTCATCTCTCTCCCCAACACTGGCAAACCACTGAGCTTTTTATTGTCTCCATGGTTTTGTCTTTTCCAGAATGTCACACAGTTGGAATAATACAGTATATAGCCTTTCAGATTGACTTCTTTTTCTCAAGTTTTTATTTAAATTCCAGTTAGTTAACATACAGTGTAATATTAGTTGCAGGGGTAGAATTTAATGATTCATCACTTACATACAACACCCAGTGCTCACTTGGTAATATGCAATTAAGTTTCCTCCATGTTTTTTCATGGCTTCATATCTCATTTCTTTTTAGCCCTGAATAGTATTCCATTATCTGCACGCACCAAAGTTTACTTATCCGTTCACCTATTGGAGGACATCTTGGTTGCTACCAAGTTGGGGCAGTTATTCATAAAGGTGCTATAAATATCTATGTACAGGTTTTTGTGTGGACATAAGTTTTCAAGTCCTCTGGGTGAATACCAAGGAAAGCAATTGTTGGATCATATGGTATGTTTGGTTTTGTAATTAACTCCAAACTGTTCTAGAATGACTGTCCCATTTTGTATTTTCATCAGCAAGGAATGAGAATTCTTGTTGCTCTACATCCTCGTCAGCATTTGGTATTGTCAGTGCTCCAGATTTGTGCTATTTTAATAAGTGTGTAATGGTATCTAGTTTGAATTTGCATTTCCCTGATGACCTAGGATGTGGAGTATCTTTTCATATACTTATTAAAAATTTGAATATCTTCTTTGGTGAGGTTTCTGTTATGGTCTTTGGCTCATTTTTTAATCCAGTTGCTTGCTTCCTAATTGTTGAATTTCAAGAGACCTTTTTATAGTTTGGATAACAGTCCTTTATCAGATGGGTCTTCTGCAAATATCTTCTTCAAGTCTGTGGAATTTCTGCTCATTTTTTGGACAAACCTTTAGTTTTGTCCTGAGTTTTTCTAACATGACTCAGGAGGCCCAAATCTGCTTACCTATGAGACAAAGACCAACTTAAGTTCTTAAGCCTGCGAGGGTGAGGGTCAGGGTCTGAGCCAAAGTGAATTCACAAAGACAAATGCCACCTTATGAGTTTGGGAATTAAGAGGCTTTACAGATAGCCTTGTCCAACTCCATCGCTACCTGCCTCCTCCCATCAATTATTGGTATCTTATTACATATCATATCTGAAAAATATTGTTTGACCTGGTGGTTTCCAAACTTGGTTTTTTGTTTTTGTTTTTGTTTTAAGTTTATCTATTTATTTTAAAGTGGGAGGGGAAGAGAGAGAGAGAGAGAGAAAGAGAGAGAGAGAGAGAGAGAGAGAGAGAGAGAATCCCAAGCAGGCTTCATGCTGCCAGTGCAGAACCCAATGTGGGGCTCAACCTCACCAACTGTGACTTTTGAAATCAAAACTTATATGCTGTTGACTGACTGAGCCACCCATGTACCCTCAAACTTGGTTTTATATCAAAATAATCAAAGAAGCTTAAAAAACAATACAACTCCTAGACTCCCAGTGCCAGAAGGAATTCTGAGGTGGGCGTAGGTATCTATATACTTACACAACCTCTCTAGGTCACTCTGATACATCCCACTCCACCTTCAGACTATTCTGAATATTAGAAAGATCTTCCTTCTATTGACTCAAAATGTCCTAAAACTGTAGATTTATACCCGTTGATATAAATTTTAACTCTTGAGAGTAATGATTCTTCCCTCTTCTCCCCAACAGCTTTCAGATACATAAAGGCAACTACTTTGTCCTTCTATGTCCTTCTGAGAGGAGAGAGTGTGTGCATGAGTGGGGGAGGGGCACAGGGAGAGAGAGAATCTTAAGCACACTTCACACTCAGCAGAGCCCAATGCTGGGCTTGATCCCTGAGATCAACCCTGGGATCATGACCTGAGCTGAAACCAAGAGTCAGATGCTCAACCGACTGAGCCACTCAGGCAACCCAATCTCCATCTCCACTTTCAAACCATCTCTAAGCCAGTCATTTCCAGCTTTGCTAATCTTTCCCCTGATGCAAAGATTTAAGTCCCTTTTTCTTCCAGGCTGCCTTTCTCTGATGCTCTTCAAGTTGATTCTATTAGTTTTAGATTTTTGATCCATTCAGATTATGTACTTTCAATTGTGCAAACAAAGATCACAGTAGCTTATAGGTGGATATATCACACAGGGTCCACTGATGAAGAACCCCAAATCATTTTTAAAAAATTTTTAATAAGTTTATCCATTTATTTTGAGAGAGAGAAAGAGAGTGAGCAGGGGAGGAGCAGAGAGAGAGGGAGACAGAGAATTTCAAACAGACTCAGAACTGTCAGCACAAAACTTAATGCGGGCTCAAACCCACGAACCGTAAAATCACGACCTGAGCCAAAACCTAGTCAGATGCTCAACAGACTGAGCCACCAAGGTGCCCCCAAATCATTTTTTTAAACAGAAGTTGTTGCCAAGATAGTTCCCTACCTCTTTCCCTAACTCTGTATCACTGCAGTTTGTTTAATTTTTATTTAGACTCACAGGGATAAGCTTACAGTTAACTGATAAAAACTTGTCTTTTTAGATTCTGCTTATCCCTTCAGCTTGTCAACATCTTCATCCACACTAGTAATTTTGTCCTCCAAGTCAAAGGGGCTGCAGAATTCTTACACAGGAGAGTCCTTGAGGACAGGAATCTACTTGGAGGTGAGTGCTTAAAGACGTACTTGCTGAATATATTTCACAAAACCAAGAAAACTTCTGATGGAGGCCAATAAAATGTGGAGGACAGGTCTTCCAGTTCATCTCTTGGTGTCTCCATCCATCAAATATTTGATATTCACCTTATCAGAAAATTTGAAAAATCATGCCTTTCCTATTATTAAGCAAACTATTAACAGAATGTTATATAGAACCGGTTCGAAGACAGAATTTTACAAAACTGTTAACAGATTAATATTGATTCACTCATCAGAAATACTTGTATGTAATTGCTCAACTCATTATGAAACTAATTTTATGTCCATACAGTCTTTTTGTCTCCTCAATTTAAATTTATCAGGATACAACTGGAAAAAGTCAAAATAAAATCATACACTTCCACATCTTCCATCAAAACTGTTTTTAAAAAGAAAGAATTGGATTAACATGTTTTGTTTTTAGTAAATCTATCCATCCACGCAATGGCTATTCTAGAATTTTGCCTGGAATTGACATTAATTTCTAGAGTTTATCTTTAAATTTAATATATTGAAAGCTCATGAGAACGGGGCCCATAACTGCCTTGTATCCTGAGAGCCATGCACAGTGCCTAGCATCCAGTAGGCACTCAATAAAAGTTGGTTGGTTGGTTGGTTGGTTGGTGGGTGGGTTGGTTGGCTAAATGAATGAGTCTATGTTTTGGTGAATTTACTCTTTTTCCAGTTTTGAAAAATCAAAATGGCATTTATCTGTTTCTAATTTTCTGATTCCTACATAAATGTCCAAGAAGTTCTCCATTCCAGATGAGCCAGAAATAACCTCCAGTTATAGACAGGATCAGCCTTGAATGAACCCTGAGGTGATAATAGCAAAGTCCTATCCCTCCCAACCAATTAATTGTGTGTGTACAAAATTGTGTCTGTGTGATCCTATAATAAATTTTGTGCCCTGATAGAGGTCTGACCTCCAGCCCTTTATTTAACACTGACCTCATGTATTGGACTATGTGCTAGTATATACCTGACTACTCTTGAATCCAATTTTTACCTGGAACTGAGTTCTATCACTAATTCATAGGCTTAGGGTACTAGACTTTTCTCTTTATTGCCAGCCAGAGACTGGGTTCTGCTTCTGATATTCCTTTTACTGACTTTATACAGCAATATGACTTACCAATTACATATTGTTACCACACCCTATCACCTTAAAAGGCCTCTTAGCATCACCAGAGTCCTGGCTAGAATTAGAATTTGCTAACTTTTCTTATATTTAAAGGCCTTTGATGACGTTCTGGCTTCACCATGGATAAGAATAGCTCTTCTGAAACAAGTGTTGGCAAGGATGCGAATTAAAAGAAACCCTTGTGTACTGTTGATGGAAATACAAACTGGCGTAGCTACTGTGGAAGACAGTATGGAGGCTCTTCAAAAAGTTAAAAATAGAACTACCCTATGATCCAATAATTGTACTACTTGGTATTTACAAAAAAAAAAAAAAAATACAAAGACACTAATCCAAAGGGAAACACGCACCCTTATGTTTATTGTGGTATTATTTACAATAGCCAAGACATGGAAGCAGCCTAAGCATCCATCCATAGATGAATGGATAAAGACATGGTATGTATACACAATGGGATATTATTCAGCCATTAAAAAAAAAGAATGAAATCTTTTTTCATTTGCAACAACATGGATGGAGCTAGAGATTATAAGGCCAAGTGAAATACGTCAGTCAAAAAAGACAAACACCATATGATTTCACTCATATATGGAATTTAAGAAACAAAACAAATGAGCAAAGTAAAGAGAGAGAGAGAGAGAGAAAAAGGGAGGGAGGGAGGAAAGGAGAAATCAAGGAATAGACTCTTCCAAAGCATAAGAGACTCTTAAAAACTGAGAACAAACTGAGGGCTGATGGGGGGTGGGTGATGGGTATTGAAGAGGGCATCTTTTGGGATGAGCAGTGGGTGTTGTATGGAAACCAATTTGACAATAAATTTCATATATTAAAAAAAAAGAAAGAAAGAAATAGACTCTTATCTATAGAGAAGCAGATGGTCACCAGAGGGGAGGTGGGTGGGAGGAACAGATGAAATAGCTGATGGGGATTAAGAATACACTTATGGTGATGAACACTGAGTAATGTATAGAATTGTTGAATCACTATATTGTACACGTGAAACTAATATAACACTGTATGTTAGCTATACTGGAATTAACATAAAAACAATAATTTAAAAAAGAGTAGCTCTTCTATAAGTTCTAATGTATTCTTAGTTTCTTTAACTCCCATTCACCAAATCTCTGGGTTCCTAACATGTTCCAATGTCATGGGAACAATGACATTTAGAGTATAACCTTCTGTGCTAGGAGAATCAACATCATATAGAATATCTTGGTGTTCTTAAAATTTCTTTGTCTCCATGGCTCTAGTTTCTCTATATAATTTCAGCTCTACCACATTTAGTTTCAAGTTTAGTTTCCTTCACAAATAACACAGAAGCAAAAACAATTAAGAGGTTCTGGAGTATTTTTTTTTTCTTTTCTTTCAATATTACACCATCAGTCCTTAACAATTAAATAAATTTTGTGTCAAAAATCAATCAATCAATCAATAAAATTTGTGTTTTAATCTGATTGACACTAATAGTACAAGTCGACTCCATTTTCTTTTAATTGCTGTGATTAAATATCTTTCTTTCAATCATTTATACATGTCCTTTTAATTCACTTATTCCAAAAAATATTCCTGGGAGCCTTATATTTGCCAGATCCTCTTCTTTTTTTTTTTTTTTTTTTTTTTTTTTTTCAACGTTTATTTATTTTTGGGACAGAGAGAGACAGAGCATGAACGGGGGAGGGGCAGAGAGAGAGGGAGACACAGAACCGGAAACAGGCTCCAGGCTCCGAGCCATCAGCCCAGAGCCTGACGCGGGGCTCGAACTCACGGACCGCGAGATCGTGACCTGGCTGAAGTCGGACGCTTAACCGACTGCGCCACCCAGGCGCCCCATGCCAGATCCTCTTCTAAGCTGAATACATTTATGAACAAAACAAGGACAAAGGTCTACTCTTTGGAGCCTCCATTCTAGTCTGAGGAGAAAAAAAAAAAATCAGCAAACAAGTATAAATATAACATCAGGTGGTGACAAGTGCTATAATGAAAAATAAGGCCGTGTAAGAGGGATAATGAATAAGGGTGATGAAGGAAGGCCTCTCCAGGTCACATTTGAGCAGAGTAGAAGTGAGGGAATGAACTGTAAGGATTTATGGGGGTAGAACTTAATAGGCAGAGAAAATAAAAGCAAAGCCTTGAGGTGGGACTGTGTTTGGCTTGTTCACTACAGTGGATAAAGTAGAGTGAGCAAAGTAGGGTGGTGAGTAAAATAAAAGTGGAATGCTGAAAAACAGAAAAGCAATACAGGAAAAACTGAAAAGTAAACAGATGGGACAAATAGAAAACAAATAGCAAGATGGAAGATGTAATCCAACCATATCAATAGTTACATTAACTACATATGGTCTAAACCAATTAAAAATCAGAATTGTCAGTCTGGTTTAAAAAGCAAGACACAACTATATGGTATCTGTAAGAAACAGCTGTGTATAAGAATCTTTAAATATAATGATTCAGTAAGATTGAAAGTAACAGGATGGCAAAAAAAATGTATCACATAATCACTAGCCATAAGAAACCTAGTATGGCTATATTAATATCAAAAAGAGACTTCAGGACAAGAAGCATTATCAGTACAGAGAAGGACATTTCATAATATTAAAAGGGTAAATTCATCAGAAAGACACCACAATCATTTTTTATTGTGATAAAATGTATATAACATAAAATGTACTATTTAACCACTTTAAGGTATACAATTCAGTGGCATTAAGTACATTCACAGTGTTATGCAACCATGACCATCATTCATCTCCAGAACTTTTTCATCTTCCCAAACTAAAACTTTACATTCATTAAACAATAACTTCCAATTTCCCCCCTGCCACTATCTCCTGGCAACCACCATTCTATTTCCTGTCCCTATGATGTTAACTACTCTAGACACCTCATATAAGTGGAATCATACAATATTTTTCCTTTTGTGTCTCACTTATTTCACTTGGGAAAATAACTTCAAATTTCAATCATTTGGTAGCATGTGTCAAAATCTCATTCCTTTTTCAAGTTGAATACCATTCAATTGTATGTATATACTACATCTTGTTTACCTATTTATCTGTCAATAGACATTTGGGTTGTTTCCACTTTTTGGCTATTATAAATAACACTACTATGACCATACGCATACAAATATCTGTTCAATTACCTGCTGTCAAATCTTTTGGGTTTATACCCAGGGGTGGAAATGCTGGATCATGTAGTAATTCTATGTTTAATTCTTTGAGAAATAGCCACACTATTTTCTGCAGTGGCTACACCACTTCACATTTCCACAAGCTATGCACAAGGGTTCCAATTTCTCCTCATCCTCAATAACACTCTTTATTTCTTTTCTAATGTTATTTATTTTTCAGAGAAAGAGCATGAGCACAAGAGGGGAGGGGCAGAGGGAGAGGGAGAGAATCTCAAACAGGTTCTGCACTGTCAGCACAGTACCCAACTTGGGGCTCCATCTCAGGAACCATGAGATCACAACCTGAGCCGAAATCAAGAGTCAGCTGCTTAACCAACTGTGGCACCCAGGTCTCTCTTTTTCCTTTCCTTCCTTCCTTCCTTCTTATCTTCCTTCCTTCCTTCCTCTCTCATTCTCTCTTTCTCTCTCTCTCGTAACAACTGTCCTAATGAAGTAGTATCTCATTGTGGTTTTGATTCACATTTCTCTAAAGCTTAGTGGTGTGGTGTGGTGTTGATCATCTTTTCATATGCTTATTGACTGTCTGTGTCTTCTTTGGAGAAAGGTTTTATTCAGTTCCTCTGCCCGTTTTTTTGGTTGGGTTGTTTGGTTTTTGTTATTGATTTGTAAGTGTTCTTTATATATTCTGTATGTTAATCCCTTATCAGATATATGAATTGGAAACATTTTCTCCCATTCCATTTCAGTCTATTGATCTTGCCCTTCAATACGCATATAACAATCTTACTGAACTTCAAAATACATGAAATGAAATGAAATACATGAAATGTAAACTAACCAAATGAAAGGGATAGACAAATCCATGATAAAAGTTGTTTTTTATTAACATCCTTCTCTTAGGAATTGATGGAATAATTAAACAAAAATATCTGTCAGTATAATCAGGATAATAGAGATTTGAATAACAAAATTGACCTAATTGACATTTACAAAAAATAAAATCAAATAAATAATTAATTAATTAATTAATTAATTAATTAAAAGCTAATAACTGCAGACTAAAATTTTATAGAATATGTTATCTGAGCACAATGGAAGTAAATCAGAAATCAATAACAGAAAAAGATTTACAAAATGCCAAAATATTTCTAAGTAACTCATGAGCCAAAAATAAATCACTGTTTTCATTCAATTGAAATAGATTCTAATCAAATATTTCATTGAATGGCAACAAAAATACAATACATCAAAATGTGTATGATGCAACTAAAGTAGTGCTTATAGGGAAATTTATAAGTTCAAATACATATATTAGAAAGAAAAAGAGTATAACAATAGTGATCTAAGCTTCTACCTTAAGAAGCTAGAAAAGAAAGTGCAAATGAAAACCAAAGCAAACAGAGGGAAGGAAATAATAAACATCAAAGCAGAAATCAATAAAATAGAAAACAAATAATAGAGAACATTAACAAAATCAAAATATGGTTGTTTGAAAAATTAAAATAATTCATAAACTTCTAGTGAACTGAACAAGAAATCAAGACAGAAAAGCAAATCAGTAAGAGGGGCAACTACTCCAGACCCTACAGACATGAAAACCGTATTAGGGCCACTCCACTCCTACTTTATATGTAGAAAGTTGCAAAAGACCAATACTCTAACTTTACCAATCAAGACAAGGCAGATCAGATGAACTACAAAATCACAGTATAAAAAACCAGTTAAAATACTGAAAACAGAAACAACCACAAATGAATTAAAATCCAGAAATTGAGAAGCCATGTTATATAGAAAAGGAAATACACTCAGAAGCTCTCATCCCAGGCAGAAATATGAAGGATAAAGACTCTACCCTATGAAATTAGGATACATAATAACAAATGCAATTATATGTCTATATCTTGGTAGTAAAAAATTGGAAAGAAAGAGTTTTTAGCAGAAGATTGGAAGGTAAGAGTTTACCATTTAAAAAGCACCAAAAATTTATAATGCTTAGCAGTACATTTAACAAACAACAAGTGAGACATTGAAAATTCAAATAATTCTGAGAAATATTAAAGAGATCCTTAACAAATGGATGAATAAACTATGTTTATAGAGTAGAAGACTTATTAATGTCAAGTTGTTAATTGCTTAAATTGATGTGTAAAATCAATGTAATCCCAATCAAAACCCCAGAAGCACTTTATTAAAATTATCTATAAATCTTCACATTTATATTTTAACATAAAGGACTTAAAACAGCCAAACAACATCAAAAAAGAAAGAAAGCAAAATAAAGTTGGATTTCAAGACTTTACTATAAAGTTACTATAAAGTGATATGCATGTGGTATCAGTGTAAAGATAGACCCCAAAAAAATCTATGAAAAAGATATGTTGAGGGTATGTATATTTATGATCAAGAGATTTAAA
Organism: Leopardus geoffroyi; assembly: GCF_018350155.1. Classification (NCBI taxonomy): domain Eukaryota; kingdom Metazoa; phylum Chordata; class Mammalia; order Carnivora; family Felidae; genus Leopardus; species Leopardus geoffroyi. The sequence goes on from NC_059328.1 coordinate 70,602,786, forward strand.
AAATTGTTTTTCGTGTTTATTTATTTTGAGAGAGAGAGAGAGAGAGAGCACAAGGAGGGGGCACAGGGCTGAGAGAGAGAGAGGGAGAGACAGAGAGAGAATCCCAAGCAGGCTCCATGCTGTCAGCCTGATATGGTTGTCCATCTCACAAACTGTAAGATCATGACCTGAGCTGAAATCAAGAGTCTGATGTTCAACCAACTGAGCGACCCAGGTGCCCCTAGAGATTTTTGACCAAAGTACACAGATGATTCAATAGGGAGAAAAAAAATCTTTTCAACAAATGGTACTGAAACAATAAGACATCTTTATTGAAAAATAAACTTCAGCCTCTATTTCACTCAGTACACAAAAATTAATTTCTGATAGATTATAGACCTAAATGTAAAAGCTAAATCATTGGAGAAGAAAACATAAAAGAACATCTTCATCACCTTGCAGTATGCAAAGGTTTCTTAAATTGAACACAAAAAGCAACACTGACCATAAAAAAAAAATGTTGATAAAATAGAGAGCTTCAATATTAAAGAGTCGTTCTTAAAAATATATACAATTTAATCAGATAAAAAGGCAGGCAATGGACTACAAGAAGTTATTGCAATACAAACATCTAACAAAAGATTGGGAAACAATATCAAAGGAACTACTATAATCAATAATAAAAAGAAAACAACCCCATTTTTAAAAATGGGCTAAAGATTTGAACAATTTACAAAAAGATATGCAAATGGCTACATGAACACATGAAAGGTGCTCATCAGGGAAGCATAAATTTAAACCAAAATGTCCTACCACTTCACACACACTAGAATGGCTAAAATTAACATACTGACATCATCATATGTTGGTGAGAATGTGCAGCAACTGGAACTCTCATACACTTCTGGCATAAAAATACCACATATAAAAATACTACAACCACTTACAAAATTAGCAGTTTCTTACACAGCTAAACAAACATCTACCCAATTACCTAGCAGTTTCTCTCCTAGATGTTTACCCAACAGATATAAAAACATATGTCAACAAAAATATTTGTACAAGAATGTTCATAGTTGCCTTAATTCATAATAGGTAAAAAAATAGAAACCACACAAATATCCATCAACAAAAGGACACAGTAGAAACAAACAAAATGATACAATGATGGTATATCCATACAATGGGTTACTATTGAACAAAAACTAAAAGAATGGATTATTGGTATAAGCAGCAACTGGATGGACCTCAAAAGCATTATGTTGGGCAAAAAACAGCTAAACACACACTTTATTATTCCATTTATACAAAATCCAGAAGCAGGGAGAACAAATCTGGCCATGAAAAATCAGAACACTGACTGACTGCCTAAGCAGTTGGGGATGATTCAGATTTATCTCAATAAGAGACAGAGAGAGTTAGAAAAGGAGAGAGAAGTAGAAAGAGAATAGGAAAAGAGACAGTAGAGATGACAAATAGGGAGAACTCTTTGGGGAGGTTCTGCTCTAAAGAGATTCAGAAAGATGGAGCATGAAGGAAAGGTAGAATCAAGATAAGGCTGTTTTTATAAAGTTGGGTGATATTCTGGAATATTTGTGCCATGTTTTGGAAAAGAGGAAGCATATGAAGATGTAGGGGAAGCGGACACAAATGCAGAAGTGATATGTTTGAGAAGGTGAGAGATGGGAGGATCCAGCGTATGAGCGGAGGCCTTTGAGCAACCATCCTGGTTTCTTTAAACATCCCAAGTTAAGATAGTTCACCTAAAATGTTCACTGTAGTGCACTTAAAATGTTTACTGCGGTTATATTCAGTTGTCAAACAAACATCATTGCTGTTCCTTTTTCTTTCTTTTCTTTTTTTTTTTTGATTACACAGATTACACACCATGGGTGATTTTATAACAACATATCCTTCTCCCAGCATGCAAAGAAAGCAAAGTTTGTTAACTAATGAAAGATGATGGATTTGGGTCAAGGAATTGTGACAAAGGTTTTAGAAACTGATAACTCCAATAGCTTTTCTCAAAAGACAAGCACAGCAATAAGGGGAAATGTAAAAGAACTTCTCGGTCCAAATCAGGTTCAAGAGCAGAATTAAGGTTACAGGAGAACAAGTGCTAATCATCCTTTGCTCATTTTGAACAGATTAAAAGCTCCAACTCTTCCATAAATGCTGAACATATCCTTAACTGCCTGTGATTTCTGCAAGCCTCACTGGTTTAGAATTAATATCAATACTCCATTCTCACCACACACAAAACTCTCTCTCTCTCTCTCTCTCTCTCTCTCTCTCTCTCTCTCTCTCTCTCACACACACACACACACACACACACACACAGCCTGTGCTCAACATTAACAAATACCCACAGCTTGAGATTAATAGTCAGGAATTAGGAGGGCAGGAACCTTCGATAAAAGCCACATGTAAAGGCCAAAGTGGATTTTTAATATTGGGGACAACAAGCATTAACTAATTTTTCCTACTGGAGTGCACTGTCCTTTAGTCTCTATTTTTGCTCCTAATTGTTCCTGCAGGTAGTAGGTTAACACATAACGTACTTAGAGAAGGAAGCAATTGAATATGGCATAGATACTGAAAGAAAGGGCTCAATAAAAGAGCAGCATGTGCTCTAATCTGGCCTTTTACAACATCCACTATCAAAGAGCTTTGGGGGTTTAAGGGGATTAGACACCATAACCCATCTGTCAGGTCATTATGTAAGGAAACACTCCTGCTGTTTTCAAGGGAAGATGCCCTACTGTATATTATTATCATTAAGCATTTAGAGTACTGTAGACTTGCAAAGCTCTTTCAAGGCATTTTTATTTGTTGTTTCTTCCAAAATGCTGTCAACTCTAAGTCTTATTTACAAAGAAGAAACTGAGGTACCAGATGATTATGGCAAACATCTCAGTCACCCAGGGAATAGGAGGAGCAATGAGGGGAGCCTGGATCCTTGAGAAAAGGGAATAACCTACTACATCCTTCCACTAAAAATACGCCAGAGGTTTTTGGGGGTTTGTTTGCTTTTTTTAAGGCCAATATTAATTCTCTCGTGTTTTCCTGCAATGTTATACATTATTCCATAAGAAATACTTATGGGTTATTTTCTGTAGACACAAGACGTATCTTAACAGTTGTACCTCATGATTGACACCGTTCCATATGGGAGGAGAAGCAGGATGCATTCAAGCATAAGCACGTGTAAAGATGGAGTGATATATCGTAGTTATCATTTACAAAACTGGAGATCCCAAATCTAAAGCATAATGAGGCAAAAATGAAATACTACATGTCCATTCATCCATGTTGCTTATAATTTGCTAGAAATAATTTAGCATTCTAGTAAGCCCTAAGCAAGCAACTTAGTATACAGGGGAAAAAATAAAGATGCTTGCTGGAAAATAGCAAACCTATCCAATATGCGCTCCCTGGAGAGCTCTAACACATCACAATAACATGGATGCAGTTACCTGATAACATTTATTTTTCTGAGATTTTCCCTCCTATTTAGAACAGAATTATGGGACTCATTTTTGTGAATTGTAACATGAAAGGATGATAGTTTTCCCCTGAAAGAGAATTAATCCCCACTTATAATAAAGGCATGAATAGCATTGATATATTTAGACCTTAAAGTCAGAAGATATATTCCTCAATTGTGCACAATTATACAAATGTACTGATCAAACTTGAAGACTTCATTAAAAGACTACATTTTACATCTTTTAAAGTTGTTGTACCTCCCCCAGTAACAAGGAAAAAAAAACTCATACCATTCTTTAATCATGAGTTGATAAATACTGATATTTGCTTATTTATTACCTGCTGAGGACCTACTATATGCCAGACATAATTCCTTTCCTAAGGAGTCTACAGCCTAATAGAAGAGATAAGATATATCCATTATAACTTTATTACAAGGTAGAAGGCAATGGTCCCATAAGTAAATTATAGGTAAATTATTCTGGAGTTTGAGGAAAAGTCCAGCGCTGGACAGGATTACCATCTCATCCACTGGGGGAGGCAGGCCAGGGTCATGTGAGGAAGGAGAGATACGGGAAAGCTTTACATGACCGATTTCAGTTGAGGTGGTACTCCAAGGATGTGTAAGGAATTGGACAAGTGGAAAAGGAGGAGACAGATCATTCCAGGAGAAGGTAGTGGCACATGTATAGGGGCAAAAAAGATACTTGTAGGAGAGTACTAATGGTAGTTGGCTGTAATTCATACTTACTACTACAGCCTAAATGATTATGCTGGATCATAGCTACATGTAAAAGAAAACAGAAGAGGAGGCAAAGCCAGACCAATTAGTGCTATGGTTCCAAAGTTTGGTTTAATCACCCACAGGCCATTTGGAAACTCAGCCAATAGCTAGGTGAAGCCTTGGCTGCTTTCGATTGCATCATTCAATTGTCTCCTTAATTCCTACCCACTCCCACAGTCCTACTTCAGACCCTGGTTACCTGTCACCTGGAGTATAATAGCATGCTGTCTCACTCCTCATTATTGCTAGAATCATGTTTTTAAAACGTATGTATGCTCCTCACCAGCCTACTTCAAAACTATGTAGGGCTCCACACTGCCTTTTAAAAATTTTTTTAATGTCTATTTATTTTTGAGACAGAGAGAGACAGAGCACAAGTTGGGGAGGGGAAGAGAAAGAGGGAGACACAGAATCCGAAGCAAACTCCAGGCTCTGAGCTGTCAGCGCAGAACCTGACGCGGGGCTCGAACTCTGTCAACCGCAAGATCTCAACCTGAGCCGAAGTCAGACGCTCAACCCTCAACCGACTGAGCCACCCAGGCACCCCTCCACACTGCCTTTTAAAGAGGACGTGGCACACTAGGTTAGTCAAAAGCTGGTCCAGCCTACCTTTCCTGCTTTATCTGCTCCCAGCACAAATGTGTGTGCATAACACACACACTCCCAATGTCACTAAAGCTCATTCAGTCTCTGTTGGCATGCTCTGTGCTCCCCTTCCTTTCCAGAAAAAATCCCAACAACATTTAGCATTTTGATTCTGGAATTTATTCTAAAGAAATCATCTAAAATATTAAAATGTCTCTTTTTAGCCTCATCTCTTGTCATTTCCCACCTTGCCCCCACCTCCCGGTGCAGGGAACTACTTGCAGTCCTCATCGACTCTCTGCCTTTGTTAGTGGCCTCCCTCTATTTGGTACCTTCTTGCTGGCTGACTTACCCCCACCCTTGCTTTCACTTCTTCGTATCTTATTCTTTTTTTGTTGTTGTTTATTTATTTTGAGAGAGAGAGAGAACAAACAGGGGAGGGTCAGAGAAAGAGAGAGAGAATCCCAAGCAGGCTCTGCACTGTCAGCGTAGAGCCCGATGCAACGCTCAATCTCACAGACCGTGAGATCATGACCTGAGCTGAAATCAAGAATCAACCTCTTAACTGACTGAGCCACCCAGGTGGGCCTGTATTTTAGTCTTAAAGGACCGATTCAAACGTCCCCCTTGACAAACCATCTCCATCCTAAGCAGCTAGCTATTCACTTCACCAGACTTCATAGCACTTTGACCATATCTCCACAAGCACACTCAATTACACTGCATTAGAATGGCATCCAACCCATCTAAACCCATCTAAATCCATCTAAACCCATCTAAACCACGAGCGCCCAGAAAACAAGAAGCAAGCGTTGTGCAGCTGTGAGCTTTATCACTTGCACTGAGCCCACCAACATTTGTAAATAAATTAATAAATGGCTCAGTGAGAATCATTTTTGCAGGGAGATGTGTTTGGAGGGCTGTTGCCGAGATAGATTTGTAGTTAGTCCTCCCGTATCCATGGAGGATACATGAAACGACAGATAGTACCAATATATATACTGTGTTTTCTCCTACATATACATATCTATGATAAAGTTAAACTGACAAATTATGCACAGTAAGAGATTAACAGCAAAAACAAATAATAAAATAGAACAATTATAACAATATACTGTAATAAAAGTTATGTGAATGTGGTCTCTGTCTCTCAAAACATTGTATTACACGTACTCACCCTTCTTGTGATGATGTGAGAAGATAAAATGCTTATGTGATGAGAAGTGAGGTGAACGACATAAGCATTACAGTGACGTAGTGGTCGGGTACTATTGACCTTCAGGTGATTCTTCAGAAAGAGGATCATCTGCTTCAAAACCTTGGGTAACTGAAACCAGAAAACACAAAACCACAGGTAAGGGAGGGCTACCAGGTAGGTTGGTTGCCTGTTAAACATAAGTGGTAAAGCAAAGAGCAGCGTCAAAGGCGAAGTCAAGCTTAGGTGATGGTGAAGATGATCTTGTCAAAGCAAATCAGAAAACATGGGATGAGAAAGAGGTTAAAAGGAAAATGTTGACAAATGCAGCCTGGGACTTGAGGAGGAGGAGAAAGAGAGTTCTGGGTTCCAGGCCCAGACGCACAGACACACGGACCAGCTCATCCATCCGTCTCCATAGGCTGGGAAATTAGAACCTTTCCATGCTCTGCCTATGATTCTCTGTCTTTTAGCTCTCGTGCTATTGAGATGCAGTGTGGGTTGCTATTAGTCACTGTAGAACTACATAAGAATCAATAGATGTGTAACCAGTTTATTGAAAAGGGCTGAACGTAATGAGTACAAACAGGAAGCAGCTGTATTTTCCTCCTACCACTGCCTTTCAATATGTCAGATTCCCCTTTCCCATACCTTAATGACATCGCAGGCAGTTCCAGAGCTTTTTGGTCATTTTCAGCAACAACAACAAAAATTGGCCTCGTGACGGTAATTATGACTCATTTCAAGGTAGTAGAAGGCTCTGTTAAATTTAAGACTTTAATCTCACATCTCATTCAAAGCTGCTCCCCTCCGCCAACAGACTCAGGCCCAACCTGACGCCAGGCTCCTGTAAAGGAGAAGCTGGGCACGGTCTCTTTTCGTCTCCGTCACCTACCTATTTGTAGCTTTGCTAGAGTTGGAGCAAAACAAGGAATGTCTAGAGAAAGGGACAAAACATTTTCACCTAGGTGGTGCTGATTATAGCTCTGTGTTGACTATTCCTGACTATTTATATACCATCTGGATGTTCACATTATCTTTCTTTCAGAGTCCATTTGTGGCTACTACAAGCCCCTTCCGCACTAATGTGGGCCCTCTTCCCCTAACTTTTTACCACACACACACACACACACACACACACACACACACACACACAAGTCTCCTCAAAGCAGCCAGAGCCTGGTACTCTGTGCCTTGCACTACAGAAAATACATATTTGTATGACACCAGATGAATGGGAGCAGAGGCTTCCCTGAATGCTGTCCCCTCTCCCTGCACAGGTGGCTGCATAAGCCCCACAAAATCCTGGTGAACCCATCACTCAATAATGAATAGCCTTCTTTGTCTCTGGGAGATCAGCCTCGTTGTAACAGGAATGAAAAGAGAAAAGAAGCAGTTGATGCTCAGTTTTTAAATTTTAAAGTACATTTGTGAAACCGACGGCAGAGACAAAAGTGTGAAGGCTAAAGTTTTTCCTTGCAAGAACCAGGCTATTTTGCAAAAAAGGAACTATATACTTTTTTTTTTAACTCAGAAAGCATGGTTTGGGGAATTGGGCAAGGAATAAAAAGGCAAAGCACTGAAGAAGCTCAGGACATAAAGTTATGCCATAAACACTAATTAGAAAGACCAAAAGAGAGCCTGGTTACGGCACTCCAGAGGAGATAAGGATTCAGAGGGCCGGAAGAGGAGAATGTGACCAGCAGGAGACACCAATGAGGCCCAGGATGGGGGCCTGAGCCTGGAGGAAAAACACAGTGCACCCAGAAACTGCCCAGCCTTTTCCAGATCTAAAGCCATATTTTACCAGCATCAGAGAGGCATAGAGAAGCGTGTTATTGCCTATGTCTATTCTAAGAGCATCCAATGGACCACTGCACATCACTTATGCTGAGAAATTCCATCAGCAGGTCTTTCCATTACCATCTGGGAACTTACTATGCACTGCAGTCTATTTATCACCTGGTGATCTTGCCTATATGTTCAGCCCCACACTGAATCATCCTTTGTGCCTAATCCACCCCCTCCCCCTGACCCTTCAGCAGCTCAGGACGCTTGAAAGTCCCAACACAGTGTCCCAGAGTCTTCAAGTGATAGTATCCCAGTAAAAGGAGATGCCACCAGCCCTCAACTTCTTCATATGGATTATGTTGAGCGGTTACTTTCACCCAATGCCCCTAGCAGCATCCCATGCCAAAACTCCAAAGCTGTATATTGTTTCTCTTAGGATTAGGTCTAAACACACCTTAAAACAATAAATCACAGTTTACCTAGCAGAAAAGCATAACAACAACAAAAATAAAACCTGCCAATTTGGAAAAAGCAGAATAAGGCAAGATACTCACGTACTACAAGTTATTCACATCAGCTATTACAACCCCTTTCACCAGCTGAACAAGTGGGCAAATGGGCTTTCCTGGGGAGCCAGGCTTCAAGCCAATTTCTCCCTTGGTTTCATATATTAAGAACAGTGTAACAAGAATACTTCAATTCTTTTCTAGAAGCTATGTCAAATATGTTTCTTGCCTTATCAAAAGAAAACCAAGAAGAAGGAAAATATGTAGAAGTGGTATGGCTACGAGGAATTCTGAAGTCAAGCCCACACAGGTATTTAGACACACTATATACTGAATTTGGTAATACTCCATGTTCAAAATTAAATACCTAAAATGTATCAGGTCCTAGAAAACACTGATAGCGCATTCCACATTTCTCTGGATATTCACAAGCATGTATGACATTCAGTCTCAGAGAAATTTTCCATAAGGTCTTTTGAAATGAATTTGTACTGACCATTTCAGAACCTATCAATGCTGACCTCAACAATTCCAAGTCAGAACCCCTATATTCCAATGCCTTCCATATTAACAGGCTGAAGCATAGGTGGAAAACCTTCAACATTCAGTTAATTTCTTATAGTCCCTGGAGAAGTCACTACAGTTTATACAATCTATTCATGCCTGTAGTTGCAAGGTGCTTTGTAGGCTATAAGATAAGATGGTACTCAATTACATTGCTTTCTGTTTTTTCAACAATTTAACAAACATTTACAAAACCCTGTTTTGGTGTGCTAGAAGCTGAGAACACAAAGATAAATGGGAAACAAGCCTTGCCTTTAGGAAGTTCATAATCTCTTTTATTTGGTGTATTTATATGGCGTTCTCTTCTTTTTTCTATGCAATTTATCCAAATAAAGAGAGCATGCATGTGAAACTTTGCATTCATACTTACATCGTTTTGTTTGAGGAGAAATCTTATTCTCCCTCTCTTTGTCTCTTCCATATGATGTCTGAGGCCTATTTCTTTTTCTGATTCTCTCCCTCTCCACCTCAGACTTCTTCGTATTTATTCTCTCTTCCTGAATGAGTTAAGTGAAGGTGCATCTTATTTTTTAGACTTGTTACATTTTTGTGATCTTAAATTTCAATTTTTATACTTAATTTTTCTTTATTATTTATGTAGCCTTTATATGATTTTCACCCTGTACATGTCAGTAGAACTTGACAGAAAAATACACTCCCTATCTTCTGAACTTACAGATTTGAGGTTTTTGTGTGTGTATGTGTGTATATGTGTGTGTGTATGTATATATGCATATGCTTAAATTTTATCCCCAACTGGCCCGTATGAAATACAATGATAATAATAAAAACCCATAAATAATAGAGGGATGATTACATTCATTTCTCATTTCTACTTATTGTCTGATAGGAAAAGTCCTAGTCTATGAGTTTCATTAGGCTTGACCCGATTTCTTTTATCTTCATAATATGTGAGCCAGGATAAAGCGATTCAATTTGAGAGCAATAAGAAATACCCTTAAAAAGAAATCAGGAAATGGATGGATTACGAACAAAAAGAAAAATTCTGTAATACCTGGAAAATAGCATATGAACAAACCTGGCTCAATCACCGTTTTATCTACTTCATGCCCCTGTATAATTAACTCTCCGGTACAAAATGAAATCAAGTTTTACAAGTATATTTGTCACACCCTAGTTTATGAAACCCCAACATTCTAAAATCGGGTTATTCACTTCATTCATTCTTATTTTGGGACTCTTTTTTCTTCTATTTTTTTAAATGTTTGTATTTATTTTTGAGAGAGAGAGAGAGAGAGAGAGAGAAAGAGAGCGCTCGTGAGCGCGGATGGGCGCGCTCGCGCTTGCGCCTGAGAGGGGGAGGGGCAGAGAGAGGGAGACAGAGAATCCAAAGCAGGTTCTGCTCTGTGAACACAAAGCCTTGAGGGGGGGAGGGGGGAGGCTTGATCGCACAAATGCTGAGATCTTGACCTTGACCTTTGACCTGAACCGAAGTCCAAAGTTCAAATGACTGAGTCACCCAGGCGCCCCTGGGTACTCTTTATTATTAAGTCTTAGCTTTAGCTCAAACCACTGAGTGGATATACCATAACTCGTTTCTCCTGGAAATTTTACCTCCAATCTGCTCGTGAACTCCGGCTGTGGATTGAGGCAGCTCTCCGTTTCTCTGAGGCCGCACACAAGTCTGAATTCGCTCTGTGGGGACCTTCCATCCTTTGTTCTGAGAGCTGCCTTCTCTCTGGATCGTGTGATGAGAAGTTTTAAGGCTCTTTTGTCCCCTGTCTGCGTTTGGAGTTAAAACTGAAAGTGGATTTGTGCGCTTGCACGGCTACCTCCAGCCCTGTGAGCTCCCTTCGCTGCTCTCTCCTTCTCCCCACCCTGGGCGGCGCTGACTTCCGGCTGAACTCACACAGCCTGAGGAGTACATACTCAGTGCACACAATCTGATGGGTGTTTAGAGATACAAAATGCAAAGAGAGGAACCTCGTTTTAGTTAATGAGCACACAATTTAATAGAAGGAAAAGTATGTGAATAATCGCAAAAAAAAAATTTTTTTTCATGCAACTTTAGAAAGACCTATCAGCCATAACATAAAGGACTGAGGCAGTTATTCAGGAGGGTGTTAGAGGCAGGTAGATATCTCAACAGGTTTCAGGTAAAGGGAATAAGCATTTTACAAAAGGAAAAGCAAGGAAGTAAACAACAGCTTCTTCCAAGAATTGCATGAAACAAACGTTATGGATTAAAAAAAGAGGCTCAGAGAGGTTATGTAAAAGGCTTAAGATGGCAGAGAACTAATACCCAGGTCTGTCTGGCTCCAGAGTCCATGCTCTCCATACTATTGCCTTAGAACGGAATGTAATTCGCTGTCCACATTACACACCTATGGCAACATGAGATGCCTTCTCAAGGCTGTGCCTGTGCCTGTGTTTCCCAGAGTATGTTCCACCTAATTTCAACAGGCTCCCTTCCCCATCGCTCAGTTGAAACTGTTCTTGTGATGGTCACAAACAGCCCCATGTTTGTTGACCATTCCACTTCTCTCCTCACCTTCCTCCACATCGATGGAGCTTTCTCATCTCCTTGCAATAATCCCTCCTCTGGGTTCCTGTGACCCATTATATTCCTGGTTTTCCTCAGACTCCAGTGGCTGCTCTTTTTCAGTCTCCCTTCTTATCTCCTTGGCCACCTCATATGGAAGAGTACACAGGCACGGTGGTCTGTCTTTCTACTCTCCTAACTTCTTTTCCCAAGTGAGCCCATTCCAACACCAGCGTTTTAAATCTCTCCAACCCAGTGTGCCAAAATGACAGAGGAGTGACTAAAAGTGTAGACTCTGGGTCAGCCAGGCTTCCTGGGTTCTGATCCCAGCTCCACTGACTAAAAACTAAGCTGGCGACCTTGAGCTAACTGCTTAACCTTCCTATACCTCACTTCTCCCTGAAAACGGAGATGGTAATAGTAGCTGTTTTTATATTCAACCATCTTATCCATACTTCCACTTTGCGTATCACATTTAACACGTCCCAGACTGAATTCTATATTCCCTAGCCCTCACAGAACTGTTCCTCCTCATGTCAATAAATGGCACCATCATACACTCAGATGTTCAAATTAAAAAAAAAAAAAAAAAAATCTAAAAACATCCAGGGGCATCTAGATGGCTCCGTTGGTTAAGCGTCCGATTTCAGCTCAGGTCATGATTTCAGTTAGTGAGTTCAAGCCCCGCATCAGGCTGTGTGCTGACAGCTCCGAGCCTGGATCCTGCTTCAGATTGTGTGTCTCCCTCTCTCTCTCTGCCCGTCCCCCAGTTGTGCTCTCTCTCTCTCCTCTCTCAAAAATAAATAAACTTAAAAAAAGTTTTTTAAATCTTAAAACATCCTGTTTCTTTGCCTTTACTAACTCCCAACATGAGCGGGTTTCCTCTGCTCTATGTTCCAAATATATTCCAAAATGTTCCAGTTTTCTTCACCTCTTTCCCACCCTAATCAAAACTACCATCACTTCTTAGTTCATCAACGTTAGTAGCCTTTCAACTGACCTTCTTCTATTCACTCTTGTCACACTACAATCTACTTTCCATATAGGAGTGTGAATTATCGTTCCTTTTTTTTTTTTAACGTTTATTTAGTTTTGAGACAGAGAGAGACACAGCATGAACGGGGGAGGGGCAGAGAGAGAGGGAGGCACAGAATCAGAAGCAGGCTCCAGGCTCTGAGCCATCAGCCCAGAGCCCGACGCAGGGCTCGAACTCACGGACCGCGAGATTGTGACCTGAGCTGAAGATGGCCGCTTAACCGACTGAGCCACCCAGGTGCCCCTGAATTATCTTTCTTAAAAGGCATAGCAGCATATCACTCCTCTGCTTAAAACTTCCAATGGCTTCCCACTGAACTTAAAATCAGAGTCCACACCATGGCCTAGATGGCCCTGTGTGAATAGCCCCTTCCTCTCCATCTTCATCTGTACCACCCTCCTTGACTCATTACAGGCCAGCCACTGGCCTTTCTCTGTTCCTTCAACACACTGTCTTGTACCATTCCAGGACCTTTCAATGGAATGTTCTTTCATTGGCAGAGATATTTTACCACTGGGATGTCTCGTTCTTACAAGACCGCCGGGAACATAGTATGTGATCAGTATATACCTGTTTGATGGCTTGATTGATTGAGCCTTTTTTCAAGTCTGTAAGTCAAGATTTCATTCATCTAATCTATTAGATGAATTGTTCTTTAGATGAAATCTATCATTAAATTCTTTAGGGGAGCATTCTGTGTAAAGGAACTGTGAAGTGAAATTTTTTTGAAGTGAATTTTTTTTAATGTCTAGAACAATTCCTAAATTATAATTATAAAATTACGACTTTGTCAGTTACAGTTATTGTGGTTATCAAATATATATGTATATTGATATATACATGTATTCACTGACTATATATATTTGATATATCAGGATGCTTTAATCTAGGGATCTAGGGATCTTGAAAAGGATCCAGGGATGCTTTAAAAAAAAGTAGGTGGCTCATTGAATACATAAAATTCATTATATTCTGAGGTAACTATGTCAAGTATAGAATTAGACCCAGGGTCTTAGATATAATTACTGTTTTTTCAAAACTAAATATTGAAAGGACAAGAGCAGCATCAGACCTCAAGGGTACAAAGACACAAGGCAACGCCTCCTTGTGGCATTAATATTCCTAACTTATGCCCGTCAATATTCCTGAGAGCAAGCTACAGAAACCAGGCAAATATTTACATGGAATTTTTTAAATCCACAAGCTTCTTCCTATAAAGACTTCTAAAAATAAACCTCTTAAAAATAAATGCCTCAGATGTATTTTAATTTTTAAAAATTTTCTGAATTTAAAATCACATGAAAATAACTTTCTGAAAAGCACAGAATTAATACATTTATTTGTAGCCATGACCTTGTTTTTTTTTTCTTTTTCTGCCCTCACCCTGGTAAATGACCCCCCAGAGGTTGACAAGTATCTAAAGATCCATAAAACATGAATGTAATAAGTATAATAAATCATTTGTCACTGGCATTTTTAAGATTTGGCCTTATCGAGTTTTAACTGATATGTTTTGCAGGTACTCCTGCTGTTATATGGAAGCAATATAAGTTAGATATTTAGTTATTGCAATCTTTTTTTTTTTTTTTTTTTTTTTTAAATTTTTTTTTTTTTTTTCAACGTTTATTTATTTTTGGGACAGAGAGAGACAGAGCATGAACGGGGGAGGGGCAGAGAGAGAGGAAGACACAGAATCGGAAACAGGCTCCAGGCTCTGAGCCATCAGCCCAGAGCCCGACGCGGGGCTCGAACTCACGGACCGCGAGATCGTGACCTGGCTGAAGTCGGACGCTTAACCGACTGCGCCACCCAGGCGCCCCTAGTTATTGCAATCTAAAGACACTGTGTTTTACTGAAGTATGAAAACCTTGAGAGGAAACAGTGTCCTTAAAATACTTAAGGTAAAACTTTAAGGCGCAGAATCTAGCAAAAATTTTAAAGTTAATCACAATTAATGATTTGAAAGTACACACTTTATTGGTGAAATCTTCACACTTTCATTTTTTTTATTCAGAGTTGCAAGTACACTTAATAGTACTAACATTTTCCTAAAGAAAATCTCCAGACATACCAGTTCTCTTAAAGTTAGATATGATGCAGCTTGATCATGTTGAAACAATATAAAAATTAAAAATCCACCACTTACACAATCTAAAACTCTTCCAGTTTTACTTAACTTCATTATACCCGTTGGAGAGAATAGATCCTGTCGAAAACCACTTCTGACAGGAAAAACAATGCCGATATTCAGAAACTCATAAACATGGATAAGTGAAATCATAAAGAAGAAACATGTTGTGCATAGAAAATACCTGGAGATAAAAATATGATCCTTTACAGAATGCATCATCAACTGCCATACTCCTAACTAATCACTGCACTTGGTCTGTCAAGTGCAGAGGCAGGTAAAGTAATAGGTTCCTAAATAAAGCATGGACACGATGCCACCACTTATGGCCGTGGAAATGTATTTTTGTAAAGTGTGCTTATGTTGCTCTCTCTTGGTGAAAAAGTAGTACTGTTCAAATTGAGTGTCACCGATTTTTTAAACTTTCTTAAAGGTTTTCTTGTTAAGGGGAACAGTCTTGTTTTGATGCAGCATTTTCAGTGCCATTTGCACAAATTAAAGTGCTAATTGCTAACCTTAGAACAGTTAGAACCGCTTTAAATAATTCTGAGTTTCTAAATTGACATGAATTAAAAGCCAGTTAGAGCACACACTCAAACGTTTTCATTTATGGACTCACAGGAAATTTCATTTCATAATAAACAAAAGTAGCAAAGGGAATGGATAGGAGGATACTAACTATGAAAGAAACTCAGCACTGAAACCTAATTGACTGGAAGAAGGTAAATATAATTGCAGTCTTGTAAGTGCTCTACCGATTTAACATGTTTGCAGTAACAAACCATAATCCATTTGAAAAGAAAATTTAGTGGAGAGACATAAGTAGTAGCAGAAGGTACAAATGTTTAAAAAACAGAAAAGAAAAAAAACTTGGGTGATCACCAATTTTCAAATCAGAACCAGTGATTTAGTGGAGCCGATTGGTACCAGCTTGCAAGAGCTAACTGTGTTCACAACTTCCGAATTGCATGTTTAGTGACATGGCTTTGATAGTTGAAATCTGTCATGGCGGGAGTGTTTACACTGCAGAAATTGGCAAACACTATAAAATAGGGTTTTGTTTCTGTGTGTGTGTGTGTGTGTGTGTGTGTGTGTGTGTTTGGGGGAGCTTGTAATCAAACAGTTACCAGCATACTACTAGAAATGCCAAAATGTGAAAGAGCATGCCAAAAAAAAAAAAAAACCTTTCCCTTTGATCAATGATAATTGATACATAATTAGCAACTTTTCTGCATTGCAATGAATGAGAAGACTCGAAAAGGATCTCTCAGAAGAAATCATTACATGTTAACCATTGTATAAGTGAAGATACTACCAAATTTAGTGTAGTATCTGAAACAAAAGGGCATCTTTCCCCCTCTCTTTAAACCACTTATAAATCCAACGATTTATGGCATTTTGTTGTCAGAATAGAAACTATTCACCGTGACTATTTCTTCATGTTCTCTCCTCCAAAACAAGATTCTTTTCAGAGACGCACTTCCATCATATGTTTTTTCAAGTTTATTTATTTTGAGAGAGAGAGAGAGAGAGAGAGAGAGAGAACACAAGAGCAGGGGAGGGGCAGAGAGAGAGGGAGAGAGAGTATCCCACTCTGTGGAAGCCAAGCCCCAGGTGGGCGGGCCTCTATCCCATGAACTGTGAGATCTTGACCAGCCTAAATCAAGAGTCAGATGCTTAAAAGACTGAGCCACCTAAGTGCCCCACCAATCATATTTTTAACCAGTTCCCTACAGCAGTCAAATAGAGCTGGGTAAACTTTGGGAATTTTTAATTTCTCAAAATACCACACTCAACCAATATGAGAGAGTGTTCTGCACACTTTTGTTATTTTTAATATGAGACTGAATAAAGAGGATGTTCAATGGCATAAATTAAGGCATATACAATGTAAGACAAAGTTTGTTTGACAAAGACTTGAAAATGATGTTCCATAAGCCAAGCCCTTTTTGTGTGCTCCTTGGGGTACACTCACCTTTGGGAGGCAAGACTCAAGATTCCTCAGTCTTCCTTTCCCTTAAAGACTTACTCGTACATTTAAAGAAATAAACTCAGGAAACCACTGTTGTGCTGTTTAAACCTCAGAGCAGAGCATCCTTTGTACAAGACAAGAAAACGCAGCTTCTAAAGTATCACAGTGTTCTGCAGCTCACGTACGTCAAAGGCACTGAAATGAACTCTTCATGCACAGTCCAACAGCTCGTGTTTGCATTAGGTCCAGTTCACTGTGTGGGGAGGATTCTCAAGGGAAGGTTTATTAGGCCAGTTTTTCCTTCCCCTTGGACCCACTTGAAGATGTTATACCTCAAGGTGACTATTTTATTGAAAAGAATATAATATTAATTAATTAATGATTACATATAAATAATGGCAAGAGACTAATTGAGGGATGGTTCAGTTAAATGGTTCCAACAATGTCACTAACAGTGACAGCACAGCTGAGCAATTGATAAATAGTACCAGACATCGAGGGCAGATATGGTGCCTTTTAAATTAATCTTTCCATGTATTTCTTCATGATGAAAACCAGTAACAAAAGTGTATTTTAGAGACAAAAAAGATGTTAGAGAAAATATAATCGTTAAAGCAGCAAGACTTGTCTCTTTATCATTAAACCCTCGGAATGGAAATATATCTAGTGATGTAAGATTGTTTCTAATATTATTGACAGAAGGACAGGAAGATCATCGTGTCAGTAACATAGAAAGAAAGAGCTATCACTGCGGAGAACAATCAATGGGAGTGCAATTTTCAATGTTACAAATCATTAAGTTGAAGATATATGAGAATCGGTTTT
This sequence comes from Leopardus geoffroyi, assembly GCF_018350155.1. NCBI lineage: Eukaryota > Metazoa > Chordata > Mammalia > Carnivora > Felidae > Leopardus > Leopardus geoffroyi. Next base: position 70,620,143 of record NC_059328.1, read on the forward strand.
AAATACAACATATAATCAGAATCTATTGTGAAACCATACAATAAAGATAATTTTTAAAAAACTGCACCAAATCACTAAGGTATTTATTTAATAAAATAAAAACCTGACTTCTGGTATAGTTATTCTGAAGGTTCCCTATCATAAAAAATGAACATAAGACTTCATCTCACTGATGTCTTCAGAAATGCACAAATCAATCTTCATAACCACCCTATTTCTACTATCATTATTATCCCCATTTTACAGATTAGGAAAATGAGAAAGAGGGTATTAAGGAACTTACTAAAGAGCAGACTGGTAGGAAGTGACGGGGCTGAGATTCAAATGCTGGCAGTTCACTTCCTGAATCCTGCCTCTTAGCTACCACGGTGCATACTTCTCATCATTTGGATTAAAGATAAAATTGTAGAGTGTCCAGAGTCCTTTCTGAAGAGAAAGTTTATCTTGAGCTGCTTTCGCCTCCTGAGAGTCTACAACATTAAACATCAATTCTGCTTTCTGCATTACTCATTACCCCTGCTGCTGTAAGGGCCATTCCATGTGGGAACCAGAGCTAGGTCCTCACGTTACCTAGAGGTGTTCCGTGCTAACAGCAATAGAACATTTTAGGCAATTCCTTACAAATAATTACCTTTTGTTGTAATTATTTGTTTAGGTGACTTTTTCCTGTACTAGAATTTGAGCTCATGGAAAGTGAGGGCGTTTATCTTATTAATAATAATTTGTTTCTCTGGTATTTAGCATGGTCCCTGACACAGAGCTGATACTCAATACGTGTTTGTCAAAATGAAATTACATGCCATAGCCAAGGTAAGCAGCCTTGAAGGAAACAACCTTTAGCCTGCATATTAAACACACAATCATTTTTTAGACCAAATAAGATTTTTTTTCACAACAACGAAAACATGTTTAGACAATTCCTTGATTGTTCTCCTTCATTCCTCACACAAAATAAATCAAAAAATCTGAGGCATTATTCCTCAGAAACCTCTCTTAAATCTGGATCATCTCCACCCCACTGAAGTTTAAGCCCCTGTCCTAACCTATGTGCCCTGCAGTCACAGTGTCCTACTCTCCTGCCTCCAAGGCCTGTGTTCCTCCCTCGCCGCAAGGCCAACATAGGCAACACCATAACATGCAGATGCCATCTCCTCATTACTTGATATAAAAAATGTCCATTGATTCCATTGTATAAAGGGTAAAACCCAAACTCTGAAGAGTGGCATCTAAGGCTTTCGTGACTTGGCCCCAACCTACCTCTCTTCTTCCATCAACACCCCAACATCACACTAAGCTTCTCTGTTGCCTCAGTCAGTCAGGCCGTCTCACCTCTGACATCCCCTGTGTCTGGAGTCCTTTTTTTTTTTTTTTTTTGGCTCTGTATGTTGAAATCCTGCTCACATATCAAGGCCAACCCAACTCAACCCAACTCAATTGCTCCCTTGTGACACTGACACCAGTTCTCCCACAAAGCATACTCATTACTTCTGCTGTACTCCCACATACCCTCTCGTATCTCCATTGTACTACGTGTCTTCATTAGTATTATATAATAGTGATTATGTATCTCCCCACCAAGAATATGAGTTCTTTTTATCTCAGAGCACAGTTCAGTGGTGTTTGGCAGATAGGAGGCCTAGTTTTGTTTGTGGTGCTCATCAGGCCCTGTTGAACAAAACCAGGAATAGCCAATAAAAATCTTTCATTTATTGATTTTTCTCTACACCTTCTTGTTTCAGAAGAGGCATGTGTGTGATAATTCTATAATGTTTATAACTACCATTTCCTAAGAACAAATATGACTAATTCTTTACCGATTGGTCAATTCGCCCTTCAATTCAGTATTTACTCAGAGATCTCAATGGTTAGAGAAACCTTTTGGGAAATGAACAAGTACCCTGCCCCTTGTCTGAAACTGGCGTACTATAAAAGAAAGAACAAAGCAGAGAGCAAGGCTGGAAAATGTGCAGTGGGAGACCCTGAAGGATGCCCCAGATGCCAGATTGGCTTTAGGAGCCCCCAGTCCTAAAATATATCAACTGAATTGTGTTTCATGTGGAAATAAAAATAACAACAAACATTTATTGGGAGGTCCGTGCCAGGCTAAGAACTCTACATAGAACATTCCAATAATTCCCCACAAAACTGCAGAGAAAGCCCTGCTCTACCATGAAGAAACTGAGGCCCAGAATCATTGAAACCCAGGTCGTCTGGCGTCTGAGGTCACTCTTTTACTCAGCATCTTACTTAATTGGGAATAACAAAATCTAAGGGTTTTGGTTTTGTTTTGTCTAAAATTCTTCGCTGTGTAAATACCTTACTTTGTGATTTTGAAAGTGAATTTAGTGGGTCCGCAAAAGGTTTTTATTGAATGAAGAGGATTACCACCCAGTAACAAGTTTCCTTAGTCCCATTCTTGGAGAACCTGAAGCCCAATGATAGCCCTCCGGATTTAGAATCATAGAGTCTTCAGATCATCAGTGAGACATTTTTTTATATACAATGAGGAATTTACAGTAGTTTGCTACCGACACTAGTGCTTCCTATTTTCCTCACAAGACTCTCATGTAGACAAAGTTGCTATTATTTTTAGGAAATGAACTCTCTCCCACCCAGGAAGTTCACAGCAAAACCAGGGTTGAAACTTATGTCATCTGCTTCCTATTCAGTGTGTTTTCTATTATGTAGGAAAAGTGAATTTAAAATGTAGATGAGAAATAATAAACTACGGAAGACAGTAAAGACTCCAGTCTTTGTAAGGTGCTTAATTTCATTTTCCCAAAGCCCTGGGATTACTTGGCAAGGTGTTATGGTGCTATGGAGTCTTTCAGAAATCTGTAACCCCCATTTAATAATTACGCACCTAGGTCAGATCTGCAAACTGCTGTGGAAATTTTTAGCAAATGCAGGGCGAAGCAAGGTCTAGAAGTGGCCTCTCATGGTTTTTCCAGGGCATATAGTCTCAAGAGGTTCCTAGAAGCCACAGAACTTTACAGAGAAGTTGTGACCATTTATCTGCTATCCAGAGAAATAGGACACTAGGACTGTAAGCCAAGTTGCTAAAAAAAAATATTAATCCAAAGTACAAATAATAATGCAGAAGTGGGATCTGCCTTTACTCTTCCCACACATGTATGATAAGAATTCAATGTTTTAGTTAAAACAACCAAAGTAGGCAAAGATTACCATTCTTCAAGGGAGGGCACCATGGCAATGCATCACATGGGAAACGTGGAACGGAATGAGATGAAATGGAGAAACGTAGACATGGTCAGAAAAAACAAATTCCAAAGCAAATTATAAGTAATCTTTGGCTGAGAAACCTGAGGCTAAAATATAAAATCAAGCTAATTTCTGAGGAATCTACTTATCCTTTATTTGTACTAAATGTTTTATGACAAGTCTATTGCTTCAGTTTGGGAAGAATCAAAAAAATGTAGAACATTTACTGAATAAATACCAATTTGAGCTAAAATGATATTAGGTTTTGATGATCTACCTATTTTTAGCCTAAGGACTAAATGATTTTCTGACTTCACATTTTCATCATTTTAATGAAAATGAAGTTATATGCTGAAATGGTATTTTCTTAGATTGTATTAAGGTTTATATATTCTAGATTTTTCACATATGCTGTGCTATACATTTTTCCCGTAAATCAAATATATTACACACATGTAGATATATTTTTACTCCTAACAGAATACTGCAGGCTTGAAAATGAATTTTATTATGTTCCTTGACCTTTTTAAAGTTATTTATTCTAATGCTAGCAACAGTCTATCTATAATATAACAGAGCTTGGCTAAATTTATATCGCTTTGAGTCATCCTTGCAAGTTTTTGTCATAACAGTGTCAATTTAGTACTTAAAAGGTTTATGTCTACTTGCACCTGTTCTTAGGACAAGATTTGGAATTTGCTTTTTCTTACTGTATGTTTTTATTACTATATCAAATACTGAAGATCCGCTTGCTGTAAAGATATGAAAATGGCATCATTTCCTTACAACAGTCAAGACACTACTTTCTAAGTCAAAATTTCAACATTTTTGATAACTACGTAAGACAGTTCAGTTTAGATCAGTCTTAGTACCACTCAATATACAACTCTGTAGAGTCATAGATTTACTACACTTTTAGGAGGGAGATTAATTTGGCAATATTTCACATGGGACCAAACAGAACTGAATGTGATGAAAATTCTTAAGGCTTCCAAAGTGTCTAACATACTGCTTAAAGAAAACCTAGATATGGGGAAAATTTGGTCCAATAAATCTTGCCTCTCATAAATAATCCAACAAACTTTTAATCAATTCCAGCTTTGAGGGAAATTTGTTGTAAACCAAGAAGCCTTTTTTGTTTGCATAAGAAGATGCTTTCAAATGGCAAGTGCTTCTAGATAGACTGTGTGTTACGTACAAAGCTCTTATCTGCTGATGGGTGACAAGAGAATCTCATTAGAGACAAACTTTTATCATGTTAGACCCAAGAAATCATTAATATCTTTTTCTAAAAGCTCAGACCTCATTCTGACTACATTCTTAAGCATTTTATATCACTTTGCATATCACAATTGTGTTGCAAATGTCTAATACAGCTCAGGTTTACCATTAAGGTAATTTACCTGTGACCATCATTCTTGGATCAAGCCATCCCTGTTGAAACCCTGCTTCAAAGATTCCTCCGGAAATGACCAATTCTTTCTCAACTGACAGGTTCAAGTAAATTCCTGCACTAGATTTATCAGTGTTCATAATTATACCACCAGTGCATATTTGATAAATGATTAAGTAAATACCTTGATTACTTTATTAATAAATGAATGGTTTAGTTTTTTGTTTTCCAAAGTTTGGTCAACAGAAGATTAGTCCTGGGAAATGAATTTCAATGAAAGGTACCATAGTAAAATTAGTTTAGAAACTGATGTACGTTCTAATCTCTTGCTGAAAACTCTCAACATATCTTAAGATACTAAGGACTCAGGTCCTGAAAGTAGAGAAACACAACCCATTTTACACCCAATGTTTTACAAACCTACAGGATCATGATGATAGGCATTGTTGTCACCATATTCTATACATACATGAATAATCATGAAGGGATAACTCTCTCCAAATTAATTTAAAGATTATCTTCCTCTCTGCAAAATAGCTGTGTTATTTTAGTTTTACGGCACTGTATGAAGTTTTCTACACTTGAAATTATTTCAGGATTTATTTTATAACTTAAAAAGATGTCTAGTCATTTAATTGAATTTATACATATATCTTACAAATTATTTGATAAAATAAGGAGATACCAAACTACCCACACTAGCCTCATCTTTACCTGTCACTGAAAAAAAAGTCAAAAAATTAACTTTTAAGGCATTCATGGAATACTTTAACATTATAAAAATAATTTAAAATTTTTAAAACCATTTTTAAGTCAATATTTATACCATGTTATCGTCAATTCCAAAAACGAAGGCATTCATGCATTCAAGTTCCTATCTCGTGACAGGATTTTTAACCGAAGTGCTTCCTTTCTTTAAAGGAAAAATATTCTAAACTTCTTTCTGTATAATCACCTTAAAGAACAATGGTATGAATGGCGATGAGACTAGGATATGCTTCTTACTGAGGCTTAGTATGATGTTTTAACGATGACAAAATGATAAAGTCTTAAGAAAAATAAACTTCATAACTAAGATGCTAATATAATTCTATTCAGATTAGTAATACTTTGTTATAAGGAATGATACTAGAGACATATGAAAATATCATTTCTAAATTTTAGAAAGGTTTGCCTTTCAGCTAACTAGGAAAAGAACTGACACCAATTTTGTTTACTCGACCTGACTTTAATAGAAGGTAAAGTTATCCCCATAGTGCTATTGCTGTCTACACAGCAGAAGAAAATTACTGTGAAAATATATTTCATCACCTGAAAGCTTAATTGACCAGTCTCCTCCACTACTAAAAACACGGTGTGTATGTGTAAAACAGAAATAACCATTTGATGACATGTTGTAGCTTTCTTATGTTAAACATTTTTTATTATAGTAATTGAAATAACTTCACCATACAGATATCACATGCTAAAGCATGACAATGCAATAGTAATTGCACATTGTGTTGACATTTCAAGCATATTTTCTGTAACAACATTTGCATTCATACACAGGTAGTAAAGCACATGGGGGATAATTTGAGTCATGATTCATGGTAGCAAAATGTATTGCTTTCAAGCTATTCTTGAAACCCAGAATCTTCAGCAAATCTATTAATATTCGATATTGTAGCGTGTACAGTATTAATTGGATGAACCAACCAGTTCAGGACCAAGAACTGCCATTGTTAGCCTTTGAAACAGAAATAAGAGCATTATCTGATTACTTTTGTAAGGTAAGCCTTCTTACTTATTTAAAAAATATTAGTCTGTTGAATAATGATTTTACCAACAGTTTTCAAGTTAGTAGGGATGGATAAAATAAAAGTTTTATGTAGCCCTTCTTAGATAATACAGCCCAGTTAATACAAAATGTGTTACCCGAATCATTTTCCTTCAATATACCATACACCCACTTATGACATGGCGAAAAATCACCAAAAAAGGGCAACAATCTCAAAGAGTGCACTAAGTTTTAATATACTACTTTTTGGTTGCAAGGTTATTCTTTGTATCCATACATCTTGGTTCAAATGGTCTAGACAATCCATGCTTTCTAGGCGTAGAAACTTGGTTCTTAAAAATAGCAGATGAATAGAACTTGATCTAAACACATTTTATCTAAGTTTTACTGTTGCCGAGGCAAAAATACACCACCATAAAATACAAGGAAAACCGATATTTAAAAGGCAGCAGATATCTTTTCTTGACCTTCTCCACACAAAGGTCAAAACTTCAAAAGGAGCTTAAAGTGAAGAAGATGAGGAGAAGCAAAGAAAAAAGGAAGAAATAAAAAGCAGTGTAAGAAATACAATTTTCATCATGAATATATTTCCACTTTTTTAATTTATTTGTAAGTACTATTAACCCAAAATATTTAGATAACTAATTCAGAACTTGAAAACATAAATTTCTCAATTTAAAGAGCAAAGCCAATTTTCAAAAATTAAGTCACAGCAACACAACTATTTGAAGTTACACTTTTTATGGCTTAGCCCTTAAAACTAGGTAAGCTAAGATCTGAAATGTAAATTAGCATTACAGAAAAGAAAAGGAAGGTATTTTCTGTCACTCTTCTCGAGGTATTTGCTATTATTTTTAAAGAATACCCTTTTAAAAATGAATCAGTGCTTTATAGAAACCTAGAAATAATAGAGTTTATGCAACTATCAATTTTTGTTACACTGAAAAGGTCAAATAATGTGTATGTTTAGATTTAAAAAGAATTTTACACAATGGCTTTGACATGCTAAAGACAAAAGCACTTGGATTAATTTATATTACAATGTGAAATTTCAAGTTAGATAACTTCCAACTTGAAATTCTATAATCATATGCTTTCCAAATTAAAAAGAGAATTAGAATGAAATCCTTGATGTCTACAAGCCACTATCATCTAGTTGTTTGTAAATACTACATGAAAAGAAAATTGAGTGTTTTTTTGTTTGTTTCTGTCTGAGTTTGGCTCATTTTAGTTTTAGGGAGGAGAAATTAGTAGGCGATTTTTGTGTAGTTAGACCTAATTTAGACATATGGAAAAAATATGTATAAGTCTTTGCATCTGGCAGAGGTTATTTCCATATTTGATCCTGTTATAGCTTCATTTTCATACACACAAGGTAAATGAAATGCTAGTAAAATAAAATTTGTTGCTAATAAAAATAAATAAAAATATGAATCACAATAGTTGGATTACATAAAGCAAATGCTAATTAATTACAATGCTTGATAATTAAAGTGAAAACAAATCTGTAATCTCATACCATATTCATAGATGATGACTTAAAATAAAGATTGCTTTTTATATAATTCTGGAAATCATTGCAATCATATACGGTTCTGGAAAGCATTCTGATCTTAGATTAACAGAATGAGTAGAGATATGTTTTCTCTAACAGAATGAAAATACACTTTCAACTTAAGTAACCCAAATTCCCTATTAAAAACTCCTGTGAATATTGAATAACTTCTGGAGTTTTTCAAATAAAGTTATTTTCTCTCCTGGAAAAGAGAGAGAGAGAGAGAATCAGACCCGTACTATCACTTATATTAATATGTTTTAACCCTACGAATAAAAAATTTATAATAAAAACTAAGGAATATTTTATACCTCTAAAACATTTCCGTGGCCTCTAGAGACTTTCATGGTTTACTAGTGTATCTTCTCTTCTTAGTTTCTCATTAGGGAATAAGCACTATAGCAACCATAGTCCACAGCATACCAGGTAGCATATATAAATAATGAGCACATGGCTTTTATTCACAACTTTATCACATCAAACTAGATCAGTATAAATATGCAAATGTGAGCAATAAAATTCTGGTGTTCAAAAAAAGCCAGCTCTAAGTAGCTAGAGAAGTGAAATTTGTTCATTGGGTAATTTCACACATTTTAACGTATTTTTGGTTTTTAAATTGTGTGTGTGTGTGTGTGTGTGTGTGTGTGTGTGTGTGTGTGTATGTGTATGTATGTATGTGTTTTCTAGGGGGAGAGGGTTCATCCCCATGTTAAACATTCTTCTTTTTTGTTTTAAATAAAAATTTTAGTCTTCTATCACTAAGGACAGAAGTTCCAAAGCACCCACTCTAGCATAAGAAATAACCATTTTGATTTAAATTAATGCAAGTGAGTGACCAACAAACTGAGTTGATATCATATCACTTGATATGATACTTGAAATTATGTCTCATTCATGGAGAAATCATGAATTTAAAAGAAAGATGATTTAAAAAAATACTTCATGAAAAGACCCACTTGCTGATCACTCTTAAAATGATTTTGTAATATCCCAATTTTTACATTATTAATTCTAAAAAATCTGCAATGAATTTAGTAATTCACAAAGTGGAGTCACAAATACTCAGAGTTAAAATGTAACTTCCTTTATCCTGACATCCTCATCCTCTTTTTCCACAAAGATAATAACAAATTCTTCTTTGGGATGCATCTAGCAAGGAAAAGTATCTATTGGAATATGGATGTTAGGTAGTCATAAAGAATCAAGTAGCGATAATTTAAGGAAAAACCTATTTTAGCCTATCACAGCCTCAGAATATGGCTCTAAAAGCAAAATGTATCTAACTTACAACTTCAGGTTGCTAATTATCCAATTTGTAAATTAAAACCGGACAGTTTGCCTCTCTTAAGTTCTCCTGCTTTGGGGCCATTTCTTGATTTACTGAAAACAGTTTCTAGGATAGTAAAAGGTAAAACTTTCCTACATTTTGCCAATAATTAGCATCTGTGAGAAAATAAGACTGTTGGGAGAAGTTTAAACAAACTTCTAAAAGATGAATATCACAATTTCTAAGGACTTCCATGTCAATGATACTGCTGTGTTGATATTTTTATGGAAAACTGAATGCTCACCCATCGTTTTTGAAACTGTAAGCAAGAAAAGGAAGTAAACTGCTAAGAAATTCATGCAGAATAAATTTACACATAAAGAAAACTTCATACTCTATTTTGATTTTTGAAAATTCTCAAGGGTACATCCATGACTAATAATATTTAGTAATCCAAATCTTCCATTTGCAATAATTTAGATTATTTTCTATGGTACAATGTGAAACTCTTTATTAGACTTTGCAATGTTAGTTGGTCTCAACATTGAGAGACTTGTAAGTGTGACACATTACCCTATAACTCCAAAATGAGTTTGAAATGTTAACTCTTCTACTTCTGAAGAACAGAAGAAATTGTATTTAACCATATGTACCCATTGGAGATATACTTTCCAAATAAAAGTGAGTGATATGAGATACAAAAATCAGATGGAAAGAGTTTGTTATTACCATCATTTTCTGTTCCTTTATGTGACTCCCAATGAAACATAAAAAATGAAAGCTAGTTTATGTTTTGTTTACTTTAACCCACTGGATTGTCTTCCATTTTAGATCATTATATGATCTTACTAGATCCTTACTGAAAATGTACATCATCACAAGTAGCTAAATATTCATATGGAGAAATAAAAATGTTGGGAATTTCAGGTTGGGATTTTTATAGTAGTTTGCAGTGTGCTGTAGTAATGATAAACCCGTTTTATATTTAATCCTATCATCAAGCAACACCAGGCTTCTAGCTTTGTTTTTCATTTTAAATGGCTACTATATATAAGAGAATTAATAAGGTATTATACTATTAATGCTTTTTCAAGTCAAAAGATGTGTTGTCTAGAAAATAATTTAACACTGAAATGGGATCTTCAAGATCAATTCTGTTTTATATATTCTGCAGCAAAAATAACATTTCTAGTAGGAACGTATTAATTATAAACCTAGCAAATTCTAGACATTCACATATTTGTGTAAACAATTTTAGCATGGTTTATTACATTTCCAGAAAGGTTAAGTCTTATATCCAGTTTTCTGCTAATTCTTCTTTCATATATTATAATAAATATATATGTATTATTTGAGTGCACATGTGTATATATTTTCACACATATATGTCATATATACATAAAACAGCACTTAATGGTCACTTTCTTTGCATGTTTAAATTGGAGGGAAAAAATGAATTGCTATTATGCATAATCCATGGTGATCTTCCTTTCTGTTTCACAAATGGCCATATCGGGACGTAAACAAAACATTGGAGCGAGTCATTCCAGGTGAACTGTATTTCAAGGTGTAGGTTGGTGTTCTCATGAAGAATTGTGTACTTCCTGGTAATAAATACCTATAAATGACAGTTAAAAAGTTATACTTTCACAAACAAGTTAATATGAACATGTCTCACTAAAGTGTTCTTGGTTAATACTTTATATATCCTACATGAAAAACAATACTATAACAATGCATTCAACATAAAAAATGCCCTTTCCCAGACTGAGGTGGGGAGGTGGGAAGGTGCTCATAAAAGCCTTACCTAAAGAGCTGCCTATAGATGCAATATATGACGATCTCAGTGTCCTAAGACATCCCATATAGGGCCATTATACTCACATGCTAGGAAACTATTTGCATGGCTCATGTTAATTTGGAATTCATTGTTAATCTCTATAAATAATGTGTGAAACTAGTCAAATATTTCTTAAAAGTATGTGATATGAGAATTTGGCTAGCCACATTAGTAATAATTGTTTGTTTCAAGGATGTTGGAACCACTAGTTATAATTTAAAAACATTTCATCAATATATTAGGACTAAGGTAATCTAAGAGAAAAATTAAAGATTAAAATTCATAACTATAAAATTTATATTCCTAGACCACATAGTTCTTATGGTAACAGAACACCAAAAACAATCATGATTACAGGTTACATGCAATCCTTGCAGCCAAACGTATTTGAAAATACGTGAATTATCCAGATTTTAGAACAATATAGTGTATATACTATATATGATATAATATCTCCATGGGGGCTTGGGGCAGCATCTTGAAATCAAATCATTAATATTTCTGTATTTAAATGTATGCATACTTACAATAAACAAGATGAAAACAATAAAAAACTTCATGTCAATTCAGGTCAGGTCAGATTTGCCAATAAAAAGGTTACTCTTCCTTTTTAGTTTTCAGAGATTTGAGAATAAGGAATTGTAAACAAGAATGTGCACCTGTATAATTTGTTTCTCTCTGGAAAAACTTTGATTAGCATTAGGCCACTCCAATCTATATATCTAGAGAAAAATGGAAATCCACAAGGAAATCCACATGAGCAAATGCACATAAACATAGCTATTAAAAGTATAAGTCTTGGTAATGATGAGAAGGACATGGTATAAAGTCAGGACAAAGACATCTTTGAGGAATTTCCAAAACTATAGTCAGCAATAGAAGGAGGTTTGAAATTTTTGAAAAAATAAACAATGGTAGAGCATCAACTCATTTATTTTTTTCACTTGACTTTAGAACAGCAACGGTATCACACTTCCAGAGATACACAAAGAAACTGACAGCCAAGAGTACAATTAGCTACCTATTCTACATTAAATAATGTTGATAATTACTATACCTCTATGTCAACAGAAAATTACACTTATAGCTGTATTATATGAATTTTATAGAAGAATATGAATTCATTATGATAAAGTTGCATACAGCATTCAAATTAAAATGGAAGAATTGTCTATAATATTCATAAACACCACTTTATCATGAATTATCTAATAATATCCTCTAAATCTATTACCTAGTACCACAAACTATAAATAATTGCTCAAATCATTAAGTTAATAGAGCAGTAAAATAATACAACAAACCAAATTAAATCAAAATTGCACAATGGGTGATGAATAATGAAACAATTGATTTCTCACATCACAGATTATATAAATTATTTTCTTAATATCATTTGGGTAATTTATATGGATTAATTATTATGTCAAGAGCTAGTGGAATCATGATGATTAATCTGATGTCTTCTGTCATGAAAAGACTCCCTTCCTATCTAAGGCAGAGGTGCAAAAGAAAATAAGGTGTTTGACCAAAACCCACTAGTTTATATTGGTTGAGAGTTATTCTTCTACTGAAAATTACCATTGATAATTTTCAGAGTAAACAATAACTTCTACCAAATTCCTTTTGAAGAATTTCTGAGCAATAGTTACTACTGACATTACAATAACATCCACATATCTGTTTGAGTTAAAGATCTCCATTCCGCAGATGAAAAAAATAAAATAAAATAAGAACACGAAGTCCAGGGGTAGCTATACTATTTTATTTAACCTATGTAACATTTAGTGTTTTCTGTGTGCTCACCACTATTCCAATTGCTTTGCAAATATTAACTCATTTACTTCTCAGAACAATTCTATACAGTAGATATTATTGTACGCTTCATTTTACACATGAATACACTAAAGCATATGGGGGTCAAATGTCTTGCACACAGTTACACAGCCAGTAAATGGCAGAGCTCAGATTCAAATCCATGTGCACCAACTCCAGAATCAGTGCTCCTAGCTACTGTATTATATGGCCATTTCTCTGTGTGAATTTCAATTTTAAAACCAATGGATACAATGATTATACTCAGTTTTTCAAAACTATGAAGTGTAAAATAACCTAGAAAGTAGAAAAAATATACATCCACAAACCTAAACTTTTTAATAGAGGCAGAAAAAGCTAAAATGAAACTTTTTCTGAGGAAAAAAGTTCAGTGTGAACTAAAAAAAGCATATGAAATTACATTGAAAGAAACACTTTGTTTCCCTAAAGCAAGTGCTGTGGGATATTTTAAAGCATAACAGAGGGGGGCCTGGGTGGCGCAGTCGGTTAAGCGTCCGACTTCAGCCAGGTCACGATCTCGCGGTCTGTGAGTTCGAGCCCCGCATCAGGCTCTGGGCTGATGGCTCAGAGCCTGGAGCCTGTTTCCGATTCTGTGTCTCCCTCTCTCTCTGCCCCTCCCCCGTTCATGCTCTGTCTCTCTCTGTCCCAAAAATAAATAAACGTTGAAAAATAAATTAAAAAAAAAAAAAGCATAACAGGGAAACACAATGGATTATATGCCTTAAAATCTCCATTAATATCTCTTGGGAGATTCCACACTAGCTGAACATCAAAGATTATTTTTGAAATGTTCTTTGCAATGATATTAAATAATACAATTTGATCATTTTTAGCAAGAAGAAGATCTCTGGGAAGTACATTTATAGCCTATATATATCTATCTAAAGATTTTGTGTTAAAGCACCAAAAAAATGTGAAAAGTTTAGTTCTACCTATACTCTAGCTTACTCTTGATGTACAAAAATAGCTAATTTGTAGATACCAAGGAAAAATACCTCACACTTATACTCTCACTTCTCATCTCTGAGGCTAGGTGTGTACAACCTCACATATCCATCACATAGACATAAAACATGTATTTGTCTAATTTCTACTTGACGTAGAATTGGTTGGCCTGTCAATGCCAACTTATTGCTGACCACGGAGGATCTCTGGAATGTGAGCATTACAAGACTGGTAGGGAATTAGCCTTGAAAACTTAAGCTACACCCACCTTCCAAGATTGTTCTAGAGTAAGATCAGGGCCCCTCAGACCCCAAAATAAACTCAGCTTCCTAGTTTGGGGAACAAAGGTAAATGAAGCTCATCATAATATTTTTCCTGTGTTTAATTTTTTTTCTATTGTGGTAAAAGATATATAACATGGAACTTACTAGTTTTATCATTTTTAAGTGTACAAATCAGTGCATTAAATACATTCACAATGGTTGTGTAACCATCACCGTGATATAGTTCCAAATGTTTTCATCCCAAACAGAAACTCCTTGCCCTTAAACACGAAATCCCCATTTCCTCCTCCTCCCATTCCCTGGTAACCTCTATTCTACGGTCTATGAATTTGTCTAGATATTTTCTAGATAACTTATATAAGTGAAATCATACTATACTTGTCCTTTTGTGTCTGGCTTATTTAATTAGCATGCTTTCAAGGTTTGTCCATGTTGTAGCATGAGTCACAATTTTATTCTTTTATATAGACTATTTGAATAATATTCCATTGTATGTATATATCACATGGTGTTATCCATTCATCTGTTGGTGGACACCTAAGTTGTTTCCACCTTTTGGCTATTGTGAATAATGTTGCTATAAATATTGCTGCACAAGCATCTGTTTGTGTACTTGTTTTCAATTCTTTTGGGTTTATACTGAGGAGTGAAATTGCTGGGTCATACAGCAATTCTATATTTAACTTTTTGGTCAATTACCAAATTGTTTTCCATAGCAGCCACATCACTTCACATTCTGAGATAACAATGCATGAGGGTTCCAACTTCTAAATATCCTCACCAACACTTATTATTTTGCATTTTGGGGATAACAGCCATCCTAATGAGTGTGGATTGTCCCATTGTTTTAACTTTGATTTGGGGTACGGGGTGGGGGAAGCTCTAGTCCCACTTCTGCCATTGTTAGCAATGTGGATTTAGATAAGCTATTTAACCTCCAAGAGCTTCAGTTTTCAGTTTTCTCTTCTGAAGAGTCCAATAGATTCTGCCATGCCTGTTTAATAGAGTATAGAGCCAAAGAAATAGTGCACAAAGGTGAAATATTATTTATGTGTTATGAAATCAGCCTCACTAGGCAAGACTACCCCTGTTCTGAGATAGATGTTTCAAGCTATCTTGGCCTAGGGCCATAATGGTACCATGTCTTTAACTCAATTGTATAGTACACATTTGAAAATGTATAAAACATAAACATCTAGCTTAATGAATATTATAAAGTGATTACTTGTAAAACTGATACCCAGGTTAAATAACTGAATATTCCTAACAGTCCAGAACCTTATACTATAGCACCCTCCCTCCTTTTCAGTATCTTCCCCAATTTTTTTATAGACTGTTCTGATTTTTCTTAGAAGTTTGTAAGATTTTTCTAAAAATCTTACACAGGTTATGCAGGCTGCAAATACCTTCTTCCATTCAGTGGCTTGTTTTTTAACCCTCTTAGGATATATTCTAATGAACACATATTCTTAATTTTAATGTAGCAAAATTCGTTTTTTCATTTATGATGTGCACTTTTGGTCCTATTTTTTATAATCTTTGCATACCTCAAAGTCATGAAAATATTTTATTATATTATCTGCGTAATCTTCGGTTTTGCCTTTCACATCTGTATAGTCAATTCACTGGAAATGATTTTTGTACATGGTATCAGTAAGTTCAAGTTTCCTTTTTTTATTACTATTTAGAAACCTAATTGCCTCCACACTATTTTTTAAAACAAATTTCTTTTTTCCCATTTGTCATAAACCAAATGTACCTCCCTTTCTCATAAATCAAGTCTCTATATATGCCTGGGTCTACTTATGACTTTCTGAATGCTTCCATCAGTCTATTTATCTATTTGGCAATATTACACTATTAAATTAAATTACTTTAACTTATTAAAAGTCTTAGTACACTACAGTTAATAAACCCTACCATTTTATTTTTCTATTTCAAGAGTGTCCTAACTATTCTTGGCCCTTTGCTTTTCTATATAAATGTTAGAATAAGCTTTGGTCAAATACTGTGCCCCCCCAAAAAAATAATTTGTTGGAATTTATACTATGATTACACTGAATTTAGAGATGTTCAGATCTATGTGAGATGTGACATTTGATGATATTGATTCCAATGATGAACAAGGCATATCTTTCCAGAGTTTACATTTTCCTACCTAAAAGTCTTACACATTTTTGTTACATTTATTCCTAAGTATTAACTATTCTTTGATGCTACTGAAAATAATATCGTATCTAAAATTTCATATTTGAGCTGTTTATAAAGAAAAAATACAATTGATTTTCTTGACCTTGACTTCATTAAAACTATTAAATTTACTTAATAATTTATCTGTAGATTTATTTAGATTTCTATGAAATAATCATATCCACTAGCATTGAGTTTTACTTTAGTGCCTTTTATTTCTTTTGCTTGCCTCATTGAACCAGCTAGGACCTCTAGTACAGTAATAAATAGAAGTGGTAATAACAGGCAATCTTGTCTTGTTCCTAATCTCATAAGGAAATCCTTCAACATTTCATCATTAGGCATGTTGGTTGTAGGTTTTTTGTAGTTATTCTTCATTAAATTAAAGAATTTCCCTTTTGTTTCTAGTTTGCATTTTTAAAAAAACATGTACCCTGAATTCTATCAAGTGATGTATATGTATCTTTTAAAGTGATCTTTTATCCTATAAAAATTACATTGACCACTTTTTACTGTTATTGCACCCTTAAATTGAAGCAATAAACAGAAGTTGGTCATGATACATTATCCGATTTAAAGTTTCTGGGTTCATTTTGCTAATATTTCATTTAAGACTTTTGCATCTACATTGGAATAAGATTGAGCTGTTACTATCCTTTGCCATAATGTCCTGGTTAGGTTTTAGTATCAAATGTATGGCGGCCTCATAAGACAAGTTGGAGAATGTTCCCTCCTTGTCTGTTCTCTAGATGGGCTTAATAGAATTGGATAGTGAAAACCTATGAATCTAGAGTGACCTTTGAGAGGGTTTTTAATTACTGATTCAATTTCTTCAATAGTCAAGACTATTTGATAATTTCTATATAAGACTTCCTAACAAGAAGTTGTGTCACTTTTGGTAATACATATGTCTTTTTCCAGGAATTTGTTAACCTAATCTCAATTACCAAATTTATTGGCATGAAATTGTTTCTGTTTTCTTACAAAATTTTCAATGTTTGTAGGATCTGTAGTAATGTCTCCATTTTTGTTCTTGATGTTAACTATTTCTGGCTCCTGTATTCTTGATCAGTCTCACAAGTTGTTCATCAATTTTACTAGTCTTTTCAAAAACACATTTTGGCCAAGTTAATCTTTATTGTTTGTTTCATTATTGTTAATTTCTGCTCTCCTTTCTCTGTATTCTTTGGGTTTATCTTAATGTCATTTTGTCATTTTTCAAAATGGTTACTGATATCATTAAATTTGTGCCTTCCTCTTGCCTAATGCCAATTTATATAAATTGTCTATAAATATGCCTATAATAATGATTTTTTATATACTGCAATTTTTATTATAGTATTTTTGTTATAAATTCATTCAAAATATTTTCTTATGACCATTAAGATCTTTGATCTTCTTTGATTCATCAATTACTTAGAAGCATAATTTTTTTATCTTTCCAAAGTATGGATATTCCAATTATAATCTTTGCTATTATTTTCTAGTTTAATGGCATGGGGTCTGAAAAAAAAACTCTGTATGAGTTAAGTCTTGTGAAATTTGTTGAAATATGTTTTGTTATTCCACTATATGATTGATTTTTGTAAAAATTCCTGGTGTGCTTAGTATTTTATATTCTGAGATTATTAGATTCACTTCTGTATATTACAGTTAAGTCATATATATGACAGTTAAGTCTGTTATATTGTTAAGATGTTCTATATCTTTAATTTATATATATAGATAGATAGATAGATAGATCTCCATCTATGGTTGTAGATCTATTTTTCCTTGTAATTCTGTTAACTTCTGCTTTGCAAAACATCTGGATGACTGTTACTCCTAGGAATCTAGGGTGTTTACCAATATCCCCATCTTTGGCAGACCTTGAACTGCTACTTTTTTCCCTTAGGCCCATGAGTCTATCAAAAGTACTACTCAGTACTGGGGCACCTGGATGGCTCAACTGGTTAAGTGTCTGACTTTGGCTCAGGTCATGATCTCACAGTTTGTGAGTTTGAGCCCTGCATCAGGCTCTCTGCTCTCAGCTCAGAGCCTGCTTCAGATCCTCCATCCTCCCACCTCTCTGCCCTTCCCTCACTCTCTCTCTCTCTCTCTCAAAAATAAACATTAAAAAAAAAAAAGTACTACTCAATACTAACAAGCACTCATTATGTACCCAATTAACTCTCCAATGTCTTCAAGCAAAGGTATCGGTATTTTGTCTAGCTTTTCTAGTTCGTATTAAAAGGAAGATTTGTCCAAAAACCTAGTGCCCATTACCGAAGGCAGAAGTTTGAACTCAAAATGTTTTGAACTAAAAATGTTTTCAGCCATGAAACACCTTGTGAAATGAGCTTATATGGAAGCTCAGTATATGAAATATAGAAACACATTTTAATTCTAGTATCCTGGAGATAGAGAGAGAGAGAGAGAGAGAGAGAGAGAAAATATATACATATATATATATATGTGTGTGTGTGTATATATATATAAAATAGATATATACATGAAGAAAATAGAGATAACATATATATATATGTTATCTCTATTATGTTATCTCTATTTTCTTCTCTTTTAATTTTATAGATAAATGAACTAAATTTATATCTCCTCATATAGTATTTAAGTATACCCTATACATTATTTATATTAGGTATATATTAAATTATAAATATTAATTTATACTTTACTAGGTAACTTAATAAATGAAATTTATCTATGCATTAATAAATATAAGTGACTTCTACATATAAAGTAAAATGCTATAGGTTCTTAATTCACAAGGGAAAGAAGATACGGCTAGTTGTCACATGTTTTTAAATTAATGTGACACTGACTTGAGTTTTAATAGCTAGATATTAGGAGGACAAGTTCATTTCTCTTCCCTCCTTGTGGTTTCCAAGTAGAAGAATTTCCACCAAATTTCTGGCCTTTTCCCAGAAGTGAGTTATCTGATTTTCAGGTTTAAAGTTTATTTATTTATTTTGAAAGAGAGAGAGAGAGGGAGGGGTTCAGAGAGGGAGAGACAGAGAATCCCAAGCAGGCTCTGCACTGTCAGCACAAAGCTCGATGTGGGGCTCAATCTCACAAATTGTGAGATCATGACCTGAGTTGAAATCAAAAGTTGGACGCCTAATTGGCTGAGCCACCCAGGGGTCCCCGATTTTCAGGTTTAAAAGAAGGAACCAGGTGTGCTTGGCTTGGCCCCCTTCTCTTGTTGGATTAGTCTATCTGCAGAAAGGGTGCATCCTTATTTGTTCTTTAGCCAACACCAACAGAACTAGACTTTATGGGGTAGTGTGGAAGGTTTGGGTTGATCCAGCTCTGCTTATGACTGGATCAGTACATTTAATTCTCAAAGTCAATTTTAGAGAACTCACTTGGATCAAATCTATACCATGCCCTTTAATGTAGCTTTACTCAGTAACGAAGCCACATTCTGATGATCATCTGTCTGATTCCTACATTTCTCTCTCAAATGGTTCTGAACTTGGGCAGAAATAGAGGGTGTGTGTACTAATATCCATCCCCCAAAATGCTTATAATCACCATACTTGGGTTATAGTGAGCATTTATCAGAAGTCCAGAGCTCAAGGTTCCAGAGTCAAGAATATCTCTTCTGACCACCAAAAGGGGGAGAAAATAAAAAGGCCTGAACCAACTGCAAGGTGTAACTTCTTCCTCCAGAATGACCTCATCCTATTTTTGGCTGTCTACAAAACTTATAAGATCCCTCAACAGAAAATGGGTTACAAAATCTGCAATTGCAAGTGTGACATTAAAGATTTTGAAACCATGCTTCCTAGACTGGAACTTAAGATTTTTCTGATCATCCTTCCAGAGTATCACTCTTTAAAATGAAGCCTCTTCATTTATATATTGTAATATTTCAATGATGACCATCATTCTTTCAAACCATATGAAAATACTAATGAAAGTAATATAAGTTGTAGTTCAATAATTTGCTTCAAACCATTAAACTGTAGAATATTGTTTTGATATTTACATATTTCAAATATTAATGGCTAGCTTTATCCTTACCATTGTTCTAATCAAGCAGCTTCTAAAGGTAATGCAACAGTCAGAATCCAATACAAAGATTAAAAATACATCTTTCAATACTTTTTGTTAAATATATTCCAAGCCATTCTGCTGTTGTAAGTCAGTTTATAGAAAGTTAGCTTTATTATACTCTCTGTGATTTTTATAATAAACAGATTAATTTCTAAGTATTTCAAAAAGAAAATCCAAGCTATGGTGGTTCTATTTTCCTCATTGCCTATTCAACTGTTAGTTGAATACTATCATCTTTTGACTATCACTTAGTTTTTCAAAGTCATGGTTTATTCTCTTCTTTTTTTCTTTTTCTTTCTTTCTTTCTTTCTTTCTTTCTTTCTTTCTTTCTTTCTTTTTAATGTTTTATTTATTTTTGAGACAGGGAGAGACAGAGCATGAACAGGGGAGGGTCAGAGAGAGGGAGACACAGAATCTGAAATAGGCTCCAGGCTCTGAGCTGTCAGCACAGAGCCCGATGCGGGGCTCGAACTCACCGACTGCGAGATCATGACCTGAGCCGAAGTTGGCCGCTTAACCGACTGAGCCACCCAGGCACCCCTGGTTTATTCTCTTCTATCTTGAATAGTACTTCAATGTATATATACAAAAAATGAAGTCGCATATCCATTTTTAATTCTAATGGGAACTATGATTGTACAGAAAAATCCTAAAATGTACTTCTTTTTTACTCTGTGTATTTTTGCAGCTTAAAAACAACATTATTTTTTATGATTTGGAAAACTACCTATTTTAACTGGACAATATTTATTAAAATTCAGTTTTTAAATGGAACTTAACAAAATTCACCTCCCATAGATTTGTTTGGTGATGAAAGGAGTAGTGGAGGCATACTGAACAACAAAAATTAAACTAAAGGCATCTTCCCAACTTATCAGGCTGATGGATAAATCTGAAACATCCTTATTGGAGCAAAAAGTTTATTACCATTTTTTGGATGCTTTTACTTGGCTTTTGAAAGCAAAAGTATATAAACCAAATAATCTCATTTCCATGTAGGTTATTTCTGTCACCTTCAGGTTTGTGGCTGTTGTCCTTGTTTGGTCCTTCAAAGGTAAAGACTGTGCAAATTAAAAGTCTTTTGTAGATAATAGCGGGTATGAATTTTTGGTCTTTAGCTTTTTCTCTAGCTATAAAAATGAAAAGAGACTTTCAATTGCAAACTGCATTGTGGCATTACTTTATATTAAACTCACAGGGTGTAGAAATGTAAACAAGTACCTGGAGTTACTCCAATCAGTACCAGGGCCTGACAGTGATCCTCTTGTGTCAGTTGCATACTTGTAAACCACTAGCAGGCACTGTTTACAAAGCTCAACCAGGCGCTGGCAACATTGGAGCTGCAAAGGAGTCACCACCTCCGGGCTTTTACTGAAAATACTCTCCCAAGAGGATCTGTGGGCATGGAAACAGACATGACCTCATGTGGCTGTTAAAAAAGGCAACCAGCCTTATCACTTACCTAGCAACAAACCAATAAGGAAAAGCAGAAGTGGCCTCAGAACATGTGAAGTGACTGCAGGTGGTTGAAAGGTATAAAATAAATATATATTTGAAAATTAATCTTTATATTAAAAAACACAACATAGAATTCATATGCTATTTGTCTCTGAAGACTTTACTGATACCAACTGTGGGTAGCTATCAGCATGGCTTCCCAACACCTCCTAAAAATTTCCATTACTCTATATTAAAGTATATGTAAAATATCGAGCTTATTTCTCAAAAGTTAGGTATTCTAAAACTTTAAGCTTTCTAAAGTCCTTGTTATCTTTACCTTTATATTAATAATAATCCCAAGATCTGAGGAGTTAAGATGGTGGAATAGTAAGGGGACCCTATACTTGTCTCTTCCCTTGAACATAGTTAGACCAACATCAAACCATTCTGAACACCTAGGAAGTAGATCTGAGGATTAACAGAACAATCTGCATAATTTGAGATACAGAGGAAGGCAGAGGAAGTTACTTGGTGCAGACAGGTGAACTGGGGGAGAGAAAAGCTGCGGTGCTGCAGAGCGGAGGGAGCTATTTTCATGGAGAGGAGAAAGACAGAGGTGGCTGCAGCGAGAGAGCAGCACTTGGGTTTGCATAAGAAAACACTCCCCCTGAAAGCAGCTAGAGAGAAAGAGTGAAAACACACACAGGGGACTGCACAAGAAAATGGTTTCCCAAAACCACTGGAGGGGGGAAGGAGAGGGTTTTCAATACTGCCAGTTTTTTTTATAAACAGCTGAGCACAGAGTCTGAAGTTTCAGAGGTCAGACTCTGGTGTTGTCCGGGCCCCAGGAGAAGGCAACTGGCCTGAGGATCCCCTAGGTCCCATAGGGAGAAATGGTTCCTCTGTTTGGAGTACATTTGGTAGAGGTGATACAACCTCTCTGTGGGTAAAAGACAAGGTGGGCACCATCAAGCTGCCACCGATATAGGAAGAAAGATGCCAGTTGAGGCCAGCAAATCCTGGAGCCAGCTGTGTGTTGTGATTTACCATAAACTCTGAGTACTGCCACTGCACGGTGGCATGACCATTTCCTGGGACAAGCCGGCCACAGGGCAGTGAGATCCTCCCCCATAAGATCACTGAGGGTCTGAACTGTAAAGGTCTCTGAAGTGTGGGGTTTTGAAACACAGCTGTGCCTGAGATAAAACTCTGGAGAGAGGCACTGTTTGATAGGTGGACAGCTCAGACACAGACAGGGGTAAGGCAGGGAGCTGATGGAAGCAGTGGACACAGGAAGGGTGGCTGATCATGCATCTGTGAGGGCACAAACTTCCCTCCCTGGAGACTAGAGAGTGGGGTGAAGCCATTTATCATTATTAGCCCACCAACACTGATCCACCCCAATGAGCTAAACAGTGCCTCCAAGTGGAGAATAGAGCCATTACACAAAGGCCCCCTTGTGCCCTCCAGGCACATCTCCATTAGGACAAGTTGGCCTGAGAATCTGAGCAGCAGACCCCTCTCCCAGAAGCCCAGCACAAATCCTTTCCCTGAGTTTAGCCTACCATAGACTACTGCAAAGTTTCAGCTCTAGGGGAAACCTGATCCAGTTTCATTTGGTTTTTTTGTTTGTTAGTTGGCTCATTTTGTTGTTGGTGCCTCTGTTTTTGTTGTGTTTTTCTTCTCTTTTGTTTCTTGGATACAGAATGGACACTTTATTTATTTATTTTTTTTAATTTTTTTTTTTCAACGTTTATTTATTTTTGGGACAGAGAGAGACAGAGCATGAATGGGGGAGGTGCAGAGAGAGAGGGAGACACAGAATCGGAAACAGGCTCCAGGCTCCGAGCCATCAGCCCAGAGCCCGACGCGGGGCTCGAACTCACGGACCGCGAGATCGTGACCTGGCTGAAGTCGGACGCTTAACCGACTGCGCCACCCAGGCGCCCCATATTTTTTTTTTTTAATTTTTAATTTTTTTCTCTCTTCTTTTTTCTTTTCACTTTTTCCTATCAAGCTTCTCTTAACTAGCAGACCAAAATACACCTAGGATCTAGCTTCCTTTATTTGATTTTTAAAAATTTTTAAACTTTTATTCCATTCTATTATTATTGTTGTTGTTGTTTTCTTCCTCCAAAATGACAAGATGGAGAAAGTCACCTCAAAAGAAAGAACAGAAGGAAATGATGGCCAGGGATTTAATCAATGCAGATATAAGTAAGATGTCTGAACTAGAATTTAAAACAATGATTATAAGGATACTAGCTGAGCTTGAAAAAAGCATTGAAGACACCAGAGAATCTCTTTCTGCAGAGACAAAAGAACTAAATTCTAGTCAGGCTGAAATTAAAAATGTTATCACTGAGATGCCAACCCAGTGGAAGACATAAAAACGAGGATGGATAAGGCAGAGAAGCAAATAAGCGATAAAGAAGATAAAAATTATGGAAAATAATGAAGCTGAAAAGAAGAGGGAAACAAAGGCTAGGGATCACAAAGGCAGACTTAGGAAACTCAACAATTTATTAAAACATAATAACATTTGTATCATAGGAGTCCCAGAAGATGAAGAGAAAGAAAAAGGGAAAGAAGGTTTATTTGAGCAAATTATAGCTGAAAAGTTCCCTAATCTGGGAAAGGACACAGACATCAAAATCCAAGAAGCACAGAGAACTCCCATTAAATTGAAAAAAAGTTAGCCATCACCAAGCTATATAGTCAAATTCACAAAATAAACAGACAAGGAAAGAATCCTGAAAGCAGCAAGGGAAAAAAAGTCCTTGACCTACAAGTCCTTAACCTGAAAACAGATCAGGTTAACAGCAGATCTGTCCATAGAAACCTGGCAGGCCAGAAAGAAGTGGCAAGATATATCCAATGTGCCAAATGGAAAAAATATACACTAAAGAATACACTATCCAGCAAGGCTGTCATCCAAAACAGAAGGAGAGATAAAGAGTTTTCTAGACAAACAAAAACTAAAGGAGTTTGTGACCATTAAACCAGCCCTACGAGAAATTTTAAGAGGGACTCTGAGGGGGAGTGAGGGGAAGACCAAAAGCACAGAGATTAGAAAGGACCAGAGAGCGTCACCAGGTAACACAATGGCACTCAATTCATATCTTTCAACTAACACTCTGAATATAAATGAACTAAATGCTCTAATCCAAACACATAAGGTATCAGAATGGATAAAAAATGAGATCCACCTATATGCTGCATACAAGAGCATTTTAGAGCTAAAGACACATGCAGATTGAAAGTGAGGGGATGAAGAACCATCTATCATGCTCCTGGATGTCCAAAGAAAGGCAAAATAGCCATACTTAATCAGACAAGCTCGATTTTAAAACAAAGACTGTAATAAGAAATGAAGAAGGGCATTATATCATAATGGCCCTATCCATCAAGGAGATCTGACAATTGTAAATATTTATGCCCCCGACTTGGAAGAACCAAATATATAAATCAGTTAATGATGAAAATAAGGAAAGTCATTGATAACATACCATAATTATAAGAGACTTTAATACCCCACTTACAACAATGGACAGATCACCTCACCAAAGCAGAAAATCGACAAGGAAACAATGGCTTTGAATGACACAATGGACCAGATGGACTTACCAGATACATTCAGAACATTTCATACTAAAGCAGCAGAATACACATTCTTCTCCAGTGCACATGAAACACTGTCCAGAATAGATCACATAGTGGGTCACAAATCAGCCCTCAACAGATACAAAAAGACGGAGATCATACCATGCATATTTTCAGATCACAATGCTATGAAACTTGAAATCAACCACAAGAAAAAATTTGGAAAGCCCTCAAATACATGGAAGTTAAAGAACATTCTAAAAAGAATGAATGGGTTAACCAGGAAATTAAAGAAGAAATATAAAAATACAAATGAAAATGAAAACATGGCAGTCCAAATCTTTTGGGATACAGCAAAGACAGTCTTAAGAGAAGAGTACACTGTAATTCAGGCCTATCTAAGAAGCAAGAAAGGTCCCAAATACACAACCTAACCTTACACCTAAAGGAGCTAGAAAAAGAACAGCAAATAAAGCCTAAAGCCAGCAGAAGAAGGGATATTTAATAAAGATTAGAGCAGAAATAAATGATATAGAAACAAACAAAAACAGTAGAACAAATCAATGAAACTAAAAGCTAGTTTTTTTAAAGAGTAAACAAAATTGATAAACCCCTAGTCAGACTTATCAAAAACTAAAGAGAGAGGAACCAAATAGATAAAATCATGAATGCAAGAGGAACCAATGCCACAGAAATACAAACAATTGTAAGAGAATATTATGAAAAATTATATGTAAACAAACTGGGCAATCTGGAAGAAATGGACAAATTCCTAGAAACACACTACCAAAACTGAAACAGGAAGAAACAGAAAATTTGAACAGGTCCATAACTGGCAAATAATTTGAATCAGTAAATCAACAAGAGGGGCGCCTGGGTGGCTCTAGTCAGTTGAGTGTCCGACTTTGGCTCAGGCCATGATCTCGCACTCCATGAGTTCAGGCCCCTCATCGGGCTCTGTGCTGACAACTCAGAGCCTGGAGCCTGCTTTGAATTCTGGGTCTCCCTCTCTCTCTACCCCTCCCCCACTCATGCTCTCTCTCTCTCTCTCTCTCTCTCACTCTCTCTCTCTATCAAAAATAAATAAACATTAAAAAGAATTTTTTTTTTTTTTTTTAAATCTCCCAACGAGAGTCCTGGGGGAGGACTGGGGAATTCTACCAGACATTTAATGAAGAGGAAATATATGTTCTTCTCAAACTTTTCCAAAAAATAGAAATGGAAAGAAATCTTCCAAACTCATTCTACAAAGCTAGCATTATCTTGAATGCAAAATCAGACAAAGACCCCACTAAAAAGGGGAATTACCGGCCAATATCCCTGAAGAACATGGATGCAAAAATTCCCAACAAAATATTAGCAAATCAAATTCAATAGTACATTAAAAGAATTATTCACCATGATCAAGGGGGATTTATTCATGGGCTGTATGGCTGGTTCAATATTCACAAATCAATCAATGTGATATACCACATTAATAAAAGAAATGATAAGAACCACACGATCCTGTCAATAGATGCAGAAAAAGCATTTGACAAAATACAGCATCCATTCTTGATAAAAACCCTCAATAAATTAGGGATAGATGGAACATAATTCAACATCATAAAGGCCATATACAAAAGAACCACCGCTAATATCATTGTCAACGGGGAAAAACTGAGAGTCTTTTCCCTATGGTCAGGAACAAGTATGTCCACTCTCATCGTTACTATTTAACACAGTACTGGCATCACACAACAAAAAGAAATAAAAGCAACCAAATAAGCAAGGAAGAAGTCAAACTTTCACTATTTGCAGACAACATGATACTCTATGCAGAAAACCTGAAAGTTCAACTGCAGAAAAAAGTGCTGGAACGAAAACAAGAATTCAGTAAAGTTGCAGGATATAAAATCAACGTGAATAAATCTGTTACATTTTTATACACCAATAACAAAGCAGCAGAAAAAGAAATCAAGGAATTGATCCCATTTGTAATTGCACCAAAAACAATAGATACCTAGGAATATATCTAACTAAAGAGATAAAAGATCTATACTCTGAAAACCACAGAACACACATAAAAGAAATTGAAGAAGACACAAAAAAATGGAAAAGCATTCCATAGTCATGGATTGGAAGAACAAATATTGTTAAAATGTCTATACTACCCAAAGCAATCTACCCATTAAAAAATTTTTTTTTTTTTAGTGTTTATTTGTCATTGGGAGACAGAGAGAGACAGAGCATGAGCATGAAAGGGGCAGAGAGAGGGCGAGACACAGAATCCAAAGCAGGCTCCAGGCTCTGAGCTGTCAGCACAGAGCCCGACATGGAGCTCGAACCCATAAACCCCGAGATCATAACCTGAGCCTAAGTCAGATGCTTAACCGACTGAGCCACCCAGGCACCCATCAATCTACCCATTTAATGCAATCCCTATCAGAATACCACCAGCATTTTTCACTGAGTTGGAACAAACAGTCCTAAAATTTGTATGGAACCAGAAAAGACCCCAAATAACCAAATGTTGAAAACAACCAAAAAACAAAAAACTTGAGGAATCACAATTCTGAATTTCAAGCTATATTACAAAGCTGCAGTCATCAAGACAATATGGTACTGGTACAAAAACAGACACATAGATCAATGGAACAGAACAGAAACTATATGGTCAACTAATCTTTGACAAAGTTGGACAGAATATCCAATGGAAAAAAAGACGGTCTTTTCAACAAATGGTGTCGGGAAAACTGGACGACAACATGCAGAAGAATGAAACTGTACCACTTTCTCACACCATACACAAAAATAAATTCAAAATGGAAGAAAGACCTAAATGTGAGTCAGGAAACCATCAAAGTCCTAGAGGAGAAAACAGGCAACAACCTCTTTGACCTCGGCTGCAGCAACTTCTTACTAGACAGGTTGCTGAAGGCAAGGGAAACAACAACAAACACAAACTACTTGAGTCTTCAAGGTAAAAAGCTTTTGCACAGTGAAAGAAACAATCAACAAAATTAAAAGACAGCCCAAAGAATGGGGGAAGATATTTGCAAACAAAATATCTGATAAAGGGTTAGTATCCAAAATCTATAAAGAACTTATCAAACTCAACACCCAAAAAACAAATAACCCAGTTAAGAAATGGGCAGAAGACATGAATAGACACTTTCTCAAAGAAGACATCCAGATGACTAACAGACACATGAAAAGATACTCAAGATCACTCATCATCAGGGAAACACAAATCAAAACCATGATGATATACCACCTCACATCTGTTAGAATGGCTAAAATTAACAACACAAGAAACTACAGGTGTGGGAAAGGATGCAGAGAAAGGGGAATCCTCTTGCAGTGCTGGTGGGAATGCAAACTTGTGCAGCCACTCTGGAGAGTAGTATGGAGATTCTTCAAGAAACTAAAAATAGAACTACCTTAGGATCCAGCAATTGCACTATTAGGTACTTTCCCAGAGGATACAAAAATACATATTTAAAGGGGTACATGCACTCCAATGTTGATAGCAGCATGATCAACAATAGCCAAACTATGGAGAGTCCAAATGTCCATCAATTGATGAACTGAGGAATGGATAAAGAAGATGTGATATATATATATATATATATACATATATATATATATATATATACACATACATATATGTATATGGAATATTACATATACATACATATATATAATGGAATATTACTCAGATATCAAAATGAAAGAAATCTTGCTATTGGCAATGACATGGATAGAGCTAGAATGTATTATGCTAAGTGAAATAAGTCAATCAGAGAAAGACAAATTTCATTCATATGTGGAATTTAAGAGACAAAACAGATGAACATATGAGAAGGGGAGGTGGGGAAGAGAAGAGAGGGAAACAAACCACAAGAGATTTTTAATGACAGAGAACAAACTATGTGTTGATGGGGGGAAGTGGGTGGGGCATGGGCTAGAAAGGTGATGGGTACTAAGGAGAGCACTTGTGATGAGCACTGGGTGTTGTATGTAAGTGATGAATCACTGAATTCTACTCCTGAAACCAATATTGCACTGTATGCTAACTAAAATTTATTTTTTTTTAAAAAGGGGGAAAAAATAAAAGATGAAAAAATAGAAAAAAATAATGATCCCACAAAAGAATTTAAAATTTGCTGTGATTTCATTTGTGGTCTCTGTGCTAGGAACATGTAAATTAACCCTTTGACTATGACCACTCCTTTCAAAACCCTTTCAGATGTAATTATATATGATAGAAATATCATTATTTCTGAAATATCAATTTCTGAAATATCAATTATATATGATAGAAATATATATTTCTAGAGCACAGTTTCTCTATTCTAGAAGTAATGGTATCTCAATGAATACTGCCTGACTGAAATCTGAAACATAGTGTTCTTCCTCCTTTCATGCACTCAACTTATCCCAAAGCAGGTAGTAGTACACACTTTCTTGGTAAACTTAATGTGTGTGTGTGTGTGTGTGTGTGTGTGTGTGTGTGTGTCTATGCACACGCAGGTACACAAATATATATAAATATACTTACAATTCTAAATTTACCATGATGATCCCAATCAGGAAACACCTCATCACCCACCCCACCACCACAGAGAGAGAGACACACAGAGAGAGAGAAAGAGATTTATTTCCTTAGTGTAAATGAAACTCTTTTTAAGCCTCAAGGGGAAAGTTTTATTTGAGACTTGGTAATGGTTCAGGTCTCGTTTTACATAAACCAACTCGCTTAACCCTCAGAGAAAGAAAACAGTAGATTTTCAGAAAGAAAAAAATATTAAGGAAAATATTTTTCTGAAGAAATTTACTTCCCAGTGGGAAATTCAAAGACTCCATTTTCAATTTTCTGTGGATATTTGATATCTTCGGAATTTTCAAAAATGCTTTAAAAACTCAGAAAGGCATTTTTTTAGCAGAAAGGCTACTTTTTATTTTTTGGGGAGAAATGTGGTCCTAAAAAGATAGCATGTCATCAGTGAATGACAGGTTTTCTTAAAAGGAATGAGATTCAAATGAATAGACTGAAAGGAATAAATTTTCTTCCATATTCTGAGATGTTCAGGACTAAATATAATACTGTTTTTATTATTTTAAGAAAGTTATTGCATTCAAGAAGCAGTAATGTGCTAGCTAAATTAACTTTTAAAATAAGTTTTAATTTATTACTAAATATAAGAAAAACTAGATATAACACATACATGTTTGTATATACCCATATATACCTGTGTGTGTGTGTGTGTGTGTGCAATTGACTTAACCTAATTTGATCAAGAAAAATATTGGAGAATACCAATTAATTAGAGAATGTGTTTATAATTAATATGTCTTAATTTCAAAGTCCTACATGTTTAGGCCCAGATAAATAAAATTTCATATAAATACAAATACATTCAGGAAAACATCCTGTGTTACGACTGTCTGCTTAGGACTTTTCTCTCCACTGAAATTCTGAGTATTGCTACATCCTCTTCTCTTAATTTGGATATATTTTTATTTTGATCCTTTGGAGCCATTTGATTAGATCCACTATCAAGTTACACACATCATGGCAATTTTTCTTTTCCTGATTTGGAGTATAGAGAGGTAAGAAAAGAACAAATAAAATGGAAGCAAGGTAAAAAGAGCTTTTTCTATAACACTCGAATTTGATGGAACAGTCTGAATATTATATAAGTTATAATATCACCAGCTCTGGCTTCTCAATCTCTCATTCTTCCTTAAATATTTAAAATAAATATGTGGATCAAAGTCTTTTACCAATTTTTGTTGTGTATGTTCACCACCACAGGCCAAAGACCACATTCTACTCTATTAATTCATATTTAAGTGTCAGCGCACCAGTGTTCATAAAGAAAAAAAGAAAATGGGTAGGAATTGCTTCATTTGGTACTAGGCTAACTTTCTCTGCACAAAGGAAACCTATCTTTCAAACCGAGTATGTTAGAACTATGTCCCCCACCTTCTATCCACTACACCTGGCATATAGAGGCATATAGAAATAAGAAGGTGAAAGGATGTAAAAATAAGTTATAATACCAGTTCCTTTTTAAAGAACCCAAGGTCTTATCTGCCTTTTTTCTGTATCTAACTTCCGAAAAACAGAAGAGCCAAAATCCATAAATTGAGAAAGAAAAATTAACTGGTTAAAAATTTGTTTGGTACTCCCTAATGCTCAGAGATACATAACAGGAAACAACTTTAAACAACCATTTTTAGTAATATAACAATAAGATACAGAATACTGAATACTTCTGGCAATAAAGGGGAGGTATTAATGAAATCCAGAGACTTGAAAAGCCTCTAATTATCCAGCAATCCAATATTTTTCACCAACTTTCTCATCAAAATATTTAATAAAGTAGTTATCTAAAAAGTAAAACTGATTCATCTTTTTTCTCCTTCTCTAATAGAAGTCGGAATGGATGACTGAGTGGACCAAAGTTAAGTAGCAGAAAGGAGAAAGGAAAATAAAAACAAAACAAAACAAAAACTGGCCTATACCAACGGAATAAACAGCAACAATTGAGCTGAAAAGTACTAACAACAACACATTCAATTGAAAGTGATATGAGAACAGGAAGATTCATGTCATTTTTAGTCTATATGTTATGCATATATTTTTAAGTAGGCATATAATTCAGCCTGAAAGCAGACTGCTTAGAATACTCCTTATCATTTCTTCTTGCCTGAAGATTCTAAGAGAAAAAGCTTTTCCATGAAAAACTTCCACTAGAAAATGCCTTTGGCTAACAGGTCCAAACAGATTCTCTTTCTTTGGGGTATACAGATCATAGTTTTGAGTGGAGAAAAGGCTTTTCCAAACAATACATTTCTTCTCCCATACCTCCCCCTGCCTCCTCTTTTTTGTTTTACCTGGAAAACTATTCTTCCTCTTCCTACAAGTCTCAGCTGAAATGTTACATCCTTTGGCTACCTTTCATGAGCTCTCAGACCTGAGTTTGAGTCCACAGTACCAAGACTTCCTCTATCCCAGCAAAACATGGCAGATAATTTTATTCATGAAAATTCTAAGAGCTATTCCCCTACAGAGAACACATTCAGAATGTGGGGCATCATGTGATAACAAGAGAAGGTTCCATGTAACAACAAGGGTCACTGAGCATGGGCTTTAGCAGCCTGGAAAAGTAAGAAAGAGGGATAAGGGTGTTTTCTATTTGGTGCATCAGTAAAACTTCTGGGCCAACTCTAGGGAAACCTGCCACAAAGGTTCCTACGATATTCTTTGATGTGTCTGGATGTGGACAGGGAGTGGTTTATTTATTTTGCTTTGTTATTGGGGTGTTGATGGGCAGAGGAAAGAATCAAGGTGGCCCAGACTTATTTGAATTATATTTTTCCAAGATTTTACACCTAACTGTGAATGACAGTTGTGCTTTTATTAAAATCATTCTCTTAGAACTGAGTTTAGAGTAGATTTTTGCCTTGACTATTGGGCTGTTAGGCCAAACGTTAAAGGAGTATGCATTGACTAAACATGACTCAAAGGATTACTAACACTACTCTGGGTCTAACCTGTGAATCAAACACAATGCTGTGTGACTTCATGAAATTGAGGAAGCCTAAGAAACCCATTGGTAAGGCTGCAAAATAAAACCCAGTGTTAAACTCACCTCTACAAACCGCCAAAATTTTAAAGAAATGGATGGAGTATGGAGGTCAAATTGGGCTCAAAGCTACTCCTGCTCTATTTGCCCAGATGTGGTGGGGCTGGGGATCTGACTAAGGCTATGGGACTTGCAATCAAGCAAGTCTGGCAACCACTGGGAATGCTGCTTTGAAGGGAATCAGTGAAAAACACAGCTAGGAGCTTGGGCTCTTGTCTCAGACAACCTGGGTTTAAATCCATGCTCACCTAGTTACTATAAGAACCTGGATAAACTACATGCTCTCTCTATGCGTTAATTTCCTCATCTATACAATGAGAATAACAATAATAATTTACTCAAAACACTAAAGTGGCAACTATAAGACTATTTAATATGTAAAACAACGTCAGGCTTTTAGTAAGTCTTCAATAAATGTTGTTAACTCTCATCATCAATACCAATAATAATAGATACCACCAGAGAAATTTAAGGGGAGTATTGTGCAAAACACAAGAGAAAAAGATTCTGAATCAATTAATATTTTACCAAACTAGTTCAGGGAAGAGGAGCCCTAGAGGCAAAGAAGAACCACTTGATGGGCATCTTTAGGGTCTGGAGTTGGAGATTATCTCATGAACTCAAAGCTACCAGCACTAGTTTCAGTAGCAGACTGTCTGACTGTTTTCCCTGGTGAAAAATAGCTGGGATTCATATGTAGCATTCCAACCAATGGATCAACAAACAGAAAAAAAACAAAAACAAAAACATTCCAACTGTGAGTCTAGATTGAGAGAACTTCTACAAAGAGGCAACAACTAACAGGCCATAGAGCATAGTTCAAATATTCCCCTTAACTCTCTGAGGAAATAATTTATAGCCAAGATTACTCTCAGGTTTTACCCAAACCCAGAGCACCTTAGAAAGTCTTCCTGTTGTGAATGGCTACTGAGGAGATAGTAGTGAGAGTAAGTCTGCAAATGATATGAATGAATCAGTACTAGATGACCAGAATATTTAAATGGAGGACATTCAGACATCATTTCAGACTACAATAGGCTGTTATGATTTTACCAAAAAGGAAGTACAGGCTGGGTCTTTACATGGAATTTAAATAATGCAAAGGGAATTGGAGGGATAGGGTTGTGGAAAGCAGCCCGGTCAGACACTTAAGGACACCAAAAGCTCCGATGAAGAAAAGAAAACATTTTAAAGGTATTTGAAAATAACGAGCTTGTTTTTCTGGCACAAGCTTTAAGTGGAAAAGTAATGACAAAGAGGACTAGAGAAATAAGAAAGAATCAGCATATTAGAGAGTGTTGTGTCTCTAGATAAAAACTCTAGACTTTAATGATAAATGAGGGAACTCACTACAGATTTTAGGAAATGACCCCTGACAGTAGGATGGATATGGGAAACAAAAAACTAGAGGCAAAAATGTCTAGAAATCTACTAATCTTACCTAGCGTTTCTATAAATGGCTAGAACACTTTATGTCTCTTTTATAATCATTACTTTTTTATATCTCTTCTTTTGTCTACTAGAGGCAACAAAGCTTATTGGTTAAGACCATAAATTCTTGGGCCAGGTTCCTTGAGGCCAAATCCCAGTTGCACTAGGTCCTTAGCACCTATCTGTGCCTCAGTTTCCTTGTCTATAAAATGGTGATAAATCATAGAACCTGTTATGAGGATTAAATCACTCATTATACATAAAGTGTTTAGAACAATGCCTGGCATACAGTAAGTAGTATAGCTTTAGCTATTATCATTTTTAAGAGTCTTGCGGGGATCTGTGGGGAATTCAACTCTGTATCTCCAAAAGTATTCAACACGGTAATAAGTACTTAACAATAGCTAAGAACAATGAAAAAGAAAGTAGCCCCATGGGAATGTGACAGAAAAACTAACAGGATTTAGTAAACAATGGAAGATGCAGAAGCCCCTAAAATATCAAACCTGCATAACAAAGGGATTAAGGGAAGGCCAGAAAGGTAGCCCTTTCTAATTGAAAAAGAGGTAGGGAATGTTTGATTTTAAATTATCTTAAGGCTAAAGAAACAATGAATCACAATAGCTTTGGCAGGACTGAAATTTTGGAGAGGGACGGTAGCCATATTTTGGAAGTCTGTTGTACGAAGGAAAGAGCAGAAGAACATTAAGAATATTGATTCGTAATTGAGATTTTTCATTAAGACTACTTTCTTTCCATTGAATTCAATTTAGTTAGGTGTTATGTTCATATTCATTATCTCATCTAAATCAGTTCAACTGCTATAAACTACAGCTGAGTACAAAAAAAATTATATGCAGTAAAAAATATCCATATTTTAAGAGATCATTATGGAAATTCAACCATTTTATTGGCCTTCCTCTAACCAAATAATAAAATGTTAAAAGTAACAATAATAAAAGATAATTTAGAACTTACCCTGAATCACAGAAACAGTTCCACAGTCCTTGACCATGACTCCAGAGTAAGCGATTAAAAACCCTATTGAAAATCCGATATAAATTTACTTCCTCGACATCAGGTACCTTCCAGATGCGTGGAAGAATTGTACGGATACTTGTTTTTACTATGTCCAAAACCTAGTGGAAAAACCAAAGTTATTTCAAAATCTAAGTGTGTAAGTGTGTGTCTAAAATTCTAAGATGAATATATGTAATTCAAGCATAAATACACACACACACACACACACACACACACACACACTAATTCATTAAACAACAGCATAGAGTAAAAATCCCATGCATTTATGTAAGTTTGGTGTATGCCACAGGTGGCAAATCAGACCATTGGAGTAAGAAGAGATTAAGTTTGAAGTTAAAATTTAAGTTAAATGCAAATTAAATCAATAAATGGAGATTGAAAAATAGTAAGCTTTACTTAAAAAATAAAGCTGAATCCTCATTCACTCGATTTAAGAAATCAGCTCTAGAGGGATTAGAGTCTTAAGTTTAAAAAATAAACCATTACGAAAGAATTAAATCATGTCATCTGTAGCAACATGGCTGGAACTGGAAGGTATTATACCGAGTGAAATAAGTCAGTCAGAGAAGGACAGATATCATATGTTTTCACTCATTTGTGGATCTTGAGAAACTTAACAGAAGACCATGGGGGAAGGGAAGGGGAAAATATAGTTACAAACAGAGAGGGAGGGAGGCAAACCATAATAAACTCTTAAATACAGAGAACAACCTGAGGGTGGAAGGGGGTGGGAGAGAGGGGGGAAAATGGGTGATGGGCATTGAGGAGGGCACTTTTTGGGATGAGCACTAGGTGTTGTATGTAGGCGATGAACCAGGGAATCTATCCCAAAAAACAAGAGCATATTTTACACACTGTATGTTAGCCAATTTGACAATAAATTATATTAAAAATAAAATAAAATAAAATAAATTTAAAAAATAAAAATAAAATAAAAATAAACCACTAAATATCTTAGTGAAAAGCATTGG
This sequence comes from Leopardus geoffroyi, assembly GCF_018350155.1. Lineage (NCBI taxonomy): Eukaryota > Metazoa > Chordata > Mammalia > Carnivora > Felidae > Leopardus > Leopardus geoffroyi. The sequence goes on from NC_059328.1 coordinate 70,656,637, forward strand.
TGAATATCTTTTAGTCCTTAGGTTAAAAAAAGATTACTTTAACTCACAAAAAAGTGTGGGTCATAAAAGGATAATAGATTGATTATATTAAAATTAAGAACTTCTGGCCATCAAAAAATACATTCAAGAAAATAAAGGATCAAGTTACAAACTGGGAAAATAGATTTAAAATATATACCTCCAACAAAAGATTAATATCAGAAATACATAATGAATGCCTAACAAATTGTTAACATAAACACCACCAACTTAGAAAAAAATGCACAAAAATACATGGACTGGAATTTCACAAAAGAGGGAATAAATTTGCCCAATAAACATAAGAAACAAAAATTAAAACCATAAGATATCTCTTCATGTCCATTTAACTGACAAAAATTCAAAGTCTGACAATACCAAGTGCTGGAGAAACAGGGACGTGCAGGGTCTCTTAGACACTTTTGGTGGGAGTAGCAATTGGTGCTGTCACTCAAAAATGGCTTGGCATTATCTCCTAAAGTTAAAAATTCATATACCCTATAACCCAGCAACGTTGGTCCTAAGAGAAATCCTCTCAGAGGTTAAAAACAAGAGGCATGTACAAGAATGTTCTAACAGCTGTTCACAATTGCAAACAGCTGGGAACATCCTAATTGTCCTTCAATGGGAGACTGAACAAATAAACTGATACCCTCATTCCAGTGAACTATTATACAATAATCAAAATGAGTGAAATACAACAACACGCAAAACACTGAGCATCCTAGTAATATAATAGTACATTTTTAAAAATGCAAACCTGGGATTATAATATACAGTATGAAACCCCTTTAATAGAAGTAAAAACAACTAATATTAAAAATACTTATGGGGAATAAAGATAGACAAATAAGAATTTATAAAGAAAGAAAGTAAAGAAGTAATAAATCATGAATTCAAGAAAATGGCTCCCTGAGATATGGGGAGGATGTCCAGGGGAATGGAGTAGAGTCATGTGATTGAATAACAGGTCACTGCCAGGAACATAAGTTTTGTTTTAGATGTGGGGGTCACAAACGGGACAGTGACCTTACAAACACTAAATAAAAGCAGGTCATATACAGACCATTAATGAGAGAGTATCATGAAATAGGAACTATGATTAATCTAATTCTGGACAACTGAAATCCTAGAGGTTCTAAAAAAATTTGTAAACCCAAAAATTGACTTTGCCCAGTTCACATCTATTTAATAATTACACAATGAAGTATTTCCAATGAAAAGTCTTAAAAAAAAATAGGAAGCACCAACAAATACAGTTATTCAAACAGTTATTCAAGACTTTTACTTTTTATTTTATTTATCTAATTGAAGGAACTGCCTGGAAGTATGTGAGTGAGTGGTGAGAAGAGAAAGAAGCTTGCAAACATCAAGGCTGAAGGAAGACAGATTTCCCTCAATTGGCACAAATGTAGAGAGAACTGGAGGCAGATAGAGGAAGAATTTAATTTGCCTGTCTTTAAAACAACCATATTTAAAGAAGTGATGCTAGTTCTCTCTGAGAAGGCAAATGTAGAATAAATATCTGTTTAAAATCAATTTAGTAAAAAACTTTCAAAACACTTTAGAGAAGAAGGTCGACTCCAACTTCTCATGATGAATTGTGTGAGCCTCATGCCTTCCCTTCCTGTTCATCATGAAGTGGAAACAGTATTTGCAACTCCCACTGCAGGTTAAGGGTATGTCAAATGAAGGGGCAGCGAATAAGGAGAGAGAATGCAATCTGTAATAAAGTCGCCTGGGGAATAAATTGTCCTGGAAAAGCTCGTTATTACAGATAACAAATGCTTAATAATTAAGAAGTATTTTTTTAAAATTTTAATATGAATTATTCACAATAATACTGATATGTGTGTTGATTAATACCTTTTATTTTTTACAATTTTCATTTAAGCTATTAGTTTCACTCATATGTATATTTTTTAATGTTATTTATTTTTGAGAGAGCAAGCAGGGGAGGAGCAGAAAGAGGAGACAGAGAATCTGAAGTGGACTCCACACTGACAGCAGAGAGACCGTTGTGAGCTCAAACTCACGAACACAAGATCACGACCGGAGCTGAAGTCAGACACTTAACCAACTGAGCCACCCAGGCACCCCAAACTCTATATTTTTTTAATGTAGAAAGCAGTACTCATGACTGATGTGATGGAAGAATCCACACTAGCAGTAAATGATAAATTTCAGTAAATTTTCCTTTCTACTTTCTATGTATTAGTGAGTAATAACAGGCCAAAAGTCATAACACAGGACAAATTTAAAAAGCAGCCATGCTAACGTTAATTTCATATTCTATTAATAAATAGCTATTCAACTTTAAAGCATTTGAGATTATAAGTTATTTGTTTATTTCTTTTTTAATACATTTTATGGTAAAATGCACACAACGCATAGGAACCAAAGAGAAGAGCCTGCCTGCTCTATACTAAGCACTATACTAGGTGCATTATTTAGTGGAGACCCTCTTGGCCACTGCTCTGTACATGTTTTAGTCTTAGTTTAGAGGGAATTTTAAAACCATGATCATCTAATATCCTAGCCCACACATGACTGAAGGCAACTTCAGAAAGCAGCTAGGGAATTAGGGGTGGTGAATGCTTGTGCTCTACTCCTAATGTTTCCTCCAAAATGGAGAGATGAATACATTTGCTAGGCCTCTTGCACCCCATCAAGTATCTCTGCCTGAATGATTTCCCAGAATCATGAGACTAGCATGGTCTAGGCAACCCAGGAACTTGCTCCTTCTTTTCCTGAGCAGCCCACTGGGAACATACATTCTACTGTGCTTCTCTTTGCCCTATTTTTATTTTATTTTATTTTATTTTATTTTATTTTATTTTATTTTATTTTATCTTATTTTATTTTAATGTTTATTTACTTATTTTGGGAGAGAGATAAAGGGCGAGTGGGGGAGGGGCAGAGAGAGAGAGAAACAGAGAATCCCAAACAGGCTCTGCGATGTCAGTGCAGAGCCTGATGCGGGGCTCAAACCCACGACCCGTGGGATCATGACCTGAGCTGAAATCAAGAATCGACTGAGCCACCCAGGTGTCCCTGCCCTCAATTTTAAAGGAGGCAAGCTCTCTGCTCTTGGAGAAAGGAGGGGGTTAGGGAGACTTGTAATTTGGAGGGCACGAGGGCATGTAAACCGAGGGGACAAGTACCTGAATCCCTTCATCTTCCCTCTGAGCCTTCATATGCACTCTTTCCTCAGCTTGGAACAGTCTTCCTTATCTATTCACCTGGCGAACCTACTCAGGGACAACTTTACCTGCCATTAAACTATGATCCCTTAATCCCTGGTTCCTCCTCTATTAATAACTACCTTGCTTTATTTTAATTTCCTGTTCCATTAATACAGACTGTTAATCCATATAAAGGGAGGCATTATGCCCATCTTGGTAAAAAACGTATCATGTCCTCAAGACTGAAGATAGGTCTAGCACTCAATAGGTGTTTATCTTAGTGAAACTGTTCCTTGCATCAAAGTGAAACCTATGCAGACATGGTAAAAATCAGAGCTCACACTTTTTGAGAGCTTCCTATAGACCTCACTGTGAACCAGGGACTGTTCTAAACACTTTTACATAGAACAATTCACTTAATCCTCAGAACAAAAACATAAAGTAGGTACAAATTGATCCACAATCCTTTTCCAAAAAATCACGAGGCTAGATTCCATAATCATAAATATTTCTATTTCTGCAGGAAAATATATGAATATTCAAACCAAGACATGAGACAAAAATAACACATACCTTCCTGTCAAGTCATTGTCATCAAATGAATTCAAGTAGGTTAAGTTTTGCTGCCTAACGGTTATGAAAATTTTTCATTTATTTTTTTGTTTATTTATTTTGAGAGGGGGTGCCAGTGGGGAAGGGGCAGAGAGAGGGAGAAAGAGAATCCCAAGTGGGCTCCTCTCAGTGTGGAGCCGGATGCGGGGTTCAGTCTCAACAATTGCAAGACCATGACCTGAGCCAGTATCAAAAGTTGGAGCCTAACTGACTGAGCCACCCAGGCACCCTGGACATTTTTTTGTTCTGAGAACACTTCTGGATCTCATTTTATGGATGAGAAAACTCTGGCATGGAGCAGGTAAATAACTTCACCAAGATTACACAGCTAGTAAATGGACAGTTCTGTAGCCAGAACTTCTGGGGAAGCACTACCCAACACTGCCTCACAACTAATTTGATCTGCCCAGGTGTGAACAGCAAACTCTACAAGAGAATCAAATTGTTACTTCTTAGATTCAGATTTGCCTCTAATCAAGTGATACTTGGGAAAATGGGTTGGGTTACTGTACATAAAGAAGGCTGCCCAGGCACGCCCTCTATCAGGGCCATGGTGAAGGGTCTAGTCTGCTTAAGAGGCTCACAGATGGCAAGACAGTGACTGCACCTTTAGCAAAACATCCACTGAATAATCTTAGGAAGGCAGAGGGCAGACAGGCAAGAAATCAGACTGGAAAGAAGTAAATTAGTGCCAGTTCTATCTGCAATGCTATTTTGGATATCTGGGTGTTTTGGTGTTAGAACAAAATGGTAGATGAATGATTTGTGAAACACAAAAACAAATGGTCAGCAAGTTGCCCTTTGTGTTTATCTGTGGACTCAAGTGAGGCTAAGTTATAGAATACAGGTATGCATTTCCTGACATTGTGACTTTTAAAAGCACCCCGATCTAACATTAAGCTCTCCAAGGGAAAAAATAAATAGGAGATTCAGTCAATGAAAACATTAATAAAATGAAAAGATTTGTCTTTTCCATATGAAATATAGCACATTGAAGGCATAGAGCACACAAATTCATATTTTGCAAGAACATACAGATGTTGAATGACAAACTGCTCCATATGGCTGAACAGTTGGTTCTAAATTAAAATAATGGCATGAGGTGAGGGAGGTTTAGAAATAACATTAAAATCACTACATGCCGTACTAATGATGCATGCAGCAGCCATGGCTATGGGGGAAAGGCACTTTTGCTGATGCAACACGAACAGCTCCGTGCAGCATCTATGTCGGCTCAAATGAAAAAGAGATGGGAAATAATAACATCAAAATGCACAAAGCAGCAGCTACAGTAGGTATTAAAAAGAAATTGCTATGTAGAGAAGAAATACTTGACAAACAAGGATCTCAGAACCCCCAAATAAATGCAAATATGGTCTAACCTTAATATCACTACTTATTTCTCTTCATCCTCCAATCTTAGGTTTATGCCTAGGTATCACGTCAGAGAATAAGCTTCTCAGCAAATCTGGCATTCTTCACAGCCCGCCAGCACTGCAGTATTTTCATACTTCTCATATATTCCTTACAAATTATAGAAAGCAGCTGCATTCTTGGCAGAAAGCTGTATTATGCAAGTGTGGAGTTACCACAACATGATATTAAATAAGATTAGCTGTTTCCATTTTCACCTGGTGAGGATTCTGTTCAGTATTTAATTCCCTCATTCTTGACCTTTAACGCTTACATCCAATAAGGAAAATTTGAAATAAGGCACGTGAAAGAGTTTGTGTATGAGGATTCTAATCTTACAGTTTTATAACATTTTAATGAGCAACCAGCAAATGCTTTGATCCTGGAACAGAAAAAGTGAGATACACATTTCAACAACGGTCTATAAATAGAATTAAGAGCTTTAAATTATGCATTCCACAGCGAATACAGTGCTTGGGACATGATAGTCCCTCAATTAACATTGTTGAATGCATGTTAGAATGAGCAAGTAACTAAATGAATGAATGAACAACTCTCAAAATCCCCAGTAGTGCCTAGCACAGTAATCGTACAAAATGGCAACCAATAAATGTTTGTCAAATTAAATTGCATGACATGCAGCCTTTGTGGCAGCCATGGAGACGTGCCATTTGGGTCAAGTTGCTTCCAAGAGTGAGTTAGCCTCCCCATTCAGGATCCACTGCATCATTCAAGCTTATGCTCTCCTCTGACTGTCCCCAACCAAATGGTTGGGCATGGCTGGGACACCTGAGAGGCGTCATTTCTGCCTAGCAGGCAGTGCTTGTTCTGCCTCCCCACCAGTGCTACAAGGCTTTCTGAGAACTTCACTAGTCTCAGGTTCTTCCTCCCAACCCTCTTGCCTTCCATTCACAGCTGTCAGACCTATACTGCAGTCTGAAGGCCCGTCCTATCTACTTGAACTTTCTTACCCTTTTATCTTTCTTGTGAGTTTTCTCTTATGAATCTCTTTCACTTCTAACTCTGTCTTATGTCTGCTCCCCAGGAGACTGAAAGGACACAGCCTTCCAATGATCACTATCATCCCAGCCCAAAGAAGCACAGAGCTGATTACTCCACATCTAGATGTAAATTAGTTAAGTGCATGACCTTATGAATAAGTAACGTTTTATAATATCTAATTCTACGTTCAACAGCTGACCCACATTCTAGGTTTCTTTTTGTTTTCTTGGATGCAGTTTTTGGCTTTGAAAAGCAATAGCACAGGTTTCAAACAGATGGTCAAATAAATGGGTAATATATTACAACCCAACAGACAATTTTTTATACCTCATTTCCACATACTCTACATAAAATAATTCTACATCTGAAGAACTGAACTCTTAGTAGTCTCGCTGTATCTGCAGTTCCACCTTCCACAGTTTCAGTTACCCGAGGCCAATCACTGTCCGGAAGCAAATGATACTCCTTCGGACGTAGTCTCAGAAGGTCAATGGTAGCCTAACGTTGCGTCACGATAACTACGGCATTCACCTCACTTTATCTCATCATGTTGGCATTTTATCATCTCACGTCATCACAAGAAGAAGGGTGAGTACAGTATAATATGATATTTTGAGAGAGAGAGAAACCATATTTATACAACTTTTATTATAACATATTGTTATAATTATTCTATTTCATTATTAGTTATTGTTGTTAATCCCCTACTGTGCCTAGTTTATAAATTCAACTTTACCAGTGGTATGTATATATGTATGAGAAACAACAGAATATCTACAGGATACAGTACTATCCCCATTTTCAGGCATCCACTAGGGGACTCGGAATCCCCCGCGAATAAGGGGGAAGCACTGTTAAATAAAACACATTGGAGAAACAGCCTGGTATGACGATCCTTAGTAGGAAAACAAAATCAGCCTGCATTTTATACCTCCTAAGGCAGAACACCCTCTCGCATGATGTCTCATTTCTTCACAAAAACCCTCCAAATCTTAAGGTTAAAAATCTCAGAAATTCTGAAAAGTTACCTGCCCCAAGTAAAGGACAGAGGCAGTATTTAACTCAAATCCACATGACTACAAGTCCAGTACCTCTTTCCACTATCTAATATTGCCCCTTATCAACATATAAAGCTTATTTTTTTTTCAATGTACCTTTCAACTCATTATTATACTGGCTTTCTTGTTGCAAGAAAAAAAATATTTCAGTCATTCTCTTATCTCACTTTACCTCTTGATTTCATTTGAAACAAAACAAGATTGGGAAGAGGTAGAGACAAAGTATTTATATATTATAATATATACATATACATATATACAACTAGAGCAGACAAACATATTTAAGTTTGTCCCAATGATTATTTTATAATATATCTCTGTACTTATCCTATCTGGGCTAAATTTTAAGTACTTCACTTCATTCATTCTAATGCTATTGATTAAATGAACAAAACATAAAAACAACAACAAAAAAAATCCCAATTAAAAACTCTGTATTTATGTCTCTTAGAGCTCAAGACCTCCACCGTTGGCTGGCCTTAAGATTTGCATTCATGGTATGTGTATTTTTTATGCTTATTTTGTGGGCATGGGTGAAAGAACACATACATTTGGCAGGGTACATTTTACAAAAAGGAGAAATTTTACAAAAATTCATTTCCTTATTATCCCAATAATTCCTCATGGGTGACAGCTCCTCAGTGGCCCTGGCAGTGAGGGGGAGAGTGTCATCACATGACAAATGCTGCTGAGAGCTGCCTTCTGTTTCTTTTCCCAGGAGCACTTCACCTTTCATGATGTATCTGAGAAATTAGAGTTTGTTTTGGAAAAACAGTGTGTTAAAAAAAAGGGTTGAGGGAAGAGAAAGAAACGCAGTGATCATGACATTACCACGAAAAATTGTTGCAAACAAGTTGTAGATGTGTAAATTCTGGCCTTTTCCTTTCCATCATAGCCTAGGCCTACTATTCCTGAGCCATCTTTCAGGGCCTCCTTGAAAGCAGGCCACGTGGCAGGATAAACTTGCTCTAGCTAAGATCAGCCCTTTCTGTTCTCTTAGAGTCAATATTCAGCTACAGATTCTTCTGCCAAAAACACAAGTATTAAATTACCTTCTGCAGAACTTCTGTAACTGCTTGGGTAGTGTAAGCTATGGGACTGTAACACGTTGTGCATTGAAGATGGGACGTCTTACTACTTTTTACAAGCATAGAGGACACAGAGTACCTTTGGTTTATGCCAGAATGGAAGAAGCCACCAAAGGGCTCAAAGAAAGGATACCTAGGTATGTTAAGTTGTATTAAAAAATTCTGTCCCCTCACACTGGCGCTTCCACTCCTGTAACATGACAGTGTATGACAAACATGGACATGTGGCTACACATCTGGGAAATGAAGGAAAGGGCTACACAAACACAACTCACTCCAAATATTCTTAGAGGACATCAGTACAGGAGAAGTAGATGTACTGGCAAAAGTACTTGCAAGTAAATTTACAAGCAATTGTTTAATTTTACTCAAAATTTATAAACCAAATTGAACATAACAATCCTAAAACGTGAAATAGTTTTCTTCCAGTTCACAAAAGTCATTACTATTCACACACATCCTCTGATCATCCTCTACAATGTTTATCAGACCTTCTCAAATCACACGTGAAAAAACAGAATGGCGTCCTCATTTGTAGCTGCTGTTCAAATAAACACACATCGGGGCGCCTGGGTGGCTCAGTCGGTTGAGCGTCCGACTTCGGTTCAGGTCATGATCTCGCGGTCCGTGGGTTCAAGCCCCGCGTCGGGCTCTGTGCTGACAGCTCAGAGCCTGGAGCCTGTTTTGGATTCTGTGTCTCCCTCTCTCTCTGACCCTCCCCCATTCATGCTCTGTCTCTCTCTGTCTCAAAAATAAATAAATGTTAAAAAATTTTTCAAATAAACACACATCACTAGTGAAGAAAGGAGGAGGCAGAGAGAAGCGAGCTTGCCATTGACAGAGTTCATAAAAGAACCTAGAATTGAATCAACTTACTAAGTGGTTACAGAAAGCTTCCTACAGGTAACTACAAAGTAAGACAAGCACCTGGCTTTTAGAGAAGTGGGGAAAAATTAATAGAAAAATCTCTCAAGGCAGATCATAAATACAACTGAGTACAAAGTGCCATGAAGATTTAGAATAGGGAAACATAACACGTGATTGTAGGGGAATCCAGACAGGCTTCACAGGAATGCCTGTGTCTCCCTGTCATTCTGCCACTTTTGAAAAGATTATTTTAACTTGAAAAAAGTATAGAAATCTACAAAAAAGGTAAGAATGACAGCAAATGTCACCTCTTTCCTTCCTATGGCTCAATAAGTCTACCCTCTAGAAATATATCCTCTCAACAATTTGGTACCTAGTTTTTAAAAATTTTTTATGCTAGATATATATTTTTAAAATAGTATACACACATAAGTCACTTAAAATGGGACAACACATATTATTGTACGACATGACACGTTTGTTTAATTTACTATCCTGATATCCTTTTGGATGGCATATAGAAGGGAACAAGTTGACAGAGGTGCTCCTTCTTCGAGATGCCCAAGGCGATCACGACCTTACTGGACACTCTTGCAAACCCTTTAATGGAATTTCTCAGCAGGAAGATAACTGAGAAAGTTCTTATCTAAGAACATATTAGAAAGCTACCCTGATCTGTCTAGATCCACCCTGTCAACTACAGTAGCCACTAGACACATTTGGCTATTTAAATTTAAATTTAAATTAAAAGTTTAGTTCCTCAGTCACAATAGCCACATTCTAAATGCTCACTCAATGGCCATACGTGTCTGTGACCACTCCTTTGGATATCACAAATATAGCATATATTACCATCTTTGCAGAAAGTTCTATCGGACAACATTCATAGTAAATCAATCTTTTTATTTCAGCTGACTGGAGAACAGAAGTTAGTCACAAAGACTACATGGGTGACTAATGGAGAAGAAAAATGAAGGCCACCCACATATGGAAGGCTCCCTCCGTACGCAGGTGAACCACACGTACTTGGCACTGATCACTCTGAAGCCAGAATGCCTCTGGACGTGTGAAAAGGGATGCCTGATAGCGGATGGACTCATGGCCTTCGGGTGACACCTTACTGATTGTATCCTTTCACTCATGATTAGTTACCACTGGCTGATTTTACTAATGTATGTTTGTTTCGTATGTTACTAGCCATAATCTGATGCTATCTCTCAGGTTAAGACCTATGATTCCAGAATAGTATTCAATTTAATGAAAATGAATAGTGTGGATGCACTATGTTTAACCATAAACTTATTGATAAGATATTTAGGCTGCTTCAAATGTTTTGCTTTCACACATACCACTGCAATGAATGCTCACACATGTAAATCTTTCATATACACAGACAATTATTTTGTTGGATAGAATGCTGTAATGGTTTTGCTGCATCAAGGTTATGAACATTTGTAATTTTAATAGAGACTGCAAATCACCTGTCTATGGAGTTGTATCAATGTATCCTCCCTCTAATGATATAGCAAAGGCCCTTTATCCATACTATTTCCATCACTGGATATTATCTGTCTGATTAATTTTTGCTAATACGATGGCTTTTACTTGCTTTTCCTTCATCATTAGTGAGGCCAAGGATCTATTTACATGTTAATTGGCTATTTGAAGATTCATAAATTGTCTTTTCATGGCCTTTTTATGTACTTTGCCATTTTATTTATTAATATTTATAGGATAGTTTGTCTTTTGATGGTTGATTTGTAGAAAGTTTTGGTTTATTGGTATTACTTTGTGTTTTATGTGTTACAAATATCTGTCTTCCTCCACACCCCTCCTCCCATGCCCCTCACAGCTTCTGCCTTTTAATTTGGTTTAAATTTTCATGTAATCAAATCTGTCAGTATTTTCCTTAAGATTTCTGGGTCTAAAGTCTTTCTTAAGAAGTGGTTCCCCCATTCTAAGGTTATAAGCATATCCTTTTCCTTAAAACTTTTAATATTTTCCTTTTTTTACATATAAACTGCAGTCTATCTGCAATTTATTTTTGCATATGGTGAGAGATAAGACTCTGACTTAATTTTCTTACAAAGAGGTAGCCAATTGCTTCAGTATCATTTTGGGGGGAAAATGTCATTTCTTCAAGTCTTTAAAATGTCACATTTATCATGTATTATAAGTATATTGTATAAACACTTTATAAGTATTTATAAATAAGTATTTATTTATAGGTATCTTATAAATACTTTAATCTGCTTCTGGCCTATTTCATTTTAATTATCAACTTACCCACAGTTTTCCATCTTCTAGATTACAAAAAGTACATGGACTGTATACCTCTTCTGCTCAAAATTTTCAGTGGCTTCCCCTTACTTGGAATAAAATCCAAAGTCTTTAGACAGCCCATGAAGTTGTGATCTGACCCTTGCCCATATACCCAACTTTAGCGTTCACCACCCCTCACTCACTGTTGACCAACACAAGCCAATGATCCTGTAAATAAGGGAATAAAATGGTCTTTCTATGCTTCAGGGACACCTTAAGCTAACATCCACCTCAGGCCCTCTGTATCTGCTCTTCCCTCTGCCTGATTGATACATTGTAACTGCAGTTATCTGCATAGTAGCATTTCATTAAGGTCTCTGCTCCCATGTTACCTTCTTTCTTTTTTCACTCTGATTTATTTTTCTTCAGGTACTTACCCTACTTCAGGTACTTACCCAGTAGAATTGCCCTTCATTCTATTATATATTGTTTACTATCAAACACCTGAACTAAAATATAAGCTCTATGAGACCATGGGGCTTGTTTTAAATTCACTTTTTTTATCCTCAGAACCTAGAACAGTGCCCGAAACACAGTAGGTGTGCAACAAATATTTGTGGAAGAAATGAGTAAACAAATGAAGATGTATATAGCTTGATTATGGATATGGATGAATGATCTTAATACATAATCCCAAAGGGCAAAACTATTTTTGGAATTACTCACTTTTCGTTGTTTTACAGAGTCCAATTTTATGAGCCAATATGAAGCCACTTTTGTTTTATGATACCTCCAGTTATCAATGATCTGTTTTGGGAGAGAAAGATTAAGAAACTTAATCTAAAATTTTCCTTAAAAGTAACAAAAGAGAAATAAATGGGGTGAAACCAATATTATTAATTTGTGAAATGGAAGCACCGTAATATTACTTGCAACAAAGAATGTTTACTTTCATAAAGACATGCCATCTGAATCCAAAGTTTTTCTCTTTTTTGCTGTTAAAAGCACACAGTCTAAAACTGGTGCAGCCGCTCTGGAAAGCAGTGTGGAGGTTCCTCAGAAAATTAAAAATAGACCTACCCTATGACCCAGCAATAGCACTGCTAGGAATTTATCCAAGGGATACAGGAGTACTGATGCATAGGGGCACTTGTACCCCAATGTTCATAGCAGCACTCTCAACAATAGCCAAATTATGGAAAGAGCCTAAATCTCCATCAACTGATGAATGGATAAAGAAATTGTGGTTTATATACACAATGGAATACTACGTGGCAATGAGAAAAAATGAAATATGGCCTTTTGTAGCAACATGGATGGAACTGAAGAGTGTGATGCTAAGTGAAATAAGCCATACAGAGAAAGACAGATACCATATGTTTTCACTCTTATGTGGATCCTGAGAAACTTAACAGAAACCCATGGGGGAGGGGAAGGAAAAGAAAAAAAAAAAAGAGGTTAGAGTGGGAGAGAGCCAAAGCATAAGAGACTCTTAAAAACTGAGAACAAACTGAGGGTTGATGGGGGGTGGGAGGGAGGAGAGGGTGGGTGATAGGTATTGAGGAGGGCACCTTTTGGGATGAGCACTGGGTGTTGTATGGAAACCAATTTGACAATAAATTTCATAAAAAAAAAAAAAAAGCACACAGTCTCTAATAAATGAAAGTCAAATGTCTTGAGGTACATAAGATTTGGGAAGAAGCCCAAAACACAGATTTTCCATTTTAATTTTAAGAGCTCTATTTACACAGCACCCATAGTAACAGAATATAGAACAACACATTAAAAGATAGCCCATATAATCTATTATCCCTTTGATTTGTTTATTGGGTTTTTATTGGTACAAAGCTTCAAAATTTCTAAATATATATTCCAGTAATATATACTGTAGCAAACAGATTAAAATATTTGCTGCGTATGGTGAACATATAGTAAACAGTCTAATGTCTTATAGAATTATTCGTTACATTTTATTTATACTCTCTATTTTTTGTTTTCTTGGTTTTTTGTTTGTTGTTTTGATAGTGCATGTGCACGGGGGAAGGGCAGAGGGAGAGGGAAAGACAGAATCTTAAGCAGACTCCATTCCCAGCATGGAGCTGGAAGTGGGGCTCGATCGCACAGCTGCAAGATCATGACCTGAGCCAAAATCAAGAGTTGGATGTTTAAACAACTGAGCCACCCAGGTGTCCCTATAAGCCCATATATATTCTTTATAAAATAATCACATCAGCCACAAATATTAGTTCTACTCTCTAATTTTTCTTCTACCTAATTCAAAAGGGTGGTATGTAGCTAATATCTCTAAGTAAAATTTATGTATAAAAACTTTGTTTTTACCCAGAACTTGATTGAATAAGATTAATATGTAAATAAAAACAAATGTACATAAAGCTTTATAGTTAATGTTCATTTTTCCTCCTTTTTCCTCAATGTAACAAATATCTTTGTAAGCAAGATATCATTTTCACTTTTTAAAATATATATATAACAATACAATGAATAATACTTGGGGGGTTTTGCTTATAACTATGTCATGATTACAAAATAGAAATTGCCACTATTAATTTTTTAGCTAAGAAAGCTAAATTTTTATTATTATTTTGTTTGTTTCTAGACAGTTCCTTTAGATAAGTCTAAAGTAATGCTAAAACATGAAAAAGGCCAAGTGCATTGTTGTGGTTCTTATCCTACAACTGGCCACTAGATGGTGTCTTCTTCTCTGGAACAACAACAACAGCAACAACAACAACAAAAAACCCAAAAAACAAAAACCCACCAAAACCAAAACCAAACCAAACAGAACAGGGAAACCAGAAAACAGCCTTCTGTTACTGGGGGACTATCTAAGCATGTCAATTTGAAATAGATGTTTAAATGAAATTAATCTGTGACTGAAGAAATGCTCTTTCACCAGAAATATCTAAAAGTTGGACATTCTTTCTAAAATAGAAGTAAGTAAAAGCCCTTGACTTTAATATGAATTTTAGGACTGTGTCATTTTAGAATGTTCCACTGGGTGGTGCAAATGTGTTTATAACAAGAAAAGCCCCAACATAAGCCATTTCAAAATCTGACCAAAACCAAAACCATTCAAGGAGCCACATTCAAATATTCTTGATATTTTATACTGAGGGCCCTACTTTTTTCATTACAATTCCTTCCATGTTAGATCCTTCTAAATCTTTACAGAAGGAGGCTTAACTTGGTATTTTTTTCATCATTACGAACAGTAATTATTTAACACTAATTATTCTCACTTATGAGGCAATTTCATCATTTTAATATTAAAACAGGACTATACGCTAAAAGATATTCTGCTTTATTGATATGGTGATCTCACTGCTCATAAATCATAAAAATTAAAATAACCCCTGTATTTTCTAAAGCTTGTGGAGGTTGAAAAGAACATTAAGTTTACCATGATATTCAGAATGATGCTATCAGGAAATAAATTTTAATATTTTAAGAAGAACAATAAAAAGGTGCAACCACCTTGGAATTTCATACGTTAAATACTCACATCTTCTATCAGAAGTAATGATTCTGCATCTGATTTTCCTGGAAACCGGATCTTCATGTCCTTGAGGACAAATAAGGTCTGACTTGTTAGATGGTCTTCTTGTTCCTTTGTTCTCGGTTGCCGCAAAGACTCACTCTTAAATTTGAAAGAATACAGATATTTGGAGGGGGTCTTATTTCATTGTGCCACTATAATCTGAAAGATATTTCTAGGTAAAAATGATGCACTTTTAATTTAAAAAAATAACACAAAGAAAAATTTTTTTTTACATTTATTCTTAGGATTAAATGGATATGATTTTCCAAGAATGTCTTTCACACTTCCACACAGTTGTAGTTTATTTAGCACAAAACACTAAAATAAAATGTAAGTGTTTAAAAAAGACTTCCTGGTCAGTTCCATTTGTTCCATATACCTTATGCAATTCTTGATTAGAAAAAATAATTATTGATAGTTACCAAATGAAATTCATCCATTTATACTTTCTAGACTTTTCTCTTTAGGAACATAATCCACATTAAATAAACAAATAAATCCCTGGCCTATGTGTAGGTGCCTCAAGATATCTATTTGAGCACCTACAACTACGCCTGGTTGCAAAATAAGTTCACTGACCTCCTTAACACTGAATCTCTGGGATTCGTGCTAAGGAGGGAACATGCTGTATGTTAACATGAAGAAAACATTATGAACTATGTTATACTTCAGTAGCCTAAGGATAAGTTATCAATGGTTTGTTTTTTTTTTAACCTATTAATCAATCATCCCATTAAGGAAATTTACTATCCAACAAATTCCCCCAAATTTACATATATACTGCACAATACACTGCCAGGTGATACATTTACTCAGATGATTTTCAACAAAATTACCCTAGACCATCAGCAAATGGACATAAAACATTATTCTCAGTGTCCATCCTCAAGTTCTACGATATAGTAGAGTCTGCTTTTGAAGAACTCATACTAAGTTATAGGCTAAGTTGGATGAATAACTCAAATTCCAGAAGACCATGAGTTGAATTATAGAAAGGATCTGAGGTTCAACCTGTCCTCCTCCCCAATGATCCCTTTACCACCTAAATCCTGAGGGTAGTGCTTCCTGTAATCTCGGAGTGAAATAGATGACTTACCATCTGAGAGTTAGTAGAGCTGGCTTCATTAGTGTGAGGCAGATGCCTCATGTAGGAGGAAGCACGGTTTAAGGAATGCGACCGAGACCCTGAAGCCGGCCGGGATGCCGATATCATTTGTTGAGCAGAAAACGGCCGGTTGTCTGCACTGGAAGGTGATTGAGAAGAGATGGACCGAGGGCAACTGACTGAACGCCTAATAGAGCCTATTATGATGGAGAAGAGGGATGATAGTACAGTAGCCAGTTAGAAGTTTCCCACTTCATTGGGTTTATTTAAACTAACAATTAGACCACATGGTAGCAGGATGGCCATAAATGTAAAAAACATAGACATCATCATGAGAATGAGTTTGAAGTTAATTCTTCAATATAAACAGTAAATTTGGTGCAGAACCCCTGTCATGTATGAAGAATGGCAACCATGAGAACAATTCTTAAACAGTTCTGTTCTTGAAATGTGACATAAAAGAACCAGAAGGAAGGAAAACTAACATTTATGGAGCATCTTCTATAAGCCAGGCATCTTGCCTGGTGATACACTTTTATCTTAATCCTCACAGAAACCCTCTGAAGTAGGAATTTCCATCCCCTGGAGGTTCAGAGGAAGAACTTTCTCAAGGCCACATGATGAGAAAATGGCAAAGCTCAGGTTTAAGTCCTAACCTACATAACATCAGTGTCCTCCCTCTTTCTAAAGCATTATGCCATCTACTATCTTTGGATTAGACTGACAATTTATTAGAATAATCTGTGTATAGGTTAAAAATAGAATACTTTATAGCAAGATTCATAGGGAGGGATGCAAAGGAGTCTAGAGAGTGGCCAGGATAAATGGATGTTATATTTCAGAAACCATGAAAAAAATAAATAAATAAAACAGAAGAAAAACATAAAGATTATCCTAATGGAGTTTAAGTATATAATTGGTTATTACAAGAGTGGGACTAGACAGATAGTCTTTTTATTCACAGGACAGAAAAAAAAAATAGGTTTAAATTCCCATAGTAAATATTTAAGTCAAGAAAAAAAATGTCTGGATCTAGAGGATTATCAGAACAAACTAGGGAAAACCATAGAATATCTTCCCCAATGCATATTGAGACCATTTATGAAAGAGAACCAACTGTTCCAGGTAAATTTTGATTCCTTGCACAAGGAAATAGAATATTACTCAATAGTATACATTTATATCCTTTTTAGTTCATATATTCTTTATACCCTCTGTTCTATATTTTCTCTCTGCTTGGGGAATATATCAGTCTTCACTAATTAAATAATTTAATAAAACTCACATGAAGGCAGGTTGAATACCCAAATAATTCTCTTCATTAGCTGTTGAAAAAAATTTAAACCTTTATAAAGGCAATGGACATAAACCTTATATTTAGGGATGTATTTCTAATGGATATTTTGAGTACACGATAAGCATAAAACCATGTGGTTCTGGAAAGTACAAGAAAGTATACTCATTAAAGCTTATTACAAAAGGTGTTTAAAAAAAAAACTTCCATTTTTTCTAACTATTAACTTTCTTCTGAACTTGAAAGTTGTATCTTTTTTTGGAAAGGACTATGCTTCTAGAAAAGGGCTGTGTGGAAAACACACCACTGCTCAACCTTCTACCAAGAAAACACACAAAAGTGTGTGCTACTCCTACGCCTTGGTCCTGCTCTCTTTGAGGGCTTAAGGTGACAGTTTGGACCTGTATAACCTGATCACAGGTGCAGAAGGAAGAATATCCTTTCTCTTGAATCACCACAGATTCCCATTTTTCCCCTGCACACACTGGAAATTCAGACAGAATAATTAAATCACTAGACATGCCTATAAGTAGATAAACAAAAAATGGTTATAACTTGCATACACAAATTATGTGAGAAAACATTTCATATCGTTTTTCATTTATGAACATCTTATATCAACCCAAAATATATCTCTGAAACTATAGCAAGTTTGAATTTCCTAAGTTAACAAATGTTACACATAACCTGGATTTTGTCCTCCGTCATTAGCATTACTTTGGAGAGAAGCCTCAAGGAGCGTTTGTGGCTATTCCCTAGTGTAATATTAAAGACAGAATATAAAACAAATTTAAACCTTTGAGGTAATTCCTAATGACTATAAAAATAAAATATAACTAATAAAGAAAAAGATATGTAACTGAATTAAGCTATGTTTAAAATGTGAATTCAGGGGCGCCTGGGTGGCGCAGTCGGTTAAGCGTCCGACTTCAGCCAGGTCACGATCTCGCGGTCCGGGAGTTCGAGCCCCGCGTCAGGCTCTGGGCTGATGGCTCAGAGCCTGGAGCCTGTTTCCGATTCTGTGTCTCCCTCTCTCTGCCCCTACCCCGTTCATGCTCTGTCTCTCTCTGTCCCAAAAATAAATAAACATTGAAAAAAAAAAAAAAATTAAAAAAAAAAATGTGAATTCACACTTAAAAACATTTTTAATACACTATTTTTCTGATCTCAATTTATTAGCCTGTTGGTCTGAGAACAAAGAACACTCTCAGAGCTATAGAAATCCTAGCAACATATTCTCTACACTATCCTCTGTCGACTCATGCTCTTAGGAATGCACACCTTAAGCAACTGAAGAGGGCTTTAAAAAAAAACTGATGAAATCTAGGCAGGACAATGTCAGCTTCCAAAAGAGAAACAGAGCCCTCCTTACGTATAGACATATTGAAAGTACTTAAGGCGTCTTTAAGAAAAAAAGGAAGTAATTGATAAAATAGCTTGCAAACTCTAGAACAAGTGCTCAATAAACATCTTAAATGAGTAATTAAATAAATGAAATGGAACATAATGCATTATGTTCCCTCCAAACACATAAACTCTCAAAGACAGGACATATATTAGCATGTATATTTATGGAGTAATTCAGTAAAAGGAAAAAGAAAAGAAACACCATTAAAAATCTTCATGGTAATTTGGTAAAAGAATAATTAAACATTTAATTATTTATTATTATTTAATTAAACTTAATAATTAAAACATTAAGCTTAAGGTGTGCATTCCTAAGAGCATGAGTCGACAGAGGATAGCGTAGAGAATATGTTGCTAGGATTTCTATAGCTCTGAGGAATACATGTGCTGTATTCCTTATGTTATGTGCCAAAGTATGGAAGGCCAGGTTTAAAATCCACTCGATACCAGGGAAATAACATATTAAACAAACCATTGCTGGAGATCAACAGAGGCTCACAGTTGTGTTTACTGCATGACTGAACTGGTCCCTTTAGTAGAGCCCTGGGACAACAGAGAACAAGGGAGAGACAGCAGAGATGGGAGTTAAGAAAAGCCCTGCACTGGAGTATCCAATGAGCCTGGGAAAAGAGCAATACCACACTGGACATTTGGGGATGAAAGAAGAATTGTGAACACCTCTGAAATCAAGGAAGGAATGAACGACAGAATGGAGGAGAGAGAAACTGTAAAAAGAAATAAAAGAAGAAAGAGAAAAGAAGAAACCAGAAAGAAGACAACACAGCAGCTGGTCGGCTACTCTCCTGAATACTTGCTGCATCCCAAAAGCCCTCACATAAGTGTTTAGCCCTGATGGAAATGAGGGAACAAATAACTATTTCACAATTCTGTGGGCTCACAGAATTGATGATCAAGTCAAATGCCTAGAGAGATACACATTTTTATAGGTGAGAATTTAAACTAAAATGGGTGACCAGGAGGAAGGGAAAATGGGGAATGGAATGAGAGAACATACTGTCTTAAAAGAGTATGAATTAAAAGAGAATTCTCTCTTAAAAGAGAATGAATTAGCAGATTAGCAGCCATGAGGCACGTTTTATAAAATCCATGCAAAAATCTAGCACTTAACAAAAACTATGAAATATAAGACAATGGACTGTAAGAGATCCTTGACTCAAACCTTTTGTTTTCTATCTACAGAGCCTGAAAGGGATTGTGGGTTGTGCCCAGGTCCGGTTAGGGAAGGAAGCGGGATAGAATCCAGGTCTCCTCACACACGACAAGGGTTCATTTGGCCCAAGGTCTTTTATTGAGTTCAGTAATTTCAGTTCCATAATTCTTCATAGAACAACTAAATTAGAAGAAATTAACTTACTGGATTGTTGAATTAACTTGTAGTGGTTGGACTGTTTCAGGTCATACGTAACTTGTTTTTCTCTTTTCTTATTTTGGTATTCTTCCTTTTCATTGTCATCTGATTCCGAAGAGCTGCTGCTGCTGTCATAACTGCTGTCACTGCTATAGTATTTCTGTCTTCTCATTACCTCAGAGCTCTCAGGCATGGAGGACAGAGGCTAAAATAGAGGGAAATGTGTTATTCTGTTAGAATTCAAAAAATTAACAACTATTAGCATGATTAGCTACTATTTTTAATTTCCTGTTTATGCCTGCTGCTTTTCACAAAAGCCTGATAATCCCCCAAGTATGACTGCTACAGTGCTATTCACTAATTGTTCGTTTCTGCAAAATATTCCTTCTTTAATGATACAGTTCAGTCATAACGAGGAGAATGCTGTTTCTGCATGATTTGAATAAATGACCAGAGTATTCACACAGAATAACAAAATAAAAGAAAATATTTGATATGAAAATATAAAAATCAGAAACATAATCATTCTGCATAACCACTTTTCTTCATTCCATACAAAGAGATTACTTAGTACTCATCAAAACACGAAGATGTACTTTTATTGTACCACTGATGTTCAGAGTCACTCAATAATTGTGTGTGTGTGAATGTATGTTGCTTCTGAGAGAGAGAGAAAGAGAGAAGGAGAGAGGCAAGGGGAAGAGAGGCAAAAAAGGGTAAGAAAGCAGCAGCCAGTTAAACCACTATAAGTAAAGTAACATAAATCACTGTAAGTCGAGTAAGGTCACATCATAAAACAGAGTCTATGAGCCTATCCACTCAGATAACGTGTAACAAGAAGCAAGGTATTCCTCACATGTCTAATTTGCTGTGGATATTTTCACAAATAAAAATTTTTAGTTAATTATCTACTTTCCATATTGGTCATGAACAATTCCTGTCTTTTCTCATTTCTAACTATGACATATAGGTCTGGCCATAATGGAGTAACACTGCTTTTCATTGCCCATGCTACATAAAAAAAAATAATAATAATATAATGTAAAAATCAATATGGCATGCATTTTTGGAGGACAGGTGCCAAGAAGAAGGGAAAATCTGTAATGATTCAAAATGGTATTATGTTCCAAAATCTCCATTAGAATTACTTGTCTCCCAACCTCCCAATCAATATGTCTCCAATGATGCCAGCTGAAGGAATAAAAGGAAAGTGGGACAGCTTCACTTCAGAAAGAATGTGCACAACCAAGAACAAGACATTTTTCTGACTTAGTCATTTTAGGAGGCTATTTATTATACAAACCATATGCCTCTTACTCCTGCTGGGAAAGGTGCCTGTAGTTGTATACTAGATTCTTGTTCTCTGTTAAACAAAAATGCTTTGATGTTAGCATACACCATAATGAAATCCTTGGTTACCGTGGGATTTCACTGAAATATCAAGGTATATCTTCTTGTGCATCAGTGTAGGATGAAAGATAAAGAGAGAAATAGCATTTCATGAAGTGCCTGGAATACACAGTGAGCCAAAGCATGATCCTCTTAAAGTTACTGGCTTTCCACAGGATGAAAAATAACAAAAGCAGGAAAGTAATTTCATACGCTAAGGTACCAACCTGTATTTCAAAGTATGCTTTCCTTTTGATAGTCTAATATTTACTGAGCACTGGCAATGTTCAAAGAGATATATATGCAAACACTGACTAGTACACAATCATCAAACATTCTGACAGTCCTGGGGAATATGGATTCTACAGGAAACATGTTTCTTCAGAAGTCTCACAGAACCAGAAGAAACACTGGCACGACCGGGCTTGCTAGTAATGCCCTCTTTCATGTAGGCAAACAGCTTTAACGTTTCTTAAAGAGCTGACTACGTAATGAGTTATTTGATCCTATAAAGAATCACAAGGGGAAGCAGACAGCTGAACCTTTGTGTCATATGTGCACTTGGGACTTTTTGACCAACACACTGTTCAAGCAATAATTCATAAGAAGTCATAGCAGCATAAAGTTTGAACAGTGCCTTAATTACAAAATGGAATCTGTAAAGTGGCATTGACTTAGGACTCAAACCATACTACTTATTTTTATGTCCAATTTTATTATGAATTGGGCCAGACATAAAAATATATAAATAGCAGAAAGATTAGTAAAACAAATATTTGTGTCCCTACCACTCAGCTGGAAAAAAAAAAAAAAGAACAATGCTAATAGCTAATACTTTATGTGGTATTTATTATTTATATCGTTAATTAATATTTCTTAGTTTCTCAAAGAAGGGAAAATTATTATTTCTCCTAGTACGCATTTCATTTAACCTGCACTATCTTCAATTATTCTTCTACTATAAACACACTGGAAATTAATGTGTAGCATGTGATATCATCCCTTTAAAAAAATTTTTTTTAACGTTTTTTTATTATTGAAAGACAGAGAGAGTCAGAGTGTGAGCAGGGGAGGGGCAGAGGGAGACACAGAATCCGAAGCAGGCTCCAGGCTCTGAGCTGTCAGCACAGAGCCCGACGTGGGGCTCGAACTCACAAACCGCGAGATCATGACCTGAGCCCAAGTTGGAGGCTTAACCGACTGAGCCACCCAGGCGTCCCTGTGATGTCATCCCTCTAAAAAGGAAAGCCTGCTTTGAAGTTTGGCTCAGCCCAGACCCTCAGTGTACATAAAGTTAAAAGTTATAAAAATGCTTTTACTTCAGACCGATTATGCAGCTTTCAACCACTTGGAAATATTACTGACATTAATAACTACAGAAACCAACCAATTCATTTCATTTCAACAAATACAGGTAGTTTCCACCACTTGCCTAGAAATAAGAGGGGTTGAAAAAAATACATCATATGAATTCTGCCCTCCAGGAGCTTATATTTTTATTTGAATGAGAAGCCTTATTTGATGACACAAAGAAAAATATGACAGTAGAAGGCTGTCTCAGGGCCTTTGCATTTGTCGTTCTAACATAAATATTGTGTCCCCGAGTTGTCTCATAACTGGTTTGCTGAATTGCAATAATTAATACATAAAGTTTAAAAACTATTCACTTTTACAGATAGTCTAAAATATATCTGTTCAAAAGGCATTATCAACAACATCTTCCACAATTCTTCAGTATAAAGTACATATTTCAGAAGAATGGTGCCTAAGATCCAAGGTCTCTGCTGTCCACCAGATACATATTTTTTACCAGATTCATCTTGCACTGTTTTACTCCTCAGGAATCTTCCATTTGAGTCATTCCAAATTCTTTCTTTTCTTTCCAATACTCTATGCAATGTCACACCTCCATGTCCTTGCCTTAAATATTTCCTCTACCCTGAACATCCTTCTCCTGCTCTTTTTTTTTTTTAATGTTTATTTTATTTTTGAGAGAGAGAGCGAGAGAGATAGAGATAGCACAAGCAGGGGAGGGGCAGAGAGAGAGAGGGGGACAGAAGATCCAAAGCAGACTCTGTGCTCATAGCACAGAGCCTGACATGGGGCTTGAACTCACGAACCGTGAAATCATGACCAGAGCCAGTCAGATGGTTAACCGACGGAGTGAGCCACCCAGGTGCCCCTCCTTCTCCTGCTTTTAAAAGATTAAAGCATTACTCATTTTTCAAGACCCAGTTTAAATGGCATTTCCTTTACGAGGACATTCATAGTCTACCAATCCTTTTCTTCTCTACGTTAGTGTCGCCCTTTCCTCTCCCTTTATTACACCACTTGCCACAATATACCTGGGTTTGGGTGCACCTATTTTTTCTTCCACCAGCCAATAAGGTTTTGGTGGACACATTCAACAAATTTAACTAATGGTTTTTGACAACCTTCTAAGTGCCAGAAACTGTACTAGGTGCTAGAGGTATAAAAATGACAACACGCTTCCTACCCTCAAAGAACTTACAAATTCATACTAAAGCAAATATGCACACAACTGTTACAGTTGCTCTACGAAGTGTTACTTGTGGCACAGCAGAAGAAGCAGAAGAAGGAAGTCTAACTAGGGGAGTGAGGGAAGATTACACAGAGGCAGCAAGGGGTCAGCTAGATTAGAAGGGGATCTCTAATCAGTCAAGTAATGAATGATTTTTTTTAAATAGGAAGGCATTCCAGAGGCATGAAAAAAGCAGGACAGAGCATGCTGATGTGTGTAAGGACATAGAGATAGCTTTGTATTGCAGAAATATAAACTAAAAACAAACAAACAGAAAACATAGTTTAAAAAAACAATAAAAAATGTTTCCAAGATTTTACAAACTCAATATTTTCCTACTCTACTAGCAAGGACTTTGACATATGAAAAAAAAAAATATCATGTAGCTATCATCACTAAAGAGCAGATGAAGGTAAAGCAACCGCCTGCTCATTTCTGCCTGCATGACAGCTTCCTGTTTATTCCTAGAAACCATACCTATTTTAATGAACACAATTTCAATGTTGCTGGGTCAACGATAAGTGGGGCTTCCCATGAGGGTCTCCAGAGTCATGATTTGCCTTACCTGTAATGCTACACATCTCTGATCATTGTAAGTCTAGGATATGAGAAAAATGTAATACAGAATATAGAATAAAGGTACTAGTTCTAAGTCCTTCTTGGCCCTAACTTATAGGGTTTTCACTAGCATTAGGGAAAGAATAAAAAAAATGAGGGAAACTATTAAAAAAAAATGAGGGGGGGCGCCTGGGTGGCTCAGTCGGTTAAGCAGCCGACTTCAGCTCAGGTCACGATCTCGCGGTCCGTGAGTTCGAGCCCCGCGTGGGGCTCTGGGCTGATGGCTCAGAGCCTGGAGCCTGCTTCCGATTCTGTGTCTCCCTCTCTCTCTGCCCCTCCCCCGTTCATGTTCTGTCTCTCTCTGTCTCAAAAATAAATAAAGGTTAAAAAAAAATAAAAATAAAAATAAATAAATAAATAAAAATGAGGGAAACTAACAAGAATGTAGAGGTACTGTACCTTTGGTCCTCGAGGCTTGACAGTCTTGCCCATCAATTTTTCATCGTCAATTTCACATTGTTCCAGAAGATCTAAAATATCTTCCTCCTTAAAGACAAATTAAAATTGTGGTCACTAATGAACTCTAGAATTTTTCCAAGTTCATTAATCTCCATAAAATAGTGTACAACAAAGAGTCCTAGAACTATTAAGTGAAAATTGCTCAGATCAAAGGAGAAATAAAGGGTCATGGAAAAAATCTCTTGAAGAAAACTTCACTAAAATCTGGCAATATAAAAAATACATACCTGAAATCTATAATGTATTAATATCATAAATAAATGTATCCTTAGGTTCTAGTACACTACTAAAATCTTAGAGTACAATACTTCAATAAATTAGCCTATTGAACATTTTAAAATTTCTAAAAGTACATTCTAGTTTCCAAAGCACAATTTCTTCAATTATTTCTATTTAATTAGTGCAAAATAATATTACAACTTCAGGCAGAAAACTGATGACTGGCCTAATAATTTCATTTAGAACAATCTAATGTTAGTATTTGGTTAATGGGCACAATTTAATGAAAATTCTTTCAAAATTTTAACTATTTTAACTATTTAACTATTTTAACTATTGCTCAAGAGTATCTTTATGAAAGAGTATCTTTATCAAAAGTTTTCATTCTATGGGCTAGTATCTTCTCTTACGCTCTTCTAGAGTCATTTTAAAGTCAAAGGGAAAAGTTATAAAACCATATACTGAAGTAGATGTTAGAGCAAACCAGAGAAATATGATATAATACCTACACTGAAAGAGGTATAATTTATGGTTTCTTTGAGTTATTTATTCAACCTATAAATATATCATATCTTCACTTATGTATTATGACATATTTCAGTGTCCCTTAAAAAAAGGTTTTTGAAAATATAGAAATCTCATGGTACAATGGAAATTTGTAAAATAAGTTACTCTTCATCCCAATCCAATAAAGTTTAGCTATTAAAATACCAAAATACCTTTGTTATAGTGTTTTGATTAAATAATAATACTACAATGAATTCCAATGACAGCAACACAAGATAATGAAAAAGAAACTCAAAGAGTTCTATTTCTGCTTAAGAGAAAAAAGGTCATAATAGGTAATACTTTCATTATAGCAGCTAGAAAAAGACAGATAAATTAAACAATCACATTTTTTTAAAGACATCAGAAAGCTGTGGTTTAAAAGGAATGTAAAAAAAACTGAATACCAGAGGGGGGAAAATTCTTGTAGGTATGCAGACATGAGCAGCCACTTTCTACTTTGGGATCATTTTTATAGTCTGCACACAGAAGGGCAGAGACCATGTCTATAATAGACAGAGAGATTCTAGTGGGATAAAGAGAATCCAACAGTTTTCGATGGTCATGTGGGCTAGTGTAACATCTAGAGGAGCCCCACAGAGCTGGGTCTCTCTGACAGCAATTTTAGTGAATATGTAGTGGAGTAGGAGGATAGAGGTATGTAAAAGTCAGTGCTACTCCTCTGCAACCTTACAGATTTTAGATACTGATAGAGAATGAGGTCTATAACAATCAATAAGTGATGTCTATCCTTGACGCATTTGAAACAAGAAGCTAATAAAACTACTACAACCCAGCCTGGACCTAGTTCAACTTTTATTTTATTTATTTTATTTTACTTTACTTTACTTTACTTTACTTTACTTTACTTTACTTTACTTTACTTCATTTTATAGAAACAAATTTGGCATACAACATTGTGTAAAGACACATTTACATATTTAATATGAGCCTAGAGCCCAATTCACTCTGTGAGCCTAGAGCCCAATTCACTCTGTGTCTCCCTCTCACTGCCCCTCCCCAACTCACGTGCGCACTCTCTCCCTCCCTCTCCACTTCAAAAATAAACACTAAAAAAATATTTTAAAAAATTATAAGACATTAAAAATAACAGGAAAAAGTGACACATGGACACATCAAAGTAAAAATGTTGAGTGAGAAAAAAAAAAAAGCAGCTGGGGAAAAAAGATGTATTACATCCAGAAGGAAAACAAGAATAATGATGGTTGATTTCTGAATAGAAACAATAGAAACCAGAAGACATCTATAAAAGTGCTGAAAGAAAAAAAAGCCTGCCAAGATAGAATTCTATACCCAAACAACCATTTAAGAAAGAAGGCAAAATGAAAGACAATTTCAGACCAAAAAAAAAAGGAGAAAATTAATCACCACCACACTTATGCTACATATGTATCCATGTAGTTTTCTTTATATGAATTCTCCTTGTAATTTTCTCAATTTCCTGAAGCTCTGGATTAATGTATCCTATTGGTTTTGGAGAATTTTCTTCCATTATTTCTTCAGATATTTCTGCTTCATTATTTTGTATTTGTCTTTTTATGGGACTCTAATTACATGTATATTAGATCATTGGACAGCATTCCATCTATCTTTGAAACTCTGTTCTGTTTTTCCTTTTTTAATCTTTTTGTGTGCTTCAGTTTGGATAATTTCCACTGATATATCTTTGCTCTGCCCAGTCTGCCATAAGCCTATCTGGTCGTTTCTTAATTTTTTATTGTATTTTTCAGCTCAGTATTTGATTGTATTTTGAAAAAATATTTTCAATTGTTTTTGAAATTTCATTTCTCTGTTGAAATTCTGCATCTTCCATTCATTTTATTCATTTTTAATCAATTTTATTTATATTTACTTTAATATGTGTGTAGTATTTATTTTAAAATCCTTGTATGTTAATTTTAACATGGCGATCATTTATAGACCTGCTTTTTAAAGTGTTTTTTCCTTTTTATTATGGGTCACTTTTTCCTGTTATTTTTAATGTCTTATAATTTTTTTAAATGTTTTTTTAATGTCTATTTTTGAAGGGGAGAGAGAAAGAGCACGTGCACACCCGCAAGTGGGGGAGGGGCAGTGAGAGAGGGAGACAGAGTCTGAATTGGGCTCTAGGCTCATATTAAATATGTAAATGTGTCTTTACACAATGTTGTATGCCAAATTTTCTTCTATTAAAAAAATAAAATAAAAGGAATATGAAGGAATATGAAGTACTAAAGTAAGTTTCTTCAAACTGAAGACAGATAACCCTTGTTAGAGGCATGGATCTGCATGAAAAAATGAAGAATACAAGAAAGGGTATAAATGTGAATAAATAGGAAAAGCTAGTTAGAAAACTATTAAAGACCACCAATTGCTTAGACAACACTAACAACAACGTATTTTGAGGTTTATAACATATGTAAAAGTAAAATATATGTTAACAGCACAAAGTCAGAGGGAGTCACTAAATGAAATGAAATTGTTATGGTCCTTAATTCAAGGTTGATTATTATAATGAAAGGATGTATGTTGTAATTTCTTTTATAAACATTATGCTAAAAATATAACAAAAAGCCAAAAGAGAAGATAAAATAACATAACAAAAAATAATTGATTTTTCCAAAAGAATAAAGGGAACATCAAAGGAATAATGAACAGATGGGATACAGAACAAAGGTAAGAGAGAAAACAAAGCCAGTAATACCAGTAAATGTGTGAAATGATCAAGACACAGATAGTGTCAGACTGAATTTTAAAGCAAATATGGCCCAACTACATGCTATTTACCAGAGACATCTTAAATATAAGAACACAGATGAGTTGATAAATAGATGGAGAAGATATGTCATTCCAACAGTAACCATAAGAAAGAAACTAGTGCGGCTACATTAGTCACAGAAAGTAAATTTTAAGACACAGAATATGACAAGAGAAAGATGAGCACTTTATAACAAAGAAATTTTAAAAAATGAATTAGAGAAACACCTTCATAACTTCAAAGTATATGAACCAAAAATTGACAAAACGAAATCCATAATCACAGTTGGAAGTTTTAACAATCTCTCAGTAACTGCTAGAACAAGTAGGCCAAAAAAATTAGGAAAGATATAGAATATCTGAACAACGCTAATAGTCAAACTTACTTAAATGACATGTATAAAACTCTATAGCCAATACCTGTAGCAGCACATTATTTTCAAGTACACTTGGAACATTCACTAAAATAAGTAGTCTATGAGTGAAAGCAAGTATCAATTCATTTTATAATATTGAAATCAGAATGTTTTCTTACACTAATGAAATCAACTAGAAATTTTTAACAAAAATAAAACTAGAAATTTTTAATGTATGAAAATTAAGCAACAAACTTCCAAATATATAATATATATTCCAAATATATAAATAATAGATATATAAATAAAGAACCAAATTAAAACCAGAAATTAATTTGAGGTGGCTGTTAATAAAAATACAATATTTAAAAATTACTAGATATAAGGACAACATACAAAAATAATCATATGTTTACATCCTGGAAGCAAATTTAAAAATGAAAAAAATTGAAAACTGTATTATTGACAATAGTGGCAAAAACATCAAATACTTAAGAATAAATTTAATTAGGGGCAACTGGGTGACTCAGTTGGTTAAGTGTCTGACCCTTGATTTCAGCTCGGTCTTGATCTCAAGGTTTGTGACATCAAGCCCCATGTCAGGTTCTGCACTGACAGCATAGAGCCTGCTTTGGATTCTCTCTCTCCCTCTCTCTCTGCCCCTCCCTTGTTCACACACTCTTTCTCTCTCAAACTAAACATTTAAAAAAATATTTAGTTCAGCATATGCGAAAATTATATACCAAAAGTTATAAGCACAGATGAGTAATTAAAGACTCAAGTAAATGGAGAAATATACCATACTAATGGATCAGAAGACTCAGTGATGTTAATTCCCCAGTAATTATTTTACAGATTCCTCATAGTCCCAATTAAAATCCCAGCAACCACTTTGTAATATAAAAATTAATCAAAATCTAGAATCAAGTGGATTCTAAAATTTATATGGAAGCATAAAGGACCTAGAAAAGTCAAAAGCAACAGTACTACAGATAGTATGATATTTGTATAAGAAGAGGTTCACAAATCAATGGAATACGACAGGCAGAGTGGTGACATTTAAACTAGATTTTGGAGAATCCAAAGAATACAGGAATTAAGATTTGAAGCCTATTTATTATGTGCCAAGTACTTTACGCAGACTAATTAACTTCAATTTTATTTTAACAACTAACCTGTCAAGTATAGTTTTAACAATACTATATTAGTGATGAGGAAACTAGTGATCAAATAGTTTAGTCTAAGGTTACAAAATTATTGCATGGGCAACTAGAATTTGAATGTAGGTCTATCTGGCTCCAAAATCCCTAGGCTTTCTAGCAGAAAAAGTGGGGCTGTGGAACAGAGTAATGACAAGATGAAACAGACACTGTGTCCACAGGAGAGACAAATAACAGTGCAGAACAGGTGAAGGAAAATGAACAAAGTCTCCCACGTCTTGATCAAGAAAAGCAAATGGGCCACAGAATATAATTCTAATGGTGGAAACATCTGCGTATGTCAAAAGAAACACTTTTAAAGGAAAAGAACATTGCAGTAGACATTATTCCTTATGCTTCTGTCTTTTAGGTGTAGCCAGATTGAAAGTGGCTTTATATCCTTCTGTCGCAGAATTTGAGTGAAAAGCCCATAGCAAAATCTATCTATAATAAACTTTATCATGACTTTTGAATCACTCAATATAACAGTGTATCCAAGCAATGGAGGTTATCACTGTAATGAAATGACAGTAATATAAAGTACTAACAGTTTTAATAGGTCCACATAAACTTACTTATCCAATGGGACATTCGCAAGCACAATGCAAGCAGTGGCTTGATTAGCACTTGCACACTGGGTTTATCCTCTTGAAATGTTTCCTTTTAGAACTCCAAGCTACCATATTATGGGATCTGGGTACCCTGCTAAGAGGCCATGTAGAGAGAAAGAAACATCCAGCCAGCTCCCCAGATGTTCCACCTATCTTAACTGAGGCAGCAGACATAGGAGTGAAACCCTCCTGCATTTCCAGCCCAGGTAAGCTTCCAGATAAAAGCAACTATATGATTCACTCCAAGTAAGCCAAAACAAAGAGCCACTCAACTGACACTAGCCAAGAGTACAGAATATGAGCAAATAAATGGTTTATTATGCTACAAAAGAAAACCGATAGACATTTTGGTAAACAGATTACTCTGTGTGTATGCGTGTGTGTGTTTTAATTACTTCCCATATGCCAGGTCTATGAAGTATATCAGGGAAAAATACTGTATAATGTTAGTTACAATCCAAATAACAAGAGCATCACAAACCACTAGGTTAATTCAATGGATTTTTTATTCAGTTATATACACACGCCTCTGTGAGAAGGCATGTTGTAATAGATGTGATAATATCAACATTCTCTGCTACATAATTTGTCCTGTTAGACGTCTAATTTATTGAATCACTTGGTTGGTTATGAAATGCTACCAACGGTTAAAATAGAAGGGAAATGCCTCTTAAAACTAAAATGTTTTTATATGTGGGACTAAGGTGGGTTGTTTTTAAAAACATATTGTTTGGCTTCATTCATTTTTCTCTTTATAAACATTCATTCCTTTACCTTCATCCTTTTCAAAGGATTATTCAGCTCTCGCTGCAATGAAGCTGCTCTTCCTGACAGGAAGGTCTGAAAGGCAACAGCCAACAAATTTTCATACTTTTCAAGCAGAGTTTTATCTTCAGGAGGATAAATTCGTCTACAATAAATCAGACAAACCAACGTGTTTAAAAGAAGCTATCGTAGTACAAGAGTTAAGGTCAATTACATAGATACTCTTTGACCACTTACTCTGCCAGTCATTTTACTAGTTGCGAGAAATAACGATGAACGCAGGTATAAGAAATTCACAAATTGTCATTGTTTACCTACGCAAATTAAAGTTTATCTAGAGAACGGTCATTAAACAATGAAGTTCCCGAAGGCATAGCATAAGGGTTTTTGTGGGGAAGTGGTTGGATAAAAATTACAACTGGGCATATTGAAGGAATACAGATCTTCATGAGAGTGAGCAGGTAATGAGCGATAATCTGGAAGTTGTGCATGTATAGTGTGGCTACTGACATACAAGAATGCAGGCATTAATCCTGAGGTTCTCTTTTGGGGTGGTGGAATTTGCCTCTCTGACGGAGAGAACAGAGTAAAAGGTAGAATGAGAGGAATGTGTTGTCATTGTTGCTGTTGAGGATGTTAAGGCAGGAAAGAATGTTTTACTAAGAGTGTGAGAAGCTCTGTGGCCCCAAATCCTCCTAATTCTGTTAATGGTTGGGAGGTGGGGCAGTCTTTCCAGGGACACAAGGAATTTAAAAAGGGGGGGGGGGGATCCTCTTTTATCCTGTCAAAGGATATTCTGGAAGGGTTCCAGTTCAACACAGTCCACACTCCTCTGGATCGTCTCACACCTGCCTCCTTCAAACATTTTCACTATTTGCCTGGTTCCTGACACATCTAAGTTTAACCAAAGTAGAGCAATCACTCTGAACTGACAGAAAGAAAACTAGGAGACCTGAAACCTGACTTTCTCAAAATACTTCATTATAAGCAAATAAGGCCACAGGATAGTATCAGGTTTAAAAGACCTCATATAAACATCCAGGAAGCTAGCTAGCAAGAATGAAACAAACAGTGCTCAAAATAAGTCTAAAAGGTTAAAAAATGTAGAACAGTTGTTTTGACACTTTACTTCTTCCATCTATAAGAAAATGGAAACACAGTTACCTATAATTCCCCATATGTCGATTTTCATGTTCTTCTTTTAAGATCTGTTTTCGTACTTGAGCGAGTCTCTCTTTCTAAAAATGAAGAAATTTTACAAATAAAATCTGACCAATGAATTATGCAATTCAAATTGTGGGTATGTTGTTAAAATTTTCATACCAACTCTTCTTTCCGCCTCTCTAACTGATGTCTCTGCTGTTCCCAGTCTGAGGAACCTGGTAAGAGCCTTTTTATTGAATTTTGGCCATAAAGCCTTCTTTGAGCCTCAGCTTTTTGTTTGGCCAAGTTTCTCCTTTTATCACTGGTCCTAAAATATAAAACATAGGAATTCAAATAAGCCCTGATCTTATTCCTATGAGGAGAATTAGCAAAAGAAGAGACAACGTGGGAATATGAATCAATGTTTATTATATTCAGGGGCACCTGGGTAGCTCAGTCATTTGAGCATCCAACTCTTGATTTTGGCTCAGGTCATAATCCCAGGGTCATGGGATCAAGCCCTGCATCAGGTTCCACGCTGAGCATGGAGCCTGCTTAAGATTCTCTTTCTCTACCCCTCTGTCCCTCTCCCCTGCTTGCATTCTCTGTCTCTCCAAAATTAAATATATATATACACACACACACATATATATATATTCATATACATCATATTCATCTAATCATCCATTGAATAATGGTCTCCCTGTAGTTGAGGTTCTGTACTCCCAGGGTTTGTGATAGAATACTCTGAACAATCTACATTCTTCTGGATTTCCTTGAGATTAAAAGAATAGTCTCACAAAATGAACTTTGGGGTGTATGTGAAGCCATACTGTAAGTAAAACATTGTATTAAGAAGTGCACAGATTTGAAATACAAGTCTAACACATTTACATGTCCATGGAGCACTCCATCTGGATGGAAGAAAAGGCACATGTGCAACGTAAGCTTCAGTAGCACATGCTGTAAATGCTAAGAATTATACTAAATTCTCTTTGTGGAACAAGACAAAGAAAAATAAGGAAAATTAATTCCAACTCTCCTTTATTTTTAAGTCTAGAAATTTCTCACTGTTTGAACTGTATATATCTCACTTTTAAAAAGACCAAAACACCCATAGGTTATGTCCTAAATTGGTAACATCACTGACAATGACATACAAAAAACAAAAACAAAAACCATTAGGCCTACTTATACGATAACAGTAAATGTTAAAACCATGTATGGGCATACTACTTGTGTAAGTTAAATAAACAAAAATTTCACCTTCTACATCTCTTCTATTCATTTCTTTTAGGGTAATTGAAATATCAGTTAAATTTAGGCAAATCATTTTTTATCAAGCAAAAGAAGGGGCCATATGAAAATTTCTAAACAAATTTATGTATCAGTCTCTTCTTTCAATAATGCTTTCCATATAAAGCTACTTCTCGTGCAGGCATCTGCTAACTGCTTGAAAACACTTAAAATAAATAAATTGCTTGGAAGCATCCCACAACTCATTTAGAGTTCTTTAAATGACAGTGGGAATCAACTGAATTCATAAAATCCCTGGGCTCAAATAACCTCAGAGGTCCTTTAATCCAACACCCTAAACACTGTTTGAACACTTATAAAAGCAGACGTGACTCACTACTTCATTAAGCACTTCAACTAAACTTCTAACAAATTTGTTGCATAATGAGCCAAAAGCTTTCCCACAAAATAGCAATTCCAATATTTGAGATCCATGATCATGTACACTGCAACCAGCTAATAATAACACTAATCATAATATTAGTGCAGCAATCCCACTTCTGAGTATATATCCAAAGGAGTTGAAATCAGGATGCAAAGAGATGTCTGCACTCGCACATTCACTGTAGCATGATTCACGATAACCAAGACATGGAAGCAACCTAAATGTTCATCAACAGATGAATGATGAAGATGATGTAGTATACACATACAATGGAATGTTATCCAGCCTTAAAAAATAAATAAATAAATAAATAAACAAACAAACAAACAAATAAATAGGAAATCCTGCCTATGATTTTCAATGGCAAGGTTAACCCTGTCTTAATAACCATCTCATTTCTGTTTACCCAGGCAGCATGATATAGTGGGAAGACTTCTGAACAGAAAGGTAGGAAATCCATGTGTTTGAGGGTTGTTGTTGTTGTTTACTTCTTGAATGCTGAATGACCTCTGCTTTAGTTTCTTCTTGCAAGGTGAGGAAGATAATATAGAGTTTTCCTCAGGTAGTCTCCAATTCAACTTTATACTCTATACTGAATAATTATACCAACACTGTAATTTAACCATATTTACTATAGATTCAGAGCATGATACAGGGAGAAGGAAAAGCAGTATGTAGAGGAGAGGAAATGATATTTAAAAAGAAAACACTAAATGGGTTTGAAGAATGAATCAAGAAATTTAAAACACAAAATATGAAAAAGTTACAAGCCAACCCCATGTACAAGTGATTGTTCCAGGCCAAATGTGCTGGAAACCTTCCAAACAATGAAGGAAAGACTTTACCTGATGTTTAGCAGTTTCAATGCATTTAGCAGCACTCCCCTTTTTACATCATAGTCTATTTTCTGATCCGTTCCAAAGCTTGGAGCTCGATTAATCTGAAATTTACAAAGGAAACAATGAGAATGGCCAAATGTTGGTAGGTTGGTAAATAGTCAATTCCTATTTTTTAAATTAATGCAAGATCTCCAACCAGTAGAAAAACTCTACAATAAATCTCAAAGCTCCACATACTAGATGGCCCAGTTACCACTGTCACACCTCCCTTCTCGCCACCCTAAGTCAAGGAGTTGCGAGGAACTGACTGCTCTCATGGCCCTCTTCCCCCTGCTGCCTTAGCTCAGGATCTTCAGTCAGCCTATGTGCCCTCCCCCTCCTCCCCGCCCTTTTTCAGCCCAACACCCCATGCTCTAGGTTTTAAGTTCAGGGAAGTTAAAAGTGACTCATTCTGACATGAGATTAGAAGACCAGTATTAACAATAATAATGATGATGTAACAAAAAAGATATGCATGCTACCAATATAGCAATACTCATGCATTTATTTAGCATACGGAAACTATCAGTACCCTCTTTTCACTACTTCAGATCTTCTGGATGAATTCGTCTATTGCTGTCTAAAAAATAAACTATTTTTTTTCTACCTGGATCAAACAATAATTTATCATTTTTCATTTCCAAAAACTGCATAACTCAGTTTATGCGTAACTCAGAAGATACCATTAAAGGTAGTTGCAGACTAAACTCTATGAGTTTCTCTAACTATATAAGGATTCTGGGCATAAGTGAGTTATTTGTGAGTGTTCTTTCCAACATCGTTTCCAGGATTTCATTAAGATAAAAAATAAAGAGAGACTGAGGGGTGGCTCAGTCAGTCAAGCGTCCGACTTTGGCTCAGGTCATGATCTCACAGCTCATGAGTTCAAGCTCCGTGTTGGGTTCTTTGCAGACAGCTCAGAACCTGGAGCCTGCTTCTGATTCTTTGTCTCCCTGTCTCTCTCTGCTCCGCTTCTGCTCATGCTCTTTCTCTCTCTCAAAAATAAATAAACATCTAAAAAAAAAAGATGAAAAATAAGAAGTAACAGTAACTATATGTACCCTGAAACCCATGATACAATATGCTACCACCCCAAGAGCTGGAGCTCCTGTCTTTGTCTTTGCTGCTATTGGGTTTGTTGTTGCTGTTGTTATAAAAATGTAACTGGAATAGCAAGTGTTTAAGAAAATTACTTAATTAACTCAGTTGGTTAGAATGCGCGGAGTTCTAAAC
Organism: Leopardus geoffroyi; assembly: GCF_018350155.1. NCBI lineage: Eukaryota > Metazoa > Chordata > Mammalia > Carnivora > Felidae > Leopardus > Leopardus geoffroyi. The sequence continues at coordinate 70,693,272 of NC_059328.1, forward strand.
TATAGCTCAGCTTTCATGACCACCACCTAACACCACAGACGATCTAAAAAAATATGCTACTAGTCCTGAAAGAGGATTGTCTTTTACAAATCCATTCCATTAGAGACAAAAAACTTGATAGTATGCATTTTACAACTCTGGCAATTGTTGGAAGTATAAGTATATAAAGAGAAGCTAAACAAACAACAGAAAAATCACCTGTAATCCCACCACCTAGCATACTGTCATCTATTTGATAGTGTATTGCTCACCATTTGATAAAGTGTAAGTATCTGCCATGCATGCATATTTATAATTTTCACTTTACTTTCTAAATACATGCCTATACTAACAATACTATTTTATAGTCCAAGTTTTTCCCTTATCAATATATCATGAAAATCTTTCATGCCATCATTTTGATGCATGGTATTCCATTTATAGAGATATGCCAAACTACATTATGCTTTTGCTGATTTCTGATTTAGAAGGTGACGGACATATTTCTGCCTATGTGATGTGGTCCCAAGGAGAAAGGAATAGCTTAGTAACTACAAGAACCTCCATTTATTCCAGGCAAATTTAAGAAAGGGAGTCTACCGGGGCACCTGGGTGACTCAGTCGGTCAAGCATCCGACTTCGGCTCAGGTCATGATCTTGCAGTTCGTGGGTTTGTGCCCCATGTCAGGCTCTGTGCTGACAGCTCGGAGCCTGGAGTTTGCTTTGGATTCTAGGTCTCCCGCTCTCTCTGCCCTTCCCCCACTTGCTCTCGGTCTCTCTCTCTCTCTCTCAAAAATAAATAAAATATTTTTAAAAAAATTTTTTTAAAGAAAGGAAGTTTATTAATCCACGACTTCAAAACTCTTTAAGTATTTCCTCTTACAAGTGCAAAGAAAGGGCAATGTATTTTATGTGAAAAAAACAAGTTAACCATTCCATACTGATTCAAATCTCTGGAATTTGTAATACAATTAATGACAGTTCAGCTGCTACCTGTAACAGGATTATAAAATAAACCAGACATTTAGGAAACAATGATTAAGTGGTTCACTGAAATGTAATCTATCTTTATAGAATTCCTTGGGTGTTCCATTCCAAAACTGTCATCTGGAACTCTGCCAGACATACCCCTCCCCCAGGATGGTTGTGACCTCAGGTCCTCTCTTACCTATGTCAGAATCTTCCCTCTAGTACCATAAAAAAGAAATTGGTCTACGGACAAATGTACTCACACAAGATCAAGTAATACATGAAAACGTAGAAAAACTTTTTGCAATTAACATTTTGGATTTCTCAAAAGTTTTATGAGAAAGGTAAAGTAAAAACTAAAGACAGATGAAACTCTGAAAATTAGGGTTTCATTCAGTCAAAATTCTACTCTGTGATGTTGACAGCTTCTTTGGCTCTCATTCCTACCCCAATTCTAGAACAGACAAAACTCTGCAGATGTTAGGGTCTTAACGTTCAGCAGTGTGTAAATGCACACAAAAATGAAAACTATCAGAAAGCAGACTAAATTGATAAATACTATTTATTAACCAACCAAATGATAGTTTTACTATCAAAACAAGCACAATAATTTCATGCACATAACAAAGTATACGTAACAGATTTTGTGCTCACAAATTAATGCTATTCCCTCTGCCCAGTAACTTCTCCTCATCCCACCCCCATCTCTCCCAACTTCCAGTCCCCACCGTACTTTCTACAGCCTTAAATACTCTGCTCAGGAGTTCCTCCTCTGCAAAGATTTTTTTTAACTGTCAAATACGCACTTGTACATAGAGAGATTAATCACTCTATTGTTTGTGCTGGTACCCTGTTCCCTACTTATACCTGTAAATATTACCATAAGACATATATCTGAGTCCCCACTAAACCAGGGCAAGTATTCTGTCTTCTTTTATTTCCACCCCCTGACACAATGACTTGTTGAAATAATTCAAGGGTAATTAAAGTATTAGCAGTATATTCATACGCTGCCCAGTTTTCATACTTTTCCCTAACAATGTTTCTGTGCTTGAAAATTTCTGCAATTTTGTCACTATGAATCATTACCTGCAATTATTCCAGTTAACTAAAAGTTATCATATCCTCAGATGCACCGTCTATCTTATTCCACTTGATGGTGCCAAAAGGTTTTTAACAACATATGTTAGAACCACTACAATTGCAGCTGGGAGAAAACACAAAGAAGCAAGATCTAAATAAGATTACTTTAACTGTTTTAATACAATAAATGTTCATTATCCATAGTGATTGATTACTATAAAGTCTTTGTAATGGTTCTGACTGATCTGGAAATGATGAAGAAATGAATTGAAAATGAAAATAGGCTAATGCAAACAGTGCTAGTTAGCTGTTGAGTATTGTGGAGTTTTTTAATGGTTATTCATCTGGACATGATAAAGGAGAGAACAAAGTATGAAGAAACACTAATGCCAACAATGGTGTTTTGAGCCTTTGAAAAAATATAGAATTCAACCATTCAGTCAATTCTGCTTTACCAAGCTCATACAAAGCACCAGTTAGACAAATGCTTTTAAAAACAGGTAACTAAATCATCTATAGTCATTACTCCCTACTATACTTTGAGTGCCACTTCATGCATGTGCCTTCACTTTTTCTCCACCCCGTCAAGGATAAAAGACAAGTAGCAGGAGCAGGGGGGAAATACAGTTAAGAGCAAGGAAGAATAATTGCAGACAAAGTAAGAAACCTAGGGAAGAAAATGTCAGGCCTAGTAAGGCGCAGAGTCAAATGCTTTCATGTTCAAGTGATGAAGGACACAAAAAGAGAGCAAAATCTTATTTCCAGGACCCAAGCAGGAACAAAATTTGAACATCTGACATCTGTATTTGATTGGAAATATAACATGCTGGAACAGAGCAGATTGAACACACACACACACACACACACACACACACACACACACACACCCATTAGCCCTCTAATTGGAAAAGTGCTCCTTCCTAAAAATATATTTTGAATGTCTTGATTATCTATCACTCATTCAATTTGCTTTTGCATGTTACAGACAGAACTTCCACCTTCGAAATCATTAACAAAAAAAGAGAGATAATCAGCATAAAATGAAAGGTACTTGTTGATTATACCTTCTATAGCAATATGTTCCAAAATGTAACTAATCTAGTAAACACTGCTTAGGTATGTGCTATTTTCCCGATAAAGTTTCCTAAACACAGTGTTCTGTGCCCATGCACTCTATGACTCCAGATCAAGGGCCTGAGAGGAAACTGCTGAATGGGATAGAAAACTTCTAAGTTTTCTTCTGGATGTAGTATAAGTATGACTGGAAGGAAAGGTACACAAATCTTAAGAAGAGACTATTTTTATTTCTCCTTTATATCATTTCATATTTTCCTAATATTAAGTGATCTTTTATAACAAGAGAAAAATAACAACGACTCCGACCATACCAGGGACTGGCAGCAAACCCAAAGGCACACAGTTAACAGACTGGACATGGGGGAAGTCCCAGGCATATAATATGGCCTTCAGGGAGAAGCCATGCCAGCTGGGGTATGAGGTACTGAATACTGATTAATGAACCAATCAGAGTCTCTCTCTTCTTGGAGAGTTTGAATAGGAAACCAATGAAGACAAGGAGGCCATCGTCCTCAAGCCCAGGCACCCACACAGAGGAAAGACAACATCCAGAGGTCATGGAGTAATGAAGTAATGAAGGACGTGAGACTGAGGAAATAGTGGAGAAAGTAGACAAATCAGTAGAAGCAGATCCACACATACATTCAAAATTCCTGGCCCAGAAATGCACTCAAATTAACTTGGGAAAAGTAATATCAAACACATACTGGTCCGTTCTTGGAACTGTTCTATTCTCTGAATTTTTGTTCTCTTCCTCCCACATGTTCCATTCAGGCCTCTTTCTGCTCGGTTAATGAGACAACAGTGCCAACTACTCATTTAAAAAACATTTGTTTTAATGCACAAGAACAGTAGTAACTTCTCTTTCTTCTTATAGAAATGCCTTACCTCCAGAAGCCATGGCTTTAGTTTTCTGTCCAACAAAATATCAAATCCCAGAACTTCAAAACAGACGCTTTCACTTCCTGGAGGCTGACCGGGTCTGCACATTCGATATGCATGCAGGACATGAGGTTCTGCTACAATCAAAGTCTTTACAACCAATTCCTGCAAATAAGAGTGATTAAAAAAAAAATGTGAAAATGCGTTACTTTTTTGCATCTTATTTACATATGTGGAAATAAGGCCTAAACTTACAGAGCAGCACACTGGCCAAGTTCACAAAGCTCTATGACACGCGGCCCCTGCCGCTACTCTGATTCCATTTCATGCAACTCTTGTCCTACTCATTACACTCCAGCCACGCTTGCCTGCTTAGGGTCTCTGGCAGTAACTGTTCCCTCTTTCTGGAACACTCTGCCCAATATTCCCATGTCTGGCTCCTTGATATTCAGAAAGGCCTTCCCTGACCCTGGAGTCAAAAGTAGTCATGGCTATCCTTTACTGTACCATCTTACACAGCATAGAATCAGCTGATATTTTTCTTTTTTAATTACAGCCGTGTCCTTGTGCCTACACTAGTGCCTGCCATTTAGTAGATGCTCAAATATATTTGTGAACAATTAAGTAAAATAAAAGTGGATATGGGGCGCCTGGGTGGCTCAGTTAGTTAAGCATCCAACTCTTGATTTCAGCTCAGGTCATGATCTCATGGTCTTGAGTTGGAGCCCCATATTGGGCTCTGCACCGAGCATGGAGCCTGCTTAAGATTCTCTCCCTCTCTCCCTCTGCTCCTTCCCTACTCATGCTGTCTATCTCTCTCTCAAGAAAAACAAAAACAAAAATCAAGTTGACAAATGTGGTTTCTATCTGGTAAATAAATAAGGGTAGGAGCACATGCTAGACTTCTCAGAAACCATACAGGAGGGTTTAGGAGTGGCAGCGAAGAAAAGTTACAGCGAGGGTCAACTACTTCACAAACAACATTATAGAACCTCCACTGAGACAATGGCTGAAAGGATGGGACAGAATCTAGGAAAGGTGGGCTTCTTTGTGTGGTGATGATTTTGCAGTTCATAAGGTTTACTGGAGACAAGAGGACACACAATACTGCTAGAATGAGTTACTAATGCTAATAAAACAAAAGGTTGGTTTACTGAAGTTTAAGAACAAAGTATGGATTGTGGAAAAGTGGTTTTGCTGTATTTTTGCCTTAGAATATATTGTCTTTTTAAGTCCCTCTCTACAGGCATAGGCAATATAACATGGCAGTTAAGAACTTGGCTCTAACATCAGACTTTCTGGGTTTATTCCTGGCTTTGTTCCTTGCACTAGCAAGCAACTGAGCAAACCTCAGTTATGTTGCTTAAGCTTTCTGAATCTCACTTTCCCAAAGGGAAAGGGGAAATAGTAATAATACCTACTGCAAAAGACTGAAGTAAGTGCAAAATGAGACTCCATGTAAAACTCTTGGCATAGTGCCTAGAACAGAGTAAACCTTCAGTAAGTGTTAACTACTACTATTGTTACAATTATTCTGCCATTCCTCACTCCTCTTCGTATTTCAGGTCAGAAACAAACATTCCATTACCTGGTGGGAGCAATATTCATTATATTGGAGAAAAAATGGGAGACAGATTAATCTTGCTGTTATCCAGAATCCCAACCCAGATCATATTTGGGGTAAGTATCAGAGATGTTATGAGAGGTTACTCTCAGAAAAATTTTACTCAAAGTAAAAAACTGAACACCAAAAACACTGAAGTATATAAAGATAAAAGACAAAAAAAAAAAATCACTTAATATAAATCTTTGGATGTATTAGTGAAGATACTGGAAAATAGGGGAAAAAAAAGTTAAAACCTTGGCTAATAAATGTCTGCATGAAACAACTCAGACGGGGGCCGGGGGGAGGAGATCGAATATTAATTGACCCTGAAGAATTACAAATCTGTGCTTTTTCTGCATAAAACACCACATTTTTTGGAATGCAAAGGTAAGACTACAGGTATATGTGAAAATCAAGAGTGATATAACCGAACACAAATCAAACTCCACTGATGTTTTTTGAGAATTTCCAACATACTGTCATTGCTCTGAAATATGATTTGTAGATCTGTATCTACAGTGTATAAAAAGAATTCAGAGACAACGGGGTTTATGAGTAACTTCCATGGCTTGATTTTCTATTGATTTCTTACTCATTCTTTTTTTTTATATATATTTTTTAATGTTTATTTTTGAGACAGAGAGAGACAAGCATGAACGAGGGAGGGGCAGAGAGAGAGGGAGACACAAAAACCCAAGCAGCTCCAGGCTCTGAGCTGTCAGCACACAGCCCAATGCGGGTTCGAACTCACAGACCACGAGATCATGACCTGAGCCGAAGCTGGAAGCTCAACCAACTGAGCCACCCAGGAGCCCCATTTTCTCACTCATTCTTGACCAGCACAAAAGCACACATCTCCATGCTACACAGGAGGTATTGAACGTCAGTTTTCATATACAGACAGTTACTTTTTAGAGAAATTGCCTCCCAAAAACGAGGTCATTGAAATAAAAAGTCCAAAGTTAAATTCATGAAATTTGTAAACTATGACACAAAGATAAAAACTTACTGATTGACTGCCTTCTCTATCTCCTTTTTTTATAATATATTATTTCATTAACTCATCTTAAACAGATATCTTTATATGCAATTCTTTTTTTTTTTTTATAATTTTTTTTTTCAACGTTTATTTATTTTTGGGACAGAGAGAGACAGAGCATGAACGGGGGAGGGGCAGAGAGAGAGGGAGACACAGAATCGGAAACAGGCTCCAGGCTCTGAGCCATCAGCCCAGAGCCCGACGCGGGGCTCGAACTCACGGATCGCGAGATCGTGACCTGGCTGAAGTCGGACGCTTAACCGACTGCACCACCCAGGCGCCCCTATATGCAATTCTTAATAAAGGTAAATATAATTAAAAGATATACACTTGATGGGCGCCTGGGTGGCGCAGTCGGTTAAGCGTCTGACTTTGGCTCAGGTCATGATCTCGCAGTTTGTGTGTTCAAGCCGCGCGTCGGGCTCACAGCCCTGTGCTGACAGCCCAGAGCCTGGAGCCTGCTTCAGATTCTGTGTCTCCCTCTCTCTCTGCCTCTCTCTCTCTCTCTCAAAAATAAAGATTAAAAATAATTTTTTTTAAGATATATACTTGGAAAAGTTAGTAATTTACTAATATTAACTAATTGCTTATTTGTAGATTATAACACATTATAAGTAATGTAAGCAAGAATGATGCAGAATTTACCCCTTTATAGAAGATATCACAAATGTGTCAGAGCTTAATAGGCACACACTGGCCATGTTCAAGTTATATACGAATGTTATATTTTAGGCTCTCACAGAAAAGTCCGTTTCCATACCCTCTTATTAATATTAGTCTCACTTCTATACCTTCTCCTAATTAATTATGTACGGGAAGTACCACTTAAAACGAATGGATATAAAGCTAATGACACTCGTTTTTCTCTCTGATTCTTTCTACACATTCTTCACCAAGGCAGTCCAAGAAGTTCCACCTTTTCATACCCCCTTCTCCAAAGAAGTAAAACCCACATGGAAGTGACAAATTTGGTAAAAACAACAACAACAAAAAAGGAGCATCACAGGGCATAGAAACCTTCTTGGTCTCGTTGAGCTATTCATCAAATGATCCATTCATTAAATTATCCAGGTATCAACATGTATGATCTTCCATTTGTTATTCGTGCAATAACAAATTTCACATCTCTGATGCATCTGACATAATAAACCATCATTATTAAAATATTTTTTGAATTTCTGCAAAATTGGCCTTGATAGAATAAATAAGTAGATAAATAAACACAGAATTATCATCATCCAATTTCTTGTTTGGATGTATTTAGGCCACCAGGAAGATAGGATAGAAAGTTAACAAGCTGGTGGGCCTCCAACAAAATCCAGTTGATACACATTTTTGGTGGAGCCCCTACATTTTCAAAAAGTTTTAAATGTGGTGTCAACATTTTAATAAATCAGGAGACTTAGAGCTTCTATTGTCAAATTAGAAGAATGAACCACACTGGGCCCACAATACCATGTGGCAACAAAAGGCTAGTGCTGAGTAGTGTCCACCCCCTTCAGACTTCTCATACACTTCAAGTTACCATAGTTTCCCGCATACTCTATTTACTTCTATCCAGACCATTTCACTCCTTTTACTTATCTGACACCAAAGGACCTCTGGATTTACATTCTGTGATATAGAAAATAAGGTATAAAAAATTCAACCAACAAAACAAGAAAAGGATAAGTATAATGACGCTGATTTTTCTAATTATCTCAAGAGAACTAAATTCAACTAACTATACTTTCATGTGCATTTTCCGTGATAGATTTATTTAAATTATACAGTATCCACTCCCAAAGAAAAGCTAAATCATATTGCATAATCCTATCATATTAAGTACTTCCAAGAGACACACTCTTCTAATTTTGAATACCATTGTGATGATACTTCTGCTAGGATTTATAAAGGGGCAGTTTCACCCAGGTTATCTTCTCAGATTTGCTTCTTTTCCCTCTTTACCCTTATTTGCAGTGTCACCCACTGCCATGGCTTTAATTATCAATTACGCTTCAAACATGCACTTTTAACTACCTGCTTAATCTTTCTACCTGAGAAAACGTTTCAAGTACAATAAATCTCTAGACCTCATTATCATAGTCTCATGAACTTTTACAAACTTAGTTCGGGTGCCAATGCCTCTTGGGAGTCCTTCTCCTACCCCTTCCCATGGAAAGTTACTATATGTGGTCTTCCTCTACATTCCCACAGAATCCAACACATGCCTCTGTTGTACGTGCTATGGTATATTTTATTAACAATTTGTATGTGGGTCTTTCCTACAAAACTCTTACATTTCTTGAGGACTGGAGCTGTATCTTCTAAATCTTCAAATTATCAGTCAGAAACAAGGTTATGGGTTCAATAAATGTTTACTGAGTGACTGAAAGAATGAATGGAATGAATAAATGAATAGAACTCTTTTCCCTCACTTGCAAAACTAAGCTCTACATCTTTTCAAAATTAATTCCTCTGGGGCGCCTGGGTGGCGCAGTCGGTTAAGCGTCCGACTTCAGCCAGGTCACGATCTCGCGGTCCGTGAGTTCGAGCCCCGCGTCGGGCTCTGGGCTGATGGCTCACAGCCTGGAGCCTGTTTCCGATTCTGTGTCTCCCTCTCTCTCTGCCCCTCCCCCGTTCATGCTCTGTCTCTCTCTGTCCCAAAAATAAATAAACGTTGAAAAAAAAAAATTAATTCCTCTCTACTCTACTTCAGATAAAGCCAACCCATGCTCCCTATAACTCCTCCTTAAAACTGCAGAGGAATCTCTGAATACTTCTCCCCGATTTTGGACATTCAGTTAACCTCAATGTTTACTTCGTTGTCACCTCTTCTACTCTGAGCTGGTTCACCTCAGGCCACTCTTTTCACTTAAACTACAACCCGGTGCCCTCCTTTACCTACTCTTAGTCTTTACTCTAACCCGTCCCACACCCATCTTCAGATTTATCTTTTAAATTCAGGGTCTTTGGCCTTATTTCTCTTCTCCCTTAAAATCTGGAAAGATTGAATCCTTACTGCCTACCAAGTTAACCATTGATTTTCAGACCTAAAATTTTGCCTCCACATATCTTTTCAGCCATAAATCCCCACAAAATTCCTACAAATACCATATGTGCTGACCTGGGCCACTTTTCCCTATTCCCCTACATCTATGCTTCTGCTTATACCTAGTACCCCTCTCTCCCATCCCTAGCAGTAGAAACACTGCTCATCAAGGTCTGTCATAATTCCTACCTCCTTCATGACAATACTTCATTTGTCCAACCTAATGTAATCTGTTCTTTATTTAAAATGCTGATGATCCTTTAAATTAATCTGAGGAAAGACACTTATAATTGTGAAATGGTATAATCTTACTGAAATATCACTCCAAAACTTAGCAACATCATGTTGATTTGCTTGTAGGAATTCTGTAAACCACTTGATGGAACGTTTGCTGCCTTTGTTTTCAGTCTCATCCCTTTCAAAACGCTCATTGTGCTTGTTCACAGAGTAGTTTGTTAGATGCATGTATAACTGCGTCTGTAACAAGTAAGAACCAAAGTTATCACCTATGAGACTCTAGAACTGTGAGCTTTCACAGAACACAAAGCATCCAAAGATGAAAGACATTTTTAAAATTTAAAACATACAAATTGACAATTTCACAATGACTTAGATAGTTTTCAAATTAAGCGAAACGGCAAATTTCCAATAAAAGGATTACAAGTATAGTCATCTACAAAGTTACTTTATATATTATTCAAAATGTATCTACCATAAAAAGTATTGGCTTAGTTGGCTATGTGTCTGACTCTTGATCTCGGCTCAGGTCATGATCTCATGGTTCATCAGATTGAGCACGTATTGGGCTCTGCTCAGCGCAGAGCCTGCTTGGGATTCTCTCTCTCCCTCTCTGTCTGCCCCTTCCCCACTTGGACACTCTCTCTCTCTCTCAAAATAAATAAATAAGCATTTTTTAAAGTATTAAAATAATATGAATATACAAAGTAATTACACGAAAGCATGAAATTCTACATTGCTAAGCAGGAAAAATGCTATTTGTTTTCATATTTATTTTTAACATCTTTAGTCACTTACAGTTTTCACCCAAATTTGTTTGGGGAAGGGCATTTTCTGACAGAGCATTCTATATCTTTTAAAAGAAAAATAAAAAATGAAAGTTCAAGTAAGTAGCATAAACCAAAAGGCAGGACTACCAAACACAACCTCTGCCCTCCCACGCTGACCAGGAGGCCACTTGAACTCATTCGCGAGACAGAGTGCACTTACAGCCAGCAAACAGAGGCACCACACAATGCTGTACAGAGTCCAAATGATTAACAGTATAAATTTATAGTGCTCTTTATTGGAGCTGCCGTGCCTTGGTCTCTTTATAGTCTTACATTTGTTGATACTGTTATCCTCAAATAAACCGGAAAAGTAATCCAAAATTTAAAACCTCTCATAACTGTCAACTAAGACACATCTAATGGTTCCCTACCAATCTATCATAGACATTCGTCAAATCTATAAATTCTGCCCTCATGATCCTATTCTCAGAAATTACTTTAAATAGCAGGGTGCTTCACAATGAACAAATACTTCATATACATGGTTATTATTTAGGCTTGTTAATAGCAAAGTATATTTGCATCATATTTTATTTCCATTGCAGTTACTTCCATCTACAGTATTCACATCTTCGATGCAAATGTGCAGAACTTATCATCTCAGCTACATGCTGTTTACTAACCCATGCGCCATTGCTAATTAAGAATTTATTTTTTCATCATTAAACAATATTTAAGGAGTGACTACTTACTATCTGCAAGAACTTGTACTGGGCACTGAGGATACAAAGATGAACAAGACAGACACAGTCCCTGCCCTAATGAAACTTAGAAAAAGCTTTAAACTAAGTGATATTTGAAAGAAAGAGCATAAGTCTTACACTTGTCTAATTTTAACTGCTTGATTTGAAGAAAAAGGAAATTAATCAAACCACAGCACTTCCTAGTTTCCAAAATAGAAATCACTTTTAAATTTAAAAAAATTGGGGGCGCCTGGGTGGCGCAGTCGGTTAAGCGTCCGACTTCAGCCAGGTCACGATCTCACGGTCCGTGAGTTCGAGCCCCGCATCAGGCTCTGGGCTGATGGCTCATGATGGCTCAGAGCCTGGAGCCTGTTTCCGATTCTGTGTCTCCCTCTCTCTCTCTCTGCCCCTCCCCCGTTCATGCTCTGTCTCTCTCTGTCCCAAAAATAAATAAACGTTGAAAAAAAAAATTTAAATTTAAAAAAATTGGAAAATAATTTTTGAGGGGGTTCTGTATTTGGCAAGAATTTTTTAAGATAAATAATATTAGCAGTAATAAAAACTCTAGCTATCCTAATGAAAAAAGTGAGTAAGAAATGGAACTTTGCCTTTTTCTTAAAACAGTAGCTTTGTAAGTAGGATTAGAAATTCCAATTTCACATCTACCTTGACAAAAATCCCCTTCTAAGCATTTTATTGCCAGTTGGACATTAGCCATAAGCAGTGAAAACAGCTATAAATCAAATAGCAACCTGCAAGGTATGAATAGGATATAAATATTCTCCACCCTATTTTTTAGCATATAAGCTCAATACAATGAATTGGGATACACAAAACTTTTCAAGAACCTGCCAACTGCTACATTGGTAGCAAAAAATAAATGTTTACTATATTTCAATGTTTGAAATTCTGTCTTATGATCTCCTTATATGTAGTTTACCAATATTTACTTCTTATAAACACACACAGCTCTTTATAAAATATATGCTCACTATTTTAAAAATTGGAAATAGGAAAAAGAAACAAACATGCAGCATTATGCCATCCAAAAACCACCAATGAGAGCATTTTGGTTTATTTTTTCCAGCATTTTTTCTTAAGCTTACCTTTTACATAACTGTGATCTCACTTTAGATAAAATTTTGTACTTCTCTCTCTTTTTTTTTTTTTTTTTTTTTACTTTTTCATATCTTAATCTAGGAACTTGATCGTGAAGTCGAAAAAGGTGAACTTTTGAATTTTAAAGATATGTAAGGAACATTGACATTTATCTAGGAGATCATTCTTTGTACATGTGACCCAGAGCCACAGAGTACATGATTCAAAAGCACTTGGCAAAATGAGATACATTTGCTGACTCATGGTCTTTCCTTATGATTTCCTAACTCAGCATACTTAAGTAAATCATATACATATAATTTAAAATATTAGAATAAATATTTGTCACCTAAATGAGCTTCCATATCTCACCCTTTCCTATGTCTTCCCTTATTCTTTTCTCTTAAAACATGACTACCTGCCTCACATGTATTATAACCCATTCTTCCCCACACCAATTATTTTAATTATAATCTAAGAGCTGACAAGTCTCAAATTAGGCCTATAGCTCAGTCCTCTTGTCTCAACTCCAGACCTATACTATATATCCAAATGCTTATAGCATAGATCCATTTGGAGGCCCTTGCAGGCACGTTGAACCAAACACACACCAGCTTGCAAGACCTTTAATAGCCCTATATTACCTATCATGGTGAATAACACCCCATCTACCCGACTGCCCATGCCAAAAATCTTGAGTTTTTATCCTTACTTTCTCTCTCCTTTTCCTTTGTTCTACAAATGCAACCTTGCAGCATATTATTATATCAATGCTATCCATGTTATCATAAATGTATCTTAGATCTATGTTCTTATTCTTTGGCTAGCCCTACTACTGTTACTTCAAATAAGGCCATCTTTTCTCTCACGTGTGGTTAGTATAAACAACAGCTTTTTCCTTACCCTCACCTCCCCCATCCATCCACACCCCCATCTCACATTCCCCACAATACAGACCAGGTGAACTTTTGAAGACAAAAATCTCATTCCTCCTTTCCTTCTTTAAAATCTTTTAATGTTCCCTTTCTTCCTAGGTTAAATCCCCAAATCCTAGACATGGCCTAAAAAGCTCTGAAAGATCTGTGCTCTAGGATCTTCATACTCATTTCTGAACACCCACCCCTTCATAGTCTATATAGAGCAGTACTGAACATGTCTGCTTTCTCCAGATATACCGTATCTCTGGGCCATTTTTCTCTCTGGAGTTCCATCCCACCCCACCCCCAGCCTGGCTGACCCTTCATTGTTTGTATTTCACTTTACAAGCTCCTTTTCTAACCTTTATCTCCAACTGGGTTAGATGCTCTTGCTATGCACTGCCATAGCACCCTCAGTTTCTTAGACCATTACACTTACCATTAGGTATTATAACTGCTTATTTTATTTTCTGCCTCCCCACTAGACTGTTGCTTTTGAGAGGTCAAGCACTGTATCTGTCTTGGTCACTGTTTTTCCAAAACCAGCACAATGCCTGGAACGCAGTAGAGTTCAAATATTACTTGGTGATTGGATATATTCACACCTTATGACCTTTAAAGAGACGGTTCTTTCTTTTATCTTCCTTTCCAGTGGAAACAGTTCCCTTATTTGACAGTTCCCTTATTCTTCCTTTGCCAGGTTTACATTTCTCAGTTAATTGAACATAGCAACATTTATGATCAGTCATTATGTAATTTTTAAAATATGACCACTCTTAATGCAATTAATTCCGTGTATAACATTGGAAGAGAACAATAACCAGGCCTTTGATAAAATGGGCAACAATACTTAATTACTTGTTACTTTTACTATAATTAGCAGATCCAAAAACAGGGTAGAGGTTAACTGAACTTTTAAGTATAGATAATAAATTACAGTTTACTATAAATTAAAGTTTGTTATTTGCATGAAAAATTGTCATAACGAATTACAGCTTGACCTTCATAAATTATAAACCACAATTGTATGTTATGACGGCACAAAAGAAATCTTAATGGAAAAATAACTACAGAAAGTTCCATTTAATAGATTTTAAAATGCACCCAGAAACTGCCAGTTTATGTCTCTACTTCACATTTGGTGAATGTAAATTTACCATCTTTTCATTTGTGCAAACAAAACTTAACAGCTCTACTTTCTGATAACTTTTGCTTCCTCTGTTTCATACACTTTCTCCCACATCCTACATGTTAAACTGTACCTTTTATGTAAAGCTTTCTCAAAGCTTTCTCCATGAGGAGCTAAACGCAAACTATCCCTAAACTCAACCCCATGACACTTTGTCTGTACTTCTCAATGAGATATTATTTCTACATATAGCTCTAAATAAGTCATTTCTATCCAAAGTATACACATATGTGCTTTGAAATCCATTTTTATGTAGGGTCACTGTATACACATGTGTATATGTCATTTCTACACAAGCCCATTACATACACGTGTGTGCTTTGAAATCCATCCTTATGCTCACAGCACCCAGAGGGAGTGCCTTCTCCTAATTAGCCTGCTGGAGGAGACATCATTTTTTCTAATTTTCACAAAGCTGTCTATAAATTAGAAGCAGTCTTGTTTATGCGCACAATTCTTGACTATAAAAACTGGGGAAAAGGGACTTGGATTCATATAATCATTATATACAATGGGTACTTTAAAAAGTACATGTTGAACAAATGAATAAAAGCATCGATTCTAGCTGGTGTCACTTACCAAATTAGACTCATTAGGTGGGATGTATTTCTCTGTCCCCATTCGCACAAGTCCATCATGGTAGAGAAATATTTTCAGTGGATCACATGATGTTACCAGAATATAAATTCGTAAATCAAACTTGTAACCTTCCATTAGGAAAGGCTTTTCAATGTATTCTTGAACAATCAAATGATCCTGAGATGGAAGTTTGTCACCATTTCTTATCAAAGAAATCCTAAGTTAAAAAAAAAAAGAATTAAAAGGATAATTTGATATGGTACCAAGATGTTTAAAAAGCTACAGATAATACTAAGGAGAAAAATGGTAGAGTAGGGAATTCCAAAGTCTGTCCCCCTACAAAAGCAAAAACAGCCAAAAAATTGTCAGAATCAACTTTCTTTGGAACTCTGGAAACTGACCAAAAGCTTGTGACAACCAGGGAACACTTAAACAAAAAAACAGCTGAATCCATGTAAAACAGCTTTGTGGCATTTTAACTCACTCTGGTCCCATCCCTCAACCTCGGCTCAGCAGTGGCCTTGAAGAATAATTCATGTTCCTAGTACAAGTACTGGTTCTAGAGTGCAGAATAGACTTTATTCTTGTGGTAGTTTTTTGTTTGTTTTGCTTGTTTGTTTGTTTTTCATCTGTGTGGTCATTTCCTGAAGGAACTCAAAGGACTTGATTATATTTTGTCTAAATGGGAATTCTCCCAGTGTTGAGGCAGCTACATGGAGGTGGGGAGAGGGAGTGCATTATTGAAAACCTTTAAAGACAAATGCATTATAGTTCCTGCTGCCTATGGCAACCAATAAAGGTTGGGGAAACCAATATACTAACTAAAAAGATTGGGAAAAAGAGTAAAGTATGAGAATCTTGGGGGAATAAAAGCTTTGAAAAACTCAGACATTTCTGAGAATTTAGAAGACCATGTGTATGCCCAGGGCTAAGTGATTGCTCAGGAAAGATTTGAGAGACCCAAAGCTCTCTTGAGAGGTCCATCAGGTTCTGGTTGTTAATGAAGGAGCAGGAAATGAGAATAAGGCAGAGTTGTAGACTGTCTAGTTAAGTGTTGAAGACATGTCCCAATATACATACACACACACACACACACACACACACACACACACACACACACACCATCTGCAAAGATTGGGAGTGTTTGGTTTGGGGGAGGTTTTCTTGGGTTTTTGTTTCTTTGTTTTTTGGCTGCAAGTGTTTGAGGAAAGCTCTGTTCACTTACTAGGTGAGTACTGACCTAAAAGAACAGGAACTTCAATGCCACACACAACACGATATCCAGACTTCACAAAATTATTTCAGAAAGATCACTAAACAAATAAAGAACAACCATAATAAGCAGCAAGAAAAGCCTTGTAAAGGAGGAAGAATTTGATCTCCAGAGTTGCTACATTATTAACATTCTAAATGTCCAGTTTTCAAAAAAAAATTCACAAGTCATGCAAAGAAAAAAGAAAGTATGGCTCATAGGCATGAAAATTACCAATTAATAGAAAGCCAGACATTGGGCTTACTAGGCCATCAACTATTTAGATCAACTGTTTTAAATCAAACAGTTGAAGGAAACAATGTACAGAGAACTGAAGGAGATCATGAGAATGATATCTCACGAAATAGAGAATGTCCATAGAGATAGAAGTTATTTCAGGATCCAAACTGAAGTTCTGGAGTTAAAAAAAAATTCATGGAACAAAAAATTCATTAGAGAGATTAAACAGAAGATTTAAGAAGTAAAAAAAAAATCAGTGAATTTAAAGTTTAGGTCAATTGAGACTAACTAGTCTGAGAAACAGGAAAAAAAAAAAAAAAAAAGAATGAAAAAAATGAACAGAGCTTCAAAAGGGAATCCCAAAAGGAGAGGAGAGAAAAATATTTGATGAAAAATATTGGGGCGCCTGGGTGGCGCAGTCGGTTAAGCGTCCGACTTCAGCCAGGTCACGATCTCGTGGTCCGTGAGTTCGAGCCCCGCGTCGGGCTCTGGGCTGATGGCTCACAGCCTGGAGCCTGTTTCCGATTCTGTGTCTCCCTCTCTCTCTGCCCCTCCCCCGTTCATGCTGTGTCTCTCTCTGTCCCAAAAATAAATAAACGTTGAAAAAAAAAATTTAAAAAAAAATATTAACTTACACATCCAAAGACCTCAATGATCTCCAAGTAGGATAAAATTCAAAGACATCCACACTAGAACATATTATAATAAAACTGTCCAAAGCCAAGACAAAGAGAACCTTGAAAGTAGCAAGACTAAGCTACTTATCAAACCCTAGTGATCCTCAATAGATAAACAGTTGATTTTTCATCAGAAACAATGGAGACCAGAGGCAGTGAGATGACCTATTATTCAAAGTGTTGACAGAAAGGGGTGGGGGGCTGGGGGGGTTGGTGGAACTGCTAACCAACAATTCTTTATCTTGTAGAAATATTCAAAATTGAAGGAGAAATTAAGACATTTCCAGATAAAAACTGGTAAGAGTTTGCTACTAGTATATGTGGCCTATAAGAAATGCTAAAGTGAATCCTTCTGGCTGAAATAAAGGACACAAGATAGTAACTCAAATCCACACAAAGAAATAAAAAACACCTGGTAAAGGTGACTACATAAGTAAATATAAAAGTCACTATTAATGTAGTTTAGGTTTGAAACTATTTTTTCCTTATATTATTTAAAATACAATTGCATTAAACTATAATTATAAATCTATGTTGATGGGCACACAATATATGCAAATATAATTCATGACCAAAACAACATAAAGAAGGACAGAGCTATATAGAAGCAAAGCCAAGCCTTGGCAGAATGTATTTAAAAAAAATAAATAAATAAAAAATAAAAACAAACAAACAAAAAAACATAGGCCAACCACACATTGTCTATAAGAGATTCACTTTAGATTCAAAGAGAATGAACAAATGGAAAAGATATCCTATGCCAACAGTAACCAAAAGAGAGCTGGAGTAGTTACACTAGTATCAAACAAAATAGACTTTAAGACAAAAATTATTACAAGAGTCAAAGAAGGACAATATATAATAATAAAAAATACAACGTATCAATAAGACATAGTAATTATAAACATATATGCACCTAACAACAGAGCTCCAAAACATATATAGCAAAAACCAATAGAATTGAAAAAAGAAACAGTTCAACGGTATCAGTTACAGTCTTCAATACTCTACTTTCAATAATGGACAGAACAACTAAACAGAAGACCAGCAAGGACACCACAGAGAGAGGTGTCCCTTACTATGTACAGCTACATTACATGAGATAAACTCTGGCAGCACAGAATGTATACAGTATGCTTTTTCAGCTATTTTTATACTGTCATCAAACCAAATTGTTACTTATTTATAATGTTTTGACATTAAATATTAGCACATATAAATATAAACATGATTAACATTAAAATTTAGAAAAATGTGAACATCTACTAAGCCCCGCCCAAAAAATTTTCCTTTGATACAAGCATTTAGCAAGCCAACTTTAAACAATTAATATACAATTCCCACTAATACTACATAAGCCACAGTTAAAATAATTTCTGATTAAATTATTAAATTATGATTAAAAATTACAAGGAAATTTGTTGAACAATAATTTACCTGGCAGTTACATTTCCAAACATCTTTTTTCACCACAGCATTTTAAAAATCAAACAACTGGGGCACTTGGGTGGCTCAGTCGTTAAGCATCTGACTTTGGCTCAGGTCATGATCTCAAAGTTTGTGAGTTCAAGCCCCACGCTGGGCTCTATGCTGGCAGTTCAGAGCCTGGAGCCTGCTTCAGATTCTGTGTCTCCCTGTCTCTCTGCCCCTAGCCAGCTTGCTCTCTGTCTCTCTGTCTCTCTCTCTCTCAAAAATAAACATTAAAAAAATTTTTTTTTAATCAAACAATTAAAATAACTCATGTGTTTTTATTAAAAGGAACCTCAGCCACATTTTTTTGAAACAAACAAACAAACAAACAAACAAACAAACATTGCAGTAAACTAACATTAGAAAGCAAAAGGAAACAGGAATATTAAATTGTAAAATCTATGCTCAGCTAACATGTCTAGTTCTTAAACATGTCTTAGCTTAAAATGTGATTTATTCAATTTCAATTCAATTACCATGGTACCTAAAGAAAAAAACTTATTTGTAAAGCGAAGAGGATACATATTTTGCTTTAAAGTTTCTAGGTATTGAAAGAGTAAATCCCTTGCCATTTTTTTCTTTGAGTCAATTTAGGTCTACCGCATCAACTGAATTTTACCCTCCAAGTTTACTCTTAAATTATTATAAATGCAAAATTCTATGTTTAAGAAAAAATTAGAAGACATCTTTTTATTGTCTCCTATTAAAGTCTCACAACCTGTTGATTTAATTTTTAAAATGAATTACTGAAGCCTGTGGGACAGGGTAAAATGGCTCATTAAATATTTATATTTAGTCCCAAAAAAGCAACAAAGACCCATTTTATTATTTTTTTCATATTCAACCATGAATGAAGGTTCACATTTATTCTTTTTCCCCAAGTTTTCAAAACCTTTTATATGTTCTGGGTGATAAATACCTACCCATGACCCATTGCACCATTAGCTGGTTTTACTATAAAAGTTTTCTGCTTTCTCTTTTTCTTCAATTCTTTCATATAGTTCTGGAATTGTGTATATTCAGCAGGGAAGATCCATGTTCGAGGAACAAAGGTATAATCCAGAGGCCGGGACTTGATCATTCTGTAAATTAGAGATACTATGAAAAGTAATTTCCATTCAAACTTGTCTAAATTTTCTTTCTCTGTGCTACTGACATTTATTACAAGGATTTAAATTCCCTCCATTTCTTTTCATTTATTGATTCATTCAACACATGTCTGTAAAGCACCTACTATGTGCTAGGCATTATTCTAGACACTGGAAGGATACATCAGTGAAAAAAAATAGACAAGAACCTCTGTCCTATGTACTAATTTATATATTGGTAGATTATTTAAGTATATACTTTATGCTAGGCACTGGGGATATTAGGATAATTTAATATGGTCTTAACTCTAAAGAATTCACATATAGGCTATTAAATACAATGTGATAGATACAATAAAGACATACATGGCAAGGTAATATGTGGAAATAGTAATTAACTCTGCATCTGGGATGACAGGACGGGTACAGGAAATGGTGTGCCATTCATATTGCTTCTTTAAAGATGATTTTGAGTCCTCAAGGAGTGGCTTTGATCATCTTTTACTCCAGTGTTTTTTGAAGTTTAACTACCTTTCTGAGAAAACCATGTGAAGCCTAAGTATACTAGAAGTTTGTGTTTCTTTGTTCATATGAACTACATATGCCTATACATGTGGTTTTATGGCTACAACGTATGTCCTGATATTTTTATATTTGCTAAAAACCAGGCTGCCTATTTGAAACATAAGGATAAAACTAGCTATAAAATGTTTACTTTTGATTAATCTCAGTTGTTAACTGTTTTGTGCATATTGATTCCCACTAAAAATGAAGATATTTTAAAATATAATCAAAGAAAATCTGATTGTATCAAGGAAGTTCTTTTTAATAAATGTACATAAGTCTTTTATAGATGAGATGATACTGTCTTCAAATGAGATTAGTCAAAACTAAAATGGAAGCACCATATATGGTATGCACAGAGGTAGGGTCTAAATTCTAAAAGGAGGGTGTGGAATGCATGAGCCACTTGGCCTCCACAACTGTAGGCTCCTATGGTTATATTTCAAGTGCTCTTTCAAAAGAACTCTGTAAAAAACTTATATTTCCATTATAATAAGGGAAGTAATTACCAACTCCATCTATCAAATCCAGAATAAGCCAACAAGCTAATTAATTTCAGTACAATATAGGCTAACATTGACTGGTTTGGAAAACACACACACACATATATCTAAAGGAAGCACAGTAACAGTGCTAATGTCCATGTTTTTGTTTCCAATACCTTTAAGTGTATTTATTATATTTTTAACAATGATATGAAATTAGATCAATTTAAAGTTTTCATTAAAATAATCTATTTTAAACTAATCATATAGTATTTATGAGTGATACCATTCTTTCACACATATATTTGGAAAAAATCCAAGCACACATATATTGAAGAGAAACACTTTATTCCATTTAGCAATCTAGCACAAATCATTTGATGTAAAAATGGATAGCTTCAAAAGAGACATGCAGTCTCTTTTGGAAATTTGGAATTTGGAAATATGGAATAATTTCTGCTCATAGCTGTCATGGATTTACTAAATGATATTAAACATGTAATTTAGTTAATTCTCAAATAGGTCATAACTTTCAATCTAATAGAAGATTATTTTTTCCTTAAGGAGAATTCCAAAGATTCTATAAAAATAAGAAATTGCCTATTTTTAATAGCCTACTAATGGGTCTACATTCAACTTTCTTGACTCTCCTGACCATACAGACTTCTGTTCTCTACAAAACAAATAGAATGATCTTTTCGAAATGCAAATCTCATCATATTACCAATTTCATCTCCCCCTCCTCTCCTGTGGAATTAGGGTAAGGACTATAATCCTAAACATCACGCTTCAACTAATCTCTCCTGGTCCCCATCTATGTCTCTGTGCTCTAGCTACACTTGGCCTTATTTCAGTATCCTGACTATTCCTGCTTTCTTGCACAAACATGACCTTAGCCCATACTATTCTTCCTGCCCAGAAAGCTGTTATATACCATTTTACCAATAACTCTTACTCAGGATTCAGATTTAGGTTTCCACATCACTTCCTTGGGGAAAGTCTCCAATGCCTCCCTAAGCCAGAAGTCCTTCACTATGCACTGACTTACAACTGTGTGCCTTTATTTCATAGCACTTATCACAGTTGCAACCCAATGTTGTAAAAGCCTCAAGTCTGCTTTTGATCACCTCATGAGCCCAGAGGCCAGCACAGTGGCTCACATATAAAAATTATATTTAATAAGTATGTGTTAGATGAAAGTAAATGACTTCAGTGAAACACATGTCCCAAACTTTACAGAGGTAATTCCCGTTCCTCTGATGTCCGTTCTTCCTATAATCCCTATGTTACTAAAGTGTTGTACCTTCATGATCTCCTAAACCAGAAGGCTACCTACCAGTCATCTTGAACATTTCTCTACTCCCCTTGGATTCTCACATCACAGCAGCTTTCCAGTCCTGTCAATTCTATCTCTTTCGTATTTTCCAGATGTATTTTCTCGTCCCCATTACCACTATCTCTCCTTTAGTGTAATAGATGTTGACAATCACCTACTCCAGGGCTTTCTCCTCCTTTCTACATTCTTTGAGTCCATTATCTATAGTCCCACCAAGATTATCTAAAACATATCATTTCTCTGCTTAAATCCATTAAAAAAAAGTCTCACTTCTCTCAGGATAAACAGAAATGTTTGCTGAGTAGTTAAATAGATTAAAGAATCAATAATTAAATAATTGAACAAAATATAGTTACATGGCATCCGCAGCCTGGCCTTTGCATTTATCTCCAGCATCATCTCAGGCTAAGCCTCCTGACACCCTATAAAACCACAGAAACTGCTTAAAAGTTCCCCAAACACATCATTTGCTTTAAGCCTCCATAAAGTTTCTACCACTGTTGTTTTTGCCTACAGACTCCTTGACTTCTTTTCAAAGAATAAACTCTTATATACTTTTCAATATCCATTTTGATTTTCATTTCTCCAGAAAGCCTTCCCTGCTCTCCTAGAAATGACCTCTGTCATCATCTTTGTCACCGCCATACACTGACTCTGCCCCTCATGTGGCACCATCAAACTGTATTATATGTATCACTCTTTCTCCCTTATTAAAATTTGAGTTCTAGGCAGGGACTAGGCTTTATTTGTCTTCTTTACCTCAAAGTTAGCAGTCTCTAGTCTACAGTAGATATGCAAAAAATATTTGTTGAGGGAATGGATGTATAAACTGTCACATGATACATATAAATATCTAATTACACATCAAGGTTACTAACCTTTCTCTGAGTTTTCTTTCTAAAAATGTTCTCAAATTATCACTTAACTTCCTTAAACTAAAAACAATGTAATCAATATAAATATACATCACATTAAAAATTCTGCAGTTCATTTGGTATAGCACTTGAGAACTTGTGAACAGTGTTTCCTATGAAAGCAGACTGTTTACTCCAAACACTGGTCTCAGACAAATTTATGTATATCCCTGGGTAGGCACATACACATGTGTCTATATGTATGAATGCGTACAAATTCACCTACTACAGTGTCTTGCACATGTTAGATGCTCAACAACCAGTATATGAATACACACACACACACACACACACACACACACACACACACACACACGCAGTGTATTATGTTGCCAAACTGCAGTAAAAAGAAGCCTAAGATTCTGGAGAC
The DNA here is from genome assembly GCF_018350155.1 of Leopardus geoffroyi. Classification (NCBI taxonomy): domain Eukaryota; kingdom Metazoa; phylum Chordata; class Mammalia; order Carnivora; family Felidae; genus Leopardus; species Leopardus geoffroyi. Next base: position 70,716,867 of record NC_059328.1, read on the forward strand.
TAGGATTCTGCTCCAGGTTTGCTATTAACTATTTGTTTGACTTGTGCAAGATATTCATTTTTGTGACACTCAGTTACCTCCTCTGTAAAGTGAAGGAAGAACCAGGGAACTTCTAACCCCTGCTAACTCTACAGTTCTCTCTTTCATCAAAGTATCATTTCAAATCAATGTAACCTGGTGAAAGATACACTATAATATTGAAAATGCAAATTTCAAAAATTATAAGAAATTCTCTATTATAAGTAAATGAAGATTACTTGGTCATATTTCTTGCTAAGAAATCCTTTCTACAGATCTCCCCCATTCCTGGAAAATGGTTGATCCTCTGGAAAATAAAAAGGTAAACATTAATGTTCTCATTGACTTAATGAATATATTCATTTATACTATAATAGAGTTACATCCATCTTCTGAGTTAAATATTTTTTTAAAGCTATTAACGTAAAACATTTAAAATTAAATGACCTACAAGGAATCTGTAGAATTCAAGAATCTACAATAAGCAAAGAATGAAATTGTAAATTTTTTCAGAAATCAGAAAAGGGTATTTACACAGGTATCAGAGTTACAATTTTCTGTGTCAAATAACTAGTAATTCTATGTCCAAATTATTTCTATTATCCTCAATTTTCTATATTCATACAGATAAGCATTGTATAAATATTGGTGAAAATGGCCTTGTTTGTTCCCTATGGTCAATTTTGTATTTCCCACCACACTAACAAAGAACTACACAAAATGTCAGTTGTCTAAAGTTCTGTGTATTTGGCTTTTTAGTTTGATGTCTATTTTTTTAATATGCTTGCATTACATTCTAAAAATCAAAGAATGAAGCCAGACTGCACATAGCAGACATGGTAAGGTACTTCTAGTTCCTGATCTGTCTGTGCAAGCTACTCCACATCACCCATCTTTAAGCATAACACAAAGCAGCAGTGTAGGAAGACTTTTCTCCTATTCATTCTTCCTTAAAGATGGAAAGAGGTTATGAGGCACCTGGGTGGCTCAGTCGGTTAAGCGTCTGACTCTTGGCTTTGGCTCAGGTCATGATCTCATGGTACGTTAAAAGTTCGATTTGAAAGAATTCAGGCCTTATGTGACGAGTCAGTACAACCGGACAGCAACAAAACAGGTTGTTTGGGTAAGTTAGAACTGAAATTTAATATGTCAACACATTAAGAACCAACCCTATCTAAGTAAAATTATAATGGAATTCATATAACTTTCCTGATAACCAATAATTGGTCATGATTAATTCCCCACCTGGTAATTTTGCAGCTCGGCAATCTTCTCCTGCTGAACTGCAGAATCACACCATATAAGGTTGCTTGTTTCATCCTCATCTGGAGTTTTCATAAATCCCATTTCATCTATTACTAAACGAACTGCAAGTAAACGGTTACGTTAAATGAAAATTAAAATACTTCTGAAGTATATTCGTTGTGGAAACATTTTCTGATAGGCGCAAATTTTATCTCACAGTATTTCACTTGCAAAATATCCATTAGTTATAGCATAACCTTGTTTTTAGTTACAACAATTTATCTAGGGCCAAATTATACTCACAGTAACTGAGAACTGTTTTTAGGTTGCACTCAAAATCCCTGGTTTCAGCCCTCCGAGATTTAGCGGGAACACAACACTGCTAAAGAGTTCAGGGATTATTCATGGCACAGTGAAAACATACACACAGCTGAGACAACACCTCTACTAAGGAAAATGTACTTCAGGGCTTTTTTGTGACCTTGGGCTAGGTACAAAAGGGAAAAGGTAATAATAGTCCCTGATCATTAGACCTATCCTTTACTTTCCACCTCCCCAGTTCAAATTATTTTTAGCAGTTAAAACCAAGTCAGCTGTGTTGACCCAGGATATGAAATAATGAAGCAGAATTCACAGCAGAGATCTAGAAACTGGCCCTCCTATCTGCTCCTAACCCTTTAATCCTATTGAAAGAATTTATACTCAGAGGAAAGCTTGTTTTTTAGTACAAACTATTTATATGCCCCTCTCTGACTTGGATAAGACAATTAATATCCAACAAATTTCAAGTTCAGAATAAAGACAAGCACAGGTGCCTGGGTGGCTCAGTCGGTTGGGCTCAGGTCATGATCTCACGGTTCATGGGTTTGAGCCCCGCTTCAGGCTCTGTGCTGACAGCTCAGAGCCTGGAGCCTGCTTTAGATTCTGTGTCTCCCTCTCTCTGCCCTTCCCCCGCACGTGCGCTGTCTCTGTCTCAAAAATAAATAAATATTTTTAAAAACTAAACAAAAATTCTGAGTCTTCATAGAATGGTGTAACTGTATAGATGGACTTCAACATTTTATTTTTAAATGTTTTTAAACATACTGGTACCCTTCGTAAAGGGAGAAATGGTAATTGGGGGTCAGTTGTCTGAATCTACCTGGCTCAGGCATAAAACTGATGAACAGACACCTGTTGGTCTCAAGTCCTAGAGACTCTGATTGCTTATTTGGCTGAGGAGAAGGAAAGGGCTTTTTATGCACTGGTTCTGAGAACCCAGACATAAAAGGAGGGAACAGTGATTGGTGGTGAGTGAAGTTGGGGCTGGGGGAGGAATGTGGAGCTGGAGCGGTAGTTTTCCATGAGAGGCTTGGGAACCTTTGGGGCTGTTCTGAAGGCCCAGGTAAAAATGTACAAAGCAAGAGTTTGGAAAAGGGCTGTTCTTTTCTGGTCTGCCCCAGACCACCATGCAACGTTGGTGAGCTGAGGCCTCAGGACCTGCCGTGCCGCGTAGGGCTCCCAGGAAGGGCAAGGGCAATAGCCACACAGTCTGGGAAACTCCTTTAACTGACTCATAAGCAGAAAAAAATAATGAGGCCAGAGCATCAGCCCAAGAGTAGACCTGCTCCTGAGTATAGGAGAGACACTCTCTGGGGCTGCTCAGAAATCACTGAGAAGACCTTAAAGAGAGGACTGGAGCGGGTGGCAATTAGAGGGAGGAGGTATAATGAGCTACTCAAACGTGGTCATAAATGTATACATGAACCAGTGAGGCTGAGGACATTCAGGTTACATAGCCAAAGTGGCAAAGATCTACTCTTTCCTTAGATTCACAAAATCAAATATGTAAGGTCAGTCATATATAAGTCTCTTTTATTATGAAGTTCAAAGCTTGGAGAGCTGACAAAGTCGAACTTGAAAATACAATGTCGGGAGTTAAAATGTCACTTTTTTCTCCAGTAAGTTTAATTTATTTAATCAAATTTTTGTTTGAATTGAAATTTTAGAAATCAGTTGGAATCTTTTAAGGATATCATCCTCCACTACATGGAAAAGAAACCCCTTCAAGGTGTCGGTTCAAAATAGAAAGTTGTTGACACCTAAAGCCTAACTCTATGCCTATAAGGCTGATGTGTTAGGAGCTCTCTTTTAAAAAGGAGGTGAAACAGTTGCCTCCATATTGAACTTCTACCAAGCCAAACACCCTACTGGAACAACAGAGATAACCATATGAACCACTTTCTCACGTTTCCCTTTGCATATCACATACCCGCTTCTCAGATCTTTTTTGTCCCCATTTAATAAAAATTACCAAAAATACATTCCTCACAATTTGTCCCATGATTTTCTTCCCTAGACCCATAGAGCTTTCAGAGGCTAAGCAGAAGTTATAAAAATAGGAATCCATGCAACTATCTAAATTTTAGATACAGAAGATACATTTGTTTCTCATTTTAAATTTCAATTCTTACTTTACTTGGGCAGCATGATATAGTAAAAAGAAAACTGAATCTGGAATGAAATGAATTCAGGTTCAAGTTCCACTTTCGGCATCTGTATGAACTTGGGTAAGTTGCTAACTCTCACTGGGCTTGTTTCTTCAACTCTGCTATAAAGGACATATTAAGAAAATCATGTGAAACGTCATAATGTATTAATTATAGAACTGTGGGAATGCACTTCACTATTCCACAATGTGTCTTCATAAGGAACTATAAGAAAAATTTCTCTCAAGACACAGGAACACAGAAGTCCTATATCCGTTGAATAACCAGTATGATTTTATCTCCTGCTGTGCATTCTAGAGTGGATTGTGTTTTAATATTTGCTTCGGTTGAGGCTCCGAGTCAAATCCATCTCTAACTATAGAGGGTCTCAAGGAATGTATTTTGTATTCTTATCAGCCACAAGATTCATCCTATTTTCCTGTTTTTATTTTTCCATGCATATTTTCTTATGGCTATTAGCCACTTCAAATTCACTATTAGAGTGAGGGAAGACAGGGGGAAAGGGAGCAAGGGAGTAACGCAGCCTATATGCAGGGTTATTTGGAAGATTAAGTGAAATAATACACGTGGAAATGTTTGGCCAATGGTTATAAAAAATTGCTATTAAAACTATAGCAGGTTTTCTGCCTGAGGAAATAGGCAACACCAGGGCAAAAACACAGGTGTGCTGACTTACGGCTTAAGTGTATTTCCATTATATAAGTCAACTGTCAAGGAAGCAGTAATTAAATTGTAAGAAGTATGCTGTTGCATTCACTAGCTTAAATAAGGGAAAAGCAAGGTAGCATTTTCTCCTAGGCACATGGTCCATTCTCTCTTTCCCTCCCCTATACTTAGCTCTGTATTCTCTCAACGGTCCCCGATCCAAGGCCCTACAGGAATTTTGTTAAACACAAATGAGCAGGCTCAGCAAGGAGGTAGGAATCATTATAAGGAATGCTAAGGCAACTTCAGCCCCGGGAAGACTTCCTGGGAAAGTGACGGGGAAGTGCACTGAAACACTCTCCTATAGATCAAGGCTCCTTATGAACCCCGCCAGGACCGTAAAAGCAAGAGGGTAAGTTAACACCACCCATCAATCACTTTAACAACAGTCGCCTTACTCTTGTTCCTAGAAAACATGCTGCAGATAAACCCTGAATCTTTCATATTTCACCCTCCCATGCTAACTTGCTTCAAGTCCCTTCCTCTGAGGACCACTTGTTGGAACAGAGTATCAGGGAACCTCAATTCCATTGAAGTATTCCACTGATTGCTCAAGAACTTTGGTGAATTACTGCAAATGAAATGAGATTCCCAAAGATTAAAAAGGGTAAGAATAATTAACATCCTTGAGGTTCACGTGATTTTCCTTAACTTTTAGTGCAAAATGGTTGAGAGGAAGATTATTTGAGTACTTACGGTATTTGTTAAGAGTTTTGTTTGCAATGCTGGACAAATGTATCTTAATTTAAAACTATTATTCTTCTTATCTATTCTCTATACTACAGATACTATTTACACATAAGAACTGCAATTTCATTAATAAAAAGCAACAGCATCATCAAAAGAATTTTTTAAAACACAGAGAGAAATATATTTTTACTCCTTAAGCCAGGTTCTCATTGTTTAATAAAAATCTCAAATTTTGTGTTTTTTTATTTTGCATCTAACATTTTAATCTGTTTCATGTTGATTTGATACTTGATTTAAAAACTCAGTATTAATCAAAATCACATCTATTGAATACTATCCCATTAATAGCTAAAGCTTTTAGCAATGTTTACATTGATGTTCTTTCTGATTATTAACATGTTAAATGTCTCATAAAATAGAAAATTTTATAGAATACATTTAAAAATCAATTACAGGGGCACCTGGGTGCTCAGTTGGTTAAGCATCTGACTCTTGATTTCGGCTCACATCATGATATCGTGGTTGGTGGGTTTGAGCCCTGCATCAGGCTCTGCACTGCCAGCACAGAGCTTTCTTGGGATTCTCTCTCGCCCTCTCTCACCGCCCCCTCCCCCACTCATGCTCGCCCTCTCTCTCTCAAAATAAATAAATAAGCATAAAAAAATAAATTACACAAAAGATTATTATCTCCCGAATTTCTACATTGTTTTCAACATCAAACCAGTTTCCCCAACAATTATGATTCTGAGGAGACCTACCAATTTCAAACTTTGTCCCAGCAACATTTGCTGTAATGATTCCCTTCTTTTTCTTCTTTCTGACTTTCCTTTTCATTGTGCTTTGATAAGGCAATTCTGTATTCAGATCCAGGGGAGAGGGTCCCTGAATAACTTTAAAAGAAATGTAAACGAGCCAAATATCACTGAAATAACAAAAATTCCATAGCAGAGAACACAAATGCCCCCCCACCAAAAAAAAAAAGTAAAATTATAAATTCTACTTAAAAGTCCTCAATTAATTTTTAATTCTTAAAAAAAAAATTCAGTGATGATCTATAATATATCCACATTTTGTAGTGTGATTAAGCCAATCTGCTTACCTCTTTCTTGAGGCAGAGATGGCATTATTGTCTGTGCCTGTGACAGTGTGTGTTGCTGGACCAAGCTCTCAGGAAATCTGGAAGGCCTGCATGAGTCTAAGTAGGATATAGCTCCAAATCACTGAAAGTTCCTATCATATTATCTTGGTGGAATCCTCAGATTTCAGGACACCGAAGTTATGGGATGAGAAGGTACCTGTAGGGATTTTAAAACAAAGTCATTTTAGAAAACAACTCTGACGAAATTTTTCTATTGTCTTTAAAAGTCAAGTGAAGGTGAAAGTTACTGTACTCAATCGACAAATGTTTGTTAATTTATAAAACCTTACGCAAAATGCCAAGTGATAGTTCCCTGTCCTAAAAAGTGTAGTCTAGAGGAGGAGGTTTTATTTAAGTTATATATCACATTTACACACAATAAATAGCATGCCATACACAAATGACGATAACCACACTCGCTATCATCTACTGAACACTGACTATCGTAGGCCACTTAAGCCATTTAATCTTGCAGCAAAACCATGAGGTGGAAGCTTTTATCCCTATTTTACAGTTAAGTAAATTGATCTCAGAAAGGGCAAATCTTTACACAAAAGTGACAATGTGGAGATTAAAGTGAACAACTCTCTGGTGTCAAAGTCAGTGCCTTAACTAGGACCCCACACAACCTTCAACCCAACACCTGAAAGTTAGATGCAGCATCACTTTTAATATGACACAGCAAAGTGACTGCCAAGGCAGAGATCGCCTACAACGAAATACAGAGAAAAGCGATTCCTAGTGAAGGGTTGGCGGGGGTGAGGGGGTGCTTGTTGGTAGGGAGGGAGTTGATGACTTCATAAAGTAGACCACATTTGAATTGTGCCTTAAAAAATGAACACAATTTTGAAAGGCAGAAAATGAGAAGAGTCATCATTATGCTGATCTTATTTGGGCACACAGAGGAATGCAATAAACATTTTTTAACGAGCTCATTTGATTCGGCTACACCTCAGCATGGCCTATATTACAGTCCACTTATTTTCACTGTGTATGTATGAACCTAGGTATTTATGCCCTGACTATACTATATTGCCCAGTCTATACTGTCAACTTTCTAATTTCTCCCTTCATGTTGTAAGAATCTTTAAGTTCTTGTAAAACGTCTCTAAGCACAATGAAAAACTATAAAGCCTATCATGATAAACAAAGGTATGGTATCAATACCTTTATCAGGAGGTTATCAGGTTTATCAGAAATTCAGCTATATAAAATGTGACTCTTAATACATCACCCTCAATAGTCATTATTAATAATAGGATTCATTATTAAAGAAAATTTAGAACTTAGTTTTTGGGTGTCATTTTTACTAGAATAATTATCTAGAATAATTCAATATGAAAACGAGTTAACTATTACTTATTACAGAACAATTGTGGACAGGCACTGCTAAGAATCTAAAATATCTTACCTAATTAACACACCTGGAATTGAGATACCACTTCTGCAATTTTCTAGACATGGAAATCAAGGCTAAATAAGTTAAATATATCAAGGTAACACAGTTTATAAATAGAAACCTAGGCTTTGAACCCAATTCTGACTGATTGTTCATACTGTTCACAGAGCCCGACTATTTTCAGACACCGTGCTAATATGCTATATAGATGTAAAAAAAACCAAAACAAACAAACAAAAAAAAAACCACAAAAACTTGGTAACCCAGTTGCAGTGCAAACTGCCAGATATGGGTGTATTGTGGGAGATCACAATACTTCAAAATCAAACAGTGAAGTCACAGTAAACATCCCCAGCCTGACCTCAGCTCCCAATTCCAAGCTGGAAATAGACTAGATTACTTTTCAGAATAAAAGAAAGGAGTGGTCTAAAGTTCAGTGTGATTTCTTTCTGGAAGCTCTTTGATACCTCAGGGAGGTAACTATTTGGGTTTACAAGTCCTTGTCCAACATCTTGTTACTGGAGTAAACAAAGGTTCTCTTATGGTAACAGAGTACGTATTACATCGAAAGTAGGTGACAAAGTCAAGAAGAGTTTGAGACAACATCTGCCAAACTACGTTGACAATAAGTTAGTAATTGTTATCAGCTCTAAAAACAGATTTGTTAATTTCTGACTTAAATAATGAGCCAAACAGCTTTGATTAGGATAGAACTCAAAACAGGAACTGTTACCCCTTCACTCACCACACAGGAATTTAAAGGCCTTAAATTTAGTCTATCTTTATATGCTTTACTTAGTTGCATTTATATTTTGGTGAATAACAGTAGGAGTGCTTTAACAAACTCAAGAACTTCATCCTACCATCTCAATTCTAATCATTTCATTGTATCCCTAGTGAAAGATGTGAGATGGCAAGATTGATCACATCACTTAAATGAGCCATGGTTACCTACTTTCCAGAAGCACACAGCATGTTTCAGTTACCTCCGAAATACTTCAAGCCAAGGGTTTCTTAAGCTTGGCTGCAAAGTAGAATCACCTGAGAAACTTTTGAAACTCCTAGCGCCAAGGCCACACCCCAGACCCAAGTGGGGCCCAGGCATCAGCATTTTTTTAGCTCTCCATATAATTGTGTCATGCAGCCAAATTCGACAATGTCTGCTGCGAGCACATAATGACACTGAAGCCAATAATAGTTAGTTATAACATACACAGACAAGAAAAAAGTAAAACAAAGAAGAAAACTTTGGAACCTGTATTTAAAAAGGCCAAATAGGTAAAAAAAAAAAAAAAAAAAAAAAAGGAAAAAAAAGAAAGGAAAAAAAAAGAAAAGAAAAGAAAAAAGAAAAGAAAAGAAAGAAAGAAAAAATCATCCATTAAAATCTTCATCTCTAGTTGAAGTAAACAAATTGGGGAAAAAAAAATTAGAAGATCAGCAGAAATTGATTTCTAAGACAAATAAGCAATTTTGTTCTGCAAATAAGCCATTTCCAGAAGGACTCAGTTCTCAAAAATGTCAAGCAAATGGGCACCTTGAATGTAGAAGTTCAAGGGCTACCATGCAAAACAATAGATACGTAAGACTAAAACACAAAAAGCTGTAATTCCAATACATTTGTGTTGGAGTGCTCTTTCTTCCCAGTCCTTTCTGTTGAATTACAACCCATCACTTAAAGTCCAGATACAAATTTCCACTCTTTCCTTAGAGCTTCCTCTGATTATGTTTGAAGGAATTCATTACTCCCTCTTCTGGTCTATCACAGAGACCATTATTTGTACCCCTATCATATCACCAACCACAAACTAAGAAGGTAAGCTCTGTGAAGACAAGTGGTTCTGGTTTTTTTCTCTCTTCTTCAATCTTCCACTTCCAGAGCCTAGAATATTGCCTCACACAATGCCAAGAAAGTACTTGTTCATGATGCCACCTGGCAGGAACCAGAGGTAGTCATGGGGCTCTGAGAAACAAACACATATCATTTACAATATATTACTTTCACATTTTTAAGTGAAAAAGGAAAAGTACCTAGAAGTTTACATCTGGGTAAAATAACAGAAGAGCATGTGAGAAATATGCATCGAGTGGTGGCAGCCTGTTGTGGCAGGTGCACAGCTAAAGGAGACACCCTTTCGTGTACACCCATTAGTATCCCGCGCTATTACCTTTTGAAAAGTAAGATACATGTGATAAAAGTTTGTTTCATCATTACAATGTTAATAACAAACCCACCAAACTTTGCGTGTCATTTAGATCAAAATACAATATGATAGAAAGAGCACTGAACAAGAGGTCAGTTTCGATTCTTATCCTTTATTCTGCCACTTAACAGATACATGACTTAATTTCTTACTGTGCAAAAGGAAGAAATTGACTTTTTCCAGCCTTAGAGTCAAAAATACCAACCAATGAGGATAGCATTGGTTGGTATTTTTGATAATAAGATGAACACCAAACACCTTTTGTGGAAATTATGAGAGAAACTCAGATGTTCCCAACATCCCCAGGAATCTGTGCCCAGTGAATGCTATATAGAATGGGTTCTTCAAACATATTGGCAGAATTTTAATTACCATAGATTACTAAATTTTAGTAATCTTAACCAAAGGTCAGTGGGAACCAAAGTTAGGGTTAAGTTGAAATTATGTAAAATTATATTAAATAAAAATTTAATAAAAGCTGTTTTTATGATGAGAAGGAAGGAGAAAGAAACAAATATAAACCAGTACCTCCTGTGTACTAAGCATTTTTCACATAACTTCATGTGTATTTAGTCCACCTAATAAATGCCCTGGTATGTTTTATTCCCATTTTATATATAGGAAAATTTAGATTTCATGGCTAAGTGACTTGCCCAAAGTCACACCTAATAGGTGACAATGAAGTGGCTTGTCTTTAAAGCCCATGACATTTCCCACTTTGTATGCTACCTTCAAAACTCAGTCTTTAAACATGACACATTGAAGATTTCACAAAGAAGCTTAATTCTGCTTGACTGGAGCTGTTTTAAAAGCTAGAGAATCAAGCTGTGGTTTAAAATGTAGTTGAGATCACAAAGTTGCATCAGATTTAATCTGTCTTCTTAGAACCCCAAGGCAGCTATCCATATCCAGACTGTCTTCCTGTTTTTTTCCTTCATGAAGGTACTACAATTCAACAAATACTCTTATGTAGCAGCCACTGTTCTTAGTGAACAAAATAGGTAAAAAAAAATTTTTCTTTGTGGTGTTTACACTCTAGTTGGGGAGAGGCTAACAATAACAGCAAACATATTAAATAAGTAAACGTCAAAAAATGCTAAGTACTGGGGGGGTGGGGAACACAACTGATTAGGAGACCAGGAACGTGGGGGGAAAGTAAGGAGAAGAGTTACAATTTCATTTTATTTTTATTTAACAAAGAGCCTTTTATTTTTATTTTTTATTTTTTATTTTTCAAAGTTGATTTATTTAGAGAGAGAGAGAGAGCACGAACAGGGGAGGGGCAGAGAGAGAGGGAGAGAGAGAATCCCAAGCAGGCTCTGTACTGCCAGCGAAGAGCCTGATGCGGAGCTCAGACCCACAAACCATGAGATCATGACCCGAGCCGAAATCAAGAGTCAGATGCTTAACCGACTGAGCCACTCAGGTACCCCAAGAGTTGCAATTTGAAATTTGAATCCAGATGGATTGAATCCAAATGGAGTTGATAAAAATCTGATGGGTATGTGCACATATGTGCCTGTAAGCATATGAGGACATGAACATGTGCGAAGGGGAAGGAATGGAGAAGACATACCATTTCTGTGGTACTGAACAATGTCTAAGCCCTCCAATATGGTTCTTATTCCTAAATCCTGGTTTTCCTATGTATTTATTTTCTACATTGGTTTTAAAATTACTATTTTCACACTGACAAGGAGAACAAACATGTTTCACAGTGTATATAACCAGTTTTATGTACTTTTGATAGGGTATCAATTTTCTGATGGAGAAGGAGAGAAGAGGGGCAGGGAGATCCCAACCCCTCTCTCCACCTTGTGTCCCCAGGACAGACATTAGATTTGCACACACTGCTGATGACCCTCTTGGGTTCTTGTCTCCTAGCATCATAGTTTTTGGCATCTAAGTTACTCCTGTCCCCCTTCCATACTTGCTATCCTACTAATAATATGACTTTTCAGATCTCAAAACAACAATCTGTATTAGGAGAGTCTACATTTTGCTGCAATAATAAATATCCCCCATATCTCAGGAGCTTAAAACAGCTAAGGTCTATCTCTTAATCATGCTACATATCAACCAAAGACTGGTAGGGCTGCTCTGCATTTCACAGTCACACAGGAAGCCAAGCTGTTAGAGCAGCCATCATCCTAAAACCAGTCACTGTACCAGAGGGTAAGAGTTTTGGAGGCTCTTATATAGGCAACTAATGACACACAAAATTTCTACTCACATGTCAATGGCCTGAATAAGTCACATGACCCCAGCCAACAAGAGTTAGGAAGTACAATCTTATCATATGACCAGTAACACTAACAACCATCACAAACTCCCTATTTGAACCTTGCTACCTCCCCCTAGGCACTATTTTCTAGTTCTCCATACCTCCACTTTATAGTATTCTCCTCTGCTGGAGAAAAAAAAAAAAAAAAAAAAAAGATAGCGAGACTCTGTACTGGGCCCAGTATACCCCTTAATTTTATACAATGGATAATTAAATTTCTCTATCCTTCGCCTGCTCTGGACTGTAACAACACTGATGAGGAAGAGGAAGAACACAAGAAAAGGGAAGGGATCGGGTGATTTCAGTCATTTAATGTTAAGCATACTATGTGCCAGGCACTCGTCTAGGTTTTTACATCTAAAACTCTGATCTTCACAACCTAAAAGGTGCCGTTATTATTATCCCTGTAGACAGCTGTTTGAAGAAAAGAGGTACTCGGGCGCCTGGGTGGCTCAGTCGGCTGAGCGTCCAACTTCGGCCCAGGTCATGATCTCACGGTTCCTGAGTTCGAGCCCCGCGTCGGGCTCTGTGCTGACAGCTCAGAGCCTGGAGCCTGTTTCAGATTCTGTGTCTCCCTCTCTTTCTGACCCTCCCCCATTCATGCTCTGTCTCTCTCTGTCTCAAAAGTAAATAAACGTTAAAAAAAAAATTAAAAAAAAGAAAAGAAAAGAGGTACGATGAACAATGATATTGAAACACAAGGTATAAGAACATTTTTAAATGATAATTCTGCAAATTTGCCTCAAAATAATCCTCTCCGGATTTCTAAACTGTAACTATCTCATGAAAGATGTTTCTAGTACTACTTCAAAATAATTGAAAAATAATGTTACAAAAATCATATCCAATCAGGCTTTTACTTAGGGGAAAAAAACACTCTCCACACACATAACGTATTATTGCAGAGAGGTTACTACAAGTAGCAGTCAGAAATCTATTACTTCATGAAAATTATCAAATGAGACAGCTGATTTTTTTTTAATGTTTATTTGAGAGGGAAAGAGAGAACGAGAGAGGAAGAAGCAGAGAAAAAAGAGTGAATTCCAAGCAGGCTCCACACTGTCAGCTCAGAGCCTGACGCGGGCTCAAACCCACGAACCCTGAGATCATAACTTGAGCTAAAATCAAGAGTCAGACGTTTAACCAACTGGGCCATACAGGCACACTGAGGCAATTGATTTTTTTGTGTGGGAAAAGAAATATTTCCAGACATCAGGTCATGAATACATTCATCTATTTTTGTGCTGTAACACATCACTAAATTTTAGCACTTGGTCCCCAAACCAAATTTGATATATTATTTTTATTTGCAAAGAGATACTGCTTTTCTTTTTTTATTTTCTGTTTTTTTTTTTTTTTAATTTTATTTTAGAGAGACAGAGTGTGAGTGGGGGAGCGGCACAGAGAGAGGGAGACACAGAATCCGAAGCAGGCTCCAGTCTCTGAGCTGTCAGCACAGAGCATGACGTGGGGCTCAAACTCATGAACAGAGAGGCGATGACCCCAGCCGAAGTCGGACGCTTAACCGACTGAGCCACCCAGGCGCCCTGAGATCCTGCTTTTCTTAAGTGACAGTAAGAAAATGAAAGTAAGTGATATATGCGCCAATTTTTAAACATTAAAATTTGAAATGTTTCTTATTTGTTTTGATATTATCAGGATTGGATTTAATGTGAGCTCTAGACCAGTGGCTTCTTAAGCTTTCATGTGCATACCAATCATCTGAGAATACTATATAACTACGATGTTGAAGTCCAGATTCTGATCCATTAGTTCTGGGGTGGGGCCTCAGAGTCTGCATTTCTAACAAGTCCCAGGTATGCTGCTCCACAGACCACACTTTGAGTAGCAAGGCTCTAGGGGACCACAATGTTTAATACTAAGCTGACACTTTTTTTTTAAGCTTAAAGTCCTTCTTTATAACATGTAAAAATTACAAAATTATATAGTGATTTTAAAATTCACGTAAGTGATATGAAATTACGTATTAATGTTAAAGGGCTCCACGAGTCAAGAAAATAAAATAAAGATTAGGAAATGTTGGCCTAGAGCAGTGATTCTCGAAGTGTGGTTCCAGGAACAGTAGTATCAGCATCACCTGCACTTATTAGAAAAGCATTTTCTTGGGTTCAAGCCCGGAATTTTCAAATCACATTCCAGGGGTGAGTGAGGCTCAACAACTGACAAGCTCTCCAGGTGATTCTGATGTAGGCTAAAGTTTGAGAACTACTGGACTACGGGCCAACAGCTGGTGGCAGGGGCAAACTCCAGGAAAGTGGAGGACACCACTGCTGGAGTCTACTCCTTCCCCACTGGTCTTTTTAAGCAGAAACATGTGCATGACTTAGAAAGAAAGCATTTGCCAAGCAGGACTCTGAACAGCTGGAAAGGAAGACACTTACTACAAAGGATCTCTCCTTACTACAAAGGATTTACTACTGGAGACAGCTAAGTGAGGTGAGGTTTTATTAATCTACAAAGGCAACTGATACCCCTGTTTGAGCCCAAATCAGCCACCAATGGTGACCAACCAAGATATTCGTTTTAAAGATAAGCAGTCTACTAAAAATCATTACACATATGAGGATTAACAGTAACCACAAAGATTAATAATATACCCTCTGCTCTCAAGCACCGGGCCAGGAGCATGGTAACTTGATCTGAAACGGTCATGAATAGCTGAGAAATGGGGGAGAGGGGTTGCAGATGAACATCAACATTGTGGTACATTGCTGCACGCATGCAACGAAAGTATTATGCGTCAGTAAAAATAAACAAACTAGAATTACATGATGAATCACACAAATAACGCAGATGAAAAAAAATTGAGGAATACATATAGTAGTATATTATTTATACAAGGATTAAAAGTACATAAATAACATATAGTATATATTGAGAGAGAGAGGGAGAGAGAGAACTTAGGAATGAACATATAATGAAATAAAAGTGTCAAGAACTACATGGGGAAGATAAGAAAGGAGGAGGAGGAGGCAACAGACAGTCCTGTTCTACAGAGGATGAGCATCGAATATGTCATTCCTAACATAAAGAATGAATGCACCCTTATCATGGTTTAGCCTTCTGAAACAATAGGGAAAGTAAAATGGCCAAGATACTTTCGTTGGAACCATCACATGTCTCCTTAGAATAGAATTATGTTCTAAGTCGGAAATTTAGGTCTGATCCTAACTCATAAGAAATGTGGAGTCACTGAAGGACTTTAAGAGGAGTAACACAATCTAAATATTTTCTTAATGTTTATTTCTGAGAAAGAGAGACCGCATGAGAGATGGGAGGACAGAGGATCCCAAGCAGGCTCTGTGCTGACAGCAGTGAGATCAATGTGAGGCTCAAACTCACGAACCAGGAGATCATGACCTGCACTGAAATCAAGACTCAGATGCTTAACTGACTGGGCCACCCAGGCGTCCCCTAAATTTCTTTTTAATCGATTACACTGGCAGTAATCACGGGAGCTGGATAGGACGGGGCAAGAATGGAGACCCAGTCCTGAGAGGATGTTACAAAGACATCCTTCTCCAGAAGAGAGATGGTACGAGCTTGATCACAGATAAAAGCAACAGACACAGGGCAAAGGGATACTGCTACTACAGTTGGTGATCAAGAAAGGAAAGGTGATATCAGATGACTTGGAGATTTCTGGTTTAGAGGATATGGGTAGAAGCGGGCACCAGTCATCAAGAGAATGCCTGCAGAAGGAAGAGTCATTGTGTAGGGTAAGATGATTTCAGTTTTATATTTTCAGAAAAGGACAGATAGAAAAAAAATAGAAAATAACACAACAGAATGAGTGATTGACTGTAGATAAGGAAAACCTCTACTTTCATAAATAAAATGATTTTAATTAAACATAGAAAGATCCATTCCAAAGCTGACTGCTCCCATTTCTGTGCTCTCTGCCAAGAAATTACAATAGATTTTCAAAACACCCAGCTGCCTGACTGGTGAACAAATGACATCACCCAAACAACCATCCTAACAATAGTACATTGGCACCCCTCATTGTGTGTATAAATTAAAAAGGTTTTCAGAGAAGCTACTTACTTCCTGAACACAGAAACTTTTGTGTCCGTTTCTCAGACTGGGTATATTCCCAAAAGCTAGCTCTGTAGTGTTTTAGACCTGAAAAAAACATTTGATCAACCACTTCTAAAAACCTGAAAGAAAGCCAAGTGTGACATTATATAAGAATAAACAGAAGAACTATTTATTCATTCTAGTAACAATTAATATTGACTTTGAGCAACAGTAGCTCTCACTAATGTACTGCTTATTTGTTTTCCAAATCGCCTTACCCTGTTTAGTATTGGTTCAATGTTTTTGGTTAAATTACAGCATCCATACAAAATGTCCACTAGGCTCTGTGGAATGTCTTGTCTTTAAGTTTAGCCTAGTATGACATGAAAACAATAGAAACTGATAAATAGGAAATGATAACACAGCATACCTTGCAGGCATTTTCCCCTTATTAATAGTTGTTTTATTTTCAGTACTTAGAATAATGAAAAAAGGCAAAAAGCCTGCTCAGTAAATGTTGAACTAAATAAAGTTCAAAGAAGTAACATCCATAATTCAGTCAACAAAGTGACAAAAGACAAGGTGACTTGATAATGTAACCATCAAGGGCTTAAGTAGAGTCAAAATCCTCTTTGGGTACATTTCCTTTAGAATGTAATACTGCAGTTCTATAAAATTCTCCAGTAGCCTAAAAAAAGTCTCATTTGCTCCTTAGGAATAACATGTGATGTTATCAGTTAGTTTTTGCATATATCACTCACTCTTGTGAATCCATTTGCCTCCTCCCATTCCCTCGCCCTGCAAAGAACAGTACCAAATCTAAGACAGCTGAACCTCATATCCTCAAAACACCCAACCTATGCTTGACGACACAAAGACTTCTCTTGTTCTAAGCTACGAAGTTGGAACTGTGGTCCTTTGGACCTAGCTCTCCCTAACTTTCAGTAACCTAGATCACAAGGTGAAACAGAGGGACTGGGGGAAATGGAGCATTTCTAAAATATCCAGTTCTCTGTTCTCTGCCAGAAAATGCACAATAGATATCAAAATGTGCAGCTGCTTAGCTGGTGACCAAATGACATCACCCGAATGTCATCTGATACCAACATTTATAGTTTTAAATGTCCAAAACTTAACTCTTTAACTTCCACTGAAAACCTGGCACTCCTCTTATGTTCCTTATCTTGACAGAGGACCTCACTATAGCCAAACAGAGACAGATAAATTGGAATCATATTTTACTCTTCCTCTGACCTTATTTGATACTGATTCAATGCACACCTTGTTGCCAATTTTAGGGTATGATTATTTTTACTGTTTATATTTTTATCTATTTCTAAAACAAGTTTTAAATCTTAAATATATAAAATTCATTGGGTTTTTAAACAAGCCTCCTATGTCATCCATATCGGTTAATAAGTTAACACATGTTGAAAGACTACCAGCTGCCTGCCTGATAGCCATTCACTCGTTCTTCCTTACTAACAAAATATTGGCTGGGTTATTAAGGTGGCATTGTACCAATCTACATAACCACATTTCCCAGACTTCCTTACAAGTGTACATGGCCATATGACCAAGTTCCAGCCAATGAGATATAAGTGGGAGTTATTAAACAGGAACGTAGACAACTGGTAGACACTCATTTTATTTGCTTTTTTTTTTTTTTTCTTCCATCCTGGAATGCAAATGCAATTGCAGGGGCTGCAGCAATTCAAAGAAAATTGGTTTTGTCATGGAAATACTTTATCAGTCTTGGACTGACTATGTCCAGAGAAAATAAACCTCCATCTTGTTAAGCTATTGTTATTTTACGTTTCTGTTACCACCGTCTAAACGAACCTTGTATTGGACATGCTATTCCAATAGAATTATTATTTTGGTTTCTGAACAAGATATAGCAGCCTAAATGCAAAGTCACTAGCACACTGCCCTTGGACATTTATCATTTGCCACAGCCTACACTTACCCATTTTCTGTGAACAGTAATCTGAATTTCCTCTGATAAAGCACGACTCCGCCTTGATCCATGTGCTTTGAATGGGGTGGATGCTGATCTCAGCCCCAACACTGGGCAAATGACTTACATCTAAAATTACTGAGGAATCCCATCTCCTTGACCATGGGATTGGTTCAGAGATGAACACAGGATCCAACTAAGACCAGCCAAGACTCAAGCCAAGAACTCATTTTCAGATTCTTTAAGAATATAGGTTCTCTCTTGAGCTGGATTTGAATCTGAGAACATACGTACCTGCACTGGTGGTCCCCATCTCACCCCTACACAGAACCTGAGGATGAAGTTATATAAAGGAGGCAGAAAGATAGATAACACATTCCTGAACTTTTCAGTCACATAAACTAACAAATTTCTTTTTTGCTTAAACCAGGTGCCTGACCAATACAAATATTAATGAACTTAGGTTCCATTTTTGTTTTTTAAATAAAGAGAATTACTTCAAAATATCCTTGCATAAAATGCCACAATTCAAGTGAAATAAGAGGAGGCTACATTGTATGCTTCCTCTGTGAGACAATTGGCTCCCAGGCAGCAGCTTTAAAAATGTCTTTGAATTTACATATTCTTCAATCTCAGACACAGAGCCTTAAGTTACCACATCAGAGGGATACAATTTGTTGGGAGGTTTTGAACTTTAAGTAAGAAATTTTCAATTTTGTTAACTTCTGGTATCATGTATATTTGTCATAGTTTTCAGACCCCTGTAAATTAAATTAAAGCCCAGTAAAATTATGCCATGGTCTGAGACTCATGCAGTCAAAGTTTAGAAAATCAATACAGGAAAAGGAAAATGTACAGGCTGAGTTCATATAATGCGCTGCATACCTCCATCAGCTAAAATAAGATGTGTATAACCATTAGACCCAAGGAGGAAAAGAATAACTAGGCTATTTTGTTTCTAGATCACTAAGCTAGGTGCAAATTGATTTATAAAATCAATCTTTGGAAAGAAATAAAATACTACTAGCCTTTATGACAGGCCCACTATGAAGAAAAATAATTAAATTTAACTATATTTTAATAAACTTGGCCTATTTTAAAGTAAGAATCTTTCAGGGCACCTGGCTGGCTCAAAAAAGCATGAGACTATTGATCTCAGGGGTGTGAGTCCGAGCCCCAAGTTGGGTGTAGAGAATACTAAAAACAAAACAAAAAAAACTTAAAAAAAAAAGTAAGACTCTTTACCAAAAGTCATTCCAGGCATTTAAAAACACTGTATCTGGGGCGCCTGGGTGGCGCAGTCGGTTGGGCGTCCGACTTCAGCCAGGTCACGATCTCGCGGTCCGTGAGTTCGAGCCCCGCGTCAGGCTCTGGGCTGACGGCTCAGAGCCTGGAGCCTGTTTCCGATTCTGTGTCTCCCTCTCTCTCTGCCCCTCCCCCGTTCGTGCTCTCTCTCTGTCCCAAAAATAAATAAACGTTGAAAAAAAAAAAAAAAAAAAAAAAAACAAAAACACTGTATCTATCTGGCACCATGAACTTTGATGAGAAACTAGTCCTTTTATGGAAATTCAAAGGAAAAGAACTATTTTGGTCCTTTATTCTAGCAAACACTAATGGAATCCAGAAATGGTGCCTGAAATTAACCAGAACACAGTGACATAATATCCACAGATGCTATACTCTCAAATAGTACAAACTTGTCTAATTGTTCTTTCTCAGCCTCGACTTCTCCTTCTTACATGGAGTACGTGAATACTATAAAGGTGTATCACCAATCTGTTTAAAAGTTTACTTATCCCTTCATTATTTCATTACATTTCTAATTAAGGCAATAAACATTTTTTAATACCATCATTTTAGTAGGTGCTCTAGTGAGAAAAAACGTGCCTGGCCTTCAATACATACATTTGCTTTTAGAGAAATTACTTAGCAAATTCCAAACCAATCAAAAGACAAGAAGTCATCGAAAACCTATATGACATACAATAATATCAACATAAATACACTCAAGAATGAAAGTTGACCCTAACTAAGTATCTGTAAAATTATGCATGTAACCATATATCCAAAACATTCATCTCAGTGTTATAAGTTAAGGATTATACTAAATCAACAAAGCTGATTTTCAGTTGTGCCTCATAGGCACATGGGTATACTATTTTTTAATCTTACCTAGTATTCAAAATTATCCATATATAAGCCTGTCTATAAAAAAATGTGCATTCTCTACAGCAATTTTATAATCATTGTACTGCAGAATTATCATCTATTTCTGTTTTGAACTGGCTTTGATGACTATGTTACATTGTTGGAACTTATACCAACAGATTTTTTTTTAATTTCATTTATATTTTCCCAATCTATTAAACAGTTTTCTTTTCATTAAAAATATTAAAAAAAGATGAATTTACAATAGCAATATATACTTGACATGCAATTTTAAATACTATCTCTACCTACATTATTTTCCTTTGCTGTTATTTGATTCACTTGAAGGTCTTCTTTGAACAACTACAATATAAGCTTCTTGTGTAGTGTATATATTCTGCACTCTCAATAGCACTTCACATCTTCAAAATGTGGGTGGGCCTCGTCCAATCAATGGAGGGCCTTCAGAGTAAGCAGACTGAAGTCCCCCAAGAAGGGAAAGTCAGCCTCGGACTGCCTTTGGACTTGAGCTGCAACGTCAACTCTTCCTTAGGTCCACAGCTTGCCAAACTACTCTGCAGAGTTTGAACTTGTCAGCCCCCACAGTCACATAACCCAATTCATACTCATTCATTCTTTCTTTCCCTCTCCCCACTTCCATCCCTCTCAACCTCTCTTCATATATATATATATTATTGGTTCTGCTTCTCCAGAGAACCCTGACTACTACATTCATTATTCCATAGGGTCAGCTACATTTCATGAGACTAAAAATCCATTTGAAGATACTCCTTCAGACAAGAAGTTTCTGGAAGAAAATATAGACCAACTTAAAGATAGCAGATTATCATACAGAGAATGAATGGGACACTGTATAAAGAACAAACTATGGGACCTATGTCTAGAATAGAAGTGAGGAAGTGAGTAGATAACACAGAGTACTCCATAATTACAACCATATTTCTCTGATTCTAAACCATACTGTTTTTTTTAACACTTAACAACATCTAAAATTGCGATGATCTTACAAGGTGGCAATCCTGACACAATTATCATATGCCTGCACATACACATCAAAATCTGCAGAATCCATGCCAGAAGTGGAGAGAAAACCCCAAACATAATAATGGAACACTCTTTTAAGAAATGTTGCATTGCCCTTTAAAAAAAGGTGGGGTGCCTGGGTGGCTCAGTCAGTTAAGCATCTGACTCTTGATTTTCAGCTCACGTCATGATCCCACGGTTCATGAGTTTGAGCCCTATGTCAGGCTCCATGCTGACATGTGATTTGCTTGTGATTCTCTCTCCCCCCACCTAACCCTCTCCCACTCCTTCTCCCTCCATCTCTCTCTCTCTTTTAAAAAGAAAAAAAAAGAAAAGGAAAAGGAAAAGAAAAAAAAAGAAATGTTGCATCACCAACTCTTCATGACACAGAGCATGAGGTTGTTCAGAAAAACATGGACAGTGAATAAAGAAGAGATTCAAGTGTTTGTCTTTGAAAATGAAGTTTAAGGAATACCTTGATCAATTTATTTTACTTATATTTTCCTTTTTTGTACGCATAAAGTAATGAATGCTATTTTTAAAATTACCTTTCAAAGGCTCTTCCAACATGCATAAAGTTATACTAAGTAAGCATTGTTCCATAATTGAAATTGCAGAGGGTTTTTTTCCCAAGTAAATAAAACAACGTGTCTTACAACGAACATGGTCTTAACTGTGATGAAAAATAATGGTATATTGGCCAAAAGACTTTGTACAGTTGTAATGACAACTGCAACAACGTTTCAGGCCTTTACTATATGCCAGCAGTTCTCAAAATTAAATATGCACCAGAATCTCCTGGAGAGTCTGAATAAGATTGCTAGGCCCCAATCTGGTTCAAGGGAGCCCAACTCATAGAAGACCTCACTCTCCAGCAGGGCTGAGAATCTTCATGTACTCTCTGAACTGGGCACGATTGCCTCAGGGGCAAAGAGTTAAGCCTGCAGAGAAAGGACAACAGTACCTGCTCCTGTACAGGGCAAGGGGAAGTAATGAGTAAGTGATCCATGTCCAAATCCAATTCGGACACCAACAACCTGTGTGGTAACTGCATAAGGCACTGATATTTCCAGTTATTAATCTGAACAAAGAGAAAATGAAATTAAGAGCTCTTAGCTCTAAAATTCTAATATCTTTGGCCTCAAAAAAATGAAAGAAAAGAAAAGAAGAAAAGAAAAAGAATAAAGAAGGATAATTCAGGGCATTTGTGAGCTGGATAGGTTTACTACTCGGGCCTCGCTCCCAATAGAACTTCCAACATTCCCATTAAAATTGGACCATGAATGCGAAACTTCCTATTTTGGGGTGGGGTGAGGCGTTCAGCAATTCTCCTCTCCCACAACAATGATAAAACTGCACAGAATTGTCAGAAAACCTCTTCAGGATCCTGCAAAATGTCCAACGGCATATAAGAAAGTTTTATTCAGCAAAAACTACTGATACTGAGCTCTGGGTAAGAGCGGTGGAAGTGGCATTTGCGCCTGGAGCCTTCCCCATACACCACCACCCTCCACGCCCATCAGTGCAGCAGTTTCACCAGGGCTGAGAAGAGCATGAAAGGCACCAGTTCTGATGCATAGGGAACTGACCTGATTTGGAGCAAAGTGGGGGAAAGCACCATGCCCACAGGTATTGTCAAAAAGAACGGCAAGCTCCATGGCAAATAATCAGAGACGACCAATATTACAGCTGTCGTGGTTGCGAACCTGCCTAACATTACTGGGCCAGAAAAATACTAGAATCACGAGTACCTACCCTCCATCGCACCTAATCCCCAAATAAAGTTGCCTGCCCTTTCTTCTCTGCCCTCCTTACTCATCTCACCCACCCACTAAGAAGATAAGAATTTTAATATGAGATCCAAAGGCAAACAGATTATATCTGAATTCATGTTTTCCATGAAGACATTACTCACTTTGGCTATGCGGAAGCCAATTTTATCTACTAAGAAGTAGAACTAACAACGGGGTTCTAGTTAGGGGAGACTGTGAAGCAGCTGAGTTCCAAGAAGAGGTTTACAAGCACTAATAGAAGTCAGCTAGGATACTGGCCTAGAAAATTATCATTTCTTTGGCCTCTTGTGACACTGAGGCTAGGGAACAGAGGTATTTTTCTCAACTCAGGCTTCCTCATGATTACCCCCCAACCCCCCCAGAAGTCCCAGCTGATGCTGTCAAAGAAAAACAAGAACACTGACTCCATAATCTCAATCTGTAACACCGTCAAATGGAAGTTTCCTTCACCCAAAGAGACAGTAAGCTGTAGTGAGAAATATTAATAATGAACTTTAAAGTTGTATAGTTAATTATAATAATTATACTTTATTTTTATATAATTTATCCTTCTTACTGACAAGAATGAGTTAAAGATAAGCAGATGTTTATTTTAATATGAAATCTATATTCTCAGAACACCTGGGTTGCTCAGTCAGTTAAGTGTCCCACTCTTGATTTTAGCTAAGGTCATGATCTCACAATGGTGAGGCTGAACCCCCCCACCCTGCATTGGGCTCCTTGCTGGGCATGGACCATGGACCATGCTTACGATTCTCTCTCTCTCTCTCTCTCTCTCTCTCTCTCTCTCTCTGCCTCCCCTACTTGCGCACACGTGTGCTCTTTCAAAAAAAAAAAATCAGCAAAAAATAAAAAAATCTATATTCTCAAAATAAGAATATTCTTATCCACATAATGCAAAATAAGAAAAACTTACACAAAAGAGTACTTTTCCCTTGAATACAGAAACACCTTCTGAGCATTGTAGACACTCCATAAATAAATACGTCTTGAATTAAATTCATCACTTTAAATAATTATTGCAAAAAATTTCTATTCAATTTTATTGTTTACAATTATGACCTAAAAGTAAACATGGATATTCTTAGAAATTTATCAAAAACATCCATTTAATCATACTCAGTGTCAGTACTTTCCTGGTTACATTACTCAGGTTTACTGTCAGTAAAATGACCATGAGGTAATAAAGTAATCTGGTATATAAAATATTTAGGTTTCTAGCAAGGATGCAAATACACTAGAACAAGCTAGTCTGACAGACACTGGTTAAATTTCACAATTTACTCTCTAGGTAATACTGACTCCAATCAATGTTATTGATTTTTATATCAATAAATTTGAGGTGCTATTTACAAGTAATAGCTCAGATAATACAAAATTAAACATATCACTTTTGTGGACATAAATTATCACGTTAAGAACAACCAATTGACTTTAGTACTGTTAACATTAGAAAACTTAGCAAAATAAATTAAAATCCCAACAACTGAAATCAAACTCAAAACAGTAAGTTTACTTATTTTAAATAGCCTATATTTTTTTTTCAGTCACTAAGCAAAGTACTCTAGAAAGCAACTAAAAAGCGCAGCAAAAACCTGAAATATGTAATGCATTTATGCTCTTACTAATTCCACGTCCAGGAATCTATCCTAATAAAATCACCCAAAATATTGATGGATTGTTCAGGAATCCATAATTAATATGTTGAGGAATACTAGTGAACAGGGATGTATATCAAGACATTATTTATACCTGTAACTGAAACCAACCTAAATGTATCCAACAGAGAAATTTAGTAAATTATGATTTGGCCAACAATGGGTTATTACATGGTCACTAAAATTGACTATGATGAACTTTTACTCATGTGGCAGGCACATTATTTGAGAAAGAATATGGATGATTCACAATAACTTAAATAATGTCATTTACTTTATCATGCATGAATGATACAATTGTAGAAGATCAACTTTAGTTTACTAAACCTAAACAAATAAACCTCAACTGGGATATTATATTCACCATCTATCTACCTTCCATGTCACATCACATCGCATTTGTTTTATGAAAGTTCAGGATATTTTAAAGCAAAGGTATGGAAATTATCAATCAGGAATCCTATGCCAAGATGAATTTTTCTAAATAATAATAAAAACCTCTTAAAAGAAATCTATAAAATTGACTAATTCCAAAAGAGACTGATTCCTAAGTAGTACACAAGCATTGTGAGCGTGGATTACAATATTTTACATTTATTTTGGTATTTGGAATATTTGCTAAACTACCTCTGAAGTTAACACCTCTGGAGTAAATCAAAATGTAAACTAACTGACCCCAGATCCCAGGAATTCAAGCCAAGACTCAGATCGTCAAGTAAAAATAGCTAGCAGTGAAGTTACAGTACAGGTTATATTTGTTTGAAGTGCTATTCACACCCCGAATCAGAGAAAATTAGGAACACGTAGTACATACCGAATTCATTAATTTTTTTTTCCTTTTAGAGACAAATCAAAAGAAGGTAAAATCCTAGGACTCTTCTCCTAATCAAAGCAGGAGCATTGTGTTTTTTAAGTACTGATTTCAGTTTGGCCATGTCAGGTTTGAGGCCATCAACAGCATGTCCACAACATAGAAACTCCAGGACACAGTCAGAAATTAAAATAATTGCTAATCAAAGTAATAATAATAATAATGACATGTAGTTCTTCCCTTTCCTGCCTTTTACGGTGGGTATTATCCAAAAAATCTGTCTCAGTTTTGAGTTCCCCGGAAACTAACTCTGGAATGAGGATTACATAAAAGTAGTTTATTTAGAGAAGTGAAGGAAATACTGATGGAGCAGAGAAATGAGACAGGGAAAGGAAGGCAGCCAATAAAGGTTGTGTTACAAAGCCAGCTACATTGTGGGTGGCTGGAGTGTAATCCCCTAGGGAACTCTGAGAAGCAGGGTAAAATACAACCATTTCAAAGTTAACCCAATCATTTGTTGAGGGCTGCTATAGGGGTGGAGTGGGTATTAATTTCTTGGTACTTCCAGTCCTCCTGGAGGAGTGAGAGTGAGAGTTGGGGGAAGGCAGCCTGTACAGGCAAGGGGCCCCTAGTCCCATGGCTTCTAGAAAAGTCCTCAAAAGCCCTAGGAAAAGAAATGTAGATATTGGCAGACAACTGGAAGCAGGAAGAGCATAATGAAGTGGTAAGGTGCCAGGGATATGGGCAAGGCACTGAGAGCTTCTACTCAAACAACTATCCCTAAATTACATTATTTGTGCCCAAGACTTCAATTATCACTTACTTGAGGATGGATCCACACATGCCCTTTAAATTCAACCAATAGATCATCTACTATGGCCCACCTATCATATAAAAACAAGTTAAAACATTAGCACTGGTTCTCAGCAAGGTCTGGGATCCAGTTTTATGTGGAGGATTTGAGAATGACAATCTGGTTTTGGTGGGTGGTACTAGATTTGGTAGTGCACAGCAAGTATACTTTAATTGTTTATATTGTTTATTTGCATAGCAGGTATTCTACATTTACTTAGATTGGGTGTCTGTAGTGTGTGTGTGTGTGTGTGTGTGTGTGTGTGTGTGTGCGCATGCGTGTGTTTGATGGAGTTGATGGAGAATGGTCACATACGGTTCACACCCACAGGATACCTCTCGGTGGCCCACAGCTGGAACCTTAATTGGCTGTCAACTCTACTGCATTCCCTGGAGAGTGCCACACTCTTGGCTCTGTACCCTATCCCTGAATGCATCTTGTGGACCCTACAGTTCTACAGCCCACTCAGTCCTATCTTCTAGCTCTTCTAGTTCTAAGGTTTTGATGCCTCTGCCCCTCCAGTAAGAAACTCCCCATTCTAGTCCCCTGCAAAACCCATCAACAGTCCTAGACATCCTAAAATTAGAAGGTAAGAGAAAGACAAAAGAAGAGATGGGATGAATGGATTTAGACCAGTTAGACCTCTAGTTCCTAACTCTCCATAGAACTCCAGATCCTATTGTCAAAGCTCTTCCCTCAGACATTTCATACTTACTGTCATTTTCTATCTCAAAATGAAAACAATCCCAACAAGGGCATTTGTCTACCAAAAGACCTAGACGAGAATGTTCACAGCAGCTTTAGTAATAATAGCCTAATACCAGAAACAAGCCAAATATCAATGTAAAAGGAATACATAAATCGTGGTATATTTATATGATGGAACTGCACAATACAAAAGAATTAACTACAGCTAATCACAACATGAATTTAACACAGCATAATGATGAGTGAAGAAAGCCGGGTACAAAAGGGTGTGTCCATATATTCTGTATGATTTCATTTCCATGAGGTTCAAAAATGGGAAAAACTAAAACTGGACCACTTTCTTATACCATACACAAAAATAAATTCAAAATGGAATAAAGACCTAAATGTGAAACCTGAAACCATAAAAATCCTAGAAGAGGGGTGTCTGGTTAGCTCAGTAGGTTGAGTGTCCGACTTCAGCTCAGGTCATGATCTCACAGTCCATGAGTTTGAGCCCCGCATCAGACTCTGGGCTGACAGCTCAGAGCCTGGAGCCTGCTTCGGATTCTGTGTCTCCCTCTCTCTCTGTCCCTCTCCTGCTCATGCTCTGTCTCAAAAATAAATAAAAACATTTAAAAATTTTCAAAAAAAAAAATCCTAGAAGAGAACACAGGCAGTAATTTCTCTCACATTGGCCATAGCAATACTTTTCTAGATATGTCTCCTGAGCCAAGGGAAATAAAAGCAAAAATAAACTATTGAGACTACATCAAAATAAAAAGCTTCTGCACAGCAAAGGAAACAATCAACAAAACTAAAAGGCCACTTACAGAATGGGAAAAGATATTTGCAAATGATAAAGGGTTAGCATCCAAAGTATATGAAGAACTTATACAAATCAATACCCCAAAAACAAATAATCCAATTTAAAAATGGGCAGAAGACATGAACAGACATTTCTCCACAGAACACATCCAGATGGTCAACACACACATGAAAAGATGTTCAATATCACTTATTATCAGGGAAATGCAAATTAAAACTACAATGAGATATCACCTCATACCTGTCAGAATGGAAAAAACAAAACAAAACAAAACAAAACAAGAAACAGTAAGTGTCAGTGAGGATGTGGAGAAAAAGGAACTGTTTTGAACTGTTGGTGGGAATGCAAACTGATGCAGCCACTGGGGAAAACAGTATGAAGTTTCCTCAAAAAGTTAAAAATAGGGGCACCTGGGCAGCTCAGCTGGTTAAGCATCAGGCTCTTGATTTCAGCTCAGGTCATGATCTCATGGTTGGTGGGATCAAGCCCCACATTGAGCTCTGCACTGACAGTGTGGAGTTTGCTTGGGATTCTCTCTCTCTGCCCCTCCCCCACTCATGTTCACGCTCTCTCGCTCTCTCTCTCAAACATTTTTTAAAAGTTAAAAATAGAACTACCCTACAATCCAGTAATTGCACTACTGGGTATTTATCCAAAAAACACAAAAACACTAATTCAAAGGGATACATGCACCCCTATGTTTATTGTAGCATTATTTACAATAACCAAGTTATGGAAGCAGCCCAAGTATCCATCAATAGATGAATGGATAAAAAAGATGTGGGGTGTGTGTGTGTGTGTGTGTGTGTGTGTGTGTGTGTGTGTGTATAATGGGTGGAATGTTATTCGGCCATAAAAAAGAATGAAATATTACCATTTGCAGCAACACAGATGGAGCCAGACAGTATAACAATACGTGAATAAGCCAGCCAAAGAGAGACAAATATCATATAATTTCACCTATATGTGGAATGTAAGAAACAAAATAAATGAGCAAAGGGAAAAAAGAGAAAGAGATAAGCTAAGAAACAGACTCAACTATAGAGGACAAACTGATGGTTACCAAAAGGCAGGGGCTGGAAGGATGGGTGAAATAGGTAATGGGGATTAAGGAATGCACCTGTCATGATGAGTACTGGGTGATGTACAGAATTGTTAAATCACTGTATTATGCACTTGAGATTAATATAACACTGTATGTTAACATACTGGAATTAAAGGGGAAAAAAAGAACAGTAAAAACTAAGTCTAAAGTGATAGAAGTCAGAATAAAGGCCAAGTCTAGGCAGGATTCGGGATCACTGATTGAGAATAGTCATGAGGGAACATTCTGGGATGCTAGAAATGTTCCATATCTTGACCTGGGTGATGTTTACTAAATGTATACATACTTAAAATTCCATCAAGCTGTACCCTTAGAATCTGCGAAGTTTATATATGTTACATACATTTTTGTGTGTCTGTGACCTCAAGTTTTAGAAAGGTAGCAGTACATAATCATCAGAAATCGGAGGATGAAGAGATTCCAGGGTCACAGAATTCAAAAGAGAACAAGACTTGCAAAAAGATACAGTATAGGCAACCATATGAGCACTACAGAAGGAAAGATCCAAAAAGAAAAAGGTCAAGAAGTAGTCATTTATTAGGAAAGTGGAGCTCATGAGTATTTTGAGGATAGCATCAGAAAAAGTCAGATTACCATGGGTTTACTAGACAGGAGGAGGAGATGACCTTCAAAAAGTAGTAACGGGGAAAAAAAGATGGTGTGTAGTTTAACAGAAAGAAGGTCTACAGGTAAGTTTTAGGTTTTCTTGGTTTTTGGTTTTTGTTTTAGTGGGGAGAAAAAAACTCAAATATGTTTGAGAGCCAGTGAGTTAAAAATAATTTCCTAGACATGAGTTTCAGGTTAGTTCACCAAAAAAGCAATCTGCATGCAATTTTGAAGGCAGAAGTAAAGCAACAGCCACTATGCTCTAAAAGTCAGTGTAAGGCCCCACGCACTGCCGGAGCTTGTGCGTGTCGACACTGACGTGCTTGCTCCCCTTGTGGACGGAGGAAAGCATCTGAGCCTGCAGCTCCTCCAGCTCCTGCCGGATCTTCTTCAGTTTCCTGAATCCTGGCACATCTAGCCTCCTGCGCCAGGCACATGTGAGGCTCCATATCAAAGAACACCAGCTCTTCCTGGAGATCACCCCCACCGTCAAGACTGGAGGGGGCAGGAATCAGCTACAGGCTCTAGTCTGTGCTTATGGGCTCCAATTTATCCTAGAGGGTTCTAGTTCACGTCCAGTTGTTCTTTCTGATTGCCAGCTCTGCTGACCTACCACCAGATACAAGATACAAGCCCTCTGTAAACTTCCTATCTCTATCATAAATGTCTTATTCCATATCCCTTTTAGTGATTCTGCTTCCCTGATGGGAGGAACCCTTAACAGATACAAGTGCCTACCAGCCTGCCTATCTTTCCAGCCTGATTCTCAGCCACTCTCAGTGTCGCAACCACCTGCTGCATATTCCCACTACATAGACTTTATACATGCTATTCTTTTTGACTGGACTCCACTCCCATCTGTTCCTGGCCTTTGCCTCGTGACAGCACAACTTCCCTGACGTTATCCTCACAGCATTAGGTACCTTTCCTTCATAGCACCTATTGTAGTAATTATACATTATTTTTCAAGTTTATTTATTTGAGAGAGACAGAGAAAGCGGGGAAGGGGCAGAGAGAGAGAGAGAGAGAATCCCAAACAGGCTCTGCACTGTCAGCGCGGAGCCCAACGCAGGGCTTAACACCGGGGCTCGAACTCACAAGCCGTGAGGTCATGACCTGAGCTGACATCAAGAGTCAGACACTTACCCGACTGAGCCACCCAGGCACCCCAATTATACATTATTTTTAATTAATCTAATCAGCCTATAAACTTGCAAAGAACAGGGGTTTTGTTTGACTCTGCTCACAGGTGTATTCCAAGAACCTAAAAAAGCACCTGGGACAAGGTAAACACTCAGTAAATATTTGTTGAATAAGTGAATGAAGCTCTGTGCCAAGCACTATGCTAAATACATTATGTAGGTCACCCTTGTATAATTACATGATACAAAAACACATTGAGACTAGTACTATTATCATTCCCATTTTGCATATGAATAGATGAAGTTACATTGCCACAAGTGGTAAGACTCCTGTCCTTCCATTTATGTGCAGAGAACAGTTTTACTCAGGCATGCACACTCTTAATCCCTTTGCCCTT
Organism: Leopardus geoffroyi; assembly: GCF_018350155.1. Taxonomy (NCBI): domain Eukaryota; kingdom Metazoa; phylum Chordata; class Mammalia; order Carnivora; family Felidae; genus Leopardus; species Leopardus geoffroyi. Next base: position 70,748,111 of record NC_059328.1, read on the forward strand.
CACAACACCATAAGACCGGTTTAATAGGATTGTTTATTTTTTCATTTGACAAATGAAGAAACTGATATTTAAGAAGTTAGTCAACTTGCTTAAGGCCATGCAAAATACCAGTTACAACTAGAACACAGATCCAGCACCAAGTTCATTGCTTTTTTAACATTTTTTCTAATGTTTAATTATTTTTGAGAGAGAGAGAGACAGACAGACAGACAGACATAGTGCGAGTGGGGGAAGAACACAGAGAGAGGGAGACACAGGATGTGAAGCAGTCTCCAGGCTCCAAGCTGTGAGCACAGAGCCAGACACGGGGCTCAAACTCACGAACCTGGATATCACGACCTGAGCCAAAGTCTGACGCCCACCTGAGCCACCAAGGCACCCCTCATTGCTTTTTTAAAACCTTGATCCCTCTACTTCCCTGCAACCAGGCCCCAAATTTATCCCTCTACTGCTATCCACATTCAGATTCACCAAATCTCTCCTTTCATGATGGACTTGCACAGTAAACTCTCAATCAGCACTACCTTCATTTTAGAAATCAATAAAGTTGAGGACAGACACGGCAGAGCACCTTAAACAACACATAGTTGTATGCTAATGACCAACAAAGCCATGGTTTATTTTTTATTACCATCATTTTAACGCATCTCAAGCTCGTGATAAAAGGGAACGGGGGAATATGGATGCAGTTAATTTTTCCGAAAGGGAAATGAAGGAAGGAAGAAGAAAAAGAGTAAGGGAGGAAAGAGGAAAGAAGAAGGTGGGAGGGAAGGGTGGAAAGTTAAATTTTTCTTCCTAGCAAAATCAAGCCAGCTTTTTCAGCCACATAGGAAATATGATTTCATTACCCTCTACAAAACATGCTTAGTCATTAATCCTAAGTAAATCTCATGGCCTCTGACATAAAACCTATCTGTGTGACACATTCTATATTTCAATTTTCAATCACAAGAGGTTCTTATAGTTCCACAATGTCAGAGGAGATAATTTGAGAATGATGACAGCAGAATAAGACGACAAGGCAGATAATCACATTGACGACACATGCCAGTCTTCATAAAATTCAACTCCATGGTTTAGATACTTCTCACAAACTCTAGAATCCAATCCAAGGGAATTATCCCTAGCTTGGTTCTTATCATATTGGAATGCTCTGGAAGAAAATAATCCTTCATTCAAAACCTACACTCAGAAAATGTTCCTCCATTCTCTGATATTTTACCTCCAAACTGTTCTATTGCTTTTGAGTGAATTTAATCTTGTGTCTTACAAAGGCTAACAAAAGCATAGGATCAAACATTTCTTTAGGGCTTAAAATTCTTTAATTTTCTTAATATCCTTAATAGCAAAGTTTTTTAAGCTAAATTATCTGTAAAACCTCAAAAACCTAATTTCTCCTTCTACATACAATCAGACACTTCAACTTTAAATATCTAATTTCAACTTTGAATACACGATGCCTGTTGGTTTTTTAAGCATCTCATTTTTAGGTGCACTAACAAGCAGAAATACAAATGTTTATTCTCAGTCACAAAACTTAAAGTTCTCATTTGGTTGTTTGTTTTTATTTATTTTGAGAGAGAGAGAAAGCACAAGTTGGAAAAGGTCAGAGAGAGAGAACAGAGAGAGAATCCCAAGCAAGGCTCTGCACTGCCAGCACAGACCCCAAAGGGCTCAAACTCAGGAGCTGTGAGATCGTGACCTGAGCCGAAGTCAGAGGCTCAACCAACTAAGCCACCCAGACGCCCCAAAACTTAAGTCCTTAACTTCCTTTGCAAATATCTGATTCTACCATAGCACATTTTTGCATTATGCATTTTTGTAAGTCACTAGCACTAGACAATGAGTAACATGTACTAAATGCTTAATAAGCACCAGATACTATTCTAATAACATAACATCTATTAACTCATTTAAATTATAGTAGAACTATAGGTATCCTACAAATGATTTAATAATTAATAGGTTGAAAGAAAATACACAAAGGAAAAGGTAAAATAAGCTTGCATTTCATCTAAGCAAAGCTGATGTAGCAATTTACAAATCTATTTACTGGACAGAAGAAATAGTTTGTTGTTGTTATCTGAAAATATATTAAATGTAAAGAACATATACATCCATGAAAAAAGAATGGTTTCTTTTTTTTCCCCCTTGATTTTACAAATACAGGTTTTAAAAGAATGCCTTCTCAGCCACCATTATAGAAGCTGTTATTGAAAAACAGCTGGCTCAGTTGGGGGACTATGTGACCCTTGATCTCAGGGTTGTGAGTTCGTGCCCCACATTGGGTGTAGAGATTACTTAAAAAATAAAATCTTAGGGGTGCCTGGGTGGCGCAGTCAGTTAAGCGTCCGACTTCAGCCAGGTCACGATCTCGCGGTCCGTGAGTTGGAGCCCTGCGTCAGGCTCTGGGCTGATGGCTCAGAGCCTGGAGCCTGTTTCCGATTCTGTGTCTCCCTTTCTCTCTGCCCCTCCCCCGTTCATGCTCTGTCTCTCTCTGTCCCAAAAATAAATAAACGTTGAAAAAAAAATTTTTTTAAATAAATAAAATAAAATCTTAAAAAAAAAAGCAAACTAAAGATTACAATAAGAATGAGTTAATTTTTATTTAGATGAAAAAAATGAATAAGTTATATATTTGAAATAAATAATTAACATGTTCTTTTTAAAGCAGTTACTATAGAAAAATAATATTGTAAAATAAATAAGCTTTCTAAGACCAAAATCAAAACAAACAATAGAAAATTACTAAATATACCTACTTCATACAATGGAAAATATAGTTCTTGCTAATAAACACATAAAAAAATGTTCTTGTCATCATGACATTAAGCCTAACAGATTTGGGTGTCAAGTGTATAATAACATAGCAGAAGCATTTGTAGGTAATACTCACTTCTTTGTACAATCTAGAAAATATATACCAGATACAATACACTATGTAATGTCAATATACTTCTGCTAAAATTAGGATTGTTACATATTTGAGGTATTATTTATCTGTAACAAATTAATTTGTTCTATCTGCCCTGTAAATCACTCTGTAAAGTTTAAACTTTAATCTAAAATGATTTTAAAGTATTCAATCTATATTATTGAGGCTGTTCAATGAAAGCTAACTCCATAACTCATTGAAATAATTATGTGGGTAACTAAGCTCCTGATAAAAGTAGCCATTACCTCTCTAATAAGCAGTGCTCTCCCTTTTTGTGTCAGCCATATGGTAATCTATTATTTGGCAGAACAGTAACAAAAACAAAACACAGTGTTTTCTACATGATATGAAATGTGTTTGTTAGCACATTGCCTAAAACATAGTAGGCACCACAAAAAAAGTCAGCTATTCATAATTGTTGATATTATTCACCAAGGAAACCAGACATGATCCAAATGCTTTCTGTGTTCCACACATTGCATTATATAGCCTTCACAGTGAGGCATTTCAACATAGGCTGCACCAGAGGAGTTTTAAAAAATATCAATGCCTGTAAAATATTCAGGAATAAACTGAGATGTGAAAGACCAAAAACTACAAAACGTTGAGGAAAGAAATTAAAGAAGACACAAACAAGTGGAAAGAATCCCATGTTTATACACTGGAAGAATTAATACAGCTAAAATGTCCATACAACCCAAAATTATTTACAGATTCAGTGCAATCCCTATCAAAATCCCAAAGGCACCTTTTTTTCAGAATTAGAAAAATCAATCCTAAAATGCATATGAAATTATAAAGGACCCCAAAAAACCAAAACAATTTTGAGAAAGAACAAGAAACCTGAAGACACCACACCTCCTGACTTCAAAAGACATTACAAACTTAATAGTAATTAAAACAGTATGATATTGGCATAAAGATGGACATATAGACCAATGAAACAATAGAAAATCCAGAAACAAAGCCATGTAAATACAGCAAACTTATCTTCAACAAGAGTTCCAAGAATAAACGATGGGAAGGGATAGTCTCTTCAACAAATAGTGTTGGGAAAACTAGATAGCCACGTGTCAAAGAATGAAATTGGACGCTTATCTTACACAATACATTAAAAATCAACTCAAGATGGGTTAAAGACTTAAATGTAAGACCTGAAACTGTAAAATTCCTAAAAGAAAACAGAGGGGAAATTCTTCATGACAGCGGTCTTGGCAATAATTTCTTGGATATGACACCAACAGCACAGGCAACCAAAGCAAAGATAGACAAGTGGGACTCCATCAAAGTAAAAAGCAAATGAAACAATCAAAAAAAAAAGTGAAAAGACAACCTACTGGATAAGAGAAAATATTTGCAAACCATGTATCTAATAAGGGTTTATTATCCAAATATATAAGAAACTCCTTCAACTCAAAAGCAACAAACAAACAAACAAACAATTTAAAAATGAGCAAAGGAGTTGAATAGGCATTTCTCCAAAGAATGTGCAAATGGCCAACAGGTATATGAAAAGTTGCTCAACATTACTAATTATCAGAGAAATGCAAATGAAAGCCACAAAGAAATATCATCTCACACGCATCAGAATGACTACTATCAAAAAAAGAAAAACCAAAGGATAGCCAATGTTGATGAGGATGAGAAGCTGGAATTCTTGCACGCTGTTAGGGGCATATAAAATGGTATAGCCACTGGGAAAAACAGTAGGCAGTTTCCTCAAAAAGTTAAAAAAAGAACTACCCCATGATCCAGCAATCCCACTTCTGGGTATTTATCTAAAATAATTTAAATCAGAGTTATATAACATTATACTATACGTTAATTAACTGGAATTAAAATTTTAAAAATTAAAATAAATCAAGGTTACAAAGAGATACATGCACTCCCATGTTCATTGCAGCATGATTCACAACAGCCAAGATGTGGAAACAACCTATATGTCCATCAGTGGATGAGCAGACAGAAAGAATGTGGTACATACATACAATGGAATATTATTCAGCTTTAAAAAAGATAAAAATCCTGCCATATATGTCAATACGAATGAACTTTGAGGACATCATGTTACATGAAATAATCCAGTCACAGAAGTAAAAATATTGCACAGTACCATTTTTATGAAGCATCTAAAAAAGTCAGACAAGTAGAAACACAAAATAAAATGGTAGCTGCCAAGACCCGGAGGGAGGGTATTTGGAAAGCTGCTATTTAAAGAGCATTAAGTTTCAAAAGAGAAAAACAAATACTGATGCCTGGGTCCCAGCCCCAAACGTTCAATTTAATTGGTTTAGGATGCAACCTGGGCATAGAAATTTGTTAAATCTCCCATGTGATTTAAATGTACAGCCAAATTTGACAACTGCTGTTATTACTGTTTATTTATTTTTGAGAGAGAGACACACAGACTATGAGCAGGGGAAGGGCAGAGAGAGAGGGAGACACAGAATCTGAAGCAGGCTCCAGGCTCCGAGCTGTCAGCACAGAGCCCAACGCAGGGCTTGAACTCACAAACCACGAGATTATGACCTGAGCCAAAGTCAAACACTTAACCGATTGAGCCACCCAGGCACTCCAACTGCTGTTTTAAGAGATACGTTATTTCATTTAGTCCTTATGGATTACTTTATTAATTCCATTTTATAGAACAGAAAACTGAGACTCAGAGAGATACAGTCAGTAACTTGCCAAAGACTTGGAGAGAACTGTTCAACTCTCAAAACCTTTCTTTGCACAATACCATGTTGCCTTCTGAACTTCAAATATCCCAAAGCCATCAGTCTGTTTCTTAGAATTTTCAAACTCTGCTGAGAAAAAAGTCAAATAGTTCCTTTGCAAATCTGCATATTGGTATTGAAAGGGCCTCCCATGAATTCTGAGCTTTGGTATTTGTTTTTATTTTGCTTTCAAAAATGAACCTTGACTCACAGAGGCTCATGAAATCAATTTAGTGACATTCAGTAAGCAGTTTTTAAAATTTTTTTTAATGTTTATCTATTTTACAGGGAGAGAGAGAGAGAGAGAGAGAGAGAAAACAAAGCATGAGCAGGGGAGGGGCAGAGAGAGATGAAGACACAGAATCTGAAGCAGGCTCCAGACTCCAAGCTGTCAGCACAGAGCCCAACGCGGGACTTGAACTCATGAGCTGTCAGATCATGACCTGAGCTGAAGTCGGATGCTAAACCGACTGAGCCACGCAGGTGCCCCTCAGTAAGCATTTTTAAATGAAATAACAGAAGAGATAAAAATATAACAGTGCCAGATTGCATTGCATGCAATAGTATTAACTGTAAGTACTGAGTCTAGAAACTTATTTCTATCTGTGTGTGTGTGTGTGTGTGTGTGTGTGTGTGTGTGTATGCTATGGCAAGTAGTAAACGGTATTTCTTACCATGAGTTGCAGCCAAATATGTTTGAAAGTTATTGTAGGTAGGGATAAAATTACAGGATAAAAATACAATCCTGAAATAGTTATTCATTTTCTGATTTGCGTCCATTTACTTATGTTGTTCTTTAATCCTAGAACATCTTCCTTCACTACCCAGCATTCAAATACAGCTTAGAAAAAAAAAAAAAAAAAAAAAAAAAACAAATACAGCTTAGTTATCCCTCTTTGCCTTCTATCTCCTAAATGGAATTAATGGTTCTTTGGCGCATCACCACCATTACAACATCTACCACACTGTATCATATTTTTAAAGTATTTGATTTAAAGTTCTTTGTTGGAAAGGGCAGTGTCTCTCATTCTCAGAAATATGAACACAGAGCCTGATACATAGTGAAGCTTAATACTTTTTACAGTTAGGGACAGCAGCTATCTATTATTTTACTCGTGAAATTTTGGAGATACAGAACTAAGAATGAATCTTAATTTTCTTTCTGAATAATCACAAATTAGCATCAGAGGTACTTTAATATCTGGTTTATCCACACCTGGTCTAGATGATATTCTTGTCTGCCAAAGCCTACATCAAAAAAGAAGGAGGACAAACTCTGAAACTGACTCTAATGGATTAGCTTACATGGTTTATACCAGTCTACTCTCTTACCTATTTTAATATTAAATCGCCTTCTCTAATTCCTGTTTCTATACTTGCAATAAAATGAAATGATATGAAAATAGATTTGTTGAACACTCACCAAATAAAATACCCTAAATAAGTTGTGGTTCGTTTCCATTTTATGAATGGTAATAGGGAAAAAACATTTTTACTCAAATGCCAATCTAAAGGAAACAAAAAACCATTTACTCTCTCTTGATCTTAACTTCTGAACTCCATCGTAGTCTTTTTATCACCTATGTTCATCTAAATAAAGGCATTTTCTCAGGTCTTTCCCATTTCTTTATTGAAATATTGGAACCATGTAATTATTCAAAAAAGTATTTTAAAAATATATATAATATGTAAAATATGTAAATATATGTATACAAATTCACAAAAATATGGTTTTAATATTTTATATTCCTGACCCGCCAAAAGTCGAATATTATCACAGTAATCTGAATAATCAAGACGTTTAACAGATACCATTCGCTAGATCTAGTAAGTACCAGGTAGTATGGAAACAACATATAAATTTAAATAAACTAGAACTAAAGTTTATTTAGCATTAGAAAAAAGTAATTTAAAATGATAATAAGATAGAAATGAAAATTAAAATTGGAAGAATGCCAGAGAGCATGCTCCATAAAAATCTATTTCAGGAATCCATTTAAAAAATTCTGCCAGTCTTTCTGCAAAGTTAGCCTTCAATTTTTGTAGTTATAAATTTATGCAATCTTAAAATGTGAAAAAGAAAACCACATACCATTTCTTTGTTTCAAATTTTTGGCCCAAATCAAGTGGCTCAGCGATCTTCTACATTATGCATCTTCATGTATCATTATGGGCCCAACTATTAGAGTCAAAAGCCAGCCACGGCTGGAGCTGACTGCCAGACAGCATCGCTGATTCATCTCAGGAAGAAAAGGCTGCAGCATCCACAGTTCTGATGATGTCCAAAGAGGGTAAAGAATTGGTCATAAGCCAAGAATTTCCTCTTGGAGCATAAACAGAAGGACTGTAAGTAGACATAGCTTACAGCTTGCTACATTTGAATCTTAATTCAAATGTGGTGCTTTGGAGGCCAAAAAAAAAAAAAAAAAGGCGTGGGGGGCGGTACAGAGTAATAATTTCCAAAGCCATACTGTGACCCTAAGATTGGACAGCTTAGGTGTGTTTTTAGGATACAACGATGTTTTCCTTATTCATTTAATTCCACTAACAAGAGTTATGTGACTATTTCACCTATTCTACACTAAATATTTAAGTTTGTACTTTTTAAAAAATTTTTCTTTAATGTTATTTATTTTTGAGAGAGAGAGAGACACAGAGAGAGAGAGCATGAGCAGGGGAGGGGAAGAGAGAGAGGGAGACACGGAATCTGAAGCAGGCTCCAGGCTCTGAACTGTCAGCACAGAGCCCAATGTGGGGCTTGAACTCATGAACCAAGAGATGATGACCCCAGACGAAATCAGACGCTTAACCGACTGGGCCACCCAGGGGCCCCTAGGTTTGTACTTTAAATATAACTCCCTCTAGGAAGCCTATAACAAAATAATTTCTTATTTCTTCATTTTAGTGCATTAGATTTCATATAATATTTATCTCACCCACCAAATATATACTTAAACATCATAGGGTTAAAATAATAACCCTTCATCTATTATGGAATATGAGGCAAACTGCATAAGCAGACCATCAGGATAAAAATGATGTGAACACTAGTCAGAAAGGGAGATTGAGTTACAAATGTGCTGGTGGGAAGAGGGGGGGAGGGTGCTATATGAACCAAAGAAGCTTTCTTTCTCAGCTTCCCAGTCCATTTGGCTGGCTCCTCAGAGAAATTAAAGGATGCAACCTAACAAAGGGACCCTAAACCAGAACCACATCCAAAACTCAAATGAGACACATAAATTATAGTCACAAAGAAAGGGAGGGAGGAAGGAAGGAAGGGACAGAGGGAGCGAGGGAGGGAGGTAAAGAAAGGGAGAGAGAAGAAGAAGGAAGGAAGGAAGGAAGGAAGGAAGGAAGGAAGGAAGGAAGGAAGGAAAGAAGGAAGGAAGGAGAGAAGGAAGGAAGGTAGGTGTCCCTCTTGGTTGTCCCTCTTAATCACCCTCTAAAATGGTATATTGGAGATTTTACATATTATAGAGAAGAAATGCTCTTTGCCAAAAATCAAGCACTCATCTAGCTTTCCTATGAGACACTACAAATATGATGATGAAAGCAAGATTAATAAATAATTAGCACAAATCTAATCTTTCAATCTTGCAAAACTTCTTTGCAATTGACTTTTGTAATTCATTTTATAACCCATTTTTTGAGGACTTTAAATTTTTTTTTAACATTTATTTATTTTTGAGAAACAGAGAGAGACAGGGCATGGGACGGGCAGAGAGAGACGGAGACACAGAATCTGAAGCAGGCTCCAGGCTCTGAGCTGTCAGCACAGAGCCTGATGCGGAACTCAACTCATGAAACGTGAGGTCATGATCTGAGCCGAAGTCGGATGTTTAATCGACTGAGCCACCCAGGCGCCCCTTAAGGATCAGTTTAAATCAAGAGTATACCAGAAGGCATTCCAATAAAGCAAGAGCTGTTTTCATATTTGCAGAAGTAGTGAGAATTAAAATTTATTGTATTATAATATATAACAGTATATATTAGTAATTAGTTGTTAATAATTAATAATTACATAATTAGTAAGACTACATTATATTATTTATATTATAAATAAATGATTATTCATTTAAACCCAGAAATTCTAATCTGGCAATGATGAAAATGGAAATTTCTAATATGAAAGACATTTAGCTATGTTATTATCAAATTAGTTGCTTATAATTTCAAAACAGTTATGGGGCCTAGGATATAAACTTGATTCTAAATTCATTTGTTAGTTCAACACATATTAAAAGTACCTAATTGGCTCTGAACTTAAGACCATGACTTTCCTACTAAATTAGTTTTGACAAGAAAGATCTGGGCCCTTCAATCTTGTAAGCCCCAGGAAGCAGAGAGGAGAACGTGCTGTACCCTCAGCAGCCTGCAGACATGGCAGTGAATCTGAGTTAGTCCTCTGTGGGTAGCCCCAAAAGGCTTTTAATGATGTGGAAAATATATACAGACTGTAGACTTAAGGCATTCTCAGGGGATTACTACTGACAGAAAATTCTACTCTAGCAAAGATTCAGATGATTTTAAAAAATCAAACACCTATTATGTTGTTCTGAGAGTTGCCTTTAAAAGACCACTAAGGAAGCAAACTAACCTTCTGGAATGCCTGCACACTTACTACAAACTAATTCTACTGCTCTGTTCATAAAGTCTAGGGCCTAATTCAACTTCTACTAACTGAGAATTTACCAAACCCCAACCATTTGGTTTCAGCCTCCCTCAATAGAGATTTGACTGGTGGTTTAAAAAACACTCTAGACAAAATATTTTGGTCTGAGGGAAAAAAAAAATTAACATTTCTCTGTAAGAGAGGTGGAAGTGGTAGTTGAACCTCTTTTATGTGTACAGAAGGCTGTGCTTACACGGGCATTTGGAGCCAAATTCCATGTCACAAGTTTGCAACTTCCATCACCCACTTGTGTCTGTTGGAACAAATGTCAAATTAACTTTGGAGGAAGTTTTAAAACTAGTCTAGAGTCATTCCTTTCATCTACTTCAGTGCAGGGCTGCATGGCCTTCTGTTTAGGTACCATATATTAGGTAAACTCCCATCACTCAGCCCAGCAGGCTCCCAAATCATGGCATTCTTTGGCCAAAAACAAATAATTTGAGGGAATAAAACGTCACATGCATTACCCCTCAAAATCTCAGCTAAGAAAAATGGTATGTATGAAGGAATTCTGAAAAGATATGAAGAACCTTCATTCTTTGAGCCACCGTAATGGCCATTCCCTAGATTAAGCCAGATTGTCAGAGTTGTGTGCCTGGCCACACCACACTGCTGGTCACAGCCACCCTAACAGAACTTCTTTAGGAAGTTCATTGAGCACATACAATCTTTACCTACATCACAATGCTCTCAAGGTAGATGTTATTCTCATATTAGAGAAGAAAATAATCAGATCTTGCAAGGTTATTTCTCCCAGAGACACAGAGCCACACAATGGGCCTAGATGAAGGACGTAATAGTCCAAAGAATCCTGCTGACTTTCAGTGTAAGGCTGTTGAGGACATTTTGCATTATGCTATACTGAATCCACTTTAAAAAAAAAAAAAAAAAAATATATATATATATATATATATATAGCAGAAACTTTATTCTGGATTCTAGGCAGGAAAAACTTTGCTCCTCTTAGGCAATTGGTCTGCTCCTCTCATAAATGAGCTTCTCAATCATTAAATCTTTCATGTTTTCCTCTTTGCCTGGAAGTTAGAAATTTTGGAATTAAATGTGTGCCCAGTTCTAATAAACATACCGGATTTCAGGATTTTGTGAGCTAATGTTTCCCCTAGCTCATTTCATCTCACTTTTTTCTTCACCGATATTCTCAGATTCTTTTTCATCTCATCTTACATGTATATCCTATTACAAACTATGTACCTTCAAATGGCATTTACCAAAATCTTGCAAAAATTCACCAAGTTGTACATTTTACTATATATAAATTATACTTTAAAAAGTAGTGAAGTACAAAAGAAAAGCCGTTTATAATAATCAAAATCAAAGGACAGCAGTTGAAATGTTTCTTATAACGTCTTTGAGTCAGTTCTTGACAAAACATTCCAAATTACTTCATCCTTGCATAAGCAATCACTGAAGTAATACTGTTATTCTATTTTACTATAATTTATAACTTAAAATATAGTTACATAAACATATGTGGATTTATTAATGTTAGAGTGGGGATAATTTTAAGGGATTTCATTTTGTAAAGACTGTATTGTAGGGTTCTCTTGGCCTTTTTACCATATTTATTCTAAGAGAGAGGAGTACATATTGGTGAGAAGGTGTGGAGGAAAAAGCGTCTTTTGTGAAATGAAAGTATTAGTGGAGAAAAAAGGAAAACGCACACATGGAACAAGTTGGTTAACCCCGTGCCGAGTGTGAGACGCACACACCCACACTTCTGGCTTCACTTTTCTCCTTGCCTTGGTTGTCTTAGTACTGATCCTCAATTTTTTTTTGGTGTTGGAACCCTTTACAGTTTTTAATTTTGTTGACTTTGATTTTGGTTATACCTATTAATATTGACCCTATAAGAAACTAAAATTGATAGATGTTTAAAACCATTATGGGTTAACAAAAACAGATCTTACTTTAAAATAACTGTAATTTTTTCAAAAAAGGAAATGAGTGGTGTTTTGTACTTTTTAAAATCTTTGTAATATCCTCTTCACAGAGCTGAGATTCTCACATCTGCTTCTGCATTCATTATGAGAGTCTGTTTTGGTTGAAGTATATGGCCTCACAGAGATATGTAGTAGGAGAAAGAAGTATTTTATTTTTTTTTTAATTTTTTTTTTCAACGTTTATTTATTTTTGGGACAGAGAGAGACACAGCATGAACGAGGGAGGGGCAGAGAGAGAGGGAGACACAGAATCGGAAACAGGCTCCAGGCTCTGAGCCATCAGCCCAGAGCCTGATGCGGGGCTCGAACTCACGGACCGCGAGATCGTGACCTGGCTGAAGTCGGACACTTAACCGACTGCGCCACCCAGGCGCCCCGAGAAAGAAGTATTTTAATAGTCTCCTCAGTTAATTATGGATATTTGAATTTGATACAACATCGAAACTCAGCAAACTGTAGTTTCTTAGTGCCACATAAGGGTAGTAGTATTCTAACAACCAGAACCAAATAAAGAAAGCACAACAAAAGGGAAACTATAAACCAACATCTCTCATGAAGTTAAATGCAAAAATCTTTAATAAAATTTTAGCAAATTGTATGCAACAATGTGTGTGTGTGTGTATGTGTGTGTGTCATGTGTATATATGACCCAACAGGATTTCTTCCATGTATGCAAGGCTCATTCACTATTTAAAAATTAATCAATGTAATCTACCATACCAATAGGCTAAGGAAAAAAATCATATGTGCATATCAATTAATGCAGAAAAAACATTGGATGTAATTCAATATCCAATATCAGGATAAAAAGTTTCAGCACACTAGAAACAAAAGGGAAACTTTCTCAACCTAATAAAATACATCTACAAAAAACCTATAGCTAGCATCATACTTAATAGTACAAGACTGAGTAATTTTCCTTTAATATTGGGAACAAGGCAAGAATGTCTACTCTCAACATTCTTATTTGGCACAATACGAGAAGTTCTAGCTCTTGAAATAAGGCAAAAAAAAAAAAATTAAAGATTTATTTTAACCTTAACATATTGGAAAGAAAGAAAGAAAACTGTCGTGGTTTGCAGATGATAAAATAAACAAATAAATAACTCTCAAAGGACCTAAAATCCTAGATCCAAAATGTGAGTTCAGTAAAATTTCAGGATACAAGATCAACCCACAAAAACCAACTACATTTCTAGATATTGACAACAAAGTAATGAGAACACATTTTAAATGAATATCATTTACAGACACTCCAAATAAAATGATGTAATTAGGTATAAGTCTAACAAAACATTGGTAATATCTATATAATGAAAATTATAAATTGTTAATAAACCAATGAAAACCTAAATTGTGAAGATATTCCATGTTTACAGACTGGAAAAATCAACACGGTAAAGATGTTAATTCTCCCTAAATTGATACATAAGTTTAAGACAATTCCTATTAACACATGGTAAATTATAGCAAATAAATACTACACTGGATATTTTTAAAAGGGACTCCTATCAAAATTCGGTTTTATTTGTTAAATAATTACACTAGTCATTATCACATAAGGTCTCAAAAATAATCATGTGGACTTTAAAGAATAAGGTGGAAAAGAATTAATAAACAGCAACTTGAAATAATTCTGTCAATATACTTTATTTTAAGTTCATGTATTTATTTTGAGAGATAGAGAATGGGAGAGAGAGTGTGCGCACGCACATGGGGGCAGAGAATCCCAAGCAGCCTCCGCACTATAACCATAGAGCCCTACGCAGGGCTTGATCCCACAAACTGTAAGATCATGACCTGAGCCGAAATTAAGTCATTTAACTGACTGAACCACCCAGGCACCCCTGTCAATGCACTTTTAAACTGCTCAAAGTAATCAATGCTATATAAAAAACAAAAGCAAAAATAGACAAATGGGACTACATTAAACAAAAATCTTCTGTAAATCAAAGGACACAATTAATATGGTGAAGACAACCTATGGAGTAGGAGAAAATCATGTACCCAATAAGGGGTTAATATCCAGAATATGTAAAGAATTCCAACAATTCAAAAACAAAAAAAATCACATAACCCATTAAAAAATGGGCCAAGGACCTAAATAGACATTTCTCCAAAGATGATGTACGGACAGACAACAGGCACATGAAAAGACGTCAACAGCACTAACCACCAGAGAAATGCAAGTCAAAACCACAATGAGATATCACTTCATACCTACTAGGATGGCTACAATGGATCAAGTAATCAATCAATCAATAACTGGTGTCGGTGAGGGTGTGGAGAAATTAGAACCCTTACACACTATTGGGAATGTAAAATAGTGCAACTACTATGGAAAACAGATGAAAGTTTCCCCCAAAATTAAAAAGAGAACTACCATGTGATCCAGCAATAGCACTTCTGGGTACGTATCTAAAATAATTGAAAGCAGGGTCTCAGAGAGATATTTGCACAGCTATGTTATTTTCAGTAGTGAAGAAGTGAAAGCAACCCAAATGTCCATTCACAGGTGAATGGATAAACAAAATGTGGTTTACATATACAACAGAATATTATTAGGCTTTAAAAAGGAGGGTGATCCTCACATATGCTACAAAATGAATGAAGCTTTAGGACATTAAGTGAAAGAAATAAATCACAAAAAGACAAATACTCTATGATTCCATTTATATAAGGTATCTAAAGTAGTAAAATTCATAGAAATAGAAAATAAAAGGGTGGCTACCAAGGGCTTGGAGAGGGGGGAAAGGGAATTGTTATTTAATTAGTTCAGAATTTCAGATTTGTGAGATGAGAAATTTCTGAAGATCTGTTTCACAACAACGTAAATATATTTAACACTACCAACTGTATGCTTAAAAATGGTTAACATGGGGGGCGCCTGGGTGGCGCAGTCGGTTGAGCGTCCGACTTCAGCCAGGTCACGATCTCGCGGTCCGTGAGTTCGAGCCCCGCGTCGGGCTCTGGGCTGATGGCTCAGAGCCTGGAGCCTGTTTCCGATTCTGTGTCTCCCTCTCTCTCTGCCCCTCCCCCGTTCATGCTCTGTCTCTCTCTGTCCCAAAAATAAATAAACGTTGAAAAAAAAAAATTAAAAAAAAAAAAAAAAAAAAAAAAAAAAATGGTTAACATGGTAAATTTTGTCATGAATTTTTAATCACAATAAAAAATTATATAAAAATAATACCAAATATTAAGTGGAAGGAAAAGTTGCATTTGTGGAATACTTACAAAATGTTAGAAATAACCCAAATAATTATATAAATCACAATATTTTCATACTGCTCTGAAAGAAAAAGTTATTACTTTTTTCTTCTAGAAAACATGATAATCACTCTCATACCACCATAATATGTACAGTCATATTAAAGACAGGAAAACTCTTGGACCATTAGGTAATTTTATTTGGACATCTAAATATATATATTCATAGATATTGCTAAGTATATTTGCTTAATTTTATTCCCAGTAGAAGCTAACTTTAGGAACCTTACTTCATATTTATAGTTATTCTGGTTCCTTATGGATACTAAAAACAAAATTCACAAACACACTCTCAAGCATGTTATTGAAGTAAGTATGCCCTACTATAACTAATGAAGAACATTTAACTTTTAATTCCTTAGTTAAGGAAGAAAATAGCTCTCACATATTCTATACCCAAGATAAATTTTAAAAGATAAAATGCCTTCTATTCTGAAATGACAGCCCCCTCACATATGGAGCAGTAAACTTTTCTTTCTTCCCAAAATACTCATTTGGCACTGAGTTTTGACAAGTGAAAAAGCTTTCTACATGCATACAGTTCATTTGATTTTAAGCACTGATCCCCCTCGCCTGCACATCAAGCTTTCCTTAATATTTAAGACATCTAGTATCCTTTTGTAGCAAGTTCCAGAAAGAACTTGTTTCAACTTACCAAAAATGGATGCTGATATGGAGTAAATGTAGATGTCAGAGATTTTAAAAAGTATTCAATGAATTTGACAAGCTATTTTTTTCCTCAAATACCGTAAAAGTAAAACCATTAAAACTATCCATTAAATGAATAAAGATTATCCTTTTATTTACATATAATAGTAAATGCTAGCATCTATTGTCAAAATCAGTATCTAAAGGGGCAGCTGTAGACCAATTTTAATGAATGTGCATGCAAATTATGCCCGTTTTTTTTTCTCTCACTTGATTTTTTATATTGTTGAAATGGAGGAAAGAATATTTAATATTCTAGATTGAGACATGCCAAGTACCTAAATACCATATTGTCATCTTGCATGTGATCAAATCTAAAAGCTAAATGAAAATGCCCCCATTTGGTTTCATGTAAACTAAGCTGAATATAGAAAGTGTCCAATTTCTATCGTTCCTCTCCAGAGTAGCTAGCACATATTTGTTGGGTAACTGCAGACTGACTGATTCTAAATATAAACTGAGATGTGTGCTAAAATTATTGTCCTGATTTTTTAGCAATCACTATGAGAATCACACATGGTTACAAATTTTATTTATTAAGTACCTTGAAAAAACTAGCTTAAATAATAACGACAAAATTACACATGAAAATTTTCCCATCGAATGCAATGATGTAAATTAAATCCACGTTTTCCTACCAATACTCCACACATATAACCATTCATAACACAAAATCAGTCAAACCTAGTACTAGGACCACATCAATTAAAGCAGATTTTACACAAATAAGTTTTAAGTGGGTTCACTCCTCTTACAAAAGAAAGATAGTGCTACCTTAAAAGAGAGATATACCTAAGCAGCTCTAAAATTCTAATCCAACAAAAAAACCTCAAAATAATCTTGAACCTGCTGCCTGGATTACTGCTGATCCATCTTCCAAATCTACAAATGCTGAATTTACTTTAAGAAGTCCATTTCACAGAAATACACTAGTGGAGGAAAAGGAGAATTCATGTAAAAATAAGCTAATTCCATCTGGCTGAATTAGACCTGACATAGGTCAGGCTTTGCAAAGTAGTGAGTAAAAGAGATGGAAATGTTCAAAAGAATCCTTTGTCAAAAATAATGTTCCATTTCACATGGCTAAGCAGAGGAACAAAAATAATATGGAAGTTTGGAAGCTCAGGAGCCACAACACAATTTTAAAAAACCAAACAATGTGGACAGTTCAGCACACCCAGCGGACCAAGAATATCATCAATTTCAAAGGAAGGAGTTCTCACAGAGCTTTCAGTCAGCCTTAGAGAAGACCCAGTGATCACCTGACCACCTAACTCTAAACTTTCAAAGGAGTCAAAGGAACATAGGCCAACCAGTCACTTGCAAGTACAGAGTGAAGGAAAAAAGAGTAAAACAGATTTATCACTCACCTTCTCAGAGCCTAAACAATCTCAACACCTTGGCTTTCTTAACTACTATGTGTACTATGGGCAGGAGTGTGTTAACAAATAAACGTCAAATGGGAATTAACAGAAATAAGGGTAGTGGAGAATAAATAGGCAAGCCTATTTAAATTTAAGTTTTTTAACTTTGAGTTAACCCTAGGGAAACGGCTGGCTATGCCCAGTTCAACTTTGACAGATAATGCCTGAGAGGAATGGAAATAAATTTACCACTTTCTGAAAGTTTAAGGAAATTGTTTTAAATAATAGTTCTCAACTAAGCACAGGGCAAATTCTTCCCAAAATACTGTGTACCTCAATGCCCGGCTTCCACCAGAAATCATCTGTCAGGTCCTAAAAAGGAGAAGAGGGTGCCTATTTTGGATTTGTAAAGTTGATGGTTCAGTTTTCATTGTTTCCTTTCAGATCTCCCAAAACTGATGACATGTTACATACTTGTGCAGGTTCCCTACTTGTGCCCTCAAAGCATATTCACATCCCAGTGACTCCCCTTCCATTGGTCCTCAGAGAAACTTAATGACGTCCCCACCTCAATGGCTTCCGGTATTCCAAGTAGGTGGAGGTGGGACTCAGAGGAAGCAAAGGTGAGAGACTGGGGGAATAAGAGATGGCCAAAGCAGAGGAGGTAATGTCACTGCATCCCTACAACTGCTGCGGTTAGGGGTTAGGGGTTAGTCTCTCTCCTTGAGGGAGATTTCCTTCAGTGGAGAGTTACAACAAGGGAAGGGAAGTGTCTGAATCCCAAAGGGAAATGCTGGGAATGTTCTCTGTGTGTCTCATTGGACACTGATCTCAAAGGCCGTCTCTAGCAGTGTACATGGGGAAGGGGCAGAAATCATCAATGTTCACTACACTCTCTTGTACCTTATACCCAGGGCTTCTGCTGAGAACCTGAAGGAGATCTGAAATTCCCTCCCTCACCTATGTGGATTCTCTAAATTAGAGTACAAGAGTGTGTTCATATGCCTCGCATTACCAGGATACTGAAGTTGGAGACCTGGAAACCTGATACAGGCGGACAGAAGAAGGTGAAGTTTCAAAGAGATAAGAGTGGGGTAGATGCCGGAGGGGAGGCTAAAGGGGAGGGAGTCGAGATCCACAAACACAGTGCTAAAACCAGAAAGTCATGTATTCCCTTCTCTGACTATCAACTCCGTCTGGCTGGCTCTCACCAAACATGTTCTCCAACCTATTGCCATCTCTCCACAGTGGCCCCTATGCCTGCCTTTCTCACTACCCAAGATTTTTTTTTTTTTTTTTAACTGAAGTATAGTTGACATACAATATTACATTAGTTTCAGGTGTACAACACAGTGATTCAACAATGCTATACATTAGGCAATGCTCACCACTACACCAAATAAGTGTAGTTATCATCTGTCACCATTCAATATTATTATAATATTATTGACTATATTCTCTATGACTACATTCAGTTGTTTCTTCTCATCCCTATGACTTCTTTATTTTATAACTAGAAGCTTATACCTCTTAATCCTCTTCACCTATTTTGCCCAGTACCAATAATTTAAGTAGTTTCTCCAATCAAAAGAAGAGGTTGCCTGAAAAAGTATAATCTGAGGAACCACAGACAGGAGTGACTGTTATTAATTAATAATATGCCAATATCTTATATTTAATTTGTAATGTCCAAAGAGAACATGATGAATCCAATAGAGCTTCAAAACTTGCATAAAGTAGCCAAACTACACATCACAAGAAAAGAAGCTGTGACTGGGTGGTGACAGATATTAACTAGACTTAGTGTGGTGATCAATCGTAATATATGTAAATATCAAATGATATCAAATCATTATGGTGTACACTTGAAACTAATATGTTATATGTCAATTATATCTCAATTTTTAAAAAAAAATTTAAACTAAGAATTCATACTTTTTAACCTAGAATTTCATTTCTGAGACTCTATCCTAAGAAACCAGTTTCTAAAATATACAAAAGAGCTTACGAACAAAGATGTTCATCACAGCATTACTTATTATCGTCAATAATATAGCAACATTGAGGAATGGTTAAGAAATTATGGTACATCTACCTAATGGAATGTTATGTAGATATTTTAGAAGTTGACTGTCTAGTTGTAATTAAGTGAAAATTAATGTTATAAAATGTAAAGTGAAAATATTTTAAAAAGGAATATATATATCATGATTAAAACTATGCACAGAAAAAAGAGGGGAAGGAAACATCAGAATCACATCAAAATATTAATACTGCTTATCTTTGTTAGTACAAGCATGGTGATTTTTTTGCCTTTTCATATTCTTATAGCTTCCAAATTGTTCATAAATCTATAATGGAAAGGGAAAGCTTTTTGAAAGGCAAGCTTCTCTGAAAGAGGAAAAATGTTACTTGAATAGAAAACTCCTGGGTTGAGTTGACAACTGATCTTTTTAATATCAGAACCCAGGAAATACAGTATTTTCTGGAAGAGCACTTGGAGCAAGGAATATGGAGAATGTGAGCAAGACTAGCCAAAGAGAAACCTAGCGAGCTTAGTAACCTACATTAGTTCCCTATGATTACCAGATGAGGAGTGGATTTCCCTGCCTGATATGTAAGGTTCTTCACAATTTGTCACTGGGTAGCCAAATAGTCTATGAGCACTTAGCTGAACCTCCTTGTCTGGCTTTCTCTTTACCTATCCAAACCCTTCCCATCTTGCAGAGTGACTGAATTCACTTCCATCCATGAAGAGTTTCCTGATCCTCTTATGAACCCCCATCTCTATGGTTTCTCCTTCTTAAGGTGTTGATATAGCATTCATAGCACCACCTTTTTCTGGTCCTAGACCAGTTCTAATTATTTTGTTAATTACTCCTGTGTAAGTAAATATCTCCCCAGTTAGACTTTAAGGTCCTTGAAGTCAAGAATTTGAATGGTTTGCAGACCATAGTCATTTGACAAAACATTCTGACATACAGGAAGAGAGAGAGGAGAGAGAAAAGATGAAGTGCTAAAGCCAGGTTGGTATTATACTCATACTCGGTGATGTTATCTAAATAAAATGTGTTGCCTCGGTTTTAAAAGGTTCCCGCTGACCCTTCACCACTAGGACACGTACTTTCTTTTGCTTTTTTTTTAATAGCAGTGGGATCATAGTTTCGCTTATTTATTCCTACCAAGTCTGCTGTCCTCCTGGGAATTAAACAGATTGGACTGCAAGATGCCTCACCAAGGTTCAGGATATAGTCTACAGCCATATAAAGAACAAAAAGAAATGACTTCCTAGGAATCAAATTTAAGACTAATCACAAGATCCTACTTCTCTTAAGGTCTTGGGTGAACAACAAATACAAATTTGTGTCTCCATTTTATGGCCTTATTTAGGCAGTGGGCTTTAGTCTATCAATATCCTCATTAATAATTCTCCAATGTAAGTAGTTCAATACTCTATACATGATGGACTAAGATGATTATGTTCCTATCTGCCATCAAATATTATTCCAGTACTAAGAGATTAATGAGCATTTGCACTATAGCAACCTGCCCCCAGAGACATCAACAAGAGTTTCATATCTTAAGAGAGAATACATAAATCGTAAGTGAAAGCAAACCAAATGGCCAAGCAATAGACAAAGCAAAACCCAGCGTCCATTATTTTTTTCAGAAAGAGCACACAGGTCAATTATAACCGTTGACTCTGAAGGGCAGGGCAAAAATAAATCAATGCAGTTTCCCACTATACAGAACTACATTTTGCTACAACACTTATTTTGCTAAGTCAATGCTTGTCCAGATTCCACCACTCACTAGCTATATGATCTTGAGTCTTCTCTGTATTTCAGTTCCTAGTCTGTAAAATGGAGTTATCACCTACTATGCCAAATCACAGCTGTAATGAATCAAATAACATTATCAGTCTGAGTTTATCTGTCACCCTATCATGGGATGACACACCCACAAAAATAGTTCAGTCACACATCCCACGAACTAAATACCTGTTCTCATTGCAAATGTTTTCTCTAAAGTTTAAGAAGAAAAAAAATATTTCCCGTTTTTTTTTTAACTTTCCTAATTGGTTTTTCCAACATTTGAGCAGCCACCATTTATCACTGCCAAAAATGTGTTAAACATCTCCTGCTACAACCTAGCTCTTCTATGCAGTGTTGTCCAGATATTATTTTTTGGCATATGGTTTCTAAGAAAATAGGTTTTTTTCCATGCAATTCAATTGTTCTTTTCATACTAAAAGAACAATTCCATACACAGTTAGTTTACAGGTTGTTGCTATTGTTTGAGATTACTCACATGAAAATTAATTTTATGTTGAACATCTAACAGACCATATATAGGTACACTTACACTGGGACACACAACTCCTTGTTACCGTGAAAGATCCATGGGCTTTGGAGTCACGGAGACTTGCATTCAAATTCCTGTTCTGTGACCTTGAGGAGGTAATTTAACTTCCAGGCTCCTCACTTTCCACCTTTGGTTCTAGGTTGTTGTGATGATTTAATGAAATAATATTATCTAAAAGTAAGTGTCCAGGCTCTGCAAGTATTATTTCCTGCCTCCCTTAAATCTTTTCCTCCTGTACCAAGACCAATCAAACCCACTGTGAACACAAGACAACTTGCACACAGCATCTATTTCATACATTAGCGGGGAAACGCTAGGCGAAGAAAAACTGAGTGGACGAAGGCGTGAATTAGGCATCTAATGGAGCAAGAAGTAAAGAAACTGACAAGGGCCCCCTGCTTCACTCGCAAGTGCGAAAAACACACTAATGTGACACACTTTGAAGACTGCACCGCACACTCACAGAGGTTCGTACCACGCTGTGGGAAAAGGACAAAATACAGCACAAGCCAGCAGGGAGCTTTCTGGTTCACCCCACCCGACCCTGCCCGCCCAGTGGCACCTCTGAAGCCGAGAAACTGAGGTGAGAGCACAGCAACTGACCCCGTCCCCCTGCCCTCCCCCATTCTGCCCAAATCTCTCTCGGGGCACGAATGCTGCTGAATCATTAGCCCTAACAGTACGAGCTCCCGGCTCGGCTGCTCCCACGGGAGCCAGTGTCCCTAGAGCTGTGACCGTCCCCGGTGGGGGGCCGAGACCTCGGGGTGGGGTGGGGCAGTGAAAGGGGGTCTGGGAGGATCGGAGCAGCAGGTACTCACCCGGGTGAGGAAAGCCCAGCCCCGGTCCTCGCCTCCGCGCTGCAGGCGGTCCGTCTGCGGCTCCCCCGCGTCCCGGATCCCCGCGGGCGGTCGCCCCCGGACCCCGCAGCCAGAGCTGGTAGTCCGCTGCTCCCCTCCGCGGGCCCGCCACCCTAAGCAGCCACGGCTCGGGGCTGGGGCGCTCCACCCGGAGCAGCTGGAGCAGCTGTCGCTGCCGAAGGGGGTGGCGGCTACCGACGGGCCAGACCATTAGTGGGCTGCGACCGGGGGTGCGCGACGTGCGGAGAGGGGCGGACGCGGAGGGCGCCCAGGCCCGGCGACGGTTGGGAGAAACCAAGGCCGAGGGGATTCCGCCGCCGCCCAGCAGCGCCGGGAGGGCTTAGGGGGTGGGGGGCAGAAGGTACCAACCCAGGAGCCCCTGCTCTCCCTGGCTGTGGACTGAACACAATCCTTTAGATTTTCCGGGCACCACCCCCCCTCCCGGTTTGCCTTGGTCCCGCTCAGGGCTCCTTTCGAACGCGGCAAACAGTGGACCTAGCGACGGGTGTGCCTGGGCGGTGTCCCCTCCTGGGGGGATGCGAAAGGGCGCTGGCCTGAGCCCTGCCTTCGTGCCGCCCTCTGCTCCGCGGTGGGGCCCGGTGGCGCCAGTTCCTGGTGCAGATCTTACTCCAGACGTCTTAGCACAAATCAGAGGGGGCATCTGAGTCCTTGAAGGGGTTCCTCAGACCTTTTACCCAAGCATCTTTGTGGAGCAAAGAATTAAAAGGTATCCACGCCCAGCCTGAAAGTTAGAAAATAAAATCAAGTGGGCCCCATCCGATAGGTGATTTGTAGATCCAGGAAAATAAGGGACAGTTTTGAATCGTTTACAGTCGTTCCACAAATGTTGAACCACGGCAGTTGGAAAAAAAATGTGGATTTAGGAAGCCCCTTTAACAGCTCTATAAAAGATTATTAAAGAAAGTTAAAAATATGTCAGGCTCATTGTTCACCATTTTAAGGATTAGTGTCTTGGGAATGGGGAGGAGATAGTATTCTAATATGAAATGAACTTCATAGAGCTGGGAAGAGAAGTTCCCACCAGGACATGTCTTAGACTGCTGTGAAAGCCCGTTTGTGGTCCCTTGGTCCCTGCCCAGGTCACAACCAGGCTTAAGCAGACTCATTTCAGACCATGGTAAAATTTAAGACAAGTGTATAGTTTTCTTTATCAAAACAAACAAACAAAACAAAAAACAAAAACAGAGTTGGCAACTACCTTTAAAATGTAATTTAATGGGGTAAAAAAAAAAAAAAAAAAGACCCTCAAAATACATCCCCCCCCCCCCATAGAAATTCCACAGTTAAAAGAAGCCATTTTCTCTGGATTAAGATTTGTCCTTTTTTGAGTTAACATAATCTTTTAACATAAACTGAGCACATACTATGGACCAAACACTGTACTGAGACTGTTTCCAGTTTTATTCATTTATTCTTCTTTGTTTTCAATGTTTATTTTATTTTTTAATTTTTAATTTTATTTATTTATTTATTTTACTTTACATCCAAATTAGTTAGCATATAGTGCAACAATGATTTCAGGAGTAGATTCCTTGATGCCCCTTACCCATTTAGCCCATCCCCCCTCCCACACCCCCTCCTGTAACCCTGTTTGTTCTCCATATTTATGAGTCTCTTATGTTTTTGTCCCCCTCCCTGTTTTTATATTTTTGTTTCCCGTCCCTTATGTTCATCTGTTTTGTCTCTTAAAGTCCTCATGAGTGAAGTCATATGATATTAGTCTTTCTCTGACCAATTTCACTTAGCATAATACCCTCCAGTTCCATCCACGTAGTTGCAAAATTTCATTCTTTTTGATTGCTGAGTAATACTCCAGCGTGTGTGTGTGTGTGTGTGTGTGTGTGTGTGTGTGTGTACCACATCTTCTTTATCCATTCATCCATCGATGGACATTTGGGCCCTTTGCTTACTTTAGCTATTGTTGATGGTGCTGCTATAAACATTGGGGTGCATGTGCCCCTTCGAAACAGCATACCTGTATCCCTTGGATAAATACCTAGTAGTGCAATTGCTGGGTCGTAGGGTAGTTCTATTTTTAGTTTTTTGAGGAACCTCCATACTGTTTTCCAGTGGCTGCACTAGCTTACATTCCTACATTTATTCTTCTAAAAACTCCTGTAAAATTGGTGATATTGTTGATAGGGTTTTTTTTTTTTTAATGTTTACTTATTTTTGAGAGAGAGAGTGCAAGCAGGGGAGGGCAAAGAGAGGGAGACACATAATCTGAAGCAGGCTCCAGGCTCTGAGCTGTCAGTACAGAGGTAGACATGGGGCTTTAACTCAGGAACCATGAGATCGTGACCTAAGCCGAATTTGGACACTTAACCGACTGAGCCACACAGGTGCCCCAATATCATTGCTAGTTTTTAAACAGACTAGGCTCAGAAAGTTTGTCATGCTGGGTTCACATCTCATAGATAAAGAGCAGCAGAGGAAGCATTGCAATCAGACTAGTGCCTTTCCACTAGAATGCCTCAGGGAAACATATACTAAGCTTTATCATAACCATGATTGGTCCTTGAATGTGAGTTTACTTATCCTTTCTTTATGAAAACTGCGGATACTTAAGTATCTAAGGTGGATGTCACCCTGAGGTTAGGAGTAGGAATCAGAAAGAAGAGGCTGTACTTCCCCCAGAACTAACGTGAAAACATCAATTTCAAAACAAACAAAAAATGCATGATTTGGGTCATGTGAAGTTGAGGAGAAATTCTCCACTGCCTTTTTGTTAATCATTTTTACATCATCATTTACACTGTATTGTGCTTTACACTACCCTTAAACTATTGTTCAATATTATACTTTGCACTATTGTTCTTCCCAGAAAAGAACAAGAGTTTTTAAATGGACTTAATGTCATGGGTCCTCATATACTTTAGCAGAACTTAAAGTAATAGGGCATTAGTAACTGTCACATCATGTTAAGGAAGCTTTTTGAAAAATAAGGAATAAAATTAAATCCTTACCTATGTTGTGTCATTGTTCTTATGTTGACTGTTATTGTAAGTGTTCACGCATCAGCCCCAGCAAAACAGAAACCCCCAGAGCTCCATGTTGCTGAGGAGCCCGTGTCTAGATCCCTAGTGAGGCCAGGCAGCTGTGACTCGGGGTGGGGATGGCTTCAGCCTCCGAAATGTGTGACTCTTCTCTCCACATGCAGTTGTTTCACTTTCAAAGGGGACACAAAAGGAGACAAGTAGCCAAGATGCCTTTGGAATTAGTATTCTCTGTCTGATTGACAGGGATATAAGAAAGAAGGATAAGGTCTCAGGTGGTTTACCTGAGACCACGCTGGGATTTAGAACCTGGTTATTAGTGACATCTCCAGCCATCCGTTTGTATAAGTTGAACTTTGTGGAGTGTATATTTCTAAATGAAGAAGGAAGGGGACATGCTGTGCCTGTGACCTTGAGAAACTGGGAAAAGGAAAGGAGGGAATGGTGTGATGCCTGCATTCCTTACTCTCCCACAGAGTCTGCAAATGCTTTTGAGCATGTTGGGGAAAGAAGTTAGGGCCAGAAACTGAGGAATTATTTTCACAAATGACTTTGTGGGATTTCGAGTGTAAGATGTATTACT
This sequence comes from Leopardus geoffroyi, assembly GCF_018350155.1. Lineage (NCBI taxonomy): Eukaryota > Metazoa > Chordata > Mammalia > Carnivora > Felidae > Leopardus > Leopardus geoffroyi. The sequence continues at coordinate 70,774,557 of NC_059328.1, forward strand.
ATGGGCCCTAGTGACACAGAGCCAGGGAGAGGGCCATTCTCTCACCCAGTCTGCCACAGACCGTTGTGCAACCTTGCCACCAATAAGGAATGGCTCCACCAGTGAAGGCATATTCTCATAAAGGGCATTGGTGGCCAATATACAGTCAAATGTCTTGACTAGGAACCCAGAGCCGTAGAGCATGAGTGGAATTATTCTGGAGCACCTGGAAGACCCAGCTGAGTATTTCCTGTCCTAAATGAGGGAGCTTGGGGGGCGGGGGAGGGGGGATGATTATTAAACTTACGGTGATTATTAAATCTTATTTAGGCAGCAATAGTAGGGTGAATTTATTTGTATTCACAAAATCAGCATGACATGGGGACATTCAAATAATATCACTTTTAAAATGATATTAATAAGAGAGCCAAAGAGAAAGAAAATACTTAGTACTTTTGATAAAACTACAGTGGTGAGCCACACCATGTTGAACTTTTTGATTCAATAATAACTAAGTAACTCCTTTACAACCGGGCCCTTCAGAATGGCTCCCCCAAGGAAGGGTGACAGAAGGGCCATTCTGCTCCCAGCAAAGTAGTGACCAGAGAATACACCATCAACCTCCACAAGTGCAACGATGGAGTGGGTTTCAAGAAATGTACTCCTCGGGCACTCCAAGAGATCTGGGAACTTACCACAAAAGAAAGGGGAACGACAGATACGTGCATTGACACCAGGCTCAACAACGCTGTCTGGGCCAAAGGAATAAGGGATGTTCCATTCCATATCCATGTGCAGTTACCTAGAAAACATAACAAGGACGAGGATTCACCAAACAAGCTCTATACATTGGTTACCTGTGTGCCTGTCACCACTTTCAAAAATCTACAGAAAGTTCAGGTGGATAAGAACTAATCGCTGATTGTCAAATAAAGGAAATGTCTGGGAGTCCTGAGGCATCTTCCCAGTGCTGGTGTCTGCAAAACTTGAGTCCCGCTCCGGAGAAAGACCTGAAGCTGGCAGCTCCTTCCCACATTTGGGGAAGCGGTTTTCAGAGCTGACACTTCCCTGCCCCACTTCCCAGATCTGCAGCAGCAGAGTGGTTACTGTGCAATGGCCTGATACAAATCATTTTCTTCTGGATCTTCATGGAATATACTGTTCACAGTCTTACAGAACTGGATAAATTCTCTCTGGAATTAAAAAATACATATATAGCAGCATAACCAGAAAAAAATATTAATACAAACTATGTGTTGGCCAACACACTAAGGTGTGTGATGATGTTAACATCCCAAGTTACTCTTATTGAGAATATTTAATAGTGTCATTTCTGTTTGCTTTTAGCTATCACTTTTTTTTTTAATGTTTATTTATTTATTTTTGAAAGAGAGAGCAAGAGCCTGAGCAGGGGAGGGGCAGACAGAATCCCAAGCAGGGTCTGTGCTGTCAGCACAGAGCCCAATGAAGGGTCACAACATGTGATCCATGAGATCACAACCAGAACCGAAATCAAGGATTGGACGCTTAACCAACTGAGCCACCCAGGCGCCCCTAGTTATCACCTTTTAAGTCATAGTGTTTTTGAGGTAAGTATTATTATTATGTGAAGTACCATTTTCAGCCTCATTTAATAGATGAAGAAACTGAGAATTACAACAATTAATTCGTCAAAGGTAACACAGCTAGAAAGTGGCAAAGCCGGGTTTCAAACCCAAACCAATGCATGACATCACTCTCCACATACTTTTACTGCCTCCTGCTACATAGAAAGCAAGCTGTACATTGCAGTTTCCTCTACAATAGAAAATCTATTTTGTATGTGTTTTAAAATCTATTTTCAACTCTCATTCTTCAAAGGAAATGAGTCATTTCTTAAAGAGGATTTAAATGAGAGTCCTCCCAGTGGAAACTTTGGGTACCCTTTCCTAGGTTTCTGTGCTCAGAAAAGAAATGCTGAAACAAGAAACGACCATTGCAGCATAGAGTTAGCCAGTGTTTCCAAATTCTTGCTAAAAATTCTCATTTTAGGAACTCTTGGGTGAGACCTTGGAATCTGTATTCTTATTAAGCACCATAAGTGATTCTAATGCACAATCATTTGACCAGTGTGACCACACCATACAGGACAAGAACAACATGTGGCTCACAAACGTCCAGTCTGCTACACTTAACCCTTTAACCCCACCCACCACTTGTTGAAAAGGGAATGGGAGACCAGTATTTAAAACCCACTATACAGGGAGCATGGGTGGCTGAAGTCAGTTAAATGTTTGACTCTTGATTTTGGCTAAGGTCCTGATCTCACAGTTCATGAGTTCAAGCCCCACATCAAGCTTTGCGCTGACAGTGTGGAGCCTGCTTGGGATTCTCTCTCTCTCCCTCTATCTCTCTCTGCAACCCCCCACCCCCACCCCGTTCTCTCTCTCTTTCAAAATAAATAAATAAAAACTTTAAAAAGATAAATGAAACCCACTATACATAATTACACTTATTATACAAAAATGTATTTATTAAGTTGTTACTGCCAGGGTGCCTGGGTGACTCAGCTGGTTAAGCATCCAACTCTTGGTTTCAGCTCAGGTCATGCATGATCTCAGGGTTTTCTGAGTTCGAGCCTTGCTTTGGGCTCTGTACTGACAATGGGGAGCCTGCTTGGGCATTTCTCTCTCTCCCTCTCTCTCTGCACTTCCCCTATTCACTCTCTCTCTCTCTCCCTCTCTCTTAAAATAAACTTAAAAATTAAAAAAAAAATTTAATTGTTAACTGCCTTTTTCAGTATTACTTTGATCACTTTGAAAATTCTTCAAAAATTCTCAAGTTAAAGATTATACTCATTCACAATTACTATTATATGTAGATACCTGGAACTCTTTTCAATTATTACATGGTATTTTACATAAGAGAAAAAAGATACAAATTAAAACAACATTAAATTAACTTACTAATTTTTGGAGAATTAACATGTTTGTAACAGTAAGTTATTCCATCTAACATAAATAGGCTTCTTCATTTGTTTATATTTTATCTTGCATTTCCCAAGAACATTTTTCTACTTTTTAAGATTTTATTTGTAAATTATCTCTACACCCAATGTGGGGCTCGAATCCACAACCCCAAACCCACCCACCCAAGAATATTTTTATAGTTTTGTTCATATACGTTCTGCACCTTTCTTACCAAATTATTTTTTTAGCATTTGTTCTGAATGAAATATTCTTCCCATTTCCTCTTCTATGAGATTTTGACCTGAATAGAGAGAGAGATTGGTTATTTCTATAATTTATTTTTTATTAATCCAACACACCAAAGTCTCTTATTACTTGTTTTCTTCAGGAGAACCTTTGGGTTTTCTAAGAAGACAGGCATATCATCAGTATCTGGAACTTTATCTCTTTTTCCATTACTTACATCCATTATTTTATTTACATTTACTGGAATCACCAATACAAGTGATTATAGCGATGCCTGTCTCATTCCTGATTTGATTTTATTTTTTTCTAAATGTTTATTTATTTTTGAGACAGAGAGAGACAGAGCATGAACGGGGGAGGGTCAGAGAGAGAGGGAGACACAGAGTCCGAAGCAGGCTCCAGGCTGTGAGCTGTCAGTACAGAGCCCGACAAAGGGCTTGAACTCACGGACCGTGAGATCATGACTTGAGCTGAAGTCGGACGCTTAACCGACGGAGCCACCCAGGCGCCCCTCTTTCCTGATTTTAAGTGAAAGATTTAATTTTTGCCATTTAAGATGTTATTGGGCTTTTCTTCATTACTTGAAGTAATTTGCTTCCGTTTCTGTTTTGCTTCAAGTTTCCCTTGGCATCAGTTGCTTGACCTTTGTCTGATGTCTTCCCACCACCTATGGATAATGGTTGGGTTTTTCTCCTTTAATTTTTAATGGAATCAATATGTAGATCGACTTCCTGGAATTGAACTGTCTTTTCATTCCTTTTATAAAGACTGTTTTGTCATGGTGGATTAGTCTTTTGATTCATTCCACCATTCTGTTCTCTAATATATTATTTAAACATGTGGCTTTTGTAGCTAGAGGTGAAGCTGGCCTGCACTTTGTCATTGTTGCTATTGTTGCATTCTCTCTTTGGCTTTGGTATTTAAGACAGTCTGGGTTCATAAAATTAACTGGAGAACTTTCAATATTTCTCCAAGTCCCACAATAGTTTAAATAATATAGGAATCATCTATTCTTCAATGGTCAGATTAAAAATTCAGCTGTGAATCCATCTGCCTGCTGCCTTTTTCAATAGGAGACCATTAATCACTTCTTCCATGTCTTCTATAATAATTGGTCTACTTAAGTTTTCACCTCTTTTATGTCATTAGCGATAATGTACATTTTCCTAGGTAAGTATTCTTTTCTAGTTTTTTCTTTTTTTTAATGTACTGCTCCAGAGTCACCTTTAGTGTTTACCTAAAATTCTTTTCATCTCTTTCCTAATTTCACATGGTTAATCTTGCTTAATTTTTATTTCATTCTCTTCTCTTTATCATACTCACATGGTATTGATCTATTTTATTAATCTCTTTAATGAGTCCATCTTTGAATTTATTATTCTTTTCTATTTTATTTATTTTAATAATTTCAGCCTTTATCAATATTAATTCCCTCTTCAAAGTTTTTTTGTTTTTGTTTTTGTTGTTTTTGTTCTTACTTGAATTCATTAAGTACTTAAATCCTTCCTTCTTTGTTCACCTTTCTGCTTCCATAATTAAGGGCAACACATTTTCTTCTGAATTCAGTTTTGCTGTTCCCATTGTTTTAGTACAGTGTTTATTTTTCCAATGCTTTCGAGCATTTCCATATTTCTCCTTGCTGTGATCTAAATGTTACGCACCCATCAAATTTGTATCTTCAAATCCTAACCTCCAAAGACAATGGTATTAGGAGGTGGGGCCTTTGGAAGCTACGTAAATTATGAGGATGGAGCTTTCATGAATGGGATTAGAGCCTGGATAAAAGAAGCTCCAGAAATATCCCTAGGACCCTCCACCATGTAAGGATACAATGAGAGGTGCCTGCTATGAACCAGGAAGAGGACCCTCACCAGAAGGCAACCATACTGACATCTTGATCTTGGATTTCCAGCCTCCAGAACTATGAGAAATAAATTTTGTTATTTAAAATTACCCAGTCTAGGGCAACTGGGTGGCTCAGACAGTTGAGCTTCCGACTTCGGTTCAGGTCATGATTTCAAGGTTTGTGAATTAGAGCCCCCCCACGTTGTGGAGGAGCTCCCACCCTTACTGTTCCACTCTACTGCCTTACCAAGAAAGAGAAGCTAGTATATTCCATCCCATTTGTGGATCCAAGTATCCCAGACATATGACATTTTGTCACCAGGCTAATTCCTTAGGAAAACCCGTTCCATTTGCCAAGCAAATAATACAAAATTAAACTTGCAAACCTTTTGGCTCACCCCCACATTCCAAGAAGAGTAATTTCCTTAGAAGTATAAGGAATGAAAATCTGACTCACAACAAATAATTCTATCAAATATAGTTCTGTACTGCCTCTGACTTTGCCTTTCAGCTTAAATCACTGCCAAGACTAATAGATCCCATAATACTTTCAGGATATAGAGAATAATTAGTGAAATTCATCTCATGGTACAAAATTTTAAAAAGTATTTTTGGGGTGCCTGGGTAGCTCAGTCAGTTAAGTGTCCAACTTCGGTTCAGGTCATGATCTCACAGTTCATGAGTTCAAGCCCCGTGTTGGGCTCTGTGCTGACAGCTCAGAGCCTGGAGCCTGCTTCGGATTCTGTTTCTCTCTCTCTCTCTGCCCCTTCGCTGCTTGTGTTCTGTCTCTCAAAAATGAATAAATGTTAAAAAACAATTTAAGTATTTTTGAAACTAGGGAACATTTATCTTCCAAGGCTATTCTCTTTTCCTTAAAGTATCATATAATAATCCACATGATAGTTTTGCAATATAGGTTCCCTAATATTGTTGCCGATTCTTCTCTTATAACTCACTGCCAAAACAAAATAGATTAGCATTTCACATTTTCATTATTATCTAAATATTCAAAACTAAAACCAGGAATATGGAAGGACATAAACAAAAACAGAATACATCCAAAAATGGATAATTTGATACATAAAACCTTTCTTATTTTGTGGTCATTTGCCTATAATTCCAAAAAGAACATTGTCTTGCATATAACAAATACCCAATAAATATTTGTTGAACAAACAAATGAAATCTTGATTGTAACAGATTAAAATCAGCAAATCAGCAATATTCATAAGCATAGTAGAAAATTATTTTTCTTGCCTGCCTCAAACATATTCATCCTATACCAGTGATATGACACCTATTTTGGTGCATTTCTATCTACCATTTGTATAAACATGGTGTCTTCTTAAAACCAAAAGATAAACACGAGGACAAAACTAACAAAGCAGAGATTCTCCAGGACTTTGAATCTAGAGAATAGTTGGAATTCATTCCTCCCAGTAAAGGTAACTTAGCAAGATAATTAAGTAGTCCTTGTTGTCTGGACACTTTGAATTATTCTAGTTCTTGTATAATTTAAGCTTGATTCTTTAACTTACCCATGGATTTTATTGATTCCCCAGTATCAACATGTTAAAGATGTCTTTTCTGCTTAAATTATCCAGAAGCAATTTCTATAACTTAAAAATGAAGAATAGGCGGGGCCTGGGTGGCTCAGTCAGTTAAGTGTCTGACTCTTGGTTTTGGCTCAGGTCATGGTCTCACAGTTCATGGATTCAAACCCCACGTCAGGCTCTGTACAGGCAATGTGGGTCCTGCCTGGGATTCTCTCCTTCTCTCTCTGCCCCTTCCTCGCTTCAGTTCTCCCTCTCTTTCTCTCTCTCTCTCTCTCTCTCAAAATAAATAAACTTAAAAAAAAGGAAAAGAACATAATTTAGCTTCCACTTAGGATGTACAAAGTTGTAAGGACTATCACACTAAAGCTAAAAACTAAAAGGAAAAAGTGTAGTTAATCTACAAAAGCATAACTTTCCTTGAGCTTCAAAGAATTGAGATCACAAGGCAACTGAGTAATCTGAGTTGCAATGAGGCACGAGTTCCTTCAAGGAGAGAAGGAACACGTGAACCTTTTGACCTTTGGCAGAGTAGGGGAAAAACTGGCTGCCACCAGGCAAGTGAGTAAGAAAAAGAATAGCTTTTTTTTTTTTTAAATTAAAGACACATGTGGGCTGATGCATCAGTTTGGGATAGCTGAACATCCCAGAAACAAAGGGAGATTGCATTCATCCTCAAGTTTTCCCATAGACCTCTATAGGGTGCTCACAAAAAGACTGGGAGCAGGGAGGGAGATTTGAGAGAGCCATATGCAGGTATGAAGAAGTAATGGGTGACTGTTCGGAAATGAGCACAAGGCCTTATTTGCTTCCCTGTTTTCTTCTCTCCTGTGAACCAAAAACTTTAAATCGCTAGGAGGAGGGGCAGCAAACCCTCTTACCTGCAGGTTTTAGACAAAACCTCATTGCATCTAAGGAAGGAACAGCAGCAAAATTCACCTGCTTCTGGAGGAGAGGCAAAAAACCACCTTGGATCTTGAATGTTACCAAAGTTCCGCTGCCACTGGAGGAGAGACAAGAAACTCCTGCACAAGAGCAACCCCAGATCCAAGGCAGAGTTTGGTTGCCACAGGTAGGATGTGCGGACATACTGAGAAAGCTCAACCTCCAAGGACCAGCTGCCAGAGAATGAGGCTACAACAGGACAACAGAGAATCCCTCCTGCAACAGCATTCTACCATTGGGGAAGCGGCAAAAGTGTGAGTAGAGACTGAAAGTTAAAAGTGGAGCAGAACCAATTAGAGAAACCCTCCCGCACTCTGTCTCCCATCCCAAGCACAAAGGAGTACTAGCTCCATTGCTGAATTTTAAGCCCGTGTTACACTGAAGACAAAAAAAGCAAAAACAATACCCAAACCTAATTCAGCTTCTGACCTTATCAACTCAAACCCACATTAATGGTCTGACAGAAGAAGAGGTATTCCCCTATCCAGGAGTAAATACTATTTACCTTGTCTCTGCTGTCCTACGCATAATGTCTCGCAGGTCAATAAGAAAATTACACGACTTTTATTTTCATTTATTTTTTTTTAATTTAAACAAAATTTTTTAATTTATTTTTTATCTATTTTTGAGAGAGAAAGACAGAATGCAAGCAGGGGAGGGGCAGAGAGAGAGGGAGATACAGATCTGAAGCAGGCTCCGGGCTGTCAGCACAGAGCCCGACGAAGGGCTCAAATTCACAAACCATGAGATCATGACCTTAGCCAAAATTGGACGTTTAACCAACTGAGCCACCCAGGCACCGAACAAGACTTTTAAAAAGCAAGAAAAAACAACCTACTGAGAGGAGATAGAACAATAAACAATAAACACAAATGTCACAACTATCAGACAGAATCTTTAAAATAATCATAGTTAATAAAGGATCAAATGTAGAAGTTAATAGAACACAAAAATCAATGAAGAAATTCAGCAGAGAAAGAGATCAAGAGCCTCCTAATTTCTGGTGAAATTCTATTATCAAAGAGACTATGAATGCTGATTGAAACAACACTTAACTGTTTGAGATTTAAAATAAACTTCAGGTTCCCAAGCTTGCACCAGCTAAAAAAAAAAAAAAAAAAAAAAAAAAAAAAAAAAAAAAAAAGCTGTGAAAGCTGGGCAGGTCTGTCTAGAAGGATTTGCTTATGGATTGGATGTGGGATATGAGAGAAAAAGACGGGTTTAGAAGGTCCTATTCATTCTAATTGGAAATATGGACACACATTAACTGAGGTTTGGTGGTGGGTGGGGCAGGGGTTGGTGGGGAGACAAGAGGGAGTTCCATTTTAGACATGTTAAGTTTGAGACATTTACTAGACATTCAAGTGAAGCACTCAAGTAGAAAGTTGGATGTATGAGTTTGGAATTTGGGAGGGATATCTGGGCTTGAGAAATAAAATTGGGAGTTAAAAACACATAGATGGGATTTAAAGTCATAAGTCTAGCCAAAAGTACTGAGAAAATGTATATTCATAGAAAAGACCCCAAAACTAAGCCCTAAGGCATTCCGAACTTAAAAGATCAAGAAGAGGACCCAACAAAGGAGACTGGTCCATTATCCCAGAGATACCTGATTGTATGAGGGGTTGTATAATCCTGACGCTGACAGTTATCACTGAGCCATATTTGACTGGTCACTTTAAAGGTCTGGAAATATGATTGATTTAAATAAGCAGTCACAATATTCTTACCTGTACTAGATTTTTGAGGTACTTATTTATTTTGCCAAAGTTAAATAATTTAGTATGAAAAAATGGTATTTGCTTTTCTTACAGTATTTTTTTAGAAAGGTACAGAGTGGTTAGTTTTGCAACAATTTGCATTTAGTCAAATGTCATACCATTTATATAAATCTGTGAATGTAACAAATGAGATATGGCTTTTACATATTGATGAGAACTTCAAAATTTTTCAGTTTTCTATATTTTTAATATGAATTGTGGCTGTATTTTTTTCAGAGTCAGTTATGAAGTATGACATATTTCTGTGCAATAATGATGCTGCCTAGCTTCTGTACTGATGCGTTGCCATCTGGGGCCTTGCTGAACCTGGAAGGACTACCACTCATAGGAAAAGCTAAATCCTGGAGATAGCAAGCTGCTGGCCTGTCTTTCATATGCGAACTACCAATTAAGAGCCCACACAATCAACCACTTCCTCTAATGGGCTCTCAAACTCAGGGCCACTTTTACTCTGCCCTAATAACCAGGCAGGGCCAGGTGCCAGAAAACTAGCCCATATCTCCCACAGACTGCTGAAATTATTCACACTAGCAAATCCTAAACCTGCTTACCTCACCTCTCCTGTTCCTTACCTCAGAAACCATAGTAAGGTTCTTGCCCACATTTTCCCCTCCTGCTTTTGCCTCCAGACGGACCGTGATAATTCCCTATGTGGCCCTGCAGAGTGTGCTGGGCCTTCTGGCTCTAGGGATCTGTGACTACAAACTTTCTTCATAACAGCCATTTCTGTTTGCATCCTACCGTGTGTAATTAAGACAAATCCCAGGTAGACAGGATGCCTGGGTGGCTCAGTTGGTTAAGCGACCAACTCTTGATTTCAGCTCAGGTCATGATCTCACATTCCTGGGACTAACCCCCAGGTCCAGCTCTGTGCTGACAGCATGGAGCCTGTTTGGGATTCTCTTTCTCTCTCCCTCTCTCTCTGCCCCTCCCCTGCTTGCTCTTTCCCTTTCTCCGCCCCCCTCCTCAAATATATAAATGAACTTAAAAAAAAAAAAAATCCCAGGTTACAAATTAAAACATTCTGCATTTCACCTCACAGTAGGAGCTTTACTTTAACAATACCAATAGCCAAAAAACTAGCTCAGAAAAGGCAAAAATCCTTTCAATTCTAGTTTTTCTTAATGTCTGGCTGGCTTTTTACTTTGAGAAACAAATGATATGTTGTCATCTCTGGTTTACTGCAGGGAGTGTTAAGTAGGAAAATAAAGCTTTCCATTGTCACCATGTAGCATAATTGAAGACTTCAAGGTATAAGGTTTTCAGCTGAAAGAAGCTTCTGTCATTTTTCCCTTTCTCTTTGAGCTATTTTCTTAATTCATCTTTGAAATGATTCAAATCTTACTCCAGTTCTACCTTATTTTCCAGTTTTCTTTTCTGATAATTCTCTGCAGCCACTTTATTTTTACCTCTCTTATATTTATCTCAAATGAATACAAGTTGAGTCTTACTGAATTGCTCCTTTGACATCTTGTATTAAAGTCATTAACGCAGAAATTAATGATATTTTAATAGGAAGAAAGGGATGTGGAGAGCTTTTGCCCTTAGGTCATCACTCGTGAGATTGAATGCTTATCTTTTGTGAGAGGAGATGACCTATGTCCCCAAAGGATTGGACTGACTGTGTCTAAGGAGCACTTTGGTGTCCTTCCAGGGCCTCTCTCAGTCTTCCATTTGAGAATCACTGAAGCCTTGGGGCGCCTGGGTGGCGCAGTCGGTTGAGCGTCCGACTTCAGCCAGGTCACGATCTTGCGGTCCGTGAGTTCGAGCCCCGCATCGGGCTCTGGGCTGATGGCTCAGAGCCTGGAGCCTGTTTCCGATTCTGTGTCTCCCTCTCTCTCTGCCCCTCCCCCGTTCATGCTCTGTCTCTCTCTGTCCCAAAAATAAATAAACGTTGAGAATCACTGAAGCCATGTGGTGTCCATAAATGGAGGTTTCCTCTGAATGTTCCTGCCATACCATACCATGTTCTGACTTGAGTTCAAAGAAATGCCAGAAGTCAGAATCATCAAGGTGTGATGGTCTTCAGGGTGGTTTAGGCCAAAAGTTTTATAAAGTGATAGATTAGAAATAGCAATGTTAATAATGATATTAATGTCAGTATCATTTAGAAGTTCAGAAAGAGATTGGCTGAAAATACCCAAGGAGAGGATACCTAATTGTTCATATTGGGCTGAATGCAAAATAAAATTCATCACCTCATTAGTTTTTACTTTATTATTGGGTTGTATAATAAATTCAAATTTATTATTATTTTCTCTGTCAAGTGGTTGGGGTCTCTGTGGGGAGAATTCTACCAAAGAAATCCTCAAAACATTGAGAAAAGTTAAATTACAGTTATCTACTTCTTTGAAGTAAAAAGAAATGAAAAAATTAATGTATATAAATTATAACTATTGTCAATTTCTAGTAAGTTCAGATTCCGGATTAGGTGCTGAGGTGAGTGTCAACCACCTTGTTATTTTAAATGTTAATATACTAATTCTGGAGTGGATCACAGCTCTCCCCAAACTAACTGTGTTCTTTTGTACAGTATTATCATATCATATTGTATCATATTATAGTGTATCATATTATGCTGTATTAACCATGGCTGATAGAAAGATAGAAGTTTCAGGCAACCGAAGCTGCTTTGGAATACTGAAGACTAAGCTGTCAAGGAAGCTCGAATGGTCCAGTAGAAGGGATGAAAATATATCTGCATACACCTCATTGTCTCACAAACTGGAAAGTCTGCCTGCAGAAACATGGGAGCAGCTAGGAGATATGCTGCTGGTTGACTTGGATGGAATACAACCTTCTCTTATGTGGCTACAATTGAGATAAAAAAAAACCTTTCTCTTGCCTCTCATAGCATTGTTTTTGTCATTCTTTTTTATGTTTGTTCTGTTTTGCCAATTCATGTTCTTTTGATCACTATCTGAAATTAAACAGGTCATGACTTACCATAGGTTTATATCTTGCAAACAAAGTCAAATCCACATCTCACTGGGATGGCAATTGGGTCCACTGTGTTAGGCTCTGGGACATATGCTGGGCTCCCTGAGAGGTCTTGCTCCTTGCTCCTTCCCCATTCCTTTCCTGCTTCCCTTCTCTGCCTCCCATCTTGGGGCAAGGGTGGGGGCAAGAGTCCAGGAAAGTTTTATGAAGCCTTGTCTCACACACACTACAGATTGCTTGCAAATTTGCAACTTAAAAATTTTCTAAAAAAATAAAATTTCTAGTCCAACTATGGACTATGTCACCAATTGTAGGACTCCTGAGGACAGCTGAAAGACCAAAATCAATGCTAGATGAGAGCCAAAGACACAATACTATTCATTAACAGCAATTATAACATTAGCTGGTGTAATTATTGTGTTAGATACAGCACTATTTCATCCAATCCTGCTAAGAATCTTATAAGGTAGGTACTATTACCATCCCCATTTTACAGTTACGAAAAGTGGTTTAGAGAGGTTACCCAAGATGACAGAGTGTGTAGCAGAGCTGGAATTCAAACCCAGGTCTACCCAACCTCTAAACTCGACGTCTGCACAAAGGAAATGCTCATTTATTCCCTAAAAGTCATTCTCCAAACTTACCTCTCTCTCTTTTTGCCAACACTGTCTCCTACACAGACTATCCTAAGTCCCCTAATTTATACAGCCAAAGCTTACTCTACTTCTCATCATGCATGTTGTTATTTCTTTTGACATCTGTCTTCCCTGAGCTCTGCGGGGGACAGAACCAAGTCTGCCTTATACTTAGCAGTTACTCAATACAAGTTTTTTGAATGTTTTTTTAAGTCTCATAATTTTGGAATTTCCACTTTAAAATACATTAAAACATATGATGCATACACCCTTGGCAACAAATTCTTTTCTTTTTAAAAAAACTTTAACATTTATTCATTTTTTTTTTAATTTTTTTTTTTCAACGTTTATTTATTTTTGGGACAGAGAGAGACAGAGCATGAACGGGGGAGGGGCAGAGAGAGAGGGAGACACAGAATCGGAAACAGGCTCCAGGCTCTGAGCCATCAGCCCAGAGCCCGAGGCGGGGCTCGAACTCCCGGACCGCGAGATCGTGACCTGGCTGAAGTCGGACGCTTAACCGACTGCGCCACCCAGGCGCCCCTAACATTTATTCATTTTTGAGAGACAGAGACAGAGTGTGAGTGGGGGAGGGGCAGAGAAAGAGGGAGACACAGAATCCGAAACAGGCTCCAGGCTCTGAGCTGTCAGCACAGAGCCTGACGTGGGGCTGGAACTCACAAACCATGAGATCATGACCTAAGCTGAAGTTGGATGCCTAACTGACTGAGCCACCCAGGCACCCCACAAATTCTTTTCCGTATGTAGTATTCATGAAATGAATATGCTAAAACAAAGAATTTGATTCCCTCTGGATAAAATTCTTCTTATAACACCCATATTTATAGAATAAAAGAATATGGCTATTAGGAAATGATCAATTCTGTCATTTAAAAATTAGGACCCATAGGACACCTGGGTGGCTCAGTTGGTTAAGCATTCAACTTCGGCTCAGGTCATGATCTTGCGGTTTGTGAGTTTGAGCCCGGCATCAGGCTTGTGCTGACAGCTCAGAGCCTAGAGCCTGCTTCAGATTCTGTGTCTCCCTTTCTCTCTCTGCCTCTCTCTCTCTCAAAAATAAATAAACAACAACAACAAAAAAGGTTCTGTGTCTCCCTCTTTCTCCACCCCTCCCCTGCTCGCACTATCTCTCTCAAAAATAAATCAACATTGGGGCGCCTGGGTGGCACAATGGGTTAAGCGTCCAACTTCAGCCAGGTCACGATCTCGCGGTCCGGGAGTTCGAGCCCCGCGTCAGGCTCTGGGCTGATGGCTCAGAGCCTGGAGCCTGTTTCCGAGTCTGTGTCTCCCTCTGTCTCTGACCCTCCCCCGTTCATGCTCTGTCTCTCTCTGTCCCAAAAATAAATAAACGTTGAAAAAAAAATTAAAAAAAAAAATAAATCAACATTAAAAATAAATAAATAAATAAAAATAAAAATTAGGGACCAGACCAAAGTCACATAGTAATGCATAGCAGAACTGGAACCAGGAGCCTGACTTCTAGGTTACTGATCTTTTGAAGTCCACCTATCATTTAATTCAGTTGGCAGCTTTCTATTTATGGAAATATAAGTTCAGGGGTGTAATTGTAGGGGGAAACAATCTGATCAGGGGAGTTTCAGGGGACCTGGTATCATGTGTACATTTAGAGAACCTGGGAGATGAAAAAAGTACCGGAATATGTATTCAATACATTTGGGTGGAAGCTTTGGTCGTCAGGCAGCAAAAGAAACATGGCCTCTTTGTGAACATAAAAATGCTTTTTCTCTTTTTGTTTGCATTTATCTTCCCTGCTTCTCTAGCATTGTGACCATCGCTGCATTATGTTATACAGATTGAAACCTTTTGTACACATCCAGTATACTTATTGTGGGAGCAGATTCCCTGCCTTGTCTGGCAGATAAATAGAGCTCTGTTGGTGCTGGTACCAAGACAAGTACTTCGCGGTACAATTTCTGAGGGTCAACTGAGCCATAACACTCATAAGGCATGATGTCTTTAAAAACATACTTGAGAGGGGCGCCTGGGTGGCTCAGTCGGTTGAGCGGCCGACTTTGGCTCAGGTCATGATTTCGCGGTCCGTGGGTTTGAGCCCCATGTCGGGCTCTGTGCTGACAACTCAGAGCCTGGAGCCTGTTTCAGATTCTGTGTCTCCCTCTCTCTCTGACCCTCCCCCGTTCATGCTCTGTCTTTCTCTCTCTCTCTGTCTCAAAAATAAACGTTAAAAAAAATTTTTTTTTAAATAAATAAAAACATACCTGAGAATCCCCTACTTTCACTCACAATGTATTCCTCCAAAAGTCAAATAAATTTGATGTGTGAAATTCAAACAATAGACATGCATGTTATAGCAGTGTGATGATTTCTGTACCAAGGGAATAAAAGCTTAATTACAATCAAATTTTTAGACAGCACCTTTAAATGATACATTTTATCATTTCTATGTCTTTTAAAAATGTGGGAGTTTTTTACAGGTGATTGACATTGTACCGGGTATCTTATTTCATGTATTAGGCTTACTTGCTATAAATAATGAAGAGACAAAAATACAATGGCTAAAACAAAATAGAAACTAATGATCTCCATGTAACAGTCTGCTGGTAGATGGGCTCTAAGTGGCTTTGCTCCACAAGGTCATTCAGGTCCTTGGGGGTTCTTCTATCTTTTTTGGCCTTATTTACAGGACTGACACTCACTGCAATTCCCATGAGAAAAGGAACAAAGAAGTGAGGACAAACAAGCAGCTTCCTCGCAAAGATGATCTTGCCTCTTGCCTGCTTAAAAAGCCTCTTTGTTAGCTCTCGATAGCCTCCAAAGTAAGTCCAGATTCTTAGTTTGATATAAAAGATCCTTAGAAATCTTTCCTCTTCTTACCTCTTTCATTTGGATCCAATTCTACCACCAGCTCCTCTACCCCGCTGTGCAGTCCCCATGTGAACAGGGTCATGTAGCCATCATCCAAACAGTTCTGGTCATGGACTTACAGAGAAGCCTCTATCTCTATGATTAGTTATTCAAAGTTTTATTTAAAAAATTTTTTAATGTATATTTATTTTTGAGAAAGAGAGAAGAGACAGAGTGTGAGCAGGGGAGAAGCAGAGAGAGAGGGAGACACAGAATCTGAAGCAGGCTCCAGGCTCTGGGCTGTCAGCAAACTCACGAACCGTGAGATCATGACCCGAGCCGAAGTCGGATACTCAACCAACTGAGCCACCCAGGCTCCTCTCAAAATTGTATTTTTAAAGCACAAAGGCTTTATTAACTATATTAAGTAGCCATGGATATTTATATTTCTGTAAGTTTCTTCACAGACAATGATGAAATGTAAGGAGATGCCTTTTTCCTGCAAATATCCCTGCTCTAGATGTCTGGGAATTCCATTTTCTCTTTCTGCAGTGAAGTGGGTAGTAGGTGTTTAGGTTACTCTATTTTTTGGTGGGGAAAAAACACTTCCAAAATAAATGCTATATATAAAAAAGTTTTTCTTACTCCCTAGAATCATTTATGTCACTGGGGGAATGGTGAAATGTCAAACCATTACTGCATGATTTCATGTAGTATGTTGAAGTGTAGTCAAGATATTTCCTCTTTCAAGGCCACCCTTCCAGCCATACATGGTAGGCTTAGCCATATATCTTGCTGTGACCAACGAAATGGAGTGGAAATGGTGATACTTAATAAGCAGAAGTATTAAGGGCCTTCATGTGGTTCCATAATTCCAGCAATGTTTCGGTACAGGCTTCTTTTTTCAGTCTGGCCTATAAGATCAGATGATGTGGTCCAGAGTTTACTTAGTCTTCAGCTAACATGTAATGAGAGTAAGAAAGAAATCTTTTTTACAGTAAGCCATCAAGATTTTGGGACTGTTTGTAACTGCCACACCTAGCAAAAATGGACTGGTATAATTGAGGCTTTGATATTTTCCTGCTTCATATTTAACCATGTGGATTATGCAGATTATTTACACATACTCATCCTTAATCATTGAAGCATCTTTGGTTGGCTTCCATATGCACCATAGAGAGCTCTTAGCATATATCTTCAAAATTCAAAGGGGGGAGGACATTTACTGGCAAAAGTATCAGGCTTGAAAAGGGAACTTAATGTCCTTTGGCTCAATTCCCTATACAGTATTTGAATATTTTATATGGTATCAGTTTAAACAATTCTAGTGATGAGAAATTCACTCTTTCCTGAGGCAACCTACATCATTTGAGAGAGCTTTCTGTGCTAGAAAATTCCTCCTTAAATTTAGTGGAATTTAGTTTGACCTTAACTTCATATAGCCAGTGGTTCTAATTCTACTCTCTTTGGCCATATGTGTCTCTCTTTTCTCTTCATCCAGTCTCCTCTAGGTGAATTATTTCTGGATAATTCCAATGTTCATCATAGATCATAATTTAAGGGTGCCTGCGTGGCTCAGTCAGTTAAGCATCTGACTTTGGATCAGGTCATGATCTCATGGTCTGTGGGTTCGAGCCCCACATTGGGCTCTGCGCTGATGGCCCAGAGCCTGGAGCCTATTTCAGATTCTGTGTCTCCCTCTCTCTCTCTGCCCCTCCCCTGCTTGCACTTTGTCTCTCTCTCTCTCTCTCTCTCTCAAAAATAAATAAACATTAAAAGTAATAATAATAAATAAATGTCTATAGCCATCAGTCAGCTTCTTTCCCCACTCACCCCTGCATCATCCAATGGGCTTATGAACAACGTGGCCATGATGACAGAGATGAAGGTTATGAATGGGTTCGGCAACATAGATTTCCACTCACTAAGGCTTACCTGACTGTAACCACTGCTGAGTATACAGTCTACCAGCAGCAGAAACTAACACTGAGCCCTCAAATGACACCATTCCCCAGGGTGATCAGTCAGCTACCTGGTGGCAGATTGATTACCTTGGACTGCTTCCCTCATTTTGTTCTTTCTGGCTTAGACACTAGTCTGGATACAGATTTGCCTTCCTTGTATTTAACACTTCTGATAAAACTACCATCTGTAGACTTACAGAATGCCTTATCCACACATATATCTTATCTTAACTTATTCAGTTAAGATAACAGCAAAAAGAAGTATGGCAATGGGCCCATCCTCATGGAATTCACTGGTTTTATCATGATCCCCCACCATCAGGAAGCTGCTGCTTTGAAAGAACACTGGAATGGCCTTTTCAAAACTGGGTTATGACATCAGCTAGGTGGAAATATCTTGCAGGGCTGGAGCAAGGTTTGGGCTTTGCAACCACTTTGGACTCCTTCATGCTCCTGAATCAAAAAATGAAGAAGGGAATTACTGTGCTGGCTGAGTGATTGATCCTGACTACCAAGGCGAAATCGGACTACTACCCCACAGTGGAGGTAAGGACCAGTATGTCTGAAATACAAGAAATCCCTCAGGACATCTTTTAGTATTACCACGTTCTGTGACTTATGGTCAATAGAAAACTACAATAATCCAATCCAGATAGGACTACTAATGGCCCAGATCCTTCAGGAATGAAGATTTTGGTCATTCCACCAGGTAAGAACCAAGACCAGCTTAGGTGCTTTCTGAAGGGACTACAGAATGTGTAGTGGAAGAAGGTAGTTATAAATACCAGCTACGACCATGTTACCAGTTAAAGAAATGTGCAATTAATTGTAATGAGTATTCCTCCTTATTTTGTTATAAACATGTTTGTGTATACATGTGTATACACACATACATACTTGGAGATTAAGTATGCTTTAAGAAGATGCATATGGCTGCCAAGTTGACAAAGGGTGGACTTGTAATGGTTAATTTTATGGGTAAATTTCTGGTAGTTAATTTCATGTGTCAACTTGCCTGGACCAAGGGATGCTCAGAGAGTTGTTACTACATTATTTCTTGGTAGGCATGTAAGGATGTTTCTAGATGAGATTAACATTTAAATTGGTAGACTGACATATTCCCAGGGTCATGGGATCAAGCCCTTTGTTGGGTTCTGCACAGAGCATGGAGCCTGCTTAACATTCTCTCTCTCTCCCTCTATCCCTCCCCTGCGTGTATGCTCTCTCTCTAAAATAAAATAAAATAAATAAAATAAAAATTTAAATAAATAAATAAATAAATAAATAATAAATAAATAGATAGATAGACTGAGTAAAGCAGATTTCCCTCCCCAATGTTGGCAAGGCTCATATAATGTGCTGATGGCCTGAAGAGAAAAAAGACAAGGTATCAGAGAATTTGCTCTCTATACCAGACTGTGTGAGCTGGAACATTGGTATTCTGCTTTTGAACTGGGATTTACATCATTGTTATCCCGGTTTTCAGGCCTTTGGTCTCAGATTGGAGCTACACCACTAATTTTCTTGTGTTTCTAATTTGCAGATAAAGATCATGGAAATTTTCCGTAATTGTGTGAGCTAATTCCTTATAATGAATACCTTAATTAATTAATTAATTAGTGTGTGTATGTGTGTGCACGTGCACACGCATGTTCTCTGTTTCTCTGGAAAAAATTGGCTATTGTGAGCAATTTTCTTCAGGATATAAGTTATTTTCAACTTCAAACCCCTATCTAGCTTTTCATCCTGAAATTCAAGCATTATCTCATTTTTTTTCCTTCGTAGTGTCTGGAAACAAAGGAAATAAAATCCTGAATCTATCAAATTCTAGCAATATAACCTTAAATTTTCTGTATTTCATTGCCTCATCTTTTTTTTTTTTCAAGTTTTTTTTTTTTTTATTTTAGAGAGGGATAGAGCATGTGAGAGCAGGAGAGGGGACAGAGGGAGAGAGAGAGAGAGAGAGAATTCCAAACAGGCTCTACACTTAGCGCACAGCCTGACACAGGTCTTGACCCCACAACCCTGGGAACAATGACTTGAGCTGAAATCACAAGTCAGATGCTCAACTGACTGAGCCACCCAGGAGCCCCATTGTCTCATCTTTAAAATAGAGATAATAACACTACCAATCTCATAGGTTGTTAGAATTAAATTAGAATCAACATATGTATGCTTAGAACAAGTACTAGCTCATAGTAAATGCTCAGTAAATGTTAGACATTATCATTATAGTGGAAGAGGAGCTTCTGGTTCCCTTGATGCCCTTTTATCCTTACTTGCCTCTCCTGCTGATGATCTGATGTCTGGGAGTAAGACTAGATTAAATTACCCCAGGCATCACTGGTTCTCACAGGCTTGCTGATTCTTTGAGACTCAGTTGTATCCTCATCTAGTCTCCCCATTTTGGGTGGTCTACCTGTAACTTTTGATTACAGGGTTCTCTGGCCTCCTGCTATAGTGACTCCCTTATAGATATACTGACTTTTTGATTGTCAATTATTTTCTGTGCTTCTGAGGAGCTGATGTCTATTCTGCATTTTGCTTTATTCAACATTTATCTTTTATAATATCTATTCTCTAGTCCTACAGGCTTTGGCTTTGATGATCCAAACTAAATCTTTTTAGAAACCAAAACAAACAACTTTCCTCTGAATTCCTAGCCCTTGAGAATCAAAAGCTCTTTGGTTTCAGGCTGTAATGCCTGCTGAGTGTTTTAACAATTCCACTTAACATTTCTATAAACTTCTTTGTTGTAGAACTTTATCTACTTTGCCCTGAAGCAGTGAATATTAAAGCCAGTAGGTGGAGAATTTAGGAGCAGAGAAAATAATTTCAAGGAAAGAAAAGAAAATCCCAAATGATAGAAATGTGGTAGATATGATGGATTGACCAAACATGGAAGACACACCATGTACCTGTGTTAAACACAACACTGCATAAAATACAAAATATGTTTTCAACTTATTGGTGAACTCAAAATTAAGGAAAGGAAAATCCAAAGTGCCAGAAATGAGCAGAAATTCAAAAGTTAGAAGGATGAGCAATAACTTATAAGGTTATCAGGACTGAATATAGTCCTGAAAAACAGAGAGCTGGGATTTTAACATTTGTGTAAGGAGGTAAACCCATGGAATGGGTGCCATGCAGGGGTGACAACAGAGTTGAGGTAGTTACATATTGCTGGGGATGGGAGTGCCTGGCTGGCTTAGTCATTAGAGCATGCCGCCCTTGATCTCGGGGTTGTCAGTTCAGTCCCCACGTTGGATGTAGAGATTACTTAAAAATATTTCTTAAAAAAAAAAAAAAATAAAGCTAGGGAAGACTTTATGCCACCTTCTCCATGGACTTCCCCAATGGCTCAGGGGACAACAAAACATACATACATATGGAACTAAATGAAAAACTCAGAAGTAGATGCATGAATATATGGAATCTTGGTATGTGGCAAGAATAGAATAAGAAATGATTGTGGAAGGATGAAACATTCAATAGATGCTGCTAAAAAATTGCAACTCACATAAAAAAATTATATGAAAAAATGTACTTACCCATGTACAAAAAATACACTCAAAATAGAGTAAATTCAGTAAATAAAGGGGAAAAAAATCTTTAAAACTCTTAAAACAAAATGAGAAAAAAACACAAGGTGTTTCTTGTACGTAAGGCTACGGATTTTAGATTTTGTCCTATAGGTTGAGGGAGATATTGGAGTGTTTCAAGCATAGACATGACCCATGCAGAAGATAAATGTGTCTTGGAGAAGAGAATGACAGCAGAATAAGGTATACTTGATCAGATGTTAACATCAGTTGCAGTACCTCTTTCACATGAAGTGTAGTTGCTCGTGAAAATCAACACATCCCTGAGCCTTGTATGTAAGTCGTTGATCCAGCTTATGCTTTTATTCTCTAAACCTATTAGGAAAACTAGCATAAACAGTTTATTTTCAGCTATTAGGACCAATATATTTTCATGCTCCTACCTCGTTACAGCAACTCTTCATCCCATACCAACATCTAGTCTTTAGGACATTAATGGCTTCTACGTTCCATAGGCCTATACTATGCTATATTTCACTGATGATATCCTGATGATTTACCTGGTCTGCAGAAAGTAGAAACTCTTCTAGACATTTTGGTAAGATGCATGAATGTCAGGTGGTAATAAATAAATTCACAAAAATTCAGAGGCCTGACACCTCAGTGAGTTTTAGGGTTCTAATTTCTCATTTCTAGGAACATGTTAAGTTATCCCATCCAAAGTGAAAGACAAGTTGCTGTATCTGGCCTCCTTACTACTAAGAAAAGAGCTTAACAATTAGTGTGCTTCTTTGGACTTTGGAGATAATATATAATAATCATTTGGTTGTGCTATTCTGACCTATTTACTATGTAATTAGAAAAGCTGCCAATTTTGAATGGGATTTGGAAGAAATAAAGGTTCTTGAATAGGCCAAGCTGCCATGCAAGCTGCTCTTCCACTTGGGTCATATAACCCAGCAATGTAATGGTGCTGAAAGTATATCTAGTAAACGAGGATGCTACATGGAGCTTTTGACAGGTATGTATAAATGAACTACGGTGCAGACATGAAAGATTTTGGAACAAAGTGATGCCACTCTCAAAATATAACTACACCTCTTTCAAGAAATGGCGTCTGGTTTGTTACTGGGCCCTAGTAGAAAGGGAATATTGACTTACCATGGACCATAAAGTAACATGTATCCAGAGCTGTCCATCATGACCTGAGTGTTGTCTAATCCACCAAGTCATAAATGTTGGTGTGCACAATAGCACTCTGTCATAAAAATAAAAGTTATATGTATGAGACTGTGGTCTTGAGAAGGTCCTGAAGATACAAGTAGTTTTCATGAGCAAATAGCCCAGGTACCACGGCTTCTATTCCTGCTAAAATTTTCCTTCCTCTCATGGGATGTTCCCTATGGCCAGTTGACTTAGGGGAAAAAAATGTTTAATTTTACATATTATTCTGCATGATATGCTGACACTACACAAAAGTGGAGTGTGGACTACTACAGCACTATAGCCCCACTCTAGAGAGGCCTTAAAAGGAAATCCTTCCAGTGGGTAGAACTTTACCCAGTATATCTGGTTGCTCATTTTTCTGGCATACCAGAGGTAGAAGTCTACTCTAAGTCATGAACACTGCCTAATGATTTGACTAGATGGTCAGAGAATTGGTAGCAACACAACTGGGAAACTAGTGACAGGAGCTACTATATGTAGATTGATGTTTTTGGAAATGATGATATTTGTGTTGCAGGTAAATGCTCACCAAAGAACAAGCTCATCAGAAAAGGCTTTCAATAATCAGGTGGACATGATGACCGATTCTGTGGCCATCAGTCAAACTCTTTCCCTAGCCACCTCATCCTTGTCTAGTACAATCATGACAAATTGTTCAAGGCAGCAGGAATAAAGGTTATATATTTGCTTAGCAACACAGACTTCTAGTCACCAAGCCTGAGCTGGCTAATTAATCTACCAACCATATGGGGCCATTCCCCAGGGGAATCAAAGAAGCTCCTGACTGATTGTATTGCCTATTTACATCTTGAAAGACAGAGCACTTTGTTCTTACTGTAATAGATACTCAAGATGTGGATTTGTCTTCCCTGACTACAACATTTCTGCCAAAGCCATCTATGAACTTAGAGAATGCCTTATTCACCATCTGTATATTCCACACACTGCTTCTCATCAAGAGGTTCATTTTATAGTGAATGAAGTATGGCAACAAAAACATGGAATTCACTGGTCTGATTAAGTACTCCACTACTCTGAAGTGGAAGAGCCTTTTGAAGTTTCAGTTAAAAGCATCAGCTAGGGGGCGCCTGGGTGGCTCAGTCCATTAAAGTGTCTGACTGGGTTGCAGCTCAGGTCAGGATCTCATGGTTTCTGAGATAGAGCCCTGCATCTGGCTTTGTGCTGACAGCATGCAGCCTGCTTGGGATTCTCTCTCTGCACCTCTCTCTCTCTTTCTTTCTCTCTCTCTTCCAAAATAAATAAATAAACTGAAAAAAATTTAAAAAATAAAACATGTTTTCAAAAGAGCATCAGCTAGAGGACAACACTTTACAAGGCTGGGGTAATGTCGCATAGGATACAGTGTGTGTTCTAAATCAGTGACCAATATATGATGCTCTCCCATTTGCAAAAGTTTATAGGCCTGGGAATCAATTGGCTGAAATGGGAATGTTTCTCCTCAATATTACCTCAGGGCCAGAATTAGGATGAAATGAATGAAGCACTCAACTACAGTACAAAATTTGAGTGTCAAAAAACTTAATAATAAATACTAATATTTTAATGCAACATTTTAAAATAAAAACTAACACAAAAATAATGATAAATAATACACAAAAATTTTAAATAATATCTTTGTTTGCCTTATAACTCTATGTTATTGTGCAAAGAGAACAGTCATTTTCTATCAGCTCAGAATTCCTGGGCCCAAATGGATATCACACCCCCACCCTTTGTGATCCTCTATGAAAATTTTTGCTTACTGTGTCTATGACTGGGCTGCTGATCTAGACTTTGGGCTTTGCTAATCTAGAGTTTGGGCTTTGCTGGTTAAGAATTCTTAGTTCCCAAGTGTGGCCCATTTCCACCAGGAGACACAGCAACAGTTCCATTAAATTAGAAGTTGAGATGGCTACCTGCCTGCTTGGGGTTTGTTATGTCTGTGAATCACCAAGAAAGAGAGTTAAATATATTACTGAGGTGATTGATTCTGACTATCAAGAAAACATCCTGTTGCTACTATACAATGAAATAAGGAAGAGTATGTCTGGAATGCAAGAGATCACTGGTAGCAACTGAAAATACTTTCATGTTCTGTGATATAACTCAAAAGAAAAAACTACCGACACGTACTACAACATGGATGACCCTCAGAAACATTATGCTACTTGAAAGAAGCCAAATGCAAAAGATCACATATTATATGATTTCATTTATATAACATTTCCAGAAAGGGCAAATCCACAGAGTCAGAAAGTAGGTTTGTTGTTTCCTGGCTCTGAGGGTGGAAATAGGGAATTATTTCCAAAGGGACGAGAGGGATCTTGTTGGGACGATGGAGATGTTCTGAAACTGAATTTTGATGATGGTTACACAACTCAGTAAATTTACCAAAAATCATTGAGTTGTACACAAAAAATAGTAAAATTTATCGCATGTAAATTATACTTCAACAAAGCTGTTTTAAATAAGTCAATGGAAAACTACAACAACCCAATATATGCAGGACGCTTAAAGAACCAGACCCTGCAGAAATGAAAGTTTTAGTCACCCATCAAAGAAGGAACAATGACCTACCAAGGTATGTGCTGAGGGCAAACAGGTAGCACAAGGTAGTGATTATAGATACCAGCTACAACTATATGACAAGTTGCAGAAGTAAACAAATTATCTAACATAGATGTGTTAATAATAGTTAGCCAAGTATCTCAGAATTTAAGTTAGAGGTTATCAAAAGTGTTTCTGATCCATCTAGAAAAAAAAATGGACATGATCCAATGTACAAGGAAATTTTTATCTCCTTTAGAGAAAGAGTTTGCATGATTTGGGTTGTATAAGAAATATTGGCAACATGTTAGATGGAAGCTTGATTTTGCTGTCATCTTTACTTGATTGTTAAGTCTAGTTTCAAGAAGTGTGTACAAATGTTAAGTTGACAGGAGGTGAACTGTGGTGGCTTTTTACTGTTTCAGCTTATCCAGGCTGTATCTGTTTCCTGTAATCCCCTTTCCTATGTAGTCTCAGGCTACGGTTGGCCACAAGAGAAATTTCCTCAAATCTGTTCAGTGGAAAAAATTTTAAAGTTGCCATTTTTGTGTTCTAAAGTTTGGTATAGGGCACCATCAGCACGGCTGCTCAGACTTGTTATTGCTGATCTTATAGTTAACCTTGGTCTGGGAAACAATCAGGGTATACAGCTTTTCCAGTTCTCCTCAGATCTCTTCTAGTGTCCTGGGGCCAGGTATGAGTGAAACTCCAGAGTAAAGAACACCAGATTCTCCCAAAGGTCCCTCACACCATGGAGGTTCCAGTTGCCCTCATGGAATCCAGTTTATTCCCATGGGTTCTAGCCATCATTGTAAGATCTAGATTGTTCTTGCTCTCCCCCCAGTTCTCACCCAGCTCCCTTCAACTGCCAGCTCAGCTAACCTATAGTGACGTTAGGCCCACCACCAGGTGCAAAGGCCACACAGTCTGACATAGACTTCTTGATGAGCTTCTACATTTGTGTAAAGTTTACCCCATATCATAAATCCCTTATCCTATATAGCTCAGCGTTGTATTTCTTCTCTGAACGAACCTGGCTGATACAGAAGTTGTGGCAACAATGCTGGCAAGAAGTGATCAACGTTTTTATTTAGCATTTAGTTTGTATCATATGCTATGTTAAGAATTTTGCATGACTTATTCCATTTTAATCTTTACAGCAACATCATAAAGTAGACACTAGTTTCTCTCATTTTGTTGATGAGGGAAATAAGGGTTAGAAAGTCGATAGAATAAAAATATAAAGCATCTGATCCCAGCACAAGCACTGATCTTGAAAGCAGCGTTTGTTATCTTTGTCTCCAGAGTTCCAGCTCTGTACCTATGCTCTACTCAATTGCACATTTTTTTCTCCTCATGTTCTCCTTTCAGTAGACTGGAATTACTTCTGAAATTTCCAGAACCAGACATGGCCCATGATTGTGCACTTTTTTTTTAAATTTTTTTTTTAATGTTTATTTATTTTTGAGATAGAGAGAGACAGAGCATGAACCGGGGAGGGGCAGAGAGAGAGGGAGACACAGAATCTGAAACAGGCTCCAAGCTCTGAGCTGTCAGCAGAGAGCCCGACGCGGGGCTCGAACTCACGGACCGTGAGATCATGACCTGAGCCGAAGTCGGACGCTTAACAGACCAAGCCACCCAGGCGCCCCTATTGTGCACTTTTAAAGATCTACTTTTATAGAATACTTAATCTAGCCTTCCAGATACTATCAAGTTTCTCTAGGTCATGGCCCATGTTTTATCCCATGGCCATCTGTCCATTATCCTAGAAATGTAGTTGTAGTAAAATACCCTCTTTTTAAAAAAAATTTTTTTTTAACATTTATTTATTTTTGAGACAGAGGGAGACAGAGCATGAACGGGGGAGGGTCAGAGAGAGGGAGACACAGAACCTGAAACAGGCTCCAGGCTCTGAGCTGTCAGCACAGCGCCCGATGTGGGGCTCGAACTCACGGACCGTGAGATCGTGACCTGAGCCGAAGTCGGGCTGCTTAACGGACTGAGCCACCCAGGCGCCCCTAAAATACCCTCTTAAGAGAATACCTGAAGTAAAAATGCATGAATCAGATCTCATTCTCTTTATTTCGTAAATATTTTTATACAGTCACTGATTCTGTATTGGAAAATTATGCATAATGCCCCCTTTTAAAGATGCCCTTTCTAAAGGCAGAATGCTTTCCTTTAATTGAATTAGAATATTCTAGATATGTTGGTATAGTCACATTTTTTCTTGCTTTGATATTTCAGGAGAAAAATCATGAATTTTAGATTTATTCAGATCCTCTTATTTAAAGCCTAGAAATTATTTTCCTTTTTTCCCCCAATTATTTGGGCCACTTTTATTTTCTAAAGATAAAAATGGAATATTTTGGTATTTTTAGAAGAACAAGATAAATGATATAAGTTACTTGCTCTGTCAATTTATTTTTCTGAAACCGGAAAAAAAAAATAGCTTAGATTTCAGAAATTAGACCTAGCATCTCAAGGGAATCACAGAACTCTCCCTCTGGATCTTTTTTCTTATAAATATTGTATGTCTTTAATTGAAGAGCTTGTTAAGCCCAAGGAATATAGAAATTTAATTTCCATTCAGAAACTATATTTCATCATCATATCAAAGCCTTTGAGAATATGCAAGTTGTCAGAAATTAGCCAGTGTAACACTGCAGAGAGATCTTAAACTGCATTTTGTCCTAGTTAGTTTTACCTAGTATCTAGGCTAACCAAAGTAAAAAAAACCCAAACACTTTCTTGAACTTGTAATTGTCTTCAAAATCTAGTAACATACACACACTCACACACACACACACACACACACACACACACACACACACACACCCTGAGGATGAAAAATGGATCTTTATTCTTATTTTTAAGCTTCAAAGGAAATGTTGTTTAAAAAGGGGCATGGGTCCAGGAAAGACATACTGATTGTTCACTACCATATTCTGTGTGTTCCTTCACTGAGACTATATATGAGGCTTCTTATTTTCATCGGAACTACAATATTAATCAGAAGAGATAGATAAATACAATTAAATCAACTACAAATGTTTCTTGGTGTTCTGATTTACTTTGCTGTATTGGAAGTCTCAAAAACACAGTATACTCTCTGGGCCAACCTAACTTGAAAATTACAATATGAGTCATATTCCTAAAGGAAAAATTGTACTATCATATTCTCCTCTTCAGATGCTATAAAATGGTCTCCAAATGCCAGTCCAATCCAATTAAAATTTCTAATGAAAGCCTTATAGGCCCTCTAGAATTTAAACCCACACAACTTACTTTCTTCTATATTCTAGCCCATGTTTTGCACTCCAGTCCCAGATAGGTCTGCTTATGAATGCTTATGAATGCTTACCCACTGAAAGTACCCTCCTTCTTTTAAGTTGATTTTGCTGAGTGACCTATAAGCTTCATGAGCTTGGATATTCAAATCTCTTCCCACATCTGGGAAGTTCTCAGCCATTATTTCTTTAAATAAGCTTTTCCCCCCTTCTCTTCTCCTTCTGGAACTTCAGTGATTTGCAAACTGGTCCTTTTGATGGTACCCTGAAGATTAGGTAGACTTTCTTCACTCTATCTCATTCTTTTTTCTTTGTTCTCCTCTGGATAATTTCAAACTTCTTGTCTTCAATTTCGCTGATTCTTTCTTCTGCTTGATAAAGTCAGCTATTGGTGCTCTCTATTGCATTTTTCATTTCATTCATTGAATGCTGCAGTTCCAGAATTTCTGTTTGTTTTTTTTTTTATGATTTATAACTACTTGTTAAACTTCTAATTTTGTTCATGTATTGTTTTCCTGATTTCATTGAAGAATTTTTCTGTGTTTTCTTGTAGCTCATTGAGTTTCCTTTAAAAAGCTAATTTGAATTCTTTATTGGGTAAATCATGGATCTGCATGTCTTTGGGTTTATTTACTGGAAGATTATTGTGATCCTTCAGCGGTGTCATGTTTTCTGAATTTTTTTATGTTCTTTGGATTTTTGTGTTGCTGTCTTCTCATTTTAAGCAGCATCAGTTCCTCCAGTCTATAGTAAATGCCTTTGGGTGAGAAGTACCTTCCATCAGACCCGCTAGAGATTCTGAGTTTTTCTCTGACCTTCCATGAATACATCTGCTCCATGCATCTTACTCCCTCTTGTGGCAGAATTCTTAAGCTACTATGGCTTCTCTCAATCCTGCAGCACACCAAGCCCAATGCTGACAGCCTCTTTTGTTTTCCCAAAAGTGGTGCCACAGCTCAAGTTTTGGTCTCTAGCCGGCCGGCAGATTTGGGCCTGCTTTCTGCTTTGCATGCTCACTAGACATCCTCTAAAGCTTGCTGTTGCCCACCATCTTCAAAAGCTTGCACAGGGTGTTGGCCACAGAGTGGGGAAGCTATGTAGGTGACGCACACAGGTGCTAGGGTTGCCCATGGGTCAATTGGGGGTATTCACAGATGCGGCTTTCTCAGCACTTTGTGGACAGACTTCCTGATGGAGTTCATAATGCAGTAAATAGGCCTCACTGTCCCTTAAATGCCCTCTGAGTCATGTGTCACTTCCCCAGACTTTTCCCGCCCTCCAGTGATGGAGCTCAGCATTTAGTTCTCTAAATGGGGTGGGAGAGGAATGAGCTTCTTTGGTAGCATCCACACAGCTGTGGAAGCTGGGTACTCACTCATACCTCTCTCCCTTTGCCCTACAGGAGAAATCATGGGCCCAGGAAGAGCTCTCTTAGCCCTAAACTGTGCCACCTTGGGGGAGGAGTTATTTGGGTAAAATCAAACTGTTCCTCTTACTCCAATGGATCTAAACTCAAATTTCACATTATTTTTCTCTAACAGAGTGCTAGATCTTCTCCTCTAGAAACCTAGACTTCAACAACGGCTCTCTCATCCATAGGTGATTGTCTAAATCAGTGTTCTCCAGGGGCTCCTGGACTGGGTTCAAGAGGGGTTGGAGCTAGTTAATGCATCACTTCAATGTCTCTAGCCAAGATCAAGGTCCATCTGCCTATATTACCTGATGCGTGGGTGGGTGAGACTCCTCCTGATGCCCTTGGCCCAGAGCTGTGGTGCTGGATCACACAGCTCCCACAAAGTCCCTTTCATTCATGGATAGGTTCTACGTATTTGTTTTTGGGGAGGGGAAAATAACACATTAAATTCATAGCCAATAGTACTATAACTCATGCCTGAATGAAGCTTAATTTGTAAGGTGCATCACTGCTTCCTTGTACTTAGGAAAACATTTTTCCCCCAAAAGCTGAAGAGACTCCCCCCTCCCTACTTCTTAACAGCATTACAGGGGGAAGGGTATCAGGCTCCCAGAAGATTTCCCTGTCTTCATTGTATCCCCTACCCCATGGGGTCAAGTATGACCCAAGCAGAGCCTCAGAAGAAGTCACCAGCTCTGAAGTCTCATATAATAACAACTTCAAATCTACCAATTTCACTCTCCAATCCAACACCCTTTCCAAATGCAGGGACTGGAAGATGGAATATCAGGAAACCTCATTAAGAGAGGTAAAGGAGAAAATGATTTTAAGTGGTATCAACATTCTGTAAAGCTCAAATTACACCGCCTCCCTCAAACTGACAAATTAAATAACCCAAGCAAATGGCAATGATGCAGGTCAAAGGGAACAGATGCTGTTCCCTTCATTGTGAGGAGGACAGAAACAACCATGGTGGTCTTATGTCACTATGATGCTGATGTAACTTCTTTACCTTGGCTTTAAAATATATTGTAACATCTGATAAATAAAGCTAGTTCTCTCTTTGCTTTTTGTTTTTAGAATTTTGCTGGCTATTCTCTCTTTTTTTGTGGCAGGCTGGGATTGGGATAGGTGAAGGTGAAAAATAAAGCACTGGATTACAGGAGAGCTATGGCATTTGGCAAGTATGGGAACAACGGTAATTATAAGAACTGTGGAGTTGCTGTAGGCTTTTGTTAACTCTTTTAGAAGCCTTGAAGACAAAAAAGACAAGCTCAGGTCATCCAACTATTAATTCATATATTTGTGACTTAATTAGTATTGTTTAAGGTGATCCTTATCTTCTGCAAGCTCTATGAAAATTACACTCAAGATCTGTTTGTAAAGTATCAGTGCTATGACAAATATGGAATGCTCAGCCTTTCCAGGTTTCCAATGTCAAGCCATGGCCCTGATAGGAAAAGGATGGGATCCTAAAACTCATAGGCAAGCCTGAAACTAATACCCATCAGAATTACTCCAAAGAGCAGAACAGACCCCTGTCCCTTGTTAGAAGAGAGCAATCTCCCCTTAGCTAAAAATCTTGCAAAAACCTCATCTGAGACATCTTTGTCTCAAAGATAACGTTTGTCATTATTAAGATCTACCTTCTCCACTCCTCGTTGCCTTGAACAGATAGATGTAGTTTCTGCTTGAGGAGAAAGTACAATCATGATTATTCATGGACTCTATATTTGTGAATTTGCCTACCAATTAAAATTTATTTGTAACCCCAAATCAGTACTCACAGCACTTTCATGGTCATTTGTCATCATGCACATAGCTGCAAAAAATTTGAGCTGCTTGTTGCACACATACAAGCTGAAGTCAAACAAGACCATGCTCTACCTTCTTGTTTCAGTTCTCCTACTATAAACAAGCGTCCTTTTTCTGGTCTGTTTAGTGTCATGTTTTCACATTTTTGTGTTTCTTGATGGTGACTTTTCTGTTTAAAATAGCCCCCAGGGGCGTCTAGGTGGCTTAGTCAGTTAAGCATTCAACTCTTGGTTTCAGCTCAGGTCATGACCTCACGGTTTGTGAGTTCGAGCCACGCGTTGGACTCCGCACTTACAGTAGAGCCTGCTTAGGATTTTCTCTCTCCCTCTTTCTCTGCCCCTCCTCGCTTGCTCTCTCTGTCTCTCTCTCAAAAATAAATGAAAAAACTTGAAAAAATTAAAGATAAAATAAAATAAAATAGCCCTTAAAGGTAGTTTTGAAATGCTATCTAGTGTTACTAAGTGAAAGAAAGGTGTGATGTCTTACAGAGTAAATGTATATGTTAGATTAGCTTCATTCAGTCATGAGTTATGGTGCTACTGGCTGTGAGTTCAAGGTTAATGAATAAATAATACATATTAAATAAGGTATTTTAAAACAGAAACATACATAAATCAAGGTGTGTATTGATTAGTTGAGGAAAGTGTTGTGATTCCAGACTAGTAGAAATCTAACTACGTATTTATCCTACAAGTAATGGCTCAATGACTTTATAGAAAATAACTACCTCAAACACTGAGAGTTGACTGCACCTTATACACAAAAGGAATTTCAAGTTATGGCTAAGAAGTATGTATAGGAACTAGAGGAACACCTGTGGGAATAGACTGATGGTAGTGAACGTATGGAAATATAAAGACTGGATAGGGAAAATTTTATTGACACAGGGAACATCTTCTCATGTCTTGCGATTCAACATTCTGGCAAGGATGCCTGGAGCCAGTCCTAATATGGTTTGAGACAACATTTTGAAGCTTGAACATGATGATGCCTACATAAATGAGGTGGAGATATTAGAAATGCTTTGGAACAGTATTAAAGAAAGACTCAGAAAGCTCCAGATGTTAGAATTTTGAATAGATATTTAATGTGAGACTGGAGAACCCACCATCTGACTTCGTTTTGTAGAAGAGCCCAGAGGACACATTCTTCACTGAGACAATGAGGAATCCACAAATGAGGAAGCTCAATAACTCAGAGTTGACAGTAGGACATGCTGCCATGGAACAGGTTTTCCTACTTATTACTGGAAGAGTTCTTTTCATGCAGACTTGTAGCATGTAAAAAATTTGACCATTTAACTGGCCATAAAGTAAGTATAAACAAATTCAAAGAGTGAAATAATGCGAAGAATGTATTCGGACAACTATGCAACAATATTAGACACTTATAGCAAAATCTAACTAGAAAACCTCTTATAGTTTTAGGTTTTACATTTATGTATATCATATATTTTGAGTTAATTTTTCTTTTAAAAAATTTTTTAAAAAATTTTTATTTATTTTTGAGACAGCGAGAGAGAGAGAGAGAGAGTGAGAGCATGAGCAGGGGAAGGGCAGAGAGAGAGAGGACACAGAATCCGAAGCAGGCTCCCAGCTCCAAGCTGTGAGCACAGAGCCTGACGCGGGGCTCGAACTCACAAACTGTGAGATCATGACCCGAGCTGAAGTCGGACACTTAACCGACTGAGCCACCCAGGCGCCCCAGAGTTAATTTTTCTATATTGTATGACATATAGATCAAAGCTCTATTAATATGGATATCTAATTGCTGTGGAGCCTATCTTTCTCCACTGAATATGTAACTTAACCTTATTGCAACTTTGGGAAGGATCAATTGAAAATATATGTATAAGTCTCCTTCTCTATTCTGTTCGGTTAATCTCTTGTCTATCTTTATAGCAATAGTACATTCTGTTGATTTACTGTACATAATATTTATATTTCACTTTACTAGGGTAAAGGATGCCCAGCTAGCTGGTGAAACAACTTCTGGGTGTGTCTGTGAGGGTGTTGCCAGAATAGAGTAGCATTTGAATCAGTAGACTGAGTAAAGAATATCTACCCTCACCCATGCGGGTGGGCATCAACCAATCTGTTCAGGGCTCAAACAGAACAAAAAGGCAGAGGAAGGTTGACGCCTGCTTTCTTGAGCTGGGGCATCGATTTTCTCCTGCCCACAAGTGACCCGAGCTCCCAGTTCTGGGGCCCTTGTACTCCAGGACTTACAGCAGCTGTGCCGCCTTCTTGCTCTCTCAGACCTTTGGTCTCCAACTGAAGACTGTTACACCATCAGCTCCCCTGGTTCTCAAGCTGTCAGACACTGAATTTATACTACTGTCTTTCCCTGTTCTCCAGCTTGCAGACAGTTATTGTGGGACTTCCTGGCCTCCAGCACTATGTGAGACAATTTCTATATTAAATCTCCTCTTATATATATCTCTATATATCCTATTAGTTCTGTTTCTCTGGAGAACCCTAATACTCTGTAATTTTATAATAAATCTTTAAGTCCAGTAGTGTAAGTTTCCCAACTTGGTTCTTTTTCAGAGTTGTTTTAGGTATTCTACATCTTTTGCGATCCATATGAATTTCAGAATCAGCTTGCCAATTTTATAAAAAACCTACTGTAATTTTGCTTGGGATTGTATTGCATCTACAGATGAATGTTGGGGGGAACTGACATCTTAAAACAGAGTCTTCTGATCCACGAACATGGTGTATTTCTCCATCCGTGAACATGGTGTATTTCTCCATTTATTTAGTCCTTCTTTAAGTTCTTGCAGTAATGTTTCATAGGTTTCAGTTTATAGGTCTTGCACATCTTTTGTCAGATTTATTCCTAAGCATTCCATATTATTTGATGCTACTGTAAATTGTATTTTTAAAATTTTAATTTCTAATTGCTTATTACTAAAATGTAAAAACACAATTGATTGTAAAATAATCACCTGGGGGGAGGGGCGCCTGGGTGGTTCAGTCGGTTCAGCGTGCGACTTTGGCTCAGGTCACGACCTCATAGTTCTTGGGTTCGAGCCCCACATCAGGCTGTGTGCTGACAGCTCAGAGCCTGGAGCCTGCTTCGGATTATGTGTCTCCCTCTCTCTCTGCCCAAGAGAGCTTACTCTCTCTCTCTCTCTCTCAAAAAAAGTAAACATTATTTATTTATTTTTTTAAATAACCACCTGGTATCAGGCAACCTTGCCAACTCATTTATTAGTTCTAAAAGCTTTTTTTTATAAATCTCATGGTGTTTTCTACACAATCTTCTTCAAACAAACAAAATATAACTTCTTCCTTTCCAATCTGGATGGATTTTATTATTTTTCTTGCCTAATTGCAATGATTAGAACCTCCAGTAAAATGTTGAATAGAAAGGGTGAAAGCAGCCATCCTCATCATGTTTCTAACCTTAAAAAAAATTTGATCTTTCACCACTGTGTATGACATTAGCTGTAGGATTTTTGTATATGGCATTTATCTGGTTGATGAAATTCCCTTGTCCCAGTTTGCTGAAAGGTTTTGTTTTTTCTTCCAAATCAGGAATGGAAATTGGATTTTGTCAAATGATTTTCTGCGTCTATTGAAATGATTATGTTTTTTTTTTTTCATTTTACTCTGTTAATGTGGTGAATTACATTGATTTTCAAATGTTAAGATAACTTTGCATTTGTAGGATATAGTCCCACTTGACCATGATATATTATCCTTTCTATACACTGTTGTATTTGATTTGTTAAAATTTCACTTAGAATTTTTACATATATGTTCATAATTGATACTGTTCTGTAGTTTTATTTACTTGCAATATCTTTACGTGATTTTGGTATCAAAGTAATGCTGGCCCCACAGAGTGAGTTGAGAAGTATTCTCTCCTCATTAATTTTCTGGAAGATTTTGTGTGGAATTGATATTCTTTCTTTCCTAAATGCTTTATAGAATTCAGCAGAGTTTGGCATTCATGACTTAAGGTTAGGGCAAACATTTGTTAGATAGGACACAAAAACATGGTAAAAAAGATTGATAAGTTGGACTTCATTAAAATTAAGAACTTCTCTTCTTTGAAAGAGAGCAAAAGGCAAACTACACACTGTTAATAGAGCAAAAAGGCAAACTACAAACTGAAGGAATATATTTGCAAAACCAAATCTGATTAAACACCTGTATTTAAGATATGTAAAGAACTTTCAAAAACGTACTAATAAAAAAACCAGTAACACGTAGGTAAAAAGTTTGAACAGACGTTTTGCCAAAAAAGACACATAGATGACAATAAGCACACGAAGAGGCATTTGATATCAGTCGTCATTAGGTAAATGTAAATTACAACCACAGTAAGATAATGTATTTTGTTAGAATATCTAAAATTAAAAGTGCTAATGTAGTGCAACTGAAACTCTCATACAATTCTATTGGGAATGTAAAATGGTAGACTATCTTAGGAAAACAATTTAGCAGTTTCTTTAAAAGTTAAACATGTATGTCCCATATAATCCAGCCATTCTACTCCTATGTATTCACCCAAGATAAATTATTCTACTCCTATGTATTCACCCAAGATAAATTAAAGTATATGTCCACATGAAGACTTATAAGCAAATATTCATAGTAGCCTTATTGAACTAGCCAAAAACTGAAAACAACCTAAAGGTTGATCAATAGGTATAAATACAGCCATATGTAGAATAC
The DNA here is from genome assembly GCF_018350155.1 of Leopardus geoffroyi. Classification (NCBI taxonomy): domain Eukaryota; kingdom Metazoa; phylum Chordata; class Mammalia; order Carnivora; family Felidae; genus Leopardus; species Leopardus geoffroyi. The sequence goes on from NC_059328.1 coordinate 70,810,763, forward strand.
TACTCAGCAATAAAAAAAAAACTATTGAAACATGAAACATGGATTAATCTAAAAATTATTATGCTAAGTGAAAGAAGGCAAAAAAAAGAGTACAGACTGCATGAGAACATTATAGAAAATTTTATAAAATACAAATTAATCTATAATGAGAGAAGGCACATAAGTCATTGTCTGGAAATAGATGGGCAAGGAGAGGTGGGAGAGAAGGATTACAAAGGGGCATGCTGAAACTTTGAAGATAATGGATATGTTCAATATCATGATTGTGGTGATGGCCTCAGGGGTGTGTGTTTATGTGTATATTATATTTTTAAAAATTCATTGTACATTTAAATATATACAGTTCATTATATGTCAATTTTTCTTCAATAAAGCTGATAAAAATTTAAATACATTAAATATATCATAAGGTAAAAACTCAAATAATAAATGAAGAGAAGATAATTTGCCACAGTATAGATTATAAAGAATTAGGATTCAGTAAATATGCAGATCCCCTAAAAATCAATAAGAAAATAGCTAAGAACTCAATAGAAAAGTGGGTTAAAATAATAAATAGAAATTTCATATATAAGGATGCATAAGTGGCTCTCAAATATATGCACTTATATTCAATTTCTTTAGTATGACAATTAAACCACTTTCCAGGTTGGTTAAAATGGAAAAATTAAAGAACAGTAAGTGTACATGAGGATGTGGGGCAATAGGAATTGGCTATAAGTTGGTATAACCACTTTTGGAAACAGTTTGCTACATACAGGAAAATTGAACACACTTAAATTCTACACCCCCACAATTCCACAATTAACTATATACCTAAATAATTGTCAAATATGTGTGTTTATAAGCAAGAATACTTATTGCCACATTGTTTAAAAATCATAGAAACAGTCTGCAAATCAGTATATCCATATATTAACAGTATAAAAGTATATAAAAGTATATAAGCTATGGTATATTCATATAAGAGTATACTCATATTACAAATATGTAAAATGAATGAGTTATAGTATATATATCCACATGATTGTAACTCAAAAACAATGTTAGAGTGAAGGAAGCAAGTTACAGAATAATTCTTACAAATTGTTATAAATTTCAAAACCAGGCAAAACTGAGGAGTGTATTTTAAGAGCTATATATATGCTTAGGTAGCAAAATACAAATAAAAACAAAAGCCCCACAATAAATATAAAAGAAAGCAAGAGAATGACTAATTCAGGGTACTATGTATCTTTAGATAGGGACAATGAATGAGAAGGTCTCATAGCATGCATCTGAGATACCGTAATATTCTGTTTCTGGTCTGGATATGGGTACATTAATTTTGGTTTATTACCATTATTGAATTTGTACACTTATATTTTACACATTCTTTGTTAGATATACTTTATTTAACAATTTTGGAACACTTAGTAGAAAATATGGAGAAAGGTGACAGATGGTGTGGGAGATTGGCTACACGGCTAATGCAGTTGTCTACACAAAAGACATCTAAAGACCTATAGCTCTGTGTTATCCGTAAGTTGGGGGGTGGGTATGGTGGGTGGCTTGAATAATTATTTGAAGTAAATGAGTTAATGTAAGGGCTTTGCATAGTATATGGCCCAAGGTAAGACTCAATAATTGTTAAGTTTTCCACCTTCAACTCTTTTCTCACTGATTCCCTTATTCTATATAAGGAGATAGCAGAGAATGAATATACTAGATAAATTTTCAGTACCAATTCCAGAAGTCCAGTACTATCCTAAGTATTCTCAAAGGTTGCCTGACCAATCTTGTATTGGGACTGTTAGTTTGGCTTTGAAGGCAACACAGTAGGGTAGTGGTTCTCAAACTTAAGTGTGCATAAGGATCACACTTAAGTTAAACACGAGGATTACACACATACATAAGGATCATACTTTGTTAAGAGGAAGATTAATTAGAATTCACACAGAAGATTCTGATTTAATAAACTTGAATTGGACCCAGGAATCTGCATTTTTAAAATTTATTTATTTTGAGAGAGAGTGAGCATGCATGGGGTGGGGAGGGGCAGAGAGAGAGTACGAGAGAGAATCCCAAGCAGGCTCCATGCTGTCAGCTCAGAGCCTGACACGGGGCTTGATCTCAGGAACCGTGAAATCCTGACCTGAGCCGAGATTAAAAGTTGGATGCTTAATGGACAGAGCCCCCCAGGCACCCGCCCCCCACCAGGAATCTGCATTTTTAAAACAAACACTCCCCAATCATATCCATGCAGATGGTCTAGACTAGACTTTTGGAAATGCTGGTTTTAAGGATTAAATTTCTGGAATGCGACTGATCTGGGTTCAGATGAAGTATATCTAGTTCTTTATTTCCTAGGTATAAAATCTTGGGACAGTTATTTTACCTCTCTATGACTCATGTTCATCTTATGAAATGGGACTGTAACAATTCCCACTTTATAGGACTGCTGTGTGAGTTACATGAAGTGATATATTTTAAAGGTTAGTGCAGAGCCTGGTATGTAGAGAATCTTCTGTCTCTGTTCAAGAGAACTCTTGACAGTGGTGGTGTTAGTGGTGGTGGTGGTGCTGATTTTGTAGTCAATCCAGCTTCTTAACTCCCTACAAAAAATTGATTCAAATGCCTATTACATGCATTTTAGTATCCAAGGTCCTCCTTATGATTTCAAACAAATTTCTGATGGGTTTATATTTTCATGGACCTTCCTGGGTCTGATTTTGTGCTTCTGAGCAATTTTTGTCCCTTATTGTATAATATCTTATGACTTTTCACTTCTTTGCTATAATTTTAAGGCAAAGGTAAAAATGGCTCTTTATACATTATCATTTCCTTCAGAGCAATCACAAATACAAAGCTGTTGCATGTAGCAAAAATTTAGTTGAAGATTTGGTGCCAAGATTAAATGCCATGTAGGACACAACTTGGAATCACAGGTTAGATTTTTTAGCTGCCATTGTCTGTACCACTCCATATAAAAACCTTAGTCTCCTGACATCTTGCTAATTCTTTCCTTCCATCTCCCTTATTCCCTACCTCCTGGATTACTCTGAAATTTTGAATTCCCCCTTAATTAAACTGAGCAATTAAGCTCTCTCTAGCTACTCTTAAACTTGCAGAGCTACTTATTAAAAAGAAAAAAAAAACCCAGTACCTTTTATATAGCAAGATTCATCACTTCTTAGAGAAAGCCAGAGATAGAAAGACAGAAAGAAAGACATAAAGAAAGACAGAAAGAGAGAAGGAGTGAGGAAGGGAGGAAGAGTGAAGGAAGCAGAGAGAGAAAGAAAGAAGACAGAAAGAAAAAAGAAAAAAAGAAATTGAAAAATGACCTTAACTTTCTACCATGGTTCTGCCACATTCCACACATATTATTCAAATAACCCCTTCCTTCAAGTTCCAGATCACAAAAACTAAAAAATCATATTTAACTTCATTCTCTTTAGTTGGATACTGGATAGTTTTTTAACAGAATAATTTAGAAGAAAATTAAACTACCTTTTCCTCCTTTATCCTGTTTCCAGGAAATCAGTGTTTCCAAATAATGAGTTTTAGTGGAAAGAATTTCTAACACACCTGTGTGAAGTGTAGAGCACTTGAAAGCCTGGGTTTTGGTCCTGGTGTTGCCTCAGAAAATTTAACAAATCACTTAACCTAACTCTCTTCTATTTTTAAAACAGGGAAAATGGGGTGAGGTGTATTAGTTTTCTATTGCTGCTGTAACAAGTTACCACATGCTTGGTGGCTTTTAAAATGACACAAAATTAGGCACCTGGGTGGCTTAGTCGGTTAAGTGCCCGACTTCAGCTCAGGTCATGATCTCACAGTTTGGGAGTTCAAGTCCCCCATCAGGCTCTGTCTGTGCTGACAGCTCAGAGCCTGGATCCTGCTTCAGATTCTGTGTCTCCCTCTCTCTGCCCCTCCCCTGCTCACTTTCTGTCTCTCTCTCAAAAAAATAGGGGCGCCTGGGTGGCGCAGCCGGTTAAGCGTCCGACTTCAGCCAGGTCACGATCTCGCGGTCTGTGAGTTCGAGCCCCGCGTCAGGCTCTGGACTGATGGCTCAGAGCCTGGAGCCTGTTTCCGATTCTGTGTCTCCCTCTCTCTTCTCTGCCCCTCCCCCGTTCATGCTCTGTCTCTCTCTGTCCCAAAAATAAATAAACGTTGAAAAAAAAAATTAAAAAAAAAAATAAATAAAATAAACACTTAGGGGCGCCTGGGTGGCACAGTCGGTTAAGCATCCGACTTCAGCCAGGTCACGATCTCGCGGTCCGTGAGTTCGAGCCCCGCGTCAGGCTCCGGGCTGATGGCTCAGAGCCTGGAGCCTGTTTCCGATTCCGTGTCTCCCTCTCTCTCTGCCCCTCCCCTGTTCATGCTCTGTCTCTCTCTGTCCCAAAAATAAAAATAAACGTTGAAAAAAAAAATTTAAAAAAAAAAGAAAAAAAAACACTTAAATACATAAATAATAAGTAAAATGACACAAAATTATTACCTTACAGTTCAGTAGGTCAGAAATCTGACCTGGGTCTCACTGGGTTAAGATCAAGGTGTCAGCATTGTCGTGTTCCTTTCTGAAGACTCTAGGAGAAAGTCGGTTTCTTTGTCCTTTCTGGCTTCTAGAGGCTGCCCACATTGCTAGGCTCCTGGCTCCATTTCTCCATGTTTAATGTCAGCAATGATGTAGAGTCCTCACATTGCATCACTCTCAACTTCTGTGTTTCCCTCTTCCACTGTTAAGGACCCTTGTGACTACGTTGGACCCACAAAGATAGTGCAGGATAATTTCCCTATTTTAATGTCAGCTAATTAGCAACCTTAATTCCATCTGCAATCTTAATTTCCCTTTGTTAACTTAGGTAACATAGTCACAGATTCTGGTAGTTAAGACTTGGACATCTTTGGGAGGACATTATTCTGTCTACCACATCAGGTAACAGAATATTTCTCACATATTTAACCAAAAAATTCTATGATTTTATGATAAAGTCCATCACATTTGGGTGGTAGGGAGGAGAAGGAGTTCTTTACAGTACCACTGAGGAGAAATACTTGTGTTTACTAACACTGTTAAATAAATTTTTTTTTAGTGGACATTTTTCTTCTACTGAGTGCTTAACTTCTAGTTCATCTAGAAGATGGGAAATTTCTTCTTCTCCACTGATGAGTCCCAGGACTGCTAACTAATTGCCTTCTCCTGGGTAAGAAGCAGAAACTGAACCCAAGATAGGCCAATGGAATTCTCTGATTAGAAACTGAATTGTGGGAAAAGAACAAGACTGAAAACAATCTATATTTTGCTGTTCCATTGGCTATCATACGGAAAATGTCGATCAGCAACAACTATTTCGACTCTTTGGAGCTGCCTGGCTCTGGAATGCGCCAAGCCTGATTCTTTAGCTTTCTTTTCTTTCCTACAAGCATCTGTATATTCTGCCATATTTTGCTTTTATTTGTTAACTCCTGGCATGCACTCAGTCAAATTAGTACCCTCTCATTCTTTTTGACCTCGGTTACCGCATTTCCTGTTTTTCTCCCAGCTTGTCTGACAGTTCCAGGCTTTTACCACACCAGGCTCCTTCTTGGACCCCCTTTCTTTTCCCTGTTCTATAACTGTCCATTCTCGGCAGCTTTTTCATTCTTTACATTTTCAGTGAGATTTCATTCAGAGCTGTGGCTTTGGCTCTCATCTTTACACGGAATTCACAACTTCTGTATTCATCTAACTCGACATTTGCCTGCTATTCATCATCTGCATTTACACTACCAATTCAACCTCACTATGACCCAAGTCATACGCCTCCCATTAATTTAAAAACTAGTTTCTCTCCTTCCTTCCTGACTTCTGTTATCCAGTCACCCAGGATGGAAAATTGATTGAAAGCAGTATTTCTTATTTTCAATGTATGGGGTATCTGTTGCTTTTGTCTACCCTATTTGACAATTTCTTCTAGAAAACTGCACTTCTCTCATTCCATATCAGTCATGGTAGCTTGCTTCCTCTCTTCACAGGAATGGTCATGTGGATTATACAGAACCAGTATGTATAATTATTTATAATATTTAGAATTTAATGTTTATTATATTATTATAATTATATAAATGAAACATAAATACTATAATATTTACTTTTTAATGTTTATTTATTTTTGAGAGAGAGAGCAAGGGAGGAGGGGCAGAGAGAAAGGGAGAGGAGAGAACCCCAAGTAGGCTCCACACTGACAGCACAGAGCCTGATGCGGGGCTTGAACCCATGAACCATGACCAAAACCAAGAGCTTGATGCTTAACTGACTAAGCCACCCAGGCACCCCATACTATAATATGTATAATGTATGGATATTGGGAAAGAGAAGGCATTGTTCTTCAGGTTGCTAAGCTGGAAGTATATAAATCTGTCACATGGAGAGAGCCTGTTTGGCAAAACACAGTCAATATATAATAACAGATTTAGGACAGATAGCAGAGATAAATACCTTTGAACTCTTGGATCTACCTAAGCCTAAAGCCATGGACAATCTAAACTCTCCAGTTCTTTGACTCAAAAATTCTGCTAATGTTTTGTAAACTACTTTGAATTGGGCTTGTATCACTTGCTGCATTATATTAAAGAGCCTTAACAGTTACTAAATCCTATTGATTTTACATCCAAATGTCTCACATGTATCTTTTCTTCTCTCCCACTGCTGCTACACTACTCAATGACTTCATGTAGTTCTTCTATTACAACAACTACCTTACAGGTCTGCTTGCTGCCAATCTTATTTATGTTCATCATGTATGAACCATCACACTATCAAAGTTACCTTATTAATAAAATGTGAGGTTATATTACTCTTTTCCTTAAATATCCTCAACGGTTCTCTATTGCATGGTGAACAAAGCCCACTTTTTTTTTTTTAATGTGTTATTTATTTTTGAGAGAGACAGAGTGTGAGCAGGAAGGGCAGAGAGAGAGGGAGACACAGAACTGGAAGCAGGCGCCAGGCTTTGAGCTGACAGCATAGAGCCCCACGCAGGGCTTGAACCCACAAACCGTGAGATCATGACCTGAGCCGAAGTCGATGCTTAACTGACTGAGCCACCCAGGGCTTCCCCCAAATTAGCATTATCTAGTCTGAAACTGCCATTCATTCATTTATTCACTCATTCAGTAAATATGTATTGCATACTTACTATGTACCCTACATCATTCTGGATACAGTAAATATAGTGATGACAAAATAGCTTACATTTCAGTGGGAAGGTGGCAACTCTTACAACATCCTTTTATAACATCTGATCTAGTATGATCGAGGGATAACTGTCCTGCAAGACTCTGTTTATGCTGTTCTTAGTTCTCAGTAATCTTCCCCCATTTAACAGCAAAATCCAATGCTAAAATCTCCATGTGGTTGAGATTTAACAGCACTTTCCTTTACATTTCCTCAGTGGTTTGTTTATATATATATTATAGTACAAAGTAAACTTGTCTTATTTTACTTAATGACTTACATGTCCATCTCGCCTTACAGAGAAACTGAGGGAGGAGAACAGGTTTTATTAATCTTTGTACCCTTATTATGCTTTGCATACAGTAGGAACTCTCCGAATGATTATTGTAATAATATAAATACAAGAAAACACTGAACGTTATTGCAAGGTGGGCGTAGGGTTACAGTTACATAACAAAAGTTATCCTAAGTACTTTTCACAGATGATTTCATTTAATCCATATAACTTCACACTTTGGGAAACAAACAACAAGGGAAATTAAGTAATTTATGTGAAGGTCACAGATGGTGGCTATAACAGCACATAAATCCAGATTTTTCTGAATACGAAACTCAACCCTTTTCTAACTCATGACACTCCACTCTGGTTTGTTACTGTCAATACTATGAATGTAATTTTAATTTAGTGGGCCAGATGCACGTTGGCCAAAGATGGGCTTAAATTATAAAAGCTGAGATTTCATGAAAGCTCTTGCCCCATCTGTTCCATGATTTCATAAAGAAACAAATGTTTTCTAGATTTGGGTGTTCTTCTTGGTCTATAGGTACTGTCAAAAAATGCACAGCACAAAACTGAAAGAGTGGAAATTTAGCCATAGTTTTGATAAAACACACTAGTAAAACCTGAATATCCAAAAACAAACATATCTTTTCTGAGGAAATGTATTGCATATTAAGAGAGGAAAAAAGTTGTTGGTTTTGTTCTCTCCTCCATGCTTTCTCTTTTTTTTCTTAAATCACTTTCAGTTTGTATTCTAAATTTTACACAAGAGATAAGCTGCAATCCTACTGTTACTAACCCATTTTTGTTAATTTTGAGCAGATTTCTTAACCAGTCAACTATTTTAGTCTCTTCATCTGTAAAGAAATACCCAAAAAGATGAATACTGAACTTCAGATAATAAATTTGTTATCGAACAAAGGGGTTAGAATTATCCCCAAGTAGAAACTTGTACAAGTACTTCGTACTGTACTACAACGCTTTGAACAATTATAATATTTGTAACTTATTAACTATAAAATTACTTCCTCATTTCCAAAGTATTATTCTGCCCTTTGCTTGATATTTAATGTGGTATCATTTGGTTTAGGACACACAATACTGTGTAACAATGAAATATCAGACTCTGTGGACTACTAGTTATCATTCAAAATAATCATAATCTCATGATGGTTTAATAAATTTTTACTTGCACTTATTTTATGTAAAATGCAATATAAAAATAAATGACCTGGTCATCTTCTCCAATAATTATCAACTTCAGCTTATCTGTCCTGGTGATTGTAAACGAAAAACATTTCTGACATACATTACTTTTGAGGGTGTTTTGTTTTAAAAAGTCTTGGAAATCAAGTTGATGATAATAAAAACTACAAAGTAAATAGCAATAATAATTTACTAATTTTTCTCCACTTTTCCACTCTTGAGTGAAGAGAGAACTCTAGGAAGAAAAGGGCCAAGGTTCTTAGGTCCTAGGCATTATTCTTCTCATTGGTAAAATGGGGGTAATAAAACCTAATCTAATGAGGATTGAGATTACATTTGTCTTGCACAAAACGGCATAAAATCTAGTGCTCTGACACCATTTGAATGATCTTGGCCAAGTTACTTTACTTCTTTGAACTTTCATTTTACTCATTTGTAATATGGGGCTAGTCTTTCTAGCTTATGTAGGTGGTTGTGAGGGTCAGATTTGAAAAAAATGGCATGTGAAATGTTTTTTATAAAGTATTAGAAAATGTAGAACTAATTATTTCCAAAGCAAAATACAATTTTCTCTGCTACATAGTGCTGCAGATTCTTCGGTAAAATATTATATGGAAAAGGATTTAAAGTCTTTTCTCTATAGGATTCCCTTCTTACTGTGTCTGCTTTCCTAGGGAAACAAGATTTAGTTGTATATTTGTACTTGTCTAGGTTATAGGAAAGTCATCAGTGGCAAAGGATAGCAATTGTCTCATGTTAGTTAACGCTAATCATTCAAGAATAACTGAACAGTTAATGAAATTTCTGCCTCTTCTAGTATATAAAAAAACTTCGTGAAACATAGTTTTCTATGTGCTATAAATGATGGTCACCTATAGAGATTTCTTCTCTAATAATAAACAACCAACTTGTTGTTAATTAAATGATTGTGAATGTCAACTAATTGAAAACTATGAAACTATACTCTTAAAGTATAATCTTCCTTGAATCAGAGAAACATGTAAGCTAATATAAGAAACATATAATAGTAAAAGGAAGAAAGAAAAATCACAAGATATTTCTAATTGTTGATCATTTTTTTCTTTATTAGTAATTCATTTATTTTCTTAACCAGTGATAAAGTTAAATTGCAGAAGGGAGAAATTTTGTAAAGCTGAATATTTTGCTTATTAATTTTCCAGAATGTAGTTATGATGCATCTAACTCTGTAACAGTTGTCAACTGTCTCCTTTGAAAATTAATGATTTGCAACACAGATGGCTGCCCTCTTATTAGAGACCTAGAACTCAAAATCATGTTAAGGAATGGAACAAATTATGTTTATAACTACTCTTTTATTATTAAAGCTGGTCTCTAAAAAGGCACACATTTTAAACAACAGTATGAATATTCCAGGATTCTAGAAAGAGTCCCTCCAAAATAAAGTATATCAAAAAGTTGTCTTTAATTTGGTCTTATATGTGGCTTAATGCTATTTATTGAATTTTCCATGTATGTAGGGCAAATGTCACATCCACAACACAAAACTAAATGTGATTGGAAAGATGTGACATTGTTGCAACATTGTCACATGCTGACACAAAACCTTACATCTAGTCCAAACCCTTTTTTCTGTTATTTTCATAATACTTGGATTTCATGGGAACCCTCGAAACAATACAGTAGTTCCCCACCTCCCCCACTTATCCATGGGGGATATGTTCCAAGAATCCCAGTAGATGCCTAAAACCATGGATAGTATCAAACCCTGTGGATACAGTTTTCCTCTGCATCCATACATATGTTATAGTTTAATTTGTAAATTAGGTACAATAATAGATTGACAATAACTAATAATAAGATAGAATAATTATAACAATATATTGCAATAAAGTTATGTGAATGTGGTCTTTATCTAATCTTTTTGTTCTGTACTCACCCTCCTTGTGATGATGTAAGATGATAAAATGCCTTCCATGATGAGATGAAATAAGGTGAACGACGTAAATACTATGACTTGATTAGGCTTACTATTGACCTTCTGCTGATACATCAGGAGAATCATCTGCTTCCTGACCATGGGTAACTGAAACCATGGAAAGTAAAACTGTGGATAAGGGGGGACTATAGTATAATGAAATTCCCAAAAAAGTAAACTGTATCTCTTGTAGCTCAAGTCAAGGATTTCAAATGGTGAGAAAGCAATTTACCACAACAACATCCACAGGTTTCTGATCAATGTTATAGACAAATGGTGACTTTGGAGACCATCCACATAGGTTTAAATCCTGCTTCCACCAGATGATAGCTGTGTAACATAGGGTAAGTTGCTTAACTTTTCTGTCCCTCAGTTTTACCTGTCCCCACGTTAAATAATGACAGTAAAGCTACCTTATCTCCCAGGGTTTTGAGGATCAACGAGTTACTATTTGGAGTTACAGTACTTGGAATACGGTACACATAATATAAATGTTTGTTAAATTAATTTAACGTAATTGGTAATAAGTGGTTACTAAGAGTTTACTGAGGGCCTTCTTAGCACTCTGTTTTTGTCAGTAATGAAAAATATTTTTTTTTAAAAATCTGAAAAATTTCCTTGGCTTACTTTAAAGTCACCTGGTATCCATTAAACCTTACTGTGCCTGGTGCCTTGAGGACACCAAATACGTTTATGTGGTCTCGCCCTCAGGAACTTAAGTCTTTCTGCATTAAGTTTGGCACAAATGCTCGCAAAGTTAAAAGGAACGGTAACAAATAATACTACAGTGCCACATACCTGTAAGTAAAGCTATGTGAAAAATCAAGTGCTCTATAATGTATATTAATAAAACGCAATTATCAATTGTGAACGCATTTATTCTGACATCAACACAGAAAGCTGCTCAATCCAACGTCTCGCCATCAACAGACACTGTGCAGAAATGGTATTTTCCTTATCGCCACCTGGGAGACGTCTGATAAAACCTTGAGAGTGACCCCACAAAATCATGGCGAATGAAAACCGCACTGGAAACATGACGGGGCTTGCGACTGATGCCTGAGAACCGGGAGGACAACGTGGTGGGCTCAGCGAATACCTTGAATCTTCGGAATAAAGGGAGCTTCCGAGCCACGGTCGACATTAGGGACCAGGTTGTTTCCGCGGCTGAGGCTGACCAGTCCGCACTCGCCAGAGGCAAGAACTAGGGGGTTCCCCTCGCTTGGGATCTCCTATACGCACGTGCGGTTGCCCGGGCCTGCGGGGAGAAGGCGACCTTCGAGCGAGCAGCCGCGGGATTGCGGGGCACAAAGAAAGCAACCCGAGCCCCCTTGCGGCCTCCCGAGGCCCCGCTCCAGGGCTGCGAGACGACGGGTTCCTCGAAGCTAACGGTTCCCACGCCGCCTCCCGTATCTCTGGGATGAGCATCCGACCCAATCCCGGGCCACAACGCGCAGTTCGGCGGGCCGCAGAGTCGCCTGTCTGGGTTAGCCTGCACCGCCGCCCCCGAGTCAGGCCCCCTCACCCCACCGCCCTCGTCCAGGGCGACACGTCACTTCCGGCGCGCGCGCCCGCCCGCGGAGAAAGACCGCGGCCGGCGAGGGGGGCGAGCGAGGGGGGCGGGGCGGGGGAAAGGGGAGTGTCCGCCCTCTGCCGCCGCCGCCGCAGCTACCGCTGTAGCCCCCGGGGCTGGGGAGTTCGCTGTAGCCCTGCCCTCCGAACCGGCCCAGGCTGCTCGTCCGGACTCGGGGCGCCAGCGCCAGGAGCACCCACCGCTTTGACCGGTGCAGAAGCGGGACTTGCCTGAGCCTGTGGAGCGGCGGGGACGGCCCCGGCCCCCCTCCCCTCCCTGACCCCTTCTTTCCATCGCCCCAGTCATGGGGAACGCAGCGACCGCCAAGAAAGGCAGCGAGGTGGAGAGCGGTGAGTCAAGGGCCGGGTCTGGGTACCTACCGGGCGGGCCGGCGCGGAGCACCGATCGCCCCTCCGGGTCGGAGCCCCGAGGCCGCGGGCATGGTCCAGGCCTCGCAGCGGCCGCCGGGAGCTGCTCGAGGGGGCCCTGGGGACCAGCTGCCTTCCTCCTCCATCCCCCACCCCCCCCCCCCCCCCCGCCCCAGCTCCGGCGTGAGGGCCCAGCACGGAGGGCCGGATGGAGAGATCGAGGGAGAAGAGTGGTCCCCGAAATTCCCTTTCTCTATAGAGCGAGGGGGACGCACTCGCTAGAACAATTCCCCAAATATGGTCCGGATAAGAAGTCCATAGAACCATCCAAGCCCTTGCTTCCCCTACCCACGACCACCTCTTTGGGAGCCACAGGTAGTGCTGTGGGCAGAGTTGGCTCTTTTCCCTCCATCACTTGCGGCCAGCCCAACCTATCACAAGGTAAGGGGCTACTAGTCTGGCTTTCCGCAGGTAAGGTTAATTCTGAGCAAGCGGCTGTGTTTTAGAGACCCTTCCGTCTCTTCAGATTAGGAATGGAAGATATAACAAGACTAAAGTGCAACTTTCTCCTTGAAAAAAGCAAGGCAGGTTTGCCTTTTCTTGAGACATTCAAAACTCTCCTACGGTGTCTGTAAACTTAAAGGTCACTCAAAGTGCTTACAGAATATGGTGAATTTCTTCTGAAAGCTGAAAGTGCAGGCACCCTACATTTTACACCAAATAATAAAAAGTCATGCAAATTGAATTTCTTTATAGTTAAACAAATAAATAAGTAGATAAATAAATAAAATCAGGATAGCTGTGAAAGAAAAACTGGTGTGTCTTTGTCCGGTTCCTCTCAGAGTTTATAATTCAGAATGATCAGATAACAAATGGTATTTGTTTTATCACCAGGAGTAAATGACATCTCAGCACTTGAGGGAATGCCAGATCATTTATTTCCGTTTGTGTAAATAGTGTCTTTTAATGTTTCTATGTTTGTAACCTGTTTTAGGTTAATTTTGTAATTTGGCATGAAGGAAATAGCTTTTTTTTTTTTTTTTCTATATCAACAAAGCAGAATCAATTTGGAAAGATTTAGTCATTCATTTTGTTTAATGTGAATACTGAGATCAGATTATATGGTTTATGTTTCACCAGTAAGGTTTTAATTTTCAGGAGCCCCAGAAAAGTTTGAGATACTATCATACAAATTATCAATGACCATACTTTAGTATGTGATAGGGAAATTTTTAAAAGCCAATATAGAGGTAGAACTTTGTTATCTTTTCTTTTCCAACTGCAAAAATGTAGTAACTGTACAGAAAGTATAGGAATGTGAAAAGTGTAAAGAATTTTTTGTGTCTGATGAGTTATCATTTTGCCTTTTAAGGTAAAATGTACTAATTGTGTTACAAAAAAGTATGCTTGATAATTGAACCATATCAATGATTTTCATTAGCAAATACAGGCCTGTACAATGTTTATGTTTTTACATTGTAAAAAGAATGATAGTAGACTCTTCTCTGATCTGTATATTTCCATTATTAAGTTACCAAACTAATTCTCCCTTAGACAGTACTAATTTGAACCTCATAACTATGGGATAATCTCAGAATATTTACAGAAAACAGAATAAACTTTAAGTATGTATTTAAATTATTCCTACGAATAAATTCTTTCCTGAGCTTTAACTATTAGTGACAGTCTATTTAGTAAGTATGTTAGCCAGCTTTTTATGCAAGTTTATTTATGGCAACTGAAGGTCATTATAGTAGTTTGAATAAATGTTGTAAAGTGATAAAAGAAAATAGCAAATGATGTCTCATAGGGACAATTATTGAAATGTCACGTGTTGATCACTTTGTAATTTCATTTGGGGCAATGTTATCAGATGTGTGTTGCTGCTGTTCTATAGTTAATAAAGTTTATTGATATCTCTTAAAACTTAATGAAAGAACAGCTTTTACCATTACAGACCTAACTTCTGTTTACTTTTATTTTTTTAATTTTTTTACGTTTATTTATTTATTTTGAGAGAGAGAGAGAGCGCGTGCACGTGCAAGTGGGGTAGGGGCAAAGAGCGAGAGTGAGAGAGAGAGAAAGAGAGAGAATCCTAGGCAGGTTCCACACAACGCAGAGCCTGATGTGGGGCTCTAACTCACTAACCATGAGATCATGACCTTAGTTGAAGTTGGAGGCTTAACCGATTGAGCCACCCAGGTGCCCCTCTTCTGTTTATTTTTTAAAATTATTCTTGACAATATATACCTTTCAAAATTTGAATGTAGTTATTTAAACTTTAGCTGGTAGTAAGAGCATAAACTTTCAGAAACATAAGCGATCTTAGAGATCAGCCTGTATAATCATTCCATTTCAAAGTCAAAGAGCCTGACCTCTGAAGAAGTTGAAGGTGAGATCATATTATTACTGATAGCAGAGTAAGGAATAGAATCTGGTGCTCTGATTCCATTCTGCATCACTAAATAATCAATTAATACATACATTTTGAAAATGTCTATCAAGTATATTAGTTCTGTTTGGAGACTCGGTAGGTAAAACCTCAAGAAATTTACAGTGTAGTGTGAGAAAGAAAATGTACTTATTGAAGTTAACTGAAAAGTAAATTAGGATAACTGCTAACATTATGGAAAGTAAGATTAGAACTCTGAAAATGACCAACAGGAAAACGTTTGATTTGAAATGATGATTAAAATGTATACCGTTGATTATTATTTGGGGTTTGACCAGGACCATGCCTCATAGAGATGATTCTGGAGTTTCATTATAAAAAGATTCCAGAGGAATGAAGCTTTGACCATTTGGTGCTTCTGTTGTATTCTATTGAAATCTCTCTATTCCAGGAGGGCACCTGGGTGGCTCAGTCGGTTAAGCGTCCGACTTGGGCTCAGGTCTCACAGTTTGTGGGTTCCAGCCCCGCGTCAGGCCCTGTGCTGACAGCTCAGAGCCTGGAGCCTGCTTCAGACTCTGTGTCTCCCTCTCTCTCTGCCCCTCCCCCACTGGCACTCTGTCTCTGTCTCTCAAAAATGAATAAACTTAAAAAAAAAAAAAAGGAAAGAAATCTCTCTACTCTTGGAATAAAACATTTTCCAGGGTAGCACTTGGAGATGCCATTCTCATTTCCACACTTTCTGGAGATAACATTAATTTGGGTACCTGTTGTTCTATTGCCATGAACTAAGAAATTGTATTAAGATATCTTGAAAACTTATTGAAAGAACATCTTTCACCATTACATACCTAACTGTGTATTTAAAAAAAAATACTCTCAAAAATACGTGTTTCAGAATTCGAATGTAGTTATTTAAACTTCTGCTAATACACAGAAGCATAAATTTTAGAAACATGAGTATATAATTTTCTGAGAAGTTTTAAACTCTTGTCATTCAAAATGGTTCTACTTATCCAGTCTCCCACTCTTACTTTACCCACAGTTGCCAACATAAAAAGCAGATGCCACTGTTTTATCATGGGAAAGTTCTTTTCGTTTATTTCATTTTTTAAGACCCATTAGACCCCACAGGTTGCCTGTGGGGCTTTGTATTACACTCTCATGGCAAAGGTGTTGAGACCAATGGGTGAAGTGTTGATAGAGACTTGGAGGCAGATTCTCCTGTGACTACAAGTGGTAGAGCCACCTTGTAACCTAGTGTTTACATAATGATCTTTGAATGTTTTCCCAAGTATCTGTCTTAGGAACTTTAAGGTGAATAGAAATTAATCAAAGAAAGTCTCCAGTAGACTAGGTTCAACCAAAATGCAAGTTTCATAACAACTAGCATTTTTGGAGGGCTTACTATGAGCCTGGTTCTCTGTGTACTTTGCATGCATAATTTCACTTAATCTTTCCAAGCCTGTGAAGTAGTTTAGTTATTTTTCCATTTTATATATGAGGAAATAGAAGCTCAGAGAGACTAAATGACTTGCCTAAGGTTGTACAGCGAGGAAGCCAAGGAGCAACATTTGAACCTAGGCAGCCTAACCCCAAACCCGAAATCCTAACCACTGTGGGAACAGCCTATGCGTATCCAATGGAAAAGCTAATTCTCAAACACACAGAATAGCTCAGACTTTATTTTGTTTCAGTTTATTGTCAGTTACAGGAAATTTTGGTTTTCAGTAGTGACTTTATTTGTATATATTTAATTCTTAGAGTTATTGTTTCTGGTACTGTTCTCTAAATTCAGTTTCCTCATCTGTAAAATGAGGACAAAAGATTAAGTTACTTTGAAAATCTTTAGATTTAATATGGTATAATTTCAAATTAAGCCATACAAATTGATATATATACTTAAACCCTTCATTACTATTAGTATTTGTGTTTAATTATTTTTTCTCATTTGTGAATACATACTTTCTCTTCCTGACAAAAAGCCAATCAAAAACTTACTATTTGAACTTGTATCGCCATTTTGAAAAGTATTTAGAAATTTGCATTTTACCATGGTTTAGAGGAGCACCATCCAATCAGACTTTCTGCTGTGATGGACATGTTTCTGTGTTGTCTAATGTGGTAGCCACTAGCTGTATGTGGCTCTTGAGCACTTGAAATGTGACCAGGGCGACTGAGGAACTGAATTTTTAACTTACATGTGGCTATTAATGTTTGGTGTAGTGGACAGCACAAATTTAAAACATAGCTGTCTTTACATGTAATAAAAATGCTAACCCATCTTTCCATCATCTTGGTAACTGGTAGATACTCAACAAGTGTGTGTTGATAAACAGAATGCTGGACTGATCTTTTCTCATCCTAAGAAGTAACTTATTTCTAAAGCATTTCCCCTGAATAAGCCTTTATTAACTTAGTGAACATTACTGTAGCTTAGTGATTTGTGTGTCATGTATAAAGTTCACTACAAAGTTCATTTCCATATTGGGTTCTACTAGAATTAATTTGTTTTAGTTTTCAGTACTGAATCTCAGTGAACATATTTTTGTTGTAAGTTTTTGTAGACTTAAATGTTGATTAGGAGAAATTTAGTGAGCTCATATCATACTCATGTCTTTAAAGTTTTTAATTATCAGGTATTTTTAAGGGAAAACCAGTAGCAGGTATTTGTACCAATTTACTAGGTTGGCAGAAGTATTTGGGAATAGTTTTCTTTGAGTTAAAAATTTTTGAAAAAGAAAACAAAAGGTCCCAACAAACAGCAACACTGTCCAAATAATAAATACATTGTTATCTGATCCAGATACATGATTTTGTGATTCACTTTGTACAGATTATCTAATGTATAAAATTATCTCATGTTTAGAAACCATTTTTTCCATTCTCCTGGTCAGTGACCTCCACTTAGGATCTATACAGAATGTTGCTTTTCATTGCCAGCAACAGGATAATTAAAGACCTGAAAGCCAGCTTAGAAAAGTAAGCCACAGTTGAGTGGCAGAAGCAGTCCATGAAAAGATCCTAGGTAAGCCATGATGCTTATTAAAATTCTTCAGAGTCAGGAGTTGACCATACATCATTTTGGTATTCCATTAAATTAATAAAATAAAACAATTAGTATAATTTACAAGATTGTCTGTATACCTAGGTGATAATAATGTTAGTACAGATATATGATCAGATTTTTTTAGGGGAATAAATCTTAAGTTTTGAATAAAGAAAAGTATGTTAAGTAGAAAAATGTGGAATTTATGGAAGTAAATATACCCTGGTCAGTACCACATTATTTTGAGTATTTTAATTTTAAAACTTCCTTCAAGAGTATCCTATATAGTTCTTTTCTTTGTTGGTCCATTCATTCATTCCACATAGTTGAGTTCTTAATATGTGATGGACTCTATGCAAATCTATGGGAGTAAAGATTGAATATGACACTATACCTGCTCCATAGTGCCTACATTCCAGAAATTAGAGACATATTTGTCAACACATTGATGGGGTGAAAGCTGTTATAAGTACTTATGTAAAAACTCAGTGGGGAAACCAGTAGAAAATACGGTCATTTCCACTGGTGTGGGGAGGGTGAGGTTCTAAAAGGGCTTCAAAGAGGAGGTGAGCTCTGAGTTGAGCATGGAAAATGATAAGTGTTCAACAGGAGGAAGTGTGCTCTGAGTAGAAGGAACACAAAGTGAACAAAGATGCAGAGGAATGAAACAAAATGGGATATACAGGAAAAGGAAAGTAAGTTGTCCATTGTGACTAACTGAGAGGATAGAATTGGTTGTAGGAAAGAGGGGAAACTATATAATGAAAGATGAGACTGAAGAAATGGACAGAGCCATGTAATGGAAATTCCGATTTTGAATTTTATCCCATAGATACTAGGGAGCTGTGGTGGACTTCAGAATAAGGGAGAGACATGATCAGATTTGGGTTTTACCAAGATTACTTTGGTTGGTAGTGTGAAGATGAGTCACTTTATGGAACGAGTGGAGTAAAGGCAGGAAGATCAATTAGAAGACTCTTGCATGCAAGTGAGGGACTTTGAGGGTCTGAATCAAGGCGGTAGAGGTAGGGATGCAGGAAAAGATCTGAAATTTGAGAAGTTTGGAAAGTGAAAATGAGCAAACTGTACTTGGGGAATGAAGAAGAAGAGGAATTGGAAATAATGCCCAAGTTTTTCGCTTGTTTGGATGGGTTGTGATGCCACTAATAGAGTCAAGAAGTGAATAAAGGGCCAGGAGCAGATTTGGGGAGTATTGAATTCAGGGGCATATTGAATTCAGGGTGCCTATGGCATTTCTAAGAAAAGTGATACCTGATTGGTTGTTCTATATGTGGATTGTCTAATTTAATTCTCCCAGTCATGGTGGGGAAATGACCTTGGATCGTTAGAGGATCTGTTCCATATAACATCCTCATTTTGCTCCCTTAAAAAAGGCCAGCTGTTTAGAAATTATAGAACTAAAACACCTGAGGGATGCCTGGGGTGGCTCAGTTGGTTGGGCATCTGACTCTTGATTTCAGCTCAGGTCATGATCTCAGAGTCATGGGATCAAGCCCCACTTTGTAGGGCTTCATGCTGGGCGTAGAGCCTGTTTGAGGTTCTCTCTCTCTCTTTCTCTCTCTCTCTCTCTCTCTCTCTCTCTCTCTCTCTCTCTCTCTCCCCCCCTCCCTCCCTCTCTCTCTCTCTCTCTCTCTCTCTCTCTCAAAATGAATAAACATTAAAAAAAAAAAAAGAACTAAAACATCTAACATAATTCTTAGAAATTCAGAACTACAGCTACTAAAAGTGTAGCTTTTTCGTTTTGAAAAGAGTAAAACCTAAAGCACTGATGAAAACAGTAAACTTTAAAAGAAACAAAATAATTTAAAATCAGATAAAATATTACTTTTACAGTTAAAGTGTACATCCTGTAAGCTATTGAGTTTGGTAGAACCATGTAGAATAGTGGAAAGAACATGTAAAATACAGTAGCAACATATATTTTACTAAGTAAATACCAGTTTTGTTCCCCTGGAGTGCTTTCAAATAAATATTATAACATTGAGATATAACTTAATGGTAAGGACATGAACTTAGAATAAGAAAAATCTAGATTGTTTTCTAATACTTTCTATTCACTTTGAACAAGTGTTTGGTTTTTTTTTTTGTTTTTTTGTTTTTGGTTTTTGGTTTTTTTTTTAATTTTTTTTTAACGTTTACTTATTTTTTGAGACAGAGAGAGACAGAGCGTGAACGGGGGAGGGTCAGAGAGAGGGAGACACAGAATCTGAAACAGGCTCCAGGCTCCGAGCTGTCAGCACAGAGCCCGACGCGGGGCTCGAACTCACAGACCGCGAGACCATGACCTGAGCCGAAGTCGGCCGCTTAACCCACTGCGCCACCCAGGCGCCCCAACAAGTGTTTGTTTTAATGTCTCCAACCTATACTGTAAAATTGAGAAGAGAGGATTTGATAATGAGGCTGTGGTCTTTTCCAGTTTTATAATCTAATGATTCCAATATATTTATTAAAGAAAGAATGTACATTTAGAAGTGCCAACACTTGGGAATAAATTATAGAATGTTCTCAGGAAATTATGTGGAGAAAATTATGTGGGTGGAGAAGTGGTAAATGAGCCTCAATGTGAGCACATATAAGGTACTGTATTTAGGGAAATTTTTTATCTGTACCTTCAAGAACGATAACCTATGAATTTTGACCTAGGAAACATTAATGAATCACTGTATTGATTGTTGAAGATATTCTCATGTTCTACTACAGGTAAAGGGATCATTTAAATGTTAGTCATCAGAGGAGTGGAACTAAAACACAGAGCATTCTACTATTAATGTAAAAGCCTTAGCATACTATGTGTAGTTATGATGTTTTGTGTGTAGTCGAACCAGGGGAAGTTAAGATCAGAGGCAGCTAATAGGTGTAAGAAAATAGAAGGTTTATTGTATGAGGATAAGCTAAAAAAACACAAAACAAACTCTTCAAACTAAAAAGGTTATGGCTACATGATTAAAATGTATAAATCAGGTAGCATTGACAGAAAAGCTAGGATTTTTCACTTAAATTTGAATTACAAGAACTCATGAGATATTCCTCAAAACTTAAAAAAGCTAGATGTAGAGCAAATAAAATACAGCAAAACCTTGAGAAACTAGGCTTAGAGAATAAGTCTTTTTAACTGCTTTTTTTTTTTTAATTAATTAATTAATTAATTAATTTTTTTTTTAATTTTTTTTTTCAACGTTTATTTATTTTGGGGACAGAGAGAGACAGAGCATGAACGGGGGAGGGCAGAGAGAGAGGGAGACACAGAATCCAAAACAGGCTCCAGGCTCTGAGCCATCAGTCCAGAGCCCGACGCGGGGCTCGAACTCACGGACCGCGAGATCGTGACCGGGCTGAAGTCGGACGCTTAACCGACTGCGCCACCCAGGCGCCCCTTTAACTGCTTTTTAATCATTTAGGTTTAAAGGTAAAAAACATCTGTGCTTATAAATTCAGCTAGTATTTTTAGCAACTTAAAAATTGCTAGAAAATTTTAATGCTTTTTTACTCTTTTTATAGGTCTTATAACCCCTTCTGCTTTTTATAACTTCTAAAAGAGTCATTGATATTAACAGATAAACCTTTTTCTTACTAATACTGAGGTTTATTACTATAATGCAAATAATAAATTGTTTTCCCTGATAAGGAGATATAGTTTGAATTACTTAAATTGATAATGGATGTATAGCTTAAGTTTTTACTTTAATATTATAATTCATCCATTTATTGGAGCAACTGGGTGCCTCAGTCAGTAAAGATCTGACTCTTCATTTCAGCTCAGGTCATGATCTCACACTTCGTGGGTTTGAGCCCGACGTCGGGCTCTGTCTGTGCTGACAGTGCAGAGCCTGCTTGGGATTCTCCTCTCTCTCTCCCCCTCTGCTACTTACTCTCTCTCTCTCTCAAAATAAATAAATAAACTTAAAAAAATAATAATTCACCCATTTATTTGATTTTTAAAAAATATCTTGGTGATGGGAGATAAAGAGTTGCCTTTATGGGGGCGCCTGGGTGCGTCGGTTAAGCGTCCGACTTCGGCTCAGGTCATGATCTCACGGTCCGTGGGTTCGAGCCCCGCGTCGGGCTCTGTGCTGACAGCTCAGAGCCTGGAGCCTGTTTCAGATTCTGTGTCTCTCTCTCTCTGACCCTCCCCCGTTCATGCTCTGTCTCTCTCTGTCTCAAAAATAAATAAATGTTAAAAAAAAAAAAAATTAAAAAAAAAAGAGTTGCCTTTATGTAGCTCGTAGTCTTTTGGCAGATTTAGATAAGTAAAAACATAATTATGAGAATTTTTTAGGATGTATAGTATAGGATGTTTCCTGTGGTGATAATTTTGTTTTTTAACTTTTTGGTTGTAATGTAAATTAGATTCAGTAATGCTCTGTATCTATGCAGATGGTTTTTTTTGAATCAAAGTTAGGACTCTTTTAAAGAGAAGTTCACTGACAATTCACAGTGATAAATGATGCACCAGCACATGTGACCTTAAAGCTGCCTTAGAAATCCAGTGTAGATGTTGTATCTTATCTGACTTGCTATTACAAGGTGAAAAGTCCCAGGTTTTATGGCCATGATTTAAGGTTATATTCCCTATTGCCCACTATTCATATAAAGTTAACTTTTCAATGACTTCTGAATTTTTTTTCTTGTAAAATAACTGTTGAATCTAAACCTTTAAGTCCTTGGCAAATCTGAATTCTCCGTCTGTACTTTGTCTTCAAAAAATTAAAGATACGCTCTTGAGATCTCACTTTAGAGTGCTACTTAGTAAAAGGGGGTGCCTGGGTGGCTCAGTAGGTTAAGTATCCAACTCGTGGTTTTGGCTCAGGTCATGATCTCACAGGTTTGTGAGTTTAAGCCCCATGTTGGGCTCTGGGCTGACAGTGCGGAGCCTGCTTGAGATTCTCTCTCTCTTTCTCTCTCTCTCTCTCTCTTTTTCTTTTTCTCTCTTTCTCTCTCTCCCTCCCCCTCTCCTTGCCCCTCCCCCACTTGCTGTCTCTGTCTCTCTCAAAATAAATAAATTAAAAAAAAAAAAGAGTCCTACTTAGTAAAATGAGTATTCAATTTCTATATTACTTACTTATTCTTTAAATATTTCTTTTGTTTAATGTTTATTTATTTTGAGAGAGAGAAAGTCAGAGTGCAAACAGGGGAGGAGCAGAGAGGGAGACACAGGATCTGAAGCAGGCTCCAGGCTCTGAGATGTCAGCACAGAGTCTGACACAGGGCTCGAACCCATGAACCGCGAGATCATGACCTGAGCCAAAGTCAGAGGCTTACCCAATTGAGTCACCCAGGTGCCCCTCTATATTACTTATTCTTAAGTAGATGACCATACGGCATCATCCAACTATTGTGTGTAAGCCACAAACTTAAGAGAATATGTTTGCACAGGTATAACTTAGCTTTTTTTGTAGGTGCTAATTCTGCTGATAATTTAGCCCCTCTAATCCAAGGAGAAGAGCTTCCTATCTGAGTAGGAGCCATGAAAGATTAAATTGGGGAAGAATATGAATCCCTCTTTAGGCTGTAGTCTTGAAGTTACTAAGTAAGTCATAGTTCATCTGATAGAATGACAGAGACAGAAAGGTCATTTATTTGTCATTCATTCAATCCTTTAGTTATTCTCAATCAGTATTTACTGAGTGCCTACTGTGTATCAGATTCTGTGCTAGTCCATAAATGCAAATATGTGAGTAAACATAAGACTTGGTTCCTGTTTTAAGCTGGGAGACAGATACATACAGATATTTATGAAAAAATGTAGGGTGATACACAGGTGCCTAAGATTTGATACTAGGCTGAAAATACAAGGTAGGAGTGTATATAGGATTAAGTGTTGAATTCCTGAGATCATCTTGGGAGATAGACTATAACCAACTTAAATAGAAACTGGCTTTGAGTCCATTTTGGAGATGTTTACATCTGTGATTATAACACTTATAGTAGCATTGATTTCTCCATTGTTTCTCCCACTGTAATCTCTAAGGGCAGACGGTATCTATCTTGTTTAGTGTTTTAATCCCTAAAATTTGGCACAGTTCCTAGCCCATAGTGGAAACTGAAATCATTGATAGTTAAATGGATACAAAATTTGAGCTTCTTGTAGAAGTGTTTACTCCCCATCTCTCCCCTTAGTTGACAGGTACTTTCTCTTCAATGTATTGACTATTTGGGCCTGTTAGTTGATTTTCTTGAGAAAAGGGTACCTCTTTCCTTCTTTTCTCAGCATATAGTAGTTTGACATATATCACAATTATATCACTTTTAACTGGTATGGAGAGATTGGTCTCAGACTTCGGGTAGGAAGACATTGGATTAGGAAAAACTATCATGCTCCCAACTTCTTGAAAATCCCTGCTCATTTGAGGCCTACTATAGTCTGAATGTTTGTGTTTCCTCAGAATTCATATGTTGAAATCCTAACCCCCATGGTGATAATATTAGAAAGTGCGGCCTTTTGGAGAGTGCTCCCTTGCCCCCTCTGCTAACTGAGGTTGCCATAAGGAGATGGCTGTCATTGAAGAAGTGGGCTCTCACCAGATACTGAATTTGCCGGCACCATAATCTTGAACTTTCAGTCTGTAGAACTGTGAGAAATAAATTTCTTTTGCTAATAAGCCACCCAGTCTATGGTATTTTGTTGTAGCAGCCCGGACAGGACCAAGACAAGGCCTAAACTAGTCAGCTGTACTACTATGTTCCCATCCTTGTAGCTTTCATTTACCAATCTCTTACTTACTTTTCTTCACTCATCAAAAACTTTGGCACGGGGCTCACAATCTTTCTCTGTACTCTAAGCCCTGCACTTATCCTAGGTGGCTTCAAATTCTATGTGGATGACCCATTCATTACCATTGCATCTCAGTTCCTTGACCACATTGTCTTCTATCCCCTTCTGTTCACTTCATTTCAAATAGCCAGTCTCACCAAGAATCTTGTCATATTTATTAATTGCTCAATAATCACCAATGTACACATGCCATTTTCTGATCACAATGTCCCCTAATTTTCTTTGCTCTTTAAATATTCTCACTATTATTCTTCATCAGAATCTTTCGTCCATTTGTCCATCATGTCTCACTTCATTTTCCTTTTTAGCCAGTTTCGATTACATGGTCCCTGAAATCCATTGCACTTTTGTCTTTTTAGCACATCTTTCTGACAAAAATCTAACTGATAAACTCAACTGTCTGTTTTCTTAGTGCTTTCAGCTACGAGCTAAGCAATACTAGAGAAAGCCACATAGAAGGGCACTATAAATGTAGCCTCAGATAGGCTGTCAACATGATTTGACAATTCTACCATATTTCTCTGATCAACACTGTCTCCCATTCTTTATAATTTTTATTTTATTCACTTCACACTTCTGAAGTCCCCATTATCTCATTTCTAAGAGATGATCTTGCCTCATATCTCACAAAGAAAATGAAATGTATCAGATGAGAGAACCCCTTCAACTTCTTTCTATAAAACATGCACACCTCCTGTATTTTAACTTAATCTATCTTGTTATTCTGTTCTAATAGAAGAATTGCCTATTCTTTTTATCTATTGTTATATCACACATCCTTCCTTCATTTGGTGGCTTAAAGCAATGACAGCATTTATTTTGCTTAGGAAAGTACAGTTTGGGCAGAGCTCTACAAGGACACCTCATCTCTGCTGTATTTGACAGCAGCTAGCTCAGCTCAAAGGCCAGGGGCTAGAATCACCAAAAGTCTTGCTCATTCATGTGTTCTTGTTTTGCTGGTTGTAGGTAGTTGGAACATTAGCTTGGATTTTCAGCTGAAACATCACATGGCCTCTACATGTGGTTTGGGCTTTCTTATAACATGGTAGCTAAGTTCTAAGGGAGAGAGAGAGAGCCATGTGGAAGCTGTGTCACGTTTTATGAGTTAACCTCTAAAGTAATATCATTTCTGCTGCCTTCTATTTATTAGAAGTCACTTAGATGTGTCTATATTTAAAGGAAGGTGAATTAAATTCCACCCTTTGATGGGAGGAATGTAAATAAATTTTTGACCTGTTTTAAAAGTCACCACATGATACATCTTTACAAGGCCAATCCCTCCACCATTACTTTGGATCTCAACCCTTCTACTTTCCCAGGGACCTATGTATGCTATTGCATATTCTTCTCTTTCATATTCAGCTTGCTGTCTTTTCTTTTTTTTTTTTTAATTTTTAAAAATTTGTTCTTGAGAGAGAGAGAAAGAGAGAGCGCGCCTGACGTGGGCCTCGAACCCAAAAACCGTGAGATCGTGACCTGAGCTGAAATCAAGAGTTGGATGCTTAACTGACTGAGCCACCCAGGCACCCCATCTTTTCATTTACTTTTAAATGTATACTCCTTTTTCTTTACCTTTCTGTTTTGCTTATTGACTCTGCATTCTCCCCCTTCCCTTTTTCATCTCTTACCTAGTAAAGTGAACTGGCCTAAAGTAATGTGGCCACTTCAAGTTGCCTTTGGTGGCCAGGCAGGTAATGTCAATGTGTATTAGATAAAACCTGAGAACAGGATTTTAAAAAAAAGAGCCTTTTTCTCTTGCTATATTATAGATATTGACAATTATGGTGCACAGAACATAACATGTTTAGGGGCACCCATGTGGCTCAGTCAGTTACGTATCTGACTTCAGCTCAGGTCATGATCTTGTGGTTCATGGGTTCAAGCCCCTCACTGGGCTCTGTGCTGACAGCTCAGAGCCTGGAGCCTGCTTCAGATTCTCTCTCCCTCTTTCTCTTTCCCTCCCCGACTCTCTCTCTTTCTCTCTCTCTCTCTCTCTCAGAAAATGAATAAACATTAAATTTTTTTTTGAAAAAAAGAACATAACATATTTAATGCAGTTCAGCTTTTAGAATACAACTTTTTTGAAAGGTGCAGTTTACCTATAAGTACTTCAGTAACAACATAAAAACATAAAAATGTTAAAACGAGAGAGGGGCAAGTGCCTGGAAGTGTATATATGCAAAGAGATTACTATAATGCTAGGCCTTGGAATGTATGCTTTTTAAGGAGGAAAAAGAGGTTATTTAGGTGTGAAATACAGTGAAAAGGACTGGAGATCTTGTTAAGGTCTGAAGATTTTTGGAGTTTAGATATTGGAGTGAGCTAAAATGATAGATGGTTGTCGGAGAGAGGATAGAATGAAATGAATCTACGGTATAATCTTTGAAGTAAGTATCTAAGGTAGAGTAGGGTGGGAATGTACATATTGAGTGAATATAGATATTAAATATAAAAGTTTGGAATATATACATATTCTAAGAGCAATGTAGTAAATGAACTACAAGTATGCCAGTTTTATCTGTCGTGTTAAATATAAGAAATATATGGACAATATCTGTTTAAAAATTCTATTAAAAATTTAGCAAAGTACTTAAAATTTTGATTTTAACAGTGTAATTTTTAGATAAAAAGACAATATATCAAATGGGTTTTCATGGCATGAGTTTTCAATTTATGGTATAACCAAGACAAAGTAGTATCATGTTGGTTTATATATTCTGTATACATAAACTTCAGTTTAAATGTTTCTGTTCTTGAATTTTAAAATGTTCATTTTCAACTACTTGCATAAATAGGAATGTATTTTTATTATCTGTGGAATAAAATATCTGTGTATTTTATTATCTGAGGAATGTATTTTTATTATCTTTATTAACAGCAAATATAAATTTATCTAATTGAGAAAGGAATTGAGTTACATGGTCCCCCCCCCCCTTTTTTTTTTAAATAAATTAACTGAATATCTTATGAGAATTTAGAAGCTAGCTACTTTGGTGATTCGAAGTTACTTAGCTGGACACTTAGTATTATTAACCTGGTGTCTGGATCACACCTGAGATCCAGAAAGTAATAAAAGTGTTCTCAGAGAAGCAATAGCAGATATTACAGCATATTTATATCAGCTCAACAGATATTATAGCATATTTATATCAGCTCACATAGCTAATTTCAAAATCTTTCCTAATCTGCAAAATGAACATATACTGAGTTGTGAGATTTAGAAATCACATATGATGTGTTTCTCTTGGCACCTGGAAGATGGTCAGTAAACAGTAGCTATAGTTTTTGGGGAAAATCCTTAACCACTGTCTGTATAGACTGAGCACATTTTTAAGCAGGTTGTCTGAATTACCAGTCAATGAACAATTAGAAACTGCAAATTAATTTAGTAGAGTAATGTTATATTCATTTATAAGTATAAGTAGCTGATTTATATTCATAATTTCAGGATCGTCAAGAATAAAAAGATAAACATTCAGAGGGAGTTTTTAGAGTTATCTATCAAAACTTTAAAAATTACATGAAGCAGCTTAAGTCATTTATTTCTCACAATAACCCTATGTAGTAGATACTATTGTTATCATTTTTTCTAGTAAGAAAACCAAGGTTAGAGATGTTAAACACACAGGTAGCTCAATGGCAGAGCTGAATGTGACACAAACTTAGCTGATCTAATTCAAGGCCTTCATAATCACTGTGTTACACTACTCCCTAACATGATGATGATATTTTCTTTCAAAAATTGGGCATTTGAGACTGTCCTAGAATCTGAAGGGCCCCTAGAAGCTCTACCTATCACCTTTTTAGAATATCACTTAACTTCTCCTATGTGCTAGACACTGTTGTCAGCGCTGCATGTATAATAACTCGTTTAATCTTCACAGCCCTTTGAGATAGGAACTATGGTTGCTCTTATTTTATACAAGAGGAAATTTAGGCACAGAAAAGTTAGGTAACTTGTCCAAAGTCATGACTCTAGAGTGTGTTTCTAACCACTGTATCATACTGGCTACTTTTCTAAAAAGTTGTTAATTTTTTTCTGCATTTACGTCTCTATTTCATAATAATCTTTCCAGTGATAGGAAACTCATTACTCTGTAAGGCAATATATCAGTCAGAGCTCTATCAGAGAAACAGAATCAGCAGGATATATATTAAGAGATATATTACAAGCAGTTGACTTACTGATTGTGGGGGCTGGCTAAACAAGTCCAAAGGGCAAGTCTAAAATCCACAGAGCAGGCATTTAGGAAGACAAGCAGGAACTCTTGGCCAGGCTGAAGCTGCAGTCCAGGGGCTGAATTTCTTCAGGGAAGCTTTAGTTTGGCTATTAAGGCCTTTCAACTGATTGAATCCGACCCACCCAGATTATCTAGGATAATCTCTTTTACTTGAAGTAAACTGATTATAGACTTTAATAACATTTAAAAGATACCTCTACAGCAACACCTAGATTAGTGTTTGAATAATTAATTAAAGACTGTCCTAGCCGAGCTGGCACAAAGTGATCATCACTGGCACCTTTTTTTTTTTTTTTTTTTTTTAAACGCTGGAGTGGGTTTGAGGTGGTCAGTGGCTTTCATTTTCCCAAGCTACAAATGGAACTTCTGTTTGCTTTTCAACCTTCATGTATTTTTTGATCACTCCTGCCACTTCCTCAACTTCACCCCACCCAGTTGCCACACCCAAAAAGATTTTAGGTGTTTTGCAATAGAATACATCTACATAAAGCATATTACCTTTGAAACAAAAATTTAAAAATAAACAAGAGCCTCAAAATAAAAGGTAGAACTATGATTGAACCGGAAAACCTATGCCGAAGCTAGTTACTGTATTTGAGCATAAAATTAGCACTTTCTACATGGCAGGAGAGGTAGTTATACAGTATAGAACCTCTTTTCCAAATTCACAGTTCTTTTATTTTTTTTGTTTATTTTGAGAGAGAGAGAGAGAGAGAGCGTGAGCAGGGGAAGGGCAGAAAGAGAGAGGGAGAGAGAGAGAATGCCAGTCAGGCTCCAGGTTGGCAGTGCAGAGCTGGATGAGGGGGTCAGTCTCACGAATCAGGAGATCATGACACGAGCAGAAATCAAGAGTCAGAAGCTTAACTGACTGAGCCACCCAGTCACCCCCAAATTCATGAAATTCTAATAGGAATTTAGCATCAAATTCTAACAGGAAATTAATCTTCTAAATACAGGGCGCTTTGGCCTACATAATTAACAAGATAATTATTTAATAAAAGATAATTCTCTAGATTTCTAGATGCGAGGAGGGTTTCAGAGAGATGCTTACAAGTTATTATTATTATTTCTATTATTATGGTAATTCTTTTTTATATCTTGACCATCTTGTCCTCTTTAGATAAATAATATTTAAAATACTATAAGGTCCTTTACTGAGACATAAAGATTTAAAGTGATGCCTCATAGACCTTTAAGTGGACTTAAAAGGCTTACCTTAAGTGTGTATCTCATAGACCCTCTCACTTAAGAGTCAGGATTTGGAGAAATGAGGACATTGTCCTATAGCAGCCTAACATGAGGCACTAGGTAGAGAATGGCCTCTCAGAAAGAAATGTGAATGCAGCTTTTGTCTATTGAAGTTGATTATAATTTGATAATAAATCCACAGCTTTTATTATTATTCTCAAAATATAGTTGACTTCTAATGTTCTATTAGTTAGAGGTGTACAAAATAGTGATTCAGTATTTATATGCATTACAGCATATTACAGTGATCACCATGATAAATCTAGCTACCATCTGTCATCATACAAAGTTGTTACCAATTATTACCTATATTCCTGCTGCTGCTGTACATTATATCTATCCCCTGTCATATTTATTGTAAAGCTAAAAGTTTATACCTTTTAATCTCCTTCCCCTACTTGCTCATCCCTGCACTCATCTCCCCTCTAGCAACCACAGATTGTCTGTATCTATGAGTCCATTTCTGATTGGGTTTTTGTTGTTCTTAATTTATTTTATTTTTAGTTTTCACATATAAGTGAAATCATATGGTATTTGTCTTTCTCTATCTGACTTATTTCACTTAACATAATACCTTCTAGACCCATCCAAGTTGTTACAATGTCAAGACGCATTCTTTTTTATGGCTGAGTTCCATTATATTTACTAATTATGTTGAGATATGTTCCCCTTATACCTACTATATTGAGTTTTTATCATAATGATTATTGGATTTTATCAAATGCTATCTTGCATCTATTCAGATGATCATATGAATTTTATGTTTAACTTTGTGTGTAGTTTATTGTGTTCGTGGGTATTGAACCATCCTTGCGTGGGTATTGATTCATGCGTATTGAACCATCCTTGCATCCCTGTAATAAATCTCACTTAATTATAGTGATGATCCTTTTAATGTATTGTTGAATTTGGCTTGCTAATATTTTGGGATTTTTGCATCAATGTTCCTCAGGGATATTGGCCTGTAATTTTTTTGTGTGTGTGGTGTCTTTCCTCTTCAGTTTTTTGCAATAGTTTGAGAAGGATAAGTATTAAGTCTTCTTTAGATGTTTGGTAGAATTCACTTTGAAGCCATCTGGTCCTGGACTTTTGTTTACTGGGAATTTTTTGATTACCAGTTCAAATTCATTACTAGTAATCAATCTGTTCAGATTTTCTAATTCTTCGTGATTCAGTTCTAGTTTCTAATTATGGCCTTTTCTTTTTCATTTAATGAAGTCCATTAACATTTCTTGTAAGGCCACTTTGGTGTTGATGAACTCCTTTAGTTTTTGGTTGGGAATCTCCTTATCTCTCCTTCAATTCTGAGTGATAATCTTGCTGGGTAGAGTAATCTTGGTTATAAAGTTTTCCCTTTCAGCACTTTAAATATATCATGCCACTCCCTTCTGGGCTGTAAAGGTTTCTGCTGAAAAATCAACGGATAACCTTATGGAGGTTCCCTTGTATGTAACTATTTCATCTCTTCCAGCTTTTAAGATTCTCTCTTCGACTGTTGACATTTTGATTATAATGTGTCTTGTTGTGGATCTCTTTAGGTTCATCTTATCTGGAGCTCTCTTTGCCTACTGGATTTGGATGTTTGTCTCCTTTGCAGGTTAGGGAAGTTTTCAGCCAATATTCCTTCAAATAGGTTTTTTGTTTTCTTCCTCTCCTCCTGGCACCCCTATAATGTGAATGTAGTATGCATTATGTTATCTCAGCGTTTCCTTAAACTATTCTCATTTTTCAAATTCTTTTTTCTTATTGATTGGTTGATTTCCACTGCCCTATCTTCCAGATTGCTGATCCATTCATCTGTATTACTTAATCTGCTCTTGATTCTCTCGAGTGTATTGTTCATTTCAATTGTTGTATTCTTCAGCTTTGATTGGTTCTTTTTTAGATTTTCTATCTCTTTATTGAAGTTCTCACTGCGTTCATTCTTTTTCTGAGTTTGGTGACTATGTTCATGACTATGACTATTCCTTGAACTCTCTAGTATATTAGTTATCTGCATGTCATTTCATTCTGTTTCTAAGGTTTTATTTTGTTCTTTAACTTGGAACATATATCTCTGTCTTCTCATTTTGCCTAACTCTATTAGTTTCTATGTATTAAGTCGATCAGTTATGTCTCCCAATGTTGAAGGAGTGCCTTTATGCAGAAGATGTCTTGTGGGGCACAGTAGTACAGACACTCCTGGTCACCCTAGCCAGGTGCCCCAGAAGTTACCTGTGTGGGCTTTGTGTACCTTCCTGTTGTAGCTGGGTTATGATTGGTGCACTCATGGTATGCAAGACTTTCCCCCAACACAGCTGTCTGCAAGGTTTAGCCATGACTGCTTCAGGCCGCTAGGGAGTGGCTCTGGCCCCCTGCCCATCTGACTGAGAGGCCTCGCTGTAACTGTTGCAGGTATACTGGTGTGTGGGGTTGGTTCCTAGTGAGGCTGGCTGCAAGGCCTCGCTGCCATATCTGTAGATGCCCTGGTGGTTGGGGCATTTCTCTGGCATGGTTCACATTTAGATGGATTATGACTATCATAGGTGTTCTAGAGTGCTGGACTGGCCCCCTGGGGCAGGGATGCTTAGGAGAAGCTTTGGTGCTGGCCCAGAGCACCCACCAGGAGGGTGATTGAATGGGGTGATTGTGCAGGGGAATGTGGGGATGGGGCAAGCCATGCTAGTACACTAGATGGAGAGTATCAGAAATGACACCTGCCAGCACTGGCAGGGAAGGGAAGTGCCAAAAGAAAAAAAAATCAATGGTGCTTCCCTGACACATGCCCTAAAATTAGTCAATAAATCTTCTTCATGTGTTACCCAAGTGCTTTTTAAACTACTGCCTCTGCCCTGGGACTGGGAGTGGGTGAGATTGTGCACATGCCCTTTAAGAGCAGAGTCTTGATTTCCTATTATTCGCCAGCTCTCCTGGACATAAGCCTAGTAGATTTTCAAAGCCAGGAGTTGTGGGGGCTTGTCTTACTGGTGCAAGTCCCGTAGGCTTTGGAGTCCAATGAAGGGCTGGTACCCCTCATTCCTCAGGGAGGGCCTCTACAGCTGGGATATCCCTCTTGATCGTAGGTCCTTGTACTGAGGGTATGGGTCCTGACAACCCTTTCTTTCCACCCTTTCTTTCCCTCTCAGTGTGGCTTTTTCTTTATATCCTTAGTTGTGTATGATCAGGTCTGCTAGTCTTCAGTTCATTCTTAGAGATATTTGTTCTATATGTAGTTACAGATTTTGGTGTGTCCATGGGAGGAGGTGAGCTCATCCCACTCTGCCATTGTGATCCCACCCCCTAACCCACAGAGTATTAACAGAAATTGTATCTTATTGATTAAAAGGGGCAGAGAGAGTTCATAATGAAAAGAAGCCTCTGACCTCTCAACCTCCTGTGAAAAGGATGCAGGCTTAGAAGCTGTTCAGCTCTAAACACGCCATTTCTTATGGAAAATGAAGGATGACTCAGAGGATGCAGCCAAGAAGCCAGAGAGTAGAGCTAAGAGACATGGAGAACCACTGCCAGGACTAATTAAAGAACTGGTGACATGTACCCCACTGGATTTCAGAATGGCTATTGACCAATGACTGTTACGTGCCTCTAGTTTACTCCCTTTTTGAATGGGAGTGTCCATTGCAATTTTCCTATTCTTTCTTCACCACTGTATATTAGGTGTGTGTTGGACAGTTAACTTGTATCTTTAGTCCACATGTCTTCAGATTAGAAGAAGTGTACCTGAGAAGCTGCAACCAAGAAACTGGATCTGAGGAGCCTCATCTACAGCTGCGCCTGATTTAGATTAGGCCCTGGACTTTGAGCTGACATTGTAATGTAATGAGACTTTTGGGGCCTTGGGAGGGGTTGGATGTATTTTGAAAATGAAGGAGTGTAAATAATATACGGCCAGAGGGCAGACTGTGACAGTAAAGATGGGTGAAAATTTTTCACCACCCTTCCCATCTGAATCTGGGCTGGGCTGGGCTTGTGTTTGTTTGACCAATAAAATATGGTGGATGTGATACTGGGTCAATTCTAGTCTTAGGCCTTTGAGAGGACTGGTAGCCTCTGCTGTCATACAAGCCAGATGCTATGTAAGAAGTCTGGCTATTCTGAGACCAGCATGCTGTTAGAAGCCCAACTAGCCACTTGGAGAGAGAAAGAGAGGATAAAAGGTGAGTGAGAGTGTGAAAGATTAGCCATGGGGAATAGTCCCTAGGCACTAGACAAGTGAATGAAGCTTTCTTAGACCTTTCAGTGAGCCCATCCTTCAACTGAAATCAGATGAGTGACTGACTCAACCAACAGTGAGAAGTGAGATGACAGATGTTAGACCTCTCAGCTGGGCTATTCCAGCCATCCTTCAGCTGTTCGAGCGACCAGCTCACACACCAGACCTTGTAGAACAGAGATGAGCATTTCTACTGTACCTTATCCAACTTTTTGAATCACAGAATTGTGAGCAAAATATGGTTATTGTTTTAATACTCAATTTTGGTGTTTGTTACATAGCATTAGACAACTGAAACACAAATGAAGGAACTGAAATACAGAAAAATTCTATCACTTGCCCAGCTTCACAGAGACAGTAATAACCATTGCCTTCAATCACAGTTTAAACTGCCTATGTCCTTCTTCTTTCCAGAGGACACTCTGGGGCCCTTTTTTTCCATCATTAACAAACCTGTGTACACCTAGAGATTTTTTATATAATGCCAGTTCATTCCTAGCACTTTTCATCTAATAGTTGGACAGTTATGGTTAGCATATCTCTTGACTTAATTCTACAGTAATGATAGAATCTGAGGTATGGTTCAGGACTAATCCTTAGTTTAAAAACTTCTCAGGTGGGATCTCCTCTGAGCATTTCATAAAAGAAATCCCTCACACAGAAGCATGTAGTTATTAGCAAAGTGCAACTGACTAAAAATTTCTTAAAGGAAATTCAGGATAGTTGATACAATTTGCCAAAAGGTAAACAACTTAATTCTCATGAGACATTAAAGTTTTTCTCAAATGTCCTTCTGATTGCAATATTGATTAGAGGTCTTCTCTTTTGACCATTCTCTAGAACAAAATTCCATCCTGGTCACTTTTCTCCCTTCCGGATATTTTCATTTGGAACATCCAATTCCTTCTCACCTCCTTATTTGCAGAGAAACTTGTCTCTTTCACAAAAACCCCAGTCTAACACATGCTTTTTTGTTTGTTTTCTTAGAGTGAACTTATCAAATTATTTTTCTCAACAAAGGAATTTTCATCACTATTAAGATGAAAAGTTCCACTCAGCGTTACTTATATATAAGAAAAAGAGAAGACATGTCTCAACCAGAATCCCTCTAGTCACAGATGAACACTGTTACTACTTTTTGTTCAATATATTTTTTTGATAAATATATGGGTGAAGTTTAAGAAAAAATGAGATAATAATAATAATAATAATAATAATAATAATAATAATATAGTGCTTATTATGTACCAGGCACTATTATATATATATTTTTTTCTTTTTTTTCAACGTTTATTTATTTTTGGGACAGAGAGAGACAGAGCATGAACAGGGGAGGGGCAGAGAGAGAGGGAGACACAGAATCGGAAACAGGCTCCAGGCTCTGAGCCATCAGCCCAGAGCCTGACACGGGGCTCGAACTCACGGACCGCGAGATCGTGACCTGGCTGAGGTCGGACGCTTAACCGACTGCGCCACCCAGGCGCCCCTATCAGGCACTATTATAAATGCGTTAATCTGATTTATTTTATTTAATCCATCTCACAACCCTATGAGGTCTGTAGTTTTATTAACCCCATTTGCAGGTGAAGAAACTGAAGCAGTTAGGTAATTTGCCCAAGATCACATACCTGAGGTCCAGGTAGTCTTTACCTTAGAGCCTGCACTTTTAACCATTATTCTAACCTGCCATCCATATTAAACATACTGACTTATACTTTGTTTTTGTTTTTTATGTCATGAATTTTTCCATGCAGTCAGATATTATTTTGTAGGGAATTGTTTGTTTTTACCTTCACTATGTTATGTTTATTAAATAATAACATATATAGAACTAATTTTGGGGGGGGTTATCTTTTTATTTTTGAGAAAGAGAGCACATTGCATGTCAGCAGGTTAGGGGCAGAGGGAGAGAGAGAATCTTAAGAAGGCACTATGCTCAGAGCAGAGCCCTATACAGGGCTCAATCCCACAACCCTGGGATCATGAGCTGAAATCAAGAGATGGACACTCAACCGACTGAGCCAGTCAGGTGCTCCAAACTAATTTTTTAACTCTCCAATTCTATAGTAACCACCTTTCTACTTTTAATAGCATTAATTAGTTTCGCCTATTGTAGAAATGTAATCATACACCATGTACTCTTGGAAATTGTCCTTTCTCTTTGCAGTGTAATATTCCTTTTTTTATGTTATAGTTTTTCTATTCTGTTGGAATGTGATGTTTCCATTTCAGGACTATTATAAATGGTGCTGCAATAAACATTCCTAGTACATATATATTGGTGAACATATGTATGCATTTCTATAGAGTATATAGCTAGTGTGGACATTTATCTTTAATAGATATGGTCAAACAGCTTATTTATTTATTTATTTATTTATTTATTTATTTATTTAAATTCAAGTTAGTTAACATTCAGTGTGGTATTAGTTTCAGGAGTAGAACCCAGTGATTCATCACTTACATATTATACTCAGTGCTCACCCCAACAGATGCCCTCTTTAATACCCATCACCCATTTAGCTCATCCCCCCCCCCACCTTCCCTCCAGCAACCCTCAGTTTATTTTCTGTATTTAAGAGTCTGTTATGGTTTCCCTCCCTTTCTGTTTTTATCTTATTTTTCCTTCCCTTCCCCTATGTTTATCTGTTGTGTTTCTTAAATTCCACATATGAGTGAAATCGTATGATATTTGTCTTTCTCTGACTGATTTATTTCGTTTACCATAATACTCTCTAATCCCATCCATGTTGTTGCAAATGGCAAGAGTTCATTCTTTTTGATTGGCAAGTAAAATTCCATACATTTAAGATATGGTCACATAGTTTTCTAAAGTGGTTATACCAACTTGCATTACTACCAGCATTGTATGAGAGTTCTCATTGTTCTACATTCTCACCAACTTTTAGTTGTTTCTTTTTTGTTGCATTCTGGTGGGGGTTACAATCACATTTGTATGACTATGTAGTGTTCCATTGTATGGATGTGTACTTTTTAAAAACGACAGCTCCTATTGTTGGACATTTCAGTTGTTTCTGTTCTTTTTTTGAAAAAAAAAATATGAAGTATTGACACTAATGTCCTTGTCTGTTTTATAAGACTTCTAATACATGTTTCCTCTGGACATAATTATACAAATAACATGAGTGTTTCACTGAAACATTACAAAAATGAGTTATTATAACTTTTACAACTTTACTCAGTAAAAGATAGCATCTCATATTTTTAACTTAAATTAATTTTATTTCCAGCAAAGTTGAACCTGATGTTTGGCAATTTTTATATTTTTAATAAACAATTTGTTCTCATTCTGTGCTAATATTTCTGTTGAAATATTTGTAAATGTCTCTATTGCCATTATCAACCCTTTCTGGCTTTTTACGTTATGCGCTTTTCCTATTCATCCTTTAACTTTATAAAAACTTCAGGATTTCTGTAAGCAAATTTATATTTTACAGTTTTTATCTTTGGTATGCTTCAAAGGGCCTACTCATATTTTCAGCTCTTACATTCTGCTCTCTTCTTTCCCCTTTGTGTGTGTGTGTGTGTGTATGTGTGTGTGTGTGTACACACATCCGTGTCTGGCAAGCATCATCAGTAATCCTACTGTTACTCTATAAGCTTTTTTCTTTCTAGTAGAGTTTCCCTACTCTATAGTGTTTCCCCAAGCGAGTTGTTTACTCAATTACTCCAAATACCATCACTTCCTATTACTTCTTATCTTTGTGACCAGCACATACCTCTCTTCTATTCTCCAGGCATAGCTAATTTTTACTGGATGTGTTTCCTAGAAAGTCAAATTGAGGAAATTATCTTTTCCCTAAATTTACATCCCCTATTTTGGTGAAAATGGATAACTTCCCTAGTCATGTAAGCCAGAAATCTAGGAGTCATTCTAGATTCTTTCATTTTTCTTATTCCCCTACCTCTCATTGATGACTGGATCTTATCAATGATTTGTCCCCTCATTTCCAATTTTACTGTGCCTAGCTTAGTTCAGATCTTTATCATCCCTTTCCAGGATATATAAAATAGTTGCTTAACTAGTCTCCCTACCTTTATTTTTCTTAGCCATCTCCCAAATCTGATCTGGTTACTCCTGCTTAAAATTATTTTTATTGTGCTTCATTGCATATAGAACAGAATCTATTCCTAGCATGGCATGCAAAGCCTGTCATGATTTGGCATGATTCCTTTTATCTTATTTTTTTTTTTTTCCCTTCCTGTCACACCATATAGTGCTTTTAAGACATGAGAAGATACTGTTATTACTGTGATTGCACTGGCATTGTTACTACTTTAACACCCAAAGTTGTAGTATTCAGAAGTATGTCATACACAAAACAATTCTTTTCTGTACTGCTAGCTAATATTAAGATATTACAAGTCAATTTTGTTTTTGTAGCAAAACAAATCAGTCCACTATTGGAAAATATATCAGGTTAATTCAAAACTAAATCAAAATTATTTTGCCTGCTGTTTCCTGCTTGGGATTATCTATATTAATAGCTTGCATTAGTATGGATTATTGAAGATTTACTGTACCTGAATTTTTCTTTTATTATTTGATCGTATGGAAATATTCCAAAGGAATTAACCAAGGATATAAATAGTATGTTATGGTATTAGAAATACATGATTACTAATTTTTTGATGACACTTTACTTGGCAAGTATGCTTTTTTCAAAGCTATAGTTTCTGAAATTCACCCTCCTTTTTTTTTTTTTTTTTTTCCTTAAGGCCTTTATCGATACTATCTACTGTCTAGAAGTCTTTTTATCTTATCTCCCTTTTCTGATTAACTTTTTGGCACATCCTTCACATTTCATTTTAATCATTATGCTTTTAGGAAGGTGTTCTCTGACCTTCCCACACTAGATTAAGGTCTCCTGTTATATTTTTGTAGAATCCTGCCACTTTTTTTTCTTTTTATAATATAAACTTTCCCACTGAACTATAATATTTGTTTCTGCTCAGATTGAAATCTAGCATGTAGTACTAGTAGCATAGTAGGCACTCATGAAATAGTGTTGAATAAATGAATAGTTTCTTGATAGGCAAAAAAGAATAGATCTGAAATATTTTTCAGAGAGGTTCTTGTTTTAAATATAATCATGACAACTTAATTATATCAAAAATTACTGTAAAAAATCTCTACTGACCCTATAGAATGATTTGCTAACAATTTTTATTTTGTATTTCCTGCTTTTTAAAAAACATTTTTTTCATTTTTATTTATTTTAGAGAGAGAGAGAGCATGAGTGGGGGAGTGGGACAGAGGGAGAGACAGAGACAGAATTTTAAACAGGCTCCATGCTCAGCGTGGAGCCCGACACAAGGCTTGATCCCAGGACCCTCGGATCATGACCTGAGCCAAAATCAAGAGTTGGACTCTCAACCAACTGAGCCACCCAGGCACCCCTATTTATTTCAAATATAAGATTGGGAAGATAGCTATCAAAATACTTCTGCTTGGTAGTAGAGAAGACTAGTTATGTCCCTGGAGATAATTATAACTATGTATTAAAATTTCAGGCCAGGGTTGACTTGTTTGATTAGAAGCAATGTCTTAATAGGAAACTAATATTGCAAGTGAGTCTTGTGAGCTTGACTCCAAAACGCAAGATCAAACAGATTATTCTGTAGAATTGAGAATATAGTGGCATAGCAATGAACATTCATTGGTGGCATTGCCATCGGCATTGGAGAGGAATGTTCATTTCATAATAGACAGCATCCTAAGTAGATTGCTTCTCATTGGTGGTATTGCCATCAGCATTGGAGAGGAATGTTCATTTCACAATAGACAGCATCCTAAGTAGTTTGCTTCTCAACTGTGTCTTGCCTTCTTTGGCTTTCTGCCTCTACCTGGTTTTCCATTCTTCCTAACCATTCTATAATGTGCCCAGTGAATAAATTCCTTTTCTGTTTTGTTTTGTTTTTTTTCTAGATTTCTTCCACTTAACATAAGTTTTTGGTTGTGTTTTGTTTTTTACAACTAACAACCTACTACATTTCCTAAAGGGAAAGCTAATTAACATTAATGAATTAATTTATGTCCAGCCAGGAAAGGCAACTTGGTCTTTTTTGTATGCATGTTTCATAGGGCTTCCAGTAAGTCAATGAAAAGTACTCCTAGGATGTATAGTTAAGCTATTTGGCACAGGAATCAATGAGCATAAGACTCTAAATGATAGTTCAGAGAAATATTTTTATGTAGAACTCTGAATGACAGTGTTTCATATTCCTTAAGAAAAGAGATTGGCAGGAAATATTTTCAATGCATAAAACAGGATTAATATCCAGAATAAAAACGTTTTATAAATCAACAAAAAGATAATAAATGAGAAAAGAAATATGAATAGGTAAGTTACTAAAGATGAAATTCAGATGATCAATCAACATATGAAAAGATACTTTACTTCACTAGTAGTCAGTGAAATGTGATTTAAAATAACCTGTCTTTTTTCATTCTCCAGATGGGCACAGATGAACAAGTCACATGTATAGCAAGCATGTTGAGTATAGATTGGATTGGGCACTCCTGGGATGATTTGGCTGTACTTATTAAAATTAAAAATGGTATAGACCCAGGAATTTCCCTTTTAGGTTTCTCCTGAATAGAAACACTTAACACATGTGTGAAAAGAGTTATGTATTAAAAAAAAAAAAGTGACATTTGGCAAGGATGTGGAGAAATCAGAACGCTCATACATTATTGGTGGGAATGTAAAATGGTGCAGCCACTTTGGAAGCAGTTTGTCAGTTTCTCAAAATGTTAAGCACCAAATTACCACATCCAGCAGTTTTATTCCTAGAAATCTATTCAAGAGAAAAACATATGTTCACACAGTAACTTATACATGAATGTTCATGGCAACATTATTAATAATAACCATAAAGTTGGGGTGCCTGGGTGGCTCAGTCAGTTAAGTGCCTGACCTCGGCTCAGGTCATGATCTCGTGGTTTGTGAGTTCGAGCCATGCATCGGGCTCTGTGTTGATGGCTTGGAGCCTGGAGCCTGCTTCAGATTCTGTGTTTCCCTCTCTCTCTCTACCCCTCCCCTGCTCACGCTCTGTCTCTCTCTGTCTCTCGGTAATAAATAAATGTTAAAAAAATTATAATAACCATAAAGTGGAAACAACTAAGCTGGTGATAGAGAAGATGGTATATCTATACAATGAAGTACTATTAAATAAGCAATAAAGAGAAAGTATTGATGCGTGTGACAAGATGCGTGAACCTCAGAAACATTATGCTGAGTGAAAGAAATGAGACACAAAAGCCACACACTGTATAATTTCATTTATATGAAAGGGACAAAATCTGCAGAAGGAGAAAGTAGATTAGTGTAAGGCTGGTGGTAGGAATGGAGAATGACTGCAAATGAACATGAGGATTTGGGGGAGGTGAAGAGAAATGTTCTAAGGTGAAATAGTGATGATGATTGTATAACTAAATTTACCTTAAAAATCCTCCTGAACTGGATTATTCAAGTTGGTTAATTTTATGGAATATAAAATCTATCTCAGTAAAACTAAAATAAAAATGGTTAATAGCTGGGGATTTTATAAAATTATAGCCTGAGATGGTAGGCCAATGCTTGTATG
The DNA here is from genome assembly GCF_018350155.1 of Leopardus geoffroyi. NCBI lineage: Eukaryota > Metazoa > Chordata > Mammalia > Carnivora > Felidae > Leopardus > Leopardus geoffroyi. The sequence goes on from NC_059328.1 coordinate 70,852,886, forward strand.
AAGGATAGCTGGAAGAAATTATGACCAGAGGCATATCATGACTTTTAGGAGAAATAAACAAAATGGAAAAACACAGAGATAGAAAGAGAGATGGCGGGGGGTGGTGAGGAGATACACATTCCCTGTAATAATGGAAACAGAAATAACCTAAAGGCCCATCAACAGAGAAACAGCTAAGTAAAATATGGTGCCTTTGAAGAAAGTAACTTGCAAAAAGATGTGTACAACATAACACCATTCAGGTACATTTAAAAAACATAGTACTATAAATATTTTCTGTGGAGCTATGTGTATGTAAAAGTATAAAAAAGAGATTTGAAGGCTACACACAAATTTAGAGCCAAAGCAGAGAAATCAGGGTGTGGATAGAAATCAGGAGAGCTTTTAGTATTATATGCAGTGCAAATTTATTCAAAACTCAAAATTATTTAATTTTTTAAAGTATAAACAGAAAAATGGACTCGAAGCAAATATTCCAAAATACCAATAAGTAGTATTTCTGGGTGGTGGGAATAAGGATGAGAAAAGAAATCAAAATTTAAGAAACAAATATAAAAGAGCCGTCTTTTTCTTTGGGTTCCTAATGTAAAGCTGTTTTTTAAAAAAATGTAAAAGTGAAAAAAAAGTTTGAAAATGGTAGTGATAAACCTGTGAGCCCAAGGCAGACCCAAGGATAGCAGCAATAGTAAAACAGCAGTTTCACATAATATTATTAGTCAACTTTCCAGATTATAATGTTTTGAACATCTTATAGCCATATGTGACACATTTACCATCCTCTATTTCTTATTCAACAACAATTAATCATGCTTATAAAATCTGATGGTGTTTTTCAAACCACTTACATTATTCATTTCTTCAACTGAGGAAAGTGGGAACTCACTTTCTGTCATTACCTAGCCGCTCTTAAAAGTCATTTACTTACAGAAATAGTTGCTTTCTCTAAAAAGTGGAATAATCCAGGGGCGCCTGGGTGGCTCAGTCGGTTAAGCATCCGACTTTGGCTCAGGTCATGATTTCGCAGTCTGTGAGTTTGAGCCCCACGTCGGGCTCTGTGCTGACAGCTCAGAGCCTGGAGCCTGCTTCGGATTCTGTGACTCCCTCTCCCTCTGTCCCTCCCCTGCTCATGCTCTGACTCTCTTTCAATAATAAATAAAAGTTAAAAAAAAAAAATAAAAAAAACCCAAAAAACTAAAAAGTGGAATAATCCAAAAAAATTATACTTGTTTTTGGAATATTATTAAATGAGTTTCTTTCAGTTGCAAGGAGAAACCCAGTTGAAATTGAAACACAGGGGCCCCTGGGTGGCTCAGTCAGTTAAGCATCCGATTTCTGCTCACCTCATGTCACTGTTCTTGCATTCGAGCCCCACGCGGGGCTCTATGCTGACAGCTCAGAGCATGGAGCCTGCTTCAGACATGTGTCTCCCTCTCTCTCTTCCCCTACCCTGTTCATGCTCTGTCTCTCTCTTGGTCAAAAATAAATAAACATTAAAAAAAAAAAATTAAAAGGGGCGCCTGGGTGGCTCAGTTGGTTAGGCGTCCGACTTCTGCTCAGGTCATGATCTCGCTTGCGGTTCATGAGTTCCAGCCCCACGTCGGGCTCTGTGCTGACAGCTCAGAGCATAGAGCCTGCTTCAGATTCTGTCTCCATCTCTCTCTGTTCCTCCCCTGCTCGTGCTCTGTCTGTCTCTCTCTCTGTCTCTCTCTCAGATAAAAAAATATTTAAAAAAAATTTTTTTAATGAAACTAAAATGCAAAGAGAATTTTCTAAAGTAAATTGAAAGTTCTAGGAATGCAAACTGGTGCACCTGCTCTGGAAAACAGTGTGGATGTTCCTCAAAAAATTAAAAATAGATCTACCCTATGACCCAGAAATAGCACTGCTAGGAATTTACCCAAGGGATACAGGAGTGCTGATGCATAGGGGCACTTGTACCCCAATGTTTATAGCAGCACTCTCAACAATAGCCAAATTATAGAAAGAGCCTAAATGTCCATCAACTGATGAATGGATAAAGAAATTGTGGTTTATATTTATATACACAATGGAATACTACATGGCAATGAGAAAGAATGAAATATGGCCTTTTGTAGTAACATGGATGGAACTGGAGAGTGTTATGCTAAGTGAAATAAGTCATACAGGGAAAGACAGATATCATATGTTTTCACGCCTATGTGGATCCTGAGCAACTTAACAGAAGACCATGGGGGAGGGGAAGGTAAAAAAAAAAAAGGTTAGAGAGGGAGGGAGCCAAAACATAAGAGACTCTTAAAAACTGACAACAAACTGAGGGTTGATGGGGGGTGGGAGGGTGGATGATAGGTATTGAGGAGGGCACCTGTTGGGATTAGCACTGGGTGTTATATGGAAACCAATTTGACAATTTCGTATTAAAAAAATAATAAAGTAAATTGAAAGTTCAAGTGATGAAACTGGCTTTAAGAATTGTATCCAGGACCTTAAGTGATGTTATTAGATTTATCTGCCTCTCTTTCTGTATCTTTCTGTCTGTCTGTCTGTCTCTCTGTCCTTTCCTGTCTTACAGTACTGACACAATTTTTTTTTTTTTTTTTTTTTTTTTTATGGTCAGAACCTGGAGTTGGAAGTCACTGAAATATTGGCTCTAGGAAACCTTATTTCCATGACCTATGCTTGCCATCAGAAATATACAATAAAGGGCCCATTTCTACTTTTCATATATCATAGAAGTGCACTTAACAGAGAGAACTTTATTTGCATCTAAACTTTAAGAATAGGGAATCCAGGAATTATATTTTATAGCTTTCCAGCCTCTCCTACTGTTATAGAATGGAAAAGATGTTGAATGAGCCAATTTGCAATATCCAACACGGTTCCCTCCTTTGGCTGTTTGTCACTTATATATGCCCTTTTACCGATGTTTCCACACAACAATGGCAACTGCAGTATACTGCATCTAATTTAATGCTGCTATCCTTCTTATAACTGAAAACACATTCAAACTTTTACCCAAAGGGAGTGATGTAAAATTCCATCAGCTCCTGTATCAATCTTTGGATGATACTCATCTCAGCTATTAGATCACAGTGATTTTCTGCTGCCCTGGTGCTAAATATTAAGTTAACCACCTTATATAAAGTTATTGGGGAAAGGGCAGAAGGAAATTGATGTGTTTATATATACACACACATCCATATGCACACACATAGCAGAGCAAAGTAGTATTTATGGGTAGCTGCTACAATCCTAGTTCTGTCTGGAAGTTGGTATTATATATATAACCTCTCCACTGTTCATTCCATGTTCCGTCTGCCAGCATGTAAGTTCGAAGGGCTTCTATTTAAGGATAGTAGTTTAGATCATCATTCTGGAGTTACTGAGAACTTGGTAGTGTTTCCTATATTGGAATGCTGAGGTAACCTATGTGTTTTTCACAACTCAATATGGAAATTATAAGAAGATACTCCACAAGATCTCCAAGGAGCAGTCGTGTTCTTTTCTGCCCACATTTTATAGCAAGAACCTATGTTTCAGTGATAACCAGAACTAATCACCCAAACAGAAACAATAACTCCCTATTTTGCCTGTTATTTTAGTGCAAAGAGGAGACGAGACCAGAATACTCAGGTGACACTCTTAGCTTCTAGTTCAAGGGGTTCATTGTTATGTGTTCTTGGTAGGAGTATCCCTTCCATGGGCACTAAAATTTCTACATCATCCAAAGTCACAGGGACAGGAAGCAAACATTCGTCAAACGGATAATTAAGGATGATACTATTTTCATTAATTTCAGGATACATACTTTCCTTGTATGTTATCGTTTCTGAAATTAGGATGCTTCCTAAACTTGGTGGTATCCTGTAGTTACTGTCTGTCAGGCAATACCTGTGACATACTTGTAATTGTCTATGCATGCACAAACATCAGAATAGAAAGATTGGAAGAAAATCTAGGAGGTGGTAGTAGACCACTGCAGGAAACATCGCGTGAACAATATTCTTGATGTCGTAAAGGACAATATTCGTCTAAAAAACTCACCATAATAACTATGAGTCAAAAATGATTCCACAGAGTCAGAATCTGAATGTGAAGGAGTTTTAGGAATCCCTGAACCACATAAATGTTTTTTTCATCTTGTGTGCGCACGAGTGATATAAGATAGAAAGTTACGACAAACTAGGTCTAAAGTAGTTCTAAAGAAAAAAACTAACTAATAAAGCATTACCTCATAGTTTAATTGCTGCATATTTTCCTTTTTTCTTTCTTAGTAGTAAATAAAATAATGATGATTCTTAAACAACTGAATAGTCTTAGATTCAATGAAATAGTGAGGTCTACCACTCCGACCTCTAGCCTCTGGTTCTCACATCTATGTTTTTTATGGTTGAAGAAACACCTATGACAGATTTCTTTCGTATATGACTATCAGATATCAGGACATTTCAGGTTTTCCTGATGATATTTAATCTTAAGTCATTTTTGAATGAATAATATTCATTAATCATTTTGAATTTAAAAATTTTTTCATGTTTTATTTGTTTTTGAGAGAGAGAGAGACAGACCATGAGCAGGGGAGGGGCAGAGAGAGATGGAGACACAGAATCCAAAGTGGGCTCCAGGCTCTGAGCTGTCAACACAGAGCCCGATGCAAGACCCAAACTTACAAACCGCGAGATCATGACCCAAGCCGAAGTTGGATGCTTAACCTACTGAGCCACCCAGGTGCACCGTGTGATTCACTTTTCTAAATAAGAATTTTTATTTATTTCATGGCTCTTTTCAATCTGTTTCATATTCCATTATGTTTCTATCTAAATATTGTCTTACTTCTGTAATACATAAATTTAAAGATGTAAAAGGATGTTCTCCTCATATATGTTCAAGTCAGGAGTTTGTAATTTCTTTTTTATTGAAAAATTCCCAAACCTCTTCCCAGTTGTAGCTAAACTGACATATTCCTATCTCAATTTTCCCTTAGCAAATTCTCTAAAATGCCTGCAGCCACTTCCTTAACACCTGACATAATGGGAGTGTGAAGGAGGAGAAGTTGGAATGTAAGGAGACAGCAGTTTTAATCAATTGTAGTTAAAAATATCTCACTTTTGCAAATCTTACAAAAGCATATATTCTTGGGAACACAATGCTAGAGTCTCTCCCAGGGCATTATAATTTTCCCCTGCACCTGAGATTTCCTAAAATTTAAGGTTCTTTAGCTTGGCAGTTAATCTGCTGTGGATCTTGGATTTCAGTTCTCTTTATGAGGGAATGCCTCTCTTCTGGCTGGCCACTTATGACTCCCTTACCCACACGTCTTTCTCTGGGGTCCCTAGGACATAAACACATTTTTCCTGCCATTGCAAGGGAAGCTCGCTGTCTGTACTACTCTACTCCACAACCTGGCCTAGGTGGCTTCATCCACCATAGTATCTGCATTTGGTGCATTTGGTAAGTCCACTGAAACAGCTTCTAACTCCTGTAGACTTTAGAGGGTAGCAGATAGGTCAGATCTCTGAGTGTTTCCCCAGAAGCCCCTTACTTGATTTGAGGTAAAGGTGAAACACCACGTCTGCCACATGGTGTTGCCTGCCTCATAACTTGCTCCACAATTCTCTCCGGGAATCTCTTCTGCCACTGATGTAAGTTGGCTAATGTTGACAGATCTGGTTTTATGATCTCTTAGTTTGTCTCTGTATAGATGGCTTAGTCTCTGAGAGTAATTAGCACTTCTTCTTTTGTGTTCAGTGTGGAGGGGCTGGTCACCTGATGGAAAACTAAAGAGAATCATTTTAATACCAATTGGTGTCTTAGGTGTCTACTCAATTGCTTTTAGCTCTGTTTTCTCCTGGAAATCCTGTACTGAATTGAGCAAATGTTTTTGAGGGCTTATGTATTCTAGGTTCTTTGATAGGTACTGGGAATGCAAACATAAACAGATCCACTGTAAATTCAAATGCAATATGAAGAATAATATGGTTAACCTGCCATACTAAGCCATAGTTTCTAAACCCCATTTGAAAAGCCCAATATAAAAACAGCTGTTTTCGGGGAGCCTGGGTGGCTGTCAATTGAGCATCAAACTTCGGCTCAGGTCATGATCTCATGGTTCGTGAGTTCGAGCCCTGCGTCCGGCTCTGTGCGGACAGCTCAAAGCCTGGAGCCTGCTTCGGATTCTGTGTCTCCTTCTCTCTCTGCCCCACCCCTGCTTGCAATCTGTCTTTGTCTCTCAAAAATGAATAAACGTTTAAAAAAATTTTAAACAGCTGTTTTCTTTAAAGTTATATGATCACTTACAAAAGATTTGGTTTTGCCATTATGTAGTAATTATGATCAAACTTAAGAAATTAAATATATTACATAATACATTTACTGTTAATTTTTCATTAAATTGTAAGTGAATTCAAATGTGATATTGGAATGTTGTAGGGGACTTTGGAGGACTTCATTTTTTCATTGAGTTGTATAAATAGGGAAGATTTGTCAGGGTAAATGGGGATTCGTTTCTAATGTAGTGGGTTATGTGGGAATTTTACAGTTTGATTTGTATACATGCAGTGATGCTCTTTTGTATCTCTAGTACATAAAATTTTTATGTTAGGGCCTGAAATTGTCTTTGTTTAGTATACTGCTAAAACCTTAGGTAATGACAATAAAAGGTTTTTCTGAATTTGTATGTGAAGCCTACATGGCCCCATTCTGCCACCTTCTGGCTCACTTCATATCTTCTAGTGGTATAAATTAAGAGTCCTCTAACTGTTCCTGCCATGGTTAGTTAGCATCACCATATCATTTATTTTTGGGCCTGGGAGATTTCAGATGCGGTCAGTGTGAGCTGTGACATAGTTCTAATGCCCTAGGCTCACATTTATTTCTTAGTTCTAAAATGTGTCAGAGTTTACTGGAATGTGATACCTACCACATGATGACAATGACGGGTTATTGCCTTTAACAGTATATAGTTATAACTACATTTTCCTCAAAATTAATAGATATTACTTGAAATTAAAACATTCCAAGTTTGGTAGATATTTGTCACAGTCACAATAAGAAAACTATTTGGAGAGTGATATAGAAATGAAAGTTACTTAAATCATTGCTAAGTTCTTAAAAACTAATGTTGGGTTCACTAATCACTTATCAGAGCTTGAAATAAAAGGAGAAGCCATGTGCATGGTAATGCAATCTTAGTACTTTATATCCTTGGCTTTGTGACTCTTCAGTGTATTTTCATTTATTCAAAAAAGATTTTGGTAAAGGCTTAACACTTCTGAAAATATAATTTATTTGAAATAAATATATACTCCTGGGGAGGTAGGTAGAAAGAATTAAAACAGAATATAGAATATTACAATTTTTCAACCTTTTACAACTTGCTTTACCTCTCTGTTCCTCTGGAAAATGAGATAATTATTCATCTTAAAGGTATGTTGTTGTGAGAAGTAAATGCATTATTTACTTATTGCAAAAGGCTTACAACAATGTCTGACATGTGCTAAGGATTATCATCAATCTTAAAACATTTAATATCCTAGACAATGTTTATATTTTCTTACAGTTTTATATCCAATGTTAGAATAGAGAAATTGAAGATAGTGGAAATACATATTCTCCTAACGTAGTGTAGAAATAAATATATGAGATATACTGGGGCCTAATAAAGCCTCTCTATTTCTGTGACTCATCTTTGACTTGAGAAACCTAAAATTATATCATAAAAGAGCCATGGTATCTCTTAAAAAATGAATCAGTTCAGAAACATTTGTTGAATGCTGACTGTGTGATCACCATTGCGTTAGATTTAGAGATAGAAAATTATGCAAGAAACTTACAAGAAGAGTTAGAACTATAAGCATGTAATTATTGTATAGTGTGGTTAGTACAATAATAATGTGGGTGTTAATGTATTTTAGGAGTTAGAACTGAGGGAATAACATTGCAATAAACTTTGGGTAATAAGTAGGAATTTGCCAGGAGAAACTCATCTTACGTAAATGGGACTTTTATGCTTAATTTTCTGACTACTGGTTTAACTGCACATCCCCACATTTCATAGTAGTACTACTATACCGTCTTTCATACCCAGAACGCTTTGTCATCACCTGAAGAATGGGGTTTTCAGGTGTTTATATTTTAGTAGGGAAGATCTGGCTTCCATTGTGGTAATTCTGGGTAAAGGTAAACTAGTTTTCTATTGTTATCTGAGCCTGTAGCCCCCTACATTCACCTCCCCATTCTGTGGAGCCAGAACTGTCACACTGGCATTTGGATACCTGAGGCCTGAGCTTGCCCCTATCTAGACTGATGGGGACTCTCATTTGAGTGAAAGGAGGTAGTGGGAGATGAAGGATTAGATTTCATCTTCTTCACTTGTGTATCAAGTATGTATGTATGTATGTTTATTTTTGAGAAAGAGACAGAGACAGAGTGTGAGTGGGGAGGGGCAGAGAGAGAGAGGGAGACACAGAATCTGAAGCAGGCTCCAGGTTCTGAGCTGTCAGCATAGAGCCCGATGCAGAGCTTGAACTCAAGAACTGAGAGATCATAACGTGAGCTGAAGTCAGACACTCAACTGACTGAGCCACCCAGGTGCCCCTGTATTAAGTATTTAGAACGTCCCTGCATGGAGATGTTGGCTGCCTGGCATTATCTTGGCTAGTGAATCAGTAGTGAGTCAATGGAAGATTCTCATCAATGTAAAGGACTATAAGTGTTAGAGGGAGAGAGTGGCTGCATCAACCATGATTAGAGGCTTCATATTTTCATATTTCATATATTTAGTATTCTGGCAATAGAATCCCACTTTCCCCACCCCCATCACCTTAATACATATGAGTCTTGTATTAGTTTTCTATTGCTGCCATAACAAATTACCATAAATTTAGTGGTTTAAAAAAATACCCATTTATTATCTCACAATTTTTAGGTCAGGGTTCTTTCTGATAGGTCTTTATTTGGTGTTTCTGGGGAAAAATCTACTTCCACGCTCATTAATATTTTTGGCAGAATTCACTTCCTTGTGGTTATAAAACTGAGGTCTGTGTTTCCTTGTTGGCTGTGATCTGGGGGCTGCCCATAGCTCCTACAGGCCTTTCTCTGGTCCTTGCACATGGACTCTAATAACCTCAGAGCCAGTAATGATGCGTTGAATCCTTTTCTTGTTTAGAATCTGACAACTTTTTGTCCTGGCTCTCTTCTGCTTCAAGCTGGAGAAAGTTCTCTGCTTTTAAGAGCTAATATGATTAGATCAGTCCCACCTAGATAATCCACAAGAATCTGTTTTAAGGTCATTAATTAGTAACCTTAATTACATCTACAAAGTCTCTTTAGCCATGTATTGATTTACAGGATCCATTGCTTCACTTTGGAGTATGGTTTTGCACCACAGTGGAAGGTATGTGCAATGGCAGTAGAGATAAGAAAGGGCATGTTGTACTAAAGAAATGGCAGTTAAGTTAGCATTATTATTGTTTGAGATATAAATTGGTAAAATGGAGCTAAATGGAGGTCTGCTTGAGGTTGGCAGAAGTCCTTGATGACTGGGCTAAGTAAAGGTTTAGATTTTGTAGGCCATGGGAAGTCAATTGAGTTTGTTTTTCTTTGGAATGACACAGGATTGTGTTTTAGTAATATGACAAATATGATGAGAGTCAGAACTAAGACATTGGAAGTTTAGAGAAGAGAGGACCTTTTCTCTAAACCTGTGGTATGCGTATCACAGTTTCACAGTCACCACTGAGAGGGAGATTTATTTAATATTTTAAGTAAATGCAAGCCATTCTTTCTGTCCCTGGACAACTGGAGATATAAAACACTTGATACATAATTTTAAAATAAAATTTAGAATGCAGTGATGTGTTCCAGATACCTATCCAATTCTTTTTGAAATTTCCAATTTGATGTCTAATATGTCCAATAAAACCTTTCTTTATGACAACATGCTTCTAACCTATTCTTCACCTTTCCCGCATCTTAGTAATTGTCATCACTCCTTACCCACATGCTCATTGGTATTATAATACCAAAAACGTTGGTGTTATTTTTGATATCTTCCATTTATTCACTCTCTAGGTTCAGTCTGTCAGCAGATCTCGTTTCTCCAAAATGTATAAATGAAATCTGGCCATTTCTCTCCCTTTCTGTCTCTCACCACAATCTCAATGTTAAGTGACCACCATTTCTTGCCTGGACTTTGCAGTAGTCTCAATTGTTTTCCCTTCTTCCACTCTTGCTCTCAATTTACACAGACCGTTTCCCAATCCATTCTCTGCTCAGTAGTACTATTGTTTCTGTCCATTCTTCTGTCACAGTCTTTCATTCACTGTTTCTTCTTCCTGGTTTACTCTTTTTCCATCAGCCTTTGATATGCTCCTTTTCTTATACTTCAGGTCTTGACAACTCAAATTAAAGTCATGTTCCTCAGACATTTTTGATCACCCTATATAAAGTAATCCTCTCCCTGCAAGTTACTTTCTATCACATCTTATTTCCTTCTTCACATTTCTTAATCTGAGAAGGAGAGTGAATAGGTAGGATCAAGTACATATTCATTCTTACCTATAACCTTCATTCAGATAGATTTATCTTCTTGAATTGCCCTTGTTCCTTTTTCTGTTCTATTATAAATCCTGCCTTTCCTCCAAGACCCTTCTCAAGTTTTACATATTCTGTTCCATTTTCTTCAATACCTAGTATACACTGAACTCTTTCTTATCTTTAAGGTTTTTTGATGTTTTAAAAAGTCCCTTTAGCCCTTTGAAGTCCCGTAAGCAGAAAATACTAATAGCCTGGGATGTTAGAGTTCTAAAATGGTCAGTCTTTACTCTTATATTTGCTGTGATGTCTTCCATATAGATTAAGTGGCTGGAGTTCCTTGATATGTAAGAAGTATTTCACAAACATGTTTGTTTGGGTTAGTGTATCAGTAAGGTTTCTTTGTTAAAAAATTATCTCAAGCCATAGAAGATTAACTATTTAGAAAATTTTGCCTCCATTGTACAGCTGTATATTTAATTATATGTCATATAAATCTTCAGTTATTACCTATAGTAGATATTACTAGCTTTTACTTGACTTTTAAATTTCTTGGGTAGTCACCCTTACATAACTATTTTATATTCTCTATAATTCAATGCTTGGACATTATGGACAGTCAGTACATATTTGTGGATAGTTATATATTCTCTATTTCTTTGTTGATTAGGTAAAAAAAAATCAGGTCCATAGGAATATGTTCGTAAGTTCTCTATAATTTAGCTTACTTAAGCTAACTAATGAGTGCATTACACCAATATTAAAAACAGTTTCTGAAAAGTTAATAAAACTAATTCATTTTTGGAAATATCTGCCATTCTTTCAAGGAATAAAATATTCACTAGTAGAATTTTACTGACTCAAGACATCAATATATGTCCTAGTTGAGTGAGTGTAGGGAAATGGAAAAATTTCACCATGTGTGTTACCCAAGATACCTTATAAAATGTGTACTTTTACAAAAACCAAAAAGTATTGGGGCGCCTGGGTGGCGCAGTCGGTTAAGCGTCCAACTTCAGCCAGGTCACGATCTCGCGGTCCGTGAGTTCGAGCCCCGCGTCAGGCTCTGGGCTGATGGCTCAGAGCCTGGAGCCTGTTTCTGATTCTGTGTCTCCCTCTCTCTCTGCCCCTCCCCCATTCATGCTCTGTCTCTCTCTGTCCCAAAAATAAATAAAAACATTGAAAAAAAAATTAAAAAAAAAAAAAAAAAAAAAAAGTAGAATAAGCTGCCTAAGTTGAAAAATTAGATAGTAATTAATTGATCCATCAAATAAAATCTGAAAAACAGGTGCAACAGGGGTTTCAATATATCATTAGTAAGCATGATAATTTCCCCTTAAAAATACCTGTAAGACATTGAGTCAGATATTCTAAAGCCTTTATTTGTTCGAAGAATTAAAACCAAGAACAAAAATGCCGTAGTATGAAACTCTGCAGTAGGTATTCTCAACTGTATCAGTATTTAAAAAATCTATCTTTCCAGGGAAGAATGAAGTTATTTTATCTGCTAGTGTTACTAATAGTTGCATTTAATTAGGTAAAGAGCGTGAGTTTGGAACAATTAATCATTTGCCATAACTGTTATTCTTAGTACAATACTAAACTGGTTTACTGTGTCTATAATATAAATGAGAAAATTTTTTGCTTTATTTTTCTTATATTTGATAGCTATACACAGCAAATTTAGTTCTTATTCCTAATTGGACTCTGACTTTTGAAAAGTTATTTTAATAATCCATTGAATTGTCTATATTAACTATTTTCCTATCTGGAGATTTACAGTTTTGTCTTAATAATACTTCCAGTGAAAAACTTGGGGTGCCTGGGTGGCTCAGTCGGTTAAGTGTCCAACTTCAGCTCAGGTCATGATCTCACAGTCCGTGAATTCAAGCCCCGCGTTGGGCTCTGTGCTGACAGCTCTGAGCCTGGAGCCTGCTTCAGATTCTGTCTCCCTCTCTCTCTCTGCCCCTCTCCTGCTCATGCTCTCTCTCTGTCTCAAAAATAAATAAAAACATTAAAAATAATTTTTTAATAAAAAATAATACTTCCAGTGAATACATTTTATGCTTTGAATAAATTTATTATTTCCTATTCTTATATCATAAAATTATATTAAAGATGAATATATGTTCAATGATAATTTTTTATTTAAAGAAAACTGATTTGCATAACTTTTTATTATTTAAAAAAAACAAAGGTTTTTCCTAGGACTCTTTAGAATCTAATCTATTTTTCATTAAAGTTATTTGCATAATGTAGGTACCCATCTGCTAAAAAGCACAATTTTATTTATTTTATTTTATTTTATTTTATTTTATTTTATTTTTATTCTTTTAATGTTTGTTTATTTTTGAGAGAGAGCACTCATGCACCCAGTGGGGGAGGGGCAGAGAGAGAGAGGGAGACCCAGAATCCAAAGCAGGCTCCAGACTCTGAGCTGTCAGCACAGAGTCCAATGCAGGGCTCAAACTCATCAACTGTGAGATCATGACCTGAGCCAAAGTCTGATGCTTCACTGACTGAGCCATTCAGTGCCTCTAAAAAGCACAATTTTAAACAGGGCGTTTAAACAATTTTAAACAGGACGTTATACAGTACGGGACACAGAACTAATGCCTTTCATGTTTTAAGAACAATATTGTCTTGGTGTCACTGGAATTGTCCGTTCATATCTATACCATTTTTTCCATATTGCATACATTGATTCTTGCAGTACACGTGCCACTTTCTAAGAAATACTAAGTATTAAAATGGAATAGCTGTTTATAATCTTTTTGAACAATTTGGATGCTTCCAGTGCTTAGACTTTAAAAAAGTGATATTGTAGTATACTTTGACTTTCTTTAATATGACTTAAATAAATAATAGTTATATAGTTATTAATCAGGTGTGTTAATATAATACCTGTCTACATTTTCATAACATTTACAATTTACAAAGAGAATTCACTTACATTATCTTGAGTCATACATAAAACCAGTAATAACATTCAGGGAAGGTAATAATGATCTTGTTTTGCAAAAAGAGGATACCAAGGATTACAGAGATAACTAATTAGTTTCAAAGTGTCATAAACCCATTTATCAGCAAGCATAATAATAAATCCTAGGTTATTTAAAATACTCAATGTGTAAGGAGCCAGTTAAGAAATAACTAGCTTGAATCCCATTCTCCACAGTTCTTCCATCTACAATATTTACTCCAAATTATCTATTCAGAACTGTTTTAAGAAAAGTAATATCTGTCAGCAGTTTTAATTTTATTAATATGCCTATCTTTATTCATTGATTAAACAGATAATCAGCAAAGAGGATACAACTTTAAACATTTTTCCTTCTGTCTTTTTTATTTTATTTATTTTTTTCAGAGAGAGAGAGAGGGATGGGTGGGGCAGAAGGAGAGGGGGAGAGAGGATCTTAAGCAGGCCCCATGCCCAGCACTGAGCTCAACAGGGGGCTCGATCTCACAACCATGAGATCATAACCTGAGCTGAAATTAAGAGTCAGATGCTGGGTCGCCTGGGTGGCCCAGTTGGTTAAGCATCCGACTTCAGCTCAAGTCATGATCTCACGGTCGGTGAGTTCGAGCCCTGCACCACTCCCTGTGCTGACAGCTCAGAGCCTGGAGCCTGCTTCTGATTCTGTATTTCCCTCTCTCTCTGCCCCTCCCTTGCTCATGCTCTGTCTCTCTCTGTCTCAAAAATAAATAAAAACATTTAAAAAAATTTAAAAAAAGTCAGATGCTTAACCAACTGAGCCATCCAGGCACCCTTATCCTTATGTTTATTGTAGCACTATTTACAATAGCCAAGATATGGAAGCAACCCAGATGTCCATAGAAGAATGAATAAAGAAGATGTGGTGTATATATATATATATATATATATATATATATATATATATATATAAAATATTCACTAGTAGAATTTTACTGATTCAAGACATCAATATATGTCCTAGTTGAGTGAATGTAGGGAAATGGAAAAAATTTCATCATGTGTGTTACCCATACCTTATAAAATGTGTACTTTTACATGTCAGTTGAAGATAAATAAGGGAGGAAAACCAAAAAGTAGAACAAGCTGCCTAAGTTGAAAAACTAGAAAGTAATTGATCCATCAAATAAAATCTGAAAAACAGGTGCATTATATATATAATGGAATATTATTCAGCCATAAAAAGAATGAGATCTTGTCATTTGCAACAACATGGAGTGACCTAGAGGGTATAATGCTTAGTGAAAAAATTCAGAGAAAGCAAATACCATTTGATTTTACTCACATGTGGAATTTAAGAAACTATACAAACAAAAAAAGACAATCCCAGTTTGGAGAGGCATCCCTCCTAATCCAGCCCTGTCTAGGCTTTCTTTCTAAAGAGGGGGAGGGGGGAAGCTATATCATGGAGAAACACCTGTGAAGGTCAAAGCCCAGAAAAACAGGCCAAATAAGAAATAAAGATTTAATTCTAATATTACAGAATGCTTTTCCTCCCCCACCCAAACCCTCATACCAAAACCAAAAGAGAAAAAGCCAACTATCCAAATAAGCAGATATATAACAGGGATCCAGTATAATAATAGAATTACAGCTGAAAAAGCCATGGACTCTCTGAAGAGAAATATTGAGGGAAGCCCACAGTCAATAAGGGACAAAAAACAAAGATAATCGAGGAACTTGAAGCTTCTGACACTTATTAAACACAGCTCACCTCCTGGCCAGACTAACAGATCCACATAGTAAATGCTTACTTACCTCTTCCTATTTCCCAATACCAAATGGTGAACTTTCAACAAAAAGAAGACATGCCTAAAGACAAGAAAGAACAGTGTGAAAAAACAAAGAAAGCACCAGAACCAAACTCAGATATTACAGATGTTGGAATTATTAGATAGGGAACTTAAAATAACTATGATTAATATGTTAAGAGCTCTAATAGAAACAGTAAACAATATGCAAGAAAACATGAGCAATGTAAGCAGAAAGAAACTAAGAAAGTATCAAAAGCAAGTGCTAGAAGTAAAAAAAAAAAAAAATCAAAAAAACCCACTAACAAATAAATGGTTTTGGATGAGCTTATCAGTAGAATAATATAGCTGAGGAAAGAATCAGTGAGATGGAACCTCACCTTAACATGTTTGAAAAAATAGTACTCATGCAAAGTATATTCTCAGATCACAGCAGAATTAAACCAGAAATTGATAACAGAAATTAAGCTGGAAAATTCCCAAATATAGAAATTAATTAAAGAGCATACTTTTAAATAACACATGAGTCAAAGAAGAAGTCTCAAGAAATTTGAAAATAATTTAAATGATAATGAAAATACAATTTATCACAATTTGGGGAATTCAGCAAAAACAGTGCTTAGAGGGCAGCTTATAACCTTAAGTTTCCACTTTAGGAATGTAGAGAAAGGAAGCAATTTAAGCCCAATGCAAGCTAAAGAAATAATACAGACTAGAAATTGAATACAGGAAACCAGTGAGAACAATTATTTTTAAAAGTTTGTTCTAGGGGCGCGGCTGGGTGACTCAGTGAAGCATCTAACTTTGGCTCATGTCACAATCTCATGGTTCATGAGTTTGGTGGGGCCCCACATCGGGCTCTCTGCTCTCAGCAATAGAGCCCACTTCAGATCCTTTTTCTCCCTCTCTCTGCCCCTCCCCTTCTTGTGTGCACACTGCCCCCCCCAAAAAAAATTTAATTCTAAATTTGAAAATCTAGATTCTTTTTTTTTTTAAATTCTCAAGTTAGTTAACATACAGTGTAGTCTTGGCTTCAGGAGTAGAACCCAGTGATGCATCACTTACATATAACACCCATTGCTCATCCCAACAAGCGCCCTCTCTAATGCCCATCACTCATTTGCCCCACCCTCATCAACTCTCAGTTTGTTCTCTGTATTTAAGAGTCTCTTATGGTTTGCCTCCCTCTATGTTTTTATCTTATTTTTCCTTCTTTTTACCTATGATCATCTGTTAATTTTCTCAAATTTCACATGAGTGAAATTATGTGATACTAGTCTTTCTCTGACTATTTCACTTAGTATAATACCCTCCAGTTCCATCCATGTTGTTGCAAATGGCAAGATTTCATTCTTTTTAATCACTTAGTAGTATTCCATTTTATATATACATATGTACACACACACACACACACACACACAACACATCTTCTTAATCCATTCATCAGTTGTTGGACATTTCGGCTCTTTCCGTAATTTGGCTGTTGTTGATAGTGCTGCTATAAACATCGGGGTGCATGTGCCCCTTCAAATCAGCATTTCTGTATCATTTGGATGAATTCCTAGTAGTGCAATTGCTAGGCCATAGAATAGTTCTATTTTTAGTTTTTTGAGGAACCTCCACACTGTTTTCCAGAGTGGCTGCTCCACTTTGCATTCCCACCAACAGTGCAGTAGGGTTCCCCTTTCTCCACATCTTGCCAACATCTGTTATTGCTTGAGTTGTTAATTTTAGCCATTCTGACAGGTGTGAGGTGGTATCTCATTGTGCTTTTGATTTGTTATTTCCCTGATTGAGTATCTTTTCATGTGTCAGTTGGCTATCTGGATGTCTTCTTTGGAAAAGTGTCTATTCATGTCTTTTGCCCATTTCTTCATGGGATTATTTGTTTTTTGGGGTATTGAATTTGGTAAGTTCTTTATAGATTTTGGTTTCTAACCCTTTATCTGATGTCATTTGCAAATATCTTCTTCCACTCCGTCGGTTGCCTTTTAGTTTTGTTGATTGTTTCCTTTGCTGTGCAGAAGCTTAAATTTTTTTTAATTAAAAACAATAAAAACTTGATCTAGGGAAAATTCAGTAAAATTGATAAATATCTAGCCAGGCTAATAAAAAAAAAAGATGAAGAACACAAATTACCAATATTAGAAATCAAAGCTTGAAGATTGCCATAACCCCCATGGGCATTAAGAGGTAATAAAAGAATACTGTGAAAAATTTTAGACCCACAAATTAATAACTCAGATGAAATAGACCAATTTTTTGAAGGAGATAGATTATCAAAACTTACACAAATAGAAATAGATAATCTGAATAGATCTATCAATGTATCCATCTTTATCTATTAAGACCGAATCAATAATTTGAAAATTAATAATTAAGAAATAATTTCTGAAAAAGCATCAGGACTAGATGCATTCACTAGTGAATTCTACCAGATACAACTCATTTATAAGATAAACAATCCATTTAAAAAATGGGCAAAAGATCTGAACAGACATCTCACTAAAGATAATGATGGTAAGTAAATAAGCCTAATGAAAAGATGCTCAACATCATTTGTCCCTAGGGAATTGCAAAATGAAATAATAAGATACTACTATACATCTTTCAAAATGGCTAATGTTAAAACATACACAAAACTGCCGATTTCTAATAAGGACATAGAACAACAGGAACTCTTCATTGGTGGTGGTAAATAAAAATGGTACAGCCACTTTGGAAGACATTTTGGCAATTTCTTGCAGAGCTAAACAGAATCTAAACATACAATCCAACAATCACATTCCTAGGAATTTAATTTACTATGCTAATTTAAAAACTACATCCACACAGAAACCTGCACATGAAAGTTTATAGCAACTCTAGTCATAATGGCCAAAAACTGGAAGTAACTATGACCCTTCAGTAGGTGAATAAACAAGCTCAAGTACATTGATACGATAGGTTATTATTCAGTGATAAAAAGAAATAAGCCATAAAACCACAAAAAGACATGCATGTATTTTAAATGCATATTTCTAGGTGATAGAATAAGATTGAAAAGTCTGCATAGGGTATGACTCCAATTTTGACACTCTGGAAAAGGCGAAACTCTAGCAGTGGTAAAAAGATCAATAGGTGCTAAGAATCAGGGAAGCTCAGGATATTTATAAAGGTGCTAAACTATTCTGTTGATAACGTAATTGTGGTTACATGACATTATACATTTGCCCACACCCATAGCACCCACAGTACAGAGTAAATCTTAATGTATGTAATTTTTGTCTTATGTATGTAATTAAAAAAAAAAAAACACATCATTTAGAAAGTTGGGGGATCCCAGAATGAAATGCAGACTGTGACAAAACAATCTAACTTTATTACAAACTCATGAAACAGCCTCACTGAAGATGAGGCCAGAGGTGCTAATCTAAGTAAATTTGGAAATAAGTGAAATCTGTAGGGGTAGAGGTAACAGAAACTGCATAGTAGTGTACTTGAGTTAATAAAGTTGTTTCCCATGGGGATAAAGTTGTTAACTGTACCAGGTTAACAATTCTGATATTTCCATATGTGTATACTGAAATTGAACAAGTAAGTAAATGAATAGTGGATGGTTGGAGTGGGAGTTTTCAAGTAAGAAAGAGGAGGAAGTTAAATGAATCATGCAGTAATGAATTAGAGTTGGAGATACTAGAAAGAACTCATCTTTACCTTATTATAGACACAGATGATTATATGTAGAAATACTTATAGATATGGGTATATACACATTTGGTATACACATGTATTTTTCTGCTCTGTCAGCTGAGAAGGCCTAAAGGCAACAACACTCCAGTAGCAACAAGCTCACCTAGTTCCCAGATCTTGGTCTGTAGTACCATTATCCAGTAAGAGGAACTAGAGCTCCTTGGAGAAATGGCTGATTCTAGGATTGATGCAGGAAGTATACAAAATGAGCATGGGTCGTTTTATAGTGCTAGTAAGCAAGTGTTCAAATATACATGCATGTGTGCACGTGCTTATGCACACACACACGATTATATATCAAAGTGGCATAGGAAGCAATTGAAAGTTTCCAATGGCCAAAACTTGAATGATTTGAGCAATAAAATAAATAATGTAGTATTGGATTATAGCCCAAAATATAAAATAAATATCCATGAGTCCATATAGAATGTAAATAAATGGTTGAATAAATAAATGGGGAAGAAGAGACACATTGCCCTACCAGAGGAATTCCACTCTGCCTTGAAGGAAGTAGAGTGTAACTCCCCATTCCTTAAGTGCACTGGGCATAGTGACTTAATTCCAACAAGTACGGTATGGAATAGGTGGAAGCACCTGATAAACACTACCTCAACCAGGTGATCAAGGATAGCATTCACATTGATAAGTCATGTTGATAGTATATACCCTTGATATGATGTGATATAAATGTTATTTTTACTTCTTTGGTCCTCAGTGCCCATAACCCCAGCCATCATGAAAACAACAACACACAAATAGTAATTGAGGAACACTGTACAACATACCTGACCAATACTCCTCAAAATTGTCAAGGTCATCAAAACAAGGGAAATCTGAGTAAGAGTCTAAGGAAACATGAGTCATCATAGCTAAGAAGAGCCAAAGGAGACAGGAGTACTAAATGTAATGTGGTATCATGGGTGGGATCCTGGAACAGGAAAAGGACATTAGTTAAAACCTAAGGAAATGTGAATAAACTACAGACTTTGGTTAACAAATGTGTATCAACATTGGCTCATTAATTATACAAATTTACCATACTAATGTGAGATGTTAATAATAGTGAAAAACAGGTGTTGGTTATGTAGCAACTCTGTACTATCTTTGTAATTTTTCTGTAAATTTAAAGCTGTTATGAAATAAAACGTTTATTTCAAGAAAAAGTTCCATTTTATATGTCTTAAAAATATAAACTATATTGTCAGAAAGTATCAAGTTGCTGGGATTCAGGATGGAAAGAAGGAAAAATTATGAAGAGGCATGAGAAAAGTTCATTATCTTGCCTTTGGTCCTGGTTTCACAGTTGTATTTATATGTCAACATCAAATTCTACACTTCACATATTTGCAGTTTATTTTATGTCAGTTATATTCATTAAAGCTTTTTTTAACAAATAGGGAACAAACAGAAAAAGAGTAACAAAATAATAGACCTAAAGCCAATTATATCAATAATTACAGCAAATGTAAATGATTTAAACAAGACTCAGCTATGTGTTATATACAAAAAATTGACTTTAAATATATTGATACAGTGTTTAAAAGCAAAAGACTGGAGGGAAAGATATGCCATACAAATACTATTCGGTAAAATTTGTTGGCAGTATTAATATCATACAAAGTTGACTTCAAGAAAATTAGCCAGGATTAAGAAGGGATATTTATAATGCTCAAAGTGTCCATTTGGTAAGAAGATAAAACAATCCTAAATATATATGAATCTAATAACAGAGTTTCAAAATACATGAAGCAAAAACTAATATACTGAAAGGAGAGAAATACGAAAATCTACAAAGTTGAAGACTTCTTTAATCTTCTCTCAGTTATCTATAGAACAATTAAACCAAAAATCTGAAAGAATATAGAAGACTTGAAAAACACCATCAATCATATTGACCTAATTGACATTTATAGTATACTTAATTATAAAAGACACTCTTTTCAAATGTTCATGGGACATTCACCATCAAAGACCATATTCTTGGTCATAAGACAACACTTTAAAAATTTAAAAGAATTAAAAATCATGTTCTGACCATAATGGAATTAATTAGAAATCAGTAAAGGAACTAGATACCAGGGAAATTTTTCAGATACTTGGA
This sequence comes from Leopardus geoffroyi, assembly GCF_018350155.1. Classification (NCBI taxonomy): domain Eukaryota; kingdom Metazoa; phylum Chordata; class Mammalia; order Carnivora; family Felidae; genus Leopardus; species Leopardus geoffroyi. The sequence goes on from NC_059328.1 coordinate 70,873,977, forward strand.
AATTTAAACAATACACTTCTAAATAATCCTAGGTATTATCCCAAAAAAAGTAGAGGGAAGGAAAAAAGATAAGAGCAAGAATCAATGAAATTAAAAACAGAAAGAATGGTAGAGAAAATCAATGAAAACAAGAGGTGGTTCCTTTAAAAAAATACTTAGAATGTTTTTGCCAGATTTACCAAGCAAAGTAGGCAAATTACCACTATCAAAAATGAAAGAGGGGATATAAGTACAGATGCCACAGACATTAAAAGGGTAATAAAGAGATTTGAAACATTGTATTCACATAAATTTGACAACTTAGTTGAAATAGACCAATTGGTGAAAAACAAACTACCAAATTCACCGAAGATGAAATAGACAACTGAATAGTACCATATCTATTAAAGAAATTGAATTGGTATTTTTAGCCTTTCAAAAAAGAATTCATGGCCCAGATAGTTTTCCTGACAAATTCTACCAAATATTTAAGGAAAAAATGATACCACCTTTTTGCAGTCTCTTCCAGAAAATAGAAGACAGAATACCTCTCAACTTGTTTTATGCCCTCATCCTTAACCTGATATCAAAATCATTCAAAAACGGTAATGAAATTAAAATTTGAAAATATTTCTTATAAACATATACACAGAATTCTCAAGAAGTATTCATAAGTTGAATCCAGCAATATATAAAAAGAATAGTACATTAAGACCAAGAGGTATTTATCCTGGGGATTCAAGCCTGGTTCAATATTTGAAAATTAATCAGTAACTGTAATCTATCATGTTAATAGACTAAAGAAGTAAAACCATATGATCATTACCAATAGATGCTAAAAAAGCATTAGATAAAATTAACATCCCTGTAAGGTAAAAATACCTAGCTAGGAATACAAAGAAACTCCTTATCTCAATAAGGGGCAATTACAAAAAATGTCAACAGCTGACTTAATAAATGATGAAAAACTAAATGTTTTCTTTCTAAGATTGGGAATAGGGCAACGATGTCCACTCTTGATACTCTTTTGTTCGACATTATTACTAGAAGTCCTAGAAATAAAACAATCTGTTCAAAGATGACATGATTGCCTTCATAGAAAATCCTAAGAAATCTACAAAAAGACTCATAAAACTAATAAGTGCACGTAGCAAGGTTGCAATATACAAGGTTAAAATATGAAAATAAGACCTATTTCTATACACTAGCAGTGAACAATTGTAAACATTTTTTAAAGTACATTTACAATAGCTCCAAGTTAAAAAATGGTATGTAGGTATAACTAACAAAATATGTGCAGGATCTAAATGCTTAAAACTTTAAACACTAATGAAAGAAATCAAAGACCCAAGTATCATTAAGAGATACATTATGACCATGGATTGAAAACTCATTGAGATGGCATTTCTCTCAATAGACACAATCTTTTTTTTTTTTTTATTTTTTTTAATGTTTATTTATTTTTGAGAAGAGAGAGACAGAACATGAATGGGGGAGGGTCAGAGAGAGAGGGAGACACAGAATCTGAAACAGGCTCCAGGCTCTGAGCTGTCAGCACAGATCCTGACGTGGGGCTTGAACTCACGGACCGCGAGATCATGACCTGAGCCAAAGTCAGACACTTAACCGACTGAGCCACCCAGGCGCCCCTCAATAAACACAATCTTAATAAAGTCCCAGCAAGATTATTTTTGTAGGCATAGACAAACTTAAAATACATATGAAAGGTTAAGGAAGTCTAACAGTCAAAACAATTAAAAAAAAAAAAAAGTTGGAAGATTTACCCTATCTGGCTTAAGACTTACTCAAAAGCTACAGTAACCAACACAGTAGGGTATTGATGAAAGAATTGACACATCAAATCAGTGGAACAGGACAGAGTCCAGAATAGACCCCGACAAATATATTGTTAATTGATTTTTGACAAAGCGGCAAAGTAATTCAGTTGTGAATGGATATATAAATTGTGGTAAATCCATACACTGAAATACTATTCAGTAATAAAAATGAGTCAACTATTGAAACACAACATGGATGAATCTTAATTGTTATATTGTGCTAAATGAAAGAAGCCAGTCTTAAAAGGTTGAATACATTTATAAAATACAGGAATCAGTTTATTTTTAAAAAATTTTTATAAATGTTTATTTTTATTTTTGAGAGAGATAATGAGTGGGGGAGGAGCAGAGAGACAGAGAGAGAGAGAGAGAGAGAGAGAGAATAAGTGGGGGAGGGGCAGAGAGGATCTGCATTAACAGCAGCAAGCCTGATGCAGGGCTTGAACTCACGAACTGTGAAATCATGATTTGAGCCAAAGTCAGATACTCAACCAGCGAGCCACCCAGGTGCCCCATGAATCCATTAAAACATTTTGTGAAAGGCAAAACTGTTACCCTAAAACCTTTATTTGAATAGCAGAGGTCATGGTCATATTATGTGCCCTCTATGTGGAACAAATAACATCATTTATGTATCGAGTATGCTTCCATGTGTTTCTTTTAACCTCGAAACTCTGACGTGTATAGTTATGCTTGGCCTCAGCATGATTGTAAACCTAAAGGTAGACATTGAAATCACATGGCTATAAGGTGACCAACCATCTAAAGGGAAACATTCTAATAGCAGATTTTTAGACTCGAGACAGTATATCCAAGAACTAATTCCACCCCCTACTATTCTTTTATTCGCACTTCCTCATCTTTGTTTGAAAAATGCTGCATTTGAAAAAAATCTTTACTTCTTTTGGTAATCACTGTTGTGCAGTACGAAGGAGCTCTGATCTAGGAGCCAGAAGACTTAAGTGACTTTGGGCAAGTGACTTTGTGTTTAGAAGTTTGTTTTCTCATCTTAAAATAAAGTTAATAACACCTGTCCTGCCTACTTAATTTGTAAAGATCTGATAAGCCAGTGGAAACCATTTTATATGTTGTAAAGTAATTGGTAAATGTAAGCTTTCATTAGTATTATTAAATATAAGGAAAAAAACCCCAGGATTTTGTGGTATCTTAAGATAATCAAAGGAGATTCAACTCTGAAAATTGTTATGATCTCAAAAATTAATGCAGAATGAATAATAAGGACTTTGTAACCTCAAAGTTGATTACTCCGGTTTTATTATCACACGTTATTTAAATTATTACTAGAGTATAAAATATGCTCTTGTATCAAATTTGGAGTACAGCGCTAGACATCTTAGTACAAATTAAAATTCTGAAAATACTGTCAGGATGAAATACGAGCAATATACTTCTTAAGATTAATTTGAATTATGAAGGAATTCTGTTTTAGTTAAAGCTGTAGTTGTTTCCTTCTATCAGTAGATGCCAGTAGAGTTCTTCTTTTTAATAAAAGTCAAATTGCCTAAGTACTTCCATAGCAACAACTTCCTGGTCACATTACCATATATAGAAACATGCTCTGCAGACTAAAGGTTCTACTTTCTATAAGGACTTGGTAACAAATGGAAACAGTTTTATTGAAGAAAGAAAAAAAAAAGCCCAGATTTCATCACTAGATGAAGCTTATTTCCCTTTCCTCCTTCTATCCCTCCTCCTCCTTTTCTGCTTATTTTGCTGTAAGCATTATGCATTGTTTTAAATGAATTAATCTTAGTGTTCTAGTTAGGAATCTGGATCATCTGTACTAAACTTGAGCAAGGTTGAATATGCCTAGCTAAACATATTAAAAATGAATATGGTGAGACAATTGTTAGGATTAACTTGTGCATTTGGCAAGGGAATACCATGAGTATGATATTTTGGAAGGTTAATGTGTCAGAGATGAGTGATTGAAAGAAATGACTGGAAGTAGAGAAAACAAATTATTTTAGAAATCAACATTTGCACTAATAAAAATGACACCCAAAGAACGAACAGAATTTAGTAACAGACTGAATATACGAAAAAAGAGTTCAGTGACATTGCATAAACAAAATTAAAACATTTTCAAGTATTTGATTTCTATGCAGACCTTCAATTTGTTAAGAATGAATGCTTTCTTCAACATATTTATTGAGTCTGCAATATATGTATTACATTTATGAATTCAAGTGACTCACAATTTGAGACATAAATTTACAAACAGCAAGTTTTAACACAAAGATTTAAGATTGGTGGAAACAGGTGTGAGAGTGATTTATTTTCTAGGAAATATGTGGGAAAACTCAGTGAAGAGGTGACAGTCAGAGTGGTCCTCGAGGATGAATAGAATTTCTCCTAAGATAGTAAGTCAGAGAATTCAGGAAGTTCATCTCCTTCTGCCCCTGTAGTCCTTCCATACTCTGAGGTGTTTATTAAAGACTGCAGAACCTTGTTCAGTGTCTGTTTTGTGTAAAGTACTGTCAGCTATTAATAAGTTATCTATTCTTGTACACACATATTTACACAGAAAGCTGAAAATGTTGAAAGTTTAGTCCTATAGATCCTGTTGGCCATTTGTTTACATTGATACTAATTTTATCACACAAGACAAAGTGTACACAAAGGAGCTGTTACTTGGCAAAATTCATTAGTCAGGTTTTCATGGATATGTGCATGTGTTGTCCTAATTTGATTACATTATTGCTCCTACTTATTCTATTTATTATGATTGTTCCTATCCTATTAAGCAGTTGGCAGGAAATCTGGACTAACATTTTTTTAAATTTTTTTTTAATGTTTATTTATTTTTGAGACAGGGAGAGACAGAGCATGAACAGGGGAGGGGCAGAGAGAGAGGGAGACACAGAATCTGAAACAGGCTCCAGGCTCTGAGCTGTCAGCACAGAGCCCGACGCGGGGCTCGAACTCACGAACCGTGAGACCATGACCTGAGCCGAAGTCGGACGCCCAACCGACCAAGCCACCCAGGCGCCCCTGGACTAACATATTTTTAGTTAGATTCTTCTCTCTCCCAAGGAGAAAAGCATATAGATTTCTCATCCTTTAATTAGTGTCAAAAGACAAGTACTCAAAATCATCATTAAATGCCACAGGTTACTTTGTTTCCTGCAAATAGACAGTTGCAAATTTTATTTACTTTTAATCAAATGAGTTGTTTCTAAGTCAGACCTAAAGTTAGGGATCGGGTAAGCAGTAGTACTCAGTGTTTAGTTTTAAAAATTAACATGTTTCCGTAAACTAGAAGGAATTTGTTTTCTCAGTTGAAATGTCTTGTTGTGGCTGATTTTATATCATTGTAAATCTTATATTTTGTTCCTTTTTTTCAAATTTTAGAATGTTTTAAAATGTACTGCTGATAGGGCACTTGTCAGCAGATTGTCAGTTTGATAAGCAGTACTCCCATACTCCGTTTTTGTAGTTCCTGTATATATTAGACTTAAGTCAATGAGTTAGCAACATTCAGTTCTTTTTTTTAAATGCTAGTTCAAATTTTTCTTAGTTAAAACACATGTCATATAGTTGTTTTGCAGAAGTTTTTAACATTCATTTTATATGAGTTTTTGATGAAAAGTTAGCTGCTTATAAGGATTCATAAAATCTGTACATTAGCTGATTTCCTGGAAACCACACACAACCTTTTTAACCTATTATATTTGGAAAGTGGTTTGGCCTTGAATTGTTTGCATAGGGTTGTAATACATGTTTAACTAGTTTTCCTTTTTAAAAATTTTTTTCAGTCTGTATATAAAGCCTTAAATTTAATGTTGTCATTAACCTATTTATTAATATTAAACAGTCTTAAGTATAAAATCTTTCGGGCTGCTATCGCAAGGCTTTAAAATCCCCATGTTTAGTTGAAATGAAGAATTTTGCTAAGAAAGGCTCAGTAATGTACTGTTTTATATTAACAGGAAACAGAACAGCAGTAGTGGTTTGAATACCCTGCAAACAGGAAGTTTGACACTTGCATAGCTCTTAGCTTCTGTGCAAGAAGTTGTTGAGCTCCTTCTGGAAATATTTTCAGTTACTTTAAGTAAAGTGCAAATGCACATGAATGGCAGCTTATAGAGAACTACCCTGTAACCAGTATACAGGTACAACTGCTCTTCAGAAATTGGAAGGTTTTGCTAGCCGATTATTTCATAGACATTCTAAAAGTACTGCACATGATCAGAAAACAACTCTGGAAAATGACAGCCTTCATTTCTCTGAACATACTGCCTTATGGGACAGATCAAGTAAGTTTTTTTTTTTTTTAATGATACATTTTTAACTAGAAGCTAAAATACTAATTGGAATTTTAGAATCAAACATAAAGAACAATGTTTTGTTTGTCTTTTTATGATTTGCACAAGGACATTTTGCAGGATGAAGTTGCAAAATTCCACAGAAACTTGATTATAAGTTGAACTGAATTGTGTAGTTCATTGTTTTGTTTTATATCTGACCACTAAGTGAGTATCAATAGGAAATCTTTCTACAAAATTCTTATTATCATCTCTAGTGTATGTTACTGTTTTTTTGTTTTTATTTTTCTTATATAAAAGTGAAGAGCCTAAACTTTAGAAATAATAATCAGGTTATTTTTAAAAAATTGTTTGGATTCATAAGTCCTAAATTTCAAAGGTCAGAAGACTTGAATTTATAATTCAAGTTCTATTATGTTTACTATTTTTTATTTTTAAATGCACGTGTGAAAGTGACTTCAGTTTCACAAGCAGGATTTCTAATACAAAAGCATAGTATAATTATTCGGTGTGAAATCTTATATTTATAACATTAGAAATATCAAAAGCTTTTATAATTATATTTTATGTTACTTATAATTACGGTTAAAGGAGGAAAAAGTTGTTTATGCATACATCACATTCTTTCCAGGCATGTTAAAATGTTTGGACTTGCTGCTTTGCTAAAATGGTGATATGTAACCATTTCTGGTGGCGTGCACTTTTAAAAGATAAATTTCACGTATAAACAATACCAGTGCCTCCATTCCACTTCTCACCTTGGACCCTCCCCAAGGTATTTTTGTCATTGTGATTAAAGGAACAATAGAATTACCCTTGGTAGCCTTGCCCTTTTTGGTGTGTTTGTTAATCAGATAGCACTAGGTTTTGCCCTTTTCTGTTTGTATATTCCATAGCAGTCTAAAAACACAGTTTAAAAAGACAAAACAAACCAAGAATGCTTTACAAAATTTACTCCCTATTTTTTACAGTACCTTCATAGTTCTATAGAAGCTTATTTGAATTATTTATTTACTACATCAGAATGTTTTACCTTCTTGGAGCTGTTTTAGGGAGAAAGTAAAGAACATATATATGTAAAATTTTTCTTATTCTAAAGGTTTTGTTTATAATTAATCCTTACCATATAGCAGGTTGATAGGTGAGGAATCTCAAATATCTTGAAGTCAATGAACTGTTAACTATTGAAATAATACTACATTATTAAAATTTACCATGCAACAGAAGTTTGTTATTCATTCAACTTGCCCTATTCTGTTAAATTGCAATCTCCTAGGTCCTTTGGGAAATCTTGCATTTTAAGACCTTTTAATTAAATGTTCAATGAAGAATGAGGACACTACTGAATTAGTTTCTGTTTCACTGATACCTACTCATCCAAATAGTGGGTGTTTAGTAAATGTATCTCAAATGAATGAATATCACAGGCTTGTAATAATTAAAAGTTATGTTTGAACTGTACTGTCACTATATTTTTTTTAATGTATGGGGCCTGTGATGTTTTCTGAAACACATTTTAAAATTGAGATTGAAGATAACATCATGAGCCATGATTTCTTTTAGAAAAAGCAGACTGATAAAATGCTGTTAACATTTTTCTTTATTATGATGTCACAAAATAAACTAGTATTCTTGTACACAAGTAAAATTATATGCAGATCTCATAGCCCTGCAAATAATAGGCATACTTAAAGAGTAACTGTATCCATTAATCAAGTATTCTTCTACTTTCTTCTCCCTTTCATATCCCCAAAATAATCAAAACAGACACAATAATGTTATATGTTTAATGATGAGTTCAGTAAACATGGAGCTCTAGTCTTCTACTATGGAATGTGTTGATATAGAGGAGAAAACACTGATACAACAGAAAAAGAGGAATCCTATCATTTCAAAATTCCAAGGTTTATTTTTGTGCTGAAAACACCAATTATCATTTACAGAGTGAGTTATGGAAGGAATTTTGACTATATGGAGTTTTTATGAAAACCACATTCTTCAAAGCTACTCAAAGCATTCTACTTGTATGACTTGTTTGACAAGGAAAAGGAATGTACTATCTACTGATAACAAACACTCTGAATATGCTTGTTCCAAAAGTGCTATTTTAAGAAATCAACTAAGCACAGAAACTACATGTAATTTTTTAAAAATTAGATGCGTGAACTATTGAGTAAAGGTCAACTACCAATTTAGGTGTTTATGAAATGTAACAAGTTTTAATGCAAGTTTCTTTCTTCTCTAGTGACACTACATATAGGAAGAAATACAGAATAAAAGCCAAATTGTAGTTTCCAGGTGGTTTAACTGTGTTTCATCTTTTACTACTAAATTAAGTAACAGGAATTCCTGTTTGATGGCATAAATATTTAACAGCTGATACCATCCACATATAAGTACATGTTCAAAAGAAAAAAAAAAACATGGAGGAATTCTGCTTTTTGTTCTGACTCCGAATGAATGGGAATATTGACATTCATTGAATTCTCTTTGTAGCAAATGTATTATGGTTAGCTTTTAATCTTCCTTTGATCATAAATGGTGTATCGAATTATATAATGCTGAACTTGATTGAAGTTTTCGCGTTTTAAATCTTAGACTTTATACACTTAATGAATGTCTAATAACAACATTTAAAGGACTGAATAGGTAAATACCATCAAACACTTTACTTATTCTCCTTTCCCATTAACTGACAGGCTATTTTTTCTGGTAGATACAAATCCATGAGTGAATCTTAGATTTAAATACCATATTAAACAAATAAGCAATTTTGCATATGGATTTCTTCAGGTAGAGTAAGATAACTAAAGTGGTTTATCAGACCACCTTATCTAGTCAGTTTTACCTTTCCAGTGCTCATACAATCTTCAAGATGATTCACTTTCATATTTATTTCTTAGGCCACTGAATCTGTGTCATTGTAACTTCTAAGCTAGAGGACCTTCCACATTATCCTTTTATCTACTTTTTCCATCTGTAACTATTCCATAAGCTTCTTGGTAGTAATCCATTTTTATTTATTTGGCAAACTTTTTTAATTTCTTTTTTTTTTTGAAGTTTATTTATTTTTGAGAAAGAGAGAGAGGGAGAGAAAGACCGAGCAGAGATAGGGCAGAGAGAGAGTGAGAAAGAGAGAATCCCAAGCAGGCTCCACACTGTCAGTGCAGAGCCCTGCATGAGAGTCGATCCCACGACACTGAGGTCATGACCTGAGCCAAAATCAAGAGTCAGGTGTTTGATCCAGCCACCCAGGCACCCTTTGGCAAATGTTTCTGAGAATTTACTATCTCATAGTCTAAACAGGCTCTAAGAAAAATAAGATCTAGTTCTTACCCTCCAAAACAAGAGTAGGAAGAGCATAATACGAACAATATTTAAGGTATAGTGAAAAGGTCACTTAAAAATGTATAAGTAGCTTAATGTGAAGCTTAGTGTAAGAAGAAATTAACATTAGGGGAGATGGGACCTTCAAGAATATAAAGAATGAATTGAGTTTGGAGACTCAAAGAAGGAGGAAAGATTATTTTAAGAAAATAAACAGGGGGCGCCTGGGTGGCGCAGTCGGTTAAGCGTCCGACTTCAGCCAGGTCACGATCTCGCGGTCCGTGAGTTCGAGCCCCGCGTCGGGCTCTGGGCTGATGGCTCAGAGCCTGGAGCCTGTTTCCGATTCTGTGTCTCCCTCTCTCTCTGCCCCTCCCCCATTCATGCTCTGTCTCTCTCTGTCCCCAAAAAAATAAATAAACGTTGAAAAAAAAAATTTTTTTAAATAATAAAAAAAAAAAAAAAAAGAAAGAAAATAAACAGCATACACAAATAAGTGAAAACATGAAAATTTAGGATTTACTTAAAAGACATAGTAAGATATTGTCCGGAAAGGTAGTCTGTAGATCTGATCTTTGAAATCCATTAGATATTCAGAATTTTGGACTACATTCTAATAGTGAGGAGCTAATACAGTTTTTTTTTTTAAAGTGGAAAATAATATGTATGCAATCTTTTGTTAAAAGAGCCTAAAGAATTTGCTTTTTAACTTGCCTAACAAAGGAGAAGTTAACTTGCTAACTCTACTACAAGGAAATGTATTTGGATACTATACATATTCTGTTTGAGCTGGGCAGTTAATTAGAACCAAGACTTTTGGTCACTACATGAACATGGCAATGAATAGTCAGACAGTGGATTCCCTTTATAATAACAGTGCTTATTTAAGGTGTTTCTTCTACCTGGAATTCCTTTTCCTTTCTTCTACCAATGGTGGGATCTCGTACTTTTAGACCCTGCTCAAGTACTATCCCTGTAACAAAATCACAAAGCATTGTATTCCTCTGTTTTTCACTCTATTAGAATTCAAATCTCTTCCTATATTCTCATATTATCTTATACTCACTTAAAATATGGTTTATTTTATAGATTTAAAATTATATTACCTTAGTCCTTAAGTTACCTATCTCCCCTATTTGAACTCCTAGAAGGCATGAATTTGTCAATTTATTTTTGGTATCGCCAGCATAGTTCTCAATAAACATCGACTTTTTTGTTAGATTGCCATTAAATATCACCATGGCCTTACACTAACGGGCTTTCTGTAATTTGTTCTATTGTGATCTTTGCAGTTTATCTCAAAGACCTGTGGTCATTAACCAGAAGCAGTAAAATGCTGACCTGAATCTGGAAAATATTACATGCCAGAGGCACTAAACTTTTCACTGTTACCTGTGTATTTTGATCACGATTGTTTATATGAATTTGAGTAATCAGCAGCCCTTATACTAAATTAATCGGGATGTTAAATGATTTAAAATTAGAAAATGTTTCCATGGACTATTTGGCAGTGCCAAATAGTGTAATAACATAAAAAGTAGCTTTTACTTGCTTGTAAGAATATTTGCAAGAATAGCCATTCTACTATGGTTAGGGAAAAAGGAAGGTTAAGTATATATTCTAGGTAATGTCTTGCTACTCTGAGTGTATTAGCAATCCAACAGTATCAGCATCATCTGGGAGCCTGTTAAGGCAGACTTTCAGGCCTATCAAACCTACTGAGTCAGAATCTTCATTTTAACAAAATTACCCAGCTGATTCATATGCACATTAAAGTTTGAGAGACACTTTTCCCCTAGTAACGTTTTAATCTGATTGCCAAATAATATATCTTCACTGGAGAAAATTTGCAAATCTTAGGAAAGAAGAAAGGAAAAAGTAAAAATCACACGATCCCACCAAAAAATAATCACTGCTAACATCTTTTGTGTATATAGTCTTGTGATAGATACACAAGATATATATATATGTATACACACTATATATATCTTGTGTATCTATAGTCTATTTGGTGCATAAACAAATTTCTACCAGCCCCTAAATTTGGATCATTTAGCATACAGTGTTTGATAACATCTTTGCTAATCATACAGAGGTGTTCCACAAGGGCAACCAGGTGGCTCAGTTGGTTAATCGTCTTACTCTTGATTTCAGCCCAGGTCATGATCTCACCGAGGTGAGATCCACCCAGTTTGGAGCCTGCTTAAGATGCTAAGGTTCTCTCTCCCTCTCCCTCTACCCTCGACCCACCTCAGAAAAAAAAAAAAAAAAAAAAAAGAGTTGTTCCACAATATCTTTTAAGATGGCTGTTTTGTATTCAGTTGTAAGAATACATCACAATTTATTTAACATATCACTGGTCATCGAGATTGTTTTTAATTTTTTGCTATTATATAAAAAAATGCTGTAATAAATATCCTTACAGCTAAATCTTTGTATACATTATTTTTATATTTTATAGGACAAATTTAGAGAAATGTTATGACTATTTTAAGGCTTTTGTATTAAATTAATTGCAACCTAAATGTACATGTAATATATCCTTTTGGAGTTAAATTTGTTTCAATGTTCAGAGAAGACATTTAAAATCCCTAGTATAATTTTCTGGCATGTCAAGCATGCTTTATTTTCTCCTTTATTATTAGTGTTCATCAGATTTTCCACTTTTCAAAGCTGGTCAGTTATTAGTAGCAAATAGTCTGAGAGACATGTTTTATTTATTTCTTTTAAATGTTTATTTTTGAGGCGTGTCTGGGTAACTCAGTCAGTTAAGCATCCGACATCGGCTGAGGTCTTGATCTTGTGGTTGGTGGGTTTGAGCCCCACATCGGGTTCTCTGCTAATAGTTCAGACAGAGCCTGGATCCTGCTTCAGATTCTGCGTCTCCTCTCTCTGCCCCTCCCCCACTTGCTCTCTCTCTTTCTCTCTGTCTCTCAAAAATAAACGTTAAAAAAATGTTTATTTTTGAGAGAGAAAGAGAGCATGAGCGGGGGAGGGGCAGAGAGCAAGGAAGACACAGAATTTGAAGTAGGCTCCAGGCTCTGAGCTGTCAGCACAGAGCCAGACACGGGGCTCAAACTGGTGAACCACATGACCTGAGCGGAAGTCAGACACTTAACCCACTGAGCCACCCAGGCTCCCCATGAGAGACATGTTTTAGTTGCCGAATAGAGCATTATCATTATGTGTTCCTTGGTAATCAGCAGAGTATAACTTAGTTGGGTTGGAGATTCAGTCATATTATAAAGAACATTACATAATTCTGATTGTGCAATATAGCAGTGACTCCTGTCCCTTCACTGCCACATTTCCTGGGTGGAATATTTTCATATACATTATCACATGAAACATTTATTTACTCTCTGTCAGGCATTGTTCTAAGGACACTGCATATATTCGTTTATGTAACCCTTTTAAAAAACCAGCTTTTAATACCTGTTCTGTGAAACCTTTCTACATGTGTGTAAGAAAAACAGGTCTGTGGCTTCTATAGTGAAGATTTGTGTCTTAAGTTTCCTGTTAGATGCAGAGACAGCGTGCTATTATGAGGACCAAGAAAAGCAACAGGCTAGAAAGAGAACTTTGAAAATAAGATGTCCATGTGAAAAGAGCCAGTAAGTTGGAAGTTGGAGTGATGCATTCTCTGAAGGATTGAATATTACTTGCAAGCCCTAAAGTAATGACTGCTTTCAACTATGCTCTTAACTAGTTATGTAACTAGTATGACCCACTTAGGATACAAATAAGGTTTCATCTTTTAAAAAAAATTTTTTTAATGTTTATTCATTTTTTTGAGAGAGAGTGAGGGAGACACAGAATCTGAAGAGGATCCAGGCTGTCAGTACAGGGCCCAACGCAGGGCTCAAACTCACAAACTGTGAGATCATGATCTAGCCGAAGCCGGACGCTTAACCATCTGAGCCACCCACACGCCCCGGTTTCATCTTTTAAATATTCGAATTAATCATTTGCATTCATCTAGTCATACTGGTAGGGCTGCTAAGTAGCTTTTCTCTTGGGGTCTCCTTCCAGCCCCCTTCACATGTTGCTAAACTTCTGACAGTTTACTCATTACAGAGAGTCTAATTTTTCTAAAGTGTAGATACAGAGAGGAGTATTTTGATTAGTATATAAGCTAGTGGTCTCATTTTTAGCTTCTGTTGATTTTGCCACTGCTACATGGTTTTACGGTTCAAAACTGATCCCAAAGGATTTGATGTATCCTTGCACTTGATGTGACGACACTGATCCTTGTGGAGATCTTAGTGGTTCTTAAATAGGAGGGTGACCACCCTTTCCAGTGTTATGCTCATCCAAGGAATATACCATAGGATTTAGTTTCCTTATTTATACTTCTGTGCCTTTTGATCCTGACTTCTATGTCAGGTTGAATGTGTGAGAAGGTTATCTTTTAGTTTAGCCCTTCCCCACCCTGTACCAAAATCAGCCTTCCTCTCTCTTTTTTTTTTAAATTTTTTAATGTTTATTTATTTTTGAGACAGACAGAGACAGAGCATGAGCAGCGGAGGGGTAGAGAGAGCGGGAGACACAGAATCTGAAGCAGGCTCCAGGCTTTGAGCTGTCAGCGCAGAGCCTGAACGCAGGGCTCGAACTCACGAGCTGTGAGATCATGACCTGAGCCGAAGTCAGAAGCTTAACCGACTGAGCCACCCAGGTGCCCCAGCCTTCCTCTCTTAAACATCTTATCCAGGGATAGCAGACTGGTTGTCTGTAACCCAAATGTAGCTCACAGATAATGTCTTGTTTGGTCCTCAAGGTATTTTTTAAAATAATTGAATTTGGTACCATTCTTTCATATAAAAATATAAAATACAATGGTTTTAAAACTAGAGATTTCATATTAATATCTGGACTTCATATCCTTGAAATATTAAAGAAGTTGATTTCAGTGGCCTCTTTTCCCATTAAGAACAAATGGGCAGCACTGAATGAATATCCTCTTTAATCAGGATTAATACTGTCTAATTTATGCTAACCTTTACTTCTATTGTTTTGCCTGTATGGCCTCTGTAGGCACTTAAATTTGGCCTATAGTGCCTCCATTGTTGAGCCTGAATCACCAACTCACATTCTCTTTTCCTCTTTGATAAAGCTTACTTAGTGTGCCTTCCTACTCATGGGCCACAGATACTATCACTAAAATTCATGAAAGAAATTCTGGTAATTCTGAATCTTAGAAAGAATGGGGTCTAGGTTTTAATCCCTTTCTTTTAGAATCCTTGTTTTATTTTTAATGCGGATCTACTTCCTCCTTCCCTTTAATTAGTTTTGTTTACGATTGGGTATTAGGAAGGAACAGCCTTTATCTCACTCCAAAGGGTTTTTGTTAGATCATTCCCCCAAGCTAATGGATGCCTACCAGCCTTATATTTACATAATTAAGTTGTCCACTAAAGTGATTCTTCCCAGAACATAGAAGACCCGCTTCAAGCCACTGTCTCTACATCCATAGAGAAGCACTTGATAACTTTCTAAAAAACTAAGTATAATTTATATATACCATAAACTCACTTGTTATAAGTACAGTTCAATGTTTATTAATAAATTTATAGAATTTTGTAGCCATCATCACATTTCATTTTTAGAATATTTCCATCCCCTCAAAAAGTTCTTTTGTACCCTTCTGCAGTTAGTCTCCAGTTTACTTCAACCTCAGACAAATCCTGATCTGTTTTGTATCTCTATAGATTTTTGTCCCTACAGATTTTCCTTTTCTGGACATTTTATATAAATGGAATTATACAATATGTAATGCAATCAATTGTTTCTGGCTTCTTGCACTTAGAATAATGTGTTTGAGGTTTATCCATGTTATAGAACATATCAACAATTTTATTGCTGAATTATAGCATGCTTTATGAAAATAACACATTTTCTTTATGCACTCAGGAATGTTTTTGGTTATTTGAATAACGCTTCTATAGACATTTACATATAAGACTGAGTGGACAAATGCTTTCAGTTCTTTTAAGTAGATATCTAGGAGAATTGCTGGGTCGTATGTTAAGTTTGTGTTTATTCTTTTAAAAAATTTCCAAATTGTTTTCTTAAGTGGTTTTGCCATTTTACATTGCCACCAGCAATGTATGAGGGCCAGATTCTTTACATTCTTGCCAATACTTGATATCATCAGTCTTTTTTATTATAACCATTCTGTTATACGTGAACTATTATTTCAGTGTGGTTTCAGTTTGTATTTCCCTAACGATTGATGATGTTGAGCATAATTTCATATGCTCTTATGAGCTGTTTGGGTATCTACTTTGGAGAAACGTGTTTTCAAATCTTTTGCCCACCTCCAAAATTTAGGATTTTTACCTTCTTACTATCAAGTCTTGAAGGTTCTTTGTATAGGCTGAACACAAGTTCTCGTATTTCCTCTCATTCTATGGCTTGTCTTGTTTTCTTAAATGATCTCTTTGAAGAAGAAAAGTTTGCAATTTAATTAAGTCCAGTTTATCATTTTTACCTTTATAGATTGTACTTTTGGTGCCAAATCCTAAGAAATCATTGTCTAACCCAAGGCAATGAGGATTCTTATTCTCTGCTCTCATCTAGAAATCCGTTTTTTAAGTTGTTTTGTATATGATGTGAGATACGGAGTGAAGTTCTTTTTTGTTTTTTCCTCTTCATATGGTTATCCAATTTTTACTGCACTTTTAATCCAATTTTTCGCATCAGCTATCAGTTTCTTTTAAAAAAAATCTGCTGGAATTGAGTATTGTGATCCATGAAGATGAAATATTTCTCCATTTAACAGACAGCCTTTAATTTCTATGCAGTTTTCTACTTGTTAGTGAAGAAGTCTTGTTAAAATTGATTTTTTAAAGTTTATATTTAAATTCCAGTTAGTTAACAATGTAATATTAGTTTTAGGTGTACAATATAGTGAATCAGTACTTCCATAAAACACTCGATGCTCATCACAGCAAGTGTGCTCTTAATCCCCATCACATTTTTTAGTCATCCTCCCACCCACCTCCCCTCTGGTAACCATCAGTTTGTTCTCTAGAAGTTGAGAGTCTATTTCTTAGTTTGCCCTCCTATCTTTTTTCCTTTTGCTCATTTGTTTTGTTTCTTAAAGTCCATATAAGAGTGAAATCATTTGGTATTGTCTTTCTTTGACTGACTTATTTTGCTTAGCATAATACTCTAGCTCCATCCGTATTGTTGCAAATAGCAAGATTTCATTCTTTTTTATGGCTGAGTAATATTCCATTGTGTGTGTGTGTGTGTGTGTGTGTGTGTGTGTGTGTGTGTGTGTGATTTTTAAGTATTTTATTTTTGTTAATACTCTTGTGAATGGAGTGATTTCTTTCACATTTGGATTGTTGTTCCTAGTGAATTAAAATCTAACTGATTTTTGTATATTAATCTTACATCCTATGATGTTAATAAACTTATTTATTAATTCTAGTAGTTTCTTTGTAGATTTTTAGAATTTTCTACATATATAATCATGTCATAAAAAAGCAAATAAAGACCACTTTCTTTCTTATCGATCTGTATACCTTTTTCTTACCTCATTGCACTGGCAAGAATCTCTAATATAAAATGGCATAGAAGTGGTGAGTGTAGACATTCCTGCTTTATTCCCAGTCTTAGGGGGAAAACATTCCGTCTTTCACCATTATATATGATGTAAGCTACAGAGTCTCCTACACACTTGCCCTTTATCAGCTGGAGGAAATTCCCTACGAGTCCTAATTTGTTGAAAGCTTTGATCACAGGTGTTGAATTTTTGGAATACTTCTTCCTGTATATTCAGACAATTATGTAGTTTTGTCTTTTATTTTATTAATACAGGGTATTCCATTAATTGATTTTCAATGTTGAACCAACCTTGCATTCCTGGGATAAATCCTACGTGGTCGTGGTATATAATCCTTTTTCTATACTGCTGGGTTAGGTTTGTTAATATTTTGATAAAGATATTTGCATTGTGATGGATATTGGTCTGTAATTTTCTTTTGATCTTTGTCTAGCTTTGGTATCAGACATTATGGAATAAGTTGGGAAGTGTCACATCCTCCTCTTTATTTTGAAAAAGTTTATATGGAATTGATATTATATCTTTGGATGTTTCATCGAATTCCCCAGTGAAGCCATATGGACCTGAGCTTTTCTTTGTGAGAAAAATTTTAATTATTAATTCAACATTTTAATTTGTTCACGGGTATCTTCAGATTTTCTATTTCTTCTTGAGCTAGTTCCAGCACCTGTGTCTTTCTGTGAATTTGTCCATCTCACCTAAGTTATATAATCAAGATGAAGTTGTTTATAGTATTCCTTTATAATTTTTTAAATTTGTCTAGTGTCAGGGGTGATGTTGTCTTTTCATTTTTGATTTGGCTAATTAGTATCTTCTCTATTTTGTCTTATTTTGTTTTGTCATGTTTTGTTAGTTTTAATTTTTCATCAGTCTAGCTTTATCAGTAAGACTTTTGGACTTACTCATTTTGTCTGTTGTTTTCTATCTTCTATTTCATTGAAGTCTGTTCTGATCTGTTGTTTGGTTTTGGTTTAATTTGATCTTTTTTCTTGAGTTTCTTAAGGTGGAAGCTTAAATTATTGTTTGAGACCTTCCATTTTTTCTAATATAGGTGTTTAAATCTACAAATTTCGCTCTAAGCTCTGCTTTGTCTACATTTCATAAATGTTGATTTTTTGTAGGTTCTTTTACATTCAGTTCAAAATATTTTCTTATTGCCCTTTGGATTTCTTTGTGATTTAAATCCAAGTATTTCAGGATTTCCAAATTTTCTGTTACTGATTTCTTTTTTTGTTTGTGTTTTTTTTGAGAGAGAGAGACAGAGAGACAGAGAGAGACAGACAGAGTGTGATGGGGGAGGGGCAGAGAGAGAGGGAGACACAGAATCTGAAGCAGGCTCCAGGCTCTGAGCTATAAGCACAGAGCCCAACACCGGCCTTGAACTCACAAACCCCGAGATCATGACCTGAGCTGAAGTCCAACATTCAACCAACAGCCACCCAGGCGCCCTCCATCTGTTGCTGATTCCTAATTTAATTCTGTTGTGATCAAAGAACATATTTTGAATGATTTTTCAGTCCTTTCAAATTTGAAATTTGTTATAGTATTTAGCCTATGCTTAATGTGGAAATTTCCATGTGTGCTTGAAAATACTATGTATTTTGATGATGTTAGGTGCTGTGTTTTATAAATGTCAAAATTTAATGGTATTATTCAAAGTTTTCTCCATCTTTGCTGATTTTCTGTCTAGTTTTCACATGAATTATTGAGAGGGGAATATTGAAATCTTCAAATATAATTGTTGAATAATGATGCCCTCCTTTCAATTCTCTCATTTTTGTTTTAGTATTTGGGGGCTGTTTTTTTTCAGTGCATATGCATTTCTAATTGTTAACTCTCTCAGATGTATTGGCCTTTTTATCATTATGAAATGTCTTTTTTTGTCTGAAGTACTGTTTTTTTTTTTTTTTTTTTTTCTCTTAAAGTCTATTTTGTCTGATACTGATTTAGGTACTCCAGCTGTCTTGTGGTTACTATTTTCATGGTATATCTTTTTCTTTTCCTTTTCCTTTCAACCTACTTGTATCCTTAAATCTGAAGTGTGGCTCTTGTAGACAGGATATAGTTGGTCCCTGCTTTTTTCTTTTTTTAATCCTGCCTTTTTTTTTTTTATCCAGTCTGATAATTTCTGCCTTTGATCCATCTTTGTTCCATTCACATTCAGTGTAATTATTGATATGGTTGGATTTACATCTTCTACTCTGCTGTTTGTTTTCAGTATGTCATACAGTTTTTGTTGTTATTGTTTCCTTTTCATTTCTTTAGTGTTAAACAAATATTTATTAGGTGTCATTTTAATTTTTGTTTTTTAACTAAATTTTTAAAAGATATTTTCATACTGTTTGACTTAGGGGTTATAATGTACATTTTATCTTATCGCATTCTACTTCAGGATAAATCTAGTAAATCTATTTAAATCTAGTAAATCTATTTTGATCCAAGATAGCTCCATATCTTCTCCAACTCTGTGTTATTATTTTCACACATTTTACATGTGTATTTTTGTAAAACTCAGCAATGCAATTTCATACAGCTGAAGTCCTTTAAAGAAATTAAGAGAACAGAAAAGTATGTATTTATAAAATCTTTTACTTCTATTTTTACCATTTCCAGCATTTTTCATTTCTTCCTGTCAATTGAGTATTGCCTAGTGTCATTTCCTTTCATCCTGAATGACATCCTTAAGTATTTCTGCTTGCAACAAACATTCTCAGTTGTTTATTTGGGAATGTCTTTATTTCACCTTTGTTTTTGAGGGATAATATTTTGGATAGAGAATTTTTTTAATTTTTTTTTTTTTTAACATTTATTTTTGAGACAGGGAGAGACAGAGCATGAACGGGGGAGGGTCAGAGAGAGAGGGAGACACAGAATCTGAAACAGGCTCCAGGCTCTGAGCTGTCAGCACAGAGCCCGACGCGGGGCTCGAACTCACAGAGTGCGAGATCGTGACCTGAGCCGAAGTCGGCCGCTTAACCGACTGAGCCACCCAGGCGCCCCGGATAGAGAATTTTTGTGAACAGGTTTGTCTCTTTTTTCTCTTGGCACTCTGAAGATATCATTCCACTGCCTTCTAACCTCTCTTATTTCTGTTAAAAAGTTATTGATCATATTACTTTTTCCTTGTGCATGATTAGCCATTTTTCTCTTGCTGCTTTTAAGATTTTGTCTTTGTCTTTCAAAAACTTGACTATGATGTGTCTAGGTATGAATCTCTTTGTGTTTATTCTAGTTGATATTATTTGAACTCCTGGATCTGTTGGGTAATGTTTTCCACATTGGACTTTCAACCATTATTCTTGAAATATTTTTTCTTTGCCCTTTGTCTTTCTGCACTCTTTTTAGGATTCCTATTACATGTATGTTGGTACCCTTGATATCCCGCAAGTATGTGAGGATCTGTTCATTTTTCTCCAGTCTTTTGTTCTTTGTATTCTTCGGTCTGGATATTTCTGTTCATCTGTCTTCAAGTTCACTAATTAAGTCTTTGCCCTCCTCAGATCTTCTGTTGGGCCTACGTAGTGAGTTTGTAAATTTTGGTTATTGTACTTTCAATGTCTATGATTTTTATGTTGTACATAGTTTCTCTCTCTGTATTGAAACTCTCCTTCTTATATCATTGTCATTATAATTTCCTTTAATTCTTTAAACATAATTTTCTTTTATTCTTTGATGTATTTATCATAGCTGTTTTGTCTGCCAAATCCTATATTTTTACCTATTCAGAGACATTTTCTATTGACTACCTTTTCTCTTCATTATTGTGACATATTTTTGTCAAAAAACACTGATTGTTTTAAAATACTATTTTTGTGGCACTTCTGGATTCTGATTCTCTCTTCTTCCTGGTTGTATGTATGTATGTATGTATGTATTTTTAATAACTTTTTTGGCCTTAATATATGGACTGTCCCCCATGGTGTCTGGCTGCTAATTTCTCTGCTAGGAATTACCCTGTGTCTTTGTAACTTAGTTGTTATTCAGTGATTGATCAGAGGTTGTCCTCAAATGCTGTGAGCAAGTCTGCATTTGTGGGTTGAGGAGCACAGTCAGTGTTGAAGCGGTTTTCAAGTCTGTACCAGCTTTAAATTTCTGTAGGGTCCTCTGGGGTCTCCCCTACAGGAATAGCTTCCCAGTTAGCTAGGGATATGTTTACGTCCTCTCTGACTCTCTCATTTCCATTTTCTGTGTTAAATTTCTTGCTAGACTACCAGTCTGCTGCTCACCCCTACCAAGGCCACAACTTGAGACTAGAAAAGCTGGACACTTGCCCTGTTCATTTCCTACAGTTTGCTTTTTTTATTGACAACATCACTTGTGTGGGATTTTTTGGCCTGCTCTGTATACCACGTCAGCCCCTCTGGCAGCAAAGCTGCTAGTTGTCAAGGCCAGCCCCACCTGATGGAAGTACTGCACGGACTGAGCTGTTGGGGGAACAGGAGCAGCACTGAGCAAGACCACCTTAGACTCCCACCGTTCTTATACAGAGTTCAGCAGTTTTTCGTGAATAAATGCTTCTCAATTTACTGTCTGTGATTGCTAGGTTCCCAGAGCCATGAAGTCATCGTTTTTGGCAATTTTGTCCAGCTTCTTAGTTGTTTCGTAGGAGATTTTCTGGCTTATTCGTGGCCCCATCACCAGAAGTCCTAGCTCACCTGGGAGCTTTTCAAATGGCAAGTTCACTTGCTGAAGTTCCACTTAATGAGGTACCATTCTATAGATCCTTTGTACCATTTTGGTACAAAATTTAGGTCTCTGGGAATCAGAACAGTCTGTTCATCATGCCATCCAGTCTGCCCACCTTGCTATACAATCTGTCGTCTTAATCCTTTTTGATGTAAGGAATCTCACACTTCAACAATGATCACCAGTAACTTTTTGTATGTTATTCCCTTTTGAAAACCACGTTACTGGCATCTGACGCTGTTTGTAATGCCGAATCGAATAGAAGTTTGTAAATGCATTATTTTATGATTCTGCTTTATAAATGAAATCTATAGTGTTGTGTTTTGTCTCTTCCGTAATACAGAATGTTTAAATGGTTAACATTTGTGCTGCAGTATAGCTTTCTGGCTCATGAAAAATGAAAGCTATCAGCGATCTGGGCAATAAGATTCATCGCCAATAGTCACTAGCAACAGCACACAGCATTTTAATATCAGTGAGGTCCACAGCTAGCAGTAAGAGCTGGTGTAATTGAAAGACGTTTAGGTGCAATCATTCTGCTGTTTGTTCCTTGCCAGGTTCAACATGGGATTGTGTGAGTATTTGAAGAAAACAGCAATTTTTTTTAGATCTTTGAAAGATGTAAAAAGGGTAGATAAGTGCTTAAATTTAAGAAACGTGGTAATTTTTAAATCATGTGGCTCTAAAATAAAAAGATATTTTATTTGTCTTGCTTGATTAAAGCTTTAGAAAAGCTACTCCTTGGTTACAAGTGAACCGATAATTCTGGTCTAATGTTGCCGTGGTAACAACTCATGCTGATATAATTGAGAACATCTTATACATCCTGGTTTGAACATTTTCTCCCTGCCATTTTGAGTTGTTCTAGTGGTATATGAAGGAGGCTAGAATAACCAGCTTGAAAGAAATTAAATCTAGTTATACACATCTTTGGCATTAATCTGATGTTTACTAGTGATATCTCATGCTGGGCAGTTATGCTTTGCTTCTAGGGGCTTTTCTTTTTTAAACAAAAGAAAGCTATTTTCATTTTCTGTGTGCTGCATGTTCCAGTGTATGTGTTTACACCATCGGTTCTTCCACCTCTAGAGATTAGCATAACTCCCTTTGCTGTTGGATTGTTGTTTTGAGCAATATGTTTTGGAAAGGTTGGTTTTCATCATGAGTGGTAAGTATGCTCTCGGAGCCACTGCAGCTATATTTTTTTAGAAATATTTAACTATACGAGGGAAAAATATTTTCTAAAGGGGCAATTGTAAAGCCAGAGCTACAGTGAATTACATTTTCTATTGATGCTTTTGCATTTTGGCATTATAGTAATTTGCTTTTAAAATCCATTGAGAACTGTGAACAAGTAAAACCACTATTAATAGTCGATACCAATAGTCATTTTCTAATTTTCTTTATGGTTTGATTTATTGTATTCATTAAATACTGTTGTTACTAATTGTGTTATAAATTAGTGAGTAAAAGACCCACCATGATAAGGGAGGAATTTCTTTTTATTATCTGATCCTGAAGATAATTGAACTTTCCATTTATTGGCTTTGTCATTCTAATGTTAAGTCTTGTTAGCTTCTTTTTTATTACATTTAAAAAACCCTAGTCTTGAATAAGATGCTGCCAGAATTTTGTTGGTTTACTGGTTGCTTTTAACTACAGTTCTTTAAGAAATAGAGATTTAATGATGAAATAAATATGTGCATTTTGGTTTTAGAGGCTTTATTAAAATTTTTCAGAGATACTTTTTTGGGGGAAATAATTTGTTAGAATAAGTACTTTCATGATCATTAGTTTCCTTTTATGTTTTTATAATGTGACTTATTTTTTTTGAAACATTTCCAAAAATGCTTTTTGAGAAAATATCTTACAGTATATACTGCAGTTTATCATAGGGTGAGAGCTGTTCACTTTAAGCCAAACCTGCAGCTAAAAATAGATATCCTGTTGTTAGAGTGAGAAATATTTGCTTACAGCATAATTCATTAGCATCTTTTTGCTTAACTAAAGAGGATATTTATAAGTTAACCCTTGAATTGAAGACATTTTTAGGAAAACTGTTATATTATTTTTCTTATAATGTAACAGTCTATAATTTACACTTAAAAGATTTGGAATTGGAATCCAGAACCTGAGAGAGTTGGATTTTTGCTATATAATGATAGAATTCAAAACAGATGTACCTTTTCTTCCATAAATGAAGATCACCTCATTACTGCCAGTAAATATTCTTTTCTCCTGTTTCCATATAACATAAGCCTCTTCCACACCGTTAAGTATTTGTTTGTGAAATGATGTTAGACATTAAAGGACGTTTTTATATGCAAGACATTAAGAATTGTTATTGTTACTGTTATTTTCCTGTTATTTTCCTGTTAGTACACAGATCCTTCTGATTTAGTGTTTTAAATTTGGGCTAATATTTACAAAATTAACATGTTAACATTTCTTAGAATTTCTATGGGTATCAAAATTGAATACGCCTGGTTTTCATACTTTAAATATTAGATTTCTTTGACTCTGGCCAATGCGTGTTTTCTCTTTGAAAGTTCGGTATAAAACAGAATTTTTAGGTAGCCACTGTGGTGTTCTAGAGGTTTTACGGTTGGATGTATTGGTTGTAGCTGAAGAAGATTGTTGCTGCTTCTCTATTGCTTTATTTCTCTTTGAAGAATCTATGGATTATTCAGGTAGTATTTGATACACTTGGCCATATTGGCTTGTCTAACACAGGAATCATAGTAATTACAATTAGACATTCTGACTTTTCAGTATTGTCCAATTTCAACTAATTTTACTCCTGTCATAAGTGGTTACAAGCCTTAGCCATCAAAAGGTGGAAAATTACAAATGAAGTGTGATTTTATTTGTAAAAATAAGCAAATGTTAGACTTTTTCATCTGAGTTTATAGCCATACATGTGGTATTTATGTGCACGTGGTATTTTTCTAGTTAAAAAGCTACTCTTTTTCTCCTTCCTGCCTATTAAGTGTTAGGTTTCTCAGAGAATCTATCTTTGGACCTCTCTTAATGCTATATTCTCTCTGAATGATCTCATCCATGCCCACATCTTCAGATGTTACCTGAACATTCAGTCAAAAGTGAATTTTCTCTATCCCAGATCTATTCCTTTTTCATTGATCCTGATTTCTG
Source organism: Leopardus geoffroyi (assembly GCF_018350155.1). Lineage (NCBI taxonomy): Eukaryota > Metazoa > Chordata > Mammalia > Carnivora > Felidae > Leopardus > Leopardus geoffroyi. The sequence continues at coordinate 70,898,819 of NC_059328.1, forward strand.
TTAATAATCCCAGACCCACACAGGAATTTAAAACAGAAACCTTGTAGTCATTCCTAACTTGTTTTTAACCCACCCCAGGCATGCACTCAGCCATTAACTTCTATTGATTCTACATCAGAAATGTCTCGGAAATCACTCAATTTTCTCTAGTCTCACTAACACTGGGAATGCCTAAGATTAGGTATTCTGTATATCCTCAGCCCTATTGCAGTAACTGCTTCACTAGTTTCTCAGCTTCCAGTTTTATATCCCTTCAGACGACTTAAGGTGCTGCCATTTTTTTAAATGCCAATATGCCCATTTCATAACCCAACATGAAAACTTTCAGTTATTCCTTATTGTATCTAATATCAAGGTTAAACTCCTTAAAGTAAGGCATGTAAGATCAGTTACCTACCATTCTGGCTTTATCTGCATCTCTCTCATAAAGTTCTGATCTAGCTACACTACATATTATTCCTTGCTGCCTTTTCATATGTAGGTATTTTATCATAAAAATTATGAAAACCAGCTATGCTTTTCAAATGCCTTCATCATTGACTCTATAGAGTTAGATGACTCCCCTATACTCCCAAAACAATTTTTGTATTATACTGAAATTATATCCTGGCATGTCAGTTTCCAGTCTCCAAACTTTGAACTCCTTCAGTAGAGGGTAGTGGTGCTGAGTTCATCTATGTGTTTCCCATAGTTTACCCCTATGCACCAAACATAGTAATGAATTCATAAATTCTTGTAAAATAAATGAATGACTAAAAACTACCCATATTTGAGTACTTTTCTTACGTTATCAATGAAAAATACCAGTCATGTATTTTAATTTTTGGTTCATATGCTTATCAGAATATAACTAGCACCCTTATTCCAAAATTCCAGATGAGAACTCTTATTGGCCTAGCTCCAGTGGAGAGCAAATCTCTGAAGAAGCTTACCCTACTATGAATGACAGGAAAGTTACAGAATTGATCACAAACATTTACTTAACTCCCCTTTCTAGGTCTATATTTTCTAGATTAAAAATATAAAGGACACAAAACTGGAAAATCAGTGTATCAGTTTTGATTTTAAGAAAGCGTACTTGCCCAGAAATATGCACTATCAGATTAAAGATCAGACACCAAAGTCTAAGCAACAGTTTTACTTTGAGGAGCTTGCCTTCATGGAAAATAAGTAGATAGCAGTTTCACTCTCACTAACTTGGAGGGATGGATGAAGCTTACAAGAAAGAGACTTGTGGAGATGAGTAGAAGATCCAACACTTGTGATTACTTTCGTTTTAAAACTGTCTGGACATCCAAGAATTTGTCAGACTATTCCAAGTTGAAAACATGGCTATTCTACTTCCAGATATAACAGGGCTCTTCCCTGACTTGGTAGGTATCACCACCGGCCAGATACCCTGTAGTCCTAGCTCCACTCCCATTTCTGAAAGTCCCTGTATTATTTAACTGATAATATGAATACGTACCAATTAAAATATCTGAGAAGTTGATTCTAACACTCTCAAAATAGGAGGTGAGAAAAACTACCTTATTTGGGTGTATTTGTAAAGTTTTGAAAGGTTTCTCATTGTTTAAAAATGGATAAACAAGAAAAGCAACAATATGGAGCCTATGAAAGATTATGCATCACTTAAGGATAAATCACAGACTTCAAGAGGAAAAGAGTGAACTTATATTTTGAAAATATTTGTGGGAAGGGTTTAAAAACAAGAAATTATAGGTAGTCTGGGTTCAATTCTTAAAAATTCCAAGTGAACGTGAATCTGTGTTTACTTGAATGATAAAAGAAAGAGAGAGAGACTAGGATGAAAAGAACTGGCTGAGAGACAGGAACAGAAAAGGAATACTAATGATATGATAAGGGATGGTTCTAAGAAGATGAACCTGGTATTTGCAGAACATAAAGCTGCCTTAGAAGCATTAAAAAGCAAAATAATCACTACAGGAAAGTAAATTAATGATATGAAGAACTAGCTTGATAAATCCTACTAGAATGTCAGGGGAACGGACAAGATAAAAGTTATGAAGTAAAAAGTATGTCAGATAAAAGTAGGCAACTCTACATTGAATGAATAGCATTCCTTCAGAACAGATAATAACGAATAAAACAGGAGCAATAATAAAAAATATGATTCAGGAAAACTCCTTAGTTGGAAAAAAACTCTGAATCTGTAGATTCAAAGAGCTCATTGTATTTTGACAAAGATTAACACCAACACCAACACCTAAATATATCCCTTTTTTTAAAAAGCTTATTTCTTTATTTTAAGAGAGAGAGAGAGCACAAGAGGGGGAGGGGGGCGCAGAGAGAGAGAGGAAACAGAGAATCCCAAGCAGGCTCCACGCTGCCAGCACAGAGCCCAATGTGGGGCTTGAATTCACAAACTGTGAGATCATAACCTGAGCTGAAACCAAGAGTCTGATGCTCAACCGACTGAGCCACCCAGGTGCCCCAATACCTGAATACATCCTGATAGAAGTTTTGAATTTCTAAGGTAAAAAGCTCTACAAACATCTAGCTGTCTTTGCATCTTACAACTTAACACAAAACTTGTCTTATAAAGAAAAAAAAATCCAAACAGATCAGATAATTTGAAAAGCTTTCCAGAGCAAAGATTAATGAAGACACAACAGTATCTAGAAATGCTGAATAAAATGTATCAAGCATCCCTTGAAATGAATATCTGAATTTACAAGAATATAATAGAAACCCTCAGTGTACAGAAAGTGAAGTGGTAAATGAAAATCTTAGCTGTAAGGGGAAGCATACTTTGACTACCCTGAGGAGATTTTCATTCCTTGGCTAGCCAAAGGGCTTTCATTTTAAATGGCCTCACCGAGACAGAAGACAATTTATTAGATCCATGCATCTTAGGATTTCTTAGACCCCTATGTAAAGCCAGGATCCTCAAAGGATTGTAACCTCAGTGAAAGCATAGTTGAGAAAATAAAACCTCTCCACCGACACAGGGAAAAAATAAGGAAGCTTGTATTTCTTGGCCTAGATTCCTGGGGACACGGGAGGAATGTGTGTATGTGTGTGGGATGCCTCTCCTGAGAGTTTGTAATCAACTGCTTCTCCAGTAAATTTCACATTTTAATCTGTATTAATTATGTGGTTTAAGAATCACCAATAAAATAAAATAAAACTATTGTGACAGTCCCAGGCTAGTAACATCCACGGGATGCCAGGCAGAAGCTAATACAAAACATATTCCCAGGTCAAACCCTGCAGGTTTATCATAGATAAAGCCCAACTGAACTTTAAATTCACAATCCAGGGATGCCTGGGTGGCTCAGTCGGTTAAGTGTCCGACTTCGGCTTAGGTCATGATCTCAAGGCTCATGAGTTCAAGCCCCTCATCGGGCTCTGTGCTGACAGCTCAGAGCCTGGAGCCTGCTTTGGATTCTGTTTCCGTCTCTTTCTGTCTCTCTCCAGCTCATGCTCTCTCTCTCTCTTTCTTTCAAAAATAAATGAACATTAAAAAAATTAAACATAAATTCACAATCCAAAATCAAAATAGATACACACACATCTACTATAAACAATGTTCAGCAAATACAACAGGATTAGACCTTTCCAAGAATGTCAAGAGGTAGAATTGTCACAGACTACCATTTAAAATTAATAATCACACAAAAACATATATATGTAAGAGAAAAAAGACCAGGCATCTCTAACAGAACCTCAAAACATATAAAACAAAATTGACCATTTAGAAGGAGAAATTGTAAATATACAAGATTTATGGATATTTATAAAGAGTGTTATGCTAGTATAACTAGTATAATCACCTAGTAATGGGGGAATACACAGAAATGTATAGAACACTCAACTAAACATATTCAAAATATTTTAAAGAATTGACATATAGGCCATAGTCTCTGCCCACAAAGCAATTAAATTTAATCAGTAAAAAAGACTAATGAAACAGATTAACAAACACACAAATATTATATTTAGGGATTACAAAAATTCAAATAACTCAGGTCAAGAATAAACTCATGAAGTTAAAATTCAGCTATCAATGAGAATTTGTGGGGTACAGCTAAAGTGGATTTAGAGACAAATTTTTAAATGCTTATGTTAGGAAAGGAGAAGGACATTAATGATGTAAGTACTCAAGTAAATAAGTAGAGGGAGCAAGGCAAGGTTAATCAAAGGAAGAAAAAGACTAAGGAAGACATGAGCAAAAACCAGTAGAATAGAAAATAAAAATCCATCAGAACCGAAGGTTAGTTCGTGGAAAAGACTTTTGAAAGAACTGATGAGAACTATACCTATTTAAGATTTAATCATAATTAAAATCTTTTTTCAAAACTTAACAAAATTAGGACTGGGCAGTTTTCCAATCAAGTTCTAGGAAATATTCAAAGAATGAAAATTTCAGTCTGGTACAAAATCTTTCAAAGAACTGAAAAAGAGATACTCTTAAATTTATTTATTGAGTCAAGTAGAGTTTTACAAGTAAAGTATGGGAAAAGAAAATTAATTAGAAACATTGTCTCTGAAGTTAGGAACAGGAAACGGATGCTCATGTCTGTTTCTGTACAATATTGAACTCTTAGTCATAACCTGCACAGTAAGTAAGGCAATAAAAGAATGGATGGAACAAAATTGTCATTATTCACAGACGATAGGTCTGCTTAGAGAATTCAAGAGAATCTACCAATGTTATTTTAGAATTAATAAGAGAGTTTGCCAGATACAGTAAGATCAATATATAAACATCAGTTATACATCAGTAATAAACAAATGGTAATTTTTAATACTTTTTGCTTTAATAAATTTTGCTTTTACAATAGCAACCCAAACTCTAAAGAACCTAGGACTAAATCTAATAAAACATAATAAGACTTTTAAGGAAAAAAATTATAAAATTTTACTGAGAGACATTTACCTAATCTTTAACAAGAAGATATGAATTCAGGGGCCCCTGGGTGGCTCAGTCGGTTAAACATCCGACGCTTGATTTCAGCTCAGGTCATGATCTCATGGTTCATGAGTTCAAGCTCCACATTGGGCTCTGTGCTGACATCGCAGAGCCTGCTTGGGATCCTCTCACTCTCTCTCTCTCTGTCTCTCTCTCTCTCTCTCTCTCTGTTTCTCTCTCTCTCTCTATGCCCCTCCCCTGCTGGTTCTCTCTCTCTCTCTCTCTGTCTCAAAAATAAATAAACATAAAAAGATATGATTTCATATCCATTATATTAGTGACACATTTTGTTGAGGGTATGGGTCATCAAAGATATGGTGGCAAAATAAACTTGCACAACATATATTGAGCCACTTACTGTATTACTGTGTGGTAAAGTTGAAAATGTACACACCCTATCAACTAGGGATCCACTCCCAGCTCTATACTGTCTGATAGCAAGACAGAATATTTTAATTCAGAACTGAATGGAAAATCCTTAGCATATGACTGTGATAGATATAATATTACTCTAAGAAAAAGTCTCTGAACAATTAGGGAAGTAAAGTACATTTCTTGAAAGAGCATTTTAAAGATTACTTGGGTTGTTTATGGCTAGAAATTTAGCTTAAGTTTTTATTACCTCATCCTGTCAGCATCCAGCTTCTCTAATCAAACATGACTTGGATGGCCAAGAAAATCCACAGCATCCCTAAATAGAGAGCAAGTTGGGAGAGAAAGCATGTACATAACATGAGCTGTGAATTAGTACACTATGTGGATACATGGTATATCCATCTCTCTATGTACATATTAGTTAAATAAATTAATGTTTCTGTAATTTGATCATTTAAATATATGTCTCACAAAAAATTATTTTGTAACAGGTTAGTGAAAGTTAGTCAATTATACTGTTCACTTGTAACCAAGACTTGATACAGAATTAACCAATAAAAAAAGTATAAGAAAAAGAAAGAGGAATAAAATAGATAATACAATAGGAAATATAGTTTTTATCACCTGTTAAATTTCCAAACACCCATTCATCTGTGATTTTGTGCAAGACCAAATGATATCTTAGAAAACAAAAGTAGGCCTAGTCCCATACACTGAAATGTACAAATGCAATTGCAGTAAAGTTATTTTTTACACTCACTATAAATTTTAAGATTATAGTGAACTTGCTCTGAGTGAACTTGCTTGAATATGGTGAAGCAAATAAAGCATCCCTTGAGCAAAGTGAACGCACTGCTCTACACATTAAAGGGATAGAATATGATATTTTTTAACAGATTTCTAGAATAGGGTTTGGCTGGTTAAAAAAAAAATATATATATATATATATATATATATATATATATATATATATATATATATATATATCCAAAGAATGTGTTGTAAGCCTTAGATAAAAACACTTTTGAATATGGATGCCCAAGTATTTTTCATTCTATTTCTATGTGTAAATATACTAATGAGCATATGGGATAGATACTTGTTGTGGGTATGTTATTTGATGTGTTATTTAATCTGTTTAACTTATTTATTCCTTTTGACCAAGCACGCAAATCATCAGAAGCATCTGGTAGGAAACCATTTTTTACAGAATAATTCTGTTGCTTTGTTGCTATAAATTGCATTTTTATTAGGTATTTTGTGGCAACTAGAATGTTTTATATTTAGTTTACTGAAAATATTTGTAGTGCAGTGTATGTGTGTGGGTTATTCTTAAAAATAACCATTGTAGAGCTCTAAACAGGGGTGTGTTTGAAATAGGGGCGCCAGAACACAGACACTTAACTAGATTTACACTTTCCAGAGGTTTTGGAAGGGATTGTACTGTTCTGTTATTTGCTGATAGAACTTGGTGTTTTCATAGGTAATTAACCTCAGTTTCCATCCTGTTCTGTGCTTTCTGATATATACCAAATAACTCTTAGACTAATGCTTTGATTAAGGTAAAGGAGGAAGATGAAAATAATTTAATTGCAGAGATCAGGAGGCCCATGAATTATAATCTAAAAAGTAAAAAGTTTTAAACTATTATTTCAAAAAAGGTATTAAGAAACTTACCACTGTTTATAGTACCTGATACGTTCTCCTTCCCTCGTAGGAGATTTTAGAGGAATAGCCCCCTCCCTTATTCCCTACATAGATAGCCATCAAAGTTTAAGCCCCAGGCCTCAAATCCCCACCATGACTGCTCTTTACTCCATCTGGCTCCCCTCTTCCTTAGCAAATGATCTTGCTTCTTGTTTTCCAGAACAAATAGGGTCTAGCAATTGTGACTAACTCTGTTTACCCCCTTTCCTTCAGACATATTGAAAAGCATCACCCTGGCAAACAGTTACCCTCATGTTTGGGCACCTGCTTACCTACACGCTTCACCCCTCACTGCTACAGGGCACTTATACCCTATGCTGCAGCTGTGCAAGTCAGTTGCCAATGCTGGGATAAACCATGATGCTTCCTCCATACCTTATTATTATTATTATTATTATTATTATTATTATTAACATTTATTTATTATTGAGAGACAGAGAGAGACAGAGCATGAATATGGGAGGGGCAGAGAGAGGAAGAGACACAGAATCCGAAGCAGGCCCCAGGCTCTGAGCTGCCAGCACAGAGCCCCACGCGCGGCTCAGACTCACAAACCGAGACATCATGACCCAAGCCAAAGTCGGACGCCCAACCGACTGAGCACGCCTACTTCCTCCATACCTTTTGACACAAGATCATCCCAGCCTAGAATGCCTTCTTCCTCAACTTTATCTGGTAGAGGAACTCTGTCCTTAAGACTTAACATAATGCTGTGTCCTCTATGCCTTATTTTTACCTACCAATTTCCTCTTTTGAGTTCTTATAGTACCTTATGATTCCCTTAGTTGTAGTTTTTGTCATATTGCATTCTAATGTTTCATCTCTCTCCCCGTTAGCTTTTCACCTCTTTAACAATGTAAATATATGTGTTCTTTGTAGTGTTCCCAAAGTCTCGCTCAATTTCTGGCACCACAAAACAGTGCTCAATAAATGTTGTTGAAAAGATTGTTAAAACTGGCACCAAGGAAGCAAATGCCTGAAAGACACTAAGGTCTTTCAAAAGGGAGTTAACGAAGTTTTGAAATGAATGTTGTTTTTCCTACAGTAGAGTTTCAAATACATAACACAAGTCCAGTGATGGTATTGCAATAGTTACAGGCTGTGTATTTCAATACATATACCACTTCATATTGTTAGCACTATTGCTCTGACAGTTAAAAGTTTTTGTTAGTTGTTTTAAGAATTAGAATGGTATTGATTTTGACACTAAACAACAAGTACTGATTTTATTTCTTTAGCATTTAATTGTAAGATGTCCTATTTGAATATGTGCTGTCAAAATATTGAGTTTCTGTATTAATGTTCTATTTCTATACATAATATTCTGAGACAATGTATGTAGGTGACTTCGTGCTAATATGTTGTTTTCATGAGCGTTATTTAATCATTGTTTAATTAATTTTTTTTTTTTGAATACAAGCTTGCTCCTCTTCAGAAGTATCTGGTAGGCAACTACTTTTTAATAAAACATGTTACCTTTCCAACTTTTTCTTTGGTTGTTTGCAAGTTGTTATGCTCCTCATAAGTTGTATTTTTATAAAGTATACAGAGTCAATACAGTATTTTAGTTGATGGACGAAATGGTTTAGCTTTATATTGAGTTTGGTCTATAGAAATGATTTATATTGCACTTTTTATGTGATATTTTAGAAACAACAAATATAGCACTGGAAAGTAGTGGGAGTTGTACAGGGTAGCAGAAGAAAGATTAATACACACCACTTAAATTAGATAACCCAGATTAATGAATGTTTTTTTTAAATAAAATATACTGTTGTAAATTTTGAACAAAATAGCTACTATTTGAATATTTACCCCAGAGAGTTTATATTGTTTTGTTCTATTTTCTGTTTGTTTCTCTTTTCTTTTTTCTGACATACATTAAATAAAAGTTTAATAAAGCTGTTTTTATTGTAAAAGACGTGTTAGAGAGGGAGGTGACACTTATTACGATAAACTAGAGAAATAAACATCTGGAGTAATTGTAATCTGTAATAGTAATAGATTTCTAAACTCTTCTTTCAAAACATGAATGATAACCTCTTTTAAGCATTGGAAAATGGCATCCTATAATTAACAACATGCTCTTGTTATATAATAAGCAGTAATGTAGTATAGTTAACACAGAAACCAAAAGTGCCTAATAAATACATTTTCTAAATCTAATTAGTGAAACATTCTTATTCATTGTAAAAGTTATCTGCATATTATGGAATAAAGATAAGCCATACTTGACTTTTTAATGAATTTTCCTAATGTTTAAAATGAACTTTGTAATCTAATTTTTAAATTATGTCCTGTGTATGAATATATTCAAAAATATTTTGAGGGTGATAAGAATTACATTTTTTGTACACTTGTGGAAACACGTAAAAATTGTCACTTTGTTTCTTCTTTCTTTATCTCATGAGTGTGGGTAAACATTCCTATTTGTAGGAATAGATTCCTGTGGTATGCTCATTTCTGCAGAATACAATGCAATCTCTAAATGATACAAATTGAAAATAATATAAATTTATTTGGAAAATATATATATAATTGAAATATATACTCCTAGGAAGAAACTGATTTAATTTTTGGTGTGCCCTTTTCATTTTTTGTAGTACATTATTGACTGTTACAGAACAAAATATACTTGCAGAAAAATTCTTCATTGAGATCTTTTCCTAAGGAGAGTTATTAATCACTGTAAGGTGCTTAGGTACCCATAATCGTGGAGCTAAGAAATACTAGGACCAATATTATAATTCAGATGTGCCAAGCTCCAAAACTTAGGGCTGTTTCAGGCTATCACAATGGTTTAAACTGTTAAATGTAGATATTGTGTACATATTACAGCACAATAAGAAAACCAAAATATTTAGAACTTCCAGTTCTAAAGTCTGGAAGTCTGGATTGAATGTGCTGCAGTGTCTGAATGTGGCTGTCTCTCCCACCACTTATTTTGTTAATTAGCTGCCAACACCTTATGTCAGTGGGTATAAATTTTTTAAACAACCAGAGAAAAACATTTAGAAAGTGAAATTCACCACTGTCTAAAAATAATAAAAACCAAAGCAAATACATGTGGTTCTAGATTGCCTATTGTTTTTAGAGTTATTCATAACCCAGCATATTGTGAAATATTTTATTTCTGGTGTTTGTATTTATAAGATGTGTATTTTGGTTAACTTATATTTTTACGGAGTTAACTATGTTCATCTTTGCATCTGAGTAGTGCACATATAAACTAGAGATTTTCTGTGTGTATATATACTTACGTGATTAGAAAATGTTTCAAAAAGAGTTTGCTTCATGGAAGTATTTAATGACATTATAATTAATACTTATCCTTACTCTAAAAGGGAATCTCCTTATTTGTTGAAATAATTCACAAAATTTAATAACTTTGATTCATACCTATTCTGATAATTTTCATGTAAGACCTTTTTGAGAACTGTTACTTCCTTTCTGTAACGTTAGTTACCAATGAACTTGGAACATTGATGAGTACAGGGAACATTTCAAAGAATTTCCTGAATATCCTATTAGCAAATGAAATTAAGTAGTGCCTGAAATTTTTCGTCTAGCTCATTCACCAAGTAGGGAAAAGGAAGTTTTCTTGCAGTACATGCACCATCTTTGGCCAATAACGCCAGTCCTTCCATTGACCAGTTACTTTTTTCTTAACTCCAGATCCACTTAGCAGGAAGTGACAGGAGAAGCTGAAATAGGATGTTGAGAATTTTTTTTTTCTTTCCCTGATTCTCTTGCTTGTCTCCAAATTATCTATACTCATGCAGGCATCTGGAGAGTTTATACTGCAACTTGATGTGCAAGTTCTAAAAATAGAAGATAACCAAAAACATTTTTCAAAGGAAATCAGATGTATATTTTGGGAATCACAAATTGTTGTTTCTTAAAAGCCACAGTTGCATTTATCAGGAAATTATGTTTTTAATTTATCATAGCTGTCATCTCTAAAGCAATGCCATTGCAAATATGTCTGCTCCATGCAAAAGAATACATAAATTAAATAAACACAATCTTACTTATAAAACCACTCTTCTTCAGTTGTAACTAGTACATTAACTTTTAGAAGTAGGATGGACTGAACCATCCTAAACTCAAAATGTAAGACTTATCCACCCCCAAATCCACCCCCGGGAAGAATGAGATCATATCTGCATAATGAGGTACAATTATTTGATTCATTGTTTTGGTGGAGGAGATTTTCATACAATGGGGGAGAGTCTAATTTTAAAAATTATTTTTCTCAAATTTTCTAAAATAGGTATTTTGAGAGTATTTTACAGCAAAATACAGTGACAGTTTATATAAAGTAGTAAAATAATGTCTTCAGAAATGAACACTTTAGTGTCACTTAAAAACTAACGTCTGCTCTTGGTGCTTGTCATCACCATTTTGAAATCTCAAAACCTTTAGAATGCCAACAGCCTTTTTGGTTAGTAACAGTGTTTTGGCAAAGTTCTTTTACAAAAGTGAAGGAGGAAATAATAACATATATCTTAAAATGCCTCACTTTAATACCACTACATCATTAGAGACCTCATTAAAGAATTTATGAGCCTCTCACTTCCAATGTTTGGTCTTTTCTTCTTCTTATCATCGTCATCATCACTCTTAGTATTTCTGAAATAAATGCCAGTGTGCCACTCTAAGTTCATTTTGCCTAGCCTTTTACTATTTCAACACCATTTAAATTCTATTGTCTTCTTCATTTTTAGATTTAGATATCCGAGGAATACTCAGAACTTCCAAACAAAAAGAAATACTAAAATAAATACCTCTTGAATCACCAGGTTTTGCTCTCAGACCTAACTGTAAGAACAAGAATACATTTTGTTAATGCCATCTTATCTCTGGAATCCTTTTCCTATTTGTTTTTAAATGCCTGAAGTCATTTTGTAAACAGAAGTCATTATGAAAACTTCGTGGAAAGAAAATGAAAAAGAGGAAACCTTTTAAATGATTCGTCATTTAACAAATCTAAAACTTCAAACCACAGCTTGATAATGTGGCTGTTATTGATCACTAGATAAACATCTGGTTTTGAACGCTTTACTTTAGTGTACATTTTAGATTAGGCATTCAGGCATGTAATTTTGTTCTAAATTTAGAATGAGATTTTTTTTAAGCTGTTTGAGTGTTTTGTTTTTGGTGTTTTGTTCTGTTTTTGTCTTTGGTGGCCATCCTTTATATGTAGCCTGTGTTCTTCCCTTTTCTCTCTGCCTTCAGCAGAGAAAACACAAATCCAATAACATAAATCTTTATAAACCTGAAAACAGCCCTCCATCAAAGTCAGTTATTTTTGAAACTCCACAAATCAATGAGTTCATATTCATCAGATAGCTTCAACTTGTTACTTTTCACGGCGTCGTTAATATCACTGATGGCTTACTAGCAATCAGTATTTTGATCTACATTGATTTATAACTTTTTTATGTTACTTTCAGGTATGTTTTCAGGAACAGTATTTTTATTATTAGATTTAAAATTATCAGAGTGATCTCCATATAAAATAGTATTAGAGATTCTCAGAAATTTAAGAAAATATTTGCTTCTTATTTACAGAAACTAAATAGCTCTGTAGTTTATCATGGTTATGAATACATATTTCATGGCAACAAAAGTTGACATAAGTCTGTATTTTTAAAGTATATTTACATGTAATATAAATATTCTTACAAGACAAAAATTGTTTGTTTTTTTAATCTATTTTCAGTGAAAGAGTTTCTAGCCAAAGCCAAAGAAGACTTTCTTAAAAAATGGGAAAATCCTACTCCGGTAAGGAATATTTAAAATTTTCTATGATTTAAAAGTGCTATGTAAAATCATGATTCTTGCCCAAGTAATTTACTAGTTTAGAAACTTTAAAGTAGCATTAAACTTTCAAGTTGCATTTTAAAAAGTTAAATGCTTTTTTAAGCATTTAAAAAATGCTTAAGCATTTAAGCATGGGAGTTTTGCTATAATATTATCATAACATTATGTTTTGATTTGCTAACTAATAATTTTATATATACCTAAATTGGAGGAGGAACTAATTTCCACTATAATATCTAATTACAAATTTTGATACTAATTACAAGCTGCTACAAACTCTTGATATTTGTTAATATTATAGTAATTTTGATTTGTGCCTTTGATAGCATATTTGTTATCTTTATTAATTACCACAAATGGATACTATTGTGCAGTTTCAAATCCTTAATCACAAATACTTGGCTATTGGCAACATACCAACTACACAGAGATCCTTCTTCATAAACATTGGATGAGGTAAATTCTACATAAATACTTTTAGATTGTAGCTGAGATCTAAAAACTGTGTATAAAAAGAGCCATTTATATTTGCCAAAAAATCTTTTTGAAGTTATAAGTAATTAATGAACTTTAATAACAGATTAAATTTCAAACACCTATTTTCCTACCACAAAAATCTTTATTTCAGATGTCTTTCTCACTAAAAAATATTTAATTCTGAATATTATGTTTTAGGAAGATACCATCATTAAGAGTAAGAGCATGATCTGTAATTTAAAACATAGTCACTCTAGTGATCACAAAAAGTTAGGCATTATCTAACATGGAACATTTAAGAGAGGTGAGGAAAATGGCACATTTGTATGACAAGCATTAATAACTAGCAAAAAGGGACGTTCTGTTTTTTGTCTATTGCTTAAGTCAGTTTCCATTACTTCATTGGGGACTATATTAAACGTTTCAATCGGTTTTGCTAAAACCAAAAAATGAAGCATTAATCCATAAAATTGAATAATTCAATCAGAATTACAAGGTTTTTTTTCTTTCCACACTGATATAGAATCTCATAGCAATTTAAAATCATTAGCATTTTGAAATTAAAATTTGATGGAAACAAGTTTTATAAGTAAAAACTTAGAGCTGCTTGCTCTCTCTGTAATGATTCAGCAAGAAACTCTGCTATGTCTCCAAAGGCAAGCTTTGATTTGCAACAGAGATTAAATCCAACTATAGTGAACTGCAGTAACTATCCAGATTCCTTGCTTATATAAGAATCATATTACATCACATTTTTCTCAAGCTAAACACTGTACAGACTGTGTACAGTGCACACATATTTTTTTCCAGGATTTTCATGGAGATCTTTATAATGAAAACCTATTAAACAAATGGGTCAGCAATTACTACTTGTGGCTATTTAGCACATAATTTCTTCCTAGTAATTTTCATTTTGTTGTGGCAGCAACAAATTCAATAGATTGATGCCTCCAATTCTTTTCTTCTATGCTATAGTCAAAGCCAAACAAAGATGTTTGCTCGTAACAAAGCATCTATTGAAGGAGAAAAAGAGACTGATTATTGTTCTGGGACTCTGACTTTTGGTTATCTTGTGGGAATAAGGAACTCTTCTTTCCTTATTATTATATTTTAGGTAATACTGGGTTATTATAACATCAGAGAGAGAGAGAGCCATTAGGATCTTTCATGCTATTATTATCTAGTCCTATAAGCTTGTACAAAGATATAAATGAAGTAAAGTAGTGCTTTCTTCAGAGGTAACTCCAGAGAAAGGACTCTGATCCCTCAGTTTATCTGTTCATTAGAATTATTTGTGAGTACACTGAGACCGTTTGGCATCTACGATTGCCTTTGTCAGTATACTTCTGGTCAATTTGTAATTATTAAAATACGGAACTAATACTAAGAGTCTAATACTAGGAATTCATATTGGAATTCATTATCATCCTTAGTACTAATTTCAGCTTAGGCTCTTATTTCCTCCCTAATATTGTGTAATGCTTTATTTTACAATATAATCTCTTTTCAAATATTAAGATTCTTTTTTTATTCAAAGGGAAAAATAGAACCAATAACCTGGGATCTCAGTAGTCTCTTTGTATTGTTTTTAAATGGATAGTTTTAAATTAAATTATCTCTTCTGATTATATATAACTAAATCTGTGATAGTCACCATAGTCTTATGAGAATTTCTAATTTTAAAGTTTCTTTTATTTTTCATGTATTTGTAGAATAATGCCGGGCTGGAGGATTTTGAAAGGAAAAAAACCCTTGGAACAGGTTCATTTGGAAGAGTCATGTTGGTGAAACATAAAGTCACTGAACAGTATTATGCCATGAAGATCTTAGATAAGCAGAAGGTTAGTGCATTTGTTATTATTTACCTGACAGGTAAACTTCAGTTTTATCAGCTAGATTATTAAACAGATGCAATATACCGACTTTCCATTGATATCTTCAGATAATTTTATTGTTGCAGTTAATTTTCATTATTATTTCTTGTCTGTAAGATACATAGTTAATAGTTAAGTATATGGGGATACATTATTTCAATAATTACATATATAATAGGTATGTGTATGTTTACTAACAAAATCTTGAATTCAACATGTAAAGAACAGGTATCTCTACTACCTTTTGCCTTATGGAAAATGCAGGGATCAGGTGTACTTGACCTTTAGAGTGAGGAAACAGAAATTTAGTGATTTTATTTTGTGACTTATTTTAATCAACAGTAGAAGCAATTTAGTATGATTGAGTTTGTTTAATTTAAAATGTCAGTTAAAGCAGAGAAAAAGTTGGAATCCTAATACTATAAAAAATATCAAATGATTGGGGCACCTGGGTGGCTCAGTCAGTTGAGCATCCGACTTTGGCTCAGGTCATGATCTTGCGGTCCATGAGTTCGAGCCCCGCATCAGGCTCTGTGCTGACAGCTCAGAGCCTAGACCCTGCCTCAGATTCTGTGTCTCCCTCTCTCTCTGCCCCTCCCCCTCTCGTACTCTGTCTCTCTCTCTCTCTCTCTCTCTCTCTCTCTCTGTCAAAAATAAATAAGCATTAAAAAAATTAAAAAAATCAAATGATTATGTTGTACACCTGAAACTAATATAATGTTAGATGTCAATTAAATCATTTTGAAAAATCAATTTTTAAGTATTTATCACATATTGGTATGTCTGGTATATATTGGTATATCACATATTGGTATGAATCAGGAGGTCTGAAGATAGTTATGCTTTAAATATTAAGCTTTTATTTTCCTGATAATCACTTAGGATGAAGGGAACATAAAAGATGAATGGCAAATCTTAATAGATTATCTTATAGATATTATGTTCCCAAGAATAACACTTTGGCTTACTGGGATGTAGGAAAATGTGGAGGAAATAGTACTGAGCTAGTAGTCAGGGTTATAGGTAGTGGCTAGACTGATGCTGTCTAATAAAAATATAATGTGAGCCACATAAAGGATTTTATTTTTTTAGTAGTAGCCACATTTAAAAAGTAAAAAGAAGTAGTTGAAATTGATTTTAATAGATTTTATTTAACTCAGTGTATCCAAAATATTATTATTGTACATGTAATTAATATAAACATTGAAATATTTTACAAGACTTCATACCAAGTCTTCAAAAGCTGATGTATATTTTATACTTACAGTACATCTCCATTCAGATAAGCCACATTTCAAGTGTTAAATTTCTCGCGGCTACCATGTTGGACAGCACAGCATTAGACTGGTCTGAAGTTCCAGTCCAAACTCTGATTTAAAACAAAAAACAAATCTAGCCTCTAACATGAAAAGGAGTAATGACTTAAGTCTTTCTAAAATTAAATACACATGTACATGTTTACAAATACATTTAATTGTGCATCTTTGTCTTACTGCCTTGCATCATGTAACTTTGGTAACCATGCTTCCTGAAAAAATAGTTTAATCACTTCCTATTAATTCTTTAACTTACAACAATTTAGCTGTTTCCTTGTTTTACCTCCTACCTTTTGCTACTCCACTGAAACGGCTTTACTGAGGGTCACCAATCCAGTGGCCTAATCAACAAGACCAGGGGGCTCTTTTTGCTCATCTTATATGACGTGTTTTGTTTGTTTGTTTGTTTGTTTTTTAATTTACATCCAAGTTAGTTCATATATACTGCAACAATGATTTCAGGAGTAGATTCCTTAATGCCCCTTACCCATTTAGCCCATCCCCTCTCCCACAACCTCTCTAGCAACCCTCTGATTGTTCTCCATATTTAAGAGTCTCTTTTGTTTTTGTCCCCCTCCCTGTTTTTATATTATTTTTGCTTCCCTTCCCTTATGTTCATCTGTTCTGTGTCTTAAAGTCCTCATATGAGTGAAGTCATACAAAATTTGTCTTTCACTGACTAATTTCACTTAGCATAATACCCTCTAGTTCCATCCACATAGTTGCAAATGGCAAGATTTCATTCTTTTTGATTGCGGAGTAATACTCCAATATACACACACACACACACACACACACACACACACACACACACACGCACACATCACATCATCTTTATCCATTCATCTATCGGTCCACCAATGGACATTTGGACTCTTTCCATACTTTGGCTGTTATTGAGAGTGCTGCTATAAACATCAGGGTGCATGTGTTCCGATGAAACAGCACACCTGTATCCTTTGTATAAATACCTAGTAGTGCAATTGCTAGGCTGTAGGGTAGTTCTATTTTTAATTTTTTGAGGAACCTCCATACTGTTTTCCAGAGTGGCTGCACCAGTTTGCATTCCAACCAGCAGTGCAAAATAGATCCTCTTTCTCCACACCGTTGCCAACATCTGTTGTTGCCTGAGTTGTTAATGTTAGCCATTCTGACAGGTGTGAGGTGGTATCTCATTGTGGTTTTGATTTGTGTTTCCCTGATGATGACTGATGTTGAGCATTTTTTCATGTGTCGGTTGGCCATATGGATGTCTTCTTTGGAGAAGTGTCTATTCACATCTTTTGCCCATTTTCTTCACTGGATTATTTGTTTTTTGGGTGTTGAATTGACAAGTTCTTTCTAGATTTTGGATACTAACCCTTTATCTGATATGTCGTTTGCAAATATCTTCTCCCATTCCGTCGGTTGCCTTTTAGTTTTGCTGATTGTTTCCTTCGCCGTGCAGGAGCTTTTTATTTTAATGAGGTCCCAATAGTTGATTTTTGCTTTTGTTTCCCTTGCCACCAGAGACATGTTGAATAAGAAGTTGCTGCCACGGTCAAAGAGGTTTTTGCCTGCTTTCTCCTTGAGGATTTTGATGGCTTCCTTTCTTACATTTAGGTCTTTCATCCATTTTGAGTTTTATTTTTGTGTATCGTGTAAGAAAGTGGTCCAGGTTCATTTTTCTGCATGTCGCTGTCCAGTTTTCCCAGCACAGGACTTGTTTTAGAACCCTTGTCCCTTGCCTTCTGTAACCCCTTGTTCTTTAAATTATGCTCCTGCCTTTTTGGGCTCTTCTTTAATGTGCCTTTTCCTATTATTTTATCCTTCTGTCTACTCTTTAAAGATTGTTACACTCGATCTCTGGACTATCCCCTCGTCTTATTTTCATGTTCTGCACCCTCCCTCTGAACTCTTATCCAAGCTTCGACTCATCCTTGAACTCTCCACCCCTAATTTGTACAATCCGAGCATGGAGCTCTTAGAAACCAGCTAGTTCATGTTCTGTTTTCTAGATGAGGTCATTGGGCATCAGAGCAGGTGATTTGTACACTCATGTTGGTAGCACAACAACAAAATGCTTCAAATTTTTTATGTGAATCAAATATTTTTTATTAAACCTGTCGTTAAAATGTTAGTGTCTGGATAGCCCCTAATATTTTGTTATCTTTCTTAAGGAATTAATAGAATATGCTTTCGTCATAATGTATTACAAGGATTACATAATGTGCCATTTTTATGTTTAAAGTATTTAGGGAATAAGTTTTTAATAACTTTTTTTTTTTTGGCAAGATGGTGACTTGTTAAGTAAATTACTGAGAAAGTTACCTCATGGTTAAATCATAACAGAAGAATAGCTGCCACTCTAAGTTATTTCTGCTATGGCAGTGTTCTAGATTTATTCATAATTAAGACAAAGATTTTATACTCTGAATGTTTTCAGGTTTATTTATTTGAATTTGACAAAGATGAGTAATAAAATAATACTCTATAGTCACTTTTTCTGTTAATGATGTCACAAAACTTTCAGTTTTGGCTGTTCCTATCTTAAGGGTTGAGGGGAAGGAAATCAGTGCAGGAATTAAGGAAAATCATATTTCTTCATTCTATACATTGTGTCAAGCATTGCTAGGTACTTTATATTTACTGTATCAATGAATCTCCACAGCTTTGTGTGATATTAATCTCCCTTTTAAGCCAGTGACCCTTCTATTTAAGTAAATTTTCCAAAATCAAACAGGCTAGTAAGATAAACCAAGAATTTGATTAGGGTTGTCTGATCTTTGTGCCTATACTCCTTGTTTATTTTTCCTTTAAAATGTATTTGTTATCCCTAAAGTACCACTACCTAGTTTGGTCCCTTATTAACATTACCTGGGCTTTCACAATAACATCTTAATTTCCTCAACCCCAGGCTTTTCACCGTCTATTAATTCACCTTCCTCACTGCCAGAAAAGTTTTCCTACCATATCATATAACTTTTTAAAAAAATTTTAATATTTATTTATTTTGAGGGAGAGAGAGACAGAGTGCGAGCCACGGGAGGGGCAAAGAGAGAGGGAGACACAGAATCCAGGGCAGGCTCCAGGCTCTGAGCTGTCAGGGCTCAGAGCCTGATGTGGGGCTCGAACCCACGAACCGCGAGATCGTGACTTGAGCTGAAGTTGGATGCCTAACTGACTGAGCCACCCAGGTGCCCCACCGTGTCATATAATTTTATTTACTCAATCAAAAATCTTCCTAATATTTATTAAATAAAAATAGAACCCTGCAGTCTACTTCCAACCCTTCATAACTTTCTTCCATATTCTACCATAGTCTTATTTCACACTCTTCCCCTATATGTCGTCTATTCGCTACTTCTCTCATTGAAACTTGACCCTCAGAAGTATACAGTGCCATGCTAGGTGGGACAGGGGAGCATGTGATGACAGATAGCCCATCTTCCTTATTAATAACTCCTCAAGTATTTGGTGAAAAAAATAAATCAGCTGATAAGTAATCATTTATAAATGCTTTTAAATATACATATTTAAGCCAACAGAAATATTAAGAAGTAAATATAAATTTTATATGTATTTTGAAAGTAGAACATGGACTAACCCCCCAGGGTTACTTATTAACTTTTCTCTGCCATTTAGTGATATTTCACTACCAAATCTTGAGAAGCACTGTCCTAAGCTATTGTCAAATGAAACTAGCACTCGCACTTACCTTTGTGTATTTACCCCTTCAGGTAATGGTTCTGGATATTAACCCTGTGCTGTTTCCTCTATCTTTTCCTAACCTTTGTCATCTATTCATCTATAAGGCCCTGCTGAACTCCTACCCTTTTTAATAGGCTATAATAACAATTGGCATCTTTTGAGCTTTCACTTTGTGCCAGGCACCATGTTAATCACTTCACATGCATTCACAGAGCCACTTTTAAAGTAGATATTATTATCCGTGTTTTATAGATGAATAATCTGGAACTTAAAAAGATGATGTACTAGGCCTAACATAAACATTTTCTTGTCTAAATACTTACAACCCATAACTCTCATTTGGCAATTATTCACCTATTAATATTCACATATTCATACACCATACTTGCAAGTAGATTTTATGCAGCATTAAGGCAGACGTTTTCTTGTCTTTATCTTGATTGCATTATTAGGCTTCATATGTAGTAATGCACACACTTAAAAGTAAATTAGATTTTAATTAGTTAATTTTTTAAATTAACTTAAAAATTAACTAAGCACTTATGCTTTGCCACTTCATATATCATGGATTCATTTCTATTTTTAATTGTTATGCCCTACATACACATGGTTGGCTTAGGGCTATAATGCAGAAAGCCTCTCTACTGCAATTTTTATTGCTTATTTCAATACCTAACTAAAGATCTGCTAGATCATAATATACAAAAGTAAACAAGGTGATACATCTAGACAATGGATGTACCTTCTGCTATTCAACACTCAAAAGAAATGAGCTACCAAGCCATGAAAAGACATGAAGAACTTTAAATGCATATTATTAAGTGAAAGAAGCCAATCTGAAAAGGCTGTATACTGTATGATTCCAACTATATGACATTTTGGAAAAGACAAAACTATGGAGACAGTAAAAAGATCAGTGACTGCCTGGGATTGGTAGGGAGAAAGGGATGAATAAGTGGAACACAGAAATTTTGGGCAGTGCAAGTAAACCCTAGTATAAACTATGGACACTGGGTGATAAAGATGCCAGTGTAAAAAAAAAAAAAATGTGTCAATGTAGGTTCATCACTTGTAACAAATATACCACACACCTGTGTGAAGGGGGCGGGGTTGGGAAGACGTTGCTAGTGGGGGAAGCTATGCGTGTGTGGGGATAGGAGGAATATGGAAAATCTCTGTATCTTCTGCCCAATTCTACTGTGAACCTGAAACTGCTTTAAAAAAAAAAAGCCTATTTTTTAAAAAGTAAATACAAAGCAATAGTAATTCTCGAGCCAATGTTACATATTTTGTTATTATAAGTATGGACTAATTAGTTCTGTGACTAGTTAGAATTTAGACAGCAATGGTCCAACCACTTCATATTACATCAAAAACAAACAAAACAAAACAAACCTGAGATCCTAAGAGTTGAAATAACATCTCCAAAAGCCACAAAACTGCTGGATGAGAAGGCCTAGATTAGAATACAGATCTTTTGACTCTCAGTGAAGTATTCTTTGCTCACTACTATTTTTATACTATAATTGTATATACTAATAACTGGATGGTAACTTGACTTTGCCTATGTTCAACTTCTTGAATTCGGTGACTGCCCCACACTGACGGTAAGCTTCTAGCAAGAAAGACTGCCAGCTGCTAATGACTTATACATACACCAGACAAGTATTTATATCTCCCTAAGGTCACCTTTTCTTAAATTAAAAATAGAATCACATGTGGGATAGAAGCACAGTCTTTGTGAAGTCAAAATAAGTCACTTTCCCCTGCTGCTATGTATTTGATTGAGTAGACAATCCAGAAGAAGCTTGATTAATCCTAAATAACCTATTTCCTATAACGATATAGTTGGTCTTTTGCCCATATTTTGTGTGTCCTCTCTTGTGGCTGCACAAATTGATTTTTTAGAATTTAATCTTCTATTTATTCAGGTATTAGGAAATGAACAGATTGTTCATTTTTACCCAGTTTGAATTGAAAGTGTTTTTCAATTATTGGCTTTTCTTCAATTCTTAATTTCCTTGCTGATCTTCTGAAGATTGAAAATCAATACCTACCTATTGCAGTGATTGGTGACTGTAACTAATTAGGAGCTGAGTATTTTCACATACTAATTTCTTTTAAGTTATGTATTATTTCTTTTAAGTACTTCTTAGCTCTTGCTTCTTGACTGAAAATCATAGTTGCCCTTCTTAAGACCAAATTTTAAATCCTCTGCTAGGTGTTTCATTTGAATCTGATAAAAACCTAGTTATTGGTTATTATCATACCCTTATCCAACTTAGTGATTTTGCTTATCCAAGCTCATTATATGGTAAGCATTTTATTTATGTTTTATTCTTTTAAAATTATAGTAAATTTTAAATTCTGTTCCAGTACATTAAATATATTTATCTCTCAATTACAGGTTGTTAAACTGAAGCAAATAGAGCATACTTTGAATGAGAAAAGAATATTACAGGCGGTGAATTTTCCTTTTCTTGTTCGACTGGAGTATGCTTTTAAGGTAGATTTTACAATATTCAAATAAAATAATTTTACCCTCACATATTTTTTAAAATATGAAACTGTGATAGGATTCTGAGCCATATGATAAACGTGGAGAATATGAATAAATAAAAAAGTAATATATTTAGATTTTATGTTTATAAACTTATGTTCATATTTGAAAAGGTTTTGGCTTTCCCTAGGGAAAATTTTAAAGGTAATGTGTAATTTTTCATGAGATGCTATTATAAATTCAAATATTTCCATTTATCAAAATCCATAGTAATATCTTATTAAGCAGTTCTTACAATCTTGCAAATGAATACGCCCACCTAACTTCCTTTTCTCTTGAACCTTTTCTGACACAGTCTTACCATCCTCTTTTCCTTAGTAATTTGTGTTCTAGTCTTTCCGTTTATGTAAGGCAGAACAGTCTTTGGCCCTCCCTCAATGTTCTCGTAAAGTTGAACAAGATTTATTCTTTAAGTTGATAGCTTTTCAACTCTTTAGAATGACACTTGGCATCTCGTAGTCTTAGTTCCTCTGAAACATTTTAACCTTTTCCCTTTTCCTCCGTTATTCTTTAAATCAGATGAACACCTGTATGTTTAGGATGATATTAAAAATCATTCATCTCTCTGACGTAGTTTAGCACCTAAAATGTAAACATTCTTACTTTTTCAAATTGTTGTTTTAACTGTTATTCCTTTGCATCCACTATAGTATTAAGTCACGCCTGCAGTGTTTAATTGTTCAAAAGTTAGGGTTCCCTGCAAGAACAGGAACAGCAAATATCCCAGACTAATTTGTGGCAAGAATACTTGGGCTGGGGGTGGGGAATGAATTCCCCACTGAAGAAAAATTAGAGCATCTTCCATTTATTCTCTCTTTCCCAATGTTAGTAATCTCTTGGGTTTTTTAATTTATCTTTTTCTAATTGAACATGGTAACATCTTTAAATATTTCCTTGAAATAATCTCGGTTTCATAATTTTGATTTACTTATCCTTTTTATTTGTTCATAGGATAATTCTAATTTATACATGGTTATGGAATATGTCCCTGGGGGTGAAATGTTTTCACATCTAAGAAGAATTGGAAGGTTCAGGTAACTAATACTTTATCCTCCTCAAATCTTTTTTAAGTTATTGTCAATGCTAAAAATTTATTTCATTTCATTTAGTAATATGTTAGCTATATGAAAAATTACATGGAAACATTCATAAGAGGCCACACCCTACTGAGTTTTAAAAATCAAATAAAAGCACCATGATAGCAATGTAAGTATTCTACCATTGGTAGATATTGTGAAGATCCATTATTTGGAGAATTTTCAGAAGATGCAAAAATTGAATTTAAACACACTAGTACTTATTGAACAAATATTAATACTACAACTCTGGGGAAGAGGTTTGTGTAAAGATGAAGAAAGGAATAAATGGAAAAGATAATAATGGCATCATAGTGATGTGATTAAGAAGTTCATTTTGCACAAATTTAATTCTCCTTAAAGTTTTTGTTGAATTTTAAAAATACATACATAATTTTAAAAGAGTTTGTACCTTGGGGCGCCTGGGTGGCAGTTGGTTAAGCGTCTAGCTTCGGCTCAGGACATGATCTCATGGTTGGTGAGTTCGAGCCCAGTGTTGGGCTCTGTGCTGACAGCTTGGAACCTGGAGCCTGCTTCAGATTCTGTGTCTCCCTCTCTCCCTGCCCCTCCCCCGCTTCTCTCTCTCTATCTCTCTCTCTCAAAAATAAATAATAAACATTAAAAAAAAAAAAAAAGAGTTTGTACCTTATTAGGTTATTGCTAACAAGGCCACACAGTTTTTAAAACAGGTTATATTGGGGCTCCTGGGTGGCTCAGTCGGTTAAGCGTCCCACTTCAACTCAGGTCACGATCTCGCGGTCCGTGAGTTTGAGCCCCGCGTCGGGCTCTGGGCTGATGGCTCAGAGCCTGGAGCCTGCTTCAGATTCTGTGTCTCCCTCTCTCTCTGCCCCTCCTCCATTCATGCTCTCTCTCTGTCTCAAAAATAAATAAACATTAAAAAATTTTTTAAAAACAGGTTATAAATTCTGTTAACTTTACCTCTGTGTAATAATTTGTAAGCTACTACTGTTCATTAGTAATCACTGAAAGAATGCACGTCCAGCTTCATTTAGCACATTATGAGCTGGTATGCTGAAAGCACGTACAGGAGTGCAAACTGGCTGATGATGATAATCCGATTCAGAAAGAGATGATGATAGACTCAGATTATCACAAGATCGTATTCAGTTATGGGCCAACATTAGAGTTATTTTAGTTACCTGAAGCCTAAGCCAAAATTCACTTATTGAGCTGATATGGTAAGGCACCTAATATGTGTCAGGCACTGTGCTGATGCAAAGCAACTTCTGTTTATCTTTAATGATTTCCTTTTACCTCCTGTTGTCCTCTCTTCTACTACCCTTGTCCATGCAGGCCCAGCATCCTCAGATTGCCCTTGATAATTCAAAGTTTTACACTGAAGCATTACACCTAAACCTATCTTCAAAAAATATTTTTTCCATTCTCTATCATTACTAACTTCTTTCCTTTGCAACTACCCACACTCCTATTTCTTTAATACTTGACTTGGTACTAGGAGGAAAGCGAGTTGATTGCAATAATTCACTATTGAGACACACTGTCTTTTCTAACTTCTCACTCATACTACACGTACACTTGACAAGTTGTTAACTCCTATCCTAGGAACTTTAAGACAAGAAGAATATTGAGTTATTATTGAGCATGGCTTTAATCAGAATCAGGGCAGTCATTATGATTCTGTACTTAAATAGCAACTGTCTAGACTTAAAGCTGCTTCAGCATTAAGTCTTCCAATAGAATATTTTGCTTTCATCTTTCAACAATTGGATCACAGATCTATGTAATGTTTGTGTTCCTCCAATCAAATATCAGTGTGTGGAAATAAATATAAAATGCTTAGTACATCTTATATTTGTGATGATAAATTTATATCTATTTATAAGATGCTAAGTGCATCTTGTATTTATAGATGCGTGGAGAAAATTGGAGGGGCCTTCCAGGTCAAATGTTTCCAAAGTTAGGGATATTTCAATGACCAGGATGATTCTTCCAGTCTCCCCTTAAAATGTTCCCCTGTTTCTTGTCATACAATCTATGGTACAGAATTTATGGTGTTGAGATGGGGCTGAAACTGTAATGGTATTATAAAATATTCTCCCCCAAAGTTTGTTTCTTTACATATTCATTTATTCAACAAATATTTACTGAGCACCTGATATGTATTAGGCTAGAACCTAGGAAATAGAGTGACAAGCAAAAGGAGCAGCATATATAATCTTTTTTGGAATTTCTATTTCTGGTGCTATGAGATCAAATTCATGCCAGCCATCTTGAGGGAAGTTCTATTCATAGTTCATGTTATTCATTGAGGACATAAATCTGAAAGTCATTGCAGTTTATCAGGCCAGTTAACAGAATTCATTGTGTACACTACAAGATGATAGAGAAACTCAAACTAGAAAATCAGTACATCCTTTGGAGTAATGCTCTGAATGTGGCATCAACATGACACTTATCTGTCAATTGATCTAATCTGTGCATACAAGAACTGTACATGTTTACACAAACATACAGATTACCCCTGTGTTTATATATCTGTGTAAACATGCATAGTAGAAGATTTGGAAATTCAGACACCATGATTGTATCTATGCTTTCTGGATAGGATTACGGGAGCTCTTTATCCTCCATCTACATTTTTTATGCTTTTTTAATAATGAGAATATATTGTTTTTGTAATAGGAATAGTCTGGGTCAAATGGCATCAGTCTGCAGATTAATGCAGTTAAACAACTTCTGTGTAGTGAAATTCTTTAAGCACTTGAAATTTATGAGACAGGTACATGGAGCTTATCAACAGTAACAATGGCCTGATAGACCATGTATTGACATGTTTGCTTTTCAATCATTCTCAAAGTGAGACATAATTATAA
This sequence comes from Leopardus geoffroyi, assembly GCF_018350155.1. Taxonomy (NCBI): domain Eukaryota; kingdom Metazoa; phylum Chordata; class Mammalia; order Carnivora; family Felidae; genus Leopardus; species Leopardus geoffroyi. Next base: position 70,925,511 of record NC_059328.1, read on the forward strand.
AGGTATCAATAGCTTCTAATATGGCCGATAAGAATTTAAAATGAGATGACTGTTTTAGAGTTATATTTTTCTTCAATGTATGCTGCCCCATAAGTATATTAAAGTACTATTATCTGAAGATAGTTCAGAGGTTTAGTAGATATTCAGAAACTAACAAGATTCTTAAATGTTTAAAAGAAAAAAAAATTTGCTTTCAAAATATTTCTACCCTATATTAATTTTTTCCATAATCTACTAATTACCGTGTGTTAACCCATTTTACAGAAATTCAGTGTTTTCTTTTTCTTCGCAGTGAACCCCATGCACGGTTCTATGCAGCTCAGATAGTGCTAACATTCGAGTACCTCCATTCACTAGACCTCATCTACAGAGATCTAAAACCTGAAAATCTCTTAATTGACCACCAAGGTTATATCCAGGTATGACTTGAACACATTATATATAATGTATTACTAGGTAAAAGTTGTATGTATTTAACCTCAACTACCAATATTGGATGTTTTTCTTTGAGTGAGACAGTTATTTCTTCCTAACAGCTTAGCATCATGTCTGGCATATGGGAGAGCTTAACAATCTTCCTAATAGCTTAAATGAGCTCACGGTTCTGCCACTATTGCAGAGACCAAAAATCCCATCAAGAATAGAACCTGTTTATACCTCCCATAGTCTGCAGTTGTGAATTGAATGAACATAGGCTCCTACGTACAGAAATACATAGAATAGCTAAATTTGTGAGCTCTCATTTAGTGCCAGGCATCATTCCGAGTGTTTTACATGTATCATATTTTTTTGTCCAGATAACCTTATAAAGCGTAAGTATGCTGTTACCCTCGTTTTGAGGCTAACAGAACTAAGGCACAGCAAATCACACAGGCAGTAAATGGTAGTCAGAATTTGAACCCAGCTGTCCCCAGAGTCTGTGCTCCTTAACAGCAGCAGCCAAAGGAGCCCTGGCTACCAATACAGAACTGGTGGGGGTGTTTTATTTCCACTTCTGTGAATAGACCGAGAACATCCCTTTTTACACACTTATCAATAGGTTCTCCTGTTGATACTTTTGTATTGCCAATGACGTGACTAATGGCAGAGCACATGCTTGGACTCAAGAAATACTTCTAGCATTGCTTCATTTTTGTTAAAAGCATTTACTTTTACCATTTTGTGTGTGTTTATTTCTTTGAGTCAGGAAAAGGCTCTCCAGAGTGGACCTTCATTCACTAATAGTGGCCTGCATGGATTCGTCTCAGTTACACTGACTTAATTTTTTTTCATGGTTTTAATTTTAACCCTGATTTTTAACTTTGAACTGAGGTGCAACAAATATATTTATTGTGAAATAATGAATATTCACACATTTTTTTTTTCTTTTATAGGTCACAGACTTTGGGTTTGCCAAAAGAGTTAAAGGCAGAACTTGGACATTATGTGGCACTCCAGAATATTTGGCTCCAGAGATAATCCTTAGCAAGGTATATTTATAATGTCATTATGTAAGAGTAAAAATATAAGGCATGCATCACTGTGGACTTTTATAAAAACAGTTTACTGATCTAGTATTACATTTTTACTTAATCTAAATTATGAATTTATGTCTGTTTGATTACTAAATAATAATTACTGGCAGTCTACCACTAACTCAGTAACCTCTCAATTTTAACTCTGGATCTAAGAGAAATAGTATGGTAGAACATAGGGAAAATAGTCAATGATATTGTAATAACTTTGTATTGTGGCCTATGGTAACTAGATTTGTCATAGTAATCATTTCACCATGTATATAAAATGTTGAATCACTATGTTGTACACCTGCAAGTAATAGGATATTGTATGTCAACTATACTTCAAAAAAAAATTAATGTGAATAAATCTGATCTCGAGATCCATATTTTTTTCTTCCAGTCTTACTGAGAAGTAACTGCCAGACCTAACTGTCTAGGTTGAAGGCATACAGTGTAATGGTTTGATTTACATAGATTGTGGGATAGATTACCACAATAGGTTTAATTAACATACATCATCTCATATAGATGTAATAAAAAGAAAAAAAAGTCCATGTTTTGAAAGACAGTTGTTGATAGTCTGTTGAGGATTGTTCTACTTTTCAAAACAGTGAAAATATGGTAAGAGAAGTCTATAGTCATACCTAAAAGGATGGTTCCATTCTGTTCTCCGTTCCACTGCCATCCCTAGGTGGAAACAGCTAGAAAGGAAAAATTAACAATAACTGAGCACAAACAGGAACAATGAAAGAGAAAGGGATAACACACATGCCTTGATAGTTACAACCTGAATAACTATAAATAACTATATAATAAGAATAAAATAAATGATCTCATTCAGCTTTCCTCTCAACTTTATAATTTAAATCATCTATAACTTTTTAGTCTTTTATAACCTAAATATCATTGCTGTTAACACATTTCTTTTGTAAGTACACCTACCAAATAATGATGACAGAATAAGCACCAGAACTTTAAAAAATGCATATATATTATAAAAGTAATAGATGTTCATTTACAAAATTTGGAAAATGCAGAAAAATCAAAAGAAACAACCAAAAAAACCTATAATCTCACTACCCAGAGGTAGGTTTTTTTTTTAAGTAATTTTTTTAAGTTTATTTATTTATTTTTTTGAGAAAGAGCACAAGCAGGGGAGGGGCAGAAAGGAGAGACAGAATCCAAAGTAGGCTCTGCACCATCAGTACAGAGCCCCACATGGGCTTGAACTCATGAACTGTGAGATCATGACTTGACCCAAGATCAAGAGTTGGACACTTAACCGACTGAGCCACCCAGGTGCCCCAAGGTAGCCTTTTTCAATATATTTTCCTGTGCATGTTATCATAGTTGAGATATAGTGAATGTACAATTTGTATTCAGCTTTTTTCACTTGAATGCTAACAAGCACGCAAACATTCTAATGGCTTATTTGAAATGTTATCATAAAGTATTTTGCCATTCTTCTATTGCTAAATATTCAAGTCATTCCTTTTTCCTTTTTCTTTTTCTTTTTTTTTTTTTTTTTTTGCTATTATAAATAACTGTGATAAACATAAATATTTTATACATAAAGCTTTTTCTGCATTTCAAATTATTTTTTCAGGACAGATTCCCAGAAGTAGAATTACTGGGACAAAGGGTATGAACATTTTTAAGTCTCTCAATAAATACTGCCAAAGTGCTTTCCAAAAAGATTGTAACATTTTATACTCCTACTACTTCATCACACTGTATCCAGCATTAGATATTTGTAGTTTCAGAATAATTACTAATGGGGCACTTGGGTGCCTCAGTCAGTTAAGCATCCGACTCTTGATTTTGGCTCAGGTCATGATCTCAAGGTTCGTGAGTTTGAGCCCCACATCAGGCTCTGCACTGAGGGTACGGAGCCTGCTTGGGATTCTCTCTCTCCCTCTCACTACTCCCTCTTTTCCCCCTGCTCTCTCTCTCTCAAAATAAATAAACACACTTTTAAATAAACAAACAAATAAATAAAATAATTACTGGTTTAATAGGCAATAAAATGGTATTTCATTATTTTAAGTCTCATGTCTTTATTAGATTTTTTTAATGCTTTACAGACATTTGGTGGGTTTTTTCTGTGTGTATGAGTTATTAGTTCATGTCCTTTGCCCATTTATCTATTTTAATTTAGTTTTTCTTACTGATTTGTTTTAATTCTCTATACTTAGGGTATTAAAAGTATCTGGCATATTTTTGATAAATATTAGCACACAATCTCAACATAGAAACCAAAGCTTAGTACAAGGATCCAGCTCAACATCACGTGCTTTCACTATACTAAAAATATCATAATGAATGACATTACTAGTGACTTAAAAGAATTAAAGCATAGTTGATGCCCATTTCTATGAGCAAAACAAAGTGCTATTCATCTTATGCTAGTCTCCCTTTAAAAAAACATACAGAAGCAGAAAAAAATCTCTACATTAGATTTTAGCTAATAATTTGAAAATTAAATGATTTGTAAAGCTAAAAGTTTGACAAAACTTTGGAGTGTGGGGAGTGGTGAAGGTAATTTGAGGGCAGACCAGATCTGGCAAAAACTCAGTTCATTTCTCTCCGTGATCAGGTTGAATTTTTTTCCATAGTTTTTTGTGCCAGCTGACATTGACCATAGTTGATAACAAACTTTATATAAACATGTTAATATTTTACTTTTATTTTCTTACAAATACTGCTAGTTCTTAATTTTAGTAAGTTTAGTATGGAAAGAAAACAAAAATAACTTTAGAATTGTACCTTTGGTTTACAATGTACTTTTATTTACATTTTTTCCTTTTATTTGATAAAGTTCTTACAAAAACCTCAAGGATTAGTTATCTTTTAGAGATGAGAGTAACCTTTAGAGTAACCTTTTAGAGATGAGAAGACAGTAGGATAGCTACAGTAAACTTAAATATTTACATTTATTAGGCTCCAAATTAAACTTGTAGCTTTCATTAAGATCCTGTGAAGTGGAAGAGAATGCCCCTAGTATAATCACCCTCCTAACGTCAACAATATAGAGTATTTTGAAGTCAACTCTGCTGTTTACTACGAAGTCCAGTATCTACTATTTTGTTTAAAAACCTTTGGCCTTTCTATGAATGCTCTAGAAAACCTGATTTATAACGTTATGGACCAAGAATGGACTTGAAAAAGTAATTTAGCAAGTCCCTTCCTATTGTTGAGCAACAACTAAATTATCCTAAGTAATTAGGGGATATTTATTGTCTACAATATTCTTAATGATTTTAGGAACGAGATTTAATAATATTTCCAATTCCAATATAATTGGAATATAGCCAATATCTGTAAATTCTCCCTGTTTAATTCAAGTGTGATCTGATACATTTTGTTCATTTTTTATTCTCTCCTGAATAGCCGCGCAGCAACTGCTCTTTAACAAATTTCATATGCTTGAAGATCATTTTGAAATCATCTATGACTTCATTCCCTTCTGGTAGATTAAGTAATAACCAATATTTCCTGCTGGTTTATCTTAGGGCTACAATAAGGCAGTGGATTGGTGGGCATTAGGAGTGTTAATCTATGAAATGGCAGCTGGATACCCCCCATTCTTTGCAGACCAACCAATTCAGATTTATGAAAAGATTGTTTCTGGAAAGGTAAGTAATACATTTTATTATTCCTCTATTACTTGTTATTTCTATAATGAAATGTAAGATATGTATATTAAAACCATTTGATGTCATCAGAATAATTACCCTAAATTGGGAAGAATACAAAAATACCCATAGTTCCTGTCTTTGTATCTAGCATTCATTTAAGATAACAAAATAAACATTAAATCATTGAAGTTTCTTAAGAAAATGAGGCAGTTTTACAAACAAGTTAGCAAAAAGATAAACCAATTTTCTTTTTTATCACTTATAAAATATAGGATCATACCTCTCATTCTCAATGTTTCTCTAAGTAAGTAAATTTTTACTTACTTAGTTATTTCATGTGGGTATCTCCTTAGAGAGACGTTTTAGGGGCTGTTTTTGTATCTCCTTTTTTTTTCAGGAGAGTCTTGTTTGAATTATGCCAAACACCACAAAATTGGAAGCAAATACAAAATAGATAAGCCTTTATAAAATGGAAGTTCAGAGAAAGGATATTTATATAATTGTTCATATTGGTTGTGATTATAATTGCCATTGATCTTTAGCAAATATGGCAATAACTTTTTTTTGAGCATGAGTAGATTCACTATATCATAGTATTTTACATTTTGTAATTACTCCATAAACCTTCCTTCTTTTGTAATCCCTAATTTTGTTTCCAAAAGTATCTCAAAACAAACCATTCATTCTTGCCTTAGCATACACTTTTAAAAAAATACTACAGTCTGGGAGCCTGGGTGGCTCAGTGGTTAAGCATCCAATTCTTGATTTCAGCTCAGGTCATGATCTTGCGGTTCTTGAGTTCAAGCCCTGCATTGGGCTCTGTTGTAACAGCGTGGAGCCTGCTTAGGATTTTCTCTCTCTCTGTCTCTCTCTCTCTCAAATAAATAAATAAATAAACAAGCAAACAAACAAAAAAAACTTAAAAAAAAATACTACAGTCAATTTTAATAGAGTTTAGTCTGATTCTTTCCACCGTAGAAAGAATAGGCTTTAAAAAATTCCAAAAAGACCTTCTATACATTTATGATAGAGTTTATAGGAAGGGATATTTTCCCATTTTTCCTTTTTCCCATTCCTACATGTGGTACACCCCATTAGTTTATCTTTCTTTTTTCTTTAGATCACATAGCCCCATTTAGAATATGACCAGGAAATAGAGCATCAATCTTGACATAACAGTACCCTGAGATATTATGTAGTTGACTTTTTTCTATTTTGTAACCTTAGTCTAAGGCAGAGAATTGCCTAATCAACCTAGAGAATCTGGAAGGACATAGAGGAAAAGTCTCTATTTCTTTATACCTCAGCCAGATTCACACTTTACATTTAGTGTAAAAGCTGACCCTCAGCTCCATGAACTTAAAATTTATATCACCTATATCACCTGAATGTCCCTAATTTAGTAATTTATCTTTTTTTACCAATATTCAAATTTAAATCATGGATGCCACACAGCTGGACTGTGAGGACAAGACACCAACAGAATGAGTCTATCCAGCCCCCTAGAATCCACATCTCAACACAGTATTGTTCCATATCTTATAGTGTATATGTAGTCTACAGGGATCACAAGATTTTCAGTTATATTTCCCTTCATTTTATGAAAGTTTTATGTTATGGCAGTATTCACAAACTAGGGGACTAACTAAAGAACTTATACTTCAACTATGTCAAAAATAAAAATTAAATACTTCTTAAAGATAACTAAGCTAGGTGTTGAAAGATTTACACCAAGGTAATACAGAAAGGCAGAAAGGAATACTTAAGTCATTAGGTATCACTGCTGTCCTTGTTACATTTGTAGGTATCTACGCCTCAGGTTTCTTATCCTTGTAACTGTTTTCATCCAGCAGAATATCAAAGGCACGGTAAAAGAACTTTTGAGATAAACAAAACATCAAGAAAAAGTAGTGTACAAGACAGGTATTAATTTTTTAAGAATTTGAAAGGTGATTATGTAAAATCTCAAGAAAGAATATGACCCAAAGGTCATATGAAGAATGTTGAGAGAACTGAAATACTTTAAAATCACTGAATGAAAGAAGCATAGAGTAGTCCACCCTTGTCTACGGTTTTAGTGACCTACAGTCAACTGCAGTCCAAAGCGGGCGATCCTCCTTCTGAGGCATCATCAGAAGGTCAGTAATAGCCGGCCACTACAGCACAACAGCTGTGTCATTCACCTCACTTCATGTCATCACATAGGCATTGTATCATCTCACATCATCACAAGAATGGTGAGTACTGTACTGTAAGATAGTTTGAGAGGGGGACAGAGAGAAAGAAACCACACCCACATAACTTTTACTACTGCAGCATATTGTTGTAATTGTTCATTGTTTTTAATCTCTTACTGTGCCTAATTCATAAACTAAACTTTATCCCAGGTGTATGTATGGAGATAAAACGGTTCAGGGTTTTATCAAAGGGTTCAGCAAAGACCAAGGATGCAGAAATTCTACTAATAGTTATTAGAAATTCTACTTCTAATTTAATTATAGGTCATTACAAAGCTCCTATATTGCTTTTACTTATACTTTATAAAAGAAGTAAAACTCTCTGACAAGGATGCTGTCATAACTAAATTTCCCTTATTTAGAAAAATGGCTTTGTTTAAAATGAGTCTATCTTCATCTGTATGAATAGGCCTTCACTAGCCAATCATTCCACAATGTGGAAAAAAAATGTTTACCTGTTTATGAATATGTTTTTATTTCATATCAAACTTTAATAGTCAGGCTCCAATATTAATATTTAAATCTGTGTATATTCTATAATCATAACCGTTTAAATCCTAGTCACCTTATTAGAAGAATGGCAACATAAAATTTTATCTTATCACAATATCTGATATCTTTCTTCACTTATTTAGAAATATGATAGGATGTTTGGTATACTATTGTTTTTCAATCAGCAATAATCGCGCCTCGGATAAACCTCATTGGCTATGATACTGCCATGGTGCAAAGCTTGGTACACTATTGTTTTTAACTAAAGGTGCCAGATTATCTTGTCCCATATTGGAAATAAAGTTATTTTCTTCCTTTTTCCCCTTTGCTGTTAAAGTAGAACTCATGAAGCAGAATATTGGTACTAACTGATCTCTAGGATTTACACTGTGTGAACATAAAGTCATATTCATATGCACCATTCCCAGTAAAACCATCTGTTTCAACACTCAAAGCCAAACTGGAATGTATCCCTATCCACATGACAAACACATTACAAGTGTTATTATCTCTCTGGTTAGTAAATAAAAGCCAAATTGGAGAATAACTAATATTTAAATTTTTTCATTGTTCAAGTCATTAAAACTCAAATTTTGGTCTTCTAAATCCTATATTTGTATTTAAAAATCTTTAATGATTTGAATGATGTATCATTTAAAATATGTTTCAATCGTAATTATTTTTGCTGATTTTTTAAAAGGGTGTTATTATTTTATGCAACATTTTATATTGATTACTCTCTCCATTCTGAAGCCATAGATTATAGGTATCAGTAACATCAAAATTAAAATAAAATGTATTTAATGAAGTGATTAATTCACTGAAATACACATATTTGAAAATCAGGTTGCTAAGTATTTTCTCTATTACAATATTTTAACTCAAGTTGGTATTTTTAAATGCACAGAAAGATGATCAATCAGCTTGTTAGATTCACTCCTACACATATTTTGCCTTTAAAAACGGAGGAGGTGGTATTTTAAATGTCAAATTATTCATGTGATATCAAGGTTCAGGTTTAGAAATGCACAGTTGACAGAAAAGTCTTAATAATTTTCACATTAAATTTGACATTTCTTAGCAATATATATACTGAGTTTCTGTATATAGTCTTTAAATTCCATACTTCAGTGCCATATACTCTATGATAAGAATCAGTTATGGTTCCTACAGCAACTCTATTTAACTGCATCACTCTGAGAAATATATAAGTTAATATTGTGTTCAAAAATGATACTTGAGGGGCGCCTGGGTGGCACAGTCGGTTAAGCGTCCGACTTCAGCCAGGTCACGATCTCGCGGTCCGTGAGTTCGAGCCCCGCATCAGGCTCTGGGCTGATGGCTCAGAGCCTGGAGCCTGTTTCCGGTTCTGTGTCTCCCTCTCTCTCTGCCCCTCCCCCGTTCATGCTCTCTCTCTCTCTGTCCCAAAAATAAATAAACGTTGAAAAAAAAAAAAAACTTAAAAAAAAAAATGATACTTGAAATAAGGCAGTCAAGTAACAGCTGTTGTGGAACCATAACTTTAGAGTCCTTGACTTCTGAAATTTAAAAAAAATTTCTGAGCTCTATTATATTTAAAGTAAATATTATTCCACTTTTAATGAGCACCAAAAATGTACAAGGAGACACTATACAAAATATAAAGTTGTAAACATACATATATATAGAATGATCAAAGAGTCAGTTCATTTTTTCCTTAAAGGAAATTCATATTCACATGAAGGGTAACTGATTAGCAGCCAAATAGCTATTCCTTTCTGTCTCAGGGGTCCCCAAAGCCATTCCCAGGTTAGGTGATTTGCTAGGAATACCCAAAGACTTCAACATACAGCAATACTCAAGAAATGAAGCCCTTATATTATAACAAGTACCTTCATTATAAGATACCTTACAATGAAAAGATAGTAAGTACAATCAGCAAAAGGAAAGGCTCATGGGGCAGCATCTAGAGGAAACTAGGCACAAACTTTCAAGAGTCTTCTCCTAGTGGAGTGACAAGAGATGAACTTAATTCCTCCAGGCACAAATTGTGACAACATGGGTAAATGTTGTCTCCTAGGGAAGCTCATTAGAGACTCAGTGCCCAAGGATTTTATTGGGATCACATATACACCCTCTACCTAGCCCATACCTACATCCCAAACTGACAGAGCAAAGTAGATGTTTGGCATAAGCCATATTGTTTGTACAAACAATCTAGGTACAGTGAACCACTCATATTATTTAGGGAAAGTTTCGTATCAGTGTGAAGAACTGTTACCATGCCAATTGCCAGATCCTGCCCAGGGCTAAACTTGCAAACAGGCTTTCCTTAAAGGTAACAGTCCCAAGCCTGCTATATTAGCTCTTTTCTGCACCATTCTGTTTCCTAAATAACATACACATAGGCAGAAATACTACTGTACTTGTTCTAAGATGCCTTTGTTAATGCTTTTGGGGAAATTAAAGTGCCATTTTTTTATTTGGCTATGGCTATAAAGAAACTTAGATAACTCAGTAGTCATTTTCATAAAATTCAAAAGCAGTTTTACCATTTGCCTAAAACCAAGGCCATTTTTTAACACTTTGCTGTGGTCATTTAAAATTCTTAATAGCTGCTTTGAGACAGTCCTTACTTTAGTGGTCTTTTGGGCAAATGATGGCAATTTGTTTTGCAGGGGAAGGAATGAGGATTGGGTAGGTAATGGTCCTCTGTAACCGTCTAGATTTATCGTAACTACCACTGTTTCTGCATAAATAAGAGAACAGATCAGAGAGCCCAGTTGTGGTAGTAATATTTATTTAAAAAAAATTTTTTTTAACATTTATTCATTTTTGAAAGAGAGACAGAGCATGATTGGGGGAGGGACAGAGAGAGAGGGAGACACAGAACCGGAAGCAGGCTCCAGGCTCCGAGCTGTCAGCACAGGGCCCGACGCGGAGCTCGAACTCATGGACTGTCAGATCATGACCTGAGCCGGAGTCGGATGCTCAACCGACTGATGCACCCAGGCCAGGTGCCCCTGTGGTAGTAATATTTATAAGCATTTTTTAAATGTACTAGATCTTTTTTTTTATATATAAGATCCAGGCTGGTTAAGTTTCCTCAGGTCCTTTGAGGCAGTGTGGAGGTTGGTACCATATCTATAGAAAGCTTAATGTATGAAAAGTTGTTACGCCTTTTGAAAAATTTACTAATGTATATGCTCATTTTTGCTAGATAAATTTGTTACTGGAATACATATTTCTTAGAACTGCACCTAATTTGGGCCACCTGGGTAGTTCAGTCAGTTAAGCATCTGACTCTTGATTTTGCCTCAGGTCATGATCTCACAATTCGTGAGATCGAGCCCTGCATCAGGCTCTGCACTGATAGCCCAGAGCCTGCTTGGGATTCTCTCTCTTTCTCCCTCTCTGCCCCTACACTGCTCTTGTATGCTCTCCTTCTCTCTCAAAATAAACAAACTTAAAAAAAAAACCAAAACTGTACTTAATTTGAAAGGTAACTTTTAAAAATTTATTCTAGCATGCTTGTGGACAGAAGTTAACAGATTATTGTTTGTTGGCTGGGTGCAAACTCTTTTGAGTCATTTAAGCCAATAAATTTTATCTCAGTGCATAAAAAGTAATGTGACTAGTTAAACCATCTCCCTGTCACTTGTAGAAGAATAGCAGTAAAAATTTTCCCTTCTTGTTCAAAGACCAACTTTGTAATTCTGTGATTAAGCTGAGCATAGACAAATTTGATTTTGGTCTTATTTTATTTCTTTTTTTTTTTTTTTTAATTTTTTTTTTAATGTTTTATTTATTTTTGAGACAGAGAGAGACAGAGGAGGGTCAGAGAGAGAGGGAGACACAGAATCCAAAACAGGCTCCAGACTCTGGGCGGTCAGCACAGAGCCCGATGCGGGGCTCGAACTCACGGACTGCGAGATCATGACCTGAGCTGAAGTCAGACGCTTAACTGACTGAGCCACCCAGGCGCCCCGGTCTTATTTTATTTCTAAAGCTAAAAAAAAAAAAAAAAAAAAAAAAAAAAAAAAAAAAAAGTAAAGCAGTTAGTGAATTTAAATCCCCTGGTACGGGTATGGTAACAACATGATCAGATTTGCTTTATGGATGTAACTTCCTCTTAATTTTTAGAAAATACTAATTTTCCTAAAACCAAAATGTACAAGACTTTATAACCGGTGCTGAGGGGCGCCTGAGTGGCTCAGTTAGTTAAGTGGCCAACTCTTGGTTTAGGTTCAGGTCATGATCTTGTGTTTGTGAGTGCAAGCCGCCTGTCAGGCTTTAGCACTGACATTGCAGAGCCTGCTGAGGATTCTCTCTCCCCTACTCATGTGCTTGCTCTCTCTCTCTCTCTCTTCTCTCTCCAAATAAATAAATAGACTTTAAAAAAATGTATAACTAGTGCGGAAAACAGAATCAATGTTCTATTGAGTGAATTCAGATGTGAATTTCTTAGTTGGTTTAACATATTACATAATGAAATTTGATGAAGTTATTTAAGGTATCAGCTATAATTACAATGCTGTCCTTATAAAACAGGGTCATAGTTGTCCTTTTTCTCCCTCACTCTACCAAATTTAAGTACCAAAAGAAAAGAAGAAAGTGCTTTTTCTATAAATGAACAGGTGGAGCATGAGACAAGAAGGAACTTCTTGCATTCTCCAAACGATGTTTCTAGCACAGACTAGTCTAGATATCTAATGATAGATATTGTTGCCTTCCAAGTTCCTTCTTTGATTCAAAAGTCAGCTTCAGATCACTAAAATATTATTCTAACAGAAAAATTGAAAAAATTAAAAATGTATTGAATTAGTGCCTTGCATCAGTTTCATAAAAATTACCTAATTTTTTTCACACCTGAGGGTATTCATCATTTTATAGAGACCAGAAAGGTGAAAGAGTTTGCCCTAATGCATAGGGAATGTATGTAACTGGAGCTGGGAATGGAACCCAGGTACTCTTTCTATTGAAGTGATAGGCCAGTGGGACTTTTGAGATGGTAAGAATGTTCAATTTTATTCAGTTTAACTCCCTTTTGCTATATGTAGGCAAATCAAGACTCAGAATTGCCCAAAGATAAAAGGTAGTTTGTGGCAAAGCCAGAAATTGAATTTAGTTCAGTGGTTCATTTATTATTTGTTCACTTGGCTTCAGTAACTCTTCACAATCTTAGTTTTATTCTGCATTACTGGTCTCTCCTTGTTGATCCTCCTTGCCTTGGTCCTCTTCTGCCTCTGCACTTCCTCCATTGGTGGATTCATCCAGTTTCATGACTTTAAATGCCAACTGACGATTTCCAAATTCACTTTTTCAGTCCATACCTGACTCTTGGGTTGCAGACCCTTGTAGCCAACTTCTTACCTGAGATCTCCATTCAGGTATTCAATACATATCTTAAATTCAATCTGCCTAAAACTAACAGATTTTTGTTTTCCCTGGGAAATCTGTTCCTCCCACTGCTCTTCCCATCTCAGTTGATGGCAACACCATCCTTTCAGTTACTCAGGCGAACATACTCTGGAGTCCTCACTCCATATCTAAAGCACAGGAAAACCATTTTGACTCTTTACCTATCTTTAGCATACACACAGAATTCAACCACTTCGTGCCACTTCCACTGATATTGCTCTCTTCTGAGTCACTAGAGTGGTTCTTTAAAAATGTTAAATTAGATCCTGTTGCTCCTTCCAGAAGCTTGCACTGGTTCCCCATTTTCTTCAGAGTAAACATCAAAGACCTTACAATGCAAGACTTTGTGAGGTGTGATAGGATGACAACATTTGTAAAGGATTGCTCTTGTTGCTAAATTATCATCTATCATCTCTCTTCCTCACTAGGATGTAAACTCTGTAGGTAGAACTGTTTGCTTATTTTGTTTACTACTATATGCCAAGCACATTGGTGCCTAACACATGGAAGGTGTTTGATCATTATTTGTCAGATGTGAATTCATGCATTCATGTAATATTCATGGGGCTCATATTATATGCCAGACAGTGCTGGATACAGTAAATTAGTTACGGTCTCTGCTTTCATGAAGCTCTCATGAAGTGGACACTCACTCTCAGAGATACTGACTTAGGTGGTCACCTGTGTGTTCTAAACATGTATTTTTTTAGTTGTCACAAACTTTTTGATACACACTATATGTCAAAAGCTTGTTCTGATGTCTATACCTTGTTGTAGAAATAGATTTATTCTCATGAATCGATTAGGAAACTCAGAAGTAACTTAGTCCCTAACCGTTGTTAAAGCATTCTAAACAGGAAATATCGGGCAAAAAGGATCAAATAAACACTCTAGGAAGTGCATATTGCACAAACACCTCTTTCATGTTAAATAATGCCAGTTTCCAATAATCTTATCTCTCAGATCTAATGGTTTAATGGGTCCAGACTTTTTCTTTTCCACATCTGGCTCTTTACAGCTACTTTCACATTGTTTGCCCCATAATGGACTATCAGAGAGACGTGGGAGTCAGGAGGATTCAGTTATTTTCCCAACAATGAAACTGACTGAGTTGGTAGTCTCACTGGAGCTTGATTTCCTTATCTTAAAATGAAGATTTGGATTAAATTAAACTAAGACTTACTTTGCTCCAATATTCTAGGATTCTGATTTCAATTTTTACAGCAGTTATAATCAATAATAATAATAATAATAAAAATAATACTCTTCTTAATACAGTTTTGAAGGAAAAATTATCATGCTTCCCATGATAGAAACCTTTGGTGTTTCCAAGTTAACATGCCATAAGTAAAGTCTTGCATCTGAAACGTAATTGTGTTTAAGTCATTTTCTGGTTTTTGCTAATTTCAATTTGATGAATCAACATGGCTCTTTGGAAGGTCAAATCAACAAAGAAACTACATTTCTGATTACATTTCAGAACAGTCATGGAAAAAATACTTTCACAATGATTCTCATTATTTCTCCTTCAGTATACTTAAAGGATATGACAGATTCTCATCATTAACATCATTAACATGCCTACTATGTGAGGTGGGCTACCTGTCAGAATCTCTGGGGAAGAAGACTTGTGATATGGAGGTGAAGAGGATATGTCTGTCATATGATAAGTTTTCCAAATGCCGATGTCTACCATCATAAGCCCCTTCTATAGCTCCCCATTTGAGAATCCCTGTTCTAAAGATTACAAAGATACATACGCACATTAAGCCAAGACCAACGCTTTATCTGCATTCCAAAATAAAGATCTACTCTATTTAGGTGTGTATATTCTTTAGGCACTCTATTGCACGTTACCTGAATTCAGAAGATAATTTAAAAAAAATTTTTTGATGTTTATTTTTGAGAGACAGAGTGTGAGTGGGGGAGGGGCAGAGAGAGAGGAAGACACAGAATCCAAAGCAGGCTCCAGGCTCTGAGCTATTAGCACTGAGTCCGACGTGGGGCTCGAACCCACGAATCATGAGGTCATGAGCTGAGCTGAAGTCCGACGCTTAACCAACTGAGCCACCCAAGCACCCCTCAGAAGATAATATTTTTTAAGTTTATTTAATTCTTTTTGAGAGAGAGAAAGAGAGAGAGGGAGAGGGAGCTTGAGCAAGGGGAGGAGCAGAGAGAGGGAGAGAGACCCCAAACAGGTTCCAGGCTGCAAGCACAGAGCCTGATGGGGGCTTGAACTCACAAACCATGAGTTCATGACCTGAGCCAAAACCAAGAGTTGGACGCTTAACTAACTGAGCCACACAGGCACCCCCAGAAGATAATGTATATGTAGTACATTATTGTCTACCATTCCAAACATCACGAAAGGGAGAATAACTGGCACATTACGTTGAACAGTTCATGCGGACTCTATTCTAAACAAAGACAGCTCTACTTCAAATAAGCTACTTCTTTGGAATCTAAGCAAAGTTGGAATATAACCACTATAAAAATAAGTCATGTTATTTTTAGACACTATGCCTTTTGAATACCCCATATTCTCTAGTTTCTACTCCAACTGGGATAAATGAGGAAATGTGCAGCAAATATTTTTAAGATGAAAATTTCAGTCTTTTAGAAGTGTCCTGACAATAACTCTTTTCAGGTTATTGAATCATGAAAAACAGTATAGAATAATTAAGGATATATACTCCAGAGCCAAGAGTACCTGGTTTGGGATGATAGCTCTACCACTTATTAGCTCTGTAATCTTAGGCAGATTACTTACTTGGTGTCACTTTCAATTGTATCACCTGTAAATGGAGATAATAATCATGTTTACCGTAATGTTAGGTTATGAACCAGTGCACATAAAGTTTAGCACAGTGCCTAACTTCTAATAAGCTATTATATTAATAAAATGTTAATTTGGAAGTAAAAACTAAAGAAGGAGCAATTCATGTGCCTTTTTTTTTTCTTTTTTGGAACATAAACCCTCTTATACTCTGTGGTAAAACGGGCTTTGCAAAAATGAGGCTTTCAGTTGCTGATTTATTTGAGTTGATCCCAAATCCTGTTGGGTCATTAGCTATTCAACCTTCAAATAGTCCTTGGTTGTTGGACACAAATTTTAGTTTTCCTCTGGTATGATGATGACTTTATTATTTACATGAAAATTGTTTTGATCTGTCACTAGGAGAGAAAATAAAACTTCTGCACAAAGTAGAGAAGATAGTGCTTCTCAGGCTTTCATGTAGAGATAAAAGCTCAGAATTTCAGACCCAGTGCCCCTATCATTTGAAGCCCCAGGATCAGCATTTTTACCCTCTACCCCTCCAGTTGACTCTGATGAAAGTGGGCCCTAGGACCACACTTGGAGAAGCATTTATTTACAGAATAGCATAAATAGCAGTCGGGAGACTATAGTTATGAGTCTGGCTTTGCCATAGGGTCTAGCTTTGCATGCTTGTGATTTAATTTCTACTTTGAGACTATGAGAATGCACATCATGTTGCGCTTTGGAAACTCAGAATATATATGTTAAGGAGTTATATTTATTTGAAGACAGTGTAATAAAGAACAAAATTTATGAGGCTAGGAATCATGACTAGATTTCTAGTCCCAGCTCTGCCACTTTATAGTCTAGTGATTGGGTAAGTTATACAATGTCTGTGAATCCTAGTTTCTCCATCTTTAGAATAGAGTTAATACCATAGTCACCAAATATGTCATAGTTCATTGCTATATATCTAGTGCCTAGAGCAGTGTGGTACATAGTAGGTCTTAATAACTAATTGTTAACTAGATGAACTACATTATTTGAAATGACACAATAAATTCTGGGAGTAAAAAACACAAAATGGCACAGTACCTTCCCCCCAGAAGCTCATGATCTGGGGGAAACAGACATACACAAATATTACAACATACCTCAATAAAGATCGACTGAGGTAATGTCATGACACGCGATACAAGTTATAAGGTGATGGTGGCACTTGTAGAGAACCACAGTAAGAATGCAAGGAGTTCATAAATGGGGTCAATTAACCCTTTAAAGCATTTTCTTCAGATGTCTATGGTCCGTTGAAGGTGAGGCCATGATAACCACTGGAATGTGAATTTGACCACATGGTGTGTTCATACAGGTCCGATTCCCATCGCACTTCAGTTCAGATCTCAAGGACCTTCTAAGGAACCTGCTGCAGGTGGATTTGACGAAACGGTTTGGAAACCTGAAGAATGGTGTGAGTGATATAAAAACTCACAAGTGGTTTGCTACAACAGATTGGATTGCTATTTACCAGAGGAAGGTGAGCCATTTCTTTCTTTAATTTAAAAGCTTTTGGAAGTTAGTATTTAAATTATATGTGGTAAAGATATTTTCAACTTAACACGTGGTTTTAATTTTTTTACCTTTGAATTAATCCTATGCAGGACTTAAGGGACCTTTCCAGCCCACTATTTAAAAATGAGTTTTAAAAAAAATGAGTTTTCTACTTGATTAAAGAGAAGGCATATTCTATTTTGACCATCAATCTGAAATTTTTTTTAACGTTTATTTATTTTGAGAGAGAGCGCATGCATACATGCAGGAGGGGCAGAGAGAGAAGGAGAGAGAGAATCCCAAGCAGGCTCCATGCTGTCAGCACAGAGCCCAAGGCGGGTCTCGATCTCACAGAGCGTGAGATCATGACCTGAGCCGAAATCAAGAGTCGGATGCTTTACTGACTGAGCTACCCAGGCACCCCAATCTGAAATGTGTTCAGTGTCAAATTTTTCCTACCCTTGCCTCTTACTCTTCACAATATTATGGTAATTACTAAGTAAACAATGTCCTAAGGGTTTGCATTTCAAAACTGATGTGAAGCCGCATTAGAAAGACAAATATAAACAAATATATTCTCCTTCCTGGAATTGGCAAACAGCTGAATTTAATAACATTTAATAGCTAGATTCATCAGATATTTTTCAGTCTTTATCACTTTACTGTTGTAACAAATTGAGACATTGAAGAAAGATTTTGCTGTGCTGAGTTACTTGTCTCTCAACATTGCTTCTCAAATGCCTAAAGATAATTCGTATTTATAAAGTGTTGTCATCTTGAATATATTTAATTTTTTTTTTCCATAAAACCAAAACTTCTAATGTTTCAGAGACTTGCCATATTTAATAATGCTATGCAGCCATGTGAGTGAATTTCCTTAGGAAAAAAATGTAAATGCTATAAATTAATATTAATAGCACGGTTTTCCTAGTTTATATCTTTTGGAAAAGAATATAAAAACAAAGCATTAAAAGAATTTAATAATGCAGCAAAGACCAAAACAATATGAGGGCAGTAGTCTCCACATCTCATAAGATGGGTTCAGAAACTTCCTAGGCGTTAAATTCATGAAACAGCCCTTAGCATTATTATCTCAACTGGATATGTTATGTAGTCAAGAGCAATTCTATTTGGGTGATTTATTGAATCTGTATTTTCTTTTAGTGCTTTTTGATCTAACTTCTTTTTGTTGTTGTTTAGTAATTAGCCAGTTACCCTCTCACCATTTGTTGAATAACTCATCTTTGACCCCTTGTTTGAAATTCCACCTTTGCTAATGCTGAATTATTACATACTTCGGTCTGTTTCCGACTTTATGCTTTAGGGGTTCTTTCTGTCTATTCTTGTACTACGCACCACACTGTTTTACATACCTTGATGGTAGCTTTTATTCAATTTCCAAAATATTTGTATATTTAATATGTGGAATTCTTATCAATGTTCAAGGAAAAGAATATATAGTTCAATATTTTTTAGTTGTATTGTAAGAAAATACACAAAACAAAATTTGCTATCATGCAGGTCAGTCAATTGTGCAGCCACGACTGCCGTCCCTCTCCAGAGCCCTTTCATCTCGCAAGAAAACTGTGTACCCATTAAACAAGGACTCCTATTTTATTGGTCTCTCCAAATATCTATATTGTCTTCGGGACTCTTAATTGGGATAACAGTATATTAATTAGAAGAAAATCAAAATCTTGAAAATTCCTCATAATTAAAATGTTTACGTTTCTGCCCCGTGTTGGGCATAGAGATTACTTTTAAAAAAGTAAAAATTAAAATCTTCTTCTCAAACATATTCAGTGCACCACCTAATATTAATAAAGTCCCTATTTTAAATAAAGGAAAGCCATTTTAATTTTAGGATCCAAGGAGAAAAAATGTTCAGAATTCAGCAATGCTATTTTTCTAAAAGGGACATGTTTCTTTCCAACTTCCCAGAAAGTTTTGATAGCTAGATATTTTAAACAAAATAAACTTGGGAATAAAAAAGGAAGATTAAGAGGAGTGCCTGGCTGGTTCTGTCAGTGAAGCATGTGACTCTTGATCTCCAGGTCATGAGTTCAAGCCCTATGTTGGGCCTAGAGCCAACTTAAAAAAACAAAACAAAACAAAAAAAAAAAAAAAACACAAGTATATCTAAGAATTACCTGTAACCTCAAGAGAAAGGAATTAAGGAAAAGGATAGAAATATAAAGGCTTGAGAAATAAGGAACCGATAAAGGAAAATCTGGAGTCCTGTAACCTAAAGTGCCAGTATTTTGATACCAACAGTTAATTATCCTAGAACTCTTTTAAGTATTGTACCATTCCTTGAATGAAAATGTTGAGATTAATAGCAAACCTACTGTTTGCTTTCTCTTTTTTTTTTTTAATTTTTTTTTAATGTTTATGTTTGAGAGAGAGAGAGACAGTGTGAGTGGGGGGAGGGACAGAGAGAGGGAGACACAGAATCCGAAGCAAGCTCCAGGCTCTGAGCTGTCAGCACAGAGCCCGATGTAGGGCTCAAACCCATGAGATGTGAGATCATGACCTGAGCCAAAGTCGGCACCTTAAGTGACTGAGCCACCCGGACACCCCTGTTTGCTGCTGTTTCTAATGCTGTTATCATTTAGGGACTTGAAGGCATTTAAAGATGCTACCATATAATAATGGTGGGAATTTATTTTCCTTAGTATTTAGAAACTGTCAGGCATTCATTATTCCTCTTTCTGATTCCAATATTTGTGGGTTTGGTTTTTTTTCTCCATACCACCATGCAGTTAACTCAGTTCTTAACGCTGAACCTGGAGATAGCCGCAGACCCCACAGGCTGAGGGCTCAGTCCCAGAAGAGTGCCCTCCACCCACCACCACTGCAGACATTAATTGCAAGTTAGGCACCTGCTTCTGACTAAGCAGCTTTAGATCAGAGGTTTCCCACAAACCCCTCCTAGGGTTCGATTAATTTGCTAGAGCAGCTCAGAGAAGTCAGAAACTACTTACTGTTACCAGTTTATTATAAAAGAATGTAACTCAAAGACAGCCAGAGGGAAGAGATGCATAAAGCAAGATATGGGGACGGGGCTCAGCGCTTCCTGCTCTCTTCAAGCACGCCACTCTCCCCCAATCCCCACTTGTTCACCGGCCTGGGAGCTCTCCGTACCCCATCCTCTTGAAGTCCTGTGGCTTCATTAGGTAGGCATGATTATTTAAATCATTGGCCATTGGTGACTAAACTCCGTCTCCAGCCCCCCACCCTCCCCACCCCCGCTCCTGGAGGTTAGGAGGTGAGACTGAAAGTTCCGAGTGTCTAACCAGCACCCATCCTTAGGTTACCTAGGGGCTTTCCAAAAGTCACCTCATTAACATAACACTTATGACATCCAAGAGTTTAAGGAGCTCTGTGCCCGGGATTAGGGTGAAGACCAAACACGTTTTTCCTATGATAAATCAAAATATCACACTTCATTTTTCTGTCTCATTTCCAGGTGGAAGCACCATTCATACCAAAGTTCAGAGGCTCTGGAGATACCAGCAACTTTGATGACTATGAAGAAGAAGATATCCGTGTCTCTATAACAGAAAAATGTGCAAAAGAATTTTGTGAATTTTAAAGATGGGCAACAAGATGACATCAGAGCTCACACTCAGTCTTTGCACTCTGTTGAGAGATCAGGTGGAGTCGAGACCGTCCTTGTTGAAGCAGTTACCTAGTTCCGTCATTCCAGCGACTGAGTGAGGTCTTTATTGCCATCGTCCGTGTGTGCGCTCTGCGTCCACCTATGTAACAAGGCACCGCTAAGCAAGCATTGTCTGTGCCATAACACACAACTAGACACCTTCCCGCTTCCCTCTGGTTGGGCTTTCTCCTCCCCTCCACCCATTTCTTCCTTTTTCATGTTCGTCGGGTTTTCTCCAAGCAGTGCTCCATTTTATTTTGTGGGTATTTCACACGGGCAGTGTTATGGCTCTGTGATATTTGAAAGGAAGGGTAAGTGTTACCTTTGGTAGTTCTTGCCGTTATGGTTGTTGGTCGATGGCTTGAGGCTGTACGGCCAGTAATTATTTTTACTTTGAGTAGCTCAGACTCAGTTTTGCCAAAACTTCTGACAATTTTTGAAGACAGAGTGTCGTATCAACAAGGCAATTTATACAAAACAAAACAAAACAATACCTTTTGCAGAACTCACCGCTCTGGTGAGACATTTGGATAGACATTTGGATACAGTAGCTACACCCGGCAATTTGGATTTCTAGAGATCAGAGGTTCCGTCTCCCTTCACCACCTTTTGTATTTTCCTCCCAGTGAGTAATCGGGTGACCACCTGTGCAGTGTGACGCATGCAGCTCACTCACAGGAGAAACTAAAGCTGTGGGTCCCATCACTTGGTAGGGGACCATCACTTGGTCATTGCTGTAGGGATTAGGGCTTTAAGATTTCTACACCTTCGCTCCTCCGTAAGGGATTTAGCCAGTATTTTGACAGAACGCAACTGATGAAGAAAGGGACAAATTTTTTAGTTTCTCAAACAAGTCCTCCTTGTAAATTTTTTACGGGAAAAAAAAAAAAACAAACTAAAAAAGATCATTAATGTGGACAATTACTTTGCTGAGTCCAACAAATGGCTTGATGCTTGTAAGCAGTGTAGAGACACTCTTATTTATATAGGGATTTTTCTGTTTGTTTTGCTTCGCTTTGTTTTGTCACGGTTAAGGACAAAAGGAGTTGTTGCCAGGTTATTCCAGCACACAGTATCTGTCAGCCCGAGGGAGAGGCACTGTTGTAGCTTCAGCGTTCATCCTATGCCTCATCCACGAGGAAAAGGGACAAAGTTTTTAAAACTGCCACAACTGTATTTTAATTTTGAGGTGTGATAGTTTTAGACACGTTAGAATTTCCAGCCTCTTTCCGTACACAGCATGTATGATCATGCAGATGCAATGTTAGTATTTGAGTTTAATTTTTTGTAATTCTTTGTTGCCAACAGCATTGCTGTCAGTGGAAATTTCAAGCATTTTTGCACAGTTAGTTCCACGTTTGTTGAGAATCCATGGCTTAACTCTGTTTTTTAAGTATTTTTTTCTTTGCTTTTAAATTTTCCCATCTGGTTTTATCTCCGTGTGTCAGTGACCTATCTTAAAACAACACACCAAAAGAGCTGAAAGTAAACTGTGTTCATTTTTTATGATCAATTTACATGCATATAAGTTGAGTTGTTTTTAATCAGACTGATCTTAATGTATATAAGCATTCTATTTGCTTCATTATTGGTGCCGGTCACTGACAACTTCTTTATCTCTGTACCACACTCTTGTAAAACCTTTGAAGACATTGAAAAAGCCTGTCTGGGATGTTCTCTGCATCCATCTGTACATCTTTTGGTTGTCAAGTGTTCCTGCATGGTTATGTCATTTAAGAGCTGATAACTGATTTCAGTTGGTCCACTTATATTTAAAATGTGCAAGCAAAATATGATATACTTTGCTGTATCAAGTTTTATGTGACAAAAAATATGTCATTCATGTTAATAAATTTAAACCATCATTTCTATAAAATATTTTCATTCGGTTTTTTTTTGGCCCAAGAACATGCTGATCGTTGTATTCTATATGTATGCAACAAATTCCATGGTAGCTTTATTGTATATTATTGTAGAATTATTTTAATAAATCATGGGGATGACAATTTGATTATTACATTTTAGTTTTCAGCAATTAAGAAGATTTCTCTAAGTTCTAAAAGGACGTTTTAAATAAAATTACTACTTGCCCTGCACAACTTGCTGTAGAATCTGCCTAGGTAGATGACCTCTCGGCATGCGTTGGTTTTGAGGGCTATTTAGCCATTCCCATTTCTCTCTCCACTTAAAGGACATGAGCAAGCTTTCAGATATGTCAAGGGAGTCTATTTCCAACCAATCAAGGACGCGGAATTAGAATATCTTCAAGTTATATAAAACTCCCAGTTTCAGCCACAATTTAGCCAAGAACAGGATGAAAATTTGAATAAGAAATCAGTGGAATGAATCAGTGTTTAACCTCAGATTACATTATTTGAAGCAGAAGAAATTACATTTTTCCTCAGTAAATGATAAGGAGATGGCACTGCAGAGGAGGGACCCCTTGACTCAAAGTCAAGACATCTGGGTCTCAGGTCTGGTCTGTCACAGTCGGCATGACCTTGGCCTCAGCTCTCTCTTCTACAAAATGGAAGAATTCCATTAGGCGGTTTCTAAGGTCTTTTCTAATTTTCACATGTCATGACAAAATTCTTTTTATTTGACATTTTGAAGGGATAATGTGCTTTGAAGTAAATCTTGGTAAGGTGATATTTTAGGGCATCTTTCTTCTCCTTATCTTTTACAGTGTTCTTACAATTTTTTGAATATCATAAGGACCTTATGTCTGTTTTGATTCCTTCCTCCTTCACTGATGCTAAATATCCAACTGATATCAAACTGTCAACCTACCAAAAACAGATATTGTGGCTTGTGGGTATTGCTGTCTTGTTTTTGATATGTTCTTGTATTGACTGCCCATTGGCCTGAAAATACTCATCATAAGCCTAAAAAAAAAAAATCATTTTTCTTTCCCACTGACTGTTTTATCTGCTTGTTGTAAGAATCAAATGAAATAATGTATGTGAAAGCACCTTGTAAACTGTAACCTATCAATGTAAATGTTAAGGTGTGTTGTTATTTCATTAATTACTTCTTTGTTTAGAATGGAATTTCCTATGCACTATTGTAGCTAGGAAATGCTGAAAACAACTGTGTTTTTTAATTAATCATAACAGCAAAATTAAAGTATCTTCAAAGGATAAAACGGTGTCTTGAGTTCTATTTGGTGCCCTTATCTCTTGATTTCTCTTCCACGGATACTACAGATGCCTATAGGTTTCTAGTGTCTATGTATTCATGCTGGTCTTTGGTGATGAGAACAGAGTAATAGGGGAAGAATGCCCACCAATCTAGTCCAACTGAGTATATATTAAGAAACTACTAGATTCATTCCATAGTTTCTAAAAAGTGTTTCTACTTCCTCATGCTACTAGTCTAACTTACTCTTAATGTTGAAAATTTACATATTTAAATAACTGACACTGAAGGAGCCCTCATCCTTATATTGGAACAATGAACTATGAATTTTTACCTTTTTCTTCAGAAGTGTTGTTGAGGTTCATATTACCTCTTCCGATTTCAGCTGATTGGTATGTGTTTCTACAGTTGTCCTTGACCTCAAGAAATAACTTTCTAGGTATTTAACACCTTACCATTTTTTATTGTTATCATTGTTACTGCAAACATTTACAAATATTGATGTACTTTAATACAATACATTGTATTGTATTACATAATAACATTGTTACTGCAAACATTTACAAATATTGATGTATTATAATACCATGTTTACTATTTTTATACCAGTGCTTTATTTTATCATTGTCAAGGCTTAATACAAAATACCAGTTTTCTCATTTCCTTATACAACCAATTATAAAATTCTAGCCATATCTTCACTCACTCCAAATCATCATTTGAAATCCATTTAAATTTTCTCTTATGCACAAATATTGGATGTGAAGTTAAATGGCTTTCATTTCAGCCTTCCTGAACATTTTCTATATGCTTTTTTTAATAGCCTTTGACAAGGGTTCTCTGATAAGGGCTGAATTGTGTTCCTTCAGAATTCATATGTTGAAGTACTCAGAATATGAGTAGCTCAGAATAGGACTGTATTTGAAGGTAGGACCTTTAGTTACGGTAAAATGAGGTCATATGGATGGGCCCTAATCCGATTATGACTAGTGAATTTACAAGAAGACATTAGGACATAGAACACACAGACCCAGAAAAGACCACAGGAAGACCTAAGAGGAAGGCGACCATCTATAAGCCAAGCAGAGGGGTTTCAAAAGAAGCCAACCCTGCTGACACCTTGATCTTGGACTTGTAGCCCCTAGAACTGTGAGAAAATAAATTTCTGTTGTTTAAGCTGCCCACTCTGTGGTAGTTTGTTATGGCTGTTCTAACAAACTGGTACGCCCACTGCGGTGTTCCCATGTGTACACGATATTCCCATGGTGAAGGGCTTGCATTGATCTCACTTCAAATGCTTTAGAATTGGCCCAAACTGAAATAATTTACCATAAGCAAAAACCAAGCAAACAAAAAAGTATGTCATTGTGGTCACAAACCTCAATGCACCTGTTTTCTTATTTCTCTTCTTTTCTGGAATATAAGCAGGAAACAGAAAACACTAGCAACTGAGCATAGGGGAAAGCATGGGTGGCTGAAAGCACTTCTAACTCCGGGTCAGACTTAACTCTCGGCATCAAGCTATGCCAAGCAAGCTTTTTGAAGCTGTGCTAATACAACCTAAAACTGAACAAATCATTAAATTTAGAGCCTCTGCGCATCTGTTAATGGTGATGTTGATGAAATGGCCAAAAGGAAACTGGGAATGAGGATAAAGTAGTGGTGAGGAAACCCCAGTTGGTTTGTCATCTGATGATTCGGTGGTTAGTAATGCTCGCAGTAAATGATTACCTTAACGTGTTAATTTTCTATTGCTAGTATAATAAATTGCCACAAAGTTTGTGGCTTAAAACAACATAAATTTATTATCTACCAGCTCTGGAAGTCTGATATCAAAAATGAGTCTCATTGGGTTAAAATCAAGGTATCAGCAGTACTGGATTCTTTCTAGAGGCGCTGGGGGAAAATCTCTTTTCCAGCTTCTAGAGGCTGCTCACTTTCCTTGACTTGTGACCCCATCCCTCCATCTTCAAAGCCAGCAATATTGGGCTGCATCCCACTGACATCCTTTTCTGCCTCCCTCTTTCACTTTTAAAGACCCTAGTGATTACATTGAGCCATCTGGGTATACAGGCTGTTCACCCTATTTTAAGATCAGCTAATGAGTAACCTAATTCCCCTTTACCATATAACTTATCACATTCACAAGTTCTGGAGATTTGGACATGAACATCTCTGGGGCAGAGAGAGGACAGGGAGAAATTATTCTGCCTACCACACCTAATAATGTCACTTTAGGTGGAAAATATGGTTATGTCTAAGGTGGAATTAGAGACAATCTTTTCACGATTCAAAGAGAACGTGGGCTTCCTGAGGTGTAGTGGTTAGCATGCAGTGAATTTTCAAGTACGCTATCACAGAACTTGAGTAGCAAATCAGTTCTGAGTGCCTTGAAAGATACTCATCACTACAGCAAAAAACCCAAAAAAAACAAAAAAACACTCCACAATTGTATGTCACTACACACCAATAAAAAGACGAAAATTAATAACACTGATAATACCAACTGTTGGTGAAGATGGAGAGGAACTGGATGGAACTGTCCTGCATTGCCAGAAGGAATATAAAGTGGCACAACCACTTTGCAAAAAACAGTTTGTCAGGGGCGCCTGGGTGGCTCAGTCGGTTAAGCATCCGACTTCGGCTCAGGTCGTGATCTCACAGCTTGTGAGTTCGAGCCCCCTGTTGGGCTCAGTGCTGACAGCTCAGAGTGGAGCCCGCTTCCGATTCTGTGTCTCCCTCTCTCTCTGACCCTCCCCCGCTCATGCTCTTTCTGTCTCTGTCTCTCTCTCTCTCAGAAATGAATAAGCAATAAAAAAATTAGATATTAAAAAAAAAGTTTGGCAGTCTGTATAAAGTTAGCCATTCACTTATCATAGGATTGGTTACCCATTCTATTTCTACGTGTTTACCCAAGATAATGAAAACATATGTTCATAAAAGGTATAAATGTTCAACAACTTTGAAACAGTCCCCAAATGAGAACAGTTCAAACAAACAGCAACAGATGAACAGATCAACAAATGGTGCTATATCCATATAATGAAATACTACTCACCAATAAAAAGGAACAAGCTACAGATACAAGCGGCAACATGAGTGCACATTTGATTGTCTACACCTGTCAAAACTCATTGAACCAGGTACTTAAAATGAGTGCATGATACCTTTGTAAAGGTGATTTAAAAAAGTATACAAAGAAAATAAATTTTAGTGTAGATACAATTATAACAGAACGTTAGTGATCTAGAAGATAAAGCTTAGGAAATCTCTCAGAATTTATATTCCAAAGATAGAGACAGAAAAATATGAGAGAAAAGAAACATGGTGAGTTAGCCTCAAGACATGATAATTGTCTAAAGTTTTAAAAAGAGGACACAGAAAAATGGAAAAGTAATGTCTCCAAAGTTCTGAGGGATTTTTTTTAACTTAGAATTATACACCTAGGCAAACAGCTGTTTCACTGCAAGGTGGGGGGTAGGGGGGGTGGGGAGGGGGCCTTACTTTCATTCCCAAGCACCCTAGCCCTCTAGCGACCAGATAGGCCTGGCTAGTGGAAAGTGATGGTAAAACACTGGAAGGAGCAGAAAGGTATAACCAGAGTGTTTCCCTCCCTATCTCTCTTTGTGATCTGTATCATCTCTGGAGTCTTCTCCATTGTCCCAACTTCTGGTCACTGTCATCGTTCTATGTTCCACTAGGTAGTCCTGGTTTTTGAGCTCTGTGAACCCTGGCTCCTCCTTTTTCCCTCCAGTCCACAGCTGATAGAGCTCTCTGTTGCTGCTCGTCTTTGGGTGACTTTACCATTTTAATGTCTGTCTTTATTTTTATCTGCTTTTATAAAGGTTTTTCTTTAATGGATTCTTTAGTGTTTATTTATTATTTTGAGAGAGAAAAGAGAGACATGATCAGGGGAGGGGCAGAGAGAGAGGAAGACACAGAATCTGAAGCAGGCTCCAGGCTCTGAGCTGTCAGCACAGAGCCTGACACACAGGACTCAAACTCACAAACCATGAGACAATGATCTGAGCTGAAGTTGGACACTCAACCAACTGAGCACCCAGGCGCCCCTATAAAGTTTTTAATAATAATGTGACCAATGCTCTTTTTGTTATATAAAGTGAAGCTGTTGGACTCTATTTTTCCATCACCTATGTGGCCAATTTCTTCTATTAAATTCCTCTGTTGAAATACCTAGAATGGTTTCTGTTTTCTTGGCTGGACTCTGATTGATGTTCCCATTATCATCGGTTGTATTCTACATTGTGCTAAAGGATCGTAGCCATCACAGTAAAAGAAGAAAGAACAAAGGTGATCTGAGCCATCACAGTAAAAGAAGGAACAACAGTGGTAAAATAAAGGCCACTCCAAAGAAAATATATTATATATATATATATTTTTAACCGAAGACATCAATTAGGAACTTCTAAAAGTATATGGGAAGAAAAATGGTCCCACAAGGAAGAAATAGCTTCTGGAAAGCTTAAAGAAAATACCCCCCAAAAAACATCATTAGGAATAAAAATGAGATAGACACAGAAGAGCTTTAAAAATTCTGGTCATGGTAGAATTTAAATGACATACAAACCCTTCTTTTCTCTTTTGCTCCAAAACATATAGAAATGATAGAATGTATTTTAAAATATCTTTAAGGACATAGATTGTATTCAAAACAAAATCAACAGGGGTGCCTTGGTGGCTCAGTCAGTTAAGCGTCCAACTCTTGACTTCGGCTCAAGTCACGATCCTGCAGTTGGTGAGATCCAGCCCTGTATTGGGCTCTGTGCTGACAGCAAAGAATCCCTGCTTGGGATTCTCTCTCCCTCTCTCTCTGCCCCTGTCCCGCTCATGCTCTCCCTCTCAAAATAAATAAATAAACATTTTTAAAAAATCAATATCTCCACAGACCAGAAACAGAATGGAAAATGCATGGTGGTGAGTGGAGAGGACTCCACAGACTTAAGTAACATACAGAGAAGATTTTTATTACAATGAGATAATTACAGAATGCAGAATAAAAAGATAAAGAGATTAAAGAAAATTCAAAAATGGTAATAGATACCGAGAACAAAGATGATCCACTACTGGCATCCTGAATTTTGAAATTAATGAAGGAAACAGAAAAAAATATTCAAATATATGGCACAGAAACTTTTCACTAAAATGAAGCAAAAAACTGAATTTACTTATTGAAAGAAGGCACTATTTTTTAGGGGGAAAGGACACAGAGCCTTCAACACCAAGCCATGCTCCAGGGAGGGTTTTGAACTCCAATGAAATTTTATGCATAAGAATTCAGTCACCTTCAAGGTGGGGGCAGAATCGGACTGGCCTCAGATGTCTCCATAGTTATACTTGTGCCAAAAGACAATTAAACAATGGCTATAAAGTTCTAGGGGCAAGAAAGAAAGTACTAGCCAAAATATTACACCCAGCCAAGTCGCTTTTAATTTAAAAGCATGAGTCAAGTCCCTATTAATAACCAAAAGAAAGAAATTGAAAACCTATGGGTCCTTCATATCCAACTCGATATATAAATCAAAATAAAGAACTTAGTAATGAAGAAGCACTGACAAAAAGCCCCTGGTGAACCCTGGATCTGTCTAAATGTCATACTAATTACAAGCAGCTATGGTAAGGAAAGCTATACAACCAAATATAAGCGTTTTAAACCTGGGCAAAATCAGAATAAGATAACTAGAAAAATCAGAAGATGGGGAAAGGAAGGGAGACTTGTAATTTCTTATCTTTTATTGCAGGAAGTCAACTAACAGAATCTAAAATTAGTACATGCGATTAAATAAGATAACGACTAACTTCTAGATGATTTTTCATAATTTTGTCACTAGTTTGTGGTTTTCATTTCTACTTCTTCGACTTCTTTTTCTTGGGTTAAATTCAATTACATTTACTTTCAGTTCAGTTTCTTTTGGTGAATTAGATTTTATAACATAAGTGAAATTAAATTGAAGGCTTTCTGTTAAAGAATAAGATCTAACTTATATAAATCGTGTGCTATCTAGTGATGTGTCACTCCATCTCTCTGGCCTTCTGTCTCTACACGGGCATAGGAAGAGGCCTGGAATGTTACTTGTGGTGCGAGACTTGGGGTTATTTTATAATTTCTTCCTTGCATTTTGCTGAATTGCTTGCATTCTTTTTTTTTTTTAATTTTTTTATTTTATTTTTGAGACAGAGAGAGACAGAGCATGAGCAGGGGAGGGGCAGAAAGAGAGGGAGACACGGAATCCGAAGCAGGCTTCAAGCTCTGAGCTGTCAGCACAGAGCCCAACACGGGGCTCGAACTCACCAACTGCGAGATCATGGCCTGAGCCGAAGTCATGCTCAACCGACTGAGCCACCCAGGTGCCCCTGCTTGCATTCTTTATAAGGATAAAGTAGTTACTCAAAAGGAAATAGGAACACTGAAATTTTTAACCATTTTTTAAAAATCAAATATTATGAGACTTACTCTTAGCAATTAAGTCATTTTCATCAGAGTTCTGTCTCCTTAAGAAATCCAAACTCTTTCTTTCAAGATTAAAAATGAGATACTCTATCACTGATAATGCTTTTGAGCAAACCAACAGATATCACTGAAATGGCCTCATGAGCATTATCATCGCCGTGAAGAAATGTTTCCATCTCATTCATTCCTCATTCCCAAGCTCACAAGCACCCTTCTCTTTAACAGCCAGACCATTGCCATATGGAAAAAGAGATTCTTTACTTCACTGCCCATTTCTACACAGTACACTGAAAACTCATACTCAATGAGCACAACCAACTTGTTACTAAATTTTTTACTATTTTCTTTATACTAAGTCAAAGTCAGGAAGCACACAGCTGAGTTAAGTGCAGACTGTTCTCTCTGAATAAATCATGTGGTTCCTGGCATCCAAAAAAAGCCTCTTTCATTCAAGTAGCAGTGTCCCTCTTTGTTGCTTACTGATCTGTGGATAACCTCATTCCTGTCTATACCATGGCTCAGAAAGTAATCGCAAACCAAAGCAAAGTTTTCTTCCTGCATCGGCAGAACACATATACTCAACACCTAAAACCCGACGTAGAATCTCCTCGGTGGTCTTACCTACACTGTTCTAGATAGCATGCCAGTGATTTTTTTTATTTTTCTTTCCCTTAATACATACTTGTTGGTCATTGGAGGCTGGTTTTGCACACTTCTTAATAAAATGTGATTGGTAATAATTCTTGCTATGTGAGGAAGACCATGAGTCTTGCTTTTGTACCTCTGGAATTGATAGTAGTCAAGATTCTCTCATGAGCAAGTAACAGACCACACCATGCAAAGCAGCTTTGTCAAAAAAAAGGGAAGCCGTGAACTCGCACGACCAGGAAGTCTGAGGGGGGACTTCTGTCACCGTAAGGTCTCAAGGACCAAACTATATCATCAAAACTCTGCCCCTCTCTTAACCTGTTGGCCCAGCTTTCTTCAGTATTAACTTCATCCTCAATAGGCACTCTCCCTGGGGCAGAAAATAAAACCACCAGCCACTCCAGGCTTGCACTTTCAGAAGTGGGTATGGTCCCAGATGAGGGAGACAGAGATCTCTCAGGCACTGTGTAAATCCAGAAAGGGAACTCTGACTGGCTCAGCCTGGGTCAGAGCCTACGTCTGTGCGTGGGCAAGGGAATATACAGAATTGACAGCCTCAACAGAATTACATGGACTGGGGGAGGGGTGGTTTTCCAAAGAAAGGTGTGCTGGTCAGACAGGGGAAAAAAAGTGGACGTTCACCAAAATCTTCCACATTGTCAACAACAAAACCAACAGTTTTGTATGGAAAAGAATTATTTTGTGTTCTGGAAAACCTTTGTGTTTACCAAAGTGATGGGTATAAAAACTTCACTGCCACTTCTTAAGAAATGATCCTATAAACAACATCAAGGGCAAGGGGCAAATGACTGACCAATCCTACAAAATTCTTTCAATTCAAATGTGGTTCAACCTCAGGAAATCAATCATTACTGTAATTAACTACATTAGCATTCATTCCATTTTTAAAATATCTTAGTAAACTGTGAATAGAAGAAAGCTTTAGGAACATGGTACTGGTAATATATAAGAAACCTATCACACATATTTACTTTACAGTGAGATATTAGAAGCATTCATATTTAAGTGAAGAACAAGACACCATTATTATTCAACCTTTTCTTGAGACCTTAGTCAATGCAATAACATCCGAAAAATAAACAGGCAAATAAATAGGCAAATGTGCCTACATTTAATTTTTTTTAATGTTTATTTATTTTTGACAGAGAGAGAGACAGAGCATGAGCGGGGGAGGGGCAGAGAGAGAGGGAGACACAGAATCTGAAACAGGCTCTAAGCTCTGAGCTGTCAGCACAGAGCCCAATGTGGGGCTCGAACTCACAGACTGCGAGATCGTGACCTGAGCTGAAGTCGGACGCTCAACCAACCGAGCACCAAGGCTCCCCAAATGTGCCTACATTTAAAATGTAAGACAATAGGGATGCTTGCTTGGCTGTCGATTAAGCATCCCCACTTGAGCTCAGGTCATGATCTGACAGCTCATGAGTTCAATTCCCGCATCCGGCTCTGTGCTGATAGCTCAGAGCCTGGAGCCTGCTTCAGATTCTGTGTCTCCCTTTCTCCCTGCCCCCTCCCTTGCTCATGCTCTGTCTCTCTCAAAAATAAAAATAAACGTTTAAAAATAAATAAAATAAAATAAAATCTAAGACAGTAAGTTGAAAAATTACTAGACTTAATAAGAGAGCAGAGTAAGATGACAAAGCACAGATCAACCTACAAAAATCAATAATTTACTCTTACGATTTAAATAACTATAATTGGAAATGTAATTTTTAAAACCCCACTCATAATATCAACAAAACTCTTATGATACCAAAGACTCAATGTAACAAAAAAGGAGTAAAATCTGACTGAAAACAACTGTAAATCCTTATAGAAGAATATAGAATATAACTTGAATAATATAGAGAAAAATTATGTTCCTAGATGGAAAGAGTGATAAAGACTATCTCTTTGACCAAACTTTAATCAGGGTCCTTGAGCCCTCTTTTCAACTAGACCTCATCCTTGAGCCCTGTCTTCAGCCTGCCTACCCCAGTTTTAGAAGAATCCTGTTAAGTCAGTTTATCAAGAATCCCCCTACCCTTGATGTCTCCCTCCTCTCAGTAATTTTTCATCCACCAAACCCCTCCCACTGCTCATTGGCTATAAATCCCCTCCTATCTTCGTTGTATTCGGTGTTTAGCCTAATCTCTTTCTCCTATTGTGATAGCCTTAACATCTATTGCAAAAGTCCTGAATAAAGTCTTCCTTACCAGTGTAACGAGTGTCCCAATAACTTTTTCTTCAATGAAAGTCAATATTATAAAGAGTTTCTTCAAATTAATCTATAATTCAATGTTTTCCAATCAAAATTCCGGACAATCTTTATGGACTTTACCGACATATTCTCAATATTCCATGAAAGCATACAAATATAAAATTTCACAAGATGCTTTTGTAAAATAACAAGGAAAGGTAAATTGCTCTGCATGTCTAAAGACTACAATAAAAACAATATGGTACTGGTGAGGTGCCACATAAAGCAGATCAACAGAAGACAACAGTTCAAAAATAGTCCCAAGAATACAGAAGTTTCGGGGCGCCTGGGTGGCGCAGTCGGTTAAGCGTCTGACTTCAGCCAGGTCACGATCTCGCGGTCCGTGAGTTCGAGCCCCGCGTCGGGCTCTGGGCTGACGGCTCGGAGCCTGGAGCCTGCTTCCGATTCTGTGTCTCCCTCTCTCTCTGCCCCTCCCCCATTCATGCTCTGTCTCTCTCTGTCCCAAAAATAAATAAACGTTGAAAAAAAAAAAATTTAAAAAAAGAATACAGAAGTTTACAATCTGATGAAGATTGCATTTCAAAGCAGTGAGGTGGGGGGAGAAATTAATACGCATACGGTGTTGAGACTACTGGCTATCCATTTGAAAATTTTAATAAGTATAACAAACATTGAACTAAACTCCAGATGGATTAAAAACAAAATATAAATAATAAAAGTACACATTAGAAAAAATCAGAATAATGTCTGTGTAACTTAGAATATATATGCATCTCTCTAAGCAAAACCCAAAACCCTGAAGCAATAAAGGAAAAGCCTGAACACTATAAATTTAAAACATAAATTTAAAATGTATGAAGAAACCTCCATAAACAAAATTTGAAAATAAATAAGCTCTGAAAGAAAATTTTGAAATATATATTACAAAGGATTAATCTCCACATACATAAAAAGAGTTCTAGCAAAAGTGAACTCAACTTAAAGTTGGAAAAAATAATATGAATAATTCATGGAAAAATATAAATGGCAAATTCCACTCATATTAGGAATCAGCATGAAGTGAATACAAGATGATGAAACAATGTAAAAGATTAGGGAGTGGAGGAATCATTGATCATGTGTAAGAACTCAGAGAGGTTATTTCCTATGCATTGTTTCATGGCAAGTTGTGTGGGGATTGGGGTGAAAAGCAACAAATATAAAGATACGGAAGATGTGGAATATAAGAAATGGTGAGATCAAACCAAGAGTTCAAGGACAAGAAATCCCACGTGAAAACAGAACAGCAGACCTAGAAAGCAATTGATCCAAATTGGAGTCCAAAAATGAAACATGCATGTTAAAATATGGTGTGGCTTTTGAACAATGATGGAGTATAAGAATTCATTTTTATTTAACACCAGGCACATTTTATCTTTTGTGGTAGATAGAATAATGACTCCTCAAAGATATTCATGTCCAAATCCTTGGAATCTGTGCCAATGTTAACTTATATGGCAAAAGGAGCTTTACTGACGTGACAAAGATTAGGACATGTGAGATGGGGAGATTATTTTTACTTTTTTTAAATGTTTTTATTTATTTTTGATACAGAGAGAGACAGAGCATGAGTGGGAGAGGGGCAGAGAGAGAGAGGGAGACACAGAATCTGAAGCAGGCTCCAGGCTCCGAGCTGTCAGCACAGAGCCCGACACGGGGCTTGAACTCACAGACTGTGAGATCATGACCTCAGCTGAAGTCTGACGCTTAACCGACTGAGCCACCCAGGCGCCCCAAGAGATGGGGAGATTAGTATGGATTGTCCAGGTGGGCCCAATCCAATTATATGACTGTTTCATAACAGAGAACCTCTCCAGGCTATGATCAGAGAAAAATGTAATGAAGGAAGAAGGATCAGAGAAATACAATGACTGGCTTTGAAAATGGAGGAAGGAGGGGCGCCTGGGTGGCGCAGTCGGTTAAGCGTCCGACTTCAGCCAGGTCACGATCTCGTGGTCCATGAGTTTGAGCCCCGTGTCGGGCTCTGGGCTGATGGCTCAGAGCCTGGAGCCTGTTTCCAACTTTGTGTCTCCCTCTCTCTCTGCCCCTCCCCCGTTCATGCTCTGTCTCTCTCTGTCCCAAAAATAAATAAACGTTGAAAAAAAAAATTTTTTTTTTAAATAATAAAAAAAAGAAAAAAAAAAAAAGAAAATGGAGGAAGGGGACACCTGGGTGGCCCAGCCGGGTAAGTGTCTGACTGTTGGTTTCAACTTAGGCCATCATCTCAAGGTTGTGTGACCAAGCCCTGTGTCAGGTTCTGCACTGACAGCGTGGAACCCACATGGGATTCTCTGTCTCTCCCTCCCTCTCCGCACCTCCCAGGCTTGGGCTCTCCCCCTCAAAAATACATAAGAAATATACTTTAAAAAAAAAGAGAGAGAGAAGAAAATGGAGGAAGAAGCCGCGAGTCTATGCAGGTGACCTATAAGAGCTGGAAAAGGCAAGAAAATAAATTCTCCCCTAGAATCTCCAGAAGGAATAGCCCTGTAAACACCTTGAGCCCAATGAGACCCCCGGAGGACTTTTGACTCCCAAAACTTTAGATTTGTGTTGAGTAAGCCACGAAGCAACTGTGGTGTTCAAATTTGTTACAGCAGCAGCTAGGGGCTAATGCCCTCTGCAAGGTGCAGGAATCATGACATTGACCTTTGGCCCTACAGTGAAAAGTATTAGTCAAAGCAGCATAAATGTATTTTTGATTCTCAACCTTTTAGACTCAACCTACATATATTATAAAATAAGACTTGGATATGGTTACAGAATAGAAGGTAAACATTAATTATCCAAATGACAGAAATCAGAAGGTGGAAGGAGTGGTGTAGAGAAGTGCCCTTACCTGACAAAATAGGAACTCAGAGATATCACTGAAAAGTTGTTGGAATAAGAAAGAGATTGAAGTATAAAATGTGAAGTTACACAAAGGTAGTGACAGAAGAACTAAAGACAGTGTTAATTAACAAAGATTAGGATGAAAAGGGGGAAAATAACATGGAGTGGCATAATATCTAAAATGGAAAAACCAGCAAGTAACAATATCAATGTAACAGAGTCACAAACTTCACTTCGCACATCACTTAGAGCAGAGAAAATGTAACTCCTTTGCTCCTTATCAATCCAGTCCCCCTCCCAACCCCACACCCTCTGGCTAAGGGAAGAAACAGTTTTTATATTATTTGACTGCAAGCATACTCCAGACTAATAAATCAAGCCATTACTTTAGGAGATATTCAGTTTTTTCTGAGAGTTTCCCCCCTACCTGATCCCCTCCCTGAGATAATGTGTCTGCAGGAGGGGGTGGGGGTCGCTGTTCACTTGTGTGTCCTCACTGCACTGGGGAAAGTGGGGGGGGGGTCCTACCTCATGCTGGACCTTGGGTGTGACTGGCATCTGCAGCTCTTTGGTATTGTGTGCCCTGCATTTTTCAATTTTTTTTTTTTCAACGTTTATTTATTTTTGGGACAGAGAGAGACAGAGCATGAACGGGGGAGGGGCAGAGAGAGAGGGAGACACAGAATCGGAAACAGGCTCCAGGCTCTGAGCCATCAGCCCAGAGCCCGACGCGGGGCTCGAACTCACGGACCGCGAGATCGTGACCTGGCTGAAGTCGGACGCTTAACTGACTGCGCCACCCAGGCGCCCCGCCCTGCATTTTTCAATGTGATTCCTTTGTTAAGCTCTCCCATATGCCAGGCACGATGCTAGGCGTGAGCCTACATCATCGGCTCTTCTGGGTAAGGTACCCCCATGCGCTCCAGCCCTGTCGAGCTCCCCCTCATCTCAGCTCACAGCATATTTTGTCCACATTAGACATTTGGCTGCCCTCTGCAGTGATCCTCGGGCACAGTAGTTCTGAACATATGGATGCACCGCCATCTGTTGTGAAATTGCCACTGGTATGTCACTACTAATGATTAAAATAGCAAACATCCTCCATGATTCAAGTAATCCTTTTAATGGCACGTTCCCAATGACTTGCCGTCTAACACATTTTCTTGAGCGAGCAGAAGAGGAGATATGGTAGCGATGTCTCCACAAACCCCCAGGGGAGGATGTCACCCATGGGAACATCACCAGAGGGATGGTAGAAATGTCCAGGATTGCTGACATGCTTAACTTGCAGCAGGTCCTGTGCTCTCACATGCTCTAGTGTTACTCCTGAACTTCATCTCACCAGATTGGCCTTCCAGTCCGGAAAGGCAGGGGTTGGGTCTTACACCCCTTTGGATCAACGTGACAGTCCCTTCACAAAACCTGTGTTGATTTGTCTCCCAAATGTTGGCCTGAGAATACTCTGGATAGGCTAACATAAGCTCTCCATTCTGGCACACAAGCACAAAAATTAGATTTTACAGCTATTCTGTATCAGCAGCGTCATAAGTGGAGCAAAGTGTGGGCTTTAAAATAACATCTACCGGAATAATATCTTGGCCCCATCATTTACTGCTTGTTCAGAAATGAGCAAGTTGCTTGGCCTCACTGATGCTCAGTCTCTTCACTTGTAAAATGGAGATTTAAGAAGGCAAATAAAATTGAAACCAGTTAGGGACGCCTGGGTGGCTCAGTCAGTTAAGCATCCAACTTCGGCTCAGGTTATGATCTCATGGTTCCTGGGTCTGAGCCCAGCATCAGGCTCTGTGCTGACAACCCAGAGCCTGGAACCTGCTTGGGATTCTGTGTCTCCCTCTCTCTGCTCTATCCTCCCTCCCCTCCATCTCTCCCCTCCCTCACATTCTGTCTCTCTCTGTCTCTCAAAAATAAATAAACTTAAAAAAAAATTGAAGCCAGTTAAAAAAGAAAAGCATAGGAACGCCTGGGTGGCTCAGTTGGTTTAGCAGCTGACTTTGGCTCAGGTCATGATCTCACGGTCCATGAGTTTGAGCCCCGCCTCCAGCTCTGTGCTGACAGCTCAGAGCCTGGAGCCTGCTTCAGATTATGTGTCCCCCCTGTCTCTCTCTGCCCCTCCCCCACTCACACTCTGTCTCGCTCTCTCAAAAATAAATAAATGTGAAAATAAATACAAAAAGAAAAGAAAAGCATTTAAAGCATCTAACACATTTCCTGGTTCACAATAGGTATACAGCGAATGTAAATTCCTTTCCCTCTTTCCATTTCCCTCAAGGAACAGCAGGAGATAATACATACAGGGACACAGGAGAAGAGAAAACCTCAGGCATCAAAAAAGTGATGTCTGGGGTGTCTGAGTGACTCAGTCGGTTGAGCATCTGACTCTTGATTTCAGGCTCAGGTCATGATCCCAGAGTCGTGGGACCTGCATCAGTCCTCACATTGGGTCTGGAGCCTGCCTAAGATTCTCCCTCTCTTCCTCTGCCCCTCCCCACACACACCCACTGCACATGCGTGTGCTCTCTCTCTCTCTCTCTCTTTCAAAAAAAAAAAAAAACAAAAAGATATCTGGTAACTGTCGTCCAGGAACTGGCTTTATTTTTTGTCCCTGGGTCTGTACTAGTACAGTTGGGCAGATTGGGAGTGACCGTGGGACGGCCCTTGAGCTGATCTTCCCCCCAATTCTTCCAGTCAGTCTACAGGCTTTGCTGGGGGCTCTGCTGGCCAGGCTTCCTGTGAAGACAAGTGCCCCTTTGTGCCTGTTCCTTCCATTTTTAGAAAGATGACTAATCTCTCTGTCTGAGAGAAATGCCTTGTAAATTGTGGTCCTTGCCCAGATCTATGACTAAATTGCAGGAGCCTGCAAGGTTCACAGGGTCCTGGCACTTCCTGAGATGGCGTTGTTGTGGGATTAGAAGCAGGACCTAGAGTGTCTTTCCCCTGTGCATTTACACAGGGAGAGTCTTCAGACCTGGGAAGAAACACCTAGGGATCACCAAGGAAAGGGGCAAAGCATTTATCTACTCAAGTCAACCTCTTTTTCCCTGAAAAATCTTTTTTTTTTAAATGACACATTAGCCAAGTCTTGCTCTTTTGTCTGGGTCACGGGGAAAATCACGTTATTTTAGAAAGGAAATGAAGTGGCATTTCTTGGCAGCCAATTTTGAATTCTGCATTTTAAATCATTCAAAGAGCTTCTGCAGCTGGCGGAAGATAGAAACTTATTTGAAGAGACGAATGAGAAACTCATCAAAGAATTACAACTCCTTGGGGTAATTTTGATCATAAATAGGACAGATGCCATCTGTGTAGCATGGTTCCTTCATTCATTCATTTGTTCATTCAGAAATATTATTAGGCGTGTCTGTTGCGAGGGCCCTCTGCTAAGTACTCATGTCACAAAGACGCTAAGACACGAAGATAGGAGACATGTACGTGAGCAAATAATTAAAGCCACACGAGACAGGTGCAGTAAAAAATGCATAAGCAAAGCACAATGATTGCTGGGAGGAAGGGCTGTGGAAAGGCTGCAGGGAAGGAGTCGGGGAACATTTCACCATTTAAGTAAGCCCTGATTTTCAGGGTAAGGAGGAATAATAGGTCTCTAAGTGGATCAATGGGAAAGGGCATTCCGTCAAAGGGACCAGTGAGTGGTAAGCCATATCCCATATACAGGGAACTGCAATTAATGTTCTGTAGTACTGAAATACCAGACAGCAATGGAAAAGTGGTAAGAAATGAGGTTGGAGAGATAATGCTGGGTCACCACATGAGAGGCATGGAATGCTATATTATGGACTGAAGTCTAAAGACTTCATCCTGTAGGTTATTGGAAATCACTGAAGAATGTTCCACAGAAGTGAAAGAAGATGTGATCTAAGTTACATTTTAGAGCATAGGCTGGAATCAGGAAGAATGGATCCTCAGAGATGAGCAAAAAGAGTGTTGGGGCACCTGGGTAGCTCAGCAGGTTAAGAGGCTGACTTCGGCTCAGGTC
The DNA here is from genome assembly GCF_018350155.1 of Leopardus geoffroyi. Classification (NCBI taxonomy): domain Eukaryota; kingdom Metazoa; phylum Chordata; class Mammalia; order Carnivora; family Felidae; genus Leopardus; species Leopardus geoffroyi. Next base: position 70,966,100 of record NC_059328.1, read on the forward strand.
ATGATCTCACAGCTCATGAGTTCAAGCCCCACATTGGGCTCTGTGCTGACAGCTCAGAGCCTGGAGCCTGCTTCCAATTCTGTATCTCCCTCTCTCTCTCTGCCCCTCCCCCACTCATGCTCTGTCTCTCTGTCTCTCTCAAAAGTAAATTAAAAAACATTACAAAAATTTTTATTACAAAAAAGGATTATAATAATCCAGGAAAGCGGCAATCACAGCCCCAAGTGCAAAGGAAGGGACAGACTGTTAGGACTTGGTGACCATTGGACTAGAAAGTGAGGGACTACCAGGTCTCAGGCTCAAGAAGCAGATTTGTGCAGAGGGAGCATGAGTCACTGTGGCTGTTGAAAATATAGTTGGGGATACAGTTGTCAGCAGATCAGAGAAATCTAAATAAACAGATCGCTTTGGGAGTCATCATGCACAGTACAGGTGGTAGTTGAATCCTTAAGCATAATGAGATCATTTCCAGGGGGAATATACAGAGCAGAGGTTATAAACGGACAGCTCAAGGCCAAATATAGCAATAGATATGTTTGGCTTGGCTCACATAATGCTTTTAAAGATTAAAATTTATTGCCAATATTTAAAGGCTGTGGAATGTAACAAAGAAACAAAAGCTCTGGCTTCTCTGAAAAATCAAAAGATTTGGCAACACTGGGCACACATTCTCACATAACCACAATTGGCTGGTTGATCAGCCAGGGTTCCTTTAAAAGGGGCCCCAGCCCACCGCTTGGTCTCCTGGTCCAGCTTCGCTCACTGACACCACCTGTTTGGCCTCTGAAGGCCTGGTTTGCAAGGGGAGGGCTACAAAACAACCACAGTAAGGGCCAGCAGCAGCAGAACGATGCTCCCCAAACTGCACCCAAAGATAGCCACATCCAAATGCCCAAACCTGTGAAGAGGTTAAAGTACATGGCAAAGGGGGCAGCAGATGGAATCGACGTTGCTCAGAGTATCGTGGATTGCCCCTGTGGGCCCAATCTAATCGCAAAGTCTTCACACGTGGAAGGGGGAGACAGAAGAGGAAGTCAGAGTGATGCAGCACGAAAAAGACTCAGGCCAGTGTTGCTGGCTTTGAGGATGGATGAGGGCCATGAGCTTCTAGAAGCTGGGAAAGGCAAGGACACAGACTCTCCCCTGGAGTCTCCAGAAGGAAACACAGCCTTGCTGACACCTTGATTTTAGACCTGTGTTGGACTTCTGCCCTACAAAACTGTAAAATAATAAATTTGGGTGATTTCAAGCCACTAAGTTGGAGGTTATGACAGCCATAGAAAACTAATATGTGGCTGACAGAAAATTAGTAACCAGGGAAAGAGACTGAGAAAAACCAGACAGGGAAGAACCAGAGGGAGTATAGTTAGATAACCAAGAGAGGACTTATTTTTAAGAAGATCCCATCAAATGACACTGAGATGGCAAATCCAGTTCTGAGGCAAAGGGTGAAATGTACCTATAATGCCCAAGTCTAGGGGCATATCAGAATCACTCAGGAGCACTGTTAGAAATATCAGTTCCTAGGGTCCACCGTGGGCTACTGCTCTAGGCTCTGATACGGAGCCATGTTTAGCCATCTCTGAATGAGATGAACTGGACCTTTACTAGATTAAATGAGTACTTCATGTTTGTTGACTCAGCTCTTACTCTTAAGGCTCCTTGTAGCCTTTTAGCAGAAGAAAACCCATTTGAAATTTAATGCCACATTTTATTAAAGCTATTTATCTGCGTGATTTTTATCCCTATGTGGATAATAAACTCCTTGCAGGCGGTAGGTGCTTGCCAAATATTTGCTGAGTGCATAAATGAAATGGATGTAGCCACTGGAGAACTCTGTTGTTTTCTAAAGCTAGCAGGATGAGCAGAGATCATTTATCTCTTAAGCCTCTATAAATTATACAATTCAGATGATTTATGCATGTTCATTTGTTATATGGGTGAAGTTGTAATTTTCTACTTAGATGCCTAGAATCCTCCACTACTTGTCCGGTCATCAGAACCAGCCAGGATTAATTCTCAGAGGGGCTCCTGGAACAGTGTGACCAGGTACTTCCATTCACAATCTGATTCCCGAAATGGCCTTAGGTAATAGTACACTATCTTAGATAAAATGAAATCTACCTTTAACCTAATCCTGGGGTTGCAGAGAAAATTCCAGTTCAATACTTACAGAGTGGGCCTAGGAGACTGGCCTCTGAAAATCATTGAGCGAAGAGTACCAGCCTCGGAGTCACAAAGGCCATCCTCCACTTAGTATAACTCTGATGGTCCAGGTGTGACATCCATGTGGGCCCTGGACACACTGGGTGACAGAGGCCAGGAGCAAATTACCAGGGCCAAGGAGAGTGTTGTGCTGCTATAGTTCCAACGCAGGGGGAAAAAAATCCAAAATCTGTTAGTGGAAGGCCAAATTCTGTTACTAGAATTCAAGCAGAACTTTCAGGCAAAAGGGAGAGCCTTGAGCTGAGATCTAGAAAGCGGAGTCTAGAAGATTCTGAGAAACATCCTGCTTCCTAGGAAGAAGGGTTATCAATCAACTGTGCGGAGAGTAATAAGAGTGGCTGACAGAGAGTGCTATATATGCATTCACGTCAGGGATGTCAAGAATGAGTATGACAGCATTGAAATAGTTGGGACGGAAGCCAGGTTGCAATGAGTTAAGAATATGCTTTTGAAAAGCTCAGATGAAACGGGAAAGTAGGTCAGGGTGCTAGAAAGAAATGCCATAATAAAGGAAGATTTTTATTTTGTTACTCTGTGCTTGGTTCTATTTTAAGGATTAAGGGGACTTGAACATACATACTATCTGAGGAAGGGAGAGGCTTAAAACACAGGAAAGAAAATGATTTTTAAAAAATGGAGCCAAGATGGAGCTGAGGTGAAGAGATGGGACCGTCAACACCAGGCACAGGTAGAGTTAGTCCATAAATATTTGTTGAGAACTTACTACGTGCCAGGCACTGTCCTAAGTGCTGGGAATAAACAGCACAGACACAGGCATAGTCCTCCTCTGGTGACACTTGCAGTCTAGAAGAGTGTGCTTTCTTTCAGTCCCCTTTAGTTGTGAGTGACAGAAGCTCAAGCAGCTTAAGAGTAAACGAGAGTTAACTCGTGCAACTGAACAAATCCAGGCATGGCTGCCTCCAAAGCTTTATCAAAATATTACGGGATTGTCTCTGTCTCCCACTCTGTTTCCCTTTTCTCATGCAGTCTGTACCCATGTGGTAGCAAAGACAGTGCCCACCATCTCCATCATTATATGGTCTATGAGGCCCAGGGTCTCAGTAAAATAAATAGACCACATCTCAATGTCTCTGCCAAGAGTCTTTGGATTGACTCTGAGGAGGCAAGGTGCCAAAGGGGACAACTCTGAAGATGCAGAGAGGTGAGAATGGGAAGGTTGATATCTAGCAAACTGGTTTTCTCAGAAAATCAGAGGCCATTGCCTACACAGACAGGGCGGGGGCAGAGTAAGTTAGGAGGTTTGTGGAGAAGGATTAAGCTTTTTTTTTTTTTTTTTTTTTTTTTTGAAATATGAAGATTTAAATAATTGACTGATTCTTTGCAAACACTATAGGTGACATTCCTTGCCTCTCAAGCAGATAATGGAAGACATGTATAAATGTATACAGTATGTATAAACACATTAAGTTACTATCACAGAAAGAGAGCACGTATATATGCAAAAAAGACTTGTGGTTAATTCTTTCTTTTTATCTCTGAAAGATTTACTTCCTTCTGCCCATTCTTGCTTCAGATCATACGATAACAAAAACAGGAATGGATTTTCTTCCACCACCCCTCCTGTAGGATTAAGCTTTTGAAGAGGGGTGCCTGGGTGGCTCAGTCTGTTGAGCATCAGACTGTTGATTTCGGCTCAGGTCATGTTCTCACAGCTCGTGAGTTCGAGCCCCACATCAGGCTCTGCTCTGACAGTACGGAACCTGCTTGGAATTGTTTCTCCCCTCGCCCCCCCCCCCCCACCTCTCAAAATAAAGAAACTTGAAATTTTTTTTTTTTAAAGGTTTGGAAGAGTAGCTGAGGAATATAGGAAAAGGCGCAGACCCTTGACAAAAGGATCATTAAGGGTTAACTGATTTTGAAAACCATGTATTTGTCACAGCCCTAATCGGCACAGTTATACAATTTTCTCTGCAGGCTCAGCCCTGAATAATGATAGCCATGGCCATTTGTGTAGAAAGGCACAGTGAGGAGCGCAATCTTCCTCCCCATTCTGGGGCAATTTGGCTATCAGGCAGACACCCAGGAGCTGTATTGTACAAAGGCTCCGAAGTCTCTCAGGAGAAGTGGGAAAGAAAGACAGAGGATGGACTTGTAGGACACTGACTTTAGGTAATGCGATCCTCCCACGTCTCAGGAAACCACCCATTAAGGACAAGACACTCAGTGGGTGGCATGAGGATGCCCAATGCTTGGATCCCTCCTGGACCCCAGCTCCTTGGAAATGAAAAATGTGCCGCTCGCACTTCTGGCTGGCACCTGGCAAATGCTTCAGGCCCTGCCCCTGATATATTTCTCCACCTTTAAATGAATAAGGAACTAAGTTTCATTATGTTCCCCCCTCCCCACCCCAAATTCCTGACACTTTCAGTCTGATGTCTCATTTAGCCCTCTCATCATATTGAGAAGACGGGTATTATTTCCCTAGTAGCATAGAAGAGGATGCTAAACTTGCTCAAGGTGACGCAGCTAGCAAGGAGAGGGCCTGGGGTAGGTAAGGCCATGCTTTTTTGTCTGTTATGTGTGCTCCTGTTTTCCATCACCGGGCCTCCTAGAACACGGTTTGCTACACTGGGGCCAAAGATTTCTGGAGGTCTTTGTTGATGAACCTGAAAGGCATGCTAGGTGAAATAAGCGAGTCACAAAACAACCAATGTGATGATTCCACCTACATGAGGTACCGAGAGCAGTAAGTTCATAGAGACAGATGTCTCTATGTATGTCAAATGTATTCTCAGGGTCTGTGAGAATGCGTTCTTCCTTTAGAGGGCCTTTCATTTGCTTCAGTTCCAGAGACTTTGGCCTGAAGAACTGTGCTCATGTGCGGGAAGACACCTCTCCGTCCCGAGCAGGTGTTGACAGGAACTTCAGGAACAAATCCTAAGCCTGTCATGGTGTGGGTTATGAAGGACACAGGCCACCCTGGCTAACCATCACAGTACCTTTGCCAGGGATATGTTGGAGAGGGATGGCAGTGGCTTCGAAGGAAGCCAGGAAGAGACATGTAAGCTGCGAAGTGGAAAATATCAAGAACGATAATAATTGCAGCAGGAAAAAACAAAACAAAACAAACCAAACCAAACCAAACCAAAACAAAACAAAACTTCATTGCCTTTCAAAGGGCAAAGTCCAGGGGGCTGGGAGCTTCAGTCTAACACTCGAGGAGGCCCAAACCAAACAAGTGTCACCCTCTCCCACACTTGCTCCCAGGACCAATGGAAAAGTGAGATTCAAAGGTTAGGGCTACATAGAATGTTACATTTAAAAAGCACCTCTACTTTTCAAAAAAAATCTTTTACTCCTTCCAAAAGCACCTCCAGTAAGGTATTATTAAGGCCATCTTCAAGGTAAAGAAGCAGAGCTTAGAACAGAAGGTTAAAGCAAGATAGTAGTAGGGGCAGAATCAATCACAGGACCTTCCAGTCCAGGTTGCTTCCACTGAGCCCACTTGAAGTACTGAAGAAATCTCCTTGAGTTACCTGGTTAATATATTTTCAGATCAATGTGCTATTTTCTCCTCCTGCAGTGAGTCAACAGATGTTTTACAAAGCAATATTCTGTACAGTGGAACAAAGGTCTTTGATACTCCACATTGAGTTAATGGGAAGTTTTCTCTGACTCCTCACCAGGTGAGGCCCTCCCTTAAATAAAGTCAAATATGTAATTTGCTTTCATTGCTGTGGTGAGCACAGTTAAGGCTTTGGAAACAGAAGGAAAGAAAATAAGACTTTGGAAACCACTACATTCGTTAAACAGGGAATGCCCTTCCTTTGGTCCTTCCCACCATGTTTTGTTTTCTGGACGACCCCCCATTAGAGCTGTCCATACCCATCTAGGGCAGAGGCAATGAAAGGGCAGCACTGGGGCTAGCACCACTGGCTGATAGGATTTGTCTGACTTCCACAATCATTGAGAGTTTTCCCCCATGTGTTTTAAATATTTACTTCGTAACCAATATTTAAAATGTGTTTAAGACAATTTAAAAAAAAATCAAATTTCAGACCCAATTCAAAAACAAACAACATGATTAGAAAATGAGGAAAGATTTGAACAGACATCGCTCCAAAAAAGATATACAAATGGCCAATAAGCACATGAAAAAATGCACAACATCACTAATCATGAGGGAAACAAAAATCAAAAGCACAACGAGATACCACTTCACACCCATTGGGATAGCTAATTATAGAAGGAGGAGGAGGAGAAGAAAAGAAAATAACAAGAGTTGGTTAAGATGTGGACAAATCGGAGCTCCTGTGTGTCACTAGAGGGAATGTAAAATCAGGTGGCCGTTGAGGAAAACAGCATGACAATTCCTCAAAAATATTTAAAATAGAATTACAACACAATCCAGCAATTCTAATTCTGAGCATATTACCCAAAATAAGTAAAAACAAGAACTCAAACAGCTATTTGTCCTCCCATGTTCATAGAGCATTACTCATAATGGCCAGAAGATGGAAGCCACCCAGAAGTCCAATGAGGGACAGATGGATAAACAAAATGTGGTATACGCAAACATGAAACAATGTTCAGCCTTAAAAAGGAAGGAAACTTGGGGCGCCGGTGGGGGGCTCAGTCGGTTAAGCGTCTGACTTCAGCTCAGGTCATGATCTCACGGTTCGTGACGTCGAGCCCCGCGTCGGGCTCTGTGCTGACAGCTCAGAGCCTAGAGCCTGCTTTGGATTCTGTGTCTCCCTTCTCTCCGCACCCCCCCCCCCCACACTCTGTCTCTCTCTTTCAAAAATGAATACACTTAAAACTTTTTTTAAAAAGGAAGGAAATTCTGACATATGCTACAACATGGATGAAACTTAAAAACACTATGCTAAGTAAAATAAGCCAGTCACAAACAACAAACATGATGATTCCACCTATATGAGGTACCTAGAGTAGTAAATTCATGGAGACTGAAAGTCATCCCCATCATATCGTCATATTTTCTGAGCAGGGAACATTCTCCAGCACATAAGTGTTTTTCCTTTGCCTGGATGGTCAGGTAGAAGGCCACTCATAGCACATGCTATCTCACCTGGGACCCTGGTAGCCTGGAGATCATAAATTCCTCCAGCTAGGGCAAGAAACTCAGGAGCACAGTTTCCAGTTCTGTACCTAAGGAGCTTGGAAATCACCATTCTGTCCCAACAACAAGTAAAAAGCAGAATAAACTAAAAAGTAAACAACTCTTCTTGAATATATAAGAGAGGAGAGGACAAGGCAAACCACTGCCCCTAATATTAGAGAGACAGGCAAATGCAGGAAGTCACAGCTTACCTGAGCAAAGACTCTTGAGTGGAAACTGCCATGGGAGCCAGCACCAAGCCAGGAAAACCTGAACTGTAATTAATGATTTAAAGAAAGCTCAATGTGGGCAAGTCTGAGAGTTAATAACTACAGAGGAACCCAGTTTTAAATAAGGCCCCAAACTCTTGTGAATTTTACCCCCAAGAACTTGACCAGGTTATCACAATAAATAGCCAAGAAAAAAATCCCTGGGCTTCCAGCAGGGAGAGGGGAAAGGGAACCATTTTGAAATAAACCAGAGCTCTCTCTTCTTAACAAGGCCTACTGCAGGTGAAACTAATAAACCAGAAACTGACCTGCTAAGGTATTATCAGAGCTTAAATGGCCTGGAAGAAGAGAAATACCCAACGCCAGTCCATCCTGCCCCACCTAGGGGGGAAAAAACCCTAAGAAATACCTGTGCAATTCCAAGTCCAGAGGCATATGCTCCCTAAGAGACAGAGACTCAATCATAGGACTGTAGAATTTTCCCTTTCTCCCCACACCTCACATCACATTACTAAAGACCTATTTAGAGAAGTTCCTTGGTTCATCGTGTCCAGTAATCAAGAAAAAATCACAAGGCATACTAAAAGGCAAAAAAAAAAAAAAAAAATTTTTTTTGGAAGACATAGCAAGCATCCTAGCCAGAGGTAGCAGGGATGTGGCAGGAACCAGAGTAGGATTAATATGGTTCAAAGGGATATTTAGACAGCATGAAAGAATGGATGGACAATGTAAGCAGAGAGATGGAAATCCTAAGAAAGGACGAAAAAGAGAAGCTAGAGATAAAAAAAAACAAACACTAGAACAGAAATGAAGAATACCTTTGGGCTTATTAGTGGATTGGACAAAGCGGGGGAAAGAATCTCTGCGCTTGAGGATATATCAGTAAAAACTACCAAGACAAAAAACAAAGAATAAAGATTGAAAAAAATAGAAGAAAATATCCAAAGGCTGTGGAACAACAACAAAAGATGTAACATACGTGTAACAGGAACATCAGAAAGAGAAGAAAACTGAGAAAGGAACAGAAGAAATATTTGAAACAATAATGACTGAGGGTCAACTGGGGAAATTTCGGACACCAAACCACAGATCCAGGAAACTCAGAGGCCACAAGCAAGATACATGCAGCAAAAAAACAAACAAGCAGGGGCGCCTGGGTGGCTCAGTCAGTTGAGCGGCCGGCTTCAGCTCAGGTCATGATCTCACGGTCTGTGAGTTCGAGCACCGAGTCAGGCTCTGTGCTGACAGCTCAGAGCCTGGAGCCTGTTTCAGACTCTGTGTCTCCCTCTCTCTGACCCTCCCCCGTTCATGCTCTGTCTCTCTCTGTCTCAAAAATAAATAAACGTTAAAAAAAATAAAAAAATAAAAAAAACAAACAAATAACAACTACTACATGTAGGCATGTCGTTTTCAAATGATAGAAAATCAAAAATGAAGGAAAAAATCCTTTAAAAAGCCAAATGGGGGGGGGAATCTTACCTATAGAGGAACAAATATAAAAATTATATTCAGCTTTTCCTCAGAAATCATCTTAAACCAATCACCTACACCAAACATCTGAAAATTCTGAACCCTACAAAATTAGCATTAATAAAGAAATAAAGATTTTCTCAAAAAAAATGGAAGGAATGTGTTGTCAATAGTTCTGCCTTGCAAGAAATGTTAAAGGAAGTTTTTTAGACAGAAGGAGAACGTATATCAGAAACTCAGATCTAGGGGCACCTGGCTGGCTCTTTTGGTTAAGCATCTGGTTCTTGATTTTGGCTCAGGTCATGATCCCACAGTTTGTGGGCTTGAACCCTGCATGGGGCTCCACACTGACAGTGCAGGCCCTGCTTGGGATTCTCTTTCCTTTCCTCGCTGCCAAACCCTGCTCATGCTCTCTCTCTCTCTCTCTCTCCAATAAATAAATAAATAAACTTAAAAACAAAAGAAACTCAGATATACATAAAGAAAGAGCATCAGAGAAGAAATAAGAAACAGTGAAGATAAAATAAAAACTACTATTTTTTTATTCTTTAAAAATTTTTTTATTTATTTTGAGAGAGAGAAAGAAAGAGAGAGAGAGAGAGCTATCAGGGGAGGGGCAGAGAGAGAGGGAGAGAGAGAGAATCCCAAGCAGGCTTCACAATGTCAGTAACAAGCCCAACACAGAGCTTGATGTGGAGCTCAATCTCACAAACCATGAGATCATGACCTGAGCCCAAATCAACAGCCAGATGCTTAACTGACTGAGCCACCCAGGCACCCCTATTTTTCTTATTCTTAATTGACCCAGCCAGATAATTGTTCAAAATATGAATATCAACCATGTATGCTTATGAATATAGCTTATGGGTGCATATATTCTTATGTATGTATGTAAAATAAATGACAACAATGACACAAGGGAAGGGAAGGAGGAATTAGTATTTTGTTGATATAAGGCACTTGTACTACCCAGGAATTAATCTAGGCATAGAACTTAACATCTTCACAAAAATTAACTTAAAATGGATCATAGACTTAATATAAAGCACAAAACAATAAAACTCCTGGATGATCACATTAAAGAGAACCTAGATGACCTTGGACATGGAGATGACTTTTAAATACAAACCAAAGGCACAATCCAAGAAAGAAATAACTGATAAGCTGTACTTCATTAAGATTAAAAGCTTCTGCTCTGTGAACATTATCAAGAGGGGTAACTTTTATTTTTACTTTTTTATTATTATTTTTTGTTTGAGAAAGAGAGAATATGTCAAGCAGGGGAGAGGGCAGAGAGAGAGAACCTCAAGCAAGCCCCATGCTCAGCATAGAGCCCAATGCGGGGCTCAATCTCATGACCTTGGGATCATGACCTGAGCTGAAATCAAGAGTTGGATGCTCAACCAACTGAGCCACCCAGGTGCCCCTATTTTTATTTTTAAAATAATCTCTACACCCAGTGTGGGGCTCGAACTCAAAACCTCAAGATCAAGAGTCACGTGCTTTACTGACTGAGCCAGCGAAGTGCCCCAAAACTTCTGCTCTGTGAAAGGCAATGTGAAAAAAATGAGAAGATAACCCAGAGACTAGGAGTATACCTTTGCAAAAGACACATCTGATAAAGGACTATTACCCAAAATATACAAAGATCTCTTAAAACCTGACAATATGAAAATGAAAGACCTAGTTACAAACAGGCCAAACACCTTAACAGATACCTCAGCAAAGACATAGAGATGGCAAATAAGCATATGAGCTCTTTGCCTCATCTACTGTGAGAATGAAGATCATTCTCAGCAGTCAGATTACTGACATTCCAGAAAATGTCAACATCACTCTGAAAGGATGCACAGTTATTGTGAAAAGCCACAGAAGAACCCTGCAGAAGGACTTCAAAGCACTTCAGTGTAAAACTCTGTCTTCCTGGAAAGAAAAAGAAGAGGTTCTAGGTTGACAAATGGTGGGGAAATAGAAAGGAACTGGCTACTTTTCACACTTTCTGTAGCCATGTACAGAACGTGATCAAGGGTGTTCTATTTGGCTTTCGTTATAAGATGAGGTCTATGTATGCTCACTTCTTCCATCAGTGTCATTATTCAGGAGAACAGGTATCTTATTGAAGTCCAAAATTTCCTGGTTGAAGAATACATCTGCAGGGATTGGATGAGACCAGGCATTGCTTGTTCAGTGTCTTGTGCCCAAAAAGATGAGTTAATTGTAGAAGGAAATGACATTGAACTTGTATCAAATTCAGCTGCTTTGATTCACCAAGCCACAACAGTTGAAAACAAGAATATCAGAAAATTTTGGGATGGATCTATGTCTCTGAAAAAAGAATGGCTCAGCAGGCTGATGAATAATTTCTAAGTTGTCCAGGAACAGAAACAAAATGGTAGATGATTCTTTTTTTTTTTTTAGTTTATTTATTTATTTTGAGAGGGAGAGTGTGAGCAGGGGAGAGGCAGAGAGAGAATCTCAAGCAGGCCCTGCACTGTCAGCACAGAGCCCGACATAGGGCTTGAACTCAGGAACCAAGAGATCATGACCTGAGCCTAAACCAAGAGTTGACCGTTTAACCGACTGAGCCACCCAGACACCCCAGTAGATGATTCCTAAGGCTTATTAGTGATATTTTAAAGATACAATAAAAGCCCTGTATTTTTTTTTAAAAAAAGCATATGAAAAGATGCTCCACATCATATGTCATCAGGGGAATGCACATTAAAAGCACAGTGAGATCCTACCACATACACCTATCTAGATTGGACAAAATCCACAACACTGACAACACTAAATGCTGGTGTATACAACAGGAACTCTCAGACATTGCTGGTGGGAAAGCAAATAATGTAGAGTCACTTTGGAACACGGTTTGGTAGTTTCCTACAAAACTAAACATACTCTTCCCACATGATCCAGCAATCAGGCTCCTTGACATTTACCCAAAAGAATTGAGAACGCATGTCCACATAAAAACCTACACATGAATGTTTATGGCTCCTTTTCTCAGAATTGCCAAAACTTAGAAGCAACCAAGATGTCCTTCAGTAGGTAAATAGATAAATAAACTGAGGTCCATCTAGACAATACAGTATTATTCAGTGCTAAGAGAGAACGAATCATTGAGCCATACAAAGACATAAAGGAAATGTAAATGCATACCACTAAGTACAAGAAGCCAATCTGAAAGGCTATATACTACATGATTCCAACTATGTGACATTCTAGAATAGCAAAACTATGAATATGGTTATTTCCAGGGGTTAGTTAGGAGAAAGGGATGAAAAGGTGGACCACAGAGGATTTACAGGGCAATGAAAACACTCTATATATTATATATTATATATATTATATATTATATATTATATAGATTATATATATATATATATATATTATAAACACTCTATATATTATATAAAGTGTCATTATATATTTGTGGAAACCCATAGAATGTACAATGCCAAGAGTGAACCCAAATGGATGATTACCAGAGGGCATGAGGGAAGGGGCAAATGGGTGAAAAAGAGTGGGAGATACAAGCTCCCAGTTATGAAATGAGTACATCATGGGAATAAAAGGTATAGCATAGGTATTGTAATTGGTATTGTAATATGGTATTGTAATAGGGTTGTACCATAACAGGTGTTAGCTACACTTGTTATGAGCATACCATAACATATAGAGAAGTTGAATCACTATGCTGTACCCCTGAAACTAATGTAATATTGTGTGTCAAATGTTCATAAAAAAAAAGTGAGCCCTAATGTAAACGATAGACTTTGAATGATTACGATGTGTCAGTGCAGGTTCATCCATTGTAACAAGAATGCCAATCTGGTGGGGGATGTTGATAATGGCAGAAGCTTTGCATGTATGGGAGACAGAAAATCTTTGTACCTTCCTCTAAATGTTGCTCTGAACCTAAAATTACTCTAAGAAAGGAAAGTCTTGAAAGAAACCCAGGAGCTGGCTGAAGTCTCCTGGACACACAACAGCATTGCCGCCAGGGGCACATTATGGGGATGACCCTGGGTTGAGTGGGAGAGGTCAGTTACTCAGGCCCGTGCTTGAGGCAGGCACTAAGGCAAAGAAGAGGGGACAAAACACAGAGAATACGGAAGTAGGAAGAAGGAAGCCCATCAGTTCAAAAAGAGTTTCTAAACTGGAAGAACTAACAAGAGGACAAATTGGGGAGAAGAAAAGCTAAGGGTTAAATGGAAGTCAGAGCTAGGTGCTGGGGCTTGTCTGGTTCTATCTGGACCTCAGAAGTACAGAGTGCCGGCCTGAGTGTGCCGGTCCCATGTGGTTCCTGGGTGCCACCTCTCCCTCGAGACAGCTAGATGTGTCCCTGAAAAGGGAGGAGAACAGCAAACATACCAAATTCCATCCTGGAATATACTTTTGGAATTTTATTTCGTTCTCCAAAAACCTGTCAGACAATGCCCACTTCAGTGATGTCATCAAATGATTTCTTCAATAGGAAAAATCATAACCGCAAGATTACAAAGACCATTATAGAAAACTTGGACAAGTTGTACACATAGAAAACTGTTACTAGGGTCTTACACATAGCCAGCATTTGCTAATGTCCAGTAGGCACTGACCTTCCCGCACTGAGCGGTTTCTGTGATTGTAGCAGATGGAAGAGTTGCAAACTCAAGGCTAAGTGTATCCATGGACTGACTTCCTTCTGGCCCCGAATTGACTGACTTAGCAATATAATGTGTGGTAACAATGTGCAAACATGTTATAAATCTTCATATATTCGGCATTTGACTCTATTACTGTGGGCCTTCTGGAAATGGGGATTACTTCCCTGTTAGGCAGTCTTGATGTGGTTTTTGCTTTCCTTAGCTTGTTCGTGTGAACTTGTGCGTTTTTATGATGTTAGTACAAACAAGTATATTGATAGGCACTAAGCACCATGTTAATTGTTAACCCAGCCTGGAAAAGTTTCGTAATTTTCTTTGATCTAACAGACATTTCTTTCAATAGAAAAATAAAAGTTAGAAGTAAAAAGCATTATGTGTTAAGATTAGTTGAGAAAGAACATTCAGTTGGGAGCTTTCATTAAATTAATTTTAATTAAGGGGCGCCTGGGTGGCTCAGTGGGTTGAGGGTCCAACTTTGGCTCAGATCATGAACTCGCGTTTCGTGGGTTGAAGCCCCGCGTTGGGCTCTGTGCTGACAGCCCAGAGCCTGGAGCCTGCTTCAGATTCTGTGCCTCCCTCCCTCTCTGCCCCTCCCCTGCTCACACTCTGTCTCTCTCTTTCTCAAAAATAAAGATTAAAAAAATTTTTTTAATTAATTTTAATTAAATACTACTGTTTTGAAATCCAAAACCAGGACCAGAAATTTTGCAGAGGCCAAGGGGCTGTACACAAGGAGAGCTGTGCCCTGAAAGTTGAATAATGACTTAAGATTCCCCAAAATACTGAGCTGCTTTATTTACCTCGCTAACAAATACTGAAGAAAATTAAGATGGAACCTATTTTTCTTCTAAAATTGGATGGCTCCTCAGTAAATCAGGAAAGAAACCTGTGATGCATGGTCAGGGAACAATGAGGCAAGGACAGATGTACTGATTGAACAGCTACTTTGTGCTGGGGGTTTCGGCAGGTTCTGAGGGAAGTGCAGTGGAGAGAGAGGGTTAGGTTAGGGAGATGGGACAGGCAGTTCTCTGATATCCAAAACTGCCTGGGCACCTCCATGGCTGAACTTTCTGGGTTCATCACTTCCTTCCCTACTTCTCTGGTTTCAGTAAAGCTCTGTTGCTTGGAAACTCACACAGAAGGTGAGGTGGGAGTGTTGCAAACCAACCTATCATAACACTGTTTTTATTACCTTTATGGCAGTTCAAGGTGAAAGACTATATTTAGCCTTGTCTTTTGCTTTCTCCGGGAAATTCCAGACGAGTGCAGAGAAGCTATGAAGTTTCTCTTGTCTGTTGGTGGGACCCTGTGCTCTCACACTCTGATCTGCAGGAAGCCTGAGGTCCAGAGGGCCATCTTCTCTAGGAAACGAATAGTCTAGGAGCCATTTATGAAACAGGGCATGACTGCCATTCCCTTTATCTCCTCTTAAATTCCACAGTATAACCTTAGATATGGGAACCTTTTTTTTTTTTTTTTTTTTTTTTTTTTTTAACATGAGTTTTACATAAAGAAATGGCTGGTAGCTATTTCCGGACCAATTTATCTGCTGTTTTGGGAACCCTCTTCAAGAAAAAGACATGATCTGTCTGACATCCTTCACCCACCCACTCCACATTCTCTTTTCTGATGAAAAATGTGCTGTGGTAAAACTCCCTTTGCATCAATCTTAGGCTTGAAAGGCCATCAGGCTAACACAGGACACTGTACTTTCCCGTAACAAGAAAATAAGCAATTTGGGTCTTTTTAAGTGAATGAAAACAATTCCACACATTTTTTTCAGAAATAACAAAAAACTGGAAGGGAGTCCCAGGGAAGAGCTAGCAAGCATTGCCAATATGCCAAAGCCCCCATATGCTTAACAGGAAGAAGGCATTTGATCCTTTCTCCACACCACTGCATATCTGGATTCCTGACCTTGATCCTGCTTTATTTATTTGCTGTCTTTCACATGTCAGGTTATAAGTCATCATTCACTTCACCCCAACCTTGCCAGAAAGTGTCTCTTGTTCCATAAAGCACACCGTAGATGGCTTTCCCGTTAAGGGTACAGGGCCTCAGTCAAAAGGTCTGGATTTGAGACCTGTGTCCATCATGTACATGCTATATAACCTCGAGCAATGTTATTAACACTAGCCTGTTTCCTCATCTGTGAAATGGGGTAACAGTAGTACCTACTTCAGCTTCCTCATCTATAAAAAGGAAATAATGATGTGACACATCTCACTGGGTTAGCGCAAAGAGGAAATGCAGTGAATGAATGCAAGGCTCACAGTACGGAGTACGGTATAGAGCAGGCATACAAGGATGATGACACATTATGAAGATGGCATCTAGAAAATGACTTTCATTTGAGGGTGGGTGGGACACAACAACACAGAATGAAAAGAGCTCTCCTCTGGCCTGTGTGCACAGACTAAGAAATGCTTAAAAGGCCTTGCTACAGATGGCCTCAACTAGCTTTATTCCCCAGCTGTCTCTGAACCTCAATGTCCCATAAGCAGCTCAGACTCTATATATTCACACGTAGGTCATCTTAACTCTTTTTGACTCTCATGTCAACTATGTCCATCCTTCTGTATGTATTGATTCTTACCTGTCCCTCCTGCAAATCAGGACTCACTCTGAGGCCTCCCTCCTTCATCCTCTGCCTCCCTAGCCATTTCGCCTTCTGAAAATACCCTGAACCCATCATCCGTGGCACCTCTTGACCGCCACTGCCTTACATTTTGCCTCCTCCTTTCTCTCCTACACTATTCCATAGCTTCCTAGCCACTTTTTCTCCCCAATCTCTTTGCCCTCTGCTTTACCCTATTCCACCCTTACACTGAACATTCTAAAAAGCAATTTGGTCATGTGACCTCTCTAACTAAATCCCTGCAATTGTTCCCTATTAAGAAAAGGCTTATCTCTGGGGCGCCTGGGTGGCGCAGTCGGTTAAGCGTCCGACTTCAGCCAGGTCACGATCTCGCGGTCCGTGAGTTCGAGCCCCGCGTCAGGCTCTGGGCTGATGGCTCAGAGCCTGGAGCCTGTTTCCGATTCTGTGTCTCCCTCTCTCTCTGCCCCTCCCCCGTTCATGCTCTGTCTCTCTCTGTCCCAAAAATAAATAAACGTTGAAAAAAAAAAAAAAAAAAAAAAAGAAAAGGCTTATCTCCAAACTCCTTGGCCAAGCATATAGCCCTCCATGCTCTGGCTCTCCTTTCCTGTGCCAACCCCATTCCTGCCAGCCTCTCATGAATGCCCTATAGTCCAGCAATGGCAAACTCTTCTGACCTCAAGAAGATTGTGGTAGCCACACTCCAAGATGCTCCCCAGTGATCCGCACCTCCTGGTGTTCATGCCCTTATGAAGCCTTCTCCCCCACTGTCTCAGAGTTTCTCTGAGTGACCAATAGAATGGCACAGGTGGTGCTATGTCACTTCCGAGATGAGTTTATAAGTGACTAAGGCTCCTATCTTGAACTAACTCTCTCTCTCAGATCACTTGCCCTCAGGAAACCACGTCATGTAAATGACTCTATGGAAAGGCCCACGCAGTGAGGAACTGCAACTTCCTGCGGACAGTCATATGAGTGAGCGGGGTACTGCTTGTCCAGCCCCTTCAGATGACAGTGGTCCCAGCCAACGTCTGAGAGCAACTCCATGAGAGACCATAAGGCAAGACCATCCGGTCAAGACTCTTCCAGATTCATGATTCTCAGCAGCCATGTGAGATCGCAGACATTTATTGTTGTAAGCTGCTAAATTTTGAAGTCATTTGTCAGCAACAGATAACTGACGTAAAAGTCGTCCTCATTTATACCTCCTATCCCTTGCATAGTCCTTTATACATGGTACCTATTGTCCATTCCCACGATGTAAGCCTCAGCAGAAAAGTAGCTTATTCCATAAAGCTGTCCCACTCCATCTCCACACCCTGTCTGGTCTGTCATTTGTGCTTACATAGCATCTGGTATGTATCTCTACTTTGGCACCTGTCACACTGTCCTGTGTGGTGGACTGAACAGTGGTCCCTAAAGATGTCCATGTCCTTATCCCCAGAACCTATACATTTCGCCTTATATAGCAACAGGGACTTTGCACGTGTGATTAAGTTAAGGATCTTGAGATGGGGAGATTATCCTGGATTAGGTGGTTGGGTGGGTGTCATCACAAAGATCCATGTAAGAGGGACCCAGGAGGAGTCCAAGTGAGAGAGATGGCCAAGGATGGTGGAAGCAGAGACTGGAATGATGTGCTCTGAAAGAGGGAGTAGGGAGTCACAAACTAGGAATATAGGCAGCCGTGAAAGCTGAAAAATGCAAGAAAATGAATCCTCCTCTAGAGCTTCCAGAAGGGACACAGCTTCCCGACACCTTGAGTTTAGTCAAATAAGATCCATTCTGATCTCCAGAACTGTAAGAGAACAGATATGTATTTTAAGCCACTAAATTTGTGATCATTTGCTATAGCATCAATAGGAAGCAAATACATGCTGCGTTTGTTTGTTAACCACCTCTGCCCCCACATATACACACTAGACTCTTAGCTACCTGAAAATTATATTTGTTTCCAGAACCTAAAACAATATCCAACATGTGTAAGTGCTCAATAAAATGTGTTGATTAGTCAAATAAATAAACTAGTTTCAAATTCATCAGGCTAGAAATTAAATATTTCATTGTATAATCAAATGCAATGGCTTCCTCCAAGAAATTTTCTTTCCTGGTGAAATGTCATTAGTTTCCATAGATCCAGAGATCTAGAATTCCTGTCTAGAAAAAAAAATCTGAAAGGCTTATCCTTGGAGCAAAAAGGAATGTCAGAAGTCATCTCCTGGGTATGATGACTGAGGTGAAATATATTTCTGGACTAGATCTTTCTTTCCTGAAGTGTAAAACCTAAAAGAGACATGAAAATGTGGGCATTCCAGTGAAGAAACACAAAGGCCAGGATTCTAGGTGGTGACACTTATATTTCTGATAGATAACATTTGATCTTACTGAGGGTGCATACACTCTGCCCCTAAATTTCTGTGAAGCCCTGAGAACTCTACTTATTTTCAGTTCTTTCACCTGTATCCTTAAGTGATTGATTAAAATTCATTCAGTATTTATTAAAAAAATATTTGTTGAAAATCTACTATGTTCCGAGCATAGTTCTAGATGTTGGGAGCACAGCTTTAAACAATATACCCTACCCTCATGGATTCTAGAGGGTACGTTAGATAATAAAAATAAACACAAAAATATATAGTATGTTACATGATGACAAATGCTGCAGAGAACAATAAGTTAGGAAAGGAGCTCAGTGAATACAGGAGCAGACATGGATGAAGAAAGAGAAAGCTTCGTTGAGAAGGCAAGCTTTGAATAAAGTCCAGAAGAGGTTAAGGAGCAAATCATCCAGATAATGGGAGTGAAAGTCTTCTAGGAGTGAAAACAGCAAGTGCAAAGGCCCCGAGGCAGGAGGATGCCTGGTATGCTCCTATGTTCAAAGGCCAGCAAGGAGGCCAGCATGGCTGTACTGGAGTGAACAAGAACAGGAGTGAGCAGGACGCAATATCAGGAAAGGTTTTAGGGAAGGACCAGATACTAGAGACCAGTGTTGTCCAAGAGATCAAGCCAGAAATGTGAGCCATATATGTAAATTAAAATTTTCTATCATTCACTCTAAAAAGGTAAGAAACCACTGAAATTAATTTTAAGAATATATTTTTTATCCTATATATTCAAAATATAATTTTAATATATAATTAGTATACAGATTATTGAATATTTTACCTTTTTATTTTTCCAAATTATTGAGATATAATTGACATATAACATATATATGATGTACAACATATACAACATAATTGACATATTATATATATATATATATATATATATATATATATATATATATATAAGATGTACAACATAGTGATCTATGTATACATTGCAAAATGATAAGCATTTGATAAGTTTGGTTAACTTCTATCTATGATAAGCATTTGATAAGTTTGGTTAACTTCTATCATCTCACATAGTTATAATTTTTCTCATGATGAGAATTTTAAGATCTACTTTCTTAGCAACTTTCAAATATACAGTACAGTATTATTAATTATTGTCATCATTCTGTACATTATATCCCCATGATTTACTTCTCTTACAACTGCAAGTTTATACCTTTTGACCCCTTTGCCACCTATTCCCCCAATACCCTACCCACCGCCCCCCACCAGCCCCTGCCTTTGGTAACCACTAAACTTTACATTCTTTTTTTTTTTTTTTTAAACTAATTCCTCAAAATCTATGGTGTGTTTTACATTTCAATCCAGTTGACTACATCTCAAGTGGCGCCACCAGTGGTCACCTCGTTGGACAGTATAGCTACAGAGCTTTACAGGCCTTTGTAAGGACATTGGTTTATACCCATAGGAAGTAGGGAGCCATTACAGAGTTTTGAGCACCCGAGTGACATAATCTAACTTATATTTTAAAGGATCACTTTGGTTGCTGTGTTGAGATAGCCTATAAGGGGTGAGCTGAGAAGCAGGGAGGCAGACAAGTTGGAAGGTTATGGTGGTAATGCAGACAAGAGATGGTGGGGGTCCCACCCAAGGGGTAATGGTGGAGATAGAAGAAAGGGTTGAACTCAGAACATATTTTGCAGAAAAGCCAACAGGGTTTCCTGACTCACTGGATGAAGTATGAGAGAGAGAGAGGAGTCAAGAATGAGACCAGTGGAAAAAACGCTGTGAATGTTTCCGTGGGTTTTAATCACTTAACGTCTCTGCACTTAACTTTTCTGAGGCTGCCTGCCTTTTCTCTGTAACAAGGAGACAACACCATTCTAAGAAGATGAGCCCCAGGATCAGAGGCTATAGGGCAAAAGTGTGCCAGGTGTGCCTGGGAAGACCAGTGTGGTTGAAGAGGAGCGAACAAGGAGAGAAGTAGTAGGGATGTGGTTGGACAGAAAGGTAACAGGATGTGGGTTATAAAGGAACCATGTTGCTCTCCCTTCAATTTCAGGGAATACAGAGCATAACAAGTAAACTCACCAAAAAAATGAAACGTATGCCACCATGCTATGGTTAAAAACTCAGCTTCAGACTTATCTAGGCCAAAACAGTCTATTTTTGCAGTCGTTTTTCTTTTCTTTTCCACAAATTCAGTTCATCTAATATATATAGAAGGTGTAGACAATATGAGCAACGGAGCTCTTTTGATTTGCTGCAGAATGAGAACGCTGTTCAGAGGCAGAACTGCCATGAAGGTAATGAAGCTTAATTATGAAGCCTCTTCCAAGGCTCTAGACTTGATTTTGTATTCAGACTTTGTTTTATCCTTAAAGAAGGCTTCTCCCCAAATTGGATACACTTCAGGCTCAACAGAACCTAGATCTCCTCCTACTTAGGAAAAACATTTTATCTCAGACGTCTCTTGGGAATAAAAATAACTGACTTGGGTAAAAGCAGGGAGGACTTGGACACGCCTTTTGTTGAGCACACCTGGCCTGGACCAGTCATTATGCCATACCCACTCAGCTTCTGCCCTTTGGAAAGGTACAGTTAAATAAGAGAATTATGTAGGAGGATTTATGTTTGTCCTGCCCAAGTCTGTTGATCATAAAATCAGGTGTGTTGCTTTTAAAAAGCATAGATTCCTGGGCCTTACCCCAGATCTACTGATTCGGTGTCAGGGGGTAGGGCCCAGAAATATTTACTTGAAGAAAGCTCCATCCATGGGCCCCAGTGTGTTATGGCCTCGAAAACATCATTTTGAAATAATAAGATGTAACTCTGGGAGTTCCTGGGAGGAAAAGCAGTCTTGGTCCCAAAAACTGGGTGGGAGAGTTCCTGAACTGTTCACTATTCAGAGAGACAGTCAATCACAGACTCACAGTTTGGGCAGCTATTCCTGCACCCTTGAAGCTGCGCCCAATAAAATGAAGGGCCAGCACGGGCTACCTGAGACCAGGTGCAGATGAGAAGAGATGAACTCCATGATGATGCCCTCAGGTGGCCTTCAAGAATGTGGTTGTGTTTCTCTCTCAGGAGGGGCCTTTGGCCCCTACAGGGACCTGCATGGGAGCAGTGGGAAAGTTTGCCTTTCTCCTGGACTTCAAGTTTCCATGCTGAGTGGCCTGATCCGGCTGGGCCACAAGGAGAGCCTCGGGAGAGTGAGGCCAAGGACCTTTGCTTACATGACAGAGCTGCAGTTAGGAGAGGCAGAATGATGAGCTACAGGTACCCAACCAGCAGGCTGACAAATCTGGGATGGTGTAAGTCTGAAGGTGTCCTCAGGGGCAACTCTTTCTTTCCCTATTGACTGAAATAAAAAGTTTGTTTTGCTCTAGGAAAGAATGAGGCCAAAACAGAGCATCAGTGCTGAGAAATGGAAAGAGAAGGAATCCTGATGACAGGACATGTCCCTTTCTGAGGCCAGCCCTGCCTTTCTTCCCCTCACTCGTATGAATCAGTAAATTCTCTCTCTTTTTTTTTATTTTTATTTTTTTACATTTATTTATTTTTGATAGACAGAGACACAGAACACAAGTTGGGGAGGGGCAGAGAAAGAAGGAGACACAGAATCCGAAGCAGGATCCAGGCTCCAAGCTGTCTGCACAGAGCCCGACGTGGGGCTTGAACTCATGAACTGTGAGATCATGACCTGAGCCAAAGTCGGGCACTCAGCCGACTGAGCCACCCAGATGCCCCAGTAAATTCTCTTTTTTCTCGAGATAGTTTGAGTAAGCATTCTACTTGTGTATGTGAAGTGTATTTTGTGTGTGAATTTTATTTTGCCTTATTTCATTTCATTTTCTTCTACTTTTGTAAATACATAGGAATAACTGGAAGAATATTTACTGCACTGTTAGCAGGAGATAAGATTGGGGAATTCTTATGGTTTGAGACTGGTTACTGATGATGGGCACGTATTATCTTCATAATAAAATGCTAAATGAAAAAAGGAAAGGGAAGAAAGTCACTGAATGGACCAGATACTCACCTGCCCCCAAATCCCTGATTTTCTTGGCAGAGAGGAAAGAGAATTAGAGACATAAAATAGAATAGTTTTTGCTGTTATCCAATCAATACTATATTGATTGAGATAGTAAGTCAGGGAGAAATAGACAGACTTAGTTACATACAACTAAGAGAGCTTGCGTCATAGGAAATTAAATGCTCAGAGCCTAGCCAGTCAATGAAAATACAAAAAGAGATAAAAAGTGACCATTACCATTTAAATCTCTCGGTTTAGGGGTAGGAAAAGTGGGTTGGGGGGGGGAGGGAAGGGAGGGGGAAGCAGTATCCTACTCGGGGCTTCTCTCCAGAGGTGCCAATTAGAGACTGGGACCCACTGACCAGAACACAGAGGGAGTCTCTGTAGGTGCTCTGAACTTGCAGCATGACCATTTCCAGTTACATGGGGTGCCCAGAAGCCCTCATGAAACAGTCACTTTAAAAGGACGATGATATTACAAGAGAGGGGGTGGAAAAAGCTCTTGCAGAAGAATTAAGAGGAGTCAGCAAGTCATGGGGAGTTACAAAGGTTAATCCAGAAGCAGAAGTTCTCCCTGCCAACTGAGATGGTATGGACCCCAAGGGAGTGGCTTTAATGAACTCTGTTAACTCACTCAAAAGACTCAGAGTAAAGGAGATCCCATGGCTTCGTATATCATTAGGGAAGCAACATAAATATATATATTTCCTCTGATTCACAGTACATCAGCTTCTAGGGATTAATAAAAGAAAGTTTAAATCTCTCAGTAACAACTTACACATAACCACAAATGTTGCAAATCTGTCATGTAGCAAGGAATCTGAGATGGGTTGATACTCTAGGACGAGTGTACCAGAAAGAACATGAGGTGAAAGGGACTGAGTCAGAGGCAGTATCAGCTTCTATTTTCAGAAAACAGCCACCCTGGACACAAACCAAAAAGGTAGGTGCTGTGTAAGCCCTTGCACTAAGACCAAACAAACCCCGGTCACAGCTGCACACAGAGATAGCAAAGCGCTATCTCCCCATCTGGGGAACTAAGATAAAGATTCCATGACAACATAGTTCTGCCGCAAAGAAAATTTGCACCAGCATTCACCCCGCCTGTGAGTGAAGTTTCTTTCTGGCCTCCCCGCTGATCTGCAGCCTGTAGTTCCAAGTTCTTTCTCTACCCAGAAGTCCACTTGCCATACTAATCACCTCTAGACATACTTATCATTCGAGAGCTGTCCTATTTTAGCAGCTAGATAGAGGCAGAGGCAGACCCAAGCGTGAGTGTTCATCCTGACTTCAAATTTGGCTTTCTTTTTCTTTCTTTCGAAACCTGGATTTATGGCATCCCAGGCCATCCATCTATCCACACCCATCTAACCAGGAAAATGTCACTACTAATGACAGGGGCGGGAGAGATGGACGCAAACAAGACATTAACGGAGCCAGATGTGAGTGTGATGCCACCATTAAAATGGTAGGACCACAGACTTACTACCTCACTCTCCAAACTTCACTCTTTTCAACCTTAAAACGCAGCTGACGATAGGTACCTTTTGGAGTTGGATTGGCAATAGGACCTAAGGGATGCCATCGCTTAGCATGCTCCTTAAGTGACTGTTATTATTATTATTATTGAGACTGTTAATGGAGGGGATATCTGAATACACAGAAGGTTACACGGTAGTGCCGTTAGCTCCAAGACATAAGAAAGTGTGGGCTGTTACAGAAGAGCAGAGGAGAGGCTTCTAAATCAATACTGAGTGAAGGTGTAAAGTGAACTTTCAGAATTTTGAAAAATGGGTAGGAGTCACCTAGATGAAGAAGACAGGCTGATCATTTCTGGGCAGAGAAAGCAGCAAGTATTAAGGCATGGAGGTGTGGAAGGCCATTGTACATGGTTTTGGAAGAAGGCCCATACCATGGAAGTAAAGAAAGGGTTGAGGAGAATGGATGGCTGTGACACAAAAAGGGCAAGACTGGGGCCAGAGTCTGAAGAGCCTTGTATGCTAAACTAAAAGGGTTGAACTTGAGTGTTAATGCTGAGGAGAGACATGGAAAAAATTCAAGCAGGGGAGAGGTATGATCAGATTCGTGGGAGGGGTAAATTGGAAAGAAGTCAAACTAGTGGCAAATGCTTAAGCTACCAGCTGACAATGTGAATTCCAGGGCTCATTTGAAGACCAACTTCAAGGGAGCCTGGGTGGCTCAGTTGGTTGAGCAAGCGTCCAACTCTTGATTTCAGCTCAGGTCATGACCCCAGAGTGGTGGGATCAGAGCTGGGGGTGGAGCCTGCTTAAGATTCTTTCTCTCTCCTTCCCCCTCCACTCTGTCTCTCTCTCTCTCTCTCTCTCTCTCTCCCTCTCTCTTTCTCTCTCTCTTTCCAAAAAAATAAAATTAAATTAAAAATACAAGATCTGAACTTGTATACAACTTCAAAGCAACTATGTCAGAAGAACCCAGTGCTTCAAGGTAAATTTTATTTACAATAAAGTTGAAAACAATTGAGATGCCATATAGACTGATGGATAAGAGCATAGAACCGTTTGTGTTTAAATCAAGACTGTCATTTCCTAGCTGGGTGATCCTGGGTCAAGTATTTAACCACCTTGGACCTCAGTTTGTCCATCTGTGACGTGGGATCAACAATGGTACCTGTCTCAACGGGATGCTGTGAGGATTACGTACGCGGTTGGAGCAGTGCCTGGAAAGAGCATCACTCATTAATGTTGACCAGTACTGAGGAGTGGAGTTGGTGCTGTGAAGGCTGCTGGCCCTCTAAGACAATCTCCATGAGATGACCACCTTTCTTGACTTCTTGGCTTTGACTCTATGAACAGAAATCAGCTGTCAATTAAGCCACATGGGCTCATAGTAATTCCCAATTACCGAGTGTATGTAAAAATAACATACTTAATAGTCACTTGAGCATCAGGATCAACTGTAATGCCTCAGCTCAGTTAATTATTTCAAACACTGTAAGACAAGCTACAAACCTATCATAGTTACATTTTTTTCTTTTTATTGCTATTTCTTTTTTTTTTTTTTTTAAGTTTACTTATTTATTTTGAGAGAGAGAGTGAGCAGGGGAGAGGCAGGCAGAGAAGGGGACAGAGGATCCAAAGCAGGCTCCAGGCTCCATGCTGACAGCAGAGAACCCGATGGTGGGCTCAAACTCACAAACTGCGAGATCATGACCTGAGCTGAAGTGGGACGCTCAACCAACTGAGCCACCCAGGTGCCCCTATTCCCCTCTATTTCTTACACTATAAAATATTTGGTGCTTGCTAATAACATACATGAAATACATGTACATTATAAAGCATAACAATAAACCCATTAAAATCACTATTCTGGAGCATTGCCAATGCTACTAAAGCTCCCCATATGCCTGCAATGATCCAAATGTTTATGCCCCTCCAGATTCATATGCTGAAATTCTAACCCCAAAAGTGATGGTAATCTACTGAAGGTAGAGGCTTTGGGAGGTGATTAGGTCATGAGGGTGAAGATTTCATGAATGAGATCAGTGTCCTTATAAAAGAGGCTCAAGAGGGCTCTCTGTCCCTTCCACCATGGAAGGACACTGTAAAAGGTCTATGAACCGGGATGGACACTCACCAAACACCAAATCTGCTGGCTCTTGATCTTGGATTTCCAGTCTTCAGAACTGTGAGAAATAAATGATTTATTTATGATATTATAGCAACCCAGATGATTAAGGCAATGCCCCTCTCTAATCTGCGCACCCTGCCATCCCCACCAGAGGCAACCACAGCCCTAAATTGTATTTGTCATTCCTTCCCTTTTATGTATATAGTATGTACCATTATGTATCTTTAATCAACATATTGGGATTTTCATTTTTTGAATTTTGTATAAATGACATTCCAATGTATTTATTTATTTGCCTGTAACTTGCTTTTTCCCTTAATATCATGTTGTCCATATGCCTGGGGTTTATTCATTTCTCTGATGTACATTATTCCATTGCATTTCTATTCCATAGTTATTTTTGGATCTACTCTCCTAACCATGAAGATTTGGGTTATTTTCCATTTTTTGTGTTGTTGACCAATGCTGGTATATATAATCTGGCACTGGTCACCTGTCGCCATTGTGCAAGAGTTTTCTCTAGAGTCCTACACGATTCCTATTGCTGTTGTAACAAATTACCTCAAATTTAGTTGTGCAGCGGCTTACCACAACACAAACTTCTTACCTTCTGGTTCTGGACATCAGAAGTCTACAATAAGTCTCACTGGGCTAAAATCAAGGTATCAGCAGGGCTGCATTCTTTTCTGGAAGGATCTAGAGGAGAATCTGTTTTCTTGCATTTTCTGGCTTCTAGATACTTCCCATATTCCTTGGTTCATAGCCCTCTCCATCTTCAAAGCTAGCAACAACTGATCAAGAATTTCTTATAATGCTATCTCTTTGGTTCTGACTTTTCTGTCTCCCTCTTCCAGTTTTAAGAACTTTTGTGATTATTGTGTCTCCCTGCATAATCTAGGATACTCTCCTCATTTACAGATCAACTGATTAGCAATCTTAATTCTATCTGCAACCTTCACACTTCTTTGCCATGGAACCAAACACATCCACAAGTTCTGGGGATTAGGATGTGGGGACGGGAGGGTGTTTATTATTCTGTCTACCACTGGGATAAACCTAGGTGTGGAACTGCTGAATAATAGGGTATATGGATTTTCAATTTTACTTCAAAATGCTAAATTCTTTTCCAAATTAATCACACTATGAAAGTAAGAGTTCTGATTGCTCCACACCTGAGAACACAGCCTGCTGAGACTTTGAAAATTCTTCCAACCTGGTGGGTGTGAAACCATAGCTCAGAATTTGGATTTCTATTGTCCTAATATTGAGATTGAATATTTTAATATGTTCCTTGGCCACATGGGTTTCCTCTTACGGGAAATGCTTGTTTTTCTATTTGGTTGCTAGCTTTTTTCTTAAAATTCTTTAATCATTCTTTATTCATCTGGATATTAGTATTTTGTCAATTCAATGTACTACAAAATACTTTCTCCCCATTTATGTTATGTTCTCATGAATCAAAGTTTCTACTCTGTGCTCAAATTTCTTCAATATTTTTCTTTATAAATTGTATTTTTGTGTCTTTAGAAAATTCTTTCTTATCCTGTTGGCAAAAGGAACATCTCCTATATTTTCTTCCAAAAATTTTAAAGTTTTTCCTATAACATTTATGTTTTTAATCCACCTGAAATCGATATTTATAGTATGATGTGAGGCAAAGATCCAGTTGCATTTTCCATCACCTGGAAAACCAATTGTCCCAAAGCCAATTATACTTACCATTGTGCCATTCACATTGTATATCAAGTTCCTCATATGCCACGTCTGTTTCTGGGCTTCCGCGTATATTCTATTAGTCAATTTATTTCTCCTTATGCCAACATCACAGTTTCTTCATGCATTACCTCTATAATATATCTTGCCATTTGTTAAGACAAATTTCTACTGGCCTTGTTCTTTTTTTTTTATTTTTAATAACGTTTTTATTTATTTTTTGAGAGAGAAAAACAGAGCATGAGCAGGGGAGGGGCAGAGAGAGAAGACAGACAGTCCGAAGCAGGCTCCAGGCTCTGAGCTATCATCACAGATCCCAAAGTGGGGCTTGAACTCACAAACTGGGAGATCACAACTTGAGCTGGAGTTGGATGCCAAACAACCTGAGCCACCCAGGCATCCCTACTATCCTTGTTCTTCTTTCTGAGTATCTAGACATTGTTTACCCTTTGTGTTCCTATACATTTTAGAATCAGCTCAACTTCTTTAAAACACCCTACTGAGATTTTTATTGCAACTTCACTGTGACTACATTAATTGTGGCAGACTTGAAGGCTTTACAATAATGAATACTCTTATTCATGAACATGATATATCTCTATTAATTTAGACATTCTCTAAATGTCTTTCAATAAAGTTATATGATGTTTTTATAAAGGTCTTGCACATAATCGGTGAGATCTATTCCCAGTATACTGCATTTTTGTTGTACTTGCAAATGATACATTTTTCAAAGTACATTTTCTTACTTTTTTTGATGGTAATTGATATTTAACTCATATCTATCAAGTTATATTATTAATTTTAATAATTTTACATAGATTTTTTTATTTTTCTATTTGGCTAATCACATCATCTTTTAAGTAATGGCAATTTTTAAAAAACTTGTTACTCTTTTTCTTTACTAACTGAATGGCTAGGACTTCCAGTATGTGTTGGCTAGATGTAACATTAACAGGCATTCTTGACTTCTTACTGATTTCTAAAGGAATGCTTCTAACTTTTCACCAGTGAGTAAAATTGTTGTGAGTCTTTGGCAAATATTTTTTATCAACTCAAAGAATGCAATTTCTATTTCTAGTTTACTAAGAGTTTTTGTTTGATTGATTGTCTTAACATGAATAAATATTAAATTTTATACAATGATTTGTTTGCAACTACTGAGATGAGTATTGTATGTGCTTATTCTTCACTAACTATAATTTGGTGAATTACATTAATTGATTTTCTAAAGTTAAACTATCCTTTTTTTTAATTTTTAAAAAATGTTTATTTATTTTTGAGAGAGAGAGAGAGAAAGAGAGAGAGAGACAGAGAATGAGCAGGGGCAGGGCAGAGAGAGAGAGAGAGAGAAAGACAGAATCCAAAGCAGGCTTTAGGCTCTGAGCTATCAGGCACAGAGCCTGATGTAGGAGTCAAATCCACAAACCATGAGATCATGACCTGAACCAAAGTTGGACACTTAACAAACTGAGCCACCCAGGTGCCTCTAAAGTTAACCTATTCTGTGTTCTAAGAATAAACTCAATTTGCCATAATGTATTATCTTTCATGCATTGTCAGGTTAAGTTTTTTTAAACTGTTTTTGCAGAGTTTTGCATCTATGTTCATCAATGAGGCTCATTTGTAATTTTCCTCTTTTATATTATTTTTGTATATTTTATTACATAAAATACATAGGCTTTTTTCTTTTGAAAGAATGTGTTTTAGATTAGAATTATGTTCCTTGTATATACACACACACACACACACACACACACACACACACACACATATATATATGCATACATATCTATATATATACAAATATATATAAACTATATATATGAACAAATATATATGAACATTATATATCTATGAACATATATATCTATATATGGCTATGAAGCCACCTGGGCCTAGTCTTTTCTTTGTGGTAAGATTTCAAAATTGTTGAACCAATACCTTTAAGGGTCTTCAAATTATTCAGAGTTACTATTTTTTTCCTGAGTCAGTTTTGGTAAGCTGCATTTTTCTAGTAATTTGATATTTTTGTCTTAATATTCAAATATGGCATCAAATTGTTTGTACTTTACATTTTTTTGTATCTCTGCATTTTTTTTTTTTTTTAAATTTTTTTTTTCAACGTTTATTTATTTTTGGGACAGAGAGAGACAGAGCATGAACAGGGGAGGGGCAGAGAGAGAGGGAGACACAGAATCGGAAACAGGCTCCAGGCTCTGAGCCATCAGCCCAGAGCCCGACGCGGGGCTCGAACTCCCGGACCGCGAGATCGTGACCTGGCTGAAGTCGGCCGCTTAACCGACTGCGCCACCCAGGCGCCCCTATCTCTGCATTTTTAAAATTCCTAAAATTGCTTATTTCTGCCTTCTCTTTTTTCCCCTAAATCAGTTAAATTAGAGGTTTATTTTATTCACCTCTTCAAAAACCTAATTTTCAGCATTTGCCTTATTTTATCTTTGTTTTCTATTACATTAATTTCTGGGCTCATCCTTATTATTTCATTTCTTCTGTTCTCTTTAAATTCATTCTATTGTTCTTTTTATAATTTCTCATGGATGCTTAGTTCAATAATTTTAAGGCTTTCTTAGTTTTTAATATAAGACTTTATGGCTTAAATTTCTCTCTCAGCCTTGTTAAACTGCATTTAAGATTTAGTAAAGTTGATGAAGTTTTTGGTTTTATTATTATTTAATTCTAGAGATGTTCTGTTTTCCACTGTGATTTACTCCTTGGTTGATGAGTTATTTGGAAGTGTATTTTTCAATTTTCTAAATGAATGTTTTCTAACATTATCTTTCAGTTAATATCTATATTAATGAATTTTTAGTCATAAAATATAATTTTTTAAAAGTCCATTCCTTAAAATTGGTTGAGATTTGCTTTATGGCCTAATTCATGACAAATTATTATAGCATCCCATGCATGACCCAAACTAATTTGTGTACTTTAATTTAGACTGCAAAATTGTATATATTCATTAGGTCAAGCACTCTGTATCACCTAATCATATCTTTAATGCTTTTTGGAATGTTTTATCTATCAATCACTGAGAGAGATACATTTAAATGATTCCTTATAGTGGAGAATTTGGCAATTTCTCTTTGTAATTATGTCACATTTCCTTTTATGATATTGAAGCTACACTATCAGGTATGTAAAAATAGAGTCATTTTATCCTCCTAGTGAATCAAGTCTGTTATAATCACTGAATGATCTCCTTTGTCTATCAAGTTTTTTGCCCTAAAGTCTATTTTATATAATATATAAACTGCAACTCTTTTGGTTAATATTTGCCTAAAATATATTTTTCTGTCCTTTTACTTTCAGCTGTTCTTTATTTACATTTTAGGCATGTCTCTGTAACCAGCATATACATAGATTTAACTTTTTAATTCAATCTCACAATCTCACTTTCAACAGGAAGTTTAGTCCATTTATTTTTATTGATATATTTTATTTTATTTTATTAATATAATTTATTGTCAAGCTGGCTAACATTCAGTGTATACAGTGTGCTCTTGGTTTTGGGGGTAGATTCTCATGATTCATTGCTTACATACAACACCCAATGCTCATCCCAACAAGTGCCCTCCTCAATGATATTGATAATTTTAATTTATGTCTATCATCAGTTTTTTTTTTAACATTTGATGTTTATTTATTTTAAGAGAGAGAGAGAGAACGTGAGCTGGTGGGGGTGGGGGGGAGGAAGGGCAGAGAGAAAGAGAGAGAGAGAATCCCAAGCAGGCTCCAAGATGTCAATGCACAGCCAGCCGCAGGGCTCGATCCCACCGATCCCACCAAGGGTAAAATCATGACCTGAGCTGCTCAAAGGACTGAACCACCCAGACGCACCTCTATCACCAATTTTTAAACTATCCAGTTTAAAATTTTTGTTCTGACTTCTCTGTTGCTTTTTTCTCCTTCTTGTCTTGTTTTAATGGATTCAATTTCTTAGTTCCAAAATTTTCCCTTCTCTAGTTTTGGAATTATAAACTTTATTTTTGTTCATTAACTAGTTCCTTTGAAATCAGAGTATGCATACTTAACCTAACAAAGTCGGTACTTGTTATCTTTACAACCTTCCCAAATACATAATGACCTGAGAATGTTTTAACTCTTATCATCACTCCATCTTAAAAGCCATTATTTTTTAATTCTACAAGCTGTACTTTATTATTTATTATTTGTATTTTTTGTATTGTTCAGGTTGACGCAACCATTTGCCTTTTCCTTTACTTGACATTAGTTTTTGTCACTCAAACTTCCCTTCTAGATCATTTTCCTACCTCTTTTTTTTTATTTCTTTTTAAGA
This sequence comes from Leopardus geoffroyi, assembly GCF_018350155.1. NCBI lineage: Eukaryota > Metazoa > Chordata > Mammalia > Carnivora > Felidae > Leopardus > Leopardus geoffroyi. The sequence continues at coordinate 70,998,366 of NC_059328.1, forward strand.
TTTTTTTTAAAGTGATCTCTACACCCAACATGAGGCTCAGACTTACAACCCTGAGATCGAGAGTCCTATACTCTACCAACTGAGCCAGCCAGATGCCCCTCATTTTCCTTCTTCTTGAAGACATCCTTGGAAGTTCTTTTATTAAGAGGTTATTGATGTTAATTTTTCCCAGTGTTTGTTTATCTAGACTACCTCTATTTTATCCCCATTTTGAAAAACAGTTGCAGCAGAGAAAGTTAGTATTTACTAAAATATCCACGTGATTCTCTTCATTTCTCACTCTCTCTTGCAGTTAGTTTGGGACTTGGGACTTATTCTGGCCAAAGGACCACGAGAAGTAACATGTTTCCCTTCTAGAAAAAGGTCTTTGAAATCTGTATTCCTCTATGTCCCTCTTTCCCTCCTGAAATGACCTGATAGCTCATGTAATTCTGGGAGATGCAGCTAGAAAGATCAGAGCTTCTTTTGGCCTGGGTCCCTGAGTGACCAGGCGGAGCAGGGCACCCTCTGACCTATCCTTGATGCAAAGCGCAAGAGATAAACTTTGATTATGTTAAGCCACAGAGGTTTCAGAGTTAATTTGTTACCACAGCCTAATAACTTATTCTGACAGGTAGTTTTAATGGGTAAATAATTCTCTTTCAGTTACTATCCCTCAGCACATTTAAAATATTTTCCCACAATCTTTTGTCCCATTTTTGCTGCTCAGAATTCACCTGTCTCATTGTCATTCCTTTACAAGTAATCCGTATTTTGGGGGTTTTGGCTAATTTTAGTATCTTCTCTTTGTCTCTGGCATTCTGAAGTTTTACAACAATGTGTTTAGGTGTGTATGTGTCTGCATCTGTTTAAGTTTATGTCTGAGGGTCCTTTGGGTTTTAGAATCTGAGGTTACTATCTTTCATCAGTTCTATACATGCCTCGTTTACTGAGTCCTCAAATATTGCTTTGTCCTCTTCTCTATTATCTCCTGAAATTCTGATTACAGGCATACTGAGCCTTCTCCTTCTATCCTCCATGACTCAACCTCTCTGTCATATTTTCTAGTGATTATTTCTCTATGCTGAGAACACAGGGACATGGTAAACCTCTACAGATTCTATGCTCCATTTTGTGTAAGGTTTTCCAGTCTATGCTTCCCACTCCCTAATTCTCTGTCTATGGTTTCCTCCACTCTAAATTCTTCCACTGGGTTTTTAATTTCAATCTTTTCATCTTTCATTTCTAGAAGTTCTATTTTGTTCTTTTTCAAATGTGATGGATATTCTTATGGTCTCTTTTTCTTTCCTCAGTTTTTATTTCGTTCATAACTTATTTTACCATATTAAACATTCATTTTACTTTTAAATTTATTCATGCATTTAAAAGATGATTTATATATTTTATCACTTATGTTAAGTGCTTCAGAGTAAGAGAAGTCCTCTGTATATTTTTACTTAATAATTTTATTATTTCAAATTGCTTATACCTTAGGATATAAGAAACTTAATACTGGATCCTTCCCTGCCCCTAGATATTTAATTGTGTCCAGCTACCACATTGGGCCCAGATATCACTATATAACCCCCACTACTGTAGGTAAACCAATCACCCTAACTCTGCTGTTTAGTGTGTCTGTCCTGTCACTGAGTCTGTCTCCAGCTGGCCATATCTCTACTGCAAACTTCCTGATTTTAATTCAGGAGTTTAAGATTATTTCTAACTCTCATGACCTACCCCCTCCTTTCCATATCTCTAGACTGCTGCTGTGTTTTGGAGAATGTCCAAAAGTTTGACCTTTAGATAAAGAGATGAGACTATACAAACTTTTGCTTCTTAATACCATCTGCCTGGGAATAAAAAGTCTCTGGGCAGGAAGAAATAAGAAAGTAAGGAAGACAATTTTCGGAAAGTCTGTATATACATCCTTTCCGCTATGGAGGGACATATGTAGGGAATGTGGGGGCAGGTATCCTGTATTGCAATGATGAGTTTTCATAATTAGAGGTAGTTTCAACAACAATTTGATCTACTATCTACTCATTGTTATAAATCCTGGCTTATCAATTATGCTAAAATTATCCTGCATTTTCTTTCTCTTTTGAAAAGTTTATTTTTATTTATTTGGGAGAGAGAGAGAGCAATCAGGGGAAGGGCAGAGAGAGAGAGAGAGAGAGAGGGAAAAAGAGAATCCGATGCAGGGCTCAAACTCACAAACCATAAGATCATGACCTGAGCCGAAATCAAGAGTCAGATGCTTAACCGACTGAGCCACCCAGCCACCCCCATCCTACATTTTCTAACTGATACGGCTTGTGACCATGTGTCAGTCCAATTCTTACAGTAAGGGACAGGTATTACCTGTTTTATAAACTTTCTAGACTAAATCATCTCAGCAATTGTTTCTTTGTTTCATGTGATAAAACAGATCCCACATTGTTAAAAACAAAAACGAATTAAAAAAACACGTGGATTTGTTTTCAAGTGTACACTTGACCCTTCATACAGATAGGTGTTATGGGTAGCACTCTAGGTGTGAATTTCAGGTATAAGAATGTTCACAAGGAATGTTTACCTTACCAACATTTACAAGTTTTTCATTTAAAGCATATAGACCTATCCTCAATATCAGCACATAAAACCTCCTTGAGTCTCTTAACAAACTTTCTACTGTCTAACACCAAATGTCGATATCCAATCTCAAATTGCCCAATACCAAATCTTGGTTGGGAGAACTAATGTTTATAAAACACCGTTGAACGAAATGCGGTCTATCTGTATTAGCTGCGTAAGACTGCTGTAATAAAATACCACAAACCGGGTCCCTTAAAACAACAGAAATTTATTCTCTCATAGTCTGGAAGCTGGAGTCTGAATCAAGGTTTTGGCAGACCCATCTAGGACAGGGTCCTCCTGCCTCTTCCAGCTTCTTGCAGCCCAGGTGATTCCTAGCTTGAGGCAGTTTAACTCCAATCTCTACCTCCATCTTCCCTCTGTGCCTCTGTCTTCACATAGCACCCTCCTCTCCCTGTCTCACTTCTCCTTACAAGAACACCTCCTACTCCAGTGCGACCTCATCTCAACTAATTACATCTGCAATAACTCTATTTCCAAATAAGGTCACATTCTAAGGTACTGGGTATTAGAACTTTAACATATCTTTTGGGGGGACACATTTCAACCCAGTAACATTATTTGTTTCTCCAAAGAGAAGATTTTATCTTCCAAATAGTTTTGGATTCCACTATCTTTGAACCAGAGGAATTCGCTTTCTCTGGACTCTGTTTAGATGCCAGGTTTTTATCTGTCATTAAACAATGCTACGAGAAATAGCTTAATGAATGCCACTATTGTATTTACTAATCAAGTTCATTAAGAACCTTGCCCCCTTTGATTTTGTTTCCCCGCTGGAAGCAAATGCCACAAAAATTTTCCCCCTGAATAACCCATAGGTTTTCATTTAGAGTCAATGAAAACCATATATCTAATTATGTGGGGGTTTTTTGTTTGTTTGTTTGTTTTTGCTTTGGTTGCCAGGAAGCTTAAAAATTCAGTCACAATTTCATTTTAACAACTTTGTAGAATGCTGCAGCTACTAATTTGCATTTTTATTTCTCCTCTGGTATTGACATTTTATTTTCATGTGGATATTAAACAGTTTTAAAAATTGCCTCTTATATTATTACAAGGCACTTGAATACTTTGTTCAAAAATGTTAGCAATAAGTAGAAAAAAAAGCCAAAGGAATAAGTAAATCTCTTTCTCTTCCTCCCCCTCCCCCACTTTCTTTCTCCCTGTCTCTCTTCATTCACAGCAGATTTTCCTCCTGTCCCAGCTCATCCATCACTGAATGACTGACCAAAGACTATGAACCATCAACACTCAGTACTCTGGTTTACATTTTCGATAGATGATTCAAACGGTACACAGGCAAAAAGGGAAGGGGAAGCAAGACACTCACTTTATTCTTGAGCAAATCAGCTAGATCTCACTGATTTCCTTCAAAGATTAAAAAAGAAAAGTCAGAAAAAAAAAATAGCATGGGACCCATGCAGCAGTAAAAATAAAAGAAATCTGGAAAAGCAGAGGAAATAAACAAGGAAAAGAAACTAAATCCCTGAAAATCACACTAAGAGCATCAGGAGTAGAATTTAAACTAAAGAAAATCAGATATGGAGGGCACGCTATTGAAAAAAATCACATAGAATTTAGTGGAAAATGACACAGAATGAAAGTGACGAGGGAGGAGCTGGAAGAGGCAGAAAACAAACAATAGAGAACCGGCACATGAATGCCTGCTATCTTTGAAGATGTGAATGAATACATGGAACCAAAAAAATTTACATAATAGAAGAATTTTCTGAAATAAAGCAGATCTTAAAATTACATTTTGAAAGGGCTCACCGCATTCCAAGAAAATTTAATAAAAGCTTTTATCTGAAACTTCAAGGACTGTAAAAAAAAATCCTATAGTCATCTAAGCAGAAGGAAAAAGTCATCCTCAAAAACAAAGAAATCAGACAATATTAGATGCTAGAAGAAAATGGAACTGTGGTTAATGAATATTAAAGGGGAAAAAATTTCTATACCTGGTGGAAAATTTCTAACCACCTTTCATATGTAATGGTAAGAAAAAGAAATTCTCAAATACATGAGAATTCAAGAAACATAACATTTATGAGCTTCTGGAAAATCTCTCAGGAAAAAATCAAGACAGTGAACAGATGAGTAACAATAATAAGTTCATGAATGAGAAAGACATGAGGTAGAAAAGGTTTAGTGATGAGCTTTAAACCTCTTCGTCCATAAAACTATATTTAGGTAACTAAAATTCTAAGTCATAAAATGAAAAATAATTGCTATAATGCTTAAAGAAAAATTACATAATATAAAGAATAATATTTTAATGATAATAGACAGGGACAAGAATCAATATTTGCTCTCCAAACTAACAGAAAGGTGGGGAGAGAAAAAAAATAGTCTAAGTAGATTAATTTCATCATCTTTCATCATCAATTCATTTCTAAGGTAAATTGAGAAATATAAATATAAATATATTATTTAATATACTTTACAACATCTAAATTGCTAGAGTATAGTAGGTGGCCTTCTAAAGGGGCTCCCAATGATCCCCAACTCCTGGTATCATGCCCTCATGTGTAGGCTAGACATAAATGACTCATCTCTAACAAAGAGAATGTGGCAAAGTGAAGGATTTCACTTCTGGAATTAAGCTATTAAAGACTGTGATATCTGGGTCGCCTGCGTGGCTCAGTCGGTTGAGCATTGGACTCTTGGTTTTGGCTCAGGTCATGATCTCACAGTGTGTGAGTTCGAGCCTCATATCCGGGCTCCGTAGCTGGTATCTTGGAGCCTGCTTGGGATTCTCTCTCTCTCTCTCTCTCTCTCTCTCTCTCTCTCTGTGTCCCTCCCCCCCCCCACACACTGTCTCTGTCTGTCTCTCTTAAAATAAAGAAACTAAAAAAAATAAATAAAAAATAAAAATAAAATAAAAAGACTGATTTCTGTCATGCTTACACTCTTTCTCTGCCTTTCCTCCCATGGCTTGCTTTGATTCTGCCACCTGCCATGTCATGAGCTGTCCTGTGGAGAGGCCCACGTGACAGGAAACTGAGGCTCTCTAGGGCCCATGAGGAACTAAATCCTGTCAACAGCCATGTGGTTAAGCTTGAAAGTGGTACAACACCTGTGAAAACTGAACAGTAAAAATTCTGAAGCAGAGGACTCAGCTAAGCCATGCCAAGATTCGTGACCCACAGAAAGTACAAGGTAAACACGTGCTGCTTTAAGCTGCTAGGGTTGGGGGTAATTTGTTACACAGCAAAAGATAACTAATACCTAGAGGAAGGTAAAAATAAAAACAGAAAAAAAACAAAGAAAACAGATTATAAAGCAAAAAAGAAAACAAAGAAACAATAAGCATTCAAAATGCAACACATAACAGATAAGGTTAAACATATCTAATTAAAATAATTTCAAGTAGAATAAACTATTTTTTTAAAAATTATTCCATGGGACAAAGACAGACACTATAATGGCAAAGGGTAATAGGTCAGATGCTTCTTTTTTTTTTTTTTTTTTTTTTAAGAGAGAGGGAAAGATTGAGTGGGGGAGGGTCAGACAGAGAAGAGAAAGAGAGAATCCTAAGCAGGGCTCAATACCAGGAACCCTGACACCCTGACCTGAGCCAAAATCAAGAGTCAGGCACTTAACCAACTGAGACACCCAGGTGCTCCTATAATGGCAAGGGATATACAACTCACAATGAAGTTATCGCTAGTATGAATATTCATATATAAAATAATACAGTATTCAAACACGTAAAGCAAAACTTCAAGAAATAAAAAAACTAAATGAAAGAAATGTTAGGAGACTTCTCCCAAAGTCTCCTTCCCACAAGGTTCCAACATCCCGTAATCTGCCTCCATCTTCCAGCCCTCCCCTACCCCTGAAACTCCACCACTGAGCCTTCTGGAATTCATGATTCTTCTCCCATATCAGTTTTCATTGCTATGACTCTGGTCAAGCCACTATTACTTCTTGCCTGGATTACTACAATATCTCCTTGTCTCTTCAGCCTCTACCATTGCTCTATCTATTCTAGATAGAGCAGCCAGGATAATCCTTTAAAAATATGCCTGATTATGTCACTCCTCTGTTCTAAACTCTTGAGCAGCTGCCCATTGCATTCAGCATGAAAGCCAAAGTCCCCGCAATGCCCTATAAGCCCTACATCACCTGTCCCAACCACTTGGTTACCTTTAGTTCTCCTCCTACTCACCCTGGCTCTCTCCAATCCAGCCACAATGGCATCCTTACTGTTTCTTGAAAACTCCAGCCAGACAGCCACCTTCTGGCCTATGCCTAACTGTTCTGTCTCCCTGGAATGTTCTTCTCTCAGAAATCCACCAGGTCATTTCCTTACCAATTCCAGACCTTTTCTTGAATGTCATCCTCTCAATACAATTTATCCTGATCACTATATTTAACGTTTCAACCCACACTCTCCTGTATTCCCAATCTCCTTTATCCTGCTTTATTTTTTCAAAACATTTTTGGGGCACCTGGGTGGCTCAGTTGGTTAAGCGTCCGACTTCAGCTCAGGTCATGATCTCGCAGTCCGTGGGTTCAAGCCTCGCGTCGGGCTCTGTGCTAACAGCTCGGAGCCTGGAGCCTGTTTCGGATTCTGTGTCTCCCTCTCTCTCTGACCCTCCCCCATTCAAGCTCTGTCTCTCTCTGTCTCAAAAATAAACAAACGTTAAAAAAAAAATTTTTAAAAAAAGTTTTTAATTTTTTTTAACGTTTATTCATTTTTTTTTTGAGAGACAGAGACAGAACATGAGATGGGGAGGGGCAGAGAGAGAAAGAGACACAGAAATCTGAATCAGACTCCAGCTGTCAGCACAGAGCTTGAACCCATGAACTGTGAGATCATGACCTGAGCTGAAGTTGGACACTGAACCAACTGAGCCACCCAGGTGCCCCCAAAACACTTTCTAACATACCATAGAATTTACTTACATAGTTTATGTTTATTATTTATTGTCTGCCTCCCCCACGCTCACATTAGAACGTGAGCTCCCTAAGGGCAGTGAACTTTTTCTGTTTCACTTATTTATGTAGATCAAGTATCTAGAAAGGTGCCTAGCACACAGTAGGCATTCAAAAGACATTTGTTGATGGACCGAATAAATGATTCTTGGCCTTATCAAACCTAACGCCCTTTTTAATAACAAATACGGGGCAATCTGCTCTTTAACATTGTGAAAGCAAGGTTGTAAACTACCTATGCTTGTAAGCTTGTAATTTTTTTAAAAATTCAAAGTGATCCCTTAACTGAAACATAAAGGAAAAAGTAAATGTGTGATTCATTATGGAGCTACTCAGGCATCCCTAAACTAAAAGGCACAAGGAAGTAATCAGATGCTTGCATTCATCTGTAGAATCACCATGAAATGGACAGCCATTAAATGAATCGTATTGGTGATTCAAATTCCAAAAACTGTATTGCCATTCTACGTACTGCATTCCAGGAAAACTCAATATATCTTAAAACTGTGTGAAAAACACTGTGTGTTTATATATAAAATAGATTCTAGGCTCAGGTAAATATAAATAGCTTTTTCATCTACACAAATGAACAGGAGAACAGTCAAGCAAGGCAGAATGCAGGACAATTCTTTGCTGTGCTGTACTAGCCTGGGTACTGCATGATATCTAGCATCTTTGGCTCCATTGACTACATTCCAGTAGTTCTCCCTCCCCAATCAGGAGACAAGCAAAATCACTCTGGTAAATTTCCAAAACAGCTCCTGGAGGCAGATCCATCCCAACAGACTAGATCTGTAATTCCAGTGGCCCAGTCACTGGCTACCTCTCTATAGTGTTTGACCTGTTAATGAACAACTCTTCACTTCTCTTTCCTTTCTTGGCTTATGTGTCACTGTACTCCTGCAGCTTCCTCTAGTCTCCTTCCACAGCTCCTGCCAGGTGTCACTGTCTGACTCCTCACTTCCCCTTGCCCACGTCGGCTGCCCTTCCTTTTCCCACTCCAAGTGATCTTCAACTCCTTCTTCTAAGTCATCCACTCTCAAAGTTCCGTTTCTACACAGGATATCCAAGTCCACACTCCCAACTGACATTCTGTCACTCATACACAGAAAGCCTCAAGTTATACATGTCCAAAATCAAACTAGTCATCTTCCTTGAAAACCTGTTTTTCCACCAGTTGTACCTATTCATGTGAATGACAACATTATTTACCTACTCAGTCTAGAAATGACAACCATCTTTCTTCCCCGCCCCTCACGCCCACGTCCAATTGATTGCACTGCTCTGTCTAGTTTGCCTTGGAAGTGTCTCATATCCGCTTCCTTTCTATTACTGTAGTTCAAGCTATCATTACCTGTAAGTTAGAATATGGTCACAGCCTCCTAATTGGTACTTCTACTCCAATTTCTTTCGGTATTTCCACAAAAGAAGATAATAATAGTATGATTAGTATTTATAAATAGTATTATTTATACTTAGTATAGTGCCTGGCATATAATAAGCACTTTATTAATAAGCACTTTCTTAAAGGTCCTATTATATGCCAGGCACTATACTAAATGCTTCCCATCTCTTTTAATTTGCACAACCACATCATAAAGTAGGAGTTATTATTATTTACATTTTAAAGATGAGAGAAAAGGGGTTTGGGATGTTAAATAACTTACCTAAGTTCACAGAGCTAGCCCTGAAGTGACACCAGGATGCCAGATCTATCTGGTTTCTAAAATCCCATTGTTTTGCTTCTTTTTTTTTTATACAACTTTTTCATTTCATTAGACCTATAGTCTAATCACAACCTTCTATTCAGTCTCTATATTTATCCTGTCATTTCCTTCCTACCCTATCCAATATTCAACTACCAAGTTTCCATATGACCTCTAGCCTCTATCACAGTCTTCCCTTCTGCCTCTATCCCTATCCCACCTGCCTTTTCTTTCCCAGTCCATTCTTCCAATCCATAAGTTCCTTTGGTCTTACTTATCTCCTTATTTAGTGAGGATTTATTTACCAGCTATTTCAAGAAAGTCCCTCACAGCAGGCTCGTCTTTCACTGTGCCCACCACATCTGCCAGCAGCCTTCCTTCTCCCCACTCTCTTCCCAGCTGCTAAGAGCAGGGTTAGAAGAGGAAATGAACAGAACGGATACAAAAGACTCCCCACATCTTAAGTTTTCTCTGCCTAACTCAGTGTTGTTTTATGATTCCAACATAAAGAACCAAGGGAGAGGGGCTCTGTAAACTGCAGAGTGCTCTGCAAATGTAAAGTGCAATTTATTCACCCTACCTTTGCATGCCCTGAGTTATTCTGTGAGTGACAGCACAGGTGCTCCAAGCAGAGAACTCCACGTTTGTGTTCGGGGCGAAGGAAGCGTAAGGCCCCAAATAATATGAATTTGGACGGGGAGATGTCTACTTGTTATTACTGCCCAAACCCAGCCTAAAACTTCATTGGGACGTGAGCGAGTAAGGGCGGTAATGGTATTAGCCTTAAAACTCTCTCTAGGAATGTTCCCCTCCCCCCCCCCAGCTCCCTGGCGGTTTTTAAGTTCTAGCAAACGTCCTCCCAGGCTTTCGCAGGGCCCCGCCTAGTCCCCTCCCTTCCTGACCTCTCCGCTTCCTGGTGGCCCCAGCCCTCGGACCCCCGCCCCGCCCGCCCGCGGAGGACTACAAGTCCCGGCGTGCCCCGCGCGCTCGGCCGGCCGGCTGCACCGGGGCTGGGCGCGTGGCGGCCGCCGAGCTCTGCGCGGGGGAAAGCCTCCCGCCGCCGGCCGTGCGGGGAGGTAAGTGATCCGCTCGTGCTGCGAGGGCACTGGGAACGCGGCCACCCTCTCCCCTCTCCAGGATGGAAGGAAACGAAGAAAACCACAATAAACACCGCCCTGCCCTCCCTCGTCTCTGCTGTGTGTCCGGTGCTCCTGCAGCTTGTTGCACCCATGAGCGTGGAATCTGTCACCCCGGAGTGGAACTGGGGACAGAGAAGCGTGCCGGGCTCCGGCGGAGAGCTGCGGCTCGCCGTGGCTGCGGGGCAAAGCTCTCAGGACGGGATCCGGTGGTGGCACGGCTCGGCTGGGCGCCCAGCGAGCGCCACACCCCCACGCTCCCTTCCCACAGACGGGCTCCCTGGGGAGCCCCCAAACTCAAAGACAAACAGTTTCTTCTTGAAAGTCTTAGAAACTTTTCCCCTCTTGTCGTCGGTGCCACCAGCGAGTCGTTTGTCTTTCAGACGGCGCCGCTCGTCCGAGGGGCTTCCTGGCGTCCCCTCTCCTGCCCTCAGTCTTGCCCCCACCGCTCGCTTTCCAGGTCGCTCCCCCTTCTCCCCTGGGACGCCCTTAGGGAGGCGGTGAGCCCGGCCCTGCCCTCCGGCGACTTCTCGAGATTTCTTCTGCAGCCACGTGGACCCAGGTCTGCACTCTGCGATGCGGGCTGGACACTGTGCTGGCCGATTCCCTGACGGGAGGCCAGGGGCGAGTGGTTCCTTTGGGACAGCTCTGGTCCTCGGGGTGGAGGGAAGGAAGGAGTGCTGCGCAATAAAAGAAGCCCCATCGGGGGCACCCGTTCCCCCACACTTCCTGACCCATCCTCTCTCCTAAGCCCATGCCCAAGTGTGCCCAACAGTTCTGCTTCAGAATCCCAACATGAGGATCTCCCAAGTGATTCTAGCAAGCACATCCCATAATGTCCTGGATCAGAAGCTCTTGTTTGCATCTCTATCACCCTACACGTAACACCCTACACACGCGCGCGCGCAAAAACACACCACGCACGCTACACACGCCACACACACGCCGTACACCTTACACACAGCATACACATTCATCACACACATACATTACATACACACACTTCATTTAGGCTGTAGGCTACATACACTACATACATACACATCATTTTTATTAGCAGAGAAGAGGGTTAAATCAGTTAGTTGGAGAGAGTGAGGAGGAAGTGGGTGAGAACTAGTGTATATACTTACACCCGCAAATGTCAATTTATTCCTAAGTTAGAAACTAGCTGATAAGTGAAACCTGCTGTGGTTAAAATTTAGAATGCTTTCGTGGCTTTTTCTTTTTCTTTTTTTCATAAAATGGAATTGATTTCCTACATCACCTTCTGAAACCCTTACCTTTGTCTAACAGGAAAACTTTTGATCACAGCAGGGGAGACAGAAGGGGATGTCCTCTATGTATAGGAAGAAAATCTTGGAGAAACTTCACAGAATCCTTCCTCCTGTGAGGGTGTCTAAAGAAAAGTTCGGTGTAACTACATTTTCTTTGCCTCTCCTTTCAAGAGTGCTGAGCTGGACTGATTTTGTTCTGAGCAACTGCATGAGAGTGCTATGAGACACCTTGCCCCCAGGACTCACAGCACAGCACCCTTCCATTTGAATTTGCCTGGAGCACATTTCAGGAATTTCAGATCAAGTCCCAAAGCATTATGAAATCTGTTGGTGAAAGGGCTCTCTATATCCAGAAGAGTTCATCATTTTGATCAGTGGTGATAAGACTCCCCTGTTTGACCAGACCCAAAAAATGGTGCTCAAAAATAAACACTTAGAATTTGTCCCTAAATTATTGTTTGCTTTTTCGAGGGAGTAATGGTAAGGATGGGCAGAGAGAACACTCGAAATCTTTCTCAGTGACGATCTTTCAAGAAGTACATTTCTAATATTCTTGGAATAAGTAAGGGAACAAATTTTTGACTTTGAAATTCAGGTTGCAAATTTAGATTATAGTTGCTGATCTAGGGCCCTTAAAAATTACCAAAGAAAAAGGAGACCTTCTGCTTTCTCCTCAATTTTGCCTGAATTTTACACAGTCATACAGCAACAGATGCCTTTTTCTAGGATCCTTCTTGGGAACCTGTATTCTTTGCCCTATCTTGAGTGGTTTAGTTGACATCTTGACCTGAAAGTGTCCAAATATTTGTTGGTGTTTGTTTCGATGACAGCTATGCATGCTTCCTGTGTATCTACAGCATGTTTGTGGAATGGGAATGTTTTCCTTCAGTAGTGGTTCCCAGCCATGCAAGGAAATGGAGATTGACCAGGGTATCTTAAAAGATCAAGCCTAGTCTCTCCACACCACTTTCCCATTTCCTGGATGGTGGGAGATTCTATGAATTTGGGGGTTGGCATAAAATATCTTCTTTTTCACATGTAACTGATATAGTACCCAGTGCTCATAGACAGTGTTAGTTAACTTTGTTGAATTATGCTTTTTGTACAACTGGGATAAACAATTAAGATTAAATCTCCCAGAACTAATTGTTTTATAGAATGAGGTTTGTTTCATTTTGAATTTTTGCTGACTTCATCTGGCAGGTTGAATGCCAAAATAAAAGAATGTAGGTGTTCTCAGGAGATCTGGCCATCCACTTTGCATCCCCTGAAATATGTTACTTCCTGCATAATGAAGCCAAGGATTTTATGCTGAGCAGTACTTTCCTTATTCTCACAAAGAGATTACTTAAAAGCCAGCCCTGGGAACTTTGTCCATGAGTCTCTGTAAGGAAGAAAGAGTTAACACAGGGCTGCAGCTTCTGAGTATTCACTGGGTATAGCCCCTAAACACTAGGGTTTGTTTTTTTTTTTTTCCTTATTTTCTCTTGTGTTTTTTTTTTTTTTTTTCCTCCCACAGGGGAGAAAAATAGTTTTCGAAACATGACATCTGTGCTCAGAACAACAGCAAAGACATACCATGCAGCAACAATGAAGGGGAGGGGGAAGATAAGAGGCTATTGATACAGCTTGTTTTTCTTTACAAGACAGGTGCAGGGAGAATTCTGCAGTTTTTGGACTCCTGATTCATTCACTTGTACTAATTGTGCCGAAGGTAGTTAGCAAAAGTGAACAGGCACACTGTAGCTTTAAAAAGTCAGCCATGAACCAGAAGGCAGTTGGTGCAGCTTGTGTGTGATTCCTAACGTCATGTTGGCTGAGAGCCAGCCTGGTTTTATTTCACTGTGTCAAATTGTACCTCCTTATTGAATTCCTTTGCCAGCCTACTTTGTGAAAGAAAACATTGGGGTTTCTTTGGCTGTTCTTGATAAGCCTATAAAAAATGACATGTTTTAGTTGCTTCTAGGTAGGTTTTCTTTTTACTCTTCCACAAAAAAGAAAATAATAATAATAATAATAATAATAAGACAATGTGGTATGGTGTTACAGAGTATCATTGTGAGTGTTTTGTTTTGGTTTTTTTTCTGAGATGCTTAGAAAATGGTGAATGTGTAACAGTTTCCAACTGAAGTGAAATCATTCTTTTGGCATGGAGCAGCAGCACTATCTTCTGTCTACTCTGTAACGGTGTGTGAATGTATGTTAATATCTATATGTATATTAAATGTTGGATTTCTCTATGAATGATCTAAGTGGTTTAGCAACTGGAAGTTTGTGTGTGTGTGTGTGTGTGTGTGTGTGTGTGTGTGTGTGTATCAGGAGAAAGATTATCCCACACTTAACAGTATTATTTGTTAATCATCTACTTCTCTAACAGTGATAAAATCTTGTGAATATACTAAATGATGCACTTGTCATGTCAGAGTAATCCCTAGAGAAGGAGTGCCGAAGTATAAAGTAATTTGAGAGGAAATGTATTTAATTTATGGCTTCAGCTGTAGAACAAGCACGTTTCAGAACTAGTTTTTTAAAGCAGTTTTGTTCATAGCTTTTTCATCTTGCTAATTGCATATTAATTGTGGAAGGTTTTTATTTTTTCACAGTCCTCATCCTACTAAACAAAAAGACAAAGTGATGGATGCTACTATATTTCCTTGGATGTTTTGGTGATTTTTACATAAATCTAATGAGCTGCCTCCCCTCTCTTACACACACACACACACACACACACACACACACACCAGCACCACCTTTCTGTGCTAAGGGCTATCTGACATTTTTGTAAGCTTCCAGCTTTACCACAGCATGGCCATCTCACAGACAGGTTTTGAGGCTTTCGTTGAGAATATGTGAGGTAGGGGAATACTTGCTGACAAAAGCTTTAAGTGTTCTTTTGCATTGCAATGAAAAAATAGAAGGTTTGTGAGTGGACAAAAAAATGCAATTAAAAAAAGAAGAAGAAAAGAAAGAAATCACAGCCCGTGGTCTGAAGGGGCAGGAAAAGGGGGATTGTTTTTCTCGACTTTGACTCATTTATGAGTTGCAGTGTCTTAAGTGAGAGCTTGGCACCCAGGGGAAGCTGTGCCAGTTCACACAGCACTTGTTTTGAACGAGGATTCAATTTCATTTGCAAATGCTTATTGTCAAGGCAGGGAGTGCCAGTACAGATGAAAGCACCCCAGTCCGTCTCCTCCAGTGCTTTAGGTTTAATCACATCTCTCCAATCGCTGAGGGAACCGGAGGTTTAAACAAACATACGTGAACTGGTGTGAAGCTGGAAAAAGGGACCATTATATTTCCGTTTCAGAATATATATTCTTCTCTCACTTTCTAAGAATTAAACACAAGCTTTTCTCCCTTATTGATTAGTTGCTGAAGTAAAGGAACCCTGCAGCCTTCCCATGCTATCTGTTGACATGGAAAACAAGGAAAATGGCTCTGTCGGTGTAAAAAAGTAAGTGAAACTGGCTTGTGAGTTCTGCTTCTGCAAACAACAGAGGGACTTGGTTTCTATTTTTATACTTCTTGCTTATCTACTACATTACACTGTCTGGGGGTTGTTTTGCTTGGTCTATACTGGCCACCACACTCCCTTCTCGCCCCAGCCCCAGTTGCCTTTTTCTTTATTCCATTTCTAAGACAGAGATGACTCAGGCATCAAACCGTGCATAAAGGGTTAGTGTATCAGGCTTTGGAACAGGGACGGTGGAGGATCTCAGCCCCGCATTCTGTATATTGAAACAAAACACCGAGCAAACAGACTCTGTCTTCCAAGTCCATAGGCTTGTAGGGTGGGGGTGCAGAACAGAGAATTTGAGTCTTTTTAAGTAAAATCACCTCTGTCAAAACTGAGACCTGTAGTAAAAAAAAAAAAAAAAAAAAAAAAAAGGAAAAAGCTTTAGTTAGAATACTAAGTTGAATAACTCTGCCCTAACTAATTTTATAAACTGATCCTCGAATGTGAAACATTTCAGCACATAACATAGTGTTCTGTTTTCATGTCCGTTCTCACATTTGAAACTTTATATTTGTTGTGAGTTATATGCTTGATTGTTTTAAAAAGGAAAATTCCGTTGCATTATGTAGCATATTCTAAAACATGCTACATATTTCAGGGTAACTCATAAGATTGCTGTAAGTGTATGAAAAATATGTATATTCCTATTTAGGTGTTATTGTGAAGTTATAACCACTTTGGCTACAAGGAGAAAGTAAGTTCCAAGAGAGTGTTATCTGTTTTATCTTCCTTGTCATTTAGTTTAAAATTGCCCTGAAGTTGAACTTTGGAGGAAACTAATTAAATATAATCCATAGAAGTTATGGTATCTATATGAGGAAGGAGTATGCTATCTATTTGTGAATAGAAGGTATATTTTGCTTCACAGCAAAGTTACATTAAAATAAACTTAATAAAATCTGCTTTTAAAATTCCCAAGTAATTTATGTATCAGTGCCATGCTGGCATGCTTATCCCATTCTTGAAGTTTAAGGTAGATAAATGTAGGAGAAATGAAAGAAACAGATGCACTTTTTTTTTTTTTTTTTTTGTATGAGCAGTCCTGTCCAGTAGGACTGGAAATGTTGTACATTTTGCATCCAAAATGGTAGCCGCTGGCCACATGTGGCTGTTTAAAAATTTGAAATGTTACTAGTTACTAGTGTAACTGACTAACTGAACTTTTAATTAATTTTAAAAGTTAACAGCTTTATGGAAATATAATTGGCACATAATAAACTCCATGTGTTTAAAATATAAAGTTTGTAAGTTTTGACATTTGTATACATTTGTGAAACCATTACCACAATTAAGATGACCCCCAAGATTCCTCATAACTCTTTATAATCTCTTCCTCCTGTTCTTCTCTGCTGCCATATCCCTGGGTGACCACGGATAGGCTATGTGTCACTATAGATTAATTTAATTTTTCTACAATTTTATATAAATGAAACTATTCAGAGTGTACTTTTTTGGGGGGGTGGGGAGAGTGTGGCAGTCTGGTTACTTTCACCCAGGATAATTAATTTGGGATTCGCCCACGTTATAGTGTCTATCAGTATTTCATTATTTATTATGACTGAGTAGTATTTCATTGTATGGATATACAACAGATTGTTCACTGTTTATCCATCCACTTGCTGATAGACATTTGAGTTGTTTCCATTTTTTTGGTATTACAAATAAAGCTGCTTTGACCATTTGTGTACAGGTCTGTGTGTGGACATATGCTTTCATTTTTCTTGGATATATATTTAAGAATGGAATGGCTGGGCTATATAGCAGGTATATGTTTAACTTTTTAGGAAACTGTTTTCTAAACTGGTGGTCCTTTTACATTCCACCAATGGTATGTAAGTGTTCTGGTTGTTCTATATCCTCATGAGCTTGGTGTGATCAGTCTTTTTCATATTAGGTATTATATTAGGTGTGGTTTTCATTTCTATTTCCCTGATGACCAAAGATGGTGAGCATCTTATTGGTATACCATCCATACCTCTTTCATAAGTAAAATATTGTTCAAATATTTTGCCCATCTTTTTATTAGGCTAGTATTTATGTATTATTTTATAGACAGTTTTTGTATATTCTGGGTGCAAGTACCTTATATACGTAATTTGAAAATATTTTCTAGTGGTATGAGACTTGTCTTTTTATTCTCTCTACAGTGTCTTTCAAACTGTAGGAGTTTTTAATTTCAGTGAACTCCAGTTTATCCATTTATTATTTCATGAATAGTGCTTTTAGTGTTGTGTCTATGAAGTATTTGCCTAACCTAAGGTCACAAGGATTTTCTCTTACATTTTCTTACATTTGGGACTGTGATTTGGGGGTTAATTTCTGTGTATGGTGTGAGATAAGGATTAAATTGTTTCTGGTGGTGGAGGGGGATGGTAGGGTTTTTTGCCTATGAATATCCAATTGTTCTAGCTCCATTTGTTGAATTGCTCTTGCAACTTTGTTGAAAAATAATTGATTACATGTGTGTGAATGTATTCCTGGACTATTTTATTCCATTCATAATTTTGTATATATTTATGCCAATATAACACAGTTTTGGTAACTATAGCTTTGTAACAAATCTTGAAATCAAGTAGTGTTATCTATTTAACTTTGTTCTTTTTCAGACTTGTTTGGTCTCTCCTAGGTTCTTTGCATTTCCAAATGATTTTTAGAATCAGTTTGTTAATTTCTACAAAAATCAAAACCAAAAAAATGCCTGCTGGTGCTTCGATGGCATTGCATTGAATTATAGATCAACTTAGAGAGATTGATCTCTTAACAATATTGTGTCTTCCAACCCATTGATGCAGTATTTTTGTCCATTTACTTAGGTCTAATGTAATTTCTCTTAGTGGGGTTTTGTAATTTTCCATCTCTAGGTCTTGTACATCTTTTGTCAGATATATCCCTACATAATTTATAATTTCAGGCTATTATAAATGGTATTGCTTTTTAAATTTTAATATCCAATTGTTGATAGTATATAGAAATATAATTGATTTTTTTTATTGACCTCATATTCTACAATCTTGATAAACTCATTTATTACTTCTAGTAGCTTTTGGGTAGATCCAATTAGATATTTGACATAGACAATTATGTCTTGTAAGTAAAGACAGTTTTACTTTTTCCTTCCATATGTGAATATATTGTATTTCTCTTACTGCCCTTATTGCACTGAGTAGGCTCTTCAGTGAAAAGTTGCATAGAAGTGGTGAGATTGGACAAACTAGTTTTGTTCCCTTAAGGGAAAACATTTAGTCTTTTTCTTGTCTTTGGCTTTCTATATATAATGTGCCACTTTTTGTCTGCTTTTAAGATGTTTTTCTTTATCATTGATTTTCAAGCAATTTGAGTATGAGATTTGGTATAGTTTTGTTCATTTTTCTTGTGCTTGGAGTTTTGTTTTGTTTTTCAGCTCTATGGACTTTGTTTTCATCAAGTATGGAAATTTTCCAGGCATTCTTTTTTGGTTCCCCTCACTTCTCCTTTGGTGATTCCAAATATGGTGTATTTGATCACTTGATACTGTGCCACAATTCACTAATGCTCTCGGTTGTTTTGTTTTGTTTTGTTTTTTTATTCTTTTTTCTCTGTGTTTCATTTTGGATAGTTTCTATTGTTTTGCCTTCAAGGTCACTAATCTTTTCTTCTGAAGAGTATGATCTTGTTGTTAATCCCACTCATTGTATTTTCCATTTCAGACAATGTAGTTTCCATCTCTAGAAGTTCAAACTGGGTCTTTTTTTTTTTTTTTTTTTTTATGCCTTGACATCTCTAATTAACATATTCATTGATGCCTCTAGCTTCTGAATATGTGAAGTATAGTAACTTCATAATATATGAAGTAACTGTTTCAGTGTCTCTACTAATTCTATCATTTCTCTGTCCATTTCAGTTGATTGATTTCTCAGTGAGAATGGGTTATGATTTTCTGCTTCTTTTCATACCTGGTAATTTTTTTAAATGTTTATTTACTTTTGAGAAAGAGAGAGAGTCAGGGAGGGGCAGAGAGAGAGAGAGGGAGACAGAAAATCTGAAGCAGGCTCTGAGTTGTCATTGCAGAGCTGGATGTGGGGCTTGAACTCATGAACTGTGAGATCATGATCTGAAGTGAAATCAGAAGCTTAACCAACTGAGCCATCCCAGGCACTCCCATACCTGGTAATTTTTGATTGAATGTCAGATACTGTGAATGTTACCTTGTTGGGTGCTGGATATTTTTGGTATTCCTACAAATAGTCGTCTTTTTTTTTTTTTTTTTTGAGAAGAAAGTGCAAGTGTGAGTGGGGGAGAGGGGCAGAGGAAGGGGTAGAGAGAAAGAATCTCAAGCAGGCTCCACACTCAGCCCCACAAGAGACTCAATCCCATGACCCTGGAAACATGACCTGAGCTGAAATAAAGAGTCGGAAGCTCAACCAGCTAAGCCACCCAGGCGCCCCTCTATAAATATTCTTGATCTCTGTCCTGGATGCAGTTAAGTTACTTGCAAACAATCTGATCCTATTAAGTCTTGGTTTTAAGTTTTGTTAGGCAGGACAAGGGCTGCATTTAATCAAAGGGTATTTTCCCCCTCTTACTGAGGCATGGCCCATCTTGTACTCTAGCCAATGCTCTTGAATTATGAGGTTTTCCTCTCTGGCAGATGGAGACAAGCACTATTCCCATCCCTGCATGATCGCCAAGGATCATGCTCTCGAATTTTTATGTTGGGTGGTTCTTTCCTCAGCCTTGGTTAGTTTTCTCACATGTATGTGATAATCAGTACTCTGCAAAGCACTTGAAGAAGTTTCTGCAGATCTCTGGGGTCCTCGAGCTGAAAGCTGTCTCTTCTCTCGTCTTAGGAACTCTCCTCTGTACACAGCCTAAATTCTCTTCAGGCAGTGATGGGATAGAGCTTATCTTGCTTGTTTTCCATTCCTTGGGCATCAGTGCCCTTTATTACATACGTCCAATGTCTCGAGTGCCATTCTTTCATATACATTTTTTTTCCTGTTTTTCTAGTTGTTTTAGGCAGAAGAATAAATCTTGTCCTCGTTACTCCATCTTGACCAGAAACAGAAGTTCCAGTTAATTAATACAGCCACAGCGGCCAGTGGCTAACCTGTTGGACAGAGTAGAGTTAGATTATATAGAATCCCAAAAGGCACAAAACACAGGATCTTATTGTTTCTGAGACCTACCAAAACTGGGGCTTGTGCTGCTCTTATTTCCAGGCATGAAAAATAATAATTGTGTTACTAGGGAGTATACTGTCACAAACGGTCACTTCCAAAGAAGCCTAAGATAACAGTCCTTGTTCACTGGCCACATGCTTCTGATCAGAGCTTTAGTTTTGCAAGGCTGCTGTTTATGGAGTCCCTACATATATCTAGTACTTTGTGTGAGACTTGTCAGTCCTCACAACCATATTTTGAGGTACTGTATATGTTATTATTCCCATTTTATAGATGAGAAAACTGATGTTCCAGGAAGTTAAAAACATATTACTAACAAGGCATTTTACATCTTTTGTACTCAATTTTCTAAATCCATTTTGTATTTT
The DNA here is from genome assembly GCF_018350155.1 of Leopardus geoffroyi. NCBI lineage: Eukaryota > Metazoa > Chordata > Mammalia > Carnivora > Felidae > Leopardus > Leopardus geoffroyi. The sequence goes on from NC_059328.1 coordinate 71,019,077, forward strand.
ATGCTTTATATCTCAATTTGGATGCAAAATTTTCATTGGAAGTATTTGATCTGTGTTAGATTTCATAAGATTTACAGTTAAAAAAGGTAGAATCACATACCCAAATAATTCCAAACATACTTAAAAGTTCTAATAACTGAATCAAATACCAAAAAATTATTTTTGTATTGTATGTATATACATTGACACAACTGGTTCTTCTTTTTTAGAAGATTTGATTTGACTTTGAAGCAAATATGTATCAGTTTCAAAATGTCCAAGTTAAATAAATTTACTAAGATTTTGTCAGTTCAATCTCATTAACATTGAATTCAAAGTGGTGTATACATTTATAAACAACTATAAGTTTATCCATGTCAATATATCATTTTTTCAAATTTTTCTTAAAATTTGTTAGAAAATTACAAAATTATCATTGTATACTTATGGTATATTATTATTGCTCTATTGTATGTATACTCTGAAAGGTTTCAATTTCAAATTTTATGCCAGTTTAGCTTGGTCACAAACCAGCTTTTCCTTTTTTTGGGGGGTGGGGGAGGCAGGTCCAAATTTAGTTCATTCACATGTAGTGTGATATCAATGAAAAAATATAATATACTTTGCCATTTTTTGGTCTTCATTGAATATTTGGCAAGCATTCATTTGATGTAATAAAATCTTGAATTGGATTTAACAGTAGAGTAGATCTTTGTAAAATTCTTCTAGGACTTATCCAACAAGAATTGGCAAAGAACACACATCATTAAATTCATTGTGTGTGTGTGTGTGTGTGTGTGTGTGTGTGTTTAACAGTTCCATTATCTGGCATTGATCCATAGCATTTGCAAATATATAGTGAATGATTTAACAATGGTATCTATGACATTTCAAGAATTTGCATTAGAAAACTGAACATGGATATCATATAGATAGATAGGTAGAATAAAGCGGTGAGGGAAACATCAGTCACTTGTTTTAGAATTACATTAAATCCAGATTTTGTTTTAGTTAACATCCATCAGAATAGAGTTTAATTTTTTCATATCTAGTTGAAATTTTTCTTTGACAGATGTAAAAGATTTAAAAATATTTAAAGTATGAGTTCAGTTTTTCAGGCCATTAATTGACAATATTTCTTCGAAAATTTGGAAGTTTTTTGAGACAAAGCATACTGCAAGTGTCAATTGGGCAGTGTCTTTTATGTTGCACTATTTATGTAAAGCTAAAGAAAAGTAATTGTGTTTTTCACATTTTTAACCAGTTGATCTTTGATATTGTTAAAAAGATTTTGTCTTCTTCAGGCAATTGTTGGATGGCTTGACTGAAAACTCTTTCACTTTTTGTGAAGTACCTTTTTAGTCTTTTCTCATAATATTCTAACAACACTGAATATAACCAGATGTCTATGGAAAAATTGTTTTCTTTTTTGTGCAAGAATCCAAGCCGTATATAGCTATACAAATTTATAAGCTCAGATTCTGTTTAAAATCACTTTAAAGCATTTTGTTGGACATTTAATTTTGAATTCAAGTGGCTAATGTCATTAGTTCCTTTTTGGTTGTTGAAAAGAAAGTTACCAAATCTATATGTTAAATGAAAATTCTCTTAATACTGTACAGTCTCTTAATACTGTACATTTTATTATCTTTATCATTTTTTTACACAACAGTCTGCTTTTTCTCCTTTTGCTCTGCTCCAGCAAATTGCAATTGCTATTCATTGTGAAATTTACAATATACTTTCAGCCAGCCTCCTTTTTTCTTTATTCTTCTGGTTCTAATGCTAATTTCTACATCTCCTCTCAATTCTGCATGAGTAGTATGCTACCCTTTTAAACTTTCAAATTTATCCATACCTATTTTTAAAAATTTTTTTAAATGTTTATTTATTTCTGAAAGAGAGGCAGACGGAGTGTGAGCAGGGGAGGGGCAGAGAGAGAGGGAGACACAGAATCTGAAGCAGGTTCCAGGCTCTGAACAGAGCCTGATAATGGGCTCGAACCCACAAATTGTGAGATCATGACCTGAGCCAAGTCGGATGCTCAACTGACTGAGCTACCCAGGCGCTCTGTATCCATTCCTATGTTTAACTAAAACATATTTATTATAATTAAAGTAGTTAGGAATGTCAACTTAATTACCAAATGTAACATACAAAGAGATTCTTATAACTTGACCTGTTTGCCTCAAATACATTACAGTGCTACATGTGTGTGTAGGAAAAAATCATTTGAACTGAATCACTCCGTTGATACCAACTTGATTGGTTGTGTGTTTGTGTATAATACTAGAGAGGACGCATGCATCTGATAGGGGAACTTCAGCAAAGTATCCTAGGTGATGCAGCATTTAAAGTGATATGTTGTCACACTAAAACAACGAAGTTGTGTTTAAACATATTTTGTACCTGTTCAAGTTTTTACATTTAAATTTAAACTAATTAAAATTAAATACAATTAATAATTCAGTTCCTTGGTCAAATGGCTACCATATTTCACAGGTATATAGCCAGGTGAAACTCTCGCACATATGTTCTAGGAGGAAGGTTAGGAGGGAAGGTTAGGAGGGAAGTGAGGGGGTATGGATGTAGTCATTGTCAAGATCCTAACTTTTATTTTGCCTGGTGGGTTCATGGCTGTTTATTAAGTTTAAAAATAACTAAATAAGAGGGAACCATCTTAATAATTTGGACTAGATCCTATACATTTTGTATACAAATACTTTTCTGATCCCATATGTATAAACATAGTCATACAAGAACATACAAGTATATTCACATGTGTTCAGGAATATACACATACATACATAGGGATGTGCACATATACTTAAAGGATACATAAAATAAGCTTTTATTGAACAAGTGGGATTACAGTTGTGTTTTTGTGGGTTGTAGATGCACAGATTTTAGATTAATCGTAAACATTGATACATGACACTCTTATTGACCTATGTTTGAACATGTTGGATCCATGTTAGAATTTTTACTAAATTCTAAAAAAAAAAAATAACCAAAAAGAATTCTAGGTATTTTACATGTATGTGCCTATCTGTACAAATCACAAGTATTCAATATCAGTTTTTTTGTGTCATTTACTTAGTCTTACTCCCTTTTTCAACAGTGAGTCTTTTTTCCCTTCTTTGGTTTTCTTCTAGGATAGAAGAGGAACAAATGTTCCCACACAATAGACGCTTATAACAAGTTAGCAGCTTTTCAACAGGAAGTGGTTTATTTCCCTACCATCACCATGTCCCTCACCCCTCAGTGGAGAACTCTAATGGAATAGAAAATTCACAATAGCAAAGTTTAGCAAGGACTTTGAAAAGAAGCTATTTCTTATTAATGCTGAGCCTTTTCTTGCACGCATATCTCACCTGCCTTTGTGGTCAGTATATGGTTTCATTTTGAAGCATAGACTTTTTTTTTTTAATTTTGAAACTAAAATTCCTTTTATAATTTTAATATGATACTTTTATTTGTGATGAGTGCTATAAAGTTTTAAGCTTGCTTTAATAGTATAATACTGACTTTTGGGAGGCTCTTAACTATAATAACTATTAAGCTAAGCATTAAGTTAAAGAAATTAACATTTTTGCCCATGTGAATTAGGGTTAACAGGTGAATGGTGGAAGTAAATATTAAGGTAGAGTTAGAAGTTATTGTTAGTATTGTTAGAATTTCAAAATTCTGATCTCATTGTAGAATTATCAGAGAGGCTTTTTATATAACAGTAACAACAATGGCTACTATTATTTAACCTTATAAAAATTATCTAACAATGCTTGTGTGTACAACAATCCACCATTCAGGTCCCCATCTCTAAGGGAAGCAGTCATATCTAGGGTTAAATAAATAACCTAATGGGATATAGGATACTTGGTTATTTGTCTGGAACCCTTGCCTGGCTCCTTAGCAAAGGAGGAAGAGGAAACTGATAGAAATAATTGTGTGTCTGATCACTGGTTTCAGCTTTTGCTCATTTGCTCCTAATCCTGTCCATTTGTGGTGCCCCATAAATAATCAGTAGTCCTTAGATGTATTTTCTTTGAAAGCCATGAGGAAATTATATCCATCTGCTGGGTAGTTCCTGGGTACTCTCTCCCCATTAGGCTCCTCTTGTCTGTTTTTACCTTTCCCAGACCCCACAACCACACTCCTTGACTCTACGTGAACACAATGAGTGATGTTTCCCACCATGCTATTCTTTCCAGGGAATAGCAATCTGAAACAGAGGGTCATTATGATGGTAAGATACCTCTATACTAAAAGCAGGGGAAACAAAACTCCTAAAACATTTTAAGTGGCTAAATACCAAATGCTTCTTAATGGTTTGGAAGGAAGGAAAGAAGGAAGGATGGAAGGAAGGGAGGGAGGGAGGAAGGGAGAAAAGAAGGAAGGGAAGAAGGAAGAGAGGGAGGAAAGAAGGAAGGAATAGTGAGAAGGAGGGAAGAAGAAAAAAGAGAATAGGAGGGGAGGTAAACTGAGCCCATAATTCAAACTTGAAAAATAACCTTTCTAATCAGGATCTGATGTTGTAACCCTTCTGCAGATATTTTTGGTGGGATAAGTTAGGGTGCTATATGGTTTCTTGAATACAAATAATATATGGGAGTTAATAGTGATACTTGTAACTGGTACAGTTTTATTTTTCTTAGTGAAGCTAAAATTCATTCCTTAATATTTTATGGTGTCTGTTCACTATGATACTCAGATGGCATATTGGCTCAGGCTACCATAACAAAACACCATAGGCTGGGTGGTTTAAACAACAGAAATCGTTCTGGAGGCTGGGAAGTCCAAAATCAAGGTACCAGCAGATTCAGTTCCTGATAAGACCTGTGTTTCTGGTCTTTATGTGGACTTCCCACAGTGCATGCATGCTGGCTGATAAGGCCGCCAGTCCTACTGGATTAGGATCTTACCCTTATGACCTCACTTAATCTTAATTGTCCTATCTACTAAAAGCCCTATATTGAAATGCAATCATATTGAGGGTTAGGGCTTCTACATATGAATTGGTAGGGGGGGGCACAGAATTCAGTTTAATCATAGGGTCTTATGACAAATATTTGATTATTCCCTTAAATTAAATGATAACCTGAGTTAAGAATTGAGTTTGTTTATTGTGTTTATTTGTATTGTGTCCATTGCAAACAACTACCTTAAAGAAGTGTACATTTCAGGGGCACCTGGGTGGCTCAGTCGGTTAGGCGTTCGACTTCAGCTCAAGTCTGATCTCACCATTCGTGAGTTCAAGCCCCGCATCAGACTCTCCGTGTGTGTGTGTGTGTGTGTGTGCACGTGTGTGTCTCAAAAATAAATAAACATTAAAAATTTTTTTTAAAAGAAGTGTACATTTCAAAAGAATAAAATGCATAAAACCAGAGAGTCAGCCAAGCATGTCATCATTTAAAGCATGAAAACAACAGGAGTTTCAGTCAAATCCAGCAAAATTCACACACATGCATTATATATCTTTTATACGTTAGCGGCTCTGATGGGTTGCTGTTTTCTACCTAGTTTCTGGCACGCTACTGATATCCCTGCAGAAGGAGAGCCGAGCTTGTCTAATAATAAAGCCATAGTTAAGTCCTTTGGAATAGTGACCTCTGGGCTGTGGCTCAGAGCAGGGAGGGAAGGCTCGTCTGGTGGTGCTTGCACAGTTGTCTTTAGTGTTGACTGGGATATGAAACATAAGTGTGTTTGTGTTTTGCGGGAATTTTGGCATGAATTGTATCTGATAGTGAATAAAAAATTAATTCGTTGCGTCCTCTTGAGAGGAGTGTCCTTATTTACACTTGTTCAGAGGTCTTTATTTGTACAAATAAGTTGAGAACAGGTAGGGAAAGAAGCAGTTACAGAATCCCTTGTTTTTGGAAAGATGGGGTGAGGTGCTGGGGAGACATTCCCAGCAGAGGTATGTCAAAGACAGAATGCCATGTAATTTTGGAGGAGAGCCATCAGCCTGAAGGAAGAGTCTAGTACAGCGGAAAGAAATACAGGAAGATGCCCTGTCTGTCCCTGGGGTCCGCTCCTGTGTTGCTTCTGATTCAGGCCCCCAAAGCCTCTCTCCACACCTAGCACGGCCTGACTCACCTTGCCATGGTGACTTTTACTTCTCTGCCCTCCTTCTTCCATCTGTCGATTCCTCCTGTTCCTTAACCACTTGTGGAATAAGGCAGGGGACACACATAACCCTTTTCATCAGTTGGCTGACTTGAGATTTTCCCCTTCGCTAGACAGAGTTCCCAAGGCTCATCAAGTGCCTGGCTTAGAGTAGGCAGGTTAAAATTAATTAATGATTAGAATAAGAGCTTTGGGATATTAGGAATAGGACGTTTAACCAGTACCTTTAAAAAGTGATTAGGATTCTAATCTTTGTCGGCTGAACCAACAGAGCTTTGAATAGCATGACCAAACTGTGGATATGGGAAAATCCAGGATGTTGCCCAGTTGGATTTCAGTACAAACTTAGAATGGGAAATAAGCCTGGAAAGTTACGTTTGAATCAAATTTCTGAATGCCAAACTAAAGAATTTGAAATATACAGAAGGCTTGAAGAGTTATTTGTGTTTTTCAGTGCTTTCATTGCTTGAATGTGCTGCAGCTAAGTGCAGTCAACTCTTACTTATCAGAGTTTTAAAAAAATGAAAAATGGCCTGTCAAGAAACTTTGAATCATCCTTTTTTTTTTAGGCCTTCCTTTTAGCCAGATCCCTGCTAGTTTGGTTGAAGGGAGAGGGAAGAAGGAGTAGAGATAAAACTAAAGCTCATTTAGTTGCTGTGTTGTGAGATATGTCATAGGCAAAAAAAAAAAATCAATATTAATTTATTATAATCAGAATTATATTGCTTTTAGCCAAAGGCTGTTCTAAGATATGGGCAAAGAGTAGTTTAATTTCATTTTGAAAATAAATTATAAAGATCAAGGCACTACAAAGTTAGAATGCATTTCTGAATGGAAACATAAGTAACATTGAGAATTAGCTGTATAAAAGGAATAATGTGATAAATATATTACTATATTACGTTGACTACTGCCTAAAATAGCTTTTGCTCTGAACTTTAAAGCAGAAATGCAATTAATAAGTATAATGGAGTTTTGAAATTTCATATGGATTATATTTATGCACAGTTTCCTTTTGGTCTGACCAACCCTCAGATTCGAGAATATCATGAGTACTATAAAATACACACATGCTAGATTCCGAGAAAGGGATTCAGCTATTTTCCACCTGCCTTCACTAATGTGTAAAGGAGAAATGGAGACTTATGCTGCCAGCACTTAAAATTATAATGTGCCAACATGAAAAACGCTTATAATAAGGTCTCCATCTGCATGTATGTGCCAAATTTGTTATGTATTGCATTTCTGTCCCAATGATTGTGTCTCTAGATCTCTTTAAAAGTGAGGTGATTGTTTAATTAAGGTATAATTGCTTCCCAGTGTGAATTATCCATGCATGATATAATTTTTATCAATATACGTATGATGTACTTAACCCATATACACAAGGACTAAATGGTGACTGTGTTAAATGATTTGATTAAGTGATGGGATTGTAGAAAATTCTACCCTTCATTTCTTGCTAGTTTTTTGTAATGAGTTAAAATAAATATATATTTTTCTAAACATCCCATGCCTGGAAAAATATTCCTGAATTTGTCATCTTTATACATTATATTTTAAGAAACATTTTGCTATGATGATAGTGAATAATAAATATCAAATGGATAATGGAACTTTTGTATCTGCCATCTCATTTCATCAGCACAAAATTAGCAGCCACAATGGGAACCACCATCTGGGAGGTGTTTTAAACAGTGCCATTTAAATTCCTTCTGGAATTTGACATGCACAAGTTATAAGAAAAGATTTGGAGAGAATGGTCCATTTAAAAGGGAACAAAGTGTCTTAGTTTGGCCACAAAGAGCAGTCCTTTAGGAGATGTATGGCTTTCCTAGTGGGAAGAGGTGACCCTTAAATCCATTGTCTGAAATGTAGTCATAATTTCATGTGGCCTTGGCACTTCGGGTCCCCCAGCCCCCACTTTCATGTTGCCCTTGATCATCTCCAGTTTTCTTCTTAAAACTGTTGCCAAAAACACTGGAAGGGCCCAGCAAAATTATCCATCATACTCTACCATAAACAACCTTGAAGTGACAACATGCGCCTGCATGTGCCTGCCTTTGCAAGCCATCCTCTCTCAAGGCCTAACTTAGGATGTGTCTGGAGCAATAGATGCCTTTCAAAATTGCCATTGAAAATCTTAAGGTGTCCTAGTCAGGCAGAACTTTCTGGGCCCTCCAGCACATGTGCCTTCAATAGCACTTGTTTACCTCTCTCTCTCTCTCTCTCTTTTTTTTAAGTGTATTTATTCTATTTTGAGAGAGAGGAGAGGAGTAGGAGAGGAGCAGAAAGAGAGGGAGAGAGAGAATTTCAAGCAGGCTTTGTGCTGTCAGTGCAGAGCCAGATGCAGGCTCTGTCTCATGAACCATGAGACCGTGACCTGAGCCAAAATCAAGAGTCAGGTGTTTAACTGACTGAGCCACCTAGGCACCCCACCTCTCAATTCTAGTGTTACTTAGAGTTAGCTGTTTACATGTCTGCTTCCCTCATCAGATTGCTAGCTCTTGAGGGCAGGGACTGTGTATTCCTATCCTTGTAACCTTGCATCTGGGACTGAGAAGTCAGTAGGCTTTTAGTAAATCTTTGTTGCATCAGTGAGTTAAGGAGAGTAGAAAAGCACAGATTTGGAAGAAATATATATGGAATCCATTCCTGATTTATCTACTCTGTGGTTTGGGGTGAGTTTCTTAACCTTTCTAAGCCTTAGTTTCCTAAAAACAGGTTATTACCGTAGCCAGTTGATAAGGAGCTGGGAGGCCGTTAATAGGAAATGTATAAAAAGTGTATTACAGACTCTATGTACTCTCTGGTTCTTAGTCCACAAACGTTTTGCTCTGCATCAGCTGTGCACCTCAGACCTATGCCAGATGCAGGAGAGCTGAAGAGATGCAGATAGACAGGTTGTCCTCTTGGGATGTGAGTAGGCTAACACTGTGATTTTTCTTCTAAGTTATTCGGGGGCTTTTTGCTGCTAGGCCTAAACTGAGGGTGGATCAATCACCAAATGCACTGATTGGTTTCATGCTGCTTGTTTCTTCTGTGTGGATCCCCTTGCCCTAAATATGAAAGCACGCCGGTTCTCCATGGCTCCTCTTCTTCGTGGTACGCTACCCACACACAGTGTTGTAAAGTCTTTGTTCTCGCATTGCTAGTACTCAGGAATATTTCACATTTATGGAAGTGATGATGTCATATCCCAGGAGAATAAGAATCAGGAAAGCCTCCCATCCTAACATGACAACGTAGCATACTTTTTTATTACAATTAGATAACTATTCTTTATGAGGAAAGGCAGTTAATTGAAGTCAGCCACGGGGAGAGTGAATTCAGATGTTTTCTGGGGCACTTAAAAGTATATCTGATGGGACTTTCTGCTCACTGCTAGAAGTGAGCTCGTTAGAAAACTTAAAAGATTTGTTGGAAAATGAACTCCTTTCTAAACATTCTTCAAACCCACCTTAAGCAAGAGAGGGAAGAAAAATGGTACCTTAAAGGGAGTGCCCACTGTCAGCTCGTGATTGTGTACATTAATGGGATGATGGAAAATCCCAGCATGTGGACAATGTTTTAAAAAAACATTTAGCTTTGACTTTAAAATCCATAGTTAATGTTTGCTAAGGTTAGGTTGAAGTAGCTTTTTCTCTGTGTATGTTGCCTGTTAAATGGTAGGAAGGTGTGTGTGTGTGTATGTGTGTGTGTGTGTGTGTGTGTGCACGTAGTGAGCATGCATGTATATGAGTGCATGTGTACATGGGCATGCAGTGTTTATAGATTCACAATCTCTAAGCCCGAAAGGGAAAACACTACTAACTAGTAAGCATTGTCTCTAAAAAGTCTGCGCAATTTCATTTCCATTAAAAGTAACATGAATGCTTTCAACTTGTGCTACATGTTGTTAGTTCTAGGCCCAGTTTTCTTCTCACCCTCTCCCAAGTTTTCAGTTAGTCTCTAAATGCTTCTGTCTCCCAAATGTATACCTCTTGCCCACTCATCTGCTTTGACCACCAGACACATATCCCACATTCAGTCTCTACTTGTATATAGATGGTACTCAAAATTTAGTGTGTCCAACTAAACCTAGCAGTGGCATCTAAGAGAAGTTACCACTGTCCTTCCAGTTCCATGACACTTCCATCTCCTTCATTCTCTATGTCTAGTCCACGACTAAGTCATGCTGATTTTCTTGGTTAAAAATCTTTCACATCCACACGCTTCCTCTCCTGTCCATAGCCACCACTCTAGTCTAGATCACCATGACTTTGCTTGGATGACTCCAGTAGACCACCTCTCACTGGCACCCCCTTCTTCCCCTATGGCTCCTCTCTAATTCTCTTTTTCAAAATGCGAATCTGATCTGGTCACCCTCTTTATATCAGACCCTTTACCAAGTCCCATTGCTCATAGACAAAAATCCAGAATCCTCAATGTGGCCTCCAAGATCTGCATAGCTCCGCTGACTGTATATATTCCTATGAAAGAGCCTGAAATAATCTTCACCTGACTTCATACAGTTAACTTCTGGCTGCTTTCTAGACCTTACCTCAAAAGAAACTTCCACAGGAAAGTATCTTCTTGCCCTTTAAACTGTCATAGCACAGTGTACCTGTCCTCCATAGCATACAGCTAGCTGTGCATTTAGTTGTATGATTACTGATCAGTGTCTACCCCCACAGAACTGTGGGTCCACGAGAGTAAGGACCATGTCTGTTTGCTCATTAGTATACTCCTAGTTGGAGAGCTGGCAGGAGCTTTGTCCTGAGGATCTCCCAAGCCAAGTTAAGCTATTTGAAATTTATCTCAAAGGCAATGGAAAGCTTTTGATGGATTTTAAGCAGGAATACAATGCGATTAGATGAAGAATCACTTTGGATGAGATGTAGAGAAATCCAGACAAATACTCCTAAAACAGAAATGAGGCAAAGTCACAGTAATAGCTGGTTCTTGCAATTCTACTTTTCCTATCCCTCCTTTCTAAATCCACTGAGGCAGGTTACCCATAGACCCTTTCAGATTCTTGATCATTGTCTAGTCATTGACATTGACTAGATCATTGTCTAGTCATTTGCACATTGGTTGAGTTCCTAATACATGCTTGACACTAAGAATACTAAAATGATTCAGGCCCAGATGTATATTCCTAGCCCTCATCTCCCACTCTGATGGGAGAGACTGTCCAGTAAGCAGAGAGTATAATCCAGTGTGGAAAGTACCACAATGGAGTTTGAATGGAGTTCTCAAGTGCATAGGAGATTATAACTAAAACAGTTTCCTGGGGGAGCCAGAAAATGCCTCCCAGAGGAATGGCAGATTTTGTCAAGTAGAGACAAATGAGGGGGCATTGTAAGCAGCTGGAAAAGCATGTGAAAGGCACAGAGCTGTGAAGGGAACAGCATATTGGGGAATGGCTTTAGCCCTGCAGTTTCACAGCTGCAGAGAGGATGTGTGGGGATGGGAATGGGGAAAGTGGTAGGAGATGGGAAAAGACAGGTATGTGGGGCCATCCTGTACAGGGCCTGGTGTGTGTAATCCGGGAGTATAAATATAATTCTGTGAGTTGCCAGAAATCATGGAATCACTCATGAAGGGTCTAATGGTTTATCAGGAAAGCAATGACTGAGCCAGCAAGAGTAATGATCTCCTGAACCCAAGAAACACAAGAATGATTATGGTCCTGAGAGAGGTAAACTGAGATCTGGGCCTCTGAGGGAAGAGAGGGCCATGGTTCTAGCAAGCTGGCTGGGGCCCGCCCCTGGGAGTCTGAGTAAGTGAGCCCAGTCACACACTCTTGCATGTTCCGCCATGACAAATGTCCGGATTTGTGTTTTGCAGTTCCATGGAGAATGGGAGGCCACCAGACCCTGCAGACTGGGCTGTGATGGATGTCGTCAACTATTTCCGAACAGCGGGATTTGAGGAGCAAGCTAGTGCTTTTCAGGAGCAGGTAAGTTGGTCTAGAGAGACACAGATGAACACGGTTACCTCTTCCCCACAGTGGGCACAGGGAATGAGCGGGGAGAGGACCAGTGAGCAGTGAGGGATCTGTGAGTCTGTGCGTGTCCTCCACATCACACGCTGATCATACCAGACCCTAAGATACTGAGGAGGGTGGGGAAGGGCAGAAGGAAAGTGACAAGCTAATGATTCCTTCCTGCCAGAGGAAGCCCCAAGCCCTGGGACACAGTCACAGCTGCAGGAAGGAGGGCTAAAGCTCATTTACATCTGCATCTTCTGAAAGATGGGACAGCCCTCCCTTCAACACAGACACCCTGGAAAGGAGAAACAGAAAAGAAAAGAAAATGAGGGATGGATCTGACTAGAGACATGCAGCACCATGTACTACTGGCCTCAGCACCAACTGAGCTAGTAAGCCCCCTCCAGTTTGCTTTCTGGGTGCTTAGCAAGGTAGAGGGGAAAGAGTACAGATTTAGAGTTAAACTCTGCGTGACCTTGGGCAAGTCACTGTATCTCTCTGAGTCTTGCTTTCATGTCCACAACATACAGCCATCAATGCCTCACTCAATAGGGTAGTGGTGTAAAGATTAAAGGACTGTGTATGCACAGGGCCTGGGGTAGGCCCTGCGCAGTGTTTTTGCCCCCAGATTGTTAATTCTCTTCTCTCAGGTCCAGGGTTGGTATTGGAAAGAGGGAAAGAGAAGCAGGGCCCCTCTCCATTGTCTGCATGATTTCGGACTCCATTTTTAAGGCTGTGCCAGCTCTGTAGGGATGGTGCTCAAAGGGCCTTGACCATGAGGAAGCAAACTGAGGGGGCATGTTTGGTCTACACCAGACCAGCCCTGCAGGGAAACAGAGATCCTATCTCCCAATCAGTGAAGGATGCAGTTTTCTAAGCATTAAATTTACTTTTTAAGTATTGTAATATAATTGATAGAATTATAAGTTGAAGAATGTGTCTGGCTGCTTTTTCCATATCTGTTTAGCCATCTCTTATTCTCTACGCTGGGTTTGGGTAGGTAAACTTTTCTAATATATTAATATATAAATTTCTAAATCTCCTTCAATATTTTTTTCAAACCTGATCTCTGTCTCTCCCTCTTTCTCTCTTAATCTCTGTCTCTTTCTCTCTCCCCCTCCCTCCCTCACTTTCTCTCTACATATGTATATATGTGTGCGTGTGTGTGTGTGTGTGTGTGTGTGTGTTTGTATGTGTGTCTATTTGTTGTTGTCATTAATTTGGCAAATTTGCCAAAATAGCTGCTTAAATCACTTCACACTCATCAGAATAGCTAAAATTAGAAAGATCAATAAATTTAAATGTTCATGAGGATGTAGAACAAACACATTCTCCTACAGTGTTGGTGGCGGTGTAAAATACTCAGACATCTACCCCATGATCCAGCAGTTTCATTCCTGAGAATTTACACAAGGGAAATGAAAGCATATGTGCCTAAGAGATTTGTACAAAACTTTTCTCAGTAGCTTTATTCATAACTGTCCCAACCTGGAAGCCTAACTGTCCATCAGTGGGAGAATGTAGTATAGTCACACAACAGAATACCACCCACCAACACAAACAAACTAACTACTACTAATGTAGAGCAGTTTGGATGAGTCTCAAAGGATCACACTGAGTAAGAGAACCCTCACACAGGAGTTCATACTGAAGAGTGCCTATCTTAGTCCATTTGGGATGCTGTAACGAAAATACTAGAAACTGGTGGCATAAACAACAAACATTCATTGCCCATGGTTCTAGAGGTTGGGGATTCCAAGATCAAGGAGACTGCAGACTGGGTGTCTAATGAGGGCCCTCTTCCTAGCCAGCTGTCGTTTAGCTGTGTCCTTGGATGGAGGAAGGGATGAGAGAGCTCTCTGGGGCTCGTTTTGTGAGGACACTAATCCTTATAATCACATCCCAAGGGCCCTACGTCCTAACACTATTACCAATTACCTTTACTACCCCCTGGAGATGAGGTTTCAACATATGATTTGGGTGACACACAAACATTCAGACCGTCACAATTCCATTTAGATAAAGATTGAGAACAGGAAAATGCATCATTGATAGCAAGAATTAAAACAGTGGTTGCCTCTGGATAGGTGGGAGTGGAGAATGACTAGAAAGCAGCACAAAGGAAATTTCTGGGTGATGATAGCATTTCGTGTCTTGATGAGGGTTTGGATTATACGTATACGTATCAGTAGATGCACTGCATATGCACAGGTTTATGATGTTTCAGATTTGTGTGTTACATAGCGTCTACCTTTTACTTCAAAATCAAAAGAGCTATAAAAAAATTAAACAATTTGGAATATGCAAGCTGAAGTATTTAGAGAAATATACTGATTTATGCAACTTACTTTGAAATGCATCAAATATGTATTGACAGAGGAATGAGTAGATGGACAGACATGATAAAGCAAGTATAGAAAATGTTAATTGTACAATCTCGGTGATGGTCATAAGGGTTTTCACTATATAAGTTCTTACAACTTCATGTTTGAAAATTTTTATAATAAAATTGTGGGGAAGAATAGCTCAGGTTGAAAAGCGAAGGCTGATAGGCTGGAACATATTTTATTTTCGGTTTTAATGGAGTGATATCCATTTGTGTCATTACAGTTGAATACCTCCCTTCTAAAATTAAATTTAAACAATATTGTGAAAGGTTAACCAAAAAAAGGACTTAGCTAAAAGGTCTCTTGGCCAAATTCCCAGCTGCCCAAAAGTGTTTTTCAGATTGCACTTTTACTCAGACTCCTCGGAGGCAGATGTCCCAGACTGGGGGCAGAGGGGGGTGTCCTTTGGGCCTTCCAGATTCTGTGCAGGACCTGAGAATGGAGCTGGCCAGCTCTGAGCTTGGCCCAGGAGCAGGCCTTTTCTCCCAAGGATGACATCACTCTGGTACCAGCAACACTGGGAGGCAAAAGGGAACAAATTCTCCCATAGCATTTCATTCAGAAGTCCTTCAAGGGGGAAAGGGCATCATCTTGCTACTGTGCGGAACCCAACTCAGGAGCCTGAGAAATGGTCTAGAAGCTCGAGTTCCTTCATTCTCATGGAAGGGTGGTTGGAAAGAGTCTGCCTTGAATTATTCTCTGGAGTAATCCCCATCTTGCTCCTGCGTGTAATTATCGTCATCTTCCCTCCTCTCATTAAAGGAGGTAGAAGAAGGGAAAGGAGGGAATCACTGGTCAGGCCCCGCTGATAAGACAAGTAGCTGCTGTGATTTCCATGAGAACTGAGGATCGGGATCCTTTACTATGTTAGCCTGCCTCTTCCATCATCATGCCTCAGAAGGATTCATGTTGAGGCACCTGGGTGGCTCAGTCAGTTGAGCGTCTGACTTTGACTCAGGTCATGATCTCATAGTTCATGGGTTGAAGCCCTGCATCAGGCTCTGTGCTGACAGCTCAGAGCATGGAGCCTGCTTTGGAGTCTGTGTCTCCCTCTCTCTCTGCCCCTCCCCCACTTGGACTCTCTCTCTCTCTCTCTCTCTCAAAAATAAATAAGCATTAAAAAATAAAAAATAAAAAAAAAGAAGAAGAAGAAGGATTCATGTTTCACCTCCAAGGATCTTCCTGCAGTGAACCTCAAAAGTCAGCAGTCACTCTCCAAGTTCATCCTAAATGGGAAGACTGAGACCACCCCCAGCCCAAACACATGTCCCTTCCAGGCACATCTTCCTGGTCTCAGCAGCTAAGAAACAATAAGAAGTGCCACAGTGTGAAATCTCCTGGGGGAAAGCTTTGCCCTGCCATTGGACAGTAGCAGGACAGGACTGGAGAGTACCCTCTAAACCACTTTGGAAAGAGCAAGTCTGGAAAGGATAGTACAGTTGTCAATAATGTGGGGAGCTTAGTTTCATGGCTGACTGTTATGGACTGAATGTCTGTGCCCCTCCCAAAACTCATATGTTGAAACCCTAACTCCCAATGTGATGGTATTAGGAGGGCTTTGGGAAATAATCAGATTTAGATGAGGTCATGAGCATAGGGCCCTCGTGATGGGATGAGTGCCCTGGAAAGAAGATACCAGAAAGCTCGCTTGTCTCTCTCTGCCATGTGAGGGTACAGCAAGAGGATACCACCTGGCAGCCAGGAAGAGGACCTCACCAAGAACCTGCCCATGCTGGCACTGTGAGCACTCCCAGCCTCCAGAACTGTGATCAGAACTTAGTGCTGGCTAAAATAGTGACATTGATGCCAGACATGTCCACCTTCAGCTGGGCTGACTTTCAGATATCCATCTTCGTGATATGGTCTCACAGTACCATACTGGATAATCTGTTGCTGTAGCAACCAGACACAGATGTGGCTTTCTAGGAGCATGCCTCCTTGGAAGATGTCAGGCCGTTGAGTAAGGTTTGTCCAAAGGGCAGAAATGGTGTCCCATGTTCCTGGGGTATGAAGCATCTGGTTAAGCTGGTGATTTTTGCATGACTGCCTTTTCCCTGTGCAGACACATTGCACTGCCACATGACAATGGTTTCCATTAAGTTTCCTTCTGGTACAGTGATCTCTATCAAGTTTTCTTCTGTAAAATTGTTTTGACCCTTCTGTGTAAGCCACAACTGTAAGCCAAAAGAACTGTCCGGAGGGAAGGTCTAAGCCCCTGCCTAGCCCCTTGCCCCACCCAGGATGACCCAGTGTCAATAGTATGTGTGTTTCAGGTTGTTTACTGTTCTGGTCAGTCCCCTTTAAGACCAGTGATATCACTCACTCTTCCTTGGTTCACTGGCCCCATTAACATAGTGTTCCAGAGGGTTCACTGACCTGTAAGAACAGGAGGCAGTGGGAGTCCTTAGTGGAGGACACAGTGATGACAATTCTGTCAGTGCTCTCTTTCCTATGGACACCATGGTGTGGTGACTATTTTCCCAGGTGTCTTCTGGCAGACAGATCTCTCATGCTGTGGTGAAGAGGGTTAGTTAGAGTCATGACTCCAAGTTTCTTTTCTCCTGATTGATATTGATCACTGGAGGATCCTGAAGAGTCTGCCCTTTTTAGGACACAGGTTTCTATAAAGTGAATGTTGATGTAAACAAGCAGAATATTGCTCAAGCTGCTGCGTAAATAGTCAGGTATTAGTTTAGAACTGGCCTTGATGAAGTATGCTTTCAATGCACAGCACAGAGCACAAAACCACTTGAGATATTGGGTATATAGTGTTGAATTTTGGTGACTAGATGATATGGCACTTGCCCTTAGATACAAGTTGCCTGGTTTTCAAGAATCAAAGGTACTTATGAAGTAAAAGGACTTTTACTTTCCTAGCATTAGTTTTTAAGAGAACCCTCTGACTAATCTTACTCAAAAGCATCTCCGCTTTCCTCACAGAACATTTAGGATAAGGTTACTCTGTCAGACTCTGAAGGCTAAATGAGCACCATTCTCCGGTATGAAGCCATTTCTATTGACAGGGCTTTTAGTTGCCATTTAAGGAATTCTGGCAGTCCGGTTCATCACCACTCAGACTGGACCCTAATGTGGGTCACAGCCAGCTCTGCCGCTCGTCATGTAGTCACTACACCTCCGTGTCTTTGTCTGTCTGACTCACATAGTCACATTATATATGAAGGAGTTGGAAGACAGCCGTCTGCCACTCAATCAGTGTCCTATAATTCATATTGTTCAGGTTCCTCAAGCTTACAAGTGAGTAACATCGGTGATTCTGTTTCTAGAACAATATGTATCACTGAGATTTTTTTTTCCTCAGAGTATCATAACAATGTAATGTGCAATTCATGGTGACAAATTAATTTTACTCTATTATCTCCTCACTGTCCCCAAACCACATGACTAAGAGCAGTATTTTACTCTGAAATGCCCAACTGGTTGTTTAAACCATTCATTTGGAATGCATTTCTTTTCAGATGGCTATTTGCTAACTTTCTGAAGCCACTGACTTAACAAATATGAATACAAATTCTCACTGCTACAAATTGCCAAATAACATTATTTCCAAATGGAGCAGTCAAGTAGGGAGACCAATCAGAGCAACTCTGAGCATAGTG
This sequence comes from Leopardus geoffroyi, assembly GCF_018350155.1. Taxonomy (NCBI): domain Eukaryota; kingdom Metazoa; phylum Chordata; class Mammalia; order Carnivora; family Felidae; genus Leopardus; species Leopardus geoffroyi. The sequence continues at coordinate 71,037,160 of NC_059328.1, forward strand.
GCCGAAGTCATTGCCAGATGGATTTCAACTGTAGTGATTCTGGTGGATATTTCTAACTAGACCCAGGACCAATCTAGGTTTTGGGAAGCTTTTTTACAATTTTAAGAGCCCTTCTTGTGGAGAAAAATTAGGAAATATGAATACACAATTACTAAGGCAAAAGTTAAGCTTCACTAGCTCCATGGTACATTCAGCTCTGAGTTAGATTAGTTAAGTCCCCACAAATTAGAAATCACTTTTATTACTTTTTAAGCATTTTATAATACCAACTACTGAAAATATTTAAGGTGCTTTGACACCTGGTATTTCTTTACAGTTGGAGGCTCCTGAAATGCTTAAAATATTTTATAACATAATCAACAGAGGAGGTGGCAACTCAGATTCTGCCGCTGTGTCCTTCCAGTCCACGAATATTTGGGAAATAGTTAAAAAGTCAGTGGATGATGCTAACAATAAGAAAATAGCCAAGAGAATTGAAAGCAAAACTGATAAGGAAGAAACCATTTGAATTTTTGATTGAAATAGAATATATTTCTATAAACCCAAAATCCCAAATGGTTGTTTAAGTCATTTATTTGAAATGAGACCAGTTATAAGACATTATCACATAGCCAGGTACATTCATGGTGCTTCTTTGTCTCATTCACTTGTTCAGTTGTTTCAATAGTTATTGTAGCTTTTTCTAAGGCTTATTAAAATAAATATAAAACTGTTGAAGTAATTAGTGCTCATCATTACAAGTATTATTTTACTTTAACAAACCACCTGAAATGATTGTAGGTATGGGAACCATTTGAAGGAAGCACAGAGTATTCCTGGCAGGAGAAGATCAAATACAAAGGCATGAGGACACGAGAAAGTATGATTTATCTTGAGAATTCCAAGTACCTTGTAGTTAGAGGTGTGGAGCAGGGAACATCAAGGGATAAGCCTGAAAGATAAACAGGGGTCCAGGGTACAGACAGTCTGGTTTGCCTGGCAGACGGAAGACTTCACCTGAAAGGCACTGGGAAACTATGGGGAAAGATATTAAGTGGGAAGTGAGTGCCAGGATGAGATTTGTGTTTTTGAAAGATCAGTCTGGTGGCAATGTGGAATGTGGCTTGGAGGACAACTAGATGGAAGGTGGGAAAGCTGGCTGTAATAATTCCACTGGGGAAAGGAAAAGATGGCTTCGAAAATATGGGAAGATGGCCAGAAAAATTTAGTGGATCATTGGCAATAGAGGATGAAGATTTGTCCCATCTCTGTTCTCTGCTGTAACCCAAGACTGAGCTCACTGCCCACAGATGGCAAAGAACGGGACTTGGGTGACTGCCAAGTTTCCAGATTGGGTGGGTTGTAAAGTGGTGCCATTAACTAGGATGTTTGTGGGAGGTAAGTTGTAAAAGGGCTAAAATGAGCACAGTTTGGGACACATTAAATCTGAAGGCCTGTAGTACCTCCAGGTGGACATATCTAGCAGATGGTTCAAGGGAAGAGTAAGGCCTAGGGGCAGATATATGAGGTCATCAACAGTCATAAGAAGGATGAAAATGAGAGGGGCATATAGAAGGGGGGGGGGAGGAAAAGGTCAAGGGTCAAGGTCAGCACCCTGGGGAACACCAAGGTTTTTAATTGTTGGGACAAAAAAGGCAACTATGAAAAGCAGCTGAAAAAGAAGTCAGGGAGGTGAGGAGAGAACCAGTAATGAGGGGTTGTACAGAAACCAGTGAAGGAGGAAGTTTTAAGAAAAATGAAATGATTGACAAGGTCAAATTTCTTAAAAAGGTGAAGCCCCAGTGGAGTCTGCGAATGATGGTGGGGTTTCAGTGGAGTTGGGGGTGGGGGAGTATTGGTGACTATTGAGGTGGAGGACCCTTTCCTCCAAGCTGAGGAATGAACAGGAGATAGGCAAGTGGAGGGAGAACCAGTAGGTGGGGGTAGGGGTGGTGGCGGTATATAGACATGAGAGCTCTTTTTAAAGAGAGGAGACACTCAAACTTATTTACATGCAGGAAAGTAGCCAAAAGAATTAGACAGGTTAAAATTCAATGAAATTGAGGACAGTTAAATAAAGCAAACTCCCTGAGGATAAGGAAAAGGATGAGATCAAAGAGTATGGAAAGGCGAGGATAGGAGAAATTGGAACCCTCATGTATTGCTGGTGGGAATATAAAATGATGTGGCCGCTGTAGAAAAGTTTGGTAGTTTTTCAAAAACTTAAGCATAGAATTACCATATGGCTCAATAATTCCCCACAAAGAATTGAAAAGAGGGACTCAAATAGATACTTGTACACAAATATTCACTGCAGTATTATTCACAACAACCAAAAGGTGGAAACCACCCAGGTGTCTATGAACAGATGAATGGATAAACAAAACGTGGTATATACATACAACAGAATATTATTCAGCCATAAAAAGGAATGAAGTTCTGGCACATGCCACAATATGGATGAACCTTGACAACACTCTCCTAAGTGAAGTAAACCAATTAAATATTGTATGATTCCATTTATATGAAATATCTAAGACAGGCAAATTATTCATAGAGACACAAAGCAACTTAGAGGCTATTAAGGACTGGGGTCAGGGAGAGTTACTGCTTAATAGAGTTTCTGTTTGGGGTGATGGAAGAGTTTAGAAAATAGATGGTGGTGATGATCTCACTACATTGTAAATACATTCATGCCACTAAATTGTACACTTAAAAACAGTTCATTAAAATGGCCTACTTGCTGTTATATATATTTTACCATAATAAAATATAATGTCGGCCATAATATACATGGTTCACTTCATTCAGTTTGGTCGATAAAATATTCAGATATTTTACTTTGTTGTTTTAAAAAGAATATGAAGGGATTAATTCTGAGCAAGACAGGGATATCTTCCCCTGTCCTTCCTGTTCTTCCTCTATCCTTCCTGTGCTCCAGGGACATAGGTGAGGATGTATACCGATCTAGCTAAGATGGCCCTTGTCCCCAGGGACAGTAAGGGAGTTCCTGACAGTCTCTATTTCCTTTGCTAAACAAGAGGCAAGCTCCTGTGCTTGGAGTGGACAGGATGGGGAGAGGTTTAGTAAGGACCTAGAGGAAAGCAGTGACCGTTAAGAGTGACCACCATGGGGAATGGGAGAGAGATCTGATTGAGGATGCCCAGAACTGTTGAGGACTTTTACTGACCCAGCTGAGACCGGCACAGTGCCCACATCTAATGTTTCATCTTCACAGCGTCTTGATTTTTTTTTTCCCAGCTGCACCAGGTATAGGAGTCAGAGAAGCTGGATTGCTACACTGCTCCTGGATGGGGTGCTTGTGGCATGGGCACAGTGGTTGGCTAATAGCCTAAGAGAGTAGTTTGAGAGGGCATATAAAAGAATGGTTCCCAGTGCCAACCGGGGGGTGCAGACTTGATACAAAGAAAGAGCCTGAAGGAGACTCATAACCTTGGAAAAAGTGGATTTGAAATGTGAAAGTGGGTGTAATGAGAGTGAGGAGTGAGAGATAGAATTTTAGATTTTTAAGTGTTGCAGGATTTTGTAGTCTTCTGGTTAGTGACATTATAGAAGGTTCTAGAAGTAAAGGTGAAGTTGTAGAAATGGTGTATTCTACTAACTGCTGTCCCAAGTAGATGAAAACATGTGTCATGGCATAATTATAGAATTTTGTTTCTTTAAAAAATTTTTTTTAATGTTTATTCATTTTTTTGAGAGACAGAGAGCTCACGCACATATACTCACATGAGTAGGGGAGGAGCAGAGAGAGAGAGGGAGACATAGGATCTGAAGCAGGCTCCAGGCACTGAGCTGTCAGCCCAGAGCCCAATGTGGGGCCTGAACCCACAAACCTCAAGGTCATGACCTGAGGCAAAGTCGGAGGCTTAACCAACTGAGCCACCCAGGCACCCCGACTAGAAGTTTGTTTCTTATTCATGTAAATAGTCCAAGGTGGTCTTGGGAGTGTTCTCCTTCACTATAATTCAAGAACCCAGGTTGATGGAGGCTCTGTCATCTTCAGCAAGATCAGGATCATCCAGGCATTGACATCCAGTTGGCATAAAGGTAAGGTGCAAGGAGGGGCACATGTAGGCGGTTTTATGGGCCAGGTGCACATAGAAACACATCATCGTTTCATCTGTCATTGGCCAGACGTGGTCACATGGTCATACCACATTGCAAGGAAATCTTGAGAAATGTGCAGTTGTGTGTCCTGGAAAAAAGAGCCACCAACAGGCCTTGCTACACTTGAGCCTCGAAGTCATTTTTTAAAGCGTTTCCTGTTGTAATGCTGCTACTTAGTTTTGTTTTTAAGTCCAGAGATAAGTTTCAAAAAGGCTAACTTTAAGAGATAGCTGAAGTGAAGAAGCCTTATCTGACCATACATGGGAAGCCTTCACTTCTAATTCTGTTCCTTGTATCTATTCTGGGTTTTGTTTTGTTTTGTTTTAAATCTAGGCAGACATCTCTGTAACCCAGTTTCCTCAGTTGATGAAGTGAGTTTCATTCTTTTTCCTTCATCAGAAATGTGTACAAGATTTTTTTTTTTGTAATAGAGCCCCTTTATCACCCACTTTGTGCCAGCAGCAAATATTAAATAACACAGAGATACCCATTAAGTCACTGAAGGCATGAGCCCTCACAATGAGCCAAAATGGATTTTGTGTCTGATTTAAGGTCAAGACCCATTTTGGTTCTGACTATTACTTTAACAAATAAGGTAGACTTCTTTCTGAGCCACATAAACAGTTTTTTGTTTTGTTTTGTTTTGTTTTTCCTGTAGACAGGCTGCTCAGTGTTGGTTTCTTAAACTAGGTGAAGTCTTCCTAATATGTATATTATCCATCTCAAATTTTCCACCAATAGGAATGCAAGGCAAGCACAGCATCAGCTGGGAGTCATTGGCTGATAATGTTGAGCTCATAGTCACTCCCCCACATTGAGCTGCAGGATCAGGGCCAATGGAGAGGGTGGAATTGTAGAGGACACCAAAGAGGAATTTCTTCCCCAGAGGAGAGTTTGTCCCAACAACCATGTGATGAGATTCAAACGGTCTTGGTGTAGACGTGAGTAGTTCACCATATTCCTTTCCAAAATTATATGGAAATTCTTCTGAAAACAAACTCTGTGTCTTAGAAAGGAAAGGTCTTTTAAAGAAACATGGTGAATTACTACAAAGTACTAGGAGTGCCTCAAAATGCTTCCCCGTCTGATATTAAGAAGGCTTACCACCAGTTAGCTCTTCAGGTACATCCAGACAAGAACCCAAAAAACAGGGAGGAAGCTGAAGAGAAATTCAAACAAGTAGCAGAAGCCTATGCGGTCTTGTCTGATGCCAAGAAACGCAACAACTATGACAAGTCCAGAGGAAACCGCATCAAAATGGAAGATAAAGGGGACTTCAGCAGGGACAAAAACTGTTTGAAAGAGGAACCATGGTTTGAGAGGCCACACTGTGGCTTTCAAAATGTCTTTGAAGACAAAGACCACTTCTCATGGGACTATTTTTCCACTGGTCATATGGGTAGGGCCAGAAGATTCCGCTCCTCCTTCTTTGATGTGATCCCCATACTGGACACAGGATTTTCCACGTTTGTATCCCTGGGCTCCAGAACAAGTCCCCCTTCCTCTGAAACATTTTTACCCTTTGTAAGCAATGGAATGGGAAACTTCAGACTGGTCACCACTTGTAGCCAGATAGTGAATGGCAAGAGAGTTGTTACAAAGAAAGTTCTAGAAAATGTGAGGGGGAAGACCGAAGTGGAAAAAGAAAACCTATTTCATCAGATTCCTCCACGTCATTGGTAAGGAGTCTGTGCTTTGTTCTTTCACAGGGAGACTTTCCTATAAGGCTGGTGAGTCTGATGCATATCAAAGACAGAGTTGGAATCTGAGAGTGTGTTAAAGCAGAATGGACAGAAACCAGCTTAGTGCAAACCTCTCATTTCACAGAGGAAAGAACTAATGGGCCAGATGTTAATGCAAGAAACTAGGAAGCAGCAGAGTTTGGCTTCTAGCCGTTCTTCTGGTCTAAACTGAGCTTTCATTTCCTCTCCACCGTATAGGGGATGGAGACCACCACCACAAATATGGCTTTCTGAGTTAGTTGCAGGGTCTCACCATCATAAAGCCCATTGACTTCTCTTTGACTTATTCCTTGTCCTTCCTTGCTATTAACCGGTTTGCCTCTTGCTTGACGGCCACTCTTTTTCTCTTCCTAGCCTCTTTCTCTTTTCTCTTCCCACCTCATCTTTCTTCCCATACATTTCCAACGGATCATATCACAATTAGGCTCAACTGAAAAAGCTACCAAGGTGTAGATTAGTGTTCGCAGAGAGAAAGAGTGAACAGTAAATGGGTTAAGATTTTTTTATATACTTTTTTTTAATAGCTAGCATTTATTGAGTATTCTGTAGGTATCAGGCATTCTGCTTCACGTATGTTATTGCAGTAATCCTTTCAGCAGTGAAATACAGTAGCTACTTTCCCTCCATCATATAGATAAGGAAATGAGGCTTAGAGAGATTAACTTGCCCAGCCCCACCTAATAAGCAATAAAATAATGTCTTACTCTAAAACACATGCTTATCTACTGAGCTGTAACATCTAAGGAGCCTACTCATTTATTTTTAGATCAAGGGTCTTGCCCTCATTGGAAATTTACACCGATCATCTCTAAGCCTTACTTCCATGCAAGAGTACTTGCTTGAGCTTCTTAAGTATGCTGACATTTTTTTTGCATGAATATTATTGCCCAACAGGTACTTGGTTACTCTTTCAGGAAGACAGAAGCAATGTACAAAGCTTCACTGAAACTGACAAATGATTATCCCTTAACACAGGAATGTAAACAGGATCCCAAAATGTGAATTATCTCTTTGTTTTGACTTTAATCATGATGTATATGCAAAATCATGGGATGTTTTTTAATGTTTATTTATTTAACTGGATCTGGTCACACTCCAACCCCTTCATTTATACTAATAAACAAACTGGGGTATAGAGGAGTGGTTGCTTGTGGAAAATTACTGGTGGAGTCTGCATCAGAAACTCTGTCTTCCAGTTTCCAATCTCATGCTCATTCTAGTACACCATGCTGACTGGCAAAATTCGGATTTCATTTGCATCCCAGTCTTTTATAGAAGTTATGTAACAAATGATTTGCTTCCTTAATCAAGGAACTTTTCTGTGTTTGCAATTTTTATGAGACAAAATTTTTGATGTAGTCTTTGAGCTTTTTTAATCTTACCGAATTTTCTGAAGTTGAACAGGAATATGCCTGCATCCCTCTGGCAACGGGTAGCATTCAGGCAGGGAGCACGCTTCCAGAAAGGAAGCAGTAGATGGATTTGGAATTGGAACACATCCTGTTTCTCTCAAAGCCTTTGCATTTCCACTTCGTAGTCATTGAAAATCTCCCATATGTCAGGCACTGTGCTAGGTGCCTTCCATGAATGATTTATTTCTAATCTCTAGAATCCTTCAGGGGCTTATTTCCATTTTACAAGTGAGGAAACCGGGGCTCAGGGAAGACAAGTCCTTTACTTTACCAAAGGTCACACAATAAGTTGGGGAGACAGGGTTTGGACAACAGTTTGCTTGACCTGGAAGCTCACGTTCCCATTATGTCGTGTTCCACTGCCGTTCATTTGAGCTGCTGTAGTCATGGCTTAAGAGGAAGGTTTTGTTGTATGTATGAGTTAGATTCGTTTCAAATTTTTAAAATGAGGATTGCCAGATGGAGCTTTCTTTTACCGTTGCTAGTGTGAGGTGAACTTCAGTGTGGCTACTGAACAAAGGGAAAATCAAATTGGAGCATGAAACTTGATTTTCTATTTTGTCTTAAATAAAATCCAAATTTCAGCATCTTTCACAGACATACTTGGCTTCTGACAGAAATGCTGAGTTGTAGAAGGAGTTTTTTGCCAGCAAAGATAAAAAAAAAAAAAATTCACTTTCAGTTAGTCGAGGAAGTTTTCTTGTTGTGTAGAAACGAAAGCAGTGTCATCTCTTCCTGAGGCCTGTTTAAAACATGTACAAAGTTAAGTATGAGCATTTGCTCATACTTTGTTGTCATTTAACAACAAAGGAAAGTTGGAGAGCAGGAAGGGCTTCGCTGGTTTATAAAGCATTCCAAGTGAATCAGTGTTCATCTCCGTCAATCTAAGATAGACTGCAAGCTTTGAAGGAACCTGTGATTCAGATTCCTGTGACCTCACAGAGCCTTCAGAACTGCTACTGTGGTTTCCGCATGTCAAAAGCTCTTCTGCAAACTCTTATGCTTACGGGTTTTACTGAGGGGCAGTCTTTGGGCTTGCTAGCTGCTTAAGGAGAAGAAAATACTTGAGGGTTAGCGTCCATTCCTATGTCCTCATCTAATTTTTCACTCTTGCCCTGTCAACTAACTGCTTTATGCACCATGTTTTTGACTAGTTGTCTCTCACAAATTAATGTGAGATCTTTTTTTTTCTAGTAATCGGCAAAGTAAAGGTTTCCAGAGTTCAAAAACACCACAGAGCGGTTATAAGTAATTCCTTGTCCTTCTGCTCTGGTTCATGGTAGGTGGTTGACAAATGACATGAGGACCATGGGTCTGTTGAGGAGTAATGACAAGTGATTGTATAACTTATAGCTCAGGAAGCATTTGCGAGAATAGTATCTCATGGAATCCTGTCAGAAACCCCAAATCCCCACGTTGCCAACCAAGGAGACAGAGGAGGAAGGGATTTACAGGTCACAAAGTGAGTGTTTCGTCAGCCCACTAGCCCAGTGCTGTTTCTCCACACACAGAGATGTACAAAGCACATGTTCTTCACAGTCTGGCAAAACACAAGGGAATTTGGAGTTCTAGGGATCAGTGTAGGAAGGAGTCACAGTTTTGTAGAGTTACAGTTATACACCATGTCCCCTTGTCTGTCCATCAGTGGGAGAGGTGGGTACAGACAGGTCAGGGCTTACCTAACATGCACAGTTGGTCCATCTCTTGGGTCCAGGTCCCCTAAGAGCCAGCTCACTTGTCCCCACAATAAAAAGTAACAAAAATAAGGTGGCATTCAGCATCCTTCTCAGTGATCTCTTTCCAAAAGTTCCAAACCATTTTCTGTATTTGGGATCCTCATGTCTTTGATGGGAAACCTGTTTGTATTTCACCTCCAAGCTTTGTGGTCTCCAGGGCACTCTGGTTGGGTACCTAAAGGGTGTGGGAAGTGGACTCCGAGAGAACAGGGGCAGAGCCCTGTCCCTCACTACCTTATTTGGGATCTTGAGGATCCACTGAGAGGAAGTATGGTAGGACCTGCAACACGAGAGGTTGATTTTCGGGTTGAGGCAGGATTGTTCTTTTAAAGGACAGGAAAGAAGTTCACCGAAAGTATGTCATTTTTCCATTGTCCATTGTTGTGAGTAACAAGATTCCAGAAAACCTAGGACTCTATGGCCCCATTGGTTCATCTATACCACACATATTTACTTGCAAGTGTCAAGTGAAACAGAAAGGAGTTATGGAAAAAACATTGGCTTTGGCTGTAGGCAGATGAGTTCAAATCCTGTTACCTTTGCCTAACTTCTTGATCTTCACACCTTGCTCCTTGTGTTTGCCTGTAAAATTATGATAATCCCTGCCCGTCCTAATTTATAGTTGTTTTAGGAAATTAAGTACACAGAAATTCCGCATAAACTTTAATATATTTTATAAAAGGAAAGTGTCATTATCTCTTTCAGAAACAATATCTTTGATCCCTACCAAGTATACATACCAAGTCCGCCATTATTTTTTTAAGATGCAACTTTAGCAATGTGGTCTTGACAACCAGATCAGCTATGGATTGCATTTAATCCAAAAATAAAAGTGAAAGATGGAACATAAAAATAGAGGAGTCCATTTTTTCCATTTGGCATAAATAAAAAAGTAATGTTTTTAGCCTGGCTAAAACAATCAATACATCTTTTCTTTTGAACTTTGGATTTGGACTTACATGTTGCTTTCATCCTTTGCTTCCATTGTAGGAAATTGATGGAAAATCCCTGCTATTGATGACAAGAAATGACGTGTTGACAGGACTTCAGTTAAAACTGGGGCCTGCTCTGAAAATCTACGAGTATCATGTTAAACCTCTGCAGACAAAGCATTTAAAGAACCACTCTTCATAGTACAGTCAAGTTGGGGTCTTAGACCTCAAAAAATACATAATGACATAATTTAGTTTCATGTGATGAAACTTTGTAAACAGAATACATACATGTGTATATGTAAAGAATTTCAGTCAAATGAAACGTTATCCTATTGGATAGACTAGGCAATCCATCGGCTGACCTGAATTCAGCCAGGAGGAGCAAGGATAACTTATAGACAGGATGGTTATCCTGGTGGATCTTGTCAAATTGAGTGATCTTTGACACGATTAGACACCCCTCCCCACCAAAGGGATTTTCTTCACAAGTTGCTTTCCCAGAATCCTTGAAAAAGGATTGAATTGAATGATCTTTTGGTTACAGATGTAGGGAGATTAAAAACAAGAACACTTGGGGGAAGGGGAGAAAAGAAAGATTGCTGTCTCCCTTGAATTCCTCTGCTCCTTAGAGCTTGTGTTATTTGGATGGAATTGCCGACACCCTTTTTTATAGAGGGTCCTCCACTTGACCTTATTAAGGTTTCACTGGGATATACTGCGATGTTTGAGACGATCGTGCGTCATGGCCCCTACAGGAGCAGAACCTCTGAAAAAGAGAAACTCTGTTGTGTCTTCGGGATGTCCCTCCATCTTCAGCTTCTTTCATAGGGGGTAACGATATTTTCTGCATAGATTTACTTTCAAATTGGCTCTTTGTTTCCGAAGAAGAGAACATTTTTTCACTTTATGGTTTGTATTTATACGAATTTGTTTCTGAAGGAATTTGCCAAGAGTTATAGATCAAAAAGCCTTGTTACTAGTACAGAGTATTTTTATATATATTCCTTCATGATGGTGTAATATTTTTTTAATTGCTCTGATGCTCTGTTGGATTCTTGGTTTGAGTACTTGTTTTTAAGAACTTGAAAAAGTGGGCTTGCTACATCTCTGTTCAAAGAGACATTGGTTCAAATCTCTGTGTGTCAATGCCTTGTTGAACTGGTGCTTTGTGGTCACAATAAAGCATTGCTTCGGTTTATTCCCAGTGTATGTTTGATCTTTTCTGTTTGGTTGCCTCTTCAGTTGGGATTAAGGATTAAGGTCATTCCTTAAAACCATGGAAAGAAAGTTAAGCCTAAAAGAAAAAAAGCAACTTTGGATTTATAAAACATTTAGATTTGTTTGTCGGTTTACCTTCTTTATGAACTACATTGTCCAAATAGGCCTTGTTCCTTCTCTTACCCCCATCCAACAACCAATTTTAGGTGTCATTTTAGCCAAAGTTTTTTTTTTTTTCCGTAGGCCACTGAGGGTCATGATTTTCTGGAAATTTGGATGAAAGCCATGTACTTTCCCTCCAGACCAAAGCTCATATTCCCACATATAAAACTTTGCAGAGTTGATGGACTCCCTGAAGTTCTGTCTTCCCCCTCCTCAAGTTGAGGGCCACTATTTTAGATAGTGTTATAATTCAGTCCCCTGCAAAGATCATTTCTGTAAAGACCAGAAAGTCTGAAGATGAGAGTGAAAAAAAAAACAAAAACAAAAACACGGGAAGTGGTATAATGGGTGGAGTTCAAAATGCCTTCCAAATTAATTGTTCTGGAGTTTATGGAGTGTCTGAAATTTAAATTATGCTTTGTTTTGCATAAGTGGGAGAAGGGGCTGCAAAAGAGACATTTTCCATCCCCACATTCTCACAGTCTACAAAGCATGTAAAACTAAAAGGCAGGGGGCGCCTGGGTGGCGCAGTCGGTTAAGCGTCCGACTTCAGCCAGGTCACTATCTCGCGGTCCGTGAGTTCGAGCCCCGCGTCAGGCTCTGGGCTGATGGCTCAGAGCCTGGAGCCTGTTTCCGATTCTGTGTCTCCCTCTCTCTCTGCCCCTCCCCCGTTCATGCTCTGTCTCTCTCTGTCCCCAAAATAAATAAACGTTGAAAAAAAAAAATTAAAAAAAAAAAAAAAACTAAACTAAAAGGCAGAACTTAGTTAAGTATTATGAGGAGTGGTAGTGATAAAAAGTGAGAGGTACACCTGCTGGAGACCCAGGTGGGAAGGAAGGAACATGGGATCCAATAGATAGAAGTTGGGATGAAGAACTGAATTAACCTCCCTGCAGGAGTTTCCCACAAGCGAAATAGTAATGACGTTTGAACCCTCTCTGCCTCAAAGGGATAGCATGCAAATGTCCCAGCCATGCTTCTGTGTATCCACCTGATACCTTATGTATGAGTCTGGAAAAGATTTGGCTGTGAGTAATAAAAAAAAAAACTGTCTCATATCGGACAAAGGGCTAGTATCCAAAATCTATAAAGAGTTCACCAAACTCCACACCCGAAAAACAAATAATCTACTGAAGAAATGGGCAGAAGACATCAACAGACACTTTAATAGAGAAGACATCCAGATGGCCAACAGGCACATGAAAAGATGCTCAATGTCGCTCCTCATCAGGGAAATACAAATCAAAACCACACTCAGATATCACCTCACGCCAGTCAGAGTGGCGTAAAGGAACAAATCAGGAGACTATAGATGCTGGCGAGGATGTGGAGAAACGGGAACCCTCTTGCACTGTTGGTGGGAATGCAAACTGGTGCAGCTGCTCTGGAAAACAGTGTGGAGGTTCCTCAAAAAATTAAAAATAGACCTACCCTATGACCCAGCAATAGCACTGCTAGGAATCTATCCAAGGGATACACGAGTACTGATGCATAGGGGCACTTGTACCCCAATGTTTATAGCAGCACTCTCAACAACAGCCAAATTATGGAAAGAGCCTAAATGTTCATCAACTGATGAATGGATAAAGAAATTGTGGTTTATACACACAATGGAATACTACATGGCAATGAGAAAGAATGAAATTTGGCCTTTTGTAGGGACGTGGATGGAACTGGAGAGTGTTATGCTAAGTGAAATAAGTCATACAGGGAAAGACAGATACCATATGTTTTCACACTTATGTGGATCCTGAGCAACTTAACAGAAGACCATGGGGGAGGGGAAGGAAAAAAAAAGAGGCTAGAGAGGGAGGAAGCCAAAACATAAGAGACTCTCAAAAACTGAGAACAAACTGAGGGTTGATGGGTGGTGGGAGGGAGGGAAGGGTGGATGATGGGTATTGAGGAGGGTACCTGTTGGAATGAGCACTGGGTGTTGTATGGAAACCAATTTGACAATACATTTCATATTTAACATAAATAAATAAAATTATACCAATGGGGGGGGGAAACTGTCTCCCCACTCTCACCCCCACATTGCCAGGTAATGTAAACAAGACAGAAGGTTCTGTCTTCTCTTCATTTAAATGTACAGCCAGGGGGACCAGAGATGATACAGCCCTCTATGATGTCAGACATTCTTCCTACCTTTTTGTTCCATCATGCATGCTGTTTATTCCCAGAATCCTTTCATGGCCCAAGATGGCTGCTTCAGCTCCCCCCATCACCATTTGACTTCCAACCAGCAGGAAGAAGAAAAGGGAAAGGAAGACACCTTCTCCCTTTAAGGAACTTCCAAGAAATTGTACATACTACTTCCTCTTCCATTTTGCTGTCCAAAATTCAGTCACAGTGTCATACCTAAGCTGGAAGAGAGGCTTGAGATACTCTTAGAGCCCATGGGCCCAACTAAAACTCAAAAGTGCCATTATCCTACCGATATGGGAAAAGGGATATTAAAGGACAATGTCCTATCACCACTGGCAGCTGGCAGTTGAATACTTTGAGCAAATGAAAGTATATCTTTAGTTGTATTTTTCTCTAGATTTGAACTTGGGATTACACTCCATGCAGTCTTTGGATGCTTTTATCACAGTCGCCTTGTTCACTAACCCCAACCTAACTCAACTAAGCTTTCGACCTGGACTGCTCTATAAATGCTTGTCATGAAGACAAAAAAAAAAAAAAATAAAAAAAATAAAAGAAAGGAAAATATCTTAATTGAAAAGCAAACTGAAAAGAATCAATTCATTTCTTAGCCCTCTGTTGACAGCTTTCAGGCAAAATTAGGAAATTAGTCTGCCTCTCTTACACCCAGAATAAAGGCCTACAACGGGCTGGCCTAAGTGCCTTGGCAATAACTGAGGGTGCTTTCTCCCCACCCCCCAATTCACGGAAAGGAAGTGTTATCAAAACAAGGCCATAGGGAGAGGCTGGAAGTACTTGAAATTCAGCAGGTAGGCAGCCTTTGTCTCCAAACAGCTGTAAAACCAGAAACGGCCGATTCCTTTCCGATCCCACCAGATTTCTGTTAATGTGATCCAGGTCTGCAGCTAGGAGCAAACACACACACACACACACACACACACACACACACGTGGGGAAGCACTTCATGAGCGTAAATGGGAATGAGAGTGCCTTGATGCCAATATGTTTTATGTGAGAATTGTTTGATGTTGAATTTGATTATTCTCAACCAGAGGGGCAGACAGGATATCAGAATCATGAAGGATTTAAAAAAAAAAAAAAATTGCCACTCCACCTCTCCTCCCCACCCCGCATTTGAGCCTCGGGTTCAGACTCTATAAAGGACGTATAATGAATTGATTTAAAGGCAAGGTCACAAACTGGTCTCTTTTCAGTGGAATCTAAGCTGACATGTTGTCCTTTGGCTAGTGCAGTATGTTTGTGTTCTTACAACTACATCTGCAGTCTTCTAGGTGAGCCTGAAAACTCCAATTTATTACAATCTTTTTAATTCCCTAATACCTTGCAGCCAACAACTGCACGCTTTTACATTGTCATTACAAGGTATATGAAATTTAGACCCCTGATGTAAAGCAAAGAACACACAGAGAAGAGCTTCAGAGTAAATTAATTCAGGAACTAGAGCTTATAAGTAGATTTGGTTGAAAAGAAAACAAGGTGGCACACACTGAGCTGGAATGTGCAGCAGCTTTGAGCGTCATTTTTGATACTTAATGGACATGGTGACTATTGAATAATCTTCATATTCAGAGACCAGTTGGTGGCAGTCTCCTCGTTCTATCCTCAGTAAGTACCCTATGAGAACATGGATTTTGTCTCTCTAAGCTTAGCGCACACGGTCAGGGGCACATGCTGTCCTTGTGTTGCATTAGAGAAATAGATCTTTGAAGGAATTTAATTTGGAAAAGTCTAATGACCCTCAGTTGCCCAACCACTCCTATATTTGGAAGCCAAATGCAAAGAGTACTTACTGGTGGTGATCCATCTGCCTTTGAAGGTCATTGCAAATGGGATCTGCAGGGGTCAGGCCTGGGCACAGAGCCATTAAGTGTTTTTTGTAATGATTTGGAAGATGAAGTTAAATGTTCAAAGAGCTGACTGCTGTAGGACAGATATGCTTCTTATGCGAAAACTTGTTAATTCTGCTTCTAAACCAGGAACAGAAGCCACAGGAAGGAAAGAGAGAGCAATGGGTACAGTAATGAGCAGCTCGTTAGCTTCATGTTGTAGCTCCATAGGCAATTAAGTGGTTTGGGTACCATTGCTGGCCAGTGGTGGCCGTTCTACATAGAGAGAAAGAGAGTAAAACGATCACATCTCATTCTTTGGTGACTGCGGCCGTGTTATATCTTTTCGAACCTCAAGAAAAGAGTTGCATCTTGCCTAGCCCTGGGGCAGAATAATGGAGGACCCTGTGAAAAAAAGCAAGAGAAGTCTTTGGCTACCCACAAGAACATAGCTAGGTTGATGTCTCTTTACCGCAGTTGTGCAGGGTTTTTCTGTCCACCATTATCTTCAGGGAGAAATCTGGAAAGCTGGAGATGCCAGGCAATCTCCAAATGGAAAATGTGCCGGACTTCCACACAAGAGGTGCCTGGGCAGAGCTACTACCTTTATCATAGCAGAGGTGGGAAAGAGGTCAGTGAATTAAGGTGTAAATAATACTGAATGCCCTTGGTAGCTGTGGAGCAGGCCATGGCCTGGGGAAGCCAGACCTATAAACAACAAAATAAGGGAACATATGCCACAAGATTGAATATGCTATCATCTAAGCATCTGAGATCACAGAGCTTAGAGGCCTTAAGTTTCCAGATGAGTCAGGTAAAGCAGCAAGGACAGACCTTCCACAAGATTCTCCAGCTCTGTCATGTGTGGGGCAGAGACATCTACGGCAACGTTGCAAGTCAGACGTCTTCTTTCTAAATTAAAGACAGCAGACTCATTTGGTAAATTGTGCTTCATTTCCTTTTTCAGTGGGTCACACTCTTACTTTTCTGTGCCAGGAAATACACAACTTGAAAATAAGACTATAAAACTCACGATTACAAACATTTTGAAGGACACTCAGGAAAACTCTTCAAGCAACCAGCAGTTCCTGTTTCTAAGACTTTGTGCTTGGCACTACGTGTTAACTACACTGGAATTAAAATATAAAGAAGTAAATAAATAAAGAGGCAAACAAACAAATAAATTCGTGTTTGGGACTGTGTTCCTCTCCTGTGCTGCAACCCAATGACACGGGTTGATCTACACCATGCCGCAGTGGGTGGGAGGACTGAGGCTGCTCCTATAGACCTGAGCTTGAGGCCAGCCCCACCATTTACTTGAAAGGGGAACTTGGGCAGTTATACGGCTCCCCTCAGCCTCAGGTACTTCACCTGTTCTCTACTGCAGCTACAGACACAGAGCAAAGCAACACTAGGTCAGCGCTGTCCAATAAATATATAATGTGAGCCACATGTGTGACAAAATTTTCTAGCGGTCATGTTTTTTTATGAAATTTTCTAGTGGTCACACAAGGGAGCAGGAAAATCATCTAACATATCCAAAATATTACCATTTCCATGCACAATACCAAAATTATTGACATACTTTACAATCTTTTAAAAATACATTTATGGGGCGCCTCGGTGGCTCAGTTGGTTAAGCGTCTGACACTTGGTTTTGGCTCAGGTCCTGATCTCAAGGTTCATAAGTCAGAGCCCCACGTCCGGCACCGCACTGACAGTGCGGAGCCTGCTTGGGATTCTCTCTCTCTCTCTCTCTCTTTCCCTCTCTCTCTCTCTCTGCTATTCCCTCACTCTCTCTCTCTTTCTCAAAATAAATAAATAAACTTAAAAAAAAAGGAATGCCCTTTCAAGTGGATGCATAACTTAAAAAAAATAAAAATAAAGAACAAAATAATAAAACACATCTTCAAAAGCCACTGCACATTTCATACTTACAGCACGTCGCCATTGGGACAGAACAGTTCACGTATACCATTTAGGGCTGGTTTCAGTTGAAAATCTAAATAACAATGGCTTAGACAAATAAGATTTCCCTACTGTATATATGAGGTCTGAAGGTAAGCAGAGCAGGGTCAGGACAGCCACCCCACAGTCATTGGGTCTCAGTCTTCTCCTAGTGTGTTCCTCCACCATCTTCAATACATAGCTTCCTATGTGGTCCAAGATGGCTGCTTAAGCATAGTTTATCACAACTGTATTCCAGCCAAGAAGGAAAGAAGGGTACCTGTTTTGAGAAGTTGCATCCAGCACTAATACTCATATCTCTGTAACAAGAACTTCAATCATTTGGCCATACTTAGCTATAGGGGAGATTGGGAACTGTAGTGTTTATTTCAGATAGCCAAGTATTCAGCTACACAAAGACAGGAGGATGGATGCTGTGGGGAAAGTAGCAACCCTTTCATAATACCAGTTTCATAAGTCTGATGGAGAATTGGATAAGAGTACATAGTACAGATATTAGTATAACAGGAAAAGTACATTAAAGTATGATTTTGTTAAAAAAAAAAAAAAAGGGGGGCGCCTGGGTGGCTCAGTCGGTTAAGCGTCCGACTTCAGCTCAGGTCACGATCTTGCGGTCCGTGAGTTCGAGCCCCGCGTCGGGCTCTGGGCTGATGGCTCAGAGCCTGGAGCCTGCTTCCAATTCTGTGTCTCCCTCTCTCTCTGCCCCTCCCCTGTTCATGCTCTGTCTCTCTCTGTCTCAAAAATAAATAAACATTAAAAAAAAAAAAGTATGATTTTATTACTATGCTCTCACTCCATATCAAGCCCAGAAGAGTCACAGAATTAACAAACATATGCTCAGTCCAAATACTGTTCATTTGATACATTCTAATGCTGCTAAAAGATAAAACAATTACTTTCTTAGGTCCTTGGATTTGGGGTGGTTTTAGATACTTTATCTTCATAAGGGCACATAAAAGGAAAAAAAACTTGCATTATTTAAGCTCCATGAAAAATTGTTATGCTGAGTTAAGAGAAATGTGCTGGGCAAAATGCATGTAAGTTTTTATTGGTCCCCAAAGACCTAAGTTAGTTGAGGCATTTGGTGAATTCTAAATACATCTCATCCCTAATTCAAAATGAACATTCAATGACATTCAAAATGGTTTTGTGAGACTAATGAAAGGGAGCCCTCTGATACGTCTGTGATTTTAATGAAGATGTGTGTGGGTCAAAAACAAACATCAACAAAATATTAAAGATAAAATTTTTAAAATCTAAGTAGAGCTGCATTCATTAATTTGAGCCAATTAGGTTGACATCAGTCTGTTTAATTATCTATTCAGGCAGATTTCCTAATTAATTTTTAATGCTAAGGTGACTTCTCCTAGCTACCCTAATGTCTGTAGGTTATTCATCAACCTTCTGTATGGTGTGCACGCAGAATGAGGAGTAAGTTAACGTTAGCCTAATTTACACAGAGTTAAAAAGGAAAACTTTGAAGCTATGGATCCACATTGGAGGAGGAAAGGGACCCTGGACTACGGGTTAGCAGACCTGGGTTCTGATCTGTTGCTGACTTTTCTGTAAAACCCTGTAACAGTCTCTTAACTTCTGTTGGTTCAATTGCCTCCTATGTAAAATAAACAAATCCAACCAGAAGTTTATTTCAGCATTCAATTTCTATGATTTTCTAAGAATCAAATAATTTGAGTTACATGTGTCACCGCTCCCTCCACCATTCAAGTAAAACTCACAACACTGTCATGTCCTACAATGTCTTTTCCCCTATATATCTGGGGTCCTTCTCTTTTATCCTAAACACACTGTTTTCCCTTTCTCATACAAGGGAATCAGTGTACCTTCCTTCCAAGTTTATTTGAATATATTCCTTATGTGTAAATTTCCAATGGAATCTTTTACACTTTAAGGATTGAGTGTAAATGACCTCCTTGGCAGATATTGAGGTCCCTGTAGAGGCATGAATGAGCACTTTGCTGGGAAGAAGGTCCATAGCCATTCTTTCTCAATGGGATATCCATAGAATCTAAAAACCTTAAGAATTCCTGAAAAAGAGCCCAGGCAAATGGAAGAACAAAAGGCAGCTGCACTCTGACAGAAATGGGAACAAAGACTATGAAAAATTCAAAGAGAATAAGTTTCCATTATTTGGAAGCAGGAAGAACCCAGTGAGTTAGAAGGCTTGAAATCCATGACTTTAGAAAGAAGCTTTGGTTTCCTCCAAAATGCAGCTAAGGAAGCAGAAGTTAAACAAAGGTTTTGCAAAGGAGACTCCAAAAGGCAAAGTCCATCCAGTCCCTAGTCTGGAGGGAAAAAAAAAAATCAATGCTCTTTCTGAACAGAGGCCTAGGAGGTTAGAAAGAAGTTCAGATTTCTGTAGTTAAATCTTTGCACGTGGTTGAAAAAGCTAAATTCTGTTTCAATAACAAACAAGTAAAAACACTGTTTCCAAAGAGTGATTTCTATTGTATTGAGAACAAAGGGAGAAAAAGCAGGTTACTAAAGGGGAAGAAAGGTGTGAACTTAAGTCTGACTAAAAAGGAAAAGGAATGGAATGCGTTTTCTGAGGCTGTTTCAATGAAAGTTCTGAGATGAAATTTAGAGGATTTCGACTAAGTCTTAGAATTTTGGCTGCTGAAACCACAAGCCCCAGATGACAGCTGCTCTGTTGGGTGCCAGGCAAACTGCCTCCAGGCAGCAAATGGGCTGGAGTCACCTGCTTTATTCCCCAGGAAAGTACTTGAGATGGGGCCGGGGGTAAGGATGGGGGGAAGGGAAGAGAAAGCACTGTAGAGCAAGTGGGTTCCCAGAAAAACTGGAACAGAGAGCCTGTAGCCTTCTATAACAAAATTACAAAATGTTTTGATACAACTTACCTGGCCAGTGTTTGTAGTTCAGGCTGGCCTGCTCCTCTGCCAGCCCTGACAAAACCGGGTGAAACCCAAAGCCTGTTTGTCAGCATAATTTACAATTTTAAGCACAAGAAAACATTCTTCACAAAATAGGATGCTGGCCCTTGAAAATTTCAGACTCCAGGCTCTCCTGCCTGGGAAATAACACCTGGGATACAACATCCAATAGCTCATTTGCAATCGACTACAATAAATGTTTTAAGACTCAGGAGAAGCACAACGCGTGTATGTTCAAAACGGGCCACAACGTCTAAGGATTCTGCTCTAACATCAATTTCTTCTCTGAAGCAAATACAGTGTTTCTAAAACTTTCCTGACCAAGATAATAGCTAGTAAGAAGGGCCTACGTTTTTTGTTCTTGTTGTTTGTTTTTAGAAAAAATCATGTTAAATTCTAAATTCCTCTTTAAACAGGATTATGAAATCAGCAGAGGGATAAAATGTACTAAGCAATTTGGCCACCCAAGTGACATGATATAGAAGCCCATTTTGTAACATGACTATTCAGTGTGGCACAAAACGTTCCTTATCATATTATTTCATCCTGCTTATCTCGTGTTCTTTCCCAGCAGGCACTAGCTTGTGTGGGGTTTCCAGCATTTTCTAGGGCTTGCTGCTCTCCGGCCTCCCATCTCTCACCTCACTCATAAAGTCCAAAGAAGATTTTCTACTTGGGTCTAATAACACACGAAAAGAAGGCAAGATATTTCATTTAACAAACACATATAGAAATTTCTTTTTTTAAAAAAAATGTTTATTTCTTTTGAGAGAGAAAGAGAGAGAGAGAGTGCATAGGAGGGGCAAAGAGAAAGGGAGAGAATCCCAAGCAGGCTCCATGCTCTCAGCACAGAGCCATCTCACAAACCGTGAGATCATGACCTGAGCTGACTTTCAACCAACTGAACCACCCAGGTGCCCCGTACAGAATTTTCTGTGTGTCAGCCATAAACATTATCACAGCACTTTACAAACATTAACCCATTTGATGCTTGAAATACCTCTGAGTTAGATTCTATTTCACCTCTATTTTACAGATGAGGATACTTATCATATAGCTAGAAAGAAGTAGATCCAGGATTTAAGTGAGTTTGTGAAATTAAACACTATACCATGCCAGCTTATGTAGTATTACAAAGGGGAATGAAGCAGAATTATCAAATAATACTAAGTATATGTAAGCATTTATAAAAAATGGAGATTTAAAAAAGTTAACAAATGTAGATTTTTTAAATGGAAGAAGGTTCCATGTTCATGTGGACAGGTTTTCATCATGGGTTTCTAAAATTACAGTTTAATTATAGTTTATGAAGCTCTATGGTATATGATATATACCATATATGTATATTATATGTAGTATATATATATATATACACACATATATATAACATATATATAGTGTTACTCAACTGATATAAAGATAATCACCAGTCAAGTCTGTATATATCTTTAAATCATCAATTATATTTATTTCTCTGATTATAAAAGTACTAAATGTTCAGATATGGAAGATTCAGAAAAGCACATGGCAAAAAATAAAAATCACTCCTAATCCCACAATCTAGAAATCATCATCACTGATATTTGTATAGAGTGTCGTCTTCTTTCTATATGTATATTCATTGATTGGTATATTGACTCAGCACTTATTAGATGGGTTCTTTGTGCCAAAGTGAGACCTTATTCAAAGAAAAATAAGTTATACTTTTTTTCAGTGTGTACTATATATATTCTCTAAGAGTTGTAAAAGTCATAAAACCAATACATTAAGATTATAAAAGTATTTTTAGAGTATAAATAAATTACCAGTGATACATATGCTAGAGCATTCTTAGAAATCCAAATATTCAGTCTAATTGAAGTCACAGTGGTGAAAGTTTTCAAAAGATGATTTTGTCGTTATATTTTCTGCAGTACCCAAAAGCAGTTTTTGCATCAGTAGGATGAAAACAGTGCTTACTTTTGAACTTGTGCACAAAGTAATTGATATGACACATCCATTAATTCATGATTATTTTCTTAGTGAATTGATTCTAAAGCTTCTCAAAGATAGGAAGGCACAAGACGACTAAAAAGAAATCTTGATTTATGACTGTTCTAATACCGTGTAGCATTTGTAAAGTAAACTGCATCCATAAAGCATGTTATAATTACTAATCACAAAACACTTTGCTGAGCTAGGAGCAGAAGAATTCTTTCATACAGGAGGAAAATTAACACTATAAATCAACATACTAGTTTGAAAATTTGCATGGTTACAATGCTATGATTTCCAGCATCGCAAGAGGCTGAAGGAAATCCTCAATTGAGAGTAGGCTCCTGGCAATGGTAGCTACTTTGTCACAGCTTCGAAGTCAGCTTCCTCTTGACAGTTCCAGTAATTCTGCCGTAGGGATTGTCTAATGGTAGCAAGACCTGTAGAAAAGCCACATGGCAACTTCAGAAGCATTAAAATAGACCTCTCCTGTTTTCTATGAATCAATATTAAATCAAAACCAAAAACAACAACTCACTAAATAGGAAAAACGTATATGCACTAAAGTCAAGTTATTTGAAGCAGGGTAATGCTTTATTTTTCTGGCAATAGTGGAGGGATGAGTTGATTGTCCAGAAAATTTAAGAGTGTTTGAAAGGTTTTAATCACTGGGATATAAATGTTTCTCAAATGCATTATCTATCTCTGCTTTTTAAACAGAATGTGGTGAACATAATTTGGCCTTTGCTTGAGAATTCACTTTGAACACCTATCAATGTCCAATGCGATCATACCACGCCTTCAGGAACATCTGAGGTCCTCAGGGCTGTTAGCTCAATACTAAGTGGTTTCAGACAGCTGTAAATTTAGAGATGTTCTGTCTTCCCACCCTGTCATTTGTCACTTCTCTGCTGTTGTCAGTGCGTCCTGACTCCCTGCTTCTCATGTGTTGCCCTCACTCTGCACACGCCTGCTGGCTGAGGGCCTGAGAGCAGCTCCCACCCCCCAACCCCAAAGCACAGACACAGAGTCAGGACAACTTGTGTAGCTTCTCAGGTGCCTTCACGTGGACGCCTGGCCCCAAGGATCTGGGCCTTCCTGTCTCGGGGCCCCCACGCAGGTTTCAGGTGGGAGCTGAGGAAGCCGCAAGTCTGACTTCTTGGATATAGGGACACACCTGGCAAGCCCTGCGACACGTCTTTGAGCTGGGATCAGTGCAGGTCACAGGTGTTTGGGGGCCCTGAGGAGACCTCGTTTCTTTGTTGGTTCCTCAGCTAAGCACTGCTCCAGTCATGAGCTTGACCCTTTTCTGTTTGGGGCCCATTCGTTTTACCTTTGGTCGACATGGCCAAGATTACTTTCAGGTCCCTCTCTTGCCCTTTAGAAGGTAATTATTTTAAAGGGCTTTAATTCTAATTAATGGTATTCTGGTAATCGACATCCTTTCCTTCCAGTGACATAAACAATGCTGCCTCCCTGTTCAGTTGAATGAACAGTACCTGGGATCAATGTTGCTCTCATCTGTGACTCACAGTTCTCTAGAAGCTATCCCAGGTGCCTAAGCCTTTGTTTCCCAGTGCTGTTCCCCAGCCTCCACCTACAGCTGTGGTAGCACAGCCCGATGGTAACATAATTTGCAGGACAGAAACAGGAATAGAGAAATCCTACCATTCTGAAAATGGCTCAAGAGGGGAAGGACAGTTCCAATCTCTCAGGACACACTACTTCAGGCTGTCTAGTCAGACACACTTGGTTTAACCTTCTGCCATGGCTTAAAACAAGTCAGGGTGTTTTTGCAAAACAAGGTTTCCTTTCAAAAAGTGCCTTTCCCCATCTGTCTTTCTTTCTTTCTCTCCTTCCTTCCTTCCCTCCCTCTTTCTTTCTTTCTTTCTTTCTTTCTTTCTTTCTTTCTGTTTATTTATTTTTGAAAGAGAGAGCATGCGAGTGAGGTAGGGGCAGAGAAGGAATCCCAAGCAGGCTCCATGCCATCAGTGCAGAGCCTCACAAACCATGAGATCATGACCTGACCCAAAATCAAGGGTCAGATGTTTAACGACTGAGCCACCCAGACACCCCCTCATCTTGCTTTCTATAATTACAGTTTGAAACAGTCTTTCTTCCTTTCTGTTTACATTTTCTGTTTATATGCTACTTAAATTGACTACTTAGTCAAAAGTTAAAGATGATGAAAGAAAAGGGAAATAGAATCTTTTTTTTTTCTCTTTATTGCCTCATGATGGAAGAATAACAAAGCTGTGACCTTGTGTGGCACTTTTCCAAGTGCATCTCCGAGCTGTCTCCTCTGGCACACTCTGTTCTTTCTTTGTCTTTCAATCTCTCTAGCTTCCAACCCTCCTCCATAATCATTCATCCACCTCTAAGGCATTCCAGCCCCAGGTTTTGAAAGGCCCAGAATCGAAGAGGACTCTAATCAGTGGCAACTATAAATATTCCAAAAGCAACAGCTGTTAAGAGTTTTGGTTGGTGATATTATCATCCCAATTTTATAAAGACAGGTAAGGGTGCAGGGGTAGGAGGGCAGACGTTCTTTAAATATTTTTAAAGTTCTCTTACCTCTTCTTTGTTGATCAATCCCATTTTGGACATGTCAATATTAAAGTAGTGAATGTTTGGCAGGCTGATTTCCATATCTTCTATCTGGAATCCAAAGTAATATGGATCACATTGGGCAACTGTGCATCTATCTCTCTGTCACTCCTCCCCAGTAACCCAACTGCCCGTGAGTCCATTACTCAAGTTCCACCTCCGTCTCTGAGACACTTTCTGATGTTCCTCCACTGCGTGACACAGTTGTCTCCTGCTAGTCCCATTATTAGATGGTGGACCCATTCTTTCCCCCTCCAAGTACAAAATCGGTTTTCAGAAATGTAAGCGTTCCTTGGGTCAGAAAACAGTGAGAACTTCAGGATATTAACTGGCCTCCTGGTGGTGGTCAGTCAACCTCCTAAATTCTTCCTCAGTCTGTTTCCTCCTTTCTAGCCTATCCTGAACATTTACAGACCCTGGGGTAAGAGTACAACTGGAGGCCCACATGCCAGATGTTTAAAGTTATGAATCAGGCAAGCAACATTTTGTTTTTTTTGCAGGGAGGGGGCAGAGGGAGAGGGAGAGGATCCCAAGCGGGCTCTGCACTGTTCGTGCAGAGCTCTATGTGGGGCTCAAACTCATGAACCATGAGATCATGACCTAAGCCACAACCAGGAGTCTGGCCTTTAACCAACTGAGCCACCCAAACGCCCCCAAGCAAGAAATTTTTAAGTGAAATATGTTCTATCCTTCTTACTTGACAAATATACCTTCATAACAGCCTGGAAAGCCAGAACCGAATTGAAATTTCTCTGACTGCTTGCAATGCAGGATGTTGTAGTGTGGGAAGAGCCAGACCCCAGCCCCTGGCCTATCCCTTCCTCTCTCTTGGCCTCATGTGGACATGCTAGCTTGAGTGTTTGTAAGCAGTTTCCACCCCTCTGCCCACTCGCAGGTCCAAGGGTATACACACTGATGGCATGATCTGCCTCCGGAGGGTGGATCTGGGGAAGAGGTTTGCACAGGTTCTAAAAGTGGTCTCAGGGTTCTTTGGGCAGTTAATTCTGGGGTGCAGGTATCCAGAGAAACTGTAAAGGGATGTGTGCCCCTGTGAAGGATTTGTTGCCTTGACCCCACTGACTCTTCATCCAGTGGAGAAAGGATAGCCAGAAAACATCCTGGAAAGTTCCACATCATGGCAGGATCCCTCTTGCCCATGTCTAAGACTGGTACTCTTCTTCTCCACCCATCATGGCTTTACTTACTTCAGACCCTCTTTGCCAGATTTCTGCCTCCCAATAGCTTCCCTGCAGGTCTCCTCATCTGTGGTCTGCTGTCCTTTTAATTTACCACCCTTCTTTTAAAGTGATCTTTCTAGAGTGCAAATTCAGTAGTGCTACACCTTGGTTAAACCCCTCCGTGGCTCCTAAGAGCTTTGAAAATAAAATACAGACTATAAACAAACTCACAAAAATCCTCCTGGTCTGATTTCTGCCTCATCCTTAGGCACATGGAAAGATGTTCATTCCTGGCACTTCACATATGCCAAAACCTCAACAGCAAATGATTATTCCATGCTGCTCCTGTCTTATACCTACCATGCTCCCTCACCCTTGAGTGTGAACTCAGATAACCAACCCCTACGTGACCCTTAAGACTCAACTCAAACACCTTTCCCTCCATAAAGCCTGGCTGGCCCAATCTTCCATACCTGAGTTAGGTGCCTTTCTCTGTATTTCTATAATGCTTTATGCTTTACTGGATCGTTAGTTTACTTATTGTCTTCTTTTACCAAATGATGAACCCTTTAAGGGTAGGCACACTAATTTATCTTTGTATTCTTCATGTGCTGACAGAGATATAATAACTACTCAATAACATCAGATGGATGGATGGATGGAATCTGTCTGCATCTATCCTTCATTCTCCGGCTACCCTGAAACATAGACTCTTGGCTGAATTATCCCTCCTTCAAGGCATTTGAGTGTCCTGAGATGAGGCTTAAATTGTGGCAGGTTGTAAGGACCCAAAGAATTTTCGACTAACTAAAGAACTATAGCAGTGGCCCATGTTTTCAGGTTGGACAGATTTTTCCATTTTTTGCTCTCTTCTCACTTGCTATAACAAGCTTTTGAACAACAACAGATGTCATTTTTCATGTGTCTTCCACTGTCTTATTTTAACTCTCAACTCTTCTGTCAGAGCTGACAGGAGACACAACAAGTTCTCTCAGTCTTCAGAATGGCAAGTGACAAAACATACCTCAGGAACCCGGCTCAAAGAGTGCACCTGGATGTCATAGAGGGTCTTCTGGACAGAGGGCGAGTACTCGCCTTTGTCATAGGGTCCAGCAAATTTCTCCAGGACAATATCCCGAACAGTATCCCTAAAACACAGAAAAAAACAACTAAGGACTCATAGGGTGGCCTTTTAGGAGTGCATTATAAAGCTAAGAAGCGGTGACCTTCTCTCCCTGCAGTAAACAATTTTATTGCTGGTTTTAGAAGAGATTAATATCGGGGCACCTGGGTGGCTCAGTCAGTTAAGCGGCCGACTTCGGCTCGGGTCATGATCTCGCGGTCCGTGAATTCGAGCCCCGCGTCGGGCTCTGTGCTGACAGCTCAGAACCTGGAGCCTGTTTCAGATTCTGTGTCTCCCTCTCTCTCTCTGACCCTCCCCCGTTCATGCTCTGTCTCTCTCTGTCTCAAAAATAAATAAACGTCAAAAAAAATTGAAAAAAAAAGAAGAGATTAATATCTGGTAATGCCCCCTAAAAAACACCTCACTTCCCCTTTTTTTACCCACACATGTGCGCGCATACACACACACACACACACACACACACACACACACACCCCCTATTCAACAAAGGTATTGAGTATCACTAGGCTATCTTCATCATCTGGAACTAGGGCTCACTGGGCATTCCAGGGTAAACCTCCATCACATTTGATGAACTTATGAAGAGGACCTCCAAGTACTCCAACCCTCTTACTGCTGAGACTGGCCAGTTCCTTGAATTATTATGTTTTTAGGGGTTTTGTTCTGTGCCAGGCTCTGTGCTATGGGTTTTAGGTGATTGCTTCATTGAATTCTCTCAATATCCTGAGGCAGGTGCTATTATTATCCCCAGTTTAGACGTGAGGAATCTTGAAAGTTATATGATCCACACTAAGTTCCTTTCCTGAGTGGGTGGCCCAGCTAAGACCCTGACTCTGCCATGTTCAATTTTGTGCTCTAACAGAAATACATCAGCCTGCTGCCAATGGGGAACACTCGGGCAAAAGAAGATTGAGGTGAAGTTCTCTGTAAGTATTTTCAGACACATCCCATAATAAAAGGAGTAGAGCAGAACTATACCACTGGGAAGAAGCTACCAGGGGGCAGATACTAGCTCATCAGAAAGTAGCAGTTTCTAGCAATGAAAACTTCAGCAGAGGAATGAGATGCCTGGTCAAAAAGCAAATTCAGAGTCCAGAGGCCTAATTCCTGCTTGCCAAGGATATTATAATGATAGGCGTACCTTTACGTTGTTAACACATTTATCATTTATAAACTGCTTCTGTAAACATCATCTCATTTCGAGTTTAGCCTAGAGTGACCAACTGTCCCAGTTTGCCTACCAATCAAGGGGTTTCCCAGGGCATGGGACTTTTCAGTGTTAAAATCAGAAAAGTCCTTGAAAAATTGGGATGCGTTGGTCACCCTCATTTAGCCCTCTCTGTACCTACCGTGAGGTAGTAAAGCCGAATATCATTATCCTCACCTGATATGGTGGTTCTTAAAGTGTGGTTCCTGGTCCAGCAGCAGCAGCAGCAGCTGGGAGTTTACTAGAGGTCCAAGTTCTCAGGCCCCACACCAGGCCTACAGAATCAGAACCTCTCGAGTTATGTCCAGTAATCTGCCTTCTACTAAGCCCCCCAGGTAATTCTGACACACAGTAATGTTTGAGAACTACTGATATAATCGATGAAAAATCAAAAGGTCAGGGAATTTAGGTGGTCCGTTCAAGGTCATTTTAGCTAATAGCAGCTAAGATTTCCACGTAGGTTTAGAAACGGGAAGAGAGCGTAGCCAGCGCCAGGCCTTAGCACAGACTCCTACCAGGTAGTATCAAAGTCCACGTCTCTGTACTGATGATAGCGCCACTTGCAGTACACTTGGGTGGCAAAACACCTGTCCTTCACCTCGGGGAGGGTGGTGAACTGGTCCTTGATGAATCCTTCAAATCCAGACTGGGTCGTTTTCAAGACCTTGAGGTCTTTGATTCCAGAATGAATGACTGGAGGTCCTGTTTCAAGTAAAAAGGTAAGAGGCTCTGAGGTCATGGATAAAATAGTGTCTTCTTATTGGACAGCTAGCTCTGAGGATCCTGGTCACTAAACCATGGTGCACTGTTGAACAAAGAGCTACCTCACTACCCATGTTGTCTGTCTCCCTGTCCCCTCTGAAGTTATGAGGGTGGTGTGCCTATCTCTCTATCTGGATTCCACGACTCCCTGCCTTTCTCCTGCCCTGGCAGAACTTAAAGTCAAAGACTAAACCTCTGTCTTGGGTTGAAACCCACAGAAATGAATACCTTCCTCTCAGCTCCAGGTACAAATGACGTCTAGGCCAAATACTGTCTCCTTGTTGGGCTCCACTTCGCTCAATATATAATCGTGATGAAATGAGTGAGTAAGCTCCCCCAGAGCAGTTCTTCTGTTTGCTACTCTGACTCCCTTTACAGGATGGGAGAGGGTTAGTCCTCATGTTGATCATCTACACTGGCTGATGGCTCCAACTATCATCAGATCCTCAGTTTTCTTGTGTTTATGAGCTCACTGAAACCAGAAAACTTCATGAATGAGTAGCATTGTGGACCTGGCCCAGCCTAAATAGAGACTGGGACAATGAGGCAGTGACCCACCCATAGGGCATAGATATGCCTAGGTGAATACCCATAAAGGCTTTTGGTTTTTGGCGGAAGGAGAAGGAAAGTTGGTTCATAGAGACCTGGGGGAAAGAGGGCAGAGTTGGCAAAAATAGAGGGGATGATATGGTTCTCCTGCAGTCCTTGACATCACCTCATGTGGCAAGTGGGGAAGGTGGAGGAGTGATAGGCATAATCTGAAGAAGATATTTACTTGTCTGCCAGGCAGTTCTCGCTCAGGGCCCAGGTGACAGATGGGGGAGAGAGTGAGGGGAAGATTCTCTTTTTCTATGTGAAACACACTCTGGCAGTTTGGTGAAGCCTGGCTAGAACAGGGCACCAGGTGTCATATTGGGAAGACCCAGGGTAGAATGTTCTGTAGAGAGCATCATTCTTCACAAAGAGCAGGGATAACTAGCACAGCCAGTGCTGAGCAGAGCCAGTGAAGCAGTATTGTACCCAATGGGTGCAAACGTCTCCCTGAACACGTGTGAAACAGACCTCCCGACTGTCAGGAAGTGGGAGAATTTGGCTGGGGAGACCCAGCAGTTTGGTGGTGAGAGAACTATAAGGCCAGGAAAATTCAAGAATTAACATCACCATTCCCTTATTTGTATGTGCAGGCTGATGAGGCTGGAGGTTCAAGGAGTGCTTGGGTACAAACCACCAGTAGCATAGTGCCATGACAGGATGACTAAAGTCATCTCTTTACAGTTTTGAAGTTAGTCCTGATTAAGATCTATCCTTCTTGGCCTGTTTAGTATATAACTCAAGGGCCAGAGGCATCAGGCATCTATATTGTACATGGTCTTAGTTAAAGAACAAGAATACAACTCATGATCCTCAATTAAAATCCAGGGAAGCTCTTAATAATCCAATAGTTTACATCATCTATGTGGCTTCAACTGCTGTGGCTAACTCAGGAGCTGTGGAGTTTCGTAAGTAGGTAAACAATGACCCCATTTTGATATTTTCCCAGCCACAAGTGTACATCTACCAAAGAGAGCAATGGCCAGTGGTTTGTAGTAGATCTGCTGATTAACTAAGGTGTTCTGATCAGAGTGCTCCAGGATAATGTGTCAACTAAAATGGTATTTAACATTTTGAAGTCCTCTTTGGAAACTATATCTGAAGAAGGACCAAGAGAGACACCAGCAATGCCTAATGCTTTAAGTTGCCTTGGTTTATTGGATTCTGGATGTGTGAAGACATGATGCTGCAAAATCAGCATTTCTAAATGCTGTATAGAGCTGACCCAAGTGAGGCTAAGCTTAAAATACAAGAGAATTGCAGAAGCAATCAATAAGTGTCTATTGAATGAATGAGTGAATGCATGCACAAGATTGATTCACATCAAAGAATCAGTATTTCACAGCTTAGTCTCTTTTTCTTTTAGACAGTTCTCCTCCACTCACCTTTAGCATTTCCCTTCTTGATCACCCCCACCCAAATATAATACACAGCATGGCAGGGGAAGGGGAGGACATCAACATTAGCTGAAGACATCCTGATGATCAGCATGCATTTAGTTGCTGCCTTTTTCAATCATTATCTTACTTAATCCTCAAATTCTATTAACTATTTTTTTAATGTTTGTTTATTTATTTTGAGAGAGGGGGGAGGGGCAGAGAGAGAGGGAAACAGAGAATCCCAAGCAGCCTCTGCAGGGCTCAAACTCATGAACTGCGAGATCATGACCTGAGCCCAAATCAAGAGCCGGCTGCTTAACCAACTGGGCAACCCAGGCGCCCCTCTATTAAATAGGCTTATATAGGAGACTTTCAACCATTTGCCCATAGTCACATGGCTAGAAACTGGCAGGAGTGGAATTTGAACTCAGCACTTCATTATTTCCTCCTTTTTGGATCCTTCCCCATCCCCATGATGTTTTCTCCTTCCTTTAACTCTCTCTTCCCATTTCTTTTTTTTTTTTTTAATTTAAATTTTTTTTTCAACGTTTGTTTATTTTTGGGACAGAGAGAGACAGAGCATGAACGGGGGAGGGGCAGAGAGAGAGGGAGACACAGAATCGGAAACAGGCTCCAGGCTCTGAGCCATCAGCCCAGAGCCCGACGCGGGGCTCGAACTCAGGGACCGAGAGATCGTGACCTGGCTGAAGTCGGACGCTTAACCGACTGCGCCACCCAGGCGCCCCTCTTCCCATTTCTTTACAGTTTCTTTCCAGGAGACAAGAAGCTTGCCATCTTCCCTTCCATAGTATTTTTTGAGAGCCTCAGACAGAGCCCCCAGCCTGAAAAATACCATCTCCACTAACCTGAAATGGAAACCGAAGCATCATTTTTAGAAATGGCCCCTAGGTGTCTTAAAAACTTTTTATTCCTTAAACATTTCCTATTAAAATACGAAGACCCCATAAAGGAGTGACTTCTGAAGCCTTTATAAATTAATATAATCTATTTCCAACAGTAATCCCTTCTAGAAAAAAAAACCCTATAGAAATGAAATAAGGAGTTTGCAATATGGAATGGGGTTAGAACAAGCAGGGTTCGTGGAGGGGGAATAAAGAGAAAGTGAATGAGAACCAGAGGCAAATTTTACCTATTTCATTGTTTCCTACATAGCACTATATTGTCATCAGCATCCACATAAGCCAATAAGACTTTGGCTCCTCCAATGGTCTTAATCATAAAAGGATTTCTGGATGCATTGATGCACAGTGGTTGAGACCACAGCCTTGCAACTCAAGATTTCCTGAATTCGAATCTCAGTGTTCTCAGGGCCTCTCCTCCCCTATTTTATGAGCACTATTCCCCTCAGAACATTACTTAACCCCTCTTTACCTTGAGTTTCTCATCTTGCAGAGATGATCACCAATTTGATAGATGTCGGAGATAATGTCCATGAAGGACTTAGTAGAATGGCTGCCCCACAGAAAATCCTTTATAAAAGTTATGACCATGAGGTTGTGATAATTGACTTTTTCATATAAACTTTAACTACCCGTGAATATTTCTCATGTTTCACAAAGGCTCATTGGGTTCTGCAAACCACTTCTGACCTGCCGTCTCTATCCACCTCCAGCTCTGGGATGAGATTTATTGACCTCTGGGTAGTGTCAGTTCTGCTAGGCAACTTTTTAAATGTCTATTTTCTTGCTAGCATCTGAAAATGAAGAAAGAAGTTGCATTTTTATTTTTATTTTTTAACGTTTATTTATTTTTGAGACAGAGAGAGACAGAGCATGAATGGGGGAGGGTCAGAGAGACAGAGGGAGACACAGACTCTGAAACAAGCTCCAGGCTCTGAGCTGTCAGCACAGAGCCCGACGCGGGGCTTGAACTCACGAACCGCGAGATCACGACCTGAGCCGAAGTCGGCCACTTAACCGACTGAGCCACCCAGGCGCCCCAGAAGTTGCATTTTTAAATGTGTGTTGGCCTCAGTTTCACATAGAATAAAATGTTTTATGCTCCCAACGACAATTAACTATGGCCACAGTTTGGGCAGAACACAAACCATCTACTCTGGTGCGCTCATTGTTCTATGAAGAACAACAACAAAAATCCTATTCTCTTTTAATATGATTTGCCCCCCCCCCCTTGGCACACATTAGACACTCTGGATGAAATCGAAGAGCTTATTTTATCTTCCCTGTTGGCGGTGCCCCAGCTTTCTGAACACTGGTACGAACCTGAGCCTTTCAGAATCATGTACCCATCGACTAAAAAGTACAGTGGCTCACGCACTCTGAAAACAACTTCAGCTTAGACTGGCAGAATTATTTCAACCAAAAGGACTGTCCTTTTCTAGGTTATTTGTCACGAAACCACTTAATCAGCTTTTTTTTTTTTTTTTTTTTTTTTTTTTGCCTTTATGCCATGGTTATAGGGTAATGCAAAAGGAAGATTTTCACATTTTACTTTGCTAGAACATAATCTTTGCTAGCTTTTAGTGTCCTCCTACACACTTAACAGATTGTGGTTTATCTCTCAGAGAAGCATACATCCTACCCTTTAGCTCTCTAAGGGGAAGAAACTCACTGTGAATTAATAGAAAATAAGCCCAATTCCTTACCTACGCATCAGGTGTCACAAAGCACAAAGCTTTATTGAGCCAAGGGAAAAAAAAATCCTGTCATGAACAGGATAATTGCTTCCATGTTTAACACCTCCAAAAAGGACACAAATAGCTAAAAGGAGGATATTTTAAAACCATATTAAATCATTCTAGTAGAAAACCTCAAACTTGTAAAGTGCTAGAAAAAGTGAAAACTAAATATCATTTGCCTTTGGGAGTCCCTTTCACTCATGCGGGGAGAGTGAAAAGTCCCTCCATGCCATTCTGGAAGGGGAAAGATGGCATCAGCCATGTGGGAGGAAGTTAACTGGGCTTTTGTACAGCAAGGTTGTGGTTGAGGTGAGTTTAAAGGACTTGTGTTTACCAAAAACTCTTCTTTTGGAGAAACTGAAGAGTGCTTCAGTTTGACACCACAAAGGGCACACACAGGACATCAAAAAGGTCCTGGGTCTCCCCCTTCCTCCATCTCGCTTTTTCCACCTGCCCAGCTTGACGCCTCTGAAATTACTGTCCTCCAGGACCTCAATTTCATCATTTTTTTTCCCCTTAAAACCACCTCCTATGCCCCCCTGGTCTCCATGTCAATAGATCTTTTTTTTTTACTACCAGAAGACAATATCTCTTAGTTGAGATGTGTTTTCCATCTACCATCTACTTGGCTCTGTTTTCGCTGAATTTTTTTCTTTTTTTTTTTCTTTTTTTTTTAAATATTTATTTTTGAGAGACGCAGTGACAGAGTGAGAGCAGGGGAGGGGCAGAGAGAGAGGGAGACACAGAATCCAAAGCAGGCTCCAGGCTCTGGGCTATCAGCACAGAACCCGACATGGGGCTTGAACTCACGATCTGTGAGATCATGACCTGAGCTGAAGCCGGACGCTTAACCGACTGAGCCACCCAGGTGCCCCAGATGAATTTCTATACTCAGTGGCAGATTGGGAGGAATTTGATTCTTAAAGAATTGTGGGTTATAATTCAAATAATGCAGAGGTTTGGGGGGACCATTTAGTCCAAATTAGTGACTCAACCATCCCAGTGATTTCAAGACTCAGCTATGCTTGTAGTTTAGGGAGACACACGGAAGAAAGAGCTTGGAAGATCCAGTCTCCTTAGAACACCCAAACTAACAACTTGCATCACATGGACAGCCTAGCTCTTCTCTCAGAGTTTGGCAAGTCACAAACATAACTACAGTCCTCATCCCTTTGCGTGAAAAAATTCGTCTCTCCCTTCCAGATTCTCCCATGGAACTAACAGACTTTGAAACAGGCAAAAGTACACTTAATGATGTAGCTTTCAAATATCCACTAAGAAAAGAGTATAATGGGAGTTTTACAGCAATTCTCAGGGTCTAAAATGGTGCTCGAGATTCAGTAGGCTTTCTATAAATGTTTGTTCAATTGATAAGAAAGAATCCGGTCTGTCAGTTACATATCCTGCTGGGAAAAGTCCCTATTGGGAGCCGCATGGCTAAATGTGTGATTAAGTACATGTGTTAACAGGGCAGAATTCTCACCAACTAACTAGCCCCTCATCAAAAGCATTGCTTACAGGTTTGTAACAGTCTTTGACATGTGAATTGGGGCGTGTGTGTGTGTGTAATGATTACTTTCTTCAGTTAAGCCTATGCAAGGGAACTTCTTATGGCAATGCCTGTACATTGACTTACCTCACAATATCTGCAGTTTTAGCTTTTGGATAAAAAGCAAATGAAGAATTAAATTTTGCTCTCCTAAGATCATAGATCTTTACTCTCCAAACAGGGACAGAGTGCAAATGTCATCTTTATATACACAACACTAGAATATACACACACTCATATACATGTACACACATATACTGCATACGCTTAAGGCAATAGATGCTTCTTCTGCTCCCTGATCCCTGCCATCCCCACATGATATCAGAGAGACTCTGGACTCTAGATGTGTCAAGCTGGAGCTTCTGGGAACACAGCCACAACAACTGCAGTATGCTGAGGCTTTGTGGCTCTCTGCAGAAAGAAAAAGCTTTGGTTTTACTATGGTGACTAGTTTTTCCATTCTGTAGCAAACAGGTGACTAGAATTCAGGCTGACGATAGCTCCTGGTAATTCCTGGAAAGAACAAGGGTATGAAGAGTGGCTTGTATTCTTCTTATGATCAGCAGAGCCCTATACTCTGCCACTCCACAGGGCCCTGCTAAAATATTCTTGTGGAAGTCACCAGTGATCCATTTACCAAACTGCACACTTACTGTTCCACTTTCTTTTAATCCAGACTTCTGAACCTTCCCATAGCAAAGACTGCTTGCCATTTACTAAATCTATTTCTTCTTCCTCCTAGGTACCTGGCTAGACTACATTTCCCAGCTTCCATTGCAGTTGGGTGGGGCTGAGAGATTAGGTTCCTTCCTGGAGAAGTGTGGCGCTCTATTCTCAGGCCTGGTGTTATGCTGGAGGGGGTTTGTCTCCTCCTTTTGCTCCTCCAAGCTTTTTTCCTCTCCTGGTTGTCTGGTAAGGGGATCTATTCTCAAGGTGACCCAAAAAAAGTAAGGATAAAAATGTTAGGTTGCATCAACCTGGGTTCCTGAGTAACTTCTTGGAGCAGAACATTACCTCAACACAAGTGCACACAAACACACACATACACACACACACACACACACACACACACACACTGAACGGGACTTTTACAAAAAGCAGTGAACTTCTTGTATGGAGCCACTGCATAGGATCCTGTGTGTTATGCATCCTGTTATCACAATAACTATCCCTGATTTCTTAATTTATTTTTTCTTTTGCCTCCACAACACCACTCTCTCCAATCTTCCTTCTATCTCTCTGACCTTTCTTCTAATTTTTTAAACTGCCCAACACATAAACTGAGGAATTTCCCTTGGGACCTGTCACTTGCCTCTTCTCGCTTCACATGTTTTTCTGGAATGGCTCTTTCTTGCCCACAGCTTACCTACCATCAGTCTGTTGATGGTCTGCAAATCTATTTCTATCTCTTATTCCCCCAAATCACCAGCTGCCCCCTGAACACTTTCTAATCATACGTGTTCTCCTTAGCCAACTCCCCCAAGCCCTCGACTTTAGGGCAACTTTCTTCTCTCCAAGCTTCACCCCTATCCAATCACTCAGACTCATTCAGTACCCTTCAGAAATGCCTCACATAATGCCCTCCTCCACCTCTGCAGTCATTCTCTCCATCTCTACTTCTCACTGCCTTAGATCTGACTCCATCATTTCTCCATCTCTGCAACAAGTTTCTAAATGTCTCTCTACTGCCTGTTTCTGCAGCCAGATCACCATAATCTTCACCAGAATTACTGAATAGTACACACACACACATGCACACACACCTACCTTTCCTGGGTCTCTATTGCCATCTTTAATAATAACAATCATATCTATCATTTAAGGAATGCTTCCTATGTGCCAGGTCCTGTGCTAAAATGCTCTATATTAATATTTATCTCCTTTAATTCTCTGGGAAATTAAGGTGGACACTGTTATCCTCATCTTACAAATGAAAACCACTGAAGAAGCATAAGTAACTCACAGTCACAAAGTTATTAAGTAATGGAGCTCAAATTCAAATACGGTATAGTCTGATCCCAATACATATGGTTTACTGCCATGTAAAACTACTTCCAAATTATACTCATCTTGTTAGTAAGGTACATGAGGCCCTTATCCAGCCCAAACCAACCTCTTCACATACATCTTGGCTCCTTATATTCTAAGAACTAGACCTTTGAACTTGCTACTGTTCCTCAAATGCTTTGCCCTTTCAACACTAAAATCACTTGTCCAGGATGGTGGTTGGCATAAGGCAGATATCCAAATTATGTTAGTTTCCCTCTTCCATTTCTTCATGGCTCCTACCGAGATACATTCTGTTTCTTCCACCTGTAATTTTCTTTCCTCTTCTGTGCCCAGCATATTCTGAATCATTTTTCAAAAGTCAACTGAAATATTTCCTCCTCCCGTCAAGCTTTCCAGACTCTTCCTAGGAAGACAATTTTTTGCACCTCTTTGCTTCCCTAGCATAACTTTGATGCCCTCGTTGAAGTTTTTAGCCCTTATATTGCAATAAATCTTTTTATAAGTCTATCTCCTACTATTCATCTCCTGCAAACTCACTAGGGCCAGGGAAAGTCTTACTCAACTCTGAATTTACAGCCCTAGGCTACATAAAAAGCCCTCAAAATCCAATCGTTGAATGAATAGTATTTCAACATGTTCTTATTCTTTAATTAGCTCTCCCAAAATAGAATTCTAGACCTTATCTAGAACTATTATTTTACAGACTTGAAAGTTGAAAGAGGAATATGCTATGCTAAATGTTGCGAAATCACTTAAAAATGGTTTAGAGCTAGGCTAATCAATATGGTAGCCACTAGCCACGTGTGGCTCTTAAGCACTTGGAATATGGCAAATGTGAATTGAGATGCCCTGTAAATATAAAATATGCACAGGATTTCAAACATTTAACTTTTTAAAAAAGAATGTGAAATATTACATTAGTAATTTATTTTTATTACATACTTAAGGTGTATTGTAACTATATCAGATTAAATAGAATATATTATTAAAAGTAATTTATTTTTTGCATTCCTAAAGTGACTACTAGAAAATTTTTAAATTACATATGTGGCTTGCATTACATTTCTGATGGACTATGCCAGCTTAGAGTTTATAATTTTACAAACATGATGTGATTTGAGAAGGAAAACACTGACCTGGGGAGTTAGGGAAACTTTCTTTCTCTTTCTCCCCCAAAGTCACATTTGGAAGGAAGGAAGGAAGGAAAGAAAGAAAAAGAAAGAAAGAAAGAAAGAAAGAAAGAAAGAAAGAAAGAAAGAAAGATGGAAGGAAGGAAGGAAAGAAAGAAAGAAAAAGAAAAAAAGAAAAAAGAAAGATGGAAGGAAGGAAGGAAGGAAGGAAGGAAGGAGGGAAGGAAGGAAAAGTAAGTTTTATTTTAACTAACAAACAGCTCCATCAGCAAGTTAATATATATGACTACACATTTGGGGGATTAAGAAATCATTATTTTTTCAACTTAATATAACAACTAGTTATTCAGTCTCCTTTATATGGCAAAAATTACATAACTGTTAATCAAACACCAAGACGTCCCTGGCTGTGCCTAGAATTTAATACAGATAGCAAAAAATATTAAATAACAGCTAATGCACTAGAACTGTCTGAGGAAGGGCTTTATCCAATAGAACTCAGAATGAGAAGAGACTTCTATTTTATTAAGTTTATAATGTTTCTGATGTTTAAGAGATGCTACCTCACATTCTTACTGAAGAGAGCTAGAGAAGAAAGAGGAGATACAGAAAAGAAAAGGAATGGAAGAGAAGAGGAAAAGAGAGAAGAAAGAGAAGAATGATTGAAAAGGAAAAAAGTTCAGAGTCCACACTCTCCATTTATAATGATCATGAAAGTTCATTTTTTATTAGGATGGAGACCTTTCTACCACATTTGGCTCCACAGTTCCTAGAGGTCCTCTGGCCAGTTATTGCCCGGCTCTGACAATCCTAACCAAACAGTGGAAGACAAGCTTTGGGAATTTTGATATTTGCTAAGTTCAATCCTCAGTACTAATAAGGTCCGTATTGTAATTATGCTCCGTGGTTAAGTTTTAAATTTCTTAGTGAACACAAAGAATTACAGAATTGTCATTGCTATTTAAATGAGGTTCGTTCTATGGGGCGCCTGGGTGGCGCAGTCGGTTAAGCGTCCGACTTCAGCCAGGTCACGATCTCGCGGTCCGGGAGTTCGAGCCCCGCATCGGGCTCTGGGCTGATGGCTCAGAGCCTGGAGCCTGTTTCCGATTCTGTGTCTCCCTCTCTCTCTGCCCCTCCCCCGTTCATGCTCTGTCTCTTTCTGTCCCAAAAATAAATAAACGTTGAAAAAAAAATTTAAATGAGGTTCATTCTATAGTAATTATAATAATATCAGTGGTCTTATTATTATGAAAATAAAATGTCAGGGAAACGTGACTGTTATTTACTGTTTCCTATAAAAGTAATGATAATTAGTAGCATGGTATAGTACAAAAAGTACTGGTCAGAACATTCAGAGATTTGGGGTTTTGTCAGCCCAGGCCTTTTTTTTCCCCTCACCTCAGAGTCAGGTAATAAAAATGATCTACCTCACTCAACCCCTAGATTTCTCGCAAAATGTATTATTTCATTTTTATGTTTTTACGATAAAGGAGGAGACTGTTTTTAAATATACTCCAGAGTCACAGTGCTCATTCCCATCTCAGATTTAAATGCCTTCAAAATCCTCAACAGTTTTCCTCGATGTTAACAAACGGAATTGTTTGGAAGAAAAAAATACTGAAATTGCTATTGTGGAATCAAAGCATGAAAAATACTTTCTTACCACTCCTCATCTGTTCCACCTCACAGAAGTGCGTTCCAGTGGGAGTGTGAATAAATGCATGGACATGCTTAACTCCATTCTGAAAATTAGGGACAAAAAATCGTTTCCAGTAAAATTTCAGCATATGTCATAAAGCCAATTTCTTTAATTAAACCGAGAGCACAAATAACTGAGCAAACCTTTTCAAGACGCTTCCAGGGGACTTCTTCCATGTAGACTTGAGCTCGGATGACATGGTCAAAAGAGGAAAGGAAATGCTCACAGATGCTCATTGCAAAAGTTTCTATGCTTTTGATCTGTAAAGTGAAACAAAATGCTAGTGATCAGAAATACCTGCCCCATTTAAAAATAATTTTTTAAATATCCACGGAGTTCTCTTTCCTGTTCAAATCCTTTTCAGAATCAGAGAAATATACATTTTGAAAGAACCATGAGACATGAATTGGTCCTTATCCCAAATTTTCATAAGGTCTCCTAAATGTAGTTAATACAGCACCATTACCGGGGTGAGACTACCCTGTTTTTAAAAGAAACCTGTTTTGCAGGAAGAAATGTGTCAATCAATGGATGAGCACAAGAAAACGTAACATTTAGATTCTCCTTTTGGTGAGCTCAGTCATCACCCACACCAACGACAATACTACGGTGGACTCCAAAACACTCTGGTGTCTCTATGAGGTTGCCAAATGGGCCTCCCAGTTTCCCAGGGGAAAACATTAACACAGGGCCACTTCTGCTTCCTTGCTTTGCAAACAGACCTTCGATTGACTATCCCTCACTCCCACCCCCATGAAGCAGCTCCCTACTTCCACACAAATTCTTCATAACAATCTCTAGACAATGTGTTATGGTCTTAGCAGAGTCTACAGATGATTTATGGCTTGCCTAAGGTGGACTATTTGTACAGGTTTCCCCAGGATAGTTCTGTTTTATGCTTGTTGTCCCAGAATAATTATTTAGCATCTTATTTCACTCTCGGAAGTGTCCTAGTTTGGAAAACAAAAATACTAACTCAAAAAGATATATGCACCCCCATGTTCATTGCAGCATTATTTGCGATAACCAAAATATGGAAACAACTTAAGTATCCTGTCAGTGGATAAATGCATAAAGAAAATGTAATATATATTGGTAATATACATAATGGTGTATATATTTATTTATATGGTGTGTGTGTATATATATATAGCGTGCGTGTGTGTGTGTGTGTGTGTGTATATATATATATATATAATGTATATTAATCTAAAAAGGAGTGAATCTTGACATTTGTGGTAACACAGATCATAGATGAACTTTGATGGGATTATGCTAAGAGAAATAAGTCAGGAAAAGACGAACACCATATGTTCTCACTTATATGTGGAATCTAAACAAAACAAAAACAAACAAACAAAATCAAGTTCATAGATACAGAGAACCGATTGGTGGTTGCCAGGAGAGAGGAGATAGGCAAAGTGGGTGAAGGGAGTCAAAACAAACTTCCAGTTATAAAATTAGTAATCATGGGGATGTAATATACAAGACAGGAAATACAGTTAATAATACTGTATTATGTATTTGAAAGTAGCTAAGAGACAACTCTTAAAATTTCTGATGACAAGAAATAAAAATTTATTTCACCATATACACAAATATCAAACCATCATGTTGTGCACCTGAAATATAAAGTTGTATGCCAATTATATCTCAATTTAAAAAAACAAAAGAAAAAAAATTGCCACCTTGTTTTAGATAAGAAATTATATGGTCACTCTATCTACAATGAATGAATTTGAATTGTCTTTAAGATCCAGGTCCATTCTTGGGCGCCTGGGTGGCTCAGTCGGTTAAGCGTCCGACTTCGGCTCAGGTCATGATCTCACGGTCTGTGAGTTCGAGCCCCGCGTCGGGCTCTGTGCTGACCGCTCAGAGCCTGGAGCCTGTTTCAGATTCTGTGTCTCCCTCTCTCTCTGACCCTCCCCCGTTCATGCTCTGTCTTTCTCTGTCTCAAAAATAAATAAATATTAAAAAAAAAATTAAAAAAAAAAAAAGATCCAGGTCCATTCCTTCACTTTTCTGCATCTCTCACATAGTACAGGAAATATGAGAATCTGTGTTACCTGGCCCTCTTTTGTAGTGCAGTACCGTAGACTATTTTCAATTTATTTTTTTAAGAGAGCAATGCCTTTTTCTATAGCCATGTTTGTGCATGCTGGGCCACTCTGAATAGCAAGAAAAAGGTTCAGGGTGGAGCTAGGCCTTGCAGAAATTATATTTCAATTAGTTGGTTCAT
This sequence comes from Leopardus geoffroyi, assembly GCF_018350155.1. NCBI lineage: Eukaryota > Metazoa > Chordata > Mammalia > Carnivora > Felidae > Leopardus > Leopardus geoffroyi. Next base: position 71,079,472 of record NC_059328.1, read on the forward strand.
TTCATGCATTCTGAGTGTGGATTTCATGCAAAAACATGAGAAAAGAAACTTTCTAGTCTACATTTCTTGTCTTTTTAGACTTCTTTGCAAAAAGAAAAATCATCTTGAGTTTCCCAGAAATCTGCTGGAGGTCCGACACAGCTTCCCTCACACTTAAACTAGAAGTTGAAGTGCTAAAATATCAGATACTATCAGCTCCAAGACTCTCTTGAAGAATACAGCTACCAACATATATGGATACTAAGTGGTCATGCAGTTGAGAACATTAGGAAGCCATTAAAAATTGGACCAATAGATTTCAAAATATATCTTATACTCAAGATTTTCTTCTATAGTAACACCAGGAAGAGAAATGGTACTTTCTTCTATAAATGTACACCATTCTAAAAGAAAAAAAAAAATAGGTAACAGGAATCAAAGAAATGCATGACAAAAAATGTGTAAAAATTCTATTCTGAAATCCTCCCAGGGCTTTGATTTGCCAATGATCCTAATTAAGAGAGAACATGTAAATTTGTCAGATAGGATTCTCTTCCTAAAAGATGTAGTAAGTTGAGAACCAAAAAAAGCAAAGAAATGAGATTAAGAGGGGAAAAAAAGAAAAAAGCTTTTCTGTAAGGCTGAGAATTTTAGAATCCAAAAGAAAAAGAATTAGTGGCCTAAATGTAAAAATAGGGTTAGAAAGTAAAGGGAACTTGCAGTAAGCAAGTGATATACTCATGTTATAGTTTAGTGAATTCTGCATCAAGATAGGTAACAACATAGGGGTGCCTGGGTGGCTCAGTCGGTTAAGTGTCTGGCTTCGGCTCAGGTCATAATCTTGTTTGGTGAGTTCGAGCCCCACATTGATCTCTGTGCCGACAGCTCAGAGTCTGGAGCCTGCTTCAGATTCCGTGCCTCCCTCTCTCTCTGTTCCGCCCCTACACGCACTCTGTCTCTCTCTCTCTCAAAAATAAATAAACATTAAAAAAAATTTTTTTTAAAGACAGGCAGCATCTAAGAATGATACATACCCCTTTAAATTTTGCCAAGACATGAACTGTGTTCTTGATGGTGTCTGTGGGAATGATGTCTGAATTATCTCCATGCAGATAATCTTTTTTGGAGCTCAGAGTAAGTTGCACTGAAGTTGCCACCTCTTTAATGCTATGATATTTCCCATCTCGCTGAATATGGAGAACTTTTACCATATCCTTCCCATAGCCGGTTCGGACAAACTCCACCTCCTCATTCTGCAATGAAAACACTGTCATCGTATTGAAGAAAGATACATGAAAACAAAAAGTCACCTGCAAGTTCTTCAAGCCTTGATTTAATCGTATAATTATAAAAGGTGAGAGTTAAGAGTATTCATGAAAGCAAGACCCTATCCTACCTTTGAAGAAAAACGGGAACTTTTATGGAGAAAAGAGAATTGCAAGAATCACATGAAAATATATCAAACTCGCCTGAAGACGGACAGGTAGATGGCTTTCTTGATAATATTAAGTAATAATAATAATAATAGTAACAGTATCTCCTGGACCAAACTATTTACTCTGTTTTATTTAATAACTGCTAACTCAATCCTTGGAACAGCTCTGAACTAATATTGTTCCCATTTCACAGAGGGAGAACCTGAGGTTCAGAGTGTAAGTGACTAGCTCTGCTTCACACAGGGAGTAAAGGATAGAGCCAACAATTCATACTCAGATCGTGGGCTCCAAAGTTTATTCTCTTAACCACTATGCAGACTGCCATTCTTCTACAAAAATGTGTGACTATGTTAACTGAAAATAATTATATCTTGTTTTTTTTTTATACAGAGTGATATTCTGGAGAAAATGCCCTATGATCACTAAAAAAAATTTGAAAATTGCTTCCTCTTCTTGCTGCCGGGAAGAAGAGTAATTAGTGACAGGGTCCAGATTCCCTTCAGGAGTGCAGAGCCAGGCCATCTGGCTGCAGGAAAAGCTATGCTTTTAGCAAACAGACACTTAATAAAAGCCTGGTGATTGACTCATTAGTGCCCTTATTTGGAGCTGGCGCTCTCACGAGCAAATACATCCATCTCCACTGCTAGGATTCATAAGATTTGTCCCTGGGCTTTACTGGTGTTTGAAAGAAGAGGCAAGCATCAAAATTGAACATTAAGATGATAATGCCAGAAAGTGACAAAAATAAAAGTAAATGAAAAACAACATGCAGACTCTCACATGCAGTGAGAGTCTGGGGAGGGTCACAAAGAAGGAATCTCACCTGCTAATTGCACATAGGCTACCTAAAAATTTGTTTACATAAAGCATCACCAGATCCTCTGGGAGGAGTTGTAAAATACTAGCCAACATCAGAAATTATTGTTATGTTCTAAAGGAAAGTGGGAGATATGGGAGGTTGTCTTCAGTCTTGGGGACACAGCATTCCTGGTAGGGCATGCTCCTGATTTAAGGGACAACTCTTGGAAAGGCCCCTTAAAAGCCTCTGACCCAGTTTTGGAGGGATTCATCTTCCAGGAAAGGATCAATGAGAAAACTCAAAGAGCAGACTTAGAGGATCTTAATAAGAACTATAACACTGATGGGGAAAGAGTCACTGCTTGTGGTTGCAGGGGCTTTGGAATCAGACCACGTTCAAACTCTATCTTGCCATCTACAGCTTTGTGGCTTGCAACAAATACTTTGTTGGCTCTGAGTCCTTAGTTTCCCCAGCTGTACAAATGGAGATAACCACCCCTACTTGTAGGAGTTGCTGGTGAAAGGCCTGACTCAGTTCCTAGTACCTAGCTGCAGTGAGGTCAACCCCGGCAAAAGTGGCCACGTCAGGCCTGGCTGTGGGCACAGCCCCAGCAGAGACAGTAGATGGGACTTTGAGTAAAGGCACCGGTTTTTAGAGTAGAGAGCACTGCTGGCAGCAGTCAGAGGAAGACTGTGACGTGTCTTTTGAGCCACAAGGAATTCCACCTGGGGGAGGAAGGCACTTGGCTGGCTGGGGGCCCCTGGATGGCATGAACGAGGATCCAGAACCAAAGGTCTCCGAGATTGTCCATCAGCCCCGGGATACACATGAATATTACTTCTCAGTCCTATCCACTGCCATTAAATACCTAAGCTATGGTAGCTCGGTCTGTGAAAGCAAGCGGTTCCTGCATGGCACATAGATTCAGGGGCACCTGGGTGGCTCTGTCGGTTGAGCGCCTGAGTCTGGATCAGGTCATGATCTCAGGGTTTGTGAGTTCGAGCCCTACATAGGGCTCACTGCAGTCAGTACAGAGCCAATTTGAATCCTCTCTTCCCTTCCCCTGCTGGCTCTCTCTCTCTCAAACACAAATAAGCATTTTTTTTTTTTTTAAAGAAAGATTCAGTGACAGCCACCCTTCAGATCCCTAACTTTGCTCTCATCTTGCCACAGCCTGTTTCAAACTCTGCTTCAGCTATCCTGAGCTGATTGTACTTGCCCAGGCTCGGCAGCCTTTCTCTGCCTGTAGGCTTTGAATATGCTATTCCTTCTTTCCTGAACACCCTTTCTCTTCCTTCTGCCCAACTACCGACCCCTTCTGTCACCTGTCTAACTTCTTCTAGTCATCCTTCAGGTCTCAGATGCCACTTCTCCTTCGGGGAATCAGCCAGCCCGCCCTTCAAGGTCTGGTGCCCCTTCTGTATGCCCTGGCAATACTGTTATCGCCTTATCACAGTCTTTATCATATTATATTGCAATTGCCTCATCATGTGTTTGATTTGTCCAAAAATGGGAAATTATGAAAGCAGGAACAATTCTCAGTTGTCACGGCAACCCCAGTGCTCAGCACAGTGCCTAGAACACAAATAGGTGCTTAATAAACGCGTTGCGAACGTATGAATGGTGCACCCCCACCTCCACCTCTTGCGTGGTGACACGGAATAGTTCAAGAAACACCCAAAAGATTTCAATACAGGAATTGCCACTTCAGCTCAAACCCCAATCAGGAAGTTCCACTTCTGGGGAAAGCGGGGAAGGCGCCATCTGCCGTCTGATCACCACGGCCTGGAGATCACAGGCACAGCCGACTGGAGAACAAAGGCCCAGGAAGGACCAAACTGAGTGTAGAGAGAGTCAGCCATGCGGCACAAAGTGCTCACCCTGCTTAACAAGACAGAGCACTCCGCACAGCGCAGCCCTCCCGGAGTTTCTGCACGAGGTACACAGGAGAGGTAAGCGCTCCTCAGCAAGCTCCTGACCGGAGCAGAGCTTGAGTCGTTACACTTGCTGGGTAGTAAGTCAGAAGAAAAAGGACGTCACCATGAGGATGGAGCAGAAGGGAACAAGAACGGTGTGGGACGCCCGGAAGTCTCTTGGTAGGACCCGACAGAACAGATAACGGTCCAGACCAGAAATGAGGCTGTCCCCCCAATAAGACTCCCCCCAGCTCTGTAGTCCAAGAAACCGGAAGTAGGTGCCAGAACTCTGTCCTGTATAAAGCACAGTATGGTGCAGAGATCCACGTGCATGATAGCTGCACAATGAGATACCATGAAAGGTCACTCTCATCTGGAGGGTTGGCAGGTGGCTGAGAGGGTAGGCTCTGGGCTCTGGAATGAAGCAGCACAGGTGTGAGTGAGTCTTTGTTCTGCCACCTATTAGCTCTGTACTTGGAGGTCAATGCCTCCATCTATAAAATGGGTATAAGAGTAGTGCCCACTCTCAGGATTGCTGTGAGGATAACATGAGGAAAAAGAAAAAGCACTCAGAAAAGTGCCTGACAAATAGTAAGTGTTTAATAAATGTTAGCCCTAATTATCATTGATAAATAATAACTAGAAGTCGAATTTTGCATCAAAGGGTCCTTCCAATCACTGTTGGAGAGAAATCCCCAGGTTACACACCAATCCAGAAAGACTGCTGCTAGTATAAGGCGTCCTTCTGCCTTCATACTTCAGTTGTCCTTCTTTGGGCTCGTGTGGCTTCAGAAAACAAAGTCGCAAAAGGAAACTCAATTTCCCAGAGTAAAACTCTGGATAGAACATCAGAAGGAATACATCTTTACCAGGCTCTATAAAAGAAAACTCCCTTTTTCTTAGACGTGTCTTGAAAGATAAGGGGATGGAAATCATTACTTATCTGCAAGTAAGACTGGAGAGAACTCTCAGAGATTTTAAATTAATCTTATTTTTCACTTCTGTAATGAGCTAGTGAGTGTTCTCTTATTTGCAGGCCATGGTGAAAGTGCTAGTGGTTATCGCTACAGGACGAGAGGTTGTTAGCCAAGAATCTGTTAACTTCTAGAAGGCACAGTGGATAGGTTTGAGGTGGAAAATATTAAGGAAGATTTAAAAAAAAATTTTTTTTTGTAAGTTCAAATTTTATTTTTTTAGGTTTATTTTTATTATTTATTTCGTGAAAGCGAGTAGGGGAGCGGCAGAGAGAGAGAGGGAGAGGCAACCCCAAGCAGGTTCCGCACTGTCAGCACCGAGCCCCACGCGAACGGTGAGATCATGACCTGAGCTGAAATCAACAGTCGAACACCTGACCGACTGGGCCACCCAAGTACCCCATGTAAATTTAAATTTTAAAATGACTAGCATTTTCTCTTAAGTCTTTGAAGAGCTTCTGTAAGCCTCGTGTCTTCCCTCTATAACGGAGAGAAATGTAGAAGTGGTACAGCTATTTAGGTCCTATCACACAGGCATAAAAATCAACTCCATTGCAGCGTGTCCGGATGGAAGAACTGTGCAGGGAGACAAGCCTCTCTCTCTGTCTTTGGAATGTGCTGGAGAAGTTCTTCCAATTCTGTGCCCAGGTTTTTCCTTTGCCTGACGTTTTCTTGGGCATTCATGAACAAAAAGATTTCAGAGAAAGATGCTGAACTAATGTGAGAAAAAGAAACACTCATCCGAACCATTTTAGTATCGCTTTGGTGGATCTTAACAATACATAAGGATAAGAACAATAACGGTGAATCATAACCTTAGAAGCAGCTGGTATTTTTTTGGCTGCCTCGGATCTACTCAATGTCAGATGGAAAAATATTGATATCTAGCAGAAAATGTCATGTTGCTTTAAGCTGCAGAATGGCTTATTTTTGCTAGCAAGGGGGTATGACTCTAAAAGGATTTGTCAAGCAGATGCTTCAGAAACAGTCTAACAAGTCATATGCATAATGATGGTAGAAAGAAGGTGACCTGTTACCTAATGAAGAATCCATTTACAGGTGCTTAGTTATTTTCATACTTCTGCCTATTACAAAGGAAGAGAAACTCATCACTAAATGTCAGAGGCAATGCTAATTTTCTTGCCGGCCTCTCCACAGCACCAATAGCCTTAGGGCTGGGAACTGAAACAGGGAAACCCCTCAGGAGCCTCTCGGATTGGGGGCAGGAAATTCCACAGCAAAGAAGTGATGGAGACCTCCAAGAATGCAGTTAGAAGAAAATTTTACTGAAATGCACACATTGAAAGATAATCTCTTTCCAAATGTGTAAGTCTTGAAAATAAAAACAACCATTTAGTGAGGGTTTCATATATGTCAGGAACTTTGCATATATTATTCCCTCTAGTCCTTTGTAAGAACCCTGTGAAGTGGATATTTTGATCCAAGTTTGACCGCGGGAGATATGAGGGTTAGGTGTCCTGCCAAGGTCACACTGTTACTAGGTGACAGAGGTAGGAAAGGAGAGCCCAGTCCATTTGCTTCCAAATGGCACGCTCTTTCCCACTACAAGCAGCATCCCTATACCCCCTTGATGGTTAGCCCACTCTTTAGAGAAAGAAGGGAACCATTCTGATCCCAACAGGAGAGAAATGGCCATGTTACTGCAGAAACTTGAATTCCTATGCCATTTTTTAAATTCCACTCATTGGAATCTACATTATCTTATCTACTACACACACACACACACACACACACACACACACACACAACAAACAAACAAAATCCCCTGCAATTTAAGAGGAAGAACACTATTTTAAAAGAAACTAAGTCAGAGATGGTAAGTGAGCTGCCCAAAGCCACATAGCTAACAGGCAGGCTCGTACAGTGGAAAAAGAGCGCTTCTGAGACTGAAGAGCCTTATTCTGCTTACTCTGTACCAGGCTGAACTTACCCAACGCCCAGAGGTACCCCCTGCCCAAACCACCACTTTTTCTGGAACTTTAGTCATTTGTTAAAATTACAGGGGAATTCTAAGCTCACATGGACTCCGTGGGTATGGCAAGGCTGTTCACCTTGCAAAGTACGGGGAGAATGAAAGGCTGACTGCCCTTTGGGGCAGAATGAAAATTCAGCTTGGTGTCTTCAATAACAAGATGCTACCTTTGAGTCAAACACTGACTTTTATCTGGGTAAGGACTACTGCAAACATGAGCAATATAGGTTTATTTGTGGTCTTTAAAACCACATCGCCAAAGGACCCTTTTTAGTCCATCTGCAAAGATAAAGAAAAAAGCCGTGTCACAGAAGAAAAGGAAACAAGGTGGGAAGAATGAGCATTTAATAAGCATTAGTCATGTGCCACAGGCTATGCACACAGTATCTCACTGAATCCTGAGAGCATATGCTATGAAAGTACAGATCATGAGCCACCTTTAGAAAAGGAAGTTGATACTGTTGAGGTTAAGTAGTTTGGCGTGAGGTTAACTACATGGCGTGTAAGAGGTAGGGCCAGGCATGGAACCCAGGTCTGCCTGATTATTTTCACTATACCCAGCTGCCTCCTTGACAAAACATTATAATAACGTTCTTTAAAATGGGATTTTACCTACCTACATACTCATTTTTATTTATTTATCTGATTAGATTTAATTCATCCTAAATTCCACATAACCCCAAAATAGAAATCACTGAAATCTTTTTCATTTAATCCATTCATTCACCTATATTTATTCAGCCCCTTCTAGGTGATAAGCACTATGGTAAGTGCTAGAGATACAACAGCAAACCAGTCAGACATTGTTCTGCCCTGATACAGGGCATTATACACTAGGTAGGGGTTATATACTAGAACAAACTTTCTCAGTAAAGAATCAAAAAGTTGGTATTTTAGGCTTTGCGGGCCATATGGTCTCTGTTGCAACTGCTCAACCCTGCCATTATAGCAGAAATAGTTATACGTAATACATCAGTGAATGGGTGTCACTGTGTTCCAATAAAACTTTATAGAAACAGGCAGTGGGCCAGATTTGGCTGACCCTCGCTCTTGAGAGGAAGACTCAGAAAAGTAACCAAGTAATTAGAATACATTGTAATAATTGCTCTAATTGAACAAATACAGCAAAGTCTGGGATACCTAAACCAGATTAAGAGAGATCAAAGATAGTTTCCAGGAGGGACTGGCATCCATAGAGCTATGAATGATGAGTAGGAATTAACAAAATAAAATTTTCTGACCCTCTTCCTTTAATTGTACTTACAGCTTCCTTTAACATTTTTCATGAACAATTCTTTGTTTTACAAATGCCTGAATCATGTTGCTTGTCTCATCGATTTTCATCAAAATAATTCAAGTCCCCTCCCCTTCCTCCTGCAACAAGAGTATCAACTTTTTCCTTCAGTTTTTCACATTCTAGATTTTATCCAGTATCTGAAGTGGTCTTGTAAAAGTTTGAACATTAAGTTAAAGAGATAGACTCTCTGGCATGTAAATCACACCTCAAAAAGCTATTGAAAATAACTAAACAAAGCCGGCAGCCTGACTTCCAGAAGTCCTCACAGGATGACTAAACTTTCATGAAGCCAGCATAGACCAGCGTGTGGAAAAACCCAACTTAATCTCAATCTCAAAAAGTTCTTACAGATAAAGCTTCAAAGAATACGAATTCACAGCCAAAAATAAAAAAAAAAAAGCACACAGGGTAGCTTTCAAGGTGTCAAGAGAGACAGCTGCAGAAACAACAGACAGTGAAGTGTGACCTGCAAAGGCTCTAGATACTGGAATCACCAAACACAAAATATAAAATAATATATTTACTATCTTTACAGAAATAAAAAGAGAAGACTGAGCATATCTCCTTTTTAAAAAATGTTTATTTATTTATTTCAAGAGAAAGAGAACACGAGCATGGGAGGGGCAGAGAGAGAGGAAGAGAGAGAGAATCCCAAGCAGGCTCCATGCTGTCAGCACAGAGCCCGATATGGGGCTGGAACTCACAAACTGTGAGATCATGACTGAGCCGAAACCAAGAGCCAGACGCTTAACCAACTGAGCCACCCAGGCGCCCCTGAGCATAGCTCCTTCTTGAGACAAGGGGGTACCTTCTCTTGAGCAAAAAACAAGAGACCAGAAAAAAGACTAAGTAAATTTGAAGAAAAAAAAAAAAAAAAAACCAAAGAACTTCTTAATGCATTAATAAGTGCATTAAGGAACAGATTTAACACAACTGAAGAAATAATTAGATATTTGAAAGAGGTAGATTAAGTAACAGATTAATGTTGCCAAAGAGAGAACTTGAGAACCGAAAGATAGATAGATCCAAATAAAGAATCAGGATTAATGAAGACACCGGAGACGGAATATATGCAAGAGACATAGAATGTACCAGGACAATATGACAAGAGAGAATGTGGAAGAGGCACAATTTCAAAGAGATCGGGACTGAGGTTTTCCAGAATTACTAGATGAATGAATACAAACCTTCAACTATAAAATAAGAAGCCTATTACCAAGTGAAGAACTCTACCTTGTTCACTACACTGGGCCAACTTATAATGAAGGGATTTTCTACTATTTTTAGAGGTAATCATGTCGTGAAGGTATATGTGGTATTTTTGTAATCTTATGCTCCTCGGGCTTCAAAAGAGGGTAACGTGAAAACCATTCTATCCTGTTTGCATGTTCTCCGTCCACCAAATTCAGTTTCTTTCCATAACAGTACTTTGCCATTTTTAGGGAAAGTCAGGACATACTGGAATCTAGGCTTTAGGGTAATGTTGAAATCCTTGGAGCCCCTCAGTACAGCTTTTGATACCTGGTGATTGCATAATAAAGCTTGTTGACTGACAATCAGCGCCATCAGGTCAGCGACAAGGAGAGATAAGAAGAAAGCTTCCTGAAAGTTACATCTGAAAGAAAGTAACCTAACAGCATTTTTCCAGACTTTGAAATAAAATTGGATTTAGCAAATCGCATCCTAACACAGATGTCCCCCAACCACAGGAAGGGCTCAGGTTATAGTAAAAACAATCTTAGCTATTATTTGTGGATCATTTACTTTTGGCCAGGCACTGTGCTAAGCATACAATGAGGAGAAAATAGGAATTACTTTATATCCTATTCAACAAAGGTTCTTTAGTCTACATAACTGCAAACAAGTTGCTTACCTTCTCTAAATGCATCAATAAATCCTAAGCCTCATGTACTTAGCTATTACCATTGTAATACCAAAAGCTATCACAAGATAAAAATAATTTTATTTCATTTTAACTTAGAAAAATAAACCTCATGCTATGAAAATTTTTATTTTTTTTTTAATTTTATTTTTTTTCAACGTTTATTTATTTTTGGGACAGAGAGAGACAGAGCATGAACGGGGGAGGGGCAGAGAGAGAGGGAGACACAGAATCGGAAACAGGCTCCAGGCTCCGAGCCATCAGCCCAGAGCCCGATGCGGGGCTCGAACTCACGGACCGCGAGATCGTGACCTGGCTGAAGTCGGACGCTTAACCGACTGCGCCACCCAGGCGCCCCAAAAATTTTTAAAAATTGATGAAAAGTTTGCAGTTGCTGAAATCTTTTTTTCTGAACGCAATAAAAACATATATAAAACAAAATGATACTCATGGAGGAATGATCAGAAAAAAAATGTTGTTTTGTTTTATTTTGTTTTTTTCTAACTTGATTGGTTGCAAACCTGTCAGATAAGGTACAGCCTTGGCTCAGGGCAGCAAGCCTCAAAGTTTCGAGTGCACTGGCATCACCACAAACTTTATAAAAAATGTAGATTCCTAAGCCCAACTGGGAGAATTCTGAGTTAGCAGGTTTGGGCTAAGACCCAGAATTCTGCCCCTTTTGCAAGCACCACAGGAAAATGTGGGTACATGGTCCAGACACCCCAAACAAAACTCTGTCTTAGGAGAAATAGAGCCTCAGGCCCTCCCTTTCCTACGAACCCTGAATCCTGAACAATTCGAGTTCAACACAGAAGTGATCTGAGTTGCAAGATGTCAGTTTGGTGTGGGTCCCTAAGTGACTGGTCTGGATCCATAATCCAAGGGATAGATCAGAGCTGTCCTTCTGGTAAAGTGCTCCTAATTATGAGAGCATCTTTAAGAAGTGAGTCAAAAGCATCACACACTTAAGGAAATCCTTTTCATATGCCTGTCTCCTCCCTCCCCTCCTGTAAAAAGGAGAATGGTCTCACCTTTTTATAGTCATTGTGGTAATAGGCCATTTTCTCTTGGCTTTCAACTTCAAATTTAGTTTCAAGAGTGAGAAAGAATAGTTTGGGCAAAACAGATGTTTGTAACATTTTTTTTTTGACCTGAAGGGTGAGCGGTCAATATGTTTACCCGATTGCATTACAACCAATTGGACACCAAGGCCTCTCAAAAGTAGAGCACCAAGTTGAATGGCTAAAACCAGAGGTGGAGGCAATACGTAAACATCTTTCGTAGAATATAATTAACTTGCTCTTTAAGGCAACCCTTTGAAGTCCACTTTAGGAAAAGTTTACTTAAGATTGAGAATATTAGAAGTGATAGATCCTAATGTTTGCTAAGACTTAAGGTTTTGTCATTTCTGCTTAATGTGTGAACTGCAAGCATTTGCTTTCACTCACAGAGAGGCTAATCGTGAGGGGATAACATGAAATACATTTAATTCAACCTCTACTTATCAACATGGAGTTTCCCTGCCCAGCGAACTTCGTAGTACATGATGTTCCCTCAGAAGAGTTAACTGTATATCCCATTTTTCTCTCTGGGACTTTTGATGACTTTGCAAACTAGTCAGCACAAAGGCATCCGGAGTCACGCTGGCATGTTGTGACAGAATCACACAATTACATGAGGTTCGCCCCATTCTGAAAATGCCCGAACAGCGAACAGCAGAGGCAAACGGAAACAAAACATCAGAGCCAGCACAGCCTGAGTGAGACCTGAAACTCAGACTCCTCGTCCGGGGGGCAAGTTTCCTGCTGTGGTGTGGAATATAGGTGGCAGATAAAAAAAAAATGACAGCCAGACTTCTAAGAACAGCCCTTCCTTTGCTCTTCTTCGCCCTCTTTGGGGTCCTGGAGGCGACAACAATATCGTGCAGAAATGAAGAAGGCAAAGCCGTGGATTGGTAGGTAAATGAAACGGAAGGATTTGTGCATGCAAATAGAAAGCCAGAGTATGGGAGGCAAACCGGCTCACTGTAAAGTTCCACAAGGAGTCTTCCCCCTCCCTTTCCCTTCTAAAAAGAAGGGAAATTAAAGTACATACATGGACCAAATATCCAGAGAGGTCCTGAGTGAAGGAACTTCCACCTGAGAAAGCTGCCAAGCAGTGCCTGGTGGACCTGATTCGCTTCTCCCAGCGGGCCAAGGCCCGTGGCCCCAGATGTGGGGGGCCAGTTGGCAGGTTCCTTTCATTGCATTGCGCCTTCCCTAATGGGACCCTTCCAACATCCTTTCAGAGATTTGCAAAGGAGAGGAGGCAGATTGCTTTTTTTCTGACACGGGACCTTGTGCCTCTCCTTCTGAGAATGAGAAAGAGGGCTTGATTGAACACAGCAGTGTTTGGTTAACCTTGTTTATTAGGGCAGCACAGGAGCACAGGAGTGGGTGGTAGGTCCTTGGCCTCCTTCACGCTGTGGAAGAGACTCAACACAGCATTGCATTATGGTTATGGATTCTTCTACCGCTTTGATCGCTTTTTCACTCTTTAATTAGGGTGTTTAGGTTGAGCATTATGATTGGCATCAAGCTTTGTGTAAACTTCAGGCTTGAGAACACAGAGACACTCAGTCTCTCAGCAGTTACTGAGCTCATGCCAGGCCCTGTGCTGAGGTTTGAAAATACAAATCTGAATGAAACATAGCACTTGCCCTCAAGGAGCTCAATTATGTGGTGAGGGTATAGATGGGGCCTCTAGGGAGCATGAGCCCCCAAACTAGTTTTGAGCTAAGTTTTAAGAACAATTATGAGCTGGTTAGATTTTTTTTAATGTTTATTTATTTTTGAGAGAGAGAGACAGCAAGCAGGGGAGGAGCAGAGGGAGAGGGACAGAGGATCCCAAGAAGGCTCTGCGCTGACAGCAGAGGGCCCAATGCGGGGCTCAAACTCACAAACGGTGAGATCACGATCTGAGCCTAAGTCGGATGGTTAACCGACTGAGCCACCCAGGCACCCCGTGAGCTGGTTAGAAAAACAGGGGAGATGCAAGGGCATCTCAAGCCAATGAGGGAGCAATGGGGAGGCACAGAGGCAAAAAGCAGGGGAGAAGGTTCAAGAACAGTGTTGCTGGTGCTTCAGGAGAATGGTGGGAGATGGCAGGAGGTAAGCTCCGTGAGCGGTGAGGGCCAGGTCATGAAGGGCTTTGTGTGTTGGGCTGCAGCGTCTGAATTTGACTGTCAAAGGGAGCTACCGAAGACCTTCCAGCAGGGATGTGACGTAGTCAGATTTGTATTTTAGAAAGCTCACTGGTGGTACGTTGAAGGCCAACTGCATGGAGACCAGTCTAGAGTCATGGACTCACCAGGACTTTTGCAGCATTACAGATGAGATGATGTGTGGACCTCATCAGTTTAAAGTTTAAAGACGCGGTAGAGAAATAAAGAGGAAGGAACACTCTGGGAAAACTCGGTAACAGATGGGCTGAGGGTCGTAGGAGAGAGGGAGAAGTTAAGAAAGACTTTCAGATTGCTGGCTTCTCTGACTGCGTGGATGTGTTCCCCGTCTGCAGGAGAAGAGCAGAGTTGGAGCGAAATATTGTAAACTTGGTTTCAAAAATATGGAGTTGGAAGTCTCTGGGATATCTCTGCATTTAGGCTTATCTGGACCTCAGCATAGAGGTGTGGGCTACAAACAGATTGAGGAAACTTCAGAATATAACTGGAAATGGTTACTCAAGAAAAATGTCTAAAAGCACTAGTTTTCAACTGATACGCCGTGACCCTGATGGTTCTCAAACCCTTCACTGGTGAGCGACCAAATTGTGATCAACACATAACATTTGTTTTTGCTGCAAATGAATGGACACATTACTCAGCAATACCCGTCAGAGAGAATGTTGAGCTGAGCAGACGGGGAGGCACAGTCTCGAGCTGCTACAACTCACTGTGAGAGTAAAAGGGCAGAGCAACATCAGGTCGGCACCAAAGAATAACTTTATGTTTCCTGACACATGTGAGGACCCTGTTCTGAGAGTAAGAACGCATGCACAGGGCAGGAAAGAGCTCGTGTAAATAAATGGAAGCATAAGAGTGAATAGAACCAAGTGAATAACATGAAGCATTCACGGGCAGTGTGAGATGTCATCGTGTGGTCATAGTGAATGCATTAGAATGTTTGCCTCCTTGTGGGTATTTGATGGTTCATTGTGGGATTTTTGCTATTAGAGAGTATTTGGCAAGACCCGGGTGATTTTGCCCTCTGGGGACTTTCAACATTGTCTGGAAACGGTTTTGATTGGCATAGCTGAGGAGGACTACTGTCATCTGATAGGTAGAGGCCAGGGTGCTGCAATGCACAGGACAGCCCCCACAACAAAGAATGATCTGGCCTGAAATGTGACTAGAGCACATTTGAGAAGCCCCGGGGTTACATGATCCAAGAGTGCCTACCTGCCATACAGGCCCAACCGCCTCCCCTCCCTGTGAGATACGCAAAGAAGATATACAAGGAGATAATAGTAAGGACAACAAAATGCTTGCTTAATGAGCTGGTCTTGGCCCTGAATCCTCAATGCAGAGCGGTCTGAAAAACTGAGCTAAAGAACGTGGCCTAGGCCAGAGACTCAAGGGAGCCTCTGTCTACTCTGAAAGCCAAACCCAAATCTCGGACCCAGCCAGCCAACTGCAAAGAGATGAGCGTGCCAAGCACTTGGGGCAGAAGAGAAAAACATATCCAAGGCCTTTCCAGTCCAGGCCTGGGCTTCGTTCTCTCCCCAGTGCAGCCATATGGCATGTGGAAACAAAAGAGAGCCACTGTCAACCTACATGGGCTTCCACAACAGGGACCCTACCCACCCTAAGCCAGTTGATGTCTTAGGACACATCCAGTCAGAGTCACATTCCTTTCTGGGAAGGAGAAAAATAAAGGCGAGAAAAGAGACAGAAATCCTGAGCAAATCCCTTTCCTTAGACTTAGGGAACATAAGTAAAATGATATAGTTAGACGCTTAATACAGTGGCTGTCACCAGAGAAGCTGTCAATAAGTGTTAGTAATTCATAATTATTTCCTTTGTTAGGTTTGCCTTTTATAAGTTACCTAAAAGGCAAGACAAGGAAAGCAGACAGACGGGGTTAGAGTACCTATACCTAGACTCTACAACCAGAAGCTGGAGGAGGAGTAAGCAACTAATGAATACCACCAACAGTGTGTTGGGAAGGACATTACAACAGCTATATGAAGCATATGCCTCCGAGGTATGTTACAGTTTATCATTCATCTGAATCACATAAAATGCATAAACAGAATCTAAAGCTTCCAAAAGATTCTGACTTTGAACCTACCTACCCCCTAATCCTAGCAACTTGAAGTAAGCTAGCACACAATCTGAATCAATCTTAGACCTTCAGGAATATGTCATCAGACTCTACAGCGACACCAGATTATGGGCACATTCAGCACTATATCCCATAGCATCACCGGGTAAGGTGTGAACTACCTACGTATGGAAGCCTTCTGGCTGCCAAACTCTGCCAATTCACTCCGTTCTTGCTGTCTTAGACCTCTAATAGAAATAGCAAGAAGCCCTCTCCCATTATAATGCAATACAGATCAGCAATTAATACACCACGAAGTATGGGTTACTTATGCCATGGTGGTGATGAGTGCTGGGGGCCAAAACGAAGGGTTCCACCTGGTCTTCCTTTTCATTTATCATTTTCCAAGTAGTAGGTTGAGAGCTAGGGCTGTAGTTCGATGCCCTAGAACTCACTTGCCTGAGTGGAGATTAAACCTGCTATCTGGACTTGATCAGGCGATGCGCTAACCAGCCAAAGAGGCATAGGTAAGTAGGCCTGCTGGCTCAATGTGGGCAGTCTCCCAATGTTCCAGGCACCATCTGCCGTTCAGTGGCAAGATACTGCTTCCCAACCAGGGGTGACAAGGAAAATCATACAATGATATTCAGTTACACACATATATGCCTTCCTAACAATCACTGAGAGAGAGGTAAATGTGTAAAATGACTCAGCACTTACGGTATGCTAGGCCTTTATATATGTCAATTAATTGAATTCCAACAATAATGTGTTAGATCCTAGCGCTGCGGCACATGCATATCTGAGTATTTACTCAAAATGTGCAGAGAGCTGTCACTGTGTGCACTAATACTCATGTTTTTATTCGTCTGCCACGAAGACCAGCCTTCAGAGCCAAATTACAAAGTAAAAATGTATTTTAAAAGTGTTTGAGTACATGTGATGGACCAAGCCCTGTTGTAGGTGCTTTTAAAAATTATTTAAACCCAGCAGCAACCCTGCTTTCAATTAATAGATTATTATGTAAAGTCCAAACTGCCTGCAGCTGCTTCTGTTTTCCAAGTTTGGGGATGGAGGCTGGGAGCATAACCCATTAGTGAGAAAATAAACACTTCTGTTGTTCCCTTCCCCACCGGGGAGAGAAAGGAAAGAGCAACATTGTAGAGCCTCTGTCTTTTACCTTAGTTGGGACAGATGGTTCTTACTTTGGCGGAATATAATAATGATCTTTGGAGACACAAAAGTGGCCCCAGAGCCTAGGAGGGCAAGAGAGCTAAAATGCTCTGCAAAAATAAAAAAGAGTGGATGAAAGCTAGGATTGAAAAAGTATAAGAAACCCAGAGAGAGACTAGAGGCAAGGCCAGGTGGTGATGTAAAACCATTCAATGTTTTGTACCTTCAGTGAAATCTGATCACACGTAAGGCCTTCAGTGAGGGATTCTGGGAAGAAAATGACAGGGAAGGGGCTCATTTCCATGTCTGACTGGCATAGAGCCAAAAGAAGAGGAACAACAATAGTGGGGACACCTAAGTGAGATCGGGTGTTCTTTGGAAGCTGGGACTGTGTGCCAGAAGTGACAGTGAGAACATAGCTCCCCCACCTCCTGGTCTGGGATTCTATCAGAAAGCAGAATGCAAGATCACAGCAACTGGCTTTAAATCTCGAATGTCAAGATGACCTAGGCCAATACGTGGGTTACATTTGGAATTGTTTCCCTTCTTTTGCCTTTGTCAATAAGAACCTTCCATACACCTTCGTAGTAACGCTTATCAAACTATATTGTAGTTGCCTGTGCCTGCCTGTCTATATTCCCTGCTAGACTAGGGGCAGAGATTGTACTAGTCTTGTTCAACATCCAGTAGTCAAAATAGTACCCAGCTTATGTGTTCTAGAAACAAAGCTGTCCAGAAGGACATGCCTAGGCCTACCTATCCTTAAGTCCATGGTCTTTCCCCTTTATCAGAGAGCCTTTCTTCACTAGGGCTGCCTCCCATTTAACCTTAGCTAGCTGTTACACTCCTGGTTAGAATAATACATTTCGTCTATTATACAAATAAAGCTCCTCAAAGATTCTTCCCAAAGCCCCTTCGCATTGCACGCCAAAGGCACACAATGGCCTCATGACCACATTCAACGCCAGCTCATTGAACAACTGTCAGGGTCTTCCAGCAGAGAATATGAATGCCAACAATAGCTATAGTCAGTTGTGAAAATGAGGCTAAGAAAACAGCTTCTTTTCCTGGATATTTCTAAATATAATAGCCGAGAATGCTACACGGACTATACGATGCATTAAAAAAAAAAAAAAAAAAAAAGGTTTTAGATGACCTCAAATAATTAAGCAGTTGTAAACAACTCAATTATTGGCTTTTTTTTTCCCCCTGAGACAAAAAGAAGAGCCTTTTTTAAGGAGATGAGTTTTCCTTCCTTGCTTTTAATTATGTCCCTGAGATTTTTGTTAATATCAATATTATTGGCTTCAGTAAAAATCACTGCATCGTGACACAAACGAAAAGGAACCACACAGAATAAATACAAGCAAGCTTCCAAAACATGACAAAAGAGATACCATCAAAAGAATAGCTTCATTTTTACTCAGAGATTTGGCCAACTGTTTAGAAAATTTACTCATATTTTGCCTTACCAGAGGCAATCCAATATCACACATTCAATTTCACTACTTTTTCCAAGCAGGGAAATATCAAGCAAGAAAGGTGAAGTGACACTAAGAAATGAATTGAAGGGAAATCCTCCCCTGCAGGGAGGTAGTGGGAGCAGAGAATGAGGAATCCTGATTAAACACAAAACTATGACCAAGCTGTGAAGCACAACGTAGGCAGAGGAAAGCAGACCCTGACAGCCAGTTCTGCCATGGTGCCTATATCAGTGGAAAAAACCCAGGTGTAATCCTAGGCCGATTGTTCCTACACAAATATTTGTTCCTCAACAAATATTTAAGTACTCCTTTATTATACAGTGGTTGCCAAATGAGAAACGCAGGTCCAAAACAGCCAAGAGAAATAGGAATAGTACCTTCACATGCACATCATGATGCACAGGGCCTCTGTCACATAGGATGAAATCATGCACGGTTAAGAATGGACTTTCTGTTCCCTCCCTTGCCTGTCACAGAATTCAGTCTGATGGGGAAGCTGTCTATTAGGATAACGGATGATTTCTCATGTGTATTAATGAAAGCTCTGTATTGCAGACTGGGTAGCTGGTAGAAATGTTGCGAGCATTTATGAGCTTAAGATTTACATCATTATAACCCTAATGTGCTCCTGCAGAATAACAACACAGCCTATCTAATATACAATGATGCAGTCCCTACATCTGTGAATTACAGCAGAAAGTATGGACACACTAAAGGTATGACAAAGGCTCTTGGTTTGTCTTTTCTACTGGAAATCAACATTCTCTTAAATATTCTATCTTGAATATTCTTTTTTTTCCTCACTGAAAAGATAGCTTTCCTTTTTAATGGTTTATTCTGAGCTATCAAAATTCTTGATTTCTATATCACAGGTTATAATTATATAATTTCACTTGGAAATCTCCTTTTCACAAATTCCACTTTATTTCTTAACATAAAAATATATGCTCTATAGCAGAAATCCCAGAATTCTACTGGGAATACCAGCCAGTCTATATAGTGTTTGTGTGTGTGCACGCAGGCACGTGTGTGTGTATGTGTGTGTGTGTGTGTACACATTTCAGTTAAGTTCATTGAGGTATAATTTCCATAGAGTAAATTCACTCTTTTTAGTGTATAGTTCCTTTTGAAGTAAGTGTTTTTGAAAAGTACTTTTAATAAAAAAAAAAAAAAAGGAAAGTACTTTTAAATATATTTTTTATATTTTGGTAATTTTTGTTATATATAGTTAATATATTTTAAGAATTTTATTATAGTAATTTTTGGCATTTTTCTATAAACTATGTATATGTATTACTTAAAAATTCAAAATGCCAGTAACCAAAAAAAAATCTGTAATTTTAATACCCATTAGATAATCACATTAATCCTTTCTACTCACTTTTCCTATAATATGTATTTTAAAACATTTTTATGAAACTATTGTAATGATTATCTTCTACTGTTTTTCTTTTTTTTTAACGTTTTTTATTTATTTTTGAGACAGAGAGGGACAGAGCATGAATGGGGGAGGGGCAGAGAGAGAGGGAGACACAGAATCTGAAGCAGGCTCCAGGCTCTGAGCCATCAGCCCAGAGCCCAACGCGGGGCTCGAACTCACGGACCGCGAGATCGTGACCTGAGCCGAAGTCGGACGCTTAACCGACTGAGCCACCCAGGCGCCCCTGTTTTTCAACTTCATAGATCATGAATACTTTCCCATTGCAACAAATATTTTTCAGAAGACCCCAAAGTCGGGGCGCCTGGGTGGCTCAGTCGGTTAAGCGTCCGACTTCGGCTCAGGTCACGATCTCACAGTTCATGAGTTCCAGCCCCACATCAGGCTCCTCACTGACAGGAGGAGTTCCTCTTTCTCTCTCTCAGAATAAATAAATAAACTTAAAAAAGCAAAAAAAAAAAAAAAAAAAGAAGGTCCCAAACTCAAATGGCTTCAGAAGCAGGCAAGTGGATGTCAGCAAGCCAAGTGGACTAAACTAGCAGGAAACTGAAGAACCGGAGGGTGCATGCTTGGTGAAAAGGTACAGGTAGTGCTCAGGTTGCTTTGGAGGGATGCGATTTTTCAGGAGATGTTGAAAATTAGCATTTGTGGAAAATCTCCTCAATTTTTAAATGTTGGCAATGAACGCAAAGTTTTAAAAATATTCTCTGAGAATAATAATATGTATCTGCAGGATAGATTTGGCCAGTAGGCTGCCACTATTGCCACCTCCGATTAAGAACGTAATTTGTAATGGCTGTCAAATATCATGAGTAATGAAAGCTTTTTATTTAGCCGAGTTGCCCTCCTGATGGTCCTATTTGCTTGGAACACAGCAATTTTGGTAATACACCACATTCTCCAACCTCTCCTCTAACAACCGCCAACCACCATTCTCCCCCCACCCTGTTCGTTGCTAAAAGGGCTTGGGAAAAAGACCACAAAGGGAACGGGACCCCATGTCAAGTGCAGGAGTTCTCTTTGGCAACAGGTGCCCTGACATCCGGTGGCACTGGTACCAGGAGGTTAGGATTTCAGGCCAACAGTACATTCATCTGGGCAGAAGAGGGCCCCTGAAGGTCATCCAGCTCTGTTTGGCAACAGAACATTGGACATTTTCCACCTGGACACAGGGAATGAGAGACCAATAACGTGCTTTCTTCAAGTGTGTTTTTTGCAAAAGAAATAACTGGCAAGCATGTGGTTTCCACTCTAACAATAAGGTAAACATGAATAATTTCATATTTGCATGGTCATATGCAAACTGGAAAGTCTAGTCAGTGTACCAGAACTATCCCAATTTATTTATAAACACAGAAATAGTCACTGATGCCTGTTGGGTAGGATTCATTTTGCCATGTCACAAAATGAAAATCTTTCTGTTTTCTTCCTTTCCGTTTTCATGTCATTTTGCTCTAGAAATTTTCACTAAACACAATTAACTGGGCCATTTTGGCATGGCTTCTCTTTCATTCTCTCTGTCTCTGTTTTTTGGGCTTGTGGAGTTGATTACTCTTCTACACATAAGTGACCATCAGTGTCTTACAATGAACTATCGCAAGTACATTTCTTCATTTGATACTTTCTCTTTCAATTCTTTTTCAGCTGGCTTTTGAAAACAGCTTAGCTGCTTAGCAGTAAAGATAACTCATTATGTGAAGCTTACCAGGTGACTGTGTAGTTTAACAAGGTCAAATTCCAATTTAGCAAATTTGCATTCCACCAAAACAAATTCTTCTTGTGGTTTCAACACGAAATTCCTCTTAACTCTTCACAGGGTGGCTGTCCTGGCTCTCTTTTGTGGTGGCTTATTATCAGTAATGGGACAATGTGATGTGTGCCCAAGTTAGTTTTGAAATCTTTGAAAAGCAAGCATGATCTTTGTGATTATTAACAGAGTAAAATATTAGCCTGAAGTACAAATGGGCTTAAATGTTACAGCTTTGAACCCTATCTTTAAAAGGAGCTTTGTTTTTCTAATTTACCTATATTAATTGTATCTTTGGTAGGTTTACTGCTGTGGAACCGAGTGCAGGGATTTTGGCTGATTCATTCTATTCCCAGATTTCCTCCAGCTCCTGAAGAAGGCTATGATTATCCACCCACAGGGAGGAGACATGGACAATCTGGCATCTGCATAACTTTTAAGTACAACCAGTATGAAGCAATAGGTAACATTAGAGTATGTTAAAAAAAAAAAAAAGAGAGAGAGATAGCAGTGTTAAAGAAGGGATTTGGAAATGTATGAATAAATTTATTACTTCATCCGTTTCTCTATTCATTAACACTCTGTTACCTAGATTCTATTAGATTCTAACATGGGCGTTGCCATGGTGAGACCTTGAGCAGATTCACTTACTAGACCTTTGTTTCCTGATCCACCAAAGAAGTCTTTGAAATTGATCAGGGGTGGTATTTTCAAATGTCTAGCGTGGCCTGGCAGGTAACAAAAATGGGTGAAACAGGCAAGCAACGCTGCATGGGCAGTGGGGACAGAGACAAACAGGGATGTTGACTCTCCCCTCAAAAGCCTCAGCTCTGCAATGTGGCTCTGCAGAAAAGCAGACCTAATGGTTACAGATCTCCATACTTTTCAAGAGAAACTAGAAATCTAGGGTGGGAGGATGTGAGAGAGTTGGGAAGAGAATATGATCTCAATCTTATTTTAAAAAAATAATTGTGGGGCACCTGGGTGGCTCAGTCAGTTGAGCTTCTGACTCTTGATTTGGATCAAGAGTCTCACGATTTGTGGGATCAAGCCCCACATCAGGCTCTGCCCTGACAGTGTGGAGCCTGCTTGGGATTCTCTCCCCGCTCCCCCCACCCCTCTCCCGCTCACACACGGGTGCATGTGCTCTCTCTCTCTCTCTCAAAATATAATGAAGTAAATAAATGTGCTGACTACATGTTGCCTGTAGGCCACCAACCTGACAGCTCCAAGTCAGATGATCTTCCTTTAAGATCCCAAGCTGGAATGGCCAAAAATACTTGGATTTGGAAAACTATGGTGGGGGAGAAGGAGAAGTATGAACACTATTTTATCAGTCACTTTTTACTGAGGAGGCTGCTAAATTGTGGTAAAGAGTGATATATGAGGTTTAGAATATGTTTTTCATCAAATTTCCATCTTATGGCAAGGATTACTGAGGCTCTCACCCAAGTTAAGTCCTAGTTTAACTAATTGAGTTCCTGTAATGTTTATAGAGCTGAATAGCATAGAGATTAGCTGTGCATGCTGATGAGTTGATTATTCTTTAAGCTGGATGATCAATACATGGGAGGGCTCTACTTTTGTATATGTATGTATGCGAGAAAAAAACATATGGTCTCCAATGCCAGACTGCCTAGGTTTGAATATCAACTACAAGCTTTATAACCCTGCATCTGTGACAGAAATTCTCTATTAATTCATCTATATGAAGAGGATAATGACAAAATAACTTACTTAATAATATAATTGCTATTAGGATTGAGCTAGTACACCCATATAAAACTTGTGGAATAATGCCTGGAAAGTAGGAAGCGCTCAATAAGGGTTAGCTATTTTAACCAAAAGTGATTTGAAGGCTATTGGCTTAAAAAAGAAATACTTTTGTTTTTGTTTTTGTGGTTTTTAATTCACACAAGATCTATGGTATCAACAAGTATTTCCATCTGTATCCTAATTCTCAATTTTTCTTTGTTTCTCCATTCAGATTCTCAGCTCTTGGTCTGTAACCCAAACATTTATAGCTGTTCCATCCCAGCCATCTTTCACCAGGAGCTCGTTCATATGCCCCAGCTGTGCTCCAGATCCAGCTCATCAGAGATCCCTGACCGGCACCTCACTGCACTTCAGTCAGCCCGGGGCCAAAAATTCCTCCATTTTGCAAAGTCTGGTTCTTTTCTTGACGGTATGAAAGACCATGATCAAACAATATATAACTCTGCTGTTGGACTCACTTTGGATTGTATAGCAGAACTATTCTGATTATTTGGGGATGGAGAAGTAGGAGAGAAGGGAGGAAAAAGGAAGGAAAGGGAAAAGGGAAGTCAAATTAGTCCAAACATTCACCTGCTCTGCTTGAATAGCACAATTGCTGATCCACCCATGGAAATATCTCACAACCATCCAAGCCAGGAGTCAGTGAAAATTTGCAGTCCCCAGCCTCTGTTGGGCACAGGACCACAGTTGTCTCCTCCTTTTTTCCATTCCCTAAGCAGCTATTTTAAGCCTCTTTTACTCTCAAGTCCTTTATATTACGCTGCCTCCTCATTCTCAGCCTCTCTTTTTCCTTCATAGAGGGAACAGAGACCACCAGAGAGAAACCACCTCAAGAACACACTCCACCCAAAAAAGTATGGGGGTTCCTCAAACAATTAAAAATAGGAATATCATGTGATCCCATAATTCCATTACTGGGCCTTTTCCCAAAGAAAACAAAAACACTAATTCAGAAAGATATATGCAGACCTATGTTTATTGCAACATTATTTACAGAGGCTAAGATATGGAGGCAACCCAAGTGTTCATCAATAGATGAATGGATAAAGAAGATGTGGTGTGTATACACAATGGAATATTACTCAGCCCTAAAAAGAATGAGACTTTACCGTTTGTGACAACATGGAAGGACCTAGGGGGTATTATGCTAAGGGAAATAAGTCAGAGGAAGATAAAACCATAGATTTCACTCATATGTGGAATCTTAAAAACAAAACAAATGAACACACAAACGGAAGCAGAAACAGACCCGTAAATACACAGAACATACTGGTGGTTGCCAGAGGGGAGGGGATGGAGGGAATGGGCAAAATGGGCAAAAAGGAGTGGGAGGTACAGGCTTCCAGTTTGTGGAATGAATAAGTCATGGGATGAAAGGTACAGCAGAGGGAGCATAGTCAATGGTATTGTAATTGTGCTGTATGATGACCAGATGGTGGCTCCACTTGTGGTCAGCATAGCATGACATACGGAGGTGTCGAATCACCATGTTCTGTACCTGAAACTAATGTAACATTGTGTGCCAGTTATACTTGTATTTTTAAAAATGACTAAAAGGGGGCACCGGGGCGCCTCAGTTGGTTGAGCATCCAACTCTTGATTTCAGCTCAGGTCATGATCTCACGGATCCTATGAACCTTGTACCTATCAAGCTCTGCACTGATAGTGTAGAGCCTGCTTGGGATTCTCTCTCTCCCTCTCTTTTTGCCTCTCCCCGGCTTGCTCTAGTACTCTCTCTCTCTCTCTCTCTCAAAATAAATATTTTTAAACATGACTGGGGCACCTGGGTGGCTCAGTTGGTTAAGCCTCCAACTCTTGGTTTTGGCTCAAGTCATGATCTCACAGTTTGTGAGTTCAAGCCCCACATTGGGTTCCATGCTGACAGTGTAGAACCTGCTTGGGATTCTCTCTCTCCTTCTCTCTCTCTGCCCCTCCCCTGATCCCTCTCTCTCTCTCTCTCTCAAAACGTAAATTTAAAAACATTTTTTTCAGTGACTAAAAAGACCACACACACACACACACACACACACACACACACACCCTCAACAATCTTATCTGTTTTTATTCCTTTTCACGAGTTTCCCTTTATCCCAACAGAAGCAGTGCACCTCTTGTGCCTTGGAACCTATCCCAGTCTCAGAATACTTTGATTCAAACACTAGATCTCTTCTCCCTCTTCTACTTCAATTTTCCCACTCTATAAGCTCGGTCCCCTTAGCACACAAATATTCCTAAAAAATCTTCCCTCAATTCTAGATCCTCTATATCTCTGTTTTTTTCTTTTCTTCCAAATTTCTTTCTAAAAGTCTCTTCAGGGGGCACCTGGCTGGCTCAGTGGGTTAAGCATCCGAGTTCAGCTCAGGTCATGATCTTGTGGTTCACGGGTTTGAGCCCTGAGTCAAGCTCTGTGCTGAAGGCTCAGAGCCTGGGACCTGCTTCAGATTTCATGTCTCCCTCTCTCTCTGCCCCTCCCCCACTCATGCTCTGTCTCTCTTTCTCTCTCTCTCTCTCTCAAAAATAAATAAACATTAAAAAATAATTTTAAAGACTCTTCATGGGCTTTCACGTGCTCAATGCTCCTTCACTGTAGTCTTTGCATCTCTGTCTGTAGACACTTCAATCTCTCCCCAGTCACCAGTGACCCTCTTAGTTGACCTCACTGTCTTCCCTCCTTTCTTGCTACCTTCCTTCCTTTTATACTAGATAAAATTTACTGAATGCTTACCACTTGCCAAGCCCTGTATTAGGCACTAGAGATCCAAAAATCAACAGGACAGAAATAGCCTCTGCAGAATTTGGCACTGTTAAAACCCTTTCCTTCCTGAAACACTCTCCCTCCCTGATTTTTGGGAGTGTGCAGTCTCTTGGTCTTCTTCCCACTTCTCTTAAGTCTCTTTAACTAGGTCCTCCTCCTCTGCCTACTCCTTAGGTGACTGGGTTGCCACGTGGTCTTCCACTCTTCCTTATCTCATTCTATATACTCATTCTATGCAACTCCAATAAGTTTTCAGGCGATTCTCAAGACCTCTGGACTGACAGAGCCATCAGTATTCAATAGTGGGTGGGACATTGGTACCTGGGGGTGGTATAGCCATGCCAAATTCAACATGCCAAACTCATCATTATTGCCCACAAATCTATTCTTTTCTTATATTCTGCAGAGTCAACTGAGGACTCTAGATCCCTCCTTTTTCTTTACTGCTCTAGCAAGTCATCAAATTCAATCAGTTCTAGGTCCTTAGTAACACTCACATTCATCTTTTCCTCTCCAAACTTTATGCCACTGCCTTAGTCCATGCCTGTGTTTATTGTCACAATTATTGTGACAACCCTGTGTTTTCCCTATCTCCAATCTAATACACCTTTCTCAATTCATCCTGCACGTTGCCTCCCAACTGATATTTATGATCAAAAATCAGTTTCTACTATCAGCTTTCCACTAACATTTCTCTAAAAATTCTCCCATCGAGGGGCGCTTGGGTGGTTCAGTCTGTTGAGCATCTGACTTCGGCTCAGGTCACGATCCCATGATTCATGGGTTGGAGCCCCACATTGGTCTGTGTACTGATGGCTCGGAGCCTGGAGCCTGCTTCGGATTCTGTGTCTCCCTCTCTCTCTGCCGCTCCTCTGCTCACACTCTGTCTCTCTCTCAAAAATAAATAAACATTAATTTTTTTTTAATTCTCCGTTTGATTTCAGGAAAATCCAAACATTTTGGCATGATGTGCAAAGAGCCCTTGAAGCTGGCTCCTGGTTACTTCTCTAGCTTCATTCTGTCTAAAGATCTTTTCAAGACAAAAGCATATATTGCTCTCTTGTTTGTGTGGAACAGAAAACATTTTTAAACGCCAATATCACCTTAGTGATAAGAACTTTTATTTGCATAACACTTTAGCACTAACAAAATGTTCTCCCATCCACTATCTCAATTATGTTGTTATTATTGTGCTCGTGACATCCATATATCAGGGGTGAATGATGATTTCCATTGCTGAGGATATTTTCAGGGACTTATCTAAGTATAAATACTAACCTCACTATCTTTCTCCCTGTAAACCCTAGACATCTTTGCAGCCTGGATGGCTCAACGGTTGAAGTCGCATTTGCTAACAGAAACCTGGCAGCGAAAGAGACAAGAGCTTCCTTCAAACTGCTCCCTTCCTTACCATGTCTACAATGTCAAAGCGATTAAGATATCTGGACACTCTTATTTCAGTTCTTACCAGGATCATGCCAAATGGTGTGTTTCCCAAAAGAGGACCAAAAATCGCTGGACCTGCATTGGAGACCTAAATCGGAGCCCATACCAAGCCTTCAGAAATGGAGGATTCATTTGTACCCAGAATCAGCATATTTACCATGCATTTCAAGGATTGGTTTTGTATTATGAGAACTGTAACTAAACTTGGTGAAAGGACATATGTACCATTATTTTCAGCACTGACAATGGGTCTTCTTCCATTGGATCCATTCTTTATATACTAAAAGCCTGTGAGTATACTTACAGTCACAAATCATCAAATAAAATGCTTTTCTACCGTGGTCGCCATTTTATCTTCCATTAAGTGAAAATTTATCTACTTTGCAATTATATGCCGTAAGCATAAATCATTATACATAGCCAAGTGAGAATTGAAGAAACGGAAGAAAAAAATCTTCTTAACTGCTCATGGATTGACTGAACATCTCCTAGATTAACTTCATGTCCCTCACAAAGACTTCTCTGACTCTTCTACTCATCCCTTGTTGAAGAAAAAAAATCTCTCTCTGTACCTCATGCTACTCAGTCATATTCCTCTTAGAGTTCTTTCACTGGTTTATGGTTAAGTCTTATTTATTATTCTTGCAGTTGCTCCTTACTAATCATATAATCTTAGGATATTCACTTGAACTCTCTAAGCCTTGGTTTTTTCATCTATGAAACAATGTGTAGATATGTTTAAGCACCTAGCACAAAGCCTGGTGGGGTTGACACTTAAAAATACTGGTGGAATTTGAATATGAATCTCCCTCCCAAGTTAGAAAAGACAAGAGGAAGTTTAGAAATGAGTAATATTTTTCAAAAAAAAATTGTTAAGTCAGATTAGGAGAAAGAAGTAAAACAACCCACCAAATTGGGGTCAATAAAGAAGCTATAATCAAATCTAACAATCTTAATTCTAGTGTGTTTCATTTTGGGAGTTCTTATCCCTAAATATGACTATTATATAAATAAACAGCAATAAACTCATATTAAGAACTAACTGCTTAAGAAAATTTGAAATATAGTTCTCAATTTCAAGAAAATTGCAATTTAACAAAAGAAATCACAATAATTAAAGCCAACACTTATTAAGCATTTACTATGTAGTAAACGGTCAACCCACATCTTCTTATTTGATCTTCATAACCATGCTACATAGTAGGAATCATTATCCCCATTTTACTGACAAGGAAACTGAGGTCTACAAAGCTTCAGTAACTTACCCAACATTATAGAAGTTCTATCTGACCTCTAAGGCTTATATTCCAAGAGACAATAAATGAAAATGATGCAATATAGGATAATATATATATGATGTCTTAATACCACCAAAATTCATGGGACACGATGGCACTAGTTCAATGAAAAGCAGAGAAAAAGCTAAGTTTGTCTTCCCGTCAGAAGCAAAGATAAGCTGGGGCGCCTGGGTGGCGCAGTCGGTTAAGCGTCCGACTTCAGCCAGGTCACGATCTCGCGGTCCGGGAGTTCGAGCCCCGCGTCAGGCTCTGGGCTGATGGCTCGGAGCCTGGAGCCTGTTTCCGATTCTGTGTCTCCCTCTCTCTCTGCCCCTCCCCCGTTCATGCTCTGTCTCTCTCTGTCCCAAAAATAAATAAACGTTGAAAAAAAAAAAAATTAAAAAAAAAAAAAAAAAAGAAGAAGCAAAGATAAGCTAAAGAAAGGCCTGTTGAATACTAGCTGGCTAAATTACATGCTTGGATGTATGAAGAGATTTGAAAAATATGTTTTATTCTCACATAAAGTATCTGAGTATAAATAATTCCAATAAAATAGGATTAAAAGAGAAACTAAAAATATAAGATCCTGGGGTGCCTGGGTGGCTCCATCAGTTGAGCATCCGACTCTTGATCTCAGCTCAGGTCTTGATCTCAGGGTTGTGAGTTCAAGCCCCACTTTGGGCTCTGCTCTGGGCAGGAAGCCTACTTAAAACAAACAAACAAACAAAAAGTACAAGATCCTGACTTTAATGGTGAAAAGGGTCATATCTTAATCCAACAGCACAGATAGGAATTAATGAAAACGAAAAAAAGAAAGCAAAGGTCAATTGAATAAGAAATTCTATTGGACTGAAAATATACACTAAGGTATGAGCTTTCCCCAAAAGGTAAATCCAGTCCTTCTAGAAAAGTGGTTTTATCTCAAGCTCAAAAGAAGAATCTAAAGAAGAGGAGAATCAAAATCAGAATCTGTACAATAAAGAGTATAAGAATGTGACAGAGAGAAAACAAAGAAGTTGCTGGCCCACTGGCAATGCACACTAACGATGTGCTTCCCACTGAAGCGGAGCAGAGAAGTGACTAGACCTTCCTTGAGGAAGGAAAAAATGCCGGAAAGGAATTGAACAGCCTCAGTAGTTCAAGAATATCAAATACTGACCTTGGGAGGAAAGAATGTGTCTTGCTTGGTGTTGGTAGTTCCTCTAGTCATTTCTTCTCCTCTTTGGGAGATAAAATAGTGTATTTAACCACAAACTAACCAAAAATTGGTTTAGCTGAATGAGACTCTTAGTAAATGTCCAAATATTTGAAACTGTGTCAGTACTCTTTCTTATTCTTTCCCATCAAATCCTTCCTATGGCTTCCTGTGAAAGTACATTTACCACGCCGTGCTACAATTGTGTGTAGCATGATTGTGATGTGCTAGAAGCAGCTACAACAGACTAAAGAAACTAGTATCACTATCTTTCTCAAGCATATGCCGAGGCTTGTTACCCAGTCATGCTGATTCCTATAGAGACACTGGGGAGTATCTTCAGAATTATAATGTCATTGGAAGGAAACTGAAACATTTGAGATTATAGGGGATGTTTTCATTGATTCCCTTTGGGAGGAAGAGGAGGATATGGGAGATAACGATGAATGAAATTTAAATTCTAAACCATGGTTTAAAATACTGGAATTAAAGACTCATGTCTAAGATGGGAGTGTACTTTACAAACAAGTGTTAGGTTGTGTTTGGCTGGAAACTACCTAATGTAATTCCAGAGAAAAGAAATTGAACACAGAAATAGACATATGGCAATAATTAGGGTGGAAGATGGCAATCCTGACATCGAAATTCTAAATAATGTCTGCTGTGCCTTCCCATCCTGCTTAGGTGTGAGCTTCTTAGAAAAGCTATTTTCCCCAGTCTATATCATGCAACCCTTTCCTCTCCAGCTCCAAATGACTGGACTGAGTGAGCTTGTGACACAAAAGAAAATAAGCCTTATGGCATTCCAAGGCAATATGATTCAGAGAAGAGTTTGAAGTAGGGGTATCAAGACTGAGTATAGGGGTATGAGCACTTGATCTGGAGGGTCATGTTCATTGGAGATCAGATCACCATTGTCTGCCTTGTGCTTGCTGAAGCAGAGAAGGGTGCAAATTCACCTCAAGATCAAAGGAGCACAGAATGATATCAATTCCAAATGTCCAGATGTCAGATGAGTTCCTTGTGGAGCCCAGCTCTTCTCCCAGTCCCATATTCTATGACATATGACTCTGTTCTCCCATTAACTAGCCCATTTTTAGTTTAAGTTGGCTTGAATACGTACCTATTTCTTGCAGGCAAACAATTCTCATCTAAGTTATATAGAAATAAGAATGACAGTTGTGAATGTAGTGTCAAATCATTTCAATTAAAATAATGACTGAGAAATGGGTCATTAAACAACTCTCAAAGTCCCACAATCTCAGATGTTTTGCACACTAACACAGAAGCTGGGTTACAAAGGAGGTACACTTGAGATTGTAGCACGACATGACAAATGTACATTCACAGGAAGAATTAGGAAGGATTTGGTAGGGAAGAATAAGAAAGAGTACTGATTATAGTTTCAAATATTTGGACATTTACTAAGAGTCTCATTCAGCTAAAACAATTTTTGGCTAATTTTTGGCTAAATACACTATGTCATTTCCCAAAGAGGAGATGAAATGACCAGAGAAGTTTCAACTCAGAACCTAAGACTTGCAAGCAAGGAGGAGTTCACTGGTGAAATGAAAGTAATGGTGCCCCAGGAGAAAAGTGTCCCCAGATGATCATCAGGGAAAGAAAAGTTGAATGTAGTTCAAGTTTAGGTAGTATGAGACTGAGGTACAGAAAATAATATGGTTCCATGGCAAAAGATTCTAAAAGGATATATAGCTCAAGAGATTGAGAAATCATCAAAAAGAAATTCTGACTATGTGATTTCTCCACGAGGAAGAAAGGGAGAGAACAATGTAATTACACAGCCTGCTTTCTACCAATCTCCTCTATAACAGGTACATCTAAAACATGGGAGAAAAAGCCCATTGAACAAGAAAAATTCTTTAAAGTGGCACCAATCTGTTCACTGAATTATGTGAAACTGTACTATGAAACTTATTGCAAAAAAAATGCTAAGGCTAACAAAAAAAAGTTTTGTACTTACATTTATTCACAATTTACATTGGAATTAACAGGAGTTTGTGAATGCCAAAAACAAAAACAAAAACCTTTGTCTCTTTTATTTCTTTTTGGTAAAGATGCTTCGTTTGGTATTCAAACTAAAAAGGTAGAAAAAAAAAGTGCTCAGGGAGAACTAAATCAAGACCTCTGCAAAGCAATTTTAAGAGAGCACACAGCTCCCTACAATGAGTTCATGTTTCCAAGCTCAACAAATCACAGTGAAAATGACTGAAAGACCAGAGAACATTAAGTGAACACAGAAGACAGACAAATGTCACTTTAATATACAAAATCAGATGGAACATGTGTTCTTAAACATAATCCCCAGAATGTTTCTGTGTGCCTCTTTAAAGGGCCAAATTTTAAGCACTTACAAAGCCATCAACTAGACAATCTGCAGGTGTGAGCATGCACTAGGTTCTCTGTGGGTCATTTCCCTTTTCTACAAAAGTTCTAAGACCAGTGGATAATAAGATTGCAACAGGTATGATATACTTGAGCAGCAACAAAACAAAAGTCGCTCTTGATATCCTTATGGTCAAGATGATAACATTGGGTGAATGTGAATACAGTCCATTGAACTTATGCATTATTCAAAGGGTGGTAATAGTGGATTTGTGTCAGTGCGAAAGGAGGTTCATGGTGTTATATCCAAGCACTTTTCCCAATTTATTCCATCAAACATACTCTGTACTAGATCCTGTGATGAGCAAAAGGAACAATGAAGAAGACAGTCTCTGCCCTTATAAATATTATACTTAAGTCTCTGCTTAGCCTTGCTCCATAAACATTTTTAGATGAATTTGGTGAGTATTCAGAAAATACATTTATTAAATTGGTACATGACCAGCAGGTAAGAGGAATAGCAGATCCAGCAGCTAAAATTGCCTCCCAAGAGGCCTTGAAAGGCTGGTGTAATGGGTTAAACCAAGTAATACTAAACACAATAAAGATAAATATAAGACTCTTCCCTTGAATAGTGATAATAAAAAAAAAAGGGGGCACCTGGGTGGCACAGTCAGTTAAGTGTCCGACTTTGGCTCAGGTCATGATCTCACAATCTGTGAGTTCGAGCCCCGCATTGGGCTCTGTGCTGACAGCGCAGAGCCTGGAGCCTGCTTCAGATTCTGTCTCCCTCTCTCTCTCTGCCCCTCCTCTGCTCATGCTCTGTCTCGCTCTCTCTCAAAAATAAATAAATATTAAAACAAATTAAAAAAAAAAAACAAAAAACCCTGCACGATGGCCATGACAGAGGTATAGGTTGAGGGGAGGTACAGTTTAGTAGCAGATGATATAGAAAACGATCCAGGGTTTTGGCCAAAAAGTCATTATAACTGGCTGCAAAGAGAAAAAGAAGCTAATAAAATCTTGAGATGTGTGAGTAGAACATGTATTAGAAAGGATAAGGAAATAGACAACCTCTATCATGTGTTGGTGACCTAGATAATCACTGTTATAAGGAATACAGAGTGGAGGATGAGTAGAAGACGTTGGCCAGAATAGTATAGTTCCTGAGACAGCAGAAAGAACAGTGGAAGGAAATGGGAATGTCTATCCCTAAAAGGACTCACTGGGGACAGGATAGATTTCTTCAAATATATATTCTGTGGAGGATAGTCTACATTTGTTCCCTATGACATTTAGAGGCAGAGTCAGGACAAAGGAATAGAAAATAGAGTGAGCCATATTCAGCTCAAATTAAATACAAGCTGTGTTATCCAAACCTCTTGCTTTGACCCATGAGCTCTACAGCATATACCCCAGGCTCACTCTCCAGCCAGTCTCCCACCTTTCCCCCACCCACTCACTGCACCTCACCTACTGCCATTCTTCCTCTTCCTCAAACTCTCCAAACTCACCCCCATTCCTCAAGGCATGCCTTTACTGTTCCTGCTGTCTGAAAAACTTTTCTCCCATATGTGCACATGGCTGCCTTTTTCTCATCAGTGAGGCCATCAGCATTGAAGTAATTTCTTAGAAGAGGCCTCTTCTGGCCACCCTAAGTTAGCATCTCTCATGCAACACCCTTTATTTATTTTATTTTGGCACTTGTCACTATATGATATGATCTTCATGAGGGAAAGTGGAGTTTTACATCCTGTTCACTGTCGAATTCCCAGCCTTTTGTGCCCTGTCTGGAGCACTGGGTGTGCAGTAAATATGAGTTGAATGAATGAATGTAAAGATGGCAAGATCTGCCTAGACATGCATTTGAGTGCAGAGCAAAAGTTTACTGGGAAGGCTGTGATAGAGGGAATCACACATAGATTGAGAGGTAGAACTGGATGATCTTAAAGTCCTTTTCAATGCTGAAATTCTATAATTAAGCACTAAGTCAAGGGATGCATTATAATTTCCCTAACAGTTCAGAGAAGGGTAATTAATGAAGATTAGAAGAGTCAAGAAGGATTCACTGAAAAGGTGGAAATTAAGGGTTCTTCAAGGACAGGTGGAATTTCGACAGCTGGAATTGGAAAGAAAGATGTTCTAGGAGAAAGGAATAGTATGAGCAAAGTCTCAGAGGCAGACCTGAGGAGAGAACCACGAGGAGTTAGGCTCAACTCAAGAAGATGATCTGCTTTGGGAACTTGAGAAAAAATGAAGTTAGTCTCTGATAAGATCTGAGCCTTGAAACTGACTTAGACTAAATGATGTCCCTTCCATTCTAAAACAGTTTATTTCTATTCTATTCCATTTTAGGAGGATCTGACAATAATCCTGATGTGAGAGATGAGGTCCTGACCTAAGATGGCAACAAGTGAAACAGGAAAAGATCAATGTGAGAAACATTAAAAACGAAAGAAAAGAACAATCTACCAGGAATTCGTTTCTAAATTAGTAGGTACTCAATAAATATTTGCTTCTGTACCATGAAAAGATCCCGTCACTGAACACCGGCAAGATAAATACAAGCCTTTGTGTAATGATGATCATGGATTTACACACAGTCTCTCACTGAGATTCCTTTGTCACCACTATCCTGCAGGTGGCCAGCTGATCGTGGTCAGGTGCAAAAGATGTCTTCTATTACAAAAGGGCCTATATGGCTATGACCTTATTAGAATCACGCTCCATCTAGACCAGTTGTTAAACCTTCTGTGACCAGGCCTATATGAGACAGCACCATAAAGGGATTAAAATGATTTCTTATCCATCTTGCCAGCACTTAGACATACAAATGAATGCCATTCTTTCCAATTAATCACTTTAAAAGCCCATCCCTTAGTATCATTCTTCCCACCCTTCCTGACATTTCTCTTTACAAAAGTCTTTCAGAAGCCACACACCAGCCAAACAATTAAAATGTCTCATCAGTCTCTGTTGAATCTCCTTTGAAGCATCAATACAGTTCCCTGCTTTAGGCAGTGATGGTTAGAGATCAAGATCCCTGCTGGCCTAACCCCTTTTCATGCCCTTTTCCTTGTTAACTGGTCTCCCTTTCTTCTCTTTGCACTTGACTCATTTATTTCTAACATTGCTTGATTTTTGTTGTTTTTCCTCATTTCTTCTGAAGCTTTTTGAAAGAAATATTAAATATGTTAGCGTTATTGAATGAATTCAGGATGCTACCCCTTCAGAGCCCAGTTAAATTTGGGAAGTAGCATAGTACGGTATAACAGCTCGGAAATCACATAGCCCTGGTTTGAAACCTGACTCTGTCGATCTTGAGCAATTACCAGCAGTGTGACCTTGAACAAATTATTTAACCTCTCTAAGCCACTTTCTAAACTGGAGAACAAGAATGTTGATAATAGGAATGAGATAATCTATGTAAAACACTTAGTGCCTAGCACATACAAAATTTCCCCATTTTCCATTTTAAACTATCAGAACAACAAATATTAACTATATGAATTAATCTTATTACTCCAGAGGTTAAGGGAAAAGCAAAAGCTCTGCCTGTAGTGCATTCAAACCACAACTTGGTTCCATGAAGAAATCGGTTTAACAGGTTGGTGTCAATAGCGTAAAGGAATACAGAATGCCATTTATTTGAATTGCTCCCTTTCTCCATGGTGATAGTGTTTTTTCAATAACAAATAGACAAATAAAAGCCAGTCATTTTTTACTTTATCTCACACTTAAGGAAATCAGGAGGAAATGAATGCAATATTCTCAGGGAGGGGGAAGTACAGGCATAAACCCTACCAATGTGCATGAAAATTCTTTGCAAATGCTTTCAGTACAACATTAACAAGCAGACTAAAGGGCGCTGCTGCCATTATTTGCAGAGTAAACAGGCATGAGGCCCTTCAGGGGAGCAGGGCTTTGGAGGCTTAAATTCCAGTTCTGCCACTTTCCAAGCAGCCTCGGGGGATCTACTTAAACCCTCAAAGACTTGATTTCCTCATCTGCGAGATGGAGAAAATTAAGAAGAGTAGTAATATATGTGACATTGTTACACAAGGAAAGCAGGCAGTTGACATTGTCTCCCTACTCCCTTAGGGCAATGTTAACTAAATAAAACTGGGTGCTCTGCTCAGGGTTTCTAGGCTGCATCATCTGAAGCCTACATGGTACTTTGGTACAAAGGAACACTTTGTATCTGGATATTAAGCAGGCAGGTGTTCAATAAATATTTGATCATTTGTTTTGGCTTTAATGGAAGTGCCTTGTGTACCCCATAGCTAGTCTAGGATCTTTTTTATAGCATTTGTAGGCAGGGAAGTCACCAGCTTCCCAAGTCTGCACCATATTCCCCTAATCCCAAGATCCTGTCTAGTTCATTCACTACTGTTTGTCATTTTCCCATTGTCTCAAAATGTTTGCCGTGGTTCGGCAGGAGAGACATTCAGGAACGCAATCTGTTTTCTATGTTTGGACTGTGTGAAGCTTCCACTATGTTTAATTATCACTCTATGACTGGAAGGTATTTCAAACAGAATTGAAGGAAAAGGAGTAATGTAAATCATTGTCCTAAACAATCAGTTGGTATGAATGTCACATATGTACCACCTTCTGAAAAAGGGGGCTGTCTCACTTTTTTCCATTTGGAGTGAGAAGATTGTTGTAACCTCTAGAGGCTACTGATTCACGAGGGGAGGAGGGGTAAGCTGCTGATTTGGGGGAAATGGGTTGTTCTGAGCAACGTTGGGTCAGCTAAATGACTAGGGTGTGTGTAGGTGGGTGGATGAGGGAAATCCTTTAGAGTTCAGGGAGCAAAACAGGCAATGGAAATCCCATACTTTGATGCATATGTTATGGGGGAGAAATACAGCCATCAATTTTGAAATGACTTCGCCTTATAGATAATTTTTTTTTGGCATTTCTTTCCTATTTTCAATCAGAGGTTTAATTTTTTTTCTTTTTTTAACTTTTTTGTTTCAAATTTTTATTTAAATTCTAATTAGTTGACACATAGTGTAATTTTGGTTTCCGGAGTAGAATTTAGTGATTCAGTTTTAAATATTTTTACTTTTAAAATACATTTTTGCAGCACATACTAATACATTTGAAGCTTTGTGTTGCCCTCTGACCACATTCCTCATCCTCCGCAGAGGTAACCACTATCCTGAATATTGGTTAATCTCGTTTGTTTTTCTTTGTTTTTACCATATGTATATACTCTTAAACCATATAGTGATTTGTTTTATGTGGTTTTGAACTTTGTTTCTTCTGTTTGGGGTTCATTGAGCATCTTCAAACGTTTACAGTCTTAATTAAATTTGGGAATTAAAAAGAATAGAAAATAAAATAGGTTTTTTCTTTATTAAAAAAAGATATATGTTCACTGAAGCACATTCCAATACACAGATAAGCAAAAGGAAGAAAGTACAAAGCGCTGCAAAAGAGCAGTTGGAGGAGGTGGTATTGACTAGAAGGGGCGTGAAGAAACTTCCAGGGGGAGATACAAATGTTTTGTCTTGATTGGGCTGGTGATTACAAATGTGTATACATTGTCAAAATTCAAGCTGTATGCTTAAAATGAGTGTATTTTGTGTGAGTGTATATAAAGTATTCCTTATAGAGCCAGTCAATATTTTTCGAAGTACTTCTGTTGTCACCCATACACAACTACGATT
This sequence comes from Leopardus geoffroyi, assembly GCF_018350155.1. Classification (NCBI taxonomy): domain Eukaryota; kingdom Metazoa; phylum Chordata; class Mammalia; order Carnivora; family Felidae; genus Leopardus; species Leopardus geoffroyi. The sequence goes on from NC_059328.1 coordinate 71,117,363, forward strand.
AATACCCTTACGTACATTTTTTAAAGGATTTTCTATGTATCTATATATACACATAGCTATGTATATCTATATGTATCCATATATCTATATATTTGTTTACACAAAACATGGTATTTTTTTAACAAATGTAAGTGGTTCTTAGGAATTTTAATTTTTCACTCTCCTACTTGGAAGCAGATTTGACCACCATAACCAACTGCTCCCATAAAGCTTTATTACGTAACACCCAAGGGAAGAAACAGGGAGAGAGAAACAGGAAACTATTTTCACTTTTTACAGGCTCCAGGATCTCATTATTGACGATTTAACAATCACTGCACGCATTGGCTAGCAACACTTGCCATTGATAATTTAATGACAACTAACTGCCGAGTAACCCACTGGCAGTTGCTACCAATAGCCTTGATTGCATCATAGGTGCCTCTGTAAGTGTGATTCCACTTACATGTTTGTGCCTGATGTGCAACTATACAAGCCTCTGCATCTAGAGTTTTACTAGATATTTTAAAGGAGATGACAACAGAAAAATCTGACCACTTCCTCCAGAGGCAAAGGAATCATATTCCAGAGGTAATTGAAAGACAGGGAAAACTTTATCTCTACCCTCCCAGAGTCCTCAGCTGGGTCTAAGAATTAAACTGACATAAAACACATTAACAGGAGAAAATCACACACATTTTATTTAGTATGTTTTATGTGACATGGGAGTCCTCGTAAGGAAACAAAGACCCAAAAAAGTGGCAAAACCTAAATGCTTTTATACTAGGTTGATCATTAGAGACAATTGTGGAAGAGTTACTAAGAAACTATGGGAAGGTTAAAGGAAGGAAATAATCATTTTAACAATCTGTACAGAATTCTCTCAGCTTCGACTACCCAATTCTAGTGATAAGAATGTTTCTTTCCTCCTGTTCCTGGGAAAACATCTTTCACATGGGAGTTTCACCTGCTTTTAGGAAGAAAAGGGAAGGTCAGAAGCATCCTTCCTGCACTTGTTGTTTTTCAAGTGCCTTTAGCTCGAAATAATCCTCTGCCAAAATGGCATATTTCGGAGTGACGTTGTGGTTTCCTTCATAATTCTGAAACCCTGACTGCCAGCTCCTTCTTGTCTATGGGAGTCCTCAGGAACAAGGAAGGAGCCAGAGAAAGGAAAGTCAAACCATCCCTGCAGTTAAAATGGATGTCAGCGTAGGGACCCAATTGCAAGGGAAGCGGCAGCAATGAGCACCTGCCTCTACCTCCGTGCGCATGTGCGCGCATGTGCGCGCAGGTAGGCTGCTCCGCCAAAGGAAGAGGAGGGTTAGACAAAGCTTCTGACTCCAGGGTAATCTGTCAGGGGTTAACGGGTTCCTAGAGAGCTGGAAAAGAAGCTATAAAAATCTAGCCACTTCTACCAGGGACCAAATAATTTGGCCCCGTTGACGGGAAAACAAAAACAGAAATAAAACACTAGTCATTTCGTGACTCATTTACAGCAGTGCCCAGTCGCTCAGGACCATATGCAGATGAGGGTTTCATGAGAGCCTTCTGATGACTCAGGTCTATCTCTCCACCTCCAGGAGGAAGAAGAGTGCCTGGTGACCAACGGAAGGCCGATCCAAGCTGCGGGGCTTGCCAGGTGTGTCCCTATATCCAAGAAGTCAGACTTGCGGCTTCCTCAGCTCCCACCTGAAACCTGCGTGGGGGCCCCGAGATGGGAAGGCCCAGGTCCTTGGGGCCAGGGGTCCGCGTGAAGGCACCTGAGAAGCTACACAAGTTGTCCTGACTCTGTGTCTGTGCTTTGGGGTTGGGGGGTGGGAGTTGCTCTCAGGCCCTCAGCCAGCAGGCGTGTGCAGAGTGAGGGCAACACATGAGAAGCAGGGAGTCAGGACGCACTGACAACAGCAGAGAAGTGACAAATGACAGGGTGGGAAGACAGAACATCTCTAAATTTACAGCTGTCTGAAACCACTTAGTATTGGGCTAACAGCCCTGAGGATCTCAAATGTTCCTGAGGGCATGGCAGCATTATAGCATTGGGCAATGACTGATGTTCAAAATGAATCATCAAGAAAAGGTCAAATTATGTTCAGAACATTTTGTTTAAGAAGGCGAAGTAAAGCATTTTGGAAAAATCAGTTTTCAAAATAAAATGTTTAAGTCACCATGTAAGTTTGGGTTGTGCTATGTGGCTATTAATAGTACCTCCACTTAAAATACTAGTTATATTCTATGTTACCATATTAAAAATCCCACGTGGAGAGAGTTGATTTTTATCTTATATAGGCTTACTGATATGCAAATATATATACATGTATATACCTATTTCTTTTTTATTTATTTATTTTGAGGTAGAAAGAGGGAACCAGGAGGGAAGGGGCAGAGAGAGGAAGGAGAGAGGATCCAAAGTGGGCCCTGTGCTGACAGCAGTGAGCCCGATGCAGGGCTTGAACTCACGAACTGTGAGATCAGAACCTGAGCTGAAGTCAGATGCTTGACCTATTGAGCCACCCAGGTGCTGCTATACCTATTTTTAAATATAATCCCATATCTTCCTACCTCCTTTAGAACCTGATGCCATTATTTATCTCCTCCCACGTTATCTGTCAGCCACGTGCTCGCGACTAGATCTTTCTCCTCAGCATATAAGCATGTTTAGCTCTCTCCCACTTTGAAAACAAAACAAACAAACCTGCCTAGGCCCTACATCACCCCACGCTCTTCCAGAATTGACCTATGCCTTGCCTTTCCTTCATAATCAAACTTTTAGGAATGGGCTGAATCTCATGGCCACTTGTCCAAGGAATCTTCTCTTACTAATTTCCAGTGCACTCTACTTAAAGTTTTAATCTTATCTTTACACCTTTTCATTTGCACATTTCACTGTGCCCCCCTTCATAAGCCATGATTACCTCCAAGTCCCTGTGGTACTGCTCTGCTTTATTTTCTTCCTACCTCCTTTCAAGTTCCCTTTCCACCTCAGTGTCAATATTTCTCAGGGTTCCATCTCTGGATCTCTTTTCACTTGAAACATTCTCCCTAGGCAGTCTTGTCCACTATTGCTTTGATGACACCCATATATATATTATTGACAAAGTTCTCACTTATGTGTGTGTTTATGTGCAGGTGAGTGTGTAAAACAGTGCAGTAAATATCTCTATTGGAATGGCAATATGCCCTTAAAATGTCCTATATTCAAGACTCTTTTCTGCTCATCAGACCTGCCCCTCTTTTGTTTTTCCTGTTTGGGAACCGCTCATCCAGTAACCCAACTTTGGAGACATTAGAGATTCTTCTCTTTCCTTCCTCTACTCATCCAAACGATTACCACTTCCTCTTGATTCTGCTTCCTTAATACCTCTTATATCTGTCTCCTCCAGACTGCCTCCTGTGTGCTGCTTTACTGGATGTTAGATCAGGGTACTGCTTCAGTACTCACCTTCACACTTCAGGTCTTGATTCCTGAACTTCGTGCTATACTCCTGGGCTTCTCTTTGGAATTTTGCATTTGGTAATCTGGATTTATTCTCATTCACTACCCAAGACTTGAGATCCTGGTCCTGTTGTGCAGGCCAAAGACCATCCCTCCCTTTCTCTTACCACCACCCTACATAAGGGGGAGAGAAACAGGATAATTTCTCTTGATGGAGGACACTCCCTCACAAATCATAGCGAAATCATAAATAATTTGTTGTTCTGTATTGGAATTGTTGGTTCCTTTGTTGTCTTCCCCTTTATGCTCTGAATTATTTTACAGTTCTTGACTGCTATTTTCAATATCTAGATAATCAGTGGGCCTGGTTCTATTATCTGTCTTTCCCTTGATCATTACCCACATTTTATTGCCTCATCACATCTATTAGTTTTATATCCTATACCAAGGATTAGACATAAAAATATCACAGAGAGTCCAAGTGTTATATTTCATAAGGGAAGGTCCCCCCTTTTCTCTGTTAGGCAGAGAGGGTAAGGGCTTGGCTCCTTCAGTTACACGAGAAATTGGGATGTGTTGGGCCCGTGCTGCAGTTTAACTAAGCTTGCTCTACCTGTGACCAGCCCCTGTTCCTTGGGCCTAGCTCTCCTGGCCTTGTATTTCTGAGCTTAAGAGTCTTCATCTCGTCAGAACTGACAGATTGTAGGAGATCCTGCTCTGTCCTTCAGAAGTTCCAGACCAGCTCTTCAGCCTACCTGTCCCCCACAACTTCAACTGTTCTCCGGTGAATGTCTTGAGAGACTAGAAGCATTTTGAAATAAGGTTCAAAGACCCCAAAGGGTCTTTGTTTCCTAAGCATTTCAAGAGTGAAGTCTGTCTCTTAGAAGCTTTTACCCTAGCTCTGTAGCCTCCTGCAGAGTGCCAGAATTCCACAAATACGTTATGGGGGAAATCAGCCACGTGTTTGAATCTTCCTCCTTCTTATCTGTCACACCATCCCTATTTGTCATATCATCCCTTTATAACTACTAAGACATTTACTGATTTTTCTTTGCCCCAGCAGAGGTTCTCTGCCTAAGCAACATCCTCATCAAACACTCTTAATCAGCAAAGGCCCTTCGGAAAAAATATCAGATGGTGTCATCTCACTTTGGAAAGCATTCTACTCTCTCTGGAATTTTAGTTTATGTAATCCTCAGTGATTCCATAGCAACCCGATGTGTTTAAAGTACAATTTTTTGTCAGTTATACATCATCCTAGTTGTTGTACTAGGAGGAGTATTGGTCTTCTGTGACCTATTACATTTTACCCAGAAAAGAAAGTCCTATATAAGACTTTTTGATACCTATCTCAGTATTTTGTGCATAATACACCGTAACATGCCAAGTGACTTTTAAATTAATTAAGAAATAATTTAACTTTTCTTAGCATCATTTCCTTCTAGTAAGAGAGTAATACCTTCCATAAATTTAATGTTTAATACTATACAAAATATTTTCAACTCAAGAAAGAACATGGTCCATATTCCATATTCATTTAATTCTCACAATACCTCTTCAGTAGGATTTATACTAATGACGAGAAGGATAAAGATAGCTACTAGCTACTGACTACTTATTTTGTGCTATGTAGCACAAAAACCCTATAGCAAACCCTATGCTAAGTAGTTTACATATACATACATTATCTTATTTAATTCATATAACAAACTGGGAGGTAGGTATTTCTCTCCCCAATTCCAGAAAGAAATCAAGGCTGGAAAATGTTAAGTGACGTGTCTAAGTGCTGAAAGGTGATAAATGAAAGAGTTGGATTCAAATACTGCATGTTTACCTCCCAGTCCTGGATATTTTCCACTGCACTTTAGCTTTTTGTCTGGTATGATATCAGTTTTCCTATAGGGTTCAACTAAAAAACCTAACATTCTTCAACCTACGATCTTTCCTAAGTACTATGTAAATATAAAATATAATTATGAAGAGCTGTCCCAAGATGATGCTGAAAACAGTTAGAGGTAGGGTAAGGAACTAGAGTTGGATGCCTCTTATTGATAGAGATGTTTTTTTGCCTTCTTCAGATGACGTTTCATTGTCTGGTCTCAGATCTGGACAGCAATAATAATTGGTAGGATGAATGAATACTTAAGATTAGAGATGTGTCTGTGGCCATAGTAATGAGTAAACCTAACCTCGCAGGTTAGGTTAACCTCTGAGTTAACCAGCCATAGATCAAATGGCTCAAATTGCATTCTTTGATGGAAGAACATATTGGTAAAAATGAAAGCTGTTCTATTTGTTTCTTTAAAATTCACTACCTTCAGAAATAACAATCTTAATGTCATATTGAATTATTTGTTGTCATTTGGGAAAAGAGAAAGATTTACTGAAAAAAAATCAGCCATTTTAGAAACTAAGTGAATAAAATATATACTTTTTTATCATATTGAACTAGATTTCTCTTTATTCAGAATCATGTATATTTTTTGCCACTTATTTCTCTCAAAATGCTTACAAAAAATTTTGATGCCATGCTTCTATTCAAGGTACAAATAAGACAAGGGAAAAGTGAACTGACACAGTGTTTTAATCAGGTGTGTTATTAGATAAGGATGGGTGTGTATTATAAGCTTTAGTTGAAGCATCATCATTAATTCTTTCCTTATAAATTGAGCATGGGAAATAGGAGATACAAACTTCTTCTCACCAGATAAGAATTTTAGAAAGTAAATGCTTATCAAGAGTCCTGGATTCTTTATTATTTCTGCCTGTAAGCTATTATTGTTCTTAGTGAGTGGGTAGAATGAATAATTATTATAAACAGTGTAACACTTTCAGAAAAAAATTGTCTTCACCTGTTTACTTTCTGTGTGTATAGATTGCATATACAGAGAGAGAGAGAGATACCATATTTTTTATTACAGAGATATAAATATATCTATTTAGCTGTATGTATATATATACACACACATATACACACACATATACACACACATATACACATACACATGTATGTACTCACACACACGTGGAGTACACATGCACTATACGTGTCAAATGAGATCTTTAGTGTAAATTATTGCATAGCTATTTCTTGATCTTTCAAGATGTTTTCAAATCTATTGTGTCATTTCCTCTTCATAAAACGTTTGTGAGATTAATAAAAGAAGAAATCATAGTACAAAGAGTTGGGTGAAATATATCATCTGTGATCACGAGCGGAATCCAGATGAGAACTTGGTCTGATTGTTCCTTTTCACGGCACTGGCACCCTTGCTTGATAGGATTCACTCCAGCTGAGTGTGGGAAGGACACCGCGTCCCCATTGCGATCTCCTTGAATCCATTCACTCAAACAAAAGGTCATTTTAGACAAAAATCTGGTTTTGACTGATTTCTTTCACTGTATTGGCCAGTTTGAGCAAATCAGTGTCTGTTTCTGTGTCACATAGACACTGCCTAAATGCTGACCAGGTGCTGTAACACTAGCCTCCGTGACCCATTTAAAACCCTATCTCCTGGACTAAATAAACACCTCTCTCTCTCTAATTGGAATGTGACCGAAAGGCAAGACAGAGAGGGTGAATAGACAGCAGATGACATCTTCTTAAGCAAACACTATTGAATTACAAAGGCGAAAAAAAAAAAGCTATTTTTAACAATTGCAACCACGAGGGAGCAAATGTATTGATTGTATCATTGTTTTTTTCTTCTCGTTGCTAGGATGTGGTCTATATTAAAGATAGTTGTTGCCTTGGTAAAAATCTTGCCAGAGCAAAGTAGTAGTGCTCCCCCTGCTGACCAAGAAGCCAGGTTGTTTTTTTTTGTTTTTTCAATCCAAAACAAAACCAAAAAAAAAACAAAAAAAAACCCAAAAAAAACCCACTAAAAACAAAGGCGATTAGACATCGTTAGTAAAAAGATTAAGACTTTAAATGCAAAATTGGTAAGGATATTATAAACTTACTGAAAGAACACTGAATATTTTCTTTCCTGCTAGGTGTGACCAGAGGAGGCAAATTTTGACCAGGTGCCAGATTTCTCCCTGCTTGGGGCTATTTCTTTGTTTCATCTCTAACTCAGAGTGAGTCTGGAAAGTAAGACCTTTTTCACCGTGATAATTTCAGCTTTTTGGGTGACATCTGAGGTTCTGAAAAGGCCTGAGGCAGGGAATTGCTTATAATATTAACCAGTAACTTTTGCTCATCACCAGGTGCTTGTAATAGAGGAAAGAGGGCAAGAAACAGAACTCCACAAAGGTTTTAGTTTCTTTCACCATGGAAATTACTGAAAGTCCAGACAAGTGATAAGTGGTAAGGATTGGGTGGTCAGATTATGGAGGGGCAGATGCCCCTCACTGAATTTGAAAGGCCTGTAACCTATCCAGTCAGTGATGACCAGAGGGACTAGGGTTCAAGAGAGGGGCTGGGAAATGAAGTTACAGACTTGAAAATCATCAACCTTTATGTCAGAGTTGAAGTCATGGGTGTGGGTGAGGTCATCAAAAGAGAAAATAGAATGAAGAGAAAAGGGCTCAGCATGGGAACTTGGGGAACATCACCAACGGTTAAAGAATGGGCAGAAGAGGAGAGCCATTAGTGGAAACTGAGACAGAATCCTCAGAGATTTTGGAGGAAAGCCAAGAGAAACTATTATCAGCTTGACCAAGGAGGAGAAAATTTCAAGAAGGGAGAAGTCAACAGTGTCAAAAACCAAAGGGAAACCAAGAAGTATAAGAACTTAAAGAAACCATTGGCTTTTGTTATTTAGGAGGTCCCTGGTGTCCCCGAAAGAGTACGGTGGTGGAGGGGAAGACCCCATTTGAGTGACCATTTGAATGATAAATGAGGAAGTAAAAGTACTGAGGACAAACAACACTATGGAGAAATTTGGCAGTGAAGTAGAAGAGAGAAACAGGGTGGTGCCCACAGGAGAGAGTGGGGCAGGAAAAGCTTCCCTAAGACCAGCTGACTTGAATATGTGTGGAGGTTAATGAGGAAGAGCCGGTGAAGAGGGAAAGACAGAGGAGAGAAGAATGAATTGTTCACAGATTCAAGAGAAGTTGGGAGGGGAAAGGATCAAGAGCACAGACTGAGTCTTGGAAAAGAGTAGAATACGTCTTCTTCTGGGACAGCTGGACGGCAGGAAAGGACGTGCCTTCTGAATGGTGGTCGGGAGTGGTGATTTCCAGAGGACCACACTGAGATGAGGGTCTAAGGAGACAGGTAAAGGTTCTGTGCTGGAGCAGTTGCTATATGAGAAAAAGGAAAAATCAAACCTATTAAAGATTTGTAAAAGACTCCCTGGGCAGTACAGAGGGGACAGTAGGACAGCAAATATAAACTGAAGGAGATGAGCATCAACACAGTTGAGTAGCATTTCTCCAGCAGTCACACGTAAACCAAAGGCATGAGAAAAAAAAATAAGTGACTAGGATGATTCAGAGTTACAGATTGCCACGGCCAATGCAATGGACAAAGATTATTGTCTTGGTGAGATTGTGGCAGTGAGTATTTGGCTGTGGTATGCAGGAGGAACATGAAAGGAAATGAAGATGGTGTGAAGAAAAGGGATAGGGTGGAGGGTGGAGGGGTATGGCTGACAGTTTGGGAAAATGAGATGAGATCCAGAGACCAGAGACGTCAAAGGGACAGAAAAACCCATTTAATGGGAGAGTAAACTTAGAGGTTAAAGGACAGAAGCTGGGGTCTGAAAGGGGTTTTGATAACTTGGGATCTCTGGGATAAAGCAATTGTTGGTCTATGAATTACTGGAGGGGAATGTTCCTGAGTCTCTATGAGGCAGAATGAAACTAAGAGCCAGATACCAAAACCCTCAGAGAATTTCTCATGGAATGTTGCAAGATGAACCTAAATGTCAGGTTATAGTGATTACAAAGATGGGAATCTATAATAGGCTCCAATTTTTTAAGCTTCTTCTATGTACCAGGCACTCTGTGGAGGTAATTTGTATGTATTATCTCATTTAATTCCCTTTTAATTGTTGCTACTCTGTGAGAAGTTACTCCCATTTTACAAAAGATGAGACTGAAGCTCAAAGAGATTAAGTGATTTTCCCAAGAATGCTCAGGAGTAAATGGTAAAGATGGAATTCGAATCTTCCCCAGGCTATAAGCACTATAAAGTATGATTTAGTGTTATGCCCCCAGCAGCTAACAACACCAAGCACGTTTTAGGAGCCTAAAAACAAATTGTTAAGAAAAAGAAAAGGAAGGAAGAGAAAGCATAAATTAATGATAAGAAAAGAAATGAAAAAAGGACTTGAAAGTTCACGTGCTTTCTCCACTACCCCATTGCCTTGCCAGAAGGGTGTGGTCTAATGGGATGACAAAATCTAATTACAAGCAAGAAAAAACAAAAGAGCCCTCCCCTTCTTCCCTTCCTCTTCCCTCACCATTAAACTTAAGATTTCATTTTATTTCTTTAAGTTTATTTATTTACTTTGAGAGAGAGTGTGCATGTGTGCAAGATGGGGAGGGGCAGAGAGAAGGAGAGAGAAAATCCCAAGCAGGCTCCTTGCTGTCAGTGGAAAGCCAGATGCAGGGCTCAAACTCACAAACCCTGAGATCATGGCCTAAGCAGAAATCAGGAGTTGGATGCTTAACCAACTGAGCCACCCAGGTGCCCCTTATTTTTAAATCAGGACCTAAACCGAAGGAAATTGCCTACAATCAAGCCTTCCTGATTATCTTCTATCTGTCCTAAATTGTCATGTGGGCCACGCAAATAAAACAATATGTTCTTCTCTAATGTGGACCTTTCCAAAAGCCCATCACCACTATCAGCTTCGTGCCAATCCTCCCTCCACTTCCATTAAAGTAATGAAAATAAGCTTAGATTCCTCCGAGGACAAAGGTAATTGATCTGAAAGGAAATGCAGCTGGATTTTGCTGGTCAAAAGCTGAGGTGAGAATGTGAAATGTTTGGTGTCTTTGTAAACTCACAGGAAAGCGCTTTCCCACCAAAGTCACTGGAAAGGAGGACATTTTCACAAGTCTCTGTTTTTGCTTAATATTTTTAAGAGTGCAATGTTCTAATGAGTGAAAACTTAGCACTGAGGTGCAGGCTCCTGGAATAGTTTCAGGCACCCTTCTCCATCAAACATAGCCTCACGACGCTCACGAAGGGTGTTAAGCCTGTGACCACCAGGGGGCTGGCCCCTCGCTCGCCAAGTAAGTTGGGGGCAGGTAAGTAACAGCCTCAGTTTCATTAGAACAGAGATCAGACCTCCAAGAGGCTGGAAGAAGTACAAAATGAAGCTCTTGGGCAAGCCCCATCTAGCATACCAGGCCATTTTCAGAGGTCTTTGTGGCAGAGTGTTTCAATGGTCACTGGGCTGCTCTGGGATGTGGAGGGGGAGAGGTTGGGGGAGGCCGGGGACTGATTGCCATTCTGTCTAGCACAGCTCTATGCTTACTTGTTTTTATACACTAGATTTCCAAGTAAGGCTTCTTTTAAGAAAAGGTCGTGCTAATTAAAAACAAACAAACAGGGGCGCCTGGGTGGCGCAGTCGGTTAAGCGTCCGACTTCAGCCAGGTCACGATCTCGCGGTCCGTGAGTTCGAGCCCCGCGTCGGGCTCTGGGCTGATGGCTCAGAGTCTGGAGCCTGTTTCCGATTCTGTGTCTCCCTCTCTCTCTGCCCCTCCCCTGTTCATGCTCTGTCTCTCTCTGTCCCAAAAATAAATAAACGTTGAAAAAAAAAAATTAAAACAAACAAACAAACAAAAATGGAAAAGCTGTAAGGTTCTTTCTAGTTTTATTTATTTATTTTTTTAGTGATTATATTTTTTTAAATAAGAAAGTCAAACACCCAATAGGGAAATGGGCTGCAGATGAGACCAGGCTTTATTTTATTTTATTTTATTTTATTTTATTTTATTTTATTTTATTTATGTTTATTTTATGTTTGAGAGAGAGAAAGAGAGTGCAGGCAGGGGAGGAACAGAAAGATAGGGAGACAGAAGATCTGAACAGGCTCTGTGGTAAAAGCAGAAAGCCCAACGCGGGGCTCAAACTCACAAACCATGAGATCATGACCTGAGCCGAAGGTGGATGCGTAACTGAGCCACCCAGGTGCCCCTCTTTCTAGTTTTAAAAATAAGCTATGATTATAAATCTACAGAGCAACTACCCCCAAAGTGGAATGCGGTGATTTGCTGAGGTTTGAGGAGATCCACAAGGGTTTATTTGTTCAATAATCTATCCTAAAAGATTCTAGATGGAGAATTGAAGGAGAACAGCAACTAGGAGAGGTTCAGATTGTTTGGGGGAGGAAGAGGACCTATCAAGTGATCCTAAGGGGGGAGCACAAACTGTGGAGGGACATCATGGGGGCTCAAAGAGCCTGCAAGGGAGAGGGGCCTTGAGCAAGGCTATGAGCACCTAGGAAAATTCCACACTTCGGCTAAAACTGGCCCTAAACACAGTTTAGGCAAAAAGCTTGAATTTTTTTTTTTTTTTGGTATCCAAGGAAACATAATTAAGGGGACACAGGTGGTAATCCCTCCTAGAATTGACAGAGAAATTCCTCAGAGGTTTGAATACAAGGTTTGTGTCAAACAAATAAGCTTGGCTAATCAGAGGAAATCAGCGACTGTGATTAGATAAGATGAAATATATGCTTAAGAACTTTGGGCATGGATGGGAAGTGGAGGATAGGGATATTAGATCCTTGTCTATTCTAAGTCTGAGGAAGAGAGAAGACAGCGATTCTCAAATCCAGAGTCAATACAGAAAAGATAACATTCTATATTTGTAATATTTTATGTGACAAGGATTCATTTTTAGCTTATGAACAGTAAAGCCTAAGGTCAGTGGTAAAGTTATTATTAGTAGAAAAGTATAGATTGCTGGTGCAAAAGAGGTTAGAGTGGGAGAGAGCCAAAGCATAAGAGAATCTTAAAAACTGAGAACAAACTGAGGGTTGATGGGGGGTGGGAGGGAGAGGAGGGTAGGGGATGGATATTGAAGAGGGCATCTTTTGGGATGAGCACTGGGTGTTGTATGGAAACCAATTTGACAATAAATTTCATATATTAAAAAATAAATAAATAAATAAATAAAATTTGGTTAAATCTAAAAAAAAAAGTATAGATTGAAGATAATTCATACATTTGTTAGGCTATTTCTTTTGATTCTTGAATATCTGTACTCTCTCCACAGCAGCTTGCATGTAATAGGTGTTGAATAAGTATATGCTGAATGAACAAATAATCAAAAATTTTTGTGAGTATTAAGCCATGGGATTTTTGAAGTCTTTTCTGACCTGAGATCACCAATAAAGGCTCATTGGGAGCACAGGGTGAATCCTTGAGTGTCCCGACATCAGTGTTAGCTGAACATCACCATTATTATTATACGCTTTAATACCCAGAATCAATGATTCCTGTGTGAAAGGGTTGTGGAAAGATCTCTGTATATCTAAAAATGTGCTAAGCCCTTTCTGGAAGTATGCTAGCACACACATACTGTTTGCTTTCAGGGAAAAACTTTTCATAGCAGTGTTAAAGTTTTCTAATAATTAATTACAAAAAAATAAACTGATTGACTACAGTGACAATGCAGTGCATTTCAAATAATTCTAGGAAAACACAAACAATGGCAATGCAAATAAAGACTTTGCTGGAAAGTAGAACAGGTGTGAAGGCTGAGTTTCCATACATAAAAGAAAAGAAAGCATGTTTGTATTCCATTTCTTATCAAGAGAACTTCCTAGTTGGAATTTTTAGACTAGATTAACACAGTCAAGGAGGGACTACTCCTAAATGTCCTAAATTTTGGAAAATGGGGAAAGTTTCTACAAACACAGAATGTTAATTAGAATCATATTTACATTTCTATTCATAAGTCTAATCATTCATTTAACAATCTCGTTGGTGATTACTGCTGAGCCAACTGTTGAGTATTTTTAAAAATTATTCCCTGGTTAGTGTTCAACTTTTATATTATATGGTAACTCATTATTAATGACAAACCTTCATCATGACAAGTACATTACTAACAAATTCTTGGTTCATGAGGGTGTGCATATTCCAGTATAGATGGGATGATTATAAAATCAAGATCTCTGGGGTTCCTGGTGGCTCAGTTGGTTAAGCAACCGACTTCAGCTCAGGTCATGATCTCGTGGCTTGTGGATTCAAGCCCTGCGTCAGGCTCTGTGCTGACCACTCAGAAGCTAGAGCCTGCTTTGGATTCTGTGTCTCCCCCCTCTCTCTGTCCCTCTCCTACCCCTTAAAAATAAACATTGAAAATTTTTTTTAATTCCAGCCATCTAGCCATCCACTCTATTTTCACCCTTATCTGCTTTCTTTCTATCCTTTTAAAAAAGAAGTCAATCGGGGCGCCTGGGTGGCTCAGTCGGTTGAGCGACCGACCTTGGCTCAGGTCATGATCTCACAGTTTGTGAGTTTGAGCCTCGTGTCTGGCTGTGTACTGACAGCCCAGAGTCTGGAGCCTGCTTCTGATTCTGTGTCTCCCTCTCTCTCTGCCCCTCCCCCACTCATGCTCTGTCTCTCTCTGTCTCAGAAATAAATAAACATAAAAAAATTTTTTTAAATAAAAAAATAATAAAAAAGAAGTCAGAAGACCTCATTCCTCTGCTTAAAATCCTACAACAGCCTAAAACCCCAAATCCTTACATAGTCTGTAAGATCCTGTCTGGCCTCATCTCCTATGACCCTGTGCCTTGTTCACTCTGTTCCAGCCGTGTTGGCCTCACATAAGCCAGGCACACACACACTCTGCTCAGGACCTTTGCACTTGCTGTTACCTGTGCAGGGAACATTCTTATCCCAAATATCCTTGTAGTTTGCTCTGCTTTTCCACAACTTCACTCAAATGTCACCTCCTCAGTACCTAACATCTCCCCTATTTAACACTGTAATATTACTCTCACTCTGGACATTCCTGACCCCTTTTCTCTGTTTTATTTTTTCTCCTTAGCACTAATCACCATCTAAAAATATATATATTTGGGGCACCTGGGTGACTCAGTTGGTTAAGTGTCTGACTTTGGCTCAGGTCATGATCTCACGGCTCATGAGTTCAAGCCCTGCATCTGGCTCTGTGCTGACAGCTTACAGCCTGGAGCCTACTTCAGAATCTGTGTCTCTCTGCCCCTTCCCTACTTGTGCTCTGTCTCTATCTCCTTCAAAAATAAATAAACATTAAAAAAAATAATAGTTTACCTTACTATCTTTTTTATCTGTCCCCTCACTAGGAGATAAGCTGTATGAGACGAAGAGTAGTTCTCTGTTTTGTTCCCTGCAGTATCCCCAGAACTTAAAAGAGTGCCTGGTATCTAACAGATATGCATAGATATTTGTTGAATTAATTGCATGAAGTCAAATAGCACCAGCTCCTGAACCAAGAATAAATAGAAAAAAGGTGAGAAAATATGTGACTTAAATTCATTAGGCTTTACTACTTTGGATCAACTGCTTTTGACAAAGTTAGAACACCTGTATAATGTGAAGCTTCTGATTAGCAAATATTTTTCATTTATCCAAGGGTTTCTATCTTCCCACAAAAATTTCCAAAGATGATGTAATAAGTAGAAAAAATATTGCTTTGCATTTCATCCACTTTCTCTATTCCTTTCTATCACTCTAGAGGCATAATAAAAGGGATTAGGAGTAAAAGCAAAAAATATAGGTAATGTCAAATTGGGCAAACTGTTACCTGAAAAAAAGAGAAAAGGATGGTTGGTTTTATAAATGGAAACTGTCAAACACGGACACAAAGAGACTTTCTTCAATGAGGCACCCTATCTGGTTTGGATTGTTTAAGCCACTTAATTCAAATGAAAATGCCTTCCAAAAAAAATATATCGATTAATGGACTAGACAGTAATTATCTTACACAAGGAGGCAGTGTTGCTCAGAAAAACTGAAGGTTCTACTTCCTTAGCTAAGTCATGGATATGAATCATCAACATACACCCAAAACCACTACAGAAAGAACGAGCATAATTTTCCATATGACTACTTGTTCAACTTCTCCAAAACTCTTCCCTTCTAAATGAAAGTTGTTGCAAGAAACCCAACCCAAATGCATTTATAAAACCCCACTGGAAGGTGCTTTGTTTGAATGTTCACTCAACACAACCTTGTTTCAGATCACGATTTTGCCTGCCACAGGAGCTCCTATAAGATTCTGTTTCAAGGGGCGCCTGGGTGGCACAGTCGGTTAAGCATCCGACTTCAGCCAGGTCACGATCTCGCGGTCCGTGAGTTCGAGCCCCGCGTCAGGCTCTGGGCTGATGGCTCAGAGCCTGGAGCCTGTTTCTGATTCTGTGTCTCCCTCTCTCTCTGCCCCTCCCCCGTTCATGCTCTGTCTCTCTCTGTCCCAAAAAAATAAATAAACGTTGAAAAAAAAAAAAAAAGATTCTGTTTCAAGAATGCCTTTGAAAGGTAACTTTAAATGAAAAAACAAAAGCAGGCATTTATATTCTACAAATTTTCAAGTGTTAAATTTGTTTCAGCAGGAAGTAAAGTCTTCTTTTAAATTAAAGTCTGCAGGTATCCAGGGCTTTGTTGGCAGTGCTGGTGGTGAGCACTGAGGATTTCCCTCCTGGTGCTCTATCAGAATCTTAATTCCACTCTTAGAGATAAAGATATTGACAAGGTATGGCATGGATAGTGGAGTTATGGCTGAACAAAGCCACAAATCAACAAGAGTAATGGGTTTTGCTTGTAAAATCAACTCTCAGTTATTCCCTATGTGGATTCCTATTTTGGTACATTTTCTACATAGAACGTCAAGACCAGTCTGGCTTTCCGCTGCTATCGGCATTCTCCCAAACCCACATGACCTACTCCCAGTTGACGGGTGCTTCTCAAACTAAAGTGATAATAAGTATCACCCACCTAAAGCCAACCATAATTAGGAATGAAAATCCACTACAGGATAATAATACAAATATATCCCAAGACCAGACAAGCTACTTAATGTTTTAAATAACTAGCACCACAATCCTGCTTCCTAGAATACTGGTTGCTAATAGCATAGTACCTTATTTGAAGACATCACGTTTTTGAGGTATACGCCTAAAGGCCTAATCCAGGACCCAGGGTAACCCAATGACTTGCCTTCTGACAAGTTGGTCCTGGAGAGGAGCAGGGTATGTTTAGAGCCTTCCCTGGATTCTTAGGAGTAAATCCAAGGAGCACTCTTCCATTTGTTGCTTATCTCCTCCTTTTCAGTTCTCTTCTCTACTCCAAATCAAGGTTGACATGTGCTTTAATTTGATGAAAAGTAGATTACAGGAAACTGTTCCAATATCAGAATAACCTGGGCACACCTTAGTATTAAAAAGCAGGATTTTTCAAAAAATTGAACAGTGAAAATAAGACAAAATCCATTGAAGCCAGATATAATACTTCTGTCTATTATGCAAGAATAAGAACTTAAACATGTGCTCCTCAGTAACAATAAAGACAAAGAAACTGGGTGTTTACATGGAGACCTAATACTTTGTTTCAACATATAAATCACTAGAATTCAAGGAATGACCCAGTGAGTACAGGAACATCCCAGTGACTGTTATGTGAGTCCAAGCTGGGTACTCCACATTTTGTTAGAGAATATTATCATTGCCCTTTGTGTCACAGACCATCAATAAATATGTATCAGAAAAAAAAATGTATCTGACCATAACATTATTTGCACTCCAGTTTCTTTCCAAAACTATAATTTTGCACACGTTGTTGCCAAACTCACACTGGCAGCTTACTGACCAGGAATAATATTTAATAAGAGTTGCCCCCAAATATGTTATCCATTTGTTTCTCTAGATTAGTGATTTTTCACTTTCTTAAAGGCAAAGACTACTTTCTTCAAAGCAAATCATATTCAGAACCCCAATTTTTAAATAAATAAAGCTACCCTGATTAAAATGGGGGGGGGGTGCTCAGAGCCCCTCAGCCACTCACCATCGTCAGATGCAGATAAACCTCTGTGCCCTCTTAGGGAGTGGCTTGAATCCATTGCTCAAGATATTCTCAATTTTGTTGTTGTATCAAACCAAACCATCAGAGAGATACACATTTGAACCAAGATTTGGGCCTTTATAGAATTAATTCTCTGAAAGTACTGCATAAGTTACCTTCTTTTTAAAGTTAATTTAGATTTACTTAAAAAGCAACCCCCCAAACAAGAGTAATGTTTAGTATGACAGCCAAAGGTGTAGACTTCAGAGCTAGACTTCCCAGGTTTCAAATCATAGACCTACCATTTATGAATTGCATGATCTCATGCAAGTTACTTGACTTCCTTGTACCTTTGCTTCCTCATCTGTAAAAAGAGGTTGAAAACATAATAGTACCTCCCCCAGAGAATGCTGTGAAGACTAAATGAATTCCAATATATAAAGCAGTTAGAAATACACTGTTTATGAAGAGCCATGGAGAATTCTTTCCTTTAGCCATCAGTGTTAAGAAAATTTATTTTTCACCCTAAACTGTATATTTTTTATTGTGAAAGCATTGAGATTCTTATAAACGACTATGACTTCTTTATTGTGCAAAATGTAAGGATGTTATCTCCACTTCTCCCTTCAGGGCCCGTGGGAGACACAACTGGCCAATCACACACTGAGATCAGACAAAGCCTCGGAATACTTTGCAAGTAATCCAGGTAACTACAACTACTAAATCAAATCTGGCATGTAAGTGAAATCTACTTTCCCTGCGCTGCAAGTACTCTTTCCATTAAACCATGCTGCATTCTGGATAGAAGGAATGGTAACACCAGAGAAATGACTATAGAACATGCTCATGAAAGAGCAAATAAAAGAAACCGACATAGGTTTTTATTTATCAAAAATTAATATTAACAGATTATGTACCAGGTACTTTGAAATATGAACTGTTAATATTAAATACTATAAACCTCATAATCACCCTTTGAGGTAGATATGATTATCCCCATCGTACATAAGAGAACCGAGGCAGAGAGAAGGTGAGAAACTTCTCAAGATCACAGAGCTAGTAAATGGTGACCCAGGCAGTCCAACTGCAAAGGACAGCTTTTCATCACCCTGTGATTAGGCATCTCTTCGGGAGTAAAGTCCAGTCAGAGCTGGACTTTAAGAGGATTAACCTGAGGGCAGAAAGTAGAATGAATTAGGAGTACTGAGCAGTGATCATTATTATTATGTGTTCAACACTGATTATGTGCTAGGCATTTTACTGAATGTTTTACATACATTCTCTCAGCTAATTCTCATAACAACCCCTTGAGGCCCATACAGCTGTGTACCCCATTTTACAAGGAAGGTAACTAAGGGTCAGGGAGGTTAAATAATGACACACAGGCAGGAAGTGGCAGAGCTTAGGACTCAAACCCAGTTCTGCCGGACTCCAAAGCTATGTGCTTAACTGCTCACAAAATATGACTTTAGGTGACACATGTGAAAAATAATAGGAATGAAGAAGAAAAACTGATGTAAGACATTTTGCAAAAAAGGAATCCATGGAGTTTAGTGACTATTTCAACATTATCAAAGAAAGGGGAGGGGTCAGGGATGACTAAGGTTTGAAACTGTGAGTAATTTGGAGAATAGTGATGCTGATCAAAGAGAGAAGTCAGGAAAAGCCAGCCTCCCAGAGCAAGATGAGTTCATATTTAGACAACACTCACTCCAGAGCAGGAAAACTATGTGGCACAGAGTTGTCATTTTTATACTAGTTCACGCTACTCATCCATCAGATTTTCTAAAACTCATGCAGAGGCTGAACTGAAACTTCTGGTTCTTGCTCCTCTGAACAGATTTTTCTGAGCTCTTTTACTATTTGAACGATGAACATGATTTTAAAAGTCAAGTCAGAAGGAAAAATGTTTAAAAAAAATTATTTTTAATGTTTATTTTTGAGAGAGAGAGGGAGAGACAGCACAAGTGGGGGAGGGGCAGAAAGAGGAGCATACAGAATCCAAAGGGGCTCCAGGCTCTGAGCCGTGAGCACAGAGCCCCACACAGGGCTCAAACTAATAAGCCAAAGTCAGACGCTTAGCCAACTGAGCCACCCGGCGCCCCTGGTTCCTTTGTTTTAAGGCACCTTGCACTTTAGAGAGGTAGCATCGGCATGAGCCTAGAGAATCTTAGGCTTCCTCATTCTTCTTCTTCTTCCTTTTTTTTTTTTTTAATATTTATTTATATCTGAGAGAGAGACAGAGAGACAGAGCATGAACAGGGAGGAACAGAGAGAGAAGGAGACAGAATTCCAAGCAGGCTCCAAGCTCTGAGCTATCAGCACAGATCCCGACACGGGGCTTGAACTCAGGAGCAGTGAGATCATGACCTGAGCCAAAGTCTGATGCTTAACTAACTGAGCCACCCAGGTGCCCCAAAAGGAAAAACATTTTAAGGTGTTAGTTTCTTTTATTATTACTTTTATTGGGGGGGGGGGGTGGAGGAGAAGGACAGAGGGAGAGAGAGAGAGAGAGAGAGAATCCCAAGCAGACTCCATCCGTGTTCAGCACAGAGCCTGACCTGGGCCTCAATCTCACAACCCTGGGATTCTGACCTGAGGGGAAATCAAGAGTCAGGCACTTAACCAACTGAGCTGCCCAGGCACCCCTTAGGGTGTTAGTTTCTTAAAGAGTAGGGTTCTTTGTGTTTAACCCTTAAGCAGCCAACAAAACCTCTGCACAACAGTCACCAATATTTTGGCATGAGATATACAAGAAGCATCCTAAAAGGTGAAGCCATCTTAGCAGAAACAGGAGTTCCACCTTTTTGTGAAAACTTCTGTCTCTTCTCCACACATTATCACCCCCACCCCCACCGCCAAAAAAAGATAAAATTTTTTGACAAAAAAATTCCTGATTGATAAAAATGTCAGGTTTGGGTTATTAATTGGTTGTGTGACCTAGGTAAGTAACTTGACTTTTCTGTTCTCACCTAGGTTCTTCTTCCTCTATACACTAAGTAGGTTGTTTAGATTCAGTTTAGCTCAGACTTAACATTAACATTAACTTAACCGATGGCAGGGTTCTTTCCCACACTTTATATTCCATTATTCAAGAAGCTAGAAAGGAGGGATTAAGGCTCTGGAGCTCAAACAGAACATTAGCACTGAACATGCTGCTACCATTCATCTCACACAATTCCTTTAGTTTATAAACGAAGAAAATGAGGCACAGAGTCTAGACTCAGCTGGTTAGCTACAGAGTCCAATCTAGAACTGAGATTCTGATTCACAGTCTTATGTTTTCCCACTACACCATAGTGTCTTTTCCAAACAACTGACTGGTTTAGAAATATTTGCCTTGGATGAACTCAGAGTGAGTTACAAGAGAGAAAAGGAAAAAAACCAAAACCAAAAACAAAAACAAAATACAAAGGCTCGCTGACCTGAGAGAGATTTATGTGTTGGACTTAGGTTCTTATAAAATGAAATCCCATAACACTTCAACTGCAACATAAAAGTATTAGGCTGTGTTGTGTGCTTTTTATAGAGCAGTATAATTGCTCAAGCCTCAGACAGAACTTCAGGTCTTGCGGCTGCAAACACAGTGTAACCAGGAAAAGTCACTCTCAAGTCTTAGCTCCTGAGACTACAAATGGGAGGCGATAGTACCCTCCTACCTGGGGAATGCCCTTAGCCAAGTCTGCATTTGCTCCCACATTGACTATGCTGCTGGAAGAGCAAAGAGGAAAAAAAGATGTCCTGAGCAAGGTAGACAGGTAAGAAAGTGGGTAACAGAGAAGGTGCCAGCCAAGTCCTCCACCCCCCCCCGCCGTCTTTACCACTGGACCTAAAAGGATACAGAAATAGAGGAACAGCAAATACAAAATTCAGACACAGAGACTGAAGTGAGAGTCCGCTTGGCATTGCCTATGGAGCTCTGGGCAGAAGCCCACACTGCCCACCCTAAGGGCTGCCTCTGCTCACAACCTCTGTGCTGAGTTGCCAGGTTTAATACAACCATCTGAAGATTCTCTTGGAATTCCTTAGAGACAAGAACTAAGTGCACACAGAAAAAACTAACGAATAAAATGAATTCATTGTTTTTGTAGTTCAAAGTCTTTTTACCTTCCAAAAGAGTAAAATAGCAATGAAATTAACCTCTGAGGCAAAACCAGTCTGGGATGTGAAATAGTTGCCCCCCTGAACATACAGGAGTGTGCCTTCTCTGACACCTGGATGCTTCAAGTCTTCCTCAGAGACTTTTTCTGAATGCTGGGCCTTCTGCTGCTCGCTATCTATGGTTCCGGGTCAAATGTGCTTAGTATAACTCTTACTCCAAAATGAGTTTCTTTAAAAAAAAAAAAACGCTAATATTCATTCATCAACAAATATTTATTAAATGACTTCTCTGTGCCAGGCACTGTTCTGACAGTTAGGGAGGACCATGAATGAAATAGACAAAAATCCTGTGCTCATGGAACTGACGTTCTGATTGAAATCTCTCCCTCTTAACCATAGTTTGTATGATTCTCCACAAATTCTGTGCATCTTTGAAGTTGAATATTGATGATGGAACAAACATTTAGTAAAACTTTGTTATTGTGAACTTAAAAAAAAAATCTCTCCCTCTTTATCTGCAAAGTGCCTGATTTCATAGATGTTTGTTGAATGAATAATATTTGGGGTAATCTATGAGAATCAGATTGATGATAGTATAAAGATGAGCAGTGAGCCACGTAAAACCTAAAATGTATGTATTTTATTAATCGATTCTTAAATTTCATTTCCATTCCCCTTCAAAACTTTTTCTTATTGGCTATAGTGTTACAAAATAAAATGGAGTTAAGTCCTGGGAAGTATTTCTCCCAAGGCACTGAGTCAAAATATCAACAAAGGAAAAAGGGAGAGCCTACTAATGATCACCATCATTCTGTGAAGTCCTGCATTTAGACATCTCCTGCTTCTATACGGAGCATCAGTTTTTGTTTTTTGTTTTTTTTTTATTGAAGAATCATTGACAGACCACCTTATTTTAGTTCCAGGTGTACAACATAGTGATTTGATATTCATATACATTATGTAATAACCACCATAACGAGTCTAGTTACCATCTGTCCCAAAGTTTTACATATTATTGGCTTTATCTCTATGCTACACACTACATCTCCGAGTCTTTATTATTTTATAACTAGAAGATTGTACCTTTTAATCCCCTTCACCTATTTTGTCTATCCCTCCATGCCGCGCATCAAATTTTTGGAAACCAAATGAAGTAGCATCTCAAAACCAACACTAAAATAAGTAATAATGTGGCTGAAAACTTACTTCAAGCAGATTCAGAGATGACCCTCTACAGATTGGCCTTTGGGGTTCCATGTTGGTGTAAGCTCTTCTGAACCCAGCAGAGTACTACTGACCTCCAGTCCGTGGCAACTTCATTTTCATAGTGTCCTGGGTGGTGCAGCCTATGGAGGGATGGGTCAAACAAACCCAGGTATTTCATAATGCAGTTAGACACAAAGCGTGTCCTTTGCCTCTGGGGAGTAAAGTTATGAGGATAAAGGTTATGAGGGAAATCACCTCTAGCATCAAGGAATGGCAACAAACATGGAAACGTAGACATCAAAGCCTAGGTGGTTATTAAAACACATCTCCAAAGAAAGACATACCATCATTGGATGAAGCCGCCTCTCACCATCCCCTTCTAAGGTGACTAGATGAAAGAAGAAAGATATTTATTATTATATTGGAAAGTTAAAAAACAATAAAATATTGGAACACCACAATCACATAACCGTTGTGGCATAAATAATGCTACCTCCATCTCAATGTAGCCTCTCCTTAGAAGGAAAGCCTATACTAAAAGGAATGGACTTGACTTTCTTTGCCATCACTCTTGAGCAAAGTACCATTTATATTACAATCAGCTACATTCACATCCAAAGAAAAGGGCAGGAGTCAAACAAAAGTTTTAAAATAATACTGAGGATATACAGATGAAAAGAAATCATACACTCCCCCCACACACACACACACATACACACAAACATGAACAAGAATAGACAATGACATTACAAGGTCCAGGGGACAAGCTAGCTCCATCCTGACAATGACAACAATAGGTGAGTTCAAACTTTGATTCCCTTCCTGGGTCATCCTCCCTGGAAGGCCTCTGCAAGAAGGTTATTCACTACTGGTAATGAGAAAGCAGTCAGAAGCAGTTCTCTGTTTAGAGGAACCCAAGTAATGATGAGAAACAGCTCTAATATGTACATTGGAAGAACAAGTACAAAACCATTGTGACTTCTGTGAAGTGTTCCTGTATCTGCTGAAATGGCTTGCATGAGAAAGGCTTGGGGAGGAGACGGATGGCGGTGGGGGTGCTGATGTAACAGAAGGAGAGGAGCATAAGTGATATTTTTGTGTTTTTGTTGACTACTTCTAATCTTCTGCTTTTGAAAACTTTCAAAATATTTCGAGAGTATTGGGTCCTCCTTCTCTTTCAAATTTTTCATCCTTCTCGCCAGCTTCCTTTCTTGGCTTTTTCCCCCTTTTGGTGCCTGTCCTCCTCCTCTTTGCCTCCAGCCTGTATGTTTGACAGGGCTCAGAGTTTCTGTGTTGAAGAAAGCAATGCCATGGGAATGGAGAATGAGAGTGTGATCGTGATTCGAGGAGGAACCATTTTTCTTCCTTGAACGCTGGTTCTATGAGAAGATCTGTGCAAGCTGGTGAGAATTATTGCAGAATGTGGCAGAGGTGGAGCCTTAGGAAAGAAAGTCCACCATTACAAATTCTAGTCATGAAATGTAAGAAAATACAGTCATTTATTGCCCCATGATATAGTCCCCCATCTGGATCTGATGTTACATAAATGTATACAGGAAGCTTTGAATGACAATGTCTGGAGGTGTGCATGAAAAAGATGACTAAGACAACACCTTGCCAGTGACCTGAAAGTCAAAGTTTAAGGTGGACAGGCTGTGCCCCAAACACTCAGACAGGAAGCTTGTCTTCTAAGAGCTCTTTCAGGTGATTTGGAAAATGAGTAAAGATTGTTCATCTTTGGACACAGGCTTAATCATTGTTGGCATCATACTGACTAAAAAGAGCCACTATAGACCCAAGAGAACAACCAAATACGTCTAGCAATAAATGTACACTCTCCATACATGAGTATTAAGTAAAACGAAATATACAAAGAAAAAATACAATAAAGAATGGTAGTAAAGATGTCTTGAAAGTTCCCACTATTTTTATTATTGAACCACTGGGGTGTTTCGAAGTATGGACTTCTTTTCTTCTTCTATGTATTTTCATTTTTCTTCTTTCTTCTTCTACCTCCAACCCTTTTCCCATTTCAAGTACATAGAAAGTTATGTGTTTATCACCTCTGAGTAGCTTTGAGGCAAAGCCAAAAGTAGAAAAGGCCTGTAAATCTTTCATTACTCTTCCAGGATCTTAGGAGAACATGGTGGTTTTGTGAAGGAGATGAAAGTCTCTATGCTAAACATGGAAAAAATGTCTTGGCCAGAAACAAACAGAGAAGAAGAGTTTCACAAGTAGAGATCCCCTTTGTTCCACGCTGGTGGTTGGGGGGAGAAGAGAAGGAGAGAGGAGGAGGTCTGCAGGTTCTGAGAGCAAAGAGAACCTAGTCTGCCTTCTCACCAGCATATTGGTCCAGCTGCAAGATCCACAGAGTAAAGGGCTGCCTGCTGTGTCTAGACTGGTAAGAGTACAGCAACTTTAGGACAGAATTCCTGCTCTTTTCAGTAGGGAAAGGTAAGCAGATCACCCCCACAGGCTAGGTATAAATCAAGGTCCTTCACTTGGAAGCAAACTACACCTGTTTGAGCAAAAAGAATGTATTACCATCAAGCAAAAATGGAATGTATTGGAGGGTTATGGGAGAGTTCAAAGAATCAAAAACAATCTGAGAGCACCCAGCTTCAAAAAGGGGAGGACTGAAGTAAATGTGGTGGTCTGGATAACAGGAAGTATGGGCTTCCTCCAGGGTGCTGACACCAAGCGGATCAACTACAATCTTTTCTCATCCTTGGGTCATTCTTCACAAAATTTAAATTCCTGGAGAAAAAGAGGAAGCTTACTCAGGTCCTTTGTTAAACTTTCAGCTAAAGAGAGTATGAAACTTGTTTGCTCATTGTAGAAGATTATAGGGATTGGGGGAGGATTAAACACCCCCACCCCACCAAAGAAAAGTTGAGGTGTTATTATAAAAAATGAAAGAAGGAAAGAATGGATGCTGGGCAGGCCCACTATAGATGGCCACTTTAGATATACAAAAATCTCATATACTTGATTACTTTTTAATACATTATTCATGTGTGATAATCAATTGGAAGAGTTGGAGCTCAATTTGACTGAGCATTAAATACATCGTGTCACTTTCCTGCTTACAACCATTTATTGACTCTCCATTCTTTCCAGTAAAGTTCCAAATTCTTCATGTTCTTCTGGACCTGCCATTTCCTCCAGGTTCATCTTTAATACCCTTCTTTCCCTGAAACTTCTGTCCTCATAATACTATGGGATTGACAGTTCCTTGAACACATTATCCTATTGCATATCTATGAGTCTTTATACGTGTCACACCCTCTTCTCAGAATGGCCTTCCCTATCCCTTGTCTGCCTGGAGAACCATTCACCCAGTTCAAATACTTCCTCTTTGGGAATGCCTCCCAGATACCTTCTTATTCCTGTCATCCTTTTCCCCCCACCACTGCTCTTCTTTGTTTTGGTACCCCCAAAACACATGTCTTGCACATTGCCTCTATTTTTAAATTTGTTCTACTGTGTTGTAATTATTTGTGTATATGTTTATCTCTCCTGCAGATCTATGAGGTTTTGGTGGGGGGAGGTTCTGAACAGATGGTTGTTGAACGAACTAATGAATTTTCCAATCAGACACCAATATTCACCAAGGGCCCACTCTGCCTGGAATCATACACAGAAGACATTAGTAGGGAGTCATGCAGCATATTGACTGAAGCAGTAATTCTCTACTAGGGGTATGCAGACTATCAGTGGGGAGAGAAAAGTGGTCTAGGTAGGACATAAGGTTTTCATTAGAATCCCCAAATTCTTCCTTAATGTCCATGTTCATTTGCAAGCATAGTGCATCACTTTCTGCCTACTTTTTAGTTGCTGATATTACTTTTGCAATTTTAATTTATCTTCATTTCAGATACATAGTAGTAAAGTTCATACTCTAAAATATTATCAAAACTTTAAAGTTTATTTATCTTGAGAAAGAGAGAGAGAGAGCAAGGGAGGGACAGAGAGAATCCCAAGCAGGCTCCATGCTCTCAACACAAAGCTGGATGTGGGGCTTGAACCCACGAACCATGAGATCATGACCTGTGCCCAAATCAAGAATTGGATGCTTAACTGACTGAGCCACCCAGGTGACCCTACCATATTTTTAATTACTAGTGAAGCACTTGGTTTTATTTAGTGGATCATTTTATAGCGTAGCCCCTAAGAATATGGACGCAGGAGCCAGAGTGCCTGTGTGTGGATCCAGGTTCTGGTTGAGTCACTCTCAGCAAGATACTTAACCTTCCTGTGCCTTAAATACCTCTCTGTGCCTCAAATAAAAATGAAACTCACAATAGTACCCAACACATGGAATTGTGGAGGAAATTAAATGAGTCAGAGATGTAAAGCACTTAGAACATTTCTCGGCATGTGAAAATTGCTGAAGAAATGTTAGCTGCCATTATTAATGCAATAAGATGTACTTCCTATCATAATTTTTTGGTCATTAAAATAATATAGTAAATGAGAAGTATAATAACATAATGCAGGTAAATATGAATTTGTTCATCATGGTAGGATTCAGGTTCTTGGTGAAGTAACTATCAGGACATAAGAAACCATTCAAAACCACTATAACTGAGAATCACTCTTAAGGAATTGATAAATAAATGGGGGCAAAGAGAATAAACACAAATCCAAATCCACCAAAGGGATGGTTGAATACACTTTCTCACATAAGAACTTAGTAACTGGAAAATAATAACATGAGTCCAAAGGAATTACTTCATTTGAGTGGCCAAAAAAGAAAGGGGGCCACCTTTTAGTTGGGAAGGAAGGCAGGAATAGGTCTTGAACTTGTTTTTTTGCTGGGGCAAAAAAAACAATTTTTGCCCCACTTAACGTGGGGAATTAGAACTAATGAATGAATCCAGTTAATTCATGAGTCACTATTCACATTTTCAGTCAGTCTTGTTTCCTAGGATCAGAGTTACAAGGTTTACTAATCAGTCATGTATCTGAGAGTTTCTACTCATTTATTCCAAAACTGACTTTCATTAAAGGGAATTTAAATAATTCATCTACTCACCTAAGTCTATAAGTCCAGGTGAAGCTACTGTTAGATAAAACTGGTTTTCCTGGTTTTCTAAGCATGCTGGTCACTCAGTAAAAGTTATTTAATGAGAAATATTATAAGTTTGTTTAGTTTTCATATGGTCACTTTGTTTCTATGGGCAGATGCTTAAAAATCCAAACTTATTCCTGTAGTTTTTATTACAAATTGACAAAGGACATTGTGTATTTTTATACTTATGAAAATAAGCACTTGCTGTAAGGTCCAGGGTCAAAGCTTAGTTAATGATAATTAAGCCTTAAGACTTTGGAAATCACTGAAATATATTTTCCTTCTCCCTAATCTCTTAGGGTTTAGCTTTGTTAGGATGTATATGAATGAGTAAAATGAGGTTACTGGCTATGGAAAAATAACTGTGCTATTTTAGTATGTTTGGAACAATATGTGAGGATGTTTTGAAGAGGGAGTGAGACATGTTACCTTGGGAAATGCCGTAAGTCAAATGGAATTTGAAATCTAAAGGCTTCCACTGATGATGACAAACCAATAATAATGAATACTCTCTGTTTTCAGTTAGCTAAAATTTCACCCTATGACCTCACCTCTACTACCTCAGTAGGCCAGAAACTCAATTTCCCAAACAGAAATCCACACATCTGTGTAAAATTGCACAACCCCTTTCTCACTAGTCTTTTTCCTAAGGTTGGTCCTCTTCTTATGCTCTGGATGCCACCCCAACTGCCTTCTCTCATGTATTCAATTTCTAATGCCCTCTGTATTGGATCCTTCCCATCAGCTTTCAGACATACTCAGTCTCTTCACCTCTAAAACATCCTCCCTCAACCCTACCTCCTCCCCTAACTACCACCCTGTTGCTGTCCTCCCCTCCACAAACAAACTGAGAAAGGATTTATGTGCTCTGTATTCCTTTTCTCACTATACACTGCTTTTTAGACCCACTTCAATCTAACTTCCATTTCCAGTCCCCTGAAATGGCTGTCACTAAGTCACCAATGGCTTCTAGGTTGTTAAACCCAATGGACATTTTAGTCCTCACCTTACCTGATCTCTCAGCAGCATTCAACACAGTGATGACACTCTCTTTATGAAACACTCCCATCTCTTGGGTCCTCCTTTTTCTTCTTCTACTATTCTTCCTCAGACTCTTTTGCCAATTGTCCTCCTCTATTCAGCCTTCAACTGTTGGAGTTCTTTAAAGATCGGTCCTAGACCTACTGTTCTTCTCATGCTATATCCTCTCTACTTGGTTATATGCATTAATTATTATCTATATACCAAATGACTCCCAAATTTCTACTTCTGGCTCAGACTTCTTGGAGCACCAGGCCATATGTCCAACTACCTACCTTATAACTCCAGTTAGGGTTTCAAAAAGTACCTCATATTTGAAATATGCAAAATCAAAGCCGGGGCCTCCCCTCTACCCTGACTAGCTGGTCCTTTCTTAACTTCTCACTGTCTCACCATCCCTTCATTTTCTAGATCAGAAATGGGGAATAATCCTTGACTTTCTTCTCCCTTATCTCCCATATGCAATGTTTCAGGATGGCAAACTATTCTCTCCCTGTATTTTCAGAATTTCCTCCAAAGCTCCAAAGCTGAAGAAGACAGGCATCGATGAAACTTTATCATCTTAAGATAACCACTGGGTTAATGACATGCAACAGAACTGGCTTTGCGCGTGCATGCACCCACATGTACACACGCGCGCAGGTGCGCACACACACACACACATGGAATATGAAGGGAGTCCCTGGCGGCAAATGATGTGTCTCTTCCCCTCCCACAAGCCAAGTTAGGAAATTCAATCAAATTAATTGTAAAGGTAAGAACCCCTTCAAGAAAAAGATACAAGTATCTCATTGCTAGGTTGGACATCTACCAAGGCAATGGACTTGCTAATTTACTCTAAGCACCCTGAGCAACAGAAACACAAGAATTGGAGAACAAAAAGAAGTAGCACCAGTTAGGGTGACAAGATGTTTAGATTTCCCAGAAGACACCAGAGAAGAAATCCAAACTTGAATAAACTGCTGGTACTGCCCAAGAGGGCCACACCCCAAGTGAGGGGACCCTAACACCAAGAGGCTGTGGGAACATTGCTAAGGTAAGGTGTCAAAAGTGGTCCTTCCCACATCACAGAACTGTACAGAAGCCCTTGCAAGGCGTGTCTTTCATCAGCCACGTCAAGTACATTAGGTGCATCCTCATTTTGTAGAAAGCATAGTCTCCTAACAGTTCAAAAACAGTTAAACCTCCTTTTAGCAACTCAAATTTTAAACCATGTAAAGTCTTATTCCTGAAAAATTTATTTTATTCCTGAGAAAGAAATCTGGAAGAAAAATCAATAACTCTCCTGGCCTCTGACCAAGAATTTTTTAATTGTGTTAACCAAATAATTTTCAATTTATTACCTCACCTCAGGGAATCAAAGATTATTCTTTCCCACTTTCTATAATTGAGAACCCCCAAAATAAGTCTTCCTAGTTTAATTAAGTATATGGGAAACAATATATCAAATGTATATATTTTTGGCTTAATTTCATTGTGCTGAAATTATTTTTTGTTTGTTTTTTAAAATGTGTATTCATTTTTGAGAAAGAGCAAGCGGGGGAGGGGCACAGAGAGAGGGAGATGAGAGAATCTGAAGCAGGCTCCATGAGGTCAGCACAGAGCCTGACATGGGGCTCGAACTCACAGACAGTAAGATCATGACCTGAGCTGAAATCAAGAGTTGGACGCTTAACTGACTGAGCCAGCCAGGCACCCCTCCTTGTGCCAAAATTGTATCAAGCTCTACCAAAGATGCAAGAAACAAATGGGTTGAAATAGTTCAGTGAGAAACAAATATGACTCTTACATTCAGTACATCAACCTTCATGCATCTGATTCTTTTAAAGAGTCCACATGTTATCAAGTGCTTCGTTCCTAAACACTCCTGGCTGAGTCAAGAAAAAGACTATGCAGTTATATGCAGATGTATAGGGTTGTGTTCATTTAATAATTTACTCTAAGTAATATTGATCTAAGGGCATGACACATGATTAGTTGAAAGAGCAATGGCCTAAGTACTATAAGTTGTAGTTTAATCTGAGTGCTGTCTTTCATCTCTTTGAATTTCCACTTTCCCACTGGAAAAATGGTGATAATTCCTGCCTTGTATGTATTTATAAGAATTTTAGGTCTGAAATGATATATTGGAAACATTTTGAGAATCTGTAAGGTTAGATGTGTCATAATTCTTGATATTTTAAAGTAACTTTGGCTTTCGTTTACAGAGATACTGCTGATGAATATCAGAGAGATAAATCGTTCCTTCTATTACAGGCATTTTCCAAGACAGATCAACAGCCAGACCAAGATAATATTTGTGACCCTTGATTACCTTAAAAAACAAAATACACTAAAACAGAAAGCATGGAAGAAGTAACACTGGTAACTTTCTGTTCATCCCAAAATTTATTTTAGAAGTGTTAACTTCACACGAACTATTCACCTTCAGTCTTGAGTGTATTTCATATGGATGATTTAAATTTTTGATATTCTGGTTGCCACTGACAAATTCTGCATTTTGACAAGTTTTGATGAAGTCTTTTCATTCTAGACAATTTATGCAAACCTAACTTGAATAGTTGATTTTGACTTTATCCCCTTGAGTTCCTAGAACTGCCCTGATTAAATTTTAAAATATAATTACAGGTAGCACATTGAGTCAGTCAGTTAGTCAGAGAAATCTGAGCTCTGAATGCCTACTTCCTGCATCACACTGCATTAAGTGCTCTGGGGGAGGGCGGGGGTGGATGGGAACAGTCATCCATGAAATGATTTGAGGATTATTATTAAAACAACATATCACCAAGTACAAAGTACTCAAGTAGAAACTATACATAAAAGTTCAAGGAATGAAGAGTAAAGGAAGCACCTTTCCTGCTTTAATTGCCTGTCCTATATATTTAACAAATATGTTTGGTGATTGTTAGTAGTCATCCCTTTGCTGGCATCCCAAGAAAACAAATTAAACAATGTTGCTCCACCTAACAAATGGGCAGCCTGGGTTGGTATAGAGAAGTTCTTTAATTTCTTTTATCTGCTCATACTTGAACAGCTTTGTTAAGTGAAGGGTCAGTCAGGGTTGTTGGTTTTTTTTTTTTTAATATTTTTTTATTTTGGAATAATTATAGATTTATGGACATATTGCAAAAATAATATAGAGAGTTCCTGTACACCCTCATCCAGTTTTACCTAATCTTAATATTTTACCTTGCCATAATACATTTATCAAAACTAAGGACCCACAGTGACACATTACTCTTAGCTAAGCTCTGGGCTTTATTCAGATTTCATTCATTTTCTGCTAATGTCTTTTTTCAGTTCCGAGATTTAATCCATATACCACATTGCAAAGAGACTCTAATGTCTTACTGCTGAGATTTAAAAATCAGCCATTTCTGGGCAATGAAGCTAATCCATGTCAAAATATTAATGTAAACAGTAAAAAGTAAACTGAAAGCCCAAGAGCTACCTGGGCATACCACAGTCTTAGGGTCTCAACTAACTTTAGCAAGAAATAAGCATGATTTTATATCAGCCACTATCCCTTTTTTATTTACTTAAAGATGATGATTGCATCAATATGAGCTTTGCCGTAATTGCTTGGGTATTTTTTTAAATATCCATGAGAATAATTCTTTTGGTATCATATAGGGTGGACACCTACATTTTCATACATGAAGCCACAAATAGAGGTTGATTGAGTTTCCAGTTAGGGAAGCTTACCATAGTCACTAGAGAAACAGAACTTTAAATAGTCAGCTGAAGGGAATCAGAAGATAATAAAGGATCAAGACCAGGGGGTGTACAACTTGGGTATGCATCAGGATCACCTGGAGGGCTTTCTAAAACACAGATTTCTGAGTCCCACCCCCCGAGCCTCTGATTCAGAGGGTCTGGGCTATTCTCAGCATCTGCATTTCTAACAATATTTCTGGAGATGTGGATGCTACTGGTTCTGATACTACACTTTGAAAATCACTTTCTTTGGTAGTTGCCTGGAAGAAGAATAAAGTCATTTTGTTCTGACAAGGTATAATTATAGGTCCCTAAATTGATATGTTGTCTATCAGTTAGATAGGGAATCTGTTGAATCTCATTCCATATCTGTGCAAGAACTAAAATAGAAAATAAAACAAATATATTAGTTTTCCAAACTGGTGTTTACCATTCAGTCTTCCTTTCAATTAATGCTTTCATTTTAAAAATAATAGAATATTTTTTATAACAATAATAAAATATCATTATAAATGAACCATAAATTTGTGGCCTGAAACAAGACCTCTAACTTGTTTAATAGAAATTAATAGGGGTGAGGGATATAACACTCTTCTTCAGCAGTGTTTTGTTTTGTTTTGAGATAGAGAGGGAACACGTGTGAGCAGGGGAGAGGGGCCGAGGGACAGAGAGAGAGAGAATCCGAAGCAGGCTCCACGCTCAGCAGGGAGCCCAATGCGGGGCTCGATCCCATGACCTTGGGATAATGACCTCAGCCAAAATCAAGAGTTGGGCACTCAGCAGACTGAGGGTTAATTGTAAGGAAACTAAATTAATAATATCTCCTGGGGTGTACTGGCACATGGTGGAAATTTTTGGAAACATTACTTATTGAGAGGTCTTTTATCCCTAATCTCCACTTTTTCACTCTTGTATCAATAAGTAATGTTAGTGCTGATCTCATAAACGTATCTTCAGTTCCTCAAACTGTTCTTCCATATCCTTACCTCTCTCTGTCCCAGAAGCCTTCCTGACTCTTGTGATGGAAATTCCAGGAAAGCTACTGACATTTGTTATTTCCCCTAAGTGAAGCTTAGCAATTTTTCAGTTTTTGTGAAGGCATAGACCAACATTATATAAGACCTCATCATCCCTATTAGAGTGTAAAGAGATAAAGGATAAGGTGCGTTTTATTTCTATTTCATCTGGTTGCTACAGAAAGAAAAAGAAAAAGGAAACTTCAGAAAAATTGAAAAGGTATGCTGATTGCCTCAGGACAAGAAGAGAAGATGTGAGAACACATTCTTTTTCACAGTGGGTCAGAAAAGAAAAAATCCTCTGTCAGAAGCAACAAATAGTACAAACTTTGGATCCTGCAAGACGCTGCCTTAGGATCCTTCATATGGTGGGTTGGTAGCTTACATCCTGCACAAATTAATAGGGTACAAGAACCTCTACAAAGCACTCCTTGGATTCCTCTGCAAGTACACTCCAAATATATTCAGGGTTTCTGATAAGGTTGTTCTTGCTAACTAATGGTGGCAAAGGAAAAGTCAGCCAACTTTCAGGGTCCACAGATAAAAAAAAAAAAAGGTAACAAGGAGATGACCTAGCCCTGGGAAGTATACATCAAGAAGAGGCTCCCATCACACATGACTCTCCCGAACCCCTGTTTCTATCCCCCTGCATTGCCATCAGTGACAGAGGGTTCAGGGGGTGGGGGTGGAAGGAAGTCCCCATTCAGTGAAAATCAGAATTTCGGGTAACCTCTGCCCACCACCGCAAGCTGGACAGCTTACCAATGCCAGTATTTGAAGACTTTTCTGATGAGATTAGCGGTGATTTTAACAAATGTGATTTTTTTATACTGTATAATGAAATGTGTCAACTTTTGGAAGATATGCACGACTCAGTGCACCAGTATATTCCAAATGACCACTATAATGCATGATGTTACAAAGTCATGCATGGGTAAAAAATCCATTCAAAATGAAAGCTAGACCAATAGATTTTAATGTGATAGAGTACATATAGCCTGTTGATATGATTTCAGATTACACATTGCAGCTAACCTTTAAGAAACTTAAAACTTCTCAATTTTTGGTGTAATATTAAAGATGAATATCCACAGTTACCTGAAAAAGCTCTTAAATATTCCTTCCATTCCCAATCACATACATTTTTGAGGCCATATTTTCTTCATGTACCTAAACCAAAATAGTATGTCACAACTGGTTAAACGCAGAAGTAGGTATAAACCAAGTTATTTCCTATTAAGCCAAACATAAAAGAAATTTGCAAAGCATGTAAAAAAATGCCACTTTTCTCGCTAATTTTTTTGTTTTTGAAAATACAGTCATTTCCATAGAGTGTGTTTATTATCATATAACGGATTTGTTATTTTTATATAAATGAATGCATATTTAATTTGTTCTCAGTTTTAATTTCTACATGGTGCATATTGATATGATCTAAATAAACAGAAGCTCTTTGGGGTTCTCAATAATTTCTAAGAGTGTTAAAGGGGTTCTGAGACAAAAAGTTTGAGAACTGCTACTCTTAAGACGAGGACTATGCTTCATAACCTTTCATTTTAAATATTGTGTTTCTGATAATTGTGCCCAATGTTTGCTATACTTTATGTTTGTGAAATGTATAGTAGAGAATATTTTATTTCACATAGTAATTCTTTCTAAGATTATGGAAAATTAAAACATAAATATGGAGAAAAGTTAAACAGCTGAAAACAAAAGAAACAAATGAATAATTGTGTCTCTAGTCTGGGTGATCTAATCATTACATTTGGGCTAATTTCTATGGAAAATATATTCTCAGCTACCAACGAGGGACGTACAAATGCATCTAATCTGGCTCTTTGAAGAAGACATGAGAAGGTATCATTCTAAATTTGGTGTTGATTACACAGTAAGGTAGAAGTCATAGAATCTCTTCTACTTTTTGGATTTGCTTGTGTAATTGTTGGTCTCTCCCAAGTGGAGTTGTTTGATGGAAGGGAATAGTTTCTTTTTGACTACTAGAACCAAAGGATCTGGCATGAAGTATGATTTAATAAATATGTTTTGAATGAATGAAACAACGGAAAAAGTTCTTAAGACACATAAAAGCCATTCCAGGTTGTTATTTAAATTATATTTATGGTTGTTCCATTATCAGAAACATAAGCCAGAGGTGCCATATGCATTCCAAAGATATACATAAAAGCTCCTTTGATGACCCAAACAACCAGAAATCATTTTAGGAGATGATATTTTAGTGAAACTGCAATTTGATTGTGGTGTTGCTTTCCCTGGTCAAGTAGGGGTCAAGAATGTGTATCACCAGATAAGACACATGTGGAACTATATATACTCTGGAAATACATATTTTCTTAAAATTTTTTAGTGTTTATTTTTGACAGAGAGAGAGAGACAGAGCATGAGAGGGGGAGGGGCAGAGAGAGAGAGGGAGACACAGAATCAGAAGCAAGCTCCAGGCTCTGGACTGTCAACACAGAGCCCAACGTGGGGCTTGAACTCACAGACTGCGAGATCATGACCTGAGCCGAAGTCGGACGCTCAACTGACTGAGCCACCCAGGCACCCCTACACTCTGGAAATATTAACAGGCAGAAAAGAATCTGTTTATCCAAATAGCTCACCTTATTGCTTAGCATCAAGTCACTTGGGAAATATAGTAAAAACTGCCCTTGTATCCTACTGCATCATGGCCAAGTTTAGAATATGCTGAAAAAAGTTAAATGCCTCAAGGAAACGATTAGAAATTATTCCAAAGGCATGATCTGAAGACTTATTTCTGGAAAAAAACTTCTGCTCTCCTAATATATTTCTAGTTTCTGGAAAGGGTAGCACATGCATTATGTCTCTTTCACAGTGTGGAGTATACCAAGATGACAGCATTCACCATACAATTATTCTTCAGGTCTTTGATATCTGAAAAATCTTCATGTTTGAGTCACTAATTGAGTTTCAGGTAGGAGGGGGTATGGTTCTAACATCTCACAAAATTGTACTGATTATACTCTTGCTGACTTTAACTTCTTTCACAGGAAAGCTGCCACTGTGACAGTCCTATTGATACTATGAATCCTTGTAATAACTTTTCAACCAACTTCCTGGTCAGTAAAGCCCGAGAAACAAACCTCCTTAATCATGTAGACAGCTTAAAGTATAGAATAAACAAAGAAAGAGGATTCTCAAAATTCCTTGAGATAAGTAGTTTAAGGGCCAATAACAGCTCTTGAGTACCAATGAAAGCACCCACAGTTGACAGGCTACTTCTGTAATAGGTCTATTGTTTTTGTCAAAAGAAACTTCTGAGAGCTTTGTTTGATATGAACATTTTATTGAGCAAGAAACAAAACTCTTGGCAGAGAGATTTCAAGCTAAAAGGGGTTAGGAGCTCAGCTTTTAGCAGTTACAACTCAGTTTATAAAGCATGAATGAGAGAGTATATTGTTGTTTAATGTGTTTGGTAACTAAAAACTTAAGTCTTTTTAGTGTAGTAGCCCTGTGCAAGCTTAATTGTGTGCAGCTGATTAGCTGGGAAGCTACAAAGTGACACTGACTTGAAAAAAAAGCTCAAGTTTTGCTTTAGGTCAGTCAGTATTTGGGGGAAATCAGAATAGTTTAAGTGTTGGTTATGTAACTATGAGTGCTGGTTAGTCTAGAGATATTTTCAAACTGTGGCCCCCATTTTGTTTTTTCTTTAACAGTTCTTACCAACAAATTATATGGCATAATTCAAGTTCAGGAAGCATTAATTTAGTGTTTGCCAAACAAAGGTTTGTCAAACGTTTATACCACATTATAAATAAAACATTTTCCAATCCCAAAACTGGTACCCCTTATTCTTATGCAATGGATTAATATTTTGTGCCTCTGGAATAATTTTTGTGATACAAAGAGCTTAAGTCATATTGTAAAATAATAGATCCAATTTTGTGAACAGACTCTTGGTCATTTGTTAGTTTGGATCATTGAATTCATCTGGTGTCCAAGAGTTCTATTTCAGGGTATCTCATATGTCAGAATGAATACAGATAAGCAAAACATATTTATTAAATATTTAAATTGTTTCATTTTAAAACAACATACACTATATTGGGAATGTACCCTGAGAATATCAGACAATGAAGCAATTAGTGAGAAAAAGCAAATGGCCGAAATGGACATCAAGTTAAGGAGCACTCAACATGAACCACTTTTTAATACATATACTAGAATTATGCTTCAACTTTTTCTAAGCTATAAGCTACTTGAGGGCAATCATGATATCTTTTTTCTCCACACTGTTTGTCATAGTCTTTTATACCCAGAATTATAAAAACAGCTAGTTAGCATTTATTGGATATGTTTCTTTAGCATACATTATCTCAACAACCTACATGACAATATAATTAGCCCCATTTACAGATCAAGAAATTGAGGCTCACAGAGATTATGTGATTTAATTGAGATTTTATAGTGTCTAAGCGACTGAGCCACCCAGGCGCCCCGAGCCCACTGTTTCAATCGTACTCATTCACACTGTTCCTTTATTGAGCAGTTTAAATATATATTGGCAGAACTGATCAATGCTTTCGTGACTTCTGCAGAATATGGATTCTATTCTGATAACAGAAATCTTTCATTCAACTCACACAACTGTTTTGACAAATAAGCCATGAAGAAAAAATAGGAAGTCTCTATATTAATCACCTTATAATCTCATTTGTATAGTACCTCTGAATAAACTTAAGACAATTATCTAAATCCATTTCAGGATTGAGGTGCCTGGGTGACTCAGTTGGTTAAGCATCTGACTTTGGCCTAGCTCATGATCTCGCCATTCCTGAGTTCGAGCCCCTCATCGGGCTCTGTGTTGACGGTTCAGAGCCTGGAGCTTGTTTCAGATTCTGTGTCTCCCTCTCTCTCTCTATCCTTCGCCCACTCACACTCTCTCTCTCAAAAATACATAAACATTAAAAAAATAATACATTTCAGGATTATTTTGTGTTCTTATGAGGAAAGTATATACTATATGTAGGGAAATAAAATATTAAGACTAGAAGACATTTCCAAAATACTTTTGCAGTCTATATTTTTTAGATAAAGTTTGGTTTGTCTCCTCTTACTTCCCCCTCCTCTCGTTCTTGATCTGATTGTTCCTCTTTAGATGTTACATAAAATCTTATGACTTACTGCAGCCAAACCAAAGTATGTCAGTAATTTTAGAGCTCAACATCTTTTCCTTTCTATTATATTGCATAATTCAGTTTTGTATCTAAATATGCTGGCTTTAGTTTTCTAATCACGATTTTGGACTTGTGGCTTCATAGCAGGTTTTGTATTCTGGAAGATGAAGTTTTGATGTTTTCAACATCCTGCGTAAAAGAACTTAAATGGGTAAAAAATGCAGTATGGACATCAAAATATTGGATTATCAAAACATTCGATGTCAATATTTCAACATATAATTTCAAATTAAGGCAGTTTCTAGAAAACTAACTCCTAACAGTAAACCAAAAGGAAGTATTTTGCCTCTGTTTAATTTTCATGAAATTAAAATGAAGAATACAGAAAAATTTAACCATTGGGGAAACATTTTCTTCCCTTGGCTCTTATGA
Source organism: Leopardus geoffroyi (assembly GCF_018350155.1). Taxonomy (NCBI): domain Eukaryota; kingdom Metazoa; phylum Chordata; class Mammalia; order Carnivora; family Felidae; genus Leopardus; species Leopardus geoffroyi. Next base: position 71,156,466 of record NC_059328.1, read on the forward strand.
CACTCTCTTCATTTTCCCTTCTCATTCTCCTTTACTGGGTCCTCCTTTTCTCTCCAGCTCTTTTGCAGGATCGTTCCAGTGCTCAGTCCTTGGTCCTCTTCTTTTTTTCAGTTCTTTATCCACACTCACTGTAATGATTCGAAATACTATCTATATTCCAATGACTCCTACATTTTTATCTCTAGTCCATACCTTTGTCTCCTGCTGCAGAATCATACATCCCAACCAACAACAACAATCAGTTGACTACTAAGTGTCTCAAACTCAATTATTTCCAGAACTGAAATCTTGATCTTACCCCTCAAATTAGCTCTACCTTAAGTCTGTCTCATCTCAAATGATGATAGCCCCATCCTTCCAGTTGCTTAGTTCAAGTCTTGGGGTCATCTAAACTCTTCTCTTTCTCTCATGCACTTCATTCAATCATCAGGAACTATACCTTGCAAAAGAATCTGATCACTTCTCACCACCTCCGTTAGAACCACTCTGGTTCAAGCCACTTGTCATTTCTCCCCTCCTTCACTTTCCTTCCCCTAAAGTCTATTCTCCAAAGAAGGGCCTGGATGATACTTTCAAAATGTAAGTCAAATCGTGTCATTTCTTTTCTCAAAATCCTCCAGGAAATGTGCATCTCACATAAAATAAAAGCCAAAGCTCTTACAAAATCTTACACAATCTCTTACTTCTAAACCCTTCCCCTACCCACTGTCCTCCTTTCTCATATTACTCCTGGCTTCCACAGTTTCCCAAACGTACCATGCTTGCTGCAGATTAGGAGTCTTGGAATTGTATGTTTCTGTTGCATGGACAGCTTTTTTCCTAGATAAAAGCTTTACTCAGATGAGCAGCTCTTTTCTCAAATAACTGCATAGTTTATGTGTTACCTCTTTCAAATCTTTGCTCAATGTAACTTTTTCCAGAAGGCTTCTCTAACAATCCTATTTAAAAGCTGCAACTGCCCCTCTACCCTCTCTTCTTCCTTTATCCTGTTCTATTTTTTCCTTGCCATGTGTTACTTTATAGCTCATCACACTATTTGTGTGCTCATTTCAGGTCTTTCTCCAGTAGAATGTAAATTTTATACAGCAAAGACTGTTTTGTTTCAGTATTTTGAGGATTCGGCAGATAGCAGATGCTTAATAAAGACTTCTGCGAACTCATCACTCCACTATTCATACAGCTGGGCAGCCCGCCTAAACTTTCCTCAAAACTAAATTTCAGCACCTTCTAAAACTGCTGAAGCTCACAAAGTAGTCCACGTTTTTCTTTAAGAACTTTATGACCCCGGAAGTAAAAGACTAGGTAAGGGAGTCGGAGGGGTAAGCTATTTCCGTTTCCGTACAGACGCTACGGAGCAAACACCATGGCGAAGGCCGGGGATAAGAGCGGCACTAAAGGAAAGAAAGGCCTGAAGCGGAAAGCAACCGCCGAAGAACCTCAAGAGGCCGCAGTCGCTGAGGATGGGGCGACGGAAAGCGGGGTCCAACCCCCGAAAACGGCTGCCTTTCCCCCAGGCTTCAGCATTTCGGAAATTAAGAACAAACAACGGCGACACTTAATGTTCACGCGGTGGAAACAGCAGCAGCGAAAGGTATGACGGGGCCGAGGCTGCAGGGCGCATGCGCTGCATCCGCGCGCGCGCACGACAGTGGGGAAGGGAATAGCACTTGCGTGGTGGCCGTGGCTTGGCGTCCCGGAGGCGGTAATTAATCTAGAAGGATGACGCTGACGTTCTAATGTCCTGGTCCCCTCGCACTGCTTTGGGGATTCTGCCTAGGTTCTGACCTGGAAGGAGAAAGTCTCCCATCTCTATGCTTCGACCCGTGCACCTAACGTTGGCAAATTTCTAGAGCCTGTAATACAGGCAGTACGTGAATCCAGTGATGCTTTTCTGATTCCTGGGCAGCAACTCTTACCTAAAGTATTTCTGTGAAGTTTCTGGTAATTATATTTGTGGCGTTGTCCTCATACTGTTCTAGGAGATAAACAGATATGAGGAGATAAATAAAGCTCAAGATCACAGTGCCTATTTGTGGTTACCTTGCACTCGGAAGCAAGCATTTGTTTATTCTTGTATATCATAAAAGTTCCCGCACATAATATTCTTTTTACTTGCCTGTCTCCTCTTATTAGATACCACATCTTTTGAGGCCCTGAATAGTGCCTTACTCATAAGCGCCAGAGTGCTTTTGGAGTACGTAGAGAATCTAACTCATTCTGGTGAGCGCGTTTGCGGGAAGGGCCTCCTCGAAGACTTCTTAACACTATAATCTGAGATTTGATGTGTGGAGGGTCTACAGGCGTTGGGGGGGGGGGGGGAGGGCGTGGCCGGGAGAGCACTTTCTGTGTGTGTAAGTGAGCATTCTGTTCAGAAATTTCCAGCAGGTACAAATTTACAGTACAAATGTAACTCACTTTGCAAGTCCTTAATAATTTTAAAAGCACATTTTGATTGTAAAATTTATGAATAACTAATGGTGGTTTATTGGAAGCAATCTGAAAACGCATCTCCCATTCTCATTTACTTGTAGTGTTTTCCAAGAGAAGCAACCGGCATAGCCATCATGGTTTTCTTTAGAATGCAACTTGTTAGGCATGCAAAATAAAACAGCCACAAAAACGTGTTAACTAGTTTAGATGGGCGTTTCACATTTTCACTTAATTTGAGGCTTTATAGTAAGATAAAAAGTAAAAGGTAAAAAGGCAAACTTTAAATATTCATACTTGCCAATTTCAGTTTTTTGAAGGAGAAAGACCTTTGTTTATTGATTAGCCAGCTTATTTGGTTTACAATCACTTTGGTATGAAAGTCTGTGTCAGGGTGTTTGCTTTAATGCGTTACAAAGATTGCTGAGATAAAGTGGCCGTAGAATTAGTAATGTGTAGTTTCAGTATGTGTTTGTGATATAACTGGTGGTTTCTCAATATTTTTCTGTTTTTTTTTTAAACCTTTTAGGAAAAGTTGGCAATTAAGAAAAAACTTAAAAAAGAGAGAGAAGCTCTTGGTGATAAGGTAAATAACATTTTTAGCCACCTGCTTTCTGTCTTATGTTGAGTAATGCTCCCTTATGTTTATGTTATATCGCTTTCGTTTAAAACTTACTATAAAATATTTCCAATGTATAAAAGATATGAAAATAAAATAACAAACCCCTTTCCATTCATTACCTAGCTTAGAAAACATTGCATTAGCAAATAATTTTCGAAGTCCTTTGGATGCTTCTTACTGATTGCTTTCCCCTCCAAAGCTAACCACTTATGAAATTGCCATTTTCTTGTTCCCATGCATTTCTTTCTTATCTTTAGGTTTGTGTCCCTAAACAATGAACACAGTAGTGATGTTTTGTATTTTTTTCAAAATTTCGTGTAAATGGTATGTCTACTTTAACTTGCTTATTTTAATTTTACGTGTTTGAGAGAGAGGGACTTATCTTTCTGACTTTGGAAAGCTTTTGGGGAAGCTTCCCAGTTTAGGCCTGTCGTTGGAGTTTTTGTGACTTGAAGCAAAGGCTCTTGGGGAAAGGCAGGATGCAGCCTGTTCTGTTGTAGGATTGACGTGTGTAGGAATGAAAGCTGATACAGAGGATATGAACCCTTTGAAGACTGAGAATGGCAAGTGGGAGGAAAGTGAGATACTTGGATGGACTATGGCAAAGTAGAGAGTAAAGATAATACATCCAAAAACGATTTGGCTACTTTTGTGATATTGATAAGAAATGAAGCCTACTGAAAATTTTTAAAAGAACTGCTAAATACATCCACAACTAAGCTGTTTTCCTTTAATTTAATCTTATTTATAGCTAGTGTTAGATTTTGATTTATGCTTGCAAAATTTTAGAACATACAACTCTTCCTCCTCTACTGTCTCTTAAGATAAGGTACCAAGGAATGATAAGCATTTTTGAGGAAAATGAAAAATGTAAAGATTATATGCAAACTAAATACTCTGCCTTTTCATGCCTTCTCTTAATAGGACTAGGTTAAATCACATGAAATTGCCAGTTTTAGACTTTTAACCTGCAGAATTCTATCAGCAGTTATTCTCTTTTAACTCTCAGTAATCAGCCAGTTATAGCAAATATGCCAATCACCTTTGGATATATCACCATTCTTGTTTTTGGACTGAAAAAATGAATTCCTAGAACTGCCTCCTTTAAAAAATTACTTAAAACTTAATATTTGTTTCATAGAGTAATAAGAAATGAAATCCTAGAGAGTTTAGCAGTTCTTATTTCTTCCTATCTCTGCTAACATTCAAAACCATATGTTTTGAATTTGTTTTAGTCAGTATATGCTTACAGTTCTGTATTCCTGCTCTGTAGCATTTCATTTACACAGTTTTTTGGTCTAAGCTGAGTATACATGATTGCCAATTCTAACAATATTCCATTATGTTGAAGTGTCACAGTCTTTACCCTGTTTTTGGATGTTTGCTGTATTTGCTGTTCATAAATTGCTTCTCTCTTTCATACCTTACCATAAATGCCTCAAACTGGAATTACTAGTTCAGCAGATAGATTTGTAGCTTTGGTTATTTATTTCTGGTGTTTTTTAAATTTTAATTTTAGATAGAGTATGCATGTATGCATGCGTGTGGGGAGAGGGACAGAGAGAGAGAGAGAGGAGAATCCCAAGCAGGCTCCATGCTTAGTGTAGAACCCCACACAGGGCTCAATCTCTAGTCCCTGGGATCATGACCTGAGCTGAAATCAAGAGTTGGGCGCCCAACTAACTGAGCCACCCAGGCAACCCTTGTTATTTATTTCTGAAGAGCTTTCTGAAAGCATTGGAACAAAGCTCCATATGTATGTACCTTTGTACATTTGACTCTTGAACAACATGGGGTTTGGGGTGCAGAATACCAACTCCACTCCTGCATACGTGAAAATCCCATACCCTACTATTGGCCTGAAGTCTTACTGATAACATAAAGTGAATTAACACATATTTATGTGTTATATGTATTATATACTGTATGCTTACTATAAATTTTTTTTTTAATGTTTACTTTTGAGAGAGAGAGACAGAGCATGAGCAGGGGAGGAGCAGAGAGAGAGGGAGACACAGAATCCGAAACAGGCTCCAGGCTCTGAGCCGTCAGCACAGAGCCCGACGCAGGGCTTGAACTCACAAACCGTGAGATCATGACCTGAACTGAAGCTGGACGCTCAACCGACTGAGCCACCCAGGCGCCCTTGTATGCTTACTATAAAATAAGCTGGAGAAAATATTATTTGGAAAATTATAAGAGAAAATACCCTTATAGTATTGTACTATAAAAAATGCACGTATAAGTGGGCCTGCACAGTTCAAATCTATGTTGATCAAGGGTCCACTATAATTTTTCCAATCTATTTGATATTTTTCTTAGTGTATAATTACTTTGATCGCAGTTTCTTCTTTCTGCAACTTCTGAATGGTTTTAGACCATTTCATTCAGTTAGCAATTCTTCCAGTATGTTTAGGTCTCTGCTTAGAGTTAAAAAAAAAAAAAACCTCTTACTCAGTATTATTATTAGGATTGATACAGCAATGGAAATGAGGAACAGATTGAGGCTTTGGATTATTTACAGATTTGTTACTCTTCCCTAACCCAAATGCAAAATTATTAACGTAAAATCCTTCTAAAACTTAATCTATTTTTTTTTTTTTTAATTTAGGCTCCACCAAAGCCTATACCAAAGACCATTGACAACCAGCGAGTGCATGATGAAACTATAGTAGACCCTAATGACGAAGAGGTAATGTTGGAAGTCTTAAATAAATTTGGATGACCACATTTGACAAATTATTTGTTCATATGTTGATATTTAAAGTACTGGCTGGTGAAGTTGTATAATGGACTGATTCAGCTATAATGTTGGTATATTATTTGCTATAGATTGTTTCATAACTGAATTTCTCAATAATGCTATAGGAAAAACTCTGATTCTACTCATTTTATAGAAATGTATTATATTTTATGACCAGGTAAACTTTTTGTCATTTAATTTATAGTACTTCTGTTGTTTTTAACATCATTTGAAAAGCATTTCTCATTATAGAGTTTTATAGTACTAGAAATTTTGATATAAGGATAACATTTGATATTTTTTGTGTCCTCATAAAACTCTTGATTTCAAGATAATCATCCACTTTTCACTTTTTACATTTCCCTTTAAATAGTTTGTTACAGTATGGTGAGAGAATCAAGTTTTAAATTTTTTTTGTGTGTGTGCAGGAAATTTGGTTTTGGTTATGTTTGTTTGCTTTCAAACTGTACTATTATTGACATTCTTTCCTATTTCCTCATATAGTCATTCATTCATTCATTCATTCATTCATTCATTCAGTCAGTCAGTCTTCTAGCAAATGTTTAGTGACTGCCTGCTGTGTACTGGGATCTGTTTTAGGAACTTGGCATCTGTCAGTGCACCAAGCACCGTGCCACATATACACACAAAATATCAGCCTTTTCCTGGGCTATTGGTCAGTTTGGTCAGTTTGTCACTGTATCACTTCTTTATTTTTATAATTATTTATCTTCATGGTAAGTTTATCTATTAGAGCAAGATGCCCCTCCCCACCTCCATCCTCAAATCTCTCTCTTCAGGAATGTTCATTCTCTTTTTGGACCTTTGGTCTGCCATATAAAATTATAAAAATGGTATTAAAGCAGATCACTTAGGGGATCTATTTATATATTGCTCTTTTTAGGTCTTTAAAAATGTAATTCAGTGAATTTTATAATTCTCTTCATGCAAGGTGTACATATAAATCTTGTTAGAGCTATTGATGGCTATCTTACGTTTTTTATTAGTGTAAATCACATCTCATTGAGAATTGTTTTATTTGCTGATTGATAAAAATACAATTGATTTTTGGACTGTGATCTTCTAAACAGTAGATCACCTAGATTCATCTCCAATAATTTGTCTAAATATTGTTTTCATTTCATGTTTAGCTAATCATTTCTACAAATAACTTTCAATCCATTAATCATTTATTTCTTTTGTGCTGACTAGAGCCTCCAGCATAATGTGAAATAAATAGAAAACGCAATAGTGGCATCTATGCCCTTGTCCTGGTTTTAAAGAGAATACTTATAACATGCCATCTTTAATGTTTGTGTCATTAATGGTAGATTCTCCTTATATGTTGAGGAAAATCTGTTTCTTTTTTTGCTGCGGGGAGGGGGGTGTTTGTTTTATCATGAATGAATGTGAAACATTATCAAATGCTTTTTCTGAAAATAGAGATAATTATGTAATTTTTCTGCAAATATTGAGATAAATATGTAGTTTTTCTCCTTTATAGTACCAATGTAGGAAATGAAATGGATCTTCTAATGTTAAATCTCTTTTGCATTCTTGGGGTAAATACAATTTAATTACAATGTTTTATCTTTTACACGTTTTGGTTTGTCAGTACTTTGTTTAGAATATGTACATCTATGTTTATAAGTGAGACTGCAGAAATGTCCCTTTCCATTCCTAATATTATTTATTTGGGCTTTTCACCAGAGATACATCTATTTTGTTACTCTTTTCAAACTACTTTTTTCTTTGATCATCTCTTGAAATTTTGTTTTCTAATTTATTTATATCTTTCCTTATCTTTATAATTTATTTCCTGTTACTCTGTTGAGTTTATTCTTCTTATTTAACTCATTTTTCATCTTCCTTTCTATTTCTTCCTTTCTATTGTGAGCAATTAAGGCCACAAAATTCCCTGTAAGTACCACTTTTGGTATATCCCACAAGTTTTAAGATGTGTTTCTTCATTATTATTCAAATCTAAGTATCTCCTTTAATGGGAGATTTGTTCATTTCTTCTGGTAATTTCTTTTTTTTTTTCTTTGCTTGATGTTTATTTCATTGTTTTCCCCCGGTTCTTATTATATCGTTTCTTTTATTTATTTAAGGTTTCGTTTATTCTTCTTTTTCTAGTTTCTTAAAATGGAAGCTTACATTACTGATTTTATACTTCCTTTCTTTTTAATATAATCTGATAAAGCTATCATTTTGCTCCAAAGCACTGCTTTAGCTACATCTCATACCTTTTGATATGTTTGTTGTGTTTTCATTTTCATTCTGTTCAAGTTATTTCTAATTTATCTTGTTATTTCTTCCTTGGCTCATTGATTATCAAGAAGTGTGTTGTTTAATTTCCAAATATTTGAGGATTTCCCACATATATTTCTGCTGTTGATTTCTAATTCAATTTTATTGTGGTTATGGAACATACTCTGTTTGATTTTAGTCCTTTTCAAGTAAAGAACTGTTCTGTGTTTTAGGATAAGATCTATTCTTGAAAATGTTCTGTGTTCCTTTGGAAAATGTATATTTTGCTGTTTTGAAGTATATTAAGAGTTGTTTTAAGTTGTTTGATTGTGGTGTTCATGTTTTCTATATTCTTGCTGAATTTTCTATCAGTTACTGAGAGAGGAGTATTGAAACCTCCAACTATAATTGCTGAACTATTCATCTCTTCTTATTCAATTGACCCTTAATCCAGTGTCCCATATTGTCCCATCCCTTCGATTGTCCATAGCCATATTTCTTAATGTCTATTTTGTTTCATATACACATAGCCACCTAAACTCTTTTATGGTTACTGTTTGCATGGTATATCTTCTTTTTTCATTTTTTACTTTCTTCATTTCTTCTTTTTTACTCTCAACCAGTTTATATCTTTGAATTTAAAGTGTCACTTACAGGGGCATCTGGGTGGCTCAGTCAGTTAAGTGTCAGACTTCAGCTCAGGTCATGGTCTCATTGTTTGTGAGTTCGAGTCCCACATTGGGTTCTTTGCTGTCAGTGCAGAGCCTGCTTCGGATCCTCTCTCCCCACCCCTACCCCTGCTCTCTCACTCTCTCTCAAAAATAAACATTTAAAAAATAATAATAAAGTGTCACAGATGTTGCTTTTTTTATTCAGTCTGACAATTAGTATGTATTTTTTTTAATTAAAAAATTTTTTTAGGGGCGCCTGGGTGGCGCAGTCGGTTAAGCGTCCGACTTCAGCCAGGTCACGATCTCGCAGTCCGGGAGTTCGAGCCCCGCGTCAGGCTCTGGGCTGATGGCTCAGAGCCTGGAGCCTGTTTCCGATTCTGTGTCTCCCTCTCTCTCTGCCCCTCCCCCGTTCATGCTCTGTCTCTCTCTCTGTCCCAAAAATAAATAAACGTTGGAAAAAAAAAAAATTTAAAAAAAAAGAATAAACACAGCTCAGTTTGTGTCTTGAAATTGTTTTTGACAGTTTTTTCCAGTTTTATACTGGTATTCTACAGGTAGAAAATCACCCAACCTCTTTATGTCACCATTAATATAAGTCCCTCCTGGCTGTCTTCAAATCCCCTATCAGCCAGGAAGGAGGTCAGTGTCATAGGATCCTGCTGGAGCTACTTTTAAAATTCTGGCCCAGTAGAGTGTTTGATATAAAATTGTCCTTTTTCTGTTCACAGGTTGCTTATGATGAAGCTACAGATGAATTTGCTTCTTACTTCAACAGACAAACTTCTCCCAAGATTCTCATCACAACATCAGATAGACCTCATGGGGTAAACATATCTATCAGTGTAGTTATTGAATTCTTAACTTTCTTACATTACTTAGACTATTTAAAAGAACTCTTTTCAGAAGATCTGAGTTAATTAGTAATTTAATAGATAATGCCTGTGAGTAAGCTAAATAAAATGAATACTGGTGATGTGATGTAGGTTCTCTAAGCATGATTCTTCAGGATAGGGTTTATCAACCTCAACACCATTAGCATTTGGGGCTGGGTAGTTTTTTATTATGGGGGTTGCCCTGTTCATTAGAGGATATTTAGCGGTATCCCTGGCCTCTACCCACTAGATACCACTACCAGCTGTCCCCTACTATTACCACCAGTCATAACCACCAAAAAATGCTTCTAGATATTGTCAAATGTCCTCTAGTGGGGCATAATCACCCCCAGTTGAGAACCACTGCTTTAGGATGGTCAGTCTTTGATAAAGGATTAAATACTGTTCAGATATCATTTTTTTCCCTACCCTTGCTCTTTATTAATAACACATATTAATCATTGCTCCTTTCCTTATTAATGTATACCAACTTAAAATTTTTATTCCTTTTCACCTCAGAAGATTTCTGTTATTTTGTTTTGCAGAGAACAGTACGACTCTGTGAACAACTCTCCACAGTTCTACCAAACTCACATGTTTATTACAGAAGGGGATTGGCTCTGAAAAAAATTATTCCACAGTGCATTTCAAGAGATTTCACAGATCTGATCGTTATTAATGAAGATCGTAAAACACCAAGTATCCTTTCTTTATTAAAGTTTTCCTGTCTCACCTTCACCCCCTTTTAAAACATATTTAAAAGAATAAGGAAATGTTTTCTATAACTTTCAGAACATAATTTTTTAAACGAGAAAATTATGTATCTCTATCCAAGAATCTATAAACTATTTTTTTCATTTAGCAAATATTCATTCAAGCAAATGCTATAGGCAAGACATTACTTTAGTCCTTAGTAAAAGATGCAGAGATAAACAAGAGCTTTAGGGAGTTCATAATCCAGTAGGAGAAATAGACATGTAAACTAACAAAAATGTAGAGTGGGTAGTACAGTTAAAAAGAAATACAGGATACAGTGCACACTCTGGTAAAAATCTGCCCTGGGGATATCAGGGAGGAAGGACTTGATCGGAAAAACTGCTTAACTCAGTTTGGTGAATATGGGCGAATGAGGTATTCAGGCAGAGGAAGAGTGCCCAGTGCAGAGAGACCATTTGTAACGGCAGAGGCATTAAGGAGCAGACCCAGTTGGGGATCTGCAAGTAGTTTGATATGGCTAGATTTTATGTTACCAGAGGTGGTATCACAGGATTACATTTTTGAGGCAGATATGAGCCCATTTTATGTATTTACTACTGTTTCAGATGCCAAGAATACTCTATCCTTTTTCTGTGAGTCTCAGATCCTAGGTGACTGTGTCACTTGAAACCAAGGTATTTTTTCCTGTTTGCAGAAATGAGATCATATAAAGAATGCCTATATTTGTTGTTGTTGCTGTTGTTTTACTTATTTATCAAATTGTGGCTGTGAGATCACTAATTTTAAAGATGATCAACTGAATGGGTCAAATTCTTAAAATTATTAAGGATTCATAAAAAATAGGGACAGGAGTTTCCTGCTGTCAGGATAACTTTTTTTTTTTTTTTTTAATCAATGAACACTGCTTTAAAAAAATGGTGTCAAAGCTATTTTTTAAAAATCTAGATAACTTTTATGGTTTTTACTATTTTCAATAGAAGTTAAAGACGTTATCCACTTGTACAAGTTGCTTTCTAAAGACTAAAATAGACTAAAGCTAGCTTTGTAGTGTGATTTTTTTTGGCCATATTATAATTTGGCTTGGATTGTGGGTTAATGTACCAAAATAACTAAAATCTCTTGAATACTTAACTATTCCAGAAGAGGTCTGTTTTTAAAAATGTAGTTGCTGCCTTCTTAAAACTACCTCCCAAAATAAAGTGGCAAGGTCTGTGTTCCTCTTTTATTTTTGGCAGTTAAAAAAACCATCATTATTTTAAGGCTGCCAGCAGGTATTCATCAATTGAGTAAACATTGTATCCTTGTTTTATCTGAGCTATTTTATATGGATACTGCGTTTCACTTACACCATCTATTGCCTTTAGAAAGCTATGTTCTCTTTTCCTTATAAAATTGTATTGTCTTTTTACTCAAAATGTATTAATATTTTTCTGATTACCATATTGGACACTTTGTAGGGTAAGTTAACCATTAGATCATTAAGATACCATCAGTACACAGACCAAATTTATATTAAGGAAATAAATAGGCTAATGAAGTAATCCAAATATGAGATTGCTTCTCCTATACACGTAAATATATATGCACACAGGTGTGTATGGGTGTCCCAGGATTATAAGTTTTGAGTATAGAATTATGCAGCAGTTTCTAAAAGTCCTAATGAATAGAGTTTGTATCAGTATAATCCTGCCTAGATGTTGATTTTTATAATTTCAGAGATATTTCATTTTCTTTTCTAATTGATATATAGTAATGAGTTAATGGCAAATTATTGGTGAAACAAGCTAGGAAAGCAGACCTCCTAAATTGCTTTTGTGTTCTCTGTTAACAGAGAATGGTCTTCAAGACTAATGAGGAGATTGCTGGGGGGCCCTGGAAGTCCATCTTGGATAAAAAGTTTGTAAGATGAGGCCTAGAAACTCTGAATAAGGTCAGATATCCTGGCTTCAAAGACTATGTGCACAAACTTGTAAAGGAGACTTTGCTACTCTGGGGGAAGATATATGAGACAGGCAAGTGGAGGAAGGAGGGAGAAAGAGGACTGCTGGTTAATCTATGCCATGATCCAGAAAAAAACATGTCAAATAATTAAAGGGAGACTAATTTGTAAGCACATAATAGAAATGGTGTATGATTCCTAGGGACTTAACATGGGCTTACAAATAACAAATCATGACCCCTAATGATGACACTTGGAGAAAACTTGAAAGAATTGAGGATGTACAGCCTTTGGGAAATTAGAATATGGGGCATGACAAGATAACGGAAGGGCTGCTGTGTAAAAGAGTAGTGCCAAATGGTGGGAATGGCTTATAAATTTTCAACTTAACTCTAGAAAAGAGCTTTGTCAGCTATCTAAACTGAGTCTGGTGGCTTTGGGTCAGGCAGATGTAATGTTAAATACATACATCTTAGCCACTTGGTTTCCTCATCTTTTAAAATAGGAAATGATACGTAAATCTTCAGGTTTCCCACAAAGACCACATTAAATGTATTATGTTTCTTTTTTTAATTTTTTTTTTTAATGTTTATTTACTGTTGAGAAAGTGAGACACAGAGTGTGAGCAGGAGAGGGTCAGAGAGAGAGGGAGACACAGAATCTGAAGCAGGCTCCAGGCTCTGAGTTATCAGCACAGGCCCCATGCGGGGCTCAAACTCACAAATGGTAAGATCACACATGAGCTGAAGTCAGGCGCTTAACTGACTGAGCCACCCAGGCGCCCCTAAGGTATTATGTTTCTTAAGGCATAATACCTTAGTCCTGTTGTGGGCATTTTAGTAAGTGTTATGGTATCGGAGAAAGCGTGGAAGTTTTTCCTGGAGACACCTAACATCTTCTATTGATTATTTCTAAATGGAAATTTGAGTTAGGTACGTCTTTGTCCTATACTTTTGGCAGCTTGTAGGCTGTTTTGCTTTCTTGGCCTTTGCTTTCTTGGCCTTTGGGGACTAAATGTCCTTTTTGCCTCAGTCCTCATAACAAAATACCTGTATGCATTAGGGCTTGGGCACAGGTGTACTCCCACCTGTTACGATCTGCCACCTAGCTCTGAAATTTGAGCTTATCTACCTAACCTTTCTCAACCTCTTTTCATTGTTACTGAAATAGGGATAATGAACTCCTATTCTTCAGGATTTATGTTAGGAATTAGTTAGGAATTTATGGTAGGAATAAGTAAAGCTTTTTGTACAATGTGGGTACGTAGGAAAGGATTATTTTCGATTTTGTAGTTTTGACAGAAACCACAATTGAGTTGCAATGTCCTAGAAAGTTGGGGATCTGCAATTTGTTTGATATTGCAGATTTGATTTAGGTTGGAAGTGTTGATTTAGGTTGGAAGAAATTACCTTTACCTCTCTTAGCTCCCATGAGTATGATTTTTTTCATTGTGCAAATGATCCAGAAATACTTTTGGCTGTACCTCAAGAAGTTGAACCTGTGATGAATTTTTGAAAAGAAGGAAATTTTGAAAAGAAGGAATTCAAACATTACTGATAATCTGGTATGTGGTAGGCACTAGTATTTATCAGAAACAAATGTATCTTCCAAAAGTTAACAGATTAGTTGGGAAGAAAGTCATTTACATAATTATAACTCAAATCAGTGACAAGTGCTATATATAGTTAAGTAACAGTGACAGCTGAGATTTAAAGCTTAATGTTAACTGTGTAAAAAGAGGTGGCATTTGAAGTGAGCCTTAATAACAGTACTGCCCTTCTTGGTCAAGCTTGCGTGAGTCCCAAGGTGGCAAGCCCCTTCCCCGGTAAACCAACAGAAACCCCTGCCCATCCCACATCTCCCTATCTGATTGCTCCGCAGGGCTTCAGTTCTAGTGGAAGTAGTATCTTGTCTCATTTGATAAGCAGATCAGAGCACACCTAGTTAAAATTGACCACATTCTGGCCAAGTACTAAACATTGCCCCCTGCAGGCAAGGCCAGCCTCTGCAGATGACTGGCCTGAAGGATAGAGCAGCCAAAACACAACAACTGAGCGCACACAGCACACACGAGATATTCCCTCAAGTGCCAGGCCCTGGACATTATGGGACCTCTTCTTCATAAAGCCATTACTCTCAAAAGCAGGAAACCTAAAGAGCTTTTCTAACACAGAGAAGAAGGCCGAGACCTAGAAAAAAAATGCCAAGACAGAGGAATTAATCCCAAGTGAAAGAACAAGTGAAACAGACATAAGTAACATGTCTGCTGGAGAATTTAAAGCAACAATCATAAGGATACTCACTGGGGTTGAGAAAATGAAAGACTCTGATCAAAATCAAAAGCAGTCCAACACCAAGATACATTGTAATTAAACTTGCAAAATATACTAATAAAAACATCTTAAAAGCAGCAAGACAAAAGAAGTCCCTGACTTAACAAGGGAAGACCCATAAGGCTAGCTGCAGCTTTCTCAACAGAAACTTAGCAAGTCAGAAGGGAGTGGCATGATGTATTCCAAGTGCTGAATGGGAAAAATCTACAGCCAAAAATAGTCCAGCAAGGCTATCAGAATAGAAGAGATAAAAGAATTTCCCCAAACAAAAACGGGGAAGTTCGTGACTATTAAACCAGCCCTGAAAGAATTATTAAAGGGAACTGAGTAGAAAAATCTCCAGAAACGATGACAAAACAAGTATTAAATGGCACTAAATGCATATGTCAGTAATTTTTCTGAATGTAAATGGAGTAAATACTCCAATCAAAAGAC
This sequence comes from Leopardus geoffroyi, assembly GCF_018350155.1. Lineage (NCBI taxonomy): Eukaryota > Metazoa > Chordata > Mammalia > Carnivora > Felidae > Leopardus > Leopardus geoffroyi. Next base: position 71,171,475 of record NC_059328.1, read on the forward strand.
ATAGGGGGAGTGGGTGCCTGGGTGGCCCAGTTGATAAGTGTGTGACTCATTAATCTCAGGGTTGTGAGTTCAAGCCCCGCATTGGGCTACACGCTGGATGTGAAGCCTACTTAAAAAGCAAAACAAAAATAGGGTGTCAGAATGGGTAGAAACAAGATCCATCTTTGTGCTGCCTACAAGAGACTTATTTTAGACCTAAAGACGTGCAGATTTCAAGTGATGAAAGACTTGGGATGAAAGACACGGGATGAAGAAACATTTATCATGCAAATGGATGTCAAAAAAGCCAGAGTAGCAGTACTTGTATTCGACAAACTTTTTAAACAGAGTGTAATGAGATGAAGAAGGGCACTGTATCATAATATAAGGGACAATCTAACAAGAATATATAACATTTGTAAATATGCCCCCAACATGGGAGCACCCAGATATATAAAATAATAGTCATAAAGGAATTCACTGATGAAGTGAGCCTTAATGGAGGAGTTAAATATTGCAGGTGTTTCAAATAGCATGAACAAAAGTACACGATAGGATTAATGTGTATGGTGTATAAGACTGTCAGTGTCTACCAGTTAGGAAACATGGGGAAGGCATACAGATTCTAGAAAGGTGGTTTGGGGCCACAGAGTGTTACAGTGATGTTTTTACTCTGTAGATAAGCTGTTGTGAGAGTATTCTGAAATTAGGTACAGTTATCAAGACTCAAGGTATCTAGTTTGTTTTTCAGTTAGCACATGAGAAACAGTGGTCCAGATACAATGAGTCACATCCCATAGCCTACTATACAAACTCGATTTACTGTCTGTATTAGAAATGTACTTGGAATGGTGGGAGAGACGTCAGGCCAGCAAGGATCCTGTTTTAGAATCTAGTTGGAAAATCTCAAGGACCTCAACTAACAATAGCAGTAAGGGTGAAGAGGAAGTTATGGAAGTGAGGAATTTATGAGGGTAAATAGGATTTGGCAAGGAAGGGAAGAAGGAGGAAGTTGAAGATAACCATAGTTTTTAATCTGGGTTAATGGGAGAATGTTGATACCTTTATCAAAAATGGAAACCTCTGTTTTGTAAAACTGTGTGCAGTTAGATTTGAAATAAGTAGTCTGATTATGACCTCCTTTTAAGGTTATTTGGAAAAATCAAGTTGTTACAAAAATTTGAGGAATGTTATCTTAGCTAGCTGCATTCCAGACTTTTAAAGCCCTAGCACTGCTACCCCTGCTGATTGTAGGTAGGGCTCTTATACTTCATTTGTAGTTGAGAGTGTCTAGCACCAAGTCTGTTTGTGGTAGACAATCAGTAAATGGTTATTAAATAGTTGATTCTAATTTGTGGCACAGTAATCCCAAGAGTAAGAGCTGGTCTTTTGAGAAACACTAATAACCTTGATTTTAAGAAGAGAGCCGAGTCTCTGGTTTATGGGACAGTATTTCAAAGCTGACAGCATATACTTACAAATGTACAAAAAAATGTACATACAAATGTGTAAGTATGCATTTTTAGGGTTATAAGGCCTAAACATTATACTAGAATTCCATCCAGTCTATCATTCCTATTAGGGTAGTGTATATAAGCTCTTTGAAGAAACCTACTTTGTTGAATATGCAACATACCCTCTTGAGAGTGATGAGGTATTTATCATACCATGAAGAGACAAAGTGGGACTACTATAGGGGGACTAATATAATCTATTTTTCTGAAATATTTGGTTGACTTATGGTCTTTAGTTTTAGGTATGGTAAGAAAATTTCTTTTCACCCAGAGGAATATATGTATCTACCTGTTCATCTAGCTACAGAATTTAGGAGCCTTTGGACATACACAGGATCAGTTACTTATGCAATTTAAGATTTAAATAACCGAGTTCAGTGTGTTCTTAGCTTTATGAACAGATGGATTAATTCTAAGTCACTTGCCCAGTGGCCCAACCGCTCATTTTAAAATGAGCAGTGTTCGTTTGCGTAAAGAAATTAAGGTAAGTTTTACGTGTTCCTTAATTGGCATTGGTCTCCTTGCAGTTTTTGATTAGTAAACTCTGTAACTTATATAGATCTAATTGCTTTTATAATGGCCTTTGCTTTCCTGGTTAAAGCAAGTTTTATCTACCAATAGTTTTCTTATGAGATTGTACTTGAGTTATGGCAGACAGGCAATAATAGCCTTCATTACTCTGAAACCAGTTTCTTTTCTAGTAGGACTTTTTGGTACAGCCACTACGTTACAGTTATTTTAGAAGTATTATATTTCATGGAATTGATGTTATCTGTGGTAATTGATCATTAAGAAAGATACCTTTAAAGTTTATCAGTTTGTCAGGTAAATTCTGAAACTTGAACTTGCAATAAGGATATTAATTCCTTAATGTGATTTTTTTTTCCATAATTTTTCTAGAGAAGAGGTAAAGACCCTACAGAACACGTACCAGAAATAATTTTGAATAACTTCACAACACGGCTGGGTCATTCTGTGGGACGTATGTTTGCATCTCTCTTTCCCCATAATCCTCAGTTTATTGGAAGGCAAGTTGCCACATTCCACAATCAACGGGACTATATCTTCTTCAGATTTCACAGGTGAGGAAGGTTATCTTTAACTCCATGGACTCTGATTTCAATTATGAAATACATTTTCAACATAAAATGTTTTCTAATGTATTGTGACAAGTATTGTAGATGAGAAATAAGTATCTTTTGAACTCTGTCACATTAAAGAAATTACATTTGGTTTATTCAGACTGTTTTCCCTAATTCTTTATCTTTGAAGGTACATATTCAAGAGTGAAAAGAAAGTGGGAATTCAGGAACTTGGACCACGTTTTACCTTAAAATTAAGATCTCTTCAGAAAGGAACCTTTGATTCTAAGTATGGAGAATATGAATGGGTCCATAAGGTATGTGACTTATTCTTTGAAGAGCCATTTAGATCATTTCAAAAGTATAGAATGAGAAGGAAACTTTGTACTTTAAGCTTTGAGTGCTTACATCTTGTGTTTCTGACCTCCACGAGCTTGAAAGAACCTATCTCTGATAAGGTGTTTGGGTCTGATGACTAACACTGGTTCATTTGAAGTATCCTAAATTAGATCAGTGGTCCTCAAAGTGGGACCAGCAGCATCACCTAGGAACCTGTTAGAAGGCAAATTGTTGGGCCATAGACCTACTCAATCAGCAACTTAGGGGCCTAGCACTGTTTATAAGCGTTATGATTCTGCTGTATGTCTGCAAACTACTGCTATAGAGGTTTCATAGAAGTTTGGAGATCACTTTAAGTCCTAAATGAAAACTTAAATATTTTAAAACCCATCTCTTTTCTAATAAGCAATATTTCACCTAAGTACTTACTTTAAAATTTTATATATCATTACACACACACATACATATTAGAACAGTAACTTCTAAAGACTATTCAGTCTCAGAGATGGACCCAGAGGTTTTTGTTTTTTTTTTTTAGCATTGTTTACTTTTTTTTTTCTTCTAATTTTCAGCCCCGGGAAATGGATACAAGTAGAAGAAAATTCCATTTATAAAGTACTGAAGGAATAGTATTGGATTGTGCTACAACAGGGCCTCCTGGATTTCAACTCTGGCATCTTTTCAAAATGGCATCTACTGGTTGGGTTTCATAAACCTTTCATGTCTGGACAAGTTCCATGAATTATCTTTCACTGTTTATGTAGCAAATACAAATAAAAGTCATTTTGGTGAGTTTAGAAATTGCAGTTTAAGAGTCCTAAAATTTAATTCTCTTATTTCTAGGTATTGTGAATAAGTTGGAATCAAGATTCAAAGTAAGTTTCTCATGTGTACTTTCATGGAACATTCGGTCTGGAGAAAAAATACAGTCCTTGGTAGATACTGTGTAACCCAGGGGCTTTCTACCAGAATAAACTTGGATCTGGCACATCTTTGGAGGCCAGGTTTCTGGAATATTTTAATATTTCTTTAAGCCTTTCAGAATGGCAAATTTTTAAAGCAAAATGGTTTACCAAGGACTTAAGGCAAAATTGCAGATTACTGAAGCTAATCTTCAGTTCCATTTTTCTTGGTACTTTGTACCTCATTACACTGTACTGTAATATTCCACTCAAGAATTGTGTAAAACTCTGAAGTTTTTAACATCTTCTAATATTCCCCATGTCTTTTCTCTACTGTCCTTATTAGGAGAGCAGTCTATTAAGTAATTAATTTTTAGGTGTAATGGTAATACCCTACACAAGGGAGTTTTTTAGTATTTCTCATTATTAAATAACTTTTATTAAAACAAAGTTAATCCTGCAAATAACTCACGTGTAGAAACTAGTATTAGCAGCCTCCTCCTGACCTTGAAAGAAAAAAGTTTGCAACTTATCTTTAATTCTCTAATAGTCTTTCATATGTATGGTATACAATTATGTGAGAAGAGCTGTAGAACAAGCCCTAAAACGTAAACCTCTTAATGACATTGAGAAATTGCCATTATCTTATGTGTTCAAAACAAATTAATACATAGTATATTCAATACCAGTAATTAACCAAAAAACTTTTACACTAAGTATTTTATTGTATGTGGCTGCCAGTGTATATAAAATAATTACCCTTGTGAAATAGAAATTTATGAAAATTCAGAGAGGTAGATGTTAAGGACTGACAAAAGTAGAAGTTTATATAGTATGGCACGTGTTATAGGGATAAGCTTTCATACAGGCTCCAAATTTAGTTCTCCTTTGAATATGCACTGGTTCATGAAAAATGGTTTAGAAAACCTGAAATGGAAAAGAAAAGAGTGGATTAGGGGAAAGGACCAAAACACAATAGTTTTTTCTGAAAAGTAATACATCTTCTATTACTTTGAGGGCATTCATTTGCATGTTACCTTATACAATGCTTTCAATTAAACCAAGCCTTTTAGGAAGCAGACATATCACAGGGTTTCAAGGGAAAAAATGAGAAATAGATCTCTGTGGTATATAAAATAGAATTTTCTCTTAATTTTCACAACCACTCTGAAGTACAAATCACCCATGGTTTATAAAAAACAGACTTATAGATTAACTTGCCAAGATCACTGCCAAATATACTCTATATCCTAACTTTTAAAAGTTAACATAAAAATCTCTTAAATTCAGAAAAATCTGAATATCCCTAGAAAATAAGCAATAGCATTGAGGAGAGCAGTTTGATAAATTCTACTAAGGTAGAAGATGCAATCCCACTTCTATTTACTGTAGAGGCCACTTTTAGGCAAACAGGCTTGAGCCATGGAATGTAAAAAGTGCCCACATGGATCCCCTGCCTGGATACACACAGGCCCATCAGGCGATCCACATTAAAATATCCTTAGGCCCTAGTTAACCAATGGGCTACTTACAACTAGGCACAGTTACCAAAAGGAAGATTCCATACATCACCATACCGCCTCATGTTCTCCCTTTAAAAACAGCCTTTACCTGCTTCCTCACTGCAGAAAGCCTCTCCTTTGCTGTCCTGCCCAAAGCTCCCCCTAAGGTGTATTCCATTCCCACTGCCTCATGGCACAAGCCTTTCTGCTGTCCTGCCTTCCCGGTCCCTTACAGTGTATGCAATAAATTTCTATCTCCTTTGTTCTGTCTTGGGTAAATTCTTTCACCTCCCTCACCATCAACTTCCACCCGATCACTGCCTCACATGTGGGGGCCCCCATTCAACTGGACAGACACCCCACTTAACATTTACCTAGATAAACCTATACATAAAGTGAAACATACATGGATGTTGACTATCGTGGTGTTTTAAGAGGGAAGAACTAGGAATAGCCTAAATGTAACTCGGCTGGGGAATGGATAAACAAACCGAGGTTTATACACACGTTGAATACTAGAGATAGAGAGCAGGTAAAACAATCTACAAGGATCAACACAAATCTCAAACATAATAGTTGGTCCTTAAAAAACAGTAACTATGTTTTAAAACTACAAAACACAAGAAACAGTAAAAAGTAAAAACATAGGTATACCCACTTCAGAGTAAGTTACCTACACAGAAATGTAGAAAAAGTGTCTTTTATTTCTTTTTGAAAATTAGTAACAGGGCGCCTGGGTGGCTCAGTCGGTTAAGCGTCCGACTTCAGCTCAGGTCACGATCTCGTGGTCCATGAGTTCGAGCCCCGCGTCAGGCTCTGGGCTTATGGCCCAGAGCCTGGAGCCTGCTTCCGATTCTGTGTCTCCCTCTCTCTCTGCCCCTTCCCCGTTCATGCTCTGTCTCTCTCTGTCTCAAAAATAAACGTTAAAAAAAAAAATTAAAAAAAAAAAAATTAGTAAGGTAAACTAATTCAGGATGGTAGATACATGGTTCTCTATACTTATTTGGAAATTTCTATTGTCTTAGAAAGAATGTTCAAGAGGTTTAAACAGAATGGTGAAAAAAAATGTTTAACCTCAGTCAGTTAACATTTGAATTACTAGATCAGTAGAAAAACTAGAAAAAACTAGATCAGTAGAAAACAGTAGCAAATAGGCTGAGGTCTGTTTGGCAAGGGCTCAAGAGAAAGCACTCTTGAGCTCTATGTGGAAAGTTTGTTCCCAGTTAGCAAGTGTTATTAAATTTTAAATGTCATTCCTTACTGAATAATCTTACTTCTAGAAATTTATCTTAAAGAAAACAGGTAAACTATACATAGGAGTACCAAGATATTTGCCTCGGTGTAGCAATATTTAATGATGTTTAAGCTGTATTAATGATGTATACTACAGCCACTAAAAATTTCATTTACAAAGAATTTTTAATGAAATAAAGTTCAAGGTTTTTTTTTTTAATTTTTATTTTTGAGAGAGAGAGAGCATGAGAGGGGGAGGGGCAGAGAGAGAGAGAGACATAGAATCCGAAAGAGGTTCCAGGCTCTAAGCTGTCAGCACAGAGTGGGGCTCAAACTCACAAGCCATGAGATCATGACCTGAGCCGCCGAAGTCAGATGCTTAACCAACCGAGCCACCCAGGCATCCATAAAGGTTTTTTAAAAGCAGAATAAAAACTGTACATACTCACTGTCTGTAAACCAGCATATAAATTTTTTTCCCTCTTAAAAGGAAATCTAGATTAATAATGATTGTCTCTAGGTCCGCTGATCATGGTCTTTGTATTTTCCTTGTATTCTAACCTACTGCTAAGTTATCTATGTTGTCTTTCTTTAAACTATATATTTTTAAAAGATGTAAATATAAAGACTCAAATATAGAATCTATGTATCCCGGCCATTCAGCGTGGGCCCAGGACGACCAACATCTGTATAACCTGGGCATCTTTAAGAAATGCTTCAGCCCTATGCCTGGGTGGCTCAGTTTGTTGGGCATCCAACGTCATGGTTCATGAATTCAAGCCCTGTGTCAGGCTCTATGCAGACGGCTCAAAGCCTGGAGCCTACTTTGGATTCTGTCTCCCTCTCTCTCTGCCCTCCCTCACTTGTGTGCAGTTACTCTCAAAAATAAACATTAAAAAGAAAAAAAAAAAATCCTTCAGCCCTTAGAATTCAGACCTACTGAATTTGAATTTGCATTTTAACAAGGTAATTTGCAGATACATTCAAGTTTGAAAAGAAATACTTTTACATCCAAACATCCTTTTCTTGGCCCAAGGTGTTTAAAATCATATCCATAAACCTGTTTTATTAAACTGCCAGGATTAGTAGCTGTTATTTTACTTTGAAATCTGGGTTCTTATCCTAGCTATATTATAATTTTGAGCAAGTCATTTAAACACTTATCTGCAGACTCCTACAAAATGAAACTGTTAACAGCCAGGTAAGAAGCCACGTTTCTTAACAGTATTTTATATCAAATGAAAATAAACCACTTTATAAAGTGAATACAATGGGGAACAGAGGTTTAAAAAGAATCTTTAATAAGCCATAAAAATATGAAATACCCAAAAACTGCCATGAAGAATTAATATTGCTGAAGCAAAGAACTATTAACTATTAAATACGAACATGTTAGGCTGTTAAAAAAAGCTACTTCCTTATGGAAAACCTGTTACTCAAAGGTAGTTTCTGGTGTTTCAAAATCTTTACCAATCATTGTATTTACTGGAAACATGCTGACTTCCTGGATACTCCCAAATCCACAAAGCTTAATTAGGGAGGGCACCAACTATGTAACATGGTATTTTAAGAAGCTGGCTTCCTGCACTTTGAGGTGTTAGAATGTTTGTAAAGGGTGTGTGCCATAGTCTTTTTTTTTTTTTTTTAAACACTATTAGTTTGGTTGCTTCTCATAGGTCAATATGAGTACACCCTCTGATTTAAGTACTGTGAATTTATAAAAGGTAGCAGCACCCTTGGATTACATATTAAATTATCCACAGCATGTTTTTTTGGTCAAATCTCTCTTGGATTAACATTATACAATTTTGCACACGCTGACACTTGAAATGGAAGCTACAGATTAACATATGGATACATGCTTTAAACCAGCCCATCCTGAAATCTGAAATCAAATCCACTGCCTGCCACCATGAACTCTCATACACTTCATTTCTCTCTTGTTGTACCTTTACCTAAGAATAAAGAGTAAAACCTGTTATCCCCCACTACAAACGTCCACACCATGTCAGTCTATTCAACTATATCCTGAATTTCTCTTGCATTCCCAATTCCCAATTAATTCTCGGCTATGCTGTGCTACAGCTGGTTTCTATTTGAGAAATGACATCAGAATCCAAATCAATTGGTAGTACACGTATTCAAAGTTGTGCCCATAAACACTGCAGTTTAAAAAAAAAAACAAAACCCTAAATATTAAAGAAACTTACCAAAGATTCGTTTTACTACAAAAAGGAACAGACTTTCTGGGGTCTGAAGGGATTTGTACTTGAAGATACTCCAGTCAGCAGGGGATCGTGTTGAGCATTCTGCAGACAGAATTGTTTCAAATCTGCAGCTGCCTGGGAAACCTGTACAAGACAAAAGGAGGGGGTAGTGGGAGGAGGTGAGAATGTTTTCAGGAAGGTTTTCTCAAATCTTTGAAATACCCGCAATAAACACTTCTCTTAACTCAAAAGAAGACATATAAAGAGTCATACTGAGCTCATCATACTCAAAACACTGCACATACAGTGGACTAGTTTATAGTACGCTTTCTTTTGCTTATTAAAAGCATCAAATGATTTAGTACATCTGCAAAGAAAAACCCATCTGGGTAGTTTATTAATAAACTTCAGAGGTACTCAACCTTCAGGTTACTCAACATCTTGTTTTTTACTAAAAGCAGTACACAAGATGCAAACAAAAGGTGTTAACTGTCTTGAAAGCATATATATTACTGAGAAAATGAACATCATGTTCTAAATCTGAACCACTCAGTTCATTGTTTTGGCATTATGTACCATCTGCTGTTTCATGTTACAAAACTGGACAGTTCAGTGTCATGTAACTGAAAAGCCGATAGCAAACACTGAATTATTTTAGCCACTTCACCAAGCAGCCTGCCTTTAAGCAGCAGTGTATTTGCTTAAATGTGATTTAATTTTCATGTATGTATGCAATGCCACTCAAACAGCACTTAAGGAATTAGGTATCACTTAAACACCTATGATTTGTATATATTCTGATTAGGTGATGTAGAATACCAGAACAGTGAACTGAACGGTTCAGATGTAGAACATGAATAAAAGATGCTCCAAATGAATACAAGATCCTAAGTCTTGAGGTTTAGGAAGATGGGAAAAACAACCATTTTATTTTCAGTTTTAACTATCCCCAAGAAGGGTGAGAGCAGGTGTCCAGTTCAGTTGGACATTTGAAAAGGAGGTGAAAGCATCACAAATACTCTAAGATTACTGCTGTAACCCAGACATTTACCTGGTAAAAGGATACATCATCCCAAAATGAATCTCAAGCCTTGAAATGTTTGTACATTATACAGCATTTTATCCACTTATACAACAGTTTATCCACAGGTTAGCAACTGTGTAAAGTAATATGTAAATACCTGTTAGCAAGTGCTACAAGTGGCCACCCTGCTTACCCACCAAGAGAAGGTATAGCTAAAGTGGGGAATGCAAGGTATCATTTTACACAATCTTAAAACTTGGTTTCATTCACATTAACTAGCAGTAAGGATAAAGTATCTGACAACTTTCTGCCTAAAGTGTAGGCAGGCTTCCAACTTAATTAATTCCCTTTCACAAACTTCTCAAGCACCACTATGTGCCAAATATACTTCTAGGCACTGAGAATACATAAGAATAGCCAGGTTCCTGTTATGGAGGTGACAGTTCAGGAGAAAATACAGACAAGGAGCTATTCAGAAATAGAGTGGTTAGATCTTGACCTAAGGAAAAGTGTCTCTGAGGAGGTGACATTTAAACTGACATCTCAATGACGAGATCCAGCCAAGTAACTATCAGTGAGAAACAACCATCAGCGAGAATTCCAAGCAGTGGGTGAACTGAGACAAACGCTCTAAACTCAAACAAGCTGCTAGCCCCTAAAGCACAGTAACAGTCACCATCCAGGAGATTGAAACCTTATAATCCTGGCATAATTATTAGTGCCCTCTTTCACTCTCCAAAGTGCCCTGGTTGGCAATACAATGCATGGTCACCCTACATATGGTATAGTTTGTCAAGCATTTGTGAAAATTTCTATCAACTGTGGTTAAACATAAAGGTTTAACAGTAAACTCGTGCTAGTTTAAAATATCACCAAAAAAAGCATCTAGCACAGAGTCATGGATAAAATAGATGCACAAAATAAAATCAAACCAACCACACTTTACAACAGAGTTAAAGAAAAGTTCATTTAAAGTCCCAAGGTGGAACGCCCTCCCCTCCTTGCTACATCCCTAGTAGGAGATGAAATAACTCTAAAACCAAAGCCACCTGTGGTGACTTTAATGCTCCAGAAGAGAAGCCTCCTGAAGAATTATGTCCAAGAGGCAGGCATCACCTGGAAGAGTCACTGGAGTAGCTGGGGTTTTCATAGTAAAACCCTCAGAGTACTTTAATCTGAGGCCTTCATCTCATTTTCTTTCGAGACAAGGAACTAAGTACACCCAATGAACACTTACTACTTTCAGCCAGCTTTTTTTTTTTGCATCCCACTCCCATTTTTTTTCTTTCCTGGGCCACTCTAACCTGTGATAAAGGCGCACATGTGTGATAATGTAATGGTTGGTTAAGAAACATAGGATTTCAAGTTTCAGAGTTAAATCCAACCGAGACTGACCATAAATCACTGAGATGAGTTAAGAAGCTGGAGATGAGAGAAATGGATTCCAAACAGCAATGTAGTCTACAGCACTTAAAGGACAGGGAGGGGAATCCCACACCAAACTGATGGGAATTTCCCTTCCCTCCTGAGGTGACCACAACTGAGTAAGCTAGGTCCCTGACATTTCTATTTAAGGAAGTAGGTAAATGGGAGGCTATCTTACTCCATAAAACATTTCAGGGAGAAGTAAACACTTAGCCAGATGAGTACACAATCAAGTCATCTTGAAAACTGGCTGCTTCTTTCAACAGAGGGCATGATTTATATTCTTGTTTCTTTTTTTAATTACAAGAAGTGTTTCACTTGTAAGATGACCTGCATCAGAAAGAAGCCAATCCACTTAGGATTTTAAAAATCTGGAGAAACTTGGAACAGCACTTGAATATCAGGTTGTCCTGCCAACACACACAAAGGTTTCTCCCCGCAAGGTAAATGCCCCAAGACAAGGTCAGTATTAACTAGACGGCAAAACAAATAAGAATGGTCCACTCTGATCACTAAGGTATGCAAACCAATAGATATTTCCAAGGTCAGACACAGTAAACTGCCAACTAAGTATGAAATGCACGCTTTGTATGAGGTTGTACAGAACACACCAGTGGTAACCTTAGGCACCGGGGACGTTTGGAAAACAAACATGCTTCTTTAACTTACAGTTTGCGTTTGCAAAAATTCGTTTTCAAGTATGTGTTCGGTGGATAAGAGGAGCTGGCAAGGAGTGGGTTTGGGAACGTTCCGACATGCAAATAGGTTCTGTTCTGAATTAAAAGCCAGGTCAAACTCTGTCCAGTGAAAATAAAGGGTGGAGTCTGGTAAGCTAAGGACTAGAAGGGTGCGGACGGCGCTCGGGGGAGCAGCTGTTGCCCAAGCCAGCCGCGGAGTCACGGCGGAGGGAGGGAGAGAGAAGGGCCACCGGAATGCGGAAAGCCGTGGTTCAGCCCCGGGGCCAGCCTGCCTTGGAAAGTCCTGGCGCGGAAAGGCGCACTAACCGACCCCCGAACAACAGCGCCGATCCGCGCCGCTACTTCTCTAAAGCTGGCCCTCCCGGATCGGGTCGTCGCCGCCGAGCGCGCGTCCTCCCCAGAGGAAACAGGAGCGGGACAAAAGTGCCGCTCGCCCCAGCCACCTCGGCCGCCCGATCCCATCCGCCGCCGCCGCCGCCGCCCTCCCCTCCCCCTCGTCCGCCCGCCCGCCCCCGCACACCTTCACGCGGTTGAGCCCGGCTTCCAGCCGGAGCTGTTGAACCACTTTCTTCATAGCGGCGACGCTGGAGGAACCCGACATGGCGCTCGCGAGAGCCGGGCAGATTCGTCGTTGCGGGAATCGGTCCGGTAGAGGGTCCGCGGGGTCTGACGGCGGGGCAGCGCGGCGGGGGGCGGGGCTCCGAACTTTGTCTCTTAAGTTTCCGGTTCTTTGCCCAGCGGCTCCACCCGCGGCGCGCATGCGTGTCCTCCACGGCTCTCAGTTCCAGCTCCTCTCCCCACGCAGGAGCGGAGCCGGAGGGAGGGGAAGAAGGGAGTGAGAAGGGGAGGAGCGCGCTTTGGGCAGAGGAGCAGCGGGACGCCAACGAGACTCGTCGCCCATCTTCCTCTCCCGAGAGGCCGACTTAGGAGAGGTAAAGAAAAAGCTCCTCATTAGCCGCCAACACTCGAGGGGAACCTGAAAAGGACTGGTTAGGAAAGGCGGGTGCTTGAAAGAGTTTATAAAAGGCCTGCTGGACAGGTGACAAAGAGGTTCCAGTTCTCCTGACGGCCTTGGCGGCAGAGGTTGTGGGAAGAGAAGGGCCCAGCCGAGGAGTAAGAGCCTGAAGTAGCCGGCGCGAGTTACGGACACCCGGTCTCCTTAGAGACGCGTCTCTAAAACGCTACCCGAGTTTGTGGGGCGGCCGGTCTTCAGCCAGTTTCCGGCCCTCAGACCCCCCTGAGGGCCAAAGCTCTCTTTAGAGCTCGGAGGTCGCCGTAACTGACCGAGGGAAGCGGGGCGGCGGGGAGCAGGGGTGCTGGTTCGCTAGGGGAGAGCGCGTCTTCTCAGGATTTGCCTTCTCTCGCTTATCTCTTGGTTTTCTCGAAGAGGTGGTGAAGAAGCCAAAGTACTTGCAGAAGATTACACCCGTCTCATCTTGTTATCCACTTCCCTTGGGGGAATTAACGCTTATTATACCTTAAAAAATAAAACAACTTTTGGTGCTTCCGGAAAGTTTTGTTTTGTATTTCAGTGGTAACTTATTACCTGCTGCTTGAAATTGACCTTCAGAGGAGTTGCTGGAGAGAGAAACAGTAGTGTCTAATCAAGCAAAATAGGCTCAGCCAATGAATGTCTCATCCATGGAAACTTATTTGTTATGTCACAGCGCTTAGGATAAGTGTTTCCTATTCAACCAATAAAGTACATCAAGGAATACACTACTGTTTTCTTTCTATAAACGTGAATAATTTAATCACTGAGACATTTCAGATTTTTTGTGTAGTGAGAAAATCCACATATAATTTGCTCTAATTGACAAATGAAACATTATTTACTAAACAGTTTAAATCACTTTACAAAAATGTACAGGGTGCTTTAGTAGTTTGTTTAATTCATACAATAGATGTAATAACTAGGGTTAAAAACCAAGGTTTAAATTCTGGCTCTACCACTTACCTTGGTATTCTCCACCACCACCCCTCCCCACCCCCTCCTGCAAGCCAAAGCCATTTAAACTTTGCTGAGCCACTGTTTGCCCATTTCATAATGAAGTAATAAATCTATCCAGAATTTTTTAAATTTAATTGAAGTATAATTGACACACAATGTTACATTAGTTTCAGGTGTAGAACAGTGATTTGACAACTCTATTCATTATGCTATGCTCACCACAAGTGTGGCTGCTATCTGTCACCATACAATGCTATCACAGTACCGTTGACTCTATTCCTCGCTGTACTTTTTATCCCAGAGACTTATTCATTCCATAGGTGGAATCTTGTACCTACTATTACCCTTCATCCATTGTGCCCATCCCCCCACCCTCCTTCCTTCTGGCAACGGTAAGTTCTCTGTATATGGGTCTCTTTCCGGTTTTGTTTGTTCCTTCATTTATTTTTTCGATTTCACGTATAAGTGAAATCATATTGTATTTGTCACTCTTTGATTTATTTCACATAGCATAATATTCTTTAGGCCCATCCGTGTTGCAAAGGGCAAGGTCTCATTCTTTTTTAGAGAGGAGTAATATTACATTACTGAGTGATATTCTGCACGTTCTTTTTTTTTTGTAACTTTTTAGTGTTATTTATTTTTGAGAGAGAGAGAGAGAGATGGAGTGTGAGCAGAGGAGGGACAGAGACAGAGAGGGGGAGACACAGAATCCGAAGCAGGCTCCAGGCTCTGAGCGGTTAGCACAGAGCCTGGAGCGGGGCTCGAACTCACAAACTGTGAGATCATGACCTGAGCCGAAGTTGGATGCTTAACTGACTGAGCCACTCAGGTGCCCCTACATATTCTTTATACATTCATCCATTGATGAATACTTGGGTTGCTTCCATACCTTGGCTGTTGTAAATATTGCTGCAGTAAACATAGAGGTGCATATATCTTTTCAAATTAGTGTTTTCATTTTCTGCAGCTAAATATCAGGTAGCAGAATTACTAGATGGTATAGTGTTTCTATTTTTAATTTTTGAAGAACCTGCATACTGTTTTCCACAATGCCTGCACCAATTTACATTCCCACCAACAGTGCAGGAGAGTTCCTTTTTCTTCACTTCCTTGCCAACACTTTTATTTCTTGTGTTTTTGAAACTAGCCATTCTGAGGGGTGTGAAGTGATCTTGTGGTTTTGATTTGCATTTCCTTGGTGATTATTGATTTTGAGGATCTTTTTATATGTCTGTTGGCCATCTGTGTGTTGTGTTTAAAAAAAATGCGAGTTCAGGTCCTCTGCCCATTTTTTAATCAGATTGTTCTTTGGTTATTGAAGTATGATTAACATACAATGTTATATTAGTTTCAGGTGTATAACATAATGATTCAACAGCTTTATACATTACTCAGCGCTCATCACAATCAGCATACTCACCATCTCTCACCAAACAATATTATCACAATATTATTAGCTATATTCTTATGCTGTACTTTTTGTTTCCATGACTTATTTTATCACTGGAAGTTTGTACCTCTTAATTCCCTTTATTTCACTCATCTCCCTACTGTCCTCTGGCACCCATCAGTTTGTTTGTATTTAAGGGTCTGGTGTTTTGCTCATTCATTTGTTTTTTAGGTTCCACATGTAAGTGAAATCATATGGTGATTGTCTCTCTCTGACTTATTTCACTTAGCCTAATACCTTCTAGTTCCATTCATGTTGTTGCAAAGGGCAAGACTACATTCTTCTTTATGGCTGAGTAGTATTCAATTGTTTATATAAACCACCTCTTCTTTATCCATTCATCTGTCAATGAACAGTTGGGTTGCTTCCATATCTTGGCTATTATAAAATAATACTGCAATAAACATAGGGGTGCATATATTTTTTGAATTCATGTTTTTGTTTTCTTTGAGCAAATACCCAGTAGTGGAATTACTACTGAACAAATACCCAGTAGTGGAATCATATGGTATTTCTGTTTTTAATTTTTGAGGAACCTGCATAGTGCTTTCCACAGTGGTTGCACCAACTTACATTCCTACCAACAGTGAATGAGGGATGCTTTTTCTCCACATCCTTGCCAATACTTGTTCGTGTCTTTTTGATTCTAGCCATTTATATATGTGTAAGGTAATAAATATCTCATTGTGGTTTTGATTTGCATTTCCCTGATGATTAGTGATGTTGAGCATCTTTTCATGTGTCTGTTGGACATCTATATGTCTTTTTTGGAAAAATGTCTATTCAGATCATCTACCTGTTTTTTAATTTGATTATTTGTGGGTTTGGTGTAGAGTTGTAGGAGTTCTTTATATATTTTGCATATTAACTCCTTGTCAGATATGTCAATTACAAAAAAAAAAAGAAATCTTCTCCCATACAGTAGGTTGTCTTTTCATTTTGTTGATGGTTCTTATGCTGTGCAAAAGTTTTTTATTTTGGTGTAGTCTTAATAGTTGTGGTTTTTTTAATAATTTTTAAAAAAAGTTTATTTATTTGAGAGAGAAAGCATGAGCAGCGGAAGGGCAGAGAGAGAGGGAGAGAGAGAATCCCAGGCAGGCTTTGCACTGTCAGCACAGAGCCCTGATGTGGGGTTCGAACTCTCAAAACCTCAAGATTATGACCTGAGCCAAAATCAAGAGTCAGATGCTTAAGCAACTGAGCCACCCAGGTGCCCCAGAGCTTTTTGATTACCAACTGAATTTTGTTACTAGTAATCAGCCTGTTCAGATTTTTTATTTCTTTCTGATTCAATCTTGGAAGATTGTATGTTTTTCTATGAATTTATTCTAGGGTGTCCAATTTGTTGGCATATAATTTCTCATAGCAGCCTCTTATAATTCGTTGTATTTTTGTAATGAAGCTTGTTATTTCTCTTTCATTTCTGATTTTATTGAGGCCTCTCCCTTTTTTTCTTGATGAATCTGGCTACAGGTGTATTAATTTTGTGTATCTTTTCGGAGGACTCACTGTTAGTTTCACTGATTTTTTTTTTTTTTCCTCTGTTTCATTTATTTCTGTTCTGATAGGATTTCCTTTCTTCTCTGGTTCCTTTAGGTGTAAGGTTAGATTGTTTGAGATTTTTCTTGTTTCTCAAGGCACACCTATATCATTATAAACTTCCCTCTTAGAACTACTTTTGATACATCCCTAAAATTTTGAACCATGGTGTTTCCATTTTTATTTATCTCTTGGTTTTGATTTCCTATTTGATTTCTTTATGACTTATTGGTTGTTTAGTAACATGTTTTCAAATCTCCACATTTGTATTTTTTCCTTTTTTTTTGGTAATGATTTCTAGTTTCATATTCTTGTGTTCAGAAAAGATGCTTGAATTTATTTCAGTCTTCTTAAATTTATTGAGACTTGTTTAGTGGCCTAACATGATCAATCCTAGAGAATGTTCCATATGCACTTGAAAAGAATGTATATTCTGCTGTTTGGGGATGGAGTGTTCTGTATATATCTGTTAAGTTCATATGGTCTAATGCATAATTCAAAGCCAGTCTCTGTGTTGATTTTCTGTCTGGATGATCTATCCATTGATGTAAGTGCGGTGTTGTTAAAGTTCCCTACTATGATCATATAACTGTCAATTTCTGCCTTTATGTCTGTTCATATTTGTTTATATTAGGTGCACAGATATATACAATTGTTATATACTTTTGTTGTATTAATCACTTTATCATTACATAATGCCCTTCTTTGTCTCTTGTTACAGTCCTTGTTTAAAGTCTATTTTGTCTGATATAAGTATTTCTACCCTAGCTTTTTTTTTCCTACTTCATTTGTGTGAATATCTTTTTCTAACCCTTTACTTTCAGTTTGTGTCTTTAGGTATGAAGTGAGTTTCTTGTAGGCAGCATTTGGAGGGTTTTTTTTTTTCTTTTTCTTTTTTTTTTTTTTTTATATGCGTTTTGTCACCCTGTGTCTTACCTGGAGCATTTAGTCCATTTACATTTGAAGTAATTATTGATAGGTATGTACTTACTATAATTTTCTTCATTGTTTTCTGGTTGTTTTTATTGTTCTCTATTCCTTTCTTCTTCTCTTGATCTCTTCCCTTGTGATGACTTTCTTTAATGTTCTCCTTTGTCTTTATATTTGTGTATCTGTTACAGGCTTTTGGTTTGTGGTTATGAAATTCATATACAACATCCTAAGTATATAGCAGTCTATGATAAGTTGATGGCTGCTTAAGCTTGAACACATTTTAGAAGCATGACATTTTTACTCTTTCCCCTTCACATTTTATGTATATGATATCACATTTTTCACCTTTTTATTTTGTGACTTCCTTAACTACTTTTTTTTTTAGATATAATTGATTTTACCACTTTTGATGTTTAACCTTCATACTAGCTTTATAAGTGAATGATTGACTACCTTTACTATATGTTTGCTTTTATTAGTGAAATTATATCCTTTTATAATTTTCTTCTAGTTATGGCCTTTTCCACTTAAAGAAGTCCCTTTAACTTTTCTTGTAAGGTTAGTGGTGATGAACTCCTTTAATTTTTGTTTGGGAGACTCTATCTTTCCTTCAATTGTGAATGATAACCTTGCCAGATATAGTATTTTTGGTTGTATTTTTTTTTTCCTTTTAGTGCTTTTTTTTTTTTTTTTTTTTAAATTTTTTTTTTTTTAACGTTTTTATTTATTTTTGAGACAGAGAGAGACAGAGCATGAAGGGGGGAGGGGCAGAGAGAGAAGGAGACACAGAATCGGAAGCAGGCTCCAGGCTCTGAGCCATCAGCCCAGAGCCTGACGCGGGGCTCGAACTCACGGACCGCGAGATCGTGACCTGGCTGAAGTCGGACCGACTGCGCCACCCAGGCGCCCCTTCCTTTTAGTGCTTTGAATATATCATGCCACTCCCTCTGGCCTGCAAAGTTTCTGCTGAAAAATCAGGTGATAGATAGCCTTATGGGGTTTTCCTTGTATGTAACTAGTTGTTTTTCTCTTGTTACATTTGAAAGTCTCAATCTTTAGTTTTTGATGTTTTAATTATTAGGGGTTTGATGTGGACCTTTTTGAGTTTATCTTATTTGGGATTCTCTCTCTGCTTCCTGGGCCTACTTCTCTGTTTTCTTACCCAGGTCGAGGAAGTTTTCAGCTATTATTTATTCAAATAAATTTTCTGCCCCTTTCTCTTCTCTTTCTGGGATTACTACACTGCAAATGTTCGTATGTTTGATATTGTCCCAGAATTTTCTTAAGATTTCCTCATTTTTAAGAATTCTATTCTCTCGTGGCGCCTGGGTGGCTCAGTCAGTTAAGCGCCAAATTCGGCTCAGGTCACTATCTTGCGGTTTGTGAGTTCAAGCCCTGTTTGGGCTCTGCGCTGACTTCTCTGAGCCTGGAACTTGCTTCAGAGTCTGTATCTCTCTCTGCCCCTCTCCTGCCTGCTCGCTTGCTTGCTCTCTCTCTCTCTCTCTCTCTCTCTCTCTGCCCCTCCCCCACTTGTGCTCTGTCTCTTAAAAATAAATAAACATTAAAAAAAATTTTTTTTTAATTCTTTTCTCTTTTTGCTGTTCAGCTTGGGTACTTTTCATTACCCTGTCTTCCAGATCACTGAATCTCTTATTGTTTCCCTATATCTGTTATTGTTTTCCTCTAGTGTATTTTTCATTTCAGTTATTATATTCTTCAACTCTGGTTGGTTCTTTTGAATGTTTTTATCCCTTTCTTGAAACTGACTTGATTTATTCACTCTTTTCTGCATCCTGGTGAGCATCTTTTTGACCATTCTTTGAACTCTTTATGAAATAGGTTTCTTATCTTCATTTCATTTAGTTCTTTCTGTGGTTTTGTTTTCATTTAAACAAGTATTCCTCGCATTGAAACCATATTCCTCTCTGTCTTCTCATTGTTGTTTCATTTTCTGTGTATGTTTCTATGAATTAGGTGAAACAGCAATCTATCCCAGTCTTGAAGGAATGGTGTTGTATAGGAACCATCCATGTGTAGACTGCATGTGCCTGGTGACTTTGGCTGGCTGGCTGGAGCTGGAGTGGGCACAGACTGGGAGTTTTGTAGCATGCTGCATCGGGGCCACCCCAGTGGGATGCCTAGAGCTGAAGTAGGCCTGGGCTGGCAGTACCCTGGATTCTCAACACCAGGTCATCAAGTGTCAGAAATTTTTAAGCTTGATTTTTAGTTCTGCTGCTTACTCCAAAAATCATTTTGGAAAAATGCAGAGAAAGTACGATAGGTCATTCTCTTTAAAGTACAGACCAGATCAAAGATGACAGGTGACATATCTACGAGCACTTACTCCCTCTCAAACCCATAATTGACTAATGACAATCTATTTTTGAGAATTCTGAATCTTGAGTTCTCCCAGTTCTAATTTCCAAGGTCTCATCTTTATATGCAATGCCATTTTATTGTCCAGGATTTAGTCTTCAGCATTGATCCAGTCAGAAACGACAAAATGGAGGTATCATTCAAAATATGGCTTCTTTGCTATATCTTTAGAAGGGATAATGTAATGGGGCAGTTTACCTGAGGACAATATTAAAGCAGGTCTTGGTTAATGACTTGAGTTTGCTTAATTAAAAATTTGTTCTGAATGAAAATGTCAAGTTTTTTTTTAATGTTAATTTATTTGGAGAGAGAATGTGCACATGTGTACCGGCCCGTGCTGTCAGTGCAGAGCCCATCTTGGGTTCCATCTCATGAACCGTGAGATCATGACCTGAGCCAAAATCAAGAGTCAGAAGCTTAACCAACTGAGCCACCCAGGCACCCCAAAAATGACAAGCATTTTTTTTTAATTTTTTTTTAACGTTTATTTATTTTTGAGACAGAGAGAGACACAGCATGAATGGGGGAGGGGCAGAGAGAGAGGGAGACACAGAATCTGAAACAGGCTCCAGGCTCTGAGCGGTCAGCACAGAGCCCGACGCAGGGCTCGAACCCGCGGACTGCGAGATTGTGACCTGAGCTGAAGTCAGACGCTTAACTGACTGAGCCACCCAGGTGCCCCCAAAAATGACAAGCTTTTAATGCATGCACAGAAATTAACAATCCCAGCCTCCCAGTTTTCACATCAGTAGCAATTTGCATGCCCATGGACTGTAATTCTTATAGGTTATTACAAATAATTTTTATATAATAAAGACATTACCATATATGTATCTGAGTTGGGTTTAGGTTCATAATATAGGCTGATATTAGTACAATGGCAGAAAGAGCCTTTGGGTAGGTATAGAAATGGAAATATCTAAATAGTTAAAAAAAATACTAATGTAATTAAAATAATGTTTGAGATGGTTAAAATAACAAAACATTTTAAGTTTTAATTATTGTAAGAAATTTGCATAGGAAGTAATATGTGAAACTAACTTGATTTAAAAGATGTTATGTCCCAGGATATAATTTTTTAATTTTGATACCATTAGAATAATTAGTGGTCTCTGATATGATTTCATAGAGCTGTAATCAATACCAAATAACAGAAATTTTAAATTTTGTTGCACTTACTGTTTTAATATAAATCAAGATTGTACAATGCTTTGAAATCTTGAAAAGGCTTCTGTTCTGGTATTGGTATCACATCGTTTACTTAAGGATTGTCCTACTTTGATAATTCCTGTTTAGAGTAATTCAGCTACCTTACTTTTCAATTTTTATTATATAATTTAAATGTTATCGTGGATTCTTGTAAACTGTTTTAAATCCTCTGAGAACAATACAGGAAACAACACAAACATAGCTTAAAGTACTTAAAAACTGGCATTTTCATCTGGAATAATTATTCATGTTATATTTGAGATATCCAAGCCCAGGAAGAAATGTTTATGGTAAAACAGTTTTCATCATTCTATAGCCATTTGTACAAATTTAGTCTTTATACTTCCAGAAACATATTTCTACTTTATATAAAATACCATATATATTTAACTTTAATTTTCAACCTTGAGAAAATTAATTGTTTAGAATAGTAAAATATGCCCTGGTCACAAGTCTTTTATAATGTAATTTAACAATTTATTTAGTTGTATTGAAGATACGTACATATATATATAGATAGATAGATAGATGGATGTGTGTATAGATAGATGGATGTGTGTATAGACATCTATCTATCTATCTGTCTATCTATTTATCTATCTATACACACACACAGACTTACTAGTAATAGGTCTTTTTAAATTATGAGATTGTGTACATTCCTAAGTTTTCATTTTCATGTATTTTAAAGCCTTTTGTTTTTCTTTTCACTTTTTGAATGAATCAGAGACCAGAATTGAGTGGAATGCTATCTTAAACAAGTCAAAAATCTGTTATAACCTTTACATATACTACTTAAATGAAGAAAGGTAAAACACCCCACAAAATTCCAACTGATAATCACCCTATTCAGACACTGGTGAATATGTCCCTCAGTCCAAGCCGACCTTCTTCATCAGAGGTAAGAAAATCTTGTAAACTAAAATATTAGAAAATATAAGAAAAGCTTGCTTAATACTGTTTTTGAAAAGTTGAGAAAGCAAAATATGGATTATATAAAGTATTAGATATTAACTCCACTGTGTATCCCATTGTCTGATTACAATTATTTTATCCCAGTTCTTTTATCTATAGTTCATTTCCTCTAAGTGCTCTGATTTTATTGGGTTCCCAGTGCATTGATCCTATCACCTGTTTTTTGTTTTTGTTTGTCTGTTTGTCTTATTCATCACCTTTTGATGCCCTCCACACTTTAAATACCATAGAACGATCTGGATTACTCTCTTTCTGATACTTTTGACTCTTTGGCCCTCTCTCATTTCATTATACTGCTTGGCAAAACAAAAACCCTGGTTAATCTAATTCTTCACCTATACTATACCTATGCCTACAGTGGAATGTGGCTGGAGAAAAATATACCAACATGAACATTGTTCTCACTTTAAATTCAGGACCATGAATCTCAACTGGAACCTTTTGCTGGTAGGCAGACTGTCTTCCACTCACTCATTTACTTTTCCACTGTTCTAGACAACTATTTCATACCTTCTCAAACCCCCAGTACCTTCTCTCCATTTTCTCTTTAAACCAGCTCCAATCAAGTTTTCACTCCACTACTGCACCAAAATTGCTCTTGTTAAATTCACCTCTACATTACTAAATCTGTTGTTTAATTCTTATCCTGCATATTTTTGGTCTATCTGTGTGCAGCAGTTGACACTGTTGATCACTCATATTTAACGTAATTAATTCACTTGGCTTCTAGCATACACATCTTGGTTTTCCTCCTGCTTTCCTTGTTGTTCATTTTCAGTCTTCTTTGCTGGGTTTTCTTCTTCTTCCTTATCACTTAATAGTGGAGAATTTCAGGGGCCAGCTCTTTGTTTCTTCTCCATCTGCACTCATTCCTTGGTGGTCTCATTCTGTATAATAGCTTTAAATACCAAATTTAGGCTAAGGATTCCCAAATTTATATCCTCAGTCTAGTCTTCTTTCCCAAACTGCAGATTCATATTTTCAGCTTCCATCCACATGAATGGCCAATACACATCTTAAAATTAGCATATCTCAAACTGAACTATGGATCTTTTCTCCCTCCCCTAAACATGTTCTCCCCATGACATTCTCCATCTCAGGTGATAGCAAATCCATCCTTTGAGTATCTGTGGCCACATGCCTTAGAGTCATTTTTGTTTGTTTGTTTCTCAAACTTCACTTCCAATGGACTAACTATAGCTTCAAATTATATAAAAATCTGACCATTTCCCATTACTTCTGCTAGTACATTGGAATGAGCCACCATCATCTCACACTGTATTCAGATAGCATCATAACAGGTTCCATTTTCTTGTCCCTTACAGCCTGTTGTATTAACCCTTTAATAGTTATTGGATATAGTAAACTTTGGAAGTAGAACATTGTATGTGTCCTATTGAAAGGCAAAATGAAATACAGGGCACCATTTATAAACTATTCTTGCCCCCAGCTGACTAATTTGTGTCAGTTGAAGACTATACACAGTTAACTGTTTACAAGAGGGAAGTCTTTGTTTCAAAAACGCTTGTTGAACAAGGTTGGCTGGGAAGATGGTAGAGTAGGAGGACCCTAAGCCTGCTTCATCCAAGGATACAACTAGATAACACATCGTTGTAAATAACCAAGAAAACTACCTAAGAAAGACTGGAAGAACAAACTCTACAACTAAGGTAGGGAAGAGGCCACATCAAAGGAGGTAGGAAGGGCAAAGACAGGGTCTAGGAGCAAAAGGGACTATGGCCATCTTTGGTGGAGAAGGAGAGGTGTAGAGAAAGGCAGAAACAGACTTTCACACTGGGGCACCTACAAACAGGGAGGATGAATCCCCATAATATTTGCCTTTGAAAATGAGAGGGGCCAAATTTCTTGAGTTCTTACAACCAAAGGGACTTAAAGCCTGGAATTTTAAAAAATCAGCATACTCTACTCTGGAAGAGTATAGAGGGCTGTAGAAAGCCCCACCCATAAAGAGCACAACAAACAGTCCATGAAGACACAGGGTAGAACCAGCTGTTTGAGACATGTCAGGGGAAGTGGGAGGGTGAGTGATTTGTCATCACAGAATGTGACCCAGAGACACAGGGATTGCTGAGAGACGCCTCCAGGAAAAGGAGCAGACAGGCCCCATTTCCCTTCCCTGTTCCCCCTCCTCTGGAATAAATACTGGCCACCTGTGGGAACCAGGGTGGTGCCTACACTCGTTACCTAACTTGCTTGCACTGAGTCCTGCCCCCTCATGCTTTGGCAGATCAGCCCTTCCCAGTCACACCTACCTCAGTCCCCACATTGCACATTCCTCCCCCAGAAGACTGGTGCAAACCCTGCCAACACCAAATCTCCTGACACATACATTTGGCAGGGCCTCATTTCTGGGAGCAGGAGGGGCAGATCCCATTTCACAAGCTGACTACTACACACCATGTTAAAATGTATGCCACTCCTGCTGAGGACCACAATAGGCAAAGAGAGCCTCTGCAGACAACTGGACTGAAGGAAGTAAGATGCTAGGACTCAACAGCAGAGCACATGCAATGCACATAGGAAATATTCCCTGAAACACTAGGCCCTGAGGAACAGGGGACACTGTACTGCAAGGTACTATAGGACCTCTTCTTCATAAGACTGTTATTGTTAAGAGCAATATTAGGAAAGCTGACTTTCCTAATACAGAGAAATGGACACAGAAAGTCGGACAAATAGGGAGGCAGAGATATCTCCCAAATGAAAGAACAGGACCAAGCCACCAAAAGAGACCAAAGCAAAACAGTTAAAAATAATATGCCTGATAGAGAATGTAAAGTAATGATCATAAAGATACTTACCAAACTTGAGAAAAGATTGAAGACATCAGTGAGACCCTTAACAAAGAGATTAAAAAAAGAGAGAGAGAGACAAAGAACACAGTAAATGAAATTGAAAATATATTTGATGGAATAAATACCAGGCTAGATGAAGCAGAGGAACAAATTAGTGACCTGGAAGACAAGTAATGAAAAGTAACCAAGCTGAGCAAAGGAGAGGAAAGAAAATTATGCAAATTGAGAATAGTGCAAGGGAACTCAGTGACTCCATCAAGCATAATAGTCATAAGGGATCTCA
The DNA here is from genome assembly GCF_018350155.1 of Leopardus geoffroyi. Taxonomy (NCBI): domain Eukaryota; kingdom Metazoa; phylum Chordata; class Mammalia; order Carnivora; family Felidae; genus Leopardus; species Leopardus geoffroyi. Next base: position 71,196,915 of record NC_059328.1, read on the forward strand.
GAAGAAGAAGAAGAGGTTAGGGGGCAGAAAATTTACTTGAAGAAATAATAACTGAAAACTTCCCTATTCTGAAGAGGATAATAGATGTCCAGATCCAGGAGGCACAGAGAGCTCTCCAAATATTCAACCCAAGGAGTTCCACGTGAAGACACATAGTAATTAAAATGGCAAAAAGTAGTGATAAGGAAAAAAGTTTTTAAGCAACAAGAGGAAAAAAAAAGACTGTTAAATACAAAGGAAACCCCATAAGGCCACCAGTGAATTTTTCAGCAGAAACTTTGCAGGCCAGAAGGGAGTGGCATGATATATTCAAAGTGGTGAAAGGAAAAATCTACAACCAAGAATATTCTATCCAGCAAGGCTATAATTCAGAATAAAAGGAGAGAGAAAGAGTTTCTCAGACAAAAACTAAAGGAGTTCATGAATACTAAACCAGCCCTACAAGAAATATTAAAGGGGACTCTTTGAGTGGAAAGGGAAGACCATAAGTGAGAGTATGGAAAGTAGAAAGCAGGAAAGCAGTAAAAATAAATATTTCTGTTTTATAATATTGATATCATAAATATCAAAGGACTCATAAAATAAAAAGATGTAAAGTATGATACCATATACCTAAAATGGGGTGAGGGGATAAACAATGGGTTTAGACTTAAACTGACCATCAACTTGATATACACTGCTATATGCAGAAGATGTTATATACAAAACTAATAATAACCACAAATCAAAAACCAGTAATACATATGCAAAGAATAAAGAGAAAGGAATCCAGTCTATCACTAGAGAATGCCAACACACTGTAAAAGAGAACAAGAGAAGGATCAAAGAAAATCTGTAGAAATAACCATAAAACAACAATGGAAATAAATACATACCTATAAATAATTACTTTGAATGAAAATGGACTAAATGCTCTTATCAAAGACATACAGTGACAGAGTGGATGAATTAACAAGACACATCAATATGCTGCCTACAAGAGACCCATTTCAGACCAAAAGACACCTGCAGGTTGAAAGTGAGGAGCTGGAGAAATATTTATCATGAAAATGGATGTCAAAAGTAACTTGGGATAACAATACTTACATTGGACAAAATAAGACTTTAAAACAACTGTAACAAGACAAGAAAGGACACTATATAATAATATTTATGTACCCAACTTAGCACAGAAATACGTAAAACAGTTAATAACAAGCATAAAGGAAATAATTGATAATAATACAATAATGGGGCACCTTAACACCCCACTTAAATCAACAGACAAATCATCCAAATAGAAAATCAACAAAGGTATAGTGGCTTTGAATAACATACTGGACCAGATGGATTTAACATATATTCAGAACATTCTATCCTAAAACAGCAGAGTACACATTCTTTTCAAGTGCACACAGAACACTCCCCAGATAGATTAGGTCACAAAAGAAGTCTCAACAAATTTTAAAAAATCAAAGTCCTACTGTGCATCTTTTTTGACTGCAATGCTCTAAAACTAGAAAACCACAGGAAAAAAATCTGTAAAGAGCACAAATACATTGAGGTTAAAATAGTGTGCTGCTAAACAACGAATGGATCAACCAAGAAATTAAAGAAAGCAAAAATTACATGGAAACAAATGAAAATTGAAAAGACAATAGTCCAAAATCTTTTCCTCAAGTGTGGTCCTAAGAGGGAAGTTTATAGGAATACGGGTCTACCTCAAGAAGCAAGAAAAATCTCAACCTTACACCTAAACAAGCTAGAAAAAGAACAAAACCCAAACTCCGCAAAAGCAAGGAAATAATAAAGATTAGAGCAGAAACAAATGATTTAGGCAGCCATTGCCACAACCATGATGTTGAAACAAAAGAAGCAGAATTAGCAGCAGCAGCCACCACTGCAGCAGCCTCTGCTGCCAAAGCGGAAAGAGACTGGAGACGAGGAGCATGGAAGTCCCATCAGACCACCCAGCCTTCTGGGCCTTACTCCCATGGCCACTGGAAAGCCTGGTGACTCTAAGTCAGCTCTTCACAGAGGTCTTCCAGGGTCAAGGGGATGAATGATTCAACCACTGCTGAGTCTCCCACCTCCTTCCTGGGGCAGAGGCCCAGTCTGGGGAGGCCTAGGCCCCAGGTGTTGCCCATGTGGTTGTGGTTGGTGGAGGGCCAATACTGAACCTTTTTCCTGGACCAAGCCATGGAGGTCCTTTCAGGGGAGGCTTTCACAAAGAGCAGAGAAATCCTCGAAGGCTCAGAAGTTGGTCTCTTATCAAAAATACCTACCCACCCAAGTATGGCCCCCAAGTTATGGAAGACAAATCCTACCACCCTGTCTGCTGACATTTTGCCAAAAAGGGCCACTGTCGATATGAGGACCTCTGTGCCTTCTGCCATCCAGGTGTCAATGGACCTCCTCTGTGAGACTGTGCCTTCCCATCGAGGCTGAAGGGAGCCCTCTGTAACCTAACAGCCATATATTTCCTTGTGGCCCTGTGATGGCTACTGTGAGGCTGTTCCACCCACTGCCCTCAGACAGTGACACCCACCCCCATCTGTGACCTTCCCATTTGGGGTCCAGAGTTGTGTTTCATCACTGGTGCCCAGTGTGTGGTCTTTTGTCTGATTCAGCCTCTAGAGACTTGTCTTCAGGACCCCATCTTTGCTCACTTCAACTGCCTCCTAGATCCTCTTCCCCCTCACTAACTCACTGCTGAACAGGAAACCTCTTTGGTGCAGTTTCTTGTGCATCTGTCCACCCAGCCCCCGGTACTGCCCTCGATTCTTGAGAGCCCTGGAGCAGTTTCATACCATTCCCTTCCAGCTGCTTGAGTCCTTTTTATGTGACAACCCTTACCCCCAAAGTTGCCAGTTGCTCTGTGAAACTCGCCAGGTTGACCTGGGGTCAGGTATGGATGACTGGTGCAGTTACTCCCTGAAAGGCCACTCTCCCTGCTTTTGGATTTTGTAGTTTCTGCATCAGTAGCATGATCCCCACTGCTCTGGTCTGGTCTGACCACAGTGCTTTGTGAAACTGTTCATCCCCTTGTATGTAGCCTCTCTCTGCCCGTGGCTTTGTGACTTCCCAACACTAGACTAAGTTTTTCTGCCAAAATGAGTGATGAAACTTCATGCCCTCTAGACTTTCCGTACCTCCCAATGTGGGAGAATTGTGAAACTTTGTGCAAGACAGCCTCCCTGGTCTCCCCATTCTGGGGTCGGTTTTTCTGGGTTTGACACAAGCCCATGAGACATCTTCTAAAGCTTCTGAGGGATTACCCTCTCCTCTCCAGCCCACTTTAGTTAGACTATGTCATTGTGAGGCCACCAGCCCTTTCATCTGAATTCTGTGAATCTCCACCCAGCCTACCTTTGGGTAGAACCTGGACAGTACTGTCACCCTCATCTAACTTTCTTCCCTCCATCCCTGGCACTGGTTGTTTTCTGTGAAAATGGCAGTGTACAGGCTCAGTTTTGAACTGGCCCTGAGGAAATGGATCAGGAATTGTGTGGGCAGGAGGGAAGGATGAGAGCCATTGGAGAACAGAGAATGATTTTTTTTTCTTTTTAACATTTTTTTTAATATTAGTAATAAAGGCAGTGAACACAAGCAAAAAAAAATGATATAGAACAAAAATAAATAGAATAGATCAATGAAACCAGGAGCTTTTTCTTTGAAAAGATCAACAAAATTAATAAACCTCTAACAAGACTCATTAAAAAGGAGAGGACCCAAGTCAACAACATCACTAATGAAAAAGGAGAAATAGCAACCAACACCACAGAAGTACAAACAATTGTAACAGAATATTATGGAATCCTGTACACCCAACAAATTGGATAAATTAAATTAATAAATTTCTAAAAACATATAACCTACCAAAACTAAAGCAGGAAAAAATAGAAAATTTGACCAGACCAATTACCAGCAATGAAAGCAAATCAATAACCAAAAAACTCCCAAAAAACAAAGTCCAGGACTGGATGGCTTCACCAGCAAATTCTACCAAACATTTAAACAGTTAATACCTATTCTTCTCAAACTATTCCAAAAAATACAAGAAGGAGTACTTCCAAATTCATTCTATGAAGCCAATATTACCTTGATATCAAAAGGAAATAGATACCAGAAAAAAAGAACTGTAGGCCAATATATCTCATGAATATAGATGCAAAAATCCTCAACAAAATGTTAGCAAACCAAATCCAACAATACATTAAAAAAATCATACACCATAATCAAGTGGGATTTATTCCTGACATGAAAGGGTGATTCAATATTCACAAAACAGTAAACATGATACATCAATAAGAGAAAGGATAAAAACCATATCATTTCAATAGATGCAAAAAAAAAAAAAAAAACATCTGAAAAGGTACAAGATCCATTCATGACAAAAACTGTCTGCAAAGTGGGTCTAGAGGGAACATACTTCAAAATAATGAAGACCTTATATGAAAAACCCATAGCCAACATCGTACTCAATGGTGAAAAACTGAGAGCGTTTCCCCTAAGGTCAAGAACAAGATAAGGATATCCACTCTCATCACTTCTATTCAACATAGTACTGGAAGTCCTAGCCACAGTAATTAGACAACATAAATAAAAGGCATCCAAATTGGTAAGGAAGAAGCATAATTTTCACTATTTGCAAATGACATATATAGAAAACCCTAAAGACTCCGTCAAAAAAAACTACTAGAAGTCATAAATGAATTCAAGCAAAGTCACAGGATACAAAATAAATGTATAGAAATCTGTTCCATTCCTACACACTAATAATGAAGCAGCAGAAAGTGAAATTAAGAAAACAATCCCATGTACAACTGTACCAAAAACACTCAGATATCTAGGAATAAACTTAAGCAAAGAGGTGAAAGACCTGTACTGTGAGAATCACAAAACACTGGTAAAAGAAATTCAGGAAGACACAAAGACATCCCATGCTCATGGATTAGAAGAGCAAATATTGTTAAAATGTCCAAACTACCCAAAGCAATCTACAGGTTTAATGCAGTCCCCATAAAAATACAAATAGCAATTTTTTATAAGCCCCTTTAAAATTTTTTTTTTTTTATGTTTATTTATTTTGACAGTGCGTGCGAGTGAGCAGGAGGGAGGGGCAAATAGAGGAGAGAGGATCCCAAGCAGTCTCTGCGCCACCAGTGCAGAGCCCAACACAGGGTTCAAACTCACAGATTGTGAGATCATGACCTGAGCCAAAACCAAGAGTCGGATGCACAATCAACTGAGGCACCTAGGTGCCCCACCCATAGCATTTTTCACAGAACTAGGACAAACAATCCTAAAATTTGTATGGAACCACAAAAGACCTCAAATAGCCAAAGCAATCTTGAGAAACAAAAACAAAACTGGAGGAATCATAATTCCAGATTTCAAGTCATATTATAAAGAAGTAGCAATTAAAACAGTATAGTACTGACATAAAAATAGACACATAGATCAGTGGAATAGAACAGGAAAGCCAGAAGTCCATTATTATATGGTTAATCTTCAACAAAGAAGAAATGAATATTCAATGGGAAAAAAAATTCTTCAACAAATGGTGTTGGGAGAACTGGACAGCCACATGCAAAAGAATGAACCTGGACCACTTTCTTTCACCACATAAAATAAACTCAAAATGGATTAAAGGCCTAAATGTGAGACCTGACCTGAAACCATAAAAATCCTAGAAGAGAACCTAGGCAGTAATTTCTCTGGCATCGGCCATAGCAATATTTTTCTAGATATGTCTCCTCAGGCAAGGGAAACAAAAATGAACTATTGGGACTACATCAAAATAAAAAGCTTCTGCACAGTGAAGGAAACAATTCAACAAAACTAAAAGGCAACGTATGGAATGGGAAAAGATATTTGCAGATGACATCTGGTAAAGGGTTAATATCCAAAATATATAAAGAACTGATATGACTCGATACCCCCCAAACAAATGATCTAATAAAAAATGGGCAGAAGACATCCAGATGGTCACCAGAGGCATGAAAAGATGCTCAACATCACTCATCATCAGGGATATACAAGTCAAAACTGCAATGAGGTATTACCTGATGCCTGTCAGAATGGCTAAAATCGAAAACACAAGAAACAGCAAGTGTTGGAGAGGATGTGGAGAAGGAAACTTCTTGCAGTGCTAGTGGGAATGTAAATAGGTGCAGTCACTGTGCAGAACATTATGAAGATTCCTCAAAAAAATTAAAAATAGAATTATCCTTCAATCCAGTAATCTCACTACTGGGTATTTACCCAAAGAATACAAAAACACTAATTCAAAGGGATACATGCACCCCTGTGTTTATTACAGCATCATTTACAATAGTCAAATTATGGAAGCAGCTCAGGTGATTGGATGAAGGAGTGATTTTACATATATAAAAAAGTGATTATGTGTGTGTGTGTATGTACACACACATATACAATGGGATATTATACAGCCATTAAAAAGAATGAAATCTTGCTATTTGCAACACTATGCATAGAGCTAGACAGTATAATGCTTAGCACAATAGGTCAAAGACAAATACCATGTGATCCTATTTGTATGTGGAATTTAAGAAACAAAGGAAATGAGCAAAGGAAAAAAAGAAACCAAGAAACAGACTCTTAGCTATAGAAAACAAAAACTATAGAAACAGAAGGGGTGGAATGAGGAAAATAGGAGATGGAGATTACAGGATACACTTTTCATAAAAAAAAAAGATTAAAAAAATATACTATGCTAAAAAAAGAGAGGAATTGGAGAATTAAGTTAAATGTATCCTAAGGAGTTAATAAGGTAAATTCAGAATGCAAAACATTCTTTAAAACAACTACCCAGTCTCTTTAAAAAGTTAATGCCATTAAGAGGGGGTGGGGGAGAAGGTCTGGAAAACTTGCAGATTAAGATTTTTAAAGATGTGACAAACCCAATGCAGTGTGTTATCCTTGATTGGATTCTAGACTGAAAAACATTCTGAGAACAAATGGACAATTAAGGAAATTTGAATGTGGAATGGATATTATTTTACATTAAGGAACTGTTAAGTTTCTTAAATGTGAAAATGTGAAAAATTAGACAAGTCCTTATTTTTAGGAGATGGATGCGAAAGTATTTAGGATTATATTTTCATGATGTCTGATTACTTTGAATGGTTTGTTAAGGGAGGGAGAGAGGATTGAGGACAATCTGGTTGTGACATCTGTCACCCCATTGATGACCAAGGTTGATTGGACTGATCTGGCTGGACAGGTGGGTGTCCCCTTTCTCTCTCACAACTCCATATGTGTCCCTCCAAAAGTTGTGTGCTGGGTTGAAGAGGATGACCTTCCCTATAGAGGAGGATCATTCTTCAGTCAAAGGGTATACAAGTAGGTCTGCTCCCCTGCTAGAACCTCCAAACAAGCTCTCAAGGTCCGATTGTAGAAGGCAGGGTAGTCAAGTTTCCAAGACTTCAGACACATCCAAATAAGGTGCTGCATGTGGCAGTCACTTTTAAAAAGAGAGGTTGGGGGGGGGGGGCGGGGGGAGAAGAAGTAAATGTGGCATGATGTTTACTTTTGAATCTAAGTAGTAGGTATTTGGGTGTTTGTAGTATTCCTTTTATTTGTATGTATGTTTAGAATTTTTCATATTAAAATAATAAGAATCTAAAATGAATGTCAGATGTGCTTCTATTAGAACCCTGAATTGGCTTCTCATTTTCTAAGATAAAGAGTTTACAGTGGCCTGGAAGACCCTATTTAATTTGTTCCTTGTCCTCCTCATTTTTCTTACTTGATCTTTTACTACTCTCTCCCTCACTCTCTCTGCTTTAATCATACTAGCACTTTCTCACCTTAAGACCTTTGCTTTAATTCTTCTTGGAACTTTTTACTTCTACATCATCACTCATCTAATTTCTTCTTCACCTGAAGTCTTTACTTAAATCTCACCTTTTCTGGGTCGCCTGGGTGGCTCAGTCAGTTGAGCGACCAACTCTTGATTTCGGCTCACATCATGATCTCACAGTTCTGTGTTGGAGCCTGCTTGAGAGTCCCTCTCTTTCTCTCTCTCTCAAATTAAAACAAAACAAAACAAAACAAAACACTGAAACCTACTTCCTCTTTTATCTTCCCAGTTTTCCTCACCCTGCTCTACTTATTCTTTTTTTTCAGTACTGACCACTTTCTAATGTACTATATAATTTATCAGTGTTTTATATTTACTGTTTATTGTCTGTGCCCTCACAGACCTGGGTCTAGTCTGAGGCAAATGAGTCACTTGCCTGAGGTGCAAAATTTAAGCCCCCCCCCCCCCACACAAAAGACCCCTCCATAATTAAATAATTCAATACAAGTTTTTTTTAATGAAAAAATTGATGCAAAAGAAATCCTAATAGCATTTTAAAGAGAAACAGAATCTGATAGGCCATTTTGGAACCTGAGGCAAAAGGCAAAAATATGTGCCTATAAATATACCTTTTAATGTATTTTTTAATGGTTAGTAGTTTTGATGAAAATATTATTGATGAGCTGCTTCCATGAAAGCCAGAAAAGTAAAATTATAATAAATTCATGTTTTGGTATAAATAGAATATTTAACCTTAAAATAATGTTGTGAGTTTTAGTATGTACTTTTAAAATTCTCAGTATTTTTTCAACTACTTTGTTATTCTGGAAAAAGTTAACCATTAAGAATTTTTGTTTGTTTTTTGTTTTATTTACTTTTGAGAGAGAGAGAGCGTGAGCAGGAGAAGGGCAGAGAGAGAGTGAGACACAGAGTCTGAAGCAGGCTTCAGGCTCTGAGCTGTCAGCACAGAGCCCAGTGCGGGGCTCAAACCCATGAACCATGAGATCATGACCTGAGCTGAAACCAAGAGTCAGACACTTAACCAACTGAGCCACCCAGGTGCCCCCAGAAATGTATTTCTTTTAAGAAACATGTATTGAGGTTCATATTTTTCCTTTTGCTTCAGGCTGTAATAGTAGTATTAATTTCTGTCTTTATTTAAATTTTTGATATTTTGCTTATCATGAAAGTTTTTACATTGAATACATTTTTTTTTAATGTATTTATCTTGATTACGGAGGTTTTGTTGCAGCCTTAAATTTTGCATCTGAGGTGAGTGCCTCACTTGCCTCACTCTTCTTGTCCTGTTACCTCATTTGAAGGTAGAGTTATGCACAAGCAAGGATCTTTTTCTTACTCACTGCATATCTCTAATGCCTAGACCAGTGCTGGCACATGGTAGACATTCAGTAAATATTTGTTGAGGGAATAAATAAACACAAATCCACTATAAATTATTTTATATCACAAAATGTTTCAAAGTCCAAGAAATGTTTTAACTATATTTTCTCTGTATTGCCTACTCACTCAATTATGGAATTAGATCTATACAGGCACTTTGATTTATAGTTCATGAATTATATAAATATTGACAGAATTTACTTTGTTTATAAAAACAAAGTAAAAATGTTTAGTTCAATAAATATTTTTTCTCCTGTAAAATATTAATGCATTTATGTAAAGGATAAGGTCATATTTACTAAAGGCTTCTGGAAGTTTTACAAATATTTAATCATGTAGCTATTAAATATTATAGTATTAATAGTATAGTGTAGGGGTGCCCAGTTAGCTCAGTCGTTAAGTGTCCGGCTCTTGATTCTGGTTCTGGTTATGATTTCACAGTTCGTGAATTCAAGCCCAACACTTGGGATTCTCTGTCTCCCTCTTTCTCTGTTCCTACACTGCTTGCGCGCTCTCTCTCAAAATAAATAAACTTAAAACAAATAGTATAGTGTAGTGTTAGCTGTGAATAGTATAGTATAGTTAGGAAATTATCTTTTAAATGCTCTGGTATTCAAAATACAGCATATGGCAAACTTCAAACTACAGCAGATCTATACACACATCAAATGTATAGAAGTAATTTACTTGGTCTATAAAAACAACTTGAGCAAAACATTCAGTTCAAGAACCAATTTTATCTCCTATAAAAATTACTAATATTAATGGTAGGTCATAATCAAATTTTTAAAGTTTTACTCAGATACTTAATACTGTAAAGTATAATCATTTGCGTTTTAATATGCAATGAATAACAAACTTCATTAGACTAAAAGGTAAGACTATATTTGCTCTAATTGTTTTGTTTCTGTTGTGGTAATCTAAATATTCATCTAAGTGGAAGGATTCTAATTGAGGTTTAACAAAACATTAATAGAAAAGAAAATGGTATTGGGGCACCTGGGTGGCTCAATCGGTTGGGTGTCTGACTTTGGCTTAGGTCATGAACTCGTGGTTGATGAGTTCCAGCCCCATGTCGGGCTCTGTGCTGACAGCTTGGAGCCTGGGGCCTGCTTCAGATTCTTTGTCTCCCTCTCCCTTTGCCCTTCCCCTGCTTGTGCTCTGTTTCTCTCAAAAATAAATAAACATTAAAAATAACTTTTTAATGTTTAAAAAAAAAGAAAATAGTATTTATTAATTTTTTAAAGTTTATTTATTTTATTTGGAGAGAGAGCACGAGAAAGGGGCAGAGAGAGAGAGAGAAAGAGGGAGAGGGAGAGAATCCTAAGCACGCCCTGCACTGTTAATGTGGAGCCAGATGTGGGGCTCAAACCCAGGAACCCATGAGATCATGACCTGAGTCCAAACCAAGAGTCAGACGCTTAATCCGCTGTGCCACCCAGGTGCCCCAAGAAAATGGTATTAAAAGTACAGATAAGCTAAGCTGGCAGACATGCCCTACATAAGAACAACCATTTCTTCCCCCATCACTGTCAGGAATAGGTCCTTCCTAGAATTCTGGGAAACAAAAATATTTCCCAGACCACAGTTGAGAATTGCACAGTTGCAGTGGCTGAGAGCTAGCAATCATCACAACAATGTTAGGGAGACAATATGTAAAGTGTAAGGATTCCACAAGATCACTATAACAGAACTGAGTAGGTGGGGATCAAGGGAGAGGGAAAGGTTGGTAATCAGAAAACTGATCTTGGTGGTCTGCAACTCTTACTTCAAGCCACAGAAAGAACACTGTATGTCAGAGATGTTATGGTACCTTAAGACCACATCTATGACATTGTTTCTAGGGAGAAGATGTGCTGTAAGTGCCAAGTAGCCAACTTAGAATTTTGGCTCTTCATTTTCTTTTTTGTGTTTGTTCAGAAGGATACATGTATTCCATGTTTATTTCAATTATGATTATTAACTTTAAAATTCTAGAGGACATCAGTTGATTTTTTCCATTTTAAAAATATTTTAACTGATGTCTTCTCAATTTATTCAGTTGGTGGAACTTCATGTTTTTTATGTCCCTGAAGGATCATGGAACTATAAGCTAAATACCATTTCAATAGAAGTTGTTAACAAATTCATTTCAGCTGGATTTATAAGGCAAGTATTTTGTGGTCATGTTATGATGTGCCTGAAAAAGCAATCTCTTTTTTTTTTTTTCTGCAGAGAAAAATGTTTTTTTTTTTTTTTTTTTTTTTTTTTTTTTTTTAATTTAGATTATAAGTGAAAAATTCTGGTCCATGTTATGGATCCAGTTTCTAACTTAATACTATCAATAAATAATGTTATATAACAGTTAATAAGTACTGGAAGAACAGATGTCACTTAACCATAATACTGCCACCCAGAAAAGGTATAACTGGTATATTACTGTGGTTACACACAAAAAGAATATAGAGAGAAATTATCTGAAATTAGAAACCTGTTGAAAAGCTGTGAATAGTGGTTAAACCAGTGTATCCACAATGACTTTTTCAAAAAGAAACAGAATATAAGTATATGTGTGTGTACATTTATATGTATATTTTCACATTGACAGAAGCATACATGACATTATTCCTTATCTTTCCCATCACTTCAAGCATACCAGTCTCTTTTCTGTTCTGGAACACATCAGACATGGACCTCAGGACACTTGTACTTGCTGTTCTCTTAATCTAGAATGCTCTTTCAGCCCTTATGTATCCTATCTCACTCATCTTCAGGTCGTTACTCCAATATTACTTTTTTGTTTAGATCTCTGATCACTATATTTTATTTTATTTTTTTTAATTTTTTTTTCAACGTTTTATTTATTTTTGGGACAGAGACAGAGCATGAACGGGGGAGGGGCAGAGAGAGAGGGAGACACAGAATCGGAAACAGGCTCCAGGCTCTGAGCCATCAGCCCAGAGCCCGACGCGGGGCTCGAACTCACGGACCGCGAGATCGTGACCTGGCTGAAGTCGGACGCTTAACCGACTGCGCCACCCAGGCGCCCCTGATCACTATATTTTAAATTGTAGCTACGCTTCCTTCTCTGCTTTACTTTTCTCCATAGTACTTAGCAATGTCTTATAATTTATATGTTTTTCTTATTTTGTTAATTTTTTCTTTCCCATCATTAGATTGTAAAGTCTGTAAGGGCAGAGATTTTTGTCTCTCTTGTTGATTGCCGTATTCCCATTCCTTAGAACAATGCCTGACGCATACTGGGTGCTCAGTAAATACTTGTTGGTTGAATGAATTAGTTATATAATGTTTCCCATAAGATCCTAGAATAACAAGAACTCAAAAAAATAGCATAAATGATGGCTTTAAATTTTAGATTTTGAGTGATGAAGTATCCCTAAATGAGCAAAAGTGTAGAGTCTGACAACATTTGATCATCAAAGAAATTTTTAAGCACCAGCTAATCTTGTCAAACTTCCAAAATAATTATCTGTGGGTAAATCATTCTTTAATATATGTGTAAAAAATATGTAAGTTCCATAACAAAGATTTTTAAAAAATAATACCATTTAGATGTGGATGAGAAAAATAGGCAAGCATTTTCCTTTCAGTACAGAAAGGGCTTTTGTAAACAGTATTTATTTGTATAATCATTTTTTTAAAATTTCCTGAAGTTTTACAAAGTGCCCGGCAATATAAAACCACAATATATTAAGTCCTATATGATATATTAAATTAGTATTTATTTTTGAGATAGCTGACTAATGTTATCAAATGTGTAGTGTAGCTGAAACCTATTTCATTTTACATTATAAAGCAATGTCATATTTCAGAGTATCTCCTCACCTTACTTTACAAGCCCTGAGAGAGCGTCTCAGTGAGTTCCTTGGTGAAGATGCTGTTGCAGAAAAATTTTTATTTCTGAAATGCATTGGAAATAATCTAGCTGTGGTAAGTTTTCTTATTTTTTCTTTTTGATTAAAGAAAGCATACCTTAAGAAATTATGTTTCTTAAATGCTTATCAACTCAGCTTCTTAACATGAGATAAGTAATATCAATCATAATGAAATGACAGTATAACTAAATACATAGATCATTAAGAAAAGATGGGTTGTGGGGCACCTGTGTGGTTCAGTTGGTTGAGCAACCAACTAGGGCTAAGGTGACGATCTTAAGGTTCCTGAGTTCCTGAGTTCAGAATGAGCCCTGCGTCTGGCTCACTGCTGTCAGCTCAGAGCCCTTTTTGGAACCTCTGTTCCCTCTCTCTCTACCCCTTCCCCACTCGTTCTCTCTCTCTCTCTCTCAATACACATTAAAAAAAAAAAGATGAGGGGCGCCTGGGTGGCGCAGTCGGTTAGGCGTCCGACTTCAGCCAGGTCACGATCTCGCGGTCCGTGAGTTCGAGCCCCGCGTCAGGCTCTGGGCTGATGGCTCAGAGCCTGGAGCCTGTTTCCGATTCTGTGTCTCCCTCTCTCTCTGCCCCTCCCCCGTTCATGCTCTGTCTCTCTCTGTCCCAAAAATGAATAAACGTTGAAAAAAATTAAAAAAAAAAAAAAAAAAAGATGGGTCTTATTAGCATATTATTGGACACTAAAATGATGGGGATATTTTCAGGTGTACGTTTCCTTGGGAAGAAAAGGAAGACAAAGTTAAAATGTGATTGTATAAGTAATATGTATTTTTAAATTTAAATGATAGGTTTAAAAACATTTTAAATAAGTACTTGTGTTCTGGACAGAAATGGATCCTCATTGTTTGGGCCACAGCTAGCTTCATTTGGTGTGAAATGATAGGACTCCAGCATATGTACATATATTTTGGGGGGTTTCAGCTATTATCTGTTAAACAATCCTATTTGTAGTTTCTGTGATTTAATGGCAGGCTTTTCTCAGTTTCTCCAGCTGAAATTCTTAATTCTTAAGCCATTGGATCTCAAAAGTTTCTGGTTTCTCATATCAACATGAGGTTTCTTTCTTTAATCAAGACTTTCCATGTTTAAACAAAAGTCAGTATATTCCTATTCCACTCTGGTTAACATATTATGTCATTATTATGTATTTATGTGATTATTTATTTAACATCTGATTCTGCCATTAGACTATAGCTTCCTGTGAGCAGGGACTTTATTTTATTCACTATTGTATTTATACAGTGCCTAACAAGGTGTTTAGCTCTTAAAGACAACTAAATGTTTATTGGACAAATAACGAATGATAATGGAAAAAAAATAAACATTTCCCTCCAAAGTAGTACTATTAAGGAATTTTCTATGTGGAATTCTCAGGATCAGCAGCTAGATTTGAAGTTTTTATCACTTGAGTTCTATTCAGTATGGTAGATTCTTAATTTACTCATTAAGTTTTTCTCAAAGAAGAATAAGAACAGTTCTCATAACTTTTTATTCTTTTTCATGATATCTAAAATTACACAATATCAATCACAGAATCCTAGGTTGGAAGGTAATTTAAGTGAACTTCCAAAATTCTTCTAATATTTTACTGTTTTCAACAAATATTTATTGATGTTTTTCTACAAACAAAATGAGAAAAAAGAATTGGATATGGATCCTTCCCTTAAAGAGTATTCAGTGTAGTGATGGAAAGAAATTAAATTAGCATATTTTATATATTCAGAAGAAAAAGGGATTACTTCCAGCAGGAGAAGAGGGGAGATGGAGAACTTTGACAAAGAAGAGATATATTCAGTTTGGGGTTTGTAAGATAAATACTTGATCTTGCAAAGATGTTGGGTGGGGAAAGCTTTCTGAGAAGAGAAAATAGAATGAGCAGCAAAGTGGAAAAAGCAGGCAGCTAAGAGTGGAGTTTTTCTTTTTTTTAATTGGAACATGGTGTGAAAAGAAATAGTAGAGAACAAGTTGTAAAGTCATTTGTTGAAGTTCTTGAATGCCAGATTAATGAGTTTTGCTTGTTTCTGAAGCATTGGAGTTTTTGATCAAAAGGTGACATGATGAGAGCCTTAAGAGACTAGAGACAGGGTTTATAACTAGGAGACTTGCCGTGGTTAGGCCAGAGATATGGAGGGCCTAAGGAATAAGCTGCTTCTTAGATATCATCTACTGCTATTTTTCTCCTTGATTTTCCATTTTAACCACAAAAATCTTTGTGTGGTCCTCAAATATAGCAAACTCTGTTCTGATTTATGTTCTTTGAACTTGCCTGGAAATTACTTCCCCTTGATTTTCAAATAGCTTGCTTCATCTTTTCATAATTCAAGTCTCAAGCTCAAGTATTATCTTTTCCAAAGGGCCTTCTCTGACCACCTACTCTTTAGATATTCTTACTCTTAAATTACTCTGTATTCCATCACTCTTTTGTTTTCATAAATCACATATCACTGTTCTAAATCATGTTTCTTTAACATCTGTTCTCGTAAGTAGAATAGAAGCTACATGAAAGTAAGAACTCTGCGTTGTTTACTGTTGTATCTCCTACCATAGAGAATACTGCCTGACCCATAGTATGCCCTCAATATTTGTTGAATGAATGAATGGATGGATGGATGAATAACAGATGAACTCCATGGGTTATATATTTAGGAAATAAAGTATACAGCTTTGGACTCTGAAGCCAGATTTCCTGGTTTTGAGTCCCAACTTGGAAACTTCCTAGTTATGACATCATGGACAAGTTATTTAACTTCTCTTTGCCTCACTCTTGTTGTCTGTGAACTAAAACGTGTGCCCATCACATGGAACTGTGGAGATTAACTGAGCTATTACATGTAGGGCACTTAGAGTAGTGCTTAGCATATAGTGAGTCCATGCAAGTGATAGCCATAGTCATTATGACTAAATGACATGGAATTTCTTTTATGTTTTGTACAGGGAATAGAAATAGGATTATATTCTACATTTTCTAGATTCTAACCTCAGTTATCAGCTTTTAAGTTTGATTTGTATGTCACAGATATGTGCCTTCTGCAAAAAAAAAAAAAGTTGGACTAAAAATAATTGAAAACACACAAAAGCTTTATTTTTTTCCTCACTTATTTGTTTCTAGGTGAAGGCAAAGCAAGAATCAGAACTGAAACTCAAGTCATTTGTTCCTCCATATGTATGTAATGTGACATTTTAAACTTATGCTAATTTTTTAACTTAACTGTTTTTTAAATTACAAGCTAATTTTTTTAATTTCCTATGTGTTTTAGGCTCTTCAGCCAGAATTATATTTGCTTCCTATAATGGATCACTTAGGAAATATTTATTCAGCATCAACAGTTTCTTTAGATGAGCGGCAGACTAATACCGGTGTTGCTGAGGCTGATGGAATAATCCACAGACCAGTTAGTGTAACTTTGGTGAAGGAAGAACCTGGAACAGATCCCAGTTTTTTAGTAAACA
The DNA here is from genome assembly GCF_018350155.1 of Leopardus geoffroyi. Taxonomy (NCBI): domain Eukaryota; kingdom Metazoa; phylum Chordata; class Mammalia; order Carnivora; family Felidae; genus Leopardus; species Leopardus geoffroyi. The sequence continues at coordinate 71,213,463 of NC_059328.1, forward strand.
CTTTGAAAGAGCTTCTTAACAAGAATCGAGAAGAAGGTGATTTCAACTGGAATGGGAAAAACAAAGGGGTTATTATAGTACATTTTAGTAGTCAGGTCGGTGAGCAAATTCTGGGCAAATCTAGCCTTACAAATGTGGCAGTATAAAAGGAAAGCTCCAAGTCCATTGGGGGATTTTTAAAAATAGTTTCACCAAGTGAGAGAAAAAAACGCAATTTAAGTACTATGTTAAAAATCAAGTCAAAATACTTATAGCCCATAAATAAACTCCACTACCTTCTTTTATAATAGTTTCAGATAGTTAAGGCTGAAGGAGAAAGGAAGTGATTGCTGCACAGAACCCTGGTATTATTACTATAAGTGAGAAGGATCTTAGCCACGAAAATAGTATCAAACAGAAGCAAAACAATTTTAATGCTGGGCGACATTTGTATTTCAAAGAATTGTAAATTTTTATCTGATTACTTTCATCAATTTACTGATAATTCAGTTCTTAAAAAGTGGTAGATAATTAAACAAATATATAAAGGTGGAACTATTGTCTAAGAACCTATTGAAAAAAATAATGCCTATGGGAAATGAACTGTGATGGAAAAGCAGATATATTAAATACTTATAACTGAAATGACCCCCACCCCCCAGTTAATGGCAACATCCATTACAGCTGCAAAATATAGACGTTCTTAACCACTAACATTTTTCTCCATCTTCAATTATAACCATTCTTATATTCTAAGTTTATGCTATATCCAATGATAACTCAAACTTAACACCTTCTTTAATCATAGGTCCATTTAGTATTTACTCTTCTGATGTGTTTTACTATTTCTGATGAGAAATGTGGATGAGATCCACCTACTTTATTATTTGATGTCAGCAAGATGCTCAGTGAGAATCTTTACTTCCTTCTTGATTGAGTCTTCTCTCTACTACAGTGTTAAATATTGCTTTCCAGTCATAATATCACTTAAAAGGTTAAAGGGAAAAAATACCTGGGAAAAAAATTCAGAGTGGAATCCCAGTATTGCTGAAAAGTACACAGTCAAGTGATTGATGAAGTAGGCGATTGCCCCACATAAAGCTGTGAGTAGTGTCATATTTCATATCCTGGGCTACTGGCCAGATTCTTGAATTATGATATTTGCACAAAACCCAAAACAATCTTTGGTGAGAATATTTAACCCTTGAATTTTGTGAAAGTGTAGTTTTTAAATGGTATTAATATCTTGGTGCTTCACTTCAAAAAGTTTAATTATACTTTATAAGAGGCCAGCATATGCTCATTTTAAAAAGTTCTAGATATAACAGTAACTATGAAGAAGATAACAATAATTTCACCATCCAGAGATGGCTTCTGTTAGTGTTCTGGCATATATTCTTTCAGTTATTTTTTTTTTTCAGTTCTTGTATATAATAAATATTTTTTTGACTTTTAAAAATGAGGGCACATATGAACCCTTAAAGCCTCTTCTTGTATTTTAGAATATGTCATAAACATTTCATATCAATAAATATAGATCTACATCATTATAGAATTCCTTGTGGTATAATTTATATATCCAACCCTGTGTTAGTGTTTTTGCTATTATGAATACTGCTGCGAGCAACATTTTTTTTAAGTACTTTGTGCATTTGTCCTGTTATTTTTTAGAAGTTTAATGGCTGTTTCTAAGGCTGTATTTTTTGTTGTTCTTTTTCTTACAAGCACTTTCCAATCTTGTGTGTCTTTCTCTGTCACATCTTATTTCTTCCCCAATAAACTATTACTTTGATTTTTTGAGATAATTGTTTTCTTGCTTTTATTTATAGTTTTACCAACTGAATATTTATTTTTTTAAAAAATTGTCTTCATTTACTCATTTTTGAGAGACAGAGACAGAGTGTGAGTGGAGGAGGGGCAGAGAGAGAGGGAGATACAGATCTGAAGCAGGCTCCAGGCTCTGAGCTTTCAACACAGAGCCCAACATGGGGCCTGAACTCACAGACTGAAAGATAATGAGCTGAGCCGAAGTAGGACACTTAACCAACTGAGACACCCAGGAGCCCCTAAATATGTATTTCTTAACAATAGTTTAGTTTTGAATGTTTTTAATTTAATTTAGATGGACTCATATTGAAAGTATTTTATTTTTGACTTGTTTCTTTTGCTCAACATTATAAGATTCAGTCATGTTTCACATATAATACTATTTTTTTCATTGTGTAATATTCCATTATAAGACTATACCATAATTTATTTGTTCTGATGATAGATATTTGGTTTATTGCCAGTTTAGGGATATTACAAATATGTACATTCTTCTACATGACTCTTAAATGTATAGCTCCATGAGGATCTCAGAGAATGTAACTAGCGTTGGCATTGTTTGCACATATTCAGCTTTACAAATAATGCCCATGTGTTTTCCAGAGTTGTTGTACCCATTGGCAATGTCTGAAAGTTCCTATTGAACCATAACTTGTCATCCTATCAGATATTTTCGGTCTCCTGTTTCTCTGCTTTAAGTTGTAGATAATTTCTGCAGATTTTTCTTCCAAATCTATTTTACTGATTCTCTCTTTAGTTGTGTCTTATCTGCTATTAAATCCTTACACTGAATTTTTAATTCCAAATATTTTACTTTTCTTTTCTAATGGTTCTCTTTGGTTGAACATGTTTTCATATGTTTATGGCCATTTGGATTTGCCTTTATTCAAATGTTTTGCCCATTTTCTTTCTTTTAAATATAGCTCCATTTTATATACATATATGTTTTTTCCACCATATGTGTGCGTGCATGTGTGTGTGTGTGTGTGTTTGTATGTTTGTATATAATTCATTCTAGATTTTAGTTTGTGGCTTCTTTTTATTCTCTTTATGATTCTTTTGATGAAAGGAATTCTTAAATTTTGTCAACATGCTCTAAAATTACAAAGAAATGTGTTGACATCAACTCTTCATCAGTTTTGCTTTACATATTTGAAGCTGTTATTAGATGAGTGACATTTAGGATTATTATGTCTTCTTGAGAAACTGACCCCAATGTAATTATACAATGTTTCTCTTTATTTCTGGTAATAGTTTTTATTTTAAAGGTTAATTGCTCTAATATTAATATAATTATTCTAGCTTTTATTTTTTAAGTTTATTTATTTTGAGAGAGAATAAAGCATGTGCATGTGATTGAGGGAGGGGCAGAGAGAGAGGGAAAAAGAGAATCCCAAGCAGACTCTGTACTGATGGGGTGATCCCATGAACTGTGAAATCATGACCTGAGCCAAGATCAAGAGTCAGAGGCTTAACCGAGCCACCCAGGCACCCCTCTAGCTTTTTTTTTTGATTGGTGTTTGCATGGTATATCTTTCTCCATTGTTTTATCTGTTACTGAATATCCAAAGTGGGTTTCTTATAGACAGCATGTATTTAGATCTTACTTTTTAGTCCAATTTGGCAATCTATATCTTTTACTAGGGGTATTTAGACCATTTACATTCATTGTAATTATTATTGATGTGGTTTGTCTTAAATCTACCATCTTGCTATTTATTTTCTATTTGTCTCATTTCTTCCATCTTCTATTTTTCCATTTTCTTGCCTCTTTCTTGATTGAGAACTTTTTTGTGATTCAATTTTATCTCCACTCTTGTCTCATTAGTTATTTCTCATTTTAGAAAACTTTTAGGTGCATCTGGGTGGCTCAATTTAACTGTCTGACTTAAGCTCAGATCATGATCTCGTCGTTCATGGGTTCAAGCCCTGTGTTGGGCTTTGTGCTGACAGCTCAGAGCCTGGAGCCTGCTTTGGATTCTGTGTGTGTGTCTCTCTCTCTGTCCCTCCCCAGCTCATGCTCTGTCTGTCTCTCTCTCAAAAATAAACATTAAAAAAAATTTTTTTTAAAAAAGAAAACTTTTAGTGGTTGCTATAAGGTAGAGGTCATCTATATTTATACTTATTTTTTTAAGATTTAAACTTTTTAATCTCTATTAATAATATATTAATATTATAATATCAATATGGAGCTCAAACTCAAAACCCCAAGATCAAGAGTTTCATGCTCCACTGATTAAGCCAACCAGGTACCCCTATTTTATTTTATTTTAATCCATGACTTATGGATTGTTTTTTATAAACTTTTATTGGAACACAGCCATACCATTTTGTTTACATATTTTCAGTGACTGTTTTTATACTACAATGACAGATTTGAGGAGATGTGACAAAGACTCAGTGGTCCATAAGCCTGAAAAATTTATTATATGGCCTTTTAAGGAAAAGTTTACTACTCTTGCTCTAAACTATATACAGTGCACCTTTAAATTTGAAGTTTACTTTCAAATTGTATACAACTTCATATATAATTTAAGAACCTTACAGCAGTATTACTTCTGTTTTCTCCCCCAATTCCTTTGTGCTGTTGTCATATATTTTACTTCTGTATATAACTCCACAATACATTTTTACCATTTTTATTTTACACTGTTATCTTTTAAAGAATTTTAAAGTAAGGGAAAAATGATTTTTTATATTTAGGAGAGAGTTTCTTCCCCCTCCCTCAACCCAGTGGCAGTAAACCAATGCTTTGTATCAGTGCATGATCCTGGGGCCAAGATAATCCTTACAGCTTTTGCTTCTACCCTTCCTTCAGGCTTTGTCTAGGACTGGTGATGAGGTTTTCCACTCCTTCCTCAGTGGTAAGACTTCTCAAAGCTAATATTGTTGAAAGGGGAGTCACTTACTCTTCCTCCAAAGCAGATGGCTTTTGCCTCTGTTCCTCCTTGAGAACCAATACATGTTTGCCTGGGTCCTGAGATGGAAGAGTTTCCCGTTCCTCCCCAATTGGCTTAAGGCTTTTGCTTTGTGTGAAAGAAGAGTGTTGAGGGGCGCCTGGGTGGCGCAGTCGGTTAAGCGTCCGACTTCAGCCAGGTCACGATCTCGCGGTCCGTGAGTTCGAGCCCCGCGTCGGGCTCTGGGCTGATGATGGCTCAGAGCCTGGAGCCTGTTTCCGATTCTGTGTCTCCCTCTCTCTCTGCCCCTCCCCCGTTCATGCTCTGTCTCTCTCTGTCCCAAAAATAAATAAACGTTGAAAAAAAAAAAAATTAAAAAAAAAAAAAAGAAGAGTGTTGAGAAGGATGGAATGTCATACTTTTTTGCCACTGATGGCTCTCCTGCCAGGTCTCCTGCCCTGCCCCTAGTCTTTCATGTGAGCATATGATACACGCACCTGGAAGGGAATTTGCTATTAAGTATTGACTTCCCTTTGTGTCTGAAGATCCCAGAGATTCCAAACTATCCTCGTAGCCCACACTGGCCTTTAGAATTCCTTAAAATTTTAGCTGTTTTCTTATTTCTTTTAATAGCAGTTACCACTTCCTCCTGTGCTCTGCCAAAGATGAAACCATTTTCTCCTAGGAGGGAATTGGAATTCAATTCCCCACAACCGTAATTCTCTGATGAATTCAAGAAAAGTTATTATTTTATTATTTACCTTTTCTTCTTGTTCCAGTGGGAGCATTGTTTCATCTTTCTATAATCCTGAGCACAAATGGAACTGCAGTTCTTACATTTTAATATAGTCAAGTTTATTGATATTTTCATTTTCATTTATGGATAGTGTTATTTATGTCTTTTTTTTTTTAAATCCCTTTTCTACCCTGAGGTCATGTATTGTCTTTCAAACATGTTTTGGTTTGCTTTTCCAATTCAGTTTATTAATCTACCTGGAACAAATTTTTATGTGTGATGTGAATAAAGTTCCTTAATTTTTTTTCCCATATGTACACTTCCATTTGTTGATAGTAGTTGTATAGTTTCTTTAAAATACCAAATTACTCTTTAGTGGTGCATGAGAATGCAAAATATCTGAACTCTAACATTACATTATCAAATATAGAAAGTTACAGTGTGCATAGTGGGGCACCTGGGTGGCTCAGTCTGTTAAGCACCCAACTTTGGCTCAGGTCATGATCTCACAGCTCGTGAGTTCAAGCCCCGCATCAGGCTCTGTACTGACAGCTCAGAGCCTGGAGCCAGCTTCAGATTCTGGGTCTCCCTCTCTCTCTGCCTGCCTCTCTCTCTCTCTCTCTCTCTCTTCCCCAAAAATAAACATTAAAAAAAGTTTTTTAAAATAATGTGCATAGTATGTTTTACAAGTCCTTTAATGAAGGAGGAAAGAGTAATGCTTTACCCATTTTCATATTGAAGTGGTATTTCTTTCCATTAGTTGTCTTCTGTTCTTTCCCATGGGTCTGTGCTACACACCTCTACATTTTTGACATGCCTCAACTTTAACATATTTAATACTTGACTCCACTGTTGCCCCCAAACTAGTGTACTTTCTTGACTTCTTTGGTTTCATCACTCTTCCAGTTGTTTAAGCTTTGAAATAATCCTTACTGTAGACTAATATATATATACACACACACACACACACACACACACACACACACACACACACATATATAAAGGAACCTTAAAAACCGTATTGTAGCCCCCTTGCTTATAATGTGCTTTCCAGTCTATTCTGCAGAGTGCAGTCAGCATCATTCTTGTTGTTACAAGCTGGATTATTTATCTCTCTGCTTAAAAACCTTTGGAAGACCCGTTGATTACTACTTAAGGCCCAAGTTCTTTAAGATGGCATTGAGAACCCTTTATATTCAAACTTCAAACCCAGGGTTGCAAATGTTTGGCCATTCAGATTGTTCACTGCCTAATTCCAGAAGGCTTCCTTCACATAGATCATGATATGAATGGGGCTTTCAGGATTTGCCTAATGTGTTAATTGGTTCAGTAACTTTTAGCTATTATTAGTAGTAATACTATTCTTCTTATTATTATTATAATTATTATAGTTTATGGATAAAGGGGAGGAAGAAGTACCATGAAGTGCAACTGAAGAAGTAGGTAGAAACTTGAACTGCAAGAGCCTTGGTTCCAAAACTAAGGAATGTTTAAGCAATGGGAAGCCATATTAACTTTGTTTGTTTCAAGTTTTTAAATTCTAGTTAGTTAATATATAGTGTAATTATTAGTTTCAGGAGTAGAATTTAGTGATTCATCACTTACATATAACATCCAGTGCTCATCACAAGTGCCCTCCTTAATGGCCATCACCCTTTTAGACCATTTCCCACTCAACACCCCTCCAGTAACCCTCAGTTTGTTCTCCATAGTTACGAGTTTTATGGTTTGCCTCTCTCTTTTCCCCCCCGTGTTTATCTGTTTCATTTTTTAAATTCCACATATGAGTGAGATCATACAGTATTTGTCTTTTCTGACTTATTTCTCTTAGCATAATACACTCCAGCTCCAACCACATCATCACAAATAGCAAAATTTCATTCTTTTTTATGGCTGAGTAATATTTCATTGTATATATATATATATATATATATATATATATATATATATATATATATATATACCACAACATCTTTCTCTATTCATCAGTTGATGGACATTTGGGCTCTTTCCATAATTTGGCTATTGTTGATAATTCTGCAGTAAACATTGAGGTGCATGTGTCCTTTGGGTAAATACCTAGTGGTGCAATTGCTGGATCATAGGGCAGTTCTATTTTTAACTTTTTGAGGAACCTCTATACCACTTCCAGAGTGGCTGCACCAGTTTGCATTCCCATCAACAGGGTCAGAGTAGTCCCCTTTTTCTGCATCCTCGAAAACATCTGTTGTTTCTGTGTTGTTAATTTTAGGCATTCTGACAAGTGTGAGGTGATGTCTCATTGTAGTTTTGATTTGTATTTCCCTGATAAAGAGCGATGTTGAACATCTTTTCATGTGTCTGTTACCCATCTGTCTTCTTTGGAAAAATGTCTATCCATGTCTTCTGCCCATTTCTTAACTGGATTATTTGTTTTTTGAGTGTTGAATTTGATAAGTTCTTTATAGATTTTGGATACTAACCCTTCATCAGATATGTCATTTGCAGGGGCACCTGGGTGGCTCAGTCGGGTAAGCATCTGACTTCAGCTCAGGTCATGATCCTGTGGTTTGTGGGTTTGAGCCCTGCTTCACATTCTGTGTCTCCCTCTCCCTGCTCCTCCCCCACTCATGCTCTGTCTCTGTCTCTCTCTCTTTCTCTCTCTCTCTCAAAAATAAAGCTTAAAAACATTTTTTAATTAAAAAAAGATATGTCATTTGCAAATATCTTCTCCCATTATGTTGGCTGCCTTTTAGTTTTGTTGATTGTTTCCTTCGCTGTGCAGAAACTTTTTATCTTCATGAAGTCCCAATAGTTCATTTTTCCCTTGCCTCCAGAGATGTATCTAGTAAGTTACTGCTATGGCTCATGTCGAAGAAGTTGCTACCTGTGTTTTCCTCTAGGGTTTGTTTCTCTTGTCTCACATTTAGGTCTTTCATCCAATTTGAATTGATTTTTGTGTATGGTGTAAGAAAGTGGTCCAGTTTCATTCTTTTGTATGTTACCATGTACCATGTTACATCTTTTGCATGTTCCCGACACCATTTGTTGCAGAGACTGTCTTTTCTCCAGTGGGTATTCTTTCCTGCTTTGTTTTAATAGGAGTAACATGATTGGATTTCAATTCTAGCAAAACCACTTAGGTGACACTATGGAGAATAGATTGAGGTGATAAAGATCGGAAATATGAAATGCAGTGGAACAGAAATCAGAACTTGAAGTCAAGACACTCCTAAGGATCGGGTACTGTGCTGTGTGCTTTCCATGCACCGTGCCATTTTAGAGATAAGGAAACGTAGGTTAAAAAAATAACTTAGCTGAGGTCACACCTGCTGTGACAGTGCCAAGACTTGAACTCCTGTGTGTTTGACTAAAGCCCATGCTTTATTTACAACACCATGCAAGAGTCACACTGAACTTTTCACTATTGCCAAAAATGCTGCATATATTTATACTGTGTATTTTGCAAATGCCATTTTCTTTGCTTAAATTCTTCTTGCTCTCTTCTTTGCCAGGCAAACATCTCATAGTTCAAAACATAGTTTCACAGTTATCATATCCCTTTCTGTGAATCTATAACATTTTATGCATATATTACTGTAGCTCTCAAGACACTATTATGATTTTTTTCAAAAGTGAATAGGCCTGCTTTCTTTATGTTATTAAACTGCATAGGTATGAATGGTGCGGTGCATCATGCTCTAGACTGTTACTATGAATGAGATACATGTGCCAGATCCCTATCAAAATTACTTAGAATCTAATGAATTTTTCATTGTTTTTTCTTTCTTTGGTGGGGGGGGGGGAGTAGTATTTTATTATTAACCTTTAAGCAGCTGATACATCTGGTTTTTGTTCATTTTGCATTGAATATATCCTTTAGAAAATCCCTGTTTATTGTCTTTAAAAGACTATTTCAAATATACCAGCTGGGAAATATAGCAGCTAGACTAAAATTAAACCAGTACAGGCTTCAGGTTGCAAAATTCTGTGGCAACTCTTGTAAAATGGTTTTTCAAATATTAACATGACTCATTAATTTTTTCAAAATTAAAAAATTTGATTTATCCAAAGGAAAAATATCTGCATTAAAATTGTGAGGTTCATGGATCTTTTGTTCATATAGATCATATAGAACATTAATGTTAACATTTTAAAGACATTGTATAGTTTTCCTATATAGGGAAATTCTGTTAAAATGAAGGGAGGTTTTATAAATAGAAATGTATGTGAAATAACAAATGACATTATATGCTCTGTATTTACACCAGCCTTTTCCAGAGAAGTTTCCTCAATACAATTTCAAAAGATGCTTTTGGCCAAAGCTTTCTAAAGACAATTAAGTTTAAGTAAAACCTAACTTACCCCCATCTTGTAGATTCACATTGCACATAAAAACAGAGAAATCCTACAAGGGGGTGTGTGATTGTTTTCCTGGTAGGGTTTCTTAATCCTTTCTTTTCCTCAAACTGAATTGACACAAAGAATTCTCCTTTCACATAAACTGTTTTATGAAATTTACTTTGGAAATTGTTGCCTTATATCATGTGTAGTAGAGTTCATGGAAAAGGACACAGGACAAGATAAGAGTATGTCCATATATATACATATTTGTATAAAATTTTATTTTACTATTTTCTTAATATTATTAACTTTATTTGCCATGGATGAACATGAACATCAGCAGGGGGAAACGCCACTCCAAAAGGAAACCAAACTGGAAAAAATCAAATTGGAAATTCTGAAGTGCCAGGATCATCAGAAGACTCAAATAGTGATTTAAGAAACAAAAAAAGGTAACTAGTATAGATGTTGATACTACATGTCATAATCTAAACTATAAAGAATGAGATAACCAGGGTACTGTTACAAGGACTTCTAATTACAACAAATATATGAGTGAAATTAGTGATTTTTAATGAAAATTACCTTGATTCTAATCTTTAATAATGAGGAATAATTATTGCTTAAATTTATTTCTATTATAATTCTTATGTCATCAGGAGCAGCTTACTGACAGAAAATTTTGTCTTTGCCTTTCTTAGAATTAGTTGTTTTACCTCACTTAGATTCTTGGTTATGGGTAAACTAATCAGTATGCTTGAGTTTCACATGGTATCATTTCATGGAGAATTACAGTACTTAAGGCAACAGTTTTTCATACAGTCTTTTGAAATTAATAGAAGGGATTTTATAAACAATCATTCACAAAAGAATTACAAACAAAATGTGTTTCCAAAATTTTTATTTTACTTTGCTATAGATATTATAATGTGATTTGAGTTTAGCTAGTACTCATACTAAATGTAGTTTATGAGCTTGAAATATAATGTTCTCAGGCTTTTTGAGGCTTTAATGTTACATTTGTGTTTACAGAATGTCAAATAAGATAAAATGTGAAAAGCTAATATTCATGGAATCATTTTTTAATATGACTTTCAAATCTGTCATTCCCTTTAAGTCTGTTTCTTTGGAAAAATGAAGATGATAGAGTTAATACCATTAGAACAGAGAACAATCAGGTATGATTTAAATACTTTTTGTTTAAATGGGGTATTGCAACATAATATTTATACTGATTGAAACAAAACTGCAGCTTAAAATGTCTAAGTTTTCTAACCTTAGAGGTGAGAGGATGGGAGATAAGCCTCAAAAAAATTCAGGAGCCTACCAATTCAGTGAAATCTTTGTGTATACTGTGGTATGGATAGGACATATTGAGGTATGTCCTAAAGTGAAAGCCAGGTTTTTATATCTTGCCCCATTTATCACTGAGAATGAGCCACTTGATGGACCTCTTTGGAATTTGGAGAGAGATTTGCCACATTTGGATGTACTGCTCCAGTCTTTTTTCTTTTTTTTTTTTTGAATCAAGTAATCCAAAAGACCGCCAACTTTGGGCCCAAAGGAAGTGAAGGCTCACAAGGTGATCTGAGAGACATTGCAAACAATGTTGCCACTTGTGTTTTAATGTCCAGCTGATCAAGTGCTGGAGTACTGAGTGCAGTCTAAGTCATGTCCTGTAGGCGAATCACAGCTCAGAGCTCTTGGGTTTCAGAGCAAAAGGCACACCATCTTCAGCAATAATTGTCCTATCGTAATAGGACAATTAGATATTAATAAAATATGCTAGATTTTAATAAAATCTAGATATTAATAAAATATGTTATCTTCATGCTTTAAAATTTTTGTCAGTCTAGTGGATGCTTACTGCTATTTGTGGTTTGAATTTTAATTTCCCAGGTTACCCATAAAGTTGATCATGTTTTAATATTTTTATGGACTTCAGTTTGGTAACTTTTTTTGGAAGTGCATTTTCAAGTGTTTCTTTTGGGTTGTCATATGTTTCTGATTTGTATAAGTTTTTAATATACTCTAGAGATATTTCTTTGATGCTTATTTATGTTGCAAGTATCTTCCCCTACTCTGTGCCTATAGTCTACCTTGCTGAATACCTTGCTTAGTATTTCTTATCCTTATTTTTTCCCACATTCTCTTGCCAGGTAGCTGCGTATATTGCGTATATAGCAATGGTATATTGGCATCTCCTATTATTAGTGTGTTACTGTTTATCCCTGTATCTCCTGTGGTTTCTGGTTTGTTTAGATTTCTATATGTTACTTGGCGCAAAGTTGTTCTTATGTGAATACTAATATCACTTTTGTGCTATGAAGTATCCTTTTTTTGACTCCTTAAGTGCTTTTTTTGGTCTGAATTCTCCTTTATTGCATATCAGGATACTAACCTGTACTTTGTTTTTGCATACATTTATTTGATATACCCTCATCTTCCTTCACACTTTTTCCCCCCAGCCTTTCTGAATTGCTTTGTTTTAGATATGTCTTTTACATATAGCCCAGATAGAGTTGGGTTTTGTTTTGTGAGAGTGTGTGAAAATATTTTTTATTTAGTAGATGAATTATGTCAACTTATGTTATTGATAGGACTGATGTGTTTGACTTAAGATTTGTCATTTTATGTTACAGTTACTGTGAGTTACTATGTGGTTTATTTGTACTTTTCCCCTCTCCTCGTGTTTTAGGAAGGTTGTATTTTTGTTCTAGTGTTTACAGTAATACATTTATGTTAGTATACTAGTGTTCTTTTCCCGTTTTTTAAAATTTATGCTTATGCTTTTCATTTGTTACCTCTAAAACTATCCACTGATCTGTCCTATTCAGGGTAATCAAAAAAATCTTTCTTCTCTAATGTATTTTAAGTTATGTTACTTCTATTTTGTCAGAGCATATAACATTTATATGCCATACTTCTAGACTTAACCTCTCACCTTTGTTTTAGTCTCAGATCTGTAATTAAATATGTTCAACACACTGCCAGTTCTTTTACAGAAGACTTTTCAATCATCTCTTGGTTGGATTAAGTTCAATTTAGAAAAAGCACCTAGCTACAATATTCTCTTCTTCCACATTTAAAAGTTTGTCTAGAGCAGAGATCAGCAAACTAGGGCCTGCAGACTATTTTGTAAGGCCTTGGACCTACAAATATTTTTTTATTTTATTTATTTTTGAGAGAGAGAAAACACAAGTGGGGGAGGGGCAGAGAGAGAGGGAGACACAGAATCTGAAGCAGGTTCCAGGCTCTGAGCTGTCAGCGCAGAGCCTGATGCAGGGCTCGAACCCACGAACTGTGAGATTATGACCTGTGCTGAAGTCAGATGGTTAACTGACTAAGCCACCCAGGTGCCCTGGTTTTTTACATTTTTAAGGAATTTAAGGAAAAGAATCATGACAGAGACAATATGTGGCCCACAAAGCCTAAATTATTTACTCTCTGGCCCTTTACAAAATTTGTTCATCATTGTCTAAAGTTTTGATACCTGAAGGATAGCTTGATTGGATGTCACATCCTTGGCTTACATCTATTTTTCCCTTGAGTTTCTTTAAAATGTTGCTCTACTGATGTTTTATATGTTACTGTTAAAAAGTGTGATGCCTGGTTTTCTTTTCTTTGTAAACTAGCTTGGGTATATTTGTCTGCAAGGCCAGAGGATTCATTTAACGTGTCCTAGTTTTACCGGGCTGAATCTTAGCTCAGAATTCTAGATCAGGTTTTTCTGGATACACAGTGGATCCTTGCAGTATGAAAATCCAGACATATTTCAAGAGCATTTCCTAAAATCATAATTTCAGAAAATAATTTAGGTAGCAGATCTATTGTTTCATTTTTTCTTTACCTTTTATATACGTTATCTTTTCTCTGATCTATTTCACTTTTTTTTTTATGTTTCATTTTCTTTGCATCTTTTATTTGTATTCTCCACTATCCTTACTGTATTTTTGGTCATATTTGTTGCTTCTTGGGTACTTGCTAATTTATTCATTTCTGAGACAATTTTGTTAATTTCTTTCTTCACTTTAGCCAACTTCCATTTCACATCTTCCTGTTTTTCCATTTTTATTCTGAGTTTTAAAATTCTTGATTTATTGTGTCTGTGGTATCTGCAAATGTTTATTTATATTTAATCTGTGTTGGAAGTATTGTTTAAGTTTTTCTCTGCTTCATGGCTGTCTGTTTGGTTTTAGTTCTCAATTTTGAAGGTTTTTTTAAAAATGTAAATTTGTGTGGATGCTTGAATAATTTGTAGATATTGTTTGTGTTTATTTGTGTTAATTTTTCTGTTTAAGTAATAATTTATTTTTATATATTTTTTATTTTTATAGAGGAACAGGGAGCCCTGTGTTGGTGGTTTCTTTTGCTTCTTAGGTTGGGTGCTCCCTCTTCTGTTCATATAGTGAAATGCAGTTATTTATTTATTTTTAAATAAATGGGGCTTTTGGGGTCTGTTTTCTTTGAATTCTTTTCTACTAACTTAATTCAGCAGAGCTGTTATCTTGGCCACTTTCTTCTTTTCTCTTACCAGCTATCCCTGAGGGAATATCTCTTCCAAAGTATTTTCCTCTCTTCAAAGCTGTCTTCCCGTGATTGCCACTCAGGCCCCCTACATTTTATAATCCCCTTTCATTTGGCCTCCTCATCAAAAGTGCTCTGATTTACAAGATTTTATCCTTACTCTCAGGATTTCTCCTGTGCATGTGGAGCCCCCTCCTTCCAGATTAAATCATGGTTGATGTTTATTGTGTTATCTTTGTATAGTGGCCTCTAATGCTTAAGCAGTCCACATCTGCTTGGAGGTGGGCTCCTGAGCACACTCTGCTGGTCTACGGTGTTTATTTCCCCAGTTATATGCAAATTAAAGTATATGTAAATTAACAGATTTTGTGTCCTAGTTATGCTGTAGACATAAGTTATGGGTATTATTTGCTCTCTTTTTATAGTAATTGGAAGGATATGTGGAGAGATTGTAATTTAGGTGGTTGCCATTATTCTGTAGGAGACTGAACTTATAAGTTAATAATGTAACATAACATTAAAAACCAGAAAAAGGACAGTAAAACAAAGGAGTAAGGGCTTAATGAAGATAGAAGGAGACACTAATAACTTAGAGGTAAAAAACTAGCAGAATTGAAAACAACTCAAGATCTATGAAGTGATGGTGGGAGAGACATCCACATTGGTAAGGCTCGAGGTAGTTTATCATAAAAGGGTAGAAACACAAAAGTTAAGAAAGATAAAAGTGACACAAACACAAATACAGAGCCAATAAAATATATGCTAAATTTTGAAAATGCAATACATTTTCTTATTTTCTAAGCAGACAGAAGTTATCAAAATTGGCTCAAGATAAAAAAAAAATCAATAGTCATCTTAGAAAAATGTTAAAGTTATAAGAAATCTTGGAAAGAAATCATGTTTACAAAGTAATAATGATTTTTTTTTTAAGTTTGAAGTACCTGTGTATAATGTCCAAGTAATAGTGGAATAGAGAAGTTGAAGCACAAGAGAGAATCTATAGTTATAAATACAGATTTGGGATTTTGTCACCATATAAGTAAAAAAAAAAATGCATTGCTGTTGTACATTATCACATGCTTACAGACAGGTGAAAAATGTGTTATTCTACCAGATCTTACTGGTTTTCATGTTTGCTTACAGATAGGTAAGAAAGAGTGCATCACCCTACCAGATCTTATTGATTTTCCTTCACTTCCTTGTCAACCTGCTCTTTCTCCAGTAATAACTGATATCTCTTTATTACAGATTGAAAGTAAGTATGATGATACCATAAGTACAAATAACTCTGTGAGGTAAAGTTAAATATTAATGGAGGGGCACCTGGGTGGCTCAGTCGGTTGAGCATCTGACTTCGGCTCAGGTCATGATCTCACAGTTCGTGAGTTCGAGCCCTGTGTCGGGCTCTGTGCTGCCAGCTCAGGGCCTGGAGCCTGCTTCAGATTCTGTGTCTCGCTGTGTCTCTGCTCCTCCCCTGCTCGCGTTCTGTCTCTCTCTCAAAAGTGAATGAAGATTTAAAAAAAAAATTTTTTTAATAAAAAAAAATATTAATGGGGAATTATTGTCTAATAGGTACAGAGCTTTAATTTTGGAAAATAAAAAAGTTCTAGAGATGGACAGTGGTGATGGTTGTACAGCATCATAAAAGTACATAATGCCACTGAACTGTACATTTAAAAGAGGTTAAAACTGTAAATTTTATTACAGTTAAAACTGTAAAGTAATAATTTTATTATTAAATTTTACCACAAAAATGTTAAATTATTTTAAAGTATGTGAATTATATGTTAATTACTGCATATATTTAATCAGTAATATTATTTGCGGGTAAAATTTATTCTTGCTATTTTAAGCACTTTTAAGTTTTACACTCCCAACTTTTAGCTTTTGGACATTGACGGGTTATAATCTTTTAGGAGAGAAGATTATTGAACAACTGAAACAAGTAAAGAAAGAAAGAAGATATCTGGAAAGAATTAGAGAAGAACTAATTAAAAAAGTTGAAAAACTATTTGAACAAAGCAAGTTGAAGCAATGTCATGGTAAAATTTATTACATCTTTTATCACTATTTTATCATTAATTAACATACTTTACATAAGGTTTTTTAAAATTTAAGTTCAAATTTTTTTATAACATTCCTTTAATCATTTACTAAATAAGTGTGTATTGTCTACTGAACTTAGACACTGTTCTAGGGGCTGAGGAGATAATAGGCAGACACAATTTTGTCTCTGCCCTCAAAGAGCTTATAGTCCATTGGGGAAATGATAAGAAAACAGTAACAATACATCCTGATGATGCTATGATAAAGGAATTACAGAATTGTATGCACAGGAGTACAGAAGAAGAACACCTAAATTAGATGGAAGAGATCAAGAAAGGCTTCCCAGAAAACTGTTAAATATGCTTAAATCTGAAGTGTGCCTCCCCTTGGCTGTAGGCTTTCAGACATGCTTTCCCTCTGCCATCTACATCTCCTTTTCCTTCTACCCACCCCTTCCCAGTTTACCTGGCTAGTTCCTACTAATCATTCAATCTCAGCTTAGATATTACTCTAGAATCATCCCCTGAATCCCTTAGTCTTCTCTACATGCTTAATTTTGTGGTATGTGTGTCTGTTTTGCCAAACTAAATGAATGAGTGAATAAGAGAAATTAAGTAGAAAAATAGGTAGTTTTCCTGCAACAGAATTAGAAACAAGTGTTACTAGGACTAGGTAGAAATGGAAAAACAAGCCAGGGTAGAGAGATGTTAAAGGATTTGAGAAGACTGCATTTTGGGTGGTATTGGAGGATTATATGAATAAAAGGTATATATGGAATTAACTGGTTGTAGGATTCTCAATTTACAGCAAAATTATTACTTCAGTGTTAGAACTGACTGAATGTTATAGGCAATGTCAGGAGGTATTTCTGCAGGTTCTACCTTATTAAGTGGTATCCTGGAAATGATGGCAATGACTAAGTTTTGTCGTACTGTTAAAAGTGATTTTATCAGACAAATTTGAGTAATGGACTAGAAATCACAGGACCAGGATTCTAATACCAGATCAGTGATTTATGTAGACAAAGTTATTTCTCCTCTTTGTGCCTTCCTTTTTCTGTTTATAAAATGAGAATATCAGGGGTGCCTAGGTGGCTCAGTTGGTTAAGTGTCAAACTTTGGCTTAGGTCATGATCTCATGGCTCATGGGTTCAAATCCCCGCGTCAGACTCTGTGCTGGCAGCTCAGAGCCTGGAGCCTGCTTCGGATTCTGTATCTCTTTCTCTTTTTGCCCCCTCCCCTGCTTATGTGCTCTCTTGCTCTCTCTCAAAAATAAACATTTAAAATGAGAATGATTACTTTCTATTTCAACAGGAATGTTTCAAGATAAAAGGCATGTATCAGCTATCAAATACGTAGGGAGCCTACTATGTCCATCAATTCCTTGCATTGTTTTAAATGCTGAGGATACAGTAAACAAGATGAACATGGCCCTGCCCTGAAGGAGCTTTCTTCTAATGCAAGGAGATAGATGTAAACAAATAAGACAATATCAGCTCCTGATTAGAGCTCAAAAGTCCCTTTAAAAGAGCAAAGAGTGATGGGGCAGAAAAAAATGTTTTAGCTTGAATTTTCAAAGAAGGCATCACTGAGGAGATATCATTAAGATGTGATTAATAAGGAGGCAGGCATCTAAAGAGATGAGAAAAAAAAAAAAAAAAAAAAAAAAAAAAAAACAGTCCAAACAGAAGGAACACTAAAATGTGAAGGTCCAGAGATGGAAGTGAACTTGCAGTATTAAGGAGCTGAAATAAGGCCAGTGTGGCTGGAACTTAACATGGAGGAATGTAGAGGAAGATAAAATCAAAAGCTCACCAAGGAACAGACAGGCCAATTTAAGGAGTTTAGATTCTATTCTAAGATGAGAAGCCATTGGAGGATTTTTAGAGATGTATAGGACTTTAAAAATATTTTTAGAACATCAGAATGGTGTATGAAATAGCCCATAGAGGGGCAGGAATGGAAGCAGAGAGACCAGTTAGAAACATAATCCACTTTCAAAAGATGATTGTGCACTGACTAGGGACATAGCATTGAAGAAGACAGAATGTGCCAGATGCTGGAAGTATTTTACAGTAGTACCAATAGAACTTGCTGAGGAATTAGATATAGGACACGAGGGAAATAAAAGTTAAAATCTTGAGTTAAAATCCCATAAAGTTGTAGAATTTTAATGAAATCAACTTTTATATCTGGGGTTTTCATTTCTTTGATAATTTTTTAAAAGAGAAACAAGCATATTCTGATATAGTAGCATGCAGTTTGTGTTCCTGTTAAGTTTGTATTTAGAATCTCATTGGGTCAAAATGATTCCCTAAATTGGCAGTATTTGATTTCTAATTTTCTCAACTACAGGGCTCAGGGTTAAATTCTGCCCTACCTACATTTGGGGATATATTTGGAATAATTTTAATAAGTGATAAATCAGAATCAGCTTATTTTATAAAACATAAGTCATTTAAGGGGATGAAAAAATATTATGCCTTTCTCTTCATTGTTTTAATTATGATTTGAAATCAGACTATGGAAAAAGTAATCAAAATAAACATACACATTTTTCTATAGGTAGTATTTTTAATCAAGATTTTTCAGAAATAATTACAAGCTTAAAGAACTTGGTTTGGTTCCTGGATTCATCACTATTTTCTATATTTGTAGGCCAATCCTTTTATTATCTAATAAACATTTCAGTCTTTGCTTTAATTTCCTCAGCATATGAGGAAGGAAGAGTGGGGGAGTAGAAGGGTTTAAATTAACTCAAGGGTCCTTTCCGAGTTGAAAAGTTTAATCCTTTAGTCAGACTCACATTATAGTCCTTGCTTTTTTTTAGCCTGTGATGATTGGAAGAAAAAATACTTTGAAACAAAGAAAATCACAGCATCGTTGGAGGAGGTTTTAACAAAACTTCGAGAAGATTTAGAACTTTACTATAAAAAACTGCTCATGCAGCTTGAAGCCAGGGACATTAAGATGAGACCAAAGAATCTGGCAAACATCACAGACTCTAAGGTACTTATTACTAAATGTGTTCACATTCTATTAGAGAAGTTCTACTCAAAATACATGTTTTATCATTGCTAGTATTATTATAGGTAGAATGCTTTGGGCTACAGCTAACAAAAACTTGACTTAACCAATAAGAAAATTTATGATCTCATGTAATGGGTGCTGAGAGGATACAATTAGGAGCTTAATGAGATCTTTAAGGGACTATGTGCTTCTGGCATTCCTTACCTATTATTTTCAGCATTGGCTTCATTATGAGACTGCTTGTCCTCATGGTACCAATAGAGTTGCCAATGGCAAGTAGGGCTATCTGCCTCCTAAAGAAGAATATATAAAACTTTTCTCTAGTCTTACACTAATATTATACACGAATTATATCTCAGTAAGGTATATAACATAATTATGTATGTATTATGAAATGATTACCATAATAAATTTAGTTAACATCCATCATCTCACAGTTACAGATGACTTTTCTTGTAATGAGAACTTTTAAGGTCTATTTCCTAAGCAATTTTCAAATATACAATACTGTTAATTGTAGTTATCATGCTGTACATTACATTCTCAGAACTTATTTTCACTACAAGTTTGTGCCTTTTGACCACTTTCACCCATTTCCCTTCATTTTCTACCCTCTGGCAACCACCAATCTGTTCTCTGTTTCTATGAGTAAAAGTTTACCATTTTAGATAAATCTAATGTAAAACTCAAATAGGCTCAAGTAATGGATTATCCATCTTAGCTGATACTAATTATCTTGCATAGCTGATTTTTTTGTTTTATCAAGTTCAGTATACAATTTTTTTTCACAGAGACAGCTTAAAATTTTAAATAGTTTTTGTTGACCATTATACCTCATAAACTTTTCTGAACAAAAATAACTAAAAAAGCTTCTTATATTAAATAGGTTTTCTTATATATAGTATTTAATTATTAAATATTTTAAAGTAATACTATCCAATTCAGCTGATAAATTGTTATGACAATTTCAAAAGCCTTGCGAGTATCTTAAACCTAGTATATTCCTTTTATAGTAATATTTCTTACCATTAAATTGGCACCACAAAGGCAACTTGCACAAATATTTACTTATTTTTATAAAACATGAATAAATGTAATACAACAGAAGGGAATGTGGTCCCTAAGACATAAGAAAAAGGTCAATTCTAATTTACTCCAAAGCAATGAGTTTATTTTATGCAATAGGTTATTCTTATGATTTGCTTTTTTGGTATTTGTTATCACTTGATAGTTTGCAAGACAATTAAAAATAAAAATAAATAGGGGCACCTGGGTGGCTTAGTTGGTTAAGTATCTGATTCTTGGTTTTGGCTCAAGTCATGATCTCACAGTTTGTGAGTTCAAGCCCCACATCAGGCTCTACATTAACAGCATGGAGCATGCTTGAGATTCTCTCTCAAAATAAAGAAACAAACTTAAAAAAATAAAAATAAATAAAAATGAATTTACTAAATGTCTTTGTTTCATACAGAATTACCTTATAATCCAGATCACTGAGGTACAGCATGCTATTGACCAACTTAAGAGAAAACTGGATACTGACAAAATGAAACTCATAATGGAAGCTAAGGTAATTTGCATTTCTCCTAATCAGACAACATTTATCTTGAAATAAATTGTTTTAATTTTGGGTATCAAAAGCCTAAAGATAGTACAGATTGTCTTAAAGTCATTACCTTAACCAAGAGCATGAGTGAGAAAAATGCAAGAAGTAAATCCTGTGAAAAGATGCCTGTTATAACAAGGCCAAAGTAAAATTTCACTAAGAATTAAAGCAAAAGGACCTTGTGAATCAGTAGAGTCTCAATATTTTAAAAGTAATTTATTTATGGATGACTCTAATATATGAAAGTCTGACAAACCACTTATCTCTCTGAGCTCAATTTTTTTTTAAACCCATTCTAGGGTAAGTCTCTCATTCTGATTATTTTCGTGTATATATAATTAATGCTCTAAATTCATTTCTTTATCAGAAATAGCTCTATGACATGAATAATGACCCCTTTCTAGAATGAGCACTGTCCATTGTTCTACAGTGATGGAAATGTTCCATATCTGCACTGTCAGATACAGCAACCACTAGCCACATAAGGATATTGAGCACTTGAAAGGTAGCTTGTTGTGTGACTGAGGAACTGATTTTCAATCTTCATATAATTTGTTAATTTCTATAGCTATATGTGGCAAGTAGCTACTTTATTGAATAGCCCAGTTCTAGATTCTTTTCACTAGCAGCATTCAATTAGGACTCTCTGAATTTTAGAACAGTAAAATGAAAGCTAATTTTTGAAAGGTAATTGTTTTTGTAGGTGAGAAAACAAGCAGTTTCAGATTTACGCATTCTGAAAACTGAACTGGCACAGAAGAAAAATAACACATCTGTACAGCCTCAATTGGGTATGTTAATTTAAAACTTATTTGCCAAAAAAAATGTAACCATTGTTTTCCTTGGTGCGATACTTTATATAAATCATAAGTTATATATTTTTTTCGCTTTTCATTTGGGTTTCAAAAAATGTTTCAGGAACTATTAGATGTAAAAAAGCAAAACACTAGCTATTTGGTTATTTTTGAAATTTTTAAGTCTATTACACATTTTACAGTACTATATTTTATAAAATAGTCTTAAAGTTTAATAGCAATATTTCATATTTATTAAAATATGATTTAAAGAATCTATCTGCATTTAAGTAGAGACCATTTATTCATTGTATTTGATTAAAAGCAATCTAGAAATTATAGTTTATAAATAGGGATATTGAATTTACATCCAGAGCTATGACAGAGATTAGTATCTAAGAATTCAAATTTTTAAAATTTTAGAAATACAAAGACAATAGTAATTCAACAAATACTATGGAAAATGGTTGGTTTCACTCTGTCATAAATAACTGGATAAATAGGAAGTATTCTCAATAACAGGTGACTGAATCATCATTTATTCCAAATGAGGGAAGAGGGTGAAATGTACAGAGAAGACAGGATTTATGTAAGTCCAGAGTTCAAGGATGCAGATTTTTAATAAGTGTAACACAATTGCCTGAGGAAAAGAACAGAGACCTCTTTACATTTAGAAAAATTATCTTTTAGAGAGATTTTGTGCAGAGAAAAAAGTTGAAAAACCAATGTCTTTAAATAATTAAAGGAAAAATGCACATATAGAAAAAAATTTAACAATGGAAAGAAATTATAGATGTTCATAAATGAAGGAATATTAATAGAATCATGTTCAACACTAAGTTTTTCCTGAAAGTTTCTGCTATAACCTCATAAAAATAATTTAGGTAAAAAATATTAGGGGGGCGCCTGGGTGGCTCAGTCGGTTAAGCGTCCGGACTTCAGCTCAGGTCACGATCTCACGGTCTGTGAGTTCGAGCCCCGCGTCGGGCTCTGGGCTGACGGCTCAGAGCCTGGAGCCTGCTTCCGATTCTGTGTCTCCCTCTCTCTCTGCCCCTCCCCCGTTCATGCTCTGTCTCTCTCTGTCTCAAAAATAAACTTAAAAAAAATATATATATATTAGGTAGTTCTAAAATTCAAAATATGACTTATATTTTATTTTTTCCTCTGGAGGCTTTCAGAGAATTTGAGTACTATATGAAATCAGGAAGCAGAAAAATTTTCGGAACAAAAAGTACAGAGCTAACTGCTTCTCAAAGACTAGCTTTCAAATAATTTCCAATTCAAATTATACATATTTTAAAATTCTGAAAACAATTTTTCCTAATTATAGTATTAAACACAGAAGAATAAATATAGCAAGTTGACTTCTTACCTTTGTTTTTAGATAACCAAAGCATTTATCTGCTTTTAATTGCTTTTAAATATAACTAAATTATATGACAAAAATGTATACATTTTCATCTCTTCAAGAAACGGATCTATTTATACAGATCATTTTTCTAAATCTTAAGTTTGACAAAAGATGCTCATCTGTCACAGCTTTGGGTTTAAGACTTTCCACATTTCTTCGGTTTGCTGTTTGGCTACAGCATCTCCAGAGTAGTCAAGACAATTTGCGTGCCACATGCCAATGCCTCGTAAGCCATGCTTTTGTATGTATGCTGCCTTTAAAGAAATGCTCTGAGGGTTATCATACCACACTTGATGCAAATGGCCAGAAGAATCCTAGAAGAAGAAATTAAACTATTCAGCACAATATTAAATCCAATGACTCAAAAATGATACAATGAAATAAAGATTTTAGGGCACAATATTTTCTGCTTCTATGATTCTGTATGTGATACTTTCTAGATATGATTGTGGTGAGTTCACAACAGAAGAGAACAAATGAACTTCATAATATATTCTATATAAAGTCCTTCTCATGCCCTAAGATTCCTTCCTTGGTCTGATCTGATGATTATCAACCAAGATGTACATCTGAAGCACTTGTGTGGCTTTAAAAAATACAAACTACTGGGACCCACACCACATGAAAAAATCTTCAGGGCTGATGACAGGGCACATACATTTGTTTTGTGTTTTGCCATTCCATTAGATAATTCTGATATGCAGACACAGTTAAGGAGGATCACTGCTCTGGTCCTCTAAGTCAGTTTATGTATTTTTTTTTTCTTCTACAGTTCCTGGAAATGTGCCTAATTAAGAACTCAGCAGATGACTTCATCTGTGATGAATCAGTCATATCAAAAGGTAATGGGTGAGGAAAATATCTCCTTTTCCAGGTCTTACAGAATTGATTTTAAGAGCCTGTCAGGTGTGGATTCCATGGGTAACTTATGCACACACATTTTTGTAGATGAGAAAATCTGAAAATGGTCTTATGCTCACCTTCCACCCTTTAAAGTCCTCCTCAGCATCAACTGCCTCTAGTACTAACACAGTCTCTCCTAGAAGGTAGATAAGCTATTGGATAAAAGAAAGAGAAAAGGAACAGAAAAACTAGGCAAAGGGTAAAGGAAAGGGGGAAAAGATAGGAAATAAAAAATAGAATCAACTGTGATTTTAAATAATTATACTGATTTTTATATACATCTGGAAACTTTTAAAGGTAATTCTCAATGGATGCCAGTAATAATTTTATTTATGGTAGCACCACTGGAATTAGGACTACTTTGCAGGACATTAGTCACTTGGTAAATGAATAAACTGGCATATTTAAGTATAGTAGGCTCATTTACTACAAGCATATTTTATATTCTATTTAAAATTTTAAATTGTGATTCACTATTAAAAGGCAACCTCTATGTAAATATAGAAATATTTATTTTTGCAGGTTCAGGGATGAATCCAAAGACACATATCTCTTTGCCATTATTTAGTGAGTACTTTGAGCCCTTTTGATACTGTTAAGAAATTTCAAATGCCTCAAAGTAGTGAAGGATGAAAGGATGAAAAACTGAGCATATGTAAAATTGATCTATTCATGATTAAGGCATACATATGCTTTTGGGAATATCGAGTGCATGATGAGGCTGCTATGGCTCAAACAGCATAAGAAAGCAAAAACGATTCTCTTCAATCACAACAAGAAACTTGATTTTGGTTGCTATGGAATTTTACAATGAATGAAAAAGAGGAACAAAACAGTTTTATAGCTAAACTGTTGTCTAAAGTGCCATTAAATAAATGGCTTTCAAAAGGTTTATCAAAAGGCTTCCTGAATTGTAAAACCTTAAAGAATTTGTCGTATTCATTAAGGAAAAAAATAAGTCAGGGACTACAAAAAATAGTACCCCAGAGTGTAAAATATTACTGTTTGGCAAAGACAAGATTATAATATACCCTAGTTTAAGGGGTATATAAAGGTATAGAAATCTCTACACCAAAGCTTTCTATATAATTGATACATATGTACATGCCTGTATAGCAAAATTTATTAAATATTTTTCATAAATTGGGACCAGGCCATTATTAAGGAATATAAATTCCTACTGGAATCAACTTACATCATATTTTAGAGCTCCTTTTACAGTTACAGAATCCAAAGTAAATTCAAAGATGGCTTGTAATTGAGGTGTGTGGAAAAGTTTGTATTATATTAAAGGTAAATTATGAAAAATATTACTTTTGCCTCTTTGTATGGCAATTACTATTTATCAAACACTACCTGAAAGAATTGCTCTGGTCATTTCCTCTACTTCTTCAAGTTTCTGTTTGTAATATAATTTGTCTAATGTCACATAGTTTATACCATTTTCCACTGATTCCATGATGATGCATTCTTTATTCTCAGCCTCATGCCTCCCTATAAAAAACAGCCTCATCAGAACCTTTAGGCTACCTTGAAATGAAGGCTTACTGAGTGGTAACCTATTTTGGCCCAAAGCCACAGTTATACATAGCTGTCAATTATTACAGGAGATCCTGTTTGTGATATGCATGTTTTTATAACCTTATCTAACATGACAAGTGGCCCATGCAAAGAAGTTATATTATTAGCATAAGTTGAACTGCTCAGCTGGAAAGTACCTGATTACAAGTTTACTCATCTAAACTCTATGTTGTACCCTAAAAGAAAACTGATAGAAATTCTTAATATCAAATATGTAATTATGAAAACATGCAGTTATGAAAATACAATGTTCATAACTTGTGAAAAGTCTTACTTTATAGTTATAGTAAGAGGCCTGCTGATTTTTATCCCAGTGGCTTCCAGAAATAGAACTATTTACGTGCTTCATAATTATTTTATAGGGCACCTGCTGTCCTGAAGCAATACCACAAGAGGCCCTCCAGGAAGGGACTTTTGGAATGGTACAAACACGATCCTAGAAATATAAAATGTTCATGTTATACATTTATCAGTTAAGCAAGTCTTAGAAACCCAATCAGAAAATGTAATAAAAAACTATTAGAAATAAAATATGTACTATAAATAACCTGACTATACCTAATAAAAGTAAAAAGAAAATATATAACATTCAGAAACTTCCATGGGATTAAATAATTAAACACTACCTTTTTAGTCTCAAACTATGTTCACATACAAAACAAAACAGGCTCCAAAAATATAATAGAGAAAAAAATCATATAGGAAATAATCTGTTCTTACCTCCAATAGCTTTAGACAGGTATAGTCATAACCATACCAGGGGATACCCATTACAAGTTTCTCAGGGTTAATGCCGATCTTGATGTAGTCATCATACCCTAATCAAGTTGGAACGGAAAAGGCATATTTTTTCACTTTATATTCTACTAATGGATTTATACAAGCTATTCAACCATTCGGAAGCTAAGTTTGAAAAAACAAGTACATTTATGCAAAATACCAACAGAGTGTTTCTCTAATATGACATAAGTGATTTGTTTTGAATATTAGAACACATTTAAAACAAGATCAAATTGAAGCAAAAAACTCATAAAATTTATTTCTAGGAAGAATGACACATTTCAGGAAAGCATGTTAATTGTGTATTAACTGCTAAGACATGATATAACTCTCTGGCAGGGATGGCCTCAGAATTTCATATAGCATATTTCTATAACATGGAACAATTGTGCTTTCTATAACTATGAATTACAGCTAGGGACAAGAAATGTCCCCCAATTACTCTGTATTCAATCTATAGTTAGGAAACAAAGAAATATGAACAGATTCCTGGTCAGTCCCTGCTGTGCCCAATGCTGCAAAATGTTTTCCCACCCAAAGATGTTCCAAGATTATCAGAAAGTTGAAGTAAGTAAATTTGCTGTTTTTAAGAGCCTTTATTGTGTAGTTAAATATCCAAGAGAGAGGTAGAGTATGCCTTATTTCACAAACATATTTGATAATGAGCCTAATATTGTTAAGACACAATTATCTCCTTTATGAAACACAGTTTGGAAAAATGAATTACTTTGTAGTTATAACAAATATTTTCCAAATTATAAGTGGCATATGCATATGATCAGATTATTAATTTGGACATGATGAGGCTAGGTTCTAAGATTTTACTCTCTAAATTGAAAAATATTTTTTATTAATCAATAAAGCAGGGCCAATTATCTCAGAAAATTTCACTTGAGTCCAAAAGATAGCAAGAAATCTTTTATTGAATTGGCTGATGTGATATGAATGATAGATCAGAAGTACTCTTAATTCTAATAGTGATATAGCATGGGTGCTAATAATGCCAAATAAGACAGTCCTCTATCAATCATGCACAGTAGCTACTCACATTATAACTATCTTTGCTATTAGCTAACATTGGTTATTTCAACAAAAATATGTCAAATTCTAGATAAGCAAATATCTCCTTTATGTAACTTTGGGAGAAAAGTTTTGACTTGAAGTTAGAACACCTGCTTGAGCCCCAACTAAATAATACTTAGTAGCAATACAAAGAGAACTTAACACTCATCATCCCGTCTATAATAGAGGATTAATAATATATCTATCCCACAAAATTTTTAGAAGAATTAAGTGAAAACTTTATGTAAACTTGAAAGCTCTCCAAATTAAGTGATATTCATGTTTCAAGAAAGCTTTACAAATGGAAAAGGTATACAAATGATTTAGAAATACTAAAATAACCTTAATGCTAAAGTGATCATTTTGTGGACTCTTACCAGTTAATGTCTCCTTATAGGGAGCATTGGCTGCTGCAATACATTCTGACAAGGCCAGACTTTGTTCATCATAAGACATCACAAAGAGAAAGTCACAAGCATCTGCAATTCCAGTGTAATTATAGCACCTGTCTTTGCACTTTGGAGACCAAGTTACATCAAAGGTTACCTGTGGAAAAACACGTACCATTTTATGTAACATGATCAAATATGCTTATTATGTCAGTTTTTTATTATATATATTTGCTTCATACTACCCAAGAAAAAAAGATCTATTTACATATATGAACATAGGGTTCTGTATGCTTATAGAAGTAGAACAGTTCTAAGATGTTTTTACCCAGATGGGTTAACCCAGACATATATTTGGACAGATACAATGACCAGGAGCAGGGCACTGTGTACAAGAGGAATTTTAAATGTCTTTAGAGGCTAGACTGGTACCTCAACTGATTGAAAGAAATAGACGTAATGACAATAGGGTGTAGATGGGTCACTAAGCAACTAAAGAGTAAGCACAACTAAAATAATTCAAGTACAGAAGTTTTTAAAAATATTGTGTGGGCTAGATAGGTCATCTCTTGGTACAAGTTGACTGTCCTGGGTTGGGAGTCTAATATTCAATTATGTTACATGATAGGTTTAATCCAACATTACAGTTAAAGAAAGTGGTTTATGGCTATAGGGATAATCAACTCAAAATGTTGAACAAATCACTTAAATGTTATTTTATGGGAATATTCAAATAAAACCTGAATGATGAATTACCTTTCATTTTTGTAAGCCAGTCTTCAACAAAGATGAGTCTCTTTAAAATATTTACTGCCTTAACCAGATATTAATTTGCATTATTTTATATATGGGCAAATGTTCTAAAGCATCATTAAAGGTTTCTTTTTCCTTTAGATACTCATTAAACACATTAATTATTACAAAAATTAAGATAATGCAATTAAAATTTTTACACTTTGGCCAATTTGTTGTCATAGAATTTTGACAAAGTCCTAAAAAGAGTTGTAATTCTCTAACACTAACAGAATCTCAGCTTTATAAGTACAAGCTTTCCTCAATAGCACTACAGCAAAATAGGTTATAAAGTGAATTTTTTACACATCCAATCCCATTTTATCACTGCTTCCTATTATAAAATGGAGCTATACTGTAGTAACAGAGAAACCAATGATCACCTCTAAAAAGGAAAATTTCAAATCCACTGTAGAAGTCCTTACCTCTCCTGAGCATTAGTACTTTTACCTGGGGCACCTGGGTGGCTTAGTCGGTTACGCATCTGATTCTTGATTTCGGCTCAGGTCATGACCTCACAGTTAGTTCGAACCCCACATCCCGTGAGCTTGAGCCCTGCTTCATGTAAGCCTCACTTCTCTGTCTCTCCCTTTCTGTTTCTCTGCCCCTCATGGGATTCTCTCTCTCTTTGCCCTCATTCACTTGCACCCTCTCTCCCCCTCAGAAAAAAGAAAGACTATTTTTACCTGGATTTCCTGTCATGGTTAATCTCCTATTTTTGATAAAGCAGCATTCGTATATTAGACAAATCAAAATGATTTTGGTTCTAGTTTTGGCTCTGTTATAACTAGATCTGTGTCTCTAAAAACATCTGAATTGGTTTTCCTACCTGTAAAAAAATCAGTGTGGAAAGAACTCTTCTGGCATATTTCTACTCTTTAATTCTAGGACCGTAATTCTGTAATCTTTTTTTTTATATATATATAGGCAAAATGAATTTTTTTTAAATATAAAATTTATTGTCAAATTGGTTTCCATACAACACCCAGTGCTCATCCCAACAGGTGCCCTCCTCAATACCCATCACTCATCCTCCCCCTCCCTCCCTCCCCCCCCTTAACCTTCAGTTTGTTCTCAGTTTTTAAGAGTCTCTTATGTTTTGGCTCCCTCCCTAACATTTTTTTTTCCCTTCCCCTCCTCCATGGTCTTCTGTTAAGTTTCTCAGGATCCACATAAGAGTGAAAACATATGGTATCTGTCTTTCTCCGTATGACTTATTTCACTTAGCATAACACTCTCCAGTTCCATCCACGTTGCTACAAAAGGCCATATTTCATTCTTTCTCATTACCACATAGTATTCCATTGCGTATATAAACCACAATTTCTTTATCCATTCTCAAATCAATGTGATACATCACATTAATAAAAGAGCATAATTCTGTAATCTTAATCATCATTTCCCCAAACCTCATTTCTCCTTCCAGACTCTATTTGTCTTTTTTTTTTTTTTTTTTTTTTTGGTGGCCAGTTTAAGAACTTTAGAGCTATTATCTGACTTCTCTCACACCCCATAACTAATCTCCCATTTTCCTTTGGGTGGCTTCTCATAACTGGTTCTGCTTCTTTCTTTCCATTAATTAATTCAATATTTATTGAACACTTCCTGAGTGCTAGGGTTATGCCATCATCCTAATCCAAACTATAAATCTCAAGTTATTAGACTTGGATTAGTATTTACTGGTTTCCATTTCTCCTCTAGACTATTATACATACTACTATGGAATAACCTTCCCCACTTTCTACCATGTAACACACCACATACAGAATAAAATGCATATGCTTCAGTCTGACATTCTAGC
Source organism: Leopardus geoffroyi (assembly GCF_018350155.1). Classification (NCBI taxonomy): domain Eukaryota; kingdom Metazoa; phylum Chordata; class Mammalia; order Carnivora; family Felidae; genus Leopardus; species Leopardus geoffroyi. The sequence continues at coordinate 71,243,946 of NC_059328.1, forward strand.
CCTTCCACAATCTGGCATGCCTTAGCAACTGTACCTTCCACTAATTTTGATACATGAATTTGACATAATAGGCCAAATTGTTCTACTTGCCCCTCAAAATTGGAAATAGATACTCCTATTGCAAAGTCTGCTCAATTTCTTCCTCCCTGCCCTTTCACTGTAGCATAATCTGGGCTAGCAAAGAGGTTGTTTCCCTTACACTAACTCTAATCTCTTAGTAACAGCAATCTAGAAAATGAAGGAAACGTTTTCTGAGAACAAAATTTGTGAGGAGAGGAGTATGTTGGCCTGTGTACCAGGTATTTGCTATTCTTGATCTAAACTGTATTCGTCTGAGGAGGGAAGGTCCAAGATGGTGATGTAGGAAAACCCAGAAACCACCTGCTCCACAGACATACTAAATCTACACCTACTTATAGAGCAGTTCCTCTGAAAGAACTGACGACTGACTGAACAGCTTTTGCACAACAGAAGAGAAACACACCACCTAGAAGACAGCAAGAGAGATGTAGACACGGGTACAAAGGAAGTCCCCACCCCCCTGATGCTGCTACTTGCAGTGGGGAGGGATATATACTGGGAGACCATGAGAAGATTTGTCTGCCTTGGGGTACAGGGGGAAAAAAAGCAACTTTTTACTAAAAGATCAATTAGAGGGGCTCCTGGGTGGCACAGTTGGTTAAGCCTCTGACTTTGGCTCGGGTCATGATCTTACTGTTCATGGGTTCGAGCCCCGTGTCAGGCTCTGTGCTGACAGCTCAGAGCCTGGAGCCTGCTTCAGATTCTGTGTCTTCCTCTCTTTCTCTCTCTTAGCCCCTGCCCCACTTGTGCTCTCTCAAAAATAAATAAATATTCAATCAATTAGAATATACAAAATCTAGCCCTAGAACTCTGTCAAAAAGTGGGGGAGCTGCTAGAAATCTTTGGGTCAGAAGGGTTGGCAAGCACCAGGGTTTACATTCCCTCACTACCTTGACATCATGAACAGGAGCAGGGCCTGGGTGGGTACCCAAGGCAGCTTACCACTTCAGTAAGCCCTGGGCTCCTAGTCCACACCAGCCCTACCCATCCCACAGGGCAGATCGAATACGGTGCACATAAGACAACCCTGGTCAGCATTTACCATAGTTACAGCTGTCTCACCAAAGTGACAGAGGTGCATAACACCCTAAAAATTTCCAGACCTGCACTGCTTTGGCTCCAGGCAATTTGCCAGGGCATTCTCCACCCAGAAAAGCACCCTGAGACACCCTGGCCTGTGCCTGCCTCAACTCCAGCCACCCTGCCAGAGTACCCATGCACAAATGTCCTGAGAAGTCTACCCACTTAAGCTTCACCTGTCCTGCCAAGGCACCCTCTGCACAAAGAACCCTGAGACTGTCCCAGCCTATGCCCACTTCAACTCTGACCATCTCACCAGGGTTGCCCCACCCTGCAGGGGAACTCATGCTAGCCACCACTCCAGCCAGCTGGCCAAAATTACCAGGTGCACACAGTCTACACAGGGGATGATTACACACACAGGACCATTCCTTCAAGTTTAGAAATAGCTGTTCTACCTAATTCATAGAAACAAACACAGAAAGTCAAGCAAAATGACAAAGAAGAATATGCTTCAAACAAAAGAATTCAGAAAAGGAACTAAATGAAATGAATATAAGCTATCTACCCAATAAAGACTCTAAAGTAATAGTCATAAAGATGCTCACCAGAGAAGAATGGATAGACTCAAAACATTAAGAGGAGACAGAAACTTTAAAAAAAAAAAAAATCAGAGTTGAATATGGTAACGGAGATGAAAGATACACAAGAGGGAATCAAGAGTGGATTAGAGGATGCATAAGAATGGACCAACAATCTAGAAGACAGGATAATGGAAAGCACTCAACCTGAATAGCAAAAAGAAAAACAAAATTTAAATGGGGATATGGTAAGGAATATCTTGGACATCAAGTGAATAAGCATTCACATTCTAGGGGTTCCAGGAGGAGAAACAGGAGAGGAGGAGGGAGAGGAGGACAGAAAATTTATTTGAAGAAATAATAGCCAAAAATGTCCCTAACCTGGGGAAGGAAACAGACATCTAAGTTCAAGAATCAGAGAGTTCCAAATAAGATGAACTCAGGGAGGTACACAACAAGACAATAATCAGTGTTAAAGATTAAAGACATAATTTTAAAAGCAACACAAGGAGTTAGTTACATACAAGGGTTAAAGCTATTTGATGAGTTTTCAACAGAAACTTTATAAGCCAGAGAGAACTGGCATGATCTAGTCAAAGCACAGAAAGGGAAAAACTTCCAAGAATACTCTAACTGGCAAGGTTATCATTCAAAATTGAAGGGGAGAGAGAGTTTCCCAAACAAAAGTTAAAGAAATTTATCACCACAGTTACGAGAAATGTTCAAGGGACTTCTTTACATGTAAAGAAAAAGGCCATAATTAGAAGAAAATTATGAAAAATTTCACCAGTAAAAGGAAATACAATAAAGGTAGAACAATCACTTATGTAGCTAGTATGAAGGTTAATAGACAAAAGTAGTAAAATCAATTATATCTAAAAATGTAGTGATGGGGCTCACAGTAAAAAGATATAAAATGTGACAACATACATAAAATGAGGGGGAGAAAAATGAACTACGTACAAAATGTGTTTGAACATAACTGACCAACTTATTATAGACTGCCATATACTTAAGATATATGAACCTCTTGGTAACCACAAACCAAAAATCTATGATGGATACACAAAAAAATGAAGAGAAAGAAGTCAAAACATAACGCTAAAAAGTCACCCATCACAAAAAGAGCAAGAAGACAAAAACTACAAAACAATCAGAAAACAACAAAATAGCAGTAAGTACATACCTATCAATAATTACTATAAATGTGAATAGTCTAAATATTCCAATCGAAAGACAGAGTGACAGAATGGTTAAAAAAAAAAAAAAAAAAGACTCATTGATGTGTTCCTACAAGAGACTCATTTCAGACCTAAAACCACATATGGACTGAAAGTAACAGGATGGAAAAATACCCCATGCAAATGGAAGGAAAGAAAAAGGTGGGGCAATACTTATCTCAGACATAATAGACTTTAAAATAAGACTATAACAAGAAACAAAAATGAGCATACATAATGATGAAAGCATCAGTCCAATGAGAGGCTATAACAGTTGTAAATATGCACCCAACACTGAAGCACCTAACTACATAAAGCAAAACTTAACAGACCTAAAGGAAAAAATGGACAGTAATATAATAGTGGCAGGGGACTTTAAACCCAACGTACATCAATGGATTGATATTCAGACATAAAATCAACAGGGAAACAGTGGTTTTCAATGACACATCAGACTAGATGGACTTAACATATATATATATCTGTGTGGGTATGTGTATATAGACGTGTGTATACACAGAGTACACAGTCTTTTCAAATGCAAATAGAACATTCTCCAAGATAGAGGATGTGTTAGGCCACAAAAAAAAGTGTCAATAAATTCAAGAAAACTGAAATATCAAACATATTTTCCAACCACAAAGGAATGAAACTAAAAATCAATTACCAAAAAAAAATGAAAAAAAACAAACACATGGAAGCTAAACAACATGCTACTAAACAACAAATGGGTCAAAGAAATCAACTTTTTTATTATTTTTCTGATTTTGAATAGTTATTTTTAATGTTACTATTGCAATAGTTTCAGGGTGCCACAAACCATGCCCATATAAAATGGCAAACAACCCATAATATTGTGTGTGTTCTGACTGAACCCAGTGGTTTTTGCCATGTCTCTGTCCCTCTGCTTGGGCATCCCTATTCCCTGAGACACAACAACATTTAAATTAGGCCAATTAATAACTCTACAGTGGCCTCTAAGTGTTCAAGTGAAAGGAAGAGTCACATATCTCTCACTTTGAATCAAAAGGTAGAAATGATTAAGCTTAGTGAGGAAGGCATGTCAAAGCTGAGACAGGCCAAAAGCTAAACTTTTTGTGCCAAACAGCCAAGTTGTGAAAGCAAAAAGTTCTTGAAAGAAATTAAAAGTGCTACTCCAGTAAGCACATGAATTATAAGAAAGTAAAAATTGTAAGAAAGTAAAAATTATAAGAAAGTAAAAGCCATATTGCTGATATGGAGAAAGTATTAATGGTCTAGATGGAAGATCAAACCAGCCAAAATTCCCTTAAGCCATAGTCTAATCCAGGGAGAAAGTCCTTAACTCTTCAATTCTTTGAAAGCTGGGAGAGGTGAGGAAGCTGCAAAAGAGAAGTTTGAAGCAGCAGCAGTTGGTTCATGAGTTTTAAGGGAAAAAAAAACCTTTCTCCATAACATAAAAGTGCAAGGTGAAGCAAGAAGTGCTGATGTAGAAGCTGCAGCAAGTTATCCAGAAGATCTAGCTAAAATAATTAATGAAGGTGGCTACACTAGACAATAGATTTTCAAGATTGACAAAACAGCCTTTATTGGAAGAAGGCTGTTATCTAAGATTGGAAGAAGGTGTTATCTAAGGAATTCCATAGCTAGAAAGAAGTCAGTCAATCTCTGACTTCAAAGCTTCATAGGACAGAAAGTCTCTTGTTAAGGACTAAAATAGCTGGTGACATTAAGCTGAAGCCAATTCTCATTCACCATTATGAAAATTCTAGGGCCCTTGAGAATTATGCTAAACGTGGAAGAGGGGGCCATGATGCTGTAGCAGCATGGAACTTTTTTTTTTTTTGCCTCTCTTATTTCTGAAATGCAGCTAGATCAACACCAAACTATCTTGCACACCTGGAAAATTGATTTGAGGATTAACACAACAATCTGCACAACTTGAACCACAGAACTTGGCAGTTACATGGCGTGGAGAGATGAACTGGGGGGAGACAGAAGCCATAGAGGGTAGGGAGCTGTCTTTGCTTGTGGAGAGAGGACAGAGACAGGGGAGAGTACAGGAAAAGCACTCCCCCCCAACCCCCAAAAGCAGATGGAGAGAAGGAGAAAGAGTGGACGGAACAAAAAAAAGGGACTGCAAGCCAAAAAAAAAAAAAAAAAAGGGTGGGGGGAGAAAGTAGAAAGAGGGCTTATATACCATTAAGTCTCTATAAACAGGGGAGAACAGAGTCTGAAACTCTGCAGTTCAATACCTGGCGGAGCTCTGGTGGGAAGGGCAAATCCCCAGGAGCAGAGAGCAAGATCCGAGGGGTCCTCAGGGAACATGGAGAGAGGCGATTCCCCTGCTGGGAGGACAGTTGGTAGAAGCTGTGTGGCCTCCCCACAGGCAAAGGTCCCAGCAGACCCTGGAGAGCAGCCACATTCGCTGGTGTTGGAACAAGGACATTAAGGGTGAAGCCTGGCACCAGGTGTGTGTTGTGATTTACCATAATCCCTGAAATGCTGCTGCTACATGATCATGAAAACTTTTTCTGGGGTGGGCTGGCACCCAGCTGCAGTCTCTGGGCATCTGCAGCAGTTACAGGTGCATGAACATTCCAGGGGGTGGGCTGGCACCCGGCCATTGCTCAGCGAGACCATCCCCCAGAGGGTTTGAGTGGGTCAAAGCCGTAGTCCCTCAGAAGTGAGGGGTTTGGAAACAGCCCCATCTGAGATAAAACTCTGGAGGGAGGTACCCCTGGTGGTTGACGGCTTTGTCATGGACTCTGTAGAAGTGGGGAGTGGACAGAAGCCAGAGACAAAGGAAGGGTGCATGATTGCCAGTCAGTGAGAGCACAGAATTCTGATACTAGAGACTAGGTAGCTGGGTGACACCATTTTCACCCCTCCTGCGTAAGGGCATATATGCCTACATGTGTCACCCCAGTAAACTAAGCAGTGCCATCTAGTGGAGAACAGAGCCATTACACCAAGCCCTGCCCAACTGGGCCAACCGCACTCTAGAGGAACACCACAAATCTCTCCACCTGCTTAGTTTACAGATTATAAAGTGCTTCATAGTTTGACTTCTAGGGGAAAATGGATGTAATTTCAATCGTATTTCATTCTGTTCGCTGGTCCCTCTATTCATTTTTTTTTTCTTTTCTTATTCTTGAATACAGAAAGAAAAAATTATTTTTATTATCCGTTTTTATAAAAAAGATTTTTCTTTTTTTTTTTTACTTTTTTGTAAATTTTTGAAATTCTATTTTACTTTCATCATTTCACTTTATTCTATTTTATTGTATTCTTTTTTTTAATTTTCATTTTCCTTTTTTTCCCCTTTTTTTCTTTTCTTTCCCTTTTTTTTAATCTATTATGTCAAATTTCTTTCAACAACCAGACCTAAATATACCTAATATCTAACGAAAACAAGATCCATCTATATGCTGTTTCGTTTGATTTTTTGTGTGTGCTGTTTTTAAGTTTTTAATTTTTATTTTTTAATTTTTTTATTTTATTAATCCTTTTTTTCCTTCAAAATGATGAAACAAAGGAATTCACCCCAAAAGAAAGAACAGGAAGAAATGACAGCCAGGGACTTAACACAGATACAAGCAAGATGTCTGAACCAGAATTTAGAATCCCTACAAGAAAAATACTAACTGGGGTTGTAAAAAGCATAGAATTCCTTTCTGCAGAGATAAAAGAAGTAAAATCTAGTCAGGATGAAATAAAAAATGCTATAACTGAGCTGCAATCTTGAATGGTTCCCATGGCAGCAAGGATGGATGAAGCAGATCAGCGAATCAGCAATACAGAGGACGAACTTACGGAGAATAATGAAGCAGGAAAAAAAGAGGGAAACTGAGGCAAAAGAGCATGATATAAGAATTAGAGAACTCAGTGATTCATTAAAAAGGAATAGGGGCGCCTGGGTGGCTCAGTCGGTTGAGCGTCCGACTTCGGCTCAGGTCATGATCTTGCACTCCATGAGTTCAAGCCCTGCATCGGGCTCTGTGCTGACAGCTCAGAGCCTGGAGCCTGTTTCAGATTCTGTGTCTCCCTCTCTCTCTGGGCACCCCCCCCCCCCCGTTCATGCTCTCTGTCTCAAAAATAAATAAATGTTTTAAATAAATAAATAAATAAATAAATAAATAGGAATAACATCTGAATCTTAGGGGTCCCAGATTCAGAGAGAATCCTCAGATTCTCTGAGAGAGAGAGAAAGGGGTAGAAGGGTTATGTGAGCAAATCATAGCAGAAAACTTTCCTAACCTGGGGAAAGACACAGGCATCGAAATCCAGGAAGCACAGAGAACTCCCATCAGATTCAACAAAAACCGGCCATCAACAAGGCATATGATAGTCAAATTCACAAAATACTCAGGCAAGGAAAGAATCATGAAAGCAGCAAGGAAAAAAAAGTCCTTAACCTACAAGGGAAGACAGATCAGGTTTGCAGCAGACCTATCCACAGAAACTTGGCAGGCCAGAAAGGAGTGGCAGAATGTATTCAATGTGCTGAATCGGAAAAACATGCAGCCAAGAATTCTTTATCCAGCAAGACTGTCATTCAAAATAGGAGAGATAAAAAGTTTCCCAGGCAAACAAAAATTAAAGGAATTTGTGACAACTAAACCAACCCTGCAAGAAAGTTTAAAGGGTACACTCTGAGGGGAGGAAAAAAAAGGAAAAAAAAATTCCAAAAGCAACAAAGACTAAAAGGACCAAGAACACCACCAGAAACTCCAACTCTATAGGCAACATAATGTCAATAAATTAATATCTTTCAGTACTCTAAACGTCAATGGACTCAATGCTCCAATCAAAAGAAATAGGGTAACAGAATGGATACGAAAACAAGATCCATCTATATGCTGTTTACAAGAGACCCATTTTAGACCTAAAGACACCTTCAGATTGAAAATAAGGGGATAGAGAACCATCTAACATGCTAATGGTCGCCAAAACAAAGCTGGAGTAGCCATACTCATATCAGACAATCTAGATTTTAAAATAAAGACTGTAACAGATGAAGAAGGGCATTATATCATAATTAAGGGGTCTTCCCACCAAGAGCTAACAATTGTAAACATTTATGCTCCAAACGTGGAAGAACCCAAATATATAAATCAATTAATCACAAACATACAGAAACTCATTGATAATAATACCATAATAGTAGGGGACTTCAACACCCCCACTTACAGCAATGGACAGATCATATAAACAGAAAATAATCAAGGAAACAATGGCTTTGAATGACACACTGGACTGGATGGACTTACCAGGTATATTCAAAACATTTCATCCTAAAGCAACGGAATACAATAAACATTCTACTTGAGTGCACATGGAACATTCTCCAGAATAGATCACATACCAGGACACAAATCAGCCCTCAAGAAGTACAAAAAGATCGAGATCATACTGTGCATATTTTCAGACCACAACACTATGAAACTTGAAATCAACCACAAGAAAAAATTTGCAAAGATAACAAATACTTAGAGACTAAAGAACATCCTATTAAAGAATAAATGGGCTAAACAAGAAGTTAAAAAGAGGAAATTAAAAAGTACGTGGAAGCCAATGAAAACACCACAGTCCAAAACCTCTGGGATGCAGCAAAGGCAGCCATAAGAGGGAAGTACATAGCAATCCTAGCCTTCCTTAAAAAGGAAGAAAGGTCTCATATACACAACCTAACTTTACACCTTAAAGAGCTGGAAAAAGAACAGCAAATAAAACCCAGGGGGCACCTGAGTGGCTCAGTCAATTAAGCTCCCAACTTCACTCAGGTCATGATCTCGCATTTCATGGGTTTGAGCCCTGCATCAGTCTCTGGGCTGGCAGCTGGGAGCCTGGAGCCTGCTTCAGATTCTGTGTTTCCCTTTCTCTTCCCCTCACTCTCTCTCTCTCTCTCTCTCTCTCTCTCTCTCTCTCTCTCAAAAATAAACATTTAAAAATTAAAAAAAAAAAAAAACAGCAGAAGACAGGAAATAAAGATTAGAGCAGAAATCAATGCTATCGAAATCAAAAAAACAGAACAGATCAATAAAACCAGGAGCTGGTTCTTTGAAAAAATTAACAAAATTGATAAATCCTTAGTCAGTTTGAACAAAAAGAAAAAGGAAAGCCCCAAAAAAATAAAATCAAGAATGAAAGAGAGATCACAACCAATGCTGCAGAAATAAATAAGAGAATTAATTTGCAGAAATTAATAAGAGAATATTATGAACAATTATACACCAATAAAATAGGCAATCCAGAAGAAATGGTCAAATTCCAAGAAACATATAAACTACCAAAACTAAAACAGGAAGAAATAGAAAATTTGAACAGACCCATAACCAGTAAGGAAATCAAATTAGTAATCAAAAATCTCCCAAAAAACAAGAGTCCAGGGTTGGATAGCTTTCCAGGGAAATTCTACCAACATTTAAAGAAGAGTTAACACCTACACTTTTGAAGCTATTCCAAAAACTAGAAATGGAAGGAAAACTTCCAAACTCATTCAATGAAGCCAGCATTACCTTGATTCCAAAACCAAAGATCCCTCTAAAAAGGAAAACTACAGGTCAATTTCCCTGATGAACATGGATGCAAAAATCCTCAACAAGATACTAACCAAACGGATCCAACAATACATTAAAAGAAGTATTCACCATGACCAAGTGGGATTTAGACCTGGAATGCAGAGCGGGTTCAATATCCTCAAAACAATCAATGTGATACATCACATCAATAAAAGAAAGGACAAGAACCACATGATCCTCTCGATAAATGCAGAGAAAGCATTTGACAAAACATAGCATCCTTTCTTGATAAAAACCCTCAAGACTGTAGGAATAGAAGGATCATACCTCAAGATCATAAAAGCCATATATGAAAGACCCACCACTAATATCATCCTCAATGGACAAAAAAAAACTGAGAGCTTCCCCCTAAATCAAGAACACGACAGGGATGTCCACTCTTACCACTGTTATTCAACATAGTATTGGAAGTCCCAGCCTCAGCAATCAGACAACACAAATGAATAAAAGGCATCCAAATTGGCCAGGAGGAATTCAAACTTTCACTCTTCATGTCTGACATACTGTATGTGGAAAACCCAAAAGACTCCACCAAAAAGCTGTTAGAACTGATCCATGAATTCAGCCAAGTCATAGGATAGAAAATCAATGCACAGAAATTAGTTGATTTCTATACACCAATAATGAAGCAACAGAAAGAGAAATCAAGGAGTCGATCCCATTTACAATTGCACAAAATCTATAAAATATGTAGGAATAAACCTAACTGAAGAGGTGAGTTGCAGCGCTAGTTGCGGTCGGATGAAGCTTTTTCATCACTTGCAAAGGTTCGCCGGGTCATGGTGCCAGCCTGACTGAGAAAAGGATGCTCCCGGGAGATGAATGCGGAACCACCTCCTCCTGCTGTTCAAGTACAGGGGCCTGGTCCGCAAAGGGAAGAAAAGCAAAAGACAAAAATGGCTAAATTCGTGATCCGCCTGGCCACTGACGCAGACTGCAGTCACATCCTGCGGCTGATCAAGGAACTGGCCAAATACAAATATATGGAAGAGCAAGTAATATTAACTGAAAAAGATCTACTAGAGGATGGTTTCGGAGAGCACCCTTTCTACCACTGCCTGGTTGCAGAAGTGCCCAAGGAGCACTGGTCTCCGGAAGGACACTGCTGTTGGTTTCGCCATGTACTACTTTACCTATGACCCGTGGATTGGTAAACTGTTGTATCTTGAGGACTTCTTCGGAATGAGTGATTATAGAGGCTTTGGCATAGGATCAGAAATTCTGAAGAACCTAAGCCAGGTTGCCATGAAATGACGCTGCAGCAGCATGCACTTCTTGGTAGCTAAACGGAATGAACCATCGATCAACTTCTACAAAAAAAGAGGTGCTTCTCATCTGTCCAGCGAAGAGGGATGGAAACTCTTCAAGATCGACAAGGAGTATTTTTGACTAAAGATGGCAGCAGAGGAGTGAGGAGTGCTGGTGCAGAAAATGACAGCTGCCATTCTATTTTAGATTAAATTCTCAAGTGATCTTGCTTTCTATCCTGTTTGTAGTCGAATAATAGAATGAACACCCATTCCAAAACTTTATTATCAGTGGTGTTGCATGTTTGAAATGCGGTCTGTTTGAGATGGCAGTCCTGTATGCAGTTTGGAGTCAGATTTCTCCTTGAACATCTTTTGATAAACAGCAAGGTGGTATGATCTTAATGTATAAGAAAAAAACTTCATTCTTGTGCGTCATTTAAATATGTACAATGTATACGCTGGTACTTGTTTTGATTCTTTTTTAATAAACTACCCTTTGTTTAAAAAAAAAGAGGTGAAAAATCTATACACTGAAAACTACAGAAAGCTTATAAAAGAAATTGAAGGCGGCACAAAAAAAAAAGGAAAAATATTCCAAGCTTATGGATTGGAAGAACAAATTTTGTTAAAATATCAATACTACCCAAAGAAATCTACATATTCATTGCAATTCCTATCAAAATAACACCAGCATTCTTCACAGAGCTAGAACAAACAATCCTAAAATTTGTATGGAACCAGAAAAGACCCTGAATAACCAAACTAATCCTGAAAAAGATAACTAAAGCTGGAGGCATCACAATCCTGGACTTCAAGCTGTATTACAAAGCTGTAATCATCAAGACAATATGGTACTGGCACAAAAACAGACACATAGATCAGTAGAATAGAGAACCCAGAAATGGACCCACAAACACATGGCCAACTAATCTTTGACAAAGCAGGAAAGAATATCCAGTGGAATAAAGATAGTCTCTCCAGCAAGTGGTGCTGGGAAAACTGGACAGCAACATACAGAAAAATGAACCTGGACCATTTTTTGCACCATACACAAAAGAAACTCAAAATGGATGAAAGACCTAAACATAAGACAGGAAGTCATCAAAATCCTAGAGGCGAAAGCAAGCAAAAACCTCTTTGACCTTGGCCACAGAAACTTCTTATTCAACACGTCTCCAGAGGCAAGGAAACAAAAGCAAAAGTGAACTACTGGGACCTCCTTAAAATAAAAAGCTTCTACACAGCGAAAGAAACAATCAGTAAAACTAAAAGGCAACCAACGGAATGGGAGAAGATATTTGCAAATGACATATAAGATAAAGGGTTAGTATCTAAAATTTATAAAGAACTTACCAAACTCAAGACCCAAACAACAAATAATCCAGTGAAGAAATGGGTAAAAGACGTGAATAGACACTCCTCCAAAGAAGACATCCAGATGGCTAACAGACACATGAAAAAATGCTAAACATCACTCATCATCATGGAAATACAAATTAAAACCACAATGAGATATCATCTCACACCAGTCAGATTGGCTAAAATTAACAACTCAGACAACAACAGATGTTGGAGAGGATGCAGAGAAAGAGGATCTCTTTTGCACTGCTGGTGGGAATACAGACTGGTACAGCAACTCTGGAAAACAGTATGGAAGTTCCTCAAAAAATTAGAAATAGAACTACCCTATGACCCAGCAATTGCAGTACTAGGTATTTATCCAAGGGATACAGGTATGCTGTTTCAAAGGGCCACATGCACCCCAATGTTTATAGCAGCTCTATCAACAATAGCCAAAATATAGAAAGAGTCCAAATGTCCATCAACAGATGTATGGATAAAGAAGATGTGGCACATATATATATAATGAAGTATTACTAAACAAAAAGAATGAAATCTTGCCATTTGCAACTATGTAGATGGAACTAGAAGATTATGCTAAATGAAATAAGTCAGTCAGAGAAAGACAAATATCATAAGACTTCACTCATATGAGGACTTTAAGATACAAAACAGATGAACATAAGGAAAGGGAAGTAAAAATAATATAAAAACAAGGAGGGGGACAAAACATAAGAGACTCTGAAATACAGAGAACAAACTGAGGGTTGCTGGAGCGGTTGTGGGTGGAGGGATGGGCTAAATGGGGCAGGGGCATTAGGAAGGACATTTGTTGTGATGAGCCTTAGGTATTTATACATAAGAGATGAATCACTGGCATCTACTCTTGAAATCATTATAACACTATATGCTAACTAACTTGGATGTAAATTAAAAAATAAATACATTTTAAAAATTATGCTATATCCACTCTGTGCTCTATAAATGGAACAACAAAGTCTGGATGAAGGCACACCTGTTTACAATATGGCTTAGTGAATGTTTTAAGCCTACTGTTGAGACCTACTGAAGAAAGTTACTATTCAAAATATGACTGCTCATTGACAATGTACCTGGTCACTGAAGAGCTCTGATGGAGATGGACAATGAGATAAATTTTGTTTTCATGCCTGCTAACACAGCATCCATTCTGCAGTCAATGGATCAAGGAGTCATTCCAAATTTCAAACCTTATTATTTAAGAGACATATTTAGTAGGACTATAGCTGCCATAGACAATGATTCTGCTGAAGGATCTGGGAAAAGCTAATTGAAAACCTTCTGGGAAGGATTCACCATTCTAGATGCCATTAAGAACGTTCGTGATTCATGGGAAAAAAACAAAATATCAACATTAACAGGAGTTTGGAACAGGAGGGTTGATACCCACCCTCACTGAAGACTTTGAGGGGTGTAAGACTTTAGTGGAGGAAGTAACTACAGATGTGGTGGAAACATTAGGAGAACTAGAATTAGAAGTACAGCCTACAGATGTGATTGAATGGCTGCAATCTCATGTAAAACTTTCACAGCGGAGGAGTTGCTTCTTGTGGATGAGAAAGTGGTTTGAGATGGAATCTATTCCTGGTGAAGATGCTGTGAATATTGTTGAAATAACAAAAGGTTTATAATATTACATAAATTTAGTCAATAAAGCAGGAGCAGAGTTTGAGAGGATTGACTCCAATTTTGGAAGTAGTTCTATTGTGGATAAAATGCTAGTAAACCACATTGCATGCTATGGAGGAATTGTTCATCAAAGGAGGAGCTGATCAGAGCAGCAAACTTCACTGCTGTCTTATTTTAAGAAATTGCCACAGCCACCCCAAACTTCAGCAACCAACACCCTGATCAGTCACAGCCATCAACATCGAGGCCAGACTCTCCCCCAGCAAAAATATTACAACTTGGTGAAAAGCTCAGATGGTGGTTTGCATTTATAGAAATAAAGTATTTTTTAATTAAGGTATTTACATTATTTTTCAAACATACTATTGCACACTTAATAATTGACTGCAGTACAGTGTAAACATAACTTATATGCACTAGAAGGACAAAAAAATTCATTTAACTTGCTTTGTTGCAGAGAGAGAGTGTATGTGTGTTTAAATACTCTTGGTTATCTTGTTATGAGGCCAGGTTTGAGATCACTGATCCAGGGCCACATTATCTTTTGTTACGTATATATTGCCTGTAAATATGCCTTTTGCTCTTTTAGCAAAAAGCTAAAAGACCTTCTGCTCTAATCATGCTCACTATGGCAGTGGGGAAGCCTTTTGCCATAGCTCTGTCAAGTTCTATAGAGTTAGTCCTTTGAGACTTATTGGACCTCAGTTTGCAAGTAATTCAGAGCCTATGAAGCAAGTGACTTCCCCAAACTACCTCTACTCTTAGACAAGAGGGATTTCTGTCCTGCACTGATGAAAGCAGGGCCTGGATGGCTAAGCACTTTCTGATTCTTGCCAATCCAGTTGCCTATTTAATATCTCTAACCTTGCTGCAAGGCAAGTAGGTCAGGCAGTCTCAATGTTGTATTGTGCTATGAATAGAAAACAGATTTAGCACTTTAAAATTCTGTAAAACTTCTCTAATTAAGAACCTCAAAAGTTCCAGAAAATATTTTTAGGATATATGTGCTGAAATTCTTTCCTACTCAATAAAGCTGAGACTCTATTAGTCATACCTTCATGAATACATTTTAATAGAGAAAATGAGTTTCCAAAAAGGAACAAATGAATTTTTACCTGTGATCCCTTAATTTCACGATGGAAAGAGTCTGTGGCTTCTTTGACTAAAGCAGTTAATGCATAATATTCAGGTGAAAAACAATTAGCTTCTTGCTCTATGTCTATATTCATTCCGTCCATATATTGTGCTTTGGCCAACTTAACTTTTTGAGCTATCCAGGATGCTCTGAAAGTAGGATCAATTATATCTTTTAAGGGTATATCTCCTATGGAAGAAATATACATCTTTTGTGCATATGTGCTTTTCATAGTTTAATGAAATTTATTTCACAACACCTTAAAACATCTCATTATCTTGGAATACTAAGCCCCCAATTTAAGTTTTCCAAATAGAGAAATAATATACCAAAATAGAAAGTCATTACTCAATCTCCAAAATAACCATTATGAATAACTAGTAAAATCATTCTCAAATTAGAAGTAGAAATTGTAGACTGACTAGCTAAAAGTCATCAGGCTAATTAGGATTCACATTTTGCTCAAAATCAGAGTGATTTATTTAATTCTTTAAAAATAACTATCTGTGAAATGAATTAAACAGTATCTGAGATTAATTTTAGGATGATAAAGCACATACCAGATAAACACGAAAAGGGAATTTTTTGGAAAGTCAGGATGACAAGAAATGCAAGTAAACTTACCGATTGGCTGGACACATCTAGTGAAAAACTGTTACCCACCTTTTAGCACTACTCTGGCTCCGTGTGAATGAGCATAGCACATAAGTTCTGGATCATATTTTCCAAAAATTACCACAGTTGTAATCTGTGACCAGTCATAAAATTTCCAAGTTTTATATCCAACATCAAACACAAAGACCTGCCAAAACAACAAAGATAAGCATCATTGCTTAAATCAAAGAGAATACAATGCTGACCACCCAAAATAACATTAAACACTGATCATATACCAGGCACTGAGAGTACAACAGTGAACAAGACATAGGTGTCCCAGTATCATTGGTGGCAGAGGAAATTAACCAGGCCTCGAAAGTTGGGCTAGAGAGAAATGTGGAAAGAGCCAAGGCCTAGAGGCAGAGAAAGCATGGTGATTCTGCAACTCAGTATTGAGTATAGCTGACACCTAGGATTTGGAAGGAGACAGCAGTAAAGAACCAAAGAGATCTAGGCAGGGTTAAGTCATGAAAGGCCTTATAAGCCCTCTTGAGAAATCAGCATATTATCCTGAGAGAAAGGATTTTAAAAGAATGTATACATGTTAAGTATGCATTTACATATGCATTTTAGAAAAATTCCTTCAGCTGAAATGGGAAGAGAGGCTAAAACTGGAAGCAGCACTGCTGACAGGAAAGCTGTTGGAAGAATCCAGGCAAAAGATGAAGGTGACCTCAGTTAAAATTGTGGAGCAGCAGAGATAAGCCAGATAAATGAACAGATCTGGAAGATCCTAAGGGCAAAATTAACAGAATTCTGTGATGATTGAATGAGTAAAGTAAAAGAAAGGGAGGTTGATTCATATTGAAGTTTCTGGCTGCAGCAGCTGGAGCCACTGCCTCTATGCAAACGCACCAGATAATTGCATTTACTACGAATGGTTTTTGGTGAAACAAACTTCTTAAGAAGTCCTCAAGTTAAGTTCTAAGGTGGTGGATGTTATGCTTCACCAGTATTTCCCCTTCACAGATAATTCTAGAAGCACAGAAGTCTCACTGATAATTTTATTACAAATAAAGTTTTAATTCACTGATTTAGCAAATATTTATTGAATTCCAATAAGGTATGGGGAATGCACCTCGCTAGACATTAGTGACAGAAGTTAAAGAAACCAGGTCCTTTAGCTGTTCAATTGCAATAGTGTCAAGGGCTGCATGGAAATGCAAGAGGCCATGACACCATATGAAGGGGGCCTGCTACCCTGGTAGGACAGGGTAGAGCTACACACTTTGGGGGAAAACTGAAATCTGGGTAATGATCTGGACATGATGGAAGGTTACCTATGAACAAAAAAAGAGCGTTCTCAGGAGAGAACCAAAAGATCAATGTGGCAAGATCAAGTAGGGCTTTGTAGATACTCAGAATTTTGTATTTAACCCTGAGATGTAATGGGAAGCCATTAGAGTGTTTAAGCAGGGGAGGGACATAAAATTTGCATTAATAAATGAGAAAGAGGGAGAGATCAATAATCACTGGGCCACTATGAGAAGAATGGAAGGGGGAGGGGAGGTATAATAGTTAAAACAGACATTTCTTAATTTTCTCAATTTAAAAAAATTATTTCATTTTTATTCATTTCTGTTTTCAGAATTATTTCATTTCTGTTATTTCATTCTGTTATTTCATTTCATTTCATTATTTCATTTCTGTTTTCAGAATTAACTATGTATAATCCATTTTTCTCCTAGGTAACTTCCCACTAAAATAAAAATTACAGAATGTGAAATTGGAATGGCCATTATTTTTTGGAGTTTTTAGATGCATATTTACATCACAAACCTTATCCCCTATTTTAATTCCAATAATTAAGATTGAATTTGTTTTTAAAAATACTGAAAGCTTGTGACATAATACAAATCCTAAAAATATAGCTGGATGAATCAACTGAAAGTATAAGGGAAAAAAGAGCAATGTAGTCTGTGTTTGAAGAATATAGGTCAGTAAAGAAAAAAACCATGAACTTACAAATGAACAAAATTTTTCTTCTTTGCATAAATGATTTTCCAAATGCCCACATACACTGCCCAATCCATGAAGAGGTATTGGGTGCTACAGGAAGTCTTTCAGATGTTAGGTTTCCACACTGAGTAGGTTCTTTATAAACACTTTATCACCTTTACTTACCTTAAGCAATGTACATATGCCTTTTTACTGGCATTTAAATGCCTTGCCTCAAAATCTGTTAGATTAAGAACTGGAAATTGTCCCTATCTTTACAATAGAATTGCTCTTTACACTGTTAGCCATAAAAATAAAAACTACCAGTTATTTTACCAGCAAAAAACTGCGTTTAGCTGGGACAAGCAAGCTATGGCAACAGCACTGGTAAATCTGCAGAACAAAGGAGAAGAATGCTCTTTTATAGAGGAAAGGAGGAAAGTGAGAAGGCTATTATAAACACAAAGTCAATCAGAATACACTGGAAGCTTGAAGTATGGTGGCGTTTGGTTGGCTGAGTTATGACAGTCTAATTGCTTGGGCATTAATGGGGCAGGAGGAAATCCTTTCTTCTTGCTAAGATACTAAAGTAGTATCCATGTGCAGGGTACCTCTGCTCTTCCCCATTGGGTCTTCAATCGATGACAGGTAGGACATCGGAGCTCCCTCTGCCAGTCTCCCAACTCCAGTCTAAATGAGGTTTCTTTTTATTAATTTTCACACTTCCCACTTTTGATCAAGATCCTTTTTTGACAGCATCACTGATCAAGAGGCAAGTTTTCCACATTTAGTGATTTTGCTCCTAATACCTGGAAGGATCTTCCTTGATTGTCACATCCTGTATTAGAGGGAAAGTACTGCTATAGTTGGAAAGCACTTCAGGCCACATTTGAGGAACAAGAAAGATTAGGAGAGAGAAACTCAGGTATTCCCACCTAAAGTCTGTATCCATTCAAGGTCCTTACTACTGGAAATAATCTCGAAGAGTTGAGCCAGCATCACATTACTAGATACAACATTTTTTTTTAAAGTCCAACAGGCCACGAAGTATGAAATTTAATTATACAAAGAGGAAGTAACATAACAACTCCAAATTGTATAATGATTCTAAACCAGGACACTAGGTCTAGAAGTAGCCACAGAAATATTTACTGACACTTATTCCAATTTAGGGGAGAAAGGTTCTTCCTATGTAGGCAGAGGTGGAGTCATGTATGCCTCCTGGAAGGCTCCACTTAAAGAAACCATGAAAACAGGAGCACCTAGGTGGCTGAGTTAAGCATCTGACTTTGGCTCAGGTCATGATCTCACAGTTTGGGGTTCAAGTTTCACATTGTGCTCTGCACTGACAGTGGAGAGCCCACTTTGGGTCCTCTGTTTCCCTCTCTCTCTGCCCCTTCCCCCTCAAAAATAAACATTTTTTTAAAAACTAAAAAAAAAGAAACCATGAAAACAGAATCATAAATACTGCAAGCCCACAGTAAAGGAATTAACTGAGGCATCTTGAGAAGTTACAGTGTAGGTGTAAACTTGAAGCAAGGGCTGACGAATTTTTTGTAAAACAGCACAACTTGAAAGATGTTTTAAAACAGTATTCTTATCTCAAAAGACTGTTTGGAACCAAATGTGTTACTGAAAATACAGGTTGGGGGCGCCTGGGTGGCTTAGTCTGTTAAGCATCCAACTTGATTTTGTTTCAGGTCATGATCTTATGGTTCATGAGCTTGAGCCCAGCATCAGGCTCTGTTTGAGATTCTCTTTCCCCCCTCTCTCTGCCCCTCCCTTGCTTATGCTCTCTCCCTCAAGATAAATAAATAAGCTAAGAAAGAAAGAAAGAAAGAAAGAAAGAAAGAAAGAAAGAAAGAAAGAAAGAAAAGAAAAGAAGGAAAGAAGGAAGGAAGGAAAGAAGGAAGGAAGGAAAGAAGGAAGGAAGGAAGGAAGGAAGGAAGGAAGGAAGGAAGGAAGAAAGAATGAATCTATAAGGCTGCAAACTCAGAAACCATGAATCTGGATAAGAATCCAATGTCAGTTAATAGTTCAGATGAAATTGTGAATTCTGAACTTCCTACCTTTCAAAAATAAAGTGAAAAAGTAGCTTGTCCCAGGAGCATGATAAGGCTCTTTCCAAAAAGCTATAATCAAAAGAAGAGGGTTCCCCCTGCCACAAGGGCTTGGGAAATACAGATGAGGTATTGTCTTCCCACAAAAAAGACAGAAGACACAACGGTGAGAAAAAGGTATATAGGCCTGGTCCAGACATCTTGGGAAAGCTGTCTTGTCAGATGCCATCCGCTTTAATTCCAGGAAATCTTAACTTTCACGTCATTAGATGTATGCGGGTCCGGTCATGGTTTGGTGCTTTCTTTAGATATGTCATGTGAATCTATTCCCTGGAGTTTTGTGGCATAAGGCTTGGTTTGCAGTTCCTGATAAGGAAGGGCCTTTCCAATGAGGTAGAAGACTCTCTATGGAGGTGGGGTTTTTTTGTTTTTTGTTTTTTTCCCAAGAAAATCTCCAAGTTGCAAGATGTGATGATGTTTCAGGTCACCTTCTCCTGAGGGTGCATGGTAAAAAGATTGCTCTACCTAAGTATGGTTATTTTTGAACCCAGAAGATGACCTAAAGACTGGAAGAACAGACTCCACAACCAAATGTAAAGAAGAGGCCACATCAAGGAGGTTAGGAAGCACTGATGTGGTCAGGAGCCAAACTGACCCACAGGACTGTCCATGAGAGGGAGGGATGCCGCAGGTCTGGGTATCAGGGTGGGGAGTAGACCCCACAACAGGCACAAAGGACCCACACCAGGAAGACAAATGCCCACAAACATTTGGCTTTGAAAACGGGAGGGTTGAATTTCCGGAGTTCTTACAATCAAAGAGGCTTAACACTTTGAACTTAAAAAATCAGCTGGATTGGCTCTGAGAGAGCCAGAAGGCAATAGGAAACTGTCCCTTAAAGAGACAGCACAACAAACAACCCCACTGAGATCCAGCATAGAGCAGCAACTTGAAAAATTCCAGGGGTATACAGGAAGGAGATTTATTTAATAATCTCAAGAGTGTGTGCTGGAAGGGCAGAGATCTTTGGGAGACTTCAACAACAAAAGAGCTGGCCTGCACCATTTCCCTCCCCCTGCCTAGATACACAGACACTGGCAGAAAACAATGCAGCAGGAACACTCTCCACCTAGCTTGCTAAAAGCATGCCCCACCCCCACGTGTCTCTGTAGATCTGTCCCCTCCAAATTGGCTGGCCTCAGAAGTTTTCCTGGATGGCTGCAGATCCTCTCCCACTCTGGACCAGCACAGGCCTTGCTGGCACAACACACCGCTGCCCCCACGTTCTCCTGTAGACCAGACCCCCCAGTACATACAGCCTTACTCAGAGCCCATCCAAAGTAGTGCCACAAACCTGGCAGGGTGCAAGCACCCCCCACAGAGGCCAGCACCACTCCAAAGTGACTCC
This sequence comes from Leopardus geoffroyi, assembly GCF_018350155.1. NCBI lineage: Eukaryota > Metazoa > Chordata > Mammalia > Carnivora > Felidae > Leopardus > Leopardus geoffroyi. The sequence continues at coordinate 71,264,868 of NC_059328.1, forward strand.
TGCCCTGGGGAGAGAGGAACATAACTTCACAGACCAGCACAACCACGGCCCAGCAGTGGGCTAGGGACAGACATCTGGTTGCCCCACCCACCAAAGAAAACTTCTCAAGGGACAACACAGGGCAAGTACCCTGTAGTTCCATGCTACTGCATCCCTGACAAACACCTGGTCAAACTCAACTCAAGCCAAAGGCAGCCCTAGTCTGGCGCACTAACAACACAGGGACTAAGTCCTTCCCACAACAGGCAAAAAAGAGCCGTTGCAGATGACTGGACTGAAGGCAAACATGGCTCAGCCACAATAGTAGGGTGCATGCAACACACATAGGAGAGAAGTGCCAGGTTCTGGTGAACAAAGGATGTTGCACTGCAGGGCACTACAGAACCTCTTACTCATAAGCCCACTACTTCCAAGAGCAAAAGACATAGCTGAATTTCCTAACACACAGAAACAGACACAAAGAGTTAGTCAAAATGAAGACAGAGAAGAATGTGTCCCAAATTAAAGAACAGGACAAAACCACAAGGGAGCTAACTGAAACAGAGATAAGTAACATGCCTGATAGAGAATTTAAAGTAACAGTCATAAAGATATTCATTGGACTTGGGAAACAAGTGGAGGGACCTTCATGAGACCCTCAACAAAGGGACAGAAAACATAAAAAGGAACCAATCAGACATGAAGAACTCAATAACAGAAATTAAAAAGGACACTGGAGGGAATTAACAGTAAATCAGAGGAAACAGAAGACTGGATCAGCAACCTGGAGGACAGAGTAATGGAAAGCATTCAAGCTGACCAGGAGGTGAAAGAAAGAAAGAAAGAAAAAAAGAAAGGAAGGAAGGAAGGAAGGAAGGAAGGAAGGAAGGTAGGTTAAGGAAAATCAACAATATCATCAAGCATAATAACATTCACATTATAGGGATCCCAGGAGGAACAGAAAATGTATTTGAAGAAATACTAGCTGAAAACTTCCTGAATCTGGGGAAAGAAACAGATATCCAAATGCAGGAGGCACAGAGGGTCCCCCAAAAAAACCAACCCAGGGAGGTCCACATCAAGACACCTAGTAATTAAAATGGCAAGAAGTAATGATCAGAGAATTTTAAAACAGCAAGAGAAAACAGTTACATACACGAGAAATCCCATAAGGTTATCAGCTAATTTTTCAGCAGAAACTTTGCAGGCTGGCCAGAAGGGAGTGGCATGATACTTTCAAAGTGATGAAAGAGACAAATCTGCAACCAAGAATATCCTATCAAACAGGCCTATTATTTAGAATAGAAGGAGAGTTTCCCAAACAAAGGTTAAAGTTAAAGGAATTCATCACCACTAACCCAGCACCACAGGAAATGTTAAAGGGAACTCTGAGTGGAAAGGAAAGACCATAGGGAAGAGCAAGGAAAGCAGGAAGCCATGCACCCCAATGTTTATAGCAGAACTATCAACAATAGCCAAATTATGGAAAGAGCCCAAATGCCCATTGACTGACGAATGGATAAAGAAAATGTAGTATATAAATACAACGGAATATCACTCAGTGATCAAAAGAATGAAATCTTGCTTGCCATTTGCAACAACATGGATGGAACTAGAGTGTATTATGCTAAGCAAAATAAGTCAGTCATAAAAAGATAAATGTCATATGTTTTCACTCATGTGGAATTTAAGAAACAAAACAGATGAACATAGGCAAAGGGAAGGAAAAATAAGATAAAAATAGAAAGGGAGGCAAACCATAAGAGACTCTTAAATACAGAGAACAAACAGGGTTGCTGGAGGGGGATGGCCTAAATGGGTAATGGGCATTAAGGAGGACACTTGTTGGGATAAGCACTGGGTGTCATACTTAAGTGATGACTCACTAAATTCTACTCCTGAAACTATTATTATACTATTATTAACTAACTTAGATTTAAATAAAATTTAAAAATTAAAAAAAAAAATAAAAGGCAGGAAGCACAAAAGCAGTGAAATTAAGTGCATCTATAAAAATCAGTCAAGGGATTCACAAACTAACAGGATGTAAAGTATGACACCATATACCTGAAACATGGAGGTGAGAGGAGTAAAAACTTAGTGCTTTCAGAATGGATTCAAACTTCAGTGACTATCCACTTAAAATAGACTGCTATATGCCTAAGAATGTTATAAATAAACCTAATGGTAACCAGATCAACCAAATAAAAAACCAGAAATATACAAAAAATAAAGAGAAAGGAATCCAAGTATATCATTAAAGAAAGCCAGAAAACTGGGGAAGACAGTAAAAGAAAAAAGGAACAGAGAAAAACTACATAGGAACAGGGTAAAACAAGTAACAAAATGGCATTAAGGACATACCTATCAATAACTACATTGAATGTAAATGGACTTAAGGCTCCAATCAAAAGATATAGGGTGACAGAGACACATTTTAGACCTAAAGACATGCAGATTGAAAGTGAAGAGATTGAAAAGCATTTATCATGAAAATGGAAGAGAAAAGAAAGCTGACGTAACAATATTTATATCAGACAAAAGACTTTAAAAAAAAGACTGTAACAAGAGACAAAGAAGACACTATATAATAATAAAAGGGACAATCCAACAAGAAGATATAATATAAACATTTATGCACCCAACAAGAGAGCACCCAAATACATAAAGCAGCAAATAACATAAAGGAAGTAATCAATAGTAATGCAATAATAGGCAGGGACTTTAATACCCTACTTACATCAATGGATAGATTATCTAAACAGAATCAACAAGGAAACAGTGGCTTTGAGTGACACATTGGGCCAGATAGATCTAATAGATATACTCAGAATTCCATTCTCAAACAGCAGAATACACATCCTTTTCAAGTGCACATGGAACATCGTCTAGGATAGATCACAGGTAAGACCACAAAACAAATCTCAATAAATTAAAAAAGATAGAAGTCATACCATGCATCTTTTCTGAATAGAATGCTATGAAACTAGAAATCAGCCACAAGAAAACATCTGGAAAGACCACAAATACATGGAAATTAAACAACATACTACTAAACAATTAAAGGGCCAACCAAGAAATTATAGAGAAAATTTAAAAATTCATAGACACAAATGAAAATGAAAATACAACCATCCAAAATCTTTGGGATGTAGCAAAAGCTATTCTCAGAAAGAGGGGCCTGGGTGGCTCAGTCAGTTAAGCATCTAACTTTGACTCAGGTCATGATCTCATGGTTCATGAGTTCCAGCCCTGCATCCGGCTCTGTGCTGACAGCTCAGAGCCTGAAGCCTGCTTCAGATTCTGTGTCTCCCTCTCTCTCTGCCCCTCCCCTGCTCACACACTCACTCTCTCTCTCTCTCTCTCTCATTCTCTCTAAAAGAAATAAACATTTTTTAAAAATGGGGGGAGGGTGTCTGGGTGGCTCAGTTGGTTAAGCATCCTACTTCGGCTCAGGTCATGATCTCACAGTTCCTGGTTCAAGCTCCATATCAGGCTCTGTACTAACAGCTCAGAATCTAGAGCCTGCTGCAGATCCCGTGTTTCCCTTTCTCTCTGCTCTTCCGCTGCTTGCACACTCTCTCTCAAAAATAAACATTAAAAAAAAAATTTTAATTTTTTTTAAAAAGAAGAAAAATCTCAAACAACCTAACTTTACACCTAAAGGAGCTAGGAAAAGAAGAACAAACAAAACCCAAAACCAGTAGAAGGAAGAAAATAATAAAGATTAGAAATAAGTGAAATGGAAACTAAAAAACAATAGAACAGATCAATGAAATTAAGAGCCAGTTCTTTGAAAAGATCAACAAAATTAACAAACTTTAACAAGAACTATCAAAGGAAGGAAGGAAGGAAGGAAGGAAGGAAGGAAGGAAGGAAGGAAGGAAGGAAAAGAAAGAAAGAAAGAAAGAAAGAAAGAAAGAAAGAAAGAGAAAGAAAAAGAGAGGACACCAAGTCAGAAATGAAAGAGGAGAAATAACAACCAATATCACAGAAATACAAAGGATTATGAGAATATTATGAAAACTTATATGCCAACAAATTGGAAAACCTAGAAGAAATGATTAAATTCCTAGAAATCTATAACTTCCTGAAATGGAATCAAGAAGATAATAGGAAATTTGAACAGTCTAATCACTAACAATGAACATGAATCAGTAATCAAAAAATGCCCAACAAACAAAAATCCAGGACCAGATGGCTTCACAGGTAAATTCTACCAAACATTTAAAAAACAGTTAATAGGGGCGCTTGGGTGGCTTGGTCGGTTAAGCGTCCGACTTTGGCTCAGGTCATGATCTCACGGTCCGTGAGTTCGAGCCCCACGTCGGGCTCTGTGCTGACAGCTCAGAGCCTGGAGCCTGTTTCGGATTCTGTGTCTTCCTCTCTCTCTGCCCCTCCCCTGTTCATGCTCTGTCTCTCTCTGTTTCAAAAATAAATAAACGTTAAAAAAAAAAATTTTTTTAAACAGTTAATATCTAGTCTTCTCTAACTACTCCAAATAATAGAAGAGGAAGGAAAGCTTTCAAATTCATTCAATAAGGCCAACATTACCTGGATACCAAAACCAGACAGACACTACCAAAAGAGAGGGAGAGAGAGAGAGAGAGAGAATGAACTACAGGCCAAAATGTCTGATGAACAGACACAAAAAATCCTCAACAAAATATTAGCAAACTGAATCCAACAATACATTAAAAAAATTCATTCCTCACGATCAAGTGGGATTTATTCCTGGAATGGAAGTATGGTTCAATATTCACAAATCAATCACTGTGATACATCACATCAGCAAGAGAAAGGATAAAAACATATGATCATTTCAGTAGATGCAGAAAATGCATTTGACAAAGTACAACATCCATTCAACTGTCAACAAAGTAGATTTAGAAGGAAAGTACCTCAACATAATAAAGGCTATATAAGAAAAATTCACAACTAACATCATATTCAATGGTGAAAAACTGAGAGCTTTCCCCCTAAGATCAGGAACAAGACCAGGGTGTCTATTCTCACCACTTTTAGTCAACATAGTACTGGAAGTCCTAGCCACAGCCATCAGACAAGGAAGAGAAATATAAGGCACCCAAATTGGTAATAAAGAAGTAAAACTGTCACTACTTGTAGATAACATATTACTAAATATAAGAAAACCCTAAAAACTTCACCAAAAAACCTGCTATAACTGATAAATGAATTCAGTAAGATCATAGGCTATAAAATCAACATAGAGAAACTACATTTCTCTAACACTGTAACATTAGTGTTACATGTAAATGTAACATTAGTGTTACATTTCTAACACTAATAATAAAGTAGCAAAAAGAGAAATTAAGAAAACAATCCCATTTACAGGTGCACCAAAAATAATAAAATACTTAGGAACAAACATCCAAGGAGGTGAAAGACCTGTACTCTGAAAACTATAAAACACTGATGAGAGAAACTGAAGACAACAAAAATTGAAAGATATTCCATGATCATGGATTGGAAGGGCCAATATTGTTAAAATGTCCATACTACCCAAAGCAATGTACAGATTTAATGCAATCCCTATCAAAATACCAACAGTATTTTTTCATAAAACTAAGAGAATAATAAAATTTCTCTGGAACCACAAAAGATCTCAAATAGCCAAAGCAATCTTGAAAAAGAAGAACGAAACTGGAGGTATCACAATCCCAGATTTCAAGATATACTGCAAAGCCGTAGTAATCAAAACAGAACAGTATGGTATGGCACAAAAAATAGACACATAGATCCATGAAAGAGAATATATAGCCCAGAAATAAACACACAATTATACGGACAATTAATCTTTGACAAAGGAGGCAAGAATATGCAATGGGAAAAAGAGAGTCTCATCAACAAATGGTGTTGAGAAAACTAGATAGCTACATGCAAAAGAATGAAATTGGACCAGTTTCTCAAATCATACAGAAAAATAAACTCAAAAGGGATTAAAGACCTACAAGTGAGACCTGCAACCATAAAAATCCTAGAGGAGAATACAGGCAGTAACTTCTCTGACACTGGCCATAGCATCATTTTTCTAGATGTCTCCTGAGGCAAGAAAAAAAAAGCAAAAATGAACTATTGGGACTACATCAAAATAAAAAGCTTCTGCACAAGGAAGGAAACAATCAACAAAACTAAAAGGCAGCCTACAGAATGGGAAAAGATATTTGCAGGTGATATATCTGATAAAGAGTTAGTATCCAAAATACATACAGAACTTACACAACTCAACGTAAATCCCAAATGATCCAATTAAAAAATGGGCAGAAGACATGAACAGACATTTCTTCAAAGACAACATTGGGAAGGCCAACATACACATGAAAAGATGCTCAACATTGCTAATCATCAGGGAAATACAAAGCAAAACCATAAAGAGATATCACCTCACATTTGTCAGAATAGCTAAGAAACAACAAGTGTTGGTGAGGTGGTGGAGGAAAAGGAAGCTTCATGCACTCTTAGTGGAAATGCAGCCACTGTTAAAAAACAGTATGGAGGTTCCTCAAAAAAATTAAAAATAGAGCCACTATAAGATCCAATAACTTCACTACTGGGTATTTACCCAATAATATGAAAACATCAATTTGCAAAGATATGTGCATGCTTAACATTTATTACAGCATTATCTACAATAGCCAAATTATGGAAGAAGCCCAAGTGTCCATCAATAGATAAAGAAGACGTGGTGTGGGGGGCACCTGGGTGGCTCAGTCAGTTGAGCATCTGACTCAGTTTCAGCTCAGGTCATGATCTCAGAGTTTGTGGGACTGAGCCCAGTGTCGGGCCCTGCACTGACAGCATGGACCCTGCTTGGGATTCCCTCTCTTCTTCTCTCTCTGCCCCTCCCCTGTTCATGCTCGTGTGCGCTCTTTCTCTCTCAAAATAAATAAACTTAAAAAAAAAAAAGATGTGTGTACACACACCACACACAGTGGAATATTACTCAGCCATCAGAAAGAATGATATATTGCCATTTGTGACAACATGGAAGGATCTAAAGGGTATAATGCTGCCTTTCAGCCAGAACAACCACCTTCCAGTAATTCACCAAAATGACCAACCCAAAGGGAAAAAGGAGAGGTGCATGCTATATGTTCTTTAGACCTTTTGGAAAACATGGAGTTGTTCCCTCAGCCACATACATAGGAATCTACAAGAAAGGTGATATGGTGGACATCAAGGGAATGGGCACTGTTCAAAAAAGAACACCCCACAAACGTTACCATGGCAAAACTGGAAGAGTCTACAGTGTTAGCCAGCATGTTATTGGCGTTTTTGTAAACGAGGGCAAGATTCTTACCAAGAGAATTAATGCATGTAGTGAGCATATTAAGCACTCAAAGAGCGGAGATAGCTTCCTACAGTGTGGGAAGGAAAATGATCAGAAAAAGAAGGAAGCCAAAGAGAAAGGTACCTGGGTTCAACTGATGAAAGCCACCAGCCTGCCCCACCCAGAGAAGCATACTTTGTGAGAACCAATGGAAAGGAGCTTGAGCTCCATTGAGCTCCAAAGGAGCCCATTCCCTATGAATTTAAAAAAGGGTATAATGCTCAGTGAAATAAACCAGAGAAAGACAAATACCATATGATTTTACTCATATGTGGAATTTAAGAAACAAAGGAAAAAAAGAGAAAACAGAAAAACCCTGTTAAATATAGAGAACAAACTGATGGTTACCTGAGGGGAGGGGGATTGGAGGACGGGTAAAATAGGTGAAGGGGATTAAGAGTATACTTACGATGAGCACGGAGTAATGTATAGGACTGTTGACTCACTGTATTGTACAACTGAAATTAATAAACACTATATGCTAATCATACTGGAATTAATTTTTTTTTAAAAAACAACAAAGTATGGTTATCTTTAACAGAAGCAATTAGGCTTTTACAATCCTGAAGTACAGTACAATACTGATTTCCTTTTATTAACTGTGGGTCAGAGGAGGCAGGGGCTAAGTGCACTGGGTATTCTGTGCTATTACAAAGGGTGAGACCCTCAGAGTTCCAGTGTGGGTGGATCCAACAGCAGTGGGGGATCCAACAGCAGAGGGACCAACAGCAGTGCTTTAGGCCAAGGTATTTGGAGGATCTCTATAAATTTTGAGAGGTGGGTCTAAATAATGCTGTTTGAAGATGGTATGCACAATGGAAGTGTTGTAAAACCAGCCAAACCACACAGAATTATAAACACATCTGTAAAATAGTAAAACAGTAAAACAGGTTCCCTGATCACTATGAAGTTTGAGAGGGGTTCCCCAGGTATAATCTTTTCAAACAGAAGCATTAGCCTGTCTATAAGAGAAAGCTTCGGTCCAGTGAGAAAACATACAAACCATTACTAAAACACATTTAGCCATGAGAGGGGAGGTTGTATAAAATCCATTTGTAGGAATAGGTTTCTCTGGATAGTAGGCACTTTGGACAGCCTCATTAACTTTTCTTTACCAAAATTGGTTCATAAATGCCATCCTCTGTCAGCATGGTTCAATGCATGTACAGCAGGAAATACGGGAAATTTTAGAATTTCTGGTAAGGCCAGATTGTTATTTGGTTCAAACCAGGGTTCTATTTTTATGCACCCAACAATTATTATTATGGAGCCAATATTGTTTTTCCCTCTCTAGGGCCAGCTATTAGGCATCTCTTACCAATTTTTCCAAAATTATCATTTGGGAGAACAGCCCATTGAGCTGTGGCAGAGGTTTGGCTATTGATTTCCTTGACAGTAGCAATTTTGGCAGAAATATCAGTGAGGTGGATTACTTTGGCCTACAGGGAGTGAGTCTGGAATGCCCAGGAACCTTAAGAGTCAGGTGGGTCGACAAAAATATGGCATCTAATACATTTTGGACATAGGAGCCATTTTAAATTCTATTTCCATTGGAAGTAAGGACATCCCATTGTTTCCATAATATTCCAAAGTCATACCAACTAACAGTAAAAATGCTTGTGGTTTTACCCTTGGCTACAGTATAAATTCAAGTAAAGCCATAGGGGTCAGCATGTTGGGCTGAAGTATACAAAATATAAAGGTGCTGTTTCAAGGACTTCAAAAGGAGTTGCACTAGGATATTCAGTATCATACTTATCATGTTTATCCTTTAGGTAAGAACCATCAGTCAGTAAACCATGAAAAACCTGCACTCACAGCAGTTTCATATAAATTGCCACAGGAATTCAAAGGTAATCTGTCAGCACCAAGCAGTCATGAGGGGTTTCACCTGGATTTAAATGTAGTCCTTATTCTCAGATCAGGTGCCTCAATGATCAAACCTGAGTTTGAGCAAACTGCAGTTTTTCTTTGTAGACTTTAAGTCCTTTGAAGTCCAAAAGTTTGAGGGGCCTCTGGGTGGCTCAGTCGGTTAAGCTGCCAACTTCAGCTCAGTTCATGATCTCACGGTCTGTGAGTTTGAGCCCCACATCTGGTTCTGTGCTGACGGCTCAGAGCCTGGAGCCTGCTTTGGATTCTGTGTCTCCCTCTCTCTCTGCCCCTCCCCTACTCATTCTGTTTCTCTCGCTCTCAAAAATAAACAAACATTAAAAATAAAAAAAAAAAAATTAAAAAGGGGCGCCTGCGTGGGTCAGTCGGTTGAGCGTCCGATTTTGGCTCAGGTCATGATCTCACAGCTCATGGGTTCGAGTCCTGCGTCGTGCTCTGTGCTGACAGCTTGGAGCCTGAAGCCTGCTTTGAATTCTGTGTCTCCCTCTCTCTCTGTCCCTAACCCACTTGCATTGTGACTTTGTCTCTCTCAAAAATAAATAATCAACATTAAAAATTAAAAAAGTTTGAACAGGTATATTCAAAAGCAAATTGTCTACATATTCTAACAGGATAGAGCCTGCATAAAACTTTATCACATCCAAATCAGCTTTTAAGTTTCATGAAAAGTAAAAAGGACTGTTCAAGAAACGCTGTGGCATCACTGTTCAGGTATATTTCCCTTCTTTCCAAGTAAAAGCCAAAAGATATTGGCTATCCTCACCAGCTGGAGTACTAAAAACATGCCGCATAGATCAATTACTCACTTAAGAATTTGCTATCAGTGGGAATTGATGTTAGTGGCATGTGGGTGTTAGAAGCCACAGGGTGCCAAGGAATAACAAGGTTATTTATTGCTGGCAGGTCCTAGACAAACCTCCATCCTCAGACGTTGGGTTTTCTCATAGGTAAATAGGGGTATTACAGGCCAAGAGCAGGATAAGGAAGCCCCAAGCCTTGTAATATCCTATAATGGGCTTGATGTCTCCTTGAGAGGCTTATTTATAGGGTGTTAATTATACGAGAGGGTTTAAGAGATCTATTTGCATCTTGATGGGAGGTTCACTGTGCATCTTGCCGATGTCAATTGAGGCTTTTTCCCATAAAAAGGAGGGTAGCTCAGCCAATAGAAGCTAATTTAATTTCCCTGATTGGCTTTTATTACTATTGTCAAATTCAAGAATTATTTCCCCCTTTTGGGAAATATTTTGGCATGATACTTATCTAAGAAATCTCAGCCCAATAAATGCATAGGGGTGGAATAACTAAGGAGAAAAAGGGTATATCTCCAAGGGCCTAGACAAAAGGGAAAAGGTTCAGAAATAGGATCCTGTTGAGGTTTTTTAGAGATACCCACTATTTTAACTGTTTTAGTGCTCTAAGGCACTGCTTTGTAGCAATGGGGTTAAACCCTGAGAGTGTAGCTCTGGGGTCAATAAGAACAGAGAGATTTTCATTCCCAGTCTGGGCAGTGGTTTCTCTGAAGCCAATTAAGAGGGAGGATTGAGAAGAGCCCCTATAATTCCTTGGAGCTCTGTCACTGGGAATTAAGAGGACATTGTTAAGACCAACTAGAAGGGTGAAGGTACCTGCAACACTTAAATTCATAAAAATCTTTTTTCCCCAATGTCCTGGCTCTCTGCAGTAACAACAGAAACTAAGGGTTGTTTTTTTGTTTTTTTCATTTTGTTTAGGGGGCTTCATTTGCTGGTGTTGAAAATCGAGAATTTTAGCAGTCTGTCTTTTAGGTGATTCGTCTAAGATGTGAGCGAGCAGATTTGCCAAATTAACTAAATCTGTAGTGGTGAGTTTCCTGTTTCATCCTGATCCTTTTAACTAAAAGAGAAAGATCCCAGGTAAGCCCACTAATAAACAGAACTAAATGCTACCCAGGTAGACTCAACATCTAAAGAAAGAGGAAAAAATTCTTAAAATACAATTTGGAGTTGATTGTAAATAGTCATGAACAGGTTCATCAGGCTTCTGTGTGGAAGCCTGAATCTTGTTTCAACTAGCAGGTTTAACAAAAGCTACCCTAATTGCTCGGTAGAGATTTCCAGTGAGTGTTCTACCCTCTTGCCAAAAGTTAGGGGTTTCTCTAAATCACCTTCAGGATGTTACCTCGGGGCTAGTTTCATCCAATCTTTGGCCTGGTCCTCACCACCAAGCAGGTGAACTAATTAATATAAATCTGAGAAATGAAGTTAAGTCTGAAAAACGATGCTAAATTCTTCAGCAAATTTATGGGGGTCGCCACTCACTTTAGGAAACTTCATGACTCACACACAATTCGGTCTTAGTCCAGGAAAAATAAGAAACTTGGGTTTTATTTAGATCCTCAAAAGACTTAACTTTAAAGAGGACGGTTTTAACAGGCTCAGGAGAGGAAGGAGGGGAGAGAGATTCCTGTCTGCAAAGAGGGAGGGGAAAGGGGCCTCAGAAGCCATTTTGATTCCTTTCAATTGTTGGTTTGCCTCAGTTAGATTAGAAATAGTATCTTGCAAAGAGGCAAACTTAGAATCCTGAAAACATCTGGGAGCCTCAGGGTACAATTTAATATAAGCATTCCATTCAGTTTTTTGCTTTGTTTTAGAGCCTCAGCTTTCTAATTTAATTTTGAGTAAAACAAGTTTGGGGAGATAGAAATTCCCCATAACAGCCATTGATGTTCTAAATGTTGGTTAAGTCAGTCCATTTAGTTATAAATGCGTGCAGGGAGGGACCATTGTTTTAAAACAAAACCAGCCAGAGTCTGGTGTGGGGTGGGGGGGCACCCTCAAAGCATTCTGATGACTGGAATCCCATTTCATGGAGGTTTTTCTCTAGAGCAAAGAGAAAAATTTCTAAACAGCAGTTTTAATAGATACAGCCTGGTTCCAAAAGGAATCAAACCAAAGGCCAGCACAGTTCCAGTAGAAACAGTCCGGTTCTAAACAGGAGTCCCAGCAAAGGCCAAATGAGTATTCTCATACAAAGAAGAAAAAAAAAAAAAGAGACAAACAAACAAAACCCAAGGCCTTAAAACAAATCCCAAATAATGCCTGGAGAATTCAAACACAAAGCACGGAGCTCGAAATTCAGGATAAAACTTACCCTCAAACCCCAGGGTGGGCGAGAAAGCAGTGAACCCAGGCTCTCTGGGTACCAGCACCCATTTGCTCACCACCTTCAGAGCTGTTGGGGGTCTTCTCTAGATCCCACTTCTGCTCACTAAGTAATATTAACCTTGAAAATAAAACTGCCAGCTATTTTACCAGCAAAAAAAAAAAAAAAAAAAAGTGTTTTTTTCGGGAATAGCAGAGAATTGCAAACCAGGACAAACAGGCTACAGCAAAACCATAGGCAGATCCACAGAACAAAGGAGAAAAAAAGTACTCTTTTATGGAGGAAAAGGAGAAGTTAGGAAGGCTGTTAAAAACAGTCAATCGGAGTAAGCTAGGAGTCTGAACTATAGTGGCCTTTCATTGGCTAAGTTGTAACGACGTCTCATTGGCTGGGCTGTTGCCAGGGAGGAAGAAAGCCTTTCTTCCCCCTGCTAGGGTAGTAGAGTGGTATCCACAGGCAAGGTGCCCCAGCTCTCCTCGTTGACAAGGAGTGGTCGAGTGTGAGAGCTCCCCCTGCTTGGCCTCCTGCCTCCATTCCAAAGGAGGTTTCCTTCTGATTTTCAAGGACTAAGTCTTTCCTCGTTCAACAGGAGTTGAACCAGGAGTCATCAAACTCTAGGTGTCACGTGGTTTTCATCCTGCCTGCCAAAGGGTGTTTGATTACAGTTCCCAAAAGCCTTAGACATTGTTAGGTGGGCGAAAGGAAAAATTAAAGACCGATTTTTACCGCCCTTCTTGGGTTGTTTTGAGGTACCTAACAGAAAGGGCTGGTAGATAGGGAAAAGCAAAGGTAAGCAGAACATCCTGCCTTCCAATGTACTGTTGTAGGGCTGAGATTCTTTCAAACTAAATATTCATTTTCTTGCAAAACGATGGAACGTGCTGCTTGGGAAATACCTCATCATCCTACTTCCTTGCTAGTGTGCCCAGAGTGCCACCCGAGGGGCACAGCAGGGCAATGAAACAAATTTGCATTTGAGGTCAGACCTGGGTTTGAATGCCTGCCTGCCTCTTTCGGGCAGGCACTAACTGTGAGACCTGGGAGGTTACTCAACCTCTCTGAGTTTCCTCATCATCGGCTGAAGGCAGGCCCTCAGAGAGTGGTCAAGGTGGGTGACTACACCCACACCACCTCTTCTTAGGGCTCAGTTTTGCTTTTCTTACAGGGCCACGAGGACCAGACCTGGAGGGGCAGGGGAGAGGCACTGACCTCGAAGTCAGGGTGGTGGCGGATGGGTTGGCACAACGCTGGATCCTGGCAAGGGCAGCGGGCCCCTGCCCAGAGTGGCAGCACCAGCAGCGGCAGCAGAGCGAGCCCAGGAATGCCACGTGGCCGGCAGGCGAGGAGGCACAGGCGACAGAGCAGCGGCAGGGCCATGACGGCAGTCACTGCCCGGCAGGAGTACGTTCCTCCAACTGGTGGCTCAGGTCCAGCCTCTCAGCAAGGCGGACCCTGCCTCAGGGCAGAGGTGATGGCGTGGGAGGGGCTGAGCAGTCTGGGCCACTGGGGACATGAAGGTCAGGTGAAGGAGAAAGGCCGAGGTGAACATCTCCCCTGGCAAGCCAGTGCCTCATGCCCCCAGCAGACCTGCTGACTCAATCAAGTAAATATCATCACTCCCTCAAACTCACAGACACCCCCTCAGCACGCTACACCTGTCTTTGTGTCGTGGCCTTTGTACTCCTCGTGCAGTATAAACGTGGAAGCAGTCCCCCAAATGAGAAGCAGGGGGCTTTGAAAGAGATGACTGAGCAACATGGTTGGAATGGTGCAGGTTAGGGAGCTCTCCTGGGGTGCTCTGAAACCGGCCCCCATGCACAGAGGGCAGGGAGAGACCAAAGACAGAGGCAGCCGCTCCAGGTTGCTAGGTGGCAGTTTTAACAAAACAGCAAAGGGAACTTACATACAAGGCTCGTCTTGGACAGCAGCAAGACGAATGGATCCCTGTGGCTGCCCTCCACGTCTTAAAAAGCTTATCAAGAGGCCCTAACTGGGCTCAGGCACATAATACCGTGCAGATGTTTTTACCACCACATCACCACCTCAAGGTTATGTCCTTGGAGCAGCCTCTGGGAGCAGGAAAGGCAAGCGGAACCTGTATTCCAAGGACAGGGGCGCGGGTGAGGAGCCTCAGAGTGCTCACAGGTCAAGGGGCGGGCGAGCATGTCTTTTTGATGACATTCCCCAATGCACCACCCTCAGTAACAGGCTCTTACAATCTCACATGCCTGAATGGTCAGCAAGGGGTTTCATTAACGTGGAGGTGGCTCTTTTGATGGCTATCTGCTGCATCGGAGGAGGATGCCACAGCAACAATACAAGCACCTGTTAGAGAAAACACAGACTAAGACAATAATTCCCCAAATTAGTGACACCTCTTTCTATTAAGAGCCCTAGGATCCAAGCCATTGATTTATTCAATATTCTAGCCTGGGGTTGGATCACTCAGGGCATTTTCACCTGTGTCCTCATGTGATTCGATAAAGATCTACATTAGCATACTCATAAGGTATGAGCTCAGAACATTTTGGCTTGATAATGGCACAGGCACCTCCTTGTGAGGTAGTAATAATGTCCAAGGACATCCTATTTTAGAAGATAGTTTTGCTTGGGGTGACTCAGTCAGTTAAGCGTCCAACTTCGGCTCGGGTTATGATCTCATGGTTTGTGAGTTTGAGTCCCGTGTCGGGCTCTGTGCTGACAGCTCAGAGCCTGGAGCCTGCTTCAGATTCTGTGCCTCCCTCTCTCTCCCTGCCCCTCCCCTGCTCTCACTCTGTCTCTCTCTCAAAAATAAGTAATAAACACTAAAAAATTTTTTTTTAAAAAGAAGACAGTTTTTCTCACTAGAGTCATTTCAGTGTTCAGTAAGGACAGGTTTTTTTTTGGTTTTGGTTTTGGTTTTTTGGCTATCGTTCAGGGCGTGCTGACTGAATTTAGTAAGGGCTTCTGTGTATGCTATAACATCCTCCAGACCTATGGAGGGAGCAAAGACAGTAGCCAAATAATCAAACCAGTGAAAGACAGTGTCTACCTGACCTTGAGGAGAGGGAGGCTGGCAGCTTTAGGAACCTGACTCAGTTGTGCACACTACACATGTTGGCCCTGGGGGGCAGCACTGTGAGGTGTGAGGAGATAGACTGAGGACAGGATTTGCCAGAAGAGGAACCCCCATCTTCTCTTCTCTCTCAGGCTCTACGTTCTGTTTCAGACACAGTACATTTCAACAGGTCCGGCTTGCGGCAAGACAAGGGGACCCCAGTGGAGACTGGGCAGTTTCTCCCCACCCAGGAATTTGAAGGAACTCACCAGCCCTGGCGGTATGCCCTGTTGCAGATTCCAGTAAATCATTCCTTTCCCAGGTGTGATGGGGCTTGGCATTCTCAGCAGATAGCATATTGATCCACGGTGCAGAGCTGGGGCAACGGCTGTTTCCCGTCATTTCCACACCTTTTTCGTGTTGGGGGCCTTGCCAGGGGTCCCCAGTCTGGCATATGGGGCAATTGGCCCTGCTCACTGAGTATCCAAATGTATTATTCCACCTGGTTTTATCTGTTAACAATTTAACATGCTGTCTTAACATGTTTTCTTTCTACCAACCCTGCCACTGGTGGACTATAGAGGAGATGAAACCTCCATTTAATGTCATTTTTTTTTTTTTTTTTTTTTTTGCCCAGTCTTATACAGCATGACCTTTGAAATGTGACCACCACGCCCGACCCCAGTTGCTATCTGATGAAGGTGTCCATAAATGGCACTCACTCTCTCTAATCTCCTTATGGTGGCAGCCTGTTTTGCATTGCTGCAGGGGATGGCTTGGGTCAGGCCAGATGCTGCGTCCACAGAAACCAGGGCATATTTAGAACCCTCACTTGAAGGGGACCAATACGATCAACTGGCCAGTCCCTCACTGGTTGGGAACTCCAGTGAATGGCCCCAGATTCTTTCAGCAGTTGCCTTGGGTGTTGTTTAGAACACACGGGATAGCCTGTCACTTCATTAGCAATGTCACTGTACTTCAAGGGCAATTTTGGCATCTTTGGCAACACACCATCCCACCTGGACCTCGTGATGGCCATTCTTTCTGTGCACCCAGTCTGCTGTATCTACTGCAGGGTCTTTAGCTAAAGCTTGTACCTGAGACAGGGGGCATCAGCTTCCGGATTGCCAGAGGGGGTTGTCAGTGCCTCATGAGCTGGGACATGGAAAACAGTGAGGGCTGCCACCAACTGTAGGTTCACATCTCAGGAGCTCTCCTGGGGTGCTCTGAAACCAGCCCCCATGCACAGAGGGCAGGGAGAGACCAAAGACAGAGGCAGCCACTCCAGGTTGCTAGGTGGCAGTTTTAAGAACAGCAAAGAGAACTTACATACGAGGCTCGTCTTGCACAGCAGCAAGACGAATGGATCCCTGTGGCTGCCCTCCACGTCTTAAAAAGCTTATCAAGAGGCCCTAACTGGGCTCAGGCACATAATACCGTGCAGATGTTTTTACCACCACATCACCACCTCAAGGTTATGTCCTTGGAGCAGCCTCTGAGAGCAGGAAAGGCAAGCGGAACCTGTATTCCAAGGACAGGGGTGCGGGTGAGGAGCCTCTAATCACCTGGGTCCAGCTCATGGGTCAACTGGCAGTTAACATCTTTTTTGATCATGTCCCCCCCAGTGAATGGCTAAAAGATTTTTAAGATACAGATACTTGTTCTGAATACAAGCATCTAATTTTGCTTCCTCTCATGCTTAAACTCCAGTAAAAACTTAAGCCCACAAGGACAAGGAGATGACAGCAACATCATTTTGGAAGCTGGAAAGCATGAGAGGTAAGTACCCCAAACCCCAAAAGTATGGAAAACTGACAAACAACCCAGTTTAAACCACAGAATCCTTAAAATGTTCCAGAACTGCAAGAGGTGCCTCAAGAATTAGAGCAAAGGGGGAATAGGGAGAGGCTGTCTGAAAATAAGGGGGAATATGGTGAAAGCTGCTTAACAAGCAGATCATTTCTCCAGGCTTATGTCTCTAGGCAACTATCTCTCTCCCATCTCGACTGAAGTCTGGAGGTTTCATTCTCTGGAGTGGGTAAATTCTCTAATGTCCTTACAGAAGAAAGATAAGAAAATTGGGAGAGCAGTCCAGCAGATAAGAAATCGTCAATTAAGTAATTCAAGAAAAACTTCCAGGACTGAAGCACTTGAGGTTTCGGAATGAAAAGGCAAAGAATAGATCCTAAAAGCTTCTAGAGAAAAAAAAAAAGTCACAAAAGATCAAGAATCAGAATATCATCAGATTTCTCAACAGCAACACTTGAAGCTCAAAGACAATGAAGGAATGCATTTGAAATTCTAAAAGAGTATGGTTTACACCTAAAATTATTAGTCAAGTGGGAAAGTCATTTCAAACGTCAAAATATTTACCTATCATACAGTCTTGCTCAAGCAACCGCTAGAGAATGTGTTTTACCAAAACAAGGAAGCACGCCATGAAAGACTAAGAGGGGCGCCTGGGTGGCGCAGTCCGTTAAGCGTCCGACTTCAGCCAGGTCACGATCTCGCGGTCCGTGAGTTCGAGCCCCGCGTCGGGCTCTGGGCTGATGGCTCAGAGCCTGGAGCCTGTTTCCGATTCTGTGTCTCCCTCTCTCTCTGCCCCTCCCCCGTTCATGCTCTGTCTCTCTCTGTCCCAAAAATAAATAAATGTTGAAAAAAAAAATTTAAAAAAAAAAAAAAAAAAAGAGGGGTACAGAAAATAGGAGATGGCACTAGGAGCCCGGGCCTTTGAGAGGTAATCAGGTCATGAAGTAGGCATCCTCCTGAATAAAATTGGTGCCCTTATAGAAAGGACCCTAGAGAGTCCCATCACCTTCCTGCTGCCTTGTGAGGACACAATGAGAAGAGAGCCATCTTTGAGCTAAGAAGCGGGCTCTCACCAGACACCAAATCTGCCAGGGACTTGCTCTTGGACTTCCCAGCCTCCAGAACTGTAAAAAATACGTGTTTGTTGTTTAAGCCACGCAGTCTTTGCTACCTCTGTTATAGCAGCCTGAGAGGACCAAGGCACCAGCTGGGGCTGATGCGGCCAGTGTAAGGACCACACTCTGAGAACCACTGCCTCAATAGATCCTGTCCTTTGGAACTTGAATAGTTAGGTGGTCTTCTAAACCCGATTTGTTTTTCAAGAACTGATTACAGCTTGGTGGGATGACACCTTAGGATTGAATCTAAGTGGTGTTTCCACGTACTGAAATCATTTTTGAGGCTAGCTCGAGTAAACATTTCAATGCAGGTGTCAGCCTGAGGCATACGGGTTAAAAATTAAATATGAAAGTAGCAGTGGGCTCTGTTCACAGTAGGTAATACCCCTTTGCTCATTTAATTCTCACAACAACCCACGAGACAGACTCAAACTAGTGTCATCTCTAGTTTACAGAGGAAGGGGCACCAGAAGTTAAACATTTTCATACAGATAGTAATGTGTGGAGCTAGGATTTGAACTTAGTGTAGCTCCAAAGGCAGGATCTTAACCATGCTATTCAGTCTCCATCCCCAAGAAGAACAAGGCTCAGGCTGGTCAGATGCCTGGGAGCCTCATCCCTCACCACCTTTAAGCAAGAATCATCAGTTCAGATGGCGGAACACAGCCTCCTAGGGCTGTTTTCAACAACCATAGCAATGTGATTTTGGTAGATGGTAATTTAAATTAGATAACAAGACCACAGTCTGCTTCGCAGCGATGGAAAAAACAGGGTCACCATTAGGATGACACAGTCTAAGACTCCACCACGAGAGGGTGCAGCGTGGGCCAGGATGGCTTCCAAACTCTCCATGAGCCATCCTTTCCACACTTTGAATAGAAACTCTCAGAGTCCCATCTTACATCCATCTTCCCCTCCTATAAGCGAAAGCGTTCAGCCTTTACTGGGATCTTCCAGATATAACAAGGTGACCGCCCCACTGAGTAAGCAGCCCAGCATACTTTAAGGAAAATAGTAATTACAAAAAGCTTCTTAACCTTGAGCTGGAAATTGTCTACTATGACCCTAACTGTTCCTAGGTTTTCCCTTGGGAACCTCCAGAGCAACTATGATAGCTTTTCCACAAGGTACTCTTCAGGCATCGAAGATGAGCAACCAGTATCTCCTCCTCTTCTGCTTTCCAAAGCTTTCCTTTTTGGGGCTAAATAAATCAAATTCCCTCAACTGTTCCTCCTATAACATAGTTTCCAGACTTTTTGCCATCTCACTCATAACCTCTTTTTAATATTTTGTTTTTTATTTTTATTTTTGAGAGAGAGAGAGAGACCAAGCATGAGCGGGGGAGGGGCAGAGAGAAAGGGAGGCACAGGATCTGAAGCAGGCTCCAGGCTCTGAGCCATCAGCACAGAGCTCGAATGCAGGGCTCAAACTCACAAACCGCGAGATCACAACCTGAGCCGAAGTCGGATGCTCAACCGACTGAGCCACCCAGGTGCCCCATCACCCATAACCTTTTTTGATGAACTTGAAGGATGTGGTGCAAAGCTAATCTGTACATTCCAGGTCGGGCATGGTCTGGCCAATGCAGCATACAGCAAAATTGTTACCTTGTATGGGCGCTTTCTGGGCATTAACGATGTCTTAGCTTTCTAGGCAGTGATATACCTCTTAGCTCATAATAAATTCATGATCAACTAAAATTCCTTGCTATGTCTGACAGGAAATATTGTTCAGCCAGGTCTCTTTCATCTTTTACCCATGCAGTTTGTTTCATGAAAAAAGAATTTTACATTCATCTCTTAAAATCCTACCTTATTTGAGCCAGTCCATCTTGAATGCAGAGACTCAGAAGCAACGTGTCCTCGTGTACTCCAATGAGAGAAGTTTAGGAAAAACGTGACAACCTGTAAAGCCTGACTTTTTTAAATGGCTTCTCAGGGGCACCCGGGTGGCGAGTCGGTTAAGCATCTGACTCCTGGTTTTGGCTCAGGTCATGATCTCACGATTGGTGAATTTGAGCCCATATTGGGCTCTACGCTGATGGCTTGGAGCCTGCTTGGGATTCTCCCTCTCTCTCTGCCCCTCCCCTGCTCTTTCTCTCTCTCTCCCTCGACCCCTCTCAAAATAAATAAATAAGCTTTAAAAAAAAAAAAAAAAGGCTTCTGTCTGCATGCATGGACAGCCACCAAAAAGGTGTCCACTTAGCAGCTGCCAGACAGTGGAGACCAACAGGGACAGAGGTGTCACTGCGGCTGCTGCTCCTTTGGGGGCTGCTGCTATTATTGCTGCTTTGCCTCTCCTTGCTTTTCACATCTCTCATTTTTGAATCCCAAAGCAAGCAGAATACGTTTCAAGAAGACACTAGGATGCACAATCTTCTCATAGGATTTACAGAAATGTCTCTGACTCTCTGCAAATGTTTCTTTGACAGTTTATGTGTACGTGTCAGGGAGGGGGGCGTTTTTAAAGCTTTGAGAGTGCAATCTCTTACTTTGAAAGAAGACCCACTCCTCAGAAATAATTGGGCTTTGACTTGATACAAGATCAAATGTGTGGAAAAAGGTTTATAATTTATAGTTTGCCTTTACTAAGCGATAAGAATATTTTGCAATATTATGTCATAACTGTTTTTGTTTCAAACCCCAATTTTCAAGTTCTTATTTTTTATAGTTGAAAATTCTGATTAAAATCACAAGTTATCTAACCCTGGCTCTCAGCTTTTTTTTTTTTTCTTTTTTTTAATATTCCTTTCCAGTGCAAGAAAAAAAAGTACCATGAGTTGTTCTAGTATGAACGAGAACCAGACAGCCATGGCCATAATTGTACATTCCTTAAATCCCATCTCTATTGCCCGGGCAACCCTAGTTAGAGATTTTTTTTTCTTCATCAATGGAAGGTGTGTTCTTTCAGGATTGGAATTCACACAATTGGAAGATGTGTTCTTTCAGAATTGGTAGAGGAGTAAGACCTACCTTATATGTGTGGGACAATCTGAAATTAATTGGTGGCTCTCCAGTGGAATCTTTGAACCAAGGGAAATAAGCTATGTAGGATACCTTTTGATGGGAAACAAAACCCTACTGCTGTAATTTTAAGTGAAGAAATAGCCAAGTAAAATTTTTAAAAAGCGTCCATTCTATAATCAAAACTGAAGCCTTATTAAATGCCATCTAACAAAATTTAAAATAGGAAGTAATGGGGAACAATTAAAATGATCACGTTAAGAATTCTGAAGACAGGAAGAATCATTGTGGGAAAGCAAAGGGCCCGGGCAAATGAAGTAATGGAATCATAAACAGAATGATTAACGTCCTTGAGCTCAGATTTATGAGATAACAACCAGCTGGTCATCCTGGCAAGGTAAGAACCTTACTATATGGTGACTGTCCACAGAAACAAAAAGATAGAAAATAGGGCCATTTAAATTACATATTGAATCAATAATGGCAAAATAACAAAAGCCTCTTTGGTATGGAATTTTTAAAATCACCCATTTATTTACTAATAATATTTGTGATCATTATTATATCATCAATAGCAATAGTATAAGTAATTATTTTCAGTTGCCATGTTGCTGTGTACAATGCACTTTAGTATGTATGATCCTATTAAAACACATCCAGCGGATGATCAGTCACAGATTCAGATCATTGTGTCTCTTTAGCATATTCCAAATAGATATCTGAAGTTCAGTCCTTGAATTTGGTGGCATGATTACTACCAACGTTAGACCCTTGCCTTTGTGAAGATGCCAGGGAATTTCCTCTTCCTCCTCTCTCTCTGTCCCTTAGGGTTTTTGCTCCTTTGGCTCCGTGCATAATGTCGCCGAGGCTGCACCGCCGCTATCGGGGCTCTGGTACCACTGCTCGTATGGCCCAAGACCATCTGTGTTGGGTTTTGCTTTCTTCCAAGTGTGTATCTGCTCTTGCTGCGGAGGCCTCCACGGCGCTTCCCGCCAGGACAGCGACTGCCAGGGTGCTTGCTGGGGCGCCTCCCTGCAGCCTCTGCGTTGCCCTTGCGCTTTGCTGGGAGACCCAAGTCCCAGTTTGGGGCTTGCGCTTTCCAGGAGATGTTACAGAAAATGTTACCATTTTTTATAGAAACGTGAATGGGTTTTTCCTCTTGCTTCAATGTGGATTTCAGAATTTCACTGTTACGTATTTTTGTTTGTTTGGAGACACATGCTTATTTATGTTGGTCAAGCTTGTTAATGATGTTTTCGGTTTTAAGCTATGAATAAGATGATGATGATGTTGATTAGTGAAAAGGGGTCCCAGAGCAGAGTGATTAAGAGTTCAAGCTCCCGGGGCGCCTGGGTGGCGCAGTCCGTTAAGCGTCCGACTTCAGCCAGGTCACGATCTCGCGGTCCGTGAGTTCGAGCCCCGGGTCAGGCTCTGGGTTGATGGCTCAGAGCCTGGAGCCTGTTTCCGATTCTGTGTCTCCCTCTCTCTCTGCACCTCCCCCGTTCATGCTCTGTCTCTCTCTGTCCCAAAAATAAATAAACGTTGAAAAAAAAAAAAAAAGAGTTCAAGCTCTGTTGGGGCGCCTGGGTGGCTTTGGCTCAGGTCATGATCTCACGGTTTGTGGGGTTGAGCTCTGCATCGGGCTCTGTGCTGACAGCTCAGAGCCTGGAGCCTGCTTCGGGTTCTGTGTCTCCCTCTCTCTCTGCCCTTCCTCTGCTCGTGGCTTGTGCTCTCTCTCTCTGTCTCTCAAAAATGAATAAACACTGAAAACATTAAAAATTAAAAAAAAATTCAAGCTCTATCAACATACAGAGCTGGGTTCAAATCTGCCCAATTCTAATCATTTGACTACCAGAATGTTATGTAACTCTTAGAATTTTTATTTTGTACAAAACAGGTAATAATAGTATGATTCTCACAGGATGCCATGAGAATCATGAACAAAAAGGAAATGCAGGGCACCTGGGTGGCTCAGTCGGTTGAGTGTCCGACTTCGGCTCAGGTCATGATCTCCCTATTTGTGTGAGTTCGAGTCCCACGTCAGACTCTGTGCTGGCAGCTCAGAGCCTGGAGCCTGCTTCAGAGTCTGTGTCTCCTCCTCTCTCTCTGCCCCTCCCCTGCTCATGCTCTGTCTCTCTCTGTCTCTCAGTAATAAATATTAAAAAAAAAAAACCAAAAAACGAAATGCATGTAAAAGCCTTTGGACCTGACACTTATTACTACTAATTTTCATTACTGTTCTTATTGGAGTACCAATTACCATATCCTACATGCAGCTCTTTGTACAAATAAGCATTACATAAGTTTTGGTTTCATAATGAAATCAGTAAATGAATATTAATATATGGTACCTCTAATATCTTATCCAGTGAAATTGTAAGATTTAAAATTTGCATATCCCTTTCTTTAAGAACAAATGTTTTCATTATTACTTTATAAAGTTCTCCAAGGCTTATGCCATCAAAAGCTAACAGAAAAGATTTCTGGCTTCAGCAAAAATTTTCTCTGATAGACCTTAAAACAAAGCAAGTGCAATCTTTTCTCCAGGGAGAAAAATCAAATGCAAGTAAATATTTATAAATAAGTATTTAAGGAGGAATAAAATAAAATCTGTCAATAGTCATCTATTCATCCACTTGTACATACTATTTAATGAATATGTGTAGAGTGTTACAATGTCCTAAACTGATTCTGGATTAATCCCTTTAAATGCATTGCTGGCTGAAGAGAAGGCTGCACTGGGCTTAAGGTTGGGATGAAGGTGGGGGGACTTGTGGGCCAGAAAGGAGCCCATTCCAGGGCTCAGTATCTCTATCGTCAAGTGGGGATGTGGCTATTCCTTCCCTGCCTTCTTTGAAGGATGCCCTCATCTTCCTGATCCCTGTGCTGGAGTGTCCCAGGGCTCCCTCTTGACCTCTTTTCTTCTTAATCCATGCTCACTTTTTGAATAATTTCAATCAATCCCATGACTTTAAATACAATCTATATGCTTATAATTCCCAGCTTTATATCTTCACTCTAATCTCTCACTTGAGCTCCCGATTTGCACTTTTAATGGCCCACTTCGTACTGCCATTTGGGCATTAAATGGGCATCTCAAACTCACCCTGTGGAAGATGAGCTCCTGATTCCCCCCTTCCCCACACCTGTTCCTGCTCCAATGTTCCCCATCTCAGTAATCCCCTAGCCAATCACCAGACTGTGCAGGCAAAGCCCCTTCTCTCTCCCACATACCATGTCTAACCCATCATCTTCAAGCTCTCCCCCTAAACATTTCTCACCTCCTCCATCATACCTTAGTCCAAATAAGCATCAACTCTTTCCAAAGGTGCTGCAATAGCCCCTATTTGAACACTTTTGTTCTTGTCCCCTCAAAAGCAGCCAGAATTATCTTTCAAAATTGTAAGTCATATTCATTGTATTATTATCCAACACATTCCAAGTTAAACCCAAAGTCTTTACCAGGACCTCTAATGCTCTAGACTGCTGGTTTTTGCTTGTCATTGGCCTTCAGTCTTTCTTGCTGAGTGGCTTCTTCCCACTCTTTGACATCCTACCTTGTTCTTTCCTCAGGGCCTTTGCAGTCACCGGTCCCTCTGCTTAGAACACTCTTCCTCAAGCTTCTCGAGGCTTTTCCCACCACTTGTTTCAGGTCTCTGCTCATCTGTTACCTCCACATAGTTCTCCTGATCAGCCTCTCTTTAATACTCTTTCTCACATGAAATCACCCTACTTGGCCTCATTTTTCTTCAAGCATTCATCAACACCAACATTACATTTATTTGGTGAGTGGCTTAACTTAACCATCAGAAGAGATTCTTCTTATTCATGTCTGAAGTCTTGTCACTTGGAATAGTGTCTGATACATAAAAGACATTCAATAAATGTTTCTGAAATGGGTAACTGAATGTCTCCACTTCCTTCCCACCCAGGGAACACAGTACCATGGGCAGACTGAAGTTCGGTTCCTTGACTTTTTGATACCATTTACTGAGCACTTATGTGCTAGGCATAATACTGATGTATTTTCCCCCCGTATATTCATTATCATGTTTAATCCTTAAACTGTACAAGGTAGGTATTCTTATTGACATTATTATTTCTATCTCCTATTTTACAGATGAGGAAACAACTCAGCAAGGTTCAATAACTTGGCCAACACCGCTAGGAAGAGATAGATCTGTGTTGGGAAAGGCAGTAGTTTGTTGACCCTTGCACAGCTGCTGAAGAGTACCATGGGCCCGGAGCATTCCCTCGTGTGGAGATAAGGAGCCATCACAGCCTGTGTGGGACTTACCCCTTTGTTGGGGATATCTTTCCTTGTTTTGGGTTTGGCGTATACTCAGGGAATCTCTCTCCCTATTTTTTCAAGCTCCTTATCTTACGTGTATGTGCACGGGCAGGAAGATAGGGGTAAGCTATCTCTAAAACAGCTCTAATAAAACCTTTCAAGCTGTTTAGCCAAAGCTCCAGATAATTCCATTATCTCATCTAAGATTTTCCCATTCTTAAGTGTAATTTGTTTACTGTTACAAAGTAAGTCACAGGACCTACAGAGAATTAACTCAGATATCTGGTACATGTGAGTGAACAAGCTTTACTCCCCAGCCCCCGGCCCCCCTCCCCCACCCCGCCCCCACAAACACACGGGTGTACAATGTACTTTGTATATTAATTCTGTCTCCAGGAATTTAGAAGAATTGGGCTTAGGAAAGAAAACTTCTGTTGTTCCCGACAGCATTCAAAATTATATCCTAGATGAAAC
Organism: Leopardus geoffroyi; assembly: GCF_018350155.1. Taxonomy (NCBI): domain Eukaryota; kingdom Metazoa; phylum Chordata; class Mammalia; order Carnivora; family Felidae; genus Leopardus; species Leopardus geoffroyi. The sequence goes on from NC_059328.1 coordinate 71,290,924, forward strand.
TTTTAACCAAGTAGAATTAACTCCTAGAGAAAAGAAGCTTGATGGTGCTGTACTCATTGATGATCTTGCTGTTTTTTTCAAGTCACACTTACCTCCCAAGATGCTTATAACATTGTCGACTCCTGCCCAATAAATATTCTGATGCTGGTGAAGAGGTTCTTTATATTTTTGACCTTGGAAAGTCATTCACATGGATATTTTGTTTCAGAATATCCCATTTTTCTTCCTGAAATATGTATCATTATACAAGGCTTAGTATTTCATTTCTCAAACCTCTACTTGTCTACAACATTGTTAGAAATAAGTCTCTCACTGTTCTTGTGAAACTTGGCAAGAGATTGAGAACGGAAGTTTTTCTTATTTATTTATTTATTTATTTATTTATTTATTTATTTATGTTAAGTTTATTTGCTTATTTTGAGAAAGAGAGAGAGCAAAGGAGGGGCGGAGAGAAGGGAGAGAAAGGATTCGAAGCAGGCTCCACACTGCCAACACAGAGCCCAAGGTGGGGCTCAAATTCAGGAACCTTGAGATCATGACCTGAGCCAAAAGCAAGAGTCGGATGCTTAACTGACTGAGCCACCCAGCACCCCAGAAGTTTTTCATATTTAATTGCTAAAGTGAAAACAGTTGATTATCTGAAGAACATGTTTAATCCTGCTTGGCCTTTTTCTGCGTCCCCAGAGTCTCCAAGACAGCTTCAGACAACCATGGGATGTTAGAACAGAAGAGACACTGGAAACTGCAAACTTAATCCCTCCTTTTAGAGATGACGTGACTTGCTTCCATTGGCCTGGTTTGTCTCCGGGGAATAGAGATGCATTAAACTATTCACATGGGCAAGAAAAAATTAGGAAAAGAAACTGGCTTTCCAAATGTACTGCAAATACAGAGTAACTGGTTTTTGTTAGCCTCCTCTACCGCACCCCACCCTCCATTAGCAGAAACATGAGAAAGTTCAGAGAATCTCATTGTTAATGTCTGTGTTTGGAGTCCAGCTCTTACATAATATACAACTGAAAGGATAGAATTTTAGGTAATTATTGGGTCTCAGGCTAGCTTAAAACCCATCCAATTGTCTGTTTGCAACTGTGAGTAATGAACACAAGAATGACTATGATGATTCCCAACATGGCGTAGACCAGATGAAACTGCAGAAGATTCCAGGACTTGATTAAATGTTTAAGATATTACCTCATGGGGACACCTGGGTGGCTCAGTCAGTTAAGCGTCTGACTTCGGCTCAGGTCATGACCTCACGTCCGTGGGTTCAAGCCCCACATCAGGCTCTGTGCTGACAGACAGCTCTGAGCCTGGAGCCTGCTTTGGATTCTGTGTCTCCCTCTCTCTGCCCCTCCCCCACTCACACTCTGTCTTTCTCTCTCTCTTTCAAAAAGAAATAAAACATAAAAAATAAAAATAAAAAAATAAAAGATAGTACCTCATAATAAAAGCAAGTTCCCTTAAAATAGCACTTCAATTTCCAGTAGTCACTCCGGATGGCCAGGTGACGTTATTTATGCCATCCTAATCAATTATGCAATTGCCACCATTATGTATTCTGGGCAAATGAACTCATCACTCTTTGTTTCCACCCCTACCAACTTCAAAGAAACATTATGAAGATAAATCAGACAAAATGCATGAAGACAGGAGCATTACACTGGGGTTCTTTGGAAGTACACAAATAAATTGTGTGTAAGATTTATGTATTTATGTACACAGAGCATTCTTTTGGTTAGAAGCTTTTCTCAAATTCTTAAAAGGAATCTGTAACCTCAAAGTGGTTAAGAAGCACTTACAGTCGATCAAAAAAAAAAAAAAAAAAAAAAGGGATTTCATTAGAGCTGTTTTAGAGACAACCTCTCCCTACCACCTTTCCCTGACAAAGACACACACTCAGGATAAGGGTCTTAAATAGAAAGAGAGTTCCTGAACTTACAAGTGTTTTTATGATGCGCAACAAGTCACTACCCTCCATGATAATGCAGTTGTCCATGGAAGCACCGGAAGACCACAAACTGAATCAGACCCTACTTTGGCTACTCCAGTCAATGCAACACCCTTTCTGTCAGCACAAATAAAGCCTACTACAGCCCCAGAAAATACATCTTCTTTAGCTATCACTGTATCTTCCCCTCCACCCTTTCCTCATAATCATTTCTGACATGCACACTGACCTTCTAAATGTCTTTTTTTATGTTTATTTATTTATTTATCTTGAGGGGGGAGGGGCAGAGAGAGAGGGAGAGCATGAGTCTTCAGCAGGCTCTGCACTATCAGCATGGAGCCCGACACAGGGCTCAAACCCGCGGACCGTGAGATCATGACCTGAGCCGAAACCAAGAGTTGGATGCTTAATGGACTGAGCGACCGAGGTGCTCCCTACCCTCTTAATTTCTAATTTAAGTTGGTAGTAAACAACAGATTCAATGCCCTAACAGGTTATTACTTAAGTATACATCGAGCGTCTTCCAGTTTCCAGGCACTATGCTAGCCAGGGATGCAACAGAAAACAAGGTCAGTGCTTCCATGATGAAGCTTGACCCAACAAGGGCCAGAAAGGAAACCAGTACAACGCAGTCTGGGGGGGGGGGGGGGGGCGGGTAGCACAGGAGGAGAAGCAGAGCAGACGGGGCACACACAAGAGGAATGCCTAATTCAGTCTTGATGGTCACTAAAGGAAAAGAATATTTAAATTTTTTTTTTTTCAACGTTTATTTATTTTTGGGACAGAGAGAGACAGAGCATGAACAGGGGAGGGTCAGAGAGAGAGGGAGACACAGAATCGGAAACAGGCTCCAGGCTCTGAGCCATCAGCCCAGAGCCTGACGCGGGGCTCGAACTCACGGACCGCGAGATCATGACCTGGTTGAAGTTGGACGCTTAACCGACTGCGCCACCCAGGCGCCCCTAAAGGAAAAGAATATTAATAAACATCCCCTAAATAGCATTCACTGTACAACCGGCACTCTTCCAAGTGCTTTGTATCACTGTTTAATTCCCTTAAGGATTCCAACAACATTAACTGAAGAGCCAGACTGCAGAGTAAGGAGGAGGGTCACCGGCACGTTCCAGGCAGAAGTAAGAGCAGGTATAAAGCCCCAGACGTAGGATAGCATGGAAGAGAAACAGACACAAAGGTGCATCAGAGGCACCTTGTGACAGCTCACCAGATCTAACTGCTAAGTATTCAGGGATTTTGCAAACCAGCAACTGTTGGTAGCTCAAAATCAGCCACAGCAGGAGTATTTACATTATGGAAGTTGGCAAATATCACAAATCAATCAACCGATATTTGGGTTTGGTTTTTGGTTTTGAGAGGCATTTTATCAGCACACCACTATGCCGAGGTGTAGGAAATAAGGACTTGACAATGACGGTCATTAACCACTCTGACGTGAGAGTTGTGGAGCAGACTTCTCTTAAGGTTCACTGCTTGTCTTTTGGACAGCAACCAAATGAGGTTTGTCAAAGACTGGAGTATAACTAGAAAACGTCTCATACCTTGAGTCCATTTTATGCTGGGGACATGCCCAACCCGAAATGCTTTGTTTGTTTATCTTGATGTGGATCCCATAGACAAAGCTATTGTGTGTTTTTCTATGCAGCTCAAGGTCAGTTTGTTTGTTGACAGATATCATTACGATGGTGTGCCAACATCAGCTCAAAGAGAGGAAAAGGATGATATGTTAGAATATCGTAGGGGCACCTGGGTGGCCCAGTCGGTTAAGCATCCGACTTTGGCTCAGGTCATGATCTCACAGTCCGTGGGTTTGAGCCCCGCGTCAGGCTCTGTTATGACAGCTCAGAGCCTGGAGCCTGCTCCGGATTCTGTGTCTCCCTCTCTCTCTGCCCCTCCCCTGCTCACGCTCTCTCTCTGTCTCAAAAATAGATAAAAACATTTTTAAAAAATCATATAAAAATAATTTAACATTTTACTGGCACTATGACCCAACTTATACCGCACACCTAGATCCCTACATCATATCTGAAATATACATGTCACCCTCCATCTCAGTAGTGATGCTAACCTATCCCCTTCAAATTATAAAACCACTCTTGTTGTCACAGTGCATAGAGAGGAGCAATTTTTACATCCAGACTGGATGCAAAGTCTATGAGTAAAGCACAACGTCTTTAAAACTCTTAGGAAATCTTTTAGGACTAGAAGGAAATTCTTCCCCAGTTCTCCTCACCTTGAAGTAAGTAACATTAAAGTGTATATGTACATGCAATCAGCCCTGAGAGGCAGAAAGTTTCACTGAAGGACAGTGATGTGTGCTGTCTGAAGATGGCAACACTCAGTAGGAAGGAAATACTATGTTTCTAATGTATATCCGTTCACCCTATGCTGAAACGTAGATTATGACAAAAAGTGCCAGCGTTAATGCAGGGGAAGCCCTAAACAAGGTGGAAATTACATGGTCCATTTTGAGCATTCAGAATGGCTGTGTCCAGAGCAAGAAGAGGCCTTTATGGAGTAAGGAAATCACTGTCACTTTTCTACGGGTCCCGTTACTGTCTGCAGACAGATCATGCACTAGGTTATTTGTGTGTTCATATATTTATTCAGATTTTTTTTTCTGTGCAATGCTCCCCTTGTTCACGTCCCATAGATTTTAAAAACAACTCACCGAGGGGCACCTGGGTGGCTCAGTCGGTTAAGCGTCCGACTTCAGCTCAGGTCACGATCTCGCGGTCCATGAGTTCAAGCCCTGCGTCAGGCTCTGGGCTGATGGCTCAGAGCCTGGAGCCTGCTTCTGATTCTGTGTCTCCCTCTCTCTCTGCCCCTCCCCCGTTCATGCTCTATCTCTCTCTGTCTCAAAAATAAATAAAAACATTAAAAAAATAAAAAAATAATAAAATAATAAAATAAAAACAACTCACCAAAAGACAACTTTTGTCTTGGCCACCATGTTTCCCATGCAGAGCTTACTTTTTGATAGGATCATTCTGGCCAATCTTCCTGATGTCATCACAGCCTCTGCCTAAACCACAGCAAGAAGATCCAGAGCAACAGATGAAAACCCAGACAGGGCAGAATGGTGGACGATCCTTTTCTGCCAGCAAAACAGAGCCGGAGACCATGAGGAGACATACCAGCCCGGTGCACCTGGCTGTCCTCCCCCTCCAATTACGCTGCTGTTGGCCACCAGCATGGTCTTCACCACCTGGTTCTTCACTTATGAGATCACCTCCCTCAAGTACACGCAGGGTATATCTATTGCTTATGTGAAAGAGAAGAGCATAAAATAAAATTTCTTGATCCTATTATGTGCTAAACAACTCACCTATCTTCTTCCATTTAATCCTCACTACAAACTACAAAGAAGGTGGATTTAGGCTCATTTTACAAATGAGGGCAAGTCCCTTGCATAGGATTACACATCTTACATTTGACTCATCCATTCAACAAACACTCATTGAGTGCTCCCTATGAGCTGGGTGTTCTGTAAACAAGAGGTGTTGGTTGGGTTAAACGACAGCAAATAAACACGGTCCAACTTCAGTTTGGTTTCAGTTTTCCTGCAGTGAAAGTCACAAGAATGCAGACTCAGTCCTAAATGTTTCAATTTGGAAATGAAGTTCAGAGAAAGCGGTGCTTCTTCAATCTAATGAACATGTGTTAAGTGCCTATAGGAAACAGGGTCCTATGTTAGAACCGTCAGACCCCTTATCCTTGGCCTCACTGGCTATCATTGTTGCTTGAAGAATGCAGCATTCCCTTCTAATAAAAGCATGGAAGCCTAAAATACAAAATCCAAAAAAAAAAAAAAAAAAAAAGTAGAGCTCTTCAGTTTAGAAGTGGGAATGCTTGAATTTTTGCTCATTCTGGGCAGAATATCTCAGATTGTGCAGATTACAGTTTGAAAACCACTGAGCAGGGTGCCTGGGTGGCTCAGTCGGTTAAGTGTCTGACTTCGGCTCAGGTCAGAATCTCACAGCTTGTGAGCTCAAGCCCCGCACTGGACTCTGTGCTGACAGCTCAGAGCCTGGAGCCTTCTTCGGATTCTCTGTCTCCCTCTGTCTCTCCTCTGCTTGTGGTCTGTCTCTCTCAAAAATAAACAAAAAAATTAAAAAAAAAATTGTTTTTTAAAGAAAAGAAAACCACTGAGCAACTCAGTACGGCATTGATTCAGGAGAGTAGGCATTGGGTTCCATGACCCCTGGGGTGCTGATCTGGGGAAGGTGCTGAGGAGCTCTGGTCCTGGGACCCACCTGAGTGTAGACTGGGAGGTCATTCATGTACACAACCCCACCACTCTCCATAACCTTCCTTTGGCAAGGGCTGGCATCTTCGGTCTTGCCTACAATCACCCCGTTGTGCTCGTGGTCTTCCTGGATGGCATACCTGGGGGGCAAACTCCAGAAATGCCGACTGCAAACAAGGAAGAAAACCATCAGATCGCCTTCAGCTGGCAGCTGGGAGGAATGTCACCTGACCACCTCCATCTGGCAGCGAAGAGGAATGACACCTGGCCATCTCCGCCTTCCATCTCATCGCCTTCACCTGGCAGCTGGGAGGAATGTAAACAGGCCCAGGGCAGCGGTGTTCACACCCACCTCTGCGGTTCATAGATTGATTGTTTTCTTGATAGTCACATGCAGCCTGTAGAATCCTCAGCACACGACAGTGTCTGATATATTTTCAGGGGCAGAAATGTTTTCCAACCGTCCCACTGGTATACTCAAATTTAACAGGGACAGAGAGATGGAATGCCATCGTAGCGGTCACCTTTGCTGATGGTGGGAAGGGGTCTTTGGGCCAGCAGCCATTGTATTCATCAATTTGGAAACAAGATTGAATCTGAAAACAAGATTGTGGGAAACGGCTAAGATATTTTTCGATCGAAACAAATGAAAGAAAACATAAAGAACATCCCTCGTATTTATCGACTGTTTATTTAGTTCATTCTAGCAGTGTGTTTATTCCTTCATCCTATAAATATTTAGCAAGTGTCTGACTGAGCCTATAGTGTGCTCAGCCTTGGGATAACTTTCTAAGAACTGGCAATACTTCCATGATGTCATACCTGAAGACGTTCCAGGGCATTTCAGACATTCTCTTATTATAGTCTCTCTCCAATTCCCTACCGCGCCCTTTCTGAAAAACTGCAAGTCTTTAGGAAAACCATCAGGCCCTGGGCGGCCGTCTAATTGCCCTTGGGACAACCTCCAGTGTGGCCCGAAAGGTCACCAACATCATTTTGAGCCAACCTCCTAATTTGGACTAGAAGAAGCAGATCTCGTGTGGATGTGGGGCAGAGTTTTACCATCTGCAGGCAGAAATCTGTCTGGGTTCTTCCCAGATGGGAAAGAGAGAACTGAGAAAGCCAATTTCAAATTAAGTTGGCAGGAGCCAGAGTGAAGGAGACAATATTCTGGCAGTTTTTTCAGACTTCTAAATTCTTTCCAGTTGAGAGAACAAATAGACCAGAAAGATGAACACGTGGATCTCACTGGGTTGCCTCAAGTATAAAATAATGTGACCAATCTTCTCTTCTGATTTGGAGAGGGTCCCCAGAGTTGGAGGGGGGCAAACACCTTCCTGTCCTCTCCCCACCCCTCCTCCACCCCTGTCCCACTGGGCTCCCGGGGCTCCCTCCAGGAACGCAGCAGCCCAGGTTCTGCTCTCCCAGCACGGATTCCCAGGGAGTCACTTACCCTTCCTCCCGCCTCCCTGGGAGCTCTCTGGGGAGGAAGAGCTTGGGGGTTAAGATCACAGGCTTTTTGCTCTGTGTCCTCTCAACAAATACAGTGAGTAAATCCAGAATTGTGTTTAAAAGAGGAAGTTGCTGGCTTAAAAAAGAGAGAAGCCCTTCACCCAAGAAGATGCTTACAGGGAAGAGTTGCTGGTGCTCTCCTGGACTAGAAAAATAGAATCTTCACTTTTGCTCCCTGGGAAGAACACGAACGGCTGAGAAAGCTGTGGATTTTTGCAAAGCCACAGAAGGAAGAAAGCGGAGGAGAAACATTTCAAGGGGAACACTTACTAATAAGAGAAGGGCCTCTCTGCCTGCTTTCTGTAACTTCCCAGCTCTTCAGATTCATTGACATTATGAGTCAGAAATTTATTTGGGGGATATTTCAGCTCCCTCACTGTTGGAAGGTACCTGTGAAAAGACTACAAGGCCTCAAGGATTTACAGCAAAAATAGAAATGGTCCAGTAGAAGGGGGAAAGTTCAAAACAGAAAAGTGAGATCTCTGGCTATAAGCAACACTCAGAAAACAGCCTCTTCAGGAAGGAAGCCAGTCCCTGTCACACATTCAAGAGGGTGAACTGGACTCAGTGAACATTTCGTGTTTTGTTCACAACATTTGAATGAAGAACCTTTTGTTTTGTTTTGCCTTTTTAAAAAAAATTTTTGTTTATTCATTTTTGAAAGACAGAGACAGAGCACAAGCAGGGGTGGGATGGAGACAGAGGGGGACACAGAATCCGAATCAGGCTCCAGGCTCCGAGCTGTCGGCACAGAGCCGTCGGCACAGAGCCCGACACAGGGCTCGAACCCACGAACCGTGAGATCATGACCTGAGCCGAAGTCCGACGCTCAACCGACTGAGCCACCCAGGCCCCCCTTGTGTTGTTTTGTCTTAAGGTTATTTATTTCAAGAGCGAGCAAGTTGGGGAGGGGCAGAGAGAAAGGGAGAATCCCAGGCACTGTCAGTGCAGAACTGTTAATGAAGAACCTTTAAGAGCAGTCTTTGCTTCTGCTCCCAGGCCCCCGAAGGCCCCATTTTTATCTCAAGCCTTGAAAAAATTTAGAATGTAGAAACAAATGGTGGACAATTCATGACCACTTCTTTACTGTCATTAGTGCAAAGGTGAAGAAATCGTGTTTCTAAGGAACTGGGCTGTACACAGACCAGGAGAGTATAAGACATAATGTCTCTGTGGAATGACACTTAACATAAGTCTCCATTTTCTTCTGATTTCATCAGTTCAGACAAATCGGATTGTGTCGGCTGACTCAGGGACAATAAAATATTCCCGCCACATACAGATTTCCTGTAAGCTGTTTTGCAGTAGAAAGGTTGACAAAGGCCTGGAGGACTAAAACCTCAATTCTGTTCAGGCATTTTCCACATTTTTTAACTATTTTTGTCAGAGCTTTCTATGTGGGTTCTCTTTAAGGCATGTTGGTGGCGGGGAGGTTGGGGTGGGCGCCTGGGTGACTCAGTTGGTTAAGCATCCGACTCTTGGTTTTGGCTCAGGTCATGATCTCACAGTTTCGGGAGTTCGAGCCCTGCCTCGGGTTCTGCAATGGCGGCTCAGAGTCTGCTTGGGATTCTCTCTATCCCTGCTCTCTCTGCCCCTCCGTCACTCACACTCTCTCAGTCTCCCTCAAATAAAGTAAAACTTAAAAAAAAAAAAAAAAAAGACATGTTGGTGGGAGTAGTGGTGATGCTATTAAAGCAAACAAGAGGGGCGCCTGGGTGGCGCAGTCGGTTAAGCGTCCGACTTCAGCCAGTCACGATCTCGCGGTCTGTGAGTTCGAGCCCCGCGTCGGGCTCTGGGCTGATGGCTCAGAGCCTGGAGCCTGTTTCTGATTCTGTGTCTCCCTCTCTCTCTGCCCCTCCCCTGTTCATGCTCTGTCTCTCTCTGTCCCAAAAATAAATAAACGTTGAAAAAAAAAATTAAAAAAAAAAATAAAGCAAACAAGAAAAACAAGTTGCCTTTCATTGTTTAGGCAGGTGCAAATGAGACTGAGGCAGTCAAGCCCTGGGGTGAAGAAATCAGGCAGGTGGTGACCATTCATTGAGAAGTTTTTGGTTAAAGAAACAAAGTTATCAACGTTTCAATACAGGAACTCTAAAAAAAGACAAATGAATAAGCAAACAAAAAGCAGAAACGGACCCACAACTACAAAACAAACTGATGGTTGGCAGAAAAGAGGAGGTTGGATGGGGGGGCAAAATGGGTGAAGCAGATTGGTGGGGGGGGGAGGGCGGGGGAGGGGGCAGGTACAAGCTTCCAGCTACGGAATGAATAAGTCACGTCACCGGGATGAAAGGTAAAACAGGGAATATAGTCAACGGTACTTTAACAGCGCTGTATGGGGACAGATGGTGAGCACAGCATGTTCTATAAACGTGTAGAATCACTATGTTGCTCACCTGAAGCTAATGGAACATTGTATATCAACTATACCGAAATACAGAATAAATAAATTTTGTAGCAAGAATAGGAGCCAAAAGGAGCCGATGGATAGTGTGATTCTAGAAGCTGGGGTGCGTTTGAAGGTTTGGCTTCAACTACGCCCAACAGGAAGAGGTCGGGGAACAACTGAAGATGTTTGGAAGACGGTCTGTCCGGAGGAGACAGCATGGTGGCCCTGGAAAAGAGGGACGCACCTCTTCCTTTGTGAGCAGGAGAAAAGAGCAGCAAGGGGAGAGAGGCCGGGGCTGGGAGGCTGCGGCTTCTGCACAGACTGGGCTCCATGCCCAGCACGGCCCAGACCACCCACAACTCACCGGGATTCAACTGCTCACGTGCCTTCCCTTCTGAAGTCGTGTGCCCTTAAAACCTACTTGCGCCACACCGATCTGATTGGATGCTCTTCCCCTTAAAACGCTTTCATAGTTCTGGCTGTCACCGTTGTTATAGAATCTAAATTCCTGGGACGCCTGGGTGGCTCCGTTGGTTAAGTGTCCGACCCTTGATTCCGGCTCAGGTCGTGATCTCATGGTTCAGGAGATGGGAGTCCTGAATCAGGCTCTGTGCTGACAGTGCAGAACCTACTTGGGATTCTCTCTCTTCCTCTCTCTACCCCTCCCCTGCTCATTCTGTCTCTTTCTCTCAAAATAAATAAGTTAAAAAAAAAAAAACTAAACTGCTGAGCTGGTGCCTTAAGTCCTCTTTTCTTCCCACCATCCCTGTGCCTCGCCCCCACCCAGAGGGGGTCCCTGGCCAGCAACAGGAGTGCAACACAGAAATTTATTAAAAATGCAAAATCTCAGTGGTGCCTAGGTGGCTCAGTGGGTTAAGCGTCCTACTTTGACTCAGGTCATGATCTCACGGTTCGTGAGTTCGAGCCCTGCATTGGGTTCTGTGCTGACAGCTCAGAGCCTGGAACCTGCTTCGGATTCTGCGTCTCCCTCTCTCTCTGCCCCTCCCCATCCCCGGCTCAGTCTCTCTCTCTCTTTCCCTCTCTCTCTCAAAAATAAATAAACATTAAAAAAAAAAATGCACTTACCCCGGACTTGATAAATCTGAAACACTGGTAAAGAGGCCGAGCAATCTACCAAGGCTTCCAGGGGATTGTGATGCACGCTCCAGTGTGAGAACCGTGGGCCTAGTCTTCTGAACCACTGGCAGCTCCCCAGGCCACACTGTGCTGGCCATCTGCACACCTTTACACACTCCCCTCACTGCCCAGCAGGTACCTCTCCCTCCCACTCCCGTTTCGAGCATCAACTGGAGGACCACCTCCTCTGTGAATCATTTCCTGACCTGCCCTCTCCCCTTCCCTGTGCTTCCACGAAAACTGGGGAGAACCTCCATCATTCAGCTTTGCTGCAGCTCAGGGTTTATGTGTCTGCCTCCCTCAAAGCCAGCATGCTCCCCAGCACGGCAACTGTTTGTCCTGGCACAGTCCTGGGGCTCAGAAGATGTTTGTTGTGTCAAAACGTTATTGAAAAGCAAAGTACAAACAGAGGAGAGAAGAGGGAGCCAGCATGAAAGAGAGAGACAACCACGAAACGATAATGGCCGGTGTTTGCTGAGTTCTATCTGTGGGCCAGGTACTGTGTGCTAAGTGCTCCACAGAAACTGTTACTTAATCCTCACAAGAACCCTGTAGGGTTTACTGAACTCATTCAACAGGGAGGTTACATAAGGCTCCCGAGATGCCCTCAGCCGGCACGTGGAGGAGCTGAGATGACTACACGAGCAGTTCTGTGCTCGGGAGTCCGTACTGTCCACCCTAAACGGTCTGGGGGGAGGAGATAGCTTTTTCTGGAGCCCTCCTCAGTATTCACTAGTTCAGCAAATATTCCCTCAGTGCCTGCCCTGTGCCCGAGAATACAAAGAGGAATGCAGAGAAGGGCACAGGCACACGGGTGCTGATAACGCAGCCCCCGAGGAGCTCACGCTCTAGTAGAGAAGACAGAGCTGTAAGCCAGGGAGCATGACTCAGCCAGGACAATTTCCGAAGGATGTCCAAAGTGCTACTTAGACCGCGCAGCAGGCGGGACCCACTCGTTCTGCCAAGGGTGGCACTGGATTTGGATCCTAGGAGAGGAGCATAAACCCACAGGAAGCGAGGGTGGGGGAAGGGCAAGATTCAAGGCAGAAGGAAAATGCAGAAGTGACCTAAAGGAGGCGTGAAACACCTTGGGAAGTCTATGGAAGGAAGTCTATGGAAGGGAGAGATGTCACAGGGGCTGGACAGAGAACAACGAGCTGGACACTCCGGACTGACCCACGCCACAGCCGTTCCCAGTGTGCTTGCCTGTTCTGCAGAACTGGGAACGAAGCCGCATTTCCAGAATGCCTTGAAGTTATGGTTCCGGAAGGAACTCTGCCAGTCAGATACAGTTTGCAAACCCCACCTGTCTACGGTGTGCAGTGGCAAAAGCGTTATTTAAATGATCACTGGAGGTCAGCTGGGACAAAAAGTGTCTATGGAAACCAAAACATCGGAAAGCCAAGACGCTATGGCAATAAACGTTTATGGAAAGAGTGAAAAGTTGAAAGACCACGGGGTTGGCTGGCTTCTCTGGAGCGCAGAGAAAGGAAAAGACAAACATGAGGTTACCTAGAGCATCTTCTACCTGCTAGCAGATTCGATGCCGGTTAGGCTTAGGCTCAGCAGCAAGGACAGAGACTCAGAATACCAGTGGCTCAACTAAGTTAGAAGTTCATCTATCACTGAAAATTCCAGATGTAGGCAGTCAGGTGGCAATTCTGCTCCATGGCACCTCCCGGCTTGCTGCTTTCCTTTCCCTGGGGTGCGCCCCGCATCTTCATGGTCCAAGATGGAAGCCGTCACACTGTTGTTCCAGACTGTAGGATGGAAAAAGGGGAAACAGAGGAGGGGTAAAGGTCATGTCCTCCTGCAAAAGTTCTTGGAAACTTTCTCATGATACTTTTGCTTCATTCCACTATCCAGAACTTTGTCACCTGGCCACACTGAATTGCAAGAAAGTCTGTAACGGGAATTAGCAATTGTCATTATATTTTTTAAATGTTTATTTATCTTTGAGAGAGAGAGAGAGAAAGCAAGAGAGAGAGCGAGCGAGTGAGTGCGGGGGAGGGGCAGAATCCGAAGCAGGCTCCAGGCTCTGAGCGGTCAGCACAGGGCCCGATGCGGGGCTCGAACTCACAAACCACGAGATCATGACCTGAGCCGAAGTCTGGATGCTTAACTGACTGAGCCACCCAGGAGCCCCAGCAATTGTCATTATTTTAATCCGGAAGCAGGAGAGAACATAAATTGCAGGGGGGTGGGGGGTGCAGACCGTAGTCTCTCCTGCATGACACATGGTAGAGAGTGTCCCAGGAAGACACCGGGATGGCCGGGAACCAGATGGGAAGAACTTGATGTGGTGTGACCAGAAGTTTGGACCTTATCATATTGGCAATGAGAGCCATCAGATAGGTTTAAGCGAGAGACAGATGGAAACTGAGCAATGTTTTCCAGGGATCCTCTGACAGCTGTGCAGGCGAGCTCTTCTGTGAGATGCTACTGTGACCCCAAGATCAGTTAGAAGGCAGTTTCCCAGTGCGGGTGAGAGCTGCTGAAGGCCTGGACCAGGGCTGTGACAGTGAGGTGGAGAAAAAGAGAAGGGAGAGTGAGACACGCTAGGGTACAGGAGGATGGACCTTGGTGACAATTAGGAAATGGGGGGGGGAGGACACCAAGGTTTTCAGCCTGAACAATCTGATAAATGACCATGTGGCTCACCAAAATAAAGAAAGGGATAGAGAAGGCGAAGGAGGCTGCTCCCAGTGATGGAGAGAATTGATTGGTTTGATCTGGAATATGCTGAGCTGCAGGCGCCCGTTGGGTAGAAGACATTCAGCAAACAGACACAAAAATACGTCTGGAGCTCTGGAAACAAGTCAGGGATAAAAGTGCCAACTCGGGAGTGTGCGTCTATGTGACAGCTGCAGACACAGTTTGGGATGGCTTGACCAGAAAAGAATGAGGGAACAGAGTCGAGGATGAAGACTAGAGAGTGCCAATGTGGTGTGAGTTCCCTGCAAAGTCTATTCTGATGGAAGGTTCTTTGGAAATTGAAGCTCAAGAGAGTTGAAGTTGCAAATGCATCCTTCTCCCAGACATCTAGGACCTGGGTCAAACTCTCCCTTTCAAGACAAGGTAAAACCACTAAAAGCTTTTGCTTTCCCTGGCTGAAATACTTTAACACCAGCTAATGCTAGGTTCGGGGGGAAAAGTCATATTGAAGGTTGTGGTTTCCATTACTACTCTGTAATACAGTAGAGCCTGTGCCCGGAAAACCTCCTGCCTCCCTCATCATCCAGGGAGCTGCCTTGTCATTATGCCACCAGGTCTAGGGCTGGGCAACGTCAGCAGGCTGAGGTACGTGTGGTGAGGGATGCAGATCAGAGGGCGCCTTTCAACCGCAGGGTGATTTAATGGCCTGATTGCTTTTAAGAAATGGGAGGTTGACTGTTGGTCCTAATATCTGCTTCAATTCTAGAAAAGGTTTAAAAAAAATGGCATACAGCATCCCTTTCATTTTAATTGATTCTTATTGTTGTTCCCCTCTCCTCTGCCTTCACTCCTTGCTCCTCTCCCCCCTCCCCTCCCCTTCTGATTTTAAGCAGCTGGCTAGTATAACCCACTTTCAAAACTTGTTTCCTTGAAATTCGCTGATTCTAATTTGGAAAATACTTTAGGCCAAAGAATATGATATCAAAAGACTCAGTTCTTTGGGTGATCATTAGCAAAATGCCTTCAACTGAGGAGAATCCAAGTAGAAGGACCTTCAATGATCTAGCAAGCACTAAAAGTCCAAACCCAACAGAAACAACAAAAGCAATCTAAACCTGAAATACTAAATGGTGGTACACTTGTCTAAGTTGGAAGGTTTGGATCCAGGATTAGTATAGGATCGTAGGATTAGTGTAAAGTCCTAATTAGTATAATTTCACCCAAATGTCTACTACTTCTCACCTCCATGTACTTAACAATGTTCACTAATATCCAGCATGCCTGCCCTAAAATAGTGCAAGAAAAGCTCTGATCAAATAAAGATTGAACTACAGGTCTTGTGCTCTAGCGGCTAACACATGAAAATGGGCAAAATGCAAGCCGGTGACACTTTCACTTTGGAAACGTGAAAAATTAAAGAAAATACGGTAAAATGTTTTACAAAGCAAAGTTTACTCTTTAAGACAGTCCTTTATTCTGAGATCATGTCCCTTTTATGTCAATGCGTCCTTTCTTTTATAAAAACAGTAGTGCTGGGGCGCCTGGGTGGCTCAGTGGCTTAAGCATCTGACTCTGGCTCAGGTCATGATCTCACAGTTCGTGAGTTCAAGCTCCATGTCGGGCTCGATGCTGACAGCTCAGAGCCTGGAGCCTGCTTCGGATTCTGTGTGTGTATCTCTCTCTCTTCCCCTCCCCTCCCCTGATCGTGCTCTCTTTCTCTCAAAAATAAACAAACATTAACAAAAATGTTTAATAAACAAAATATATGTATTTTTAATAAATTGGTTACATCTACAGAACTCAAATCCGACCACCCTTGAAAGGCAGTCTTGAAGGGGAGCCTCTCGGCTTTATACATCTACTCCTCACAAAGATCCTCAAAAGACCTGGTCAGGCTCCGTGTGTTTAGAACACAGCACCAAACCCTTTTCTGCTTTTCAGAAACCAGGAAGGAGAAAGGAGGAAACTTGTAATTACCACATGACGTTCAAAGACAATAAAGAGTCAGCGTTAGTTAGAACAAGCTTGAATTCAGAACTTGGGTTCTCGGGCCTCCAAAATCACAGAAAACTTTCAAAATCGCTTTTCAAGAATCACAAAGAAAAAAAAAATGCCCCTTCCTATGGGTTCTTAATCCACAGTGTTTTGATAAAACTATCATTGGGATTCTATTGTTATTTCCCAGAAACCAGCAGCCCACACTTTCCGGATGAATCTGCTCTTAAAGCTGGTAAATATGTGGGCAGGAGCCGAGCCTAGTCCATCATAGTCATGAATCACGGAGACACAATCCTCAAGTTGTTACTAGGGGACCCACAGCGCTGCTTGGTGAAGCCAGGACAGGATCACGAGGAGTCTCTCCACGCAAGAGTCTCAGAGTGGCCAGCGGGAGTTAGGTCTGTTTATGTGCAGGTGAGGACAGTCTTAAGAGGGGAGGGGTTTCAAAAATGGTAAAGACTCCCCTGCCTCAAACATTTTCCCTGCAGAACACGGAGAAAATAGAAATCATTCTAATTCTACCACCGACAAATGACCACGGTTAACATTTTGATCCATCTTCCAGGCACGAATGGACGCACGGACAAACATACAGATCTCCACAACGATATACTTACTACATGCATAGAAGTGCATTTGTAAGAACCTATTACTAGTTATTTATGGAGAGGAGAGTTGGTAAAGTGGTAGTGAAGGGAGACTGATTTTTTTAATATACACATAATTTGGATTTGCCATAACGACATATTACTATGTTTTACTTCCCTAATTTTTTTTTTTTTTTAATTTTTAATGTTTAATTTTGAGAGAGAGACAGAGAAGGGAGAGAGTGTGAGCAGGGGAGGGGCAGAGAGAGAGGAAGACACAGAATCCAGAAGCAGGCTCCAGGCCCTGAGCTGTCAGCACCAAGCCCAACTCTGGGCTCGAACCCACCGACCGAGATCATGATCTGAGCAAAGTCGTGTGCCTAACCAACTGAGCCCCCCTAATTTTTGTTTAATGGCAAAAGCCAAGCAATCACTCTTGGGAGCGGTGGAGTCCTGGCGCGAGCCGCGCCCCCCCCCCCCAACCCCGCGTGTGCCTTGGGGGCGCAGAGGTGACCCGGCCGGGCTCCCCTGCCTCCAAGCAGGAGGCTGGTGCGAGGGCCAGGAGGAAGACTCCAGCGCAGAAGCCCGAGGCAACCCGGGCCCACGGGCCGCTGCAAAGGCCCCGGGGGCGGGGGCGCAGGCGGCCCTTGAGCTGCGCGGGACGGTGTTTACCTGCGGGCAGGGTGAGGTGTGGTGCGCCAAAGACCACTGTGTACAGATCCTGCTTCGTTGTGCACGGGTGTCCCGCCTTCCCGCTGGTGGGTCCGCGGCGGTGGGAGGATGACTCTCCCCTGCAGGAGATCTAGCTGCTGGGGCGAGGACGCCGGGCGGCGGTCCCAGGGTGCCCTCTGGCGGAGCAGGTGCGGGCCCACGCGGGGCTGGGCGCGAGGGGCGGGGCGCGCGGCAGCAGGAGGCGCCGGAGGCTTGTCTAGCAGGGATGCGGAAGAACTTGCACCCTTCAGGGACCTGCCCTGGTTTTCCAAGGTTTGGTTTGGGTTTGGGTTTCCATTTCTCACCTCCTTGCCTGTGTATTCATATTTCCCTCCACTCCTGTTGCCTTTTTTTTTTTTTTTTTTGCAACACCAATTATTTTCTGTTCTCCAAAGTAATGTTTATTCATTGTAAATAAAAATTTGGAAAGCACAGAAACTCATAAGGAAAATAAATAAAACAGCTGTAATCTCACCATTCAAAGATAAGCATGTGTTTAAAAGTGTTTCTAGTAGTCTTTTTTTCTGTACCCAATATTATATATAATGGTGAGTGTGTATTTAAACAAACTGGTTAATGCTATTTGAGGAGTCAGGCCTCGTGTCGAACTGGCCCATGGGAAGAGAAGACAGACCAAAAGACAAGAGAGGAAGGGCCTTCTGCCCTTAAAAACCGGGCCTGGCTGCTTCTTGGCTTGATAAACCAGTTATTCTGGTCCTAAGGAAGCTTGTCTTTTTCACATGAGCCAAAGTTGCCCCTTTACAGGAGGGAAGTAGATGGTGGTGGCCAGTGAGGTTGGGAAGGAAAGGAAAATTGGTCTCACTGTTAGCTTTAAATAACTAGAAGGTTCTAAGTATTTTGTCATGTGGTGCGGCTCCAGCCCCTGCCTGGCACCTTCTCCCAAGCTTATTCCATGTTGTTTGGCTCATCCTGTGTGATCTCCCACCTCTAGGCTGTGAGCCCCAGAGAGCAGGAATATCTCGGGCCCATTTCTTGCACCTGGAAGAATGCTGAAGTCTCTTTGGTCACTTTGTCTTCTTTTTCCTCCACACACTTTGTCCCATCATGAAAACAGCATGCTTGCTTTACAAATGTAGCTTCAAGACAATCCCCACCCCCTTCCTGCTAGATTTGGGCCTCCAAGCCAGACTCCTTTTTTTTCCTTCTCTTTTTTATGTTATGTTATGTTATGTTATATCCAAGTTAGTTAGTATATAGCGTAATAATGATTTCAGGAGTAGAATCCAGTGATTCATCACCTACATATAACATCCAGTGCTCATCCCAGCAAGTGTCCTCCTTAATGTTCGTTTAGCCCATCCTCCCGCCCCAAACCCTCCAGAAACCTTCAGTTTGTTTTCTGTATTTAAGAGTCTCTTATGTTTTGTCCCCCTCCCTGTTTTTTTTTAATTAAAAAAAATTTTTTTTTAATGTTTTCTTATTTCTGAGAGAGAGACAGAGCATGAGAGGGGGAGGGGCAGAGAGAGGGGGAGACACAGAATCCGAAGCAGGCTCCAGGCTCTGAGCTGTTGGCACAGAGCCCAACGTGGGACTCAAACCCACAAATCATGACCTGAGCCAAAGTCGGATACTCAACCGGCTGAGCCACCCAGGTGCCCCATCCCTCTCCCTGTTATATTAGTTTTGCTTCTCTTATCTTATCTTCATTTGTCTTGTATCTTAAATTCCACATGAGTGAAGTCATATATTTGTTTTTCTCTAATTTCACCTATCATAATACACTGTAGTTCCATCCACATTGTTACAAATGTCAAGATTTCATTCTTTTTGATTGCCGAGTAATATTCCATTGTATATATAGCACATCTTTATCCATTCATCAGTCAATGGACATTTGGGCTCTTGGCTATTGCTGATAGCGCGGCTATAAACATTGGGGTACATGTGCCCCTTCGAAACAGCACTCCTATATCCTTTGGACAAATACCTAGTAGTGCAATTGCTGGGTCCTAGGGTAGTTCTACTTTTAATTTTTTGAGGAACCTCCATACTGTTTTCCAGAGTGGCTGCCCCAGTTTGCATTCCCACCAGCAGTGCAAAAGGATTCCTCTTTCTCTGCATCCTCGCCAACATCTGTTGTCAAGTAAAACTCTTCTTTATGGGAAGTCTGAAGTTGTCCCTCTCTCCTGGGTGTGATTGGATGTTGGTTACAGTCATTGGTTTGGGAGTAGAGAATCAACTTCAGTGCTTACATGTGACATCACATGTAAACTCCCTCCCTGTCTCTGTACTACTTGGCCCTGGCTGAGGCAGAGAGACGGGATGGTAAGAGACTAGTCTGTGGAGGTGAGGATGTTGTGGGGCATCGGGGTACAAGGTCAAATCCTCAGGCCTTCATCTCCCCTCAAACTGATATAAAATCTCATGAGATCCACATTACTCAGCAATGCCTAGTAGAGAGTTTTCCCCGTGGAAACACAAAGAAGGACCGAGTTCCCCTTCTAGTTCTGCTTGGGTGAAATAAAGGCTTTAGGAAGTAAAAGTCACCACCTACTTGACACTCATAAAACTGGCTGGGCCATGCCTGGTCTGACCTGTCTTTTTTGGAGAATAAGAGAAAATCTATAATACCCAGAGTTGAAGGCCTGGGTTCTTCTTATGCTACATGTTAGCACTGTGCTCAGGAGTGGATTACCTGACCTCACCTAATCTCAGTTTGTTCATCTCTAGCAGGGAATAGTAATGTTACCCGGAGGTTGTGTTTCCATGATTGCTGTGGGGCCCAAATGAGCCTTGAAGCTACATTTGCAAATTTTCTCAACTTGAAAGCACTGTACCTCCTTATGTTTGATTCTCCTGCATTAATGAGGAGTATGGGCAGCTTGACAGAGACATGACTCAACGTTGAACTAGATGATCCTTCCACCATAGTGGCAGTGTCTCGTACTTGTCAATCAAGGACTGTGCTGGAATCGTCTTTTTGGCAGTTGAAAAAACAAGGCTCAGAGAAGTTGAACAACTTGCCTGAAGGCACACAGCTTGGCCATGACAGGCCCAGGACTGGAATATAGTCCATAACCAACCTGTCCTTGCACCCATCTCCAGCAGGAGATGGGAAAAGAGAGTTCCCTTGGAATTGTTCCAGGGTGTGAGTGTCCCCATGTAGGAGACACGGAGAAAGGGGTAGAGGATCTTAGGCTCTGCTCTAAATGTTTGGTAGTGGGAGGATGACCCCATTATTCTTTATGCATTTAGAATCTTTTTTTTTTTAAACAATGTTCTTCACATGCCATAATAGAGCTGAACACTCATTTAGACGCCATTTAAAAATTTTATACACTGAAATTTCAAAATAGACAACTTAATAGGCTGCTTCTATGTTAAATGAGTCACTTGAAATTAAGATTCTTTCTGTATGTCTCAGAACTAGTAGTCATCTAAGAGACTGTTTGGAGAGATACTCTGACCTGGACTTTATAAATACTGACTGGTCAGTTTGACACAAAACACCTTCTGGTCTGCACACTGCTGCTTTCTTGATCAGCTTCAGAAACTGAGCACTGAGCTAGGTTAGGACACGGAAGCAATCTGTAAGACTTGCGTATATATACGTGATCCCAGAGAAGATGACCTGACCGAGCAGTGAGAATCTTTGGATTAATGGGGTGCCTGGGTGGCTCAGTCCGTTGAGCATCCGACTTTGGCTCAGGTCATGATCTCAGTCTGTGAGTTCGAGCCCCACATCAGGCTCTGTGCTGACAGCTCAGAGCCTGGAGCCTGCTTCGGATTCTGTGTCTCCCCCTCTCTCTGCCCCTCCCCCACTCATGCTCTGTCTCTCTCTCTCTGCAAAAATAAACTTTAAAAAAAAAAAGAATCTTTTGATGAATCACAGTTTGCCTTGTCCTTTCCTTATTTGTGCATACATTGGCTGTTTATACAGCACACACTCAAACATAAGAGAATCACATCCCTCCTGTTAGCTGAATTTGATTTTATTATCAGAAAAGGGCAGACCAACCCCTTTTGGGGGCCAAACTGGACTGCCAGGGCACTGTCCTCTGCCCCCTAGGATGTACATGGGCAGGGGGAGATAGGTTCCCCAGACTTGAACAGAGGAAGTGGAATCATTTAGAGATGACTGCTGGGGGACAGGACAAGGTGAATGAATACACCATCCCCGGGAGGAAAAAAAAAAAAATCCGAGAAAGGAGAATTCTTTTAGAATCCTGTTGGGGATTTTATTTTCACATATTTATCGAAGTCAATTCACCTAAAGTGAGAGTTTTCACATTAGAAGTGAGAGTTTTCAAAACCAAAACACACCCATTTCAAGTCCAATCGCTCCCCAGTGCAAGCAAGGAGAGCTCTGCAGAGGACTGGCTTGAGGGAAAGAGCAGCCACATCACAGCAGAAGAGCGCACGCAGCATACACCAGAGACACTTCCTGAAGCACCAGGCCCTGGATGGTGTAGAGCCCCTTCGTAATATAGCATTACTCTCAGGATCAGGAAGTATAGCAAGGTTTCATAACGTGTAAAAGACAGGAACCTGGACAAAATGACAAGACGGAGGAATTTTCCCCCAAAGAAAGATCAAGAAGAAACCACAGCCAGGGTTGAACTTAAAACAGATATACATAATATATCTCAACAAGAATTTATAACAACAGTCATAAGAATACTAGCTGACCTTGGAAAAAGGCATAGAAGACACCAGAGAAAACCTTGAGACAGAGATAAAAGACCTAAAAACTATTCATGCTAATATTTAAAAAAAAATGCTACAATTGAGATACAAAACCGACTGGATGTGATCACAATGAGGACAGAAGTAGCAGAGGATTCAATAGGTGATACAGAAGATAAAAGTGTGGAAGATAATGAAGCCGATAAGGAGAGTGAAAGAAAACTATTAGATCACGAATATAGATTTAGGGAAATGAGCAATTCCATAAAGCACAATGCTATCCATATCATAGGTATCCCAGAAGAAGAGAGGGAGAAAGGGACAGAAGGTTTATTTGAACAAAATATAGCTGAGAACTTCCCTAACTTGGGGAAGGGAACAGACATTCAAGCCCAAGAGGCATAGAGACCTTCTCGAAAAATTGATAAAAACAGATGAACACCGAGACATATTATAGTGAAACTTGCAAAATACATGATAGAGAATTCTGAAAGCAGCTAGGGTAAAAGGTCCTTAACCTAAAGGATAGACACATAAGGTTGCAGCAGACCTGTCCACAGAAACTTGGCAGGCCAGAAGGGAGTGGCATGATATATTCAATGTGCAAAATGGGAAAAATATGCAGCCAAGAATGCTTTATCCATCATGGCTGTCATTCAGAATAGAAGGAGAGATAAAGAGTTTCTAAGACAAGCAAAAACCAAACAGTTTGTGAACACTAAACCAGCTCTGCAAGAATTATTAAAGGGGACTCTTTGAGCGGGAAAGAGACACCAAAAGCAACAAAGACTAGGAAGAAACAGAGACAATCTATAGGAACAGCAACTTTACAGGTAATACAATGGCACTAAGTAAATATCTATCAATAATTACTCTGAATGTAAATGGGCTAAATGCTCCAATCAAAAGACAGAGTATCAGAATGGGTAAAAAAAAAAAAAAAAAAAAAAAAAAAACACACAAAACAAAAACAAAAACAAAACAAGACCCATCAATATGCTGTTTACTAGAAACTCATTTTAGACCCAAGGACACATCCAGATGGAAAGTGAGGTGGAGAACCATTTATCATGCTACATGGACATCAAAAGAAAGCTGGAATACATCAGACACATCAGATTTTAAACCAAAGGCTATAATAAGGCATGAAGATGGGCACTATATCATAATAAAAAGGTCTATTCAACAAGAAGATTTAATAATTGTAAATATTTATGTCCCCAACTTTAAAGCAGCCAAATATACAAATCAATTAATAACAAACTCAAAGAAACTCATTGATAATAATACAATAATAGTAGGGGACTTTAACACCTTACTTACAGCAATGGACAGATCATCTAAGCAGAAGATCAACAAAGAAACAATGGCCTTGAATGACATACTGGAGTACATGCACTTAACAGATATATTCAGAGGATTTTACCCTAACACAGCAGAATACACATTATTTTTGAGTGCACATGGAACATTCTCCAGAACAGACTACATACTGGGTCACAAATCAGGCCTCAACCAGTACAAAAAGACTGAGATCATCGCATGCATATCTTCAGACCACACTGCTATGGAACTTGAAGTCAACCACAAGAAAAACATTTGGAAAGACCACAAATACATGGAGGTTAAAGAGCATCCTACTAAAGAATGAATGAGTTAACCAGGAAATCAAAGAATAAAAAAATACATGGAAGCCAAGTGAAAATGAAAACATGACAGTCCAAAACTTTTGGGATGCGGCAAAGGTTGGTTGTAAGAGGGAAGTATATAGCAATACAGGCCTTCTTCAAGAAGGAATAAATGTCTCAAACACACAACTTAACCTTACATCTAAAGGAACTGGCAAAAGAAGAGCAAATAAAGCCCAAAACCAGCAAAAGAAGGCAATAATAAAGATTAGAGCAGAAATAAATGACATAGAAATCACAAAAAACAGTAGAACAGATCAACCAAACTTGGAGATTGTTCTTTGAAAGAATTAACAAAACTGATAAACCCCTAGCCAGACTTCTCAAAAAGAAAAGAGAAAGGACAAAAATAGATAAAATCACAAATGAAAGAGGAGAGATCACAACCAGCACCTCAGAAATACAATTACAAGAGAATATTATGAGCAATTATATGCCAACAAATTGGGAAATCTGGAAGAAATGGATAAATTCCTAGAAACATACACTACCAAAACTGAAACAGGAAGAAACAGGAAATATGAACAAACCCATAAACAGTAAAGAAACTGAATTAGTAATAAAAAATCTCCCAACAAACAAGAGTCCAGGGTCAGATGGCTTCCCAGGGGAATTCTACCAAACAGTTAAAGAAGCACTAATATCTATTCTTTTGAAACTGTTCCAAAAAATATAAGTGGAAGGAAAACCTCCAAACTCACTCTATGAGGCCAGCATTACCTTGATTTGAAAACGAAAGACCCCACTAAAAAGGAGAATTACAGAGCAATATCCCTGATGAACATCAATGTAAAAATTCTCAACAAGATACTAGCAAATCAAATCCAGCAATGCGTTAAAAGAATTATTCACCAGGATCAAGTGGGATTCATTCCTGGGCTGCAGGGGTGGTTCAATATCAGCAAATCAATCAACATGATACACCATATTAATAAAAGACAGGATAAAAACTATATGATTCCCTCAATAGATGCAGAAAAAGCAATTGACAAAATATAGCATCTTTCTTGATAAAAACCCTCAAGAAAGTAGGGATGGAAAGAACATACCTCAACATTATAAAGGCCATCTATGAAAGACCCACAGCTAATATCCTCAACGGGGAAAAACTGAGCTTCCCCCTAAGGTCAGGAACATGAGAGGGATGTCCATTCTCACCACTGTTGTTCAACATAGTACTGGAAGTTCTAGCCTCAGCATTCAGACAACAAAAAGAAATCAAAGGCATCCACACTGGCAAGGAAAAAGTCAAACTTTCACTCTTCACAAACAACATGATACTCTAGATGGAAAACCTGAAAGATTTCATCAAAAACTTGCTAGAACTGATATATGAATTCAGCTAAGTCACAGGATGCAAAATCAACATACAGAATCTGTTGCATTTCTATACACCAAAAATGAAGCAGTAGAAAGAGAAACCAAGGAATCGATCCCACTTACAGTTGCACCAAAAACCATAAATAACTTATCAAATTCAACACCCAAAAAATAACCCAGTTAAGAAATGGGCAGAAGACATAAACAGACACTTCTCCAAAGAAGATATACAAATGGCTAATAGACACATGAACAAATACTCAACATCACTCATTATCAGGGAAATACAAATCAAAACTACAATGAGATACCACCTCACACCTTTCAAAATGGCTAAAATTAACAACACAGGAAAAAACAAATGTTGGCAAGGATGAATTTCCATTGTTTACGGAAATGCAAACTGGTGCAGCCATTCTGGAAAACAGTGTGGAGTGTCCTCAGAAAGTTAAAGATAGAACTACCCAACATCCCAGCAATTGCACTACTAGATATTTATCCAAGAGTCAAAAATACTGATTTGAAGGGGTACATGCACCCCAATGTTTATAGCAGCACTGTCAACAGCCAAAGAGCTCAAATATCCATCGACTGATGAATGGATAAAGATGTGGTACACACACACACACACACACACACGCATACATTCCATTGTATATGCACATCATGTATACACACACACACACGATGGAATATTAGTCATCAAAAAGAATGAAATCTTGCCATTTGCAACGATGGGGATGGAACTATAATGTTTTATGCTAAGTGAAATAAGTCAAAGACAAATAGCATATGCTTTTACTCATATGTGGAATTTAAGAAACAAAACAGATGAACATAGGGGAAGAGAAGGAAAAACAAGATAAAAGCAGGGAAACCATAAGAGACTTTTAACTACAGAGAACAAATTGAGGGTTGATTGGCATTAAGGGCACTTTGTGATTAGCACTGGGTGTTGTATATATGTGATAAATCACTAAATTCTGCTCCTGAAACCAATACTGCACTGTATGTTGACTAATTGGAATATAAACAAAATCTTGGAAGAAAAACAAAACAGAAAACAAAAACAAAACAAAGGAGTGAGAGTTTCCACATTAGGTTCTTCTCTTAGAGAAAAAGTAAGTCTCCAGGTGTGAAGGAAGATAGTTTTTAAACTCCCCAGGCAAGTGATGCAGGGTGTCCAGGGCTGAATCTTGCAGGCTGCAGTTCCTGTCCCTGGGTCCACAGGTTCAAGGAGCAGTTCCGAAGAGCACTGTCTGGGATTGGAGCTCAAGCCACCCTTCAGGACCCCTGGGGTACACAGCCCTTACTGTTGCAGGCTTCTCAGAGACCCTCCTCTCCAGAGCTTCCTGTCTAGTTGCAGCAGTAATGGTTGGGACAGAGAACTCTGCTAATACAGAGATGTCATAAAATATAATCCTGCCCTTGGGGAAAGAAAGAGCCTCACCAAACTGAACCAGTGCTAGCTCCGTTTCCCCAGATATTAAATTGAGCCAATTCTGTAACAATAGTTCATCCTCTGAACACACAGTCAGCTTTGGGGAGCTGAAGACAGGATTTCTGCACAGGTGATTGTTTGAAGAGATAGGCCTGTTCTCCCCTCTTCATGTCGACAGAGCACAAAGTGGACTTTAGAGCTACAATCTTCCGGCCTGCTTCTGTCACCTGCCGTCAGCATCACTGCCCCCATTCTTCTCGCTTTACTTTGCCTCGGTGTCTCCTAAGAGGGCAGCATGCACAGGCAGCTTCCAGAAAGTAAATAATGTAATCCCAATATCCTGACTTTGGCGACCTCATTTCAGACCTCTTTCCTACTGCCCATGGTTAGCCAGCAATGGGTCAGACCATCTTTCTGAGGAATTCCAGGAGAAAATGTAGGCTAAGCAAAAAGCTTTGGTATACACACCAGCAGCCCGTTGACCAACACCAGCAGCCCGTTGGTAGCTTGAGAGCACATTGTATGTGCTCCAGTCTTTGAGGTGGTGAAATGTGGGCTCCTGCAGTGGTCTTCTCTTGATAGCAATCTTGCTGCCCAGGCTACTGTGTTTTTTCCGGTCAGCCTCTGTTGCTCTCAAGAAACGTAATGAAGTTCAAGTGTGTGGGAATGACAATAGGGATAAGCTCGAATTTGCTCTAAGTAACACCGATAAAAGGAGCATTTGCGAGCATGAATACTTTATTGTCACTGATTTCTCCCACATAGCTGTGGATGAGAAACACTGGCCTGGTCCCTAAGACTGGGTTTCTGCTCACATGCTGTGGGGACTGGGGTCTGCCCATAGGCCTGAGGTTCCGGCAGCCTCCACAGGCCTTGCCAGCTCCTTCTCCTGATGGGAGGGACCCTTTGCCCTGTATTTCCAACTGCAGATTTGCCATCCTGTTCTGCTGGGGCACGTCACCAGTGTTTCTTCGGTGGTTTGTAAGATAAGCTGCCAAATTCTTTTGCCTCAGTTACTTCCAATTGGGTTTCCATCACTTATCTACAGGGTCAAACATGAGTTTGCCGTGATGGGATTGGAATTGCTGGTTATGCCCCTGGCACACCATTCTAGCAGCGGGGATGGTGCCTGGTCAAGCCCATGCCTGGTCAAGCCCACTACTGCAACCCTCAAAGGAAGAGTATTTTGAGGCATGTAAAAATGCATGAAATTCAATTTCCGGGACCATAATAAAGTTTTATGCTAATGCAATCATCTTAATTTATTTGCCTACTATGACAGCTTTCATGCTAAGGTGGCAGCCGAGAAGTTGGAAGAGGGACCATATGTGATGTTCCCACTGCTTTGCACCACCGCCAGTTGTAACTGCGGTGCCACAAATTTGTAACCACAAATGCCCCACGTTTCACCATACAGTGACATTTAAAAACTCTCTATTACCGGGGCGCCTGTGTGGCTCAGTCGGTTAAGCATCCGACTTCAGCTCAGGTCATGATCTCACTGTCTGTGAGTTCGAGCCCCACATCGGGCTCTGTGCTGACAGCTCAGAGCCTGAAGCCTGCTTCAGATTGTGTCTCCCTCTCCCTCTGCCCCTCCCAGGCTCATGCTGTCTCTGTCTCAAAAATAAAAAATAAATAAATAAATAAAAAACCTATTACCTGTGCACAATAGAAGTGTTTTTGGTCACTGTGACTGTAGTCACAGAAGGACATGGCACACAAACACTAACACTGCCAAGAGTGAACAAAGATGGCAGAAAAAGCAGGCCGTGTAGGTATATCTTGGGATTCCTCAGTGGCCTCTACTCTGTTTACATGGGATGAGCTATTTGAATTAGATCCTTAACGCCCCTGTCTTGAAAAGGTAAATGTCCAATTCTGAATGGGACTGCCATGGTAACCATTCACAAAAACAAGAGTGAGCCTTGCACTGGGAATGAATGACCAACACTTTAGTGCAGAAAATTATAGAGTGGCAAATTATGGGTAAAGAATCGAGTAATTTCACCTAAAAACGGATACCAAAAGGTCCTGTAGCAGTCTGGAATAAGCTGGAAATTTAGGGCTCAGAAAGATCTGGGTTTTGTGGCACCTGGATGGCTGTTGGTTAGGCATTCAACTCGATTTCGGCTCAGGTCATGATCTCGCGGTTAGTGAGTTTGAGCCCCGTGTCTGGTTTGTTGCTGACAGCACAGAGCCTGCTTGGGATTCTCTGTCTCCCTCTCTCTCTCTGCCCCTCATCTGCTCGCACTCTCTCTCAAAACTAAGTAAATATTAAAAAAAAAAATCTGGGTTTTAAGTTCCAATTTTACCACTTACTAGCTACATGATCTTAGATTCTGAGTCTCTTATTAACTCAAAAACAGAAAGATTAATATTCTCTCAAGGAATCAAAAGAAATTGTGAATGTTCTGTGCAATGTGGATATTTAATAACTGTGTAAAACTACCATCTGAATTCCTTAAAATTTTATATTATGAAAATATATACTCTCTTTATAGAGAGTATAAAAGAAGCCTTAAATACATTCCTTAAAATACACTCCTTCCCAAAATTAAGAATATGTGACTTTAATAATCAGCAATAAACCCCTTGCACCAGGTAATAGGTTTTGCTGGTTATTTTTTGAAGTAAATGACTGAATGGATGAAATATCTCACACACACACACACACACACACACACACACACACCTGCATTAGGTAGCAAACCATCAATGCCCATCAAGCAGCTGCATTTTCTATACCACCTAGTCTTGTTGGTAGTGAGGCTGATTCCAGACGTCTAGGTGTTGGACAAAGCAATGTAGGTAGAAGGCAGGTCTTTTTCAGGTCTGGTCTGTAAAAACATCCACGACCACCTGCTAGACTGTGGTTTTCCTGATTTGACAGCATCTGAGGCCATGAGTTCCAGATGGCATACCTAAAGATGGAGGAAGACTACCCAATTCACATCAACAAGAATTTCATGTTGACCAATAATTAAGCTTTTGTATTGAGCCATACCGACTTAGTGTTTTTTATTTGTAAGATGGTCTAATAGTCTGTGCTAAGAATCAAGCTAGATGGGGTTGGAAATAGGACCCCATCCCCCCGGCCCCAATCATAAAACAAGGTTCTTACATTCTTAAGAATTTTATAGTGTATTTCTGACAATGAAGTACTGTGATACATTTTAGTATTTTATGTCTCATTAACAAATTATCTTACCATGTGTTAAGCATTATACTGGGTACAAGTATTTCTAAATCTTAAATATATCAATATTGAGGTGGACCTTTTACCAGCGTCTAATCACAAACCTTCCAAAACCTTCTGAACCCCTCTGAATTGTTTTGTGTAAATGTTAAAAATTTACGATCTTAACCAGTCAAGTGAAAGTTTTTATATTAATCAAATAATCCATCAAATATTATCAATTTGTCAATAATCAATAATCAATTTATAGTTTGGTATTAATCAAATAATTTATCAATTATCAAAATAACCATTTATCCACTCCACTTTTATATCCAGCCTGAAAAATTATATTTAGAAAAGGGACCAGAATGACCTACTTCAGGACCCTTATCAACATGTCCCAAATCTTTGCAAATGCATTTTCTATTACATAGTACTAAATGGTCTTGTGGGCAGAAAATCTTACACCGCTTTGCAGGTCAGTATTTTGATTGTAAAAAAAAAAAAATGGAAACCCAGCAAAACAAAACGGTATTAATTACACAGTACTTCCCATAGGAAATCATGCAGACTCTTTAATTAGAAGCCCAGCCACGTCACTGTCGTGAAATGGACATATACGGTTCTGCAACAGAACCACCAGTCCAAGTTTTATTGAGACTGAATAGCAGTAAATGCTATTTCTTTATTATAATTTTGGTTTACATAGCCAGTCTTCCATTCAGCTCAGAGGCTCTTGGTGGCAGAGTGCGTGCACTTAGTCTGTCTTCCTATCCCCAGTATCTAAGAATGTAGTAGAGTAAGCCCTGAATACAACAGGTACTTCATAAATGCTTAGGAAGATTGAAAAAAATTAAGGACAAATATAGGGAAAAATATATTTACTAGCCTTCATGACCCATACTTACCTTAAATCCAAACCTAGAAACATACTTTGAAGATTTTTACAATAGGGCAATCGCATGAAGGGCTTCCTAGGTCACATCGTTCTGGTTATACACGCGCAACCTCTCCTGGCTTCCTGGGGCACTCTCATCATGCACCATGGAATGTGTTTTCCTACAAAAGCCGTGTTCCCACAAGCCTATACACACGTCTGGTAAGCAAAGGTAGGAAACGTGGAACTCTTTTCAAGTAACAACTGTTTTTAATTGCACCAGAAGGAAGACAATTTGCTGTGGACTATTCTGTGCATCTAAACATTTTAATACATTGCTTCAACAAACAAAGCAAAACAAGAAAACAAAAACCCTACTTATTAAGTTAAATTTTAATCTTAATTTTCTGCTATGATTCTTCTTCTAAATTTCTCATCATCATAAATTCAAGATACAAAAGTTTAAGAGTAGGAAATAAAATTTTTCTCTTAAATTTTCTTTACCGTTTTTGTCCTTTGAAAATTCAAAATGGATATGCCATGTAAAAACAAACAAGATTTCAGTTACATATTGATGAACAAGAAAACATTTATCAGGAGGACTTTGAAGCTGAGGCTCCCTGTGGCGCCATCATGTAATCATGGCTTAATGTAAGACCAAAGCATAGTTGAATTATTAGTACCTTGCAAATACCTAGAGAAGGGGAAGGGAAACAAAATTCCAGGAGTTGTATGTGTGAAGTCAGGAGTTTTCCAACACAGAAAGCATTCCAATCATCGGGGAAGTTAAGCGTGATTGGGAATTGCTGGGAGTTGCAATTTACAGTAAAGCAAAAACTGATGCTGTTCGGTAAAAGCTACAATGTCTAGCAGATCTATGCAGATTTTTATTAAAAACGTAAGGAACCTGGCTTTCATTTTACTGTTTCTTTCACACCTTTTATTTCAAAATAAGTCTCAAGAGATTGTTCCTTCCAATATGAGAATTCAACCAGCTTAGAATGGAAACAGAACAAAAAATAGATGCTGCTTTGTAGAAATCCATTTTTGTGAAGTGCATTATTCTCTGCAGTAAGATTTATTTTAAAAATTAAAATGTTCTTTCCTGGCAAAGTAGATCATGGAAACCCCTGCCAAAAAAATTCTTGATAAATGGATCAATGACTATTTCTAAATTTGATTGCCTTTCTTTGATCATATTATTGCTCAATAGTTAAAAAAAAAAAATCTCAGTTGTTTCCTCCTTTGGAATATGGTACAATCTCAGAAATTTTGTATCATTTCTAATATTTTAAACTGTGAAGAAGTGACCATGCATCAAACTGAAGGCAGTGACTGCTTTGCTTTCTAAGAGCCAGTTTTTTGAGACTATAAATGTGGCTATTGTGTTACAAGCAGTTTCGCTGTCTTATAAGATATTCTATCAGCCCTGAAAAAAAATGGTTGCTACACAAACTCTTAGATCTAGTGAACGATGACAAAAATAAGACTTTTTCTTTTCTTAGCATGATGGATTTAAATGGAACACCCATAACAGGGTGAGTGTATATAAGTGGTTGAACTACTAGAAAATGGGAAGGCAGATAAGCTTTACAGTATCTAGCTAAAACTGGGATCTGTATAGGCTTCTATGTACAAAGACAAACAGGGTTAGGCACTGAAGCTTTTTGATACAAATTCTGGGAAAGAACCTGGGCCTACATTTATTATCATCGGTAACAAGAAGAAACATGCAATCAGTTCTGGAAATGAGATGACACGTTTATCCAGAGTATTATATTTGGATAAAATCTGATGCTTTTTACATTGTCAGATTTCTTTATCATTTGTGGCAAATACGCCATTGAAAAATTATTTAAAATTTACTGGCAACTATACAAAGCCCGAGCTGGTACAGATGTTGCAGTGCTAGTCCCCATCTAGTAAAGAGAAGATCACCATTCTGATATCTTAAATATCTTCTATCATCCCACGTATCTTAAACCGATATTCTTAACTTGTTTTATTCAAGGGTACTTTTATCTTGCCTCTATTATCCTATAATCAAAAGTCCTTTGAAAAATTATAATATCCTACATATATAAAAGTCTACTGCTGTAGAAATCTCAAAAATGTAATGTCAGTAATGTTAATTATCTGAAGACGTCAGCTTCATGGAACAGCTTTTGAGTATTTATTGCTCAGATGCATTCAAAAAATTCTTAAACATAATGTGGCAATGGCTCTAATACATCTGTAAACAGAATACCACTAAAAAAATTTTATTGGCATGAAATACTATAATTATGGATGTGTAAAATTTTTAAATCTTAAAGCCTCTTAACATAATCATGTATATCTATGTACAAAACATACATAAATTTCACTTTATTTAAAACATATGAAAGAGGAAATTTCAAATCACACTAAACATAATAAATATAGAACTTGCTTTGTTAAAAATCTACAGTATACATTCAAGTAAAGGCTAAACTTCCAATGCCAGCTATATAGGAGACAAAATTAAACATTTACAATAATCAGTTTCTTAAAAGTGCTATTTTTAATACCTATAAGAGGAAACTCATTCTAGTGCTTCTGTTTTCGACCAAACATATACATTCCTTTATTCACAGAACCAGATGCTTCTGTTACTAAAAATACATTATCCAAAGCTTTTATATCCTTTTAAATAGATTTAACATTTTAGCTCTTTGGGGGAGGAACAGGAAAGTCCAAACAAACAACTCAGACCACCTTAAATTAGTAGAGATGACTGACTTTATGACACACCCTGTTTCAACTTAGATGTGAAATCTGATGAACGTGTTAATGAAAACAGTTCCAGTCCACACGTCTAAGGTAAGTCATCTTTTTCCACATGGGAGTTGGTGTAGGTCAAGGAGCACCCACTATAGCAACCTTCCTGTGACTCAGGTCTCGATGCCATGCTCCACTTCTGATTTGCACATTCTCTTCCAACCTGATTTGGTTTAGTTTCTTCAGGAGTTATATTCAGTACGTTGACTGAACTATCAGGAAAAGAAAGGCAGATCTTAATAACCATCTCCTCTTTCTTTTATACTTAAGCTAGGCTTGAATGTCTAAAGTCAGATTGCTCCCTTGTCCGATGCTAAGTCAATTGTGAAGATACACGATAGGGAACAAAGAAATGTTTCAAAATGGCCTAATTTATCACTTTTATCGTATCTATCCATGTATTATTTTTCTGTTTACCCACTTATTTTATTTATCTCTTTGGTTTACTCTGAAGCGCTCTACCCAACTAATGCCTAAGTCAGATACAGGACACGTGGGCTTTGAAAGCCAATGTCCCTCCATGTCCCCATCTTCCTGCCACTATTTTGTAATCTGTTTTTTTTATATACATATCCATTTGTACACGCAAGTTTTCCTCCCCACCCATTTACCCACACAGCTATTTAATGAGTGCCTACAAAAGTAGTAAGGAGTCCAGACTCTGAAGTCAGATGGTTTAGGTCCGTACACCAGCTGAACCACTTACTATGTCACTGTTTCTTCAGCTTCCTCAGTTTTAAAATGGAAATAATAATAGTATCTATCTCACAGGGTTGGATGGAACTGAGTTAACACACATTAAGTGCATACACCAGTGCTGAATTAATTGTAAGTGTCAGGGAGTAACACTCTTGGGTTCTGAATGTGGACACAGCTGCTACCCTTCAATGACACAATCTGAGAGCTATGCTCTATGACCATCTCCAAACAAAAATAGCTGGTTAAATGATTACTTTCGAATCTAAGGGGTTAAGCCAACAAATATATTTTTATCAACTGAGTATCTTTTTTCCCCAAAAATGGGTTTTTCCCCCCTAAATGTGCATTTTTTGTGACTTTGGTTTACTAACTCAACCTCGATGTGGCAATCATCTTATTACAAACCCAGATCTAAGGTGCTTCAGGAGCAAGGAGTCCAAATTTTCCAAATAACTTAAAATTTTAAGAACTATGTCAAGCTGCAACAGCTTCTCTCCTGAAACTAGTTACAACTCTTTTCTGTGTTTTATATTCAGAGGCCAGTAACCACAAATATTAATAGCTCAATGGAGTTTCTTGATGCTCCAAAGTTCTATTTCTATGCCACTGATGTTGTTTAGTGTAGCCCTTGGAATATATGAAACAGAAAAGCACTTTTATAAACCATTTAGGGGCGCCTGGGTGGCGCAGTCGGTTAAGCGTCCGACTTCAGCCAGGTCACGATCTCGCGGTCCGTGAGTTCGGGCCCCGCGTCGGGCTCTGGGCTGATGGCTCAGAGCCTGGAGCCTGTTTCCGATTCTGTGTCTCCCTCTCTCTCTCTGCCCCTCCCCCGTTCATGCTCTGTCTCTCTCTGTCCCAAAAATAA
The DNA here is from genome assembly GCF_018350155.1 of Leopardus geoffroyi. Taxonomy (NCBI): domain Eukaryota; kingdom Metazoa; phylum Chordata; class Mammalia; order Carnivora; family Felidae; genus Leopardus; species Leopardus geoffroyi. Next base: position 71,325,642 of record NC_059328.1, read on the forward strand.
ATAAACGTTGGAAAAAAAAAAATTTATAAACCATTTATATTTACATATATTTTTATGTTTATAGCCTGCTGAGGGCTTATAATGGACCAAGTACTGTTTTAAATGCTTTCTATGTATCATCACTGAAATCTCATAATACCCTATTATATAGGTACTAAATGTTGGACTTCTCTTTACTAAACACAAAATAATGTCTTCAAGGAATGTTATGTCAAATATTTCATAACTAAAAATTAGATTTAAAAGAATTTTAGATACATAAAAATAACCAAGACAAATGCTATGTTCTCTCTCAGATATAGAATGTATTATTTGAAAATGGCAACTAGAATTTGTGTTATTTACATAGAGCACTCTAATCGGTCAAACTTGGGAGTTTAATAACACTCCGTATAAGAAAATACTCTGAACTTACAGTATCTTTTGATTGTAAATTCAACTTTCACTTCCGATACTCCCCCCATTAGTCAATCTGTTGGCTGAAAAGCAAAATATATCCCAAATCCAGTCATTTCTACCTTCATGTTATGACCCTTGTCTAAACTACCGTCACCTCACCTTGACTCCATTAATGTCTCCTAACTGCATCTCCTGACCTACAGGACTCACTCCTACAGTCTGTTTTCCAAACAATAAAACAGTCATCTTTTCAAAACATATCTTTTCCACTGCTTACAAATCTCCAATGCTTTATCTCTTGCCCTTAGAACAGTCTCTGACCTACAAATAGAGATTGAAATACTTTACAAATGAGGGGCACCTGGGTGGATCAGTCAGTTGAGCGTCTAACTTGTGATGTCTGACTTGTGATTTTGGCTTAAGTTATGATCCCAGGGTTGTGGGATCAAGTCCCGTGTTGGGCTCCGTGCTGAGGGTGGAGCCTGCTTAAGATTCTTTCCCTCTGCCCCTCTTCCCTGCTCTCATGCGTGTTCCCTCTCAAAAACAAAAACAAAAACAGCAACAAAAAACCTTACAAATGAACTGCCAGGTGTGTGTATGTGTACGGGGGCAGCAGAGTGGGGTTATGTATGAACAACACGGTCATAAGTTGGTAATTGTTGAAGCCGGGTGATGGCTATAAAGGGCACCATGACCTTATTCTCTCTACATTGGTATATATTTGAACTCTTGCATAATAAACTTTTTAACCCTACTCACCCAGGGCCTTATAGGATGTGATCCTTGCCTACCTTCCACTATTAACTACCTCCTACCTCTTGGTCTTGCTAGCTAACAACACTTGCCCTCCACAAACACACCAGTGTCCTACACCTCAGGGGTCCCTACACTTGCCTGGAGGACTCTTCCCCAGGCTCTTTTTTGCCCCTCAATATTTAGAGTCTTAAACCTTTTAAAACTCAACAATATGTACAGTGTCTTATCCTTTTCAACCTTCATATTTTTGTTCTGAAATTCATTTATTTAACAATTCTTGGTCCAAGGGCTAGTAGGCTTCTTCAACACTTAGCTCCACACCAGTATCTCACTACCACAGGCAAGTGTGCCCCTGCTTTCTGGGGCACCTACCAAACTGGCACGTCCTCATGCCACTGTCCTCTGCTTTGGTTAAAAAGGAAAGATCACCACCACACTTTCCAAGGTATCCCTTTGTTCTTTGCTATTCCTCTGTCGCTAGGAATGTTCTATCTACTTAATCTTGGAACAGGCTCTGAGGTAGAATATTGATATTATACCTTAGAATATGATTTAACAATTTGAGACAGAGAAAAATACCAAAATGCATCAGGTAATAGAAGTATGTGGGTTACCTGGGGATAGGGAACACATTTTTTAGCTCCCAGAAGACAGGGACCAGTATCTACTTTGTTTGCTACTGCATTCCCAGCACCTAACACTGTCCTTATATAATGGCTACCCAATAAATACTTGTAGAATGAATCAATCTACTAAATTCCTCTCCAAAGCCACTATTGTTGCTAACACTACAGATATGCCACCTTTCCCTCAGCAGTGCAACTCTAGCAATGGTACAGATATGTGCAAAGATCACCCATAGACCAATACCTATGTTCAGATGCACAGGAACGTGTCTGGCAAAAGTCTGAAGTAGAAGGAGAAGCGGGAAGAGACTTCGTAAGTTTAGATGTGCAAACTGGAGACCCGTTAGACATATTCTGAGGCTTCTTTTGCCGTGGCCTTGAGTGCATTGTAAGACTGTCCCGATCAGAACCTGTTAAAAGAAAGAAGAAAAAAAGGCAGTCCCTATGGTGAGGTATCAAATATAGTGAAGGTAATTAACTATGATCACCTGAAGGGTAGTGAGGTGTGAGATAGAACAAGTTAATGTGGGTGTTCACTCCAGCCCTTGACTCTAGTCTTGCTAATCTTGCCATCTCTTATGCATATTCCATAAACATCTAGAAGGATTTAGTTTTAAAAATATTTGGTGATCTCCAGGGGTGCCTGGATGGCTCAGGTGGTTAAGTGCCTGACTTGCTTTCGGCTCAGGTCACGATCTTGTGGTTTTGTGAGTTTATGCCCCACATTGGGCTGTGCGTTGATGGTGCAGAACCTGCTTGGGATTTTCTCTCTCTCTCTCTCTCTCTCTCTCTCTCTCTCTTCCTCCCTCTCTGCCCCTCCCCTACTAACGCTGTGTCTTTCTCAAAATAAACTAAAAAAAAAAATTTTTTTTTTCAACGTTTATTTATTTTTGGTACAGAGAGAGACAGAGCATGAACGGGGGAGGGGCAGAGAGAGAGGGAGACACAGAATCGGAAACAGGCTCCAGGCTCTGAGCCATCAGCCCAGAGCCCGACGCGGGGCTCGAACTCACGGACCGTGAGATCGTGACCTGGCTGAAGTCGGACGCTTAACCGACTGCGCCACCCAGGCGCCCCTAAAAAAAAATTTTTTTTAAGTATTTGGTGATCCCCAAAGTTTTATATTAATAATTTACAGTGTTTTATTGACATGCATTTTCAGATTAAAGGGTTAATGGAGTACTCACTTCCTGAGAAGGCACTGAAAAGTTTCACATTTTCTGAGTTCTGGTGGTCAAAGGTAGTCATATTTAAAAACTGTTGCTTTAACCAACTGGCTCTTTCTTCTTCAAATGCCTTTCTCTGTCATAACAAGCAAACCAAAGAAATACTGATCAGTATTTCAATATTCACACCGGTGCCACTTCCCATGATTTCTGTAGCTGTTGGTGTTTGCTTTCTGGCTACCATCTATATTTTGTAAGTCAAATGAATTAACCTAAAAAACTAAGAAAAACTCCATTTAAGAAAATCATATTTAAAAAATAAAAATTTACCCATCTCACCTAAAAACCAACTGTTTTCACATCTATTTTAAATAAATTCAAATGGATAATGCAAAAAAAAAGGTAGCACATTAGAATTTTTGAACACACAGAATATTGTAAGTATAAAATTACAAATGACAGAAAAATACCCACTGTAAATTAATCACGTGAGAAAAAGAAGCAATGACCTCACCAGGCATCGCTCTCAGCCTCCAACCATCTACCAGCACCAGCAGCCACCACCACTAAACCACAAGAGGGCACACGTCAGACCTTCCCCTTCCCAACAGCCAATGATAATCCTCAATTCTCCCTCGACCTCAGGTCTCTCGTGCTTCCTTCCCATCCTTCACTGGCCCCACTGACCAGAGGCAGACAGACTGTCCTGCAGAGAACTGGGAGTGGTACAAAAAGTAGCTAGAGGATCTCCCGGAATAGGACGGATACAGGGATTCAGAAAAAGGTTCCTGTAAGACAGGAGAAAATGCTGGTGCAAACAGATTTTATTTTCTGAGAAAGGTAGCTATTGATAAGATCAATTTTCACAAGTGTGGAGGAAACCCATGTCAGCTAAACAGCATATATCTTTCATTCATAAACACTAATACAAAATCATGCGTCCCCAGGCATTTGAAGAAAACGAAGAGCATGAAAGAAAGAGAGCCAACGTAAAGAGACCTGACTATAGATAACAGTTCAAGAGCCTTTCGAAAAAATATTCTAACACAAATGACCAGATTTATGAACACCTGTAAAACAATATAATGCTCTACAAAAAGAAAAAAAATGAGGACATCAAAGACTTGAAAGATAAATTCTAAAATAAAAACTCCTTGGATGAAATGAAGAGTTAAAACTGATGGTGCTGAATATCAGGTTGGTGATGTACAAGATAAAGGTGAAAGAATACCCTTAAATTCAGGACATAAAGTCAATCTATGGATGTAGTCAGAAGGCCAACCATTTGTCTAATAGGAATGTTTGAGAATGCAAGGGAAAAAATACAGAATCAAAGAAAATATTCCAAATTGAAGAAATACAGTGTCTTCTGGCTAAATTACCTAGATATATCCTCATAAAATTTTGGAACTTTAAGAATATAAAAAGGAGAAAAGAAGAAGAGAAGGAAAAAAAAAAAGCACAGGATATCTACAAAGTATTGCCTGTAGGTTATATGATAATCGGGCTGCTTATTAGCAAAACCAAACAGCAGAAGAAATGGAATAATGGGAAACTGAATTCTATATGCAGCCAAACCAATCACATATGAGTGCATTTTTGGATATCCCAGAATTCAGAATATTTTTTACTTACACAATACTTACAAAAAAATTACTCAAGAAGCTAATACAGCAAATTGAAAAAGGAACCCAAGAAAGTAGATAGTGTGAGCTACAAACTGAATGTGATTCAGGAAATCCTAAGCTATAAAGAAAGTCAAAAGATTCACTACACAGTGGTACACGAAAGATTCTCTCCAAGGTGGCAAAGTCTTATTAACATAGAGTATTTTCTATGTGATCAAACATATTAGTAGGTTACAGAATGAATAATATTTACAGAATCATGATGTCATCAATGTTCTTTCCATTTTTAAGTCTCAACCTTAAAGTACATACACCTGGATTACACCATAGAGCAGAGGACAAATGTGGTAACACCCAACGATGAGAAATAATAACCATAGACAAAACTTGGGAAGTAGAAGGGCAAGAGAAGGGGAACAAGGGTAAGTACAAGAATGTCTTCATCTTTCCTTGCGGGGATATGGTACTGCCTCAAGTCAAGCACACGTGAAATGGAAGCATCAAACATATTATTTAAAAAAGTCAACCAAAAGAAACCATTTTTTAAAAGTGGTTTTAAAAAAGTATGAAGTATGTATGAAGAAGTCATATATAGAAATGAGCAACAGCATAGATGGGAGTTGCGGTAAGGACACTACATTCCTTATCTTTCATAGCTGGGAATCAATAGATTGTTATCAAGAAAACAAAGGCTGAAATACACTAAGGTTAAAACAGTACTTCTCAGAAGAATTACGAAGTTCAAACATTGGTGACTTCTGAGGAATGAAACTGGTGGTAAGAATGGAGGACATTTGTTCAGTTTGTGGTTTTCTGTAGGAGTTATTTTTTAAACCATGTTCACACATTACTTGTGTAACTTTTGAAAGGGAAATATGTAGGTTAATATACCGTTAAGTCAAAAAGCAAGCTGTAGAAGGTGTGTGCACACATCCCTGCGTGAGGGGGAGAGGGAGAACTTTTGTACTGCTTTTTGATGCCCACGGACAGTGGGAAGATAACAAATGTCCCAGAGAGATCTCCTGTGTGAAGCTAAACACTGACCAGTAGAAAGCCAACCAGAAGGGGATAATGGATGCTTAGAGTTTTCTAAAAAGAAAAGTTTCAATTCCCAAATCTGGTAAAGGCAAAACGACACCCTTCTATAATAGTTCACATGCTTACAATCCTTTCCAGTTTGTTATTTATAAGATCGCTGGTGAAATACTTTAGGGAACAACTGGATGGCAAAAAAACAATGAAAGGCAGAACTTCGATACATTCTGCCGGGCCTCCCCAGAACTTGCAAAAGCTCTACAAGGAAAGCTAATTGTTTAAGATACCTCCAATCCTAGGCGGATAGCCGCTTCTGTAAAGCTTCGTCTTTCCTTTTCAAAATTCTTTTTTTGCTCTCTAAATAGGGACCACTCTTCCTTGAGGCGCTCCTTTTCTTCCAACAAGTAGCAGTCTCGAAGCAGTGAAGTGGTGTCGTCATCACATGCAGTAGCAAGCTGCTGCTATTAAATTTTAAAACATAGTAAGTTCCAGAAGATCCCCGCGGCACCCCAAGTTAAAGCAAGGGATGGCAGGTCAAACTTTTGGGGAAGGACAGAAATGATGAAGAATCAGCAAGTCAATGGAGGACTCTCATTTTCCACTTGGCAAAGCCCCACCTCAGGAATGGTACGTAATGTCCCTGTTAGTAAGCCCAGAACTTAGTTCAAAGCAGAAAAATGACAAATACTACATATCTTCTGAAATAAAGGAATAAAAATCCAGTAAGATTCAGTAAAATCCTGGCCCTTACAGGGGAAAACAGCTTTAAAAGGTAACTCACATTTACCTGTAAAAGCTGCTGCTGAGTTTTAATCATTTCTTTACACTGTTGAATTTCCAACTCAAGTTTTTCAGTTTCTTGTTCGTGATCTTGTCGTGAGATTACGTCTTCATCATTGAAACCTTCTAAGTGTACCTTTGAAACTAACATAAAACCAGTAATTTGACATAGGTTTTACAGCCTCCACTCAGTTTATGGGGCGCCTGGGTTGCTCAGTCAGTTAAGAGTCCGACTTTAACTCAGGTCATGATCTCACAGTTGGTGTGTTCCAGCCCCACATTGGGCTCTGTGCTGACAGGTCAGAGCCCGGAGGCTGCTTAGGATTCTGTGTCTCCCTCTCTCTCTGCCCCTCCCCCAGCTGGTGCTCTCTCTCTCTCAAAAGTAAATGTTAAAAAATTTAAAAAAAAAAAAGCTCTCAGAATTTTTCTAGAATCTCAACAGGTTTTCTAAAAGGTACCTATTCCCTTTGCCCTCTAAAAATTTCATAAGCTATAATGATAACATTAAATTTATGGTATTTTACCACCATGAAAAAATTTTAAAAGCAAAGCAACTATAAAGGATTCAGGACAACTACAAATTCATACTATTTTTGGACTCAAATGATATCTTTACTAGTTCTACTATGAACATTTAATTTGTAATCTGTATTTATTCAAGATTATGTCCTAATTAAAAATGGACAACCTATATTCACAGAGGAGAAAAATAATTAACAAATTCATAAACTACTTTCAACACTTCTTCAAAGATTAATGCAGCACTACAAATCTTGCTCTCCAATATTAAATTCAACAAATAAAAAGTCCAAATATACTTGCTATTTACTAATAGACTGGGACTGAAATCAACAAAATCTCATGTAAATTAATTTTGGTACAGAATTTTGTTGATTAGTCTTTACTACTAAAGACAACTGGCAGTGAGTTTGTGACTTCTGACATTTAGAATAAATTTTCTTTCAACAGACTTCATTTACTGAGCAGAAACCTTAATTTTCTTGATTTAGAAGCATGCAACCTTCAAAAAATATAAAATGTTAAGAATACATTCATCAATGTAAATTTATACGATCTACGGTGACAGGAAATGGTGTCTAAAATAATACATACACTCTTAAGTGAAAAAAAGTGTAGAAAGAATACCTAAGTATTCGGTTTTTGTTTTTCATATACATATATATATTTTTTTCATGTGTTTGTTTGTTTGCTTATTTATTTATTTATTTATTTATTTAAAGAGGGAGAACACAAGAGAAGCCCAACACAAGGGCTTGATCCCACAATCCTGGGATCATGACCTAAGTCGAAATCAAGAGTTGGATGCTCAAATGACTGAACCACCCAGGTGTCCTGTTTTTATATATTTTTAAATAAATTTTGTAAATGCCTACAGAAAATCAAGAAAGATATGCACCAAACTGTTGAGTGTTAGCTATAGGGAACAGAAACCTGAATATTCTACTTCATATACTTCCTAATTGATACTTTAAACCTCTATTATCTTGAAAATAATTTAAAAATAAATTATTAGGAACCTAGAAGTATGCAAGTATCTAGAAATAATAAGCAACAGGTTTATATTTATACCACATCATGATTAATAATTCTTAATTTCCAAGATTTAGTAAGACACTCAGTTCACTTCATTCAACTGTATACTGCACTCAGAGAAAGATTCACTCTGAAGGCAAAGTATTTTCTCAGTGGGGTTCAAACCTCACCTCTAGAAGTAGATAGAAGCTTGATTATCAAACTATCAAACTGAGTTCGAGTACTTCACAGCTGAGCCCATAACGTGGCTTTCTAAGTGACTGAAATTAAGAGCTGAGTGTCAACTCACTTTGCATGCACTGAGGCAGTAAGTTACCTTGGTTATCAAGCTTTTCTACATGACTTTTCAAAATTCTCCACTGTTTTCTGATGCTGTTGGTAAGCTGCTCTCTCACAGTTTCACAGGAAAGGTCCCACATACTCTCCCTACTCAGTTCCCCAGCATCTTCCTCAGCATCAGAGATAACCTACAAGCGAGAGAGGTGAAAGGGAAAGACCAGTATCTTAAAATGGCTCTAGATACTCAGGCAGTAGTAATTATCAGAGATCCTTATCAAAATCATTTCTGCACCATATCTTAAGCATATGTGACCTAACATTTAAGATAGAAATTGTCCAATTCAAGTCTCTTCAAATGTGAATTTGAATCTAGTGATGAGAGTCAAGGAGCTGTGTGAGGAAGTTATTCATTACTTGTCCAGTGCTGTGTTAGACGCTCTCATATGTTAATTAACCCTCAAATCATGTTATAATGTGGGAAAAATGAGGCTTTCAGAAGTAGACACACTGCCCGATATCACACAGCCAAGAGGCAGAATGGAGATCTGAAGTTAGATCAACTTATCTCCAGTCCTAGGCTGTTTAAATAAATAAACCAGTGAAGTTATCTACAAAGTAACTGTGAATCCTATTTTTCTCGTATAATTTTTAAAAAATAAAACCAGAGATTATTTTCCTTTTTACTCTACCAGCACATTAATCATAGGAAAATACAGCAACCACGGACATATGATCACACATAATCAAAGCAGGATAAAGAACACAGGAAAACAGTATTAAAATATATCGAAATAATCTATAGCTACATAAACAATAATATATATTATTAGACAATAATAATATGTATATAATGTGCAGGTATATATACATATATTATATATATATGCAGATATACATATGTCTGCATAACAATCTGCATGGTCCTATTTTATTATTAAATTTTTTTTTTTTTTTTTCAACGTTTATTTATTTTTGGGACAGAGAGAGACAGAGCATGAACGGGGGAGGGGCAGAGAGAGAGGGAGACACAGAATCGGAAACAGGCTCCAGGCTCTGAGCCATCAGCCCAGAGCCTGACGCGGGGCTCGAACTCACGGACCGCGAGATCGTGACCTGGCTGAAGTCGGACGCTTAACCGACTGCGCCACCCAGGCACCCCTGTCCTATTTTATTATTAACATCCAAGAAAGTGGACAGAGATGTACTTTACTAAACTGAACAGTAAATATGTTGCTGGGGGAAAAAAGAAAAAACAGAAGATGAGAAGAAATGCTGGTTAGGCTGTTCATTCATTCATTCATTCATGCAGATGCAGCAGGAATGAGCGAGTGACTCAGTGTGGAGAGCTGTATCAATAGTGTGAGGTCAGCAATGGCTGCCAAAGTCAAGGTCTCCCAGGGGAAGCAGGTTGGGGAAGGGCCCAGCGTGGAGCTCACTATGACTCTGCTTCTTGCCAGTCAATCCTCTGGAGCTACTTGCCAGTAATTCTTCCAAGAAGCTATACCTTCTATGTGTTAAAGCATACCAGAATACTATAAATCCATTACTTAAAACATTAATAATAATAATCGCTTTACACTCCCCAGACTAAATTAAATGCTAAAACCACAAAATGAAAATAAAAAGTTACCTTGAATCTTGGGTATATATTTTGACCACAATTAAGTAAGAAAATAACTAATAAGTGAAACCTGAAGGCTACCTAGGCATTCTAAGGTTATACCTTACTCCCTTACTAAAATGCTCCAAAATCCTTAAAAGGACTGATTTAAATTACAAGAGAAAAAAGATCTAGAAAAACAGACCTTTTAAAACCAAGAAATATACTTAATTAAGGGTACTTCTCCAAACTTAAACATTTGCATTATTAAGAATTACACAGGATACTAACCCACTGGATGAGTAGCGGTGAGGAGAGGGAAATTTAAATATCTGAGGAAGGTCTCCTTGATTTACTACTTACTCTTGCTGACTGAAAGCTGGTACTGTTTGTAAAGGTTGGGCCAAAACCTGAAGAAACTACAGGAGTAACAGAAACTATGCTAGCTCTGGGAAGGCATTTGTGGATTTTCACAACGAACCAAAAAGTGATAGACTTTGAGAGAAAAGGCTAACTCAATATAAAGGTCAAGAAGGTCCCAAACTGGAGAGTTTAAAAAGAACATCTAGGTAATGATTTTTTTTTTTTTCTTTTCTGAGAGAGAGAGAGAACGCATGTGTGCAAGTGAGCGAGGGGCAGAGAGAGAGAAAGAGCATCCCAGGAGGGGCAGAAAAGAGAGAGAGAGAGAGAGAGAGAGAATCAAGGCTCGAACTTATGAACTGTGAGATCATGACCTGAGCTGAAGTCAGAAGTTTAATGACTGAGCCACCCAGGTGCCTCAGATAATGATTTTTTTAAAAAAGAAAGAAAAAAGAGGTGACACCACAAAGTAAACAGTCCCCAAATGTAGGTTTAAAAACAAGTTCTGATGGACTTGCTGACAATTAGCATTTTCCATCAACATTGCTATTTTCAGATTTTAGTCACTTGGTTGAATCCGGAATTTAAACATGGAAAGCAATTAAGTTAAAAGAAGTTTTCACCATGATGTGACTTGTTCTTTCAGACCTCTGCACGTATCATTCCCCTTGCATCACATGCTTTCTACTCCCAAAACATACACCTACTTATTTTTAAGAACCAACTCAAATTCACTTGCTCTCTGATGCCTTCCTTGACTGCCTCACTTGCTTTGTTCTGCACACTGCACCACCCTCTTATAGCTCTTAACAAGTGTAACAGTTACTTTTCCACATACCCCTTCTCCCCAGAAGAATGCAATGGACTGAATGTGTTCTCTCAAATCTGTGTTGAAATCCTAACACCCAATGTGTGGGTATGCGGAGGTGGGGCCTCTGGGAAGTGATTAGGCCATGAAAAGTAGAGCCCTCGCGAATGGGAGGAGTGCCCCTACAAAGGGATTCTGGTGAGCAATCCTCCTGTTTCTGGGCATGTGAGGGTACAAGGAGTCAGCAATCTGCAACCTGGAAGACATCTCTCACAGACACTGGCCCTATGGGCACCTAGATTTTGAACTTCCCGGCTCCAGAACTGTAAAAAATAAATTTCTGTTGTTTTTAACCACCCAGTCCATGGTAGTTTGTTGTAACAGCCCCAACTAAGACAAAGGAAAAAGTCAAAGTCCTTTTAGCTTTTTCTTTCCAGGGACCAGACAGCAAATTTATGGACTGAATGATTAGCTGGTTCCCAAAGTTAATAAATGTTTCACTCTCTGGAAAGCAAAGCATGCTTAAATACATAACACCTAAACTAAACTATTTAGAGGATATTCAGCACAGTACTTAAAAACATGAACTCTGGGGTAAGGCAGACTTGGATTTAAATCCTGATTTTGTCCTGTGTGATACTAGGTTAATTAGACTAAGGTGCCTCAGTTTCCTCAGCTATAAAATGGGGGATAATTATAATATGAAAAGCATCAAATTATAAGAATGAAACGAGACAATGCTCATAAAGAGCTTAACACAGTGTTTTGGGCACAGACCAAGTCCTTGGAAAATCATCTCCCTCATTTCCCAGGGCATGTCTAGAAACATCGGACAATTTTTTGGGTTGTCACAGTGATTGGGGGTAGTACAGCAGTGAGTGTCCTGTCCAAAACATCAGTAATGTCCCCCACTGGGAATACCTATCTAATGTTTTAATTGTTCGACTTAGCAATCCAAAACTGTATTAGAGAGGAAAGAGCCACTTACAGTTCCTGTACTATCATCTGCTCTTTCTCTAGGTTTCTGCTTTTGGGGAGAAAGAAGAGAAATCATTTCCTTTTTCATTTGCTGAAGAACCTTCTTAAGTTCAGCATTTTCCATTAGGATTTGTTTCTGACGATATTCATAATCATTCAAGAGAATTTTATACATTTCATCTTCATTCCTGAGAAAGAAACTGTCAGCATGAAAATGCAGTTATAGAAAGAAAAGTCTGATGAAATGTATCAATTTAAATTGGAACTTACCTGGCCTCAGTTTTACCCGTCCTCCAGGAGCCTCTTTTTCCATCAGCTCTCCCCACATAATTTAAAACTTCCATAGCTACAAACATGAACATGCAAAACAAAACCAATTCTTAACATACATATGTTTAAGTGTATAAAACCCTAACACACTATATACATACTGGAGACCTAAGTCAACCTGGTGCAGATTAGGATTTGGGCTCAGAAAGTCCAGGATTTCAAGTTCCAGTTCTCCATTACTGATAAACACTGAGATCTTGACAAGTTATTTACCTGCTAAGCCTGTTTCTTCATCAATACAGTGGGAATAATGAAAATATATACCAAAGAGTTGTTGTGAAGAGTAAAAGATGTTGTTAAAACACTTAAAGTACTTGATAAATATATTATCATTATTAATTTTATCTTCGGGGTTGGCAAACTATGGCCTGCAGGCCAGATGCCTGATTTTTGAAATAAAGTTTTATTACAACACAGCCACACCGTTTGTTTATATACTCTTACACCACAAGTGCAGGGATGAATAGCTGTGACAAAAGGCCACAGACTCCACAAACCTGAACACATTTACTATTAGAATCTTTATAGAATAAGTCTGCCAAGCCCCGCGTTGTCATCATCATCAAAGGAGCCAAAGCCCCTGACAGTATTAATTTCTCTTCTATCCTAGGGGGAGACGGAAGCAGTTGGCATAAGAAGGAAAGAAGATGACAATAAGTTACTGTAGTTTTAGGCTTGATAAAAATCATTATGAAAATACCACTTCCAGGTAGGTTTGGACTAGGAGACAGCCAGATTCCCACCAAATAAGAGCTCTGTTACCAGAGTTAAATCTTCAATAAACTTCTCTAATTAGTACACTTCATACTTCCGGCATTTCATCTTGCTCTTTATTTAATTCACAGATGAAGATGAGGTTAACCAGTGAAGTTTAAGTTTGATTACCTAAAGATTTCCCACCTTGTCTTAATAGCTTACCCCACTTCCGATTTTCAGTAATGTTTAAAATAAGATAGCTGAATAACTGAGTCAATAGTGAGCTGCCTGCTGACAGCGGACACGGCCCACCATGTGACAGCTTGGGACATCTGCTCATCAGCTGTCGTGTCAGCAAGTCCAACTGAGCTCCGTTTCCGAAACCACGGTTTAGGGTATTACTGTAGCGTGCAGGTTAGAGGACAACCTGCAGCCCATGTGGGAACCACTCTTCGATAAATAAATGCACACATTTCCTGTTCTGCATCTCACCAGGCCAGTAAACCTTGCGTGTAGCTCGACTTTTGTGTGCATGGTTCTACTTTGTAATCTATGTCATGTACCTGAAATTATGCTTGGATGACGTAAGCTGTAAATTAATTTTCATAAGAGTAACACTACAAAGAAAAAAAAAAAAAAAAAACGCAGGCACAAACAAAAGCATAATGTCTACAGTCCCTTCTTTAGACCGGCTGCTTCAAAAATGCACAGCTACATTTAAAGGAAATGACATAGATGATTTGATGTGAAGAATAATTTTGCAAAGTTATTTCTAAAATCATATACTTTTTTTGGTACTCAGAAACTCATCTTGCCTTTTCATATTATCAGTTCTTTGCTATAGAAGATTAGAATATCCTCTGGCTTAGTTTTTTCTCTATGGAACCACAACTGCCATATTGAAAAAATATGTAATTCTTATATGCAACTAAGGAAGCAAAGCAAAATTATTTACTTTTCACTAACGAGTTGTCTCAATTTCTAGTTTATGTGGATATATACCGTCTAGAGACATTTTATGAATAAGGCATAAAAATAACACTTCATGGGTTGTTGTGCTCCGTCTATTCACATTTCTTTCTTAGCATATTAGCTTATGCATTTACTTTGCTCTATCTCAGCCAGTTGTTTCTTACCTATTTTTTTATCCTTCTTGTTCATAACAAGTTGATGCAGACGCTCCTTTAATTTATTATATTCACGTTCTTTTCTCTTCATATCATGATTATATTGAGTAGCTCTACTTGCAATGATATTTTGTAATTTTTGTACCTGAAAAAAGCATTTTCCATCAAATGAGTCCCTTTATGATTGACAATCCCCCAGTTAAAATTTATAAATTGAAAAGAGAATAGAAGTCCTAGCATTCACCTCCTCATAAAATAGTTTACTCTAGGATTATTCTTTCTTCTCAATAACCACTGGAAATCACTTTGAAAAGTATCATTAAGTGAACCACAAAGTTTTTATTGTTTAATTCTGAAACTTCCAGAACTCCTAACTTTCGAAATTATCTTTTTCTACCCTTTTTACTCTACATTTCGAGTCTGATCATTTAGAAGCCAGAAACTCTTACAGAAGTATTAAAGTGATCAGAGCTTCATCTGAAACAAGAATCAATTGATCATTTGTAGTGACTTCCTTACATTACTTACTTGAACCACTTTATTCCCTATAAATCTGTGACAAATTAGCCATAGCACATCACAGCATGTAAACAGGTTTATTTTTTTGTTTTGTTTTTAAACAGGTTCATTTATCTGATCACAAACAGCTCTCAAATTAGAGCAAGCCCAAATAGCAGACAGAATCCAGTTCAAATATTTGCTGAGTACCCACGATATGCCATGCCCTACTGTTCAATGTTTAGATCTACTATGGTTTCTCAGGCAACCCTTGATAGAAAGCATGTTCTATTCTATAATAACATTTTTAATCTCCGGTGAAGATGATCACGTTTAACTCAATCCTTACTAAAGACTAACTACATTCAAACCACTTAAGTGTAATCAGCACATCAAGTCAACATTTTTCTGGGAAATAACTCAAGAAAATGTATAAGCAATCTTGCAGTTTAACTAAGATATTTCATTATCCACTAACGGAATATATTACCAGTCAAATATGATAAAATCTGTCTAAATCACTATAAGGTCATTAATGAAATATGCTCCCTTAGAAGCCCTTAATTATAGTTTAAAAAAACATACACAACACTGAAAATATTGTATTTTCACAGTTATCAAGTGGTCAGGGATCAAAAACTGCAGAGCAGTAAGAACATAATGGTTTCTTCATATATAAATTAAAAAATAACTTCAAATGCATGAACTCTATAGATCTAAATACTAAGTAACCACTATAGCAGAAGTGAAATTATAATTATGGTATCATTAGCAATCAGAAATAAGATTTTTTTTTTAATTTTTTTTTTTTTTTTCAACGTTTATTTATTTTTGGGACAGAGAGAGACAGAGCATGAACGGGGGAGGGGCAGAGAGAGAGGGAGACACAGAATCGGAAACAGGCTCCAGGCTCTGAGCCATCAGCCCAGAGCCTGACGCGGGGCTCGAACTCCCAGACCGCGAGATTGTGACCTGGCCGAAGTCGGACGCTTAACCGACTGCGCCACCCAGGCGCCCCTGAAATAAGATTTTTAAATGTGAATTCCTTTTTTTAAAAACCAATAACCCTTGTGTCCATTTAGTCAAGTAACTGCTTGACTGTATGAATAATGGATTTAAGATAAAGAAGAGGGATGCCAGATATTAAACAGAGATATAGCAGAGAATAAAAGATCTGCATTTAAAGCACCCCTGCCCCTCGGAAAAAATATCAATGCATTTGAGTCCAGGCAGACATTACAGGACACTGGCTGTCACAAGCTATGGACACTACACTAAACCAAATGAATCCTCTTGGAGCAGGGATGACACAGAGAGTTCCTGGCCTCAGTTAAATATGCTGCAGTGGTATAGAAAGAGGTCCACCATACCAATTTGACAAAGGATGAGTTAATGATTCTTGTTTTAAAGTAGCCGTTATGGTCACCTCAAATCAAAGAAGAAAAAAAAAAATTCACTCAAACTTGGTCTTCAATAACTGACAACTCACTTCATCTTTTTCATTTTTCAGTAGCTGATGCAAATTCCGGTTCTTGCACTGTAACTGTCTGTCTCTTTCCTGAAGCCCAATCATTTCTCTCCTGGAGGTTTCCAGTTGTTCCTAAAACATCCACATGCAATCCTGATTAAAATTAACACAGGACTCAGAGCAAATGAATTTTTAGAAGAACGGTATAAACAATGTACACATACTAGGGTTCGTTAGCTAAAACTGCAGTTCAATGGCACACAAAATGTTTAGTTAAAACAATTATTCTCAAACAATACTATAAAGTTATAAATTTATTTAAATTCCAAAATGTTGTATGTATCTGACAAAAGAGTTTCGAAGTAGATCCCTTGAAAGGCTCTTCACTTATTCAAGTGATGCTGCCACTGGACACTTTTAAAATTTCCTTTTAGTACTTTGTAACATGGCTACAGCACACTCTTTGAGAAAGAACCAAAGTGATTTGGAGCTAAGTCTAAAGAAGATGGGTGACCAAGCAAGCAGCAACCCTTCAGGTCAAAAAAGTGAGGCTCAGCACAATACTAGTTCTCCCTTGCAAGTGGGAACCTCTGAAGATTTTCTCCAGAGAGGAACGGCAGCATTGCTGGAATCAGTATGGGGTAAGATGCTCACTTTGAATTCATTCCACACATTCCGTGAGGAAATGTGCCAAGTTCTGCATGAGACCATTGGAATATTTTTAAAAGCCTCTTATCCTTATAAAATAGAAAACCCACTCAACTTATGGCATAAGTGACCATAAATGGCAACTTGCACAATCTCTTTAACAATGGATCTCAAGATGATTTAGGAATTTATAAAATTTAGGAATACAACTTGGATAACTAAGGCTGTCAGAATTTTTGGCACCTTCTTCTCTGGAGTGCTGAAAGCTTCCTATCATGCCAGACCATTTGGAATGGCTGAACTTAAAGGCACTGGGCCAGTTGACATGTCCCACATATGTCAAATCAGATTCACTCTGAGTAATTACCAGTGCTTTACCTGAACTCACTATCATCCCTGCAAATCTGTACACCCCCCTGCTATATCACTTAATTCAGTAAATCATACCATCATCCTCTGTAAAGTTGACAGAGACCTGGCTGGTATCTTAATTCATGACTCTCTTTACTCCCCAAATTCAATTTTTCATAGAATTCTACCCATTTTACCTCCTAAGTTTGCTTAATATCTCCCTTTTACCATCTCCACTGGCAAAACCTTTCTGGCCTTAACAGCTGCTAAGGCCTGCTAACAGCTGTCCTTTCCACCATGCCTTCTAGGCTCCCTACTTCCACCCCAAACACAAATCTACACCTCTCCCATAATTTCTCCACCCTACTGCCAGACTGGTATCTCTACACGATGCCCAAGATGCCTTCTCTTGCTTACGTTCCTTGGTGCCTCCAGGTTTCTGCACAATGCGCTCACATCATCTGACACCTGGGTCCCAGCCCCACCTATCCGTCTTCATCATAATCATATAGTTCAGCTCCTACAGGGCTACTATCTGTTTGCTAAAAGTAAAATCCTCTCTCATACCTCTATGCTTCAAACAGGTTGCACCCTCTGCCTAGAATGTCTTTTCCAAACATTAGCAAATTTCTACTTATTCCTCAAACCTGAGATTAGTGTTAAGTCTCTGTGAAGCCTCCTTTTACCTCCAAGAACAATTAATGACGCAAATAATCTTAGTTCAATGTATCGCCTTCCACTGGACTACAATCTCTTTGAGAGCAGGGACAGGGGTTCACTCCTCTGTAAACCCATTGAGCCTAGAACACAAAATACTCAATAAATTGTCCTCAAAACAAATTGAATGAATTATATACTAGGAGAGATCAGCAACTTTTGCCACTGAACACATTTCTGTCCACAGAGAAATACCTGATTTTGGCCCAGGTCAAACCCTGAATTAGAAGACTTCCTGGAAAACACTCTATACTCTGGGCTGTCCTAATAAGCGACCACTCCTTAGGGGGAAGGCTAAACAGCCCCCGGTTATCAATATCATTGCACGATTATTCACTATCTACTTAAAAAACACTCAGCCAAGGTTATCCAGACATAAAAAGTTTTAATGCAGAATTACTGCCTTCTTAGGCTTACAACTCTGAGTCACTCTAATTCTTTTTTTTTTTTTTTTTTAATTTTTTTTTTTTCCAACGTTTATTTATTTTTGGGACAGAGAGAGACAGAGCATGAACAGGGGAGGGGCAGAGAGAGAGGGAGACACAGAATCGGAAACAGGCTCCAGGCTCTGAGCCATCAGCCCAGAGCCTGACGCGGGGCTCGAACTCACGGACCGCGAGATCGTGACCTGGCTGAAGTCGGACGCTTAACCAACTGCGCCACCCAGGCGCCCCTGAGTCACTCTAATTCTTAAGACCTTCCATAGGCCTCTCTGATTAAAGTACTATCCACAACCCACAGCCTTTTTATAACCTGGAGGGTATACCAACTACCCCCTCCAGCCCACCACAGCTCCCCTATCAAAATAATCTCTAGCCTGTAGGCACCGTAGGATGTACAGAGACCTAAAAATATTAAAGAGAAAACATTGTTATCATTTGGCTTAGCTTATGAGACATCTGCCTTATTGAAATACAGGTTGACATGCAATTTCTACCTTAAGTTTTGCATAGCAGTTCTGCAGATGGTCCATATCACTTCCCAGTTTCAGATTCTGTGTTTCTACATTTTCCTGAGCTAGAAGGTTCTTCCGCTGAAGTACAAGTAGCTCATTCATACAATTTAAAACAGCAACTATATTTAATTCTCTCTTTGTGTCTTTACCTTTGGATTCTTCATATAATGAAGGAAAACCGAAAGTAGTCAATTCCTGGTAGGAGAAAATGTTTTCCTCAAAGTTGGTTATCAGACAACTAAGTATAGAAACAAAAGACAGAAATATTTTCTGAGAAATCATAAAAACTACCCTGAGTTAAGAAAACTGTAAATATCCCAAAGGACAAAGAACAGAGAGAACTGGGCTCTTTTGGCCTCTGCTCTGCAATTGCCTGTATCCTGGAGCAAGGCACTCAGGTTTCTGCATCAGTAAAATAAGGGAGAGACTCCAAGTGGAAGAGCCCCTAGGGTGATGTGCAGGCCAACCCGCTCCTGACAAAAACATTTACCATGTATCCAGACTAGATGATCACGGTGGTTCTCTGCATTTCTAGTGTGTTTACGTCCCAGGCTGATACATAACAACATGTGCTTAACAAGTGTTTTTCCCATAACTTCGATATGTTCTATTATATAACATGATTTATGCTATTCTTCTCACAAAACATTTTTTTTTACCTGATCAAGATATGAAACACTTTGTTCAATATTCTCCTCTGTGCAGAAGGCACTGAAAAAACTGTGCACATTTTTTGATAAAGGTATTGAAGAACATAGCACTTGCTGTGAGTATAAACTTGATGGAGACATCTTTGTTTCTGAGGTATATTGACAGATATTTTTGCTTTCTGAAAGAATAAAAGGTATTTACTTAAACAATTTATAAAACATGCAAAGAAAACTATCTCCGTTACCAAAGATGTTGAATTATATAAATATTTTTAAAAATTTTCAAATTCAGACAAAGCTGGTTTTTGTAAGAAAACTACACAAAATTGACCCTTGAACACTGCACTGACTTCCAACACAGCTGAAAAATCTGTATATAACTTCTGATTCACCAAAATTTAACTACTAATAGCCTACTGTTGACCAGAAGCCTTACGAATAACATAAGCAGTTAACACATATTTTGTATGTTACATGTATTATATACTGTATTCTTCCAAAAAAGGAAACTAGAGAAAAAAAAAGTGTTATTTAAAAAATCATAAGAGAAAATAAATATGCATTTATCAAAAAAAATTCTTGTATAAGTGGACCCACAAAGCTCAAACCCATGTTATTCAAGAGTCAACTGTACTTTTTTTTCAAAAAGATACAACTATCAAGTGCCCTTAGGAAGCATGTTAAGATCCAATAGATTCTTAGTTTATACTATTTCAGATTTATAAAAATAACAGAAAAAAACCACCTATGTCAAAGTTTATATATTAAAGGAATAAATCAAAGCGTACTGAAGTAGCCAATAAACTCATTTCAAATGCATAAACGTTTCTCTCAAAAATAGTAACAAACTCCTCATAAGTATGGCACAATTCTTAGCTTTCCCAGATAATTTTTCTCAAAATAAAAATTTAGATATTTTACAATTATTTATGTCTCTCTCTAGTCACATCTTCAATATGTGTGGTAAATCATTTTACAGTTTCGTTTAAAAATCCACCTTTACAGTCACTGCTTTAGTTTATACTTATTTTAGACTCAGGTACCTGAAGACAGATCTGGATCTGTAACAGTCATCCACTCTCCCATAGCAATCACCAGAGCCAGGATACCTGAGGAACCAGTTCAGCAGTGAAACATTCAGTCCAGCTGCTGTCACTCTTCTATGTAGGCATCTCCTTAAAAAGCAAATCATAAAATAACAGCATTTAACCAAAAATAAAAGCAAATATAAAATCAATGTGTAAAAAGAAGGATTTTGGATTATTTACTCCTGCACTCCCATGGTAGAGCAGAATGATAATCTGTGTCCATGTATGCAAGTGTATGTATGTGTGTTTACGAATCAGGAGTAAAGAGGGATGCCTGGGTGGCTCAGTTGGTTAAGCATCCAACTTTGGCTCAGGTTATGATTTCACGGTTCATGAGTTCGAGCCCCGCGTCGGGCTCTGTGCTGACAGCTCAGAGCCTGGAGCTTGCTTTGGATTCTGTGTCTCCCTCTCTCTCTCTGCCCTTCCCCAATTCACACACTGTCTGCCTCTCTCTCAAAACTAAATAAACATAAAAAAAAATTTTTTAATTAAAAAAAAAAGAATCAGGAATAAAGAGTTCTAGTAAAGTATTCATATTTTTTCATATACGAAGTACACAGTACATGATTTGACTCAGAATATAAATCTAGGTACAGCATTGTTGTACTAATAGATATTTCTATATTATATTCTCTAAGATAAAGTACAAAGCATTTATACAGATAAGAGAAAGAAAAACTTCTTAGATAGCATTCTCATTTTTTGTTTTTACTAACTATATTAGCAAAAAAAAAATTTAATTGCAATTCCCAATGGTGGCACAGATGTAGAAAAAAGCATACTCCCATACACTGCTCGCCACAAAGATCACATCAATTTATACAACTACCAGCGATTTGGCAATATGTACCAAATCTTAAAAATGAAAACACATTTTGACCTAGAAAAATTACTTGTAAAGTTTTACCCTGATAAAATAATGATTTATGCTCATTTCAACAGCACATATACAAAAATTGGAACAATACAGAGAAGATTAGCATGGCCCCTGTGGAAGGATGACACACAAATTTGTGAAACATTCCATATTTTTTATGTGGAATTTAAGAAACAAAACAGATTAACATGAGGGGAGAAAAAAGAGAGAGAGGCATAATATGAAAAAAGACTCTTAACTACAGAGAACAAAATGAGGGTGATGGAGGGAGGTGGGTGGGGGGATGGGCTAGATGGGTAATGGACATTAAGAAGGGCACTTCTGATGAGCACTGAGCATTGTATTTAAGTGATAATCACTGGATTCTACACCTGAAACCAATATTACACTCTACATTAACTAACTGGAATTAAAATAAAAACCTGAAAGTAAAAGAAAAAAGATTTGTACAAAGATTCATCTGCAAGTTGTTCTTGAAATCAGAAATAGCTTGTATGTTCCACAGGAGACTGGTTAAATAAATGACACATTTATACAACAGAACACCTTTAAACACAGCCATGTGGAGTTAGGGTGGTTAACAAATACATGAGAGGCCAGAAATATGTATGAATGAAGTGGACTAAGTATAAGAACCTTTCATATAACAGTTTCAGCCTACCATCATTTCCACTTTAAAATTTTTTTTTATTTTTGATTTTTTTTAACATTTTATTTATTTTTGAGACAGGGAGAGACAGAGCATGAGCAGGGGAGGGTCAGAGAGAGGGAGACACAGAATCTGAAACAGGCTCCAGGCTCTGAGCTGTCAGCACAGAGCCCGACGCGGGGCTCGAACTCACGGACCGCGAGATCATGACCTGAGCCGAAGTTGGCCGCTTAACCGACTGAGCCACCCAGGCGCCCCCATTTCCACTTTTTTATAAAGAAAAATGGAAGAAATAAATACTTCTACACCATAAAAAAATTCAAATGAAATTTTGTGAGATCTCCTAATGTTAGAAGCTAATTAGAAAATTATGCAAGTAAAAGAGCCTTTTCCACAGTGATCCGAGATGGCTGCACAAGTATACACATCAGTACAATCCTTCAAGTTGTACACTAAAGATCTGTGCACTTAACTGGATGTAAGTTACACTCCAAACAACATTTTTTAATAAGCCAAATAAAAGGCCGGATCTGGACTATGAAACAAAGAGTTCACAGCCTGTTCTGAATATTTAAGATTATGGAAATATTGATAATGTAATA
Source organism: Leopardus geoffroyi (assembly GCF_018350155.1). Classification (NCBI taxonomy): domain Eukaryota; kingdom Metazoa; phylum Chordata; class Mammalia; order Carnivora; family Felidae; genus Leopardus; species Leopardus geoffroyi. Next base: position 71,348,267 of record NC_059328.1, read on the forward strand.
CTGAAATGAGAGGAAAATTTTCATTCATTCAATATATTTTTAATTGTGCTACTGTGTGCCAGGCACGAAGCCCTGCTCTCAAGTTTACATTCTGGGGGGGGGGGGGGGGGGTAGACATAGATAACGAGACAATAAATTAACCTAACACAGAGTGATAAGAACTATAAAGAAAGCTGAGCACAGTAACGTGAGAGTCCTGGATTGGGGGTATCTAGATTCATCAAGGAAGGCTGCATCAAAATGTTGACATTTAAACTGAGACCTAAATGATACACAGTCAGCCACAAGATGCTCCAGCTCAGGTAGAAGAAACGAACTTGGTAAGAATGAAAACCATAAAGAAGGCCAGTATCTCTGAAGTACACAAGGACAGATGGTAGGAAGGTAGATTTTCTCAAAGTAGCAATGAAAAGCCATGGAAGGCATTTAGGCAGTAAATCAACAGGATCTTCTCTAGGCTTTGAAAAAGATCACCTCGGGGCGCCTGGGTGGCGCAGTGGGTTAAGCGTCCGACACTTCAGCCAGGTCTCGATCTCACGGTCCGTGAATTCGAGCCCCGCGTCAGGCTCTGGGCTGATGGCTCAGAGCCTGGAGCCTATTTCCGATTCTGTGTCTCCCTCTCTCTCTGCCCCTCCCCCGTTCATGCTGTGTCTCTCTCTGTCCCAAAAATAAATAAACGTTGGAAAAAAAAAAAAAGAAAAAAAGAAAAAGATCACCTCAGCTACTCTACCCCCTAAATATATTGCAGGTGGGCAATAATGGGCTGGAAGATATGAGGCTACTGCATGAGTTCAGGCAAGAAGACACTTTTACATTACTGCTTGAACAGAAAGACAGGTAGATAAATCAGCGATGTGTTTTGGAGATAGAATCTTCAGGACTTGGAAGATGGGATGAAAAATACACAGAAATCAAGGATGATTTCTAGGTCATAATAGCAGCCTACAATACATACTAATGCAAATTATGTTATGTGCTGTATTACATGTTACAATGTCACACACATACAGGTGGTTACCCAATCTGGCACCAATTTCTGCTATTTTTCTACTCATGTGCCTTAGCAAGAGCACCTTGAACTATTTTGCACTTCCCTCTGTCCTTAAATGGGTGCCTTCGGGAACAGGATAAGCAGGATAAAGGTCTGCACCAAGAAAGACAATGATTTCACTTTTTGCTTTCAGAGCTAGCAGCCATAAACAAAACAGGATCTAAGGGACAATAAACCCGTCTATACCAGCCCAGCTCTGCTTTGGTTAAGTTACTTAACCTCTCCAAGCCCTACTTTCCTCACTGGTAAAATGACATAATAATGGCTTACTTCATGATTTTCCCTGAGGATTAAGTGAGCTCAAGCACATAAAGAAGTACTTAGCACCAGACTCAGCATATGGGACACACATAATTACTATGAGTTGTCATCATCACCATCACCATCATCATCATCTGGACACATATCTGGACTGCTGGAGATAAATGACAGGAGATTCCATAATCTATATAACAAAAGGCACTGTTGCTCTTAATGATAAAAGTTGAACACAAATCCTGAGAAAATGTGGAGGCAGATATCCTCATAAAAACACAAATTTTCAGTGGGTTAATTCTTTGTAATCATTACATAGAGGGGAGGCATCATATCAGAAGAAAATAGGCACTTTCCCAAGCCTTTCTTGTTTTTGTTTTGTTTTTTTTTTTTTAAATAAGACACAATACTGCCTTAAGTACCTTTTGTCTTCATACATAACAGAAAGATCAACCACCAAAATGTTTGCTATACATTCATTCTTTAAAATTGTAATTTAAGTCAGTTATTCTTCTTCTGTGAATGTAGCTCTGTCCACTGTCTACAGGTTTAGACAGTGAATTTGTTAATTAAAATAACAAAAACAGTAAGAAACAACCAACTGTGAAATATTCAGGTCTAGTTAAATGTTCACAATGAAAACCAAAACTCCACTTTGAAGCTCTACCAAAAAAAGAACTTAACCAACAGTATCTGACTTCACACCATCTAAAAGTTTCTAAGTATCCTCTTCTGTTCAATGATGCACCAAATTATACGCCAGAATGCTTGTAATAAAAGAAGTTGCCCAACCAGACTATTAATCAATATACATCCCCCAACCAAGAGACTAAGTTAAGCAAGTTATTTCTAGCTCAACCACAGCTAAATTTCAGTAAGGATACCAACTATTTTTTATAAAGATATTATAATAAATTAGTATTAACCTCAAAAGATAAAGAAAAAAGCTAACAGGAATATATCTGCTCTGCATAAACCTAACACCATCACAAGTATTTCAACTTTGAAAGCTTCAAAAGCAGCCAAGAAGGACCCCATTAAAGCCAAGTGCTGGGGCGCCTGGGTGGCTCAGTCAGTTGAGCATCCGACTTCAGCCAGGTCACAATCTCGCGGTCAGTGAGTTCGAGCCCCGCGTCAGGCTCTGGGCTGATGGCTCAGAGCCTGGAGCCTGCTTCTGACTCTGTGTCTCCCTCTCTCTCTGCCCCTCCCCCATTCATGCTCTGTCTCTCTCTGTCTCAAAAATAAATAAACATTAAAAAAAAATTTTTTTTAAATAAATAAATAAAGCCAAGTGCTGAAACACACAATGAAAAGTTCCATATAATAGATAAATCAAGTCATAGCAAATCATTACACAGTGAACCATGAGCACCCATGACAAGTCACATAAGAACAAACTTGGTTATACTAGCATTGTTATTATAGATTCACTATAGAAGGAGAAAAGGAAAAGGTCTACAGTAAATCATTTCAGATTCAAGTAAACTGCAACCCCCATTTCTCTCCATATACCACTGGTTAGGGAAGCTGTCTGGACTCCAAGACAGATGAAATTCATGAATGAATTTTATGAGCAAATCTTGAAGATTAAAGAATTTAACCATCCTGTAAAAGTCCTTTCATTCATCTAAAATTGTTGAGGAATAACCTTGAAATAAATTAAAGAAAGAAAACATCTATAAAGGAATCCATAAAAATTCTTTCTCCTATCCTCTACATCAGAGAGTTTTATTCCCTCCTTGTGGGTAACATATATATAGACATCTAAAAAACTTTCTTGATTCCAAGTATTTCTCAATGTACATTCCAGTAAGTCAGTCTACATAACAAAAAATCTTACTAATTTCAGCAAAACTGCAGTAATTTCTGTAAAAATGTCACCTTACTCTTTTCTGAAGAACTACTTTGGCTTCCTTAATATGTTATCAAAGTACCAATGCCATATTTCGGGTATAAATAAGCAAGGGTACTCTAGTCTTTCCTGGGTACAATTATTATGCAGAACTTAAGAATTGTCTAGTGGCATTAAAGGTTAGAATCCTAACAGAAAATTGGGAAATAGTAAGACATCTGAAATTAATTGTACCCTTTATGAAAAACGAAGACTTGAGTAAGTTTCATAAGTTTATCATTCTTCATGTCAAAGCATTTTCTTTCGTATATATTTAGCTATATTACAGACAGAAAACTTGGGCTCAGAGAGGCCAACAGCATTGCCTGAGGCCACATTTCTGGTTGGTTGTGAAGCCTGAGCACAAATCTGTCTTCAAAACTGCTCTTTTCACTCTGTCACCAGGTAACCTTTCCACACTGTTCACGCAAACCTCTATATATAGAAAAACAAGAGTTAAATTAAAAGTAGAATAGAATAAAAAAGATTTCCATCAAATTTCTTAAAGAGAATGAATCCCTTAGTTCATCTGAAATCATTCTACTCAGAGCATACAGTCCTTAAAAGAACATATCTACTACCTAAATTGAGGCATATGCGTAAACTTTTCTGATATGCCATAAACAACAGCTTTTTTCCTCATTTAGAAATACTTTGCTTTCAAAAGGTTTAAAAACAATTCTCAGAAATGAATTCAGTTCTATAGAAAGTTTAACGAGGGTGGAATCACTCATCTTACCATTTTGTATTCTAGAGTAAATATTAAGACAACATCAAAACCAAAAGTTTGTAGATGTTTAGCAAAAACACTTGTAGTTCAGGTTAATTACACCCATTGTTTTTTGTTGTTGTTTTGTTTCCATCAGAAAAGTTCCTTGGCTGGTTATTGCTCTTCCTTTTATACAAAAGACTCTGGGGGTCTCAATATACAATAATCACTTGTAAAATTTGGTAGTAGGCAACCTCTAAGATAACTCCCAGTTACCCCTGCTTCCTGGTGTGCACACCTTTGGGTGCCCTTGCTCCTTGAATGTGGGCTGGATTCAGTGGCTAGCTTCTAACAAAGAGAATACACCAAGAGGTGACAAGATTTCTCTTCCATATTTGGGTTATAAAAAGGCTGTGGCTTCTGTATGGGATCATTTACCACCCACTGCCTCTTGGATCCCTCTTTCTGTCATATTGTGAGCAGAGGCCAATGTGGCAAGGAGCTGATGTCTCAATGTCTCCAGCCAATAGCCAGTGAAGACTGAAGCCTGCCTAGACTCACAGGAATGAGGTTAGAAGTAGATCCTCCCCCAGTCAAACCTTGATGACTGCCGCCTTGGTCAACATCTTCACAGCAGCCTAGCGAGGGATCCCTAGCCAGAGGCACCCAAATTCCTGATGGACAGAGACTGGGAAATAAATGTCTGTCGTTTTAAGCTGTGAAGTTCTGGAGTCATTTGTTATGCTGCAATAGACGACTAATGCAAGTAAAAAAAAAATATGTATACATTTTGCGTCTCTCCCATAATTTACATGTCTCTAGCTGAAACATAACTAAAGTGACATCATATACGACAAGTGCAACAATCACCTTTATGACAATATCATCCAATAGTGCAATTCATCTCTCCATATTATTATAGGCAGATGCCTCCCACGACTAGTTTATGAACGTCTACAGGAAGTTATGAACTTTCCTATAGGGTTGGGATCTTTGTATCAAACAGTGCCTGAAACAAAGCAGGTGCTCAATAAATGTTTATAAAATGAATTGCATCCCACATTCGGCCCACTCACTTCCAACCTGTGTGCTCCACCTGGGCTTTCGTCTCTCACCTAACCCCAAACTAACACTTCTTCAAAGCCCAGAACAACCACTATCATCCCCTCCGCACAGCTCATGAAACTCTATTCTCTAGGTCCTCTGTATACGTGCTAATTTGTGTCATCATTCCTAGCTAGACTCTCACGTACTACAATTTTTACATTCCTGTATTCCCTCCACTAATCTTAACAGACAGAACAATACTCAATAACTGATGATAAATTAACATGTTCATTCTGGGAAGCAAAGGAAAACAGCAACGGAAAAGATGCAAAAGATGTGAGTCCTTCAGAGAAAAGTATTACTCTCTTCATCCCCCAAATCTCTAACACAACTACCAACTGAAAAAGAGCTCAGCAGAAACATAAGTAGTATCTTGATTACAAGATTTCCTTCACACAGTACAATATTTTAAGTGTTCTTTTCAAGTTCACTTGAAATTCAAGCTTGAGAAGGTGCAATTGCCTACCTAATGGGAATTCTAAAACTTCAATCAAGTGTCAGAAAATAATAGCTTTTCATTACAGGAATGTAGTAACACTCACTATACCATCTAGGCTTCTAAATATTGCACAGGATTTGTCACAAACAGCTAATTAAAGTCTTCGCTAATATCTCACAAAGTTAGAGTCACCAAATTGTCAGGTTAGGAAAATTGTTAAAACTATGTCTTTATGTATTCATCCTATCTTACAAATTCACTCATAAAAATTAAAAATTCAGTTATCAGCATATTTTAAATAGATGTTATTACTCTCAAAAAGCAAATGTTATTACTTTAAAAACTAATACTACTGGGGCGCCTGGGTGGCGCAGTCGGTTAAGCGTCCGACTTCAGCCAGGTCACGATCTCGCGGTCCGTGAGTTCGAGCCCCGCGTCGGGCTCTGGGCTGATGGCTCGGAGCCTGGAGCCTGTTTCCGATTCTGTGTCTCCCACTCTCTCTGCTCCTCCCCCGTTCGTGCTCTGTCTCTCTCTGTCCCAAAAATAAATAAACGTTGAAAAAAAAATTTAAAAAAAAAAAAAATAAAAACTAATACTACTATCTATATTTTTGCTCCAAAGAAGACTACAGATTTAAATTCCATTATAAATACTTCTACTACCTTACACAAAAGCACTGAGGTTTGCGTATCAGTGTAGAAACACACCAAATTCAACTTAGAAAATCTATCTTTTACAAATTTAAAATCTAAAGTAACTCATCTGAGTGGCACAGTTTAAAAGTATAGAAATTTTCCACAGAAACAAATTCCTCATAACTTAAGTCTGAATAGACACTTGGATGGCTGAAACTCCAAACGTGGCATTCCCTTAACCATCCCTTCTGTTGAGTCTGTGGCTACGAGGAGGCCTGAGGGTTCGGGAGTACAGTGCCAACAGGGAAAGTCTCACAGGCCTGAGCCAGACAGACTAGGATCACATCCTGACCAAGTCTCTCCAGCTGGTTTCCTCACCTGGAAAACGGGGTAGCACTCTCTTTTTGGAGGGTGGTTGTGGGTATTTAATGACATAATAGGTGAAGTACTAAGCACAGCATAGCTAGTAGCTAAGGAACTGATTTAACAAACATGTGCCAGAGGCTGTTCTAAATGTTTTACATATGATGTCAATTCTCACAACAATCCTATATCATTTCCTTTTTACAGATAAGGAAATTAAGGCACAGAAAGGCTACCCACCCCCTCCCTAGACTCCAGAGCCCATTCTCTTAACCAACACATGCTGCTGCTTTAGTGGATGAAAGGCTCAGGAAGCAATACTCCTACCAATTATTAAAGGCCACCACTCATTAATCCAGATCTCCAACTGGGCAAAGACTGCACAAAGTAGTGTGAAGACACAAATTATGGTCAAATATTTCATGCATATCCTTTTGGGTTGAGGGATACAATCTTGGTGAAGCTCCAAGCCAGAATCTGCCATTAGAAAGCCACCCTCTTAGTAGCTTCGGAAGCAGGGAACCACATGCTATATTTTAAACTTCTCATATACACCCTTGAACCAACTGTTGCTGCAGTATGAGTAACAGTATGGTACAATGGTTAAGAGCACAGGATCTAAAGCCAGACCACCGGGTTTCAAACCCCGGTTCCACCACCCACAAACTAAGTGGCCCTGGACAGAAATCTCTGAACTTCATTTTCCTCATTTGCAAAAGGAGAGTATAGTGTCTTTAGTCTCAAAAGAGTATTAGATGGGTAAATATATTTAGTTTTAAAAATTATTTAATAGCCTTATTAAAAGTTTATGCATGTGCAGGGCTTCACATAAGGTCTTGGTTACATGGTAAGTGCCCAGTAAGTACTCAATAAACGTTAGCTATTATTAGATACTTTACTAACTTGGAAAGATTTTTACGATATTTTGTTAATAATAAAAAAAAAGTTGCAGAACAACTATCTAACATGACCTTAGTCTTTAAAAAACTCCCAAAACTATATGAGTATATACAGATAGATATAAATTCTGCTCTATAAAGACAGAAATTTGTTATAACAGAAAAAACTAGAAAACAAGAACAAACTGTGAGTAGAAAAGGGAGGGGGAAGAGCCAGACTTTATCCCTTTCATTTACACACAGATCTTATGCGTAATCATTAGTTTTTTGTGTCTTCCAAGTTTTCTGTAAGTGAATGTGTTTTCCTTACAATGATGAAAAAAAATCCACGTTTTTAAAAGGCAATTACAATGATAAACATCTGCAGTATCTTAACAAACAAAAGCAAGCAGCCCTGTTGGGCAAAAACCGGTGAGAAATTATACAAAAGTCCTACAGTGACTCAGATAATCAATTATGTAAGGGAAACAGAACTTTAGCAGTGGTCAGTAGTTTGTAGTTTTAGATGGCGATCTATCAGTCTGTAAAAAATTGCAATCTGTAAAAGGCTTCTATTACTACATATCCCATCATACAAATGAGCAAGCATACCACAATGACAACAAATCGGAGACAATCTAAACGTCTGTCAATAAGCAGTTAAATGCCAATACAGATAGTTCAGCCAAAAGATGGGCTACTTTGGGATTATTCAAGAAGATCTGCATGTACAGCATGAAAAAAAAAAAAAAACCCCAGTATGGATAATGTCAATAGTATGATCACCATGTTTCATTAAATCAAACTATATAAATACTACTTATCTTTAGGAGAAAGGTCTAGAAAAGTTACAAACTGTTACTAACATGACAATCCTGTGGGATGAGATGGCTGGGTGTAGGGAGGGATGGACCCTACTTCCATTCACTTCTTTAATAGGACATTTTGATATAGCTGGAGTGTTTTAGAAGCATGGATTATTTTGTAGTATCTTTAAAAGCAGTGGGCTCATGCACAATTAATGAGATAATGTATGAGGAAGTACTCCCACCTCAATCCCAGATGGTAGCGTCCCTACCCTTTAGTGGAAATATCAACTTAGACAAATGATAAACTCTCTCCACCAATCAATTACATTTCTAGCACCTATCCCACCGATTCACACGTACAAGTGAGCAACAGTGACGCAGTCTTCACAATGATGCCCTGCTTTGTTGGAGTATATCCATGGGGAGCTAGCCCATCAGGGAAGACCATCCCCCACTACACTGCTGTGAAGAGTAAAGACAGAGTACTGGCACACCTAGCAAAAGGGACTATCCCTCTGGCTCAGTTATCTCAATTTGGTAGGGGAAAGAAGGGAAATAGATTGACACGGATTTATAACTATGAAGATTCTTTTCAAAAAAGAATGCTCTTACTCTATTGATCTTCTATGACTCAGCAATAAGATGTACTTCCTTGCGTCAGGAGAGCAGTTTATTAAGTTACATAAGGTATGTACTTAGAGATATTCCCCATCACCTGACACTGACTTGCACCGCTTATGTTTTTATCTGTTCTGGTCATGGCTCCCCAATCGAATTGTTAGTTTGTTTCAGGACAGTGTCACTTCAGGAAGCTGCACAGGATATTGAAACAGCACTAGACCAGGTGTCAGGGGCTAAGGTTCTTGGGGCCACTTCTGTCATTCACTGAGCAACCTTGACCTAGTCATCATTTCTCTGGTTTTCAGTATCCACATCTGCAAAATGAGGAGGCTGAACTAGGTGACCTTTAAAGAATTTTGAGTCTATTAACTATATTTTTTTACATTTCTCATGGGACCTAATATGGAGTTGAGTACAGCTATTCATATCAAAATTTCCTCTTTATAAAAATGTGCACACATTGTCTTCACAACCGTATGTTCAGCAAAGGAGATTCTACCTAATTCTAACAAGATTAACTTTTTTTTTTTTAAGTTTATCTATTTATTTGAGAGAGAGAAAAAAGAGCGGAAGGGGAAGAGAGAGAGAATCCCAAGCAAACTTCAAACTGTCAGTGCAGAGCCTGATGTGGGGCTTGAACTCACAAACTGTGAGATCATGACCTGAGACGATACCAAGAGTCAGACACTTAACCCACTGAGCCACCAGGTGCCCCTAACAACAATAACAATTTATTAAGGGTAAACCATTAACTAGAAAAATTTAAAGTATTTTAATATAATAACTCATTCAATCTCACAACAGCCCAAATAGTTATCTTCCCCCACCCCATTACAGATGACAAAACCGAGACCCAGAGGGTTTTCTTGCCCAAGGTCACACAGCTAGAGTGTGACAAAGCCAACATTCAAACCCAAGTAGTCCAACATATTAACTATTACACCTTACTGTCTTTATTGTAAGTGAGGAGGGAAAACACAGTATATGAGCTGCTTTTCAAACTGAACACAAACATAAGTACTCACTTTTCTGCCAAGTCACCTTGAGACTACATTACAATAAGATAGTAATTATTCCAACTGAGCAACTGGGATGTAAAGTATATAAGCATAGACAAAACATTCCATGTTATAGCAATTAAAAAAATTTTTTTTTTAATTTTTTTTAATGTTTATTTATTTTTGAGACAGAGAGAGAGAGAGAGAACGCGCGCGAGCATGAACACGGGAGGGTCAGAGAAAGAGGGAGACACAGAATCCGAAACAGGCTCCAGGCTCTGAGCTGTCAGCACAGAGCCCGACGCGGGGCTCAAACCCACAGACCGCGAGATCATGACCTGAGCCGAAGTTGGATGCTTAACCGACTGAGCCACCCAGGCGCCCCAAAAAATTTTGTTTTTAATCTAGTGAATATAGACCCCAAATTGCCAAGCTTTCCTGGAACTGCCATTCCCTTCTGTTTGTGTTTCCAGGTCACTTTGCATTAACTTTTTTTTTTTTTTTTTTATATTTACCTTTGAGAAAGAGAGACAGAGCATGAGTGAGCAGGGAAGGGGCAGAGAGAGAGGGAGACAAGTAGGCTCCAGGCTCTGAGCTGTCAGCACAGAGTCAGATGCAGGGCTCCAATCCTCGAACTGAAGTTGGATGCTTAACCGACTGAGCCACCCAGGTGCCCCCACTTTGCATTAACTTTTACAACACAGATCTCACTGTAATGAAACTTGTCTCCCACTACCTAAACTGACCTACTGGTCAAGAGGCCTGGCATTGTACTGTTTGTACTCTGCTTTGCTATGATGTATCATAAATGAGCCATGGTAGGATCCAGTAAAACATTTGCTGAATAAATGTCAATTAAGTTCAATGACATATTAGTGTGAGGTATGCTACTTTAGTATGATGACAGACAAGAACCCACATTTAAGCCATAGTACATCTCAGAATGGCTTTCAATTCAATCTTGATTGGTGCCAGCTCATAGAAGGTGATCTAGTGTACGAATCAAGAGCATGATAATTTAGGGGTGCCTGGGTGGCCCAGTCAGTTAAGCGTCCGACTTCGGCTCAGGTCATGATCTCACAGTCCATGAGTTCAAGCCCCACGTTGGGCTCTGTGCTGATATCTCAGAACCCGGAGCCTGCTTCGGATTCTGTGTCTCCCTCTCTCTCTGCCCCTCCCCAGCTCATGCTCTCTGTCTCAAAAATAAATAAAACATTAAAAAAAAAAAACTTTTTTTAAAAAGAGCATGATAATTTAGAGACATTATATCAATTTCAAATTCTTCCAGTATACATGTAGGAAAGCAACAATCATATTCTTACAAGAGGATTGTTAAGAACAAAAGAGCAGCACTGTTTTAAAATTTATCTTACTTTGTAAGGTTGAAAGTCAGCTAAGAAGTCCAAGTAAAAAAGTTACGATTTATCGGTATTTTATTCCTAAAATAATTACGGTAACAACACATAGTAAAGGCAATGGAAACAGCAACAACAAAAAACCCACCATAATTCATGAATTTGTAATAGTGTAATCATGTATAATAGCTTTCTCAATGATTCAGCCCAAGTTCAGTCATTGGTTATAGTTCTCAAATTGTGGTCTCAGGATGGGCATCAGTAGCATCTAGAACTTGCTAAAAATGCAAATTCTCAAGTCCCATTCCAGGTCTAAAGATTCAGAAACTCTGGGAGTGGGACACAGAAAATCAGTGTTTTCACAGAAACTCCACGGGATTCTGATGCATCAAGTCTGAGAATGTGTTTCAGTGTAAGTTAGTATTCTATTTATGCACTTAGAATATGGAATACCAAAAAGGAATTCTTACCTACGGGTGCTACAGAATGGATTTCGAGAATAATGTAAAAGTGTTCCAGAGTACTACATGAGGGTTGAAAATAACAGTCCTAGAGAACCTGGCTAAGGCTCAACAAACCTTGGAAGGTAGGGAGCACCTTTGAAAAACAAAGTTTGGCAGCTGAAATTCATAGATCCCATTCATAGACTCTACAACCTAGCAAGTCCCCTTATAGGCATAAATCCAAGAGAAACTTGTGAATCTCTGTGCAAAGGGGCATGAACATAAATAGTGACATTCTTTATATGAGCCAAGTAGCACAAGAGCATAACCCTGGGGCAACCCAAACACCCAAGAGCAACAGAATGAAAAAAAAAGTGGGGCATATATGCAAAACAGAGCATTAGGCAGCAATCAGAAAATCCCAGAGACACACAACATAGAGGAGTCTCAGCAATACCACGTGGATGAATTTTGCATTATAGTAAAGTGAAAAAAAAGTCTCAGAAGACAGGGCACGTAACATAGTTGTTAATTGTGTATGTGTTTGGAAAACCCACAGATGCCATAAAACTGTATTTTAAAAGACACCAAGGGAATGATGAATATAAGATTCAGTAAACAGTTGCCTCAGGTGAGACAGGTAGGGAAAAGGGCTGGAAGGGCCTATATGGTTATACAGAGGTTATTGTCAAGGCACTACTGTTATGTTAGATGGTGCCTATCATTAAAACTAAATAAATAGACTAATTATGAGAATGTGTCCTGAACCAAGAATATAACTAATTCTTTGTATCTGAAGTCCTTTAATTTTTTTTTTAAATATATAATGTCCCTCAAATATGTCAAACACTAAATTCTACCTGGTCTGGCTATGAGGCACCAAGAGCCCTGGGTCCTCAGCCTGACAACTCCTAAGGCAGGGATTAAGCTGTTTTGAGTCACAGGATCTAAAGCTAGTGATTCTTCCCCCTGGAAGTATAAAAACAAGCAGTTTTGGCTACAGTTTCAAAGATCTATGAAGCCATACAGATCTACAAAGGATGCATGGACAGGGAGTGAAGAACTGGAACTCCTATGCCAGTTAATTACAAGAAACCAGTAGGAGAGAACAACTCTCAGCCGAGTGGCTCATCAGCTATGCCATCCTTACCATGGCTCTAGAAAGGAGCAGACAGAACACCATTTATAGATGGAAGAATCTGAGACAGATTAAACTAACTTGCCCAGTTATAAACCTGGGAGCAGGAATGAAAATCCAGCTATTTAATAATATGGAAGGTAAGAATAAAAACTAGCTATTAATGATTCCAAAGCCTCACAGATCCTGGCCTCCTCTTGACACTCAACACGTATCCCAAGCAAATGATATGAATTCTGCAGGCCCATCTCTTCATTATAAAATAACACAGCTGATGACGGGTTTACTTATTAATGATTTCTAAGATGTCTTCTTGCATTTTATATTCTAGATCTTTTGTGTGGGGATATTTCTAAGACTTGGATACAGAATAGAAAGAATAATGTTGACGGTGCCAAATTTTAGACAGGAAAGTACAGACAAGCAGATGACAATCTATTGGCAAAGGACTGACACACTCAAGACTGGGACCTTTACAACCTAGACTAACTCTCAGATGAAAGGCATATGCAATAGGTGGTACTCACCTTGGATTGTAAGTAGCTACTGGCCACTCATTAAAACCCTATACATGATTGTATGTAGTGCTAGGATTCCTTTAGAGCAATATTCTTCCAGCAATCTCATCCCAACTCGATGTTTCCAAAACATTAAGGTTCCATTCTCGGCAGCCCTGGCACAAAAATATTAATAGCCAACTACGCAATTAATGGTCAGGGTCCGGCTGATGGACTTAGCCATGATGATGAGGATCATGAAGGACAGATAAACACTTCGGAAGTTGGACTGACAAACACGATGACAAGTATACAAAAGGGAGGCATTTATTCTCATGCGAAAATCTGTCTTTGGTACTAGACAGGTAACAGTGTCACTTAAAGAGAACAGAGGAAGAAGATTAATAAAATCAGGTGTAGTTAAGTATGTGATAATGAGCTCAGTGTAGAACTTACCGGGTTTAGAGATGCCCGCATGAGACATTCAAATGGGGATAAACTCTAGGGCCTGGAGATTAAAAGACATCAGGGCAGATTTAGGAGTCGTCAGCACATATGTGGTACAGAAAAAGAGAGGCAGCAGAAAGAACTCTAAAGAACATTAACATGTAGCAGGTGAGTGAAGGGAACCTGGATATATACTGGGGGAGATAAATACTGGGGTAGGGGGTGGACTCTAGGAAAGCTACGGGAAAAGAAATTTTTAAAGAAGAGGGGGTAATGAACAGCAGCAAAGACCATGAAAGGGCAAGATCTGAATAAAATATGGTGGATTTGGCAATTAGTGACTTTATGACAAAGGTGAAGAAATCGGATTTCAGAAAAGTGATGAGCAAATATGAAAAGGAGACAATAAATCATTTACTCAAGGTTAGTTTCCCAGAACGTGAAAACTGAGTTCCTTACATGTGGAGACTTTATTAGATGCTCACAGATCTGCTAGCAACTCAAAAAAATAAAAACATTGGGGCGCCTGGGTGGCGCAGTCGGTTAAGCGTCCGACTTCAGCCAGGTCATGATCTCGCGGTCCGTGAGTTCGAGCCCCGCGTTGGGCTCTGGGCTAATGGCTCAGAGCCTGGAGCCTGTTTCCGATTCTGTGTCTCCCTCTCTCTCTGCCCCTCCCCCGTTCATGCTCTGTCTCTCTCTGTCCCAAAAATAAAAATAAACATTGAAAAAAAAAAAATTAAAAAAAAAATAAAAACATTCTGTCCTTAAGTTAGTTCTTATTCAATTACAGCATTTTTATATCAAATAGAAATACTAAATAATAAATGTAAGTTATTTTTCTAGGCACCATTATGGATATTAACATATTATTTAATCACAACTCTATGAAGTATGTATTATTCCTAACTTACAAATGAGATGACTAAGGACAGAGAAGATAAGGTCAAGTAATAACTTGCCCAAGGTCAAAGTAGTAGTAGAATGGTCAAAACCAAAATTCAACTCAGGAGAGTTAAGAGGGAGGGAAGGGAATATAGGAAGCAAGAATTAACAGATGAGAGCTGTAAATATTATTGGCTAACTGGCTGTAGCTTAATTTCTACTTAAGAACTTTTTTTTTTGAGATGGGGATGGGGGGGAGAGGGAGAGGAGCAGAGGGGGAGGGGGGAGAGAGGGGGAGGGGGGAGGGAGAGAGGGGGGGAGGGAGAGGGAGAGAGAGAGAGAGAGAATATCTTAAGCAGGTTCCACACCCAGCAAGAAGCCCGACTAGGGGTTTAAGCTCACAACCCTGAGATCAGGACCAGAGCTGAAAACAAGAGTCAGAAGCTTAACCAACTGAGCCACCCAGGTGACCCAAGAACTTATTTTTTTTTTTAATTTTTTTAACATTTTATTTATTTTTGAGACAGGGAGAGACAGAGCATGAACAGGGGAGGGTCAGAGAGAGGGAGACACAGAATCCGAAACAGGCTCCAGGCTCTGAGCTGTCAGCACAGAGCCCGACGCGGGGCTCGAACTCACGGACCGTGAGATCGTGACCTGAGCCGAAGTCGGCTGCTTAATGGACTGAGCCACCCAGGCGCCCCCCAAGAACTTATTTTTAATTTAAAAGGCAATCTGTGTCTTCTCTCATCTCGGAATCCTACAGTGCTAGGGCCTTTGTTTTTTTTAACGTTTATTTATTTTTGGGACAGAGAGAGACAGAGCATGAACGGGGGAGGGGCAGAGAGAGAGGGAGACACAGAATCGGAAACAGGCTCCAGGCTCTGAGCCATCAGCCCAGAGCCTGACGCGGGGCTCGAACTCCCGGACCGCGAGATCGTGACCTGGCTGAAGTCGGAAGCTTAACTGCGCCACCCAGGCGCCCCGGGCCTTTGTTTTTTAACAGCCCTTAATGACACTTAGTTTCTGTACTGCATTATAATTTTATTTCTCTTACCGAACTACAAGTTGCTTGAAAATGGAGCTATATCTTATTTATCTTTGTATCCCTATTCCCCCAATCTTGAAAGTAGAACATCCTTGATAAAAATTGGTTCTATGAATAATCACTTTTCTTTCCTACAGTTTCTGGGGGCTTCAAAAACTATTTTTAACTATATTTAACTGTTGAGTAGGGCTGAGGTCTCTTAAATTCTACTTAGATTATCTACATTCAGAACATTTTCAGATCATTCAAATTACTGACTTTGGCAGAAATACCCTTCTAAAAATCTAATATAATTCTCCTGGATAAAAACCATTTAAAAGCGGGGTGGCTCAGTCAGTTAAGCGTCTGACTTCGGCTCAGGTCATGATCTCACAGCTCTTGAGTTCGAGCCCCATATCAGGCTCTGTGCGGACAGCTCAGAGCCTGGAGCCTGCTTTGGATTCTGTGTCTCCCTCTCTCTCTGCCCCTCCCCTGCTCACACTCTGTCTCTCTCTCAAAAAATAAACACTAAAAAAAAAAAAAAAAAATGTATAAAAAACAAAACAAAACCATTTAAAAGCTCCCTAGCATCTACTGGTCAAAGGTCATAGCTCTGTTCTCTAACCTTATCACTAACACACCCCACCTGACTCCAACAACCAATCCACTAGTATTTCCCCAACAGTATATTGGGCAGAACGTGACACCATGCACTTACCAGGTGAACTCCTTCTCTGTCAAAACACAGCCGAAATTCTCCTTTCTGAAGCCTATTCCTAGTTGCAATTTTTCTTTTCTATTTTTGCTCTCTCCCTCCCTACACTGTTAATTTCCTACAAAACAAACTCCTCAAGGCAACACTCACCTTTTTTATCCTTAGGTCTGGCAAGCAGCAGCTCAGTGTTTATTAAAGCATAATTCAGTACATCTGCTGGTACTATGTATACTACTGACCCACTATCAAAAGTAATGATTTTAGGTTGTTTTCCATTAGCAATAGTGAATGGTGCACTTCTCTAGGTCACCTCTGAATTCAAGATTAACATCTACCTTCATTACCAGCTAATCATAATCACCATCACTAAAGACACAAAAAGCCCCTCACAGTATCAAAACCCTTTTGTGTCTTGAGCGCAACAAACCAACAAGGCATATTCACAGCTATCGTAAAATGTATGAAGAGAAACACTACTTAAAAAGCTTTGGACTGGCTCCGATTTAAGGATGTGAAACGAACTAAAATCACACACTTGTGGGGCAGTGTCTTTGACCTTTTTATCTGTAGGCACATACTACACATATAAGGATACTTTTGTCTACTTTTATAATGTCCACCTTTTTAAAACCTGCTTTGTCAAAGAGCAGCTAGGTCGGGTTTTAGGAGAACCCATGAATATATACAATCTTTGTGCCGGTCTTGAGGCTTCTGACAAATCATCTGAACAGTTAACGTTTTAGTTCTCATATATATGCCACCTCGGCACGCCTGGAACAGAACGTACTTTAACAAGTCTTGTCACAAGGCACAATGTGTTATGAAGAGATCTTCACATTTCAGCCTAGAATAACAGTCTTTGCAGTTATCTTCAAGCTGCTTCACTCATGTTACTTAATCCTAGGGCTTTATTATCTTCATTGCACAGATGGGGAAAGAGGAGGGAAGGAAGGGATAAAACGACTTGGCTGAAGAGGCCCCCAAAGTCACTAAATGAGCCTTCATTTTATCAGCTGCTAATCCTCTTTTCAAAGAACCATATTGTTTGAGGAACTTTCACTGACAGCAAACAGAACAGTGGGTCAAATTGGTCATTAGCTTTTTTACTTGTTTAGTTTGAATAACATAAGATTCCTAGGCCTCGGTGTTATGATAGCTATAGGAGAGGAGTTTTGATGGAAGTTCTGTCTGAATCCAAGTTCATAAATCTACCTCTAACTTCTTCTAAATTTCAAGATAGCTTGACTTCAAGTTTAACTCTAAAAGCATTTTTGTCACTCTCCAGATCTCTCACTCTTTTCAAGTTTTATTCAATCTCCTAAATGTGTCAATTCATACCTACCTTTCAGCTCAGGATCAAGCTACCAGAATTTTCTTCTACCTAAAGAGTAAACCAATTCCTCCTGAGCCATGCAATGTTCCAAGGCATCCATCTTTCACCACCAACTCTACAGCCAGACTCTAATCTGTGTTAGGGAAGCCCTAGCAATTTCAAACTCCAGGCCGCTTCCACTCAGTTTAGATCCACTCTTGGAGGGGTGCCTCTTCTAATCCTCTCCCCCATTATGCCCCACCCACGAAAGGGAAATCTCGATTCTCTCAGATTCAACAAGAACTGTATCAGAGTTGCAAGTAATGACAATCTGGCAATCACAACTACGGACCTTGAAATGAGGTAATAATCTAAAGATCGCCACATTACACGTGCTAGGAACAAATTATTTAGCAGATTCCATTTCTTGGGCCCAAGTGGCTTGCAAAACAGGGCGATCAGCATAGGCTCAAAAGCGGGCAGGGAGCTCACAATTCGGCTTACCGTTCTCTACTGTTAAAATTCTACACCAAAATATTTTCACACTTGCCTGCCTTTTAGATGATGTAAGCTCTTCCCCTTGACTTTTAACTAGACCTCCATCGGGGATCTCTTCCCCCGCAGCAGCCACGGGCCGCTCAGTCAGTAACTCATTCTAAGGACTGCCTCTTGCGGCTCGCCCCAACAAATCCCGAAGCCCGCATGCCCCGCAGCCTCCGCTAGCGACACACCGCAGCCCCAAACTGGCCATCCCCTCCTCCCCCACGTCGCTCGTCATCCCACGCCAGGCGCCACCCTCTCTCCATCCGGGAGAGGATTTGGGGCTCCGCGGTCCGGATTCCTCCCGGGGGCGCAGCGCTGCGACCGCTAGCGGGAGCGGACCCGCGCTGGCACCTACCTCCCACCTCCTCCTCCAGCCACGGCCGGGGTCAAAGCTCGCCCGCCTCCTCCAACGGCCCCAACGGCCGCGCCAAGCCTCTCGCAGAGGAGCGGGGCGCCGAGCCAGGTGCCGGCGCTCACCTCCGCACCCGCCCTCTGGCTCCCAGCCGGCGCCCACCCCAGGCCCCGCCGGCGCCCCCGCCCCTCTCCGGGCGGGCGCGTCACAATCCCCGTTCGCGTGGCGGGGGGGGGGGAAGAGTTCTCACCGTCACCGCCCCCGAGAGCGGCGGGGGAGGCACCGCTAGCTGTCTTAAGCCGGCTCTCGCAGCCCCGGGGGCCCGCACAGGCGCCGCGGCACGCAGCGCCCCGCGCCGGCGGCCCCGCCTCCGCCTCGGGCTCCCGCCTTCCCCGCCCTTGGCCGGGCTCCGCTCCTCCCCTCGAGGCCACCCCCAGCCTGGGCAGGTTCGCTAGGTTCCCACCCCGCCCCCGCGCCGCCGGCGCCGCAGGCTCAGCCGCCTCCCATTGGCTCCTCCGGTTGCTAGGCGATGAACAACCGCGGCCTGCATTGGCCCCCAGAGTCTCCTCCACCCCCTCCAAAAAAACCTAGAGAAAAAGAAAACCTTATCCCTAGAGCCGGAGAGGGATGCGGGCGCAGCTGCGGCTGCGGCACCTGTTACGCCCTGTGATTCACCCGGGCCCTGCTCCCCGCCCCCTCCTTATGCCCGCGGGGCTGGGGCCCCTGGGCTCCGTGGGGGAAGCGGGTCGTGGCTGCTTCAAGGCACGTGTTCCGAACCCTAGTGAACCCCAACACCCACCCTAGAAGCAAAAATGAAGCATCCCAAAAGAGCCACGTGCGCTGGCAAAAGTGGAGAAAAAAACCAAACAACAGCCGGCACCCAGAATTAGGTCAGGCCCAGGGGAAGGGAGGTTCAAGCGTTGGGAATCATGGATACAAACAACCCAACCCGGGGAAAGTTACATGTAAAATTAGGGCAAAGAAACGGACCTGGGCAGAAGACAGCGAGAAAACTGACGATGGCACTCGTGAACTAGAAGTTTATGCAGAAATGTCCCACACCCACTCAGCAAAATATGTGCAGAGAAAATGAATGCCTGTGTTGCTCCCGTAGCGGGGGTCAAACCGGCTCCTCCCCTCTTCCATAGCAGCCTAAAATTCTCCAGGGAGGAAGAGGGGCCGGGGAAAGGAAAGAGATCAGATGGTGAAGTCGCAGGCATAGGAGCGGAGTTAGAAAAAACACAAAGATGTGCTTTGATGGATTTTGTTTTTAGTGGAGCCAATGGATTTACTCAAGAGGAGAGAAACAGGTTTGGTATTTTAAGGAGGCTCCTGAGAGCTCTTGGAAACCTAAATAATTGAGACAAAAACAAATATTAACACTGAAGAACAAGGGAGGGTGTAGTGCTCCCACCTCCCCCGCCCCCAATGTACACGCACAGACCCCCAATCCTGGATGAAAGATCAAGGCGAGAAAGTGAGCACACCATGGTGACAGCTTCAGAGTCCAATGAAATCTTCTTTGCTTTTGGCCTAAGCCATCAGGAGGCTGGCTAGATGTTGTTAAGCATAGGTGAATGACAGCCAAATAGCCTGTTAGGGGCCATCATTGCAAGCTCGCTATTAGCGCAGGGCTGATGGGGAGGAAGAAACCAATTATCACCAAAGATTACTTACCTATCCCCTAACCCAGGCTACCGATACGGGGGCGAGGGTCTTAGTCCTGTTCCCAAGAAGGGTTTTGAAATTTCAACTATCCATCCCTCAAAATCCCACACCCCTCCCCATCCTAAGAAGCAACTTAATATGACAGTTTTTCCTTGAAATACCAAGGCTTCATTTTGGCCATTTCCCCTCACAGTTGAAAAGGGAGTGCTCACTCTTCAACAGGTATAAGAGTTGAGCTCAAGCAATTCAAAAAGCAGCCTCTGGCACACCCTATTGTGACCTAATCACTAACAGACTTGGATTCTAAGAAAAGAAGGCTTGGGTCAGGCTGAGGTCTGGAAATTCAGACGTGCCCCCACCCCCAAGGATGAATCAGGTCAGTCTGAATAAAACAATGGTCTTCGATTTTTTGGTTTCAGGAACCTCTTTCCATTCCTAAAAATGATAGAGGGGCCCAAAGAGCTGTTGTTTATATAGGTTATATTGACACTTACTGTACTAGAAATTAAAACAGAAATTTAAAATGTTTATTTAAAAAAATAAAAATTACATCTTAACATAAATAGCACATTTTAATGGAAAATAAGTATATATTCCCCCAATATAGTAAAGAGTGATATTAATTTAAAAGTTTGCAGATATCTTTAATGTCTGGCCTAATGGAAGACAGTTTGATTATTCCATCTGCTGCATTCAATCTGTTGCACTATTTCAGGTCGCCTTCACTACACGCTCATAAAAGAATGGTAGTGAAAAGGGCAAATAACATCGTAGCATTATGATTAAAATTGATTTGACTGCACACTTCCTGAAAGGGTCTTGGGGATCACCACCCCCCTCCAGGGTTCCTAAGATTACACTTTGAGCACTGGTCTAAACCTGTCATGATACTCTGTCCCTCTTTGTTAACTGGTTTAGGACCTGAGCATGTGACCTAATTCTGGTGAGTAATAATGTGAAGTAAGAGGGTGTGAGACTTGGAGGAAGAGTTTTATCCCTGAGAACCCATAAGAATTCTTTTCCTTACCTCTTGCCTTAGGCCATCCTCCAGTGAGCAAGATGTGTTTGGAGCTGCTGTGGTATATCCCTCAATAGTGAGAGAAAAACAAGAAGAATTCAGGAAAAGCAACCCAGAACCCAGACATCACTGAGTAGGGCTCTGCATACCTGCATACTCCTCACATGCTTATTCACTGATGTATCCCCAGTGCCTAAAACAGTGCCTGGTACTTAGTTGTTGGTGCTCAATATTTATTTGGTGAATAAATAAACATAACTTCAAATGAGTGGTTTTCATTTCAAAGTAATCACTTTGGCAGGCTGTATACATGACCTATTCCATTGATGCTGCTGGAAAGGTATCACACCAGTAGGGACTGAATTTATTGAAAAGAATTTTTTTTTTTTTTTTGAGAATAAACCTGATTTTTGAGACAATCCAAAAGTTATTCAGAGCCAAATCTGATGAATACATTCTGGAGCCATGCTAAAATGCCAAACCTGTGTTTTCCAACTAAGTTGCTGCATTTGGGTAGATAAAGGTCAAAAAACAAGATGTGTTTGATTTTCTAAGACAGTAAACTGACTCGGAACCTAATTGCAAAGAGGAGTTCTAAAAACGTACACCAATAACAAGTTGCAGAAAAAGTATATTTAAATGTATATGTGTTTGTGTTTATGTGTGAATGAACCTCTTCCAAAATGTCTGCAGACTACAGACATTGCCCCTACTACAGCAGTTTTTCAAAAATGAAAATCAGATCCTTTCTGTCCCCCACCCCTGATTAAGAACGTTTAATGGCCTCTCGTTGTATTTAGCATGACATGAACTTCCTAACCAATTATACACACATGATCTGGCTCCCATCCCCCTCTTGGTAATCTCACTATGGCACACAAAGTCCCAGCCACAGTGGTGCCCTTTGTGGCACTCTGTCCCTTGAACCTGCCATTCAGTTTTCTTCCCGCAAGGGTTTAAACTCTGATTCTTTTTCATCATTCAGACCCCACTTTCAAATATAAAGTAATCTTTCTTTGGGCTTGGTTCTATTTGTTTACTTGTTTCCTTGCTTATGGTCTGTCTCCCCCCGACTGGAATGGAAGCCTCATGAAGACAGTGATCTTGGTTGTGTTCACCTTTGCAGCCCCTCCATGCCTGCCCTGGAGGGTTGCTAACCAAACTATTAATAGTGAGATTGGGAGGGAAGGAGGGAGATAGGAGGGAAGGAACATTTGCTTTACATTTTATTAGCTTCTGTTATACATGAATTTTTACAAGTATATATTATTATAACTTTAAAATATTTCTATTTTACAGAAATAAATAGGTTCTGACTTTAGTATATGTATTAAATTAATAATTCACTCCCTATTTACTCATATGCATGCCTTAGAAACCACTGTTTCAAATACCACAGCAAACATTCAGGCCACACAGCTTCTACTAATGTGTATATTCAAATCTGGATAATAATGGACAAACTTATAAAGCCTTTCTGTTGTAATTCATACCATCTGGACTATTTCAATAACAGCAACCATTTCTGGACCTAGAGGAGAATATTTCTTGTCAGAGCCTGTAGGCTGTAACAGATGAGAAGATGGGCTGAGTCACTTCTCCTTAATGGCTACACTTTTATTATTTCTGTGTTCTGGCCAAGACCATCTTTCCAGGGGTGGCAGGGTGGATACACAAAATCTTACTGGATATTGTGCTAGCGATTCTCTTACCCATGGCCTCATTTTATTTACAAGATCAATTTAAGGCTGTTTGTAACTAACTGCAAAATACTGTAGGACAGGTTCCAAGGCCCAAAGACTTCAGAGTCCTCCTTGTGGGCTGAGTGGTCTGAGAGTCCTCCATAGAGGAGAGAGAACTGTGGCAATCTTCACCCTGCAAACTTGACAAAAAGCTGAGACCAGCCACCAGCTCTGCTTTCTGACTTCTAAAAGGTGGCCTTATACTTGGCTGGATTTGGCTCCCTTAGCTATCTGACTGAATCTCTACATCATGCCGCATTTCCAAACATGATTCATTCCTGGCAAATCCCTTTGGATTTTGGCCACTTGTAGTCTGGCTTGAAATGAGAGTCCTGTGCCACTTACAGAGTCCTGGCTAAGTCTGCAGGGAAACAGACCGCTGTGGTGCCCTTTTCCTTTCATCTCCACTCAGGTGAAAATCTCCAGAAAAGAAAACTGTCCCTTCACATTACCTGTCCCACCCTACTCTGACACATACAAACATACAGAACAGCATACAATTACCTGATGCCTGACAATCTTCCAGGTATTCCATTCTTAATGCTTTAGATTTTTGTCTAGTCTGCTGAGTGTTTTGCCCTAGTATTTTTTTAATGTTTTTTAAAATAGTTTAGGGGCGCCTGGGTGGCGCAGTCGGTTAAGCGTCCGACTTCAGCCAGGTCACGATCTCGCGGTCCGGGAGTTCGAGCCCCGCGTCAGGCTCTGGGCTGATTGCTCAGAGCCTGGAGCCTGTTTCCGATTCTGTGTCTCCCTCTCTCTCTGCCCCTCCCCCGTTCATGCTCTGTCTCTCTTTGTCCCCCCCCCCCCAAAAATAGTTTATTTACTTGGGGAGTGAGAGCACAAGCAGGGGAGAGGCAGAGAGAGAGGGAGACAGAGAGAATCCCAAGCAGGCTCCACACTGTCAGTGCAGAGCCCAAAGTGGGACTCAATCTCATGAACCGTGAGATCATGATCTGAGCTGAAATCAAGAGTCAGACACTCAACAAACTGAGTCACCCAGGCACCCCTAGTTTTGTTTTTTTTTTGTTTTGTTTTGTTTTGTTTTGTTGTTTTTTGTTTTTTGTTTTGGTGAAAGGGTTCTCTTTGAGCAAGAATGCCTGATGAATTTATTAAGCTCTAATACTTTGGTTTCCAACTCTCCCATTTGTCCCCAAATCAATTTGTTAATTTAAAAATATGCCATGCAAAACTTGATTATGCATAAATCGCTCAAACAATTATAAGATATTATCAAGAAAGGTGGTAAGATAGCAACTGGAGTAGTTCTCAAAACCTTTATTTCTGGGAGAGAAACATACCTCCTTTAGTAAATACAGTGAACACGCGTGTAACACACACACACACACACACACACACATAATGGGCAAGCATTTTGAGCATTAATAGGGACTGTCTTGAATTCTGATATAAAACATTTGGATCACATTAACATAAGTCGTTGACACAAACTCATCTTCTTTAGTATCTACTCATACTAAGTATAACGTTTTTTATATTTTTACTGAATATATATATATATATACATATATATATAAAGGAATATTACTTGGTTACAAAAAGAATGAAAGCTTGCAACAACATGGATGGATCTAGACAGCATAATGTTAAGAGAAATAAGTCAGTCAGAGAAAGACAAATACTGTATGAATTCACTCCTATGTGGAATTTAAGAAATAAAACAAAGAAAAAAGAGATACACCAAAAAGCAGACTCTTAACTATAGAGAACAAACTGATGGTTACCAGAGGGGAGGTGAGTGGGGGGATGGGTAAAATAGGTGAAGGGGATTAAGAGTTCGCTTACTATGATAAGCACCGAGTAATGTCTAGAACTGTTGAATTGCTATATTATACACCTGAAACTAATAGAGCACTGTATGTTAACCGTATTGGAATTAAAAAAATAATAACAAAATAAAAAAATTAAAACTTACCAATCACACATATCTCCTGTTGGGTCTGTCCTTCGGCCACCTTGTTTTTACTCGGGCCCTCTACCCCATCCCCTCCAGTACATATACACACTCATGCACAAAGCTAACCTTGCAAACTGTGGTGACTTCTAAGCCTTTCTCAGAGCAATTTGGCTCATTCTACTCTTCTAAACTTGCAAATTTAAACCCAGAGCACCTATCAGCCAACAAAACACCCTCCAAGGAAGTGGGGGTGGCGGGACTATAAATGACCCCAAATGCTTTTTAGTTACACTGAAACCTATTTAAAAACCACAGAGCACAAAAATCCAGCCTTGACTTGAACAGTTCTGATTTAATTCTGCACCAACGCACCCTTTTATTTCACATAGTCCTAGTCTCCCTCCTCTTATTTGAAATTTTCCCTAATGGTTCAGTGAATATTTATTGAATGATTACCATGGACCAAGCATTGAGGGATATAAGGTCCCCGTTCACAACAGGAACTCAGAATCTCCCAGGAACACAGGACAATGACAGTCCTGTAGGGAAGAAGTAGGGTGTATCACAGGCTCTTGAGTCAGACTTTCTGGGCTGAAATACTGCCCAGCCACCTGAGTCCATATTGACATTACTGAGCTCCCAAACCAGCCTGAGGCTTCCCTTCCCCTGGACATTCAGTTTAGTAAACAATAAATGCTTTGTGGTCTAAGTCACTACTAGTTAGGCTGTGTGTTCCTTGCAGCCCAAAGCATCCTGATAGTATTCTCATAAAGTAATCTGAGGGTATGATATTTCATTTTATTGGTACAAATGTACTCAAGTGTCACAAGTGGAAACAGTCAAGTGAGCAAAAAGTCCGTGAAAAATGAAGTATGGGAATTATTTACAAAGGACTGATTGAGTGGAATAATTAAATGAAGTAGCAAAAATATGGAACTTTCTGTCATTTGAATTATAATATATATCTAGGATATTAACATTTTTCTACATTATATTTTCTTTCTTAATTAGGCCAGAAAAATTATAACATATTGATAAATATAACTTTTTACAAAATTTTTTGTTATTCTGAAAATTTTAGGCCACACTATATATTTTTTTTCCTAGTACTTGCTTTATGTTACAGATATTTTCCAGGAAAAGTCGTGTGTAAATAATGTATTTAGAAATCAAATTTTATTCTAAAGCTCCTAGTGAAACTAGGTGTTTCAAAGAAAATTATGATAAATCTTTTTGTATGGTAAATGACATTTTTGTAGAACAAATAATCTCTTTATCACTTATCCATTCTATAAGATAGTATTTTAAATATGCTGGATATCCTTAAAAGGGTTTTACCTATCATCATTTTAAACCCAGACTTTTATATAACTATTTTATTTATTTATTTATTTATTTATTTATTTATCTATTTATTTTAAATGTTTATTTATTTTGAGAAAGAGAATGATCAGGGGAGGGGCAGAGAGAGGGAGAGAGAATCCCAGTCAGGCTCCACACTGTCAGTGCAGAGCCCAACGGAGGGCTCAGTCTCACGGACAATGAGATAATGACCTGAGCTGAAACCAAAAGTTGGATCCTTAACCAACTGAGGCACGAAGGCTCCCCTCCGTAACTATTTTAGTGAAGAGTTTTCTCTAATATGAATCGGATTATAGAAGGCTGAGGTGTTGAAATGAACAGTTCATATCCTTTTATTCTGCAACTAGCATTTCAATTTTACCTTACTTTTAAATTTCCTTTTGATTTCATTATTTATATTTTGCCAGACAAAGTTTCTTTTCCTGCATTGTTAGCGAGGAATAAATCTGGATGCTTGCCTCCTGATTTTATTTCTCGCTTTATAAACCTCTATCAATGATGTCATCACATAAGGGCTCAAGTTGAAATATAATGGAATAGAATCTTCTATATGCTGGGTAAACTGCCCACATAAAATTTCAGATTTCAAAAACGTTGATATCGATTAAAGTATGGTATTGACTTAAAGTAACAGCTTAAGACTGAAAATCATATGTGAATCTGCCTGTCCCTTTAAAGAGAAAAGCAATTGCATTTTGGTTGCTGAGCTCTCTTGGATTTATTTTATCTTAACAGCTGTTCCTGAAGTCGATGTTATTCAAATGAGGGGTTTCAAGCTCTTTGTTATGTTTTGCAACTTATGGTGTATGCTATCAAACATAAAACCCAAATTTAGAATGGGGTGATGGGGGAGGCAATTAGCAATACTAGAGAAATAAAATAATATTGAAAAAAACTCTCTAATTTTTATTTAACAAAGATACAACCGATGAACATGATCTGCCTGAGGCCCCGGTAACAGTAGCAAGGCAAAATCCCCAAACCTCTAGGACCGAAAGTTGGATGATATATTTAGTAATAAGTATATGTGTAGTGGGGAGGGGTGGCATTCTAGATGGAAATAATGGAAATTTTCTGTGGTTATAGAAGATGAGAAGAGAACATATCAAACACTTTTCAGTCCTGGAAATATATGCTGGAAATAAGCATATTATAAACTTTGCCTAACATAGGCCATTCTTTGATCTAGGAAGAATAACTTTACAACTCATACACTCTCTATTTCATTTATTTTTGGTGCACTTGTGTTTCAAAAGGCAGCGGAGTCTGAATGTTAAGACTATGCAAACCCTGAGCAAAAATATATGCTTTGCTCTGTCACATACTTGCTGTGGAAACTTCAGTTTTCGTTTAATTTACAAATTAAAGCAGTTCACTTCAGTCATAGCAAAGTATATATCAAGTTTTTAACTTACTTAGGAGTTATCATCTTTATGCGTATGTAAGATTTAATAATTTCCTAGTATTAATGTTAATGATTTATTGAATGATTATTACTTGTTAAGCATTGTTCTGAGAGCCTTAAATATGAATGTATTTCATCCTCACAACAACCCTATAAGGTAGATATCATTATTGCCTTTATTTCCAGATTAGGAATTAAGCAGGGAGAGGTTAAATAATTTGCCCAGGATCACACAGCAAGTAAATTTCAGAGCTAGGGTTCACAGGGCTCTTTTCTTAACCACCATGTCATTACCAACCTATTTAGGACTGCCCTTATCTGTGTTGCTCTCCAATCATTTTTGTTCAAAAGGCTGCTAATTAGTGAAGAGTAGTTTTTTGTATTAAAACAAATTTTTTTAACGTTTATTTTTGAGAGAGAGAGAGAGAATGGGGAGAGCATGAATGGGGGAGGGGCAGAGAGAGAGGGAGACACAGAATCTGAAACAGGCTGCAGGCTCTGAGCTGTCAGCACAGAGCCTGACGCAGGGCTCGAACCCAGGGACTGTGAGATCATGACCTGAGCTGAAGTCAGATGCTTAACCCACTGAGCCACCCAGGCACCCCAGGGGTAAGTTTTTAAACTGAGGTAACCACCCTCTGCCTATAGACATAAAGACTCTCCGTGTGGTACAGAACATGGATAGTTTGAAGGGAATCAATTCCACACCCTCCGTTTCCACACTTTTCTTCAAATGTATCTGCCTGAGAACTGGCTTGTAGTCTCTCTTCCACCCCCTTCCCACAATGAATTGCCATTTTTCCACTTAACAAAGGAAAGTCATTCTCACACACCCCACTTCTTCCTATGGTGCACTAACCCCAGGTTCACAAAACACAGGAAATCTGAAGACCGTGTTAGTGTTGAGAAAGAGGGAATGTGATGAACAGAACTGTTGCCTGATAGAGCATTACAAGTAATTCAAACGATAAATCATCACGTGACTCTTGGCATATAATTGAGAATTCGAAGAACTGAGTAACACTGCTACAGCAAATTCCTCCCATTTCCATCTACTCATTTCTGTGGATAAAGTACTTCAGCGTTTCTATCTATACAGTGTCAAAGGCATTGAATAGAATTGAAGCAGAACCCAATCATACAAGCAGAATATACATATATTCATCCACAAATCCACAGGATTTGAAATCCCTTTCATTAACATATGCGTTTTCAATAAAATCTCATTTTGTAATGTTTCAAGGTAGTTATCAATTTGTAATATAGCCACTGTTTGATCAGTTGTGTACTACTAATAATTTTAATGATAACTCCATCCAGAGACATTTTTAACACCTAGAACCTAGAGAGTCACTGAAAGTAAAATTATGTCAATATATAGTTAAAATGTCTGTGATAAAGAATGATGTAATGATCAAGAAAAATTTTTCAAGCATGACAATACACAATAAGATACCATTCTGTGGGGAAAATGGAGTGAAAATATGAATTCAAGAATAAAAAGCAAAAATTTAAATTTTCTAACTGTTAAAGGAGTGCTAGTGTATATACATTGAAATAATGTTGGGTAACAAATTACTGTGGGCTTTAAATTCTTTGGGACACCTTTATTTATTTATTTATTTATTTATTTATTTATTTTATGTTTATTTTTTGAAATTTATTGTCAAATTGGTTTCCATACAACACCCAGTGCTCATCCCAAAAGGTGCCCTCCTCAATACCCATCACCCACCCTCCCCTCCCTCCCACCCCCCATCAACCCTCAGTTTGTTCTCAGTTTTTAAGAGTCTCTTATGCTTTGGCTCCCTCCCACTCTAACCTCTTTTTTTTTTTTCCTTCCCCTCCCCCATGGGTTTCTGTTAAGTTTCTCAGGATCCACATAAGAGTGAAAACATATGGTATCTGTCTTTCTCTGTATGGCTTATTTCACTGAGCATAACACTCTCCAGTTCCATCCACGTTGCTACAAAGGGCCATATTTCATTCTTTCTCATTGCCACATAGTACTCCATTGTGTATATAAACCACAATTTCTTTATCCATTCATCAGTTGATGAACATTTAGGCTCTTTCCATAATTTGGCTGTTGTTGAGAGTGCTGCTATAAACATTGGGGTACAAGTGCCCCTATGCATCAGTACTCCTGTATCCCTTGGGTAAATTCCTAGCAGTGCTATTGCTGGGTCATAGGGTAGGTCTATTTTTAATTTTTTGAGGAACCTCCACACTCTTTTCCAGGGTGGATGCACCAATTTGCATTCCCACCAACAATGCAAGAGGCTTCCCATTTCTCCACATCCTCTCCAGCATCTATAGTCTCCTGATTTGTTCATTTTAGCCACTCTGACTGGCGTGAGGTGATATCTGAGTGTGGTTTTGATTTGTATTTCCCTGATGAGGAGCGACGTTGAGCATCTTTTCATGTGCCTGTTGGCCATCCGGATGTCTTCTTTAGAGAAGTGTCTATTCATGTTTTCTGCCCATTTCTTCACTGGGTTATTTGTTTTACGGGTGTGGAGTTTGGTGAGCTCTTTATAGATTTTGGATACTAGCCCTTTGTCCGATATGTCATTTGCAAATATCTTTTCCCATTCCGTTGGTTGCCTTTTAGTTTTGTTGGTTGTTTCCTTTGCTGTGCAGAAGCTTTTGATCTTCATAAGGTCCCAATAGTTCATTTTTGCTTTTAATTCCCTTGCCTTTGGGGATGTGTCGAGTAAGAGATTGCTACGGCTGAGGTCAGAGAGGTCTTTTCCTGCTTTCTCATCTAGGGTTTTGATGGTTTCCTGTCTCACATTCAGGTCCTTTATCCATTTTGAGTTTATTTTTGTGAATGGTGTGAGAAAGTGGTCTAGTTTCAACCTTCTACATGTTGCTGTTTGGGACACCTTTGAAAACACCTCACAACTTTATGTTAAAATATCATGAATTGCATTATGCTGGAAACCACACCCTTTACAAATTTATGATAAAAAATTATAAGTGTCAACATAAAAATGTCGGAAGGATGGTGCCTGGGTGGCGCAGTCAATTAAGTGTCCAGCTCTTGATTTCAGCTCAGGTCATGGGGCAGTTGGTGAGTTAGATCCCTGCATCGGGCTCTACACTGATAGTGCAGAGCCTGCTTGGGATTCTCTCTCTCTCTCTCTCTCTCTCACACACACACACACACACACACACACACACACACTCAAAATAAATAAACTTTATTCAAATATGTGGGAGGGATACAAGTTTTTCAAAATTCTTTCAGGGAGGTATATGAGCAAAAAGTTTGAAGACCACTGATCTGGAAGCCCGAGAAGATCTCCCTAGGGTACTTAATATCTGGTCCAGGTAGTCATTAACAATACCATTTTACACATAAAAACATGACTGCTATGTAAAATAAAATGCCCATGGTCACTGCTCTTATGCCCTGGACATTCAGCAAATAAATGTTAACAAATGAGAACTGAATATACCATTTTGAGTTGACACAGGCACTTTTTTCTATGCCCTTCTTTCATCTTTAAGGACACTGTGTATGGCTCTGCCTACCACACTATGTGTTTGAAGAAAACATAACATAAAACACAACTTTTAAGAGCACATTTAAGGGGCGCCTGGGTGGCGCAGTCGGTTAAGCGTCCGACTTCAGCCAGGTCCTGATCTCGCGGTCCGTGAGTTCGAGCCCCGCGTCGGGCTCTGGGCTGATGGCTCAGAGCCTGGAGCCTGTTTCCGATTCTGTGTCTCCCTCTCTCTCTGCCCCTCCCCTGTTCATGCTCTGTCTCTCTCTGTCCCCAAAATAAATAAAGGTTGAAAAAAAAAAAAAAAAAAGAGCACATTTAAGATAAAGAAATGTACTACAAAATTCTCCTGTGAACTTTCTGTTAATATAAGCCAGGCCTATGAACTACTTGGATTATACGATTTCTTTTTTTTTCTTTTTTTCTTTTTAAATGTTTATTTTTATTTATTTAAAAAACTTTTTTAATGTTTATTTATTTTTGAGAGAGAGAGAGAGAGAGAGAGAGTGCCAGCAGGGGAGGAGCAGAGAGAGAGGAAGACACAGAATCTGAAGCAGGTTCCAGGCTCTGAGCTGCCAGCACAGAGCCCAACATGGGGCTCGAATCCACAAACCTCAAGGTCATTACCTTAGCCAAAGTCGGAAGCCTAACGGACTGAGCCACCCAGGTGCCCAGGTTACATGATTTCTAAAACCAAATTTAAGACCCATGACCTGATACATAAAAGTGTCCTTTGGAGATTAAACCAGTAGTTTACTGAAAATCAGAAATTTCCTGAAAATCCAGGGCCTCAGGTCAAATAAGTAGATACAGTTCACACCATGTTCACTATCTTAAAGAGAAAATCTTATAATTTATTCTAGGGCCAAAATTAGACCCCAGAAAGCTTGGATTCTCATTTTATTCTGCTACCAATCCTTAATAAGTAACTTCTCTAGGCCTCATTTCATCATTTATAAAATGATCAGGATTATTTCCATATCTTTGGTTTCCCTTCTACACAGAAGTTCTACGCACTCATAAATTTAACAAACATTTACTGAGCATCTGCTATGTACCAGATCTGTGGAAGGTGCCAGTGATTCAAAAGAGAGTAAGACCAAGTCCCTTTCTTCCAGGAGCTTCTAGGTTCTGAGAGTATTATGACTACTTAATTGTTTGCAGATAATTACAATACAGAATGATAAATGCTGTGCTAGAGGATTATGGAAAGCACAGTGATAGCTCAATAGAGGAAGTGTGAAGTTAGGGAAGACTTCACAGAGGAGGAAACACTTACATGTATCTTTTATTTGGTCTATTGATGCTTTAACCGTTTGTTTTTTTAATTTGCATTACTTTTAAAGATGAGGCAATACATTCATATAGTATAAAATCCAAAATGTACAAAAGGGAATGCTAGGAAAGGTTTCCCTTCTACCCTCCTCCCCCACCCTACCAGGCTGCCCAGTTTCCCTTCTCAGAACAGCCAGGATTGCCATTTTTTCTTGTACATTCTTTCAAAGATTTGAATTCTCTCTGAAAAGATTGAATATAAGATAATCAAATGAAAATGAGGGACTGAGCATTGCAGACAAAGGGAACAGCCTGAGCCTGTGGGAGAGTTGGGGTCCATGAGGCCGCAGGACAGAATGAGGGTCAGCTCCTTGAGGGGCATCCCCATGCTAAGAAGTTTGGATCTTATCTTGAAGAATTTAGAAGAGCCCTCAGTGGATTTAGAGCAGAGAAGGTACCTGATTAAATGGGTGACTTAGAGGGGATCCTGGGTGGCTTGGTCAGTTAAGCGTCTGACTCTTGGTTTGGGCTCAGGTCATGATCTCACTGTTGGTAAGATCGAGCTGCCAGTGCTGAGCCTTCTTGGGATTCTCTCTCTCCCTCTCTCTCTCTGCCCACCCCCCACAATAAATAAACAAACTTAAAAAAAATAAATGAATGACTTAGAAATAAATGAGTGACTTCTGGCAGAAATATGGAGAATGAATTAGAGAGAAGCAAGATCAGTGAGAGCAACCCATTAGGGGGCAACTGTAATAACCCAGGGAAGGAGTACTGAAGACCTGAGTCAGTACAGAATCAGTGGGGATTGGAAGAGGGCCAACTTGAGCTATTAAGGAAAAAGGATGAACAGCATTATAGAATCAATTGGATTCCAATGAATTGAATTCTTATTCCCTCCTCATCTAAGAATTGGCTGAGTCAAGTTCCAAGAATAATTAGAATTAATTATCCCCTCCCTTTAAGCTGCCACCAGGGCACCCCGTCTTGTCTAGATGTTTATCTCAGTGAACTCAAGATACCTAAGCTTCCCAGGTCAAATTCATCACTCAAATTTGAATCCCCATATGACTCTGTCATCAGAAAGTCCCCTATACCCACATTCTTCTCTGACCAGTCTCTTCACCTTCTGGCTCTGGGGGAAACCTGGCTTTTCTCTGAGGACACTGAATTCCCTGCAGCACTCATGAGTGGCAGCCATTTTCTCTCACACTCCATGTACCACCAGGCCAGAAGGTGGTACAGGCAGACTTCTTGCTTCTCCCTGCCACTTCCAAACCATTGTCCCTTTCTCGCTCTCCCCCATCAACTGCTTTGAAACTGATGCCATCAGACTGCACCTCTCTCCAGACCTCCTTGCTCTGTGGCCCTCTCCTGTCCTCCAGATCACTCCCACACAGTTCTTGGAGATTTCAATAGCGGGTTCACTGTCTTTCTCTCTGCCATTCTCCTACAGTGAATGGTCTATCCAATCTCATGGCCTCTTCCTTCCCCAATCTCTTTATTTGCAGTGATCCTTTCTTCTGCCACATCACTTCAGCCACCAAGCCAGTTATCCTTACACCTTGTCATTTATAACTGTCCCCCTCAGTCATCTCAGTTTCAAGCATATTACTTCTATACTTCAGTGCATGCCTCAGCTCAAAAAATTCTTCTACTCCACTAGGCACTTTGTTCATTTGACCCTACTGCTCTTTCACTCTGTTTATCTCCATTCCCCAGACCTTCTTTTCCTCCTTACCTAGCTTAGAGTCCATGGTCTTGCACTATAATTAATTCTTTAAATATATGCTCACCTCTCTTGGCCCATTATTGTTTCCATTATATTGTCCTGAAAAGATATTTGTCTGCATTCCTTGTCTCCTTCTCTCACCTCTTCCTCCTTCGGTACCTTTGACTTCATTCTATCCTACTGCAGACAAAATTTCTCCATCAAGCAGGGAACATGGATGCACGTAGTTCTTGGGTGACATCTGATTGCTTGTCACCAAAGAGAGATGAGAATGGTATCTACTCCAGAAAGTGCTGGGAAGAGGTTTTGATTGTTTCAGCTTAGATGATGTGCCCACCTTGGACCAATTACTGTGTTCTAAGGAATGTGGTCAACTAGCCTAGCCTGGATCACCTACTAAAATCCTCAGCAAGGCAGCATTACCACAATCAGCAGTCCCACCAGATCCACGTGGAGTAGAGGAGGAGCAGTGAAAAAGCTGGTGCTTTTACCAAAGAAAAAGAGATGAAGGATAAAGGAAAACAACGGATACCTGTAATATAGTTCTTCAGGTGGTATTGGAACCTGGAAAAGTGGGTGGCAGGCAAATCATAGAAGACATGATTGCAGCATATTTAGATTACAAATGTATTCCTTAACCAAAGTAGAGTCTGCGAAATAAATTTCAATGCCTCATCCAATAAGATATAAATAATGAAAAAGAAAATATTAAGAAATAATATTAAGCAAGGGCCCTATAAAGTAAAATTTAGAAAATGGTAAGAGGGATCTAATTTATATGTTGCAAATCAGCAGCACATGAAATGCATATCCAAATCAGAGCAATACCCAGAAAAAAGCATTTCAAAAATATACAATTAATAGCCTTCACTTTTCATTTGCATGAGAAATAACACTTTAAATTTAACTCACTTTCCGCAAAACTAGGGTAGGCAACCAAAAAACATGAATACATTCTGAAATATTCAAACGAACATAGTCTTAAGGAACAAAAATAAGCAAGGGTGTCTGGCTGGTTCAGTCAGTAGAGCGTGCAACTCATGATCTTGGGGTTGTGAGTTGGAGACCCATGTTGGGTGTAGAGATTACTTTAAAAAAAAAAAGAAACAAACAAAAATAAGCATTTGGAGTTTTATTTGTACAGAAAGTCTTGCTATATGGTTTGTTTAGTATAAGAGTAATTTATTTTAAACGAAACATCCTCTTTTTTAAACTATACAAAACAAACAAAATAAAACAGGAAAACCCATAAACCCTGCTGGAGGTTTTGAGATGCTAAAGTTCTCAGAACTGCTGTTTGCAATTATAAGAGATGATGAACTATTTATAATCCCAGCATTTTCAGAATTCAGCATATTTAAATGTTGCTACCTGATTTACAAGCCAAGGGATTTAAGCTAGAACTGCAAGCAATATGGATAGAATAGTCAAACCCAGACCAGATGGCTCTTTAATGCTTTTTAAGTAGGTTGGTGGTAGCATGGTGTTATCTGAGGACCCAAAAAAAGCACTTCAAAAATATCTCCCTTATTCAAGTCTTGGTGGCTGAAACTCCACCTTTAGCAATTGGGGAAGGTAGAGGACATATGTTGCTTTTGCCTGCCCAGCATTGATTTCTTTTTCTGGTAGCGACATCCTGTTTTTCTTAGGAAAGCACTTCTCCTTAGGTCTCCTTGAAGCAGTTAAGGGACATTGATTCTGACCCTAAATTTGGAGGTGAGCATGAGACCTGATCTTGACTAAGCAGAGTACCCCACCCTCTGGCCATAGCAGTTGGTTAAGGGACAGGTGCAGAACCCAATGATATCCATTCATGGGATTTCGTATGGAAGGACAGAGAAAGAGAAAGTACTCTTTCCCCTGGGAAGCTAGCAGTGGAGAGTGTTATATGCCTGGGGCCATTCCCCCTTCTTTTCTGCACTCCCCCCCCACCCCCCACCTCTCACTTAGGTCAACCACTATGGTGCTGAGATTGGGGAATGCCTGTGTAGACTCCTGCCCAGGCCTTCAGGGCCAAGCAACACTTCCACTTGTTAACATTTTCTAGTTTTTGGAGATACTCTAAGACAATTCATTGGCATCTATAAACCACCGACTCCCATATTTCCCAGACAAATGCCAGAAGACATGTTCTAGAAGAGCCATGTTACCCTATGTAAACGCATGATATTAATATTTCTGTTAATACTCTCACAAGGGAGTTTCGAAAAAAGAGAAATCTCTATTTGTAAGAAATCACTTGATTTTTGTTTTTTTATTTGGCCTCTTGGAAAGGAGCTAAATGGACATTCAAGTTTTCTAATTATAAATGTAAAATATAAATACTGAATTTGCTCTGTATACAGTAAAGATGACCTATGTACCGTAAAGATCTTAGAGTGTCATAGTCAACGAGGACCTCTAAAATGAATCCTAGTCCTTTTCCTTTCTTGGAAGTCTTCCATGGCGACTAACAAAATGCCAACCATGAAGACAAAGGCATGGTGAGATTTTTTTTCTGAATGTGTTTCACTTCTCCCTCATTTCCAAATTTGGCAAGTTTCAAGAAGAAATCATCTACAGTGAAAGGAGGTGGCTTAAAAATAGTTCCATCTTATAAATATTTAGAAGTGAACTGACCTGAGTTTATGTACATGCTCCATTACTTCTGTTGCTAATCCTCCTCCAAAATCACTTACTGTCTGCCTCTAGTAGGACAGAGGGACACTGTGTGACAATGTCCTAGACATCAGGGATATAGCAACAAATAAAGCCAGATAAAGACACTTCTTTCATGGGGCTTATATCTGCCGTTGGGTGAGACAAAATGAAAACAAATTAGTTAAGACAATAACACCAAGTATGTGACAGAGAGTGCCATGCAGGCAGGATGCCTTAGGTGGGGTGGTCATTCTAAAATCTTAGGGCAGAGGACTCCAGGCAGAGGGAACAAATGCAAAAGCCCTAAAGCCAGAACAAGCTTGATGTGTATGTATGTATTTAGTATATAATGTATTAGTTTCCTATTGCTGCTGTAACAAATTACTAGAATCTTAGTGACTTAAAACAACAAACATTTATTATCTTATAGTTGTGGAGGTCAGAAATCCAACATGGGTTCAGGGGGCTGAAAGCAAAGTATCAGAAGGTCCACACTTCCTCCATAAGGTTTAGTGAGAACCTGTTTCCTTGCCTTTTCTAGCTTCTAGAGGTTGCCGGCATTTCTTAGCTTGTGACCCCCTCTTCTACATTCAAAGCCAGCAGCCTAGCATCTTCAGATCCCTCCATGACCTCTCCCTGTCTCCCACCCCATTCCTGCCACCTTCTTTTCCTCATAAGGACCCTTGTGACTACATTGGGCCCACTCAGATAATCCAGGGTAAGCCAAAAGGCCATTCTCCACCTCAAGTTCATTAACTTAATCAAACCTGTAAAGTCCCTTTTGCCATGTAACAATTTCACAGGCTCCAGGATTTAGAATATAGACATCTTTGGGGGGCCATTATTCTAAATACCAGAGAGTATAGAGGAGGAAAGTGGTTGAGAGTTTGAACTCTGGATGGCTAAGCAGGATGGGAAGCCATCAGGGCAGGAACCTGATCTGGTTAAAGTTTTAACAAGATTATTGTGAGTGTTGTGTGGAAAATGGAAATAGTGATGCCAAAGTGGAAACCAGAAGACCAATTAAAAAGCTATCACAAAAGGGGCGCCTGGGTGGCTCAGTTGGTTAAGAATCCAACTCTTGATTTTAGCTCAGGTCATAATCTCACAGTTGGTGAGTTTGAGCCCCACATTGGGCTCTGTGCTGACCGCATGGAGCCTGCTTGGGATTCTCTGTCTCCCTCTCTTTGCCCCTCCCTCCCCCACTTCAAAATAAATAAATAAATAAATAAGCATTAAAAAAAAAAAAGAGGCTATTTCAATGGTACAGGAGAGAGATGATGGGGTGTTTAGACTTTGGGAGAGCTACTTAGCTTCTCTGTGGCTTAGAAGCCTACCATAAAATATAGTTAATATTGCAGAGCTGTCCTGGGTTAGCAACAATTCCTGTAAGAGATTAAGTGCAGTACCTAATTCCAAATAGTGCTCAAGAAATGGTAGCTATTATTTACATTTGCTTTAAGCTTTAAGTTTTAATTAAAAAAAAAAAAATAGAGGAGAGCCTGTGTGGCTTAGTTAGTTAAGCATCCAACTTTGGCTCAGGTCCTGATTTCACAGTTTGTGAGTTTGAGCCCCATATCGGGCTCTGTGCTCATAGCACAGCTTCACAGCACAGCCTCTGTCCCCCTCTCTCTCAAGCAGACGAAATCTTAAGGATTAAGGAAGTGAGGCCCAGGGAGGAGAAACGACTTGGCCAAGCATACCTTGCTAAGTCAACAGATTGATAATAAGCTGTATTTCAAGAGAAAGTAAGGACAGAAGCCACTTCCTGTCATCTTTACAGAAACCAGGAAAGGCAGCTCACAGCTCACTGGGAAGCAATGGGAAGGGCACAGGGCAGAGCCCCATGAAGCAAAGGCCTTGGCTTTGTAGTGTAGGGACATGCAGATGGTATCCAAAGACCTACTTTCAAATGCTGCCACTTACTGACTTTGATTTTGAGCAGGTCATTTACTCTCCCTTTACCTCATTTACTTTTCTTAAAAGTGGGCACAGTATCACACTCCACAAGGTGGTCATGAAGTTCAAATAAGAAAATGTGAGACAGAGCATTTTGTAAACCACCACGCCTGTAAAGTTAAGAATTCTTCCCCTCCTCCCAAGCAGCATCCTTTCCATTCCGCTCCAATCTTTAAAGGCATTTTCACAATGGTTTTAGATGGACTAACAACCTTCTGATAGCCCTCCTAGCTGGTGGATCCAGCAATGTTTACCAGTTTCTGCCTCTGAGTGCACCAACATTTTCCTTCAAAAGTTAACATTCAATCACAAAATGTGCTTTCTCCAGGCACATGGTTCTGGGTCTTCATTTCTCTAAGCTTTTTTCTGCTTGCAAATTCGCTTGTTATAAACCAAAACTCAGATGCAATAAAAATAACTGTACTCTCCAAAAAGATAACATAGATTTGAAGCTATATGCAACTGGGGATTATTTATAACAAAGCCAGTTTAAGGACGTATTTAGCCAACTAGCACATATATGCCTTACATAACAGTTCATTTAGGCTTTGAAGAGCATTAGCGATAATAGAGCTTCGAGGCCAAATGAGTGGATAGAAGTCAATGCTGCTGTCACCCACAAGGTCAAAGCTAAAATAATAATAGTACCTTTCAGCGTTCACACATGTGAACTACAATACGTCAGTTTGTGGACAGCTTATCTGATTACTACACTGCAACTACCTGCTCTGAATAAAACACAACACACTCCCTCCCTCTGGCTTTGTTCTCAAGAGTTCTCAGCTGTGAGTATATCAAATGCTGTCTAGAACCAGCCCCACCTTCTCCCAAGGGAGAGCCTGCTGTCTGTCTTCTCCACGGAGACCAGAATGGAAATAAATCAGCCATTCAATATGTCTAATCAGATGAAAGCCTGTTCCCTGAAGGATGACCTCAATCCCACGGTGAATGGGGAACAGATTAGCATATCGAAGATCCCAGGGCACCAGACATTGTCTGGTAAACAAAATGAAATTAGAAACACAGGGGTAGGACACAAAAGCCAAGACAAATTAATGCTTTGCGGGTGTGTTAATGTTTATCTGTGTTTAAATGTAGATTTTTGAGACAAGTGGTGAGTCATCTGCAAATAAATGTCTGGTTAGACAACAGTGTTGGGTGAAAGTGGGGAATTCTCATTCAGTAAAACGCATGAGATTTAGACTTCACAGGTGAAAGCTCTAGAATCATTGAAAATAAAGATGACTTCCTCCCACCATCAAACCTTGATTACAGATTGGTTTTGGTTTTAGTCAGGGCTCTATTATATTGTAGGTATATGTAAAGCTGGAAGGAAGGAGTGAAGAGACAGAAGAATGAGACTGAAGATGAGCAATAACTCAGGAATCAACGGTGGTCATGGGAATATGCTAAATGAATAGGTGGAGATCCGAAAAACCTACAGTGTGGAAAAATCTGCAAGACGGGTAACATGGACTTTCCCCCACCCCCCCAAAAAAAAAAAAACAAAAAAGAAAAAAATACAATAGGAAAGGGAAACTTAAAGAATAAAAGAGACATAAGGGACCTATCAACCAAATGCCATGTGTGGGCTTTGTTTGGATCTTGACTTCAACAATGTTTTAAAAAAGTTTTGAGACAATTGACGATATTTGAACACTGGATATTTCATGAAGTGAAGCCTCATATTTTAGAGACACGTACCGAATATAAATATAGATAAAATGATATGATTTCTAAGATTTGGTTCAAAATACAAAACGTGATTGGTCATGCTTAATAATTATTAAATTTGGGAGATGGGTACATGGGGTTTTGCATATTATCCTCTCTAGTTTTGTATGTGTTAGAATTTACCTATAATAAAATTCTTTGTTTTAAATGAGCCAGCTCTAAATAATAAAATGGAAATTGTTCTTGTTAGAAATACAGTATAGTGGGGCCCCTGGCTGGCTCAATTGGTAGAGTATGTGACTCTTGATCTCAGGGTCATGACTTCCAGCTCCACATTGGGTGTGGAGCTTACAAAAAAATAAAAGTAAAAATAAAATAAAATAAAATAAAAAGAAATATACTACAGTATTTTAAAGTTTTCTTATATAAGAACATTATAAAAGTCAAATCAAAGTTCACAAAGAAGCTCTTTTGTAAATGAATTAACCCACATACAGCCCTTAAAATGATGCCCAGTACACTACATGACAAGTGGTTCAATAAGTGTTAACCAGTTCTTATTTTCTTAAATGTATTGGTTCTAAATCTTAGCCTACAAATACAAGTGTATAAGAAACAGAGCTTTATTTTTAAAAATTTTTCGGTAACGTTTATTCATTTTTGACAGAGAGAGAGAGACAGAGAGACAGAGCGTGAGATGGGGAGGGGCAGAGAGAGAGGGAGACACAGAATCCGAAGCAGGCTCCAGGCCCTGAGCTGTCAACATACAACCTGACGTGGAGCTCGAACCCATGAACCGTGTGATCATGACCTGAGCCGAAATCGGATGCTTAACCAACTGAACCAGGCACGCACCCCCAGAGCTTTATTTTTGTACAACTGAACATGTCTCTTTTAATCCCACTTTTTATCAAGGCAATCAAGAAAAGAACCTCAGGCAGTCCTAAGATACTCTCAAAATTTTCCCTGTAGTTGTATCTAAGTTGCAGAGTGTCTAGAGATCCAAGTGTTGGAGGCAGGCGGTGTGGAATGGGGGCGGCTATCTGACCCTCAGGTCTTCTGTTTGCACTTCCCATCTGCTGAGACATCCATCATCCCATTTAACCCATTCACCTTTGTGTCCTCTCTTTTCCCCATCTTCAGATTAGGTGGGTCACTAGCCTACTTCTAGGTCAATATCGGGCCCTTGGAACTCACACTGCTTCTCCCACCACAGTGAGCCATCTGTGAGTTTCTCCAAGACCATTTCTTCCCTGGGATTTTCCTACTTTCTGAGGTTCTCCCTGGGAGAGAAGACACCAATCTCTTCTTCTGAACCTTAAAAACTTAGTTGGAGTTTTGTCCAGCTTCATCTCCCTCCACTGCCCCCCCAGTCCAGGCCGAGGCCAGGAGCTGATGCAGGGCCTCATTTCTTCAAGACCTAGGAAGACAGTTTCCCACAGATCTATCATTTTCGACACTGCCTCCTCTTGCAACCTCGGGAGCCCTTGCTTTTACTCAACCATATTCCCTCACATATTTTTCTGTGCCCTTTTAAAACTCAAATACTGAAAAAAGTTACCCTCTTCTCCGCTTCCTCCAGTCATACTCTTTCTCTGAGGTGATAGAGAAAGAGTAGCTAACTAAATGGGGGAAGGGAAATGATGGGGGAAGATGTCCATAAGTATTTCAATTATTTTTCCTTCCATTCCAACAATGTATGAATGGAAAAAAAAAAAAAAACACATAGCTGAGTTACTTAGCCTTTTCAAATTCTCATAATTAGTTAAGACAGCCTTGGCTGTGTTTCAGAATGTGCAGAACGAGGATCATATTGGGTGTCTGCCTTCAGCTCAGCCCTCAAAAGAATGATGAACTCGTCAGTGTGGGCTTGTAGGTACAAAGGAGATTCCTGCCTCAATATTTTCCAAAAAGACATAAAACCTGTTCCAACAAAACTAGTAAGGGCAGACCAGAGAAATGTAACCACGTAGCGTTCGCCAATTGCTGTGCTTCTAATTTTGGGTGGAGGTGCATGTTTTGAGGAAGGCCTTGTTTGGGAAGACAAAATAGAAGCTTAGTAAAAGTAAATTTTGTTCTTTTAGTTCTGAGCCATCTCACCTTGCTTTACAATCATGCCATGCTGGCGGTTGCATGGATTTACCCTTTCGTGCATGCGGTAAATAAATATTTGCGAGTGTCTGGGTGCCAAGCACTGTGCTATGAGCTCAGGCACAACCAAGAGTGAGGAATATATGGCTGTGCTTTGTCTTCTAATCCAACCTGACCCGTCTATGGGTATGAGTTTGGGAAACCATTAAACCAGGGTTCTAGCCAGAAACATTAGTTATCATGGGCTAAAGAATGTGTAGTTAGGGGATGTGTGACTAAGAAAAAAACGGTGGCTTTCAGCTAACAGGCAAAGAATAGAGTGAAAAGGCCCTTTATTGGTGTGTAACTGGGTGAACAGAGCACGGTGGGGAGAGTGCATTGTGCTATCTGAGTATCAGGTTAAATGCCAATGCGTTATTACTGGTCTAATGAATTTTAAAAGTATCATTCTAACGCAAATCCGGTGACCTACAAAGATAAAGAAATTCTGCTGCCATAGCTGAAAACATTGCCACTACCAAGGCACTGTCTAAACAGGCATACACTCAGGCTGGGTTACACGTTGGACCCATTAGAAACTCCCTCCTCACAACAAACATCTCCTTGAACTTATAGTTCTTAACCCAAGTTAAAGACCAAGAGAAAAAGAACTCATTGTATTCTAACAGTTAAGGGACCAAAAGGTCATGCATTTACCTTACTTCACAATCTCATGTATTCCCAGAATTTCTAGCTCACCGAAGGTAAAGAATATTATTTTTCCCTTTAAAGATCGCTCATTTTCTCCATCAAAATGAAAAGCTGAAACGTTCTTTGTTACATTTCTGTTAATTAGTGATAATTACGGGGTTTATAGCCAGTTGAATCAGGTCGCTGGTTAAAAAGAAAGATTCTCTTATAGAAATTACTGGGAGTTTTTTCTTGCTATGGCATAATGTTTCAACAGTTAAGGGTCAAAACTATTTCCACGTGAAACTTAAACAAAGTGGGTATTCAGGTGAGCTTTCTTCTGGGGATTAGTGATCTTGAAAATTCAATATATGAAACAAAAACAAGAAGAAATACCTTTTCTCATATACTTAAAGTGTAGTATAAGGATTACCCCTTTTTACGGACACACTCTATTCAAACCTCAGGAGATGAAAACTATGTCCATGCAAATTTACGCAAGAAAAAGTATAAATGAGGGAAAAAGCAGCTGCTTTGACTAAGAGCCATAAAGCACATCCCTATGGTGTTTGTAAGTAATTGGGGAACCATGTCCCAGTCTGCACAAGTGGAACCACAGAATGTCTGGTAGGGAGAGATGGTTTGCTGACTCAGGGTCTTCCTCTCTCCCCCGGATTAGGTACCTTGCCACAAAGTCAGGGCTCCCTTGCAGGTCAAACTGGGTCACTCTTAGGTGACTCTATACAGTGTCGGTAACACACATTATGATACCATCATAGCCTTTAATACAATGACTAAATTGCAATCGATTATTTTGTTTCCCATTTTCTCCACTAGGCCACTGCCCAGATTTATGGCTTTCCTCCATTTTTGGCGGTTGGTTCTTCCTTCCCTGAAAAGGCAATGAATCTGCCTCCAGTTTTACCCTCTTCATATTTTTGACTAGCAAATATGAAAATCTAATGAAAGCGATCTTATAGAGTTTTTTTTTCAATATATGAAGTTTATTGTCAAATTGGTTTCCATACAACACCCAGTGCTCATCCCAAAAGGTGCCCTCCTCAATACCCATCACCCACCCTCCCCTCCCTCCCACCCCCCATCAACCCTCAGTTTGTTCTCAGTTTTTAAGAGTCTCTTATGCTTTGGCTCTCTCCCACTCTAACCTCTTTTTTTTTCTTCCTTCTCCTCCCCCATGGGTTTCTGTTAAGTTTCTCAGGATCCACATAAGAATGAAACTATATGGTATCTGTCTTTCTCTGTGTGGCTTA
Organism: Leopardus geoffroyi; assembly: GCF_018350155.1. Classification (NCBI taxonomy): domain Eukaryota; kingdom Metazoa; phylum Chordata; class Mammalia; order Carnivora; family Felidae; genus Leopardus; species Leopardus geoffroyi. The sequence goes on from NC_059328.1 coordinate 71,392,664, forward strand.
TTTCACTTAGCATAACACTCTCCAGTTCCGTCCATGTTGCTACAAAGGGCCATATTTCATTCTTTCTCATTGCCACGTAGTGCTCCATTGTGTATATAAACCACAATTTCTTTATCCGTTCATCAGTTGATGGACATTTATGTTCTTTCCATAATTTGGCTGTTGTTGAGAGTGCTGCTATAAACATTGGGGTACAAGTGCCCCTATGCATCAGTACTCCTGTATCCCTTGGGTAAATTCCTAGCAGTGCTATTGCTGGGTCATAGGGTAGGTCTATTTTTAATTTTTTGAGGAACCTCCACACTGTTTTCCAGGGTGGATGCACCAATTTGCATTCCCACCAACAGTGCAAGAGGGTTCCCGTTTCTCCACATCCTCTCCAGCATCTATAGTCTCCTGATTTGTTCATTTTGGCCACTCTGACTGGCGTGAGGTGATATCTGAGTGTGGTTTTGATTTGTATTTCCCTGATAAGGAGCGACGTTGAACATCTTTTCATGTGCCTGTTGGCCATCCGGATGTCTTCTTTAGAGAAGTGTCTATTCATGTTTTCTGCCCATTTCTTCACTGGGTTATTTGTTTTTCGGGTGTGGAGTTTGGTGAGCTCTTTATAGATTTTGGATACTAGCCCTTTGTCCGATATGTCATTTGCAAATATCTTTTCCCATTCCGTTGGTTGCCTTTTAGTTTTGTTGGTTGTTTCCTTTGCTGTGCAGAAGCTTTTTATCTTCATAAGGTCCCAGTAGTTCATTTTTGCTTTTAATTCCCTTGCCTTTGGGGATGTGTCAAGTAAGAAATTGCTACGGCTGAGGTCAGAGAGGTCTTTTCCTGCTTTTTCTTCTAGGATTTTGATGGTTCCCTGTCTCACGTTCAGGTCCTTTATCCATTTTGAGTTTATTTTTGTGAATGGTGTGAGAAAGTGGTCTAGTTTCAACCTTCTGCATGTTGCTGTCCAGTTCTCCCAGCACCATTTGTTAAAAAGAGACTGTCTTTTTTCCATTGGATGTTCTTTCCTGCTTTGTCAAAGATGAGTTGGCCATACGTTTGTGGGTCTAGTTCTGGGGTTTCTATTCTATTCCATTGGTCTATGTGTTTATTTTTGTGCCAATGTCATGCTGTCTTGATGATTACAGCTTTGTAGTAGAGGCTAAAGTCTGGGATTGTGATGCCTCCTGCTTTGATCTTCTTCAAAATTACTTTGGCTATTCAGGGCCTTTTGTGGTTCCATATGAATTTTAGGATTGCTTGTTCTAGTTTTGAGAAGAATGCTGGTGCAATTTTGATTGGGATTGCATTGAATGTGTAGATAGCTTTGGGTAGTATTGACATTTTAACAATATTTATTCTTCCAATCCATGAGCACGGAATGTTTCTCCATTTCTTTATATCTTCTTCAATTTCCTTCATAAGCTTTCTATAGTTTTCAGCATACAGATCTTTTACATCTTTGGTTAGATTTATTCCTAGGTATTTTATGCTTCTTGGTGCAATTGTGAATGGGATCAGTTTCTTTATTTGTCTTTCTGTTGCTTCATTATTAGTGTATAAGAATGCAACTGATTTCTGTACATTGATTTTATATCCTGCCACTTTGCTAAATTCATGTATCAGTTCTAGCAGACTTCTGGTGGAGTCTATCGGATTTTCCACGTATGATATCATGTCATCTGCAAAAAGTGAAAGCTTAACTTCATCTTTGCCAATTTTGATGCCTTTGATTTCCTTTTGTTGTCTGATTGCTGATGCTAGAACTTCCAACACTATGTTAAACAACAGCAGTGAGAGTGGACACCCCTGTCGTGTTCCTGATCTCAGGGGAAAAGCTCTCAGTTTTTCCCCATTGAGGATGATGTTAGCTATGGGCTTTTCATAAATGGCTTTGATGGTGTTTAAGTACGTCCCTTCTATCCCGACTTTCTCGAGGGTTTTTATTAAGAAATGTTGCTGAATTTTATCAAAGGACTTTTCTGCATCGATTGACAGGATCATATGGTTCTTATCTTTTCTTTTATTAATGTGATGTATCACATTGATTGATTTCTGACTGTTGAACCAGCCCTGCATCCCAGGAATGAACCCCACTTGATCATGGTGAATAATTCTTTTTATATGCTGTTGAATTCGATTTGCTAGTATCTAATTGAGAATTTTTGCATCCATATTCATCAGGGATATTGGCCTATAGTTCTCTTTTTTCACTGGGTCTCTGTCTGGTTTAGGAATCAAAGTAATACTGGCTTCATAGAATGAGTCTGGAAGTTTTCCTTCCCTTTCTATTTTTTGGAATAGCTTGAGAAGGATAGGTATTATCTCTGCTTTAAACGTCTGGCAGAACTCCGCTGGGAAGCCATCTGGTCCTGGACTCTTATTTGTTGGGAGATTTTTGATGACTGATTCAATTTCTTCGCTGGTTATGGGTCTGTTCAAGTTTTCCATTTCCTCCTGATTGAGTTTTGGAAGCGTGTGGGTGTTTAGGAATTTGTCCATTTCTTCCAGGTTGTCCAGTTTGTTGGCATATAATTTTTCATAGTATTCCCTGATAATTGCTTGTATCTCTGAGGGTTTGGTAGTAATAATTCCATTTTCTTTCATGATTTTATCTATTTGGATCATCTCCCTTTTCTTTTTTGAGAAGCCTGGCTAGAGGTTTATCAATTTTGTTTATTTTTTCAAAAAACCAACTCTTGGTTTCGTTGATCTGCTCTACAGTTTTTTTAGATTCTATATTGTTTATTTCTGCTCTGATCTTTATTATTTCTCTTCTTCTGCTGGGTTTAGGCTGTCTTTGCTGTTCTGCTTCTACTTCCTTAGGTGTGCTGTTAGATTTTGTATTTGGGATTTTTCTTGTTTCTTGAGATAGGCCTGGATTGCAATGTATTTTCCTCTCAGGACTGCCTTCGCTGTATCCCAAAGCGTTTGGATTGTTGTATTTTCATTTTCATTTGTTTCCATATATTTTTTAATTTCTTCTCTAATTGCCTGGTTGACCCATTCATTCTTTAGTAGGGTGTTCTTTAACCTCCATGCTTTTGGAGGTTTTCCAGACTTTTTCCTGTGGTTGATTTCAAACTTCATAGCATTGTGGTCTGAAAGTATGCATGGTATGATTTCAATTCTTGTCTACTTATGAAGGGCTGTTTTGTGACCCAGTATGTGATCTATCTTGGAGAATGTTCCATGTGCACTCGAGAAGAAAGTATATTCTGTTGCTTTGGGATGCAGAGTTCTAAATATATCTGTCAAGTCCATCTGATCCAATGTATCATTCAGGGCCCTTGTTTCTTTATTGACCGTGTGTCTAGATGATCTATCCATTTCTGTAAGTGGAGTGTTAAAGTCCCCTGCAATTACCACATTCTCATCAATAAGGTTGCTTATGTTTGTGAGTAATTGTTTTATATATTTGGGGGCTCCCGTATTCGGCGCATAGACATTTATAATTGTCAGCTCTTCCTGATGGATAGACCCTGTGATTATTATATAATGCCCTTCTTCATCTCTTGTTACAGCCTTTAATTTAAAGTCTAATTTGTCTGATACAAGTATGGCTACTCCAGCTTTCTTTTGACTTCCAGTGGCATGATAAATAGTTCTCCATCCCCTCACTCTCAATCTGAAGGTGTCCTCAGGTCTAAAATGAGTCTCATGTAGACAGCAAATAGATGGGTCTCGTTTTTTTATCCATTCTGATACCCTATGTCTTTGGTTGGCGCATTTAGTCCATTTACATTCAATGTTATTATAGAAAGATATGGGTTTAGAGTCATTGTGATGTCTGTAGGTTTCATGCTTATAGCGATGACTCTGGTACTTTGTCTCACAGGATCCCCCTTAGGATCTCTTGTAGGGCTGGTTTAGTGGTGACGAATTCCTTCAGTTTTTGTTTGTTTGGGAAGACCTTTATCTCTCCTTCTATTCTAAATGACAGATTTGCTGGATAAAGGATTCTCGGCTGCATATTTTTTCTGTTCATCACATTGAAGATCTCCTGCCATTCCTTTCTGGCCTGCCAAGTTTCAGTAGAGAGATCGGCCATGAGTCCTATAGGTCTCCCTTTATATGTTAGAGCACGTTTATCTCTAGCTGCTTTCAGAATTTTCTCTCTATCCTTGTATTTTGCCAGTTTCACTATGATATGTCGTGCAGAAGATCGATTCAAGTTACGTCTGAAGGGAGTTCTCTGTGCCTCTTGGATTTCAATGCCTTTTTTCCTTCCCCAGATCAGGGAAGTTCTCAGCTATTATTTCTTCAAGTACACCTTCAGCACCTTTCCCTCTCTCTTCCTCCTCTGGAATACCAATTATGCGTAGATTATTTCTCTTTAGTGCATCACTTAGTTCTCTAATTTTCCCCTTATACTCCTGGATTTTTTTATTTCTCTTTTTCTCAGCTTCTTCTTTTTCCATAATTTTATCTTCTAGTTCACCTATTCTCTCCGTTGCCTCTTCAATCCGAGCCGTAGTTATCTCCGTTTTATTTTGCAGTTCATTGATAGCATTTTTTAGCTCCTCCTGGCTGTTCCTTAGTCCCTTGATCTCTGTAGCAAGAGATTCTCTGCTGTCCTTTATACTGTTTTCAAGTCCAGCAATTAATTTTATGACTATTATTCTAAACTCACTTTCTGTTATATTGTTTAAATCATTTTTGATCAGTTCGTTAGCTGTTGTTATTTCCTGGACGTTTTTTTGAGGGGTATTCTTCCGTTTGGTCATTTTGGATAGTCACTGGAGTGGTGCGGACCTGCAAGGCACTTCCCCTGTGCTGTGGTGTATAACTGGAGTTGGTGGGCGGGGCCACAGTCAGACCTGATGTCTGCCCCCAGCCCACCACTGGGGCCACAGTCAGACTGGTGTGTGCCTCCTCCTCCCCTTTCCTAGGGGCGGGATTCACTATGGGGTGGCGTGGCCCCTCTGGGCTACTTGCACACTGCCAGGCTTGTGGTGCTGGGGATCTGGCGTATTAGCTGGGGTGGATCGGCAAGGTGCACAGGGGTGGGAGGGGCAGGCTCAGCTCGCTTTTCCTTTGGAGATCTGCTTCAGGAGGGGCCCTGTGGCACTGGGAGGGAGTCAGATCCGCTGGAGGGATAGACCCGCTGGAGGGATGGATCCGCAGAAGCACAACGTTGGGTGTTTGCGCTCTGCAAGCAAGTTCCCTGGCAGGAACTGGTTCCCTTTGGGATTTTGGCTGGGGGATGGGCGAGGGAGATGGCTCTGGTGAGCGCGTTTGTTCCCTGCCAAGCTGAGCTCTGTCGTCCGGGGCTCAACTCTCCCTCCCGTTGTCCTCCAGCTCTCCCGTTCTCTGAGCAGAGCTGTTAGCTTATAACCTTCCAGTTGTCAAGTCCCGCTTGCTGTCAGAACACACTCCGTCCGGCCCCTCCACTTTTGCAAGCCAGACTCGGGGGCTCCGCTTGGCCGGCGGGCCGCCCCTCCGCCCCGGCTCCCTCCCGCCAGTCCGTGGAGCACGCACCGCCTCGCCGCTCTTCCTACCCTCTTCCGTGGGCCTCTCGTCTGCACTTGGCTCTGGAGACTCCGTTCTGCTAGTCTTCTGGCGGTTTTCTGGGTTATTTAGGCAGGTGTAGGTGGAATCTAAGTGATCATCAGGACGCGAGGTGAGCACAGCGTCCTCCTACGCCGCCATCTTCCCAGGATTCCGATCTTGCAGAGTTTAAATTCATAGTTGGGAATTTCTCTTTTGATCTTTCCCAGCTTAATTGGAGAAGGATTAGACTTCATGTCTTTCTTCTTTTTACTGAATCTATTTATAGGGCCAGAAAAGACTTAGCATTCTGGTTTCCTACATATGCACTGTGGACATCTTTCCCTGTCTTTTCAAATCTCTGTAAACTGATAGACCACCACAAGCCATGTTTATATTATATATGATGATGAGTATGGCCTTAAATAGTTGTCTTCATCACCTGCAGTTCATGGATCTTCTCAGTGCAGTTGGTTGGGATTTTTCTCATTCTGCTTTAGTGCTGATGATACACAGGAAGCCATGTTCTGTGACTGGAATTAGAAACTCTGGCTACTGGAAGGTTAACATTAGACTCCTTTCTCATCATCTGTGAGGAAGTAATCAGATATCCCCATCTTTCAGGAACTCTGGCATGCCACAGTATGCCACCTGGTCTCTTCTTTATTTGTCAGTATGAACAGCATGGGTTAAGAGATATTATGTCAGTCAAGTTGATCCATTGCTGTGAGTGGTATAACTATTGTTCCTCCCTTTCCCACATCTGTCATTGTATTAGGTCCTGCCAAAGTTCAAATGAATTATGAAATAAGATACAGGAGACACAAAAATGGCTTCAGATTTGTGGCAACGTGGACTTGCCCAAATCCTTCCTTTTCTAAAAGTTTATCTATCAAGTCACTGGCTCATATATGCAATCTTGGGTTTTTGAGACAGGAACAAGCCCTGTAACTTACAACAACTGACAGGGCAACTGACAGACATAGCCTTTGGTGGCTGGCAGCTCAGAAGGAAAAAGAGAGAGAGAGGGAATCAGGTATACTCAGTTCCATCACCAAATTCACTGATTTGGTAAGTCCTCCTCCTTCCTGGAGGAGGAGGTAGTGAAGGCGCAGAAGGAAGTTGATTTTGTTCTCTTCTTCCGGATAGTGGAGTGGAAATTCTTTTCCCTCTGTGGGCACATGAGCAGTGGGGACTGAGTGTTCACCTCTAACACAATTGTAAATGCTAGAAGAGTTGAAGGAAGGCCAAAGGCATGTTTGGTTCTGTTGTCCAGGCTGCCCTTGCCAAGATGGGCTTGGCTGGGTCCTGTGGGTAAGATGGGTGTCAGAGCCACAAATGGACCCTCTCTAGCCTTCCTCCTGTCCAACAGTGTCTTAGCAACGACTTTCCTTCTTTCCTTCTCCCTCTTTCTTTCATGCTAGTCTTGTGCAACTCATGACTGCATGGCCAAGATGACTCTCTCTCAGTGAAAAATCACTAGATTTAGGGGGCAGTTTTAACCATCTCAGTTCTCACTTTCTCACCCACATCCTATCCCAACTCAAAAGCCTAGCTGAGGATGTCTGAAACAGGCCTTGTAGCCCTGACCCAAAACTGATGGATGGGCCATGGCCAAGATGTCAGGTGTGAGCAGGAGGTATAAACCACTGCCTCAGCCATGTCCCTTCTTGATGTGCTAGAATTAACTTAAAGGTAAAAAAAAAAAAAAAAAAAAAAAAAAAAATCCACTTCTTTAGTTTATAAAGTTCAGTGCTTCATCTTCTTATCCAAACATCATTCAAGTTTTTTTGGTATTTATAGAAGCCAACTATCTTAAGAAAAGAAGTTCTCTTTCCAAAAGAAAGGAAAATTGACAACTGAGAGGAACCTATTTTCAGATAAGTAAATCATGTTTGTTATAACTAAAGCTTCCTTTTTAACCTATCTAGGTATAAAGATGTCTATATGTGTGTTTGTGGATACATATGTAATCTCTGTCTATCTATTATCCTGAATTAAATCGCAATCTTAGTAAAAGCAACAGAATACATTCTGGCTAGTTTAAGCAGAAATACTCTTTTAGAAAGGATATTGAAAGATACAAGGTAGCTCGGAGGGTCAGTATTAGAGATGATGCAGTCAGGAGTAAGATGGAAACCACACGACAGTGGCTTCCCTAGTGAAAACACCACAGCTCACACCAATAGGGATGGACATATGATGCCAGGAACCTTACGATGCCAGGAACCTTTAAATGTGGAATGTTTCCACACTCACCTCACCAGTGGCTCACCAATGACTCCATTCTTTGCTGTACCTGAACTTCATTTTCCTCACTTCTAAATAAGAGTTTTGCCTAGATAGAACTGAGGCAAGGTTATCTGAGCTGCAAGGAAGGCTGCAAGGGTGACTTGAGGAAGAGGGGATTACAATGCAGAAATTCTCTGAGCAGGAAGAGTGATTCAGAGGCTGTGTGACTGCAATAGGACTAATGTTGACTTCAGTCTACCCCTTGACTGTAATACACAAACCGCTCCCTTCCATACTTACATTTCCCAACACTTAATTTGAAGAGCCATATCCATCCCCTAACAAGAATCAGGATTTGATTACAACTCCTTCCCCTAAATCCACACTTGTTCACCCTTGCCCCTTTCTTTTCTACCATTAAATGACCACATGGCTCTATCCTTTTGTAAGTTTGCCAACTCCTCATCCAAAAGGCTGTTATTGTTCCTATTGCTATTATACTGAGCTCTGGGAGGGATGGAGGAAGGAAAGTTGAAGGAGATAATTAATATTAATCAGGAAATTCTCTGAAGGCAGGGAATTGTCAAGACAGAACTGAAAACAAATATTATGTCCTGTTGTGTTCTTTTCACAATAGCTATTCCATTGTTGGAGGTTTCCTTTCAATGTTTGACCTCATTATACATCTCTTTCCCCAGGTACATCCTTCCTTGGAAAAAAGGTCCAAGTTGTAACTTGAGATTGCTGCACCTGTCTTGAATCTCTCCCAGAGCTTCTTTGGGCTCCAGGCCTTCCCTGAGCTCAGTGACCTGGTAGAAAATCATCTTCTCTCCATAGGAGGAAGCTAACGATCTCTATTTTTCTCCTTACGTCAAGGATGACTCACACTAGAATGTAAGACAATGAGAAACATTATCACTCCTCATTCATTCCTATTATGTCTTCATTTATTTACTCTGAAATCCTTATAAACCCAGAGATTAATATGGTTTACTATCATAGCAGTCTTGACATTCAAGAAGCAGAGCCAAAGAGAATGCTATTGGTTTTTAGGGAGGGGGGTAGATGGAGAGCATCTCTCAAAGAACATTAAATGGGATCCTAACATATGCTGACACTTGTTCAAATCGCCATCTTTTCTAGCTACTTCCTACATCCTGTCACAACTCTCATGGCTCTCTCCTCAAGCTGACCCTCAAACTCCTCTACCCACCAGCACTACATTATTTAGATTATTTTAGCTCTTGGTCCACTATCTCTTATTTATTACCATTCAGATACATATTTGGGGGATAGAGGACAGCTCAAAAGAAATCAGAGTTTGGCCGCAGAACTCTGTGAGCATCCCCGAGGGTTCTGATGGAGGAAGGAGGATCCACGAAGAGCAGAGGGAATTGCACTTAGAGGGTGCACTGGGTAAGCCAAATTCCTTCCCCTTTCCCCCCTCTCTGCCTATTTTTCATCATAGAAGCCCAAAGAACAAGTTTGTCAAAGACAAAAATCTCCTCAGAGGGTGGGAGGGGAGGAGAAGAAGCTAAACGGGCAGAAAACGAATCCTCAGGAAAGGGGATGGTGAATGACTGTGAATCCGAATATTGGTCATTTTTGTCTGGTCACAGTTCATTCATTTGTTCATTCTGTGTGCTTCCATTCTCCAAAATACCCAGTCAATAACGTATACCAAGACAGGAGCCCAATATTGGGAATTAAGCAATAAATCAGACAGAGCACAGTCCACGGCCTCAGTAACCTAGTTGTGGGTTCCCCTCCCATCCAGCCTGACTTTACCCGCTGCTCTCAGGGTTGGTTTGTTCTTGTCAGCAAGGTTGCGCCCCCTGGTGGCCCCCTTCCGCTACAGCGGACACCAGGAGCAGAAGCTGTCCTAGGCAGCTCCCTGCTAATAACAGCAGCTCCCCACATGCCTGGTACAGGACCTGCTCCCATCAGCAGTGCTCTTAAAGTGCCTGTTGACTCACCATTTTGTGAAGCATTGACCCTTAGCACCAGAGCTGAGTGTCTCAGCATCACCTCCAAGGAAACTGCTTGCACTAAGCTGCCAATAGACAATACCAATGCCAGGTCCCTCTTCAAAGGCCCTTGCTCCAAGCGACTGGAACAGGTTTCTCAAACTTTAGTACGATACAGAATCTCAAAGGAAAACAGCGCTTCAGCCCCTAAGAATGTGTCTGCAAACTGCAAGCTGAGAAATACTTCCTTAAGTAATGTCTGATTCTATTTAAATGTTCTTCAACTATATATTATCATAAGAGAAGTTTTATTGATATAATATATAACATCCAAAATAATTTCTTCTTAGAGCATTACAATGGAGATAGAAAATAATTAGAAAGTTTAGAAATGATCCAGATTATATCCATTAGCTCCCCAAGCTGGATCCCACAACTGGCTCAGGAAGTGAATCTCACCCTACCCCACATCATCTCCCTCCTAGCCATCTCCTTCTGGGCACTCTGAAGCAAGACACAGAACATTGATTCTCTGATGACATTTCACTTCCCCTAAAGAGTCCTCTCAGGACTGATATGTCCAAAGGAAGGTAACCAGGGAATTGACAAAAGCTGAACTTAATTTCCTCTCGGCCCTCAGAGGGTACAGGGACGCCCAAACAATTCAAATCCCAGAAACGACTTCATAGTTCCTGAGCATATTATGAGTAGCAGATACTCCTGCCTGCCTACCTAGTGTCTATTCTCCCCTTCTTTATTACCAAGAGATTTCCAATTTTGTTCAAGGTGACAGTGAACCCAACTGCATTTTCTGTGTAGCCAAGGGTGATGAAGAGATATGGTTTTAGCCTTAGGCTAGAGTTGTAAGCAGAATTGCTGGGCAGGGCTTCTAGAAAGCTCATAAAAGGAAGTGAGTTTAGGCAATTTTAGCCCTTTACTCCACCCCTCCTCTAGTATGTGGAGGCCATAGTTGATGTGAAACTATCATCTTCCAGCAGATGGCCATGAGCATGACAGTCATACTGAAGGTGGCAGGCCACTGGGGCTGGGAGGAGCCTGGGTCCCTGGTGCCCTTTACATCCTTTACATCCTGTCGCAGCCACTGTTTTTAGAGGTTTCAATTACTTATAACCAAACACAATCTCTAACTGATATGCTATTTAAACAAAACTTGCACGTTACCCTTGCAATGGTATTTCAAGTAATGTGCCTGCAAGGTTATTCTGGAAGCATGTTGAGTCTTGCAAGTATGTTGAAAGAATTTGTTATTTTTCTCCTCTATCAAAATGAAAAATACATCTGTATATGCTATTTCTCACTGTTTTATTGACATAAAGTAGAATTCACAGCTCAATATTTCTGAAGTAGCTCACACTACTTTGGTTTGTTTGTTTGTAGCTTTGTCTTATTCAAGATTCTCCAGGGAAATAGAACAAATAAGGTATGTGTATATATAGAAAAGGACTTTATTATAAGGAATTGGCTCATGTAATTATGGAGGCCAGTGAGCCCGAAATCTGCGGGCTGGCAGGTTGAGACCCAGGAGAGCTGATGTGCAGTTCCGGTCCAAAGGTTGGCAGCCTAGAGAATTCCCTCTTGTCTCCAGGTGGCTGGTCTTCTGTTGTATTCAGGCCTTCAACTGATTGGATGAGGCCTACCATATTAAGGAGGGCGATCTGCTTTAAAACGTTCACCAATTTAAATTTTAATCCCATTCGAAAATATCCTCCAAGTTGACATATAATATTAACCATCACAGGGTTTGTATTTTTGTTTACTCTTTTAACGCAGACTGACTCTAGGATAAAGGGAATGTACATGGCTTTGCCAAAATCCCTGGAGTGATTTTTTTCTCCTTAAAAATGTAAACAAGGTACAAAACTCATAGCTACCTCTTAACAATAATCATATCACTCCTGGCTTTAAGGAAAAGTTAACAGAGATACATGAAAGTTCCAGTAAAACTGTATTTATTGAAATTACCACCCCTCTTAAAATTTGCTCACATTCCAGAGGGACTAGAATTTGCCATTAATTTGTTACTAACCAAGAGAAAGAGTACCCTTTCTATAGCAGGGAGCTCCAGGATTTAATTCTGTGCTGTGAGCCTGACATTCTAATTCTGGAATTCAATAACATCACACATCTTTTTTTCCCGTCAAAATAGTCATTTAAAATATCATATAGTTTTCTGCATCTGAGCTGTCAAGTATCCTGGAAGTTGCTGTCATTAATACACCCCTAAAAGAAACCCTGGCTGAATCATGTGTTCTACAAGAGATCTGGGACATCTTACATACATATGTTATACATTATATATTTTGGAAAAGAATTTAAGAGGAGACTCTTAAGGTTAAGAGGACAACAAAGTCAAAGGTAAGATGAGCACACAAAATGTTAAACATATATTTTTATGTTTTTTAGAGATGAGCCACAGATCTGGCTCTAGTATTTCTAGTGGCAAAGAAGGTGAGAAATCCAATCTATTATAGGATTTAGAATGTTCCACAAGATAAAGTAAAAGAAAAACTTAATGTTCCAGAGAAAAATATAGTTTTCCTTGGTTTTGAGTCTCCTACAAACACTAAATGCCATGGATAAGACTCTTCACAATATTCCTACTAAAATAGGTACACCCTACGTACATTTATGATTTCCACACCACTGTTTATGATAGGGTTTCTTAAAATACTGCTTCTGAAAAAAAAATTCTACAAAGGAGCAAAATAATCTAGTTTCAGTATGTCACTCTCTATAGCTTGATCTAAGGGTAGAATTTGAACCCTAGAGCAGTGATTTTTGAACCATGCATCCTGGACCCTCTTGAATTCCAGAGAGGTGCTTTCAGGGTTACCCCAGTGGGGGAAATATGGCTGAGACTGAGGAACCCAAGGTCTTATTATCATCTACCATCCTTTTAATGTATGTTTGGATTTAATTTGCTAATACGTTTGTTGAGGAATTTTGCATCTATGCTTATGAGGGACATTGGCCCATAGTTTTCTTTGCTTGTAATGTCTTTGTCTGAATGATGCTGGCCTTAGAAAATGAATTAAGACGTGTTCCCCCTCTTCTATTTTCTGAAAGATATTGCATAGAATTAGTATTATTTTTTTCTTAAATATTTGATAGAATTCACTATTAGCATTGCCTCATATTTCTCACTTCTTTATCCAAAGCTCCCTGGGGTAAGGTAAACAGATAAGATACAGAATTCCAGGTTGGATTTAAATTTTAGATAAATAGAAAATAGTTTCAAAATACAAGTTTGCCCCATGCAATATTTGAGCCATATTTATATTAAAATATTCATTATTTATCTGAAATTCAAATTTAACTTAAGAGAGTTAAAATCACGTGAACACACAACTTGTCCATGAAGGTTCACAGTAGCACTATTTTTTTTTTTTTTTAATTTTTTTTTTCAACGTTTATTTATTTTTGGGACAGAGAGAGACAGAGCATGAACGGGGGAGGGGCAGAGAGAGAGAGGGAGACACAGAATCGGAAACAGGCTCCAGGCTCTGAGCCATCAGCCCAGAGCCTGACGCGGGGCTCGAACTCCCGGACCGCGAGATCGTGACCTGGCTGAAGTCGGACGCTTAACCGACTGCGCCACCCAGGCGCCCCCACAGTAGCACTATTCTTAACAGCCAAAGAGTAAAGACAAGCTGAATGTCTATCAACTGATGAATGGATAAACAAGATGTGGCATATCCATACAATAGAATATCATCAGCCATAAAAAGGAATGAAGTACTGATTACGTATTATATAATTAACATGAAATATCCAAACTGGCAAATCCATGAGGACAGAAAGGAGATTAGTGCTGCCGGAGGGCTGGAGGAAGGGGAGAATGGAGAATGATTGCTAGTGGGCAAGGGGTTTCTTTTGGGGGTGATGAAAATATTCTAAAATCAGACAGCGGTGGTGGCCACGTACATTGTGAATGTACTGAAAACCACCGCATTGTATACTTAAAGGGGTGAATTTTATGGTATATGAATTAGAGCTCAATAAAAATAACTAATGAGGCATACCAGGGTGGCTTAGTCAGTTCAACTTCTGACTCTTGATTTTGGCTCAGGTGGTGACGTCACGGTCATGAGATCTAGCCCTACATCGCGCTCCATGCTGAATGTGGAACCTGTTTGGGATTCTCACTCTCACCACCCCCCCCCCCGCCCCTCCCCCGTGCAAATGCTCACGCTCTCACTCTCGCTCTCTCTCAAAATAAATAAATGAACTAAAAAAAAAAAAATAAATAACTGGTGAAAAATTTAACTAGTCACCATCCTATATTATTTGTTAAATCTGGGTGCATCTGATCAGTGAAACCCAAGTTACATACATCTGCACTGTAGCCACAGGGGCATCTGGGAAACGCTGGTTTGGGACTTACAACGTGGAAAGCCATCAAAATGTATACAGGGGTTTTGAGACATGTTGAACAGCCTCAAATGGCAGATGTTTACTACAGATTCTGAAGTGAAAATGCCTGGGTTTGAATGTCATGTCTGCCACTTACCAGCTGTGAGACGAGGGAAAGTTACATGGCATCCCCTGCTTCTTGAAAGTTCATATTACACCACTATGCTTTTACAAAAGACCTCCATTAGCACCTGTTTTTGCTAACTGAAAGAAATTTGAAGAGCACTTTTGCTTTTACATCAGAAAGTGAAAAACGAAAGCAGCACTAAGCTTCTATTTTGCAGCGAGCTGTTCTAGAGGCAGCACGCACCCAGAGAGGCAGAGTGGCCTGCCAAGCTCCTTCCCCAGTAACTAAACTCAGCATCTCAGCATCAAGCTGCACAGTTTTGCACTGTGTATCTGTGAGCATCTGTGCTTTATCTCAATTTATTTTGTGCATCTGTTAGCAAGATGTGTCCTGAAGCATCAGAAAAGCCTAAGAGAGGTTATTTTTGGGGTCTGGGAATGCTCAAAAAATTTTCCATATAAATGAATGGTAATTGCTTCTTCATTTTATGGCATTTTGGCTTATGGAAGTTCTCATAGGAGCGCTCTATTTTGGGATAGCAAAGGAAACCTTGTAACCATCTGTGTCTCAGTTTCCTTACACGTAAAATTTGTCAGTACTGGTATTGTGATTGCTTCCTAACTGGTCTCCCTGTTTCCTTCAGCATTCTCCCTGCACTCTCCATTTACAGAACAGCCAGAGGGATCTTTTAAAACATAAGTTAGATTGTGTCACTTAAACTCTTCAGTGGTTTTCTAGACTCCGCAGAGTAATAAGTTAGATTGTGTCACTTAAACTCTTCAGTGGTTTTCTAGACTCCGCAGAGTAAGAGAATAGGGGCTTATACTGAAGAGACACTTTCAGAAGGGGAATCAAAGTTGAGCAGGATGCAAACAAGAGAGATCAAGGAAAGAGGTACAGATAAAAATACTGGAAGGAAACGGCCAGGAGATCTTAGAAAACAAACCTTCATATTTTCTAAACCCCACATGAAAAAAGTAAACAGAAGAGGGAGCTCTGTGGTATTAGAAAAGCTATCTTGAATGAGTATTAAATAAAACTGAGCCACAGAAAGGAATCAAGATTAAATCCCAAAGAAAGTTGTTACAATTACAAAGAGAATACGGAACAGAATTATACTCTGCAGTCATGAAAGAAAGATAGTGCCTTCAAAATAAATTAAAACTAAAACTTATTATTTCAAAGCAGGCTAAAATACATACAGAAAAGAATATACATGAGAAAACATACACAGAAGCAAGATGACAGAACTCAAGAAGTTGGTATAAAGAATAAAAGAAAAAATCATTTTAGATATGAAGTCTGAACTATGAAGAACACAGAAGAAAATAAACACAAAAATATGCCTTAAGAGAAGTTGAAGATGAAAAAGAGAAAAATGTTAAAAATCAAAAAGATATGGAAAGTACAAATACTTAAAACAGGTAAAAAAATCTATACAGATAATAAGAGTCACTGAAGCAAAACACAGTGTAAGAGAAGAAATACTAAAAAGTATAATTTGAGAAGAAAAATCCTGAGGAAACAAAGATGTGAAAGAGGTTACCATTTAACTGAGACTACCAACCCAAGATGACCAACATGGCATGTAAAATTACTAGATTTTAAAGGAAAAGAAAAAACGTTTGGACAGCTAGGTAAAAAAGAGCAAGTGCCTTATAAAGAAATGAAAACAGGGGCGCCTGGGTGGCGCAGTCCGTTAAGCGTCCGACTTCAGCCAGGTCACACGATCTCGCGGTCCGTGAGTTCGAGCCCCGCGTCGGGCCCTGGGCTGATGGCTCAGAGCCTGGAGCCTGTTTCCGATTCTGTGTCTCCCTCTCTCTCTGCCCCTCCCCCATTCATGCTCTGTCTCTCTCTGTCCCAAAAATAAATAAACGTTGAGAAAAAAAAAAAAAAGAAAGAAATGAAAACAGATTGTCTTCAGACTTTTCAACAATAGCACTTCCTGCCATTGAAATTTGAGTAATGACATATTTTGTTTTATTTTATTTTTTTTTTAATTTTTAACGTTTATTTATTATTGAGAGATAGAAAGACACAGAGTGTGAGCAGGGGAGGGGGCAGAGAGAGGCGGAGACACAGAATCCGAAGCAGGCTCCAGGCTCTGAGCTGTCAGCACAGAGTTCAATGTGGGGCTCGAACTCACAAACTGCGAGATCATGACCTGAGCTGAAGTCAGTCGCCTACCCAACTGAGCCACCCAGGCGCCCCGAGTAATGACATATTTTAGATACTCAGAGATAGAAAATGAGAGTCAAGAATTTTATATCTGGCAAAATGACTTTTCGAGTATGAAAAGCACAACCTGTTATCAACATGCAAAAACCCAGGGAATATTGTTTCCCTGAGCCCTTCCTGAGCTAGCCAAAATGATTCCAGGGATTTCTAAGTATGCACTGGAGGCAAGTACTGAAGATGTCATTCCCTGTTGAACTGAGACTAAACGAGGGCTGATATGGAGAGAACATCATATGTCATGGTCGTAGGCTGTGACAGTGTGGATATAAAGCAACTGTTCTTAAAAAAAAAAAAAAAAGAAAGGAGAATAGGGATAAAATTACAAAAATGTGTAACTATTTTCAGTAATCATAATTGGTAGTGAGAGTGTCAGTATTGTTATTCTGAGATTCTAATGTGGGATAGAGCAAGCGAATACTGATGAGCTATTCTAATCCTATCATTCACTGTCTTCTTGAGAACCAGAATTCTTTTTTTTAATTTTTAATTTTTAATTTTTATTTTAGAGAGAGTGGGGAGAGGGGAAGAGGGAGGGAGAGGGAGAGAGAGACAGAGAATCTTAAGTAGGCTCCACACTCAGCACAGAGCCCAACGCAGGGCTTGATCCCGCGAACCCTGGGACCTGACCTGAGCCAAAGTCAAGAGTTGGATGCGCAACCCACTGAGCCACCCAGACACCCCTCTTTTTTTATTTTTGAGAGAGAGAGAGAGAGGGGAGAGAGAATGAACATGTGCACGGAAGGGGCATAGAGAAAGAGAGAGATCTTAAGCAGGTTCCATGCTGGGCATTCTTGGTCTGACATAGGGCGTGGTCTTGGGGCTTGGTCTGACAACTATGAGATCATGACCTGAGCCGAAATCAGAAGTCAAGTGCTTAACTGACTGTGCAACCCAGGTATCCCGAGAACCTGATTTCTTATATGAAAGAAAGGAGTCTTGAAATTTATAGTCTTGATATGTGAATGGAAAATGTCAGTATGAACGTGTGTGTGTGTGTGTGTGTGTACATCTATATGTACCTACTGAAAGCCCTAGAAACATAGACCAACCCAGGTACCTATGAATACCCCTAATGTTTAGACTGTTGTTTTGAAATACTATTTCAAGAAATCAAGGCTTCTTGTTCTTGGAGAACTGGCTGATTTTAGGTACAGGGCAAGAAATATACAAATTGAGCCTGGAACATCTTGTATGCCAGATAGCAAGGAGTCTGTCAAAGACTACAAGGTTGTGTCAAAAAGACTCTGAACCAACTTGAAGAGGTTTCCATTGGCCAAAGAGGGAGTAATTTGAGCTTCAGTATGATAATAGCTACCGTGTATTGCAACACATAAAATATATTTGAATTGATGAGTTCATAATGATATTTTTAAAATATAAAAATAAGTGGTCATCTTTGGAGGATAATAGGAAAACAATTTATTACTATCTTGAAATCTGGTAAATAAATGGAAAGAATCAAACATTTATCCTGCCTTTCCTGTATGAACTTTACCATTGTGTAACCAAATAGAAAAGGAAAGCATTGCTTTATAAAATTATTCCAGCTGATAGATGAAAACTAAATTATATCATTTGCATGTCACTAATTTGCAACTACCAGCGAATTAATGAATCTGGGAAATGAACATCAGTGGTTGCTAATATCATAAAAAAGAGCCAGCCAGACATTATGTGCCTCCCGATAAAAGAGCACAGGATTTTTATTCTCACCAAAGGAAGAGAACTTGAATCTGCTCAAGCTCTGAATCCAGCACCCAATCCGCAAGAAACGGAGGACAGTGGAACATACTGAATGCATCATAAGGATGCAATCAGCAAAATTATAACTGTGGAAAATTCCATAGGCCAGTGATTCTCAATGTGTGGTCCCAGACCAGCCGCACCCACATCACCTGGGAACTTGCTAGAAAAGCAAATTCTCAAGCCCCATTCTGACCTACTGAATCAGAAATTCATGAAGGGAGGTCCAACAATCTGTATTGTAATGAGCTGATGCAGGCTTATGTTTGAGAGCCACTGCTATAGGTCTATTGTCCAGGGTTCTTGAATAGAAGCGAAAGGAAAAGAAAGGGTTAGAAGAGAAGCTATAGACTAAATGAGATACATCGATTTTTTTTTTTTTTAAATGAGTGAGACAAAACTACAGTGTCTAAGGACCTGCATTTGGGTGAAAAACCATACAGAACCATAAGGACGTTATTCGGACAAAGTTAACAGCACGGTCGCTTTGGGAGAAATGTAGGAAGTTATAACTTTACTGAAGTCAGAGCACATGAGAGGATGCCTGGAGTGCTGGAAAGTTCTGTTTCTTCACCTGGGTGATAACTACAAGGGTGTTTGGTAGATAATACTTCACTAAAGCTATACATTTCTTTTGCATGGTTTTCTGTATTTTTGTTTTGTTTCACAATAAAAAAATTATTGAGAAATTATTGTTGATTGAATGACATTATTTAAACCTCTTGGGCCTTAGCTTCTTTGTCTGAGCTATGAAGATGTAGCTTCACGCTCACTCTGGAATTTTATTTTACAAGCCAAATAATGCTGACCTTATGGTAGTTATTTGTCATGGTTACGGGAAATGACTGCATACATTATAGTCCTCTAAGCCGGTACTTAAATCATGTGTGGGGAGTGGAGAGAGCAGAAAGGATTGGCTTAATTCTTAACAATAATTGCCTCTACACTCCCATTTTCTCTTTGCAACTGCCTGAGAAATACACTCTGTCACCAGAAGCCCGTCAAAGAAGAGGAGAAAACTGTAAACGTGGGATCCTTTGAGGTAGTAGCACCTCATTTCCCTCTGGCGGGAGGATGTGTACTTATAATCACTCTTCTGCTTAAGACGGGGGTCATCGCACAGGCAAAATCTGCAGAGAACTGGCACGGGATTCAAAGTTGGACAATTTCTTTCGGCTCAAATAAAGGCGAGCCTCAGCGAGGAGGTATGCGTGATGCTACAGGGCAAGGTCCCATCCCACCAATGACTGAGGTAAAGACTGAGCTGTTGGTGTGGAGAACTCAGCAGTAGGACTGCACCAGAGCAGGATGTGGCAAAAGCCTTCACGGACCACTCCCCCTGACTGGTAGCGATCGGGCCAGAACTCTGTGGCTGCCAGGCCAGGGAAGTGTGCGCCCATGGGTCTTAGGGTTGTGTGTAGACAAAGGTAATTGTGAAGGAGCTTGAAACCACTCACTTGGTTTGGGAAATTTTACACCCCTTAATTCTTTTTCTCCCTCTTTTATATAAATATTAATTTCTTTTATAAATATTCTAATGTCTGTGTTTTCTATTTAACTTTTGTATTTGTCGATTTTTATTGTATTTCATAGGAATATGAATATCAGTCTGTGATTGATTGGAAATTAAAGCCCCCCCCCCGACCTTCTAAAAGTGTGTCTGCCATAGATAGTTTAAGAAGCACTGAAATATAGACCACGTTAAAATTTTAAAATTCTGTTCATGAAAAGGCATCATAAAGAGTGAAAACACAAGTCACTGAATGGGAGAAAATGTTTGCAATACATAAAACACATAAAGGACTAGTATCTAAAATACATAAAGAATTCATACAAATTAATTAGAAAAATGGGCAAAAGAGTTGAAACGTCCCTTCACGTAAGAGGAAGGCCTGATGGCCAATAAGCACATGAAGAGGGATCCGTTCATTTGGGAAATGAAAATGAAAACTGCAGTGAAAACCACATGGTCACCAGATGGGCAAAAATTTAAGTCTCCCAATTATGAATGTTGGTTGAGAGTATGGAAGCTCTCATATATGGCTCATGAAAATGTAGAATTGGTGACATCACTGTAGAAAAATCTCTGACGGTATGAATCTACCAAAGCTTAATATGCACATGACCCATGAGCCAGCAATTCTACTCCCAGACACACTACAGATATTTGACTCAAGTAAGTCAAATGGCGGGTGCAAAATTTCGCAGAGCAGCATTATTTGTAATAACCCCAAATGGAAACATTCAACCATACGTCTGTCACCTGAAGAAGGGTACATTCTGGTTTATATACATTGTGGAACACTAAACAGGAATGAAAAAGAACAATCCACAGCTTTACACAACACCATGGATGAATCTGTCAGACATACCCCATTGTCATAGGGCTTCATCATGGTTCCCTCAACGAGGCACAGGATGCTTCAGCAGATGAACTGGTCTATAAATTCAGATCTATCCTGGTGCTGGAATATTTTCCTCTGAAACAGGAGATCGATGGAGTCTGGGACCAGAAGATGTTTCAGAATCTGACTTATAGTCTATGACTCTAAGAAAGTCAGAGGCTGGAACCAGAGTGGAGGCCACCAGACCCCCTTGCTGGAGTCCTTGTGCTGGGGACTCACTAGGTTGGGGATGGCTTCCCTATCTCCATATCCCAGCTGGACAGCATTTGGCCCAGTGGTTCTTGAACCAATCCCATATTTTGTGCTTGAATTTGTTAGCTAAGTCATCCCCTTCTTTATAGGGTGGGTGCCTGGTTCTCTCAAATTGTTCCTTCAACCCTTGCTGTTACTCCCTGCTGTAGGTGAAGCATCCCTGGACTGCCTCCTTGTGGGGCCCAGGAGTTCCTTCCATCCTTCCACTCAGTTCCCTCCCTGGGTTTTTACTGACAACTTTTGTTTATTGTACTGCTTGTTGGCATCTTTACTAGGGTCAAAGGATTAGGCAAAAATACTTTCTTCCATTCGTTGTTAATCTTCCGTTGTTAATCAACGGTCCTAAGTCCTTGAACCCAAACTTTCCTCACCTTCTCCCGCTCTAATTATATGCCATTTCTCTTTCTCCCCTGCAACTTCTACCTCTCCCTTTCTGCTGGCTCCTGCTCCTGCTGTGTGGAATGGTACCCCCGCCCCCGCCCCACCACTTTCCAACCCTTTCTCTACTCATCTACTGAGACCCGGGTTTTAGGTAATGTGTACCTCATCGCTGCCTCCTGTCCTGGATTAAATACTCATCACCAAGTGTGTCTCTCTCTGTCACTGCACCAACTACGATGCCAGCAGGGACACTAAGAGTATTTGCTGGATGGATGAATGAATAAATAGCTAATTATTGAGGAATGAAGGTGGTATTCAAAATTGGTCCATTTTGCTTGGGTGGGCACAAGTGATAAAGTATGAAACTAATCTACCTCATGAGGTTGGGAGATGTCACCGTGCTTTACCCTTTCTCTGTCTGCACAAATAATGAGGAGTTAGCTGCACTCTTCTTAGAACTGAAAGCTTTTGTTGTTCTCCATGCTTCTCCATGATTTCCTGGCCACGCAAGGGCCCTCCTAATCACTGCATATGTTACTGGAAAAGGCATGCAATGCCCTCAC
Source organism: Leopardus geoffroyi (assembly GCF_018350155.1). NCBI lineage: Eukaryota > Metazoa > Chordata > Mammalia > Carnivora > Felidae > Leopardus > Leopardus geoffroyi. The sequence goes on from NC_059328.1 coordinate 71,414,421, forward strand.
ATTCCCACTGAAGACCTCTCCTGATGGTCCCCACTATATAAAGGAAAGTTTCAAATTTTGTTTACAAACTGTATGTAGGAAAAGGGTATTATTTGCCAACCATATGAAGCAAAAGGTAAAATATTACGCAGACAATCCCCAACTTATGATGGTCAGACTTACAATTTTTCCACTTTGCAATGGTGTGCAAGTAGTTTGTATTCCGGTAGAAACCGTGCTTAGAATGTTTAATTTTGAGTTTTGATCTTTTCCCTAGTGATATGTGTACAATGGTCTCTCGTGATGCAGCCCCAGCTGCCAGGCAGCCACACGATCATGTGAGTAAACAACGAATAGACTGACAACCATTCTGTACCCACACAACCATCCCGCTTTTCACTTTCAGTACAGTGAGATTGAAGTACAATGAATTACATGAGATAGTCAACACTTATTATAAAACAGATGTTGTCGGTTAGCCGTAGGCCAATGTAAGTCTTCTGAGTACATTTAAGGTAGGTTAGGCTAAGCTATGATGTTTGGTTGGTTAAGTGTATTAAATGCATTTTCTTAAAAAAAATTGTTTTTAGTGCTTATTTACCTTTGAGAGAGAGAGAGAGAGAGAGAGAGAGAGAGGCAGAACATGAGTGGGGAGGGGAAGAGACAGAGACACAGAATCCAAAGCAGGCTCCAGGCTCCAAGCTGTCAGCACAGAGCTTGATGCGGGACTCAAACCCACAAGCTGCGAGACCGTGACCTGAGCTAAAGTCAGACGCTCAACTTGACTGAGCACCCACGCGCCCCTGAATGAATTTTCAACTTACGATATTTTCAACTTACAATGGGTTTATTGGTAACCCCATTGTACACGGAGGAAAAGCTGTACTTAATTACAAGAGTGAGAATTAATTTTTAGTTGTCTCCCCTGTGTTAATTGGGATGCTGCAGACTGCTGTTGCTTGGAGCTCATGTCTGTGAGTGACTCACTGTTGAGAATAAACATCTCTCTAACTCAGGAACAGAATGAGCATTAATAGTCTGCCATAAATCCTGTTGGTTCACAGTTTGAAAGCTTGTTTTTGCACAGATGTTAATACTAATGTGTGGCTTTAAAACACTCCTTCCATTATGCCAATGTTGTGTTCCAACATTCCCCGTGAAGGGTTTTATCTATTGTTTTACTCACCTGCCTTTGCAAAATTCTCACCTGATGGTGAGAAACAGAACCCGCCCTCTAATATCCCAGAGCACAAAGAGAGGGCAACCTCTCCTCTGAGTGAGAAAAACAGGACTACATTTGTGTGGGAGGAAATTTATATATACCCATGTTTATAAATAATAGATTTTATACTATATCTATTAATTATATCAATCAAAATGCATTAAGTATCAGTTATGTGCACACTATACCAGGGCGCGGGGGACACGACATTGAATAAAATATGATTTCCAACCTCAAGTTCTAACAATCTAGTGAGGGTTAATACTTTAGCACCAAAGAGGGATGTGACTTAGAGTTTTTAACCACTCTTTAAAAATTCCACATTTTCATTTAGATTCATCACTCACGTGAACAGTCTCTCCTTTTATGAGAAGGGAAAGCATCAACTCCAGTTTCTGTTTTTTTGCCCCAGCCAGCCATAATTCCTGAGACATTTTCCTGAGATATTTTCATCAAAAAAAGAGAAAATGTACAAACATGACACCGACAAGGGTAGTGGCACCATGTCTGTGGGCAGGTCAACATGTTATCATGTGATAACACGGACCACATGTGGTATCATGTGACCACGAGGAACAAATTGGGATTTACAACCACACTCATATTCTAAGGAGGTAGCTCTCATTAGATGAAGGCCTTGTTTTTCAGCTGAGCCCTTTCAAGGGTGCTGAAGATGGAAGCGGGCAGTGGAGAAAGTTTGTGTCACAGAGTGAGAAGAATCAGGAGTTCTCAGTGTCAATCCTTGGGGGAGGAAAAGAGGAAGAAAGAGAAGCAAAGCGGGGAGGTGTCAGAGTGTGGAGGAGAGACAGAATGAGGCAAATGCTCTGTGCATGAAATGGTCAAAGAACCACCCTCAGTGGTGGGACAGCCCACAGGATGATGTCCGGGAGTCAATTTGAAGGAGTTTGCATGGCTGTAGCGAAGCATCTGTTGACCTCTGTGGTCTTCCCCCTTCCTCAGTAAAGTCTGCTACTCACATACAGGACGTGCACGGATGGGCAATGGGCTGTGTGGTGGGCAGAACCATGGCCCTCAAAATTGTTCTAAATGCTGGGACCTGTGATTACATTAGATGACTGTGATGTGATTAAGGATCTTGAGGTGGGGTGATTATTCTGGATTATCTGGTGGCCCAGTGTAATCACAAAGATCCTTAAAAGTGGGAGAGGGAGGCAGAAGAGGAGAGGTAGGAGATGTGAGTACAGAAGAAAGGCCTAGAGAGATGTGACATTGTTGGCTTTTAGGAGTGAGAAAAGGGCCAACGCCGGGGGTTAGAAAAGGCCAGGAGACAGGTTCTCTGTTAGAGCCTCAGAAAGGAAAGTAGCCCTCACCAACGCCTACATTTTAGCCCTGAGAGACTCATGTCGGACTTTAGACTGCAAACTGTAAGATAATAAATGTACATTTTTAAGGCACTATGTTTATGGTAACTTATTACAGCAGCAACAGAAAACTAATACAGGGTGTAAGTCAGGGAGAGGAATTGAGTACAAAGACAGAACAATGTAAGTGAGATTTAGGGACAGTCGTGAGACCAGAGGGTTGCTGTGGCAGGCATAATAGAATTTAAAGTCAGAAGGATGAGTCTGACTCGGGCTGTGGGAGCCTTACATGAAAAATTAATGAGTTTAGACATGATCTTTGGGTTATTGGAAAGCTTCTGATCAGTTTCAGTAAGGAGGGGCAATGAGCAGAATTTCGGAAGCGGACGCCATGAAAGCACACTAAGGGACCTCCTGCAGTGCCTTCTGTAAAGATGCCCAGGGCCTGCCTTGGGGGCTCGGCTGTGTTGGGGCAAATGAACGCCCTGGGACTGCCATCCCCACTTCTCTAGGGCACTTTGCCTTGTTCCCTGCTTTCTATTTTTGGCTTCTACTTCAGATTTCATTTGAACAAGGGATTTGTATCTGAAATAAAATTTTCAGGTTATGGAATGAGCACATCTTGCTACAGAGAGGTTAAGTGTCTTGTTCCAGGTCACCCAACCGGAAGGTAGGGAGGCAGGCACTTTTCCCTAGGAATCGTGACTCCCAGTTCTGAACTCTTCTGGTGGCGGGTCACAGGGACGGGAAGGAGAAGTAGATGAGGCTATCTGCTAGGTGATTTTCACCATGGACTACGGAAGCTTTGAGCATGAAAAGAAAGGTCTGGATGGGTGATGGGGATTAAGGAGGGCACTAGTGATGAACACTGGGTGTTGGTTTTAAGGGATGAACCACTGAATTCTACTTCTGAAACCTGTATGCACTGTATATTAACTAAAATTTTTAAAAAGACCAAAAACAAAGAAGAAGAAGGGTATGGATATGAAATGCAACTCTCAAGGATCAATGTGTCTTAGGGACTCAGTGGACCCAGAAACAGCAGTGTTTCACCCTCAGATCAGCAGCTGCCAGTGAGAAACAGTACACTGACCCCTTCCCAAGTACACAGACGGAAGGTATGGACGTTGTGAAGCTCTTGCAGGAAGGAGAGTCACATCGGCAGACCCCAAGGTGGGCACACTAATGATGCAGACAGTCCTTTCGCAAGGAGGGTCCGGTGTTGGGTTAACAAAGCGGGAAAATGAATGGGGCGCCAGAGCAGGAAGCAGAAACCCACACTTGGGCTTCGGCTGCGATCCCGCAGGAATTACAGCTCAGTCTATTAACCTCCGCATGACCCCGCTTCCAGCCAACTTGTAAAATCATAAACCAAACAGCTCTGTGAGGGCTCGGAATGAATGTTTAGGGCCTTGTGGCTGTCTAAGCACGCCTTTCAATTGTCAGGGTATTATTACTTTAACAGGAACGTTGTAATTACTTTTGCATTATTACAATACACAAAGTGATTTAAGCAGTAAAAAGGCTTTGATGAATTAGTAGTTCTTTTGATTCCTACAGTTTTGTGGCTCATGTTCAAAGACACCTTTTACAAGTTTCACGTCCAAGGAAAAACCACCATAGCTTTTACCCAGATTTTCTTTTTTTTTTTCTGATTCAGAATCTGTATATCTTACTACTTCCGGGACATTCCACCCAAAATCTCACCCTCATCTCCAACTCAACGTGTTCAAAACTGAAACCCATCACCTTGCACTCCCAGCTTGCTTCTCCTCCTATATTTCTATGTGGGTGGATGGCCCTGCCACTCATCTGGCCATCCGAGCCCTGCATTCCATGAGTTATCTTTATTCTTCTCTGTCAGCCACCACCACTATTTACATCCATATAACACTATCAATCACCACCATAACAATAATAATGGTGGCGGCCACCTGGGTGGCTCAGTCGGTTAAGCCTCAGACTTCGGCTGAGGTCATGATCTCACAGTTGTGGGTTCGAGTCCCACGTCGGGCTCTGTGCTGACAGCTCAGAGCCTGGAGCCTGCTTCCGATTCTGTGTGTCCCTCTCTCTCTGCTCCTCCCCTGCTCGCACTCTGTCTCTCTCTCAAAAATAAATAAACATTAAAAAAAAATTTTTTTTAAAGAGTGGTGGCCATTTCTGAGCCCCTTAGGTACATTATTGCTAATCCTTAACAATTCGGTAAATTTTATATTATTATCCTTATTTAATAGTCAAGGCCTTAAGATTCAGAGACATTCTTTCAGCAAAGTCCACCTGCTTGTAGGTGGCAGCCAGGGCCAGGATTTGAACTCACATTTGTCTGACTCTAAAATATGCATTTTCGATTAACCAGAGCACATCCAGTAGATTACCAATAGTTCTGTCCAAATTCCCCATTAAATATTACTGAAATCCACCCACTTGTCTCCATCCGCAGGGCTGTCCGCTGTGTTAGTTTATGTGTTTGTTAGTTCTCCCCAGGACTGATGGCAGAGCCTCCCTACTGGTCTCTCACCTCCAGTCTTATATTCTCAACTAACTCTCTAGTCATGTGTTGGTAACCCGACTGGTCATAAACACGTTCCTGCATGCTCACCCTGGACCTACTAAATCCGAATCCCCAAGCCTGCATACCAGTCTTAGTAACAAGCATCCCCCCATCAGTTCTTAGGATCGGTCAGGATAGCCAAAGAGACCTCTAAGAGGGAAACCCCCTGCTTAAAACCTAAAGGGGCTCTTGTTCCCCAAAGGATAAACTGAAAACTCCTTACCCTGACATATAAGGGCCTTTCATGATTTAGCTCCTACTTATCCTATCTATCAAAGTCACTTGGTTAATTGATGCACGGTACGGTAGACAGAATTACGGACCCCTAAGTTGTGCCTGCCCTAATCTCCAGAACTCGTGAATATGTTGCCTTAAGTGGCACAGAGAACTTTGCAAATGTGATTGAAGTTATGGACCGTGAGATGAGAAGCAGGTGGGCCCAACCTAATCTAATGAGTCATTAAAACCAGAGAACCTTTTCCGGCTGTGGTCAGAGAGGGCCATGATGATGAGAAAAGGGTCAGACAGATGACATAAGAAGGACTTGAACTGTCATTGCTGGCTTTGCAGATGGAGTAAGGGGCCATGAGTTAAGGAAGGTGGCAGTGGCTAGAAGCTGCAAAAGGCCAAGAAACAGATTGTCCCCTAGAGCTTCCAGAAAGGAATGCAACACCTTGATTTTAGCTCACGTTGGACTTCTTTTTTTTTTTTTTTTTTTTTTTTTTTTTAATTTTTTTTTTTTTTTCAACGTTTATTTATTTTTGGGACAGAGAGAGACAGAGCATGAACGGGGGAGGGGCAGAGAGAGAGGGAGACACAGAATCGGAAACAGGCTCCAGGCTCTGAGCCATCAGCCCAGAGCCCGACGCGGGGCTCGAACTCACGGACCGCGAGATCGTGACCTGGCTGAAGTCGGACGCTTAACCGACTGCGCCACCCAGGCGCCCCGCTCACGTTGGACTTCTGACCTCCAGAACGACCCAATAATAAATAGGTGTTTTATGCTGCTAAATTTATGGTAATTTTTAAAAGCAGGAATAGAAACAAATGCACATAGTTTTCCAAAGGTGACCTGCTCATCTACACTTCTTTTTTTAAGTTTATTTTTTTATCTAGAGAGAGAGAGAGAGAGAGAGTGAGCACACGCGCATAAGTGGGGGAGGGGCAGGGAGCGAGGGAGAGAGAGAGAATCCCAACAGCCTCCACACCGTCAGAGCAGATTTTGACTCGAGGCTGAACCCACAACCATGAGATCGTGACCTGAGCCAAAGTCAACGCTCAACTGACTGAGCCACCCAGGTACCCCTCGTCTATACTTCTAGAACCTCTCATTCCTCTGCTTGGAGTGCCCTGTTGGGTCCACTTGGAAAACTCCTCTTCACCCTTCAAAACTGAGCTCAAACTGGCCAATGCAGACTGGCATTTATGAATAGCTCCTTCAACTCTATAGCACCCAATATTATCAGCAGTAGTAACATCACCTTGCTTTTTATTTATTTTTTTTTGTTTACTAATCTACGTTCCCCATTCTCCTTAGGGCTGAGATCTGTCTTGCTAATTTTGTACTCCTAGCCTGGCATAGTGCCTGGTTTTTAGTCAAAATTAGCTCAAAAAAATATTTTCTGGGTAGTAACTATGGAGATATTGAAGAAATTGTATTATATAAGCACCTCATGTAAGCCATTTGCTGTTGGATTCTGTGAATCCTTAATAGAACTTCAGGGTTTTAAATGTTAAAAGTCAGAATGATTCCAAAAGTGAGTTTCTTCAAGACTGGTAGTTTTTGTTTACCACTTATATTACTTTCTCTAGAAATCAATTTTTAAAATTTTCCTTATATGGAAAACATCTATTTCTAATATTTTACTCTGGACAGAAAAGACCCAAAAGAAAAAAAAATTACCTTGATCAAATGCAAATTCTGCATCCCAATGTTGTTATTAAGATTAAGCGTGCACATCTTCTCAGGAACTTGATTCTCACTGGTCCTCTTGCTCTGTGGCCGTGTGAAGAATTTAAGAGCCTTGCCATAGTTCCTCCATAATGCGAGAAAGCCTTTGGTAGCTAAGAGAACGCCATGCGGATTCTAGGGAAGAAACTATCTGCCCCCAGAAGTAATCCTGTGGTTTTGTCCTGCCATCCCTGACATGACCCCACTTTGTGTCAAAAGGAACCAAGCGGGGCATGACTGAGTGGCTCAGTCAATTGAACTTCCGACTTCTGCTCACGTCATGATCTCATGGTTCATGAGTTCGAGCCCCCTCATCAGGCTCTGTGCTGACAGTTCAGAGCCTGCCTGGGGTTCTCTCCCTCTCTCCCTCTCTCTCTGCCCCTCCCCAACTTGTATGTGCTTAGGAGCCCCCCCCTTCTCTTCTCAAAATAAATACATAAACTTAAAAAAAAAAAAAAAACCCAGGGCCTCATCCCACACTTGCGTCAGGGCACAGGAGAGGACCAGGACAGGAACTTACTCTCCTAAGGTACCTGGAGAACTGTTATAATTTGTTTTCAGGAGTTGCTTTGTTCTCAGCCCTGTCTGCAAATTAGAACCACCTGGAGTGCTATTAGCAAATTCTTGTGGAATTCTTATCAGTTGGTATGTGGTAGGACCTGGGAACTGGTGTTTTTCAAAGATCCCATGAATGATTCTGATGTGCAACCAGGCAAGATTCCCCGCAGGCTATAGTTTTCAAATTTCAGTTGGAATAAGAATGACAGGTGGTGTGTGCTTGGCATGCGGCATGGACTCCTGGGGCCCCATCTGGGACCGTCCTGCTCCCAGAGTCCCCGCCAGCAGGTCTCAGGTGGAGTCTGGGAATCTGTTAGTTTAACCTGCAGCTCCAGCAAGTCTGAGGCAGCCCTGCAGCCCCTGCCACCCACTCTGGGGGTGCAGACATTGTCAGTACCGCCATCTGGAAGCGTCCGGCCCCACCCATTGCCCAGCTGCTAAAGTCAGGACACTGTCCTAAGAAGCAGAAACCCTGGCAAGGGACTCTTGGCGAGGGCCCCTGAAACAAAGGCTGCAGCTGTTTGCAAGCACCAGTTTGTCTATAATATGCTGACAGCGTGAAAGGGTGAGGAGAAAGCAGGACTGTATGCTGATGGCCATATACAGAACACAACCCTCCTTTCCCACCATGAGATAAAAGGGAATCAGGTCCTTAGGAATTCCACCTTTCCCAGTCAAACATCCTGCCATGACATATTAACATCTTAAATTTCTTTTTTTTTCTTTTAATTTTTTTTAACGTTTATTCATTTTTGAGAGACAGAGCGCAAGTTGAGGAGGGGCAGAGAGAGAGGGAGACATAGAGTCCGAAGCAGGCTCCAGGCTCTGAGCTGTCAGCACAGAGCCTGACATGGGGCTCGAACCCACAAACCATGAGATCATAACCTGAGTTGAAGTTGGAGGCTTAACCGACACCACCCAGGTGCCCCACATCTTAAATTTTAATGGTAAATTTGAAAGAAGAGTTACATGAGAATTCACAAGTGAACTTCCACTACAGGCTGCAAACAACCGATTGTTTAAGATTCACTCAGCTTCAGTTCATCCAGTTTTTATTCACTCAGCTTAAATTTTGTGACAAAAATGTTTTGACTGGGGGGGCGGGGGGCGCCTAGCTGGCTCAGTCAGTGGAGCATGTGACTCTTGATCTCAGGGGTTGTGGGTTTGAACTCCACATTGGATGTAGAGATTACTTAAAAATAAAATCTTAAAAAAATGTTTTGGGGGCGCCTGGGTGGCGCAGTCGGTTAAGCGTCCGACTTCAGCCAGGTCACGATCTCGCGGTCCGTGAGTTCGAGCCCCGCGTCAGGCTCTGGGCTGATGGCTCAGAGCCTGGAGCCTGTTTCCGATTCTGTGTCTCCCTCTCTCTCTGCCCCTCCCCCGTTCATGCTCTGTCTCTCTCTGTCCCAAAAATAAATTAAAAAAAAACGTTGAAAAAAAAATTTATAAAAAAAAAAAAATGTTTTGCCTTGACTGACATAATATACGGGAAATTTATGAGTTTGTCACAGTCAGGTCCGCACTGCTCAGTTACCTGTGGTTTCATTTCAGGATATTTACATCAGCAACCCTACTCATGAAGGACAAGCAAATATTTCCTTACATCAAGCGGGAGAGAGAACTCGGACTTCCCCACCACTCACATTCACTTTCCCAAGGCTCTTGGATGAAAGATGGTCTAGAATGAGTCAGGCTGTTGCCTTATCTGCTGGGACCAGTGGGCTTCCAAAACCCCCCACGGATGGATCCAGATGGAGACTTGAGGCCATGGCATAAGAGTGGGTTATCTAGGTCAACTGAGAACTCTGATGATGGTGAGCAGTAAGCAGGTGAGCCAGGGGTCCTCTATGATGAAGCCAAGTGGTGCCTGAGTTTGCTAAGATCCAAAGGTTTGCATTAAACTGTTCCCTGAACCTCCTACAGAAAGTCTCAGGATTCTTGGCACAGAGGTGGCCTTGGCTGCTGGTGGAGAACATAGACTTCAAGATTGGTTGACCTGGCCTGGCAGCTATGGCTTTTTCCAGGCCTCCAGCCCTGACCTGACCTGCCTTGAGGGGTTCTAACCTAATCTTTGCGGTCACTGTACCTACAGCTACATTACCTCACACGCTTCCTAAACAGGGGCTGAGATATCCAAAAGTAAGTGCTGGTTTGTCTGGAATGAATAACATTTCTAGGAAATCTGAGCATGGGAAGAAGCGACTACATGTTCATTTGAATCCATTTCCCCAGCTTGTTGGTCGCTTACTGACAGCCAGCCCTGACAGAAGAAAGACAAATTTCCGCTTTCCTTTTAGAAACTTACCGGCTGCAAGTTGTCTGCAATTTGTGGAAACAATGTAAGAACTATAGGGAGACCCAGGACTTGCCGTGTCTGCACATGCTTGGGGGGGCTCACCTCCAGTCCAAACTTTACCATGTTTCACACAGCAGATGATAAATTTCACTTAATTCTTGAGGTTGGTTCGGATCTTATATAAAGGAGGGGCAACCACTTTCAGATGGCCACATGATGTTACCTGCACTGCTATACTGTGTTATAATCACTAACATGCCTTCCTTTGGTTGGGAAAGGATGAGTTTCATTCTTTGTCCTAAATGTGTTATTCTCCACAATCCCATCCTAGAGGGGAAAACTGTCTGGCTGAATTCTCAGTGTGACCCGAGCTCTAAATGACAAGCTATACATTATTTGGGTCTATCCACATTTAATTGTACTTCCACGGTTTCATGACCTGCACTAGAAGGCTTTTATGAGCCACTAATAACGTAGAAATCGGAATCTGACTAAAACCTATTATTGGCAGTAATCACATATTTGTAAACAATTCTAACAAAATGGAGGTACTTAAATTTTTTTTTTAAGTGTTTATTTTTGAGATAGAGAGACAGAGCGTGAGTTGGGGAGGGCAGAGAGAGAGGAAGACACAGAATCCAAAGCAGGCTCCAGGCTCCAAGCTGTCTGCACAGAGCCCGACATGGGGCTCAAACCATGAGGTCATGACCTGAGCCAAAGATGGACGCTTAACCAACTGAGCCACCCAGGCGCCCCTGAAATGGAGGTACTTTAAAAGGCTCTGTGACTTTGTGAAGCTCTGGCTGACTCCCTGCCTTAAACCTTTTGTGGTACGTTGACTCGTATTTTCCTGCCTGATGAGGGATATTGCTCAGAGTGTTGACATAAAGCTTCTTTTGCCAGTCATAGGGGGGCATGTGTGCACACACGCAGGATGGAGGACTGAGAATATTTTAGTGGTACCCCAAAAAAGGCATCTGTTTTCAAAAAATGTTCACGTTTAGCACAGGAGTATTCTGATTCCACTAAATTACAGCATTAATGTACACATACATCCATGGGCCCTAGAGGAGATCTACACTGAAATTGGGAGCTCTCTCCTCAGTTCTGCGAAAGGTTGAAAGCACCATGTGAGTGGGTTACCATAAACTTTACACCCAACACGGGGCTTAAACTCACAACCCCAAGATCAAGAGTCACATGTTCTACTGACTGAGCCAGCCAGGCGCCCCTGTATCCCATTTTTTAAAATGCTGCTCACATTGTATGTTGAGGACCGCCATATCGATTACCTGACCCATGAATGCATGTGATCTGCAGTTGGAAAAATGTGACAGTAGAAACATAAGAGTGTCCTCAGCTGAAGACTCTAATAGTAAGCCACAAAGACTGCTTGGGAGGTTTGGGAGTTGTAGTCCAGAACCTGTTTCCCAGAACCTTCTCCTCAATGGTGGCCTGCAGCTTGTGCTCTGGGCAGCTGGGCTGGCAGCGCCCTGGGAAGGCAGCACCCTGAGCTCACAAAATGAGGAGTGGGGTAGGAGAAGGTTTGCATTCTTTTTTCCTTTAGCGGGGCCTGTTCAGGAAAAAGCCACCAATTCCAGCTCTTAGTGGAGGCTAAGAGCTCTGTCATCCCCGGAGGAAACCTCCCATCCTTTGAGATGAAACTCAAGTGTCACTTTCATGAAGCTTTTCTTTAACTCTGACCCTTGAGAATCCTCTTTTCCTCTTCTCAACACCTACCACTGTTAACCCACTCCTCATTTTGTGTATACAACAGTGTCTAAACTGTGGATCAGTTATGCTTTGGTCTTATGTCCCTTATTGACTGTAAGTAGCTTGGGGGCTGTCACAATGTCCTACTCATGTTTGTGTCCCTGATCTAGCACAGTGTCCCGCACATAGTAGGTGTTCGATTGATATTTAGTACATACACAAGGAAGCCAGAGAAATGCTTTGCCTTGTACCTGGAAGTTGAAATTGATTTATCTTTGAGAAAGTGTTGCTAAAATTCTGAAGTCTCACTTATCCAGAATTGGGATCTCTTACCTTCTGCTTGTTCATCCATCCCTCCATCAGTCCCTCCATCCATCCAATGCTTGAGTCTACTGTGTTCCCATGCTAATCACTGGTTAGTAAGATGCGCAAGGGAACCCCTGTCTCTAGTGTGTGTCTATTGCCTAGAAGCCCAGAGTCTAAAGGGGCAGAAGACAAGGCAGAGAGTAATGACAACATATGATGAGAAGTGCTGTGAGGAGGGGTGGCAAACTCAGCTTTCTGACTCATCAAAACCCAGTGCTCTCTCACCATAGATTTTGTCTGCTGCTGTCCAGCTTCTTAAACTCTGCCCCACCAGCAAAACTTTTAAGCTTTATATCCTAGAGGTTATATTATTTTTAAAACATTGCTGTGTAAAATGTGAAATGTTCTACTACTGAATATGTTTTTTTCCCAAGTGTTTACATATATCTAAAGCAAAGGTGATCAAATGGGAATTACAACACAGTGTGAAAAGCAAACTATTTAGGCTGAATAACCTCATTCTACCGTTGAAACTTTTCAAAGGCTTCCCTTTGCCCTAAGAATAAAACCTGCAATGAGGTCTTGCCAGGACTAAAAGTTTCCACATGATCTGGCCTTATCTGCTTATCCTTCCCCACCGTCCTCTTTTCTCGGCTATGCTCCAACCAGGGTGGTCCCTCTGCTTGGTTCTCTTCCTCCATCCCATAGCGTGTGGGAGGTGGTGGGGTGCAGCCTACAAACTCATCAGAAAAGTCTTCCTGACCAGTTTATATAAAGGCATCTGCCCACCGTTATTTTCTATCTTAGGAGCCTGATCTGACCACAACGTGCAATTATTTCATCACTTGTCTCTCTTGTTCTCTGAGCTCCACAAACTGTTCTGTTCACCAAGTTACCCGAGAAACCCACATAGTCTCTGGCACCTGGCAGACCTACTTTATAGATATGTCGTGAATACATGAATGTTAGGGCAGCTCACAGAATGTTAGGGCACCTGCTTGGGAAGGGAGGACTAGCTAGGGACAAGCCGCTGCAAAACCCAGGAGTGGAACAACAGCGCCACCAAGTGATCAGTCGCCATATTACCTAAGGCATCTGTTTTCCTGAAATCTGCGTTAGAGGGCTGGCTGTTTCTGGCATTTAAAGGTGAATTGTAATCTACCAAGCTTGTTTCTTTATTTCCTTTACTTAAAAAGAAAAAAAAAACTGTTCTTACTGTCCTCAAACATCTCCCACTTCTCCCCCTGCACAGGGCGGGGCATTTGAAGGCTTTGGGGCTAGCTAGCTAGGCAGACTTTGGGAGTTGCTATGGTAACTTTTCCCTTTTTTGCTAATGGTTTGGAAACCTTACATTTTCAAATCTGCGTGCTTTGAAAAGATCTGCTTGCATCTACTTTGTTTGTCAAGCTTTGCTTTGATTTACTGTATTTAATTTGCTTCACCTTCTAATTTGTTAAATGACATGTTATTAAAATTCCCCAAGGAGGCAGCAGAAATCTGCACTGCTGAGAGACATAACTGCATTCTGGAAGCATCGGTGATTCACATCTGAGCACCCCTCGCAAGGTCTGGAAAACCCATTAGGCTGTTATTGCTGAGCTGTCGCGGACAGAATCAGCGCTGGCCTGGAGTCTGCAGCCGGCAACTCCAGTTTTTGGGTGATGCTGGACAAGCCTGCGTCACCTCTTCATTCCCTATGCCCATCACCGCCTCTGCTGCTCTGCCCTCTGCGGCCAACGGTCCTCCATACGAGGAGAGCGACCCTGATTGCTCATCGCACCTGCTTGTTTTGTCTCATTAGTCACCCCGACAAGGCAGGAAAACAGAATGTTCCGTGCTCAATTAGAATGACGTGAAAATGCATCCCCGAGGTCTGTCCATCACAGATATGAGACAAACATAAGCAACAGAACATGCCATTAGGCGGTAATGGCCAGAGCGGCACCTCCATCTCAGGACTGAGGAAACAAGGCTGATTTAGAGAGGCCGTGCGGCGCAGGAGGGCATCCCTGCAGTGGGCAAGGGAAGTGCTAAGTAAAGGAAATGCTGGCAAGCAATGATTACAAAAAGGCTCCTAATAGAGGTGGAGCTGTGAGAGCCTCCAGGAGAAAGGCAAAGGTAAACATTTTTTTGCATTGTGAGAAAAATAAATCCCAGAACCCTCTTCAACATTAGGAAGCAGCTGTAGGGTCCGTCTTGTGCTTCGAGTAAAAAGGGAGGCGATTTCTCTGAGCAAAGACCAAAGCCCCAGCGCCCTTTCTGTTAAGTGGCGTGTGTTTCCACTACCTCCCCATTTTATTTTTCAACAGAGTATGTGGTAGTTGCGTTACCTGAAGGCGTGTTCCTTGGAAAAAGGAAGAAATCAAATAACACAGAACCGTGTGTGGGAAAAACGAAGGCTCACTCTTCGTATCCCCTTTCTTTTCTTTTTTTTTTTTTTTAATTTTTTTTTTCAACGTTTATTTATTTTTGGGACAGAGAGAGACAGAGCATGAACGGGGGAGGGGCAGAGAGAGAGGGAGACACAGAATCGGAAACAGGCTCCAGGCTCTGAGCCATCAGCCCAGAGCCCGACGCGGGGCTCGAACTCCCGGACCGCGAGATCGTGACCTGGCTGAAGTCGGATGCTTAACCGACTGCGCCACCCAGGCGCCCCCGTATCCCCTTTCTACGCACCTCTACATGGGAGGTCCTCTTGGACTAGTTGGAGAGTTTTCCAGATATATAGACTTACCTATACAGATATCTTATCTATATAGACTTACCTATACCTTACCTTACTTACCTATAAGGTATACTTACCTTACCTATACATACGTAAATATATGTGCGTATATATGTGTACATACACAACCTAGACTTAAGGACTCAGTGAGACCGTGTGCTATTTCTGGAGTGCAGTTTTAACTTGGGGTCCAGTTTGAGTGTCAGGCACAGACCCCCTTCTTTGGGTGCTCCTTTTGTCTGCCCCCCTGAACCTGGCTCTCCCACCCCCTGCCACTTCATGCTGATCTCCCTACACACCATGCTGGGTCTGTATATCCTGGACATGCTGTCTGGATTCTGTGCTTGCCTTTCTGCCACCTTCCAGGTTGTGTTTTGTTTTGTTTTGTTTTGTTTTGTTTTGTTTTGAAATCCCAGCTCTGTTACTGACCACGATACTCCCCAGAATCATTCACTTGAGTAAGGTTCACCTGCCTTCTTTATCTTCAGGGTCACAAGAGTCTCACTGAAGTTTCCATGATGTCTCCCTATCTTCCAGTGTGACACATAATTCCAGCCGTCTTCCCTAGGGTGTATGCATGGACCCTACCCCACCTGAGCTCTCTCTTCACCAACTTTGTGATCTTCCTGCCTTGATAGCCAGGCTTGGCTCTTTCAACATTAGGGTTTCCCAGATTTGGATAAATGAAGGGCACATCCATCACGTACACAAAATTTACCGGGTTGGCATGTTGCATAACAGCCATTGTGGCAAAGAATAAGATAAGGGGAAAAAGCGTTTCTTTTTTGTCAAGCTTGTCCCAGTGGCTTCACCATCAAATCATTTTGCTAGTTGCTGCTAAGTAGAATTGGGATCTCAGATGGCATTCACACCTGCCTCCCCATCCCCCACGTACCCTTCACAACACCCCCCTACTTTTTTTTTTTTCCTATAATTTCTTTCACATTGATTGAGAAAGTATTCACTCAGGGCATAACCCTGTGATAGGCACTGTGAGGGATATGAAAAAGCCATGGGGCCAACTGTTTTAAAAAGGTGTTAATTGGATTTTTCCCATATAAAACCCCCCATAGCATTTTATTTCCTAACTCTGCTTCTCACAGTCAACTTCATTTGCCCATTTAATGCAATTTGCTTCTCATGATAAGATTCTATTAAGTGATTATTAAGACATTCAGAGTTACTTCAGCCAAGCACATCTATAATCATTACCTACCTCCTGGGGGTGATGCGAGGTGTAATTAGTTAAAGCTCACTGTTACCTCCCAGAATCTGGAGCTACAAACAGAGACCACATCCACACAGCCAAGCCTGGAGCCTTGAACGTAGTGTAGCAGCAGGACCAACACAGCCTGGTCACATTTACATATATTGCATTACATATATATGCATTACATATATTGCATACATATATTGCATTTACATATATATGCATTACATATATTGCATACTGGGTTTCATGACAGTCAATGACTGATCTGTGGAAATAGATAGCATACCAGAAGCTGGCCATTTCTGTTATGTCCCTGAGGGTTGATTTCTTTTGGTTACTAAACCATATTATATATTATCCTAATCTTCCTAATAATGAAGCACTGGACCAGGATCTAAGGCTAAGATGTTGAGAAAGAAAGTCACTGCCCTTAGGAATTCATAATCAGCAAACTACACAAATGGCAGTCAACACTCTGGGCAAACTTTCACATTTACTGAAAAACCTAGCTGGCATTAAAGGAGAGTGGGAGGCAAAGAGAGAGGGAGAAAGAGGAAGAATTTGCCTCTGAGTGGTTTAAATACTTCATTGATGAAAGTACTTGAGTCAAGTACCAAAGGCCCCAGGGCTCCTAGGCTCTCTGTTCTCTCCTGGGGAGTCCACTGGAAGATTAGAAGCATTTAATTAGAGGTGGGGGGGGTGGTGGTGAGGGGGGACTGCTTCCGTAGGCACACAGACAATGATGAGAAAGGACATGGGTGAGATCCCTATAATAAGGGATCAGGATGACTAACTGAAAAAAGAAACATGAATTCGTGGAGCAGTGCGGTGCGGGCACATTTAGTATCAGGGCAAAGAGCTCCACAAACTCCAGCAGCCCCTCAGGGTTTCTTTGCATTACAGCACAGCACAATCATTTATTTCATAAGGACCCCAACACACTAAGAAAAGGTTACAACATGGCTGCCAGGAAGGGGAATAAATAATAGAAGGTGATTTTCACCAAAAATAAATAAATACATAAATAAATAAATAAATAAATAAATAAATAAATAAAATAATAACACTATGTCTGGGAATTCAAATCAGTTCCTAAAATGATTAAAATCGGTTCTTCATATAATTGCTCAATAATAAAATGCAGGAGGGCAAGTTGTAGTTCAATGCAAAGAAGTGTTCTCTCAAACTATTGGCTGCCCCTCAGTGGATTGGGTGACTTTGAGAGGGGGCGAGTGTCCTATGGTTTAAAGGTGGAAGCAAAGTGGGGACAGTTACTTATGGGGAGGCTGCCAGGGGACTGCAGATGTTGGCTTTCCACATGTTTTGTATTGTCTGAGAGCTAAAAAATGTCTTTTACATTTTAACATGCAAATTGTAAAAATGTCCGGAGGTCTGTTAGCTTTTCAGGGAGAACTGTTGCTACATGTTGCTCCTTGACTTGTCAAGCCTAAAACGTTTACTATCTGGTACTTTACAGGAAAAGCATGCAGACCCCTGCTTTAAGGGATTGAAGTTCCCCCAATGCTGAGGCGCTGGGATCCGAAGCACAGCTCATTTTCTGACAAAGCCTCATCCAAGTGTCAAAGCTATCTCACTGTGGAGTAGAGCGTCCCTACAGGAGACACGGACTGTCTCCGGGACAAAACTTGGATCTAATATTAGGGAATACGTATGAGGATACACAAATACTGCATTTCCTCCTTCTCTCCTGTTGCCTGCAAATTAAATTTTATACTTTCAGATTTTATTCGTTGGCTGGGAAGAAAGGCAACTCCACGAGCTCCCCAAGACAAACGTCAGGAACAGGGCACATCAGAAATAGAAGTAACAGAAACCAGATTTCCCCTCCCGTCAGCAGAAATGGGATAGTTCCCAGGGCATCCCACATACAAGGGCTGAGGGTCCCTGCACCACCCTCCAGGGAGTTCCTCCAGGGAAGAAGGTAGAGGCCAAGGCCAGGGAGCATCATGTCACTTCTACTCTAAAAGAGAAATACCCTTTAGAAAATGTCAGTGCTCAAATTCCTCTAATTTTTTTTCTTTTTTCTTTTCTTTTTTTTGTTTTTTAACTTACGAAGATGCCATCTCCACCTGTTCTGTCTTCGCTGAGGGATTAGCAACCCTTGAAAGGCTCTGGTCTCCGGGCCTGCTGGGGGCAAGAAGAAAAGGGCTCGTCTTATGACTATCACAGGTGTGAGGTGACAGTTTCAGTAAGTAAGATTCCTGGATCTCCAGGAGGAGGAGAAACAAAGAGGGGGAAAAAAACCTCTGACACAACCCAGTTAATCTTAGCTTAAGGTAATAAATTCCACTGCTCAGAATTTGAGCCAAGAAAACACCAGTCGTCAGGGGATTTTATCATCTCCAAGGACACATAAGTGTTTCGTGTTGGTTTTTAAAATGTGCACGCGTCTATGCATGTTTCTTAGCATCAGTGTGCCTAGACAATGGCAAGTCCCTCTGGGCACAACAGCATGCAGTCTGCGACATTTAAAATCACACATTGTAAGTATTTTTAATTGCCTCAAGCAATTGTGCGTGCGCACGCGCGCGCGCGCACACACACACACACACACACACCAGCTCAGTGCTCTGTGACTTCTACCGCTGCGTCCTCCTCTGCTGTATGTCAGATTACAGGGCCACGGAAGCAAAGCTGGCTGCACAAAAAGGGCCAGGCTAATGTCACAAGCCCTGCATGGATTTCTCCAGGTCTTTCATTTCAGAACCCTGAGCACAAAAGGATTATTGTTATGCCACATTGAACTGCACGTTAATTGTGTGGCCCCAGTCACTCCTGAAACACAGTTTTCACCCATCGCGGCTGGTTTCATTGTGACTGTTTTCATAAGCATCCGTGAGAGAGGCTGCAGATACGAAAATATCTTTGACAGAGAAACGGTGGCCAGGAACCTACAAATCGCTTCACTCGGAGGGTCCAAGCCTCCCTGTCCCCTGCCTCCCTGCTTTCCCCTTCTCTTTCCGCCCCTGCCCTTCAGCATCTTTCCTCTCACACACACAACCTCACGCCTCTCCTGGAGAATGGACTTGGGCCACGTACGCGATGAGTGGCAATCTGGACGAGCACATGTCCTCTGTCACAAAATCGTGTCTTCCATCCAAGCCACTCTCGTCCCCGCCCCTCCTTCCCGAGGTGCTGCTTCACAGTTAGAATTCAGCCCAGAGTGAAAAGGTGGCACTCAGCAGATGGCTGCTGGCGGTACCTTCGCGCAGCCCCGACGCCCACTCCTCAGCAGAAAGAGCCAGGGAGCGCCATATGCTGGAGCTGCTAACATTGCCAGCAGAAGGGAAGCTTTGTTCTTTTGTTGGGTTTCTTTTGAAAGGGGAACATAAATAATACACACCCACTACTCCTTCCCCGGCAATCTGGGCAGGGTTTACCGGCAGTCCTGGCGGGGGCTCCAAGTGCCTAAATGGCTCCCTGAACACCGCTGGGTACGAGTGCTGGCCTCGACCAGATGGGTTAAGTCTGATTAATTGCCAGCAGTAAATAGTACCCCTATTGCTTTTCTTCTATTTAATCAGTGAATGAGCTTTTCGCTGAGACGATCATGTTCCCCTATAAAAATTAAGACCTTTGTTTTCTTCTCACAAAGTCAGTGGGAAAAATGGCAACCCTACCGCCTTGATAAATGTGTGTGTTGCAGAGAGGGGAGAGTGAGGTGTGAGGGCAAGGAGGAGGAGGAGAGGGGAGGGGAGGTCCGAGTTATGAATGCTTGGAGGGGTGGGGAGGAGGGGAGGGCTGACAGGTGAGGGCCTGGAGGTGGGGGGAGGGGAAGGCTGAAATGTCAGGGGAGGGGGAGAGGAGGGCTGAGGAGGGCAGGGGTGGC
The DNA here is from genome assembly GCF_018350155.1 of Leopardus geoffroyi. Classification (NCBI taxonomy): domain Eukaryota; kingdom Metazoa; phylum Chordata; class Mammalia; order Carnivora; family Felidae; genus Leopardus; species Leopardus geoffroyi. The sequence continues at coordinate 71,434,107 of NC_059328.1, forward strand.
GGAGGGGAGGCCCCAAGTGTGAGTGCTTGGAGGGTGGGGAGGAGGGAAGGGCTAAAGTGTGAGTGCATGGGGTGGGGAGAAGTGAGGTCTGAGGTATGAGTGCATGGGGGTAGAGATAGGGGAGGTATGAGAGCATGGCGGGGTGACAAGGGGGGGTGCTGAAGTAGAAGCACACTGGGGTGGGGGTGGATTTCCTCCAGGCTCTTGAGGAGTATCCAATGAAGGAGCCTGCAAGTCTGTTCTGCCATCAGCCAGCCAGGCTTGTTTCTCTTACAAAAATCCTACATGCTTCTCAAAGTCACTCATTTCAAGCTATGAAAAGTGTCTGAAAGTTCTGAGAAGGCAGCACAGCCTTGCCCAACACCTTATCCAACAGTGCCGGGCACATCAATTCTCAGTAACAGCTGTTGGATAAATGAATAAGTGGCCAATGAATGGGTACTTTGGGGGTTAAATTCTTGATAATTTATTAATGTTCCGGAAATAAGTGGGTTTTTTTTTTGAAAGTTTCTTTCTTTCTTTTTTTAATTTTTTTTAAGCAATCTCTATCCTCAACATGGGGCTCAAACTCACGACCCCGAGATCAAGAGTCCTATGCTCTTCCAACTGAGCCAGCCGGGTGCCCCTGGAAACACGTTCTGTATGTATGTATGTGTACTTGCATTTACATGCATATGTATACCAAAAGGATCTAAAATAATCTAGCCAAGGTAGTAACAGTGTTTAGTAAGATTTATTGCTAGTCTCATGTTTTTCTTGTGTTACTTTTGTTATTAGAAAAAAATTAGCTTCGTGTTGAAAAGGAAGGAAAACATGTAACATTAAACAAACCAAAACAATATCAACCACCGCCATTATCGTAATTACAGTTTACGAGAAACTTTGAGTGGGTGCCACATGTGAGACACTGTTCTTGAATATCTCATATGTTACCTCACCTAATTCTCATGACCACACTATTAAGTAGGAACTATTATTAACCCCTTTTATGGAAAGGAAACCAATTAATGCAAATTATTTATGTTCTAACACAGTAGGCATAATGCAAAGATAAACAAATGAATACAAAGTACAATTTATAACACTTTTCCCGAGAGTAGCGTGTAGCTGACAACTAGGCCCTGAGGTGCGACCAAGGTAATAAAGTCCCCCTGAATCACAGACAATGCCTGCCTCGCTGGGTTTGAGAGTAAGTAATAAATGAGATCTGGAAGTCTCCAGCACTGCCCCTGGCTCTGAGCTGGGACTTAAGTGAAAGTCAACCATCAGTCCAGTCCCCCCAACCCAGGTATCTCCTGGACCCTTTGGGGTGAACGGTATATCTTAGGCCTGAGCTGCAGCATCTGGAAACAGGAAGATAGACCAACAACAACAACAACAACAACAAAGTAAACCAGTTTGAGACCAGGCCAGGCCTGTGGTTGGTGTTTTATAGTGGTTACCTCATCTAGACGGCCTTTCTAGAAACTCTACCCCTGCAGTGGTAATTTGCAGGGACCCCATTGCCAACACCGCAACAGCAATGGGATCTATGCAAACACCATGAGACAAGACTGTCAAGTGCCTTCGGAAGCACTGAAAATCATGTTCCGCGCCATTGTAGTGTAAAATGGATTTTATCTGAAAAAAAATGTCTCTTTCAAAGTCGGTAATCTATATACGGTTGTCACCTCCATTAACAACTATTTGTAGAAAGTTCACGGATCATGTACTCAGTGAATAGGAGAGACAGCTGTGAGTTTTTATAGATGGTGGAGAGGTCAGGAGACCAAGTTAATTCTGACTCTGCCACTCACAAATGGGGTAAACTAGGGCCTCAGTCCCTCCACCACACCGCAGTGGAGGTGGCTGTGTGCAGCTGCTTCTAGTTATAACATTTTGTGAGTCTGAGCTAACAAAGCCTCAGAAACAAAGGGGCAGCAAAGCTTCCCCTGTGGGCAGGGGCACATAAGGAGCGTGCACCATACACTCATAAAGCCCAAGCTCTGGAATGATGGGGCTGGTCTCCACGTTGTTCAGAATAGACTTCTTAGAAAGGAAGAGTGTGAACTGGGTTTCTGTGGGAGTGGAGGGAAGACAGCTTCCGTTCAGGTGGAAGGGGATTAGAGAGAGGAGCCTGGGAATAGGCTTTCCTGCTTGGAAAATAGCAAGATCTGCTCCACGGGGGCAGAATGTGCAGTAGGGGTGTATGTAATAAAAAGAGGAAGACCCTACAGTGAATTAGTTCAGCAGATGTCTGTGGGGCATTAGCTGTGGGTGGGGAAGAGGCTGATTCTGGCATGGCAAGGGGCTTCTCCAGGTCCCTGCTCTCAGGGAGCTTACAATCTGGTGGGTGAGCCTAGGGTAGAACAGGTCACCAGCAGCCTCCAGACTCGTGGGAGAATGGAAGCAGGAGAGGCACTCCCACAATTTGGGAAGAGGCATCTAGATCAACGTTATCAATCCAAGAATGAGCTGACCATAGGCTTGGTAACGTCAGGAGGGAAGGAGGGAGATGACGGGATTACATCATTTCCTTTAAGATATTTGATTCCCTTCTCTAGGTCCACCCTGTGCAAACCTACCCGTATGTTGCAGGAAGAATTACCTTTTTTCCTTTTTTTAAATTTTTAAAAAAATTTTTGTTTTAGAGAGAAAGCATAAGTAGGGAAGAAGGGCAGAGAGAGAGAGAGAGAGAGAGAGAGAGAGAATCTTAAGCAGGGTCCATGCTCAGCATGGAGCCCAATGTGGAGTTCAATCCCATGACCTTGGGATCATGACCTAAGCCAAAAATCAAGAGTCGGACGTGCAATCAACTGAGCCACCCAGTCACCTCAAGAGTTACTTTTTAAAACACAGATAGCTTTGGGTGTCTCTTCACAAACCATCATCAGTTCTCATTTGCTTCAGAAAACTCCTAGTGTGGCATTCAAAGCCCTTCACAGAATGACTTCAGCCTATTTTCCTAGTCGTATCTCCTACCCCATCCTCATGGGACCTGGATTATGCCAGGAGCATTCTTTTGATCCTCTTGGCTATTTATGCTCTTGTCCCTTTCTTATGGTCTCTATTCCCTCTTTCCCTTTAAAGGGCCAACTGAAATATTATCTTTCCCAGGAAGATATTCCCTATCTTACAAATTCTGGTTAGCTCAACAAAACATCCCTTGTATTCCTTTTGCCCCAGTGCCTAGCACACTGCTCTATACACGTAGGCATCCTACTGAGCTAAAGCCTCAGATTCTAAAGGGATTTTGAATGAAGTTTCTAATGGGGGGCTAATTTGCAGACTGGAGTTTCATCTTGCATGGCAAAACTTGTCCCCTGACGGTGCAGAGAAGGATTTTGATGCAACAGTTTGGTGTAGTGGGAAAAGTATGGTGGTTGATTACTGATGTCTGCCACTGTCACAGGAGTGGGTGGCAGCACGCATGCCATTTAAAAATTATTTCAGAGGTGCCTGGGGTCAGCACCAGTTAAACTTCTGGCTTCGGTTCAGGTCATGATCTCATGGTTCATGGGTTTGAGCCCTGAGTCGGGCTCTGTGTTGATGGCTCAGAGCCTGGAACCTGCTTCAGATTCTGTGTCTACCTCTCTCTCTCTCTCCTTTCCCCTCCCCTTCTTGTGCTCAGACTCTTTCTCTCTCAAAAATAAACATTAAAAAAATTTTTTTTTAATAAAAATTAAAGAAAAAGATTTCACTAGAAGCTTCCAAAGGACACATACTTCTTTTTGTTGCTGCTGTTAATATAACATAATGCTGGTTGTTTGTATATATTTTTTGGTCACTGTAATATGTTCATGATTGTCAGGAGCCAGCTTTTCAGCTGTTCCCTTCCAATGTACTTCATCGACATTTGGCCCCTAGATTCGTGGAGGCTTCCTCTTGTATCAAAGTTTCTATCATCCATAGTTCTAGCTAAATAATGAGAAAAGGATCTTAAAAACAAAATGCAGTTGGCGTAAATACCTTCCACTGATATTTGGAATTATGAAGGCATTATTATTATTATTTGAAATCTTAGTTTTCAATATTCTGAACCTCCAATGCTGCTGGTTATCTGCATAGCCATTCCTGCCTAATGCTGTCCTCTACATTGAATTAATAATGTGTTCTGGATGCTTAACAATGAAGCATGGTCGGATTTTCATCCAGCAATTCAGAGAGCAAAATGGCTCTTGCAATAAACCAGATCCACCTCTGCCCATCCTTATCTGACTGGGTGCCCACAGCACGGGAATTTGTGCCGGAAGCTGGAGAAGAGTCCCCTTTGTTCAGACACTTCCGAATGAGGCGTCTAACCTGAGTCAGGCAGTGCATGCAGGGCCCTGTGATCACAGTCAACTCAGGTAAAACAAGGAAAACTCCAGAGCTAAGGTTGAAAGCAGGTTTAATGCATCCTGGGTATTTTGTCCACTTTCTCCATGGGCTCTGAAAGTGATTATCTTCCCAAGCAGGGAACAACCACTGCAAAGGTATGCAATCGTTGTAAAGCCCAAGGGCACACAGCTTTCTCTAACCAGAAACAGGTTTCACAATGCAGAGAGGACACCTGGGATGTCTCCACTGCCAAGGGAGAGGGGAGTGCACCGGAGGGCACCAGAAAAGGTCCAAGATGCCAACACTCTGCTGGAAGGGAGGCGGCTGCCATTTGAACTAATGCTTTTGAAAATCTCCTGCTGGGGGAGAAACAGGGAAGTGCTAATGGATGTAATGAACCAAGACTCCCAGGAAGCCAGAGAGAGACGGGGGCGGGGGGAAGAACGGTCCCATTAGCTGAATCGTTTAAAACTAGAGCAAGGAAAACACTTTGGAAGAGAAGCACACTGGGGCACTTCAGTGTGACCCAGGAAACGGGCAGAAGCTCCGAAATCAAAAGCTTAGTTATCAGCCCTTTAGCCCTGAAAGAAGTTATTTTGTGTATTTCCAGCGCAGAGACTAGAGGTGGGTGCCTGGCTCCAATCAGGAGTCTCCCACATGCTTGGGGAAAGGGTCTGGCATGGCAAGGATAATTTACAAAGGTAGCCGGCAGTGGAGGGGAGCACAGAGGGCACAGGGCAGCTGAGGCTGTGTCCTCACACAGACCCCCTCCCTGCCACATCCACGGCACTTTGACCATACCATCCTTGTCTACGAGCATGCAGCCGGATCCTTGCTCCTGTCTTGGTTTCCTGTAGCTGCTGTAACAAACAACACAAACCGAGTGGTTTAAAACAAAACACATTCATTCTCTCACGGTTCCAGAGGTCAGACGTCCATAACAGGTCTTATCTGGCTAAAATCAACGTGTCAGCAAGGCTGCATCTCTAAGGGAGTATCCACTTCCTGTGTTTCAGCTCCTAGAAGCTGCCTCCATTCTTTGGTTCATGACCCTTTCTTCCGTCTTCAAAGACAGCAGAACGTCATCTTCTCTCTCTGAGCCTCCTTTTTTCCCTTATAAGGACCCTGGAGGTTATATTGGACCCACCTGAATAACCCGAGACCATCCCGCCATCTTGAGATCCTTAGCTTAATCACATCTGCCAGATCCTCTCGTCAGTAAGGGAACATTCACAGGTTCCTGGGGTTAGGACTGGGTATCTCTGGGGAGTCATTATTCCGCCTACCACGTCCACCCGCTCCCCCACCCAGCACCCAGAACGGCACAAATTCCGGGGTGAAGGTGAGCCAGGTGGGACCAGGGGATGGCATGGCTGGCCTTCTTTACCAGCTGGACTGTGTGGCTAGCATCTCTTTATTCTAGCACTTTTCCCACTGGTCCCGTCTAGTTCATGGTCACCTTGACTCCTGAGCTGCGGTTCCTGGAATAACCTGGCACTTCTGCACCTTCCAGGTAGACAGTTTACAAGGAGCTTGGACCCTCTGTGCCCATACTCCTGAGCCTGCCCCCCACCCCCCAGGCTCTTCCCTGTGATGCCTCAAGTTTGGCTCCTCGCCTGGGGCTTGGCAGATACAGTGAATGAGTTATTTTTCCCACTCACTCTTCCTTACCCATTTGCTAGAAGAAACCCCTGAATCACCATGGCTAAGGGGCATTTGAGTCCTAGCATACTTTTTTAGAAATTAAAATGCATTTCCCAATGAAAGCAGAATTAAAAATTATGGGGAGGAGAAATCACTGAAATTGAATGTACCTTGAGCACATTACATGCTAAGCCAGTTTGTTGGATGGCCAAGATCTGCCCTTCACCTTAAACTTCATTTCAGTGGCAAAACTTCTGCTGTACAGCAAACATTTATTAGCCTCCCTGCTTGCACGTCAGTTTTCTAGCTGCTGTGCTGAATTTACTGTCACCACACTGCCTGGTCCACACTCATGTCACTATCGTCTGTTCACTTCCTCCCTTCCCAGGGATTTTATTATTTCAACAGTCACTTCCGTTCCATCACGATGCTGGGGAGACACTGCAGATGCCTCCTGCCTTATAGAAAGAATGGACAACATCAGACCTCAATGAAAGGCTAATGGAAAGAGCAGGGAAATACAATTAATGGGCAAAGTTATTAAACTCGATGCAGTCTTGTATAGCAGATGTGGGTGATTGAGTCTGGGCTCCAGATCAGACCTTCCTGAGTTTTCATCCCAATTCTGCCATTTCCAACTGTGTGACTAGAGAAAGTATAAGTAAAAACTCCCCACGTCTCGGCTTCCTTGTCTGTAAAAAGAGATAATGATGGCACACACCGAGCCCCGTCTTCCTTGCCTGCCTCACACAAGAGCGGAGTATAACAGACACATGTTTTCCCATCCCCCTTTGTAGCTGGAGATGATACAGTTCTGGCCAATGGGCTGAAAGTGGAAGTCTCCCAGGGAGCTTGGAAAAATAGTTTTCTCAGTAATAAAAGACATGGGAGGAGTTTCTCTTACTTTTCTCTCTTTCTGCTTTGGATGCTGTCATTTGAGAATGCGATGTTTAGGGCTGCTATACCCATGTCACCATGAAGAGAAGGTCAGGAGAACATAGAAATTCTCACCCATCACCCTGGCACCACTGAGCGGCTCGACTACCCTAGAACTGCTCACCTCTACCCTTGTGAGACAGTTAAATGACTCTAAGGTTTAGGCCACTGAGAGCTGAATACTTGGATAGAATCCAAAGTCTTGTGACTTAAAACTTCTTGCTGATACAAATGTCTGTCTCAGGGGGGATCATTGTAAAGATTAACTGAGATAGTGCGTGTCAAGTGCCTAGCACAAAACTATCATTCCATAAATAGTAATAATCAATACATGGGGGAAATTAGGATCTATAGTTATTTGCTTTTTAACTTCCTACTTTTCAATATCTCTAGCTCACTAATTTATGCTTGTGCTGAGAAATACAGTGAGGTCTCAGAGGCTCAACTACATTTGTTGAGTGGTTTATATCCTTATTTGGGCTCCTGGAATAGGAGCTCCTCAAGGGCAGGGGATGTGTCTAATTCATCATTAAGCTCCATGCCTGGCATGTAGGATGCCCTAAGTGAATGTTTTTGGGTGGATGGATGGATAGATGGACAAGTAATCAAACCCCAGAGTCTTTGCAGAATACCCTCTTACCCATCATCAGGCCTAGAAGCTTCTTGTCTGTATAATACCAAAACCTGAACATCAGACTCTTATGGGAATCTGGCATTTTTTATTTTAAACTTGTAACCAGTGATGTTTTACAATCTACCCAGTGAGGTTTCTATCCGGGCTAAGAATGCAATTGAGTATTCTCCCAGCCCAGCATGAGCAAACTTGTCTATTGCTTTGATGGAACACCTAAATTTACCACAAGTCCTTTATATAATAGGACTGTTTTTTATCCAAGAGGAAAGAAATGACTTGCACAGAGGAGTCTTAAGAAAATTGCTTACTACAAAGTAAAAGTGATGATTTTTATTATACCCACAGGACTGCCCTCTCCTCCCCCCCCCCCAAAAAAAAAGAAACGTTCACAATAACCAACTTCTGTTGGGACTTCAACAAGCCAAGATAATCTGATGTCTATGGCTATAGTTATTGTCTCATTTGCTAAAGAGATTGCTAAATTAGGGAATAGATGTTGAAGCAAGGATTGAGGAAAAATGCGAGATGCTCATACCATGCTTCTGATCAATTAGCCCAGACAATATCACTTTATCACTTGTTCTTCTCCTGCATAGCCTGCTATCCCTCATCTATGCAAATGAATCAGGATGTGTGTGTGTGTGTGTGTGTGTGTGTGTGTGTGCTTTCACTCCATTCTTACCTCCAAGGTTTCTTTCTTATGCATTGAAATTCTGCAGGTGAAGACCACCAAAGAGATTTCATCCTCTAACTTTTACATTGTGATGGTCAACAGAAGTCACCACATTTTCCTCTAGCTCGTGTCTTTCCGTACTCCTGTATCAGTAAGGAGTTTCTATTTATTGCTAATTCTAGACTGGAAATAATGTTTAATGAATATATTGTTTGGAGGTGGGTGGTCTAGCCCTGGTTTGGTGGTTCTGTGGTGTCAGCAGGAACTGCAGCTCTTCTATCTTTCTGTTTTAGCATGTGGTTTCCACTTTGAGGCTGCCTTATGTTCCAAGATTGGTCACGACTCCAGCCATGAAGCCTGCCTTCCAGATAAAAAGCAGAGGGAAGAGAGGAAGAGAAAAGGAATGCATCTCAACTCTTTTTCCTCTTTAAGGAACCTTCCTGGAAGTTCCACCCAGTAGCGTCCATTTATATTTCATTGGCCAGAAGTTAGTCATTTGGGTATAACTGTTTGCAAGGGAAGCTGGGAAACGTAGTCTTTTGGCTGGTGTGTTGCCACCCTGCATACAACTTGAGCTCATTATTAGGGAAGTAGGAGAGGATGTATGTAGAATAGAAACAGTCAGTATATGCTTTGTCTCATCTTTACTTTGCTCTTTCACTCCCAAGATCTATCTGAGTTCCGACCTCTGATCTGTTTTGGGTTTTGTTCTCCCTTAAACCAGTGTTGAACTTTTAATGTTTATTATCTATTCCCTGCACAGAGACGCCACTTGTGGTGTTGTTAGTAATGTATTTAAAAAAAAATTTTTTTTAACGTTTATTCATTTTTGAGAGACAGAGAGAGATACAGCATGAGTCGGGGAGGAGCAGAGAGAGAGGGAGACACAGAATCTGAAGCAGGCTTCAGTCTGCGAGTGTCAGCACAGAGCCTGATGTGGGGCTGAAACTCACAAACTGTGAGATCATGACCTGGGCCAAAGTCGGACACTTAACCAACTGAGCCACCCAGGCACCCCATTAGTGATGTGTATCAATCAGAACAGACTGAGCTATTCCATTCAGCTCGATGGTACTCTCACTCTAGACAGAAGCCTAATGCCTCCGGGGTAACCTGCCATTATTGCCAACACCACCAAAGACAGGTACAGAAAGAAGCAAACAACCTGTTAATTGAGCCGTCTTACCATGTCCCACTCGATCCTTCCAACTAACATCCCTAAGAGGTAAGTGCAATTATTAATCTTCATTTTACAGATGAGGAAATCAAGGATCAGAGAAGTTAAGTAAGTTGCACAAGATCACATAGCTCTGAGGAGAATCTGAACACAGATGTGTCTTATCCCAGAGTCTTTCCTACTGTATATTTAAATAACTTCTGCACTGTCTCCCAAAAATGAAAGTAGGCCCAAACCGGAGCCTACAGATGTGTGGGGTCTTCCCCCAGAACATACCGGCCCAGCCTGATCAGGATTACTAATTTCAGAGGCTCCTTTGGTCCTTGGCCAATCTGCATGACGGAAGGAGGAGGGGCAGTGAAAAGGTTCACCACTGGTCTGGTCCTCAACCTCAGTGCTGCCAAACTTCTTTGCCATCATGGCATATGTTAAAAAGCACTCATACTTATACAGCATGGGGTAACAGAGGTTGATCCAGGCCCCCTCCTACCAGAGGTGGAGGGGCCCACGTCTTGTCTGGCCCCATGTTCTTTACTTATGCTGTCTTCTCTGCCAGGAGCATGAATGTCCTTTTTCTGTTCCAGCCTCCAATCCAAGATCCCACATTGCGCATTGCATTTAGTTGGCCTGTCTTTTCAGCCTCCTCCTGTCTGTGACAGCTTCTTGGTCTTTCCTAGTCTTCCATGACTTTGATACTTCAGAGAGTACCAGGCAGTTATTTTTGCAGTGTCTCTCAAGTTGGGTTTGTTTGACATTTTCTTAGAATTAGTTTGAGGTTATGCATTTTTTATCAAGACTGCCTTAGGAGTGATATGTCCTTATAGATCAATGGAACAGAATACAGAACCCAGAAATGGGCCCACAAATGCACGGCCACCTAATCTTCAAAAAAGCAGGAAAAAATATCCAATAGAAATAAAAGACAGTTTCTTCAGCAAATGGTGCTGGGAGAACTGGACAGCAACATGCAGAAGAATGAAACTGGACCACTTTCTTACACCATACACAAAAATAAATTCAAAACGGATGAAAGACTTAAATGAGCAACAGGAAACCATCAAAATCTTACAGGAGAAAATGGGCAGCAACCTCTTTGACCTTAGCTGCAGCAATTTCTTACTAGACATGTATGTCTCTGGAGGCAAGGGAAACAAAAGCAAAAATGAACTATTGGGACCTCATCAAGATTAAAAGCTTCTGCACAGCGAAGAAAACAATCAACAAAACTAAAAGGCAACCAATGGAATTGGAGGAGAGATTTGCAAATGACATATCAGATAAAGATTAGTATCCAAAATCTATAAAAAGAACTTATCAAACTCAACAACCAAAAAACAAATACTTCAGTAAAGAAATGGGCGGAAGACATGAACAGACACTTTTCCAAAGAAGACATCCAGATGGCTAACAGACACGTGAAGAGATGCTCAACATCACTCATCATCAGGGAAATACAAATCAGAACCATAAATACCACCTCACACCTGCCAGAATGGCTAAAATTAACAACTCAGGCAACAACAGATATTGGCAAGGATGCAGAGAAAAGGGACCCTTTTGCACTGTTGGTGGGAATGAAAACTGGTACAGCCACTTTGGAAAACAGTATGGAGGTTCCTCTAAAAATAGAACTACCATACAACCCAGCAATTGACTGCTAGGTATTTTTATCCAAAGGATACAAAAATGCTCATTAGATGGGGCGCCTGGGTGGCTCAGTCGGTTGAGCGTCCAACTTCAGCTCAGGTCATGATCTCATGGTTCATGGGTTCGAGACTTGCGTTGGGCTCTGTGCTGACAGCTCAGGGCCTGGAGCCTGCTTTGGATTCTGTGTCTTCCTCTCTCTCTCTGCTCCTCCCCTGCTCACACTCTGTCTCTCTCTCAAAAATAAATAAAGATTAAAAAACATTTTTTAAATGCTCAAAGGGGCACATGCACCCCAATGTTTATAACAGCACTATCAACAATAGCCAAATTATGGAAAGAGCCCAAATGTCCATCCACTCATGAGTGGATAAAGAAGATGTGGTATAATATATAATAGAATATTACTCAGAGATCAAAAAGAATGAAATCTTGCTATTTGTGCCACGTGGATGGAACTAGAGTGTATTACACTAAGTGAAATAAGCCAGTCAGAGAAAGACAAGTAGCATATGATTTCACTCATATGTGGAATTTAAGAACCAAAACAGATGAACACAGAGAAAGAAAAATAAGATAAAAACAGAGAGGAAGGCAAACCATAATAGACTCTTAAATACAGAGAACAAACTAAGGGTTGCTGGAGGGGAGATGGGTGGGGGGATAGGCTAAATAAGTGATGGGCACTAAGGAGGACACTTACTGGAATGAGCAGTCGGTGTTATATGAAAGTGATGAATCACTGGGTTTTACTCCTGAAACCAATACTACACTGTATGTTAACTAACTTGAATTTAAATGCATAAATTCTTTTAAACAGTGATTTGTCCTTCTCAATCATACCACGGGGCACAGGATACGGGTATGTCTTAATACTGGCGATGCTGACCATGATCCTTTGGAGGAGGTGATGTCGGCTGGATTTCCGCACTGTAAAGTTATTGTCTTCTCTTTGTAATTAATAAGTGTCTTGGCAGAGATACTTTGGGACTACTCAAATAATGTGTTTCCCTTCAAACTTCTGCATGTAATTCTAGCATCCATCTGTGGATCTTGCCTGTGGTGTTTTAAGGTGATTTTCTATGTCCCTCATGTCCCTCGTGTATAATTGTAATTCTTCTGCAAAGAAGATCTGTCCCTTCCCCATTTATTTATTCATCGATTTATTTATATTTGTATTGACTCATAGTTAGTTCATTCTATGAGCTATAGTCTAATATTACCATTCTTTATTTTGCTCACAAACTGTTACAGCTCTGGCTATTGAAAGCTCTTTCATGTTAGTTCCTATGCCTTTTTGACATGCTGTTGTCCTTTTGAGGTTACTTCCTTACTTCCCTGCACCACACAAATGCTCCAGATTTCTCCATTATTTTCCCTAACTCGGTTCTACAATCAACCACTCTTCCAATGGGCCCTGGTTCCTTTCATTGGAGAATGGTTTTAGAAAACAAGATCTGGATGCTCAGTAGCACTCTCATTATAAGATAATTTAGAATCAAAATATGATTCCAGTTTTAGAGATAAGAAGTATGTGGATTTGTGAGGTTACATGATTCCCAGTGTTACACAGGGTGGATCCTGTATTCTGAGCCTCTCTACTAGTGTATATGCCTCATTTATTAAAAACATGAATTACTATTTGGGAAAAAAAAGTGCAGATGTGCCAGATAAATGTGATTTCTGGTTGATGGAATGTCATATAAAGTAGGTTTATATATAAAAACAACCTTGGCATAAGTGTTTTTGGATTGACTTTGTTGAATGAATCATCATTATCATCAAATACTTCTTGGTCTCTGTGAAATATCCTATTGTTCGTGTGCTTTAATTCCTTTCCAGAAAATGGTAGGGGATATGTAAAGTAATAAAGAACATAGAAAAAAATGCCAGGGCAGGTTCACTTTTCAGATTCCCATGGTCTTGGATGGAAACATGATAGCGGGGTTTACCCTCTCTTTGCCATGTTGCTTTAGTAAGCCAGGAAACCAAGGCTTAGGAATAGGGACCTGAGTTTGGCAAGTGGGAGCAGAGTGGAGCTACAATTGAGGTCTTCAGGCTGGATCCCGTCTGCCTTTGAGCGTCATTATCTGAGCAGGACAGGATGACAGTATCCCCAGACAGTGAGCCTGGGTCGGCAGGACCACAGACAAATTTTCCGTACCTTGTGGCCCAGGCCCTTGGGCCATCTGAGTGGCCTGTCTATACTGCTGGGAAGAGACCTAGCAACTCCGCTCTCTTCCTGTCCCTCCTGTGTTTAATCCTCAATATTGTAACACTTCCTGCTTCAGTCAGTAGTGGCTAAGAATCCAAGACAGCATAGGTAGAGAAAGGAAAACATGGTGGTGTGACTGAATGAGATTGATCCAGAGGTAGATCTGATTTCTAATCCCAGATTTGCACTAACTGGTTGTTTACACCAGGCAAGCTCTTTTATCTCTCTGAGCTCCTCTTACCTGGTCTTAAAATGATAGGGTCGGACCAGATGACCTCTTAGGCCCCATCCTCCTTTGAAATTCTTGGAAACTATAAATTCCTTTTCAGAATTTCCCTGAAAGGTCCTTGGGCCATCCCCAGGCTCATTGGTAGAACTCTGGCGCCATCTAGTGGCCAACCCAGAGGACTCTTTCTCCTAAAATGCTTTCTGCTCTCAGGTCTCGCCTCAATTGAAGCAAGAGAACAAAGCAGGTTCTGCCCTTCTTTGCAGGAGTGCGGCAAACTGCCAGACCAAGGAGAAACACATATTTAATTCATGTCCTAGGAAGATATTTTGTGCGAACACACTGCTACTTCCTATGGCACAGGCTGCGGTGTGGTGGGCATGTGGTTACAAAGCCAGTCTCCTGATGTCAGGAACACCCAGAGAGGGGCTCTGTTAATGCAATCGGGAGGCGATGTGTTTGGGTTGCTCCCTGTGTGCTAATCTGTTACCCGCTGGTCCTTATGCTTTCGGCTGCTCCCCAGTTAACACTCATTAAGCATGCATGTGGTGCTTCCATCCTGAGCCTTGGCCCTGCTGTCAGAACCCTCCTCCAGACATCTGCAGCAGAAAGAGGACGGAAGGACCCCTTGGGTCTCCTGCTGACCTGGAACAGCGATCCTTCCCATTTGGAAGGCCCCTCTGGAGTTTCCCTTTTCCTGACGTTCTCATCTAAATGAAGATCACTTCTGAAGTCAGCCGGCCCCCAGGCTGAATCACCTGAGTCATCCTTGGGCTGTGGTGCACTTATCCCACACATCTTGGCATTTGCCAAATGTTGCCATTAATCCCAGAATGACAGCCACTACCTGACGGCTCATCGTTTCTCTCACGGTAACTGCAGATCACCTGGAGCCAAAAGCTCCAAATCTTTTGCTTTCTAGTTTCTATATCCTGGCGAGGCAAGTACAAACAGCATTGTTGGTGCCCCTCATACGGACAAGAAAAGCAAGGACAAAACTGTGTTACGTGACTCTCCTCACGTATGCAAATAGGGAGTGGCGGGGTTACAATAAAACAAAGGAGTTCTGACTCCCTGTTCAATTCTGTTTGGAAATTCGTTTTTCATGGTCTCAATGAGGGGCGGTTGGTTCATTAATTTTCACCACAAACACTATTGAGAACGATTAACTGCCTGAACCTTAAAAAAAATTTTTTTAACGTTTATTTATTTTTGAGACAGAGAGAGAGACAGAGCATGAACGGGGGAGGGTCAGAGAGAGAGGGAGACACAGAATCTGAAACAGGCTCTGAGCGGTCAGCACAGATCCCGACGCGGGGCTCGAACTCATGGACCGCGAGATCATGACCTGAGCCGAAGTCGGACACTTAACCGACTGAGCCACCCAGGCGCCCCTGCCTGTACCTTAAATAGCTGTGTGTGCACGTGTGTGTATGTGTGTGTTTCCCCTGCCAAGCAAGACAATGTGGTCAGTGGGTAGAGAGACCATTGGGTTGGGGACCAGAAAAGCTGGGTTTTTGATGTGGCCACCGCCAAGATGGGGGGCCTGGGAAGTCACAACCACTGAGGCTTTCATTTCCTTATCTGTGAAATAAAGACAGCGCATTTCTGATTTGGGGTGTGTTCCAATATCTTTAACCCTGGATCTATCCAAATAAAACAATTCAGTGAGGTTACCTTTGCCTAGTAACTAAGTATCATTCACCTGGCTAGTCCAGATTGTTCAGGTGGGTTTATTGCTTTATTGATTTTTAAGTTTTTTGTTTTTCTTTTCTTCTGAGTGACCTGGCCTGTTCTTGGTACAGAATTCCATTCTCAGGTTATAAATTCCTTTAGGACAGCAATGGCTAATAGGTTTCAACTTGAGTGCCCTTCAAGTCAGTGAGCAATGGCTGTTGGGAGTTCTGTGTGAAGGTTTCTGAGGCCATGTTCTAAGGCTCCATGGGATAGTGGTTGGTTAGCCATGCCTGCAGTGGGCATGGGCTGGGGAAATGTGGAGGGTGAGGGCTGTATCTGTGATAGCAGTGACGAATTTGAGAGGGGCAAGGGGAACCATGCCCCTTGTGCCCAGAGGCACAGAGCTCCTTGGAAGTAAGAGCTGGGATGGGAATCCAGGCCTCTTCCCTTCAAGTTCAGGTACTTCCCACCTGGTCTCCCTCTTTATTGGTTGTTGGCAATCAGGTGCTTAGAAGATGCTTTTTGATGATGATGACGACGATGATGATGATGACACTAATGGCTGTGACAGCAGGCTCTCTGCCCGTGCAGTTGTGTGTACTCCATAGATGTGTTTCTTCCTTTCTGCAGGAGAGAAGAGCGTAACCCTCGACAGGAGATGGGCCAGGTGCCTGTCATAAGTGTTCCAAAGATACATGTCCTCCTTTCTCCTCCTGGCCAGTCCCAAGAGAGACTCCTGAAAGATAATGCCTTGCACAAGTGACAGGTAGCAGGTGGAGAGGATCCGGAGGGGAGTGGAGGGCAGGGGGACAATGGGGCCAGCCTTCTTGGCCTCACAGAGGGGCATCTCAGCGAACAGCGATGGCCTGTGGCCTTCCAAATGGCAAAGGCACGGTCCCAGCGAGGTCCACTGTGGAGGGGCTCCCCGCCCAGATGGACCTGCTGTACTGTGAAGGAACATTCTGTGTTCCTTGGCTGCCAGTGAGCACTCAGCCTATCAGCCTCCCCCGACTGCACACCAAGGGCCCTGATGGCTTCCTCAGGGGGCACCCTGGAACTTCTGCCCGGAGCAGATGCCTGGGCTTTCTGTTCCCACAGAGCAGCCTTGCCTGGGGCAGTCTATCAGTCTTTCTCCGCTGGGAGGAGGCCGCCTGTCCTGAGCTGTGCATGGAGCCTCCTCACAGGGCCCAGGGGGGAGGATGCTGCCTGGGTGGAGGAGGTCTGGCTCCAGGCATAGGAGGCTGGGGGCCCATCCCGGGCCCTGGAGCCTGAATGCCCTTTTGTTTGCAACGAAATCAATCTACCCTTTAAAAAAGCATCCAGTGGCCAAAGTCCCAGGTAAAAAGCCGTGCTGCTGGGGTGGATGCGGGAGGGGCAGAATTCCTCAAGCTCTGTGGGCCTCGAACCGTCTCCAGGAAAGGCCTGGGACTGGCTGGCAGTGTAGATGGGATTCCCCCCAACACACACACCTCTCTTTGCAGGCAGGTAACTCCACAGTGAAGAATAATAACCAAAGCCATGTCTCAGAGCTTTCAGAAAAGGGGCTCTGGATCCTGGCTTCAGGTTTGGGAAAGGCCTGGGTTTCCTGGAGCAAAACGCCTTAGAGGCCGCCTCCGGACATCCTCTCCTAGGATCCTCCTTAGGTCAAATGCAGGACCCACCCAGCTCCCACCTGACTCTGATCTCACAAAGTAACAGCCTTCACGGCCCCCGAGGCTGACTGGCCAAGAAGTCCGACGATAAAAGAAACCCCGTTGGTACTCACACTCCAAAGTGCCTTGTCTTTCTCCTGCAAGACTATTCCTTTCTTTGCCACCATTGGTTTACATTCTTCAATCAAGGAAGCCCCAAGAGGCCAGAAGCCTGCAACACATGGTGTGCTTATTTCCATAGCAGGATTATCGCCACAGCGTTAGTAACAGAACATAATTTGGGTCCTGAGGGAGTTTACTGTCAAAGGTGAACTTGTTCTCCATCGGCGGAGACATGGCCCTAAGTTTCTGTCTCCAGGGATTCCATGGAGGTCCTTGCGGGGCAGGAGCAAACACGCCATTGTTTAGGCTAAGCTGCATCCCTGCAACCTGAGCCATCCTTACTCTGGAGATTGGATATGGACATTTTTGGAAGGATTCCTGATCCAAGCGACCGTGTCAGAGTTCTTTCTACACCTGGCCTTCTTTCATGCATTTCTCTGCATTTTATTGCAAGGCAGAGGCTGTCCCTGTGCCTATAAACACTCCTTGCTATCCTCAGGAGGAAGGGTCCGCGGACAAATAAGTGAACAAGGTTTTATCGAATACTATGTTCCAGGCTCTGTGCCAGCCTCAGGGAGCCCTGTGGGTCCTCAAGAGGACTTTAGATATGGGGGCAGGGGGAATCAGTATAAAGTGTTACAGGTGACAAGTTAGAAGTAATTATTGTGTTCAGTGGGGAGGGCACAGAGTAGGAGCCCGTATTTCCTCGGTGGGTAAGGAGATGAAGGGAAGAGGGTGGGAAAACTTCCCCCACCACCTGCAATTGTTTTCGAAATGAAAGTCACAATGTGGAGCTCTTCTGTATACTCTTAAATCCACGTGCCAGGCTTCAGGCCTCGTGGTCCCGGATGTCTGCCTGCCCAGCCTGGTGGGGACCAGCATCTGGGGCATGGGTCAAGTTCTCCAAGTTCCAAGAAGATGGGTAGGACAAGATTGTCAGTATCCTAATTTCCCACAGTGGGAGCTCTATTTGTCCCTAAGAGAGTATAGCCGTCTGAGGAAAGGCCAGTCCTCTGGCACCGTCTTGCCCAGGAAATCCCAAACAGATGTTTTCTTCAAAAGGAGCTATGTTTATTTAAGAAATACTCTTAAGTTCGGGCTACAATCAATCAATCAATCAATCAAAAGAAGCAGCAACCCATCCATAGCCACAGACCTGAACAAGGCCCAGGAAATCCAGCTAGGTTTGTCAGCGGGCCACAGAGTTGTGATTTCATATGGTATGGCTAAGGGAAAACAGCTGCCCTGAGCACTTCTGGGCCTACCTCACATCATCAGTGACAGTCTGGGTTCTCCATGCACCCAAATGCATGATTGCATTCATTCATGCACCCTATCCAGCAGAGTTACCGTAGATAGTTTCGTTACATAGCATATATATTAACATGGAGAAAAATGTCTACACCACAGACAGTAACTCACAGCTAAGGACCAAAGATGGCTTCCAGAATCCTTACCTTGCCAAGCTTACTGCTCAGTGTGGATACAAAGAAGCTCAGTTCTAACACGAAGTATCGGAATTGCAAGGTCAAAGGAGTTCAAGGAGCATGCTCTCCTTTTTGCTATTTGTTATTTTATTTAACTTAGTCTTCCCTGTAGCTTGATGTCCCTGCTCGGGGCAGGCTTTGGGAAACACACATCTGCTCATTGCAATCTCCGAAAGCACTTAGAATTTACAAGCCTTGCACTTTGGTGAAACTCCGTGCTCTTCTAAGGAGCCTCTAAATCAGTCTCCACTAGGGGTTCTGAGGTGCCTTATTATGTCCAATTCGCTCTCTATCCGGATCTTAATGGGATGTGTGAAACCTTGGTGAGGCAGTGCCAGAATGTTTAACGCTCACTGCCCCTTGGTTACTCTGGC
The DNA here is from genome assembly GCF_018350155.1 of Leopardus geoffroyi. NCBI lineage: Eukaryota > Metazoa > Chordata > Mammalia > Carnivora > Felidae > Leopardus > Leopardus geoffroyi. Next base: position 71,452,847 of record NC_059328.1, read on the forward strand.
CTCCCCTAGACAGAAACTCTTTGTTCACATAGCCCCATCATGTCTCCCCAGCAGGTGCCATCCACGGGGCCATAACATCAGGGACACAGGTTGCTACATCTCAGCAGCCACCAGGTAGAGCCAGGAGCAAAACCTGCTTTTGTTTTTGCTTACTGAAAACCGTGATCTGAGCTGTGTGCTGCATTAAAAAATAATTCGCGAGTTTAAAAGCAGTAAACTATCCATGGCCACAGGTTACTTTTAAGACATGCTCTTTTTCCTTGAGGAAGCTGCACTATCGGTAATGACTCCTGGAGGGAGAGAGGGAGGGAGAAGGGCGGGAAGCAGACCAGGGAGGGGAGCTCCCGCAGCAGTCACTTCAGGCTATAACTTTCCAAGCAAAGAAAATGGCTGAGCCGGTTCAGATCCCCTGCAGCCTGGATTGCTTTGCTCTTCAGGGCCGCAGGGCTCACTGGAGCACAGCTCAGCGCCTCAGCCTCAGCGGGTCAGGCCTTCTCGGGCACTATGCTGGAGGCTTGTCCCACATAAACAACAGCGCCCGTGCCTGACATCTGGTTTTAGGCTGCATCATTATCTAGAATCCTAATCTGTTCAGAAGGGATGCATTATACTCAGCTGCCTGCATTATGCATTTACACGGTCCCCTCCACATGGCAGACACCGCTCTAGGCACCGAGACCTCAGAGGTGAACCCAACACGGTTGCCGTCATCATGGGGCTGATGTTCTTATGGAAGCAGCCAGACAAGAAACAAATAAACACATTAATATATAATATAGCAGCTGGTAGTGATCTGTGCCATGGAAAGCATAAAGCAAAGGGGAAGGCTATGGGCTGCTCTGGGTGGGGTGGCCAGGGAAGGTCTGCTGACGAGGCGGCCCTTTGAACAGGGAGTCCTGAACGGAGAGCATTTCAGAAGGAACAGCAGGTGCTCAGCAAAAGGAAGAACCTGGCAAAGAGCACGGTAGACACTAAAACCAGCTGCTACTGTTAAGTGCTTACTATGTACGTAATCGAGCACTTTACATACACCGTGTGCTGCTTTAATGCATTGTCTCATTTAATTGTCACAACAGTCCTATGACCCGGGTAGAATTATTCTATTTTACAGATAGGAAACAGAGGCTGAAGGACGACCTAATTTGCCTCAGATCACAGTTAGGACATGGCAGAGTTGAGGCTTGAGCCTGGGTCTCGTCTCAGTCCAAACACCCATGTTCCTAAGCTTTAAGATATCGTGCCCTATGCTGCTGTAGTGGAGAGCACTCCCAGACCCACAGGGTTTAGTGTGGAGGAAATACTTTTGACCGCCAGCTGCACGGAAGATGCTTTGCTCATCACGCAAACCGCTTTCTTGTATGATTGTTTTCTCTCTTACTTAGAAACATTGTCCAGACAAAGTTGCTTTTTGGGTGGTCTCTGGAGTCTTTGCTGCTTCTCTCTTCTCTTTTTTTAGAAAAATTTAAGTTTATTTATTTATTTTTGGAAGAGAGAGAGACAACATGAGCCAGGGAAGGGCAGAGAGAGAGAGAGAGAGGGAGGGAGGGAGGGAGGGAGAGAGAGAGAATCCCAAGCAGGCTCTGCGCTGACAGCGCAGTGGGGCTCGACGCGGGGCTTGAACCCACAAACCCGTGAGATCATGACCTGAGCCAGAATCAAGAGTCAGACGGTTAACTGACTGAGCCACCCAGTCGCCCCGCTGTTTCTCTTTTACAAGGCAAGTGTGGTTGCTCCCAGGATGCCCACGAATGCCACTCTGGTTCCCACCTTTATTCCCGGGCTTCCTAAGGGTGCCACAAAGTTGCAGTGCTCTCTCAAGAACCTGGCATGTGGAGCTCAGGAATGTAAGACTGCTTTGTTCTTACGTTAGCCCTGAGATCAGAAGTGATTATCAGAGGACAGCCATCTTGGTGAATGCCTCATCTAGCAGGACCACATGGGCACAGTGCGGTTTGGTAGAAAGAATACCAATTTGGAATCAGTAACTCTGCAATTTTGCAGAGTCAGTCCAAAAAAAAAAAAAAAAAAACATCTGCCTGATCCTGAGCAGATAAATCAGCAATTTTCTCAGAGCCTCAGAGTCCTCATCTACACAACAGGAATGATCATGCCTACTTCTTTCTACCCTTTTCAGCAGTGACAAGAGAGTATCCCCAGGAGAATATGCTTCTCGTGAAGGAGCTCCTTCGTCCTTCTCCAGAAGAGAAGAGAAAACACAAACAAAGAGCTTGGTGTGGAGCTCAATTCCTGTCTCCTAGATGTGAAAAGCCTGAAGGCTACAAAATCGCCCTGGAATTCATCCACACCCAAACAGTCGTTTTGTGTGTTGGCTCTTCTACTGCCTTGGGGAGGCAAAGCAAGGTCACTGAAAGATCTCTCTCCAGGGGCGCCTGGGTGGCTCAGTCGGTTAGGCATCTAACTCTTGGTTTTGGCTCAGGTCATGGTCTCATAGTTCCTGGGATTGAACTCCACGCTGACAGTGCAGAACCTGCTTGGGATCCTCTCTCTCCCTCTGTCTCTGCCCCTCCCCTGCTTGTGCTCTTTCTCACTCTCTCAAAATAAATAAATACACTTTAAAAAATTAAAAAAAAAAAAAAAAGAATAACTTTTAAAAAGACAGAAGTGGAATTGAAAGCACCCTGAGTCCAGATGAGTGAGAAACCATCTCAATAAGCACATTTTGGATTTAACGAGCCCAAAATGACCCCAAATACAAATATGCATGGGGTAGCTGTGGATGTGATTAGCGGTTACGGTATGGATTTTAAGCCAATCCCTTTGAGTTCGGACGGTGGCCCTGCCACTTACTAGCTATGTGACTTCAGGTGACTTAATTGCCATCTCTGTACCTTTATTTCACCCTTTGTAAAATGGAGAATAGTAGTACCTACCCCAGATTATTATGAAATTTAATAAGCAAATGCGCGCACACACACACAGACGCGCGCACACACACACACACACACACACACACTAGTCCCTGACAAATTAAGCAACATTTAAGCTTTGGCCATTATTATGAGGAACGGACCAGGTTTAGGGAGGAAAATTCCAGCCCGTGAGAAAGATGCTATCACTTAATTATCCAGGGAACGGCCTTCCCTAGGGAAAGCAATCCAAAGTGTACCAGGAAAGGCCACTCCGCTCCGTGGCTGAAGATGCGTGGTGACTCTTGGTTGGGTGTGGATGAAAGCGCCGCTCCGGTCCCGGGGAGTAGGAGGGATGTTAAGTGTATGCTGCATTGTCGTTAATTAATTTCTCAAGGGCTGCAGTAATCAGGAGGCTCATTAATGTGTTTCAGCCTGCCTTTCATATAGAGAACGAACGAGCAGTAAATGTAAATGCAGTGCACTTAGAAACCTTAGAAATCGTTCCATGCTGTAGTAGGAGGGGGGAAACCCTGCTACGTCTCTAAGGAAAAGAAAAAACCCACAAGGGCTTCTTTAATCACATGAGAGAGGAACAATTGCAACCCAACAGCAGCAGAAGCTCCCTGTGGCTTTTCAAAATATTATCATTTGGACCTGGTTGTCCCTTTGCTCTTGTACAATGTTTAAAGATGCCATGCTCTATCCATATTTATACTCTCCCCAGCAGGGCGCTTAATCCTGACAGGCAGATTCCAGGGGCCAGGGCTTGGGTGAGCCCCTGCAAAGGATCCGCCCTAAGCTCACAGGGATGCATGGCAGAAAAGGTCCCCAAAGACCCCCCCTACTGGAGGCTTAGCTGTTGTGTCAGGTCGGGGGCACCGGCCAGTGGCTTCTCTAATTCTTCGAGGCCAACCTCAGGGTCACATGTGCCTTCTTCACTCTAATCTTGACATTCCCTGAGGAGATGTTTGAAACTGTGCCAATTCCTTCTCTGAGTAGTGAGCATGTTTCCGAAGAGCGCTTTCACGGACCTGGACCTCTTCTTCCCCAGCTATTCCTAGTAAATAAATAACGTGCGTAGAACCGTGCCTCCCTGATAGGAAGCCCTCTGTAAGTGTTTATTATTCTCATTGTGATTCTTATTGTTAACTGCTGGCAGACAGTGAGCCACAGGATTTCGGGGATTCTGTCCCTCCATTTTTCCACACTGGGCTTCCTCATAATAACTGCTGTACAGGTGGTCACAACCCACCATAGCATCTTGGATTGTGACTTAGACCTCCGTCCTCCCTCTTTCCCCATCCTCATCTTTAATCCACTTAGGTCGGTAACACCTATTCTCATTATTACCCTCCCCCAGTGTGCAGAAGAGGGCCGGGCCTAGGTCTACACGGCCTCTCTAGAGTAGGACATGTCTCCAGTGGGCATGGAGGTTAGTCCACGGAAAGCAGAGGTTCCCATGGAAAGGGATGCCAAGTAATCTGTGACACACCACGCTCCTCCCTGGGAGTCACTTCACACCCATATAGCCCCACTTCCCCCTACCCCTATCTCTCCCAGGGGAACCTGAACATCAGACCCTCACTTGGGACCCCAACCACCCTTTCCTCTTCAGTTCAACAAGCATCTATCGAGCACCTATTATGTGCCAACCTCTCTGCCAAGCGCTAGGGATACAAAATGAATAAGACACGTCTCTATCCTTAGGGAGCACAGAGTCTAGGGTTCAGTCACACCCAGAAACGCCACTGCAATAAATGGAAGCACAGAGGAATCTTCCTGAAGGAGATGGGGCCTGACTTGGTCATTAAGGACAAGAGTCTGAAGGAAACGGGTGACGGGTGCAGTTTTACAACTTATTTGCTCCTTCCAGTACTTGCCCGGAGGGAGCCTCCTGAGAACACTGAAGAGTCGAGCCTTTATAAAGATCATGGTTTTATACTCTGGTATTCCAAGATGTTCCCGGCCGTATGAGATTCACGTTGCTCCTTGGTTAAACGAATTCGATAATGGATATCTAATCTTGAGATAAGGGGTCGAATGTTTAGAGGGTGAAAATGTCAATCTCTACCTTAGTTCCTAATCTGTAAATAGAGTTTTTACTTCTCTTGAAATTCTTTCTCTTCCATGAAGCTTTCCTATTAACAAGGGTTTGTTGCTGCCTCCTGCCCTTAACCCCCTATCATGCAGTGCCACAATTGGGAACATGCCCCAGCATGTCCTCGGAGGACACAGTCCTATTTATACACATATGGGTCTATATCCCAATTATGGCCTGGACCTGGGTCAGCTTCTCAGATGCAACATGAATCATGTTACAACATAAAGAAGAATCTTAGTTCCAGGCTTTGACATCAATTGGGTCAAGGCTGAAGTTCAAAATGTTTATTGCAACATCTAGTTTTAAACCCGAATCATGTTTCACTTTTAAGATTTTTTCCACATTTTGGGGGGCCTGGGTGGCTCAGTCGGTTAAGTGTCCGACTTCAGGCTCAGGTCATGATCTCACGGTCCGTGGGCTCAAGCCCGTGTCAGGCTGTGTGCTGACAGCTTGGAGCCTGGAGCCTGCTTCAGATTCTGTGTCCCCCTCTCTCTCTGCCCCTCCGCTGCTTGCACTCTGTCTCTCTGTCTTCCAAAAGTAAATAAACATTAAAAAAATTTTAATAAATTAAGGTAGAACGTCAGGAAAAAGAATATATGCCACAAATAAGAAATAAAAAGCAGATACTAGACTTAAATCCAAATACACTGAAAATTACACTGAATATAAAGAGTCTAAACATGCCAATTAAAATGTAGAGATTGTCAGGGCACCTTGGTGGCTCAGTTGGTTAAGTGTCATGATCTCACAGTCTGTGAGTTCAAGCCCCGCATTGGGATCTGTGATGATAGCTCTTAGAGCCTGGAGCCTGCTTCAGATTCTGTGTCTCCCTCTCTCTCTCCCTGCGCCTGCTCACACTTTGTCTCTCTCTCCCTCTCAAAAATAAACATAAAAAAAAATGTAGAGATTGTCGTGGGGTGCCTGGGTGGCTCAGTCAGTTAAGCACCTGACTTCGGCTCAGGTCATGATCTCACAGTCCATGGGCTCAAGCCCCGCGTTTGGCTCTGTGCTGGCAGCTGGGAGCCTGCAGCCTGCTTCCAATTCTGTGTCTCCCTCCCTCTCTGCCCCTCCCCCGTTCATGCTCTGTCTCTCTCTGTCCCAAAAATAAATAAACGTTGAAAAAAAAAATTAAAAAAAAAAACATTAAAAAAAGATTTTTGCTACATTTTAATGATTTTTCTAAAGGTGAAATAAAACAAAGGGTAAATTGCTCACACATGCTCTACATCTGGTAAGTTCTCAGTAACGTTGCGTATGTTCATTATTATTAAGAGAGAGTTCTGCTGAGGACTCAAGTCATTAATACCTCTAGAGGCGGATAGAAATTTATCTGCTATGAGAAATAAGTTTGGCATTTTCTTTATGTATATTTCGTTGGTCTCACTGAACTCTCGTATTGTTCTTTAATGTTTTGTGCTTACATCTGGGCCTCCTAATTAGACTAAAAGGAGTGTGAGGGCAATGATCTTAGATTTCTATTTTATTTCCCTCACAGCACTTAGCACCATTCCTTGCAGATGGCAGACACCCAGTAAATATATCTCTATGCATTGATTGGCTCTACAAGGCTCTACAAATGAATATTAAAGTACCACATATAAAATATAAAATACCATAATAGTTGGCATCATCCGCTCCACGGTCCCTTTCGTTGTCACTGCTTCTCAGCTCAGGAAAATGAGTAGGAGGAGGGTCCTGGGTGAGGTAACAAATGCAGAGGACTCTAAACTATCCCGGCTGACCGGTTCACACACCTCAGCTTCTCACTGTGTCTCTTTCTCACACTATCTACTGTCCCTGCGGGCTCCCGATTGTCTCTGACCTCCAGGCTCCAGGGCACCAGATGCGGCACCAGTTTATTGCACTAAGGTGCAAACGACTTCTTCAAAGTTCAGGAGAAACCCTGGAGAGGCGGCCTGCCTCCTAGGTCACCCGCAGCAAGCCAGGGCAAACTGGGTTGGCTCCGTCCTCCCTTTCAAATAATAGGCCATTCAGTCTTTGGGAGAGAAGTGAATCAGCAACCCCAGGGCCATTCTAGCGGCCCAAACGGCTGCCAGCTGGACAGCCGGCTTCAAACAACCAATTAGTATGAGCACCACAAGTTGATTTGAGCAAATCCAGGCAGCTCTCCGTGCAAAAACTAGAAGGGCCCACATGTCCGCGTGGAAAATGAAGTTGTTTCACCTTCCCTGGCACGGTTCCACTCCAAGGAACAAGCTTTATTTCTCTCAAAACTTGGCTTCCCTTGACTTGCCAGATGAAAAATGATGTGAAGTTATTGAAATCATCTGCTAAGGGAAATGAATCCAAGCTCAGTGAAAGAGGTTTTGCTGCCAGCCTGTCTTATAAGCAAAATAGAACGGTGCCACCAGGTGAAGACAGTAATTATTTCAATGAGCAATTGTATTAGATGTAGAAGGTAATGAGGAATAAAGATGCTGGACCCAGCCCAATGATTTGCTACATATGCTTCTCTTTCCTGTTCTAAGGTAGCAAATGAACGGAGTGAGTTCAGCTGTGGGATGATAGAGGCTTCCCCCAATGTGGACTGACTCACAATTCATCATTCGCTGCCCGATGAAGAGACAGCACAACCCTGGGGAATCCGCAGATGTGAGATGCCAACAGTGCCTGTCCCACCCTCGATCTAATACTGCCTTTGGTGCACAGTGACCCTGGAGGAAAATGGCAAGCCATGAAGTGGGATGGTGGTTAGGGAAATGACAACTGACAGACATTTTTAACTTTGTTGCTGAAATGAAATAAGGAAATCCCAAGGATCTGGAGTATTTTTGTTCAACTTCATCTTAGGCCATTCTTTTGATTTTAAATAAATGCATTTCTGGAATGGGAGGAAGAAAAAGAGAGGGAGTGGGACGTAGAGTGACAGCAAGGGCCACCTTGTTCTGGGAAGACATCGACCAAATTGGGTTAATCTGGCAGAACAGACTGAGGCAGCTGATAGTCTTTTTGCAAATGTGGCACATTTGAAGTTTCTGCTTTGATTAGTGCCTCTCCGTGTTATCTGAAAATCCTATCGCGAAAGCAAAAACTGACAGTATTTCAAGGAGTAATTGACAATTCCTTGATTAGAGTGAGAGATTTAACACACATTTCTTAGTAATTGATAGATCAAACAGCCAAAAATATTCAGAATAGTTATAAAGATTTTGAACAACATAATTAACAAGTGTGATGTGAAGGACTTATATAGAGCACTGCACTCAACCACTGGAGAATACACTCTCTTTCCCAAATCACATATTACATTTATGAAAACTGATGATGAGTTAGGGCATAAAGCAGTACCAAATTTTCACAAATTTCAAAGAACCAGTACCATAACATTGCAACACAATTAAGTTAGAAATCAGTAAAACTTATAACGTAAAGTCTCTACACATCTAGAAATTTAAAAGCACACTTAAAATCCAGAGATAGAAAGCAGATTGTGGTTGCCAGGGGCTGGCAAGAGAGGGGAATGGGAAGTGACTATTTATTTAACGGGTACGGGGCTTCCTTTGGGGGTAATGAAAACGTGTTGGAACTCAACAGAGGTGGTAGTTGTTACAACACTGTGAGTGTACTAAATTGTACACTTCAAGTTGGTTATCTTTGTATGGATTTCCAAGTCAGTAAAAAAAAAAAGTGCTCGTTATCTCCGTGTTTAAATCCTAACCAAAGGATACATGGGTGAGACTTTTGCAGGCTTTATACCTATGACATGTACATTTTTCTGTACAGTATGTATATATGTTTATATTTTCTGTATTATGCTTCAATAAAGAATTTAAGAATGAAAAACATCAACTGAACGAAATAATATTATAAAGTTTGAAAAATAAGAACTGCATGACACTATGCCCAAAATTTACGGTAAGTAGTGAACTCACTCAGATCAGGGAAATAAGATGTGGCAAAGGGTGATGATGAGGTCTCCAAAGTACACATAAAAGAAGACACACAGCTTTAAATGTTTCTTTGGAAAAAGAAGAAAGGTTTAAAATGAGCAAGAAACGCATTAAATGTAAGAAGGGAGAAACTAACAGAATATTCCCAAAGAACGTAAAAAGATGGAAATAATAGCCTTAAAGAAACAGATAACAGATACAATAATGATGATCAACAAAACCAAACACTGGGTCTTGGAAGAGACTAATCCCTGGAAAGATTGAATAAAGACACAAATAGGGGCACCTGGGTGGCTCAGTCGGTGAAACGTCTGACTTCGGCTCAGGTCATGATCTCAGTTTGTGAGTTTGAGCCCTGAGTCAGGCTCTGTGCTGACAGCTCAGAGCCTGGAGCCTGCTTCGGATTCTGTGTCATCTTGTCTCTCTGCCCCTCCCCTGCTCATGCTCTCTCTCTCTCTCTCTCTCAAAAATAAATAATAAATATTTAAATAGATATATGTATAGAGAAGACATATATAATATTAGGAATGAAAAAGAAGAATACACGAAGATCACAAATATAATACAAATATAAGATAGAAAAACCTTATGCTAATAACTTTGAAAATGTACCTTTTAAATGGAAATGCCCCCCAAAATACTTACCAAACTGACTCTAAAAGAAATAGGGCGTGCCTAGGCAACTCAGTCATTTAAGCACCCGACTCTTGATTTCAGCTCAGGTCAAGATCTTACAGTTTGTGAGTTCAAATCGGGCTCTGCGCTGACAGTGAGGGAGCCTGCTTGGGAGTCTCTCTGTGCCCCTCCCCTGCTCATGCTCTCTCTCACTCACCCTCAGAAACAAACAAACAAACATTAAAAAAAGAGAAAGAAATAGACTGCCTACATAATCAGTAGCAGAAATCTTCCCATGAAAGAAATCCTAGGCTTTGAGAGTTTTACTTGTGAGTTCTAGGAGACATTTCAATTACAGCCTCAGGTTATAACCAGCACGTTAAATAAGTAGGATTCATGGGATGTAATCAAATAAGTGGTTGTCTCCTACTGTCCCTTTAAATCTTCTCAGTGAAGGTAATCCTTCCCCTGACACTGGATGAAAACTCAGGCAAGCCCCTTGACTTTTAAGGTTATTAATGCGTAATAGAAATGTCTCTATTTACTTATAGACACAAACCCAGACTGAAATTAGTAACTTAAAATGACCAGTACAATATAAGATAGGCTTTCGGTTTAACAGTTAGGATTTCCCTTCCCCCAACTCAGAGGCTGTGGCAGACTGACCACCTGTTTTGGGGGAAGGAAATGGAGTCAGCGTCTTCTCTTTTTCTCTCCCCCTTTCTCAATCACCCCCACCCCTACCCCACCACCACCACTGCACCATCTATAAGAGACTGAAAATATACCAGCGATTTGAGAAAAAAATTAATGTAAAAAATTAACTAAACAGAAGTCACTAACCAGGTGACTGATGAGACAAGAAGAAACTTCTAAGGTATCTTTAAGTGTCACGATTTCAACAGCAGCTACCATCCCCAGGGCTAAGGGAATGAAAGAAAGATGTTAGCATTCTTGAAACTTCAAAGAATAGACAAGGAAGCCTGCAGAGCTGAAACTCTGGACCCTGAGGGGGAAGTGATACTTGGTTGGTGCTGGTGTGTCTGAGCTCAGAGAAGGAGCCCATGAGGCCAGACTCAAACTTTGAAGAGGATGTGGTCCTGTCCTGGGATAGAAGGGGTGGACGTGAGGAGCCTGGCCTTATAAGTCTTGTTGAAACTGTGAATGAACTGGCTGCTGCCATGGGAGGAACTGCCCCTGATGGGGTCAGAAGCTGTGACACTCACAGGGACCAGACAGGAAGGAGGCAGGGAGGAGCACAGCCCTTCTGCTCCCCCAGCCTTCCAGTCCCCCTCCGGTACCTTGAGCAGCAGAGCCCAACGGGGAAAAGCTGGCAAAGCAGAAATGTAGTTTGTGGGGCTGTGGCCCTAGCATCACAGAGCAGAGAATGAAAGGGTGGGCTTTTCCTAAATGGCAGACCCCCATTCCCTGACTGCTGTTTCTGGTCCTCTCCAGGTTAAGGAGATGGAGAAGGAGGAGAAGAGAAAGTCCTTACTTAACTGGTACTGTTATCAGAGTGCTTTGCTCTCTCTGGACCTACTGGATATTTGAAGTAGATTCTCTCTCTCGTGGAGGGCTTTCGTGTGAACTTTGCAAAACCTCTTTTCTTACCCCATCACTGCTGATTTCCTTTGATCTAAATGAATACACTCTATTCTGGGCGTTGCTTATTAACCCCCATTTAATGCCCAAAAAAGCAGCATCCAGCTTCTCCTGTAATGAAGCCTGCTCACCTCTCCAACTGACCCAATTCTACTTCAGACCATATAAGATGACCCCGTGCCAGCTCCTTTGTGTGCATCTGGCTGTACTTGAGCCAAGGAAACACTCATGGATTCTTTGCCCAGGCAAATCTGGGGAATGCAGACTGACTCAAGCCCAGGCACACCTTTCTTTCACTCCATCGGCAAAGCAGCAGGCCAACCCCGTTGTTGCTTCCTGTGTTTCAGGGGAGAGCCAGACACAGGCCCCCCAGACCTGCCTCACTGCAGAGGACCAAGGGGAACTACTGAATCCCTCTTCAGTTGTCTCAGTTCGTAACAGCAGTGTTTGCCAAAGAAATTTTCTTGCAAAATTTCCATCATACTCCCTCTCTCAAGCCATGCACATGCTTGAGAGGATGAGGGGTGGTTAATGTCAAGGAACGAATTCCTAGATATGTCTTTTGAAAAGGCATCTTGGCCTACCATCTCACTTTGGAAGTTCGTATCTTGAATCTTGGTGCTTCAATTACAACTGAATCTTAAATTCTTCCAATTCATCTTATGCGATTAGTATAACAGTGATCCTAAAATCAAACAAAACAGAACTAGAAAGGAAAATTATAGGTTAAACTTAATCATAAGTAAAACTGCAAAAAACAAACTATTCTAAACAACCTATTACCAATCCAGCAGAGCACAAAAAAGATGACCCAACATCCTAAGTTAGGTTTATCCCAGGAATGCAAAGTTGGGTTAATTTACAAAAACAATTAATTTAATGTATTACATTAACAGATCAGATGAGGAAAACATTTAATCATCTCAGTAAATGCAGGGAAAGGCATTTGAGTAAAAGCATCCTGATTTGTGACAGAAACTCTGAAGATTATAATGAGGAAGGTAACTTTTTGACAGGATAAAAGCCAAAAGCAAACACGTATAGCAGGTATGATCCTTCATGGTAAAACTTACAAGCCTTCCCTTTAAAATCAGGAACAAGTTGAAGATGCTCAATGCCATTGTTATATTCAACATTATTCTAGTGATTTTCATGACTAAAACGTAAATAGGAAAATAAATAAAAGGTATACAAATTGGAAAAGAAGGAATAAAGCAATCATTATTAGCAGATTGATATGGTTGCCTATAGAGACTATTCAAAAGAATCTATAACCAAATTATTAGAATTGAGGAGCTAACTTAGCAAAGTGGCTAAGTATATAAAACCAATTGCATTTCTAGACAGCAGCCATAAAAATTATAGTAATGTAATTTAAAAGATACCATTACAATAGAAACAACACTATAATAAAATAAAGGGACCTTTATGGAGAAAAACATCAAAGAAGACCAAAACTAACAGAGAGATTTACCATGTTCTCAGGCAGAGAGACTCAGTATAAATATGTCGACCTTCCCCAAATTCAATGCAACTCAAATCAGCATCTCAGCGGTTTATCACAGACCTCATTAATCCGATTCCAAAATTTACACGGAAAAGCAAAGCCCCACGAAGAGTCAAAATACTCAGATACTCTTGAGTAAGAACAAGGTTGTGCATGCCTTTGTGTGTGTGTGTGTGTGTGTGTGTGTGTGTGTGTGTAAGATGGGGTAGCTCTGCCAAATAGCAAGATTGATAAATCGACTTAACTATGACAATGTGATATTAGAAACGGGATAGACAAATAGATCAAAGGAGAGAATGGTAAGCCCAGAAATGGATCCATAAATATATGAAAACTGATCTACTGGCACTCTAGAGCAGCTGGATGGCAAGGGAATGAAGTGTTCAATAAACAGTATGGGAACAAGAGTTTATCCATATTGGAAAAAAGAGATATTGGATTCCTCTCTCACATCATATATAAACTACAATCCAGGTGAAATGAAGATTTAAATGTGGAAAGAAAAACCTTAAAAATTTCATGTGTCGGGCACCTGGGTGGATCAGTCGGTTAAGCATCCAATTCTTGGTTCTGGCTCAGGTCATGATCTCACAGGTGGTGGGATCAAGCCCTGTGTCATGCTCTGTGCTGACACACACACAGAGAGAGTCTCTCTCCCTTTCTCTCTGCTCCTCCCCCGCTTGCCTTCTCTCTCTCAAAATAATTAAATAAACTTAAAAAAATTTATGTGTCAGGGCGCCTGGGTGGCTCAGTTGGATAAGCGTCCGACTTCAGCTCAGGTCACAATCTCGCGGTCCGTGAGTTTGAGCCCCGCGTCGGGCTCTGGGCTGATGGCTCAGAGCCTGGAGCCTGCTTCCAATTCTGTGTCTCCCTCTCTCTCTGCCCCTCCCCCGTTCATGCTCTGTCTCTCTCTGTCTCAAAAATAAATAAATGTTAAAAAAAATTTGTGTCAATATAGAAAAATATAATTTTTAATGTTTATTTTGAGTGAGAGCATGTGCATGTGAGCAGAGGGAGGGGCAAAGAGAGGAGAGAGAGAGAGAATCCCAAGCAGGCCCCACACTGTCAGCACAGCCTGATGTGGGGCTCAATCCCATGAACCATGACATCATGACCTGAGCCAAAAACAAGAGTTAGATGACGCTTAACCAACTGAGCCACCCAAGTGCCCCAGAAAAATATTTTGACTTTAGGTAAGGAAGTATTTTCTAAACAAGACCCAGAAAATACAAACCATAAAGGAAAAGATTGATAAATTAGAGAAAACCAAATTATAAATTTCCTTTTATCAAAAAACACTGGAAAGAGAGTAAAAAGGCAAACTAAAAATTGAGAAGGTATATTTGTCATGCATACAATTAACTAAAAATTAGTATACAGGATCCAGGAAGACCTAAAAATCAGCAAAACCCCCCCAAAGAACCCAGGAGAAAATGAGCAACAGGAATGAAAAGCTTTTCACAGGAGAGGAAACATGAATGGCCAATCAATATACGAAATGTAGCTTAATTTCATTAGTAATCAAGGAAAAGCAAAATGAAATCACAGTGAGAGACATTTTTATACCTACCAGACTGGATAAAGCCTGAAGATTTTAAGTAGTACAATGCGATCTTCAAAATACTTGTACTGGGTGACGCAATCACTTTGAGGAAAACACTTACATCTAGTATAGTTGTGACAGCCCCTGTCCTCTGATTCCCAGGACTATGCCTTAGAAGAACTTCTGCGCATGGGCATCAGATGATATGTTTGAGCCAGCACAGTGTATAGTAACAAAAAACTGAACACAACTCAACAGGAGAAGAGACTAATCAACTGTGGTAGATTCAGAAAATGGTTGTAACAGTAAAAAGGAAACAACTGCATAACTGAATTTCAGAAATAGAATGTTGAGAGGAAAAGAATACATGAAAGACGGCATTTTAATACACTTGGAAAACAAGCAAAGCAATATTTTGTTTAGGGATACATATACATATGTATATGGTAAGCTATAAACTCTATAGCAAAGGGATGATAAAGCCAAATTGAAAAGCATGATTATCTGTCAGGGAAGGGACATGGGGCTGTGACTGGCAAGATAGTGTTGCCAGATAAAAAGAGGGGGGCTCAGGTAACTTCAAATTTAAATAATGAATAATGTTTTTAGTATAATTATATCCCAGATATTGCATGGGACTCGCTTCTACTAAAAATTATTTATTGTTTATCTGCAATGTAAAGCTAATAGGGTGTATTTTGTTGTTGTTGCTTGTTTGTGGCTAAATCTGGCAACCCTACTCAGAGGGAGCTTCAATGACATTGATAACATTCTATTGCTTAGGTTGTGTGGTGGGTTCATGGCTGCTCATGTTATGGTTTGGTTTGTTAAAAGCAGACAGCAAACTTTAAAGCAAGGCTGCCACTGTTCACAATTCCACTTCGTGGATCCAAAGCTTTTGCTAAAAAATCAGCAATAGCGAGACCGAGGTGTCAAGGTGCTGGTCCTTCGTGACCATCTGAAGATACATCAAACTTCTTGTGGCTGGGCTTTCTCCTTACTGCTCACCATGCTCCTGTTGGTCATTACTTCACCCCCACGCTGCAACTAAATAGAGCTGTTTGGCTCAGTTAGGTAGGGTATCCTACCATCTTCTTTCCATAGTGTCCATAAGTGCGGGGTGTTACGCAATGCATGACCCACTTTAAGCTCATGCTCCAAGCAATAAAAGAGTTTTTAACCATCAGAGGGCCTTCTTATCTCCCCAGCTCCTCAGAGAAAACATCAGAAAAGAGATCACAGAGAACATCCAGATTGAAGAGGCTATTAGTTGCAAAATCACTTGCCTAGTCCCATGGGGAGAAGCTTACTGGAGGGAGAAGAACCTTACACAGAATTTAATTGATGAAGACTCAATATATGAAGACTCTTCTTGAAGCAAGTGCATAAGCAAAGGGTAAAGACTGCAAAGAAGACTAAGGACCCCCAAATAAAAGTAGAACACGCCAGCACAGCACAAACAGCAAGGGTGCAGGGTGGGGGTGGGGTGCTCAAAACATACAAAAGAGATTCCAACTGGATGTGTCATTAATGAGCCCCAGGACCGTGAGCAGCTGTTTGACTCACTGTTGTATTCCAAGTGCTTAACCCAAAGACTGGCATAGAGCTGTCCTCAATAAACGTTTGTGGGTGGAATATATGAATGCATAATGAATGAAAGAAGTAGCAAGGGGAGCATTAAAGATTATTATCAGATTCGTAGAAAGGAGGAATTAAAAAGTCACCTCAGGATCTGCTGATTCTCATATATTTCTTACACAGGCATACCTCAGAGATATTGCAGGTTTGGTTCCAGACCACTGCAATGAAATGAAATTTGCAACAAGGCAAGTCACATAATTTCTTTGCTTTTCTAGTGCATACAAAAGTTATGTTGACACCATCCTACAGTCTATTAAGTGTCCAGGAGCATTATGTCCAAAACAACAATGTGCATGTCTGAATTAAAAAATATTTTATTGCCTAAAAAATGCTAACCATGATCCAAGCTTTCAGTGAGTTGTCACCACTGATTACAGATCACCATAACGAAGAAAGTAATAATGAAAACGTTTGAAACATTGTGAGAATTACCAAAATGTGACACCAGGACACGAAGTGAGCAAATGCTGTTGGAAAATTAGCGCTGACAGACCTGCTCAACACAGGGTTGCCGCAAACCTTCAATTTGTAAGCAAAGAAAATACAGTATCTGCAAAGCTCAAGAAAGCCAAGTACAATAAAATGAGGTGTGCCTACAGATAGGCATGTAAACCACTTATGGCTCTCGACAAAAAGCGTATTCATAAAACCTGAATAAAAGAACTGATTGAAGGGGCACCTGGGCGGCGCAGTCGGTTAAGCGTCCGACTTCAGCCAGGTCACGATCTCGCGGTCCGTGAGTTCGAGCCCCGCGTCAGGCTCTGGGCTGATGGCTCAGAGCCTGGAGCCTGTTTCCGATTCTGTGTCTCCCTCTCTCTCTGCCCCTCCCCCGTTCATGCTTTGTCTCTCTCTGTCCCAAAAATAAATAAACGTTGAAAAAAAAAGGAAAAAGAAAAAAAAAAAAAAAAAAAGAACTGATTGAAACCCACATATCTATCCTGGTCAAAAATCTGGTGTCTGCAGTGGGCAGAACCAGAAAGCAGTTCCCAACAGAAGCTCCCTTGACTAGGCTTCTTCCTGTCTGGGTTTGCTTAGTCACCCTGACACCATGGTTTTGTACATCTCTGGTTCCTTCTGGCTGACCCTGAGGGACGATGGCCAAACTGCTGATACTTTTCCTACTGCCATCAGGTGCTGATATATGGTCCTTCTCCATCAGTTCTTGCAATGAACCATTCATGCAATAAACATTTATAAAGTATGAACCAGGTGCTGTACCAGGCCCTGGAGGCTTAGAGGTGGTATTTAATGAGCACTTACTAAGACAGTCACTGTGTTAATAACATTGCTTAAATTATCTAACTTGCAGCCCTACGTAGTAGGTACTGTTATTACCCTATTTTATAGATGAGGAGGCTCAGAGGTGAATAAGACAACGTCCATGGCTTCAAGAGGGAAGACGGACATTTGCCCTCCACCATTCTGAGCATTTTCCAAAGCGCCATGGGAACATAGTGTATAGGTGACCTGAGCTGCTGTCCCTAACCCTCTGTATTAGCTATCAGTGCTGCATAACAATATCACCACCCAATGAGCAGCTTCAAACGACACCCATTTATTTTCTCACATCTGTGGAATCGGGGTCCGGGCACAGCGTAGCTGGATCGATCCTCTGCTTCCAGGTCTCTTGCGAGGCTGCGGTCGGGCCCACAGCCAGGGCTGGGTTCTCATCTGAAGACTTCCAAGCTCCTATAGTTGTTGACAGCATTCAGCTCCTTGTGGCCTGTCACACTGAAGCCCTCAGGGTCTTGCCGGCTGTCGGCTATTAGCTGCCTGCAATTCCCTGCCAGTTGCCCTCTCCGTAGGGAAGCTCGTAGCAGGCAGACTGCTTCCTCAAAGCCAGCCAAGGAGAGGCACTCCTAGCAACAGGGGCATTCTAGTCTATGTAACAATCTGGAAGGGACATCCTATCACCTTTGCTGACTTACATTAGCTAAAATGAAGTCACAGGTCTGGCCACACTCTGGGTGGAAGGGGCTTACAGAAAGATGTGAACACAGGAACCGCCGTGGCGTCTTCCCGCCTTATGTTCTTCCTCATCTGCCCAGATTAGCGGCCCCTCCTATCTGCCTCCAGAGCTACCACAGGTGGCTGTGCCTTCACCTGACTGCAATGTGAAAGGCACCCTACCCCCCTCCAGGGTTGTGCAGTGCACGCCTTGCATGACGATACACAGAAGCCCTGCCGCTTCCATGAAATTATGTTTCTTTTTTACTCCGTGGGTGATCTGTTTATTTTTCTCTCGCTTGACTCTACTAAAAGCCTCTTGATCCGAGACTAAGCCTTTTATTTTTATGTCCCCAGTATAGCAAGTGCCAAACCAGTGTTTGTCAAATCAATGGAAGAAAGATGGCAGCAAAACCAGCTCACGTGGGGGGAGCCAGGAGGAGGCATGGGGAAGACTTCACAGAGAAGTCACATGTGTCCTCTTCCCCATCACTCAGCTAGAACTGGACACTGAACTTTTCAAAAGAGGCTTCACGGACAACTTCCAACGAGATGTCATAAAAACGCTGGTTTACTGTGCTTTGATTTCCGACCGAGTCATGTCCATGGAGATGAAAACAAAAACACCCTGCTGATTCAACCCAATAAAAACCAGCGTTCTTGTTCTCTTACTACGGTAGTGGAAGGTGGCAAGTGGGATGTTTCTTATTTTTCTAGAACTGGCAAGTAGAGGCCAGAGAAGAGAAAGAGTGCTAAGCTTTCTGCGGTCCAGGTCAAGACAGCATCCAGCGCTGGGGAACACCTGTCTGCAGGGCTTGCTGAGTGATGCCAGCTTGGCAATGTGAGCCCCAGGCTCCTCCCACCACCTTGTTTCCTCCACCTTGCTGTCCTCTACAAGTCCCCAGAGTAGCCCAAGAACTTTGAAGTGAATATAAGATAGACGTGGATAGGGGCGCCTGGGTGGCTCAGTTGGTTAAGCATCCGACTTCAGCTCAGGTCATGATTTCGCAGTCCGTGAGTTCATGACCCGCGTCAGGCTCTGTGCTGATGGCTCAGAGCCTGGAGCCTGCTTCCGATCCTGTGTCTCCCTCTCTCTCTGACCCTCCCCCGTTCATGCTCTGTCTCTCTCTGTCTCAAAAATAAATAAACGTTAAAAAAAAAAGAAGTGGACAGAACTAAGGATAGTCTTAAAACTGGTTATACATTTAAGACCATTATCAAGTCCCCTTTCAATTTCTTCACACAAAATCATTTCTGTTTCTTTATGGTTTCCACGTTACAGGCCTTCAGTCACCCACTGTGATTCTTCAGACTACCGATAAAGCAAAGACCAACACCCTGTTTTGCGGTTCACGACAGCACGTGCTCAGGGCCATACCTCTCGGACCTGACCAAAGGCCCAATGTGGAAGCAGATGGAAATGTTAGGACCAGCAGCCACACGTAAGGAAACCAATGATACATGCAGCAATGAGGCGGTGTTTAAGTACATTAAGTACTACACCCAGAAATGGCTACCATTTCAACATGATCATTCTAGAGATTTCTCTCCAGGGACAGAGTTGGTTCCTCAAATTAAACTAATAAAGAAAGAGAACATCGAATGCTTGCCTGAACGCCACACTCACTGCACTGTCTTGGGGAGGAGAGGCAGGGATGAGTGGTGTCGAGCTTTGATGGAACTCACGTTATCTGTTCAGTCACTAGAGGCCTTTGGACCTGATGTTCCTCCGCGTGTCAAGGAACACTTTGAGTCAGAACAAAGGCACCCACCAGCGAAGTTCACGGCCTTCTGCTGTTCCCACCAGAGCACAGATCACCTTCACACTGTCCAGACACTGATTCACTCCTGCTGGCTGCCTCCCGTGGCCCTGTTCCTGAAGGATGACACAGTTAGAAAGTTTCTTTTATGTTGCTTCTATTAAATGTGAGCTTTTTGGTGCCCTCGAGTGGTTCTGAGGCAGTAAAAACTATTCAGAGGTTAACATTGTTTTTAAAAATTAATATTCAATTTATTAAGGTTACAGATTAAAAAAACTAATTTTTCCTGAAGCTTTTAAGTTCTGCATCAAATCTGACTGTTCTCTGTATAGTATATATAGCCTGTCATATATATTTAAACTATGTTAAAGGCCTTTGAATAATATGTGATCCTATTTCTAAGCTAACACCTTCAAGCATTTTAAATTGCATTTATAAATCAATGCATTTTATTTTTTTATTACTTCAATGTTTTGATTGAACTAATATAACTTTCTGAGTGCTTAAATAACACAGAACACTAATAAGTCAAACTTACAAGGAGGGCTAACCTTAATTTCTTTTTTTTTTTATTTAAAAAAAATTTTTTTAATGTTTATTTATTTTTGAGAGACAGAGAGACAGAGCATGAGTGGGGGAGAGGCAGGGAGAGAGAGGGAGACACAGAATCGGAAGTAGGCTCCAGGCTCTGAGCTGTCAGCACAGAGTCGACTCGGGGCTCGAACTCACAAACCACGAGATCTTGACCTGAGCCGAAGCCGGATGCTTAACCGACTGAGCCACCCAGGTGCCCCCTTAATTTCTTTTATTTCAATACTGTATGTATAAACTTAGTAAAAGTATAACTTAAAAATCTAAAGCAATTATTCATATGTTATAGAGTTTAAGTTCTCTTCATTTTAATAGTAGGTCAAATTTTCTTAAACATTACGGGCACATGATACACCAAATGTATGCTTCTCCCTCACACAAAATATTTACAATGTGTTGACTTCCTTAAACACACCCATACTTATATCTAAACCAGCCTGGAGTTGAGTGATACTTAAGCATTTTACCGGTTCCCTAGGGCTGCCGTGACAAATTACTACAAACTGGGTGGCTTAAAACAACAGAAGCTTATTCTCCCTCAATCTGGAGGCTGAAAGTCTGAAATCAAGGTATCAGCAGGGCCTTGCTGCCTCTTGAGGCCTGAAAGGAGAATCCCTCCCTGCCCCTTCCACATTGGGTGGCTCCAGGCATTGTCTTCCTTGGCTTATGGAAGCCAAGCCACTCCAACCTCTGCTTCTAGCCTCACATGACCTTCTCTGTGAGTCTTCTCTTCTATCTCTCATGAGGACATTCATCACTGGATTTAGGGCCCACTGGGGGAAGGTCTTCTTTCAAGATCTTTAATTTTATTACATCTGCAAAGATCTTTTTTCCAAAGAAGGGAACATAGACAGGTTCCAGGGATTTGGATGTGGACACATTTGGGGGGGGCACCATTCAACCCATTCTATACACAAAGAGGCTGCCATTCCAGTGGATCCTCAGAACACCCAGAGGTGGTAACTGTCTCTCTGGGAACAGCACTACTGGGACAGAGTAGTTCTATTTAAAGCAAGGTTACAAGTGCCTTTCAGCTGAGCTCGTCTCATCATTCGCAGCCCTGTGTTCACATTCTGTGTTACTGGATTTCTTTACCTTCTCCCAGAATTCTGCACTAACCCTCCTCCCACCCAGACTACACAATTTAGTTGATTACGTTTTGCATTTATTGACTCTTAACATATATAAATATATTGTCAGGTTATCTCTGAAGACATTTATACTTGGTAGAATCCTGGATTCTTTTCATATCCTTCCAATCTGTTAGAATCATCAGTATCAAGGGTTGTTAAAACAGTATCCAAATGAGTCTTGTGTCTGTCTTATGGTTCTGTCTGGCTAGTTGGTCATACTTCTCAGATCTTTCCACTGCCAGTTTCAAACAATAGGTTACGGATTCTCTTAGGACTTTGAACAAACTGTTGAAAAACTAATCTCAAAGAACCAATTCGACATTAGGTCTTTACTGAAAGGAGGTGGCCTTGTAGAGTGGTAAAGAAACTCTTCTATGTGTGAGCTGGGTGGCTTGGGAAAACTCCTTAGTCCTTTTGAGCCGGTGCACCCCTGATATAAAATGGAGGTAACATCATTCCAAGTTACCTCACTGGGCTGTGAGTGCTAAAAGAGATGGTGCGTGTAGAGTATTTCTCACAGGGCCCAGTTTATAACAAACACACCAAAAGTGTTAGTGATTGGAATACTAGAACTTGTGTGTCTGATAACTGTTCAGAAGAGTGTTTCCATGTTCCCTTAGGGGCTATTTGAACACAAATTTGGTATTTGGTATAGATAGAAATACTCCTTAAAAGGAGGTTCCTTCCTGTGTATTATATATTCATTCATTTTTATTTATATCCAAATAATTGTTGAGCACTTACTATTTGCCAGGCACTGTTCTAAGTGCTTGAGATGATGACTGAACAAGACAGTCAATAATTCCTGTTTCATGGAGCTTAAGTTCTAGTGGGGGGAACCTTATGGAGCAAGGAAAGGGGTCAGGGCCGTGCCAGGAGTGGGGTAGGTTGAAAACTGGATAGGGTGGTCAGGGAGGATCTCATGAAGAAGGAGACATTGGAGTAAAGACTTGAAGGAGATGAGGGTGTAAGCTATACGCAGATAAACGCGAGGCAGCATTTCAGGCAGAGGAAGCAACAATGCAAAGGCCCTGAGGTGGGAGCATCGCTGACATGTTCAAGGACAAGCAAGACAACAGTGTAACTGGAGTGCTGTGAGTGAGCCAGGGAGTGGAAGGGGAAAAGATAGAAAGGTGACAGGACTAGATAATGAAGGTCACTGGCATCACTTTAATAAGGCAGGAGGCCATTGCCAGGCCAAGAGCAGAGGGATAATGTGATTTGACCTGAATTTTAAAAGGATCACTCTGGCTACAGTGTGAATAGATAGTAAGAGGGGAAAGGGGAGCAGCAGGGAGACTAATCAGCGGGTCTGTAGGAATCCAGACAAAAGACCAGGACACAGTACTGGGGGTGGTAAGAAGTGGTCAGATTTTGCTTTTATGCTGAAAAGCACTATTTGTTGATATATTAGGTGTGGGTGGCGAGGAACAGAGAGGTGACAGAAGACACTAAGATTTTTGACCTGAGCAACCCGAAGGACTGTGTTACTATCAACTGAGATGGGGAGGGCTATGCGTAGAGCAAGCTTGGGGTCGGAAGAAATGACTACTAGACATTGAAGGGGTATTTTCTATATGAGTTTAGAGCTGGAGAGAGACAGAGACAGAGACAGAGGTCCTGGGTATAGATATATACTTGGGAGTTGCCAGTATATAGATGGTTACTCAGAGCCATGTAACTTGATGATATGACCAAGGGTGAAGGGAGAAGGAAAAGAGAGCTGGACCAGTGGTAGACCCTGCCATGATTAAGATGCCAGGGAGAAAAGTGAAACCAGCAAAAGAGACGGAGAAGAGGCAATCAAGAGAACATGCTGCCTTGGAAGCGAAGGAGCCGTGTCCTGCACGGTGCTCCAGTTTGTATTCAACGCTGGGAATGTCCTTCGTGTGATGACAGTGAGCCCCTTAGCAGTCTAGGTTACATCTGTTGCAGCTCTCCCAGTTTCCCCTGACTCTTCCTCTCTAGCTAAACATCTTTTGCCTTTCTGCGTAGACTTCCACAGGGGAATCAAATGGATTTTAAAAGTTAAAAAATAGTAAAGGAAACAAAAATCAAGAAATACACCTCAGGATAGTAATGATAATTTTTGTAAAGTGTGCCTATAACTCATTTACATAAGCTACGCAAAATATACACATCACATGCAAATGCCTTTGCATTCATTGGTTCTTAGGAAAATCCTGTTGGTTCCATGGTAGTAATGGATTTCGTACCGTACCCTGCCAGCTGTATAAAGGCAACCCAAATGGCACTTTGAATAGTCATAACTCTGGTCATACGTTTTGGACAGTGATGGCAACCCCTTCCTTGTCCCATGATTATCTATTGGAAGAGCCTTAGTCACTAGTGTAAGCTGTTTTTGAACTCAGGGTCCATCGTATTTCCCTTGACATCTTTCTCAATACCCAGAACGCTGTCTGGCTCACACTAGATACTCTACAAAAGTTTGCTCAGAGAATGAATGAATCAAGTGCTTGCTGTACTGATGAACAACTTGAACCAAATGGACTTTTTTGGTCAGCAACTGAAACGCAGACAAGCATAGCAATTATATGTAGAAGTTGCCTTTTTTTGGTGAGTGTATGGCATATTTTTTATTGGATCATTGATATTTCTTCTTTTTTTCCCCTATAACATAAAAAAAACCCTCAAAAGTGTAGGCTTTCTACCCCAGGACAGGGAAGACACTTGCCACCCTATTTGAACCACATGTAGCTCCAAGAAGAATACTAGGCAGAAAGGGGGTAACTTCTGCTTTTTAATTAGCAGTATTGTTGAGGACAGATGCTATTCTATTTTTCATCTCTCTCTCTCTCTCGCTACCATTTCATGAATTATGATTTTCCATATTCTCAAAGTAAAAAAAAAAATCGCTGACAGAAGGCAAGCAAACCAATGTCATCAGTGAATATACCACACAAGTGTATATGAGAAGCTATATCACTGGCCAAAGGGGCATAAAACCGAGTTAGTCTGCAAACCAATCAAAAGGATCATTTCCATGAGCAGCTGCCTTATTAGATGCATAATCAACAGTCTACCCAGGGCGTCTTTCCATGGGAGAAGCCGGGGAGATAAAGATTCATTTTGTCAGCGTGTTCTAGTTTTTCATATGATTCTTTGCTGTCTCCAGAAGTTTTTTTCAGCCCTCAAACAGACAGCTATAAAATTGATTGGCTTGAAAGCCAAATAAAATAAAACACAGTAGCCTACTTTATCATTTACTACTAGCTATTTATTATGAGCAGTGCTGTGTTGGGATATCGACCCTGAGATTAAAGCTAGAGAAATATAGATTCTGAGATTCTGCGGACACATAAAGCTCCCCAGCCATGGTGACAGATGATAATGAGATTATACTCAGAGGCCATCTTTTATCTCAATGGAGCCCAACAGCTATCATTTTTTAAAAATAATGAATTGTACAAACAATGCAGGGAACATTTGCTTAGCAATTCTGCGATGCAGCTTCCTTGGGCCCCAAGTACATTGGCAGCCTGCCCAGCTGTCTGGCCACTGAGGACAGACACTCCCCCAACTCATTTATCTGTTGGTTGGTGGAATCGTTTGTTCTCTTATTTACTTCAACCCACCTGCCGCAGGAGGCGTTGTCTCCCTGAATATCTCTTGTATTCATCATGTTCTTCCTTGCCTTCATGTCTTTTTTCTCAGAGTGTCCCTCCAGCTGGGAAGCCCTCTTGCACATCCAAAATCAAAACGCTCCTACTACTTGAACACACAGCTTAAGTCTCACATCTTTCACAAAATCTTGAGCAACAACTTGGGAGCAAATCGGTCCAGATCCAAATCCTGGCTCTTACTGCTTATTAGCAGGGGAGCTGAGGGCAACTCACATCACCTGTCTGAGCTTCAGCTCATTTACTATAAAGCAGAGGCTAAAATTCTTATCTCCAAGATTCTTATCTAATTCGTATCTTTTTCAGGACCAAGCGTGTGAAGGGCACAGCACAATTTCTACTCCATTGTAGCCACTCACTGTTAGTTCCCCCTCTTGGGCTCCTTTTCTCAGTTAAGTTTTCAGCCCACACTTAAATAATTAAACAGACACTGAATTTTTCACAGCAGGATGTCCTGGATCTCAGGTTCTTCTGTGAACCTTCCCATTACCTTTTTGCTTTAACCCATGGTTCTGAACCCTGGCTGCACAGGGCAATCACTTCACATACACGCCATGGTTGGGTCCAAGCCCCAGAGATTCTGATTTAATTGGTTGGGATGAAGCCCAGACATTGCTTGACAGACAGTTCAGCTCTCTGCAGCTGAGCCGAAAGACAGGCCAAAGGGAAATACATGAACTCTCTGGTCTTAAATCTGGGCTCACTAGCATCACTAGGTGGGCTTGGTCTGGCAGTCCTACTGATCTCCCTGGTCCGCTCACTGTCCCACTCCCCTCAACAGGGACGTCTCACTTCCTCTTCTCCCCTCAACCCCCCTCAACACCTCTTGCCTTATCATTGCTCTCTGCTAAGGATCTGGAGCATTCACTGATTAGATAGGAGGAAAACCGTGTACGCACCCCATCAGCACATGTCCCAACTCCTTGCATGCATACCCTGCTTTCTCTCCTCTTACTGTGAATGGAATGTCCCTGTCGCTGTGAAAGACCAGATCCTCCACTTAGATCATGGAGCTCATTCCTTCCAGCAATCATCACCACAACGCTCCCGAATCATCATGGATTCCCTCTCTACTGGATCATCCCCACCTGCAACTACACGCTGTAATAATTCCCATCTTAAAATAAGTTCCCCCCATCACTGCCCATGTCCCTCCAGGGGCTGCCCCACTTTGCTGGTCCCTTTTTAGGAAAAGAGCAACAATTTGAAACTAGCTAGTCCTCGCTTGTCTCCAGTGCTTTCTTCTCAGGTTCCCTTGGACTCCCTTCAGGCAGGCTTTCATCCCCCCACTGCACTGGAACACCTCTGTCAAGGTGACCAACCTCCAAGGCCAAAATCTCACACTGCAGCATCTGACACGACTGATCACTCAGGTCTTCACTGTCACTTCACTCTCTTCCTACATGACTGGCTGCTCCTTCTGTCTTCTTAACAGACTCTTCATTTCTCTGAAATGAACATTGCAAATCCCTAAGAGTCAGTTCTCAGACCTTTTATTAGCTTTATCCACACTCACTGTCTATGTGATTTAGTTTAACCCCATACATCTAAGTGCCATTCATATACCGGTGACTCCAAGATTACCATCTCCAGCCTGGACTGGTTTGTTTCTCCAGCTGCCTTCCCAACACCTCCACCTGGTTTTGTCTTGGCATCATCAAATGTCACTCTACAACTGAATTCCTGATTCCCACCTATCCCCATATCTTCTGTTCCTACCAACTTCTCCATCTCAGTAAAAACAAATTCTACTTTTGGAGGCTGTGGGTAGGTCTACTCCTCGTGCCCCAGACCCCTTGCCTGAACGCTTTGCCGGGTGGTAGCTGGGGGGGTTGATCGGCGTTGGTTGAAAATCACCTGCAACTTTGGCTGCTGGGATACTCACCTCACTGCCCACTAGTCACCGTGAAGAACGTGAAACCCAGGCCTCAACACTCGCCACTCTGCGTGTGCGTGTGTTTGGCTGCTGACCCCCAACCCGTGTTCTGCCTGTAGGACTCGTATGTGGACCCTGAGGCCCACGTGGCCAGGACTGACTGGGAGGGAAGGGAGCTCTGCTCCCAACTTTCAATAAAACTGTTGTCTAAAAAGAAATAAAATGGGGCACCTGGGTGGTCAAGTGCATAGATTCTGGAATCCTATTGCCTACTTGACCACAATGCTTTACATTTACTATTTAAAATGTTTAGAACTTTCCAGTGTTGTAAATGTTGTTTTGACCACCTTTGTGCACAAAGCCTTTTCTTAATTTAGAACCATTCTTTAGCATGCATTCTCAGAAGCTGAATTGCTCAAAGAGCATAAACATTCTTAAGCCCTAAAATGGCTAACCCGTTATCAATTAACATTGGCTCTTTGATTCTGAAGTCATATACAGTTATTAAGCAATGTTTTCAGAATAGAGAAGAAAAGCTGAGGAAGAACTTTAAATAGCTAAGCTGGATCCTTGATTTGGTCACTGTGTATCTTACATACTCATTCAATCTTGTGGTCTTCAGTTTCCCCTCATTTGTAAGATCAAGATAATCCCTAGGTTATACCTTTCTCACAAAGATGCCTATATCGGGCCCTTATTTCTGTCAAAAGAAGAAAATTCGGTGTTACTTTCCACCAGGCAAACCACAGACTCTGAAGCAGATCTAGGACTGCTCTAGTCCAGAAAGGGGTTGATCTCTTGCCATTGGTTCGGACACTGAGTTCTGACTTTGAAATGACCTCACAAATCTGAGTCTTACACCTACTTTGGCCTCTTTCAAGATCCTCTTCTAGTCACACCATCTGGACCTGAAGGAGAGATTAAATAGAGCTATCTTTGTTGTGTTTGTATATCAACTCTGACACCAATATTTTCTTTCTCATATTCTCATCTTAACTTTGATAGCATAGGTTTGGATAATGAAGAGCCAATAATAGGTGAACTCTGCTTTTATGGGTTTTTTTTTTGGGGGGGGGGTCTCATTCCCATTCAGCCTTCAGAAGAGCCATAAGATCTTACAGGAACCTGTAAATTATATGTACCAACACTTCATGTTTTAGTGAATTTTCACCTCTTAGTCCAGAACTAACTATATTATTATCTTCTACCCTTAATCAACAAAAAACAAAGGACCCATATTGTAGAAAGGGGGAATTCTCAGAAGCTAAGAAGCCCCCTCTCCTTCCTTTTTCCTGGATTGGCAGTTTGCAAATCTTTTTCTGACTGAAAATCTCATCTATATCCCCTGAATGTGAAAGGTTGGAAGCCTGGGAACTATACTTCCCAGAATACAAAGCCAGCCAATACCCTAATCTAGATTCTGCCAGTGCCAGAAGTTTATGAGAGATGAGGAAGGCAGAAGGGAAGCTGAAGCCATATTCTTCCTCTAGCAGCAGAAGCAGATTTTGCAGTGGCCTCTGGGTATCACAAATTACCTGCCTCAAGGGGCATGTCCAAAAGTTTGAGCCCCCCATGTGTGGCAGAAATTCCCAGAAAGTTAGCTACCGACCTGAGAGCCAGTTATGGGCTTGGCTTCCCTTACCTTTTCTCCTCTAGCCCTTCCAACTGTTTTATAAGTACCTAACTGCCTATTTTAAATACCTTCCTGTTATAAGTACCCAGAATGGTTTCTGGTTTCCTAACCGAAGGGTGACTGATAGGTCCCATCTCTCAATTTATATAAACCTGTGATCGGGCATTCACCTAAGAGAAACACAAGTCTAATTTAGATTACCAGTACCAGATCCCTAACCCACAAACTGTAAACTGATTTTAACCCCAAAGGTAGCCCCTTTATGTGATTTCCTTTTCTTCCCCCAGGTCTTGGGGAATTCTACAGCAAGAATTATACAACAGGGGCCCCTGGGTGGCTCAGTCGGTTAAGCGTCCGACTCTTGGTTTCACTCAGGTCACGATCTCACGGTTCGTGAGTTCCAGCCCCGCATCGGGTTCCACACTGACAGTGTGGAGCCTGCCTGGGATTCTCTCTCTCCCTCAATCTCTCTCTCTCTACCCCTCCTCTGTGCTCTGTCTCTCAAAATAAATAAACTTGAAAAAAATTTTAAAAGAATTATACAACAGAGTCAAGATCTTAAAAATATAGCATCAACATCACCAATGTTTCAAAGTGATACCTTGAGGATGGCTACATCCATTCATGTCTCTCTTTAGCATTTTCAGCTCCCTTTCACTTGATTTCTCTTGGATTATTTGCATATATGTTTATGATTTTCTTAATTCTTTTTTTTTAAGTTTATTTATTTTGAGAGAGAGAGAAAGAATGTGAGCAGGGGAGGGGCAGAGAGAGAGGGAAAGAATCCCAAACAGGCTCCACACTGTCAGCACAGAGCCTGATGGGGGGCCTGAACTTGTGAACCAAGAGATCATGACCAGAGCTGAAATCGAGAGTCGGACATTTATGCACACACAATGGAATATTATTCAACCACAAAAAAGGAAATCCTGCCTTTTGCAACAACATGGATGAACCTTGGGAGCATTAGGCTAAGTGACATAAGTCAGGCAGAGAAAGACAAATACTATATGACCTCACTTATATGTAGAATCTAAAAATGCTGAATTCATAGAAACAGAGAGTAGAATAGTGGTTCCCTGGGGCAGGAGGTGGGGGAAATGAAGAGATATTGGTCTAAAGTTACACATGTCAGATGAGTAAGTTCTAGGGATCTAGCATACAATAGGAACGGTGACTATAGTTAACAATACTATATTGTTGGGGCACCTGGGTGGCTCAGTTAAGCATCTGACTCTTGACTTTGGCTCAGATTATGATCTCACTTGATTGTGAGATCAAGCCCTGTGTCGGGCTCTGCACTGACAGCATGGAGCCTGCTTGGATTCCCTCTCTCTCTCTCTCTCTCTCTCTCTCTCTGCACCTCACCCACTTGCACTCTCTCTCAAAACAAATAAACATGCAAAAAATACTATATTGTATATTTGAAAGTTGCTGAAAGTTGATCTTCAATATTCTCACCACATTTAAAAAAAAAGTAACTGTGAGGTGATAGACGTGTTAACTCACCTTATTGTAGTAATCATTTCACCATAAATACGTTTATCAAAGAAAAAAAATAGTCGGACACTTAACTGACTGAGCCACTCTGGCACCCCTGATTTTGTTAATTCTTTTAAGGGTAGGACTTTTTGTTCCCTAGCATCTATGAAATGTTCAAAGATGTTGGTGAAATGTAAAAATAAATGTGTGGGTTTCTATTTGCTTTGGAGTAAACACCAGCTCATACATTTCACATTTAAGTTTCACTTTAGCACACATAAGCAGGCCATCAGGTCTCTAAGGTTCTCCATTTTGGTGAGCACTTTTATTCCAGAAATCCTTTCCCCCCATATTAATAGATTTACAATTACACATTTCACACCTACCTTAATCTCATAGATTTTAGATGGTCTCCCTAGGTGACTCTTACGTACACTAAAGCTTGAGAACCATTGTAATAAATGAAAGCACAGTTCCTTCTCTTTGAAATACCCACACCAGGAGTGAAGTTCAAAGAATCCAAAGACTTAGGGTTCTTTCCATGATTCATATCTGGGAGGTGATGTATAGAATAATAGAATTTTGGAGCTAAAAATGTCCCTATGGATCATTTAAGCCCCTCATTTGGTAAACTGGCAATCCTATATAGCGTTTCATTGACCATTTAGGGTAGAGCAGAAATTAGAACCCAGGTATCCTGAATTTCAATCTAGTGCTTTCTTTAAGATGGCTGTCATGGGGGCGCCTGGGTGGCGCAGTCGGTTAAGCGTCTGACTTCAGCCAGGTCACGATCTCGCGGTCCGTGAGTTCGAGCCCCGCGTCAGGCTCTGGGCTGATGGCTCAGAGCCTGGAGCCTGTTTCCGATTCTGTGTCTCCCTCTCTCTCTGCCCCTCCCCCGTTCATTCTCTGTCTCTCTCTGTCCCAAAAAAATAAACGTTGAAAAAAAAATTTTTTTAAAAAGATGGCTGTCATGTACATTTGCACGGGTGGTGAACTGAAGAACTCTGTGCCAACCATACTGTGGACATGCATATACATTCGTACAGTTTCCTGATAGTAGTAAAGTTCTAACAAAATTAGGGTATCAGATGCTTTTCCAACAGATGCAAGTTGAGTATCGTAAGGAAGGGATAGCAGTTTTCCCTACTTTTTTCAATATAACCGTATACTAATATAGAATGTACAGGCTCTAATCTCAGTAACAAATACAACACAGATGGTTTATGCAAATTTGAATTGTGCAAACTTGAAGCTGCTGATATAGAAAATTTTTATAAAGTTTTGCTGTACAAAATTGCAACTCTCTAAAAAGCTGGCAAGAACTGCATATCCCAAGACTGGCTGACCCCAGTGAATCGCAAACTGTGCTCATGCATTGGCATGCAAAGGCACTGCATTGTATACAGTGACCCACACTCTTACCGATGTCCCCTGGAACCTCCACGTGTGATTTTGGTGACCATTATGCAGTTGCTTGCACTATTAAACCTTTAGCTCAGAAGTAATCTATGATAAAACACTCTGAACTCGTAATCATTGCCATTAATAGTTTGCCATCTGTTAATTTAGGAGCAAGCACACTCTAAAAAGCACTGGTGAGGATGCTGTAAAAATAAAATACAGCATTAGGGCCCCAAAAAACCCAACCCCCACAGCAACAGCATCTCCCATTCTAACACTATTCTGTGAAAACTGGTCTTAAATTATGAGTGTTTTACATTAAGTGATGTGTTCAGGAGAGCATCACTCACACGAAATAAAATTTTCCTTACTTAAAAAAATTTTCAGGTCAAGTGATTTTAACCCCTATGCCTATGCCTGAAAGACAGTGTGTAAAATTGGAAGGAGCCCTAGGGGTTTCCAATTTAATATCACATTTAGTGGTTCACCAACGGGATATAATTCTTTGACAAGCATCCCAGAAGTCAGATCTGTGTTTTCGAGTTTTAAATTCTTTTTAGTTCACCGTGAGATGGATCATCATGTAGAATAACACCTTGGTTATTTTTATTCCAGGTTCTAATAGGGCTTGAGATTTTCGTTAAGTAACGTTCACCGTGTCTTCACAGGCTTAACATCATTGTGGTTATTCAATCAATTAAAAGAGGGCCAAGCATTCTTCTCCCCCACGCTGAATGATTAAAGAATTAATGGGCTAATAAGTACAAAATACTTTCAACCTTGTGAAATTAGTCTACAGACTTGGGGCATGGCATGCCCTATAGTGTGTGGGGTGGCATCAGAACACAGCTGTACCACCTGCCTCCATGTCTCCCCTACCCCCCACTACCTGATGCTGATACAATTGACTTCACCTCATCTTGGATCCTGAGTCATCCGATCATGGGCTGTGCACATGATCAGTATGCCTGGTAAAACAGGGGCAGCGAAATTTCTAAATTTTGATTGTTAGTGTTTATTAAAAGCATCAAAGGGCTGATTGTGAGGGCAATTAGAGCTCTGTTAGAGGTTTACATTTATTCTGTGGTTCAGTATTGTTTGTATTTGGAATTACACAAATGGAGGCCATAATCATCTCAGTGCTTAGGGCGTCTAAAGATCACATTATGGCCCCAAGTCTACCACTCACTTCAAAAAATATTTCACCAAAAAATTTCACCAATTTATTTCCAAAAATTCTCTCTTTCCAAGCAGGCAGGCTTCACAAAGAACCAAATCCTCTCACCAACACAGAGATATGTGAACACCTTGGGCAGTGCTACAAATCTAAGGAAATTGAATCCTGTTTGGCTAGGGAGGAACCCAAGCTTTGAGTCAAGGGTTGGTCTGAAAAGGTCTAGGTGGAACTTTTAGAACCATCATCTCAATGACTTGCAGGTAAGCTTGGGGTCCTAGGCTTTGAGGGGAAAAGCGTTCGTTCTTCGTTTTTTTCTCCAACTAAGAGATGCACTTGCCATGCTCTAGGGGAGCCCTGTGACCCTTGCCACTTGTCAATTCCAAATATACATGACCCCTCTACTCTTGAGCCATCACTGAGATACGAGTGTGCACATAAAAACAAAAGCTGTATATTTCCATCACGAATTTCCCACACTTGGATCCCCTCCAGACACTATTCTGAACACTACATTCTGCTGCAGGGTACTAAAAACAGTGCTTTCCTCAAAATAAAACCTTTAAAGATCCCTTAGTAGCTATTCAGGGACTGGGATTCAATTTCAATCCTCCACCCTTTGGCCAGCTGTAGATTCGAGATGCTTACATAAAACATTGAGAGTATGTACTTCATGGCAAATTTGATTTTTCTTCTGCAATAGAAATGTGTGTTATAGTTACCACGGACTATATTTTTACTTAGAAAACACACAAAGCAATAATGCACCTCAACAAGAGAGAACAAATTCTTTATTTAATTTTATAGGTGTTCTTGATATAAGCTTCAGATATACTCCACTCCATATACTACATGGAGTTTGTGACATCTACACCTTCAAATCATAATACTCTCTATTTTAGGCCATTATATCTAAAAGCATGACTTTTCAAATCCTTTTATTACAAGTAGTTCTTGCACATAAATGTTACATCACAATAGCAAAAAAAAATGTAAACTTCTTTTGCAAACTACATAAATATTATAATATCTGCCTTGAAGTTATTCTTATTTTAAAATCAGAATATATTCTAAATGCTTTATATAAAAAACTTTGGTCAGTAGCCTGTGTGTCTGGAGCTTTTTATTTTTCTTACTGACTTGCCTTTCATGTTGCTCACGTATTTGAAGGCGAAAATTTTAAAAGAGAACTCAGATCAAAATTCAGTCCATATGTAAGACAAGTACCAGAAACATGTCAATAACTGTAAGCAAAATATGAAATGTGAAAATTATTCCATATACTAAAATCCGACAAGCCACCAGTGGTATGGAGTTAACTGAAAATAAGGACTCAAGTCAAGCTCATATATGGGCCTATATGAAAGGAATTCAGGCCCACTTATCAACATACCTTTTACTTTGCTGTATGTCTGTTTGCAAATGAATCACCTCTTTTTCTTTTCTTTTAGAGCACAACAGGTCATTTCTACAGCTATAGTTCTAGACTGAAAAGTCTAGATGGCCAGTGAATTTATTTCACTACCACTGTCCTTGAGGTCTTTAACTACAAATTAGAAATGTATAAACACACAGATGTGTATACACACCCATGCACACTTCGGCGATCACATCAAGGCCTTTTTTCCTGCTCTAAGAGAAGTTTCTAACGTTTACCCTTTTTTTTTGTTTCTAAGTAAATCTTCTTCCTCAGAATGTTCTTTCATTTAAAAATCAAGTCTAATCTAATCTGGAGCCCTTACTGATTTGTTTTTCTGAGATTCCTATTGAACACCTAGCTACTGGCCACGGTTTCTTTGAGGAAACAAATATAGCTGAAGCATTTAAAAAATTTTAAATGCATGCAGAAAGAACTACATAGGCTTTCCAAGCAGCTATAGCAAGTGGCTCAAGTAACATCGTTATTTATCTTGGTCTAAGCCCTTTAACAACATCCTTTTAAAGCACAAAGAGAATGGCTACAAGATGGCGGCAGGGCCCAGAATGGTCCTCTGAGTGGTTCACAGAACATCACTCAGGAATCTGCTGTGCTGTCTTCCCTCTTTTGTGCTTTTTCTCTAAATGTGCTGTGTCCTCTCTTTACTGCTCATGCTTTTAAACTATGTAAAGTGATTTTTAAAAAATCTGCCAGTGATTAATTTAGACCTCAAATAACACTGTAGGTGGGTGTTGTCAGAGGCAGGCAGCCATTCTTAACAGCTCCTCTCCCAGAGGAGGCCTGGGTGGGCACAGAGACACCCACAGCTTAGGAACTGCTCTTGTTGCAGACCGTGCCTTGACTGATACTGTCTTCCTTATACTGGCTGCTCGTGTCGCTCCTGCTGGGGATGGTGGAGGGGATGCGGGAGGGGCGTCTCTCTGGGTTCTTCTCCTGAGAGAAGCAGCAGATCATCTTCTTCATGGTGCTGTACATGTCCTCGTCTTTGTAGGAGTAGATGATGGGGTTCATGACTGAGTTGAGCAGCGCCAGCAGCAGGAACCACCTTTTCACGTGCTGCACGCCACACTGCGTGCAGTTCAGGCCATCCAGCAGCAGAACCACCAGGCCCGGGGTCCAGCACACGACGAAGGCCCCTGCAGTGACAGAAAAGGAAGCCGGGCTGCTTATTTAGATTTCTTCTCACCCGGCCTTCAGTCAGCGGCATCAAGGGACCTTAAGGATTTGTTTTGACAACTGCAAAGCAAACTTCCACCCTTCCTCTGAGCACTTGAGACCTGGGCTTGTTAGAGGCAAACAGCGGGCACGTCCTTGCCTATTAACCATGTTCTCTTTCAACTCCTTATCCGCTTACCCGGGGCTCCTAATTAGGGGCTCACATTTACCTCCCTCCTGCTAAGCACCACTCGTACCTTCTCTCCGTCAGTTCTCTGAACCACACTAGAAGGCTGCTGCAGTCATGACACACACTTTGCAGAGGAGAAAACGAGGCCGAATTCCAGGAGTCTGTGTGGGGAGGCCTCACACCTCTGCTGTTCGCTAGATCAGATGTTCTGGGGCGCCTAGGTGGCTCAGTAGGAGAAGTATCCGACTTCGGCTCAGGTCATGATCTCTCCACTCGTGAGTTCGAGCCCTGCGTCGGGCTCTATGCTGACAGCTCAGAGCCTGGAGCCTGCTTCGGATTCTGTGTCTACCCCTCAATCTGCTTCTCCCCCACTCACGTGCTCTCTCAAAAATAAATAAACATTAGGAATTTAAATCAGATGTTCTGAATGTTTTCCTGACAATAAGACACACTGCATCTGTGGCATTCTCTTGGTCTCTTAAGTCACCTGTTCACAAATTGTATTCTTTATAAAACTATGTTGACAGAAAGCACTGTCTGCTTTTTGATATACTCATAGGCCATCTACTTAATACTCTGCTCTGGATTAGGTTTTTGTTCTTGTTGTTGTCAGAAAGAAATCTGTTTCATGATGAAATAGAAATGTGCTTGTAGCCAATTTATTTAGCACAATTTTAGCACCAAGTGCACACAAAGGGTAATCTCTTCTGAGTCGCCAATTATCTGATCATACTTAGCTTACCACTAAGCTTTCTGACATGTTTTTCCTAAAATATGAGACATAGGTTCAAAATTCCCTTAGTTGCCATAACCTCAGATAACAGTGACAGCTCACATTTATACAATGCTTACTATGAGTGAGGCGCTGGTGTAAATGCTTTTCCTCTATTAATTCACAGAACCACACTGTGAGGTAGACACTGTTATCATCCCCAGGAAACTGAGGCACAAGAGAAGTAACCAGCTCACCATCAGACAGCTTATGAGTAAGTAGGTCACCATCAAACATCTAATTTTGAACCTTGGCAGTTATTCTCCATATGGTTTCTTTTCCCCGAAGTCCTTATCATTTCTAAATGTTCTTGCTTATCCATTCGATAAACATTCATTGTGAGCTAACAGTGTGCCAGGAACTGTACTAGGCACTGAATGAGGCAAGGACTATGCATCCGGGAGCTAAAGTGCTACTGAGGAGACAGAATAAACAAGCAAGTCTGTAATCATATCACCAACTAGTTATTCCTACTGGTTAGAATTAGTCCTAGACAGTATCCCTCTTGTCACTTTATCTTCATTCTGAGAGATACAATAGGCAAGTCAAGAGTTGTAAAAAGGCCGGGTGAGGCTGTGAAATGCCATGAACTTTGGGGTCAGAAAGGTGTGCCCAGCTCCTCATTTTATGAACTCCATGAATGAGGCAAATCACTGTGCTTCTCTGGGCCATTCCCTCGTGTACAAAAGAAGGGTAACACTCCTGACTGTGTGGGTGGTTGTGAGGGGTCAGAAGTAATGGAAAGTGGTTCCCAACATGGAGTTGGGTTCGCCAAGTAGTGATTATCATCAGATGCTTTGTCAAAGACATCTGCCAAATTAGATGTTTAGGAGTTATCAGGAGGGTTTAATTCCCCATTTCCTAATTCCAGCTCACCAAGGCTTCCCTGTTCATTCCCTCCTGTATCATTTTTGGTCTGGCTGACATATGTGAATAAAGACCTTGGAGATAAGAGATCAGAGACTGGGTCCTAACATTCACTTACTGTAAGACTCTGGGAGACCCATGTCATCTGGCTGGGGTTCGGTTTCCTAAGCCATAAATTGAGGACTGTAGGCAAGTTTTGGGTTTTTCAAATTTAGGGCCAGGACATCTTCGTGGGCATGCAATCAATTTAATGGATTTGGACAAGTTTGGGGATTTTTAAATGAAAGAATGGAATGGAACAGCTCAGAGTGTATGTACAGACCAAGGGAAGTTCTGTTTCATGCAATGTTTCAGTTTTACATACTATGTTTTATGTGTGTATTGCTTATGAAGTAAACTATATTATTTCTGACTGTTGGGCTTTGTCAGAAAGTTTGAAAAACGTTAGTGTAGATAATCTTTAAGGCCCCATCCAGCTCCAATGGTCTCTATTTCCCATAATGGTAACATTTTTTGTTCTCTGCTATTCCCAAGAGAGCATTACTATGTTGTCAAGAGACAAGAACTAAAAAAACCAGACATCAAAAGCTGTAGCTGCCAATTTTGAGGTGAAGACTCCTTTCTGTGTGAAATTGTATGATTCCAAAGAAATCCCGGTAGGAGGGTTCCAAGGTCCTTGTGTTAATGGGAAAGAGGGAAAAATATTGATTAACTTTATGCTTTGTTAAATATGCATGTCAAAATTTAATAGAGTATATAACTTCCAAACCAATGGAAGGCGAAGAATGGAACCAAAGGAAAGGAAAAAAAAAAAAAAAAGATCTCAATAAAAAAAAAGGGGGTGGGAGTGGATACGGTCAAACATAGCAAAGTAGGACAAATAATAAAAGAAGATACTGGAAATGAATCTAAAACATTGATAATCAAATTCAATGTTAATTGTGGTATTGTTTTTTTTAAAAAACAGGCGAACCTAAACAATTTGATGTCGAATATTACATCCATATGTGGTAAAACCAAAAGGGAAAGCAAGACGATTAACATGAAATTTAGGGTACGGTTATTTCTATAGGAGAGAGGGTCACTGGGGTAGGACACATAGGCCACACTAAAGATATTGGTAACGTTCTATTACAGTGGGTGGCAAGTACACAGGTATTCTTTAAGTTTTTTGTTTTTTTTATTCTTTTAAGTGTTATTCTTTGTACTGTAGATAGATCTTATATAATTTTGTCTGAATGATATATTTCACACAAACACATACACATGACAAAAAAGGATAAAAGTAAACTGCCAACATCTTTTCCTAAAAACTGTTTTATTTTTTACATTTTTTCCCTAATGTTTATTTATTTTTGAGAGAGAGACAGAGAGAGAGAGAATGAGCACAAGAGGGGCAGAGAGAGGGAGACACGAAATTAGAAACAGGCTCCAGGATCTGAGCTGTCACAGCACAGAGCCTGATGTGGGGTTCGAACCTACTAGCCGTGAGATCATGAAACTAGCTGAAGTAGGACGTTTACCACTAAGCCGCCCAGATACCCTTGAAAACAGTTTTTAAAATGGGATTTTTTTTTTTTTAAATCACAAAAGTTTTTTGTTTTTTTCCCCCAGCATGAAACTCTGGTTTAGATTAGTCAGGGGACCTAAAGACTCTAAATAAATCTCCAAAGTGATGCCTTGTTTGTCATAATGCAGTGATTCATACATATTCTCCCTTTGTATTGAATTGCATAAAATAATTCATTCAATCAACACTTGCCAAACCTATCATTGAGCAATGAGTATAAGAATTTTATATGAATTAACCATTTACTCTTCATGACAACCCTATTAGTATTATTAACACTATCTAAAAATACCAATGCTACTCTCATTTTAAACCTAAGGAAACTGGAGCATAGAGAAGCAAGGCAAAATATTCAAAGCCACACTGCTCATAAATGGAAGAGCCAGGATTTAAACCCCGGCATCCTGGTACCAGAGCCTGTGCTCTTGTCCACATGCTAGGCTGTTCAGCAATGGACACAGAATCTTATTACTAGAGTGATGGGGAAGGCAGAAGGGTAGTTTTAGCCTGTGAAGCTCCATTTATGGTATGTCATGTCTGACTGTGAAGCTGCATATGTCATGATTAAGTCATTCTTTGGTTTGCTAGCATAATGATTTCCTGGCGGGCGGGCAGGCAGGCAGGGAGGAAGGGAAGAAGGAAGGAAGGCAGAGAGGAAGAGAGGGAGGGAGAAAGGAAGGAAGGGAGGATGGAGGAAAGGATGGAAGGAAGGGAGAGAGGGAAGAAGGGAGGAAGGAAAGTAGGGAAGAAGGGAGGGAGGGAAGAAAGAAGGAATGGAGGAAGGGACGGGAGGAAAGAAGGGAGAAAGAATTCCAACAAAAATATAGGCTGGCCGCAGGAGTAAGAAGAAACAAAAATCTGCTGACCTTTTCTTTATACTGTTTCCAAGAACAATAGAATGCAAGCCTTCTTTGACGGAGCAGCCGAAACACCCTGAGCTGCCAGAGAACCCGTGCTTCGGCATGCCGTCTGAGGTGCTGGCTGCACACAGGGCAATAAGCCTGGGAAACACGCTGCTTCCTGACTCCTCCACTCGGCAGCCAAGTTCTCCCACCAAACACATCTGAGGGTAGATGCACGCTTTACCTAGCAGTTTGTTCTTTGGCGGGGGAGGCGGTTAATGTAGGTCGACAGCTAGTTATGAGGCCCCCAAAACAATTTAAAAGGAGAAGAACATGTTGGGAATGGTTTTGGCCTTGGTAATCTGTCATCGTGGAGAATTCCTACAGAATGAAGGAGATGTCAAAAACAAACAGATGGGCAACTGGCCTATTCCTTAAAAAGGGGACAGATGATGGACCCTGGGAAATATAGATCAGTCAGTCCCCTATCAAATTCCAAAAAGTTTTGGAAGAAAAAGCTAACGCAAATGTTTTTTGAGTATTTAAACTCAATGCTCA
The DNA here is from genome assembly GCF_018350155.1 of Leopardus geoffroyi. Taxonomy (NCBI): domain Eukaryota; kingdom Metazoa; phylum Chordata; class Mammalia; order Carnivora; family Felidae; genus Leopardus; species Leopardus geoffroyi. The sequence continues at coordinate 71,492,667 of NC_059328.1, forward strand.
GACCATGCCAGCTGGGAATAAGAGTTTTCAAAGAGAGGTCAGGACAAGTCCTAAACACTTTTTTTTTTTTTTTTTTTTTAATTTTTTTTTCAACGTTTATTTATTTTTGGGACAGAGAGAGACAGAGCATGAACGGGGGAGGGGCAGAGAGAGAGGGAGACACAGAATCGGAAACAGGCTCCAGGCTCTGAGCCATCAGCCCAGAGCCCGACGCGGGGCTCGAACTCACGGACCGCGAGATCGTGACCTGGCTGAAGTCGGACGCTTAACCGACTGCGCCACCCAGGCGCCCCCTTTTTTTTTTTTTTTTTAAATCAGGCATTAACAAATAGGAATGGATCCAAGGTGCCTATTTGGGAACCAGTGGAAAGAAAATCAAGTGTGTTCCCCTTGGAGAAGAAAAGGCTTAGGAAAGACATGATGTGCTAACCACCTCAAAAGCCTGAAAGACCATCATGTAGAAAAAGAAAGTGCAGGGGCGCCTGGGTGGCTCAGTCGGTTAAGCGTCCGACTTTGGCTCAGGTCATGATCTCATGGTTTGTGGGTTCGAGCCCCGCGTCGGGCTCTGGGCTAACAGCTCAGAGCCTGGAGTCTGCTTCAGATTCTGTGTCTCCCTCTCTCTCTCTTCCCCTCCCCAGCTTGCACTCTGTCTCTCTCTCTCTCTCTCTCTCAAAAGTAAATAAAACATTTAAAAAGAAAAGAAAAAGAAAGTGCAGACTTATCCTGTGCCATGGCAAAAGGTCACCCCGAAACAGAGGGAAAAGTACAAAGGGGCAAAATTTGGATGTAATAGTTTTTTCTAAGTAATGAAGCTATTTAGCAGGGGAACCGGTTCTTCAGTGAGCAGAGAGCCTTCCCTCAGCTGACTACCTCCTTTGCCTAGACCATCCTGAGATGTACAAAAGGGAAGGGATTTTTCCTAATTGAGAGAGATGGTTAAGTGGCTTCTGAACTCTTTTCCAAGTAGAAAATTGCCACATTCTACGAGACTAGGAATTTCAACCTCTCATAAAATTCAAACAAATTTGACTTGTTTGTTTCCTAGACACAATGATCAGACAGTATGGCTAAAAACTATGGAGATGAATACTTCGAGCTAACTGTTCTCAAACCCGACTGGTCATCCAAATTACCACATTCCCTGGTCCCACATCAGACCCAACAGTCAGATAATGCAGATTCCCTGGTCCCACATCAGACCCAACAGTCAGAATGTCAGGGGTGGGATGTGGAAATCTGTAGGACTCAAAAGTTCCCTGGGGGGTAATTGTGCACAGCCGGTTTTGCAAACCATTTCTCTATGCTGACTCAAAGAGTTTAATCAAGCCGACCCCGTGAGCAAAACTGTAGACTCCACAGATACATAGCAAAAAGTAACTGAAAAGAGAGAGGGGAGGGCAGATTTCTTTAAAATAAGCAAATAAGCACCTCTACACATAAATATCTTCAGCTTCCACTTGGAAAAATGTTTGAGCACATCCTATACGTAAATAAACGTACAAACACTAGCAGCAAAGCTGGACTGCAGGCAAGGTGTGCACAGTCCTCCTCTGGCCTCTGTGGGCCCTCTGGTTTGCCCTGCCGGGAATGCCTTCCTGCCTCCTAATCCACGGTCTACTTTTCTTTCTAAGCTTAGCTCAATTTCTGCCTCCTCCATGGACCTCCACCTTCATCCAGCCCGCAGTGATCCTTCCTTCTTCTCAGCTCCCATGGTACTTTCACCGACAACATCCACGTGGCACTGAGCTCGCTGCCTGCCGCATTCACTCTAACATTTCCCGAGAGCTCTGGGCCAGGCAGTGTGCTCAAGGCTTTACACACACCGGTCATTTAACACTCACAGCCCTGTGAGGTTGCCCCTCTTACCGTTATCTCAAGCTTACGTATGGTGATTTGAAGTTCAGAGTGGCTCAAGAATTTGTCCTGGGTCCAGAAGCCAACAAATAGAACCCGGGGCAAACTCCCTCATGCAAACCCCTGGGCACTGGGCTATCCTGGAGGTAGTTTTTTTTTTTTTTTTTAATTTTTTTTTTTTAACGTTTATTTATTTTTCAGACAGAGAGAGACAGAGCATGACTGGGGGAGGGTCAGAGAGAGGGAGACACAGAATCCGAAACAGGCTCCAGGCTCTGAGCTGTCAGCACACAGCCCGACGCCAGGCTTGAACCCACGGACCACGAGATCATGACCTGAGCCGAAGTCCGGCCGCTTAACCGACTGAGCCACCCAGGCGCCCCTGGAGGTAGTTTTTAATACACATGCCCTCTTTCTCAGGCCTGTTGTAAGCTCCCTAAGCATGTGGATCCGCCTCATCACAGTCTGTATTCTCAGGACTAAGTATGAAGCCCCACACTCAGCAGAGAGGAGTCAGTTGAAGGTGACTGAAATTTAGTAAGAGCCCTCCCAGGGCCAGGTACTGCACGAGCTGTTAACATCTGCTGTTGTGAACGGTTGTACAGTCCTGCCCTTCACAGGCTGACAGGCAGGGAACCTGGATGCTATGTGTGATGATTTTGACCGTTGTCACGGAAAGTCTAGGCGAAGTGGCAGCCAGTCGAGCTGGGTGTTGAAGGTCAAGACCAGCAGTGCAGAGGTGAGAACAGCATGATGCATTGGGAGAGTTCCAAATAGTTCAGAATGGTTTTAACCCAGAGCCGTGACTGAGGAAGTATGGGTAAAGTCTGACAGATGACACAGGCCAGACCCATGTTGCCGATTCACTGTCATCTTCATACCACACCCCCCTCCCCAATACATATACACACACCAGGCACCTCTGAGCAAGGGCCCTGTGGGAAACACTCAGGAGTTGGGATTTATTGTAAAGATCAGACCCCATAAGCCTTTGCCCTCAGGTGTCCATTGTAGTAATGAACTAATTTCTCTCCCAAGTGTCTAGAATGGTATGAGTCGTATATCATCCTTGGGAAGATCAGAAATATCTCTACTTTCCGTGGTTCATAAAGGAATCCGATTGAGAAAGCCTAGATCAGAGGTTTTTCAGACTCCATTGCAACTCATTAGCGAGCTGTGAAATCAACTTAGTGGGCTGTAACCAGCAATTTTCTAAAAGATGAAATGGCACAGAACAGAAAACATCAGAGTACAGCAAGTATAGTAAGGGTATGTTTCATGAAACTTGTTTCAGTTACACACAAAAATGTGTGTGTGAACTGGGCCATAATATAGAATGCACACTATTTCTTATTGTGGGTCCTGATTTAAAAAAAAAAAAAAAAAAAGGAAAACCCACTTCTATAGATCAGTGGTTTTTTTCAAGTCAGACTTCCCAAAGGAAACCTCTTGTCAAAGTTCAAAATCCAAACTCCTCTGACTCAAGACAGAGATGGGCAGCAGGGGGTGAGAAGGAGTTTAGTAAAGCCCTTCACAGCAGAACCCATGTACCTCTTCACACTACGACCCCCACTCCACACATGTACACACACTGAGGCACCCCTGGGAGCCCCACTGACTGCTGTTTGAAAACGACTGCTGCAGAATGGTAGTTCCTTTAAGGTTTCTGATCAGGGGCATGGATACGTCTTAAATTTTAGAGTGAAGCTTTCAGTGCTGGGGATGGACAAGTGGAGCTCCAAGTCTGCATCAGAACCACCTGGCAGGGGTGGGGGCTCTTCAAAGTTCAGATTTCTGGGCCCTCCCCAGACCTACCAAGTGAGAAACTGATGAAAGTAAGATCTGGGCATCTTCAGGTTGAGCCGGCTCCCTGGGGAATGCTTTACTGTAACAAGCATGAGACCCACTGTTCTGGCCGGGAGACTCCCCCGAAGACTGGCTACAATTCAGGCGAGAATGGTAAGGATGGGAAGAGCAGTGCTGGCGGAGATGGACAGAAGCAGATAGTTATAAGCAGACGGTAAGGAGGACTGGATGTGAGAACAGAGGGAGAGGAAAGAATCTGGGTGACTGGGTCATATGTGGCTCTGATAACCAGTCAGAGGGGGCAGCAGAGGGGCAGGTTTAGAAGGAGACAGGGTCCGGTTTTATATGCATCTGGTGTGTGGACTACCCATGGCTCCTCCAGCCAGAGACGTGTAGAAGGCAGTCGGCAGCTTGAGAGCTCCAAATTGAAATGTTGACTTGGGAGTCACCAGCAGTAGGTGGCAACTTTGGCCATATGTCCTTCCATTAATAAATATTTACTAAGCAATCACCTACCATGTGCCAGCTACTAAGAGTGAACATTTTCATGATGATTACATTTGCATAACAAATCTAATTTCCTTCTATTGCCGAGTGACAGGTCAGTTACGTTGACAAGAAGCAATTAGGTTTTATTTTAATGAGGCACTATGTTCCTTCAGTACCTGTTTAAGAGACTCGCTAATTGTCCAATTAGACTATAAATGAGCTTTCCTCTGGTAATTAAATAAACTAGTTTCAGTGCCATACTCAAAAACCAGTATCATGAGTTCAATGTTAATTTTTAAAGTACAGTGAATCATATACTAGAATATGCAATTACAGTGCTGAAATGATATTTAATGACTGCAATTTAAGGTAATCAGAAATATCAAATTAAGGAATGTCTAACACTTAGGAAGATAGAATAACAAATGAAAATATTGGTGACAAGTGAAATAAAAGATCTTCCCAAGTCCCTAATCAATATCATGTTAGACAGTCTATAACAGCCCTCCTCTCTTCTTTGGAAGTTTTCAAAATACCTCAAAAAACCTTCTGGTTAATACTTCACCCCCACATTACACAGGACATCGGAAGGAAGAACACCAGTCCATCTAAGAAGAAGGGTCCCTCACGGGACTATACTTAAGATAGTTCAACATTCTTGGGGTTTTCGTGAAAGGATGTGCAGAAGACAAAGACTTCAAGTTGCATGAAACCTGTTCTTCAGGACTCATAGTTTTTTCTATTCCGCTAGTCACGCTTGTAGCCGTATTTTCCTCTGTTTAAAAATTCACACGTGCAGGGGCGCCTGGGTGGCTCGGTCGGTTAAGCATCTGACTTTGGCTCAGGTCATGATCTCATGGTTTGGGAGTTTGTGCCCCTCATCGGGCTCTGTGCTGACAACTCAGAGCCTGGAGCCTGCTTTGGATTCTGTGTCTCCCTCTCTCTCTCTGCCCCTCCCCCGCTGGTGCTCTGTCTCTCTCTCTCTCCCTCTCTTTCTCAAAAATAAACAAACATTAAAAATTAAAAAAAAAAAAATTCACACATGCAATTAAAAAAAAATCCTGACATGTGAGCGGCACACAAATAAAACATCCATACCAATTAAAGCAATCACTCACACCGAATTGTTGCGCTTTGCCACATGGACTACTCATTTCATCACACAGGAGGATGTATTTTAAATATGTTCAGTCTGTTATTCTTTGTTTTCAGTCCAGGAAAAAGTGGCAGGGCACAAGCAATAATGCTAACCTAGTAAGCCACAGGACTGTCTGATTTACTAAAATAGAAAATTACAACTCTACATAAAAGTCAGGTTGCGAACTTCATCCAAGGGAGGCCCTCCTCTTATTTGAAAAGAAATTTTAAAAGTAAAAACTTTCAGGTAAAAAGCTATTCTTGGTCAGAAGTGTTATAATGTTCAAGTCACACATTAACAGAGTATTTAAGTGGGAATGCTCTTGTGGCATCAGGTAATTTGTTCAGTGATTTCAAACTAACACTACCAGATGTGGTTTGACTCTAAATTCATATTCGTTTAGCCACAGTGTTTCAGAAATCCAATAATTCAGAAAATAGATTGTCACATATGTGAAAGGAATGAAAATATATACTTTCAGTAAACCTATTTTTACTACAGAAAGCAAGAAAACGCTAAGACACTTCAAATAGAAGATGAGCAGTTAAGCATTCCACAAATGATTCATTTAACACTATTGTCACTTCTGCTTGGCCTTTTGACTCTAACAACTGGTTTTAGACACTTGTTTTAAATTTGTGGCCAGCTTTGGAAAACTGAAAATCTCAGTGCCCAGGGGTTACGAGATAAAATTTAAAGGAGAGACATAGCAGCTAGAACCACAGCCTAGACCTAATTCTAGTGTTTAACTCTGGGCCACAGCTGGAAATCATAAACTGAATAAGTAAGAAACACCATCTCCACCTCCAGACTCCTCTTTAAGCATAATATGTATGGACTAACAATACCTCAGAACCTCACTAGTATATCAAGAACTCTCTAGCATCTAAGAAAAGGTGTGAGGTCAGCTGCGTGTATTGAGAGAGTGACAGCTATTTGCTTGGTATGATTTTAAAGATGGGGAGATCCCAACTAGTCTGCCCAAGGATCTGAAATTCTTGCTGGAGTCATTCCTTCAGATTAGAAAGGTCTCTGTTACACCCTACCTAAAGATGTTAACATTATTAAGCTACAGGCATAGAATATTTTATCACACAAACTGTCATTAGCACAGAGCGGGGTTCTGAGAGGACGTTAAAGGAGTATCTTTGATGGGGTTGAACATTTTCAAAACGAGGGTTGAACATTTTCTAAAGTATGGGACACTGCATAGAAAAGTTGACTTGCATAGAATATGAGATTCTGGATGAAATACCAGATGACACAAAATACCATTCTGAATTCAGAGGAAGGGAACAGGAATTAGTAGGAGCAGCACTTGACTTAGAGAAAGTTGGGCCTGGAAGAGCAACAGCATGTTATAGCTTAGGACTTACGATGTCATGACGCAAGAGCCGTCACCCTCCTTCCTATGCCCCTGGCTGCCATCATTAATCCACCACAATACCTGCTTCTGAATCCACATATGGCCTCCAATCCTCCCTTCACAGCACAGCTCTAAACTGCCTCTAGCAATCAGATGGAATTTGCCTTTGGGAGGAAACCCACTTAACCATCCTGTTATAGTAAAAAGAGGATAGGCTGGAGATTAAGCAGACACTGAGTTGACTACGGGCGAATCCATTCACCTTCCTGGGCCTCCTACCAGTTTCTAAGCTATGGAACGATACTGATTTGACAGGATTTTTGTGAAAATTTCATGAGATCATGCATGGAGTGTCCAACACAGAAACTCCCCAGAAAATGGTAGTTCTGACTACTCAGTGTTGCTTATTTCCCCTGCTGTGCTTCCTAAGGCAATTCATAAACACAATCCGGTAGAACACTTTAGTCGCTGTTGTGCACGCGCATGCACGTGTACTCACACAGGATTTATGATGCTCGGTCCTATTCGCATCTGGCTGCCCTGCTAGCCCGATCCTCAAGATCCCTTTTGTGTCTTATTCAACTTGGGATACCCAGTGCTTAGCCAAGCACCATATATACAGTACTTACCAAAAGCTCGCTACATGAAGGAGTAAGGGATCTCAATCCGAATCCAGACCCTAGAGTATGCTTCTTAAAAGGTCGTTATGTTTCTCTGCTCCCAATTTCTTTACCTGTATACTAATGGAATTGGACTAGAATGACCTGCAAGGTTCCTTTTCGCCCTCACATTTGATAGTCTGAGTTGCACGCAGAGCTTCCTTCAGTCATGGCCAATGTGTAGTCCCAAGTAACTGAACAGAAAAGCAAATACGGATGCTCTCTACGGTGCCAAGTGAGAGAGAGAATTTTATGGTAAATCTAAGGTGCATGTTACATGATTCCAGCAGAAACTGGTGTCTAGGTGGGGACGCCCAGAATGCTCTCAGATACCAATGTTTATTCAATTAATGTATGGTGAGCATTTAAGTGTCATGCGCTATGCTAATCACTATGCTAGCACTATGCTAATCACTGGGAATAGCAAGACAAAGGAGACAGAGGAGTAACTGATTACCAAGCAGGGTGTGCACAAGATACTGTAAGAGCATACTGCCTGGCGGTCTTCACAAGAGTTGAAGTTGACCCTGTTCTCTACAGGGTCACCATGGACTGAGTTTTTAAAGTGACAGAAATGTTAAGGATACCCTATGGCAGTGTAGCTATTATTACCTTGTTTTCAACATAAACAATATTTTTGATATATTAAAAACAATCTTGTTGAAACACTGAAAGAGTTGACAATAATATTGATATAAACAATAACAGTACTGAAAATAATACTACCAATGTAGAAGATGTTCATAATGTATTGTTGAATTTACAAAAAAAAAAAAAAGCAGGTTATAAAACACTATGGGTATAGTAGGAATTCATTCTGATTAAAAAGAAGTTAAGCATGCATTGTGTATGAACATGTGTGCACTTAGAAAAGACCACAAAATATACAGTATTTTCAAATACGCTAGCGAAGATAATCTCCAGGCAGCATGAGCCAAGTGCTATTTACCTTCTTCCTTATATCCTTCATTATCGTCTTTATTTCTTCACTAGGAGCATATCTTTTGTTTTAAAAAGCTCTCACTAAAGCTATTTTTGTTTCTATTTTGGGTACAAATATATCTACATGCACTAGATTTCTACTGCGAGAAATGCCATCAGAGTGATCCTATGTAGCTGAAAAACAAGAAGGTCAAGACTGCCTCTCCTAACAAATCTCTTAATAGGAGTTTCACTCCATGTTACCTTCAGATAGTTTGCTAAATAGAAAAAAGCATAGTAAGAGTCTGAGAAAATCATGAAATGGTAAAACCATGTCATAAACCTTGAAGGAGAACCAATAAAAGTCAATTCTGTAAAATGTGAGGTTTATTATTGCAGTGTTAATTAAAAAACATTTTCCACTAGTTTTACACTAATCGCAAGAGGAACAGGTAAAGAAAGGAGGACGTACTATACTCACTGAGCCAAAAGGTCCCAAATGATCACTTCTCCTCCCCACAAGAGCATGTGTGTGTGTATATATATATAACATATACGTGTGTGTGTGTGTGTGTGTGTGTGTGTGTGTGTGTGTATGTGTGTATCATCCAACAAAAATTTATTGAGCCCCAAGAGGAGCCAATGTTAGTGCTAATTACCCAGGACACAGAAGTAAACAAGATGGACAGGAACTCTTTCCCTGGTCCTGACTTCACCAGCTCCTTCTCATTGTTTAGTTCTCAGCTCCAAGTATGCCCTTTGGAGAGGTCTTCCTTTGTGACAAATAAAGTTGTGCCCAGTCCAGCCATTCCCTAAAATATTGGTTTCCTTGTATCACTCTCTGCAATGATCTTTATTTGTTGGCTGGTTGACTGACGGATTTACTAACTGCCCATCACCCCAACTGGAAAGTAAACATGAAAGTGGGGCCTTTGCCCACTGAATTCATCTGCAGGCACATTCCATGTATACAGCACTTTCTAGTTCCTTTATGGAGGTTCTGATTCTAAGTCTGGAGTGGGGCCCAAAGACCTGAATGTTTAACAAATACTCCAAGTGACTCTCATACTCAGGGCAAATGTGCAAAGTGCCAGATTCTATACAAACCCAAGTCTTAATTTTCATCCACTAATCCAAAAATTTGATGACCATCCACTAAGAGAATGGCTTCTTAGGGATCCTTCTGTTGGAAAGGAAAAGTCTTTAATTCTGATAGACTCTATAGAGTCATGTGAAATGTAATTTGGTAATACCGAATGGGATAGACCTATAGGAAATTATGAAAAACCATTACCAGTCAGGCTTCTATTCAAGAAAAAATATTTGGTAAAGTACAACCTAATAACTTATTATAATGGATCAACTGTGCCATCAGAAAAAGAAAAAAAAATATTTGGAAACATATTCCTAGTCAGCATTGAGCAAATCTGCAAAGTTTGATAGAAGGAATACGAGGAAATGGGTGGCTTATGTATACAGCAAAGTAAAGTAGGAGGACCTACGTAGAATATGTGTAAAAGATAACACTGGAAGGATGGAATGCAAGCTGGTGCAGCCACTGTGGAAAACAGTATGGAGGTTCCTCAAAAAACTAAAAATAGAACTACCCTACGACTGACCCAGCAATTCCACTACTAGGTATTTATCCAAGGGATACAGGTGTGCTGTTTCGAAGGGGCACATGCACCCTAATATTTATAGCAGCACTATCAACAATAGCTAAAGTATGGAAAGAGCCCAAATGTCCATCGATGGATGAATGGATAAAGAAGGTGTGGTATACATATACAATGGAGTATTACTTGGCAATCAAAAAGAATGAAATCTTGCCATTTGCAACTATGTGGATGGAACCGGAGGGTATTATGCTAAGCGAAATTAGAGAAAGACAAATATCATATGACTTCACTCATATGAGGACTTTAAGACACAAAACAGATGCACACAAGGGAAGGGAAGCAAAAAGAATATAAAAACAGGGAAGGGAACAAAACACAAAAGACTCTTAAATACAGAGAACAAACAGAGGGTTGCTGGAGGGGTTGTGGGGGGGGGGGATGGGCTAAATGGGTAAGGGGCATTAAAGGAATCTACTCCTGAAATCATTGTTACACTATATGCTAACTAACTTGGATGTAAATTAAAAAATAAATATTTTTTTTTAAATGTTGGGAAATCACTTAAAGGGAACAAAGTCACTAGTAAATGTCAAATGGAAACAGAAAAAAAAAAAAAGATAACACTGAAAGGAAAGACAGACACTGTAAGAAGTACACGCAGATGACATTAAGAATCTGGAAATGAGAGAAATGAGAGAAAAATACTTGCTCTTGGAGTTAAGCCCTAAACCAAAGTCACCTTAAAGAGATAATATGGTCCTTGGACCTGCAACACCTTTACTGAAATCTGACTGAAGGTGGTAACATCTCAGGAGAAAGAATGTCGCCAGAGCCAGGGATGTCCGGAGGTACCTTATGCAATTCCTAGGCAGAAAAGTTCCTGGTCAAGCTCAGTCTGTTCTTGTGGCTGGGAGGTCTCTAATGTTCTGATTCTGTGCAAAAGGCAACCTCTGAGTGTAACTGGACTTGCCAGGTATTAAGTATCTTAATTACCTCTTGGTAATTAAGAGAGAGGACCGACCACAGGGGGCAAGGAAGGAAGCAATCAGTAGTGACACTTATGCTTTGTTCATATTCTTGCCTCTGTCACCTTTACTGACTGTTGACCTCCTCCTTATTCTTTCAAGTCCGGCTCATTTGTCACCTGCTCTTCACAGCTTTCCCCAGACACTCCCCACAGGCTGAGTCAGATGTTCCCCATTCCATGTTTCCATGGTACTTTCCACATGCTTATTGTCAAATCAGACACCATGAATGGCTTGTCCCTCCATGGCCAGCTAGACTGAGAGCACCTGAAGGGCAGAAATGCTGCCACGGTCACCTTGGATTTCCGACACCTGATGGGGACTGGATGCTTAGTAGATGCTCAATTTTCAAGGAAGCAAGCAAGGAGAGTTGGAATGTCACAGACAGTAACCAGAGGTGACATAAGAGAAAATTAAATATTCTCTCTGCTGGGTTTTCACTTAGAATGACTCAGCCCCATGTACTGGTTTCAGACAGAACATATCTCAGGCAATCGGCCCTGATCACGTTTCTGTGCCATCAAGGTAAGCTCAAGGTTACAGCACCTCGGGAGACCCTCCTTATGAATTTACTCAATAGCCTTTTCCCAAACTGTGCAAGTTTGTTGGCTGGAATTGATAATAAACTTTGCCAGGAGCACAACTGATATATGTGGCTTTGAATTACTCTTAAAAGCCCATTTCACCCATATATAGTTGGTTACTTTGTAGGTAATTATTACTAGGCTTACTGCAATTTGATTTGCAGTGATGTTTCATTGATTCATTCTTGACCAGTTATACCCTTTTTACCCTTGCTAATGTGTGAAATAACTCCCAATAGTCTCCACCCAAAGTGTGAGCCTTGTCTTGCCTAAGGCCCCTCCAATTCCCGCAAAGGGGGTTAGAGGTGCATCTGTTTCTTCTGGTTATTTCTTCAAGACCCTTCCTTCACTCCTTTCCCACAATTCCATATACCTCTTACACTCTGTGTTTGAAAATAAACTAAGTTAAACCTTAAAACATAGAATTTCTTACTCTATTTACCCTGTATAATGTATGTACACAGACGTATGCATATACATGCACACTTTAAGTACATACACTTATTTTATGTTATATATGAATATTTAATTTAGAGTTGGTAAGATAAAAATCTTTTTTGCTGGTAAAAATTTCCTTTAGAGAAAGACTGAACATTCCAGGCCATTGGGTGGGAACAGAGTTCCCTCTTAAGACAGTGAAAATTAGACTGAACTTAGTTTATATAACTTTATCCTGGAAAGCAAGCAGCACACTTAAATGTAAGGACCATCTGTGCTAACAATGCAGTATCACCTAACCAGTCTTCACACTCTCCTATGGACAAGGATGATGATCGTGGTTCCGATCTGTGTTGCCAATCATAAATGTGCTTCCTCCCCATCTAAGAATACTTATACAAAATGCTAATGTTTTTTTTTTTTTTTCAGGGTAAAACAGAAAAAAAAAAAAGATTTGTGTAGGGCATGGCTATAATTTTATATAGGATTTTTGAGACGTCATCTTTAATAGCTCTTCTCTTTCCTTTCTTGTGTCTTCCTGTAATCATTAACACGTTTACTCATTTCAGCAGTAAGAGTTAAGCAAATAAGATGCAGTTCCTGCTCTTGAAGTGTTTGCTCTCTAGTATGGCAAAAAGGGCACGCAGATAAAAATAATTACCATTAAGGCAGTAAATGACACATAGCAAATGAATGGAATGGGGAGATAATACAGGAACTCAGAGAAGAAATCCCCACATGTTGGGGTGATTGAAGACCTGATGGAGAGAAGAGGACTCAAGGGGTGCATCATGGAAATGCAGGAGTTATTAGAGAGGAAGAACACTCTTCATTTGTCCCCCAGCCCCTGGCTAAATGCCTAGTATATAAATACACCAAACACCTTTGAGATCAGGCACCTTGGTGCTGTAAGAACAGAAAGCTGAGACAACTCCCAGTGTGCATCTCACCCAAAGAAACTGTAAGCCATGTTATCATCACAGGTACCTGGAAAGCTAAGGACTCCTTTTCTGAATTGGGATGGATTATTATAACCTAGAACAGAGGAATCTGCGGCTCTTCTTATAGTTCATGTTTTTCCGCATTTGGATTGATCCAACTCATAGAAGTCACATAAGCCACATTACATCATTGTTGAAAGAATCCTGTTTAAAAAGCTACTTTTACTATCCTAGTAATCAAATGAGATTAGTAAGTCCAAATGTGTAAACAACAATCAATAATTTATAAACTGTTAATCAGTGAAGAAGAAACATCTAAATCACATATAGATAATGAGAAAGATCGCTCAAAGTTTAGAGGACTCCTTGAATTAGACCGTCTCTTTACAAACCAAACACCCTAAACTCAATAAAGGGCAAATAAAAAAGTCCAGAATACCGTCTCACTCCAGCTATGGAACTAAAAGCATCATGATATTCAAATAACACAAATGCCATTTTTATCCCTTAGTCACCCCCAGGAAAAACATTAAATGCTTCCTCTTTCAACATACCTTTTTATTTTACTGAAACAAATGTGTTTATTATTGTGTACAATGACTACCCGGTATTGTTACCTAATGATACACATATACTGAAGGATTTACTAGTTTGGTAAACTTGGATAATCTACTTAAACTTAAGCCTTGCTTCCTCATCTGTAAAACAGAGGCAATAAAATCCCCATCATGATGTTGGTGAGGCCCAAGTGAAAGAACGAATATAAGGCCTTTCAGTGCAGCATTTAGCACAGGGTCATTGTCATGATCATTATCTCTTATTATTGCTCTAGGAAAGACCTTTTGGGATCTAATATTTGGAAAATCCACAATGGCACTGGTCAGAGGGATAATAAGAATGTGTTTTCACAGCTTGGCCTCTAGAGACAGACTGCTGGGTTCAAATCCAAGACCTACCACTTGCTTTTAGGTACCCGTGGGCACTTGTCATGAAACTTATTTAACCCACTTATACCTGAGCTCCCTTACCTGTAACAAATAAGAATACCACCTCCTCGGGTTGCCCTAAGGGCCAAATGACTGATTACACATAAAGTATACAGGTAAGTGCTTGGCACAGAGTGAGACTCGATGTGTTGGCCATCTTTGTACCGACCCTCTTCTCCAGGTTTAAAGATGGTCAAAATCAAACTCAAGAGTCTCAGAAGAGTGAAAAAGATACTAAGGTAGCAGAGTTATAGAAGATGCAAGAGTCCTGTTCTTCCCTAAGTAATCCCAGAGGATTTTAAAATAAAGTGAGTCTTGGGGTGCCTGGGTGGCTCAGGCAGTTAGTTGGGCATCTGACTTCGGCTCAGGTCATGATCTCATGGTCCGTGATTTCGAGCCCCATGTTGGACTCTGTGCTGTCAGCTCAGAGCCTGGAACTGCTTCAGATTCTGTGTTTCCCCTCTCTCTGCCTCCGCTCTCAAAAATAATCATTAAGAAAATAAATAAGGATGTGGGGCACCTGGGTGGCTCAGTCGGTTGAACGTCCGACTTCAGCTCAGGTCATGATCTCACGGTCTGTGGGTTCGAGCCCTACATCGGGCTCTGTGCCGACAGCTCAGAGACTGGAGCCTGCTTTGGATTCTGTGTCTCCCTCTCTCTCTCTGCCCCTCCCCTGCTCATGCTCTCTCTCTCTCTCTCTCTCTCAAAAATAAGTAAACATTTAAAAATAAATAAATATTAATTAATTAATTAAGTTAAGTGTCTGATGACTTTGGCTTAGGTCATGATCTCAGGGTATGTGATCCCACATCAGGCTTTGTGCTGACAGCTCAAACCTTAGAGCCTGCTTCAGATTCTGTGTCTCCCTTCTCTCTCTGCCCCTGCTCCACTCATGCTCTGTCCCTCTCTGTCTCAAAAATAAACATTAAAAAAATAATAAAATATAAAAGGTTTAAAAAAAAATAAATTAATTAACTAATTAAATAAAGTGAGTTCTCTAGAACATAGCTGTACAGAAAGAACCAAGTGAAAAAGACATGAATGGCAGGAGAAGCATGCTGAGCCCTAACTATTCAGCACATTTCTATTATGGCACCAGCAGTGCTGCAAATATTTGTTTTCATTTTCACGCCCATTTTCTTTACTGGACTATATATTTAAGCCAATTTACTTTCGTGTCCCTAGTTCTTAGCAGAGTGCCTGACATGAAGTGGGCACTGAGTATTTATTAATGAGTGAATGATCAAATAAGTGGATACAAGAATGGTGTAAACATACATGTGGATATTTGCCCAAGTAGAAGAAGACGACCTTTTTTTTCTTTAATTTTTTTTTTTTTTACTTGGGTATAGGTGACACAAAATATTCCATTAGTTTCATGTGTACAACACAGTCCTTCTAAAATCGAAGACAAGAAGCAACAAGTGTTGGTGAGGATGTGGAGACAAAGGAACCGTTGTGCACTGCTGGTGGGAATGTAAATTGGTAGAGCCACTCTGGAAAACAGTACGGAGGTTCCTCACGAAGACTTTTCAATACAAAAAGAGCCAAACTGGACTCCTAGATCACTAAGAGGGAGCCAAGAGCAAGTGAGAAGATAAATGAACAGGAGTAACGTTCCTGTATCCTGGAACTCCAATTTCACTGTTCCTAGTTTTGACTGTATGGAGGTTTTATTATGAATCATCTTGTTTGCTTGGCGATTCTAATCAGCCCATCCTGAGAAAATGGATTTCATAGAGGCTTTGGCAAGATGGTTTTGTTTTTTTGCAAATGATACGTATCCATGCAAGTAAAGTAGTTAATGCTTGTGCGTACTTCAAATGAGATCAAGTTATTCTCCCATACTTATGAAAAAAATCTCATCAGTAGGTAAACCTAATAAAAATTTTTCGTAGAGTCACAGACTCTGAGGCTTGCAAGAATTCTTAAAGTGGGTCTATCTAGCTTCCTATGTAGTGAAAGAATCCCTAAGTAACACCAGACATGAGGGTCACCTAATACTTACCTAACACTTCCAACAAGAGGGAGCTCGCCTCAGTGCACTAGACAGCCAGCTCCATTGGAGAACAGCTCAAATTTTTATAACGTTCCTCCAATAATAAGTTAAAATATCCTTTTTGTAACTTTTACCCTTGACCCTAGCTGTAACTTCCAAACCTCTGAAATATAATTTTGTTTCCAGCTAACAATTCTTAAAATATTTTAAGATAACAGTTCTGTCCCCCTTGCTTCTCTTTATTTGATGACACTCCCCCAATTCCTTCATCTGTTATGGATCCTTCAAAACCCCAGTCACCCTCCTATAGATGGGACTACACTGACAATAGTCCTCTCCAAATGTGATGTCTTAGACTGGCATTATGGCTCCCCCGTGGACTTACTTGTATCCAGAGAAAGCATACAATTTCTTCTCTAACTGGATTTGTCACATTCAATTAATATGCCTATGGCCATATTCCCCTTTGGGCAACCACACAGCGTGATGTCCTCTACATGACGGCATTTCTGGTCAGTAAAAACCCTTGGGTCTTTTTCCTTTTTTTCCCAAACATGCACTATTTTTTTTAAAGGAGGTCTTCCTTACCTTTGTGGCTGTGTATTTGCAAACAATGTGTGCATGTACGTGTTTTATTTAAACCTAATGACCAGATCTATTCTTATAAAATGTTGTTCTTGCTTGTTTGGGCGTAACATTCTACTCTGCTGACAGCTATTTAAATCTGGAATCTCCTCCCTAACATATTAGTTATTCTTCCCTCTTTTTGCCATGTATGCAAGTAATGTTTTTTTTTATATCTTCTCTAAGTCATTGCTACTTTGCTAGGGATACATAGACCAAGTGCAAGAATTCTGGCAGTCCTTGAGATCCTTGCCAGGTTGATATCAATCCTGACTTTTAATCCCCAGACTTGAAGGCCTTCTTGACATCCACATACATACCACCTACAACATTCCCTTTATCTACTCACCTGGCAACCTTCTTACAAAATGTACATTGGGTTAATTTGTTATTTAATTTATGTGGATCTTATGAATACTACTTTTTTTTTCCCTTAAAAATCCATTCTACAATTTGCTGGGCATATGATTCTTCATCAAACAGTAAAACAGTCAAGCAATATAAATTCATGACTTATTTTCTGAATTCATACAAAATCACTCACATTTATAAAATATTAAAAAATCTCCAACCATGGTCCAAAAATGAAATTTAAAGTTCACAACCGTTGTATCTTTTTTTTACATATACATTGTGTCCTGGGAATTAATAATAACATTTTATTTTCAATCACCATAATAGCTTACATGGTACTTTATTTTTCTTAAAGTAATCTCTACACCCAGTATAGGGCTTGAACCCACAACCCCAAGATCAAGAGTCGTGTGCTCCACCTACTAAGCCAACCCGGCACCCCACTTACATGGTACTTTAAAACCACACATCTCAAAATTAACAGCCATTTCTGTGCTTTCAAATGGCCTCATTTTATAGATGAGAAAACTGAAACACAGATAGGTTAAGTAAATCTTATTAGCAAATAATATAATTAAGGCTCACCTACCCTGCAAATTAAAATACCTATACTCTTAAGAAAAAGGTAATCCTAGGGGTGCCTGGGTGGCTCAGTCAGTTAAGCATCCGACTTCGGCTCAGGTCATGATCTCGCAGTTTGTGGGTTCAAGCCCTGCATCTGGCTCTGTGCTGACAGCTCAGAGCCTGGAGCCTGCTTCGGATTCTGTGTCTCCCTCTCTCTCTCTCCCCCTCCACAACTTGTGCTCTGTCTCTCAAAAATAAATAAATATAAAAAAAAAATTTTTAATAAAAAAATAAAAAGATAATTCTATCACTGAAAGAAAAACACTCTATCAGTTATTTATTTAAAAACTCACTTTAGGGGCACCTGGGTGGCTCAGTTGGTTAAGTGTCCGACTTCAGCTCAGGTCATCATCTCACAGTTTGTGAGTTCAAGCCCCATGTCGGGCACTGTGCTGACAGCTCAGAACCTGGAGCCTGCTTCAGATTCTGTGTCCCCCTCTCTCTCTGCCCCTCCCCCACTCATGCTCTGTCTCCCTCTCTCTCTCAAAAAGAAATAAACATCAAAAAAAATTTTTTTAACTCACTTTATATGAACACAGCACTTCAGTTATTTAAAGACAGACAGAAAATTCCCCTAGGCTGATTCCACATAGTCAGCAGATGTGCTTCCCTGCAGATTCTGAGCTAGGTTAGGGCCAGCAGAAAGAACCTGGGGTCCTTTCCCATTCTAGGAAAAAAACAAGGTGACATTAATTCTGATGGAGTCAACAGAAAATATGTGAAATGCCAAACGTAGGAGTTTGTCACTGTGAAACATGGCAATATGATTCATTAGTAAAGTCGCTATTACATATATATTACACACACACACACACACACACACACACACACACACCTCATATTAGTCAATTGTCATGGAAAAGGGAATACTAACAGTTGTAATCAGATATGGAAACAGGAGGGTAATGAGGCTTTACATACCACATTTTTGCTGGGCCACAGTAAAATCAAAGGTTAGAAACTTGCATTCCTATTTGCACAAGAACTAGGATGAAAAGAATATTATTTGGAGCTAGAAGAAAAATGATTCAGAAATGGTATCCTTACAATGCATGTAATTTTGTGCTATCATGTTTCTTTGTGAAATACCATCCTGGGATGGGTGAACAAGATGGCCTCTAAAGTCCCCCCTGATATAATATGATGTGATTTTGTAAAATCTCCCTAGAACACCAGAGCTCTGTAAAACACAGGTCTAATACATACCGGGGTATAAAGAGCATCAGACCAACTCCCGGAGAAAAAAGTTGTACTCACCTCCCTCCAGGCAGACTCTGGAGGCCAGGGGACAAGATGGGGGTCCTTGGAGCAAAAGGGATCTCTGGATAAGGATCACTGTTGCCACCAAACCTGTGCCAACAGTCTGGTTATTAGCCTCTCTGCAGGAATGCTAAGAAATCTGTGCTACCCAGTGTTGACGTCAGGTATCCCATGGATTCCTCTGTAGATCACCTTCTTTCACTGTAAATTCCACCATCTCTTGTGGTCCCATTTTCAATGATTCCAGACTCTGTGCTCATATATACAGGTTACATGATCTGAGCTAGAGGAAATAGGATCGCTTTCCTCTCAGTTGTCCAGGACAGAAATTTGGGTGTCATCCCCGACTTCCCTCTCTCATAGAACACATGACAACAGTCACCAAGTATTGTCAGTTCTGCCTCATTCATGTCCCTTATTCCATTAATTTCTTTCCAAACATCCAACCCGCCTCTTAGATCACCATCATCTGTAGCTTGGATTAATATAATAACCTTCCAAATGGCCTTCCAGTCTTTACCCCCTCTAATTCATTCTCCAAAATGTGGTCAGCAATCTGAATATAATGCAAGTCTGATGAAGCCACTCCCTGCTTAAAAGTCTTCAGGACAAGTCCAAAGTACATAGCCTGACACGTAGGTCCTTCATGACCTCACCCTGACTGACCTCCCACACTCCTTGCTCCTCTGACCCTTTACTCTGCCCTCTGTGTTATTTGCAGTGCCCTGAGCTGCCCATGCTGTCTTTCATTTCTGGGTCTTTGTCCTCGCAGCTTCCTCTGCCTTCAACACGCTTCACAGATCCATAGCCCAGTTCTTCACAAAATTCCACAGCTTCCAGCACTTGGCTTACTAAAAATAGCAGCTTACATTCAACGTGAGGGGTTCTGTTCAAAACATTTTTATGCATTTAGTTATTTAATCTTCGCATCAACCTTTTGAGGTAGGTATTATCATGTTCCCCTTTTATAGAGCTTGCATGATCTCTCAAAGCTGCGTTATGTACTTCTAAGCGCTCCCCGAGCCCCCTGCGTTTATCATAAAACTTACTATTATGTATTTCCCCAATTTTCTGTACCACAGACTACAGGTCCTAAAGGAAAAAGACACGTCTGACTTTTAGTGGTCTCCTAGATGAAGCTCAATAAATGTCTGCGAAACTAATAAATGATGACAATCCTCGGCAATATGGTATATGGGTTGGGAATACATTCTAGAAGCAACTTGCGTGCATTCAAATTTCAGTTCTTACAATTACTAACTGTGTGACCTTGAGTAAGTTGTTTAACTGCTCTGTGTAGAATGGGGATAATGATAACATATACTTCATGTAAGAGTTAAATAAGTTAATATCTGTAGAGTGCTTCGATGAGTTCCTGGCACATGTAATGATTATATAAGTGTTTGCCATTATTAGCATTCATGTTAATGAAGGGCCTAAAACCACTTGTAAAATGGAATGAATATCATTAGCTCAATTTTCCAGGCAAGAGGAGCTGACTAAGATCAAGTGACAATCCTCAAATATATGCTAGCTCTAAAATTAAATATCATCATCCAAAGACTTGTTACAATGCGTCAGAGACACAGAGCTGAAGGATTCCTTACAAAACAAACCATCAGTAGGCTTTTAAAAAACAGTAATGACAACAGTACATGAGTGAGTATTCTCCTAACCAAGTCTAAAGAGCAAATGATCCAGAACTTTCAGAGCACACCACTTTATTATAGAAAGGATAAACTCCTACATGGGAGGGCCAAATCTAGAAGAAAGTTACAAGGAAATGTTTCATAAGACTAACAGGACCGTCTCAGATTTGTGAGAACGTTTAGGACCAAAGAAACTCTGTTTCATGGAGAAAATTCCCTGAACAAATTACTTGCTGACAGTGAAAAAACTTGCATCCTCAGACTTTGACAGGGGATTTAGTTGTGTGCTCTTAAAAGAAAAGCCGGTGTCTTTTTAAAACAAAACATTCTAAGAAAAGATAGAACAAAAGGAATACACATCGTGACAGGATTTTGTGAAACAATTAGAGTATTGCATTCCTTGTTAGGAACACTGTCTCTGTTCCGAGATTACTGAAATGAAGGCCCCATTTGCTGAAAACAGTGGCTAGTTTTCACCAAAGGAGACACAGAAATGGAGAAAAGTTTTATTCAGAGTTGACCCTTTGCTGAGCAATCCAAAGCCTCGGTCCCCACGTCTGTAACCCATTTAAATGCTCACAGGAATTTCCTAGTGAAGAAACAGCAACCAGAACTTTTACTCTAACGTTATCCCCTAGTTCTGAGCAGCAATCCACCCTTTGGCAATGATTGGCAATGAAAATAGTAAAATATTCATTGAAATTCATATCTTTTCTTTCTAAATCACATGTGAAAAGTGAATTCCTAAAACTCCATTTCCCATATTTGTGACAGACATTAAATCCAACTTAAAAAACAGCAAAATCATGAACACTTTTATTTGCCTGAGAGGTTTGCAAGAACAGCCAATGGTACCTCATGACAAATGTTTGTTTTACTTATTGGTTTAATTTTTTTTTTAATTTTTTTTTAACGTTTATTTATTTTTGAGACAGAGAGAGACAGAGCATGAACGGGGGAGGGTCAGAGAGAGGGAGACACAGAATCTGAAACAGGCTCCAGGCTCTGAGCTGTCAGCACAGAGCCCGACACGGGGCTCGAACTCACGGACCGCGAGATCATGACCTGAGCCGAAGTCGGCCACTTAACCGACTGAGCCACCCAGGCACCCCGTTATTGGTTTAATTTTTAAATGTTTGAGACAACAAAACCCCATTACGACTAAAAATCTGGAGAACCCCTGGATTTCACTGAAGAGGAATTTGTCCTTTAGTGGAAAAGAAAAATAGATGAAGCCACAATGAGATTCTAGAAAATTTTCAATGGCTCTGTCAATCTCCAAGCTTACACCTCTACACTATGATGTCATTGGGTGTGCATGGCTTCATGCTGTGGGATTAAAATGGACACCAGTAAGCAGATTCCCTCTGTTCTGGTGACTGCTTCTGGCTGCACACCCCTCTCAATTAATCTCTTGGTCTCTCTCTATTTAAGTATCACATCCCTTGTCTCTCACTGTCTTTGTCTGCCTGTCTCTCTGTCATACACACTCACCCTCCAGCCACATGGCTATGCAGGTGAGGCTCCTGGCATATCTGATTCTACTCTGGACCAAAATTAGTTCCTCTGAAGCACCAGATCCATAAAGGGCCAATTAAAATCCCCTTCCTAGACAGCATCTTCTGGCCAGAGGTGAACGGTCTAAAGGGTGGCATCTGATTCCAGGCTGGGGCCACTGAGTCCCTTCCTAGAAAATTTGTAAAGGCGATTAAGACAGTGACCTTGACATATACATGGCTGCCATGTTTTGTACATTATAAACAGAAGTAGCGGCAGGGGTGGGGTAAAGAAAAGCAGTTTGCAGAAGGAGGTGAGACTAAAATCAGCACGTAGGAGAAACTAAGATGAAAAATGAATAGACTTTCCTGGATAGCACAGGGCTTTTCAACCTCTGGTTCCAGGCTATTCCTTGGGCATGTTTATCTACACACCCTAGGGTTCTATGACCTTTTGTTCTTCTTTTTCACCTAAACGACAAGAGTTGGTTCCTGTTTTTATAATCAAAAGTACAGTTAATACACGAATGGAACTCCAAATTTAAGTACAGGGCCCCAAACTGAAAAAGATATAGTTTCTTCCAGATATGTCACAGCCACCACTATCAGATCAATCGTTTGCTGTAATTTTGGAGTCTTAGACAAAAGAAGTACAATCCACGGTCAAAAGCCAAAAAGTTCCCAGAGAGTTTAGAAACAGAAAAACAAAAAACAGAAACAAAAACATAGTGCGTGGCTACCCATGTGCTTTTAATGGTATAAATGAATTAGAAATCATTTGCCTTACATCTCCTTTAGCTTCACAAATTAGAACTTTGAAGAGATATATTAAAGAAATACACTTAAGTAGATGAGTTTTCACTTTGACAAAATGTACAATATTCATGCAGATTGTAAACCTCATCAGTCTGTTTATTCATAGCCCTCCTAAAAATTGTCATTAAAAAAAATTATCTGTTAAAGTACTTATGACTCAGCACATTTTTTTCTTTATGTAGGTAAATGAGGGTAGATTTGGGAGTTCCTTTAGAAGCAGAAGATAATAATAACAGTCCTATGTTTGAATTTCAAGTTCAGTATCATATTTGGCATGGATTTCAAAGTCTTCCAGGGGTGCCGTTTTGTTCACAAGGAGGTTTTTCTTGTTTGAGCCCTCTTGCATAAGACTCTTGGAGGAGAGCAAAGAAAAAAAGATTCACTACATGTTGAGACATGAAGAAATTAGTGCACAGGAAACGTAAAACACCCAAGAAGCAACACTTCAGTCTCTGTAAGCTGAACAGCAAGGCAGTTTCGTCCTTTCCTTACAAGATGAGGTCAAAAAGGGGGGGACCAAGTGCTGAGGAGAACGTAAACTCCCATCTTGGGTCTTCACGCTGTGGAAATTAAGCCAAGCCTGGGTGGATGACAGGACCGAGCCCAAAGTTCAGTGCCTATGGAGGCCCTAGCCTGTAGAAAATTCTAACTATTTTTTCTGCCCTTACATTAAAAACCGCCTTCTTTTATCATGTCCTCTCTTCCCCTCCACACGGCTACTCCTCAGTCCCCTGGCCACTGCTCTCAGCCAATGCTGGGGTCCCTGAGTGGGAAGGAAGGTGGGTGGGGATCCACCCTCAGACACAGGAGGGAGCGGACACTTCTCTCTGTGACTGCCTTCCAACTAACTTAGTTTTAAATTATGATTTTTCTCTTCAGTTGTGTTAAGACACATTTAATAGTGAGCTGGGTTCTTAGGAAGCAAAGACATAGTCAGAAGGACCCGTCAATCATGAGCGTGCTGGCCTAAGCTTCTCCACGCTGGAGGTGCTGTGGGCCTGGGTCATATGTTAATCAGTTTCACACAGGCGGTCTTCTTGCTAGGGAAAGAGGCTGTGTGGAGCCCCACATCTGCTAGACACTGGCAGAGACTTCGAAGGCTTTCAGGGGTTAAATTCTAGTCCACACTAACAGCACCACCCTCCTAAAGACATGTAAGCATTTCACCAGCTCATTCACTTGAACCTGGCCTTCTGCAAAGAAAGTAAGTAGCCCAGTTATCCTCTCGGGGCAGATCAAAAGTCAGTGAGGCTTGAGGCCATGGAATCTGCCAAATGACTCCTCTGTCAGGGCTTCTGCTCTTGCTGTCACCAGCCCTGCCTACGTGGAACTGTCCCCCATCATCACTGGGCTCACTGCATGTGGGTTTCGATTCAGGTGTCACGTCAGCAGAGAAACTTCTAGGACCACCCAGCCTAAAGTAGCCTACCCTTCCCCTGTCTCTGCCCTGCCACTCTTTATCCCTTCCCCTGCTTTATTTTTCATCAGAGATCTTAACACTATTTGACATTACATTCTAATTCATCTGCTTATGGTTCACCCACATAAGCATGTAAACTCATGAAGGCAGGGACTTCGTCTTACTCATCTCTCTGTTCCCAGAACCTGAATGGAACCTGGCCCAAAACAGCCCTCAGTAAACACTATTTGAATGAAAGAATGAATAAATGGGAACGGAATATCTCAATTTCTAGCTTAATATATGTTCATCTCCCCGTCAGCTTTCACTTAGTCCCCTATGCTTTCTGCGCTTGGTTTCCTGACAAGGGTTGATGGATGGAGAGCTTCACCCTTTCAAATGTCTTGTGCTAAAGCAGAAATGCTTCATTTGAAGGTATATGAATTATAAAAACCTAGTGTTGACAGAAAGCATAAGGAGAAAGACACCGCGCTATGTGGGAGGGGGGTGTGGACTGAGATAATCTATTGGAGGACAATTGAGAAATATCTGACAAAATTTTAAAAGAGCCTTTTCTTGATTTACTAATTCTCGAATAATATAGTCCACAAAAACAGTATAGATGTACCCATAAGGATGCTCACTGCAGCATTAGTTGTGAGAATGAAAAATCAGAATAGACCATAAAATAATCAATAATTTGGTATGGAATACTATATACTCTTATACACTTGATGAAGGGAATTAGATATGTTGATACTGACATGAAAAAAAAAATCCAAGATATATTGTCAAATGAAAAAAGCAAGCTGGCAAACTATTATAAATATTAGCACATTTCTATACAAAAATCATGATTATGTGTGTGAGTACACACACACACACACACACACACACACACACACACACACACACACTTATTTGCCAGGAAAGGGTCTGTAACAAAACGACACATCAAAACTGTTAACAGTGGTTCTGACCTTCCTAAAAGAGAGGACTGAGGGCAACTTTTACCTTCTAAATCATAAGTTTCTATAATGTGTAAATTTCAGCAACCAGCAAGGACTACTTTCATTATCACAAAAATAATAAAGTCTTTAAACATATTTAAATTCTGGAGCCAAAGCACTTTAATATTTATAAAACTATTTACATTCTGAGCTCCAGTCTGGACATTCAGATTAACATGTCCTGTCACCTCTCTAGGCTTTATTTATTCCTGAGCCATAAAACGAGGCTAGGAATTTCTGTCCTGCCTGCTGCTTGGGGTTATTGGGTAGCTAAATCAAATTCACAGGGTGAGTTTTGAGAACATTTTGAAATTACCAAGTCAATTCAAGCAGCCGCTATGTATATTATTGTTGAAGCTCCTTGTTAGCATTGTTTTTCATTTACTCCTAAGAATACACTCTAGGAGGGATTTGCGTTAGGACTATTACAGGTAAGGAAATGGACGGAAAGAAATGAAATTTCTCCCTCGGACAGCAGAATTAGAATCCTATGCCACCTTTAAACCTTCACTCTATCCCAGGAATTACCCAGACAGGAGATAGTGGAAAGGGCTCTGCAAACCATGATCCCTCCCAGATGAAAGGGACCGGAACAGTCAGGAGCAGGAACAGGCACCCCTGGAAACTACAAAATGAAATAAAACTGCTGTGAAAAAAACTGTATGCTCCTTATCCTGCAAATGTGTTGGTCCAAGGCCAATTAATCCCTTTAATTATGCTCCAGTAAATGCTTTTATATACCCCCAGCCATAATAGTTTAGGAAAACCTCTTCAGAATAAATTACCAAGATTTTTAAAAAGAAGAAGAGAAAATGTAGGCTTTGCTAAAACAAACATGCCTTCGCTTGGAGGAAAAATGAGGCTTTTAGAAAAAAGCAGGGATAGTGACTTTACCAAACTACAGAAAAGGATACTTCATCCACTGGGAAGTTTCTAAAAGTTTGCTTGTTATGGCCATGCTACCATTATATAAAAACAAGCAGGCAGGACAACATATTCTACCAGTGCCGTCCAGCCTTGGGTCTAAAAGTTATTTATTATCCTTGCCAAGGCTTCAAATAAGAGGGCTCATTTCTAAATAAGGTGGGTGGGACCCAATTTCCTCAGCCTCAAGCAAGCAAATTAAAAAAAAAAAATTTTAATGTTCATTTATTTTTGAGAGATAGAGTGCAAGCAGGGAGGGGCAGAGAGAGAGGAAGATACAGAATCTGAAGCAGTTTCCAGGTTCTGAGCTGTCAGCACAGAGCCTGACGCCAGGCTCAAACTCAGGAACCATGAGATCATGACCTGAGCCGAAGTCCTATGCTCAACCAACTGAGCCACCCGGGCGCCCCTTGGCAAGTAAATTTTAGTTCATCATCACAAAGTTCTATCAATTCCCCAGCACTAGCATGCATCTAGTAATATATAATAAACGAATTCAAGATAGTAGGTTCACTGATCATCAAAGATTGTCAAAAAACATTCCCAGATAAATGTTCCTGTTTAAAAAAAAAAAAAAAGGCATTTTAAAGACGTTTCAGCTACATAACTGAACACCAGACTACTGATTACATTCTAGGTATTATTTTTTAAATAATAGTAATTCTTCTCTCTTCCTTGGAAACATCTAGAGATGTTTCACAGCAATAAAGACTTCTTTGCTTATCACTTGAGTCCTACTATGTGCAATGCCTCGTGCAATATAAACACAAATGAGTTGCAGCCGTCCCTGCTCTAAAATGAGTCGCCTAACACAGAGAATTAAGGTTAGAAAAGCTATGCCTTGTCTGCCCTTCTTTGAAAGTTCCAGCCTTATTAGAGAATCTCAAAACATAATATGAACCCCGTGCAATCTTTCTTTTCAAGATACTGCCGCAACAGATTCCTGTGCCCAATTCCGACACTGATGTTGAAGATGTGTCGCTGGAGCTAGTAAACCTTGTCATCAGGTTAATGTTAGAAGTCCTGTCTCCCCTCTCGTTTATAGCTACTTTTCTCTTCCTTCCTTCCTTCCTTCCTTCCTTCCTTCCTTCCTTCCTTCCTTCCTTCCTTCCTTCCTTCCTTTTCCTTCCTTCCTTTTCCCTTTCTCTCTCTCTTCCTTGTTCCCCACTCCTTTCTTCCTTCCTTCTTTCCTCCCTCCTCCCTCTCCTTTCCTCCTTCTTTCCTTCCCTTTCCTTTTCTTTCTCCTTTACTCGCTCCCCCTTTCTTCCTTCCTTCTTTCCTCCCCCTCCTTCCCCTCTCCCCCTCCCTCCTCCCTCTCCTTTCCTTCCTCCCTCCCTCCTTCCTTCCTTTCTTCCCCCTCCCCCCCTTCCTTCCTTCCTTCCTTCCTTCCTTCCTTCCTTCCTTCCTTCCTTTCTTTCATGATTTTCTCACATGAAGCACCCTCTAAAACATTTTTGGGCAAGATTTCATTCCATGCTTCCTCAGGAGTGCAATAATATTGGAAGCACAGTTTGCAGGTCATTCTGGGAGGTCAGTGAGAAGTCTCCTGGTGTTAATAGCTTGAGTAATATTGTTTTCTCCTTCAGACCACACCAGTAAATTGTTTTCATTACCCACAAAGGGATTGTTTGTGTCAGAGCAAATGAGATCTGATACAAATTCAAACTGGCTAATTTCAACCTAACAAAATAGCTTATTCCTAATAACTAAGAGAACAAGACAATGATAAAAAAATTTGTTTTTTCTTTATGATATACAGGCAGGAGAGAGTATTAAATAGATGGGTCCCCTCAGAGCAAATTATGCCACTACAGTGTGCTATCTGCAAATTTGAGGGAATACCCTGTAGTTTATTCTCCTAGAGACTGGGGCTTGGGGGTATTTTTCAAATGTTTTCTAAAAATGCTATTTTATGTTCTCTAGGAATATCAGAGATTCTGCTTTGGGTCTATTTCATTGAACTTTTGTTTATGAACCACCCTTTTTTGTTGCTGTTGTTCTTTGGGTCATCCAAGTGTAAAGCTCTGAAGCTGGGTTCATCCTTTTTGCTGTTCCCCTCATGCCTGATATGCCTCACCTTCCTGAGCCATCTATCCTTTTAACGTGCTTTAAATCTATTTTTCCTGTTTTCTCACTGCCACCATACTTACTGTTGCCTGTGAAGTGTTTCTGCACGGGACCTGGGTAGTTTCTTCCAAAACATGCAGGTCAGGGCTCCACCAGCAGACCATTAAGGCAGAAACCGGTGCGCGTGTGCAGGAGGGGAGGGAGAGCTTGTGTATGTGTTGAAAACATTGCCCGGGTGATCCTGCTACAATGCACCACACTACCTCCTGAAACCTCATTTCTAGAATAGTCTGGGCCCTCTTTCTGCAGCCCTCCAAACCAAGCACTGGGAACCAGTTAGAGCCTACCTCTGATCAGGAAGACTCTGAGGAGCCCCCAGTCTCAGTTCGGCCACATTCCTGGTATCTGCTTTATACTCTAGTCCCCTTAATTAGGTCTCCAAGGTAACCTGACCAGTACTCCAGATCTTCTGAGGCTAGGTCTCTCCCTGACTCCTGTCAGTCTCCCAGGGACCTGTGTCCCTCCAGAGGATGCATCCACACCCATCCTGGTCCCCAGCCCGGTCCAGGTCAATGACCAGGTTCCCATTACCTGCAGTCAAGCTTCCCTGACTTCCAACCGCTGATTTCAAGGTAGCTTCCTGTAGCCGGCTGTTGGAGAAAGTGGCATCTGTTGTCTCCAGCTCTCTTGCCTGGATCCCAACCCTTCCTTGGTGGCTGCTGGCACTATTCTAGGGTACTACTGTGCTGTCAGATAGGACCTGCCACTTTACCCTGATCGGTCTGTGGCACTCCCTCAGCAATGCCTTTAATGGGAGGCACAGAGCTTTGTGAGCCTGCCCAGATCCAGCCAGGTCCTTGCCTCTCCTGCACCATCCGACAGCCCTGGCCTCAGCCTGGCAGCCACCCCAGCCTTTCACCTGCCGCAGAGCTTGGACCAGTGCCAGCCTGAAGGGAATACATGCTTTCCATGCAAATGTGGCAGCTCCTACCTGTACTACTTTCTGTCACCACCTTGTGACCCTTTCCTGGTCTGCAGGTGTTGGAGAAGCTCCATCCAGGGGACCGAGGGACCAGTGGGCCGGCTGTCCCCTTAGGTCTCCACATATCTATTTCCCATGTGAAGTGAATACCCAGAGAGCTCTCTAGGAAACTCAAGAGGAGCCCAGGGATGCTAGAGACCTTTATCTCCTGTGGAGACATAAGTGCTGTGAGCTTTGCATCCAAGCTTTCTCTTTCACTGGATAAAGGGTTGTCTCAGCCTACTGCTCCCCTGACCAATAACTATGGAACATCATTAATATACTCCGATATGTCTTCAAAGGACCTTAAGAGAATGAGGACTCTCTCACAGAACCCTTGGACCCTAGTCTACTCTCTTTTCTGTTGTCCAAGGCTGCCTCTGGCTCATGAGCTCCACATGTACTGACTCAGTTGTATTCTCTGAACGTCCAGTGTCTGGTCACACCAGTCTCTGAATGATCCAAGATGGCCGCTCTCTCCTGAGGCCCTGAAGCCTCTTGAGGTCCCTAAGTCCCCAGGGGGTAGCCCAAGGTGCTTCAGAGGGGCTGCAGAGCCAAGTCCAGAGAATGCCTCAGCTCAGGAGCCCCAAGTTTCTGCGTGGATCCTGAAGACCACAGTCCCTCTACCCCACAATCACTGAGACCCCTATGTTACCTCCCCTTCCTAAACTCAAGGGAATTCAAAAAAGCCCTCAACTTAAGAACTTCCATACTGCTCCTGCGGGACCCTCAGGCTAGCACTGTCCTCCCCCTCAATGATATAAGTCCAGAATCAAGTGGCTGGTCCTTGGCATTGTCCCCCTTTGACCACATCCTGAGACTCCCCCAGTCAGAAGGGTCTACACAATCCCTTATTATATAAAGGCCAGCAAAGAAGAATCAGGAAGCCTAAAGATTCTCTAGGCTCATGTCAATGCTACCTCTCTAAAGTGCAAGCTGCCTTAAAACAAAGGAACCAGGGGTACCTGCGTGGCTCAGTCGGTTAAGCATCTGACTTCAGCTCAGGTCATGATATCATGGCTCATGAGTTTGAGCTCTGAGCTATCAGCACACAGCGTGCAGCCTGCTTCAGATTCTGTGTCTCCCTCTTTGCCCCTCTCCTGCTCACCCTATGTCTCTCTCTCCTTCAAAAATAAACAAACATTTTTCAAAAAAAGGAACAGTATTTCCTTCCAAGTTAGAGCAAATGGAGGAGAGTCCAGTTATTACCCCATAAGTGAGCACTAGCCTCTTGTAGGACCACCTCTATGTCCTTCTGAGGTTCCATTCCATGCTACTGAAGAGAGAGTCTTAGCTTCTAAGCCACAGACACTCAATTAGAGCCCACAATCACTTGCTTCTGATATGCCGCCTCAGCATCCAGTAATGCCCCAGCCGCAGCGGACAGCACTGAACTCCTCTCAGAGGGCTTCACAAGTTTGCTGTGTGTCCCTGGAGTCATAGCAGGACATCCAAGTGGCCACACAGATACCAGAACTTTGCCACATGTTTCCAGTCAAAGTAAACTCAGTATTGGAGCCCAGAGCCCCCAACAGAACATCAGGCCTAACCATAAGGAGCCCCAGGACCCAGGAGCTTGGAACACATCCTGGGAAGGAAAACACTGATATTCCACGGAGGAATTGTTCAAGTCACACAAAAATTTCTGACCTTTCACATGAGGCCCATTTGTGGTGTTCTTAAGTGAGCCCAGTCATGAAGGGGACTGTTCTGGATAAAACACTTAACAGGTCTTGTCTTGGACCCAGCTGACAACAGACACAAGTGGGTCCTTGCTTCACTGGTGAGTCTAGTTCTGAGAGCCCAATAACATATGAGCTGTACATGGGAGCTCCTGGGACTGTCTCAGCCACACAGCCCGTCTACCTCCCTGTCGGTGCTGCAAGCTGGTGATAAGGAGCCTTGCCCTGGAAACAGGCACCTGACAAGGAAGCTTCTAAGAAAACACCTCTCACAGTTGAGGAGATGGACTGAGACAACACACAAGGCTGGCCCTCATAATCCTGGGGGAAGATAAATTCAATGAGACCTAAGTCTCTGCAAGTGGTCCTGGGCTAGCTAAGGTCAGGAGGTTATAGTCAGCAGCCGCGCTGGCCTGGTGCGTGTGCAGCCTGCACAGTCACACACAGCCTGCGTTCACCAGGGCCCTGAGCTCTGTTTCAAGATCTGCTGTCTCCATCTTGAAATCCTTAGTAAGCTCACCTTTGAACTTGTTGTTTGTAAGTGACGTTTGACAGGACAATAGAACATGAGTGCGAGCAGAGACGTCCAGAAGAAAGGAAAGAGCTTGAGATCTTAGTGCCTTTAAGTGGTACTTTTTTCCTGCCTTTTTTTTTTTTTTTAATTTTTTTTTTCAACGTTTATTTATTTTTGGGACAGAGAGAGACAGAGCATGAACGGGGGAGGGGCAGAGAGAGAGGGAGACACAGAATCGGAAACAGGCTCCAGGCTCTGAGCCGTCAGCCCAGAGCCCGACGCGGGGCTCGAACTCACGGACCGCGAGATCGTGACCTGGCTGAAGTCGGACACTTAACCGACTGTGCCACCCAGGTGCCCCTCCTGCCTTTTTAAAATAAGGGGCCCACGAATCATGTAGCCAGTCCTGTCAGCAACCCTGAAGTAACAGCCTCCCAAGTCACCAGCTAACCCTCGAGGGACAGAATTAAAGCCATAATGACCATGTAGCTCTCTGGAGACTTGTCCACCTCTAATCCCATTTCTACCAAAGAAATCTCCTTTCAGGCCTTGAGTCACTCACTTAAGGTTTACTTGGTACCCTCTTCAAATGCCCCCAGCTCAAAAAGACCATTGGTAAGAACTAGGACACCAGGCGCCTGCATTCCAGAAAGCAAATCATGTCATGATACCACAGGATAAGAAGCATCCTAAGCAGCAGTAGGACCATCCCTGTGGTTATGACTAGGACAAGGACAGAGGCTGGGGCACCTGCTCAGGTCCTGTCCTAGGACCATCTGGTGAATATGTTTGTTAGATCACTATATAAACATTTGTTGAGTATCTACTGTGCACCAGGCACAACAGAAATGGAGACTGACACAGTCCTTTCTTTGACAAGCTGAATCTAGTAAGAGATACGGGCATTCAGCAAATAAATTATAATGAAATGGGCTAAATATTTTTACACATATAAATAGTAGGCTGTAGAAGCACTGGATAATCAACTCTGAAAGAGTTAGAAAGTGTCCCAGAGGAGGATCTCAAAAGATAGACAGGAGTTTGCCATGCTAAAAATACCCAAGAGGGGCACCTCACTGGCTCAGTTGGTAAAGCATATGAGTCTTGATCTCAAGGTCATGGGTTTGAGCCCCATGTTGGGGGTAGAGATTACTTTAAAAATAAAAAGGGTACCTGGGTGGCCAGTCCGTTAAAGCATCCAATTTTGGCTCAGGTCATGATCTCGCATTTGTAAGTTCAAGCCCCGCATTGAGCTCTGTACTGACAGCTCGGAGCCTGGAGCCAGCTTCAGATTCTGTGTCTCCCTCTCTCTCGGCCCCTCCCCTGCTCGTGCTCGCTTACTCTTTCTCTCTCTCAAAAATAAATAATCATTTAAAATAATAATAATAAATAAATAAATAATAAAATAAAAAAGAATTAAAAAAACAGAGTGGGGTCTATCTCTAGCACCCATATTTAAAAAAAAAAAAAAAAAAGAAAGAAAGAAAGAAAGAAATATTACCCAAAAGGAGCATCAAGCAGACCTGTCCACCTGCAGAATGGTGAGAAGCTGGGCACAACAGAAGCCTGGGCTGTATGGGAGGGGGATGTTCAGAAAAGAAGGCTGGGACCAGAATTGTGAAAGTGGCCTCACAATTCCAGCCCAGGAATTTGGGCTTTATCTGGAATTTAAGAAGGGCCAAGAAAAGATTAAACAGAGTTCATTGTGCTTTTTTAGGATGATGCCTCAGCTGGTGGTATGTAGGAAGGCCTGGGGCAGGCAAAGCTGGGAGGAGGGAATCCTGGTAAGCAGGATGGTGAGGCTTAGTTTAAGGGGATGTAATAAGATCTGAGATACCACTCAGGTTGATTTGGTGACTAATGGGATCTAGATGGTGGGAAAGATGACCATACTAAGTGTTCCTGGTTGGAAGGCAAGGCAGATGGGACCTCCACCATAGACACGCAATACAACCCACGGAGCAGGTTTAGAGGGGAATGTGAAGTCTGAAGTGCCTGTGGGGCATCTGGGCGTGTGTGCGTGACCGGCAGCTGGAGACAGAGATTTGGATCTCCTGACAGAGGCCCCAAGGATGGAGACACAGCTTTGGGCGACATTCACGGAGAAGCGTTGGTCCATGCCACAGGAGGAAGGTCACCTTAAGAGAACTTGGGCAGCCACAGGGGACAGGAACAAGGGCATTTCAGGGATGGCCAAAGATGGGAGGGACTGACAAGAGACAGAGATGGAACTGAAGACACAGAGATGTTCATGCCATCAACAGGTGGCATGAATCAGCTGTGCAATAAGGAGTTCCAGTCAGATCACTGAAACAGGCAGTTAGGAGGGCAATGGTGGCTTCACTGGCACAATCTTAATAGGGGCAAAGCTAGATTACCATGGTTTGAGGCAGTAAGACAACTGGATAAGAAATGGAAGAAGAGAGGCAGTACAGTAGTTAAAAAAGACATGTAAGGTCAGGGGCTATAATTTAATGGTCAAATACACAGGAGAGCAAGAATTAGAGAATAGGCTCCTGGGGAGGCTGGGAGTAATGGGCTCTCGTAGAGAGCTAGAAGGTAAGAATGGAGGCCTTTGCAGGTTGGCTAAGACGGTGGAAGGAGGGGTAACAGGAGCATCTGTGTCAGGTGACTTCTATCTTCTTGGTTAGAGCCAGCAAGGAAGGTGAGGTCGGCTGGGAGCTGAGGAAGGGCAACGCTCAAAGGCTTTAAGAAGCCTTAGTTTCTAGGATGAATTCCTGCCCCTGAATCTTGGTTTCCAGGATGGATCTCTGCTTCCTGCTTCCAAGTTTCTCTGACCTTGGCCATCTGCTTATTGGATCTCTGCCTCTTGCCAGATTTCCGCAAGCTCATGTTCCACTGGTCTGCTCCCCATCTGCTCTCCTTGCTGGGCTTCCCCGGCTGTTCTTCCTGGCTGGTGTGCACTTACTTACTTGGCTTGCTGTGGACAGCTGAACCATCCTACTCTGGAAGGGGCCAGCTCTGCCTTCCCTGTGGCTTCTGAGCTATACCACCCACAGAGCCTTCGGCCAATTCCAGCAATCTCCTAAATGATCTCTCCCTCTTCAACTCTCTCCTATCTTTCTAAAACTCTGCATTTGGCAACTCCTACCTTCCTCTCAACCCATCAATGCCTTCAAGCCTCTTCAAGGGCTCTCCATTGCCAGATAAGGCAGTTTAGCTGTGGCCCGGGCCACAAATATAATTTGGCTTGTGGAGTCCTTTAACAAAAGTTGAAGTTGTCCCATTAGCCACAGGTGCCACCCCTCCCTAATGCCTTGTACCTACCCCAGGCCCAATCCATGGACCAAAATCATCTTCCTGGCCTCTGTAGACATTTGACAATAAAGTCCACACCATCTTAAGATTCAAGGCCTTCCACTCTGACCCCAGTATGCCTCTCAAACAAGACTGTCATTACTATGCAAACCCCTTTTTCCAGAAATCAGTCTGCCCTGCTCTCCTTCCCACTCCTGGCCCCTGTATGGTTTCCCTGGAGACAAATATAAATATAGATATAGATATAGATATAGATATAGATATAGATATATAGATATATAGATGATATAGATATAGATATAGAGATATGCCTGTCTTCTATCCTGTCATTCCACTTATCTGCAATGCTTCACCCTCTCTTCTCCACCTGCCATACTGAGAGCTGGCTCAAAGCCTGCCTCTACAAGGAAGCCTCCACAGACCATCCAAACCCACATCATTTTTTGCCTGGGCTCCCTCATTTGGCCCTTTTGTATGTTTCTTTGTTCCTTAAGTTATCCTATTAGTTATCTTTTCTGGGGGTAACCTTCCTGTTTCCCCAGATCAGCCTATAAACAGGGTCCCCTTAAGTCTTACATACAAAAGCCAACAGAGCAGATCTGCCTCTGTGTCATTTATCTCACACACGACCCAACTGTCGATTCATAAACCCTGGTCACCTCCTGACAACCATAAAATATCAGAGCAGGCACAAATTCGTAATGCCTTTAGGGTAGAGGCCACGTTTTATAGTAGTATACTGCCTAAAACCCAGTAGGTACTTGGTAAATGTTCACAATGAGGAAATATAAAAACCAGAAATCTCTTCCTGTTCAGAAAGTCAAAGGATAAAACAGGCCCTGTATTGGGCCATGAACTCTCTGACTTGATGAAAACAAACAACTCTTGGCATATATCATGGTAACATAGGCATCCAAGGACAGGTATATTTCACCAAGGCAAGAAGGGAGACCCATTAGAAGAAGCAGGGACTAGGAAGTCCAGAGCTCTGGCCATAATACTAGCAATGATTTATAAGGTGAACTTGGACATCTCCCAACAGACACTGATTCTTCAAGGTAACAGGGTCCTTCCTTGTCACACTCTGCAGTTATACCGACAATCTGGTGGTGAGGGAGAGTGGGTGGCTGGAACAGAGGGACAGCTGTCAGAGTAGATGGACGCGCTGCTCACCTGTGGTGTCCCCCAGCTAATACTTCTGGTTCACCTGCCCTTTATCCCAGCTTCTGTGTTGCTCCCAAGGTCTGAGAGGCCATGATTCCAGCAAGTACCTTTACTCCTAATTCCCACCCAACCAGTTTGCTTTGGCTACGCACCGAATGCAGTGGCCCCCAGCTGAAATTCTAAAGATACAAACAATGTTAACATGCACTTGACAAAATTCTACCATGGGTCAGTACCTACCATGCTACTCCAGGTGTCAGCCCAGTGATGTGACCCACTGGTGTAGGTATGACATTCAGTGGTCTGAATAACATGCCATGGCCACACTCTCCTTTGGCAGAAATCGAGGCCCTAAGGGAAGGTATTACTGAGATCTGGAAGTCTAAACCTTCTAGGAGGCTGGCTGGGTGTTGGCAGGAGCGCTGGATGTAGTTGGGTAGTGGAACATCTCTGCTAAGTGAAATAAGCCAGACAGAGAAAGACAAACACTGCATGCTATCACTTATATGTGGAATCTTAAGGGAAAAAAAAAAAACCAAAACAAAACAAGGAGAGGAGGAAAGAAAGCTTATTTCATAGAAACAGAGACTAGAATGGTGTTTATCAGGGGGGAGGGGAAATGGGGAGACGTAGGTCAAAGGTCACAAGTATTCAGTTATAAAAATTGTAAATTCTAAGCACAGCATGACAACCACAGTTAATAATTCGATACTGCGTACTTGAAAGTTGCTGAGAGTAGGGGCGCCTGGGTGGCGCAGTCGGTTAAGCGTCCGACTTCAGCCATGTCACGATCGCGCGGTCCGCGAGTTCGAGCCCCGCGTCAGGCTCTGGGCTGATGGCTCAGAGCCTGGAGCCTGTTTCCGATTCTGTGTCTCCCTCTCTCTGCCCCTCCCCCGTTCATGCTCTGTCTCTCTCTGTCCCAAAAATAAATAAACGTTGAAAAAAAAATTAAAAAAAAAAAGTTGCTGAGAGTAGATCTTAAGCATTCTCACTGTAAAAAAAAAAAAAAAAAAAAAAAATCTCACTCTATGAGGAGATGGATGTGCAAATTATCTTGGTAATTATTCCACAATGTGTATGAATACCAAGTCATCATGTCAGATACTTTAAACATATCCAGCTTTGTCAATTACCCCTCAATAAAAGCTGGAGGAAAACACAAAGGTAGAATTTGAGAGGTGTTTCTGTACCTTGCACTCAGGAAATATTTAATAATTGTTTGTTCCAGCTGAAGAGGAAGGTCTCAGGTTTCTTTAAAAAAAAAAAAAAAAGCCAGAAAAACAGTTGTGAATGAGGAAGTCTGATTGGGGAATGTAAGAAGCGGAGTGAATTTAGCGTCACAGAACTGAAGGGGTGTATGGAAGAAATGGAAGAAAGAAGGCAGGGCAATGATTATACTGGAAATGAGAACAATGATTTGGAAAAAATGACTTTTGATCTGACTGCAGAGGGAGGCATCTGAAGCAGTCAAGCGGGAGGTTAAAAAAAAGAACCAAGAGCCAGACTGGAGACAACAAACAGCTACATAGACAGAGGCAGAGGGGAGGAAAAGACCCCTAAACATGTCTCAGGGGTAGGGGTCTTAAGAATGAAGGCAATCTGGGGCGCTTGGGTGGCTCAGTCGGTTGAGCGTCCAACTTCGACTCAGGTCATGTTCTCACGGTTTGTAAATTCAGGCCCAGCATCGGGCTCGCTGCTGACAGCTCAGAGACTGGAGCCCGCTTCAGATTCTGTGTCTCCCTCACTCTCTTCCCCTCCCCCACTTGTGTGCACTCTCTCTCTCTCTCTCTCTCTCTCTCTCCCTCTCCCTCTCTCTCTCTCCCTCCCTCCCTCCCTCAAAAATAAACGTTAATTAAAAAGAGCCTGATTTAAAGAAAAGAAAAAAGAAATGAAGGCAATCTGAAAAGATGGGACGGAGTGGGATTCAGTGGCCTACAAGGATGGGGTTTAACTTGAAGCTGTCTTCCCTGTAACATCAGACAGTGAGGTCTTCCCGATCACCATGTCCAGACAGTGAGGTCTTCCCGATCACCATGTCCCCGCTCAGTACGCAGGGGGTGGGTCAAACAGTATTGTGGGAGGGCAACAACCAAGAGCCACTTGATCACTTACAGCTTGCCCTGGAATCAGACGCCTCTCTCCCCCAAGGCACCTGTTGCAATACCAGGAAACACATCAAGTCTCTGCAAAAGAGGCACTCCTTTGATTAGCTGTTTTAAAACAAA
Source organism: Leopardus geoffroyi (assembly GCF_018350155.1). NCBI lineage: Eukaryota > Metazoa > Chordata > Mammalia > Carnivora > Felidae > Leopardus > Leopardus geoffroyi. Next base: position 71,530,600 of record NC_059328.1, read on the forward strand.
AGTTTGAACACCCCTGGACTCAATGTACTAAGTATTGGTGCCTGGATGGCTTGACTCTGAAAAGAATTAGTCATTCTCTGTCTGATATGACTGCACAGCAACAAGAGGGCTCCTGCATGCCAACCATCTGATCATTTCAACATTTCTTAAAGCAAAGGTTTAACTTTGTTTTTTTCAACAGGTATCTGATAACTCAGGCATGCAAGGCAGCGAAACATTGAGAGCAGGCTTCTGTGATGCAGAAGCCATGGAAAGGCTACTAATGCTGAGAACAAATATTTTAGAATTTCCTGGGACTCTATTAGCTCTTCTCGACTCCTGGCCTCTGTGTGTGTGTGTGTGCTTGTGCGTGTATGCATGTGTGTACACTTTTTAAAACATTTTTATTTACTTTGAGAGAGAGGGAGAGAGAGAGTACGAGCAGGGAAGGAGCAGATACACTTTTTTTTTTTTTTAATTGAGCAAGGATATTTCACTGATGAAACCTATAAATAATATCAAAAGGCCTAGCTTCTGGTCTCAGCTCTTTTCAGATGAAGAACAAACTTCCCAGCACTAGTATAGGTGGGAACAGTACTTGACTAAGAAAGCATTCTGGTAGGATTCATTAGCAAGACGCGACAGTTTCTTATGAGGAATGTCTTCTAGATCACACACAAAGATGTTGGTGCTGTATTACAGGATTCTTATTAAGCTAACACTTAATGGTCAGGGTCTCAGGATGTTTTATTTATAAATGTTGCAAAAGTGAAATGAATTATTAATGCAAAGATCATCTGTCAGAGACAGGAATCATTAACAGCATTTCATGGTGGGGGTCGGTGTTTACAGAGACCAATAATGCAAACTCAGAGCCTTTCCGTTCTGTGGTGACCACACGTTTAGGTTGGCCTCGGTCTCCGGGAACTGAGCTGATGCTATTTGCCAGCTGTCAGGCAGTCTCTGGGAAGAAACATACCCAGTCAACTTCCTCCCGACCACTTGTCCACATCACAAAACCTGCTATCACGATGGCACCAACAGTAGGCCTCCGGGCTCCCTCTCCACAGTACCTGTGACATTACTGGGGAAAAGGGCACTCTGCTTAAATGCAGGGCCAGGCTCTTCAGAGTCAAACTAAAGCCAATATAGCCAATATTTACTGAGCACGTACTATGTGCCAAGCACTATACTAGGTGCTTATATGTGCATTATTTCACTGCATCCTCAAAACCTTGCCATGCCAGAGGCACTGATATCATCCCCAGGTGTAAGAAGCCAAGTCACAGATGCTGTGTAAATTGCTCAGGGTCACATAAGTTGGAGTGGCAAAGCCAGGATTTAAATCTGGTTCCCTCCCTATTCCCAGGCCCCTGGTGTTGCCATCTACATCTTGCATAAAGTTTCAAGAGCATGCGGCTGTCATTCCCTGCAGAGAGATAGTCGTAACTGTCACTGCCATACTGCAAAATCTTTAGAAAAAATCAAGAGTCAGCTAAATGGTGAGAATTCAAGTGACTTTACAGACATAAACAGAAATCAAGGGAGACACAAGTTATAAACCTCATGAATAGGGTTGATGTTATTCTATCCCTATCACTTATGTGAAGCTAATTAACCTTGAAGAGTGGGGTCCTAGAACCAATCTGCTTGAACTTGACTCTCAGCTCTGCTACTAATTTTAGGCAAGCAACTGAACTTCCTGGGCCTCAGTTTCCTCAATTAGTAATAATAACAGGACTTCCCTCAAAGAGCTGTCATGAAGATTAAATGGAACAGAATGTGCCAAGGGCTCAGAACCACATAGAGTACATCCTGAATGTTAACTGTTATTATTTTTGCCAATATGGGTCTATGGGCAAGACGCTTAAGTCCATCCAAATTTCCTTATCAACAAAACAGATCTGCACAGCATTGTTATGAGGGGTAAGTGAAATCAAATCCCCAAAGCATGTAACACGCAGACCTCCTAATGGTAGGAGCTCAAAAAGTATTCATTTGTTTTTCTCTTCCCAAGACAGCACTACCACTCACCCTTCTAAGACCTCTGTTTCCCATATTATAAAATGGGAGACCCATCCATTCCTTGGCCACTCACAGGCACATCATGGCCAGAGCCTGCCAAAGGCCAGGCTGGATGTGAGGAAACTTGGTTTCTATTTTTAGTTGTAGCTCTTGAGAAGCCACTTAACTTCCCTTAACTTCAATCTCCTCATTAATTCACTCTTTCTATTATAGTTTTTTTTAAATGTTTACTTATTTTTGAGAGAGCGAGAGAGGCAGATAGAGACTGAGACACAAAATCCGGAGCAGGCTCCAGGCTCTGAGTTGTCAGCACAGAGCCTGACGCGGAGCTCAAACTCAAGAGCCGTGAGATCATGACCTGAGCCAAAGGCAGAGACTCAACAGACTGAGCCACCCAGGCGCCCTCACTCATTCTATTATAATCTCAACAAATGTGTTCCAGTCAGTGTGCTACACGTTTGATACGCAAAGGTAGATAAATAAGGTACAATCCCCGACTGCAAAGCAGGCACACTCTAGTTCGAGATAAAGGCATGGAACATGGAACAATTAAATGGATTGGCTGAAGTATGGACAAAATAGAGATGGCCCAAAGGCTGTAGTAAGCAGATTTACCTAGGTAGGGCAGGGAAAGATTCAGAGAAGACAGGCCCCTGAGCTGAGTCTTACAAGATGAAAGGGAGCTTCGCTTCCCAGACAGAATAAGGGGGAAGGTATTCCACCATGCACAAGGCTTAGGATCCCAAACAAACAAACCAAACCATAAATAATTATAGCTGAGTATAAGGCATATCTAAGGGAGGCAGAAAAATAGAATAATAATATCTTCCCCACTTATCTTGTAGGATTTCCCTGAGACTGAATGAGAACGTGTATTATAATGCTGAAAAAGGGGCACCTTGGGTGGCTCAGTTGGTTGAGTGTCAGGTCATGATCTCGAGGTTCATGAGTTTGAGCCCTACATCGGCTCACGGCTGTCAGTGCAGAGCCTGCTTTGGATCCTCTCTCTCCCTCTCTCTGTTCCCCTCCCCCATTTGCTCTCTCTCCAGAATAAATAAACATTAAAAAAATAAATAAATCCCTGAAAAAGACACAGTGCTGCAGAAACATCATGTATGCTTATTACTAGTACTCTAGCAAGGCTCATGATGGACTGAATTTTCACCTATTTCCTCCCAGCATGAGAACCCCCAGCACTGTTTCTTTACCACCTTTGCCTCTTTCCTCTCTCCCCTGAGAGAAAGCAAGAGGAATTTAGCACTGACCTAAGTGGAGAGGTAGGAGGGAGAAATCACAAGAAAAACATGCAGCTCTTTGTTTCAGCTACCACAACCTTTTTCAAGGTCCTTTAGCCATAATGTTTCTTGTATATTTTTTAAATTTTTAAATGTTTATTTAATTTTGAGACACACACACTCACACAGAGAGAGAGAGAGAGAGAGAGTGTGTGTGTGAGAGGGAGGGAGGGAGGGAGCATGGGAGGGGCAGAGAGAGAGGGAGACACAGAATCCCAAGCAGGCTTCAGGCTCTGAGCCATCAGCACAGAGCCTGATATGGGGCTCAAGCTCACGAACTGGGAGATCATGACCTGAACCAAAGTCAGAGACTTAACCGACCGAGTCACCCAGGTGCCCCCATCATGTTTCTTATATTTTAAAAGATGTCAGTCATTATTGGCTGGAAAAGAAACCTCGACCATGGCTTTTCAAGCAGACTTGACCATAACCCATGTTACGAAATACATTCTAGGGGCGCCTGGGTGGCTCAGCCTGTTAAGCATCCAACTCTTGATTTCAGCTCAGGTCATGATCTCAAGGTTCACGGGATCGAAGCCCATGTTGGGCTCTGTGCTGCCAGCACAAAGCTGGGATTTGGGATTCTCTCTCTCCCTCTCTCCCCATCCCTACCCTGCTTGTGCTCTCTCTCAAAAATAAATAAACTTAAAAAAAAGAAAATACGTTTTATATTACAATCCTGTACACACACAAAAAGTATTAGTTACAATCTCCTAATTGATTTCATTACAGGTCACAACCTGAGGTTTGAAAAACACCACCCTAAGAGACAAGGCTAATGGAAGATTTCAAAAGTATGGTTCACAATACCCTCAGACTTCTTTCCTTTTTACTTTTTAAGACTTTGCAAAATAGAAGAAAATCCAGCCCATTTCCCAGGAAACATAACATCCTTGTATTCACAGTTCACATGGCGTAGTGTCTGACAATAAATGAGAGGTTTTCATGGGGGGCTTCTTGTGCATTTGTTTGGTTGCTACAGCCAATGAGCCTTGTTAACAAGTAGGATTTCAAATACATGACCCTCTCTTAGGCAAGGCCTTGGTGCCCTGTGGAAAGCAGGGATCGTGTGTCCGCAATGTCTTTTCCATGAGAACATTCAATAAGCAACTTCTTTCATGTAAAGGGCTCATCACACATTATGACCCTGAAATGAGCAAGCATTCTGCCTCTGGGCTGCTAAAATGGGCACACAATGCCTAGATGCCTTTCCACTCATATACAGATTTAAAATTCACACTATCATCACATTCCTCAACAAGGAAAAAAATCTGCTCCCTAACCAGCTCTGTATGCTTGTATGCAACCAAAATACTAAATTAAAGCTGGAAAGACACACAAAGGTCATCTGGTCTACCTCTCTCCTTCCAAAGAGGATGGCCAACTAAATTTCCTGACTCACGGTTGAGCTATTTTCTGTTGTACCACAACATGCCTCAGTGTTCCACCAGGCCTTCCTTGTGGCACTACTCAAGCTTTAGATGTTTCTACTGTCCTTTTGATTTTGTTACTTCTCTTACTTAAAATCCCTTGTCCACTCAAATCCCACCCATCCTTCCAGATCACATCCCAAGCCCTCTGAGAAGCCGTCCCCAAACTCCACCTGTCCATCCCATCTTCCTTCTCTGAAATGAGATTCAGCTCACTGAATTCATGCAACTCTTTGCCTTTTAGATGCTGTTCAACAGACAGTTAATATATGTTAATTGACTGACTTTGTAATGTTTAAAAGAGGGTATATTGAAAAGAAACTCCAATCTTATATTAATCTTTCCCACAACATATATATCAATGCAAGCAGAAAAGTCCAAATGATTAAATCAGATAATCATTACAGAAATAAGTAGTAAGCTACTAATTTGCACATACATAGAACCAGTGACTACAGTGATGATAGATGCTACCACTGCTGATTTTTCAGAGATGCTATTATTTGGGAGACGCTTGTGTTAGGCAACTGAATTCTTACATGTATCTTCCTCCCTGAGGAGATAATCTGATAGACGCTTTCATGGAAAAAGACTGTGCTTTGATACACAGTCAACCCACTGAATTCTGTGTTGACTTTGGTCACTTATTGTTATAACAAGATCATTGGATTTATAACTTGCAAAGAATTTAAAGATCATCTAATCCACCTCACATGATGAAATTTAACCAGGAAAAAGCGAGCTAATAATATGCTTTGTATCACCCTTGTAGAAAATGACAGAGTTGTGGCTAAAACCATATCTTCTGCAATCCAAAGAAATCAGGATCTCCAAGTCTAAAAACCTCATACTACCCAGCTCTTCAGTTTCATTTCCTCTGTCCCCAAACTTCTCATCTTCCACCAGATCCCTCTGTCTCACCACTAAGGAACTTCCCCAGGTCCTCGCCACCAAACTGTCTTCCCCCCATTAACCAGTTCCCCCACATTGTTCCATCTCAGTGCCACAACTTCTCTTATCCTACTTAGCAATTTCACAGTTTATTCTGTTTTTTTTCCCTTATCGAACACCACACCTGCCAAAACTACATAGCTCCTGTATTTTACCCTTCCATAACCGTTCCAGACAAAGTTACATTCAAACCTGAAGCTAGTGACCATCACTATCCTACAGAGTCCCGTTCTCCCCACCTAGGATTACAGACTGTATATGATATATAATAAGCTGAAAACAGAAAGCTTTCTCTTTAATCAGGCAGGTAACCTCTCAAGACAAATAGCCAAACAAACAATGATGCTTGCAAATCCAGAAGGGGAAATAGCAGAATTCACTGACAATCCCAACAAATACTGAACATCACTCTTCACCAAAAACATCAATACCCTATCTAGTTCAAGGGTGGAAAAACTGATTAATGTGACTCCTTCCTTTTCTTACTTTTAGTCTACATTCTTATCAAGGGGTGAAATGAAGAATGAGGGGGTGAAAGCAGAAGACAGAATAAAGAGAAAACCAGTAAAAAGTCCAAATAAATCAAAACTGGCTGGAGAGTACAGTGTTACACATGTGGGCTCTGAAGGCCAACCACACGGTGAGTGCTGGTGACACTATCCATCACTGAGTGGCCTTGGGCATATAGCTCTGCTCAGTTTCTCCAACTGGTAAATGGGGATAACAGTGGCACCTGTATCACAAGATCGCCATGAGGATTAAACAGGATGGTATCTACAACACACTTGGGACAATGCTTAACACATAGTAAGTACTATAGAAATATTTGTTAACGAAAACAAACCCTCAGTTTGAAATCGTTTTAACCATCACGCTATGTATCTGCTGACTTCCATATCTGACTAGCAATTTCAGGACCCAGAGGCATCACGATGCCTCCCATACCATACGACAGATTCCCTACATCCTCTAATATGAATTGTTTCCCAAGAATTCATTTCATAATTCCTTTGTACTGGGACTTGACGGGAACATGCTCCACGGTCTCTCAACAACAGTCCTCGCTGCTGCAGCCACCACACATGGTGAGAAATGGCCTCTCTGACAGAAGACAAGGCCTGTGAGCCCACACAGCACCAGTTCCACCTGTAACCCAGACTAGAACGACAGGGCAGCCGACCAGACTGACAACAAAACAAAAGGAAAATTCTTTGCACCCAAACACCTCTTCTAGGGACAGGGCTCGCAGTGCAAAGCCAAAGTCCTCAGAGCTGTTCAAATTTGCTGTCCTCAAGACTCTTCTCCCTTTATTCATTTTGTTCTGATCAGGCTATACCAGATTTGATCTTCTCAAAGTCACCTAAAAACTACTAGGTTTGCTGGGGCTCCTGGGTGGCTCAGTCGGTTAAGTGTCCAACTTCAGCTCAAGTCGTGACCTCGTGATTTGTGAGTTCAAGTCCCACAACAGATTCTGTGCTGACCACTCAGAGTCTGGAGCCTGCTTTGGATTCTGTGTCTCCTTCTCTCTCTGCCTCTCCCCTGCTCACATTCTTTTTCTCTTTCTCAAATAAACATTAAAAAAAATTTTTTTTTTCTTAAACTACTAGTTTGCTAAGCTAAGCCTAGTAAGACCTTATCTCACTCTACTTCCCAAGACTACTCACATTGCAGATACTCCCTTTCCTTGATGGCTCTGTTCTCACAGCTTCTAGGCCACCATATTCTCCTGGGTTTTCTGGCTACTCCTTGGAGGGCTCTTTTGTTGGTTGTTCCTTGCCTCCCCACCCTCCCTACACTGGAGGGCCCCCAGGCTCGTTCTTTGGTCCTCTTCTGCATGTTCACCATCCACATTCACCCCACTATGGTGAGCTTATCCACTCTTCTGGTTTAAAATACCATCTCTTCCCTCAATGACTCTCAGTGAATCTCCAGTCCAGACTTAATCCCTGAACTCCTGATTCAATAACTCACTTGGATGTCTAATACAATTCTAAAAACCAAACTCCCGATCTTCCCCCCAAACCTCCTCCTTCACAGCCTCCCCATCTCAATGAATGACATGCCCCACCCTCCCTCCTCCTGTCACCGTGCTTCACACCTTATCCATCAGCAAATCCTGTCACCCCGATCTTTACAAAACATCCAGAATCTGACAAGGCACTACCTCCCAACTGCCCTCTCGTCCCTGTCACTATCACCTCTGTGAGTACTGAAATGCCTGCCCTCTTATATTTTCTTGCCTTTGCCCTTGCCCCTCACAAAACAGCATCTAAAAAGGTACCATTAAAATGCAGGTTCAGGGGCGCCTGGGTGGCTCAGTCGGTTAAGCGTCCGACTTCGGCTCAGGTCACGATCTCACGGTCCGTGAGTTTGAGCCCCGCGTCGGGCTCTGGGCTGATGGCTCACAGCCTGGAGCCTGCTTCGGATTCTGTGTCTCCCTCTCTCTCTGCCCCTCCCCCGTTCATGCTCTGTCTCTCTCTGTCTCAAAAATAAATAAAATAAACGTTAAAAAAAATTAAAAAAAAAAATGCAGGTTCAATCATGTTACCTCCTTGGTCAAAACCTTCCCATGGCTTCTCATCTCACTCAGAAAAACCTAAGTCCTTATGATAACTACACAGCCCTATGTGATCTGAGTGGCCCTAGCACCTCTCATCAGCTCCCGGACCTCCTCTCTTTCCACTCTCCCCACTTGCTCTACTCCAGCCACACTGGCCTCCTTGCTGTTCTGGGTTCCTATCTTTACTGCATCTCCTGCCCAGATGGCCTCCCCCAGACACACACACAGCTCGCTTCCTCACCACCTTCACGTCTGCTCAAAAGTCATCTTCAGCGGAAGCTAGAACTGCAAACTAGACCTGCTTAGCCTCCTTATCTTCCTGCCCTGCTTTATTTTTCCCAATGAGACTCATCAACTTATTTAATAATTTTTAATTATAAATATAATATAATTTAATTATATATAATTATATATTATATACATATATATTTAATTTAATTAATAAATCATATAATTATATATAATATATATTAATTAATATAAATCATAATATAATATAATATATATTTATATTAAAATGTATTACAAAATTATTTTCCTTGTCCCCATTACAATACTTGACTTGTTTTCCCCTGCAAGAGTGTAAACACCAAGCACATTGGGGATTTATGACTGTTCTTGTTCACTACTGCATTCACTTAGCAAGCACCTTGTATACACTAGGCACTCAATAAATATTTGCTGAATGAATGGGAATAATGGCTCCCTTGGTTCCTCTTACCTAAGACAGTCATCACCGTCTTCATTAGCTTCATGGGTGTCCTTCGGCGGGTGATGGACCCACTTGTATGTGGAGACAAAACGTTGGTTTTCCTCTTGACATACATGTAGATCCTCAGGTACACCACAACCATGATGAAGAAGGCCACAAGGTTGGACACAGTCCAGAAAATGAGGTAACTCCTGCTGTAAATGGGGGCCAGGGAAGAGCAGGCAGAGATGTCACAGAGGCAATTCCAGCCCAGTGTGGGGACCGCCCCCATAAAGATGGCAATGGCCCAGACAAACAAAATGAGCAGCGTCACCCTCTTTTTCGTCAGGTTGCTGTGGATCCGCATCCTCATGATTGACATGTGCCTCTCCACAGCAATAACCAACAAATTGGTCAGAGAGGCGGTCAAGCTAGTGTCCAGGAGCCCCTGGCGGAGAAACCAGCGGTTGACGGTCAAAGTTTTTGAAACGGGGCCAGTGTTAAACATCAGGAATACATAGGCAATTCCAGCAAAGAAATCTGCAGCAGCTAGGTTAGCCAACAGGTAGTAGAAGGGGAAATGAAACTTTCTGTTTTTGATCACTGCTGCGATGACTAGAGAATTAGAAAAAAAAATAAACAGGCAGAAAAATGTTCCAACACACAAAACAATCACAAGCTTCGTTCCTGTCCACTCATCGGCAGTGTCTGTGTTGCTCCTATTATAAAAAAAGTCCATCCGCTTATCATAGTAACACTCATTCATTGTGGAGAAGAACCGAACATCCTAGAAAGAAATTTAAAGAAGAAACAAACATCACTCTTTGCAAATTCAATCGCTAAACCACCAATTGCCACTGCTAAGCCCCGTGTTCTAGCCAACTGCTGTTAATCCTTCAGATCCCGGTGTAAATATCCCTTGCTCCAGGACTCTGGCCCCTGACCTCCTATCACAACATTTATCTTGCATTAGTAATTGTTGTCTGTTTCCCAGGCTACGTCCAAGCTCAGTGAGGGATGGTCTACGGCTGTTTTGTTCACCATTAAAATCTCAAGACCCACCTGTCCTGGCTCCCTCATGACCGGTATTTCCTGAATGGCTGGCTGGTTGAATGAATGATCATGGATCAGCAACAGATCAGATATTCTGAGCCCTGCAATATCCACTCTGCACCAGTAACAATGACAACACAGCACGTAAATCCTTTCTCTTGGTGGTTTCCAGTTCATTCCTTACTCATGGATTCTGTTCACTAGGCAAGGGCAAGTTGGTAAGGCCAGGCACATTCTCACCAAGATAATGAGTACTGAGATACTCTTCACACGACCAAATGGATTCCCCAAGAGATCGGTCTTGTACCACTTCTGATTCTACTCCTGATCCTCCTTTTGCCATCTTTTCGTCTCAAGCTGTAATAACAACGCTCACTTATTAAGCATGTGATGCAGGGCTGAAGACTTTGTTCTCAGTACTCCTCCTTACTTTTTTTGTTCACTTCTTCCTTATTGTCCTAATTCAAATTATACCAGTGGGGATCTGCTTACTGGATTTTCAGACTCAATCAGTTTAAATCACTTTCCCTCCCTGGGCTTTCAACGCGGCGGATGGTGTGAGCTCTGGAGGTTAGGCAGACTTCCAAGGATGTAAGAACATACCTGCCAAGTGAGGGTGAGTCCTCAGGACATATGTCTGAAAGTAGGCCCCAAACTGGGGCATCAGGCAGGCAGAGAAGATGCTGATCTCAGGACAAGATCTCTTGGACACCGAAACTAAGGGATTCTGGCCAAGGAGGGGTTGAGAGGAGCCTAAGGATCCCTATCCATCTATGCTTGGTGGAGAGAGAACAGGTGTTCTGCCTCACAGTGGTCTGGCCACAGCCATGAAGGGTCCCATCAAAGGAAGCTGGAGTTGAAAGCCAGGAAACCGAGAGCTACGATGACTATGGGCTCCCTTTCAAGGACTGAGGCTGCAATGTATTAGCTGGAAAACCAGAGATCCAGTAGGCCCAGGCTCTAGCAGTCCACTGGTGTGAATGATGTGGCTCTAACAGTGAGAGCTCGATAGAAATCCCTAGCTTTTAAGATTCTTATAAATGCTGTAATCCAATACCATATCCAGAATCAGGATAAGCAGAGCAGATATCAATTTGAAATGGCACAAAACAGAAATATATCTTAGACCGTCTTTTTTTGTTTTTAGTTTTTATTTATTTTGAAGGGGGGAGGGGCGGGGGGGGGGGAGTAGAGAATTCCATGCTCAGCGCAGAGCCTGACACAGGGCTCAATCTTACAACTGTGAGAACATGACCTGAGCAGAAATCAAGAGTCAGACACTTAACCAACTGAGACACTCAGGCACCCCCCTGGGTTTCCTTTTTAATTTATATTTTAATGGTGTAATGATACTTCAACATGAGTTAGGTACCTACTTCTCTGTCATAGTAAATACGAAGTAAAATATCATTTTATATGCTTAAAATAAACAAACTGGCAATGGTCTCAAGAGGCAAATGGTTCTAGTGTCTTTCAATTACAAGGAAAGGGGACTCAATTTTAATCACAAAAGAAAAACTACTCTCTTTGGCAGACATTCACCAACGTTTAACTGCCAACAGCAGACAATCCATCAACAGGCCAACATACCTATGCTGTATCATGGTAATTTTCCCCAATTAAAAATATATAATTTTAATAGCTTCATAAGGTTCCAGTATATGAACATGACACACTTTATTTAACTAATCCCTACATGTTGGACATTTCAGTTGTCTGTAATATTTAGCCTCTATAAGCAAGGCTGCACTTTTGTATATTAATCTCTACATACTTGGCCAACTATTTGCTTAGGATTTCTTTCTTTAAAGAAAAGGACCAAACCCTTGTTTATTTATTTTATAAAGGCACCCCCACAGTCGGGGTTGAAGGTCCCCTCTGGATGGAAGCAGCCCAACTGACCCACCACCAACAGGCAGTTTGCCCAAGAGGATTGCTTAAGATTCATCCACAGATTTCAACTTCATGAAGTAAAGGGTATAAGTTTATTTAAAGGTTTCTGATAAATATTGTCAAACTCATCGTATTTCTAATCCCACCAGTTGCATATGAGAGTTGAAGACACTAATCTAGTGTAATTCAATTCAAATATTCAAGGAGAAAATTCAGCTTTCAACAGTATTAAAAGTATATGGAAATTCAAGACAAACCATTCAAGAACATGAAGAATCTTAATGGTGCAATTATTATGTGTTCTTTTGCTAATAAAAAATAACTTATGTACTTTATTTTGCTATATACTCTAGATAGCTAAGAGAAACATTTATTTTTATATATATATAATTTTTTAAATGTTTCTTTATTTTTGAGAGAGAGAGAGAGAGACGGAGCATGAGTGGAGGAGTGGCAGAGGGTGAGGGAGACAGAATCCGAAGCAGGTTCCAGGCTCTGAGCTGTTAGCACAGAGCCTGATGTGGGACTCGAACTCAGGAACCACAAGATCATGACCTGAGCCCAAGTCAGATGCTTAACCAACTGAGCCATCCAGGTGCCCCAAGAGAAACACACTTCTAATTTAAAAGTTATGTTATCCTTGACTAACTCATCAGCAATATCAATTAATTGGTCAGAAAGACACTGGGATAAAGATACCACCAAGAACACTTTAAATTTCCTGAATTTCCTCTTGAAGGGGTCTTAACATTTTAGTTTTGGTTCATAAATATGGTGGAATTTGTAATTATATGATACCCTAAAACCTCAATGATTTTTACTTGAAAAATCTTCAAATTCAACTTTCCTTCCATCAAACCCCAAATGGCACATTCTTAGAATATATTTCAACAAAAATCATCCTGAGACTGAGAAGTAGTTTTGTCCTACCACGTTGAGGGAGAAACCACAGAAAAAAACATGGTTAACCAGAACTCTCACCAAACAGCTCCCTACCTCCCAGCCTCAAACCCTACTTTTGGGAGAAATCAACAATGAGAGCAAATAAAGTTCACACAGGGAAACTATGAAAAAGATTCCTTAGGATGGAATATTGTACAGCCACTGAAAATTGTATTTACCATGAAGTTGTATTTACCATGAGAAAAAGCACACACATGCCATCATCTTAATTGTAAATAATTATATAAGTATGTATGCACATGCATACATATATATTCATATATATGCACACACATACATTTCTTTTTTTTTCTTTTTTTGGAAATAAAAAGATTTATTCATTTTGAAAGCCCACTACAGAAAAATGTACACATCTACATTTCTCAAACTTTACACACATATATTTCTTGAGTTATCCTTCAAAGATACAGAAAAATAGAAGGAAAAAAATCTCAAAGTGCAAATAGTTCATTAAGGATGGTAGAATTGGGGATCATTTAAAAAATTTCTTTCCTGGGGTTCCTGGGTGGCTCAGTTGGATAAGTGTCCGACTTTGACTCAGGTCATGATCTCACCGTTAGTGAGTTCGAGCCCCACATGGGGCTCTCTGCTGTCAGTGCAGCGCCCGCTTCAGATCCTCTGTCCTCCCCTCTTTCTGTCTCCCCTGCCAGCACTCTCTCTCAAAAATAAACACTTAGAAAAAATTCTTCCCAGTTTTTTCTCTGGTCTACATTTTCTGTAATAAATAAGTAAATAGACTTTTAAATGCTAGTTTAATTCTGCCTTGGGACCATACATTCCACTTAATGTATCCTACCTTTCTTTGACAAATATGGCTGTGAAAAATCAAAATTCACGTTCAAAGGAAAAGCCTCAAGGATTCGCTATGTTCATTATTGCTACTCTCACCAGCACAGCACACTTGAGAGTTTTTCAGTGATAATGAAAATAAAATGGTTTCCTGCCTCAAATGTCATATAACCGTAAAGCCTCAGACATTGACAACTAATCAAATCAGGACATCCCTTTCCCCAGCTCTCCTGTAAAACGTTTCCTAATGTAATCACCCCAGAGCTTCAAAAAAGAATAACTAGAAGGGGTGCCTGGGTGGCTCAATTGGTTAAGCATCTGATTTCGGCTCAGGTCATGATCTTGTGATTTGTGAGTTCAAGCCCCGCATCCAGCTCCGTGCTGACAGCTCAGAGCCTGGGGCTTGCTTCGGATTCTGTGTCTCCCTCTTTCTCTGCCCCTCCCCTGCTCATGCTCTGTCACTTTCTGTCTCAAAAATAAATAAAACATATAAAAAAAATTTTTTTATTGAATAACTGGAAGTTTTGTGAATTAGTGCTTTTGATTTTTTTTCCTCCCCCCGTCATATGCTGCAAGCTTATTGATGGTCCCTAGTGCATACTAATGACAGATCATCATATTTTCTTAGTTGGAAATTACCAAAAAATTTAATGAGCTCATAACAAATGATCAATTTATTATCTCTTGAACTCTCTCAAACGCTTAAAATAGGATTCTGTGATCCGGGCCTAAACATCTCCTCCGCAGAGACACCTTCTCCGAAAACTCCAAAGTAACCACAGAGCCCTGTTTTATCTTCACCACGGCATCTATCATTGTTACATATTTTCTTCTGTGTCTATGCATCATTTATGGTCCATCTCCCACCACTGGACTGTTCTGCTCCAGGAGAACAGGGATCTTGCCAATTCTGACCACATCTGTGGCATCAGCATTTGTGGGAGGAACGAATAAATCTCGGTCCTACACTCTCTCTTCTGCCACTAACACGAAAGGGTCAAACACCATTGCTGACCTCCGTATCATGCACTAAATATGTCCATTAGAGAACTACTTACCTCTGTTCTTGGGTTAGTTAACTTCCTATGTCCACGTCATTACTACTATTCCTAACTGCTAATATTTGAGTGATTACTTTGTGCCTGGTGGGTCATCTCATTTAATCCTCCCAACAGGGACGCCCATACTATCACATCCATCTGGTAGGTGAGGAAACTCAAGCGCCCTTCCCTAAGGTCATACAACTAGTAAGAGACAACCCTGGATTCTGTTCAGGCAGCTGTGTTCCCAGGCCCGCATGCCTATGGACGCCACTCCACTTTGTCTCCACGGGCAAACAAAACACCCAACAACTACAGTCACACTTACAATCACTACAGAATTACCAAAACAGAATGATCCAATCCAGACACATTCAAAGACTGTCCTGTGCCATAAAAAAATCTAGGCGTTATAAATAGCCTGGGTTTCTTTGTTTTGCTTTAACAGCCCTGAGAAGCACAGAAAAGGCACTTTTCTGAAAATTCGTTTTCAAATTTTATGGGAAGTGGGCCACACAACATGGTCAATTTCAAGACTAATGTTGCGAAGCTTTAATTCTGCCAAATCCCCAGCTGCTTTTTTTTCCTCCCCCCCCCCTTTTCTTCTTCTCTTTTATACCAAAGGTTTTAGAGGATTTGGCTAGTTCCGACCCCCCAAACAAAAGATGTTAAACTTTGGAGCTATTACCACAACTTCAAACTTCAGTAATTTAAGACTTCATAAAATGATGGCTTAGGAAGTCTATATGTGGAATCCAAATGAAAACTTCATGAGCAAAGCTTTCATTTAGACTCTCCCAAACTTGATTCTCTGAAAAAATGTTCAGCTAGCCCATAATGTGGAAACAATTATGAAAATTAAGACATTTGAAAACCACTCAAGCAGCTTTTATTTCTGGCTACATCTCATAAGACACGGTGCTGCTGGCCTTTTAGCTGGCTTTCAATAATGCTCCCCCTTCCTCCTAGGACACAACAGGGGGCATCCTGAACGAGGTCAGTGGGTGCTGTGCATATTTCCTTTTCCTGAGGCCTGCAAATGTGGAATAGTCCGCTCCCCTCTGGAAACCCCAGCCAGATGGGAGTTGGAGGTTAGGTCAGTTGCTGTGCTAATGGCCAGAAACGAGACCACTTCTGCATAAGCAATCACGTTTGCTCACTGAATTCTTTTTAATAATTCATGTTAATAGTAAAATCAAGATAGCATGGGAGATTTAAGTCCACATGTGATCCCTGAGGTTCATTTTAGCCATTAGTTTCAAAGCCTTTGGACTTTGCTATTCCCTCTGCCCAGAAGCCTCTTCCCCCACATACACACAGGCTCATTTCCCCACTTCATTCCTGCTCAAATGTCACTGCATCAGACAGCCCTCCTCTGCCACTCTCTAAAGGAGCACCTCATGCCACCCTGCTGAGCTTTCGCCCTCTGCCCTGCCTCATTCTTCTTTGCAGCATTTCTGACTACCTGTCACCATCTACTGGGGTTATGGTCTACCTCTCATGAGAAGGAAGTCAAGGACATTGTGTTGTTAGGGTGTGTCATCCCCAGTACCTGGAACAGTGCCCAGCACACAGTAGGCACTCAGTAAAACACTTGTTAAACGTAGAACTAAATGCAATCCTTGTGCATACATGTCCGTGTGCCCGTAACGGTTTACCCAATCCGAGCGTTATTACTTTCTTCTTCTGTGTGCCCTCTAATTTGGATCTCACAACTCTCTCATTTTCTCCACAGACTTGGCTCCAAGCCCCAGTGGTTGAGAGGTGTGAGGAGTAGAGTTCACCACCCTTGAACAGGGTGGTCTGAAGGGCAGTCCCACAATTGAGACCTCTCCCTTGTGTGTATGGATATCAGAAACTATGACTCCTCTTTGAACATAACTTCAAAAGAGAGGGCAACCCAGCGGCCAAAGCTAGAACAATTTGAGCAACAAAACAAAACAGCATTGGACTATAAACCAGTGTATAAAATAAACACTCTTAATGCATACTGATGTGAGTAAATGACTGAATAACAAATGAAAAAGAGGAGATAAATTTCCCATGCAGAAGAATTCCAAATAAATTATACAGACATTCTACTCTAAAAGAGGGGAACATAACTCCTCCCAGAGGACAGCAGGGAAAGGGCAGGGGGTGGGGAGGGGTGAATCACTTTTCAGTGGAGAAGCTTGACAAATGACTTTACGGAGGTGATCAAGGTCAACAGCCACAGTGATAAGTGATGTTGCCAATCTGTACTCTTGATATATGTTAAGAATGGCACTCTACTGTTCCCCAAACCCACAACTACAGTCTCATCACGAGAAAACTCTCAGACAAATCCCAATTCGGTGACATTCTGCAAAATTCCTGATCAGGACTCCTCAAAAACTGTCAAGGTCAAGAAAAATAAGAAGAATCTCAGAAACTGTCACAGTGAAGACATAAGGAGACATAACATCTAAATACAATACGTGTCTTGGATCCTAGAATGGAAAAGGGACATTAGGGTAAAAACGAAGAAAATCTGAATAAAATACGGACTTAGGTGATAATGCTATATCCATATCGGTTCACTAATTATAACAAATGTACCACATTGATGAGATGCAAATAATAGAAAGAACGGTGTGTGGGAATAGAAGTATAACAAGGGGACTCTATACTATCGGCTCAATGTTTCTGTAAATACAAAAAAGGGAACCTGCCTGGGTAGTTCAGTCAGTTAAGCACCCAACTTCAGTTCAGGTCATGATCTCACGGTCCATGAGTTCAAGCCCAATGTCAGTCTCTGCACTGACAGCTCAGAGCCTGGAGCCTGTTTCAGAATCTGTGTCTCCCTCTCTCTCTCTCTGCCCCTCCCTCGCTTATGCTCTGTCTCTCTCTCTCTCTCTCTCAAAAGCAAACATTAAAAAAAATTAAAACACTCACATTTAAAAAATAAAATAGATTTTAAAAAAGAGAAGAGAGGATGTTATCAACCTCACTATGCTTCAGTCATTTCAAGATAAATAAAGCTCACGTTTCAACAGTTGCTGTACTCTGTTAGGGTAAAACACACAGAGGAGAAGCAATTTGTTTGAGATTCAATTTAAATGGATACTGTCGGTGATTGAGTATCTCTTAAGAAGGAATAGTAAAGTCGGGCATACAAAATTGTTCTGATTTAGACCCTCCGTCTCCGCACAACAAGGCCTCCACAATGCACCCAGTGCCTCTACTGGTGGTAAAGTTCCCAGGCAGTGGCCACACAGAGGAGGGGCAGACACACGCGGGGTGCATTTGGGAAATGACAAACTTCCGTGGCTCCGGTCGGTCGTGCTCGGCCCAGCGGTGGTGACCTGCGGGGGAGAGCTGCAGCTGGAGCCTGGCAGAATAAACATGTCCCTCTGCCACTGCACGCTTCTGAGCCCTTTAGGTAAGGAGGACCGTCTGCTGTATGGCAGCTGGTTCGACCCCTGCTCTCTCTCTCCATCGAGTGGGCGGATTCATAAGAGGCCGAGGTATATACACAGTGCTTCTATCTACGACTTGTTTACTAAACAACCATGAGTGAATGTATTGTTCCCCAGATGTCGCTGATGACTGAAGTCTGTCTTAAACCTCTCGATTAAACAGGAAAGCAAAACATGCAGAACTAAACCAAAGAAGTGAGACGTGGGTTTTATGTGATCAGCAGATTCCCTGACTTAACTTGTCCAAATAGAATGTGAATGTTTCATTGTGTTTGCTTTATCTAGTATGCAATTTTAGTGCCATCTAATCCACGAGGCTAGAAAGATGACAGACACTTTGTCCTCTGACCCTCTCAAAAGTAAAGATGCTAAGCATAATGCTTAAAATGAATGTTCACACATAATGAACATGTTCTATCACACAGCAAATAATCCTTAGACCATTATGTAATCACATGCTTTACTGTTTGGAGGAGGAAAGTGCCATAATTTAAAGTGTAGACATTTATAGCTAAAGGAAGTATCTTGTACAAAGAACCCTGTCACTGTGAAAATGTATTTTGAGAAACTTCAATGTTCCTGCTTATAGCAAAGACTTTCCACAAGAAGAAAATTCGGTTTCTGAGGGGCACCTGGGTGGCTCAGTTGGTTAAGCTATCGACTTCAGCTCAGGTCATGATCTCGCAGTTCCTGAGTTTGAGCCCCGTGTCGGGCTCTGTGCTGACAGCTCAGAGCCTGGAGCCTGCTTCGGATTCTATGTCTCCCCCTCTCTCTACCCCTCCCCTGACCACGCTCTGTGTCTCTGTCTCTCAATAATAAAAAGACGTTAAAAGAAGAAGGAGAAGAAGAAGAAGGTGATTAGGTTTCTTTAGATGTAAAACCCGCAACAGACAAAATTTTGGTCCAAACCGTTTGTCTCAACCTAACTGCAATACTGCATTCCCTTGCTCACTCCTTTGCATGGCCCTGTCCCTTGCCTCCAGTCCTAAAATGGATCTTCAAGAGTCTCTTGCTTTATACAGTTTGTTCCAAATACTCCCCCACTGTCACCAGCGATGGGTCCGTAGCGATCTGCAGTGTGGCCCCTCTGTGCTTCTGGAGATGACGCCAGCCCAGGTTAGTGCCTGACTGAATTCTAAAACTGTGCATAGAAAGGAAAATCATATTTCCAAAGCATGTGGCTATAGTAGGTAAGAGTTGTTTTAATCAAGGCTTCGGAGGTTCTTTTTTTTTTTTTTTTTTTTAATGTTTATTTATTTTTGAGAGAGACAGAGTGCAGGCGGGCTAGGGGCAGAGAGAGAGGGAGACACAGAATCCGAAGCAGGCTCCAGGCTCTGAGCTGTCAGCACAGATCCCGACACAGAGCTCGAACTCATGAGCCCCAAGATCATGACCTGAGCCAAAGTTGGACACTTAACCGACTGAGCCACCAGGCGCCCCAAGGCTTCGGAGGTTCTAAAAGAGAGCACCACTACTGCTAAACCAATAAGCCAGAGGGTCTCCTGCAGGGATTCTACGCCCTGGTCAGGGAGCAGCACTCGTCACTCAAGTGGGAATCTCACAGCCCTCCCCAACCTGCCTCCCTCTCCCACCCCGCAGGGCCTGTCTGGTAGTTAGAGCACAAAGGCGGCTGGTCATGGAAATGCATACAAAAGGCATCTGGGCGATATGCCTGATCTCATCCGTGGGCCCCCCTAACCCCCGCTCCAGTCTTCTCCTTGTGCTCTTTACCCTGCAGGACTCCATCAGCAGCTCCCCTGCCCTCCAGCTCCAGCCAACGGAGAGGCACAGCGAGAGACTGTGAGGCGGGAGAAGGCAGAGCCGAGACACTGACGGTCCCTGCTCCTTCCCCGCCGGGCTGCCGTGGACTGGCCTGGTTAGCTGCTGTCAGGCAGCCTCCCCCTCCCCTTGGCTTTCAGGTTGAGGAGCCTTGACTGCTCCTTGCTGCTTCCAGCTCTCGGTTGGCACCGCACCATCTCTTGTTGGTTTCCGTGAACTCTGCCCTCTGCCAGTTACCAAGTGACCGTTTCCCCTGTTCCAATTACCAGTGTGACTGTATCATCTGTTTCTTGTGGAACGCTGATGATACAGATGTCATTTAAAGTACACTGTAGCATGACAAAAAAAGGTTATGAAAAAGCTTTTAATATGTTATGGAGCTTCTTAAATCTTTTAAAATCTTTTAGTAATATTTAGTAATATTAACATTTCTTAACATTGTGAATCCAACAAACAACTCCCAGAGAAGGAAAGAGGAATAAATCATATTCCCGAGGGCATGGACCAGCATCACAACTCTTTTGATGCCCTCAGTGTCCCATTACATGCACCAGAACCCTACTAAGTTTCTCTACGCATAGGGACTTAATAAACGAGTGATTTACCCACGGCCATAGGGGTTATAGAAAACACAGGTGATGGCATTGGATTCCAGTGGATCCCTGCATTCTGGAGTCTACCTCACCGATGTCCTTCAGTGTAATCCAGGACCCGTCCCAGCTCTACCTGTGTCGCTGGTCTTACACACCATGGAAATAGATGACATGGATCAGTGTGAAGTTGGGCTAAGGATTAGCCAGGTTTGAAACCAGATGCTGCAGAGAAGGGGATCAGTAGACTTTCCCTTACAATCAGTAGAGGGCAGGGGAGGGTAATGACAACCTGAGACAAGGGGGCACTGCTGCCTGATGCGAGGCAAAGGCAATGCAGACATATGACAAGGGTGACACATGGGTGGGCACCACCGATCCATCCCCCAGTGGCAGGGCCAGCTGCGGGGAATCCTGGGGAAGTGCTGCTCTCCCAGAAGCTCTATGGCCTGCAGCCTTGGTGGAAATGCTACACTGGTAGACGATCTTTACGTGCATTCAGTTTTGAGAGAGAGAAAGAGAGAACAGAGAGGTGGCACAAGCAGGGGAGGGAAGAGAGACACACAGAATTCCAAGCAGGCTCCAGGCTCCGGGCTGTCAGCTCACAGCCTGATGCAGGGCTCGAACTCACAAACCGGGAGACCATGACCTGACCCAAAATTGGGCACTTAACCGACTGAACCACCAGGTGCTCCTGACGATCTTTAGACTCTGGAGACACCAGCCTAACATAGTCCCTGACTAGGCACAGAAGCTTGGAAGCTCAAAAGCACTGAGAGTCGTTCCTATACCAATACTAGCTTCATCTTATTCTAGAATTCTTCTCCTCTCTCTCGCTCTTCCACCTGCTCCCTCCAATACGAACACAAACATGGCTGGGGGAGATGAGAAGCAATCCTTGCTTCCGGAACTTAAGACAAACCCATACTACTGGAACTTTCCCACACATACACACTGATTTTCCTGAACTGACTTTTTATTCGCTAGATTCTGACTCCTTTTAGCCACTGTTGGGAAGGACTCCTGGGGTCACACTGTAGGCGTGTCCTCTACCCCAGAGTGAGCCTTTCCCACCAGACAGGAGCTTCTCAAGGGCTGCAACAGTTTCTTACTTAAATTTGCGCACCGGACGCACAATACAGGGGCATAGAGCAGATACACAACAAATGTTTGGCTCATGGGTTGGTCAGTTTCAGTCAGCTGGTGGGAAGCAGAGGAGGTGGAAACTTGATCACATTGTGTTGACTAATGCTCGGGAGATACAGGAGTGAAAAGAAAGTACAGATATTCTCCCAAGAAATTTAGCAGAGAAATACGAGGTACCTCTTCGATGGCATTCAACATACTTTATTACAATTTATTTGTCTTAACGTCACTTCCAAACCTGTTGGGAGCAGAGCTGGTATCCTGCCTCCCTGTTCTTCGAGACGCAAACAAGTATTTGCTTATAATTGGCACAAAATAAAAATGTGTTCAGTTTTACTAATTCCCCAATCCTTTCCTTCCCGTCCTCTTTCCCTTTGGTCCACTGTGGAAGTTGACAGTCATCCCCTTCTTGATACTCCCCACCTGAGCCTCTGTGACCCCATTCTTTCCTGGTGTTTTCTCCTAGCCCTCTGTATCGCTGCCCCGTTTTCCCATCGGTCCTGCAGTATACGTACTCCTAGACTTGTTCTCAGCCTCCCCTTCTCTTCCCTTTAAACTTTCTCCCGCCCGAACTACTACTACTTAAATGATCTTCTCTATGTGGATGACTCCTGAACAATGATCTCAAGCCCCGACACCTCTCACACAGTCTCATTCTAAGCTCCCAAACTGCCTTCAAGATAAACAAGAAGAAAGTTGGCATGAAGACAGCACATATGTAGGTTGGAACTCTCATCTTCCTTTCAGCTCTTGGAGATAACGGGACCACAGTGAAAAATACAGCTGCAAGTTTAAACAGCAGGGTTTTAGTGCCGGGAGATAGAATGATGGTGGTCTCAGGCCTCACAAGTTGTCCGTGGTGCAGCACACAGAAGTTGGCAGAGAGGTTTGTAATCGGACAGACTTTGTCCCACTCACACTGGCCAGGCCCTTGTATGTTCTCTTTCCTGGATGTTTTGCTGAGGCTCAGGGTAGACTAGCAGGGCCACCTTTTCCCTGATGCCCCCCTGGGTCCCAACTACTGCAGTGTTCTGGGCTCTCAACTTGTTCCTGCTCCAGCACTTGGGATATAGCCTTGGGGATTCTAACTCGGCTGCAAACCTGAGTCTATGCTGGCTGGGCTTCTCCCAGAGAATGGTTCTCAGCCTCTTCTCCAGTGAACTTCCCCTTATTAACCTTACCATACAGCAGGGCTCTGACCCTCAGGCTGCAAAGAAGGACTGGCCGGACCCTAGATTCCATTTCTAAGAAGTACTGTTCTGTGTGGTAGGACACTAGACTCATTCTTCTAGCTCCTTTGCCCATAAGTGTATACTGCCCTGAGACTGCTCTCATGACTTTATTTCATTTTTTTTAATTTCTCATTTGAGAGAGAGAGAGAGAGAGAGAGAGAATGAATCTCAAGCAAGCTCTATGCCCAGTGCAGAGCCTGATGTGGGCTTGATCCCAGAACCCTGGTATCATGACCTGAGCCAGAATCAACAGTTGGTTGCTCAACCGACTGAGCCACCAGGCGCCCATGATTATTATTATTATTATTATTGTATCAGTATTTAGCTTACGTTCTATGGCTCAGACTGCTAAGTCGTTTTCCAGTTGGAAAGAACTCCATTCCCCGCCTCCTTGCAGCCAGGCCGGCCACATGACTAAGTTCTCGCAATGGAATGTGAACATAAGTGAAGTGAGCTACTTCCAGGTTAGCCCTAAAACATGCCATGTGTGCTCCTCCGTGCTCTTTCACTTTCCTGCAAACGGGAACACAGTCAGCTCTGTGATTCAGCACTAAGCATTCAGACCAGGGCAGAGCGCTAAAGGAGGATGATTCAACAGAGTGCAAGGACAAGTTTCTATCAATAAGGAGAAAAGTACAGATCACAAATAAACACCTGGAAATGTTTACAGCACTTTGACATTACTGTGAAATACAAAGTGCGTGATCAGTGGCTCACAAAACACAGCTATTGGTTTTTGCTGTATTGGAAAGAAAGAAAACCAGCCTTTAAACAAAGAGAGTTTGAGAAGCATTGCCCTAGTGGATGGTGGGAAAACAAGAAGAGAGGGACCCTTCAAACCCTAAGCACTCACCTCAGGACTGTCAACAAGAGAGAAAAATAAACTTCTGTCTTCTTCAAGGCACTGTGTATTGAAACTCTGCCCAAGCTCTAGGTGAAGGTGCTGGAATGAAATAGAACGTGAACATGCATTGGCTGTTCCTTCCTTGCAGCTTTTAGCAAAGCATTACAAGAAAGAGATGAGCTCAGGCAAGAATTGTTTGTAAGTAGATGTAAAGGAATGGACACCATCTTGAAACTGGGGGATTAGAAAAGTTAACTGCTTCTGTGACCCCAGAGAGCAAAAGATGGTATCACCACTCAGAGCCTTTCTTGAAGGTCTGTCAATAAGATGTTCCAGTGAAGCAAAGGAAGACAGGCCTACAGTAAAGATCAGAGTAAAGGTGCACCATCCTGCCCATGGCTATGTTTTAGAGGATCTCAAGGTAGAGACCAAAGAAGGGGGAAGACAGAGGTGGGCCAAGCACAGAAGGTAGGAAATAAGGCAAGCTTAAGAACTTGGTCAAGAACCAAGCGGATGTGGTAACTGGTTAATGGAACAGACCAGAAAGCCAGGGAACTTTTTAAGGTATTGTATTACCACAGCTGGGCCTGGAAAGGCCCCTGTTCACTCTTCCCCAAGAAGCACACTCTCCCACACCCGTTTCAGATACGGCCACAGACGGACGAGGAAGAAACTTCACAGGAAACAAAGTCAAAGTCAGGGTCCTTGTGAGGCCTCTCCTGGAGAGCAAACACAGGGACCACCCACAGAATTACCCCACCACCAGGGCAGAGAGCTTTTATTCCTGCCCAGCATGGCTCCATTCTTTTTATGCACCTGTGACTGCTGCGTGTCTCCTGTCCTTCTGAATGGGAGCTTGTTTTATTTTTAGGTGGTTTTCTTGTCCCTCCTCCTCCATCATATACCAGATGTTGGTCAGTCAGAATAAAGAAAGAAAGGAACATTCTATGACGAGTATATAAAAAACAGAGATTAGATAAGAAAAGGCCACACCAGGGGCGTCTGATAAACTAAACCCTTTCAAGGAAAGCATGGGGGGGCCATGTCACATAGGAGGGGCTGGGTAATAATGGGGAAGGAGCGGAAGCTTCAGCATCAGCTGGACCTGAGTCAGATGTAGACTCGTCACACTCACAAATGGCTCTAACCCGGCACACCGATGATGCAGTCAGAGCCTTTTCCTTTCTCTATAAAAATGGCACCATAACTACAGTGACTGTATGGGGTTGGTGAAGGATTAAATTAAAGCAATGTTTACAAAGTGATTGGCAAGATGCCTAGCACATAGGAAGTAATACAATGGCAAATAGTACTTCCTAAGAAAGTCAGATAACTCAAATTTTCTTAAAAAAATCAATGGAATATACAGCCAGCATTCTGGAAGTTTAACTGTTTGTGCTCTAACATCTCAATCTAACAATGAATGATGACAAAGTCATCCTACATCTACCCTAAAATAACTACAGGCCAGGAACGAAGTTCTCCCCGCCTGAGAATGTGCCCAGTGCTGCAGTGACTAGGCTTCAGGCACTGCCACCTCCTTCTGCTGCTGCCCGAGACAGAGCAGGGAGGCAGGGATGGAGAAGGAGGTACAGGAGGGAGAGCAGAGACACCACGGTGTGGTAAAAGAACCCAGACTTCACGTCTAGGTTCAAACACCAGCAGGTGAGCAGGTGAGCAGAGTGGACAAAGAGCGTGGCTCCCATTGCAAACATCATGCTCAGCAGTGGGAAACTGAGAGCCTTTCCTCTAAGATCAGGAACAAGACAAGTAGCCTCTGGCCACTTCTTCTCAACACAGTACTGGAAGTCGCAACCAGGGCAATTAGGCAAGACAAAGATATGAAAGGCATCCACATGAGAAAAGGAGAGTAAAATTGTGTCCATTCACAGATGACATGATCTTATACACAGAAAACCCTAAAGGTTGCACGCAAACACAAACACACACAAAAAGGTCAGGACTAATAAGTGAATACAGAAAAATTGCAGGATACAAAATTAACACACAAAAATCAATTGCCTTTCTATACACTAACAATGAACAATTCGAAAAGGTAGTTAAGAAAACATTCCCATTTACAACATCAAAAAGAGTAAAATACTGAGTAATAAACTTAACTAAAGAGGTAAAGACTTATACACTGAAAAGTACAAAACATCAATAAAAGAAATAAGAGACACAAATAAATGGAAAGACGTGCTATGTTAACAGAAAGGAAGCCTCAATATTGTCAAAATGTCCATACTATTCAAAGTGATTTAAAGATTCAGAACTATCCCTATCAAAATCTCAGTAGCATTTTTTTTTAAATCCTAAAATTAATATAAAACACAAAGGACCTCAAATAACCAAAACAATCTGGAGAAAGAACAAATTTGGAGGCTGCATACTTTCTGATTTCAAAAAGTATTACCAAGCTATAGTAATTAAAACAGTATGGTACCAGCAAAAAGACAGACATCTAGACCAACAGAACAAAATAGAGAGCCCAGAAATAAATCCATGCGTGTATGGTCAACTGACCTTCAATAAGGGTGCCAAGAATACACAATGGGGAAAAGACAGTCTCTTCCACAAATGGTGTTGGGGAAACTAGATGTCCACATGCAAAGGAGCATGGCTTCTGGAGCTACATGGCCTAAGTCTGAAGTCTTACTCACCAGCAAGCTAGGTAAGGGATTTCCTCATCTGTAAAATAGGGATAATAATAGTATCTAATTTCTAAGACTGTTGGCAGATTTAAATCTGACACTTAGGATTCATTCCTTTACAGCCATTATCAATAGGGCCTTGGGAAAGTTACTTAACCTCTCTGACCCTCCATTTCCTCTGGTGTAAAGGGGAGACAAGCTCTACCTTGTTGGGACACTGGGTGATTAGGACAAAGTGAATGAAATAGCCAATGGAAAGACCTCAGCCCACTTCCAGGTCCAGAAGAAGTGTTCAAAGTGAGTTCACATCTCTTCCCATTTGATCCTGTGGTGAGATGGGCAGGGTAGCATTCTCCACGTTCCAGAGAAGAAAACTAAAACTGGGACAGACTGATTCTCTCTCACCAGCACTCATCCTTCTGGCCCAGGGTCCTTGGACCACACTGACTACTGGAGCCCTTTTTCGGTACTTAATTCTATGCCCCCATGAGACATGAAATATTCAGGTTTGCTCTCCATAATGACATTAATGCCTTTTGCAAACATTTACTGATTCTAGAAGAAACAGAATATGATTATGGTAAACAGCAACAAAATTTGTAAGCATATCTCTACTTGTAAGTTTTGACAAAAGCTTATGAGAAACAGTCCATACCGTGAAATGCAAATGACAGAATAAAACTCTAAATACATAACAAAAAATAGCAATGATTAGTCAGTTTGCCTGTTTCAGAGAAAGTTCAGAAAAACAAGCGACTGGATTTACCTCTAACACCCTGAATGATCTAACTTAAGAAACACCTTCTCCAACAGCATTGTACTTTCCCCATCAACACAATAGAGTCTACCATTTGAACTAGACCACAGAATTCAATCATCTGACTTGTAAGAAATTAGACTGGAAATTAACTGAGAAAGACCAGTAATGACCTAGTCCTGTGGACATTCATTTTCTTTTCCCTCTGTTAGATATTCATGGAATTCGCACACATGGAGAGTTACAAACATGTAATGGGTAAGTTCCACTGTCCTATCATAGTGAATTCTACCCAACCATTGATTCCTCTCATCCCTGTCCAGTTAACATTTCTTCAGTGTTCATTATATGCAGAAGACAGGCAAAGATGTACAAACACGTACAAGGATGTCAAATGGGAGCGCCTGGGTGGCTCAGTCAGTTAAGCATCTGACTCTTGATTTCAGCTCGGGTCATGATCCCATGGTTCATGAGATCAAGCCCCATATTGGGCTCTGCGCCTGACATGGATCCTGCTTAAGATTCTCTCTCCCTCTCTCTCTCTGCCCCTCCCCAACTTGCATGTTTTCTCTCTCTCTCTCTCTCAAAAAATAACTTAAAATTATTTAAAAGGAAAAAAAGAGGTCAAATGCCCGCAGGAAGCTCGTAATCTAGAGCAGTGGGTGCCTTAACCAGGGCTAATCCTCCATACACCCCTGCCCCGGGACATCTCCCAATACCTGCAGACATTTATATGGCAGACGCAACTGGGAGTGCTACTAGCATCCAGGGATGCTGCTACACATGCTACAAGGTACAGGACAGCCCCCACAACAATGAATTGTGCAGCTAAAATGTCAGCGGTGCCAAGGTTGAGAAACCCCAATCTAAAGGGTGAGATGAGAACTGGAAGTGTAGTACTTCCATGAGTTGAATATGGAGCTATAACAGAGACAAAAGTGAAGGGCTCTCAGATTGACGTTTAAATAGGCAAACAAAACTCAGTGTTGGCAAAGGTAGAGGGAAAATGGCATGTCCTTAACATACTGGCGAGAATGTAAATTGATCCAACTTCTGGGGGGTGCGATTTGGCAATATGTTATCAAAAGCTTTGTTTATACTATTTCGATCTTTGCTTTCATTCCCATCTTCTTCACGCTTCCTTTGCTTTCTCTTTTCTCTTCCTTCCCCAGAACTGAGGGGTCAGCTTGTGAGGGAGAATGCAATAGGATGAGAGGCAGATTGGGGAGTGGCACCAAGGCATGGGCAACATGTTAGGGAGCAACAGAGACTGGTGAGCAAAGGGGCTGGAGGCTGATAACAAAGCTGCTTAGGCGCATGGGTTAGCAGGCCTGGCAGCCAAGGACAAGAGGCCGTGGGGACAGAGTCAGGCATAGAGGAGGCAGCATGGCCTTTGTGGTTGGGCCATGGGCAACTAAGAGTAAAATGCTGTAAAAACAAGTAAAATGTAAGTAAAAATAATGAATATAAGCTTCCGTAGAAGCTAGACACAAGTTTCTAACTGCCAGAGAATATACGTACAAAGATATAAAGGGGTAAAAGTAGAAAGATCTCTGGGTGTTGGATTGGAGTTGGAGTATTTGTTATGAATTCATGATTTTATAACATATGGCCTAATGTAGACAAATTGATGAATGTATATGCGTGCATATGTATATACATATATTTCCTAGCTCCGTCCAAGAGGTCTAAAACAATGACACTCCCGTAACAATGGGCACATCAATCGTCCATATCTTAGTTTCTAAATACCATTCTTTACCAAAAGGGAGACTAACTAGGTCAGGGAAAGTACAAAGTAAGCCTGGAATATCTTGTGGTACCAGAACATTTTAAAATGCTCGGTGAATAATGGGGAGATCAAAAGGACACAGGAGCCAGCTTCGAGGGGCTTCCACTGGTCAAATGAGGACCATTTGAGCATCAAAATAAACAATGATGGTAACAGATTTCAACATTTTGGATACAAAGGGAATCCATGAACGCTTTCTAACATAAATGAGTAAATACAGGAGGGAGAAAGAAAATTCTTCCTTACAGTATAATGCCAATGAATAAACGTGGGAGTGATGGAAATACAGAATCACCATGTAGCAACTTTCACAGAGGTGGCTGATTCAGGCAGAAGTCATCAATGACCGGTTATGCCGTAGGTGGAGGTTTAATGAGGAACAGGCTATTAACATAACCTCAGAGTACTTCCCCACAAACACCAATAAATCTCAAAGAAAGAAGTGGTGAATTTAAGGCGAGGAGAGCAGGCAGACACCAACATAAGCAGGTGCTCAAGGCCAATATTCCAGCAGCGAGAGTTTGACATGGTGTACCTTCCTTTTTTTTTTTTTTTCCTTTATTTATTTTTGAGCGGCAGAGAGAGAACGAGCAGGGAAGAGCACAGAGAGGGAGGGAGAGAGGGAGGAAGAGAGGGAGGGAGAAAGAGAGAGAATCTCAAGCAGGTTCCGCACCATCAGCACAGAGCACGATGCAGGGCTCAAACCCATGAACTGTGAGATCATGACCTGAGGGAAGTCAGAAACTTAACCGACTGAGCCACCCAGGTGCCCCAACATTGTGTCCCTAATGTGATGCACCAAGAAGAGCAAAGTCCTGCCAAGGTCACATGACCTGAGTCTGGTTCTGAAGAAACACGTGCTAGACCCAGCTGGAGAATCATCCTACAGCATGTAAGACCTGTACAAATGCAAGGATCTTAGGAACAGATTAAGTCTGAGGAACTATTCCAGAGGAGACATGACAAATAAATGTAATGTGTATCCTAGATAAAGCAAGAAAAGTGTGATCTGGGGGATGGCTGAAGAAATATGAGTGGGCTCTGTAGACTGGATGGTAGAGTTGTACCGACATCAATTTCCTGATTTGGTGTTACAATGATTAATTTTGCGTGTCACCATAACTGGGTTAAGGGATGCACAGATAGCTGATAAAATATTACCTGGGTGTGTCCCTGAAGGTGTTCCCGGAAGAGATTAGCACTTGAAATGGTGAACTAAAGATCACCATCACCCAATGTGACTGGATGTCATCTTCCATTGACAGAAGAAGGGGGAATCTTCCCTGTTGCTTGAACTGGGATTTATATCTTCTCCTGTCCCTGGACATCAGTTCTTCTGATTCTCAGGCCTTCAGACTCAGACTGAGTTACACGACCAGCTTTCCTGCTTCTCCAGATTGCAGATGGCACGTTATGGGACTTTTCGGCCTCTAGGACCCTATGAGCCAATTCTTATAATAAACATCCTCACTTACATCTATTTATATCCTATTGGTTCTGTTTCTTTGGAGAACTCTAACCAATTCAAATGCCATGGGGATATAGGATATGATTATACTTATTTTCTCTTTGTCAGACCCATATGACCCCAGGGAAAGGGCCCCCATCCAAAGGACTAACCTACTAAAAATCAACCAGGGCAGGAGGCACGTGAGTCAGTGAGTTCTATAAGTGGTCTCTTGTTTTGGTCTTCAATAACCAGTTACCGGCAAGGGCTTAACTTTGGATTTCTTTAGCTCTCCTTGGGGAGTGAATGCCTCTGACTGACTCCACTGCCCACCTTTGATTTAGATGATCTGAGTCGATCTGGGAGCAGCTCCAGAATTTCTGTAGAGGGGGGGCTTTGGGGCAGCTTATCTGTAACGGGAGACCAAGGAAGCCTCAAAGCTTCATTTACAAAGCAAGCACACTGCTTTTGTGTAGATTGCTTGTTTGTTTGGAGGGCCTTTGGGCAAACGGGTGGCACTTACACAGAGACTAAGGTGCCCTCCAACCCAGCCCTGCTGTCTGCCAAGCCATCCCTGATGATGTCACAGAATCTGCACAGGGCTAAGTCAAGGCCAGGGCCAGGAGCACCTCCTGGAGGTGAAGACACAGGACTAGTTGATGAGTATTTAGGGGGGCTGACTAACATCTTTAGAAAGGGGTGGGGCAGGCTGTACTGGGCAAGTTGTTTTCCAGAGTGACACCTAGTCTGGCCCAGCCTAAGGTGTATGAATGATTCACACCTAAGGAGAGGAGGCAAGGTCCATGGGAGCTGGGTGATGTCAGGGGTCACAGGCAAGGAAGGAGTTTAATGTACCAGGCGGCAGGACAGGAGGAGAGGGGTCAAGTGCTGCAGAGGCAGGGTCAGCAGATGAAGGGAGAAGAGGAATAAGGAGAAGGACATCAGCCTCGAGAGTGAAGAGGGACAGGCGCAACCCAGGAAATCAGGACCCTCCTTTCGTTGGGCACTACTGGCCTGGCCCACCAGGCAGATCAGGCAGAGCACCACACATCTTTCAGAATGAATTCAATAATTAGCTTGTCTGTGGGGTGGAAATGCCTTGAGTTGGTGCAGTGCTTTGCAGAGCGAACCGTAGAGACCTAAGTTAGCAAGAAGGCACATGCCAGTGAGGATGGCACCAGGCACCCCAAGCCCATGTCTGGTGATCGCGTGGCCATGCTCTTCTGACTCACTGGCTGGTTAGCTAGCTCTGTGTGTTTGTCTACCAAGAACTGAGATGCGCAGACCGTACAGGTAATACTAAGAGGGAATTACTGCTTCTTCGGAACTTTGCCCTGTGCCTTCGATCACACAGTGTTAGGTCATCTCAGTCCTGAAATTTGTGTTCCCCATAGCACAGTTTCGCAACCTCTGGCAGGATCTCCTCCGTGAAGTCTCATTCGACGTGGGAGGGCAGGAGAGAAGGCTCCGGAGGGACTGCAGCAATGAGCACTCAGCACACCCAACACACGTATGGAGACCCTACCACCCCCATGCAGCCTGCCTAGGGTGTCCCACATCTGGAGGCCCTGCCTCTTTAATTCCAACGTTTATGTGGTCCTCACAGGCACAAAGCTCTTTCACAGAGACGACTTAACGGCACCCACAACACATGCACGTAGGTAGAAAAGGAATTATTATCCCTGTTATGTAAATGAGAAAACTGATTCAAGGATGACAGGCGATTTATCCAAGGTCACAAGACCTCACAAAGTGGAGCTGGGACTAGAACCAAACCCATGTTCTCCAACTGCCTAACTCGGTCAACTCTCAGGGCTTCTGCAGACAGCACCCCGCCCCTCACCTCCACCTCTCCCATCCTTGGCAGGACTAAGTTCCAGGGGACTCCTCCACATACATGCAGAATCCAGGATGAGGAACAAATGATCAGCAAGGCCAAAGAGGAGGCGGCTCAGTGCCTGCAGGAGGAATGATGGAAAGAAGAACAAAGGACCCAGGAAGGAAGGAAGCAAGCAAGGAAGTGGGTGGAACATCTCTAAGTCACCTACAGCTCGGGAATCTCTGTTGGCACTCTCGCCAGAACAACATGCATTTGCACCCATGTTTAGACAAATATCAGTCTTGCAGGAAAAGATGGCAACCAGCATTTAAGGAGCACTTCCTGTATATCAGGCACTCTGCTGAGTGCTTTCTCTTCTAATTTTCGGAGGTGGACATAATCTTCACTTTTACAGACAAGGAAATTAAGGCTTAGAGAAGTGAAGCAAGTATCCAAGGTCACAAAGCCTGGCCAGGAACAAAGGCTGGTCTGACGGCAAAGCCCTGCTCTTTTCCTTACACCACATTAATAATGCCTTGGGCCCCCGGCTCTGCCATTTAGAAGCTTGCAATCAGACTTAACCACTCTGTTGGGTATAATCACAGACCAGAAAGCATTCTGAACTAATGTACACTCCAAGGAGAATGGCTAATAGGTAATTTGAGTTATAGTAATTCCCATTTGAGTTACAGCAATTCCCCCTGCCCCACCCCAAAGAAATAAGAGGTTGGACTTAAGTTATGGTGATTTCTGCCCCCTCATCAAAAAGATGGAAAACATGGGGGCAAAGCAGTCAGCCTTGGGCATGTGTGCAAGACTTTGAGCAGGATGTGCCTCGACTGCTGCCTGGCTACACTTCTGTGTGCATTCGTCCTGTGTGTGGGTTTTGGAAAAATGAGGGAAAGCATGAACATGTTATAGACTCTCAGATGGGTTCATGACAGAAACAATCACGTGTTTTCATGTCTTCTGAGATCAGTCTTCATTCATAGAAACCACAGGCATATCTGTTCTACCAAACATCCTACGCAACAACCAGATACCTAAAATAGATCTGCCGTAACACACAGGGGCTGGTAGCTGATTTATGCATTTGTCAGATTTATGACAGGATGTGTCATTTATATTTAAATCAAAGCCACAAAGTTTTAAATGTGAAAGATGAAAAAAGAAAACAAAAAATGTGCCCAAATGATCTACTTTTCTAGTTACGCAGTAGTGACGATCAATAGAAGATATGGCCAGCAGCTTAGAAGTCCAGATCTAACAGGTCCTAGTACACGATACTAGCTCCATACAGTCTCAAGGCACAAGAGACAACTCTGGAAGCTTATCTCAAGTACATAAACCTCACTGGCAGGATTTGTTTGCTGGTCTTTTTAGAATGGTCCTGTTTGTTTAGATAAGCATGATGTTAACAGAGCCAAAGTTGTGTGTTTCTAACTGTATAACTTCTAGTTGAAAAAATTCTAACTCACTGGACTCAGACCACACCAAATTGGGTCCCAAGTCTCAGGGAAAGCAGGGTTAGCAACCACTGATAGATCGTTCACCAGAAAGTGCAACAACTCTCCTTAACAATAAAAAAGTCCATGCATTGATGAAACGCCATGCAATGCATAGACTAATAACTCGCTGGTAAAGAAGAGATCATCTGTTTGTAGCTGGCATTTACTTCATCATCCAACTCATTAAAAAAAAAAAAAAAAAAAAAAAAACAAAACCATAAGTAGTTACCCTAAGAAGCTAAGTGGCCCTTAACTTTTAAAGTAACATTCCAAGACCAGGTAATACTCTGGGCAGCAAAGGAGTGAGGAGGGAGAAATGTGTTGCAATGACAATAACAAATGACAGGGACATATTTTGTGGAAATTACTCAGTTAAAAATTGCTTTTGAGGCCCGTTTTAATGATTACCTTTATAAGACTAAATTGTGTGCCAATATTCAGTCACTACTCCAATTACAAGTTGAGAAACTTCTAAGCAATTTTGGGTAGTCACAACTTGCTCAGGGAAAGCAATAAAGTAACATTGCTACAGAACAAAGCACTTTTGTCTTCCATTGGTGAGGGGGATCACGGGGACCTTCATTAACTCATCAAGTACCACCCCCCACCCCCCCACCTCCAGTGTTACCAGTTTGTTAATAGTAACGATTGCACGAATCTTTATGCCTTGCAGACTTCGAGCTTTTTCCTGCCACACCGTCGTCCCGGGCGTTAACCCGAGGCTGAAAAAGGTTAAATCCCTGGGCTCCACGGGAAAAACTCAGTTCACCATCAAGGGCTGTGAGGCCGGGCTTGGAAAAGCAGCACCTGTGCCAAGGCAGAGCGGAGCCTGCGTCGCGCTCCCGGCGCCCAGCCCACCAGCCCACAGCACATGCAACGCGGATCCTGCATCCCGGTTGCTTTTCACCCCCAAGACAAAAAGTGGGGGCGGGCAAGATGCGCCACCCGGAGTTTGTCCCAGGTGCTTGGAGTAGGTTCGGGCCCGGGTGGACGCCAGGCAAACCCGAAAAGCGGCGTGCCGGGCCCGGCGGAGGTGAGCCTCGGCCTCCCCAAGCGCGCCCCGGCCGCCCCGGCTCCGGGAACCCTCCCCGCGCCCGGCGCCCGCACTCACCGCTCACTTTCGCCCGCCGCCGAGCCCGGGAGCGGGGGCCCTTGCGGCTGCTGCATGCCCTCGGGGCCGAGCGCAACGAGGCGACCGGGTGCCGGGCTCCGGCCGGGAGCGGGGAGCAGTGAAGGTTTAGACGGGCCGGCCGCGGCGCCCCTCCTCTCCAGCGGCAGCTGCTACACGCCCGGAGCCCGAGGAAAGTTTGGCGGAGCGAGGGGTGGCGCCGAGGGGGTGGAGGGGCCGCGTCCCCGCCCTGCCCCGTCCTGCCCCCGGAGTCCTACTGTTCCCACGAGAGAGCGCCCCCCACCGGCGAGGCACGGGTCGGCGCACAGGGGCTCTCCTACAGATGCCCTCCTGCCTGGGACTGGTCCCCAGGAGGGTGGCCGGCCTGGAGGAGTGATGGTGCCCACTAGAAGTCCGCTAGGACCCACAGGGCTTACAGAGCCATACCTCGGAGCCCGGTATTAAAGCGCTGTCCCTCTGTCTCTCCTCGCTCGTAGCGGGGAGAGATATGTTTGGAGTGGCTCTGGGTAAGTGCAGCCCACACCCACCTTCCCAGGGGAGACAGGCTCACTGCCAGGCCAAATGCTTGCTCTAAAACTTGAACCTCAAAGCTACCCCAGGGTGCGGGCAGCCCCCAGAGGCCCAGGATGTTCGTGTGCATCTGGCCTGGAGCCTTTCCTAGGCACCTTTTTGTTGAAACAGGAAATTAAAAAAAAAACAACAACAACAACTTAAAGTTCTTATAAGAGGCTTCTTAACCTCCTGGGGTAAATAGTCCTGGGTACTTTGTTTTTCAAAGCTGAAATATAAAGCCACCACTGACCCACCTTTGGTAAAGAAAGATGCAAAGTAAAACAATGTCCTCAAGACTTTGTTCTCTCTGCACTCTGCAAAGTAAAACAAAGTCACAGACTTGCTGAAAGTTGGACCTTCCTGGTGACCTCACCAGAGAGAAACACTGTGAGGTCCTTCCTACTCATGCTTCAGAACCTTGGGAAACACTGACAGCATGTGCCCAGATATCTTCTTGTAGCCCTTGGCCATTCATTCATTCGTTGTTCATTCAACGTTGATATTGGGACTTCCTGTATGTCAACTAGGAACCATATCCTAGAAGACAAACTATATGGTAATCTGCCCCCTACCATCAAAGAAATTCTTTCTCTGAAGATAATGTTTTGTTTGTTATGGGATGAACCTCATCCCATAGGGCATGACATCCTCTGTACCTCAAATCTTCACAGGGATATGGCTAAATTTTGGTTGACATGTGCAGAGTACTGTTGCTTCACTTGGGTGTTCAGAAAATTCCTGTGTTGCCTTGCAGATGAATGGTATAGGGAGGGCTACAACTTGCAAAGCTAGTGTTAAGAAAGATCCTGTTTACTGGAATAAGCAAAAATGTGGCAGATGATATATGAGAACAAGGTCAGGGGAGTGAACAGCTCAACTCCAACAGCACAGAGCTGAAAGGGCAACCACCAGCACCTAGTAAATGCTAATGTGTCGTGTGTTGAGTGAGTAAGCCCTTGTAACCCTAAACTGGCAACTGTAAACACCAGTTAAAGCCTTCTTTTACTGGAAATTTTTTCCAAGTTCCAAACAATTTAATTAGCAAAGGCACCGGGGAAACATAAATTATGTTGTAACTTGGGAACTTCCTGAACTTGAGCATTGGAAAGGAGAACAGGGATTCTGTAAAGCCATATGTGATTACCTTTAATGCATGAGTCCTAAAAAAAAAAAAAAAAAAAAAAAGGAGAAGGATTATGGTTAGCTGTTTTCGCAAAAGGAACCAGACATTCTAGCTAGATGATTTTTTTTTTTTTTTTTTTTTTTTTTACAAATGTGGGTCAGGTCTGAGGGGAAAGCGAGAAAGTGAGCCAGAAAAGAAATGCAGAGGGAAAGAGGCTGGGAGAACATCCAGCTTGTAGACCTATGGGCAGGAACAGGACAAAAAGGGGACAAGAGGCAAAGGACAAGTAAAAAGAGACGTGTGGCCCCAAATTCTCATTTTTAGAAAGAAGCCAGAACCTTCTTTAAGTCTTTGTAGGGTCTATGATATCTCACTTCTCTACCAAAATGTTTTTATTAGTAAAACTAAAGCTGACATCAAAAATGACAAACGTCAAGCCTGAGGGTATACTTGGCCTTAAAGATCACAGGCTAGAAAGTCATTCAAAACTTTTTCAACAAACATTTGCTGATCAGCTTCCTATGTTCAGAGTGTTGTGTTTTGTGTTCCTGGAGATACAAAAATGTGTAACATTGTTTCTATAAGGGGAAGAGAGGTGCACTCCACAGTGCTTGATGGAAAGAAATTGTGATGGCTGAAGGAGCAAATATTGCCTTGGAGAAGCTATGTCCACCCGCGTCTCCTTGGCAGGGAATAAATGCTGCAAAATAAATACATGAACAAATAAAACTAAAAACCCAGCCTGCCCCCTTGTATAGTGAGAAGCAACACCACAAGACTCAGGCAAGACTTCTCCCCCTCGGGTTTCATGGAAAGAGGCCCATGTTCCTCTGCCCCCTACTTGCTTTGGACCTCTGATTGCATAGGCAGGAATTCACAGACTGTCCTTCTCAACTTTTTTTTTTTTTACAGTCTGAACTGAATCTCTGTTAAATTTTGCTCATCTGTACTAATTAGCAATGAAGCTGCCTACAGCAGATGAATAATGCGAGAAAGTGAAGGGCAACTATAACGTGAGAGATATAAGTGGTACCTGAAATAACAGTTAGCTAGAAGGTTCTGAGGAAAGCCTGTGCAAAAGCAAGGTGATTGCCCTGTAGAGTACTCATCAATTGCATGTAACTCCAAGTGGAAAGCAATAAAGAGTCACAGAAATAGTCAACAACTACCAAAAAATTAAAAATCAAACTCATTTAAATTGCGCAAACCATCTCATATGACTTATGTGAATCATTCAAAAATAATCCTTAGATTTTCTTTTTTTTTTTTTTTAATTTTTTTTTCAACGTTTTTATTTATTTTTGGGACAGAGAGAGACAGAGCATGAACGGGGGAGGGGCAGAGAGAGAGGGAGACACAGAATCGGAAACAGGCTCCAGGCTCTGAGCCATCAGCCCAGAGCCCGACGCGGGGCTCGAACTCACGGACCGCGAGATCATGACCTGGCTGAAGTCGGACGCTTAACCGACTGCGCCACCCAGGCGCCCCAATAATCCTTAGATTTTCATCTCATCGCTACTGAGTTCTGCATATTTTTATGCTTCAGAAAAGAGTAACCAATTTTGAAAACAAAAGTCATGATGGGAATCTTGTAGCAAAAATGAAAATATATTATAAAAACATAACAACTAGGGTGCCCCTGGACCCAGATTTCTTTCTTTTCTTTTTTTTTTTCTTTCTTTTTTTTTTTTTTTTACTTTCTCTTTATTATTTTTTAATTTACATCCAAGTTAGGTAGCATATAGTGCAACAATGATTTCAGGAGTAGATTCCCTAATGCCCCCTACCCATTTAGACCATCCCCCCTCCCACACCCTCTCCAGTAACTCTCTGTTTGTTCTCGATACTTAAGAGTCTCTTATGTGTTGTCTCCCCCCTCTCCTGTTTTTGTATTATTTTTGTTTCCCTTCCCTTATGTTCATCTGTTTTGTATCTTAAAGCCCTCATATGAGTGAAGTCATATGATATTTGCCTTTCTCTGACTAATTTCGCTTAGCAACTGACTAATTTTGCTTAGCATGTGGACCCAGATTTAAACCTGTCATCCAGGCATAATTCATTTGCAAAAGCAGCCTACTTCTGTTGATTAAATTATATGGTGAATTTAATTAATAATTAAAACAATATGGCACTGGTATAAAACTAGAGAGACAAAACATTAGAGAATAGCTATCCCGTACAGAGATCATAGTAAGTATAAACATGTTTATATTTGAAGAAGTTGGCATCCTAAATCAGTAGGAAAGGGAAGGCTTGTTCAGTCAATTGCCCTACTATAATTCATTGACCTTTGGGGAAGAAATAAGGTTAGATGCTTATCAAAGTAATTCTCATATGCATGAAAGAGTTTGTTAAAAAGGAGAAAGAATCATAAAACAATTAGAAGAAAATAAAGATTAATATTTATTTGATTTCAAGTTTATGATGAACTTTTTTTTTTAAGACAGAGCAGGTAGGGGAAGGGGTAGGGAGAGAGAGAAAGAGAATCTTAAGCAGGCTCCATGCCCAGTGCAGAGGCCAATACCGGGCTTGAACTCACGACCCTGAGAGATCATGGCCTGAGCTGAAATCAAGAGTCAGATGCTTAACCGACTGAGCCACCCCAGTGCCTCTGTAATGAACTTTTTTTTTTTTAATTTTTTTTTTTTAACCTTTATTTATTTTTGAGTCAGGGAGAGACAGCATGAATGGGGGAGGGTCAGAGAGAGAGGGAGACACAGAATCCGAAACAGGCTCCAGGCTCTGAGCTGTCAGCACAGAGCCCGATGCGGGGCTCGAACTCACGGACCGCGAGATCATGACCTGAGCTGAAGTCGGATGCTTAACCGACTGAGCCACCCAGGCGCCCCTGTGATGAACTTTTTTAAACATAAGAGCAAGGGAAGAAATCACAGAAGAAATTAACTAACTTGACTGCATGCAAATTAAATACTTCCACACATAATAAAATAGTCCTATAAATTTAAATTTAAAAATCAAACTAAAAACTAGGGGAAAAAAACTATTTGCAACATAGGATAGATGAAAGGTTAACACTCTTCCTACATTACTTACTGAGATGGAGAGGCATGTAAAAAACTAAAAGATTAACATCAAAACAAAAATAAGTCAAGTATATGGACACATGGAAAAGAAGAAATACAAATGACCAAAAATATATGAAGATACATTTCAACTGATCTAATAGTAAAACAGGTGCAAATGAAAATGGGATACTACTTGTCACCTATCCAATGGCAACGGTTTTTGATTATAGAGATTGCCAATATTAACTAAGGTATAAGAGAAATGGGTAACTTCAGGTGGGTTGGTAGGAATACAAATTGGGGAAATTTTTCTGGTGGACAATTTGCAATAAAGTATATTCCATTCATTCTCAGAAATACATTTTTTTCACATTTTAATATCTCTAAACTGAGACGTGTTTTACAATCACTGTCAGCCAGGCAGCAGTTGTGATTTCGTTGCCATTGGCTGCCTATATGAACCAAGTTTTGAAGACGGGATGTCAGCTGTTGGAAGAAATCCCAGAGCAAAGACTGGAGCACATTTTAAAATAGGCTGCTTCCAAATGCTTCTGATGCACTCAAGCCAAGGACCACACAGAGTCAAAAAGTGACTCCAAAGAATGAGGAAGTTTAGGAATGAATACCTTGGCCAGGGTTTTTGCTTCTCCTTTCTGGATACACAAGAATAAACATATATGCTAATTATGTCTTTATCTAAGTCCAGAAAATTCTTTCAATAATTATAAAAATAAAAGGTATAAGTGATAAGAAGGCATTGTGTTTAATTGGAATCATTTTCCTTTTTAGTATCACATAAAATAGTGGTGCACATTACAATTTATGGGATTTGGGGTATGATGAATTATGATGTATCAAGAACCCACACCATTTGTTCACACTATTTGACCCAGCATTCATACCTAGAAAGTTATCCCAAAGACACCCTGGAAGCATGCAAAGATTGTAATATAAATACAAACATTTCAGCATTATTTATACACCCGATATGTTAAAAGCAACCTAAAAGTCTAACCCAAAAGCTCAACAGGAAATTGATCAAATGAATTATCATACACCCGTATGACTGAATGTTATCCAGCCTTAATAATTATGTTCTCAAAGAATATATAATGACATAGATATTCATCATTTCATATTAAATTTTTTTTTTAATTTTTTTAACGGTTTTATTTATTTATTTATTTATTTTGAGACAGAGAGAGACAGAGCATGAACGGGGGAGGGGCAGAGAGAGAGGGAGACATAGAATTGGAAGCAGGCTCCAGGCTCTGAGCCATCAGCCCAGAGCCCGACGCGGGGCTCAAACTCACGGACCGCGAGATCGTGACCTGAGCCGAAGTCGGACGCTTAACCGACTGTGCCACCCAGGCGCCCCTCATATTAAATTTTTTAATGTGCCTATTTTATTTGAGTTTTCTTATTTTTGCTTTACTGAAGCAAAATTCGCATAACACGAAATGAACCATTTTAAAGTGAATAAACAACCCAGTGGCATTTAGTATATTCCGTGTTGTGCAACCACCATTTCTGTCTAGTCCCCAAACATGCCTGCCACCCCCAAAAGGAAACCCCATACCCATTACATTTCATATTAAATTTTTATAAAAAGCAGGATATAAAACTATTTAACTAAATCTGTTTTCTTCTTTTGAAAACATGAGTTTGCCTGTATGAAAGAAAAACTACCACAAATAAATACCCCTATGTGTTAATTATATTATAGGCAGGTGAGATTACATACATTTTTTAATACACTTTCCTGTAGTTTCAAAGTTTTCTGCAATGAACATATATAACATTTGTAACCCAAATTTTCTAAAAATAGCATTTGAAGTGATAAATTCTTATAGTCATGTGGGGCCCGTGCCTTTTCAACCATGTATAACTATAAAAAAGAAAAGCATACAGTCAAGTTGAGATTTGAGGGTTTGTTCAACTTTATATGATCTAAGAAACCAGAATCTAAGTAGAGAGGATTAGCTTCTTGTTTTACTCATTTTGCGTGGGTTCACTGGAATTTTGATCTCTCATACCTGTTAGCTTGGCTACTGTACTTCTCAAAGGAGAGGTCCCAAGCAAAAGCTAGGAAACTAGCACTGTAAGTCCTTTACAAAAATCCTTTACACCGAGCCTGGACATCCAGGGATGAGAAATGGTCATCTACTACGACCGAGGAAAGCATGCTTTATTCACTCAGGAAAACAACGCCCTAAATCTCTCCTCCTCCGAGCAGGCTTTATTTTAGCAACTGCTTCACTTTCTTTACAATTATGCTGAAATTACTTTTGGAGATAATAACTGAGGTTTTCTTTGACTACCTTTATTGCCCCTCTGATCCCTGAGCATTGTTCCTGAGAGCATTTAATAAAGGAGGACACAAAAACAACAAAACTTTCAGAGAAAAAAAAAAAAAACCTGAAAGAATAAGAGAAATCAGTTTTCAACCCCTGGGTTCCTAAATAGATTTCCTTAAAATCATAGCAGAAAAAATAAACACGTGATTTGTGATTTGTAAAAGATGTGTTCTGAGTTTCAAAGGGCTGCATGCTGAAAGAAGCTTAACATAAACTCCCCTGCCCCCCACCCAGAAGCAATCAACTAGAAGAAAACAGATGGGAGAACCAGACCATCCTCCCTGAGGACTAGATAAGGTTTCCTGACAGAAGAATTTGAGCTGGAGGAGAAGCAACACTGATAGACCTGGGCAGAGGTTTCTTTCTTTTCTTTCTTTTTCTTCTTTCTTTCTTTCTTTCTTTCTTTCTTTCTTTCTTTCTTTCTTTCTTTCTTTCTTTCTTTCTTTCTTTCTTTTTCTTTCTTTCTTTCTCTTTCTTTCTTTCTTTCTTTCTTTCCTTCTTTCTTTCTCTCTCTTTTTCTTTCCTTTCCTTCCTTCCTTCTTCTCTTTCTTCCTTTTACTTTCTTTTAATGTTTATTTTTGAGAGAGAAAGAGAGACACACAGAGCACGAGTAGGGGAGGGGCAGAGAGAGGGAGACACAGAACCCAAACCAGGCTCCAGGCTCTGAGCTGTCAGCACATAGCCCAACTTGGGGCTCAAACTCACTAACCTAGAGATCATGACCTGAGCCAAAGTCGGAGGCTTAACCGACTGAGCCACCCAGGCACCCCTGGGCAGAGGTTTCTGACCCCTCACCACTCCTCAGACTAAGCTGCTATAGAAAAATAGATCCTCCCTTGAGTTAGCAACCCAGGAATAATGTGGTAGATTGTATTAATTAAAAATACAAGCCGCCCCTCCCTGGGGGAGAAATAAACCTCTCTGCTTATCCATTTGACTTGCTTTGGCCGATAGTGTGAGCTGTGCTAGCCAACACAAAGTTCTCTGTTCTCTTTTCCTCTGCCCTGATAGCAGCAGTGTCCCAGAGAGAGGCGGCCCCATCAGCCTGGACCCAGGAGGGCAGAGGGCATAAGGCAGCACCATGGCTGACCTGAGAATGACATACAAGTGAGACATAAACCTTTGTTCTTCTAAGCCACTGAGTTGGGGATCATTTGTCATCACAGCATCACCTAGACTATCCTGACTAACGCACAGAGTACTGTGCCCTGCTGTCCACGGGAGACTTGACCAGGAACCATTCATGCTTACGAGCCCCGTGCTCCAGCAACACTGTTCCCATAGTGGTAAGAGTGGCACAGCTAAACACAGGAGGAACCGAATCCACTCTCTGAGTTTTCTGCGGGCCCCAGAGTGATGCAGAACACCACCGCTACAGTCAGTTCCTCGCAGAAAAGTACCGAAAGGGAAATATTGGCCGCAGATGCAGCAGGGACAGAGATCAGCATGGTTATGAGGGGGGATCACTTCTCAAAAGGATGTCGTGAACCGGGTATTCAGTACCCACCCACTCCACCGCAACACCTGAACACTACAAAGTCCGTTCAGATCTTAGATCGCGCAACAGGGGAAAAAAAAATGGGAGGGACAGAAGCCCAAGTATAAACTTCAAATGACCAAGACCGCTGCATTTGCCCGAGTTTACCTGAAAAGTAACTTGATTAAATTCTCTGTCAGAGATAGAAATAGTAGGTTCAAGATAGAATTGAGATTCGCTTTTAGAAAAATACCTGTATGGGGGCGTCGGGGTGGCTCGGTCGGTTAAGCGTCCGACTTCGCCTCAGGTCATGATCTCACGGTTCGTGAGTTTGGGCCCCTCATCGGGCTCTGTGCTGACAGCTCAGGGCCTGGACCCTGCTTCTGATTCTGTGTCTCCCTCCCCTCAGCTCCTCCCCTGCTCACACTCCGTCTCTCTCTCAAAAATAAAGAAAAAAAAATTAAAAAAGAAAAGTACCTGTATGTTTTTTCAGAAGTTCATGGCCTGAGAAATGTGTACACACTCCACCAGGATATTTTAAGAGAGTGTCATGGAGGTTGCATATATTCAACAATGTGGGGTGCTGAGGGGACGCTCAATGCTGAAGCCATGTGTGGACGATAATAACCCCTTCTATAGTAGGCTAGCTTCTCCCAAACCTAGTGCTCAAGCTATGACTTGCCAGAGGCAGGCACCAAGAACCTGCTATTAGCAACACTTTCAGCTGCACAAATATTTATTCTGGTAAACCTGATAAAGAGAAAGGAAATAGTTGCAAATGAATCTTGTTAGAATTTTCTGCATTCTATGCAGTAAACTTTTTTCCTTGTTGTGCAAAAGAAAGCTGTAATATGACACTGACGTTCTCATCTCTGGGATTGATTTTTTCAATTGGATTTGATAGATACTGCCCAGATTAATATTTAATGTTTTTGTATAATTTGAATAATAACAGTAGACTAAGACACAAGTGCACTTCAGAAACAATCTGAACTGTCAACCTTTAGTCCACTTAAAACAGAGGATTGATTCATTAAAAAAAAATTTTTTTTAACGTTTATTTATTTTTGAGACAGAGAGAGGCAGAGCATGAACGGGGGAGGGGCAGAGAGAGAGGGAGACACAGAATCGGAAGCAGGCTCCAGGCTCTGAGCCATCAGCCCAGAGCCTGACGCAGGGCTTGAACCCACGGACCGCGAGATCGTGACCTGGCTGAAGTCGGACGCTTAACCGACTGCGCCACCCAGGCGCCCCAATAACTTCTAAGATTTGCTGTCAAATTCAAAAATTTTAGTATGCTCCACACCATATTTACTAGCTACACAGTCTTGGCCAGTTTCACTCAGTCTCTATAGCTATAAATGGAACAAAGGTACCTACCTCCAAAGGCAGTAAGAATTAAAGAGGCAGTATACTGTAGTAATTAAAAAAATTTTTTT
The DNA here is from genome assembly GCF_018350155.1 of Leopardus geoffroyi. Classification (NCBI taxonomy): domain Eukaryota; kingdom Metazoa; phylum Chordata; class Mammalia; order Carnivora; family Felidae; genus Leopardus; species Leopardus geoffroyi. The sequence continues at coordinate 71,575,377 of NC_059328.1, forward strand.
TAACATTTATTCATTCTTGACAGAGAGAGACACAGCACAAGTGGGTAAGGGGCAGAGAGAGAGGGAGACACAGAATCCAAAGCAGGCTCCAGGCTCTGATCTGTCAGCACAGAGCCTGACGCGGGCTCGAACTCACAAACCATGTGTGAGATCATGACCTGAGTCAAAGTCGGTCGCCCAACCAACTGAGCCACCCAGGCACCCCTGTAGTAATTTTTTAAGATGAGCTTATTATTAGAAAAAAACAGAGTTATTTCATGATAATAAAAGAGTCAACACATCCCATAACAGACCTTTAAAATATATGAAATAAGGGGCACCTGGGTGGTACAGTCAGTTAAGCGTCCGACTTCCGCTCAGGTCATGATCTCACAGCTCGTGAGTTCGAGCCCCGCGTCGGTCTCTGTGCTGACAGCTCGGAGCCTGGAGCCTGCTTCTGATTCTGTGTCTCCCTCTCTCTGCCCCTAACCCACTCGCATTCTGTCTTTCTCAAAAATAAACAAACATTAGAAAAAAAAAATGGGGGAACTACTAGAACAGATACTTCACAGAAGAATATAAATGAATGGCTAATAAAGCACATGAAAAGATAAAAACTGCCGTGAGATACCACTGCATACACACACAATAATGACTAACGTAAAAAGACTAAAAATGCCAAATAGGGGTACAAAGTCCTGTATATTGCCAATAGGAGTTTAAAACGGTCTGACCATTTTGAAAATGTAATTGTCTGTTTCTTATATGTTTAAACATACACCTGCTCTGTGACTCAGCAATTCCAATTGTAGTTATTTACTCCAGAGAAATAAGAACACATGTCCACAAAAAGGCTTCTATCGTAGTATTCAGAGAAGCTTTATTTGTAATAGCCAAAAACTAGAAATAACACAAATGTCTATCAACAGATGAGTGACTATATTTTTGTACAAATACACAATGGAATACTACTTGGTACAGTAAAAAAAAAAAAAAAAAAAAGAACTATTGATATACTACTATTGATAACAACTGAGATGAATATCAAAAGCGTTAGGTTGAGGGGCACCTGGGTGGCTCAGTCGGTTGAGCGTCCGACTTCGGCTCAGGTCATGATCTCGCAGTCCGTGGGTTCGAGCCCCACGTCAGGCTCTGTGCTGACAGCTCGGAGCCTGGAGCCTGCTTCAGGGTCTGTGTCTCCCTCTCTCTCTAACCCTCCCCCGTTCATGCTCTGTCTCTCTCTGTCTCAAAAATAAATAAACATTAGAAAAAATTAAAAAAAAAAAGCGTTAGGTTGAATGAAAGGTTCTAGACGTGGTATGCGATTCTAATAAATGAAGTTCTAAAAAGTACAAAACCAAGGTATAGTGACAGAAATCAGAGTGTCAGGATTCATTGGAAAAGAACCCAAGAGAACTTCTGGGGGTAAAATGTTCTATATCTTCATTTCTCAGAACTCATTGATCTTCACACTGAAAGTCTGTATTAGTTATGACTCTCTACATTTGGATATATTCTCAAGTTTCCATAACAATTTTTAAGTTGATAAAAAATAAAATGATTCTAATAAGGTGCTTTAATGGTTTCCTCTCATTTTCAGATTTAACTAAAGTCCCAAATGCCCAGAACGAAATAGACCAGGACCTTGTATTTCACGATGACCCTGCTGGAGCACAATTGCACAACATATAATAAGTGACTGTGAAAGTGTTCCTCCCTACACAGGCAGTCTGTCCCCTCCAGACTACAGAAGGGTGAAAGTGAAAGAGGTCAAGCAAGGGGATTTCTTTGGAAAATGTTACTGAGATACTGAGATGTTTTATCTCCCTCGACTCCAGATAAAGCACAAAAGTGCTTCCGCGTCATCTCAAGCCAATGAGAACACCATTCAGTGAACTTGACGTATAAGCCTAGGACCTCAAACCGTGGTCCACAGATCAGCAGCATGGACATCACCTGGGAGCACGAGAGAAATGCAGAATCTCAACCCCAACCCCAGACTCACTGAACCAGAACCTGCATTTTAATAGTATTCCCCAGGTGACTGGTATGTGCATTAAAGGTTGTGGGACACTATCCTAGAATTTTGGGGGGCATAAGGACTGGAATGAGGAGCTGTGCCCACGTCACCCTGTGGGCAGTGAAGAGAAGGGAAGAGGGCCTGGGAGCACATTGCACTTTCACCCATGGCAGCCCAGAGCTGTTAGTATTTCCATGACCAAACAAGATCCACACAATGTGCTGTCAGCCTGAGGCTGGTCTGAAGGGGATTTGGCTGCAGAGTCCTCCTTGAGAGCAAAGTAGTCCATGGGAGCTCACTATGAGCTTTGCCCACTCACGGAAACTGCAACTATACTTTCCTAAAGGTCTTCGGGGGGCAGGGGCTTTGGGGAAGTGAGTAATCACTGAGAAACCCAGGAAAGTGTCCTGTGAGAGAAAGAGACCTGTGCTATTCAGAGTCCCAAAGCCAGACAAGATAGCACCAGCCATATAAGAATGCCCCCTTACTGCTATTCCTTCTAGACTAGATCCTGAGAGGTTAGAAACTAAGACAATGGAGTAAAGGGGCACAGACAGAAAAAAGAAAAGCAAAGACAACCAAGTTCCCCTCTCCTACCTTGGGTTTCCCAGCTGGAAAAACTAAAGCCTTAGAAGGAGAGAAATTTTAAGTTTAAATGAAATTCAGAAATGTAATTATTATACCAGGTAGAGCACCACAGTTACTGAAACAAGATTGTTCTTATTTCTGAAAGTAATCACAAGATGCCTAATTATCTTATAATAACTAGGACATTTATGATACTTGCCTAAGATTTCACCCAAAAGGTAAGAAAAAGGCCAGATTACATATCGGGTTTAAATGGGCAATTGGGAAAAGATTAAATTTACATTCTGTCCACATCTTACTGAGTCTAGCTCATGGAAGAAACTGAAAATATAGTAGGTACTTTAGGGGTGCCTGGGTGGCTCAGTCGGTTGAGCATCTGACCTCGGCTCAGGTCATGATCTCACGGTCCGTGAGTTCGAGCCCCACGTCGGGCTCTGTGCTGACAGCTTGGAGCCTGGAGCCTGCTTCAGATTCTGTGTCTCCCTCTCTGACCCTCCCCCATGCACTGTCTCTCTCTGTCTCAAAAATAAATAAACATTAAATTTTTTTTTTTTAATGAAAAAAGTTGGAGGTACCTGGGTGGCTCAGTTGGTTGAGCATCCAACTCTTGATTTTGGCTCAGGTCAAGATCGCATGGTTTGTGGGATCGAGCCCCAAATCAGGCTCTGGGCTGACAGCACAAAACATGTTTGGGATTCTCTGTCTCCCTCTCTCTCAGCCCCTCCCCCACTAAAAATAAGTAAACATTTTTTTAAAAAAGAAAATAGGTTGATATAAAAAGAAAACCAAAAGAAACTAGAAATGAAAAACTGAGTTATTGTAATAAAAAAACCTCAATGAACCAATAAACAAAAACTTAAAACCAGCTAAAGAGGGAATTAATGAACTGAAAGATATATCTAAAGAAATTCATTAGACTGTAGCACAAAGAGAAAAGGGGATTGAAAATATGAGAGATTCAGAGATGAAGGAATGAGATGAATGAGAAGATTCAACATGCTTCTTTTTTTTTTTTTTTTAAGATTCTATTTTTTTAAAGCAATCTCTACATTCCACATGAAGCTTGAACTTACAACTCTGAGATAAAGAGTTAAATGTTCCACCAACTGATTCAGCCAGGCGCCCCTCAACATATTTCCAATCAGAGTTTCAGAAAGCAAGACAAGAGGGAATGAGCAGAAGGAAATCATATTTTTAAAAAACTAATGACTAGTTTTCAGAATTGAAAAAGACATGAATTTTTTTTAATTTTTTTTAATCTTTATTTATTTTTGAGAGAGAGAGAGAGTGTGAGCAGGGAAGGAGCAGAGAGAGGGAGACACAGAATCTGAAGAGGCTCCAGGCCCTGAGCTGTCAGCACAGAGCCCGATGTGGGGCTCGAACTCACAAACTGTGAGATCATGACCTGAGCTGAAGTTGGATGCTCAACCAACTGAGCCACCCAGGTGCCCCAAGACATGAATTTTTTTATTCAAGAACCACAACTGCTTCAAACAATTAAAATTCAAAATACACACACAGTGAAGTATTAAAGACAAATAAATCTTAAAAGCAGTCCATGAGAAAAGACAGACTACTTAGGCTTATAATACTTCTCCCAACAACAATAAAGACCAGGAGAAAATGGAACTCCATTACCAAAGTGTCGAGGGAAAAGAGGGGCAGCCTAGGATTTAATTTCCAGGTAAAGAATGGTTGAAAACTAAGGGTGAAGTAAAGAGATTTTTCAGATGAAGACCAAGACTCATTAAAAGAACTACTAAAGAAAGAAGGAAATTGAACCCAAAAAGAAGTGGTCTGCAGAAAGCATTTTTACTAAGGTAAGTGGTAAAGACATGAGTAAATCTGAGGAAACATTGTCTGTACCAGATACGAAGCAAAAATAACAACAAGGGAAGAAGGTTGGAAAAAGGAACTAAAATACTAGACAAGAAAAACACGTAAGACAGAGAGTGTCTAGAGAGTGAAAGTGATCCAGAGGAAAAGAGCAAAGGGTAGCTGAGATATTTTGATTAACTTTATATTTTTCTAAGTCAGGTGAAGAGTTGAAAAGTTAAGGGCACAGGGGCACCTGGGTGGCTCAGTTGGTTAAGCTTTGGCTTACCTTTGGCTTCAGTTCCTGGGTTCGAGCCCCATATCAGGCTCTGTGTTGACAGCTCAGAGTCTGGAGCCTGCTTTGGATTCTGTGTCTCCCTCTCTCTCTGACCCTCTCCCACTTATACTGTCTCTCTCAAAAATAAATAAACATTAAAAAAATTTTTTTTTTTTTAAAGAAAAGTTAAGAGCACATACGAAAAGAAGTAAAAGTGAATCATGAAAGATTGCACTAATCCAACAGAAGGACAGAGGCAGGGGAGAAACAAGAAAAAAAAAAGTATGATTTATGGAGAACAAAAATTAGGATTATAGAAATAAGTCCAAATATATGCATCATTAAAACAATGTAAGCAAAACAATTCCATTAATATCGATTGTAATGGACCCAACAAACCTAGCTACATGTCGTGTGAATGAGATATATTTAAATTATAATGAGAGGAAATACAGAGTAACTAACCAAATACTAACCGGAAAAAAAAAAAAAGCCTGTGTAACTATTAATATCAAACAAAAGAGACCATAAGGCAAAAAGTGGTATTTGGGATAAAGAGAATCACCACATATATAAAGGAAATAATTTTCCAAGGAGTTATTTTGCTAAAAAGCAAAGTTTTTCCTATAAAACTGTGTTCTCACCACTTCCATTGCAATCTTTACGGAAGTACTCCTACTGGGAAGAAATAATAACACCTTCTATCCCACCTCACAAATAAATTAGATGTAAGTGACTAAATTTTGTTCTTTTCTCTCTCCTTTTTAATTAACCCCATGGCAATCTAAAAGGTTTAAAGTCACTTAAATTTTTCAGCAACGTCAAAGGAAAAGGATTCACGTTGAGCGCTCATGTTATTGTGTTTATTAAATCCTTATTGCAAAGAGCAGCAAAAGGAATTATAGATTTAAGTGAGGGCTGGAAACACTGCAGGTTGGAAACACTGACTCCAGTGTATTAGCAACTATATTAAATATTAAATATTATAAAAGAAATGAACATTTTCAGGCAGAACAGTAGGCAGTTTCAAAAACTAAGTTCCTTTTATGCCAGGTTTCAGATACATGTCTCATAATGCATGGACATTTCAATTAATTTTCTTTATTTAGTTTTTCTGTTTGCGAAAGAATAGAATTTCCCCCTATATAAAAAAAAGGGATAATAAAACTTGCTCTGACTAGTGCAGGGTTATTGTGAGGATAAAACTACACAATATATGGGAAAGCCCTTTGCAAACCTTTCAGTATTACGTAAATGTAAGACATCACTATGAATCCATGGTCCTATGATGAATTGTTAGTATTAAAATGCCTTACCCACCATTTCCCGAACATGCCTATAAAATCTCAATTTTCTGTTATTGTGCTTTAAGAGTAAAACCTACTCCCATTTATATATTTACACTAATATTAGCAAATCATGGCCCAGTAAAACAGATTTCAGTGTTTACCTTTCTCTCACCGGACACATACACACAACTATGGCTACATGTATACCCAAAGACAAGGAAAACTCGCCTCAGTATTTAGTGTGAGGACAAGCTTTTTCTAAATAATGGGTCCTGTAGTTCATGTAAGCGTGACTAGAATATCTTGCTATGCCTTCTCACAGTGGGATCCGTTACTGTTATGCAGGTAACGCTGAATTGTAGAGGTCGATAACAGGATTCTGGCAAGAAAAACAATGCAGTCAAAACTGTAGTGAAGAGGGGACGAGGCAGGATAGGCAGTGGATATGCTATAGCGATGTTCCCTCCAGAAAGCCGTGGCCTTCTCCTTCTGTAGAATCCATGGATCCACACACGGCCATGGGCAGAAAGTGTAAATGCTGTTGGAGGTAGACAGACCCGTCAGCAATCTGGCTGAAGAAAGCTGAGTTACTGTCAGAAATCTGGGCGAAGAAAGCTGAGTTATATCATCTCTCCAAGCCTCTATTTTCTCCTATATATTACAATGGAATACTACGCGGCAACGAGAAAGAATGAAATATGGCCCTTTGTAGCAACGTGGATGGAACTGGAGAGTGTGATGCTAAGTGAGATAAGCCATACAGAGAAAGACAGATACCATATGGTTTCACTCTTAGGTGGATCCTGAGAAACTTAACAGAAACCCATGGGGGAGGGGAAGGAAAAAAACAAAACAAAACAAAGAGGTTAGAGTGGGAGAGAGCCAAAGCATAAGAGACTCTTAAAAACTGAGAACAAACTGAGGGTTGATGGGGGGTGGGAGGGAGGGGAGGGTGGGTGATGGGTAGTGAGGAGGGCACCTTTTGGGATGAGCACTGGGTGTTGTATGGAAACCAATTTGACAATAAATTTCATATGTTAAAAAAAATAATAAATAAATAAATAAACAAACAAACAAACAAACAAACAAACAAACAAACAGGGGCAAGGAAGTCTACTAAACAGGTCCGCAGTCTACAGCCCGGTCTGTGTGCTCTTGCATTGCAGGGGATCAGGGTCTCTACGTAGGCTACCTCCAAGACCTCTGCTCTCACACTTGGTCTTAACTACTTGAGCTCAGCTCACAGTTTCTTATCCCTCTGTGGAGTGTCAATCAACTTAGAAGCAATGAGACAACTCTACGGTCTTTGGAAGCGTCCCTTTTGCCATGTCTTCTAATTGCTGAAATCCTCCTGGATCCTTGCAGCTGCAAAGGCAGTCCCCACCACCAGGACACTTTTCCAGGTCACCACCAGGGAGATCCTTGGCAACTGGGCCACTGCCTTGTACTGGGGACTCTCCATGCCCCACCTACCACTCAGGACAGCATGCTCTTCACCCGCCAGGGATGAGTAAACCAGGCCCAAATCTCCCACCTTACCACCTCTTTTTCAACCATCTTTTCCGGTACTACTTTGTGTCACTTCAGACCCTCCAAGAGGCAGATTGCCAAGATGGGACTAGAAAGGCAAGAGAATTTGTGGGGTGGCTCCCCTGAGGGAAAATGGGGAGCAAGCTGGAGGAGGCCAGGAGGGCAGTTGGGCTGCAGTGTGGGTCTGACCCCACGAAGGAGGGAGGAAAAGGGGGAGTGTAGGGTAGGAGAGTCTTAGATACAGTCCAGGTCTGAGAGGGATTCAGCGAACCTGATAGGAAGTCCAGCACGGGGTCTCCTGCGTGGCAGAAACGAGCCAGCTTTAGGACCACTGTTGCATCCCCTCACTGGCCCTGAGCAGTCGGTGGAAAACACGTCTTCAGGCAGGCGCGGGCAGATTCTGGGTGGAGGGCAGCAGCTGAGGCAGCCGCCAGCAGGCTCCTCAGAGCAGAAGAGTGAGACCGTGCATTTTTGTGGCCACCACAGTGATGGAAAGACCTGACAACATCTCACTGGGCAATCAGTAAATATCACCCCTTGAGGGACAGACCAATAATATGTGCCTCTGAATATGATACCCCAAGGAGGACACTTCAATGTTTCTGTGGTATGTCCACCAAAAATGCATAGCCTGATTTCTAATCATGAGAAAGCATCAACAAATCCATATTAAGGGGCTACATGTAAATAGTGACCAGTCGTTTTCAAAAATCTCAGTGCCACGAAAGACAAAAGCTGAGGAGGTTTTCCAGATGAAAGAAAACTAAAGGAGCTACGACAGCTAAACTCAGTAGTGACCCTGGAATGGATCCTGTAAGAGAGGGAAAAGAATGCCCGCAAGAACATTGGGACAATGGATGCAATTGGACTATGCAGTGTAAGATTTGATAAAAGCATTGTATTAATGTGAAAATGTTAAATTTCCTGTATTTGATCATTGTACTGTGATTATATAAGAGGCTATCCTTGATAGGAAAAATATACTCGTGTAGTAAGGCAAAGGGGCATAGTATATGCAACCTTCTCTCAAATGGCTCAGAAAAATAAATTAGGTAAGTTAGAGATAAAGAGAATATGAAGGACATTTTCTGAAAGGTACATGAATTGAGTTGCAGGTACAACTGCCAAATTCGTCAATGGTCAAATACTGAACTGAGACATGAAAAGTACATGAGAGATATTAAAACATGTTGTTAACAGCGGCTGTTCTGGCTTCTGGCCAGCAAGATGACAGAGGTGCTGAGTCGAAGTTTTATGGGGTGGCTATCATATTTCAATCACAGCTATGGGGATTCATTATGGCACTTGCCAGAAACTCCACCCCATTATATGCAATTATCTGCTTTATTTTCTTTCTTTTTTCTTTCTTTCTTTCTTTCTTTCTTTCTTTCTTTCTTTCTTTCTTTCTTTCTTTCTTTCTCTCTCTCTCTCTCTCTCTCTCTCTCTCTCTCTCTCTCTTTCTTTCTTTCTTTCTTTCTTTCTTTCTTTCTTTCTTTCTTTCTTTCTTTCTTTCTTTCTTTCTTTCTTTCTTTCTTTCTTTCTTTCTTTCTTGGAGACCGTTAGATAAGATTCTAATTGTGGGCATATTGACTTTGATCCATTAGTCAGTATTAACATGCTGCCTTATGTAGAGGGAGTGGGAGCGAGGGGATGGTCTGCCAGCACACATTTTAAGCTCTATCAACTGAAAGACAGACAGTAGTTCAAGAAGGACATACCCAGACATTTGAGACATCTCTATCAAGCTTTGGTTTTCATAATTCTTACACACACACACACACACACAAGCCTTAAAATCTTAAGTTTTACCTCCATTCACCAATGTGTCCAGTTTATCCTTTTCAAAGCTTGCTTACATCCATTATCTCCTAGACATTACATCAACCTTATGAACTATTCAGCTCTAAAGATGGGCTGCCTGGGTCTGTGTCCCAGTTCTGGTGTTTACTGTTATGTGACCTTGGACAAGTTACTTAACCTCTCTGTATTCTCAATTTTATTATCCCTGTGTTACAGATAAGGGTTCTGAGGCTTGGAGCAGCTTAACAAATTGTCTAAATCACTTGGCAATTTAGTATTAGAGCTGGGAATTTCTATGGAGCTTTCAACTCCCCCTACAAAGATATAAGATTATTTTCCATTAGCACCAGCATTGTGTGAATTCAAGGAATGCTGCTTAACAAGGTGTTGTTTAAAAATAAAAGCCACATTTCTCATTAAGCAGGTTCAACTTAATTTTCTGCCATTACATTCTATTCAGCAAGCATTATTTAGAAGGCAGGCAGCAGGAAGGGAAGATGGGAGAGGACTGTGGGGTCAGAAGCTCCAGATTTGAAGCCAGGCTCTGCCCCCTACTCTGCGCTCAGTTTTCTCTTTGGTTTAATGGAAATTCAGATACGTAAGTTGTTAAGTTTGCTGGAATGAGTAGTGATACTACATGTACATAGTAGGCATTCAACCAAATATAGCTTTTAAAGTACATACTATTTTTTGAACGCTTGCTACTCACCAGGAACCCTGCTGTGCACATGAAACAGAGACACAGAAAATTTTGTGCCTTTGGGGGCTCACTCTCCAGGAATTTGTAATGGTTCCTCACACAGCAAGGACACTAAGCCAGTTGTATAGACTGCAATTCTTTTCTTCTGAGTATGCTTTTAAGATTTTGTTTACGTCCTTAATTCTCTGAAAATTTTCATTTTCATGCAATTAATTCATCTGATTTTTCTTTTATGATTTACTGATAGCTTTAAACTCAGAAAGCCCTTCTCTGCTTCTTAGATCAGATCAATATTCGTCTATATTTTTTTCTAGTTCTTTTACAGGCTTAGTTTTTCACATTTAAATCTTTAATCCATTTGGTATTTACTTGGCTATATGGTTGTAAGGTGCTGAATAATCATCTTTTAAGACACATTCCTGATAATACTGGTTGATAATATTAGCTTCTTTCGTTTGTGCCCATTTCTGTCTCAATAACTTACCCTCTGAGCTGCCTGCTGTGAACGTGAATTGCCACTCTTTGAAAAGGCCAGTGGGGAAGAAATGTTATTTCATTCAGTTTTATCCCATTCGGTCGCTTCAAATTTAAGTCAGAACAATAAATGCCAATTCTTTTGTTTCAATCCTATAAATGAGGAGGCTTAAACAGAGTATTTTGTAGAAGGGTTAAAGGTCAGGGCCCCCGTAAGCCTAGAAAGTATGAGAGAGGTGACGTCATGTCGGTACCATACTAGCCACGGCCACTCACACCCAAGCTCCCCTCATCTGCCTGTCATCCCTTTCCTTTATGTTCATCTTTTCCAGGTGGACTATGGAATCATGTATGCCAGGGAAATAAAATTCTAGTAGAAAAATCATCACCGACCCACTCACCCCTTCCTCCGTCTGTTCCAGGAACAAGACCTGCTCAAGAAAGGACATGGGAAGCAATCTCCACATCAGTCTGGCTGGCAGCTCCAGTGCACCTTCCCCAGAGATCAGACTTGGGTTGGGTGGCCTCACTGTCCAAGAATGTGGGCGTGGCAGTTTCCCCACAGTACGTCCTGCTGGTCACCCAGGGTCACGGTGCTGGTGTGCATTGTCTTAAGACCATGGTTTGGTCTCTGAGCACATAGTCTGTGCCAGCTGCCCACTGTACCCCTTTGGGCATAGATCCATGGTCAGCCTGCCAATCTTTGAGAGTTCTCCCTCGCCACCGATGCCCAGCTGGGCTCCTCTGACAGTGTTGGGAGGTGAGAAGACTCCTAATGGGGTTTCCTACCACCCTGCTGCCTCACATATTCCACATATTAAGGAAGTGTTACAAGTTTACCACCTGCAATAGTCACAGAGTTGGTTTACTGGAGTCAGAGCTTGCAAGGAGGTATCACTGGGGTTGGTCTTGGCATAAACCACTGACCTTCTCTGCAGGGCTCTGGAAGGAGACAGGCAGATCAGCCCCACGTGCACTCAGGCATTTATAGAACTCCATGGTTTCTTCATTTATGAGGTATGGGCCATGCCACCTGCCCTGCCCTGCGGCCCCCAACCCCCAGTCTCAGTCTACCCTGACCCAGGAACATTCCTCTAATATGACCACATTTCACTACCACCCCCCAAATCAAGGCAGTGGGGGTAGGCACAACACAGTCCTCTCTCTGAGCCTCTTAATCAGTTTACCTCCTCACCCCTGAACCTTCGACGTCCCCACACACTGCCCCTGCCTAAGAGAGTCATAAAGTCAAAGCACCTTCTAGCACTTACCTGTAAGACCGTCAATTTCAGGTAGCCACACTTAGTTCTGAAACTTAGTGATCCCACACCCAAATCTTGATGGTGGTCATGGGTAGCGGGTAAGGAGGGTGGATTCTTCATAAAGTCTCTGTGCAATCTGTAAGCTTCAGACTACAGATGTCAGTCTGGCTTTGTTAGTGGTTACACCCACACATCTTGCCACCTTTATAGACACAAACCATGGCCAGCCTTAAGGTCACAGTACTTCAGTGTGTGTGTGTGTGTGTGTGTGTGTGTGTGTGTGTGTGTGTAGGGTAGGTGGAGCTGGATGATGCAGAAACAGAAAGTCTTGGATAAGCTTCTTTTAAATATGTGGAAGGAGAAATGCCCATGTGATAGAAATATGCATTAAAGCCATTCAGCCTAATAAATGTATTTCTCTGTAATAGGAGTTATGAAAAGAGACCTTCCCCCCTAAATGCATAGTCCAAAAGCATGAACTCACAAGAAAATGACAGGATATTTAGCAGAAATGTCTTTTGAGAAAGAAAGAAACACACACACACACACACACACACACACACACACACACACACACACACACAGATAGATTAAACACATACGTGAGATCTGGTATATTCCTTAGAGACAGTTTTCACACAAATTCTTCTTTGTGTTTAATTACAGGGAAATGACATCACTGTTTTGTTGTTTTTATCTGGATGATTGCAGCAGTTTTGTAACTAATTTCCCTACTTATCTCACCCAACTCTAATCTATCCTTCGCAGTTCTGCCTTTTCTGGTCTTGTAGCTCCCCATGGTGCTCACAGTCCCTGTGGCCTTGCCTGTCACTTCTCGGTCTTGTCTTCTATTACTTTCCTCAGTACATGACCTACATTTTAACCACCCCAAAACATTTTTCTTAACTGGCTTGCTTCTCCCTCAGATGTCCATGCTTTTGTTCTATCACTGCTTTTATCCAGAAAGCCCTACCCCAATCCCACTCCCACCTTGGCCATCTGGTCAAGCACAATGTATTATTCAAGTCTCAGTTAACATCATCTAGTTCTCTTTAAGAGGCCTTAATTTATACTTCAGACAGGCAAGAACTACTGCTATTCTGCTCTTATATAGCACTTGGGGTGCCCTTGTGCTATCCTTGCTTTGTATGTTATTGTCTCTCCCACTAGACACCAAACTTCTTGGGGCCAGAGACCATAGCATTCATTCCTTGCATCCTTACTACCTAGCACAGTATTGGAAATCAACAAATATATGTGGAATTAATGGTCTTTAACAGCATCACCCTTTTCCATCTGCACATCATGTCATTATCTCCTTTCCCCAAATTAGCAGTGCTTATCACGTCCCTTGCTTAACTTGTCATCTAAGAAACTTTCATGCTTATTAGCCAAGTCTACCTCTCAAACCCCCCAGCTGGAGAAAATTAAATATTGATAACAGCTCCTTGATTTTCCCCCAAAGGCAACCAAGAGCTAAGACCCAACTCACTGTCCTGCTATCATAGATAACACATGCAGGATGGCACAAACACAGGGTGCTAGGTCCAAATGGCATTATTAATACTCTCTCCTCTGGTAGACCCAGCATGGCAGGCTCACAAGTGAGGATGTAAATTCACTTTGTCAAAGCAAACATTCCTCTTGGGGGACATCCGCTCAACCTCGAGGAGAGAATAATGACCACAGCCCACAGGCAGCGGGGGATGAGTAATTTACTGCCGCTAGGCAATTAGTGTTGCTAGAAAAAAAATTGCTTTCATTTAAAATTCTCTTTAAACCATATGTATCATGGCTCATGGGATAATTTATGTATCATTAGAAACTAAGAAACATACATCACCCTAATAAATTGTCTCTCCCATTCACCACAGCCAATAGCTCCCAGGGGTCTTTAAGAAGTCAGAGTTTTGCTGTCCTTGTTATACAAGATGGTGTGGAAATGTTGTATGTGACTAATTTAGCTTCTCATTCACTCCCTGGTTCTCTGGCAGAGACAGATGGCAAGAGAGACATTTGCCACCATTTTTACCCACTGGTTTGCAGCAGTATTTGCTGTAAATGAGCCCATGGTAGAACAGCCGTAAGTTGTATTGTTTTCCCTAAAAACTTGAATGTCTATTTTGAGATTTGGTCGATCTTGATGTCTTCCCAGTGCTAATATGTTATTTTCTCCAACACACAGCATGTTTAACAATCCTACAGCTTCTCATTCAAAGACAGGCCCTTCATTCTAACAGCAAATGGCTGCAAAGAGCTTGGAGAGAGCATCTGATTGCTTAGTATGTGGAGCAGGTCCCACGAGACTTTGCTGGGCAAGGTCACAGGACATATGGTAACTGGGCAAACATAACTTGAGTTTAGAGGATGAACTACCCTGACTCTATCAATGGAAAAACATGAAATGGAGATAAGAAAATGAGGCATGGGGAGAAAGGTGAGCAGCCCAGCATCCAACCCACCAATGCAACATGGAAACAACCTTGACCAACATCACCAACTACAGAAGTTTAATCTCCATCTTTGTGAGATAAGCAGTAGGCCAGAGCCACTCAGTCAGTTAAACATCGGACTCTTGGTTTTGGCTCAGGTCATGATCTCACGGTTTGTGAGATCGAGCCCCATGCAGAGCTCTGTGCTGGTGATTCAGCGCCTGTTTGGGATTCTGTCTTTCCCTCTCCACCTCTCCCCTGCTCGTGTGTGCTCTTGCACATGCTCTCTCTCTCTCAAAATGCATAAACTCAAAAAAAAAAAAAATCACCACTCTAGGAATGCCTGGCTGTCTCCGTCATTAGAGTATCCAACTCTTGATCTCAGGGTTGTAAGTTCAAGATCCATGTTGGGTATGGAGCCTAGTTAAAAAAAAAAAAAAAAAAAAAAAAAAGCTACTTTAGAGACTTCTGGGGAAGGTGGTAGAGTGGAGGACCCTAAGCTCACCTCATCCCACAAATACAACTAGATTATCACTCACATCAGTGTAAAAGCCACTCCAACTCAGGTTCACTCTTTCCTTTTGTTAAATTTCAATTGTTTTTTTTTTTTTAATTTTTTTTTTTTCAACGTTTATTTATTTTTGGGACAGAGAGAGACAGAGCATGAACGGGGGAGGGGCAGAGAGAGAGGGAGACACAGAATCGGAAACAGGCTCCAGGCTCTGAGCCATCAGCCCAGAGCCTGACGTGGGGCTCGAACTCACGGACCGCAAGATCGTGACCTGGCTGAAGTCGGACGCTTAACCGACTGCGCCACCCAGGCGCCCCATCAACTGTTTTATAAACTAAGTATGACACTGGGCTCCTAGCCTTTGTCTAAAAGGCCATGCTTTAATCACTGAGATCATCAATGAGTTACACTGTACTACCATGAGAATTTACTACATGACTTGGTGGGGGGGCTGTTCGAAAAACATTAAGAATTGCAAGACTGTGAGGGCGAAGCATGAAGCCAGGTGTGGGATCCTTTGTGAATGCATAGGTCACACGGCCACAAAGCTGCATAGCATGAGTATCAAGTATCTCAAGTGGAAGGAACGGGAAAGCAGAAGTGTTCAGCATTTGCTCCAACTCACTGCATCATGTTCCCTTTCCCATGCCTGTAGTTCACTGTCCTCGCTTAAGGGCCTAATGTCTGAACACCACGCTTGGGGGTTCATCTGTGAGGTCCTCAATCACTCTGTCCCACAAGAGCTGCTTCATATATGTTTTACAAGTAGTGTGAACTTCTGGACTTGGTAGAGAGACTCAGCGTTATGGGTGAGAGTCCAAACTTTAAGTGAGGAGGAGCAAAATAAAGTTTGCTCAACTTACATGAAAACAAAGGTGAAACTGATTAGTAGTAAAGTGAGGTTGAGTCATCCAAAGTTCCTGTGATAAGTGGCGGCCCCAGGTGAATTCTTCAGGGAACCGGAGTCGTATCTTTAAACATCGCAGGTCTTTATACTGGCAGGAGCCATCCATGGCCGAGACCACAGTAGCCGTTCACCGAACATACTTCCCTAGTGACTCCAGGGCCCCTGACCATCAGTGACAGTGCTGGGCCACTTTTACAGGAGGCCCTCAGGCACTGGAAGGTGACTGGCTATTTGTCCCTAGGGTGAGAAGCTGGGGTGCTGTGCTTCTCCTCAACCTGAGATTCTGAGCGTAGGCCTCCCCACAGCCAAGGGGCCCTCCCACCCTTGTTATGATATGGGCCCTCAGCAGGGTTTGGGGGCAGTGACTGGAATCTCCTGAAGAGCTTCTCCGAAAAACCTTCTCTCACCCTTTTGCATTTGCCATCCCACGTCCTCCACGGTGGCCTAGAAGCAAGCTAGCCTATACTTCGCACCTTCTGAAAAATTTGGTTAGGGCAGTGGGCTCCCAGCAGAGGACAGAAGGGCTCGCTGAGAGTGAAGGCACTGGAGGTTTGTGACAGCTTGTGCACCTCAGTGACTTTAACCCTCCATCGGGACTGACAGCTTTGCCCCCGATGGAAGGGCATTTAGGTTGCTCATCTGCTCCACTTCTGCACAACTAAGTGTGAGTTCTGACAGCTGCTGAATTGATCATTGCCTCTAGCACATGGCTGCATATGGGATATTTACACACTTAGAGCCCAAACTGGAACAAAGTCCACCAAAAGTGTATAGTAAGCTCACTACAAAATATTTTCCCGGCCAGCCCAGGTAAATAGATCTGTACATTTGTAGACTATGCTAGGAAAAGCTTCTTAAAGATCTACTATTTACCATGCACTCCCGCGTCATGCCGAGTTCTATACACTTCATATTTCACTCACTCAATCCGCACAGTCCCCATTTTACAGATGAGGAAACTGAAGCCCTGTATGATCCGTCCAAGGAGACTCAGTAGGAGAACAGGAGTCCAGGAAGAAGGGATGTAGACTAAATCTTTACTATTCCCTAGTCCCATGGAACCTACTTATAAACGTGACAGAAAAATCAAAAGGAAAGAACAGCTCAGGTTTCAATTCGATGCCAGGTCAATGCCAAGTTTGCCTGAGTTACCTGACTTATATGCGAATCCCACAGTTGAGGTGTATCATCATCATTTAGAAGCACAAAGTAACTTGCCCAAGGCCACAAAGCTACAGGGTAAGCTTGGACTTTCACCTGAGTGTGTCCAGATGGCTCCCATGCCCATGCTCTTCTCTACCACCCCGTCAACAAGCTCAGGGCTGTTGTCTCTGGCTTTGGGGGTGCACTGCAAGCCAACAGGGTACATTCTAGTAAGTTGGAGATCCCGGAATGAAACCAGCAAAACCAGAAAGAACACGTCTCCTACCTTTCACGGTGCACTCTCCAAGTAGAGGCCTAGGTAGAAGAGAAAATGGTTTGTCCCAGATGTGTCCATTAAGCAGAGTTACGAGAACAACATTGTTCAATAAAACCCAAACAGATAATACAGTTGGTGAAATGACAATTGTTTACAATTAGTAAAAAGAGAGAAAACAATGTTTCCACAGATATAGGGTAACCTTGAGAAAGATTTTTCTCCCTGAAAGTGTTTTGTCCAGCTAGGGAGAAAAGAAATAAAAGGAAACATGAAAGCCAATAAAAGAAAACGCAAGCATGAAAGACCATCATTAATCTTCTATTCAAATGGTAGTCACAGCTGCAGATTACAGAAGGCCTTTAACAGCAATTCTATTCAGAGACAAACCAAATACTGGGGGTATACTCAGAAGTAAGTAAGTGATTGGATTGCACACCTGATTCGGGAGTGTTGGGAATGACCCTAGAATCGCCAGTTAAATAATCCTTAGTTTAAAAGATGAACATAACTCTTGACATTTTTTGGTAAGAACTAAGATGGTCATTTTAGCAAAGTATTCTGTGTATAGACATGAGTCACTTATCTACAAATTTTAATGGTATTAAGTGAATGATTTTCCTGGGCTAGGTTTGGTGCAGGCACATGAAGAAAATGTGGGGACAAGGGGAGAGAAAAGGGGTATGAGAAAGAAAATCTGGTAGGGGCTTGACAGGGAAGGGCAGGGAAAAAAGAGGGAGAGCATTGGGATGAGGGTTCTGCTTGATTCCAATTCTGTTCTTCTCTAATAAATTTAAAATACAAAAGTACAAAATAAATCCATACACGAAGTAATCTTAATATCAAGTTATTATCATAAATATTTATCGGATAACTTCTATATACTAACCCCTATATCTCCTTCATTGCTTTTAAGAAAGTGAGAAACCCCTTCCGGAGACCAGATAGGTCATAGAGATGTGATCTGAATTTTGTGCTAGGTAGATATTAAGAAATACTACATTAAAAAAAAAAAAAAAAAAAAAAAAAAGCAGTAGCTCCGCTTGTTGTGATAAAAATAAATTTATTTGGGAAAAAAATACCATCTTTCCTTGCTTGACAAGGGCAAATTGCCACCATAGTGGAGTTCAGTTGTTAAAATGAGTGACCATTGCTACCCTTCACTTCCATGTAATGTATGTATAATCAACAATAGCACAAGCGACAAGGTGTACAAATGACTGTTTCCAGTTCATCCCACTGAACCAACCCACTGAACCCCATGGTTCATCCCACCATGCCAACAGTTGCTTCCTGTCATGGTGGAAAACAAACAAACATAGGAAAATAGGCCAAGACGGTCTTTTTGTTGATTTAAGTGTGCTCTTTAATTGGCTTAATAGTTCTCCACCTTGCAATTTCTAACTGAGTATTGGAACCAACTTCATTTCTGTACACACCATGAATTAACAAATGTCTTCTAATCCCAAATCACTTTTAAAACAAACCCTTATTGAACGATTAACACATATCTTTCAATGCATGGCTTTAGGTGCCATTGTTTTGGCACACTTTGAAATGTGATTTTTTTTTTTCCATCCCAACATTGTGATGTCATAAGTTAAAAGTTCAACGCAGAATTTCATTATCACTGCTCCATTGCACTAATGCCCAGTAGTTGACCGTGGTCTATGCTTCATCATCCAAGTTTATAAAAGGAACTTTGGAATTTCAGTTGTGTTCAACCAGCTAACAGTCCTCTTTCCTGCTCCACAATTAAATAAGTCAGTATTTTTGGAAGTGCTGGTCCGAGCTGTTTGGGGCCCTCTGCATTGTCACAGGGTAAAGAGGCCTGAACCTTGATTATCTTTAGCAGGAAGATTTTAGTTCATAAGTACCAAGTGGTCATCACTTCCTTTCCTGTATCAGAAAGGGGAAGGAGGAAAGATAAAACAATGATTTCAGAATCTGTGGGATGGAATAGGAATACTCTGAAGTCAGGCATGCATAGGTTATAGACACACTGAGTTCGACATATAAGAAGAAGAAAAGGCAAGAAGGTCAATGTACATTATTTTTGGTTTGACTAGATGCTTTTGGCAATTCTGAGGAGTTGTCCATGTAAAAGGACCCTGCGTCTCCTTTCATTGACAAAGCAATGCCTTTGTCACATGACAACAACATATGGCTACAATTGGCTACTCAATGGCTACAACAGATTTTCCCCTTTGCTGCAGTGGAGAAGGGGAAAGGTTAATTCTGTATTTGTCCAACCAGGTATATCTTTCCAAAGAATCACATCACATGAGACCTGGTTTCAGAGGTCATCTGTTGTACTCTGATGGCACTGGAAGGACCAAGAGGTTAAGGAGAGATCATGGGACACATTTGGTAACCAGAAGGGTCCAAAACAGAAAGCCAGGTGTTCTGATGATCAGTCCAGAGACTCTGTCAACAATTTGAAAGAAAATCAGTGTATTGTGGTTGCTGGACCTGTTTGATTAAAAAAGTGACCCCCATCTGTGTTCTGTAGGAGACGGAGCTGTCAGTTGGGGGTGTCAGTGATAGGCACCAGAAAGGGGACCTACACACCAATATTTGTGATGCCCTTACTCCCCACATTCCCTCAGTGAGGTCTCTCTCTAATATTTACTCTCTCTTTATGGCCTTCCTCAATTTCTACCATTCTTAGGTTCCTAACCTTTAAACACCTCCAGGTGTACTTTTTGATGGAGTCAAAGTCATCATTTATTCTCATGGCCCCAGGACCATCCATTTCCGGCATCAGTCCCGTGACCTTCATTTACTCTCTGTAGGGTCCATCCCAATTGGCCTGGGGTCCAATCAGATCAAGCTTTGATCTGATTATTCAACTAAAACTTCTCCAGCTGACTTCACCCATGACCATCTGCGGTAACAACCACTTCTGTTTTTATTTTTGATAGCCTCTTTTTTCAAAACTTGCAACATTTTAGTTCTTCAGCTGACTTCCTTGGTAGACTCCCTCAGTCCACTGAATTCTTTCATTTGTCATGATGAGCAGACCCTCCTGTGAAGCAGGCATCTTCTCAACCGCCCCTCGCATGCCATACAGTGGACCGTCTGCTGATATTGATTCTTCTTCTCAGTTCTCAGACCCAATCCGACCAAGACGTTTTCTAGTCCCTCCCTTAAACCTTTTGCTCATTCCATGTGGCTGCACAAGAAAACATTTAACATCCTCCTGTGGCTTTTGTGATGCACACCAAAGTCCAAAAATCAAATACCAAAAACTTATCGGTTACTTTCCAGAATTCACAATTACATTCTCTAATGATGATTTTTTCTTTACAGTTAAATACACATTGGAAAAAACAACTTTGAGAGATTTTCCTTACATAAGGTGCCTCTTAGGAAGCCACTGCCTATTAAGAAAATTAATTTCTCTTTATCCCAGCTTCCATGGCAACAATTTAATGCTCTGAGAGGAAGAAATGTGATTTTAAAAAACCGAACTTTTCTCAGAAGACTTCATTTCATATTTACCAGACATTCTTTGGAAATGCTCACTCATATCATTTCAAATCCCAAGATGCGGTATGAATCGATTAACAGAAAATACATCCTGTGGTTTAAAGTAGCAATTATGTTCTTCCATCTCCCTTCAGGAATTTGATTTAGAAATTTTTTCTCGAAAAACATGGGTAGGGGATATTTTCAGTCAACAACCCCACCTGTGACTACAGAGGAAAATAAATAAGGGCACAATTAAGAAAACTATCCTCATGTGACCCCTATTTTACCCCCAAACCACTAAGTGGATGCTTTGCCACTGAGGTGTAGACCATTTGCATAAGTGTCCTGCCGAATGCCAGCAAAGCACAGTTGGTCGATGTAGAGCTACTGATATGTGTTCCCAACCAAAGCTATGCACAGCCTCCTCTCAGGCAGGTTCTCTGCTCAGCTCAAGAAAGGTTATTTATACCAAATACTGTGGAAAGGGAAAGGCTGTGGACATTCCTAGAGCTCCACTCCTAAAAATAAGAGTTTTGACCTCTTACTTTGGCCACCTCAGAGTTCACCTTCTTGACGTTAGTGGACATAACTTAGGCCTTCTCGTTAGAGTCTCATAATATTCCCTAGAGATTTCAACCGCGTCATGTAGCTTTCTACCCCGTTTTGTAAGAAACAATTCATTTCTAAAGCCAGTTTCAGTGGGAGGAAAGAAAATGAAAGATGAATTATTTCCCACAATAAGCTGATCTCTGAGAATAGGGTAAACCTTGGAAGAACCCGTTGTTAAGGCCACAGAGAAGATCACCTCAGGAGCATGGAGACCTGATTAAACACAATACTGACCTCCTCAGGCAGCAGATGCAGGACAAGAAGGGTGAGGCCTCTTTCTGATACTTCTCTTTGCTACCACACTCCTTCAGGAATTCCTGAAGGTCCGTTTCAGGAAATCCATTCTGTTGGTATTTCTTTAAAAAGTACATAATGTTGTTACCTTATTTGCAGAGCATGAGAAATGGCTCCCTCTGTCAACACATCAAACCCACCTTTGCTAAAATAAAACTCTCCCACGTTGCTAGCTCCGATCCAAGAACTGATATTAACAGTGAGGCATCAATCTGTCAGTCCCAGAAAGCTAAGCCAGGGCCACCATGGGAACGGAAAACAATCCAAAAACCCCAGAAAGAAAGCCATGGCTGGGCAAGGGAGGGGTGTGTTAATAAAGGGAATGAAGGAAATTGTCAAAAGTCTAAAATTTTAATGCTAATTTTAAGACCAGATAAGACCTCCCCTTTCTCTCCCTGCCAATGTAGAGCCCACAGGGAAGTAATCCCTATTTCCTCTACTTTTTATTTTATTTTATTTTTTTAGTTTATTTATTTATTTATTTTGAGAGACAGCACACAAGTGGGGTGGTGCAGACAGGGAGAGGGAGAGACAGAATCCCAAGTAGGCTCAATGCTGACAGCACAGAGCCCGACACGGGGCTCAAACTCACGAACCATGAGATCACGACCTGGGCCAAGATCAAGAGTCCGACACTTAAACGACTGAGCCAGCCAGGTGCCCTATTTTCTCTACTTTTGTAGAAATTGGTCACTTAGTGGGGGAGAAGGCAGAGGGGTCCTCCCACTTACCTCATGCTTACTGAAGTCACTGAGGCTTGGCCCGCTCGCTGGGGCAGGGGCACTGCCACATCAAAGACAGGAACCCACAGGGCAGGAGTATGCAGTTCCTGTCTCCATGCCCAGCCCTGCTGCTACAGCCAAACAACCATTCCCACGGGAGCGCTCAGCTCGCCATACTCAGAGTGCTCAGAAGCATTTCCAATAGACTGTCCTCTTCCGAATTAGTCTGAGAAGGGCTTAGGAAGAGGACAAAACCCCAAGGCACTGACATGAACCCCTGGTCCTGAAACAGGATTTTCCAAGCACAACCATCTGCTGTGGAGGCGCGGCCACACTAGGCAGCACAGAGCTCGCTTCAAGCTACAACTCAGTTAAACAGGTCCCGTCTGAAAGGATAAAGAACCCACAGGATGGCTTCAGAAGCTAGGATGCTCAGCAGTCACAAAAGGCTCAGTTTTCATGATTTAAAGGAAATTCGCACCACACACATGGTTATGTCATGCCGTGTTAGCAGCGTGTCCATATCTGGAGAGGCTGTCACGACAGCAGTCACCCCTCATCACTCAAACTTATTATTCAAAAGCTCAAGTTCCAGAACAGGCAGGTACACCTATACCTGCCATTGCCAACACAGACAGCCCAACTATGTGATTTATCATGCTCGGCCCATCCCGACCCACTTCCTTTCTCTCTTCCAGCATACTTCTAAACCCACCCACCCTGGTCAGGGCAACAGGGACAATGCCCTAAATGTATACTTAAAATTAACTTCCAGGGGCACCTGGGTGGCTCAGTCAGTTAAGCTTCTGACTTCAGCTCAGGTCATGATCTCACGGTTCATGAGCCTGAGCCCCACATCGGGCTTTCTGCTGTCAGCACAGAGCCTGCTTCGGATCCTCTGTCCCCACCTCTGTGTGCCCCTCCCCCACTTGCACTCTCTCTGTCTCTCTTAAAATAAGGAAATAAACTTTAAAAAATAAAATAAAATTGGGGCACCTGGGTGGCTCAGTCAGTTAAGCATCCGATTTCGGCTCAGGTCATGATTTCACAGTTTGTGAGTTCAAGCCCTGCATCAGGCTCTGTGCTGACAGCTCAGAGCCTGGAGCCTGCTTCAGATTCTCTGTCTCCCTCACTCTCTGCCCCTCCCCTGCTCACACTCTGTCTCTCTCTCTCTGTCTCAAAAATAAATAAAACATTAAAAAAATAAAAATAAAAAATAAAATTAACTTCCAACACCTAAAAAGTTTCTTTTCCACAAAGCCTCAAAATCAAAATACTATTGTCTTATTTTAAGTAAAAAGTGTAGTATTTTCCTACGTCCCAATCGAGACAGAATTTGTAGTCATTTTTTGGCAGGAAAGATTACTTACCTTGATGGTATCATAAGAATCTGTAATAAGTGCAATGAACAGGCTGAGGATCATATATATAAAAAGACTGATGAAGGAATATAAATACAGGCGACTGAACAGCCACACCAAGATGCTCTTCTGCTGTATTTGAGCAAAGGTCGCAAACATGTCATCACCATTGACCAGAGAAAACAGACACTCAGCAACTGTGTTCAGATCTTCAAACTGTAGGGGGGGAAACCAGAAATTTTTAAGACGTCATATCCAAAAAAGCAGAGAAGCATCTAGTTAGCTTCTTTTGCTGATGCTGTTTTCACTATCATTAAGTGACATTCATTTTATTTTTTAAAATTTGTTTATTTAAGTTCAAGTTAGTTAACATACACTGTAGTACCGGTTTCAGGAGTAGAACCCAGTGATTCATCACTTACATACAACACCCAGTGCTCATCCCAAGTGTCCTCCTTAATGCCCTTCACCCATTTAGCCCATCCCCTGCAACCCGATCAACCCTCAGTTTATTCTCTGTATTTAAGAGTTTCTTATGGTTTGCCTCCCTCTTTTTATCTTATTTTTCCTTCCCTTCCCTTATGTTCATCTGTTTAGGTTCTTAAATTCCACATATGAGTGAAATCATATGATATCTGTCTTTCTCTGTTTTATTTCACTTAGCATAATGCACTCTAGTTCCATCCACGTTGTGCAAATAGCAAGATTTCATTCTTTTTGATTGCTGAGTAATATTCTACTGTATATGTGTGTGTGTGTGTGTGTGTGTGTGTGTGTGTGTGTGTGTGTATACCACATCTTTATCCATTCATCAGTCAAGGGACATGTGAACTCTTTCCATAATTTGGCTATTGTTGATAGTGCTGCTATAAACACTGGGGTGCATGTGCTCCTTCAAATCAGCATTTTTGTATCTTTTAGATAAATACCTAGTAGTCAGTTGCTGGGTCTAGGGTAGTTCTATTTTTAATTTTTTCAGCAACCTCCATACTATTTTCCAGAGTAGCTGCACCAGTTTTCATTCCCACCCACAGTGCGAAAGGGTTCCTCCTCCTTGCCCACATCTGTTGTTGCCTGAGTTGTTACTTTTAGCCATCCTGCCAGGCATGAGGTGGTATCTCACCATGGTTTTGATTTGTATTTCCCTGATGATGAGTGATGTTGAGCATTTTTTCATGTGTCTGTTAGCCATATGGATCCCTTCTTTGAAAAGGTGTCTCTGCATGTCTTCTGCCCATCTCATTTCTTCACTGAATTATTTGGGTTTTTTTTTTTTTTTTTTTTTTTTTTTTTTTTTTTTTTTTTTGGTGTTGAGTTGGATAAGTTCTGTATAGATTTTGGATAACAACCCTTTATCCAATAACTAATTCATTTTCAAACATCTAGAATATACCACAATATGAAAACATTATTCAAAACTCTCCTCGACGCTTACAATCTTAGTATTTCTCTCACTTTTTTTTCCTTTGAACTTTTTATATACTTGTGGTCACATCATCTAAGAATTTTGGATATTGATTTTTTTTCTACTTAACATTTCTTGAGTTATTCACACTTAGAAAGCATTCTTTTTATGTAACAGGCCATTCCTTGGATGTCAAATTTAACTATTTCCTTGTCACTAGACATCCCAATAATATTTGTTATTATAAAGGACAATGTAATAAACATGTCTTAGCATAATGTTTTTTCCTATTATTGGTTCTAAGTGAGGCATGTCTGCCAAACCACTTTCTGAAGGAACTGTGTACTCTACAACCAGCAAGATAGAAGTGGCTGAGACACAGCACGGGCTCGAGAAAGTTTTGCCACACGGAGTGTTTCACTGTAGCCTTTCCAACCACAGGTCCAGGTAATTATAGCACATTAAAAACAAAGATCACCACAGCGGGAAAGTGTCAAAAGATGAAGGATCACAGCTCATGCCTTCGAAGGGCTCCCATGCTAATAGTGGACAGGCCAAGATACACAATGCCCTGTGGTAGAGCTGGGGTGGGCTGTGTAAGCAAAGCGGCCCTCAGAACTATGGCCCGCAGGCTGAGTAGTTCACCAATGAGAGGAGGAAGGGGAGCGTTTATCAGTGGACATAGGGGAAAACAGCGCTCTACTGGGAAGTGGCTGGAGTCACGCAGCAAGGGCAACCTCTGGTCTTCTACACACTTCAAACTCCTACAGGCCAACTTGAAACCAGTAAAAATACTCTAGCCAGAAGAGTGACACAAGCTGGTCTGTGTTTGTTAAAGGTAACCACAGCCCACGGAAGATCTCCTAGAATGAGATAAGCCTAGGGGCAGGGAGGCCAGTGAGAGGTGAGTGCGGGAGCCGGGGGTTGCAAGGAACCCAGGGGAGACTGGAAAGAGAAGGAAACGAAGATGAAAATAAGTCTGGGAAGAGACACCTAAGGGACTCAGTTTTAGATGAGGCGAGTCTGAGGAGCCAGCGAGAAATGCTGATATTAGGCAGTTAGTTGGAGGCATACACCTGGAGTTCAGGAGCTGAGTGTGTGCAGAGTGGACTTCCACCAGCAGCCCTCCTGGCTTTAAGTGGTTAACAACCTATTGCCACAGCGACTAACAACAGCAGGTGCATAATAAACAAACATCTCTAGGGCCAGGGGGTTAAACATCAGTGGAATGTAAAAGCTTCTATCTAAAGAACAATAATGGCCTAACAGGCAAAAGACAATACAGTTTTCAAAAACACAGATGGAACAAGTTAGTGTAGAGTTTTGAACCAAATTCTGTCCTTAGCATGAGGGGCACATGTCCACTGAGTCAGTTTGGCTCTAGGGACAGCCCAGTCCCTGATGAATGTTTACAGGACACCTCGACTCAGAGGTCCAGGTACTGCATCACATGCCACAAAGTAAAACCTCCCACCCCCTAACCCAGAAATTGTCCTTTCCCTCCAAATTCCCTATTTCTGTCAATGACTTCAGTCTCCTACCAAAGAACAGTTACGCCAAAACCATCAAATGCTTCAAACTGTGTGTTGAATTGATTAGTCTTCCCTTCTCTTCAATCTTCTAAGGTCTATCTGCGCTTATGATGTTTTTCTGATCCACTCTGATGTCAACACTTACACCCAGATTATTACGAAAACCTCCAAGCAAGTGGTCTTTACTCCAACCTCTTCATCCTGCAGTCCAGACTTCAGTAAAATCTAAACTTCATAGACTATAGACTCCAGGTCATTTCGCTTGCTTAAGAATATACAAAGTCGGGCGCTTGGTCAGTTGAGCATCTGACTTCAGCTCAGGTCATGATCCCATGGTTCATGTGTTCGAGCCCCGCGTCGGTCTCTGTGCTGCCAGCTTAGAGCCTGGAGCCGGTTTCGGATTCTGTGTCTCCCTCTCTCTCTGCCCCTCCCCCACTCATGCTCTGTTTCTCTCTCAAAAATAAACAAACATAAAAAAACTAGGGGCACCTGGGTGGCTCAGTCGGTTGGGCATCCGACTTTGGCTCAGGTCATGATCTCGCAGTTCTTGAGTTCGAGCCCTGTGTCGGGCTCTGTGCTGCCAGCTCAGAGCCTGGAGCCTGCCTGGGATTCTGCGTCTCTCTGTCTCTCTGCCCCTCCCCTGCTCACGCTCTGTCTCTCTCTCTCTCAAAGATAAATAAACATTAAAAAAAAATTGCTTAATTAAAAAAATAATAATAATATACAAAGTCAGGATGCAAAGTAAAAATCCAAACCAAGAAGGTTGGGATAAGTTTCTTCTTCACATGGCCTCTTGCTCTCTCCTCATCGTCAATAGTAGCATCCTGTGTCTGTCTGCTCCCACACACCAGGCCCACTTCTTTCTCTTTTCCTCACGGATGTGTCCTCTTCACCTGACGTGATGTCCTCCTCCACCTCCTTCTCCCCGGCCCCATCCCTGTATCCCACTAAGCCAATGTTGAAAGGCTATTTCGAAGTCTACTTCCAGACAGACTGCGCTGGCTGCTCTAGTCCCTTCCCTGTTCTCTGTATCAGTAAGAACCATGGAGTAAATTACTAGCTTGTCTCCTCATTGGTTTTATACACTTCTCCATGTCCCAACTAGATAACACACACCATGTCCTAACCTCCCTGCTCCATGTCCAAATCCAGAGGGTAAAAGGGTAAAGCTTGTAACCAAGGGAGAGTAACAAATGTAGCCCAAACAAAGATCATGCCCGTGCCTTTACCGCATCAGCAACAATTCAGAGAAACTCTGAAGTTGCTCTCCACAAAGATCTGGAGGGAATATTCACTTGAGCAAATCACTGAACAATATGCAGATTATCTAACAGTAAGATGGGCAGTTCTCAGAGTCAATATTTTCCATCCATACCACCATCCTTAAGACAATGAAATTAAACCTGGTTTCTATAGACATGAATTACAACTCTGCCAGCAGCATTAATAATTCTTTTGGAATCGAGTCAATTCCTTTCTTTAGTTTCAAGAACCCGTAACAGTCTGTGCTTCAGGTTCCAAAGCTGCAAATAGTTGTTGGGTACATTCTCAAATTCATTCCTTAGTCTCTTGTGTCTCTTGTGCGGTTACTTAGTATCAGCCTAGATATGATATCTGCTTCAATATGAATGTTATTCACAACCATTGTATCTCCCTCTCCTCTATGCACATGAGATGTATTTTAGCCCACCAAACATTTCAAAGAGAACCAATAAAATAAATGGTACACATCCTGCCATTTTGTACCTGGAGAAGTGGCTGTGAACCACACTCGGTTTCAGTGGCCAAAATCCATAGTAGAAGTGAACTTAAATAATATCCAAGGTAAGGAGAATAAGATCCTAATGTGCTTCCAGTCTAGGACTACATTTATATGGAATTGCTTTGGTTCTTTTGAGAACTAGCTGGGCCTCTACCATGTTTTATGTACCCTGCTAGACCTGGGAAATGCAAAGAGCAACAAGCCAGTCATTGCCCTCCAAGAACTCAGTCTAGAAGAACCTGACAATGTTCGGTACACAGTAGACACTTAATAAATATTAAGTGGTTATTCCCCCCCCCCCCCCAGGTTCTATGAGACCACTGTGTGAACTCAAGCATTTGTTCCACAAATGATCACTTTGTGATTGAGCCGCAGAGAACTTTCATTCGAATGAAAACATTACCTACAGTGGCTTATTACAGAGAAGGGCATAAAAAATTGCTTTAAGAGCTGGTACTGAGAACCTCACGCAACATTCAGGTGAGATGATTCAACTGGCTAACAGCTGTTTTGAATAAGAGAGGTGCTTGGCTAAAAGGAGAAGCCTTGAAAGACTGAAGATGTCATATGGGTTCTACCGAACTTCTACCCAGGGCATCAGTGAAGTCCAGCATTTTTTCAGTGCCTTGGTCTTCTCATTTGTCAAATGGGGACAGTGCAATGTAACACTGATTTATTCTTCACGGTGAAAAAGTCCTATGGAAACGCAAGAGCCACATTAGCATAATGTTCTCCTAAACCTCATCTTCAATTATTAAACATCAACAGTCTGTGGTCCTCTGTGTGCAGACATTTTGAAAGGGCGCTGTGCCAAAGTCCATTAGTGCTGGAATCAACATTGGCCAGAACTTGGGTCTTTACTCTCTTCCAGTTGAACCACTGAAATCCAATGTCTAACAGGAAAACAGGAAGCTAGAATATGGAAGTCCTGCTGCCAATCAAAGAGCCTGTGAAAGTCTAGTTCTCCTGATACCTCCTCTTCACAGTGTTCTGTTTGTTCGTTTAAAGAAAGAGTTAGGGCGCCTGGGTGGCTCAGTCGGTGGAGCGGCCGACTTCAGCTCCGGTCAGGATCTTGCGGTCCGTGAGTTCGAGCCCCGCGTCGGGCTCTGTGCTGACAGCTCGGAGCCTGGAGCCTGTTTCGGGTTCTGTGTCTCCCTCTCTCTGACCCTCCCCCATTCATGCTCTGTCTCTCTCTGTCTCAAAAATAGATAAATGTTAAAAAAAAAAAAAATTAAAAAAAAAAAAAAAAAAAAAGAAAGAGTTAGCTTCCATACCCAAGGATTTAAGAAATCCTAGAAAATGCTTGTTGTGGTGCCCAGCTTTTCAAGACTTCAGGTAATTCTCAAGGTCTTCTGATTCAAGAGATGCTGACAGAATCTGAAAATTCTGACCGTTTAGATTAATTGGCAGGGGAGGGAGGGGCACAGGGGGCAGTAAACATTTTGAACTTCAGATTCAAAGAAGAAGCAGCAAAATAGAGAAGGAAAACGCAAAATTCCAGAACCACTGAAGGTTTCGCCCTCCACTGACTAATGCCTTCACTGAGTTAATGCAACTATCCGTTTCCCCAATGTATCAGTCTGGCTAGAGATGAAAGATAGATGCCATAAACAGACCTGCTATGCAACCCTAGAGACAACCCTTATCCCTCTGGTCCTCTGGGGGAGAAACGGACAGCAGACATTAACAGGGAGATACAAGTCAAGAGGTGCAAGGTACAATACGGTAGACATTAGCTACATGTGACCACCGAGCACCTGATATACAGTTGGTCCAAACTGAGATGTGCTGTCAGGATAAAATACACACCAGATTTCAAAGTATAGAAAAAAAAAAGGAGTATAAGATATCTCAATGTTTTATATTGAGTACATGCTAAAGTAATCTCTGGCATATATTGGATTAAATATATAATTAAAATCAATTCATCTGTTTTGTGGGGTTTTTTTGTTTTTTTTTTTTACTGTGGTTACTAGAAAATTTGGAAATACACATGTGGCTCTCATTTGGAGCTCTCATATTTTTACTGAACAGTGCTAGTCCAGAGAATCCCACTCTCACCTGGATTCTTTTTTTTTTTTTTTTTTAATTTTTTTTTCAACATTTATTTATTTTTGGGACAGAGAGAGACAGAGCATGAACGGGGGAGGGGCAGAGAGAGAGGGAGACACAGAATCGGAAACAGGCTCCAGGCTCTGAGCCATCAGCTCAGAGCCCGACGCGGGGCTCGAACTCACGGACCGCGAGATCGTGACCTGGCTGAAGTCGGACGCTTAACCGACTGCGCCACCCAGGCGCCCCTCACCTGGATTCTTTAAAATGACAGAACCAAACATAGGAAAACACACTCAGACTCACAAAACAAATAACATCATTTTCTTCAAGGTAATCTTGACACATTGAGGGAAGTAAGACTGATTAAGTAGCTCTTCTCTCACAGTTGATCTATTCATGGGTCAAACCAAATGCTCTTTTGTAATGATCTGTTTTAGAGAATACCAAGAAAAGCCCTACAGGGCATTGGTCAAAGCACATGGATTGGGGTCACACAAACCTGGGTGTGAATCCTATCTGCTATTTACTAGCTGTGTAACCTCGGGAAAACTATCTAACATCTTAAGATCCTGATTTTAGGTAAAAGAAATGTAGTATTTCCCCTACAGGGCTGCTGGGTGGGTTGACAGCAAGAGGTAAAGAACTTGAGCACTATATCTATCTGACATATAATGCTTGGGAATGGTAGCTATTTTAGTAAAATCCAAGCAACATTATCTAAGCATCTTCCAGAGTAATGATGGGGTAGAGGAAATGGAGGGCAAAGGAGAAAGAACCACTCATCCTGAGGCCTTGAAACCAGTGAATTGAAGCAGAAATTCTTAGGCTCAGTATTTATTCCGCACAGTACAACACTGCCCCCTAGTGACAAGAATGTTGATAAGCATTCAGAGCAGGACATAAGTGAGAAAGAGAAATGTAAATTTTCCTGAGCACTAAATAGTAAGTACTCCAGATCTGAGAGATTGTATTAAACTACGATTTTTACTCATGAGTCACCTTTAAAGCAGTGGCATGGAATTGGAAGAGCAATAATATTATCAAGATTTACTATTAACCCAGGGATTGTCACTTTGTTAATTACACAGTTTCTCAAAAAGGAAAACAGTCATTCTCCCTGGACATATTAAATGTAACACTTAAAGAGGAGAAAGCTTGCCTGTGTGTCAAGTTACTAGGATTTACATTAGTATGATAACACAGGAAGTTGGCGCTTTGTGGACCGCTCGCTTTTTGTGAGTAGTTTGGGAACCAGATTTGATCATATGTTTTGTTTCATGCAACTATCAAGGTCAAAACTGAAGGCTGAGCTGTTCTATACGCTTTAACACAATCCTCTGCACTAAGCCAAGAAACCTGTAGCCTGGGCTGTAGAGACCAAACAAGAGGAGACAGAAATGCTTAGCACAGTACCTGACATACAAGCATCAAGTAATAGCTGCCTATTATTTTTCATTGTGTTGTTTCTGTTGTTCCAACTGCCAGAGACCCATGGAAGAAAAACTATAAGATGCAATGATTCCTCTTACTTATTTTGGTATGAAATCAAGGCCTACCTAATTTCATTTCCTGAGGCATCTATCAAATGTACTGTTCTAAAAGAACATCTGAACCTAACTTTGATGTCCCTACGATGCTGCTGCTACTGAGTGAAGCCCAGTGTTAGTTTAGAATTCAGATACTGATCTTTAATAAGGCACAAAGAGGACACTGTAATCAAAACCACCTACAAAGACAAGATGTGTTATCATTTTAATCATAAACCTAACAGGGTCATTCTGGGCAGTCTTTGTCCACCTTCATTCGCCTCAATGAATCTGGACGAAAACCTTACTACTTTAAGTTAGAAGGATATTGTAATAACTTTCCTCATTTACTTTTCATTTTTACTGTAGTGACCTCACGCCCAAATATTTCTCATTTGATGATCAGCTGGGTTAATATGTGCCTCCTGAAGCCCAGACAAGGGAAATGCCCTCTCTAGTTACAGTTATAGTGCTTGCTTTGATATCCTGGAAATATTCAGTATCCTGGAAAGGGAAAGAAGGCCAATGCAAAGGCAGGTCTCACTGAGGTCGAGGGTACGTGCCAGTGCTGGGTAGAAAGCAGGGCAGTGCTGGGACCCACTTGTAAGAGTCCCGAGTGCTTAATTCATAGAAGCAAGGATTAGTGCTACACACCTTGTCGTGATAAGGTCCTAAAACAATCCAGCCACAGAACGTGTAGCCCAAGTAGATCATACCAGCACAAGCACAGAAGCGAAGAACTTTGGGCAGTGAGGCTTGCATCGTTAAAATGAGCACCTGAAATAAAAATCAACAGGAGGGAATTTAAAAGTAGCTGACTGGCACCCAAAGAAGGAATGAGTCTCAATCCTAGTGCCCTACCCGATGCCACATCCTTACGTTATATGCTTGGAAGTAACCCAGGTATCTGATGACGCCAACCCAGACAAAGAGCGTAGACGTTCCGAGCAAAATGCTGCACAGGTCGTAATTGGTGAGATTCTAAAGAATGAAAAAAATAGACATGAGTAAAACACTCCACTCCGTTCAGGGTATTAACCTCACTTTAAACTGACTGGAAAAGAATGGACTGACTGCCTCTCTATATGTGATACTAAGAGCCCGTAAACTGAAGAAGAAAAGAGCACAATTCCAAATGTGTTTCTCATTTCCTTTTAGTATTTGAGTTGGTTGAACTGAGTTTTTGTTCAAACAGTATCTGGAAATAGTAATTGCCTTTACTACTGACCTAGGCATTAAAGAGTATAAAGTAATGGTGTTTGTTAAATATCAAACAATACCATTCACCTATTTTTGAAAGAAAGCTCCAACATGATTTGCTAACCCAGTTCTTTCTCTCAAGGACTTTTAAGTCTAATTGAGGAGACAGACACACAAACACAGTTCTAATTTAATATACTAAGTGCAAAGAGAGCCACAATGCCTGGCATGTCACACAGGGCTCTCCAGAGGGTGACTCCAGAATGGAGCCGGGCCTGGAGGGCAGGTTGAGAGAGGACACTGCAGGTCAATGGACAAAGGCTGAACAGAGGCACAGGCCAAGAGCCAGCAGGATGTCCTAGAGACGACCACTGATGGGTCCGGAAGACCTAGGACAGGGAGGGAGGCAGAGCGAGATGATGGGTTCCCCAGACACCATGCTGAAAGGAGGACACTTCATCCCAGTTGGGGCCCTGTGAGGCAGAGAGGATTTAGACACTTCTGGACAAATTAGTTTGAC
The DNA here is from genome assembly GCF_018350155.1 of Leopardus geoffroyi. Lineage (NCBI taxonomy): Eukaryota > Metazoa > Chordata > Mammalia > Carnivora > Felidae > Leopardus > Leopardus geoffroyi. The sequence goes on from NC_059328.1 coordinate 71,608,838, forward strand.
AGTGGGGTGGATGGATCTGAGGAATATAAGGAGGAAGGCAGGAAAACCAATGAGAAGACTGTTGTGGGGTGCCTGGGTGGCTCAGTTGGTTGAGCATCCAACTCTTGATTTCAGATCATGTCATGATCTCACAGTTCTTGAGTTCGAGACCCCCATCAGGCTCTGCGTTGACAGTGCGAGGCCTGCTTGGGATCCTCTCCCACTCCTCTCTCTGCCCCTCCCCACCCCCAAATAAATAAATAAACATTAAAAAAAAAAAAAAAAAGGAATATGCTATAGTAGTATAGGCCTGAGAGGAAGATATCGTGAAGGAAGCCAGAGTAGTCAGGGTGGAGAGGAGGGAGGCACTTCAGGTGGTCAACATCTGCTGGTTGACAGCAAGGAGGGGAGAAGAGCCAGATGAAGGAGGGGTCAAGATGTAGTCATGGGATTAAATCAACTAACAACAAGAAGGTGTCAGGTGCCTAGTGGTCACTCAGTATTCCTGTCCTCACTCCCCTCCAAGTGCACCCATCAGTCATGGGTAGTCGCCACTGGCTCTTGCCATGATTGGTTCATGGGCCAGCTGCTTCTTCTACAACTTAAAAAAAAAAAAAAAAATGAAGCCCACCCAAACAGCCAATTTTCTCAGTTCCTATTGTGAAGATGCTGAGTTTCCTGGCGGATATTCCTAGGGATATCATCTTTCACAGAACAACAGTTTCCTTAGTTTCCCTTGATGAGGAATCAAGTCAGAGGAAATAACCCAGGGATCTGATGTGAGATGGTTTTATGGATGTGAGAAAAGAGGAAACATCAGACTCAAAGTAGTCTCCATAAGGATTTTATATCTCAATGTGCCGGGGGTCCCCCAGAAGAAAAGAAAGAACAGAACATTAAAATGGGTTGCCCTCACCTTTGCTTTAATTTCCATTTTTAATATGGATCCAATTATCGTCATTAGGTCGCTGATAATCACCAGGATATACCATCCATTGATGAACTCCCACTGGTCGGCGTTACACACGTGTCGCTTGTACTTCTCCAGGAAGAAATTGAGAAATCTCTGCGGCAAACATTTTAAAAAGCATTTCTTACAAACCACACTGCCCTCTGGAAGGAGAAGACAAGCGCAAAACAGTGCTTTCGCCTGTAAAATGATATGGCATTACCTTTCCCAACCTGACAGATCCTCTTTGAGGGTGGGGATTACGGCCCACTTTCCCCCATAATCTATTGCAGCTAAAAGTAAGTAAGCATTCTAGTACCCGCTAAGTTAACTCAAACATCAAATGCTTATGTTCTAACACCAAGAGACTCTTGTCATAATTGCTACCGCATAGTACATTCTCAATATTTTACACGTTATCAACTCATTCAGTCTGACTCCCCTATGAATCAGGTCTATTTTCAGAAGAAGAAACTGAGGCATGGGGAGGCTAGGCAGGATTTGGGTCTGGGCAGCCTGGTTCCAGAGTGTGTAGTCCCAATGGTGGGAGTCAATCGTGACTCCCAATGGTGCCCCCTAACTTTGGCAGACCCAGGACCACGAACTCAGATGGAGAATATCAAGAGGCTTAGGGGACAGGTAAGAGAAGCAGATTATTTACAAAATAAGTTGACAAAGGTCAAGAGTAAGAAAAATAGGGGTGCTCAGGTGGCTCGGTTGGTTCAGTGTCCAACTTTGGCTCAGGTCGTGATCTTACAGTTCATGAGTTCAAGCCCCACGTCGGGCTTGGGCTGACAGCTCAGAGCCTGGAGCCTTCTTCAGATTCTGTGTCTCCCTCTCTCTCTGCCCCTCCCCTGTTCATGCGCGCTTTCTCTCTCTCTCTCTCTCTCTCTCTCTCTCTCTCTCTCTCTCTCTCAAAAATAAATAACCATTTTTTAAAAAAGAGTAAGAAAAATAGATTGTACACCATTTTCTTGCTCCACGGATGGGATCCACAAATGATGACTTCCTGTATTACCCCTGACCCCAGTCTGCATTTACACACATACAACAAGCCAGAATAAGATTTGTGGGGAGCTGAAGTATGTATTCACAAGAACTCTGAGGGTAAAAAGGTAAAATGAAACTCAGGAGAGAATAAACTATTTTTAAAAATAGAAAAAAGTATTCTGTGCTTCATTATAACCCATTTACCATGCCTCCCTGTCAAAAGGAACTCTGATTTGAAGACAAAAGATGAAACCCACACATGCTATTACTCTGTTCTTAAGATCACGCCTGAATTCAAGAGGGTCTTGTTTATTCTGGAAACATTCAAAAGCCTCAGAGTTCACCACTGTGCATCTATGCTTAGCAGCTCAGTTTTAAGCAGGATAATTATCTGATCCCACCTGACATGCCAGGAGCCTTACCCACCCTGCACACCTCAGGTTGATTAATGCCTTGTAGGGGGACAATCGTTCAAAGGAATCTAATTTAGTCAAGAGCTCCAAAAAGGGCAGGATGACCCAACATCAACTGTCCACTGTCTGAACAAACAGGATGGAGGCCTAGAAGGGGGAGAGAACATTTGAACACACACTTACCTTTCGTAACCTTAGAGCTAGAACAATGGATCTTGTGCACAGAATAAGAGATGCCAAGCATATCACAATGACAAATGCATCAAACGCCAGCACGTACTGGGTGTTTTTCTGAACTGAGGAACAAAAACAGAATTCAAATGTTAAACACACCTTACTTGGGAATAATTCTCAAACAAAATGGCAGTCTGAAAAGTTCAAATGATAAATGCTTAAATATCAGAAACAAATCACACTGCATTCATTTAGAAGTCTTTAAATAGGGTAAAACATTCTCTGATGTTAAGTTACACATTGAAAAACATAAACTCTTTGCTAAATGTACTAAAAATATTTCCTATAGAATAGAACCCAACAGAAGGTGGTCCATTTGGGCTGTATTCAAAAGAGGCAAAACTGGTTCTTTTTCATAAAAACACAAATATCAAATTTTCCGTTAATGACGGAACAATTCAAAACACTGCTCCTCAGAATCCCCATTTCCTTTCTTTTTTAATGTGCATTTGCTTTTGAGAGAGAGAGAGAGAAAAACAGAGTGCAAGTGGTGGAGGGGCACAGAGAGGGAGACACAGAATCCAAAGCAGGCTCCAGGCTCTGAGCTGTCAACACAGAGCCCGGCGTGGGGCTTGAACTCATGAACTGTGTGTGAGATCATGACCTGAGCCAAAGTTGGGCACTACACTGACTGAGCCAACCAGGTGCCCCCAGAATTCCCCCTTCTGTTTCTCGACCTTACTGTGTACTATGTACTGTCCCAGTTCAATAAACTTCTTCTGCACATGGAGAAAACCACCTCTTGGAATGGAATCACAGCAGTAATCAAATTGTGGTCGCAGACTACACAGTAGCATGGGGGAATGTACTGGAGGAAGATGTACCTGTAACCTCTGCTTCTCGGAGACCTGATGGTAGCATTCCAAGTGCCTGGCCCCCTGCCCATGCCTGCAGCTTCGTCACCTGCCCCTCGGTGCTCTCCCCCACCTTCTCTACCTTGATGCGACACTGTTCTTCCTCTGTCCCTGCTCCTACCAGATTTGCTGGCCCTCTTGCCTCAGGGACTTTGCAAGTGCTGATCCCTCTGCCTGGAGCACACCATACAAGTCAGATTATTCTTTTTCAGCCTTGGGTCACAGATGAAATATTAAACATTTCAGATTAAATATTTAGGGAAGAGAATTCCCTAAATTCCCATCTTCATTAGCCCCTCCTATATTCTCACAGCACTCTCCACAAGTATACATACTCATAGCTCCTTTCATTCTTCTTTGTGTGATGGCCACTGAACCCGTAACGATGTCTTCTAAGATGGCACACACAGCAAGGAACACAGGGACAGTGCAAAAAAGGAAAGACACAGTCTCTGGAGCCTGATGAGCTGGCTCTGAACCTCAGCTCTGCACTCAGAAGCTGTGAAGCCTTGGGGAAGGTCCTTCAGGGTCCTCATCCTTTGTCACCGCCCCCCCCCCCTCAAAATAGGTAGAATAAAAAAAAAAAAAAAAAACAACTCTACATCATAGGGCTGTTGTGAAGATTAAACAAGCTCATATATGAAAGCACTTGGAACAGTCCCAGGCAAACAACAGCACGCATTCATAGTGCTTCTTGTGTATCATTTGAAGCCTACCTTCCCCACTAAATGATTGACTCTGGGAAGTGGGGACTGTATGTGTTCGTTCAACACCACAGTGTCTGTGCTTTCTTAATGCCTCAGTGTGTTTATGAATAAATGGAGAGCACTGGCACAACATGAGAAGACTACTGAATAATCCAAGTTAGAACCTGTGAAGGGCTGAGGGAGAGGAGAAGGCACAGAACTGTGAGAGACCAAGAGTCAACCTGGTCTCCAGAGGGAACTAAGCAAGAAGAGAGAAGGACCATCCAGGAATGACTCTGGTTTTTCTGTCTTGGTGAGCTGAGCTCAGTCTGGACATTCATGACGAGAGAGGAAAACCTGGTGGCAGCTAAAGCCACGGGTGTGGACATAGCCACTGAGGGAGACCACAGAGGAAAACACAACTAGGAAGGATAGGGGTGGGGGGGGAGGGGCAGCAAGGTGGGGCATTATGAGGAGATGAGCTCAAAAAGTAGACTGAGAAGGGCCATGGGACAAGGGAATGGGACTGAGGGCAGGTGAACTTCAGTGGCGTGCTCAGAGGGGATTATAAATCGGAGCACTCCATAGCGACACCTCTGCAGAAAAGGCATCTAACAAAAAGACCAAGTGTGTATGGATTTAGTAATGCAAGGGCGCGAGCAACAACGGCAAGAGTGTCTGAGGGCAAACAGCTCATCCTGTGCGTTAAGGACATAGGCAGCGAGTAAGTGCAATTCACTGACTGAATTATTGAGGCGTGCTGAGCTTTAGATGCCTCCACTGCAGTAGGGGGAGCAGCTGGGTCTGCCTCATGGGCTGTCAGGAAATCAGGTGAGATCACTTATGCCCAGTGCTTGCTGCAACGGTACCTAGCACCTAGCACTTACATTTACTTTCAGCCGTTTTATAATGAAGAAGCTTAAATTATCTTGTGATAACATCTAATGAGTAGATAAGAAAACAACTTAACTGGAACCGAAGCAGACTTTTTCTTTCTTCCTTCCTTTCCATCTTTCTTTCTATTATCTATGTATCTTTCTATGTGTGTGTATTTCTACATACCTATGTATCTATTTCCTCCTTTCTTCTTTTTTCTCTATGTATCTATCTTTTTATCTATGTATCATTTTTTCTACATACCTACCTAATCTATCTATGTATGTATCTACCTGCCTATCTTTCTATGCATCTGTGTATCAATCTTTCTATGTATGTACATAAGTATGTATGTATCTATCTAGCTATATCTTTCTTTGTATCTTTTTCTTTCTTCTTTCTTTCCTTCTTTTTTCTTTCTTTTCTTTCTTTCTTTTTCTATCATTTACCTATCTTTCTATGTGCCTGTATGTCTGTCTGTCTGTCTGTCTATCTATCTATCTACCTATCAATCTATCTATCATCTATCAGGGCTATCTATCTATCTATCTATCTATCATCTATCTATCTAGGCCATGGAATGAGATGGAGGAAATAGGTACAGTTCTTGGGAATATGGGACTGAAAGCCTTATGAAATGCAAGGAGAGCATCTAATACCTTCCTTTCTGACATACAACTAGAACAAAATCTCTATGATTTCTTATACTGGGCCTTATTTATAAATAGGAAAATGGAGGCCCAGATCTAGAAGGATAAAGCATCCTTCCTAACACAGAAACCAGTATTATATTGTTTGTTTGTTCTTGTCATACTAACTTCAGACACCTTTTTAAATTTTTTTATTTTTTTAAGTTTTCATTTTATTTTTTTTTTATTTTTATTTTTTTTTTTAATTTTTTTTCAACATTTATTTATTTTTGGGACAGAGAGAGACAGAGCATGAACGGGGGAGGGGCAGAGAGAGAGGGAGACACAGAATCGGAAACAGGCTCCAGGCTCTGAGCCATCAGCCCAGAGCCCGACGCGGGGCTCGAACCCACGGACCGCGAGATCGTGACCTGGCTGAAGTCGGACGCCCAACCGACTGCGCCACCCAGGCGCCCCAGTTTTCATTTTAAATCCAGTTAGTCAACATACAGTGTTCCATTAGTTTCAGGTACACAATATAGAACACTTCCATACATCACCCTGTGCTTATCACAAGTGCACTCTGTAATCCCCACACCTATTCCACCTCCCTCTGCTAACCATCAGTGTGTTCTATATCGTTAAGAGTCTGTTTCTTGGTTTCTCTCTCTCTCATATTCTGTTTTAATTTCACCTATTGAGAAAACTAGTCGGCATGTTACAAAAAGTTATTTATGAACATTACAAGTGCTTTCTTACTCCAGTCAATCTGTTACCCCCACAGGAACATTTGTCAAACTTGGTTTATAGAACACTAATCCAGAGAGATGCCCTTACCAACCTGGTTGGGGAAGTCCTACACCTCACCCAGTCCTCCCAGAGGTCCTAAGGAGTCAGTCTTGCACACACTGCCGCTCTCACCCAGGGCTGCCCCTATTTACCACACCCCCTTTCCCTGAAACACTTGGGAAATCACCCATCAGTGGGGAACCTTGCCCACTAATACCTACCTCCTCCAGCCCCTCATGCCTGACTTGCTACGCTTATAAAATCCAGTTAAAGTGAAGACTGGTGGCAAACCTGGGGACAAGTATTCGAAGTCATAAAAGGCAACATGAGGTTTCTCTGTGAAAATGGACAACCCCTCGTTATTTCGCCCTGTGATAACACAGGTAATGACAAGAGGAAGAGAAAAGCCTCAGAGTAAGTGAATGGACCCGGAGCCTCAGAACTTTCGGAAAATAACACCAAGATTCCACTAGATGTCACCCTTGCCTTTGTCCCACATCCCCCAAAGCCAGGGCAGACAGTTTCCATAGACAAAGGTGGGGGGGGGGGGGGGATCCACTTTCTCAGCTGGTTTCCAAACTTCAACTTTTTAAGGGTTTCATGTCACATCATTTTATTTTAAATTCATATTCTCCTAGTAACAGAATCTGGTTTCTTCAAAAGACACGGCTCTGGGAGAAACTCAGATGTCAGTATTCCTACTAAGGGGTCTGTGAGGTTAGTATTTCTCTTCACTGGCCACAGAAGGGAGCCAGAACTCTTCCCTTTTGAGTAATAGGCAAGGAAAACTCCCCGACATCTAGCAGCCCTGTGGGGAGGAAGGAAACACGTTTGACTAACGCTTCAGTCATAATGACTGTTCCAAACCACATTTCATTCGTGACAAAAGTTAGCTTTTCTCACATAAAATAGCTGAACCTATACCGGACTAGGCATCTGATCTGCGTGTGTCTCTGTGGGAGGCAGCGTGTGTGCTGGGAAAGAGGAACCGCTTTCAAACAGAAAGAAACTAAAACTGTCTACACGGACCAGAACCTTGAGTCAGTTAATGGAAATACTGAAACCAAACCTTCAGAATCCTTAAGATGTATCGTATAACTGAAAAAGCAACAGGCCCACAGACAAATCTAGATTAAAACAAAACTAAAAGAGTTAAAAACCATGGGCATTTCACATTTTATGTTGTCCTGACAATCCTGTCTAAGGCAAACGCAGTTCAACAAAACTTGTAAGTGAAAAAATACTGACAATCCATTAACACCATCCTGACCCCTCTGTGAGAAGTTCCACAGAGTCCACTTTACATTACGGACGAAGACGTGTTTTCTGAGTAACCACCGAGTAAACCCCCCAATGTTTGGACAGGCTGCTCTCTGAGCTCCGAGGGCCTTGATCCTTCCCTGCTGTCAAAGGTTCAGCTCCAAGTATAACCTCCCCAACCATCACTGGTAGATTTTCTCCCTCTGCCCCCAAAGTTAACCTTTGCTTTCTTTATCCCCATCCCTTTTCACCTCCACCACTTATTCCTATTCGTGACACATCAGAGATTCTACAAGCCGGTCGATCTCACTCACTAAGGCGTTTTCTTCCTTTTTCCATAGTGCCCAGCAACCACTATGTGCCAACTCTTGTTTTCGGTGCTTTCCTTGACATATGAACCCACTGAATACTCAGCATCCTGGAAGGCAGACACTATCATCACCCTCATTTTATAGAGAAAGGTACTTAGAAATAGAGAGGTTAAGTGATTTGTCCAAGACCACAGGCATAACGAACAGAACCAAGACCCAAACCCAGGCAGTCTGACCCCAGAAACAGTGATCCTAACAACCAGGAACCCCTTCTCTCTTAAGGTGTGTAATCAATCAACATCTACTGGAACTGAACAAAAAGGCAAGGCTTTAGGATATTCTGTATAGAGTTAAATGCTTGATAATTTTCGGGAGCTCTTTCTTCCTATAGCCATCCAAAAAAAACATTTAAACATCCTGAATCCCAAAATGAGTGTCAAAGATCATCCATAATTCACAACGGGCAAGCATGTGACATACTTACTAGATCCAGATATGTTCAAGTCTTTACATTCTTCAATTTTAGCATCACTGCCAAAATAGATTTTGATCTTGCCACTGTGAGCTTTATTGTCAAAGGTAATCTGGAGACACAAATGTATGGAAAGGTTACCGCCCAGCGGAAAGTATGGTATACTAGATAAACTCTGCTTCAAATATCACTGGCATCCGAACAGCATGCTGATTCAAAAATAATTCTGGGGTGCCTGGGTGGCTCAGTCAGTTGAGCGTCCAACTTCGGCCCAGGTCATGATCCTGTGCTTCGTGGGTTCGAGTCCCGCGTGGGGCTCTGTGCTGACCGGCTCAGAGCCTGGAGGCTGCTTCGGATTCTGTGTCTCCCTCTCTCTCTGCCCCTCCCCCATTCTGTCTGTCTCCCAAAAATAAACATTAAAAAAATTTTTTTTAAATAAAAAAAAAAAATAGTACTGATGAAACTGTTCTCATCATGTGATTCCTTCACAAGTTTCTTTTTTTTTTTTTTTTTTAAATTTTTTTTATGTTCACTTACTTTTAACACAGAGACAGAGCATGAGCAGGGGAGGGGCAGAGAGAAAAGGAAACATAGAATCCAAAGCAGGCTCCAGGCTCTGAGCTGTCAGCACAGAGCCCGACACAGGGCTCGAACTCACAAGCCGTGAGATCATGACCCGAGCCAAAGTCAGATGCTTAACCAACTGAGCCACTCAGGCACCCCACAAGTTTCTATTATTAATGAAAGAATATGATCCAAAGGGTAAATACGTGGAATCTACTGAATCCATCGTACTGAGTCGTATTCAGGTTCAGAGAAATCTTGGAGCAAAACAACAACCATTAGTCCCAGGAACAAAAACAAGATTCACCAGTCTTTGACAAGAGTTATCTCATTTATGATACTGAATGGAATTTAAAAGCATTGGCTTCAACTTACTCCTTTGGGTGTGAAATTCTAGGTCTTTGCTAGGGTTGGAAACTATTTTTCTGTTTGCTTCAAATGCTACGTATAATGTTTTCAGAGGTGACAGACTGCTCCCAAGCTCCAGGCTGAATTTAAGATTTCCAAATGCCCTCAATCTTCCACATTATGTTTCTGTCATTTGGTTTACAAGCGATACGTGCTGAGTATCTTAAGGCTTGAGAGAAGTACGTTGGGGGCTTTCCTATGGGAGAATGAGGCCCCGTGTGTGCCAGGGTTAGCAGAGGTGTGCTCACAGCTCATAGGGACTGAAATGGGGCCTGCAGATTTAATGCTCCAGCCTCTGGTTTGGTCCGAGTGATATTCTTGGATTACATAGAACGTGGCTTATGCGTAGAGATGTGCAGGCACTTGGGGATTTAATTACAGATCACCTACACAGTCAGCCCTGTGAGCTCTTGGCCTGAGGATTTTTTGGGATTTTGTAATGTGTTTTGTAATGTGTAGGTCACCCCAGGGAGGTTAATCATGCTCTTCTCTGCCAGAGACATTCTTTCTCACCACATCTCAAGACTTATAATTACTTTTATCGCTTTATTTGTTTTCTGGTCTATCTCTTCCACTAGACTGTAAGCTTCCTGAGGGCCACTGCACCTCTTCAGCAGGGCAATGCCTGGTGCGTAGGAGGGACTCATTATGTATCTACTGATTGTTGTTGAATGGAGCACTCCTCTGAATTGCTGTAAGGGTGTCACAAACAACTGTCAGCTCAGCATTCAGTTTTGTCCCATGATAAAGGGGGGGGGGGGAGGGAGGAAGGGAAGGAGGGAGCGAAGGAGGGAGAGAAAGCATGAAACCCCATGAAATGGGGAGGCAAGTTATTCTCATAGATATGAACACATACTCTTCTACTGCACATACCTTCTCCCAAAATAAAAGAAGCAACAACTAAGCCTTTGCAGACTGGCCCTCAGATCAAGGGGGCAGTTTCTGCCTTGAGGTTTGAAAACATTCGCTACAATAGTTGCAAAGACCTTCCTTTGAAAATAGGAAAAACATCCTAGACACTTAAAATACTTGTCATAAACTTTTTTTCTAATGTATTAGGGGAGTAAGAGGTCAAAGCCAATTTTGAAAATTCCTCTTTCCAGCCCAGAAATCTGGCTTTAAAAGGCTGGAAAGGGCTTGCTTCATTTTCCAAAATAATGGTCTCTGGATCAACAATGCTAGAAAGTGTCATTAAACTGTTTTAAACACCACTGCATCTACACATGTATACAGGCTGGTGTGTTTTACACTTGGCATCTACAACAGGAATAGAGAAAAAATAATAAAAACCAGCTTCAGAAAGACAGACACTTGCCGTATTATGAAAGACGTAACAGTCCGGTAACTCTCGGGAATGAATCGTCTGTAGGTCAATGCCTTTGAGGTGAAAGGAAATTTCAACTTGTAAGAGCCTGAATAAAAAAATATTACAAGATACGAATTATCATAGTCTTACTATCCTACTCTGCTTTCCCCATCCCTGTCTCCTGGGAAGTGAGACTTAAAAAGGTATTTACCGATAAAATTCCAGTCTGAAGAATGACGAGTTCTTCCACTCCTGAGGGTATGTGGAGAGGTCTAAGTGAACACAATCTAAGGGCAAGGAAACAAGAAAGACTGTTTCAGGCAAGAATCAAATGCTAAAAGGAGTGGGGCAAAGTGTGCTGAGAAGCAGGGTACTTAAAGTATCTCTCCACAAAATCCGTATTTTTTGTAACAAGACCAGTAACTTTCCAGGAGAGAATCTGGAACTACCACTCTAACCACATGATCAAAGTTAATGTCACCAGTAAGGGGATAAACAGACATCATGCTCCTCCTGAAATAATGTACTATTTGTGTGGTATTCCTGCCCTATACGCATAACCTCAATCAAGTCATAAAGAAACAGAAAAATCCAGTGAGGAATTTTCTACTCTTTTAAAATGTCAAGGTCATTTAAAAATAAAAGTTACGGAACTTTATTTTGCTCCAGATTAAAGGAGAGTAAAGTAATTTGACAACTAAATGCATTATGTGATCTTGGACCAGGAAAATGGCAGGGGGTGTGTGGGACGGGCACATGGGGTGGGGGTGGGGGGCATGGGTGGGCAGTTTTCTTTTTCTATAAAGAATAGGACAATTGATGAAATGTGAATAACGTTTGTATATTTTAGTGCCATATCCATATTCCTTCATGCTTTTGAACGTGAAGTTGGTTATGTAGGAAAATGTTTGTGTTTTGGGGAAATGTACACTGGCCTATTACACAGGTAAAGAAACATCATGTCTGTACCTTACTCTTCTACGTTTCAGGAGAAATATTTATACATTGGAAGAATGATAAAGCAAGTGTGGTAAAACGTTAGCCTTCGGAAAACCTAGATGAAGGGATACAAGGAAATCTTTGTGCTATTTTGCAACTTTTCTGTTAAGTCTGATGCTTTCCAAAATAAGAGAAAAGAAACTTATGTTTTATTTAAGTAAAAACAAATTATGAGCTGTTAACTATAAAAGAATGATTCCAAGAACCTCATATAAAAATAGTCTCATCATTGTGTAGCTCAACACCTTGGCAGGAAAAGCAAGTAGGTCTAGAAACAGTGAGCGCCTTTCAAGGTCACAGAGCTCTGACACAGAATTGGTGGGAAGCCAGCCTGCCTGACTCCTGCCCAGGCTGTTGCTGCCCCTTCCTGCTGCCTTTGAAATGGAAACACCGGGCCTCCTGCAGTGCCTGGTACTCAGAAAGTGCTCTAGAATCTTGGTAGACTTGATGGCTGATTCTTGAAGCATCTTCTCCCACTGGGCTTTGGAGCAGCAAAGACCTACCATCACTTGATCAGTATATGACCTTGGCCTAGCCACCTAGCGTGACTGAGCACCAATTTCCTCACTTGTAAAATGAAGGCCAGACTGATGATACTTAAGGTCCTTCTACCTTTACCATTCTTATTTGAAGATAAAGTAAAAGAAAACAAAACATTTAAACTAAATTGACTTGAGCCAAGTGGCTATACTCCCAAAAAGAGAAGGAGCATGTTCAAAATCTCTATGCCAGATACTGTCCTAGGTCTTTTTCTCCTGTATTTCACTCAAGCTAAGATATTTGTTTTTTTTCACTTTTAAAATATTTCTAAAATGGAAGAGTCTTTTTTTATTAGTATTATTTTCAAGTTAGTTGACATACAGCATCATCTTGGTTTCAGGAGTAGGACCCAGTGATTCATCTCTTACATATGACACCCAGTGCTCATCCCAACAAGCACCCTCCTTAATGCCCATTACCCATTTAGCCCATCCCCCCACCTCCTCCCTCCAGCAACCCTCCATTTGTTCTCTGTATTTAACAGTCTCTTCTCTTATGGTTTGTCTCCCTCTCTAAAACAGAGGAGTCTTAAAAAACATTGATGGCATCTTAGATTCAGAGAAATACAACAGCATTTGTTAATTTTATACTGCATGTAAAATTCACCTTATAAAAGTCTATTCGGTTATTCAAATTTTGTTATTGTAATTCTGGAGTTACACTTTTTCTAAATACACATTCAGAGCTCTCAGAAGGCCGGCTGACCTGATGTCACAGTCATTGCTAATGAGACCACCAAACATCTGATAGTAACAAAGCCTAAAAACTGAGGGTTTTTTCCCTACAGATGGCAAAAGCCCTAAGAAAAACATCAAACCTCAAAGAAAACAAACTGGTATTAGAGTAGCAGCCTCATCGCTCAAAGAACCTCATTTACAGAGCAGAATACTGCAGCGAATGAAATAACAACCCTCTCAGAGATAAAGGGAAGGCAGATTATATGTGTTCTTTAAAAAACAAGGAAAATGATGAAATGGTCATGATGCCTCATGCTGAGAACATGTAGAAAGGACAGGATAAGAAACTCAAAATCTGTGTTACAGAAAATGAAGCACTATTGTATTAGAATGATAGCCATCTAAATGTTGTAAAAACATTTTTAAAAGCAGGATTTATAACAGTCCCCCCAGTGACGCTAAACTACAAAGCTACGGGTCTAGAGGCAAGATATGTCCACAGCATGAATTAAGGGAAACCCTTAGCTTGAAATGCACATTCAATCATGCAACTAAATATAGACCCACAGAGAAAGTGGGCATACAGGCTGAGCACACCAAAGGATGATTATCTTAATAATAAAGATGATGCAAAACTCATGAATAGGTAATCTAGAACAGCTTCTACTAATTTACCTATACAAACTCACCAACGAACCAATGAACTAATTCACCTATACAAACTCACCAATTGCCTCACCAATGGAGTCTAACTCAATTCCTACTTCTATGATGTGCAGGCTTCCTCCAGTGTGTCTGAGAAAAGAAAGTCTAAAATTCGGTATCAAGTATTTTAAGAATATTCTTTACATCTTTTGAATAGATATGTCAAAAGGTTCTCTTTGACAAGTTACATTTAATAAGTCAAAAATACAACTAACTTGCTAAAACAGTCTCTCTTAAAAATAAAGTCAAATGAAAAACCAACGTCTCTCCATTTGGTTAAAACTACTTCATATTCTGATAGAAGGAAAGTGAACAAGGATACTACTGCCCAGTGGTCAGGTAATAAATCCTGCTGTCTGGCACTGCCTGTCTTGCCCAGCCACTGAGACTGACGTTGGCCACATTTCTTTCATCAATTTTCCAAGAAAAATCAATTGAGGAAAATGGCATATGAATCACTGGAAAATAGTGGTAAGATGCATCTTAATTAAGTCACACATTTTTAAGAGGACAAGGGGCGTTTCAAGGCTGCTGGCCACAGAACCAGGCCACTGACACCTTGATGATCTCTGAAAGCCACCTGGGACCTTTGATAGTCCTGGCTTATGGTCTGTTTCCTTCAGAGTCAAGAGCATGGGACAAATTTACTCATGAAGAGTTTCTGAACAGGAAGCCTGTGGAAACAGACTCAGAACCTCTGTTTGGTTTGAAGTAGGCACCACACTCAGTGCAGAGCCCAACGCAGGGCTTGAATTCATGACCTTGAGATCAAGACCTGAGCTGAGATCAAGAGTCAGACGCTTAACCGACTAAGCCACCCAGGCATCCCTCAGAACCTCTGTTTTATAGAGGTGTTCTTCTATTATTTTACCAAAGTGTCCTAAATTGGATTGTAGGAAGTATGGTCAAATGAACCGTGCGATACTCTCTTTTTCATAAAACCATTTCACAATTAAAATGCTCCTAGGACCCCTACTCCAGAACTGTTCACTTCTTGAGGAGTCATGACTGATCAATCTTTGTAGCACATAACCCCAGTACATAAAACAGGAAGTGCCTTGGGCACAGTAAGTATACAGCAGAGATTTGTTAAATGAATGACAACCACCCCCCCTCCAGAGTCTTAAGTCAACCACTTTGCATTTACGTATGATGTGCTTTTAAATTCTTAACAGAATGGCACAAAATACTTCTACTTGATTAGATACTGACTTTTTGCCAAGCCATCTCCTAAAAGAGAAAATGAGTTGCTAACCACAATTCATCGTTGAAGAACATGAATGTATTTAACATATAATAGCAAGAGCACCAAACATTTTAACATGCATTATTTCATTTATAAATGTAGACTCTTATTTTTTTTTCCAAAAGCCTAATTGCCTCCTCATGGAGGGAAAAACCTTAACAAACAGGAAACACCTGTGCATTTACCTCAACCCCCCCCCCCAACAATCTTGAGTTGTACCAAGAAGTTCCATAAATGCTCCCCAGTCCTATGGCAGTAAACCTGCAGTTTCCTGAGGCAGCGCCCTTTGCAGGCATGTGTTAAAGCCCCAACTATGTTAGTTAGCTTAGCGAAGCAAAGTTGATCCATTTGAGCTGTCAGCACATGAGGGGATGTTTGTTCTTACCACAGAAGATGATAAAGGCATATAAATGAAATTATCACCACATTACCTATTTCAATGTCGCTGTCAATATTCAGTGTCTCATTAGAAGGAAACATGGTCCCTTTCTTGTAATGCTGCTTACAGACTTTTAAGCCAATTCTATTGTCTTCGTTTTCTCCATAACCAAGGGTCCCCAGGGATATGTTCTTTAGCTGATGATACTATTAAAAATAGTTAAATAAAAGTACTTATGAGCTTTTAAGAGTTTCATCAGAAGTTACAACATATGGAATACACTTTTAGCTATTTTAAGTTGCGTATATCAAAGCCCTCAATGGAACTCCCCCATGTAAAATACCACAGGGTGATTTTCTCAGGTTGGGCAGGAAACACCCTGCCTCACGGAACTCAGAACTCAAGTAAACATGCCGACAGAGGCTCCCCCCTCACTGAGAGCCAAAGCTGAGGTGCCCTGACCTCAGAGCAGACTACTGTCCCCTGGCTCCAACCCCCACCTTAGAAAACCACACTGGCCTCCAGGCGGTTCCTGGAGCTCATGAGGCACATTCTTGCCCGGGCCTTTGCTGTTCCTTCTGCCTAGAACCCTGTGTTATCTAACTGCTGGTTCACTCCTTCAGATCTTGAGTCAAATATCACCGCTCCAGCCAGGCCTTTCCCTTACTACCCAGTGAAAGTTGCAAACATCCATCAGCAGCACACAGGCTCCACCAGGCACTGCCAGTCTCCTCCTCTGCTTTATTTCACAGCAGTTATCACTTTCTGACATACCACTCAGGACCCAAGCCATCCACACCCCACAGCTCACAGTAATGAACACAACTTACATTATCTTACGTGAACTTAACAGTAGCTCTCCTCGACAGGACGCTACCATTTGCCTATCTGCACTAACAGGGCTTCATTAGCATGTCTTTATCATTCCAGGAAACTTTTGTCCAGGAACATAACAGCTACAAATAACTCTATTGTTTATTTCAGGAACATCCAAAACAACTCATTTAGACCGATCATCAATTTGAAGATCTAATCTAATTAATTCCGAGACTCTTTGAAACCATGCCCCTCTCCCCACAAACCCTCACCTTGTTGTGTCCACCAATCTGAAACCCTTGCATCATGTCTTTAGCCGATTCTAATAGAGCTCTCCCCTCACATTGAAAGACCCACCCTACATCAGACTTCAAAATCTGTATTTGGACTTTGCCCTCTTCACCCAAGGCACTGATGAGTAGTCAAGGGAGTGTCTCCTGTATTTCCGTCAACCAGCTCAGTTTTACCAACATGTTTTCCAGGTGGTGTTTTCAGGCAGCTAGCATTCAGTGCTACCTATTTCACTTCATTTGTGTGGCTCTCTCCTCCAGAATTAAGTTCTACAAGAACAGGGCTTTTGTTCATTGTACTCATGATGTTTTCCCAGTGTCTAGAACAGTACTCGTACATACTAAGCCCCCAAATATTTATTGAATGAGAAAAAGAAAAAATAAGATTAACGATCTCTCTCCCCTAAATGCTTTCTTCAAGGTTCAATCTGGTTTCTCAATACCTGCTTAGATACAACTATATCATATCCTACCCTATATTCATAAGATTCAGCTAGGCTTACTAATGGTAAGACATCAAAACCGAGATCCTAGAATCTTACATTTGGTATCTCATTCATCAAATCTTCTGAGATTATAAATCTACTCTTGGCTATTGGAACTGGAGTAATCTCCCAAAAGTAGTGGGAATAAAGGGACAAATAAAAAACATACACCTTTAAGAAAAATGTTACGCAGGCAAAAGGTATTGTGTGGAAATGTAGCCGGAGAAATAGCAATGAACATTTTTTGGCAGGCTGCAAAATTTAAATTAGAATATTTTAATATATGTGTGTGTGTGTGTGTGTGTGTGTGTATATATATATATATATTTTTTTTTTTTTTTTGCTAAAACAACAAGGTCAAGTGTCAATATATTCTTAAAGCGTAAGTCATTCCCAACAAAACTCTTACCTGATTGAGAGCAAAAAAGATGCTTTCGTAGGCATCCTCTTGGGTATACACACTGCAACTATAGTCATCTTCATCTGTGCCAGAATATCCTTTCAGAAACAAGTGCTTAAAAGCAACAGTGTTCTCTTCTTTGAAAGCAACCACGAGCTGGTTACTTAGACCAAAACGAACCAGCTAGAAAAGGAAATCAAATAGGAAGATGTAATTTTTACCATTTACCAGGGCAGGCAAATGCATTCTTATTATCATCACCCCCCCCTCCCCCACCCAAACATCAGCAAGAAAAATCTCACTGCTTTGGTGTTTACTAACCCCGTTAGTGTCAAAATACAAGTCCCAAAGAAGAACAACCTCGTCAAGCTATATCAGCAATTCAAAATAGTGTAAAATTAGAGGAAATTACCACTGGGATTGTTTTACCTCCCTCAGGTCAAACCCATTCACTGTCACCAAGCACCCACCTTCTGGGGATAAAACTCCCACTTATTCTCCCTTATGCTGTATCCCAGCCTGAGCGTGGGCACCAAGGGCTCTCTCTCTTTATCAGGAGGGAATGTATTCTCCCTGCCTTTCTTGGAGTCCAATAAGTGGGGACAATTAGCAGGCAGTAAATGTTTACCAAAAAAACCCAGGAAATTACACACTCAGCTACACACATCAACAACCTCTCCTTCCCTCTCATGTACACATGCACGTGCACACACATGCAATGGCAGAAGACAAGTCAAACCTTCCTAAGTCCTGTCCCCCACATCCTTCCCCATCTACTCACTTCATCTTCTCATCTGCTTTGAAGACAATACAAGTCCAAAAATTTTGCCCCAAGTCTTCATCCCACCAAATACCCAAAACGACTTGGGACTTGGTTTCTTCAGCAAGTCGACTAGATGACTGTGGCCCTTCTGCTATTTGCTGTCACCCCATGGTGGGATATGACAGACTGCGTGGCTCTGAACAAGACATCAACTCATGAATCTTTCAGGTGAAACAAACGTTAATCTGCATCTGCCAACGTACACGTTGTTTTTTGGTGATTTTTATTTTTTAGCTTTTAAATTTTGCCTGACTTTTTGGAAAGGCTGAATAATTAAAAATAACAGCTACCATTTTTCAGCAATTATTATAGTCCAGGCACTTTACTAACTGCATTACAAGCACTATCTCAGTTGCTAACACAAGATAAGGTGGTCATCTTCACTTTACAAACGTGGAAACTGAGACTGAGCCACATTAAATTGCCCTAAGGCACCTAACTAGAATGAAAGCCAGGTCTAACTCCAAAGTCACTTGACTACACTATGCAATTTCCCTCCATTGAAGAATTTGTCTTTGGACTCTTCTTATGGAAAAGAATTTAGGTGCTAGCTTCCCAGAATTGCAACTACTGTTTGAGAATGTACTTAGATGACACTCATTAGCATCTGAGCCTCACCAGGTCACATTCCTCAAATACTAAGTCAAAGGATTGAGCAATTGTTAAAGCCCAGCCAGTCTAAGGAAAATATCAGAAAAGAAGCCCCGCCTCATCCAACCTGTGCTGGAAATCAGGCAATGGAAAACTAAAGGCTTTTCTGAGCACATGACATCTGTCAGTGGTGCCCGTAGGAGATGCCGGAAAAGGTCAGGTTGCTTTTTGAAAGCCGAAAGTAAACCAGGGAACCCATACACACATGATTGTTTCAAAGTTTTACTAACAACTGATGCACAAATGAAAAAAAAAAAAAAACAAAACTGGTATACACACACATGAATTAAGTTCTTCAATCAAAGTCTGCCGACTGCTTACTCTGTGCTGAGCTGGGATACAATGTGAGCAAGATCAAGTTGCATAGTGTTGAATAACAGGTCTTACTATTGAGTGCCAGGGACTGTGCCTAAAATTTACATTTTTTTTTTACTTTTTTTTTTTTTTTTTACTTAACTATCCAACGCCCTATGAGGAGGATATTACACTGGGCTCCACAAGGACAGGATTTTTTTTTTTTTTCTTTTCTTTTCTTCCCCTCTACTCAGGAACTGGAATAGTACCCATCACAATGCCAGAGTCAAATACTGAATCCGTTGATAAATATAATCCCATTTTGCACACATGAAGTCTGAAGTCAAGGAATTTATCCAGGTTGGAACAGCTAGAAGGTATCAGAATGAGGATACAAATACATCTATTAGGTTTCCACGTTCATCCTGTTGACCACCTGGCCACCCTTCTTCTCAAACGGAGATACTGCCAACTTCACTCTAGAAGCAGGGATATTCAACTCAATCCTCCCACACTCAGACTGAAGCTTAAACATGCATGTGCACACTCATGCACGCGCACACACACACACACACACACACACACACACACACACACACACTGTGTGGGGAATGGATAACTTGACCAAGAATGTGGCATACTATTTGCTGCCTTTTTAAGCTACCACCTTATTTAAACTCAAAGCTCATCGACTCAACTTTGGGAATGAGAGAACAGAACCACTCCCATCTGGCATCAGGAACAAGAAATCTCCTCCGTTCTATTATTCAGAGAACAAGCTAAGATCCACCTATGTGGCCCAGCATCAGGTTAAGGTTGGGATTTTCAAAGCGTCTGTTAGTAGAGAAGAGAAACCCTAGGGAGGAGATCATAAGTCCCAGTCCTGCTATGGCAGAACCCTACCCTCCCTATGGAGCAAGAGTAAGGAGATGACGCGATTGGTCAAATAGTTGACAGAAAAATAGTTGACAGAAAAATAGCCCCACCAACTAGCCCTTAAGATTTGCTGAAACTATAAGTCAGAAAAATTCTTACACATTTAAGGGCAGCCTGGCAAAATTATGAATTTAAGACCTGATTGTGAAATGAGTGTAGAAGAAAATATTCTGTACCAGGTTAAAAAAAAAAAAAAAGATATTGCTCTAATAATGTACAAAGAATATGGGAGGGAAAGCATAGAACGAGCAAAAGAATGTGAACACCTCTCTGAAGGTTATAAATTACTGCAGAACGCAGAATAGGAATGTCTTTTAAAAAAAAAAAAAAGTTTCCTTCTCATCAACCCTGATAAAATGCCACCCATCTCATTAGACTTGAGGATGGAGTATTAAGAGACAGAAAAAGAGGAGGAAGGACAAGTGGGATTTGAAGGAAAGAAAGGTATTTGAGAAATCTGCTCCAATTAGATATCACCCAGGTAGCAAAACTTATTAGAATGATCCTCCAGCAGAGCAAGAGTTGAATCCCTCTCAACTTTGTCAGGGGAGACAGGGTACACTCACACAATAAGTAAACCATCAATTCCCAGAAACAGTCTCCTAAAAGTGAAAGCAGTGAGATAGACAGCAAGGGGGACTAGTGTGCCAAGGAAAGCCACGTGTTGAGTGGTCAGGCAAGACTGGTGGGGGACTTCCAATGGCACCTGCAAGATGATGGAGAAAAGTCCACTCTGGATTTGGTGGAGCAAACAGGGCAGGGATGAGAATCCCTGGGTGCATCCACCTGGCTGGGATCTGGGCAGGAAACAACAGAGGAAAGCCCATTGGAAGGGCAAGTTGAAGGAGACTGTGGAAATCTACATTTCAAGCTACACAGTCAAGATTTTCTTCTGCAGGAAATGGGTACCACAAAAGTTTCTGAGCAGGAGAGTGACCAAATGAAGGCATTCTAAGAAGAATTCATTTGATATTAGCATTTAACAGACTGGTATGTATGTAGCTAATAAAGGGAGGTATAAGACAAAGTCTGGAAGCAGCCTGGTTAACTTGCCTGTATTCCTAGACTGCACAATGAGAACAGGACCCATGTCTGGAATAAAAACAATCTGAGAATAAGAATGCAGACTCCAGAGTCAGACCAAGGGGCTCCAATCCGACTCTACCACTTACCAATGGAATGGTCATAATCAGGTTACTTCCTCTCTTTGGCCCCATTTCCTCATCCACAAGAAGCGGGCAGTAACTGACCCCACCTCACAGGGTTGCGGTGCGGATGAAATGAGTTAACACACATAAAGCACTTGTGCCTGGCACATGGTGAAGGCTACACCACATGTTACATCTCAGCAGCAGTAACGTATTGACAGCTGTATTCCCAACAGAATACACAGCACAGGTTGTGCTTCAAACATACTTTAAATGAACAAGAGAAGAGTCTGTGCCAGAGAGAGAAGATAGTGAGTGTGGCAAAACATAAGTTGACACGGTTTTGAAGGAAGAATCCGGGGGATTAATAGATACCAGGATGAAGAAGGTAAGTCAAAGATGGTGATATTCTGTGCCTGGATAAGCTTGAGTTCTAGTAACATTAATAGACCAAGAAGCTGAATGGAAAGCTGGTTTGGCCAGAGAAGAAAGTGGGAAACAATTAAAATTAACCAAATGAAACAGGGGACATTATCTCTCCTCCTTCCATGTAATACTAATAATGCACCCAGTTTATAGGATGCCAAAATTAAGACTTCAAGACCAAGAATTAAAATGAAAAATAATTTTAAATGGAGAAAGTCAAGCATACACATTTAACAGCGGCCCTGTATCTCAATTTTGTTGTTTTTTTTTAAGCTTGTTTGTTTTAAAGCAACTTGGTTACCCTAAAACTTGATGCATTGAAAGCATGTTATACAGTGAAATACCCTCTTTATGATCACAGAATAAAGATGCAACTTCAGTTACAGCAGGAACTTCCTCTCATCTCTAAGACTATATGAAGGTATTTTTAGCAAGGTATTTATTTTTGTGTTCCAGAAATAACATCTTTTTAAAAAACACTGTTTAATTTTTAATTTCTATTTATTAGAGAGAGAGAGCAAGTAGGGAGAGGGACAGCGGGAGAGAGAGAATCGCAAGCAAGCTCCATGCTCAGCATGGATCCCACAACCCTGGGATCATGACCTGAGCGGAAATCAAGAGTCGGACACTCAGCCGACTGAGCCACCCAGGTGCCTCCAGAAATAACATCTTTTTTTTTTTTTTTAATTTTTTTTTCAACGTTTATTTATTTTTGGGACAGAGAGAGACAGAGCATGAATGGGGGAGGGGCAGAGAGAGAGGGAGACACAGAATCGGAAACAGGCTCCAGGCTCTGAGCCATCAGCCCAGAGCCCGACGCGGGGCTCGAACTCCCGGACCGCGAGATCGTGACCTGGCTGAAGTCGGACGCTCAACCGACTGCGCCACCCAGACGCCCCAGAAATAACATCTTTATAAACATCTTTACATGGATAACAGAATAATTATTGTCAATGGAACCAAATACCCCAAATCAGTAGAGTTTCTAAAAGGGTAAGCATTTTAAATGTAGTTACTTAGAGAGGCCGCCCCCCCCCCCCCCAAAAAAAAAACTGGTTCCAAACCACAGTCTCAAAAACTAGATGACAGGGGCGCCTGGGTGGCGCAGTCGGTTAAGCGTCCGACTTCAGCCAGGTCACGATCTCGCGGTCCGTGAGTTCGAGCCCCGCGTCGGGCTCTGGGCTGATGGCTCACAGCCTGGAGCCTGTTTCCGATTCTGTGTCTCCCTCTCTGTCTGCCCCTCCCCCGTTCGTGCTCTGTCTCTCTCTGTCCCCAAAAAAATAAATAAAACGTTGAAAAAAAAATTAAAAAAACAAAACAAAACAAAAACTAGATGACAACTTTGATGGCTGTAGTGATGCTGGTGATTAAGTCTCAAGGATATAAGGGCACCTGGGTGGCTCAGTTGGTTAAGCGTCTGCCTCTTGATTTCAGCTCAGGTCATGATCTCACGGTGCGTGAATTTGAGCCCTGCATCAGGCTCTGTGCTGACAGTCCAGAGCCTGCTTGGGCTTCTCTCTCTCTTTCTCAAAAATAAATAACTTAAAAAAATATGAAACTCAACAGAAGATCCCAGTGTGTAGCCTTTGTGTGCTCCTGCTAGATGGGGTGGAGGTGGGTAAGCGTTTACTTAAAGCACTTAGCTACTGATGGAAGGGAGACAGTGTTCTGATAAACCCCAACACAGAACAGTCAAAAATGCGGATTTCGAAAGTGTATTTGAATGAAGATGAGAAATTCGAAGGACACCATCACCTGGGATTGAGCAGATTTTGCCAGTCTACGTGCTTCACTCGGATACAGAACTCCACCCCCACCCCCACAGACATACAGGTCTACTATTCTATACAGATCTATGATTTATCTGTATTTACCTCATAATCCCTTACTAAAACAAGGTCCTCATCAAAACTGAACTTCAACCTACCCTCTGCCCTCCAGAGTCAACATAATTTTACAGTTTTATGAACTTGAGTGTGGACTTTTCAGAACAAAAGTTAAGGGCGGAACACCTGAAAACTGTTTCACCTTGTGGTAAGGGGAAAAAAAAAAATCCCGAACAAACTGATAATGTGAATTACCTGCGTGGTGACCATGGCTATCTTCAAAATCTGCAGTCCCAGCTTCCAAGGGATCTGGTGTCGGGCTCGGTATTTTTCACAAGGGTTCATGAAATAAAACTTCAGGTCTTCCCGCAGACATTCCTCTTTCACCTCAGAATCAAGATGAGCCATTGCATTTCTGCCACACAAGACCAATTTTTAAATTAGCAGAACATCTTGTTCATCAGAGAGTTTCTGAATAATGCTTTCCATTCGTGTTCTTTACCCATTCTTACAAGCAAAATTCTCTCTCCAAACAGTAACCTCCTTTTCTCTTCAGAAATCTGAAAATTATTCAGGACCCTCTCTCACCTGCCTTTCCACATAGTTTTTCATCTTGTTCAAAATAGCCATTCTCAAAAAATTTGTAAGAACAGGATTTTATTTGCAAGACTCATCAATTCCTACCTCTCAACACATAGCATTCACCTGTCACTGGAATACTAACAAAAACTAGATAGGATAGTTTCATGATACTCCAGGTATGAAACCACAGAAATTTAGCAAAGACTAATGGAATTATATTGCCATGAAAATAGAGAATCTTTGTTCTATAATGCTGTACTCAATGATTTTGCCCCTTCTTTTGATAATATAGCAGTGGTTATAAGATTCAAAATGTAAATACCTTTAAAAAGTTAAAATAGTACCTATTTATGCCTAGTCAATTATTTGTGTCACCTTACATTAGTAAAGTTTTCTTTTACTATTTTGAGGACAGTGGACTCAGAAATGGGCATGTGACTCAAGCTAGGCCAAAAAGAACCAATGAGTTATGGCCACAAGACTGTGATTATATCTGATGGGAGAAATGCCATCCTTCCACTAAGTCGTTGTCGAATTGGGGCGTGCAAAACAATCCACTGGCAGTATAGAAAGTATTAGTACTTCTATTTTGTTCTTTCCTTTTTAAAATGTGTTTTATACTTTAATCTTTTATTCTACATAAACTCTACACCCAATATGCAGCTCAAACTCACTACCCTGAGATCAAGAGTCGTATGCTCTACTGAGCCAGCCAGGTGCCCCTATTTTATTCTTTACCTTAAAAAAAAAACTGAACTCTACTAATAATTAATACAACATGGAATAACAGTGGTATATAATGGCATATAATTTATAAAACACATGGAGAACATGTGCTTAACTTTTACCATTGGATACATAATCAACAAAGTTTGCAGATCATAGACTTAAAGCAAAGGCTGTGAGTCTGGAGTCTGTGAAAGCCACCTTGCCATCATAAGAGAGCAAGTCAGAGAGTGAAGCTAACACAGAACAGACAAAAGATAGACACTAAGCCTAATGGCAATACTTGAGTTCCTTGATCCAGCTGTACCTGAAGCCATTCATCTCAAGACTTTCAATTTGAGCTAATAAATACTCTTTGGGGCTTAAGCTAGTTTAAGTTAGACTTCTGTTTCTCACAACAGGAAGTGTCTTGATGGTAAATTTAATGAATAAATTTTACTAAGTTCAGCCAATCACTCAAGGTACTCATCTCTAGGGAAGTTTCTATAATTGGGGGTCATTTGCGGGCATCTTTTCACCTGAAATATCTGAATGACCTATTTTTATACTGACTTCAGATCTACATTATCTACCCCAATTAACAAGTTTTAAAGAAGACTAAAAAGGAAAGACTATTTTAAGGCTTATATTAAGACCATTTAAGGCTTATACTCAGTTAATAATTTTCTATTTTTAAATTGATTTTTAGACCTTCTATTTCCAGAAATAGTAGGCTAGGTTATTCATAATTCACCTGCTGGGCAGAAGGAAGGGAAAAAAGGAAGGAAGGAAGGAAGGAAGGAAGGAAGGAAGGAAAAGAAGGAGGAAGAATGTAAGAAAGGGGAAAGGAAAAAGAAAGGAAGGCGAGGAAGAGGGATGTTAGAAAGAAAGGGAAAGAAAAAGAAGAGAGAGAAGTCAGATGCTGGATAAAATACATATTTCTTTTGGAGGGTGTGGGAAGTTAGAGGAAGTACCTGTAAAAGACTGAAGAATTAGAAGTAGAACAATAAGTCCTAGAGATCTAACGCATGATATAGTGAATATAAACAGTAATGCTGTATTATAAACATCAAACTTGCTAACAGACTAGATCTTCAAATTATTCCCACCACAAAAAAGAAATGATAGGGGCGCCTGGGTGGCTCAGTCAGTTAACCATCCGACTTCGGCTCAGGTCATGATCTCGCAGTTTGTGAGTTCGAGCCCTGCATGGGGCTCTGTGCTGACAGCTCAGAGCCTGGAGCCTGCTTCGGATTCTGTGTCTCCTTCTCTCTCTGCCCCTCCCGCACTTGTGCTCTGTCTCTCTCTGTCCCTTAAAAATAAATAAATGTAAAAAACAATTTTTTTTTTAAAGAAATGATAATTCTGTGAGGGACAGAGGAGATAACTATTGCTATGGTGGCCATTATATTACAATATATACATGCAACAAATCAATATGTTGAACATCTGAAATTTGGACAATGATATATGTCAAATATATTTAAATTAAAAAAAAACTTGTAATAAAGTTTCTAAACCTGTAAACTTGTAAAAATGGTTCTCAGAACACTTAAAAATGTTTAAGAGCAAGGAACGCCTGGTCTAGTCTTGGGGAGAACCTGGAGAAGTACGGGCACATGTACTGAGGCTTCAGTCTGCAGCCCTGGGAAAGAGAAGTGAAGAGCCAGGATTCAAGGCCCAAAATCCACCCAAGACCTGCTAGGAGATCCTCCTCAGATGTAGACACGGGTCCCAAAGTGCTACCACCTTATCAGAAAAATAACTAGCATTAAAACTGCCTGTCCCCAAGCTTAGAGCACTACAGAAAAGGCCAAAGTAGTTTCAAATAAAAGAAAAGGAAATTTAAGAAACGGGCCCATCCTGAGAAATGATGTCCACAACACAGCCCTTTGCGCCTCACACCTGGATGAGCCAGGGAACATCAATCCAACCTTGCTTGGTTTCAGACTGAAACTGCCCTCCGTCTCCCAGCCAACTCACACAGACTTCTCTGGAGGTTCATCCTAGGACTTGGGCACTCTAACACATAACTTGGAAAACACATTCATCAGCTGGGAGTAAGACATAACCAAGCACATGAGGAAACCAAGCAATATGGAACAGCCTACTTAGAAACAGGAGCAGAGGGGCGCCTGGGTGGCTCAGTCATTTGGGCATCCGACTTTGGCTCAGGTCATGATCTCAGGGTCCATAAGTCTGAGCTCCACGTCAGGCTCTGCACTGACAGCTCAGAGCCTGGAGCCTGCTTCGGATTCTGCGTCTCCCTCTCCCTCTCCCCTGCTCGTGCTCATTCTGACTCTGTGTCTCAAAAATAAATAAAAATGTTTAAAAAAGAAAGAAAGAAAGAAAAAGAAACAGGGAGCTGAAACAGAGCCAAGTATATCAGAATCAGACACGGGTTAGAAGACTCATGCTCAGCATATTGAAAGACAAGAATAGGTACAAATACCTCTAAGACCAACTTGGGGAAAACAAAAAATACTTTCAGAAGTGAAGAATCAATGACCACATGAGTCTCATCTCAAAAGAATGAGGAGACCTTTTAAAATGTGTTTGCCTGCATCCATTCTAGTTACCTCGGGATTTGACCTGACCACCTTACCATGCACTGTGCTGGGACAGCTGGGTACTCGGGACTCAAAGCTGGAGAGGTTCCCCGAACTGCTGATGTTCAGTGTCCAGTAAGAGAGAAAGACTTATGAACGCGTATTCCCAGGTTATCCCATAGCTCAGTGAGTGTTGCACCATAGTGTGAAAGCACTGTGGAAATGGGCTAACTCTGGAAGAGGGGGACACAGAGCCAGAGGGAAATCCATCATAACACACAGAGGGGTAAGTGCCACAGGGATGCCTGACAAAGAGCACTGAGGGAGACATTTCCAAGAAGAAAGTGGTATCCTGACAGCTCATCCTCCACCACAAACCTTCAGACCCCTGGAACACACCAAAAGAAGTTTACGTGGGCCTGTCTGAGCAGTGCTGAATTTAGAGTTAACCAGCATTGCTTTAGCAGAACCATATTGCTAACGTATCCATCCTGATGATTCACAGTAATTTGTTTTTCATTTAATTAAACTAAAAGGGGCATCTGAAAAGTTGTGCTAAACCCTCAGAAGAAGGCATGGAAACTCCTCTCCCACATACACTCCTGGCCTCTAGTGTGAGAAACACCATGCTGATGAAAGGAGACGTGGTCTTCTTGAAAACAGTGGTGTGAAACACAGGGCATTAGGTCAAATACTCGCTGAACGCCTTGTGAGCCCAGCTCTTCCAGAGACATTTTCCTGCCTTCCAAGAGCTCAGTTCCATGGAAGGGAAAGAGATGAACACATAAAAGTACCATAAAATGTGTTCCCTGCTGTAAGTGAAATCTCCATTGAGCACCCCGGGAACAGAGAGAACACAGTGCCCCAATTGCTTCAAGTGGCTTCAAACAAATCTTTCAGCTGCTGGTTTCTTTGACTACATGGCCATTAAATGTTCAAAAAACTGTAACTGACTTTAACATTATCCTAAGAAACCTTATTAAGAAAATAAGTCACAAGCAAAAAAAAAAAAAAAGAGAGAGAGAGAGAGAGAGATAACAAACATCAGAATCACTTATTGTGTTAAATTGTTGACATTACTCCACACATCCAGAAGTTTTTTGCTTACAGAGCAGTTGTAAGACTTCTAGCAATGTGAAGGATAAAAAGAAAAATGAAAACGCTAGCATGAAGAACTTCTCCCTCAGGCATACTGAGCCACCTGGCGAAATAAAGAATAGTACTAGCCAAATGTAATCAACAGAGGATAGAATGATAGAAATACAGAAAAAAAAAATTAATGTGAATAATAAAGTTACAGGATGAGATGGCTGTTTTTAGTAAGTCCAACTTGGGGCTCCTGGGTGGCTTAGTCAGTTGAATGTCTGACTCCTGATTTTGGCTCAGGTTGTGGTCTCACAGTTCGTGAGATCAAGCCCCGGATCCAGTTCTGTGCTGGTGGCATGGAGCCTGCTTGGGATTCTCTCTCTCTGTCCCTCCCCAGCTTGCATGGTCTGTTTCTCTCTTTCTCTCTCAAAATAAATAAATAAACTTAAAAAAAAAATAAGTCCAACTTAGGTTTAGAAATAACATCTGAAGTTTGGAAGAAAAGGCGATGATATTTTGGCTTAAAAATTCTAGAATCTCAAGAATAATGTAAACGTACAAGCTTTCTAAACTTTACTTTTCTGAGAGCTTTTTGTTGCACCCCTCTTCCCAATTTGTAGATCTGCCCTAGTTCCCTGTTCGGTGAAGGGTATTAAATACACACTCAGATACAACTGGACATCCTATAACAGAAATATAATGGTGTCAAACAAACAACCAATGCAAAGTGAAAAAGAAGGAAAACTAAAAACACAAAAGAGGCAAGACAATATCACAAGACCAAAACATCCCTGCATTTGCCACTTAATCATCCAACACCCTCCTGTGCTCAGGCTGGGTGCTTGGTACAGGAAGCCTGAAGCCGCGATCACAACTGTCCAAGCAAGAGTTAAGTCAGCAGGAAAAACACTGCAAGCTCTATCACAAATGATGAAAATCAGCAACAGGTTGAGAAAAGGACAGAGAGTGGGACTCATAACTCATAACACAATTCAGGCGACGAGAAATTGCACCATGAAATCAATCAAGGAAGAGAAATCAGTGAAGATCGCACTCTGACCCACCAACTGTGGGTTTGTGAAAGTGAAATTGCATGAAATAAATAAGGGTAATCATGACTCATGAATTATTTATGTTTCACTAAACTATAGGAAATGCACGATCTGGATTATTTAAGCTTAATACGTGGCACTGTTAGAGACCAAAATAGCAGAGGAAAAAAGCACCATATTGGTGAGCATAAAGACAAAATCTAGAATAGAATGGAAATTCACCCACACGATGGGCTAGAATGGAAAACTAAAGAGGACTTAGGAGAGAAAGAAGCCTGAGTCTTAGTGCTACGGGTGAGAAGTCAGAGAAGAAGCACATCAAAGCTCCCGTCTGTGATTAAGAAAACCTACTCTTCCCTCAGATGCTCAAGACTGTGTGATGTCCCCTAATTTTAAGGCTATCATGTGTCCGAGGGCAATTCCAGCTTTAACAAATCAATGACTAAGAAAGTCTATGGAAGCTTGAAGTTTTTTCAAAAAGCAAAAGAAAACAAGGTACCAGCAATTCTTAACCTCGCTGGGGTCATAACCCCGTGTGAGAACCTGTGAAGGCTCTTGGCCTTTGCCTCAGAAAAATACACACACAAAGTTCAGTGATGGTACCTTGTTCCCCTTACCACGATCGGCTCAGCAAATAAGCTAACCAGCCCAGGCCGCTAGTTTTTCAGTTTGCATGACCCTTACCCTACTCAAAAAGAGGTATGAAAGATTGTTTTCTATTACAGTGGCCTCCAAAGAGGGGTGCATGCACACAAGGGACTATTCACTGGTATGTGAGAAGAAAGGGTTAGGGCTACTAACTGTATTAACCTAGCAAAGAGAGAAGTTAAGATTTACAATTTTACACATTTTAATACTAACTGTATTAACCTAGCAAAGAGAGAAGATTTACAATTTTACACATTTTATTTTTGAGACAGAAAAAGAGAGAGAGAACAAGTCAGGGAGGGGCAGAGAGAGAGAAAGGGGATCAGAGGATCCAAAGCGGGCTCTGTACTGACAGCACAGAGCCCTATATGGGGCTCAAACTCACAAACTGTGAGATCATAACCTGAGCCAAAGTCGGACGCTTAACCGACTGAACCACCCAGGCACCCCTAAATTTATGAGTTTTATCATATGGATCATTATGTATCATACCCAAGCTGCCCTCACTTGGCCAGAATGCCTGTGTTTCACGTAGGTATGCAAGGCAACCGGGGGGGGGGGGGGGAAGAAAGCAAGATCCCAAAGTAGGGGGTTGATGTTGGTGGCCTCACTGGTTTTCAGCATATTCCTACCACTTAAGGTTTAGGTGAGCCCATTTAAGCACTTTTGGACTATATTATCCGGTTTAGTCAACCCTCACAAGGTGGGCAAGAGACGTAAAGATTCTTACAAAAAAATGAGACTCACTGGAACCAATGAGGGCCTACATTAGCATCAAGAAAATGAAGACACAAATACTCTCCTAATATAAACTTTGTTTTCCATGAGTTCAAAAAAGATGAAAGGGGTGCCTAGGTGGCTTAGTCAGTTAAGCGTCCGACTTCAGCTCAGGTCATGATCTCAGGGATCTCACGGTTCACGAGCCCCGCGTCAGGCTCTGTGCTGACAGCTCAGAGCCGAGAGTCTGCTTTGGATTCTGTGTCTCCCTCTCTCTCTGCCCTTCCCCCATTTGCACGCTCTCTCAAAAATAAATAAACATTAAAAATTTTTTTCAAAAACAAATATGATCTGAAAAGAAGTTGGAAAAAAGAGATTTATCAAGAAAACTATTCAAAATATTGGCCAAAGCTACTATTGTTAAATGTCTGTGTTATACCCCAAGTTATTAGGTAATGACACTATGAAGTCATAATGATGTAAAGCAGTGCATTTAGCAATTTATTTTATATCCTATCTCACCCTTTAAAATGTTCGTTTTACCTGTTTTATAGAATATGGTTCTACAAACAATACACAAACGTACATTCAGAGAGGGGGGATGTTCTTTTAACTGATGGGGGAAGTTGTCAAAAATATTTGGGACTACTTCTCCAGTGTTTCAGAGCTCCAACCACACCACCACCATAGATGTGGATGTTCTTGTGTTACCACTGCTGATATTACAAACTCCTTAGCTTGGGAGAAATTGGTGTTTGTTCCCCAAGATCCTGACAGACATCCCTGTTGAGGTATCTTGTTTTGATGCAGTGGCACTAGAACAGAATGGTTTTCCTAATTCACAACGATCTCTTACTAGTCACACAGGATAGGACCGCAGAAGCAGGTGAACCACTTCCCAAATCTATCCTTCCTGTACCCTTAGCACAGGGAACAGTAAGTACCACCAGGAACCTACATCTATATAGCTCTGCATTGTCTGGTCCCACCTACCTCCCCAATGTCATCTTTCCCCCGCCAAACTTAATCATCTACATAATTTTATTTTACTGTTTTAATGTTTATTTATTTTTGAGAAAGAGAGAGTGTGAGCAGGAGAAGGGCAGAGAAAGAGGGAGACCGAATCTGAAGCAGGCTCCAGGCTCTGAGCTGTCAGCACAGAGCCCAACGCGGGGCTCCAGCTCACCAAAGGTGAGATCATGATGCCAAGTTGTTTGTTAGATGCAAAGGTTTGATAGACTCAAGTTAAACATTTTTGCCTGGAATATATCATAGATGACATTGTATACTTCATACGACATCCCATCCAGAGATACAATATCAGATTGATGCACAGGGTGGGCTTTTTAAAGTATAAACTGTATCATGTCAATATTGCCTAAATCCCACTTATGGCTTCCTTTGCATTTATTCTATAATACGAAGTCGGACGCTTAACTGACTGAGCCACCCAGGCACCCCTCATCTACATAATTTTAAAGGAACTATGTAACAAACCCACCCCTGATTTCTGCTCCTCAGAGGCAAATTCTTTTATGTTTCTTTTCAGTTATTTAATATTTCTAAATAATGCTGCCCCACTATTTCTCTTTTAGATATTATCAATCTACATCCTGCCATGGAAAAGATGATTTTAGCTCTTATATCTGCCCCCCACCCACCAGCAAGCATACACCTGTCCCCTCCCCGCTCATCATCTCAATAAAATTTTAATAAAACTTTTGGATACTCAGAATTTATGAAGTGAATATGCAAATGTGTTTCACAGTTGAGCCACTAGTACACTGTGATTTTATATTCCTCCTTGTAAGAAAAAGCTTTTGGAGTTAATTGCCCCTTTTCCCCATTTGCTCAGTTTTCAACAGACCAGCTGGGATTCCATCATCAAACTCTGACTGAATCTGCCAGCTCCCTTCAAGATAATCAAACAAGTTGGGCAACTCGTCAAATTCTTTCTTCTCCCAGTTCTTTCTTCTCATCGTTCCTGGAGCCTCATCCTCCTGCTCCAACCTACAATGGTTGCTTCCTAATTCCTGTTCAGGGCCATCAACTTGGAAATTCCCCGCACCTCCTTCCCAAATTGGAATCCACATTTCCTGGAATTCCTTTGCTCCCTCATTTTTATGGAGAGTATCCATCAGTCCCATCCTGTGAAAGGAAGCCCAGAAGGTAAATTTTGATACCTCCTTTGACAGACACTGCTAATTGCCTACCTGGTATCCAGTCTTCCCTTTTTCCTGAGTTTGTTGAGGGTTGGGAATGTGTTAAGACCCAAGAACAGACTACTTCAATATTAGAGCTAGAGAAGAACTTAGGGCCACTGTTTGCAAACTCAGCTACACACTGAGTCACCTGGGGCACCCGAAGAACACTGAAGCCCAGCCTCCATCCACAGAGATTCTGGCCTAATTGGCGTGGGTGCGGCCCAGGCACTGGGGCTTTTAAAAAGCTCCCCAGGTTATTCAAATGTGCACCCAGTTTGAAATCCTCTACCTTGCAGATGATCTGGTCCCATCTCCTTATTTTACGAATGAGGCAATTAAGGTGCCCTCAGGTTGCAACCTGCCCCCAAAAGAATCCAATTTACTGACTCCCCTGTCCAGTGTTCCTTCTTGATCCCTGAATTAAATATTTCTTAAGGAGTAATCGCCTGGGTGGCTCAGTCGGTTGAGCATCTGACTTCAGCTCAGGTCATGATCTCATGGTTCATGGGTTCGAGCCCCACATCTGGCTCTGTGCTGGCAGTGAGGAGCCCACTTCGGATCCTCTATCTCCCTCTCTCTCTCTGCCCCTCCCTCCCCACAACAAATAAATGAAACACGTTTAAATAAAAGGAGTAACGGCCTGGAAGAGAGGAATGAAGGGGGAAAAAATGTCATGTTCAAATAAACTAGTATTTCAAATACAATTTCTCTTATTTAGAAATGTGTGATAATTTGGCCGACAACAGAATCCTAGTCCATAAATTCGGGAGACTTCTAAATGGTCATGTTATTAAAATGAGAAGGAAAAAACAAGTAAAGCTATCTGATGGGATGAATCCAACATTTCTTTTCCTCAGGGTCTTCAGACTCTTTAGAGCAAACCCTTAGTTTCCATTTGTTCTACCCCAGTGAACCCTCTCCAGCTGCAGGTGCCAATGGTCACTTCTCAGGCTGCAGCTTAGTGGCTGGGCCGCCTTTGATTCCGCTGACCAGTACAACCCTGGGGCAACCTCTTCCCTCTGCTTCTAGGACATCCCACTCCCCTGGTTCTTCCGCCTACCTCACTGGGCATCTCTCAGCCTCCTTTGCTGGCTCCTCTTCCATCGGACTTCGGGTGCCAGAGAGCCTCAGGACACAGTCCAGGGCGTTTCTATCCTCTGTCCTCCTTTCTCGAGACCCAGTCCTGTGGCTTTAAATACTACCCACATGATGTGGACTTTCACATCTGCAACTCCAGCAAATCTCTCTCTTGAACAGACTCCCTTATCCAACCTCTTCCTTGAAACTCCACCCACACGTCTAATAGATTTCTCACACCAACCCCCACCCCCTTCTCCACCCATCTGCTCAGCACAGTGATTACACACATTTATCCAGATGTTTCAGCTGTAACCACTCCCCCTATCAGTGATTTTCCACCTTGGCTGCACACTAGAAGCATTTGGGGACAATTATTTATTTATTTAAAAAATTGTAATGTTTGTTTATTACTGAGAGAAAGAGACAGAGCATGAACAGGGGAGGGGCAGAAAAAGAGAGGGAGACAGAATCCGAGGCAGGGTCCAGGCTCCGAGTTGTCAGCACAGAGCCTGACACGGGGCTCGAACCCATGAACCGTGAGATCATGACCTGAGCCAAAGTCCAACGCTTAACTGACTGAGCAGCCCAGGCACCCCCATTTGGGGATTTTTAAAAGGTTTCAGCGCCTTGCTTCCAGCCCCTAGATATTCAGATCTAACTGGTGCCCAGTTATGAGCTAAGTATCAAGATTTGTGATAAGCTTTCCAGGTAATTCTAATGTGTAGTAAAGTATAGGAACTTTGCTCCAGAGCCATAATTTGACTTCTCCTTTTCCTCAATCCACACATCCAATTGATCAAGTGTTCCTTCAAAGCATATCATGGGTTGGTCCCACCTCTCTCTATCCACTGCAGCCTTCCTGGTCCAAGTTCTGTCATCTCTCTGACAACAACAACAGCCTCTCACTTTTCCACATGGTAGCCAGAGGTGATGGTTTTTTTTAATTTATTTTTATTTTTTATTTTTATTTAATTTTTGTATTTTAGAGAAAGAGAATGAGAACAGGGGAGGGGCAAAGGGAGAAAGAGAATCTCAAGCAGGCTCCATGCTCAGCACAGAGCCGGATGTGGGGCTCCATCCCGTGACTCTGGGGTCATGACCTGAGCTGAAATCAAGAGTTCCACGCTCAGCTGACGGAGCCACCCAGGCACCCCTGGGGGGTAACGTTAAAAGCACAAGTCAGATATCATTGCCCTGCTTAAAACTCCATAGTGGCTTCCCCCTGCTCTCAAACTAAAATCCAACCCTCCTATCATTGCCTAAAAGTCCCCTGCCCCCTCCTTCCCATACCCACTCTCCCCCACATCCTCTTTCCTGGCTCTGAAACAGTCCCTGATCTGGCCATTTGCATCTGCTGTTTCACCTGTCTTACTGATGCCCCCAACTCTCTGTACGTCTGGCTCCTTCTCACCCTTCCCTACTGCCTGTCTCAGCACTTAACTTCCTTTATGATTGAGATCACATTCTTTATTGGTCTTCTCTACAAGAGAACTTCTTGAAGGCCAGGTCTTGGTCATCGCTACATCCCCCAGCATACGGCAGAGCACCTAACACACAACAGGTGTTCGATGACTAATTTTTAGGAAAAAGAAATGGGTCAATGAATGAGACAACAACCTTGACTATATGAACGTTGTGTTGGCCAGTACCTGTTAGGATGAAATGATAATAATGACAACAGCAACAAACATAATAAAAACAATATAACAACAATGATATAGAGCCTAAAACACTGATAGGAAATTTTGAATTAAAATTATACTGAAAAGGCTTGCTCAGCCAAGACACGTGAGAGTGTTTTAGGTAATTTAGTTGCCTGGTTTGCTGAGAGAAACCCTATTTTGTTTCAGTTAATATTCCCGAAGTCTTTCCAAAGAATCAACTTTTCAGTGAATTGTTAATCATGAAAACTCGGAATCCACTGGGGAGAGAGAAAATGAGAATCCTCCTGGAATCCAAGTGCAAAAGTAAAACTTAGACACATTTAAAAAATAAAATCGGTCGAAGCCTAAGAGAGAATTTTTTAAAAGATGATTTGACATACTTTTCTAAGGATGACACAAGCCAATGTCAGAAGCCAATGAAAAAGACTGACAGATCTTAACACAAACATTTAAGATTTTGAAACGTTAAAAGACAGAACGGGGGAAAAGTCTGAAATCTATTGAAACAGCCAGAAGTTTATGACCTATTATCTGTAGACAGCTCCAAGTTATGAGAAGAAAAAAAGACAACCTAGTGTAATAACAGGCCAAGGATCTGAACAGGACAGTGAAAATTGAACAACAATGAAAATGTACTAACAGCCAGACTGGTGAAAATCTATCTTAAGTTTCATTTACCAAAACTGAGAACAAGACTGTATTGATAGAAATGTACATTTTCGAAGGGCACTCAGGCTCGGTATCCAGAAGAGTATCTGTGATCTAGGAATCAAACCTCTGTGGATTTGCACAACAAATGCTGAAAACTGAGTGAACTTCAAAATGTGTTTTCAAAGGGGGTATGAGTTTTTTAGAACAAATGCCGGTCAAAAAGATGACTACAAAAATGTTCACTGTAACCCTACTGGCAACATTGTATTGACCTAAAGATGTCTGTGCATATTGTTAATTCTTTTAAGTTACGAAATAAATATATTGAGACTCCATTTTTCTTTAAAATTTTTTTTTTTTCAACATTTATTTTTGGGACAGAGAGAGACAGAGCATGAACGGGGGAGGGGCAGAGAGAGAGGGAGACACAGAATCCGAAACAGGCTCCAGGCTCTGAGCCATCAGCCCAGAGCCTGATGCCGGGCTCGAACTCACAGACCGCGAGATCGTGACCTGGCTGAAGTCGGACGCTTAACCGACTGCGCCACCCAGGCGCCCCGAGACTCCATTTTTCAAGTCTAGAAGTGCATAAACCAGAAAGGAAAAAAAAAAAATCTTGGCACTCTTTTGCAGTAGTGTCACATATAATCTCAAATTTCTTCTTTAAGTCCTCCATATTTTCTTGATTTTTGGTGATTAACATATGGATTCTTGAGTTATCATGAGTTAAAACAAGTTATGTAAAAAAGGAATCTAATAATACATGCCAGGTAATCCAGTATTTCTCTGCCTGATGTTTGTGTGGGAGATAGAAAGTGGGGAAGTCAGGCAGAGACTAAATTTCACTGTGTTTACAGCAATGACCATGCTGGCCCAGGGAGTGAATGTCACAGGGCAACCTGGCAGATGGAAGGCTTCAGAAAAATCCCAACAATATACATCCATTTTTTTTTCTTCCACTCCAATTCCTATAATGAACTGATTTTCTCATGATTTGTGCTGAGAGAGGGAGGCAGAGGAATGGATCCAGATAGCTGATGCTGTGGGACTTCCACTAAAAGGAAGTCAAGGAGGAAAGAAAAAGAAAAAGAAAAAGAAAAGAAAGAAAAAGAAAAAGAAAAAGAAAAGAAAGAGTAAGAAAGAAAGAAATGGAGAGAAAGAAAGGAGGGAGGAAAGAAAGGAGGGAGGAAAGGAAGGAAGGGAAAAAGAGAGAAACTCTGGTTACCGTGTAAGCATAGCTCTCAGGACATAAATGACATGGTCATTCTAATCCTGAGAAGCACTGGAGAAGAAAAACTGTAGGGCTTTTCATTTCCCACTGGAGCCACTCATAAAAAATGTGCATGCTACAACTTTCAGGAATTTCCCTAAAGACGACTGACCATGCCACCCAGTTCCTATAAAATCCCCTCTCATCACCACTTTGCTGCCTCTGGCCAGCAAGAAAGCAGAAGTAGGGCTGCACATTTTTAAAGTGCTGGTTCTGAACAAGTCACGCCCCCTTTGAAAATCCTGACCAATCCGCTCTCTAGGTCAGAGATAAGTAAAGCAAAACTCCATTTCTTAGCAATACAGGCTTCCAAAAGCACTTACAGCTGGAGAAGATGAGAGGAATCACGGCAGCCTTCACATTTGGCTTTCTCTAACATTTCAACAAAATCCCCATTTAACGGGGTCATGCTAATGACTCTCCCAAAGGAAAAGGAAAATTAAAAGCCATAAAGCCATAAGTAACCACTTTCTCCTCAAACCACTGAATGAGTTTACCTTATTCTTAGACAAGCCCACCTCAGTGTCAGCTGGGGAATCTCTAGGTTCACCCTATCTGTGACAATTCCCTCTAGCTGCTCTAGGTGATATAATTTTTTAAAGCCCACCATTTAAATTATGGGTCTTCTGGAATTATAGCAAGGACAATTTTTCAGAACCTTTGGCTTCACTAGTCACCAATTATTGCC
This sequence comes from Leopardus geoffroyi, assembly GCF_018350155.1. Taxonomy (NCBI): domain Eukaryota; kingdom Metazoa; phylum Chordata; class Mammalia; order Carnivora; family Felidae; genus Leopardus; species Leopardus geoffroyi. Next base: position 71,647,095 of record NC_059328.1, read on the forward strand.
TGACAGATGTATTCAAGGAGAGATAACAGAAGACAACCTTCAAAGGAGAAGGAAGGAAACCATCCCCCTATTGAGGGGACAGGAATATTGGCAACCTCCCTCCCCCGCCTCCAAAGCTGTCTTGTCACACCAGGGAAAAAGAGGCAGGGGCCTAAGGTCAAACAGAGTAGAAAGCTCAGCTAGAGGTCATCTAAGGAAAATGGGACCCCCCCACCCCCCCCCACCCCCCCCGTGCAACACCCTGCCATGATTGCCAAAGCAAACAAGTAAACAAACCAAAACCTGGCTTTAAACATTTGATCCTGAAAAGAATATTACAGTTTGAGTAAAAAAGAATGAAGTCTGGAAATAAAATTTTTCTCTATGAAGCCCATAATCATGATGTAAGAGCTCACTGAAGGGTGATCTCATTCTTCAGAACTCACATGTGGAACCTAGACTCCTGGCTGTGGCTAAGAACAGCCCAGCCTCGGCTAGAGAGATCCCACTTTTATCTTTCATGGCCAAAAGGGTTTTATTTGGCTGCTAATTTTACTTTGAAAACTGTAGCCACAAGAAGTCACCTGTTTTTCTACTAAGTTTTAAGAACTGTCTTGGGGCGCCTGGGTGGCGCAGTCGGTTAAGCGTCCGACTTCAGCCCGGGTCACGATCTCGCGGTCCGGGAGTTCGAGCCCCGCGTCGGGCTCTGGGCTGATGGCTCAGAGCCTGGAGCCTGTTTCTGATTCTGTGTCTCCCTCTCTCTCTGCCCCTCCCCCGTTCATGCTCTATCTCTCTCTCTGTCCCAAAAATAAATAAACGTTGAAAAAAAAATTAAAAAAAAAAAAAAAAAGAACTGTCTTATCCTGGGTTTCACTTCACATCAGTGAAGAGACCGAGCCTGAAGAGATTAGCTTGTGAACATGATCACTCCTGACTTTGAGTTCTCTATTCTCTGCCATTCTGTTCAAAATTTGTCTCCATTACTCTTCCTCCTTGCTTCATTATGAGTTTTTATATTTATTACTCTGTTATTAAAAACAACACTTTTTAAATTTTTGTAATGTTTATTTTTGAGAGAGAGAGAGAGAGAGAGAAACAGAGCATGAATGGGGGAGGGGCAGAGAGAGAGGGAGACACAGAATCCGAAGCAGGCTCCAAGTTCTGAGCTGTCAGCCCAGAGCCCGATGTGGGACTTGAACTCACGAACCGTGAGATCATGACCTGAGCCGAAGTTGGATGCTCAACCAAGTGAGCCACCCAGGCACTCCAGAAACAACACTTTGAATATGCTCTTCCTTGGGAGAAAAGAACATGGCCTCCTAAAACACTGGAGGATTTACCGATTTTTAAGTGTAGGAGATTAAATCAAATTGGCACCATTATGTTGACCCCTGCATGGCAACGCTCAGGAGAAGAGTGGGAAATGTGTCTGTTTTTTTTTTTTTTCTTTTAATATTAAATACAATCTATTGTCAAACTGGTTTCCATACAACACCCAGCGGTCATCCCAACAGGTGCCCTCCTCAATGTCTGTTTTTAAAGCTTCCAGGCCACAGCCCTGGTTTAAGGAAGGTTTGCTAAAGGAGAAGGGCAAGTTTCTGGTAGTGGGAGCTTATTTGACGCAATGTGAAGTATGAAGAGAAAGATGAGCTAAAATCTTGAGACTGTTGACTCAAACGGAAGAAGCTACTGGATTCCCCCCAGCTTGGGCTGTCTGGTTAGCACATCACAGAGGTGGTGAACATCTCTCAAGTGTGAAGCCCACGCCCCACCTCTGCAGAGAACAATGCAGCCGGTCCCTTGAACATCAAACATCCAAATTCATATCTTGACAGCTAGACCACCTTTCCCATGCCCTCTCTCGATGACCCCTTCTTCCATTCTCAGTTTACAATGACACAAGCCTCTGTTTCCCACTGGTCCTGCACAACCAGGATATACAGATTTCAAATGTAAATCCCTTCGAAAGCTATTTGTGTGCACGGCCAAGTGTGTGCCCTGTAGTGTAAGAATGGGAGCCTCTGGAGATACTCCTGGATATGATACAAATGGTTAAGCTGTGAAGGAAACGTGCTAAGAAAAATACCGGACTAAAGACTTAAAACAAACGACAACAACACAGATTATATACATCACACCCACCGTAAGCACAAGCCTGTGTATCAGTCCACGCAGAAGACAGTAAGGAAACCCGGAGTTCGTGTGCTCCCCACCTTTTAGGACAGGGCTTTTAGAGCTAAGGCAGTGGAAGAAATGTATCACTTCTGCCCATCTGCCCCATTAAAAATCGACATTTAAGAGAGATGGTCATTTTGGTGTAACATTTGCACGTATCCAGTCGTCAAAGTTGTACCACAGTTATGTCTTCTAATTCAAACCTAGCCTTTCAAAGGTCTTAAAAAACATTTTATACACACACACACACACCACGATTGCTTGGAATTGAAGTCATCTGGACAGCCACCAGAGATCAAGTAAATTCTCTTAAAGTCTGGCTTTCCTTGCTAGCATAAGTCCGCTTGTAATACTGAGAACGCCATGCAAGAAACGCAGGAGAGTCTCTCCACTATTTCGAGAAAATGTAAAGGCCCACCACTGGATTTGTTTTGTGAGCAGAGGGGGAGCCAAGGCCTGCTGGTACTCACCCCCCGGGCTCGGGCTCAGCCACGCAGCTGGGTGGTGGCGGCTTTGACCACGCAGGCGGGGCCCCTAGGCAGCGCCATCCGGCTGAACTGTGGGCCTTTTCATAAAGGTAGAGGAATCGGGGTTAACCACACTGTAACCCTCCCACCTGAGGAAAAGGCCTGTTTGTTCCGGAAGGCACAGCCCAGCCTTATTTAACTAACTGCAAGCAGCTAATATAAGCACGCCCAAGGCAGCAAGAAAGCTCTAGTCTAGAACAGCAAAGCCATCCATTTGAAGAGAGTTCCTCCAGAATCCGACATCCTGAAGGATACCGCTCAGGCGCCTCACCTGACGGTTAGCCTGAAAACACCTGATCCTCTCTCCCGCGTCCCGGCCTGGGGAAACCTGTAAGGCTGCCGGGCCACGTCTCCGCCTTCAAAACTTTCCACGTCTTTGGGGATTCCGAGCAGGAAAACCCGTTCAGTGCATACGCCTCTCAGCCCTCCCGGGCACGCACGCCTTCCCTAAAGTTGGAGCCCTGCTAGGCGGGCTCCCTTCTCTTACCCTTCCTGCAGCCCCCCGGGGCCCGCAGACCCGGGCCCGGGGGTGGGGACGTCGGGGCGCTGCTCCGGCCGCGCGTCGGCGGGACCGCAAGGCTGAAGTGCGAGCCGGAGCCCAGCGGCGCGTGGCCAGGCGTTCCCGCCCCGCCCCCGAGTCACCACCTCCGCCGCGTTGCTTCCCTCCGGGCAGCGCGAGCTGGGATCTGGGCCCCGGGGTACTTTTTTTCCACGTGTAAACCGAGGGGCCTCTCCCAGCCCCGGGGGGCTGGAGGCAGCTTAGCGGAGCCCGGCGGGGGCGGTGGGAGAAGCAGCGGAGTAGGGACGCCCGAAGACCCCAGGAGGAAAGCAGTCCGGGGAGGGCCGGCGGTGGGGCCCCCGGGGAGGGCCCGCGGGAGGCAGGGGGCCCCCAGGACGCTCCAAGCGGGCGGGAGCCGAGAGCCGCAGGGGTACTGACCTGTGGCGGGGCCCCCAGGACAGGCCTGAGGCTCCGTTCCACGCCGGCAGGTCCAGAGCCTCCACGCCGGAAGGCATGGTGCTGCCCCTGTGCGGCAGGAGGAGGAGACCGAGGGTGGGACGGCTGCACCTGCCTCGGTCCCGGGGTGCCGACCCCAAGCTCCCGCGCTGGAGTCTCGGGTGTGCCGGGCGCTGCGGCCAGCCCGCTGCGCGTCCGGGGTGTCTGCCGGGAGGTCCGGCTAGGGAGAAGCGCCTTCTAAAGGGAACCCGACTGTGGAGCGCTGGTGCCGCCCGCGCGCCCTCCACACTGCCCCCAGGCGGCGGGGCCGCGCACTCCCTGCTCCCCGCGACCCCAGCCTTTTTTCGCTCCCTCTTGTTTTCTGCACCCATTCTGCGCATTTCTGCAGTCATTTCTATTTTGATGCGTTCAGGACACACTCAGTGCCAAGCCGAGTGCTGGGTACTGTGGACACCAGCATAAGAAAGACATGGTCCTTTCCTCTGGGACCTTACATGAACTGGCAAGCTCATTCGGTTAAGTTCATTCATTGGAACGTGTTTGTATTCTGAAGTGTACGATCACAAAACTCTGTGACAAGAGTCATGTTTCAGAGATGTTAAAACTACCGACGCGCAAGAGAAAGAAAAACGAATCGCCTTTCGCTCGCGTGGGGGAGCTTGAGCGAACCCCCTGCTCGGGGAGTACGTGTCCCTGTGACCCCGGGAGGGACAGAGGGGCGGCACAGACTTGCAGGACCCGAGCGTCGGGACTCTGTAAGCCTGCGCTCGCAGCGGCCTCTGCTCTTCCCTCCCAGAGTACGAAAGGTAGGGGAACCGGCCTGGGAAACCAGGCATGAATCTTAGAAGGTGGGGGTCTCCGGCATTTGTCCAAATGTCATGTTTCTGCTTTGGGTGATATTGACTTGGCAGTTTGGACCCGGCCAACAGCCTGTTTTCCGGGGAGCCCTCTTCCTTCTTTTCACGTGATAGCAGCAGCAGAGAAAGTCCGACTTCCAGGAGATTTGGATCAGTGAGTGTGTAAAGGTTTCTGGGTTTAGCGAAGGCAAAGAATATTCTGCCAAGTAATTATTTTAACGTGCGTCTTCAGGTAGATGTAATTGGACAGAATGATGCGAACAAATATACATAATTGACCCTCTTCTGCAAGTCACTTTTCAGGCAAAAATGACTTAGAGTCCCTTTAATCGAGGTGCCCACTGAGTGCAGACAGGCTTGGAAGATCCCGTTTACCCAGTTAGTACAGTGCCCGCAGGTGGGTGCAAGGGTGGTGTGGTTAGGTTCCTTTTTATAAGAAAACGAGAGGAAATGGAACTCTGTGTTCTTGTGGGGAGGATGTGGACCCCCTTGAAAAAGGCAGACGGTGACTTGATTGCAGAGTGTTGGAGGAAGTATATGGAAAGTAGGAAATATCATGTGTGTGTATGTATGTACACACACAATTTTCATAGTAAAGAATTTTCAAGCCTTTAATTCAAAGAAAAGCTTGCCATGAAGGAACAGCCCTATTAACTTCAAAATTCTAGCACTCCACCAGGGACAACAATCCCTTTAGAAGTGGACTGTAAACTGGAATAACTTTTTTTGTATCAGCAAACTACCTTAAATACTGAAGTTTTAGAAAACTCTAGAAATTTTAGAACTTCAGTAGAAGTTTTAGAAAACTTCAGTATTTCTACTGAATAACTTATCAGTGGGTAGTTAAAAAGAAAATTCATTGTTAACAGTGTGTTTATTAAGAACATTGACCATGTGCAAGGCTCTGTGCTTCAAGGGGCCAGGAGTAACCCTGTGTGCCCACTAGGTTCGAAGGTTGATTTCCATGTTATCTCACTGAACACTCAGCACTCTGTGTACTGTCATCTGCTTTTGAAATGAGGAAATGGGTTCAGAGAGGTTTAAGTTGCTGCCCTGAGGTCACCCACACAATTTGTAGTAGATCCAAGATTTCTATTCAGATCTTTGAGTTTCCAAAATCTTTATTCTCACTACACTGCTACACTGAGAGAGATCTAATTCACAGTCAGTGCCCTTGAATCACTTTCCTGATCTGGAGGTTTCCCTCGTTTCATAAAGCGGAAAAGACATACATGCACATAATAGCTATAATTGGTGATGCACATATTACTGACAGGTCTAAAAGCATTATTATTATTTTTTTATAAAGGCATTATTTAAAAAAACAAACGGTAAATAAATTCTTATCAAATACTGTAGGGGAAGAAATAGTTGCAATAGGGCACTCCAAGTAGCTCAAATTTTAATGTGCAAGTGAAACACCAGGGGATCCAGAGACTTAGATTTTCCATTTCTTAAAAGCCATAAATACTGCAAGAATAGCTTATACTTATTATAAAACCTCACATTTCAACGCCTGCAGTCATTATTATGATCCTCATTATATTAAATAATAAGACTTCAGTGTCTCAAGGCTATCTTCATTTAGCTCTTAAAATTAAAAATTAACAAATCAGTTTTCTTTACCAAAAAAAGTTTGCTTTGAGAAAACCTTTATTGCACATCATTAAGTTCATTTCTATTTGAATGAATAGCACACAAAACAAAGATACATGTTGTAAAAATCCCTAAAATTCCAATCAGCAGTATCCAAGGAATGTAGACTTTGTTCTTTGTCTTTTAAGGCATACCTTTTCTATTTATTTTTAAGTTATGACCATAATTGTTTTTTTAAGGTTTTTTTTTAAAGTACTTTAATGTTTGTTTATTTTTGAGAGAGAGCACATGCACGAGCTAGTGGGGGAGGGGCAGAGAATGACTGACTGAGGATCCTTGAAGAGGGCATTGCACTGACTGAAGAGAGCCTGAGGCAGGGCTTGAACTCACAAACTGTGAGATCATGACCTGAGTCAAAATCCAGAGTCAGGGGCGCCTGGGTGGCGCAGTCGGTTGGGCGTCCGACTTCAGCCAGGTCACGATCTCGCGGTCCGTGAGTTCGAGCCCCGCGTCGGGCTCTGGGCTGATGGCTCAGAGCCTGGAGACTGTTTCTGATTCTGTGTCTCCCTCTCTCTCTGCCCCTCCCCCGTTCATGCTCTGTCTCTCTCTGTCCCAAAAATAAATAAACGTTGGAAAAAAAAAAAAAATCCAGAGTCAGACGCTTAACCCACTGAGCCACCCAGGTGCCCCAAGAGAAGAATTTAAAATGCGATGATTAGGGATGCCTGGGTGGCTCAGTTGGTTGAGCTACCGACTCTTGATTTTGGTTCAGGTCAGAATCTCAAGGATTGAGCACCACATCAAGCCCCATGTATAATCCCACGTCAAACCCCAAGTTGAGCCCCATGCTGAGCATGGAGCCTGCTTAAGATTCTTGCTTTCTCTGTCTCTGCCCTTCTCCCCCCGTGCTCCCTTGCTCACTCTCTCTTTCCAATAAAAAATAAAATTAAAATAATAAAATAAAATAAAATAAAATAAAATAAAATAAAATAAAATAAAATAAAATAAATTACTGATATATACCAACCACTTCCCCTCTCTCTCAGGGATGAACCCCGGAGAGTGGTCAAGACCAGAGTTAGTGAGTTTTATGAAGTCAGACTAGGCATTGTTCTCCACTGATGACACAATCAATCCAGTAAAAATAGCTGGAAGCAAGAGTGTAAGAGCTGAAGAGGGGGATAGAGAACATATTCTAAAGCTTATGGCAAAATAAACAAGAAATAACAACAACCCAGTGGCTTCTCTCATCCAAGTTAATTTAAAAAAATAAACCCAATATAAAGCTGCAAAAGACATTAAATATTGCTTTTAAAAATATAAATAGTTCTTGATAAATTATAGCTATTGGTTTGCTCAAAGTAATGGTCTTCAAATATACTGTACCTGATCTTAAAATATCCATACAGTTTCCCAACTCAGCTCTATATTATATATCCCTCTAGAGCACAGATTAGCCTGATAGCTACTTTTTACAACAGCAGAATATAGAACCTGGAGGGTCGTCTTCTAATCTGTATTTTCCAGAATTGGGTAGATCTTTGCATTCTGCTATAAATGTACGAAGTTCAGTCTCTGGGAAGCCATCTTGTTGGTAATGCTACATAGAAGCATTAAAAAAAAAAAGTTCTCATTAATAAGTCCCTTGAAAACAGCTTTATTCCACATTCAAAATGGGTCATTTGTCAAGGGAGGGAATCTTTCTAAAGGGATAATTCAGTCACTTTCAAGTATTTTCAGGGAGATGTAGCCTCTAGAGACATTCTTAGGTTTAGCTAAGGAAAAGTCAGTCTAGAATTCTGCAGTGTCCTCCTGGGATCTCTTTTATGGGTCTGGCTCAATCCAAAATGAGCATGCTGAATCTGAGTCTGAGCCATCCTTCCAGGAAGAATCCATTCTATATACCCTTTGGGAGTCTCTCTTTCAGACAGACAGGTTTAAGGGTCTTGTACTAACATCAGTTCAGGGTCTAAGATCTCTAGAGCATTTCCTGACCAGAGAGGATCAGCCATCACTTGCCCACCTGACAGGTGCTTTGGGCCCATGGAAAAAGGTAAACACCTAAACTGTGAGTCTCAGACTTGGATCATCAAGAGTTGTTAACTAACATTACTACCTTTGAGACCTTGGCTACCACCCTTGAATAACATATAGTTCTCTGCATGAAGAGCTGAAGGCAGTGAATTTTTAGAGCACAGTGGGGCAGGATTTAGACAGGTACAACTATATTCTTTCTCAGTGGCCTTGGTGACTCTAAGCACACATCTGCCAAGCAAGTATTAATAAAGACAATCAGTTTCTGAAATCTAAGTCAGTAAAAAATGAAGTCATGGCCCTGGCTTCACAAGCAAGGTATTCATAATTATCAACTCATCAACTCCTACTAACCCTCTCTTTATCCCCGGGGCCATTTATATGATATCATGTTTCAGTACCCCTTCTCATACCCAGAAAGTCCGCAAGTGGAAGTGTCTATGTCAATGGTATACCTAATAGTATAAGGTTATTAGAAATTTAAATAAATATAGAGACGTTTAGCCTGCTTTTCCATATTTCAAAGGGCTCAAAATAACTTTTAAAATATCCCATGTGAGGGACAATATAAATAATAGCTTTTCAAATCAGTTTTTCTAACACATATAAAGCTTACATGGCTAGCACGTGACATATCAATCCCCTCACTCTTCTGGAGATCAGGCCTCAGGATAGTCCCAGGCAGGTCCTTGCCAAGAGTCTGGGTTCAGTCACAGTACACTCCAAACCAGGAGGTTAATTTTTCTTTATGAAAATTGGATTTTAAATGGTCCCCATCAAATTTTGAAATGCCGTATGTTTCACTTACCCAATGCCTACTGGTCTTTATAATTCTAATACGAGTTTAGAAATCTCGTTTGAAAAAAAAGCACAATTACTTAGAGACAAAACCTAAAATATTCTACAAATTCCAATTCTTCATTTCTGTTTCTCAATATCTACAACTGAAGTCTTTCTTTTCCACCTTGAAAAAATTAACATTCTAGCTGTTCTCCTCCCTCTTAGGTACCATATTTTATTGCCATTCTACAAGTTCTGGAAAAATGCTGCTACTTAAGCTCTTGATGAACCTACCTTAATTGTTTCATATGTATCAGTGATCAGCGCAATGAAAAGACTTAAAATCATATATATAAAGAGACTGATGAATGAGTAGAGGTAAATTCTGCTAAACAACCAGACCAAATAACTTTTTTGTTGCATTTTTGCAAATGTGGCAAACATATCATCTCCATTTATCAGAGAGAAAAGGCACTCGGAGACCATGTTCAGAGAACGGAACTGGAAAAAGAAAAGAGAAAAAGTTCACTTTATTTCACATTCCTTCCCACTGGAGATTGTTCATGACACTATACTAAAAAATAATGGACCAGGTATCCTTGTAAACTATGTAGTTAGCCTGCAGTAACTACAAGCATCTGCTATGTGATACACGCAACCTGTATAATGCCTACTGTTTTTCCTGAACAAGCAGCTCCTTCTTTGTGCTCCCCTTAAGGGGAGCAGCCTGAATTGAAGCTGCTGATTTGCACCCTCAGCGCTTTTCTGAGTCAAGTCTGACCTTTCCCCCTGCCTACATGGAAAGAGATCCTAGAAACACTTATGCAGAGATACCCAAGTCCTAACCATGCATGCTCATACTTCTCATTTTAAAGTTCATTCCATTTGGGATAACGGTATTATAATCAGGACTGACTCTGGTAACAAAAAAAAAAATGCATAGATTTCTTCAAGTTCCTCCCTATACTCCCTTTTTAATAAAATCACATTTCCAAAAGTCTTGCCTAAAAAGCTGACTCTTTATTTAAAAAAAATTTTTTTTAACATTTATTTATTTTTGAGACAGAGCATGAACGGGGGAGGGGCAGAGAGAGAGGGAGACACAGAATCGGAAGCAGGCTCCAGGCTCCGAGCCATCAGCCCAGAGCCCGACGTGGGGCTCGAACTCACGGACCGTGAGATCATGACCTGAGCTGAAGTCGACGTTTAACCGACTGAGCCACCCAGGCACCCCAAAAGCTGACTCTTTATATTGATGAATCAAGTTGACTTATCTTGACCTCATAGGTGGTAAAAAAAAATTAATAAATAAAATAAAATAAAAAAAGACATAATTATCTGATATAGTCCACAAAAGGAGGTGAAGTAGCTGAGTGAATCAATTATTCTCTCAAGTTGGTCACACCTTACCAGTTCACAAACATGGCACCAGATATACGACCTTCGACATTTTCAGGCTGAATCACAAAATAGAAGGAGCTCATTTTAAAAGAATAACTGGCACTATTTTAGGAGCTTGATAGTAACAGGGAAACGTTGTTTATTGGTACCTTATCATGGTAAGGCCCCAGCACAATCCATCCACAGAAGCAATAGCCTAAATAAATCATTGCGGCACAGCAACAGAACCTGATGACATTGGGCAGCGCTGCCTGAAGGGTCAGAATAAGGAGCTAGGAAAGTAAGAGAGGCTGTTAGAATCCCCTTGTCCCTCAGCCAAAGCAGTGCAATAACTCTGAAAGACAGAAATACCAACAGCATGGAGATCCATGGAATCCTTACGTTGTACTTCTGAAAGAAACCGAGGTATCGAACGACTCCGAGCCACACGAGCATGGTGGAAGTCCCAAGAAGTATGCTACAGACGTCATAACTTGTTAGACTCTAAAACAGAGTGGAAAAAAATAACCAGATTATGTAACAGAAATTCATTGGGACAAAAAATATTTGGTTGGGGGGGTGGGTAATAGAAATCAATCAGGCAGTGTTCTAGGTGCTAAGGACAAAGAAGTGAACAGAGAGACAAAATTTCCTTCTTTCCGGAAGCTTGCATTCTAGCGGTGGGAGAGGGGAGAGATAATATAAATAAATTAATGAAACTCTCAATACATTAGCTGATAGTAAGTGCTGAGAAGAAAATTCAGGGGAGGGGAAAAAGAATGCCTCCAGGGTTGCATTTTAAAAGGAGTTGCATTTGAACAAAGACCTGAGGGGAGTGAGAGAGTGCAAGCCAAGCAAAAAGCTAGGAGAGGAGTGTTCCAGGCACAGAGACAAGCAAATGCAAAGGCCCCATAGCAGGAGGGTGCCTCAAAAGATGGAGAGTCCAGCTGCAGTGAGCAATGGGGGAGAGTACAGAGTCACAGAGGTAAGGGGGTAGGTAGTTTAGAGCCTCATGGGTAATTTAACACCTTTGTATTTTACTCTGATAGGCTGGGGAGATTTGAAAGCTCTCAACAGGATATGATACCATTTGGCTGCTATGGTTAAGAGCAGACTGTCCAAAGAGTGAGAAGGCAATTGCAATGATAGAGACGAGAGCTGATGGTGGCTTGGACCAGACTAGTAATGATAGAGGCGATGAGGTGATTTTTAAAGGTAGATTGATAGGATTTCCTCTTGGATTAGATGGAGGGAAGAAGGGATTAGTCAAAGAAGAGAGTCAAGGATAAATGTATGGCTTTTGTCTTAAGCACTTGAAAAGGATTGCCATTAACTGAAGTTAAAAAAGCCATGAAGAAGCAGGTTTGGCCTGTGGAGGTGGAGATTGAGAATTGGGGAGTTCTGTTTTTTGTTTTGTTTTGTTTTTAATTCAAGTTAGTTAACATACAGTGTAGTCTTAGCTTCAGGAGTAGAACCCAGTGATTCATCTCTTACATATGACAACCAGTGCTCATCCCGAAAAGTGCCCTTCTTAATGCCCATCACCCATTAACCCATCCCCCACCCACCTCCTCTCCAGCAACCCTCAGCTTGTTCTCTGTATTTAAGAGTCTCTTATCATTTGCTTCCCTCTGTGTTTTTATCTTGTTTTTCCTTCCCTTCCCGGATATTCATCTATTATGTTTCTCAAATTCCACATATGAGTGAAATCATAGGGTATCTGTCTTTCCCTGACTGACTTATTTCACTTAGCATAATACCCTCCGGTTCTATCCACATTGTGGCAAATGGCAAGATTTCATTCATTTTCATTGCCAAGTAGTGTTCCATTGTATATGTACACCACAGAGTATGTTAAATTTGAGGTGCCAAGTAGACGTCCAAATGAAGATATGAAGGTGACAATTGAATATCTGAGACTGGAGTTCAGAGAAGAATTCCAAGCTGAAGACACAGATTCAGAAATCATCGGCAGAGAGGTACTATTTAAAGCCATGGACAGGATGAGAGCACCAAGACCGTGGCAGAAAAGAAAATATGTCCAAACACTGCACCTTGAGGCCTTGTCACTTTAATAGGTTGGAGAGATGAGAAGGAACCAGCAAAGGAAGTCAGAAGACCAGCCTGTGATTTAGGATGGAAACCATGTAAGTGATAGCTCAGGGGAAAAGTGCGCCAACAAAGAAGGAATGCTTGCAGTGTTAAAATCTGCTGATAGGTCAAGATGAGGATAAATAACGAATTATTGGACTCAGCAACACTGGAGGTCATCGGAAGGAACATTTTCTGTAGGGCGGTAGGGCGGCCGGATTGGAGCAGATGTAACAGAGAATAGGAGGAACAGAATTAGAAACAAAGGTACCTACGCTTAAGGTCTTTTGCTATGTAAAGGGGAGCCAAAAAAATAGGGAAGTAGCTGGATAGAGAATAGGTTGAGATTTTGTCTCTTATAAAGGAAAAAGAACACACATACTTTTGGGAATGGCACGGTAGAGAACGGGAAACTGATGATGCATAGGGAAAAGGAAGAAGAAAAGCTGGAGCTAAGTTCTTAGGTAAGCAAGGGGGGGAGGGGACTTGGCATCTGGGAGGCACATGGGGTTGGCCATGGAGAGTAGCCAAAATAATATATCCACAGAAACAGAAAAAGCAGAGTGTATGGACACTGATGTTGGCAGGTAGATAAATGAAGTGGAGCCTTGTAGAATTTTTCTTTCTTTTTTTTTTTTTTTTTTTTTTATCTGTGGTTTTGTGAACTAGGAAAGAAGGTCATCAATTGACAGTGAGGATGGGGCAGGGGTTTTAGGGTTTCCAGAAGAGATAAAAACGTGAAACGATCATCTGAAAGATGGGGGAGTGAACAGCCTAGAAAAATGTAAAAAAAGATTGCTGGACACCATTAAGAGCTCAATGAGGTTAATGATAGTTGAGGCTGGTAAAAATAAAGATTTGCTGCATATCTCCTGTGCTCCTTTCTTTTTGTTCCCTAGTCCAATGATAGGGACTCCATATCATCCTAAATCCATTCGCTCCTTCCAAGGAGCGAACATGCCTGGGCTGTTTTCCCCAGCTCCCTTGCAGTTAAATGTGACTAAACGCTCTCCAGTGGGATGTGAACAAGAACAAAGACTACCAAGACTACCAAGGCTTTCAGACTGGAAAAGCTACCGCCGTGCCGCCGTCTCGTGTTGCCCTTCCCTTCCCTTCCCACACAGGCTGCAACCTGTTCCTGAGGTGACCCAGGATCAACCGCACAATTTGGGCTCCAGAGAAACTCAGTGGCAGGAACGTGGGTCCCTGACTGACCGCGTGGAGCTGAGTGAGTTGCCAACCTGGAAAACCCACCCTGACTATTACATGAGGGAGAAGTATGCTTCTATCTCATCTGAGCCATTGCACATGGGGCCTCTGACTGGGAATCTCAATCAGCAGACTCCCCAGGTGGCTCATCCTCACACTCAGTTGAAGCCAGGGCTAGAAAAATATAAATTTGAACAAGGTCAGTTTGAACGGTATCAGATTTTTTTAATTTGATTTTTGCTTTGGCGGCGGTGGCGGGGGAGGGGAGGGTGATTTCTAGGCTGGGTTAATCCTAATTTAGAATGGAAAATCTTGTAGCTTATCAACGGGGAAAGTAAGAAAAAGGCAGCAACTGTCATCACTCACACAGTGGTAGCCTGGCTTCACTTTCACCCAGGGCCCTACTCTTTTTGTTGTTGTTGAAGATTCTAGCATTTCTTGTGAAAACAACAACAAAAAAACCCATCTCTTACCTTCTTTACTTTGGGACATCTGAGAATTCTCGGGCGCACCCCTAGAGCTCAGATTTGATCAGTGTAACATGGGAGTATTTTTACCAGGTACCCAAATGACTGACTCAGAGGCTTGTATATACCTTTGAAAAACTCTAAGAGATTGCCTGACTAGATTTAAGAAACTTACTGTTATCGATTTTAAGTTTACTTAACACAATGTTTGAAAGAAACCATTTACTCTGCAAATTCTCACATTCCGAGAAAATATTAGTGCCAATCTGATACTAACAATGGCATAAATAGTAAACAAAACAAAACAAAACAAAAACAAAAACCACTTTACCTTAGCTTGGATTTCCATTTTCAAAATTGATCCAATAATTGTCAATATGTCACTAATAATAATCATGATGTACCATCCATTGACGAATTCCATTTGATCAGAAACAGAAACTTCCTTCTTGTAATGGAGGAGGAAAAAATTGACAAATTCCTTTAGGGGAAAGAGGGAGGCACAGTGAATTTCTCAGTCAATCACAATTTCCCCAGCATTCCTAGCAAACAGCAACCCCTACCTGCTGAAGCTGAAGTCCTGTAATCACAGATCGAAGGCACAGGATTAACGAAGCCAAGCATATCAGAATAACAAAGGCATCAAAGATCATCATGTAGTGAGTGTTCTTCTGAACTGGAAGGAAAAAGCATTACCTGCTTATACTGTGGGACATTCATATGGTGACCTCTACTTCTTGTTTTTTTTTTTTCTTTCATTTTTAGCCTCATTTCTTTTAACTGCTGCATAGCATACCACAATATAGATGTATACTCTTTGTAAAGACACTCAGGTTGCAATCTGTTTTTTCCTGCTACAAACAATTCTTCAAGTCCTCTCTGTGCATGGGTGCAAATGATTCTTTAGGCGAACGAATATCTAAAGGTGAAATTGTTGGGGTAAGGCATATGCATATTTCTAAGAAAGAAATTCTAAGAAATTGCCCTTCAAAAACATCATGCCAGTTTACATACCTACACACATCTCCACGTCTTCTCTACCACTGTATATTAAATATCTTTTATTTTTGCCGATCAAAAGAGCAAATCTCATTCCCAATGACATCTTTATCAGGTATTAAATTACTGTAGGTATTCAAGTACCTTATCTTACCCTTTTGATGTTTTTGTGTGTTTTAATGCGTAAGACAAATACCTCTCATTAGTGTTTTATTAGCTATTCTTACTTGGTTTTTTTCCCCATATATTCTTGAGGATCTGGTTGTTAAATTCCAATAAAAATCCTACTGGTACTTTTGCAGGGTCGGGGGGGGGCGGCGCGGGGATCATGTCACATTCATAAGTTAATTTAGGGAGAATTGGCATATACATGATGTTAAATCTCTTGTCCAAAAATATGATGTGTCTCCCATTGATTCAAGTCTTTTTGTTTCCTTCAGAAGCATTTTCAAATTTTTTTTAAATTTTTTTTTCAACATCCATTTATTTTTGGGACAGAGAGAGACAGAGCATGAACGAGGGAGGGTCAGAGAGAGAGGGAGACACAGAATCAGAAACAGGCTCCAGGCTCTGAGCCATCAGCCCAGAGCCCGATGCGGGGCTCGAACTCACGGACCGCGAGATCGTGACCTGGCTGAAGTCGGACGCTTAACCGACTACGCCACCCAGGCGCCCCAGAAGCATTTTCAAATTTTATCTGAACCCTTCACACTGCTTTTTAGAGTAATTTAGATAATTCAGACATTCTTTCCACAAAGACAACAAAGAGAAAAGGTCCTGGTAAGTGTTCTTCCCATTAGTATGTAAAGAAAGTTAAAAGGCCTTCTTTTGGGGGTGCCTGGGTGGCTCAGTAGGTTGGGCATCCGACTTCGGCTCAGGTCATGATCTCGCAGTTTGTGGGTTCGAGCCCCGCATCGGGCTCTGTGCTGACAGCTCAGAGCCTGGAGCCTGCTTTGGATTCTATGTCTCCCTCTCTCTCTGCTCCTCCCCCACTCATGCTGTCTCTCTCTGTCTCTCAAAAATAAAATAAAACATTAAAAAAAATAAAAAAAATAAAAGGCCTTTTGGAAATTACGACTGCCATCAATAAGAGATCTTTAATTATAAGCCTTTGGTCTTTTGTCCTTAATACAGTTAGCCTTCCTGCACACCCTATTAAAACATACCTATCTGGGTATAGAATATTCACCAAGAACCCACCGTGTGGCAGTTTTTCTAGATGCTGAGGATACAAGTGGTGAACGACACAGGCCCCCGACCTTGGGGAACTTCTGTTCTACTGCTGGGAGACACGCAGGGATGTAAACAAGGTACATGAACAAAATGCTTTCAGACAGGAGTAAGTGCTGTGAAGAAAAGAAAGTACCATAGCTAACGGGTAGTGCTACGCCACCCATAGTCCTAAGCACTTTGTAGGTATTACCTCATTTGATCCTCACGGCAACCTCAGGAAGCGGGGGTGTGATTATCCCCACTGGACAGGTGAGAAAATGAGGCACACAGAGGTCAGGGGAATTTGCCCAAGGTGATGCAGCCAGCAGGTGGCAGCACCAGGATTCAAATCTTTGTAGTCTGTCTCCAGCCTCTGTCACTCTAGGTTAGTGATGCGTGGCATCCCTTGGGCACTGTTAGGAATGCACTCTGGCCCCACCCTAGACCTGCTGAGTCAGAAACTGCATTTTCACAAGCTCTTGCAGATGACACTAGAGCTCAAGAACCACAGCTCTAGAAGAAGCACACTGCTGGTATGGGTGATGGAGGGGAGAGGCTCATTCGTACAGCATGATAGGGGCCAGGAGGTCTCAGGTGAGACCTGAGTGACAAGACTGCCCCCTACTGGTAAAAAAAAAATAACAAGCACTTAGACTAGTTCGGTAATGGGGCGCCGGGGTGGCTCAGTGGGTTAAGCGTCAGACTCTTGATTTTGGCTCAGGCCATGATCTCGTGGTTCATGAGATCAAGTCCTGCATTGGGCTCTGCACTCACAGTGCAGAGCCTGCTTGGGATTCTCTCTCTCACTCTCTCTCGGGCTCTCTCTCTCCATGCCCCACCCCCAGCTCGTGTGTGCTCTCTCTCTCAAACTTAAAAAAAATCTATTAAAAAAAATTCAGTAATAAAACATCCCATTAATATTGGCCAAGGGGCATCTAATTGTTACTAAAATGTCTAAATCTACTTTAGAAAAGCTTAAAAACTAAGAAACAAGCATTTGAGAGAAAGCCTGCGCCAGATACTTTCATATACTCTCATGCTTCCTATTCTAAAGTTTGTGGAGAAGTATTGCAATGTTTACAGATGACAAAACAACTTTGTGTTTCAAATAAACAGTTTTGTCATTGAAATAAAATTGTGATTTAAGAGCCTCATATATTTGAAGTACCTAATAGTGAAAAAAATACTAGAATGAAGAAATTTCATGTCATTTTAAAAAAATTTTTTAACATTTACTTATTTTTTTTTAAATTTTTTTTTCAACGTTTTTATTTATTTCTGGGACAGAGAGAGACAGAGCATGAACGGGGGAGGTGCAGAGAGAGAGGGAGACACAGAATCAGAAACAGGCTCCAGGCTCTGAGCCATCAGCCCAGAGCCTGACGCGGGGCTCGAACTCACAGACTGCGAGATCGTGACCTGGCTGAAGTCGGCCGCTTAACCGACTGCACCACCCAGGCGCCCCAACATTTACTTATTTTTGAGAGAGAGAAACAGAGTGTGAACAGGGGAGGGGCAGAGAGAGAGAGGGAGACACAGAATCTAATGCAGGCTCCAGGCTCGGAGCTGTCAGCACAGAGCCCAATACGGGGCTCAAACCCACGAACCGCGAGATCATGACCTGAGCCGAATTCGAACATGCAACCGACTCAGCCACCCAGGTGCCCCCATATCGTTTATTCTTAATATCTCATTACTGCTTCTGACCTTTGTGACTCAACCAGTAGTTACCCCTAAAGCAATGATTTTCCAAGTGTGGCATGAGTAAGGGTGACCTGTACATTCCTAGGCCCCAGCCCAGACCCGGGGACGGCCTTACAGGGAGCTGGTGTGACTCTTTTGCTTGCTAGAATCTGAGAATCCCGGACCTAATCATTAAATCCAGCACAACGTACCAAAGGGGCTAGAAAATGAGATAAATTCTTTACAGTCCATTTTCTGGTTCAGCCCCAAAATTCTCAGTGGTACTCAGTCTATAGTTGAATTCATGTCCATATTTCCAAGAATGTACCCTTTCTTCATGTAGTTTACTTTTTAACCTATATAGAAGCTAAATATAATGTGAGGGATGCTTCAGGGTCAAATCTTTCCTGATGTCTCTCTCACTGTATGACCAGGGGCACCAAGATTCACTTCTAAGCCTTAGTTTCTTCATTTGCATAAACAGGGATGCTGCCTATCTCAAGGATAGTTTCAAAATATTAAAACGCTGGGATGCCTGGGTGGCTCAGTCAGTGAAGCACCCAACTTCAGTTCAGGTCATGATCTCACAATCCATGAGTTCAAGCCCCACGTCGGGCCCTGTGCTGACAGCTCACAGCCTAGAGCCTTTTTCAGATTCTGTGTCTCCCTCTCTCTCTGCCCCTCTACTGCTCACCCTCTGTCTCTCTCTCTCAAAGATAAATACACATTTAAAAAAATAATAAAAATTAAAATATTAAAATGTAGGAGGAAGCCCTTATGTAGCAAGCACTCAATAAATATTAGGTCGGGTATATGTGATTTTTTGCTGGGGGGGGGGGGTGCGTGCATTTTTTTGTAAGAACTGGGCCAGTGAGGACACATGTAGAAGTCAGCAAAAGTCATTTCAAGTACTAATAATTTATGTGTTGCCTGGAACATCAGATACCTACAATAAGTTGATCTATTTGCAGAGAATTAGGGACTTGGCAATGTTCCAGTTGTTCCCTTTGATGCTCCACATATCCCAGTAGTTTAATAACCCTTTTATTTAATAACCATTTTGAAAACTAGTAAAAGTCATCACTTACTTGATCCTGATACGTGCCAGTCTTTACATTCTCTGATGGAAATGTCGTTATCTAAGCTTATCTTAATCCTTCCACTGTGGGCCTTATTGTCAAATGTTATCTGTGAAAAACAGGAAAAGGGTCAAAAACATACCTATAGTTTTTGAAGCCAAGATGTCTCTATGCATTAATTAGGACACAAATCTTTCAGGGTGACAGGATGCCCACCCAGATTCTCATCCCCGTGTCAATGCTAACTCTGTTCAACTTTGGGAAGAGCCCTTTTTTTCTTTGTGAAATGAGAAGGTTGAACAAGGTCTTCTGTTGAGAACTTTTAGTCTCTAAAATCTTGTATTTCTAGGATAGCCTTCCAGCCCTGGACAACTTATAAAACAGGAGAACTTCTCTCTCCTTCCCACTCTAAGTACCTCAAGATGCCCTCTTGGTATGAGCAAGAGCTGGTCCAAGTGAGCTTTTTCCTCCCTCCCTAGGGACTCGGCTCGGCGGGGGATAGTTTTTATATATATTTATTTATTCATTTTGAGAGAGAGAGAGAGAGAGAGCACGCGAACGAGCAGGTGAGGGGCAGAGAGAGAGAGAGTGGATCCCAAGCAGTCTCCCCACTGCCAGTGCAGAGCCCGACGTGAGGCTTGAACTCACAAACTGCAAGATCATGACCTGAGCCAAAACCAAGTTGGACACTTAACTGACTATCCCAGGCCCCCCAAGGGATAGTTTGTTAGTGCTGTTGCAGTTCTTACAAACACAGAGGTTCATTATTTCAGGCTTGAAACATTTCGGGTGGCGCTTCTCTGATTTTCATTCTGGGCCTCATTTTCATCCTTACTCACTCTAGAACCATATGTATAAAAAAAGGATGTGGTGACAGGGAGCTGACAGCCATGTCCTGCTTCAGGGATCACCATTTTAGGACACTGGGCACCAAGTAGGACAAAGCCATGTCAGAACACCTTCCCCAGTCTGTCTTCCCCTTCTGGCTCTCTCCCCTGTCCCCATGCAGGGACAGGGAAAGCAAGACAAGGAGATCAGGTGTGGGTTTTGTTTGTTTTGCTTTGTTTTTAGTGCCTCCTGTCTCAAGTCCTAAAGAGAAAACATTTTTTCAAAAGTCTGTCATTTAAATGAGTTTTACTGGAGCTTCTTCATGCGGGGTAATCAGACATTACTGCAGATGTAAGGCTTCAGATAAATTTAGTGAGTCTGATCACTCTGTTTCTCTTCATGTTGGACTGCAAGCTTCCAACAAATTAGCTAAAAATAATATCCGAAAGATACTCACTCCAGGCAGAACCCAGGCAGAAAAAGAGAGAAATCATATTAAGAATCACATGTAATTGGGGCGCCTGGGTGGCGCAGTCGGTTAAGCGTCCGACTTCAGCCAGGTCACGATCTCGCGGTTCGTGAGTTCGAGCCCCGCGTCGGGCTCTGGGCTGATGGCTCAGAGCCTGGAGCCTGTTTCCGATTCTATGTCTCCCTCTCTCTCTGCCCCTCCCCCGTTCATGCTCTGTCTCTCTCTGTCCCAAAAATAAATAAACATTGAAAAAAAAAATTAAAAAAAGAATCACATGTAATTAAAAAAAATTTTAATGTTTATTCATTTTTGAGAGACAGATAGAGACAGACAGTGACGGGGGGGAGGAGCAGAGAGAGGGAGACACAGACTCCAAAGCAGGCTCCAGGCTCTGAGCTGTCAGCATAGAACGTGATGCGAGGCTCAAACTCACTGACTGTGAGATCATGACCTGAGCCAAAGCTGGACGCTTAACTGACTGAGTCACCCAGATGCCCCAATCACATGTAATTTAAATGGTCTAAGCACTCCAACTAAAAGGTACAGATTATGAAGTTGGATAAAAAAACAAGAATTAATTCTATGCTGCCTAATAAGAAACCCTCTTTAAACGTAAGACAGGGGCGGCTGGGTGGCTCAGTCGGTTAAGCGTCCGACTTCAGCCCGGGTCACGATCTCGCGGTCCGTGAGTTCGAGCCCCGCGTCGGGCTCTGGGTTGATGGCCCAGAGCCTGGAGCCTGCTTCCGATTCTGTGTCTCCCTCTCTCTCTGCCCCTCCCCCATTCATGCTCTGTCTCTCTCTGTCTCAAAAATAAATAAACATTAAAAAAAAAATTAAAAAAAAAAAAGTAAGACAAATAGGTTAATATCAAAAGGATGGAAAAAGATATACCATGCTAACACTAATTAAAAGAAAGCTGGAGTGGTTATATTCACATCAACCAAAGTAGATTTTAAGGCAAAGAATTAATATTGAGGTAAAAATTACCACTTCATAATGATGTAAGAGTCAGTTCATCAAGTTAACACAAGAATCCGACATGCCTGTGCACCTAATAAAGAGCCTCAAAACACATGATGCAAGAATGCACTAAACTGCTATGAGTGAATGCTAATGCCCTGCTTTCACGTTCTAACCAAATTACAGACATACATAGGAAAGGTTTCATAAATAGCTGTTGCATGAATCAAATATCTGTTATATACCAGATACTTAGGGAGGTCCCTTACATATCTCATATATATGCAGTATACTAGATAGATAGGTACATAGATACATAGATGTCTTGGCAACAGCTTTGTTAGGTAGGTGGGCATTAATTCTGTTTTACAAACGAGAAAACTAGGACTCAAACCAATTAGGTAATTTGCCTAAAGTTACATAGCTAGTAACTGGTGAGCTATAATTAAAATCTAGGCTTGCCTGATTCCAAAACTCCTGCATTTTATTTTATTTTATTTTATTTTACTTTATTTTATTTAACGTTTATTTATTTTTGAGACAGAGAGAGACAGAGCATGAACGGAGAGGGTCAGAGAGAGGGAGACACAGAATCCGAAACAGGCTCCAGGCTCCGAGCTGTCAGCACAGAGCCCGACGTGGGGCTCGAACTCACGGACTGCAAGATCATGACCTGAGCCGAAGTCAGCCGCTTAACTGACTGAGCCACCCAGGCACCCCAAAACTCCTGCATTTTAAATTAGGCATATACTGCCCCAGTTCATGTTTACTTAAACCATAAAGTTGCACTAATTGCTTTTATCATTAAACTACCCTATAGGGTGTAAGTTCTACAGTTCTGTGAAACACACTGCTAAATCCACCATGCATAGGGAGAGCTTGGGATGAATCTGCAATAGTGGCAAAAATATAACATCTGCATGTGACTAACCAGCCAGGTTGCTCTCCC
Organism: Leopardus geoffroyi; assembly: GCF_018350155.1. Taxonomy (NCBI): domain Eukaryota; kingdom Metazoa; phylum Chordata; class Mammalia; order Carnivora; family Felidae; genus Leopardus; species Leopardus geoffroyi. Next base: position 71,669,324 of record NC_059328.1, read on the forward strand.
CACTGTATTGAGTCATGGGAAAGAGTCTGCATTTTACAAATGTTTCATTCATCCATTCCACAAATATTTGAAGCACCTACTGTGTTCTTTGAGGGATGAAAAAAATTAGGAGAATGACTCCTGCTTTCAAGGAGCTTTCAATCTAGCAGAGTTGATAAACATCTAGACAATCCTAAAACAAAGGAGAAGGTGGGTGAGCTCATACAAAACATAAAAACAAAACCAAAAAAAAAACTTTGGAGTTGCGAGCACAGAATGTGTCCCTAACTGAAGCATCGTAAAAATGGTCCCTGAAGAAGGTGTCAGTTGAACTGAGCCTTGAGGATTATAAAGCTTCTGAAAGTACCATTTCTCAGTTCAAGAGTGGTACAGGACTGGGGCACCTGGGTGGCTTAGTCAGTTAACTGACTTTGGTTCGGATCATGATCTCACTATTCATAGGTTCGAGCCCTGCATCAGGCTCTGTGCTGACAGCTCAGAGCCTGAAGCCTATGTAGGATTCTGTGTCTCCCTCTCTCTGCCCCTCCCCTCCCTCGCACTCTGTCTCTCTCTGTCTCTCAAAAAGAAATAAAATGTTAAAAAAAGTAAAAACAAACAAACAAAAAAGAGCGGTGCAGGAGGTGGTAAGAGAGAGGAGAAAGAAGAGACAAGACTGTGGATAAATAATAGCTCAATTTAAAAAAAAATCAAGTAATATTGAAAATTCATAACCTCCTGGTTAATATTAGGATCAAAATTTGTAGCCTAACTCAAAATAGTCTCATAGTATTTGCGCTTTTTCCTTTAAGTGATATGCATAATGACTAATTATACTACATTCTGAAATTTCTTTAAAAAACTTGATTTCTTGGGGGCGCCTGGGTGGCGCAGTCGGTTAAGCGTCCGACTTCAGCCAGGTCACGATCTCGGGTCTGTGAGTTCGAGCCCCGCGTCAGGCTCTGGGCTGATGGCTGAGCCTGGAGCCTGTTTCTGATTCTGTGTCTCCCTCTCTCTCTGCCCCTCCCCCATTCATGCTCTGTCTCTCTCTGTCCCAAAAATAAATAAACGTTGAAAAAAAAAATTAAAAAAAAAAAACAAAAAACTTGATTTCTCATAGCCAGTTGTTGAATATCATGGACACAGCTCTGGTACAAACTATTGCTGAAGTCATAGCAATCTGGGTCGAGTGAAGGCAAGCTGCATTAAATGCTGTTCAGCATATGCCCCAGAGAGCACTGGGGTACTGACCCCGAGCCTCATGAGGAAATGAACTCACCTGGCAGGCATCTTATGTTCTCCAGAGAGCATTAATAGCACCATTGGCCACTGGAATATACAGAACAGAGACGGGCCGAAGGGGGAGAAGCCAGAGCATTCAGAGGCAGCCCAAGGAAGGCACTGTGACCAATAAGCAAAATGTGCACACATCTATGGCGAGGAGACTCAGCGGCAAGAACCCTTGGCAATGGCCATACGCAGACAGCCACAGACTGCCAAGAGCCAACTACACGGGACCTACAAGTCTCTACTCCTTTTGTATTTGAACACCTACCCTGTGCCAGGCACCGTTCTTGGGACTGGAGACACTGCACTGAACAAGGCAAGGTCCCTCCCCTCACAGAACTTACACTGAGGCACAGAAGATAGATACTGAACAAGTAAATGACCACAACAAAATAGAGTCAGCTCTACCAATGCTTCTTCTATGCACATTCAAGTGGAAACATCCTATATATTTGATCATGTTTCAATACAAGTAGATGAAACATGTAACTAAATCAAACAGTTTTCCTTCAGACAGGGGCCAAATTCAGCCCAGCCCACACTTACAGTCAGAGTAAAGTCGTAACAGTCAGGGAGCTCGTGATGACGAATGGTCTGCAGATTAATGGCCTTCAGTTTAAACTGCAGCTCCACTGTTAGGAGTCTAGGAAACAGAGGAGCCTTTAGTGCAGTGAAAACATGCACACACAAATATAAGTTATACTCCCATCTGCCTCCCTCACCTGTGAAAGTCCAGTGTTAAGTTGAGTTTATTTTCTTCCAGTGTTCCAATGTGAAAAGGTTCATCGGGCTCTACAAAGAAACATTCTGCCATAGAAAGGAACAAAACATTCTGTAGATAGCCTAAAATAAATAAGTAAAACTGCATCTTGAAAGGACAATACATTTAAGACTAGATTATTCAGATTCTACTATTCTTCTGAATTAAGATTTAAAAGCCAAAAGTCAGTACCCTTTAGTTACAATGAATCATTTGTTTTTCAAGACACGAGTGGATGCGCCATTTCTGGAGTGGGTGGAGGGCAGAAGACATGAATTCTGTCTCATGAGTCTTCTGTAGAATGCTATCTCCCTTCCTGAATCTGGAAGCCTAAATTTTGAGTCCCTTCTCCCTTTTTTGTATCCTAAGCATAAGTTTGAAGAACTTGGAGTACTTAAGACAAAATTTTCTAAGTTTAAAGGATCTATTTTTTTTAAATACTATTTTCCCCTCTATACTAGACTATACTTAAGGGGGGGAAAAAAAAAAAAAGGAAGACATGGGGCACCTGGGTGCCTCAGCCATGTAAACCTCTGACTCTTGATTTTGGCTCAGGTCATGATCTCACAGTTCATGAGTTTGAGCCCCACATCGGCAGGGATCCACACATTGGGCTCCACACTGACAGTATGGAGCCTACTTGGGATTCTCTCTCTCTTACTCTCTCTCTGCCCCTCCCCTGCTTGCTCTCTCTTTCTCTTTCTCAAAAATAAATAAATAAATAAATAAACTTAAGAAAAAAAGGGAAGACAGCATTTTAGAAGTTTTCACTAATCTGTACTGTAATCCTTTAGTATCCTTCTCCAAAAAACCTCCCAGTGGCTGTTGTTAAAAGTACTTGAAAATTTAATGTTTTAGGTACAGACTATAAATAGAACTTTGCTAATAAGAATAAGCCACTGTATTCTAAACTCTGGTTCTGGTTTCTCCTTGAAATGACCCACAAAGATACTAAATAGTGAAGTGCAGTTGAGGGGAGGGAGTTTTATAGACATCGCAAATTTGCAAGTACAACGTCTTCTAAGGATAGTATAAGTCTATTTAACTGGCTTATCCAGCATAAGAGGCAGTGCTATATAGAGGTCAAGGATATAGTGGCTAAGAGCACAGACAGCCTGGGTCAGATTTCAGCACTGCCTCTTCCTAGCTCCATCTGGAATATATCACTTAACTCTCTGAGCCATACTTTAGTCTTCTATAAAATGAGGATAATAATACACCTTGCCTTATTGGTCTGTTGTTGTTGCTTTTAAAAAAAAAAATCATGAGTTACAGTAAAGGGCTTGGGACGGTACCTGACACATGATAACTCCTATGTAGTTTCTCACTATGACCTAACAGTACAGACCAAATCAACATTTTCAGAGACAAAATTGCTAACTTTAAGTATAAATCAAGGAGTTAAAAAATAGAAGCTCTAGTTTTTTGAAGAACATTACCAGTCTCCATTTCTGGATCAATGTCAAAGGTATCATTTCCAGGACAGATGTTCCCTTGCTTGTAGAAGTGCTGACAGATCGCCATAGCAGACTGCTCGGTACCCTTGTTCTCATATGCATGATTCCCCACCGAGATACTGCGCAGCTGCAAGTACTTGAACAGAAAAGAGAAACAGAAAATGGGAACACCAGCCAGGCAGAAATGAAGCCATGATTCCCTACCCAGCCCGTCTTTGAAATGGGCAGATCCCAACCTGCTTTCTGGATGGAGACACTCACATTCACACTGACATGCGTAGTACGCGACATGCTAATGTGCACCAGGACAGCAGCCAGAAAAACACTCAAGTTTTGGGCTCAAGTCTCATGTCTGTGACTGTGAGCAAGACACAAACTTTCTGAGCCTCTGGTTCCTTGTCTACAAATTCAAGGTTTAACCCACGTCATCTCTGCGGTTCTTTCCTTCTTTAAAGAACTATGTTCAGGAACTGATCTGTGCATTCAGTGTGAATACAAACTTTATCTTGAACTATTTCTTGTAAGATCAGAGTTCCGCTTTGCTGCTTTAATATAGGAAGGGGGATACAGTCGTTCCAAGCTAACTTGCAAAACTTAAAAAAATAGTTTCATCTTTATCTTTACAAGAATAGTTTAGTCACTTTCACAGCAATATTCCCTCGTCCTGGGAGTCCTCTAAACAAACAAATGTAATTTTACCAATGAGAATCTTATGGTACTTTGGAATAACCATCAACTCAAACTGAATGCATTTCTGTAAAAGAAAAAAGGGTTTCAGAGCTTACTATGAACAATGCTGTTTGGCACAAGAAGTGATACGAAGATAGGGATATGATAGTCATCTCTTGGATTTAGTGGGATGGACATACAGATAAATAATTCTACTATAAAAATGCATGTGAAAATGCTAAAATCAGTGAAAGAATCATTTGTAATCTGGGCCTAGGGGGATAGATGCTGAGCTGGGCCTTGTCCAGGCCGCCACCAGCAGCATTTTACCAGATCTGAGGCATGGTTCTCTGTTCTTATTTAACTTAGCCTCCCACAGCATTTGATGCAGCCGAGCGCCTTCCCTTTCGCAGGATGCCTTCTCCCCTAGACTTCTGGGACACAGGCTCTCTGTCTCAGTCTCCTTTGCTGAATCCTGCTCCTGCCAACCTCTAGCTGTCAGAGCACCCTTGGATTCAGTCCTCCACTTCTTCACCCACATTCTCTCGGTAAGAGATCTCAACCAGCCCCACACTGAAACAAGATCTGTACGCCAATAGCTTCCAAATTTACGTCTCCTGACCTTTCCACCCAAATGCATACATGGGTAGCAATCTGCCTGCATGGCACCTCTGGTGTCTAAGAGGTATCTCAAATGCAAACGTGCAAACGGAAAAACCAGCTCCTTCCATGAAAATGCCCTTCTCAATCAGTGACTCCATAAGCCAATCAGCTTCACAGGCCGAAACTTAGAACCGATTCTTCACTCTCTTTTTCTCATACTCCACTCCCGGCCCATCAGAAAGTCATGCATTACTTTCAAATTATCTTCCAAATCTGACTGCCTCTCATCGCCTTGTCCACACCACCTCACCTCTCACCCTGACAAACTGAATCTCTTCCTACTGCTGTGGTCTTCCTGCTTCCTGTCCGCCTCTCACCACAGTGCAGTCTCCATATGGAACTCACAGGACTGCTGGGGCACCTGGGTGGTTCAGTCGGTTGAACATCCAACTCTTGATTTTAGCTCATGTCAAGATCTCAGGGTCATGGGATCGAGCCCCATGTCGGGCTCTGTGCCGACAGTGTGTAGCCTGCTTGGGATTCTCTCTCTTCCTTTCTCTCTCTCTCTCTGACCATTGCTCACTCTCTCCGTGTCAAAATAAATAAATAAACTTAAAAAAAAAAAAGAATGCCCAGAATTGTTACTGGAATAAGTGAATTAATGCACGTAAAGCCGTTAGGACAGTGATACCCAAAACACGAACCTGTTCCAGACTCTGTTCGTGCTGTCCCTTCTCCCTGGAGGGCTCCTCCCTGAGATGGCTGCAGTCTGCCTCCCCACACTCTGGGCTGTCCTGCCCACCTGTCACTTATCAGGGGGCCTTTCCTGACCACCTCCACCCATTCACTCTGCCTGCTGCTGCTACTTTTTTTTTTTTTTTTTTTTACAGCACACTTATGTGTACTTATAACCAACTGACAAACGGTATCCTTATTTACTGCCTGTCTCTCCCTATTAGAATATGACTTCCTCAACTTTGTCTATTTGCTCACTGTAGTATCCATGTATCAAAAACACTATCTGATACAAAACAGATGCTAAATACTTGAGGGAACAGATATTAGCCTTTGCTAATATTAGAGTCTCTCCCCCACTGAAAGCCTTCCCAAGGCTTCCGGTCTCTCTGAGAATAAATTCCAAAGCTCCTTTTCACGGCCTGTAAAGCCCTAAGAGATCTAGCCCAGTCACACTCCCCTCCTTTGTATTTCCTCAAACATACTAAATGTATTCTGGCTTTAAGAGCCTTTGCTGTTGCTACTCCTTCAGCCTGGAATCTTCTTCCCCAGACTTCGAATCCTCAGAGAGGCCTTTTTTGACCACCTCGAAGAAACTGTTAACCCTCTTGTGCTACTTAATTTTACTCCATGGCACTCATTACTATCTGAAATCAAATGGTTTGGGTTAAACTTATTAAAATCCACCTCCTTTGGGGCACCTGGGTGGCTCAATCGGTTAAGCGTCCAACTTCGGCTCAGGTCATGATCTCACGGTTCGTGGGTTCGAGCCCAGCATCGGGCTTCGTGCTGACAGTGCAGGGCCCGGAGTGTGCTTCAGATTCTGGGTCTCCCTCTCTCTCTGTCCCTTTCCGCTCATGCTCTCTCTCTCTCTCAAAAGTAAACAAACATTAATTAAAAAAAAAAAAAAATCTACCTCCTTCATTAGAATGTAAATTCCACAGGGCAAGGAATTTATCAAGGCTACTGCTCTAACCCCAGCACTTAAAACAGTAGTAGGCATAGAGTAGGTGCTCAAATATTTGTCAAATTCATGATAAGGTAAAAAATATTCTAACACTTTTATAGTAGAAGAGCAATAGGTGCTCTTCATTTATGAGAGCTAATCTCTTCGCAGTGAAATGGTAAACTCCTAGGACAGGATATGTAATTACAGCACCAAGCTCTCCATTGGCCATGGGACTGGGAAAAGGAGCCAGAAATCCACGGTAATAAAAGTAAGCCGCGGGGCGCCTGGGTGGCGCAGTCGGTTAAGCGTCCGACTTCAGCCAGGTCATGATCTCGCGGTCTGTGAGTTCGAGCCCCGCATCAGGCTCTGGGCTGATGGCTCAGAGCCTGGAGCCTGTTTCGGATTCTGTGTCTCTCTCTCTCTCTGCCCCTCCCCTGTTCATGCTCTGTCTCTCTCTGTCCCAAAAATAAATAAACGTTGAAAAAAAAAATTAAAAAAAAAAAAAAAAAGTAAGCCGCATATGCTGTTAAGTAGCATTACGTCCTACATGTAGGGGGCAAACAGTATGACGTAGAGATAGTCAGTTTTGAGGTTTTTGTTTTCTATTCGAGGAAATAAGCGTATTACGCCTTGCTAAAGCTACTCTGAGCCAAATTGGTAGTTTTATTTTGGGGGTGGGAAGGTGTAAAAGGTAAACAAGTCCACTAAATGAAAACGAAGGGTAAAAGATATTGAGTGTAGTAAGGTCCCAAGTAGACCAGTGTGCCTGCAAGGTGGGGGGTGTGATGAGAAGGAAAGCTGGAGAACAAGCTGGGGTCATGAAGTCGAGTCATACAAGTACGGGCCCATCTGAGTGCCCACTGTCTGTGAGCCAATCCTCACAGGAGTTACCTAAAGATCTGAACCTCCTGACCATAGAAACTTGTAAGTCTTGAACCTTGTAAGACCTTGAAACATAAAAGATCCAAGGTGCAGGGCTGCAGGTGACCTGCTAACATTATAGGATATGCTGTGGTCAGACTGCCTTGCTGTCCTCATAAGACTCTTTGTGGAAGTCTGTGCGAGAGCTGGGTGGTCAGAGATAAGTGGTAGGACTTTGTCCAGCTAAAGGGCAGCCCTGGAGCTGGAGTCAGAGACTCTGGGGCAGGAATGTGGTGTGTGGGACTATGGCTGGAAGGTAGGTGACCTGTGGGACTGACCGATGGGGCCCCCAAGTGGCTGTGGCCTCTGTAGGGCTTTAATCAGGGCTGGGCGTCTGTCCTCACTTAACCTCTGCAGCTCTGCCTTGACAGAGGAATTTTTCACACAGACCCAGAATCCTGTGTAATAACTTATTCAATCTCCTTCTATTACTATAGATTTCTGGCCATTGACAGAAAGCCTTGGTGCCATAAATACATATTTCATTCTGGCTGTTTGCTACCTCATGGTACAGAGATTGTCTCTAGATAATGAGGAGCCATGATTTCACTTTAATAATTTACTTTTTTTGGCAGTTAATCAATGTTACAATAAAATCATTGTCATGTATGACTTTAAGACCTTACTTAATTTTTAAATGAACCTTCAGATCTTAGTTGCTATATATGCTCTGCAAAGTTAATATTCTCATTATTGGTTAAGAGCCCCTGAAAGTATAAACTCTGAAGACTTAATGAGTACTTACAACCAGGGCCACGGTTAATAATTTTAAATCTTTGAAGCACTCATGCCAACCCCTAGCTCTGATGCTTTTAATGAAGCCTTTAAAGTTTCTGCCTCTCTGTCACTAAACAATAAGTTTTTCTCAATTTTTAGTTTCATAGAAGATTGATGGTGATATTTTTAAAAGTAATTTAAAAATGGTTTTATACGTATCATCACAGAAATGTTCACCCTTCTACACTGGAATGTCAGTTTCTATTATATACATTGCTAACAGTTTCCCGGGCTGCTCTTTCTCCCAAGTAGGAATGCACATACTTGATTTACCTGGTTTACTGCAAAGATGATCTGATCATACACATCACTTTGCGTGTAGACTGCGTAAGTGTCATCCATTCGGTCCACATATCCTTTTAAGAAGAGGTGTTTGAATGCTATAGTGTTCTCTTCCTTGAAAGCTACAACCATCTGGTTACTCAGCCCAAAAAAGACCAGCTTCAAAGGAAAAAAAAAAAAAGGAAAAGAGGGTGAAAAAACCAATGAAATAAAAGGTCTCCATATAACGACCAATTTATCTATTCCAGATTCAGTGTTTAATTAGTCCTGAATGTATTCAATAGAAATTAAAGTTTCTGTAGCTGTTAATTAATTTGACCTTAAAGAGAAGGTGGGCTTCTAGTTTTAAAATGAAAGAAAATAAGGGCGCCTGAGTGGCTCAGTCAGTTAAATGTCCAACTTCTGCTCAGGTTGTGATCTCACGGTTTATGAGTTCAAGCCCCATGTTGGGCTCTGTGCTGACAGCTCAGAACCTGGAGCTTGCTTCCGATTCTGCATCTCTCTCTCTCTCTTTTTCTCTCTGCCCCTCCCCCAGCTGCACTCTGTCTCTCTCACTCTCTTAAAAATAAACATTAAAAAAATGTTTTTAGATAAAAATAAAATGAAAGAAAGTAGCTTTGCACATTTTCATGTATGATCTTATTTAGGATGTTGCCCCCATCACTAAAAGCTTTATTTCAGAGAAGTCCTTGTTTAGGAATTTAGAGAAGCTAGGTCACTCTGGCTAAAGAAATGGGAAAGTTTCTTTAAGAAAGAAATAATGATGGAAACCCCTGAAGTATGTGCATAACTTGGGTGAGGACATTTGAAGAGTTCAGGGAAAAGACAAAGAAGGTGGGGTACAACTTAGCACTTTGGTGGGGGACATTGAGGATTCCAGCATAATCCAATCGAAGGAACACCAAGAAAAAAATGTCAACAGAAAAACTGGAGGCAGATGGTCCAGGGGCTTACAGGGCAAGTAAAAGATCTTTAAATGGCGAGCGTCTGGGTGGTTCAGTCAGTTGAGCATCCAACTTCAGCTCAGGTCATAATCTCTCAAGTCAGTGAGTTCGAGCCCCGCATCAGGCTCTGTGCCGACAGCTCGGAGCCTGGAGCCTGCTTCAGATTCTGTGTCTTCCTCCCTCTACCCCCTCCCCCGCTCACATTCTGTCTCTCTCTCTTTCAAAAATAAAATAAAAACAAAAAAATTTTTAAAAAGATTTTTAATGATTTATGCAGGACATCAAGAAGTTTTGAAGAAGGTGTACAATGCAATATAAGAAATACCTTAAATAAGTCTAAATCCTCCAATCAAACTATTATATTTAATTTCACCATTTAATTACCAAAACTGTGACAATAAGGCCAAAAATAAAAATATCCTCTCGACTGACCTCTAAAGTAAAGAATATTAACAAACATATCCTTACATATTCATGAAGGATTGACAGCAGAGTTTTATATGAAACTCAGTTATTCATGCTTAAAATCGTTGTTTAACTGCATTGCTGTGGTATTAACATAAGCTCTTTCAGTCATAGCTGAAACTTTATGTACTCAAAGTCTCTCTTCCCTCCAAAACCATCTCAGTCTCTTGCTCTCTTGCACATCCTCTCTCCTGCTCACTCTCACTTGTTCTCACTCTGTGACACACACACTGTAACTTTAGAACATACACTCTGGATCCCAGAGCAATGCAGGGTGTATTTTATATGGAAAAAGGGAACAACATTGAGCACCTAGGTGCCATACCAGGAGCTTTCCTCATACGAATCCCACAGTACAGTTCCTAATATACCCATTTTACAGATGGGTACATAAAGGCAAAGAAGTTAAATAATGTTGTTCAAGTCACATCACTAGCAAGGGTGTAGCCAAAATCTGAACCCAAGTCCAACAGACTAAATCCAAGCTCTAGCCACACTGGCATGCTACACAAAGTAGTCCGGGGTCTTATTGGGGAAAAGTAAAGCACACAAATCTTTTCTCTTTTCACCTCTCCTCATGATGTATGTCCTACACCCCACATGTCAGTGCTCTCCAGCTAACTGGACTTGTGTTTCTGAAGAGCCTCTTTAAGCCAAGTATCCTATTTAAATCCCAATAAGATGACAGCTTGATGTTCTAGGGATTTTACATCTAATGAAGCTGATGACTGAAAAGCCTCCAGAGAATTCCTAAAGACCAATTACCAATGCAGTCAAATACATGAGTACCTCCCTCATGCGAGCACTGAGCTGGGTCCAGAGGATGCGATGTGAAAACAGCAGTCCCTGCCCTCAAAGGTGCACCCATGGCAGAGAAGAGAGCCATTGTAATTCAGAGACTAAGCCAGGTAGTGGGGAAAGGGAAAATTTTAGTAGGGTGCCTGTCATCAAAGACACCTTTCTTTTGTTGCTGCAGACACAAAATCTCCAAGTGAACAGAAAGACCACCTTCTCTCCCCTGAAAAGTGGGAATCTGTCACCAAGTCACACTTGCTCAGTCACAAAGTTTTTACGTCACCTCTGCTTGGTTGCTGCAGTACAGATTGAGGAAACATCACAATTAAGAAAAACTCTCAGTTCCTTTTAAGAATGTCCCTAAATGCCTTTTATACGTGTATTACTAACAGGCTTAACATCTTAAACCATTGGTCAATTTTCCTCTTGGGCACCCTAGGAAACAGAGGATGGTTAGATGAGCTCCCTAAAAGATTTAGGAGTAATTAAGAACACAAGTCTCAGAATAAAACCTGAGTTGAATCTCAGCTCTCCTCTTCTAGTTTCCTGACTATGACAATTTTACTTGAGGAAGCCTCAATATTCTCATCCGTGGACATAGGGATACCACTACTTACCTCTGACTTAAGAATTGAACATGATGATGCTTAGCCCCCAATACAGCAAACACTCAAGTGGTAACAATCATACTAAGTAGAAAATATTCATGTTCATCTGACACAGGCTTTTCCCTCTAGTTATCAGAAACAACACAGATAAAAATTTTCACTATTGTGATGCACTGTATTATATCACCTGGAAGAATTTCAATTCCAACTTGCCAAATATTATATGGAGAATTGAACACCCATTTTAATGGTGACATATTAGAGAGAGCAAGCACCTGCCTCTAAACTCTTGATTCTGCCACTGACTAGTTATGTGGCTTTTTAAAAACTCTATAAACATCAGTTTCCTCTTCAGTAAAATGAAGGATGCTAGTTTTTATCCAATAGGAGTGTTATTATAATTAAATGAAATAATGTCCTGGGAGAGAGTAGTCACTCAAATGTTAGTTTCATTTACATAACACAAGTGTGAGAAATTTAGGCAAAAATTCTACCAACTTCATATGATTGTAGAAATCCCCTTAGCTTCTAACCTTAAGCATTTGTGCCCAACAATCAGTTAAGATTAGTCATTTCAGGGCTTTAAAGTTTTTTTTCCTTGAATACTTGTTATTTATTTACATATGCATTTTTTCACCAAGTTAAGTATTAATAAAAATAAACCTATCACATCTATTTTTCCTGTTAATATCTGCTTTTAATTTTGCTCTTTTGCTTTTAAGGAGAGATCATTACTCTTACGAGTAGGAAAATATATCTTCACAAGAGTAAATCATAACCAGTATGTATAAAGAATTGCAGGGGCGCCTGGGTGGCTCAGTCGGTTGAGCGTCCGACTTCGGCTCGGGTCATGATCTCACGGTCTGTGAGTTCGAGCCCCGCGTCAGGCTCTGTGCCGACAGCTCGGAGCCTGGAGCCTGTTTCGGATTCTGTGTCTCCCTCTCTCTCTGACCCACCCCCCTTCATGCTCTGTCTCTCTCTGTCTCAAAAAAATAAATAAACGTCTTAAAAAAAAAAAAGAATTGCATAATATGGTTTTCCCCAAAAATGTCAACAGAAGACGAGGAAACGAGATTCAGACTCTGCTAAATTGAAGTCTCATATTTCACTGTGTATGCCACTCATTTTTAGTTAACTCCACATTTTTCCACATTGCTCAGTGTTGGGGTTCCCATGATCACAGGGTTCCCATGATCACAGGGCTGTGAGAATCCAGATACTTGCCTTAACAGAAACCTTTGAAATTTCTGAAAAGAGAGAAATTCCCAGGAAAATAACTAGGAGGGTAAAGAATCCTCTGGTTGGGCAACAGCTAGTTTTCATGGATGATTTAAAAACCGCCAGCTTCTCTATTGGAAACTGAATATTAAAATCTTCTTTTCCTAAAAACTGATTCCATTTTGTGACCAAAATTGTAACTTAATGAAAGATGAGAAGGAAAATAATTAAGGAAAAAAAAAAACCCCAAAGCCTTCTTTCACAAATATTGAAGGGAGAAGGGTTTAAGATTGTATGTTTCCTAATTTATTGTTCTCCATTATACATACAGTTCAAAGTTATGAAAAACCACTGTCCATGCTCCTTTTTGTTACTAAAAGAGGCCTTCACTAAACTCATGATTTGAGACGCTTACCTGTATAGTCACCATCGCAATTTTTAGAATTTGTATGCCAAGCTTCCATGGTTTTCTACCACGAGCCCAGAACTTCTCACAAGGATTCATGAAAAAAAATTTGAGTTTTCGCCTCATCTGGTCTTCTAACAGAAGCTCCTCAGAGGGCGATGTATGCTGGTTAAAAGTGCAGCGATTTTCCTCTTCTTGAGAGCTGCAGCTACTGATTACAACCTCGGGATTTGCCATCTCTAGGGAGAGGGAAAAAAAAAACTATTTACATTCTATAAGTAAAGGTATAAATTTATATTCTTTGCTATCACAGGATAGTTGAAGAAGCCCAAACAAAAGATCTGGTTTCGAATAAGCACCATTGTTCTAAAGGTCACTTTAGATATTTACAGAATCAATTAGAATTTTGTTTCAATTACTAAGTAAATTTTCACCTGGTTGAAAGTTACTGCCCTCAAGGGCTACTCCTATTAGTAAATGATTGTATGTACATATATATATGTACGTATACACTTTCTGCCTCATTCCGAGACAGAGGTAGTTAGAACAGGGCGACCTGCAAGCCTATGTAATGGTTTTAGAAGGTAGGTGGACCCTGAAATAACAGGCAAAATTTTGTATATATAAAGATATGGCCATTTTTCCTGCAGGGATACTTTAAAAAAATTTTTTTTAATGCTTATTTTTGAAAGAGAGAGAAAGAGACAGTGTGAGTGGTGAAGTGCAGACAGAGAGGGAGACGGAGAGTCCGAAGCAGGCTCCAGGCTCTGAGCTGTCAGGACAGAGCCTGACGTGGGGCTTGAACTCGTGAACCGCCAGATGATGACCTGAGCCGAAGTCAGACGCTCAATCAACTGAGCCACCCAGGAACCCCTGTGCAGTGACACTTAACGTTTCACCATATTATCAAAATAAGTTTAGGGGCGCCTGGGTGGTGCAGTCGGTTAAGCGTCCGACTTCAGCCAGGTCACGATCTCGCGGTCCGTGAGTTCGAGCCCCGCGTCAGGCTCTGGTCTGATGGCTCTGAGCCTGGAGCCTGTTTCCGATTCTGTGTCTCCCTCTCTCTCTGCCCCTCCCCGTTCATGCTCTGTCTCTCTCTGTCCCAAAATTAAATAAAAAACGTTGAAAAAAAAAATTAAAAAAAAAATTTTTTTTTTTTAAAAAATAAGTTTAAAACCGGAGTTAAAGGTAGCAAGATGTGGTGCAGAGATCTAAAACCGCGTTTGGTGTCTAAAATCGGTTCTACGACTTGACACCTTTGTGACCTTAGATAAGTCACTCAGCCTCTCTGAGCCTCAGTTTTCTCTTCTGCAAAATAGTAATAACAATACCTATCCTCATGTATTCTGATTAAATACAAATGCAAATAAAGCCCTAGCAGTGGTTCCAACACTGAGCAAGCAGCCTTACTCTCCCTATGGCCCAAACAGCCAGGTCAGCTTCCTGAACAGGCAACAAGATTCTTTTTTTTTTTTTTAATTTTTTTTTTTAATGTTTATTTTATTTTTGAGACAGAGAGAGACAGAACATGAATGGGGGAGGGGCAGAGAGAGAGGGGGACACAGAATCGGAAGCAGGCTCCAGGCTCTGGGCCATCCAGAGCCCGACGCGGGGCTCGAACTCACGAACTGTGAGATCGTGACCTGAGCCGAAGTCGGACGCTCAACCGACTGCGCCACCCAGGCGCCCCAAGATTCTTAAGGGGCAATGGAGGCTCAGGAAACTTACCCGTTCTACGAAGGGGAATGCAGGAGCTTAATTTAAGTCCAAATTGCAATCAGCCATATCACTTGCATTTGACTTTTATTGAGGGCCTTATATTTATGTAGCACATTTTACTTTTCAAAGTACCTCGTATCTATTATCTCTTTTATCTCTTTGAAACTAGATGGGGCTAATTTTATTGTCTTTGTAGTCAGCATTTCCAATCAAAAATGACAAAGACATCACTCCAGAAGCAGGGGCTTATCTTGGATTTTCACTCCGACCAATATTAATATTATGGAAACCTGTTCAAAATAAAATACCCCCAACCACCTGGCAAAGTAGAGTTCTTCCATGTAGAAGAGAAAGGCTAGCTCTGTGTGATGCTGTTACAGTGACTTCTGCTCAGAGATCAAGGTGGGGGAGGGATTAAACCAAACTATAATAATACAACTTCTAACAAGTCACTGTTTAGGTATTACACTGCTTTCCAAATATAGAATCCCACAGTTGATTCTGATTCAAACATTCTTAGCAAACTCAACAGCTCCAAATAATAGATATTGGCTATAAAAACTAGCCACGGGGAAGCTTTTTAAAATCTTGATTAATAAAAAGATTAACAAGAAGACTGCTGAGTCAGTAAAGCATAAAGCCTATTTACAATGGCATAAAAATACAATATGCAATACCTTCACAATGCAATAATTATGATCAAACTCATTCAAGTATGGTTCTTACGTCTTAAAATGCCTGTCAAAGTATGAGTACGGAAACTCTTAGGTAAAGATGTAGGGGACAGAAAAAAAGCTATTAATCCCTTAAGATTTTCATTCAAGAACATTTTATTTCCTTCTTCAAAAACCAGCAGTTAGAGACTTTATCAATAGGACTTAAAAGGAACATGATTTTATGTTCATCACAACTCTCACGTGACTAACCACTAGTAATGAAGCAGGTAATAATAGTGCATGTTGGTAAATTACAGACTTGAGGACACACTAAGCCCTTTCTATTTTGATACAGGGAAAAGTAAACTTTAAAGTAGACACGCTGTGTAACAGCAACCCACAGGAACAAAGAGAAAATGAGACAACGGCAATTTATGGCACCAAGCTGTCCCGGAAGCAAGGAATTTCATTCACAAGGACTGGCCGCTACACTTGCTGCAAACGTTGGCTTTCCCAAAGTCACACAAGCCCTTCCTGGGGTGCACTTTAAAAACTGCCAGGTGTCCGGACCCCGAGGCGCCGAAGGAGTGCCCGCCAACCACCCTTCACAGCCACCCGGGGGCGCCGCGCAGGATGCGGGGTAGGTGGAGACGCCCGGCAGGAGAGAGCCTATCCGCGGCATCAGACGCGCTCTTACAATCTACAAACTGACACACAGAGGCTGTTTATTCACGGAGATGAGACGCTGAACTGGATTCAGCTGCAGAAAATGAGAGAAAACCAGGGAATATATGTGAATAGTAAAAACCTCAGTTGACAAAGGAACGCAACATAATTTCTTCAGAAGCGCTGTCTCACTCCATCAGACTCAAAACTCCTCTCTTCACCCCTGCCACCCCCGCAGCAGCGTCCCCGCTGACCTTGCGCTGGGAGGTGCAGCCGCAGCCCGCCCTCCTCCCCGGCCTCCGCGCCACCGGCAACTTCGGACGGCCCAGCTTGGCTAGAGGCCGCTTTCGCCCCGCGCAGGGGTCCCGGCTGAGCACCCCCATTTCCATCCGCCCCCCACGCCACCTAGTAAAGGCCACTCGAGTCACGAGACGCTGGCTGCGCAACTTCTGGACCATCCCTGAGCCCCCGGCCGCCCCCAGACGGCAAACCCCTCCCCAGGTCTTCCAGGGCAAGACTCTGGCCGCAGGTGGCTTCAGGTCTCGGGGTCCCTGCCTCAGGCTTCCGGGCCTGGACTGGGGTTGCGCGGCAGAGCCTCCCGCCCGTGCAGCTGGGGTGCGGGCTGCCCCAGCCGGGGGCCCCCGACCTACCCCACTGACCTTGGGCAGGCTGCCGAGCGGGCGCTGTGCGGAACCGCTGCAGCTCGCACCCCGCTCCCACCTTCGTCCCTTCCATGGCGCCGACGTCCGGGGGTCCTGACCCTCTCGCAGTGTGTCACCGACGGCTCCCAACATCGCGGTCCCTCCCTGCACTCCGCGGGCGCCGTTCCCACGACACCTGATGCCTCCGGGCGGTGCCGGGCTCGACTCACCTGGGGAGGGGCGGGGGTGGCGCTGTCAGCGGGTCAGGCAGGGGGGGTGTCAGGTCTTCTTCGCTGCAGGGGGAGCAGCAGGTTCGCGCGCCGCTCTAGAAGCCTCTGAAGCTCTGCTTAACCCGGTCCAACTGGAGCCCGGAGGCCGTGAGTCGCCGGCGGTGGCATCCTCCCCGCCGCCGCTTTGACTCGTGACCCTCCTCCCCTTTGTCTCACTCCTTTCCACGCCCTTTCTGGGTAGTCTTTCAGAGGGCCAGGTGGTGCGAAGGAGGCCTCCGCACGAGCCCGGAGCGGTCCGGGTCTCGGGCACCCTTTCACGCCCCTCCCGGTTCCTGTAAACAACCCGCATAGCCCTACTCGGGTTTCTCCAGTGCTCAGGGGCTTCGGCGAGGTAGGTGCAAAAAAGTGCGTGGGCTCCGGGCTTCCGACCGCAAAGGGGCCTCCCCTCCTGGCCGAAGGCTCTCACACGCTTGTGGGGCGGGGGTAGACCTGAGGATGGGTGTAAAGGGCCTGGCTGCGGGTGAGTGCTCAGTGCTCTCCAGCAGCCGTCCATTCTGAGGTCTGCAAACGGGGGAAATCGTGAAATTTGTAAGACTTTTCAAGCCCGAGCCTTTTACTCTCTCTAGGCCTTCCAGCTTTGCAGAATTGCTTGTAAGCAATTAATTAGACTCCACTAGGCTGGGTGCTGGGGACAGAAAGAGCCCTGGAAAGCTCTTAGAAGAAATAAAAGGTGGACTCTGGACATACTTGAGGTAGTGATGAAGATTGTGTGGCCAAACATTAGCCAGACTGCTAAACCTCCTAAGCTCAGCTGTGCCTAGGATTACATTTTTTTTTTTTGTAAAATCCAGTTTTAGCAAGAACCTTGCCAAGTCAGTTTAACCAACACCCCCGCCCCCAATATCTGATCATCTTCAGTATGTAATTGTGTTCCTCACCCTCCACCAGCCCCCATGAAGTCTGGTCACCCTGGCCGTTTTCAGCGAGAGTCCTGTTAGGTGGGTTTAGCCAAAACTCCCCTGAGCTTGTTTTCTCTTGGTAATTTTCCATTCACTGACCCCTGTCCTGCTCCTGGGCTATCAATTCCCACTTGCCCATGCTGTATTACCAGTTCAGCCTCATCTCTCTTTCCCCACTGTAAAATCCCATTGCAGGGGTCCCTGTAACTATCAGGATGGTCCTAAATAAAGTCTGCCTTACCATGTTTATAAAGTGTCATCCAATCTTTTTTTCTTTAAAAGTAGATCTTCCACTATAACCTCTTTCTTCACGAATTCTTTTTAAAAATTAAACCTAAGTTGACTTGTCAGAAAGAGATCAGGAACTTTGATTAATTTTAAATACAACCGCATCAGGTTTGTTTTGATTTTTTTTTTTTTTTGCCATGGATAAATTTGTAAAAGTCACTGAATATCCATAACAGATAATTGCCCCAAATTATATCAAGAGCTGTCAGATCTTTTAATACATTTTATAAAACCTTTCTTCAAATCCTAAACCAGTTTGCATCGATAATTTATAAACAGAAATATCTTTTCTTGCAATGGAGTACAAGAATTTTATGCTGCTCATAAACCTGAATCCCAGGTGCTGTGAACAAGATAGATATTCAAAAGTGCCCAATTGGCACACTTGATTCTCAAGTGCAACTTGGAAAATATAATTTGATCTCTAATGTCTTGTATGCCTTCACATGATTTAACACTATCTCCTTACCATAACAGTGAAGTCTTCATAACAGTGGGAGTTTGAAATGCCTGATTGTTCAGGAACAATCTCAACTTTGGAGAGGTTCACAGGCATAAATGATGACCCTCACTTAACCCTAGTTGGAGCTGAGTTAAGTAAACTGAAGAAAGTTGAGTCAGACAAATGGGGGCCCACATTCCCTTTTATACCATTTACTGACTGACTGTGGGGAATTACTGAGTCTCTCCACCTCCCCATTTCCTTCTATGTATAATCTGTCAAATGAAAGGAATGATAAATTTTAATAGTATACATATAAAGCACATAATACTTTGCCTGGCATATTTTATGTGCCTGTAACTATTGATCTGTTTTTATATTTTTGGAAGATCTAAATTAATGAAATGATCAACCACGTTCATGGATTGCAAGACTCAATATTATTAATATAATTCTCACCAAATTCATTTATAGTTTCAACCCAATCCCAATCAAAATTCCAAAAAAGCTGTTTTGTAGAAATTGACAAGCTGATTCTAAAATTAACATGTAAACACAAAGAGCCAAGAATAACCACAGCAATTTTTAAAAAATGTTTATTTATTTATTTTGAGAGAGAGAGAGAGAGCGCACACACAAGCCGGGGGAGGGGCAGAGAGAGAGGGAGAGAGCAAGGATCTTAAGCAGGTCCCACTCTGTCAGTGTGGAGCCCCATACAGGGCTCAGTCTCACGAACTGTGAGATCATGTCATGAGCCAAAATCAAGAGTCAGATGCTTAGCCGACTGAGCCACCCAGGTGCCCCTAACCACAGCAACTTTTAAAAATAAGGACAAAATTGGAGAACTTGCCTCACCTGATTTTAAGATTTATTATAAAGCTATATAAGCAAGACAGTTTGGTATTCATAAAAAGAGACATATAGAGTCTATGGACATATAGAATATACATAGACAATGGAACAGATGAAAGAATCCAGAAATAGATCCACACATATATATGATCAATTTATTTTTCTCCCCTTTTCTCTTTTGCTTTTTTAATGTGAAATTAGTATTTCACTTATTTTGTACTCGGTTATATCTCCCGTTTTTTTTATTGTTGAGGTACAGTTGACACACAATGTTGTATTAGTTTCGCGATACAATTCTACACCATAACACCATAACAATTCTACAATTCTATTCATTACTCAGTGCTCACCGTGGTAAGTGTAGTCACCGTCTGTCAGCAGACAATGTTATTACAATATTGTTGACTATTTTCCCTATGCTGTACTGTTTTTCTCTGTGTACGGTCATTTGATTTTTGACAAAGGGGCCAAAACAACGTAGAGGGGAAAATTAAACCTCAACAATCAACATAATAATATTATTGACTCAAAGGAATGTACTGACATCAAATCAAAAGGAAGACAGGAAATGCTGACGTGTACAGTCAAAGATGAAGGTCAACATTTCTGGAAAGCATGACAAGAGCACGTTAGACGGCAGCAGTTAAGATCTAATCCATCTTGCTTGTTATTGTTGTCATGTTATAAGCGTGTGTTCCTGGCCTTACTGGCGAGTACTTGTTGCAAATAAAATAAACATTAATATGTTTATATACATAGAATACATTGTGCTAATCCTATGGATGGTATTTCAAGAAATACCAAGTTTTGTAAGAAAAATAACTCCCTAAATTGGTAATGTCAACATATTTCTTTTTCTTTCTTTTTTTTTTTTTCATGTATGTGGTTGATCTTGCTAGGAGATCCAAATATTACATTATTCGAATATAGTCCAATCATGTTTGCTGCAATTTGTGTTAGAATATGTACTAAAAGATATAGTTCTTTGTAAAACAGGCAAAATATTTTCACTGCTTAAAAAGTAAATGAGTTTATATAAAGCAACGTATGCCCTAATGCCCAACTGGGTAATGCTTTTGGAAGCGCTTCATAAAACTAAACCAACATTGGGGTGCCTGGGTGCCTCAGTTGGGTTCAGTATCGGACTCTTGATTTCGGCTCAGGTCATGATCCCAGTGTCATGGGATAGAGCCCCACTTTGGCTCCGTGCTGAATGTGGAGCCTGCATAAGATTCTCTGTCTCTCTGCCCCTCTTCTCCTCCCCACCCCTCCCTCTGTAAACACACACACACACACACACATACACATACAAAACAAAAAAACTAAACCAACATCACAGAATGAGAGAAATTTTTCCTTATCTGGAATATTTGTCACAAAACAAAGATCAAATCTGTTGGATAAGACAATATTTTATGTGTTTTAAATTATCATTTGAAGAATAACTTTTTAAGTGTTAATTTTTTATTTTTAAAAATGATTTTTTATTTAGTGGCGCCTGGGTGGCTCATTTCGTTAAGTATCTGACTTCGGCTCAGGTCATGATCTCGCAGTTCGTGATTTTAAGCCCCGTTTCGGGCTCTGTGCTGACAGCTCAGAGCCTGGAGCCTGCCTCGGATTCTGTGTCTCCCTCTTTCTCTGCCCCTCCCCTACTTGCACTCTGTCTTTCTCTCTCTCCCTCTCTCTCTTTCTCTCTCTGTCTCAAAAATAAACATTAAAAAAATTTAAAAACAATGATTTTTATTTAGAATTTATTTTGCATTAATGCTTTCTTTTAATGACTTCTTTAAGGAAATGTCTGTAATAAGTAGTGATCATTGCTGCATGTAACTGAAATACACAATCTTGTCCAATATTATTCATAATAATAATAAACCTTACACCATGCTTTTATTATCTTTTTAAAAAAAAAATGCTTATTTTTGAGAGAGAGAGAGAGAGCAGGGGAGGGGCAGAGAGCAAAGGAGACAGAGAACCCCAAGCAGGATCCACACCATCAGCATAGAGTCTGTCTCAGGGCTCGAACCCACAAACCATGAGATCATGACCTAAACCGAAATCAAGACTCCACTGTTTATTTTTATTTTTATTTTTTTAACGTTTATTTATTTTTCAGACAGAGAGAAACAGAGCATTAATTGGGGAGGGTCAGAGAGAGAGGGAGACACCGAATCTGAAATAGGCTCCAGGCTCTGAGCTGTCAGCACAGGGCCTGAAATGGGGGCTCAAAATCACGAACTGCAAGATCATGACCTGAGCCAAAGTCAGACGCTCAACGGACTGAACCACCCAGGTGCCCCTATTATTATATTTTTTAAAAAAATAATATATAATATATTATATATATATTATAAATATAATAATAATAAAGCTCTGGAACTTTTAGTATAACCCTATCACAGGAAAATGATTCATTGTTCATTATTATGGTTACTCATTATATTTCAAAAACATGTAAATAGAGTGTTAGGAAAAATACAAAATAACATGATTTCAGGAATTTCATTTTTGTGTTGTTCCTGAATCCCACAGGTTAATATCTGCTGGGAATTGGGAAACATTACCACAGTAACTAATGAATACCTACAGTATTCTTTGCATCTGATGGATAAAAGAGAGCTTTTTCACATCTTTATCTTCTTACTGTCTCCAAAATCCTGTTTCAAGGTATCAGAGTCCAGATGAAGTTCTCAGGTAGCATGAGTGTTAAGTCACACATATGTCAACCCCAAATATTTTTCACCTTTCTCTTAATATCTTTATATACTCATTTTTCCCCCTTAATTCCTTCTCTTCTTTTAAAATTAAAATGTTTACTTATCAACACATATATTCAACAATCTTCTATATTCTTTTTTCTAATTTTTTTTAATGTTTATTATTGAGGGGCGCCTGGGTGGGTTGGTCGGTTAAGCGTCTGACTTCGGCTCAGGTCATGATCTCACGGTCTGTGAGTTCGAGCCCCGCGTCGGGCCCTGTGCTGACAGCTCAGAGCCTGGAGCCTGTTTCAGATTCTGTGTCTCCCTCTCTCTCTGCCCCTCCCCTGTTCATGCTCTGTCTCTCTCTGTCTCAAAAATAAATAAACGTTAAAAAAAATTTAATGTTTATTATTGAGAGAGAGACGGAGCATGAGTGGGGGAGGAACAGAGAGAGAGGGAGATACAGAATCTGAAGCAGGCTCCAGACTCTGAGCTGTCAGCACAGAGCCTGACGTGGGGCTTGAACTCGCAGACCACGAGATCATGACCGGAGCTGAAGTCAGACGCTTGACTGACTGAGCCACCCAGGCGCCCCAACAATCTTGTACATTCTAATAAGAATATTAGGTCCTATGGATAGAAACATGAATACAACATAGTTCCTGCTCTTAAAGATCTTACAGTCTAGAAGATTTTTTAATTTTAAGAAAACTGCAAATACAGAAAAGCACAACAAATAATAAAAATACTCACGGCCCCCAAATTCAACAAATTTTACAGGTCATTTGATTTATTTCCAGTCTTTCTATTTTACAAGAAATAAAACATTATAAAGTTAACCATCCCTCCCCAAGTGTAACCTTCTGTCACGAATTGGTATAAATCACCGCCATAGTTATTTTCTCACATACACATACCCGTAATAAATAGAAATCACTCCTGTGTGTTTTTGTTCCCAAAGATGGCATTGCTCTGTATGTAGTCTGCAACGTTTACCTCACCATTTTGGTTCCAAGCTATGTCCATGCAAGTTTGTTTATTTTAGCAGCTTTGTGGTAATTTATTGACTAAATAAAAACAGTATCCATTTCCCACCTAAAGGACATTTAGGTTATTTCTATCTTTGGCCATTACACCGAAATTCTGAAGTAAACATCGATGTACCATTTCCTCATTCACGTATGTAAGAGTTCCTCTAGGGTAAATATCCAGGAGTAGAATTGCTAGATGATAGGCTATGTACATTCTCAGCTTTAATAGATACTTTCAAATTATTCTCCAAAGTAGCTGTTCCAAATAATTTATTGAATATTATATGGTATATCTTCTTAATTATTTATTTATATATTTTTTAAATTTATTTTTCAGAGAAACAGAATGCACGGGCACACATACATGAGTAGGGAGGGACAGAGACAAGGAAAGAACCTTTTTTGTTTTAAAGTTTATTTATTTATTTTAAGAGGGACAGAGACAGCATGAGTGGGGGAGGGGCAGAGAGAGAGAGGGAGAGAGAGAGAATCCCAAGCAGGCTCTGAACTGTCAGTGTGGAGCCCGATGTGGGGCTCGAACCCACGAAGCCATGATTTCATGACCTGAGCTGAAACCAAGACTCAGACGTTCAACCCACAGAGCCACCCAGGCAGAGAGAGAATCCTAAGCAGACTCCCTGCCCAGCACACAGCCTACACAGAACTTGATTTCACTCACAACTGTGAGATCATGACTTGAGTGAAATCAAGAGTTGGACACTCAGTCAATTGAGCTTCCAACTCTTGATTTTGGCTCAGGTCATGATCCCAGGGTCAGGTCGTGGGATTGAGTACCTCTGTCCAGCTCCACGCTGTGCATGGAGATTCTCTCTCTCTCTCTGTCTCTCTCTCTCTTCCTCTGCCCCTCTCCCCTGATCATGTGTTCTCTATCTCAAAAAAATAAAATAAAATAAAATAATTTAAAAAAATGAAAATATCCTCAATCCTATTTTTAAAACAAGAGAGAGAGTTGGACGCTTAACCGACTGAGCTACCCAGGCGCCCCATATGTGGTGTATCTTCTATATGCCAGGCAGAAATTCAGGCATTGGGGATGCTGCAGTAAAAAAGACAAAAAAAATTCTGCCCTTGTAAGTTTACATTTGAGTGGACAAAAACAGTCAATGACCATAATTAGTACATTATAGAGTGTGTCACAAGGTGATAGATGCTGTGGGAAAAAAAATAAATCAGAGAGACAGTGAGGAATGTTGAGAAGATGCCATTTCAGATAGCGTGGAAATAGACCTCATTGAGAAGTTAACATTTTCGCGAAAAACTTGAAAGATACTTACTTTAAGTATTCCAGCAGAGGGAACAGTCAATGTAAAGCAGACGTGTGCCTGGTATGTTCGGGTAACCCCAAGAAGGCCAGTGTGTCTGCAGCAGTGTGAACCACAGAGAGGACTGGTGGGAAATGAGGCCAGTCGCAGGGGCTGGGTTATGCTGGACCACAACTGTAGGCCGTTGTGAGGACTTTGGCTTTCACGTAGCGTGAAATGGGAGCCATTGGAGGGTTTCAAGCAGACGACTGGCATGTTTTGTCATATGTTTTAAAGGTGTATCCCTCTGGCTGCAATGTTAAAAATATATCCAAAAGGATGAGAGATGAAAGCAAAGGAGTCAAGGACAACTCTTGGGTTTTGCCTGCACAGCCATAAAGATGGAATTGCCATCAACTGAGGTGAAGCAGACTGCAGGACGAGCAGCTTGGTGGGGAGAAAATAGGAGTGCGTTTTGAACATGTGCCTGAGATGTCTACTAAGCGCTTCTCAGACTATCAGTTGGAGGCTACTTGGTTTGGTTGGAATCCCAGCAGTTTAGGGTTCAAACAAGGACCCCTTCCTTCCCTCCCACCCTCTCTCCCTTCCAGGCACACTGATGCAGGAAAAAAAAAAAATAATGACTCCTATTCAGGGTCTTCAACCCCTAGTTTCTGAGCTCTTTTTAAAAAATTCTTAAAAAGGGGTGGGAGGGTCATTCACTAAAATAACAATTAGCAAAGAGCCACCTTGTATCTAATTTGTCAGATTACCCTTCGGTAAATCCAATCTGAAACTTATCAAAATGAATTTAAATAATCAGAGAAGTATTTTCAGCTACAAATTCTTGACTCATTACATTTTTACTCAACTAGTAAGACTGAAACTAATTTTTTGCTGTTGTTGTTTATTTTTTTATTTTTGAGACAGAGAGAGACAGAGCATGAATGGGGGAGGGCCAGAGAGAGAGGGAGACACAGAATCTGAAACAGGCTCCAGGCTCTGAGCTGTCAGCACAGAGCCCTATGCGGGGCTCGAACTCACGGACCTCGAGATCATGACCTGAGCCGAAGTCGGACGCTTAACCAACTGAGCCACCCAGGCGCCCCTGAAACTAATTTTTAAATATCTTCACATTTTAGGCAAATTTAATTCAGCATCTCCTGGAGAGCATATCCGTGTTCACTAGTCACCAGAAGAATGCTTCATTTCTGAGCACTCCCATGAAAGAACAGATATTCAGTCAATCATTTGTAATTTAAACTTGTAACATGAAGAAATTACTAAACATTTTCCACTTAATTTCTAACTTTCTGGGTATCATGAGTTATGACTCATTCCTCCGATGGTCATCCCCTTAGGGTATCTCTAAAGAAAACATGACAAAAAGGCTTGATGTCTCATCCAAATCACAAGGTTATGATCTTTACTTCCTTAAATTTGACTGCAAAGGATTATGAATTTTTTTTTAAGAAAAGGAAATTTTTTGGAAGAATGCAAAGACACTTTTGTTAGATCAGCCTGATAGTCTTTTGTTAGATAGCTTTTTCTAGATTTGTTCTCAAGAGTAATCAAATAATTCAACGTATATTTTATGTTGCCATGCTAAACAATAGAGATATAAAGGAATGAGATACTATCCCTACCCTGAAATCCAGTGGCGGGGGGGGGGGGGTAGGAATCCATATAAGCAAGTCATACTTGCTATAATGGAAAAACAGAGAAAAGAGTGACTCATTCTGTTGGGTGCCTGAATGGCTTTACAGAGAAGGTGATATTTGAGTTGGGTCTTGAAAAATAAATAGGCGTTTACCAGGTAATGAAGATGAAGAAAGGCACTACAGATTGAGGTAGAGATAGAAGTAGAGGTGTGGGATGAATGGATGCACAGTTATTAAAGGGCGCGGCATACGGGGGGAGCAGTAGAGAGCCCCCTGCCTCTCATCGTGGGACAAATCCCTGGGCCTGTGCAGCAGTATGCTAGTGGCTATGGAAAACCACAAGACAAGCGTGTCCCAGCTGCCTGGGGCTTCTCTGAGTTTATTCAACTTCATGTCAATTTTAGTTAATAGTAATTTTAGACATTTTCCCCAGTTTTGTTGAAATGTGACTGACATACAGCATTGAATAGAGATTTTAGACATTTTAAAAATGAAAAAAAGGGCACCTAGCTGGCTGAGTCAGAAGAGCATGAGACTCTTGATCTCGGGGTTGTGAATTCAAGTCCCACGTTGGGTGTAGAGATTATTTACATAAATAAAAAAATAAGCATGAAAATAAACATGAATATATTTGTGAAGAATACAAAAAGTTCATGCATTCTTTATATGAAACAAATACATCCCGATTTCAGAAGTCTGTTTCAAGCTGTAACTCTTATCATCAGCCTATCATCATCAAACCCTGTGGTTTCAGGCCCCTTGGCTCTTAGGAGTTTCACTTGAGAAGCACTGGACTAAAACATGGGTCGAACAGAAGAGAGAGACACGAAATGAGGTTAGAAAAATAACTCATTATCTCCTAGATATCTTTAAAGCATCTTTCAGGACTATATTTGTAGTGGGTTTCATATGCCAAATTGAGAATATTTAGGCAAGGTGATGTCAAGATTGAATCTCTGTTGTAGAACACCGTGGCAACTTGGCAAATCAATTTGAGAGGAGGAAACAGAACAAATCAAGAGACTATTACTACCATCTAGGTGAGAAATGGGGCCTTCCTGAGATATGGCAGAGGCAGTGAGGATGGCTAAGAAGAGACTATTTGAGAGATAATTTAGGAAAGGAAAATGACAGGACTTAGTGACATGTTTACTGTTGAGTACTAGGAGTCAGGAGTGATTCTCAGATTTCTAGCTTCGCAAACCCATGAGCAATGGATACTATTACCTAAGGTAGAAAATAGAGGGGAAAAAGTTTCCAAAAGTACCTCAAAGATATCTGAAAGACAATGAGTTGACTTTTGCCTCTGCTAAATTGTGATGCCTGTGGCACAGAAATTATTCATTTAATATCTTCATCTAGCAACTATTAAACACCATGAACTAAACTAGATATGTATTTTAAAATGTCCAGTAGGTAGTGGAAAATCAGGTCTGAAAGAAATTTAAAAGATGTATAAGCCTGAAAATACAGAAATGAAAGTCACTGATGTGCTTTGCAGGATGGCAAAAGCTAAGGGGACCAGATATGCCAACAGGAGAGTACAGAGTAAGAAAAGAAGACTCACCTTGAGCCCAAGGAAAAGTAATCTTTCAGTGTCAGGGTGTAGAAGAGCCTGGGGAAAGGTTGTCACAATGTCAACATGATAAGTCCTCCTCCTAGTTTTTAAAAATGATTTCCTTAGTAAAATTTATTAGCATTTCACAAAACAAATTCTGCAGAAATTTGGAAGAATTTATATGATCTTTCTACACACCGTGTGAAGTCATGGGATCATTTTCTCAAATGTCATGAATCTGTACACCTCTTCTCAATTAAATACTTTCATTTAAATTGGGTGTAAAAAATTAATTTGGGGGCACCTGGGAGGCTCAGTCAGTTAAGCCTCCGACTCTTGATTTGGGCTCAGGTCATGATCTCATGGTTCATGGGATTGAGCCCCACGTGGGGGTGTGTGCTGACAGTGTGGAGCCTGCTTGGGATTCCCTGTCTCCTCTCTTTCTGCCCCTCCCACACTCACATATGGATGTGCACTTTCTCTCAAGATAAATAAATAAACATTTTTTTTAAAGAGTATTTTTTAAAGAAATCAATTTGGACTAATTACTGCAGTCAATTGTATTACTTTATTAAATTCTGCCAGCTTACAAATTAGGCAGTTTTAATTATTTTTTAACGGAAAGAGGGAAACAACGTTCAGGGAGAGGAACTTCACTGTGTGAATCCCGTAGGACCCATAACCACAGATAAAATGAACCTTAGAGTTACTAAGGGATCTAATCTTCTCCCCCTGAGACTTCCAGTATGAGTCAAACTATACAAAAACTATTTGGCAAGAGGAAAATGTAACACATCAGAATTCTGGGACACTCACGACACCCGATCCAGCCAGATTTTATCTTTCACATCGGAATCTAGGGCAGATTCCTGGGACTGCTACCCCGCCCCAACCGCCGATGGGGGAAGCCGAGCTGTCCTAAGGGGGTTGGAGCCCTCAATCTTCCTCCCAGCCTTCACTCCCTGCTGCTAGAGATCACATCCTAGACGGATTCATCTTTGGGTACTGTTGCACCTGGTGAGGGCAAGGCTGTCCGTCCTGGGGTCAAGCCAAGCCACCACCCTCTATACAGGAAGCCACATCGCACTGCTCCTTCCCGGCCGGTGGAAAACTGAGCTGGCCCTAGTTCAAGATGCGTGACGTCCACATTACGGCAACCAATCACAAGTCTGCTCTTAAGGAGCGGGCCAGGGAGCGGACACTGTATTGGTGGTGGTGTCTTGTCAATCTCAGCAGAGGCACCGCCTCTTTCTCTTAGCAACGGATGTGTCATAGCAACAGCTTGCCGGGAGCTGCTGTTTGTGCTTTTGGGACTTGCTTTTCTGAGTGGAGAGTCAAACTTCCATCTCCAGCTCCCAAAGGAGCTTTCTCCAGGGTACTGCAAAGAGGCTTTTCCCCCTTCAGTTTAGCAGTATCAGGTAAGGGACTCTGATGGGAAATCAGGCTTTCCTATCAAATGGGAAAGGAGGCGTGGAAAACAAGTCTTTTACTCACTCTTCCCTGGGCTTTAGAACACTCGCTGGGCCAGTGATGTGCTTGATGCAGTAAAGACTGCAAAAAACTACAAAACGTTCCCTGATTTCAGAGAACTTCCAGCCTAACCAGGAGACAAAAATGGCAGTGAGAGAGCAGTTAACGACACTCTAAGAACTGTGGGGGCGGGTACTAGGGCTGTTCACAGGTAGTATATCACATTGTCTAGCACATTGCAGCGCAATGCTAGGAGCTCAATAAATGATGGCTGGATGGATAGATAGATAGATAGATAGATAGATAGATAGATAAAAAGGAAAACAGCATGATTCTGGCACAGAGATGAAAATAGAAAAGATTAGCGTGGGCTGATGTAGTTAGAGAAGTGACTTCAGGACTATTACAAATAGGCTAGAGTAGATGAAGAGTAAAGAAGATGAATGGGAGAACATTAACCCTTTGAAAGTAAGGGCCTTGTCAGATTCCTCTTATGACCTCCCATGCCTAATTGCTGCTCAATAATTTCTCCCTTCTTCTCCATGGTGTATGTTGCTTGCTGAATGAATTCACAGCAATCTTTCAGGAAGCTCTGAGTTTGAGGCCTTCTGCATCTGTGGAGGCCTGGCATAATTACATAGAATGTGATTAGAAAGTGTCAGGGAGAGGTGCCTGGGTGGCTTAGTCAGTCAACTGACTCTTGATTTCATCTCAGATCATGATCTCAAGGTTGGTGGGTTCAAGCCCAGCTTCCAGCTCCTCGCTGACAGTGCGGAGCCTGTGTGGGAGTCTTTTTCCCTCCCTCTCTCTGCCCCTCCCTGACTTGTACTCTCTGTATCTCTCAAAATAAACAAACTAAAAAA
The DNA here is from genome assembly GCF_018350155.1 of Leopardus geoffroyi. Classification (NCBI taxonomy): domain Eukaryota; kingdom Metazoa; phylum Chordata; class Mammalia; order Carnivora; family Felidae; genus Leopardus; species Leopardus geoffroyi. Next base: position 71,699,173 of record NC_059328.1, read on the forward strand.
AAAAGTGTCAGGGAAAACGAGATTCTCTCAGCCTGAGTGAGAAAGCTGGGGAGGCTTCAGAGAGAAGGTCACACTGGAGTTGAGACTTGAAGAATGAGTAGGATTTAAGCAGAGAAATGTATGCATGGTGGGGAGCAGGAGGGGTGAAGAGGGAAGGGGGTCCCCAGAGAGGAAGATGGGAAGGTATGGGGGCTATTTGGAGGACGTGAGTAATCCTGTGAGTAGAAACTGGAAGGAGGATGTGGTGAGGCAGGCTGTGAAGGGGGTTGCAGGTGATGTGTACAAGTTTGGATTTGATCCTGCTTTGCAAAGTCTTATCTGCAGACCACTAGTGCAAGACTACTTTATAGTCATGTTTAAAAGTCAGAGTCCTAGGCTCACCCCAACCTGCAGAATCACTGTAGGTCCAGAAAATTTGCTTTTTTAATGAGCTCCATTTCTACACTCCTGGAGGAGAATGCCACTGTGGACAGTTGGGACCCACATTGTATTCCGCAGTACATGGGGAAGTGACTGGTTATGATCTGTGTTTTAGAAAGAGAGCTCTGAAGGCCTGCCCTGAGAATAACTGTTCTGGCTGAAACAGAGACATTGAAGCAAGTGAAATGTTCCTAATCTGTGGGAGGAGGGGAATCCATGGATTAAGAATAAATTACCTATTTACTAACCACTTATTGAAAAGTATGCGGTTGGTAACAAATCACAGCAGTATTGGCACGACATGTGACTTTGTCACCAAAAGAAATTACGGCTCTTTTCATATTGTATTATGGATGTTACAGATGTATTACTTATGCTCATCCCTTCTTCAAAGTCAAGGTAGTAATTAGAACCACTGCTAGATCTTATTATTTAATGTGTTAATGAAGAAGCACATGAGTTATTATATCATAATTTTTAAAATAGTTTGATAACTGTCTCCCTTGTAATCTCATGTTTTTGTCTGAAGCATAGGCGTCCCCAAGCTGCCAAAGGGGTTGATGGCACAAATTAGTTAGGAATTACTGGTATGAGAGGACACGTGGAAGGCCTGAACCAGAGGAGGCCATGGCAAGGAAGGCATAGAATTCAGGAGAAATTTCAAAGGCAGAAGTGATGGGAGAGCGTCTACTTAAATAAGTAAATATCCAGTCTTGGAAAGAGGTAGAAGTAAGCTGGAAGGACAGAACAAGAGTAGTAGACCAATGGGAAACACTGTAGGAACAGTTACGTCTGGAGGGTGGAAGCTGTGAACTTGTCAGAAGATGGTGATGAGCCTAGGAGAACCTTAAAGCTAAGTCAGGGTCTTGGTGGAGACTGACCAAGAAGCAGCAGTTCTTGGAGACATTTACCAGCCTCCCAAGATGTTAGTCTTGGATCTCATTCTAAATCCCTTTAAAAAGGGGGGCAGGGGGAGGCATATGATGAGCTTACAAATAGTTTGGGAAGAGAAAAGAGGACGATGACCACCCAGATAAGGTCAGCTAATTGCTAATTGAAGTACACCTGGGGAAGTAATACTTTCTAAGGTGTGAGAAGGTGCCAGTGCTACAGGTCTTCTCAGAATTAAAGATCTCACAGCTGGGAGCAAGCCACACATACATACAGGTGACAAAAGAGAACGTGTAAACAGGTGTATGTGTCTCAGCAGAACAGAAAGAAGAAAGGAAGCTTAATAACTGTTCAAATCGCTGCGTTATATCATTTGTAATTTGCCACTTATCTCTTCATCTGCGGTAGTTATCTTCCTGAATAGAAGCATCATAAAAAGATACAGTCATGAACAAGTCTTGAAAGGTAGTTGGAACCATGTCCTAGACCGCTCCGAAAGCAAGGCTCCTCCGAGTCAGTAAAGCACCATCACAGGTTTTCAGCTATTACCCAGGGGACTTACCCAGTACTTGCTTGCCACTCCCTAATGCCTTTGCTGTTAACCTGGAAGGTAGGAAATGTGTCCTTGGGGCACTTGGCTGGCTGCCTCAGTCTCTAGAGCATGCGACTCTTGATCTTGGGGTTGTGAGTTCGAGCCCCATGTTGGGTGTGGAGATTACTTAAAAGTGAAATCTTAAAAAAAAAAAAAAAAAGAAGGAAAAGAAGCAAAATGATATTCTGGAATGGGTGGATTAATTTACAAAGCATATAAGCAGTTTTAATATCAAAAATATTTAAATGGAACGATTAAATATTTATAAGTATTATAGTTTACAAGTTCTGTTTTGAAATTCTGTCAGCTATAGTGGCTTTGAAACCAAATGTGATACAGGCTACTGGAGTAGGTGAATCTTTTATTTTAGGAATAGATGAAGGATCTCTTCTGCATCTCTCAACAAGAATTAAATGTGGTGAGCATTTCAGAGTCACCTTAACAAAGTAATATCTGTATTGAAAAATTCTTATGACCTTTTAGTAGTCAATTTAATGTGAAAACCTGGAAAATATAATATAGCATATTCACTCCATGAAATATGCAATTTTATGAAAAAGTTCTTAGTAAGACCTGCTGTAATTTTAAAGTAACATCTTTTTGGGGGGGGCGCCTGCGTGGCTCAGTTGGTTAAACGCTGGCTTCAGCTCAGGTCATGATCTCATGGTTTATGAGTTCAAGCCCTATGTTGGGCTCTGTGCTGACAGCTCAGAGCCTGGAGCCTGCTTCAGATTCTGTGTTTCCCTCTCTCTCTGCCTCTCCCCCACTCCTGCTGTCTCTCTCACTCTCAAAAATAAATAAACATTAAAAAAATAAAGTAACATCTTTTTTTAATTTGCCAGATATTCTTTTAATGAGAACTAGAAAAGACCACATTTTTTGCAAACTGCCTTTTTTTAAACAAATGATTTGCTTTTGATTACAAATACTGTGTAAGATAATGCCTTCTTTTGCAAAACCAATAAATACAGGAAAAAATTTTAAGCATGTGATTTGCCCAAGATATTTGGAAGGGAAAAAAAGCCTGATTTTTTTTTCTGGTATGAAAAAAAAATCAGTATACCCTAACCTTTCAAGGAATAAGTTCAAAGATATGACTCGACTGGAGACAAAGAAAGAGAGAAAGAAGAGACAGAGACCATCTTATAACTGCTTTAAATACCTTCTGATAATTATTCTGATGTTACCTTTCCTTTCTGGAATTTGTATCTTCAAAAAAGAGTTGAATTTAAAATATTTCTAATGAGGGGCACCTGGGTGGCTTGGTCGGTTAGGCGTCCAACTTCAGCTCAGGTCATGGTCTCACAGTCCGTGAGTTCGAGCCCCGCGTCGGGCTCTGTGCTGACCGCTCAGAGCCTGGAGCCTGTTTCAGATTCTGTGTCTCCCTCTCTCTCTGCCCCTCCCCTGTTCATGCTCTGTCTCTCTCTGTCTCAAAAATAAATAAACGTTAAAAAATTTTTTTTAATTAAATAAATATTTCTAATGAACTGATTAATGGGGGAAAAGAAAATGCATACTGAACACATATGTAGAAACTTTACCATAAGCAATTATGCATATCAAAGACACTAACTTTAAAAAGATACAAAAAAGGTGAGAAAAACCTGAACTACAGAAAAGAAAATCAAATATAATGAAAAACTAGAATAAAAATTAGCAAGGGGCGCCTGGGTGGCGCAGTCGGTTAAGCGTCCGACTTCAGCCAGGTCACGATCTCGCGGTCTGTGAGTTCGAGCCCCGCGTCGGGCTCTGGGCTGATGGCTCAGAGCCTGGAGCCTGTTTCCGATTCTGTGTCTCCCTCTCTCTCTGCCCCTCCCCCGTTCATGCTCTGTCTCACTCTGTCCCAAAAATAAATAAACGTTGAAAAAAAAAATTAAAAAAAAAAATTAGCAAATACACGCACAAAATATTTACACATACAGCAGAACTATGTGTGGACTCACAAAGGGAAAAGCAGTGGTCCAAGAGCACTCAACATGGCTCGTCAGATAAAGAAACACACACAAGCTCAGGTGCCCACACACAAAACAAAAACCCGGTACAACAGTACACTCAATCTATAACACAAATTCAGAATTATTTTACAGTGCTTCCTTTCTTAATACAAGGTACCCATCTTGAGTGTGTATGTATGTGTGTGTGTGTGTGTGTGTGTGTGTGTGTATACACACATACTTTTTCAGTGGTTTACTGTAGACTTATTTTTAATTAGTGTTATTACATGCAACTGTTTCCTGTATTTAACAGCCTTTTTATTTACCTTCACGTGTCTAGCTTCCACCTATCAAAAGTTTCAGGTTGGCAGGCAGACGGGTGCCTTATTCTCTGTGAAACTGAATGCAGTGGTTTTAAACACTGGCCAGAACAAGTTTGGTTGCCAGTTCAACACATGGAAATAGTTACATTGATGCCTAAGTTGCCATTTTCTGCAGAAAGCTGTGCAATGCTCGTGTCAAAAGACGAGGCAGTCGCTATTCATAATGGCTGTTGCAATTCCCTCAGGAATAGATCACCGGGCCGCTTCCCAAGTCAATCGCCGCCTAGGACCGTTTAGCTCAAGTCGATAAGCAAAAATTTCAGCTTACTTGCGTGTTCCTATCAGCTATACAAGTGCAAAGAACCGCTGGTGGCCGTCGGACTTTTCCTTTTTCTCCAGGACTAACATGAAGTGAAAGCCAAAACAGGACTGCATCATCACCCCGTCAACAGCACCAGTGTAGCAAGGAAAACTATATTCTTTCCCTGTAGGGCTGTAATGGACTTTGCCGATGCATCATATAGGGGCTTGACAGCATCCAAAGAGCCTTGCCATTTGCAGGAAGTACCAGGGCACCGACACGAATAAGGCCTAAACTCACGGAGCTCTTCATGGTCTGCTTTCTGTCTGTGTGGCAGAGGTATCGCTCCTCCAGGAGAGGCATATTTACAGGGGGAAAGCACGGGAACTGGCCACTTCCTCCAGGGCCAAGTTGCGAGGGGATCCCAACGGCCCCGGCAGGTTGGACAACATGTGAGCTTTTGGGCAACAGTTGCTACAAATGAGATGGCCACTCTGACAGTGAAGAATGGGTGGTAGCGCGTAGCCACAGCAGACAGGACACTCAAAAAGACCCGCCCGGTCATTCTTGGATGCAGTTGTGCCAGTCAGGGCAGGCACCCTCTGGGACGCTGCACACTTGGAGGTTCCAGCAGGGAATGCTGGTGCAGCCTGGCGGCTCATTTCCGTGGGCGGAGAACCTCGGCCCGGTCCCGGCTCAAACGCGCTCCCTGGCCACCGCGAACCGCCACCGCCTCTTCCCCCTGTGGGCACCAACGGGACACCCAGACGGGACACCCTGGGCCGCTGCAGCTGGAGAGCGCGCCCCGCAACGGCTGCCCCGGCTCCCCCTGGCGGCGAGCCGCCGTCCCGTCGCGCGTCCTTAAAGTAACGTCTTTTATTTGGGATTTGTTTTTTAAAAGAAAATCTGCATAAGAAATTAACGTCGAATAAATAAGTGTCTCTTTTGAAGTGACGTAGAGTACTTCATACATTTCATCTAGAGATCTTCAGTTAAAACGGATTTGTTTTCTTGACACAATATTGGTAGGGTTTCTATTATTTAAAGCGACTAAAATAAACTATGAAATTTTGCCTGAGACGCAAATACAATGTAAAGTAGCTACTCCCAAAGTAAATAATTTTCTTTTCAGTTTAGACTATATTCAACAGGCTGGCCTCTGCTAATGAATTTTTCCATCTATGATGCAGCTTAGATACTGTGCTTTTAATTAAGAATAATTAGGACCTAAAAGCCTATAGAACAACCTGGTCTTCCTTTTTCCTTGGTCACTAGACAATATGTTAGACACAGGAGTTAATATTTGTGAAAATAGTAAATGAGCTATTCTGGTAAGGAAGCACACACATTTACTGTTTAACCCAGTTTTGTTACCTAATGTACTGCTGGGAAATTGACTTTGTTTTCCCCTGCATATTGGAAACTGAACCAGATTACCCACAGTTCGTTTAATAGCAGCCTTTGAAAAAAGTGGGCACATGTGATTACTTAGACTATTTCTTGGGATGATTGTGTTAGATTGATACCTATATATTCAAGCTTAATGCCAACGCGGCATCTCCTAATCCCTGGAAACAGTGAATATTTTAACATACATAGCAATCAGGAATTAAAGTTGCAGATGAAAGTAAAACTGCTAATTAGCTGACCACAAAATAAAGTATCTTATATTAACTCGATGGGCACAGTGTAATCACAAGGGTCCTTAAAAAAGTAGAAGTGGGGGGGCACCTGGGTGGCTCAGTAGGTTAAGCATCTGACTCTTGGTTTCAGCTCAAGTCATTATCTCACTGTTCATGAGTTCGAGCATAGCATTGGGCTCCACATTGATAGCACGGAGCCTGTTTGGGATTCTCTCTCTCCCTTTCTCTTTGCCCTTCCTCTGCTCGCTCTCTCTCTGTGTCTCTCTCTCTCTCCCTCAAAATATATAAACTTTTTTTTAAAAAAGTGGAAGTGGGAGGGGCACCTGGGTGGCTCAGCCAGTTAAACGTCTGACTTCAGCTCAGGTCATGATCTCATGGTTTGTGAGTTCGAGCCTGAGTTGGGCTCTGTGCTGACAGCTCAGAGCTTGGGGCCTGCTTCAGATTCTGTGTCTCCCTCTCTCTCTCTGCCCCTCCCCCACTCATGCTCTGTCTCTGTCTCTCAAAAATAAACACTAAAAAAATAAATAAGTGGAAGTGGGAGAAGAAAAGTTCAGAGTATGCTATGTGAGAGAGATCTAACCCACCGTTGCTGGCTTTGAAGATGGAGGAAGAGGGCCCACAAACCAAGAAATACCAATGGCCTCTTGAGTCAGAAAAGGCAAGGAAACAGATTCTCCCATAAGATGCTAGAATGAATGGAACACAGTCTTGTGACACCTTGATTTTAGCCCAGTGAGAGCCATGTCAGACTTCTGAGCTACAGAACTGTTAGGTAATGAGTTTTGTGTTAAGACACTAAGTTCCTGATAATTTGTTAGAGCAGCGATAGAAAACTAAAACAGCATGCATACAGGTGATTCCACAGATCTCAGGCAAAAGCCTTTTGTCCAGCCTGGAAACCCATATGCTAAGATGGCAGAAGGAAAGGGGACACCAAGGAATCATTAGTCCAGCATTTTTTTAGAATGTCCACTGTGCCAGTTATGGAGTTCGCAGTCTACAGACTAACTTCACATGCCTTAAATTGAGTTTTTGACTTTCCCTTTCAAATCTACTCCTCCCCTGGGATCCCCATCTCAATAAACAGCAGTCCCATGCTTTCAATTCTTTGGGTCAAACTTGTAGCAGGCATCCTTGGTCCTGTTTATTCTCTTAGACTCTACATCCAAGTCGTCAGCAAATCCCATTGGCTCTACTTACAAAATATGTGCGGAGCCCAACCACTTTCCATTCCACACTCACCTCCCTGATCTAGGCTGCCATCACTTCTCCCCTGGATTGCTGACTGTCTCTTACTTGGATTCCCTGCTTCAACTCTTTCTTCGCTGCAGTCCTCACAACACAGCAGCCATAGGGCTGTTAAAATGTGACTCACATCAGGTAAAGAAACTCAGCTCAAAACCATCCAATAGCTCCCCGCTCCCCCCCCTCATTCAGAGTAAAAGCAAAGTCCTTACACATGACCCGGACCCCTTGTGGCATGTTACATACTTGTCCACAACTATTTTGGCGCCAATTCTTACCTCCCTCCCCTGCACAAGGATCATGTGTGCATTCCTCCCCATTATCGGGATTAGCTGTGTGACTTGCTTGGACCAGTGGAATATAAGCAGAGAGGACAGAGTGCCAGTGCCACGGGGAAGATTCGGGAGGCATTACGCAGCTCGGGGAGCTCTCTCGCCTTCTACTCTGCCGTGAAAGTAGAGGCTGTCACACAGGGGCCGCTCCTCCAGCCCGAGTCCCAGAATAAGACTTGAAGCAGCAGCTGACCCACAGCCACAACACAGAGCCAAAGAAGAAATTTGTGGCTGTTTGTTACTGAGACTTACGGCCATCGCAAAGCTGACTACTGTGTCCCTACCTCATCACCTCTCTGACCAACTTCATCTCCTGGTCTTCCCTTACTCACTCCGTTCCAGCCATTATGGCCTTCCTGCTGTTTTCTAAATGTGCCAAGCATATTCCTGCCCCAGAACATTTGCACTTACTATTTCCTCTGCCTGGAAACACCCTTTGTCCCCAGATATCTGCATTTCTGGCTCACCCCACCCCCCCTTTTCTTAGGTCTTCGCTCCCATGTCACTTCAGTGATGTCTTCCCTGATAGTCCAATATAGAATTGCAAGTTCCCTACTCCTACAATTCCTCTCCCCTTACTACTTGACTTCTCTCTGTAACAGTTATGACCATCTAAAATACTAGTGATTTTGCTCGTTTGTTTGCTCTCTTTCCTCTAGAATGTAAGCTCTATCAGAAAAAGGGTTTTGCCTATTTTGTTCACTGCTGTATTCCTAACACCTAGGACAGCATCTGGTGCATCTAAATTGCTCGATAAAGATTTGTGGAATGAATAGTGGTGGTGGTGGTGATGGTATGTGTGTTGTCTATGTGCTTAGGGTGAGTCCGGCTGGTATCTGGAGAATTTTGAGTATCTTATTTTTATTCTTTATTTTTTTTTCTTTTTTTTTTTTTCTCTTTTTTTTTTCTTTTTTTTTTTTTTAATTTTTTTTTTCAACATTTATTTATTTTTGGGACAGAGAGAGACAGAGCATGAATGGGGGAGGGGCAGAGAGAGAGGGAGACACAGAATCGGAAACAGGCTCCAGGCTCCGAGCCATCAGCCCAGAGCCCGACGCGGGGCTCGAACTCACAGACCGCGAGATCGTGACCTGGCTGAAGTCGGGCGCTTAACCGACTGCGCCACCCAGGTGCCCCGAGTATCTTATTTTTAAAGTTTACTTATTTAGTTTTGAGAGAGACAGAGAAAGTGAGAGACCTTGAGCCTGGGGGTGGGGGATGGGCGGCAGGCAGAGAGAGGGGTTGAGAGAGAGAATCCCCGACAGTGCAAAGCCCAAATACAGGGCTCTAACTCACAAAACTGTGAGAGCGTGACCTGAGCAGAAATCAACAATCAGATGCTTAACCAACTGAGCCACCCAGGCGTGCTTGAGTATTCTAAGTCAAATGCTGCTGGAATAAAATATGGAGAGGGGTACACTGATAAAGAATTTTCTGAATAAAGTACTAGGTCCAAGATTTGAAATTATAGTGAGGCTGAGAAGTGGGATTGAGGATACCTGACAGTCTAAAAGGCTGGATCGGAACCATTCATTGCAGGGGGTTTAAAAAGTAGGAATTCCCAAGTTGTCAGAATCATAAAATGCTGATTAAATCATAACATCACACCTTTCTAGGTAAAGGCAATGATTTTAAAGAATTTCATTTGTGATGAAACACAGCAAACAGTTACCACTGAAACCCAAGGGATAGTCTTGTGCAAAGATGAAAATTGGGGGCATTGGGACCACACTGGGGGTGCTCTCACCCTGACTCTACCGCTCTCGCTCTGTGTATCCCTTCAGGCAAGTTTCCCGGCCTCTGTTGTCATCTTATAAAATGAGGATGAAGAGAACAGTTTTCATAAAATGCTTACCTAAAAGGGTGATTCAAATTAAATAAATAATACATGTGAAGTACATACACCTGTGCCTGGCACATAGTAAGCACTCAACAAACGTGAGCTATCACTATTACCTTTTGAAAAAATACATGTGAAGGGTCTGAAGTGAAAAATGTATATCACAAACACAAACCCACACTTTGGACCAGATTTAGGAATCAAGGAACTAGAAAGAAAATGAAACTCAGGATATTCTGACTGGGGTTTATGAAATAATTTTCAGTCTGTGTTTGTTTATAAAACAAGGCAAGCCAGTCTGATTGACATGATTGAGTCAAGGTCAATGCAATTTTATTTCATTATATGTTCACAATTGCCTTATGAGGTAGGTTTTATTGTCATCATCCCCATTAAACCTGAATAAACTTAGGGATGCCTGGTTGGCTCAGTTGCTTAAGCGTCTGACTCTTGATCTCAGCTAAGGTCGTGATCTCGCAGTTCATGGGTTTGAGCCCTCCATCAGGCTCTGCGCTGACCAGGAGGAGCCTGCTTGGGATTCTTTCCCCTTCCCTGTCTCTCTGCCCCTCCCCTGACCAAGGTCGCATGCGCATGTACTCTCTCAAAATAAATAAACTTGAAACAAACAAACAAACATGAATAAACTGAGACTCAGATGGTATTTGGTTTGCCAAGGATCACACAGCTGCTAAAAGGCAAAGTCTATTTTTCAACCTTGCTGCTTAGGCTCCTGAAATTGTACTCCTAACCATCTAACAAGATGAGACAGGGGTGACCATTGAGATGACAAGGATTTGATGTGATAGCAAATGACCTGAGCCAAAACTGATGATCAGTTCCACAGAGAACCTTTGGAGGCACTCTCTGACAGCACAAAGAAGGACACAGTGGGTATAGGTCCGCATGCTAGGATAAAAGTACTGCTTAAATGATACAAATTTTAAAAATTATGAACATGTATGTATGTTGTGGGCCCGTGGACTTTGAGCCTGCCTTCGTTGCTGAGGCACCCAGTGGGGAGCTGGGCAGAGGGCAGCGACACTAACTCCCTGGAATGGGAACAGCAGCGAGAGGCAGGGGGCCAGTATCCCCCATCATGCTTCCACGGCAGGGCCTATGGCTGAAGCCTTGAAGGGCTGGCAGGTCACTTCCATTCGCTTCAGCTGAATGGCTCCCTTGGAATGGCAAGACCTTACCAGTAAGATTGTTGTGGCGATAAACCTTTGGTCACAGACCACCCATCCTATGAAGATACACGTTGACTTAGCTAAAGGTAAAGCTTAGAAAACATATTCTTCTCATGTTTTACTAAATGGTAATGCTGACTATTTGAAACTGTAAAACAGAATTTACTAATGACATTATCTCTTTATACAGCCTAAGTCAGAACCATGGCTCCAAAATCTCAAAAACAAAAGAGTGCTGGTGGCCACAAAAACACAAAACGGAGCAAAACCAAACAGATATTACCTGGTAGGATTGTTTTTTCATTAATGGGATTTTTTATGGATTTAGTATCTGTATATATATTAGCAGCCAAAATGATTGTGGTTTTCTGTATCAAATAAGGAAATATGTTCGCTGTCATAAAGTCAAACACATATGGAATTTAGAGTATAGACATTTATTCTTTTAATTCATTTCATTGCAACATCCATTATATGCCATAGCATTCCATCAAGACATAATTCTGTGAAAAAAGATAATTATTCAAATTCTATTTAAGCATTTATAAAATAGTTTAAAACTTCATTGTGTACTTGTGTTTATGTTTTGTGCGTTGAGGCTTGGTAAAAGATTGTGATAAATTAAGACGCTTATGTGTCAAAAATGTAAATTTGACATTATTTCATTATATTCTAGACAGAGAAGAAGTGGAACCTATTACTATGGAGAGCATGGGTAAGTGGAAGTATAATTTAGAACTTATGCTCCTAGTTTTATGATATTTTAAAATGCAATAAGCAAACAAAAATACAAATCGACGTGTTTAAGATACACGTGGGCTAAAATTATGTCATTTAGAATCTAAAATTAAAAATGTTACAGAAAGAATAAAAACAGTAAGAGTGGAAGAGAGAATTTCAAACAGAAATAGACTTGAGCCTAGCAGTCCCTTACAAATCGAACATGGTGTGGTTACTAAAGAGACTCTAAAGTGTTGTGAGTCTGCAAGCTATTGCTTTTATTAGAATAATATTTTTTAAGATTCTGGCTCATGGGCACTATTTATCTGTACTTCATGGTAAGATTCCACTATTTCAAGTAAAGAGGCTGGTTTTTAAGCAAATAAACTAGAACTTAGCCAACCAAATTAATGCCGTCCCTTCTTTCAGAAGCTAAATAATCTTATTCCAATAGGACCTTTTGTATTGGTTGTTGTTGTTGAAACTTTCCTCTTAGTTTTGACTTGGGTGATGCACTTCATGTTTAGAAACAGAGAGGAAACAGTGAGGGTTAGGGAGAAGGAAGATCTAAAAGCCTTGAAGGCTGTTCTGAGGGTTCTTTTGGTCAAGTAGGGTAGGAGCTATTGGCGGTATTTAAGCAGCGGAGTGATGGGATCTGACTTTTTTTTTTTTTTAATTTATTTAAAAAAGTTTTTTAATGTTTACTTCTTTCTAAGAGACAGAGTGCAAGCTGGGGAGGAGCAGAGAAAGAGACACACACAGAATCTGAAGCAGGCTCCAGGCTCTGAGCTGTCAGCACAGAGACTGATGTGGGGCTCCAACTCACAAACTGTGAGATCATGACCTGAGCCGCTTAACCGACTGAGCCAACCAGGCACCCCTAATCTGACTTGTTTTTAAAGTGTCAACCTGGCTACTCAGCTGAGAACGTCAGGGACAGAAGCAGAGGGCAGTCAGGAAGCTTTTGCAGCAATCTAGGAAACAGATGGTGGAGGCTTGAGCCAGGTTGGTAGAGGGGTGGAGGTGGGGAGATGGTGAGAGGATGTCAGCTGGCAGTAAATGGCACCGGAACAGGGCACACTGCCCAATAAATGACTTACTGAATTAATGAATGTACCACCCAGACACTTGGAAGTCATCTTTGACGCCTTTCTCCCCCTTAACACTTTCCCATCTAAACATTCTCCTTCTGTCAATTCCGCCTCTAAAGTAAATCCCATCCACTTCAAGTGATCTCCACCTCTGCAACCTTAGTCCAGACCCCCACATCTCTCACTCCAATTGTTTCCCTAGCCCCTAACTGCTGTTACTGCTTCCACTCAGCCTCCTTCAATCCATTCTGCACACCACGTGGCCAGGTCTCTTTCCTGCTTAAACTCTCCCATGGCTTTACTCTATCATTATAGTGGTCCTGGCTCCACCTTCCTCTCTGACCATTACTCCATCCTCTCCCCACTCCCAACCACCACACCTGCCTGCCTACAGCCCACCAGCCTTGCTTAGCACAGAGAATACCAAAATTATTCCTGCCTCAGGCCCTTTGTTCTTGCTGCTCCTGATACCTGGATAGATCTTTTGCCAGATCTTTATGCAACTCTCTCCTTTTCATCATTCAGATCTAGACTCCAATCCCACTCCTGCCAGAGGCCTTTCTTGACCTCTCCTTCACGTAGCACCATGTTATTGCCTTCTTAGCACTTATCCTAAGGCTGAAATTAAAGTACAGCTGAGTCTTGTTTTTCTTGGAAGTTCTGCACAGTTGCTGCGAATACTGAATTAGCAAATACTGAGCTAGTGCTCCTAGGGTAAATACAGAGAGGTTCCTGTCAGCCTCTGGTCACAACATTTTCATTAGCCAATCAATACATAACCTTGTTTTATGTGTGTTTCTGTTTAAAGACACCTTATTAAATGTATATTGTTGATTCATTAACATGGGACTCACAGCCAACAGCACTATAGCCCGTGCCTGAGCAATGCTTATCTAATATACGTATTTTCTCCACAAGGCATATCCCAGCCTTCTTGCATTTAGGAATGCTGAACAGCACTTTACCACTACGCTTGGGAGATATTTTAACTGGCAAAAATTGCCAATAAAAAGGCACAAAAATAGGAAGAATGTGGCACTAAATAGACAGCGGGAAGGACATCTGTTTACTGTTTGACAGCTGACACAAGATGGCAGAGCATCACCGTGTTTGACCTCGGCTGGGACCGTGCACATAAGGCAACTCAAAGTTTTTGCCACTATAAGCATGGCCACTAATGATGGCAAAAAGCACTGCGACTGTTGATGTTGGGGTTACAAATAAGTTTTAGCAAGTGAATCTGCAAATATAAAATCTGTGAATAATGAAGATGGGCTGTATTTATTTGTTTATGCATTTATAACCTATTTTCACACACACCTGGCTGGCCCTGGGATATACTCACTCTCTCTCTCTCTCTCTCTCTCTCTCTCTCTCTCACACACACACACACACACACACACACACACACACACACACACACACGAACACAAGTACTCCAGGAGAACAGAAACGCTCTTGCTCAGCAGATCTTGACACATAATAACCATTCGACAAATATTTGCTGATTTGTTGAATAAATAAGTGGCTTCCTCTATTCTTCTCATCTAAATAGACCACCACCACTCCCATTCTTTTCATTCTAAGTTCTACTTTCACCCTGTTTTCTCCTAAATAGCACTTGTCATAATCTGTACTTAAGTATTTCTGAGTATATCTGCCTAATTTCTGTCTCTTCCTCTAGACAGTCCAACCCTACTACCAACACCGTGCTTTTCACATAGTAGTTGCCCAGTAAATATTTCTTGACTACATGAATGAACTGGTAAGAAAGTCCACAAACATGAGAATGGGGTATGACAGGGTTTCAGCAGAAAGTAAATGGACTAAAAAATAGATTATTTAAGGAGAAAAAATGGATTTATTTAAGGAGAAAAAAAAAAAAAAACCACCTCAGTACACAGCAGTGAGACCTGAGGATAGGTTTTGATTTACCTTATACTAGAACATCTCTCTTCTTCCCCCAGATCTTCCTCAGGGAAACATAAGGATCCCTCTGAATTCCTTGCTGTGGGGTCCTGACATTGTCAACTGTCACTCAGCGCTTGTGGCTCATGCCTCAGGGAATTAGGATTCCCTTTCCTTCTAAGAACCAAGGATCAACAGACAGACTAAAAAACTGTTGTCTAAGGGTCTACAGGGCAATGTCTAGAGGTTCCTGGAGAATAAATGTAGTTTTTACATGGAGCTAACATTTACAGAACAACAGCTCTGTGCCAGGCACACCCCTCTCATCCGTTTATCTCTGTGAAGTAGGCATTGTTTATGGCCATTACAGAGACAGAGATGCTGTGATTTCCAGAAGTTAAATAATTTACCCTAAATTATAAGTCATACTTTTTAATACAGGTTAGAGTATCAGTGGTGTATTAATTGTCTATAGCTGCTGTAATAAACTACCACAAATGTATTGACTTAAAACACTGAATATTTAAATGGCTTATTATCTTACAGTTTTGGAAACCAGGAGTCTGACATTACTGTCACTGGGTTAAAGGAAACGTATTAACAGGATTGGTTCCTTCTGGAGGCTTTGAGGGGAGGATCCACTCCCTTGCCTTTTTCAGCTAAAAGCCCCCTGCATTCATCAACTGTTGCCACTTTCCACTATTTTCAAAACCAGCAGGATAGCATTTCCTAATCTTTCTATCTCTTTGACCTCTGCCTCTTTGTCACATCTCCTTCCTTGACTTTGGTCCCCCTGCCTTCTTCTTATAAGGACCCTTGTGGTTACCTTGGGTCCCTCTCGGGGGCCCAGTGGTCTCCTCATCTCAAGTTCCTTAACTTAATCACATCTGGAAGTCCCTTTTGCCATATAAGGTAACATATTCACAGGTTTCGGGGATTAGGACATGGACATCTTTAGGGGGTGGGGCAGGGGGGGCGGCTCTATTCTGTTTACTCTAGTGATTAATAGTACAGGTTTTGGAATCAGACCTGTCTCAATTCATAATTCTTCCACTTAATAACTGGGTGGTCACAAATGACTTCCCCTCTCTGAGCCTCTGCTTTCTCATCTGAAAAACAAGGTAGCAATACCTTGGAGATGGTTACAGAACTTAAATTAGGTGGTACCCACACACTTCCTTTTATGGGGATGTTGCAAAGAAGGTTCATGTTAACTGTTGCTGCTATTTTTAAAAGATGCCATAAAGATAAAGAAATAGATCGATGAATGAGAATGAAGACTCCCAAAGTAGGCTGACATATATACGGTCAACAGATTTTCAAAAAAAAGTGCAAAGGCAATTCAGTGGAGAAAGGATAGTCTTTTCAACAAATGATGCTGGAACACCTATATATCTACACTTAAAAAAAAGATCTTTAATCTGTACCTCATACCATATACAAAAATTAACTCAAAATGGATCATATACCTTACTATAAAACCAGGTATTATAAAACTTCTAGAAGAAAATATAGGAGAAAATCTTTGTGACCTCAGATCAGGCAAAGATATCCTAGATACAACATCCAAAGCCATAAATCTTAGGAAATCTTTGCCTAGTTGATCTTTTCTTTTATGGCACGCCAGTCAGAAATGTAAAGGAATGAACCATTTCTAAATGCACCAACATGAATGAAACTCAAAATAATTATGCTGAATAAAAGAAGATAAACAAAATTACACACTATGTAGGGATGCCTGGGTAGCTCAGTCAGTTAAGCATCCAACTCTTTTTTTTTTTAATGTTTATTTTTGAGAGAGAGAGACACACACACAGAGTGTGAGCAGGGGAGGGGCAGAGAGAGAGGGAGACACGGAATCCGAAGCAGGATCCAGGCTCTGAGCTCTCAGCACAGAGCCCGATGTGGGGCTGGAACCCACAAACCACAAGATCATGACCTGAGCCTAAGTCAGACACTTAACCATCTGAACCACCCAGGCACCCCATGTCCAACTCTTGGTTTCGGCTCAGCTCATGATCCCAGGGTAGTGGGATCAAGCTCCACATGGGGCTCCATGCTCAGTGTGGAGCCTGCTTAAGATTCTCTCGCTCTTCTCTCTCTCTCTCTCCCTCTGCCCCTCTTCCCTACTTGCGCTCTGTATAAAACAAAACAAAACAATACATACTGTGTAATTATATTTATAATATTCCATAAAAAGCAAACTCAGCTATAATAATAGAAAACAAATCAGTGGTTGCCTAGGGGTAAGGGGGAGGGGTACAGAGGGAGGGACAGGAAGACACTTTTAGGGATTATGGGTATATTTAGCTCAATTGTGGTGGTGGTTTCATGGGTATATGCATATATTTATCAAATTGTAGACTTTAAACATATACAGTTTATTGTTTGCCAATTATATCTCAATAAAACTGCTTTTTAAAAAGTAAACAGCAACCAAAATGTAAAAAAAAACAATACATGGTAGTTATTTAAATTACCTGTGTTTCAATATGTAGGGCAATTGATGTATCAGCTATGGTCTGTGTTGTTAGGGCTCTTCCCTGTACACACAGTAAGACTCTGAGGAGTGAGTTACATACAGCTGCAGTCTGTCTTTGGCTCCTGCTCTATCAGGCTTCTAGGGAAATAAATGCCGCTCACTGCATCCTATGGAATATAATCTCTGTTACCTCCCTGATGGTGTGGAGGAAGGAGCAGGACCCTCTCCAGTGCTCTGTGTTCACACATAATAGAGAAAGTATAGCATCGTACTAAGAGTGCAGGGACCTTACTTTGGATCCCAGCTTCCCCCATTTCCAACTCTCAGGGAGATAAAAATGGCAGTTTGCTCCTAATTTGTGAACAACTTGTATTCCAAATGTTTGGAATATATTTCCACATATCATCAATGTTAATGCACACAGTCATTAAAACCCTCCTAAATTACCTGGATAATTGTATCATAGAGCCACTAGGATGGGGGGTAAGTATTTCTTTTGGGCAGGGCGATAAATATTTCTATGGGAAAGTAAGCCCCAAACTCCATTTTAGAGGCCACATGCATTTCTCCCCTTGTTGGCACATCTGTTGAGCAGTAGGAGAAAAGATGTCAGGACATCCAAGTGTGTAGGATCTGGAGAAGAAGGGAGTGGGCTCTGGGACCTTGGGAAGGTGGGGTTGGGGGAAGGAGTTTGGGGGGTAGATGCAGAACTGAGACTGGGACTGTGGAAGCTGATGGTGATAAGAAGGATAAGACAATGAGAAGATGGAATGAGAGAGGGGAAAAAGAGCAAACTCTTAACAGACGTTCTCACTTGAGAGGTAGTATTCCAGGTAATTGTTAGTTTCTTCTTTTCATTTATTTATTTATTTTACATTTTCTGTAACGGATATACTTACTTAAAAAAAAAAAAAAAGAACAATGAGGGGTACCTGGGTGGCTCAGTCAGTTGAGCGTCCAACTCTTGATTTAAGTTCAGGTCATGATCTCGAATTTTGTGGGATCAAGTCCCACATCAGGCTCTGCACTGTCAGATTTTCTCTCTCCCTTTCTCTCTGCCCCTCTGCCCCCTCTCAGAATAAATAAATAAACATTAAAAAAAAGCCTTTCAAAATTTTGGCCAAGATAATTATTTAAATCAAACAATTGCATGTTGCCTCTTAATATCTTAAGTGGTAATATTTAATGTCCCGAGTCTACTTTTCCTTCCCCAGGTCATCCAGAAATTTATCCTTTAGTGTTAACTACCCAGACCCAGGAAATATTTAACTGCCGAATAGATGAAGATGTCACAGATGAAAAACCTTATAAACTTATCAAAAAAGAAGATATTTTAGCAGACTTTAAAAACAGAGCTGCAGTGTCTGATTTCTACCCCGTCAAAAAAGTTATCCAGGTAAGTACAACCTCTCTCTTTATTTTTCAGTCCCACCCAAGAGGCTTCTGATACATAATAATAAAAGTTAGAGAGCTTGTTGAGTTCAAATCTGGTATTCCCCACCTCCATTACTTTGAGCAAATGCTAAGTTGTCCATACCTCCTTTGGGATCCTGCTCAATGATCTGTGAAAAGCAGACACCTATCAGTGACTGATTATTACTTTACACCCAGAAAAAGTCATCCTTCCCAATTTCAACTAGAATAGGAATCTACCCTTATTTTCCCATACAGATTTAATTTTTTTTTTTTTAATTTGAGAAAGAGAGCACAAGCAGGGGAGGGGCAGAGGGAGAGGGAGAGAAAATCTTAAGCAGCCTCACACTCAGCATGGAGCCCAAAGCGGGGCTCAATCCCACAAATCATGAGATCATGACCTGAACCGAAATCAAGAGTTAGATGCTTAACCAGCTAAGCCACCCAGGTGTTGCTTTAATTTTTTATTCATAATCTTGGTCCTGATATGTCTCCAAACATACAGAGTATCAATACCAAATACAAGGAATGCTTTTTTTTTTTCCCATTAGAAATAAAATTGCATGGTAAATTTCCCTAGAACCACTGAGTTTTAAGAGCTTTGTTAATTTATATAAAATAATTGTGCAATCTGGGATTATGAGCCATAGATTAGCTCTCTGGCTATCTTTCATGATTGATTAGAAAAATAACAGTTTTGTGTATGAATAACCTGAATGAAAACTGACCTTCCCTTTTGATTATATTCCTGTAGGAATATCCTGGAGATGAGCTTCTGGTTGTTTATGACAAAGACTTCAGATATGGACTTAACTTTTATCTTATTGGAACAGAAGAAGGCAAAGAAAACTATTTAAATGTAAGCAAACACCCAGTCCTTGCATTTTGTTGATTGTCAGAAGAAAGAAATACCTCTGGGGGAGATCTATACATGGTTATGATTATTCTTGTTCTGCTCTCTTTCCCTGGGGCCTAGAGTAGGTACCTGGAGTAGGTAAGCAGTAAATGTCAGATGAACTAAATCAAATATCTCAGAGTAACATGTACTCCACTTATGTGCCCTTCATTGACCCAATGAGAGTAGAAACAATGAATCTGGAGTAATATTGCTCTTGGCTACTCTTTGACCCGTATTTCTGGCTCTCCTTTTGCCATCTCCATGACTTTGGGTAAGTTACTGAACCACTAGTCCACAAAGTGGTGGCACCAACAGGATCTATATCCAGGGCTGTTGTGAAGATTAAATGGGATTTTTCCCTTTTGTTTAATTTTCTTCTTTTAATTGAAAAACATGAACAAATACAAAAGAAAATAAGTAAGTGCTTAATGAATTTATACAAATGTAACGTTTATTGCAGAATAGGTGCATGCAGCTATAATCTACTTTGGGTCATGTATTTTAGTGCTATTTATTTTACTCTAGCGCCCAGAAGTACCAGAAGAACAGGAAGAATATAAAGAGCATACTTCTGAAGATTTATATATTTATAAACCACCTATCTCTAAACCATGGGTTTCTTTGGGCAGTGAAAAAGAAATTGATGAAGAATCGGTTAAGGAATCTGCAAAGCAGGTCAGAGGGCTGATATGATCTTCAGTGCATTACCTCTCTGTAATGCTCAACAACACTTATTCCTGAGGGATCTGTAAGGTTTGCTATGTTTGCCAGCACGGATGTGGCTTTTCCTTTGATAGAAGAATGGTTATTGTTTTGGATATGTGGGTATTATGGGTTGAATTGTAGTCCCCAAAACAGATATGCTGAAGTCCTAATGTCCACTATCTCAGAATATGACCCTATTTAGGAACCGGGGGACGCTAATCCAATATGGCTGGAGTCTTTATTAAAAAGATGGCTATGCAAAGACACAGAGACACAGGGAGAACACCACATGAAGAAGGGAGCAGAAACCGGAGTGATATATCCACAAACCAGAGAACAGCAAGGATTTCTGGCCATCTTCAGAAGCTAGGAGAGAGGCAAGGAACAGATTCTCCCTCAGAGCCCTTAAGAGGAGCCAACCCCTCAACACCTTGATCTCAGACTTCCAGCCTCCACACCTATGAAAATAGTTAAAATAAATTCCTGTTGTTTTAAGCCACCCAGACAGTGGCACTTGGTTATGGCAGCCCTACGCATACCCAGAGCAGCCCCTGAAAAGAACCTTTGCATGTGGGTGATTTATTATGAAAGTTCCATAGAAGAATAGGAAAAGCAGCAGGACACGGACATAGCAGAAGTCCTACAAAGGATGCTATCTCAGGCAAAAGTCCAGTAGAGGAAAGGCTTTAGCTTGAACCCCTCAGGGAACTCTGGATGTAATTTACACCTGAATTGTCCCAAACACAAGTAAAGGAGATGGGCTTCCATATGTCTCCTGCCAGTCCAACAGTGGTCAAGATGTAAACTGGCAGTCACTATTCTTTGTACCTTTGTACCAACGTGGTCCCAGTAGCCCCAGAGCAGTGCTCTGCAGAAGAACAGTAGGTGGTGGCCCTGGAAATGGAAAACACAGAAGTGGAGAGGTAAACAGAAAGTAGAGGGAGAGATTTTAGAGGATCTGAGCAGAGAACCAGTATTGTCTACCCCACATCCATTTTTCCAGGGACTTGATTATGTTCCTTTTACTGTTTACACGTGTTGCAGATTACATACATGATTTCTCGAAAACGAAGTGAATTTGGTGCGCCAGTTAAGTTCAGGGACCAAAATGCTTCCAGCGTAAAAGATGCCTATATTGAATGTACAGCCTACCCAGATAAAAATTTTATCGTTAAGCAACTTGAGAAAGATGTTGGCATGCAAGTAGTCCCCAAAGTCAAGGACACAAGTACTCAAACAAGATGGTAAGTATGTGATGGGGTTGTATATTGTCAAAGGCAAGTACAGTAAAATCTAGCAACATCTGTGATTATTTTTGAAGGACTTTATCATAAATAGAAATGGCTTGACAGTGATGACCTAGGTCTTCACAGAGTGATTCAATTCAGGAAGATCTACTCATCAACACCTTTTAAAATCTCAATAGGAAAATGAGATACAAGTATATAAGACTGGAACCACTATGGAGTGGGAAAATAACTAATGTTATTAATAATCAACAACCAGACAACCAGAGAAGGGGCCCTGGCTGTCTTTCGCCTTTGCCTCCTCACTGCTCTATTCCACCACCTAAGTGGTCATTCTTACATATCAAATCAGATTGTGTTATGTCACTGCCTAAATCTCTTCTTTAGCACCCCACCACATCCAGAGCCCTTAGGATGGCATTAGGTCCTCCTTCCTCCATTACAAGGCATTGCCTGCCACTTCAGCCTTGTCACCTGTTCTGAAACAACCTCTTTATGCTCTGCCTCCATGAGCTGCTTCCAGCTCCCAGAATATCTGCTCTTCCATATCTCCCTGCCTTTTCCCATGCTGCTCCTCTGTATAAAATGGCGAACCTGGAGAACACCTCTCTACCCTTCAAGGTCCACTTCGGTGCCCCTTCCTCTGTGATTTCCTGGAAACATCTGGTAGAGTTGATCTCTCCCTCCTCTGGGTCCCTGCTAGAGTTTAGAGGGATCTTTACTGTAGCGCTGATGACACACATTGTACTCCTCTGCTTCCCTGTCTGCCTGCCTTGGATCCAGAGCACTTTGAGACTACCCATATCATTTCACACATCAAACTCTTCATTAAAATTAATCCAGTGAGAGAACTGATGTGAAATGGATTGCTGAAAGAATGCTTTGGGGACTTGAGTTAGTCTTTGAAGGTTGTATAAGTCTGAAAATATACTTAGCTAAACCATGCATTTTTTTTTTTAGGATTTAAAAAATACTGTTTATTTTAAAATAATTTTAGATTTATGGAAGATAAGCCACAGATGCTGAATATGGTTTAGAGATATGGGGAAAGGAAAAACAGCCCAAATTTTTAAAAAGACTTGAACAGTTCAAGGGGGTGGGAAGACCAGAGTCTGCATGGGACAACAAGGACACCAGCCTGGGGAGAGTAGAGTGAGTAGCAGAGGCAGACAGAGAAGTGGATTCCCTGTGGCAGACAGTAAGGAACTTTGGAAAGTTCTAAAGCAAGGGAGAGGCAGGATGATAGGGCTATTTAAGTAAGATGAGTCAAGCATAAGATGAGAGCAGAGGGAAAAAAAGCCTGGAGTTGAGAACATTGGCCAAGTAGGAGACCATTGTAGTTAAACAGGCAAAATGTGGCCAGTGTCTAAATTAAGATGGTGGCAGTAGGCACGGAAGAAACGGTGGAAAGGAGACATGTGTAAATACAAAATGCCATAACTCCCATCATTAAAACAAACAAAACCCAACTTTTTTGACATCTCTAGCTATTCCAAGGTCTTTGCTTTTCTTTATAACAAAACTCTTCCTTGTCCGTATTCTCTAGTTCCACTCTCTCTTCAGCCATTTTGTTTTGAGCCCATGCCAGTCTTCACAAGGTCACCAAAGACTTCCAGTTGTCTGATTGCCTAATCCAATGTTCAGACCTTCTTTTTCTCCACTTCTCAGCACTACTTAACGTGGTTGACCATTTCTCCTTAAAGCACAGCTTTCCAGTAAGTGTTATGGATGACACTCATTGTACCCATTCTAACTTATTGGCAGCTCCTTCCCAGTCTCTTTTACTGGATCCCTTCCTCCCAGCCTGTAAATATTAGGGGACCCGAAGGCTTACTCCTTTTGATGTTTTTTTTTCTCTAACTATACTTAATCCCTGGGTGAATTTATAGAGTCCTATGATACTAATCTATTGTCTGTTATTGCTGATGACTCCCAGATCTATGCCTTCAGCCTCAATTTCTTACCTGAACTCATTTACTTATCTACTTACTTGAATTTCTAATATGTCTCTTGAGTTTAACATGCCCAACAACAAATGTTTTCCTTTTAACTCCAAAACTGAGATTCACTGAATTTCTCTCATCCCAGTAAACGACAATGATATTCTTGTAATTACTCAAACCCAAAACTTTGGATTTTCTTGGGTCTATCTTCAAAATATATCCACTGCTATCACCTTGGACTAAGCCATCTTCACCACTTGCCTAGGTTATTGTAATGCCTCCCAACTGGCTTACTTCTATCCACTCTTTCCCTTCTGCATTCTATTCTCCATAGAGAGCCAGAGTAATCCTCTTAAAACGTAAGATAACGTCACCGATCAAAACCCTCCAATGGCTTCCCATCCTACAGGAACCTACAAGGCTGCACATGGTCTAGATTCTCTCTGCCTGTTTTCCCTCATCTATTCCAGCCACACTGGCTTCCTTGTTCCTTCAATTCACCAAGCATACTCATAGCTTCCAGGCTACTCTTTTCCCAGACATCCTTAGGGCTCATTCCCTCCTTCATCCAGATTTCTGCTTGAATGAGGCATTCTCTGAAATTCCTGTATACAGATCTTCCATGACAGATGATGAGGTTGTGTCCCAACAAACCCATGGTAAGTTGAAAATATCCTAAGTTGAAAATTCATTTAATACATCTAACCTACCAAACGTCATAGCTTTGCCTACTTTAAATGTGCTCAGAACACTTACATTAGGCTACATTTGGGTAAAATCATCTGACACAAACCTATTTTATAATAAAGTGTTGACTATCTCACGTAATTTATTAAATACTGAAAGTGAAAACCAGGATGATTGTGTGGGTACACAATGGCTGTCAGTGTATGGGTTGCTTACCCTCATGACCCTGTGGCTGACCGGGGGCTGAGGCTCGCTGCCACTGCCCAGCATCACGAGAGAGGATCATACAGCATATCACTAGCCCAGGAAAATATCAAATTTAAAATTCAAAGTACAGTTTCTACTGAATGCATATTGCTTTCACACCATCCTGTAGGAAAGAAAAATCACACGTGGAAGGAAGCATAAGTTGGGGGCCATCTATAAAAGCAACCACCGCCATGACTATCTACCCCCTAACTCTATTTCTCTTCACGTTATTATCACCACTTGATATGTGTTTGTCATTGTCATTCTTCTCTCACCTTCCCTCCTGCCCCTGCCTTAAAATTCAAGCTCCATGAGACAGGAACTTTGTCCGATTTATTTATTTCCACATCCTCAACTCCTAGGACATTTCCCGAAACCCATTTATCAGATGGAGGGAAACAGGGAATGGAAGAAGGGGGAAGAGATGGATCAAGTTAAAGAAGAATGTACAGAACAGATGCCTGACGAGTTCAGTGTTAAGAGGAGAGCCATGAAATATGCTGAAATCCTATATGAAATATATGACCAGGAGGATCAGGAATCAGGAGTGTAGAGTGAACTAAAAAACACGCTTTTCAAATATATATAAACCAAGTCAGAAGCCATAAAAATGCACTGGTAAAGTCAGGGCACATATACATAGATCCCAGGGGTCTGAATAAGAAATGGGCCAGAAACAAGGCAGTCAGGTGAAGAGACAGGTCAGAATTAAAGGAGGTAAAAATAAAGACAGGATCAGTAGTCAAGTCTGGGCAGAGAATTAGGACACCAGAGATTCATAAATACCAAGATGTGGGGGCGAGACAGGAAGGAGAGTGGTGATACACTAAGCCAAGCCAGCCAGAGACTTCTATGTTTCTGCCAGGGAACAGAAAAGTGACAAGAATGAGTCAGCTGAGGTAGACTCAGGAGGCAGACTCAGAAAAGGACAGTGAACTTCCAACAACAGGAACCTCATCATAGGACTTGAGACTTAGCAGACACTCATTGAATGTAGACCGATACAAGCAGACAGCTATAGTGATACAGATGGAGTAAATAAATGAGAAGTAAGGGAAGGTCTTGACCAATAAGATGAAAAAAAAAAAAAAAAGAATCAAAATGTTCAATTTAGGTGGCTGGGAGAATGCTGGTTCTCCTTAGGAAGATCATGAAATGAGGAAAGGTAGCCAGTTTGGGGTGGAGAGGATGAGATAAAGGATTGTGATAGAAGTAAAGAAAGGTCAATGGTGAGGTTCAAAGAGGAATGACAGTGAAAGCAAATGTTCATAGTGTTCTGGGTATTCTTCTAAGCGCTTGGCATACAGCAACTGAGTTCTCACAGCTGCCCTCTAAAGTAGGCACTATCCCCATTTTACAAATAAAGAAGCCGAGGCAAAGTGAGGTGAGAAATGAAAGTTCAATGTTTGGGACATAATTTAAATCTGAAGCAATCACAAACAGATCTGCTGAGAAATAACAGAAAAAATCACATGTTAAAAGTAAGAGCGACTCTTGGGGTGCCTCTTTGCTGAGATCAACAGGTGCCATAACATTTCTTACTTAATCCTATCCAGAAGATACTAATATGTGCTAGAAATGACAAGGTGAAGCTAAGGGTCACCTGGGTGGCTCAATCTGTTTAGTGTCCAACTCTTGATTTCAGTTCATGTCATGATCCCATTGGGATTGAGCCCCAAATGGGGCTCTGCACTGAATGCTGGAACCTGTTTGGGATTCTCTCTCCTCTCTCTGCCCTTCCCCTGCTTGCGCTATGTCTCTCTTTCCCTTTCTCTCTCTCTCTCTCTCTCTCTCTCTCTCTCTCTCTCACACACACACACTCTCCCTCTCAAAACAAATAAATAAACTGAAATTAAAAAAGGTGAAGCTAAGATATGAACCCAAGTCTCTCTGACTCCAATACCAACATTCTTTCTTTCTATCACTCTGCCTTCTGCTACTGATACTGAGCTAACTAGGAGGGGGAAAAATGATTTATTCAACATAAGCAAAACTCTCTTTACTCCTTGTTTGATTACTCTTCACTTAATATATTTGCCTCTCACAGAGATGTTTCACTGACATTTGTTCAACACAGATTAAATATAACCTAATGTCTTTTTGGACATTTAAAATGTGCTAGGCACTATTTTAAAAACTTTGCATGTATTAACACATTCAATTTACAATGCTTCTATGTGCTATGTACTTTAAAAGTTTCATGTAGAGATGAATAAACAGACACAGAGAGGTTAAATAATTAGCTCAGGGTCACAAAGCTTGTAAGTGATAAACCCAAGCTTCAAAACCAGGCAGCCTATCACCAGAGTGCACACTCTCAATGACTGTACCATCCGACCTTTCTATAACCCCATACCGAAAGATCACTCTAGTGGGTGAGACTGCCAGTGCCCAAATGCAACAGCATGATATGTTCAAGGGTGGAGGTGAGCACTGAGGGCAGACTGGAGGAAGATCATGTCACCATCATTGCTGGAATGCAAATTGTTTCTAGTTTTGTATATTTAGAGCAGAATTTCTGAGTCTCAAACACTACTGACATTTTGGGCTGGATAAATCTCTTTTGTGGGAGGCTGTCTTGTGCATTGTAGGGTATTAAACAGCATCTCTGGATTCTACCCACTATATGCAGGTAGCACATCCCAGTTGGGACAACCAAAAATGTTCCTGGATGTGACCAAATGTTCCCATGGGGTGGGGGTGGGGTAGGACTGTACTGGTTAAGAACCACTGATCTAATGAACCAAATAGGGAGAGAATGATAAACAAATGTGGCAAATTGTTAACTGATGAATCTGGGTGAAGAGTGTTTGGGACTTCCTTAGATCCTTCTTACAACTTTTCTATAAGTTAAAGATATCTAAATAAAGATTTTAAAAAATAAACACTTCTTGATTATGTTGGAAACAAATACATAAATATTCAAAGTATTTCAAAAAGGCAGTCAATATCAACTGTCTAGGATAAAGAAAAAATTCAATATGTAGAATTTAAATATAAAATAGTATCTTATTATTGTCACAGAAAGAAACCTTTGACATGTCACAACCTATATTTACTTTTCTTCGATCTAATTTTTGGTATTCTATCATCTTTTAATGTATTAGGACATATCCCAAAAATGCCAGTACACAATATTATCCAAGAGAATTTTCAGAGGAGGAAAAAGAGATATTCGGACAATCCAAGCCTTTGATTGACTTTCTTAATAATGCATCTATAAGGTAAAAATTGTATCTTAAAATTTTAAAAAAGAACATAAAATGTGTATGTGTACTTATAGTGATAGGTCTTAAAAGCAACTCCATACATGGTGTCTCGATAGAAAATATGAAGTTATCAGATATGCATGGGCATATGACAAATCCTCAGTCTTTCCTTCCTTTCTATTGTCACCAGTGTGGACCTAGGAGATGTATACAGTTGGGTGTGTGAGGATGTTTTCCTAACAGCAAATTAACAATTATTTATTTACCATAGTTTTTTTTTTCAATGTTTAGTTTTGAAAGAGAAACAGACAGAGCATGAGCAGGGGAGGGGCAGAGAGAGAGGGAGACACAGAATCTGAAGCAGGCTCCAGCCGTGAGCTGTCAGCATGGAGCCCAACGCGGGGCTTGAGCCCACAAACCACGAGATCGTGACCTGAGCTGAAGTCAGACGCTCAACCGACTGAGCCACCCAGGCACCCCATACCATGGTTCTTTTATTTGTCTTTTTTCTCTCCTCCTTACTCCCCTTCTTTGCTTCATTTACTTGTGTATGATTACAAAGATGAGGAGACATATACTGTTCATGACGATGCTGATCTTTGTTAATAACCTGAAGTCGATTCAGATGTACCCTTGTACATCTTATTCCTCACCCCTAATTCCTGCGTTGATTCCACTCTTAGTGGATCTGAGAGAGGTGTCTTCAGAAAGCCCCTCCCCCCCCCCACCCTCCCCACACACACACAGTTACTAGGAACCTGGGATTTCTAAATCAGAGAAAGAGCTTGACAAGTTCTCAAGTCAATATTGGAGTTCAGAGGAGTGGAACCAGTGGTGGACAGGTCTGCCAGTGGTACCCTGTAGGTTGGTTTCCGTTTCTTTCCAAAATTAAAAATTTGTTGGTCAAGTTCATACACAGCCCATGTTTCGCAATTTCATTTTTAAGAAAACAGCATTAATTTTCCCACTGTTTAAATGTCCTGAAAATTCCAACAACTCTCAAAAATTGTGTCCTATGTCTAGGGGGAGTTTGGTTCAAAAATTCCCCAATGATGCAAAGAGAGTGCATTAAACTAGACAAAATATATATGTATAGCTATGTTTACTCTGGGTCAAGGCTTCTTGTGAAGTTTGTTAAAAGGTGGAGCAAAGAGAGAAAGAGAGATGTTCCATCAATGCCTAACGACTAACAGCTGTTTGACAGGCTGTCCCTTGCTAACTGGTCATACACTTTAGCTGGCTTGCCTGCTGTGTCATTGTGCCAGCCACCAGAAGGGCTATGGAATCAAAGCTAAGGACAGCAAAGCAAATACAATGCCTTTTAACAAAGAGCCAGAAACCCAGAGGCACGAACACAGTTTCTCCTCACAGAATTTCAGTTCTAGCAGGTCTCTGGAGAAGATATTAAAGATACAGAAAAACTGGTAGAATTACATCCTGTATATCTCATGGCAAGGCTAGGGGGACACACTACAGGCATAATTCCATGAAACCTCCCGAAATTGCCAGGGGCTCAATGCTTTTAAAAGGGGGTTGCTGTTTTGTGGACTCTGCTGCTTGATGAGGGGAAATGAAAATCAGGTGCGGCTATGCCTGACTTTGAAGTAAGCCTCCTTTTCTTGTCTAGCAACATAATTAAATGTATTTCTGCTCAGCTACAAAACAAAACAACAAAAACAAAAGAACAGAGAGTGCATTAACTATTTGCCACTCATTCATTTATGGGAAGCATGCTGTACTTTTCCTATGGGACAATGAGAAACAAACAAGAAAACCTAAGGTCTCTCTTTCCCCATTTCAAATTTTAGTGATTAAAATTTTTCCAGCTAAGAATATTAAAAATGAGAAGTCTATGAACAATCCATCTCAAGGGTATAAGTGGCCTATAGCCAATTCTCAATTATCCACATTGTGTATTATCTTTAGACCCCTTATTCTTTTATTTCAGTTGCCATGCTTAGAGAGGGATAGTGAACAGCTTCATAATTCCCTCCCTGAGACATGGGAAGGAGAAGCCGGAACCATAAGAAAAAAGAGGAAAATTGGCATAGGAATTACAGTAGTCCTGGTCAAGAATAAATAAACCCATGTACATATATCACTGTCAGGTTTCCCACTCTAAAACTGTTTAAGGTTTATTCAGTTTTTTAAAGGCTAATATAAGCCTGGTTTTGTTCTGGGAAGAGTGCCCTTTTAGAAATGAGTTCTTTCTGAATTTTACCCATAACAAACCTGAGGGAAACAGTATTTTGCAAAAGAAGGAAATGATAAGAAAGGAGACAGAAGAATTCTCAAGCAACTGGGAAACAGCTCATTTGGGGGTGGGGGCGGGGAGGGAGAGAAACCCTTTAAAAGAAAAGTACTTACAGGCTTTAACTCAGACAACGGTTTTGCCAGCCTTCACTGCATCACCCTCAGAAACCACGTACTGGGGTGCAGGGAAATCAAGAAACGAAACCAGCGAAAAGATGCTGTCTTCACTTCTCCCTTGTGAATTACTTCCTAACTTGAGCTAAGAGGGAAGAATCAGGAAGCCAGAGCAAATGCCCGTTTGTAGCTCCTCTCTTGGAAATTC
Organism: Leopardus geoffroyi; assembly: GCF_018350155.1. NCBI lineage: Eukaryota > Metazoa > Chordata > Mammalia > Carnivora > Felidae > Leopardus > Leopardus geoffroyi. Next base: position 71,729,008 of record NC_059328.1, read on the forward strand.
CTTTCTCATTCAGGCTGAAACAGAGAAAAAAAACAACAAACAACAAACAAAACCAAACCCAAGATTTTGAAGATGCTAACAAACGCCTCTACTTGAAGCTCCAGGCTGTGAACCTACCCTACCTAGGGTGTTTCAATGTTAATGCGTATATGAATCACCTGGGGATCTTGTTAGACTGCAGGCTCTGACTCTGTAAATTCAAGGTGGTGTCTGTGATTGCACTTTCAGCAAACTCCAGGTGATCATGATGATGCTTGCTGGTAGCATCACTGGGAAGATGAGTTTAACCAAGAGTATTCAATTAAGCAGTGAACAGTAGTGTTCATTCTTAACGGCAGGGGTATTAAATGGTTATCCTGCTTAATTACATTTTTAGGAGAATCTATTATAATATTTAGAGTTTATATTTAATTGTCTAAATAAAGGAGGGGATTTTCTTTCTTTTTTTTTTTAGTGTTTATTTTTTATTTTTGAGAGGGAGACAGAGCGTGAGCAAGGGAGGGTCAAAGAGAGAAGGAGACACAGAATCCGAAGCAGGCTCCAGGCTCCGAGCTGTCAGCACAGAGCCCAACACGAAGCTTGAACTCCCGAACTGCGAGATCATGACCTGAGTCGAAGTTGGACACTTAACCCACTGAGCCACCCAGGCACCCCAGGAGGTTTTTTTTTTTTTTTTTTTTTTTTGGAACATTCATATTCAAGAGCCACTCTTTCAGCTTACCACACCTATTAAAAAAACAAGCTATTTGGACTATCAGTCATTAGGGTAAAACCTCTGGTGGCATTCTAATTGTGGGAGTCCCAGAGGCCATGTGAATGAGCTGGGTTTTCAAACCTAAGCATATGCAGGAGCAATAAACATGACAGAAACTTATAGTTTATAACTATTTTTTGGTTTCGTTTGTTGTTTGTTTATAATACTACTTCTTTCAAGAACATACCTCAGTTTCATATTATAAACAAGTGACTAGGGGCGCCTGGGTGGCTCAGTCCGTTAAGCGTCTGACTTCGGCTCAGGTCACCATCTCGCGGTCCATGAGTTCGAGCCCCGCGTCGGGCTCTGGGCTGATGGCTCAGAGCCTGGAGCCTGCTTCCGATTCTGTGTCCCCCTCTCTCTCTGCCCCTCCCCCATTCATGCTCTGTCTCTCTCTGTCTCAAAAATAAATAAATGTTAAAAAAAATTAAAAATAAAAAAATAAACAAGTGACTAAGTAATGGTGGAATAAGTTGGTCAAACTCACAGAAAATAATTATAAGATCTAGAAAACAAGAGTTACACAGAAACACACAACTATTTGAAGGCTCAAGAGAGTGACCTAAAGTAAGCAGAAACTGGAGGGGAGAAGGATGAGATGTGCACATTTGCAGTGTTTTTTCTTTAAGTATTGCCTAATCCACAGGAGGCTCAAGTGACAGAAACCTGTAGGCTTATACAGGTCTGTTGGTGACAGAATAACCAAATGGTCAGGGGGAAGTCATGGAAAGGTGGTAGCCTCAGACAAGCTGAGACCCCAGTTCCACATAAAAAGTCTAACAAGATCCTAGGCTGCAGACTAACACACTCATTTTTAGGGGAAACCCCAGGAGAGTCCAGAAGGAACTACCAGCATCTAGAAGCTGAAAAATTAAGCAGAGATTTCAGCTACTATTCTACACAGAGAGGACAGAATTTAGAGTTTGAGTCCAGCCAAGTTAACTACATTATAGAACAAACTCCACTTTTCAGAGGAACAAAAGAGAACCCAGAGTCTCTACAACACATCATTTATAATGTCCAGTTTCGTTAAATATGTAAAGTCACTAAACATGTGAAGAAGTAGGAAAATGGGACTCTAGGGTTCTTCCTGACACCACCTCTGGCACCGAACAAGGGTTTTATTTTCCCCCAACACCAAATACATGGTATCTTTTCCAACACCAACTCTCGAACTCTCAGACACTCTCCGGAGTTAGTGCAGTCTCCCCAAGTTAAGGGGCTTAGTCTCACCAGCCTGCCAGTCTCAAGTCCCAGGAGTGCTACACATAGTTCTGACCAGCCAGCTATAATGAGTTTGATACTTCTCCAGAATGACTCATCTGACTCAGGAAAGCGCTTCACTTACCATCACCAGTTTATCGTAAAGGATGCGACTCAGGAGCGGCCAAATGGAAGAGTTGCATAGGACAAGTTATCAGGGGTGGGAGGGGGGGGCCTGCCAACCTCCCGGCACTTTCTTGCCTTCACCAACTTGGGAGCTCCTATCATAACTTTTAAGACAGGAGCCTGTCAAGCCAGGGCCCTAGGCTATTAAAAGATGGGCCTAAAGGCGCCTGGGTGGCTCAGTCAGTTAAGCCTCCAGTTTGGGTTCAGGTCATGATCTCACAGTTTGAATAAACATTGAAAAAAAAAAAAAAAAGATATGAGCCTGGCACTCAGAATGTTCTTAAAGGGTCAATATTAGCATTGTTAGCAGGATAAGTCTTTGTTTTAGGGCTTGTCTCCTGTATTGCGGGTTTAGCAATGGAGTGAAACACATTTGTGCCTCCAGGACTTTGTGATAACTAAAACCACCACCACAGATGCACATACAGCATACTTCTAAATTCCAAAGCTTCCCTTGAGAATCTTACTTGTTTTACATTTTATATACATTATATATATGTATACAATATATGTACAATATATATACAATATGTATATATTATAATCCTGATTAACATATAATCCTAAATATATATATAAAATCCTAATAATATATTTGTATACAAATTAGTACATATGATCATTTGGTACCAAATATGGCTAAGAAAATGGCATTTTCTGTCAGTTTGGGTTTTTCAGGAAGCAAATGAGACCCAGTGTAAAACAGAGGTTTACTGAGGGTCCCACTGTGTAAAAAACAAAAAGTTTTTTTTAAGTTAGCAGGATTGGTTGGGCCCCTGGGTGGCTCAGTTGGTTAAGTGTCTGACTTCAGCTCGGGTCATGATCTCGAGGTTCGTGGGTTCGAGCCCCACATCGGGCTCTGGGCTGACAGCTCAGAGCCGGGAGCCTGCTTTGGTTTCTGTCTCCCTCTGCCCCTCCCCTGCTCACGGTCTGTCTCTCCCTCTCTCTCAAAAATAAATAAACTTTAAAAAGTAATAATAAATAAAGTTAGCAGGATTGGGCAAGGAAAGCTTCAGCAAAGTCGTAGCCCACCCCGGCAGGAAGCTCCAGGGGGAACCAGCCTGTTGGAGAAGTCCTGCAGGAAAGCAGAGCTTGGCAGGCATGGTGTCCCTGCAGCTGTCAGCTCAGTCATTGGCCCGGGAGAGCACAGCCTTGGCTGGGAAGCGTCTGCAGATGGCGAAGGTGTTCCAGGCCATCAGCCAACAACATCCTGGCACTAGAAGTTTTGAGTAACACACAGACAGGAGGTTTCTTTCTCTTAAGCCACATATTTCACATGGGGGTAATCATTAGTTACCAAGTATAATTGAGGATATTTTGGGTTTTTTTTCCGTATGAATGAAGTAGGAGGAGCTGCCGAAAGACCTATCATTGAATACTATAATCCAACATCTTGTGTGTGTGTGTTTTGTCCTAACAAAACAGTGTTGAAATAGCCCTGCAGCAAAATGAAATCATGAACACATTTATTGATGACTGGAAGTGCCTGGCAGAAGAAGAAGGCACCTTTGGAGACAAAACTGATACCCACCTGAAAGAGTACCAGTCCTTTACCGACCTTCATAACCTAACAGAGAATATGGTCACTTCCGTCTCATGGCATCCGACTATCTATGGTGAGATGACCGTGACTGTGGTTCTCTTTGGTGAGGGCGAGGAAAGTCTTTTGCTTTTATATGTAAAATTACACACTGCCTAAGTATCCCAGTTTCAGTAAGACAACTTCCAGTTGCTGAGTGCACCTGCCGGGATCTTTCTTGGCATCCTGCAGTCCTGTGTTCTCCCAGCACCTCACTGTGGCCTCTACAAGGACAGAACCAAGCTCAAGCCAGGGAAGTGACTGTCTCAGGTCACCCAGCTGGTGAAATGCTGAATCTGGATTTGCCTCAGCCTCTTGGGACTCCCAAGGCTAGCTCCATTCCGCCTGATACTCTTCCTCTCTGATTACAGGGCAAGAGAGGAAATACACCTCCTTTGTTATTTTTTTTTATGTTTACTTATTTTTGAGAGAGTGCAAACAGGGGAGGGACAGAGAGGGCGGGGCAGAGGATCCAAAGCCTGCTCTGCACTGACTGCAGCCAGTCGATGTGGGGCTTGAACTCATGAACCTTGAGATCGTGACCTGAGCTACAAAGTAGGTTGCTGAACCAACTGAGCCACCCAGGCACCCCAAACACACCTCCTTTAAATCACTCAGCAGCCAAGGGGGGTAGACCCATGTGCAAATGCAACTAAGCAGAGAAAAATGTCCTTTCCCTCTTTTCTCCTCTTCCCCTCCTCCACATTGGCCTTTTTCTCACAAAAAAAAATTTTTTTCTTACTAAGTCTTTGAAGTTTACTGTTTACACTAACAGTACATCTCAATTTGGACTGACCACCTTTCAAGTGCTAAATTAGCAACATGTGGCTACTGGCCACCGTATTACACAGTAGAGCTCAAAGAGACTCTTGGTCTCTTATTGAATATATTTGTTTCATCAAAGTGGAAATGAATAGTGACCATGTAGAGCAATAAAACCTACAAACACTTCTCCATGTACAGTTGCTGCAGGTTTTAACTTCTAATTGTGTCTCAATCAGGGCTAATAGCTGTGTCAGTGGCTGTAAGACTCTCCCTTGAAGACAGAGTCCACTTTTCTGGTAAATTATTGCTGCAGCCATCACTAATTCTTTTCTGGAGTTTCTCCGATCCCATACATCCTCAGGTAATTGAGGAGAGTTGCCCACATAGTCTAAAAATACCAAATACTATGTTCACGTTTATCTTTAGCAGTTTTAATTGCAAAGTACTTTATAGTTACTTAATATGGTAAGCCCTTATAAAGTTAGGCTTTCTTCGATTCAGAATTTGTCATCAATTTGAGCAAGACTAAAGTTTACAGTCAGTTTATTGAACAAATCAATATGTTATTTTCAAAAAAGATTTTAAGAGGAACGTTAAACCATTCTTAAGAAGCAAACTCTTTTATGGGCTTCCTTTAAACACTATTTGTTCAAATGCAAATAAATGTTAATTTCACATGAATTTCCTCAGTTCAGAGGATCACCAGTAGGTGATGGTAATGAGTACAGACACCTGTGTGGGAAACACAGGGGTGCAGGGTGGGGGTGGGGACCATGGCCCCAGAAAGCGTACAGCCCATCTGTGGGCACAGCGACTCTTCAGCTCTCTTGTTGCCAGGTGTTGAACTTGTCAAAGGAATCCAGATCAGAAATTTTGAGTGAAATCTCCCAATTTTTAAATAGTTCAACTAAAACCAAACCAAATGCACAAATCAACCCAAATAAGGCTGAGGACTGGGTTTGCCCCACAGGGTTCTGTTTCCATCATCTGCTCAAAAACAGTTTTATTTAGGGTGCTTTATAGCGTTAGATTAAGTTTTTTTTAATGTACTTAAATATAATATTTTGTTTCTATAAAGTATTATATAACTAAGTCTTTCCCTAATAAAACCTAGCCTTCCTCCCTTCCTTCTTCCCTAATTCATCTGAATTCAGGCAGTTTTACTATAATAGATTGGGGTACTTTAATTATTATAGACCTAGAGGTCAAAATAGCAGATCCCTGGTTCTTTCTTGTCAGCCTACTTACCACAAAAATGATGCCATTCTCTCACTGGGGTTTTCTAACATTTTCTAGTGGAGTAGAATTACTCACCAGTCCACAATGTGGAAGTGTGGCTGAACTTTCAGACAAAAAGGAGGAAAGAAGGACCTTTTCCTTTATTTTAAAGACTAGCTTTTTAAAAAACAAGCAAATTATTTATTAAAGAAATAATACAAATGATTTCTTTTGTCTTTGTTCTATCAAAACTATAGGAGAATTTTTTTTTTAATTTATTTTGGAAGTAGAGTTTTCTCTAGAATCCACAGAGTGTCAAATAAACAAAGATGATTAGCTCCAATTCCAGTCTGAAACCTTTAGCTCAGGGGTGGCAAACCAATGGCCTCTGGGCCCCTTCTTTCTTTTTTTTTAACTTTTTTATTAAAATTTTTTTTAACGTTTATTCATTTTTGAGAGACAGAGACAGAGCATGAGCAGGGAAAGGGTAGAGAGAGGAAGACACAGAATCCAAAGGAGGCTCCAGGCTCTGAGCTGTCAGCACGGAGCCTGACATGGGGCTCGAACTCACGAACTGCAAGATCATGACCTGAGCAGAAGTTGGACGCTCAACTGACTGAGCCACCCAGGCACCCCAGGGCCCCATATTTCTGATGGTTTTGTTTAAAGAAGAACAGTAACCATGCAAGGATTTTGCTTGGTGGTAACATATTAACACAGGTGCCAAAGAGATTTAATATACCTATTCCTTACAGGGCCTCCTTCTTACCCTCCAGGCACTTGAGTTTGTTCACCTTCTGTGTTTGGTATTATTTTAAAATTTGAACTATTATCAGTGGCCAACACCTTTATTTTTTCTCATTCAACGAATTTTCTTTTTGAGTGCTCACTCTGTGCCAGGCTAGCTAGACAGCGGGAAACAAAACAGACAAATATCTTGTCCTCACAGAGCTTACCTTCATACTTCTCAGAAACACTAAGCTTAGTCTTTTTGTTTATAAAAAAATTAAAACATCTCCCAGCGATGACCCATGGAAGGTGGAGGAAGGGGAGACCTGGGCCCCTTGAGAATATAGCTCTCTCATACATGTAGCCAACATGCACAACACAATTTAGCAAAAGCAGTTTCCCATCCAGAGGTAGGATTCTGGGAATAGACTCTATGTCCACATTTCTTATAGATAGCTATACAATTCAACTTTTGATTGTCTCAATATTATTTTCTCACTATGATCTAAATAGGTTTTCTCACTCTCTCTTGAATTTGGGGGGTTTACTTTAGTTAATGCTGGAGAGCCCAGATGACATCTTCTGCTTCAAGTTCTGTCCGAGTGACCCTAATATCATTGCTGGAGGCTGCATAAATGGGCAGGTATTTATGGATTTTTTCCCCAGCTATTTGTTAATTTAGATAATATTGGTAGGTTTTTTTTTTTTTTTAAACATCAGGAGCCAATTTAGCAGAAGGAAAGCAGCCAATATTGTGCCAAGAACTGGGGTATACAGATGTGTTAGACATGGTATCAGGGCTCTCAGTGTCCCAGATAATCTACTTATAACTGCAACAAAATCGGGTCAAATCTGTTTGTATTGTTGGAATAGAACTGAACGTCGTACAAGATTCCACAGAAGACCAAAAAACACAAGCTAATATTAATACCTCTTGGTTACGAGTCCTCTTCTAACATTTCCCTGGTGATAGCAGTCAGGGACTGGCCCAGAATTTGAACAGAAATTCACTGGAAAAACATATATTTATTACTGAACTGACATATGTATAATTTGATACCATATTTGCTTTTTTCTTCTTTTCCTTTCTTTAAAAAATATTTTAATTTATTCTTTGAGAGAGAGGAGCGGGGAGAGGAGCAGAGAGAGAGGGGGACTGACGATCTGGAGCGGGCTCCGTGCTGACAGCAGAGAGCTTGACACAGGGCTCAAACTCACGAACCATAGGATCGTGACCTGAGCTGAAGTCCTACACTTAACTGATTGAGCCACCTAGGAGCCTCACTTCTTTTCCTTTCAAGTTATCTAAGTTATACGAAATTTAGATGCTGTCTTCCAATTGCCTGTTTCTCTAATAAAGCAAAACAATAATCTTAAAGTTGTTTTATGATCATAATTTAAATTCACTGTGACCCAGTGAGCGTGACCATTAAGGGCATATGGTCTTCTGTTGTGTGGCTAGGAAAACTTCCTTGTGATTGAAAATTTAAATGTCTACAACATCCATGACCATTTATCCAAAACCAAAACAACCGGAAAATAAAATTTCCCCCTCAGTTTTGTTCAACAATAACTGGTGGTCGGAATGAAGACCCAGAGCCCTGTAAATCCTGAAATGCTTTCAGTTGCTCATTATGAAGGTGATACGACTTTGTTTAAGAATATTTTAGAGGGGTGCCTGGGTGGCTCAGTCATTTAAGTGGCCGACCTCAGGTCATGATCTCGCGGTCCGTGAGTTTGAGCCCTGTGTTGGGCTCTGTGCTGACAGCTCAGAGCCTGGAGCCTGCTTCAGATTCTGTGTCTCCCTCTCTCTGACCCTCCCCTGTTCATGATCTGTCTCTCCCTGTCTCAAAAATAAATAAATTTAAAAAAAAGTTAAAAAAAAAAAAAAAGAATATTTTAGAAAAGGGGCGCCTGGCTGGCTCAGTCAGAAGAGTACTGGACTCCTGATCTCAGGATTGTGAGTTTGAGTCCCAGGTTGGGTGTAGAGATTATAGAGATTAAAGAAATAAATAAAAACTTTTTAAAAAGAGAATATTTTAGAAAAGCAAATGATGAAAATAAAATAACCCGCAATTCTGTAATCCTGACATTTTAACATTTTAGTGTGTTGAAATGAATTTTAATCATTGAAAATTATTCTAATTTAGTGTTGCACATTCCAGTTTATTCTCATTTTTCCAAAAATGATGAACCGTGTATACACAAATTTGGAGTTGGCTAGGATATTCAATTAAGTAGAAATCATCATTTTCCAGCCTTTTTGGACAACCGGGTATCTGTGCTTCTGAAGAACAGGTAAAGCATCTCTCCCCACAATTACAGCACTTTCCCAAAGACAGAGGAAGAAGTCTTCCCAAAGCAGAGGAAGTTACATACCGTTCATCTCGGAGTTAAAAAAAAAACTACTAGCCTTTATTAACACAAGCAGAGGCACCAAAATCAAAGTGCTAAAAATACTTTTCAGAGGAGAAAACATTCTTTTCCCTATTAGAAGTTGCTGACTTACTAAGGATAGAGGCTAAATTTGATTATCCTTCAGGGTCATTGATTTATCGGATTGTATGCCAATACCAATAGGTCTTAAAAAAATCTTTAAAACCCAATTAGCTATTTCCTGGAAATATGTTGTGATAACATTTACTTCTGTTTTAGATTGTCCTGTGGGATATTACTGCACATGCAGATCGCATCGAAAACATCAAGACAGGCGGTAGCAGAAGTAAAAAAGCCACGCTCAAGGTTAGCTTTTTAGAACTTTTCCCTCACAAGTTTTTCCGATTCAGGAGTTCATCAAAAAGCACATAACAGAACTGCCAAGCTAAACAAAGTCTCAACAGAGCGGGAGGAAAAAGTAGTATTTCCCACGCCTTCACACCTGTTTGTGGACATGTTCTGAATCACCTTTACGTAGGCCCTTGTTTAAGAAGTCAGTAAAACAAGTCTCATGGTCTGTCTGAGGATGGTAGGTTATTTTTGTTGTCAAATAAAATAAAGGGACCAGGTGACTTGCCTACAGTGATGTCGTGGAGAGAGCACGGGACAGAAGGGCCATGCATCTAGGCTCCGGATGATAGTCCTGTGAGTTCGGACAGGCCCTCTCACCCCAGCAAGCATCGATTTTCTCATGTGTGAAACGAAGGGGTTACAGTCTTTCTGATAATAATATCCTGTGGTTTGGCGAAGCTGTGGATGCTGCCAAGAGGGTTGAGGAAAGATTCCTCGGCTCCCGACACAGTACGGACCCACCATATTGCACAGCTCTACCCCAGCTCTTCAGCCTGAGCAGCAACAGGCCTCTCACCAAGACACGGCGGGACATGGCCTTCTGTGCGTGCACGAAACACTCCTTCAGAAATGGGATCTCACTGATTCTGTAGGGGGTGGGTCAGTAATTCTTGTTAAATTTGAAAGCTTAGATTAAGCTGAAGGGAAAGTACATAATCTTATTACCTTAATGTAGGATATGCAGAAACACTAATTTATGTTTTTCTCTGAACTAGTATTTCTCCAAGTTAACTAGTTGTAGATGGAATAACTAGTGAAGTATGAATTCACTCATCAGCTCTGTGAAAGCAGCACGTAACGTTCTCTTGACGCTTTTCCAGCCCATGTTTCTCCTTGAACCAGACAGTAATAAAGAAGCGATGTATATCAGACACTGCGCAGTCTCCTCGATAGAAAATGGTCATAAGAAAGTAATTACGGATATACACTGGCTGTCTGACACATTTGAGGTGAGTCTTGATGGTTTCATAGTTCTCTCCTGCTGGATTGTACATTCTCGGAAGATCTTCATTCAAAGATTTTATTCAAGTCAACAGTTCATTTACATTTAAATCATGAAATAACCGGGAAGCAGGCGTCAAATGGTTGTGTCAGTGTTGCCTGGCCAATACCTGACTTGGAGATCAGAATAAGGCCAAAGTTTCAACTTCAATGGTTTATAAACCACTGAATGATGTAGATGGTGTCAACATTGATATACTACAATAGTGGAGAAGATAAGAGTTTGATATGTAAAAATAGAGTGCAAATATTTTATACCCTTAGCCTTTGTGGGTTTAAAAGCCATGATTTCAGGGGCCTCTGGGTGGCTCAGTCAGTTGGGCATCCGAGTTCGGCTCAGGTCATGATCTCGCCGTTTGTGAGTTCGAGCCCCTTGTCGGGCTCTTGTGCTGACAGCTTGGAGCCTGGAGCCTGCTTCGGATTCTGTCTCTGGCTCTCTGCGCCTCCCCTGCTCAAGCTCTGTCTGTCTGTCTCTCTCTCTCAAATGTAAATAAACATTAAAAAAAATTTTTTAATAAAAAAATAAGTGACGATTTCAGCTAGTTGGAGCAGGCGACTCTGAAGCGCGGTGACATATAATAATGTGCTATTTTGCCAAGGCAACTTTGAACTGGTGGGTGAGAACTGGTCATGCAGTGAGTGAGTCCAGCTGACTGCCTAGCATCCGCAGTGCAGTTTGGTTTCGTAGTTCTGTACCTGACTCACCAAGTCTGGTGTCAGTGAATTTGGAAACTGGTAAGCTCCCCGGATGTCTCCCTCGGAGACCCTGAGGGTCTCCCGTGTACTTTCAGAATATCAAAGCATATGATGAGAAAGTAAACTTATAAAAGGCAATTCGCCTTTCAATGTATTCAAATGGATTATGCAAACAAACAATACTTTTAAGACTCATAATGGACCAAAACAAACAGCCCAGATAGTTTCTATTACCTATAGAAGTTTAACATATGGTAATGGAAGGAACTCTCGGCCCCAACTTCATTTCAGCTCACACCATATACACAAATTAATTCAGATGATTATAAAGTTAAATAAAAATAGCAAATCACAGGAAAAATGTAATACATCAAAACAGAATATCATAGAATAGCATATTTCTAGATCGAGGACAGTTTTCTAAGCTAATTAATGTTGAAAGAAATTCAAAACATACACGTGTAAATTTCTAAATTAAAAAATAAAAAGCAAATAACAAAATGGAAAATATTGGTCTCAAATATGGTAAATACAAAATTTCCAGTAAATAAAATATATACTGTATACTATACAATATAACTATATACAATATACTGTATACTAACTATATACAATTAGTAGATAAACACGAAAATCATTCAGGCCTTTTAATATCAAAGAAATTAATCATAAAGCAACAATAATATACTATTCTGGACCTATTTATTTTTTCAATAAAAATTTAATAAATAATAAATAATAAATTTAATAAATAATAATACCCTGTGTTAAAAAGGATGCAATGGTGAAGGGCGCCTGGATGGCTCAGTCGGTTAAGCGTCCAACTTCAGCTCAGGTCATGATCTCATGGTTCGTGAGTTCGAGCCCCACATTGTGCTCTGTGCTGACAGCTCAGAGCCTGGAGCCTGTTTCCGATTCTGTGTCTCCCTCTCTCTCTCTGACCCTCTCCCGTTCGTGCTCTGTCTCTCTCTGTCTCAAAAATAAATAAACGTTTAAAAAAAAAATTAAAAAGGATGCAATGGTGAAACCAGTAAACTCTAACATTGCTGGTTCCAACATAAAACTTTTGGAATACAATTAGTCAATGTGGTTCTTAAATCATCCAAATTTTCAACGTTTTGAACAGTAATTCAAATTGTGGGAATTCATATTCATAAGAAATAATCCAACTCAGGGGCGCCTGGGTGGCTCAGTCGGTTAAGTGCCCAACTTCGGCTCAGGTCATGATCTCATGGTACGTGGGTTCCAGCCCCGCATCAGGCTCTGTGCTGACAGCTCAAAGCCTGGAGCCTTCTTCACATTCTGTGTCTCCCTCTCTCTTTGCCTCTCCCCAACTCATGCTCTGTCCCTCTCTCTCTCTCTCTCTCTCTCTCTCAAAAATAAAGAAACATTAAAAATATTTTTTTTAAAAAATAATCCAACTCGTGCCTCAAGATACAAAATTATATGCACATCTTAACAAACTGTGTCAAAATGTATTCATGAAAAGAGACTGGAAAAGAATATAGTTAGAATTATATTTGATTTTAAAACCTACTTTCCAAATGTCTGTAATATTATACTATGTTGTTGCTGTTTTTAAAATCATTAACACATAAAAGCCCAGGCAAGCACACTTCTGGGCTCTCGCCCTGCACTTCATACCGCAGCGAAGGTTCAGCAGAGGGAGAGGTGCACAGACTCTGGGTTGCTTATCAGATCTGAGTAGAAGTTGGCAGCAGTTGGGAACCTGAGAGGGTTCAGACCGTGGTGGCCTCAGCCAGCTTTCCAGGGTCTTAATTCCTGTGCCGTCTACCAGCCACAGCAATACAGCACCTGTCTCCCTCCTCCCACCCCTACTCTCACTGCTTATTTGCTGTTAGAGCCCCTGCCTTTGTTTACTTTTTGCTCATCAGGAAAGTAGGGAACCCGGGAAAGTCATGTTTCCCTATGGATTCAAGAGCAGCACTTTCATAGACTGCCACACAACCTTTCACCTCGTTTCAAAGCTAGCTGCTTGGAATTTGGGACCTTCTAGGACCCTGAGGAGCCATTAACTGTGCTAGGTGGCTGTGGGTATCTAATGTAACACTAAGCTTCCTCTCCACTGACCTTATCTGCTTAACAATCTCATAAAACCTCCTGTTTCATTCCACCACTAATAGTAAAAAACAAAAGAGCCTACGATTCTAATTATAATGGATCATCAAATTATGATACACCAGGGGCGCCTGGGTGGCGCAGTCGGTTAAGCGTCCGACTTCAGCCAGGTCACGATCTCGCGGTCCGTGAGTTCGAGCCCCGCGTCGGGCTCTGGGCTGATGGCTCGGAGCCTGGAGCCTGTTTCCGATTCTGTGTCTCCCTCTCTCTCTGCCCCTCCCCCGTTCATGCTCTGTCTTTCTCTGTCCCAAAAATAAATAAACGTTGAAAAAAAAAATTAAAAAAAAATTATGATACACCATCTATAGGTTATAAGACTATTAAAATGATTTATGAGTACATAGGAAAATGTTCAAATGATATCAACTGAAAAATCTAAGGACAGAAATTTTTACGCATGCTAATTAAAACTACGTAAAAATGTTTCTGTGAAAAAAGACTGGAAAAATGTATGGCAGAATTATATTTTATTTTAAAATCTATTCTCCAAATTTCTGTGACAGTGTTATACTGCTTTAATAAAAATTAAAACCTGAAATTATTTAAAGAGTAAAAAGCTATGAGAAAAGTCATTACTGTTCTAGGTACACGGAATTTACTTCTTATGTTTTTAAAAAACAGATTAACAGAATGGGTTCTGTCTTTGAGAATCGAAGTGGAATATGCTGTCAACTTGTCACATGTTCGGCTGATTGGTAGGTCTTTGTTAGTGTTCATGGGTCAATTCAACATGGGGGGGTGGGAGTGGGGAGGAAGTTTCCCCACAGTTCTAGCAAGCAATGCTCTGGACACCAGCTGAGTGTCTCACAACTCAACTCACTTCTGACACTATCTGCCGGGATTCACAGGTTAAGGTTCAGTCCTACCTTACTGCTCTCTCCACCCCTCACCCTCACCACCCCCTTTCCCCTGCCACCTCAGATGCCAGTCACAAGCCCAGGTTGTTACCTGTACTTCTGACTGACTTGCTGTAGATTGGAAGTTCCCAAGATTCCCTCTTCAGGTTGGATTAATATGCTAGAGCAGGTCACAGAACTCAGAGAAACAATTTACTTACTAGACTACTGGCTTATTATAAAAGGATGTAATTCAGGAACAGTCAGATGGAAGAGATGCTTAGGGCAAGGTATGGGGAAAAAGCTAGGAGCTGCCATGCCCTCTCTGGTGCTCACTGTCCCCAGTCTCCATGTGTTCACCAACCAGGAAACTCTGCAGCCTGTCCTCTTGGGGTTTTACGGAGGCATCATTACACAGATACCATTGATAGAATAATTGGCCATTGGTGACTGAACTCCCGCACCTCTCTCCGCCCCGGAAGTCAGGGGGTGAACTGAAAATTCCAACTCTCTAATTGCAAGGTTGCCTCCACTGGCAACCAGCCTCCATCCTTAGGTGTTTTCCAAAGGTCACCTCATTAACATAACAAAAGGCACCTTCACTACCCTCAAACATCTAGGAAATTCCAAGGGTTTTAGAAGCTCTCTGCTAGAATCCTGGAAGAAGATCAAATTTATGTATCTTACAATTCACAGTATCACAGTCTTATTTTAAACATTACCTAAAATGTTTTCATACTATATATCCTTTTTTTCCCTAGATGCTTCTAAAATCATTATCTTCTTCTGTTCCTTAAATAATCTTTATTGTAGCAATTAAACCTGATATAATAACAGGACAGAAGAGATTATTGCTGGTTGAAAAAATATTTTTATAGATACAAATATGTTGTAAAAAGAATTAACGAGGCTTCATGGTTGTTAATGTTGTATAACATTATCCATAGTTATGCTGCTTCTTTATATTCTCATATTTGTAAATTTACATTCAATTTTATCTCACAAAGATTACAACAGTTAATTGGGAAAGCTTCTTTTTGAAAGTGGAAAAGTTTTACATTAAAAAAATTTTTTTTTTAATCTTTATTTATTTTTGAGAGAGAGAGAGAGACAGAGTGCAAGCAGGGGAGGAAAAGAGAGAGAGGGAGACACAAAACCCCAAGTAGGCTCCAAGCTCTGAGCTGTCAGCACAGAGCCTGATGTGGGGTTCAAACCCATGAACCATGAGATCATGACCTGAGCTGATATTGGATGCTCAGCTGACTGAGCCACCCAGGCACCCCAGAAGTTTTACATTTTTGAAAACGTAAGTTTTCAGAAGTTTTACATTTTTATTGCATATTTATAAAAGTTTTTTTAAATAAACAATTTGATAACTATGTCGGAGAATGTTCATTTAAATAAAATCACATCTCCCAATTTCTGGAACTAAAAATTCACAATGAAGTAGGAAATATGAAGAGTGATATTATTTATCTAGCATCCAAATACTGGCAAAACTTGTCCATTCCAAATAGCTTTAACCCCAACAGAATAAATGACACTTTAAGTCATAGAAGTTGACAGCTATGCAGTGGAAGATGAAGGTATATGTAACATTAACAGCAGCCATGGGCAAAGGGTCAGGGAGACATGATTAATCCTGTGGACACATATTGGGTAAGGTTCTGTGACTGCAGGCAAAAGAAATTGACTATGGTTAACTTAAGGGGATAAAATCAATTTATTGGAAGTTTATGCCAATACTAATAAGTTAACTATTTTTATATTTACAACTACCCTGAAAAATACTTATGGATAGAGAAAATGAGACTTTGAAGGCAAACACATTATCTACCAGTAACTCACTATACATATAGTGAGGTGTACATACACCAATATCCTATACTATATATAGGTAGTAAGTAATGATACTGTGGAATCAAAAAAAGAGCAGACTCAGGCCTCAGAAAAAAACCCATGGATTTGGGTAGCTGGAATGAATGCCTAGCTCCTTCCATCTGATTGGATCAGTTCTAACATGACTTCTTTTCCATCAAATTCACCCCTTTGGCCAGGGAGGTAATGGTAGGACACCTTGAGTGACAACTCCAACCTGACCGCATGCAATGGGGAAGGGCAGTTCCCCAAAGGACCATTAGAATGTTCCTGCTAAAAAAGTAAAAGGGCATGGGGGTGGGGGGATTATTGCCCAAAAGGGCCACCAGTAGGGTCATATGAAATACTTACACAACAATTAAAATTGTTATGATTTCACGGAGAAGTGTTTATGGTATGATATTGATTATAAACAACAAAATGCAAAGCTATACTGTTGTTCGGTAGCCTTGGAAAACATCTAGAAGCACTGAACAGACTTAAAATATTACACGTTTTATATTTAAGACACAGGTCCTTGATTGTTGGTTATAATGATGGCCCTTGAATTTGGAAATATTCTAGAAGAGTCTAGAAATAATTCCTTCAAAAGTTGTTTTTAAAAAGTTTATGCATTTAGAAAAGCTAACTTTTAGTTATTTGGAAAACTTACCAGTTCTAATCTTTATACTTCAGCCATGCCAAGGTCTTATAATATAGAATAAGAGAAAATAAGGTCCCAGGGTGACTGAGTGGCTCAGTCAGTTAAGCATCTGACTCTTGATTTCAGCTCAGGTCATGATCTTAGGATTCATGAGACCAAGTCCCAAGTTGGGTTCTGTGTTGACAGTACACAGCCTGCTTGGAACTCTGTCTCTCTCCTTCTCTCTGTCCCTTCCCTACTCACACTCACTCTCGCTCTCTCAAAATAAATAAATAAACTTTAAAAAAATAAAATAAGGTTCCATTAATAAAAAATATGGCTAAACAATGGGATATTACACAGCTACTAGAAAAGAATGAAATCTTGCCATTTGCAACAACATGGATGGATCTAGAAGGCATAATGTTAAGTGAAATAAGTCAGTCAGAGAAAGCCAATTATCATATGATTTCACTCGTGTGGAATTTAAGAAACAAAACAAAGAAAAAAAGAGACAAACAAATAAACAAACAGACCAAAAAACCACTCCTAACTATAGAGAAAAACTGATGGTTACCAGAGCGGAGGAGGGAGAGGGGATGGATGAACTAGGTGAAGGGGATTAAGAACACACTGATCCTAGTGAGCCTTGAGTAATGTATAGAATTGTTGAATCACTACTTTGTACACATGAACCTAATATAACGCTATATATTAATTATGTTGGAATTTAAAAAATAAATTAATAAAAGAAAAAGAATATGTGACTGATTCATGCAGAAAGTCCAACTGAAGTTACATGTATTTAGCAAAATCATTTCATGGATAATGCAAATTAATGCTATAAATGAGATTTAAGAAGATCTTTGTAATTTGGAAAAACAGTTTTAAAACAACTATAGTTATAGTTTAAAGCAGATTTTTTTGTGTCATTTGTGGTGTTCTCCAAGGATTTATATTTTGACAACATAAAAATGATTAATAGTTTCATGAATTTTAACTGTTCATTATTAAGATGAATAAATGATTAATATTAAGTCACATAAATGAATATGTTTTGTTAGTCTTACTTGAATTACTGTTTATCTAAATACTTTAACTTACACATCTAAATTCTTTAATAATGTCTTAAATTTATTAATCAGTTTCTTCATAACCTCAGTGATAGAAATTAGGGAGCTAATACAGCATATTCTTTGCCATCCTCAACACATGTTTTCACATAATTAACACAAAGGCACTTTTATACTAAAATAGTGTACAAGTATCATTATAAATGTGTTACCAAGTTCATTACACTAAAAATAATACTTTATATATAATGTGTGGAACATTATAAAGAATTTTCACATACATTATCTCATTTGATTTTTATAGTCAATCTGTAAGGAAGGAGAAAAAAGATGAGAAATAACCTTCATTGGATGCTTACTATGCACAAAGCACATTAAATCCAACATTGCCTGTGTAAATATACATATATTTATATGATATATTAATTTACATTATATATTATATGCTTATAATATATATTTATATATCATATCTCTTGTACATGACACCAAAAACATAAGCAATAAAAGAAAAAAGATAAATGGAAATTCACCAAAATTTTTGTGCTTCAAAAGGCACTATCGAAAAGTTAAAAAAGACAGCCCACAGAATGGAAGAACATATTTGCAAATCATATATCTGATTAGAAATTTCTATCCAGAATATGAAAAATTCTTACAACTCAACAACAAAACGTCAAAAAACCCAATGTAAAAGTGAGCAGATTACCAATAGACATTTCTCCTCCCAAAATAGCAAATGGCCAATAAACACATGAAAAGGTGTTCAACATTACCTATGAGGGAATTGCAAATTAAAACCACAATGAGCCAGTTTGATCAAAAAGAAAAAGGAAATGACCCAAATAAATAAAATCAAGAATGAAAGAGGAGAGACCACAACCAACACAGCAGAAATAAAAACAATAATAAGAGAATATTATGAGCAATTATATGCCAATAAAATGGGCAATCTGGAAGAAATGGACAAATTCCTAGAAACGTATACACTACCAAAATTGAAACAGGAAGAAATAGAAAATTTGAACAGACCCATAACCTATAAGGAAATTGAATCAGTAATCAAAAATCTCCCAAAAAACAAGAGTCCAGGACCAGATGGCTTTCCAGACGAATTCTACCAAACATTTAAGGAAGAGTTAACACCTATTCTTTTGAAGCTGTTCCAAAAAATAGAAATGGAAGGAAAACTTCCAAACTCATTCTATGAAGCCAGTATTACCTTGATACCAAAATCAGACAGAGACCCCACTAAAAAGTAGAACTATAGACCAATATCCCTGATGAACATGGATGCAAAAATCCTCAACAAGATATTAGCCAATTGGATCCAACAATACATTAAAAAAACTATTCACCACGACCAAGTGGGATTTATACCTGGGATGCAGGGCTGGTTCAATATCTGCAAAACAATTAACGTGATGCATCACATCAATAAAAGAAAGGACAAGAACCATATGATCCTCTCAATAGATGCAGAGAAAGCATTTGACAAAATACAGCATCCTTTCTTGATAAAAACCCTCAAGAAAGTAGGGATAGAAGGATCATACCTCGAGATCATAAAAGCCATATATGAACGACCCAATGCTAATATCATCCTCAATGGGGAAAAACTGAGAGATTTCCCCTAAGGTCAGGAACAAGACAGGGATGTCCACTTTCGCCACCGTTATTCAACATAGTATTGGAAGTCTTCACCTCTGCAATCAGACAACACAAAGAAATAAAAGGCAAGAGGAGGTCAAACTTTCACTCCAAATTGGCCAGGAGGAGGTCAAACTTTCACTCTTCGCAGATGACATGATACTCTATATGGAAAACCCTAAAGATTCCACAAAAAAACTGCTAGAACTGAATCATGAATTCAGCAAAGTTGCAGGATATAAAATCGATGTGCAGAAATTGGTTGCATTCCTATACACCAACAATGAAGCGACAGAAAGAGAAATCAAGGAATCGATCCCATTTACAGTTGCACAAAAAACCATAAAATACCTAGGAATAAATCCAACCAAAGAGGTAAAAAACCTATACACTGAAAACTATAGAAAGCTTATGAAAGAAATTGAAGAAGACACAAAAAAATGGAAACAGATTCCATGCTGCTGGATAGGAAGAACAAATATTGTTAAAATGTCAATACTACCCGAGGCAATCTACACATTCAATGCAATCCCTATCAAAATAACACCAGCATTCTTCACAGAGCTAAAACAAATAATCCTAAAATTTGTATGGAACCAGAAAAGACCCCGAATAGCCAAAGCAATCTTGAAAAAGAAAACCAAAGCAGGAGGCATCACAATCCCAGACTTCAAGCTATACTACAAAGCTGTAATCATCAAGACAGCATGGTACTGGCACAAGAACAGACACTCAGATCAATGGAACAGAATAGAGAACCCAGAAATGGACCCACAAATGTATGGCCAACTAATCTTTGACAAAGCAGGAAAGAATATCCAATGGAATAAAGACAGTCTCTTCAGCAAGTGGTGCTGGACAGCGACATGCAAAAGAATGAACCTGGACCACTTTCTTACACCATGCACAAAAATAAACTCAAAATGGATGAAAGACCTAAATGTAAGACAGGAAGCCATCAAAATCCTCGAGGAGAAAGCAGGCAAAAACCTCTTTTATCTTGGCTGCAGCAACTTCTTATTCAACACATCTCCAGAGGCCAGGGAAACAAAAGCAAAAATGAACTCCTGGGACCTCATCAAAATAAAAAGCTTCTGCACAGCGAAGGAAACAATCAGCAAAACTAAAAGGCAATGGACAGAAGGGGAGAAGATATTTGTAAACGACATATCAGATAAAGGGTTAGTATCTAAAATCTATAAAGAACTTATCAAACTCAACACCCAAAAAACAAATAATCCAGTGAAGAAGTGGGCAAAAGACATGAATAGACACTTCTCCAAAGACATCCAGATGGCCAACTGACACATGAAAAAATGCTCAACTTCACTTATCATCAGGGAAATACAAATGAAAACCACAATAAGATACCACCTTACACCTGTCAGAATGGCTAACATGAACAACTCAGGCAACAACAGATGTTGGAGAGGATGCGGAGAAAGAGGATCTCTTTTGCATTGTTGGTAGGAATGCAAGCTGGTGCAGCCACTGCGGAAAATAGTATGGAGGTTCCTCAAAAAACTAAAAATAGAACTGCCCTACGACCCAGCAATTGCACTACTAGGTATTTAACCAAGGGACACAAGTGTGCTGTTTTGAAGGGATACATGCACCCCCATGTTTATAGCAGCACTATCAACAATAGCCAAAGTATGGAAAGAACCCAAATATCCATCAATGGATAAATGGATAAAGAAGATGTGGTATATATATATATATATATATATATATATATATATATATATACACACACACAATGGAGTATTACTTGGCAATCAAAAAGAATGAAATTTTGCCATTTGCAACTATGTGGATGGAACTGGAGGGTATTATGCTAAGTGAAATTAGTCAGTCAAAGACAAATATCATATGACTTCACTTGTATGAGGACTTTAAGAGAAAACAGATGCACATAAGGTAAGGGAAACAAAAATAATATAAAAACAGGGAGAGGGATAAAACATAAGAGACTCATAAATATGGAGAACAAACAGAGGGTTAGAGGAGGGGGTGTGGGAGGGGGGATGGGCTAAATGGGTAAGGGGCACTAAGGAATCTACTCCTGAAATCATTGTTGCACTGTATGCTAACTAATTTGGATGTAAATTTAAAAATAAATAAATAAATAAAATTAAAAATAAAAAAAAAGATTGCAAAAACAAAACAAAACACAACGAGACCTAAAATAGCCAAAGTGACAATCTTGATAAAAAATAAAGTTGGAGGACTCACACTTCCTGATCTCTGAACTTTCTGCAAAGTTATAACTATAGAGACAGATGTACTGACACTGGCATAAAGACAGACACAGAAATCATACAGTACAGAAATAAACCCATATGTCTATGGATGACTGATTTTCAACAAGAGTGCTGAGACAATTTAATGGAAAAAGACTAATCTTTTCAACAAATGGTGCTGAGACATTTGGCTGAATATGTGCAAGCAAAAGAATGAAGTTGGATTCTTACCTCACACCTTATACAAAAATTAGCTGAAAATGGAACAAAGATCTAAATGTAAGATGTGAAACCATGCAGCTTTTAGAAGAAAACATTAACGAACATAAGCATAAATGTTCATGACCTTGGATTAGAGAGTGATTTCCTACATATTACCTCCAAAGCACATGCAAATGTAAACCTAAATCAATTTTAAATTTTTTTTCAATATTTATTTATTTGGGGGGGGTGTTGCAGAGAGAGAGAGGGAGACAGAGAATCCAAAGCAGGTTCTGTGCTGTCAGCACAAAGTCCAACATGGGGCTGGAACCCACGAACTGTGAGATCATGACCTGAGCTGAAGTCAGAGGTCCAACCGACTGAGGCACTCAGGTGCCCCAAATCTAAATTAATTTTTATGAGACACCACTTCCCCCACTAGGATGGCCGTAATAAAAAAGACTAAAAGTAGCAAGTGTTGGCAAGGATGTGGAGTAATTTGAATCCTCACACATTGCTGATGGGAACGTAAAACTGATGCAGTTGCTTTGGAAAATAATCTAGCAGTTCCTCAAAAGATCAAACCCAGAAGTTAGCATATAACACAGCAATTACACTCCTCAGTGTATACCTAAGAGAAATGCAACCAGGAATCCACACAAAACTTATACACAAATGTTCAGAGCAGCATTCTTCATAATAGTCCATCAACTGGTGAATGGATAAATAAACTGTGGTATATTCCATACAATGGGATATTATTTGGCAACACAAAGAAATGGTGTGCTGACATGAACTTCGAAAATGTGCTAAATGACAGAAGCCAGTCACAAAAGGCCACATATTCTGATTCCATTTATGTGAAATGTCCAGAAGAGACAAGTCTATACAGACAAGAGGTGGATGAGTAGTTGTCTAGGGCTGGTGGGAGGGGCTGGGGGCAATGAGGAGTGACTGCCAATCTGTACAAGATTTCTTTTTGGGGTGACAAAAATCTTCTAAAATTGACTGTGAAAAATTGAAAACCACTGAATTGTGTACTTTAAGTAGGTGAATTTTGTGCTATATGAGTTAGATTTCAATAAAGTTATGTTAAAAAAAAAAGATGGTGTCAGTCTCCAAACTCAATTCTCCTATAATATTCGTGTTAATACTAGCAAAGTCATGAAATAACCTTATAAACTGTATAATTTTCTATAAGATGCAAAACAGTGGCATTTCATAAAAATCTTACTTTCAGAGGTATTAAAATACAGCCATGATTACATTGCTAATGTGTAACAGCAGGAAGTATGGTAGTTCTCAGGCTATACCTCTTATTTATATTAAATAACATGTGAATTTTTTTTAAAGCACAATATGTTTTTGGGATATCAGATCACAGAAAGCTTTAACCCCACCGCCAATAGAGAAAAAGAAAGAAGAAAGTATTGAAATTCCTTTTGACGTGCCATCTACTTTTTTGCATCTAGATCTCTCCTGGAAACCCCTCATTAAGGTGAGTAACACACAGTTTAGTCCATTCTATTAGCTTATATATACTTCGTATTGTGTACATGCATTTGCATACATATATACACACACTCTAAAAGTGGAGGAGCTCAAATTAGCATAAGACTTTATAATTTACGTATTCATTCAACCAACTGATTCTTTCATTGAGGATTATTATGATGCCTGCTTAGGTCAAGCCCAAAATCACAATTTTTGTGAACTCAAGATTGACATTTGTTCATGTATTAGCAAGCTGCAACTTATCAATGATTTGTATAATAACTATTCATGTGCATGAGCAGTTCTCTGTAAATCAGTAGGCTCTCCTGTTAGCTAGAAATGCTAATTTTGCCCCTAATGTAGGCAAAATTCTGCATGTTTCGCATCTAGTAGGAAACAGTATTTTAATACCCATGAGCAAACAAAACTGAAAGTAATTGAAAGAGAAATTGCTTGCACTTTTCTTGAAAAGCAGAGCCTAAAGAAAAGCAATTTTAATTTGAGAAAGATATGGCTGTGGATGGAATATGTATGGAAAGTATGAATGAGCTTCCGATATTGATGACTTTCCTTTTTTAGAATGTGTAGTTCTAATTCCAAACAATACTTTTTTCCCTTTGTTGTACAAGTGTCATTATTACATTACATTACATTACATCACATTACATTACATTACATTACATTACATTACATTACATTACATTATTATATATTTGCTCCAAATGGAAGAGAGAGCACAGAGGGATGAGAATATTCCTGAAGTAGCTGGGATTAGGGATTAGAAATTAGAAAGAGAGGGTTAGGAATTTTCTGTGGTAGGATTTACTTGAGCTATAAATAGTTTTAAAAGAAATGTGCAAAGACTCACCTGAGTAATTGTAAGCATGTAGACAAACATCCTGAAGGAGAAACGTGGGGCAGATGCTGTGAGGGAAAAATATCCTGTTCTGGTGCAGACTCAGGGCCACTTCTGGAGCTCAGGGGCATGTGTGTCCCCAAATGGACTCAGCAGTGCCAGGCAGATGAAAAGACCCCACACAACCTTCTGGAGGTTCGTTTAACTGAAAGATTTAGGAAACAGGAGAATAAGCCCTTATTTTATATTAAAACTAAAAAGGATAGATTATGAAACAGAATACACAATATTTTCAGAAATTAAACACATGAGCCTGGGATTTGGAAAGGAGCTCCTGGACAAGCACCCTTGGGTCACAAGGTTTTAGAAACTGTGGTTTAGACACTATCCCTGGGGAAAAGCAACCAGAAATCTGAAAGAGAATGGAAAAGGGACAAGGGGAGGGAGGTAGAAAACAGTCATCTGGGGGCAGAAGGGAAAAGCAAGAATAAATCACCCACAGGATATATACAAATAATCTTTCTTATATGTTCTCCCAAAAGATAAGGCTGTCTAAAGGTGAAACAAGTTTAGACCACTGCCCAACCAAGATCAGCCTGAGTGAGGACCATCTCCTTTACAAAGCACAAGGTAACTGCCTTTGCTTATTAAAAAGGCATGAGGGCGTCCCTGGGTGGCTCAGTCAGTTGAGTGGCTGACTCCTCGTTTCAGCTCAGGTCATGATTTCAGGGTTGGGTTGGTGAGTTTAAGTCGAGATGGGCTCTGCACTGACAGTGTGGAGCCTGCTAGGATCCTCTCTGCCTCCCTCTCTCTGCCTCTCCCCCGCTCATTCTCTCCCTCCCTCTCTCAAAATAAATAAATTAAAAAACATTTTTAAAAAGGCATGTAATAGTTTGAATATTAGTGGTTCCTTATGTCTACAGTGAGTTAGACGGTTGCTAAGATAGTCTGATTTGTAAAAAGAATACAGAAACTCAAACTCTCCAATATGGAACTTCATAATGGCTCTAATAATTACAGCCAACACATTAAAATTGCCTATATACACACAAAGATTTCATAGGATTCAGTTCAGCTTAGTTTCATAAACATTTATTGAGTACATTTATATATGTTTGAAAACTCATTAAAAAATTTTTACAAAACTGTCTTAATAAGTATGCATGTGCTCAAAGAATAGTTGTATAAAATGGAACATATCTCAAGTCTAGCAAAATAAGTTATGAAATGTAAGAGATAAATTACCATTCCCAATCAGAACATAATAGAAAAATTAATATTTGTACAGCACCACCATAAAACAGAGTAGAGAAATAACAATTGACTTTTTAACCTATCTCAACCCATACACCTTTGCTGAAATAATTGAAGGGTACACATATAAATGTCAAAGCTATTAAAATAAAGGTATGCATGAATATCCCACCCTGAGAGCAATGCATAATGGAAATGTACAAGAATCACTAGAAACTGAAGTACTTTCCAAATATTTGCCTTATCAAAAGGATTTCCATTTATAAGTTGTTGAATGTTCAGTTAAATGATAAAATATCTCAGAAAAATATATATCTAATACCCAGCTTGGGCAAAACTCACTTTGAAGCTGTGTGTTTCACAGATACAACTCAAGACCTCATGCTAAAAACCAACCAACAAACAAACAAAGGAATCATTATATTTTTATGGACATTTTCTAAGCAGTATTAAAACATCTCATGTTTTTATGTATTTGGGCCTGCAAAGGCCCAAATTCCAGATTCCAGAGGGAATCGAAGTTGGGTTCTCTTCTCCACTTCTTTGTATTCAGCTGTTGGCTATAATTTATTGAATTTCAACCATGAGTCAGGTACTGTGCTAGCTAATATTGCACATGGTTTCATTCATTTAACAGTTATTTATAAAATTCTCATTTTATGCCAGGCCCCAGGAGTGTAACAATGAGTAAAACAGATGCCAATGATCATGACAATCCTGCAAACTGGGAGTTTTCATTACCATTTTATAATTAAGGAAACTGAGAGAAGTTAATGTAACTTGTAAAGAGTAACTCATTAAATACCTTACTCTTTAAATTAATGAAAAAAGATGATCATGAGGATGTTACTGCTTTTATCCAACTACCAGTAAGGACATTACTGTATCTTTTAAAGTGTGCTTTTTTCTTACTCACTTTTAACAAGTTTATTGAGGTATAATTGACATACAATAAAATGTACATGTTAAATTATTCAATTTGATATGTATTGACAAATTAAAAATCCATGGAACCATCACTATAATCAAGATAATGAACATATCCATCACTTCCTAAAGGTGACTCACATAAAGATGCATTTTTTAACACCTCCCTCCAGCACCTCTCCCACCTCCACCTACCAGACCACCACCGATCTGCTTTCTCTCACTATATCAGTTTGCAATTTTCTAGAACTTTATGTAATTCAAAGAGTATATGCGTTTTGAGGGGAGTCTGACTTCTTTCAGTCAGTATAATGATTTTGGAATTCATCTATGTTGTTGTATACATCAATAGTTAATTCCCTTTTATTCCAGAGTAATATTTCATCATATGGATATACTGCACATGTTTATCCATTCACCTGTTGATGGGCATTTGGGTCTTTTTCAGTGTAGGGCTATTACATATACATATACATATACATATACATATACATATACATATACAAGCCTTTGTATGGACATATGATTTTATTTGCTTGGGTAAATACCTAGGAATGGGATGATTAAATAATATGACAGGTGTATGTTTAACTTTTTAAGAAACTGCCACAGTGTTTTACAAAGTGGTTGCACCATTTTACATTCCAATGAGCAGTGAGGGAAAGTTCCAGTTTTTCCACATCCTCATGGATAGATGATATGGCTAGTCTTTTTACCTTAACCATTCTAAAACATGTGTGGTGATATCTCATTTGCGTTTACCTAATGACTAAAGATGTTGAGTATATTTGCATGTATTTTTTTCCATTTGTATACCTATCTTCTTTGGTGAAGTGTCCATATCTTTGATCTATTTTTTAGTTGTGCTGTTTGTTTTCTTATTTCAGAGTTTTCAGAGCTCTTAATATATTCTGCATACTAGTCCTTTATCAGATATGTGATTTGCAAATATTTTCTCCCAGTCTGTGAAATATTAAGTGTTATTCTCTTAACACTGTGTTTAGAAAAGCAGAAGTTTTTAATTTTGAGGAAGTCCAGTTTATCAGTTTGTTCTTTTGTGGGTCATGATTTTGGTTTTGAATTTAACCCAAGTTTGGGCTACTTTTTTTCCAGGAGCTTTATAACTAAGTTGATGATCTTTATTGAGATAATTTTTTTTCTCTGCACAAATTATGGATTGGAGTTCATTTGTGTGTAGTGTTCCAGTGCCATTTTTTGAAGACACTGTCCTTTCTCCACTGGATGCTTTTTGCACCTTTGTCAAAAATCACCTGTCCTAATATGTGTGAGTCCATTTCTGAACTCTCTGTTTTGTTCTATTGATCTGTATGTCTTATCTTTACACCAATACCACATTGTCTTGATTACTGTAGCTTTGTAATTAGCCTTGAAATTAGTGCTTTCAACTTTTTTTTTCTTTTTCAAAATAGTTTTTGACCATTCTAGGTTTTTTGCTTTCCCATGTGGATATTGTATCTTTTGTCTTGGATAAGCCTGCTCTGACTTTGATTGGAATTGTGTCAAAACTGTAACTCAGTATTATGAGAATTTAGAGTCTGCCATATAAAGTCTTTTACCTCATAAGTACAGTATATCTCTCCATCTATTTAGGTCATTAATTTCTCACTGATATTTTATACCTTTCAGTGTACAGGGCTTTTGCTTCTTGTGATAGGTGTCTCTAAGTCTTTCACATTTTTTGGTGTCCTAGTAAATAGTACTTTCAAATTTTTAATTTTTGATGGTTCATTACCAGTGTATAAAAATACAATTAATGTTTGAGTATTGATTTTGTATCCTCCAGTCTTCTTAAAACCACATTAGTTATCATGGCCTATTTGTAGAGGATTTATATAGGTTCTCTAGATGATAATATCATTTGGATTATTGCTATATAGATGATAATGTCATCTGTAAATAAGGACAGTTTTACTTCTTCTTTTCTGATTTGTATGACTTTTTTCCTTACCTGATTACACTGGCTAGAACCTCTAGGGGAGAGCGTTCTTGTTTTAATCCAGATCTCAGGGAGAAAGCATTTAGTCTTTCACAAGTAAGTATGATGTTAACTGTAGGGTTTTTGTAGAAGCCTTTATCAGGTTAAAAAAGTTCCTTTTTATACACAAGTTAATGTTGGATTTTGTCAAAAGATTTTTCTGCATTTTTGCAGATGATCATGCTTTTTTTCTTTTTAAGCTTATTAATATGGTAAATTATTTTAATAACCAAATGTTAAACTAGCCCTGCATTCCTGGGATAAACTCCACTTGGCTGTGATTTAGTAATTGTAATACCTTAATTTTTTTAAAGAACAATTTTTACACTGTTATCTCTATATTTATATCTGTGTTTATTCAAAACATTTATTAAACTCTTGCAAAGTGACAGGCTCTGAGGATATAGCTGGGAAAAGCCAATTCCCTGCTTCCATGGAGCTTACATTCTGGTGGGATAGATACATATCTACATCCACTTAAGAAACGACCTATTTAAAACAAATCCTGAAGCATGCCCCCAATGTCATCAAACAGAAATACTCCCCATCAAATGAATGTTCTCTTTACAGACAAAGTCACTTGGTGGATATTTCTTCTTTCTTTCTTTCTTTTTTTTTTTTTTTTTTTTTGGATATGTCTTAGAGAAATATATCTCTCTTTCTTAGAATATTATTTAACCTGATAAATTTGGCTAAATCAGTTCATAAAGGGAATGGACAAACATGTTTTTCAATTCTCAGCTGAGACTTTAATTGGCTGTGTCCCTTTACGTGTGTTCAGAAGTCTGTGTTGGCAGGCAGTACCACAAATCCTGGAGAAAATTAAATTTCACTTGGTAATCTCAATGGATCTTGCTAACACACTCCTCTTATCACTAAAGGCAGTTACCATGGGTTGTGACTGGCCTCTTGTGTAGATGGCCAGCTCTCAGAACTTTACTTGAGATCCCATTATGGTATTTTGAATTTCCTTACGACACACTGTCAGCTATTCCACCTACTCTGGCCAGACTTGAACCTATTGACTAGAATATACATGGTCATATGCTTCTTGACCATGTTCTGTGTATTGTCTATATTGGTTCTCCTCCCCCTCCTCTCCACCAAGAATCACAAATTCAGCTATTCCACTGGCACACCCTGGGGAGCACTCTCAGGAGCATTGTCCGGTACTCTGTTGCCACCTAGTGGCTGTAGGCTACTTGGCTTTTGCCTGCCGTATTAGATCCTTAGTAGTCTGCCCTTCTGAGTAGTCACTTTAAGATGTTCTTTTTGTTTATTCTGTTGCAGAAGACTTTGCTCTAGAAGTTTTTGGAATTCCTACTCTGTAATTGACTTCAGAGCCTCCGTTATATTCTCCTAAGCACTGTGGCATAGTGGTTAAGGATGTAGATTCCGGAGTTTGGGTTTAAACTCCAAAGCCACAATTTATTATTTGACCAGGTCAAATTACCATACCTCTCTGTGCCTTACTTTAAAACAAACAAACAAACAAACAAACAAACAAACAAAAAACTTATTTGAAAAGAGATACATGAAGATAACAGAAGCAAATAATGAAGGTAATGACTTCATGTAGTATTGAGAAGATAAAATGAGTTAATATATATACAGCTCTAAGAACAGCCCTTTGTCAACCCACAATAAATGTAAGCCACTGTATATGAGACCTGGGCAAGCTACTTAATCTCTCTGCGCCTCACTTTATCATCCTTGAAGGAGAATTAATTCTTTTTTTTATTTTATTTATTTTTATTTTTTTTTCAACGTTTATTTATTTTGGGGACAGAGAGAGACAGAGCATGAACGGGGGAGGGGCAGAGAGAGAGGGAGACACAGAATCGGAAACAGGCTCCAGGCTCTGAGCCATCAGCCCAGAGCCCGACGCGGGGCTCGAACTCACGGACCGCGAGATCGTGACCTGGCTGAAGTCGGACGCTTTACCGACTGCGCCACCCAGGCGCCCCGAAGGAGAATTAATTCTTAACTACCTTAGGAGTTATTGCGAGAATTGAATGAAATGGTGCACGTTGAGCACACAGTTCAGTACCTGGCATGTAGTCATGTAGTAAGCATTCAGTAAGTGTTAGCTGCTACTGTTATGCTGGGCCCTGGTGATGGAAATCCATGGATGGAAAATCCACAGGGATGATGTTGATTTTAATAAATATGCAAGTTATTCCAGTCAAGTCTGAGTAAACACAGTTGAGGACAACATTTTTGTCTGGCTTCACTCTCTTTAACTCCACCACACTAAACACTATCAACGTAGCCCCTTTTCTCAGAGCTCCTGCCTTGGTTTTTGTGGTTTTCCTAATACCTCTTCAGTTTCTCTCCTCTGCCCTCTTTCTCTGCTGCCCTCTCAGCGTGGATATGCCTCAAACTCAAATTTCAGCGGTATGCTTTCCACGTTCCTCACTCCTTTCAGTAACTGGGTCTACTCTTAATCTGCTGAGAATCCCCCACTTTGCCTCTTGCTATCTCTTGGGCTTAAACCCAACATACTCCCTCAATGTCCGTGTGTCCAGAACACAACTTGAGTCATCCCTGTCTCTCTCCTCCGGTCCCTACATCCAGTCTCTCACTTAGGAGAATTAGATCTTCCGTTATAGCGTATCTCACCTTTGCCTCTTCCTTTGTGTTACTGGTAGTGACCCCTGGATCAGGCTCTCCTTGTTAGACCAGAGGGCTCCAGACTTTTCCATCTTGCATCCCATCAAGAAAAATTTTTGAGCATATATTGCCAACAAACATGTATTTATTTACCAATTATGTACACGTTCTACTCTACTAATATATTAATGTGTATTATTTAGAAAGAGAAAAACAGACATTGAAATGAGAGTGATGAATTTGAAATATTTTAATGATTTTAATTTTATACATTAAATGGGTACAAAATGCCTTTTTCCTCATGTTAAATGTATATGAATAATATCTTTTAGTAAGAACAATGTGATTAAATGTACCTAGTTATTTCTTGGCATGTTGATTGGCACTTTGTAATACAGCTATTTACAAGTCCGGTTTCATGTTTGGCTTACATTGTTACTTGTTTTTGATGTCTTATCTTTTGGGAAGGGAGACTGCCCAAAGCATGTAGATCCCTAACAAAGGAAGCACTGGTTGATTGTACCAACAAAATCATAATTGTTTCTCACTTTTGTCCAGAATTATGTTATAGGTTTTTTTAATGTTATATATATTTTTAGTGTAGCTGAGGTTTTCTTCTATTTTAGTTTTCATTTATATGTTTGTTGGTTGGTTCTTATGTTCATTGGTTAGTATTCCCATGGTTGATATAATCTAGATGATGATGTATTAAGATGTGGGGAGTAGGGTTTGATGAGGATATATTTCTCTACCACCTCTCCTAGAAATTTAATGTCACATTTTTAAAAAACTAATAAGTGACCTGGGAATATGCCCAAGATAATATCTTTAAGAGAATAGAAAAACAGGATAAAAGCTAAAATGCCCAATTAAAAGAAAATCCTTTATATATTCACAGAATATATATATTCACAGAAATGTAATTGTAGGGAGACATTTTAATGGTGGTTATCTCTGGAAAATATGATAATGGGTGGTTTTTCTTATTTTCCTCATGCTTTCCTCTATTTTCCAAAGCTTCGGTAAATAACATTTATTAATTTTAGCTCATAAAAAGACTTTTGTTTTAAAACAAGATGACATCTTTGTTTTTTAAAAAAGACTTTTGTTTTATTTTTTTTTAATTTTTTTTTCAACGTTTATTTATTTTTTTGGGGACAGAGAGAGACAGAGCATGAACGGGGGAGGGGCAGAGAGAGAGGGAGACACAGAATCGGAAACAGGCTCCAGGCTCTGAGCCATCAGTCCAGAGCCTGTCGCGGGGCTCGAACTCACGGACCGCGAGATCGTGACCTGGCTGAAGTCGGACGCTTAACCGACTGCACCACCCAGGCGCCCCAAGACTTTTGTTTTAAAAAGAAAGAAGGCCCAGATGGTGTTGGAATTTTAGCCTCCAGATTTTTTTTTTAATTTTTTTTAACGTTTATTTATTTTTGAGAGAGAGAGAGACAGAGCATGAACAGGGGAGGGGCAGAGAGAGAGGGAGACACAGAATCGGAAACAGGCTCCAGGCTCTGAGCTGTCAGCACAGAGCCCGACACCGGCTTCGAACTCACGGACGGTGAGATCATGACCTGAGCCGAAGTCGGACGCTTAACCGACCAAGCCACCCAGGGGCCCCTAACCTCCAGATTAACTATGCTCTGTTTGCATGTGTAGTTACAGCGATAATGCGGTACAATCCCTGGTGTTCTTAAGTAATAAACATGAGCTAACCAGAAAACTTTAAATTATGTTCCATGCATGTGCTGTGCTTGTGAAAACAAGTAATACATTTAGATGGATTTATTTTTGAAGTTAGATCATTTTTGATACTTAAAAGTCTAATCATGAGTTATTTGAAAAAATTCCATACAACGCCAAATGAATAAAAATAACATGAGTTTCTCAGTAGAGAGTTTTACTGAGAGTATCAAAAGTAATGTAATCCAGAGGATATATTTTATGTCCAATTTTTACTGTAAATAATTCTGAAATGATATAAATAATGTCGAACTGTTTTTTAAACTGGGTGCTGTGGAACTTTTTAGAGCCCCTGAAAGTAGGTGGAGGGGTCTCCTCCTTCCCACCAGGAAACCCTTTAATCACAGCAATGCAGGTTTTGACAGATTTCACATGCAAGGGTTCCTGCATATGCTTTGGTTTGCAAGACACGTTCCACTGCTAAATTAGAAGTCTAAAGATGCTCATACTTATGCCCGCCACACTGGGGAGAGAATGGGGCAGATGTGTGTGGCAAGGGGCAGAAAATATAAACTAACTATATTTTAAAAGATCTTTCACTGTAAATATGTGCTCCTTCTATTCATACTCCTCTGAAAGACAAAATATTAGCCCAGAGCAAAGTAGTGAAGGCAGGAGAGATGAACCCATACCACAATCTGGAAGGTGCGTTGGCCAACAATCTCAAGCCTATAGAGGACTTCTGCACAAAGTTCTTTGTTGGAACAGAGGTGAGTTAGAATTATCTGCTCTCTTATTTATACATGTTATATATATGTATATTTACATGTATGTATATATGTATATATATATATGTGTATGTGTCGATATATGTTCTTATAGCCTTAATTTGTTTTATTGAGGCATAATTGACATGAAATTGTAAGATATTTAAAGTGTACATCATAGTGATTTGATGTACATGTACATTGTGAAAGCCTTCCCTCCCCATCTAGTTAATTAACACATCCATCACCTCACATATTTATCTTTGTGTGTGTGTGTGTGTGTGTGTGATGACATTTAAGTTATATTCTCTTAGCAGATTTCAATTATATAATACAGTGTTATACTGTGGTCACCATGTTTTACCTTATATCCTCAGAACTCACTAACCTTACAGCTGGAAGTTTGTACCCTTTTACCAACCTCTTCCTGTTTCTCCCACCCCCCAGACCCTGGCAACCACTTGTCTACTCTGTTTCATTATAACCTCTATTGTACATTTGCTTTATGAAGGCTTACAATATCTATACCATTTTCATATTTTAATATACTTACTTGCATTGAATTTTTAAAATCTTCATGCTTCATAAATTCATATTTAAAATGTTCCTGATGAATGTGAAAAAAATCTATAAAATTCAGCATGACCTTCTTTACTAATGATTTATTGATCAACCTGCAAATATTTATTGAACACCTACACCATATGGAAGAAACCATGCTAAGTGTTAGAGATTTACTAAGAAAATTTATTGCTTTGTTAGCTAGCAAAATGTAGCAGGAAAGACAGTGCAAAACTCACTCAATTCAAAAGTAACAACCGGATATAATAATGATAATGGCTGCCATTTTTTGGCACTTATTATAATAGTCAAAATGAGCTTACATTTATTGGACATTTTCTATATAGCAGGGTCTGTGCCAGGTATTTTCCAAAGTATATCTCACTTAGTCCTAATAATCTTCATTCATGACTCTATTTCTCTGAAATAAAGGGTTTTTCTCCTAAACCATGGAAAGATGCCATAGGTCAGTCTCGCTGGAATGCAGTCTGAGCTTACACTTTAGTATCATGAGATTAGATTACACCAGTTCTCAGAAGCATAATGTCCACCAGGCACAGCATTAGGCCCTGGGTCAGACATGAATCAACAGCATAGTCCCTGTCCACCGGGCACTCACTGCCTAGTTATGGAGCAGACACATTAATAGCATTACCCATATCAGTGCCCATCCAGAAGCCACGGGAAGAGGACAGGGGAGGTTTGGGAATCCAGACTGTTAGCTAGGACTTTGCAGGTTGAGGAGGCATCTGAAATACCAGGATGAGAATACAATTCCCAGCAGAAGTAACAGCCTAAACAATGCTTTGGAATTATGGCAGTCTGGGGTTTGTCTGGAGACAGTGGAATCATTTGTGCAAGAGGGAATGCTATACCTTGAATGCTAGGTCGGGATCCAGTCAAAGAGCCTTTTCTGCCATGTTAGGGAATTTGAATTTCATTTGGTAAGCAATGGGGCACTTACCAAACAAATACTTGTTTTATAACTTGGGCTGTCAATTTTTATAACTTGGGCTTCTAATTTTTTTTAATTCTGGAAAAATATAAGTAACAAGTTACCATCTTAATAAATTTGAAGTGTTTAATTCAGTGCTATTAGATACATTCAAATCATTGAGCATCCATCTATCTCCAGAATGTTTTCATCATCCCAAACTGAAATTCTGTACCCATTAAAACAATAACTCACCATTCACTCCTGCCTCCAGCCCACGGCAACCCCCATTGTACTTTCTGGCTGTATGAATTTGACTATTCCAGATACCTCATGTAAGCAGAATCATAGAATCATCTCTGTGCACACCAGAGTTTTTAAAGCAGGGCGATGACAGCTTTAGAAAAACAAATGACCACGAAATCTTAAAATAGAAATTAAAATATGATACCCTCTGCTTAAACCATTCGGTGACAACTCATTCAACCATGAATAAAATCCAAACTCTTCACACTGTGGCCTACAAGATTCTGCATAACTTAGCTCTTTCCTATCTCTACACCCCCGTCTGCACCAGTCTCCCTCTCTCTCTCCAGCTGCTCTGATTTTTCTCTTTTTCTATGCCAAACTCTTCCCTGCCTTTCAAGCCCTTGTCCTTGAAAGGATTAACTTCACCCATCATTCAGCAGATATTTATTGAGCATTTACTATATGCCAGGCACTGTTCTTGGCCCCGGGAATATATCTGTGGGCAGACAGACAAAATTCCCTACCTCATGGGCTGACATTCCAGTAGAATGCTCTTCTACCAACTCTTGACGTAGCTGATTTTGGTTAGAGAGAATGAGGTAGACCCCTCTGGGATCTAGACTGGCCAGGACAGGGCTGAAGCAGGAGGAAATGGAGCCAGGGAGGTGCAGAGGCTGGAGAGGCAGTGATTTCAAGTGGGCCAACCAGAGATGAAGAGGGCATGAGCAGTGGGCCAAGAATGTCAACACAGGGGTAGGAGGAGTAGAATTCTCAGAACCAGGTAACTGGATGGAGAAGGACGTGAAGGTTCCCAGCTAGGTGGCTAATGATATAATGGGCATTTAACATGGATTTATTAACCTGATCCAAGTTATTCTATTCCTCTTTGACTTGGTTCGGTTTCAGTGTTCCACATATCAGTTGTGAGACCCAGGAGGTACTAATAACTCTCCTATAGGACTCTGGCAAGGGCTGGGTCATATACAGAAAGCTCCTAACAACTCTGGCAAGCACTATGCACTCAATCAATGGTAACTGCGGGTGATGTGCCATGGGCAACAGGCTAGGCATGTGCACCAGACATCTGCTGGTCTCTGCTCCCTCAGACTCTGAGCAGCATGAATGGAGGGAGGACTTATCTTCTGACTCTGAATTTCCAACATGAAGCACAGTCCTTGTTTGTTACATGAGTTAATGAACAAAAGCACAGAGGAGTGAATGAATAGGCCCTGGCCCCAGGGAGCATACTTCACTTTGCGTACTCCAGTGTTTTCCCCTCTCCTCTCCCTCGCCTACACATCCCAAGCCATCCTTCAAGTCCTCTCAACCCCTCTTTTTATACACCTTTCTCTGTGTTTTCCTCTTACTATCCAGTGAGAAAAACATTGGAATTAGGAGACTGCATCTGGGTGACCTTGAGTGTATTGTTTCACCTCTCTGAGTCTCTGTGCTCCTTCTATAAGATCAGGCATGAGACAAAATGTTTTTCTCTAAACCTCTCCCACCTCTGCCATTCACTAGTGCTGCGTCTTTTCCATTTGTGTGGTTGTTTCTGTCCCTTCTTTACACCAGGTTCTTATGACTTCCCCGCTCCTTAAAATGGCCATAAGTAGAGCTGGAATATATATTATTACTAGTTATGTTATTTAAGTGGAACTTTGCTTCCTGTTCTCAATTTTAAAAGGTAATGACACCATATTATGAATTTATATTTCCTTTTTCCTCTTACTCCACAAAACTTTTAAAATACTGACTTTGTATCATGCTGAGAACAAATCATTGAATAAGTCACACCAGATCCCTTCCTGGAGCCTTCAGTCCAGTGGACAGTTTCCAATTAACAAAAGATTAAGAACTCAGTAGTTGGAACTTGTGTAACATAGATTATCTCCATAAACGCCTGTGTTCTCCATTTCACTATGTGTAAATAAAAATGTAACAAATTCGTTTTTTTGTTCAATGTAAAAAATGTTTAAGCCTTCCCTGCACTGTGTCAAATTATCATTTGATTATGTTAGCCTGCAGCTTTGTTTTTGTTTGGGTCACAGTCCATCTTAGCATGTGAATATGAGATCTTTAGTCCCTTTGGTTGTCTTTGTACTCATCAGGAACCTGTAATATTTTTAGGAAGGTGGAGTGATATATACAGATTGGAAAATGGAAAGAGACCCTGAAACTGGCCGATTGATGGGTAAGTTTTGATGATTCCTGTGTTATGAATAAGTTATTCCTTTGAACAAAGTGCTGAGTAACCCTGGCCTTGCTAATGGGAGAGGGGCATGCACCTGAGGTCCTGTCTCTGGACTTGTTACTTAAGTGAGGGCCTCCGATAGCAGCAGTTTTCTCACTGGGAAGTCTGTTAGAAACGCACAAACTTGGACCCTACCCTACGCCTGCTGGAACTGAATATAGATTTTTTTAAAGTTTTTATTTATTTATTTTGACAGAGAGAGATGAGGGGTACAGAGAGAGAGACAAAATCCCAAACAGGCACTGTCAGTGCAGGGGCGACACAGGGCTCAATCCCACCAACCAGGAGATCATGACCTGAGGCCGAAATCAGGAGTCCGACACTCAACTGACTGAACAAACCAGATGCCCCTAAATATAGATTCTTAATAAGATTCACCATGTAATTTGTTTTCACCTCTAAATTTGAGGAGTACTGATCTATTGATGCTTAAATGACTAAGATAATTTAAAATATCTTAATTTTTAATTAATTGCTGTCTTAATAATTCAACAATTTGGTAGCTCATCTACATGAAAAATACTAACCGATGTGAAATTATAAGCTAAGTTTACAATGATCTTGACAACTTCAGAACAGTATGAAGAAGCAGCAGTAGGACTCTGCTCTCAGGCCGGGACTGGTGCTGTCCATGTGTTCCTCCGTTCCCAGGGCCCCACACTCTGGGCAGCTGAGCAGACATATGGGGGCCACGCATAGTTCTGAGCAGGAATCAAGAGTTCAGGCTCCCCAATAAGCTAAGCTCCCTGTCAGAGCCTTGAGGTTTGCTACAATTACAACTACTTATTTAAAGGCCTGGATTTTATCTTGGCATGAAAACTTATTCGAGCCACACTTCAAAATGTGGAATAACCATAAGCACAGGAAGAGGCAGCTGCTGGGACTGCTAGACTACCATGGAGCAGTGAGGTGGAGCAGCCAGGCTAGGTTTGCACAAGGGGTACTGGTCAGTCCTACCGGAGGTTAGGACAGGGTGCATGTGAGTGACTGAAAGGAGTCGGAGGTCAGAGATACAGCCTGCAGGGGACAACTGCTGGGTCTCAGGTCTCTGCCTCAAATTTCACTCCCTCCACTTCTATCTACTGAGTCTGGCTCGGCAGAGTGGAGTGTGCCTTAGACCTGGGAAGGCTTGCTTTCCCAGCACTGCCTCCAGGGTAGCCATATTAACCTGGAAACAAAAGTACTCCCAGTTTTCTGACCTAGAACTTCCGGCCAGAAACCCAAATGTGTGTTAGTGATAAGAGTGGGGCATTGAGAGAGAATCAGATGTGACCCAAGGAAAGGTCAAATGCTTGCAGAACTGAGACTGATTTTCCACTTTCTATTCATTTTGAATTCCATGATTTAAAAGTTGAACTCAAAATTATATATCAGGTGTAATGAATTACATTCAGCTACTTATATGCTTATTCATGTATCTGTTTATTCAATAAGTCATGAATATTAATTGTGCACATATTGCATGCACATGGCAACTGTCTCTACTGCCCTGCTGGGACACAAATCGAGACCTTGATGCCATGAATTGGTTATGCACTGGTGTTCTATCTGATCTCAGAGACTTTCTTGGGGTCTTACCACAGAGTCAGATTCTTAAACTGCTTTGGAGGTGAACCCTGACAAAAAGAGCTAGTTATTTATTTTAAATGGATTTTATTCCATTTATAGAATAACCGATGATAATAAACTTAGAAACCCAAGAGTTTATGTTTGAAACTTACTGATGTTGTTTTTTCTTTCTTTCTTACTTTCATTCATTCATCAATTCATTAATGATAACCTAATCTGTGCCAGACACTGGGAATGCAAAGATGAACAAGATATCAGGGCGCCTGTGTGGCTCAGTTGGTTAACCATCCAACTCTTGATTTTGGCTCAGGTCATAATCTCATGGTGTGTAGGATTCTCTCTCCCTCTCTCTCTCTGCCCCTCCTCTGCCCAGGTGTGTGAGCACTCACTCTCTCTCTCTCTCTCTCTCAAAAGAAATAAACATTAAAAAAAAAAGATGAACAAGATATTATCCTCTCCCAGAGGAGTTCCATGATCTATTAGAAAAGCCAAAAATATAAACAAATGATGACATTACACTGTCGTTAGTGCTATGGTTAGAAGCAAACACAGAGTGATATGGGAACCCAGAAAGGGACCAACTCTCTTGTGCTATTAAGAAAGGGCTCCACTGAAGAGAGATAGTTGAACTGGATCTTAAAGGGTGGATTGCAATTTTCCAGTTGGAGAAAGACATGCGAAGTAGAAGGAATAATAAATGCAAAAGCATGGAAGCCCAAAAGAGCAGTGGACAATTAGGAAACAGGGTGATCTCCTAGCCAAAGCATAGCCCATAGAGAGGGCAGCAGGAGAGGTACCAGGAAGGACAATTGGGTCCAAATGGCTAAGAGCTTTGAGTGCCTAATAAGCTCTGAACCTTATCCTGGTGCCACCAGTATAATCAGAAAATCACTCTGGCAGGAAAGCATAAGCTGGATTAATTTATTGGTGTGACTTACAGTAGAAGTAGGATGACCACCAGCAATAATCTAGATGAGAGATGGAGAGGACTAAGTACAGGCATGGTAACAGGGATGTGCAGCAGAGGAAATATAAGAGAGAGTTAGCAGTCACCATGGCAGGATTTTGTGACCAATGGGATGTGGGTTAGTAAAGAAGAAGAAGAGTTGCTTTTAATTTCTTGACATATAATTCACTGCAAAAACAAACAACAACAACAACAAAGCGGGAAATAGCTTTAACCACTTACTTGAAGCCTACTTTAAAATCATCACAATACTTTAAAATACTTTAAAATCATCAATCAAGCATTTTGTAACATGGAAAGCCAAACAACACTGTTGCTCCCATTGAATAATGGTTGAGATTCAGAGAAATTCAATGTATAGACTCTCTAAATTGTGCGCTGCTTTCCTTATTACATTCTGTGAACTGGCAGTGTTTTCCTTAGAGCTACCAGCCTAAAGTTTTTCGTAAACACCGTGGAGTGTACCTGAGTAAAGATGAGGGCGTTACTGGGACCCAGTCCTTCTTGATTTGCTAGGAACCCCATGTTCTTATCAACAACAAGGCAGGAAGGAGAATTTCCTCTTCTAAGAAAAAGGTTCTGAAAGATATATTACCCTGAATGAGATATGTGTGATAAAGAAGTCCAAATCAAACAAAATTTCCAGATGATCTAAGTGACAAGCCAGAAAAAAAAAAAATGCAGGTGAATGATGACAATTGACATAACTGTTTCATGTGCTCTACTCACAAATGGGCACATGCCATGTTTCAGGCACTCTTCCAAGTACTTTCCATGGATTAGTTCACTTAATCCTCACGGCAACCCTATGGGGTGGCATCGCCAGGGTTTGAACCTAGGCGCTCTATGCTCTTGATCACATCACTGTCCTGAATCCTGCATTAGATAATGATTCTGGAAACTACTTCTTTGTTTATTGTAATTTTCTCATAGCAACTTGGCCTGGGGCCGCTGGTACTCCAGTTAATAACTTAAGGACAGCTCTATTCATTGCTAAATGGAACTAAAGGTCCTTAAAAGGACAAAGGGAAGGAAAAGATATAATAACAATATAATAATTTTTAGACTGTGGCAAAATATACATAAATGTGAAATTTACCATCTTAACTATTTTTAAGTTGATAATGTACTATTGAGTATGTTCACATTGTTGTGCAACCAATCTCCAGGACTGTTTCCACTTTGTAAAACTAAAACTCTCCACCAGTGAAACACTAGCTCCTATTCCCCTCTCCCCTCAGCCTCTGGCAGCCACCATTTATGTTTTGTCTCTATGAGTGTGGTTACTGTAGATACCTCACGTCAGTGGAATCGTGCAGTATCTTTGTGACTGGCTTCTTTCCCTAAACAGAATATCCTCAAGTTTTACCCATGTTGTAGCATATGTTGGAATGTCCTTCCTTTGGAAGGATGGATAATATTCCATTGTATGTGTGTGTCATATTTTGTTTATTCCCTCATCTGTTTACGGACACTTGGGTTGCTTCCACTTTTCGGCTATTGCAAATAATGCTGCTATGAATATGAGTGGACAAATATCTCTTTGAAATTCTACTTTATGAGCAAGATTCAGTAGGTGTGTGTGTGTGTGTGTGTGTTTCTGCTTAATGTTTCCATGGGGTTCTGAGAAAAAAAAAAATCCAGCTTTCACATAGCTATCAATATGATGGGATTCACAATAAGTTCATGATTTGGATATAAAGTAGTCAGACATCATGGTTTGGCCTAGATAGGCTCTTATCTTTGTGGCCATCCCTGCGGTGGGTGTGGGCAGCAAGGAGTGGGGAGGAGCCAGCTCTGCAGCCAGACCTGGGGGAGAGGAGACCCAAGCAATGGTGGGGTAGACACCTTAGGGGAAAGGAGGACCCCTGGGTTGGAGCAGAGACTAAAGGGAACTCTTGATCTTAATGTCCAAACCTGCTTCCCCTTTAGTGTTCCTAGTGGCAATAAATGGAAACTCCACTGAGCTGGTTGCTCCTGCCAGAAGCCAGTCATTCTCAGCCGTCCTGCTCAAGCCATCTCTAAGTCTTGTCAATTCCAGCTTGCAAATATTTCTTGATCATCCACTCTTCTCCATGTACCTTCATCCAAGCCACCATGCTCTCTCACCAGAACTACTTCCTATGGGGTCCCCTCTTTTCTTCTACCTGTTGTTAATCCATTCTCTTCACAGCAGTCAGAGAATCTTTGGAAATCAGTCAGATTGTCTTCTGGGCCTAAAGGCCTTTTTTGAAACACATTATGCTTAGAATATAATCTAAACTCCTGTCCTACAAGGGCTTGCATGGTCTGGACCCTCCTGGTCCCTGTCTGTTTCATATGTCTCATGCTGGGATTACCAGACTTCAGTCTTACTGTCTTCCTCAAATGTATAAAGGCACTAAGCACTTCTCTCCACAGGACTTCAGTGTGTGTTGTTCCCGCAGTCTGGAATATTCCTCTACATTAAAATGTTCCCACACCAAAGTGCTACAAAGGACTAAAGGACTCATCTTCAGAGAAGTCTTTTCTGATCATTCAGTTCAAATTATGGATGTCCCTTGTTATCTGTCTTGTAATTTCCCCCCCCCCATAACACTTTTAACGTATTTTTATTATATACTTTGGTATTTGTTTATTGGATATTGGATATTGTTTATTGAGTATCTGTCTTTTCCATTAGACTCTAAGCTCCATGCTGGCGGTATCACGTTCATTTATTAACCATTGTTTACCCAGCCATCTACAGTACCTATAGGTACATATAGGCAATCCACAAATATATTTTGAGCAACTAAATGAATGAATGAATAAATAAATAAGAACATGAAGTATTCCTTTGAACTGGAAAAATGACCTTGATGGAAATTCTCTGGACTTTCCATAAAAAGAGGAAGAGCTTTCCCTTGACAGATTCATTTACCCCAACTGACCTCTGGTTATCTACTCTTGGAGCCCATTAATCAGGACCTGTCCGTCTACTGGAGGCCTGACCATCCATCATGCGGGAATGTAAACACTATTATTAACGATGAAATGGCCTTTTCCACCCCAACAGCAAAGAAGCCAGTGAACCTTTACGCCGTCCATGATGGAGCTGTCCACACTGTTCAGAGGTCACCTTTTTACAAGGACATTATCCTCACCATTGGAGGATGGAACCTGGCCATCTGGAAAGAAGGTATTACGGTAAGTTGCCTGCAAAATGGAAGAGTGGGTGTGTGGTCCTTTGTTACTGAGAAAGACAATGGGAACAACAGACTGTTCTGACATAACAGAGCCCTGGGGACACTTTTTAGAGAAATTAGAACAGATGGCTTGGGGTCCAGCTTGTCAACAGAACCACTGTAAGCCCTTTGAAAACACAACAATTTGCCTTTCTTTCCTGAGGGAAGGAAACAATATTTACGTCTTTTGCTAAGATCTAACAGTCTTTTCTTCACAATATGTATTGTGGGCGGTTGATTGGCTTTATGGTTTTCCTCCCCCTTAAAATACACAATGGAATGCTAGTTACTGTCTGAAGTCCAAGGAGAAGCATTGGGTCTGTCAACTTTGCTTCTGCACCAGGAATACGTCCACAGGTTTAGAAAGTGGGAGTAAGCAAGCTAAGGTGTCTGTCTGTTGCCGGGAGACCAGACACATGCATGGGCCACAGTGGGCCAGCGCCAGAACTCTGGCAGCCAGGATTAGGAGAGGGCCTGGTTCCAGGGAAATAGAAATTAAATTGCCAAAAACTGGAAAGACTGATAAAATCCAGTGAAGCAAGGGTGTGTGAAAATCAGTATGGCATGTCCCTTCAGTGTGCAATTTAAGAAGATTTATCAAAATCTGGGATGCCTGGGTGGCTCAGTCAGTTAAGCATCCATCTCTTGATTTCAGCTCAGGTCATGATCTCATGACTCATGGGTTCAAGCCCCAAGTCAGGTTCTGCAATGACACCACAAAGCCTGCTTGGGATTCTCTCTCTCCCTCTCTCTGCCCTTTCTCCTCTCATGCTCTCTCTCTCTCTCAAAATAAATAAATAAACTTAAAAAAAAGATTATCAAAATTTGAAATATATATTTTTTATTTCATAGCTGTAATATATATATATTCTTTGAAAAATAATCACATACATAATAATAAATTTATATTTATACAAATACATATTCTTTAGCAAAGAATATATATTCTTTGAATAAAATGAATAAAAATATCCATATATTCTTTAATAAAGAATATATATAAATTCTTTTTTATTTTTTTATTTAAAAAATTGTTTTAATGTTTATTTATTTTTGAGACAGAGATAGACAGAGCATGAGTGGGGGAGGAGCAGAGAGGGAGACACAGAATCCAAAGCAGGCTCCAGGCTCTGAGCTGTCAGCACAGAGCCCAGTGCGGGGTTCAAAGTCACAAGTTGCGAGATCATGACCTGAGCTGAAGTTGGATGCTTAACCGACTGAGCCACCCAGGAGCCCCAAGAATATATATATTCTTTAAATAAAGTGATAAAATATACATATACATATTCTTTGACCTAACTCCTTCACTTCTCAAACTCTAACTTACACAAATAACTGTGTGAACACATGTATCAGTTTGTCATTGAAATAATTGTAAACTACTTAAAGCAACCATCCACAAAAGGACTTCTACTTTATACCAATGTACTTCCATATGTTCATTTTTTTTTTACAGTGAAAGTATCAGTTTTGTAATTAAAGAAAAAGAAAATTTAGGCAAGATTGTCCATAGACTATTCAGGGGTCAGG
The DNA here is from genome assembly GCF_018350155.1 of Leopardus geoffroyi. NCBI lineage: Eukaryota > Metazoa > Chordata > Mammalia > Carnivora > Felidae > Leopardus > Leopardus geoffroyi. Next base: position 71,773,426 of record NC_059328.1, read on the forward strand.
AACTGGTTACCCACAGAAATGGAAGGAGCTGGGCGAGGTGGGCAAGAACAGAATTGGAGTGTCACCTCTAAGGAGTCCATGAATGTGAGACATTCTTCATTCTCCACAAGAAAGTTTCTTATACATGTCTTGGACGGTAGGAAACAGCCCCACAGTTTAGTTTAGTCTCTTCAGATATAAGGAGGTAAATGGGTACACTTAATCGCCAAGTGGAGCAGGACAGTGGGAAGAAAGCACATTCTGATTTTTTCTCTGTATGAAAACCCCCCAAAGAGGACAAATTATCCATGGTAAAGAAAAGAGAAGATGATCTTGTAATGCTTTGCTGGTCTAAAGTCTTTTCCAAATAGGATTTATAAGGCATTGGATGCAGCGCACAGCTGGAACTGACTTTCTATTTGCTCTTTTTCTGGCTGCCAAAGTTGTTTCCATGGGAAACAGACACCCAACAGCAAAATAAAGGCATAAGCAAAATTTCCTTATAACCTTTATTTATCTAACATCCACCAATCTCCGGCTCGACTGGAAGGTTTGATCTTTTCTAAAAAGCAACTCAAATAAGAAAAAAAAAAAAAATCATCACAAAATACACAGGAAGGAAAAGAGTTGGCATTATGTAAAACCCTACAAGAAAAAGAAATGAGAGTTCTGAGTGGGTATAATTTCTGCTATTCCATGATCATAGCCATCTGAGTGTACTTAAAGGAAATCATTATGAATACACATTAGGTAATAACAAAAGCTTTCATGTGTCTTTTTAAAAATTTGTTTAAAGACTGGACCCCTCCTTCAGTCATGCTGTGCACCAAAAAGGTACACAGCAGGCCACTGGTCCCTGACAAGGCCTGGAGTCTTCTATATTGGCCGAGAAGATGGATACATCGATATCTGGGACCTTCTGGAGAAAACCCATGAGCCAGCCCAGTCACAAAACATCTGCATAACCATGATCACCTACATCAAACCCTGGACTTTTACTGGTATGTTAATTCTGATTAAATGGCCTAAGTTATTTTGTTTCTTGGGGGGTAACTCAGGAACATTTTGACATTCATCTGGAAAGTCTCCGATCTTTTTTCTCAGGTTTTTGTTTTTCTGTCTATCCCATCCCATCCTTTCTCCTCCCTTCCTTCCCCTTTCCTCTTGCACTCAAACTTTGGATACAACCTGAGTTTCTCTCATTGTTTTCTTCATCAATGATTATTTCTGAGGCATATTTAGTATGACAAGCAGAGGCTGATTTTGAACCACATAATGAAGAGCATCCTTATCTTCTCCAGGTCAGACAGGATGATCCATAAATCTTTGCTACCTTTTGCTGCTTTTTTTTCCAAATGGAATCATTCTTGTATCTTTATTTTTTCATTATGCCATAAATTTTCAATATTTTATAATTTTGGGGGCTTTTCCCTGGACAATATCAAGCAATTCTTTTCATGACAGCAAATGACTCTCTGGGGTCATTTATCTATTTAAACTTTAACCTTTAAACTAATTATGAGGAAAAAACATGTATAACAAAGCAAGCAGAAATTCGAGGATGTTTCCTTGGAAAGCTGGAATTGATATCCTTTGTCCTAATTTCTTTGTTTTACCCAAGCACTACTTTCTATGTAAACCCAGTATATTTGCCACTTTTAAAAGAAGTTTCAGGGCACCTGGGTGGCTCAGTCATTTGAGTGTCCAACTCTTGATTTCGGCTCAGGTCATGATCCCAGGATCATGGGAAAGAGCCCAGCATCAGGCTCCGCACTGAGTATGAAGCCTGCTTGGGGTTATCGCTTTCTATCCCTCTGCCCCTCACAACCACTAGCATGTTCTCTCTCTCTTTCTCTAAAATAAAAAAAATAAAAGTTTCCCTTTGTTTCCAAAGGTTTACAGGCATAAAATTGTCTTTCCATCCATTTCTCTCTTTGAAATATTACATTAAAAATTCAGTCTTCAAAATTTCTAGAATGTCACAGTCCAGCTATTGCTTAGTCATATGTGTCATCAGAGTATTTTTTTTTTCATCTTTGCTACAAAACATTGCTTTTGTACATATCCAGGGATTATGAGTCTAGGATTTAACAATTTAAACCAAACCTTCTGAGAATGAGAAAAAGAAAAAAAAACATATGATAAGATAGAAAATTAAAATTCTTGAAAACATTCTTTGTGTTTATAGTGGTATCCTTTAGCCCTTACTGAGTCTTTGGTGAAAATTGGCTTCATGATTTTTCTTTGAAAATCTTTCCCTGTGTTATCTCCATTTCTCAAGTCTGCCCAGTGGCCCAGCCACACAGAGGGTCAACCTCAGTGAGGAGCCATACTCCTTACATAAGCACCAAGAAGACAAGAGTTGAAGTGGGCAGGGTGGCTGACAAAGGCTCAGGGTCTCCACTTTCATTTCATCAACTGGAAAAGATGATTTTTATACGTTAATATGGTCCTCAGTCATGAATGTCTGATGAAGATGCCAAGATTACTGTAACCACAGCAGGTCATTTGGAAGACCACAACACCAAAACACATTTCCCGTTTAACCTCCAGTATGGATTTCTGACTGCTGAGTTGTTTTCTCCCCCATTTTCTGGATCTTTCAGCTAAGCAGCAATTTATAGCCATAGCTGATTATTATGGAACACTGCATATATTGGAAATTCCTTGGACATTAAGTCACCCTTCCACCAATGAGGTTAGTAACTTTTGGCTCTGAGGATTTATGTGACCAGATATTGCTGAGGCATGTTTTAGAAATGTTTAGAAATGACAGCATTTTTGCTCTGTGAGAAAACAAAAGAAGCGTACAATCCAAAATAAGGGGATGTATTTCTGTTGTATGAATTACATAGCTTGGAACCACAAAAAAAAAACAAATGTGCTGAAAGAGAAGGCAAGTAAATGAAACCCAGATTCAGAAAAGAATTGATTTGGGGCACCCGGGTGGTTCAGTCAGTTAAGCGTCTGACTTCGGCTCAGGTCACGATCTCATAGTTCGTGAGTTTGAGCCCCACAGTGGGCTCTCTGCTGTCAGCACAGAACCCGCTTCAGATCCTCTGGTTCTCTCTCTCTCTTTCTGCTCCTCTCCTGATCATGTTCCCTTGCTCTCTCTCTCTCTCTCTCTCTCTCATAAATAAAAACATTAAAAACATTTTTAAGCAAAGAATTGATTTGGGGATTCATAAGATACCATTTTCAGGTTGTAACTGAAGCACAGGACTCCTATTTTAGTGATGCCCTTCCTGGAGGCCCAGTTAACATTTTGATACATCTCTCCATCATCCACCTCTACCCCATCTCCCCCCAACTTGTTGTACTGTAGGCAGCATGGCTGAGGGGGCAGTCTTCTACCCCTCTATAGGCACCACCCAAAGGTTTCAAGTAATGTTAATACTGGGAGATAAAAAGAAAATCAGAGAATAAAAATACATAAATATATATACAGCCAACATTAAATATAGAGATTGCAATCCATTACAAGTCCCAACATCAGCCTAGTTCCTGGCAAGTAGAAAGTTTCTCTCCCTTGGCCTCCTTGCCCACGGTCTCTTTCCTGACTTTGCTGCTTCTGTTCTTAATGTGCACACACTAAGTCCTCCAGGGGACCAGGAACTCAGCTCTGCTTCCAGTCCCTTTAGGGTTTATACTGATAACCTCATCTGGGTTTTCCAAGTTTGGTTGATGATATGAACCTTTCCTCAAGTTTAGAAGTGAGAAGCAAGAAAAGGGAAAAGATCAATCCCTGAGTATTTCTTTTACAAAATAGTAATTTTTTGTTGCTCTCTCTTTCTCACCCCACTCCTTTCATGGAATCCTCCGATTTGCAGGGCCCTGAGCCTAAGCACAGTAGCCCCCACATGAGCTCGCTCTTCTGGCAATGGGCCTATGGGCAGTATCCCAAAGCAGGCAAGCCACCTAATGAATTAAAAGTAGCAGGAATTCTTCTAGAGGCCTGTGAAGAATATGGGGACTTCCATGTGGGCTCCCCTCTCACGGGGCTGTGCTTCTAACAGGCATCAAGTATGAGCTACTACTTTGAAAGAGAAGTCAAGCATCTGGAATATGTAGAACAGCGCAAGAAAATTCGTGAACAAGAAAAGAAGGAAATGGAGCTGGAACTTGAGAAGAAAAAAACCGTAAGTGAAATTTCAGAAACAAAAGTCATTGCCATCCTCTAACCCCAGTGGAAATATGTACGTTTGGCTTATTCCACAGTTTCAGTAGGGAAATTATGCCTCTTCACATTCTTCTCTTGTTCTCATGAGAGTCAAGAGGGTATTTCTCTGATTTCCTAGTTTGCCAGGAATGATAGCTATCAATTGAACAACTACCTAGATTCTATTCAACTTAAGTTTCTGAAATTTTCCATTATTTCCAAGTCCTTTAGATACAAAGGCACCTAATATGATTTATAGATATAATGATTCAAAATTTGGCATCTTTCATTATATAGAATTTCAACATCTGGTTAATAATACATTAAACAGGTCCTACATGGGACACTTGGCTGGCTCAGTCAGTAGAGCATCAGATTCTTGATCTCAGGTAGTAAGTTCCAGTCCCACACTGGGTGCAGAGATTACTTTAAAAAAATAATAAAAAGAAAAACAGGTAGGGCAAAAAGAGTGGAATATAGAAAGAATCAAGACACGTGGGCTCAAATCCCAGTTCCACCAGCTATGAGATCTGGAGCAAGGCTCGTATCATTGCCAGGCTTCAGTTCTTGTCTTGAAAATGGGAATACTCGGGGCACCTGGGTGGCGCAGTCGGTTGGGCGTCCGACTTCAGCCAGGTCACGATCTCGCGGTCCGTGAGTTCGAGCCCCGCGTCAGGCTCTGGGCTGATGGCTCAGAGCCTGGAGCCTGTTTCCAATTCTGTGTCTCCCTCTCTCTCTGCCCCTCCCCCGTTCATGCTCTGTCTCTCTCTGTCCCAAAAATAAATAAACGTTGAAAAAAAAAAATTAAAAAAAAAAAAAAAAGAAAATGGGAATACTGGGGCGCCTGGGTGGCTCAGTTGGTTGAGCATCCAACTTCAGCTCAGGTCATGATCTCGCAGTTTGTGAGTTCAGGCCCTGGGGGCTCTCTGCTGTCAGAGCTGTCAGCACGTCGGATCCTCTGTCCCCTCTCTCTCTGTCCCTCCCCCACTCGTGCACATGCTTTCTCTCGTGCGTGCTCTTTCAAAAATAAATAAACATTAAAAAAAACGTTTTTAAATTAAAAATAGACCTACCCTATGACCCAGCAATAGCACTACTAGGAATTGACCCAAGGGATACAGGAGTGCTGATGCATAGGGGCACTTGTACCCCAATGTTTATAGCAGCACTCTCAACAATAGCCAAATTATGGAAAGAGCCTAAATGTCCATCAACTGATGAATGGATAAAGAAATTGTGGTTTATGTACAATGGTTTAGTACATTGGAGTACTAGTGGTTTAGTACAAGTGGTTTAGTACAATGGAGTACTATGTGGCAATGAGAAAGAATGAAATATGGCCCTTTGTAGCAACGTGGATGGAACTAGAGAGTGTGATGCTAAGTGAAATAAGCCCTACAGAGAAAGACAGATACCATATGTTCTCACTCTTACGTGGATCCTGAGAAACTTAACAGGAACCCATGGGGGAGGGAAAGGAAAAAAAAAAAGGAGGTTAGAGTGGGAGAGAGCCAAAGCATAAGAGACTCTTAAAAACTGAGAACAAACTGAGGGTTGACAGGGGGTGGGAGGGAGGGGAGGGTGGGTGATGGGTATTGAGGAGGGCACCTTTTGGGATGAGCACTGGGTGTTGTATGGAAACCAATTTGACAATAAACTTCATATATTGAATAAATAAAATAAAATAAACTTTTTAAAATGGGAATACTGATAACTACCTTTTAGGATTAGGCTTTCAGTTCAGGAACCTGACAAATAGTAGACTTTCAGTAAATGGGAACTAGTATATAGACAGATAGATATGAATTTTACTATAATACAATATATGGGAGCTACAAAGTTTGAGATAGAGGAGAATTTGGTAGAGGACACATCCTTCTACCAGAAAGGAAACCGAAGCTCTGAAGCCCCTCACCTTCCTGTTTCCCAGCCTCTGTTTGATATGAATTCTGTCACTCCATTGGTCTCCCCTCACCCACTGGGAGTGGGGCCTTGAAATAGTCTGTGAATTCAGCTCTTCTCTCTTTGTCACGAGGGGTCATCTCAGTCTGTATTTCTACTTCTCTCTTGCTCCTTCCCTTCCTAGGCCTTTTGTCACCAGCAATTTCACCACTGATCCCATTTATAGATTCCTTATAGCCAAATATATAACCTCCTCCAACACTGTTATTCATGTGAGACCCTGGGTCTCAATTAAAAGCATGAGCATGTGGAAATTTTAATGTTAACGCTATCACTTATTGCTAGACACATGTTAGTGTAATAAAAACAGGGGGCCTTATTTCAAAAACATGGTTTAGTGGTCACAAGGCATGAAAGAATACCAATTAGTTAACTTTCCCTTGTTTCCCTTTTTACAGAAAATTGGCCTCCTTCTGTTCTTTTGCACACTCACAAATACCGATTGAAATTCTGTTGTGTAAAATAACCTGACACCCTTCCTTTACGCCAGCAATTATCCATGATTATTGTCAGTGTTTAAATACCATAGCGACAGCTCCTAATTATCCACATCAGCGGAAGCAAGTAGACTGGTGGATAATCCAAAATTAATTTGCATATAAAATACTTGTAAAACACCTAAATATTATAATAATCATATCTTGAAATTGTATAATGATGTGCTTGAGTTTCCAAAACCTCTCCAACTTCTTGTAACTGAGTTCATTTCCATTTGACATATTACCCTCTTTTTTTTTTTTTTTTAAGTTTATTTATTTTGAGAGAGAGCGTGAGCAAGAGCAGGGGAGGGGCAGAGAGAGAGGGAGACAGAGGATCTGAAGCAGGCTTTGCACCGTCAGCGCAGAGTCTGATGAGGGGCTCAAACGCATAAATGGTGAGATTGTGACCTGAGCTGAAATCAAGAGTTGGACGCTTAACTGACTGAGCCACCCCCAGGCACCCCCATGGTACCTTCTTTTAAGTAGAGCTACCACTTGTCAAATTTTCTCTGGAACTAGATTGGGGATAAGTGAATGGGTTTAAAAGGGCTCCTCTGTTACATTTAGAACATGAAAATTGTCACCAAGGAAAAACAACTAATGTTGTGAGAAATATCTTTTAAGGAGCAACTGCTGATAAAAGGGAAAATGGGAACAAACTGTAACAACCTTAGAGGACTGTAGCGGAGATTAAATGAGTTAAAATGTTTATAGCACTTGGCCAGGAACTGGCACAGAGAAAACGGTAGTAAGCGTTCGCTGCTATTATTGCAGAAGGCACGGGAAGAACGCACATCCATCCAGCAAGGCTTGTCTGAATGAATGCTCTGCCGTTGCCAGGGATTGGGTTGTACACATTGATCCACAAATCTGAGGAAAACCATACACCTATCTCTTTGCAAACACCGAGTCTGAATACAGCTCACCTCTTGAAAAATAATAGCAATCACAGCTCTAACAGCACATAAAATGGGAATTTTTCTAACTGAAATTTCAGCTGGAGACCCAAAGCTGGAAAAAGTAGCAGTTTCCATGTGATCCATAAGCTATGCCACCTACACAGGACTTGGTAGTGGGAGGAATTCAAAAGACTTCTGCAACCTCTAGTCAATTATCCACACTCCAGGCTACACGAGGGACCCAAGAGTCATGAGGAAGAAGACTAGAAAAGGGGTTTTTGTTTTTATTTTTGGAGAGAGGTGTCAAAGGGCCACGTGTTACCCACTTCTCAGTTCTCCATGAGGAGACCTTCATGGGAGCACTGCTAGAGAAGAGTTGCAGGCCACGATGGAGAACTGGCCTCCAGCAGGAGGCTTCCTGAGCCATGGAAATGTGCACACACTTCTCCACTCTATCTCTGCCACTCCCCCTTGGGAGCCAGCAGCTACTCTCCCTCCTGTGCCAGAGATGCCCTCCCACAAACCCCTCCCAGAGAGCAGCGGCTAGGCCAACTGCTCAAAACTAGCCCCTTCTTTCCTTTGGTATTTCTAGCTGTCAATGTTTTATTGGCATGATTTGGTTTTTCACCCTAGAAAACATATCAGAAGTCAAAAGAACAGATGGAGGCTGAATTGAAAGCAGACTATGACAATTACTTAGAACTGGAAAAGAACACCCTCATCAACCTCGGCCTCATCAAAGTGCCAGAGACGATGTCATTCATGGACTTGATGTAGAAAGGCTTTCTGCAGGGGTGTTTGGGGCCTTGGTAGGACTTTGTTTTCTTTTTATTCATTATTTTTTATGTAAGGTGAGCTATCAAATTAAACATTGAATAGGTTTATTTGTAAGTATTAGCCTTTTATTTCACTAAAATTAAAACTTGATTTATCACAACAAGATCTGTTTTGATTTTTGGATTGAATGTGTACCGAACTTTGTACTGAATATGAAGGTTACCAATAATGAAAGTTTCCTCTAGTAACACAGAGCTTCAGACATCCCCTTCACCCCCAGGCCTTGACATCCATTTAGAGCCCCTAATCCCAGAGAGAAATGGAAATCAAACTTTGCTCCCAATTATCAAGTTGGTTTGGCTGCCCCTCCAAACACTGCTCTCCCCAGGCCCCTGACAGATGGGAGGGCTATGTGCTAAATAAAGTATTAGCAAATGGAATCTAGAAATATATGTAAAAGAAAGGATACTACATAAAGATCATGTTGGGTTTACCCGAAGAATATAAGGTTAATTTAACAGTAGGAAATAAGTCAGTGACTGATTAAAGGAGAGAATTTATGATACCAAATGGACACAGAAAAATACGTGATAAAATTCAACATCTGTTCATGACAAAACAACAATAAATTCTTAGCAGTTACAAAAAGAAGGGGGAATCTAAAACAATCCTACAGTAACATCGTCCTTAAAGGCAAAAAACTGAAAGTTTTCTTCCACGATGTGGAACAAGACACAGTGCCCACGGTCCGTCCTCCAGTCCTCCAGTCAATGTTGTACGGGGGGGTGGGGGGGTGGGGGGGTTGGGGGATGGTTAACCAGTATGGGCACAAAAAGGAGACAGCATGTGAAACAGAGCTGCAAAAGAGCTTGGTGTGTCTCAACCAGAGGTTCAATGTCAACAGGAAAGTAACTGGCATGGGAGGTGAGTTTGCAGGGACAGTAGCAGGAGATGAGACTGGAAAAGTAGCTTGGAGGCAGATTGTGAAGGTTCCCAGAACCTAAACTCAAGAGGTTGAATTATAGTTTGCAAATAATGGGGAATTAATAGAAGGGCTAAGCAGGAAGGTGACACAATCGGCTTTATTTTTAGGAAGATAAGGGATGGATTAGGGTGGGGAGAAGTGAATGGCAGGAAATCCTATTAGGAGACATAAGTGGTGGTTCCAGGTAAGGGATTAGCACATGCTGTACGGAAGCTTACTGTGAAAATAGACCCGAAAGGCTGGTTGGATGGGGAATACAAGACAAAGGATGATGCCAAAGTTTTTAAGTTACTGGAGGACATTAAACCCAAAGTTATTTATCTCCAAAGTCAGGTAGATAATAGCACTTAACCGTCTGTGTGCCTTTGGACAGATGACTTATCTCTGTGAAACAGATTCCCCTACTATCCAGTCAGGTGAGGGTATTTACTTTGCAACATTTTTACAAGGGGTAAATGAGCACCTGCAGATAAGGTGATGGTACCCAGCACATGTTAGTATCATTATTATTGGAATGTCCCAAGGCTCATCCTTGTGAGACATAAGCCATTAGCTGGGGCTGGTTCATTGTTTTCTCAAACAAAAGAGGGTTTTATTAGATTAGAAGAAGGGGGTAATGGATATTGAATAAGCGTCTGCCTTAGGATTATCAAATAAAGAGCTTAGTATAGTGCCTAGCATACAGCAAGCAGTAAATTTTTGCCTCTATTTTACCTAATTTACATGTACAACATGATTATGATATTCTTGCTATAGAAACTAAACATGGGGTTCATGTTTATCTTGCTTATGATAGCAGTTATCATCAGTTCAGTATGATATTTTTATTGTGTGTTTATAACCTTAATTTTCCTCATCATCTCACCAGCCTATGGCCACCAATGGGGTCACACAAACAGTCACAGCCCAAGTTTCATGGGATCTTGCCCCACCCACTTATCTGGTATCTCAAAGTGTCCCCAGGTGTGTCCTGTAGTTCCTGGGATGAAGGACTCACATATGTTCAAAAACAAGCCTACAACCAGCAGGCACTCAAGGCTCCCTTCTCTCAATATACTAGAGCTGCCTAATGGCCCGTAACATGGCGGAAAGGGGATGGGACAATGACTCTGTGTCAGTTCAGGTTCAGCATGAAGCTAACGCCAAGGTAAGACTACATGTACAGGATATTGATTGGTAGAGAGAACGAAAGAAGCCAGGGAGAGCCTTTAGACCTCACTGCAAGTCTGGTGTGTATGGAAGGAGAGAGGGAAGGAAAAAGGTTGGGATGGGATGGGTCAGACTACTCAGAATGCTCACCTTTCTCGGACTCCGAGGCTTTGGAACTCAGGCCAATGCACTGTGCTGTCCCCCCCTTTTCTGGGATGAGTTCTCTCCGAGGGCTCTTCAGTTCACACTGGGGCTCAAGCTGAGAAGTTAACCTCCTATAATAGAAGATGTGGGAATACTAGGTATGAATGAAAATGGAGCTAACTGGTGTGCCTCCTTCCAGTTCCCATGGCTCCAGTCCTTTCCCCGGCTGCCCACTCCTTCCTAACGGCCCTGTGGTAAGTCTTCTATCTCTACACTTCAGTCTTTTGATCTGACATGCGTTGTAGTGAAAATAAAAAGGGCTTTGGGATCCAACCTCATCACCCTAGGCAAACTGCACTGTCCCCTAAGTCTTAGTTATACCACCTGCAAATAGGGGATAATTATAGCTACCTCACCCAAAGGTGATGTGTATAAAATAACTGGCACTCAGTGGGTGCTTAATAAGTGTTGCCTCCTTTTCTTGTTTAGCCTCAGGTACTCTGTCTCACAGACACACACATACACACACACCCCAGAGAAAACATAGTGTTTCTTCTTGGTCCTATGTAATAATCTCTGATTTTAATATTGTTAACAATAATGCTAATGTCTCTCACACTCAAATATGCTGTAAGCAGTGATTCTGCACACCTAGTCTAGTGTTAGCCTTGACCATTTTAATATGAGACCAGACAGGTTGGACGTACTATTTAAAATTTAAACAGCAGCTCTATTTTTTGCACAACTTAAAATGCTATGGCTACTTAGAAAATTAACCATTCTAATAATACGTGATTTTTTTAGGTTAAATTTAATTATCATTCAGCTTTATAAGCTGCTTTTTGCCCACCCAGAAATGTTGTATAATTAAACGAGCATATTTTTTGGGTCCTCAGATAACCATATCATCTGGGTGCACTTCAGATGAGAAAGCTATTGGCTCCAGTAGATGGTGGTCAGTGGCCTGGGTAAACTCCCACAGCTTCACTAATCCACCACTGTAAATAATTAACATTTCCCTGTGCCCTCTACCCCTGAGCGTTGCTTGGGGTGGGCCACGTTCCACCCAGTTGCTAGGTTGCCATCACCAGGTTAGATACCATGTAACTGAGCAAGGCTCCCAGGGCGGAAATTAAATATCTTAGTGAAGGGCAAATTAAATCCTGTGTGATGAATTCATTCCTTCCGTGGCTGATGAGCTGTTTGAGGGTCACAGGCCATGTAAAACAACTGCACACCATCAGAGTAGAATCCCAAACACCAAAGAAACTAACCTTAAAAGTTTATTGGGGAAATGATGGTTAAAAAAAAATAAATAAAATAAGTGTAACTGCTTCCAAATGCTCTCTTATTCACAAGTATGACATTAAAAATATATGCAGTATGGTAACTGATTGTGTTTCCCTGCAATAATACCAATATTCCAAACTTAAAAGGACAGAAGATAAGATTTCTCTAAGTCACTTGTACATGCAATATTCTGGGCTGTTTTTATTCTTTTTTCTTAAAGAAGAGAAGGGAAGAAAATGTAAAATAGGAGATTTCACATTCTTCCCTGTCAATTCAAAATAGTTCTTCCAGCCTGAAGCCATATATATATTTTTTTAATTTTATTTATGTATTTATTTTGAGAGAGGGGAGGATCGGGGGCGGGGGAGGGAGAGAGAGAGAGAGAGAGAGAGAGAGAGAGAGAGAGAGTGAATATTTTATCTTAAGCAGGCTTCCTGCCCAGCATGGAGTCTGATGTGGGGCTTAATCCACAACTGTGAGATTATGACCTCAACCAAAATCAAGAGTCAGACTTTAACAGACTGAGCCACCCACGTGTCCCCTGAAGCCATTTTTTTTTTAATTTTTTTTTTTTTAACATTTATTTATTTTTGAGACAGAGAGAGACAGAGCATGAACGGGGGAGGGGCAGAGAGAGAGGGAGACACAGAATCGGAAGCAGGCTCCAGGCTCTGAGCCATCAGCCCAGAGCCCGACGCGGGGCTCAAACTCATGGACCGCGAGATCGTGACCTGAGCTGAAGTCGGACGCTTAACCGACTGAGCCACCCAGGCGCCCCTGAAGCCATTTTTTAAAGAATAATTATCCTTTTAAAATTTTTTCAAAAAAAAAAAAAAAAAAAAAAGGAAAGAAAAGTAAACAGCACCAAGTCAAATCTAATACACAGCAAGTGTCTGCTTTTTTCTGGCTTTAGTAAATAAGTTAAATCTATAATTATTTTTCACTTTTAATGAAGTATCTGGACTGAATGGATCTAAATCTCACAAAAAGCCAGAATGAACTCCCAATGACACAGAATCTAAGTAGGAGTCATTCTGGTAATGAAGCTATGCATCCAGAAGGATCTTGTCCTCAGAAATAAGACACTGTAGACAGAATTTAAAAACAACAACAAAAAACAAAAAAACAAAAGAAAAAAACCCCAAAAAACTCTGTATCAGTTCATTATGAGAATCTTAATCTCAGTTGATTGAGAGTCCCAGAAAATCTGGGCAGGGAGAAAGGTGACGGAGGCTACCAACGCTTGTGAAATATCTATGTGTACCTCCACATTTTCCATCCTCTTTGGCAGTTAGATTTGAGCCTGTGCCTGATTTCCAATCAACAGAACACGGGTAGAAATGGATAGAAGCCACCTCCAGGCTTGGCTTTACCTCATCTTGTGAAAGCCTCCAACTGTTATGTGTTTCAGACGCCATGTTTATAATGTAAAGTTTCTCAACCTGTTTCAGACCTTACACAAGCAGTCAATTAACCTTTATTGTATTAAACAACTGATGTATCAGGGTTTATTTGTCACCACTCTATAGCCGAGCCCATGATGATGAATGCAGATGGATTAGAGAATACTCAGCCTCATTAGAACGCATGTGCACAACAGTTAGTTGGAAATCAGGAATTGGACTTAAATCTGTGCACATCTAATAAGACACTAGAAACATTTTAACAGCCATAACTAAAGATATCAAAAGAAAACACAACTTTCTTATATTGGAAAATACCTCTATCTATAAACCATACACTAGATTCCAAGCAAATTCCAGCTTGTTCAGTAAGCAGGTGAATTGAGATTGGCATATCACTCCAAATCCCATGCTTTTATTAAATAGTCAACACTAACGCTAGAGTGGTCATTTAAAAATCAAATCTGGGGGCGCCTGGGTGGCGCAGTCGGTTAAGCCTCCGACTTCAGCCAGGTCACGATCTCGCAGTCCGTGAGTTCGAGCCCCGCATCAGGCTCTGGGCTGATGGCTCAGAGCCTGGAGCCTGTTTCCGATTCTGTGTCTCCCTCTCTCTCTGCCCCTCCCCCGTTCATGCTCTGCCTCTCTCTGTCCCCCCCAAAAAATAAATAAACGTTGAAAAAATAAATAAATAAAAATCAAATCTGGACCCCATCATTTCCCTCCTTAAAACGTTTCAACTGGCCCTTTTTGCCCTCAGGATAGGGTGCCAGTTCTTTATTGTTAACATAGCCCTGCTTGCTTTTTAAGCCCTTCTTTTACAGGTTTGGCTTCTCTACTTCCCCTTCAGACATTTCAGTCCACACTGTTTTCCACACATTCTATGCTCTCTCTCACCTCTGCTTCCTGGAAGATGCTATTCCTGTTCCATGAGTAAATAAAGCTACCAAGAATTTTCAAAATGCCCTAAAATGAATTAACATCTAATGCAGTGCAACAATATTCACATACATTAAAAAAATGATTTATATGTATTCCTCCTATAGGAAATGAACAGTGCTCATAAGAATTTGTTTTAGAGACTATAACAGGAATTGACAATGTGATACTAATAGTTTTCAAAGTCACAAAGTAAGGCAACTATCTGGATCCTAATCAGAGCTTTGGAATTAGAGACAATTCTGAGCACTCAGTCCCTTACAAGCTTTAGTAATTTAACCTTGACAAGTTTCTGCTGTGGCAAAATAAATTCTCAAAAATGGCCACAGCGAAATTTCCCATCCCACATTGCCATACCCCCATCAAAAGATAGCCTCGGGGCGCCTGGGTGGCTCAGTCGGTTGAGCGTCCGACTTCGGTTCAGGTCATGATCTCGCGGTCCGTGGGTTCGAGCCCCGTGTCGGGCTCTGTGCTGACAGCTCAGAGCTTGGAGCCTGTTTCTGATTCTGTGTCTCCCTCTTTTTCTGACCCTCCCCTGTTCATGCTCTCTCTCTCTCTGTCTCAAAAATAAATAAAATGTTAAAAAAAAAAAAAAAAAAGAGATAGCCTCTATTTCCCCTCTCCTTGAAATTGTGACTTTGCGGTTTCTTCAAAGAATAGAATGCAGCAGAAATGACACTGAATGACTTCTGAACCCAGGTTATAAAGGGCGACACAGATACAGCTTCTGCCTGGCTCTCTCATTGGAAACTCACCCTAGGAACCCAGCTACCATGTTGTGAGGAAGCCCAGGCTACATGGACAGGGCACATGGAGGTGTTCTGGTTGACAACCCCAAGTAAGATTTCAGCCAGTGACCAGCACCAACCACCATACATGTGGCATGAACAAGCCTTCAGATAATTCCAGGCCTGAGCTGTCAAGCTACCCTGGCTGTTGCTGATTGGAGCAGAGATGAGCTATTCCTGCCAAGACCTGTCTAAACTCAGGTTTGTGAACATGTCAGCAAAGTAAATTTTGTCATTATTTAAAGCCATTAAGTTTTGGTATGGTTTGTTATGCAGCAGTAGGTAACTGGAAAAACCACCTCATTTTGGTTCTCGTGAGGATTAAGTGAAATAGAACATAGAAAACTCCCTATGGATTGTCTGAAACACAGTGAATGTTAGTTACCTATAATGTGTCCATAACTATGGCAATTACCTCAAAATGGGATATTCATTTATTTCTATCCCTACTTTGTTTAAGAATTATAAAGAAGCAGGGGTGCCTGAGTGGCCCAGTCAGTTGAGCATCCGACTTTGGCTCAGGTCATGATCTCATGGTTTGTGGGTTGGAGCCCCGCGTTGGACTCTGTGCTGACAGCTCAGAGCCTGGAGCCTGCTTCAGTTTCTGCATCTTCCTCTCTCTCTGCCCCTCCCCTGCTCACACTCTGTCTCTCAAAAATAAATAAATGTTAAAAAATTAAAAGAAAAAAAGAATTATAAAGAAGCATACTGTATTTTCTGCTTTTAATGCATATAATCCAGTAAGACAATAAGCTATGTATTCAAATTATTACAATATAAAACAGAGTAAAATTAGTGCTATGTATCTTAAAATTTGATACAAGTCTTTAATAAATATCACACTGTGAATTTTGGAAACCTCTGGTGAGTGGGATTGCATTTAAGTACGAGACGAGGAGAAGACAAGAGGAGCTTGGAAGAATGGGCTTTCAACTACATGCTCTTCTGTATTGTTGGAATTACTACAGGAAACATGCATTTCTTTATTTTTTATTATCCTTCTTTTTATTGAACTATTACTTACAAACAGTGAAGAGCACAAATTGTAAGTGTGCAGCTAACTTAATTTTTAATTATGTATACACCCATGTAACCATGTAACCATTATCCAAACATGCATATTAGTTCAATCAGAACTTTCTATTACTATAGATTAGTTTGCATTTTCTTTTTTTTTTTTTTTTAATTTTTTTTTTTCAACGTTTATTCATTTTTGGGACAGAGAGAGACAGAGCATGAACGGGGGAGGGGCAGAGAGAGAGGGAGACACAGAATCAGAAACAGGCTCCAGGCTCTGAGCCATCAGCCCAGAGCCTGACGCGGGGCTCGAACTCATGGACCGCGAGATCGTGACCTGGCTGAAGTCGGACGCTTAACCGACTGCGCCACCCAGGCACCCCTAGTTTGCATTTTCTATAACTTCATATAAATGGAATCATATGGTATGAACTTATTTTTGTCTTATTCTTTCACTTTTGAGATCTGTTCTTGTTTTGTGTATTAATATTCTATTACCTTTTATTGCTAAATAGTATTCCATTGTAGGGACATACCACAATTTGTTTGGTAGACATTTGGGTTCGTGGTTTCCAGCTTGGGGCTACTATAAATTAATCTTCTATGATCATTTCTGTGCAAGTTGTTTTATGAACATATGTTTTCCTTTTTCTTGGATAAGTATCTAGGAGTAGAATGTCTGGCTCAGACCAGTAGAATGGTGTATATGTGTTCGACTTTTTAAGATATCGCCAAATGTTTCCAAAGTAGGTATGCTATTTTATATTTCCACCAACAGTGTACAAAAGTTCTAGTTCCTCCTCATTCTCACTAGTATGATCACTCTTTTAAAATTTAGCAATTCTAGTTGGTGTGCAGTGGTATCTCATTGCAGTTTTAATTAGCATTTCCCTAATGACTAATGATGTTGAGCTTATTTTCATGTGTTTATTTCCATCCACATGTCTTCTTTCATGAAGTATTTATTCACATATGTTGTTCATTATTCTTGAAGGGCTTTTTTTTGTTTTGTTTTTGCTTTTTTAGTAATTGAGATTTCAGAGTTCCTTATATATTCTGGATGCAAGTCTTTTACCAGATACATGCAAATATTGACTTTTGGTCTGTGGTTTATCTTCTCATTCTCTTAATAGTGTCTTTCAAAGGGCAGAAATTTTTAATTTTGATGAAGTTCAATTTATCAATTTGGTTTTTTATAGTTTATGTTTTGTTGACTTCTCTAAGAAATCTTTGCATAACCAAGGTTTTCTTCTAGAAGTTTTATACTTCCAGGCTTTACATTTAAATCTATGATCCATTTCACATTGATTTTCACGTATGGTATAATTTTTATATATGGATCAATGTTTTTTTGGTTTGGGGGGAGTTTGCATATAAATATCCAATTATTCCAGCACTATTTCTCGAAAAGACTGTCCTTTTTCCACTGTATTGCCTTAGTAAAAAATCAGTTGTGTATCAGAGAAATACAGATACCATATGATTTCACTTATCTGTGGAATCTAACAAACAAAACAAACAAATAAATGACTCAAATACAGAGAACAAACTGGTGGTTGCCAGAGATGAGGTGGGTCGGTGAGGATGGGCACAACAGATGATGGGGATTAAGAGATACAAACTTTCAGTTATAAAATAAATATAATCATGGCAATATAAAGTACAGCATAGGAAATATAGTCAACAATATTGTAAATAACACTGGTGACAGATGGTGACTACACTTATTGTGGTGAGTTCTGAGTAATATACAGAATTGTCAAATCAATATGTTGTACAGCTGAAACTAATATAACACTGCATTTCAATTATACTTCAACAATAAAATTTTTTTAAAACGTCAGTGGTCCATATATGTAGGGTCTATTTCTGAACTCCACTATGTTCTGTAGATTTGTCTATCCTGACACCAATACCATACTGTCTTGATTACTGTTGCTTTAAAAGACATCTTAAAATCAGATAGTGTCGGTCTTCCAAAGTCGTCATTTTTTTTTCAAGGTTGCTTTGGCCTTTGTATGTATATTTATGTTAATTTACACACGCAATTCTGACTTACTCTGACTTTTATAAAGTTTCCACTAGGTGATTTACTAGAGTTCAACCCCATTGTGACTCAGGCCCTGTGTAATTGCACTATGGATATAGCTGATAATGGCTTAATTGATATTCCATGGTGACTGAGGATTTAAGCAGATGAGGGCAACTGAGATGGTTAATAAAAAACCTGGCAGTCTTTTGGAAGCAAACATGACATGCAACTGTAGCAGCAGCATCCAGGGAGCTGAGAGTTAACAGAAGAAACAGAGAGAAACCAAAAGAGTTTCTCTAATATTTTCATATGCATACTCTTTACATTTAATAAACTCCTATTTTAAAATAAAGTATAAATAAACCCTACCATCATTAATGCTTTTATGTTATTTATTTATTTATTTATTTATTTATTTATTTATTTATTTATTTTGAGAGAGAGAGAGAGCATGAGCAGGGGAGGGGCAGAGAGAGAGGGAGAGAGAGAATCCCAAGCAGGCTCTGCGCCATCAGCATGGAGCCTAAAGTGGGGCTTAATCCCTTGAACCGTGTGAGTCAGGGCTTAACCAACTGAGCCACCCAGGCACCCCGACACCCTAGTGTCTTAATCAGATGATAAGACTGCGTATTTATACCGAACCAAATGGAAGGTAAGTTTTACTTATAGGCAGAGGAGGGGGCAGATTCGGCTACTGGGCACAGTGGGAAAAGGCAAGACTGGTCGTGGTACCTGAGGCTCAAGTCACCAGAGCTGGCACATGTCCACAGCAGATTGAGGAGGAAAAAATTATATCAAGAGAAGCAAGAATATGCCCAATTTTGGCCACTTTGCCCGTTGACCAGGATGCCCAATGGCAGCCATTGCTTAGCAATTACCTGGAAAATCCTTGCATGTTGGTTTTGGCTGCCAATACACACTTCTATTTCCTGTTCCGTTTGACAAAGGGTCCCAAAGTTCATCCTGTGACATTTGGTCACTATAGGAGGAAGCAATAGAAGGTAATTGTTAGGGAATAACATCCTGTACCTCTCCTGTTTCCGTAAAAGGGAGGTGACTTCATTTCTCAAGAGGAAGGAGCATGGGAGGATCGCTTCCAGCTTTTCTCTGCCTCCCTCACTTAACTGTTCTCCAAGTCACAAAGATTGACTCATCTGACTGGTAAACTGAGCAGGACTTGAGCTTGCTTGCCTGGGAGCCTTCTGTGTTCTCTTACCCACAGGGCCAGCCTGTCTGTAATATGTACATTTTTGAATTGTTTTTTGTTTTTTAGCACTGAAAAGTTGTACCCCTGCCAGGAGAGGCTTGTTTTTAACTAACTCTACAGTGATTGGGTGGGAATGATCGGATCACAGGTAATGTAGGAAGAAGCCTAATTGGTCACAGACCCAAGTTATATTCTAGAGCTTACCTTCATCCATGGTAAATCTGGTATTTTGATCTCCATATGTCTGGCTCCTAGGTCTTGGTTCTAATTTCAGGAAGGAAAAATAGGTGTTGTTGGTCTCCTACCACACATATGTTAACATAGAGGGGGTTTGGGGAAGATAGGTTGGTAGGAGAGGGTTAAAACAATAAGAGGAAACAAAATGAAAAAGAAAATATGGTCAGAGCCATGGCTCTGATAGGTTCCCAAACCTCAAGCTGCAAGGATTAGGCTTTGGCTCTGTTCTGCCAGTGTGGGGTCTGCAGAGCAGCTGGGGTTGACAAACACAGGGCTCATGAGGAATGTGTTCCACTTGGGACACAATCTCAGATGGGCTTCAGACAGGCCCTTCCTCACCCTGCTCTCTCTCGCCATTGTCAGCTCAAGATGAGACTTAGGCAAGTCTAGATGTAGTGTTTTTGTCCCTTAAAAAGAGAACAGCCTAATATCATCTGTGTGTCTAACCTCCAATGCAGATTTGACTTTTCTTGTGCCCCAATATTTGTGAAAGGAAAGGGGGAAGGATGGGGGCTATAACTTGGTATTTCCCTTAGTATGCAAGCCAAAGTATACAATATGAACTTACTTTTGTGTATAGAAAAAAAATATAGCCAACTTGTTTATGACAAATCATACTGGTTTTCCATTTATGGTAGCAATATGAAGTTGTACTCTAAAAATAAATTTAACTGAAAATAAAATTTTTTAGAGAGAATAAGAAAATATTATACATGGTACTTGAATATGATAGAAATTCTGAAGGTTGTCTGTGAATGATAGTAGTCTGGGATAGCTAAAAGTCATATGGAAAAGATCAAAAGATACCCAAAATATACATTAATTTAGAGGCTATTAATAGCCATGTTAGATCTCTCTAACCATGATGAAATCTAGGTTTTGTGGTAAATTCACATATTTTGTGACTCTTTTAGGAGTTAATTATAATCACACAAGTTCATCTCCTTTTTTTTTTTTTTTTTTTTTTTGGCTTCCAAAATGACACTTACAGTGAAGTAAACTGAAGTCTGTGACTTACTTTAAAATGTATCAAAAATTAAGACAGATAATGGTGGATAGATGGATATATGATCAAACTAATATAACAAAAGGCTTACAATTATAGAATCTAGCTGGTAGATATATGGGCATTCACTGCATAATTTTCAACTTTTCTTTATATTTGAAAACGTTCGTAACGAATGATGTCAATGGAAAAAGATACTAACATGCCTTCCTTTATAGTTTGGTTGACTTTACAGGTGAGTTTTGACACTGAGTACAGATCAAACATAGGTTCATAACCTGGGACAGATGGCACCTTATGCTTTGACATTTCTTATCTACCAGTTTAGACGAGCTGTTGTCACTTACCTAATAATTCAAATTTGCCCTTAGGTTAAAACGTGAGCATTACAATGGCTACAGGGCAGGGGAAAGTTAGTCAAAAAGAGACTGCAAATGTTGGCAACCTGCAGCCCTTTTCTTGAACAAAGGTCAAGAACAAGGGGTCACTGTTCAGTATCTGCAGCTATGAGAAAAAGTGAGCTGCAGGCTTGCGGTCTCTCCTAACTTTCACAAAAATGTCTTGAATGTGAGGCACTTTCCCTTTTCTGAATTTAATGGTCATTGTATTTTTCTGAAGTTGGAATTTTAAACTCTCCGTAGAGGAGTTTCCAGTCAAATAAGTATGTAGAATGTTGAGGCCAACACCAAGTTTTCACTTCATAAATACCTCCGTTAAGCAAAACAACAACAAAAAACCCAGATTAACTCAAATGACTTAAAAGCATGCCAGTGGCCTTATCAAACAGATAAGGATTAAGTTAACCCCATCCAGGGGAAGTATGTAGGAATTTTTCTCACTTGCTTAAAACAAACACCTGACATTGAGAAAGATAAAAAACATTAAATGTAGTGTCTGTCCCCCCAAATTGTCTCTGCTATTCTAATAGCAGACTCTTTCTAATAAGAGTCTTACTTATAGGGTTCATTCAACTTTATGAAAATATTTTCTTTTACTAAAATGGAAAATAGGTTTTTGCAGTTCTAGCAAAAAGTGCACACTAAAATGAATCAGGATGTTTTTTTGCTCATGATTTCTGTAAACAAATAAATGACCCATTTTAACAAAAGCTCTCTCAGAAACCAACCTTCCTTATGGTGAGAAACACTTTTTTCATATACATAATATTTAAATAATTGTTTCTATTGAAACATTGCAATTCTGCAGCAAAAAAAAAAAAAACAAAAAACTATTGCCTAAGATTTACCAACCCACTAAATTTTTAAGTTACTAATTTTCCCAAGGCTGTTCCCCTTTTCACAAGAAACACAGTCATAAAAAAAAAAAGATAACTTTCTTAACCACAAATAATTACTACTCAGCAGTAAATACTTGAATAATTACATACACATTGCATCTCATGGCCCTTAATCTTTTCCTGACAAACGGGCAACCATTCCCTGAGAATCCTTTTGTATTCATTCATTTATTAATAATTAACTGAACATCTTCTGTTATAAATCTTAGGCAGATGGCAGTGAACTAGATATGTAAGGGTGCAGATATGCTTTTTTTTTAGTTTTTCTTCCTAAATTTGGTTTAAAGGTAAACATTTTCTAAAGTTATAACTGTCCATCGTTTAATCAAATAGTACCATAACTATTTGGTACTTGTTCCAAGCGATAAATCTCTACCTTTTTCCTCCCCCAGTTTTCTTTTTTTTTTCTTTTTTTTTCAACGTTTTTTTTTTTTTTTTTTTTTTTATTTTTTTATTTTTTGGGACAGAGAGAGACAGAGCATGAACGGGGGAGGGGCAGAGAGAGAGGGAGACACAGAATCGGAAACAGGCTCCAGGCTCTGAGCCATCAGCCCAGAGCCTGACGCGGGGCTCGAACTCACGGACCGCGAGATCGTGACCTGGCTGAAGTCGGACGCTTAACGGACTGCGCCACCCAGGCGCCCCACCTCCCCCAGTTTTCAAGGCAGGCTACTGATTGGGTTTTCAGAGGCAGCCTCTGAAGTGGCATTTGAGCAGACAAGTGAAATGACAAAAAAATAACCACTCAAGTCAAATATGGATGAGGAGCACTCCACAAAGAGAAAATGGCAAGTGCAAAGATCCTAAGGCAGCAATCAAGTCCTCAGTGTTGCTAGAGAAGAGAACTGAAGAAATTCAGGCTGAAGAGAAGAGGCTGAAGAAATTATATAGCAGTTTATCTTTTTTTTTAAAGATGACTTTGGCTTCTGTGGACAGGATGGATTGTGAGTGTGGAGAGAGAAGAGTGATAGCAAAGAGAAGAAACAAGCAGTAAGAGATTGAGAGATGATGGTGGCTTGGGTCTAGGGTGTAGTAGTGACACAAGTAAGTGCACAGTTTCAGGATATATCATAGAACTGTTGATGGGTTGGGTAAGGGGAGTGAAAGACTCCAGTTTGGGGGCAATAGGGTAAGATGAAGACAGGAAAGTGTGATATTTGTCACTGTCAGGCGGCCTGGCATCTGAAGCCCCTTCTTAAATTCATAGAATTTACTGTTGTGTAAGTTCCAGGGAAAGGATGCTAGCTAGTTGCCCCCTCCCTGACACCTGGAAGCTGGGGCACAGTCTGATGCTTCTGTCAGGGACTTTGAATCAGGAACGATGCACTATAACTAATTCCAGGGGCACCTGTGTGGCTCAGTTGGTTAAGCATCGGACTTTGGCTCAGATAATGTTCTCAGGGTTTGCGAGATCGGGCCCCTCATTGGGCTCTGTGTTGACAGCTCAGAGCCTGGAGCCTGCTTCGGATTCTGTCTCCCTCGCTCTCTGCTCCTCCCCCACTCGGTCTTCTCTCTCTCTCAAAAACAAACAAACATTTTTTAACAGTTAAAAAAAAAAAACCCAAAACTAATTCCAGTGGTGTGCACGGGATTGTGTTTGGTGCCAGTGGTGAGAACAGCAGCACCCTAATCAGTCATAGCCCTGGTTGCTGTCATTCTGATCACCTAGCCTCTCTTAGCTCTGCTTATTTTCCAAGTCTATTCCTCCAGATTCCTCATTAAAAAAATATTGAGGTATGACTCATATAAAGGGCAAAAATCTTAAGTATGGAACTTGATATGTAAACACCTGTGAAGTCTCCACCTAGATCCAATTATAAAACATTTTTAGCATCCTAAAAGTCTTCCCTCTGAAACTTTTTTAAATTAGTCCCATTTCTGCCTCAATTAGCCAGTCAGTTTTTAGCTGAGTCAGAAAGCAACCAAGAACTCTGATTTCTGGTACTTCAATACTTATCAAACGTAAGTGAGCACTGGGCTGAGAAAAGAGCAAAAGAGCATTCCTCTTCATACCAAAGTCCTCAGGTCTGTAAGATTCAAATTAAAACTTGTTATTATTAAACATAATACAACGTTATCACTTTCCAAGTCCCTAAAAGTGACTCTATGAGCATCATTACCAGGTACCAAAGCATTAGTACTTACAGTTAAACCGGACATTATAAACACTACATTAATAATAGCAACTTCCACTACAAGAAGCTCATTTAAAAAATACAGTGGAGTCACCACAATCTCATTTGATGGTAACTACATCCTTCAGCTGCTCAGGCCTTACTCACTCACTCACAGACTCTCTCACAGTCCACTGGCAAATTCTTTGGGCTCCTACTTACAAAACATATCCTGAATACAACCAGTTCTCACCACCTCTAATGTTTGACTTCCCTGATCTGAAACTACCATCTTTCTTGCCTGGACTACTGCAAAACTGGATGTAAGAAGGTAACAGAGAAGGGGGTGCCTGGCTGGCTCAGTCAGTAGAGCATGTGACTCTTGATCCTGGGATCATGAGTTTGAGTCCCATGTTAGGCGTAAAAATTACTTAAAAATGGGGCGCCTGGGTGGCTCAGTTGGTTGAGCATCTGACTTCAGTTCAGGTCATGATCTCATGGTTCATGGATTTGAGCCCATTGGGCTCGCGGTCAGCGCAGAGCCCACTTTGGATCCTCTGTCTCCCTCTCTCTCCACACCTCCTTCACTCATGTTCTGTCAAAGATAAACTTACTAAATAAATAAATAAATAAATATTAAATTATAAAAAAAAAAGAAGGTAATAGAGAAATGCCTTCAACGTTCTCGAGGAAAGTGAGTTAGAACCTGGCACTGTAGATCCAAATCAAAATGAAGTACAGGGAAAATGAAGGCCTTGTCAGACATGCAAGGACTCAAAGCTTTCTCTCTCAAGCACCCTTCTTGTGTGCGGGGTTGGTGAGTGTGGTGGGGGGGTGTGGGAGATATGAGGGGTGGCAGGAGGTGCATATGTGGGGGGAAGTACTTACAGATTTCAGCAAGCAAAAACACTAAATTAAAAAAAAAAAGATGTAAAACAAAATCAAATACAGGAATGCAAGGAAAACATATCCTAGGATGATAGCTAAAAACCACTTTGTCCAAATTTGATAAAGTTGATTTAAAAACTTAAGATGATCTCAGGGTTAGAGTGAAGATATTTTTCTTCTGTCAAAGAAAAATAAATAAAGGCAAGCATATACTTTTTTTTTTTTTTCAACGTTTACTTATTTTTGGGACAGAGAGAGACAGAGCATGAACAGGGGAGGGGCAGAGAGAGAGGGAGACACAGAATCAGAAACAGGCTCCAGGCTCTGAGCCATCAGCCCAGAGCCCGACGCGGGGCTCGAACTCAGGACCGCGAGATCGTGACCTGGCTGAAGTCGGACGCTTAACCGACTGCGCCACCCAGGCGCCCCAAGGCAAGCATATACTTTAAGAATCCCACGATGAGAGCTAAAAGCATTCTGAACAAATTTGGTAATCCAATACCATGATAAAATAATTGTTACAGTAAAGAAAGCATTTTACTTCGATCAAAAAAAAAAAAAAAAAGCAATTACTCCAGGAAAAAATAAAAATCTGCAAAATCCATTACCTAATTCTTATTTTTTTAAGTTTATTTATTTTGAGAGAGATGGCACAAGTAGTGGAAGGGCAGAGAGGGAGGGAGAGAGAGAGAATCCCAAGCAGGCTTCACACTGCCAGCGCAGAGCCCTACGCAAGGTTTGAACTCAAGAAACCGTGAGATCATGATCTGAGCCGAAATCAAGAGTCAGGTGCTCAACCAACTGAGCCATCCAGGTGCCCCAAGGCATGACCCAATTCTGAAGCAAATAATACACAGCATGATTTGGAGGAGTTGATGGCTAGCAGATAAAATAACTCATTTGACCTTTAGCTTGGAATATTCTGCATATATCAGCATAGATCTGAGGACATAAGATTGGATATGTAGGAGACAAAATCACCTGACTTACTAGTAAATGCTTTTGCATAATCCAGCACATAATGGCTAGTTATTGATTTGTTGTTTTTAGAAACATATAAAGGAAAAAGCTAAGTTAAATATAGTTCCCCCAAATAATATACATCTATTAACGCTGATTAATAAACTAATTGTGTAACTTAGAGAAGTTAGGAGGTAAAAGGCAGTAATGGAGGTAAAAGGAAAGTATAGGGTTGGTCATTTCCACAATGGTAGCAAGCCAAGAGACATTGTTTAATACAGATGGATCAAGAAATAAAGATTACTAGTTATAAAGGAAACCAAAAGAATATAAAATGGGGAGGAGGAATGGACATTCCTTAATATTCATAATGAACAATCAACAGATACTACTTAAATGACAAATCGAGAAACAGGCACAGTAAACCTAGATCAAGTGGTAGAGATAGTAGCTACCTAAAGAATAAAAAGTGGCTGTTACCTCTGAGAAGCAGGATTGATGTGAATGGCAGGGAGGCACACTTTTACTTTTTATTTTCTATCCATACGGATTGCTTGAAATTTTATTCAGGTACATGCACTAAAATTAAGATTGTTTTTAATCCTAAAAAACATTGGGGCAAGTAGACTTAGAAGGGAATGACAACTGGTAGTCTGTGTAGAGAGATCCCAGGAGTTTATAAAAAGCAGGTATGAAAACCCAAAAAAGATTTGAAGTTAAGGGCCATTTAAAGTAAAGGCGTAAATTACAGAGCACTACTAAACACAGCAAAGTCAACAAAAGAGATTTACAGTTAGGACTCGGTGATCCAGACAAAATAAATGCTTAGTATTTTCTATTTAAGACAGTAGAGATGAAACTATTCCCATCCAAATTTATATAACAAAATAAATCTGGCCTTTAAGGTATTTCAGATTCTGGAAAATTCAATTCTGCACAAAAAGGATTTGTTACATGGATTTATGGATAACATTTGATTGTCCAATACTTTAACATGTTTAAAAACAATGACATTAAAATAAGTGATCCTTAAAATCATGATGATAATTAATAGCATGACACCAAGGTTATAATTCTTTAATAAAACTTTTATATTTCTGGAACAACTTATTCAATTCATACAATATACATGATATAGCAAACAAAGTCTTCCTATAAAACATTTAAAGTACATTTCTTTTGACTGTTTACTCTAGATATATACCTGTCACAAATTCTTTTGGTATTCTTCTGAATTGTTATACAAAGCTTTAAAAAATGAAATTTTCATATAAAAATAATTATTTATCTGGCTTTTTAACAATTGAGTTTTCAAATTAAATAACAAGGTGTTCTGTTTATCAGTGTATATTTAACATAGAAATAGTTAAATACTTTAATATTTAGAAAAACATCAAGAAGTGTTTTCTACTGGCTGCTACATCTTTAAGTTGGTAATTCAAATTTTATTTATAATTTTAAAATTACATGTTCTGTGGGTATAAAAGTTTAAAAAAATACATTCCAATTTAATAAAAAGTCTTCTAAATTTACATTTTTCAAACACTGCTGTGACTGCTATAATGCCTATCTGGTAGATACACTTAGCCAAAATAAGTTATTTTAAAAAATCAATAACATGGACTATGCCGGCAAGATTTCTTTAGATACATATGAGGGCAATTATAAAGTCAATGTTATCAATGTACTACTACAAATAAATAATACATTTAAAGCACAATTACTCTGTTTTAAAAAAGCAGAACATAAAAATGCATAGAATAGGTAAAGATTTTTGAAGTGTAAATCACTAGTGCAGAAATCTGGGCACTTAATCCCTTAAGAAGTTAGAGAATTTCAATTTAAAAGATGACTTCTCACTAGGGATACTGTGACTTTCTGTGAATAAAAAAAAGAAAGTCTATTATTTCTATTCAGAAGCTTCTAGTGTTTTGGTTCAAGTGTTTCTACAGAACTCCTCCTTTAACTTAAATATTCTTTCCCTGAAAAAGACAATGAAGCTAATAATTTTGGCCTCATGACATATATACTTTAAAGATACATGTGATTCTGCAGCCCATGCCTCCTCTCATTCTAACATCTATCCATATATGCACTTATAAATATACACGTTTCAGGTTTATAAAAATATTTAGTTTTCATAAGCTTAAATAATTACTGAACACTAATAAGAATACATTAATATTTGTATAATTTTACTTTTATTTATAAAAAGTTTTTTTAGAGCAGCATTTGCATTGCAAATGAAATATGATCAAAGGATGCTGCAGTGTACATGGGCTCACACTGCAAACCAGACGGAGCAGCTACCACGTTCCTCTGAAAGAAACACCTGTTTCAGCTACAAAAGAGCAGTTCCTATAAAGTACAAAAACCATGAGGGGCCAATAACTTATCCGAACCTTGTAAGTGCATTTAAAAGTCATCTCCACAGAATTGGCCATACTTGTTAAAATATCCACAAGTCCAAGTTATCTTTGCCCCAAGAAAAATTTTCTATTGAGATAAGTAAAAATTGTATTAATGATAGCGTTTTTAATGGAATCACATGAACTTATTAGAAATTAATGGAATTTTTAAAAGTAAAAAAATAAAACCATTGTGAGAGGTATAAGAAAATGAGAAAGATTGATTTAAAATTTAAAACATTACAAAAAAGCAAATAAAACCTCTCAATCTCAAACATTCATATTAAGCTTGTTTTTGTTGAGTTCACGCTCCAGATTTCCAATCAAAGTATCAATACTTTCCTGTAGGTCTTTGAGATTGACTTTTCGGTCCACTGTAGACTCAATTGTCTGCATTGTCAAATACGTCTGAAATGTGTACTCTTCGGACAAGGGTACTGGCTGTTCAATCATTATATCTGGCCCATACATTTTGCTACAATTTTCTCCGTTTTCTCTGTCTTCTGAAGGGACATCATCATAATCTACGTCATTTAAATTTTCTTTTGTATTTAAAAAGTAGTTTTCTCCACAGCTGCTCCAGTCGCCTGCATACCGATTGCTAACTGGACTGTCTAATCTGGTTTGCCTCGGTCTAAGTATTCTTGATGAATCAGTACCAC
Organism: Leopardus geoffroyi; assembly: GCF_018350155.1. Lineage (NCBI taxonomy): Eukaryota > Metazoa > Chordata > Mammalia > Carnivora > Felidae > Leopardus > Leopardus geoffroyi. Next base: position 71,802,204 of record NC_059328.1, read on the forward strand.
TCAAATTTAACATGCAAGGTCGTTCTTTCTTCCTCCTCAAATAACTTAGAGAAGACTTCTGCTCTGGGAACAAATTATCTGTTGATTCTTTGACAGTTAAACGTTGCGCTAGAAACAAACAATAAATTTGCTTAGTCACAGCCATCCAACTGGCCTTCAAAAAACAGAGCTAAAGATAAGCCATTTAATAATCAACTACAAACATGCATTAAAAACAAAACATGCACACTATTTTAAAAAAAGCATTCCATAATTACTTTTTTCTAACCAGACATAATCAAGATTAGGGGCAGAAGCTAGTAGAGTGGTCAATGGTGCTAATTCATGCCATATCATAACATCCCCAAACAAATAAAATTTCCAACGCTGATTAACTTTCTGTGCAAGTTAATTATTATCTAGCTGTAATTCAAACAGTAGCTAAGCTGGTAGCTTCTTGTATATTAAAAGCTAGAGCAAAAAGCAGGCAAGGCATGTTGGTGTACAAACAAGAAAACAAAACAAAAAGTTCCTTCTTCTGCAAACATCTAAATGAGGCAAAGGCATTTAAAGTGCTCACTCTAACCTTTGTGCTTTTTTGCAATTCTATTAGCAGCTGTGTCATAATTTATTTTACTAAGCAGCCCAAATTTCACTTTGATAAAATGCACAAATACTAAATTTGACCACTGGTTACCTGAGTTTGATTATACAGCATTAGCTACTAATAGTCTTCATTTATTGCCTGAAAATAGTACAGATATTTTATTTTCCCATTCTAGTTAGATATCTAACAATCTCAAATAACATTCCTCATATTAATTTCTTCTAAGAGTATGCATTGTGCTGGCCATATAGATTACCACAGACATACACATAACTTCATGACAAACCAAGGCTTCACTGCTTACCCTTTAGTGCATATTGAACAAAACATTTGCCTACGGTTCTTCTGTATATAAGATGGACTTGAATGTTGAGGCATAGCTTTTGAAAACTACCCGTAATAATTTCCTCTTTTTGCTTATTTATTCTCCACTAATAAATGCCTCTTCATGTACACTTTCTTTCACTGAGATACTTATTATCAGTATGAATATATTATCAGTAATAACACACCCACTTTACACTCTCCAACATATAACGAATGCTTGTTCCTTACTGTACAAAACAAGATAATTGCAAAGTAATACAAACTTGTATATAGTGCTAGTTTTGCAGACTTACAGTGATCTTAACAGCATTTTTCAGGGGCACCTGGGTGGTTCAGCCGGTTGAGCCTCTGACTTCAGCTCAGGTCATGATCTCACAGTTCATGAGTTTGAGCCACATCGGGCTCTGTGCTGACAGCTTCAAGCCTGAAGCCAGCTTCTGATTCTGTATCTCCCTCACTCTCTGCCCCTCCCCTGCTCACACTGTGTCTCTATCTCTCAAAAATAAACTTAAAATACATTTTTCAGAGATTACATAATTTTTTGTACTTAGATTTTATTAAAATACTTGATAACTATCTATAGGTATGTTTCTAACATTTCCATTTGTCTAAATTTTTATGATGGCTATTATATATAATTATGAATAGCTAAAATCTCTTGAGCTAAAATTTTCTGGAAAACAAAGGCCTGATATTTATTTTTTTAATGTTTTATTTTTGAGAGAGAGTGCATGCGAGTGTGCATGTGAGTGGGGGAGGAGCAGAGAGAGAGGGAGAGAGAGAGATCCCAAGCAGGCTCCGTGCTGCCAGCACAGAGCCCAAAGCAGAGCTCAATCCCACGCCTGAGAGATCATGACCTGAGTCAACACTTAGCCAGCTGAGCCATCCAGGTGCCCCTGATATTTACTTAAATTGATCTTTAATAACAGTATTAATATAGAATGCCCCATGCCATTAACTGAAGCAACTGCAGAATAAATAGCTGATTTTTTCCACTGCTTAATTATTCATATTCCTTTTTCTCCTCTAGCTGCTAATCTCTACTAAGTCTCCTGGCTTTTCTCCCTCATTTTCTTGCTATTCCTGTTCTTAGTGCTTAAGTGGCATGCCTGTTGTTTTCATTACAGTACTTTGCTAACCTTGAAGTAATCTGGTTTGTGATCCAACCAAAGTAAAACTTTTTTTTTCTTTTTTAAGTAAGCTCTGTGCCTTGGCAACGTGGGGCCTGAACTCATGACCCCGAGATCAAGAGTTGCATGCTCTAGCGACTGAGCCAGCCAGGTGCCCCTAAGTAACGCATTTTTGACTCTGGATTGAGCCTGTCTTGTCGTGCTCCCATCTTCTGACATTCACCTTCAAAACCCAGATTTGTTTTGTTGCCAGTTACTTAAACCAAATCCCTATTCAAACATTATTGTTGTGTATTTTCTTGGAAAGGATTTAAGAAACCAATTATAGTAATATTTTTATCTTTTGGACTAAGAATTCAACTTCTGAAAAATCAACCTCACCGACTTTTTAAACTACTGATGGTGGAATGCTTTCCTATTAAAAATGCAGAGAAACTGGCTAATTTTGACCCCAAAAGTTCTGGTTTTTCTAGTACTATGACTGTCCGTCTTCAACAGAATAAAATTAAAAATGCAATCTATAAAGTTGCTGAAAATGCTTCAAAATGTAATGGTATGTACTAAGAATCTTAATTTTCTTATCTTGTTTTCTACTGGTGGATTTATATTTTCAACCATCACCTAATGTTATTAGCCTTTTATCTAGAGTATAATTGCCTTATTTAATAGAATATATTGAGTGCCTCGTTAGTGCCAAGCACCGTCTTAGGACTTGGGTGTATAAGGGTAAGCAAAATATAGTCCCTGACCTCATAAAGCTTAGTCTAGTGAGAAAAGTGAAACAAAAAGGAATAGGAAAAAATTGATAGCTTTTTCCCAAAAAAACCTGCCCAAAATTTACTCATCATAGAAAATGTGATAAAGCAAACAGCTAGTCTAGGAGTTACACTCTCTCTAAAGCTATTTCCCCTTCTATAAAGAGAAAGAGTGGCCTATCAGTAAATTTCAATATTCTTCTTACAACAGCAAGACCATTTTTAAAAAGCAACAATTTATAAAAATCCAATACATATAAAAGATGAAACAAAAACTGTTTTGATCAAAAGGGAAGTGTGTTTCCATTTTGTTCCCTCACCTGTTGCCAATCTGGCTCCAAAGCTGCTTCCAAAGAACCTTAGGGCTTGGCAGAAGACAATCTGAAATACCACTGGCAGGATGATTTTTACCTCTTGGTGCCAATATGCTAGGATTTTAACTGATCACTTTGAAGACAAGATTTTTCAAATGGAAAGCTCAAAGCAAATTTCACTATTGCCCCAAATGAAAAAACAAAAAATAACACAAAAGTTAAAGTAAAAACGAAGGTGGATGGGAGAAATGTGGAACCAACTCTTTTTTTTACCTCCAGAGTAGGGGAAATTCCAAAAACAAAAATATGTAAGATATGCATAGCAAGGAGTCAAACCTTTTATCTAACACATAGAGATGGGCATTTACCAAGTTAATGCGCTATGGCTCATCCTCTGTATCACTATCAACTTTCTCACGCACAGTCACTGCAGTACTTTTATTTGACGTCTGCCTTCTCTTGAATCCAAAAACAAATGATTTAGAGGGCAAAACTAACTGGTATTTACTCTCATCTTTCTGCCCTTTGTCTGAGGTACTATAACCAAAGAAAAGTACAGGTTATAGAAAAGGAGGCAGATGTTTTTTTTTAATTGAAGTATAGGTGACATGTAATGCTATATCACTTTCAGGTGAATCAACTCTATACATTACACAGTGCTCACCACAATAAGTGTAGTTATCATCTGTCACCAACATTATCACAATATTGTTGACTATACTCCCCATACCATACTTTTCATCCCCGTGACTTTATTTATTTTATAACCAGAAGTCTGTATTTCTCCCATCCAAGTACTAACCAGGCCCTACCCTGCTTAGCTTCCAAGATCAGACGAGATTGGGCGCATTCAGGGTGGTATGGCCGTAGACTGGAAGTCTGTATTTCTTAGTCCCCTTTACCTATATCACTCCTTCCCCCATGCCATCTCCTCCCTGGCAACCCCCAGTTTGTTCTCTGTATTTATGAGTCTGTTTCCAGTTTTTTCGTTTGTTTGTTCATTTGTTTTGGTTTTTAGATTCCATATGTATGTGAAATTATATGGTATTTGCCTTTGTCTGACTTCTTTCACTTAACATGATACCCTCTTGGTCCATTGATATTGTCGTGAATGGCAAGATCGCTTTTTTTTTTTTTTAATAGCGGAGTAATATTCCATAATTAGTATATACACCACATCTTCTTTATCCATTCATCTACTGATGGGCATTTTACGCTGCTTCCATATCTTGGCTATTGTAAAGCTGCAATAAACTTTTCAAATTAGTGTTTTCATTCTCTTTGGGTAAATACCCCATAGTGGAATTACTGTATTGTATGGTATTTCTATTTTTAATTTTTTGAGGATCCTCCATACTGTTTTCCATAGCAGCTACACCAATTTACATTCCCACCAACACTGCACAAGGGTTCCCTTTTTTCCACATCCTCACCAACACTTGTTATTTCTTGTCTTTTTGATGCTAGCCATTCTGACAGGTGTGAGATGATATCTAATTGTGGTTTTGATTTGCATGTCCCTAATGACAAGTGATGTTCAGCATCTTTTCATGTGTCTGTTGGCCATCCATTTGTCTTCTTTGGAAAAATGTGTATTCAGGTCCTTAGAGGAGTTATTTTTAAATAACATTAACCTCTGATACAGAATTAATGATAAAGAAATCAGGTACTGATAGTAAACTGTGTTTATCTCTCCAGGTAAGCAAGTTTTAATTTGTGATTAGATCAAAGATGGCTCCTTCCCCAATTCCTGATGTTTATTACAATTAAAGCAGTTGTAGGAAAAACTATAGAAAACACATTTAAAACTTTAACCTCAGAGATCCCTTATGTTGGGCACCAAATGCAGAAATCAAACCAATTAGCCAAAGAATCTTGATTCAGTATTTTTAAATAATTAATTATATATACCAATTCAGTTAAAAGACACATTAGAAATGACTTTTAAGCTTGTGTTTGAAAGAAAGCAAAAATTTTAACTTTCCAAATTTAAAAGTTGAAGTTTTTTATTCACTTTTTAAAATTAGTTAGATGTATTTTAAGACCAAATCAAGCATTTTGTTGCACTTTGGTCCATCCTTACATGTATCATTAAAACAGTAACAAAGAGCTAACTTTATGCAAAACGCTTTGGTCACTGTCTTTGATGCTTTATCTGCAGAATCTTCACAACAACCCTGAGGTAGGCACTATTTATAGAGAAGCATAATGAGGGGAATTAAAGTATGTGCCTGGGCCACAATGGATCTGAATCCAAGCCTGACTCCAGGAGCCAACCACTTTTACCACTGTATGCTACATAGAGCTCCTAAGTACTTTCATGTTTGGTACTATGCAGGGTAGGGAAGGGAAGCAGGCATTACTATAGGATAAGAAAAATTTGGAACCTAAATATAGCATTAGAGTATCTAATTAAACATGTATTCCTTTTAGCTCTGAAACTATATAAGAGATATAGTAGGAAAATAACTATCAGCTTTTTGTTCTTGACTGGAACAAGGAATGGATAAGAAAGATGGAAAGATCAAAGATAACTGTCAAGTCAAGCCTGGATAATTTGAAGAATGACCATGAATACAGTAAAAATGTCAGGAAGAAGAACTGATTGAAGGACTAAAGAAGTTAATATTTACAGAGTACCTATTATGTGACAAGAACTGCACTGAGCAGCTTAACATACGTAACTCCTTATTTAAGCCTCCTATAAATTCCATAAACATTATTAAAGTCCATATGACAAAAGACGATACTGAGGCTCTAAGATGTTAAAGAACCTGCCCAAGACCAGACTGCTAATAAGTAACACAACCAGGATACAAATCCTGATCTGACCAAATCCAAAATGTGCACACTGATCTATAGGTCTATTATATTATCAGCAAAAGCAAAAAATTTAAACAGAAAAAGCAAAATCTAGGAAATATTTTCTGCAATCATATATGGGCATATTTAGTGATTAGCTAATTCAAACACTCTGCCCTTGAAAGAGAAAAGTATTTCCAGAGAATCATTTACCTGGCCAGAGTTGAAGTAAATAATGAAGAACTTCAATATGTTTTTTGAAATCCAAAGCACTTGCAAGTTCTTCTGAATCAGTAAAGACTCTGTTGTTATGGTTAGTGTCTTGCTTCTGACTTAATAACACCGGTCCGAAGCACACAGCCAGGTTCTGGCACGTCATCTTATTCACTTCATGATAAGAAGCCACCAATTTCAAATGATCCAGCAACATCTTTAGGGTTGCCTAAATTAAGTTAAATTACATTTCACTTAGTAAAGTCATACACAGGAGCAAATTTAAGGACACAATTTACAGCAGAAAATATAAACAGACATTCTGTTACTTTTCAAAAGATTGTTTCAAAGCTTGGACCCTTAGGTTCCAATGACATAATTTGATCGATTAGATGGTTAAAATGTATAGTCTTTATAAAGGCTCATGAATGCATTCCAAATTTCAACTGGTGTCCCTAGGAAAATATACATCAACGTTTTCTTCTCTTCCCTCCTCTAAAATGACAATAGCAAAGGCTGTGATGGAAAAGGGATTAGGTAAGAGTGTTTATCTTTAAGAACAGATAAATCCTCTAGTCATAATCAGGGGACTGCCAACCTTAAACTTAGGAAGCTAACAATTTCAAACGTGGCCAGGGTCTATCATGATACAGAATAGGAAAAAGGCCAATGTGCTTGACTAACAAATACTTTAAGTAGACAAACCATGGAAAAAAGAATAGAATAGCTAGAGATGAAAAAAAAAAAGTTTTTTTGTTGAAAAAGAATACTTTTTTTTAAAAGTATTTTTATTTATTTAAGTAATCTCCACACCCAACATAGGGCTTGAACTCACGATCCTGAGGATCAAGGATCCAACTGAGCCAGCCAGGTGTCCCCAAAAAGAATATTTTTTAAAACTTGAAGAAACTAGTAAGGGGTGGAAGGTTATTTAGGTCTAAGCAATTATGGAAAGAAATATGATGTTTTTGAGGTACTGGCATGTGATCAATCATTTAACAAATAAAATGAGTGTATAATTTCTTCTTCATAATTGTATTAAAGAAATGAATGCCAAGTAAAACTGTAATTTTAAAAATTATTAAAAAAGAAAAAATCAAAATGACTTATTTTTAGAGCCAAAAGTAAAAAATGGATTCAGTGATCAGAAGGTCATTAGTAACCTTGGCAAAAATAAGTCCAGAAAGATAGGGTAGGGAGCCAGATTACAATGTGTTGAGTAGTCAAGGGTGGTGAAGAAATAAGGACAGCCGAAATAAATATTCTTCTAATGTTCGGCTGAGAAAGAAAAGAATAAAGAAAGAAGAAAAGTTAGAGGAGACTGTAATTAATATTTTGAAATCAAAACAAATCAAATATATGAGTCATAAAAGCAATGTCAATAATAAATATCCATTCTTCATCTCCACTCACTATACATTTGCTAACACAAGTGGGATTCTACATATGTTGACATCTTAAGGCTACTTTCAGCATACCATGCTGTGACCAACACACACACACACACACACACACACACCTGGCTAAATATCTTAGATTTAATCTCAATAGCAAACCAAGAAATACAATTTAAAGTAAAATATTTTTTTGTCTACTAAATAAAGATGAGCCAAAAAGTGCAATTGTTGTGTCCCTTTTGAAAAGTAATATGAAAACATATTAAGAGCCTTTGAGCGGCACCTGGGTGGCTCAGTCGGTTGAGCGTCCGACTTCAGCTCAGGTCATGATCTCGCGATCCGTGAGTTTGAGCCCCGTGTCGGGCTCTGTGCTGACAGCTCGGAGCCCGGGGCCTGTTTCAGATTCTGTGTCTCCCTCTCTCTCTGACCCTCCCCTGTTCACACTCTGTCTCTCTCTGTCTCAAAAATAAATAAATATTAAAAAAAATTAAAAAAAAAAGAGCCTTTGAATGTTCACATCATTTAAATCAACAATTCCATTATTTCTACTCCAAATAAGTAATTCTAACTGAAAAGAAATCTCTGCATAAAAATATATACAAATAGACTCAAAACCTAAATATTATACAAAAGAGAATAGTGATTAATTATGTCAAATCCACTCAATGGAATATTATGAAGCCTTTTTAGAAAGGATGATAATAGCAAGAGCTTTAGGACCAGAAAGACCTATAAATTCAGGTGACAGACTACAGCACTCATAAAAGCTGTATAACTGGAGCAGGTGATTTAAATTTCCACTCATTTCCTCACATGTAAGTCAAATGATACCTGGCAATCAAATTTTACCTGGCAACGAAGAAGGAGTATGTCTACCCCTTCATTCCACCCTTCTAATTCTGCTTACTTCTTTGTAGTTGTTCCCTTCTTCTCACCCACAGGAGTATACTTACTAATCTAACTGGACCAAGCACAGGGAAGGGGACAATAAAGGTGAATGAAGTTTTGGGGCTTAATATTTTCACACATTCACTCTTGCCCTTTCTACCCTCACATAATAAGAAATATAGGCAAAGTTGACCTCATCTGGACAAGCTCAGCCATCTCTCTCTTATTTTCTCTTTTGTTCTAAGGAACAACAGTTAAAGTTAGGTTGAGACTGGTTCTGCAGACCCAGCTACCCTCTTATCTCCTCTGGTCCTGAGGATACTGGTCCCAAGATTTAGATTGTGAGGAGGTAAATGGGAAGACGCAAGAAGGAAAGCGATGGTGGTGGTGAGGGTTACTTAAGTCTTAAGGCTAAGCCACGTACACTGAAACAGTTACCATATTTTTCAAATACTAAAAGGAAATACATTAACTACATATAGTTAATTAACTAACGCGTTAATTATTGTTGCCTTTGGTTATTGATAATTGCAATTTTCCATTTTCTTTACTATATCTTCTCAATTTTTCTATAATAAGCATATATTATTTTAATAATAAGGTAGCCATACTCTTTAAAAACATATAGGAAGTACCTGTGCCTAGACTAAAATTATATACAGAAAAGATAAAATTGTCATCTATATTTATGCTGTTTAAGGAGCCTTTAGTAAAGGCAGAGCTTAAACTCCTAAATGCCACAAATGTGAAATACCTGAAAAACTATTTGTAGCTCTGGAGCTAAGTATATATTCATTAGTTGGCTTTCAGGGAAAAAGTATACCACTGATGCTCACCCTCTCAACATCAGGCAGACAATCAAGCAGGCCAACAGTATACTTAGAGTCACTTGGGTCATTCTCACATCCACTTGATGACATTTTCAAAGGATTTTTTGCCATTGCGTCTATTACAGCCTCATAAAGCTGCTTGGTTATCAGAGGAGAAGGAAGTTCTCTTAGATAGTCCTTAAGAACACCTTTAGAAAACAAAGACAGATAGCAATTGGTCTTCAAAATAAAATAAACTGTGGTGAATTATTTTTAACTGAAGTATTGTTAACCTTTAATATTCTGAAAATAACAAAAGTAACAACAAAAAACTATTATGCTAGTGAACATTTTGTATTCTTATAAATTGCCTTGGTAATTGACTTCTTGTTTTGCAACCATGCTAAAAATGCACACACATAATTTCCAATTATCATACATATTATTAGGTTTGTTACTCATAAAGTAAGCAATTCGCAGTACATATACTTTATTGATTCTGGCCCTCTATAAATGCATGTGAAACAAAAGCCGAGAAAGCAAGGCATACTAATATAATTGTAAATTATTCCAATTACATGGATTTTTAATTTCTAGACTCTTATTTGGTAAAGAATACCAATTGTCCATGTACAACATCATGTTTCATAATAGTGTGTTGTATATTTGCAAGTTGTTTTGTTTATTTACTGATGAGAAACAGGATTCTCCCTTACATTATTTTGTAGATTTTGGGGTTGTATCCAAAGAAGGTTGGATCAAAATACCTGTTTGCATGAACTGAAATCACATCTTCCTGCTATGCCATCAGATTTTTTAAAGTGGGGTTGGGAAATTTGGAGTAACTTATTTTGGGAAAGAATAAATTTTAAATGTTTTCTATTTTCTTCTTCTAAATGAGGCATAACTGACATACAAGAGTAAATCTTAAAAGTTCTCATCACAGAAAAAAAAATTCTAACTATTCATGGTAATGGATTTGTAACTATGTATGGTTAAGTAGACTTTTTGTGTTGATCATTTCATAATACATACAAATATTGAATCACTATGTTGTACACCTGAAATTAATATAATGTTATACATTAATTATACCTCAATAGGAAAAAAAAGTGGTCAAAAGGCCTTGCAAATAAATGAGTTATATAAATATATTTCCCCTTTAATACTCTTATGCGTCTTAAACATGAGTGGTTGGATAATCTCAAATGCTACAGCGTTGTATGAGGGGGAAAATCATTCTTAATATCAAATAAATAAAACCAAAAGCCAAGAACAGAAATCATCACACTTGTCACTATAACAAGAGCGAGGGAAATCAATTCCAAACACACCACAGCAGTCATGAACTAAGAGAGATCACCTATGGTAGAGGAAACAGGAAAGTGTGATTTATGGTTGTTACGTATAAGCAAGGTAGGTAAGGCACTAGCTAAAATCTACAATGTGATCACAAGGGAGAACAGGAGATTTTCGGACACCAAAAACCTAAAACTAAACAATATCGATTCAGAACATGCTCTCAGCTAAACTGAGAACTTAGACTGCTTTTTGTGGTTATCCCAAATGATTTTATGAATTTCGTAATTTTTATATGCCTGACTGGTATCCATGAATAACAAAAGTACAATTCTCATCCAAAGAAACACAAGTATTGTACTTACTGAAAGGCTGTAGCAAATTGATTATTTTCAAGAATAAAAGTATATACTCTTTCATTAATTAGATGGCGGTTTAGTAAAATTTTTACAGACTTGTAATGATTTATGGTTTTCCATGATGTTTTCTTAGGCCACATTCCACCAAATTACAGATTTCCAGAAATTGTAGTACTGCTTTATATGTTTTAGTGTAATAATGCTTTAGTGTAATAGCATCTTCATTTTAAAACCAGAATCAGGCTGAATATGGTTTTCACATTTATGTGAAGCTAAAATTTATGCTTTATGTAGTTTTAAGACACTGATATCCTAGTGTCCCATTGCCTTTAATCAAAAGTAATTACGTTCTTGTTGAAAAGTAAATTATGCATCAAATAAGGAAACTTCAGGTTGTAGTAAAAGGGAAAAACAGTACAGAAAAAAAAAAACTCTCTTTTTGATAAGACTTTATGGAACAGAATTTGTATTTAATCAGAATGACTAAAGACCCTTTTTTGGTGATGAAAGCAAAAGAAGCAAGTGGAAGTGTTAGATCTCTTGGTTTTTTCATCTACAGTATTTATATTGCAATCTCAACTAGGTATAGTGCATTAATATAAAATACTTTTGAAATATATCATCTTTTTTTTTTTTTTTTAAATGGGACCTATTCAAAAATCACATACTGCTAGATAGGATATTGAAATGATTGGTGTGCATTTTTTAAAATCTTCATTTTTGGTCAGCATAAATTTCCTTTAATTTTCATTTCCAGTAGGGCTTCATTTTGAGGTTTAATGTCTATGAAGCCAGTATAAAGTTTTACAATGTAGTAATTCTGGATTCCAAGTCATTTAAGATGAAAAATGAAATGTGAGAGGTGCCTGGGTGGTTCAGTTGGTTAAACGCCTGACTTTGTTTGGCTCAGGTCATGATCTCACAGTTGGTGAGTTCAAGCCCTGTGTCAGACTCTGCGTTGTGTCAGGCTGATAGCACAGAGCCTGCTTGGGATTCTCTCTCTGTCCCTTCCCTGCTCTCTCTCTCTCAAAAATAAACATTAAAAAAAAAAAAAGAAAAATGAAATGTGAAATTACTTAAGAAAACTAATTTTATTCTGTAACATCTAAGTCCTCATCATCCTCTTCATCATCATCTTTTGCTTGTTGATCCTTTATTAGTTATCTGTCCTATTGCAGATACACACTTAGCTGACAGTGATCTTTGAAGAGATGACTTTGGATCTGCTCTGACAATATCTAAACAGGATGAATAATCTGGTTGATATGGACAATTTCGAAAAACTTCTAAATCTTCATCTTCATAAATGTTTTGTATAAATTGGTAGATAGCAGTGCAGACCTTTAAAACTTTGCCATGAAGTAACATTTCAATAGTGATAAATTCTAAAAATATAGTCTTTATGTCCTTTATTTTCTGCTTTTCAAAATTGTCAATAGTTTCCTCCAGATGACGAGTTGTTCAGGTAGCATCCATTGTGGCTCTCTGCAATTAAGTTTCTGCCTTACAAAACATTTTTTTAAAGATCAAAAGTCAGATGCTCAGTCAGTTGAGCATCCAACTTTGGCTCGGGTCATGATCTCACAGTTTGTGAGTTCAAGCCCCATATCGGGCTCACTGCTATGAGCGCAGAGCCCACTTCCGATCATCTGTCCCCCTCATTCTGCCCCTCCCCCACTTGCACTCTCTCAAAAATAAACAAACATTAAAAAGCAAACAAACAAAACAAACAAAAAAAGATCAAAAGTCAAAGGATACAATAATATGTATTCCTTCTGAGTTAACTGACTGGCTTCCCAATTCATTGCTATTAATGTTGCTCTGAGATCCTCTCATTTCATTTTCACAATGGTTCCATAAGCTTTCAAAGGTTCAACTACTCTGGCTTCAAGTCTTTCAACCTCTGCTTGTTGGTAATACTGAAGTTTGGCAAACTAATCAGAAACGTTTTTTAGGCCCTGCTTTCTTCCTTTCTTTCTTTGTCTCTCTCTCTCTCTCTCTCTCTCCTTCCTTCCTTCCTTCCTTCCTTCCTTCCTTCCTTCCCTCCCTCCCTCCCTCCCTCCCACCCTCCTTACCTCCCTCCCTCCCTCCTTTATTTTTTTCAGGCCCTGCTCTAAACCTGGGGTCTCTGTAGAGGCATACACGTTGATTTCATTCACCAGTAGGTCTGCTTTGTCTCACAGTCTGGCATTTTTCCGCACATAAGAAGCAAAGATTTGGCACAGCTCTCCAAAATGCTTCTCCGCATTTGTGACAGCATCTTGCAGTTGTCTGGTTTGAGTATCCTAGTTTTCCAACCTATGCCTCAACACCCTGCCTTGTGCATGGCCGGGGACCCCGGGCTGGCATCCAATGACCCGGGCTCTGACATGACTGAGCGTGAACTACAGTGCAAGATGCCACCTCCTGGAGCCCCCACCACCATCTGATAATCTTTTCAATTTTGATAGTAATATGATTCATTAGTTTCTTATGGATCCTTCCATGTTTGTTTATGTAAATATAAATAATGTATTACTATTATTATCATTTGTTACATAATAGATAGTGCATATCATGTCCTGTTCTGTTTCTTGCTGTTTCATTTAACATCATATCCTTGAGATCTTTTCAGTATACAGAAAGCTTCCTCAATCAGTTTTATAGCCACATCACAGTATTTCAAAGCAGCTTGCACTAGGGCCAGAAAAACAGAAAAACAGCTGTTCTAACCAACACAGAGCAATGGGGACCAGATCTAACTTCCTGCCTGTAACAACTGGGAACACCAGATAAAATATCTGAAACAAAAAATTAAAAAACTGTGTCCAACATATTAGACATCAGTCAAAGAAGGATAGTGATCCCTAAGGGATGGGAATCTAATGAGGTGTGCTCATAACTGCCTTATTGCCCGAAAACCTTTCCAAGTCACTGTGAGGGGGTGCAAACACAGGTAGCTAGTAGGTCCAGCTAAGTTGAGGAGAGGAAGCTAGAAGACTAAGGAAGTCAAAGCAGCGAGAGCTTGCAGGACAGAGTATTAGAGAGTAGATAGCTGCTCAAAAAAAACAAAACAAAAACAAAAACAAACAAACAAACAAAAAAACACCTCTGGAGATTTCCAAGAATCCCCCTGAGTCTCTGAGTACTGATCAGCATGTGCAGGTGAGGAAACTAACCAAGGCTGGAAAAGGAACCACCCAAAAAGATTAAAGGGAACAATTTCAGGAGCTTATACTAGCAGGCAATAAATAGCTCCTGTTCTGAGCAACCAAAGTGAAAAACTTCGTAACTTATGATATTTGGGTATAGTACTGTTACAGCTTGAATTGTGTCTTCCACAAACATATATTTGAGTCTTATCCCTCAGCACTTCAGAATGTGGCCATGTTTGGAACAGGATCTTTACAGAGATAATCAAGTTAAAATGAAGTCAGTAGGGTAGGCCCTAATACATTCTGACTGGTGTTCTTATAAAAGGGGAATTTAGACACAGAGACAGACACACAAAAAGGCAAGAGGATGTGAAGAAGCAGGTGAGAACTGTGTGAAGCCAGAGAACTGGAGTGATGCATCTATAAATGAAGGAATGCCAAAGATCGCCAGCAAAAAAACAAAGGCTATGATGAAGCAAGGAAGAATTTCCCTACAGGTTTCAGAGGGAGCAAGATCCTGCTGACAACTTGATTTTGGACTTCCAGCCTCCAGAACCATGAGGCAATACATTTCTGTTGTTTTAATCACCTAGTTTGTGGCACTTAGCAGCCATAGGAAACTAATATGAATGCAAAGAAGGGTTTTGCTTCAGTAGTGAATCAAAGAAATATAAAAAGAGAAGACTTATTTAAAAGCTGCTCTCTTTCTGCTTACAAGCACACCTACAAAAAATCTAACGGTTCCCAAGTAACTTCATTGTATACTAGAACAAAGCCCAAGAGTGTCTATAAAATTAAAAAATATATATATCTAGCACCCAAGAAGGTAAAATTCACATCTGACATCCAATAAAAAATGACTGTGTGTATAAAGAAGCAGGCAAATATGATCTATAATGCGGAGAAAAATCAGTTGTGAACCAACCCAGAAATGACATAGCTGATAGAATTAGTAGACAAGGACATTGCAACAGTTATTATATGGTATTTCATATGTTTAAGAAGCTAGAAGAAAGACTGAACATGCCAAGTAGAGAGACAGAATGTTTGAAAAAAAGATCAAACTTCTAATAGTAAAAATTAAAATATCAGAGATTAAAAATACAATGAGTTAAATTAATATTAGCAGAGAAGATTAATGACTTGAAGACACAGCAATAGAAATAACTAAAATTAAACAGAGAGATTAAAAAAAGACTGGAAAAATGAACAGAATATCGGTGAGCTGTAAAACAAATACCAGTCACCTAATACATGTGTAAGTCTTTAAAGGAAAACGGGAGGTAGAAAATGGGTGAGTCAAAACCACAATCGTAATTGAAGATTTCAACATGCCTCTCTTAACAAGAAGAAAGAAAACACATAAAGACATGGAAGACTGGAACAACATTATTAATCAACTTGACTGCATTGGTAATTATAGCATATTACATCTCCAAACACCAGAACACACATTCTTCTCAAGGGTTCAAATGAAACATTTACCACACAGAAGAGCATATCCTTGACCTTAGAATAAGTTTAAATAAATACAAAAAGATTCAAGTCACATGAAGTATGTACTATGATTATAATGGAATTAAATGAGAAATTAATAATAAAAAAGTATCTGGAAAATTCTGTAAATATTTTGACACAAACGAACATCTAAATAATCCATGAATCAAAGAAGAAAGAAAAAGGAAAATCAGAAAATGAGGGATGCCTGGGTGGCTCAGTTGGTTGGGTGTCTGACTTCGGTTCAGGTCATGATCTCACGGTTCGTGGGTTTGAGCCCTGTGTCAGGGAGCCTACTTAAGATTCTGTGTCTCTGTCTCTCTCTGCCCCTCCCGATCCCTCGCTCTCCCTCTCCCTAAATAAACATTAAAAAAATTTTTTTAAAGGGGCGCCTGGGTGGCTCAGTTGGTTGAGCATCCAACTTCAGCTCAGGTATGATCTCACTGCTGGTGAGTTCAAGCCCTACATCGGGCTCTGTGCTGACAGCTCAGAGCCTGAAGCCTGCCTCGGATTCTGTGTCTCCCTCTCTCTCTCTGCCCCTCCCCACTCACACTGTCTCTCTCTCTCTCTCTCTCTCTCTCAAAAAATAAACATTAAAAAAAAATTTTTTTTAATTAAAAAGTGTTTGAACTGAGTGAAAATGAAAACAAAACACATCGGAATTTGTGGGATGAGGTTTAGAATTTAGAAAGAAATCTATAGCGCTAAGTGTTTACATTAGAAAAGAAGGAAGGTCCCAAATAAATGGTTTCAGTTTCCCTTAAGAAAATAGAAAAAAGGGAGGAAGTTATACTCAAAGTGAGCAGAAGAAAAGAAAATATAAAGATCAGAGTAGAAATTAATGAAATAGATAATAGAAAGCAATAAACAAAATAAAATCAAAATTTGTTTCTTTGAAAAGATCAACAAAATTGACAAACCTTCAACTAAGCTGACCAAGGAAAAAAGAAGACTCACATTACTAAAATCAGTAATGAAAGAGGGCATCACTACCAACCTTATAGAAATAAAAAGGATTATAAGTGAATATTATGAATAACTATATGGCAATAAATTAGGTAACTCAGATGAAAGCTAGAACTCATAGGAAGAGGTAAACTATTGAAAGTGACTTAAGAAAAATAGAAAATCTGAATATATTTATAGTTAAACAATTTCTTAAGTTTATTTATTTTGAGAGAGAGAGAGAGAGAGAGCGAGTGAGCATGAGCAGGGTGGGGGCAGAGAGAGCGGGGAGACAGAGAATCTCAAGCAGGCTCTGTGCTGTCAGTGCAGAGCCCAATGCAAGGCTGGAACTCATGAACCATGAGACCATCATGATCTGAGCCTGAATCAAGAGTCAAATGCTTAACCAACTAAGCCACCCAGGTGCCCCTGAGGAGATTTATAATAAGACACTGAATTAGTAATTTTTGAAACTTCGCACAAAAGAAAGCCCGGCCCCAGATAGTTTAAGTGATAGTTGAACACTACCAAATACTGAAAGAAGAACTAATACTAATTTTTCACAAACTCTTACCAAAAATAGAAAACACTTCTCAACTCATTCTACAAGACCAGCATTATGCTGACACCAAAACCAGACAAAGACATCACAAGAAAACTATAGACCAATATCGTGTAGGACACAAAACTCCTCAACAAAATACTAGCAACTAAATCCAGCAACATATTAAAAAGGAAAAAAAAAAAAAAAGAATATACATCAGGACTAAGTGGGATTTATCTCAGGAATGCAAAGGTTGGCTTAACATCTGAAAACCAATTCATGTAATATACTGTATCAATAGAATAAAGGACAAAACCACACGATCATTTCAACAGAGTCATAAAAGTCATTGAACAAAATTCAACACACTGTCATGATAAAAACACCCAAAAAACTTGGAATAGAAGGGAACTTCCTCAACTTGCTAAAGGGGATCTATGAAAAACTCAGTTAATATCATAAGTAATGGTCAAAAGCTGAATGCTTTTCTCCTAAAATCAAGAACAAGATAACGATGTTCAGCTCTTGCCACTGCTGTTCAACATTACATTGGAGGTTCTAGCCAGGGATAAATAAGCAAGAAAAAGAAATAAGAAGGATCCACCTTGGAAAGAGAGAAGTAAAAATATCTCTATTTGCAGGTAACATAATCTTGCATATAGAAAATCCTAAGGAATCCACTAAAAAAACAGAATAATTGAGTTTAGCAAAGTACAAGATCAATATGCAAAAATCAACTGTATTGTGTTTTAATTTTTATTTTAGAGAGAGAACATGGGTAGAAGGGCAGAAGGAGAAAGAGAGAAAATCTTAAGCAGTCTCCATGCTCAGTGCAAAGCCCAGTGTGGGAGCTCGATCTCACAATGGTGAGATCAAGACCTAAGCAGAAATCAAGAGTCAGATGCTTAACCAACTGAGCCACCCAGGTGCCCCTCAACTGTATTTCTATGCACTAGAAATGAACAGTCCAAAAAAAAAAAAAAAAAAAAAAAAAAAGATAATTCCTTTTACAACAGCATCAAAATAATTAAATACTTAGGAATAAATTTAACAAAAGAAATACAAAACTTGTGCTCTGAAAACTAAAAATCATTTATGAAAAAAATTTAAAAACTTAAATAAATGGACAGCTATCCCATGTTCATAGATCACAACACCTAATACTGTTAAAATGAAAATACTCTCCAAACTGACTATAGATTCAACATAAAACCTATCAAAATCCTACATAGCTTTTTCACAGAAATTTACAAGCTGATCCTAAAATCAGTATGAAAAAGCCAAAATAGCCCAAAAAAATCTTAAAAAAAAAGAACATGGGTAGCCTAACACCTCCAAATTTCAAATTTTACTATAAAATTTCATTAATCAAAACAATGTGGTACTGATATAAGGATAGACATACAGACCTATGAAACAGAACTGAGAGTCTAGAAATAAACCCTCATATTTATGGTCAATAAATTCTTGATAAGGTGTAAAGACAATCCAATGGAAAGAAAGTAGTCTTTTAATAGATTTTGGATGGGTCATTTGCATGTTAAAATCACTTAGGACAAAGACAGGACTTTCGTTTGAAATATAACCATTGGTAAGATATCCAAATTGTTCACTGGAAGCGCCTGGGTGGCTCGGTCAGTCAGTTGAGTATCTAACTCTTGATTTTGGCTTGGGTCATGATCCCAAAGTCATAGTCTAGAGCCCTGCATCTGGCTCTGCCTTAAATGTGGAGCCTGCTTGGGATTCTCTCTCCCTCTCCCTCCCTCTCTCTCTCTCTCCTTCTCTCTCCCTCGCCTTTTCTCTCTCTTTCCCTCTCCCTCTCTCCCCTGCTCATTCTCTCTAAAATTTAAAAAAAACTTTAAAAAAGTATTCACTGAATAAATGGGAATGTCCAAGAGTTCTGCAGATAATCTTAAATAGGAAAGACAGAGGCAGTGTAGGTATGCACCATGAAACTTTAGAGAGCTTTATTCTCAGAAGAGCATAAGTTTCTGTTCAACAGTGAAAAGATAACAATCTGGAAATAGTGCTGGGAAACCAAGAGTATATTGACCAGACTTCTTCCTGACATATAAGAAGAAACAGAATATGTATAAAGAGCTTGACATATCCTAACAATCAATACATGCTAGATGTACAGTGATGATAACAATAAAGCATTTTATACACCGTAGACATGTAGTAATTGTTTATTCCCATTCCTTAACTTATATCATGTGACTTTTTTTACTACCATCATTAGTTTTGCAGTCTAAACCTATCTACAACGAATAGCAACATGTGGTGTAAAGAGGACAACTGAGTTACAGTTAGAAAGTGAAAACCCAATTTTCTGTAGCTGCCAAATAAAGACAGCTACCAACCCTTTAGGGCATGATTTAAAAAAATAAAAATAAAAAAGATTCCACGTGTGTTCCTTGACAAAAAGCAAGACTTGTTAGTTCTAACGAAACTTAATATGCCCTGGTAGTTTGAGACTCACCCTATAATGCAATTAAATTAAATTAAAACCTAAAAGATCTCCAGAAAAGATAATGTTATAGTTTAGTAAAACACATATTTCAAATACCATTATCCTTTGTATAATACACTAAGCAACCATTAATATAAATGAAATTTTAAATTAACACAAGTTCAAGATTACTTACTTCACTATAATTTGAGGGCAAATAAGGGAGAATTATTACTAACAAATACTAAGCACTTAAAGTCTGTTCAATGCACATTATGTTCAACAAAGTAAAAGTTATCGCTCCTTTTCTGTATGTAGACATTAGAAAATTCTATATATAGAATAATTAAGTTCATTAGAAAAATAAAAAGATTTTATAAAATGATATAGAGAGGAGGTATTTTTACTATATGGTGACATATACTATGTAACTACCTATCAATCTAGAAGTTAGCTATATGACCTTATCCCAAAAAGTTAGTGATATGAGTATCTTAAGCCATACTGCCATGTTAACATCTTTTTTTTTTTTTTTTTTGAGAGAGAGAGAGAGAGAGTAGGAGAGCAAGCAAGCATGAGTGGGGGAAGGGCAGAGAGAGAGGAAACAGAGAATCCCAAGCAGGCTCCGTGCTGTCAGTGCAGAACCTGATGGGAGGCTCGAACTCACAAACAAGATCATGACTTGAGCTAAAGTCAAGAGTCAGACACTTAACCAACTGAGCCAGCCAGGCGCCCCCAACCTTAACATTTTCGAATACTTTGGGGACATAAAAACCATAAGATAACAAGTTTGTGGTGACAGTCTTTAATGCTACAGAAACTATGTAAGGGAGACTTGGGGAAAATTTACATGGAAAAATTTATTTAGTGCAACATAGTACATCTTTTACCATGTACCTGAAGAAAATGCAGGCAATTATAGGTAAATAAAGAAGGGGTTCTTGGCTAACATCTAAGTTGCTCTGTAATAGTTAGATACTATGAAACCATACGCCTCTCACCTTCATTCAGGCACAAGGACCAACACAGGAAAATTCTACTTATCCCCATGATAAAATAGGTATCATCACACTAAAAAAAAAAAAAAAAAAAAAAGGCATTCTGATAACTAAAACTACTTCTATTTCTCAGAGACTGGTCTATAGTACCTATATTTTATTAATTCTCAATTTGCAAAATTCACTCTGTTCCTCTACCTAGAACTCTAGCCCCAGATCTTCCAATGGTTAACTCTGTATTATATAGATTTTAGCTCAAAAGGCACTTCTCATATCAATTTTCTTCTCTGATCACTCCAACCATGGGAGTCACCAAGTTGACTACTACCTCCAATCAGTATCATTCCCATTGCCCTACTTATCATGCATAAGTTACTATATCTTACTATTCATTGATTACTGATTCTCTTCCCTTACAAGAATACATATATGAGGACTGAGATACTGTTCATCTTGTTCACTTGTCCCTGGTGCCTAGAAGAATGCCTGACATATAGTAAATGACATCAATAAATATTTAGTAAGTAAACCAATTAACTTCTAGATAGGGAAGGATAAGTGATTAAGTGGACTCTCTATACTGCCTCAGTATATTTTGATTGCTAAATCTATTACTATTCCTCAGTGTTTTGCATTCCTTAGTATTTATACAATTTAGGTGTCTATGTTCAATGCAGGTAAAGAAAAACAAAAATAATTTGAAAGTCAATGTGCCAGAGATCAGAGAACATATAATATGCATGGTGGGGGAAATGCATATTTAATATACATAAATGAAGAAAATTATTAATGGTTTAAAGATAATTTTGGGGTTATTACTGATCAAGTATTCTTCTGAGCAAAATAAAAGAATTAAAGATAATTTGGGGGTTATTGCTGATAAAGTTTTCTTTTGAGGCAAAATAAAAGAATTAAGAATTTAAAAAGAATTAAAATTAGAAAAGTCATGGTCAAATGAATGTCTAAGTATTGAACTTAGATAGTGATTGTGTAACCCTGCAATATGATGTCTATTTTATAAAGGGCAGATACATTCAAATTGGATTTTACTTCTTAGGAGGAAGGAAAGATTATTATTCTTTTCTAATAATCACTAAATAATAAATATTTTCACTTTTCTAATTTCTTGTTCCTTTGATAAATAAGAGCTATAAACAAATATGAATAGACTTCATACCTTAAATTTTGTACCCCATGAAAAATATGGTTGTCTAGAGCACTTCATTATGTGTTTTAGACAAACCAACTACTAAGAACACATTAAACTGTGAGTAAAGTACAGGCTGTGTGCTGACAGCTCAGAGCCTGGATCCTGCTTCAGATTCTGTGTGTGTCTCTCTCTCTGCCCCTCCCCCACTCATGTCTCTCTCTCTCTGTCTCAAAAATAAAATAAACATTAAACTGTGAGTAAACTCTATCATTCATTAATATCTCATTTTTTTAGAACTACTGAATTGTTAATTATATTTCAAGTTTACTTAGAAATTTGAGTTCACATGGAACACATGAGGCAACATTATTACCGGCAAATTCTACAAATCAACAATATCCTTTATACTGAGACATGATGAGACCTTGCATATAATTCATTGTAATCTCAATGATATTTGTCAGACAACTTTTACATCATTTCATTGTTTTTTTTTTTTAATCAAGAAAGAAAATAGCTCTAGGTTCTTTTGAAAAACAGCTTTCCTGAAATGAAAGAGTATAAACAATAGAGCAAAAAAATACCCAATTCATAAACTATGGAGACACTCAATTTTAGAAACGAATGATACAAATCTAACATTCATTGACCTATTGTTCATATCATCTCCACATGCTGCAAATTTCTAACTAAGGACCTTGTCTTATAGCAAATAATCAAATCAAGCCACGTCATGTTATCTTTTTAATTCATACATATTTGCACAATTTTTTTTAAGATAATGCCTCAACAAGATTAAATATTTCATTTAGTTATAGAGTGTAATTTCCTGGGAACTGCTATTTATAAAATCTCTCTTTAATGGATTCTTTACTAATTTTGTTAATTACATATTATTAAGGGAAAAATTCTACTTTCTTTTTTGTAGACATAATTCATTTTTTGTAGAAAGAATAAGCTTTCTTCCTTTACAAAAATAAAAGTAACCATTATCTCTGGTTTGCTAAAATTTAGAAGAAAGAAAAAGTTCCTTGATTTATTGTCTGTTAGAATTAAAATGGTTAGGATCAAAGTTTTGATTATCTAAGAGTATATATTAAATACATGAAAATATAGTCATTCAGAATTCAGAGACTGGGAATCTCAACTATTTGAAAAGCCTCAATTCTAAAAGTAAGCTTTAAAGGATTCCAACCAACAAAAACCTCTTTAATATGTGCAGGTTGAACCTTCCTCAAATTCTCTCCGAGGCAATTAATTGCATGTAAAATGACAAATCAAATTAGAGAGATAAATAATATTACAGCATGAAAAAAAAAATGGCAGTTAACAGTAGAGGGAAGACAAAGAACTATCAAAATACAAAGAAGATCTGAAGATACATACCAAACCATCTATAGGTGAAAGGATAGGATACTGAAGATATACTTCAAAATAATCCATGTCTAGGGGAGAATCAAATGAGGGGTATAAAAGAGACAGGTATGGTCATGTGTTGATTATGGAAGCCAGGTAATAGATATAGAGGGTTTGTCACAGTATTCTACTTTTATATATGCTTGACAACTTTGCTAATAAAATACAACAACAAAAACACGGAATTATAAGTCAAGAGTCCCTGAAGATATCGATTAGTGATAAACAATCTCATAATGGCCAAATTCAAAGGCCTTATTTCTGTTCCCATCTTATATGATCTCTCCATCAAATGACACTGCCTCATACCTTTCCTTAAACTATTGTCTTTCGTTTCCCAAACTTTCTGACTCCTATCCTCTCAATCTCTTCAGCTGGATCTTCTTTGTCTTCGTGCCTCCAAAGTTTGGAGATCTCAAAGATCTTGTCTCTTCAAACTTTACCGACAATCACAAAGTGTTAATTACAATTATATGCTAATGACCCGCACATTGCGATTTCCCACCTCCACGTCTCAGGAGTACTAGAAGTATATTTCCAATGTTATATATTGGAATATACTCACCACTTGGTAAATTTTACTATATCCTCTCCTTAGCTGTAGATGAGCACTTTCTACTTTGCCTGATATATCCATGTAGATCACCTACTAGTACCTCAAATTCAGTATATAAGTTTGAAACAAAACCCAATTCATAGTTTTTTGTGTTGTTTTTTTTTTTCTCACATTTCTCCACCAAAAGCAGTAGCTCTCCTCTCAGCTTCTTAGTTTCTGCAAATGGTACCAAATCAACAAGGCGTCAAAGTCATGCTTGTCTGGGCCCTCTCTTTCTTCATATCTTTTCAGTTCTATTCTTTCCTATTGTTACTGCTACAAGACTCCTTCAGCTCTTATCACCTCTTTGCTGGTACTACTGCTAAGGCTTCCTAATTGGTCTTCTGTCCTCTGGTTTCTTTTAATTACAATCCGTCACATAGAGTTGCCAGATTAATATTCCTGAAGACTATCTCTCTAAAGATTTCACTCCCCTGCTGAAAAATCTTTGATGGGGGGCGCCTGGGTGGCTCAGTCGGTTGAGGGTCCGACTTCAGCTCAGGTCATGGTCTTGCAGTTCGTGAGTTTGGGCCCTGTGCTAACAAACAGCTCCGAGCCTGGAGCCTGCTTCAGATTCTGTATCTCTCTCTCTCTCTCCCCATCCCCTGCTCATGCTCTGCCTCTCTCTGTCTCTCAAAAATAAATAAAAAAATCTTTGATGGGTCCCCTCTGCCTAGTAAATAAATCTGAATTCTCTATCCAAATAGTCAATGCCCTTTACATGACCTGGTGACAATCAAACTGAACTCTGATGGTGTTTTATTTATCCTTCTATGAAGAAAATGTACCTTTTTCCTTCTGCTACCTAGTAATAGCTAATTTAACATAGGTCATATTTCCCTCCCAATATTTATTGGTTGTTTGAGGGCAAGGACCATATCTTGGTACTACCTCCCCACAGAAAATAATACAATGTTTGTGAAGGAAGGAAAATAAGACTTCAGAATAAAACCCAATTAAATTTAGGCTACAAAATAGTATTTTAAGTCCTTTTCCTACAGATGTATTCTTTCCAGAATGTGTACAGAGAATAAAAACTATTTATTACCTGTTATTACATTTATATCTGGGTAATGGTTTTCACACAGACCAACAGCTTTGCTATCTCTCTCAAAAGCCTCTCGAAGTTCTTTCTTGACTGCTGCCGAACCACATAATCGGTACAGGCCTACTACCTAGAAATAAAATTATGGCCACATTATGATAAATTTGATAAGGAGAAGATATAACAGCACAAAATATTTAAGTCACATGAACTTGGTAATCAAATATGTTCTAATGACATTTAATCAAAAATACCTCAAACAGCTTTTGAAATCTCACCATAGACTATATTCATCAGTTTAATAAAAACATTCTATATTCTTTCATTTAAATTCAGACAATATACTATGATTTCTATAATGCTGGCTATCTTAAGATACAAGCCCTTCCCTTTAGTCTTATATGCTCAACCAATATCTCCATGCCCCAAGGTCATGCCTTTTCACATCTTTTCCCTGAAGAAGAAATGCAGCACAGTGGTTAAACAAGGGTTTGGGATTCCATATAGTCCCACTCTGTAACTCCTTGCTTAGTGAATTTGGGCAAATTATTTAATCTCTTTAAACTCAATTTATTTATCCATAAAAAAGTAATACCATTGAAATAAAATTCCAATATACTATTTGTGTGAAGTTACCTTTTTAGAAGAAAAAAAAGATCCTCAGGAAGAAATGAATTTTTTAACTTACTAAGTTAATTGATTATAAAGGGACAGAGGAAATTCAATTAAAATATATTAAAATTAAAATTAAACCTTTAGTTCAAAATGTATATAAGATACACAGATACCACCCACCCTACATTAAAAAGATTCATTTTTTTTTTTTTTTTTTTTTTTAAATTTTTTTTTTTTGCAACGTTTATTTATTTTTGGGACAGAGAGAGACAAAGCATGAACGGGGGAGGGGCAGAGAGAGAGGGAGACACAGAATCGGAAACAGGCTCCAGACTCTGAGCCATCAGCCCAGAGCCCGACGCGGGGCTCGAACTCACGGACCGCGAGATCGTGACCTGGCTGAAGTCGGACGCTTAACCGACTGCGCCACCCAGGCGCCCCAAAAAAAAGATTCATTTTTTAAACACAGTTCATATAGGAGATAAAATACTAAGTCTTAGGAAGTTCACTATAAAGTCACTGAGAAGAAATCAGCACTGTATCTGTAAAGAGAAAACATGACTGATTAAGCAATCAGAGTTAAAAAAAAAAAAAAAAAAAAACCTTCAAGAAAATTAAGAAAAATACGTAGTTGTTGATTATATTTCCACATCAAAGACTGTTTAGGAAGCCGAATCACCTTGAGTTGAAGGAAGTTATAAAGAAATTATTTCAAGACAGAAAAAAGTAAAAACAAACAGTGAGGATCCCCAAAGATTTGAACCAGGAATCACTTTAAAATCATATAAACAATCTAGGAAAAGGAGTACACAAATGAAATTTCCAGGTGTACTTATGATACAAACCTCTCCAAGTCATTACATAACTGATAGAATACAAAAGGTGGGTCTTGATATAGGAAAATGTTACTAATGGACATAGAGAAATATTATCCAAAATAGTTGAGATGATAAGCTATTAAGTATTAATTGAAAGATACTAAGGAAACTACAACTATTTCTGAGAGAAGGTAATGCAAGGTGCTGCTATATTCAAAAGGATCGATGTAATATGGGAAACTAAGGAATGTACTTAGAAGGAAATTTCCTATTCTTATACAAATTCATAGTGCATTTGCATTGAGAATAGCATGTCCTATGTTGGTCACATCATCACAAGACATGGTAGAACCACAGATGATCCAGAAAATGAAACTAAAATTTTAACAGGATCAAAGAAAATGCTATCCTATTAGAAGAAACTAATTTGATTGAGTGGAGCCCTTCTGGTGTAGGCACACTTAAGTGTCACAAAATCCCATAATAAAGATGTATCCCCTTGAACTTGAGAAGGAGGTGAACCTAGAACAAGTTAAAGAAAGCAATACTTCAATAGTAAGTAATAAATTAATGGTAACATGTTGTCCACAAAGCTGAAAATACAAAGGTAATTTTTAAAGGTGAATAAAAGAAGATAGATCTAATACAGAGATTTCAAGGAAAAGACACTTTAGGATATACCCCTAATTTCAGAGGCTGACTTCTTAAATCAAACACTTCAAGTACATGCTTAATGCCCCTATCAGGGATAGAATCTGTACTGGATAAACCAGGAGTATGATTTCCATCGTAATTTTTCCCATTGAAAGCAGGGGATAGGTGGTAATAGCCTTCAAAGCATTTGGAAGATGCCACAAACTATTTTTGTATGACTGTTAAAACCTGATGCTCCTGATAACAAACACAAGAATAATTACTGCCTAAAAAGGTAACCAAAATTTAAGCAGTGTGCTAGTCTGTAAAATACAGACACAATAAGCCTCTTTCTCTGGCAGGGCAGGGGAGAGAGAGAAAAAGCAAAAGAAACAAAACAAACAAACAAACAAACAAACAAACAAAAAAAGGTGTTTAAAAATTGCAGTTCCAAATGGACTACTATAAATTTTATTTTTTAGTTCACAGGAAATAATTCTTTATTAAAATAACTATTTCTAAACTTTAAGTATAGAAATAAAAAGCATTGCTAAAAATATTTTGTGGGTATTTAAAATAAATTACAACAGTCTTAGTCATAATGAAAAGAAATGCTCAAACGCTACTGGGGATATAACAAAGCAATCAGTAGCTAGTTCCAAGACGCACTCCCTAGCCAAACTTGGGATAATTTAAGCTTCAAAGAATAATGACTATAATTGATTGTAACAAATTGAGTAAATAAAAACTCATGAAAAAATTATAAGTTTTATATACCCATTCTTTATAAACTATCTCAGAAAATAGATTGTAAAAGTACAGTGCTATTTGAGTTACTTATTTTAAAATTCAGTTGTAAAAGTTTGTTTAATAATTTGAAATTGGCCTAATCTCTGACCTTTCTACATATTGCCTGAAAAAAAAAAAAAATGGGAGAAAAACAGAGAACCTTAAGAAAAAGTAACTGGACCAAAAGTTGGATTGGAAACTAAAAGCCGTATTCTCATATAGAAAATATAAAGTCTATCTGAATAATAGAGAAGAGGTTTCAAAAGCTCAGATGTACCTCTTACCTTCAGGAAACTACTGCATCTACTTTTATAGATATAAGCAAATAAGGCCTACAGAGATTAAGTGACTTGCCCAACATCACACAGCTAATTAATAATGGAGGAGAAACCGGTACCCAAGTTTCCTGCATCTTAATACAAAACCCCACTAACTTACACTGTTTCTGTAGTTTCCACACCAAGGTTCAAGGTGAGTTATTTTAAAACTCTTTTCTACACATAAATAAATCATAATTCTGATTCGTTGATATTTACCTCTGATGTTTTTAATCAATGTCATAAATTCTGATAGTATTAAAGCAGAAATACTTCAGAATATCTAATTTTAGGCTTAATTTTTGAATTTAAACTATTACTTGCACCTCAGAATAACATCCTGAATGATATGCTGTTTCTCATTGTCACAGTCCACATGTATTAATGAAAAAAAGATAAGGTCTACAACTGGTTAACATTACATATCTTATTATATATAACACCAGGGTTTTTGTTTCTTTTAATGGGCTGCTTTTACATTTTATTTTATTTTATTTTATTTTATTTTATTTTATTTTACCTTCTCACTTAAAAGGAAGAGAGAATGAGACATGTTATTAGTAGGACCTCTCCTCATCCTCCACACTATCCCAAAGTTCAGAGACAAATAAGCTTATGTATGCTTCCTGAAGTGTGGGATGAGGGAGAGTAGGGAACAAGGACAGGGAGTTAGTTTTAGGAGTACAGCAGGGTTTTAAGATTCACTGTTGGAATTTTGTACCACAGGAATGTCAAACCATGCAGAAACATTCCTTAAATGAATTAGTCTTTGCCTATCATAGCTCTGGCTTTTCTTAGGAATGTCATTGTAAAGCAATCCTGATAGCGAGGTATAAAACCCACATAACTCTGCATCACAACATAAATTGTGGAACCATCTAGCATGCTCTCAATTGCTCACTGACAATGTAGGTGAAGATGTGAATTATACCCTAAACAATAATGGGATAAATTTTAAAAATAGGAATGAGAAAATGTCTAAATTAGATTTTTTTAACCTTACCTTGAATCCCTTCCCCCAAGACCTACTATAAATTTAATTAATTAAGGTAGATAAATACATCGGGAGGTAGTAGAGAAACTGAAATAATACCTGACAGCCTCTCTTTTCAATTTCCATAATACATTTTTGTATCAGAAGTGGCACCATCAGTCCTGTATTTTCTTTCTCTACAACTTTTCGAATATCAACACCAAATATTACTGGTTCTCGATTTATAGCCAGTCCAGGAAGAGAATTATCCCACTGTTCAAGAAGAGTCACTTTCACATAAATAAGACCTCTAGGCTCAAGTTTGACAGCCAACTGATGTGTCTTTGTCACTCGGAATAAGGTGGGGAGAACAACAGTTCCGTGACAACACACTCGATTTTTTCTTGGAGTTGGTTCCCAACTGAATACTACTAATTTCAAATGCTGCGCATTTTCAATTTCTATGTTGAAAGTATGATCCATGTCTAAAAATGTTGTCCGACATGTGAGCAAAGCTGTTCTTGCTTTGTTTACTGAATCTACCTGAATTGCACAAAAGACATCTTTTGAATCTATCCGAGGTGGTTTTAAATCCTCAGCACCATAGAAATGCACACTCATGAGCCCAGATATGTACTGAGAACACTTAGGTTGATCAGAAAAACTATAATGTCTAAAAGCATCAATGTCTATTTCACTCTTGCTGCAACTACTTGGAATTATTTCTTTTCCCTTTCCAAATTTGTTGTCAGATCCATGTTTGCTAGATTTAGTTATAAGTTCAGGTGAATCTCCATCACTGAGGTAACCACCTTTGCAGGAATACTTGGAACTCACAGATGTTTTCTTCTGGTAGCTGTGCTGAGAAGATACACTGGTATCCAGATGGTACCGACTTATGACATTCCTCTTAGCAGCTGTGGTTGTGTTCCCAGAAGGTAGAATATTGGCATGATGAATTTCTCGACAGGTACATTTAGACAAGGAAGGAGTATTATCTGGATTGTTCATGTAATTCAAAGTTCCTTTAACGCTCAGTTTTCGGCTAAGTTCTGGCAACCTTTTCATTTTCATGGAAAGTTTCCTCACAGTTCGTGGAGATTTTATTTTATCTGGGAAAGACCAGTTAATTGAACTGCTTTTTTTCACAGGGCTAGGGCTTGGAGAAGATAATTCGGTAGCTCCCAATTCAGTCTTATTTGTAGCACCTAGGATCCCAGGACCTTTAAAAAAAAAAAAAAAAGGTATTATAAGGTGCTATGTTTTGATTCCTACTTTATAAATCACCAACTAAACAGACTCTCCCATGGACAGAAATTTCTCCCTTGTTTTATCACACTGGGGAGATTTAGTAAGTTACAAGTTTAGGTAAATCTCCATTACCACCTTCAAACACAATATCAAGGATTTCCAGGGGTGCCTGGATGGCTCAGTAGGTACAGCAAGTGACTCTTGACCTTGAGATTGTGGGTTTTAGCCTCATGCTGAGTGTAGAGATTATATAAAAATAAAATCTTAAAGAAAGGGGGGTCGGGATTTCCAAATGGCTTAGGGTGGAAAGAAGCATCTTTGTCTCCATCTTCTTTTCTACTTTAAAGGTTTGGAGGAAGGGTAATATATATTCCTTTTAAATCTTTCCCACTGCAATATAATTCAGGGACTATGTTATTTTATAACCATGAACAGTGGATATCAGAGGAAACTAGGAAAGCTTCCTATTTTGATGTTTATTTTGGCATATTATCTATTTGAGTGTTTATTTAGAAATCCTACTCCAATTTTAAAAAGAAAAAAGAAATCCTACTCTAATAAAAGAACATTTGTTTATACCTCTCTAAAAACTAAATTTTATCACATAGCAGTGGTTTTTTTTTAAAAAGTTAAAAACAAAACAAGCTTATTATTATTATTTATTTACTTTTTTTTTTTTTAAGTAGGCTTAATGCCCAATGCAGAGCCCAACACGGGGCTTGAACTCACCACCCTGAGATTAAGACCTGAGCTGAGATCAAGTCAGATGCTTTATGACTGAGCCACCCAGGCACCCCAAAAACCAAATAAGTTTATAATTTTGACAACTAAGAGCCCTTTCTTTCTTCAATGTCCCTCAGAACATATCACGAAAGATTATACATAGAATGAAACACAGTTAATCAAGAATAACTGAATATTGATTAATCAGAGAAAAACAAGTATCATAGGACTTTACTCATATGAGGACTTTAAGAGACAAAACAGATGAACGTAAGGGAAGGGAAACAAAAATAATATAAAAACAGGGAGGGGACAAAGCACAAGAGACTCATAAATATGGAGAACAAACAGGGTTACTGGAGGGGGTGTGGGAGGGGGGATGGGCTAAATGGGTAAGGGGCACTAAGGAATTCACTCCTGAAATCATTGTTGTACTATATGCTAACTAATGTGGATGTAAATTAAAAAAATAAAACTTAAAAAAAAAAAGAAAAAAGGAATAACTGAATATTGAATATCACAAAGCTAACTGAATAATTTTAAAAACTATAAAGACATTTTCTTTCTTTTATTATTTATATACAATAATTCCCTGGAACTTCAAAAGCTAAATTAGGGCCTTTCCTTGCAATTTCAATATATTAAATAACAGTACAGAGACATAAATAAGTTTTGTTATCTTCTCAGTTTTCATGAAGAGTAAAGCATTGAAATGTTTTTGATTTTTTTCTCCACATAAAAATAGCTTTTTTCCCCCCTGAATGTCAAAATTATCCAGGTTTACAATAAAAAGTTTTTAAAAGACACAAAGAAATCCAAATAGCCTAAACTGAGCTATTAAGACATGAGTCATTATAAATAGTGAGGTGAAAATAATATCCAAAGTAGTTTAACAGTAAATTGTTAATATTTATAGCACTAGCCAACATTTATTGAGCTAGACAAAGTATGAAAAATTAATTTAACACTTAGTATGCACAGATTCTGATTTAATTCTTGAAATAGCCCTAAGAGTTAAGATACCACAAGCATCCCATCCTCCAGACAAGGACCTCATGCACAGAGCTGATTTGTTTAAGATCACAAAGCAGCTAAGTGGCAGAAACAGGTACAATTCAAACCTAAGCATAGGCCTTCAGAGCCTATATTCTTAAATACTGTACATTAGAGTACTTCCATCCTTTTAAACATTTTTCTGTCTATACATATACATTAAATTGATTTTTAATGGTGGCTTCTTAACCATTATTAATAAGTTAAGGGGCACCTGGATGGCTCAGTAGGTTAAGCATCTAACTTCAGCTCAGGTCATGATCTCATGGTTCATGAGTTTGGGCGCATTAGGCTCTCTGCTGTCAGCCCAGAGCCCACTTCAGATCCTCTGTCTCCCTCTCTCTCTGCCCCTCCCCCAACCCTTCCCTCTCCCTCTCTCAAAAATAAATAAATGTTTGTTTTTAAATAAAATATTCCATTTAACCTTAAACTTTCTTTTTTCTTTTTTTTTAAGTTTGTTTATTTACTTATTTATTTAGAGAGAGGGAGGGAGGGAAGGGGGGAAAGAGAGGGAAAGACAGAATCCCAGCCAGGCTCCAGGCTGTCAGCACCAGCCGGACGCAGGGCTCAAACTCACAAACTCATGACCTGAGCCAAAAGCAAGAGTCAGACGCATAACCCACTTAACTGACTGAGGAGCCACCCAGGGGCCCCTCAACCTTAAACTTTCAATCCCTCAGTTAAAAAAAAAAAAATGTATAAACTGACTAATCAATTTTATTTTAAAATGTGAAACTGTTCCTATTTAAGTGTTTAATAAAGCAAAATGAAAATAACTTCTAAAATCTATTATATAAGTTTAAACTGTTTCTTTAAAGAAACAATTTAGGGGTGCCTGGCTGGCTCACTCAGGACAGCATGTGACTCTTGATCTTGGGGCTGGGCCTCGAGCTTACTTAAAAAAAAAAAAGAATGGGGGCGCCTCGGTGGCGCAGTCGGTTAAGCGTCCGACTTCAGCCAGGTCACGATCTCGCGGTCCGTGAGTTCGAGCCCCGCGTCAGGCTCTGGGCTGATGGCTCAGAGCCTGGAGCCTGTTTCCGATTCTGTGTCTCCCTCTCTCTCTGCCCCTCCCCTGTTCATGCTCTGTCTCTCTCTGTCCCAAAAATAAATAAACGTTGAAAAAAAAAAATTAAAAAAAAAAAAAGAATGAATGAAACAATCTATGATTTAAATTATTTAAAATTTAAATGAGTTTTTCACACTTCCTCTAACTGTTCCTTATAAAGATCTCTAATGACCCTAATATCAGAGGTTACTCTATGAAATACTACATTTCACAATTAAAATAACAAAAGAGAGTACTAATTCATTTCAAAATCAATAGATTAAATGACTTTCTTTTAAAGTGCTAATATAATCTCCCTCCACCCCTCTTTATGTGTTCTAAAAACAAAGAAGTGGTTTCTTTATAGAGAAAGGACTATTTTAAGTATGCCTGCGGGGCTTTTCTGGTAAATAACAAATAAGAAATGGAATATTTGATAAACTAGACAAAGCATTCCCTTGTACTGTAAATTGTAGTACAATTCTATTGGTTTACTGGCCTAAAACATTCTATAGTAATCAGAGTCCTGCTGTAGTCTACAATCTATTTTGTCAACGGCTTAAAAAGCTATCCAGTATATTAAATTGCTCTAGGTTCTATTAAAGTATTACGGAGTTAATTTAACATTTTGACTTTTTTTTACACATCATGCATTAAATATTCTTACTGAAATCTTTAACTATTAAAATGAAATACTGTGTATGTTAGCAATTTCTACTTCAGACAAGACTAAACTTATTAAAATAAAAATGCTTTGTTTTTATAAAACCCAAGAGCTGAAATACTACCAAATTCAATAATTGCTTAAAATTAAACCAAAATTATACTAATCAAATCACAGACTAGCTATACAGGGAAAGTACAAAATGAAAGTCTTTGTAAATCCATAAACCAGGCTAGAATCAAGTGAAACTGGCACATTCCTTCAGCACCTAGAACAGTAACTGGCACACAGCAGAAATTGAGCGTTTATAGAGTAAATCAATTAATCAACCAACCAATTGTCAGTTGCCTGTAAAGTGGTAAACCTTTTAGGAAATATAATATAGGAATTACTATAATAGTTACCAGCCATAAAAACCCAGTAATGATACTAGTAATTAATCCAAATAAAGTGAAATAGATCATGATGACAATCACTCCTCTAGTAGTGGAAATAATCTATTAACACCCAACATAACCAGTCAAATAGATTAGGACACATCAACCCTATTAAATACTATAAAATTGGTAAACAATAATGTTAATCTACATGTAACAATACAAGATGAAAACATCAAGTGGAAATATCAAAAACCAAAACCAGGGGCACCTGGGGAGCTCAGTCAGTTAAGCATTCAACTCTTGATTTGGGCTCAAGTCATGACCTCAGGTCGTGTGATTGAGCCCCAAGTCAGGCATCAAACTGGGCAGGGAGCCTGCTTGAGATTCTCTCTCTCCCTCTCCCTCTGCCCCTCCCCTGTACATGGGGGTGTGGGGGAAGGGGCATGCTCTCCCTTTCTCAAACAAAACAAAACAAAAACACCAAAAGCAGACTGCTATGATCACAACTAGATAAAACATAAATATACATATGGGACTTAATAAACAAAATAACAAGTCATAATTGTGTTAGAATGATTAAAAAATTGTCAGCGATACTAAATATACTCAAGCTTTTTTATTTCTTGATCAGAAAATTATTTTGAAATTCAACCATTATCTTTGCCTATTTCTCAACAGTTCTCATTTTTGATGTTTATTTATTTTGAGAGAGAGAGCATGCACACAAGAGCGAGAGGGGGAGGGGCAGAGAGGGAGGGAGAGAGAGAATCCCAAACAGGCTCCACCCTCAGCGTGGGGCTCAATCTCACAACCCTGAGATCATTACCTGAGCCAAAATCAATAGTCAAATGCTTAACCGACTGAGCTACCCAGGCACCCCTCAACAGCTCTGTTAATATTGCTAAAGAAAACAGATCATTGGGGCGCCTGGGTGGTGCAGTCGGTTAAGCGTCCGACTTCAGCCAGGTCACAATCTCGCGGTCCGTGAGTTCGAGCCCCGCGTCAGGCTCTGGGCCGATGGCTCAGAGCCCGGAGCCTGCTTCCGATTCTGTGTCTCCCTCTCTCTCTGCCCCTCCCCTGTTCATGCTCTGTCTCTCTCTGTCCCAAAAATAAATAAACGTTGAAAAAAAAATTAAAAAAAAAAAAAAAAAAAAGAAAACAGATCACTTTAGGTAACCTTTCTGATCAAACTAAAACAAAATGATGACAAAGAAATAAACTAAATATTTCCTTTAGTCAACTTAGGACTGTGATTATATTTTAATAAGATGCTAAAAAGAAGAATAACAGAGAGAGAGGAAACATAAATAAGAGCTCTACCCTACTTTCAAGTCTTTGTTTTTGTTTTTATAATATCTGTTAGTCTTTCTAGGTTCACAATTTGCCACAAACATAAAATAATAAAGTTTGAAGACAGCAACTTAAATCAAAATATGTGTAACTTTACAGACACTGGCTTTCTAACTTTGCTGTTATTCTTATGCCCTTTTGCCTTTCCTGCACCATACAAACCCATCACTCTCTGCCATACTCCTGCAAGCTTCCTTACCACTCCAATCACAACCTGTATTCCAAACTATTATTTCATAAAGCATTTATTCCTCTTTCCATCTAGCTTACAAAAAAAAAAAAACCCACAAATTCTTCTGAAAAATCAGTCTACAATTAGAAATGCACACACACAATTTTTTTTTTTTTAATTTTAAAAATGTAAAAAAGCAGGCTCTGCGCTGTCAGTGTAAGCCGGACGAGGGGCTCGATCTTACAACCGTGAGACCATGACCTGAGGCAAAATCGAGAGTCCAATGCTTAACCGACTGATCCACCCAGGTGCCCCACTCACAAAATTTTTCATTACCTTCAATCCTAACATGGCAGTGGTGGGGGGGGGGGGTGGATACTTAACTATTCTAGTATAACTTTTCAGTGTTTCTTTCAAACTGACATAATATAGTATACACTGATATTTAACTCACTTTTTCTCTTATCATATAACATTTATTCCACCTCCACATATCCCTGAGAAAAGGATTCAAATCCAAGTAATTTATTTGTAAAGCACATAATTATCAGCAAGAAGTGAGAAAATTCAGGGGCAAATCCAAGAACAATCAAGCCTGTTACTACTACAGGCAACTCATGTTCAATATCAGGAGAAAACTCTGGGAAATGATGCAGAATTATGACACCCAGGGCATGAGAGAGCTGAGGTGGTTCTACACCAATTCTGGTTGGTGGGCACTCCAACAGTCACTCATTGACTCAGAGGAAGTCACTCTGCTTCCTGCAGAGAAGTTCTCTAACACTCCTGCCAGAATCCTCAAGCAGAGATGCAGATACTGATGTTTGGATGGAGGCTTGTCCCATCTAAATAAATAATAAATCCCAAGGGATAAGGACAAGATACTGACAGCATCTGTTATACGCCACATCTTTGAATATTCTGTATCATTTGAAATTTTATAAATTAAAACAACTTGATATAAAACAGAACTGCTTTCTAGCCAACATTTGATATTTGCAACTAAATATGCTCTCTGCTATTTCCTAGTGTGTCTGGGACCAAATTTTAAAAGAAGCACATCAAAAACTCAAGGCAATCAAGGAAGAAAGAAACCATTAGGTTGAACTATTTCATATAGTGTTCTGCAGATCAAAAACTGTCAATTTCATATGGTGCAACCTAATATGCATCAACCTTCAATTATTTCTTTTCTAGGTTCCATAACTATTGCAACACCCACCTACTTGCGAGGTCTTTACTTTTACCTCTCATTTATTTTTTCTCTTCTTCCTTTCCTTTGTTCATGAGGAAATGTAGGCATGAAACTGTAAAGTAATAACTACTGATACACGGACTATACAACTTTTCAGCTATAGCCAGGCTAGGTATAAATGAATGAATGAATGAATGAAGCAAAATTAGATTTACATAAAGAATATATCTTGAGGCGCCTGGGTGGCTCAGTCAGTTAAGCATCCAACTTTGGCTCAGGTCATGATCTAACGGTTTGTGAGTTCAAGCCCCGCATCGGGGTCTGTGCTGATACCTCAGAGCCTGAAGCCTGCTTCAGATTCTGTCTCCCTCTCTCTCTGCCCCTCCCCCACTTGCAGTCTGCCTCTCTCTCTCTCAAAAATAAACAAACATTAAAAAAAATTAAAAAAAATTAAAAACAAAAAGGAAATGTATCTTTCTCTTCTGCACCTCATGATCCCACTCTTTCAACTAAGAGAAACTAATTAAGGACAGACACACTAACAGTTGGTGTAGAACTACCCCAGCATCTTCACCCCTTACAAAATCAAGTCTGTGACAGGAATAACTAAACCACCATCTATATACAAATATTTGTAAACGTTTTTGAAGTTTTCTTTATTTTTATGAAAACACACTCACTTTGTAAGGAAAAGTACATAGCTACAATAGAGATCTATATTTAGTTTTAGCTACTGTCCAAGAATTGAATGGAAGAAGAAGGCAAACATGTGACCATCTTTACCTGCAAAAGGAGATTTCAACATGAGACTCTCCTCTACCATTATTCTTTCTTGTGTCTTGTGTCCAAACCCTTGCTTGTACTGCCGCACGAGCTCTGTGGAGTGGATGGACTCAACAGGATTCACTTCATTTGACTGTGATGTATGAACCTTGCCTCTGTGTTCTGAAGAGTACAGCAAGCCTTCAGTGTACTGTTCTGCTTTCATTAGGTCTGGACCAGACAATACTCTCAAACTAACAGCAGGAAACTTCAGAACAGCAGGGTCTGCCTCACCAAAACTCAAGGCACTTGATATACCAAAGTCATCATCCTCAGGAATGGGATTGTACCATATTTCTCCTTCATCATCTGCATCATTTTCCTCATTAAAATCTAAAGAACAATTTTTTGATAATGAAGAATTTGTAGCATTACACACCACATATGTACAATATTCTTCAGATGATTTGAGGAAGGGTCGTGATAACTGATGTTTAGGTGAGATGGATAAATGACTTATGTCTTGGCATTTCTTATTTTCTTCTTCCAGGTTAAAAGATCTCAGAGTACTCTGATATAGCCAATTGCGTTTCTTTGACACAGTGATGCTGTTAAGTGGCTTATGACCTCTGATTCCAATATTATCCTTCAGATCTTCAAGTTCTCTTCTCTTCACTGAAGATCCATAGACATTTTCAAATAAATCTGTTTCAAAGAAAAAGAAGAAAGTAAAATGTAATGCCTAGGATACCAGGAAAAACCAGTCACTTGAGATCAGTTATTAAAATACTATTTTTAACAATGGAATATTACTCAGCTATCTAAACAGAATGAAATTTTGCCATTTACAATGAAATAGATGGAACTAGAATGAATTATGCTAAGCAAAGTAATTCAATCAGAGAAAGACAAATACCATGACTTCACTCATATATGGAATTTAAGAAACAAAACAGATGAACATGTGGGAAGGGGGAAAAAAAAAAGAGGAGAGAGGGAAACAAACCACAAGAGACTCTTAATGACCGGAGAACAAACTATGGGTTGATATAGTAGGAAGTGGGTGGGAGATGGGCCATACCGGCACTTGTGATGAGCACTGGGTATTGTATGTAAGTGATGAATCACTAAATTCTATTCCTTAAGCCAATATTGCACTATATGTTAACTAAAATTTAAATTAAAAAAAAAAACTAATATTTTTAAAGGAAAAAAAGAAGGAAAAGTAGTATTACACATTTGGAGACTAAAATGAAACAAGAAACATTTTGGCTTTTTCACTAAAAATAATTTTTATTATTTAGACTACTAGTAAAAGTGACATAAGAATTCTAAGAAAATGAATAAACAAACTCTAAGATTGTCTTTATAAACATATTTGGGCTAACAAAGACGTACCCCACGCAAAACACACTTAAGCTTATATAGAATGCTTTGTACACAGTATGACTTTAATTCATATATTTTATTTTTCTTTTTAAAAATTTTTTTATTTTATTTGAGAGAGAGAAAATACAAGTGGGAGAGAGAGAGAGAGAGAGAGAGAGAGAGAGAACGAACCTTAAGCAGGTTCTGTGCTCAGCGCAGAGCCTGGTACGGGCTAGATCCCATGATTCTGAGATCATGACCTGAGCCAAAATCAAAAGTCATGCTCAAATGATTGAGCCCCAGGTCTGGCTCTGTGCTGGATGTGGAGCCTGCTTAAGATTCTCTCTTTGTCTGTTTCTTTCCCTCTGCCCCTCCCGCATTCATGTGTTCTCACCCTCTCAAAAAAAAAAAAAAAAATGAATTAAGGAATTCATAGTGCAATGAGGGTCATCAAATGCTTGATATGTGTTTGTGTTAATGTAATGTGATAAGATTTTTTTGAGAAAAATGTACACATAACATCAATTCCACATAGAGAGGTAAATGTTTTGCACATCCAAAGAACTGCATAAAGCAGGCTTCAATTACAGTCAATAAGCTAAATATATACCATAACACTAATTCACTAGGCATAGAAAGTTAAAACAGAACCACATTTCTAAAAATTTAAGATCATACTAAAGGTTTCTAAATTATGGAATTATAGTCCTGCTACTTCACGTGTATATATGGTTGATTCATCTTGTATTCTAGCAAATAAAATATGAAAGCCTAGTAACAGAGTGATAAAAACACATTAAACTATGAGGAGCTTAGAAACAACCACAACGTTAGGTTCATGCATAATCAAGGCTTTCAGTAACCTTCCTCTACTGAAAAAAAAAATCCCTTAAAAAATGTAAACTTGTCTTTTTTCATCCTAAATATTACCCAACCAAGTAGATTAATTTTTTAAAAAGCTAATAATAATTTTTAAAAATATCTCAAACACAAACTGGGTTTCAAGTTCATCTAGTTCAGAGGCAGGAATGAACTAGGAATCAAAAGGGAAGAAAGTTCCCGTGAATGTCTACTATGCCAGGCATTTACTTACTCAACAAATATTTATTGAGTACCTATTATGTGCCAGGAATGAGAGATAAAGCAGTAAGAAAGCCCTTAATCTCCACAACAATGTTAAGAAAATGACTATTTCCATAAGGCAGAAAAAGTGAGGAATATGGTCAAAGTGCTAGCTGTAGTATTCAAATTTAAGTCAATCTAATACTAAAATCCATGCTCTTAACCTGTCTCCCCTATACCATGCTACCCACCAAAGGTAGGAAAGCAGGTAACCCTTTCTGAATGTGGTGATAATATCAATCCAGTTAACTGCTCATAAGGATTGAGTAATGGTGGAAATATCTTGAAAACTATATAACTCAGAAAAGTAATTTGCCCAAGATCAACTGGTTCATAAATGGAAGAAGCAGTACTCAAAATAAACTCTTATGACTCCAAAGTTTGTAGCAATACACCTGGGCTACTAGAAAAGAGATACACACCTCTACCCTCCAGGATTTAACATGCAAACATGTAACAAATATTCGATAAATAACTTGAATTAATTTAGTTCAATTTAATTAATGAAAAACGTGAGGATTCAAGTCTTTCTTTGGTTCTGTCTCCTTTAAAATTAAAGAACTGATTTAAGAACTGAAAATCAACACATACTCAGGAATCACTGGGGCTTCCAGGTTGTTAGTGGTAACATCTTTTTGCCAAGTGTACTAAAGTCCAAATCTATTTCACATTTAAGCCCAAGTCCCCTATTATTTAATAGCATTTCAGATGATCAAGGGACATTATTGGTAGTTTTTACACAATTATAAATTTGAGCCAAAAGTATAAAATTATACAACTCATGATAGCTAGGAGTCACATATTATTTTATCACTTTCTCAGATGTCTCTCAGCAGATCCAAAATTTTATATAGTTAAATTATTTTGAGTCCTATTGAGTTTTTGACATACATTTAAAGAAATAAACATGCTTTTACTTGTACTACACTCCAAGGAACTGTAATGACAAAAACAAAGCTACTAGCAACCCGTATTTAAGCAAATTGATATATCTATTGATATAAGTATTTAATAAATGTGTAATATTAAAAGGAATAATTATACCATGAGATACAATGCAACTATTTTTCATGAAACTACAGACCACAAAAACTTGAAACCAAATAATCTGACTGCTATTGCTGAATAATTCAATATACTACATGATACTGAAGTTAAAATTTAGAGATAAATAGGTACATCATTATGATTTCTGATAAAGGCCAAATTCATTCATTTATTAAAACTGAATGTAAGCAACACATTCAGGACCCTAATCTTAAACATTTCATTTTTATCTCAGGTAACTAAACAGATGCATATGAATGTAAATTACACAGAAAGCTATCTGCAATCTTCCATTTACTCCCTTTTATGCTAAAATTAATGTTAAACCCTACTGGCATAAATTTATCTTTAGCTCCTGTTAGCTTTACCTACAGCTATGTTCACTCACTTACACACACACACTCACAATGAAAAGAAAATATAAGTAAAAAAAGATATCAAAATAAGTACGCAAAGTTGCAAGTCAAAAATGTCTTTATTTTCCTATAATTATACATGTTGTGGTATAATTAATGAAATGAGTAATTAAAATAACTTTACTTTGAAAATCCGTAAGAGAATGCAGAAGTGGCAATTAAGTTTTTCACTCAGAAAAATATCCTACATAGTAGTGAACTACTCAAGCCAATTTTTTGTCCTCAACTATTATTTCATAATAAATTAAATGACTTACTATTACTGAACATTTAACTAGTGCCCCACCTCAAAATCAGCAAACTGAGAAATTATGGATTTCAACCTTCACTGAAATTGTACAGTATATACAGACATCTTTTCATCATTTAAAAAAGCCCTACTGCAGAAACAAACTTTGTTGCTTTTGCTTACATCTCCTTAAAAAATCCTAAATAAAAGAATTCTTACAACATTGTATTAGAATTTAAATAAATACAAGCAATCCTGCTTAGAGTCAAACCTGGCAGCCCAGATGAAATGACTAGAATAAATACAAGCCTTAGATTTGTACATGAGTTTTTATATACATGTGCCTTTCTCTTTTCCAGATACATCTAAGTGGGGAGATGGGTACAATGAAAAGGAAGTTATTTTTCTGTTTTACGTTTCCTCCCTTGTGACTAGCAACAAAACCCTTAAGAAAAAAAAGCTGTGTGCTAGCTAGCTTTAGGGACAGTAGAGAAGAAAACTCTGAGACTGTTTGCAGTTCCACAAAGTAAGAGGGAACAGCAAGACAAAGATGCACAAAAGAAGGGCAGGATAAGTAAGTGTCCCTAAACAGGTGTGTGTTAGCTCGATTGCCAGTGTTCTTCAAGGCAGTACTCCTTACCTTCTGATCACTTCACTCTCTATCCAGAATCCTAATGATCTGGGCAAGGTAGTATTCTCACAAAGCCTGGTAACAGCTAACTAAGCACCAAGCACTGTACAAAACAGATTATCTTTTTTCATCCTCACAGCAACCTGAGGGCTGAGTGACCTGTTCCAGGTCACAAGCCTAGTCAGTGATGGGGTCTGATCAGACAACTAGAGGCTCTATTCTGTTAACCAGCATACTACATAGCCTCCTCTCTAGTAGATTCCACAATCTCATGTTTATTGGTGCAAGATAAGACCAATATGAAGGGAACTGCTTAAACTTGTCACATGTAAGCAGTAAGTATAAATATACATAATAAAACTGAAGCTGAAAGACCTCAACTGCTTTGTTCTAACAGAATTTAGTTTAAGTATCAAGTATCAGAATAAAGTAGAATGCTTCTTCAAAACTTTAATAAATGTATCAAGATAGGTGATTGGGGCACTGGGACCTCTAGAACCTTGCTACTCAAAGTACATACCAAACAGCCTCATCTACACTGGAAGTTTGTTAAAATGCAGAATCTCAGGTCCCACCCCCCACACCTATAAATCCACATTTTAACAAGATTTTCAGAGTTTGAAAAGCACTGCTCCATAACCACACTTTGAGTGGCAAAGGTCTAAAAAATAACCTTAGTGATTCTCAAAAAATAAATTCCACTTACAAATGTAGGACTTTCAAATCAACACACTATTTTCTGCTGAATTTGTAATTCTCAGAGTTTTCCTGCCACCAGCAACTTCAATGTTCTGTGGCATGCTTCCAAAAAAAAA
The DNA here is from genome assembly GCF_018350155.1 of Leopardus geoffroyi. Classification (NCBI taxonomy): domain Eukaryota; kingdom Metazoa; phylum Chordata; class Mammalia; order Carnivora; family Felidae; genus Leopardus; species Leopardus geoffroyi. The sequence continues at coordinate 71,845,227 of NC_059328.1, forward strand.
AAAAAAAAAAAAAAGACAACTGAACTTGCTTCCAGGGCCATAATGGCAGAATTTCTCAGAGAGGGATTTAAAATTAGAAGACAGCCAAACATTATGCCTATTGATACTAATCATGAATAGGGCTAATGTATAAAAGAATTTATTGAAAAAATTCATAAAGATCATGTAGATCATAAAGAAACTAGAGCTACAAATACTTCAGGAAATAGAATAGATGAGAATCTGCATTATAAATCTCAACCTAACAAAGTATAATGCATGAAATCACACCAATTAATACTATTTTAAAAGAATTACCTAAAATTTTCAGACAAAATATTAACAAGTTACATGCCCTAATTTTTTTCTTTCACAGATCGTGTAGCAGCAAAAGTAGAGTCAAGGTAGGCTAATTATTTTTTAAGGCAATAAAAGGCTGAAATAGCTCAACCTAGTGCCTTTGAATTTATTCCTGAGTACTATATGCTAATTAAATATATTTATAAAGACTTATAATGAAGTATAGTTGGCAAATAGATTAAAATTCCTTTGTAATCTACGGCTTGCAGAAACTTGACAATATTTATCATGTGTAATGACTTTAGATTTCTTAAATAATCATCTCAATTAAGTACAAATTGGCCAATCTGTGAACATCACACCCAAAACACCAAATCATTGGCATTATTATACTATCTAAAGTTTTAAAGGTTCTCAGTAGGAGACAGAAATCAAAACAAAACATCATTTTGGCTTCCAAAATGAATTTAAAATCATTCCAAGTCATTTAAAAATGATTGTTATGTGGTCTCAAAAATTTACAAAATACCTAAGTATTAGATAGATTAGGTATCTCCATCCCATTAGTTATTCTGTTATAAATTCTTTAACTTCATCTTGAAAGAAAACATTCTCATAAATAATACTGAATAGAAAAGTGTGATATAAACCTTTTGGTGTATTTAACACCTTTATACAATCTAGAATGAATTACTTCATCTGGAATGCCCAATTAATTTTTCAGAAAACATGATTTAGGGGCTCTTGGTGGCTCAGTTGGTTAAGCACCTGACTTCGTATCAGGTCATGATCTTGCAGTTTGTGAGTTCGAGCCCCGAGTCAGGTTCTGTGCTTACAGTTCAGAGCCTGGGGACTGCTTCGGATTCTGTGTCTCCCTCTCTCTCTCTGCCCCTCTCCCGCTTGTGCTGTCTCAAAACTAAATAAACGTTAAAAATTTTTTTAAAAAGAAAAAGGAAAACAGGATTTTTTTTTCTTTAAAATTTTTTTTTTAATGTTAATTTTTATTTTTGAGACAGACAGAGACAGAGCATGAACAGGGGAGGGGCAGAGAGAGAGGGAGACACAGAATCGGAAGCAGGCTCCAGGCTCCGAGCCATCAGCCCAGAGCCCGACGTGGGGCTCGAACTCACGGACCTCGAGATCGTGACCTGAGCTGAAGTCGGATGCTTAACCGACTGAGCCACCCAGGCACCCCGAAAACAGAATTTAAAAGTAAACTCTAGAGGGGTGTTTGGGTGGTTCAGTCAGTTAAGTGTCTGACTTTGGCTCAGGTCATGATCTCATGGTTCATGAGTTTGAGCTCCGAGTCTGTGCTGACAGCTCAGAGCCTGGAGCCTGCTTCAGATTCTGTGTCTCCCTCTCTCTCTCTCTGCCCTTTCCCGGTTCACACTCTCTCTCCCTCTCTCTCAAAAATAAACACTAAAAAAGATTTTACTAAAAAAAAAAGGTAGAATCCAGGTAACATCAATCTTTTTTTTTTTTTAATTTTTTTTTTCAACGTTTATTTATTTTTGGGACAGAGAGAGACAGAGCATGAACGGGGGAGGGGCAGAGAGAGAGGGAGACACAGAATCGGAAACAGGCTCCAGGCTCTGAGCCATCAGCCCAGAGCCCGACGCGGGGCTCGAACTCACGGACCGCGAGATCGTGACCTGGCTGAAGTCGGACGCCTAACCGACTGCGCCACCCAGGCGCCCCCAGGTAACATCAATCTTAACTAAAGTAAACATTTAAAGGTGAAGGTTTAAAATACATATACTGATTGTTTTTTAAGTTTTTTTTTTTTTATTTTGAAAGACCGAGAGAGCAAGCGCGAGTGGGGGAGGGGCAGCGAGGGAGAAAGGGGTAGAGAGAGAAAGAGAGCGCATGGGCGTGAGAGAGAGAGAGGGAGAGAGAATGAATGAATGAATGAATGAATCCCAAGCAGGTTCTGTGCTATCAGTACAGAGCCCAAGGTGGGGCTTGATCCATGAACAGTGAGATCATGACCTAAGCCAAAATCAAGAGTCAGACACTTAACTGACTGAGCCACCCAGGCGCTCCTAAAATAGATATATTCAGTTAAAAATTATCTTAATAGGCCACCTGGGTGGCTCTCAGGGTTAAGCCTGGGACTCTTGATTTCAGCTCAGGTGGTGATCTCACCCTTCCTGAGGTTGAGCCCAACACCCATCCCGGACCCCCATCCCCACCTGTATCTCCCCCATCGTGGGGCTCTGCCCTGAAGGTGAGAAGCTGCTTAGGATTCTCTTTCTCCCTCTTTCTCTGCCCCTTCCCACCTCGAGAGCACTCTCTCTCTCTCTCAAAATAAATAAATGAACATTAAAAAAAAAAAAAAAAAACTATGAGAATTCCCCCATCTTCTTTGCAATTTTGAGGTAGTTACCTACCCTCTAAACCTTGTTGAAATTCCATTCATCTCCTCATTTCAAGCAACTTAATATAATTAATTGGATCAGGCCTCTAAGGAACTTTAGCATGTGTTTAACCTCATATAAATAGGGGTTTTGGAGTCATTGAGACCTGAGTCTGAATCCATATAATAGTTTGAATCCCTACACTAATATATACAAACCATATAATACTAGTTTGTGCCACCCTGGGTAAACTTCTTGACTCCTGTTTCTTTTGTTGTTGTTAAATGACAGGTGTCATGGGGGGGGGGGTGGGATATGCAGGGGGATTATGAGAACCACATAAAGTATCCAGATGGTTTTAATAAGTTCAACTAACCTTCATGAAAAATAGTTAAAAAAAAAAACAAGATTAACTCTCCAAATCTATACCAGATATGTAAACATTACACAAGTTATTTATATCTTTCCTAAAAGATGATTTGAAAGGAAATAACATCTGAGAAAGTTATTTAAACCAGAAATAACTCAAGCATTTGCTTAGATTTCTTGTAAAATATCTAAAATACTATCACATAGTAATTCTAATGTTTCATTTTAATTTATTTTATAGTTACTTCAATTTAATTAGTTTCTCAATGAAAAGAATCAATGAATTCATTCTTGAGCATTATTACACTTATTATTACTTTAAAAATCCTTGAATGTTTATTTACACTATAACTGAGGATCTTAAAGCCATCAGATGGTAAATGTTTCCTTTGCAACAAAAGGGTAAAAAAAATTGACTAAAATTTTATGCAGATTTTTGTTATGGGTGAAATTTAATGATCTTACAAAGAGTTAACTGAACCAAGATCATGGGAAGTAAAGACATAGTAGCAATAAAATATAAAGATTACAAATACTTTACTCCTGCAAATATGTATTTTTTTAATGTGAACTTAGCAAGTACACCTCCCTTTACAAAAAAAAAATGTACATTCTGTTATCCTTTATTCAAAAGAAATGGAATAAGTTTGGGGCACTTGGGTGGCTCAGTTGGTTAAGCATCCAACTTTGGCTCAGGTCATGATCTCATAGTTTGTGAATTTGAGCCGCTCCTCGGGCTCTGTGCTGACAGCTCAGAGCCTGGAGCCTGCTTCGGATTCTACGTCTCCCCCTCTCACTCTGCCCCTCTCCTGCTCATGTTCTCTCTCTCTCTCCCTCTCTCTCTCTCTCTCTCCCTCTCTCCCTCTCTCTCATCCCCTCTCCCTCTCTCAAAAATGAATGAACATTAAAAAAATATTTAAAAAAAAGAAATGGAATAAATTTGAGGATAAATAGGATAAAGAAATGGGATAAATTTTGACAGGTATGGATTAGAGATTTATAGACTCAAAAAAAAAAAAACTTTTCAAGTTTGTATATGCTTTAAATGAATCATTTGATTTGTCCTCACTGTGCGATTACAAGTTTTGTGAACTTTGTTTCTCCCCAGTTTTGTATTTATTGGTTAAACAAAGTTAATGTGTATAAACCCCAGTCCTGCAGGATTTGTAATTCTTACCAGAGAAAATGCTAAGTACTGTGAATCCTTTTATATATAATTTAATATTTTTTAAATTAATGACACATATGTCTTTTTGTTCACTAAAAGTCTTTGTATTTAAAATTGTAGTTCAAAGGATCGTGTTGTTTTGGACTCAGTTTGAAAGTACTGTCCTTCTTTCAGAAATGAATTTTTACTATTGACAACATAATTACCAAATATACTTAAGTTCGCACATGACTTTAAATGAATGCACTTTCTTAGAAGTACTAGACATCTTTCCCTTGATTAAAATACTGCTGCCCTTATTTTTCCACAAAAAGATTACTCACTTTGTTGGGGTTTTTTTTTTTTCTTTTGTTGTTGTTGTAGAAGGAAGAAGGGAGGAAAGGGGGAGAGGTGAAGTACGTGAAATCCTAGTGACTAAAAAGAAACTTTGGTTGGTAGTTTGGTTTGTTTTTGGGTTTGGTTGTGTGTCTGTTGTGTGCACGCGGGCCTGGGAGAGAGACGGAAAAGAAAAAAGAAAACGTGTAATGAGTAAAATGACAGTTTATGAAGCCCATAAAGTCTCCCTTGAATCAAATTCAAATTCACAAACTCCACAAAGTCTACGGATTTGCCTAGAGCCACAAAGAATAAAAATGAAGGCAGCACCGCCCAACTCTATACAAAAAGCGTGTGATGAACTTAACCTTTACTCAGTGTAGTATTCAGGAGTATGCACGCCGGTTTATGGAAGAAAAAACAAAAACCCCAAGTTCCTCATGCCACTGTCTTTTAAGGGGAGGGGGGAGACAAAACAAGCGAATGCATTATACTAAGTAACCTGGTGCATTCAGCTGCCACTTACGTGTCACTTACTTTGGCACCGGCACGTACCTGTCTGCAAATGCATACCTTATTCTTGTCTCTTAAGACAGAAGCCCAGTTGGTAAACATTAAGACTCAAAGAGTTAGCATTCTGATCGCAAAGTATCCTACCTGTTAGCGTAATTCTTTGGTCTGGAGGCACGGAGAGGACTTGGCTTTCACGCATTTTCAAGGCGCCCAGATTTGGAGGATTCGCCTGCGCTCCAGAGATTTTGGGGGATGTCCCACGGGAGCGACCCTTCATTCCCAGGGACAGCAGACGTCCTTTGTACATCCACTTCTGCAGCTTCTTGACTGTCACCGCAGGAGGCTTGAGGAAGGGAAGCCCCTCCTGGCCATCTCCTTTGCGGCTGCGTGCCACAGCTGACCCCGCAGGATCCCTGAAGGGGCTTCCCGTGGAGTGGCCGGGGTCCTTGGAGCAGGGAGGCCGGAGGCCGGAGGGGGACGCGGCCGGGGCGCTGCCTCCGCTCCAGCCGTCCATCCCGCCTCCACGTGGCGGGGGCTCGTCCAGGTCCCCGCGCGCGCCGCACCTGATCCAGCTGTCGCTCGGCCACCGCTGGAAAGAAGGAGGCTTGGCACCCACCCGGAGGCTCTCGAGGCTTCTGCTGCAGGACAGCCGCATCCGAGGAGTCCGCAGGCGGCCTCCCCCCGACTCCCTCGGAGGAGACCGGGGCGGAGACACCTGCTGCCAAGGGCGGCCACCGCCTCCCCGCTGCCAGTCTCGGGGGCAGGCTCGGCGGTCCGCAGCGCCGCAGGGGGAAGGCGGCTGGCCCAGAGCCCGGGCTCCCACAAGGCAGCCGCGATCCGCCCAACCCCTGTCGTCCCGCCGCGCGCCCGAGTCAGGGGGCAGGTCGTGCATGGCCTGGATCAGCAGATAATAGGCCTCTCGCAACTGGGTCTGCAGCCTGCCTGTCTCCAGGCGGCCGCCCTCCGCCCCCGGGGAGGAGCCCGCCGCCGGGGGAGGCGGGGGCCACCGCTCCGCCTCCGCCCCCTCGGGCTCGGGCGCCGACTGGGAGCCGCCGGGCACGTTCTCATAGTAGTCGGCGTCGTCCTCCTGCTCGTCGTCGTCCTCTCCACTGCCTTCGGAGCCCGGCGGGGCGCGCAGAGAGGCGCGAGTGAGCCCGCCACCCGAAGAGACGGCCTCCTTCCCGCCGCGCGGCCGAGGCCCGAGCGCTCCCCACCAGTCCGGGCGCCCTCCCGGGACCCGAGCCTCGGGGCCCCACGCCTGAGGCGACGGCGGGGGCCGCTCCAGGCTCGGCCGGGCTCCGCCGGCGTGCTCGCACGAGGAGGCGTCCGGGGCTCCCTCGGCTACCGCGGAGGCCGCCACCGTAGCTGCAGCCGCCGCCCGGAGCCCGAGCCCCCCGGCGGCGCGGGGACTCCGCCTCCCACGGAGCCTGGACAGCGTCCTCCTCAGAGGGTCCGCCATCCCCTCCGCCTCAACAGCCAGGCTCGCCCCCGCTGCGAGAGGAGGACGGAGCCCTGTTGGGGAAAAATCTCCGCTCGCGGAGGCGGCGGCGGCGACGACGGCGGCTCCCCATGACCGGCGCTGGCCCTCGCGGGCTCCTCACATACTTGGCATAACTCTGCCGCGGGAAGGGGTGGGGGAGGGCGGCGGCGCCGCAGAGCGCATGCCCCGGAGCCTCGGGCCGCGACGGGACGCGCAGTCTGCGGGCGGCTGCGCTGCGTTCCCTGGGTGGGCGCGCGGCGCTCGGCGTGCGGCGGGGCGGAGGGCAGGGCAGGGAGGCCTGCGAGCGTGAGCTAAAGTAGACGCGCGGAGGCAAGGGGAAGCGCACGGAGCGCGCTACGGTCGGAGCGTTGGGGAAGGGGGGTAACAGAGGTGAGGCAGAAAAAGAACGAGCAGGAAGGTGAGTCTGGGCTGGAAGCCTGCAAAGTTTTGGAGAAAGGGAAAGTGCTCTCCTAGCTGCCACCCCGTCGCCTTCACCACCCTCCCTCCCCATTGCCACCAGTGCACGAGGCGTGTCTATTACAGCAAGTTCTAGCTTGAGAGAAAACAAGGATGGGTTTGACGGACCCGGTGTGAGTACAGGTGTATCTCACTTAGTGTAATGTGTTCTAGAAACGTTCCAAATCATTTTAATGACCCCGGGAGCTAGCTATTTAAAGGAAATTTGCAGCGAAATTCAGTTAAGAAGAATCCTTTTGTCCAAAATATCGCCACACGTGTGTCCCTATTTTTCTTTTTTTAATGAATGCATGCTAACACAGTTCTGATTATCAACCAAAAATAGTGCCCCCCCCCATCACCCTGCTAACGCTGCATTTTAATTAAACTTGGTTGAGAAACGATTGGGTTGAAATTGGGAAACAACTTTATTTGGAAATACCAATTCTCTCTCAAAAACATTAAATCCTGTATTCTGTGTTAACTCCGAGTACCTTGAGTTGCCACAGATGAATGGACCTATCCCTGATCGGGAAGAATCAGGGTTGCTATCACCCCTGATTTCAGTTACATTTTTTAATGTTTACATATTAGAAAGGGCCTTTGTCTGAGCAGCTCATGAGTGTACTCCTAACTCCCAGCACAGTACCTGCACATAATAAGAACTCAAGAAATGTTTGTCGAATAAATGAATGCTTGCATAACTAAATAATAGCATTTAGTCCTGGGGCACCTGGCTGGCTCAGTCCATAGAACATGGAACTCTCAGTGTGGTGGGTTGGAGCCCCACGCCCCACGTTGAGCATAGAGATTACTTAAAAAAAAAGAAGAAATAGTTCTAACCCCATTTCCAACTATGTTTATGTAAGTTTTTCTTTCCCCACCAAAGTCTTCAGTCTCGAAATGTGGTTTGATATATATACCACCTTCTTTAGTACCTAGTCTCTGCCTCCTAGAATAATTTTACTTGCATGTCTATTTGCAGAAATCTTATCCATCTTTTTAAGACTCCACTCAACTGTTTTCTCTCTGAAGTCATCTCTGATATTCCAGAGAGACATGATCTCTCATCCTTCCCAACTCCAAGAGTACTTTAGTCATACCCAGTCATAGTATATTTATTGGGTTTTGTTTTATACAAAGCATGCCTTATCTCTGGTACAAGGAAATTCATAAGCTCCTTAAGGGCAGAGACTATTTATAATGGGCTTTGGTATTCTCCACAGAGTAGAAGTATAGCATCTTATATATGTATGTGATAAATATTTTTAAATTAATGTCAGTTTTAGTTTAGAGGAAACAAACGGCTTCCATTTCCAGTCTGTTGCCTCTCTCCACTAGTCCATATTGTATTAGTGTCATTTTAAAATTATTTCAGTAATAAATAAGAAATCGTTTATTAAATAATTTTAATCCTCATCTAGTAAAATAGTGTGAAATGTTAAACTATAATTTGCATGCATTACTATTTATAATTCTAGGTATTTCTGTTCCATGGAGTAAAGGCTATTTAATGAATAATCAAGGCATAAAATTATGTCCCAGTGAAATATTCCCACAGGAAATGACTGACAGTAAATCTGCCAATAATGGTGTCTATAAACACAATTTGATCTCTATCTCAGAAACTGTTTCCATTCCAACTCTTGGCTGCAAAACCTTTTTATTCTTTGTAAGTTAACAGAGTTGTTAAGAGTACTGTAAATTGCATATATGTGTAAAAATGAATACAGAAATACAACCTTGAAGGTCTAGGTTGAACTTCATCTTTAATTCAACTTGTCAATTTGTTGAGTTCAGGAATTATAAATACATTGGCCAATATCAAATACTACACATTGTTCTACACATTACTCAGAACTAAGTCTGATGCTGCATTGCACAGCTGAACTTAATGCCACTTTGAAGCTGAGGATGTTCTATCACATAAATTCACAGTTTTTAAGAGGTGTGTTAAAGGGTCACAACAATTTAATAAGGCAGTCATGGCTATATGACACTAATGACCTTAAAAATGCAAATCCCACTGTACTGTATGTGTGTTACACTTCGATAAAAAGTTTATAAAAATGTAACTCTATGAAGGCATTACCCACAGAATTTACATTACACATATTATAATTAAGACAGTGACAAGATACAAACGTAAGTTATACTTGGTAAAATCCTCTGTGTTTTAACAGTTTTGCCCTATTCCCTTGGTTATCTCAATTTCATATATTTCTATGTAAATTAAATGGTGAGAATACATTTGCCAGTGTTTGTACTTGTTTCTCACTGACTTGGAAATCATTTTGATATCCTGTGAATTAACAACTATGTCGGCACAGTCACAAAAGATGAAACAACTGTGGGATAATCGGGCTCCAGTGAGGCAGGAAGCCAACCTAGGGATGGGGTAGTACTGACTCAGTCTGGGAAAAGGGGTGGGAAGCAGGGCAGGTTGAGACAGAGGACTAAGTTTAACAGTAATACAAGAGAAATGTCTAGGTATGTTATGGTTATTTTCTAAGCAATTTAGAGTATATTTCTGTCTCACTGCTGTTCAGTCTTCATTATACTCTTAGTGGAACCAAAGACAGGTTTAATTCTGGCATTTGCCCTGTTCTCTCTCCCTAAACTGCCTTTAGGGATCCCCTGGTGTAGACCTGCTTGGTCTGCCATGCAGTTCCATCAATATTGAGTTAAAAAGTGTTTTACCCTAACACTGACCACACTGCCACTGCCCTGGGAATCAAAGATGGCATGTTCTCAATACAGCATTTTTTACTGTTAATTTTTTTTGGTAATTAACAATTTTTGGTAATTGGTCATGTCCCTTATCCCCTACCTTTAGCCAAAGGAATAAAAAGGAGGGTTTTGCCAAATACATATGTATTTTCTAATGTTTTAGGATATACACTATTTCAGATTCTCTTATATATTTAGGATATGTAGAGTAACTTCCTCAAGGTCACCATAATAAGTGAAGAGACATTCAAACCCTATTATCTGATTCTAAAACCACTATAGCCTACAGCCCTAGAACGTTTCCCTGTAAAGAAAAACAGAATACACATTTGCTATAATAGTACTTGCATTGACTTGAAACTTTGCTTTCATAAATTATTTAGTTGGTTACCTTTCAGAAGAGTTTAATATTTTATGAGCTTTTGTGAAATGCAGCTGAACAGTGGAAAAATGCTTGTTGAAGATTTCAGTGCTTTTCTGTGCAGTCCTCTTCAAAGGTGTTAGAACTAAATCCTATAATATATTCCCATATAACTACAAATATTAAGCCTCAATGTGCAACTGCATCCTGTAAATGTAGTCTAACTTTTAAAGTAGGACAAACTACAATTAAATACATTAAAGGCAAAGTATATACATCCTTAAAACCATAGGAGCTCTCAGATAAGCCGCTTTTAGAGGTGCAATGATGGTATAGCCTCCCTCCTAAATGACTTTTATCTCAGAGTTACTCATATTTGATGAAAGGAAGTAGCTTTTTCTCAAAGCTGTTCATCTAATTAAAAGAATTGATGGAATATCAACATTTTTCATTCTGATGAAATACTAGATCTAATTATGGAGCTAGACAAAAATCACCAATGGCTATTCACATCACAAAGAGAGAGTTGGCCTGACATTACATGGCCTATGGTCAAGTGAAGTATTCTTACCAGAAATGAACCTGGGTTTGATCAGCCTCAAGATCTGACTACCAATTTTCAGGAATTGCAGAGAACAGAGGAGCATGTTAAATAACACCATGGGGATGCAATTATAAAATCCAGACTATGGGAAACTAGAGGCCAGAAGATTCAGTTTCTTCAACCTATTAACCAATTGCAATGTATGGAGTTTTTTTGTTTGTTTTAACAGGAATCCAATTTTTAAAATAGATCTTGGCAACTATTTAAAGCAACACAACTTTGAGGGTAGCCAAATGATTTCCATTGAAGGGATAGCAAGAGAATATTGAAATCTAGGTCTAAGAACTGTAATTCTAATCCAAATCTGAAGTGGCATAATAGAAATTATATGAAATCAGATAGACCTAGTTCAAATCCTAATCCTAATCATACACCCCAAAATCACAGATCATGGCAAGTTCTTATTCATCTTTGCCGATTCCAGCTCATTATTCCTCCTTCCTCCCGAAAATCCACTTTTCATTTGAAATACATGACATTAAACTATACCACCTGCTGCCTCTGCTTTTTGTAGTCATTTGCCAACTACCCCTTCCTTCATTCTAGCATCTGCCTCACTAAGTCTCTGCCATTTTTCTTGACATCACTATTGGTGATTTAGTTATTTACAAAATGGATCCATCCAATACCCTGACCTACTGGTTTGTTTGTTTTTTTTAACTTTTCTAATAGTCTTATCCTCCACCCACCTCAGCCATGCAGTCTGAGTCATACATTAGAGTTTGTCATAACCAATAACTGCAAACTCTCTAAACACCACTTCCTATTTTCTAGCTCACTCCTGCCCTCCTGCCGGCACTCAGTCTCCCACAATATTTTGATCCCACCACCCCTCCAGCCAATCACTCGTCTTCTGTTCTTTCTCCTCCCAGTTTAGATTGCATGGTCCTTTTATACACACATCCTCAACTGTCTTGTCCCTCTCTCCCCTTGTCCTACTTGGCGAAACTTCAACCCTGGTTACAACGAACTTCACATTGATACTTGGATGACTTATGTGGCTGGAGAAAAACATGTTACGGACTTCAAGTGGTCCCTCAGTGCTGCCAGACAACTCCACTAAATATCCTTAGTCCATTCATTCTCATCTCTTTCTCAACTCTTTGACACCACGAACCCCTCCTCACAGTCTGTTATCACTTTTGTTTTTGTTACATTGAAATAACAGAAACTTTCAGGAGAGAACTGTCTCATCCTCCCACCACCAGATCTTCCAGCTGGCATTATTTGCACTCTGCTACTCCACCTGCCACCTTCTTACGACAGATGATGCTGCATCTGTGCCTACCCAAGGTCAACTCTCTGCCCGCCTACCTTTCTCCTCTCCTTCCTGCTCTCATTGCCTTCCAGTCACACCGACTTCCTTGTTCCTCCAACACACCAAACACACTCCTGCCTCTGAGCCTTTGCATTTGCTGTTCCCTCTGTGTGCCTTCTTCCCTCCCTCCCTTCAGGTCTCAACTCAAATGTTACCTCTTCAGAGAACCCTTCCCTCATCACTTTCCCTAAAATAATACCCTTGATACTTCCTATCCATTCATTTTGCTTTATTTTTCTTCATTGTACTTATTACTAGTTAATATTATATTAGATGTCTATTTATTTATTTATTTATTTATTTTTTTAAATTTTTTTTTTCAACGTTTATTTATTTTTGGGACAGAGAGAGACAGAGCCTGAACGGGGGAGGGGCAGAGAGAGAGGGAGACACAGAATCGGAAACAGGCTCCAGGCTCTGAGCCATCAGCCCAGAGCTTGACGCAGGGCTCGAACTCACGGACCGCGAGATCGTGACCTGGCTGAAGTCGGACGCTTAACCGAATGCGCCACCCAGGCGCCCCTAGATGTCTATTTATTTATGTGACATGACCACCACCCCCAAATGCCATAACCCTACTTTGTAGAGTATTTCTGGCATATATAGATGTTCCATACATATTTGTTGAGTGAATGTGTGATTTCCATGCCCAAGAGCAACTTAACATATGTTTCCATTTCCTCTCTGGTAAAATTGATTGCTATTTTTCCATGGGGTATTGTTAAGAGAAATAAAAGAGGTAACACAAATGAACCTTGAACACATTTTGCTAAGTGAAAGAAGTCAGTCACAAAAGGCCACATATTGTATGATCTCATTTATATGAACTGTCCAGAATAAGCAAATCAATAGAGAAAGATTAGTGGTTTCCTGGGGCTGGGACAAGGGGGGGAATGAGGAGCTATGGCTAAAGGGTGTGAGGTTTCTTGTTAGGATGACGAGAATGTTCTCAAATTAGATTGTGGTGTTGTTTGCACAGCCTTGTAAATATACTAGAAACCACTGAATTGTACATTTAAAATGGTGAATTTTATGGTAAGCAAATTATATCACCATGTTTTAAACCAAAGAACATTATTTTCCTGCCCGTTTAAATGTTCTCTCAGCTAATAATCATGGGAAATGTCAATGAAAAAGAAAATGTCTTGGGGAGCCTGGGTGACTGTCAGTTAAGCATCCCACTCATGATTTTGGCTCAGGTCATGGTCTCATGGTTCGTGGGACTGAACCCTGCTTCAGGCTGCACATGAACTTAGGCCTACATGAAGTTTCCTTGAGATTCTCTCTCTCTCTCTCTCTGCCCCTCCCCCGCTTATGTTTTCTCTCTCTCTCTCTCTCAAAATAAATAAACTTAAAAAAAAAAAGAAAAAAAAATTTAAAGTAACCTTTAAGAGAAGATTGTAGATGCAAATAAAAACAACTTGAAATGTGTTTCCTTGGATATTCACTGTCAGAAATGTTTTCTATACCAAATCCCACTCTTTCAATAGAACTTTCTGCATATTCAACAAATAAATACAAGTGGCTTGGTATTAAAAAAAAAGTTTACTTTTTTATTTTTTTTATTTTTTAATTTTTTTTTTCAACGTTTATTTATTTTTGGGACAGAGAGAGACAGAGCATGAACGGGGGAGGGGCAGAGAGAGGGAGACACAGAATCGGAAACAGGCTCCAGGCTCCGAGCCATCAGCCCAGAGCCTGACGCGGGGCTCGAACTCACGGACCGCGAGATCGTGACCTGGCTGAAGTCGGACGCTTAACCGACTGCGCCACCCAGGCGCCCCAAAAGTTTACTTTTTTTAATCAGTTAATAAGCGGGTTCAAATCTACCCTTACAAAATTAAATAAACAACCTCAAACTCTCACTTCCACCAAAAACACCAAAAACATTTTCAGCATTTAGAAATAACTTCCTTTAAGGGCCCCTGGGTGGCTCAGTCAGTTAAGTGTTCAACCCTTGATTTCAGCTCAGGTCATGATCTCACAGTTTGGTTCCTGAGATTTAGCCAATCGTGAGACTGAGATTGGGCTCTGGGCTGACACTGTGGAGCCTGCTTGGGATTCTCTCTCTCCCTCTCCCTCTCTGCCCCCTCCCCTGCTTGTGCTCCTACTGGCACTATCTCCTGGGTGTGTACTTTCTCTCTCTCTCTCAAAATAAAGAGTTAAAAAAAAAAAAATTCCAGCTCCTACTGGAAACTCATAGTTCTTTCATATAAACAAAACAGAAGAGCATTACTTACAAGCAAGAAACTACTGAGAAAACCATAATTAAACTGAAAAAGGTAAGTAAGTAAACACATATTTAGCCTTTTGTATTCTTTTACTGGAGGATTTTCTCTCAGGCACAGAGTAAGGAGCTACATATTACTTACAGAGTAAGGAGCTTCCATATCCCATTTTGGAATAGCAGGGAACCAATTTAGGGGAAAAACAAACCATAAACTCCCTGATAATGTCTCTCCAGATTAAAAATCATCTTCTGATTATTCAATTATATGTAAAGAGGAAACTTCAGATATGCACTTATTTTTTAGCTATTTCAGGTAATCCTGAAAGCATGCTAGACTCTTTATTATACAAAATTATGCAAAATAATCATATTATTCTCCTCCCAACCTCATTTTTATAACAGCACATGTAACTATTAATACCCCCATGGTTTTACTTTAGAAAAACCAAAATTGTATTTCGGTTTCTAATTTAAACCGCGGCAATGCATCAATTATGACGCATACAAAAGGGAACGTAGTATATAAAAGGATAGAAATGTCCATTCAGTGTAGAAATGGTAGATTCCAAGAAATGCATTTCAAGTGCTGTATGGAATGTATAGCTGTGTCTTCCCAAATTTTATATGTTGGCCCCTCAATGTGATGGTATCTGGAGGTGGGGCCTTTGGGAGGTAATTGCGTCGTGAGGGAGGGACCCCGGTCTGATGGGGTTCGTGTTCTTATAAGAAAAGGCACCAGACAGCAGATTCCTCTCTGGCAGACCAAGGAAAGTCCACGTGAGCTGTCTTAGTGCCTCTGGGCTGCTATAACAAATATCAGAGACTGCATGGCTTATAAACAACAGATATTTATTTCTCATAGTTCTTGAGGCTGGGGAGTCTAAGAAAAGGCACCAACAGATTTGGTTTCTGGCGAGAGCCCACTTCCTGGTTCATATAGGGCTGACTTTTCTCCATATCCTCACATGAAGGAAGGGGTAAGGAAGCTTTCTGGAGTCTCTTTTATAAAAGGGCACATGGGTGACTCCGTCAGTTGAGTGTCTGGAGCTCTTGATTTTGGCTCAGGTCATATTCTCAAGGTCATGGGATTGGGGAGGCGGGGCCTGAGCATGGAGCCAGTTTGGGATTCTCTCTCTCTGTCTCTGCCCCTCCCCTGCTGGAGCTCTCTCTCTCTTTCTCAAAAAAAAAAAAAAAAAAAAAAAAAAAAAAAGCAAAAATCAAAACAACAACAAAAAAACACCACACACAAAAACACTAATTCCATTCCACCTTCAGGATCTAATCACCTCCAAATACCATTCAAATATGTCGGGCATTAAGATTTAACATATGTGGGGCGCCTGAGTGGTTCAGTCAGTCAAGCGTCTGACTCTGGCTCACGGTTCGTGAGTTCGAGCCCGCATCGGGCTCTGGGCTGACAGCTCAGAGCCTGGAGCCCGCTTTAGATTCTGTCTGCCCCTCCACTGCTTGCACTCTGTCTCTCTCATTGTCTCAAAAATAAATAAACATTAAAAAAAAAAAAGATTTAACATATGAATTGGGGGGCACATAAACAGCCAGTCTGAGCACACAGTGAGAAGGCAGTCCTCTGCAAGCCAAGGACAGAACCCTACCAGAAACCGACTGCACTGGCACCCTGACCTCGGACTTGAAGCCTCCAGAATTTTAAGAAAGTTAATTTTTACTGGTTAAGTCACCCAGTCTATTGTATTTTGTCACAGCAGCCCAAGCAGATTAAGGCAAGTAGGTTCTTCTAGAATAAAAGAATTTTTAACATGTTTTCAAAGGGTTAGAGAGATAAGTAAATTAAATTAAATTTATTTAATTAAATAATTAAATTAAATAATTAAATAATTAATTTATTAAATTAAATAAAATTCTAAAATATTTAGCTTGATGTATATTTATGAGAATACTGATAAATCACACCATGAAGTCACGACAATTTCTTTGCTCTAAAAAGTTCTGCCTCCAGTTATTAATCATAAGACAGTAATCACCAAAGAAATTTTTTTCCTGCATTATACTTTCCTTGAAGTCTGGGATTGTGTTATTCTTTGAACCCACAGGGCCCAACACTTCACATCTTTACCCATCTTTTGAAGTCTGGACACCAGTCTCAAGTCACATTCCTGTTCACAAAACACACCTTCTTACCATTTTTACTAAACAATTTATCCAAGGGTGAATAAAGTTCCTTCTCTCACTAATAATGCATTCAAGATAAAGAATAAGATTTTTCTATCTTATCACCAGAGTAAACAAAATCATCCTTTTTTTTTAATTAAAAAAAATTTTTTTAAGAGAGAGAGCATGAGCAGAGGAGGAGCAGAGAGAGGAGAGAGAAAATTCCAAGCAGGCTCCTGCACTGTCATCGTGGAGTCTGATATGCAGCTCAACCCCACGAACCTCGAGATCATGACCCAAGCCAAAGCCAAGAGTCGGATGCTTAACCGACTGAGCCACCCAGGTGCCCCCAAAATCATCATTTTGTATTGATTCATTTAAGATGAATCATGGTGACAGTTTTCCTGGGTGTACCTGGACATGCAAATAAGAATAACTTGAAAGCTGTTTCATTGGGGAATCACTATTAAAAATGCTTTCACATATTACATCCTAGTTTTTCAATGGAGCCCTCAAGTCTATGTATTCAACAAATATAAGTGGCTTCTGAATTAAGATAAGAGTCTACAGAGTCATTGTCAATCCTGTGATGGTCAATGGAAGCCCAGTACCCTATAAAAACTTAGTATTACTCTGGAAAAAAAAAAAAAAAAAAAAAAAAAAACTAAAGAAGAATTTCATGCAAAGACAACTTAAAGCCACACATCTATAACAGCATCCAAACTTAGAGCCCACTGGAATCTGATAGGTCCTCTCAGTGAGTGGATCAATCCATGTATAGCAACCAGAGAACCATGCCTGCCTATTAAAAGGAAACAACTGCTTTCCCAGCTCAAGGAATGAAGAATGACAAAGAACCACTGCCTCATCCTTGTCTCCTGTTCCTTTTTTAACCCTTTGGCCAGGGAAATGAGTTTCACATTAAAAAAAAAAAAAAAAAAATACTATAGAGACTAACTCTGGGTGGGCAACCCAAACACATATACTAGTTGCCTGTTTTTAACTTCTCACCTTCAGGAAATACTACACATTGTTTCCAAAAGAAAGCTCCAGAGGTACCTGGGTGACTCAGTCCTCTGAGTGTCCTACTCCTGATTTCAGCGTAGATCATGATCCCAGGGTTGTGAGATCAAGCCCTGTGAAGGTCTCCATGCTGAGCATGGAGTTTGCTTAAGATTCTCTCTCCTCTGCCCTTCTTCCCCAGCACCCCACCCCCCAAAAAAAAGAAAAAAGAAAACTTAAAAAAATAAAAGGGAAGTTCCCTATCTTAATTTTAAATATTGTGTTGTTAGCCCTATGACCCAATAGGCTAATGTCAATGGTGATAATGAAATGTCCTTTTCTTGCCTTATTTTTCATCATTATAATCTCAGTATCAGCATGAGTCTCATGAGTTTTATGAATGTGAGGTGCTTTTTCTTTATCTCCTAGTCTGATTCTCACCAAAAGTCTTTGGGAGTAGGTAGAACAGACATGGTTATAACCACATTCAGATAAGTAGCTGAGAACCATTCAATCATGGCTATTTAGACCTTATAAGGATATAAGCCTAGTTTTCCAAACTTCTAATACAAATCCCTTAATTTTTTTTAAGTCTTATTTTTATTTTAGGGGCACCTGGGTGGCTCAACCTGTTGAGCACCTGACTTCAGCTCAGGTCATGATCCTGCAGTTCGTGGGTTCGAGTCCTACATTGGTCTCTGTGCTAACAGCTCAGAGCCTGGAGCCTGCTTGGGATTCTGTGTCTCCCTCTCTCTGTGCCCCTCGCTCACTTGTGCTCTGTCTCCCCGTCTCTGAAGAATGAACATTAACAAAAATTTTTTTAAAGCTTTATTTTTACTTTTGAGAGAGAGAGAGGGCGTGAGCAGTGGACTGGAGGAGGAGTGGGTGGAGGGACAGAGGATCTGAAGCAGGCTCTGTGCTGACAGCAGTGAGCCCAATGAGGGGCTCAAACTCCCGAACCTTGAGATCATGACCTAAGCTGAAGTTGGCCGCTCAACTGACTGAGCCACCCAGGTGTCCAAATCCTTTTATTTTTAAAGGCATTTTTTAATCTAATGAAAGTGATTCTTTCTTTAAGATCATAAATAACTTAGGGGCGCCTGGGTGGCTCCGTCAGTTAAGCATCTAACTCTTGATCTCAGCTCAGGTTTTGATCTCAGGATTGTGAGTTTAATCCCTGCATTGGGCTCTGTGCTGGGCGTGGAGCCACTTAAAAAAAGAAAAACTCAGGGTGCCTGGGTGGCTCAGTCGGTTAAGTGTCCCACTATTGATTCAGGCTTAGTTCACAACCTCACCATTGGTGAGACTGAACCCTGTGTCGGGCTCTGTGCTGACAGTGCGGAGCCTGCTTGGGATTCTCTCTCTCTCCCTCTCTTTCTGTCCCTCCCCAGCTCGCTCTCTTTTTCTCTCTCTCAAAATAAATAAACATCTAAAAAAAAGATTTAAAGAACATAGCCACCCCAAAACATACCCCCGCCCCCACACTTCAACTCAAGGGATAGTTGCTGCTGGGAAACCATGTTTTTCAATATTTCAACAACCTCATTAGAAGTATTAAAATAATATTCTAGTAATACAGAACAATTATCTTAGAGTACGGTGTTTTATTATAAACATTGACATGGTACTTGCTAGTGTATTTGATCCAACATGTCTGAAGAAGGAAAAAATAAAAACTTATTTTGCAACAAAAATTTTAAATGACCCAATAGGGAATGCCATTTTTACCAGGATCTCTGTAAAATTACACTGGGGGGGAAAGAAGTGTTTTCCTTTAAATGCAAGAGAAGTTTACTTATCTGAAAACTTTTTTTTAAAACTATGCACACCAGTCGGCAACCTCATAATTACATACCCAAAGATTGTTCAAATAAAAAGGGAACAAAGCTCCTTAGCAAAGTTCAATGCATATGTCTAAGACTGCCTGGAGGTATAAAAAGTTTTATGTCTCTGTTTACCCCAGGAGTAAATTAAATAAATGCATATTTAGTAGATGAATCACGGTTATATTTGGTCCACATACTAGAGACAGGGAGAAACAAGAGATTCCTTTCTCAGATAAAATGTATTAATGAAAACTTGACACACTCCCACAGGTCTAGGTAGTTCCCTTTAGAATGCGGTCATGACAAGTACTATAAAATATCATCTGCCAAGCAAAAAGTCCAACTAGGGTTGTGGATGAAATGTTCATTATAAAACATGGACAGAATCCATACGGCACCTATTTAAGGACTCTGAAAAGTAAATAGTAGCTGGATTGGGAGGCCCAGGGTTCAAAATACTACCAAACTGGTGGCGACTTTACCTTTTATTTTTATTTCTCTAGTATTCCTTGACCTGAATGCAATCGAGCTTCACACTTAGAAATGACACTGGGGTCCCCAAAGGGAGAGTTTCAGGAGAGGCCTTCCACTCTCTCATGGAGGTGAAAGGGAACTTCTAATACCCAGAGAAAGTACAGAAATCCCTAGGGTTTTGTCTTCTCTCTATTCTCTTGCCCTCTGCCTCCCAAGCACTCCTGTGATGGTGATGCAGAGGTCTAAAGGAGGGAAACCTTCCTCTCTGAATGGTGGAGCTGTGGCCTCAAAGAGAACGGGACAAACTTCCATTGCCTTTTTCTTTCTCTCCATTTTTCTTGATGGTTGGCCCTGGATGCAAGCACACTAATAGTAGTGTGCAGTGGAGTGAGATAACGAGAGCCTCATGTTGGTGGCTCAAGGACCAAAATGGGAAGCACCCAGAAAATAAGAGGGGCCTGAGAGATTGTGCCATAGACTGGATGCTTGTGTCTCCCCAAAATTCACATGTTGAAATGTAACCCCAATAGGAGGCGGGGCCTTTGAGTAGTGACTGGGTCACGCATCTATGGGATATAGATCCCTTATAAAAGAGACCCCAGAGAGCTCCTTCACCCCTTCCACATTAGGACACACAGTGAGAAGATGGTCATCTGTGAACCAGGAAGTCATTCCTTATGAGACACCAGATCTGTTGGTGCCTTGCTCTTGGACTTCCCAGCCACCAGAATTGTGATAAATAAACTGTGAAAATAAATGTTTGTCGTATAAGCCACCCAGTAGATCAGTCTATGGTATTCTTGTTATAGCAGCCTGAGCAGACAAAGACAGAATTTCTATGTATGCCTGGGCTCACCACTGAGCTATGCATGTGTGGATCTGATCTTAATCAGCATACTAAAGACTTTGAGAAGTAAACTAACGGATACACCACCACCCATATCCCAAAGTGACTGTGAGACAGCCTGGAGGTGGGACAGATCTGAACTCTGTTGCAAAGCCTGGAAAAGCTGAGCTGATATTGGCACCACAGCCCCCATAAGGTGGGTTGAACCCTGCAGCCTTAACCTAGCCGGATCAATTGTCTGTTAAAAAAAGCAAAAATCAACATTCTTTATTGGGTTTAAATAACCATTTAGACCTAGAATTTGACATAATATTCAATAGGTCCAGGATATAATCCAAAATGACTCAGGATACAAGGAACCAGGAAAATCTTAATTTACATGGCAAAAGACAATGATAGGCATCAATACCATGGTGACACAGATGTTGGGATTATCTGATGAAAACTTTAAAACAGCTATTATACAAGTGCTTCAACAAACAATTGCAAACACTCTTAAATGGAAAAATAGAAAGTCTCAGCAAAGAAATCAAATGGAAAAACTCTAAGCAGGATAAAGCCAAAGAAGTCTATGTCCAGACATCATAATCAGCTTACTGAAAACTACAAAGCAAGACATCTTTCGAAGCAGTGAGATTAAGATATCACTGGATAGGATCAAAAGAATAGAGATGACAGAAAAAGAATCAATGGGTATGAAGATACATCAATAGAAAATTTCCAGTCTGAACAACAGAGAAAAAATATTTTTAGAAAAATGAACAGAGCTTCAGGGATCTGTGGGTTAATAACAAAAGGTCTAACATTCATGTCACCAGAGTCTCTGAAGGAGGGGAGTGTGGTGCTGAGAAAATATTTGAAGATGTAATGACTGAAAACTTCCCCAACTTGATAAAACATGGACTTTTAAGAAATTTAGCTAACTCCAAGCAGGATAAAGCCAAAGAAATCTATGTCCAGACATCATAATCAGCTTACTGAAAACTACAAAGAAAGAAATCTTTAAAAGCAGTCAGATTAAAATGATTCACTACCTTTAGTCAAACAATGATTCAAATGACTGCAGATGTTTCATCAGAGCCATGGAGATCAGGAAGTGGCACATTTTTTAAGTGTTGAAAGACTGTCAACTCAGAATCATATACCCATCTAGGTATCCTTCAAGAATAAGGGTGAAATAAAAACATTTTCAGATGAAGGAAAACTAAGAGAATCCATTGCCAGTATACCAGCTCTAAAATAATTTTTTTTTGTTTTCTTTCTTTTTTTGTTTTTAAAGGTCTTTTTTTTTTTTTAACATTTATTTTTGAGACAGAGAGAGACAGAGCATGAACGGGGGAGAGGCAGAGAGAGGGAGACACAGAATCAGAAGCAGGCTCCAGGCTCGAGCCATCAGCCCAGAGCCCGACGCGGGGCTCGAACTCACTGACCGCGAGATCGTGACCTGAGCTGAAGTCGGACTCTCAACCGACTGAGCCACCCAGGCACCCCTAAAATAATTTTTAAAGAAAGTTCTTCAGGCTTGGGAATGCAAGCTGGTGCAGCCACTCTGGAAAACAGTATGGAGGTTCCTCAAAAAACAAAAAATAGAACTACCCTACGACCCAGCAATTGCACTAGTAGGTATTTATCCAAGGGATACAGGTATGCTGTTTTGAAGGGGCACATGCACCCCCATGTTTATAGCAGCACTATCAACAATAGCCAAAGCATAGAAAGAGCCCAAATGTCCATTGATGGATGAATGGATAAAGAAGATGTGGTATATATATACAATAGAGTATTACTCAGCAATCAAAAAGAATGAAATCTTGCCATTTGCAACTACGTGGATGGAACTGGAGGGTATTATGCTAAGTGAAATTAGAGAAAGACAAATATCATATGACTTCACTCATATGAGGACTTTAAGAGACAAAACAGATGAACATAAAGGAAGGGAAACAAAAATAATAAAAAAAACAACAACAGGGAGGGGGACAAAGCATAAGAGACTCATAAATACGGAGAACAAACAGAGGGTTACTGGAGGGGGGTGTAGGAGGGGGGATGGGCTAAATGGGTAAGGGGCATTAAGGAATCTACTCCTGAAATCATTGTTGTACTATATGCTAACTAATTTGGATGTAAATTTAAAAAAATAAAATTAAATAAATAAGTTCTTCAGGCAGAAGAAAAATAATTCCAGAAAGAAACGTAGAGTGTTCATGCCATTTACATCTAAGAAAATTACTTACATGTTTGGATTTAGGTCTACCATTTTATTACTTCTTTTCTTTTTCTTTTTTAAAGCTTTTTAGTTATTTATTTTGAGAGGGAGAGAGTGTGCGAGTAGAGGAGGGGCAGAGAGAGAGAGAGGGGGAGGGAATCCCAGGCAGGCTCTGCACTGCCAGCGTGGAGCCTGACATGAGCCCAATAAACCCACGAACTGTGAGATCATAACCTGAGTCAAACCCAAGAGTTGGATGCCCAGTCGACTGAACCACTCATGCGCTCCTTATTACTTAGTTTCTGTGTATTCCCTCTCTTAATCTGTTTTCCCTTTTCCCCCTTCTTTCAGGGTTCTGAGCACTTTTTAGTATTCCATTTTTTTTTAATCTTTATTTATTTTTGAGAGATAGAGACACAGAGTGAAAACCGGGGAGGAACATACAGAGAGGGGGACACAGAATCCGAAGCAGGCTCCAGGCTCTGAGCTGTCAGCACAGAGCCCGACGTGGGGCTTGAACTCACGAACTGAGAGTTCATGACCTGAGCCGAAGTCAGACGCTTAACCGACTGAGCCACCCAGGCGCCGCTAGTATTCCATTACAACTTACATATGGTGATTTTAACTCTATCTGTTGTGTAACTTTTTTTGTTGCTGGTGGTTTCTCTAGAGGTATCATATGGATGCTTACCTTTGCATAGTCCACTTAAAATCAATATTTTACCACTTCAAGGAGAATGTAGAAATCTACCAACATACAGGTCCTCTTCCTCTCTTTATATTATAATTATCTTATCTCTTACATCCACATTGAAATTCTATCAGAAAATGTTGTAATTGTTACTTTCAACCATCAGATGCATTCTGAAAAACTTAAGAGGAAAAGAATAGTCTGTTGTATATACCTGGGTATATACTGATTTTGTTGCTCTTCCTTCATTCCTTCAGTGAGATTATCTGGTAGAATGAGGTGGATGTTCTCCCCTCAGCAGGGCCGACCTGGCTACCAACTGCTAAGAGTCTAACGTTCCATCAAGTTAGTCCACACGATGACGGTATGACAACTGTCCAAGGGGGGAAAATGTCTGGCAGTTGATGGCAGATTGACTATGTTAGACCCTTCCATCATGCTCTCCCCACTCTAATCGCTACTTAACTATTTACCGAATGATTTTGTGGCTTGAGCTGTTGTCCTCAGGAAATTTGAACAGGTCATTGCATGGGCTTGGGAAAAATGCCCAGTGAGAAGTCAAACAAAGACCTTTGATTAAAGCATTCTGAAAAGGCTTAGTGAAGGAGGCAAGAAGCAAATGTTGGCTCATAGAAATGAGTAGAAAGGCATCCCTGCTAGTGGAATAGCATGAGGAAAGGCACAGAGATGGGAAAGTAAAGAATGTGCTTGGGAACAGCAAAAGGTCTGCTTTGAGAAGAATAGAGGGTTCGCTCCTGGATAAAAGGAAGAAGAGTTGTAACATCCTGTTGGGAGGAATGTCTGAAGCAAGACTATGTATGAAAAGAGAAGTGAGTGCTTTTCTCCCAAATGGAAATCACAATGAAATAAGTAGCAGTTACTGCCAAGACCTGTCAAGGCTGAAGGGAAGCAAAGATTTCATTCCATAGCATTATGTTAACAAAAGAATGAGCCAAACTATAAACTAATTCCCTGGGTAAACATTCCAAAACAGCTCTTGGTGAAACACAGGGAGGTTGGTATGCTAAAACTTCCGAGAAAAGAAGTGAACAAGTCAGTTACAGGCCAAGACAGAAAGGCAAAGAGGAATTAGGAAGAGGAGCTATAACTAAAAAGGCAAGCAGTGAAGAGCCCACTAGAAATCTCCCTTCGGGAAGATGTGGAACAGGTGTTCATCAACATCAGCAAGATGAATAACAGCAAGTACAAAGGCTGAAATTGAACTCATAATTAAATGAAAGGTTATTTACAAAAATGTAATGCATTTCTCTCAGAACACTGAAACATCCTAGAAATATAAAATTCCATCTTGGTAATGCAATTTTGACACATAGAAATGGACACTCGCACCATAAATTATCTCCTGCAAACTTTAGAGAGGCAGACATTTCTGAGTCTATAAAATGTAGAAGGATCACTAACGGATCCTGATTCCCTTTGGCCAAAGAAAAGGAAGAGAATGATACTGTTCCGTCTTTTGAAAGATAAGCAATGGATCAAAGTTGCCCTCTTGGTTCGCTTAATATGTCCTCTGAGCATGATAAGTAAATTTCAAAAATAGGGGTCTGTTTTCACTGGCATAGTGCAATGTTCCAAGGCTTTGGACTTAAGAGGTTTTCGTTTTTGACTAGAGGCTTAAGAGGCTTTTCGTTTTCGTTTGGTGCAGAAAACTGCTTTAGTCATCATATTCATCTCCATACAAGATTCTAAAGCTGATCCTCTTTCCTGAATTTTCACAATCGTGCCACGCTTTTTCATAACTCTGTATCTTTGCATCTGACTATCTGTTGACCCTGAACACGACACTTCTCCCATCCACACTCACCTGACCCTCCCCTCCTTAAGCTTTTTAAGGTCATATTCCTCATAGAGTACATCCCAAACTTCTTTCTTCAGCCTATGAGGGCCTGAATGATGCGGGCTGGGCATGCTTTTCCATCCTCTTACACTGCTCTGCCACTCCCCCTCCAGCCGTGCTGGTCACCTTTCTGTTTCTCACACCTGCAAAGCACTTCCCCATCAGACTTTGCACGAGGATTCCTCTTTGCACAGAGTGCATGCCTGGCTGAGGCTCATCCTTCAGGTCTCAGCTTAAATGTCACTGCAACAAAGGAGTCTCTGGTCATAACAGGGATCACAGACTGTAATTGTCACTTTTATTGATATATTTTACTTGTCTACTTTCTATCCCCCTGACTATGAGGCAGGATCCGTGGGGGCAGGGAACAAGCTTAGACAAAACCCAAATTATTCTTCAAGTTTCAGCTCAAATACTACTGTGTTTTTAAAAAAAATTTTTTTAATGTTTATTTATCTTTGAGACAGAGAGAGACAGAGCATGAACGGGGGAGGGTCAGAGAAAGGGAGACACAGAATCAGAAGCAGGCTCCAGGCTCTGAGCTGTCAGCACAGAGCCCGACGCGGGGCTCAAACTCACGGACCGTGAGATCATGACCTGAGCCGAAGTCGGACGCTTAACCGACTGAGCCACCCAGGTGCCCGTCAAATACTACTGTTTTTTAAGTTTATTTATTTATTTTGAGAGAGTGCCCATGCACGTGCAGCAAGCAGGGGAGGGGCGGAGAGAGGGAGAGAGAGAATCCCAAGCAGGCTCTGTGCTGTCAGCACAGGGCTCCATCTCAGGAACCGTGAGACATGACCTGAGACAAAATCAAGAGTCAGACACTTAACCGAATGAGGCACCCAGGTGCTCCTCAAATATTTCTATCAGAGCATGGCACATGGTCAACAGTTGGGGGATGAATGCATGAATGAACGAAAGGAAAAATGGAAAAGGAGTGAGCCAAAAGGCAGTGGTCTTGACATAGAAACATAAGTCAGACTGAGACTGTGAGAAAAAAGGGATTTCTAAAATTGGGACGACATTCTAAGAAATCCATACTGTCCATAATATGGTATCACTAATAAACCTTGTAGTTATTTATAGTAGGATAAATAAATAGGGCATCTACTGGTTCAGGTTGTTAACAAAATAAACTGCTTCAAAGTTGTTCATTTAATATGAAAATTTTTATTTTTAACTTTTTCAGGCCCCTGGCTGGCTCAGTCCATACACGTAGAGCATCTACATGATCTCAGGGTCATGAGTTCAGCCCCACATTGGGCATAGAGATTACTTAATAAAATTAATAAGTACAAAATAAAATTGTAGCAAGTTATTTTAAACATGAAAAGTTGATAATATTTGCCACCTCCCTCTATCACAAAGCTAATGATGAGAGCAAATGTAAAGTTCTTCCAACTTGTATAAGAACCCCTAAATACCTCTTCCAAAAGGCTGTCTTTTTTTTAAAAAGAAGGGTAAGTAAGTCATTGTTTAACATTGGATAATTAACTATTTTCCACCACAATGAAGCCAATTCTATTAAGATATATCTCTTAAGAAGAGGGTATCTTGCTTCGCATATTAAATGCCAAATGTTTTAAAAATAACTTGTAGGGGTGCCTGGGTGGCTCAGTCAGTTAAGTGTCCTACTTTGGCTCAGGTCATGATCTTGAGGTTTATGAGTTTGAGCCCTGTGTCAGGCTCTGGGCTGACAGCTCAGAGCCTGGAGCCTGCTTGGGATTCTGTGTCCCCACCTCTCTCTGCACCTCCCCCACTCACATTCTGTCTGTCTGTCTCTCTCTCATTAATAAATAAACATTTAAAAAATAATAAAATAAAATAACTTGTAAATATAACTTCTGTTTTGCTTTATAGAATATTAACATTAACATAATCAATAAAATGCACATTCAGGAAGATAATGTTTTAATAGTTTATACCATGCACGGTAATTAGCTGAGACTTGACATGACAGAACAGAATGACCCAGGTGTTACCCTCCACTTCAAAGGAAAAATGCTATTCTGATACGGGCTTTTGTTATTAGAAAGTGCTAACCGCTGGAAATATTAAAAATATTTATAATATTTGTTGAATGAAAGTCCTAACTTCCCTTCTAATTACTCTCCTCCCGAATAACCTACCAATGGCTTTCATAATAATAATTTCCATATTCATAGGACTTCTCGTTTTTTTACCCAATCTGTCTCCATTTTAGCAATAAAAGAGCAAATCTTAGCTAGGAATTTACTTTCTAACCATGAATGTCCACGATCATTCCAATTTTAGAGAGTTTTTCTCATAAATTAAAAACAAGCTTTCTGAACCCTAAAAATTAAAATATGTTTTTTAATGGAAGCGTTAAGATCATATCACGGTGGGTAGAGATGGTAAAAATCATCTCACATGAGTAAAAACACGATCCCCAAGAACTGAATACTTAAGCTCAGCCTAAAGGACACCCATCAAGGGCACAGTGTTGGTTTGCCATGTTAAGGCTGCTCTTGAGAGCTGGGGTCATAGGAAGGGACTTGTTCCCATTGGCTGCTAGAAACAAAATTTGAATCATTATACCATTTCTTAAGAGGGTTTTATAGAAATACCAGGCATAGCTTCAAGTATAGCAATTTATGCAAGCTCTTCTCTAAATAGATGTCTTAGGATTGTTGCTAAGCCAGGTAATAAGGGGCATTACCACTCTTGCTAAGGCATATTTGTGTGATAGATTAGACCCTGTTTAGGCACCTATTTACAGGTCAAAGCCTGCAGGCCTTGAAAGAAGAAAGCAGGGAGTTCACCCAGTCTGGCTTCCCGCTCCCAGGCAGCTGTGCGATCCCACTGAACCTGTTCGGCAGCTCCCTGAGCCACTGCTGCAGCTTGTAGATAAGACCCTCTTGGAAAGCCTGCTAGCCCTCGTCAATAAGGAAACTGCAGAGAGCAGCTAGAATGTTCCAAAACATCAAAACAGACTCTCTGATTTGAGAAAGCGTTGATACCCCGTCATTACAGAGAGCCCTTGAATAAGATTTTTGTTAAGGAGAGACAGATGACAATTCTTTCCTTCTTTAAGGCATATCAGATCTCAAACTTATCTTGATTATTGTTTATCTGTTGCATCACTGAATCTTATGAGTCACAATAGCCATAGAGAAAAGACTAACATTGGATTTCCGCAGCTCTTTCAGCAATGGGTTGGAAAGTGCTATAAAAACATGGTTTAAGTTTCACAACTTCCCTATTGGATAGGTATTGCAGATTTTTTTTTTTTTTTTTAACTTTAGTATAAGTTTTCTTGCCTCTAGAAAGGCAGATTGGGTCTCGGTCAGGGAGCAAGGGAGTGCCCTACACACCAGCCATAGTAAAGTGAGGCTTCTGGCCAGACTAGGAATGGAGCTGTCTAGCGCTGACCTGACTAGGGTTCCATACTAATACGTTCCTCTCGAGGAATAGAGAGTGCTCCAGAAATTCTGCTTGGTCTATACCTTTTGGTTTTCAAAACTGTGGTCAGGGCAGGGCACCTGGGTGGCTCAGTTAGCTGTGCATCCAATTCTTGATTTCGGCTCAGGTCACAATCTCATGGTTAGTGAGTTCAAGTCCCACACTGGGCTCTGTACTGACAGCTAGCAGCCTGCTTGGGATTCCCTCTCTTCCTTCTCTCTGCCCCTTCTCTGCTCAATTGAACGTGCATGTGTGTGTGTTCTCTCTCTCTCTCTTAAAATAAATAAACATTAAAAAAAAAGTGGTCAGTGAAGAGAGAATACATTTGTTAAAACCAGATACCAATAAGCCTCTCCTTGTGAAAGAAAAGTTGCTAGAACATAAAACTCAAGAAAACCAACGAAGATGTTTCAAAGAAAGAAAAGACTGAGTGGGTAGACAATGGTAAGCGGGCTGGAATGTAGAAGCCCTAGGGAGCCAGAAAGGAGAAAAATGTGGTATATGTGTCTAGTTTAGCTATTTGAAACAGTGCCCTATCTCACTGTGTCTAATCACTCATGGGTTTGTTCTGACAGCACTTTCACTGCTAACTGTCCTTTCCCTATTATACCTCTTTTTTTGTGTAAGAGGTAGTGTTCCTTCCAGGGTTGTGATTTAACTTTTATGAGCAGCTTTTTACTTGTTGAAAAGAAGTTACACATACACAAGAATGGACTCACAAGACGATAACTGAAAATACCGTAAAGGCTTTGTGTTGAGGTCACAACAAAGTGGTCTAATAGTAAATTTGTTGTAGTCATTTGATTACCACAGAGTACCATACTCAAATTTAAAGAAGCAGGGTGGGGAAATAAAACCACTAAATTAGCTGGTCTCCAAATATGAGGTAAACATCAGGATATAAGGATGTGGGCCATTGAAGAAAGAAAAATAAAAGATTTTATTAAAAGTATGCAAAGAAAATATATCTTTTAACAAATACTGTTCTTTTGAATTACAGTGAAAAGTTTCTCTCTCAATAACAAAATCTCCGTTTAAGTGAACTGAGGTTTTTGCTATATTTTATTGTCTCAGGTAGAAAACTGGAAAAAAATCTTTAAAAGATATTTAAATATTCTTGTTGTTTTAAATCAAATTTTAATAAGTTATGAGTTATTCAATATTACCTAAGTCTATGGCAGCATTTCAAGTTCCTCCCTAAATTAATATCTACTTATCCCAAAGTTTGTTAAGGATCTTCATTCGTTTATTTTTCCTACAATGAACATAGTTTTATGTTTTTCTGTTTATATAAATAATACATTTTGAAAATTCTAAAAACACTGTATGAACAGGGTGCCTGGGTGGCTCAGTCAGTTAAGCCTTTGGCTCTTGATTTCCATTCAGGTCATGATCTCACAGTTCACAGGATGGAGCCCCACATAGGGCTCCGCGTTGGCAGTGCAGATCTGCTGGGATTCCCTGTCTCCCTCTCTCACCCCCCTCCCTCACTCGCACATGCTCTCTCTCTCTCAAAATAAAGAAATAAACTTAAATATATATATGTATATATGACCATATAAGGAAGAAAATAAAAAATGATCTGAAATCTCATTACCTGCCTGAGATAACCACTGTTAACATTTTGGTGCCCATCCTTTTTTGCATCTCATATATCTATATACCAACTTATGTCAATGGGATATTATATGTGTTACCTTTATTGTGGCACTTAAAAGTTTTTTTCCAATGACAAGCAAGGATGCATCCTTGTACATGTTTCCTTTTTTTTCTTTTTTTAAAAACGTTTTAACATTTATTTATTTTTGAGAGACAGAGAAAAACAGAGCAAAAGCAGGGAAGGGGCAGAGAGAGAGGGAGACACAGAATTCGAAGCAGGCTCCAGGCTCTGAGCTGTCAGCACAGAGCCCAACCCAGGGATTGAACCCAGGAACTGTGAGATCATGACCTGAGCTGAAGTCGGATGCTCAACCAACTGACCCACCCTGATGCCCCTTTATCTAACCTTTCATACTGGTGCTCTTATTTAAATGGGAAAATTCCTCTTGTGAGTAAGATTGCTAGGAAAAGTATATATATATATATATATATATATATATATATATAAAGTATATATATATATAAAGTATATATATATATATATATAAAGTATATATATATATAAAGTATATATATATACACTATATATATAAAGTATATATATATAAAGTATATATATATAAAGTATATATATATAAAGTATATATATATAAAGTATATATATATATAAAGTATATATATATATAAAGTATATGTATATAAAGTATATATATATAAAGTATATGTATATAAAGTATATGTATATAAAGTATATATATATAAAGTATATATATATAAAGTATATATATATATAAAATATATATATAAAGTATATATATATAAAAGATATATAAATATATATTATATAAAATTGTATATATAAAATTATATTTATACATATATATAAAATTATAATTTGCTCTCCAAAATACTGTAGTAATTCACAATTTCACTAGCAATGTGTAAGAGTGCCCCTTTCCACATATTTCTGAAAACAGTAACTGTCATCTTTCTTTTTTCATTTTTGCCAATCTGAAGTCTATAAAGAGATATCTTATTGTTACTTTAATTTGCCATTCCCTGACTCCTCATGAGGCAGGCACCTTGGCATCTTTTTCTGTATTTAGTGGCGAACACAAATCTTGGACTTGCTCTTACATGAACTGCCTGTTTACATTCTTTGTCCGTTTTCTGTTAGGCTACTCTTTTTTTATTTTTTTTTAACTTTGTATGTAGTAAAACAAGTAGCCCTTCATTTTCACACGTTTAGGAAATAGTTTGCCTAATCTATTATTGTCTATCGAATTTGTGGTATTTTTTCTACTCTATTTTTTAAATATTTTATATGTTTTTTCATTAAATGTTTTTTCACACTATGGTTCTTTTTTTTTTTTTAATTTGAGTAGTTACATATCTTTATTTTATAGCATCTGGGTTTCCTGCTAAAAGTCTTCCCAACATGTAGAGATACATTTCCATTATTACAGTTTTTTACAGTCAACTCTCAAATCCATCTGAAATTTAGGTCTGTAGAGTATAAGGTAACAGTCTCCCTTTATTTTACCAAACATATAGCAAGGCGTCTGTTAGCAATATATGTGACATAAATCATCTTTAACCACTGAGTCAAAGCACCACATTTTGCCATATACTAAATTTCTATGTCCTGAGACCAGGGATACATTTAAAATATAAACAGCAAAAACAGGATGGACACGGATGGACCGGAACAGAGACTGTCTGCAGGGACAACATACAAACCAAGTGGATGGCCATCCTACCCTGAATCTATTTCTGGGTTCTCTAGTCTGTGTCAATGACTTATCAGCCTATTCTTATGGCAGGGTAATATGGTGTAATTTCTTTCTTTTCCTGTTTTTAAAAAAAAAAAGTTTATTTATTTATCCTGAGAGAGACAGATAAGTGCAAGTGGGGGAGACGCAGAGAGAGAGGGACCCAGAGAATCCCAGCCAGGCTCCCTACTGCTAGCACAGAGCCCTACATGGGGCTCAAACTCACAAAACTGTGAGATCATGACCTGAGCTGAAACCACGAGTTGGATGCTTCACCGACTGAGGCACCCATGGCATAATTTCTAATTTCAGAAATCATTACAATTATTAGAAATAATCATCAGGGAGCACCTGGGTGGCTCAGTTGATTAAGCATTGGACTTTGGCTCAGGTCATGATCTCACGGTTTGTGAGCTTGAGCTCAAGCCCTGCTTTGGGTAAGCCCTGCTTCTCTCTTTCTCCCTCTCTGCCCCTCCTGGGATTCTCTCCCTCTCCCTCCCTCTCTCTCTACCCCTCCCTCACTTGTGCCCTCTCTCTCAAAAAGAAAGAAAGAAAGAAAGAAAGAAAGAATCATCAATATAATAGCCAATATTTATATAAGACACTATGTGTCATGTACATTCTAAGAGCTTTATATATATTAATTCATTTAATCCTTATAACAACTGTATAAGTGAGGTGTATTAAACCACTTTATAAACGAGGAAACTGGGGGCCAGAGAAATTAAGTGACTTGCTCAAAACAAGAAGTGAAGTCAAGATTTGTATCTAGGCGGTCTGAATTGAGAGTAAGAATTAGGGTATACTTTAAAAAAAAAAAAAAGTTTGTTTGTTTATTTTGAGGAGAGTGTGTGAAAGAGCACATGGGGGAAGGGCAGAGAGAGAGGGAAAGAGAGAATCCCAAGCAGGCTCGGTGCTCTCAGTGTAGAACCCAAGGCAGATCTCACAAACTGTGAGATCATGACCTGAGTGGAAATCAAGAGTCTGAGGCTTAACTGACTGAGCCACCCAGGTGCCCCAGAGTTAGGGTATTCTTAACCACTAGGCAATGCACATACATTAAAAAAAATAATCTCAATATGCTCAGTAAGAAATAATAATAGCTTTTCTCTCTAGTACTAGGGGCTCTAAACATAGACCTTCTATATTAATCACTCCTGGAAACTTTCTATCGCCATACTTCCGTTAATGAAGTAACATTTTCTATGTTTTAAATCGCTTTAGGTATTTTAATCATGGAAATTTCCAGCAGGGGCCATCATAGTTTGGCAAATGAGGGCCCTTTGACCTTTCAGTGCAAAAGCTTAAGTATTCTGAATATTATGGCAACTTGGTCATTAACTTATTATTTTAGGGGGGAATAAAGGTAATGTGATAGCATATTCAGTGTCAGCACAACAAATTTATTTCTTATTCCACATGTCCAACGTGCATTAGAGGTCGAGGGTGAGAAATAGACCTGTTCCATACAGTCATTCAAGGGCCCAGGTTGACGAGGGCTCCATCATTGTATGACGCTATTGGATCAACCAGTGGCTTTAGGGAAAGAGATGAGGGAGAATCCCCATATGCTCTGAAATCCCTTGCACCAGATGTTATTTATATCCATCACTTTGACTCACTGCCCCTTGACGAGAACTAGTCACAATGTCTCGCCCAACTGCCAAACAGGCTGGGCAGTAGTCTCCCATACTCCCAGGACACAGGAGAGAACCACACACAGGCAAAGAGTAGATACCACTACCACATCCATTCACCTCACTCTTCACAGTGATTTCAATCTGTTGCGATGTTTTTTGTCCATTAATTCTTTAAAATGATGACAGAAAGCAGGTAAGCAGAATTTGGATAAGATTGGCCCATGCAAAATTGCTACAGTTGGGGTGTACGTTCTTAACAGAGGTCGTGATAACAACAACGTTAACAACAATGATAAAAACAACTACAATTTGAGTGTTTATTATTAGTCAGGAACTTCTCCTGGATTATCTCAGGTAGTGAAACAGTTCCTAAGTTTATCTGAATTTTATAGATAAGGAAGTGAGACTCAAACAGCCTCAGCAATTTGCCCAAGGTCACAGGTGGTAAGGAGCAAGGCCGGGAACTGGATTTATGAGGCTGAACCCAAAGTTCAGGTCTTATCCATTAGGCTCTAGAGTAGCAAATGCCTCTCAGCTGCGCATGATGATATGCTCTATAAACACAGCTATGGTTCAAAGCCTCTCTGACCCTTTAAGGTGGCAAAATTAGCCTTTGGTTCACATAAATTAGCACTGGGAAGCTTCTTGGAGATTATCTAATGCAACCCTTTCAATTCCCTTGAGGAGAAACTGTGTCCGTTTGAATGAAGTTAATCGTACAATGGTTTATAAAAGAAGTTTCTTTTTCTCTCATGTAACAGTTTTAGTATGAACGGTCCAGGTCTCCAGGGAAGTTTGCTCCTCCTGGTCACCCATTGATCCAGATTCCCTTCCAGGGAACTGCAGTACCCCCTCCTATGACTTGTCTTCAAAGCAAGGCCACTGCATGCAAGTTGCCACAGCAACTGGGAGGAAGTGACCATGCAGGAGGGACATGTAGCTCAGGTTTCCACAACATTAATTAAAACTGAATGCGGAAGGAAAAAGAAGACCCAAAGGACAGGAATACGTGGAGGAAAAAAAGAGAAAATGACTTTTTTTGTTTTTTCTGTGGTAGGAGGAAAGACTATGGGTTCAAACTAAGGAATTTTATCAACCACAGGTTCAAAAATTATACAGGAGAGGCCAGAACAGCTTCCTGCCTTTTCCCTCTTTTTCCTTTCTCTCCATGTTCTTTCGTTACAAATGTACTTATAAGGAAAGAAAAGCCTGCAAAGTGTCAGCAAGCCAGCACCTCGTTGGTCAATAGAGAAGGCTGAGGAGCAGGACATACTTCTATCCTGAAATAGTGAACCGGGGATGCCCGACCGAGGTATTCTTTTTTTTTTTTTTTTTTAATTTTTTTTTAATGTTGATTTATTTTTGAGAGAGAGAGAGAGCGTGAGCAGGGGAAGAGCAGAGAGAGGGAGACACAGAATCTGAAGCAGGCTTCCGGCTCCGAGCGCCCGATGTGGGGCTGGAACTTAGGAGCCGTGAGATCACGACTTCAGCCACAGTCGGAAGCTTAATGGACGATGCCACCCAGGCGCCCCAGACCAAGGTATTCTTTAATGGCGCTTTCAAGTTAGCTACTCGCTCATCAAAAGTATCTTTTGCCTGTTTTGTATTTTAAATTAAATTAGAAATTTTTCAAGTGGCCCATGCAGTCGCATCATTTGAACATCAAAATGATAGAAAAAGGTTTACCCCAAGAAGTCTTTGACCTCTGTCCCCATGCTTGTTGTGAAAAGGCACTGGATAATTAAAGAGATAATTTTATTCCGGCTATTATAATAGGGAGAGTGTTCGTTAATGAGGGATGTCTTAAAGAGAAGGAAGGAGCAGGTCAACAAGGGAGTCATCCACAGGAGTCTTATGGGAGGAAGGATGAAGTAGGTCTTATTTCAGACAGGAGGAGGGTCCTTTGCTACTTCCTGGGACGCAAAAGGGTTGGGGGATTTCTTAGCTTTCACGGTGTTCTGGAGCGCAGGGCTTAGGTAAAGTTGAACATTGTCACTAGTTGTCACGCCAAACTTTCACTGTCCTCTACAGGGCACTACTTATTTTGGTTTCTTCTGTGTCGTTACAGTATTACCTCATACAAACACTAGCACACGTGATTCTATATATTTCTAAAGGACTTTTTAAAGAGTAGGTTTAAGTTCATAGCAAAATTAAGGAAAGGTACAGATTTTTCCCGTATACCCCCTGCCCCACCTATACCCATAACCCTCCACTTTATCGACGTCCCCCACCAGAGTAGTACATCTATTACAAGTGATGAAGCTACATCAACACAACATAATCACCCAGAGTCCATAGTTTACATTCCAGGTCACTCTTGGTGTTGTACATTATGGGTCTGGGCAAATGTGTAATGACATGTATCCAACATCATAAGATATCGAGTATTTTCACCGCCCTAAAATTTCCCTGTGTTCCACTTATTCATCCCTCCCACTCACTCCAACTTCTGGCAACCACTGATCTTTTTACTGTCTCCATAGTTTTGCCTTTGCCAGAATGTCATACAGTTGGAATCATACAGTATATAGCCTTTCAGATTGACTTCCCTCATGCACTTAAGTTTTTTCCATGTCTTCATGGCTCGATAGCTCATTGATTTTATTTTTAGTGCTGAATAACATTCCATTGTTTGATGAAGATATTTTCTTATCATCCTTATACTTATACAAAAAATAAACAGTAGCATCATATATATGTGTATATATATATATCTTTTTAATACATTTTATACATGTTTATATACCTCCATTTTTATATATTTTATATAAAATAAATTTACATCCTGCATTTTATAGTATATGCTGGATCTCTTTCCATATCCATCCAGAGAAGTTATTTTTTCCTTATTTTTGCTACTGAATACTATTCTATTGTGTAGATAAACCATAGTTATTTAACCAGTCCCCCATGCCATTTGAATTCATTCCCACATTTTGCTATTATAAGTAATGTTTCAATAAATAACCTTGTACATCTATCATAATGTACATATATAGGCATAACTAAAGGATAAATTCCCAGAAGTGAGATTTCTGGGTCAACAGGTAAATATTTTTGTTATTTCTGTAGCTTTTGCCAAATTGCTCACCATAGGGTTTAGATCACTTTGCCCTCCTACTTGCATTGTATGAGAATGCTGTGTCCTCACATCCTTACTGGAGTGTATTGTCAAGTGTAACTTTTCTAACCTACTTAGTGAGATATAGTATCCCTTAGTAGTATTAACTTGAATTTCTTTTAAAAATATCTTTGAACCTACAGCTATTTTGAAAAATAATTTAGCAAATAGTCTCTACTGAAGATACTCCTTGAATAATCAATGACCAATTCCCCCCTCCGCCCACTGTAAACCCAAATGAGTATTGTCATTCCACCTGGCGGAGAGCAGCATGTCTCCAAGTTCATTCCATAAAGTTTTACCAGCTGCTCTTCAAAATAATTCTGGTTCTATTCAAAATAGTTCTGGTAAGTTTGAGACTCTGGGGTAGAGAAGACAGAGGCTTCTTAACTGAATGACACCTAAGAACCTTTGTAACACTCATGCTCATTGTGGATACCTAGAAGGGAAGAATCCTAGACTTTGTGGAAACCTTTTCTCAGAGCATCTGCAAGCAGTTTTCTTGGAACAAACTTCTGGAAACATTGATGGGGAAGGTTTAGGAGACTGAGATGGATTTATACCTAGTCCATGGCCAACACTGAGAAATGGTTTTATTTATTTAAGAAAAAATAAAAATCCCTATTTTTTTTCTTATTTCTTTCCCTCAAAATTGAGGAAGTGGGACAGGATCTCAGTTAATTGAAGATTATCAATCATTGGATTCACTGAAGTACAGGAATCAGAATTGGGCTTGGTTCACTTTCTCAGAACCAGCCCAGGGAAATAAAGACCTTGGTGAACTGTTCTTTCCTGGTCCTCTTTCCAAGACCAGGTTACTTTGCTCAATCCCCCATCAAAAATAGGCAGGAAGGGGCACCTGGGTGGCTCAGTCGATTGAACATCTGACTTTGGCTCAGGTTATGATCTCACAGTGCATGTGAGTTTGAGCCCCGCATCAGGCTCTCTGCTGGCAGGGCAGAGCCTGCTTGGGATTCTCTGTCTCTGCACCTACTCGCTCGCTCTCTTTCTCTCAAAAACAGATAAACATTTTTTTAAAAAGGTATTAAAAAATAGGCAGGAAAAGACCTGATAACGCACTGCTCTAAGATGCTAAGTGTTGGTTCATGTATGCAATTAGTTATTAAACAACTTCTAACCGTATTGCTTTGGGCTGGGTCGGCGACTTTGTTCCACGAGAACTGTAAGGGCCTGCGGACTCTCCAGCAGCTCCGAATCCAGTGAGGAAGAAAAGATGTGCCCAGCAGTGAGGTAACAATATAAGTGTGATTAAGTGACAAGATGAGAGTGAGGATAATGCTACTTCTCCCAGGGAGCTCCTCTCTTGGGAGTCTGCTTTGTTTGTAAGCCTCTGGTAAAGCTTTACTGGGAGCTCTGGTTGTGGAATTTCCCCAATTCCACAAACCATGATAAGAAGGCATTTTTTTTCTTTCCTTTCTTTGAGAGGAGGTGCCTCCTGGCACTCGCCCTCCTAGGTTGGCTGGCTCTGGATGTCTCCCGCAGCCAGGCAAGCCAGCTGCCTGGCGGAATCTGAGAGGCACGGCCTGCCTGAGTGCGGAGGGGATTTCTCCAGTAGCCTTTGGCTCCACCTAAGGTCCTTCTCTGTTAATTGCAATTACATGGTCAATAAGGTAGAATGGGGTGGGGGGAAAGCCCAGTCTGCTTTATTATTCCCCCCGCCCCCCACCCGCAGTCCTTTTTCCACCTCTAAATCTGTCTTTAGTTCAGAGTGGCCAGAAATTCCTTTTGCTGAAGGCAAAATAACCAGGTTCTCAATTTGAGCCCTGGTGAGTAGCTTTTTGGAATCTGAGTAGCTTTTGGGAGCAGTCTAAAAAGAAACGTGGTATTTCAGAGCAGCTAAAAAGAGGACATATTAGGAATGCCAAATTGCTGTTATAAAGAGCTGGTTTCTGGCAAGAGACTTAACGTGTAGGAGTTCAGGGAGATGTACAAAAACTTTAAAAATATTTGTTGAAATGTGGTCTCAAGAGGTTAAGAGCATTAAGTCAAGGAAACTAGATCTTTACATATGACTCAAATTCTTACAAAAGTAGTTCTATAATCAAATTCTACAACCAAATACTTAATTATAAGATATTCATCTTAGCGTTATTTATAGTGGTGAAAAATACAGAAATAATTTTAATGTCCATTAGAGAAATGAAAACAAAAATAGGTTTTTGAAGAATTTTTAATGGAATTGATAATGCTTAATGTGAAGTAAAATATGGAATATCTATGTTATTTAGAATATGTGCATATATACATAGAAAAAAAAACTCTCTAAGAAAATATTCTGTATCAAAATGTTACCAGTGAATGTCTCTTCTAAAAGTGATTTCTATTTTCTTATTTCATTTTATTTTTTTCCCAGAACTTCCACAATGAGCATGTATCATTTTCATAATCAGAAATGTTCTTTTTGAATGAAGACAGGCATCGGGGTGGCTCAGTCAGTTAAGCATCTGACTTCGGCTCAGGTCATGATTTCATGGTTGGTGAGTTTGAGCCCCTCATCAGGCTCTGTACTGACAGCTCAGAGTCTGGAGCCTGCTTCGGATTCTGTGTCTCCCCCTCTCTCTCTCTGCTCCTCCCCCACTCATGCTCTCTCTCTCTCTCAAAAATAAACATTAAAAATTTTTAATAATACTAATAAATTTAAAAAATAAATGTTTTTGAATGAACATTACTATTAAAACAATTTATATATCAATGTTATGAGAATTAATTGGAACAATGTGTCTTGAATATACTCAATTGTTATTGTATTTTTGGTGTAACCATTGATCCTGTCCTTGAAAAAAGACAAAATATATTTGCAGTGAAGAAAACATTTAAGTTTTTGTTTTCTGTGCTTCTGTGATGTAAGGATTTTTTTTCTTATGTTTGGCACTTAAGTGAGGCCGTTGAAAACCTGTTCCCCAACACTTTTTATCACATTTTCACAAATCTCTGTTGGAAAAATTAGTTGAAATCGTGGTAATACTAGGAAAACCGAATCCTTTTTTCAACGAACTCTCTTGGGCTTAAAAAAAAAAAAAAAAAAAAAAAAGAAAGAAAAAAAGAAAAGAAAATTCAACACTAGGCTATGTGATCTAAAAAAAAAAAAACCTCCAGGGCAAAAAGATTACATTAAGAACTCCAGTTTAGGGGTGCCTGGGTGGCTCAGTCGGTTGTGCATCCGACTTTGGCTCAGGTCATGATCTCGTGGTTCATGAGTTCAAGCCCCACGTCACGCTCTGTGCTGACGGCTCAGAGCCTGGAGCCTGCTTCAGATTCTGTGTCTCCCTCTCTCTCTGCCCCTCCCCCACTTGTGCTCTGTCTGTCTCTCAAAAATGAATAAACGTAAAATAAAATAAAATAAAAAAGAACTCCAGTTTAGCTACCCAGTAAGACTGACATAGGATAGCCTTGCTACTGTTACAGGGGAAACAAATGTAGAAAAAGAATAGAAAAACCTGGGTAATTTATAATTAGCCAAAGTGACTGGATGAATTTAAGTTAAAAATATACAGGGCCTTGGTCTAATTATCTATAAAAAGCAGCTTACTGTTTAAGGCTTTAAGTCAACAGCTCCAAGTTGGCACCAGTGGTTACTACCTGGCAATCCTATTTCCTTTAAAAAACATCAAAACCTTTTTTACACAGTTGAAGCAGCCGGGCGGAGAGAGACCCTCTTTCACAAGTAGTCGTGAATTCCAAGTGCTTCAGTTCTGAATTAAGTCACTTACCTCCAGACAGGCTGGAACCCCAAAGTAAGCTCTTCTCCTGGGTGGCAGTTTGGTGTTGAGAAAAAATAGCTTGAAAACTCAGAAGCACTCTACTAATGCAAAGCCTTGTTATCTTTCTTCGCCAACTATGGAGCAATCTAGAGAAATTAACCCTCTCATTTGTTAACCTCAATAACAGGCTTTAACAGATCGGTAGCCATGGATGGCTCAGATAATTGTTCTAATTAGTTTGGTATGGAGGGAGGCAGGGACAGGCAGGATT
The DNA here is from genome assembly GCF_018350155.1 of Leopardus geoffroyi. NCBI lineage: Eukaryota > Metazoa > Chordata > Mammalia > Carnivora > Felidae > Leopardus > Leopardus geoffroyi. Next base: position 71,885,995 of record NC_059328.1, read on the forward strand.
TGGAGCTCAAGTAATTAAGCCTAAATTAAAAGAAAAAAAAAATGAAGAGTTATGCCTTACATTTTGGACATGTGGATTCCAGATGTTATGGAAGAAATTTTACTACTAAGTAGGCCACTTTTTGCAGTTGAGGAGAGGGTTGGAGGGGAAGGCCTGAGGCAGAACTTGGTAAAAAGAGGAAAGGAAGGTTCTATTGACTGTTAAATCCTGTGTGTGTGTGTGTCCAAACTGAAAACCAGCAAAAACTAGCAAAAGGGTCTTAAGTTCCTCCTGGCATGTGAGCCTCAGAGGAGTTAATTCCAAGTTGGCTCTTGCTTGCAACTCTGCTTGCAGGCAAATCACCTCCTTCTCGGGGAAGTGACTTTTGTGACTCCATTGCAGTTTCTAAATTTAAAATGTTAATGCAGGTTCCCCAGTGTGCACTAGAGAAGGTTGCTAGAATTTTGGTCCCACTAGAAAGAGAGACAGGTACTTATGCCAGGAATGGAGCTGCACTTTTACTTCAATAATATGCACCACTCTGTTCTTTTCTTTTTCAGAAAATGGTAAACACAGGGAAAGGAACAGGAGTTCCAGACCCTGGGAACCAAAATATTACAGACACACAGGAAATGACTTTTCAAATCCAGCCTGTAAACCTGTCATTTTGTGGGCTCATCTGTGAACCTAGAAATGAGAGACAAAGATCACAGAGAAGACAATCCTATATTCTGGCAAGGCTGTACTGGAGGGCCTCTGGAGGCCTTCCCACACCCTGGTGCGATGATTCTAAACTCAAGCTATCATTTGAAAGGGTAGAAAAAATACTTGAGGCAAAATTTATGACTTACAGCTATTTCACTTTGCTTAAAAAACTGTAGACTTTGAAAAAGAGCTGAAAAGCTAAAAAATATTTTTGGAGGGAGAGAGGTATATCCTCAGCCCTATTACTTTAAGGTTTTCAATTAAAATACTCCAAATATGTGATAAATAAGCTACTAAGTCATTGAAATAGGCATCAATCTTCCTAAAACATGTATTTGTTGACTTTCCATAGCATTAAACAAATGCTATGCCTCTGGTTAGTGAACTGGTTTGGGATTCATTAATTCTCCAAATATTTGTATTCTGAGTGCCTTCTAGGGGTAAGACATCCTTTGAATGAAACACATACAAATTAATAAGTCAATCTATGGGTTCATTCAGGTTCTCCTTCCTCCCCTCCAGTGCAGCAGCAGGAGTGCACTGGGTCTGGAGCCAGACTGCCCGCTGTCCCAGCTCTACCACCCGGAGCAAATCACTTAACCTCTCTGTACCTCAGTTTTCTCCCCCCGGGTATGTAGGGCTAGGACTAGCACCTACCTCATCAAATTAAATGAGTTAATACATGTAAAGCACCAAGAACAATGCCTGGCACATAGTAATGTAATCAAATCCAAGTTCATCCGCCCAATTCGCAGGAAAGACAATCCTTGAGTATGTAGCAAGGAGGGGGTTTGAGAGGCAGCCAAACAAGGAGACTGGAGGGCAAGCCTCAAATCCACCTCTTGGAGTGTCAGAAAGACTTAAAAGCGTATGAAAAAAGTCTGAGTAAAAAGTTGCAGCTGCACTTATTAGTCTGCAGCTGTGAGTAGTCCCCATTAACCCTTTGGTTACTGGTTTCATTAAGTACTCAGCTAATGTCAGCTGTTAAGTACTGAACACAGGAAAGAGCAATGGACAGGTGCAGAAGCAGACATAAAGAGCAAGGTGCACAGGAGAGAGAATATGTACCTGGATTCTTATTTCGGAGAATAAGAGGGAGTTTGCTAAGTAGAATGAGAAAGGCCAGGCTAAACAAATGGTACAATTGAACACACAGAACTATGAAACTAGCATACCTGGGAAATTATAAATGACTCATTAGAGGGGGATTATTAAGTATGTGAGAACGAGGGGAGAAAACCCTTAGAATTTAAGTAACCTAACCCATGTGGGGCAGAGGGCAGATTTTTGGGTTGATGGTAACTCTATTAGCCAGGAACAAAATATAGGAGGTGGTATGGATTTTGACACCATGTGTTTGGTTTTGGACATACATAATGTGAGTGGCCCTTGAGACTCAAGCAGAGATGTACAATTGGATACACAAATCTAGGGTTTTACAAGAACATTCTGACAAACCATACAGTGTAGGGAACCATCATAGTGTTACTGTGGTAGTCGTGAACTTGGCTGAAATTGTCAAGAACCAGGGTAGACAACGAGAAGGCAACAACACAGGCTACACTGGCATTCGAGGACAACCAGAAGTGAAGGAGCCAGAGAGAAGAAATAAAGAAGAGAACCAGGATAACATGGGACCTTATAAGAAACCAAGGGAGTAGAGTTTCACACCAATTAGGATATTTTGGATGGAAAATGACAAAACTGAACTCAAACTGGTTTAAGTTGTTAAGATTTATTGGCCTATATAACTGGAAACACAGCCTCTGGAGGATCACCCCTAAACCAGAGGGGGAAAATTCAGTTCACCATCACCAATTAGGAGTTATATCGAGTGCCTTCTATGTGCCAGGCATTGTTCTAGTCAATGACAGAACAGGCAGAGTCCCTCTTCTGTGGACTATACATACAAATGCTTCTTGGTATCTTTTTTCTTTGTTTTTCCATTACAATGCAATGCCATGTTTCATATTGGGAAAACTGTGTAAAGAAAAAAGAGAAAGCTTTAGAATTCAATGAAAAGTCCAAAACACTTGCTGGGAATTTACCACTTTTTTTTTTCTAAGAATGCCTGGAACTTCTGTACTAAGTGATAATGGAGTGGTAAAATAGAGCAGTTCAATATGGACACAAAAACACGAACATCCAAAATACCACCAATGACATATTTTAAAGTCCAGCTATGGTTTTAATTAGTCAAAAATTTGACTTATTCAACGTTGCTGAGTTTATTCAGATACCTGTAAAAATAACTATATTTTAAAAATATCTCTAGTAGGGCTTTGTGTCTGGTGTGGCAACATGTTTTATATGTAGGTCATGTTCAAGCCCATTTATATTTTAATTAAATATATGTAGAGTTGGCAATAAAAGAAAATTTCACTCTGCCTTTATATCCAGCTGAGCAGTATTATTCCTCATATCCCTGTCTCTTCTCCCGACGCCTTAGTTCAAGCAGGTCCTTACTGCTCTACTGAACTGCTCAGCTGGTCAGACTCAGTCCCTGCATGTCCTTCTTCCTAATGGCTACCAACGTGACTTTGCTTAAAGATGGACCCTTTGTTCCTAACACAATGCTTTACACCAAGAGGTACTCCATAAACCTTACATGGAATGGGATTGCAGATCCTGAAGCTAAGCATAGTTGTGGGTATATTGCTATAGCTGGCTGGGTCTGTTTTTTCAATTTCCGTAATTTGGAAATGATAAAACCTACCTCATTAGGTTTTTGGAAAATAAAGTGCTATGTGATTCAACTTTGTGAACTCAAAAGCACTACACAGCATTAACGGTTTAAACTAGGAAGTTGCAAGTTTGCAAATAAGTTCCAGTAATATTTGTATTTTAATGGTTAAAAAGCAGTGTCAATTTTTCTCAGTAATGTTCCTCGATTCCAGTTAGAATGTTTTCCACATAACTCCATAATGCTATTCACACATTGAATTTCAAAATATGACCCACAAATGCTTAGTTCTTCTCAAATTTTATCCTTGCACAAAAGAAAGCCATTTATGCCTGATGTGGCTTCACTTCCTTAAAGATAAGGAAACAATCAGGAATATTAAGTGACTTGATTCTCTAAAAAAAGAAACAACTTGGATAGAGATCCCTTTCCCCTTTTGTTTTTGGCCATATTCTGAAAAGAAACCCAATGAAACACATACGGCAGATTCAGACTGCTCAAAAATATTTAGCCTCCTTCTTCCTAAATTAGAACTACCTTGACCTGTACTCACATACGTATACATCTCCCAGCCGGTTACGTAATGATCTCACAAGTGTAGCCACTACCTGTCCTGTCTAAAGTATCAATCCCTCTTCTAATAAAGTGGTATTTATTCCTCCCCGCCACCCCAATTCGGTTATCTTCTAGAAGGGGAGCTCAAAGCACCAGTAGGGACTGATCTAATGAGCTTTTGTTGTCATAAACAAATCAACGAGAGCTGGGAGTTGAACCAATGGGTGATAAAGAGGTCAGATTTCCAGACAGTGGTTTGCTGGTTTTGTTTTGTTTTTGTATGAGGTGTGCCTTCATGCTAGTTTTTAAATCTTGTATTTCGGTAGCTTCTTGAGATATCTGCTCTACTAACACATGTATCCAGACTACAGACTTCTCCAGATCTGGGAATCACAGCCTCAGAATTATAATTCTATTTGTTTAGTTTGGTGTCATACTGGAGTCATGCTTTATCACTTGATGCCATTCCTTAATATGATACCATAGCCCTCCATATTATTCACATACAAAGGCTTTAAACTAAAAACTTCTTGCTTTACAAATTACTTCAATTTTGGGAATCATATAGCTATAAACCTAGAGGATAAGCAGCTACACAATTAGTTTTTTTTAAGTCTGAGATCTACTGAAGCCATCATACTGTTGTGTTCCTTCCTCATTCCACAAAACACCATGGCTAGCATCGTATTTTTTAATGACTTTTACAAATTTTAGTCTACTTAATCCATGTTCTAACTAAACGAATTTTACAGCTTTTCAAATATTGGTTTCCAGTATTGAGAAAAACAACTGGACTGGGGATTTTTTTTTTTTTTAACTCAAAGACCAAAGTCTTTTTCTCATACACTGAATGTGCAGGTCCTGTAATTAAGTCTTGTCTCTTAAAGGCATTACGAATCATGAAATGACTGATACAATGTATAACCTCTCCTTTTTATAGTTTAAAATGCTACAAATAAGGGCACTGCATTTTGGACTGTAGAAGTAAAATCAAAGATTATTCATTTCTCGACCACCCCTTGCTTTCTTGTTTATTACTATATGCAAAGCATTGAAATAGGAACCATGTAAAGATGATGCAATAGAAGTAGTGTTGCCAGATAATGCACAAGATACTCAGTTAAATCTGAGTTTCAGATAAAGTTTTAGTGTAAGCTGTCCCAAATATTACACATACAAAAACATGTTGTTACTATAAAATTCAAATTTAACTGGGTATCCTGTATTTTTGTTTGCTACATCTGGCAATTCTTTATGCAGAATCCTTATCTTCAGCAAACTATTTAACAGGGAAATTAAGGAAAAACCATCACATAAGACTTACATGATAAGGTGCAGTAATACAATCAGGGAAGAGGAAGATCTCCCTACTTACCACAGAGAGTACCTAGAAGAGAGGACAAGTGCAATTCCTTTAGAAGACAACTAAATTTTGAGTGGTGGGTAGGTGGCTTAATTTGATGATTTTGGAAGTCAAGTATCCTGAGTTAAATCACAAAATCATTGCTCACTCGCTATGGAAACTTGAATAAATTAATCTCTATTACAAAATGAAGCCACTAATCTCTGCTTTACCAGGCTGTCTGAAGAGCAGAGAAAAAGCACCCACGAAGCACCTGGAACACAAGAGGCACTCCCTAAATGGTAATACCTACTATTAAAACACCATGTGGCAAAGAGGTTACTTGTCACGGACAAATATTCAAATGTTAATGTTATGCAATAATAGCAATATTGAATAAGTAATTTTATTTCCATGATCTATTTACACTGTACAAACACTGTTGAAAAGCACCCTACAAGTTCACAGTACATTACAATATATTTACTTTAAAAATATATTCCTTTATAAAAGGTTCATAGAACATTGGCATGTCGACATGTGACACAACTTTCAAAGTATGTCACCAACTCTGTGATAGCAAGAATGCTTCCAAGTGTTGTCAATTTCACAATCACAAATAACCACTTGAGTTTTAAATAAAGTTTTAAATAAAAAAATGAATTCTACAGTGGAAAGTTCCCATAGCAATACTTATTAATTAACATGTACTTTCATGGAGATGTTGTTTCATAATAATTTAAAATATCAACTTAATCTGCCCCAAAAAAACCGTTTCAACAAGTTTCGCAGTCCAGAAATTCTTGTGATTTGTCATTTTCTACTTTTTCTTCTTTGTCGGTTCTCCTGGTTCTACTTTGCGCTTTTTAGAAGTATGCTCATCTTTTTCATCATCTTTAAACAGGAAAGGAAAAGTTTCAATCAGTAATTAAAAAAAAAAAAAGTTAAGTATTAAAATTTCATTGACTTTAGACCAAAATCATTATCTTCAACTTATGTTTCTTTCAGTATCCTAATAAAAACCAAAAATTAACTTTTAGATCTCTGATTTTAAAGTGCAGGTAGAAATAAGAAATTAATTGTAGTGTTATACAAAATTCACAAAGTGACCTGTTAGTGCTGGATTCAGGTACTTTAAAATGAGAAAACCAGATATGTTCTGAAAAAAAGCTATCCCATATATATTCTACAGCTTATATACTGTATATATTTAAATAATCTACACCTTGTAACAATGGAACACATTCTACTCTTTTTACCAAGAGTATCGATCCAACCATGACACTGTCTAAGCAGTGATCAGCTGTTCTTTCCTTTCAAATCTGCGTTCTCTCCTCACAGAACAACTCCCCTCTCTATTTACAACCCCCATTCTTATTATTTTGAAATTTAAAAAGCACTCACAGGTAGATGTTTCACTGAAACTGTATTCTCTCTGAACAAATGTGTGGCTTTATTTTAAGAACTCCATTTAGATAGATACTATGTAGGAGGAATTAATTTTAAAATATACATTCATTTTAAGCACATTACTGAACTCATTGCATTTTTGGCTTTACTTTCTCAATCAACAGATACCGAAAGTTCAACAACTATCATATGGTGGTCTATCAAATATTTTGATGTTGAAAGGGGCCTTTATATGAAAAAACTGGGGAAGCAGGGGCACCTGACTGGCTCAGTCAGTAAAGCATACAACTCTTGATCTTGAGATCATGAGTTCAAGCCCCATGTTGGGAGTAGAGCTTACTTAATAAAGTAATAATAATAATATTAATAATAAATAAATTTTTTAAAAATAAAAAATTGGGGAAGCTGCTGATATCACACCCTAAACTCCTTATGGAGGAAATACATTTACAACCTTAAGCCTTCAGTTCCCTTCTCTTAACTGTACCATACTCAGAATATCTCCTTTGTTGATGTGCAGAATAATTAGAAACAACTGCAGGTGATTCATCTGCATTCATCTTCAAGCTCAGTATGGCGATGTTATTCCTATATTTCATAAAGCACTTATGGATTTACATATATATATTTATATTATAAGCAGTAAGATAAAATAAAATTAATTGAATCATCATAGGAATTTACAAACGAGGGTTTTAATCAGTACTGTTTATCATATATACACAAAAATAATGTACAAACCAACTGATGTGGCACACAGCTCGAATACTCCAAGGCCTTTGTTTTTTTTAAAATTATTTAATCATCATCATTGCTTGAGATTATTTTCAATAGTATAAAAACCGAAATTACTTTCTAACTCTGCTGTAAAATCCACTGTTGACATATTAAAAAGATGATCCCGAGACAGTTCTGCTTTTAATCTGTCAATTATATTTACTGAATTAACAAAAACACAAACTACCGAGGATCGAAAAATGATTTCCTATCAGTAATTTGAAGAGCTAATGCCACCTAGTGACAAAACAAGGCATCACCTTAAAAACCAGAACAGGAAAAACAAAAGAAACAAAACCACCCTGAAATGTTCATTTATCAAGATTAGTGAGTTTCTAGTCTGTGCCATATATCACAGATGATGCACTAGTAAGGAAGCAATTCTTCTATATGGAATTCATGCCACCTGAGGTAAATAAGTTTACATTAATATGAACTTTCTAAATTCTTTAAAAAAAAAAAAGAAAAGGAAAGCATTAGCTACTTTAGCTAGGATTTCACGATTAAGTACAGGTCAATACATCTACAATTAATATCTAAGCCTTAGTGATCTGCATTTCACAATTACCAAACAAGAAGTGCTGGCAAGTAGCAAGACTTGGTGAGTTTTGAATCTTTCCCAGATCTTTAAAAAAAAAAAAAAATGGGGCATCTGGGGGGCTCAGTTGGTTAAGCATCTGACTTCAGCTCAGGTCCTATCTCACAGTTCCTGGGTTTGAGCCCTGCACTGGGCTATGTGCTGACAGCTGGGAGCCTGGAGCTTGCTTCATCTATGTCTCCCTCTCTCTGCCCCTCCCCCAATCACACTCTGTCTCTCTCTCAAAAAATAAACATTGGGACACCTGGGTGGCTCAACTGGTTGGCGTCCAACTTCGGCTCAGGTCATGATCTCAAGGTTTGTGTGTTCGAGCCCCGCGTCAGGCTCTGTGCTTACAGCCTGCTTTGGATTCTGTATCTCTCTCTCTGCCCCTCCCCTTTAGCACTCTCTCTCTCTCTTTCTCTAATATATAAATATTTAAAAAATTAAAAAAAAATACAAATAAAATATTTAAAAAAAACTTGAAAAAATCTGGAATAAGTTAACTGGCAAAAAAAGGCTAAAGTCCAAAAAATGAGAAGGAGGAGGCACCTGGCTGGCTCAGTTGGTTAAGTGGTTAAGTGACCAACTCCTGATCTCCACTCAGGTTCTGATTTCCCAGTTGGTGGGATCCAGCATCGTGCTGGGCTCTGCACGGACAGCACAGAGCTGGCCTGGGATTCTCTCTCCCTCTCTCTCTACCCCTCCTCCCACTTTCTCGCTCTCAAATATAAACATTTAAAAAAAATGAGAAGGAAAAGTAAAAATAATTATTAACCTAAAAATTAAGTAACTTCAGAGAATGGAATTTATTAAACAAGATATTTTATAAGTTAAAAAAATACAGGTAAAAAATGATTAATTTTATAGTGACTCTGTGAACATGGTATGGGATTCTGAATGGTTAACCAACATTAGAGTCCAAATTAAAAATTTGGACACCTTACCGCAGCTCAGGCGGTAAGGTGTCCGACTCTTGATCTCGGTTCAGGTCATGATCTCACGGTTCGTGAGATCAAGCCCCTTGACAGGCTCTGTGCTGATAGCGTGGAGCCTGCTTGGGATTCTCTCCCTCTCTCTCTCTCAAAATAAACTTTAAAAAAAAAAAAAAAAAAAAAAAGAATAAAGATGTCAGGATTATCTTTTAACCTTATGATCCAGGATTAAACTTTTAACCTTATGATTCTGTTGATATTGTATACATATACACTTGCTGTTGGAGGACTATCATATAATCAAAAGAACAGATATCTATGGGAATTACAATATTCCCACACCTATCTGAACTCAATACCTAACTGAACTCTGAATTACCTATCTGAACTCAATAAGCAAGCTGGAAAAAAGACAATTCTTTGTTTGTCCTGCTATATAACCCTCACTTTTTCCATATAGGAACAAAGACAGAGCACCAACCTATAGTACCTTGCTTGAATATCAACTTTAGTGGTCTTACTTTCTACAAAACAGCTACAAGCACTACAGCTTGCAAAACAGTAAGAGACTAAACCCCAAATTAATGAGGCACCATTTCCATTTAAAGACCTGAATTTTTCTTTTTCTGCCTCTTCCTAGTTGTGCGAATTTGCTTACGCCAATTCTTTAATCTGAGACTGTTTCCTTGTCTATAAAATAGTAACAATGAATCATGTACCATTTCTGTACTAGGCTGCTAAGGACAATGAATTCTAAAAATTGTGTGAAAGTACCTATTTGCAGCTTGGCATTTTCCAATTTTGTGACTGTGGACAAGTCACATGAAGTTCTCATTTCCATATTTCCCTATGTGGTTTCACAAGGTGTTGTAAGGATTAAACATTATTTATGCAAAAGTGTTTTTATTAATTACATAAAATACCCTACTATGAAGTTTTTTAAATGCCAACTTCATTTTGGCATCTCTAAAAGGATGCCATTTACTGAAGATATGCCTTCATTAGTGACTTCTAATCCACATTGTGACATCAGTAAAAGAAACAGAAAAGCCAAGTAGAATCAAAACTGAAGAACTACCAGTTATCCTTTCTCTTAAAACACTCTGCCTGGTTGTAAAAGGAGCTAAGTAGCCCTTGATTCATGAAACCATCAGAAATTTGTTTAACTGGCATGCCCTTTCATAAAAATTTAGTATAATTCAACAATTATCCACTGAGTATCAAAAAAAATTTTTTTTAATGTTTATTTATTTTTGAGAGAGAGAGAGAGACAGAGAGACCTCTGAGCATGAGTGGGGGAGGGGCAGAAAGAGAGGGAGACACAGAATCCCGAAGCAGGTCCAGGCTCTGAGCTCTCAGCACAGAGCCCAATGTGTGATGTGTGGCTCGAACTCACAGACAAGAGATCATGACCTGAGCCGAAGTCTAATGCTGAACTGACTGAGCCACCCAGGCGCCCATCCACTGAGTATTTAAAATGTACTATAAACTGTACAGGAACTCCTTTTCATAAAGGAGACAGATTTATGAACAAATCATCTCATAAAGAATGGTAAATACAATCAACAGCATTAGCACATACAAGGTACAGAGGAACAAATACTTTGAAGGTGTTGACATTTTTTTCTTTGAATTGGATTTTGAAGGATGAATGAGTTTACCAGCCAAAGGTAAGGAGGGAGGGAAGAACATTCCAGACTAATGTGCAACATATGCTGAAAGGCACGGAACCGTAAGATAGCATGGTCTATTCAGTTGTCAATTTTAAGATCTTGAAGTGCTAGAAAAAGCACCATTCGAAATACAGATAGAGAGGAAGGCAGGGCCATCAGAAGGCTTTGACTCTATGCTATTTATTGGTGAAGGGTTTTAAGCAGGTGAGTTACATAATCAGATAGGACTTTTAGAAAGTGATCACTAGCTGCAGTGTGAAGGATGGAATTTGAGAGGTGGTTAGGGTAAAAGTGTGTAAGCAGAGATTACTGTGGTTACACTCTAAGTAAGAGATGAAATTATGATATCATAAACAACTAAGTCATTATCTTCCTATTACCACGCAGGGATACTCAATTAAACTCACTTTGTCACGCTAATTTTGGCTTCAAATCACGACTGCTTTAATATAAAATGAAGCCTTCAGCGCTTCAAAGCTGCAATCACAAGAAAGAATCCATGAATTAACTGACTCTGTTGTAATAAGGCACCATAAATCACATATACTATTGGTTGGGATATTAGGGATTTTGCTTCAAAGCCTGAATAACATGATCTTTTTCTTTTTTTTTTTTAAATGTTTATTTATTTTTGAGAGACAGGGAGACAGAGTGTGAGCAGGGGAGGGACAGAGAGAGAGGGAGACACAGAATCGGAAGCAGGCTCCAGGCTCTGAGCTGTCAGCACAGAGCCTGATGTGGGGCTCGAACTCATGGAGTGCGAGATCATGACCTGAGCCGAAGTCGGATGCTCAACCAACTGAGCCACCCAGGTGCTCCTAACATGATCTTTTTCTAAAACACAGTAAATACTACTGGTTGAGCTTTCAGAGACCTCACTTCCAAGCCGTATAGGATTTTTCTCAAAAATACAGCAAAAAATAATAGTCATACACCATAATTAATTTGTTAAACCGCTAGACTTAAATTTCACTCATTAAATGTCTCCTTTTAAAACTCATCACAGGGACCAAAAGGTATTATCACAGGAGTCTGACTCGCCTTACCTGATTCCACTGTCTCCTCCCCTTCAGGCAGGAGCCTAGCTTTCTTAGCGTTCTGTGGGGCATCATCACCATTGTCCTCATATATGTTAGACCATTTTATTGCCATATCCAGCTCTGGAGGGGGAGGTTTCTTCTCAGTAGTGTAGGTCTCCGGAGGTGGTACATAGTTTGACTTCCATATTTTGAATTCCTTTGGAGGCTGTTAAGCAAACACATTAAGACGCACCGTGACGAACCGAGGTTCCTACAATCCGTATGGGCACATGCACCTCCCTGCCGTTCGCTTATTGTTCAGGCTGACTTTTTTTTTTTCTTAAGGTTTAAAGACACATTTTTTTTTTCCATCAAAATCACAATACTGTTAAGTGAAAGCCAAAGGGTTCCCTATATGAATAAAGCTAATAACTTTTAATTACCAAAGAAGAATCCAGTCTCAGAGATACTACGGCAAGGCTGACCCCTTCAGGAGGTTGCAGCAGACACTGTCTTGGAGGCAGCACCGCAGGCACTTCGGCGTCAAAGGGAAGGGGTCTCGGGGAGAAGCTGCAGCGGGGGGGGCGGGGGAGTCACCACCGTTAGTCCTCGCAGCGCGGGGTCGGGGCACCGAGCGCGGAGGTTGGGTCTCCTCACAAGGGGGCGGGGGCTGCGGGTCGGTCCGACACCCACCAGGCTGGGGAAGGGGACCCGGGCTCCCCAGGGCTGGAGGTGGGAGGGGGCGGTGCGGCAACCCGCAGGAGGTGACTGCGTGTGGGGGAACAGACTGCCGGTCCCCAGGAGAGGGCTCAGGAGGAAGGGGGCGGAGGCCGGGACTACGACCGGGAAATCGGGTCGGGAACCTCACCTCCTCAGGCGCCTTAACGACGTGCCTCTCCCAGTCTATCTGTTTGTTGAGCGGATTGTAGAGAAAGGCCGGGCGAGTCACGCTCCGGAATAGTTCGTCGGGTCCCGGCAGCCTCTTCTCCTCCTTGTTCCCACAGCCTCCCGCCGACTTAGCAGGATCTGGGGCCCTGCGACTTGTTTCCTCCGGCTCGCTGTTATCCTCCTCACCCGAGGAGCCTGAGCTGCTGCTCCCATAAGCCGCGAAATAGCTCAGGGGGTCTTTCTCCTCGGCCGCCATGACGGCTGCGAGCGACGACTGTGGGCTCCGCCGGAAACCGGAAGCTGCTCCAAGGGCCCGCCCCACGGCTGGCTCCGCCCCAAGTCTCGCAGAGGAGTTCGGGGCCTGCGCCCCCCAGCGGCTACGACGCGTTCCTGCTTCTCGGCCAGGGTCTTAGGATGGAGGCGGGGCGCGCACATTGCAGAGCAGGGTCTGCTTATGCTCCTTCCTGAAGAACCCTGAGAAGAGGCAGGTCCTGAACCAGTGGTCCCAACAAAGCTCTCAGCTTTCAATAAGAATTTATTAAAGGCAGACAAGAAATAAGAATTTTTTTTTCACTGCCGCTTCACCTTAGCCATTGCTCAGAGACACCAGGATTTCTTCTGATCCCACTACATCGCTTCTTCAAAATGAAGATTACTCTCAGTATGCTTGCCTCCCTCAGTCGTCCTGGAACACTTCTATGGGTTGTGGACTTATCACGTCACAAACTAAATCCTCTCCTGCTTGACCTCATTTCCAGTGGACTCTGAACAACTCTCTTTAATGAAATTCCTCTTGGATTGATTGCATCCACGATTCAGCGGGTCTCAAACTCTCTGGCTTGTCATTGTCAGCTTCCTTCCATTCTTGCTTTGCCCTGTATGGCCCTTAAGCGCTGGTGTGTCCCAACATATTATGCCATCTTTCAACAATACAATATAGTTTTGTAGAGGGTGTTACAAAGTTGCAAATCAGCCCATCTCTTTACATGGCATTAGCTACCTATGCTTGTGACTCCCAAATCTGTGTCTCCAGCCGCAATTTTTCACTCCAAGCTCTGGACCAGATCTCTACCTGACTCTTAAACTTTCCACGTGGAGCCTCCTGATGAAGCCTCAAACACTCAATTACTGCATCAGTAACTTGTCTTTCCATATGACTTGTTTCTGCCTGTGTTCCCTCTCTTAGTAAATGATATAACCTAGTCACCACTGAAACTAGAAATCTTTTATTTCTCCTGGTGATCTAAGAGGGAATGATACTTAAATGAAAGTGAAAAAGTTGGTTGTGAACGTGTACGGTATCCGGGGAAGGATGCCTGCTCAGACCATACACACATTCATAACTTGCTGTTCCTTCTGGAGGTAGGCTCCAGAGGGCAGAGCTGTCTGTCTTGTTCACTCCTTCCCAGAGGAGGAGCTGGACTGCGTTTTGTGCATTTTTGTATTCCTGATACCCAGCTCAGTGCCTTTCATTGATCAGTAAATAATGGGGAATATATAGTAATTTATGAGTGTGTAGTTTGGGATGGGTTTTCTCAAAATTTTCCATCCAAGTACCTGTGTTGACAAAGGAAAATGATGGCTCTAAAGTGCAAAGTTTGGGGGTACCCAAAACCATCCTCACTTTTTTAAAGAAAATTTATTGTCAAGTTAGCCAACATACAGTGTATACAGTGTAGTCTTAGCTTCGGGAGTAGATTCCCGTGATTCATCACATACAATATCCGGTGCTCATCCCAACATGTGCCCTCCTCGATGTCCATCACCCATTTTTCCTGCCCCCCCCCCAGCACCCTGCCATCAACCCTGTATGTTTTCTGTATTTAAGAGTTTCTTATGGTTTGCCTCCCTGTTTGTAACTTATTTTTCTTTTGTGAAATTTCTCAAATTCCACATATGAGTGAAAACATATGGTATCTATCTTTCTCTGAGGGACTTATTTCACTTAGCAAAATACCCTCCAGTTCCATCCACGTCGTTGCAAATGGCAAGATTCAATTCTTTTTCATCACCGAGTAGTATTCCATTATATATATACATACCACATCTTCTTTATGAATTATGGACATTTGGGCTCTTTGCATAATTTGGATATTGTTGATAGTGCTGCTTATAAACATTGGGGTACATGGGCCCCTACAAATCAGTACTCCTATATCCTTTGGATAAATTCCTAGTAGTGCTATTGCTGGGTTGTAGGGTAATTCTATTTTTAATTTTTTGAGGAACCTCCACACTGTTTTCCAGAGTGGCTGTACCAGTTTGCATTCCCAACAACAGTGCAAGAGGGTTCCCGTTTCTCCACATCCTCGCCAGCATCTGTTGTTTCCTGAGTTGTTAATTTTAGTCACTGTGACCAGTGTGAGGTGGTATTATCTCAGTGTGGTTTTGATTTGTATTTCCCTGATGCATCCTCACTTTTGATACCAATTGCAAGTTTTTGCTAGGACTCACAAAACTCACTGAAAGCTGTTTTACTCTTGGTTGTGGTTTATTGCACCAAAAGGATACAAATTAAAATCAGCCAAGGAAAGAGGTACATAGGGTGGAGTCCAGGAGACTTCCACACACAGGGCTTCCAACGTCCTCACCCCATTGAGGTGCAGACAGTATTAACTTCTTGCGGCAAAGATATGTGACGGTATGCATGGCATATTGCCACCCAGGAGGCTCATCCAAGCCTTGGTGTCCAGAGTTTTAATTAGGGTTCAGTCTACACAGACAGTTGATTGCTTACGTGGCTGACCTGTCTCCAGCTCCTCTGTAGGTAAAGCTGATACAGTGTGGCCCAGAACCCCATGAGCATAAAATTTGGGGGAAATACAGTATAATATCTTGAAAATGTATGCAAATTTTATATACTAGTCCTAATACAGCTTTTATTTTAATATATAAAAAATACTAAAAAATTACTTATTATCGAGTAAAACTGACGCTAAGATTATCACATTTATCCTGTGGCATTTAAAACCGGCTCACTGTTGAGTGCCTCTGGAGTTGGGGTACCCAGTTTAACATGAGTCCCTGTTATCAGAGCCACCGACAGCCTTTGTGTGATCAAGTCCAAGAGCTGCTTCTTACTTGACCTTTTAACAAGGTAGGCCTCCTTCTTGAAACACTTTTTTCTTTTGCCTTTAACTAAGAGCGTGGAGTTGTGGGAAGACCATGGACTGTAGAGCCAAACAGTCCTGGATTTTAATCCTAAATAGCTGTGTGATTTTGACTCATTTACTTTATCCTGAGTTTACTTTACCTTTGCTTTCAGAAAGCCTTCATGAGATTACATTGAACAACTACAGACTAATTTGCTTCTTGGTTTGCTTTTTTTCCTCAAAGTCAAAAGTGGGTATGTTTATCCACTGATACAAGGTAAGGCCAGAGCCTGGAACTTTCTGTCCCTTTTATATTGCTTAGGGAATAAGACAGTACCTGTAAGACTTAACTTCCACCTTATACCATACACAGAAATCATTTTTTAATGAATTATATAGCCAAGGGTGACACGAAAACAACTAAGTTTCCAGAAAAAAACGGGATATCATCATGACATCAAGATAAGCAAAGATTTCTAAAACAGGAGACAAAAATCACTAAGCACAAAAGATTGATAAATTACTTAAAGTAAAAAAATGTATCAAAATAAATCCAAAACTCCCAAACAGAACCGAAAAACTTAAAAAAAATTGCCATTGTCATAACCTGTTCCTAATCTGCCAGTGTCTGACCTTGCACCAAGAGTAACATGTTGACCAAAGATGCGTAATTACCTCATGCAAAAGTGTGCTCACCACGAAAAGACATGGAGAAAACTTAGGCTACATGCTATGTGATTCCCACCAGGTGACATTCTGGAAAAAATAAAACAGAGACGCAACAAAAGCATCAGTAGTTGCCAGGGTTGGAAGGGGGGGGGCGAAGAGGAAGAGATGAGTAAGTGGAACACAGGAAATTTTTAGGACAGTGAAACTATCTAGTCCGATATTATCCTGGCGGATACATGACTTTATGCGTTTGTCAAAGCCTATAGAACTGTACAGCACAGGGTGAATCCTAACGTGAGCTATTAATAATGTCTTAAAACTAGTTCATCAATTCTAATGAATATACCACAGTAATGCAAGATGTGAAAATGGAAAACAGAGGAAGATGGGGTATATGGGAATTATGTGCTTTCTGCTCAATTTTTCTATAAATCTAAAACCACTCTAAAAAATAAAGGCTACTAATTAAAAAAAAAATTAAAAAGTGAGCTCAGAATTGTTGTCTTTGTATGAAGTGATAATATGGTATCTGTAAAAAGCAACTTTGTCATTGCTGCATTCATCAACCTGTCAATCTGTCATTCTAATTTATACATTTTTGGCAATAGGTGGTTTTCAGTGTCTGAAGGAAAGAAAATCGACATCACAGGATTCAGAAAGCCCAAAAGGCTAAGTTTGTTAAAACATTAATTTTATTATCTGTATAGTTAACAGTCTGAAAGAAAACTCAGTGTTATAAACCATAAATGTAGGTGATACAGCGTATCCAAATTTTTTCGATCTGAGTAAATTCTATTTAAATTTTAAAAAGTAACCACATATCAAATTTTTATTTTCATTAATGAATGAAAAGCCTGCTTCTGCTTTTTAAAGAGATTTCTTCAAATGTAATGTTACTATTTTCTTATGCCTTGCTGAAGGTGAGATGTTTCCCTATAATCCTTAGAAAATGTTACACTACAAAAATCATCCAGGCTTGAAAAAAATTTTAAAGCCAATATGCCAATCTTCTTCATGACTGATAAATTCATTGGTCTATCCAGAAATGCAACTTGATCTCACAACCTGAAGTAATGTGTGTATAAAAATTGGCATACATAAAAAAGTATTTTAGGTATTTATTTCCTAATGAAATACTTGAAACTTCCAAAACAACAGCACTACAATTTAAAACCTTTTATTGTTAATAGCATATTCCATCTCTGCTTTTTGAAAGTAATGGAAATATATGAGACATATAATCAGGAAAATAGAATTATAATTTAAATAAAAATAGTGACAGCATAAAATTTATAAAGGTGTAAAATTAGTCAAACTTTGTTATGTAACAAAAAGACAAATCAGGCTAATGGCCACTTGTTCCAAACAATATTAAAGACAGAACTGTCACACACACACACACACACACACACACACACACACACACACACTTTGTCCTAGTTATTTCAACTTGTACAGTGGTCTTCATGAAAAGCGAATGAAAAGCACATTTTTAAATCTCATCAAATTATATGCAATAGCAGGCTTTTGTCAAGATTTTTGTGTAGGAATTAAAATGATAAGCAAAGACTGTGAAAATCCTAAGAAGGTACTATTAGTAAGGTGAGTAAGAAATGTATTTTGGCAAATTGAGATCTTCGGTGGCTCCAACCTCAACATTTCTCTCTGATGTCACCCCACATTAGAAGGGGACTCTGTGGGGTGCCTGGGTGGCTCAGTCAGTTGAGCATCAGACTTCGGCTCAGGTTGTGATCTCACGGGTTTGTGAGTTCGAGCCCAATGTCAAGCTCTGTGCTGACAGCTCGGAGCCTGGAGCCTGCTTCTGATTCTGTGTCTCCTCTCTCTCTCTGCCCCTCTCCTGCTGGTGCTCTGTCTCTCCCTCTCAAAAATAAAATAAAAAAATTAAAAAAAAAAAAAAAAAAAAAAGAAGGGGACTCTGTAAAGTGTCCCTAAGACCAACTGAGTGGGAAAGAGATTCTTCTCAGTACACTGGCAGTTTTCCTGTCAGTGATTGGCTTTATTCCATCCAGAAATAGCTTAATCTGAAAATTTACTGCTGAAGAATTGGAAAGGACTATTAGACCTCGAAAATTTCTGGCACAACTGCACTGAGACATTATTCCCAGCCTGAGACTCTACTCTCAAATAGAGCAATGTTCTCTGTTAGTCTTAAAACATAAAAAATGTGAACACACTCAAGATAGCTCAAAAATGGAAAGAACAGAAAACACTGAAAATTACATGATCAACATGATTTTCTTTAGCTATCTAAAAGTATGCTTCTTTTATTCTAAAAGACTCTATTTACAAAGTATGCTTCCATTGCATTTTAAAAGACGCATATCAAACGTTAAGTCATTATAGCAATTCTATAAAAAGATTCATATCCTTTCAAATATTTTTTGTCATTATTAAAAAAAAATCAGAAGGCTGTAATCTCAGTCACTGACGCGAAAGGGCACGTGATCGTAAGGGAAGAAACATCTCACTAGAGTTTCCACAAGTTCCTCCTCCTTCTAACTGCAGCTCCGGTGGCAAAGGGGGGGCCCCAGGGTCCCCAGGTCTGGGAAGCGTAGTCGAAGAGAAGGTGGGATTGTCAGTTCTGCCCACTTCTAGAACAGGCAAATTCAAGGAAGACTCCGTAGAAAAAAAGGGGGCCGTGCTGGATTCTCCTTCTGGATGGTATATGACAGTGGATGCTCTCAGTTTTTCAGAGAAATTACTCTCATCTGAATTTGTTCTACAGAAGTTGTTTGTGGCGCCATCTGGAAAAGGCTCACAGCTGCTACATTTCAGTCCTACAATAAAATTATTCAGATGTAAATGAAAAAGGCACTAAAACAAAACAAAACAAACATACAAAAAAAACTCCAGCCCATACCCATCTTGTAAGTTTTGAAAGATTACAAGCTGGTTACCACACAACCAAAAATTTAAATAGCAGTTTATAAATTCTGTCATAATCCGTTTCATGTTTCACTTGCTTTTCCCAACAACCATGAAGTACACCATTATTTTTTATTTCCTAGATAAGGAAGTCATCCCAAAGAAGCTAAATGACATGCTGTAAATCACATTTAATTTGTGTACTCATATACTTAACTACTGAATGACCTGGAAAAAATTATGTAGCCCCTAAAATTTTTCATAAAGTAAGAAATAGCTTTCACAACTAATATTCTTTAGCATTCTGGCACAAACGCAGTAAGAAACAAACTGTAAACAGGGAATATGCTAAAATTCTATGAGTTAATACCAATTATAGATTCCTGAGTCATAGGGTGTTAGAAGTAGAAGGAATTTTAGAGGTCCCCTGGGATAGCTTCTCACTATCAGAGTCGAGAAAATAGAGGCCTCAAAGAGTTAAGTCATGCCCAGCATTCTAGAACTACTTCATGGGAAAGTGAGAACTAGAACCCAGGTCTCTTCACATTAAATAATGTTCTGGTTCCCAACCTTAGAGTTTAAATGATAGGGCTCTTCTGATCAAAGAATTTTACCATATCCAATGGGTATAGGTATCAATTAGCCTCAGGGTGAAAGAATGAACACAAACAAATTTTATCTGTTCAGCTTAGCAAATATTTAACCTGTCTATAGGCATAGAACATCCTGAGTTGACAAATTTTATGAAAATCTGCAAAGTCTATAAAGTACATTTATATGTCATTTTTTCCCCCACTAGCTTTTCAGCTTCACAATACATTCAGCATTTCTGTTCCATGCTATATAAACAATTTTCTTTTCTTTCTTTCTCTTTTTTTAATGTTTATTTATTTTTGAGAGAGAGAGAGAGAGAGAGAGAGAGAGACAGAGAGAGAGAGAGAGAGAGGCAGAGAGAGGCAGAGAGAGAGAGAGGGACAGAGGATCCAAAGAAGGCTCTGTGCCGACAGCAGTGAGTCCAATGCAGGGCTCGAACTCACAGACTATGAGATCATGACCTGAGCCGAAGTCAGACACTCAACTGCCTGAGCCACCCAGGCGCCCCTAAATGATCTTCTTGAATGTGCTCAGGAGGGAAGACTTCCAGTGTGTCCCAGTATGGACTTAACAGACTGTGAGTTTCTTAAGAGCAGAGTCCTAAATTACTCATTTCTGTATCCCCAGTGCCTAGAACAGCTGGAGTAGAGCTATATCACATGCACATTTATCTCAAGTGCTCTGCAGAAAGGCACAGAGAGAGAGAGAGCGAGCGAGCGAGCGAGCGGGAGAGGGAGAGAGAGAGAGAGATGGGGTTTGTGGGGAGAGGAGGATTTAAACAGTGCAGGCAATTCTATGAAGTATTCCAATTGGTCAGGGTGTACTCCCAGGTGAGGGTGAGACGTGGGCGGTGAAATTTGCTAAGCCGTTAATCAACCTCCATTCCCATACCCCTCCTGTCTTGCCAGACTGTGACTCTAGTATTTAAAGTTACGGATAACTTCTATAACATGATTCTTATAAACATGCCGCCCACTTCATTCTGTGATCAGCAGGTGGAACAAGAACTATCAGAGTTGGACTTACTATAAAAATACTTCGTCTATATATTGTTCTTCGTGTGTGATGTGCATTTTCAGCGGTTATTTTTGAATAGATTGAACTGACATTCTGCTGACTTCAGAAACCAACTCCTGCGTATACCAGGATTTCATCACAGTTAGAACTCAGATTTCATTACACTCAGAACACTGAGTGATAGTCGTCCACTTTTCCAGTGAAATGACATGATAAAAGGTAAAAACAATGTAAATCAAATGTAATTCTGAAGCTGAAACTTTTTGAATAAAAACAAAATGATCATTTCTGGGTTTTTTGTTTTGTATTTTTCAAAAAAAAATTTTTTTTTAATTTTAAATAGGCTCCATACCCAATGTGGGGCTTGAACTCACATCTCTGAAATTAAGAGTCACATGCTCTACTGACTGAGCCAGCCTGGAACCTCTGTATTTTACTTTTAAAAGCACTGTCAGGGGCACCTGGGTAGCTCAGTTGGTTAAGCATCTGACTTCAGCTCAGGTCATGGTCTCACAGTTTATGAGTTCGAGCCCCACACCGGGTGAGCTCAAGCCCTGCTCCGGGCCCTATGCTCTCTCTTCCTCTTTCTAACTGCACCTCATGGGATTCTCGCTTTCTCCCTCTCTCTCTGCCCCTCGCTCACTCACATTCTCTCTCTTTCAAAAGTAAATAAATACTAAAAATAAATAAAATTTTAAAAATCAATAAACATTAAAAATAAATGAAAGCATTGTCACATTTAAATGAATTCTTGGCCACTTAAAATAGTTTACCTTTCAGATGTTCTAGTTTTATATTTCTAAGTTTCAGCACTTCATCTGTAATCTTCTGAATCAGGAAGTTCTGTGTTTTTTCTCGCCGAATAGATTCAACCAGCGTATCTAGTCCTTTGGGGTTTTCTTGTAAGTAGTCTAGTAATTTTCCAGCCCTTTTTCTACTTGATGTTCGGCAAGAAATTTCTTCAGTGTCTTCTCTACTGAGTATTTTTTTTGCACGTAGATGATCAAAATGTCTCTCAGCTATGATTTTCTCACACAGGTATACACGTAAATTTTCTAAAGCCTAAAAGATACAAACCATGCTTCAGTGTTTTTGTTTTTTTTTAAACACCAGAGGAAATCACATAGGTGACTGATTATTAGGTGACTATTATTAGAATCTTAACTGGTGGGAGAAAACGTACTGAAGTCACGAAACTCAGGCCTACTAAGATCTATGTTATTAAGACAAACGGCCAAGCGGACAGAAGTAGGTCCTAGACTAAACACTGTTCAGTTTCTATGCTGCTTTAATCTCATCTTCACACCTACACACCAAGACCAGGCTATTATGAGGAGGGGGTGAATCTAGAGGGCCTGGGTCGTGGAAATAGGGAGGTCTGCTGCGCGCCTCCACCTTCAGGGGTACAGATGAGAGCAGAGGCTTCCATACATTTTAGTTACCATTTAACAAGGAATCCGAGATTAGTCAGGACCAAAGAGGAGAGCTTAGTGAAGTCTCATAATTTATAACTTTCTCATGTTTGTTAATTTTCCATTTTCCTAGAGTAAAACAAAATAACAGTAACAATAATAATAATAATAACAACAGAAACCCTGCACTAAAAGGACCCATAATGTATCTATCTTTGGAGTCAGTTGGAAAGACTAACTCAGTGAGTCAGTTGGGAGAAGGAAAGCAGAAGGGGTGGGGGTGGGGAGGCAAACACTAAAGAAATAGTGAATGTTGGAAGGAATTAAAGAAATGAAAAGGAAATCACAGAAAACAGACCTAGATCTGAGAAGTGCCTCAGGAAATTTAATTAGCAGAAAACTGATGTGGGTCCCAATAAATAGCATTAATAATTTGATTCTGCTGACTATACTCTAGCTCCTTCATTTACTAGATATGTGATCTTGGGTAAGTTAACTCCTCAGTGCCTCAGTTTCCTCATCAGAATATTATGAGAAATAAATATATGTAAAATACTTAGAAAGGTGCCTGGTAAATAGTAAGTGGTCAATAAATGTTAGCGATGAAGACAGTGATGACTAAATGGACTCATAGGTATCATGATGAGCTAAAGGGAATGGAAGATCTTAGAAATACCCTACCTAGTACGTGGTGGCAGGAAAGCAAGCTAGGTGAAGGGTTCCTATAGTTCTCAGGCCACTGAATTCCCACATTCATTTATGTATTCACACAAAAAACATTTCGTATATCTAAATATCTACTATGCTATGTGCTGAGCATACAAAGATGAACAAAGCTTGGATCCTGCATGCAAAGGGCACATAGTCTACTTGGGAGAATACATAACAAACTCAAGCCAGTAATTATAAAACAATGTGAAAAGACCCAGAATTAAAAAAACAAAAGAAAACAAAAAAAACACAAGCACTGGGGAAGCACAGAGTAAGCAACTAACTGTACCTCTAGACCTGGGAAGTTTACAGAGGCTATACTTGTAGCATGAAGGTGCACAGAGGGAAACACTAACAAGACTAGGGTAGTTGGGATGAGGGGTGCATGCGAGGGTGGTGAGAAATGAAGCTGGAAAGGAAAACAGGTCGGATTAGGGAAGAACTGTTATAACATGTTGAGGAAAATACATCTCCCTGTAGCCAAAAGAGTCATCAAAGGTTTATAAATCAGAAGCAATAACAAAACTTCTGCAGAGGACTGGGGGTTGGGGGGAGCAAAAATTGGGAGACCCATAAGAAGATTGCTGCCGTATTTTACATAAGCTATGTTGAGTGTATGAATTTAAGCTGTGGGGATGGAGACAATAGATTTAAAAGCTGAACTCCTCGAGGGGCACGTGGGTGGCTCAGTTGGTTAAGTGACTGACTCTTGATTTCGGCTCAGGTCTGAGCTCATGGTCCATGAGATAAAGCTGCACTATCACAATTGTGCTGTCAGAGTGGAGCCTGCTTGGGATTCTCTTCCTCTCTCTCCGCCCCTCCCCCACTGGTGTCCGCACTGTCTCTCAAACAAACTTAAAAAAAATAAATTAAAGGGGCGCCTGGGTGGCTCAGTCGGTTGAGCGTCCGACTTCAGCTCAGGTCATGATCTCGCAGTTTGTGAGTTCAAGCCCCGCGTCGGGCTCTGTGCTAACAGCTCAGAGCCTGGAGCCTGCTTCGGATTCTGTGTCTCCCTATCTCTCTGCCCCTCCCCTGCTCATGCTCTGTCTCTCTCTGTCTCAAAAATAAATAAAAACATGTAAAAAATTAAAAAAAAAAAAAAGCTGAACTTGAAAAACTCCATCTGCTGTCATTTTTACCACTTAGATGCTGATCATTCCCAAATTTGTATATGCAATCAAGACTTTCCAAAGGTACTTGGACATTCCAAAGGTACTTCATTCAAAAAAAAAAATTTTTTTAATGTTTATTTATTTTTGAGACAGAGGGAGACAGAGCGCGAGTGGGGGACGGGCAGAGAGAGAGGGAGACACAGAATCTGAAATAGGCTCCAGGCTCTCAGCTGTCAGCACAGAGCTGGACGCGGGGCTCAAACCCACCACCCGTGAGATCATGACCTGAGCTGAAGTCGGATGCTTAACTGACTGAGCCACCCAGGCGCCCCTCCAAAGGTACTTCAAATTTAACATGTCCCAAACCAAATTTATTACCTCTGCCTGTCCCTTTCCTCTGATATTCTTTTTTTGTTTTTTAAGTAGGCTCCACTCCCAGTGTGGACTGTAAAGCGGGGCTTGAACTCACAACCCCGAGATCAAGACCTGAGCTGAGATCAAGAGTCTGATGTTTAATCAAGTGAACCAGCCAGGTGCCCCTCCTCTGGTATTTTAACTAATTTGGGAGTACCACCACCCATCCAGTCATACAATAAACCTACAACTCATCCTTGACTTCCTGTCTTTCACTCACTTGCCATATCTGATCACCCATCCACCAAGTCCTGCCAATTTACTCCTTACTTTTATTGAATCTGCCCCTTCACTTCATCTCTATTATAAGCATTGCCTTAGTTCAGGTCTTTATCATATGCTGCATGGACTATTAAGAATAGACACCTAGCTGTACTTCCTAGTTCTTTCCTCCCGCTCAAATGTCTCCTTCACACATCTATTAGATCTTCCAGTTTTTCAAGAAAAAAAGTACCATATGAATTTTACTAATATTGAAATACTGTCAGTGAATTTTGTAAAAATTTAAAACAGTGTGTTTCACCAACTTAAAAGATGAAGTTCCTCAACTATGGCAGAACAGTGGAGAGGTCGAGTTTGGCTCTGGATCAGGCCAACTTCAGTTCGGATCTTAAATCTGCCATATACTCCTGTAAGAGCTGGGGTAAGTTATTTAACCCCTCTAAGCTTTGGGTTCCTTACTGAAAAAAATAGTGATAAACACTTCCCTTGCAGGACCTTCAGGAGGACTAAGTGAATATGAAGGCTTGACACAGTTCCTGATACACAGTAAGTACTCAATAAATAATAGCTGTTTGATAATGGCGGACAGGGCAATTCATAGTATGGATCCTGCCTACCTCTCCAGCTTAATCTATCACCACCTCCATGTGTCCTGGTACATCATATTTACCTAAAATTGCTGTTTATCACTCTACAGTTCATTGTGTTTTTACCTTTGTCTTGTTTTCTCCTCTCATACCCAGAGTCCGCATTTATCCTTTAAGATTGAGCACAGTGGGCATCTCCTTCGGGAAGCTTTGCTTAAACTCCCTAGACGGAGTTAGGCACCCCTCTCCTCTGTCCTTGTAGCATCCTGTGCATATATTTCACTTTTCTATATAGCAGGACTCCACAATTCATTTCCACTCTGTCTCACTACTCTTCTCAGCTACAGTAACCTCCTGTCAAATCTGATACTTGCCAGTCTTCATCTTACTTCTCAATAGGGTGGACACAGTTGACCACTCCCTCCTTAAAATACTCTTTTCTTGTTTTAGAGGAATACCACACTCTCCTGGCTTCATTCTCATCTCTGTGGCTGTAACCTTTCACTTTGTAAAACTCCCCTATGATCTCCCTTTTCCCTTCCAGCTCTCAACTTCCTAGGTGAACTCATTCAATCCCACATTTATAGTTCTAGCTCAGATCTCCTTTCTGATCTTCAGACTTGTAGGTCTAATAGCTGATTTGACATTTTCACTTACCAATCTAATTCCACTCTCTTTCTCAACTAAATCTATCACCAAGTGATATCATTTCTACTTCAAAAATCCATCTGGAATTCCCTTGTTCCATCCATTTCCCCTGCTTTCACCCTGATTCAAATCACCCATTAGCTCTCAACTATATAAATTCTAAGAATCTCCGCACTGGTTTTCCTCTTCTCACTTCTGCTCTCCTCAGTTCATACAATACGCAAGGAGACTAAAAATGTAATTCTTCAATAGGTCCCTACTATACTTGGGGAAAAAATCCTAACACTTTATTACCGTTTCTAAGACCCTTTATGATCTAGCTCTAGCCCACCTTTCTAACTTCACCTCAGGGCACCTGCTGCCTTCTGCCTTCTTCCAATTTCCCCAAGTCATCAAGGTCTTGCTTGCTTTAGGTCTTTTGCAAATTCTATTCTGCCTAGAATGGAATTATTCCCCCAGTTCTGTCATATTCTTCAGCAGCCAATTTAAATCTAATCTTCCCTGACCATCCTATTGCAAGTAGATTCCCCCCTGCTATTGTCTCAACACCTGTCTCCTTCATAGTACTTAGCTTAATTTGTAATCATATATTTATTAGTTTTCAACCCTAACGACCTGTATGTTTGAAGCAGGCAAAAACCAGGTATGTTTTGTTCAACTCTGTATATCTTGCACTTATCAGAATGTCAAGTAGTGTTATAGATTAATGTAAAATACATTGCACTTATCCTGTAATTGGAGATTATCGTTTTATGTCTGTCTCCCTCCTTCCAAGAAATCAAGCTTTTCAAACTGGGACTGTGTCTTAGTTTTTAATTTTTGAATTGTTAGAATCACCCATGCTTCACAGCAGCATGTAATCCATATTTATTAAACAGAACTAAATTCAACCAAAAAGATGAGGTAAAGAACTAGATGGGGGCAGGAGGTGGGGACGGAAGGAGCACAGTGAAAAAGTGGGATTTTCCAGGAGGACGGGTGGTGGTACACTATCCATCAAGACAGAGAATACAGCAGGGACAGCAAGCAGCTTTGGGGAAGGGATAATAAAAAGTTCAGTTTTTGAGTGTGCAGAAAAAAGAAGTGGATTTCCAGCAGATATTTGGAAATAAGCATCTAGAGCTGACAGATAAGGAAGTCCAAATATGTGTATGATAATTTTATTTTTTTTAATTTTTAAATGTTTATTATCGAGACACAGAGAGAGAGAGAGAGAGAGAGAGAGAGAGAGAGAGAGCGCGCAGGGAAGGGCCAGAGAGAGAGAGGGAGACACAAAATCTGAAGCAGGCTCCAGGCTCTGAGCTGTCAGCATGGATCCCGACGTGGGGCTGGAACTCACAAACTATGAGATCATGACCTGAGCCAAAGTCGGATGTTTAACCAACTGAGCCATCCAGGCACCCCTGTGTATGATAATTTTAAAACCTTCTGAAGTCATCAACCATTTTGAAAATAGCATGAAAAAAATTTCTAAGAAAAAAATATGCACATACTTTTTTTTTAATAGACTTCCCGAAACCCATTCATGATTCCTCAAGGTTATGAATTTCTGATATAGCTATAAATGGAAATCATGGAGATGGATAGTATCAATGAACTGATAGGAAAAAAATGAATAAAGACCTGGGAGACACTCCTCATATCTGTGATTGTGTACAGGTTTTATATTTATGCCCACTCCTAACCTCTCACAACCCTTTTTTTTTTTTAAATCAGCTGTAAATTGGGGATGATAATTATTTCCCTCAGAGGCTGCTGTAAAGATTAAATGGAAACATTGCAAAGTGTGTGACAAAAAAACCTGGAACACTGAAGGCTTAATTCTTGACATTCCTGTTTTTACTGGCACAAATTTTATATAAAACAACATTCAGATATTGTACAGTAGTTATCAGTGTCCCAGTCTTATCTCAAATACAATGTAAAGCAGAGGCCTGACTGTCCTTTTTTTTCTTTTCTTTCCAGGCCCAAGAACAGTACTTTATCCATACAGTAAGTGCTCCATAAATATCTGAATGAGGAACCTAAGGCACAATTCCCAGTCATAGCCAGTTTCCGTCTACTGATGAGTCATACCAATTGTAATTGCGAGTTCAGTGTAACAAACCTTTCAAGGGAGGGAAAGGGGAAGAATTTAAGGTAGATTAACGTTTAAAAAGCTGCTGTTTTGTCCAGTTCACAAAGATGATTCTGTATACATACTGCAGTGTTAAACCAGAACTCATTTTCTGTTGAGTTTCTGTTTTGGCAGGTTTTTTTTTTTTTTTTTTTTTTGAGTTTCTGTTTTTAATTTGAAATTATGTAAAGTATTTTAGTGGTACTCCTATAGGTCTCACATGGCAAAACAATTAAAAGCAAAAGAGAACAAGAAATACCTTAACAAAGTCATTCTTTGCAAATAAGTATTAAGATGTGTGCAGTTCTGCAACATCCAAGCAAAAGAGACTAATTTAGGTACTGAGTATTTTCAGCATTTACCTGTATATTAATTTTCGACTACACCGCCCCCCCCTCAATTTAAATATGTGGGCGTTTGCCTACTAGGGGAATTCCAGGTTGTGCTTTCAGCTGTTGAGCTTCCCCCAACCCCCTTTATAAAAGAGTTTCACATATTTGCTTTGGGATCCTTTAACTGACTTTGCTCCAGGCTGAGCCAACGGCCTAAGGAGTCTGACTCAAGGATGAACCTGGGCAGTCGATTCCCAACAACGCAGCTCCAAAGTACAGCGGAGGTAAAAAAACACCAGAGGAAGAGTGAAGAGTGGGCAAACAGCTGACTGCGAAGAAACGCTCCAGTGGACAAGGTTTCAGAAACCCAAGCCCTGCTTTTAGCGATTTAAAACGTAGATTAACAGGTCACGGGGGATCACTTCCACCAAGGCCCTCGGATGTAGGGCTCCCAGCAGTCCTGCGGAGTCTGGACCTTCCGCTTCTCTGACCCGCAGGCTCTTTTCCGACTCGGACTCCCACTCCGGGTTTCCGCTTTCCTTGCTCGCCGGGCCGCAGCCTGCCCCTGCCCCCCCTCGACCTCCGGCCCTCAGCGGCATCTGGACCAGGTTATGCTACTTACGTCCTTCTTCACTTCTGTCAAGTCCTCCTCGGTGAGGGACGGCGCGGTGGGCTCCATGGCGGAGACGAGAGTTAATGCTTCTTCCGGGTCCGGGAGCTGCCGCAGCACCGCCAGGCCAGGCTGGGGGCTTCGGCCTCCGGGTGAAGGGGGAGGAGGGAGGCAGCCCCGGGCTAGAGGAAGAGGGCTACCCCTTCGAAAACAGAGGGGCTCAGAGCTGAAACCCGTAGAGCTTCCGGCTCCGCCTCTAGGGCCCAGGGTGCTGTAGACTTTTACGTTTCAAAGCGCGCTTAGCCCCGGGTTCCTTCCTCTCCAGGAGACTCGCGCGCAGGCCCCTCCCCTCCGCGAGGCTGGGCCAGCCTTAGAGCCCGCCCCATCTCTGCGTCAGCCAATCGGTGCCCCTGGAACCTTTCAGGCGTGGCTCCGCCCACAGCCCCCGCACTCTATTTGCAAGGAGAGGCCGGTTGGCCTCCCGGTAAGGACTCGTTTCCGTGGGTGGGGCCCGTTGCTCCTCCTGCCGCCCGCCCCCGCCTCGGCAGGCTGCTCACTGGTGGAGGCGGGCTCGACCTGTTTGTACCTCTGGGTTCCTCCCTTTTTCCCAGACCCTGCCCTACAATATCCGGTTGCTGTGTTTGCCCACTAAAGTAGTTAATTTATTTGGTCGCGTACAGATTCGCCCGCATACGCGTACACAATACACACAGACGCAGCTTACCTACAATGTTAAAGAACTTTTTTGAAAGACAAAAACACTCATAATCCTCCTCCCCCGCTTTAATACTTAATTTAACGTCTGCATACTTTTTGGTTACTGTTTTTTATAATCCTATTTCCTTATTTACTCATCTGTATAATAAAGACATGTCTACCTTACACCTCTCACAGGGCTGCTGTGAGAATTAAATGATACTATATATGTGAAGTTCTTAGAGGTACTTGGCACACAGTATGAACTCTAAAATTTATTACTGTCTTGTATTACTCATTTATTGAGTTCTTAGTAACATGTTCTGGTCATCTTATCCTGGAAGAGTTATCTTATTTTTATCCAACAGACTGATAGCTATTCCCAGAATGGTATCTAACTACCAATAGAGGTGTATACAAAACAACATGAGTAATGAATAATGTGGGTAAGCTGAAAACAGCCTGGGCCCGAGATGGTGGTTTGGACGACATGCTAAATAAGCTATAGTATTTGAAGTGGTGAGGGTAGACAGAAATGACAAGAGGACTAAAGGCAAACTTGGGAACTCCAACATTTTTTTTTTCTTTTTTAAGTAAACTCTACACCCAGCATGAGGCTGAAACGCACAAACCAAGATCGAGAGTCCCATACTCCACCCACTAAGACAGCTAGTCAGGCATCTCTTGAAAACTCTAAGGGAAGGGAAACAAAAGAACCAGAAAAGAACAATGTTGCCAAACCCATATCAATGTAGTTTTGATCACATAACATTGTATCATAAGCTTTTAACAGGTTACATCATATGTCCTTTTCTATATTGTTACACAGTAGGGTACAATTTTATCTGATTGCTTAATCTTCCCACATCTTGGTATAACCCAATTTACTTAACCATTTGTGCTTTCATTTCACAAACATTTATTGAATGTCAACTATATGCCACATACTGTTCTAGGTCCTGGGGAAATAGCTATGAACAAAATAGATAAAAATTCTTTTTTTCCTGGAGTTTAATTCTAGCATACATGTATTTGGGGCAGGCCAGATAGACACTTGAAAAATGATATGTAAAGTTATCTTATTATGTTAGAAGATGATAAATGGCTAAGAGAAAATACAAAACAGAAAAGTCAGACGATGGTGTCTGGAATGGTAATATTAATTTTTTTTTATTCAAGTAAAATTAACATACAGTGTTATATTAGTTTCAGGTGTAGAATGTAATGATTCAACAATTCTATACATTACTCAGCACTCAGTGCTGGAGTAGTAACATTTAAAATACGGTGGTTAGCGAAGATCTCACTGAGAAGGGGAGATTTGAGTTATCACCTGAAGGAAGCGAAGGAACGAGTCATGTGGACATATGGAGAAAGAACATTATGAGTAGAGGAAACAGCCAATGAAAAGGATTCAGTGGGGCAGGGCAGGAGATGAGGTCCTTGTGTGCTACTCTGAACGTGTACTCTGACTTTACTCTGAGTCATATGGGTGTATTCTGAGTCAAACCGGAAGCCACTGCAGGGTTCTGAGCAGAGGAGTGACATGATCCGATTTATGATTTGAAAAAGGAACACTTTCACTGTTGCTTTGAGGGGAAGGAATGAATATGGAAAGGGGGAGAGCAGTGAGGGCACTGTCCCTGAAATCCAGGCCCCGGAGGTGGTGGCTCAGGCCAGGGTTAGTAGCAGCGAGGGGGTTGGGAACCTTTGGAAGATAAGTGGGGATGCGATTTCATTTCCTTTTAAAAGGATTGCTCTGGCCGCTGAGAGTACACTGTAGGTGTAAGGGTGGAAGCAGAGACAGCCTGAGGCTACCACAGTGATCTAGGGGAAGATAAAGGTGGCACGACCAGAGTGGGAACAGTGGTGAGCACTCCCCCAGGGTTACTTTATTTCCAGTTTTTCATTGTTATTAACAATTTTGTCCCCAATGTTTTCATCTACCTATTCTCCATCCTTTTCTTATTTTTTAAATTAAAAAAAATTATTATTTTATTTATTTATTGTAGCGCAAGCA
This sequence comes from Leopardus geoffroyi, assembly GCF_018350155.1. Lineage (NCBI taxonomy): Eukaryota > Metazoa > Chordata > Mammalia > Carnivora > Felidae > Leopardus > Leopardus geoffroyi. Next base: position 71,917,676 of record NC_059328.1, read on the forward strand.
GGGGAGAGGGGCAGAGGGAAAGAGAGAGAGAGAATCTCACACAGGCTCCATGCTCAGCATGGAGCCCAATGTGGGCCTTGATCCCACGACCCTGGGATCATGACATGAGATGAAATCAAGAGTTGGATGCTCAACTGACTGAGCCACCCCAGGCCCACCCTCCAACCTCCTTCTATCCTCCATATGCAGTTCTTTCTTCAAAAGTTAAGTGTCTGCTATGTCAGAAGCAGGAGTTATGGACAGAGGATTGGGGACTGAGTGGGAATGGATGAGGAGCTTGGGAATTTTTTAAAGCTCAAAGGTTAATATTTTGTTTTTGAGGCCATGCCTCAATGTTCCCAAGTGGAATAGTCTGTGTCAAAGCAGCCACATCTGAATGTCATGTGCCTGATCACAGAGCTGGTTCATGGCAGGCCTTGCAGTCTCCAGTCTTGGCTTTCTTTCTAGTCCACGATACTTCCTTCATAGTCGTATGCATTTCCCCTTTTCTGCTAAACCACAGGTTCAGACTGTAATCAAGTTTGGGCCCCTTTCCAAGAAATAGCCCTGCCCATTCTCTACCTTGCAATCATTTTACCTCTTCCCCACCCCCCTCCATCCCCACCTTGAGTTCTGGGTGCACCATCCGTCTCCTACTGCGAAATATGAGGCATCTGAGAAATGTACCATGAAGGATACAGTTTAGGTGCTGCAGACGCAGGACAGCATGTCATAGTGGCTAAATATGAAGAGTTAGCCACTGACAGACTCAGGCTAGTGTATTAGTGTCCTAGGGCTAGGACTAGGGCTGCTGTCACAGATTGCCACAAAGTGGGTGACTTAAAACAACTTTATTCATTTATTAAACATTATTTATTTGCTTATTTATTTTTGAGAGGGAGCACAACTGAGCAAGGGGCAGAGAGAGAGGGACAGAGAGAGAATCCCATGCAGGCTCTGCACCGTCAGTGCAGACCCTGAAACCGTGCTCAAGCTCACCTGAAGTGGGGCTTGAACTCACGAATGGTGAGATCATGACCTGAACCGAAAGTCAAATGCTTAACCGACTGAACCACCCACCAAAACAACAGAAATTTCATCTCTTGCAGGTCTGGAGGCTAAAAGTCCAAAATTGGCAGGGCCATGTTTCCCGTGAAGACTCCAGGGAAGACTGTTTCCTCGCCTCTTCTGAGAGCCTGGTGGTTGCCAGCAATCCCTGGCTTTGGCAACATGACTCTAATCTCTGCCTCCATGTTTACATGGCCTTCTCTGTTTTCCTACTGTATCTTTGTTTCCAAATTTCCTTCTTCATCTTCTTTTTAATGTTTATTTATTTTTTGAGTGGATGAGAAAGAGAGAGAGACTGCACACGCATGGGAGAGAGGCACAGAGGGAGGGTGACAGAGAATCCAAAACAGGTCCTGCACTAACAGCAGAGAGCTGATGCAGGGCTTGAACTCACAAACTATGAGATCATGACCTGAGCTGAAGTCAGACGCTTAATTGACTGAACCACTCAGGCACCCCCAAATTTCCTTCTGCCTATAATGACACTAATCATTGGATTTAGGCCCACTCTAACCTAGTATGACCTTATCTTAACTCGAATGCATCTGTGAAGACATTATTTTCAAATAAAGTCACATTCCAAAGTTCCAGTGGACATGGATTTTGGGAAGACATCATTCAACTTAGTATAGTTGGATTCTAAATTTGTCAATTATCAGCTATCTGACCTGAGAACAATTAATAAGCATTCATTAACTAACTAACATCCCCATAACTATCATAGGGATGCAGAGGGAGGGAAGAGGAAACCATTTTTGACTGAAGTATATTTAAATTGGACAAGAGGACTTTAATAGATGGCACTTTAACTGCTATTTAATGATTTATTCCAACACTTTCTGCCAGATACCAGGTGCCAGGTTGAGCAATGAATTCTATTCCAAGTGATTGTGAATTACACATTCCCTCTAAATAGTTGGAGGAAAAAGGTGGCCAGTTCTGAGCCAGACACTTCTGGGTTTTAATGGCGAGACGATCTGTAGTGGAATTCAGACAGTTTAGCTCAGGAACTTTGTGAACTTTCCAAGCAGTCTGTCCCAGAAGTGGCTCCCAGTTTAGGAAAGAAAGACCAGGAGGGTGCAGGTAAGCATGGGCCTAAACAAATACTAGGAGGACATTCATAAGTACACCCTGAGACTAGGACATTGTTGGGGTTGATGAGGGAACCTGAAGGAAGGGATTAGTCCCTCTGCCTTGTGCTGAGGGGATTTGTTTGGGGAGGAAAAACAGGAATTTGGTATTAGAGGCTTACATGTTTATGGGACAAAGTACCTTAAATAGAGTTGAGGAGAGGCAATATCCTATGTACCAGCAGAGAGATCTTGAGGGAGCGGTTAGATCTCCCAGGCATACAAATACCTAGGAAGAAATATTCGCTATCGATTTATTTCGCACCCACTCTGAACCAAGCATGTTACATCTGCTGTTGCAATTTAATACCTGTTAACAATCTTTTCAGGTAGGCTTTATTACCCTCACTTTACAGAGGAGAAATCTGAGGCTTAGAAAATATTTGCCCAAGGCACACCTCTACCAAGTAGCAGAATCAGGATGCCAACTCAACATGTCTGATCACAAGACCAGTGCTCTTAACTGCTAGCTGCAGACTGAGCTAACTGCTTTAGGATGCAGTGATTCAGAGGAGCTAGGATACTAGAACATTCCCTGGGGCAAGGCCAAAGATATAATGCATTTAGGTCTGTTCTCTGTGCCTGAGGCAGGAAAAAGAAAAGCTAAGAAATTTATGGTGGGATTGTCCAACTCCCTACATGTGAAAGAGAGCATCCCGAGATTGTCAGGAAAAGAGTTCTCCAGCTTTTGATAGATCCTGAACTGCTACCTTATAAGAACATCCTGCCAAGGTGAGGAGGCTAAGGAATGGGTCCACTGCTCAAGGCCTAGGGATGTAAGTGATGGAGCATGACTCCAGAAGGTGGCATCAACACTATTGAGCAGAAGCTCAGGATTCTAGTAAGAAGACTTCTTAGTCTACAGTGAGTTTCTACAAATGGACCCTCCTCTGGTGAATGAAGAGATGATAACAAAACAGCTTCACATGAGTTCAGAGATTCGTAGTTCTGTCAGATGGCACCTTGGGGTATATGTAAGGAATCTTGTAAATGAGAATGCCTGATCCTGCTGAAGATCCATGAGACACGAAGATCCATGGGTAACATTGAAGGGGCTTAAATACAAGTCGCAGAAGGAGAAAGAAGGTGGTACTTGCAAACTCCAGGTGGGGCTCCATTGCAGGCATAATTTGGGAAGGGTTAGTGAAGGCATAGCATATGAGTGCCCAGAGTGGAATGATACCCAGGGCTTCCCAGAGCATCATTTGAAAAATAGGGATCCAGATCCAAACTGAACTTCTCTGGAGTAGACTGAGTTGAGAAATACTAAGTTTTCTTTCTGGGAAGGTATTCAAGCATACATACCTCAGATAACTTTTTCTAAGAGGGAATTCACAAACTGGAAGGCAAGGTGGTTTGCCTAAGTGATTTTGACAGTGCTACCAACTCTAAGCCTCTGGGAGACCATGTTCCTACTGCCAGAGCCACTTGAACCTTGAGAATCTTTGCTAAACAGAGATAGGGGGCTGGCCTGCAGGATAGGAAGTTATTTTTTTCTTTATCTTTCCCCTAATTTTTATTTTATTATTTTTTTAAATGTTTATTTATTTTTGAGAGAGAGAGAGAACAAGTGGGGGAGAGGGCAGAGAGAGAGGGAGACAGAGGATCTGAAGCAGGCTCTATGCTTTCAGTATGGAACCCAACACGGGGCTCAAGCTCATGAACTGTGAGATCATGACCTGAGCTGAAGTTAGTCGCTTAACCGACTAAGCCACCCTCCCCTAATTTTGAAAATCCAGTTCCAGTGGGGTTTTTCCTTGGAAAGGACTGTCTGTGATAGCACACCACATCAGATGTACTATTTTTATTGATTAGTATTTAATCTATTGTTATTCAGCTAAAGTGTAGCTTCAATAAGGCCAGCATTTTATCTACTTTTTCAATGCTGCTTCTATAACAGTGCCTGGTAGATAGTAGGTGTTATTAAATGAACATGTCTCCCCAAAACTCATGTGTTGAAATCCTAGCCCTCAATGTGAGTGCTAGGAGGTGGGGTCTGTGGGTGGTGATTAGGTCATGAGGGTGGAGCCCCCAAGAATGGGATTAGTGCCTTTGTAAAAGAGACCCCACAGAGATCTCCCTTGCTCTTTCTGCCATGTAAAGATGTAGTGAGAAGTCAGCAGTCTGCTCTCGCCAGAACCGGACGTGTTGGCAGCCTGATCTCGGTCACACACCTTGTAGAACTGTGAGAAATAAATTTCTGTTGTTTATAAGCCACCCAGTCAGTAGTAATTTGTTATAGCGGCCTGAGTGGACTAAGACAGGAGGTGTTCAATAAATACATGTTCAATAAATACATAAATAAATAAATAAATAAATAAATAAATAAATACAGGAGGCTAACGGCTCTTCAATCATATAAACTTTCAGTTATGCAAGATGATTATGTTCTAGAGATCTGCTCTACAACTCTGTGCCTATAGTTAACAATACTGTATCATACACCTAAAATTTTGTTAGGAGGGTCGATGCCATGTTAAGTGTTCTTACCACCACAGGATAAATGAAAGCAAAATAAAATAATCATTCTTCTCTACGTTGGCAAACTTTTTCCATTATCCCCATCCAGTCCTGCAGAGTTCCCCTCAGCAGCCATTCTCATTTCGATGGCACACCAAGACACGGCTAAAGGAGAATTCCGTGTTCTGGAACTTCCTGACCTTAGCTCTAACCTACTTGCCTCAACCCATCCTTTGTCTGTCCTCCATTCTGACCTCCATCTTGTGGTCTCTGACTCACACCTCACTGTCTGATTTTCAGCCTTACTTCACTTGGCTTTGAGTCATCCCTTTACCACTTACTGTTCAAGTTCAGGCAAGTTTCCTAACTGCTATAGGCCCAAAGTTTCTCATCCACCCAGTAGAAAAGTTTAAATATGTAAAGAGAGGAGGAATAGAGGTGGAATGTTGGGAAATACTAACATATAAAGGATAAGAAAGAGCAACATCTTATCTCATAGATTGAATGCATGTAAAGTGCTTAGTTTCTTTTTTTTAAGCTCTATTTATTTACTTTGAGAGAGAGAAAGAGACAGAGAATCCCAAACAGGCTCCACACTGTCAGTGCAGAGCCCAATGTGGGGTTCGAACCCACAGATCATGAGATCATGACCTGAGCCGCTATCAAGAGACTGACACTAGACCAACTGAGCCACCCAGGCGCCCCAAGTGCTTAGTTTCTGTATACCAAATGGGCAGTAAATATTAGCAATGATCACTTTTGTTATTGAGACATACTGTCATTATTAAGTCATCCTTCAGATCTGATGCTTGTCAGCATCTTCTTGATGATGACCTTGATTCCCCTCAGCCACAATACGGTTTCTCCCCCAACAATGCTGCCTTGAGGACACTCAGCCCACAGGCTGCCTTTCTAGGTGCTGGTTCTCTCTCGGCAGCACCCATACCCTCTGGACCCACCTTCAGAGCAGACGCAAAACTTGATCCTGTGTTTCTGATTGGGCATTGCACACCTACTCAGCTCTCAGTCACGTCAAGCTGTTGGATGTGAGGAGTAACCTGCAGCTTCTCAGCGAATGGGCAATGAACCAGCTTCACATGCTTTAAACTGCTTGGTGCTAACTCTCAAAACCCCCAAACAACCACTTGTGATTATCTGGGTTGCTGTCAAGATTAGCTTAGCTCTGTCAACCATCCACAGTTTTTCACAATTATTGCTGTTCTGAGATAATTCCTACAGCAGTGAAAAGTGTGTCGACCCTTTCTAAACGGGAAAGAGCATTTCACTCTTGCTTTGGGAGAAAGAATTATTCCATTGTGCTTTTTGCAAGTACGATTCTATTGACCAATAAACCTGTGTCCCTCAGTGTATATTTTACCAAAGGATCTTTGGCAAGCATATTATCAATTTTGGAAGGCCTGATTCAGGAGAAAGGCAGTGACAGGATTTGTATTTTAGGGAACGATCCCTCAGGAAGCACTATGGGGGCCAGGATAGAGATGAGTAAGACTAGAGCTTGGGAGGAGAGCAGCTTGAAGGTTGAGGCCCCAAACTCACAAAGTGGTACCAGGGGTAGGAGAGAGGGTGTGGATTTGAGGGAATCAGCAGAACTGCCAGGTCCAGATGTAAGCAATACCCCAGCTCTGTTGTCCATAAGAAATCCAGTTACACTTGGCATCTCGTGATGCTTAGGAATTTGCTAACTGTTTGGGGATACTTTAGGTGAAAATCACACATTGCCCCACAGCTTTCTGTCATCTTCCAGCCTCTGACTCATATTCTCCAGCCTCCAAAGCCTACGACCTCTCCTTGCTTGTTCAGAAAGGGTATTTTGGTGTCCAGCTTCTAAAAACTATCAGTAACGCAGGCTTATGGTTTAATGATGTCTCCCCATACTACAGTGTGAGCTCCAGAAGGGCACAGGTCTTTGTCTTACTTTCTGGTATATCTAAGGTGCTTATAACAGTGCTTGGTTTATAGTAAGTGATAAAAAATATCTGTTGAAATGGAATAAACAAAGAAAATGTTCAGTATGTTGAATGCTGCAGAAAAAATTCAAGTAGAACGAGAATCCCTGGTTAGGTATTGGGACAGGAGCTCATTTGTGACCTTAGAGAGAGTAATGGAATAGAGTGTATTGTGGAAGCCACAAAAATGTTACCATTGTCATTTTAAATTCATTTTTTGGAAAAGATAGTGAAAGCACATGGTTTTAGGACGTAAGGATATAAAGCCCCAAGTTTAGACTAGTCTTCTGTAAGATATTTTGGTCATTTCTCATGTCTGGCTCACCAAAGTTAAAATGTATTGGCCTGTATTTGGTAAAGATGATGGCTTGAGAAAGAAATATGCCTGGAAATATGCCCAGAAAACAGCTAGTTCCATTCTGCCTAAGAGAATCGGAGATGGAGTACAAATAAGCAGGAAGGAATTTTCTGTTTTCATTAGGTAAATACAAAACAATAGGTTTTGTTAATATATGTGGACATTTTGGGGTCAGGTTTCTTCTAGGGATACTTCAGTGCTTGCTGACATAAAATTGCTCTCTCATCTTTGCTCCATACCCTGATAGGGCTGTTTTAGGTGTCTAGTATTATTTGACATCATAAGTCATGCTCTGACTCCTAGAAGAACGCACCTCTTCTAGAAGGAAGCACCTCTTCTAGCAGAATTTATAACCAGTGCTGGAGTCTGTCTGCATCTCAACCTGTTTTTCTTCGTTACTTTCAGAGACATGGATGGAGCATTCTCTGAAGTCATCCTGATTGAGCCAGAAAATTGAGACTTAACTAACAAGGCACTCAGGTGTCCAGACTTTACCACCCATGCCTATAAAAATTTAAATTTCCTTTTAAATATCAAATAGTGGTAGCTGGGACACCCTTCCCTTGGTTTGGTGGCTAGAAACTGTCTTCTGGCCTCTCTGAGAGTCCCCAGCACCATCCTGTGTGAAAGCAAATGAGTCCCTTGTATTCTTCCATGCCAGCCTCCTTGTCACTTGGCTACATTGCTGCTGGTGACCTGCGTGAAATTGCCCCTCTGTTGGGCATAGCTATCCGCATGGGTACTGACACTGCTACCACCACTTTCGCCTCAGGGGAGGGGACACTGTTCTGTCTTTTGCTCTTCAGGCTCAGGAACAGCAGACCCTTCCCCCCAGGTTGTCACAGCACAGAACACACCTTGCTATAACTTTTAGCAAGTATTTATTGCATGTAAAAATAACAGAAGGAGGGGCGCCTGGGTGGCTCAGTCGGTTAAACGTCCGACCTCGGCTCAGGTCATGATCTCGTGGTTCATGGATTCACGCCCCGCATCAGGCTCTGTGCTGACAGCTCGGAGCCTGGATCCTGCTTTGGATTCTGTGTCTCGGCCTCTCTGCCCCTCCCCCGCTCAGCTCTATCTCCCCCCAAAAAATAAACATTAAAAAAATTAAAAAAAAATAACAGAAGGAAAGTTCAAAATTGAGGACAACTTAATAACTAATATGGAATGTAGCAAACGTTTAGAGCCTGTAGGCTTAGATCCATCACGTCTTAGGTTGTGGTCCCCAGAAGCGGACTCAGAGACACGGATATGAGTGCAAGTGGTTCATTTGGAAGATGAACTCAGGCAGCATTCGTAAGAGAATGGAGAAGTCATTCAGGGAAGGGAAGGGCCAAGGGAAGGAAGTCTCAATAGGGTGCATCCATAAGAAGATTACCACTGTAGGCAGCTGGGGCTCAGTCACATTGGGAACCTTTGGGAGACAGTATAGATCTGGCCTGGCCAATATGAGAATCACTAGCCACGTGTGACTGCTGGGCATTTAAAATATGCCTAATCAGAACTGAGATGTGCTCTAAAATACACACTGGATTTTTAACCTACCAAAAATGTAAAATATCTCATTGATAATTTTATATTGATTATATATTGACATGATATTTTAGATATATGGGTTAAACAAAATACACTATTAAACTAATTTCACCTATATCATTTTCCGTGTTTTAAAATTTTTTTCATGTTTATTTATTTATTTTGAGAGAAAGAGACAGCATGAGCAGGGGAGGGGGAGAGAGGTAAGGAGAGAGGGAGAGGAAGAGAGAGAGAGAGAAAGAGAGAGAGAGAGGGAATCCCAAGCAGACTCTGTGCTGTCAGTGCAGAACCCAACTTGGGGCTAGATCCCTTGAACCGTGTGTTCATGATCTGAGCTGAAATCAAGAGTCAGACACTTAGCTGACTGAGCCACCAAGGTGCCTCTCATTTCACTTTTTTTTAATGTGGCTACAAGAAAATGTAAAATTACACATGTGATTTACATTACATTTCTGCTGGACAGTGCTGGTATAGACATGCCTCAGAATTGTCCTGAGGACTGAAGAAATTGGGTATATTTATCCACTTGCTCCAAACCACCACTGGCCGGACACTCCCCTGGGGGTGTTAATTCCCTGGTACTTTCGGCTGCCACGTGCATGGCAGGGTGTGCTTCCAAGCTTTAAAGTAGGGAGCCGGTAAGGTGCGGTGGGTGCCAAGGCATTTTGGGGGTACACTTTCTCATTTCTACCTCCCAAGGCCATCCTAACCAACAAACCCCACTTCCCCAAACAGGAGGTTTTCACTTGTGTTCATCCTCAGAATCTAGGCCTGATACACCCCCGGGAAAAGGAGGAGGTATTTGCTTATTTTTGTCCCCTTCACTCAGCTCTAGGTCAGCTTACCCAAGAAATAATTCAAATGACATCCCTTCAGGGGAGAAACATACCTTCACTGCTGGAGGTGAGGCCTGGCATCATGGTCTTCAAAAAGCACAAGGAGATAAAGCCTAATATCAGTACATTCCCCAAGATCTGGCCCCTTAGTCAACTCTGCAGCAGGACAGCCACGGTTCAGCCCCCGTTGTGCTGCCCCAAGCCAAATCCAGCCACTTTCCCTGTTTTCTCCTCAGGGTCAGGTCCACTTATCCTTCCTGTAACCCTGCAGGAAAGCATATGAACAAGAACAGAAAACTCCAGTAACAAGCATTATGGTATGGGCACAATGCCTAACCCATATGGAAGAGGGTAACATTTTAAGGAATTATTTTCGTGTTCTCACCACCCCTCAACCCTCACAATCCTTCCAACTCTGCCCTCTCTCGTTTTCTCTTGCACCCTGAGGATCTTCCTTCCAGCCCAGAAAACTAGATATGAGTCATCCAGTGCTTTAGAGGAAGGATGTTACTCTTGAGGCAGAGAATAAAGGAGGTGAATTAGTAATGTTTAAGTTCAAAAGTCCCTGGTACAGGTGTAAGACAGAAAGAGCCGGATGCATAGCTGCATAATTGCAAATCGAGCTCTGTCCCCAGACTAAAGATTCCATAGGCTGGGAGATGGGGGAGTGGAAGGACCTCAAGGACAGAGAGATACCTGTACTCCACTGGAACATGGTTCCCAGCTCATCAGCTCACACCCCTGGAGACTTCCACCTGTCCTGAGCACCTAGATTAGATGTCCTGTTCACCTGTGGTGAGGAATGATCATTGGCTTGAATTACTGTGATTAGCTAGGTCTGAAAGCGACCACCTGTGCCCCAGGATTTCCTTCAGCTGTTCCCTCATACTATGTGGGAAGCCCCATTTCCAATAGCCCAGGACACTTAAAAGCTCCAGGATCGAAGTCTTGGTCACCTAGAGGGATCTTCACGGAGCAGTACCTGGGTGCATACTAGCATGGAACCAGACAGAACTGGCCCCGAACCTCTCCACAAGCCAGGACAGTGGTGGACACATAACTGCATTACACTTAGGGCAGGAACATTCTCCAAAGGAATCATCATTTTTGGAGATATGTTTCTGCCCAGTTATGACAAATCTTACATTAACGTGCACAGCAATTTCTCTCCTTGAAGCCAACATGTTTTACCCTCCCCACAACCCCAGTCTATTGAATAGACTTTCCACAACAAAGGAACAACTTTGCTCAAAGGTCAATCAATTGAAAACTAACAACAAGTGGAGCTCCTGGGTGTCTCAGTCCGTTAAGTGTCTGACTCTTTGATTTCAGCTCAAGTCATGATCTCACAGTTCATGGGATGGAGCCCTGAGTTGGACTCTGAGCTGATAGCATGGAGACTGCTTGGGATTCTCTCTCTCTCTCTCTCTCTCTCTCTCTTTCTCTCTCTCCCTCTCTTTCTGCCCCTCCCCTGCTTGCACTCACTCTCTCTCGCTCAAAAAACAAAACAAAAAAACAAAACACACACACATACACACACACACACAATATCAAGTATTCAAAACACCCAAGGTATGATTTCACCTAGGGTCATCTTGTATCACGTACCCCTGGGCTAAATAGCCAGAAAACCATTTGAATGAGTCAGAAATAGTGAAAGAGGAGGTATAAGGCTATGTGAGCTGGCCTCATAATTGCCCATGGAAAAATGTGTTTTGGATGCATTCAGGATACACTATCTTACTCTGTTGAGGTGGTTGCACTCAGTGGGTACATTCCAGGAGTTGTTTTCTCAGGCCCCAGAATCAATGAAAGAGGAAGGTGGAAAGTTGCCCACAGGATTTCTGTCACATGTAGCTTCTTTAGGCTATGTTCGGTCAGTAAATATTTCTCTGTCATTGACTTATGATTGCTGCTTTAGATCCACTAACACTGGAAACAAGTGTTTAATGCCCTAGTGACCCAGCACACATTTCATAGGGTGACCTTTTATATTTTATGCTCCCAGTGCTAGATGATTATGGGTTAATGACAGAGAAAACAAATGGAAAATATCTGGACATTTGAAAAGAAACGACAATAAACTGCTTCTCAGATGTTATCAGTCTGGAGCATACCACCTGTTGATTAAGGTAAAGATGAGGGGCGCCTGGGTGTTGGTTCAATCAGTTAAGCCTCGGACTTTGGCTCGGGTCACAATCTCATGGTTGATGAGTTGGAGCCCTACGTTCGGCTCTGTGCTGATAGCTCAGAGCCTGGAGCCTGCTTCGGATTCTGTTTCTCTCTCTCTCTCTCTCTCTGCCCCTCCCCTGCTCACACTCTGTCTCTCAAACAAACAAACAAAAAAAGAATAAACGTTAAAAAAAAAAGTTGGTAGCATCCTTTGGGGTATTCCTCAGCCACAGACCACCGTCTCTGAACACTTCCAGCTGCCACACCCGTACAACGTGAGCCTGCCCCACAGCTGCTGAGAAGGGATGTGGACACTTGACTCCAGCTGGCCCTGTCAGCTTCTCCTCCCGGAATTGGGAAATGGGTCTGTGGGGCTCCTGAGCAGCCACATTTGGCTCCTGTGCACAGGTCTGCAGTGAGAGAAGGAAGCAGATGCATGGAGTGAAGGAGAGATTGACAATGCAGTGGGACGAGCAACAGCATCGCAGCCTCTGGCCCCTGGCCTTTCCGAGGCTGCAGTGTGCCACCTGTTCACGGGTGCCGAGACGTACCGAAAATGCCCGTGGCTGTCTGTGCAAACCATGTTCCCCATTTTCTGACGCTCAGCAGGTCCTTACTGCACATGGGCAGCACATGGCTGGAATGTCTCCAGGACAGCTCCGTATCTCTGGACGCCACATTCCTTCCTGCATTCTTCTTTGCATCTTGAAGGATAAATGGCTGGAGACGCTTCTCACTTCCTTCACCCGTTCTCCCACCAAAGAGGTTTTCTGGACCCTGTAGTCTACATTGAAGAGCCAGGGGGAAGATAAGCAAAGGGCAGAAGAACAGTTTCCTTTTTCTCCGTGGAGGTTCCCACTGCTCTATATTGAAAAGTTGATTGAATCGGGCAAGGGGGAGGGGAGACATTCTCTTCCTCCCTCCCTCTCTTTCTCTATTCATTTAATTGGAACTCTTTAGGTACTTACCACATGCCAGGCATTATTTTAGATACTGTAGCTAAGGTACTTCCTGGAGCTTACATCATAGTGGAGGGAGACAGACAATAACTAAACATACAGCTAAAATAATTTCTGATAGTGAAGAGCCAAAAGTGGATAAATCAGGGAGGGAAGACAGAAGGTAACTGTGTGTATGTGTCCATGTGTGCCTATTATATGGTGGCTCCTTTAGGAAGGGTGCGGTCACTCTGAGGGGGTAAGATTGAACTGACATGGGAGTGATAGAAAGGAAGGAGCTGGCCATGTGTGGAGACATGTGGAGAAAATGTGTGGAGACAGCTTTTTGGAAAGGGGTACTAGCATATGCATGGGTCCCCTCCTGAGCTCCTCACTTCTTTCTTTTTCTTTCCCTTTTCCTCAAATAGTAACTGAGCTCCCGCTAGGAGTCAGGAGCTAGCTGGAACAGACCCAAAGGATAGGACAGAGTTTTGCTTTGGCAGATTTGCTGAGTAGGTAAGGAGAAAGTGGAGTAAGTCACGAAAATACAGATGGTGTGTACATAGCAGAAGGAAGATAATGGGAACACAGGGGAGAGTGCAACTACCTGCCAAGTCCCTTTAGACACCTGCCCAGCTGCTGGGGCCCACAGGAGACCAGCCTCAAACTCAGAAATTTCAGTTCCTTTCCAGCATATTGGTCTTTACCTTAGATGCCTTTGAAACAGAGTGGGAAGCTTATTGGAACAATCCAGCAAAGCACCCACACCAAACACTAATGGGGAAGCCCAACAGAAAATTGGAATTGATTCAGTTTGCTGAAAAAACCGGAAAGGTGGCTTTTATTTGCAGGACCAGGATGCTGACATGAAAATATACACATACAATGATCAGAGAAGGACAGAGGGGAAAGGAAGGAATTGGCAGTCGTCCCTGAAAATGTGTAATCCAAGAATGAAAGTTTTACAGAACAAGGAAAAAAAGCCTTCACACAACACAGGGTCAGAGTGAACTCTTTGGTACTTGTGTAACTGATTAAGGGTTTAAAGGAAACTGTGTATTTACTTAATGGTATGACTCATTTAAATGGAACAAACTTAGGCGAAAAACCACAATGATTAGGTTTTCCATTTATTGTTGTTGTGGGCTCATGTAACACTACTGACATTGGAGTCCAAAAATATGGAAACCACCGACAGAACCTGCCTATGTAAGGACAAAAGACAGACAGGTCGTATCATTTAAATGGTTTAAGAGGAAATGCTAACTCAAGCCACTATGTCATGCATGCCTTCAGACTACAGCTGGTGGTGAGTGGGTGTTGGGTGTTAGGTAAACGGAAGAAGTGACTGCAGTGGAGGGAGGTGTGAATGCCAGAACACAATGGGGGTTTGTGGTAAACACCAGAAAGAGCATGGAATGGAGATGTGTTAATTACTGTGTCAGAATAGAACAGAATAGAATAGATCAAGGTAACCTCTTGAAGGAAATTGTCATTCTACAAGCATTTGCCTCAAGAAGACTTTGAAAGAAAAGAGTAGTCCTTGACTAGAATTAGTCTATGGCAGGGTTCCTTCTACTTGGTGAATTTGGGAAGAAAATGGGAGCTTGGCTCAGTGCCTCACTCTTTCCTCTAGGGAGCAGGCTTCTCTGCTGTGAGCACATGCTCTGCTCAGCAACTCTCGGCAGGCTCTGCCCCCACCCTGCTGGGAGAGGCTCCCTCTGCTCCAGCACTGCCTTGAAAGGGTCCAGCCTGGAGCTAAGGTTCCATTTGCCAATAGATACAAGTCAGATCTTCCAACCTAAGCTATATCAGTAATAAATGAGACATTTTGGTCTCCAACGACTTGGTCTTTTGTATTATTTCTCAATAGGTTCAGAACTCAGGCTGGGAAGCAAAGCATTGTTACTGAGTCCCCAGCAGGGTCCTGTGGGGTGATGAAATTTTGGGATGATAGTGGGGTGGTCTGGAGCCAATGACCAAGAAAGAATTCTTGAAGACGTCGTTGGTGTAAAAAGGTGATTTTATTAAAGCATGGGGACAGGAGCCATGGGCAGTAAGAGCCACACTGGGGTTGTGATGGGTAACTCATTATATACCCTCAAGTTGGGAGGTGGTCAGTGATAGAGTAAATCTCTAAGGAATTTTGGAAGCAAGGTTTCCAGGACCTTGAGGGGCTAGTTGTTGCTAGGAAAATGCCATTTATTACCATTTAATAAAACCTCAGTTATGAGACTCTTTAGATGTATATCATGGGGCCATGAGCTTGGAGTATGACTGCCAGCATATATCTTGGGGCAGCTGAGATAAAGGAAGTTGACTTACAGGATCCTTGAGGTTGGGATAATGTTAAGCTAAGGTTCTCTTTTGCCCCTAGCAAAGTGTCATCATCAAGGCAGCTGAGATCCTCAGAGGGAGGTCACTCTGCTGGTTTCAAGGACTTGTCAGTGGGCTATAGGCAGTAAGAGAATTTAATTTTTCATTTGCCTTAGTTTCCCACATTACCATGGCAAGCACTTAAACCCCTCTCCTTTGTTCTTGGGTAGCTGGGAGTGTCCAAGAAATATCACACAGATCCCACCTGGAGTGGGAGGGGGGTGCTAGCTTGTGCTTTACCCCTCAGCCTGCCTCATGCTCCCTCATCATGGGGCACCTTAAAGGGTCCTCTAGAGCCGCTGCATTTGACATTCAGTTAGAAGTCTGTGAACTTGCCAATTTGGAGGGGCAAGTCTTTATGTTAGGACAAAGGAATCATATTGTGGTTTCTGATCCAATCCCCAAATCAAAAGTCACAAGGACAGACACTCGAGTGCCAGGTGTGAGTTTGTAGTTGAACCACTTCTCACCTGAGCAAATCTATGTAGCAAGCTGCACAGTGTGAATTATTTCTCCAGAGAATCATGTCTCTATCTCAGCCACACTGGGAGGCCAGCTAGGTTTTTAAAATACCACCAATTCCCTTAAGAACCAGAATGTGCACAGAAACCAGAACCCAAAAACAAGAAAACAAAAAGCCAAAGACCCTAAAACTAAACAAACAACCTCCCACCCCCAACTAAAACCAGGACTTTAACTGATGGTGTGTGACACATACAGGCTAGTTCCTGTACTGAAAAGTAAAACAAGGAAACATAAATTCTGTATAGCACTTTACAGTTAACAAGGCATTTTTAGACACATGTACTTTGATGTACTTAACAACCTCATGGTATTAATACAATCTCCATTTACAGGAAAGGATGGCAAGAGGAAGAAGAATGAGAAGAATGAAGGGGCTGGAGAGATGGAGACAGGAGATGGGTTAGACCAGGCCGGGGGAGCAGGGCACAGAGATGCCCAGGCCCCCAGTGCACAGCTATGCCTGGCTATGTACTGCATAGTCATATTTGGTGGTCTCAGAGATATCTACCAGGTAGAAAGATCTAGAGATGTGAGATGATTGTCTTTTATGTCTCTAACTACATTAGATTCCAACAATCACTTATACTACTGGGTGAGGCCACACTGCCAGGACTCAGGTACTGGGCCTTGAAAGTCTTTGTTGTGCTGGCTCTGGGCCTTCTCAAATCAGGGCCGGCACACCAGAGCTAGATTTTTTCCACACATGTCCTTTTGGGGTTTTCTGGGACAGGTCTGATAAGGGTGGAAGAAAAGTTCCATTTATTGAGCACCTCTGATATATTAAAAATGCACAGAATAGGAACATGTGTAATATCTTTTAAAATTCTCTTACTGACCTACAAGGTAGGTGTAATGCCATTTTCTAAAAAAAAAAAACAAAAAACATTTGAGCCTTTGGGAGGCTGACTTCTCCAATCCAACTCTGGCATCAGATAACATGTGAAATCTCTAGGAGGAACTGGGCAAACATTAAGATTAATGATAGGAAGGGCACCTGGGTGGCCTAGTTGGTTAAGTGTCTGACTCTTGGTTTCAGCTCAGGTCATGATCTCACAGTTTTGTGAGTTTGAGCCCTGCATCTGGCTCTGTGCTAGCGGCATGGAGGCTGCTTGATATTCTCTCTCTCCCTCTCACTCTGCCCCTCTCCCACTCGGACTGTGTCTGTCTCTCTCAAATAAAATAAAATAAAATAAAATAAAATAAAATAAAATAAAATAAAATAACTTTAATAAAAGGATTAATGAAAGGAGTTAGCAAAAGGAAAGGAGAGTACTTGCTGAAGACAGGGATGAAATAGGTAGAGAGAAAGCTACAGAGTCATGGAGTATAATGATTTACTTTGAGATATCAGGGACAATATTATACCATTTTCTCCCAATAATTGATTAAGTTTGCAGCAATTCAGTGAGGAAGAGTCTGTCTGAGAAGAAAGTTGCTCAAGAGGGAAGTATTCCTGAGAAGAAGCCACTGAGAAGGGAGCAAAGGGTGCCAGATTGGGAGCCCAAAGGTAGCCACCACCCAGATACGGAGAATGGAATAAACTTTGACTCTTGACATCATTGCTGGGAGATGACCAATTATCACAGAACCCAGAATGAAATTACAGTAATATGGGAATGGAGTATTTTATGAGGCAGATTAACTGAGATGAATAAGTAACTTTCTACCTTTTACTCTACCCCCAAGAAGTAGGCATTATATGTCTATCTTACAACCTGAGAAACTGAGGCATAGAGAGGAAAGGCCTGACTTTGTACTGTTGTTGTAAGGATTAAATAAGAAAGTTCACAAAAATATCTAGCTCAGCCTGGAAAACAGAAAGTACTCAATAGCTATATCAACTTTTACTATTTTAACAGAGGAAGAAACTGAGTCTTACAGAAAGCAAATGCTTTGCTGGTGTTGGCTCCAGAATTTGGCTTAGGGTAGTGACCTGGTTTGGGATGTCGGGGGGACTGATAGGGGATTTGTCTTGCAGCTGTGTTTGTGTAAAATGCACACTGCATTAACTTGGCTCATGTATAAAAAAAACCCCTACATTTTCTTACATGGTTATAGTCACATAAGATCAAGTATATTTCAACTGTTCATTACAACAATGGTTGTTGCCTTTGTTTGGAATAGCTTGAAATCTGATGGAGATCATGGGTGGCTAAAGCCCCTCTAAGCTACCTTTTGGTGTCACCACTATAATGGTCCAAACCAGCAAATGATAGACTCTTGATTAGAGGGCAGTTGTGATTTAGGGGTTAAGTCTTTACTACTACCCTGTGCCACTTTTGTGAGCAGCCAGTAGTTGTGACTCGCTGGGGGTTTGGTTTTCCTTGAGCCCGGCATCCTGCCTGAGGTGTTGGGGATTGACGGGCTCCCATACTTTTGTGAGTCTTTGGGTCCACTATCACTGTTTTCCACAAGCAAAACTAAGACACAGAAACCCAAAAGGTAGATTTCTCTTTCTTGCATTTCCTGAATAGCAGAGACTTGCAGCAAGTAAGATGAAGTGAAGATGGGTCTCTTCACCCTTTTCCAAATTGTTCTAGAAACCTGTCTCACAGCATTAGAACAATTCTCCTGTAGCTCAGCAGGCTCATGGGCTATGACAGTCTCCATTGAATCAGGCTTTTCATTCTCCCCTGGAAGGGCCCGTGGTGCTGTTGCTGGCTGCTTACGGATTACACTAATTGCACAGTATTCCTGGCTTTCCCTAAGGGGTCCTGTGGGACTTTGACAGTTTCTGGGTAGCTGTGGTGACAACAGGCAAGGCTGGGATTTTACAAACAAAGATTTCTGAAACCTGAAGAGAACGTAAAAGATACCAATTGGTAACAGCCTGTTCTCAAACTTAGACAAGAAGTGAGAGTGGTTTTGGTCAGCTCCAAGTGAAAAGCAAAGCCTGCCCCTTCTCTAAGAAGGGGATCACTCAATGATTCCTGGGTCACCAAATATTTATGGAGCACCTACTATGTGTCAGACACTGGGGGTAGGATGCTAGGAAAGGCTGTTTCTGCTCTTAGCCTCTACTGTCTAAGGTGAGAACAGCCTGGGCACAGACAACCAAAAAGTGGTGTGCCGACAGGGGCTGTTGCCAAATGGGATGGTTAATTTTATGTGTCAACTTGCCTGGGCCATGGGATGCCCAAATATTTGGTTGAATATTACTTTGGGGTGTGTCTGTGAGGATGTTTCTGGATGAGATTAATATTAGAATCCGTAGACTGAGTTAAGCAGCTCGCCCTTCTCCAAATGAATGGGCCTCAGCCCACTGAGGCCCTGAATTGAATAAAAAGCTGAGTAAGAAAGAATTCTCTCTCTCTCTACTTGTCTTTGATCTAGGACATCAGTCTTTTCCCACCTTCACACCTGGACTCATCATCGACTGTCTTGGGTCTCAGGCCCTCAGCCTTGGACTGGAACACAGATACCATTGTGTCTCCTGAGTGTCCAGCTCATTGGCTGTGGATGCGAATCCTCAGGCTCCATAATCATGCAAGCCAATTTGTTATAGTAAATCTATCTACTTCTCTCTGGCCTATTCATTCTGTTTCTCTGGAGAGCCCAGACTACACACCAAGCAATGATGGGAGCCCAGTGGGGAGCCATTGAAATATCTTGTGTATTGAACACACTGCCTTTGAGTGTTTATCATGCTTCTGAAGCCTGGGGCAATGAGGACTGAGGCAGACTGCAGAGGCATCTGGGATATACCTCTCCTGTCTTCTTGGGCCCTTCCCCCCTTCCCTTTCTGTTTCTATTTCTTGCTTTTCTCACCAATCCCTGGCTCTCATTATCTTTAGGTTCTTCTCTTTTCCTTAAAACACTTGTTATCAGGGAAGGGTCAGATCTACATATTTCACAGGAGGATGGGAATAATTACTAAGAATTAAGGTGATTAATTGTTTAATTAAATAATTAAAGTGAAGGAAAGCAAAAATAATATAAAAACAGGGAGGGGGACAAAACATAAGAGACTCTTAAATATGGAGAACAAACAGAGGGTTACTGGAGAGTGTGTGGGAGGGGGGATGGGCTAAATGGGTAGGGGGCATTAGGGAATCTCCTGAAATCATTGTTGCACTATATGCTAACTAATTTGGATGTAAATTAAAAAAATAAAATTAAAAAAAAAATTAAAGTCTTACCTCTACCCCAGGGTAGGTGATTTTTTTTTTTCCCCAGCAAGGGAACAAAGCTTCATCTGGAGCTGGTGTTTTGTGGAAGAAATGCACATATGGGCCAAGCAGTAGGTGGCAGGGGGGCAGTTTCCTGGCCACAAAGCCTCCAGACTTCATATAGGTCTGCATGGATCTTAAACACCTCTGTTGGGACTTTGCACTTCTGGTTTCAGTCAAAGTGGGAGGGCCCAGGCCATGAACTCTGCCCAGGTCAGGCCCACAGCCAGGTCCTTGGGGGTCATGTGTACCAGGAAGGCCACCAGGTCAGCCCCAGCAGCCTCCTTCCCAGGTCTCCTTGCCTAAAGGCCACATGAGAAAATGCAAATGACCACCTGAGGGTGCTGTTACTCCACATTTTTTCTACAAAGACTGCTGTCCGCAACCAAAGATGTCTAGGGTTCCTTTGTTTTTAAGTCTCAACCAAGGGATGTCTCTGGGAGAGAGGGGCAATACATACTCCCAGATCTAGATTAATATGGAAAATCAGAGGAAAACTTTTTGCCTTCTGAAAATGCCTTGATCTGTAACAATTTTGAAATTTTACTAGGGTACTGGTTTTCCAGCGTGCAGCACAGAATAATGCTGTGGAGCACAGGCCACACTGTTCAAACAGAATCAGGGTTTGAGTCTTAGTGCCACATTCACTAGTGGCGTGACATTGTGCCGTGACTAAGTCTCTCTGGGCCTCAGTTTTGTCATCGGCTTCATAGGGCACTTGTGAGGAGGCACATAACACTTCCTGGCACCAGGCTAGGCACATAGAGCTTTTTAAAAAAGCTCTTATCATTAAATACTATTTGCAAAGTTTAAAAAAAGAGATCAAGAGGGCATCAGCTGCTTGCATGCCAAATGAAACATGACTGGGCCCGAAGGCTGTATAATTGCATGAGGAAGCTAGGGTTATTTAGACTGCAGGATTGGCCAGATCAGCCAAGCGAAGAAAATGCCGCCAGAAAGGGTAACTTGATTTCTCTCTCCTTCCCTGTCTAAAAATGGTGCAGTGATGCTGCATTCATAGGCTCACCTGGCCAAGAACCAGATTCTTTCAATATTATTCTCAGCCTCACCACTTCGAGCAAATATCTCATCTCCTTTTGCTTTATTCAGACTGCTGTTCACCGCAGCTCAGAAAAGCATAGTGATGGCCAAAATATAATGAGGGGTTTGGGAACTTGAGGGGAAAGGAATGATTACCAGTTAGCAAATTATTATATACACTATGTAGACTTCATGGTTGACACAACGAGGAACTTGGGATGAGTGGTAATTATGCACACTTGAGCTGAATTTTAGGAAAACATATAAAAGAAATGTTATTTCCTCTTTTAAAAAGGCTGTGATGGTAAGAAGCATTCCACGGCAATTATTATGCAGAGCGATTTCAAGGGTGAAATGAATGAATTTGTCCATGAATTTTAACTACTGAAGAAAAGGAAATCTAATTGGGGGCTAAGGTAGTTTTAGGAATGGCAGCTTATGAGTTTTGTACTGACAGGTGCTGGTGAAAAGCTGATTGATCCCATTCAAGAATATAAAAGGCTACAGACATCTGTATGGCACTGCATAGGGTCCCAAGTACTTTCACATAAATTCTCTCATTTGATGTTCCCAACTACCTTTTGAGATATGAAGAATATTACTGTTATTAAAAAAATAGTATTATTGAGATATAATTCATATACCAAACAATTCACCCACCTAAAGTGAATTCAGGGGTTTTAAGCATATTCAGTTACATGCAACCATCACCACAATCAATTTTAGAACATTTTCATTTTGTCAAAAAGAAACCCTCTATTCCCAGCTGTCACTTCCTCTATTCTCTCTTTCCCCTCCTCCTCCACTCTTAGCCCTAAGCAACCAATAAGCAACCAGTCTGTCTCTACAAATTTGCCTATGCTAGAATTTCACATCAGTGGAATCATACAGTATGTAGTCTTTGGTGACTGGCTTCTTTTCCCTTAATGTTTTCAAGGTTCATTGATGTTGTAGCATGTACCAATACTCCATTCTTTTTAATGGCTGAATAATACTCCATTGTGTGGAGCTAACGCATTTTGTTTATCCACTCATTTGGTATACATTTGGGTTGATTCAACCCTTTGGTTATTTTGAATAATGCTGCTACAAGTGTTCAGGTACACAATATTTGTGTGGACATGTGTATTCATTTCTCTTGGGTATATACCTAGGAGTGGAACTGCTGGGTCATTTGCAAACTGAATGTTTAAGTGTTAAGGAAATGCCAGACTGTTTTCCAAAGTGGCTGTGTTTTACATTTCCATCAGCAGTGTATGAGGGTTCTGATTCTCCACATTGTTGCAAATGTTTTATTATCTTTCTGATTTTCCTCATTCTTCTTCTTCTTCTTTTTTTTTTTTTTAACTTGGCTTCATGCCCAGCGCAGAGCCCAATGTGGGGCTTGAACTCACAAACCCGAGATCAAGACCTGAGCTGAGATCAAAAGTTAGATGCTTAACCAACTGAGCCACCTCGGCACCCCTGGTTCTCCTCATTCTAATGGGTATGAAATGGTATCTCCTTGTAATGTTGATTTGCACATACCTGATGACTGATGATGTTTCATGTGTTTGTTGCTTATTTGTATATCTCCTCTGGAGAAATGCCTCTTCAGATCCTTTCCCCATGTGAAAAATTGGGTTATCTTTTTTTTTAATTGTTATTCAGTTTTAAGAGTTCTTTATATATTCTACATGTAATACCTTATCAGATATGTGATTGGCAAATATTTTCTCCCACTTGGTGAGTTATCTTTTAACTTTCTTGATAGTGTCCTTTGAAGCACAAAGTTTTCAGTTTTGAGGAAGTCCAATTCATCTATTTTGTTGTTGTTGTTGTTTATGCTTTTAGTGTCATAACTAAAGTATTTGGCCATTGCCAAATTCAAGGTCATGAAGATTTGCTCCTATGTTTTCTTCTGAAAGTTTTATATTTTCCCACTTAGATATTTGGCCCATTTTGAGTTAATTTTTATATATGGTGTGAGGGCAGAGTCCGACTTCATTCTTTTGATGTGGGTATCCAAGATGTTCCAGCAGCATTTGTTGAAGAAACTATCCTTTCCCCCATTAAATAGTCTTCACACCCTTGATGAAAATTAATTGATTATAAAAACACGGATTTATTTCTGGAATCTCAGTTCTATTCTAATGATCTATATGTCTATGCTTATGCCAGTACCACACTGTTTTAATTACTGTTGCTTTTGAAGTTTGGAATTGGGAAGTGTGAATCCTCCAACTTTGTTTTTCTTTCCCACTATTGTTTGTCTATAGGGGACTCCTTGTAAATCCACATGAATTTTAGAGTCAGTTTGTCAATTTCCACAAAGAAGTCAGCTGGGATTCTAACAGGTTTTGCATTGAATCTGTAAATCAATTTCGGAAGTATCACCATTTTAACACTATTAAGTCTTCTTCTAATCAATGAACATGAGAGATTTTCCCACTTATTTAACTCTTCTTTAATTTCTTTTAACAATATTTTATCATTTTCAGAGTATAAGTTTTGTGCTTATTCTATTAAATTAATTCCTAAGTATTTTATTCTTTCTGATATTATTGTAAATGGAATAATTTTTTCTTAATTTCACTTTCAGCTGGTTCATTGCAAGTATATAGAAATGCAATTGATTTTTGATATTGGTCTTGTATCCTTCAACCTTGCCACACTCTTTTTACTAGGTCTAACCATTTTTTAGTGGACTCCTTAGGCTTTTATATAAACAAGATCATGTTATCTGTGAACAGGGGTACTTCTTCCTTTCCAAGCTAGCTGCCTAAAGTTTAGCCTGGATCTCCAAGTAATCTACCAATCTCCTCCCAACTGCTTTTCATGACAACCTCCACTGTTTTTGAGGGTGCCTTTATTTTTTATTATTTTTTAAAGGAGATAGAAGTTTCTTGAATACCCCTCAAGGGAGCAGCTGGCGGGATAGCAGAGGAGAGGCTTGTCTGCTGAGAGCACCTTTAGACTTGAACTTGCAAATGAAGTCAGTTCTTTGGTGAGGAATTTGGAATTCTTTGTTCTATAGCCTGCTTTCTCCCCCTGGGCAAAATCTCTGATGCTTGGCTCTAGCTGGGGGCAGGTTAAATGGTGAGTTCTTCTCTGAGGCCTTTGCTTTAGTTGACGAATGTTTGGTGGAGGGGGGACTGTAGCCTCAGGTCTTCTGGCTTGCCTCTTCTGGCTAGAACCCCCATCCCATTAGCTGGGGGAAGGGTGTTCGAGGTCTCATATTCTTCTTGGTGCAGTGCTCAACATAGAGCCTCTGTCCCATACAATTGAGGTTGGGAGGAAGAGGGGAGCCCAACTTCGCAGCCACACTTACCCAGAAGTTAATCTCAGCAAAGGTGGCGTGGGGCAGGTGAGAAATGGAGAGATCTCTCCTCTCACCTGTGGGGAGAAAGGGCTCTGTGTTCTTAGCTCTCAGTCTAGAGTGGGAGGTCTCTCTCACTGAGCTGGGAAGGGAGGAAGAAACGTGCAAATACCATAGATTCTCAGTGATCTTACCAAGTTGGGCAGATTTTCTTGACTGTTTCTTCACTTGATTCATGCACTTACAACCATTTCCAGATAATGTTTCTTAAAAAAAAAAATCTGTGTCAACTATTCTTCAAAAAAAAAATCTAGTGATCAGATTGGAGACTGTAGTTAATAATGTTGTATTATATACTTGATATTTGCTAAAAGTAAGTTGGCCTTGAGTACTTCACTAAAAAATATTATCTGTGTAAAGGTAATGGATGTGTTAACTTGACTGTGGGAATCATTTCATCATATATACATATATCAAATTACCATGCTGTACAACTTAAATACATTACAATTTTGTCATTTAGACCTGAATAAACCTGGAAAAAATGACCCATCAAAAAAAAATGTTCCTCAGTTTTGTTGGAGAGTCAGTCCACGGATCTCATGCAATCATGGTAGACGTGGAACTTTTATTATTGTTACTTAATAGATGAGAACAATGTTCATATGTTCAAGAGACTGGGGGGTAGGGCCCAGAGTGGGAAGGAAAGTCACCAAGGATCAGAACAGCACAAAACCTAATTATAGAATTGAAGGGTGGTAAAAGATGTTAGATGTTATCTATATTAGATTTTACCTGCTTGAGTAATCTCTCTACAACCACTCTTGGATGTGGTCCTTTAGTCTCTGCTTGAACACCTCCAGGAATGGGGAGCTAGCTGCTATTAGTTTAGACTGATTATCTGAATATTATCCCCAGGAACATAACCATGGCCAAACACAGCTTGAGCCTAGCGGGATTGGCTGTGTGTACAAACAGAAGGGGAAACAGAAAATAGGTTCTTTGGAATCCTAAACAACTTTATGTCACCAGCAGGTCATGAGCATGCTGTAAAAAGGCACCTAGCTGTTATTGAACACCAGGTGCCCAAGGGACTGCTCTAATTTTAGAATTAACATAGTGCTTACTAAAGAGGTCCAGGACTCATGGGTCTGGAATGTGATGCACTCTCACCCTCAGGCTATGCAGACTCCTGTCCTACTGTTGATTCTGCTCCAACCATTTTCTGATGTTGAGAGGGAGAACCAGACCATAGAACGGGCATGTGCCTGAGCAATTTGCCAAGAAAAATGATTTAAATGCCAACCTTGAGAGACAGAGTTGGTGATGGCCCTTTATGAAGGGGTAAGAGCTCATTTTCATAGTGTGGCATTGTGCTGAATATCCTCTACCCTTTCCAGATCCTTTCTCTGCCCTTCTCTGCCAGCTCTATGGCCCAGGAGGCTCACCTCTGAAGACGGCATTGCCTGGGCTCCCCCACTGGCCATCTTGCCATTTTGTTCAGTCATTGGAGGCACCAGCAGATCAGAGAGTGGAAAGAGAGGCTGAAGTTGGATTCCCTGTTCTGGAACCTGATCTCTGGCTGGAGCTGTGGACCTTCTTTCTCTGTCTCAGATACAGTAGCATGATTTTCTGTCCTTGTTCTGCTGGTCATAAGGGTGCTGCTGACAGCTGGTTTCTGGGTGTCACCACCCCTTGTTTTTACCCTGAACATCCATACCTTTGACACAGACCATCATTCAAATCTCTTTATCTGATCTAAGGAGGGGTGAATTCTATTTCTTGTCAGATAAACTTCTTGTTACCATCCTTCCATGATAACAATGTTCCTTTGGTCTCCCCCAATTATTATCAAGCCTAAAAAAGGAAGCAAGCCCCATGTTGCTGTCCTAGAATTAACTCTAGGGGACCTCATATGCTCACATGGGTCCCATGTAAACAAGACAGATGATTTTGTTCATGTCCTGCCCTGGAATTTGAAGGCTCTGTTGCATCCACGAATGTGTTTATTCCACAAGCTCTTTCCAGAATTAGAAGAGGTAACATTTCTACATAGCTTGGCTGTCGTTTAGAATCAGAAGTGGTTTGGTTCCTGAACGTTTCCTGTATCAATGTGAAGTATGTAGAGTCTTTTGCACCCTTGAGAGATAGTGGAAAATTTCAACACATAGCACATGGTTTCCTAATTTAACTTTGAGGTGTCATCCTATGAGTTCTATCCCAAAGTCCTAGCTAATCAATATGTTTCTTTATCCATGAGCAGGAACTTAAAAAAATTACTTTTAAAACTTAAGCATAGGAAAAAGCAAGCTACTTTCTTAGGTCTATGTTAATTCACTGAAACTCTTTCTTTGTATTCATAGCTAGATGACTAAACTTTCTATTTATAAACAGAGGGGGCTTCCTAAGACCTAGAGACCCAACATTACTTTTAGGCATTCATGTCACAAGCCAGCCCAAGCTATATTTTACCAAGAGGTTAGCTGGCATACTGGTTTGAATCTTGTACTTATTTATAGTGACAGTAACATATTTGGCTCTTACACATTCTCCTAAAAGGCTGATAACCTCAGTTATCTTGTGCTATAAGTGGCCAGCTTTCACTGAGTTAGAAATGAATGTTTGGAGGGGGAAGGGAGATGGGGAACATTCTGATTTGCCAACAGTTGCCTCATGCAAGTATGTCTTCAGAACAGCCATGTCGGCTACCAAGGAAACCTGTGAATTCGCCATGGAAGCTGTCAGGCTAGCTTACAGGCATCAATGATGAAAATCTTGTTATTTCTGGAGCGGTGATTGATGTTTCAAATAGAAGATGACATTTTGATGGGATCCAGACTTGCTGTGATAGGAGTTAATGAAGATAATGATGATGATAATGATATTTACATTATACCTTTCTTCCAAAGAACTCTTCAGTCCTTTTTATCTCATTTGTGTTGAAAACGTCCCTTTAGAGTTGGGAGGGAAAGGTGCTATTAATCTGTTTTTCAGGAGAGAAAATACATATAGAGAGATAATTGCCTGGCTTTCAGGCTCCATTTTGGTGGTGAGAAGAGATATTTAAATGACAAACCAGGGGAAATTAAACTCAGCAAAATGCCAGTCTCAGTCCCCATCATCCTATATGATGCTGCCATATGCAGTAATATCACTCCCTGACCCCAAAGTCTTCAGGAGATCCTCACAGACTGCTGATTCAGTCTAATATCCCCTTTTAGCAGGCAAGACTCTTGACATCCCAACCTGCATGGTCTCACTATTGTATTTCCCTGTGTTTCAGCCCAACAAATCTACTTGCTTACCCCTACCATCTGCTCTGCATACCCCATTCTCCTTCTACAATCTTCATCACACCTGCCATTCCTTGTTTAATGTCTGTCTTCCTCTGTGAATGTGAATTCCAGCAAAGCAGGTCCTGTCACCATTGTGCCCCCAGGGTCTAGCATAGTTAACTGGTACACGATAGGCACATTTTTTTTTTTAATGTTTATTAACTTATTTTGAGAGGGGGGCAGGAAAGGAGAGACAGAGAGAGAGAGACAGAGACAGAGACAGAGATGGAGAGAGACAGAGAATGAGAGAGAATCCCAAGCAGGCTCCATGCTGACACAGGGCTCCATCTCATGACCCTGAGATCATGACCTGAGCTGAAATCGAGAGTCCGATGCTTAACCCAACAGAGCCACCCAGGTGCCCCCACAAGAAGCACTTCTGAAGTGCATACTATGCTCTCCCACCTCCATGCCTTTGTTCATGCTGTTTCCTCATCCTCAAATACCTGGCCTCCCATCTTGGCTTACTGAAGCCAGGGCTGTCCTTCCAAGTCCAGATCAAACCCTGGTCCCTCCGTCAGGTCTCCCCTACTTGGGAACCACCATGGTGCTGTTCTTTTTAGTTCTCACCCTACCTTCTTTTGTGTCATAATCATTTGTGATCTTGTGTTGTCTTCCTTGGCCCTCCCACACTGCCAGCTCTGGAAAGACAGGAGCTGCACCCCAGAGCCTGGCAGTGTGCGCATTTGTTAAATATGTGCTCACTTGTCTAAAAATATTGTTGGCCAGCATTATTCATTCAGCTAAAAGTCCCATTTCCAGAATCTGTAGCTTGTCACGAGAGGGGATTTTTCTCATTCTTACCTTCTGCCATTCTTCTGGAAGGCTGGGAGGAAGATCAGTCAGGAAAGCCCTGCCAACTCTTCCTTTAAAAAGTTCTCCTTTCTCTTCTGTGAGGAGTAAGTACTCTGGCACTTAGGTGGAGGGTTCCATTGCCTACGGGGGCCCTGGGCAGATGTGCCAGGGTGGTAGTTGGCATTTTCTTTTTAGCTTCCATGCCATTTCAATGCTGGCCTAGATAAGGGAGAACTAATCAAGTTGAGAAGATATGGTACAACAATGATGTCTCCAAGGAATTTTAATTACTCTGTGCTTCTAATGAGCAAGTGCACGTACCATTTAGTTACCACGAGAAGACACCAGATTGAACTGACTCTGGGTGTGTGTGAAACCTCATAAGCAGCACATTTTTGACGGCTTGAAGACCCCGGGCTACTAGCAACATGGGCATACTGAACATCTGTGTTATAACACTCCATATAAATTAGAAAGAACTGCTTCGACAACCGTATCATAGAATATTCAGGGCTGTTAAAATTGATGATGTAGATCTCTACTTATTGACATGGGGAGATGCCTGCAATCTATTGTTAAGTGGAGGCAGGCTACTGAACTGCATAATTATGTAAAATTATTCCACATTTATATCTGTACCTCTTTATAGATGTGTGGATATTCTTCAAAATATTAAGAAGAGCATCTCTAGGTTATGAAATTTTGGGTATTTTTTTCTTTACTTTTATTTTTATAGTTTCTTTTGTATTATTTGAATTTTACTTTTACAGTGAGTGGTTATTTTTACAGTCAGAAAAGGAAAACAATAAAGCTGCTTTCAGCTCGAAAAAAAATTGGTGGAAATAAAAAAGACTCATTAAAAAATCTTCAAATTTCCTAAAAGATGCTTACTGCAAACAAACAAAAACCAAAACCAAACTCTTGCATGAACACAGGGAAAAATTGTTGCATGGTTTCCATGACTGAACCGTATAATGTGCTGACCACAGTTAGGAGTGAAAGGAAACAAAGGAAGCCTTAAGGAGGAGCACATGTGAAATCAAGATCTCCTGACCTTGCCTGGGTATCATGCACACTTTTTAGTGCCTGAAGTATGAAGTATCACTTCAAATATCATTTCAATCCAAGATTTTGATGGCAGTGGATTTACAGGTACAGTATTTCTAATTATGGGACAACAGAGAAAACTTCCCATCTCTGACAGCAAGGCAATGGTGACTTCATTTACTACAGCAGTTTTTGTTGCAAAAAAGAGACACATGCTGTTGGTCACAGTACAATTCACACTTTATTCCATCGTGATTTGTATACTTGTAGGATCAGGACAACAAGAGACCAAAATCAGTGCAGAACTTCTCTGGACTAAAGAGCCGTGAAAGGCATTTACTGGTTTTGGCACACAGAGTGGATAACCATACATTGGCTGGAATGTGATGGTCAGCAAATCAAAATGCACACATCTAACACCATGTTGAAATCATGTCTGAGTTCTGTAGAATGTTAAAGATTAAATAATTACCAAGACTAACATGCAACTCTATATAAGTCACATTATTCATCTACAGACTATTTCCCCCTTAGAGATGAGGAGATAGCCTTAGTAATCTGTTCACAATAGCTTAAAGAGCAATCAATACACATTAGAGATCTGCCTGCTGATTTCTACAGTGATTCATTAGAGTTGAAGAAATAATGCTAAATAATGTACTTTCTCTATATTGCCCCTATTAGATTGAATCTTACCGACCAAGTAATTCTGACTCAACTTTTCCTTACTTTAATATAATTCCTATTGTCTTCACAATGTCAAAGAGCAGCTTCTGTTAGTTTATTTATCCTTATAAATCACAACGGGCCAGAGGGGAACCTATGTAATAACAGGTTATCTTTCCTCCGAAAAGAGAACATTATGCTTACGAGAACATCAAAAAATACTACTACTATGCTGCAGATAGTTTGAGTTTTCACATCATCACGTAGGGAGTCCAAAGAAGACAGCCTAGTCAGTTGACATAGCATAGAATGAGATTCTGTAGAAGAGGCACACAGATTCTAAGTGACTTCTTGAGACAGAGGAGCAAAGAGTGCAAGCAAAGGAAAGGAAAGGTGGGAAACAGCCTTCTGCAGAACAGATTGTTCAGAAGAAAAATCTAACTACCTGCAATCGACTATAATACAGTTCTTCAGTTGGGGATGACAGAAGTAAAGATATTAAAAATTATATGCCACTTGCTAGTAAGCCTCATGTGGCTGACTAGGTTAATTTTCCCCAGATTGTTTCTGAGATGCTGAACTCTTCCAGGGAGAAGTTCTGATTTTGCCAGCTCAGAGCCAGATTTAACCCAAAAGGGCAACCATAATTGTGGAAGACAATTTTTCCTTATTAACTTGAGCATGTGGGTAACATTCATTTTCTCTCTGGTAAAAACATACTATTCACCTATGATGAGACAATTCCAAATATGACAGTGACTAAGATATGGTTCATTCATGGGATGCTATTTAAGATATCTGCATGTGAAATGAATTTAAAGTTAAGCAAAAAGGAGAGGAAAGGAATTCTTCAAATCCTGGCATTAGATCATCAAATAAACGAAAAAGACAGATAGTAGTTATGGATGCCTTGGTTTTCTCAGAGGCTTATCACTTCCATTTGGTCACTAAACCTAAGAAATGATTGGTTAGAAATACATAGGTAAGCAGAGCAAGACTTTCAGTCATATTTCTTAATCTCCCTGATTGTTAATCTTGAACAACAAGCTACAGGCAATACCGGAAAGGTGGAGATGACTAGGAAGTTTGATAACATGCCTGGATCAGTCACCATTCCTTGGAAAGTACCATTTCCTTGGCCTGCTAAGAGGCTGTTTCTTTCAGGTTTAAGTAAAAGACAATGATCTCTCCCTTCACTGCGGCATTGTTCTTTGTAAGAGACTGGCATCAGTTTTAGGTTGTGTAATTTAAAAGCTAGAGAGGAAAAAAGTGTTAATTGAATTCCACAGTACATAATCATAGATATTTCAAAGTAGAATTGTCCATTGTCTGCGGTTTCAAGCACCAAGCGGATCACTTCCTGTACATGCTCCATCTGGCTCTCACTAGACCATCAATAATCACTTTTAGATGCAATGTCTCTTTTCAAAGAAATAACGTCGTTAGACCAGGATAATTGCAGGGGGGTAGAAGGCTGGAAATAGGGTGAGTCACTTTGGGGGGGGGGTGGGAATAGAAATGAGCTGATGGAATAAATAAGAGTATTCCCCAAGGTCTGTAAATGGCTAGTGATAAAGCAAAAATTCATGGAATGTGACTTAAAAGACTTCCTAAGACATTGTACCCATATGGTGTCTTGATCTACGATCCTAGCAACCCTATGGAGCTGAATTTACCTTCCTAGCTGTGGTGTCCTACTTATGGAATTTAGTTATCTGGGGCAAACCCCATCAGGATATGCTTCTTTGTAGTTAACTCTTCCCCAAATAGTCTCTCTGATTTTGGTCACAATTCTGCTGAGGGACCTGTCTGCCTTTCCTGGGGAGAATGGAGGTGGTGGCCAAATACGTAGCCATGAGCCAGAGGAGACGGATGTGGCAGATGGGGGAGGCCTGCAGGAAGGTATCCAGAAGGCAAGACAGTGGATTTTACCTAAGGTAATAGAAGTGGGAAAGGCAAAAGAAAATAACTGGAAACAAAATTTCCAGAGTTCAGATGAAAAAAAAAAAAAAAAAAGAAGGAAACGGAGAGGATTCAGGAACGAGGGAATTTTTCAGGAACGAAAGATGATTAATGATACAGAGAAAAACAAAAAACAAAACGCAAAACAACCCAGCCTATCTGACTGATCAAGAAGATACCCTTTAGCATATATTGGCAACTAAACAGCATATATATATTTCACACCAATAATACAAACACTAAAATGAGTGTTTCTTTACTATTATTAATCACAGTTCAATAATTCATTAGCTCTATATTTTCTAGATTGCTTAATTCATTTAGCAAAACCCACGGCTTAGGTACCACCGCAAGGGGCGGGGGGAGGGGTGCAGAATGAAGCAAACTTGGAATCAGACTTTTGTAAACCAGAGTTAGTAGCACAGTGGCACAGTAGATTGTCAATGAACACGATAGGAGTGGTACAGTTATCGGCCTTGTGAGTGCAGTATTGCTGGCTACAAGGGAGGGACTTCAACTCAGGAGTCTACCTTCTTGTTAATTAAAATTGAGCAGCATGTGAGCAGCCCATCCACCTTTTCCAGTTCAGAATGGCTCACGGGGATCAGCATATGGTCCTTCAGCTTCTCATAAACCTGCAGCAGGAATCAAGGAAAGGTAAAGAAGAAGGATTGTGCCTCTGCCTCTGTCTTACCCTACCCCCACCTCCTTGCCTAGTGCAGAGAATTAATGTGGCTTGCAAGTTTAGGCATCTCAGCCATGTAACCCCAAGATGTGCATGCAATCTAGACCACATATGTGCCCACAGCCATACTGATGGAGCTAGCAGCACTGGTTAACCACTAGCTCTATGCTTTAACCTCAAAGGCAAAGATGTGTCAAAAATGTGGTTGTTACTAGAGATGCCTTCACTCTGCCGTTGTCACTGGGAGATTGAGCGATACGTGAAAGCCGGTGGCAGTGTTTTCAGCCTCAATAGTACTCTCCCTCTCCACACTTTAAAACCCTCTTAACTGTACTTTAATGTTTCTTTCCTTACCAACACCACTGGAAAAACCTGACAAAACAGAATTTAAATGAAGTATTTCAGGTCAAACTGCTTTTTTTTTTTTTTTTTTTTAAATTTTTTTTTTTTTTTTTAACGTTTATTTATTTTTGGGACAGAGAGAGACAGAGCATGAACGGGGGAGGGGCAGAGAGAGAGGGAGACACAGAATCGGAAACAGGCTCCAGGCTCTGAGCCATCAGCCCAGAGCCCGACGCGGGGCTCGAACTCACGGACCGCGAGATCGTGACCTGGCTCAAGTCGGACGCTTAACCGACTGCGCCACCCAGGCGCCCCGGTCAAACTGCTTTTAAATTACAGGTGTGAATTTTATAGCATCTTTTGACACTAATAGAAAGCATGTGTCAAAACTTCAAATTAACAGTCCACAGATTGTTCTCTGATGATCAAACAAAGCACATTAAAAAAAAAAAAAACAACAACAAAATCCCTTGAAAACACACTGTCTAAAAGCAATCTACCATGCTTCTTCAGGAAGCACTTTGCTCCTTAAAATTCAGTACAGTGGTTAATTAAGAGTGCTGGAGCCACAGCTGGGCTCCAAACTCAGTTCTGTCAACTCACCACCTAAAGTGTGACTTCAACCAAAATGCCATGTCCCCTCTTAGCCTTGGGTTACTACTCTGTAAAATTAGAGTAGCAAAAGCGCCCTCCCAGGGCCGCAGTAAGGAATCAATAAGATAATGCACGCAGCGCACTTGGCCCAGTGCCTGGAGCAGTGGAAGCCTCAGTGAACATGGATGCTATCATCGTTACTGTTGATAGACACAGGACTGAATCCAGAAGAGGTTAATCATTGTCTGGTTGTCAGATGATCACTGTGGCTGGAGAAGCAGGAACGATCCAGAGCTGTGTTTCTCCAAGTGAGTGCGGTGACCTAGGTACTTGTTGGTATTGCAGATTCTAGGATTCTAGGGTGCAGATTCTAGATCTAGGAACATGCTTTTTTAACAAACCTGAGGCACAATAAAATTTGAGACCCACTATTCATCTGAGAGCTGGTTAAGCCCCAGTATGAAGTAAGGGGTCCTATAGTTTCCTCAGCGTCACACTTTCCGCCATGGAAACAGAGAAATCATCTATGTATCTCCCCACCATTTTCTTTTAATCTGCCAAGAAGGTGACTAATTAAGATAAGCCTAGTAATTACACAATATCACATATTTAAAAGATAGCCAAGGGGCGCCTGGGTGGCGCAGTCGGTTAAGCGTCCGACTTGAGCCAGGTCACGATCTCGCGGTCCGTGAGTTCGAGCCCCGCGTCGGGCTCTGGGCTGATGGCTCAGAGCCTGGAGCCTGTTTCCGATTCTGTGTCTCCCTCTCTCTCTGCCCCTCCCCCGTTCATGCTCTGTCTCTCTCTGTCCCAAAAATAAATAAACGTTGAAAAAAAAATTAAAAAAAAAAGATAGCCAAAACATTTTCTAAAATGTTTAAAGATGTAAAATTTTAAGTTAGATGTAAAAAAAGATGAGTGGTTATCAAAGGCTCTTGTGTAATGCTCAGTATGAATATCTTATTCCTTCAGGCAGAGCTGAAGATGCTGAAATGCCTAAAACAGATATGGACATGTGGAGGGTCTATGGATGAGCACTGTTGTGTCTCCGTGGTTAAAGTAAACTGCGGTTGCTAAAGTATACAAATGAGACTGGCAGAATGCCCTGAAAGACAAAGGAACATCTTCTAAGACCAGAAAGAATTCCATATCTAGGGACAATTCCCTTGTTGGCACATAAATGCAGAGGCTCTTAGAGGGACAGGTAGGTGCCTGACTGCAAGTATACTTTCTTTTTGCTCTTTCCGATCCTTTGCTACCTGGGGTGTGCAGCCCAAAGCCCTTCTTTTTGTAGCCCTGACAATTAGCGCCCACCTCTGGGTCATTCATACTTCTCTGCCATAAGAAGCTAATGACGTTCTGAGGAAGGGCAGCTCACATTTGTCCGAAAACAATTCGAGTTGACCATCTAATTGTAGGTGTCTATGCTTAATGAGTATTTAAGTGTGCGGAGGTATGTGTAATCAGAGGTGGAGCACAGACTTGGGAGATCTAAGTACTTATTTGAAAAGTTCTGAATACCAGACACAATCACCTCAACTACTGTGCACACATTAGTGACCAATGACATGAATGAGAAGCATGAGTTAAATCAAACTTTCCTTGTGACCTATATTATCCTTTCTGCTTTCATAATGATTTGATGTGTATAGAGGAAAAGGAAGTGCCTGTTATTTGTCACTCCATCATGAAAAAATTCCCTAGGCAGGAAGACTGTCATGGAGGCCTATTCAGCTGCAGTGGCCAGGAAGGAGGGTTTTTTACCTTTGCACTTTCTGGATACTCTTCTGGGGTTCGGTGTAGCAAGACGTGGCCTTTGTTGGGGATATTTAGGTATATACAGTTCGCGGCCATGTCATCAGGCACAGTGAGTTTGTCATAGCGGTGGTCACTCATCTGTTGCATGATCTATAAAGAGAAACAAAGCAGGTTTAAGCAGAGCATTTCCCCACACTTTCAAACAGAAGGAAGGCAGTGTGTGGGAATAAGCTTGCAACGGATGCCTAAGAATGTTCTTGTCAAGTTCCTGCCTATTTCCTCTAGTCATTGAGAATCCCAGGAGGAAAACTCGATGAAGCTATGATTCTTTGGAAGAGCTGGAAGGGTTCTTCTTGTTTTGTTTTGTTTTATGAAAGTGTGCATTTGTGTGTAATTTTAAAAAGGTTTTAAAACTGTCCATAATTTTTTGTTTTTGTTCATAAGATCTATCACTAAGACATGAAATGGACACATATACAAAGGCCCAGTGGGGATTTGATGATATTCTTGGCTGAGTAAGAAGGGCTGTCCTGCTCTATAGGAAAAAGGGTCCCTAGTGGTAATCATTCTGGTCAATAATCTGATTTAGTAATAACTGTCCCCCCCCCCCAATTTCCTCTGGTAGATACATTTAAATTGAATTAACCTGTCTGTTACAGGTGATGTCCTTAATACAATAAACATAAAAATCACTTGAGAATGTTAAACTCCTATTCCTAGGTCTCACTAGGTCTCATCCCCAGGGATTCTGGTCTGTCAGATTTGAAGTGAGGTACAGAAAATTTGCATTCTAAACCTCTCCAGGTAATTCTGAGGCAGATGGTCCCTAGACCACACCTGGTTAAAAAACAAACAAACAAAAAACCTGATGTAACAGGTCTATTCATCAAATGATGGGATTATTAATGCCTTACTATAAAAATAGTTTAAAAAAATCACAAAAATGAACTTTGCACAAAATTTAAAAATTGATCTCATTCTCGTCTTTTCAAAAAAAATGAAAACAAAAACCCAAAAAACAACCACAACCTCACTACAAAAATATCCAAACACCAAACAAACAAAACGAAAACAAAAAACAACCCCACAACAACTTAAATATATTTTGGGCTTCGCTATGCAGACTCTTTCCATTCTTTATCAATATCCATACATTATAAGGAATTTGCTGAAATGTCATGCCATAACGGTATACCAATATCTTTTCCATAATCTGGCTTGATCTACTTTTCCAGCCAGGTCTCCCTTTATCCCTTAATATTTGTATGGAAATGTGCTTCATATTACTAGGCCTCAGAATTCAGAAGCCTTGACCACTCACTCGTGGCAGCAATGGACAGCAAGATTCACAGTATGGAAGAGTGCAAGAGACAGCACGTTCCCTGCAGAAAATTCATTCCAAAGACCACGTGAAGGGTGGCATAGGGTAAGCTCCTACTGACCCACCAATCAGGTCAACTGCTCACTTCTCCTAGTGTGGAATATGTCAAGAGCCGGGAAAGAGCAAGAGGAATCTGATAATGGAATATCCTTGGCACAGAAGGAAACATCAGCAATGGGGATGAGCTTAAGCACTATATCAAAGGCTGAGAGACAAAGATGAGTAAGACACAGATCCAGTGTTTGCAGAGGTTACAGGCTAATGGAGGAGACTGGCAAACAATTATACTACAATAAGAACAAGCAGGGCACCATGGAAAACATTGAAAATTTATTATCTAGTCTCAAAATTCCCATTTTATAGATGAACAAACAGGACTGATAGAGAAGTCAAATAACTTGCTCGAAGTCATACAGGTAGATTTCAACCCAAATCTGTGCAACTCAAAACCTTTCTTAATCATCTTACTTTGCTCTCTTTCTTGACCTCCAGAGCTGCAGCACATCTCGCTTTCCTATAAACTACTATAACATCTCCTTTTCTGTACTCATTTGGTACTTATTATTTATTGTCCTGTGGTATCACTAACTCTTCTTTCATATGTAATCCTATTCTGACATGGTACAGTTTGGTATAGTTATAGGACTTGACTGGACATTTCTCTTGCACTTTTTAACTTAAATTGTTCCCTAAAGGGATGGATCCAGAGAGGGTGTCATCCGATGGGTTGGTTCTTCTTTAGAGCCCTGATTGAGAAATCTTAGATCTACTTGGATATGTGGACATTTAAGAGGTTAAAGACACTCCTGGGGTGCCTGGGTGGCTCAGTCAGTTGAGTGTCAGACCTCAGCTAAGGTTGTGATCTTGCGGCTTGTGGGTTTGAGCCCCATGCTGGGCTCTGTGCTGACAGCATGGAGCCTGCTTTGGATTCTCTGTCTCCTTTTCTCTCTGCCCCTCTCCAGCTCATGCTCTCTCTCTCTCAAAAATGAAATAAAAATTAAAAAATAAAAATGAAGAAAAAGTGTATAAAAATGAGAAGTTAAAGACACTCCTAAAGTGTAACTACTCTAAGCAAATTAAAAACATATTCAACTTAGCCCTCTTTATAAAGTGGGTATGTCCAGAAATAAAATGGAGAGGCTTATTGAAGAGAAAAACAATGCATATCCAAGTAGCTCTCTTCTATTATGAATTTCTATGTAAACACATCTTATGCAGACTTTCTTTTTGGCTGCTTTCAAAACACATTAATAGTAGCTTTCACTGTATGGGAGGGGGCACATTAAACCATTAACTCTGGAGTGACCCCTGGGTTTGAGTCTCAGCTCTAGGCTTTAAATGTAAATTTAAGCTTTTTGTTTGTTTTTTGACTTCTTGGTTTCCTCACTATAAAACTGGGATAATAATAGCCTTTGATACACTTATTGTGAAAGTACATGAAGATAATATATATAATGAGACATAGTAATAAGCCCTTAATAAGCTAATAGTATTTTATGGCAGCATGACCAGCCAAGTAGGGGTCAAGTTTCTAGTCTGCAATCAGAAAGAGGTAGGTCTGAATCCATGCTCTGCTATACACTAACTGTGTGACCTTGAGCAAGTCACTTAAGCTCTCCAAGGCTCATTTTCCTCAACTGTAAAATGGGATGACAATTTCATACCTATTTCCTATAGAGTAATTCTGAAGGTTATTTTAAAAGACAAAGCAAAAGAGATTATGTCTGCAAAGTGCTTAGCACAAGTTCCTAGTACATATTCAATGTGTAATAAATGTGCACCTTTCCCTCTTTGTTTCTTGCAAGTCATTTGGCATCTAGCAGGTGATCAAAATATGCTTGCCACTAATTGATTCATTTCTTCACCCCTTTCAAAGGATATAGCAAACTTCAAGAGTATACTGAGATGTTCACAATTATGTATGTGAACAACTGCATGTATAAAAATGAGGTACGGTCTACATCCAGAAAAAGAAACACAATTCATTTGTTAATGTGAACCGGGCTAAACCAGTGAGGCCAATGTTTGTCTTTTTCCTTATGCTGTACAATAGGATACTATACCCTGTGGTCCTAACCCAAATGATTTTGGATGTAAGATAATAGGAAGTGGTGGACCTGGGGCAAACTAGACCTGAAAGCATTAAAACAGAGAAAGAAAAGAAAAAACCTTATGTATATCAAACTGAACACATACATGTCTCTGTCAGTTTGTGACCTGTGATTTAGTGAAATAGTCCAGAAGCTCAATAAGCAGATTGATTTCTTCAAGATGTAAGTGGAGCTATCTCTAAATGCAAGACAAAAACTAGGATTTATAAAACTTCTCATCAATTTCTCTTAGTCAGTCTGGCCAGCATGTTTCTTTCTGGGTGCAGGGAATAGGACTGTATGACATCTGAATCTCTGTTGTGTGTTGTTGAAGGTGGGCCAAGATGGTTAGTCTGCTCATTTACAGTTAGAACTGACTGTCATCCTTCATGTGGATTAGATACAGTTTATCTGAGAAGTTTAGGATTTCTTCCAGACCACCGGGAGACAGTTCCCTGGGCCAGAGGTTTACTAAGTGGGACCTCAGTGATTCAAGGACTTCCCAAAGATCCTTAAAAAACATGGTATGTACAGCCATTGTTACCTGGTCAAGCTCAGACACAAAGAAAACAAAATCCAGAAAACTGAATATTTCCATTGACCCGATTTTCTAATCAACTGGGAGAATTGTGGGCAGCCCATTTTAGTCTATCACATTAGGCTAGTTGCTCCCACCATTCATAAGCACTAGATAATTGCCAGTTGGTTTTCCATCTGCTCTACAGATGATTCGCTGCATTCTTTATCCAAAGGTAAAGAAATCACCTATCCCTCCTGAGATGAGTTGAAAGAGAAAGAAGCATGGCAAAATCACACCGACAGGCCTGACTATACCTTCAATGGTCCCATGAGCAGCCCGGCCAATTTTCCCACCTCGCAGTCTGACTCATGCATGTCCGGTGGTGACAATGAAGTAGAAACATGGAATGTTGTACATTCCAGAGGAAGTGTTATCAGGGATCGTTAACAGTGCTGACTTCTTGTTTATCAGTGAGGGAACAAACTAAAATCTCCAAGGTTGTGCCTACTTCAGAAAGTGCCCAGTTTCTTCTGAGTAATGGAGACTGTAGATTTCCTTTCGTGGTGTGCTTTATTTACTTGGGTTCCATCTCTTTCCACCCTCTCTCCCATCCCCCACTCTCACTTCCTTGAGTGAACAATCCTGCCCCCTTGGTGCCTATGTGTTTGCTTTGTTGACATTTATTTGAAACTGTAATCACTGCTTTTCCTCACTCTTTGGTGTTTCTCTCTTTTCCGGACCTTATATTTATAATTTATAGCTTCTGGTGGGAGTATTCTCAAAATTACTGACATCGGAGCCAGTAGTCAACATAGCATTGTTTGAGGATAGTTTCATTTTTTTTTTTTTTCATTACTGTCAGGAAAGGAATAATAACACCCTTGGTGGGGACATAATTTAATACTGGGAATAGATAAAGTAACTCACCAGTAAATTCTACTGAGAGTTATTCTTAAAATAAATGTCTTAACAAAGCCACCTTAGGAGAAGTTTTTCAATCAATTTATCAAGGTCCCATGGTTATCATTTTAAGACAGGTTAAAAATGTGCCAAAAGAAATGACTTTTAATAATAGAACAGGTCCCATTTGGAGCAGTGAGTGGTTCTGTTTAACTGTGGAAAGGAGAAAACACAAAAGCAATGCCAGGCGTAGTCTTTCTAAATGAGAAGGATTTAGGAAGTGGTAACTGTAAGTAATAAACAAAAAATACATTGTTTTTTTTTTCTTGAAAAAGCTAAAGGTTCTGATTCTAAACACAAAGAGTTTCTGTGTTTTGGAACAAAGAACAGGTTTCTCTTTTCCTGTGAGAGTGATTGTTTTCCTTTCTCATATATGTTGCTATTGTCTGAATAAGAAAGCTTGCCATTTATTTATAGCTGGGTTCAGGAAATACGTATATACACACAAGGCAGGGTGCGCAGCTCCCCATTTGGAGGGGAACACACAGAAAAAGATTCAGAAGACATGTCTCTAACATCTTTCCTCTGTTGTTGGAACTGGCACTGTGAGGATGTGCTCATGTGGCCTGCCTGGCAGGGCATCGCCTCAGAGAGCTCAGGCTCCCAAGGAGGAAGATGCAGTCACAGTGAAGGGAGGAGATCTTGCTTCCTCTTTGTGGGTGCACAGAAGCCTTTGTTAAAAGATGAGCATCATTTCAAATATCTTGAGAATGTGGCTGTTGGCTGCTTAGTTCTATGTGCCAACATTTTTCCTAAAAGGGTGGAGGTGGTGTACTGCTCCAGAATGCTGTGTAAAGTGTTCTTTGAACCCCAGGGGATGTACTTCCTGCTTCTCACTGTGCCCCAAGCCAGAAGGGAAAGGAGAAAGCACCGAAACCCTCTATAGACACTCCAAATTCCCGAGAGACCCTAGACTCTGGCTAATATCTATGAGTCCTACATGGCTTGGAAGATCTGGGAAGTCAAGTCCCTGCTCTAACGTGCCATTTCTGACTTTTGCCATTTCCCAAAATAATTATTCCATTTTGTGCAAAACATAGTAAGTATTATTGGCATTGGACACAAATGGTGTTTAGTTCAATCCAACAGTCCTTTTCGGAGGCCCCCTTTGGGCTAGACACGATGTCAGTGAGAGGTGGCAAAGAGAAAGACACCCAAGGATAATTCAGTCACAGACTCTGCCTTTAGGAGATGACAATCTATAATTTAAAGCAGGACAAGCACACGAAGGCGATGCCAGCAGTAAAAAGAAAGTCAACTTCGCTTCTATTACAGACATCCCCTTACTGAAGAAGGCACGCAGCAGAGTGGAAATGGTTCTGAGGACCATCTTGGCTGCATCATCGTGGTCTGTTACACAGCTGCGGGTTTGGAGGAATCAGCCTTGCTCCCCAGAGTAGAGCTGTCACAAAATAGAGTGGGAAATGTCTGGCTTTCAGCCCAAGAGAATTTGCATGGCTAGTTGCATTAACAACCAGGCATTTCCGTCAGTCCTAACGTTTCTGGGAATTTTCTCATTCAAAGGACTGGAAGACAGCTACATTCTCCCACTTGTTACTCATGGTTTCTTTGTATTACATCAATTACTTAAAAAAATTCTTGGGCTATGTTGTTTCACAGAACGGTTTAGGACTTATTGGTCAAATACTGAAGCAAAGGTGTATAGAAGGTATTTAGAGATGTTTA
Source organism: Leopardus geoffroyi (assembly GCF_018350155.1). Classification (NCBI taxonomy): domain Eukaryota; kingdom Metazoa; phylum Chordata; class Mammalia; order Carnivora; family Felidae; genus Leopardus; species Leopardus geoffroyi. Next base: position 71,959,347 of record NC_059328.1, read on the forward strand.
GGAAATATTCAGAGCACGGTTGGCTCACTCACAATTGATCTTTTATGAAATATACATATGTACCCATCTCAATGTATCAAAACAGTCAATATTAAAAGGGACAGATTATAGATTCTATTGAGATGTATGATATATGATGTTCAAGCCCACTATTTGTTGCTACTGGATACCTAAAATCCCTCATTTGTTTATACATCCATCAAGGTTTTATTGAGAGCTGACAATATACCAGGCATTAAGCCCAGGCAGTCCTTTTAAGGCTGGGTCAATATAACTACGGATAACATTCTAGAACTATTATGTTTTCATTTTTTTTTTATAGTCTTACAGTGGATCAACTCAAAATGAACGGAACCTGAGAGAGGTTGTCTTTTAAACATCCTCTCTGAATTGATGGGCTGTACATATCCTAAAACTGAAGTGACATGGTTCTTTTTAGTTAAAGCTGGGCCAACTTTCAATGCCAAATATTCCTTTCGAAGCTAGCTGCCATTTTCTCCACAACTCTCTCTCCTATTTGGAGCTGCTCCTTTTGTTCAGATCATAAGGCCCACTTGAATATGGGGATGAAAGACTTCTGTTATTCAAACTACAACCATAAACTGTATGAACCATTTCTCGAAGGGATCCTCAAAAACAATGGTTTCTGTGGAAGGCTGGGAAAAACTCCCACACTGGGAGGACCGCTCTGAGCTCTGTGAAGGGCTGGGGAGAAGCGTATACGCAGGAGGAACAAGGAAGAGCCTCTGGGTGAGTTATAGTCCTCACTTTCTAATTTCAGGGGTGCAGGGGAAAGAAATTCAGACCAAAGCACCCCTTCCAAAAGGCAAAATCTGGGATCCTATCTCCTTTCTTAACCCTGCCCATGCATTCTCCAAGACTAGCTCTGTCGCAGAAGCAGATCTCCCACAGTCTAGTCCTTGTATGTTGTATCCAAGATATATCTTGTTGCCTCTTTGGCTACTGAAGCCATGCCCTGACTATGCTTCCCCAGATACCTGCACCCTAATCTCACCTTCGAAAATTAACTCCCTTGGGTACTGGAGGCTTGGTGATCTTTCAGGTTCCCTGTGTCACTGGATAGCAGGAAACAACTGCAGCATTTATTGAGCTATCTTCTATTTATTGGTGGTTCATCTATTCTTCATTTATTTCTCACAACAATTCATTTTTATGCATGAGGAAACCAAAGTTCTTAGAAATTTAATAATTTGTCCAAGGTCACATGTTAAGACAGTAAATCCAGGATTCAAGTCTAGGTACCTCAACCTCCAAGTTCCCACCTTTTTCCTGTCAAACTACCACCTCTCCAACATCCCTTGAAAGACTAGACTCTGAGGGGCACCTGGGTAGTTCAATTGGTTAAGTGTCCAACTCTTGATTTTGGCTCAGGTCATGACCTCACGGTCAGGAGATCGAGCCCCGAGTCAGGTACTCAGCGTGAAGCCGACTTGGGAGTCTCTCTCTTTCCTTCTTTCTCTGCCCCTCCCCTGCTGGTGCATGCACATGCACGCTCCCTTTCTCTCAAAATAAATATGTATTTTTTATTTAAAACATTTTTTTAATGCTTAGTTTTTTTGAGGGAGAGAGAGAGAGGCAGAGAGAGAGAGGGAGACACAGAATCAGAAGCAGGTTCCAGGCTCTGAGCTGTTAGCACAGAGCCTGATGCAGAGCTCAAACCCACAAACCGTGAGATCATGACCTGAGCCAAAGTCAGATGCTTAACCTACTGAGCCACCCAGGTGCCCCAAAATAAATAAAAATTAAAAAAAAAAAAAAAGACTAGACTCTGAGCTCACAAGCTGGCAGCCTTTGGGCTAATTTTTCCTGTAGATACAACTTATTTAACATGCATATATTTTTTACAGTTTGCATTTAAATGCACTTTAGATGGAGAAGGTCTGGCTCCTGAAGCCATCTGAGTTTGCTACTGAACTCCATGGATTGGTTTCTTTAAAGCTGGCTGTTATGTTCTTTAAGTAGATGAAAGATGAGTAGAGCCTTTGGGGATAGAAAAAAAAAAAAAAAAACAGTGGGTAAAGAGGCATTATTGCTTCTAGAGCAGCAGAGGGGCAGGCTCTAAAGTGAGAGATAAGAAATGGCGAAACACACACACTTTGCAATGACATCCAGAATCAGCCCTGTTCACTCTGACCCTAGCACTGGTGGATTAATGCTTATTTTCTGTGTGAGTAAATATTCCTTAGTTATCTCATCAGCAGGGCATACATTTAAATTTTCTTTTGCAATAACTGTGATTGCTTTACTTTGAGTCATTCAAAATCCTCTGCCCAGTCTGCTGGGCACAAACCCATTTGTGAAAGGGTTGCCTAGGGGTTAGAGAAGAATCTGTCCTCATGAAAGAGCTCCCCCCCCCCACCCCCCTTCTGGAAGAAGATGAAGAAATTCATCATTGGGACCTCCAGTTATATCACTCTACCTGAATGTATACTCTTAGACTAGGTGGTTAAAAAAAAAAATCTTTAATGTATGTTCGGTACTCTGAGATTTTTAGCTCCAGGAAGTAGTGTGTTGGTAAATGTAGGGGAAAATATATGCATGTGTATGGGGAAAATATATGCATGTGGGTATATTTACCCACATAAGTTTATTATAAATTTTACTGGTATAAAGGATAGGTAGCACACAATTTATAAATAATAATAAAACAGTTAATATTCCTTACTGTAAATTTTGTATTGCCAATTGATTCTCACAACAGAATGCTTCTGTTGACTTTTTGCAGAGCTCGTGCATCTGACGCCAACCTATTGTTGCAATTGACAAACAAGTGTAGTTCCAACATGGCTATTGGTTGATATTTTTGTTTATCCTAATGAGACAAGTGAAACAATGAAAACATACATTGGAACTTCGTTTGTTTGTTGATGATATGGGTGGCTTCTTTGCTGAATTACATAATAGCTTTTGAATACTGGAAGAATACTCCCTCACTGTAATGGCTATACAAGTGACACACTTTTAAGTTTAATCTGTGGGATTAAAATTTCTTCCATCAGTTTCTTATGTCTGGACAATCAATAAAAAGCTAAATTAAGTTGATTTTTGTGATGCACACATTCCCACTGTTGCCAATTCCCAGTTACCAACATAACATTATTGAATACAGAGTTGGGAAGAGATATGTAATGGCATGCCATTATCGAATATTACCATCATGCATGTACACAACAGATGTAAATAACCTTTAAGAGCACAGCTAATGAATGGTCAAATGTAGTACAGGAATTAGGAAGTGATAAGTTTTTAGTATTGTTTCTAGTATAATTTATTTAGTTTTAAGTTCACACAATTTAATGTTTTAAGTTTATTTATTTATTTTGAGAGAGAGAGTGAGTGAAAGCAGGGTGGGGGGGGCGGGGCAGAGACAGAGAGGGAGACAGGGAATCCTAAGCAGGCTCCTCACTGTCAGCACAGAGCCCAACAAGGGGCTGAACCCACAAACTGTGAGATCATGACCTGAGCCAAAAATCAAGAGTAGGATGCTCAACCGACTAAGCCACTCAGGCACCCCTACATAACTTAATTTTTAATAATGGCTGTGTTTAACAACCAGCTGGCAAAATTCTGAAAATTTAACAATTGGCTCTCATAAGCTGGGAGGAGGTGGTTCCAGTGAACCACTGCCCTACACAGGAGACTTCACAGTTTTAGAAGACTTGGTTCCTGGATGTTAGTATGAGTTGGCTTTCATTAAAGTTACTTTAAGTAGCCCTACAGCCTCTTTGTTAATGACACAGATAACTTTAGCTTTAAAATTTGGCTCATATAACTTTTGCTTCCTCATGGCAAACAACAATTGGGGATTAACCTTCAGTGGGCTTATGAAACTCAAGAACTCTTGGAAGGGTGGCAACTGGGTTTGCTAAAGAGGAGCCTAAATTCACTGATGCTCTCAAACATGCCAAGAAAACGTGGAAAGGCTTTCCCCTTTTCATACTAACTGGAAGCCTAAAGTCTGTCCTATATGTCAAGAATGAAATGAGAATCCATGGTCTGTATTCTTAAACTTGGCACCGATTTAAATCATTGTTTTCCCTTTAAATCTTCTGTTTTATTTCTGGTTATTATGCTATCCTTCATGCATCTTTGTAAGCCACTTTTACAAAATGAGGTGAGGTAGGTGTATATAATTTCAGACAGTTCTTCTAGAAACATATTTTTAAATTATAAACAAAAAAACTAATTACGAAGAAAATCATAAAACACAAGCTTTTTGTAAAAGAATCAACTATGAAAAGTTAAGATTCTAGTGAACTTAAAACAACCATATACTTCTGTCAAAACTCATTGAATTGTACATTTAAAGTGTGAAGTGTATGAAAATTAAGTGTTATTGTATGGAAATTATATTTCAATAAAGCTAATGAAAAAGACTGAAGTCTTCTTTCTCCCCTCTCTGCCACATCTTACTTGTCTCCTTTTTCCTATATGGTAGTGACATGGGTTCATCAGATCTTTTTAATTAATTAAAAAAAGTTTAATGTTTATTTATTGTTGATAGAAAAAGAGCACGAGCGGGGAAGGGGGAGAGAGGGAGGGAGACACAGAATCAGAAGCAGGCTCCGAGCTATCAGCACACAGCCTGACGCGGGGCTCGAACTCACGAATTGTGAGATCATGACCTGAGCCAAACTTGGCTCCTTAACCAACTGAGCCACCCTGGCGTCCCCTTCAGTTTTTTTTTTTTTTTTTAACATACATACTTGAAACAAAATCTGCTCACCCTCCATTGAATTTGTCAGTAAAGGAGTCTGAACATCACAGGTCCAGAAGCTCCAACTCCATTTCCTTCAAAGGCTGGTAATGAAAATCTCTAGAGGTGGGCGCCTGGGTAGCTCAGGCATCCAATTCTTGATTTCGGCTCAGGTCATGGTCTCATGGTTAGTGAGTTCTAGCCCCACATCAGGCTCTGCACTGACAGTATGGAGCCTGCCTGGGATTCCCTCTCTCCCTCTCTCTGTGTGCCTGCCATACTCATGCAAGTCCACACGTGCACTCTCTTTCTCTCTCTCTCAAAATAAGTAGATAAACATAACAAAAAGAAAATCTCTAGAGGCTCTGTACCCATGAAGGCAATTACATGTGGCCTTGTTACTCAGTTTCTATAATCATCTCATATTTATTACGTTTTTGCCCATGTGTACGAAGTGGTTCCAAAACCTGAAAATAGTATGTTACACAAAAATCTAATAAACGTTGGTACTGTATATAGCTACTTAATTCCTGGCTCCTGAAAAACACTCTTGGTAGCACAGGCTACTTGATGTTCAGGAGTCACTGCTGTCCTTCATCAGGCATAAGCACCTTAACTATCATGTGCTCAGAAATCACAATTTCTGTGAAATAGGGTGGACAAATCTCATTCATATTTTAGGACTGGGTTTCTCAACCTCAGCACTCTGGATATTCTTTGTTTATGGGGGCTTCCTGTGCACTGTAGGATGGTTAGTAGCATTCCTGTCCTCTACGTACTACACGCCCGCAGCATCCACTCTCCCACCCACCATGCTGTGACAAAAATATCTCCAGATATTACCAAATGTCCCCTGGGGGGCAAAGTTGCCTCTGGTTGAAAACCACTGTTTTTAGAATAAAGTCATCAAATTTATTTATATTTTAGGAAAAGAGCAGATGGTTATGGGAAAGAGGAGGAAAATTAACCAGAAAAAGAAAGAAATCAAATTGCCAAATAAGTATACTATTTACTCTTCAATTCTTCCTCTGAATTAACAAGAGCCCTGAAAAGAAAGAGATTAGTGTTTAAGAAAACAGCTGTTGTCCCCATATATCTTTTCCCAGAAACCAAAATACCCTGTAAATGACTACAACCAAACCATGGCTAATGGAGAAAACATCCATCCTCATTTTTCCTACTCTTGTGTGGGGAGTTACCTGGCTTTCTGTGTTTCAAGTTTTATGTTTTGAAATGGGGTGGGGGAGAAACCTTGTTTCCTTCTGGATATGGCCTTTGCTAGTGTCAGACAGTGAATGTTGATAAAATAATCTGAGCAGCTGGGGAAGTGGTGTCATTTTATAGACTACTGAGAATCATAAGTTTGAGAACTAGGCACGAATTTGGAAATTATCAAGCCCATTTCTCTCTTTTTGTAATGTTTACTTATTTTTGAGAAAGAGCGTGCATGCAAGCAGGGGAGGGGCAGAGATGGGGGTACAGAAGATGTGAAGCAGGCTGTGCGCTGACAGCAGTGAGCCCTACGTGTGGCTTGAGCTCCTGAACTGGAACATCATGATGTGAGCCGGAGTCAGACGCTCAACTGACTGAGCCACCCAGGTGCCCGTTACAGAAATTCAGAGAGATGAAAAACTGACTTACCTAAAAGCACACAAAATTAGTGAACTGCAAAGTGAGGACTAGATCTTAGCTCTCCTGCCTCAGTCCAGGCTTTTCAACTGGTCTTAGTTTGGCGGAGAGAATTAAAGTGGGACAAGAAGGAACAACATCAACTCCTCCCCTATCTCCTCCTCCACGTCCACTTTAAGGGGGTCTCTTTTCTCTACAAGATCTAGATAAGAGTGTCTTGCACCTTATTCCTTGATTTGTGTAACATTATAGAGAACCAGTGGTTCTCAACCCTGGTTACACACTAAAATCATCCAGGGAGCTTTTTAAAAAGTACAGATTTCTGGACCCCAACCATAGAGATTTTTTATTTAGTTGGTCTGGAGGGAGACAAAACAACAGTATTTCTATTTAAACACTTCTCCCAGGTATCTCTACTATGTAGACAGGATCGAGAACCAGTATTCTGTGCCCTCTCCATAATCTCTACCAATCTTGGGGGTAAATAAAGAGTGAGAGGGGAAAGGAGGCAGCTTATATTCTCATGTTATCTCTCGTCCTAGCTTCCAGTGAATTAGATCCATTCAGAGGTACAGTTATTTTATAGGTGCTACCCTTCTTTTAAACCATGGCAACATAAACAGGGACCTCAGGCTTCCTTTGATTGCCTCAAAAAATCTTATTCACATAGGGTAATAGATTTTTCTCAAGTTTGGCAGGTTGGAGTACTGCAGTAATAAGAACACTTAGAATAGAGAACTCTGGTGTTCTTCAAAGACTTGCCAACCTTGCCTTGTGCCTCAGGCCACTCCTCACTCCCTTTTTAATTCTCTCTCCCTGTCTCCACGTTCTTAGTGCTTCTAACAAAGGACATTTGTTTTTGCTTTCTCTCTTGCTGTATTGTCTGGCGACCCCAAGCCTTCAAGGATCCCACCTTTCACCCCAAAGGAGTTGTATGTTCCTAAATAAAGACAATTCCCTCCTTCAGAGCAATTCAGGATTTGCTTCCCCCACATCTGTTCTTTGCTATCTTCCTAACTACCCCACTTTTCATTTGCATATCCACACAGCCCAGTGTAGCCCACATAATAAGGGGAAATTAATTCTACCCTTGACTCTAGGCCAGGGACTCCTTTCTTGGTTCAGAACGCGTCGTGTCTCAGTAATATTTTCATGGTGCCTCGAGGCCAACAAAACCTAATCACAACCAAAATAAACACAATACTCCTGTCCAAAGAATACCCTAACACTTTTTGTTTATTAAGTAGTTAGGTCCAAGCAATCTAACAGTAGAATTGTGTGTGATGTCTGACAGGTACATCTGTGCTATTTTTGAAATTTTAAAATAGGCCATGGGGCCCCCCCGTGAGTTTGCTGCAGTGTCTCAGCAGGCCTCCGTGCAATCAGGGAATTGTAGCTCCAGTGTAATTCACCCCTTGGTTATAGTTAGTGGTTCAGGGATGGGCAGACGCCCAATTCAGACTAATAAGAATGGACAAGATCCGAAGGAAGCGTCCTTACTTTTCTAAGAAGATTAACGTCTCTCTTCCTGAATACAGGTGAGCAAGCATGTAGTCAGAAAGCTGCTGGCAGTCACTGTGCTGCCCTGAGTGGGAGCCAGCTTTATGGTGAAGTGCGTCTGTGTAAGGTGAAGAAGAGAGACAAAAGAATCTGGTTCTTTGATGGCATCATTGAGCAGATCAATCAAACCTACTGTAAAGTCTGCATTACTTTAGAGCTACGGGGACCAATAAATCTCCGTTGTTTTGACAGCTTGAATTTTTCTCCTAATGCCTAATGAACACGAACAGCCTTCATCAATTAGGACTAAATTTGGCTATAATAGAAACTACCTGCTCTCCAAAGAGACTTTAAAGAGTTTATTTCTCTCTGATATGAGAGTTTTGAGGTTATAGCGTCATCAGGAGTCCAGGGTCCTTCTAGCTTTTTGCTCGGCCATACCTAGGATCTAGCCCTTGTCCTTGTGGTATAAAATAGCTGCTGGATGCTCCAACCATCACATCCCCTTTTCAAGCAGTAAAATTCAGGAAAGGGAAAAGGGTACAACTCTTCCCTTTCAGTCCAGATCCTGGATTTCACAGCCAGCACTTCTACTTTTATCTCATTGGTAATACTTAGTTTCATTGTTATAACTAGTACAAAGGAAGCTGAGAAATGACTATTCCAAGTGGCAATGTGCTCATTTAAAAGGAAGGATGGAATAAGAAGCTGGAAAAGGCCACTAGCTGAGAGTCATTGATTGATTCAGAAAGTAATATACATAGTTTTACCTTTCCATTGTATATATTTTGATCCCTTGGGCGATTGACATACTACTTGAATTCGATTAAGTCAAAGTATCCAAGTCATCCCAGAAGGACAGACGATTATTGAAAAGCTTCCAGAGAGGCACAGTTACACCACTGGCCGTTTGTGCAGTGTTTTGCAGCAGTGCTTGGCGGATGGTAGATGCTTAATACACATTTGTTAAATGTTGAATGAATGAATAATCTTTTAGCAATGCATTTCAACATTTCAGTAACTATTAAAATACTCCTGAAGTCTCCAGAGGCAATTTCCTATAAGACACACTTACTCAGAGCTCAACCTTTAGTGAAGAGCAATGAAGAGTTGCCCATCAACACTTGTGCCATATCCTGTGCAATCAACACTGGTTACTGAATCTCTGACTTTAATCAGCTTTGGTTGCTCTCCAGAAGCCCTTCTCAAATTCTCCCTAACAAGCTGAAGGATGGGACCAAACTTCTTACCCAAACAGAGATCTGGGTTTCCTTCCTCCTTCCACTATTCCTACTTGAAGAATTTAGTATCATGTTTATTTTCAAGCCAGAGGATGGTAGAGCTCAGAAGAAATGTAAGACTTTTCTATTCAAGTCTGATGGCCTTTATGCCTAATGAGAATTAGAACTTGCTTCAGATACATTGTTTTTAATAGGCAAGTGTTATCAACAGAGAGAAAGGCACCAGATGTAACACATGATATGTATCTTTTACTCTGTAAGCATCCCCCCCCCCACTAAAAAGATACATCATTTTAGAGAAAAGTTAGTTGTTCATAAGCATTTGTATTTCAATCATCTAGTGGAATTCTGCATTGTTTTCTTTCCCACGAGAGCTATTTCTCTGAAGTGCCAGTTATTTCTACTCAATGTGATATTATTCTGAATGATAGCAGGTGGCATTTTCTGTTCACTCTGTGGATTCCAGACAGAGCCAGTGTTTCTCACAGTGTGATCTGTGGATTACCTGCATCCAAATCATGCAGTGGTTCCTGGGCTCCATCCTCCTAGTCTTGCTGAGTCAGAATTTCTCCTGGTGAACCTCAGGAATGTGACGTGCATTCAAATGTGCATTTTGGGTGATCCTTGGGCATACTAAAGTTTAAAACCCAGTAACTTAGACTTCTCAAATTAAATTAACATGATTTTCACACCGAAAAGGTATTATTACTGCTACTGATATTACAACTACATGTGAGCTATCTTGAGCTCTTATCACTTGCCAGAGTGTGGATGGAAAAACAAATGAGTGACTAGAAAATGTGCACGAGATGTAATAGATTCAACACCTTTCATTTAGCTTCCAATTGCCATTTTTTGGTTTTTATTTTATTTATTTATTTATTTTTTTGGTTGAACTCTGTATGATGAGTCACCTCTGGATTTGTGGTCATAGCTTTGAACTTAATTCCACTTCAGAAAGAGATTAAAAGGGAATGGCTGTTGTAACATATTTCCAAAGCTTCCTTTTTTAACATCTGCAGACAGATAGTGTTTGAGTAATAGTGGGCCTCAACTGCAGCATCCAGTGATCATAAATGAAAAGTAAATTTAGAAATATTCTTTTTCTTTCCCAGAGAAAGAGAGAGAGACAGAGAGAGAGAGAGAGAGGGAGAGAGAGAAAGAGAGACAGAGAGAGAGAGTGTATGTGCACACACATGCATGTTGGGGAGAAGCAGAGGGAGAAGGAGAGAGAAAATCCCTTAGCACAGAGCCCAATGTGGGGCTGGACCCCATGACCATGAGATCATTACCTGAACCGTAATCAAGAGCCAGATGCCCAACCAACTAAATCCTCCACGTGCCCCAGATCTAGAAATATTCTTACAGATTGCTGGACTAATATGACATTTTGAAAGATAAAAATAAGGAGAGAGAGTGATTTTTAATAGCACTAGAAACACTAGTGGAATGGTTTTGCAGGAAGGTGGTGGCAAATTTAATTTGTTTCTCTTGCATGTCATTATTTCTTTTTTTAAATTTTTTTTTCAACGTTTATTTATTTTTGGGACAGAGAGAGACAGAGCATGAACGGGGGAGGGGCAGAGAGAGAGGGAGACACAGAATCGGAAACAGGCTCCAGGCTCTGAGCCATCAGCCCAGAGCCTGACGCGGGGCTCGAACTCCCGGACTGCGAGATCGTGACCTGGCTGAAGTCGGACGCTTACCCGACTGCGCCACCCAGGCGCCCCTGCATGTCATTATTTCAAAGGATGGCCTAATTCTGGTATTGTATGAGGTGGTATGGATGGTTTCCTTAGAGGCTGGAGAATAATTCATGGTTAACATGTCACTTCTAATTTAGGGTCTATATTTTACCATATGCTTTATTAACCTTCAGCCAAGCAATAGGATACTCATTAACACCTAAGGCATGTAATACATGTGACTTCCACAGAGAAACAGTAACCTAAAACTCAACCATCCTCCCTACTAGCTCAACTGATACATTTCCTAATCCCTTCAACATTAAGGGTACTGGTGTTGGCATGGCCCAGAGTATCACATAGGCCGTGCTGTGATGCATCATTTCAGCCTGTGACACAGAAATCATCCTGTTTTTTTTTTTTTTTTTTTTTTTTTTTTTTTTTCCCAAAGGAGTGGGCCAGTCTCTTGCCAACTCACTTCAGCCAAAAAAACAACAGGACACTGCTGGAGATGGAGGGCATGTAAATATTGAAGTGATTTTTTTGGTGTGCCTTGAGAGTGAGTAGATAAAGATAAAAAAATAAATAAATGGAAAAGAGTAAAGGACAGAGACTCCAAATTTGGATGAGCCACAGACTGCTGCCAATGGAAAGTGAAATGGGAGCCAACCCCGTTAGTGTCTTACGAGCTTAGACATCGGATGTCTACCCGAGCCACTGTCAGTTGAATATGTCTGAGTATAGCTCAATTCCCAAAATGTGAATCTAGGTCAGTGAAATCCAGCAACATACTTCTGCCCACTGATCTTCTATAGTTTGCTCCTGCGTGGAAGGGGAGGACTGAGTTCATGGTCCTCATGATAGGTCCTCCCAGATAGGGAGAACTGGAACTCTTTTCCCAAAATTCCACCAAAGTCACCCATCTGGTAGTCATTTCTGAAGTCATTTTGTTCATCATTGTCCCCTAGGACCTAGTACAATGCCTGGTACAGAGTAGGAGTTCTATAAATATCTGTCAAAGTGCTGATCGGCTCCTTTTTTCTCCCATGCTCCTCACATCCCTCAGTCACAGTGTTCTATTACTTTTCTAAATGGAACTCAGCTTCCGTACAGCCCTTTCTATTTTCACGGCTATTTCCCTCGTCCAGACCTCCTCTTCTTTATTTCTGGACTGTGTGATGGCACCGGACTAATTTTATTCCTCCTAATCTTTATCCCTGTTAAACATCACAGGCATACTGCCAGATAGATTTTTCTGAAACACCACCTTCAGCTTTTACACCTCTGCGAAAAACTCTGAGTGCCTCCCCACAGCCTGCAGGTAAGAAATCCCTCACTCTTTGACTTCTGGACCAGCCCCAACTTATGTCTGGAAACTTAACTTTCTTTCCCTGCACCCAGCCCTTGCTCCAGCCATTGTCTATGGATCATAAAATAGACATTTCCCTAGGTGTCCTGTTCGTAATAACCACTCCTTCTCTATGGCAGGCTTGCTGTTCATTCTGGTCTACTCAGACTTTGACTCCTACCTCCTGTGATCACTCCCCCCTTAGTACTCCCATCCTCTCTATGAGGACCCTGTACTTATTACTCATTTATCTTATGTTACACTGTGACAGCATTTATATCTTCATGTCCTGTCCTATATCTTCAATCAGGCTGGAGGGACCTTGAGGGCAGAGACTGTTTCTCACTCATCTCAGTGTCCCCTGTGTGTGGGGAAGTATCTTTCATATAGTTGCTGCTCAATAAAGAGTTGCTGGAAGCTCATCCAGCAATAGGAAGCTCAAGCTTCAAGCTCAGCTGTGACTCTTCCTCTGCCCCGGTTTTATTTTTTCAATTGTCTTTTTTTTTTTTAAACAATTTTTTTTAACGTTTATTCATTTTTGAGACAGAGAGAGACAGAGCATGAACAGGGGAGGGTCAGAGAGAGGGAGACACAGAATCTGAAACAGGCTTCAGGCTCTGAGCTGTCAGCACAGAGCCCGACGCGGGGCTCGATCTCACGGACCGCGAGATCACGACCTGAGCCCAAGTCAGCCGCTTAACTGACTGAGCCACCCAGGCGCCCCTTCAATTGTCTTTAAAGAAGAAGGGGACAGTAACAAGGGCTTTTGGGAGCTTCACCTTTTTTTCCTATTAGATTTTTATGTATAAATTACAAAATGATGTTTGTTAGATATCCAATTTGATAGTTGGATGTCATTGATGCCTCCTCAAAGAAAGATGGAATTAGGTTGGAGTCTTCTATGGTTTTCTATCCTCAAACAGGCATGAAGATATTCAGCTAAGCACAAGTCTTCAATCACCCACCGCCATCGAAAGAACAATGTCACAGTGATCAAAGAGTCTACAGTCAACCCACTTTGGAACTATCCCTGTTCTGGTGCTACTTTTTGCCAGGTGTTTGCACATCCACATGTTCAAGACACAGTCCTTTACCCTGAAATTTCCAATGGAAAAGAATGAAGCTCTCATTCTCTAGTGAGGCTGATTCAACTTTGTTTAGAATGCGATTGAGTACAGGAGACAGGGGTCACCCATGGGGAGAGTTGGTGGCAGAGCCAGAATGACAACCCATGGATTACCCAAGATAACAAAGTTATCTGCTTAGTTCTGATAGCCATTTTGGACCTTTAGACAACTATGCTTCTTTACTAGAATCAACACATGATTATTTATTTATTTTAATGCTTTTTTTTTTTTTTTTTTGAGAGAGAGAGTATCAGTGGGGTGGGGCAGAGAGACAGGAGGACAGAGCATCCAAAGCAGGCTCCAGGCTGATAGCAGAGAGCCCAATGTGGGGCTAGAATTCATGAACCCAGAGATCATACCCTGAGCTGAAGTTGGATGCTCAACTGACTAAGCCACCCAGGTGTCCCAACATACTATTATTTTCAAAGGTACATTCTTTAATATCAGTAATGGTGTGTGAAGTTTAACCTTTTTGCCTCTTTGGCACAAAACTTCACACCTTGAGATCAGGTCTTGTTAGGTGTGTGTGTGTGTGTGTGTGTGTGTGTGTGTGTGTGTGTGTGTTGGGGGAGAGGGTATGGAAACGTGAGTCAAATGCAAATACCCTGCCCTCAGAAAATGATAACAGCGATTTTTTTGGTCACTTGGAATATTTTAATAAGGAATTTTAGCATGCCAAATGGATTAAATATTGGCATTCAAGCTATTGCCCAGTTAGGTGTTATATTTTAAGTTATGCAATGTTGAACTCCAGGCAGCAAAAAGGTAAGGAGTTTCTAGCTTTTGATGGCTTTAATCATGACACTTTCTCTACTTTTATTGCTATGCAGAATGCATACTTTTGCACCTACAATGCATAGTGGCTGGATTCTTCAGGTGTGTGTTATTCAGGATTCTAAGCTAGGTGCTTTTGGAAGTTGCAGAAATCCATGAGGGCAGTGCTCCTAGATCAGTGCTCAACTTCATCTGTGCTCCTAGATCATCTGTGGAGCTTTTCAAAAATGCAGATGCTGGGGCTTGCACCCAGACCCAGAATGTTAGGGTTCTCTGGGATAGGTCCAGGGCAGTGTGTTTTCAGAAAGTTCCGCAGGTGGTTTTAAACCACACTTCTCATTAGAAAACACTCATTTAAAGTTACTTAGGCCTTTTCTTTTGTAAGCAAGAGTCTTGGATTCAAAGGCCCATTCAGAGGACATTTGTTCAGTCACACAACAGATGCCTGATTTCCCCCTATAACATCCCATAAAGTCTATTGAGTATTTTTTGATGTCCCATCATATAATGGACAGAATAAATGGTCCTTTAAATGTAATTTCTTCCTCTGAAATTTTCCTGAAACCTCAAGAGAATAAAACCCTATTATTATTCCCTTTCTCCTACTTGGCTAATTTTGCCTTCTTCCTGCCTTGGAACTAGTGCTGAAATTCAGCATGGCTGTTTTGGTCTCACAGCTTCAGATTATTTATGGCCCTATCATGCCAAAGTATTTTATTTTGGCCACCCCAGCCTTGTTGGCATACAGCTCTGGGAATATCGTCAGATAAGGCAACCGCTGCCAGGAAAAAAGCATAAACAGTTGTTACAAACTCAGAGGCGATTTGGTTTTCTGTTAATTTCTTAATTCAGGCATGGTAGATTTTTTTTTAAGTCATTGTTTTGTGGGTCTCATGAATACAACTAGAACAGACAACCAAATAAGAAGACTAAATTAAACCTACAATGGGACTGTCAGCATATATTTCACAGAAGAGACCCAAAGTGGGAAATCTTGTGGCTACACACCATAATTCCCTGTGACAACAACAACTAGAAATGCAAAGTCTTTATTTTTCCATTTCAATCACCCTGTTGATACTAGTTAGGTCTCATTCTGTCTTTTGGTTTTTGCTACTTGTTGTTCCAGTTATCATCAAAGGAAATTCCAGGCAATAAAAAAACATACAAAATCCAAACACATTAAGGGTTTTTCCATTTCTTTCTTTATGTGACCATCTATAAAATAACATGGACATTTTTGGACAAAAAAATCAATGCTGACGCTGAGTCAAAACGAGAGGAAATACTGTCTGAGTGACCTCTGTTATATAGTTAGTCATTCAAAAGAAAAAACATGCTTCGTGCTATGGAATTTAAATTCTCTGCGAAGCAGCCCATGTCCTCATTCAAGAAATCTTACAAATGCAGTTAGTTATTTCAGGAAGTAGATAAGAAACCAAAAGACATTTCCATCAAGATACGTTATGAGCATCTTAATTTAAAATTACAAGTCTACTGGATTTCCACTTACTATATTTCAGCTCCATTTACATGACAAGGACCAAAAAAAGGAGTGGTGAACTCATAATTCTTTTCTTACCACATCCTTTTAGTACTTCTATCAAAAGCATTTAAAAATAATAATTTGTTGTGATACAAAAGAATGGAATTTTAATTTTAAAAAAGGCCAATAAACAAAATTGTAGATGCCAAAAGGAGCAAATAACTGGTTTCCCTGAGGGGTTAGGAAGGTGACAGCACTCCGCTTGCTGCCTGGCCAGCAGATGGCACAGCCCCCCCAGCTTGTCAGTTCCACGGGGCTTCCCGGTTTGAGCTTCCTCATCTCCCTAGTTTTGGGAAAATTTCAGCTAAATGTCACCCTCCCTCTTACTCTGCCTCCCTCCCTTTGTCTTTCCTTCCTTTCTCCACTTCTCCCCCACCCCCCTTTAATTGACTGGAGGACTGAATGCCACCAAGGAGATTGAGTTAAAAATCAATATAGTGAGTCCCTCCAGAGGGCAGGAATTACAGTCTGTCCTCCTATGACAGAGACCATGTAATTAATCCAGGTTCCTGGAAAGCAAGTCGATTTTGGAATGGATCTAGAAAAAAAAAATGGATGAGATGTGGCACAAATCTACTTGTTGTCATGTCTTTGCCTCCCCAACTTTATTGAGGTATAACTGACAAAACTTGTATATATTTAAGGTGTATAAGGGCTGGGGGGAGGGAAAATGGGAAGATGTTGCTCAAGGGGTATGAAGTTTGTCTTTTTTTTCTTCATTAATAAAATAAAAAACAAGCTTGTCTGCAGGAAAGACAGGAATCATGTAGCAGGTAAAGTAAGGGTTTAAGGGTTAGACCCAGATTTTGGAAAATTACTTTATGTAACTTAATTTCAGCCCACTTCCAATAATACATTATATACATAATTCTGTAACTTTAAAAATTATAAATACAAAATAGCCCACTGGACCACAACTCCCTTACCTCTTAAAGTTTTGTCTTTTGTTTAACTTTAAATGAATGATATAATAGAATACATTTTTTGGTGATTGAATTCTCTTGCAGTTAGAAGGGCAGGATGAAGGTATAATTGCCCAAAGGCATGAGCAGAATTATGGAAAGTATGGGGAAAAAACTATAAAATGGACAGGTTGCTCTAAAGATGAATTTTGCTTAGATAATAGTATTTCAAGGGTAAAACTTGATGTTAAATGTCTTAGGTATTTGTTCAAATCAACCTAACCTCCAGCACCTTGGCCATATCAACAGGAAAATGCAGTAATAATATATCCTTTTTTCCTTCCTTTCATTAAATATACTCTGTGTTAAATGTGTATTAAATGTGCCCTGTATTAAATGTGTTCTGGCTTTTTAGCAGAGAGTTGCTCAAGTCTTCCTAGACTGATGATTTCATTTAAATATACAATGCACACACTGTTAAATCTACTACAACCTAGACAGATATGATGACTATCTCCATAAGATCCCACTTCATTAACCAAAATTGACTGCAACCCATTACAAAGTGTTTCAAATGCAATAAGTCTAACCAGAAACCCTTGGGCTCTCAGCTTTGCATGAATATGTAAGAAATAGTTTTCTGGCTCTGAAGGAGGCAAGTATTCCACAAGCAGTGACAGATGTGGGAAGTATTCAAGCTCTCAGTTGTGTGGCACAGGAAGGCATGATTCACCTGTTGAAGTGCTATGCCCTTCAACGAGATGCCCAAATGGCCACAGGCTTCTCTACAGAGACATCAAGATTTGCAAGGGAAAAACAGACATCTGGGACCAAACTCACATCTTTCCTGATGGGTCAGATCCTGGACACTGCAGCAAAAAAAATGGGAAGAGGTAGTGGGTAGTTAGAGAGAGGAAAGGAGAAAGAGGAAGCCTAGCCAGAATAATTTTATGGCAAAATAATTGGGAAAAGTTTTCCAATTGAAAAAGAACAGGTATAGAGTGAGGTGGGCAACTGGGGGGAAGAAAATTAAGGCCCAGGAAATCTGATTCCAAAACCCCGAGATCATATTCAAAATGTTTTATTTCATCAGATCTCAGTATTTTCACCTGTCAAATGGAAAAAAATATGTGTTCACTATGTCCAAATGATCTATTTGTTTCTATCCATTTGTCTTTCTGCCTATCTATATCAGTATTGGTATCTCCAAATTAGTAGTAGGACTTGTCACACTATCAATTTTATTGACTTTTCTAATACAGAAGCCAAAACTGTTCTCAAATAAATAAACAGTTCAGTTCACTAAATCTGAATTTCACCAACCCACCTAGTTCTGACCTGAGAACATGCCTGCATGGAGATCTCACTATTCTTACTTTGTCCATCTGCTTTCACTACAAATAAGAGAATCTTTTTGATGCTAGAAACATGGCAGGTAGGCATTAGCCAACTCTACAGGCCTGTGGCTTAGGAAGCACATTTGCTGATGGAAAACATGATCTCCAAAGAGTGAATGCCTTTCTAGTGAGGATTATTTATAGCTTCTGACACAGAAGGTTTCAAGTATAGAGTGAGCATCATTATTAACACTAACTCAAATAGACTCTACAGGAAGGAGGACTGTAAAGTCCACATAGGAGGCCCTTAAAAGATGTGACCTTAGAGGACTTGACTTGACAATGGGAAGGGAAAGATGAAGGGAGAAAAAAAAGGTGGTGAGTTACTAAGGCATACAATGGGACTTGGGGCTTGGCTCTCTTTTCCCAGGTTATCAGTGGTCCTCTTTTCGGATTGCAAGGTCTTTCCCCTTCATCTTTTTTTTTTTTTTTTTTTTTTCAAAAGGAATGCTGGTTCAACATCTCTAAAGCAATACAAACTCTTCTCTTCAGAAGCCCATGTGCAAAAGCCATGTTTCATGGAGAAAAACTCATCTTCTTCCTCACTTTTAAGTCCCTACTTCTTCAGACTTCATCTGCTCCATCCAGTTGTATCTCCCGGAGCTCACAGGAAAACTCTTCATTGGTTAGACTAGTTTGTATGTGTCTGGCTCAGTCTTTACTTATACTGTGTCCCCACCTGAAACACTGTCTCACTGAATCCCGCCCTGCCAAATCCTTTAAGACCCACATCTAGGCCCATTTTTGTCTGTGAAGTTTTCTCCCAATATCTAGGCTTCAAGGAGCTCCATCCTGTCTTGTGAAAGCAGTCAGGACTACTTCATAGAATGTTTTGTTAGTTAACCATAATTGTATTATTTCTTAATTTGTTAGATGTTTGCTTCTCCAGACTATTTGAGTAAGTGACCTATCTGAATTAGGGACCAAGCTACTTGAGTTAGGGATCTAGTCTACCCAGAATGGCAGATGGGGCTACTTTTTGTAATTTGTCTACCCAGAAGAGGTTCCTTCTGCTAATTAACACAAGAGCACAGTATAAGCCAGTTTCAGCCCTCTCCCTCCCTTATACTCAATTTCAGACATGTGCTGACCAACCCAGCTGCCATGGATAAACACCACAGTTAGACCCTGAGGAGAAAAATAATCTTCCTAGATCCTTTGAGTGATACCATCCATCAAATACTTTCTTTCAAGGCACCACCTTCTTTATGTGTAAAGTTGACATAGCCATCCAGATGAAGCAGAACAAAAGAGGGAGCATAGAAAAAGCCACCAAATTCAAGTTCTGAGGCAGGTTGTTTAGCAACAATTGTTAAAGTCCTAGAAATACAATCAAAGATATGGTATGAGAAAAGGAAGATGGAAAGGCCAGCAGAGCTGGCTGAAGAAGCTGCAGAAAATGCAGGGGGAAAATTCAGTAAATGGCAGGTAATGATTTCTTCTGAGACAAACTGCGCCAAGTCTAGCACTCAGGTAGACAAGTAAAGACCTAAAAGGGCACAAAAATTAATTGTGCACCTTGGGGCACAGACTTCCTCTCTTTGCCTGAGAAGAACTTCTCTCTTTAGTCCTTCAGTAAATCATGAGGAGGGGGTGGTAATGCCAGCCCACCATTTAGTGCTAGCCTCGGGGCCTGGGGTGAGTCATTTGATCTAGTTTTCATCTGCAAAATGGAGATACTATTGCCTCTCTCACTTATTTATTCATCCATTAACCTGACTTTTATTAAGGGCCCATCATGGACCAAGCACGAAGGAGAACAATAGTGAGCAAAACAGACATAGTCTTTGCCCTGAAAGAGCGTCCAGATGATCTCACGGGGCTGTTAGTTACAGAGAAGGAACGGGTCTTCGGACTATAAAGCACTGTAGCAGTGGAAGGTTTTCTTCATTATCAATGACTTCCACTATTGACCTAGCTGTGTGATTTGGGCAAATCACAATTTTTCTGTGCTTTCCTATTCTCACCTGTGAAATGAGACAAATTCCTGTCCTAAAATTTAAGTGTTCTAAATGCAAACAAAGAAGTTATAGTTTTTATGTACTTCTCAATCGTGCCTTTCTAAAAGATCATTATCAACTATTTCAGACATACAAAAGGGTAAGAATAATAGAACAACCCCTTGTGTACCAACTATCTTACTTAGGAAAAGTGCTACTGGCTGCATGCTTTCCTTTTTCCAGGAGGAAATAACTGTGATGAGTTTGGTATTTTTTTTTTATTTTAATTGTTTTTAATGTTTACTTATTTTTGAGAAAGGAAGAGAGACAAAGCATGAGTGGGGAAAGAGCAGAGAGAGAGAGGGAGACACAGAATCCAAAGCAGGCTCCAGCCTTTGCACTGACAGCAGAGAGCCTGACACAGGGCTCGAACTCACAGACGGTGAGATCATGACCTGAGCCGAAGTCGGATGCTTAAACGACTGAGCCACCCAGACGCCCTGAGTTTGGTATTTCTTATTCTGTCTGAATCACGGCCTTCCTAGGAAACCTGGTGGATGAGTAAGAATGCTTCACCAGTGATGAGTTCTTCCAACACTTAGGTGTTGCTGGTTCTCAATGAATCTGAGGTCACGATAGTATATCTGAGAAAGTTCCAGTACCAGCCTATTCTCTTCCCCCCAATCCTGCTTGCTGCCCGCCCAGTAGACAGAATTAGAAAAAACATGTGGTAGGCATTGCCTGTTGCATTAAGAAGCATAGTTTTGTTTCTACCTTTAGGGCCTTCTGTGCAGATTCACTGGATCCAATTGCGATTAGGTTAGGCCCAGCCATGCTGCAGAAACTCTTCAAATGCAAAGCATCAGCCACCGGGACTGTGGAGACTGCATAGTCCTATGCGTATAATAGAAACAAGCAGTTTGGCATTGCAGAATAATTCTAAAACCGATTTAAACCTGCCCCAAATATGCCTATTTCTAAAGAGGGTGCCAGGGGCCCTGAATATCTGGAAGAAGAACTGGGACCTGTAGGTTTTGGTATTGCCAATTAAATAAAGACTACTTTTAAGAAGAAAGTGCAGAGACTTCTCTCAGATGTGTGACTGTGTCAACACCTAGCTTTGCTGCTTGATCTACGGAGTGGGCTACTCTGGAAGGATATGTCTGAAAATCCTGTGCAAACTAGAACCTCACACCCTCAAGATGGAAAGAGCTTCTTGGGGGTTATATCCCTTCCTAAGCCGTCTGGTGAGTCAATCTATTAATAATCAATAGAGTAAAGGGACCATGAGAGGATGTATGTGCAATATCTAGCACAGCTTCCAGCACATAATAGGTACCCGAGTACAAGTGATCCTTGATTCCAATCCGAAAAATCTACACTTCATGTTAGAGTTAGCTGGGTCCCCAGAATTTTTTTTGAAGTCATTTATTGTGCCAGGAAATCTGCCAGGTGGTTGCATGATTATACACTGAGAGAAAACAGAAGACGTCCATGATAACTTTGTCTTTTGTGGCTATGGTAGCCCAATGCAGCTTATTTATTGAGAAATTTGAATCTGATAACTCTTAAAACTTCTAGCAAATGTACAAATATTAGGCATTATTTCGCAAAGCTGGTGACATATAGATACCATTATTCATGACATACTGATTCAATGTGTCTGTGAATATTTATTAAATAATTACTGTATGCTGGGCATAAATTATCCTTTACCTACCTTAAAAGTATCAGCCAAGATTTCAGCACCTCGTTGATTTGTCCTTTTGGAAAGGCCCACAAAAAATTCTCTGCCTATAATAAATGTCATGGAACATAGTGAGTATGTGGCACCAGTGACAGCACACTATTTCTTTATCTGTAAATAATGACCTTAAAGCACCACACAGTTCTTTCCTATCACAGAAGGCAGCTCTGCTTGTACTCTGACCCCTGCTCTCTTTACACTAAACTGATTTCAAACCACAGTAAAACCTTGGATTGCAAGAAGCTTGTTCTGCCAAGTGTTCTGTAAGATGAGCAAACATTTCTAATAAATTTTAATTTGATAAACTAGTGATGTCTTGCAATATGAGCAGTACAAGACGCCGAATGTCATGATCGCAACTGAGCCAATGGTTCTCGAAATTCCCTTTGATATACAAGTGCTTTGGATTATAAGCATGTTTCCAGAACGAATTATGCTTGCAAACCCATATTGTCCTTAGAAAAACCTTTTTCAAATTCACAGATGTGGAAAGTAGAACAGTGGCTGCCAGAAGTTGAGGGGAGGAGGAACTAGGAAGTCAGTGTTTAACGGCTATGAAGTTCCAGTCTGGGAAGGTGAAAAAGTGCTGGAGATGGATGGTGGTGATGGTTGCAACACAGTGTGGATGTACTTAATGTCTCTGAGCTGTCCACTTAAAAATAGCTAAATGGCAAATTTTATATTATGTATATTTTACCACAACAAAAGAATAAAATTTTCACTTAGGAAATAATAGAATTAAACACATTAATGTGTAATAAAAAATTAAGTAATAGCAATGGCATGTGAGGAATGCTTCCTTCCCCTCCCCCCACCCCCAATTAATAATTCTAGGCATTTGTGATGAAGTCGGATTCCCTGTCTTATAATGATGATGTAAAGGCTGAAGAAACTATCTGGGTAGAGCAAGTTTAGGGCTGACTGGTCTTCAGGTCTGACTTCTAAGAGAGGTCCTTAAAACTTTTATCTTTCGTTTCAAATCAAAATGCCTATCTACAAAGTACTACAGTTTAGGAGAATGGAACGTTCTACTTATTTGGCTTTTCTGAAATTCCATAAATATTCTTCTCAGAAGGCAAAACCCTAAATAAAAATGGTCTCCAACTTAGAGGCAAGCAAACAATTATAGTAGATTGCATTAGGCAATATATAATTGTGGGGGTTTTTAATCTCCCTGAATACTTTGAAAAAGAATTATACATAATATGTGAAAAAATATTCAAATTGAAATCAGTATATAGTTTGATCCAGAACATTAGGGTAAAGTGTAAGAAGAGAAACCATGTAAAAAGAATTGCTTGATAGACTTTATAATGTTACAACTTTAATCCTCATGATGTCCTTATAAAATAGGTAAATGACATAGGTCAAATGATGTTATGACAAGTTAATGGCTTATTCTGTTGGAAGATGGGAAGATTCCTTGGTGGTATACTGACATGTATTTTTTGGTTTGTTTGTTCGTTTTTGTAATGGTATGTTTATGTTGTCCCTTGAGAAAACTCACTACATACAAATCAAAACTTAACTAAGGGAAAGGGTCTTTTATTTGACAAAAGTATTACTCACTTTACTAAAAAAGTCAGCTGAAACTTAAAAAGCAAATTTCTTTAATTCTTTTAAGACAAAAATAGATTTATAAATTAGATTTATACACAATTTTTAGGAAAAACATCTAACGGATTAAGCAAATTTAAACAAATTTATAATGGGGCTTGCATACTATTTCTATTTTAAAAGACTAAGGTAGCAAAGTACAAAGAAAAGCAAACTTGTCTCTTTAAAAAGTAAGTTGGACTTCTGTTTCTAGCAGTATGGTAGACTATATCCCCTAAATGGCCTTTCTGATGTAAGTAATAACTTCTAGAACTGCAAGATTAAAAAAAAAATTTGTTGTTGTCGTTACGTTTCTTATGTCATCTTTTTTTCTGTATCAACTCACTGTCTCACCTTATTCTTTTACAGAAGAAGCCAGGTCATTTGTCCTATTGATGATCCTACAGCCTGGATTCGGCTGGTTGCTTCCTTGTGTATCATCTAACATGAAACTGTTCCTTTATCCTTTGTATTTTCAGTAAACTGATAGTTTCATGTAGATGCTTAATTAGATCCTTGTTCAAAAGATTTTTTTGGATAGGACTACTTCTGAGGTGGGGCTGCACTATTGCAGCACATCATGAGGCACATGACTGACTGCCACGTTTTCAGTGATACTAGAATAATCTGTGTGTTCCAGTGGTATTTTGGAAAGGCCAACAAAAAATTCTCTGCTTAATAAATGTCAGCCTGATTCCTACATTATAAAGTTCTCATAACTTTATAACTTTATAAAGTTCTCAAGCTTTCATATAAAGGTTTTAACATCGTGTGACCATCATTACACAGATCCATTAGTTTATTAGGAATCTACATTTACGGGCTAGAATTCTAAAAAGAAAAACTTTCTTAGCCAAGTATTTGGTTTACTTGAAATAGAATGCATAAAGGAAACACAGCTAAATGCCTGAATCTTTCCTTCCCTTATGAACTATCAGGGTAATGAGTTGGGTGTCCCTGCAACTTGCAATAATGATCGATATGTTTTTTAAAGGACACAAATGAGTCAAAGAATAAATCGTAATGGAAATCAGAAAACATTTAAAACTTAATGATAGCAAATATATATAAAAACATGAAGGATTCCACTAAAGCAGTACTTGAAAGTTACTTGAAAGTTACAACAGCTTTAACTACTTGCATTAAAGATGAGAAAAGTTTCAAAATTAAAGAGACAAAGTTCTAGCTTGAAATATAAGAAAGAAAGAACAGAATAAAAACAAAGAAATTTGAAGGAAGGAATTAAAGATAGAAACAGGAAGAGAAAAAGAAATATACAAGAAAGAGGATTCAACAAAACCCCAAATTGGTTCTTTGAAAAGATTAATGAAATCAACAGATCTCAGACACAAAAGAAAACAGAGAAGGCACAAATAAACATTATGAATGAAAAAGGGACATAGCTATAGTGCTATGAAGCTTAAAATAGATAGTAAGAAGATATGAATAAGCTTATACCCAACATTTTGAAAAGTTAGATAAAAACAAAGTATTAGAAAACAGAACTCTCGAAAACTGACTCAGAAAACCCTCAACAGTCATGCAATCATTTGAGGAACTAAATCAGTTTAAAATCTCCCGACAGAGAAAACTACGACCTGTTTCTAGGTAAGTTCTACCAAAGTTCAAGGAATGAACAATTCAAATAGTACTGAATCTAGGGAATGGAAACATAGGAAATATTCCCGAAACATGTTGTGAGGTTAAGATAACTCTTTTACCAAAGCCAGACAAAGATAGCAAGCAAGAAAAATTACAGGTCACAGAAACAAAAGTCTAGAAAAAAAAAATTAACAAACTAAATCCAACATTGTAGTAAAAAGAGAATATATCACAATGGAGTTTGACTTCACCCCAGGGATGCAAGACTGACCAATATCAGAAAATTAATTAGTGCAATTAATCACATCAGTAGATGCAAGAAAAAAAATCACACACATTTCACTGGAGTAAAAAGTTTATCACCTGAAACTCCACTTCTAGTTGTTTACTTGAGAGAAACTCTTATACACATTCCCAGGAGACACACACAAGAATGTACATAGCAGCACTGAAGACAACAGACAAAAACTGGAAAACACTCAAATATACATCAGCAGTAAAATGAATAAATTCATCGTGGTGTAGTTTTTCCATGGCATACCATATAGCGGTGAAGACACTAGCTACACACACCAAGTTGAATCAAAAACACACAAATTACAGAATAGTTCCTATAGTAGGACTCTAATCATACAAACCTGTAAGACAAGCAAAACAAAGAGAAAAAAAAAAAAAAAAAAGAGAGGAGGAGTGGGGCTCCTATGGTCCTGGCAATTTCTTAAGCCAGGTGGCAGGCACCGGGTGCTTATTTTATCATTAGTCTTTAAGTTGTACATAAACATTTATAACTCTTCTTTAGTTGCTCCATATTCCATAAAAATAGAAAAATAAAAGTAGAGGTAAGTTGATGATTATTTAAGAGAAATAGGATTGAAATAATTTCTTCCAGTAGCTGCTCGCCTGACTGACAAGATTCTCAGCAGAACTGGAGTGGGAAAACTGCTTTCCTTCTGTCCATTTCTTGATCAGTTGTGGTTTTTGTTGTTGTTGTTGTTTTTTAGTTCCTTGTTTTTTTTCTTTAATTTTTATTTGAAAGAGAGAGAGAGAGAGAGCGTGCGCAGGGAAGAGGGGCAGAGAGACACAGAGAGAGAGAGAGAGAGAGAGAGAAAGAGAGAGAGAGAAAGAGAGAGAGAGGGAGAGAGAGGGGGCGGGGGGAATGCCAAGCAGGCTCCACACCAGCATGGAGACTGACACAGGGCTCCATCCTGGAACCCTGGGATCATGACCTGAGCTGAAATCAAGTGTCACCCAGGCACCCTTCAATCAATTGTTAATGAAACTCTGAGTTACAGAAGGAAGAGGACCCAGAAAATGTGGAAAGTGCTACCTGACTCTGCTGAATCCAAAAACTGAAGGGCACCTGGGTGGCTCAGTCAGCTAAGTGTCCGACTCTTGGTTTCAGCTCAAGTCATGATCTCATGGTTTGTGAGGTCGGGCTCTGTGCTGGCAGCACAGGGCCTGCTTGGGATTCTCTCACTCTCTGTCCCTCTCTCTGCCCTTCTCTTGCTCATGCTGTCTCTCAAAATAAATAAAGAAACTTAAAAAAATGTTTAAAATGCCAAATTTCATGTTATATATATTTTACCACAATTTAAAAAAAGGAAAAACGAATTGAGAGGTAGGAAATAGAAGGCAGGACCAGACATCAGGTGTAAATGAGGTGCCAAGCAGATAAAGATCTAATATCCCAACAGGATCTCAGTTTTGAATAAAATAACTTTCAAGATATTAACTTAAGGATTGAATGTTACCAAAAAAGTGCTTACAGATAGTGATAGAGGCAAGCCTCGATGCTTAGGTGCTTAATTAGAAGTTGGGGCAAAAACGTTAAGGTTGAAATGCTGTGGAAAGACCTCTGACCAGAGGAAGAGGTTCTTGGCATAAACTGTGCCATTACACTGAGAAAATTTCAGGGGATCTGTTCAGTTCAGCTGGTGAGATAACTAGGTGGCTGTGAGCACAGCTTGTTTTAAAGCATACTTCAAATATTATCAGTACCTGCTTACACATTATTTATTATATGGCTGTGTTCTGGTAACGAAGAGTTTTATTGTAAGAAGTGTGATTTACACATCTAGCTGCTCACAAAAGCCTATTTTCTAAGAGAAACAGGCTGTTGTTCTGTGCTGCCAAAAAGAATGAAAGTGCCGTCAATGGGAGGCACAAAGAATATTCTCAGGGGAACTTACTAGGCAGATTCGAAAGAATGCCTGAGTCTGCTCGGGCATGGCCAGAGCTGAGAATGTGGCGTAGGCCTCCTTGACCCCCTTTTCTGTATTCTTATGGCTCAATGGGTGTACATACAATGCCCCAGAGGCAGTGGTAGCACAGGTTGTGCAGTGCACAACTCCAGGGGGTACTATGCATAAGCTTGTGATAAGAAAGGTGCCCCCTGGAGCTCAGCAACACAGTGGCTCCACCTAAAGGTATGTGACACTGAGCAAAGAACTCCTCAAATGTCACAGGATAAATACCTCTTCTCCAAGAAAATTCATTGTATCAAAATGTAATACAAAATATTATCTTTGTATTAAAATGAAGATGGCTATATTTTGCCTATATACAAGGGGTTCAATATAAAATTCATATCAGCTAAAACCTTAGACTTCTGAGAAACTTCATGCTTTCAGTGGGGCACCTGGGCTACATTCCCAAGGAACCAGTCCTTGCTGGTAGGGATCCATCCGTGAAACAGGTATTTATTCTCTGACATTCAAGTGAAAGTAAACTCTCACTATAAGTTACAAATTGTCAGTTTAAGTAGAATCAATCTGGGGATCCAAATTTTAGCACATGACTTTTGCAAAACAATAATACGATCATAAAAGAGTTAGAAAGATTAAATGCTACAATTACTGTTTTTTTTAGCAGCCATATTATACCCACTATAAAAACTGATTCTAGTTAGATCAATAATAGTATTAGCTGTTTATACTTGGCTGAGTTCTGCTATTATTCATCTGGCACTGAAGCCAAATCAATTTACACTGAAAATTACTTAAATTCATCTTGCTGTCCAGGAAGAAAATTATGTGTAAATGACGCATCTTGAATTAAGAATCTTTTAAATACAAACCAGATATTATATCACAATGCAAAACAATGCACCCTGTAGAATGTAGTAGATGCAACCTATGAAGTGATAGGTACACCCTGATAACATTTTTGTAAAAAATATGCAAATACTACATGCATATAAAGGTCCTAAAAGGACATACACCCAAATGTTGGATGAAAGGTCATTTTTTTTTTTTCTCTTTTGTGCTTTCCTGTATTTTCCAGCTTCTCTGCATTTGGCATTTTTACTTTGGTAATTAAAAAAAACCTATAGTTAAACAAGTGAATACAAGCCAGGTATCAGAAATAGTTTTGGATAGGAGAAAGTAAGGACTAGAATACCTGTAAATAAGACATCTCCACCATCTAAGGTTGCGTTTTCATCTTTCATCTCTACTAGATTGAGCTGAAGTTTTTCTAACGCTTCTTTCATCATGTCAACCTGTTGAAAATAAAGTGATTCAGATTAATATTCTACCATTTTCTGACAAGAAAACAAATCACCTAAAACTTATGAATGCTGAATCATGCTCCCGTGTGCACGCACTCACACACATAAACCCTTGCGAATATATGAATATAGGTAGTATAGTTTGGACCAGCCATGACCAAAGAGAAGAAATTATCTATTGTAAGAGAAATTATCGTAAGAGAAGAAATTATCTATTAGAAATTGTCCAATTTGTCTCTGTCTAGTCTATGCTCACGTCAGTATTATAGCCCCTTTTTCTTTTGGAGGCCGACTAGTTAGGACATATGAGTCAAAAAAGGTAGAAGGCAACACCCAATCCTCAAATTCTTGCCAGAAAGTACAAGATTTAATTTTAAATCTTAAGTCAGTCAGTTAGTCAGTTAGTAAGTCAGTCAGAATTGCATACACACAGAGTAATATATGGAAGAAATGTTAATGACAATAACCAGTAACTTGAAATCTCAGCCCACAGGATAGTCATTATTTTCTATTCAAATATTTTCTAAAATGTCAGAACATCTAAGACTACTCTGTAAATCTGAACTGTTAGTTAAATTTAACCTATGTTCCTAGAGGTGATTAACACATACAATAATTGCAATCAAACCAAAGAATAGTTGAAAATGAATTTTAGGGGCTTTCTATGATTCCAGGGTATAGTTTAAAGCAGAGATAGTCTGAGCTGAGTAAGGGAATACTTCTAAGTGAGGTTTATTTTAATGCAAGAAAAAAAAAATTAAGGCATAACAAATGCCCTTTGAAGTTCACAGTTTAATTCAAGTTTTTCCAGCTGCTCAACAATTTTTAGAAAATGTTTACTTCTTTGAGAGAGAGAGAGAGAGAGAGAATGAGTGGGGGAGGGGCAGAGAGAGAGGGAGACAGAGAATCCCAAGCAGGCTCCCTGCTGTCAGCACAGAGCCGGACCTGGGGCTTGAACCCATGAACCGTGAGATAATGACTTGAGCTGAAATCAAGAGTCCGATGCTTAACCAGCTGAGTCACCCAGCCACCCCTCAACAAAACAATTCAAGTATTTCTGAAGGTCTGTATAACCTTTGACATGGTAAAGACATATGTCGAGACAACATGAATGGGGCTAATGGAAAAACAAGAGATCCCATGACACTGAGAGAAGCAGGTAGTCCTGCCAAAATTCAGCATGCCCAGGACACAGAGTGAATTGTCAATGAAGAATTTAGGAGACACAACTACAGCAGTGTAACTTCTAAAGTAATAAAAATATGGGGATATTCTGACAACAAGCCTGACATTCATGCAGTCAAGAAAAAAAGAGGATACAAATTAAAATAAATATATCATCTCATCCCTGTGCTGGAACTCATGTAAAAATTCCACAAACCAGAGTGACTCAGAACAATAAAAAATTATTTCCATGGACAAACGGTCTTAATGTTGTAATAAACACATCTAGTGTTCTCTTTTAACAGGAGAATAGGTTTTTCTATGTAACAGGAAGGAGAATCATTGCTGTAGCATAAAAAAAGAAGCCGAATAACAATTACCAGGGCTTGCTGGGCTACAGTGAACCCAAGAAAACACACAACTGTTTCCTTTTGGCATCTCCCTCTGGGTCTATGGAAAATTCTCTGAGCTTGAAGAGAGGTCAAGAGAATGAAACAGCTATTGTTACATTTTGTCTCTCTTATGATGCTACTGCTTCTACTATAACTTAACATTTCAAAGATTACTAGGAATACAGCAATTACATGTATTTTTCTGAAAAATGTATATGTAATATCAACTCAGGAACTTTATTCAATTCTTAAGAGTTTAAAGAGAACAGAAGTAGGGAGGCTAATATATACCAGTTTCAGAAACACTGTATTTCTTTAAAAGTCCTGTGTCTTTCAAATTAAAGTTTTAGAGGATAAAATGCTTGTGGTTTCTTAAAAGTTAAAACAGCTGCACCAACATGAGAAAACTGGCTTTTGCGCAAGGCCAGTACTTTATTTTTTTCTCCTTAAATATTCAGTCACATCTATATAAACAAAGTCGTCAGGATACAAACATTGATGATACCATATTACTTTCAAAGTTAAGGGTATGGACAAGTTTAAAAATGTATTAAATGTTAAGTAAATGGTTCTGAGAATCATAGAACCATATGGCATCAAATCGGCAATGCTAACTCCAGCGAAATTTCTGGAGAAGAAACAAGAGAGGCTGAACCCAGAGGCTGTCGACTGAGAACTGCAAACTCTTGGCATCATGGTTCCGCAAAGCAAACTTGGAGGCAAACAAGGCCCAGTATTGCCGTGACACAGGGACCCATAGCAAGCCAGTTATTCAGGCAGTTAGCACACTAAATATAGCTATAGAAGTGGGAAGTTTTGCAGGAAAAGATCCAAACCATGAGCCTTCAAAGAAACTGCCCATTCTGTGGTTACATAGCCATGGTTAATGTTGACTTAATTAACTTTCAGGAGGAGAAAAAAAAACCCAACTAAACAGCACACCCACCTTTTACTGAGATGCTAACCTTGCAGGGTGGAACTTAGTGTTACTCAGGGTGGAGAGAAACTGTCAGACAAACAGTATTAATTCTAAAGGTTGAGCTGAATAGGTCATTTTCACCCATGAAATTGGAAATAAAAGGGTAAATCAGAGAAACAACTTTAATTTAAAATCTAACTACATTATTTTCATACTCCAAAGATTTACACGAACTTTCTTCCTCCCCTTTACACTCTGCGTGTACTTGGTTTCATTCTTTTACTTTGTACTCCCATTTCTTCTTGCCCCCTTTTGGCTCCTCCTACCCTTTGCTTTGCTATAGATTCCTTCTCTGACCACAGAGAGGTTCAGATCACCTCTACGGCTTTCAACCATCCAACCCACATGTCTTCCTCAGAGCTGGTACCAGTTTTGAGGTCATTATCTTCTCCTTCTTTTCTTAGTGCCCTCTCTGCCTCCCTTTCCTTCTCTCTCTCTTTTTTTGGAGTACTCATGTCATCATGGGGTGACACAAGTCACAGGCACTTCATAGTGTAGTGTTATGATCAAGGGCCTGCAATTCAAATCCCAGCTCAGCTACTTATTAGCCAGTGATAGCTTGTTTAATTTTTGAGCCTCAGTTTTCTCATCTTTAAAATGGGTGGTTGGTCATAATAGTACCAATCCCCTAGGCTCCTCCTGATGATTAAATACATGTAATGCGCTGGGCACACTATAATTGCTCAATGACTATTAGATGCGACTTTTATTATTTTGGTGAATATCAGCTTATGTGGACTGAGTGACACATACTTGTACTATGAAACTGATGCACAAAAGGAAGCTGTTGCTTTTTCTTACATTTGGACAGATTTCTTATGTTTCACCCCATGACAGATTCCACCTGCTTTCCAGTGAATTAAAATGACACGTGTTTTCTGCAAAGCCAACGTAAAGTTAGAGCACATACACTGAAGACACATTTAAATTTGAATCATTCCAGTTTAATTTCTTTCCAGCTCCTGGAAGCTGTCAGGCTATGTGGTAGCTTTCTTGTCTAATCTCTGCTTTAAAACCGCCCCCTTGGATGTACTAGATAAGGCAGTAAGTGGACCTATCTGCTAAGCTGTCCCACAGGACTCAAAGGGGCATCAGCCAAGATGATACAGAATGATGACAGTTCCTGAAGACATGACCACTCTAAAGGACTCAATCGAAAGAACTCCCACTCTTTCTCAATGCCTGGTCCCTTTTCTTACCCTTTGTGTTCTACTCTCTTACCTTCTTTCATGGCCCTCATTTCCGTTCCCTCATGTGTCCTTCATGTTTACATCATCTTCCTGTCTTCTCATCTTACTGCTTTTGGGTTCTCATGGTGAATGGAAAGAACTGGGGATTTGAACTCAGGCTCTACCACTTATTAGGTATGCAACTGGGACGAATTATACTTCCTGAGCCTCAGTTTTCTTTTCTTTTTTTTTTTTTTTAACGTTTATTTATTTTTGAGACAGAGAGAGACACAGCATGAATGGGGGAGGGGCAGAGAGAGAGGGAGACACAGAATCGGAAGCAGGCTCCAGGCTCTGAGCCATCAGCCCAGAGCCCGATGCGGGGCTCGAACTCGCGGACCGCGAGATCGTGACCTGAGCTGAAGTCAGACGCTTAGCCGACTGAGCCACCCAGGCACCCGAGCCTCAGTTTTCTAATCTGCAAATTGGATAGTGCTTCCACTCTAACAGGAATTATGTAACAAATAAGCTAATATATACTGCCTGGCACACTGTGGTCAAAACCAGTAGCTGCTAATGTTATTGTTTTGCCCTAAATTAACTCAGTGCTTGGTTTGGATTCTGGCTACCTTTCAAAAAGAAATAAAAGATACAAATATACCATTTGATCCCAAATCTTCTTGCAAAATTTCCCCCAAATACAAAATACTAAAATAATTATAAAACCTTACACATTTTATTGGGAATTTATACTCCCAATAGCTTGTAAGAGCACTGTCATTAGTTCAGTATTCTTTACGTAGATGCCAATATTTTCAAGTTGGCCCTGTCCAAAGTTGCTTTTGTTGCCTATTTTCAACAATGACCACTCTGATGTTTCATATCTTCCATTTGGATGTGGTGAATGTGCTCACAAGGCCTGATGAACAGTTTTGTGCTGCAGTCCCATTAAGAGTCTGCACCGACCTGTCTGCCAAGCTGCTTTCCTTTAGCTGCTCTGCTCAGTGGGGTGCCAGATGTTATGACCACGAATGAGGACACTGGCATTGGCTTGTCTGTGGCCAACATAACTCTGTTCCCCCCAGATCTGCCATGTGCTAGGAGCTGTGCTATCACCACTAGGTTTTCAGTGCCCATTTCAATGTTCCAAGTACTCATCGTATTATAAGAGCTTTAAAATTACACTGTCATCCTATTCACACTCTTATCTAGCTCTTAAGAGCTGAATAGCAGCAACATAGCTTTGTTGATAGTAATAGATAATGCTGAGGAAGCCACTCAAGAAGCTGATGTGATGCCTCTATCATGTCAAGGCACAGCTGGCTTGAAACTTGTTGATACATCAAAGTTACACTGTGTTGTCCCTGGTCACACTCAAAAGGTCACATTCCATTTGTTTATGCCACTTTAATGTTCTTTGTCAATCAGCACATCTTTGATCCTGTGGCCACTTGGACTAGTGTACATTTGGCTGATTTTATAACAGTACTTCAAGTCTCTATCATACTTTTATATATCTTTTCTCAGTTAGTCAACATTTCAGTTCAGCAAACTTTTAGTAGATGCCAACTTTTTTTTTTTTTTTAACCTGGCTACAAATATTTAAACACCAAACCATAGTCCCTGTTCCTGGGAAGTTAACAAGCAAGCAGAGCAGATATACCTTATGAATATATAGTGATAATAAAATGAAATATTTGTTGTGATGTTCACAATAACTTGAAAAGGAAGTAAGGGCAGGCATCAGTATACCCATTTTACATATGAGTAAACTAAGGCTAAAGGAAGTTGACTGACTTGCTGAGTCAAGCTTTCTGAGCCCATGCTCCTGTTTGTGTTCCTATTCACTGCACTGTGTGATTATGATTTTCCCGAAGCCTCCACACAAAGCACAGCCCACATCAGAAATGAAGCTCATGCCTTCTGTTTTCCAACTTTGTACACTCAAGTCTACTTGGTATTACAAGATCCTATTTAAGAGGATCCAGATTCCATGACCTCTTCATTTCAGAGATGGGTGACATTTCTGTATACGAGGGTCTTAGGATGCTAAGGTGCAGTACAATTAAAACACTAAGTAATATGAACAGAATGTATAAACCACATCAGGAATGTTCACCAATGACAGCCTGCATATTAATTACCACCCTTCAACTTTGGGATGCCTGAGGTTTGTTCAGTGGTTTATTCCTTAACTTTCCCACGTGTGCTAATTAAATTAGTAAAACTAACCAGAACTAACAAAAAAAAAAAGATCAGAGAGAGGCATAACATACTAAATGACTGAGTCTAAAAATTCCTAAATAAAAACATACTGGAATCCTCTGCTATAATTTTAGGACAAAACTCTTAGGAGGAATTTACTTAGCAATGATAAAAGCAAACATTTGTATAGTCTTCCTGTATCAGACACTGTCTTAAGAATTCATCTTTAGGGGCGCCTGGGTGGCTCAGTCGGTTAAGCGTCTGACTTCAGCTCAGGTCACGATCTCGCGGTCCGTGAGTTCGAGTCCCGCGTCGGGCTCTGGGCTGATGGCTCAGAGCCTGGAGCCTGCTTCCAATTCTGTGTCTCCCTCTCTCTCTGCCCCTCCCTGTTCATGCTGTGTCTCTCTCTGTCTCAAAAATAAATAAACGTTAAAAAAATTAAAAAAGGGGCGCCTGGGTGGCGCAGTCGGTTAAGCGTCCGACTTCAGCCAGGTCACGATCTCGCGGTCCGTGAGTTCGAGCCCCGCGTCGGGCTCTGTGCTGACCGCTCAGAGCCTGGAGCCTGTTTCAGATTCTGTGTCTCCCTCTCTCTCTGCCCCTCCCCTGTTCATGCTCTGTCTCTCTCTGTCTCAAAAATAAATAAACATTAAAAAAAAAAAAAAAAAGAATTCATCTTTAATAATCTAACCCTCATTACCCAATAAAAGTCGTACAAGAATTATCTGTTTTAGAGACAAGGAAGCAGAAGCACGGTAGGTGACTTGACCAAGGTCTTACAGCAGCAGAGCTGAACTTAGGTATGAACTTAGAGAACTTTACTCTGCAGTTTGTGTTCTTCTCTCCTATACAACTTGTCACTAACAAGATAATTTATGTATCTACTATACAGTCAGATAAAAATAAATATTAGAAGAGATTGTAAGCATTTATAATACTCTTAAAAACAGATTATGTTCAGGGTGTCTGGGTGGCTCAGTCCGTTAAGCGTCCAACTCTTGGTTTCAGCTCAGGTCATGATCTCACGGTTCACAGGTTTGAGCCCCGCATTGTGGAGTCTGTTTGGGATTCTCTGTCTCTCTGTCTCCCTCTCTCTGCCTCTCTCCTGCTCTCTTTCTCTCTCAAAATAAATAACTAAACATTTAAAAAAAACCCAGATTATGTTCACTTTATTTGTATGAACAAAAATGTGAACTCAGACATGCTGGAGGAACGGGGGTAGGAGGGACAGGCTACAAATCGCAACAATGTGAACTTAGGTTTGGTTTCTAAAGATCCTATCCTAAATTTTGTTTTCCTAAGTATATATATACATAAACTAATGAATTTTGAGAACCACTACTTCATCTTTCCAATTCCTAGATCAGATTGTGAGAAGGAGTTATTTGTAGAGAAATCTTCAGTCAACAAAAGCATTTTAATTACAATGAGATTACAAAAGCACAGAGACATGAAGATACACTCCAAACCAAGTCACCACACACATTTCAAACCAATTCAATCAACTGGGAAAGATTCTGAGAATTTACCACATTGGGAACTATGGAGGAAGAATTCTACAATACCCAAGACTGCCACTGCCTGATGTATATACCATGTGCAAATCTCTCCCTTTGGGTGTTAAAAGAACCTATAAATGTGAGGAGATATCACTCCTATGATTAGGCACATTTTTATAGCACAGGTAAAGTTATTTTGCAGATGCAACTGAGTCTCTAATCCATTGATTTGAGTTCATTAAAAGGGAGATTATCTTGGGTGAGCCTGACCTAATATGATGAGCCCTTAAACGGGGGTTTAGAGGTCAGAGATGGAAGAAGTCAGAGAGATGTCCTACTAGTCTGGAAAAAAAGGCAAACAGCCATGTTGGGAACTGCCTTTAGAGATATGCCCGCAGAGCTGCCTCTAGGAGTTAAGAGAAACCCGTAGTCAACAGCCAGCAAAAAAACAGGGACCTTGATCCTACAACCACAGGAAATGAATTCTGACTACAACCTGAATGAGCTTGGAAGAAGACCTAAGCTCCAGGTGAGAACAGAGCCCAGCCAACAACCACAACCAGGTATGCCACACCCAGACTTCCAATCTGCAAAATCTGAGAGATAATAAGTGGGTATTCTTTTATTTTTATTTTTTTTAAATGTTTGTTTATTTTGAGAGAGTGAGAGTGGGGGAGGGGCAGAGAGAGAGAGAGAGGGAGACAGAGAATCTCAAGCAGGCCCCATGCCATCAGCATAGAGCCCGATGTGGGGCTCGAACTCACAAACCATGAGATTATGACCTGAGCCGAAATCTAGAGTCAGATGATTAACCAACTGAGCCACCCAGGCACCCCAGTGGGTGTTCTTTTAAATGTTATATTTATGGTAAGCTGTCACACAGCAATGGAAAACTAATACAGAAAGTTCCTAATTTAAACATTTTACTTTAAAAATTTATCTATAAAGGCCTTTGGTCAGAAGCAAAATGTTGAACTTATCTCTAAGTTGTTTATTCAGAATAAGATGCAAAAGTTCTTAAAATGTTCCTAAGAAATTCCTGAGAAAAAGAAACTGTTTTAACGGAGTTTAAAGTTTTAGATCCACCAACTTCCTTAATCCAATATTTACTAAAATGTTGTACAGTTAGATTTTAAAATACAGAAAGCAAGTTGCAATACTGTTTTTTTAAAGTTACAAATCTAATACATGCTCATAGAAATGAAAATGACAGAAGTATATACCTAAGTAGTAATGCAGAACACAAATGTGCCTTGAGCCATCCCAATCTTATTCTCAGTTTCATTCATTCTGTAAATATTGAGTATCTGCTCTGAGCTAGATACCACAATAGACAGTAATGAGTGGTCATCAAAAAATAGACATGACTCCTGCTATATAGTGCCCTTAGAGTAACAGATATTAAAGATTCACCCAAATCAACATATAGTTTACACATTATGATAAGGGTTATGGAGGAAAACAATAGTGTGCTTTGAGAAATAAGAAGGGTACATGATTCAGGGGTCAAGAAAGGTCACTTTGAGGAAGTAACGTTTAAACTAAGAAATAAAAATGTTTATAATGGTTATCCTTCCTGCTGGTGGGTCATCTGGAATTCTTCTTTAGAAACAAAACAGGTTTCTGGATAATTCTCAGATCACAAACAGCTCACTTTAACTTATGAAAAATTAATTAAGGCCTTACTATACTAAGAATATGGTCAACAGAACTGGAAATTATTTACTGCATTAAAATCTTCAGAAGTTATCAGGAAGAGTCAAGTAAATGTCATTAATCCTTTGATTATTCTGGGAACTCATGATATTCGTGGTCAACATGTGTGAAAGTTTTATAACTACCTAGTTCATTTTCCTTTTTTTGAGCTTTGATAATTATAACTGTTACACGAATAAGATCTCTTGAAACATTTCCCAAAGACTATTAATATCCATTGCATTTTTACCATTGATTTCTTGGAATTCTAAACTTATTGGTTTATCTTGTGATATGGACTTCTAAACTTATTGGCTTATCTCTAGTGACAAGATCTAAAAATTAACCACAATATTTAGCATCTTGGTTCCCATACTTGTAAGATGAGGGGGTACAGGTCAGCTTAAAAATGAAGTCATTTCCAGCTCTACATTTCGAAGAGTTGGAGTCTCAAAACAGTTTCTGGCATTCATAAATGTGACTTTAACTGTAATTTTATTTCCCTCCAAGATAGTTTACTGAAAACATTCCAGATGGTTATTCATGAATAATGTATTCTAGATTTTAACCAAATTCAATCAGAAGCAAGAAGCTGAGTATATGGATGGGAGGAGGGCGGTGGGAAAACATGGGAAACCCAAAAGTAGATGAAAAAATCTGAGAAGGATGCAAACCCTCAGAGGCCAACAGAAGGATTCCGCTGCAGTGGGAAAAGCTGTATCTAAAAAACAAGGTGTGTGAGTGTCAACACTAACTTATGATACTTCATTTTTTTTGTTTTTTTGTTTCTTAGTAACCCAAGGTGCTGCTAATTACCTGCCAACAACGATAATAATTACACATGTAGAGCGTCAATAATGCCTTTCTTATGAGAAAACACATATCAGGGCCTGCTTAGCTGCTAACCTCTGCATACTTTCTTATACTAACCATTTGGAGGATAGGAAACTTCAACTTTGGGTTCATCCCTACCAGGATCAACTGTCATCTAAAAAAGGAGGATCTAACAAGCTCCAGGCCAATCCTCTGAGGCTCAGCATTAAGTCATTCTTTATACCTTGCTCCACATTAGACTATATACCCAGGTGTGACTTTGGTTCTTTTCCCTGGAGTCCTGTGGCAGTAACTTATCCCAATCTCTTCCTATGAGTAGGGACGTTGTCTGTGCTCTCTCTAAAGATCTGAGCCTTAAACTACAACCCTGCACTGTAGATGGCCTTTCTAGGTGTACCTACTACACATAGATGGTACTGGTCACCTCTCTCTATCTCCTTAACATAGAATCAGTAACCCCAAGGGCTGAGGAATCTACCTCTTAATCACTCGTAACTCTGGCCCTTTTACAATATTAATGCCACAGACTTATCATCATTAATAATATATAAAGTTTATTAAGCATTGTGCTAACTGATTTTACATGGATTATCTCATATTAATAATAACATATCCCTCCTAGTCTGAATCAGTCAAGGCAGTTTCATCCCTCTTGCCAGGGACTGGTACACATGACCTAATTTGGGCCACTGAGAGGAAGTCTGTTGACAGTTTCCTGGAGGTACAGAAAGAAACGTAATCTCACTTCTTCCTTTGGACACTGTCTGTCTGGATATGGTATGTGGAACTGGTGCTAGTCTGAGAGCCCAACCGTCATCAAGGATGACAGGACAGAAAGATGGAAAGAACCTGGGTCCTTGATGACATTATTGAGCTGATGAATCAACCAACTCTGGAGCACAGAAATTCTTGGCATATGAGATTCTTCATTTCCTTAATCAATTTTGAATTGAGTTTCTGTTAGTTGCAGCTAAAAACAATTCATTTACTTATATAACAAACCTGACAAGCAATATCCAAAGAGTTCATAACAATAGACCACATTACTAAAATTCATTAAGTTCTGATGTAGAAACAACTGTTAAATGGAGGGTTTTTCTTTCTCTAGAAATACACCTGACTTGCCATTCAATAAATTACACAATATGTAAGGTGTTATCTTAACTGATAATAAGCGTTATTGTGGCTGACAAGAATTTTGACTAAATGCCATTAGTGACACTAAGACCATCCTATTTATAGAAGAAAGCAGATTGTAAATAATAACTTTTAAAGCCAAAAAGAAGTATTATACTGCCTCAATTCTTTATTTTTTAATTTTTTTTAATTTTATTTTTTTTTAGAATTTATTTATTTATTTATTTTTCAACGTTTATTTATTTTTGGGACAGAGAGAGACAGAGCATGAACGAGGGAGGGGCAGAGAGAGAGGGAGACACAGAATCGGAAACAGGCTCCAGGCCCTGAGCCATCAGCCCAGAGCCTGACGCGGGGCTCGAACTCACGGACCGCGAGATCGTGACCTGGCTGAAGTCGGACGCTTAACCGACTGCGCCACCCAGGCGCCCCTTGCCTCAATTCTTTAGATTAAGCATAATTGTTATAGCTCCGTATGTCAGAGTGGGAAATTGATGTTCTGACACTCTCATCTCTGAACCAGTGCTCAGATCTGGAGGACATGTGAATGCAAAGGTTTGGCAGAAATGCAGAAGGAAAACTGATAGGGCCAGAGTACACAGGAAAGATTAAAAACAGCTCTGAAGGGGCGCCTAGGTGGCTCAGTTAGTTAAGCATCCGACTTGTGATCTCAGGATCATGAGTTCAAGCTCTGTATTGGGCTCCACACTGGGCATGAAGCCTACTTA
Organism: Leopardus geoffroyi; assembly: GCF_018350155.1. Taxonomy (NCBI): domain Eukaryota; kingdom Metazoa; phylum Chordata; class Mammalia; order Carnivora; family Felidae; genus Leopardus; species Leopardus geoffroyi. The sequence goes on from NC_059328.1 coordinate 71,999,405, forward strand.
AAACAACACAACACAAAACAAAACAAAACAAAACAAAACAAAACAATGGGGCTCCTGGTTAGCTCAGTCAATTGAGCATCTGACTTCAATCCAGGTCATGGTCTCGTGGCTCACAAGTTTGAACCCCGCATTGGGCTCTGTGCTGACAGCTCAGAGCCTGGAGCCTGCTTCAGATTCTGTGTCTCCCTCTCTCTCTGCCCCTCTGCATGCTCTCTCTCTCAAAAATAAAAATAAAAATAAAAACATTTATAAAAGAAGGAGGGGGGTACAAAATCTTAAAACAAAACATCTCTGAAGAAAACTGGGAACGAGTGCTCTCATTATCTGGAAAGTTATAGATATTCAAAGGCCCCTCCCAGAAACTGGAAACCTGCACATACAAGAATGAAACTGGATTACTTTTAACACCATACACAAAAATAAAATCAAATGTATTAAAGGCCTAAACATGAGACCTGAAACCATATAAATCCTAGAAGAGAACACAGACAGTAATAAATAACTTTGACATAAGCCATAGCAATATTTTTCTAGATAGGTCTTCTAAGTCAAGGGAAACAAAAGCAAAAACACACTATTGGGACTACACTAAAATAAAAAGCTTTTTCACATCAAAGGAAACCACAAACAAAACAAAAAGACAACCTACTGAATGGGAGAAGATATTTTCAAATGATATATCTGATAAGGGGTCAATATCCAAAATATATACAGAGTTTATACAACTCAACATCAAGGAACCAAATAATTCTATTAAAAAATGGGTACCATTGCAGCCACTCTGGAAAACAATATGGAGGTTCTTCAGAAAGTTAAAAATAGAACTACCGTATGATCCAGCAATGGCACTACTAGGTGTTTACCCAAAGAATACAAAAATACTAACTCAAAGGGATACAGGGCTACACACAGCAATAGCCAAACTATGGAGAGAGCTCAAGTATCCATCGATTGATGAATGCATAAAGAAGATGTGGTATATATACAATGGAATATTAGCCATAAAAAACGAAATCTTGCCATTTGTAGCAACGTGGATGAAGCTAGAGAATATTATGCTAAACAAAGTCAGTCAGAGAAAGACAAAAACCATATGATTTCAATCGTACGTGGAATTTAAGAAACAAAACAAATGAACAAAGGGAAAAAGAGAGCGAGCGAGAGAGAGAGAGAGAGAGAGAGAGAGAAGCAAACCAAGAAACAGACTCTTAACTATAGAGAACAAACTGATGGTTACCAGAGGGGAGTTGGTTTAAATAGGTGAAGGGGATTTAGGAGTGCACTTGTAAGGAGCATCAGAGGATGTATGGAAGTGTTGAATCACTATATAGTACATTTGAAACTAACATTACACTGTATGTTAACTAACTGGAATTTAAATAAAAACTTAAATTAAAAAAAATTAAAAATGAGCAGAGGACCTGAATAGGTATTTTTCTAAAGAAGACATACAGATGGCCAACAGACACATGAAAAAATGCTCACCATCACTGATCATCAGAGATAGGCAAGTCAAAACCACAATGAGATATCACCTCACACCTGTTAGAATGGCTAAAATCAAGAAGACAAGAAACAAGTGTTGGTGAGGATGTGGAGGAAAAAGGAACCCTGTGCACTATTGGTGGGAATGTAAAAGGGTAAAGCCACTGTGGAAAACAGTATAGAGGTTCCTCAAAAAATTAAAAATAGAAATACCATATGATCCAATAATTCCACTAATGGATATTTACTCAGGGAAAATCACAGCACTTACTCAAAAAGATATATGCACATCTACATTTATTGCAGCATTATTTACAATAGCCTAGACATAGAAGCCACCTAAGTATCCATCAATAGATGAGTGGATAAGGAAAATGTGGTATGCACGTGTGCGTGCACACACATAAAATCAAACATGCCATAAAAAAGGATGAGACTGCACCATTCGAAACAGCATGGGTGGACCTAGAGAGAATTATGCTAAGTGAAATAGGTCAGACTGAAAATGACGAATACCGTATGATTCCACTCATAAACAAAACCTAAAAAATTGAATAAACAAAAAGCAGAATCAGGACTATAAGTACAGAGAAAAAATCGACGGTTGCCAGAGGTAAGGGAGGTGGCAGGATGGGGCAAAATGGATGAAAGGAAGAGGGAGATACAGACCTTGAGTTATAGAATGAGTACATCATGGGAATGAAAGGAAGAGTCAATGACACTAACAGGGACGTAATGGGACAGATGGTAACTATACTTGTGGTGGACATAGCATAATGTATAAACTTGTCAAATGACTGAGTTGTACACCTGAAACTAATATAACATGTGTGTCAACTATTGTAAAAGAAAAAAGAAAACCCCAAAACTCAAAACACACACACACACACACACACACACACACACACACACACACACACAACAGAGGCCCCTTGATAAAGATGCCAACATGAGAGTTTCCCAGAAGAAGCCTGGAAGCAACATTTAACTTTTAAAATGAAAAACAAGGCAGAAGCTCCGCTGGTCTTTTCACTCTCCTGACATATAATGCACTAATTCAAGTGGCCCATTTCCTTGTTGACGATAACATACTGAATGTCTAAGAGCCACTGACATTCTATCTGCAGACAACAAACAGAAATATGATTTACCACCAAATACCAACTAAAAATAAGTGTCAGCTGCCAAAAGGTTTGCAAAATCTAGTATGTTAAAAACTAGGGAACTGACAAGGTTCTAAAATTTTAAAGGAATTTTCCCAAAATTCCCTTTTGAATTATTATTCAAAATAAGCACCAGACATAGAGCTTGAAGGGCCCATAATTTTTTGTAAATTCAGAGAAGCTGCAAGCTGCCATTATAAAGGCAAACAGGGGTAAACCGTGACAAATATTTTGTATGTCCAGAACACAATTAATACCTTGTAGGTATTAAGCTGCCTTAGAAGCCTTCCAAGAGACTCTTGGGCCCACGCCAACTGCAGGCCCTGGCTGGGTTACATATGCCTTCTGTGTGCTGCCATGTTTCCCAGGGCACTCTACTAACAAAAGATCTGGCCACAATAGATTCTCCATATGTTTAGTGAATGAGTAGCTGAAAAACTCTGCAAGTTACACATAATTTCTAGAAATGTTATAATAAACTTATGCTTCCTTTAAAAATATCCACTTTGTCTAGCTAAGGCATAGTAGCAAGGCGAGGTGACCTCTTCTAGACAGCTCTTACAACATTTCAAGGGTAAGCAGATTCATCTTATTTCTAAAGACCCCCAAGTGAGAAAACCATCCTTGGTCTATTTGTCACAATAATCACTAACTGAACTGCCACTCTTCTCTTTACCTTCTCTAATAATTTCATTCATTTTTCTGGTCATTCAATAATATTGATTCAACATTTTTAACACATCTGGCACTATTCTAGGTCCTAGAAACACATCAGTGAAGAGAGAAGATGTTTGTGTATATTCTGGTGGGGATATGAAGAGATAGATCATAAATAATAAATAGGAAAAAATATTAAGTAGTAGTAGGTACTAGGCAGAGAATTCAGGGAATGTGATATACAGGCATACCCCTTTTTATGGTAGTTTATTTTGCTTCACTTCTATTCCATTTTTTTATAAATTGAAGGCTTGTGGCAACCCTGCATCGAGCAAGTCTATCAGTGCTGTTTTACCAAGAACATTTGTTCATTTTGTGTCTCTGTGTCACATTTTTGTAATTCCTATAATACTTCAAAATTTTTCATAATTATTATATTTGTTACTGTAATCTATGATCAGTGATCTTTGATGTCACTACTGTAATTGTTTTGGGAAGCCACGAAACGCACCATATATGATGGTGAACTTAATAAATGTTCTGTGTGTTCTGACTGTTCCACTGACCGGCTGTTTCCCCATTTCTCTTCTCCTCAGACCTCCCTATTCCTTGAGACACAACAATACTGAAATCAGACCAATCAATAACTCTACAAGGGTCTCTAAGTGTTCAAGTGAAAGGCAGAATCACACATCTCACTTTAAATCGAAAGGTAGAAATGATTAAGCTTAGTGAGGAAGGCATGTCTAAAGCCAAGAGAGGCAGAAAGCTAGGCCTGTTGTACCACCCAGTTAGCCAAGTTGTGAATGCAAAGAAAAAGTTCTTGAAGGAAATTAAAAGTGCTACTCCAGTGAACACAAATGAAAGGAAAGCAAAACAGCCTTATTGTTGATATGGAGACTTTCAGTGGTTTGGATGGAAGATCAAACCAGCCACAACATTCCCTTAAACCAAAGCCTAATCCAGAGCAAGGCCCCAACTCTCTTCAATTCCCTGAAGGCTAGGAGAGGTAAGAAAGCTGGAGGAGGAAAGTCTGAAGCCAGCAGAGGTGGGTTCATGAGGTTTATGGAAAGAAGGCTTCCCCATAACATAAAAGTGCAAGATGAAGCAGCAAGTGCTGATATAGAAGCTGCAGTAAGTTATCCAGAAGATCCAGCTAAGATAATTAATGAAGGTGGCTACACCAAACAACAGATTTTCAGTGCAGATGAAATAGCTTATTGGAAAAAGATGTCAGCTAGGACTTTCTTAGCTAGAGAAGTCAATGCCTGGCTTCAAAAGTTCAAAGGAGAGGCTGTCTTACTAGGGGCCAATGCAGCTGATGACTTGTAGTTGAAGCCAGTTACATGTACCATTCTGAAGATTTTAGGGCTCGTAAGAATTATGCTAAATATATTCTGCCCATGCTCTATAAATGGAACAATAAAGCCTGGATGATGGCACATCTGTTTAAGACATGACTTACTGAATATTTTAAACCCACTACTAAGATCTACTGCTCAGAAAAAAAGACTCTTTTAAAAAAATTATTGCTTATTAACAATGCACCTGTTCACCCAGGAGCTCTGATGGAGATGGACAATGAGATTAATATGGTTTTCTTTTTTTTTCTTTTTCAAAAGTGAAGAAACATTTTTTAAAATTTTATTATTTTTTTAATATAACTTATTGTCAAATTGGTTAATATGGTTTTCATGCTTGCGAAACACAACATCCATTCTGCAGTTCATGGATCCACAAATAACTTTGACTTTCAAGTCTTATTATTTAAAAAATACATTTTGTAAGGCTACAGCTGCCAAAGATAGCGATCCCTCTGATGGGATCAAAATATATTTTCAAAATAGGTTTTCAAAATATATTGAAAACCTTCTGGAAAGGATTAACTACATTAAATGCCATTAAGAACATTGTGATTCGTGAAAAAAGGGTAAAAATATCAATATTAACAGGAATTTGGAAGATGCTGGTTTCAACTCTCATTGATAACTTGGAGGGGCTAAAAATTTCAGTAATGGTGGTGGATGTGGTGGAAATAGCAAGAGAACTAGAATTAGAAGTGGAGCCTGAAGATGTGACTGAATGGCTGCAATCTCATGACAAAACTTGTACGGATGAGGAGTTGTTTCTTATGGATGAGCAAAGAAAGTGGTTTCTTGAGATGGAATCTACTTCTGGTGAAGATACTGTGAAGACTGTTGAAATGACAACAGAGGATTTAGAATATTACATACACTTAATTGTTTTATTTTTTATTTTTTTTATTTTTTTCAATGTTTATTTTTGGGACAGAGAGAGACAGAGCATGAACGGGGGAGGGTCAGAGAGAGAGGGAGACACAGAATCGGAAACAGGCTCCAGGCTCTGAGCCATCAGCCCAGAGCCTGACGCAGGGCTCAAACTCACGGACCGCGAGATCGTGACCTGGCTGAAGTCGGACGCTTAACTGACTGCGCCACCCAGGCGCCCTACATACACTTAGTTGATAAAGCAGACACAGGGTTTGAGAGGATAGATTCCAATTTTGAAAGTTCTACTGTCCATAAAATGCTATCAAACAGCATCACATGCTCAGAGAAATTGTTGGTGAAAGGAAGAGATGATCAATGCTGCAAACTTCATTTCTGTCTTATTTTGAGAAATTACCACAGCTATCCTAACCTTCAGCAACCATCACCCTGATCAGTCAGCAGCCATCAACATGGAGGCAAGATCCTCCTCCAGCAAAAAGACTATGACCCACTGAAAGCACAGATGATGGCTAGCAGTTTTTTCTTAGCAATAATATATTTTTCAATTAAAGTATGCATATTTTTTACGCATAATGGTATCACACACTTATTAGACTACAGTATAATATAAACATAACTTTTATATGCACTGGGAAACCAAAAAATTCAATTGGCTTACTGTATTGTGATGTGAAGCTGAACGTGCCACATCTCTGAAGTATGCCTGTAAAATGAATGGGCTAGATTGGGAGCTCAGGAATAGCCTTTCCGAACATGTGACATGTATGTGTCGACCAAGAGGACCAACACTGTTGCCATCAGGGAGAAGAATGTTCTAACAAGAGCCAGTGCAAGTCTTAAGATAGGAACAAGCTTAATTTGTTCAAGGAACAGAAAGATAGTCAGTATGGAGCTAAATGGATAGGACAAGTGTTATGAGATGAACTCTCCCCCACCCTCCCCCGCCATTCATATGTTAAAGTCTTTACCCCCAGTATCTCAGAATGTTATTGTATTAAGGTCTTAAAAGAGGTAATTAAGTTAAAATGAGGCCATTAGTGTGGGTCCTAATCCAATGACTGGTATCCTTATAAAAAGAGATTAGGAAGTATACAGGTACAAAGGTGACACTATGTAAAAACATAGGGAGAAGGTAGCTATCTGCAACTCAAAGAGAGAGGCCTCAGGAGAAACAACCTGGCCCATACCTTGATCTCAGATTTCTAGGCTCCAGAATTGTGAGAAAATAAATTTCTATTATTTAAGCCACTGGGTGGTACTTTCTTATGGCAACTCTAGAAAACTAATACAGCAAGGTGGTAGATAACACTGGGGATGTAGGCAGGGAACAGACCATACCAAACTTAGTAAACTAGCATAAAGGGTTAGAATTTTAAGTGTTATTAGAAGCCACTGGAAATTTGAAGGAGGAGAGTGGCATAATCTAATTTACAAAGATAATTCTGGCTAGCTGCTTTGTGGAAAATGTATTGGAAGGCAAGAATGGAAGCAGAGAATTTAGCTGAGAGGCATTTGTAGTAGTCTAAGCAAAATATAATGGTGGCTTGGACAAGGTGATGATAGTGGAGACAAAAAAAATGGGAAGAATTTGCAATGTGTTTTGAAGGAGAGGTGACAGGACTTGCTGATAGATTAGATATGGGAGTGAAGCAAAAAAAAAAAATCAAAAATTATTTAGATTTTTGTCTTGAGCAATTGGGTGGATGATGGTACTAATTTCTGATACAGTAAAGTCAGAGGAAAGGAACAAATCTAGGGAGAAAATATGAGTTCTGTTTTAGCTAAGTTGATTCTGAAATATCTTCCAGATATTCTAGATATGGAGAGATCAACACATTTGACTATATTAATCTAGATTTCTGGGAGGGTAGTCAGAACTGGAAGTAAGACATAAAAACAGTATTTAAACCAAAGGAAATTAGAACTATCTCAAACTATGTTCTGCAGGAAGTGATGTGAGAAATCTGGCCTTGACAATTCCTCTTAACAACTGTATTCCAAGAAACAGACTCTTGGAGATATTTTTGAGCCATTGCTGTTGCACAATATGGTGGCTGTTTGCAGCAATGGAAGGAATAATCCCCCTTTGGCAGGAAAAGACTATTTAATGCACATACATTATGACTGCACAGATACCACCAGGATAAAGGGTCTGGAACACATGTGGATTGAAATGAACTTTCTGGATGTAATGTATGTTAAGGCTTCAAGTGCTATACTTGTTAAACATCGGTATGTTTTTTGTTAGATTCAATTTTGTGGAAGCTATAAAAGAACAGTGGTATAAGATTTCATTCTTTCAGAAACCATCAATTTTGGAATTGTGATCACTTTGAACAGGCGACAGGGTGAAGTTCATTAAGCAAATAGAGTTAGCAAGGCTATAGGAAGAACAACTTTCAAACACATTTTAGATCAATTAGTCCAAAATAATTCATACCAAAGCAACTATAGGACTAAATGGATGCTTGCTGTGCTAATTAAAATACTCTTATTCAATTATTCAAGTGATTTGTATCTGGTTTGATATAATTTAGAAACCATTAGTATATTCTAAATGACTGCTGTATGTGCTAAAAATGAATAAGGCTGAATACCTTTTAAAAGTATTGTACTTACTAATTTTTTACCAATTGAAACTAATTTTCTTCACAACTGGTACAAAGCTGGTGCTTTTTTAACTGTACCACATTGCCCAGTATTTGAACACAATATTCAGGATGGTTTTTGGAATGCTGGGATGATTTTTTTGGGAATACTGCTTTTCTTTTTTCCTTCCTAGTCCTAGACTATTTTATGTGTTTTGATTGAAGCCTTCATTAGCAATGGCTGTGACAGGCTCCAGTCATTGTTAGTAGAGGACATAGTAATTCATTCTGAGAAGTTGCCTTCTGATTCCTGGCTGGAGCATGGCAAGTGATTTTGTAAATATTCACCCTTTGTCATATGTTCAAACATTTGCTTCTCCTAGAGCTTATTTAAAATGTGTTACTGAAAAACCACCAGCTGAATATTTGTATGCTTATGAATATTAAGTAAAGGCTTATTTCCAACCATAGTTGTACAAAATGGCTACTTTCAAGAAATTGTTCTTGTTTTTGACAGCTGTCCAAATTTTAACATAGTGGTAACAAAAATAGTGAATAATTTTTCTTCTCTGTTATCAAATCTGGGCATCCTTGGCTGGACTGAGACTGGAACAGTTTGATAATATTTTCCTAATAGAAACATTCCAGTCAACGTTTTACCAAGGAAAACTAATTATTGTCTAGCTGGTGAGTTTTGCCTTTCCCAAATTGTTTTAGGGAAAAATATGGTAAAATTCTTATCCTTATGATTTTCTTTTTTTTAAGAAAAAGTTTATTTATGTTTCCAATTATCACTGAGTATTAACTAACTTTTAAATAAAACATTTATCTGAGGAATAGCTACTAGTCCCTTCTATAAGATGGAAGGCACTTTGTATCTGGTTTTGAGTAATTCTCAAAGTACAATAACCTTAAAGCCATCTAGATTCTCTTCTTATGAGGCAGTGCATGATGAAATTAGATTCTCATAAATGTCATTACCCCTATTTATTGTCTTTTTCCTTGAACCAGGGCTGAGCTGGCTAAGTTCCATTGTCTCTCAACTAGATTTATTATGGATCAGACGCATTCCATTTCACAACAGGAATGTGCTTATTATAAAATGTACAAAGCTTATAGCCTAACAAAGCACACAATCTGTTGGCAAAAACCACTTTGTTTAATAGTGGGTATAGTTTGTAAAGTTTTCGAATGTATCTGAACTAAATTTAGTATCACATAAGTTGACACTCAGATCTTGAAGTAAATACCAAGTGAACACAGTAATGTTTATGCTAAACACAAAGCTAAATGTATTTTAGTATTATGCAAATATACTCCTTAAGTATTTCTTGTTGACATTATATAGTTAGCCAGATTTTCTTGTTGCTTCAGCTTCTCTCAGATAGTACCTCAGGAACTCTGAAAAGTAGATTAACTCTTTCAGATCTTAAGAGCGTAATTTCACATACTGTCTCTTTAGTGACTAATGTCATTTAGAATTTGTGCAATGAACTGAATGAAGCATATCCTTATAAATACCCAGGGAGAAACGAAGAGATACTTCTAAGAATAAGAACATGGATAAATTTAGCAGTTAGAAGACTATGCAAAAAACTAGATTGCAACATTTTTTTTATAAGTATGATTGTTAACAAAGGCTAAAAGGAAATATGCAAAAATGACTTAGGGCCCTGCTTGGTCAGTGGATAATGATTGTTGTCACTGGTGGAAAAAGCTGAATGCCTAAAACTCTGTCTACCTATCTACAACTGTGGTAATCACTCCCGAGGCAGATGCCAAGGCAGATCTATGCATAGAGGACATGGCTCGTCAATGCATGCTTTCTACTATTCTAAACATTCAAGTACTAATGTGACTCTGGGTAAGGAAGAGCAGACCACTTGTAGCCGCATTTCAGAAGTCTTTTTTGCCTGAGTTACCAACCCCTAGTTCACTGGTGGTTTGCTCCATTCAGGCTCTCACTGTGGGGCTACCTTGCTTGGTATACCAAGCTATCTATACCTTTGGACTGGACTTGAAACAGCCCCAGCCTAGCTTTAGCTCCTACATTTCTAGTCCATGAAAACACTTCCACAAACTCTGGCAGTGTATCTGTGCCCAACAAAGCAGCAATTTCTTGGCTCCGTATCTAAGCCGTTAGTCACTGAGTTTCTTGCTCTTCAGATCTCCTAGAGCAGTGCCCAGGGCATTTCCCAAATGCAGGGAATATCTATCAACTCTGAGTGGTCTCTGTAAAACCCACTCTCCCTAGACTCAAGATGAAAAAGGTAGTACATCCCATCCCACACATTCTATGCAGAAAAAATTAGAAATTACAGATCAGTAAAAATAAAACCATTAAAAATTCTTGTAATCCCAACACCATGTATAGATACCACTACTAATAATCTGTCACATAAACTTCCAAAATTTCCTATCGGAAATTGTTAAGGAAATTGTTTTTTTCCTCATGCTATTATAAAATTACACTAGAAGAACCCACATGCCACATTTAAATAAAATATGGGGCACTGTTATAAGGTAGTTTAAAAATGAACTCACACTTCAAGTTGAGATTGCTTTAAAATGGACTTCCTGAAAAATTATCTTCGGAAAACAGACTTTTGTTGTAAGGTAGCTCCAGATACAAATAGTAAAGCTCCCTGTATTGAATTTCAGATTATTTCAATACTTTTATCCCTAAGCAAAGAATCAGATTTTTACAGTGGTAACAGAAATTGAGAATAACTTTAGGACCAATTAGGATATGTGTTAAAATTTGAGGGTACAAATCCATGTCACAATTCACAGAGGTTTTCTTCTTTAAATATACATGAATCAGACAGGAGAAGGAAACAAACATAGAAATATTTAGCTGCCCCAAAATAATTTGTTCTGAGACAGTAGTAAAGATTTTCTTCTGTGATGACATGAAGTTTAAGTCTTGAACCAATTGCTGGGAAAGTAACCTTACAATTGCAAAATAATTAATTATTAAATGTTGGACAGAAAGAGGTCCTCTGTTCTTTGTGGATATGCAGAGCAGACCTCTGAATGCACCTAGTGAACCAGGTCTTCAGTATGTTGAAGACACCTGATATCCCATAACACCCAGCGAGGCTGCCAACTCCTTGTCCACACTGACTACATGCCATGTAACCCATTTTATGACTCAAAAGGATTTAAAATTCATGAAGCTTGTTGAAAGCTCAACTGTCACATTCGACTCATTCCAAAGTGTATGGGAAAAAGAGCAGAGCAGACATTTCAACTGAGGCTATTATTATGCTTGAATAACCATATTCCATTAAATTGCTAATAAACCTACTAGAAGATGTTGATCACATCAACCATACAGTTGCATTCCTTTCCTTTATACTAACTTGCTCAGTTTTGTTTTATGCAGTATTACTCTTTCTGTGCCCTTTATTCCAAGGTTGCCCAGAATTCAAAGCACTTATTCAGTAAGTTTGTAATCCAGTTTAGTGTGCTATTAACAGAATTCTTTAGAGAAGATCATGGAAAAAGAAAAACTTATTTTTGGGTCAGTGACCAGTTTTAAAGGAAACACATACTAAACCAGTTTAAAGGAAAAGGTCAGGATCCATGAGGTATTAAGGAAAGAAGAAAAAGAAAAAACATTCATTTCCACAATTTTCCGACATTCCTTAAAAATAAAAACAAGCCTTAGTATGGAATGGCAAGGTCCCGGCTCCCCTATACTGTGGGGAACAATACTGCCATTCATAGGAAGTTAGAAAGCAAGGGTTTTTCCTCAACACCAGGGAAGTTTTGGCTTCCCTTCTCTTTATTTATTCTGAGGTTCAAAATTGAACCCTATAAATCTTGAGTTAGTCTCTCAGAACAAATAATAATATGAAATGTATAAAATGCTTTAAAGTTTGCTTTTTACTAGCATAACTCATTAACTCTCTCTGCATTACAAATGGGATATTAAGCCACTGTGGTGTTAGTGTTAAATACTGAAAATATATGAAGCTGAATATATATCCCATAGAACTAGGCATTTTTAAAGAACTAATACACTATGTGTACTATCTGATGACTGAGTTAAATAGTTTATCCCTCATTTAAAGACTGATTGAAAATCTATGATGGAAAAAAAAATCAAAGTTAAGGGAACAAATGTTTTAATTTAAAAATTCTTATATTATACAGGAAACAATTTATATCCTGTAGTATTTTTTTTCTATTCAGTATATCCATCTAAGAGCCTTAGAAGAAAGGATGGGTATCTCCAATTTCTTTCCATAGGGCAACTGGCCAGTAACAGAATGTTTTTGTTTTGTTTTGTTTTTTGTTTTCCTCACTAGTAAAGTCAAGCTGAATAAAAGTAAACTTTACTTTCTGGATTATTTTACGATTATGACAGTATTTGTATCTATCTTTTTAGGGTGACTAAGATTAGGTGTAGTGAAAGAGTTTTTCCTCCAGCTTCCTCTCTGAAACACATAAAAACAACTCTACATCATGCACAAAACTATGGCAGAGAGTAAGTAAATGTTAAAGCAGCAATAATATCAGCAAAAATAAAGATGAGTAACAGCTCGATATAAAAAGCTGTGAAATTACAGTAATTTCACAACCCATCAGAAACAGCAAAATACACATACCATTACTTTAATAAATATTTATTGATCACCTAATAGGTCACCTAATAGATGTCAAAGCTAGATGCAGATATATGTGTGATAAATTTCTGAACTGGAGAATTAAATGGAAAGAAACTAGCACATCATATAACTTATAGAATCATGGACTATTAAAATCAGAAGAGGTCTTAGCAGTCATACAGATCAAGGGACCAAGTTCCATTAGGTTTAATTAACTTTTCTCAGTCATAGGGGCAAAAGCAGGACTTAGGACCCAAGGCCCATGTTTACACTATAACAAGATTCCTGACTCAGTAAAAATTTTTTAAGACAAAAAGTCAATGTTAAGACTACTAATGTAAAATAGTTTCTACTTAAACAGTTTGAAAATAATTAATACATAATTAATTATATATACATATAAATTTAAATTGTCTTCTTAGACTCAAGTACAATTACCAGATTTCATTTATAAAGTTTTCATATTAGTTGGAATTTCACTTTTTGTGGCACGAAAGGAGGAAGCATCTGTCATCTGACAAAACCAAGATTACAGAATACATGTGGCTTGGCATCGGAAGACAAGAGTGGGGACCATAGCCCTCTGTGACATTATCCAGGTGGGCACATTTTTACAAGTTTCCAAACAATGCACAGTTAGTGGCCCAGGTATTTTTCAACTGATAAGAAAAAATTTTAAATCATAGCTATTTACAGTGTCTGCCAGATTTTCCCTAAACGGTTCTTTCCCAAAGCAAAACATAACTCCCTCCTCGCCAACATACATACATGATACATACACACCCATGTACAATAAGACCTTTGAGTAATCTGAGAATTGAATATTTGGCTTCCCAAATAAGTTAACAACCTCTCTTCCTCTTATTAATATTTGAAGCCTACTCACATGAAAAACTGGAAAATATGTAGTATAAACTGTGATACAGTTTTTGTATTTGATTTCTTATTCTGATAGCTGAACATTTTGAAAATGTATCTAAAGTGAATACTAAACACGTGTCATATGAAGAAAGTTTTCAGCATGAATATGAGATAATAAAGTAATTTATAGGCTGATTTTTATAGGTGACTTAACTGGACTTCATCCTATTATTTCAGCCATATTCTGCATATTGTAATTTAAAAAGGACATAAGTGAAAAATGATTTTGTTCAATACATATGGGTGGGTATCAGATTTTGAAAACCAGAAAGGGTTAAAGAAAATAAGGGTGAAGAAAACCTCCCCTATTAAAAGGTAAAATGATAGGGGAGGTATAAGCTATTAAGAGGGAGTTCTTTGGTATCTTTTCCTTATAGCTCCTCCTTCATAAACTTTCCCCTGTGTATGCCACATGCAAATCTTAACTTTATGTGCTTAGCAAGTTTCTATTAATAAAAATTTCTAGTAACCTAATGGGAAGAGGATTGCATTCTGCTCTAGAAGGCTTATCTAAAAACAGCAAATTAATACCCTGTCTATGGAGACTGAGACTCTTTTTAACAAGTGGAAATCCTGGCAAATGAAAAACCCTATTCTTGCAGATGAAGTAAGCGTCCAGACAGCTATTTTGTGACATCACTAAGCCAAGCATAACAGGAGAAGACTCCATACATTTACCAGAAACTCTGCAGAAAATTTACAGTGACAGGTAAATAGAAAAGCCACTAGAACAATGCACAGTTGAAATTCTAAATTAAAAAAAAAAAAAAAATCTCCAGAGGCAAATTTCAAAAAGCTTTTTACCTTTATCATGTTTAAATTTCTAATGTGCTTTAAATGCAAAAATATGACTTATGGACACACAGGTACTCAAAAATGTGGTGAACACCATTGACTGCTCCATTATCTGTGAATAAATTATTTCCATTATGGTTTATCTGTGACAAATTTTACTTTCAGCCTCAACACAATCACACAATGGTAAGAGCTCTAAGAGGCCTTATAGAGAATTACCTAATCCCTCATTTTCACACATGAACTGAGGTCTGGCTGAATCCCTTGTTCAAAGTCACCAGCTAGTTAAATGTTCAGAGCTGTATCTCTTGTCATCCACAGCAGTGGGAAGTGCCCTTTCTTCACGCCCTTTGTACCATCCTCCCACCAACAGTGGCCAAAGTAGCTACATTCAAAGATGGTGCCTTTCTAAGTATTCCTCCTGGATGACTTTATATTCAAGCTTTCTAACAAATCCATGAAGGATGCACTATTTTCACCACTGTTCTCCACAAAAGGAAACTGAGGCACTGAAAGCTTAAGTAACTTTTCCAAGAGTCTGCCTCCAGAGCCACACCACACCCTCACTCTTAACCATTACAATACTGTTGACTTCTTTTTCTGGAGGGCATCTTTGTACTCAATGTTCAGTGTGCTTTAAACTGAACTCATCTTTTTCTCAAACCTGCTGACATCCTTACTTTTGAACGCAGTTAATATCATCCTTGTCCTCCTAGTCATCAAGCCTGTAACCTTGGAGTCATCTCTGACTCCTCCCTAATTCCTTACCCTTCTTCACATTTGTACCATTGGAATGGCTCTTGAACCCAAAACACGGCAATTTCCTAAATATGGCCTCATTCCCTGTTGTCTGAACAAAGCCTCCTAACTGGTCTCCTCCTAATGGCCTTCCTTTCTTCAAGTTATCATATTCATGGTAGCCAGAGCAAGCCTCCTGAAATAACAGAAATCACATTGGTTTAAAAACCTAAGCCTGGGGGCACCTGGCTGGCTCATGGAGCATGAGACTCTTTCTTAATCTGGGGGTCATGAAACCAGGCCCTGTGCTGGGTGTAGAGCTCACATAAAAAACAAAATAACCTGGGGCGCCTGAGTGGCTCAGTCAGTTAAGTGTTCGTCTTCAGCTCAGGTCCTGATCTCACAGTTTGTGAGTTTGAGCCCCAAGTTGGGCTCTGTGCTGACAGCTCAGAGCCTGGAGTTTACTTCCAATTCTGTCTCTCCCCCTCTCTCTCTGCCCCTCCCCCTTGTAGTCTGCCTCTCTCTCTCTCTCTCAAAAATAAACATTAAAAAAAATTTTAAAAACCCACAAAATAACCCAAGAAAACCTAAGCTTACCTAACATTCACACTGGAAATTTTCTTCTAAATGTATAAATGTCCCCCCACCCCCACTGCCACCATAAATTATCCTTTGAAATCTTATTCAGTTGTATGAGGTTGATATTATTTTCCCTATTTCAAAGATGATCAATCAGGTCCCATGACATTAAATAATATGCCAGTAGACAATTTTAAAAACTACAAATTGTTATATATAAATGATTTTATTTTCCTATAATTGAACACATTTTCTAGAGACAGAAAACAATTCAGATACATGTAGTCAAATCCAGTAACTTCTTAATCATTTAAAATTTAAACTAAGTTAAATTCAGGTCTTTCCTTTTCTTCTCTACCTTTTTCTTTTTTCTTTTTTTAAAGTTTATTTATTTGGGAGAGAGAGAAAGAGCATGGGAGGGGCAGAGAGAGAAGGGGAGTGAGCGAGAGAGAGAGAGAGAGAGAGAGAGAATCCCAAGAAGGCTCTGCAATGCCAGCACAGAGTCAGATGTGGGGATCAAGCTTACAAACTATGAAATCATGACCTGAGCCGAGATCAAGAGTCGGACGCTTAACTGACTGAGCCACTAGGGCACCCTGCCACCTTTCTTTCTAGGCAACATTCACACTGAGCATTTATAGAGAGTCTTGTGCTGGAATATTCCAGGATATACAATGATGTCACCATGGTCCTAGATTCTTGATCACTGGCACTGTCATAGCTGAAATGGTCATATTCCCACTGGTCACTGGTTACATTGTCCATGTTGACTTCTCTGGCCATTTATTCCAATCCTGATCATAAGATCCCTTTGCACTACTGACTCTCTCCTTTGTCTGTCTGTCTCTCTCATTCATATACATGTTTTGAGATCTCTCTACGCTGGCTGATATGAATATGAACTATTCCCATGTATTGTGAGTTCCAGGAATTTTTGGGTCTATTTTCTAGTGTTTCTCTCTCCAGTGTTAAGTAGTTGCTCTTAAGTATGCATAGACTAATAAATTTGCAGCCCAAGACTGAAGGAACAATTCTGCAGATGTCTAGAATGCTCTCTTCATGAAGCTCCCTCACCCCCAGTACTTCGTCCTGAAAATTCTACCATCTTGATCTCCCCATACTCTGATCTTTGTCCTGTGAACTCAGCAAGATCCCTGGGCTCTGTTCTGTTCCCCCTCTCTCTGGAAACTGACTCTAGACAGTGACCTGGGGCAACCGGACATCTCACTTCATTTGTTTCCATCCCTTTAAGGATCACAGTCCTATACTTCTTCTTGTACATTGTCTGAAAACTAGTGTTTCACATAATTGGTCCAGTTTTCTAACTGTTTACAACAAAAGAGAAATTCCTGGAGGCTTTACTGGCTAGAAGTAAAAGGCTCAAGCCCAGACACTAAACATTGTAACTTTACTTACCTGAACCTATGTGACAACATTCTGTAATTTCTCCTAACTCAAGTGATTGTTTTTTCTCATTAAAACAGTGAGGACCAACATCCTCCCCTTTAACAAATAAATGGATGGTCTAGAAAATACTTCTGTAAGAACAAGTATAATGATTCTTGATGATTTTGGTGACAATGGCATGAAAGGGAACAGACTACTAAGTGTGATAAAACTCCTTTAGGATTTATTTAAATGTTATTTAAAATGCTATGCTCTGGGGGGCACCTGGATGGCACAGTTGGCTAAGTGGCCAACTCTTGATCTCAGCTCAGGTCATGAACTCACGGTTCATGAGTTTGAGACCTGCATTGGGCTCTGTACTAATGGCCTGGAGCCTGCTTGGGATTCTGTCTCTCCTTCCCTCTGCCCCTCCCCTGCTTGTGTGTGCTTTCTCTCTCACTCTCTCTCTCTCTCTCAGAATAAATAAACTTAAAAAAATTTTTTTAAGTGCTATGCTTTGATATAGCTATTAATTCTAATAGAGCTTGGAAACTAATTAAGAAGGCCATTTGAAACTATGCAGCAGTGTGTTTCTGGAGTGTGTTTAGGAGATGAACCTGTAGCAAAATGATTAATAAGAAAATGTAACCATTATATTAAAATTTACAGAGACCCAGAAACACAATTCATAACTGCTGTGATTCTTCTCCTCTGCAATATCTATTTGAGCTCCTATATAAGACAGCCATGGTAGGCCAGCGTACCTTTACTGAAGGAGTCAAAACCATCAGCACAGAGCAAAACAGCTGAAAACATCGAACCACAGCTATACCCAGGGAGCTTTTCTAACCTGAAGCAAACAAAAATTCAGAATGGCTTGGGAAAAAACATAAAATTCAGGCCTGGAGAAGGAAACCAGGATCCTCTTAGAAGAAAATAAGTAGTAAATAGGTATTAAATATAATTTCAATGATGGGTGTTCCTTAATAATTTGCTTTTAGGAGGACTATCTCATTTTAAAAACCACTTTACGAGAGTATTATCAAGTTGGAAAATGGGTCATTCTCTTCTCCAGATCACTTTGCCCTGGGAAACTCCTATGTATGGATTGCAAGGCTTTACCTGATGGCAGTTTAGCCAGCAGTCAGGCTAACCTCTCAAGAGGGTGGGCCAGTAGAGTAACTGAGTCCATGGACACTGGAATCAGGCACTTATTAGGTCGGTTACCCTGAGACAATCCTCAACCTCTCCAAATCTTGGTTCCTTGACCTTGAGCTATTACTCTACCTGTCCAACTTTTGGGTCCTTGTTTTTAAAGTGGAGATTATAACTGTCTCCTAGGGTTGCGGGGATGATAGAGTGAAATAATGCATGTAAAAGCTTCAGCACAAAGCCTGGCACACAGCAAACAATTTTAGGTATTGTTACTGTGGCTACTATTGTTAAGAAAAAAAACCCCAAACTGCTTCTTGAACATTAGCTCTGTAAATACAAGTTATATAGACAGTAAATGTCATAAACTATGAGACTATGGAAATAATCTGCATGGTTTGAATGAAAAGTAATTACATAATTTTAACCTATCTTTACTGTTTCCCCTAAGAAGTAAAGTTGGAGGCACAGTGGGAGGGAACAATATATTTAATTTGTCTCACTTCCCCCCTCCCTTATTCCATTTCTAAATGTGTTGTCCAGAATCATTAGATCCCTTAGTAAACTATAAAATTACATTTTATATTAAAATTCATAGAAATTTCATTATAAGAATCCATAGGCAACTCCCCTTTAGCTTCGCTGGATGTAGCATTCAGGAAAGTCCTGGTATATACTACCACTCTAAGACCATCAATGGCTCTCTGAAAAAATGACAAAAAAGAAAAAAAGCATGACCTTCACTGTGCTCCTGATGAAGCTATTTTTATCTGCTTTTAATGTGGAATATTTGGTCTCCTGACTGATAGATGGCTTCTTTGTTAAGGTCCCACTGGTCCAAGTTTCACTAAAAGGAACAGAAATAGATAACCCCTGGGAAGTTGTACAGCAAAATGCTTAGGTTCACTAGCTTTGGAATTGAACAACTCCATTCGAATCCTTGTTCTGATAGTTGCTAGTTGACTGGGCAAGTTACTTATATTCTGACCCTCAGTTTCCTCATTTGTAAAATGGACATTAAAAGTTGTTTGTACCTGACAGGGTTTTTGTGATGAAGAAAATGGTATATATAAAGCACTTAGCATGGTGCCCTACCCACAGTAAATGTTGTTTACTGAATATTAATTACTCACTCTGTGTTAAATTCTAGTCTTGGAATCCATAAGATCCGTACAAAAAACTCAGGACACTGACTATGTGCCACTTCTATCACTACTGATGGATTCATCCACTGAACAGATGTGTGCGGAGTGACAGATGCCATGAGGCCCTGTGCTCAATGTTTTAGTTACTCAGTTGAAATCCTTTTGTCATGAGGGGCTTTACCAGAAACTGTGAGGGCAGCATCTCTGCTCTCATGTTGGTGGCTACATCACTGTGGGACCTGGTGCAAGCCTACCACACTGGAGAGGCCAACAAGTTAGTTGTTTTTTGTTTGTTTGTTTGTTTTAAATGAATATATACATAAGGGATGAATGAACCGAATGACAGGATACAAGAATGATTAAGATGAACTCTTTGACCTCAGAGAACTCACATTCTAGCTAAAGTTGGAATTAGCCCTCCAAAAGGAAAATGAAAGCGGGGAGGGCCTAAGGAGGATATTTCAGGTAGCAGGATCACCAGGAGTAAAATACCTAAAATTTCTATTACAGTTATGCTAATATAATTCAGCAGTAATGGCAAAAGAATGTGTAACCGAACTTGACATTTCTAGACCTTTTAACTTCCAACAACAACAACAACAACAACAACAACAACAAAAACCCCAAGAAATATCTTTATTACTTACCATAGAGAAAAGAAACTCTGGCCAACTTTACATCTGAAGTCAAAGGACAGAAAAGAATATACTGTCACATACTTTTCTAGGTCTGGTCAAGCCTAATCCTACCTCAGTGTCCTTGCCTTATTTGCAAGCGGTTAGGGGTATCAATTACTACCCCATCCTCTTCTCCACACTATGGCTAATTAGGAAGAAACAAAGGGAAATGGGGATCAGATATGAACTTTATACGGGGTCCCCTGGTAAGAATCTAACTGTAGAACTGGCAAGGTCTCCTGCTTTTTAATCAGAACTGAGAACAACCTGATCCATGAGCTGGGCCAATGTTGTTTTAAAACCCAATGCACCAATATTCACCTCACCCACCTGTCCCAAGACATTCCACAAGGAAAGAGGAAACACAGGGGCATGCTTTGCTGAGCAAAGAGAGAAAGGTAGAATCTGCTTCCTACTTTGAGTAAAGTGACCTGCAAACCCACTAAAAAATGTGGCTGACCAACAACAGGATTAGCAACTTGCTGACAAGGATCAGAGGACCAGAATGGTTCAGTGCAATGGGCTCCTTTCAGGAAACATGAGGAAAAGAAATAAAGAGTTCCTGAATTTTTTACTCCACGTGCAACTTTTTACTTAGGAAAGAGAGGATGCTATTTGGATGAAATAGATTCTTGTTCTTGTGCTATAGACAGCAGAAAGCCAAGCTTCCTGATTTGGTTTATTTTACCTCTCACTAGGAATGGCCTGATAAGACAAGCTTATAACCTATAATTACCAAAACAGAAAAATAAAAAAAAAAAAATGACTCAAATATTTGTAACTCAAAAATCCTAAAACCAAAGTTATTCTGTTGTTTATATGTCTTATAAGTAATAATTTGGGAGAATTTAAATCTGTTAGTTGCCTGGGGGTGCAGTTTTCAAATAGTTCATCTTGAAGTCAATGCAAGGAAACAGTATCACCCAAGTTCAAGACATGTTTAATACATGTTTTGTTGAGATTTTATTTTGGTCATAAGAAGTGTAGATAAAGGACCTCACAGTTGGTTTTTTTTTTTTTTTTTTTTAATATTTATTTATTTATTTATTTATTTATTTATTTATTTATTTATTTATTTATTTTTGAGACAGAGAGAGACAGAGCATGAACAGGGGAGGAGCAGAGAGAGAGGGAGACACAGAATTTGAAACAGGCTCCAGGCTCTGAGCTGTCAGCACAGAGACCGACGCGGGGCTCGAATTCACGGACCGTGAGATCATGACCTGAGCCGAAGTCGGACGCTTAACCGACCAAGCCACCCAGGCGCCCCATAGGACCTCACAGTTTTTAGAGATGGTATTTATGTCAGCCCTGTTAATAATGGAACAGAACTAGGGAGCTGTGAAGGCCTACTTTTGTTTTTTGTTCTTGTTTTTTGGTCCATGTGCCTGAGTAAACCCAAAATTTTTGCTCAGGAAAATCTTGGCTTTGTTTTGCTGTATCTCTGCTACTTTTTCATAATAAAATCATGTGCTCATTGGCACAATTTATTAAAAACAATCAGGGATGACTGCCTGAAGAACACACAGTCTACTACTCTTCCAGAAATACTAAAATGTACACCCAAATCAAGAGAGTTTACCTACTGTAATACTGAACTCAGTGAGTTGCACCTACTACAGAAAAGTGATAGATGATGGTATTTACATCATCACACTCTGGTCACATGGGGCCCCAAGAGGAAATTCTGAGCTTAGTAGTAAGAACACTATCAGTTCTCATTAACTGATTTGCCTGCATCTTTGTGTCCTCAGACTGAAGCACCTACAAGGTCCACCTCTTACTGCTGGCAGTAGAAAGCTTATAGTGGAATTTGTAGCCCATCTGTAACAGTGTCTACACTATGTGTATCATAAACTGCATTCCTGGCTCTTCCCAATGGCAATTATTCTTATTTTCTTCCCTTATCCGTATTCTGATTGATTCTACTTTGTATTTTATATATCCTACTAAGCTGTCTTCTATTCCTTCAGCAGCATGAGGATGCAAAAATGGAAAACATATAAAAATGTAAGCAGAGACATCATCCACACCCACAATGCGATTATACTCTTCAAAGACACAGCAAGCAAATATCTGGGATTTCTAAAGTTTTATCTATACAATTCTAGAACAATGAGCTGAAAAGTCAATACTTCTCAGAACACTAACTTGCTACTCTTTCATCAGTAAATTTCTGTGTAGAAACTGCCTTTGGGTATTTTTTTTTTTTTTAATTTTTTTTTCAACATTTATTTATTTTTGGGACAGAGAGAGACAGAGCATGAACGGGGGAGGGGCAGAGAGAGAGGGAGACACAGAATCGGAAACAGGCTCCAGGCTCTGAGCCATCAGCCCAGAGCCCGACGCGGGGCTCGAACTCACGGACGGCGAGATCGTGACCTGGCTGAAGTCGGACGCTTAACCGACTGCGCCACCCAGGCGCCCCTGCCTTTGGGTATTTAAAAGTACCTATGATAATAAACTGTGTTGACACCATCTGACAATAAAATGACAATGTTCCCTTTTTCCACAGGCCTAGAGCTCCTAAGAGAGAAGAGAGACTACTGTGAAAACTTGAAATCCATTGAAAGTGAAATCCTCCATTATTGACATGTTCTTTAAAAAAAAATTTTTTTTAATGTTAATTTATTTTGAATAGACAGAGTGAACACAAGGGGGGCAGGGGAAAGGAAAAGACAGAGGAGACACAGAGTCCGAAGCAGGTTCCAGGCTCTGAGCTGTCACCACAGAGCCCAACGCAGGGCTAGAACTCACAGATTGTGAGATCATGACCTGAGCTGAAGTCATTCACCCAACTTACTGAGCCACCCAGGTGCCCCAACAGGTTCTTTTTATTTGTATTTATTCACTTTTCACAGGGCAGAAAAGAACTACTAAATATATCCAAAATACTAACGACAGTTTTAAAGCATATACAGAAGGGCATGGTTCATATCTACCTTAAGGCAAAAAGGTTGCAATGAGGCTGAAATATAATTTTACTTTGAATTTTAAGAGAAGCAGCTTTTGAGCTATTTTAAAATTCCTTTCATTTAGCTATAGAATCAGATATTGTTACATATAAATTTTTAAAAAGAAACACTATTACCTTATTTGAAAGAAAATGTTTTCATAAACTGTTCTGCACCTAGTTCTTTTTTAATGTTCCCTGAAAGTGTCATTTTTTTAAAAAAATTCACCTCTTGTTTCTCTTTTCCAGCTAGGGTCTAAGTGTGAATTTTTTTTTCTCCTCAATCCCATCTTTCACCTAATAACAAATGAGACTGCCATCCAAATTTTTTATTGACAAAATATTTTGAAAAGATAGTATATATGAACTTCCCACACTGTTTCAGACTCAGATTAATTTGATATTTTCTTCTGAAATCTGTAATTTCTTACAAATACCAAGATATCAAATGCTTTTCTGGATTTTCTGGTAAATACAGCTGACCTCAAGTTCCATTTCTAGAAAACACAATTAACCAATAAAAATCTCAGGATTCTTGTTTTTGCTCCAAAAAATATTAGTTTAACCTCAACAGATATCTGCTCTCTTAAGACAGCAGTGTATGTGCCCACAGAGGAGTGTCTGTTCCAAGTGATAAGAAGGGAATCTGTGAGTCGGCAGTGAGCTGGGACCCTCCCTAGGGCTTCTGGGGTTTGATCTGGAGAGGAATGATAGCAAGTTTGAGGCAAATTTTCCCTTGGGCATGGAAACTCCTGGGTTTAACAAATAGAATTACAGAAAAGAAGCAAAACAAAATGAAATCATTATATCCAAGAAAAATCTGAGAAGAACCATTCAAAACGTGCGAGACACCGTGTACTTAAAATGTACTTGAAGGCTCATTTCTGTAAGGGCCGCCTAAACATCCCCAAGCTCTACTATTCAGGAATCTTATTTCCAGGCACAGTGTCCTGGAGCATTTGCAATTTTTCAGTTGGAACTCTTCGCACTTTAAAAATAGTCTAAAGTCAGAAATTGAAACACTGATCTATTTTTCAACCCCCAAGTTGCTCCTTAGTCAATATAACACTGAACATTTCTGAACAAAGGGATTCTTAAGGCTGGCTGTGGTTCAGGCATGTCCTAAACTTATTAAGGGGAAAATAAGTTAGTCACAAAAGAAAAAAAAATGTCTATTCTCAGTTGGAAAAAGATCTATTTTCCCCCCTAATGCTGAATTATGTATTAAATCAGTTCAAATTTTATTCTGGACCATTAATCTGTAATTTAACATAGTTGCTAAAATAAATGGATGTTTCAGTCTATTTTATGTTAGGTTGTTTACTAGAAAAATAATTCAATGGGCTGAACACAAAATATAGTTTCCCTTGTGTGATGGCTTACAAGTAGATATATGTACCCTTGGCAAAATTTACATGTTACATTTTAACAATGTAATTGCTGACAATAAAACACTTTATGTAATACAAAACAATTTCTATACCTTAAATCATAACTATATTCTTTCTGCTACCTTCAATAGGATAAGAAATCTTTCTATAACTAGTTTTTAACAGTAAATTTCTACAATATTTTAAATCCTACACAAAAGATTTATGGAATTTTCCTTTAAGAAATGCGTATTGTATTTCACAAATAAGGCTAATTAGAGACATGCAGAACAACATTACAATTCACAAATATTAAGAGAATTCAACAACCTCCACTTCTAGGATCCACTTCTTAGAGGATGCCACCTGGTCCTAAAGACCCATTTTACATGAAACTTCTCCCTAAAGATTGCAGGTGACAAACCTTGCAAGACCCCATTCTAGAAGGTACTGCTAGGCTTCATTTGTCCTTACCATAGCTGACTGCCACCAAACTGCCATCCAAAACTGCTTTAGGGAAGCAGTTCCTCCACAATCTTTTCAACAGATTCCCTGTTTTAACATCCACCTGTGTTACTGCAGAACAGTCTGACCCGGATTGAGCCATGGAGCAAATAATAACACTAACTGCAACTCCAGACAGAAAAAAATAGAAGTTAATTTTCCAGACTCTTGTGGGAATACAGAACATGTCTGCTGAAACTGAATCCAAGAGTTCAATGATATTGTAGACTCAAGTATTTCTTTATATTCCACGTAATGGCTTTTCCGTTCTCAGTGTTTTATAACACACTACTGAGCCATGATTTAGAAAGTGAGGGAAATTCTCCCTCTCCCTCCTTCTCTCTCTCTCTCTCAAGTTGAATTGTATGAAAAGTATTTGCAAAGTGAAACTCCAACAGGAAACCACAAGAGTTTTACCCTGTAGTGCTTACTGAATGCCACTCCTGCAATTTAAGTCAGTTTATGCTGGTTTTTTTAATTTTTATTTTGGGGGACCATAATCTCTTTATGCATTAAACCTAAAGTTCTTTCCTTTGGGTTTTATTTTGCTTCATTTTTGCCAGGGAATGTCCAGCTCTACCATTTGCCCTAGGACAGCCTAAGCATTACATCTTCACCCTGTCATTTACCTCTGTTTTATCTTCTCTGGGCAGGGACAGACACGTTCTTTTGTGGATACTGTTCAGCTACATTAGGACTTCTCTTTTTATGCGGGGGCTACCAGATTCTCTATCAGTTCTATACAGCTGCCATTTCATATTATTCTGAGAGCAGAGATGCTAGCAAGTCTCTTCAGTTTAATTCAATGATAGGCCAAATGGGTTCGTTTCCATTTGATCTACAATCAAGCATAACAAAGATTACCTAAAAGAAATAGGGTTAAAACTGTATCTAAGACTACAAAGGGAAAACACTCAAACACCTGAGGAAAAGATACTGTTTTTCCCTGACATTAAAAAAACTTACTGTAAAAATAATGTACTTGGTTCTATAAAGGGTGTATGTCATCCAATTGTTAGTACAGACATTGAGTTATTTCCTCTACACAAACACAGGTGTCAGGAAGTTTAAACACATAAATAGGGTCAGTCTTTATTTTTCTGTAAGCTTGCTTTGAAGTCTTAAAAAGTAATGTTCTGGGTCAACAGAACAGGGCTGGTAGTAGTACTAAGTTACAGTTCATTCCTTACTCTGCATTTGGCTGGGGAAATACTTGGTTTTTGTCTAAAACGAAAGTGCCCTCGATGAAGTCCTGCTTTATAGCAGTGAATAGTAAACTGGAGATGGCATGTTGGAATAGAGGTCTTGAAAGAAGGTGGGGTCCACAAAAAGAGGACCTCATAGAGAGAGGGAGGCAGGAAGCCACGAATCACAAATGTTTTGTTTCTCTGCAAGAAAGAAGGCCAAGGCGTAAGACTTTTCATGCGCTCTTATCCCAAGCTCCACAACATGAGATCAATGTTCTCATCCACTCACTGAATACATCTCTGTTGAAATTAGAAGTAAAACAAATAGTAATATTGCTAACTTAAAACAAACAAGGTTTGGTTGTGAGCATTTAAGAGCATATCAATAACCAGTCCCCAACAGTTCTAGAGAAGCTGAGAGCTGAGTACCCACTATGTGACAAGGCTATGAGGTTTCCTCACTTGAATCCTATAACAACCTGTTGTGATGTACTTTGTTATGTTATTTTACAAATGTGGAAGTGGAAGCCCAAAGAAGGTAACTTGCCCAAAGTCACACCATCTAGAACATGGAGCAGCCAGGATCATAATTCAAGCCTGTCCAACTTCAAGGCCCACATTCTTATCTCCAAAGCTTCATCTTTATGAGAGATTTATGGAATAGCATTTTATCCTGGGAAACTAAAGAACAGACTCAAATCCAATAACTTTAAAAATAGCTTGTTTTTAAGTTAAGATTTGTTATGCTCTCTTTCTCTTTCTCTTTTAAAATCTGTAGTCCAAACATCCTTTTCCTCTCATATGAATCACTAGCCTCTGTGATAAATTATGGGATTCTCAATAATGTGAAATTATCAGAGTCCCAAAAGAACATAAGGAAAACAATTATTATATATTTTATTTTATTTTATTTATTTATTATTTTTTTTTTTAATTTTTTTTTTTCAACGTTTATTTATTTTTGGGACAGAGAGAGACAGAGCATGAACGGGGGAGGGGCAGAGAGAGAGGGAGACACAGAATCGGAAGCAGGCTCCAGGCTCTGAGCCATCGGCCC
Organism: Leopardus geoffroyi; assembly: GCF_018350155.1. Classification (NCBI taxonomy): domain Eukaryota; kingdom Metazoa; phylum Chordata; class Mammalia; order Carnivora; family Felidae; genus Leopardus; species Leopardus geoffroyi. Next base: position 72,026,630 of record NC_059328.1, read on the forward strand.
AGAGCCTGACGCGGGGCTCGAACTCACGGACCGCGAGATCGTGACCTGGCTGAAGTCGGACGCTTAACCGACTGCGCCACCCAGGCGCCCCGAATTATTATATATTTTAAAACTTGAAATATCAGTAAGGATATATATAAAACATAATAAACTTTATACATTCATAAATAGTAAGTTGAAAAAAACTACATTTTATTTTTATGGTATTTTTAAATTTCTACATTTAAAAACTATTACATCAAAGCTTTAAAATTATAGGTTAAATTAGAAAGAAAGTCTGTATGATTCAGAGAAATGAAAATTAAAGTACATTTAATAAAACCTGAAGAAAACCTTATTAATTTGAAACATAATAATACACACACACACACACACACACACACACATGCACACACACAATTTTTCATTAAAAGAGTTTAGACCTTCCTAGTTGAGTTTTTGTTTTTGGTGTCTGCGTCCACTTTTTAAATATTTCCATTTCCTCCACACACATAGTTCTGAAGAGCTATTAACAGGAAGTTTTCTCCTATTTTTTTCCCCAGTAGAAACCCTCCAGCTACACACTGACTTTCTCTTTGCCCCAAATATTAAAGTCCTGGGCAAAGTTTTAATTAGGAAAGAGGAGACATTTACAAATTTAATACATTTTGTTCTTTTTACAGACCATGTAGAATGAAGCAGCCTCAGTATGCTTGAAAAATCTCTTAGCAACTGAGAGCGGGGCTGGCCAACAATGGATGATTCATTGATTTAGCTTGAGTGTGCAGGAATGTCTGCCAAAAGGTCTGCACAAACTCACATTGCTAGACACTATGGTAAAACGTACTCTGACCTCTTTTAAAACTCTATCAGAGCGGAAAGTTAAACTTGCAGCTTTCCAGCAATTCACTGGCATCTGGAAATATGCTTGAATTACAATATCTTGCTTTTAAAACAATCAATGGACTTTCTTAGATTATCATTTTCACCTAATTAGACCACAGCTACTACTAATTAGGGATTTCCAAGGGGATGCCACTGTGTTTTTAAGCACTAGAAATAATGGTTGCCCATTCAATTTAAATCTGAAAGGAGGCTTTTTGAAATCAGAAAACTGAAAGAACTGATTGTTAGTTTTTCCGTAATATTGACCCAAGGATTATGCAAGATTATCTTAAACAATAATTTGCACATTTAAAATTGGTAAACAGTATGCAACAGATATCCAGTGTCTGTCAGTATATGTATATAGGTAGAGATTATACCAGAACATCCTATCTTATGCTTACATAAAATTCAAAAGAGTTAAATTCTTTTGCTTGCATTTGTCATTTGTCTCTTCCAACATCCATTTTAGAAATAGGTATTATTTCTCCTGCTTTAGAGTTAGAAGACAATGCACATGGAATTTAAATTGCTTGCTTGAGTTCATAGCTATGCAAAGGCAGGTCCAGGTTTACAATATGGATTTTTCTGGTTTAAAATTGGGTATCAGATTCATTGCACTACTTCACCAATCACAACTTCAGCCTCAGTAATGAAAATAATTCGTGAAATCAAATTCTTTTTTTCTCCCAGTGTTGGAAAAAGTCATGTTTCTCAGTTTCTTTTGCTCTTGACAAACATAAGTACAGAACAAGGAATTTTCTGCTTTGAAAGAGTTTTGCTCTGGCTACTTTATCTTCCTCTTTTTTTTTTTTTAAGTGTTATATATTTTGACAGAGAGACAGAGAGAGAGCCAGGAGTGTGGTAGGGGCACAGAGAGGGGGAGAGAGAGAGAGAATCCCAAGCAGGCTCCGCTCTTTCAGGGCAGAGCTCAACACAGGGCTTGATCTCAGGAACCTTGAGATCATGACCTGAGCCCAAATCAAGAGTTGGATGCTTAACTAACTAAGCCACCCAGGGGCCCCCATCCTCCTCCTCCTTTTCCTCCTCTCCTTCCTCTCCTTCTCCCTCTTTCTTGCATTTGTTTTAGGGGAGGGAGGGGAATATTCAAACGTAAAGATTAACCGAAAAATTCACCTCTCCCCTCTACTTCTGGTCTTTCTCTGAGAGGTAACCACTGTTATCAATTTGGAGTATTCTTTTTCATACCGTTATCTGGGTAATAATATATACATATAAAATAAGATCTATAATTTTGATTTGTGGTTTCTCTGTTTAATGTATTATCACATTATTCTATAAATTCCTTTTTTAAAAAAACACTTCTTAGAAATGTTTCCATATTTGTACATCTACTTCATTTTAAAAATGGCTAAAAAGTATCTCGTAATATGTACCTTCCTTTCTGATTGCGCTAATTGCACACATTCACTAAAAATGTAGCTGTTCTTCCAGCATAGGCTAGATGGACAAACAGAATGAAACAGAAATATATGAAAAAGTACAAATGAGTGAGGATATTTAGTTTAATTTTTTACTCAATTCATTGATGATAAGTCTATATATCTGAATTCATTGATGATAAGTCTATATATCTGACAGCAGCAGAAACAATGAGTGGGGTTACTACACTGAACAATTTGGACCAACTAGTAAAAACTGAGTAGTAAAGTGGAAAGGGTGGGGATCTTGGAAGAAAGGGGTCTTGTCGACTCTGGGATCACACAACAGGTACAGAGAGCTTTATGGGGCAAAATCCAATAAAACACACATGATTCCTGCTCTCACAGAGCTAATAACCTAACTCTAAATACCTTCCAACTTCATCTCCTGTTCTACATTCCCATGGTCACTGTGAGTCCAGAATCACAACATGTCTGGCATCAACTACTGTAGGAGCCCTAAGTAGTTTCTCTGAGTCTGGTGTTTTGAACTTCTAATCTACACGGAGATATCCCCAAACATCAAGATCTGATACATCATTGCCCTAATAAAACACCTTCTTCATTATTTCCCATTAAACTATAATACTGGATGAAGCACCACCATTTCAGCTTGGCATTCATAGTGTAACCTCCCAGTGTTTCTCCTGTCACTTAAATTTCTAGTCACATCAAACTTCCCTACTGGTCTGCAGAGATCCTCTGTCACACCTCTATGCTTTTTTCACATACTGCCTACAATATCTTTCACCTTTCTCCATCTGGAACTCCCAACTCCTCATTCTAGACCCAGCTCAAACACTGCACCTTTTGTGAAGGGCTACTTAACTCCACAGCAGGTATTTAGCTCTGTGCTCCCAGAGCAGTTTGCATTCACTGCTATGATGGCATTTCATGCTGTAACAGCATTACTGAAATACATAGATGAGCTTTCAACTTTGTGTATAGCAAATGCTACTTATTGGTTAAAACCAATTTTGAGGGCCATATGCTAAAGTTTTTACCAAAACCCAAGCTATTAGTCAAAACTCATAGCTTCACTAGTCTTCGCTCCCTACTTGAAATGTTGTACTAAAAGTTAACTAGGCCATTTCAATGCCTATTTAATCATAACAATTCTCTTTATGTGTATACCAGGAGAGATTATGAAAAGATAGATCTGAAAAAATTTCCTCAAAATTAATGTTAATCTCCTTTTCAGAAAAGGGAAAGTGAGATTATATGAGTATTTTTAGGTTTAGGTGAATATGATTCAGTTTAGAATGCATAAGTTAAATTCATTTTAAAAGATAATTTTGCAGTGGTAGGCATGGCTTAGTCCCAAGGATATTCTGATTGTCAATTTTACTTAACTTTATCTCATAAATAATTAAGTCTTTGCTTCTCTGATGGAACACTGAAGCAAGCAAACCAATGAGAAATATCCCCTTGCTTCTGGTATAACAACCTTTGGAAATATGGACCAAAACAAGGAGCAGACACTCTGATATGTGAGGGAGATATTATAACAGTGTACAGTCACCACCAAAGTGGGGTTAGGCTGTTGTAGATATCGCCTATGGGGCTGAAATGATGTCGTGAGATCCAACTCTATCTAACTATATTTTTCATAGGTCCTCTGACTAAGTGTGTCTGGCCAGGACCTCGACCAGCCAGTCTTGGTCTAGCCCACAAGTTATTACAACATCACAAAAACCACTGTAGTGCATGTGAAAATATTCAGACACCATTATCCATGAAACAGACCAATAGCAGTTTGACAGAGAGGAGGAGTCTAAGAGACAGTAGTAAACTGTTATAAATTATCTGAATTAAATTTTCACATGGTTTTTTTAGAATAGAATTATTGCTTCAAGAAAGGTAGGCTGGGGTTTTGTTGTTGTTTTGGCATGGTTTTATAAATAGTTAACCTTCACAAAGTAGAGGAGCTGGAACAAAGAATTATGAATTAAACATTTGGCACAATTGCAATAAGTAGCTTAGAATTAAGATTTTAAAAACAAACTACAAGTATTGAGGTCAAATAAGACAAAGAAAAGACTTCACACCACTGGAAGAGCCATTAGAAAGGTAATGGACCTGCCTTAAGTAAAATGCTCCTTTGCCTGACAAAGTAAATGCGGACCTTGATTGGGGGGGGGGGAGGGGGGCAGGGATTGATGCAGTGTTGATTATCACATCATGCTATCACTGTGTCTTTCATTTCAGCATCCCAGCCTTGAGCAAAATGGCTGCTCAGTGTACATCTGTCTAGATCCAGATGCCAAGACAGCAGACAATTAATTCTATTGGGCCCTAAATATAAAGACTGTGAAAGAGACATCTGTAGCTCCTGATAGCTGCCATGATGACAACTGCTGAGCCATTTGAGGGTAAATGCTGTGTTTCACTCTCATTTTGAGGCTCCCCATGGAGATTGCTGCCGAAGATTCCTTAGAAGTATTCTGGTCCTGCTGGCTTCTGCTCTGAAAGGGAGGAATCTTAAGAAATCAGAGAAAGATCAGCTGACACCTCTGCCCTTAGCACTGCAGAAGCCAATCAATAGCTGGAAAAGGAATTAGAAAGGGATGAAAGCAGAACTTCTACCCCACCCAGGCCTGGAGGAATGTTCTACACTGATAGCATCAGGACTTCCTCCTAAACGATCAAGCCAATGTAGAATGTACTTGTGGGATTTAGGAGAGAAAGGCATTGGACTGATTTTTTAATTCCTACTTGTACCAAATTCCAGGTGTAGTGCCAGTGGTATGAAATAGAATGAAAAAAAAAAAAATATATATATATATATATATTTTCTTTTTTTTTTTTTTTTTTTTTTTTTTAATTAATTTGAAACATTTTGTTTTAGGGCCCAGGACAATCTCTCATTTATTATAGATTGTCTTTATAATTCTACTCTATCTGATGATAACAATTTATTGAGTGTGGAGTCTACTATACTATGCTAGATGCTCTAATGATATTTGTTAAATGATTTGAATGCAAAGATCATCAGTCTGCTGTTGGAACACAATTAAGAGATGTAGCTCAAACATCTCCGTTTGGTTCTCTCCTAAACTCCTCTCCCCACCTTCGTCAGGTTCCAGCCTCTATTGATGATCCCTCTGCCTTCGGCTGGAGGGAGATAAGATGAATGGAGAGGACTTTTTCTCCATTCTTGGGTTGGTTCCCTAGGGGATGGTGAAGCAAGCCTCTTAAGAAGAACACAAATAGTGAATGTGTATAAAATAATTGGAGGAAAGGTGACTTTGTTAATGTATTCTGAAATATATAGCTGGAGTAAGATGTAAAATAAGTTCATCACTGTGAATGCTTTGGTGGGAAAATAAAATTAAAGAAGTTTTGAGAAACCCATATGACATTACCTAATGGAATGAATCCACATACCACCTTGCTACATGACTATTACCATTATTGAGCTACAATTATTTTTTACAGGATCAAGGAAATTTAGAGCCTTTTAAACAACTGAGCTGAATCTCTGATAACCAGGAAGTAAAGGAAATTTACTTATAATTTTACCATATACGGATACTGAACCTCAGTCCTGTGAACCTGTGCCTTTGCACATATTTTTTGCAGCTGCTGATATACTTCAGAGCCAAAGCTGAGCTTTGAAAGTTTGGATTCCTGTGTGTTGTGATAATCAGCTGGGGTTTGGAAATGCCTTCAAAAATCTAATGCTCTGGCACTTTAACAAGGCTTCTGAAAAAACAATTTAACATCTGGAATGAAGTATTTTGTGGAAGTCCAAGACCAACAGAGCAAAGAACATTTCTTTCAGTAACAGTTAAAATGTGGCACTTCCTTCTTCATCAAATAAATGGGTTTATTTTATAAAGATTCTGAGGTGGTTTATAATAAGAAAAGTATGGAATAGAAGCAAGGTGTAGAAAATTGGATGCTGTAGATATTTATCAATGGAAGTTTCCCCTGCATATGCTTCTATATTCTTTCACATCATTTTCTCTTCCAAAACTCAATTCTGAAAAAGAAACAAACTACTAAAGTAAAGTCTCCTTCATTTAGCTTTCCTAAGAGACTCTGAGTGAGGATAACTAGAGAATCTAGGGAGTTCACCTTTCACCTTTTCCTACACGCTTCAGAAAAAGGCAAAGACAATGACTGATGGTGTATTTCTTTCTTTCTTTTTTTTAATGTTTATTTATTTTGAGAGAAAGAGCATGCCCACACACAGGGGAGGGACAGAAAGAGAGGGAGAAAATCCCAAGCAGACTCCTTGCTGCCAGCATAGAGCCCGACATGGCACTCAATCCCACAAACCGTGAGATCATGACCTGAGCCGAAATCGAGTCTGATTGCTTAACTGACTGAGCCACACAGGCGCCCCAGAGCACGTTTATTTCTTCAGTCTCTGGACAGCCAGGTAACTTGGATCAAATGCAAAAAAAATTTCTACCGAACATTCACTAATTTTCTACAGAGTTTTGGATATTGTTGAAAAACTGTATTGAAATATATTCTCCCCCAAAATGTGTTCCCTACTAATGTAATAACAGATGACATCTACTGAGTGCTTCACATGTGTCATGTACTGTGCATTTAACTTCCAAAATAGTTACAGTAGACCCTTGAATAATGTGAGGGTTAGGGGTGTTCACCCACTGTGCAATTGAAAATCTGTGCATAACATTTGACTCCCCTAAAACTTAACTACTAATTGCTTACTGTTGACCAGAAGCCTTACCAACGATCTAAACAGTTGATTAACACATATTTTGTATATTATATGTATTATATACTGTATTCTTACAATAAGGTAAGCAAGAGAACAAAAAATGTTATTAAGAAAATCATAAGGAAAGTACATTTACAGTACCATACTGTAAATAATCCATGTATAAGTGGACACATACAGTTCAAACTCATGTTGTTCAAGGATCAACTGTATTATCTTTTTTTAAATGGTAAGTAATGCATACAGTGACACAGTGGAACTGGCACAGAGAAAGACAAATAGAACAGTGACCTACACATATACATAAAGACATGACTCATAACAAAGAGGACTATAGATTAGTAGGTAAAGGAGAGACCACTCATTAATAATGTCACAATGAGTTAGTTCTCCATATGGGGAAAAAAATAGAAAGAAACTGGATCCCTTTCCCATATAACGTATAAGAATACATCTCAAATAGTAGGAAAGTCTTAAATTTGAAAGGCAAAACTCTAAAGTTTTAAAAACCAATATAAGGAAAAAGGATCTGATTATATTAAAGTTAAGAGCTTCTGTTCATCAAAAAATACCATAGAGTAAAAAGGCAAGCCATAAACTTGGAAGCAATATTTGCAAAACATGTATCCTACAAAGGATGTTTCCACAGCATATAAAGAATTCTTTTGAAAAAAGAAAACAACACAAATGAAAATATGGGCAATCAATAGGTACAGAAATTTCAAAGAAGTAGGAGACACTAACAGTGCCCGGCACATGAGAGGTACTCGAACAGAAGGAATGAAAACACAAATAGCCCATAATCATATGAAAAGATATCCAATCTCACTGGTGATCAGGGAAATAAAAATGAAAATCACAGTGGGATACCATTTCTTACTCATTACACTAGAAAAAATTAAAATCAAATAATATCACATGTTGGAGGACATGTAATGCAGTAAGCACTTTCATCCATTGCTTGTAGGAACATAAATAGGAATGATTACTTTGGGAAACATTTTGGCAGTACTTAGTATAGCTGAAAATATATATACCTTACAATCTACCTCTACAGCTAGGTATCAATCTGAGAGAATCTCTTGCACGTGTGGCCTGGAAGGCATGTTTAAGACTACTAACTGCAGGATTGCTCATTACAATAGCAAGAAACTAGAAACAGCTCACATGTAAATCAGCAGTAAAATGGATACATTTGATATATTCATATACTGGAATACAGCACACAGTAGTGTTAAGCAAAAGAAGTCACACTAAAAATACAGAGTTGTGATTCTCTTTGTGTAAAGTTCAAAAAGGACAAAAGTAAACACTATATTGTTTTGAAGGAAAATACACAGGTGATTAAATTATAAAGAAAAACAAGGGAATGGGCTAACATAAAATTCAGATGAGGAGTTACCTCTGTTGGGAGGACTGTGATTGAGGAGGGGTATCCAGGGGCCTTTTAAGTTTTGATTTCTTTTTTTTTTTTAATGTTTATTTTGAGAGAGAGAGCAGGGAAGCGGTGAGTAGAGAGAGAGGAAGAGAGAATCCCAAGCAGGCTCCACACTGTTCGCGCAGAGCCTGATGTGGGGCTCGATCTCACAAACCTGTGAGATCATGACCCAAGCTTAAATCAAGAGTCAGACACTTAGCTGACTGAGCCACCAGGCACCACAACTTTTTTGTTTTTTAAGTAAACTCTATGCCCAACATAAACTTCAAACTCATAACCCTGAGATCAAGAGTTGCATGCTCTACTGACAGAGCCAGGCTGGTACCCCTAAACTGCTGTTTTTAATTCTCATTTTCTCAAGAGCTTTCACTGGGTAGTGTTCCTACACGTAACACCATGCTAGATAACATTGTATTTTATTTTATTGTCAGGAAGACAATTTTTATGGATGAAATTTACCAACTGAGAAATGATCAAATTACCAGGTGAGAAAATCTGATTTTAGTGTATGAACTGTCTTTAGTTGGGAGATGAAATCTGAGGTGTCTGTAGCCAAGCTGGCTGGGCTGGAAGGCTGTGTGGAGCACAGCGTGCAGCCAAGAGCTGGCTCCAGCCAAGGACAGCTGCCTTCTCGCAGGGATGGGTCAGACCTCTGCTGGGTGAGGGGGAGGAGAGGAGAGGAAGGGGGACTGGGAGCCAGGCCTGTGGTCAAGAGCCCCATTCACAGAGAGGCAAGTGGGCTCACTCTGCTTGTGTTCTAGGAATGTTGGTCCCCATCCCTACATCATGCCAGTCTGAGTCTCAACATCACCACTTAAGACACTCCAAATGTAGACAGTCCCTCCTCCTCAGGACAGGGCTCCTGATCACTTTTACAATTTCATTGACGGAGGAGCACAATCATATTTTCTGACAGTTTCAGCCAACAGGGACCTTTGAAGAAAACCAAGGTTAGACTGTGAATCCTATCTTGTTCTAGGGAGATCTTACAGCCCTAAAAATGTTCCTCTTTATCAACCTTCATATACATAACACTTCTGGTAATCAATAGAATTATCCAGCGGCGGCGCCCGGGTGGCTCAGTCGGTTAAGCATCTGATTTCGGCTCAGGTCATGATCTCACGGTTCATGAGTTTGAGCCCCATGTCAGGCTCTGTGCTGACAGCTTGGAGCTTGGAGCCTGCTTTGAATTCTGTGTCTCCCTCTCTGTTACTCCCTTGCTCACACATTCTCTGTCTCTCAAATATAAATAAAGTTTAAAAAAAATTTTTTAAATAGAATTACCCAGCACAAAAAGAAGAAAACAATCTCTGTTACCTATATTACCAAATGGCAGCTACTTAACTTATTTGTGCGATAAAAACCATATCCCTCATGAACTGAAGAGCAAATTTAGGAAATCAACTGCAATGCGTGGAAAATAATTGCAAAATACTCCAATTTGAAAACTAAAACTAGAAAAAAAAAAATCATGCCAAACCGAGATTCTTTAAAAGATGGTCTTAAACAATGTCTTAGACATTTAACTGTTAAGTACATTTATGCACCACATACCATTCTACTAATGATGGCAAATAATGGTTGCTTTGCGGAAAGACTGTAGGAAACAGTGGCAGAAGATAAGCTTTCAAAGAGTTTGATTAGGATGAGCATAATGACCAAATCTACAGAACTCTTTGAAAACACTGGTGTAAGAGGCTGAGACAGCAGCTTCACCTCTTTGAACCTCATTTGTTATTAAGCTTTGCTGCTGCTGCAGGCAGATAAGATCCAAGACCAAACACAAAAACACACATTTGATTTAGCAAGAGGCTTATCTCAGCAACAGGACCTACTCTGTTAAAAAAAGTTGGCCCAAGTCAAGTATTTTTGCCTTTTTGTCCTAACAGTTCAAGGTCTCCCTTCAGTGTGGAAAAAAGTAAAAACATGAAAGGTCAATTTTTCTTCTGTCCCATTAACGGGACCAATAAACCTCAGTAAAACAAGAAATGTATGAAGTTCTTTAAAAAAATAAATTTCTTTTTATATGGTTTGCATTACATAATTCGGTTTATAATTTACAAGAAAGTAAATGAAAGACCATTGGTTTCGAATGGGGGAACTTGATGCTATAAAATCTGGTGGAACACAACTTATGGACTAAATGCCAGGGGAAGGCCTCACATTTCATAGGGATTGAATATTTCATTTGCATATCTCAGTTAAATGCCCGAGTTTCAGAGTAGTCAACAACAATTTTTATATTTCAGGTTCTCACTGAAGCAGTCTAGAAAATGTAGCATTTCTTTGGATGTTGGAAAAGCCCTTCTCTATTCAAAAATGCTTCTGCTGCCACTTTCAACACAATTCCTACTACATTCCCTGGGCTTTCCTGGCCCATTTGGGTTGATTCCTGGTTCAGGAGGTTGAAGCACCAGGATCGTCATGTCTGCCACGCTGTGCTTCCTACCCCACAACCAAGGTCAGAAGTGGGTCAAAGTGTGGAGTATAGATCATAGGCCAGGACAGGAGAAGCCAACCAGATCTACCCAAGTTGGCTACATCTTCCCTGTCTGGTCTGCTCACATTTAGTTGGGTTGATGCCTGCTTAAACAAGAGGGAAAGTGCCTTCCCTACCTCCGTGTGAAAAAGGTTGGTCACTGATCCAGTCCAACCTTCCCCTTCTGAGGAAACCAGTGGGACAGGATCTATAATCAATGGAGGGAAAGTTTCACTGGGAACACATAAGTTGACACATGGCAAACATGATAAGTTTTCTTAGGAAAAAAACCGTTGAAGTTGCAGCCTAGCACAACTCTAGGGGAAACCATTCGCACTGAATTTTATGTGAATGGTGTTTCTTGGAGTTGTGCAATGTAGTGACCCTGAGGACAGCCGCAACAGCAAGAAAGTCTTGGAAACATTAAAAAACAAAACAAAACAAAACAAAACAAAAAACACAAACTTTGTTTTTAGTTCAATTTTATATTTACAGAAAAAACTGTGAAGCTAATACAGACATTTCCCATGTATCCCTGCGACCATCTTACATTAGCATGGCACATTTGTTACCGTATATTGGTACACTGTTAATGAACCAATACTGGCAGAGTTTTAATTATTAAAATCCATACTTTTCTGTTTCAGGATCCCAACCAGGATACCACATTGTATTTAGTCACCCTGTCTCCCTAGGCTCCTCTTGGCCGTGACAATTTTTTAGACTTTCCTTATTTTTGATGACCTTTGTGTTTTTGAAGAGGGCTGGTCAGGTATTTTGTAGAATGTCCCTCAACTTGGATTTGTCTGATGTTTTTATCATGATTAGACTGGGTTTATGGGTCTGGGGGAGCAGGACTGCTGAGGCAAAGTGCTACATTTTATCAAGTGTACATACTATCAGCATGACTTATCACTGTTGGTATTGACCTTGATCACTTGGCTCAGTGTTTGTCAGGCCTCTCCCTGGTGAAGTTACTTTCTCCCCTTTCTTTGGAAGACAGTCAGTTTGTATAGTCACACTTAAGGTATGGGGAGTTTTGCTTTATCTCCTTGAAGGCAGAGTATCTACATAAATTATTTGGAATTCTTCTGCATGGGAGATTTGTCTTTTCTCCCACAAGTATTTATTCAATCATTTATTTATATCAGTGCAGACTCAAGGATATTTATTTTATACTTTGGGTTATAATCTCATAGTGTTTTATTTACTTTGTTGCTCAAATTGCTCCATCTTTAGCCATTGAGAGCTCTTTCAACTGCTTTCTGTATCCCTTTGACACACTCTATCATTGTGTGCATTTTTTTAATGTTTATTTTTGAGACAGGGTGTGCACATGTGTAACACACACACTTGCATAAGCGTGCAGGGGCGGGGCAGAGAGAGAAGGAGACAGAGGATCTGAAGCGGGCTCTGCATTGACAGCAGACAGCCAGGCCCAGGCTCAAACCCACGAACTGGGAGATCATAATCTGGGCTGAAGTGGGATACTTTACGGACTGAGCCACCCAGGCGTCCCCACTGTGCATTTTTATTTTTTATTTATTAAAAAAAACTTTTTTGATGTTTACTCATTTTGGAGAGAGAGACAGAGCATTAACAGGGGAGAGAGGAAGACACAGAATCTGAAGCAGGCTCCAGGCTCTGAGCTGTCAGCACAAAGCCTGACTCCGGGCTCAAACTCATGAACCATGAGATCATGACCTGAGCTGAAGTTGGATGCTTAACCAACTGAGCCACCCAAGCATCCCTCCATGTGTGCATTTTTAAAAGTACTTCCTTACTTTCTGGCACTATAAGATGCTCCAGATTCATCTTGTATATTTCCTGATCTAGTGCTAAAATCAGATATTTCTCCAAAGAGTCCTGGTTCCTTTTATAGGAGAACAGTATAAGAAACCAAGATCTGGGTGCTAAGTATGCTTGTTACTGCTGGAGTGTTGTTATTTCCAGACCCTTTCAGCTGAGGAGCAAAAAATATATTTGCATATATTAGTTCTTGTATATACACATATCTATAAATATTTCTATATGTAACCATCTGTATTTATATTAAGCTAAACATGAATTCATACTGATGTCTCCAACTCTGATCTATTACCATAGAGATCATTCTAGCTTTTCTTGTTACCAGTAAACTCTCCAACAATGAGAAACCCAGCTTCTACCAACTGCCATCCATTTACTTAATTGCTCAGTTCCAGTATAGAAATATCAGAATTGTTAACCTGCATCTTCAAGGCAAACAATTTTGTCCACTATGGTTCAGTGTCTATGTACTGTTTCCTTTGCCTTTTTTTTTTTTTAACGTTTATTTATTTTTGAGACAGAGAGAGACAGAGCATGAACAAGGGAGGGTCAGAGAGAGGGAGACATAGAATCTGAAACAGGCTCCAGGCTCTGAGCTGTCAGCACAGAGCCTGACGCGGAGCTCGAACCCATGGACTGTGAGATCATGACCTGAACCGAAGTCAGATGCTCAACTGACTGAGCCACCCAGGCGTCCCTGCTTTGCTTTTAATCTTACAGATTCCACACATTTCCAAAATTACATAGGTCAGCAGCTCTCCCCCCCACCCACCCCAACTCCTTCAGTGAGGTTGTTTCATACCTTATAATGGTTAGATTTTTTGTTTGTTTGTTTGTTTTAATCATACTGTTTTCCATCCTGGGACTCCCAATCTCCTAAACGATTTTTTTAAGTTTGCATACATTCAGGTTTACTCTTTGTGTTGCAATGTTCTATGGGTTTTGACAAATGCATAGTGTATGTGTCCATAATTATAGTGTCATACAGAAGGGTTTCACTGCCCCATAAAATCGTCCTGTGCTTCATGTATTCAACCCTCCTCCTCTCTCCTGGAATTTCTGGCAACCACATCTTTTCACTGTCATGGCTTTACCTTTTCCAGAATGTCAAATAATTGGAATAATACAGCATGTAGCCCTTTCACACCAGCTTCTTTCATTTACCAGTATGTATTCAAGATTCATCCAAGGCTTTATATGGCTTGATAGTTCATGTCTCCATATTGAGGACTAACATTCCTTTATATGAATATATCATAAAAAGGTCCTAATAAGGACATCTTGGTATCTTCTTTGGAGTTATTGTGAATAAAGCTGCTATAAACATTTACATACAGGTTTTTGTGTGGACATAAGTTTTCAAGCCAGTTGGGTGAATACCCAGGCCATTACTGCTGGATTATATGGTAAAATTATGTTTAACTTTGAAAGAAACTGCCAAAATGGCTGTGCTATTTTACACTCCTATTAGCAACAAATAAATGTTCCTGTTGTTCTATATCCTTGCCAGTAATTGGCACTGTCAGTGTTTTGGATTTTAGCCATTTTAGTAGGTAGGTAGTGGTATCTCGTCTTAATTTGTATTTCCTAATGACAAATAATATTAAGCATCTTTTCATATGTTTATTTGCCATCTGTATATCTTCTTTGGTAAGGAGTCTTTTCAGACCTTTTGCCCACTTTTTAGCTGGGTTGTCAGTTTTCTTATTGTTGAGTTTTAAGAGTTCTTTGTATGTTTTGGACACAATTTCTTTACTGGACATGTTTTGTAAGTATTTTCTCCCATCTGTGGCTTATTCTTCATTCTCTTAACAGTTTCCTTCACAAAGCACAAGTTTTTAATTTTAATAAAGTGTATTTATCCCATTTTTCTTTCATGAATCATGCTTGTGGTGTTGTACTTAAAAATTTGTTGCCAAACTGAAGTCACTTATGTTTTTTCCTATATTTTCCTCAAGAAGTTTTATAGTTTTACATTCTACATTTTGAGTTAATATTTATGAAAAATGTAAGGTCTATGTCTAGGTTCAGTTTTTGCTTGTGGACATCCAACTGTTCCCATCCTGTTTATTGAAAAATTATCCTTTCTCTATTGAATAGTGCTATGTACTGAATTGCATATCCCTAAAATTCATACATTGAAGCTCTAACTCTCAATGTGGTAGCATCTGGAGATGGGGTCTTTATGCGGGTTTAATGAGATTATTGGGGGATAAGGTTCTCATGATGGGATAAGTGCCCTTACAAGAAGAGATACCAGAGACCTTGCACTCTCTCTCTCTCCACACACATTCTGAGGAAAGACTGTGTGAGCACAGTTCACCAGAACTGAACCAATGCTGGCACCCCGACTTAACAGTTCTAGAACTGTGAGAAAATAGACATCTGTTGTTTAAGCCACCAAATCTATGGTATTTGTCATGGCGACCCACTAAGACAAATAACTTTTGTTCTTTTGTCAAAGATCAGTTGACTATAATTGTGTGGGTCTATTTCTAGGCTTTCTACTGGGTTCTATTATCTATTATCTATAGTAAGTCTGGAAATCAGGTATTGTGAGTCCTCCAACTTTGTTCTTCTTATTCAGTATTGTGTTGGTTATTCTAGGTTTCTTGCCTTTCCATACATTCTTTAGAATCAGTTTGTTGATATCTATAAAATAGTTTGCTGGGATTTTGATTGGGAATGCATCAAATATTTAGGTAGATTAGAGAATAATTAATATCTTAATAATATTGAATCTTCCAATCCATGGACATGGAATCATTCACTTAGGTCTTTTTTCACTTTTTTATTCAGAATTTTGTAGTTTTCCACATATAGATCCTATAGATATTTTGTTAGATTTATATGTAGGTTTTCCTTCCTTCCTTCCTTCCTTCCTTCCTTCCTTCCTTCCTTCCTTTCATTTTTCTTTCTTTTTTTTTGCTATTGTAAATTTTTTTTTTTGTTTTGATTTACTTCAAATTCAAATTGTTCATTGCTGGCATATAGGCAAGCAATTAACTTTTGTGCATTAACATTGTGCCCAAGACTATGCTATACTTTATTGGTTCTAGGAGTTTTGTTTTTATTTTTTGGTTTCTTTGGGATTTTCCTCCCTAGATAATAATAATTATATCATCTGCAAACATAACACTGTTATTTCTTTCTTCTCAATCTGTATATCTTTTATCTCCTTGTCTTACTGCACTAGCTAGAACTTTCAGTATAATGATGAATAGCAGAGCCGAGAAAGAACATCTTTGCCTTTTTCTTGATCTTAAGGGAAAAAAATGTAGGCTATTACCATTAAGTTTGTTTTGTTTTGTAGATGTTCTTTATTAAGTTCAGGAAGTTGCTTTCTATTCCTAGTTTTTCAGAGCTTTTATCATGAATGAGTGTTGGATTTTGTCAAATGCTTTTTCTCCATGTATTGATATGATCATATGATTTTCTTTCTTCAACTTGTTCATGTGGTAGATTACACTGAGTGATTTTTTTTTAATGTTTATTTATTTTTGAGAGAGAGAGAGAGAGAGAGAGAGAGAGAGCAAGTGAGTAAGCCGGGGAGGGGCAGAGAGGGAGACAGAATCTGAAGCAGGCTCCAGGCTCTGAGCTATTAGCACAGGGCCCAATGTGGGGCTCGAACCCATGAACTGTGTGATCATGACCTGAGCCAAAGCTGGACGGTTAACCAACTGAGCCACCCAGATGCCCGAATATACTGAGTGATTTTCAAATACTGAATCATCCTTGCATACCTGAAATAAATGCCACTTGATCATGCTGTATAATTTTTTTTCTACATTGTTGGATTCAATTTGCTAATATTTTGTTGAGAATTTTTATATCTATGTTCATGAGATATATTGGCCTATAGAGTTCCCTTTTTGTAATGACTTTACCTGGTTTTGGTATTAAGGTAATGGTGACCTCATAAAATGAGTTGTAAAGTGTTTCTTCTGCTTCTATTTTCTAGAAGAGATTATGGAGAATTGGTGTCAGTTTTTCCTTAAATGTTGAGTAGAAGAGAATTCACCAATTAAACTAACTGGGGCTGGTATTCTGCTTTTATTTTGTTTTGTTTTCTGAATGTCTACTTATTTATTTATTTAGAGAGGGAGGGGCAGAGAGAGAGAGAGAGAGAGAGAGAGAATCCCAAACAGGCTCCACATTCAGCACAGAGCCCAATGAAAGTGGGGCTTAATCCCATGATCTTGGGATCATGCCCTAAGCTGAAATCAAGAGACCGATGCTCAACCAACTAAGCCACCCAGGCATCCCTTATTTTGTTTTTGAAGGTTAATAATCACACTGGGATCAAGATGGAAAAGAGACTATGAGACTAACGAGACTAGGGTATAGTACGTATGATGCAAACTGATACACCCATGTCTTACTCCGCACATGTGAACTAAAGTGATATCTGTCAACACATAATATAGCTGTAAGTACAGAAAAGAAGCTCTCTATATATGCAGATATCTAGCGAACATAATTTTTATTTATTTATTTATTTTATCATGACTCACAAATATAAAGTGAACATGTGCTAAATATTGTACTTAACTCATTTTTTAAAAATGTGCATTTATTTATTTTGAGAGAGAGAGAGAAAGAGAGGGGGGGGGAGGGACAGAAAGAGAGGGAGACAGAATCCCAAGCAGGCTCCTCACTGGCAGCTCAGAGTTCAATGTGGGGCTTGAACCCATGACCCGTGGGATCATGACATGCGGTGAAATTCAGAGTTGGAAACTTAACCAAAGGAGCCACGAGGCGCCTCTTGCATAATTTTTTAAAACTCCACTTGTTTTTCTTTCTTTCTTTGGCCAGCATCTCCATTTTTTCAAATATAAAATGAGTACCATTATCTCTCTCCTCTTTAGTTCACATGGGTATATAATTAGAAAATACCATTTTTTTTTTATTTCTTAAAGGACTGAACATAGGCATATACACTATCCCTCTAAAGGAAATTTCTAAGCTCTGATATTAAAAACTTTAAATTTTTCTATATTTTCCAAATTTTCTGCAATGAATATGTATTAATTAGTGTTATGATTAGAAAACATTGCAAAATAAAGAGAAATCCATCTTTGACTTTCCTTTCTAGTTTATCAATGTAAAACAAGAAGCAAGTGTAACTACACAAGAAATGGGTAAGAATTACATTAGTTATATGCAAACAATAATGAAAATTATCATTCAGTCTATTGTCGCATGCTATTTGTAAGGAAAGAGTATACTTTAAGAGTACACTTTTTTTTACTGAAACGTACTTATGCTCTGCTAAAAAGCTTTTAACATTTCGATTATGGAAATCATACAATATAATTCTTAAATTAAGCATTTCTTTACAGTTCATTTCCAGGTGAGCTGTCATGTCACATTAACTACTGGGTGAAGTTAGGCATTGCATTTCACACTGCAATTCTTTCACTGTGAAGCCAAAATCTCACATTGGGATTGTATGTTTTACATTTGTACTTTTCTTTCTTTTTTTTTTTTTTTTTAATTTTTTTTTTTCAACGTTTATTTATTTTTGGGACAGAGAGAGACAGAGCATGAACGGGGGAGGGGCAGAGAGAGAGGGAGACACAGAATCGGAAACAGGCTCCAGGCTCTGAGCCATCAGCCCAGAGCCCGACGCGGGGCTCGAACTCACGGACCGCGAGATCGTGACCTGGCTGAAGTCGGACGCTTAACCGACTGCGCCACCCAGGCGCCCCTACATTTGTACTTTTCAAAGGTAATGTATCACTTCGTGTCTTATTTTCCTTTCTAGATTTTCACAGGTTCATCTTTGCAAGCTGGCAGCCTTCTAGTAATTCAATTTTTCCTAAGTATTTTATTCTAACTAACCTGAACTTGCAATCATACCCATCCCCCCACCCACTAACACCCTCCCATTTCAAGCTTCTGTGGCTAGTCACACCATTTCTCAGACATTTATATTTCTATGATGGATAAACCAGAGCTAGACTTTCCCAGTTTGTAATGAGTGCCTCAAGCAACACAAACAAAACATCACACATTTAATTAGAGAATGCATTCTTAAGCAGAAATATCAAAATACTCAGTTAAACAACTGTCTTCCAAGCCTGATCAGTATCAATACAATTTAAGGGTTTTATATCAAATCTAGGATTTTACATCAATTAAATGTTTCTTTGCAAAGAACCTAAATCCAAGGATAAGTAAAGTTATTATGATTTTTGAACTTTAAAAATTCCCCCAAAGCACATACAGTTAGTATAGTTGGTGGGTTGTTTCAATACAAGGATAGCTTGTGGCCTTAAAGAATTCTGGATTAGCTAAATTCAAATCTTGCATCTACCTTGTTTCAGCTGAGTGATCTTAGTCAAGAACAGTTACCCAGTTATTCCAAGCCTCAGTTTCTCTGTTGGAAGAACAGAGACTCGTTCATTCAAATCATTCAGAAACTTTCATTCCTTCAAAAAATATTTACGGGGGTGTCTGGGTGGCTCAGTCAGTTAAGCATCTGATTGCGGCTCAGGTCATGATCTCATGGTTTGTGAGTCTGAGCCTCACATTAGGCTCTGTGCTGTCAAGTGCACAGCCCACTTCGGATCTTCTGTCCCCCTCTCTCTCTGCCCCTCCCCCACTCACATGTGCTCTTTCTCTCTGTCAAAATAAATAACCATTAAAAAAATATTTACAGAGTGTCCATTTTGTGTTAGGCACTATTCTAACTGCTGGGGCTATAAAGTGAACAAAGCAGATTAAAAGAAATCCTGCCCTACTCAATTCCACGTTATATTTATCACTAGTAGGAATAATTTCAGTATCTCCTTCATAAGATTGTTGTGAGAATTAAATTAGTTAATATATATATAACACTTAGAACAATGTCTGGCACACAGTGAGAGCTCATTAAATGTTAACTGCCATCATCATCATCAGATAGTTATTTTTCAAAAAAGTTTGCCTTTTATATTTTTCCATCCCTCGTATCCTTGGAACCCAGTAACAGGAGATTGAAATTAGGATTCTATGCGACATCACTGAGCCTCAGTTTCATCTGTAAAATGGTGATAATACTTGCCCTCTCCACTCCATAGTGTTGGTATAAAAATCAAGTGAGACAACTCATGAAAGGGCTTCATAAACTATCAAAGCTGTCATTAAAGATTAAAGATGTCATTATTCACCTCCTAGAGTAAGTAAGTCCATGCAATCAGAAGTCCTTGAATATACATTTACTGAATTAGATGTCAGTTTATTGCCTATGTACCTGCATAGCCACTGATCAAGAAATCCCCAAATGCTTAAGACCCAAATTACTAGACACTTACAACTTGGTAACTAGCTACTGGTTTACTCAAACAAGTTCTGCTAATTTAATACTGGCTATCAGTAAGTTACCTGATATCTTAAAAGTGTTGAAAAACATATTTTTCTCTGCACACCCACTTGGGCTAAAATTTTGAAACCTTCTTACTACACCTTATGAATGATCTTAGTTCAAGTTCCTTATCTTACAGCTGAGGCAAACAAGGCTCAGAGAAGTTAGGTAAATTTCTCAGGATCATAGCTAGTTAGTTTCCATTTCACATTTAACCAAAGACAAGTCCATGCTACGTTCACACATAAAAGAGAATACAGGTCTCCAATTCTTATTTAAACCCTACTTGGTTGTGCAGTGTGTAAAGAGCTTATCGTTCTTGTGGTTCTGGTTTTGTTTTCAGTTTTGTTTCGTTAAATGCAAGAGACAACGGAAAGCAAGTTAGAAAAGAGGGCATTCTATATTATGGCATGTTGGAAAATCTAATGATTTTCTGAAAATTTTTTATGTGAAGCTCCAAACTTCTAGTCATCTAGAACCCTGCTCAGAACAAACAAGCTAGTTACGGAACTTTGTTTGGGGGTTTTATTCTAATTGGTTCATATGGTAACTTGGATTCAAAGAAGAACTTTACAGCTGTAAGACCTCTATATAGAAATGACATGTGCAAAATGCTCGTGTCCTGCCAGTCCATGCAGGGCCAGCTCAAAGGGACAGACAGGAATAGTCATCTATTTCCTTACATGATTGTTAAACTGGGTGTGTTTACATGACTGTCTGTTGTCAACTGCTCTTGGAAAACAAACAAATAAACATGGTGGAATACCTTGTTTCTCTCTAAGGATGTTACGGAAGTGAGAGTGAGAAAAAGTGTATGGGATAGAAAAGGTCATAACAGGGGGTGGGTCCTTGATATTTGGGCATATATTTTTTTTCTTTTTAGCACCCCTCCCACCTCATAAACATTTAAGTATTTCCTAATGAACTGTCCTCCCAAATACCCTAGATGAGGGAGGGGGTAGGAAAGGCTGTCCTTCAGCTCTCATATATCTCCCCCAACACTGAGATCTGAACACGAATGAAAGAACTAAAAGCCGAGGTACTGAGGCCCAACCCTTACAGCATTCTTGGCACCAACCCCGATTCCAGTCTTACTGGTTGGGGAAGGTTATAAACTATTTGGCAGTTAGATTTTAACTAGCTGAGTCCTAGCTAACTGCCACTACCTTGTCTACCCATATTAAGAGCCCAAGTAGTTTGTGTCACCCAAGACTCTTTAAGTTATCCATCTGCCTTTCCAGACTTCTTAGAATCAAGGCTCAGGAGAGGGATATTATTGCCTATGCAGATGTTTTCTCAGAGACAAACACTATTCAAGAAGGGTAGGGTTGTTGCCAGGTCTGTGAACGGATATCTGAGAAGGCAGTAGGAATGGTCTGTTCCCCACCAGCTTCCTGCAGCACACTCAAGACAAGTAACCCCAGACAACACAAACAGCCACCAGCTTGCCTGTTTACTCCTGCTTGCCTGGACAGCAAAGAAAAAACAGTGCTTTATTCAGGATGATCAAGCAAAGGCTCAAGATAGCCAGACTGAGCATCACCAAACAGAGAACTCTTTGAGGGCATGACCTCTCCTCCAGCTCCCATTTCCCTTTCCCCATGGGCTAACACAGTGCATGAAATAAAGCAGTCCCTTGGCTAACCTATGCTAAACCAGTGAGAAGGCACCCCATATCCCTCTCAAAGCTAGGATTCTGAGAAACACTGGCACACAGAAATAATGTAAATTCTGTTGGTATAGAGGCTTCTAGATATAGTGAAATCTATTTTATTTTTGTATGGATTATTCATGGCCAATTTTTATTTCCAGTAAGTTCTACCCTAACTGGAATGATAAAGGAACACCATATCCCTTAATGGCACAATTGAATTGTATTCAGGAAATGTGGTTATTTTAATATTATTGTAAACCAAACATAATTAAGAATATGAATCTTCCCAGGAAAATATCACATGACACACTCCAGAAGCAAATACAAATGAATTATAGTTTACTTGATGATTTGGTTCACCCATTCAATCTTCTATTAGTTAATTCAAATGTTCAGTATTTAAGGCATCTATAAAAACAACAGAATTTTTCATTTTTCATTCTGGTATTTTAGCATCTTGAAGGTACAATGTGGTGAAAGCAAATTAGGGGCCTGAAATGATCAAGACCTGGGCTGATTCCTACAAACCAAAACCAGTAAAACAAACAATACTCTAGACCTTATAATTCCCCATTCAGTTTTGGCTTAAACTTATTGGTTCAGAGAAGATGACTCCAAACTATGAGATCTACTCTGACACTGATATTTATACTGTGTGATACAAATCTATGTAACAAAACTGGTCTGGGGCCAGGATGCCAGACGTGTGTGTGTGTGTGTGTGTGTGTGTGTGTGTGTGTGTATACAATATTCAATTTTGTTTTTGTTTTTAAGTTCCTGTAGGTGCCACTTAGGGATTTTCATGGAATGGCTGAGTTACCAAGAAGAGGTACAATTAGGAAATAAAACACCAAAGACCTGGCAGGGGACCTGGGCCGACAGAGGAGAAGTGTGGGTTTGAGCTTGGCTGAAGGGACGAAGAGAGGGTTTTTTTCTTGACCTCTGCATATGAAATCTACCTCCCCTTAATGACTTCAGAAAAATGCATTATTTGGTTGATATTTGCAGAGATTCCTGTCCTTAATGCTAAACAACAAGGATAACTGCAATAATATACATCTAGTATACAGACTGAGAACATAATTAGGATGTTCTACACAAATCTAATTAACATACAGAATTATAAGGATATTCGCAGGTATTGTCAATTCAACAACTAGGCAAATAAATAATACACATAAACCTTGTGCCAAATTCTCAAGCTAGAGAAAAAAACAGCAAATTAAAAAAAATCTCCTTCTTCTATATTTTATACCATTCTTTGATAAGAATATCATTAAAATCATCCATGTTCTCTCATAAAAACAAGAAAGAAAAGAAAAAGAAATGAAGAAAGGAGGAGGGAGGAAAGAAAGAAAGAAAAGCATATCATTCAGAGAGGAAGAAGTAAAACTTGTTTTTTCAGATGACATGATCATGTATGTGGAAAGTACACACACAAAAGTGCCAGAATAAGTGAATTTAGCAAGGCTGCAGATAAAAGATGCAAGACTGCAGATGCAATTGATCAACTGTATTTCTTTTTTTTTTTTTTTTTTAATTTTTTTTTCAACGTTTATTTATTTTTGGGACAGAGAGAGACAGAGCATGAACGGGAGAGGGGCAGAGAGAGAGAGGGAGACACAGAATCGGAAACAGGCTCCAGGCTCTGAGCCATCAGCCCAGAGCCCGACGCGGGGCTCGAACTCACGGACCGCGAGATCGTGACCTGGCTGAAGTCGGACGCTTAACCCACTGCGCCACCCAGGCGCCCCTGATCAACTGTATTTCTATATACAGTAGTCTCCCTTATCCATGGGGGTATGTTTCAAGATCCCTAGTGGATGCCTGAAACCTTGAATATACCGACCCCCATATATGTTATGTTTTTTTCCTATACACACATACCTATAATAAAGTTTAATTTATAAATTAGGCACAGTAAGGGACAAGTAATAAATAACAGAATTATAGCAATATATCATAATAAAAGTTATGTGAATGTGGTCTCTGTCTCTCAAAAATCTCAAAATATCCCTCTCTCTCTCAAAATATCTTATACTATGCTTACTCTTCTTCTTGTGATGATGTGAGATGATAAAATGCCTAGGTGATGAGATGAAGTGAGGTAAATGATGCAGGCAGTATGACATAGTGCTAGTTTACTAATGACCTGATAATATGTCAGAAATGGGATCATCTACTTCTGAACCATGGTTGACTGTTGGTTAACTGAAACCATGCAAAGCAAAACCACAGAAAAGGGGGGGGGGACTATTGTATTGGCAATAAATAACTGGAAAATAAATAAAAAATACCATTTATAATTGAACCCCAAAAAAATCAACTAGTTAAGGAGACTATAAAACTACAACATATTGCAGAGAGGCATTAAATAAGACCTAAATATACATTTGGGTCTTCTTTGTATGATTCAATACTGTTAAGATTACATTTCTCCCAAAATTGATGTACAGATTCAATATAATAAACACAATGTATAAACAGTAAATGAGAAAAAAATTGTGAAAAATTTTCAAAGGTACTGAGGCATACGATGCATATAACATAATATTATTCAGAAATAAAAATGAACAACCTACTAATACTGGCAACAGCATGAAGTAATTTCAAAAGGTTATGCTGAGCAAAATAAGCCAATACAAAACCTCCTACCTAGCAATAATTAAGCAGTGCCCTCACCTTTCCCTTGCCAAAGGAATGTCAGAGGAAACCAGCTAAAATAGAAGGTTTAATAAACTCCAGAGTCTCCTAATATAATATCTAAAAGGTTCAGGTTTCAATTCAAAATCACCCATCACTCTAAGAACAAGGAAAACCACAATTTTAATTACATTAAATAGATACTCACCATCAACAGATACCAACACTGAGATGGCAGAGATGTTAGAATTATACGACAAAGATTTAAAAAAAATTTTTTTAACGTTTATTCATTTTTGAGAGACAGAGAGAGACAGAGCATGAATGGGAAGGGGCAGAGAGAGATGGAGACACAGAATCTGAAGCAGGCTTCAGGCTCTGAGCTGTCAGCACAGAGCCCGACGTGGGGCTCAAACTCATGAACTGCGAGACTGTGACCTGAGCAGAAGTTGGACGCTCAACGGACTGGGCCACCCAGGTGCCCTGACAAAGATTTTAAAGCAGCCAGCACCAAATACTTCAGTGAGCAATTACAAACATGCTGGAAACAAATGAGAAAATAGAAAGTTGCATCAAAGAAACAGAAGCTACAAAGAAGGACCAAATGAGCCTGTGAGACTGACTCTAAGAAAAGTTATAATATTCTTGTCATTAGAATTCCAGATGGAGAGAAGAAGGCAAGGCTGAAAAAGCACTCAAAGAAATAATGGCTGAAAACTTCCTAAAGGTGGCAAAAGCATAAACCTACAGATTCAAGCAGGTGAATGAATTCCAAACAAGATAAATTAAAAAAAAAAAAAAAAAACCAAACCACGATACATCATAGACAAACTTCTGAAAACTAAAGGAAAAAAAAAGTCTTAGAAGCAGCTACAGAGAAATAACAACTTATCTATAGAGGGAAAACAATTCAAATGACAATGAATTTTTTATCAGAAACTATGGAGGCTGGAAGGAAATGACACATTTTTCAAATGATGAAAAAAATAACTGTCAATCCAGAATCCCATATCCATGAAAATGCCCTTCAGGAATAAAGGGAAAATCAAGACAGTCCCAAATAAATGAAAACTAAGATTATTTGTCACCAGCAGGCCTACCCTAAAAAATGGCTAAACCAGATTCTCTAGGTAAAAAGGTAATAATAAAAGAAGGAATTTTGAAATCTTTGGAAAGAAGAACTAGCAATCCCTATCAAAATAACACCAGCATTCTTCACAGAGTGAGAACAAACAACCCTGAAATTTATATGGAACCAGAAAAGACCCCGAATAGCCAAAGCAATCTTGAAAAAGAAAACCAAAGCTGGAGGCATCACAATCCCAGACTTCAAACTGTATTACAAAGCTGTAATCATCAAGACAGTATGGTACTGGCACAAAAACAGACACTCAGATCAATGGAACAGAATAGAGAACCAGAAATGGACCCACAAACGTATGGTCAACTAATCTTTGACAAAGCAGGAAAGAATATTCAGCGGAATAAAGACAGTCTCTTCAGCAAGTGGTGCTGGGAACACTGGACCGCAACATGCAGAAAAATGAACTTGGACCACTTTCTTACACCATACACAAAAATAAACTCAAAATGGATGAAAGATCTAAATGTAAGACAGGAAGGCATCAAAATCCTCCAGGAGAAAGCAGGCAAAACCTCTCTGACCTTGGCCACAGCAACTGTTTACTCAACACGCCTCCGGAGGCAAGGGAAACAAAAGCAAAAATGAACTAACTATTGTGACCTCACCAAAATAAAAACCTTCTGCACAGTGAAGGAAACAATCAGCAAAACTAAAAGGCGACCAACAGAATGGGAAAAGATATTTGCAAATGACATATCAGCTAAGGGGTTACTATCCAAAATCTGTAAAGAACTTATCAAACTCAACACCCAAAAAACAAATAATCCAGTGAAGAAACGGGCAAAAGACATGAATAGACACTTCTCCAAAGAAGACATCCAGATGGCCAACCAACACATGAAAACATGCTCAACATCACTCATCATCAGGGAAATACAAATCAAAACCACAGTGAGATATACAACCTCACACCTCATACCACCTGTCAGAATGGCTAACATTAACTACTCAGGCAACAACAGATGTTGGTGAGGATAAGGAGAAAGAGGATCTGTTTTGCACTGCTGGTGGGACTGCAAACTCATGCAGCCACTCTGGAAAACAGTATGGAGGTTCCTCAAAAAATTAAAAATAGAACTACCCTATGTCCCCACAATTGCACTGCTAGGTATCTATCCAAGGGATACAGGTATGCTGTTTCGAAGGGGGCACATGTATCCCAATGTTTATAAAAGTGCTATCAACAATAGCCAAAGTAGGGAAAGAGCCCAAATGTCCATCAATGGATGAATAGATAAAGAAGATGTGGTGTGTATATATATATATATATATATATATATATATATATATATATATACACATACACACACACACACATACATACACACACAATGGGGTATTACTTGGCAATCACAAAGAATGAAATCTTGCCATTCACAACTATGTGTATGGAACTGGAGGGTATTATGCTAAGTGAAATTAGTCAGTCAGAGAAAGACAAATATCATATGACTTCACTCATATGACAACTTTAAGATACAAAACAGATGGACATAATGGAAGGGAAGTAAAAAGAATATAAAAACATGGAGGGGGACAAAACATAAGAGACTCTTAAATATAGAAAACAAACAGAGGGTTGCTGGAGGGATTGTGGGAGGGGGAATGGGCTGAATGGGTAAGGGGCTTTAAGGAATCTACTCCTGAAATCATTGTTGCACTGTATGCTAAAGAACTTGGATGTAAATTTAAAAAAATAAATTAAAAAAATAAGTAACACAACTATATGCTGTCCACTAAAAACTCACTTCAAACATAATGATATAGGTAGGCTCAAAATAAAAGGGAAGAAAAAGATATATCATGCAAACCTTAGTCGAAAGAAAATAGTAGCTATATTAATGTCAGATAAAGTAGACTTCAAAGCAGAGAAAACTACAAGAAACACAGACAGAGAGAGACATTACAATATGCTAGAAGGGTCAGTCCATCTAGAAGACAGCAATCCTAAATGGCTGCACCAAACCACACAGTGGCAAAGTATGTGAAGCAAAAACTGATAGAACTGAAAAGGGAAATTGACAAATCAACAATTATAGTTGGAGACTCAACATCCTGCTCTCAGCAACTGATAGAACAATAAGACATAAAACAGCAAGGATACAGAAGAATACATCACCATCAACCAACAACATATAATTGACATTTATAGGACACCTAACTACAGTGGGATATCCATTCTTTTCAAGTGCCCATAGAACATATACTAAGATATGTTAAACTTAATATATCCTGGGCCATAAAACGAACCTCATCAAATTTAAAAGACCTAAAAATATGCAGTGTGTTCTCTGACCACAATGGAATCAAACAAAAAATTAGTAACATAAAGATAACAGGAAAAGCTTCAAACATGTAGAAACCAAATGACACACTTCTAAATAGTCAATGGGTTAAAGAGGAAGTCTCAGGAGAAGTGAAAGGACTTCACTGAAATAAACAAAAGTGAAAATATAAAATATCAAACGTTGGGGGATACAGCTAAAGCAATGCTAAACAATACTTTTCTTTCTTAGATCAGGAACAAAGCAAGGGTATTCACTATTACCACTCATTCTTATTTAACACAGCACTACATAAGTTTTTTTTAGGTTTTTCATTTATCTGGGATAAATGCATACAAACATACACAACACATACACACACCCCTAAAAGCAATAAAATTATCTTAAAAAGCAAATAAATGCTCATCTTGTCTCAGATGTCACCACTTCTGGTAAGTCTTCTGGGACCTATCTATTTTAGACAAGGGCCCCCATTCCACTGTGCTCAGTGTTTCTCTCAGTCATAATTCTTATCACTGCTACATTTGTCTGTTTATTTTTTTCCTACCCTTAATCCCAGTAGACTATGGTGTAGTGTCTAGCACATTGACCTCATGTAAGTAGGAGTTTTATTTTAAGAGTTGGCTGGATAACAACACAATCTAAAGTCAAAAGGGAACTGTCATCACAACCTCAACTACCATGAACTTGTGGAGTAAACTAATTTCATTGCCACCGATTTTAGAGTCAGTGGACAAAGTCTGAATCTTGATTGTCACTGTTTCTACACAGGCACCATTCTGGGAGTCTCTCCTCCCTCCTTTCTTCAGTAGCTTTCATGTGAGATGCAAGCAGTGCCCTTCACCCTCTAGGTTCGCAATTTTATAGGCATTTCTTGCTTAGTGTTACTCCATTTATAAGGGTTGCTCTTCCCATATCTCATGGTATATCATCTCATTGAGCTCTACACAAGCCCTCCACAAGCTTGCTCATAAAATAGACCAATGAACACAGGAAAGTGGGAGGCAGCCTGGGTCCTTCCTCCTTGCTGCACAGTCTCAATTTAGGGCTGGTCATCAATTCCAATGTTTCCTGTGAGTTCAATTCAATTATATAAAGATATTCATTATGTGGTAACACAATGTCACTGAGTCCTACAAGGCTCATTTGATTCACATGCAAACAGAAACTCTGCAAGCTCTCAGATGTCTATTTTCATTCTCTTCTTACTATACATGGTACTTCACAGTGCACGAGAGAAAAGAATTTCATATCACAGCAATAGCATCCTCTAGCAACTGAGACTTTTTTGAATTTCAATAAGGTAATGGGAGGGGGGAAAAAGAATGGCAAACAATGGTTGTAGTAATTAGGCCAAAAGCAAGAGCTGGGGAGTCAAAAAACCCAGTTTAGAGGAGCCTGAGTGGCTCAGTCAGTTAAATGTCTGACTTTGGCTCAGGTCATGATCTTTAAGTTCGTGAGTTCGAGCCCCACATCGGGCTCTGCACTGATGGCAGTGTGAAGCCTTCTTGGGATTCTCTCTCTCTCTGCCCCTCCCCCACTTGCTCACTCACTCTCTCTCTCTCTCTCTCTCTCTCTCAAAATAAATAAATAAATAAATAAATAAATAAATAAATAAATAAACTTAAAAAAAAAAGGCCCAGTTTAGAATCAAGTTTTCAGCATGTATTAGTGTGCAATCTTGGTCAAATTACTTAATCTCTTGAAGTCTTGGTTTTGATGCTCATAAAATGTAGATATTAACAACTGTCTCCAAGGATTAAGTGAGATAAGAACTCTCAAGTCACTGGCACACAGTAAACACTCCCTAAATGACCACTGGTGATTGTCATAGTCAACAGTGTCTGAGTTTAGCCCTATAACCTGGCATGCAGTAATGTACCAGGATCCCTGGTACAGGTTACTATATCCTCCTGGAGACCAAAGATTGGAGACAGCTACTTATGGAAGTAAGATTAAGCAGCATAAGACCCCACTGCTCATGTATGATGAAGTAACCTCAGAATTAGGAGTTAAGGGCCACATCTGCATTCCCCAAATGATGCACCATATTTTAAAATAAAAAAATGTACTTTGCTGGTGCCTTTATAGACTGCTATGCAATTGATAAGACGATTAGAAACAAGGTACAGAGTCCTTGGCCTTCACACTATAAATCCTGCAGATTATTTTAACTTAAGAACACAATGAAAATATGATATTTTGGAAACAAGGCAGAGGAGATCCAGACAAAACTACAATAATTTATTTTACTAGCACATAAAATAACATTCCCTATTATCTCTCAAAGATGTAAGAAGCTTTTAGTATTTAAATTTAATTTTTTAGAAGTGCATTTTCATAAACCTGAGAAAAATATGCAGCAAGATTTATGAAAATACTGAGATACTATATTTTATTTTCTAGCACATGAAAATCACTAAGACAGCCAAAGAAAACTCCTGCTTTGTCTCTACAACCACTGTACTCTTCCTAGGAAGGTGAACCCACTCTTTCCTATGCCATCAAACAGGTGTTTGCTACACCAGAGCTAGTGTGTTCTATTAATGCCATCCATGTTGATTTAATGTTTCAGAGAACACAAAAGTGTGGTATAATGTGGGTAATGAAGGTTTTGGCAGAAACATCTTGGGAAAGATCATTAATACAAATGATGAGGAAGCAATAATGTACGATTGGTGATGTGCAGATATGTGCTATAGCAATACAGGCACACTGTGAACCTTGGTCAGAGCTGGCTCAGGCACCAGGCGGTGCTGACACTGTACAAGTTCTGTTGGCTGTGTTGGTAATGGTGCCGAGCACCTCTCTGGGCTTCACTATCCTGGGTGAACTGATCATCTAGATAAGTATTAGGATGGAGATGAGGATGGGTGTGGAGTGGGAGAGCTGGAAAGTTCCGGGCTTGGGAGAGCAGAGGAGCTCTACTGCTGTACAGTGCTATTACTGGTGGGAAAAGAGGCTCTAAAAGAGGCAAAGCAATGAATGTTGTTGACAACTTGCGCTTCTTGCACATTTGAGCCCAGGCCCAGCCCTACTGCCTTGAATTGAGACAGGAGTAAACCTACTTAGAAAAGGCACATGGTACCATGATGAACAAGTTCACCAATTCTTTGATATTCCTCTAGCAGTAGGTAAAATCTAATTTCTTTTCCCTTGAATATGGGCCAGCCTCAGTGGCTTACTTCTAACGAATAAACTGTGATATTGCATGATTTCTGAGACTTGGTTAAAAAAGGCAATATGGCTTCCATCTGGCTTTCTCTCTCTCTCTCTCTCTGTCGCCCTGTCTCTTAGGTGTCCTGAGCTGACATATAGGAACCCCAGCAACTCTGGTACCACCATACAGGACACAAGCAAATCCATATACGGATGGGGAGAGAAGCCTGTGGAGCCTCAGCTGTGGCAGCCAGAAGCTATTGAGTCTTTCCAGTACCAACTGCCAGAATTGTAAATAATTATTTATTCCTTTTTGAGCCACCCCCAGTTGACACCAAGCAAAGCAGTGACAAGCTATCCCCTCTAAGTCTGGCCCAAACGGCAGATTCATGAGCAAATTAAATTCTGTTATTGCTTTAAGCCACTAAGTTTTGGAATAGTTTGTTATACAGCATGAAATAATCAGAACAAGGATCAGGATGATGGTGAAAGATTTTCAAAGGGTCTTTAGCTGTGAGGTATGAAACATGGACATCTGGAAAGTTCTGTTGAGCACCCTAGGGTAGGCCAAATTATAACTTATGAGAAGCTAGTGGGAAAGATGAATAAAAAGTTCTAGAATGGGCTGATAATGAAAAGGATAGGTTTTGGACTCAAGAAAGACAAATCTGAATCTAAACAACTCCAATTTTTACTAAGTTTGTGATCTTAGTCAAGTCACTTAACTTCAACTTGCCCATCTAGAAAACTGTGAAAATAAAATCAAATTCATAAAGTTGTTGGAAAGATTAAATGAGCTGGCAGTAAGTGCTTAATTAATGGTAATTGTTATTACCATTAATTAATGGTCACTATTATTATTATTATTATTATTACTATTATTATTTATGCAGTTTTCCGATAATTGCATTTGACCATAATTAGCAGTGGTGGGATACAATGTTCCAGTGTATGCTGGTTACCAACACATTCTACACAGACAATTCCACCAATTAATTGAGAATTTCCCACTGTGTCCTCTACATTCTCACCACTGTGCCAGAACCATGGAAACCGCAGAAGGTGTAGACTCTCACCCTGGGAAGCTGACAAGCTAAACATCCCAGACTGGAGTGGCATGTTGAACAACTGACTTGAGCTTCCCAAGTATCTGATGCAGTTACGACCCTTGCAGTCTTCCTGCCAAAGGGCTATGGTGCTGTGGAAAAGGCTTTTATCACAATCTCTGGCTGCTACAGAGATTTCTGCATATTACACATATCATGAGTATGTAGCAATCAATACATTATACATTTGATACTCTTCTCTGTTTTCTGATATCTAATTTTAATATCTATTATTAATATATAATTTCTGAAATGATCTGCTCTTTAAAACAAATTTTAATTACTACATACTAAAAAGTTCTTTCTATGTAAAATTTAGAAGCAACTTAGGGGTGCCTGGATGGCTGAGTTGATTTGAGTGTCCAACTTCGGCTCAGGTCACAATTGTACATTTTGTGAGTTTGGGCCCTGCGTCAGGCTCTGTGCAGACAGCTCAGAGCCTGGAGTCTGCTTCAGATTCTGTGTCTCCCTCTCTCTCTGCCCCTTCCCTGCTCATGCTCTGTCTCTATCTCTCAAAAATAAATAAACATTAAAAAAATAATAATAAGACTATAGCATTTTATTTGTTTAATTTTTTTATTTTAAAATTTATTTTTAATTTTTTTCTTAATGTTTATTTACTTTTGAGACAATGCAAGAGACAGAGTGCAAGCAGCGGAGGGGCAGACAGAGGGAGACACAGAATCTGAAGTGGGCTCCAGGCTCTGAGCTGTCAGCCCAGAGCCTGATGTGGGGCTCGAACCCATGAACTGTGAGACCATGACCTGAGCCGAAGTCGGACGCCCAACTGACTGAGCCACTCAGATGTCCCAAGACTACAGCATTTTAAATGCATGTGTTCTGAACAGTTCAGAGAGCAGAATTTGATACAATGTCTCATAGTGCTACATAGAGGAGTTTATACTTTTCTGAAAAAAAATGGAGAGATTTCATTAAAAACCTGGATAATCATCCAGGTTAAATAAAACAAAAGCTATCATGGGCCTTAAAATCCTTTAATTCCACATAGATTTTGCCCAGCTTATTAAGATTTTTGTCATCCCATTACTTTTGACATTACTGAATATTGAGTACCTGATAAACATCATTAGTTTATAAACATTATTAGTTTATCATTGAGCATTAAGTAATCTAAAAAGAAATATAAAATACTGTGGATTTAAGACATTTTAAATTTCTATTATACTTTTTCCTAATCAAGAGCATGCTTTTTCTTTAAAGCAAAGTTTGATTTTTTTTTTTTTTTTTTTAAATCCCTGAGTCAGATCTGCAATCTTCTTTACAGGTCTGAACAACTCCATCATCTTTGGCTATTAGCCTTTCTCCTCTCTAACTTTCCCATATCCCTCTAAAACTGATGTGCAATACCTAAACTGCACTGTGAGTTTATAGGGGTTCAACCTGTGGTAAGCAGCAGCAAAGGATCACTATACAGTTCTACAAACTGTCTCCTGGAACTTAGAAGTTTTATTTCTCATCTACACAGTAATACTCTCAATAACTCTTGTCTTTGAAGGGACTAAAGAATGTTATATAAAACTATTCAAGCTTCAACTTTTCATAGGTCAGAAATACCCAGGGGCTTTGGTTTTTAATGTAACTTCCTTAGATAAAAACCAGTTTCCTTTTTCCAATCCGGGAAGTGGATGTCTGTAATAGAACATAAATTACACAGTTTCTGATTTTACTGTCTAGACACCATCAACCCCCTTAACACTACCTTCTCTGTCAAAAGTCTGGGCAGGGCCCAAAAAAAACTGATGTCCAACTAAGCTCGGAAATATATTCCTTCCAACTAAAGCTGGCAGGACTCTCGTGAGCACATTTGAAGCCAACAAGAAAGTAGGACTGGAAAATTAAGAATGGTTAAAAAAAAAAAAAGAGGGCAAGTACAAAACCCTTTCACAAATTAACAAGGCTCAATGGCATCAAGTACTTGAAAGGTCTCCATCTCCACCTCAACTTCCAAATAAAGTAGGATATTGCCTTTGTAGATAAATGCAGACATTTTTATAGCCTTGCCATTCTCAGTAGAGGTTCTGCTATCTGACAAACAGATAATGAGAGAATTAAAGTGCATGCTCAAGAGGATAGCTATGCTCACCTGAATTTTTAGAGCTCCTCTTCTCTGAGCTTGAAGCCATCCTACAGTACACAAGTGAAAATTAGAGTTTAAAGAAGACAAGAAATCAGATGCTCGTTCAGAAATAGAGGGTTATAGAACTGTACGAGGACTGAAGATTCATTACCCTTCTTTGATAGCCCAACTGCTTTCCGCTGAGCCAGCCAGCTGAGGAAATGCTACATTATCCTAATAACAGTAGGGGTGAAAACAGTAATGATAGCTATCATTCACTGAATGATTACTATATGCTAGGCGTTATACTAGATGCTTCGTATTTATTATTCTCACAACAGTATAGCTTTTAACTCTATGACATGTTTGCTACAGAGCTGGTCTGTATACAGAATAAAGGTAGCTGGTCTGCTACAGAATAAAGGTCTGTCTTGAATCACATATCTAAGGGGGATTATTTTCTGAATTTTCAGAAGGATGTTATCTTTTGATGATATCATGCTTATATATAGCACTTTAACATTACAGAGACTTTTCATATTTTTTAAAATTTCTTCTTCACAAAAGCCTTGAGGAGCAGGAATCATTATTTGTATTTCACATGCAAAGTTCAGGGAGACTGTGACCAAAGCCACATATCCATAAAGAACAAGGTGAGGACTTGAACACAGGTGTCTTGATTCCAACTCCTTTGTTCTTCCAACCACACCAAAGTTGTCACCTATTACATGGCCTTACAGAATGGCTCCCAAGAATATCATGCATGCTAAACTGTATTGAACATAGTCTACTCAATTCAATGAACATTCATTGAGCATCTACTGTGTACCAGTTATTGTGCTCAGGGCTGGAAGCTCAGAAGTGAAAAAAATGAGAAGTGGTGATACAGGAAAGGAGTTCATGGATTACTGAGGGAGAACATCATGCAAATAGGTAACCACGGTGAGTGTATGTGCTGACCCAAGTATAGGGGACACAATAACTCTAAGAATCTGTGAAAGTTTCAAGGAATAAGGCATCTGAGCTACGTTAGTAGAATGAGTTCAGGAGTTCAGTAGGCCCTGTTTTTTAATCACCAAGAAAGAAAGGCAAAAGATTACTGATATGTGCAATGTAAGCCCTGCATTCAAGACCAAATATTTAGGAAGCTTGATATATGTGGTTTTGCAGGCCAGACCATAGGATATCAAATTAGGGAGATGGTTAATGTTAGAAGCAAGTGAAGGGGTGCTTGGGTGGCTCAGTCAGTTAAGTGTCTGACTGCAGCTCAGGTTCCGTGGGTTCGAGCCTCGTGTCAGGCTCTGTGCTGACAGCTCAGAGCCTGGAGCCTGCTTGGGATTCTGTGTCTCCCTCTCTCTGTCCCCGCCCCTGCTCATGCTCTGTCTCTCTCTGTCTCTCAAAATTGAATAAACATTAAAAATTAAAAAAAAAAGCAAGTGAAGATACACCAAAGAATAAAAAGGTTCTTTTCTCCTTCCCAAAGGGGATATGCTAATTGAAAAGATCAGGTTACATTTTAAAGTCAAATAAATCTTTCCCAACAGTTAAATGTCATCTGCAACTCTGGCCATTTGTTACAATGGCAAACCGAAACATTACAGCCCAGTAAAGATGTCTGGAATACCCAGATGCTTGTTGTCTGGTGCATCTCTTTTGGGGCTGGTTAGAAATTGAGACACTCATGCTGAGCCCTGGGCCCTAGAGATTGCTCATGAACTTGGCTCCTGGAGTGCTTTCAGAAAGAGGGAAAGATGAAAGCCAGCCCTGCTCACTGGTTCACCTTCGTTTCTAGTCCCCCTTTCATCCTATCCTTTGGCCATCGCACTTCAAAGACACCAAGGTGGAATTTCCACCTACTAAGGCCCCATATCCCAAACTGTCTCCTTCATATTCTTCCGCCCTTATTTAAACTCCATCTCCCTCCCTCTCCATCTCCTTCAAACCTCCCAACGTCAGCCCTAATCATCTAGGTTATGGCTTAGCGTCATGGAAATGTACTTAGTTTATGGGTGCAAAGTGAAGATCCCATCTCTAGTCAGTTCTTCCCCCACTCTCTTTCTCCTTCTCTCTTCCCATTTGCTCTTCTCCTTCTCAGTTGCCACTGTCTTTGCAGCAATAGTTTTTTATATTATGTTTTAATTTTCACTTGGAGGCAGGAGAGAAGGGATACAGGACAGGCCACCTTTCACCAGGAGAGAAAAGGAGGTCATCTTCATTGAATTTAAAAATTCAAAAGGAAAAAAGACCAGACTGGGGTCTCCTCATCCAGAGCACTTTTCGTTCACTACAGTTTAGTGTTCAGATTCACTTAAAGCAGGTGGTAGCTAGTCATATATGAGACACCAACCACTGCCTATTTATATGCCTGAATCTGCCCTGTCTACAGACTCTGCTGCTCTGAGCAAACCTACTCTGGTCTTTGACCCTAAAACACAGCTGAATGAACCAATAATGGGCACCTGACACAAAACTAGTCTATTCTCAGGCTGGCCAACTACGTACCTACTTGGTTGCCTGGCTCAAAAAATTAATATGGGCCATAAGACTCCCCCTTTGGGAGTTGGAAACAGAGAAATAGAAATTTGAGTTACATTGATACAGCAGCTACGTTAAGGGGATATAAGGTAATTCTGGACCACAAGCAAGCTAAAGTTATTAGAAAACATGATAGGATACAGCAGACCCACAGAGAAAAGAGAGAGCATGAGGAAAAGAGGGATTCCATGTTCCAAATGATTTTGGGATTTCAGTTTGAGTATATTCTTACAATTTCCTCCTTTTTCATTCAGCAGACATGATTGATTTTTAACAATCTAAATAATCTGACTAGAATGCAAAATCATTGACCCAGTAATATGATTGCTAATCTTAGCCTGGAGGTAGATCTGATAGCTCCCTATCTAGTTCCAAAGCTTGCCAAAGATTCAAATCGAGTTACCAGGAATTGTAGATTTAGTCACTCTGAGTTATGCAAAATGCTAACCAAAAGTTACACGGCCTTTGTTCTCTGAATTTCAACAGGCTAATCCTCAATGGAAACTCTGGAAAGATTTCTCTTTTGCAAAATTACCCTCTTTCCTCACAGTCAATCATCAAAACAAGCCAGCTGTGGCCCTGAATTCATCACTTTCTCTAACCCAAGGAAGACATGGAGAGCTTGTGCAGTGCTGTGTTCAGCAACAAATATCGACCAATTGTGATTGGGAGCCAGAATCTTCATCATCCTTTCTTGTGAGAACATCAAGATCTGTTAGTTTGAAGTTGTTATCCTGGATCATCAATCAGAATTCACGTTTCTAGCATTGCTAATCCTACTTTTTAATTCTCCCCATCCTCTCTGTTCTAAAAGATAAAGAATGTCAGGAATTATTAAGAGTGAGATGTTCTGAGGATCTGGCTTATTTTAGAGTTCTACAAAGGATTCACTTCCTCCTCACACTACCTGCCTTTGTTTACAAGTGTATGTCTCGAGTGCCAATATTCACATGAAAAACCTCTACATAAATGAGTGGTGTCATAATCTGAAGAAATGTGCTGTGCATCAACAATGGCTCTAAGTGCCCTCTATGGTTCAGGACACTCCAATGACTCAAATGACCTTTCTGCTAAAGGATTTGCATCACTTCCTTTGTTCTAGTTTTGCACTGTATGGAATTACAATAATGTGAATAATCTTTCTTTTACAGAAAACAACAGAAAACACAGGAAATCTACAAAAACAGTTTTGACAATTGAGATAATCACATTTTAATCTGCTTAATTAAACACTGTAAGATTACTTTCCTACCAGCAAATGCCATTTTACTAAATCATACTAAAGTCAGTTTAGTGAGAATTCCAAGAACAGACTGATTTGTTAAATTGAGTCAGAAAAGTAGCATTTATTGATAGCTAATTACTATAGGAGGTGGAAAGGGAGAAGGAAAATTAAGAGTGTGCCCTAGTTAAGTCATGTTACCCTAAACTTCCCAATAGGTTGGACCTAACAGATACTTTAAAATATAAGAGCATGTGTTCCATCTGAGGTCCAGAGAGCAGAATGGTCCCCCAGGGCAAGACCAGTGACCAGGGATGGTTCTAACTGTGAGCAGAAGGAAGAAGAGTCATAATGGCAGTGGCATCAGAGACTCCAGCAAAAGGGAGCATGCTGATGGGCTCACCCCAGCATAAGGCAGGCTCGTGTCTGCCTGACATTTACCAGGCAGATATATGAGAAGGCTGGCACAACATGGGAGCCAAAGGGTTTGGCAGTTAGCTTAAGGAGGCCTCCCATATAGGACTGTAGGTCAGTCTTGATGTCTTTCACCGGGGATCCAGGCAGGAAATCAGCAAAGGGTATCAATATATAAATGCAGTTAATGGAACTGGGGCACAACTTAAGTAAGGGTCATGTCAGAACAAGGCCAACAGCAGAAATGATGAGGTTGACTCACTACTGACTATTGACCTATTGACTAAGGAGTCTTCTAAATTCCTCAGCTAATAGCCAGATTGCTCCAAGAGTTAGGAACAAGACCAAGGCTGCTGATGAGAAGGATGGATTTAAAGTGCTGATGCACAATAAACACATGATAAATGCTATTATGCTGTTGTTTGTTGTGGGGGAAAGGATTAACCAGGAGAAGGCAGGTTGCACTGGAAGGAACCTATAAACCTGAAAATTAGTTCCAGCATGAAGAGACACACATTTGGTAGGTAGAAATCTACGCAGGTGGACAGAATGGATATCCAGAAAGCATGGTGGCAGGAACAAGTGGGTGGTGAGGTCGAGGGTTAGGAAAAATGTGTGATGGTGGTGGAGAGATGGACACTGCAGGGTGCAGAAGTCAGAGCAGTCCAGAGGCAAGTCCCCATGGGGATGGAGTACAAGGCCAGGACTCAAGTCCTCTACAGAGGGGAGAAGGAATATTCAAAAGAACAAAATCAGAGCTGTACAGTGTGGGTAATGTATTCATTTTATTAAATATGGGTTACACTAGTCCCAAGAGCAAGACTGGAGAGAGAGGAAGGGTAAGGAGCCAATGGCTTAACTAAGCCATCACAGAAGTCAAGTGTCTTAGTTAATGGGGTTAAGGGATGCTGGAACCTAAAGCCAGGCATGTCATCCTACCCTCCCTCTTCTAAGACACAAAGACAGTAAGATCCAGGCATGCTTCTATGTGTATCCCTGCTCCTTCAACTAAAACTCAGGTGCACAGGAATGAGACAGGTTTGCAGCCTGCTTGTGTTAATTATTGTTTGTATTGTTGACCTGGGGTCAGCTGAGACACACACAGAGTTAGAATAACATCTGTGTCAATAAAAGTGATAATTTGTCTCTTTCATGCATAACTCACATAATTTTTCCTTTGATTTGTCTCCAGGAAGACTGAGCAAGAGTTAGTGTGGGTGTATGGATAGAATTAACCCTTGTTTTTTACTCTAGAGAGCCAGGGGAGTTTCCTTCCTTGAGCTGGGGCCATCTTAGGATTCCTATTCAGACTCTTACTCAGCATGCCTTTCTGTGTTTGTAAGTTAAGATCAAGGTTCTCCATAGGTTGCTTAACTATTTGGTGAGGAACCCTGCCAACAAATATCAAGCCCAGACTGAGTCCATGGCTGGAGATGCTGGCCAGCTTCTGTGATTCTCCTAGGTGGGCAAGATTTCTGAGCTAGCCTCATGGATTAGGGGGTAGAGGGATAGAAGGATAGGTAGTTGCTGAGCTGAAACCTTGTCTTCAGCCACAGAATCCCTTGTCTCTCATTCTTCTCAGTGCCCTCACTGGTGGATTAGACAATTGCCCTTTGGAGATATCAAACCTGTGACTTTGGTTTTTATATCAACAGGGAGGGTCTCACTAACCCAAATCCTCTAATGGTTGGCATGGCTGCTTGTGTGTTTTCTGTAGAATAGTGGCCAAATGCTCAGGCCCTGGAGTCAGAAACACCAGGCTGTCCATCTCAGTTTCACTACTTAGTAACTATGTGACCTTAAGCAAGTCATATAGCCTCTCCTCAGTTTCTCCATTCATAAAATGGGGGAAACTGTATGGGTAAGATGAAGTGGGGTAGACAAAGCAGCAAGCATAGTACACAATAAGTGGTGGTTACATGTGTTCTTGAAACCCATCTAGCTCCCAAACTCTTTAATAGGGTGCATATTCTCACACAATTAGTCTCCTGGGTCTAACAGAGGGCTCTCCCTAGAAATTCCATAAAATAGGTAATCCTTTAACACGTGGCAAAAGCTAGCCATACGCAGTGCCATTGCTATAGATCCTGCTATCAAAGGTCTGAGACCCACATCAGGCAAGCTACGGGACTCCCTCAAGAGCTGGTTCTAAGATTTCTACAGAGAGGACTGTGGGACTAGGGACCCATCTCCAGATGTTGTGATGTTGTGGCAGGGCAGGCTGTGGCCCAATTCCTACAGGTGCTAAGTTTACAGTTTATTTATTTATTGAGAGAGAGAACATTTGCGCAGGTGTATGCCTGAGTGGGAGAGGGGCAGAGAGAGACGGAAAGAGAGAACCCAGAGCAGACTCTGCACAGTCAGCACAGAGCCCGACATGGGGCTTGATCCCATGAACATGAGATCATGACTTGAGCCTAAATCAAGAGTCAGACACTTAACCAACTGAGCCACCTAGGCACCCCCAGTTCTCTGTTTAAAGCTCAAGACAATAGAGGATGACAAAGAGCAGCATTATCCCCAGTTAACAGATGGGAATCCTAAAGTCCACAGCAATCATCTGCTAGCTCTTAGCTACACAGCTTTTAAGTAAAGACGTTTTAAGACTTCCTAGTCCAGGTGCCCCCTCAATGCCAATCTACCTCTTTACTGCCTGAGGGAGTATCTCTGGTAACATTATATTAGACCAGTTATTTATCATTTGATCAATGAACATTTACTACCTACTATTTAATAAGAGGTATATGTAAAAACTGATTCTCAAGTCCTTTCCAGCAAAGGTCTCTTATTTTTACAACCTTATGAAGTAAAACATCCTTTTCCTTTACAGTATTTACTGTTTTTAAATATGGATATATTTGTGATTGTTTATTTTATGGTTATCTCCCCACTTAGACTCCCTGATAAGGTTCCACTGGGGTGGGCATCATATTTGTTTACTTTATCAGTGCTGTATGTAAAACTGTACAGCAGGCACTCAACAATTAAATGAATAAGAGGCATGCTATCTTTTTTTACAGAATGACAAAACTGTACCCAAAGTTTATCTGCCTGAGTTCAGAGTTTCCAGAGTAGATCTGGGTCTTTAGAGTTGACTAAAGCTTTTTAAGAGTGCCTCTATCAGGGCTCCTCCTAAAAGGGTATCAGGGCTTAGTGGTCACAGTGCAAGTGACACTGCTCAGATCTAGTCAGAGACATCTTCAAGAATAAGCTAGTCATCTCTAGTCCATAAGTAATAAAGTTACTGTAATCATTATGTACAGTCTATCATTTACCATAACAATGTTACTAGTGTGATCACATTTGTATAAGGCATCATAGTATTCAGTATACTTTGGTCTTCAACATCCTTGGGAAGGAAGAAGAAATATTTCAGTAGAAACTAAAACTTGTAAATTGCCAAAGATGATATAACTGAGAAGTGAAACCAAGACTCATTTCCAGGTGTAATTTCACCTTGCAATGAAAGAAGAATTTTTAAAGTTCTTAAAGGAAAAAATAGAGTACCCAAATAAATAAATAAATAAATAAATCAGAAATAGGACAGAAGTAACAATCAACACCACAGAAATACAAAGGATTATAAGAGACTGTCACAAAAAATCATACACCAATAAGTGAGACAACCTGGCAGAAATGCAAAAATTTCTAGAAACATACAATCTTCCAAAACTGAATCAGAAATACAAAATGTGAACATATCAATCAGTAATTAAAAAAACTCCCAAAAAACATAAGTCTAGGATCAGATGGATTCATAAGTGAATTTTACCAAACATTTAAAGAAGAGTCAATACCAATTTTCCTCAAACTATTATCAAAAAACATAAGAGGAAGGAAATCTTCTAAATACATTCTATAAGGTCAGTATCACCCCAATACCAAAACCAAAGACACTGCCAAAAACCTCCCCAAAACCAAAAAAAAAAAAAACCCCAAACAAACAAAAACTACAGGGCAATATCCCTGAGGAACATAGATGTAAAAATCCTCAACAAAATATTAAGAAACCACACTCAACAACACATTAAAAAAATCATTCCCTATGATTAAGTGGATTTTATTCCAGGGATGCAAGGATGGTTCAATATTTGCAAATCAATCCATGTAGCACACCACATTAACAAAATCAAGGATAATAATCACATGATCATCTTAATACAGGCCGAAAAAACATCTGACAAAATTCAACATCCATTCATGATAAAAACTCTCAAAAAAGTGGTGGGTTTAGAGAAAACATACCTTAACCTAATTAAGGCCACATATAAAAAACCCACAGCTAACATCATGCTCAATGTGCTCAAGCTTTTTATTTTGGTTTGCACAACAAAGGAAACCATCAACAACAAAAAGGCAACTTACTGAATGGGTGAAGATATTTGCAAATTATATATCTGATAAGGGGTTAATATCCAAGATATACACCTATATAACTCAACACCAAAACACA
Source organism: Leopardus geoffroyi (assembly GCF_018350155.1). Taxonomy (NCBI): domain Eukaryota; kingdom Metazoa; phylum Chordata; class Mammalia; order Carnivora; family Felidae; genus Leopardus; species Leopardus geoffroyi. The sequence continues at coordinate 72,069,401 of NC_059328.1, forward strand.
AATACTCTGATCAAAAAAATGGGCAGAGAACCTAAACAGACATTTTTCCAAAGAAGACATACAGATGGCCAACACATACATGAAAAGATGCTCAACATCACTAATCATCAGGGAAATGCAAATCAAAACCACAATATAAGATATCAGAATGCCTAGACCAAAAAAGACAAGAAATACCAAGTATTGACAGGGATGTGGAGAAAAAGGAATTCTTGCTTCACAGTTGACAGGAATGTAAAATGGTGCAGCAACTGTGAAAAGCAGTTGAATTCCTCAAAAAATTAAAAATAGAATTACCACATAATCCAGTAATTCCACTACTGGCTATTTACCCAAAGAAAATGAAAATGCTAATTCAAAAAAAATATACACACTTCTATGTTTATTGCAGCTTTACAACAGCCAAGATATAAAAGCAACCCAAGTCACCACCAACAGATGAATGGATAAAGAAGATGTGTGTGTGTAATGTATATAATGTATATGTGTGTATGTGTGTATATATAATGGAATATTATCCTGTCATAAAAAAGAATGAGATCTTGCCATTTGTGAGAACACAGATGGTCTTGGAGGGTATCATTCATGATAAATGAAGTAAGTCGGACAAAAACAAATACCACATTATTTCATTTATATGTGGAATCTAAAAAACCAAACAAATGAACAACAACAACAACAACAACAACAACAACAACAACAAACCCAAAGCAGAAAAAGACCCATAAATACAGTGAACAAACTGATGTTTGCCAGAAAGGAGAGTAGAGGGATGGGCAAAATGGGTAAAAGGGAGTGGAAGACACAGGCTTCCACTTAAGGAATGAATAATTCACAGGGAAAGAAGGTACAGTATAGGGAATACAGTCAATAGTATTGTAAGAACACTGTATGGTGACAGATGGTAGCTACACTTGTGGTGAGCATAGCATAACATATAGACTTGTTGAATCACTATGTTGGATACCTGAAACTAATGTAACACTGTGTGTCAACTATTCTAAAATAAAAATAATAATAACAATATTGTAATAATGTTGTATAGTGGCTACTCTCCTCTTGAGCACTGTGCAATATATAGAGTTGTTGAATCACTATGTTGTATACCTGAAACTAATGTAACACTGTGTGTCAGCTATTCTAAAATAAAAATAATAATAACAATATTGTAATAATGTTGTATAGTGGCTACTCTCCTCTTGAGCACTGTGCAATATATAGAGTTGTTGAATCACTATGTTGGATACCTGAAACTAATGTAACACTGTGTGTCAGCTATTCTAAAATAAAAATAATAATAACAATATTGTAATAATGTTGTATAGTGGCTACTCTCTTCTTGAGCACTGTGCAATATATAGAGTTGTTGAATCACTATGTTGTAGCACCTAAAATATAAAATTATATGTTAAATATACTTCAATAAAAAGGGTAATAATAAAAAATTTAATAAAATAAAAATTTAAAGTCCTTAAAAATGGAAAACATATTAAATATACAGATACTAGAAACGTGAATTCAAATCTAAACACCCATAAATGAATAGTTCAGGATCAAATGGTAAATTGAAAGGAAGAGATTCTCTAAGTATTCTTTTACCTAGAAGATCAGGGGATGAAGAAGAATTATGGAAAGGGCAGTATCTTTTGATTCAGTTAAGGATGACTTACTCCTACAAAAGTGAAGTGGAGAGAAAGTTAGTGCCCTCCTCAGACCTGCCTGTACAGTAGCCACATAGGTGTTGGGGGATTGATCCAGCTGCCCAAGCAGGCTCAAGCATATGTTCTAATGGTATTCCCAACCTTCTGACATGTTTCAGGTTAAGCCAGCATAGGGGTGCAAAAAGAGCCACAAATCCCAATTGCTAGGCAGAGTCTTATTGTCTAAAGGGTTACGGCAGCAAGGCTGAAGCCAAAGGGATGGAGATCTTTAGTTTCAGGGTGGAAAGTAGCAAGAGTAAAGCACAGTCTCCACCTTAGGGGCTTAAATGACTGACAGCTCTCTAGAAATACAGAAAGCAGATAACATAAGAGGAGGGACTATCACTGACAGAAGAGCTACTCTGTGCACAGTACTGCTAGGCACTTTAACATGTTAATGCATATAGGCATCCTAACAAAGTTACAGATGGTCAATCCCCCCCCCCCCCCCAATTTTTACAGAGGATGAAACTGAAGCTCAACTTGCTCAAGGCTACACAGCTAATAAGCAGTGGAACCATAATTTAAATTCATAGCTGTCCTCTTCCACCCCTGAAGGCAATGGAAAGGAGGAAAAAGCACAGCTCAAGGAATGTCACAGGAATCAGTCTGCCTCCTGAGGCAGTTTAAAAGTACATGTCTCTAGGTACCAGATTTTGTGTGAGGCGTATGCATGTTGGGAATGACAATGACTGAGGCACCTGAGATGATCTGGCACCTCAAGTGATGATGGATTTAGGGAGTGGGGCACACTGAAGATGCCGATGGGCAGATCAGTGCGGGGCATGGGAAAGTAGAATCGGTAGAAGTGAGCCTGGGGTCAACAAAACATAAAAATGTACTGGGTTCTAATGTGGCCCTTTTATTTATTAAAAAAAAAAATTTTTTTTTTCAACGTTTATTTATTTTTGGGACAGAGAGAGACAGAGCATGAACGGGGGAGGGGCAGAGAAAGAGGGAGACACAGAATCGGAAACAGGCTCCAGGCTCTGCGCCATCAGCCCAGAGCCCGATGCGGGGCTCGAACTCACGGACCGCGAGATCGTGACCTGGCTGAAGTCGGACGCTTAACCGACTGCGCCACCCAGGCGCCCCCCTTTTATTTATTTTTTACAAATGTTTATTTGTTCTTGGGGCAGGGGGAAGGGAGGGAGACTGTGAGTGGGGAGGGGCAGAGAGAGAGAGAGAGAGGGGGAGACAGAGAATCCTGAGGCAGGCTCCTCACTGTCAGCGTGGAGCCCAACGCGGGGGCTCAAAATCACAAACCATGTGATCATGACCTAAGCCGAAATCCAGAGTCTGTCACTTAGCTGACTGGGCTACCCAGGCATCCCTAATGTGGCTTTTTTAATAACAGGTGTGCTTTCTAAACACCTGCCATCCTGGCCTGTAATAACACATCATCATAATTTGGTGTACAAATGAAGATATGTCTAAGAATACGGAAATACTCTATAGCATTTATGTGAAGGAGTCCTTAATATTTGAAATGCCTACTTACTGAGAAGAACTCAAAACCTACCATCTACACTGTTTACTTTTCTTCCCTTCCTTTCCATCTCCTGCATTTTGCTGCATTTACACAGTGGCTTTACCTTCCTACTAGGTAATAAAAGGAGACAAACAGCCTATTTGCTCAATGAAAGTCAGTGCCTCTGACACATGCCAAAATTCTATTGTTGCTGCAAACAGCAAAGACTATCAATAAAAGGTAATTTTAGTACTTTTTTAAAGTTTTATCTTGGTCTCCTAGATAAGCAGATTTCAATGGCAAATACATCTTACGTCACAACCCACAACACACTAGTGAACATGTATATATTTGTATGTATATAAATGAAAAAACACCTGGCTGTCTTATGGGTAATGAACGTGCTCCGGTATTTTCAATTCTAGTTCGTTTGCAAGAAAGCAAGCAAAAAGCAGAGTGACCTGCTAGGTGGACTTTATGGTCCACCTATGAGTTGAAACTTGCAATATGAAAATCACTATCCAGACCCAGAATATGAGGATAAATCCATGGTGGCAAAGTAACTCCCCAACAAGAGGAGGGTGAGGGAGGGTAAGAAAGTTCCAGGAACTGCATACACCCTTTCTCCTCCATTGACAGCTCTAAAAAGGGGTGACATCAAGAGGAAGGAAGGATGATATGGAGGTGATCCTGGGCTGAGAGAGCCCAGTGAAAAAGCAGAATTCATTAAAAAAAATATTTCTCCTGGATAGTGGTCCACCAAAATAATGTAACTCAAGAATCTCTCTAATCGGTTTTGATGATCTGCATCACTACCAAGCATTATACACAAGGAAGACATTGTTAGAAAACTGATTTTATCCAAACTTGATACTGAGTGTGTATAAACTGTATGTGCATATGTTGTGTGTTGAAAACAGTCCAAGGGACAGTAGCTGTTACATTTGCAGAGTTTCCAGTCATTAGGCTGACCTCAGGGCAGGCAAGTGTTTTCAGGGAGCGTGGATCGAATCCTAATTGAGCCCTCAGCCATGTTGAGGCCAGCGGGCAACGTCTTGTATGTTTTTCATCATTTACTTTCAAAAAAGTGTTCCAGCCTAAATCCCCATTTCTTCTCCCCCTCACCAAGAAGCTTCTCTCTGGGGACCAGATTAGAAGCAATATTCGTCCCCAGTTCTCTTGCAAACCACTCCGAGGCTTCAGTTATCCAGCTCAGTGCTCACAAAGAAAAATGTTGTCATAGACATGACAACTGCACTACCCATTTTTTCTCACGTAAACATAGTTCCAAGATGCACAATCCCAAGCCCTTTTTCTACAAACACACAATTTCTCCAGTCACAGCAACACACTGTTTGCCTCTATTATCATTCCCTTACCGAAATCTTGACAGCACTCCTTTTGAGGGGGACAAAAGAGCAGGTGTGAGAGTACACTCCACTCTCAGGACGAGGCTGCTCAGCTGTGAAGGGGGTGGGGGGGGGTTTACCATTGGAAATCGGGTACCGTTTTCCTGTAATCACAGACTAACTTGTTCCTAACCAAATACACTTTGTCAGAATGAACCCAAACCTGTATGTCAGTCCAAATGACTCATACTTAATGAGCACCAACACTCACAAATATTGCTGAAATGGGTTACTTGAGGAAGAAAATTAAATTTCATTTGGGCGTTCTTCTGTAAAGGCTGGATTTACACCTATTCAGTGTTGCACAAGTGTGAAAGAAAAATGGTGAAACCAGTGATTTTCAAGGTTCCTGCCAGGCCTTTAGTCAGTGGTCTGAAAATGATGTGAACATTAAAATTATGTTTTAGGACATTCTGCATTTTGAAATATTCTGGGGTTCTTTGAACAACAACAACAAAAAAGTGTTCTGAGTTTCCATCTCTAGTGGAATGGAAATCCTGACATTAGACACTGAGGCTTCCTGGGGTCAATGCAGATAGCTTCCACCTGGAGGCTGCTGGCAGGAAAATGTCAGGAGTCACCCCTCTGGACGCAAGGAACTCTGTGGTTCAGTTCTGTGGCGTCACCACAGAATCCACTCTCAAAAAAATGAAAAAGGTGCCCATTCAAATGGAAACCATGCTTGCCCATTTTAATCAATGTAACCTTCCCTTAACTGGCTTAGAATGTTACCAAAGGAGAGGCAGAATTAGTGTCTAGAAAATGGTCGAGTTGACAGTCTTTCTCCTCCTCATGTTCCTCAAGTAAACTTTTTTTTCTCCCCTGAATGGACAGGGGTACAAATAGCCAGAAGGTTCCATTTCTAACCTAGGTAAATGGAAATAAAATGTGACTTGATATACATAAACATTTGGGATTTTTGCCATGATTCCCAGATCCCAACTGGACAACAGGCATGGTCCTCCAGAATTTCTATGAAGAGGCTGAAAGTTGCAATCTGGTTGAAAGGAGATACAGTGGGTTTTCACTTTTTTTTTTTTTTTTTGCCAATTATCTACAGCAAGGAATGTATTTTATATACGTAATTAGTATACATACAAACACAAATGTATCAAAATGAAAAAAGTTTCATGACAGTGTATTTATCCTACTATGTTGCAGTGCACTCTGACATTTTCTATTGATTCTGTTACAATAAAAATAAAAGGACTGGTCATGACCCACTGAATTGATTTCATGACCCCTCTATGATGGCTGGAGAGCAGCACTTTGAAAACACACACACAACTATACAGGAAGCCTTGTCTTGAAGCTGTGCTCTATTCATTGTTAAACTACTCACATGGGGTGGCCTGGGGAAGCTTGGAGACTAGGGGAGGCTGAAAGCTTTAGACATGCTTAGTTTGAGCGTAATGTAAAAATGAAATCAGTACCCTTTGTGACTAGGGTACTTCTCTCTCTCAACACTGTATTTTTTGCAGAAAGAGGAGCTGGAAAACCTGGGTCCCTGCTAGAGGACTAAGATGGCATAAGAAAAGTCAGAAGAATACCAAAAGCAAGAGCAAAATGGTTTCACTACCTCAAAATAAACCACTAGATTTTAATTTCTCCACAGAAAACTCTTGAATTGGAAAATATGTTTATATCACAAGTGACCTAAAATATGACCCAAAGCTGAACTATAGTTCTTTCTTTGTAAAATGATGGTTCCCTAGGACTAAAAAAAAAAGTAACAATTAAGAGAATAAAGTGGATGTGTTTTTCTTCCATTAGTATCTTTTAACTGCACCAAGATTATTAATTTTAGCTCTTTGAATGATTTCAGACAAAGAATGTCCAAGTTTACCACAAGCATATCTCCAAGTTTTAAAAATAATTACATCAATATCTTACTGTTAACAATATTAAATTATACATAGCTATAGAAAGAGCCTAAATGTCCATCAACTGATGAATGGATAAAGAAGATGTAGTTTACATATACAATGGAACGGTACTTGGCAATGAGAAAGATTGAAATCTGGCCATTTGCAGCAACGTGGATGGAACTGGAGGGTACTATGCTAAGTGAAATAAGTCAGTTAGAGAAAGACAGATACCATATATTTTCACTCGTGTGATCTTGAGAAACTTAACATAAGACTGTGGGGGAGGGGATGGGGAAAAAATAGTTACAAACAGAGAGGGAGGGAGGCAAACCATTGAGACTCTTAAATACTGAGAACAAACTGAGGGTTGATGGGGGGTGGGGGAGAGGGGAAAGAGGGTGATGGGTATTGAGGAAGGCACATGCTGGGATGAGTACTGGGTATTGTACGGAAACCAATTTGACAATAAATTATATTTTAAAAATTATACATAGGTAACTACAGAAAAGCCACATTTAAATGGGTATCTTTTTTCTCTCTTTATTCAGAAAAATAACATGCAGTTTTGGAAGACAAAAGTCAAAATTTAGAAAACAGAGCTCCAAATGTAGCACCAGGAGTGGAAGTCAACACATATGTAAGAAGAGTTTATAAGAAAGAACTGCCATGGGCATGTCTAGCAAAAAACACAGCTTCCAGAACATATTTCATATCCACTTGCTCTTCATTTCTTCAGGCCATTGATTCACGTTTGCCACAGACACATCAAGTGGCAGACACTGATGAAAGTCATGGGATGATAGAAATTGTGTGGGTCTAGGGATATCATACTCTTCCAATGGCTTTTATCTAAAGCTTTCTATACAAAAAAACTACTTTTCAAGTATGTTATGAATGGTTAAGGAAGCTGAGCTTTTGAAACAGAGTAAATTGAGCTTCATCTCATAATGGAGTATCACTAGCAAGACATAAGTTTTATGATTGGTTAGTTAAGTAGCACAAATATAATGTCTCAGGTTGAATAAAAACGAGTATTTTTTATTCATCAAACCCTCATCTCACCTCACAAATGTAAATTATCAACATTGCCCCATCAATTTTTCCACATCTCTTATCCTTCTCTCACCCACCATGTCCCATCTCAACATGACCTGAGATCCAGAAAGAAAGCAGAGCATCTCCAAATTGTAAAGAATACTAGATATTCATATCAAGGCAAAAAGTCAAAACCGGCATCCCCCAACCTCTAGGATGGCGTTATATCCCTACCACGTTGCCTTTCACAGCATGTACAAAATTCAACTCTGCCAAGATGGAGAGATTTGTAAATAAAACCACATTTTGACAGCAAAGAGGAAATAGTTTTCTCTTATCTTGACTGGATAATGTTACATATATCTATATACTATGGGATGTCATATTTGCCTGATACATCCTAATGTGACAAATTTGGGGCCAAAGAGGAAAAATTACTGCGTCTGCAAGATGGCATGCTAGCAACCTCAAGAAATAAGTGGACAATTAGGAATAGGTTGTGCTTGGGAACCAAATCCCTTTAGGCCCCAAACAGGAAATGGTTAAGGATATAGTTCTCTGGGTGAACTTGGAGCTACAGATCCAAAATCTCAAAGTTCTGAGAGGGCATAGGTGGGCTTTTTTCAATCCTGCATCCTTTTCAACATTAATGAAATTAATTTTTACTGGAGTATCACCCTCATTCTACTTCATAGTGCTCTCTATCTCTGGAAGGCTGTCCTCTCTGACTTCTCCCATTACTTCTAGCTCAATAATCTCTTCTGAGAGGTCCTGGTGTGGGTCAGATATACCTCCTCGTAGTTTCCATAGCACCAGAGAGAACTCTGTCGTGAAACCTCTCCCCTTGTTCTGCAAGCATCTGCCACCAGTCTGCATCCTTGGTGAACTGTGAGATCCTGAGGGCAGCAGTGAGATCTAATTCATCTCTGTCTCCCTAGCACCAAACGTTGGGTCTGGCATGTAGGAGACAGTTGTTGAATGCATAAACATACAGGAGTCATGTAACTACTATTGCTTTACTTGAAAAGCACAGTCATTTTTAATGCAATCATGCACTCATAATTCAGCTTCATCTCATAATGGATCATCATTAGCAAGGCATGAGTTTATATGATTGGTTAATTAAGTAGGACAAGTATAATGTTTCAGGTTGAATAAAAACCAGTATTTTTTATTCATCAAACCCTCATCTCATCTCACAAATGTAAGTTTATCAACACTGCCCCATCAATTTTTCCACATCTCTTATCCTTCTCTCACCCTCCATGTCCCATCTGAACAGGACCTGTAAGCAAATTAGAAAACTCTAATATTCCTTAAACAAGATCAAAGAAATCAAATACATATTTTTAATTAAGGCAAAGGTTTATTTAATCACACATATTCAAATAAAGCAACATACTGATGTATTCATCTTCACTATAATGACAATTTACTCCTATGAGCGCACCTACTTGCAAAAGCAGCTTAGAGGTTGTATTCTCTTTAATTTGCTAACATAAACTAAGTTAAGTTTGCCCACAGTGATTTAAACCGACCCTGTAATAATGTATACTTTCATCTTTTTAGTCTGCTGTGCTTTTTCCTCTGGTCATGCTTGCTTGGATGACCTAAACATTTAGAAACAGGAGTCTAAAGTCTGATGATTTATTCTTTCCATGTGATACTACTGCTCCTTCAGCATTCAGCTTCAGGAAGACAATGTACATTATTAAACTGTTTGACAATGATGAAGTGAACTAGGATGGCATCATATGCACGCATTTTAAATGGGATTTGTTGTTTGAGACTACTCCTGCTTGTCCATTTGGATGAAAAGTGCCTACTTATGAAATGGGCCTGAGGACTCTAACAGATGTAATACCTCATACCAGTTTAGGGAAAGCAATAAAAGCTAACTTCAAAGGTGAGGGGAGCATTGTGATGGAACACTGGGGATTTATTTATGGTAAATAAATATTTATTGACTATCTGGAATGAACAACACGCCATGTTCTATACCAGATACGAATGAAACTTCTCCTTCTCTCATTAAAATTTCAGTCATTTTAACTTTAATTATGATACCCCTTGAGCAGGAGAATGAACTCTACCACATGTCCAGTTAGAAAAATGAGGCTTTCTGAAGTGGTTACAGAGTTGAACAGCAAATGCCAGTAAAATAGGTAACAACCAGCACTCAGTTTTTAAACATGCATCTCCAGATTTATAGTGAGATTCATAAGAGGCCATGAATAATTTATTTATGAGGCAAAATCAATGGAAGGTAAATCTATTTGTTTGAAAGTCTTAAGTACATTTTTCTGTGTTGAGGCATATAGTAATGGATAGATAGACATCATTACTCTAATAAAACTAATTTTGAAGAAATATGAGCTCAACAAGAATTTAAATACATGCAAAAGCAATTTTCCAGCATATCTGAATTATAGGGATCCATCTCTGCCTTCTTAGTTTTATAACGATTCTCTAATGATTCTAGGAATCTCTGCAGAAAGCTCATTTTCAGCTAATAGTATCTAATAGAAGTCACTCCCTACTCATCATTACATTCTTTATTTTCAAGGCTTTCAAGATCAACTGCATGGGAATAGATTGCATTATATAATAGATGTACTCCAGTTTCCAAGACATATCAATTTCCAAACATTCATTGCCAAGGCCAAATAGAGTCAAAAAAGAAACATCCTGAAAAGGAGCAGTTGTTCTATCCAGTTGGAGGTGACAGTTTATCACTAACTATTAATCCGCTGTCATGGAAAGAGCCTCCAGCACATTCACTTCCATCTTGGTGAGAGTAAGAGTAATTTCTAATTATGGCTTAGGGCAGTTTTCTCACCTGATGTTAAAAAGAAGTTTGAGGAAATGTGTGCATTTAAAAAAAAGCAATCGTCCAGCCTCCTGGTAAACAACACAATTCTGGACAAATTGTGCCTAGGCAATTCTGGGGTTTCATCAAGGGATACAGGAGTACTGATGCATAGGGGCACTTGTACCCCAATGTTTATAGCAGCACTCTCAACAATAGCCAAATTGTGGAAAAAGCCTGTATGTCCATCAACTGATGAATGGATAAAGAAATTGTGGTTTATATACACAATGGAGTACTATGTGGCAATGAGAAAGAATGAAATATGGCCCTTTGTAGCAACGTGGATGGAACTGGAGAGTGTTATGCTAAGTGAAATAAGCCATACAGAGAAAGACAGATACCATATGTTTTCACTCTTATGTGATCCTGAGAAACTTAACAGAAACCCATGGGGGAGGGGAAGGAAAACAAAAGAAAAAAAAGAGGTTAGAGTGGGAGAGAGAGCCAAAGCATAAGAGACTCTTAAAAACAGAACAAACTGAGGGTTGATGGGGGGTGGGAGGGAGGGTAGGGTAGGTGATGGGCATTGAAGAGGGCATCTTTTGGGAGGAGCACTAATTTGGAATAAATTCATATAATAAAAAAATAAAATAAAATAAAATAAAATAAAATAAAATAAAATAAAATAAAATAATTCTGGGGTTTCATGTAAATGACCAGATAATTATTTTTTAACTAAAATGAAAATAATCTACTCTCATTTATGAGATGACGGAAGTAAAACATTCACTTCGTTAATATCCAACTGAGATTATGTATTGTTAGCTGTATAAAATGGGATTCAGGTAGTTGTTTTGTATTGATTTAGTGTTCTGTTATGATTAACCACAACCGGCTACAAGCACTTCAAGCAAAAATGACCTTCACATTTTCATGAAAACCTCAGTTTTGTCACTTATTGGTTGTGTGTCTTTGGACAACTTACTTAACTCTGGTTACCTAAGCCTCAGTTTCCTTCTTTTAAATAAAGCTAATAATAAATACCATGTTTTGCAATTCACACACACACATAACTTGGCACATGTTAGCTAGTCATTAGACATTGGCTTCATATTCAATTTGCCTCTGGGATCAAAAGGGTTATGCTTTTAGCCTAACCAAAGAATATACCCAGGGCCAAAATACGTAGATCCAAACAGTTAAGTGCTCTAATAAAAGGGGAATTTCTATCGAAATATGTATTGCTCACTCTTTCCATTTATACCTCCCTGCCCTACCTTAATGTCTAATTCCACTTTTGAGATTTATTACTGTGCTATGCATTGCCTTCCTAAAGAGGTCCCTAAAAATGCAAATGGTCCAGGAAAGGATAATTAAAGCCATTCTCACACCTGTGAGAATGAGTCTCTGTTTTTTTCTCTCCTAGACAAAATATTCCACATACCAATCCTTGATACCTGGTAAAGGATAAAATAACTCTCAAAGAGGGGTTAAAGGGCACAGGATATACTTTACAATTTTGCTTGAGTAGCCTTTGTCAGTTAATCATTTATTAGGTACTAAAAACCTGCTAGAAGGAAAAATCAAGAAAATGGTATTAAAAGTTGCCTCTAAGAAAGGGAACCAGGTAGTCAGGTACAAGAGCAGGGAGACAACTTCACTGCATATTTATCCTCTTACACCTTTTCATTTTGGTATTGCAGAAGTGTATAATTTATCCAAAATTTTTAATTTTTTAAAAACCCAATTCTCACACCCTGTCACTTGTCTTACATTAGCTCTTAGGTATTTGTTTATAGGACATTGACATTTGTAAACTGACTTTTTTTCCTTCAGAAATTAAGCTGGATTCATTTAAAATATGACTGGTTCTCCGAGTGCCTGGATGGCTCAGTTGGTTAAACATCCAACTCTTAATTTCAGCTGAGGTCATGATCTCACAGTCACGAGATGGAGCCTGTGTTGGTCGGGCTCCACGGTGGTCATGGAAAAAGAGTCTCTCTTTTCCTCTCCCTTTGCCCCTCCCCACTTATACATGAGCATGCACACACACACTCTCTCAAAAACTAAAAAAAAAAAAAAAAAAAAGACTAGTTCTAAAAGCTAATTGATTTGTCTTTAAAGTATTAAACATTAAAATATTCCTATTCATGAAGACACAGAATTATGAGACACTTAACATTATTTGCTGACTCTGTACACAGTTTTCTTCACTAAAACTTAAGCTTCCTGCAGATAGTGTCTGTGTTTTATTAATCTTGGGAGGCCCCATTGTGGCAAACACTGCTTTCACAGAGGGGTATTTTCTTGAGTTCGGTTCTCAGTCCTTTCTTCCAAGAAAGAAAAGTCATTAAATATAACATGACGCTTTGATAAAGAAGGATTTCTCAGGATTTTTATAAAAACAAGCAAAATAATAAGAGACAGAGTTAGGGGAAAGGAGAGGAAGAGTAAAACAGTTATAAGTCACCTGCACTTATAATGAAACTTTTAGGGCTCTATTAATTGAGAATGCTTGCAAAACACCAAATATGTCATAAGGAGGGAAATCTAAGGTTGACCTAAAGTCATGGACACACTTGTTCAAAAAGATATTTGCTGCATGACTCTTGTGTGCAAGGTCCTGGTTATAAAATGTTGAAGAATGTAGATGTGATCCCTGCCCTGACAGTTTTCATAACAGTGGAGGGATACAGAAAGGTAAACCAGGCCATTATCATAAAGTATGACAAATACCACAGAAGGGAGTGCAGAGAGTCATAGGTGCTCATAAAAGGAGAGCCAACCCTAGACTTGGTTGTCTAGTATCACAGTGGTTGTGACTAGAGCTTGAGTCCTACAGACCTGAGTTCAAATCCTGGTTTCACTGGTTCTACTCTATGATCCTGGCCAATGATTTAATCCATCTAAGCCTCAATTCCATCAACTTGAAAGTAAGAATAATGATAGCCCTGAGATCTAAGAGTTGATGTGAGCATTCATTGAAACCTGTGACATAAATCTGACACAATGTTTGGCAGATGGCAAGCACCCGAGAGAGAATAGCTAGTAATATTAATGATACCAGTAAGCTGAGAAGTGCTGCATGAATAGGAACAGCTAAGTAAAATGGAGAAGAGGAAAGAGGCGGAATGTCCCAGAAAAAGGAGAAATGTATGCCTAGAAAAGCAACAGCATGGTGAGCTTTAGTGAAAGAAGCTGGCTTGAGCCAAAGGGTTGGTAGGCACCTGGGGTAGGGTCAGAGATGCGACAGAAGATGGAAAAGCAAGAGAGTCCAGTTCAATGGGGTCATAAAGCTTAATAGGGGTCCCTCAAGAAGTTTCATCGTAGCAGGGACAGGATCAGATTTGAGTTTTAGAAAGACCAGCTTAGTTACAGTGTGAAGAATGGAATGGAGAATAAGGAGACAGAAGGCAAGGGTATCAGTGGCAATAATCTTAAAATAATGCCTTAGTCGTTGTGGAATTTCAGTTAGAGAGTCAAGTATTGCATGAAAAATATATACAACAGTACAAAGAAGGCCTTGAAGTAATTACTATCAGCTTGTAATATCAGCTAGTTAGGATTTCATTTATTCATTTATTCACTCAACAACTAAGGCAGTAAACTGGTATTGTGAGCAATTTCAAAGAGTGTTAGTTACCCTGCATAGCCCTGCTTTCCAGAAGCACCCCATCTAATACAACTGCCCGTATCTCTCTCTCTGGCTGGAAGGTTTGCTACTCTGCTGATTCAGATCATGTGCAATGGCAAAGGTGTTTTTGGGAGACCACGTGTACCTGCAGGAAACTCAAGCTGGGAGGAAGTGCTACAAAGCAGATTAGGATGGATCCTAAGGTATGCAGATGACTCCCCTTCACCCTGGGAAGGAGAAATGTCACTGTAATGTCACATCACTATATAGTAGACTTCTCACTGCTCAAGAAGAAGCAAATCTTCCATGACCTAATATTAAGTGAATAATAACCAGCATTCATGAAATGTCCTATCCTATAAATTTCAGATAGATTAATAAATTTATTACAACCACTTTATGAAATAGGTATTATTATGTCCACTTTTCAGGTGAGAAAAATGAGGCAAGAGACACTACCCAAGGCCACAGAACTGGATGCAGTCTGATGATCCTACCCACTACACCATGTGGCCTCTGGCAGGGGGCCACCAGACCGATATAAGACTGAAGCCATTCCAAAATGTATGCCTCAAAAACTGACAGAGAAAGATCACTGCCCACTTTAGCACTGGGAAGGCCAAACTTGGGAAGGTTTTATTACAGGAATAAAATGAAATGGATGATTAAATATGTGACAGTATGTTGACAGGAAATTGGATTACTTTCATCAAATGAGTACCATTTTGAAAAGGTTTCTGAAATCTTTTACTCTTTTAAGCATAAACCACAATTGTGTCATATGGCCTAGGACATACTAGAAAGTATTCAAATGGCGTTACATGCTTATCAGTTTAAAATAGAGTGGGCCATCTCACAAACCCAAAGGTGTGGCAAAGAAAATAAAAAGGTAAAGTGAAAAAGACCCATTACTCTTTTTGTTTTCTGCTAAGGCAGGGTGGAAAAAAAGATAAATTGTCTCAGTAAGACTTAAGTGGAATATGCTTATTCTTTCTGCCCATGTATGGTTCTATCAACTAACTAGCGAAGCATGTGTAGAATAAGCATATTCAAAAAAAATTGTTTTAATGTTTATTTATTTTTGAGAGAGAAAGAGAGCGAGCAAGCCAGGGAGGGGCAGAGAGAGGGGGAGCCACAGAATCCAAAGCAGGCTCCAGGCTCTGAGCTGTCAGCACAGAGCCTGATGCGAGGCTTGAGATCATGACCTGAGCCGAAGTCGGAGGCTTAACCCACTGAGCCACCCAGGCGCCCTTAGAACAAGCATATTTTAACCATAAGCTCTACGGGGGCATTTCCAATGTGAATTGAATAAAGACAAAATAGAAGAAAAAAATCCCGAACCGCCCAGTTATGAAAGAAAACACCAGCTTCTTGCAATGCCACTCGATGCAATAGCAACGGAGAGTCGAGCTTGGGCTCTTAGCCGGGCAATAAGGGGAATCCCAGGCCAGATGGCTTTTTAAAATCCATTCTCACTGTCTCTCTTCACCAACCTACCTCGGGTTTAAAGCAATCACAGCCATTTTCCCAAGCTGCAATATTTTAAAGGAGTCTCTTTTCCTTGAGAACACAAAAAGCTCTAATTGTTAGAAGTTTAAAAACACAGAGAATAAAGATCATGGAATCTGTGAAACAACCATTTCTAATTAAACACAGACACACACCCCCAGCACTCTACCCTGAGTACAGCTTTTCACACCTAGCCTATTCACGAACACATTATTCACAGCTCACCAACAAACCATTCTCCTTACAATCTGCTGGACTCACTCCTCACCACTCAAAAGTAACTCGGGACGCCCTAGGTCTGTGGGCGCCGACACCCGCTTAGTTCATCTGCCCCGCGCTGGTCCGAAAACCCTAGGCAAGGCTAGGGGGCTTCAGTGTCACCAACTGGCGCTGCCCCCCACCCCCTCCGGGAGTCCTCGCCCGGCATCCGCCCGCCCGCCTGGAACAGTCACCCTCCCTGCCCCTGCTCCCTCGGAAACGCTCCGAGTTGCATCGTCTTTGCCACTGTTTAATCTTTCCAAATAAAAATGTCTGTGAGGTGGATTCCCCACCCCACCCACCTGCCGGAGTCCGCACAACCACACTCAGTCGGGTCGTCTTGGAGGCACCCAAGCTGTGCCGACAGCCCGGAGGCGTGAACAATGAACTTCTCTCTCTTTCTCTCTCTGACTCTCTCTCTCAGACACACCCTCTCCCCCAAATGAGAAGTTTTAAACTAGCCCGGGGGCCAATTCCGCGATTCCGCCTGCAACTGGGGCGCGGGCGGCGGGGGAGGGACCGGTGCGCGTCCCCGGCCGCGCCCCTCGCGTGGCCGGGCGGGCACTCACCTCCTTCCTCCGGCTTGGCGCCCCGGGTCGGGTGATGAGGGCCGTCTCCTCGCACACCACGGCCACGTCTTCCACGAACACGCAGTCGGGGAGGCTTTCGTCGGCTGGCAGCTTCACCACCTGCAGCCCCAGCTTACTGCCCAGCACGCCCACGTAGAGCTGATGCTGCCGCTCGGCACGGGCGAAATCCACCTCGTCGCCCTTGGCGCGCCTCAGCGCGTGCTGGCAGAGGGACTCGGGCAGCGCCCGCACCACGGCATGGGTGGCCCGGCCGAAGGCGGCGGGGTGGCCGAGCGCTGCCATGGCTCCAGGAGGCTGCGGGGCGGCGGCGGGGGCGCGGCGGCCGGGTCCTCCCGCGGGCAGCGCGCAGAGCCTGCGAGCGCCCGGCGGCTTCCCTTGGCAGCAGATGAATGTGATGCAGAAAGAGCCCCGCTCGCGCCCGGAGCCCTGCCCGCGCGACTGAGCATGCCCAGAGCTCCCGGCGCCGGCCCGCGCGCAGCCCGCGCGCCCACCCCGGCGCTCTCGGGTTTTGCGGCAGCCTAGGTGGGGGTTGTAGTGGCGAGCACCGCACGAAGAGTGGGCTCGCGGAGGCGGCGGAGGGAGCGGGGAGCGAGCGAGCCGTGCGCAGGTGGGGGACCTCGGTGGACCTCGGTGGACCCGGCCCTGACGTTACCTGTATTCCGCCGCAGGTGCACACCTCACATCAGCCCCAAGGCGCACGTGGAGAGCGTGCAGTGCTCTGGGCAGAGTGACTGGAGGGCTTCTCGGGGGTCAAGAGGCAAGGGATAGGATGATGCCTCCGTGGTTAAATACTTTGACCTCTCTCCCTACTCTCTTGGCCCCAGGTTGCCCAGCACGTGGTACCACCCCCACTTCCTGGCGTGAGAATCTCTCTCTCTTCGTACCCAAGTCCGCCAATGACCCCTCACCCCAGGTGAGACTCGCGATTATAAAAAGTGTGCGTTTCTTCCCGTCTGTGATAAAGAGGAAGAGTCCAAAAACACACGTAGAGAAAAACAGACATATAGAAACTCAAGAGTATTTCAAGGACTGTCCGTTGTCACGAACAATGTGATTCTGGTGTGTTTGTCTCCAGGGGCCGCAGACTAGGGGAGGCAAAGACCAAGCACGCTTTCCCCACTACAGAGAAGCGCTCACCTTGCGTAGCGTCAGGCTACATAGCATCACAACTTCTCATCCCTGGAAAAGGTTTCCAGCCTTCTCCCTGGCCTTCCCCTCACGCCTGTACAGGCTCCGTGCAATTTCTCCTGGTATTTGTTGAATGTTTCTTTTTCCATACTCCTTAGGGAATGTCTTTCTCTTCTTAATGGCACTTAATGCCTATTTTTCTCCTCTTACATATCGTAGATTAAATCATCCATGAATTCTGTTTCTTTTGAGGGGAAGATCCACTTCAAAACCCAGACCCTAGCTCCAAAATAATCTCAGGTAATAATCTTGTTTCCTCATATTCTGTAGCACATTTCTAATTTAAAGATTGATTAGATCATAGAACAATAGATTTGAATGAGACATCAGAAATCCTCTAACTTCCCACCCAGTGGTCCTGAATTCCAGCTAGAACATCTATGAAAATCATCAGATCTTAAAACATTTTATTTAAAACAAATTTTTAATGTTTATTTTTGAGAGAGAGAGAGAGAGAGCGAGTGCGCACGCAAGTGGGGGGAGGGGTGCGGAGAGTCGGACTCACGGAATCTGAAGCAGGCTCCGGGTTTTGAGCCCAACAACATGGGGCTCAAACTCAGGAGCCTTGAGATCATGACCTGACCTGAAGTCAGATGCTCAACTAACTGAGCCACCCAGGTGCCCCAGATCTTAAAACATTTTAAACCTCTCTTACTTACAAAGCGTATTCTACTTTTGAGGAGCTATAATGGTTAAAATCTTCATTTTGGGCTTAAAACCCACTGGTCCCTGTTCTGTCTTCTAGCCTTACCTAATAGGCTAGTATTCTTTCACATTACTTGAAGACAGTTCTAATATCTACACTGCCTGACACCACCCTCCCACCCACCATCTTGACCCCTTCTAGGCCTTGAGCCTGAACCACCAAAAAGTAACTAGTGATTTGGTTTCTAACATTCTGGTCATCTTGTTTTTGACACACACCAGTTCGCCTGTATCCCTTTAAATCATGGTATCTGGCCAGATTTCATTCTTTCTCATTGCCACGTAGTATTCCATTGTGTATATAAACCACAATTTCTTTAATCCATTCATCAGTTGATGGACATTTAGGCTCTTTCCATAATTTGGCTATTGTTGAAAGTGCTGCTATATGAAATATGGCCTTTTGTATAAATGTGGATGGAACTGGAGAGTGTTATGCTAAGCGAAATAAGTCATGCAGAGAAAGACAGATACCAGATGTTTTCACTCTTATGTGGATCCTGAGAAACTTAACAGAAGACCATGGAGGGGGGGAGGAAGAAAAAAAAAAGTTAGAGAGGGAGGGAGCCAAAGCATAAGAGACTCTTAAAAACTGAGAACAAACTGAGGGCTGATGGGGGGGTGGGAGGGAGGGGAGGGTGGTTGATGGGTATTGAGGAGGGCACCTGTTGGGATGAGCACTGGGTGTTGTATAGAAACCAATTTGACAATAAATTTCATATTTAAAAAAAATAAAAATAAATAAAATGTTATGTAGAAAAAAAAAAAATCATGGTATCTGGAATGGAAACAATTCTTCCTGTGTGTTGTGACCAGCACAGATGACAGCAGGATCCTTGTTCCAGATGCTAGGCTTCTGTTAGCACTGCCTAAGATTGTATTCACTTTTTAAATGATCCAGTGCTAAGGCTTAGGCCATAGGCTTCTTGCCAGAATTCTGGCAAGTTTTTAGCAAATGTGGGTTTCTAGAAGCAGATCTGAGGATCCTGGAATGATTGTCCCAACTGAGCCTGGAGGAGATGTGATTTGCTTTCTCTCACCTGTCTCAAAGCTGACTTGAATTTACCCAGATGACGTACTTCTCAGCTTCAAAAGTGAAGTGTCTTAAGTGAAGGGCAGCTCTGACCCTGACACAGGAGAGTGTGGCCAAAAGTAAAATAACAAACCTTTAAGACCTACTTGGGGGCAAAACTCTTAGGGGCCCCAGGTAGCTTAGTGTCAGAAATCACTTAATGGCGGCCTTAGACAGGAGATTCCCACTAATGCTACAGCTGAAAGCTAACCCATGCGCTGACGTTGCCCTTCGTTCCCTCCTTTACCCAACATTGATGCTACATCCGCTTCTAATTGGCCTCCACCTAGTGACGTTTATTCATGCCCTGTTAAAACCAGTGCCCTGTTAAAACCTGAATACTTTGCCACTCGGTGCCTGGAGCCTAACTTAGCGTGGGGTCTTGTATACCACCCTGGGCTCATGTCAGCCCAGCAGCCAATTAAAACTTAAAAAGTTTTTTCTGTTAGCCATGTCTTTCCATACTGAAATTGGGCTGCTGGCCTTTTTTTTTTTTTATGTTTATTTATTTTTGGGAGAGAGACAGAGCGTGAGTGGGGGAGGTACAGAGAAAGAGGGGGACCCAGAATCCGAAGCAGGCTCCAGGCTCTGAGCTGTCAGCACAGAACCTGATGCAGGGCTCTAACTCACAAACTGTGAGATCTTGACCTGAGCTGAAGTCGGACAGTCAACCATCTGAGCCACCCAGGTGCCCCTGGGCTGTTGGTTTTTAAAAATTTAATCTTGTAGTTATCCTTATTAAATGCTATCTGCTTCATTCCCACTTGCCTACTTTTGATTCTGGCATCTTGTGCATTATTTATTACCTTTAGTTTTGTGTCAACTGAAATTTGATGAGCATGCCTTCTGTCTCCTCTAAGCAGTTGTCAAAAAGTGTTAGAATGTATATGTCAGTGAAAAGAATAAAAACACCAACTCCAGTAAATTATAGTTTACATGCCTTCCTGCTTGAAGTAATGAAGGGTCGTTTTTAGGAAAGCAGATTTTATTGAGCCTAATGCATCTATAAATTCATTTCCCCCACACATATTTATTGAAAATTCCCAAGGCTCAACACCGTATTACATACTTCAGAGACATACAAGAAGCATAAAAACATGATCCTTGACCTTGAAGAGCTTACAACCGCATTGGGAAAACAAGACATCCAAAATTGAAGCTATGACAAGGGCACATGAAAGGCATAGACAACAAAGTGATATAGGCATTGAGGGAAGGAGATATCACTGTGGCTGATGGGTGTGGAAGAGAGCTGCTTAGAGGCAATTGGTCTTGGTTTAGGCCTTGAATAATTTTTAGGATGTGAATAACTGGAATGGGAGAATGAGATTTTAAGGAAAAGTATGTGCAGAAGCGAGACACATGTTCCAGGGATAACAGATCAGCTCAATTCACATATATATTGGTTAAGATAACTCTAGCTGCTACAACAAACACCCCCAACAAATATAGCGGCACAAAGTTGACATAAGTTTATCTTTTGTTCCCTTAAATCTAACACAGATGTTCCTGGTTGGTTCCTGTCTCTTTTCCCCCAAACATGCAGGGATCCAGCCTTCTTCCATTTTGTGGCTCCAACACTTCAAAATATGGCATCCAAGCTCACCATGCTTACCTTCCTTAAGCTGAAAGGAAGGGAAAGCACATACAGCATCATATGCGAGAGGGTTAATGGGCCAGGCCAGGAAGTGATGCATATCACCTCTGCTCATGTTCCTCTGGCTGGAATTCAGTCACACAGCTACAGTAATCACAGGGAAAAACTAG
Source organism: Leopardus geoffroyi (assembly GCF_018350155.1). Lineage (NCBI taxonomy): Eukaryota > Metazoa > Chordata > Mammalia > Carnivora > Felidae > Leopardus > Leopardus geoffroyi. The sequence continues at coordinate 72,090,419 of NC_059328.1, forward strand.
GAAGTAAAATCTGTGGGCCCAGAAAGAAGAGGAAACAGGTTGCAGAAATACCTAGCTGGGTTCTGCCTCAGAGCACAATGGGAAAAATGGAAAATAAAGGTAGAATGGTAGAATAAGCTTTCCTCACTTGAACAATGAAGAGACAAATGACATGGAGATTGAGTGTAGCTTCTAGAGTCAAACTTTGTGGGTGGAAGCATGGCTTTGCTATTTCATTGTATGATCTTAGACATGTTACTTAAAAACTCTTTGTCTGGGGTGCCTGGGTGGCTCAGTAGCGTAAGCATCTGACTCTTGATTTCCGCTCAGTTCATGATCTTGCAGTTTGTGAGATCAAGTCCTGCACTGAGCTCTGTGTTGTCATGGAGCCTGCTTGGGATGCTCTATCTCCCTCTCTCTGCCCCTCCCTCATTCTCTCTCTTTTCTCTCTCTCTCAAAATAAATAAATAAACATTAAAAAAAAAAGCGCTCTTTGCCACAGTTTCATCTTCATCTGTAGAATGGGAAACAATGAATTCATTATCACCAGGCTACTATGAAGGTAAATTAATAATGCAAGGTACTTAGAAAAGTGCCCAGAATAGTATCTAGCATCTAGTAGATGTTTAATAAATATTATCCATTGGCAGGTTGTGAACAGAAGGCTTTGAATGTGATTTCCAACCAAAGGCCAAACCACATATCCATATTCACTGAATTACCAGAGTCATACAGGTATCCTAATGCTTTCCAATTGAATCCATGGCTTTCCTAGGTTGACAGACCAAGTCTCACCTACAAGTATAGTCATAGATTCAGTACATATTTATTGAACCCTTGCTACATACTAAGTATAGTGCTAGGCACTGGAGATGTAATCATAAATGAGAATGTAGGATTTATTATAGTCAATTTGTTCTTTTTGCTCTTCCACACATTTTAAGATTTTTATAACCAGTTGAAATTGGTTTAATTCCTTTGAAATACCTAGAGCTGTTTCTGTTCTCCAGGTGGACACTGATACAAAGGCAACTTTTCTTTCCCATTGATAATATTGCTGGTACCTACATTTGAAGTCAATTTTAGATAGCAATTATTTCAGGATTAAAACAGACAATCCTGCCTTAGTCCTTTCTTACTCTATTTTTAGAAGATTCAAGATTTACTTTCTTTTTTTTTTATTTAAAAAAAAATTTTTTTAATGTTTATTTATTTTTGAGACAGAGAGAGACACAGCATGAGCAGGGAAGGTGCAGAGAGAGAGGGAGACACGGAATGTGAAGCAGGCTCCAGGCTCTGAGCTGTCAGCACAGAGCCCGACGCAGGGCTCGAACCCACGAACTGTGAGATCGTGACCTGAGCTGAAGTCGGACGCTTAACCGACTGAGCCACCCAGGCACCCCAAGATTTACTTTCATTAGGGATGGGTGTTTGGGAATTCTAAAAGAGAATGAGGGCTCAAGGGTGTCCTTGTCCATTCCAGTGCGAGGAATACTGGATCAAGTAAGTACCATCCATAAGTCTACATTCTGAGAATAAGTCCTGAGTGTTTACACATAGCAATCATTAAATTTTATGTGAAAAGGTTTACTGTGGAAGACACCCATTGTTACAGAGTTTCCTTGACATCCAAGGAGTAAATGATGTTTGGTCAAGAGGGCAGGCAGTAAGTTATAGACTGGGAGATGGTTCCCGGGTAGTCAGGGCTCTGGTTTTTAAAGTCAAGATGTGTAGCCCCCTAACTTCAGTTTCTTCAACTTTCATATGGGAACTCATTCACTAAACAAATATTTACCAAGCACCTGCAATGTGTGGTAGAGGAATATATATATAAGCAGTGACTAAGGCGTGATAAACCTGACTTTCGCTCCTGGCCTTCCCGCATTCTAGTTGTGTAAACTTGGTGTGCCCTAGAATCATGCTCCACCATTTTCTGTCTTGCTCTAAGTCCTGGAGGACTGACCTGCATGGACTGTACCACCTGGGATCCGTTATTGCTGGCTTTGGCCAATGGGAGGCACTTACAGGAGACTGGAGGGAAAGAGGAGAGAGAGGTCAACATATTGATTCCTCTCACTCTCTTCCTACTTTTTCATGGTCCTGTACCATGCACACACTTCTATAATCATAGCTTCTGTCTGGTGGCCCTTTCTGAGTGATTCCAGGTTCTGGCTGGATTCTGATAACTACTTACATGGAAGTAATAAACAGCACACATTTCAAAACCCACTTTTAAGCACATGACATTGAATACTTTTTAAAAACAAGTTGCAAAAAAAAAAAAAAGTCAATTCAGCATTTTCAGAAAGAGCATTTGGCAATATTTAATGTATAAGGAGGCTGTGTTTGGGGCCATCCACTTTCTCCAGTTTTTCAAAGTGTTTCCTGGAATTGTGAATGTTGATCAGAGTAGCTGCAGAAGGGATCCAGCATAACATAACCACCCAACATAACAACCATTACATATGTGTTTAATGTAAAGATGTCAATGAAAGCAGCAAAGTTAGAATTCCTAACTCCCATTTTCTAGAAAGAAGCAGCTAATTTGCTGCAAGTCAGCTGAACTGCTTAACGGTGTTCCTTAAATGATCTACATCTGGAGGTGGTAATGGCTTCCCATTTTTGGTAGTCCCTGGATAATTCAACATCCCTTGTTGGTTGTCTTTAACCTGCCCATACCTCTAAGAACATTTTCTTTATTAAACATTCTCTTCAAAATTCTTAGTTGAGTATGCCATTTTTTTTTTTTTTAACCAGGGAGCTTTGTTGGGTTACTCACTTAAACTTCTATGTAAATGGGAGTTATATGTAAAGTGGGAGTTATAATACCTTAATCTGTAGGTTGTTTTGAGGCTGAAATGTGATAGCATGTACAAAGGGTCTTATTGTGACCAGCACCAGGAAGTATTCAACTAATGATAACCACTAATATAGCTCTTCTGCTCTTGTGCCAGGCACTGTGACGAATACCCAAGTCCTTCAAATGAGATACATATAAAGTGCTTACCTCGGTAACAGGGACACTGTAAGCAGTCAATAGGTGCTCTTGGCTCTTCAAAGCCCTACCTTTTCTTCTGCCTCCCCCCTCCCATACAAGGAACATTTCCCCTTTCTAAACCTCTGTAACCCTTTCTATTCCTCTCTTATGCTGTTTATTATTTTCTCTTAGCAGCGTAATAACCCATTGATGCCAGAGTCATCTACTTCATTACAACCACATTAGGAGCTAATGGGATAATCAAAGTATCCTCAACAGTACAGAATACTACATAAGTGTATTGAGTCTGAACAAGTTGTGATGTATTATGATGATTTGCAAAGGTTACGTTTATAATGCCTTTTATTTTCTGTTTCTCAGAGCTTTTTGCAACACTGTCTTTCCAGAACTACTTTGTATGGTTATTTCATACTTAAATGTATGTCTGTGGGGGCACAAAAAGATTGCGAGAAAAGCCTTTTCAAACTTTAGGCAATCTAAGTGTTCAAGAAAAGAAAAGCATTTCTCTAGTTGAAATTGTTATACACACACACACATTCCAGGGCTCTGATAAGCCCTCTTCATTTCTTTATGAAATTAAGTTGCTTCATTCCCTGATGAAGAACAATGAACTGCTAGAGCTGTGATTCCAGGGAATGGTCATGCTTGCTCTTGTGGTATCAATCCACACCTGTTTTAGCATTACATCAGAACACACATGTCCTAGGAGTCTTCTTTCCTGCTTCCTCTTTTGCGTCAGTGGTACTGCTCTCTCCTAGCTGCTGCTGCTGCTTCTCCTCCTCTCCTCCTCATCCTTGTCTTCTCCTCCTTCTTTCCTTCTCCTTCTTCTTTTTCTGTTCCACTGCTTTTAAATGTTAGTGTTTCCCAGAGTTGTCTACCCTCACTCTATTTTCCTCAAACATTATATGCTCCCTCCTGTGGGAGCTGATCTACACCCGTGACTCAAATATCTTCCCAATGCCAACAATGCCCAGACCTTCATTTCTGGTCCTGCAATCTCCACTGAGCATCAGAACTGACTAGAAGACACCCATGTTTGGCTGTCCCACAGGAAATCCAAAGTCAACATGCCCACCCCTGAATTCATCATGTTCCTCCCAGGATCTGTCTCCCCTTTCATTCACTCAGAGAGCTGCTCAAGCCAGTAATCTGAACATTATCCTTAGCTTAACTTTCTCCTTTGCTTCCACATTTAATCAACCATCCTATTCTGACAGATCAGCCTTCATAAAATGGCTCAAAATCCACCCATGTCTCCAATTACTCTGCCACCACCTAGTCCAGAATATAATTATTGGTCTCCTGGACTATTGCAACAGTCCTATCCAGAGTGGTATTTCTAAAATGCAAATCTGACCATGACACTCTTGCTTAAATCCTCCAGTGGCCACTCCTACTCTCAGAATTCAGTCCAAATGTTTTATCATGGCCTGCAAAACACCCCTCCACAACCTCATTCTGGTCACTTCCCCCTCCTCTGTCTTATGTGGGCCTCTGTACACGGTGTTCTAACACCTGGAATATGCTTGATCCCATCCCTGCTCTGGTAGCTCCTAATCCTCCTTTAAGACTCAGTGGAGGGGCGCCTGGGTGGCGCAGTCGGTTAAGCATCCGACTTCAGCCAGGTCACGATCTCGCGGTCCGTGAGTTCGAGCCCCGCATCACGCTCTGGGCTGATGGCTCAGAGCCTGGAGCCTGTTTCCGATTCTGTGTCTCCCTCTCTCTCTGCCCCTCCCCCGTTCATGCTCTGTCTCTCTGTCCCAAAAAATAAATAAACGTTGAAAAAAAAAATTAAAAAAAAAAAAAAAGACTCAGTGGAGGCATCACCCCCAGTAAGAAGACTACCCTGAACCCCTAGGCTAGATGTGGTAAACCTATATCCATTTTCACTCCCATCACAATACTGTATTACTTGCTAATTGAGGATCTCTTGGCAGACAGACACATCTTTTTATTGCCGAGTCCTTAATTCAGGTGTTTAGAGAATGGCTTAATTAAAGCAATGGATAGCATGCACCTCTCCATATTTCCATCAGCCCACCTTTATAAGAATGGTTTTCAGCTCTTATAAAATAAGAGAATTATACCAGGCCCTGTTCCAGCTTCAAGAATCTATGATTCTTTTGCTCCAGATGCCTGCTACTTGCTGTGCAGTAGAGTTCATGGTCTGAGTTTGAATCTGGCTCTGTTACAGCTGTGTGATCTTGCACAGTTTGCTTAACCTTTCTGACCCTCAGACTCTTGTATGCAAAACAGGAATGGTAATACTCATCTTAGATGGGTATTAAGAGGATTAAGTAAAATTATCTTAGGGGTGCCTGGGTCATTCAGTTGGTTAAGCATCTGACTTGATCTCAGCTCAGGTCATGTTCCCATGGCTCATGGGATCAAGCCCCACATCAGGCTCTGTGCTGGTGGCATGGAACATGTTTGGGATTCTCTCTCTCTCTCCCTCTCCCTCTCTGCCCTTCCCTGCTCACATCCCCCCTCTCTCAAAATAAATAAGTAAACATTAAAAAAAAACTACCTTAAACAAATAGGACACATGTACTCCCTGTCCTTCTCACCGGTTTAGTCAGTATTCAGATAGCTCTTTGTTCAAATCCTGGCTTCTGTACAATCCTGATAAATCACCTTAACACACAGAGCTTTGAGTTTTTAATTTATAAAATGAATATAGACACCTACCTTATGGTTTTAAAAGATTGAGATGATCCATGTAAATAAAGCTTTATAGAATATAGTTAGAGTAAGCACTGATAAACAAATATTATCAGCTTCTGTGATGATGATGATGAAGAACCAGAAGGGGAAGGAGAAGAAGACGAAAAAAATATATGCAAAACCTGACGATAATTAGCTTTCAATGAAGGTTACTCCTTTTCCTTTTCCTCATTCCATTCATGGTTGGGTAAAGCTTTATATACCCATTCTAGGGCCAAATCTCATTATGACAAAATTGTTGCCCAACTTCCCCTGACAAATGGGAAACTTATGTTGAATATTGGGTGAAAATTTGTTGCATTTTAAATGAACTAGTTTATATTCCATGTGCTTGATGATATACAGGGACAATCCTTATAAAGTCATGTAAAAAATGGTGTCAGAGTATTTCCCCACACTTTTTACTTGCCAGCACCATTATAAAATTATAGTAGAAGGTCTCTTAAATTGGGACCTGCATTGTGTATAAATGAGTAGCTTGCAAACTTCCAATGGTTTTTATGGAGAAAGCCTCACCATCTCCATTACCTGAACTTTTACCTCTGAGGTGTTTGTTACACATTTCCTTATTTTACCCTTTACACATTTTCTCCTCTGAATCATCTTTCCTCAGTTCCTCATCATCATGAACTGCTTTTCTTATTCTTTGTTCCAGTTATCTATTGCTGCATAATAAACTATCCTGGAACTTAGTGGCTTAAAACAATCATTTTATTTTGCCAATGATTTGTAAGTCATGAATTTGGGAAGGGCTAATCTAGGTGGTTCATGTCGTATCCATTGGAATTGGTTGGGGCAGCTGGAGCTGGAGGATGTACTTTCAAGATGGCTTCTTCACTCACATCTCCAATGCCTCAGTGTTGTCTGACCTCTCTCTCCTCTGAGTCTCTTCCTCCAGGGCCTCTCCAGGTGGCTTGGGCTTCTCACAGAATGGTAGTCTCAGAGTAGTCTCACTTCTTAATTGATAGTTGGCTTCCTAGAGGTAAGAAGTGGGGGGGGGGGCTCGCCACTTAAGGGCTACACATGAGACTAGCATGGCATCATTTCTGTCATCCTGTATTGGTCAAAGCTGTCACAGTCCTGTCCAGATCAAACAGAAAAGAAATAGACACTACCTCTTGATGGAAGGAGTGCCCATTATTAATCAGCCACATTTTTAGTCTCCAAGTTCTGTTATTCCGGAAAGTACTTATATAACTTTTTTAGACAATTTGCCTTCAATTTCCTGAAGTTTTTTTTCACTTCCTGAATTAAAATCAGGGTCCATACATATACATTTACTTATGCAACTAGCACTATTTACTGACTAGTGCTGGACACTACTACTGTCCAGCAGGGAAGATAACTATTAATCATACAATTAAATATTTATAAAATAAGTGCTATACAGGCAAAGGACTGGTTTCCCTGAACATATAATGACAGAAATATCTGGGAGATCAAGAAAGATTCCCCTGAGGAGGTGACTTTTGAGATGAGACTTCAAGGATGGGTAAGTATGAACTAAGATTGGAGAGAATACTCCAAACTAAGGGATCATATTAGCAAAGACAAAAAGTGAGAGGGAGCTTCATGTGTTTGAGGAAACAGAAAAGAAATCCATGTACTACAGCTGGAATGTGGGTGATAGTGTTAACTCACTTGAAAAGTGAGGAAACTGAGTGTCAGTGCCCAGCTGGGTGGCTCATATAAGGTTAAGGGCCCCACTAAGTGTGTTTCCTCAATAATGGGGAGTTTGCCAATGGTTTGCAACCTGCCTTCAGGCTTCTTTTACAGCCTTTTACAACTAGAAAAGCATTCCCTACAAACCTAATGATGTCTCACATGAGAATCACCCAGATTCAGAGAAAACAGCATGAAAAATCACCCTAAGAAAACATCTGCAGAAAATATAATACATCCTGGTGATATCACACGATACAAGTATAGTTTAAATGTAAATCAAGACTAAGTCATGCCAAGATTATCTAACTCTAAATGTGATTCATGATTCACACTATCCCTGTTATATATGTATAATTTCAATTTCTATGTGAAAGCTAGAGAAAAGTGGAAATTTGTGTTCATACAGGTCATACACGTAGCTACTTATTCAATTTTCCTGAGAATTTATTTAAACATTCCATCAAATCAATATATGCATCAGTATAAAATGCTGCACAGATCATCAATAATTTGATAGTCTAGGATATTTTATGCTTCTATATCCTAACATGTGGGCTTCAATTCTCTGTTCAGTTCTTAAATTACTTTTAATGTACTTATAACTGAGAAAAAATTAATTAACTATGTCATCTGCCAGCTCAGAAGTAGAAAAAAAATTGGGCTTTTAAACAAAGATTTTTTCAAAAATACAGAAAGAAAAACAAAAGCAAGATTACCTTGGAAAACATTCCCTCCCTGCCCCCTGCCCCTGGTGGGCATACATCATGTGACAGCTACATCACTTTAGGGGGAAAGGGGATAAGCATATTATATAGAAAAATCAGAATTGTATTTTTATTCATCTTTAAGGAGAAAAGAAAGATGCTTCAATTCTAATTTACTTTTTGCCAAGAACTCTTTCTGACATCCTAATTAATGTTAGGGATTATCCTTTTAGTTGTATCCTTCCTTTTGACTTAATATTTCCTGAGCTTTACAATACTGACTGCCTCACTGTAATATTCTGACCCTCATCAGAAATGGTCATTGACTGGTAAGGAGGAGATCAAGGGAAGAGGCTGGGCATTGTCAGGAAAGAGTGATGAATGTCAATTGATGATGAATGGGCTAACATTTTGGGGAATAGTCCTCAGGATTTATATCACTCTGTAATATTGTATTCTATATAGCTTTATATTACTTTATAATATTTATTCTAAGGAATATGAAAGTAAATACCCTTTCAAAGGAATTGTATTTCCATTGCCTTTGGAAAGTTTAAACAATTTTTATTTTAATTTAAATTGTGCTTTGCTTTTTTTTTCAAGTTTATTTTGAGAGAAAGAGAGTGCATGAGCTCAAGAGCATGAGCAGGGGAGGGTCAGAGACAGAAGGAGAGGGAGAGAGAGAGAGAGAGAGAGAGAGAGAGAGACACTCTCAAGCAGGCTCAGTGCAGCAACCAGTGCAGAATCCTACGCAGGGCTCGGGGCTCGATCTCACAAACCTCAAGATCGTTACCTGAGCTAAAACTAACAGCAGGATGCTTAACCGATGAAGCCACCCTGGCACCCTAGTGTCTTGCTTTTAAAAGATTCATGGTTTGCTATAGCCCAAGAGGTAGTAACTGAAAAGCATTAAGTAGTTAATAACTGAGATTAGTTTTCCTCCCTCTTTTATTTTATAAAAAACGCCAGAAGGAAATTAAAGGCTTAATTAAATTAAACAAATTTGCTGAATGCTAGCATTACCATAACTAGTATTTGCACCATTTTTAAAAGTGTATTTATTTATTTATTTTGAGAGAGACAGAGCGCGAGTGGGGAAGGGTCAGAGAGAGAGGGAGAATCCCAAGCAGGCTCTACATTGTCAGCATGTTGGGCTCAAACTCATGAACTGTGAGATCATGACCTGAGCAGAAACCAAGAGTTGGATGCTTAACCAACTAAACAACCCAGGTGCTCCAGTATTTGCACCATTAATTGCTTATTGAGTATTTTGACAGTTTTCAGATAATCTGTAGAGTAGGTTCGGCCCCAAATCAAAAAAGGCAGTGTTCGTTCTACATGGTATGGGAACAGGCATTCTGGAGGAGCCCATGCGAATATCATCAAAACACCAGCAGACCATCAAATATTGCTAGTCCAGTTTGCTGGGTCTTGTCTCAATCATGTTAGAGTGAAAATGGTGCTTCTGGCTTCCATCTGCTTGACTTTGCTTGGGGGGGAGTCCTGTTGAGCTGGCCTAATTACATTTCCTGGAAGACATCACATAGATCTGATTTGGGAGTTTCCAGAAATGACTATACCCATCTTAACACATACTGGAATCTAAGAAGATGCTATTTCCCCTTGTCATATTATTCTAAAGCAGACATTCAATTAAATTCAAAGAGCACATGTCTGCCCTCAAAGGAACGACTATGAGCAATTAAAAGAGAAAACAGAAACACGCGACAAAATAGCCACTTGAGAAGCATGGGAGAATGAAACCATTGCAGATGGTTCAACACTTCCCTCAGTGGGTCAAACTGTGACATAGTCAAAATTCATCTTAGAAGTTTTTCAAAGCTTCCTCTCCCCACCCCACACACTGTTAGCAACTCCTATCCCTGCACTGCCTCTCTCAGTCAGGCTTCAACTGCTCCCTTCATAATCAAGATATATTCGCTCTGGAGTTCATTCTTTCAGATTCCTCCTAAGTGTCTGATTAAACCTAATAAGCCTGTTTGTGCTAGGATCTTAGTAGATGAAAATAGCTTTAATCAATTCAATACTTTTTTATTGAGTGAGGAAGTGCTAGGCACTGTGCCTAATAATCTGTTTAAGAAACAGCTTCTCTAGGGGTGCCTAGGTGGCTCAGTCAGTTAGGCAACCAACTTCAGCTCAGGTCATGATGTCATGGTTTGTGGATTCGAGCCCCACGTTGGGCTGTGTGCTGACATCTCAGAGCCTGGAGCCTGCCTCACATTCTGTGTGTATGTGTGTGTGTGTGTGTGTGTGTGTGTGTGTCTCTCTTTCTCTGCCTCTCCCCTGCTTGCTCTCTATCTCTGACTCTCAAAAATAATAAATGTTAAAAAGAATTAAAAAAATAAACTGTTTCTCTATTCATTTAAAAAATTGGGAACGAGTAGGAAGTCCTCCAATAAGGCAGTAGTTAAGTAAATCATGGTTCTCCATACCTATGGAATACCTTGCAGCCACTAGAAATAAAGATTTTGAAAATAATGCTCCCATCCATTCAGTTATGGACGTTAACTAAACTTATTGTGGATAATCACTTCACAATCTGCACACATGTCGTTATGCCATACATCTTAAACCTACACAGAGCTGTATGTCAATTATATCAATAAAACTGGGGGGGAAAAAGAATATGCTTTAGTATGGTCCCAGTTTTATTTTTAAAAATATGCATAGGAAAAAACATAATGAAATATAATAGGAACTTTGTCCTTAATATGTGGGATTATATATTATTTTTATTTTCTGTACATGTTTCTGTACTTCCCAAATTTTCACCAAGGAACATACATTTGTGTTATAATCAGAAAATAAACAATAAACGTTATTTTTTAAAGGCAGTTTCTCTCTGGAAGAGTTGTTGGTCTAGTCCAGAAGATACTAGATTGAAAACAAACTATTAGTATGTTATGATAAGTGTTATAGTTTTCTGTAAGAGCAACTAATCACCCATGTACATAGGTGATGGAGGATTTAACAGCGACTGCCCATAATGATTTTGTGTTAAAGACTTTAGCACCGTAAGGAAAGGTACAGCTCACAATTCCTGATACAAATCTTTGGTGCCAGGTGTGTTTCAAAACTCAGACTTGTTTTTTTTTTTTTTTTTGGGGGGGGGCGCGGTTAGAAAGGTAATGTGAGTTATATGCACTTACATAACACCCCTAATAGGCCTGGGCCAGCACTCCATAATCTAACATATTGATAGTCCCATTTAGTGAGGTGGGATTATTAGAATAAGAACTTTAAGGCTTCTCATGAGTCTAGGCCACCAAATTTGTTACTAAAAAGTCCTGTTTTCCAGAGCCATTTGGATTTCTGAATTGCAGACTGTGGACCCGGATGGGAAATGTGGGGTCTCAGCACCACACCCCATGCAGGGTGGTGTTGGTCATCTACCTCTCTGCCCCCAGTTCGTTAGGCCCAGCACTTGCTCTGATGGTAGGAGTCATAAAACTGATTTCAATTCACTGTTAGAGCATGTGATCATATCTGATCATAGATACATGCACTCCAGGAGTGAAAATGCTCTAATTCTGTCTTGAAGACACATGTACTTAAGAGGTCTGAGGTTGTTTTAAAGGTGAAAGAAATGTTATCATAAACACACTTCACAAACATCTAAAAGATGTGAAGAAATATGATGATCTAAGTAGAAGTAATATTAATAGACCTGGCAAAAATGCATTTCTCAGTAATTTTTAAAGCTTGTCTCTAAGCCAAACACTTCCTAATCTCTCTTGGAAGAACACTGACCGCTAAGTGACAAAGTGGCTGTGGTTTCAGACCTTAACTCTAATACTCCTGAGTTTATTGATACATAGCCAGTTCAGGGGAAATATATTATATTATATTATATTATATTATATTATATTATATTATATTATAATGTTATAATGTTATAATATATGATGTGTTTTTTTTTTCAATTTCTGTGGTATAATGAATTGTGTGCAATGTCTGAGCTAATACTACATACAACTGAGGACAAGTAGCGATTTCTATGAAGTGACAGAGAGGCAGTTTTGGGGGGGAAATGCCAAGGATGATGATTTATTTGAAATCAACCTTGACAGTTTTCTTGCTGACAGAAAGGACTAGAACAAAGGTTAAATCCTTCATTTTTAGAAAACTACTTTGTCTTTCAGGCTTGCTCCTCCAAGCTCAGCTAGTTCATGAAGATCAACCATTTGACTTTCTCCCATGGATGCAAGATCTTCCACAGTCAGACTTGCCATACAGAGCCTCTGACAGAAAAAGGAATTTCTCCATGTTTCTACCAACTATACATTCAATGAATGTTGACTTATTAATGCCAGTTGACCATCAAGATCTAATTCTACAATAATGCCTCAAAATAATGATTTAGCAGTCATTACCACCTTCTCTTCAAGTAACATTATTTTTTTAATGTTTATTTATTTTTGAGAGAGAAAGAGAGACAGAGCTTGAGTGGGGGATGGGCAGAGAGAGAGGGAGACACAGAATCTGAAGCAGGCTCCGGGCTCTGAGCTGTCAGCACAGAACCTAATACGGGGCTCAACCTCATGAACTGCAAGATCATGACCTGAGCCAAAGTCAGATGTTTAACCAACTGTGTCACCCAGGTGCCCCTCTTGGAGTAACATTATTACCAGAACTATCACTATTTAGAGAATTCACTGATTTGACCTCCTCTATGCCTTCTCTGGCTGGAATCATAAAAACGGAAACACAGCCATAGGGCAAAGGCAGGCGAGCAACTTAAGGGACACATGTACCCCATGAGTCATTGGAAGTTGGCTACTTTGCACATTTTCATCCATGTTTTCACATCATACTAAATTCTTCCGAGCCACTGATAGACTACTGTGTGCTATAAAAAGCACTAGAGCTTTAATAAGTGTCTGTTTTCATGTTAAATTCATATTTTATCAGCCTACTATAGAGTCCTGTCTTTATCACCATCACATTAAACATAATTATTACCTGTTTAATATCATATAATGCTGGTTAGGGCCCATAGAAAATAAATTAAGGATACTTAGTTCTTCTGGGACCTTATGGCTTTGAACAGATGATGACAACAGAGACACATGAGCTTTATAGTAAACAATGGCATGAATTAAATTGGTAAAATGTTATATTGAGAACAAATGAGGCAGTTCGCTTAGGTAGACCTTTAGTTGAGGAGTGTAGAGGCAATTATAAAAGCAATCCACAGGGAACTGCTTGTTTTTTAAAAGGCTTGATTAATTATTTAATTAAGACTCTCTTTCCTGGAGGAGGGAAAATCTGGAGATTTTGCAGATTTGTGACTGCAAAATAACTAAAATTCTGGAGTGGGAGAAATATTCCAAGACTTCTGTCATTTTTATATCCAAAGGTTGCAAGAAATGGCATCAGAACTAAGATCCAGCAAATTCTGTTGGATTTAAGTTTTGCCTTCAGCCACATGTCACTAAGAACAAATGTGCTATTTATATGGAGAAAAGTGTAAGGATTGTGCTCAAATGTATATCGGACTCAGACTTCAATGGTGCTCATTACTATAGAAAATGTTTTGGATTTTTTTAAGTGAACACAAATAATGTATTTTTATGAAAAATTAACCATAATCTCCAAAACAAAAAATATATACTGAGTGGCATTATTTTACATTTTTGCAAAATGGAGGACAGCTGGATTCCTCTATCTTCTGCATTCAATCTATTGCAAATCTTGTTTTTTAAAAAATAACGATTGTATAGGGGTGAGTGGGTGGCTCAATTGGTTTAGTTTCAGTCTCTTGATTTTGGCTCAGGTCATGATCCCAGAGTTGTGGGATCAAGTCCTGTGTTGAACTCTGCACTGAGCATGGAGCCTGCATAAGATTCTCTCTCTCTCCCCCCCCCCCCACTCTCTGCTCCTCTATCCTGCTCATGTTCTCTTTCTCTCTCTCTAAAAAAAAAGAATAATAATAATGATTGTATATATTTAAAGAGTACAACGTGATGTTTGATATAAATATACATAGTGAGATAATTATAGTTAACCTAAAAAGCATGTTCATCTCCAGACACATTTTCTTTTAATAAAATTTTTTAAATGTTTATTTATTTTTGAGAGAGAGAGAGCAAGCAGGGGAGGGGCAGAGAGAGAGGGAGACACAGAATTCGAAGCAGGCTCCAGGCTCTGAGCTGTCAGCACAGAGCCCGATGCTGGGCTCCAACTCACGAACCTTGAGATCATGACCTGAGCTGAAGTCAGATGCTCAAATGACTGAGTCACCCAGGCAACCCCAAACACATTTTCTTTTGTGTGTGTGTGGCAAGAACACCTGAAATCTACTCTCTTGGCAAATTTCCAGTATACAATAAAGTTTTGTTAACTATACTCATCACGCTATACATGAGATTTCAAGATAATATAGAAAATAAATGCTAATACATTAGATATATAAATGGACACATTTTAGCAGCATCAGTAAGACACTTAAAAGTCAATGAACTTTGAGAGCAAATTATTATGAGGCCATGTTTATACAAGCATGTCTCAATAGCTGGAGTTCAAGCATTTAATTTACTTTGTCCAGGGTAAACTGAATTAACAAAAGATAATGGGCCTAATTCTAATATCTGTCTCCCTAGTACCATATTGACACAGCTGAAACCCTCCAAAATGTGGCAAGTGAATTCTTTTAGCTAGAAAATATTCATGATTTGTTTTCTGCAAATATCTCAATATTTTAAAAGAGCATCTTTGAGAAAGTTACATGAGAAAGATACCTACTACAAAGTGACAGAGATCACCTTGCTGTCACTCTTACTCTCTGGCAAGCAAATGTGGAGCTGAGCCTTCTATCCAAAGGCTCACTTCCATGGGGTGACTTCTATAGATGCATAACTTACTTTGCCACAAAGCATACAAAATATGGTTTTCCGGAGATAAGGATGAAAATCCACTCGAATGAGAGCTGCCATCTATACTTTAAAATGTTAGAAATAAAATGCTCTTAAACAGAGGAAATCCTCAGAGAGATGCCTTAGTAGGGGGATGCCCAGCAGAGTTTTCAAAACATGCACAAAATATCCACAAAATTGAAAGCCCCCCAACCCCCTGCAAAAGGCTAATGGAAAAATGGTCCTGACAGAATTCAGCTCTTATAAGTCAATCAGGACCTGAATAACACAATCGCAGTGCAGAGAGTTAGAATCCTCCTGTGAGGCATTTTCCCTAAGCATTGGTTAGGATTTTATTATAGGCTACTATGACATTTTTGTCTTTAACATTTCGGCCAGAGTGTATATTTATTCATTCATTCAACCATCACATGCCTACTGGATGCCAGCATTGGGGATGCAAAATGAATATGCTATGGCCCCCAAACTTCTTGAATCTGACAAGAAGTAAAAAGCACATAGAGAATATTATTACTGTTCAAAAATTTAGGGTGATGTCAAGAAAAACAGTCAACTCCATTTAGGGGAACTTCATCAACAGAAACAAATAGAAGGGTAGTTCAGGCAATGGAAATGACATTTATGAAGGTGTGGGGACAGAAATAAAGGTACTTTGGGGTCATGGCAGAACAGCTCAAAATGAGTCAATGTGGGGGGGAGGTGCCTGGCTGGCTCAGGCAGTAAAGCATGTGACTCAATCTCATGGTCATGAGTTCAAGCTTCATGTTGGGCATAGAGTTACTTAAAAAACAGTCAATGGGGATAAAGAGATAGACCAGATGACCAATGGAGAAGAAATCTTTGATGGAAGTTAAAAGCAAAGAAATGACCAGAATTACATTATTATATTTAAGAACAACACTTGGGAGTAGCATGATGTAATGTCTCTAGAACAACTGGATGTTTAATTGGCCAAGGTAAGTTGTGAGAGATGTTACATCTTTGTCCACAGAAGAGACACTGGCCTCTTTCAAATGAATGGCTTGGTCCTTCTCTCAGGAGTTGTCCTTGAATACTGGACCACCAATTGAGGGAAGCTGAAGAAGGCTTTACTCCCAGACAGATGACCAAGAGAGTACTTGAGAACCCATGGCCAACATCTTTCAATCAAACGCATGTTACATGGGGTACTTCAAGCTCTGTTGTTGTCAGCAATGCAGATCCCAGGAAAGGGCAGTAGACAGAACTGTCTACATGATCACAGCAATTGTTAAATAACGGCCCAAGAAAGCAATTTAATATAACTGCTCATATTCCTTCATCTTCAAACGTCAATCTCTGCCGTAATTATTCTGCTAATCAATAATTTTCTTTCAATATAATCCATATTTTCCTTATTTCAATATAATATTGTTTTTCCAAGTGGTTTTATTATTATTTTTAAATGAATTTTATTTATTTAGTTTTCTAAAGTGGTGGCACATACACATAGTTCAAACATCAAAAGATAGAGAAGGATATACAGCAAAGGTTCCTTTCCACCCCGTCCTCTGTCAAGTTCCTATAGCCCCACAAAAAAGCAAATAACATTATTAGTTTCTCATTTATTCCCAGGACGTTTAGAATGGATATACAAACCAGTACAAGTATAGACTCTTTTCTTTTTTTTCATCCCAACGGCACACTCTTTTGGCACCCCCTTTTCCCTACCTACAAATAAATCTTGGAGATTGTATCAATAAGCTTGGGCGACCATAAGAAAACCCCATAGATTATGTGGCTTAAACAACAGAAGTTTATTTTCTCACAGTTCTGGAGACTGGAAATCTGAGGTCAGGGTGGCAGTATATGGGTGGGTTCTGGTGAGAGCTGTCTCCCTGGCTTGCAGATGGCCACCTTCTCACTGTGTCCTCACTAGAGAGAGAGAAACAGTATGTCTTCCAGTGTCTGTTATTATAAAAACAGTGATCCCACCCTGATGCGATCCCATCTTTATGACCTCATCTAACCCCAGTTACTCCCCAAATACCATAACATTCAGGTTTAAGGCTTCAACAACACAGGAATTGGGGGGATGGGGAGACACACCCAGTTTATAACAGAGATCTTTCCATATATACACATAAGGAGCTTCTCGATTTTTTTTTAACAGTTACACAGTATGCTATTGTTACCATATACATCTTTAAGGTTGAAACTGAGAAAACTAAAGCTGTCCTTAATCATTCCTTATTAATAGGATATGCAGAAATAAAGTAAGAGGACACGAGTCCTAGAGATTGAAGTGATATTTCTGATGAGTTTACACATAAACTGGAATTATATGCTGATGATTGCTAGAAATGTATAAAAACTTAAGCAATATGTTTAATATACATTTACTAGCCCATCATTAGATCTTCCAAACTTTAGCTTTCTAAATCAAATATGGTTGAAATGATATCCTAATATGAAGTTACTGACTATATTTGAAGATATCAAATTATACTAATAAAACACATAGCTATGAAATGTATTTTTTTCATGTCAATGCTTATAAACAATGGTCAGCTTACACCTGTTACTTAACTAGATATGTTATACAGGCCATTCTAAACATGTTAGTATATATTTAGGTTTTGAGAAAGGTATTAGTGTAGAAAAAGATTTAGTGATCTTTATGAATAAAGTTCAAATGGTTATTCAGTTCAGAAAAGGGAAAGAATCCTGAATGAGGAAGAGAAAAAAAGTATGGCCACAAAATACTTCTGGACAACCTTACCAAAAGCAAAATAAGATGGTGTGCTATCCCAGCAGCTTGAACTATCACTGCCTGAAGAAAGAGAAGGCAGAAGGCAGAGACAGAGTGAAGACAGGTGAACAGAATAATATGTTCTTAAAATATAGCTTAAATTGGATTCAGGGATAAGAGAGCAAGGAATCAAAACAGGAACCAAGGTTTCAAGCCTAGGTGACTAAAAAGTAACACTGTTGGCTGAGATAGGGTGGAAGATATTTAGGATGGGGTAAGAGTTTATTTTATATGCCTCATGTTTGGGGCTAGTGAGATATGTAGGTTAAAATTACAGTGGGCATTTAACAGGTTGAAGGGAAGAGACAGAGATGAGATTTGTTTTAACACGTATTTATGAGAACAAAAGAGAGGAGGCAGGGTAAGTAGGAGCAAGAACAGAATGATAAGAGACAACTCCCATTCAGAGGCAGAAGGAAAAATATGGGCATTAAAGGAGAGAGAAGAGTACTCAGAGAGGTGAACCAAAGCAGTGAGTTACAGACACTGAAAGAGGAGGGCAGAGTCAAATGTGCCACATACTGGAAGAAGACTCCAAGATATGGACACCTGCCCCCGCCCTCCCATCCTCAACACATTACGACACATCAGATTTTAAGACATTAAGTAATGAGTTGATAGTGAGAAAGTAAAGTCAAGAAATACATTACATTGATAATTTTTTTTTTAATTTTTTTTCCAACGTTTTTATTTGTTTTTGGGACAGAGAGAGACAGAGCATGAACAGGGGAGGGGCAGAGAGAGAGGGAGACACAGAATCGGAAACAGGCTCCAGGCTCTGAGCCATCAGCCCAGAGCCCGACGCGGGGCTCGAACTCACGGACCGCGAGATCGTGACCTGGCTGAAGTCGGACGCTTAACCGACTGCGCCACCCAGGCGCCCCTACATTGATAATTTTTTGAGATGACTGTCAAGAAAGATAGGATAATGATGTTATTCCATATTTATATTACACTTTACAGTCATAGAGTACATCCACATTCATTATCTCTTTTGATGATATCTCAAGGGGACAGTCCTGTAGGTAGATGTGTGGAGAAAGGTGCAGCAAAGGGGTAATCGAAGATGTAAACAGGAGTTGGCATAATGGATGGAGTTAGTTTCCCAGGGAGGTGAAAGAGGAAAGAATTTGGTGCTGGAAAACAGTTGGGATACTTCTAATTTTGACACAGAAAAAAGCAACAGTGAGTTGTTAAAGACACTATTTTGAGGTAAAAATAGTTAAGAAGATTCATGACTAAAGCCTTGAAAGTAATCAAGGTAACCTTGAATGGAGAGCCCAGATGACAGGAGGCTCTGGGGCTCCTGTGACATGAGCGGGGAATGTTGATTTTGGCATAAAAAGTCAAAACAGTCTCCTCCCCCAGTCATGATCTCCCCATATCTCTAATATAATACCATGTTCTCCTATGAACGAAATAGTGAGTGGACACTGAAATACTGGAGCCAACAGCAAACAGTTCTGTGTCTTAAATAAACCCAGCTGAGATTTTTGGAGAAGTCCCTCGACTATAGAACTCAATTTATAAGTCTGCTTTGAGTTCCTACCCCCAACCCCTCTCCACAGGAAGCAAAAGCATTAAGCAAGCTGTTAGAATAATGCATTTCCCCCAGGACTTTTTCAAAGGACAGGAAGTCAGTCTGTGGTCCAGCCTCCAGCCACCCTCTAGAGAGTTGTGCTTTTTCTTTTCTTTTCTTTCTAGTTTATTTATTTGAGAGGGAGGGAGGGAGGGAGGGAGGGAGAGAGGGAGAGGGAGAGGGGGGAGAGAGGGAGGGAGAGAGAGAGAGAGAGAGAGAGAGAGAGAGAGAGAGAGAATATCCCAAGCAGGCTCCATGCTCATTGCAGAGCCCAAATCAGGGCTCAGTCTCACAACTGTGAGATCATGACCTAAGCCAAAATCAATAGGAGCCAGAATCAATTAGGAGTCAGTCACCTAAATGACTGAGCCACCCACACGCCCCTAAGAGTTCTGCTTTTTCTAAGATAGTACCCAAGTGTCTGTAACTTTCTCCATTAAAAGACATGCATGTTAAGAAATAAATTTAAGTCTGTACTCTATGAGCTAATATGTTGGGAGGCAAAAATATGGTAAGTTTCCCTTTTTGGCTGAAAAATCCACATGACATGTCCACCTGGGCCCTGTAGTATCTTAGCTAGACATCCTGAGATTCTAGTCTTTTGGCTCTTTAAACCAACTCTACCATTAAAATATTGATTTCTTTATTACATCTCATATAAGATAAAGGTTACTATCTTTGCTTGCTCCAATAAACTTCCTTCCATGAAGAGAAAAAAATAAAACCAACACCTTAATGATAAGGGTCGACATGAACTCTTGATTGGACCAATCATATTACCCCATCTTCCTGGCTTGGTGTGCGGTTTGGGAGTATGCAACCTCCATTGATCCAATACAAGTCATTCTTGGGATTGTTTCCAGGCTGGAGCCAAATGGGAAGAAATCCTCTTTCTTTGCTGGTAGAAGAGCTTCTAGGAAAAGATGAGAGACCAAAGTTATTGGAAGCCATGTTCCCCATGGCATAGAGACAGCTATCTGCAAAGATAACCTTGTCAGAAATAGAGAGTGTAAGCCCTACAAGTGTTCCTGACATTGAATTCAGACATCTCTATGATCTGTTCCCTACAACCTGTGTTTGGGTTACACCAGCCAATAAGTTTTCCTTTTTGTGTGTGCAAGTTGGGATTTGGCCATTTGCAATCCAAAGTACCCAAACTTGTGCACAGAATACCATATGCTTACAAGGTGCTCAGTAAATACATATTGATTATTTGCTTGCTTTGGTGTTACTGATTTTTCTATACTTTTTGCTTCTGAACTTTTCTGTGTGTCCTACAACCTCATTCTCAGTGAGGCTTGATCAAAAGTCAGGCTGCAATTTTCCGATAATGACTGGGAACCTTATCCCCCCAAAGCTGGCCAAGGCCATTTAATATGTCTGTGTTTCAGCTTCCTAATCTGTAAAACATGGAAAATAATAATAGCAGCTACTTATCTAGCATCCACTATATTCCAAGTACTGGCCTAATGCTTAACATACATTAGTCTAGTTCCTAATGCAACTTTGTAACACATGCATAACAATCCCCATTTTACAGACGGGGAAGCTGAGATTCAATGAGGTGAAATGAATTGACCAAAGTCATATAGCTTGAGTGACAGAATTTTGATCCATAGCCAGGTCTGTCAGAGTCTGTGCTCTTTCCAATGTCCTATGATGCCCTACTTATTCAAAAAGCATTTGCGGGGCGCCTGGGTGGCGCAGTCGTTAAGCGTCCGACTTCAGCCAGGTCACGATCTCGCGGTCCGTGAGTTCGAGCCCCGCGTCGGGCTCTGGGCTGATGGCTCAGAGCCTGGAGCCTGTTTCCGATTCTGTGTCTCCCTCTCTCTCTGCCCCTCCCCCGTTCATGCTCTGTCTCTCTCTGTCCCAAAAATAAATAAAAACGTTGAAAAAAAAATTAACATTCAAAAAGCATTTGCATGTGTGTAATAAGATAATGCAGGTAAAATTGCCCTAAAAATAAAAAGTGATCAAAAATCGTTCTCCAATTGTCAACAAAAAAAATGTGGAAGTGGGCCCAAATATTAGCAAGGAAGATTTAGGCTTAGAACATTCTGACTACTCCAATTATGGCATTAGAAATAGTAATTGAAAAAATAAAAGCTGAATCTTATATAAATGAGACATTTTATGAAGACAGAAAGTATAGCCAAGATTCGGCTCCATTTTTGAAGCCTCAATAAAACTCTAAAAGATATAAGCTAAGTTAGCTTTGCTACGCTAGGGAGACATTTCTAATTTCCTCACTGAACCATCAATATGGAGGACCTGGCATTTCCTTCGTGGCCCTGTTTAATGAAGTTGCTAGTAAAATATGAATATTTTCGCTTACAGATCCAGATGGTAATATCACTAGTGTTTAAAAGAAACAAACATATAGTCATGGTGTCTATGTATCATTGAAGTATGCAAATCCTATTTTTGTATAAGTTAACTGAAAGAAGGTTAAGACCAGGGCTACATGTTAAATGACATTTTGTAGAAAAATGCCTGTGTTCCTCAAGCTGTAACAACTATTTCAAACAAATTCAAGGAAACCATTTTATGAACTGTCTGCTATATGCCCATTTTCTTCATTAGACTATGCTGCTTTGGGCATAGAAATTGTGTCTTACTCATCTTTTTATCTCTAGAATCTAGTATAGGTAGAATTTGGCACACGTTGCAATAGTACTTCTGTGGGTCCTGGGAATGTTAGCCTGCATGAACTTCTTCCACCATAAAAAATATTGAAAATTGTATTTTATGACCATATTGGTAAAAAAAGATGAATAGATTAGTTCTATATATTTAAACATTTTCTTTGACCTAAAATTTCTTTTTTTTTTCCTTCTGATTTTTAAAGGAAGTTAAAACATTTGCATGGGCTCCTAAAAGTCCTGTGGGCTCTAGGTGCTATGCCTATCTTGCATATGGATAAGTCAGTCCTGTTATGTGTTAAATACAATTTGGTTGAATGAATGAAATGAATAAATGATTTAAAATTAGTATTTAATTGGTGGTAGGAATTCTTAAAGCTTCTATTTTGGAGTCACTTTCAGTTTAAAATATTTTCAAAAAGCAAATAATAAAATTATCAAAAAGTACTAATATTCATTTAATCTGAAACCAACTATTGACATACTAGTGTAAACAAATTTAAAAACCAAAAGTAGCATAGAAAGTAGCAAAATAAATATTTTAAAATAATATCAGACATTGTTATAATTTTGAACAAATACAACACACCTCTCATTAAACTTTAACTATTTTCTTTTATAAACTCTGACATTCCAAGAAAGTCAGTTCATAAGGTAGATGCTTAAAAAATGGGGGTTTAGGGGCACCTGGGTGGCTCAGTCGGTTAAGCCTGTGACTCTTGGTTTTGGCTCAGGTCATGACCTTGGGGTTTATAGATCAAGCCCTGTGTCAGGCTCTGTGCTCCAGCACAGAGCCTGCTTGGGATTCTCTCTCTCCTTCCCTCTCTGTCCCTCCCCTGCTTGCACTCTCCTTCTCTCTCTCAAAATAAATAAATAAACTTAAAAAAATATGTGGGTTTAGGGGCGCCTGGGTGGCTCAGTTGGTTGAGTGTCTGACTCTTGATTTCAGCTCAGGACATGATCTCACGGTTCATGAGAGGGAGCCCTGCGTTGGGCTCTGTGCTGAGAGAGCAGAGCCTCCTTGGGATTCTCTCTCTCCACCACCGCCCCCCCTCAAAATAAATAAATTTTAAAAATGTGGGTTTATGCTTGGAGCTACATAATTATTGACTATAATTAAGTTAAACACGTGCCCAAAATGCTAGAGCTGCTGCCTTTCACAACATTGCTTTTGGAACTCAGCATTTCTCTACTGTTGTTTTCAAAGACATCTTTTTTAAATGGAAAATTGATTGATGAAATCTTAGCCATGAATAAATGCTAATGCATACACTAAATTAAAATGCTGTCATTTTATAAGAAAGCCTTATTGGCTAACTGTGCTATTTCTTCTAGTAACTCAAAGTCTAGTGTTTAATTTACAGAATGAAATGCGGAAATCAATTATTCAGTTCATAGTATGATAAGACTGATTTTCAGAGTTATGTTTCAGGAAGCAAACAGACTGACTTATTCACTGACTTAAAATGTGAAGTCTCATATCTGAGCCGTTTTCCCCACTTCAAAATGTATTGAACAATGTTCAAACTATGAGGAAGCATTTTTGCATTGTCTAGACAGAGTTTTGTGCAAATTAATATCTGGATAATAATTCAGATTCACCCTTCCAAAAAAGGGTATCATACATATAAAGTAGTGCTAGTATTTATGGGATGGACATTTACCAGAATTGCTCTTAAAGGCTACATAATAAAAGTGGATTAAAGCTGCCTAAATTAATTAACCATAGACACTGAAATGGATTCAGCTAATGGATTCTGCCTCTTCAGAGAGTGCCTCTTTTAATAATAAAACAAAAGCAAAAAAACATGTTTTCCTCCCTTTTTTCATAACATCTCGCCATCTGACCAAGGGCAGGAGGGAGAGTGGGACTGCTCACACCATCCCTGAGCCAGCAGGAGGGAGAGGTCATCTAGTGATCAGACACTCCTGCTTCTCTCCAAGGGCAAATGGGCTGCCTCCGCAGCTGTCACATCCTGCTGCCCTTCGAAACAGGAAACCAGTCTAGAGTTTCAAGCTTACCTTCGGCATTGCATTACCGAATCGGCAGTCTTGCCCGATCCTCGTAAAAGCCTGTTATATGTGAAGGTGGTGAAGGTTTTGAGGGTTCGGCAAACAGGAGGGCATTTATGTTTGGGACAGGGCACTATCTGGCTCAGCTATCTGCCATCTATTGGATGACTGCAAGACAGAGAGGTGAACCAAGCAAAGAAGAGTGGAAGACATACAAGGTCATTTGGTCCATCTCATGCCATTAGGTAGAATCACATTCCCACGCACAGCTGAACCAATAAAGGGTCTTATAATGAGACTGCTAGCTGCCCAAAGGCAAGTAAGGAGGAGCTTCAAAGATCTAGGCTGTGAATTGACAAATCACAGTTATTCAACTTGCTTTTCAGTCAGACAAGCCCCTATTCTCCCCTGTTTCCCACACCACGTCCTGCCTTGGCCCTCTTATTGCTCATTAGCAGTTCCAGCAGAGGGCAGGCAGGGGAAAGGAGAAGAGACATATGTTGTAGCAGCCGATCGAGAGTCTTCTGAACATGTTAAGGCAAATTTTCTCCACTACTAAGAGCAACAACAGTCTTTTTGTCCAAATGTTGTTCTTGTTATTTGTTGTGTATCTGTCTATATAAGATATTACCACTTTTCAGAGTCTCCTCTCTCAGGGAGTTTACAGTCTGGTTTGGGAAAGCAAAATGAAGACACATGACATAGTGAGAAAGCCATGCTCTAAAGCATCCCAAGCTATCCCAAGTAAAGTCATGGTTTCAAGAGAAAGAAGACAGGTCTGTGAGTGCTGACAGTGCTAACATTTATAGATTGAAAGTAGAAATTGAAGTAAATAATTAGTGCAGAGAAGTGAGAATCAATGTCTGAGCAAGTGTAATTGCCGAAAATTCTCTGAACAGGCTTGTGTGACAGCCTCAGAGAGAGGACTTGCAGGCATCCTGTTAGAATTTGGTTTATGTGGAACAGGTCTCATCAGACCTCAGCACCAGGCCTCTGCAGTGATCAGCCAAAGTGAAGGGACTGGTTGGCATTCAGGACTGGCTGGCATTCCTGGAGGAAAAAAAATTCAGTATCTTTCCATATCATCCATTAAGGTCTGTGTGACAGTGTCATGAGCAACTCGCTATGGGGAGGTCTTCATCAGATAAACAGGGCTGCAGAATTCATAGCCAAGGAATGCGGGCTGGAGAGGCACTCCCAGTCACAGCTGCTACCTGAACACCCAGGACTGGCTGGGAACCAAGGAGACGTGCTGAAACCAGGAGCCTCGGCGACGAATGGCAATGTTACAGCCGCTTAATCCTGAAATGAAAAGTAATTGCTTCTGGCTTAAAGAATAAAGGAAAAACAAGATCAGCTTTGGCCGAATTACATTTTTTTCCCCCAAAACAACCATGCTGTAGACCAAGGTTCTGAAACCTGCTTGGTATTTGAAAACGTGAGGAAATGGATGTTTTCTGTCAATATAATTTAAATCCATCCAGAAGCACTGATATATAAGAGCACTTGAATGCAAATACATTTTGATTAACATGATTAAATCAAATGTGTGTACTTTCAGCTATAAGGGATGGCATCGAAAATTTAGCTTACCTAAATATAATTTTAGAAAGTCAGTCTTCAAAATAGCTGCTTCTCTCTTTTCTTTTCTTTTTCAAAGCATTTTCTACTGAAAAGTCTCAGCAGAGGCTACCAGAGCTCCTGTTTTGTATAGGTGAAACTGAAAATGGAGAAATATGGGAGCAGGGGGGAGGGGAAAGATATCTTAATACTTGTAATATATTCCTGTGACGAAATTGTCTTTTCTACAGAAAAAAGAATTCATAAAGGAACTGCCAGAAGTTTAAATTATTGTTAGAAGGATCTAAAGATGGCTTTAACCCACAACTGAGTAAGTAATATTCGTATTTTTACTTGTTTACCTCTCAAGAGGGCTACAGAATGGCAAATGTCAGATTTTCTGTATACAGAGTCTCCATTTCCTGGAGAGCAAGAAGGCACTAACAAAGAGTAAAAACACAGCAAGAGTGAGAACAAAGAAATCTTGCCTTCAAGTTTAAATATATGTATTCGTTTAAAATATTTGCGGCAGACTCACAATGATATGGAGAAAACTAATTAAAATACTTCTTATTTCCTAGAGCCATATAAAATTGCCTATATAAACAATGATTTCACACGGTTTCACCTAATACCATAAGCCTTCACAGGAGTATCATCAGCCAATAATAACCGGTAAGGAATAAAACCCACTTTGTCTTCCTGCCATCATTCTGTACAAATACTAATATTATAAAACTAATATGACACATGCTATCCTACTGCAGGTGCTAACATTGAGGACATTCCTCACAGAAAAACCAAGGCTATTTAACAGTCATTATTCACAGCATATATTTCCTTCTTCATTAATTCAAATAAGAAAATTTGTTTTAATGTTTGTGTATTTTGAGAGGGGGGAGGGGCAGAGAAAGAAGGAGAGAGAGAATCCCAAGGCAGCTCCATGCTGTCAGCCCGACGCAGGGTTCGATCCCACAAACCAGGAGATTGTGACCTGAGCCGAAATCAAGAGCTGGATGCTCAACCCAGGAGCTCCCTGCTGCCAAGATAATGCTTTTACCAGAAGTTTTTTGGATACCACCAGTTTCTACATTTTATTTACCCTAACAGAACAGCATCATGGCACTGACAACTATGCCCACTTTCCTGTGAGCTCAAGCCGGTGACTGTGCAAGGCCAGCCACAGACCCAATAACTTGACACAGTAATCATAAACATAAGGGCTTTTTTAAAATGAAGGGTGTCATACAGCCCATTATATAAAGAAACAGCCATGAACAACACTGAGAATACAAAGAAAATCCACAGCTGATGCATTGTGCTCTCTGCTGGAATGTGACACACAGCCAGTGACCCTGAAAGCCACAATATTTCCAAAGATGAAGGACCACGGCACTTAGTAACACTTTGAATATTAAAAAAAAAAAAGCAGTCCTTTTTACATCAATACTCTGTCATTCTATGCCAGGAAAGGGGAGTGAGTGTGGAGATGGCCCCACTTTTCTTTTTTATGCTCAGCATGATTCAGATGTTAGCAAGGTTTCTATGCCCATTAAAGAGAAGCCTTAGACAAGATTTCTATTCTTACAAAACATGAGAGTGTCAAAAGGAAATATAAATCTAAAGCATAATGTAAATATATATTTTAATGGAGATACACAGTACTCAAACACGTTGAGGCGATTAGAAAGTGTATGCAATGTTGTTCAATGCAATTTTAACCCACATATATCACTAGCAGGTTTAAGGCAGTCTGGGTTTTCTAGGTAAAAAAAATGAAATTAGAGAAATGTAATCTCTCACATCAAGTATTATTAAATCATCAATGACACATTTTCTTCAAACCCTCTTACTCCCATACCAGATGACCTTGGGAAGAAGCAAAGATCTTTCTTTGCCCAGGGACTTCAATTACCGACTCACTCTTTAGTACCTGAATTTTGCTTTCTGGAATTACTGACAATTCAAGTATGATTTTCAGCATCCCCCCCCCCCACCCCGGGTGAACTAACTAACCCCCAAGTGCCTCACAACTTGCTTTCTGAAAAGAAATATATCTCTTCAAATTATACTTCATAAAAAGTGAAGATTAATGAGATTTTAAAATACAGACTTAATGGGGTTTTATCCTCTCCATCTCCTGGTCAGTATTCACCCTCCTCTTAAGCACCCTGCTGTCCTCTTTTCCTACTGTGAATTTTGAAGAGATTCTGAGGAACAGACCCTCAGAAGTCAGCAGAGGTGACTTCACTGAAGGGTTGCTTCACCTGAACCCAGCGGGTAGGGGCTGTAGAAGACTTTACACACCACATTTGGAAAATACAGCAAGCAGAGAGTAAACTTAGAAGGTTTCCCAGGACTGCTCTAATATTGACATTATTTAATTTCTTTAAAAGATGATTGACTATGTAAATTGAAAACAGTAACAACTGTGGGGCTTTCACATATGAAGGAGTATGACATGTAACAATAGTGCAAAGGACAAGCTGGGGAACAAGAAGTATTCTTCCATGAGTTTGTTATACTACATGTGTAGTGATATAATGTGAAATCATAGTAGACTCTGTTAAGGATCAGCCACCAAAAAATAAAACAAAGACGTACAGCTTTTAGGCCAATAGAGGAGATAAAGTAGAATACTTAAAAATTCTCAGCAAATCCAAAAGGAGGAAGGAGGAAACAAAGGAATATAAAAACAGATGGGACAAAACAGATGGAAGGGGGCAAATAGCAAGATGGCAGATACAAGCTCAACATCCACAATGATATTAAATATAATTAGACTAACCACTCCAATTAAAAGGCAGGGATTATAGGGGCGCCTGGGTGGCTCAGTCGGTTGGGCGTCCGACTTCGGCTCAGGTCACGATCTCGCGGTCCGTAAGTTCGAGCCCCGCATCAGGCTCTGGGCTGATGGCTCAGAGCCTGGAGCCTGCTTCCCATTCTGTGTCTCCCTCTCTCTCTGCCCTTTCCCCATTCATGCTCTGTCTCTCTCTGTCTCAAAAATAAATTAAAAAAAACGTTAAAAAAATTAAAAAAAAAAGGCAGAGATTATAAAAGTGAATAAAAAGACAAAAATGAGTTTATAAGACAGATGTATATGAACAACTCTGTTTATATAGAGATGTACAGTTTGTAAAAGAAAAGCCTTAAATATAAGGTATAAGTATAAAGAATAACAGAAGTAAAAGGGGAAAAAAGAATATATTTCTATTCTATAGCATTGACCTATTTGTCCTTTTACCAATACCACAATGAGTTTATCAATTGTAGCTGAATTTAATAAGATTCCCAGGTAATTCATATGCACACTAAATTTGAGAAGCAATGGGTAGATAGCCCTTTGGAGGTGTTTCGCACTGATAAAAGGAATTATTTATTGCATGCTTACCAAAAAGAGAAAAATACCAAGTATTAGAATTCTACTTGATTCATGATCCAAGCAAGGTAAGAGATTAAGCAACTTACTTAAGGTCATAGAAATGAACCAGGCCCTAGATTTCCTGATTCCCAGACAACTGCAATGTCCACTAAGAACTTAGCTGTATAATTAAGAGTGACACTCATTCAATAATAGGCAAGGAAAAAAGAAATTTCTATTGATCCACATATTTACTATTTCCAACACTCTTCATTTTCCACGTTGATCTGAGTTTCCATCTGGTATCACTTCCTTCACCCTGAAGACATTAACATTTCTTAAAGTGCATGTCTACTGTTGACAAATTCCCTCAGCTTTTATTTGGCAATGTTTTTCTTTTTCATTCATTCTTTCTTCCTCCCTTCTTCTTTCCCTTTACTTCCTTTTTTTTTTCTTTCTTGCTTTTGCTCTCACTGTTATTATTCCCTTCATTTTTCAAGGATCTTTTTACTAGGTTTCTAATTCCAGGTTAACAGGTTTTATTCCTTTCAGCACTTTAAAGATGTTATTGCATTGTCTTCTGGCTTGTGGAAAAGTCAGATACTGTTCCCCTTCTTGTGCAGAAGGAGTTTTTCCCCCACTCTGGCTGCTATTAAGATGTTTCTCTTTGGTCCTTGGTTTTAGATATTTGACTATGATGTACCTAGAAGGGGTTTTCTTTATTTGTATCCTCCTTATAGCTCATTGAGCTTATAAAACTCACGGGTTAATATTTTTCATCAAAGTTGGATTTTTTCCAGCTTTTTCTTGATATATATCTATATAGATATATGTATCTATATCTATCTATATCTATCTATCTATCTATCTATCTATCTATCTATCTATCTATCTATGTTTTATCCCAGTCACCCTCTCCTCTCCTTCTGAGACTCCAGTTTCATAGATGTTAGGCCACCTCATATTACCCTACAAGTCAATGAGACTCTGCTCATTTATTTCTAGTCTTTTTTCTCTATATGTGCTTCAGTTTGGATAATTTATATTGCTGTCTTTAAGTTCACAATTTTTTTCTGTCTCTAGAATGCAATTTACTGTTAAGCTCATCTAGTGATATTTTTTCATTTCAGATAACTTTCAGTTCTAGAATTTCTAGTTAGTTTTCTTTTATAGTTTCCATTTCTCTAGTGAGACTTTTCCTCTATTCAGTTGAGTCTTTATTTTCTTTTAAATCCTTAAACATATTTATAAAAACTATTTTAAAGTCCTTGCTTGTTAACCCTAACATTTCTGTCATCTCTGCATATGTTTAATCCCTGAAGATGATACTGAAAGATAAATAAAACCCAAATAACAACAAAACCAATAGTTCTGTCAGAGATCACACATACTTAACTATTGGAATGCCAAGTACCCGAACCCTTTCCTGTCACCTGGGAAAGGGTGAGGGGTCAAGGGCCCTCCTCACTGCCACTTGCATTCATTGCCTCCTTCCCAATCCTTTATGGTTTAATCCTGGTGGGAGGCAGCCTCACAGGTCAGTACCTCTCTGAGATATTGTCCTTTTGGTACCACCACTGCTGCCATATTTTCTTCAGTGCTGTTGCCACTGGCCCAGGGCTGCTCCAGCTTTTCTCCGCAGTCCAGGCCGGCATTAAAGAGCCCTATCTTGTTGCTTCTCCTCTGGATGCTCCAAATGATGGCCCTACCTCTCCTGCTTCCTACTGCTTCTTTCTGCAGAGCTGAGGGGAAGCCCTGGAGGAGCTGGGCTGCCAGAACACTCAGGGCCTCCTGCCTGCCCTTGTCCCCTGAGGTTGGGCCTGTTTCTCCTCCAGCCAGATTTTCTCACCATCTACAGCTACTGGTCAGAGGATTGATTTCCCCCTGGTGGTAGCTCTTGTTGAACAAAGATTCATTAAACTGCTAAGTATTTGCTAGAACTTGCTGTGTATATAGAATCCTATTGCTTGTCAGGAAAGAACTAAATAAACACACAGATTAATAATTTAAAACCAAATATTATGGTTTGGTACGAGTCCTCTGCTTTAAAAAGTTGAAGTCTACTGAACTCTATAGATGTTCTTTAGGTCTCACTAATTGATTTGCCAAATATATACTGAGAACATGAAATGTATCAGGTTCTGTCCCCAGTGCTAGAAATATAAGATAGACAAGATGCCTGATCTCACAGAGGCTACAATAAACAAATAATAACAGTTACTAGTAAGTATAATATCAGATAGTAGTGAGTGATCTGAAGAAAATAAAGCAGGATAATGGGACAGAAACTAATGAGAGGAAAAATATTGGATAGGGAGGTACAGGAAGGTCTCTGAGAAAGTGACATCTCAGCTGAATGACATGGCGATCTAGGGAAAAAGACAGTCCAGGCAGGGGGACAGCAAATTTATAGGGACGTAATAACCCAGGTAATGAATGACAGGAAATAAGGTCAGACAGAAAACCCAGCCCAGGTCAGGTAGTGTTTTCAAAGCTACAGTAAGGAGTTTGGATTTTATTCTAAATACAGTGGGAAGTACTGGGAAATTTCAAAGGGAATGACATTCTGTGTTCACACTATTAAGTGATCACTTTGGCTGCTGTGTAGGGACTAATCATAAAGGAGCAGGAGTAGAAGACCCCAAGACATACTAGGAGCTGTTGTAACATAAGAAATGATGGTTCTATAATTCCAGGAAATAAGTGTGTGTTCTATCAGATAATTCTCTCTGTTGATAGCCCATCATGCAGGATCTGGATCTACTACGTGATAAAAGTAGATGACAAGGTCAATGGCCTCAAAGACCTTTCTATAATTTAATGGAGATGACAGGTAAAATTAGAGAACAAAGGGTGATACCTTGCTGGGGCAATAAAAGTTGGCAGGCTCTTGACAACAGTCTTTGGCTAGTATAAAATCTTCTGGGTCACCCTACCCTAAATCACCACAGTGTTACAGAAGAACCAAAGAAACCATCATCCAAACCTTGACTCCTATTTACATAACCAGGCAAATTAAAAGCAAATATAACCATAATTGTCAATATTTACTGAGCTCTTAGAATGTTCCAGGCACTGTGCTAATGTTCTACATAAATCATTTGATTCTTCCAGAACAGGACTATAATAATGATTATCATTCCCATTTTGTGGATTAAAAATACATGGCTGTTGGACACGGTAACTTGTCTAATGTTGCACAGAGCTACAAGGCTAAAAGCCCAGCCTGAAATCCTGAACAGTCTGACTCCAAATCCAACCTTGTAAAGATGAGGCTAATGCTTCCCAAAGTTGCCTGATGTTAAGAATTAGCTGTGGCCATTGTTAAAAATACAAATTACCTGTACTTATCTCCATGCCTGGCCCCCCAAATCAGAATCTCCAGGGAAGAGTCTAGGAAGCTATTATTTTAACAATGGTCTTCAAATGACTCTTACTATATTATTCTTAACATAATTATTCTAATTATATAGTCTACAGTGGAATATGACATACCCAACATAAAGAATAAATGGAGAATATAACATAATGGAGCAATTAAGGCTGGGGGCACTTATCAGAGACTCCTTGGAAGAAGTAAGTTTTCAGCTGGATTTTGAAAGGAATGCTGAATAAAAGTAAGCAAGCATTGCAGGAAAGAAAGCCATGAAAGAGACAAGAAGGAGAGAATTGGGTATGTAGGGCACTGATAAAAATTGATGTCCCAAGAAGAGGCGGTGACTTGATTCAGCACACACCTCACCACTCAGTTCTTACAAGAATTTGAGCAGGTTTGGAGCATTTATAGGTTGCCAAAGCTGCCTAGACTCATTGGCCTGATCTTAGCCAAGATTACCTTTGAAAGGCAATCCTTAAAACCCTATTATCATTCTCTTGGGTTAAAAAGTCAGAAAGAATCCTGTTTTCAGAATTTTTTTTAAAAAAACTAAATGTGTTTACCTGATTTCCTGCGATAGACAAATGATCTCAGAAGACAGCC
This sequence comes from Leopardus geoffroyi, assembly GCF_018350155.1. Lineage (NCBI taxonomy): Eukaryota > Metazoa > Chordata > Mammalia > Carnivora > Felidae > Leopardus > Leopardus geoffroyi. The sequence continues at coordinate 72,123,289 of NC_059328.1, forward strand.
TTACTTGGGATATAACAATAATTTTTCTTTTATTGATTCATAGACATTCTTAAGTACATTTCCAACTGGATGCCGTAGAAGCTATGTCCTAAATTCTTCTATAGCATTACTTTTAAGAGGCAATTCAACCAACAGATGCTCATCAGATGCTGAAATATATAGGACTCCAGGAGCAGCACTAGGGAGACAATAAGTAAAACGTGGCTGTTAATCATGAGGGTTCAGAACCCAGTGGAAGAAGACAATCAAATATGTAATTCCATTACAAGTCCTAGAATGGCGGTTTGTACAAAAGGTCACTCTACAGAAGGAGCAGTGGCTCTGCCTGAGGGAGTGAGGGAAGGTGAATGGCCTTGCTTGCTGGGTTTTGGAAGATACACAGGATTTCGTTGACAAAGGATGGAGAAAGTATTCTAGACAAAGGAGAAGGAAGAATAACACAGAGGTCGATGCCAAAAAGTGAGCATTCAGTCATGCAGGAGTCATGCCCGGCAGCCCACAATTTTTTTTTTTTAAGTCTGCAGAATGTTTTTTAAAAACTACTTGTCCATGTTTAAAATGGGGAGAATTTGTACACAAACCTTTGTTTTTGACTTACTGGAAACTCAAAGATTTAGCAACACTGGGCCCACATTCAACTGATCTTGAATAATAGCCACCTCCTTTAGAGGGAGATTCTTCTCCCTAGCCCACCCCAAACCCCACACCCTCTATTGTGTTATTCCCAGCCCTCCCTATGGGCATTTGTGGTTGTGACCCCTGACAGAGCACAGGCTACAAGGTGGCAAGAAAATGCCTTGAATGAGAATGTGGTATGAGAAGTTTGGAATCTTGCTTGCCAAGTGTTTTCAGACTTTACCATGTGGGTGATGGGGGAGAGTGAGACAGGGTAGGAAATTAGTGACAGCTGATTTTTAGGAGACTCTGGCAGATAACTTGGAGGCATTTAGATCGAATTATGGCACTACTCAGGAGGCCACCACAATAGTTCAAGAAAGACATGATGAAGACTTGCAGTAGGAAGAGTGGTGAGGAAGACGGAGGCAAGGGGCAGAGGCATAAAAGGAGCTGAGGTTTAAACATGTTCCCAAACTGTTTATAAAAATGTTTAAACATCTAGAAAAATTGAAAGAATAGTACAATGAATACCAACTGCTACCCAGATTCAACATCATCTTAACAACTGTTATCATTTTGCCATATTTGCTTTATTTTTACACACACACACACACACATATATATACATATATATACGTACACACACACACATATATACATATATATACACATATACGTGTATACACGTATACGTGTGTGTAAAAATAAAGCAAATATGGCAAAATGATAACAGTATGCACATATACATGTATATATGTGTATATATATATGTGTGTGTGTGTATGCGTGTGTGTAGGTGTGTGTATGTGTGTGTGTATGTATTTTGAAAGTCATAGATATCATGACACTTTACACCTAAATAACTCAAATATGCATCACCTAAAAATAAGAGTTTTCTTGTATATCACAACAATATCATTATCACATCTAAGAAAACTAATATTAGTTTTTTAATATCACATATCATGTCATTTAATATATAACTCATATGGAAATTTTCTCCAATTGTCCCCAAAATGTTTAGCTGTTTTTACCAAGCCAAGAGTCAATCAAGGTTCATATATTGTATTTGGTTGTTAGGTCTTCTTACTCTCTCTCCCCTGATGATAATGACTTTTGGAAGAATCCAAAAAAGTTGCCTTATAGAATATCTCACTTTACAGATTCCTCTGTAGGTTTCCTGTAATTTCATTGTTCTTTGATTTCCTGTAATTCCTATATATTTGAAGTTAGGTCTAAAGGCTTAATTAGATTGAGTTTAACACTTTTGGCAAGAATAGTTCATAAATGATTTTGTGAATTTCATCTGCATCACAGATGGATCAGTCTGTGAATGATCACATCAAAAGGAATACAATTCAAGGTTACCCCACATTATTGGAATAGCCAAATTAGTGACCCACCAGATTGCTCCTTTGCAATTGGTAAGTCACCTGTGTGATGATACTTTGTCATTGTGTGAATATCCTGTTCTGAATTATTATTTCATTGGGGGTTGCAAAATAGTGACTTTCAAATATCACTTCTTCTACGGCATTCTTTTCTAAAGGTAAGATTCCCTCATCAACTAGGATGATGATATACATATTTCTCCCAAAAAGACAAAGTAAATGTTTAGTTCTTTCCCTTTTACTATCAATTTCAGAGTAAGGATTTGTTACTTCTAATGATGTAAATGTTTTTCTTCTTCTTTCCATTACTTTTTGGGTATCACTATACACTCATGGATTTTTATATTTTCAATGTTTTGCAGTTAACTACAGTCATCTTCAAATTGTCTAGTGGAAGCCCTTTAAAACTAGCTCTTGTGTCCCTTTAACATGCCCCCATAAATCACTGAGCATTTCCTTAGTTCTTAGGATAACAAGATATCCTAAGTTCACCTTGTAGTTTCCCTGCTCAACAACTAGAATCAGCGATTTCTCCAAAGATCATTGTTCTTTTTAGTAGGTTAACGATGGAAACCAAAATGTGGATCTAGATGTGTTTATTGTTCAAGGGGTATCATTGCTTCTATATTCTTCTAGTAGACAAAACCAGGATGGACAGATAGTGGTGCTTGTATGCATGTATATTTTTAATTCATGAGTCCATACTGATATTTTTCATTAAAATTTAATATTATAATTTAATATGACAAATACTTTCTCATTAGATATTTTAAAGGATGGATGAATAGAAGCGGATAAGGAGTTGCACGTGTGAGGTAAGGAAAAGAAAGAACGAGGACTACCTAAGTTCTTAGATTGAGAATCTGAGTCTAGATGGATGGCACTGCTGCTGCCATCTTACCGAGATACGAAGTAAGAAAAAATGGAAACACTCCTGGGCTACGGATAAGAACTCAATTGTACATAGTTCAGTGTTTTATTATATTAGTTGTAAAATTAAATAATCTGCTTAAGAAGTGACACACACAGGTGAGTCAGCGTCAAGGATTTCACATAGGTGTAGAAATGTAAGCTATATTCAGAGTACCAGTCAAGAGTAACCTAACACTAAGTATTCTTCAAACACTGTTAACATCTGTGAAAGGTCTGTACCCCAGTTCATGGATGAAGCTTGATACCTAAGTATGACTTATTAGGGTAAGAAAATTGTACTCAAGCAAAGGAGGAAAGAAAGAAAAACATAAAGGTGAAGATATTCTGAGAAGTAAAGGAGAAACCTTAAAAACAGTCCTGGATTTAAAATATCCTGTATTAGTTTGCTAGTGCTGCCATAACAAAATACCACAGATTGGGTGGCTTCAGCAACAGAACGTTATTGTCTCACAGTCTGGAGGCTAGTAGTCCAAGGAGTAAGGTGTTAACAGGTTTGTTTTCTTCTGAGTCCTCTCTCCTTGGCTTGTTGATGGCCACTTTCTCCTTGTGCCCTTACATGGTCATTCATGCCTTCATCTGTATTTGTGTGTCCCAATCTCTTCTTATAAGGACACTGGTCACACTGCAGTAGAGCCCATAGGACCTCATTTTACCTTAATTACCTCTTTAAAGGCCCTGTTTCCCAAAGGCAGTAACAAATTGGGATTCGGACATCAAAATATGAATTTGAAGAGAACACAATTCAGCCTATAACACATAGGGTAGAAAAAAGCTATGTGATAATGATACATGCTTGAGAAAGTTAGGAAGTCTTCTCTATGGCTAGGTCTCATTTCTGACTGGACAGAGACAACTTGGTAGCATTATTACTCGACAACAGCTTGAGCAAGTTTGAGCTGATGATTACACGATGAGCCACACATTCACCCACATTTCTATGGTCAACGATGGATATACAGAGAAAATTGGAAACAGAACATATCCACCCTGTTTCCGCCAAGATTTTCTAGGCTTTGAATTTGAGTCATTATGCTTAGCTTTGCTCTCTGCTGAGGTGGAGGGGAGGGCATTTAATCATTGCTTTTTCCTTCTTTTTCAGGACAAGTAGCCCTGTGCCAAATGACTCATCCGATACCAGCCTTAACTGTCACAAATGACGGAGTGGCAGGTTTCATCTATCTTAGAAAAGGGGAAATTAAAGAGGAAGTCGATTTTTTTTTTAGGATGCTAGAAGATTGGTGCTTTTACAGATGGGAAAACAAAGGCCAAAGGAGGAGCTAGAGAAAGACTCGAGGACCTGCCTGTGGACTTGCTCAGCTAGTAAGGACACAACCTTTTGACTCCTATCCCAATACTCTTTCTACTTCACCACAAAGTAAGTAGCTCTTTTGCTATGGTTTTTTGGTTTTAAAACATTCTTGGAAGCATTGCTTACAAATGATTTGAAATGCCAAAGAACATTCTGGTATAGTGGTTAAGAACCCAGACTGGTCAAACAAACCTGTGTTTGAGTCTCAGCTTTACATTCACTACTATATAGCCTTCAGCGGGTTGTCTAACTGCTTAAAGCCTCAATTTCCTCAACAATGGAATGCGGATAATAATAGCACCTACCTCACAGAATGGCCCTGAGGACTTTAACACATTTACAAAAAAATGAGTAGTGTTAGGCACATGGTAAGTGTTCAACAAATAAGAGGTGTTATTGTTCATTACAATACCCTAACATTTATCAGAATTCAGATTTTCATTTCTGGTTTCCTAGGCAAAAATGAATCAAAAATAAATGAGTAAATAAATGAACATCATTAGTTAGACATCTTTCCATTTCACAGCCAAGAGGATGTTTATTACAATGCCCCAGGATCTAGCAGCTGAGCACAAGGGCAAAAAACAAACATAACAATTGAGTCAAATTATTTCACAACTTTGAAGATAAAAAATCACAGCCTAAGGAGAAAACCAAAATCTCCAAGAGAAAACAAAGTTCTGAGATAAAAGAAGGGTGGGGGGGAAGAAAGGGTGTTATGCCACCTATAAACTCAACAAAAGCATTGGTACCAGCCAAGAGTGACAGAGACCACTTTCCAGATAAAAGAATGGAATTAAGATGCCGAAGAAAGTAAAAGTTATCTCCAGCAAAAAAGACTTATTTTTCAGAGTCCAGGATCCTTTAATGTGAAAAATGTGAAGAGGTTTTTTCTCACATAGAATCACATGAGGAACTGACCATTAAATCCTGACGGGGCCCTGCTGCAGTGACTCCCATAACATATCAGCTAATCACAGGCCCACACACTTGAACAGGTTGCTATGTTAATTTTCTTTAATCAGTAATTTTTTCTAAAAGTTGGGTTCCAGGACCCTGCTGGGAAGCCTATCATTTAAAATTGATGAAATGCGATTACTGTTTTCAAGTATCTATTTGTGCACAAGGGAAACTCTAGCCTCAACTGAAGTAATAGAGCATTTTAAAATAGATCATTAGAACAAGAGATACTTACTAAAAAGGCTATTTATTTTTGTCAATCTTTATTGCCTCAAAGGCCAAAGCAAGACCCAGAAATAAAAGCACAACATGAATTTATCCATAATACACATGAAAAAGAAAGAGCCAGAGGGACTCTTCTGGAACAGATAGGTTCTCTGCTTAAAATGAAGGAGAAAGGCATTTTCAGTTACGTGGTCCCTTCATCAGTTCTTTGCTGAAATGGTTACAATAAGCCAGATCCATTCCTATTTTTTGTTCACTCTTTTCCTGCTGATTTCAGTTCTTGTCTAAGAGCTGCACTGGGAACATTCTGTAAGGCAATTTGGCAGTATTTAGAAAAATATTTAATATGATTATCTTTTGACCCAATAATTTCACTCGTAGGAAATTTTCCTATAGGAATTCTAATTAAAGTGTTTGAAAATACAGACATGAGGAAATTGGGGTGCCTGGCTGGCTCAGTCAGTAGAGCACGTGACTCTTGATCTCAGGGTCATGAGTTCAAGCCCAACACTGGGCCAAGAGCTTACTTAAAAAAAAATCTTTTGAGGTGCCTGGCTGGCTCGGTCAGTATAGCATGCAGCTCTTGATCTTGGGGTTGTGAGTTCAAGCCCCACGTTGTGCATAGAGCTTACTTAGATATGAAGAAATCTACTATCCCATTGTCTGAAATACTGTAAATTGAAAGCAATCTAAATGTCCACTAACATGAGCTGATTAAATAAATACTGATTTAGCTATATATACACACACCCTGGAGTCAGATCACCTGAGTTCCCATTTTACTACAACTTATTAGTTGTGGCCATTTATATTTATTTTCTATTGCTGCTATAATAAGTTGCCACAGACTTAGAGGTGTAAAGCAACACAAACTTATTATCTTACAGTCTGACAGGTTAGAATTCCTATATGGGTCTCACTGGGCTAAAAGCAGTGTGTTGACAGTGTTGGGGCCTTCTTATAGAGTCTAAGAGGGAATCCCTTTCCTTGCTTATTCAGGTATTGGCAGAGCTCAGTCCCATGCGTGTGGTTGTAGGACTGAGGTCTTGGTTTCCTTGCTTGCTGTTGGCAGAGGCCTGCCCCTGGCTCCTAGAGTCTTCTTGCTGGTCCTTGCACATAGACCCCTACATCTCAAAAACAGCCACAGAGCATGGAATCTCTTGTGGTGTCATCTGACCCTGCTTCTGTCATCATCTCTCACTCTAACTCAACCAAGAAAGGTTCCACTTTTAGAGACCCAAGTGATTTAACTGGGCCCACCCAGACAGTCCAGACCAATCTCCCCATCTCAAGGTCTCAACCTTAATCCCATCTACAAAGTCCATTTTGCCATGTAAGGTAATACATTACAGTTTCTGGGGATTTAGATATAGACATCTTGGGGGGGGCATTATTTTACCTGTCACACCCCTCTAAGCCTCAGATTCCTCATCTCCAAAATGGAGCTTCTTCCACATGTGGTTCTTGTAAACTAAAGATGTGACAGACTCTTGGCACATCGTAATCACTCAGCAAATGTTAGCTATCACCACCACTGCTATGTAGCCAGTGAAAAAGAGATAGAGCCATATTACGGACATAGAAAGATGTTCAAATGATGTATTTGAGAAAAGTCAGCTATAGAAAAGTGTGTACAGTATAACCATTTTTTTTTAAAGAAGAAAAAAAGTAAAAAGATAAATACTTGTTATTTGTACTTACATGGGGGAAAATGGATGGATGCCAAAAAAGGGTTGTAAAGGGATAGTAATTATATCTGTAATATTTTCTTTCTAGTATAAATAAATGTCTGAGACATATATGACAGGATGTTTGCCTCTTTTTTTTTTTTTTTAAGTAATCTCTATTCCCGATGTGGGGCTCGAACTCATGACCTCAAGATCAAGAGTTGCACACTCCACTGACTGAGCCAGCCAGGTACTCCAGGATATGTGCCTTTTAAAGTTCTGGTTTGTTATATTCTTTACTTCTCTGTGTATATAAAATGTTTAAAAAATTTTTTAAAGAACTTCATGGAGAAGTCAGAAATAGGGATGCTGTCCTGATGGTACATGTATTTTGGGTTCTAGAAAAAACAATCTAAGGTTTTATAGGTAAACATAGAATTAGGGCAGACAGATGAAAATGTATTTCTACTTTCTGTCCATCAGTTAGCACCTATTGAACACTCATAATAGGCTAAGGATAATATTGTTTGAAAAGGCCCAGGGGTGCCTGGGTGGCTCAGTTGGTTAAGCATCCCACTTCAGCTCAGGTCATGATCTTGCAGTTCATGAGTTCAGGCCCCACATGGGGCTCTGTGCTGACAGAGGGATTCTCTCCTTCTTTCTCTGCCTCTCTCCCACTAGTGCGCACGCTCGCTCTCTCCCTCAAAATAAATAAACTTAAAAAAGAAAAAATAATAAAATGCCTAAAATATGTATGAAAATGTTTAAGAAGACTTAAGCAGAAACATGTATGCACATTTAATACAGTCCATAAATGTTGTCAAGAAACAAAGTAATCAGAAAAGTGATTACATTTCAGAGAGAAATTTAATTTTGAGACAGGTTCTGAAGGAGGAGAGGTTCATAAATGTCTAAGAAGGAACAATTCAAATAAGAAAATGGCCTATATGAGGCACATAGAAGAGGCCTTGCCAGCAGAATGTGGGGAACAGTGTAGAATAAGGTGGTTGGAGAAGTTCCTTCTCCAAATTCTGAAGAGCTAGGAAAACAGATGTAGATATTTACATGAACATATGCACAGAAAAATGTCAATACACAATTAAATAGAATTTAGGCTACCAGGAAAATAGATTTGACATCACAGATTTACACTGACTGTGATAATCACCTTTTCCCCTATATTTGCTGGCTCCAATGGAGACTTGGTAAAAATGTAAAGTATGAAGCCAGTATTTATGAAGTGCTTTGAAAGAGAAAAAGGGAATGCTGATGGAGACCAGGAGTGAGCCTCCCTTCATTCTCTGTTGGAAGTGTTAGTGGAAGTGGAGTTATCTCTTTAGGGTTAGACGTAATTATTTAATAGATTAACATGGACAAATATCCTCCCCTCCAAAAGGACAATCTATTTTGAAAATATTCTGCTTAATGCCATAAAATATTCTACTGTTGGGTTACATTCAGCTTTCTGCCTAATTTGAATGAAAGGCTCAACCTGACTTTTATTGGAGGGGATGTAGATGGCTATGACCATAACAGAAAATTTGAGTCAGTCCTGATTTGTAGCTTACAGTACAGAGGGTGCCCCATGACCCATCTGGTCAATCCCCAGGTCCTGCTGCCCCTGCCTCCTCATCACCGCTCACACCCTGATTCGCTCTACTGTTGTTCCAGATTTGGCCTCATCCCAGTTTGCCCAAATACTGTGGCAGCTTTCCCATAGTCTCCCCACCATACTGTGGCCACAGTGACCTCCTCCTCTCTCTTGCTCTGACAATCTGAACAGATTCCTGCTATGCTTAAAGTTGGACTCACAGTGGGGTTGTCTCACACTGATGTCTCTGTGAGTTGTGAGGTGGGTCATAGGCCATGTATTACTGATAATAAAGCCCCAAAGATTCCAGTGAGGCATTTGTCTTAGCTCTGTGTCTAGAATACCTTCCCCCCATCGCTCAGTCACTGGCTCTGATGTCTGGCAGACTCCTGTTCCTGAAGGTCTCAGCTCAGATGGGAATCCACAGTCTTGACTTCCCCAGCGAGTTCACACTCTTCTCCTAAAGCCTTGCTATGCTTTGTGTAGACTTCCACATAAGACTTGTCCTGTTTGATTGCAATTGTTTATTAAGCTCCTTGAAGATAGAGACCGTGTCTTAGTTTTTTTACATGGTTAGTAAATAGCAACTTCTAGTACATTCTAGGCACACAGTGAACATTAATGGATGTTGAATAAATAGATTAGTACTACCACTGATATGGGGTAGAGATTCCCGTTAACTAGGTCAACATTTTTTCTCCCATTCCTGCTATAGATGACAGCAGGGAAAAACCTTTCTCCCTAATTATGTTATATAACACTGTCCCATAAAGTTTCTGCATTTTGAGAGCAAAGGCTGAAAGACATTTTTTTTTCCTTCATAAAATTAAAGATCTTGATTATTGGCAAAGAAATGATGCTAGATTCATTAGAAAGAGAGTGGTCTAGCAATTCTTTCTCTGTTTCTGTAACTAATTACAGATGAGTAATTTAAAAAAATTAGTATCCATAAAAATCAACTGCAAACCAATAAGGATGATGAGTTGAATCATAAAAATTCCATGCTATTTATATTTCCCCACACACACTCAGTGCATTTATTCTAAATGGAAAAGTACAAATATTGGGATAAAAACATTTAAACTACAGAAACAAGAAATTCCAAATGCTAATCCTGCCTAAAGGGCAGAATTTAATTCTGTGCTAAGCTACTGTATGTAGGATTAAGAGGCGTGGTTAACTGAACATTTGAGAACAAGTAATTACCACTGAGTCTATCACACATTTGTCTCACACATAATTTACACAATAAGCCCACAGTGGAGACTAATAAAAATGCTGTTTGAAACATTTTTTTCCAGCCACAACTTTTTCAGGCATCTCCCCCCCGGCCCCCCGATTAAAGAGCATTTACTCCTATGGACTTAGGTTGGATGGCAGTGAGAGATTTTTTTTCTCTGATACGTAGGGACAGAGAAATAACATTTCTAACTTGTTCTTCTTGGCTGTGTCCTTCCAGCCAGTCTTGGGCATCTGAATGTGGAAATGCATGGTCCCTGTAGTTTTATGGAATACTTCAGAGTGGAGTGGACATGCAAAGGAACACTTTTATTTACTCATTTATTTGTTCATTCAACAAACACATATGCGCCCAGAATTGTGCTGGGTTCTCAGGATACCAGTGAACAAGACAGGTCCCCACCCTGACGAGTTCACAGTCTAGTAGCAGAGACTATTAAGCTGACAATTATAACATAGAACAAGGGGCACCTGGGTGGCTCAGTAAGCGTCCGATTTCAGCTCAGGTCATGATCTCACGGTTGGGGAGTTCGAGCCCCATGTTGGGCTCTGTGCTGACAGCTCGGAACCTGGAGCCTGCTTCAGCTTCTGTGTCTCCCTCTCTCTCTGATCCTCCCCTATTAGCACTCTGTCTCTCTCTCTGTCTCAAAAATAAACATTAAAACAATGTTATAATACAGAACAAGAAGCCAGGACAGGTGGTACTCAGAGAGTTGCCGTGGCTCTGACACCTGTCTGGGATGGTTAGGGAGGGCTTCTAGCAAGAACTGCCATCCAAGTTGCATCTCAAATGATTTCTAGGGCCCAAACAGTTGAAAGAGGGGAGAAAAGTAGAAAATTCACAGCCTAGGGAAGAGCTGGCAGAGATGAGATTACAAGGGGATGTGGAAGAAGATAAGGCAGGATGGTGCTTACTGATGGAGTAGAGCAGATATCTGCAAAGATATGGGGTCTGAGACTCTAAAAGCAACTGCGTCTGTGGCCCTCCTTCCCCTCTCTCCTTGGGACACCTGCCAGAAAGAAGATAGCTGAAAGTTCAAATATATTTGAAAGAGACATTAAATTTCTGTGCAGCAGCATCTTGGCTGGACTGATTCTGGCATTTGCTCTGATGTTAGCATTTTGCAGGAAACAGGGTGATATGTGCCATCAAAGACATAACTTTCCAACTACAGCCCAGCTCTCTGGCTGTAATTCCGTGTTTGGCAAGAGCGTGACCTGGGGCAAGGGATTTCACCTCACTGTGCCTCAGTGCCTCACCTTTAGAACAATTTGCAGAAGGAAATGAGTGACTGTATATAAAGTACTCAGGACATAGCTTGGCACAAAACAAATGCCCAATAAGTATTAGCCATAATTATTGTATTCTACCCATGGGAAGTGCCGATGAAGCCAGTTATTTAAATAACCAGCACGTTATTTATAGGACTGGGCCCAGAAGTAAAGCTGTTGTTTAATGTCTTTGGCACTAAAAGGAGATTAGAAAAGTTAACCCTGTGAACACAAAGACTGAACTTTGGCTGCCTTTCAAAAGTTACAATGAAAGTTTCTGTCTATAACCATTCATTGAACATTCATTATCACCACACTTAGTGAAATGTGTTTACTGAATATCAGGCCTGGGCATACAAAGATACCTGAGTAGGCCTGAAAATCTGTTATTCATTCAATACATGCTTAGCAAGTATCCAGAAAGTGCAAATCACATTGAGGATAAAATGATGATTTGGACCTTCCAGCAGAAGGTGATACATGCTACAAAGAAGCAGAGACAGTAATAATGAAAACCTGCTGAATGCTTTCTTTATACCATACTCTGTGCTAAGTGTCTTACTGGGATTATCTCTGAGTGCCTGGGAGCTGAGAGGATGGAATCATGGTTCTGAGCTGGGGGATCAGGAAAAACTTCATGGAGGTGGAAGTATTAGAACAGGATCTTGGGGGCGCCTGGGTGGCTCAGTCAGTTAAGCGTCTGACTCTTGATTTTGGCTGAGATCATTATCTCAGAGTCACGAGATCAAGACCCATGTCGGGTTCCATGCATGTGGAGCCTGAGACTCTCTCTGCCCCTCCCCCCACCCTCTCTCTCTCTCTCTCTCTCTCTCTCTCTCTCTCTCTCTCTCTCTCTCTAAAAAAAAGGACTGGATCTTGGAAAATACTTCTGGAGTGTTATGCTTAACCCTGGTTTTACAACTGAACGGGTCCAATGGCTTTTTCTAAAGATGCTTTTTCATACAAAAGGTTATTTTAAAGGAAATAGCCAACAAAATGGGAAAGTTTCTACTAAAAACTTTCGTCTGGCTACAAAATAGAACTACTACCAACCTGAGTCCAGCTGTTGCTTAAAAAATTAACAACTTCCCATTACATTCTCCAATGTGATAGCCCTGTTGCCTGCAATGCAATCCAATCCCATTTCTCCCTGAATGCTCCTTCTTTCCCACAAATCACTGGGACTCATGTTTGCAGCACACTCTGAAATCCTGTTCCCAATTATTGGTTGTGTAATTTATTGATAAAGCAAAGCCAAATATGAGTAAGAAGGAAAGCCTAATTAGAAATGAAGCACTCAATGTCCCAACAAGGAAAATTCCAGGGCTTCAAAAATAGAAAATCAGTGATGCATAGTTTGAGGGCTTTGTCACCAAAGAAATAATCCCAGTACTTAATAAACCAGAAAATGGATTAAACAGATGGGGCAAAGTTATCAGTGGCCGAGAATGGGCACCTACAGAGAAATAGAATGATTTAGAACCAAAATGACTCTGGTACACACTAAAGAATATCTATTTGGGTCCTGAAATGAACACGATAAAAAATCCGTATGAAAAGAAATATAAAATGAGCCAAGAAAAGAGAACAAAACAGGGTATGGGCTGATACAGAAATGCCAGAGCTACTTTAAAAAAAAAAAAAAAAGATTGATTAGCCAATTCAAAGAGTTGATTTGTAGGACTTTTTTTTTTTTTCTTTAATTGAACCGACCTCTTGAGTGAATCAACAAAGATGGTAACTTTTAGTAGAGTGTGGATGCAGCTTCATTTTAATAAGTTTGCCCTTAAACAGAAAACCTTTTCTCACAACAGAAAAACCACCCCAACAGCACATGTGTCTGTATATTTTCTGCCTACACCTACCTGAACATGTTTCTAATCAGTTGACCACCTACATTAAGGCAACTCTTAGAGCCTGCATTTTGCTTTATAGGAGAAACAGCAAAGGCTCAGTATGTCTAAAAGTCTTTGAAAATTACAGGACTGAAATTATAGGACACTCAGTTTTGAGTGTTGGTGAGTTGCTGGATGGTCCTTCCCAGATCACTTAGCCTCCGTGTTTTCTAATTATTGTATTACACAACTAAAAGAATGATATTCACACATACAAACACACACACATGCACATCCCATACCCTTGAGCACGGAGAGACAACAGGCTGATCAGGAGGCTTCTACATCTGCAAGAAACAGAGAACGGGAGACAACAGGAAAACACAGTTTCTGAGTGATGGCAGAACAAGTTGCTATTAATGTCCCATCTTCCAACCACTGATGTGACCTAGGGGTCTTTCCCAGCCAGAGAATAATTTTAGGGAATGAGCTTCCTGGTGAGCTCACAGCTTAACACTGCTTGTATCACCATCTTGAGTCAGCAGTGGATAATGCTGTGCAGAATAAACTAATTTTAGTCATCTGTGGGATCCTTGTAAATGCTCCATAGTGATTTCAACAAGTCAGTGTGAACTTGCTATCTGTGCTTCATTTCCTGCTGTCAATAACCCACTAAGGGGTATTTTTAGATGATGACATCTTACAGGATTTGTCTAGGTGGGTTTCTTTGTTTTAGAGCTGGCAGCTGAAAATTCTGCCACAGATTCCAAAGTCAGGAGGCCTTCTGGTAAATGACCCAGGAAAGTGATTAACAAATATGGAAACAAAGAAGATGGAAATGTGTATCTTATACGTGCTACAGGAAAACAGTACTGCCCACCTTACTCTCATTGTAGCAACATGTTCCGGGAGCCTCAGCCCACAACTGCATGGAGGGAAGACAAGAGGAGAGAAAAATACTTATACTGAAGCTGATACAATTTCCTCCAGCTATCATACTATACATTTGGAATGTGAAATGATCCCTCAGCTTCTTAATCATCCCGTTCTGTACTGCACCTCTGGGCTCTGAGTCATATTTCATCGGCAGTCAATCATATGCTGAATATAGAACACCTCTAATTTGTTCAGCATCTCATGGGTCACTGAGAAAGAATAGAGCCTCAGGACAAACTCCGCTGGTCAGATCACTCAGGTCCAGGTATGTGAGCGCATCCTGTAACACTCACGAACTCGTATTTCATGGAAGAATTGTGTGTAAGATGTTGCACTAGGGTTTTGTGTTTCTGAGAAAGATGCTGGGTTTGGCTGTAATTATCAAGGAATGTGGAAACCAAGAGGGGCTGAGTTGGGTGAGGAGAGTTGTAGGCAAATCAACCCCCCCAGGGGTTGCCGTGAACAGTCAGTCAGGCAGAAAGAATGTGAAGGGACCCAGTCATAGGTAAAAGATATTTTTTGGGTTTGTCTTTTCATCCTTAGAAACCTTCAACCCTGGAACATTTGATATCAATTTGTCCCTGGTCTAAAAGGAGACTTAGTAAACTTCAAAGGAAGTGTATGAGAGGCATAGGGAGGAGAGAGGGAGGGAGGGAGGGTGGAGGGAGAGGCAGAGTTGTAATTATTAATAGGGAAAAAGAAGGAAATGGTGTGTCCTGTAATTATTTGTGTAAGAAAGGCAGCTAAGAAGAGTTCCAGTGTAGAATTACCGGTTCTTGAATTCATTAAAAGTAACTCTGAGACTCTTGGATTTGGGGGGCCAAGACTTTGCTATAGGAAACTTCATTTAAATTCCTCTTTCCAAAGAAAACACACATCACACCAAGATATACAACCTATGTGTAGCCTCCTTGTGCTGCTGGAAACTCGGCCCCACTGACTGGTTCTTGTCTACCGAGAATCCCAGTGTCCTCATTTACCCCTCTAAAGGCGAGTCTGATGGGCTCCAGTTGAGCAAAGCGAGTCTTTCAGAGCAGAGACAGCTGCCGCTGTCTGGCCCATCTGCTCCTGAAAGAGGCCTGTGCAGCGGTCTCTGTGAACCACGCGGGCAGCGCTTCCACAGGATCCTAAGAAACCAACCTTTTGAGGAACGTTGTGTTAAGGAATGTCTGGAATGTTTTTCGTCCTGAGAGTTCCCGGGAAGCCTATATGGTCCATGATGAAGAACGGGCAGAGCAGTTATTACAACGTTCAGGAAGACCAGTTCAGATCAGAGGCAGATCAGGGGGGAAATCATTAAGAGGAAGGATAAGACTGTCTCTTCTCAACCATTAAATGCAGTTTCAGAATTTCTCTCTGGATTCCAACTGCATCACACAGACCACCTACTATCGTTCCAGGCTAAAGTGACAGGGTAGGTGCTAAATAGGCTGTAAATTTTCAACGAAAAAAGTAGCAACTACCTGCAATTTGTTTTCATACTGGCCTTTAGCTTAGTGTGTGAATGTTGTTAAAATATCAGCATAACTGCACCTTTGACTTTACGTTACTCACAACAGTTATTCATAGAATCAGGAAGTCCTATTTCTAAATATGTTTTAAAAGTTTTAAATATATTTGAAGGTTTTAGAAATTCTATTTATAGGTAGGTGCCTGTATGCATGCATACACATACCCATATATGAAAATACATTTTGCCTGAATGCCTTTTTTTATTAGAACTGTACACTTGCTAAGGCTGAAGACATTGCTTTAATAAAAATATCTGGCATTTAAAATCATATTTAGTGGGTAGGGTACCATGGTCATTTTTTTTTTTTACTTTTTATTTTGAATATTCTTCACCACAGGATTTTTCTGAAACTTTTTGTGTGCATTCCACAATAAGAGATACATTTAAAATTTTCATTCAGTACACTCACATGTATATGTTTATATGGCATTTATATACACATATATGTGCAAATGTATATACATGTGTGTATGTATGTGTATGTGTATATGTCTATGTATGTGTATGTGTATATGTCTATGTATGTGTATGTGTATATACATACATACACATATATACACACATACATATGTGTGTGTGCATGCATACACACGCACTCAACAAAATTTCACAAAACAAAACCTACCCTTACAAAGTGAATGCATTTCTGGTATTTCCTCTTCTATTCTATTTCTTGAGTTGTATAAAATATCAATTATGACTCATTTTATTAATTTCCCTACCCATTAATGGGTCATAACCTGGAGTTTGAGAATACTATTTTACTTGGCCCTTCAAATACTTTCATAATTCTATTAAAGAAAATAAAATGTTGTAAGGCAATAATACAGGTATCAATTTCAGATGAATTAAGGAAATAAGAGTGCTAATAAAACGACTGTATCTTTAAGTTAATATGATCATTATCATGTTATATTTTGAAGCACATTACCTTTTTAAAAATGAGAATAGTATGCAATCCCTTTCTTCTTTTTGAATAAGATTCTTTACAACCTTTCAAACTTAAAAATCAAGTTACCTCTTTTCTTTAGGCTTCTGACCCCTCCCTACTCCCCATTTTTTTTAAAAGAAAAGATAGGGGTGCCTGGGTGTCTCAGTTGGTTGAGCATCGACTTTGGCTCAGCTCATGATCTCACGGTTCGTGGGTTCGAGCCCCACGTCTGGCTCTGTGCTGACAGCTCAGAGCCTGGGGCCTGCTTCACATTCTGTGTGTGTGTGTGTGTGTGTGTGTGTGTGTGTGTGTGTGTCTTTCTGCCCCTCCTCTACTTGCACTCATTCTCACTATATCTCTCAAAAATAAGTAAAAGTGTTAAAAAAAAGATAATGATATTTAATAGAATAAAAAATTAAGAGTAAGTCTAGCCTTTATTATAACAGTTTTCTACTAGCTCATTTAGAATTATGAAAAGGCCATATCCAGCATGAGGATAAATGCAGAGTATGGCTCTGAGCCCTTGAGGATTCTTTAGAATTGATCTATAAATTTGACTTTTGAAGACAAGATCAGACATTAGTTACCCAAAAAGGATAATAATTAAAGAAATTTTGTGGTGACTCTCTATGTGTGAATATGGAGATTCTGTCTGTAGTGTGTTTGATGATTCCCTAATATGGAGGTCCGGTACTTGTCAATAAAATTGATGGACTGGTCAGAATCCAGTAAGCTGACAACACTGAAAAGACTGTATGTTTCCCTTTAACCTATCTGATTTGTAAATTGAGATTTTTGCATAATGTGAATTAAAATGGACCCTACTGGTGCTTTCTCTTGATGCTGCCTATAGAGTCAACAAATTGGTGTTGAGAGAGAGGTATGTTAAAACCCCAAATACCACAAGGCGGATTCCCTGGACATCAAGATGGACAGACTCTTTTGATAAGAGTGACCCTTTGACAATTACCTTACTGAATGGGACTCCTCATTAGTGGCAGGTGAGGTGGAAACACTATAAACTTCGTCCCCACCCAGAGCAGAGAATTAGGACTACAGAGCTCTCAACATGCCCTTCCATCCTCCGTCCCCACCTGGCTTTCTTCACAGGGCCTCCCCTGACTTGCCCACCACACCCAACGCCTGTTGACCTCTGCCTCCCTCTAGCCTCTTGGTGCAAAAGACAGGCAGGGGTGTTCTCCTGTCCACTGTTGCATCTCCAAACTAGCACAGTGAACCAGGCACATTGGGTACTTCATAACAAAGGAATGAGGTAAAGAAGAGATGACTAAATGAATTTTAAATTAATCACCCACTTTAACTTGTAGCCCCCTCCAAGAGTCAGCCTTCTCTATATAGCCAGACTAGTGTGAAGCAAGTGCCAATCACTCTTCAGGGCAGCTCACTATCTCCAAAGCCAGCAGGCAGCTCCCTTCCAGGAGGCCTCTAGCCCCTTCCAGCTAAAATAAGAGGGAGGAAGCTAATATTTTATAGATAAGTTGCTATGGACAGCACTGAAACGTACACAGCTGACTCTTACCAACATGGAGGTTAGGGGCGCAGACCTTCTGCACAGTCAAAAATCCACATATGTTTGATACCCCAAAAACTTAACTACTAATAGCCTACTGTTGACCATGGCCTCTCGGATAACATAGATGAACACATTTTGTATGTTACAGTATTACATACTGTATTCTTACAATAAAGTAAGCTAGAGAAAAGAATGTTATTAAGAGAATTGTAAGAAAGTGGGGCGCCTAGGTGGCTCAGTCAGTTAAGTGTCCGACTCTTGATCTCATGGTTCCGGAGACGAAGCCCTCCCCCCGTTCAGCTCCCCTCCCCCCCCCATCATCAGATCAGGCTCTGTGCTGGGATTCTCACTCTTCCTCTCTCTCTGCCCCTACCCCCAACGTGTGCACGCGTGCATGATAAATAAACTTAAAATAAACTTGAAAAAAAATTGTAAGAAAGAGAAAATACATTTACAATACTGTACTATCTTTATAAAAAAAAAATCTGTGTGTAAGTGGACCCAATCATTTCAAACCTGTGTAGTTCAAGGTCAACTGTAAAAGGCTTTCCATGAAGATTTATTAAATGAAGGTACAAAGCAGGAGAATCCAGTTCCTAGACACTAACTACTCTCCTTCCGGTATGGTTAGGAAAGGTTCTGAACCAGGTGGACATAAAGGGAAGTCACTATCCTATGAGTTTGAATTATATGAAACTGTTATTTTAGTAGGTCAAAGACAAGCAAATATCATCATCATATAGTTCAACCTATTACAGGTTTAAATGTGCTGCTGCCTCATTACTAGAAACAAATTGAGGCTGAATCCTGCTGATAACAACAAAGCCTGAATGACATTCCAGGCCATTAGCCACCTCTGGGGACTGAAGTGGACACAATGGCCCCAGGACTGCCCAGGTCAGTTCTTCCCAAGTGCATTCTAAGGCTCTTCAGTCTCACAAGACATTTTATGGGGAAAGAAGAAAAGGATTGATTTAGGAAATGCTGCAAACAGCATTCCTTTTCTAACATTTCCAAATTTGTATCCAACAATCAGATTAGCACAGCAAAGCATTGGAATGGTTCTACGATAAAGTTATTTACCCATGTTTAATCCAGGACATTCCAAATTTATTTGACCAGTGAAATCTTATTTGAATGTAATGCCGAATATTACAGTTAACAGTTTGCAGTTAGAGGGGCTATTTCTGCCCCACAATCCAGGCACTTCTGGCCTCTCCCAACCCTGACTCCTAAGGCCCGAAGCCACTACGTAGTCAACACTGACAGAGATCCATTTCAACTTCTCACGTTTCTGAACAATGGGGAAAAGACAGAAGCTCAGGATACTCCACATGTTAATGCAAAAGTTGCATGTTAATGCACAAGTTGCTTTCTACTGATTTATGCAGATCTTCAATGCCATCAACCCAGTGTTTATGTATTTTAGTCAATGAAACTAATAGAGACCTGCCAATTATGGTATACCTACCATGTCACACTGTATTATAGTTTATATATTCAATATCTCTTGTGTATATGACCCTGCTCACAATGAGCTGAGGAAGGAGGTATTTTTGCTCCTTCATTTTGCACTCTTTAGTGCCTCGAAGATGTTAAATTTTGTGGCCCAAAGTCCACAGCTGGGATTTAATGACACCAGTTCCTATGCTTCTTCCACACATTAATAAGACTTGGCACTTATATAGAGCTTCCTATAAGCCAGGCACCAAATTTTAACTCATTTAACTCATAATAAACCAATGAAGGTGCTATTACAGTCCCCATTTTGCAACTGGGGAAACAGAAGAAGTTAACCAACTTGCTTCAGTCACACAGGTCTCAAGAGACGGGGCTGGAATCCAGATTAAGGCTGATTATTGATTGGTTCTACAATAAAGAAAGCCATTTAACCACATTTAACCCGGGATTTTCCATACTTGTTTGACTAGGGAGTCATTTGTAGGCCATACCTGTTAACAATTTGGGAAAAATCACAGGTCTATCTCCTTCCACTTGATCCAGGACGCTCTAACCTTTCCCAATCCAGAGTCCATGCCATTCACTGATGTGCTTAAACACCCCATAGTCTCCAACTGCATACCTCACTAACCAAATCTCCTAGCTGCAGAGGCTAGATGTCCAAAACTATCCATTTGCACTCTTGATTCTCTCTAAAAGCTTTGTAATATGACCAAATCAAGATAGCATCATTGTAAAGGTTAATGTAAAATAAATTATTTTAGATTATAAAGTGACTTTTACTTCCAATGTCCATATAGAGAAAAACAATCTTTTCTTCTTTGAGCAACTAAAAATACCAAAAACCCTTGAGGTTTTTAGTGCCGTGAAGCTACGAATTACAGTGTGAATATCAAATAATTCTATGAAGGTCTTGTAACAAAACAAAACAAAACAAAAAACTGAGTTCAACACATCACCTTCAATCTCACCACTGCTGGGATGGCTAAAATCGAACATTTATTGGGTATTTATTATGGGCCAGGCACTCTGCCATGTGCTTTCCACAGATTATCTTATTTGGCAACAACTTTATGAGATAAATCCTGATGTTACTCTCAACCTAGAGAAGCAAAACCCAAGGCACTAGGAGTTTAAGTAGTATGCTCAGTATCACACAACCATCTAGCAGGTGGTGGAGCCAGGATATGAAATAGAGAACCTGGTTTTTAAATGTTCCCCAGCCATTTTACATGTTAACTCTGGGGTGCACAGAGCAGAGCCAAGTATGAACCCCGCAGGTTCTAACAAAGTGATCATTTGCTGTTTGCAAGCCCTACATTAAAAGGTACATAACATCTACTAAAACCCTGGGGGAACCTTCAAAATCTGTCAACTGGAAATAGGATTCCAGTGGGGGAAATCCTAAAACCTTCAATTGCTCTAAGATGATATGTTGCTTTGGCATATCTGGCTCATCTTAAAAGGATGTTTTTTTTGGAAGGTATAACTGAATAATATGGTATTAAAGAAACATGATTCGAGTTCTCATGCTTATAAAATCATAGTTGTCATTTCTAGGTTTGCTGAAGACTATCTTATAATCTCTTACTAAGTTGGAGGAAACCAATACTGTATACACAGAGATACATTCTGCACTTTTCTTCCCTTTCCCAAAGAAGCTCACAAGGTTTTAGGATTTTTAGGTACTCACACTCAAAGCAAGGATTGCTTTTTTCTATATGGACATTTGAGGAAAACGTCACTTTTTATTCTAAAGTCACTTACTTTACATTAACCTTTACAAATATGCCACATTGATTTGGTTACCTTGTAAGGTTTTAAGAGAGAACCGAGACTGCATTAAGTGCTGAAAAATCTAAAACAATTGGGAACTCACACAGTTTATTGTTTTTTCTTAAAAAACATCCTCAAATGGGGGCACCTGGGTGGCTCAGTTGGTTAAGCATCCCACTTCGGCTCAGGTCATGATCTCACAGGTTGTGGGTTCAGGCCCCATGTTGGACTCTGTGCTGACAGCTCAGAGCCGGGAACCTGCTTTGGATTCGGTGTCTCCCTCTCTCTCTGCCCCTCCCCCACTCACACTCTCTGTCTGTCTGTCTCTCTCAAAAATAAACACTAAAAAAAGTTTTAATTTAAAAAATTACAGATGGATTTTCAATGATGTAAGAGATGAGAACAGAAGGTAAAAATGGTCCTTCAATGAGGCGTAGAGGCAGCCTTGAGAATGTGTACTTAAAGAAAATCTCTATGGCAAAGAAAATCATAGCATAAATAATCCTGGGAGGCAGTACAGGATGGTGGTTAAAAAAAAGGGTCGGAGTCCAAAAGCCCTGGTTCACTCATCAGGTATATAACCTTGTGCAAGATACCTACCCTTCCTGTATTTAGGCCCTTCCTATTTAAATGAGGTTGTTAACAAAACCCATCTCATAAGATTGCTTGCTGTGAAAATTAAGTAAGGTAATTTATAAAATGCCTGTAGGACAATGTCTGGTAATTGCTCAAGAACTGTTAGCTATTAAAAGCAGAAAATGTCATTATCATTACTGCACACATGAATGGGTGTGGAGAAGGTGAGTTAAAAAAAAAAACAAGGATAATCATAGGTCTACTGCTATAAACCTAAATGATAGAATTGATGTATTGTAGGTGCTCACTAAATACTGAATGACCAAATCAATCAATCAACCAATCAGTGAATGAATCAGTGAATAGAGTCACAGGAAGCAACGCTTAACTTTCAGAAAAGCTAAAATCTTTGTCTTCTGCAGGCTCCTTGCTCCCCTCTACTCTATCCGTAAGAGAACTTATCCACATAACTCAGAATACTCTTCCTATTCCCCATGCCGCATTTCAGTTTCAGTGCAGTACATTTTCAACTTTTTCCAAAACTAGACTAAAATAAACATGAGGACACAATGAACTTATAAACACTTTAAGTGACCTCAACATTATGACAGAAGAAAAAGATGTTCAAAGATGAGGTTATATTTAACACACCCTTTATTTCTAACTAGTATGACTTGAAATATATAAGTGTCTTGTGATAATATGTGTATTTTTTAATTGTTGTTGCTTTTTGCAAAAGGGTAACTATAAAAGACAAGGTACGGTGTCGAGTGAGGGAATAGGAAGGGAAAGCCAGGATATTGGCTGTTTTCCTGCCAGTACGAGAGGTATCCGTTATTCTATGTTCCTTCAATTCAGTTATGTACCTTCAGAAATTACTTTCTGCTTCCTTCCAATTCTGAACCAGGAGCAAAATCACAAACACATTCGACAACAATATGTTCCTCTTGCGTAAATGTCTCTTCTAAGCCACATACATAATTAAAATCCTGTTGACTCAGGAATAACGTCTCAGAACTGAATGTCCAAACTCTGTAACTTGCTTCCTTTTCTAACCAGACAGCACAGCTGCCAAGAGCTTCTGGGCCCTCTGCCTCTTTTCTTCATGTATAATTATTATACATTATATAGCATATACTTGATTTGCCAAAGCCTGCCAGAAAAGGTTGCTGTGACTACTCATTTGAACTCTGTTTTTGGTCACATGTATACACAACACAGTGTGCCAAAGCAAAAGAAAAAAAGGAGGTGGGGTGGGAGTGGATGTGCTTAGCAATTTTTTCTTTCCCCATGGAAATGAGATGGAAGCCATATATATAGGAGATATAAATCTAAATCCATATAGATAGATAGGTGACACAAAGATATATATCTTTGTATAGCAAACTTAAGGTGGAAGAATATTTTAAAAATCAATGATGTCATACTATAACACAAATCCTTAGTTTCCAATATTTGAAATGAGGAAATAGATTTTAAAAGGTCTTCAAAATATATATGAAGCATAAAATAAAGCTCTTTGGCTTTCCTTCAGCTTTGGGCAGCACCAGATTTAAATCAGACACAAAAATCTGTCCTATTTTTAAAGACCTCTAGAGAAAGAGGTTGCACAATGTTTCTTAGGAAGTTGTTCCAATATTCCTCCCAGTCATAAAACTTACCTTCTAACCTAAATCCCTCACGTTCTGGTTTCAGTCCACTTCCTTCTGCTCTAAGTCGGGTTAAAGAACAGTTGCTCACTTACCAAACCAACATTATGACAATATTCCCAGTGCTGTGTGTTCTTTTCAGCAATGGAAATTAAACACACAGCCTGCAGTTGGCTGGATCTCGTCTATTCCTTCAAAACTATTTAGATAGGATATTGGCTCTCTTTCAGTTTTCTGAAAGTTCTCCATTCTTCCACAAATTTTCACAAAAACATGTCCTTCTTTTACAGGATTTACTCAATTATTTTAGTGCATATCTATACAAGCTACAAATAATTGGAGGTTTTAGTATCTATAGCTAATTTAAATATATATAATTATAATTATAATTATTATTATTATTTTTACTGGATAGTTCCCTACTTGCATTCAGGTACCTTAGTTTAGAACTTATTTCAGAAAAACAAGGATCATCAAACTTTGGTTTGTATCAGAAAATTAGGGAAGTTTCTTAGAAATAAGATGCCCCAATCTTGGCCCAGACACAGTAAATTATAATCTTAAGGGCCTGACATCTTTTAATTGCTCTCATTCAAAAGTCTTAATTTGGTTTAGTCAACTAGAGCATTAAAAAAAAAAATTTTTTTTAACGTTTATTCATTTTTGAGGGACAGAGCATGAGCGGGGAAGGGGCAGAGAGAGAGAGGGAGACACAGAATCAGGCTCCAGGCTCTGAGCTGTCAGCACAGAGCCTGACGCAGTGCTCGAAGTCATGAACCATGAGATCGTGACCTGAGCCGAAGTTGGACAGACGCTCAACCGACTGAGCCACCCAGGCGCCCCAACAAGAGCATTTTTTTAAAGCTATCAAAACCATTGTTAAAATTAGAAAAAACAAACAAAACAAAAAACACACAGAAAATAAATGTGTGTTCTTTTTCCCTTTGGTAAAGCCAATTCTGCTTTTGCTGTTAAAACTGACACATTAACAGAGTCACATATTTGGTGCTGCACTGAACACTCACATCACAATTCCCATTAGCCAGAAAATCAAAACCAAACCTACTCCATGCCTACAAATTTCCAACACTAGAACTAAATGCTCTGCCAACAGGCTATTGATGTATAAAACTTTATGGCAGATATAGACTAGCACTTTCTGCAAGTACATTTGGTTATATTATAATGTATTCAACATAAGCTATGGGGTAGCTTTCTCAAAATTTCAAATGGGTTCTGTGGATATGTGCTTATTTAAAGGACCCTGAATGGCAAGGTAAAGAAAGAACTGATTACTGTATAAAACAACACGGAAGTAGAACTATCAACACAATGGGACGAACTGAAGAGGAGTGGGAAGGTTCTGTGTGACAAGCAAGAGTATCTTTTCCAGGAAATTTTAAAGTGAATTTAGGTAGGTCTGTGCTTGGATCCTAAACCACATGGTCATATTATTATTATTATTAGTGTTGAATTGCCATAAAAGAGGAACACCGGAGGCTTGACTCCATGATTTTGCCCAGGTGGGCTTAGTTTTATTTTTCTATGACATTCTTAAGCATCAGTATTGGATTACCCTAAGGGTCTGCCTTAGAAAGTCTGTGCTCTGCATTTTCCCACAAGCACATGAGCAAGAGGGAAAAAAATTAAAATAAAACCCCTCAAAGCTACTAAAGCAACCACAGAAATGCAGGTCAAAATGAAAAGGGCTCAGAAATCGAAGCAAAAGGAAAGAAGTGAAAGCAGGAAAAAGATGACAGCCAAATGCCAAGAGATACTCAAAGACAAGTCAGGTGTGCAAAGAGGCATCTCTTGTGATGGAAGCTTTTAGTATCTATTTGCTTAGCAACTCTCAAATATACAATATAGTATTAATATAGTCACTACACCACAAACCACACCCATATGCTTGGAACCAATATGTTATATGTCAATTATATCTCAATTACAAAAAGAAAAAGAAAGAGAAAAAAAGTATCTATTCATACCAATTTGTCTGTGAATGTGTGCTCATGTTTAGCACTGTTTCTCTTTGGATTCATGTTCATGGTCCTGTTCCAGTTCTTCTCCAAATGCTCAAATTCTTCCTGTTTAAAGTCTCCATTCTTTAATTTTCTTCTCGTTTCCTTGTATATTCCCTTCCTTACAAATCTTATCTGCCTCCATGGATTCAACCATCACCTGAATGAATATGATTCTAAAATGACATCTTTAGTCTCTGTTTTCCAAAATGAAATTACGAATTTCTAAATGCTCCCTGGACATCTCCATCTGGAGCTAGGTTCAAGGGGTCTCAAATCAAACATATCAGCTTTGCTTCCGCACTTGCTGCTTCTCCCATAAAATGTTCTAGATCACCAATTTCACCATGTGTGTGGGTGGAGGGGTTTCCCCCAATGCTGTCAAGCAATTCTTGGATGCCAGCTGGGTGTCCTACAATTTGACTCAATTCATACACTATCTACCCAGAGACAGCATCAGATTCCACAGGGTAAGAGCTCAGTCCTACAAGACTGCCCTCCCTCCATCACCCACCACTTCAGAAGTCAGTTGCAAGCCCAGGTTACCTGTGCTTCTGACCAACCAGCTATAGATTGGAAGTTCCCTTGGCCCCCACCTTGGACTTCAGATGCGAAACACAAGTCCAGATTGTTATCTGCACTTCCGACCAATGGGCTCGAAATCAGAGGTTCCCACAACCTCCTCCTCGGGTTCCATTAATTTGCTAGAGTGGCTCACAGAACTCAAGATACATTTTACTTACTAGATTACAGGTTTACTATAAAAGGATATAATTCGGGAACAGCCAGACGGAAGAGATGGGTAGGGCAAGGTATGAGTACAGGGCAAGGAACTTCCACGTCCTCTCCTGGTGTGCACTCTTCCAGACACCCAAGTGTTCACCAAGCCAGAAGCTCTCTGAACCCTCTCCTCTTTCGATTTTACGGAGGCTTCATTACATAGCCATGATTGATTAAATCACTGACAGCTGGCGACTGCTTCAACCTCCAGGCTTCCCCCTCCCCAGAGGTTGGGGGTGGGATTGAAAGTTCCAAGCCTCCAATCACAAGGTTGATTCTCCTGGCAACCAGTCCCACTCCTTAGGTGAAATAGAAAAGTCATTTCATTAACATAACAAGAGACACCTTTGTCTCTCTCAACACAGGAAATCCCAAAGGTTTGGGGAGGTATGAGTCAGGAACTGTGAAGACCAACTATAGGAGAAATAGATATTTGGTTATCTAAATGACCAAACACATATTTTTCCTTACAAAGTACAATATCATATCCCATGTCTTCTATTTCTGCTAATAGTACAATCCTCTCAATCACAACTACCTCTCCTTGTGATGCACCCCACCCGTTGGCAAGTCCTGGTGATAACACCTCTCAGGCAAGGCAAAGGTCACACTCACTGTCACTGGTTCACTCCTTGATTAACCCTTCATTACCTCTTGCCTAGACTATTGGAATAGGGTCCCAAGAAGGTCCGTTCCATCCCTAACTGGTTCTTGAAAATATTGGAAGGTGATTTTGATGTCAAAGTTTGATTCTTCCTGTCTCTCCCTTTTTGAAATCCTTCTGGACTTCTCCCTTGCCTGTCAAACCTAGTTCAACCCTGTTTTTGTAAAAATAGTCAGTTTACTGAGCACACTGTGTGACAAGTACTTTGCATGTGTCATTTTCTTATTTCTCCAAAAAGCTTATAGAGTGTTTGTGTATGAAGTAGAGAATTACAGTCATGGAATATTAAAATATTTCCACCAATTGTGGATATACCATTGATTCAATAACCTCTTTTAGGTGATAAAGAAGTATTACACTAAATATACATATTGACTGTTAGGTTTTTCTTGATTTCAAAAACATTAAAATAAGAAAAAATGTGACCCTTTGAAAAAAAGGAAATATACCACTATTCCAGTTTATGCCAAGCCAATGCTATTTCCAATTTACTATGGCCCCCTTTTTCTAAGCCTAGGGTTCGACTTTTTAGTCTTATTTCCCTCTTTTGTCTTTAGGTTCCTTCCGTCTACCCACTCTTACACCTTGACCTTCATTTCTCCTGTACCAGGAATTTCATTCCTCCTTATTCCATATGTCCATGCAACCTGGTTCACACCACCTCTCCTCCATTAACTCTTTCCTGATTCCCTAAATGAGAACATCCTCTTATTCTTCTGAACTATCATACATTTTATCCTCTCCTATGAAACTACTCTTGGTACCTTGTGATTGGGCTATGTATACTTTTATCTCTCCACTAGAATGTAAGTTTCATTGAGATCCAGACTGTAACTCCTGTATCTTTAAACAATTACCCCCAAAGACATCCTCCTGTCCTCCCTACAAAAACCAGCTACTTCTTGCATATGATAGGCTCTTAGAAAATATTTATCGACTGGACGACTAATCAGAGCACATTTGTGATTTTCCCTTTATCATTCATTATCATCAAATGAAGACTGATGGTCCCCAAGCATTTTGCCACTACCCAGCCAAGTTAGGAAGTTTGGTACTTCAAGAAAAGTTAATTCTCCTGCCATGATCAAGTCACAACTTGAAAGGCCTACCCAGCTGCACTTTTTCTAAGTGATAGCCTTTTTATTTCTCTAAGATTAAAACTCTTCTTTGAAGGAGGCTCTGCAGAACTTAGGCTAAACCAACCTTCCTTTTAAAAATATACAATCTTTCTAAGTAAACACACACACACAAAACAAAACAAAACAAAAAACACCAGAAGAAATGCTTGTGTGCTAAAGTAGAAATTTACTGTCATTTTGTTCTTGCCATTGCCTGGAGGGGAAGTTGTTGTGGGAAACCTAAATATTTTGTGCTCTTGGCCCTTGCCTTGGCATTTCATAGGAAAGTATTACAGGTAAAAAAAATATTTCATAGGCATTTGTTTGCATTCCTGATTGTTACCGTCTCAAAAATTGGTAAGTGATTTTGTATAGATTTGTGTTTATTTATTTTGAGAGAGAAAGAGAGAGTGTGTGTGCAGGAGAGGGGCAGAGAAACAGGGAGAGAGAATCCCCAGCAGGTTCCTGGCTGTCAGCACTGAGCCTGATGCAGGGCTCGAACCCACAAACTGTGAGACTCTGACCTCAGCCAAAACCAAGAGTTGGATGCTCAACCAACCGAGCCACCCAGGCACCCGTGTTTGTTTATGTTTTACAGGATATAGCAGAATCCTGTGACCATCTACCACTAAAACTCATCATTTCAGTAGTAGAGCTTGCAAACAATTTTAACCACATTTTCTTATTTAGTTCTCAAAACAACTTGATGTAGGTATTAATATACACATTGTTGGAATGGATCAATTGAGGCTCAGCATTGTTAAAGAATGCTTTCGCCCAAGGTCATATAGATAATAATGGCAGAGGTTAGGGTTGAATACAGATCTCCTTATTCCAGACCTTGAACATTATTCATAATTGTACAAGGGAGCTCAGATGAGAAACTGGTGTTTTTAAATAGGAGACCATTTATGAAAGAATCTGACAAAGTGCTGGTATGCCCTGACCTTTGAAAACACACCAAGAATGAATGATTCTGAAAGCCTAAGTGTGGGCATGCAGGAATCTGTGTGACTTTAAAATGTTACCTCAGCCCATGACTGCTCAGATTCTGAGTAAATCAGAATTCTCTATCCTCTCAAATCTCTTTTATGGGGTGCTGGGTGTCTCAGTCAGTTACGTGTCAGACCTTCAATTTCGGCTCAAGTCATGATCTCACTGTTTGTGAGTTTGAGCCCCACGTCAGGCTCTGTGCTGTCTGCACAGAGCCATCTTGGGATTCTCTTTCTCCCTCTCTTTCTGTCCTCCCCCGCTTTCTCTCTGTCAAAATAAATAAATAAACTTAAAAAAAACCTCTTCAAGTTCTCCTGTTTCCAGCTATCTGGCTGGAATTTGTGTCACAAGAAAATAGGCAATTTATGTTAACCTCATAGCTCAATTTCTGAAAATCTTTCAACATCACAAATCCAGGTAAATGGTGATAAGATGTGAGAATCCAGGGGCTAGATCAATGTTTTCCCAATCTTTCAAAGGAAACAGTTCTCTATCTATACCCTCAACCAACATATTGATTTATGAAAAGCCACCCACAGCCAGGGAGAAAATGATGGCACCAATACTCAGGCCCACCTTGTCTAACCCCAAAGTATACTTGTGTGCCCTCCAGCCATCCTCCATTCTCTGTTTACCAAGATTAGAATTGTTATTTGGCTAATAATTGTTAAAAATGAAATGGGGAAACACAAGTTTTCAGATGACACCAAGACAATCTTTGAAACAAACTGATGTTCATTGGCTAACGCTGGGTAATTTCACAAAAATGTATGAAATATGTTTAATCTTTATAAGGATCTAAAGAGATGGGCATACCTATCCCCATTTTATGAATGAGGATGCTAAGGGTCAGCAAGGTTAAATATTCACCCAAGATCACACAACTAGAAAGTGTTGAAGTTGGGATCCAAACTCTCTTTCTTCCAAGTCTGTGTTGTTTTTTTTTTTTTCAACGTTTATTTTTATTTTTGGGACAGAGAGAGACAGAGCATGAACAGGGGAGGGGCAGAGAGAGAGGGAGACACAGAATCTGAAACAGGCTCCAGGCTCTGAGCCATCAGCCCAGAGCCCCACGCGGGGCTCGAACTCACGGACCGCGAGATCGTGACCTGGCTGAAGTCGGACGCTTAACCGACTGCGCCACCCAGGCGCCCCCCAAGTCTGTGTTGTTAATGATTCTACTACACTCCTTCTCAGATCTATTTTTTTATGTGATATTAAGATAGAGATGAAGTTCAATATAATACTTCACCAGATTGTCTTTACAAGGATCCAATAAATGTGGTAACAAAAGACAATGAATGACCCAGACTCCCTCACACACTGGCTTCCATTTCCTCCGTCCTCTCTGGAGTTACTCTTAAATTCTTAGTCACAACACTGTATGTACATGTCTAACACACTGAACCTTAAAAATGACAAAACAACAGTTCAAACATTCTGTTATTTTGAAGAAAACAACAATATATCAAGGATACTCTGAGATCTAACTGAGTGACAGACTTCTCCTAGACTGGTACAAGGCCAACTTGTTCATCATGCTCACTAAACCTCTAAACCTGTCTTTCATCAATTCCTGTGGTTCTAGACCACTCACCAAGACGAAAAAGTTGATCGCTTCAAGAAAACATACCCACAACAACATGCAATCTTGTTTTCTAGTAATTCCCAGATTGGTTTAGGCAAGTTGAGAGGACACTAAAGAAAGGAGAAACTTAGCACTTCAATTGCTTACGGTGAAACTGGATGACAGAGGGTATAGTTGGTCTTTGGGCATGGTGCTTCCATCTTTGCATAAGAGTACTTGTCTAAGTAATTATTTGAGCATTTTTATGGGTTTTATCCATACACATTCATAAAAGTGGGGCTGACAATGGAAAAATACATACTGATACTACGATAAGAAGGATAAATCTCAAAAAATTAATACAATTAAGATGAAAATGGGAAAACAGTGGCCAAGTCAAAAGCAGAGAAACCTTTGCCTCAGTTGGATGATAGTTGGACTTTAGCCAGGACTCCAGGTATCCAGTGGTGAAGGGAAAGAATTAAATGAGAGAGCACAAACCAAATTCTAGAAACACACAATTAAAGATTATTTCTAAACACAAGATGTATTCAGGGATTTTATAGCACTTTTAGGTTTTTGGTCCCAAGATGCTGTTTACAATAGGTAAACCTATTATTTGAGTCTTGCAGATTTATACCTATTTGCAGGAGTGCATTATGTACAGATGTACATAGAAAACTACCTGTACCTAGTTGTTTTGTCCCTATGCCCATTTGTTTAAGCTAAACAAAAAACAAACAAACAAAAATTGGACATCAGAGTGGTGAAGGCTGCAGAACATGTACACAAAAACCCAAGCAACTTCAGATTCAGGAGCTGGAGCAAACATCCCAACTTCTGCATGGGGAAGGGCCAAGGTCAGTGCAGCTGCAAACCAGCCTCCAGCAGGGGCTCAGGCACAGGCAGGTGGCACTGCTTGATGGACAGAAGGCTGTCAGGATTGCTGCTTGCTTTCAGATGTTGTGGGGAAAAGAAACTAGATACATGAATTGCATTTAAGTTCACTTTTTTTTTTTTTTTAAGTAGGCTTCCGGCCAAGCGGGGAGCCCAGTGAAGGGCTTAAACTCATGACCCTGAGATTGAGACCCAAACTGAGATCGAGACCTAAACTGAGATCAAGTCTCTTAAGTGACTGAGTCACTCAGTCGTGCTAAATTCACATTCTAAAGAGCAGCTAAATATACAACCTCAGAGCACAATGTCCTCAGAGCACAACACCCTCTGACAGTGTGTGCCCGATTTTGTCCTCAGTCTGCAGTTATAGTTTTTTCCAGTCAGACACCCAGAAGCTTTCTTTTAGGTGTGGTTTTAGCAGCCAGCCCTACCTACCTTAATCAGACTGCCTTCCTTCGCACTGGATGAAGTGAAGAGGAAATTTCTACCCACCCACTCATCAGGGACTACAAGACTCAACTCACATCTTCCAAGCCTCAGGATGGAACACGAATCCTTTTAACTACCTGGGCACAGTAGCTGACTATCAGGAAACTGCCTGTGGCTTCCACACATTGCCACACTATTTACACAGCTGATGGAAGTTTGCCCTGTTGAAGAATCTGGCTCTAGAGGATTCCCCTTAGAATTCCCAAAGGGCCCATTCACGCTGTCACACCCGCACAGATGCCTGTGGAGATAGGAACAGTGGGGTTCATTTTCTAACTTCCTCTGTACATGCTATAATTCTTCATGTTTATTTAAAAGGGGGGGGTGTGTCAGAGATGAGCTAGGGGCATTACAAAACCTAACATTATATGAGGTATTTTCAAAAAATATTTTAAGTGAAGTCAACAGCCTCCTTCCCCTGCCACCCAATCATTCCTCTGCTTCATTCAGTGGCCCAAACTCTGCCTTCAAGTTCACAGGCACAAAGCAGGGCTGGGAGTGACTCCCAACAGAAAATGAACCTTTCCAAGGAAGAGAGAGGGAGCCTCAAAAAGTGAACCAACTCTCACAGCAGAGAGGAAGCAGCAAAGCAGAAGCCTTAACATTCTTTTTCTTTAATAATTTAAAGGCTTACTATTAGCAAAGGAAAAGAAAATATCAGACAAGTGATTTTAGCATGACAAGAAGAGAAAGTGGAGGTGACAAAATGGAGTAATTTCCTGAAGATTATAAAGATAAGGGTTAATTTTCATCCTGTCAATTATGAAAATACGTTAAAAATGACAGAAAGCTATTCATTCCTCCAACTTACTACTAACTGGGATCACAGTGGCAGTTGAATCCTGCCAGCCATGGGGCCTGCTTTTCCCAGCTGTGAATGACCTCTTTCACTAGGAAAATTGGTCAGGAAACAACTCTCCTTTCGGGAAAGAGGTGTGTGTGAGACGTAAGTATATATCCAAAATGTTCCCTCTCTTAATTTCCTTCCCTTGCTGCCTAGCCTAAATAATTAATCTTCCTATATTGCTCAAATAAGCTCCACCTAAATCATCTCAAGCTAAAGAAGGAGGAGGAGGAGGAGGAGGAGGAGAAAAGGTAACCAATCCTCCTACATATGTCCCACTTCTTTCCTTTGGAAGAGGCAAAAGTGTAATCTCAAGTTTAAAGGCTTAGGTTTTGGTGCCAAACTCTGAGTTTGAATCTTGACTCTGCTGAATGAATATGCAACTTTGGACAAATGACTTTCAACTCAATATCCTTACTTGTAAAATGGGACAATTAGTGGTTCCTAACTTTTGGGGGTTTTCAGCAGATCAAATACAATACACAGCTGAAACAGCGTGAGCACTCAGTAGAAATTCAGGATGACTGTCAAGGGCTCTTTCACCTCTAAATGGTCAGATTCAAGCAAAGACAAAAGGCAAAAAACCCTAATATAGAGATTGAAAAAGTCACAGAATTCTGAACTCCTAATGCGGCAGAAGCAAATGAAAATCAATGTAGTTATTCTTTTATTAAAAGTCTAAATGTGATACTATGCTTGTGATTATTTACAAGCTAATGATATGTAAGAGGTGGGGAGAAAATGGTCTGTCTGTATACATGATGATAGGAAGAGCTTTACTTAAGAAATTAAGAACTTAGAGGCGCACCCGGGTGGCTCAGTGGGTTGAGTATCTGACTCTTGATTTCGGCTCAGGTCAGGATCCCAGGGTCATGGGATGGAACCCTGTGTCCATGCTCAGCTCAGAGCCTGCTTAAGACTCTCTCTTTCTCTCTTTCTCTCCCTCTGCCCCTCTCCCCTGCTCACACTCTCTCTCACGCTCTAAAAGAAAAAAAAGAAATTAAGAACGTAATGTCAAAATGAAGAACTAAAAAAAGAAAAAAGAGAAAAATACCACCAAAAGAAAAGGTTAATGAATAAGCAACAAACTCACTTCATGTTCAGCTGATCTTCATAATAATGCTGCTGTTTGGAGACAGAAATAACCTCATATTATAGGTTTTCTGGGGTCAGGGAGGGAGTTGTACTATAAATTACCATGTACTCTGGGCATTGAGTTAGACCCACAGTGAAACTCAATCTCTGCCCTCCCCCCTCTCAGAAGGTCCAACTTAAACCCTTTCTCATCCCCTCAAAAGGGAAGGTTGGCCCTGTGATTAAGCAAAAAGCAGACAGAGTACATCAAATTTGGGTAGGAGTACTGGAACCAGATATAGCTATGCAGTTGTAGGTTACATAACCTTGCTGAGCCTCAGTGTCCTTAAGTGAAAAATGGGACTACTAACAGTACCTATCCCAGAGTCTGTGTGAGCATTCAGTGTGAAAATGTGCATTGGGAATAAAGGTCTCCCATCATTAAGTGGCAGCAGGCAGAGCCTAATCCAGTTGTCCATTTTATGGATAAATCTAGAGATGTTAAGATCTAGCTCTAGGTCACATCTCATTTCAAAGCCTGTAATTAGAACCTAAATCCCAATTCCCAATTTAGCATTTTCACACTAAACACAGCTTCTGCTTCCACAGAGCTTTGCAAGTATTTTCCCACATTGATTTTGCCCTTTTCTGAACATCAACTGCATTTTCAGCCTTTATTACCAGTATAACACATGGATACTCTCAAATGATAAATTTGTTCCCTCCGCTATACAGTAAGCTCCCTGAAGTGACAGAAGAGGTTTCAAATGTCTTCTATCTGTCCAAAGGTGTCTGCTCAAGTGCTGGGCACATAATATTGTTAACTGACTGATAGAGTGGTTTCTTTTTTTCTTTTAATTTTTTTGTTAACGTTTATTTATTTTTGAGACAGGGAGAGACAGCATGAATGGGGGAGGGTCAGAGAGAGAGGGAGACACAGAATCTGAAGCAGGCTCCAGGCTCTGAGCTGTCAGCACAAAGCCTGACGCGGGGCTCGAACTCATGGACTGCTAGATCATGACCTGAGCCGAAGTCGGATACTTAACCGACTGAGCCACCCAGGCGCCCCTAGAGTGGTTTCTTTAGGAAGAGGTTTTACTCTGAGTAAAATGTCACTGTAAGGAAGATGCTGACCAGCGGTTCAGGTCTGCAGAAGATTAGACCAGAAGAAATGGGTTTTGAACAAGCCCAAAGAGACACATAAAAAATTAACTGTAAGGCAATTTAAACACAGGATAATAGAACAAAGAAGGCCGAGGGTTCTCTCATGTAAATATTTTAAAAATAGACGGTCTATTTTTAGATAAAAATAGGGTGGCACGGGCCATTGGTTCCTAATGTGTAGTCTGTAAACCTCAAATGTTGTAGAGTTACTCCAAAGAATCTGCAAATTGATTTGCACATCAAACTTTGTAGAGTAAATAATGTCTTTGTACCTCTATACAATATTTTCCCCCAAAGGCATATACAGTCCGTTTTGATTTCATAAAACACAAATTCTATAAAGGCCTTGTGGATTTGGTTGTAACTTCTGTCCATTATATATATTTTCAATCAACCAGTGAAACAGTGGCTAATATTTATTGAACATTTACAGTGTGGCAAGCACAGTGCTAACCATGTTATAAAAATTATGTTGTTTGCCTCTTATTACTGCCCAGAAGGGAGGTACAATAGTTATCCCCATTTTATACACAAGAAACAGATTTGTAGAGTTTAAGTAACTCATCCTTTGGTTTTCCTGGTAGTCAATAATGGAACTGGAATTGGGACTCCAAAGCTTGTGGTTTTACCCACTGTTAGGCCACTATCTAACTGACGGGTATAAAATATTATACCTATTTTCTTCCATGTAGGAGGTGGGTGTTTATCCATGAAATTTGATGTTTACAAAAAGATTCCCATATCTGTGAAGGTTGGTAACAGCACAAAAAGGAAGTTAAAAGTAGCTCCAGGATAATTAGTCCTGTGACTCTAGGCAAGCCAGGTGTTTGGAACTGAGGGATTCAATTGGTTGATACCAAGTGGTTGAGACAGCTCCAAGCAAGAAATTCTATCATTCTATGATTCAGATCAGCGTTTCCCAAAATAGATTCTGCACAACTCTGGTCCCAAGGGATGCTCTATAGAAAAAGTTTTCCACAGTCCACCAGTTTGAGAAACACCATAAACTAAAGAACCATTCACAGACAAAAGAGGGTATCTTCTTTTGGAAATCTACAATTATACCATCACATATTAAAAGCTCTGAGAAGTCGTGCAGAGCACTGGCTTACACAAAATTAAACACGTTCACTTCTTGTAACACTTAACAAGGAAAACTTTTTCATTTTGTGTAACCCAGAGTACCCTAAAAATACTTGGGCATCAATCTCCTCTGTACATAACTATGTCATGGAACTAGTTTCACAGACTATTCATAGGTTATAACCTCACTTTGGCAGCTAAAGCATTTCTGTATTAATGAGGTAGGCTATAAAAGGTGACCTTTGAATCCTCCCCAAACTATCATTCTATAGTGGTGTTGGCTTCCAGAAAGCTATTAGTCTAAAGGTATATTTAGCTAAGGACCATATAGCCCTGTAATTTTTTCTCTTCAAGCATGCAGTAAAATTTTTATAATGACATTCTGAAGATTATGTTCTTTTATTCTTCAAAATCTAGTCTAATGATTCTCAAACTTTACCATGAGCAGAATCACCTGGAGAGTGTGAAAACAAGGATTGCTGAGTCTACCTCAGAATTTCTCATTCAGTAGATCTGGAATGAGGCTGAAGAATTTACATGACTATACCACTATACCACTCATCTAACCTCTTCTATTAGACTTAGACCTTGAAGTAGAACATGAAAGATGTTTGATTTCTGCTTCCATCATCAAGAGCTGTCATCTTTTCTCTTGTGTCTGTAAGTTTGACTCCTGAGTATTTAGCCAAATGTTTATGGTGTTTTCTTTGTACTTCACATTTTCCACTCGCAAGTTTCAAAAGCTTCGGGAATCAATGATGGAAGAAAGGAGTTAGGAAAGTAATATCTTTGATCAAGCTTTAATAGAAGATATTAATATATTTAAGAGTGAAATCTTATTTTCTTATTTAATTATATGGATTAAATTTCAGTAGCGTGAACTCTTCCTCATCTCCTTGGAGGAGTGACTAAGAAGTATTTTATAAATATAGGTAAATTTTACATCACTGACACTTGGGCTCGGGATCCATTCACTGGAACCTGCAGACCTTTATGTCTAGACCTTTAATTTCTAGAATAGAAATTTTTATGATGC
Source organism: Leopardus geoffroyi (assembly GCF_018350155.1). Lineage (NCBI taxonomy): Eukaryota > Metazoa > Chordata > Mammalia > Carnivora > Felidae > Leopardus > Leopardus geoffroyi. Next base: position 72,160,435 of record NC_059328.1, read on the forward strand.
TAATGAAGCTTTAGAGTCAAGGGGTCTTTTGAAATAATGGTGATTATAAGTATAGCTACAGAATCACAAAATTGGCACTGCCTGGTATAATAGATGTGAGCCTCGAAAATTGCAAGTCAAATAATTGTCAGTTGGATCCTATTTACATATTTATAGATTCTAATTTTAGATGTGCCCAATTGACACTGTTTTCTAACTCTTCAGTGTGAGGTTTCTGATTCGTTTGCCCTCTCCAGCCCTACCTACCTGTCAAGGAAGAAAGGACAGAAACCAATCTTTACTGCACATCTTCTATGGGCTACCTCATTTCATCTATATCAAACCTCTGATGAGGAACTGATTCCAAGAAAAGTCAAGGCCCAGAAAGGGTCCAGTCACATGGTTAACTGGCAGCATTAGGACATAAGCCAAGGAGACTAATCCAGAGTCCCCTCTCCCTTCAGTGCCCCTCACCAACTGCTCTGCTTCAAATCCCTAGTGATCCTTCGATGGCATAGGGGAGCTCCTTCCTTAAAGGACAACTGTAAGGGAGAATTATTTGGTGTTGGGATGAATTACCCATAATCCAGAAGCCTTAAAATGATCATTTTCACATATGTGTCACCTTAGAAGTGAAAACACAATTTGAAAACATCAAATTAAGGGAGAGAGGCAGGGAGGGCACTAACTAATGGATAAAATTAAATCAAAATGTTTTACTAAGAAGGATAAAAAATGTTACAGCTTACAGATTGTTGTTTAATAAGCCCAGCAAACAACCCAAGGGTGTAATAAAGAAGGTATAATGTAAAGGTTCTCTAAGAGTACCTTTACATTCACCTGAGGCTTAAGAAGGCACACGCAGCACTAGCCAGAGTGAAGACAGCACCAACAACTTGCGAGCACTACTGTGCTTATAGAAAGCAGTTCATGGCAGGGTAATGGTGAAAGGGAAAACATCCATCTACCCTGGCTCGGAAACTACCCAGGCTCTGAAACCCTGTGCAAACAAAGTTCTCCCAAGTAAGCTGAGCTCTGCCCACAGAGCATTCTTTAGGGCTTAGTATATGTGTAAGCTGAGTTCCCCACTATTATCCACACTATGTCAGGAAGAATTTTATGAATGTGTGACCTTAGGTTTTTAAGGGAGGCCGCAGAAGTTGACAATGACCTACGGTACCTGTGAATATCAGCCTTTCAGCGAAAAGAATGTTACTGATGAATCCAGGCTGCTCCAAAGCTCTGAAATCAGGCAAGAAATTGCCAGTTTTAATAGTTACTGGGATGTGAGAGGCACCGCAATTGGGCTGTTCATGATACCTCTGGGAAACTATTTGTAAGAAATAAACAAGGTTTGTGAATAGAGCTCTACTACTCTGGGACCTGCTGGTTTTCACTGGTTGATTTTCTAGATTACCTCGGTAACCTTATGTCAACAGAAACCTAGCTTCTTATGAACAAACTTAAATACCACTGTTCTGCATAGAATGGTACCAACTACTTCCTCATTCAGTGTTGGGATTTGGATTTCTAGATCAGAAACACAGACCAACATTTACAACATTTACATTAACAAGTGACAGATGAACTTCCTACTTTCATTCCTTCCTTCATGTAACATATATTGACTACCTAATCCTATGAGGGATGCTAGTGATACAAAGATAAGGCATGGTCTGTTTCTTCAAAGATCTCAATCTAATCTACAAAACATACATGAAATGCACACGACACTATAAAGAGACAGATGTTATAAGCATTGTGGAGACCAGAAGGTAGCAGCCTAGTGCATCATGCTTCACAGAGGTGATGTTTCAATTGGGTATAAACTGATGACTAGGGAATTTGCCTGGCAGAAAAAGGGTGATAGAAAGAATTCTTTAGGCAGAGAGAAAATCATATACAGAGATGTGGCATTGAGATAGGCCATGGCATGCCAGGGAATGATAAGTTCTGTGTGGTTGCAGCCTTGAGTTTGAGGGGATGATGGAAGAAGCAGCAGAAAAGTTTAGCTCTTCTTAGCTAGGGCAAGGGTGTGAAGTGATCATGGGAACTGAAGTCAGGTTTGCAGGGCTGCTGAGGCATAAATTCACTGGGATGGGGGAGGGTGAGTGAGATGAATCCCAAGGGGATGACTAGTCTCACCAAGTATCCAATCCAGACACATCTAGACAAGCATTTGCAGACAGAAAGTGCAAGCATAGTGATGAACTGTACCAGTTTAAGCCATCATTTCTGGAGAGTCACTGTTACTGTTTCTCTCATAGATCAGAAGAAAAAAAAAGCCATCTCCTTTCCTTTTGAAAGGATACTATTTATACACGGTAGACTACTCTACACACACTAGCCATCTTTCCACCTCACCAACCAAATCTCACCTCTCCAATGCATCCTCCACACTGCTGCCAGAGTCATATTCATAAAACACAGCTTAAAACACAGCTTCCTAAAACACAGCTATAGAATCTGAAACTCAAATTCTTTAGCAGTCTTAGCTTTTCCTCATACAACATACCTTTCTACACTTCTGTGCTTTTGTTCAGGTGGGAATGACATGCCTTTCTCTGCTGTTCTCAATCTGTCAAAATGCTATTTTCTATCAAAGTCCAGCATAAGGGCTACCTCCTCAATGAAGCCTCTTTTAATTCTTCTCATCATGATTCTTCCTTCCTTTTTGGCCCATATCATCTTGCTGTTCCAACTAAGCACCAGTTTACTCTGCCTTGTCTTTTAGATGGTCTTTGGGAAGTTTCTTTGGAGTGGGCATCTTGACTAGAGAGAAGAAAAAGAAGGGTCAGAAGAAGGTTGGCATCTGGATAGATATAGTAACTGACTCCTGGACCAGTATCAGGTATTCAAAGGCAGTTCAGCAATAAATGAGACACAGAGGTTAAGGTGGAAGACTGCATTTTCCAAAGGTGGGCTGCAAAAATATTTCCAAGCTCTCCTACAAAGTGGCTTCTCATCAAGAAAGGGAGCCCAGGAGCGCCTGGGTGGCTCAGTCGGTTAAGCATCTGACTCTTGATTTTGGCTCAGGTCATGATCTCAAGGTTCATGAGATCGAGCCCCGTGTCGGGCTCTGTGCTGACAGTGTGGAGCCTGCTTGGGATCCTCTCTCTCCCTCTCTCTCTGCCCTTCCCCACTCGTGATCTCCCTCTCTCAAAAATAAATAAACATTTTAAAAATTATAAAAAAATATATTTAAAAAAAGAGGGGAGCCCATTTCCCTCTCCTCGAATCTGGGATGGCCTTATGACTCACTTGCAACCAAGAGAATGCTGCAGAGGTAATGCTTCTGAGGCTACGTCAGGAAAAGCCATGCAGCTTCCTCCTGATTCTTTTGGGATGCTGGCTCAACCTCCATGTAAGATTTCCAACCAACCTGAAAAGTGAAACACCCCATGTACATGTTCCAGTAGACAGTCCCAGCTGATCCCGTACTTCCAACCATTCCCACCAAGGTGCCAGGCATATAAGTAAAGTCCTCCTAGACCCTCTCAACCAGCCCATCTGCCAGCTGAGTACCAATGAGTAACTTCAGCCGTCTCATCAGGGGCATAAAAATCTCCCAGCTAAGCCCTGTTCAAATTCCTGACTCACAGAATCTGAAACATAATTGAATGGGTACTGTTTTTTTGTTTTTTTAATTTGTTTTTGTTTTACGTTTTCATTCAAATTCCAGTTAGTTAACATACAGTGTAATATTAGTTTCAGGTGTAATGGGAACTGTTTTAACTTACCAAATTTTAGAGCCATTTGGTACATAGTAATAAATACCAGAAAAGCCAGGGAATGAATCTTCACACTGCTTTTTATTCCTAAAGCTGGTAAGTCTCCTGAAAGAGGGATAATCACTGGCCAATTCAAGATGAAAGCTTCTAGGGATTCCCAGAAACATTTAGGGTGCTTGGTGAGAACCACTGAGTGACTCGGGTCCTACCTGTGAACATGAGGCCAGAAGCCATTGGGGGCCCAGAGGCTACCAGCTAAGGGCTGCGTTGCTGATCTGACCAGTAGAAAGTATTCCATCAAGGTCTGCAGAAGCTCATTGCACTTTATCAAAACCCAAAGTGGAAGGTGGAGGCATGAGATGATTCTTTGCTTGGCAGATGATAGAAACCAGATGCTTGATGAATACATATTGTATGATTTGACTGAATCCAGGGACTGGCAGCATTACTGGTGGGGCTGTTTACTGAGAGGCAATGGGCAATTGAAGCATCACAGGTCTCCATAATGGCCTATCATTGGAAATGTGATATAGATCTGGGCTCTCTTTTTGAGACATTTGAGTCAGAGGCTTGCAGGTTGGAGAGCTGGGCCCAGCCTGCTGGACTCTCTGTGAAGGGGCTTTCTGAAGATTCTGGCTGGGATTTGTATGTCTTGTCCTCGTCATATAACCCAGGCCTCTGTGCCTATACCACAAGCATCTTCACTTGAAGGTTACACTTGTTGCCCGCACAGTACTTCTATTTCTCTTCCCACCATTCTGTGGAACTCATTAGCTAAGTGTTAACACCCACAGATCCCCCTATTTAAAATAGTTTTCAACCATTATTCTGAGCACTAAATGAAACATTCCTCTTTTCTGAGCTTACAATAGCTTCTTTTTCCTAAAGACCATATTTAAGATCTTTCACACTGATTTAAACCTATTAAATCCCTGAAGGAGAGGCCAACTCCAGACCAATGTACAGGCCCTCATAGTTACCCTGAAAGGGAAATAGTGAGATTTCTGATCCCTGAAGCAGCTTTCTTCTATTAGGAGATCAGAACCATGTCCTGTATTTTCAGAAGATCTATCATACTCTTATTCAAAGGATATTTTTGAAGTCATAATTCTGATTGAGAATGTGTTTTAAGCTAGGCTTTTACAAAAGTCAGATTTTGTGATGGTTTTCAAATAGCTGGAAATTGTATTAGCCAAATATCATGTTTTCATTAAATCCAAACAAATTACATAATTTTCAGGATCATAACTATATTTCCCTCACACAAATATTAGGAATCCCAGTCTCCTGGAGAAATCTCAACTTTCCTCTTTCTCTCTCTCTCTCTCTCTCTCTTTTTTGAATTAAGTCAGAGATTTGTTAACTGCAAGTAAAATGGTAAACAAAAGGGCCTTTCACTCATGGATTCGGGCTAAAAAAGCCTTGAATCAAAACAAAATGGAGATATTGGCTTTAGGAGCAGACAGAATCGATTGTTTTCGGGTCAGTTTTGGTTTGGGGAGCCTAATGAAGACTGATCTCTCAACAAAGGCTGGGATTAGTGTATTGCCATTCATCATCAATCAGTAACTGGCCAGTGCATTGCCAGTTAGTAGCCCAAACTGCCTGTCTTGAGTCAAGATACTTTGTTTTCACATGCATTTTTCAATATTCTTGACTAATGGCATACATGTTAGTCTATTAACAAATATATGTTGATTAACATGTACATTACTATTTGAATATTTAAGAGGGATGCCTAAATCACTTTTAAAATGTGGTATTATGGGGCACCTGGGGGGCTCACTTGGTTAAGTGTCAGACTTCAGTGGGTTTGAGCCCCACAAGAGGCTCCATGCTGTGTGGAGCCTGCCAGGGATTCTATCTCTTTCTCTTTCTCTGTCCCTCCCCTGTTGTGCTCTCTCTCTCTCTCTCTTTTCTTTCAATAAATAAATAAAAACCTAAGAAATTTTTTATATGATAAAATGTGGTATTATGCTCAATTATGCTGTCATTTGAAGCTAAATTTTAAAAATCAAGCAGAGCATCTTCCAGTGGTTTATCTGCCTCCTTGTACCCTGAATTCCTTGAGGGCAGCCTCTGGGTATGATTCATCTCTGAATGCATCTTGGTGCCTGGCACAGTGCCTTGCACACTAGAGTGAAGTAAATAGTTTTGAAATGAATAAAAAGAAGCCTCTTTGAATAGGGAAGGGTGGATTCCACCTGAATGCACAGACTGATTCTTTGACAAAGAATTTAAAAGGTTTAAAAGGAACATTTGTACTTGTAGTTTGCAAACACCTCCACACATATACTGTCTCTAAACCAAGTGCCAATAAGCTCATTTCACTGTTGAGTAAATTGACCTTTAGAAAGATTATGGGACTTATCCCAAATTTTCTGATTCTTACTGCCACAAATACAATCATCTGTCAAAGTTCATTCAAAGAGCTCCATGTCTTTAACCTGTCTTAACCTACCCACCTCATTATTGTCAAAGCTATATTTACAAGGGGAGGGCATCGGACAGCACATCTAAAATTTCAGTTTCTTCACTTGGCAGCCAGATACGCCCATGCCTCATTCTCACAGAACACGAACAGTGGCTGATGAAATCTGATGTGGTCGAACCTACTTATCCAAACTTTTTTTTTTTTTTAATGTTTATTTATTTTTGAGACAGAGAGAGACAGAGCATGAACAGGGGAGGGTCAGAGAGAGGGAGACACAGAATCCGAAGCAGGCTCCAGGCTGTCAGCCCGGAGCCCGACGCGGGGCTCGAACTCACGGACCGCGAGATCGTGACCTGAGCCGAAGTCGGACGCTTAACCGACCCAGCCACCCAGGCGCCCCCAAACTTTTTTTTTTTTTTTTTACAATTTTTTTAGTGTTTATTTATTTTTGAGAGAGAGAGAAACAGAGTGAGAGTGGGGGAGGGGCAAAGAGAGAGGGAGACACAGAATCCGAACCAGGCTTCAGGCTCTGAGCTGTTAGCACTGAGCCCAACACGGAGCTTGAACCCACGAACTGTGAGATCATGACCTGAGCTGAAGTCAGACGCTTGATCAACTGGGTTACCCAGGTGCCCCTCTACTTACCCCATTTGTAGTGCATGCACATAAAATCTGGTGCTTGGCTTTGCAAACAATTAATCATCAGGTATAGTGTAGGGAGGTGATAAAAAATTGAAGTTAACTTGTAAAACCCAAAGATCTGGTCCAGGAGAAAGCTAAAATTAAGTCTTGATCAGAATGCTTCGACTTTCCTTGCAATATAAGGAATATGTAATGTAAAATTCTCCAAAATGTTAGTTATTTTGACACGTTTTAAAGTATTATTTAAATACACTTTCCATCATGATTTAAAGGCAGTCAGCTCCCAGGAGAGAAAAATACGCTCCTCATCCTCCCGCCCCCTCAGTTCCACATGTGAGGTGTGAGTGGCAGGTGGAGCAGAAGGCATGAGCGGGCTGGGGGGTGTTGCCTCTTCCTTCTGTGAATCAAGGCCAAAAAAAGTTCCTCACTGCTGCTGGTTCTTTGATCTCTCGATTCCTATTTTTAGAACTCTTCTGTCCAATATCCTCTGCCCCAGTGCCATGACCTTTCATGACACACTTCTCCTTGTGGTTATTTTTGGGATCATATTCCTTTCCCCAAGTATTATTCCAGCTAGAATTAATGTATGAGGTAGATCAGTACAAGTCCTTGCTTGAAAAAGTACCCAAAGCACATGTTCCCACAGAAGGGTGCGAGCGCTGGTGTACAAAAGACAGATACATCATCCATATTTTTAGTTATCAAAGCATTCTAGAAGGACTGCTTAATGGAGTAGATACTACAACCTCATAAGACAGTATTATCTAGGTGCAGAACCTGAGCACATGGATTTAGAAAATGTGTCCAGCACAGTTAACAGGTTGTGTGTGTGTGTGTGTGTGTGTGTGTGTGTGTGTGTGTGTGTGGTTAAGGGGTAGAGAAAAAGGAGACAATCATAAAGCAAATACAGGATTTATCTCCACAGGTTTCTTTTTCAGACTTTACTTCTCCCTTAATCTACAAACGGTATATCATATATAAGAGTCAGTGCCCACAGTGAGGGAAGGGCAGAGATCAAGCAGGCTTTTCCCGTTTGGTATCCTTCAGAAAAACATTTCTACACAGAATTTTTAAAAGAAGAACAAAAGTTGCCCTGCCAGAAATAAGAATAACACATAGATCCAGGAGAAAAATCCCTCCTCAGTGAAGGCAGTAGTTTTTGTGTTCATCACTATACCTCCTATATCAAATATAGTGTTAAATGGCTACATCAATAAGATAATTTGATATAATAATATAATAAGAGCTAATCTTTTTTGAGCACTTAGTGTGTGCTTGTCACAGCTCTGTGACAAGCACTGTTCTTCAAGATCTACATAAATTAAATCACTGAATGCTACAATAAACCTATGAGTATGTGCTTGTATTGTCCCCAGTTGAGAGATGAAGATACCAAAGTATAAAGAGCCTAGATGTCTTGTTCCACATCAAATAACTGCTCTTAAGTGAGAGGGCCAGAATTCACCACCAGGCACTTTGGGATCTAGAAATTATGCCTGGAGAGTAAAGAAATGGGTTTTCTGCCTCTGCTACATCCATGAGGAGCTTGAAGAGCTAAACTTACTCAGTATCGTGGGCTGAATTGTACCCCCTCAAAATTCATATGTTGATGTCCTAACCACTACGCATAAGATGACAATATTTAGAAATATAAAGCGGCAATTGAAGAGGTAATTAATTTAATATGAGGTCATTAGGGTGAGCCCTAATCCAATATGTCTGGGGTCCTCATGAGAAGAAACTTGGACAGAGGCACGTACAAAAGAAAGACCATATGAAGACTCAGGGAGAAGATGGCCATCTGCAATCCACGCGAAGATGTCTCAGAAGAAACAAACCCTGGGAGTACATTGATCTTAGACTTTAGCCTCCAGAATTGTAAGAGAATAAATTTCTGTAGTTTAAACCAAGTAATCTGTGACCTTTTGTTATGGCAGCCCTAGGAAACTAATACACTCAGTGTTAAAGTGTAAAATGGGAGAAAAGGAAAATGCATTTGGTCCACATTAGTCAAAACAAATAAAACCAACCCGAAACAGGGAGTTGACCAGTTACATAACTTTTATAAATTCACAATTAGGTGGGAGATGCTTTCAGGACAGCCCTTTTAAAAAAAAATCTTTTTTTTTAACATTTATCTATTTTTGAGAGGGAGAAAGACACAGCATGAGTAGGGGAAGGGCAGAGAGAGAGGGAGAAACAGAATCCAAAGCAAGCTCCAGGCTCTGAGCTGTTAGCACAGAGCCCATGCAGGGCTCAAACTCACAAACCATGAGATCATGACCTGAGCTGAAGTTGGACCCCTAACTAGCTAAGCCACCCATGTACCCTAGGACAGTCCTTTTGATGGCCGAGACAGCTCCATTCTTAGAAGATTCCTGATGAATACAGAGACTGAAAGATGTGACTCCAGTTATAGATTGTGGTGGGTATATAGTTTCTATGTGTATAGACTTTCTTGCTGTCAAGTATTTCCATGTTTGGAGTAATGCATTTACCAGATACCTCATGTTTTAAAGTAGTTTTTAGTATCAAGGTAATACTAAAAAAATGAGGATATAAAAATCTCTCATAATCCCATTATCCACAGATAAATGCTATAAACAAACAATATAAATGATCTTTATTTAATAGTGAGATCTCAATGTATATAAATTTTTTTTTATCCTGCTTTTGTTCAATTAACAGTTTTAAGAGTTCTTCCTCCAAGTCATTAGTTTTCAAAAAACATGATTCTAATGACTGCATGATATTACTTCCAAGAGATTATACTATAATTTACTAAACATAATACTCAATGCTGTCAATGATATTGTGAGGCAGGCATTCTCCTAAACTACTGGTGAAAGTATAAAATGTTATGACCTGCAAAGCAGTTCGATATTATTAGAATAATTCACACCCATTGATCCAATAAAGAAAAGTAAAAGAAAAGCATTTATGTGTAAACCATTACCTTCTCAGTGAAGCCATCCTGACCAACTCCTTTTGATTTGCCTCTCTGACTTTTGATTTTGATTAATAGAGAGACCTCAGTGACATTCTAGATCATTCAGTATAGACACTAGTAGAGTCACATCTTAGTAGAAGGCTACTCTATACCTGCTTTAGAAAAGTATAAGGTCTTGGGGAGCCTGGATGGCTCAGTCGGTTAAACGTCCGATTTCCGCTCAGGTCATGGTCTCATGGTCTGTGAGTTCAAGCCCCGTAATGGGCTCTGTGTTGACAGAGCTGACGTTAAAAAAAGAAAAGTTATAAGGTCTTAAATGGGTCAAACTTATCTTCATGTAACTTAACTACTTGCCAAAACAAAGCCTCACTATTCAAAGAAAGACAACAAATACAGAAACTGAACAATATAACATCTATAACACTCAGACATACCAAGAAGGGGAAAGTGTAATTCAGAATAAAGAGAAAAAATAATCATTAGAAACAGACTTTCTAAAAAGGACAGAGGGGTGGCTGTGTGACTCAGATGGTTGGGCATCCAACTCTTGATTTTGGCTCAGGTCATGACCTCACAGTTCATGAGATTGGGCCCCAAGCTGGTTCCATGCTGACAGCATGGAGCCTGCTTGGGATTCTCCTCCCTCTCTCTCTCTCCCCTCCCCCACATGCACGTGCATACTCTTTTTCTCTCTCTCTCTCTTTCTCAAAAATAAATAAATAAACTAAAAAAAGATGACAGAGATAATGATCCTAGGCAGATAACATTAAAATAATTATTATAGGGGCACCTAGATGGGTCAGTCAGTTGAATGTCTGACTTCCGCTCAGGTCATGATCTTGCAGTCCCTGAGTTTTAGCACCATGTCAGGCTTTGTGCTGTCAACTCAGCCTGAGCTGCTTCGGATTCTGTGTCTCCCTCTCTCTCTACCCCTTCCCCACTCACACTTTGTCTCTCTCTCTCTCTCTCTCTCTCTATCAAAAATAGACATTAAAAAAATTTAAAACAACTGCTACAGCGATATACAATTATTTAAAAGAAAACATAAATATAATGAGAGTTGAATATATTTTTTAAATAATTAATAGAACTTCTGGGAATAAAGAATATAGTGCCTGAAATAAAAATTTCACTGATGAGGTTAACAATAAGACACTGAAGAAGAAAAAAATTAGTGAATTTGAGGGTTTAGCAATTTAGAATATATTCAAAATTAAGCACAGAAAGAAAAAAAGACTAAAAAAAGAAAAAAATGAACAGAACCTCCATGATTTTTGGAATAATAGCAAGCAGTCTATTAGCTGTAAAACTGAAGTCTCAGGAGACGAGTAGGAAAAAAGAAAAACATGTGAAGTCCTGATAGTGAGAAATTTCCCAAATTTGACCAAACCTAAAAACCCACAGACCCAAGAAATTTAATGAATCTCAAGCAGGCTAAAAACAACAAAAAATAAACAGCACCAAGGTACATGATTACCAAACTGTTGAAAACCAATGATAAAGAGAAAATATGAAAACAGCCAGAGGGAAAGACTGATGACCTAGGGGGAAGGGTGCCTGGGTGGCCCAGTTGGTTGAGCATCTGAGTCTTACTTTTGGCTCAGGTCATGATCTCACGGTTCGTGAGACTGAGCCCCACATCAGGCTCTGCGCCATCAGTGCAGAGGATTGTGTCTTGGGATTGTGTCTCTCCTTTTCTCTGCCCTCCCTTTTTTGTGCACACTGTCTCTTTCTCTCTCTCTCTCAAAAATAAACATTAAAAAAAAAAAAAAAGACTGATTACCTAGGGAGCAACAAAAATAAGAATTACAGCTGACTTCTTTTCAGAAACACACAAGCCAAAAGCCAATGGAATAAGATCTTTAAAGCGTTAAAGAGGGAGGGGAAGCCTGTTAACTTGTAATTCCAAATCTGGCAAAAATAGTTTTCAAAAATGAAGGCAAAATAAAAACTGTTTTATATAAACATGAGCAGAAATAAATTATCATCAACATACCTGAGCTATAAAATTATGTTTAAGGAAGTTTCTCCAGCAAAAGGAAAATCATATCAAATGGAAATCTGGATCTACACAAAGGAATAATGAGTATTGGAAATGATAAATACATGAGTAAATATGAAATACTTTTATTCTAATTTTAAAATTTCTTTAAAAGATAGTGGATTGAAGCAAAAAGAATTACAAGGTATTGTGGAGCTTAAAACATATATAGACATAAAACATATAATACAATAGCACAAAGATCAGAGAGGGAAATGGAAATATACTGTTGTAAGGTTTTTGCATTATGCATGAAGCTATGTAACATTATTTGAAGAAAGACTGTGATAAGTTTAACAATGTATATTGCAAACCCTAGAGCAAGCAATTAAAAAAAAATGAATAGCACTAGAATGACTTTTACTTTAGAATTATACAGAAAAGGTTAAAAAGAATGTCTTTTTTAAAAAACCTATTTGTTTTTTATTTATTTTAAAGAGAGAGAGAGCACAAGTGGGGAGAGGAGAGGAGGGGCAGAGGAAGAGAGAGAGAGAGAATCCCAAGCAGATTCCATGCTCAGTGCAGAGCCCCATGTGGGGCTTGATCCCATGACATGAAACCATGACCTGAGCCAAAATCAAGAGTTGGATGCTCAACCGACTGAGCCACCTGGGTGCCCCAAGTCTTTGTTTAAAAAAAAATTTTTTTTTTTTTTGACAGAGAGAGAGAGAGAGAGAGAGAGAGCACGTGCACATGCATGAGGAGAGGAACAGAGGGAGAGAGAGAATCTTTAGCAGCTCTGTGCCTAGTGCAGAGCCCTTGGAGGACTGGATCATGAGATCATGACCTGAGCTGAAATCAAAAGTAGGACGCTTAACTGACTAAGCCACCCACGTGCTCCTAAGAAGAGTAAGTCTTAAGTCCCTTGGAGAAACAAAAAATCAATTCTGACTTTTAGAAAATTGTTTATAAAAAGTCTGTCAAACTACTATCCATGGAATACTTAATTTGCTTCTCAGTATTAGTTTATAAACCTTTTTTCTATTGTTTTTGTATCTTTCAGTGGAAATTTTTAAAAAATGAGCATCTTGAATATAAAAACACATTAAAAAAATACGTTCTTTGTACAATAAAATTTGTATTATGCTATTCTGTATTAGGTATTATTTTACTTTTCCTCACACAACTTTAACAAAAAGATAAATGGGACTCTATTTCAAGGACCATATCATAGTGGTTTGGTTTATACATAGACTCTAGTGCTTGACTGCCTGGGTTCTAATCTCAGCTTTACCAATTACTAGACATGAGACCATGAGCATATTACTTAAGTGTTTTGTATTTCAGTTTCCTGTAATGTAGGGAAAATAATGCCTATCTTATAGAGTTGTTATAAAGAACAAATGACTTTAATACATTGAAAGCACTTAGAAAAATACCAGGAGTGGGCCACGTGGGTGATTCAGTCAGTTAAGTGTCTGACTCTTGATTTTGGCTCGGGTCAGAATCTGTGTAGGACTCTTCACTGGGCATGGAGCTGGCTTAAGACTCTTGCCCTCCCTCGCCCTCTGCCTCTCCCCCATTTGCTTATGTGCAAGTGCAGGTGCATAAGTGCAACTGCACTCTCTCTCCCTCTCTCTCTTAAAAAAAAAAAAGAAAAGAAAGAAAATAAGAAAAAGAAAAATACCAGGAAGATATTAAGTATTGTAAGAGTGCTATCTATTATTATTCATGAAAATTTGTAAAATGCAGATAAAGAACGAATATTCAAAGAGATAATAAATACAGGAGATGTTGTAAAGAAAACTACTTGAGAACCAGGAGAGCAAGTTTTAGTTCTACCTTATCATTATTTACGTGGCCATAGACATGATGCTAAACTTCTTTGGGCCTTATTCATTCACTTGTTTGGTCCTTCCTTTCTTATTTCCTGTTGTCTTGAACAAATATTTACTGAAAACCTAGTACATTACACTGTGTTAAGTACCAAGGTATTTGTTCTCTCAAGGTTCTTATGGGGGAGAAAGTCACATAGACAATTAAAATAGTATAACATATTAAGCATGATGATGGAGATCTCAGAATTCCCTTCCACTTCAGAAAACCTATGGATCCATGGGCACATGGATTAAACACTGATTATTACCCTAAGGAAAGTCCATTTACAGTGTAGACCTTTATAAGTCCTGTTCTAATTTTGATCATGGTTCTGTCATTGATGATATTAGCTCATGGAATTAAACTTTATTAGAGACTGGATGAGTATGTGAGTGATTCCTTTCTGGATTTCCTTTAAAAAGAAGTTGTAAATGGAATCAAGGGTCAGCCTATTTGACAGCATTTCTTCTAATCCCTCCAGATAATGAAAACTTAATTGACTACACATTTTAATCCTCAAGCAAGAAGCTACTTTTAAGATAACATCACAGCAGCGACTTCCTACAATTTCCCTTTTAATCTCTAATAATCACTTTGATTCAGGGTGAAACAGAAGGCCAAAAAATATATAATGACTTTCTTTCTTTTTTTTTTTAAGCCAATATTAGAAGTTTTAAAGCAATAATTTCATTGTATTAAATCATATTTAAGAAAAGATAAATATGGAGTTGATTTAGAAACTATCATAAATACTTGAGGACATCCAAAAATAAACTAACAATGCAGAGTATTTTAACAGTTTTCCACAAAGATCAATCATCTTTGTTTTATCTAAAATATGCTTTAATCAAAATAAGAACAGGGTGGGGGGGGTGCCTGGGTGGCTCAGTCAGTTAAGCATCCAACCTCACCTCAGGTCATGATCTCACGGTTTGTGAGTTCCAGCTGAGCCCCGTGTCTGGCTCTGTGCTGACAGCTAAGAGCCTGGAGCCTGCTTGGAATTCTGTGTCTCCCTCTCTCTCTCTGCCCCTCCCCTACTTGTGCTCTGTCTCTTTCTGTCTCTCAAAAATAAATAAATGTGAAAAAAATTAAAAAAAAACTTAATAAAATTTAAAATATCATTTTAAAAAATGAAGAAGGGGGCACCTGGCTGGCTTAGTTGGTACGGCACGCGATTCTTGATCTTTGGGTTGTGAGTTCAAGCCCCACATTGGGCATACAGCTTACTTAAAAAAAAAAAAAAAAGATATTGGGGCAGCTGGGTGGATCAGTCAGTTAAGCATCCAACTTCAGCTCAGGTCATGATCTCATGGTTCATGATTTCCAGCCCCATGATGGGCTCTGTGCTGACAGCTCAGAGCCTGGAACCTGCTTCGGATTCTGTGTCTCCCTCTCTTCCCTGCACCCCCTCCTCCCGCTCTGCTCATGCTTATGCTCTCTCAGTCTGTCTCTGTCTCAAACATTAAAAAAATATATATATGTATATATATATAAATATATATGTATATATACATGTAAATATATATGTATATATACATGTAAATATATATGTATATATATAAATATATAAATATAAATATATATAATTTAATGATATATATACACATATATATGTATATATATTTATATATATCATTAAATTATATATATTATATATATATGTGTGTGTGTATATATATATATATATATATATATATATATATATATATATAAATGAAGAAGAAGAAATGTTTCTGTTATGGATTGAATTGTGTCCCCCCCAAAGGATATGTTAAAACACTAGCTCCTGGTACCTGTGAATGTGACCTTATTTGATGTGGGGTGATTACAGAGTGCTATGGACTGAATTCTTGAATGTTTATGTCCCCCATCCCCACAACTTCATGTTGAAGCCTAGATTGCCAATGTGGGTGATATTGGGAAATGAGGCCAATGGGAGGGAACTAAGCCATAAAGGTGGAGACCTCATGAATGGGATCAGTGCCCTTATAAGAAGAGATGAGAGATGAATACCTTCCTGCTCTCTTTGCTGGGAGGATACAGTGAAGACAGTTATCTGCAAACCAGGAATGGTGCTCTCACCAGACACTGGGTCTCTTGGGACCTTCAACTTGGAATTCCTAGCCTCCAGAACTGTGATTAATAAATGTTTGTTTTTAAGCTACCCTGTCTATGATATTCTGTTACAGCACCCTGAACTAAGACACAGATGTAATCAAGTTAAAATGAGATTATACTGGATTAGGGTGGACCCTAATGCAATGACTGGTACCTTTATAAGAAGAGGAAATTTGGACACAGACATAGGCACACCGGGGAGAAGCCATGTGAAGATGAAAGCAGAGATTGGGGTTATGCATCTAAAGCTGAGGAACAGTGAGGATTGCAGCCAACCACCAAAAGCTAGAAGAGGCAAGGAAGAGTCTTTGGAAGGAGCATGGCACTGCTGACCACTTGGTTTTGGACTTCAAGCCTACAGAACTGTGAGAGAATAAATTTATATTGTTTTAAATCATCTAGTTTATGATACTCTGTTACAGCAGCCCTAGGGAACCAATAGAGTTTCTTCAGCAAAATTCCAGTTGCAGAACTTCCATTTTGTGCTAAAACGGAGAAACAATGGCCATATTTACTTTACTACCTGCAACAAATAATAAAACTAGACAAAATGTATGATGAAACAACATTTTGTAGACATTGGACATCAAACAGTACAGTCTAGTGATTGTTTCGAGTGGGAAAATAAGAGATGAGACCTACAATCAACCCAGCTAACTGCCTAAAAGGAATATCCAGACTGGCAGGGGAACCCAGTCAGAGTCCAGCAGTCTCCCTGAGTTGATCAGACAGAGGTAGGTGTGTAGGGAAGCCAAAGTGTCTAGAGAATATAGTGCAGAGCACTGGACAGGGAAGAGCTGCACAGAGAAAGCCTCAGAGACCTGAAAAGCACAGCCTTGGTGTCATCAACCAAGTACTGAATGGTGCATTCAGGTGAGGAAACTATTCCAAGGCTGGGGAAAGAACTGCCTAAAAGGAGTGGAAGGAACAATTCTTGGAACAAACATAGAACTGGGAATAGTTTCTGTTTTTACCAGCTAGAGTGAAAAACTTCTTGTCAGGGGACATCAGTTGAAGTACACAGAAAGGGTTAGCTTCAGTGGTGGAGACAAATTCAGCCTAGCCTAAATGCAGCTCTCTTCCCTAACAAAGCTTAAAAATAAGACTTGAAAGGATCCAATTGTTTCCAAGTAATCTATGGTCTAGAACAAAATCTGAGAATACTTTTAGGAATATAAATATATTTAGCATCCAAGAAGATAAAATTCACAATGCCTGACATCCAATCAAAAATTGTCAGGCTTTCAAATAAGCAGGAAAATAGGATCTATGTTGAAGAGAAAAATAATTCAGTAGAAACAGACCCAGGAATGACACATAATGATAGAATTCATAGAGAAGAACATTAAAAGAGTTATAACTACATCCCATATATTCAACAAGGCCAGGTCACAAAAAGGTTAACTATGCTCTGTAGCTACATGGAAGATATTTTAAAAGACCCAAATCAAGCTTCTAGAATTGAAAATAGAATGTCTCAGATGAAAAATACAATAAATGTAAAAATAATACAAAAATGTGATTAACAGATTATATGTCATTCAGGAAACATTAATAAACTTTACATATAGCATTAAAAAATATCTAGAATGAAACACACAGAGGAATAAAAGACTAAAATAAAATAGACTTCCACTGAGTTGGTAAAAAATTCAAGTGACGTAATATGGAGTCTCCTAAATGCAGAGGGGGAGTGTGGTGACACCAAAAAAATTTGAGGAAATAATGGCTGAAAAATTTTCCCAAGTTTAATGAAAATTATAAATGCACAGATCCAAGAAACCCAAGCACAAGAAACATAAGAAAACTACACAAGGCACCTTACAAATTGCTTAAAACTAGTGATAAACAGAAAATTTGTAAAAGCAGCCACAGCAATGATACATTACATAGAGAAGAATAAAGATAAGAATGTCAGAAGACTTCTCATCAGAAACAACACAAGCCACAGCAGTGAGATATCTTTTAATGAAAGAAAAGACTGCCAACATAGAAGTCCAATATCCAGTACAAATAACTTTCAAACGTGAAGGTAAAATACACAAATGAGTACATGAAACAACTGGTAAAAACTGAGTAAGGTCAGTAGTCTAGTTAACAGTACTGTATTCACGTCAATTTCCTGGTTTTATTGTACTCCAGTTATAAGCTGCCACCATTGGAGAAAGCTCAGTAAAAAGTTCATGGGACTCACTCTAGTACTACTAGTACTATTTTTGCAATTTCCTGGAGTCGACATTATTTCAAAATAAAAAAGCTAAGAAAATGAAAATTCAACAACTTCTTTTTTAGATACACAAAAGCTGAGAGACTTGATCACCAGCACACCTGCACAAGAAACATTAAAAGAAGTGCTTCAGGGAGAACTGCTGCAATGTCATAAGGTACTTATGCTGTATGCGAAACAGTATCAAATCACTTGAAGGTAGACTGTGATAAATTTAAAACATATACTGTGATCCCCAAAGCAACCACTGAAATAAAACAACAAAAAGTTATAGCCCATAAGCCAATGAAAGGAGTAAAGTAGAATTATCTAAAAAATTTAGTCTGAAAAAGGAAGAAAAAGTTGAAAATAAAGACAAAAATAGATGGGACACGTAGAGAAGAGCAAGATGACAGATTAATCCCAACTGTATTAATAATCACATTAAGTGTGAATGGTCTAAACACCTCAATTATAGAGACCTCAGGGGCACCTGGTGGCACAGTCAGTTAAGTGTCTGACTTCGGCTCAGGTCATGATCTCATAGTTCATGGGGTGGAGCCCTGCGTTGGGCTCTGTGCTGACAGCTCTGAGCCTGGAGCCTGCTTCAGATTCCGCGTCTCCCTCTCTCTCTGCCCCTCCCCTGCTAGAGCGCGCTCTCTCTCTCTCTCAAAAATGAAATAAACATTAAAAAAATAATAATAAAAGATAGATACCTGCTACATTGGGTAAACAAGCAAAACAAGAAACCCACTTTAAATGTAAAGACACACATGGATTTGGGGCGCCTGGGTGGCGCAGTCGGTTAAGCGTCCGACTTCAGCCAGGTCACGATCTCGCGGTCTGTGAATTCGAGCCCCGCGTCGGGCTCTGGGCTGATGGCTCAGAGCCTGGAGCCTGTTTCCGATTCTGTGTCTCCCTCTCTCTCTGCCCCTCCACCGTTCATGCTCTGTCTCTCTCTGTCCCAAAAATAAATAAACGTTGAAAAAAAAATTAAAAAAAAAAAAAAAAGACACACATGGATTAAAAGTAAGAGATGAAAAAATATAGCATGCTAACAACTAATGAAAAGAAGGCTGGAGTTGGGAGTAGATTTCAGAGCAAATAATATTATTAGGGATAAAGAGAATGTATTAGTGTTCTCCAGAGAGACCAAACCAAGAGGAGATATACATATAAATAGGTACAGATAGAAGATGTAATAATTGTAATATACATTACATAAATATGTATAAAAAAGAAGTGTATATAAAATATATAATAAAGTATATTATAAGAAATTGGCTCATAGGAGTATGGAGGCTGACAAGTCCCAAGATCTGCAGTTGGCAAGCTGGAGCCCCAGGAGAGCTGATGGTGGAGTTCTGCTCCTAAGGCCAGCAGGCTCAAGAGCCAGGGAGAACAGATGTTTCAGTTCAAGTCCAAAGACAGGAAAAAAAAAAAAAAAAAAAAAAAGATATTCCCAGCTTAAAGGCACTCAGGTAGGAGGAATTTCTTCTTACTCAGCCTTTGGTCCTATTTAGACCTTCAAGGGATTGGATGAACCCCATGCACACTGGGGAGAACAATCTGCTTTACTCCGTCTACCAATTCAAATGTTACTCATATCCAAAAACACCTTCACAGACACCCAGAATAATGTTTGACCAAATATCTGGGAACTCTGTGGCTTAATCAAGTTGATACATAAAATTAACTATCACAGAAGGTCATTTCATAATTAGAGAGGGGTCAATTTATCAAGAGCATTTAGCAATCCTTAATGTTTATGCACCTAATAACAGATGTGTAAAATACATCAAACAAAAACTGACAGAAAATCCATAACTGCAGTTGGTGATTTCAATACTCTTCTTTTAATTACCCAAAGAGTAGGTAGACAAAAATCAGTGTGAATATAGAACACTTGCACATCACTATCACACCACATAACCTAATTGACATTTATGGAACACTCTGTCCACAGCAGCATAGGTATTCTTTTCAAGATAGACTATATTCTGGAACAAAAACTAGTCTCAAAATATTTAAGAACATTCAAGTCATACATAGTTTATTTTCTGACTACAATTAAACTAAACTCAAAATAAGTAACAGAATATTACTTGAAAAATATCCAAATAGTTGGGTAACACTTTTAAATAACCCAGAAGTCAAAAAGAAATCAAAAAGGAAATTAGAAAGTCCTTTGAACTGAATGAAAATAACAGCACAACATATCAAAATTTGTGGGATGCAGCTGAAGCGGGATTAGAGAGAAATCTAGAGTGCTAAATGCTTACAATAGAAAGAAAAAAAAAAATCTTTAGATCAGTGACCTCAGCCTCCACATTAAGAAACTTGACAAATAAGAGAAAACTAAAGCCAAAGAAAACAGAAGAAAGGAAATAATGCCAGATGGCAAGTCACAAACAATAGTGGAATCAAATTAAACAGTTTTCTAAAATGTCACCAAATGTAATAGAATCCTGGAGTACAGTCCTCTTACCCAATATGCCCTCCCTTCTTGTCCACTCCCATTGTGGTCAACTGCCTAGGAAAAAGGCTTCAAAGAACTGGCCTTATGTTTCAAACTATGTAACAGAAATCTTTAGATTCACCATGCACCATTTCAGCCAAGGCCAAGAATTAATTTACATATCCACTTGTTATCATTAGAACACCAGAAGACACAAGTTTACGCAAAAGGCTATAAACACCTGGACAGCTTACCAACCAAAAGTGGAAAGGTATTCAAGACAAAAATATCCAACCCTTTGTTAAGGAGAGAGTGTTAGAGGACTCCCAAGGCTTATGCTGATACTATATCATAAGCATAGTCAATTAAGTTCAAGCAGAGAAAAATATAGTTTGTTCTTCCAAGTCTGCAGAGGAAGCACTGGGAATTCCAAGAGCAACACCATCCAGTGCAATAAGAAAACCTCATCCCTAGTATGGGTCCATGTTCAGACAGAGATCCAGAAGAGATTGTGCCCATTGTATCTTCAAGAAAAGACTTACTACATAGTATTTACACACACATTATTTAGGTATGCCCTCACAGCTCTAGCCTGTATTGTCCTCAAAGTCAGGAACCACGCTTTTGTATCCCCAAAACCTACCACAGTGCAATCGATCATTAATGATTTAATAAATGTCCATTTATTTATTTATTTATTTGCTTATTTATTTATTTAGAGCACAAGCAGGGGAGAGGGAGAGAATCCCAAGCAGGCTCCACGCTCAACACAGAGCCCGACTTGGGGCTGGATTCCACGACCCTGGGATCATGATCCTAGCTGAAATCAAGAGTCAGAGGCTCAACCGACTGAGCCACCCAACTGCCCCAATAAATGTCCTTTAAAAGGCAAGTACAAACAAAAAAGTTATAACCCAGTGTGATAGCCTAGAGACTTAGAAAACAAAACAAGGCTTCAGATCCAAGTTGAAACCAAAGAACAGAGGCTTATTATCTCTTTTCTGAGTCCAATTAGATTTTAAAAACATTTAAAAAATGGATTTGTTTCCAGCCTTCAGTGAGAGTTTGGGTGGGACTGGGTTTTATCTGACCCAGTCTGCCCATCCTTTTCCCACAGTGCTCTGGAAGAAAGCAGAGAGCGATGACTCACCAGTTGGCACAATTCTTAGTTCCTATGTACTGACACCAAATTGTGTTCCAAAAGAGAGGCGTTTACAAAGGATTAAAACCTGGATGCCCGGGCCCTGGAATGTGGTTCACATTATAAGCTTTCCAGCGTGGTGCTAAATTAACTGCACTTGGTTCCAGATGGTTAATG
This sequence comes from Leopardus geoffroyi, assembly GCF_018350155.1. Taxonomy (NCBI): domain Eukaryota; kingdom Metazoa; phylum Chordata; class Mammalia; order Carnivora; family Felidae; genus Leopardus; species Leopardus geoffroyi. Next base: position 72,182,130 of record NC_059328.1, read on the forward strand.
ACTCATAAGTGGAGAGGTGACTTCAAGTGGAAATTGTCTCAATTCTCATTTATGCCACTTCAGAAGTCTTCCCTGAATTTGCCCCCATTCCCATCCTCATCCCTACCTCCCTCTGTGGCCCGTGCTTTCAGGGTTGAAGCCCTTGCAAACAAACAGCCCACCTGTGAAAGTAGGTCCTTTCTGGTCACCTTTCCTGGACTGAGAGTAAAGCATTTCTCTATTCAAAATAGCAGAAAGATGACCTAGAAGGTGGTGAAAGCCCAGAGGAAAGAAAGGTGAATGAAATCCAGATTAATTGTGGTAACAGGAAAAGAAAATGAATCCATGGGAATGTCATAATTCACTATGATTTTCTCATTTCAACTCTCCCATCCTTACCTTCCCCAACACAGCAGCTCGTGAATGTGTGTGCGCAAATATGCCTCAGTGTATTGGCCCAGGACCTTCTTCATATAGTCATCTAGCTTCCTTCTGAGTTTCCACTCTCTTTGTATTTGTTCTTTCTGTTACCTTTTATTGTTACCATCTTGCCTTTATGGAGCCTGCATTGCACTGTATTTCAGCCTTTGCCATGGCACTTCCCTTCTGTCTTTAAAAAAATTTTTTTAATGTTTCTTTTTAAGAGAGCAAGACAGACAGAGCGTGAGCCCGGGAGGGGCAGAGAGAGAGACACACATAGAACACGAAGCAGGCTCCAGGCTCTGAGCTGTCAGCACAGAGCTTTTAGCGGGGCTCAAACTCCGAAACCACAAGATCATGACCTGAGCTGAAGTCAGACACTTAACCCACTGAGCCATGCAGGTGACCTCCCTCTGTCTCTCAAAGACAGAATCCCTAAATCATACTTCCGTCATTATTTCTCATTAAACTCCACACACATCCTTTGGAACTTGTCATCTGTCCCCAGAGAGGAGAAATCACATACCTCTAAATCATTCTACACAGTGCTAAGCAGGGAAGCAAATGTAAGTGAAGGTTAATGTCACCATGCTTGCTCTCTGATTTTAACGATGTGGTGTTAATGTCGACAAGATGGTAATGATCTCGTTCACTTTAGTCTGTACCTCCTTTTAGAAGCTAGACTCACCAGTGGCTCAAAGACTTCAACATCAATAAGCATGAAAGTGCTAAGAGAAAGGGAAAGGCGGGCTCTATGAAGGGGAGGTAGTAATAATAGAAGAAAACAGAGAAGGAGCAAACACTCATACAGGGAATGGAAATTCAGGGAGTCAGGACAGTGCAGCAGAATTGTAGAAATGGCACAGGTTTTGGAGTCACACAGGACTGGGTCAGAATGCTTGTTTGGTCACATTCTAACTGTCTGATCTTGGGCAAGTTGCTTAACTTCTCTGAACGCCCACTTACTAAGCTTAGAACCATGTTAAAATGTTCACCTTAGAGGATTTTCTGGAACATTAAATGAGATAACCTTTAAGGCATTTGGCTCCTGTCAGGTGTCCTATAAATGTCAGTTCCCTTCCCTCCTCTCTCAGAAAAAAAGATCCATAGTGATAAGAATATCCAACAGCACCCAAAGGGTTGCTCTTGTTTGTAATCAATGCATTTTAAGAGGCTCATCTTCAGGTTCCCACTTTTAGGTGTTCGCTAATGTCTCACGAAGATGTGCATGTTTTCTGCAATTGCCAGCTTCAAAGGGAATGTGGATGTTAGTGCCTGTGCATAACTGTGCCTGATCCCTCCCAGTCATCAAAATTTACAGACTGAACAAGTCCTCACATCTTTAAAATTTTTTTTTCAACGTTTATTTTTTTGGGGACAGAGAGAGACAGAGCATGAACGGGGGAGGGGCAGAGAGAGAGGGAGACACAGAATCGGAAACAGGCTCCAGGCTCTGAGCCATCAGCCCAGAGCCTGACGCGGGGCTCGAACTCACGGACCGCGAGATCGTGACCTGGCTGAAGTCGGACGCTTAACCGACTGCGCCACCCAGGCGCCCCAAGTCCTCACATCTTCAAAGGGTGGGACTCTAAATTAGACATACCTTGTTTGTACCCCCAAAGGAGTTTGGTTGCACTGTACCTAGAGCATCAATCACTGTATTGTATTACTTTTTTTAATGTTTATTATTTTTGAGAGAGAGAGAGAGAGGGAGAGAGCATAAGCAAGGGAAGGGCACAGAGAGAGAGGGAGACAGAATCTGAAGCAGGTTCCAGGCTCTGAGCTGTCAGCACACAGACTGATGCAGGGCTCAAACTCACAGACTGTGAGATCATGACCTGAGCTGAAGTCGGACATTTAACCCACTGAGCCATCCAGAGGCCCCAATCAATGTATTGTATTATTTGCATAAACATCCACATCTCTCCCAGGCTGTGAGAGCCATGATGACAAAGTCTAGATATTCTTCTTCTTTGTATCGCCACCTAGCACAAAGTCTGGCATGCATACCGTATTTATAGGATTGACCTGAACTATCTATCAATCTTTTGGATCTGCAGTGTTTCGGTATATAGTCTACACCTTCTAATTCCCCAGTGGTCTTTCCCAGAGTCTCAGAAATTCAAGCACTGAACACATATTATCTTTGTCCATTAAGAATTGACTGTTTAGGTGATCAAAGGTACAAACTCCCAGTTATAAAATAAATAAATCCTGGAGATATCATGTACAGCATGGTAACTATAGTTAATACTACCGTGTTGTATATTTCAAAGTTGCTAAGAGAGATCTTACAAGCTCACCTCACAAGAAAGAAAACTGTAACTATATGTGTTGGTGGGTGTTACCTATACATATATGTTGTGGTGATCATTTCCCAATATATACAAATATTGGATCTTTATGTTGTACACCTGAAACTAATATAAAGCCATACGTCAATTGTATCTCAGTTTTAAAAGAATGAAAAAAAAAAAGAAACTACAAAAAAGATTGTTGAAAAACAGTGGGGTTTCTTGTTGTTTTGTCTTGTTTTTGTTTTTTGAGAGCTAAAGCCTACTCAAAGGAAAGGGAGTTCAAGATTTTTTGTTAAATGCCTAGGACTAGCCTCAAATTGCTCTTTGCTTTTTACTTATTGTCATAATGTTGGGCACCCCACCCCACCCTCACATCCAAGGCTGAGAGACACTTTGTGCAAGTCTCAGAGATACAGGGTGTTCGCAGTGGGTGCCTGGAGGGCTCTGTGCTTAGTAACTGTTGGAGGGTGACCAATGGTTGTGAGCGGGAGCAGGTCTGTCTGCCTCCAGTAACAAAACTGATGGTGATGACTAAGTTACAGTAGAAATATCTCTCAATCTCTGAGTTCCTCCTTTGTCCTGACACATCTCTTTTTCTTCAGAGGAAATAGGAGCAAGCTTAGGCAAGGGGCTGTGTGTGGAGGGAACCCTCTTTTATTGTTTAACTCATTCATCACCAGACTCTCATGAAGAAACTGGGGCCCACAATTACTGAAAACCAAATAAACCCAAGACACACTTAGAAATACATTTAAAGGGGCGCCTGGGTGGCTCAGTCGGTTGAGCGACTGACTTCGGCTCAGGTCATGATGTCACAGTTTGTGAGTTTGAGCCCCACGTCGGGCTCTGTGCTGACAGCTCAGAGCCTGGAGCCTGCTTCGGATTCTGTGTCTCCCTCTCTCTGCCACTCCCCCACTCGTGCTCTGTCTCTGTCTCAGAAATAAACATTAAAAAAAAAAAAGAAAAGAAATACATTTAAGTAACAACCGCAGTCAGTTGTTAATGGGAAGTCAAGAAGTTGAGGGCAAGTTTCTACACTTTTACATGGGTTTCACAGAAGGCAAACCCCATGTTCTCCCTCAAAAGAAAAGCCTTTAGAAACAGACACTCTGCTCTCCCTCGGTAGCTCTGTGCCCTTGCACCAGTTACTGACTGTAGCTAAGCCTCAGTTTTCTCATCATTTAAACGGACCTAAGATGGAATACTATAGCCAACAAGGTTATAAACATTAGATAAAATCACTAACTCAGCTATATGTATCAACTCCCTAGTCTTTGGCAGGTAAAACCCAGACCCCATAGGTATAACTATCCCCATGGCTCCTGTCTGCTGAGGCCAAGTGTCAGCTGGCATTACTCCTCAGGCATGGTGTTTTGTATCTGGCTGGTCCCTGGACCACTTGAGTGCACGATTCCTGAGTTGGGGCAATCCCATTATTTTTTATAGGAGAGGAAACCAAGGCAAAAAGCCCCTCAGCTCACTATTGCCTGTAGGCAAATTTGCAATTCCATGATAGGCAAAGCCTGGGCGATTTCTTAAATGGTCACTGGGGCTCCAGTGCAAGCCAGAAAACTGGGCTGCATGGATTTTTTTTTTTTTAAATCACTTCATCTATATACCACTTATCAAATGTTTTTACAGCTTGAGTTCATCTAGTTCAAAGAATGCAGAATATTCTCTAGAGAATAAGACTAGCTCATTCTATGCTAATTGTAGTAAAAGTGAAGGTAATGATGGGGCTTAGCAGTAGCAGTAATTGGAATTTATTAGGCACTTACTATGTGCCAAGCATCCTGCTGAGCATTAAACATGTCTTACGTCTTATTTCACATAATCAGCCCCACAGCCAGAATGCTCCTTTTCATTTAATCTTCGGACCTGCAAAAAGTTGGTAAGAATAAATTGCTTCAATTTCTCTGTAGGATCTATCTGTGTGCTCAAGTACTGTGCCCAAATCAAACCTTTTCTAAATTCTGAATGTGGTATGTGTGGTTTTAAGTGGGTAATTAGGACACAGGTTATCTCTGGAAATAAAACACAAGAGGAGAAGGTTAGTTCTTAATCACCTAAATCTGGAGCCATTTGATAGTGATTTATAATACATATCATATTGCTCAATCATGTTTAGAAGATGGGTTGCAGGGTGGAGTGGGAGAGGTGCCTTCTAGTCTGTTCCAACAAAATGTTTCTGTGTTACCACAAAATAAGTTCTGTAATGTAAGGGGGTTAGAAATGCCTGGCTTCCTGTGGACAGACGCCAGGTGGAAGAAATAAACAGATATAGTTCCCATTGGATACAGATGCCCTAAAAAAAAAAAAAGTGTTTCCTCTTATGCTGCCAAGGCAATGCCAGCAGCTTACAACATAAATTCAGGGGGAGAAGAAAGGGAGACCCAGTAGTGTTTGGGAGTAAAGTAGAAAATAAGAAAAAGACACATTCCAATTTTGTTGATAAAGTATAAACTCCTACAACTGAGTTAAGTGGCAGCCCTTATTTTTTAAGTAAATGAAAGTCCAGTCAATCTAACAATTAATGGAGCCCAGGGTGCTATTATTTGATGTTTTTTTGAATGGCTGGGGGTAACAATGCTGGAGCAGGACAGGCTCTAGGGTCATTCATCCTAGAGACCACAACTGGCAGGGCCCAGACACTGCCTTCCTTGATTTGCCTAGGATTAACTTAGATGGAGTTTTAACTTAGATTAACTGTTTTAATTAATTGCCAACATGTAAAAAATTAAAGGACTTTACAGAAAAATCCAGATCCCTGGTATCCTTTAAAAAATGAGAAAATGGGCAAACACTGGACCTACATTTTCACCTATCAACTTCTCAGCACCCCCAAGGTTGGTCCCCACTATCACCATGGTTCCTCGATGCTGAGGCCAAGTATCAGCTACCACAAATCCCCGAAACATCATTTTTTACCTGGCTGATCCCTGTGAGCCCTTTAGTGCACATACCCTGAGCCAGGGCAACCCCATTATTTTATAGATGATGAAACCAAGGCAAAGCCTCATATGGCTCCTGACTGCCAGAGTCCCAGTGTTATAACAGGTAAGGCCGTTTGTAGAAGGTCCCAGCAGACCTGCTGCCAGTTCCCCAAAGGAATCCTGTAGTCCAGACACACTAGGTGTACCATCGTCACGCATGGTCAAGACCCTGTTCCCTCTGTCTCAAATGTCCTTCACATTCTTGCTCATCTTGTGCTCGCTTCGGCAGCACATATACAGATCCTTGCTCATCCTTTCAGACTCCAAGTATTTCCACCCTCACTCCCCATGCAGAGACGTGTCCACACAGTACTTTGTACCTACTTCAGCAACAGACTGCAGAATCCTCCAGGGGAACATCAATGTTAAAGTGTTCTTTTTGATGTCACTAATTCCTGCCACAGTGCCATGACACATCATGAGCTCTGAATAAATCCAGGGTTCAATGGGAATAAACAATTTGTCCTCGGATATATAGATAAATATACTCATGATGTATATAATGCAAAAAACAGGTTCATAGCATATTCAGCCCATAAGGAACACTCAGACTGATGAACAATCAAGTAAGTGACCTTGAAAACTTTATCTCTGTGACATATGCAATTTCTACTAGCGAAAGCCTTGTTCCAGACGTTGAGACTCCTTGATCAATGTGGCTTGTGAGATATCAGAAGAACCGCAAAGGTCCTAGATGTCTTTCCCACCAGCCTGCCAAGGTGCTTAAAAGCGTACTACATGAACGTATGTGCATTAAGGCTTTTCCCATTAAAATGCAACCCCCCTTCCCCTCTCCTCCTCAGAGGTTACCATAGCTTCAGTTAATTCATCAACTATTTTTCTATCCGATGCATTTATTCTGGAATATCCGGGTAAGTTGTGATAGAGTTAAATAAAGGTAAAGTTCTAGGAAAGGAAAGGGGACAGGCCTGAATGCCTGAAGGAAGTGATGGGGAACAGGCAGTATGCACAATGTTTAAGTACAAGGCTTGTTGGAACCAAGACGCCTGGGCCCAATTCTGCTACCTCCCAGGTGAGTGTCTTGGTGAGTCACTTACCTTCTGTGCCTCCATTTCTTTAGAGAGAAAATGGTGTTAACAAGATCTGCTTCAATGGGGCACTGGTGAATTAAATGAGTCAACATACAGGAGTCATTCAAAACGGTGCCTGACTTAGCGTGGTACTGTTTGCTTCTGTCATTATTAGGAGAGAATGGCAAGAGATTTAGCTCTGAAAGGGGTTGCTCCCGTTCTACCACCTACTGGTCTCCTTTCCCAATTTATACTGATGAAGGGTACAAGGTCTAGAAAGGATGGACAGCTTACCGAAGGCTGCAGGCTAGTGGACGGCAGAGCCAGGACTTCCCCCTCCAGGGATCCGCCCCCCCCCCCACCCCCGCCTAGGAATTTACTGACGAGGAAGAGAGGAAGGGGCTGTGGAAGACCCAAAGAAACCGAGAGGCGAGCTCTAGCTACTCTCCTTTCTAGAGATAATAGGACCCAGGCCTTTGGGACTTCTCTCCAGAGTCGATTCCACGTCTCTGCTCTCGGGTGGGCTCGAAGCCTGAGCAAACGCCACCCTCTGACACACACGCCCACACCCCCGCGCCTGGGCGTACCCTCTAAGTCTGGCACAACGCAGCAACTCGCTGCCCCGCTGGGAGGAAGAGTCAACAGTGGGGTGGACGGGAAAAGTGACATAATCCGGCCGCGGCGCCCTCTGCGCCAGCCTCCCACGCAGCGCGGGCTGGGCCTCGGCCCTCGCCGGGGTGCGGGCTGGGGCTGGGCCTGGGCCGCGGCGGTCTCCCGCGCGCGCTCCATCCCGCGCCCGCCGCGCCTGAGGCCCCGCGGCCGGAGGCCCAGGCACTCAGCAGCAGCGCGGCGGCCGCGCCGTCGCCGGACCCGCTCCCAGTGCCGCCGCCGCCGCCCCCCGGAGCTGGATGACGGAGTCCTGAAAGACTTTCACCAAATATGGGCCGGGGCTGGAAACGTCCTGCGGCGGCGCGCGCCGGAAACCTCGAGTGCTGCCCACCGCGGCGACTCAGGGCGCGCGGGCCGGGCAGCCGGCAGGGGGCGGCGGGCAGCGAGCGGCATGGTGCGCGGACCGCCCCAGCCCGGGTCCCCCAGCCGCGTGGACCCCGCACCCGGTCTCCGCAGCGGTCCCCGGGGCAGCCGAGGCCCTCCCCGCGCGCCAGCTGTCCAGTTCCCGCGGTCAGCCGGATTACCTGTGGCGCTCCCTGCCATCACTCCCCAGGGTGGGTGGGGGAACGCGGCGGGGTGGAAGGGATGGCCCGGCGGCGCCACCTTAAAGCCGGCCTTTCGTCGTCACCACAAATTGTTCTGTTCATTCAAGTGGCTGTAACAGGTGTAGTTGTGAGCCTGGGTGTGCGGGCGAGAGCACCTGACTACGAGAGCACACGCACGCACATGTACACGGCTATTAGAAGCACTCCTAACCGACCAAGGCTGTGGTTCTCAGGACCACCAGCCGCAGCATCACCTGCGTACTTGTTAGAAATGTAGCTAATAAGAAATTCTGGGGTAGGGCCCAGCAATCAGTCTTTTAATCAGTCCACCAGGTGATTCTGAGACACGCCAAAGTTTGAGAACCACTGGTCTAGGGCTAGGAAACCGGAGTCGTCAGTTTTAGGGTGATTCTTATTCTCAGTTGCCGCCAGACAGTGAGCCCTTCTTTTGGTGACCTAAAATTCCCTGGCAGCAGCGAGTGAGAGATGTCCCCATCACTCAGCTCAAACCTGGGAGCTGCTGAAGACAACAAGCAGCTCCTTCTCTGTGCCTTGCAGCACAAGGAAACAAGGCGGCCCGTTATTCCATCATGGGGCGCACATGCAGGGAGGGAGTGAGGAAAAAGAGCAAAAGAAACATGCAGAATTAGCATCCGAAGACACTTACCCATAAACATTTGCACATTTTCCTCTAATCTGTCAACGTGAACTGATCTGCAGCCCTGAGCGAAGAAGGCGAGAAGGCGACGGGACGTCTGGGGTTTCTGGACCGTCCTGAAGCCGGACGTGAGGAGCTGCTGTTCCTCTGGTCCGATGCCTTCGTTTACTAGCAGGCACACCAGGACGCAGTATATGGAAAGGCTGTGCACATAGGTTGCTCCAGTCTCTCCCTCTCCCCCACCTCCTGGCCCGGTTTGCTCTAGCTGGCCCCCCCGCCCCCCTCCCCCACCTCAACATACTCGCAGCTTTAAATGGGCGGCTGATGGTAAGGTTCTCTAAGTTTCTCCTCCAGGGCAAACTCATCCTCCAAGATTCCCCAACTGAAGCCCAGACACAAACCCACACACCCTTGTTAGAAAACTTTAATCTGATTTTTAAAGGAATCTCTGGAATGGCCTGTGTTTCAAAGCTGTGCGGCAGACTGAATCTCTTTGCATATCTCCCGTCCCCCTCAATAAAGGAGCAAGCAAGGTATATACACTGGCCAGTTGGATCATCCATTGTAATTTTATTTTAAATCATGATAGACAGATTGCGTGAAAAACAAGGAATTCCAAAGAATTTCCTGCTCTGGGAACAGAAGTTAAGTCTATATTTAACAACATTTGAAGCTGTCAAGAATGCTTTGTGGTTGGATAACAGAGGCAGAAAAATGTTAAAAACGCAGGCTACTGCTATACCCAAATATGGAAATATTGTTACGTCTGGTGTCTGATTCACCATCTGGAAATACTTACAACCATGAAGTCAAATAGAAAAGACTCCACAACAGAAGCCAGGAACACTCCTCTCCATTCTCTCCCCACGACCTCCTCCCACCCTGTACTGCGCCTACTCACCCCCATCCCCAGTCACTTCATTAAGAGGGAAACGATAATGAAGCTTTAACGCAGGAAAAAAAAAAACGTTTTCTAAGTAATAATGGATGGACTGTCTTGAGTACCAAGTAGGGCCCAGATTTTCCTCTTTATTTGCATAACACCTGACAAGTCCTGAAAAGTAAGCCACGCACCCCAAACCCTCCAACAAAGCCTTAGAGATCCTACTCCCACAAGCCAAAGCCTCTTAGACTTATGAAAGGGCACTTTTGAATGAATGAAACTTAACTCTTTCCTGCCACGGTTCTTTTTATTGGATAATGTTTTAATTGCAATAGCTTCTCATTGTACTTATCAGAGTAATTCACAGAAAAGTTGGCACTGAGGGACTTCTTAAGCAAGACTGCTAAATTGTGAAGAACATCCCTAACACATTAGAAAGGACGAAAAGTTCTAGAGCACATATAAAAGACTGGCATAATTACTTTGGGTTTTTATTAAAATTGCACAAGAATATAGTTTTTGAAACTTTGAGGGAGAATTTATCAGTAACACTAATGATACTGATAGTGTTAAAGCAAACAGTGTGGGGGTCTTCTACGGCATGCGCTGCAGGTAAAACGGGATCTTAAATTCTGCTAACAGTTTTATTACAGAACAGTATATCCGAAAATCTCGTATTCCTCGGTACTTGGCTAGAAAAGCATTGCAATCCATTTGAAATGGGAGGCTTCTAAGTGGTCCCAAGGAAAAGTGTTAAAAACCCCACGAAACTTTTAGCTTTAGATCCATTGGGCCCAATGATGCTGGAATCTGGTTTGGCATTGCAGTACATACAGGTGATGATCTCAGGACAAATTACTGCAAGGTGGTCCCCTCTGCTTTTGGCTGGCTGCTTAGTTAGCAACGCCTCCCGACCGGGGAGGGAGGCTGGAAGGGCTTACCCTGTCTCCCGCATCCGTAAGGAAGTAGAAGTCAGCCTCCCGGAGAACTCCCTGCGTTTGTTTCCTCTCGGACTTCCAACCCAGGCAGTGGGCTGGAACTAAAGTGGGAACCTCCAAAAACAAACAAGTACGACATACCAAAAAAGGGAGGGGGGGGCGGAAGGGGGAAGACCTCTGCCTGGGAATCTGCCAGACGGTGGGGGAAAATGATTCCCCCCCCATTCATAAATGCCACTGCGGGTATTAATTTGCAATACACTTAACTTGGCTAATAAACACCATACCAAAGCTGGGACTTGATTCGAGCATGCCTCCATGAAATCCACAAATAGACTCCTGGCTCACAGACACACTCCCCCTCCCCGTTCGCCTCTCCATAGATAACTTGACTCTCACCTTCTTTGTAAACAAGCAAACAGCTCGCTGCCTTCCCGGGTGAGGGCTTCCAAGGCTGCCCGGTCAACTCGGCATCACCAAACAAAACCACTTTTGTTCCTCCCTCCCAGGTCCTCCCACCCTCCCAGTCCAGGCAAAGTTTTGAACTCGGCCCCCCCCCCCCCTTGCCCCTTCCACCACCATCACCACCATCACGCCAGAAAGAGCCCTCCCAATCGAAGTCATTATTTAAAGTGGAAAAAACGGTAGATTGTTTTCTAGACGGGTCCAGGACAAAAAAAAAAAAAAAAAAAAAAAAGGTGCAACGGAGCCAGGGGAGGCGCTTGGCAGCAGCCCGCGCCAACCAGCATTCCTGAGATGTTTGAGAATTCTGGAACGCGCAGACAGAGCCGACGTCACTGCAACACGCGGCGCCGCGGCCGGCCCGTATAAAAGGCGGGCTCTGGACGCTTGGGCAGACCGCGAGCGAGAGCGCCCCCGAGCAGCACCCGCGCCCTTCGCGCCTCCTCGGGAAGGACCTCAAGAGAAGGACGCTTGCAGCCCGCTCGCCGCCCCAGCCCTCGCCCTCCTGCCACCGGGCCCGCCACCCCGCCGCACGGACCGGAGCCTGTCCCGTCTCCCGGATCCACGCACCAGACCTCGACTGCTGCGCACCCGTGTATCGGCGTCTTTGCTTCCGCGCTCGTCCGGACTCCTGCGCGCCACAATGAGCTCCCGCACCGCCAGGACGCTCGCCTTCGCCGTCACCCTTCTCCACTTGGCCAGGCTGGTGAGTTCTTTTGCCTCCGCTTCCCCATCCGCTCTTCCAGGCCCTTCCCCTTTCCCCAGATTGCTCCCCGCAGAGAAAACTAAACTAAAAAGTTCGGGGGCGTTTCGGGTTAGCTCTTTCTTCAACCCCCCCTGGAGACGCGTCGGGGGGCCTGCTGGCAGCCGCAGCCGCCAAAGGTGGCCGGGTTGGACGGGATCAGAGACCCCCTGCGGACAGGGTCGGAGGAACCCTCCCTTCTCTGGGCTCGTCTGCTAACCGCGCCGAGTCTCACGCGTGCCTTGTCCCCCCACCCCCCTCCAGGCGCTCTCCACCTGCCCTGCCGCCTGCCACTGCCCCCAGGAGGCGCCCAAGTGCGCCCCGGGAGTCGGGCTGGTCCGGGACGGCTGCGGCTGCTGTAAGGTCTGCGCCAAGCAGCTCAACGAGGACTGCAGCAAAATGCAGCCCTGCGACCACACCAAGGGGCTGGAATGCAATTTCGGCGCCAGTTCCACCGCTCCGAAGGGGATCTGCAGAGGTAAGATGCTTGTGGTTTGGCCCCTTTAAAAAAATAATAGTCCCCGTAGTCCAGAAGTTTAGTAATTTTGAGACCATGTATGGTGATGCTTTGTTGTTGGTAGCTTGGCAGAAAGGCACATGATTTCAGCAGTCTGGAATGCAATTCAGTGTGTCTGGGCCCAACGAAAAGCGCATACGGAAAAGTGATTCCTGACTAACTTATTGTTCTGGTCTGGAGTCCCCGAGGAATTGTAGGGAACTTTACCATAAATTGAATTTAACAGCAGAAAATATGTATGAGTTTCAGGCCGTGGTTGGGAATCTTAACTTTATCCTCTTTTCCCTTTCTCTTTCGGTGCTCTTTGCAGCTCAATCAGAGGGCAGACCCTGTGAATATAACTCCAGAATCTACCAGAATGGGGAAAGTTTCCAGCCCAACTGTAAACATCAGTGCACATGTATCGACGGCGCTGTGGGCTGCATTCCTCTGTGTCCCCAAGAACTCTCTCTCCCCAACTTGGGCTGTCCCAACCCCCGGCTAGTCAAAGTTACCGGGCAGTGCTGTGAGGAGTGGGTCTGTGATGAGGATGGTGCCAAGGACCCCGCGGACGACCGGGATGGCCTCCTGGGCAAGGGGCTGGCATTTGATGCCTCGGAGGTGGAGTTAACCAGGAACAATGAATTAATTGCGGTTGGAAAAGGCGGCTCCCTGAAGCGGCTCCCAGGTAAGTTGAGACTGAGCCTGAAAGACCTTGTACTGAAATACATTCCTAGTTTGAAGCTTTGTAGAAACGACTCCTTGAGTCTGTTGGTGTCATTATGCCCCTGAGAAATTTTCCCTCTTGTTTGTCTCTAGCGTTTGGAATGGAACCTCGAATCCTATACAACCCTTCTTTACGTGGCCAGAAATGTATCGTTCAAACAACTTCATGGTCCCAGTGCTCCAAGACCTGTGGAACTGGTATCTCCACACGAGTTACCAATGACAACCTTGAATGCCGCCTGGTGAAGGAAACCCGGATTTGTGAAGTGCGGCCTTGTGGACAGCAGATGTACAGCAGCCTGAAAGTAAGTTCCGGTGGTGCTTGTTGGAGACTGTTGCCTGGCAGCTGGGCGAGATGTGAACCTCTCTTCCGAGACAGAGAAACACTGTTCCTAACTCTCCTTGTTTCCTCTTTCTTACAGAAGGGCAAGAAATGCAGCAAGACCAAGAAATCCCCCGAACCAGTCAAGTTTACTTATGCTGGATGTTCGAGTGTGAAGAAATACCGGCCCAAGTATTGCGGCTCGTGCGTGGACGGCCGCTGCTGCACGCCCCAGCAGACCAGGACTGTGAAGATGCGCTTCCGTTGCGAAGATGGGGAGACGTTTTCCAAGAACGTCATGATGATCCAGTCCTGCAAGTGCAACTACAACTGCCCGCATGCCAACGAGGCGGTGTTTCCCTTCTACAGGCTGTTCAATGACATTCACAAATTTAGGGACTAAATGCCACCTGGGTTTCCAGCGCGAGGGTGAACAAACGAGGGGGGAGAAGAGTGCCAGAATCACAGAGATATGGGTGGGGGCGGTGGGGGTGAGGGACTCATTGTAGAAGGGATGCATTGCTCATTCTTGAGTAGTATTAAGGTATTTTGAAACTGCCAGGTGTGCTGGTGCAGATGGACGGACACTAACGCAGCCACGATGGGAGAATACTTCGCTTCATAATATTGGAGCCCACGTTACTGCTTCATTTTGGAGCTTGTGCTGTTGATGACGTTCTGTTTTCTGTTTGTAAATTATTTGGTAAGCATATTTTTCTCTAGGCTTTTCTTCCTTTTGGTTCTACAATTGTTAAAAAAAAAAAAAAGATTAGTTGATCAGTTAAAGCCTTCATCTTTTGAAAGAAGTAAATGGGAGGGGGTGCCATCCCTTCCTGAAGGGGACACTCTGTGAGTGACCGTGAGAGGCAGCTATCTGCACTCTAAACTGCAAACAGAAATCAGGTGTTTTAAGACTGAATGTTTTTATTTATCGAAATGTAGCTTTTGGGGAGGGAAGGGAAATGTAATACTGGAATAATTTGTAAATGATTTTAATTTTATATTCAGTGAAAAGAATTTATTTATGGAATTAATCATTTAATAAAGAAATATTTACCTAATATCTGAGTGTGTGGCATTCGATATTTTCAGAGACTATCCAAAGTCATTGGCAAAAGCTTAGCGTATTATGCATTCTTTCAATTATTCAACCAGGACTACTTGAGTGCCTACTTTGTGCCAGGAACTGTTCTAGGAGCTTGGGATAAGAGCAGGGAACTAACCTACAAAAATAAGACAATGACTGCTTTTATCTTCAGTTGAGAAAAATCTCTGCATGTAAAGTAATCTGTTTTTAAAACATGTTGAACACTTAGGCATCCTAGGAAGCACAAGGAATCTGAAGCTTAATTTGTGATTTAAATAGTAATGCTTTATGGGGCGCCTGGGTGGCTCATTTGGATAAGCATCGGACTTGGGCTCAGGCCATGATCTCATGGTTCCTGGGTTTGAGCCCCGCGTTGGGCTCTGTGCTGGCAGCTCAGAGCCTGGATCCTGCTTCTGATTCTGTGTATCCCTCTCTGTCTCTCTGTTCCTCTCCCGCTCATTCTCTCTCTCAAAAATAAATAAACATTGAAAAAATTAAAACAAAATAATAATGCTTTATTTTCATAAGAATTCAAAGCCTAAGGGTCTCCATCACTCCATCATTGTAAGGTGGGTATAGTAGGGTCATTTATCATTTTAATTACTAGGTTATTATGCTTGTCACCTTGGAAGAAGAGAGGAACTTGAATGAAACAGTCCATAACCCAGGCTGCCCATATCTAAATTCATGGGCAAGATTAAGTCTGGTTGGATAATGTGTTATAGAAGGTCACTTGTTTATCACTTTATATTTTCCCAATATTGTTCTGAAAGCATAGGAGAACTACTGAAAGATCGATCCACCCTTAGTTGGGAGCAGAAAAAGTCGTGGAGTCTATAGGAGTCAGTTTGTTTTCACTGAATGAGCTTGAAGCAATGACTTGTGTTAATCCTAATAAGCCAGTGATTAGGTAAACATGCTGTTAAATGCAAAGGAATGCAAGGAATTTCAAGTACTTTTCCAATAGCGTGAGGACCGAGCTACCCCATCCCCCCTTTCCTTTTTATAATATACATTATGCTGCTGGAGGAGGGAGCAGTTAGATAGAGTTGGCTATCCAGAAGGTCAAAGGCTAGATGCAGAGCATTCCTAAAAGAAAAGGACCTCAATCTTAGGTCTAGGAGAGGTTGAGAAGGCTGCGTCAATGTTTGTGAAAATGCTGGTAGCCTGTTTTAGAAGAATCTACCTCTTTAGAAAGCACTGACAATAAACCTTTTATAGAGAAGTTTTCCTTTCATCGACGCTCTTGGCTTCTGTTCAAATCCATAGTGAAATATTTCAGTCTGCACTTGGTTAAGAAAGTACTTGAATTTTTAGGTATCGAGAAAGTGCTTTAAAAGAGAACGGGGACAGCTCTTGGGATCCTGTAAAAAATGATTTTTCAAAACAGTTTAATATCAATGCCTTAATGAAGACCTACAGGAAAGCACTGCCTAAGAATCTATTTAAAAGCCTTACTGAAACGCATAAAGGTTCATAGAAATGTGACGGTAAAATGTATGGGCAAAGGCTCTTCTGATTTTGGCAATGTCTTGCCTGAAATATTACAACTTGTGCCTACCCAGTTGTCTGTTTCTTGCCCGCGGCATTGAAATTTTAAGGTCTTTGGGAAGTTAAACACCACCTGTGCCTTCTCCGATGCAGTTAAACAGTGCAATGTAACACGCGAAACAATAAAAGTGTGAGGTTTTTGTGGTGCAATCTTGTTGAGCAGACATCCAAATTCACGGGAAAGATTTTCACATTCCCAGGCACCAATCCTGAGGTCTTTTCCTCCAACACTAAAGCCCAGCAAATTGCTTCTTACATAGAGATCAAAGAGTAATATTTTATAGATCCTTTAAGAGCGTAGGGATGTAATAGGTATACAAATAAGCTCAAATGTGAAACAAAACCAGACATGGGAAAATACTGGATCTCTGGGTCCTTAACCTTATTGTAGTAAATACAATAAGAGTGATGCATAAAGTGGTAATTAGTGCTCAATTAGTGAAGACAAATAGGTACAAATTATGTCCATTTTATTTGGCTATAAAAAAAGTAAAGAAATTCAAAGTAGGGGAGAATAAAATTATGCAAATTAGAACATGGAACCTTTATCTAGGTGCAGTGTGGAGCTCTGCCTACTTCAAGTACTGAGAAAACAAAATCCAACACCAGGCATTTGCACATATGAAATAGAAGTTACATATATAAACATGCATCATAATATACATGTGCCCCTCCACATACAGTAAAGATTTGTGTTCTTCTTACTTTCCAATCCAAAAGACCCTGGTGGTCTTGAGCTGTTTTTGTTTTTTTTTTTTTCTTTTTTAATAGAGATGTAAGAACTGAGAGTCATAGGGTGACCTCAGAATCTCAGGAATTCAGTGAATTTTAAGAAATAGTCTATGGGACATTTAGTACCGTAAGTGGTCTCACTGTGATGATTTTCACTTAAACACATGTGTTATCCACTCCACAAAGAGATGCCACAGAGTCAAAATTAGCAAAGTATATTTTAGAGTTATTTTTCCAGTAGAGAAACTAGATTTGCTTCGTACACTGTCTTTTCTCCTGCCCTCTGGATCCTATTTGTAAGTCAGTGGAGCCACAGCAAGGGTCCAGTAGGACCACAGGACACAACAAAGCTGTGTTCTGAGCAGGGTGGCAGGTGATGCAGGGGAAAGAATCCCAGACTGGAACTGGGAGTCTTTTAGCACCAGCTCTGCCATTAATTAACTAGGTGATTCTGGGCAAGTGTCTGGATGGATCTCTCCTGTTTTAAAATGGAACCATAGCTTCCAGCTGGTTTTTTTTTTTCCACCATAAATATTCTTTTTCATATGCTCTCTTTGGTGCACTGACTTCGTACCTTAAAAACTTCATCTCCTCAAGCAACTGAATGTATGAAGTGAAAGCTACTTGGGTCTTTCTGTAGGCAAATGCACAATGCACTCATCTCCAGGAAGCCTTTGAAAACCGTAATGTTATTTGACCCTTCTTCTTCTCTGAAGTACTCCTGGTTATAGGATGTGGCAATCCCTGGATCTCAGCCTATAGGTCCATGCTTTCATCTTCCTGCATAGCCCGATATCTGGGCCTCATTAAATCCCTGCCCTAAATAACTCATTCTTCAAAACAAGGCGCATTGTGAAGCATGACAATGATGTATGTGTCCTATGGATAGAACGAATTTATTTGTAACTTAGCTTTATTGGTGGTGGGCAATGCTTATCCACCTAATCTTATAAAGTGCAATTCAATTAAGCAAGTACCCAGACGCATTTGTTAGTGCTTTACGACGCTCAGATATTCTTTTTTTTTTTTTTTAATTTTTTTTTCAACGTTTATTTATTTTTTTGGGGACAGAGAGAGACAGAGCATGAACGGGGGAGGGGCAGAGAGAGAGGGAGACACAGAATCGGAAACAGGCTCCAGGCTCTGAGCCATCAGCCCAGAGTCCGACGCGGGGCTCGAACTCACGGACCGCGAGATCGTGACCTGGCTGAAGTCGGACGCTTAACCGACTGCGCCACCCAGGCGCCCCACGACGCTCAGATATTCTGCTCACATATTCGGAATCCACCCCTTTCACATGCCCAGTGCAAACATCCAAAGCTAAGCCATCATCATCTCTTCCCTGAATTACTTAAATGGCTTCACTTGTGACATACTGTATTCCCTAAAGGTGGCTGCAGTAATATCTTCCATCCCACATAATTAATCTTTGTCGCTTCTGCAACGTGACCTTACTGCATGGATGGGGTATATTCTACCCTCTTGGATCTGGTTGGGCTCTTTGCTTTAACCAATGAATATCCAGGAAGCAATGCACTGTGGTGCTAGTTCCAACTGTGGCGATGACTAGAAGCTCCTACTTCATTTCTCTTAGAAATGAGCTTCCATGTAAGAAGCACAATGACCCTGAGACCAGCAGGCTGTGAGAAGCCCATACCACACTGACAGGCCCTAGAGGATAAGAAGACATGAGGAGAAAGAGAAAGGTCAGGGAGAATCTTCATGGGCATCACATGTGCACGAAGAAACCACCTCGGAAGTAGCTCGTCCAGCTCCAGTTGCTGATGTCTTGTGAATCAGAGATAAAATAGCCGTTTGAGTCCTTCCCAGATTTCCTGACCCATAAAATAGTGAGCAGACTAACTGGTTATTTTAAGGCCCTAAGTTTTGGGTGTTGTTTGTTGGATAGCATACATAACCCAAACATCATTGGTTTCCTGCAAAGATTCATTTTCCTTATGGGAACCAGAGTGATTCTTCAAAAATGTGAATCAGAACACGTCAACCCTTGGCTTAAAAGCTCTATGGCTGCCCATTACTCTTGGAATAACGCTCAACTCCCTCCTTACTAAGTACACAGGCCCTAGACCCTGCCTATTTCTTCCCACTCGCCCTCACCACGATCCCACTTGCCTTTTCCTCTTTGAACTAAGCCACATCAGTGCCTCTTCAGGGCCTCTGCACTAGCTGTTCCTCTGTCTCAAATGCCCCTCTTGCCTCAATGTCCCTTAATCTACACTTCTTTTTGTCATGCAGGTCTCAGCATAAATGTTACCTTCTCAGTGACCTTCCCTTGCCACCCAGTCTAAAGTAGTTCATTACATCAAGCAGTTTTATTTTCACCACGGCCCTTAGGCCTACCAGATATTATTTATTTACTATGTCTCCCCGTTCTAGAATAGCCTCTATGAGATGAGAGATTTTTGGCTTTTTCACCACTACAAAAGCATCACTTGATACTGCGCCTGGCATAAAGCAGATGTTCATTAATTTAGATTAATGCTGTCTTAAAACTGCATTATGTAGAAGGCACCCCTCCCTTAGCACAATGTCTGCTTCCTACCTCCCCTTGGGCTTTCCCCTAGGTTGTTCCTCATTCATCCGTCCTTCTATTCATACATCCAGTCAATAGACACCTGCCTGGCACCACTATATTCCACGTACAGTGCTATGGACTAGTTGATGAAGAAGCCTGGTTTCTTCACTTTGGGGACATACATGTAAGCAAAGATGAGTTAAGGTTAGGTTCAGCTGCAAATAAGAAGCTAAATAAAAAATGGCTTAAATAACACAAAGGTTTATTCCTCTGTCATGTGAAAAATCCAGGTAGGCTGTACAGGGCTGATGTGATGCCCTAAGTTTTCGGGGACCAAAGCTTCTGCTATCTTGTTCACCATGTGTGGCCTCCGTTCCCCAATTCACCTCACCTAGCTGCAAGGAAGGCTAGGAAGTGTAGTTCCTATCCTGGGTTGCCACGTCCCCAGCTAAAAATCAGAGATCCTATTACTACAGAGGGGAGAACTAGTAGTCTATACCACATAGCACAAAATACATTATAAGAAGTAGAGTAGGGCACAGAGGATGGTCGAGGGGAAAGCTACCAACTCTCTGAAGCTGGGATGAGAGAGGTTTCTTGGAGGAGTGGTCATCTCAGTAGTTTCTTCAAAGATGCATAGGTCAGAAACTATTCAAAGGCCTTGGTGCTTGAGTTGGAAATTTCTGAAATAACCAGTGATACCTTTCTCATCTCAGCCATTAAGAGAAGTCAAAGACACCCACACTACCTGGGTCCAGAGTCTTACAGATCATTAGTGTTTGAAACAGCTTATATTCTTACTTTGGGTTCAGAAGTATCATGAAGAGGTTATCCATATTAATGTTCTCCAGAGAAACAGAACCAATAAGATATATGTATATGTGTGTTTCCAGCAGGCTGTTTCCAGCCTGTTTCCAGCAGGCTGGAAACTCAGGTAAAAGTTAAATCCATAGGCCAGGCCAGGCAGGCTGGAAACAAGGCAGGGTTTCTATTGTGCAGTCTTGAGGCCAGATTCCTTCTTCTTTGGGAAACCTCAGTGTTTTGTCTTAAGGCTTTCAACTCATTAGATGAGGCCCACCCACATAATGAAGGGTAATCTGCTTTATTCAAAGTCAATCACATCTTTATTTTAAATTTTTTTTTTTCAACGTTTATTTATTTTTGGGACAGAGAGAGACAGAGTATGAACGGGGGAGGGGCAGAGAGAGAGGGAGACACAGAATCGGAAACAGGCTCCAGGCTCTGAGCCATCAGCCCAGAGCCTGACGCGGGGCTCGAACTCACGGACCGCGAGATCGTGACCTGGCTGAAGTCGGACGCTTAACCGACTGCGCCACCCAGGCGCCCTTCAATCACATCTTTAAAATACCACTACAGCAACATTGAGACTGGTGTTTGACCAAACAAATGGGCATCATAGCCTAGCCAAGACGACACAGAAAATTAGCCATCATAGTACCTGTGTAGTAGAACCTTTTGGGGGCAAGAACCTCATGTCTACTCTCTAAAATAGAATGAATGGGGTGCCTGGGTGGCTCAGTTGGTTAAGCAGCCGACTTCAGCTCAGGTCATGATTTCACAGTTCGTGAGTTCGAGCCCTGCGTCAGGCTCTGTGCTGACAGTTCGGAGCGTGGAGCCTGCTTCAGATTCTGTGTCTCCCTCTCTCTCTGTTCCTCCCCCACTCGTACTCTGTCTCTCTCTCAAAAATAAATAAAGATTAAAAAATAAATAAATAAAACGGAATGAATTTGAGCAGAGTCAGAAAAGGTAAAAGCTTTGCTAGTTATACCCAAGACGTTCCCAGGCCTGTCGTTGTGCTTATGCATGAGTGGGGAAGGGCTCCAGCATTTATTTGACATCAATCAGATTTGTGGGCTTCTCAGAAACGCTCCTGGTACACTGACCGCAAGGTCCTTCTGGAACTGGCAGGATCTACTTTAGTCAAGATGGCTGCAGGGTGGGGGAGTGGAGAGAGATCCTGATAAGACCTCTAGAGAAAAGCTTTCTGTAAATCTGTCTGGATACAGCAGGACACAATCCATCACTTGCACACACCCCGAGAGAGACAAAGAGCACTCCTTCTTCTGGCCCTTCATGCAAATCCTCACTGTAGCACTGACACCACTATATTGTGACTCGTTCTTTAACTGCTCCCATGAGATTTTAAGCTCCTTGAAGGGTTTTGGTCAATGAATGAGTACCAACTAAGAATAAATTGGAAGGAGTATGAGAACTGTGTTCTAACATCTCCAGATCTTCATGGAGAAGAGAAAGCAAGTTTGTTCTAAATCGCCCCAGGGCAGAACTCCCAAGCTGGTGGCTTGGGCAGGATTGGGCCAATAGACAACGTTTTGTTCAACTGGCACAGGGTTTATAAAAACTGAGCTTTGTTGCCAATATTTGAAAGCTGAGAAGTTTTTTTTAAGAAGTCCAAACTTCTGGCTTCTTTTGAAAAATTCCTAGATCTGCAGCAGTGGACTACATTCTCTACATGGCAGCTTCTGCATGGTGAGAGCAGTGTTACAGCTTCCTCGGAACGTGTGCTCTGCTGTTCACCAGCACAGACTGCGGAGAAGAGACACGTATGTGTACGTGTGTGGTTGGGGGAGGTGAAGGGCGGGGAAGAGACGATCTTTAAAAAACACAGGTTCTTTCTTTACTGGCACAACCCAGAACACTCCTTGGAAGTGCTTAGAAAAGTAATGTTTAGCACGGGAACCGTGTTATAAGCACAGGAAAAACAGAGGCCACGTCATTCATTTCAAATGGCCATGGGGCTATAAACATGCCGTCACTTCCCAGCTTCCTTCTACGGTAACAGTCTGTGTATTTTTGAGTAGAAGTATACCCATTCCACGTAAAATACCATGTCACATTTTCCCACCGACACCGGATGAGTTGATCAGAGATATACCCTGCATCCCGAACCTCTGCTGAATTTAACCAGCCATTTTTGTAGTGACCAAAGAGCCTTCCAAGGGGAATCACAACCCATAGCCAGGATTTTGCTCTAGAATTTTTTTTTTTTTAATGACTCAAAGTCCTTCCTTCAAGTGCTGTCACATAAATAATACTCATTTTTCAGAGACATTCAATAAACTCCAGAGAGACTGAGAACTTGTCTAAGTAGTTATAGTTAGCTAGCCAGTAGCAGAGTGGAAGATGGACCTCAGAGGATTTATTCTTCAGGCTTATCTCTGACAGGGGCATTTGGACACAGGAAAACACTTGGGTTACAGGGAAGTTGGGGCTGGTTCTTTGGTGTCAGTGTGGCTCCTGGGAAGACTTGGGCCAATGGATTTTCTATAGGCGAGTCAGGATCGTCAGCATCCCGCTGCAAGGATGACGCCCTTCTCCGGCAAACAGAGAATGATTCAGCATGTAAAAATTTGGATCTTCTGTTAAGGAGATTTGTTAGCTAAAAAAAGAAAAAAACAAAAAACAAAAAAACAAAAAAAAACGTTGCTCATTCATGGAGAGAGTTTAAATTCTGGGCTCATGAGCAAAACTTGAGAGAGGTCCTTCCTATATTCCAAATTAGTTTGTTCTTGGAAAGGAGCCTATGTCTTTAATTGACTTCTTGCATTCAGAATGATACTTAGCTATTTACAGTGTTCTCTTTAATGTCTGGGGTTTTTTTCTTAACAAAAGGAAGGCATACTTATGCAAGAACATTGTAAGAAATACAGACTGTCAAAAACGAAGGTCCCTAGGAAACATTCCCCTTTACACACATGCACGTGCACCCACGCACATGCATACACACATACTTTTAAGTGCATAATGTGTATTATTCACAGATTTTGGGGTGTGACTAACTTGCATTTATTAATATTATTATTATGAACAAAAAAGATTAGACTATATATAGAGCTTTACATTTACTATACCTTGAAAGTCAATTAATGTTGATATATGCAGTTCTCCCAAAATCGCTATAATTGCTTTATAGATTTTCCTTGTATTATTGATATGCCACAATCTATTTATTCATTTATTTATTTAAGTTTATTTATTTTGAGAAAGAGAGAGCGAGCGAGCATAAGCAGGGAGGGGCAGAGAAAAGGAGAGAGAGAATCCCAAGCAGGCTCCACGCTGACAGTGTGGAGCCGGACACAGGGCTGGATCCCAAGAACCGTGAGATCATTACCTGAGTGGAAATCAAGAGTCAGATGCTAGGGGGCGCCTGGTTGTCTCTGTAGGTTGCGCAACCGACTTCGGCTCAGGTCATGATCTCATGGTTTGTGGGTTCAAGCCCCGTGTCTGGCTCTGTGCTGACAGCTCAGAGCCTGGAGCCTGCTTTGGATTCTGTGTCTCCCTCTCTCTCTGCCTCTCCCCTGCTGGTGCTGTCTCTCAAAAATAAATAAATGTAAAAAAATTAAAAAAAAAAAGAGTCAGATGCTTAACCGACTGAGCCACTCAGGAACCCCTGGTGTGCCATAATTCATTTTCAAGTTTTCTCTCTCTCATTTGACCAGGAAAGGAAATCCCCTGTTGACATTCTAACCTGAGGGATTGCATCAGATCTGGCTTCAGCCAACTTGAGTCTCATTCCCTTATCAGTGATAGGTCCTAATTGGTGATCCTCAAGGAGAAATCCTGTGGGGGTAGGGAAAGGTTCTGAGAAAAGGGCCTTTGATAATAAAAAGAGACTGGGAGAGGAAATGCCTTTCGTCTTTCCTGGGCATAACTTGTCTCCAGCCCAGGCAGGAAGCATCACTGACACACTGAAGATGACAAAGCAGAAAGGTGAAAAGCCCCTGAGTCTCTAAAGAGATCACTAAGCTGCTGAATCACCCAGAGCTGGGCTCACCTGAAATGCAGACCTCTTGCTTGGTGTGATGATAAACCTCCTACTGTTTAAGCTGGTTCTGTTAAGCCAAATGTTACTTACAGCTAAAAGCATCCTAACTGATGATTTTATACTTGGCCCTTTTTGATGTCTGTAAGTTTTATAAATAATGTAGCAATAACCATTTCCAAAGGAGAAGAAAGTACTTTTAGATGTGAATGAATAAACCAACAAACAAATATTTGGCAGGAATATAACTCAGTTATTAACATTCACTGGGGCGCCTGGGTGGTTCAGTCGGTTAAGTGTCCGACTTCGGCTCAGGTCATGATCTCGTGGTCTGCAGGTTCGAGCCCCGCGTCGGGCTCTGTGCTGACAGCTCAGAGCCTGGAGCCTGTTTCGAATTCTGTGTCTCCCTCTCTCTCTGACCCTCCCCCGTTCATGATCTGTCTCTCTCTGTCTCAAAAATAAATAAACGTTAAAAAAAAATTAAAAACAAAAACAAAAACATGCACTTGATTGGCTATGGGTCAGCTAGACATGGGTAACAAAAAGGAAATAATGACACAGGGCCCCTGGTCTCAAGGGTAGCACATCTAGCAGAGATAGTAATATATACAAGTAATTCTAGTGCACTGTAACTGTGCCAGAAACTTAGGAATATGAGAATTCAGAGGGTAGTCAAAAAAAGCTTCACAGAGGACACAGTATCTGAACAGAGTTTTGAAGGATGAATAGGAGTCTGTTTGGAATTACGTCCCAAGTTGAAAAATACCGAAGTATTCAAAGCCTACGAATACTATCAGAGTCAGCAAATGCACAGCCTCAGACAAGACCTGAGCACTAAAAGCCATTTTGCATCTTCACTTTTGCACTTGTGGCTGAGAAGAGGAAAAGCAGCCCTCAGTAGGGACCTACAGGAGACCTGTCCTGGTGATGGGGACACGCCTGTCCCTTCCATGGGTGTTACCTTTGGAAATCCCCCACCCGCACAGTAATAAGAGCTGCCAGCCTGCACAGGGTGAGGTAGCACTGACATCACCAGATATGAGCTGGAAATGGTGAAGTGCACCATACCCCCAGGAGACAAAAGCGGTCTGCTTCCCCCACACAACAGCCTCCATATGACAGGATAACCTCAGGCTGCCAGGACCTAGCCTGGTCCTGACCCACCGGTGGGTCACCCAAGGCAGCCCCAGTGACTACTTGGACCCGGTGGCAAAGGCAAAAAGCCCAGAGAGAAGCGACCTGGAAAACTTGGTTACTGCCATCTGATGCTCTTGTGTTTGTGCCACAGGTCAGATTCCGGTAGGAGGCCGGTCCCTTAATGGCTTCCGGTTCCTCCTAGAATAATGCTCATCCTTACCACTAGCTGCGCACAGTCTTCTTGTCCAGGATTTTAAAGGCTGTGGTAATGTGACATGCAAGTAAAAGGCCACAGGGACAGCTCCATAACCTCATCTATTCCTCCAGACATGAAAGAACTGTCATAATTGCACTCACAATCAAAGTGAATGTCGAGAAAAGGCATTAACTAAACAGCCAGGAGTCCTCACATTCTGTATAGGCAAGTGTGAATAAGTAATTCATGGTCTTTCTGTGCTGCATCAATGAATTAGAGGATTTGGATTTTTTTTTTTTATTATGTCGATGCATTTGGTCTAAAGCATGCTGGGTATTTGCATATGCACCAAGGGACTTCTTGAAACCCCCCCCCATGCAGTCATCTTCCCTGTCATCTGCCTAGAAGCTGTACATTCTCTACAATCTCAGAAGAAACTAGGTCTCTTGGCATGTTGTGGGAACACAGCTATTGAAATAAATGGAACATGGCAAGTGTACAGGGCCAGTAACAGGAGCCACTGCTTTTTTTTTTTTTTTTTTTTTGGGTGAGGAATGGTGACGCCAAAAAAAGAAAGGGAAGAAATCCCCTGTAACATTAGATAGACTGTAAGAAACTGTTCTGAATTTGGGCCAAAAAATCAAGATTAGCAGTCACACTGAAGTGTTTTTGTATTGCATTTTTGGCCTCAGTAACAGAAATTCATTCATTGACCTATATCTGCACACACACTTATATCTGTCTGTTGCACACACGCACACACAGCCTTGTGGTTTATAATTCCTGTTTGTTATAGGTCAGGTGTAGTGCTGGGTCCCGGAGGGTACAGTTCACTAAGGACTTGCGTCTACGAATCACGGGATCAAGAAGAGTGTCCTCATTCCTCAAGGGCTGCTACCGACACCTGTCTCTGCTACTTTGCTCCTCTGGTTTTCCTGCGACCTGCATGCAAGGGAATCGGGGCTAGGCTGCTACACACGCCTCACTCCCAGAATGGAGGGAGGGCAAGGCCACTCCAGCCCAGCTTCCCTGGAGAACCATGGAAAAGGGGCATTATTTTAAACTTATGATATACATTCTCTGCAAAGGGAAATCCACGAGGTATACTCACACAGGGGCCCAATTTTATTCTTCAACTATCAAACTCCACTTGGAGTCCTGTGGTATTAAACCATTACTTAGCACTTTCACGTACCCTATATCATCTAAGACATGGATGACTGCAAGACACGACATCATTTTACATACCTTTAAGAAAAACCCAGCCAATTATGGCCAGCTATGTCATAGTTGCATGCTTGCAGTCAAATGTATCTTGATTACAGAGCTGTTAAAGGGTAAAAATATGTACATTCTAGAATCGATGATACCCAAGGGCTTGTCTAACTAGACTTAGTTCTAGTGTAGTGTGTGAGTTCTCAGTGGGCAGGAACACATCTTTCTTCAAGATTTGTTTAAATGTTTATTTATTTGAGGGAGAGAGAGAGTGGGGGCAGGTCAAAGAGAGAAGGGGAGAGAGGATCTGAAGTAGGCTCTGTGCTGACAGCAGAGAGCACGGCGCGGGGCTCAAACTCAAGAACTGTAAGATCATGACCTGAGCCAGAGTCAGACGCTTAACTGACTGAGCCACCCACGTGCCCCAACAGGAACACATCTTATAGTCCTTCTCTACTTTGCTGTGTCTAGCACAGTGTCATGCACATAGAAAGTGCACAATAAACTTGATAATAAATGAATGATGATAATGAATGAATGAATGAATGAATGAATGAATTGACTAGCTGAGACAAATTCTACGTCCCCCTTACAGCATTCAGTCAGCCCACTTGAATAGAGGTAAGAAGGTCCAGATTGGGTCTGCTTCTTCCTATTACACCCAACTTTGGAAACAGTCAGACTCAACGAGCAGACGTGGAGGGGGAGCCTTTAGCACTTACAGCACTTACTCAAGATCCAATCACCTTAAGCCCTGGTCAAGGAGCTGCTGGCCAGACACGCTGTGACGCCAGGCTCCTTGGGGACCTATTTATGTTTCTCCTGAAAACCGGTGTGTAATATCAAACTTCTGAAAATAAAATCACAGTTTAAGTGGACTATGGGAGCTGGCTATTTAGAGAAGCCTGCTGGCAAGTTCTCTCTTGTAAAGTCAATAACCAGCCCAGATTTATCTATTTTATGACTTTGTATTTTTCTGTATCGCGTTCCCGTAGAGCAAGGCACACCCTTATATTGAGTTTCCCCACAGTAGAGTCTTTGTGCTGGGTCAGTAGCTTGAAGCGTTTTTGCTACAACGGGCCTCTTTCCCTTGAGGGTTCCTGGTCTGCTCGGGCGGTCCCAGTTAGACCAATCCCCTCCCCCAGAGGCCAGGGCTTCGCTGCAGTGGATGGAGCAAATGGAAATCACATTTTCCTTTGTTTTGTTTACTTTAGAATGAAGTTACTTCTGACCAGAGAGTGGCATTCCAACTTTAGAGACATGGGCCACAATGATAACACAGGCATGTACCCTGCACAGAACACAGCACATGTGAGCATGCCACATGTGTGCGGAGGGAGAGGAATGGGCTTCATACCTTCGACCCCTGTGTACTAAGCATCTGAGACATTCCAGGTTCTGTGCTATTTCTTTCGGGGAACAAAGAGATGAACAAGACGCAGCCCCTGGCCTCACGGTCTAGTTACAGTAAGCTGTGCTGAAAAACAATGCAGGTGTGAGGCTGCCTCAGCCTCAGAGAGTTGGAGAAGGTTTTACGTGGAGTACAATCTGGAAGTCAGGTCTTGGTAGAAAAGGGGAAGGGAAAAAAAAATAAAAACAAAAAAACAAAAAAGAAAAGGGGAAGGGAGAAAGGGCAAGCTGAGTAGTGAGAACAGCATGTGCAAAGGCACGGGTGTGCAAGACCGTGGGAACCCAAGAAACTGTCGGTCAGAGGGCACTCTGCAAGTATCTCCTTTTATTCCCATCCAAAGCCGGTGACACTAAGGTGAAAGACATCCCTGGACTGGATCCATAATCACAAGGCCTCCAGGCAATCCTAAACTTGACTGCCCACATCTCCTGTTTCCCACAGACCTATGAACCTCTAGTCCTGGTGCTGTTGGTGCCACAGGACCCACAGGACCCACCGATGGGAAATCGGACCCACATTCTTGAAAAGATCTTCTCCTCTATAGTTTTGTAGGCTAAACGGTGGGAGAAGCAGGAGAGAGCCAGTTAGGTTCTTCAATGGTGGTTCTGGAACGAGGCTGTACTACCCAGTCAGAAATGCCAGATGGCTTCCTTATACTTGCTTAGTTCTCTTCACTTGTACATCCTAAACTGTCACATGCTTGCGAAATCTGCAGGCTCATATTTGCCTGACCTGCTCCTCTGAGTCTCCCCCCAGGGTGTGATAAATAATCCCCGGAAAACACAAGTTCTCATAATCCCTTCAAAGTGGTGAGAGACATCAGAGGCAGCGGCTATGGGTTTCTGAGGCTTGAATTCTCATATTCCTAATCTCTGGGCACAGTCTCCCGTCATCGTTGGCGGACAATTCTCCCCCTTCTTAATGGTGGGCATATACCATCTGTTTTACTTAATACTATTCAGTCAGACTAAAAATGACAGAACTCCAGAGGTGAACTGGGGGACCCTACACTTGGGAGCGACTTGGAGGTTCCTGGCTCCACCTACCCCCAGAACCCTTTCCCCACATCCTTGGCAAGGAGTGACCCATGCTTTTCTTACTCACAGAGGTGGTATCCGCTCTGCCTCCTTCTGTAGTTCATGCTCCAGAAGTGTGAGCTGTTCTTCTGAATACTAATGTGAAATCCTTCTCCCTATAACTTTTAGTAACGGTTAATGGTTGTCCTCCTGGCAGTCCTCAGAATGAATGTGGTCCTCTCAATTATGGGCTCCATCCCTACCTGCATTCCCAGCCTTTCTTTTCTTTTCTTCTATTTGTTCCTTTGTTTGTTTTTTGTTTTTCTCTTAAACATTTACAGTGGGTACAATTATTCCTCACATGGTCTAGTCTTCGGGTCTTCATTCTCTAGTTGCTTGCTTCCAGATACACTTGAGTTTGTCAAGATCCCTCTAAAAAGGGGATATTGGTGGATTCACAGAGCCCTCTAGATCTCTCCTGAGTGCCAAGGCCAGGAAGCCTATCAGCTCCCTTCAGGACTCTAAGCGCACTTTTATTCACGAATCCACTTTCCCTACTAAATAGTGAGCACTTCTTCCCTAGCCTTTCCAGCCCCCAGCACAAGTGCAGACAAGTTTCAGAATCCGAGAGACAACACGATATAGGAGAATTGGGTCTTCACTTGCTTCGTATCCCCACACACCAGCGCAGAGCCTGGTAACCAGGCTGTAATAACTGTATGGTCCATCAGCCGATTCATTGGTTTAATGAAAGCAGGCTAAGCTTGCATTTAATTTCTAGGCAGTATGTCAATACTTATTAATATAATAATTTTTAACTGACATCTTAAGGTCTCCTCAGATGACCTTCTGTAAGGATAACCCACCACTTCTACTTGTGTTACTGCCTTTCCTTAATGTAAATTTAGGCTTTGGCATTTGCGTAACCCTTCCAAAATGTGATGGCTTAAAACAACAAGGACTTATTATTTGTCACAATTTTGTCTGTTGGCTAGGTGCAGCTGGGTGGTTATTCATGCAGTGACTCACTGAGCCAGGAGCTTGGGTGGGGGCTGAAACGTCCAAGATGGGCTCTCATCTTGTGGCTTCCCCATTGTTCAGTTGTTTAGACTGAGCTTCTTTACAGTCAAACAGCTGGCTTCTAAGAGGAGATGTTCCAAGAGGATGGTCCCGATGTGTAAGCATCTATTAAGCCCACTAGTGCTTCAGACTCACTAATGTCGCACTGGCCAAAACAAGTCACATGGTCAAACCCAGAGTCAATGTGGGAGAGAACTGCACCTCCTTGGGTACCAGGAGGTGATTCACTGGGGGCCACAAGTGAATCCGTAGTCTTACAGTCTATTATATTTATCCTTATTAAGTTTCATTGTTACACTTTTGAGAGGGAGTTCTTTTTTTTTTCATGGCTTTACAAATTCGGACTTTTTCTGGATATAGGCAATGAGGAGGAGGAGGAAGAGGAGGACACATCGTTTATTGTCTATTGTGTGCCAGGTTATTCTTTACAAATTTATGATTCCCGAAAAACAGCCCAAGGACAGAATTATTATTTTCATTTTAGAGATAAGGAAAATGAGGTTCAGAGAATCTCAATAACTTCCTCAAGGTTTCACATTTAATTGAAGATAAGATTTCAAGGTAGGTTTCTAACTCCGAAGCATGTGTTTTCTTTTGTTGTTGTTGTTGCTGTTTTTTTGTTTCTTTGTTTTTTTTTTTTGTTTTTTTTTTTGTTTTTTTACCACTGTACGATGCTGTTTCTCAAAGTCTGCACTTTTGACTCAGTGAAATATATAATTACCTGCAAAAAATGATTTTCAAATTCTAATAAAGAACCCAAGAAGTCAGAAAATGCAAAATAACTTTTCTTTCTCTAGAGTTCCTTATATGTTTAAATCTCATTTTGTCCCAGAGTATTTCGGTGTCTATATATATATATATATATATATATATATATATATATGTGTATATATATTCCCCTGAGAATTGAAGGAGCCCTAAAGTGCCGATCATACGGTAAGGCTGGGGTGTTTAAATATCTGAATGAAGGTTTTGATAAGATTCTATATACATGGTTATAAGGCAGGGTTCCTACACAAGAAAGCTGAGATTGAACTTGAAGTCAATCTTAACCCCATCCATACTGTCTGAACTGGCCTCCAAGTAGAGAACTATGCTTTTTTCTTTATCTACTCTGGTAAATTATTAAAGGGCTCTTCTGCCCAAGGGGAGATCATTAACTACCTGGGAGGTTGTGGAAGGCATCTGGCAGGTGCAGCAAGGAGAACCAGGGCAGCTCCAGTAAGGATGCAGAGCTGAGCTTCCTGAGGCAGCTTCCGCTGGTCAGCCAGAATGAGGGAAAGACCACCATGGGGGCAGGAGGAGATGGGGATGGGCCAGTGGGCAAGAAAGGAGGCAAGAATGGGATGGGGAAGAGGACCTCCCTTGTTTAGCTTGCAAATGGATTTTAAACTCATTAGGTAATAAAAATCCCATTTGCTTGATTGAAAATGTGCATATGTACCTGCATTTGCCCACACTTTTTCCTTCCTCCCATGGAGAGTGCAACTATGAGGTGACAGCCTCGTTAATTGCAAAAATAGAGGCTGGGGCAAGTGCCAGATTGGTCACTGGAGAAATGTTTATGTAGATGACACAGAAGAGCAGAAGTGGCTGGGAGTCAGGACCTGAGCTAACCTCTTTACCAGCCCAATCTCCTCATGTCACAGCTGAGGTGAGACTTCTAAGACAGGGCTTTTCCCTTGGCATTGGTGCTGTTGCCAATCTCCGTAGGTTTAATGAATGTTGTGGGGAAACAGTTGAAAGCACTTCTCCCAAGGAATCAGGGACTAGAGCATCTAAATCTTGGCCTTTAGGCCAAGGACTCACAGCCTACTTAGTTTGATGCTCTCATTCCATCCTTCAATGACTGGTCCTCTTGGAAAGGGGTGCAGCTGTTAAGGGAATTCTCGTGCCTGTGATCTACTCTCTCAGCTTTTCCATCCACAGGATGGGCTCCAGGTACAACCTTTTTACTCCTTTCCTGCTCAAAAGATCTTGGAAGGCTTCCTGAAGTACCGTGTGGTTCATCTTGAGTCATTCTCCACGACTCACTTGTGTGGTATCACTTGTGCAGCTTCTGGATGCTCTGTTCCCCCGAAACGTGCACACAAAGAAATAACCCGTCTTCTTAAAATTTTATTTATTTAAGTTTATTTATTCATTTTGAGAGGGACAGAGAAAGTGTGCAAGTGGGGGGGGGGCACAGAGGATCCAAAGCAGGCTTGTACTGATAGCAGAGAGCTGGACACAGGGCTCGAACCCACAAACCATGAGATCATGACCTGAGTCAAAGTCAGAAGCTTAACCAACTGAGCCACCCAGACACCCCCAAATCACCTTTTTTTTTTTTTTTTTTATTTAGTGGATGATAGTTTGTACACCATACTAACTAGGGGGTTAAACTTGGTATGGAAGGGGATGGAAGAGAAACATTTGTCCATGATTATTGTGCATATTTCCCACTGAGAACAAAATCAGGGGTTAAAGGTCCCTGCACTTTGGGAAGTGACCATCTGTGGGAGAGGTAGATCAAAACAAATCGTTTTAATTCATGAGGAATGTGAGGTGTGAAAGGTCACACTGCATGGTCAAGGCCAGAGATGGGACTAGAACCCACATCTCCCACCTCCCAGGACAGGACTTTTTCCTCAACCGTGGAGCTGTCACCAAGCTCAGTATGTGTGACTATGTATAGGGTAGACATGTTGAAAGCCATTTCCTCTAGGCACCAGGAGTTCGGGGCTGAGAGGTACACACAAAGCCCTGTGCAGCCAGACCGCACAGCCTCTACTTCTGCCTGGAGCAGTCAGAGGAGGCAACACATCAGCTGAGCCTTTGAGGACAAGCTGACAAGAGCTTAGGGAGAGGCATGCCAGGCAGAGGGAACAGCCTGGGCAAAAGTGAGGAGGTGCTCTGGACAGCCTTGGGCTGCTCTGGCTAATGGTCTTCAGCCCCACACGGTGCACATAGGAACCAGGTGCACAGTGTCTCCCCTCACGTTCTACCATGTGGGAGGGCCTCCCAAGGATGTCCAGAGAGCTCTGCCTCAGGTTCTTATTGTCTGAGGTCACTGAGCCTCCTGAAAGTATTTCAGGAATGTGGAGGCCTGACTCACTCTCTTCCTTGAGTTCACAGTCTGAAGTTCATAAAATCGCTTTCCCCTTTAGTCATTCTTATTCAAACATCGGCCCACATGCTTCACAGATGGAGCTGGCAGGAAGAATACGGGGACACATTTTTTGCCCAGGATGTGAAAGGAGATCAAGGGAAGATCATTCATCAAGGGCCAAGCCCCTTTGGCAGGGGCCATCTAAATGCACAGAGAATAGCCTGCTTTGTCAGAGAGTAGAGATCCTGAGCAGAAAGGAAGCCATGGGTGCTTTTGTCTCTGTGCCTCGGTTTCCTCATCTGTAAACAGGGACAATAACCACACCTACTTCAGAGAGTCATGATGAAGGGCTAGATGAGTTAATCCATGTAAAGTACTTAGAACACTGCCAACACACAATAGGCACTTGATAAATACCAGTTTATTATTGCTACTATTGCTCATGGTAGGCAAAGAGTGAGTTTTCTAAACAAGGTGATGGGGGACAGAGGAAGTCTTCCTGGAATAGGACTGTATGAGCTAAACCTGAAAGGAAGGCATCTTCTCCAGTGTATAGAGTTGTCTGGATGAAAAGGACTTGAGACATGGTAGACATACAGTGGAAGGGCAGTGCCAAGACTTGGAAGAGAAGGAACTCAAGTGTTGCACCTGGCCAGATGCCAAAGACAAAGTTTCAACTACAGTACTTCTCCAGGATGGAAACGGGTATCAAAATGCGCTGAGAATAAACACAGCGGACAGAGAAGAGACATCTGAAGCATGAGCATTTGGGCATACAAATAGTCCTGTGCCAAGTTCCAAATTGGTTGTCCACCTTATTTTTCCCGCTGCCATGTAGGCAATGAAATTTATCAGCAAGGCAAGCCAAGCACAGATCAGATGCTCTGTTTTCCTCTTTTCTGATTCCAGTTCCCTCTAGAGGACTGAAAACGTCAGGAGACTTCCAGATAAAAACTCCCACCAACACTGCCTGGGAGCTGGAACACATCACCAGTTGCCTTGATTCAAAGAGTTGAGTCCAAGCAGTCTTTCCATTGCTGGAATTCTGTTTGCACCAGGTGAACCTCTCTCTATCTTTCAGAACACTCTTCAGGGAAACGCTCACTCTCACTCTTTTTTTTTTTTTTAAGTTTATTTTTATTTATTTTCAGAGGGAGAGAGAGAGAGAAAGCGAACGGGGGGGGGGGGGGCAGGGAGAGAGGGAGACAGAATCCCAGGCATGCTCTGTGCTATCAGTACAGAGCCCGACTCGGGGTTCAAACTCATGAACTGTGAGATCATGACCTGAGCTGAAGTCAAGAGTCGCATGCATAACTGACTGAACTACCCAGGCACCCCAGGGAACTCTCACTCCTGCTCAACTTCAATAAGGCACTGGGCCCCCGAGTGAGCCACAGGGAAGGAAAGCACTCAGCCCTGTGGGACCTTGAGGATGTCTGGCGGGCATGGTGCTTGATTTCTTCCTTCTACTTCAGCCTCTCAGTCCTCCTCTTTGCCTCTCCTCTTCCACTCAGTTGGAAAAGGCAGGCACCTGCCTCCGTGTGAGTCTGTCACTGCTGTGACCACAAGGTAAGAATCCTCCATGAATTTGGAAGCCTTTTTTTTTTTAAGTAAAAATACTCCCAATGGAAGAGATGATTCAAGGATTTCACTGAAAGGCATTGAAGAATAGTATTCCCTGTTCAAAGAAAAAGATGGCCGAATAGATAAGAGAAGGCCACGTCTGCCCTATTTTCAGACCAATGAGCAGATACAAATTACATGACTCTCTCATTTCGTGCAAAGAAACTGGAGAGTTGAGACGAGGTGATTCTTGAAAGAAGAAAGGTTATTAGATTCCTTACTATTAATCATTAAAATTTCTTAATTTTTTATTAACCAGCTTTAAAAAAATAATAAAATACATGCTTATGGCAAATAATTCAGTGTAGAAGGAAATGAGGTGAAAAGTACAATTCCTTTTCTCCACTCCACACCCTCCTCCCCATACCTTCCTGAGACCCACTCCTCAGCAGAAACCACTCTTAACAGTTTAATCCCCATTTTTCTAGAATTTTCTATGTGCATTCCAATCTCCTCTCATACTACTTTCCGCCTTATACAAGAGGCCTTCAAACTTGGGATCTTGTGATAGTCTACTTCCCCCTTGTCAGTTAAGCTCTTCTAGTCTTTGGAAAGCTGGCTCCTTCAGTATTCTGCTAATGTCTGCTCAGAATTGTCACCTACTCAGAGAGATTTCCTGTGACCTCTCTAGTTAAACAGGAATCCTGTCACCATCACCATCCTGCCCCAACAGTCTATGCTCACCACTGTCTACCCAACCCTTAGCACAATGAAGGTATTTGAAAGATATGTGATGGATGCAAGCAGGCACACGTTAGGGGCACCTGTGTGCGCACGTACAGATTCTTCCCCAAAATATAAATGGGATGGTAGGCATAACACAGAGAATCCTGCCACAAATGATGATGATGATAATAATAACATTTCTTAAGCACTTATGTCGCAAGGACTATTCTAAGCTTTTTACATGTATTCTTTCCTGTGGTTCTTACAACCACCCCATAAGATAGGCACTAATACTATCTTAGAATAGGAAACTAAGAGATGGAGCCACAGGCAGGTAACTTCTTAAGGTCACACAGCTTGCAAATGACTGAGTCAGCACATATAAATTTACCTTCATTTAAAAATGACTGTTTAGCCTTAATTAATATATTTTTCAATTTTAATACACACAACATAAAATTTACCGTTTTGGTCATTTTAAAAAGGTCTATTTATTTTGAAAGTAAGAGAGAGCACCAGTGGGGGAGGGGCAGAGAGGGGGAGAGACAGAGAATCCCAAGCAGACTCCATGCTGACAGCGCAGAGCCCGACTCGGGGCTCGATCCCATGAACCGTAAGATCATGACCTGAGCCAACACCAACACTCAGATGCTTAACTGTCTGAGCCACCCAAGTGCCCCCAGTCATTTTTAAGTATACAGTTCAGTTGCATTAAGTACATTCACTTTCTTGTGCAACCACCACCACCATCCATCTCCAGAACTTTCTTTCATCTTCCCAAACCGAAACTCTGGACCCATTAAACAAAAACTCTTCATCCCCTCCTCCTTCCAGCCCCTGGCAACCACCATTCTATTTTCTGTCTCTATGAATTGGATTACTCTAAAGTTCCTCATTTCAGTGAAATCATACAGCACGTGTCCTTCTGTGGCTTATTTCACTTAGCATAATGGCTTCTTTAATTAATATTTTAATGAGTAATTTTCAACTCTATTTTAATGTTATACTCATACTCATTGTGTACAAAAAGGCACAAAAAGACATAGAGTAAAAAGCAAGTTCTCCTCCTACATCTGTCTCCAGGCACCACAGGGCAGCCGCTCTTCCCAGTTTCCTTCCATACACAATTATGCCTACGTGCATTTTGTACACCATGAATAGCATATTCTACATATTGCTGTTTTGCGTATTTCCCACTTAACTATATACCTTAGAGATAGTTTCACGTCACTGTACATAGACCTGCTTCTTAGTAAATTCTGTTTATTGAAATATAATGTACATACACAAAAGTGTATATACTGTAAGCTTACAGCTGGATAAGTTTTTACAAACTGAGCACACCTGGATAACTAGCACCCTGGTCAAGAAATGGAACATTACCAGTTCCCTGGAAATCCTTCTCCGGCTCCTTTCCAGACACTACTCATCCCCTCACCAAGGGTATCCGCTTTTCTGGGTTCTAAACAGACTAGGTTCATCTGTTTATGGAGTATTTATGAAAAGCATCAGACTGCACATACTCTTGTGTCTGGCTCATTCCATGCCCCCTTATGCTGGTGAGATTCATCCATGTCACTGAACTGCAGCTGACATGGAACAATATCCTTGAATAAGTTAAAGGCCTGCTGCTGCTGCCGAGACGGTCCCCGCTGCTTGGAGGTCTTGTGTGTGGTATGCCCAGTCTCTCTAGCTCTCCCTTACGACCCTTGAATTCCTCTCGGTGGCTTTGTAAATGCCTTAAAGAGTCCGCAACTAGCCA
This sequence comes from Leopardus geoffroyi, assembly GCF_018350155.1. NCBI lineage: Eukaryota > Metazoa > Chordata > Mammalia > Carnivora > Felidae > Leopardus > Leopardus geoffroyi. The sequence continues at coordinate 72,219,195 of NC_059328.1, forward strand.
AAATTCACCTCCAGCTGAAGAAGTGATGAAAACCAGCAGCCTCGTGTCGAGGTCTGTGCAGAAAGTTGCATCGGAACGAGCGGAGGGGAGAAAGGCCCAGGAGCCCTGCCCTCTGATCAGCATCTCTGCAGCCACAGCTCGGTAAGGCATGCTTTTTGAGGCCTCCTTCACTCAGCCAAGAACTCAAATCTCGAATTCCCCGAACATGAGGAATCATGACAAAGCACTGGTTTGCATTCCCTTTGCAAATGTTACTTCTAAAGTGGAGTCAAAACTACTTCCAAGTAAAGAGCTAAGCAGCTTTAACTAATATCAGCAAAGGGCCTAAGAAAAGAGATGTAGCTAATGTATACCATCTGTTTGTTTGCACTCTTATGCCCTACGATTCAGGGCAAAATACCAGTTTGGGAAAGGAAATGTCACATACAAGGTAGGAACAACATACTAACGGGGCAAAGTTGGACGCACTGTTCAGCTTGGGTTGCCCACTTATGAATTTGAAATCCCTGTCAAATCAGTCCTCCACCTCCCCCCATCCTTAGTTTGGCAATGACCTGAGTATCTATTTCCAGATATGAGCTGTTAAGCAGCAGAACCAATCGGCACATTCGCGTGGGGCCAATCATCACTGCCCTGAGTGGCTCAGGAGGCAACATGCAGGACTGCATTCTTGTGGTTCGCCTTTCCAGAAAGGCCTTTCCCAAGCACCACATGCTGCCTGCAGTGGGTCCAGCAGAAGAGGGGGAGGAAAGGATGTGACCTATGGCAGACTCTGCTTTACCACAATAATACCATGCTTCTCCCTTTGGCCCATTGCGTTCCTTCTCCCCACAAAGGCCTTCTTCTGGAAGGCTTCACTGCATGGGCCTCCCAGAAGAGCTCGTCTCTACCTGACAACCTGTAACCAATTAGTGGCTGCAGGGTATCCCGATCTCATTTAGTCATTTTAGCAGCAAAAATGTACTCAAAACTCAAGATAATCCAGAAATCATCCCCTGGCTTTCACTTAGAACATGGAAGGAGAGAAAGAGAGAATAAGCATATAAAAGAAGAGTAAAGAGCTTATGGGAGAAGTTGAAAACAAACCTTATCCAAGTCCAGAAAGAATATTCCATTTAATTTCTTCGTAAAGATTTTCTTTGCTGAGTAAGAGTACTGTGTAAGGCATGTTTCCAGTGACTTTTCAGTCTGGTACTTACTGAAAGGTGCTATATACCCACTGCAGACAAAGGGGAAAGGTACAAAGGAGGACCACATACTCCCTCAGCTAGTTAAGGACAAAGGACGGTCCACCAGGGCCAGAGTCAACTTTCAGTCTATATCACCAGGGGCTGCTGTTTCTCTGGCCCAGGGGCCAGGGGAGGCCACTCCCGAATAACTGCCTACCACTCTGTTTGGCTGTATTCCACATTCCTTCCTGGAAACTTCTCTAAAAAAAGAGAATAGAGATGAGAAATGCCCACAGGGAAAGTTTTCTTAGGGGCCTACAAGCTCAACTGGCTGGAATCTGAAGAGGGCAAAAAATGGAATGTTCACCCCGAATGATTGAACAGAAGATAAGCAAACAGCAGGTGACAGAGCAAACACACAAGAAATATGATCTACCTACCCTAGGAAGGACTCTGGTTCTTGAATTCATCTTGAAATGGGAGGAGGTTCTTACTGACTCCGTGGTTTTGAACCCAAGTCTGAGCAAAAGCTGCACTCTTGATTCTAGAAAGAACAGTATAGAATGCAAGGGCCAAGGATTTTTAGAGCTGGTAGAGTCTGGAATCAGTTTCTTGGGAACAGAAGTTCCAAGAGTCAACAGTAGCTGGCAGCAAATAACCTCTCCAGGCTGGAGGATGGCACAATCCTGGACTGTCAGTGCCAGAAGCGATCTTAGAGATGGCTCCAGACGGAGTTCTTTGCGTTTCATGTGAGGAAACCTAGGTCCAGATGGGGTAAAAGGCTGGTCCAAAGTTACACACCTGGTTAATAGCACAGTTGGGAGCAGAACTGGTGAGCTTTCATTCCCCTGCCTCAGCCGTTGTGTAACCCAAGACCAAAATAGTTGGGGGTCAGAAAGAAGGGGAAAAGGTATGAGCTTTGAGATCCATTGGTAATCCTACCATTAGACACACAGTGAACATCATTAGCCGGTTAAACTTGCTAATGTCTGTAATGTGAGAGGTGATATTTATTGCACTAAGGAGATGATGGTACAGTACCCATTTGCCAGACACTTTTTTCACCTTTAGGATTCTAGCAATAATACATATATAAAACGAGATTTACACATTTCCTGTCTAAACACATACCTTGACCATTCTATTATGTACACTGAATGAGTGAACATATGTCCCTTAATTTTGTTAGAAAAAAACACTTCAATTGAATTATACACAGAATAAGGACACAGTTTTATGGTGTGTAGTTTAAAAACAAAATTGGTTAGGTCCCCCTTCCCTTTTCCACCATTTATTCGTTTTTAAAAAAGTGACTTCAGTCATAATGAAGGTGTTAAGAAAGAGGCAAAGACAAAAGTTCATTCAATCAGCCCTATGCATGTCCTAACAGGGTGAGGAACAGTTTGCCCAACTGTGGAGTCCCCGGCTTGGGGCAAGGCCCCATGCCCATGAAAAGCATGGGTGAGTCACTGTATTTTAGATGCTTCTTTTTGAAGGCCCTTCGAGGAGCTGAGAGGAACTAGAACACTCAGGTTGAGGGAGGATACAGGCTTTTTTCTCATCGTTTCCTAACGTAGGTTAGAACATCAACAGTCTAGAATGCTGAAAGAAACCTCTTGTATTCTATTCAAGACGCATGAATGATATACTGTCATAGCCATTTAGAGTCTAGAAGGACTTTGGCAATCACCTAATCCAGTATCTTCATTTTCCAGATCAGAAAACAAGACGCCCAGTTAGATCCAGTAACTTGATAAAGGTTCGCGCAGGTTCTCAGCGTCTTCTGCCAACCTCTAGTGCGTGTACTCGAGAAAGGGGCTGGGGGTATGGTGTGGCAGGCAGCCTTTCAACAGGTCTGTGAATCTTCCAGAATGCATATGCAAAGTGCATGTGGAGCATTTTCCTGGCAGATTTTGATCTACATGAATTAAACCTGAATATTTCAAGGAAGATTTTAAAACATTACAATTATAATCATCCTCCCTCCCAAAGGGTTCATTCAGGGTAGGTAGCAGGTGTGAGCACTTGGGAGACGAGTCTTCTGTTCTCTCAGAGGTGCTGAGGCCTATGCTGACCAGGGCTGACAACATGAAGGTGGGGGGCGGGGTTCAAAACCACATGTTGAGAGGGCTGCACTGTTCCACCTGACAGTGTCGCCAACTTGCTGAGACTCAGGAAGACCTTACTGCTTGCAGGGGGTGACCTTTTTAATTCCCTTGACAGCTGAGGTATACATTTTTCAGCAATTGTCCAGTCTGATGACAAATGTACACAAAACCAAGTTTGGCCAGCACGGAACACCCCTGGCTTCCCCAAAGCGCTCCAAACTTCAAAGGCCAAAAGATAGCTTGATGACTGAACCCATATCCTTGGGGCATAAATGCGACTGCCTCACCACTCCCTAATGGTGGCTACCATTTACTGAGCAGTTACTATGGTGCTCATGACCTGTTACCTTGTTGTCTCTCAGCAAGAGCAATGCACAGTAAGGGTAATGTTCTCTTTTTGAGAGACAGGGAAGAAAAAAAGGTCAGTCAGGGCCCAGTAACTTGCCCAAAGTCACCTGGCAAGCAAGTGGCAGATCCGATTAAACTTCTGGCTGTCTGACTCTTTCCCTTGCTTCCTGGGTTACCACCCAAGCAGGTGGACCAGTATCCCAGTTATCGTCAGGAGCCCTCCTTAATTCCAGTGTTTGCCGTGCATGCGTATGACTTCCTTCAATTTCTCTGCACATTTCCACCAAATAAAACCATATGCTCTTCCATAGCAACACTGCAACACAAACATGGTGTAATCTTTATCCACTGCAGTACACAGCTTGAAAAGTTATTTAAAAAAAAAAAAAAGCAAAAAACGAAATAACCCCCAAAACAAAACAAAACAAAACCTTCACCAGTACACAGTTGAACTGAATCCCACGGTGACAAATACAAACCTACACACGGTTCTTTCCTTTAAATCTTTTCTTCTCTTTCCTTTGTAATGCTCTTAGAACACAAACTGAGTTGCAACACTTGTGACTAAGAAGGGGCCCGATTCAGTGATCCTTGGGCCCTGGGCGCGGGCCTCCTGCGGGACAATGGCCACTGCCCAATGCGTGAGCGCCAGTCCCCGTCCAGAATCTCCTGCGGCTGCCCCCTTGACCCACGCGGGGACCCTTGCGGAACCCAGAGTGGCTCTGGCGACCAGGCCAGGTCGTGTCCCCGCGACGTTCCCCGCAGGACAGCGTGTGACTGGGGGGAGGGGGCGGTTTCTGCCCTGCGGGCCCAGGGGACGAGGCGGGCGGCCAGCCCTGCCATCCCCGCGCTCCCTCCGCACTCCCAGGGCGGTGCGTTCCATTCCATCCTCCGCCCGAGCCTCCTTCGGCACGTGAAATTCTGCACGTGAAATTCGCTCCGTTTTACAAATGAAAGCCTCCACCCTCCCAGAAGACAGCAACTTGCCCTAAGTGACTGGCTGGAAAAGGAGAGCGGAGGGATTTGAACTCAGGCCTTGTGTTTCCTTTTACTCTACCTCGCGTGGCGCCTGGCTGCCAGGGTGCTGGGGAACCCATGTGCCTGTGGTGACCTGTGTGGTTACTCCGCCCGGTTGCGCCTCCAGGGGACCCGCTGGGTTTGGAGGCATCCACTGGAATGATTCAGGTAAAGGCGGTCTGTCTGCCGTCCCTGCTTTCCCCTCGGATTCTCTCTTCTCCCCAGAGCCCTGGCTTTTTTTTTTTTTTTTTTTAAGGCTTTCTAGGTCCTGACAAATGCAGACGCCACAGAGACGGAGACATCTCAAGCAACTAGTCAGGTGGGGTTGTGCCGTGATTTGCTCCTGTTCCTATAGGAGGTCCAGCACTCACTAGCTGAAGGGGGAAGGAATGCACCAGGTAAATGCCATTTTCCGGGTTGCGCATTCAGGAACCAGAGAAGCTCGTTATGACCGGGTGCTAAAACCTGAAGAAATGTTCCTTGGCTGTTTCCTCACTGGACTCGTGCTGAAGTACCTGATGGTCTACTAAGGCGGTGGATAGGAGGTTGAGGGACAGCCAAGTGGGGATAACAAGAACACCTGTCACTTCTGGAATACTTGGTAGGTGCTGGGTGCTCTGAGAAGCTCTTTATAATATTTCATCCTCACAGACCCAGGGGGCAGGGAGTATTATTCTGCTCTAACCCATGAGACATCCAAAGCTTTCAGAGGTAGTCTGTCCTGTCCAAGATCCTGCAGAGGCAGAGCCAGGTTCTGCCCAGGGCTTCAGACTCCAGAGCCTGTGCAGGAGTGACTTTGGGAGATACCCAAATAAGTGCACCAGGAGAGACCAGGTTATGCCTCAGACTCTGAGGCAGAACTTGAACCAGGTTTACGATAGGAAAAGGGTGGGAGAGGGGTGGATGAGGGTTGAGAGGAGAGGGAGTGGGAGTGTGTGGGGAGAGTGGGAACATCCCTGCTTCTTGTCCAAATCCAAAGAGAGGATCCAAGGTTCCAGTCAGGAAGGCTCTTTTTTTTTAATCAATTGTTTTTTGTTTTCAGAACTAAGGTGGAAATGACCCAGTGAGGAAGGAAAATGAGCACAGGCTGCCCTGGTCACACAATTAAAACATATATGCTGGCCAAAGGGACATCACTCCCCCACCCCTCCTTCCAGAGAGAGAAAGGCCCTTTCTGACCTGGAAGCCTATTAAAGCATTCCACTGGGGAATACTCTGACCCTTCTGAAGGCACACTGTGAGAACTTTGTTCTTTAGAATGTAGTCACACAAAGGGTTTTGTGCAAATACCGAGCTATTATTCTATAAATGCAAAGAAGCATTAGGGATGGGATGTGAACAAAAGCTGGACAGAGGGTGCACGCCCAGATGCTGTCTTGGCCAGGTTGCAATTTGAATGATCTAATGTTTTCTGGCTCCTTCTTGCTTTGCTTTTCCAATTTGGTTTGAATATTTGCATTACTGTATTATTTTCCCTGTACAATTGCTGTTGTCTGTACACAATTAGGTCATCTTCATAGCTGGGTGAGGAGACGCTGAGATGAACTACAGACGTGAGATGAACTATAGCTGGTAGCTGGTTCCCCGCTGGGATGTGCATTCAGATCCCCATCCTTGTCGGTTCCAAAGACTCTACCTGCACCCAGGATCTGAAAGCTTTAATGTGGGTCATCCGACCAAGTGGAAAGAACCGCAGCATCCCTTTGTAACGGGGGGTAAGCACATCCTGTTTCTATAATTTTCAGGTTGACTTGCTGATCTAATCATGCCATTCCTTGGGCCAAATCTAGCCCTGTATTGTAATATTCCAGACAAAAGAACAGACTATTTCCTGGTGGCCTGTGGCTTTTCTGGTATGTGGAGGGTTTGCTGAAGTTGACCCTGAGCAAAGGAGAAGGAAAGGGAAGTAACAGGGTGAAGAGGAGGGGCAAACTGCCCCTATAGGTGAAGCTAGAAATGCATATAGATGTTCAAGCCAGTGTAGAGGGTGAACGTTGACCTGGGACTTTGAAGAGAGATAGAAAGGCAACCCCAGAGGAATGGAGGCTTATTTTGCAGATGAAAGCTGATTTGGGCCATGTTCACAAAGTGCTCTGCAATTCCTCACCAGTATAAAACCTCACTGGTAGACATTCCACTAATTCAGCTTGCTCAGCTATCTGGAATTTGTTCCTTTGGGAAAGGCCAGTGCTACATTTTATGTTTGTGTTCCCTTTAAAATAAGGTTGGGCTAAACGAAAGGGAAGGACAGGCTGTGATTAAAGCCACTGGGGAAGCCCCCTGCTCTTAAAGTGCTTCATAATCAGACTTGACCGTATTTAGCTCACTGAGTGCCCCATTCTGGCAGGACCATCTCTCTGGCTCAGCCTTCTCATTGTTTCCTGCTTGCTTCCTCTCTCCACTCCCTAGATCTGAATCTATGACATTGACCTCGTTTCTCCTCTCTTCTTTCCTTTTTATCCAAATAACTTATACATCATTTATGTACTAGGTATTTGATCACCTTCTGTGTCAGATATGTTCTAGATGCTGGATTTTATAACCAGCGATTGAGGACTCTCTGCTCTTACAGAGCTCAGTCTAAAGAGGAACACTGACGATAACGTGTGATGGGCAAGACCGCTTCAAGCATTCAAGTGGCTGAATTGTGAGGCAGCTAAGACTCCAAGAGAGGGCATACCTTACATCTGGGCTCTCACAGATGGCTGATGACAGGATTAGAACTAGAGAGATCATTCGAAGCCTGGCCTTCTGCCAGTACCTCCTACCTGAGGCTGCCTAGAGCCCCACAGTCAGAGTCTTTTCTGGTTCTTTCTCATCCAGTTGCACATAGTTCATACTTACTCTTCTCCCAAGAGTAAGCTACTCCCATCTCAGAAAAGCTCACATTAATCACCTAAGCCAGATATCTGCCCTAACTCCAAGAATTGATGTGCTGATAAATTGAGCTGATATAAAAGTGTTTTGAGAACAGTATGGCAATTCAATTCTAAGTACTGAAGCTACTATGAAAGTAATACATTAGTTCAATTAATAAATCAGTAAAGGGATTAATCACTAATCAATACTAGGTTCTGTGGGGGTGACGCTATCTTCATGTATATAGTATTGCCCTTTCCCTAAAGGAATTTATGACAAGTTGATGGTACAAAGTTAAAGAGAAAACTAAGTAGGCATTTGCAGAGCGCTTACCATGTGGTTTTCCTTACAGTATCTCAAATAATCCTCACAATAGTCTATGATATAGGCATTATTTTCTTCAGTGTATGGATGGAACGCCCTCCCCCAAATCCTGTCTGTTCAAGCACAATATAGCATAGTAGCTAAAAGCCCTAGATCAGGACTCAAACTGCTTGAATTCATATCCAGGCACTGCCAATTACTGGGGACATGACTCAAAATCTTTATGCTTCAGTTGTAAAATCGAGATGCTAAGAATAGCACGTATTTGATGATTTCTTGTAAGGATAATGTGACCATACATTTAAGTACTTGCCACAGTGCCTGGTCTGGAGAAAGCCTGAGATAAAAGTTAGGTATTATTATTATCCAGCTCCAACACGTTTTTATCTGCAGACTTTCCAGAACCCCCATTAGAATTGGTCTCTCTTACCTCTATATCCTCATATCACTGTGGGCATGCCTCTCAGCATATTTTTATGTGTACCTGGTTATTAGTGTCTGGCACAGAAAAACCAATAAAAATGCTGATGGTTGGATGAATGGATGTTTCTGTCTCCCAGAACTATATCACAGTTCATAGAAGGCAGAGTATTGTGTTTCTAGCTATAAGACAGAACATCTGGATATCGTAGATAAAATATAACAAATATACTTTTAGATGTACAAACTCTCATGCAAATTAGGGAGGTCCTCACAACACACACCACACACACACACACACACACACATACACACACACAACACGACTGGGATTCAAAGTGGTCAACTGCCACTGGATCTTTGCTACTTTGGAAAGTCTATCTATCCAAGTGACTTTAAGGCTTGGTTTTGGGGGCTTTATGGGAGCCAGGAGACCAAAGTTAGCGTTCTCAAAAGAGGGAGTGTTGGAATAGAGAATTCTGCATACAAGTGAGACTCACAAAGGGACAGATATGAAATAAAAGGATAGATGAGAAAAAAGCCTGCCTATCTATAATGAAAAATGAGAAACTTCATCTGTCTTGGCCTGGACTCATAAGATTTTATTTTATTTTTTTAAAACAATCCTTAAATTTTTTAAAATGTTTTATTTATTCTTGACAGAGAGAGAGAGAGAGACAGAGCATGAGCGAGGGAGGGGCAGAGAGAGAGTGGGACACAGAATCCGAAGCAGGCTCCAGGCTTTGAGCTGTCAGCACAGAGCCTGACGCGGGGCTTGAACCCACTAGTAGTGAGATCATGACTTGAGCTGAAGTTGGACGCTCAACTGACTGAGCCACCCAGGTGCCCTGAACTTGTAAGATTTTAAAACACAGTCTTTCCTTCACACAAGTGGAGGATATGAATTTAGACTATCTCCATGGTCTGGGAGACTTCAGCTATAAAATTAGTTTAAATTATCCCCAGGTTTGTAGCATACCAGGGTAACTGGCACAAGCAGATCTTCTGTGGAGGGATAGTTCCAAAGATTTCACAGGAGTCTAACAGATAAAGCCCTACTGAACATGACATTACAATTAAAATGAGAAACCACACTAAGACGCAGGCTACCATGAGTGAAAGCCAGTAGAAATCACAATGAACAGAATTAGACATTATATAACAGTTATCATATACCAAATATAAATTGATTAAACTCTTTAAAGCAATAGAAAGGGGAAACGAAAAAAGAATAAACACAATCTAAAAAGACCAGGGGTGGGGCGACTGGGTGGCTCAGTCGGTTAAGCGTCTGACTTCAGCTGAGGTCATGATCTCACCGTTTGTGAGTTCGAGCCCCGCATCGGACTCTGTGCTGACAGCTCAGGGCCTAGAGCCTGCTTCGGATTCTGTATCTCCCTCTCTCTGCCCCTCCCCTGCTTGTACTCTGTCTCTCTCTCCCTCAGAAAGAAAATAAACATTAAAAAAAATTTTCTTTAAAGACCAGGGGCGCCTGGATGACTCAGTCAGTTAAGTGTCTGACTCTTGATTTTGGCTCAGGTCATGCTCTCACGGTTCATGGGACTGAGCCTCATGTTGCGTTCTGCACTGACAGCATACAGCCTGCTTGGGATTCTCTCTCTCCCCCTCTCTCTGCCCCTCCCCTGCTTGTGCTCTCTCTCTCAAAATAAATAAACATTAAAAAAATAAAAACAAAAAAGCCAGGCAGAATTGCGAAAAACACTAGATACTTCTGAAAATAAAATGTAATTATTAAAATTAGAAATAGTAAATGAGTACAAGCAGAATAGACACCGATAGAGAGAGAATTAGAGAACTGGAAGATAAATCTAAAGACATTACTCAGGCTACAGCAAAAAAAGAGAAGGCAAAGAAATGGGAAATGAGATGTTAAAGAGGTCAGGAATAAAAAAAAAATAGAATCTGAGAAAGGCAGTATTTAGAGAAAATAGCTAAAATATTTCCAGAATTAAAGAAAAGAAGTAGGCTTGTTTAATCATTGAATCTAAGGCATCTGGCAAGTGTCTGGTATCTAGTACATGCCCAATACATGTTTGTTAAGTTGAACAGACACATGTCAGTTTTTATTTAAAAAATTCACCAGAGATACAGTTGTGAACAAAATAGACAAAATTCTTGTCTTTATTGACCTTGCATTCTGGATGAAGAAGACAAATAATAAGTAAACAAATTAATACTTAAAATACTTTTTGATTATAAGTGAGATGAAGGAAGTAAATATATCTATTTAATAAATATTTTGAGATTGGATTTCATCGAAGAAGCGAGACCTCAATGATAAGTCAAGTGAAAGAACACATCCTAAACAAAGTATATAGCAAGTGCAAAGGCTCTGAGTGAGGAATAATGTGGCATTTTCAAGGAAGAGAAGGAAGCCAGTGTGTCGGGATCAGTGAGTAACATAGAGAATGGTATGAGATGTAATCTGAGAGGAGGGCAGGAGAATGGGATTTTTTCCTTTTTTTTCCTGAGAGCAGCAGGAAGACACTGGAAGGTTTTAAGTGTAGGAGCAGTGTTGTCTGTCACCTTGGCTACTGTGTGGTGTGGGAATGGAGTGTAGTGGGGGCAAGAATGGAAGCAAGGAGCCTACTTAGTGATTTCAGTTGTCCAGGCAAAAGATGACAGAAACTTGGACCAGGATGATGGCTGTGTGTATGGAGAAAAGTGGTTGGATTTAGCTATTTTTTGGAAGTAGAAACAGTATATTTGAAGTGATGTTAAAGGTGAAGGAAAGAAAAGGAAGAATCAGGCAGGATTCCTATTTTTGGATTGAGTAACTAGGTGAAGAGTGGTGCCATTTTCCAAGATGGAGAAGAGTAGAAGAGTAACACTTGGGTGGGGGTGAGGTGGGAACACGAAGCAGGAGTTCTGTTTGGGGCATATTAAGCTTGAGATACCTATTACACCTCTAAGTAGACAGCTGTGTATGAGAATATGGAGGAGTTCAGGAAAATGAGCCCCAAGCAAAGGACTGGTTGAATTTTGAGACATAGGTTTCCTTCAAGATCTTCCTATAACATAGGTTTGGACAGGGGTACACACTGCAGACTGACCACTTCCAGCTACAGACTCTGTGGGAATAGTCATTGTAGCTCCAGAGTTCAGGAGAATGTGCCTGCCCAGTGCCCAACCCAGAAGTAGAGCTTGGAGTGTTCCAGGCCCATCTAAACCAACTGCTTTTGGTAGGGGCTACAGTTTTAAGCCAGTATGCTTTCTGAAAGATGCCAAAAGACTGAGTACAGAAAAGGCTCGGTGACAAACCCAGGCAGCTCTTGTGAGAGGGAAGGGTGGAAAAGTCATCATATAATCTGGCTCCCACCCACTCCCACCCACTAGCTCAGAGCATTGTATCTAAGAGATCCAAGGGAGTAGAGTCAAGACTATGACGCATCAGGAGGTACAAAGAAAAAGGAGATCCCAGCATGAGGTAATGACTGAAAAATGCCATAGCCCATTACATAAGCGAAAGTGAAACCTCTGAGGAACAAATAAACAAAGGGTATCATATTGATACAAAAATACAAGAAGCTCACTCTGTGGTTGCTGACACACATCATTGTGGAAACAAAACCATGTCCAAAGTGACTATGGTTCAACTTGGAACCACATGACAGGAGCTTTAGGAAGTTCCAAAATAATCAAGAATAACTTCAACAAAGTAGCATTCTTCCCCAGGCTTACGGTTTTGGGGGAAGGGACAAGCATCCCTCTGGAAAGGAGGGACAAGAATTCAAGGGGTCAAAGTGACTCAAGGTTCCACTTGAAAGAAGGAAACTACTGCAGCCTTGGAAGAGGACAGTAAGAGGAAGAGGAATGTCCATAAGCTGATGGACATTAGTCAGGATTCAGCTTTGAAGTTCACGAGACTACAGACTATACTTTTTTTCTCAGCCAACGTCCTCGCTATGTATGTATATGTATGTATATGTATATATCTATACTCACTGAGAAATTTGTCTTTTTTCATTGCTCAGGAAAACCAAGACTATTACTTTAATTCTGTACCGGATCATGTGCACTGGCCATTAGGATCACTTTGCATTGGCCAGTAGGAAACTCAGAACCAAATCTGCACCCCACCCTTACTTATTAAGTACATAAATCATTAGGTAGCATGTAGCTTGTGTGGCAGCCTCACTCCTGGCTCAATCTTGATTCTATATCCTTATTTTTCTTTCATTCCCCATCTTCTGATTAAAAAAAAATAGTGTATTTCACATACAATGTGTTTTGGAATAAAGTACAATGCAAATAAATAAACTTTCTGTCCAAACAAGGCAGCATGAAAAGCAGGCACCTGGTGGTATTATGACATCTCAGTGAGCCAAAGAGGTTCTAATTACTGTCTGTTAGACACTCACGTCAGAATCATTAAGTTCATTAGATAGACAGGAATCTTGCTTCAGCCATAAACAAGATGACAAATTAAACGTTCACGAACAAAAGAAGGAGGTATTCAAGGCAAGAAGGGCAGCGCCAATAAAAACAATCAAATGCGCAATTCCAATTCCTGTAGGGGTTGATTTCCACCCAGCCCAGGGTAAGGCCAGGAGCTCCTCTGGCCTGCCTGGGTGGTTCTCTTACAGAAACTTGGCTGTATCCTGGGTATGGCTGGTCCCTCAGCTTCTACCTACTAGGATCGACCACACTCTTGTCTAGACAAGTGGGTCAAAATCTCTGGAAAGGTTACTTTGCTTGGTTTCTGATTTTTTTTTTTTTTTTTTTTTTTTTACATTTTAGTAGCTTTTATTCATTTTTTGTTCTTTTAAATTGCCAAAGTTATCCAACTTTTTTAAGTTATAAAAGTAATGCAAAGGCAATGAACATTCAGGTAACACCAAAGATGTAAAATATAAAATCAAACTTCCCTTTCTCTCCCTCCTATTCCATTGCTTCTCTCCCCCAGCTCACCAAGCGTAACTGCCAGTAACTGTTCAGTATGGACACTTTTGGATCTTTTCTATGCACATTCAGACATATTTACATATATATATATACATACACTCATAAAGTCTATGTATAGCTTTATGTTTTTTAAAAGCATTTTTAAATTCACATTATTCTGTTAACTTGTTTTTTGCAATCACTAAAATATTTGGGTTCTACTTCTATTACATACCTACCTACCCCTCTTTGTATAATGGCTTCTGAATGCATCATGAAATCCTAGTAAAAATACACCATCATATATTCAGCCAATTAAGGAACATTTAGGTTGTTTCTAATATTTTGATAGTACACATTAATGCCATAGTAAACATTCTTATACTTGTATACTTTTGCTTTTTTTTTTTTTTTTTTTTTTTTTTTATAAGAGGAGAACTGCTGGGTCAAGGATATGTACGTGTTAAATTTTGATAGGCAATGCCAAATTATCTTCCAGAAAGATAGACCAATCTGTGCTTCCAGCAACTATGAAAGAGTGCCCTTTGTTCACATTCTCATCAACAATGGATATTGCCAGTTTTTTAAATTTTGGCAGAACTGATTAACAAGAGCTTGATACTTATTTTGATTTGTGTTTGGTCAGTAGTGAGGCTGATCATCGTTTTTAGTCTTTCCTTTTACTATGGCTATAATAAAAGACAAAGTTGAAGGTGTGGTTTTTGGTTTATTTTTTTTTTAGATAGAGATAACCAATCAAAACAGTGATATTTTGAGCTACTGATCCCTGCAAAGATCCACATATGAATGTTCCACGTTTCCATGTTAGGAAAGTCGGTCATAATTAAACTCCCAAGGTCAAATTGGACCAGACGTTTATTCTGGGATTCATGTAATGGCTTTGGCCAAAAGCATTACAAAATGTCAGAACTGTATTCTGATAATGTTCCCTTGTACCACCATTATCACACTGTTACATGTAACAGAAACTACTCTGTTCAAGTTATGGAAAAATAAATTTATTAGACGACTACTGGGAGCCCACCACTGAGCTAATTAATGGACGACTGGGCCCCAGGAATATCATAGTGGTTTCGTAGCTAGCATGGTATGGCTGGGAGGTCACCTCCATACAGCCAATGTTTCAAATTTCTTGATCTCTGTGCTCAAGAGACTAATTCTAGGGAGAAAGGATCTTATTGGCTTGACTTGGGCCTCAAGGGAGGAAAGCCTCTTCATTATAGTCCCAACAGACTGAATCTAACAGGAAAGAGATCCTTCTTCAAAAGGAAACTGTAGTACTGTAAGGAAGTGAAATGGATGCTAGTCAGCTGAAAACCAAACAAACAAAACTATCCCCTACACTAAACTTTACAATTGCCGTTTCTTCCCTTCACCTTGTAAATCTGCCCAGTCCCCACGGTCACTACAGATAATCTGACAGACAGTATGCTCCTCACATCCAAAAGGGGAGCCCTTGGAGCAGAATAAAGGAGACCATCCTATTCCTCATACTTTGTGCAATGCTTGTTCAAGAACTTTCCCTTTTTCCAGCCCTGGGATTAAAATATTCAAGTCTTAGAATAAGAACAATTATCCTGAGAGGTTTTAATATTGATCTTCTATCATTCTCCCTTCTCCCTGGGTTATCCTTAAATATATACAAATTCTGTTTACTCATTTATTCATCCAGCAATCACTATATATAGAGAGCAACCTTTTGTTAGACATTGTTCTACGTGCTGAGGGAACAGTAATGAAATGGAAAGACACGGTCTCTGTCCTGGTAACCGATGAGGAAAGAGTAAGCAAGGTTGGAACGTGGACTCTGGGCTTTATCTGAAAAGCAACAGAGAGTTACTCAAAGGTTTTGGGCAGGCAAGAAACATCAGATTACATTTTAGACACACCGTTCTAAATGGTATGTAGAGAGAGTGGGCTGCAAGTGTTAAGACCAGAAGTCAAGACAACAGACAGAGGACCAAGGAAGCAGCTAGATAAGAAAAAGCAATAGCCTGGACTAGTTTGGTGGCCAAAGAGATAAAAGAGATATGGACAGAATAAGTAAAGAGTTATTTAGGAGGTAGAATGAACAGGATTAGGTGATTGAAGGGTTCTAAGAAAGGAAAGAGACAAAGATAACTCTTGTATTTCTGGTATGAGCAACTGGATGACTGATGATGACAATGGATAACCCAGGAGGAGGTGGCTGGAGGCAGGTGGAGAAAAGGACAAATTAGCTGTGGGTCACACTGAGTACATGTGTGATTCTCATGGCAAGTTAGCTGTCTGGTTTGCAGCTCAGTAGATTCAGAATGTGGAGTTACTGGTGGGCATTAAGTCAGGGAGTTAGAAGACGCTGCCCAAGGAGAGACGGTAAATTAAACAGAGAGGGTCACCAACATTGAACTCATAGTTTAAATAAAGAAACCCTGGAGTATGCTGATTCAATTGTCACTTCTGTGTCCTGTGGAGGACCACATCAATTCTTTTCTGTTGCAGTTTATTCTACTGTGTGACAACAGCCACCTCCTTCATTTGAGGAGATTAATAACTTAGGCAACACTCCTGGTAGACCTGCCATTTGGCTCAGCTCAGTTCCAGCTTGTTTGGAGAGAGAAGTGTTCCTCATCATGCCATATCCTCACACAGATTGTCCAGGTAAGTAGCCCACCTTTGGTTCAAGGGCTTACAGATTTCCAGGGCCAACGGACCCAAGGCTATACAGGCTATGGGTTGGTGGTGGTGGGATGGTGGGGTCCACCCTTGAGGACAGCCCAGCCCTGACTAGGCCCCGCCCTGCTACTCTTTTCTTTGGTCCTCACGGCAGATTTGAGGATTGAATTCCTTCCACACAGTGTGGTCCCAGGTACCCCTCTCCTGCCTCCCTTCCTCACTCCAGTGAGGGCTGGGCTATCCAGTCACTGGATATGGAAAAACTGTGCATTCCACCAGATCCTTTGTGTCTGTGTTTCTGTTTCCGTCTGAGGTACCAGCAAGACAAGAAGAGAAAAATACACAGGAGCACATTAGGCGGAGCTGGGATTCTGCTACACATTCAGATGACAGGTCACCTATAGACAGATGATTCAGGGATCAACCTGGAGTTCTTAATACAACCAAGAAGAGACTCAGAAAGCTGGGAATATGGGCAAAAGATCGTCTTGAAAACCACACACAGTTGTGGTAAATAAATGCACAATTTAAAAAATGCATTTACAAAAATATAGGGGTCTCCAGTCTAGCCCTTGTGAATCCAAGGAATTGCTTGAACCTTGTTGGCCTAGCCTATGATCCCAGCTCTGACCGCTGTTGCCCATGAAGGCCTCAGTGAATTCCTCTTGGAGCCTCCAGACTTCCTTGGCTGGTAACTTGTTCCTCTTGGGACGGTTTCGCCTGAGTTGAGTGGCCTGGCCCCCAGCTGTGTGCCGGCCCTCTCTCCGGTAAGAGGAAACGCTTTCAGTTGAGTCCATTAACACAAACATTCAAAAGCAAACATTAAAAAGCCACAGATCATGTTCACATAAATAAAATAGGATTGAGGAAAGCTTCACCCCAAGAAACCAAAGGGGTGTTTAAAAAACTGCCCTTGCCTTCCAAGTAGGCAGGCAGCAAAGCCACAGCAATTCCAAAGGCTTGTGTGCTTGGTAGAGCTGGGTGGCTGAGGCCACAGACCTTTGAAGAGGAAATGCCATCCCTGGGACAGGCAGGCAGCCAGCCCCTGAGTCCTGAAAGTACCAGAGAAAAGCAGAAAGCAGTGAAGGGGAAGGAGAGGCACAGTGAAGAGGTAAAAAAGGGGAGGGAACAGAGCGAATAAATGGGGAGATTCTTCCCACTAGGGTCCCCACGCCCAGACCAAAGAGCCACTACACAGAGCAATTCACTGTGCCCCAGAGACGAAGCCGGGGCACGGACAGTCCTGAGCGGCGGGCACAACCCAGGGTGACTAAGGCTTTGAGGAGGGGAGTGTGTCGTCGCTGAGGGGTGGAGAGGGGTGGTGGTGTCTGGGCTGAGAGATGCCTTTGCTTTGAAAGCTTCAGAGGAAATTAACTTTACAAGGTACCTCCCTGTCTCCCAGAGTTATTAAAAGGAGGGAGCAAAGAAGAAATGGAAAAATGGTAATACCTCAGGAAGGGCTATGTGATCCTAACAGAAGGAAATGAGAGGAAGATTAAGTGACGAATGTGCAACCTCCCCTTTGGGGAGGAAGAGCTCTGAATGTGACCTTGTGCAAATGGAAAAGAAACACAACAATGTGGCAAAGGGAAAACCGTGCATGCGCGTGGACACACACACACACACACACACACACACACTAGCTTTGAATATCGAGAGATAAATGACTAATTAAATACTGTAAAACCTCCAAGTAAAAAACTGTTAGTACCCTTGTCTCAAGAAGGCAGCACTGGGGCGCCTGGGTGGCGCAGTCGGTTAAGCGTCCGACTTCAGCCAGGTCACGATCTCGCGGTCCGTGAGTTCGAGCCCCGCGTCGGGCTCTGGGCTGATGGCTCGGAGCCTGGAGCCTGTTTCCGATTCTGTGTCTCCCTCTCTCTCTGCCCCTCCGCCGTTCATGCTCTGTCTCTCTCTGTCCCAAAAATAAATAAAACGTTGAAAAAAAAAATTAAAAAAAAAAAAAAAGAAGGCAGCACTGAATGCTACAGGAATGGCAGCGAGTGGGGGAGTTGGCGTAAATCAGGGGGTCACGAGAAGGTATAAATCTGGGAGCCTTTGCCAGTCTTAACATGGGGCCAATAGATGGAAAGCAGGCACTGACTGCTCTTTTGTTGTTGATGAAGGAAAATAACCCACTACATCTAAAAACTCTTAAAAAAAAAAAAAAACAACAAGGAAGCCAACTGAAGCCATCTATTTCACAGGGTAGGAAGCCAGGTGTTTTCCTGCATGTTAAAAAACTGGGATTTAAATTTTTAAAACCCTCCTGCCTGACAATAATCCTCAGATCAGATGAGGCCACCCTCGCCCAACTCTGGTAAGCCCCATCAGTGTTTGAAAGCACAATCCTTAGACGCTTGTGCCTGCCCAGACACATGCATCCAGCAACTTCTTTACATTCAAAACTGCATTCAGGTAGGATGGCAAATCGCAGGTTGAAAAAAACAAACAAAAAAACCCCCCACATTAGGGGAGACACAACCCATCTACTGTTCCTATTCTGTCTCTGTATTCCTAAGTCCTTTAGTCCCTCAAAGGCCCTTAGAATGGCAACTCTAGAAGGACTTTGATACTTCTGGAGAGGACACTCAGAGTGGCCTCCTAATGGAGGAGACACTCCTGTGCCTTCCAGATAGCACTATGTTTAGCCCGCAGTGAAGCAAACAGCTCCAGCTGGTTTCTGCTGGCTCCTTCATCAAAGCTGCTCCCCAAACCTCTCAACGCTCCCAAAACAGGAAGCCCTAAGAAGGTTAGGAATTTTCTTTACCAAACTAATAGAGTATCCTGATTGAAGTACCTCAGGACAGAAACTGACCAAACCAAAGCATTCGTGGTCATGATGGACAGCTCCTTTCTTCATGGAGAAAATAATTTTTATTTTCAATTTCTTCTAATTATTTTGTGTGTATCAACAGATTTAGAAACAACCATAGCCACAGTACTGAATGTTTATCATGTGCCAGATGCTATATATATGTTATTTTGTATAGTTCTGATAAGCCCGAGATGGGTACCATATTGTTTCCTTGTTAATTGAGGCTCAAAGAGGCTGTATAGCTTGTGAGAGGATATACAACTAGTACACAGAGTCAGGGTTTGAAATGAGTTCTTTTGAAATCCCAAACCAGTTCCTTTAATCAGTATACTAGATTGGCTCCTAGGGCCAAAACTAGGTTTATTTCTGCAGCAGGGAAATAAAGGAAACAAGGAAACAAGGAAAAAACTCCATGTTGAGACCTTTGACTAGTGTAACTCAATGTCCTGCTTCTGATATTGACCAGCAGGGACATTAGGTAGACAAGACTGGGCCACTATATTTAAAAAGTTGAATAATCTAAATAATCTTTGTTATTCATTCATTTATGTTAAATCCATTAATGTTTACAGTCTACATCAATCTCTTGGATATTAGATTCTATAAGTTCATAATTTTATTCATTTGCTACATTTTTATGTATCCTGAAACTACTTTTGGTAAGTGTCAAGGGAAGCCCTCATGTTCTAGTATTCTGTTTTTTAATAAATTGCTGATAGAATCAAGATAAAAACATCAATAGACTGGAATGAAAAGGTATAAGAATAAATTATAGGTCGTGAACTAAGTAAGGTTCAGTTAGTCAGCCTGTTGACTACAGAATGATGGTTAAAAAAAAAAAAAAAAAGATGGATGCTGTCACTCAATGGTCAACCATGGGATGTGGTAATCTCAGGCTGCCTTAATAGAAACATAAGGTCCAGGACAAAGGTGGGATAACTCTGATGTAGTCTACACTGCATACATAGTAAGTCATGTTCTAGACACACAGGTTTAATAACAACAAAGACATGTGAGTGTTAAATCAAAACAAAAATGATGAGAAAATAATTGAGTGATTCAAAACCACATTCCATGAAGTGTGTATGTAGTGTGTGTGTGTGTGTGTGTGTGTGTGTGTGTGTTGAGGGAGAAGTGGAGTGGGGGCAGAGTAACTGACTTGAACATTTGAACATAAGGAGTGGATTCAGGGGAAAGAACTGGAACCAAATGGAAAGAAATTTCAAGGGGCTGATCGTGGCTCAGTATAAGGGAGAATTTTCTCTCAGAACTGCCAAAATGGAATGTGCTGCCTCCAATGGTGATAAGCTTCCCATCCATGGGGGTATTCAAATAGAGGCTGAATGACCACTTGTGAGAGATGGTGTGGAGGGAATTCAGACATCAGAGGTGGGCAAGGGTGGGGAAGCGACTCCATGATCTCCAGGATCCCTCCCAATTATAAGATTCCACACTTAATATCTCTCACCCTTCATTCACCATCTGGGCAATCCCTAAAAAAGCCATTAATCTCTCAAAGCTTCAATTTCCCCTTCAGTAAAAGCGTTACATAAAACCTGTGAAATCACAAGTTTGATGTGAAAATGCTATTTATATTTTACTAGGATTCACATTATCATTATATTTATGAAAATAAAAATATTCATGAGTCAACTAAAAGCCACCTTGCTTACCCCCTAAGGCATCTTGGAAGGCCTTGGATTGATCTCTCTCTAATCCTTTTGGGTGTCAGATCCCCAGATTCTGTGGTTCTGCAGACTTCAATCACACATTGGAGGTGACTACAGGGGAAAGTGGTTTGGAAAAGGTGTCAAGCTGTTTCAAAAAGATGTCAAGCACATTTGAACTTCCTCACATTCTATCACTTGGGAAACTTTTGTTACTGTGGCAGTTGAAAATGAGAGGAAAGTACTCCAGAAGGACTGCAGAAATGACAGGTAAATATTAGTAGGATCATTCTTCAGTTCTGCTTCTAGCTTGATTTCTCAGGCTGGCTCCCCTTGTGGACCATGGGTACAGCCGTTCTAAAGCTCACATGCCATAAGTTAGCCCAGTGAGGAAGAGAGACTGAGTTCTAGCATTCCTAGTACAAATCCAGGGGCTCATCCTGAGATGGACTGACATGCCCATTCCTGAGCCAATTACTTTGGCTGAGAGGGTGGAATGGGGAGGAGTATCAATCCCAGCCAAACCATACAGCTGAGAGTAAGGAAAAGAAGCTCTTGAAGGAAATGTGGGGTATTGGGTAGAAGGACTAAGCAGTTTTGGACAGTCCAACCTCTGGCCACCTAACATCATCCCACAGCTTCCACACCTACAGGCCACATTCCCTTCCCGAAGGGAGATAATATAAAATCTCATCCAGTTACTAAAGCTAGATCCAAGTCCAATATTTATGTCAATGTACAAATCATGTTAAGTACCTCTTCATGGTTCAGTGATCTGTGGGTAAATAATAAGCCTAACCACACCCTATATATAATAGAAGAGAGAAAACAGAACTCCAATAAAAATTCCAAATTGCAAAGCAGAGAATGTAAAACATCCAGTGGCCATCAGTCCTCATAACATATTATAATCTTTTGGGACAGAAATGGCAAAGACTCCCTATATCTCGCAGTGAAGTGAAGGTCAGGGTTGCCTTAATTTCATTCTCCAAGAAGATCTCCCTTGCCCATTATTTCTGTAAAAGAACCTCTTTAGAGGACCACACAGCTTTAGCAGCCACTGCTGGCTGGTGTAACACTGGAGTGTGTGTGTGGTGGGTGATGGGGTTCTGAGGACTGATTTAGGGATTGGGCAATTGATTTTGTCATTGGGGATTTCTCTGATACAAATCTTCATGGGTTTAGTTGGCTCCCATCTGTGTGTTTTTGGGTGTGATGGTTAATTTTATGTGTCAACTCGACTGGGCCATGAGTGCCCAGATATTTGGGCAAACATTATTCTAGATGTTTCTGTGAGGGTATTTTTGGATGAGATTAACATTTAAATTAGAAGACTGAGTAAAGCAGATAGCTCTCCCAATGTGGGTGGGTCTCAGCCAAACAGATGAAGGCCAGAGTGGAACAAAAATCCTCTAAGATTTTCCCTTCCTTAACCACCTTTGAACTGGAACATTCCTTCAGACTTGAACAGAAACATCAGTTCTCCTGGGTTTCTAGCTTGCTGTCTCACCTTGCAGATATGGAATTGCCAGACTCCATAATCACAAGAGCCAATTCCTTATAATAAATTTACTTCTCTCTCTATATATCTATATATCTATATATCTATATATCTATATATCTATATCTATATCTATATCTATATCTATATCTATATCTATATCTAGATATACCCTTTTGGTTCTGTTTCTCTATAGAACACTGATTAATATACTGGTCAATTCCATGGGTTAGTAATAAAAGTAGAGATCTAGTTGATTAATAGCGTTTCATTTACAGTACAGGTGTGGGATGACTGTAATTATTGGTTTCTGCTTCCACACTGGCCTCTGTTTGGGGGCAATACAAAGCAATGATCTGGGGAGGGGAGGAACAGTTACATTCCTTTGTCAGAAGGCAACACACCAGCTGCATCTTTTCAAAAGGCATAGCTATCCCTTTGGATAGGGTGGAAGGCTTTAACAAGAGGAGTCTAGAAAAGGCTTGGGAGATCACACTTATTCCAGGTCCTAATCTTTCTTTATCGCACTTTTCCTCCTTGTTTTGATCAAACTAACTTAACTGTAGGAAGGAATCTGGCTTTTCCATTTAGTCAAGAATCCAAACTACTGAGCTCCATATACTTGGTCTGCCCATCACAAGCAGAAAGGATTTCTTATAGCAAAGAATTTCATTCTTTCTTGATTTTCAGAGGCATTTGTTTCAAAGTAAATCTCTTTCTTGTAAGATTTACAAAGCTTCAACCTAGAGTCAGTGCATCCTACAGCCTGAACTTTTTATTCAAGTCCCTTAATGCTACAGCCCAGGAAGACATATGGACTGAGGGTCCCGATAGACATTAGACAACTATTACAGTCCCACAAAGAGTTGCCAATGGCCAACTACAGAAAAGACTTCAATACCCTTCAATACCCAATGTCCTTCAATACCCATTTAATTCTCCTCCTTAGTAAAAAGATCCACAATTTTTAGTTAGTCACATCGCCACTCAGAGTAAATACTTTCTTCCATTTCCTTGTAACTAGGTGTGGCCACATGGCCAAGTTCTACAAATGGGATGTCACAGAAGTGCTGTGTGCAACAGCTATAAAATATCTTTAAAGGGAAAGTTAAGATTATTTTTCTTTTATGGACCAATGTAGTCCTTACACTGTAGCCTAGGATAGAGGCTCTCCTGTCTTGATTCAGCCAATTCCATAATCAAGGGCCTATAACTTGCCACACTTCATTTCCTAGTTTCAAATTCTGATATAGTTGACAGAAAACCCAACTTACAAATACTTGAATAAGGAAACAGAAAAGGAATGTATTGGCTAATGCATCTGACCACTCCACAGGGATAGATGGCTTGGCTTCAGGCTGGCTCTCCTTACGGAAGCAGAACAGGCTAACCCACTTTTAGCCTTACATTTTTATAGCGCGGGAGAGTCCATGCCCGGCCTGTTCTGTAGCTCCCTCAGATTGCACCAGCTTAGGCCACCTGCACAGTTGGAACCAAACATGCGATTGCACTCTGATCTCTTCAGGCTGATGAAAACCCACCCAGGAGCTAGGGCTAGGTTTAATCCCATCCAAACCAGATGGCTGAGAACAAAGGGGAGCTGGTAGTTTCCAAGAAGAACTCAAGGTATGGTTACCACAAAGAAGTGGGGGGTGCACGTTGGGGAGCAAACAACAGATTTTCACTATACCTTTTAATATAATCCATACTTGTGCCATCACTTGGCCTAAGCTTTCTAGATTCATTACTGCTCTTTGGAGGAAGACAAAATGGGACTACTGGAGATTACAGATGATAATGAAGTACTTTTGTGTGGGCTCAATTATAGAATTTCAAAGCAAGTACTTTTTGATCTGTGAAAGGAACTAAGAAAGAACTTGCTTGCCCTCTCACTCCTAAGGGGCACCTGAGTTTGGTAGGAAAAAGAGAATCTGATTGCTTAGGGGGAAAAAAAAAACAACAAACCAAACCTCACAACTGCTCCTCTTTCCACTTAGGAAAGTGAGAAAAGAACATCTGGATCCTGTTCTCCCCTCGACTATCCATACACAGGTCAGCCACAAACAGTGGCTTCCTTCTTGCAGAGTCCCATTAATTAATTAGCTGGAAGACTGGATGCCCGCTCTCGCTTGGCTTTCCTCACCACCCCAAGTTTTCCATTTCCAATGCTTAGAAGTTTTGTTTGTGAGGGTCCAAATGTGGCAGGAACTATTTACAGGCTCCTAAGCTGCAGTAGCTGCGGAGGCCAAAGATGTTGGCTGAACAACCGACCAACCTTTCCAGGGAGAGATCTGAAGCAGAGAATGTGAAAAAAACACCTTCCAATCTGTCAGGAACATGGAAAAAGTTGCCGTCTCTTCTGTGTTGGCGGGGACCCTGAAGCACAGCATCACAGCATCTGGTCAACCAACCACCGAAACTTCAAAACAGAGATTGGACTCTACTGTTTTTCTTTAGGAACACAGAGCAGCAGTCAGGAGCAGGACCACAGGGCTCTGGGAAAAATGAGAAGTTACTGGGCTTTGGAGACTATCTTCACCACAGATTCATACCATATGGGCTTAACCTAGAATCGACTGTTTGAGGGGCCAACAGAAATCATGATACCAAGAGGTGGTGTGACAGTCTCTTCTCACAGTAAAAATAACTTAGAGTGCTTAGCAGAAACCTGGGAGAAGGGACATTTTTCTGCAGTAAAAAGCAAAACCACCACTTGATAGTCCCTGCATTATCTACCTCCGGGAGGTAAGAAATTTCCCTTTTAAAAAATCACATGGTTTAATGTACTTCCCTCTCCTTGGTTATATGGTTGAGAGCATGGAAAGTGGCTTTAGTTCTATGGAATTGAGAGTTAACACGAAAAAACAAAACAAAACAAAACAATTAAAATGCACATTTCCCTGTTTACAAGGCCTTTCATTTGCTGTTCTGGTCTGTTCACGGATTTCCTCCAATCATCCCATTTCCACTTCTGGAGCCAATTCCCAACAGGTCTCGAAATTATACTTCCTCTGTGGTTGTCCTGACTCCCCAAGTCTATCCTGTCCAGAGGCAAGCCTCAACAGCTCTCAGCTGGGAGTCACCAGCACGCCCAGCACATGCTCCCCCTGCAACCTGACATAAAGTCAATGTGATAATCATTGACAGTTGCCTTTGCGTCCTTACGTCCTTTCCCCGTGGGCCCCTTACCCAGGTAGTCCTGGGGAGCCACATTCTCTGAGGTCTGCTGCAACTGCTTTGAGCAGCACTCAAATGAGTAGCGTACAATTCACAATTCATAATGGACAGTAGAACAGACTTGATACCCAGACCCTGGAATCCACTGAAAGAAACCGGCATTAGCATGAACAGCTGGTTTCAAACAAACTGAAACGATTGAAGTTTTTATGCCCAAACCAGCAAAATATGTGAGTAACATGGATGAAATACCCAAGAGGAATTAAACACACGGGGAGAAACTTAGCCTGCTGTCCATCATTGAGGAGAAAAACCTCCAAGAAAAGCAGTTTCACAAATTGTAAAGAAACTGTCCTTTTCCAAAAAATGTTAAAAGTAGTCTGATCACCCAGACGGAGCCCATGGAGGCTATGTGGCCTAAAAGATAAGAATGTGACCTCTGAAGCCCACCTGGCCCTGGTTTGAATCCTTGTTTACCTATTTCCTCTTCATGTGACTAATGTGTTTGGATCTGTTTCTTGCTCGTATCATACGAAAGGGGGATGATGGTAATGCACCTAATTGACTCTAGAGCCCACACTTTAACATCTCTGAACTCTTTAGTCTTAAAATAGCTTTTGGCCAGGCCACAGTCACGATGCAGTTGTCACTGCCTGTGCAAATGTGGACTTGGTGGCTGTTTCTGGTGGCACAAATGGACAACTGCAGCCTTTCAATATTTTGGTTCATAAATCATTGTCCTGATTGTCGTGAAGCTTCAGGATGCCTTACCCAGTTAATTTCACTTATGTTTATCTTTTTATATGAGCATAGAATGATATAAAAATTTATCTCAATACCACATTACATCAATTCTACATTATTGTTTCATATTTCACCATCTCAGGTCAGGATGTGTCACACAGTTAATAAAGCTGTGTTTTTCGTTCTTGGTGGTATACAAAATAGTGTGTCGTACAAATTGATGGAGTCTTAGATTTGTTGAAATCAAATGCCTAAAAGAGCTCTTTATGTAAGTATAAACATTCTAAATTGAGTTCTTTAAAAAGCATTAGGTCATTAATTGGCAGCATTTTTTTTTCTTTTTTAAAGTTACATAAAATGTACATCTCACCATTAATGCATTTTAGATTCAAAGAAATACAGCAGTACCTATTTCAGGATTGTGAGGATTCAATGTTAACAGTTATGTTTACAATAGTGCCTTGCTCATGCTAAATTCTAGGTTTTTAGCTCTTAATATTTATCATCCTATCAGTCAGGGTTTTTGCTGTAGATTGAAAGAGATCAGTCTATAAAAATTAAAAATTTTTATAAAATTTTCAACCTAGAGTGCTTTCCTATTCCTACCTCATCTCAATGCCCAATCTTTTTTTTTTTTTTTAATACGTATCTTTTTAAATGTTTACTTTGAGAGAGAGAGAGAGAGAGAGAGAGCGCACAAGCAGGACAGGGGGAGGGGCAGAGGGGGAGGGGAGGGGGAGGGGGAGGGAGAATCCCAAGCAGGCTCCACACCCAAGCAGGCTCCACACTGTCTGCACAGAGCCCGATTGGGGCTCGAACTCACAAACTATGAGATCATGACCTGAGCAGAAATGAAGGGTCCCAAGCTTAACTGACTGAGCACCCAGGTGCCCCTCAATGCCCAGTCTTTATTGAGGGCTTACTTCATGACTGAAACTGTGCTTATGTTCTCATGCAATAATCAACCACAGACTTGGCCTTTAAGACTAGAAGAATTTCAGCAATAATTAAATAGAAAGATAATCCCAGGTGCAGAGAGGAATCAAGTGAAGGAAAATATCCAAGCTCTATCATTTCTCATTTAACAATTTGACCTAAGAATAAGCTTTAACCTCTGAGTCTTGGGTTTTCCATCTGTAAAATGGATTTACAGTAAATCCCATCAGCAATGCTATCAACATGACCACTTCCATTCTCCACCTAGCCTCTGTTCAAAAGTGGCCATGTGGGCTCAAATTCTTAACTCTTGGTGAAGAATAGGAGAGGGAAGGTGAAGCTGGGGAAGAAATTCAGGCTGTTTCAGAAGTGGGGAAGCAGAGGGCAGGTTAATCTCACATAAGGTTGGTGAAACAGGCACTGACTACCTAGATTTTTGGACTCATTCTGTTATCCTAGAAGGACAAGTCAGATACAGGACTGACTCAGAACTGTCTCATTGACATTTTAGCCTGAGTGGACATCTGCCACCACATGGTGCCAAACTACAGAATGGACTTGGGACTCCAAAGTTAGACAGTAGTGGGCACCTGGGTGGCTCAGTCGGTTGAGTGTCCGACTTCGGCTCAGGTCATCATCTCACAGTTCATGAGTTCGAGCCCCGCATCGGGCTCTGTGCTGACAGCTCAGAGCCTGGAGCCTGCTTCCAATTCTGTGTCTCCCTCTCTCTCTGCCCCTAACCCACTCGCATTCTGTCTCTGTCTCTCTCAAAAATAAACAAACATTAAAAAAAAAAAGGTTAGTAGGAATTCCTGGACAGCTAGGTATACTAGCTCACCTGTCATTTCTTTCAGCCTGCAATAATGCAAACCCATGTCATGTTACAGAATTTTTTGTGTCCCCACTTAGAGCAGGGCTTTACTGTCACATCCACTTCACTGGACTGTTGGGAGAAATCTTAAATGCTGATCCAAGCACTTTAAGTGCTTGGAATAATGCTTGGTATTTTGTAAGCTATTGATACATGTTAGCTATTACTCTTATTATTAATAGGATATTAAAAACATTTAATAACTGGGGCATTGGGTGGCTCAGGTCATGATCTCATGGTTCGTGAGTTCAAGCCCCGTGTCAGGCTCTGCGCTGACAGTGTGGAGCCACCTTCAGACTTCCTCTGTCTGCTCCTCACCCATTCATGCTCTTTCTCTCAACAAACCAAAACAAACAAACAAAAAAAACCAACCCCCCCCAAAACAAAAAAAACCCACCCCAAACATTTAATAACCAGTATGGCATTAGCATCAACCAATAAAAAGACACATACAGTGTGATCATAACTAGGACTTCCACATGCGGGGATCACAGCTATGACTGCTTAAGCTAGATCTCAAAGAATAGGTAGAATACATTCTTGTAGAGACAATGAGCAAAAAGGCAGGCACATCGGGGGAGAAAAAACCTGGGATGTCCATACAGATATCTTTATGTTGTTTTGTGCAACCGAGGCAAAGGGCGAAAAAGAAAGGGGAGAAAGGATGGAAAGAAGGAAGGAAGGAAGAAAGAGAGAGACAGAGAAGGCTATAAAACCAGAAGGTTGGGGCCAAGTCATAAAGGGTAAGGATTCTGGTACTTGATTCAGCAAGAAAAGAAAACTGGCAAGAGATTTGTGTGCAAAGACCAAAGGATACATTTGGTTATGAAGTTCAAAATGAGTGCAGTCCACCACACTCCAATATGGGAAATGTTTACATTATAGTTCATTTAAAGAACATATGCACACATACTTTAGATAGCTTTCACTGACCAAAGTTGAAAGAAAATACTTTGTAGTGAAGTAAGATCCCCAAAAGTTTATTTTAGGGCCTATTTTTAAATTTTTTTTAATGTTTATTCATTTTTGAGAGACAGAACACGAGTGGGGGAGTGGCAGAGAGGGAGACACAGAAACCAAAACAGACTCCAGGCTCCGAACTGTCAGCACAGAGTCCAACACAAGGCTTGAACCCATGAACCATGAGTTCATGACCTGAGCCAAGTCGGATGCTTAACTAACTGAGCCACCCAGGTGCCCTAAGGGCCTATTTTTTTTTTTAAGTAGTATTCATTTTTTGAAGTATTTTCCTCCAGTTCGACTCTAATTTCAGTATCAAAATTTCTCAAATGTTGACAACACTGGAAGTTGCCAAATCTGTGATGGCAACGGACTGGTGCTATGTGCATGTGATCAAACCAGCAGCAACATAACGTCAAACTCAAACGGAAAGTATTTTTTCAACGCCTAACATGGCAACTGAAAGCAGCAATGGCATCAAGCAGGAATTAAAATCTCTAGTTAAAGCCAATGAGGGTTTGCAGGTTAGTTTTGAATTTTACTCATGTTATTTCAAATCAGAAACCTCTTGCTATTTAACTCAAATAGGGTACAATGGACCTCTGCTAGTGTTGGATTCTCAGGAACTGTCCTTCCTCTCCTGCTCCCTTTCTCCTTTTTCTGATAATTTCCCCTTCCTTTGGGGTAACTCCTCTCCTCATCAGCTAAGGGATGGAATGTAACCCAATGTGGGCAAAATCAAAGTTCTTTCCCAAGTTTTACATAACGCACTGCTGTGCTTTGGTTATGATGATGTAAGCCAAAACTGCCCATGGGTGCTATCTACCATTCTCTCCTCCCTCCCCAAAGAGAAAGTCTGCCCGAAAGAGAAAACCAACCCAGGAAAAAACAAATCAGAGCTAAGTATGGGAGATGGAAGGATGGCTTCTTAGGGTGTTTAGACCAAGTCATGCCTGGACTTCTGTGTATATGAGCCAATAAGTTGCCGTTCATGCTTACACTAGCTTGTGTTTCTGTTACTTGCCACTGAAAGACGACTGGTTAAAAAATCAAAGTGTACAAGATCCACTTGAAAATAAATTTTAATACAGTAGTGTATGATTAAATAAAAGCAGACTGGGTATCTTTTACTTAAAATTTAATGACTAATATGAAATCGGGTAGAACACACTGTATACGTCCACCAAATTAAACCAAATGTATAAAGGAAATTGTTGGCATTAGTTACGCCTTTAACATCTTATTATACACCGTGAAACCTGAATAGCACTACTTGCTACAGGGAAACAAATTGGCTCAACTACACTTTGGAATCTTTAATATCTCTTATAGTAACTTTCTTTAATTCCTATTTATAATATGAACAGGTGCAAGCTTTGTTTACTGTAATTTATGGCTATTAATCCCATATACGATAATTAGCAATTATGAAAGGCCTACCTTGCCTTTGAAATCATTGTTTAAAAAATAAAGAAGGCCAGGTGAAGCTTTTCTACTTTTAAAATGTGATTTGTGAACAAAATGCAGGATGTTGAACTTAACATGGGTCAGGGAGTTTGTTTATTCATCCGAATTTGTCAAGAATCCAAACGGAGAGGCCCTCTAAAAAAAGAAATTAAGTCTTAATACTATGAACTTCTAGGGCTCTCAGTGAATTATTCCAACCTCACCCCCTCTAAGCAGCTGCCGTGGTTATTCACTAACACATGTTTGTTGTAAATCCTGTGGGAATAAATATGTATATTAATCAAATGAATGGATACTTATATTTACGGGAACTACACTAAATTCTTTCCTAAGGAACAGTCTATAATTGAAAAATCTAATAGAACTCTAGACTATAGAAATGGCAAGCATGAATTACATCATGCAGATTTTTTCCCCCCTTTCAATTTCTTCCTGGGCAGGGGGGAAAAGTACCCTGGACAGGGGATAAATCCTTCGGTTGTCCAGTTTAAATTCTAGAAGAGATGGAATTCAATACTTTTCTTGGAAATGAGACTATGTCATCACAGATTTCACTGTCAGGAAATTGCTCTCCATCCGGATATTCAGATCACACATTCCTGTTGTGTACTTTATCCTACTTTTCCCAGGAACAATTCTGTGATGCATTTGATTGAATTCATCCTGTTTCTTCTTCTTCTTCTTCTTTTTTTTAATACTTTAAATGTTTATTTATTTTGAGAGAGAGAGAGAGAGAGAGTGTGTGTAAGAGAAGGGTCAGAGAGAGAGGAGTAAGAGAATCCCAAGCAGGCTCCATGCTATCAGCGCAGAGCCCCACGTGAGGCTCAATCCCACGAACTGTGAGATCATGACCTGAGCCAAAACCAAGAGTCAGATGTTTAACTGACTGAGCCCCCCAGTTCATCCTATTTCTTGCCTCTTTAGAGAAAACAAATTTCACTTACAGATTAAATATGAGTCCTGTGAAATCCCATTTAGTTGTCTCCCCAGAAATACTGTGAAAAACATAATTCTACACAAACCTTTCACTGCACAGGAAGATTCCTGAAGTTGATTGAGGAAGTATACCTATTTCTCAAATTTCAAGGCCTTATTTTCTAGGAATCATATTTCCACTATTACTTTTATGGCTAAAGGTCTTGTGGCATTATTGTATTTGGATTCTCTTCTCCAGTTTTGATCCCAAGTTACACGTATTTGTGTTCTCCTATGCTCATCCTCTCATTATTCTATTTTTTCCACAAGCTTCTTTAATTAATGTCTCTGGCTTCCTTTCGGTCTAAAACTTATTCCAATTATAAACTACAAATGAATTCACCAATGTCCAATTTTATCATTGTTTTCTTAACCATTAAATACACAGATGCAACACAGATGTAATCATCTTTTACTCTTTTATAGCCATATTGCAATTTCATAACTGTATAAATTCCAATAAAACTAGGAAACTTTAATTTCAATATGTGAGATCATAATGTATACAGAGCTGCCATAAGGTATAAATTAAGCCATGTATATACATAAATGCACATATACATTCCAATAACACTTTGAAGAGTTCCAAGTGGTTTTTTTTTTCTTTAGTTATTGCTAGATGTTTCAAAACAGCATAAAACTGCTCATCATAACACCCCTGTGTGGTAATGAGGAGAGTGAAATGGGAACAGGATGAAAGGCACAGAATTCATAATAAGACACAGCTCACTGTGCAAACAAGGACACCCAAATTCATAAGCACCGATGGTTCAAACGATGAGGAGCCACTGATTTTCTGAACTGAATAGAAGAAATAGTAGTTAACAGTATTTTTTCATCCTGTACATGTGACACTCTACTGGATGCTAACCAAGTAAAGGATCCACTCAGTCATGTCAAGAGAGTAAGTTACAAAGAATCCCAAAGACAAAAATGGGCAACTGACGGATCAGTTCTCCTGTGGATACAGGATGTGTCACACGGCCTTTATGTTTAGTGAGGTTCTGTTAACAAGGATGCCAATTTTGCAGTAGACACAGGTGATCCTTGGGTCCGGTCTTGCATCAAACTAACAAAAAAGTTTTCAGCCTACAGAATTAAGCATATTAAAACCCTGGGCCTAACTAAAATAAGCACTATGCTGATCAGGTGCAGAAAAAGAGTTCTTAGGAATAAGGGCCTTACAAGTCAATCTAAGAGGCTACATCTTTTTCAAAAAAAATGTTTAGATTTTTAGTTTAGATTAATTACTTTCAGAGAAACAAAAAATTTCAACCACCCGCTGATAATATCCCAGTCATCCAACAGCTAGTCAATGCACAGTCCTCTGCAATTGTCTGGGAATTTTCGCCTTCTTCCTCCAGAAGAAGTGCTCAATTTTCATTGCCAATGTTCTTGGTAGATTCACTTTTCACTGAAAAAAATAAGTAAACATATAGTCAAGTGTTTATACTGATTCTGTTTAGCTTGTACTGTTTTTCCTTCTTCTCTCCTTCCTTCTGATGCATACCAACAGCACTGCTCATGGGGACAGACAAACCATGTCATGTTCCAGGCAGCCGGGATATACAGTTCTGGCCACAATAAAGAGACGATGTCTGAGAGTGGCAATTATATTTTGTGAGGCAACATGCTTCCTGACTCTGTGGAAGACTTGGGAATGGTCACTTCACAGTGTGGTTATGATCCCATATTGGTACCACTGAAAAGATCACTATTATCACATAGGCTGGCCAAGTGTGGTTGGAATAAATTTTTCCATAATTTTTTTTTTTAACTTAAAATTGAGGGTCAGTATATGCTGAGTGAATGCAGGCTGAGAGAAGACTAGCTAATCGCCTTCTCCTTCCTTTGACAGGAAAGATAGCATACAGCAGAAATGGAGTTCCTTTAAAGGAGCTGTCCTTACTACAGCAAGACTATGATTCACTTACTAAGCTGAGATTCCTTACGGACAGAAACTAGATCTTTCCCCCTTACGTTTACCTCCCAGAGTAGCCTGTCTGCTGAATCAGTATGAATGCAGGTCACTCTTTTTGTTTTGCAATCTGCAAAATGGGAACCAGAATAACAGCTCTATTTCATTGCACAGTGAAGCTAAATGGAAATCCTATATTAAAACACTATGAAAGTTAAGGTTAAAATACTGATTATTTTGCTTCAGGCTTACAGCCATTTATTTCTATTAAAACGATAAGGGAAATAAAGCTCAGAGGTAAAGTGAATGCTCAAGGGCCCACAGCTTAATAGGAGGTGATGCTGGAATCATAAACCTAGATCTTGCCTCATATTCAATTGCCGAGTTCCTTGGGGTTTGCCGATGTTACCTAGATTTCAGATTGTCCCAGCAACCAAGATGATGTCTCCTGAATCCTTTTTATAAATAAAGCATTGAGACAGGTTCCATCCAAGATGTGGTCCTGATGCTTGTGGAAATTTACAAACTCCAGCAGAGTCCTTTCAAGTGTCTCCATGATAATACAAGTCAGTTGTTTCTTCTCTGACTTTCTTTGCAATTTATACAAATTTTATTATAGCAACTCTTGCCCTGTAAAGTTTAGATGTCTGTTCGTGTGCCTGAGATCCATTCTCATCTCCTTACCCCACTGTATCACACACACAGTGAAAGAGAAGAAGAAAAAGTGGGGGTGGGTGGGTGGGGGAAGGAGGAATGAGGGGAGGAGAATGGATGAAAGGATTTATTGGCCCAACAAGGGACTGATGCA
The DNA here is from genome assembly GCF_018350155.1 of Leopardus geoffroyi. Taxonomy (NCBI): domain Eukaryota; kingdom Metazoa; phylum Chordata; class Mammalia; order Carnivora; family Felidae; genus Leopardus; species Leopardus geoffroyi. The sequence continues at coordinate 72,252,860 of NC_059328.1, forward strand.
TGAGTAGCTGCTGTGCTATGTATTTTCACTAATTCAAGTCATCAATCTTGGTTTGGATTCCTTCCTAAAGGCAGAGACGTTTTCTAATTTTGAGTTATCTTAGAACAACAGAGAAATATGTTTTGCTGATATTTTTAAATTAATGGAGCTTTGTAGTATTTGGCATTGCAATTCGGGGAAAACTCTTTCTTTGCTTTCTTGAAGTTGCCTGTTTTCTTCTTTTAATAGCACTCCATTCTTTTTTCCTAAGACTGAAATGCAGCATGTTCTTATTAAGTCATTTAAATCTACTAACTTAGGTTGGCAAATAGGGATCTGTGAAGTAAGTAACACCATTCTGAACACTTCCCGCTGGACTGATAAAGATGGTGACCAAGCACACCACATTCCCAATCTACTGGGCTACCTTAACTGCTCAACCTTTTACAGTCAACCTTTTACATTCCTTAAAAAGCAGAAAGCAAACAAACAAAACTTGCCTCTTGCCCATCAATACTGGCAGACTTTTGAAAAAAAAATTATGGCAATCTACAACCGTAACAAACATTATAACAATGATCAAGTGTGAAAACCACTGAATCCCAGCCCAGAAACACATTTTTCCCAAACTAGAAGAGAGACACCTTGTGCTCTGAACTCAAGATCAAAATCCAACATTTTTTCCTCCGGAGAGAGAAAGAATTTCAAGGCTCTCCAAAGAAAATGCCCTGTTCTTATATAACCCTCCTCCAGCATTAAGGGACCACCCTGCCGAACATCCAAAGCTGTTGAGAATGTACAAAGAATCAGATATGTTAAGTGCTCACACAAAGATATGTACATACGAAAGACCTGGCATTATTTTTAAAAGTGTGTGTATTTCTGATGTGACAACAGTGGTATGGTCCTTCAAATCCTGTCAGGCTAAGTTTTTTGCTACAGCAGCTCTAAATGATCCTCTATCCTGAAAGCACCAGTCACTTTTTTTCCTGTAAATAAGTCAAATATCACATACCACCCCCCCCAAAATAGCAAATTTTACTTAATCAGGTTCCAAATATACTACAAAAGTAGACTTTTCTTTTTGCTTCATTACAGGAAGGCTTCCTCAGTGTGCATTCCTAAACAAGGTGAAAGAGGGGCTGTGTGTGCTATGTTTATTTACACAGACATGTTTGCCCTGGCTAGTAACCCACATTACCAAACATCTTTCCCTGAAACCAGCATTTAGAGAGCTATGTGAATTATATTAAGGAAAAAGTAAGATTTTACACAGCTTAAAAAAAAAGCGAAACTGGCCATTTACAACACACTTCTAATTTAATTTGAGAAAATAAAATTGGATGTTTTCATTCAAATTGTGAAAGACATAAAGCCAAGAGTTAACCTAAGGATTTAGAGGCCCATAAGTGATTATCAGAAACTTCATGTTTGCTAGCTAAAAATCTAAGCCAAATTGTGACGGTGACAAAGTTTTGCCCACTTCAAAAAATAAAAACTCTGCTGTTCATCTTTTGCCAAGAAAAAAAACCTATTATACACATGTAAGAGAACACCTTAAAACAAAGTTTACTGCCTAGTACAGCCTATGATGCTGGCAGAACAATAAATCTAAACCATATATTTCAAATAATTTTATTTAAAAAATAGATTTCAATCCAATCCAAGGATTCAATGGTCCTCTGGAGACTGTTACAATGAAACCTGTCCTGTAACTGTAATTCTTAGCTGAAAGTGGTATCTAATGGTTTAAGCTGAGTAACCTCTCTCCCTTTTTAAAAGTAATTTCTGAATTTTATTCATCCTTTTTCTGGAGGTGTATTCGGCAACACAAACAGCTTACTTTAATCAGCAGTTGCAAACATGGGTAAGTCATTTTATATACTAAATTTTTACATGTACTATTTCCAGTTTTCATACTTCCTCCCAACTCCACTACTCACCAAAGAAGGTCAGTATCTACTTTTAAAGAATCACGAAAATGACAAAGAAACAAAATCAAAGAAAATAAAACCAGGGGGTTTTAAAAAAGATAAAGGTCAAGGCAATGGCACTAGCTTATTTAAACACAGTCCAAATTTTAACATGATGTTCTTTCAAATATATCCCTTTCTATAATGTAGGCTACTAAAAATGTTTTACAATCCCTCATTTTAGGAATCCCTAAAGAGAGAGTTTTTACTAGAGAATAAATTTATTTGTTATTGGACAGACTGTTAAAGACTATTAGCTCAAAAAAAAGACAAAAACACACAGAACTCCAAGAAGGCAAAGAATGTCCTTTTACAGCCATTCAAACATATTCATCTTAAATTGATTATGACAAGCTTATGTGCTTTCAAACATGACAGAATCAGCAGCTCATTCATTTGGTTCCTTACAAAATTAACTGTAGCTATAGAGCAAATTCAGTTAAGTGTGTAAATACAGTGGGAAAACACATATACGAAGAAATAAAGACAGTCACGTAAGTGCTCGGGTTCCCTAGAGTTACTCTAAGTGTTACAGGGACAAACAGATGCACACTTACCTTGGTGAAGAACTTCCATGTCATTACTGGATTCTTTTAATACCACATGTAATGTTGGATACTCAATGATCACTTTGTTCCTCAAATTGTCACGGAGACTTTTATAAGGATCCAGTTCGTAATATCTTACAATAAAAAAAAAAACAAAAACAAAAATAAAAAACACCCTTAATATTCAAAGTTACTCATAAATAAAATAGAGTCCCTTCCATTAGAAAATTTTTAAATGTTAATGACATTAATAGTTATTTCCTTATAACATCTCTAAGAAAACCAGGTAAAAGAGCTATTACTATACAGGTTCTAAAATAAAATCAAGAGTATATCAAGTATGACATTAGGAAACAAGTCCTTTTCATATCACAAAGAGAAAAACTAACTTTTACGTAGTATCTATGTTTAATGTGTGATGAATTCTTCTTGGACAAAAGAATGACTAGCTAAAAATTCAAATTCCTCAAATACCTTTAGTTTGACCTTTAAAGGAAAAACAACAAAAAAAAACCCTATCCCATGATAATTTTCAGTAATATGTGGTGTTAAAATAACTGACTACAAATACTTTTGTAACAAGCTCATTCTAATTATAAATCGTTCCCAGAAATTTACATTACCATACAATTAAATTTGGCCTTCCTTTATCTTCAAATTAAAAAAAACAACAACAAAACAAAAAACCAAGTTTAAGTTTCTGGATGAGACAAAATTTAAGCACAAAATTTAAGAAATACGGAGTTTATCAGTCATTGTAACATGACATAGCTGTCAAATGTGCCACAGGTAATTAATTAGATGCTAGTATTCTTTATGGTGTGCAACTCTCAAGCCATTACTTAAAAAAACTGTTTTTAGTTGATCAAAGATGCATTCCCCTAACATTCTCCCCCTTGCTTGCTTTCTTGGGTAGCAGGGGAAGCAGTAGAATTTCAGCTAACTCACTAGGAGTCGCCTATGGGAATGTGTTGGCATGTGAATACTGTCACATTAAAGAGGAAAAAGTTGAGAACATGTCCACCAGTGTAGCGCAGAAGTTCTCCAACCTTTTTTCTTTCATCTCCACCAATGCCAGATGATATTCACATGCAAAACACACATCCTAGGCGATACCCAGCCGGACAGCTGTAAGTCCATCCTTTTCTGTCCCACTCAAGAAAACACATTGGATGGAGTACAAGTGATCAAGAATGAAGTGATCCCTGGAATACATTTGAATCTGTGAAGAGTAAATCATTCACAAACTTTGGTATTTCCTAGTTAGTAATAAATTATTTGCACCGTAACTCGCAGCTGACTAAGAGAGACACGCAGTGCATGATTCCTCTGCAAGTCTGTCCCGTGGAATAGTTTTCAAATAAGGGAAAATGGAAGGGCTTATTATCAAAATGCTCTGATTTCTTTTTCAGAAGAAGGTGACAAGTGACAGAACAACTGTAAAACCAAAACATTACTTATGTTTGCATGACCACATGCCCCACCCCTGGAATTCAATTCTTTGTTTTAGAATTACAGAAAATTTTTTATGTTGAAAAAAAAAAAAAAAAAAAAAAAAAACCCAACTTACTCAGTTTTCCTAAACCAGCCACCCTAGTGCCCATAGGCCACGGAACGCACACATTCTTTTCCCTGTGTAATGTAACACAGATGTGCTTATGATACTTTAAAAGTGGTTCCAGCATTCAAGGATTAAATGCTTCACATCTTTTAAACATTATTTCCCTTTGAAATAAGCAGTGTTCTTTAAAAAGTTAGCAGTAATTATATATAAGAGAAAAATGAGATTGAATTAGATATCAAAGTGTAAGATTAACTTTTAAAGTAAAATATAAAATGGATATAACCAAATTTTTCTAAGGAGAAAATATGACTTGAATGTTCAAATAGGAAACTTTCAAGTAGTAGCCTACAAACGCTTGCAGTAACTTATCTTCTGTGTATTTTAAACTGAATCCTAAGACTTCTATTAAGAGACATTTCACAAATACGGGAATGTTTTCTACTTATTTCAGTTTTTGAGAAATAATTTTCATTGTATACTTAGCGTTTTAGGTAATTTGTGTAGTCCCATTAGGTTTTTCCAGATTTCCAAAGATGAATTAAAAAAAAAAAAAAAAAAAGAAAAGAATTCTTCAAAAGCCACATGGTAGCTACAGCCTAATAATCTTGCTGACACAGTATAAAACACATTCCCAGCACAGGAACACCTAGAGATACTTAAAAATCACCATGTAATAAGTTATACACTACTTCAATCTTAAAACAACAATGATTACTTGTTTAGTTAAAAAAAATTTTGGTCCCTCTTTTATGTGTGGAATAGGCACTTTACTTTCTTTTACAAAGCACTTAGCATGCACAAAGATTTCTAAGAACTTATAATAAATTATTTTTAAAGTATTTTATTCAAATACAGTGAAAATCTGGTATGTTGATGGTTCTGATTAGAATCACTGAATTTTCCTTAGTGTTTACCCTAAAATGCTGCAAACTTCTAATCACAGCAATATTGCTATTGAGTGTCAGTAAGCTTTGAGGCCTCAGCTTTCCAGTCTGTTAAAGAGGTTGGACTTCACTAGATAATCTTTTTAGCTGAAATTCTGAACTTCTGTGATTTTTCTACTACTGGTGGTTACTCTTAGTCTACTATTTGCCCGTGATTAAAAAGTAAATTATGTGAACTGTTTATAAAGAAAAGCTATCAAACACATATGGGGTAACATTTTGTGATCTGCATGAAACAAAGCAGCAACTTTTAGTGGCTGTTTGGGTTTGGGTCTAACACTTGAGTTCCAGTCCTGGCACCATCACTACTGCTCTGTGATTCTGGACAAGTTACTTTACTTCTTTGACCCCCAGTTTCCACACTTGAAAACTGTTAGCTCACTTACTTAAGCCATAAACAAAACTTTCTATTTATATTTACCCAAAATAAAACACATTCTGATGGAAACTAAAGTTCAGAACAGTTTTTTCTGAGTAACAAAGAATGGCACTTATTCTCTAAGCACAGAAACGCCTATTTCCCTTCTAATGCATTTTACATTTTAAACATAGCCTTACAACTTTCAAACCATTGTTTTAGATCGCATTTACTTCCAGGAGGCTAAAAGTACTTTGAATGTTTCTATTTCTATTATCTTTAGGCAAGGTGTAGAGTCCAGCTTGGCACTGCCTATAACATTCAGTCTTTTGCTCTTTTGCAAGCCATTAAGCTATTGAATCCTAAGGGATAGCTTTATCGTTTTGAAATCTTCTCAAACTCTGGAGTTCCCATTAGTAGAACGGCTCTGCTACCATAAGACAAACTACTTAGGTTTGGAAGGATTAAGACACCAACATCTGTCTTTTTTTTTTCTTACCCTTAGGGACTCTCTGAGACATTTCCTCTTGTTATTTCACTTGCTTACCCTCACAGGCCTGGTAGCTGACCCTGTACAGGCAGCTTCACAAAAGGGGCACTACAAGGCCAGCATGGCTCAGTAGGCTAAACAGGTGTTACAGCGATTGACATTATATAAATAAAAGTTGTCTTGATATTCAAGGGTATGCTTTTAATCTTGGCTCTGTTACTAACTTTCAAAGAAACTGGCCAAGTTCTCAAACTTCTTCCTCCACTTTATCTACAAATTAGGATTAAAAAACAATTTCTCATAACTCAAAAGGAGACAGAATTTAAAAAAAAGTTCTAAACCATTTTATTTCCCATCTGATCACTGACACACCTTACATCATCTCCCTTTCTCCTCCTACAAAATACTGAAACTAAGCATGAATACTCTCCAAATTTAACAATCTCCTAGTAGTCCCTAAGTGACAGACCTTTTTCCACTAAAAAATAAAGTCACCGGATGAGGTGATCACCAAGATGACTCCAGCTTTATAATTCTGCAAGTGTAGACATATGCCTCCTCATTCAGAAAGCTCAATAGTTCAGAACTGCAGTGGTAAATGATTCTAGTCTATCCATGGTATGACAGCTATGGGATGTGGTAAAATAAAGTGACCAAGTACACATTTTGAAACTTAAGGAGGGTCTTACAAGGCTCTTACTTGTTCTAGATGCCATTTGTTCAGTCTTTTCTGATCCTTACTGGAAGCTCAATTACTTTTAAATCCAGAGGCTTGGGCTCCAATCCTAAGATCCTTAAGGCTCTTAAGGTCCTTAAGATCTGTGACTCCTTAAGGATGCTCAGCTTTCTTCATCAGTATGATGGAAAAGTTATCTAGCTTGTAAAGATTAAATAAGTGAATTTAACAGCTGAAAATGTTTCTAAAGTGGAACTTGCCCAAACTAGTATCAGTAATAACTTTTTATACTCCACAAAGATTTTATATAGCACCTCTAGCAGGGATATGACACACTTAGGAATTATGTTCATGATCTATGACAAGCCTAGTTAGTAGGAGAAGTATGAACTTGTAGAGACAAACAGACCCAAGTCCAAATTCAGGCTTTGTAAGTATAAACTGGTTTCTTTATGTAGGTCAATTTCTCAGAGCTTATTAAGCTTACTATCTTGTAGATAGGATACATACTATTACAATTAGTAATACATGTGGAAACGCTGTAAGCACTTATTCATCAATTAATTCCTCAAATATTTATTGTTTACCACATACAGGTAGTCTGCTAGGTAACAAAAGGTCATAGAAATAAAACCCAGTTTGTTGAGGGCACCAAAGAAACAATTATCACATTTCAATGGGAAAGTGTCATGATAGAAATCTAAAGCTAAGCAGACACTCAAAAAAACATTCTTTGTTCCTTATCCACCTGAAGATGCTCTTACAGGCTGCACAGTGCCTTTGATATCTAGGCACTTCATTTGCTAACCCTAGCTACCCATTTTTATCTGGTTCTTAAAATCCCTCCTCCTTCAGGGATTTTTTTCCTAATTAACACAGGGAATTTTAATTAGCCTTACTCTTGTTAACAAGACATATTTCATCTGGTACTAAGTTGAATGTAAGAGTATGAGTAGTACAGACTCTTAATCTTCAATTTTTATTAGGAAGTAACACTTTGCAAAATAGGATGACCAGCTTCTTCAGAGAAACTTTTGCTTAAAGGTTAAATAGTTCATGAATTAACTATACCACAGAATTATATTACTTTAGAGTTGGCAAGAACTTACTCTAGTTGTTTTTTTTTTTTTTTTTCCCCCTTTGGTCTTTCAGCTAAGGGCAATGAAGCCCTGAGAAATTAAGTATCTTGCAGAGGGTCACATACGGAAATGCATAAAGCAGATCTTGAGTTCCTTCACTCTACTGTTTGCTTGTTCACTTATTTGTCACTCAATACCTATTTACTGAGGGTCTGCCATATACCAGATACTGTTCAAGGCACTGGGAAAATAGTGGTGACTATTAGGTATTCACTCGAGGTGAAGGATGAAGGCTTCCCAGGAAGAAAGTAATGTACAAGGTAGAGTCAGGAATAAGCTGGGTGTCCACAGGACTGAGTGGAGAATAGATATGGGAATATATATAGAATTCATAGTTTTGGTACTTATAAAAAAAATTAGGGGCACCTGGGTGGCTCAGTCAGTTGAGCGTCCAACTCTTGATTTCAGCGCAGGTCACGATCCCAGGGTCAAGGGATCAAGCCCCGCATGGCTCTGCACGGAACATATAGCTTACGTAAGATTCCTCTCTCCCACTGCCCCTCTCCCTGGCTCCTTTCACTCTCTCTCTCTCAAAATAAAATAAATTTTTAAAAATTTTAAAAAAGGAGAGAGAGGTTTGGTTAGAGAGGAGGCTGAAGCTCTTTGGCTAATATGAAATATCTGAAATCACCTAGAAATTTCAACTAATCAAGTCATTCCCTCCAAAGAGTATATAAAGTTGGTTACCAATTACCATACAACTAGAATGTATAAATTTAGATTAACGCTGAGAATTAAAATATACTTCCAAAGCTTTTAGAGAAAATTCTCATTTTATGTTTCACATAATTCCCATAATTCTTCAACAATCAATACAGTATATATTTGAAATGAGATCATCACTATGGAAACTGCAGACTTACAATCTGCTAAGAACTGACCATCATATCACTTTGGATCTACTCTTCAGTACAACCTCTCAAATTAAAATTCTCAGGGTCAGAGCTACTGGAACTTGGATAGCTGTGCTTGCATCTGTCCTGTAAACACTAACCCAGCTGTGGCAACTAGGTAAGCATCAGCTTTCCTACAGCTAACTACAGTTCTTACCATAAAACTGCTTCAAGCAGAATGCCACACAAAACCCACTGGACATATCTTCTCTGATAAAAATATTTAGTGCTCTATGTATTTCCTTTATTATGTATGGACATTCTTCAGGTTGATTCTAACACTTTCTAGTCTTCAAATGATCTCTTGCTTCCTTTGTTCTCGAGTCTATATCCAAACTGTGACCAAAGGTTAATACCATTTTGAGCACACACTCATCTTGATCATGACTCTATGAAAAATAATCAACAATCCCAGAAAGGTATAACAAAGAACTGGGGTGGTTTTACATAATCTAAGAACATGGATTATGTCCATTTATGGCATGTGCTATATTGCAGAGAACATACCAATGCACTGGAGATAAGCAGGCCTAGGTTTGGATTTAGGTATCACTATTTGGTGGTTACAAAGCTGCAGGCAGCACTCTCTGTAAAATTATAATATGTGTAAAATCTATAATGCATGTAACATAATGTATACATATAATGTATACAAAATGCTTACCAAAGCACTAAAAAACAGTAGGAGGCACTCATTAAGAGGTTGTTAGTAATACTATGCTTCCTAAAGATGTCTTTTTGCCTCCAGATTTAACCTTGATTTTAACTCACCCTTGCAGCAAACATTTTTTTGTGTTTGGGAAAACTTATTCAGGATCTTCACACTTTTTTGCTTATATTATGACCTAAAATAGTTTTGGAAAACAAGGATACTTTTTTATATTTTTAAATAGACAACTAAAATTTCATTTGAAATCTTTATTCACAAGTTTAAATAAAAGAACAGAATTTATCGTGTGGTGGAAAAACTGATGATTTAAAATGAAAATGTTACATCACTCCTAAGTAAATTCACTCGAATTGAAATATCATAGCAATGTGTTATCAGTATCATCCACTTAAAAGATAATATGAACAAGTTCTTCCTCAACAGTCAGATCTTATATGGTTTCTTCTCCTTGAACTTGTATTTCCACTCCAGTTCTCCAAAGAATTTTATCCTGAATAATACATTTGTGTTTAAAAATCTTTTATTGATTACCCATTCATACTTTTCTGTATCAAAAATGTGTATGTAAGCTAAAAATTTAATTTTATTACCTGTGACTTCAATGCTTTAAATGTTACAATTTCTTCTGGATGGAGCAATTTTTGACAATTAGTATAAAACTGGTCAAAACACAAATATACAAAAATTGAAGCAAAATTTTACTGGAAATGCATCTCTTTTTTTTTTTTTTATAGAATTTTTAAATTTTTTTTTTCAACGTTTATTTATTTTTGGGACAGAGAGAGACAGAGCATGAACGGGGGAGGGGCAGAGAGAGAGGGAGACACAGAATCGGAAACAGGCTCCAGGCTCTGAGCCATCAGCCAGAGCCCGACGCAGGGCTCGAACTCACGGACCGCGAGATCGTGACCTGGCTGAAGTCGGACGCTTAACCGACTGCGCCACCCAGGCGCCCCTGGAAATGCATCTCTTAATGTGATGGGCAAGCATGGACGACGGCGTCTTCTACTACATGCAAATTTGTTTACTACTGATTCTTAGATTAAGTAATTTACCCCACTTGTCTCTGCAGTACTCATTAATAGAATCGAATTCGAAAAGGAAAAGGAAAAAATTTAAGTGATCCCATCTAGAGAGCCCGCTGCTGTTATTTACTAACATCACAGTTACTTTCAAGGGATCTAACTAAAAGGCAGCAATGGAGCCTGCAATTTTCACAGGACATCTGAAAGCAGCTGATGCTGTTCTCAGACATGCTGGAATCCCTTTAATGTTCTCTGATAATGTATTTAATTCTGTGCCATTATTCTCAAAATAATGTTAACTTCCAAGATCTTCAGTTTTCTAACAGCAGGACATTTTTAAAAATCCCAGCTTTTAACCACATACTATAAATTTCTTATGTAGAGTATCTTCAAAGTACATTTCCCAATTATTTTCTGTAAGCCTGAAATAAGATAATTTTCTACTTCTGGTTCAATTAAGCAAAGGATAAAGATTAATATCTTTAAAGATGTCAGAATCTGATTTCAATAAATCCAACTGAAAATCAAATTACTTATTTCTTTATACAGCGTCAATAATCCAACTGAATAAACACTTACCAAACGCTTATTATACAGAAAATATGCTAGATACTGTATGGGAACCAAAACGTCCTCAAGGAGTTTACACCCTTGCCAGTGTTTCTCAAAGTATGATCACAGGCATAACTTAAGAGGCAGAGGATGTAAAAAAAAAAAAAAAAAAAAATGCCGCTTTCTGGGTCCTATGTGAGACTGACTAAACCAGAGGCTATGAGGGTAGGCTGGAAATTCATATTTCCAACAACTGTCTCAAATGATTATGATGAACACTGAAATGTGAGAAGCACTGTTCTGAGAAAAGAAGAAATACAGGTTAAATGCTCAGCTGGGGAAATGTTTATGGTAAGAAGGGATACTGGCTAATAGGGATATGGGCCAGGTGGAAAGCAAGGAGGGATGTAGCAGGGCTATGAGGAGATTTGGGCAAGAGACCAGGCTCTTAGAATCAACTAAGGCTGAGAGGTGGTATCCTGCAGACAGAGTTGAGAATCTAAGAAGTCAGAATCTGAGTGAGTTACATGAACTGGACATCAGGTCTGCTCTCAGGCAGAAAAGGTCTTTGCTTTCTGGGAATTGCGTGTTAGTAAAAGAGGTCAGGTGGGTCTCATTTGAGGCCTTCACACAGGCAAAACCAATTTCTCTAAAGTGACACACAAAAAAGTATCCTACCTCTTTAACTTCACTGTAAATGATTTTTAAAACATTTCATGTTACAGATCCAAAGAAAGTAATCTTAGTTTTTATTTAAAAAACATCCTCTCAGCCTGGAAATAAAATCATCCAAGAAAAAGAACTCATACTTTTGCTGGTTGCTTTTCAAAAAAAAAAAAAAAAAAAAAAAAAAAGGAAGAAAGAAAGAAAGAAAAAGGTGTTCCAAAAATTATTAAATACAACCAGTACACTATGAAACAACAGAATCTGTGCATGTACGATAGGGTAGTATCCCCAAGAAGAGTAACAATCTTCTGTGATGTTCATTAAGTCAAAACTTAAATAATACTTTAGTTTGGCTTGGGTTTAAAATCTAAAGTCTCGACTTCATGTGCCAATCTTTGGAAGCAGAGTGATGGCAATTGGGGTGTGCTTCCATAAAAATAGGACAAGTCTGGAGTGTCTATGTAAAATGCCCAGGCCTTTCCAGGTACCTGTTATGCCTGGTACATTTAGTATAGAACTAAATGCAGATCTACTGTAGCGTTTACCACATATCTACTTTCTCTCCTAGAATGTGAGCTCCTTGAGGGCTAGTCTTTTAGAGGCCTGTGTATCATACTGTGCCGGCACATGGAAGGGACTCGAGGATACTTTAGGTCAAGTTCATTCATCAAAAAGCCTGTCTTCTGAGCAGGTACTGCTTTCTCAGAAGGAACTTTAAATTACACTGGGAGTTATTATAATCTCTTTTTCTGTTGCTCTCATTTTACATATTGAGAATTGAAGCCCTCAGCTAACTAAATGATATTGTCACAAATGACCAATAAAAATCCTTTAGAGCAGAGATTGGAAAACTATGGTCAGCAGGTCAAATCCAGCCCACTGTCTGTTTTTTGTGCACAAAGTCTTACTGGAACCAAGCCATACCATTGATTTATGTATTATCTATAGCTGTTTATGGGCTATAATAGCAGAGTTGACAATTTTGACAGTATGGCCCACCATGCCAAAAACATTTACTCTTTGGCCATTTCAGAAAAAGTTGTCTCAGTCCTCCTTTTGGGTATTAAAGTGGTAGCAACATCTAGCAAATAGAAGCACACATATATTTAAGTGAATTAACACACTACTTATTAAGAAAATTTACACTGAATTCATACTATAGGAAAGTCACTGACTCAGCACTGCAGGAAATGTGAACAGGAAGATGCCTAATATAGTCATTGTCTTCAAAAGAATGTATCATTGAATAGGATAAACTGTATTGGGAAAAAAATAAAACACGATTGCAGGAAACTATGAGAAGCACAACATATTTTTTGAGGCTTAAAGGATAAGGAAATCACATCTAGTTGGTGGGAAAGGATAGGCTCTGCTGCAGATACGGATACAGTCAACCCAGAAAAATGGAGAAGAGAGAACATAGAGAAGACTCGTTATGGAGGCAACTATGTAAAACAGGGTGGCAAGGAAAAAGTAAAAGATGGCTCTAAGGTCTTATGTCTCATATACTGCAAGAGTGACAGTGCCAGTAACACAGAGTAAGTATCAACATTTGCTGACTGCTTACCAGATGCCAGGAACATAACCCATTTAATATATATTTCACACACACACACACACAGAAAAAACAGATGTGGTGTGATGAGGTCTAAACAGTTTAAGATTTAATGAGATATGTAGGTGAAGATAGATATAAACCAGGATTTGGAGTTTGGGAGAAAGGTTGAAAATGTATCTAGATGTGGGAGTGACTGTACAGAAGTAACAGTTGATAACACCATAAGTACACAAGTTCCTCAAACCTCATATTCTTTCAATATCCAATTTATGTTAAAAGAAATATAAACTAGCATGATTAGGTATCTGCCCCCATGTGGCTAATGGTGAGTGGCCTGTTGGGAGTATAGCTAATATTGAACTTAGGCTACTTCCCACAAGTATAAGAAATACCAAATGGCTGAAACAAGCCATTATTTTAAAAATAAAAGTACTGTATAACATATAGTCAACTGCTAGCTACATAGAACTTTTTGTTTTAAACAAATTTCCTCCTTTTTCTAAGGAAGTAATCTCTAGGATTAAAACAATAATAAAAACTCTTATATTGAGTCAATTCTAAAAGATGTTGACCTGAATGCTGCAACTCCTAATACCTGAATAATATGTATTTACTGAGAATGATTGGCTATGTGCCAGGTGCTGTGCTAAGCAGCTAACATCTCAAAGTAATCTTCACAACAATGCAATATCATTTCTGCCTTGATCCCCACTTTCAGGTGGGAAAAGTGGCTTAGGAACTTTCTAAGGTTTGTACCAAATTTATAACATTATTTCGACTTTACAGAATATCTACTTTGATGTAGGTTTTTGGATAAAAACAAAAACGTTATTTTGGAACATCTCTTAATTTGGGCTAGGTTTGAGAAGCAGTGTTCTAATAAACTTAAGTGTTTGCAATGGTGAGACTTTTGGTTTACAGTCTAGTCTGGAACGTCTTACAGTAAAATCAGGTCTACTTCTCCACAGATTATGTATTCTGAAAGGATAGTATTACTATTTCTTACTGGAATATGTATAATCTTACTATGAATACATACTAAGAACAAATGAACAGTATAAAACGACCATTCTTTTTGCAAATAATGTTCCAAAAAACAATGCCACTTCTACTTAAAACTCAATGTGCCCTAAGCCTCTCCAGGCCCTATACTGCCATCCCTCCAGAAACAGATCCATGCCAGGAACCTCAGTCAGTCACCTTTGCTTCGTGTTTGTGTTCCCCCACTACTGTAGAACTGTACCCAATTCATTCTTGTATCAACCTCAAGTTTTATTTATATGCATAGAAGATTAAATGTGCTTAATTAATGGTTTCTGAGTAAATTTGGAAAGAATTATCCTGTAACAGCTTAAACCACACCTTTATCAAAACTAGAACCTTATATAAACATCAAAGCAGCAAAGTAAACATAAAGAAAGTGTAGCTGAACTTCTTTATGGAAAATAAATGGTTCAATTAATAAGTAAAATACAAAAAATAGATTTGGAAAATTACAACTGAATGAACAGTATCACACTTCGGAGTATTCAAAATTCTTCAGTCCATAATAGCATAAGTGAGTAGCAATACAATGGCTGCCCCTGAAAGTACCTGGCATTACCAACATAGGCTTTTCTATTTCAAAACCACTCATTTACTTTCTGGGCTGGTTAAGAGGAGAAAAAGAGGCCTTGCTAATAACACAAGCACCTTACATGAATTCTCTTCCACTGGGAATGTAAGCTCCTGGGGACAGGAATGGTTCTCCTTATTGCCATCACCCCAACGTCTAGAATGATACCTGGATCACAGTGAGTATCACAAAGTGTTTGCAAGAGAATGAATACATGAATTTACTTAAGAAGCCATGTTAGCTTTTATAAGAAAACACAAATCCAAACCTTGTGTATTCTGGAAAGAAACTCTCAAATACATCAGCAGCAAATTCCTTAGGGTTAGACTTGCATTCTATAATCCCCTAAATCTAAAAATAAAAGTCATGTATGGCAATGCTAAAAACTGGGAAACATTTAAGACTGCTCTAGCTCATCAGGTATATATATCATGAGACAACTGTTATAAACCCTCCAAGAATGTAAAACACAACCAGTGGAAACTGGCAACATCAAGTATTTGGTTAAAAAGACTTTACTCTGGAGTCACTGGAATGCTGTAAATCGTAGGATACATTTAAAATCAACAGCCACAAGGAAACTACATGCTTCTGCCTTGTAAGTAGTTTTTAGGAAATAATAAAATCCTATTTTAGCATGCTTATCTTATATCAGAAGTCTAACATTTAAAAACCTATAATAATCTTACTTAGATGTTCTCTGAATGTACTTTCCTTTAATGATAGAAGTATAATTATACATCTAAGTGTACAGCCTATCAATGACTGCATTATCTGAAAAATACTGTGGTTACATTTTTTTTTTTTTTTTTTTTTAAATTTGAGACAGAGTGAGGGAGCAGGGGAGAAGGGCAGAGGGAAAGAGAAATCTTTTTGTTAATGTTTGTTTATTTTGAGAAAGAGAGACAGAGAGAGAGCATGAGCAGGGAAGGGGCAGAAAGAGAGGGAGAGAGAGAATCCCAAGCAGGCTCCATGTGCAGAGCCCAATGCAGGGCTCAATCTCACGACCATGAGGATCAAGACCTGAGCCAATATCAAGAGTCAGACGCTTAACCAACTGAGCCACCCAGGCACCCCAGGAGAAAAGCAGGCTTCACGCTCAGTGCTGAGCCTGATGTGGGGCTTGATTCCATGACCCTGAGATCACAACCTGAGCCAAATTAAGAGTTGGATGCTCAACTGACTGAGCCACCCAAGCATCCCTAAATATCTCTAGTTAAAAATATCAAATGACTAAATGTCCATCAACTGACGAACGGAGAAAGATGTGGTTTATACATACAATGGAATACTACTTGGCAATGAGAAAGAAGGAAATCTGGCCATTTGCAGCAACGTGGATAGAACAGGAGGGTATTATGCTAAGTGAAATAAGTCAGGCAGAGAAAGACAGAAACCATATGTTTTCACTCATAGGTGGATCCTGAGAAACGTAACAGAAGATCGTGGGGGAGGGGAAGGGGAAAAAAAAGTTACAGAGAGGGAGGGAGGCAAACCATAAGAGACTCTTAAATACTGAGACAAACTGAGGGTTGACGGGGAGTGGGGGAGAGGGGAAAGTGGGTGATGGGCACTGAGGAGGGCGCCTGTTGGGATGAACACTGGGTGTTGTATGGAAACCAATTTGACAATACATTATATTTAATATAAAAAAAATCAAATGAGGGGTGCCTGGGTGGCTCAGTTGGTTAAGCATCCAACTCTTGGTTTTAGCTCAGGTCATGATCTCAGTTTTGTGAGTTCGAGCCCCATGTCAGGCTTTGCATTCAGTGTGGAGCCTGCTTTGGATTCTCTCTCCCTCTCTCTCTCTGCCCCTCCCTCACTTGCACTGTCTCTGTCCCTCTCAAAATAAATAAGTGAATTTTTAAAAAATCAAATGAAAATCTATTTCTAAATGTATCCTCATAGCATCTAATTTCATTACTCATGATTAGAAAATACTTGAAAACTGGGAAGTTTTATAGAAATTAGGATAACTATATCATGAAGCTGACTTAATCAGAAATATATGGTGTACCTTATCCCAACTTAGGATAAAAACTCCTTCACTGGAGTTTGAGATTATAATTGCCATAAAATAATGCCATCACTTTTCAAAGTGAAATAAAGTAGCAATTTTTATTTTATTTTTTATAAATTTTTAAAAAATGTTTATTTTTGAGACAGAAAGAGCATGAGTGGGGGAGGGGCAGAGAGAAAGGGAGACACAGAATCCAAAGCAGGCTCCAGGCTGTCAGCACAGAGCCTGACGTGGGGCTTGAACTCACGAACTGTGAGATCATGACCAGAGCTGAAGTCGGACGCCTAACCAACTGAGGCACCTAGGCACCCCTAAAGTGGCAATTTTTAAATCCATAACCTTCCCATCCTTTGATGCTTTTATAGATCACTGAGTTCAAATAAACAACTCAAATGGGGAAATCTGAATGGTAAGTTTTCTATATAGATAAGATAAAGTAAAAATACTTATCATGTTATTCAGATTAGCTCAGGTTTAATATCAAAATAGCTAATTCTAGGTATTCCTTGAAGTTAACACTCAACTTTTACTTTATTAAGCTATCAAAGGAATGATAGTCCCTTTGGGGACTAAGGTTAACCCAAGGCCCAACTTTGGTCCTCCCTGGGTTCCTAAAGAAGGTATAAAATAAGAGAAAATAAAGGACCTTGAAAATGAAGCACAAAGAAATTGAGTGTCTAGAATTAGGTCATCTGACCTTCAATTCAGTGTACTTCTTTGATGTTTCTTTGGGTTCAGGTTTACCCTCTTTGTTAAAATAAACCTTAGCAATCTGACTGGCATTTCTCCGTGCTCTGGTTCTCTGGTGCATCCTGATTTCTTTCTAATACAACTGCATGTAATGGTTTCCCCAACTGCTTCCCTCTGGATCATGTCATGCTATAGGCATTTCTGCCACTCTCCTGGAAGGGCCTGGTCTACTAGGATATGCTGAGATCTCCATCCTCCTTGCCTCTTCAAGCATTTAGAGTTACACATTTTCAAGTTAAAAATGAATGCTATCTAGGCCCAAGCAGTCTGCCCTATATTATAAACTTTAAAATGCTCAGTATTCTACCTTTTAACACATACAATCTTGGCTTCCTTGAATTTTGGAGGAAGAAGATACTATGCCCAAGAGTCAAGTTTGACTGGCTTAGTGAGCTGGCACATTTCTTCACTGGCCACTCCCCAGTTTGCCTTGACTTAAAAGGAAATATAGCAAACATTCTCTTTCAGGTAATGGAGGAAAACAACAAAGAAACAGAACAAAAACCATTAATAAACTAAAACAAAAGAAAAAGAGAACCCCAAACCTTTTGTTCTTAGCAGTTGTACCAAAATGATTTGGGTTGTTTTCCTTAGCTTTGGTAAAGAAATTTAATTATTTGCCTAACAGATTAGGTAAATAAGGTGACCATAGTCAAGTTGATGCATGCTTATTAACTAAGAAAACGAACAATTCCATTCATGTAGCCATTAAAATAGTAGCCAATGGCTACTATTTATAATTATTCAAGGTCAGATAAGTACAACAAAAAAAATGATGAGGCAATCATTTTGATGGATAGCACTACTACTGTCTCCCTTCTACAATCCTTCTGGAGCCATTTACATGTTATCCCCACACTGGCAGTCTATGACAAGGAGGTGGCAAATGCTCAGAGTGCTGCAGAAGTGTTAGAATGTTGGACACGTCACCAGGTTGTCAGGAGAGTTGGGAGAGTATATATTAGTTCCACAGCCTGGAGAAGATGAGATGAGACAACTATCCAAAAAGTGATTTCATTTTTCATAAAAACCCTCAGAGGTGTTTTCTTAACAGGCTTATGAGACTGAAGCCATAGTATACTCAATAAGAATGCACCAAGGTATGAAATAGGAGTAACATTTACATGAATTAAGTAAGTAAAATATGGTAAATGTTAAGAAAGGGACTGAATCTGAATGAGGTAAGAGACAATAAAAGAAGGAAAAAATATTTAATGATTGACTGGAGGTAAATTCCAAGGGAACAATACAAATGGTTTTGTTTAAACGTGAATTTGTATGAAACTGACTTTAAAACTTTGCTAAGCAAAACTGAAAGAACGCACCTTTTACATCAGTATTTCTCACTAATTACATAAGCGTTTGATTACCAATTTCAAAAATACTAATTTTGGTTAACATGGATGTTGTAACTCTAGATAGCTATCTCTGCAAAACCCACAAAACTTTCCATCCTTCTCTCATCTGAGACCTTAAATCTTTAGGGGGAAGGAAGGGAGTAAAACATGAAGTGCATGTAAATATACTACATGAACAAGTCTAGGGAAGACACACCTGGGTAGCTCAGTTAGTTAAGCAGCTGACCGACTCTTGCCTCAGGTCATGATCTCACAGTTTCATGAGATCCAGCTCCATGTAGGACTCTATGCTGGTGGCGCAGAGACCGCTTGGGATTTTCTCTCTGCCCCTCCCCTGTTTGCTCTCATTTTCTTTTTTTTCCTCTCAAAATAAACTCTTAAAAAAAAACCCCAAAATAAAACAAAAACCAAAAAACAAAAAACCCAAAAAACAAAAACAAAAAAAACTTCCTCAAATAATACAGTTTGTTAGAACCCAGCTCTCCTTACATTTCTCTGCAGTGTTTTTTCCATTGCAATATATGCAATGCTCAGTTGATCACATAAATGTTTGTATTCCCAAAGGCAAAAACTTGAACACTAGAACTGTTGTAGAGAATACTTCTTGAAATAAGTTAAAATGGGATTTAAGAATTTCTTAATTGTACATAATGCTATTTTAAAATATTTTAACCAAAATAATTGTTTTTAATGTTTATTTTTGAGGGAGAGAGAGAGAGAGAGGGCCTGAGTCGGGGAGCGGCAGGGAGAGAGGGAGACACAAAATCCGAAATAGGCTCCACGCTCTGAGCTGTCATGGCTCGAACCCATAAACCATGAGATCATGACCTGAGCCAAAGGTGGACGCTTAACTGAATGAGTCATCCAGGCACCCCTAACCAAAGTAATTTTCAATTGAATTTATCCTGTAAGTCTGATTATTTTTAAATTTTAATTTGAAAGTCATACTGGTATAATAACTAGCTACTTGAGCTAATCAAGCTACTTAATTATATTTTAGAATTTGAAAATATTTGAAGAAATGGGGAGGGAAATAATTTTACCTTACTAAATTTTGCTGCATATATTCAACCTTCATTAAAATTTGGACCCCAGTCTGAGAGCGAATGTAGGCTTTCAACCTGAAATAAAAATGTCATATTGAAGGAAGCAAAACTGATTTTTAATATGTTTCAAGACAGTATCTACAGATTAAACATTTATGAGTAGCTAACAATACTTAAAATTCAACTAGCCAAGCACAGAAAAGGGGTTAAAGATATTTTCTAGCCAAGGATCTGAATTTTAAAATATTACCTTTCTTCTCTCTGTACAATATGTTAATTTCAAAAAAAAAAAAAAAAATCTATTTCAGTAAATTAAGTTAATCTTGCTATTTTATTTATTTTTTTAAAAATGTACCCAATTTAGTGACAGGTACTTTGTCTTACTGCCAAACGTATGACCAATGATGACAACTGGATTATCAAGAATAAGAAGGAAAGAAATACAACTATCATACATATTTCAAAGACACTGCTTGATTTGGGACATGATTCTGGTTCAGTCTGGGTACAACCTTTCATTGGCACTAGAACATGAGATTTAATTAGAATTGGCTCAGACATTTTAGAATCCACTCAGTTTAAAATTTAAACACTAGGTTACTCTGGAACCAAAACAAGCAGGTATCATCCAGAGAAAAGAAAGTCAACTGGGTTCCTGCTCAGGAAAACTAATCCACATTCTAATAAGAGTTTCCTATTTTGAGTGCTGCCTACTGTGTGTCAGACCCTGTATTAATAACTATATACATATGCCTTTTATTTATTTATTTTTTTAAGCTTCAAATAACCTTATCTAGTAGAGAAAATTAAGGTCTGGAACTTAGGTAACTTATTCCTGATCACACAGCTGAAAAGGGACAGAGCTAGCTATTCTAGCCCATTTGTGTCCACGCTACACTTCTGGAGATGAGGCAGAGTGTATCTTAATTAGTTTTATGAAGACCTGGCTGAAACAGAATTTTCCTGTCTTTTATAAGGGTTACTTGGAAACTCTTAATTTCAGAGTTTTTGACTCAATTTTAAAGAAGTTTGATTTAGGGGTTAAGAGTGCAGACTCTGATTCCACACTGGCTGGGTTTAAATCCCAGCTTCCCTGCTTATTTGCAGTACGAAGTCACTTAAGCACTTTAAGGTTCCCCATCTGTAAAATGGACATATTAGCAGTAATCTACCTTCAAGGGTTATTGTAAGGATTAAATTAATTCATACATTTTTTATTATCTGCTTCAACGAGTATCTAGAAAACAGTGAATACTAAGTGTTGAGAACTGTTTTTGTTACTATCCAAAAGCATCATCTGTGACTGAAAAAGCCTTGAATAAATACCAAGGAAATGACACAGAAAGTAAACTGCACTGGCATATCACAGTCTAATAGTGTCATGGCTTTACATAATATTCACATAACCAATACCTCAATATTTTTAGTAATTTCAGAAAATTACAAGATTTTTGAAACATACCTTTGACGAATTACAGGATCAGCCTTTTCAGGATCAATGTAAGGTTTTAGGATTTCATTAATAGTTTTATCATCTGGTACTCTTCCCAACAACAAAAAAACAAAAACAAAACTTATTATTT
This sequence comes from Leopardus geoffroyi, assembly GCF_018350155.1. Classification (NCBI taxonomy): domain Eukaryota; kingdom Metazoa; phylum Chordata; class Mammalia; order Carnivora; family Felidae; genus Leopardus; species Leopardus geoffroyi. Next base: position 72,274,267 of record NC_059328.1, read on the forward strand.
ATAAGTTTCTACTAAAGGTGTTAACTTAGAATTACTAAATCTTGTGGCTTTTTTGTTTAAATAACTGAACACAGACCTTTTATTTTAGTCTTGGCAAAATATAACATCCTTTTAAGCAAAAATTACTTAGGAAAAAAGCTCAAAAAGGCTTCTTGGACACACTTAACAAAGTCCTAAAAAGCAATATTTTGAGAAGCTCCCTATAAATCAATTATAAAAACATGAAGCCTCTTTTAACACACACCTGTGATCAAAGATGGGAAGAATGAATTCAGGATGAAATATATTTGAAAGCTACAGAAATTAAAAATCTGAAAAAAGGTTTCAGATGATGCTAATTTCAGTGCATGTTCAAATTTATTCATTCTAAATCATAAGACCAGGGTAAAAATTGATACTACTCTCCCTGGAAATAACATATTTCGTTTTTCAACTTTCTTGTAAGTATGCACACTGTTTTGAACTATAAAGCTACAGAAACAAAATTAAGACACTGAATGTGTAGTTTTCCTCATTTATACATTTTCATATATACCAATGTGCTACATACCCCTATCTAAAAAATTGAAGTCCTTTCCCTGACTTTAGTCTGGCATACAACTTCAAATAAGGAAGTTCTTCACTAAAATTCATAGCACAGTTACAAAGAGAGGACACTTAATGCAAAATGTGGATATATGCTCAGTATATTACTTAAAAAGCAACTGGAAAATTTTCTGAAGGAACCAAATAGTACACAGTCATTAAAGTTTTTAAATGACACTTAAAAATATGCAAATATGAAAAAAGTAGGATAAAAAGTTGTTTATGCAAATTAATTCCAAATTTGAGTATACATATTTTGAGGGCTATACCACAATGTTAATAGCAGTAATCTTTCATAGTAGAATTCTGGGTCATTTTTCATTTGTTCTACAACCACTCAACTTAAGAAATTGAAAGTTTTTAGCCCTCTTGTGTCTCCTTGCAGTTTTCTCCTTATGTCTGCTCCCCCTGCTGAAGGAAACACCATCATGATTTCCCTTAGAGTTTTACCAGCTCTGCAGATAGTTCTAAAGACTACACTGTTTTATATTTAGACGTAGAATCACACTCTATGCATTCTTCCTTCATTTGCTCTTCTCATTCAACATTATTTCTAAGATTCAACCATGTTGATGTAGCTGTAGTTGATTCATTTTTCAATAGTATTGAGCATTTCACTGAATCAAGATACCAACAACTGAGTTATCCATTCTACTACTGACATACATTTACTGATAAATACAAAAATACAGTAAAAACAAAGGAGTTCTTAAACACTGGTAGTACTGTACCTTTTTTCTATGTACACAGCTTGACTCTGAGGAAATTGGAGCTTCACATGCCAACAAAACTGCTGTTTTCTAAATGAAAAAAGAATCATATGAGGATCAAGGTAGATAATAAAAGTGTGCGCAAAAATCAAACCTCCTGAACTTTCATTTTCAGATAATAATTTAAAAAGTATTCCTAGAATTTAACGTATCTTTTCTACTATTTTTTCTAGGATTTCAGAGACTATGTTTTTTAAACAATATACTTGCAAGCATTTTTAAAAGGAAAGCAAAATTAAGTGCAGCAGTTCTGAATTACAAGGACTTTATATTCCTGAATTAGAAGGCAATTTGTCACAGTTCAGGAGCTTTTGAGATCAGTGTGCTACTACTTGAAGTTTACAAATAAATTTGCTCATGACCAAAAATAATGAGCTGATGTCTTTGCCTGACTAGTCTGGAATTAGGTGAATGAAGTGTTGTCCAGTTGCGACCAGCTGGCTGCAGATACTTCTTAGCCATGAGTACGTGCATTCAGTAGCAAAACAGTAGACAAGTTGGTTGCTAAGCAGAATGCACTCTGAGCTAGAGTCCCTTTGCTTCCAGGTCGAAACTTTGGTTTGATACATGATCAACAGTAATAATTCACTAAATGTCTAATTTTGGAATGACCATGTTCTATTTAACATATCTAAGTTTGGTGACACTATATACCATTCCTTCTTTAAAAAAAGTTAATGTTAGAAATACTGAATCCAATACAGAAATTTAAATGTTTTCACTGTATGATGGCTTTTACATGTTTTCATTATTTAGGAGAAATTTCTAACAACCCACTGTCAAGCAAAATGGCCAGCTTCACTTATAAATCTATCCTTTAGCAGCCTGGCTCCAAAATCTCAAATAGTTTTATTTTAATACAGTCTAGTAAAATATCGCCCACCAAACATTCATATGATTTAGTCAAATTTCTGTCAGAAGACAATAACCATAAAATCAAGTAAAAATCCTTCTATTAGGGTAAGTTATCACAGATCTGCTTATGGAAGTTTTCTTTAGTAACAAGACAGTTTTTGGCATTAGCTAGAAAAAATATGCTTGCTTATGCTTACATTGAGAGTGCCACTTACCATATAAGAAAGTCATGTTAATATGTGTTTTGTTGATAGAACAAAGGCATAAACACCCTTCACTAATTTAAAGACCAGATATCTAAAATCTCAGAGGAAGAAACCTTAAAAAAATCTGAATGCAAATGTAAGTTAATGGTTTTAAATAAACAATTCTTCTAAAAGAAAACACCCCTGCAATGTTCGTTATCTATGAAAGAGGCAGAGCATCATATCACCATCAAGAAACTCAGAGGCGATACCTGGGTGGCTCAGTCAGATGAGCAAGTGACTCTTAATTTCAGCTCAGGTCAGGATCTCACTGTTTCTAAGACTGAGCCCCTGCACTGGGCTCTGCGTTGACAGTGCAGAGCCTACTTGGAATTCTCTCTCCCTCCCTCTCTCTCTCTCTCTCTGCCCCTCTCCTGCTTGTGTGCGCTCTCTTTCAAAATAAACATTAAAAAAAAAGGGAGACTCAGAGATTCCACATTTCCTTGTAAGAAAGAAATTGACTTTTTAATCCTGATGTATAATATGGTTTCTTTCTAAATATATTTGTTTTTTCCATGTTAAGTTATAGGAGAAAAAAAGATTATGAACTTGTCATCTTGCAGAATTCTAAATCATATTAAGTTACCCCAATCATTGCTTGAGTAATTTCAAGAACCATTTATCTTTCTTAACACTCAGTAGACCCTAAATACCATCAGAAAGTACTTAACATTCCAAAAACAAAGGGAGAAAAGCCCTTGGAAATTATTTTGCTATAGTTAACTAGTTTTGATTGTAAGGAAGTCATTCACTACTATTTTATTACATACACGCTGCTAAATTACTATAAAAATCTTTCTATATTTGGCCTCAGTTCAAACATGAACAAATTTGAAAAGTACATTTACTTTTAAAAAATGTGATCTTGAAATATTTCAAAAACAAAGAAAAAGAAAGTATAAAGAACAATGTACCCATACTCAAGATTTAACCAACTTGCAAACTGCCATATTTATTCGAAATACTTTTTTAAGAAATAAAAGGTTATTGATATAGCTGATGATCCAACTTGCTACTGTTTCTTGATCTCCTTCCCTTCCCATTCATTATCAGAGGTAAGTACTATCCTGAGTTTGGGTGTGTATTCTTACCGTCCATGGTTTTATATTCTATTCACACATACACACACGCGCGCACACACACACACACACACACACACATACATATTATACCTATATAAACAATATAGTATTTTGTGTAATATTAACATTTACTTCAAACTTACCATACTCTAAAAATCCTATGCCTTGCTTTTCATTTACACTATGCTTTAGGTTTATTTATAATATATGCAGATTAGTTCATTTTATGAAAAATGCCAAAATCTATTCATTCTCTACTGACAGACATTATATCTGCTTCCAATTTTTTACCATTTGTTCTTCCATATTAAATTATGGTAAAAAAAATAATAATAAAAGACTATACCTAGGGATGGGTCTATCATTTACCTCTACTAGTACAAAGGATTAAGTTAGCTTCATTGGAAAACTGTACTTTTTAACTCTAGGGTTAAAAGGCATTTGCAAACAGTAATTCAGAATAGAAGATTTAAGTGAACAAATGGATAAAGAGAGGTTGAAGGGTATTGTATAAGAATTCCTGAAATGGGTTGAGTTAATTAATCTCTAAAGTAGTTGCCAATTCTTCAGTGTTCTTGAAACTGATGTAGTCCTGACTGGGCAATCAAATCACTTCCTAAGTCTCAAAGAATTAAGTTTTTTAATTAAGTTTTTAATTTTAATTCCAGTATAGTTAACATATTCTATTAATTTCAGGTGTACAATTTTAGTGATTCACTAAATCTATTCATGACTCAGTGCTCATCATAATAAGTGCTATCATCGATTTCAATTCCCCCCCAACCACCTCCCCTCTGGTAACCATCAAAATTCTTCAAAGCGGGGCGCCTGGGTGGCGCAGTCGGTTAAGCGTCCGACTTCAGCCAGGTCACGATCTCGCGGTCCGTGAGTTCGAGCCCCGCGTCGGGCTCTGGGCTGATGGCTCGGAGCCTGGAGCCTGTTTCTGATTCTGTGTCTCCCTCTCTCTCTGCACCTCCCCCATTCATGCTCTGTCTCTCTCTGTCCCAAAAATAAATAAACGTTGGAAAAAAAAAAATTAAAAAAAAAAAAAAAAATTCTTCAAAGGATTAAGTCTGTTTCCCACTTTTCGTAATTACACATAGTGATACATGTCCCACTTATAAAAATACACATACATCAAAATCTCAACATTATTTTTGAGGGGGATTGTGGATAATTTTATATGTTTTTTTGTATGATGTAAGTTTTCTAAAAGAACACATTTTATAAAGGGAAAAAGTAATGCGTTAGTGAGTATCTTTATGTATGCATACCCCCACCCTCCACCATAATTGTTTTTATATTTTGGACTATTTTATGAAAACACAGCATAAGGAGTAGAATCATGGGATAAAACAGTGTTTCTTAACCTAGGTAGTACTGACATTTTGGACCAGATAATTCTTTGTTATGGTGGGTAGGGTAAAGACGGGGCAGAGGAGGCACTTTCCTGTGCAGGATGTTTAACAGCATTCTAGGCCTTGACTAAGGAGATGCCACCCCAGCAACACCCACTCCTCCAGTTGTGACATCCAAAATGTTTTCAATTATTGCAAATGTCCTCTGGGAGGCAAAAATCACCACTGAATGAGAACCACTGGGATAGAGGTTTAAACACTGACTATTATATTGGGCGCCTGGGTGGCTCAGTCGGTTGAGCGTCCGACTTCAGCTCAGGTCACGATCTCGCGGTCCGTGAGTTCAAGCCCCGCGTCGGGCTCTGGGCTGATGGCTCAGAGCCTGGAGTCTGCATCCAATTCTGTGTCTCCCTCTCTCTCTGCCCCTCCCCCGTTCATGCTCTGTCTCTGTCTCAAAAATAAATAAACGTTAAAAAAAAATAAACACTATTATTACTATATCAAGACTACTGTTCCCTAAATTAAACAAAATGCTTTCAATTATGTCACTGTGTCCTTGCCAAAATTATCAACGTTCTCAAGAATGGAAATACTGTACCTGAATATTCTAGGGAACTTCGGCACCTCATGGCACACGTTTAGAGTTTGATGACAGACTGGTGAAGTAATGATGGCAATTATTAAACCTAATGTTCCCCTATAGACCACCTGACAAAGTAAGATAACAGTGATCTGAGTCCCATGAAACAAAAGCAACTACTCATGCATAGCAAAGCTTTTTCTCCTACCCCCTCAATCATGCATTCTTAACAGGAGCAGCATCACCCCAAAAGGGATAAAAATTTGTTTTGGGGAGGGTTAAAAATAATCTTAAATATTACAATGGTTTGTGGCCCTCCAAAGGGCCACTACACATAAACATATACACAGTATATCTGTGGTATCAAAACATCATGGGGGAGCAAATAGAAGGAAAATGTCTAAAAGGGCTCCTTGGGAGGCAATAAAAAAAAAAAAAAACCGTTGAGAAACACATGTATTAAAAGAGGAAAATAAATGTTATTTTATACTCGGTTTTAACAAGTTAATACAGGGCACTTAACAGCTAATGCTTATTAAAATTAAGGATCATTCTCTCCCACCATTTCAAGAAAGTAATATGTGTATGATAACACAAACTTACAGGGGGAGGGAAGTTCTATACCCATATTCTTCTAACTCCATGACTTAAAATGGTTAATTTTCATCTTGGAGTGCTACCATAATTCCAAGGAAGAAGAGTAGAAAACAAAGACAGATATCCGATCCTTTTAAATGGCACTGATCTCTTGAAACAAGATTTTCAAGCTCATTTATAACCAAAGAAGTGCAAATAGAAGTGAAATATTTTCACTTATCAGATTTACAAAGACATTGTTAAAATCAGAAATACTGGGGAAATACCAGGGAAGCATGGTGAAATGGAGACTTTCCATTGGTGATAGGAATATAAACTGGTGTGAGCTTCTGGCAATTCAAGTTCATAAAGACAAAAAATAAATATTCTTAATGAAAAAAATACACATATTTTTGCCTCAACAGTTTTATTTTCAGGAATTTAGTCCAAGGAAATAACTGGATGGGTAATGACATATGTTCATGTCCACTGTGCCACTCTTTATAATAGAAAGAAAAAAAACCTAAATGGGTATCATCAAAAACTGATTAAACTATACTAAATCTACATAATGAATGAAAAAATGAGGCAGAACTCTATGCATTGAAGTAGAAAAATGTACGTGTTGAATGATGGCATTTATGTTTAAAATATACATTCATACATGTATTTATAAGTATGAAGGACATGCCCCAAACTTTTAACTATGGTTAGTTATTTCTTGCCATTATGAAAGGACTTAATTCTTACTTTATATGTCTGTATTAAACAAATCTTAGACATAATGATTTGCTATTTTTTACAATCAGCAAAGTCAAAAATGTTTTCACTGGAAAGTGCAGGATGGTAAGGACTAATTTTAACATTCTTTTTAAAACTAAAAATCTTCATTATTGGAAGTGTTCTTTTAAGAGGTTTCTGTTTTATCTCAGAAATTATTACCCAACCAGAACTAGGGTTACTTATCTAATCATTTTGACAGCTTCAAACCTATCCTCCTCAAGAAATATGCTATAGCTAAGAGTTACATAAGAAGGCTGAATTCTAAGAACTAAGATTTCTAATATGAAATTAAATGAGCTTGATTATTTTTGCTCTTGAAAAAAGTCACCAATTTTCATCCCCCTCTCTTACTGACTAACCAATATTTATTTGAAGAGCACTCCTAAGGGCTCACTAGGCATTTGGGAAGAGTCCAAGGCAGGCTTCTGTTTAGGGCAGTAGGTCAACCACCAATCCTGGGCACTGTGTTTTCCTTCCATATCACTGTGAGAAGAGTACAGTTTTCACATGAAAGCACCTTGTTCTTCATGTATACTATACAGTGGGAGAATACCCAATATACTGTAAGAATGACAGGTGGGACGGGGAAAGGATAAGTGCACTCCGTGCTTGAATCCTATTCAAGGCACCCCTTTACTTCTGATTTTTAAATACAAGTCCCTCCATGGGAGTAAGGAAAGCTAGAATTTCCACATGTCTAATCTTCAGAATGCTACACCACTAATTAGTAAAGTCCACAGGTTATGAAATCTATCAGTAGATCCTTTTACCAGACAGCACTAGCCAAGTAGTAATAGTAACAACAGTAATGCTTTCAGTAACGCTTTATTAAGTGCTTTCAATATGTCAGACATTGTTCTAGATGTTTTACATGTATTAACTCATTTAATTCTTGTAACTCTGAATGAACGCCATCATTTCATGAGAACTCTAAGGTAGAGAAAAGAAAAGTCCCTCCTCCAAGATCATTATTCAGCTGGGAAATGGCAGAGCTGGGATTTGAACCCAGACAGTACAATACCTCCAGAGTCTATGCTCTAATCGACTATTCTTTTATGATCTTACCAGAAATGAAAGTTCAACAACAAACTATGTATTTTTATGTAACATCAATTCAAATATATGTTATGTTTTATTTTAAATATTTGCCTTCATATTTTGAAATAATTTTTAGGAGTTATAGTGAACATTTTAATTGCCTCCTTGGCAATCTCTTATCATCATCCTCCTTCCTAATCCATAACCATACTTTGACGAATAGAATCCATTCCTTACCTCTAGAGGCATGCACATACTAGTCAGCTTAAGAAAACCACTATCTTAAGGGCGCCTGGGTGGCGCAGTCGGTTAGGCGTCCGACTTCAGCCAGGTCACGATCTCGCGGTCTGTGAGTTCGAGCCCCGCATCAGGCTCTGGGCTGATGGCTCAGAGCCTGGAGCCTGTTTCCGATTCTGTGTCTCCCTCTCTCTCTGCCCCTCCCCCGTTCATGCTCTGTCTCTCTCTGTCCCAAAAATGAATAAACGTTGAAAAAAAAATTTTTAAAAAAAGAAAACCACTATCTTATATCTTCCTTGACACAGTGACTCAGGATTGGGCCGATGACCTAGGTGGCTCAATTGTGGTGAATTTCAGGTTTCCTGTTCAGTAATGCTGGGAGAGAAGCACTCCTGGATATTTACTGCCACTCAAACTGTTACCAGGAGCATTCTATGACCATGAGGATTCAGCTGAGAGCACTGAAGATACAATGGAGAATCAGCAAAAAAAATGGGCCGTTAATGATGTAATTGAGTCATTTTATCTATGAACTCTGAAATCCATCCTATCTCTGGATGGATATTGAGTTATGACAGCCAATAATTTACCTTTTTATAGCTCAAACAGTTTGAAGTGGGTATTTTATTTCAAGCAACATAAAGCATCCTAAATGACACAAATAATTAAAGTCTTCTTCTTTCTAGGTTTCATCTTTCATTTCTGAGCAGTAGAAAAGGGAGACAGACTAATCTGTAAACTGTCAACTGTTATGAAATTCGGAAGCAGCATATAATACCTAAAGGAATTTCAGGAAAAAAACATTTTGTTCCACTGTCAGTTATAAAACCTTATTTTAATTTAAAGCAGGAAGAAAATCTACCAAATTTTGAAACTCTTCAAGGAAAAAACAAATGTATAAAATATCTACATAATCCTTCACTCACAGCCATTTAATCTTTTAAAATATATTTCAAGAACAATTTTAAAGTCTCAAGAATAAATATAACTATTGCTTATAAAAATAATCCATCTATTTTATTAGGATTGGTACCATAATAAGTGCTTTTGGAAGACTGAATACAAAGGATCTGTGTAGTTACTTAGCATGGATTAAAATTACTGGAATTGGGGAGAATGAAAACCATAATTTTATATGTCTCACATCATTATGAAAATACTTTGAAAAGTTCCAGTTATATATTACATTTTGCTCTTTTAAAAATTAGTTTCACCACTACACAATAATAATAGGAAACAGGTTAAGTATGTGGTACTGGCTTTAGTAGACAGTATATTAAGAAAATGGATATAGCAGGTGAAATAAAAAAGCACATTTTGCTTCAAATAACTGATAAATATTTGAGTACTTAATAAAGCAGTTCTCAACTGGGAGTGGTACCAACCTGGGCGGTGGGGACATTTGAAAATGGCTGGGCAGTTCTGACTGTTCCAAGACTGGGAAGCACTTTAGGCATTTAGGTGGGCAGAGAACAGAAATGCTAGCCTTCCTGTAATGCATAGGAAAGTCCCACACAACAAAAAAACTGTCCTGTTCAAAATGCCAATAGAGCCCCTACTAAGAAACACTAGAATGCAGAAAGGAGAGTAGATATATATGCATACTAAAAATCGAACGCTAGCACTAAATGTGGCATGTGTTTTGTATTAGCTGTGAAGAGAATATGTACTATAGGAACTGCGGCAAAAAAGAAATTATGGAGAAGATGAGCTATCGTGTATTTTCACAGATGGCTAGAAAATAATGGGTGAGGAAAACATTCTAGGATTAGGCATGGTAACCAGCCTGGGTACACTCCATTGAATACATTAGGAAATCAGGGTGGGGACAGAGTAGGCTGATCCATATTTAGTATGGATGCCTCATATGAACAGGAAAATGTTCTGTTCAAAGTTTGACTCTGTCTGAACTCCCCAACCTGGCATATAAAGTCTTGCAAAGCTCAGTCCCAGTGGGGCTCTCTCCAGTCCATCCCCTATCACTTACCAACTCTCCTCTCACCCTAGTTTCTAGACATACATCACCCTAGTGTCTACATACACTGTCTTAAATTTACTACTTCATCCTTTTGTATCTGATATTCTCACCTCAAGACATCCTTAACTCCTCCTTGATTTTGAGCAAGTGACTATCACAGTAAAAACACATTTTATAAAGATGTATCGGGCATCAGTGCATCAAATGACTGAGGTAAGGAGACACTGAGGTGGGGAAAGTTCCCCAATAGTCCAGGGTGAGACAAAGTAGGCCTGCATGGGAGAATAGTTGATAAATACCGTACTGAAGGAAGTAGAAAGGGATACACGTTAGAAGCACATCATGAAGAAGCAGACCTGGTGACTAGGGAAGGACTTCCCTAACTGAACCAGTCTGGGGACCCCAAGGTGATCAAGACTGTTTTCTATTTCCATGAATGCTGCCTAACTGCCGTCATGGAAAAGTACAACTTCTGTGATGCTATGTCACAGAAACTTCCTTACCACTGTCTACATGGCCCCAGTAAGTATATGCCTGTTTGGGGAACCATTAAGTTTCTAGTCTTTCACACTGTTGTTTCCTAAGTCCCTGCTGTTGCTCTGAAACTCTTCCAACCAAACTATATCCAAAGCTGCTATGGCAGAGAAACCACAGAGCTAATCATTTTCAATTAGTGAATAAGTTTGTACTGAGTCCCTATTATGTAATCCCTCAAAGATCACTGCAAAATCCACTTGTCCCCCCATGACCACAACTGCTAAACCCATCACTTCATTTTCCTTTGCTCTTTTCTAAAGTCAGTTTGCAGTAAAGTATAATCATATACTACTTATAGGTTATCATGCAAACAAAATCCGTGCTTTATGAAGTGGATCAGCACATAATTGCTTAAGGGAAAAAAGTGCTACTGACATTAATACAGAGGTAGATGGGTATATTATTGCAATATAATTAGAATGCTATAATATTATCCAAAGAAAAAAAGTTTTGTCAGCTGTACGTGATTATTTCTTTACAAGAGAGACATCTAGTGGCTGACTTCTAAAACAGGATTGGAGCTCAATTATTAATTCACACTGTTGTTAAATAATGGGCACAATTCTATCTTCATACTGTAAGTCCAAGAGATACCCACAGATAGACAACTAAAGAACCCTGAGGCAAAAGGGACTTAAAAATTCAGTTGTAAACTGACAGTTGTAAAGGAATGGTAAGTAGGACTGAGTTGCTTAGAGGCAATGTGTAGACAAAGTGAGGGAGAAAGGAAGGTCAAAAGTTGGGTCCCTTTCTGGGAAATGGGTGGTTAGTCCACACAAAAGAGCCCAAGCCTGGAATTTACCTAAAAATGCTCTTGGGGAAGGGGCTTTTCAGTCCAATTCTTTTTTCCAGTTGGTAAGTCAAAACGCATTCCTGACCTCACTGCTGAATCCACAGACCCAAGTAGAAATAAAATAAAACTTCAATGAGGGACTCATGTGACCAAATGAGACATGCTACTTAATCCAGGTACAACCAATACATCTCTAGGTTTGATATCCAGGGCTTCCTGTAGCAAAACACTAAAACGCTACTGAAAAAGAGTGGCAACTGTGGATAAAAATGTGTATTTTTTATATGATAGTACCAGAATACTTTTCAGAGATACTATTTACAACTCAAAATGTATAATGGTCCTGCCCACATCTATCAATGCCTTTTAAAATTACTGTTTAAAAAAATTCATTTATTCTCAAAATAAGCATTTCATGCCAATGGTCTAAAATTCAAAAGGTACAAAACAGCAAATTTCCATCCCTGTCCCCTTCTACCCAATTTCCTTCCCTTAAGATAACCACTGTTACCAATTTGTAACATTACTCTGTATTTCTGACAATCATGCCATATTTGTACATTCAGACCTGCTTCATTCTTTTTCCATTATAAATACATACCATAATTTGTGTAAATAGTCCACTAATGAATTATTTAGATTCATACTACTCTTCTGCTATTACAACCAACACTGCATTGAATATCCTTGTACGTATTTCATTTTCCATTTCTATGATTATATCTAACATAAATTTCTAGAAGTAGAATTGCTATGTCTTCCTGATCCATCTCTTTTCCACTACTGATCTTACCTTTGTACTGGGGCCAGTGCTTATTTTAAACCATTAGGACATTTTAGAAAAGATAATCTGAAAACCTCAATAGTATACGTTAAGAAATCCCGGAGAAATAAAACACAGACTGAGTTCAGCAGCAAGTAAGAGATATCTTCAGGAACCAAAAGGAAGCAGGAACTAAAGACTACGGTGGAATGCTGAAGTTAGATCTGCTTTGAAAGCCTTTGCCAATCCTGGTAACAGGTTTGTCAACAGCCATGGGGTGATAGAAGACAAGATCTTGGGCCCACATAAGCTAGAGACCTTAAACTGGAATCAGAGCATAAAACCAGTGAAAGGGTAAATCAGAAAAATCCTGCATACCTATCAAAGGAAGACAACTAGGAAACTTACTGACCTTAGTTTGGGCTCTAGGGAGAAAGGCAGAGGGAATAGAAAGATCTCAATTGAAAATGCAAAACTATTGTTTCCTCAAACTGGTTGGGGTTCAAATTATCCCTACTAGTACAGTGTGGGAAACTTAAGATGAAGAAATTAAAGAGGGTTCTGAATTGGTGCCATGGAGTATCTTGGCATAAGTAAACCCATACCACCTTCTGTCTCAACTTGAGTTCACGGCTACATTTTAGATAAACAACAAGGAAACCAATCACCATAATCAAAAGTCAGCAGAAACAGCAGACAGCAGTAACAGACTTCCAAGAACTTCTGACACTGGAATTATTTACACAGATAATAAATATTCTAAATTATTAAACAAAGGGGAACTTAAACATGAGAAAGGAATACAGTTCTATCTAAAAGACAGACTGCAAAAAGAAACAGAACTTCTAGAAATGAAAAATAAAACTGAAACAAACACTCAATGCATGAGCTAGTAAGATTAGACATAGCTGAGGAGAATGACTTGGAATAAACTACCTGAATAAACTACCCTGAATGTAGCGAAGACAAATAAGAAATTAAAATAATACCTTAGCATTTCAAGAACTATCATATTCAGAAAGCACAAATCTCAAAGAAGATAAATAAACTTAAAAAACATCCCATGAGGGGCACCTGGGTGGCTCAATTGGTTAACTGTCCGACTCTTGATTTTGGCTCAGGTCATGATCCCAGGGTCATAGGATCACACCCCACACTGGGCTCTGCACTGACAGTGTGGAGCCTGCTTGGGATTCTGTCTCTCCCTCTCTGCCCGTCCCCAGCAATTTCTCTCTCAAAATAAAATAAAAAACAAATATACATTAAAAAAATATAAAAAATAAAAAACAAATCACATGAAGACCCATTTTGCAGTACTCCAAAGACCAAAGCGAAGATCTGAAAGTCAACTGAAAGGGGGGGGGGGGGGGGAATAAATAAAAAAGTGCTCTCAACAGTGGCAAAAAAAAGCAAGAAGACAGTGGAATAACTGAATGGAAGTACTAAAATGTCAAGATATTTCATATTCAGCTAAACTATTATGAGGGTGAGCTATAGGATTCCATATATGGAATTTTAAATCAGGCAAAACTCATCTTCAAGAGAAAAAGTTAGAACAGGTTGTCTATGGAGAGGAGAGGAGCTAACAAGGGAAGACCTTGCTGGAGTGATGGTAATATTCTACATATCCATAGGAACCGTGTTATACAGATATAGGCATACCTCAGAAATACCTCATGGGTTCAGTTCAAGACCACCATGATAAAAGTAAATATTGCAACAAAGCCAGTTAAATGAATTTTTTGGTTTCCCAGTGCATAAAAAGTTATTTTTACACTATATGGTAATCTGTTAGTTTATTAAATGTGCAATAGCATTATGTCAAAAAAACCCTGTACATACCTTAATTTACAACTATTTTATTGCTAAAAAAAAAAAAATGCTGCCCATCATCTGAGCCTTCAGTGAGTCATAACCTTTATGCTGGGGGAGGGTCTTGCCTCAGTACTGATGGCTGCTGACTGATCAGGGTGGCAACTGCTGAAGATTGGGGTCACTGTGGCAATTTTTAAAATAAGACAGCAATTGGGGTGCCTGGGTGGCTCAGTTGGTTAAGCATCCAACTTTGGCTCAGATCATGATCTCACAGCTTGTGGGTTTGAACCCCACATATGGCTCTGTGCTGACAGCTCGGAGCCTGGAGCCTGCTTCCGATTCTATGTCTCCCTCTCTGCCCCTCTCACTCACACTCTCTCTCTCTCAAAAATTAACATTAAAAAAAAAAGTAAGACAACAACCAATGATTTCCCTGTAGCATGTGATGCTGTTTGATAGAACTTTACCCATAGAACTTCTTTCAAAACTGACGTCAATCCTCTTAAACCCTACTGCTTTATCAACTAAGTTTATATAACATTCTAAATCCTCTGTCATTTCAATCTTCACAGCATCTATACCAGTAGTAGATTCCAGCTTAAGAAACCACTTTCTTTCCTCATTCATAACAAGCAACTCCTCATCCACAGTTTTAATGAGATTGTAGCCGTTCAGTTGCATTTTCAGGCTCCACTTTTTTTTTTTTAATGTTTATTTATTTTTGAGAGACAGAACGTGAGCAGGGGAGGGGCAGAGAGAGAGGGAGACACAGAATCTGAAGCAGGCTCCAGGCTCTGAGCTGTCAGCGCAGAGCCTGACGCGGGGCTCAAACTCATGAACTGTGAGATCATGACCTTAGCTGAAGTCAGACGCTTAACTGACTAAGCCACCCAGGCACCCCACTTCTTTTTTTTTTTTTTTCCAACGTTTATTTATTTTTGGGACAGAGAGAGACAGAGCATGAACGGGGGAGGGGCAGAGAGAGGGAGACACAGAATCGGAAACAGGCTCCAGGCTCTGAGCCATCAGCCCAGAGCCTGACGCGGGGCTCGAACTCACAGACCGCGAGATCGTGACCTGGCTGAAGTCGGACGCCTAACCGACTGCGCCACCCAGGCACCCCACTTCTAATTCACTTCAGGCTCCACTTCTAATTCTAGTTCTCTTGCTATTTCTACTACATCCGCAGTTACTGTCTCCACTGAAGTCCTGAACCCCTTAAAGTCATCCATGAGGGACGGAATCAATTTCTTCCAAACTCCTGTGAATGTTGATATTCTGACTTTTCCCCATGAATCATAAATGTTTTTTAATGGCATCTAGAATGGTGAATCCTTTCCAGAAGGTTTTCAATGAACTCTGTCCAGATCCATCAGAGGAATCACTATATACGGTAGCTATAGACATATGAAATGTATTTCTCAAATATTAAGACTTGAAAATCAACATGACTCTCTGATCCTTGGGCTGCAGAATGGATGTTGTGTTAGCAGGCCTAAAAACAACATTCATCTTATTGTACATCTCCACCAGAGCTCTTGGGTGACCAGCTGCATTGTCAATGAGCAGCAATATTTCGAAAAAAATCTTTTTTTCTGAACAGCAGGTCTCAACAGTGGGTTTAAAATACTCCTTAAACCATATTGTAAACAGATATGCTGTTATCCAGGTTTTGTTCTTCCACTTACAGAGCATAAGCAGAGTAGATTTAGCATAATGCTAGGATTTGGGGAATGGTAAGTAAGCCTTGGCTTCAACTTAAACTCTCCAGCTGCATTAGTTCCTAATAAGATAGCCTGTCCCTGAAGCTTTGAAGCCAGCCATTGGTCTCCTCTCTAGCTATGGAAGTCTAGATGGCATTTTCTTCCAATATAATGCTGATTTGTCTACACTGAAAATCTGTTGTTTAGTGTAATCACCTTTTTAAATTATATTAGCTAGATCTTCTGGATAACTTACTACAGCTTCTACAACAGCACTTGCTACTTTACCTTGCACTTTTATGTTACAGGGAAACCTTCTGTCCTTAAATCTCACAAACCAACCTCTGCTAGCTTCAAAATTTTCTTCTGCAGCATCCTCACCTCTCTCAGCCTTTATAGAATTGAAAAGATTTAGAGCCTTGCTCTGGATTAGGGTTTGGCTTACAGAAATGTTGCTGGTTTATCTTCTATCCAGGCCACTTTCTCCGTATCAGCAATAGGTCATTTTGCTTTCTTAAATTCATGTGTTCACTGGAACAGCATTTCTAATTTCCTTCAATAACTTTTCCTTTGAGTTCAGAACTTGGCTGTTTGGCACAAGAGGCCTAGCTTTAGGTCCATCTTGGCTTTGACATGCTTTCTTCACTGAACTTAATCATTTCTAGCTTTTGACTTAAAGTGAGAGACAGGAGACTCTTTCTTTCACTTGAACACTTTAGGAGGTTACTGTAGGGTTACTGGTTGGCCTCATTTCAATATTGTTGTGTCTCAGGGAATAGGAATCCTGAAGAGTGGGAGAAAGATGGGGAGATGGCCAGTTGGTGGACCAGTCAGAACCTACACAACATTTATCAATTAAGTTCACTGTCACATGAGTGCAGTTTATGGCACCCCAAAACCAACTACAATTGAAACATCAAAGATCACTAATCACAAAGGTCACCATGACAAACATAATAATGAAAAAGTCTGAAATACTGTGACAATTACCAAAATGTGACACCGATATGAAACAAGCAAATGCTGTTGGAAAAATGGCACAAGTAGACTTGCTTGATGTAGGGTTGCCACAGACCTTCAATTTGTAAGTAACACAGTATCTGCAGAGCACAGTAAAGTGAATGAAATGCAACAAAAAAAGGTATGCCTATCTATGCATTTGTCAAAACTCAACACATGTATTCTTAAGATCTGTGCATTTCAATGCACGCAAACTGTATATAAACAGGAAAAGTGAGGTTCCTATCTTTCAGACAATTGTTTAAACTTTTTTTTTTCACTGAACATATCATGGATATCATTCCATGACAATATTTCTACAATTAATTTGTTTTTGTTTAACAGTTACCTAGAATTCTATCTTGTGAAGAGACTATCAGTTTGACTCAGTCCATACTGATGAACACTTGAGGTTGTTGCCAGTTTTTACACTATTAAAAACAGTGCTGCAACAGATATACATGTATCTCTATAAACTGTACCGATACATCTGTAGGCTAACTTCCTTGGTAGGCCTATATAACATTTTGAAAAATACTACCAAATTGCCTTCTAAAATGACCACTAAAGTATATTCTCAGCAACAGTGGAACAGCAAATTGGTCTGGCTAACCCATACTTTCATTATACTAGATATTATCAATAAATACTTATGTGCCACATATTACATATGGCATATATATACATATATGTAGCATATATATATTATTACAGCATATATGTATTATATATATACATATCTTTCTATGACATATGTAAATATGTATCTTTCCAAGACCACCTATTCTTATCCTTTGCCCCTTTTCCTAATTAGGTACCAATATTTTTTTTATTAATGCATAAACACTCTTTGTCATACATGTTAAAGTTTTTTTTTGTCCTGTTGGTCTTTTGAGTTTACTGTGGTCTTTTTTAACCACACAATTTTTTAAAATTTTTATGCAAATTTAGTTATTTTTTTCCTTTATGGCTTTGGATTATTTCCTCTCTTTAAGATTATGAAAATATACTAGTATTTTTTATTTCAAGTTTAGGATTTTGATCCACCTGAAATTCTAGTTAAAAATCCGGCTTTCCTCTGACAAATGGCAAGCTGACTGACTCAACCCCATTTATCAAGTAATTATCTTTATTAATTTGAAATGCTACCTTCATCAGATGCCAGAGTACCAAACAGCCTTACCTCTAGTTTCTATAATTTAAGCTAACTATAGATTTCTATGTCAACATTAAAAAAATTTTACTAGAACTTCATAAATTTCGATGAGTCCAGCCTTATTACTCTTTTTCATATTTTTCCTGGTGCTTCTTCCATGTTTATTTTTCAAAATGAACGTAAGTCATATTATTATAAACTCTTTCCTTCTTCTCAAAAAAATCACAAATCAAAACCAAACAAAATTAGTATTTTCATTATGATCACATCAGATATAAAAATCATTCATTTAAGAAATGTTATTTATATAATACTGAGTCTCCTAAGAATAGGTACCTTTTTCCATTTGTTCCAATCTTTTAAGTCATTCAGTAGAGTTTAGGTTTTCTTCATATAAATCTTTCATATTTCTTCCAACAGTAATTGATTAGCAATGAGTGAAAGTGAACATAAGTTTATAATGCCCCACAAAGAGAGGAGGTAAACAAGTTAGCTCTGAAAGAGTCACTATTTTATTTATTTATTTTATTTTTTAGTATTTATTTTTGAGAGACAGAGAGAGAGAGAGAGAGAGAGACTGAGTGCAAGAGGGGGAGGGGCAAAGAGAGAGGGAGACACAGAATCTGAAGCAGGCTCCAGTCTCTGAGCTTTCAGCACAGAGCCCGACGCAGGGCTCAAACTCATAAACCATGAGATCATGACCTGAGCTGAAGTTGGACGCTTAACCGACTGAGCCACCCAGGCGTCCCTGAAAGAGTCACTATTTTAAAGAAGTGGTCTGGGATCTGCTCCAGAGAAAGCAGGTGAGTCTTCTACTGGACACATTTCCTTATCAAGCTCTTCTATTTTTTAAGAGAGAACGTCAATCTTGCTTTAGCCTTATTCCTTTTTTTTAAATTAATGTTTATTTATTATTTTGAGAGAGAGAGAGAGAGGGAGTGTATGTGCATGTGCATGGGGTAGGGGCAGAGAGAGAGGGAGAGAGAGAGAATCTCAAGCAGACTCCATGCTGTCAGCAGAGCCTGACACAGGGCTTGATCTCACTAACTGTGAGATCATGACCTGAGCCGAAGTCAAGTCAGAAGCTTAATCAACTGAGTCACTCAGGTGCCCCTCAACTTATTCTTAACATAAGCATCCCTTAACTTTTCTTTATTCATTGACTACCTATTATGACATTCCTGTAAATTTACCAGTCCTCTAAAATTCATCACTATTAAATACATTTTTGACCTCACAGATTGGTTAGTGTTATATTCCACCTTTGACTATGACATGAAAATTACATTTCCTATTCTTATAAAAATTCGCACATCACACAATTTTGCATATGAGACTTAGGAGATTCATACTGGTCGAATACTGGTCAAATACTTCTACCATAAAGGATACCTGGGTTTGCAATGAACCTATGCTTCTAAGGTACCTATTACACTTGCTATATAACCTACTGATAGTTCTACAGAGGTAACTCAGGCACAATTATGGAGCATTAGTCACACTTCACATGAGGGTATTTAGGTTTTTTAAGCTTTGTATTTTGAAGTAATTTCAGACTTCACAGAAAAGTTACAAAAACACCACAAAGAATTCTTCACTCTGTTCAGAAATTAACATTGGAATGTTTAATTTTAAACAAGTTCCATTTGAGTTTTTTATTAAGCTGTAACTCAAGCTGCTTAAATAAGCAAATGGACAATTTAATACTTTAGGAGTTATAATAGTCCTCTCAGTATACAGGACTGAAATCTCATGTGACTAGTAACAAAGTCCCCAAATATTTGAAATTTAAAGATTTTTTTCCTTAACTCCTTACCCAGCAAAACCTGCCTGAGCCAGTTCACAATCATTTACCTATTGTAATGTAAATATTTGCATGTTTCACTGTAGACATAGTATTGTTTATGTAATACTGCCCCAGACCTCCTAGAAGTGAATATAGTAAATTTACCATATCCCCAAGGGTTTCAGGTAAGAGAAGCAGTGCTAGGTACTACTTTAGTTATCATTTCATTTAATCCATTCAATGCAGTAAATTCAATCTTGCCCAAGGTCACCTACTGTGTACTAAATGGTAGTGGCAATGTTCAAATTTAGGTTTCTCGGAGTCAAAGCATTAATCACTTCTGAAAGTTGAAAAAGAGTATTGAAAATGAGTCTCTTAAAAACAGACTACTGGGGCATGGAAAGTGAAAATAAATCCTTTGAAAAGATGTAGTATCCTCTCCTTCCAGCAAGTCAAATTTTACACTTGAACTCAGATATCACTCTGAAACGTGTAGTCAAATGTTTCATATCTCAGTAGCAATTAAATAAAAGGAAATTTTGGGGCACCTGGGTGGCTCAGTCGGTTGAGCGTCTGACTTCGGCTCAGGTCATATCTCGCGGTTCGTGAGTTCAAGCCCCGCGTTGGGCTCTGTGCTGACACCTCAGAGCCTGGAGCCTGTTTCAGATTCTGTGTCTCGCTCTCTCTCTCTGACCCTCCCCCATTCATGCTCTCTCTCTGTCTCAAAAATAAATAAACGTTAAAAAATTTTTTTTCTTTTAAATAAAAGGTAATTTTAAAAAATGTCATTTGAATCAAATTAGCAACATTTTTTTAAGAGATAACTCAGTGATAGCAAGATGTTTAAATAGGTATTCTCATATATCACAAATGGAACTGAAAACTGGTTTAGTCCCAGTTTAGTATTACTAGTCACATTTTCAGATGAGAAACTAAGACCAAAAAGTTAGGTGGTTTAGCTTAATATCACATAGCTAGGAGAAGGCTAATCATAAATAGGAACCTAGGTAGCTCAGGTCCAATTTGTGCTCTTAACCACTCCATTTTCCTATCTCTATACTATACAGAATTTTTTTACAACTATTTAAAATGAATCAAAATGACTGTAAGACCAAATTAAAGGATAAACAGACTGGTGAAAATATTCCCTATGAGAGTAAGATGAGCTATAAAAAGGCACATCTTAAAAGAGAAAATTCAAGAGCTCAGTCTTTCCAATAATCAGATATGCAAGAAAAATTTACATTCAGTTAAAGTGCAAGCATAACTACAATAGGCATTCTCATATACTTTCTGATGAAGATAGAAAGCAGTACTTTTTTGGGGAGGGTAATTTGAAGTCTCTCTCAAAAATTTTATTTTTTAATGTTTATTTTTGAGAGAAGAGCACACACGCAAGTAGGAAAGGGGTAGAAAGAGAGGGAAACAGAGGACCCGATGTGGGCTCTGTGCTGACAGCAGAAAGCCCAATGTGGGGCTTGAACTCACAATCCATGCAATCATAACTTGAGCCATTGTCAGACCCTTACCGACTAGCCCCAGGCACCCCTCTCAAAATTTTAAATGCGTGTGGTCTTTGATCCAGCAATTCTACTTCTAGGGATTGATTGCAAAGAAAAAGTCATGTAAGCACAAAAGCAATTTCTTCAAGGAAGAATTGTTTAATGTAATGTTTATTATGGCATTTCTAATAATTAAAAACCAGAAATAAGCTAAATGTTCATGAATATGGTAATAATTAAATAAATATGGTAGTCATAACTAGAATACACTACTTAGAAATATGGCAGATTTGCATTAACAAATGCAGCTGCAGAAAAAAGTATCCTTTTATTCATAAAAATATTAATAATTTTGAACTTGCAAAGAGCCATGTAACTTTGCATACTCTTTGTATTTAATGTTGTATTTTATTAATGGAAAAAGAAAAAAACATGATTAGAAGAAACACGAAATGTTATCAGTGGTCATATCCACATAGAATTTATAGGTGCTATTTTTCCATTACACTTTTTTTTATGATGAAGATGTATTAGTTTTACAATTGCTACATACACTCATTTCTTCCTACACTCCAGTTAGTGGCTAGGTAAATTAATACACTAAAGGTCACAACTTTACACAATAGCTACCATCAGCTCCATTTTACATGTGTGAAAGCAGCAAAGAAATTGAATCTAAAGGGGAACCCTCTTGTACTGTTAGTGGGAAGGCAAACTGGTACAGTCACTCTAGAAAACAGCGTGGGGGGGGGTTCCTCAAAAAATTAAAAATAGAATTACCCTACCACCTAGCAATAGCACTAGTAGGAATTTATCCAAAGGATACAGGAGTGCTGATTTGTAGAGGCACATGTACCCCAATGTTTACAGCAATGCTATCAACAATAGCCAAACTATGGAAAGAGCCCAAATGTCTATCAACTGATGAATGGATAAAGGTGTGGTGTGATTCCACACTCAATGAAATACTACTCTGCGATGAAAAAGAATGAAATCTTGCCATTTACAACAACATAGATGGGACTGGAGGGTATTATGCTAAGTGAAATAAATCAGTCAGAAAAAGACAGGTATCATATGTTGCCACTCATATGTGGAATTTGAGAAACTTAACAGAAGACCATAGAGGAAGGGAAGGAAAAAATAAGAGAGAGGGAGGCAAACCATAAGAGACTCTTAAATACAGAGAACAAACTGAGGGTTGATAGGGTGTGAGGGGTTGGGGAAGCAGGGAAAATGGGTGATGGGCACTGAGGAGGGCACTTGTTGGGATAAGCACTGGGTGTTGTAGTAAGTGATGAACCACGAGAATCTACTCCTGAAGCCAAGACTATTCTGTATACACTGTATGTTAGCTAACTTGACAGTAAGTTATTTAAAAAATTTTTTTAATAATATTAAAAAAATAATAAAGCCTGTTATGAAGTATGTTGCTAATGTCCTCATGGGAAAACACTAAAAAACTTAAGGAAAACCAACCCCAGACAATTGCAAATTCACCAGCAAAAGGCATTAATGCAGAGAGAGTCCAATTTGCCACTTCACAGATCTGAGGTGTAACAAAATAACTGAGTATAAATTTGGGTTCTAAATCCAAGAGACATACTGAATGTTTATTTTTGGAAGGGAAAAAGAAAAAAAAAAAAAACCTCTAACATACATTCTTGTATCTATAGAGACCCCCAAATTTTACATTTGAGGGTACATGCTTTTTAGTGCTGAGAACTAAGCTCTCATAACAATCAGTCTGAATGGTTTCCTTCATAACACAGGAATATATTTTATATTTGAGAAGACATAAACCAGTTACCTTAAATTTCAAACAAATTATGTCAATTTCTAAATATGTCAGCTTGAAAATGCAGTGGAATCATCTCATATTTGATAAATGCAAAACATTACTTTATTTCTGGAAAGCTACCCAGGAAAAAGCAAAATCACTTTTTATAAATATTCCTCTTGAAACATAAAAAAATAAATGGGTAGCACCATCTCCTAATATAATATTTTTTTGAAAAGGTGGAAATTCTATTAGAGTAATGATAATTCTGATGGTTTTGCCTTTTCAATTTATGAAGTGGTAAAACTGGAAGGGAACCTTAGGGTTTACCTAGTACAACCCCCACATCATGCAGATGTGGCCCAGAGAATTTAACTGCCAGTTACTAAGTTGCAGTTACTAAGTTACTAAGAGGCTAAGGAAGGAGGAACTCACTCAGGAATTTTTTTACTCTAAATCCAGAAGGTGGACATTTGAAAAGTATTATCTAATAATTTAGTGGGCTACTTGTAATATTTTGGGATCCTGTTCCCCTCTGTACTAATGGGACCTTTCAGACCTAACACTCTCAGAAAGCAGCAGGTTAATCTCTATTGTATCATCTATACTTCATATTTACTACAGAGTAAGTTTTCCAAGCCTTTCTCTTCCTCAGCATTGGCTTTCAAGTGAAATTGTATTTCCCTAAGTAGAAAGGATTATAAATGCCAAACTGCTTGGGTCAAAATTGTGCAGGGTCCTGCTTTGATTCATCATTTTGCCCCTGAAACCTCTGAAATACTTCCATGGTATCTTAGGTCTCAGATACACACATACACACACATACACACAAACTGTAAGCCCAAATTTTTATTATTCACATGACATAAAATTAGTTAAAATTTCTAAATGCTTATTTTCAATTTGTGCGATCATCTTGCCACAGACCAGTAACAAAAAGCTCACAGACTACACTTTGGGCAGCAATGCTCTATATCAAACCAAACCTTCAAAGATGTTCCTGATCAAATTAGAATACCCAATATACTAAGAATGAAGTTAGAAACTTACTTCTTATCAAAAAATGTTGAATTTTCTTTCCTCTTTGTGAATCCATTGGGTAGAAGCTTTAAATTAATACCTTGTTTTCTAGCACGATTTTTCATAAAATACATCTAACAACCAAAAATAAATAAATAGAAAAATTAATTTTAAAATGCCTTAAATTTCAACAGTGAATAAAACAGTGTCCAAAATATAATAATTAACATTTATTGAGTACTTATGTTTCACAAACTGTGCTGAACATTAGTATCTCATTTAATCCTCACAATACTTTGAGACTGGTACCTACCTACTACTACCCTCAATTTAGGAAGGAAAGTTAATGAGATGCCAACATTATACACCTATTTCTGAGAGTGAGAGCCTGTAATAAAACCCAGATATAGCTAATTCTGGAGGCTGTCTTGTTAATCATATTCTCTGTAAGCCAAAAGAAGGATTTAATGAGATGTTTAAAAACACAGGTCATTTGGTAATTCATAGGGGCTACTTGTATAGTTCCTTTTCTTTTACTGAACTTTTTTCTTGATGTTTATTTATTTTTAGAAAAAGAGCGCATGCACACTTGCACAAGTGGGGGAGGGGCAGAGAGAGAGAAAGAATCCCAAGCAGGCTCCAAGTTCAACACAGAGCCTGTTGCAGGGCTTGATCTCACGATTGCAAGATCACGACCTGAGCCGATATCAAGAGTCAGATGCTTAACCAACTGAGTTACCCATGTACCCCTTTCTGAGGTTTTATACCATACTTGGCTGTATACAACTATACAGGTAGTTCACTCAAGGGAGGAACCAAGGCATTGCCTACTTACAAGGCTTAAGTTAATGTAGCCACTACTGTAGGCTATACAAAATGGGACATGTGAATATTCTGGCTCTGACATGTTTTACTCCACTACCCGCCTGGGTTGGCTGAGCAGAACTAGGCAATACCAGAAAGTAGTGAAGGAAGTAATATCATCAAGTTTTCTTCCTTGAACACTCAAATGGCAAAGTATAAGAGCAAGTTTTTGGTTTTGCAATGCTAAGAGTTAGAGAATTAAATCATTAGCCAAGGGAAAGGAAGAGTCAGCTATCACTTGTTAAAAAGAGAAATAATTTGGGGCGCCTGGGTGGCGCAGTCGGTTAAGCGTCCGATTTCAGCCACGTCACGATCTCGCGGTCCGTGAGTTCGAGCCCCGCGTCAGGCTCTGGGCTGATGGCTCGGAGCCTGGAGCCTGTTTCCGATTCTGTGTCTCCCTCTCTCTCTGCCCCTCCCCCGTTCCTGCTCTGTCTCTCTCTGTCCCAAAAATAAATAAACGTTGAAAAAAAAAAAAATTAAAAAAAAAAAAAAAAAAGAGAAATAATTTAAGAAATTACATGCAATTTTATAACTTATAGGGCTTTGGTTTCAGTAATGGTGATGATTATAAGGACCAACTCTCCCACTGAAAACATCTAAGAATATCAGAGAATGGGGGAAAGACACATATGTAATAAAATACATTTCAAAATCACCTTAAAAAACACTGGAGAGCTGACAAGAAAACAAGAAAATACACGCCAATATTTAACGAGAAGTGAAAACCAGGAGAGGTAAGCAAAGCAGTAATAAGAAATGGGCTGAAAATTCTCCAGATTTTTTTTTTTTTTTGGCAAATTTTGCAAATTCTGGCAAATACAGGCTTTTCCTTTCAACAGTTTTCTCAGTAAGAGGGTAGGAGTTATGACTCTAATCTTTTAGGAACCCCTCATGAAATGAGGCTGAGTCACAGAATATGCCTAATTAATATTCAGGTAAGGGTGAACCAGAAATAAACCCTACCCCCAGAGCATGCTAGGAAATTTATATCAGAATGACTGGAACAGTGGGGGGTGCAGGGGGTGAGGAAAAACAATTCATCAGAAGCTGTGGTCATGGGCCAGTTCTTGCTCAGGTCTGAAATGATTTGCTTTGCTTGTGTGGTCAAGGGAATCTTAAACTTTCAACTTGATTTAGGATAGGCCCAGATTTGCAATATTCCCAGGTACCTGGCAGAATAAAAGGCCTGTGTCCTACTCTTGAAAAAAGTTCTCACAAATCATTTAAGAAAAAAAAGTAGCACTCAATAAAAAATAAGCAAGCATAAGGAATACAAGAAAACAAAGGTTAGCGAGCAGGGACTAAAAGAGAAAAAAAGAGGTAGCTGAGAATTCTCCATGTATTCAGACACTAAAAGAATCATACACAGATTGTAGAACAGTTATGCAAAATTAAAAAAAAAAAAAGAACAGCTTGAAAATACTTGCAGTGAAGAGAAACTATAAAAACTGACTCAGCAAATTTTTATAAGAACTAACTAAAACTAGAACATATCCAGAATACACTACAGAGAAAAAAAGATAAAAAATCAAGTAAGTTAAAGGATAGGTAGGAAGAAGATTTAACTTACATTTATGATAGTTTTAGAAGACAGAAGGAATAAGAAATGGGCTGAAAATTTCCCAGAACTGATCAAAGATACAACACAGATTCAAGAAATCTAACAATTCTCAAATAAGATGAAGAAAAAGAAAACATGCATGTTCATATTATAGTGCAAATAAAGAACAGAAAACATAAAAAAATGCAGCCAGAGTAAAAAAGATTTCAAAGGCAATTAAAAACAACAGATGACTTTGCAACAGTAACAATGGAAGCCCTAAGACAGTGGAACAATAATTCTAAACCCAGAATTCTATAGAGAAAAATCATTTTAGAGTGAAGAATGGGAAATAAATAAAAATTCAAAAAATCTACAAAGTAACCCAAGTGGTGGTAACCAGCACACCCTCTCTAAAGGATATTCTAAAGGATGTACCTGAGGCAGAAAAAAAGTGAACTCTAAGGGTCTAAGGTGATGACAGAAGGAATAAAGGGTCTAAGATGATGACAGAAGGAATAAAGAGCAAAGAAAGTGGGAAATATAAAGATAAACCCAAATAAACACTGGCTGAATAAAACAGTAACTACTGTATGGAGATTTTTTTTTAAAGTCAATTTAAAGAATTGAAAACAGGAAGAAAAGTCAGTATAAGGTTAAATGGAATTTAAGTTAACTGCTGATATACTTATATCTGCCTGCTACTTATCTTTATAAATACATTTTGTTGGAATGTAGCCCCCACCCATTTGTTTAAATATTGTTTATGACTGCTTTCTTGCTACACAATGGCAGAGCTGAGTAGTTGTGACAGAAACCATATTGGCCTGGAAGAAATATTTACTATTTGACCCTTTAGAGAAAAAGTTTGCCAACTCCTGTTTTAAGGTCTTTTGCATTGTCTAGGCATTTGGTTCAGGTACTGCTTAACTTCAGATATTGGCAAATTAAGCATGCATATTGTAATGTATAGCTTAACCAACGAAAGGATAGAAAAAGGGTATATAACTTCTAAACTGATAAAAGAAAAAAATTCAAATGATAAAAATAAAAAAAAAAATCAGCCCAAAAGACAAGAAAAAGAAAAAAAAAAAAACTGGGACAAATAGCAAAACTAAGGTGACACATTTAAAGTCAAATATACAGGTAATTTTATTAAAATGTAAATGAGGTTAATGATTCAGTTAAAAGTTACAGATTGTCAGATGGGAGAAAAACTGGAAACCAACTATATCCAGAACATAAGGACACAGAAAGGCCTTAAGTAAGGAAAAAAATAGCCCACACAAAAACCAACCAAAGAACTGATACAGCTTTGTAAATGTTAGTCAAAGTACAAAAAAAGCTAGAGACAGAGAGGGTTACCTCATAATGCCAAAGGTTAAATACACCAAGAAGTATCTCGTGAGGTATGCATTTAATAATTTAGCCTTAAAACACACAAAGCAAAACAAACTGAACCACAAGGGAAACTCACAGATCTGTTTGATTTTATCTATGAAGAAATGTTAACATACTTCTCTTTAAAAATTATAGATGAAACAGACCAAAAAAAAAAAGTAACATTATAAACAATTTGAACATAATTAATAAATCTGACCTAAAAAGTATATATAGAGTACTATATGCAGCGATTGCAGAATTTTTTTTTAACGTTTATTTATTTTGAGAGAGAGAGAGAGCGTGCACATGCACATGCATACGTGCATGCAAGCAGGGGAAGGAAGGAGAGGAAGAGACAATCCCAAGCAGGCTCAACACTCAGCGCGGAGTCCAACACAGGGCTTGATTCCACGACCTGGGTATCATGACCTGAGCCTAAATCAGGAGCTGGATACTCAACTGACTCAGCCATCCAGGTACCCCGGAATATATTTTTTTCAAGCAGAGAACATTAAAACTTTGACCATATGCTGGGCCATAAACACAAGTCCTGATGGATTTGATTTGATTTGATTTCTTAAATGTTTTATTTATTTTTGAGAGAGAGGGAGAGAGAGAGAGAGAGAGACAGAGGGCAAGCAGGGAACAGGGAGAGAGAGGGGGAGACGTAAAATCTGAAGCAGGCTCCAGGCTCTGAGCTGTCAGAACAGAGCCCGATGTGGGGCTCAAACTCACGAACCATGAGATCATGACCTGAGCTGAAGTTGGACGCTCAACCTATTGAGCCTCCCAGGTTCCCCATGTCCTGATGCATTTTAAAGGAATGAACTTAAAAGAGTATGTTCTCTGATCATAATGCAATTAAGCTAACATAAAAAAGATATAACAAAAGTTAAGAGGACACATTAACAAAATAGAAAAAAAACATGTAATAGCAACTGATCTAGGAAAAAAAAGACATAAATAACTATATTACAAAAGAAATTACTATAACTCCTATAGACATGTAAAGGAGAAGGTTTATGAAGAACCTTATGCCAATAAATTTGAAAATTTAGGTCAATGAACAAATTCTTAGAAAAATGTAATCTATGAATACTAACTCAAGAAGACACAGAAAACCTACACACGGTCCCACAAATAGTAAAGAATATACCTCAGTGGCCCAAACTCTAAGCCCATACTGGTTCCTTAATAAATTTTACCAAACTCCCAAGGAAGAAGTAATTACAATATTAGTGAATGCATCCAAGAATAAAATGGGAACATTCCCATGGGGCGCCTGGGTGGCGCAGTCGGTTAAGCGTCCGACTTCAGCCAGGTCACGATCTCGCGGTCCGGGAGTTCGAGCCCCGCGTCAGGCTCTGGGCTGATGGCTCAGAGCCTTGAGCCTGTTTCCGATTCTGTGTCTCCCTCTCTCTCTGCCCCTCCCCCGTTCATGCTCTGTCTCTCTCTGTCCCAAAAATAAACGTTGAAAAAAAAAAAAAATTTTTAAATGGGAACATTCCCAAATAATTTTCTGAAACTAGAATCATACTGATACAGAAACTTGAGAATACCAAAATGGAAAATGAGAGGTCAATCTCACTAATGCACAGAAATACAAAATGAATGCATGGATAAGGTATATATACATGTATAATACAAATGAATTCTGCAAAGTATAAAAAGCTTGATATGATAATGAGACACCATGCAAGTTTAGCTTAAAATAGAAAATCAATTAAAATATTATTCGTATTATTAGAAAATTATAGATTAAAAGAACACACATGAAATAATCAAATACAGAAAAAGTATTTGATAAAATGTAACTACCATTCATGATAAAATCTGATAACAAACTAGGACTAGAATTTCCATAATCTAGTCCTCAAATTATTTCTAGAAAAAATTTAAGAGCAAACGTCATGGTGCAATTGTGGAAGTTTCCCCTCTATGATCAGGAGTTGCAAAACAGTCTGTACAGAAGAGGTAATATAGCGGGCCTGAGACGGTTATCTTTAGGCTAGTGTGTGGGAATTTGAATGACTGGTAAATGGTTCCCTAAACTAACATAAAACTTTTCCTAAAATAGTAAGTACGGTTCACTGTGCCTGAATTGTCTGTAAAACAATATGGTTTGATTTCCTTTTCTTCTGGGAGTCTGGAATTTGGCACCTGCTAGGCAGAGGGTGCTTATGTGACCAGCCCCCATAAAAACCTTGGGCAGTGAATCTCTGATGAGCTTGCCTAGTAGATACTACTTCACATGTGTTATCACAACTCATTGACAAAGGGATTAACTGCATACTGTGTGGACTTGGGGCTTAAAACATAAATGTCTACTACCAACATTAGTACTTGACACTGAATGGGAAGTCCTAACATAAGGCAGTAAGGCAAGAGAAAGAGAAGAATAAGGACAGAAAGATAAAAAGAAATTGTGATGAAATGTTTAATAAATGTATTAACTTCACAAATGTATATAATTGAAAAATTTCAAGGTGTCTATTGATAAGGCACTGGGATAAATTTTAGTACTATAAAACATAGATTATAATAACACAAAATAAATAACAACAAAAATCTCATTCTTAAATACCAGCAAAGAGATAAAAAAAACAAAAAAAGAAAATGCTATTTAAAAAAGCATGAAAAAATAAAGTGCCTAGGAATAAATCTAACAAAAAATGTGTAAGATCTCCACTGAGAAAATTAGAGAGATATTAAAGCTATTAAGTAAATGCAGATACAACACAGTGAAGGATTTCAAGATTTAATACTGTAAAGAAGTCCAATTACCCAAGTTACTCTATAAAATAAATGCAACCCCTATCAAAATTCCCAGGAGAATTTAGGGGACTGTAGAGTCAACAGGCTGATTCTTCACATTTTTATAGAATTACTAACAGCCATACCCATACTAAAGTATAGCCATACTCTAAAAAATGAACAAAGTCATAGGAAATACTCTATGAGATAATTAGTTGCAGTAAAAAACTACAATTAAGAGGGGTGCCTGGGGGCCCAGTCGGTTAAGCCTCTGACTCCTGATTTCAGATCAGGTCATGATCTCACGGTTTGTGAAATCGAGCCCCATGTTGGGCTCTGTGCTAACAGCGAGGGGCCTGCTTGGGGTTCTCTCTCCTGCTTTCTCTCTGCCCTTCCCCTGCTTGCTCTTTCCATCTTTCTCTCTCTCAAAATAAATAAACATTAAAAAAAAAAAAAACTACAAATAAAGGAGTGTAGTATTGGTGTATATAGATAAGTAGACCAACAGAATAGAACAGATAGGTCAGAAACTGCCGCAAACATGTATGGACGTGTGATATATGACAAAGGAGGTCCTACAGAGCAGTAGGGAAAGGATGAATTTTTCAATAAATGGTGCTAAGAAAGTGGATTATCCATATGGAAAATTAAATGGGATCTCCACATGATACACAAAAATTAATTTCAGGTAGTTTACAGTCATAAATGCAAGATGCAATGCTTTACATAAAGCTTTTAGAAAATAATTATGGAAGAAGAGATTCATAAATTCAAAGTATAAAAGAGTTTCTTTATAAACACATAAAACTACTAATAATAAAGGAAATGTATAATAAATTTGACTATATTAAAAAATTAAGACCATCTATTCATCAAAGACACTATAGAGAGTGAAAAATAAGTCTGGGAATGGAAGAAAGTATTTATAACATATACAACCACCAACAGGCATCCAAGAAATACAAGGAATCTCTACAAACCAGTAAGAAAAAGAAAGTTGACCAATAAAAAGATGAGCAAGAGACTTGAACAGGAATTCCACACGAGGGAATCTGAATGGCCAATAAAATATTTGAAAGATGCTCAATCTCATAAGGAATCAGAGAACTGCAAGTGAAAAACCCCAGTAAAATTACACAGCCATCAAATTTACAAAAATTTTAAAACCCTGACCATATCAAGTATTGGAGAGGATGTGACAACAGGTACGTACACCATTGGGAGTCTAAACTGGTATAACCACTTTGGAAAATGTTTTGGTTACATCCAGTAAAACTGAAGATGTGCACACCCCACAATAAAACAATTTCACTCCCAGGCGTAAACCCTAGAAAAAACAGGTGTGCACATAACCCAAAATTCATTAACAAAAGTGTTCACAGTTTTAAGGGTTTTTTTTTTTTTTTTTGTTATTACAGAAAACCCAGAGTCCATGAACAATAGAATGGATAAATAAATTGTAATATGGTCATAAACTAGAAAACTATTCAGAAGAAAAAAATGGATCAGGGAATGGCACAAGGGAGTGGCAGGGCATTTTTGAAGTTGATAATGTTCTAATTCTAGACCTGGGTGGTAGTTAATGGATGTCCACTTTATGATTATTCATTGAACAGCGTATTCCTATTTTATCCTTTTTATATATGTATGCAAGATTTCATGATAAAAACAAAAAATTTAAAGAGTAATTTATTTTTTAAGAAGAATTTTATGTTCTTTTTTTTAAAGTTCACTTATTTTGAGAGAATGTGTGCACACGCGCACACAAGCAGGGATGGACCAGAGAGAGGGAGAGAATCCCAAGCAGGCTCAACACGGCCTGTTAGGAGTCCGACATGGGGCTCAACTCACCAACCATGAGATCATGACCCGAGCAGAAACCAAGAGTCAGACACTTAACCGACCAAGCCACCCAGGTGCTCCTAAGCAGAATTTTAATTACCCTTAATTACTCTTGAGAAAAAATGCTGATGAATGATAATTTTCCTTTCAGATATGTGAAATGTCAAGTCTGTATCAGTACAGTAATACCAATAAAATAAGGTGTTTTAAAAGCAATAAAATTCTGCAACTCCAGTGCCAAAATGGCCTTTGAAAAAGGAACATAATTCCATGACATGATTCAATAACACTAGTAAAGAATTTCTAGAATGGCAGCTGAAATATATTTCAAACATGTAAACTTTAATTCTGCATACTGTTGAAGGAATGAAAAAGGGATAAAAGGGTATGAAAATTAATTGTATTAAAACAACAAGTCCTGTGAGTTTTTCCTTCAAAATTAGAATCTAGTCACTTCCCCATAATTTAACAGTATTATGCAAGCCACCATCATTTCTCATCTCAACCACAGTGATAACTTTGTAACTGGACTCCCTGCTTTCAATCTTCCACTTTTGCCCACTAATGCTCATTTTTCAGACAGCAGCATGAATGCTCTTTGAAAAAGCAAACGTGCTCAAAACACTGCCATGGCTTCTATTTTCACTTAGACTGTATTAGGAGCCCTTACCAGTTTCTCTAACCTCATATTCAATATTCTCCCCCTCACTCAACTATGTTTCAGTCACCCTGTCCCCATTTTAATCATCAAATGTACCAACTTCCCCCCCTAAGCCAGTCTTTACTTATGCTTTTATCACTACCTGGACAGTCTTCCTCCAAAGGTTCACGTGGCTGCCTCTTTCTCATTATTCAGATCACTGCTTAAATGTCATCTCTTGAGAAGCTTCTCCTGACTCCTATATTGAAAATACTTTCACAATCTCCTCCCAACAAACACCATTTTCATTTTCTTTAATTTCCTGTGCTTTATCTTCCACAGGTATTTAACTCTATCTGAAATTATAGCTGTGCCTCTCATCTGTCTCTCCCCACACTACAAGCTCCATGAGGGGAAGAACTTTGTTCTGGTCATAGATGTATCACTAGTAACTGCAATAGCTCTGGATCACAGTAGTCACTTAATACATTTATTAGGTTTAAAAATGAATCTGAGTAAAAGGAATTGTAACTGTAAGGGATGAAAAGAAATACTTACATGTTTATTGCTTATTGGTCTTTTTAAGAAAGCATCTCTAGAAATGTGGTCTGCTGTTCTTGCCACATCTTCCAAAAATCGATAATCTGAAAATTTCAAAATAGAAAAATAAACAAATGACATACACAATGGCCAGGAATCACCAATCTGCTATGCATAAGATGACTTACCACTAAGCAGATTCATTTCAGTAAACTGTTGTATGGAAACATATGCAGTTTTATCTCGAACTCCATTACATGTCAGTTCTGCTTTGTGTTTCTTTACACAGGGCAAACTGAAGAGACAAAGAGGAGGTACTTTTATACTCTGAGGTAAGAAGGGTATAGAGAGAGGTAGTAAGGTAGGAAATTACATATATACCTGCAGGAATATCGCATACAACGTGGACATTTGTACTTTGCTTCTTCTGTACCACAAGTTTCACACCTACAAAAGCCCACGAGAAACTTAATATTAATTCTACTTATTTATTCATAAACTTTAAATGGTGAGTTACTCATCACAACCAATTTACAGACATGTAGTCAGTGAATAAAGTATATGCCAGTAACCGATAAAATACTTGATAGCTGTCTAATATCCTTAGAAAATTCTCCTCTAAGAAACGGTCTCCAAATAACATTTACAATGTTGTCAGTACTACGTAATTCAAGAAGACGTATTAAATTAAAAAAAAAAAAATCATCTCACTTTTGACTTCTTTTTTCTACTGCAATCAGAGAATGGTATCATTCACTAACGTTTTAACTTGTAATTCCTGGCAATCTGCTAACAATTGTATGTGCACGCATTAATGAGAAGTCCAATCCATGAATTTAGATACTTAAAGGCACACACACCAGAAAAAGAATGTAAGACCCAGTCAAATTTACAAAATGTCAGCTGCATCTTTTCTTCTCAACTCCACAGCCAACTTAGAATGAGGATTACAATAACCTAGAAATACTATTAACCCTCATCTATCTTTAATTACTCTTCTAGGATCTTGGGATACTGAAAACCAAACTACAGTTATTTCTATTTGGCCCACTGTGTTCTAACAGTTAACAGTCCCAATTTTATTTCCTATGCTCTCACATGATCACACACTATAAGGAAATTAAATCAAAAGCAGTAAATATTCATAGAACCCATAAATTAGACAACTGAGTGACTTCAAGTGCATTTTTATCTAATTTTAACTTCTCCACTTTTTCATTGTTAGTTTTATTGGACTTTTCCTTATCTCTATCATCTCTTTAAGAATAATAGTGTGTCAAGAGCGTATTAAGTCAAACCAGAATCTGGCCCACGGGTTTTCTGGTCCCCAGAATTTTCACTTCCTAACTTGGCCACACTGGACACTAACAGCCTGAAGTATTTTCACTGTATTTGTTGTCATCTGACAAAACCCTGCCTTCCCAGTTCCCCCTTCCCTCCACCACCAACAGGCAGGCTCCAGGGACCAAAATCTGCATTTATTTTTCATTATTCTACATCTGGCTGCTAGATTTCCTTCAATCTAGACAACGGAGGACTCTACAGCATTTCCCCCAATGAATTTCTCCCTGTCCTACCTGGACATGGCCAGTTTCCGCTTGAAGCCCACTGGGGGATTTATGTGAGGTTCTTCTTTCATCTTTGTATCATCCATCACTTCTTCTTTTGGAAAGTACTTCTCTTCTTTTACACACATTTCACCCATCATTTCCTCCTTTTTTATATTCTGACCAACAAACACCTCCTCTTTTATCTCCATGGTAGCTTTCTTCTCTTCCTTCACATCTAGCCAGTCCATTACCTCTTCCTTCACCTTCACTTTCTCTTCCTTTACATCTGTTTCGTTCACCTTCTCTTCTTTTGCCACAAAACTACTATCCATCTCTTGCTTCACTTCCAAAGTGCCTGGTTTCTCCTCTTTCACCTTAGGTCCATCCTCTACCTCCTGCTTTACCCATCGGCCATCCAGCATCCCTTCTTCCATTTCTGACCAGTCCGTAACTTCTTGCTTCACAACCGTTAGGTCCACTCGCATTTCCTCTACCCTTTGCCCAGTTCCTTCTCTATCCTCTGTCTTCCCCATTCCTGTCAATCCGTTCCCCGCCTCTACACGGCCGGCCTCCGTCTCGGCTGTGCCCCCGACTCTCTCCCTACCGGACTTGAGCCGTAGCCGCGACCCCTCCGCTCCACTCTGCAGACCTCCTCCCAACGTCTCTTCATTTTCAACAGCAATATTCATCAGCTCACGACCCTTGGCCTTTGCGGCCACTCTGTCCTTCAATGAGGCTTGTCCACGCCAAAAGGAATGAATTGAGAGCTGGAACACCGAAAACCACCCACGTGTGAGCCGGAAAGCCGCAAGCAGCAAACGCCGGCCTTGCGCTTCCGTCCGAATCGTCGTAAAGCAACGCTTCCGTGCCTTTCCACTTCACGACTCTTAGAGCCCTTTACGGCTCTGCGGCAGTTGGGCCAAGAGCCTCCGAGAGAATCCGAGTGAAGCCACGCCTCCCTCTTCTGAGGCGGGGCTTCGCCAAACCCATCCCCTGGGGGGAGGCAGCCTCCGCCCTCTTTGCCCGCCCCCCTCATCTGTGCGAGGCCGTACTTTTCCGTACAGAGCAGAGGTGCCAGGCGGAGAAGACCAGTGTAAAACCCTGACAGTTTGGGGATGGTAAGACCCACCCTGATCTGCATTAAGGATGAATCTTGTATGAAAATGGAAGAAATAGCTAATGCCACGCCTCTGCAAGCTTCATTCTTCACCTGTACTCTGGAGACGACTGCATTACAAATCTTAGTATTATTGTGAAGATTAAATAGAATCATGCGTGGAAATAAGCTAATAGTTACTGAAATAAACTCAACATATGGTGGCTAGTGTTACAGGGTATCCTGAGAGGTTTCAGATAGGAAAGAAGAAATTAACTTTTATTCTTTCAATTCTGTAACAGTGCACAACACAGCCAGTTTCCCATTCCCAGAATCCTACAGGATTTTCTCTTTAAGACTATCTAGATCTAGATATCTCCCTACTTAAAGACTGGGCCAGAAGGTCAATCCCTGAGAACAGATCTAAAAAATACACACACACACACACACACAACAGAAAACAGGGGTGCCTGGCTGGCACAGTCAGTGGAGCATGGGACCATTGATCTCAGGGTGGTAAATTCAAATCCCACATTGGGTGTAGAGATTCTTTAAAAATAAAATCCTAAAACAAAACCCACAGTTACTTTTCAAAATTATTATTATTAATACACTATTATGTATATTAGGAATCATCACATCATGTCTGCGAGGTGTTTTTCTCATTGTATAAGGAGACTTCATAGGAGATATGGTTTTCTTGCTGCATAAGGAGACTTCAAAGAAATGACTTCTCACCTGTAGGCTGCTTTGTATTACCTCCTCAATGCAGGGCATTTCGCTGTATTACTCATTGGCAAGTTGGTCAGGAAATGAGAATTTTGATTGGGTGAGCAGAGGAAGGGAGGGAGGGAGATAATTTTGAAACCTAGTTGGGGCACCAGGGATTAAGCAGTGCTGGAAGAATCACTGAAGTAAATTGGGAAAGTTTAGTAAAATATTCTTGATGGGTAGTGAGAAATAAGTTTTTAGAGGAATCATATGGATAGTCTCTTTCAGAGATACTTAGAGGTGCTAGATGCCCATGGAGTCAAAGAAAGCCTGACTGGATTTTCAGACTAGATTACATATTTACACTGGGGAAAGCGGAAATGACAGGAAGAATCCCTGTGGTTTTTGCTAAAGATAAGATTTGTGAGATGGGAGCAACAAAAAGGAGTGTTGATCCTCAAGAAAATAAAACCATCTGGATTTCCATTTAAGAACACAAAGAAAGTTCTGGAACTACAGATTAGACACCAGACACATAAAGACTTTGTAAGATTTTAAAACTTTTGTTCCTATATTTGTTCTTCTTATGATCTGTGTGTTTTTTTCACAGTCACTGGAGGAAAAATTGTTACACAAGTAAGGCTCTTCAGTACCATCCCAGCTAATCAGTTACCTAAGTTAAACAATCAATGCTGTGGGACTGGAGTTTTAATGGAAATATCAGAGATTGTGGTGGTATTGTTGAACGGTAGTTTGAAGGAAAAGTGACACTTGGGTGGTCTTGAAGGCGAGAACTTTGGGTTGTTGGAGTATAGAGCATGGCATTGTATGCAAGGCTGGAGACAGGACAGGGACAGAGAAAGGGAGGCAGAAGTTATATGGAACTGTCACTGAATTCCTATCCAGTTCCTCAAACTCCTTTCCCTCCTTTTTCCACCTCACTGGAATAGTGGGACCAGCCCAGCTCCTTCACTTTAGGATTATATCTTCTTGCTGTACTATCACTTCTGTTTCCTGCCTCTGTGCCAGGCATCACCTTGCAGCTCCCCTAACCACTTTGGGAACTGGCCCTTTGCCAAAATCATAGTTGAGTTCATTTTAACAGCCAGAAACCTGGGAGTGCTTTCTAGGAAAGCCTTTTAGCTGTGACTGAAGTGTCATGAAAAAGTATATATTAAGGATGGTTAAAATCATTTCAGTGGCCCAGCAGACACTTTGTGTAGTCAACTGTATGGCTGACTGCAGAAGGAGGATTAGAAGGGCCTTTCCTGACCCTTCAATGGACAAGTAAGAAAACAAAGAGTCAGAGAAATAAAATGATTTGCTCAAGATTACGTGGCTATTAGTGGCAGCACTGAAACAGAAAATTAACATTCTGGTCAGAGCCTAAGATAAAGGCCAGCAAGTGGAATTTCAGCTATGTCCACCCAAGAGGCAGGAACCAGAAAGACTGGAAGCCTGAGTTTTATTTTGTATGGCTATGCATTGTGATGTGTTGCAGGTTGGGCATTTCAGAAACAAATGCTGATAGGAGTTATTAGGAATCAATACTGGTGAAAAGAAAGGAGAGCAAGCAGAACTGGCCAGAGGAAGCATTCAAATTGTGATACAGGTCTGACAAGCCTTGGTGAACTTGACGCGCAGCTCAGAGAAAGCATCTCTCTTTAGAGTGGCCCACTTCAGGCAGAACTGCCTCATACTTTATATCTTGCCCCACTCAGTCATCTGATACAGTCTGCCCCAGAAAGGGCATGATCGTGGGCAAGAGGCCTCTCTGCAGCTAGAGCTGACAGCTGGACTGCACTCTGTCTGGGTGGCACATCTCCATGGCTACGAGGGTGTGAATGTGTGCCTCTGTGGCCACATGGCCTCTTGTCACTGAATTGGCTTCATTCTTCTTTCTTTGAAGGCACATTGTCTCTCTTCTCCATGTAACTTGCTAAAAAATACAGCCACTCCACAACTCCAAGACTTGTATATCCTCAGTGCATAAAATCATGGAGACTCTTGTCTAATTACAAATATCTGGGGGAAAAAATCTGATTGGATCAGCCAATTAAGGGAGGTAGGGGAAAGCCCTGGGTTTAAATCTCCTTTGCCAGTAGCTATGTGACCATTCCAAGTCTCAGTGAATATATTTATGAAATAGAGATATTTATACTTATTTCACAGAGCTATTTTGAGAATTAAATGAGAAAATGTATGTGCAAGAGCTTTGTAAACAGTAAAGCATTCTACAAATGTGAGTATTATTTTCTTCACCCTACTATTAATTTTGGAAGTCCTGCTGATGATAGCTTTGTTTGTTTTCTCTTTCAGATCACGGAGGACAAAGTTGAGGTAATCAAATCCCTGGTTCTTGGCATATTTTTCTCATGCGTGACAACCCTCTCCTTAATATTGTCACTATTTGTACATCCCTACTGTCATTACCCTGCCCCTCACTCTTATACATTTGATATGGCTCCCTATATATACATATGTCTTTGTGAAATACATAGTATTGTTTTATCATATGCATCTTTTTAACAGCTTCTCTGAAGTATAATTCACATGAAATAAAATACACCTATTATAAACATACAATTCAATAATTTTAGTTTTAAATTTTATAGTTGTGCAACCATCACCCAAATCCAGTTTTAGAGCATTTCCATGTACCGCCCCCCCCCACCCCAAATTTCCTTTTTCCAATTTGCAGTGAATCCCTGTTCCCTTATCCAGCCCCAGGCAACCATTGTTGTACTTTCCCTCCCCATAGATTTGCCCTTCCTGGAAATTTCATATGAAATAATACAACATGTGGTCTTTTGAGCCTGGCCTCTTTAATTTTGCATAAAGCTTTTGAGGTCCATCCATGTTGTAGCATGTATCAGTATTTTATTCCTTTTTTAAAAATGTTTTACTTATTTTTGAGAGAGCACAAGTGGAGAAGGGCAGAGAGAGAGAGAGGGACAGAGGATCTGAAGTGGGCTCTGCACTGACAGCAGCAAGCCTGATGTGGGGCTTGAACTCACAATCCATGAGATCATGACCTGAGCCAAAGTCAGACACCAACTGACTGAGCCACTCAGGTGCCCCAGTAGTTTATTCCTTTTTATTGCTGAATAATATTCCATTGTATGGCTATATCACATTTTGTTCATTCATCAATTGATGAGCATTTGGATTGTTTCTAGGTTTGGTATAATGAAAAAAATTGTTTCCACATTCCCATACGTGTGTGTGTGTGTATACACACACACACACACACACACACACACACACACACATACAGTCTCATTTCTCTTGAGTAGATACCTGGGAGTGGAATTTCTAGGCCATATGGCAAGTTTATGTTTAATTTTTTTAAGTTTATTTATTTATTTTTGAGAGCGAGAGGCAGAGAGAGAGGAAGACAGAGAATCCCAAACAGGTTCCACACTGTCAGTGCAGAGCCTGATGTGGGGATTGAGCTCATGAACCTTGAGATCATGGCCTGAGCCAAAATCAAGAGTTGGATGCTTAACCAACTGAGCCACCCAGGCTCCCTTATGTTTAATTTTTAAGAAATGGTCAAACTGTTTTCCAAAATAGCCATGCCATTTTACATTCCTACTGGCAATGTATGAGGGTTCCAGTTCCTCTCCATCCTTGCCGACACTTGGTGTTTCTTGTCGGTCTTTTTGATTATAGCTGTATAGTCGTATCTCACTATTAATTTAATTTGAATTTCTTTTATAACTAATGATGTTGAGCATTTTTTCATGTGCTTACTGGCCATTTGTCTGGATTAGTGAAATATTTATTTAAATCTTTTGCCTATTTTTAATTGAGTTATTTTTTATTGTCAAATTATAGTAGTTCTTCATATATTATGGATAAAAATCTTGGGTAGATAGCTACCAAGATGTTCCTTAATGATATAAAACTTTTCCAAATTATCCAGGATTGGTCTGTGTTACCGACAGCATACAGAAGTATATTGTGTTGCTCCTGAGACTAGGTTTGAAAAATGGCTGTGGTTACTCTTTCAGGCAATTGCTCTCTTACTCTCTTTCCCACTTCACTCTGGGGGAAGCAAGCTATCATGTTCTGAATTGCCCTACCAGGAGGGCTCATGTAACAGTGAAGTGAAGTGTCCCTCCAAACTTCATATGTTGAAACCCTAACTCCTAGTACCTCAAAGTGTGGCTATATTTGGAGATAAGTCCATTAGAAAGGTGATTGACTTAAACTGAGGCCATTCAGGTGGAACCTAATTCAGTATGACTGGTGTATATCTAGAAGGGGAAATTTGGACACAAAAAGATCAGGGATATATGCACACAGAGAAAAGACTATGTGAAGACACAGCAAGAAGGAGGTCATCTACAAAGACAGGCCTCAGAAGAAACCAAACCGCCAACACTCGATCCTGGACTACCAGCCTGCAGTACTATTAGAAAATAAGTTTCTGGGGGCACCTGGGTGGCTCAGTTGGTTAAGTGTCCAACTTCAACACAGGTCATGATCTCAGTTTTTGAGTTTGAGCTCAGTGTCAGGCTCTGTGCTGACAGCTCGAAGCCTGGAGCTTGTTTCAGATTCTGTGTCTCCCTCTCTCCGTCTCTGCCCCTCCCCTTCCTGTGCTCTGTCTCTGTCTCTCTCTCTCTCTCTCTCTCTCTCTCTCTCTCAAAAATAAACATTAAAAAAAAAAAGTAAGTTTCCGTTATTTAAGCCATACAGTTTGTCCGATATTCTTACAGCAGCCCCAGCAACAACCAGCAAGGAACTGAGGCCTGCTAACAGCCATGTGAGTGAGCTCAGAAGCAGATTCTCTAGTTCTAGTTGAGTCTTGACATGGCTGTAGCTCTGGCCAACAGTTGCGCCAATTCCTCACATTCAGAAAATTGTGTGACATAATAAATATTTAGTATATTAAACTGCTAAGTTTTGGGGCAGTTGCCACACAGCAATAGATAATACCGAGTCCTTGTATGGTTTGCAAATGTATTCTGCCAGTATATGGCTTGTTTTTAATTTTCCTAATTTTGTCTTTTAAAAGAGCGTAAGTTTTACATTTTAATGAAGTCTAGTTTATCAATTCTTTAAATGAATTCTGCTTTTTGTGTCATACTAATAAATTTTTGGCTTGCCCAACATCCCAAAGATTTTCTCCTATATTTTTTAAAAGCTTTATAGTTTTAGCTCTTACCTTTAGATTTATAATCCATTTTGAGTTTTTTTTATAGTGCAAATTAATTGATTTATTTTTCGCAATTTTCTTCTGATCCAAGCACCATTTGTTGGAAAGGCCATCCTTCCCCTTTGAATTGCCTTGATATTTTGTCAAAAATAGGTGGCCACAAATGTAAGGATTTATTCTGGACTTTCTATTCTGTTTCATTGATGTATATGCCTATCTTTGTACCAATACCACAAACTTCCTTGACTACTGCAATTTTTTGTTTAGTTTTAAAACTGGGTAATTAAGTCCTCCTACATTGGTTCTTTTTCAAAATTGTGTTGGTAAGGATTGTATAAGAGATAGAGGTATTGAATTGCCATGTTGTACACCTGAAACTAATGTAACATTGTGTGCCCACTATACTCAAAATATATATTTAAAAAAAATTTTTTTTAAACGTTTTTTATTTATTTTTGAGACAGAGAGAGACAGAGCATGAACGGGGGAGGGGCAGAGAGAGAGGGAGACACAGAATCGGAAGCAGGCTCCAGGCTCTGAGCCATCAGCCCAGAGCCCGACGCGGGGCTCGAACTCACGGACCGCGAGATGGTGACCTGAGCTGAAGTCGGACGCTTAACCGACTGAGCCACCCAGGTGCCCCAAAATATATATTTTTTAAATGTGTCAGCTATTCTTGGTCTTTTGCATGTCCATAAAAATGTCAGGATGAGTTTATCAATTTCTGCATAAGAATTTGCTGGAATTTTGACAGGGATTGGGTGGAATATGTAGATCAGTTGGAGACGATTAGCATTTTAACAATAGTGTGTCTTACAGTCCATGAAAATGGAATGTCACTCATTCATTTAATGTCACTTAACAATGTCATTGTCAGATTGTCTTTTAATTTTTTTAAGAAAAGCTGATATTTTATTTAGGAAATCTCATATATGTTTATGACAGATGTTTGTCTGTAGCTCTCTCTTCTTGTAATGTTGTCAGGTTTTGTTATCAGGGTTCTTTATGCTTTCTGGGAGAGTTCCCTAACTAATTTCTACCTTGCTGATTTGTTATTTGATCATATCCAATCTTAGTCCATCCACTAAGTTCATTTCAATCACCGTATTTTTCACAAATATGTATAAAATGTATACAGCAGTTTATCCAGCTTATTATTGCTTCATATTGCTAATATTCTCCCTTATCTCTTTGGACATTACTCATTCAAATTTCTTACTTAAAAAAAAATCCATTAATTCTGCTCTGCTAGTACAAATTGTCCAGTTTTCTAAGAAATTTTGGATTATACTCCTCAGATACATTAATATTTTCCCCTGTGATCTCATATTCACTTGGGAATATCAGCAACTTCAACTGTAATTCATACTTGAAAGGGAGGCTCAAAATCCTGAGACTTGGATTATGATACTGATTTTTTTTTCCAGGTTGCGGGTAAGGAGGAGAGTGGGTAGAAAGCTTCTGGTGTTATAGCCAGGGCTCCATTAGAAAGAATCTGTTCATCCATGAGGAGAATTTGCCCCTCAGGCCATGTCCCAGTATGCCTGCATTTGCCATTGCTCTCAAGAGCTACTGTGTTCTGTGGTATTACCCAGAATCCGGGGTAGAAGGAAGAGAACCTGTTGCAACCCAACCTGTACGTATAGTTATCAGCTTCCCTGATGTTATGCCACCTCCATTGGCAGGTGTTCAGCTGGCTTTGCTGTGTTATGCCCATCTCGAGTTGGGGTGGGCTGTGATCCACCTAGGGTAATGTGGGTAGACAAGAGCATACCCAGAGATACTATTCCTCTCTTCTACCCCTGTTCCATCTCCATTAGTGTCCATCTATGACTCTAGGTCTTTCTTTCCCCACTGCAATGGGCCCCAACTCACTTCCCTCTTCTACAGGTTTCTCAGACTTTCTGAGGAGGCTCCAAGATTCATTAGCACCCTCTCACTTATATAACATCTTCAGGATTAGACTTGGGAACTCTAGGAGATAATAGTGTTATTAATT
Organism: Leopardus geoffroyi; assembly: GCF_018350155.1. Lineage (NCBI taxonomy): Eukaryota > Metazoa > Chordata > Mammalia > Carnivora > Felidae > Leopardus > Leopardus geoffroyi. Next base: position 72,318,291 of record NC_059328.1, read on the forward strand.
TGCTATCTTTTCAGGAGCTGGATTTCTCAGATAGAACTTTAAAAAATAGGGATGATAGCAACTTTCTGAAATGACTTCAGAGGTGTCCCAAACACCCTTCTTATGGGCTTCCCATGATATTACTCCGTTTTTTCCAGGATGTAAGATGTTTCATTATATTCACAAAGGTTTCATTATATTCACAACTTTGAGGCAATGCAGCAATTCCCACATACTTTTCCATGGACTTTTGTATCAGCATCAAATATGGTGTGCTTGATAAACAACAGATTTCTGGGTCTTTCTGTAGAGGTACTTAAAATGGAGACAGCTGCTGGAAAGTCTTTTAACTACTGTCTCTGTGTATACTTACGATGTGTAGTCATGTTTGGGAACCAGTGGGTGAAGGCATTACACTTACATTGTCCGACATGATAGCCACTAGCCACAGTGGCCACGAGCACTTGGAATGTGGTTAATCAAATTGAGATGTCCTGTAAGTACAAAATGTTCACTGGATTTCAAAGATTCAGTACATTAAAAAAATGTTAAAATATCTCATTAATAACATTTTTATATTGACTACATGTTCCAATAAAAATATTTTAGATATATTGGTTATGTATACTATATTATTAAAATTAATTTTACCTGTTTTATCTTTTTTTTTTTACTTTTTTAAATGTGGGTATTAGAAAATTTTAAATTACATGTGTGGCTCATGTATTTCTATTGGACAGTGCTGTACTAGAAGAGGTTGTTAGAATTCAAATTCCAATTAGGTGAGATTTAGATAATGTAAATATTCAAGAATTAGCTAAGTGTGGTAGTTTATTTGTTAATTCAGTCAATAAATATGTGTCTCTTCTTTGTTCAACCTGCAAGCCTGAGCATCTTCGCAAATCATAAGTTTGATGCTAACTCCTCAAAATGCTTTAATGTTTAACTTGCTCTTAGGATAAAGAACTAAAGCTTTATTATGGCCTTGCAAAGATCCCTCATAATCTGACCCATATCTTCTCTTCAACCTCATCTCTAATTACCCATCCTTCAGCCAGCAAAAGTAGGCCCGGCTTTCCTAAGGAAGCATTCATTAGGCGCTCCTTCTCCTCTCTGCTGGACCTAAGTCACAGTTTGTGTGTGTGTGTGTGTGTGTGTGTGTGTGTGTTTCTTTCAAAGCACTTGTTTCACATTGTAATAATATATTCATGAATATTGTCATTTGCTTAGCATCAGTTTCTCTGCTAGATGGTAAGCTCATCAAGCACAGGGACCTTGCTTTTTTGCTCAGTTTGAATTGCCAACTCAGAGCATAGTCTCTGGTTCACATTATGCAATAAAACATGAAGACATCAAGGATGTGAACACCTGTTTGCATCATACGCTGTGCCATTCTGGGTAATTATAAGCATTAACATCTATACACTGCCTTTAGGGAGGTCACCATCTAGTGAAGGGAGACAGGCATGTGAAGAGCAATAACAACCCTGGTGAAGCTGGTGTAGACGACAGAATGTGACCTAAAGGGGAAGCAGCATGCATTCCTTTATGGGGAAAGTTAGGAAAGTTTTCCCAAGGAAAACTAAGTTGAAGAAATAATAGGAGGTGGCCAGGAGGACAAGGAGGAGAACTTACCAGGCACAGGAATGAAAACATGTAGTGTCTTCAGGGAACATTAGATAAGTTAGGTATGGCTGGAATGTATTGACTCTGATGAATAAAGAAGGTGAACAGGATGACAGGTAATAAAAGGCCCAGTCACTGTGGCCTTCTAGGCCTTCAGAAAAGGCCTTGCATTTCTTTATTCCATAGGTGATCAGGAGCCAGATTCATTTCCTCAGCTTGGGTTCTAAGATTGGGACACAGAAGTAAGTGATCAGAGAAGAAACCATAGGTTGGTTCTGGGTATGATTTTTCTATAGTGAGGGAGCATGACATACTGTGATTTGTATGGGCCTATTATTACAACACAGATGATTTGTTTCCAAAGAATTGGCTGCATCTATTATTGGCAAAGGCACTATTTGGATGAAACAAATAAATCATGATTCAGGAGGTTCAATCATAATTGATGAGCCTTTAGAAGAATCCAACAATTGGGTCATTACTATTAGAGGAATCCAGGACCTAATACAGAAGGCATAACTATTTGTAGCAGAGAAGTATGTGGAATAGCTTTCTAAAAAGATTTTAGAAAAAAAAAATTGTAAAAAAAATTTTATTATATATTTATTTTAAATTTATTTTCTTTTAAACACCTGAACCCAGAAGGCAGCAAGTTTTACCAGCCAGAACAATACTTAGTTATAAAACAACACTAAATAAAGTCTGATTGTTTTAATTTCTAAATTCCAACTATGAAACCAAAAACATTTTGATATCTAGTAATTAAGTTTTGTTCAAATTTTTTAATTTTTTCATTGTAGGAAGACAAAAAATATAGTATTTTTCTATGGTATACTGAATTGTGTAGGAAATATTTGGGAACAATTAAAAATTATTTTATTTTATTTTATTTTATTTATTTATTTTTTTCAACGTTTATTCATTTTTGGGACAGAGAGAGAGCATGAACGGGGGAGGGGCAGAGAGAGAGGGAGACACAGAATCGGAAACAGGCTCCAGGCTCTGAGCCATCAGCCCAGAGCCCGACGCGGGGCTCGAACTCACGGACCGCGAGATCGTGACCTGGGTGAAGTCCGACGCTTAACCGACTGCGCCACCCAGGCGCCCCAATTAAAAATTATTTTAATTGGATCTTTTATACCATGTCTGGACATTTGTTTTGGTAGTTAATGGCTTACCCTCTTTTACAAATTGAACTGTTCCAGTGAGAAAAATTGAATGTAATATCAATAAAGTACAAATAAAGTTTTTATATTCTAATAGTTGAAAGAAATTTTTATCCCTTTATGAAGAATGTTTTTTTTTTTTCATGAAACTGGATTTCCAGTGTTTGCTTGAAGAAATTAGAAATTTTTTGAATTTCAACTCTAAATTTGTCCTAAACTCGATACCTAATAAAACTGAATTATTTTTAATGGCTTGTTACTGAGATTACTTTGCACTTATGTGCAGTCCTAAAATTCCACTGCTGGGTACAGCTGAGATGATAGCTCAGCTATCGCTGAGCTCTTCTCAGCGACCACCAGTTGCTCTTCTCTAGAGGTGCCATTTTTCTAATTTAGCTTTGAATTATACCAGGACTCTGAATCCAAAACCCCCAAGTTGCATAATTGTGTACCCAGGCTGAGGTGACAATGACTTAATCATACCTTCAGAGCCAATTACTATGTAGGTCATGTTGAAAAAGTTATGCTTGAATAGGGTAGGGCACAATACATTGAAGGCTTAGCTTACATTTATTTCTGAAGCTATAAAAACTGCTAGTCTTGTATGGGAGGATCAAACTTAACATTTTAGTCAGAAAATGAGTTATGCTGAGGTGCCTGCTGCCAAACCCCATGTTTCTACTTCTCAGGCTATTTCTGTGCCACTAGCAACATTCCTTCTCTTTGTTTATTGTAGTCATCAAATAATAAAAACTTATTTGCTACAGAAAGAACTACTTATATGTTTCATTCCAGGCAAAAAGCAGGGATAGATCTAGGTTTTGTGAAGCCTAAGGCTCATACAATTTAGGGTCCTCTTTACGGAAAACAACTAAAAATTACTATACTATCTGCAAACTTTACAAACATAAATGCCCATGTGAAGACATTTTGAAGGCCACTTTGGGACCCTAAAACTTAAATTTATTAGCTTCATGGTAACTTTGCCTCTATAAAAGCATATTTTAGGTGACCTTGAAAGAAGCAGGAGAAGATGACATATTACATATGGGGAAAAACAGTATGAATGGTGACTTCTCAACACAAACAGTAGAGGCCAGAGACATTAGATTGACACATCCCAAACTGCAGAAAAAAATGAAACAAAGAATTTTATCTTTAGGTAGACAAAACACTCTTTAAAGAAAAAAAAAACTTCAAATAAGCAAACCCCAAACTGGTAGCATTTTTCAACAAAAATGATGACATTATAGGACAGTAGAGGCATCCTTAGAAAGAAAATGCCTGACAATCTGGACTTCTATACCCAGTGAAATTGTCCTACAGACAAAATTGTTTTTAGACAAACAGAAAACAGAGAACTTGTTAAAGAAATACTTGGGGCGCCTGGGTGGCTCAGTTGGTTAAGCGTCCGACTTTGGCTCAGGTCATGATCTCACAGTTTGTGAGTTTGAGCCCCATGTTGGGCTCTGTGCTGACAGCTCAGAGCCTGGAGCCTGCTTCAGAATGTGACTCCCTCTCTTTCTCTGCCCCTCCCCTACTCATACTCTGTCTCTCTCTGTCTCTCAAAAAATAAATAAACTTAAAAAAAAAATTAAAAATAAAAGAAATACTTAAGGGAGTTCTCCAGAAGGAAAATTCAAGGAATAAAGGAAGAAAAGTACAAGAACGTGTAAGTAGGTAAATAAAACGAAGTAAGTATTGTCAGTTTAAAATATCAGAAAATAAAAATATCCTGTAGGATTCTAAATATGTGCACAATTAAAATAACTGACAATAACACTCCAAAATGTCTGAGAGATAGATGGAATTAAAGTTTTATAATATCTGTGAGTTGTCTGGAAAATACTAATTTATGTAACCTCATTTTACCAATCCAAAGGAGGGCAAGAAAGAAGGAAAAAAGAAACAAATTAAACAGATGAGACAAATACAAAAGAATAGTAAAATACCAGGTTTCAATGCAAATATAACAGTAATTACATTAACTAAACAGACTAAATACTCTAATTAAAAGTCTAAGATTCTCAAAATAGGCTAAAAATAAACAAAAATATAACCAATCATATGCTGAGTGTAACAGATATGCCTAAACAAAAGGATGAAGAGATGTTAAAAATAAAAATATGAAGAAAGATATACCATGTAGACACTAAAAACAATACAGAATTGGTATGGTCCCAAGAATTTACACCATAAAAACTGGCTAACACTATGAAGTAAGGATTGTTTCTCTTTTCACCCTAGAGAGCTAGTTATTAAACATTTACCAGCATACCTCTGGATAAAGCTATGGTAAATTTGAACGCAACTAATTACAAGTATAAAGCAAAAATGTGGGAGGTAAAAGGAGAAACAGGCATATACATAATCACAGTTGGAGATTTTAACACACTTACTTCCTATAACCAGGAGCAGACAAAAATAAATTTGCCCAATATAGATAAGGAAACAGAGAATTGGTGACTTAACCAAGTACTCAAAACCAGTGAGTGAGAGGGTTAGAACTGAATTCATGTTTTATGCATCTAAATCCAATATTCCTTCTGCTCCGGTTTTATATTACAAACAACATTTATGATATTTATTTATAATGACCACTGTAATTCCTACATTAATATATACAAATGGGGAGAAAAGGAAGGCACATTTTGTAATTGTATACTGTTACAGTTGCACCTTATTTTTAGAGAGACTTCATATTTATTATTAAAATATAAAATGTATTGTCACAAAACAAATTATGGGGATGGCCTGGCTTTAAAACAGATGAATAACTTTATTAAGGAATTCATCACAATGTCCTTTGGTGATAACTATCATGGAGCTTATCATTGGAACACTTAAAATCTTTAATGATGTTGATGATGGTGACACTGTTGGCTGATGAAGACGGTAGCAGCTTTATGCCAGGCAGTTTTATACTTTCCCGTGTCAATTTCTTGAATCCACTCAACCACCCAGTGAGAAAGTGTGATAGTTAATTTTATGTATCAATTTGACTAGCTATCGGTGCCCATATTAAAAATTATTTCTGGGTGTGTCTGTGAGGGTATTTCTGGGTGAGATTAGCCTTTGATCCAGGGGATTTAGAGAAGTAAATTGTCCCTCTACCACAGTGTGAGTGGGCATCATGCAATCCACTGAAGGCCTGAATCAAACAAAAGGCAGAGTAAGGAAGAATTTGTTCCTTTTTGCTTTGTCTGCTTGCTTGAGTTGGGACCTCTCATCTTCTGCGGCCCCCACACTGTATTTTAAGCTATTGGCTCCCCTGGTTCTCTGGCCTTTGGACTTTACCAAATTACATCACTGGCCTTCCTGGATCTCTAGTTATAGACAGTAGATTGTGGGAATTCTCAGCTTCCATAATTGTGTAAGCCAATTCCTTGTAGTAAATTTCCATAAAAAATATAAAATAAAAATATTTTTTATATTATACATTTATAATATTACATGTATATTATATATAAAATCTCTATCTTTATATCTCCCATTGATTCTGTTTCTCTGAGCACCCTAATTCATACAGAATTTTACTTTTATTATCCTCATTTTGCAATGAAGAAACCGAGACAATGAAGAATATATAATATACCCAAAGTCATACAACTAATCCACAGAGTACTCTTAATCACTATACATACTATACTGCCCATGATTACGTTAATTAAAATGTGCTTTAAATTTAATATTTCAAAAACAAAAAAAACCATAAAGTAAGGTATTTCTATATATATTTCTTAAATGATATCTAGGAAAACTACTTATGTCTCTGAAGTAAGTTTTTTGGGAGGGAAACAAAAGGTATAGCACATAGACTGAAATTAGAGAACAAACTGGGTTCTTTCATTTAGAGTCAACCTACCTCCACACCTTAAAAAAAAAAAAAAACAAAAAAACCATTTCTGAGGCATCTGGGTGGCTCAGTTGGTTAAGCGTCTGACTCTTGATTTCGGCTCAGGTCATGATCTCATGATTCATGAATTCAAGCCCTGCATTGGGCTCTATGCTGCCGGTGTGGAACCTACTTAGGATTCTCTTTCTCTCCCCACCTCTCTCTGCCCCTCAGGCATTCTCTCTCTCTCTCTCCCTCTCTCTCTCTCCCTCTCTCAAAATAAACTTAAAACAAAACAAAACAAAAACATTTCCATGTTCCTCAAGCAGGATATCAGACATTTTTGCCATAGCCCCATTTAAAAAAATTGTGGTAGGGGCGCCTGGGTGGCGCAGTCGGTTAAGCGTCCGACTTCAGCCAGGTCACGATCTCGCGGTCCGTGAGTTCGAGCCCCGCGTCAGGCTCTGGGCTGATGGCTCAGAGCCTGGAGCCTGTTTCCGATTCTGTGTCTCCCTCTCTCTCTGCCCCTCCCCCGTTCATGCTCTGTCTCTGTCCCAAAAATAAATAAACGTTGAAAAAAAAAATTGTGGCAAAACGTACAACATAACATTGGTCATTTTAAACATTGGTCACTGAACAATTCTCAGTGAAAAAGGCAGAGAGGTTTCAGAAAGTAGCTCCCACCAGAGCGCTGTGTGTACTGGCCTCCATCTAAGTGTTATACCTGTGGAAAGCCCTCCCCAACTGTTCCTTCCCCAACCTGCAGAGGATGGATGAGTCAAGCTTGCCATGAAGTGGATGATTCATCTGTTTTTGGATTAAAATATTTGCTTCTTGGTGCCATTCACAAATGTCTGGGAAACCCAGAAGATGCTGTTCAGTTCTTTCAGCGCACTGTTAAAGATGAGTTGTGTCGTCAGAATAACTTATACGTCCAGCCATATGCTTGCTATGAACTTGGCTGTCTTCTGTTAGACAAACCGGAGACTGTAGCAAGAGGCAGAACTCTACTTCTTCAAGCAAAGGAGGATTTCTCTGGCTACGACTTTGAAAACAGATTGCATGTCCGCATCCATGCTGCTCTGGCCTCTCTGAGGGAACTGGTTCCTCAGTGATAGACTCGGACTTCCTGTTCTGTCCCTCCCTACCAGGTTCTGCACTTTAAAATAAAAGCAGAGGACACAGCTCTTCTGGAAGCCCGAAGACCGGCTTTTCTTCTGAAAACCACCTGTGCCAGGGACACATTTTCCCAGTTAGGCTGACATATTAAAGATCTCATCTTTTAAACGTATAGCTAAAAAGTAATAATAATGAGGATACTAGTAATTATAACTAACCACCTGGGGACAGGGTTAAGTGACCTTGTTCAAACATTTTAGTTTTGTGATTTATTATTTTTAAAATAAAAGCAAACTAAATATTAAAAAAAAAAGCATTTAGCCAATGCTTTATTCCATAAGTTTAAGTGTATAATTCAGTTGCATTAAGCACATGCGCATTGGTGTGTTCCATTGTATGCACACACCAAATTTTGTTTATCAGTTCATCTGTTGATGCACATTTGGGTTATTTCCATCTTTTGGCTATTCTGAATAATACTTCTATGAACACTTGTGTACAAATATCTATTTGAGTCCCTTCTTTCAATTCTTTTGGGTAAATACACAAAGTAGAATTACTGGGTCATACGGTAACTCTACGTTTAACTTTTGAGAAACTGCCAAACTATTTTCCACAATGTTTGCACCATTTTACATTCTCACCAGCAGTGTATAAGGGTTCCGCTTTCTTCACATCCTCACCAACCCTTGTTATTTTCCTTTTTTTTTTCTTTTGGATAATAGCCATCGTAATGAGTGTGAAGTGGTATTTGACTATGGTTTTGATTTGCATTTTCCTAATAACTAGTAATGTCGAGCATCTTTTCATTTGTTGGCCATTTATATATCTTCTTTGGAGAAATGTCTGTTAAGTCCTTTGCCCATTTTTTAATTGGATTGTTTGTTTTTTGAGTTGTAGGAGTTTTAAAAAATATATTCTGGGATATTAATTCCTTTTTCAGATAGATGTTTTGCAAATATTTTCTCCTATTCTGTGGGATGTCTTTTCACTCTCTTGATAGTGTCCTTTGATGTACAGAAGTTCTTAATATTGATGTAGTCCAATTTGTCTTTACTCGTTTTGAAAGTGCTTTTAGTGTCATATCCAAGAAATAATTGCTAAATCCAATGTCGTGAAGACTTTCTCTTATGTTTTCTTCCAAGAGTTTTATAGTTTTAGCTCTTACATTTAGGGCTTTGATCCATTTTGAGTTTTTTGTATATGATACCAGATAAGGGTCCAACTTCATTCTTTTACAGGTGGGTATCCAAATTTCCCAGCACCATTTGTTGAAAAAACTATCTTTTTCCCATTGAATGGTCTTGGCACCTTCGTTCAAAATCAGTTGACCATATACGGGAATATTTATTCTGTGCCATGACTTTATTTTGTACAAATAGGAAATAAGCCCTGTAATCCTCTTATAGGTATGTAACAGATTCTAATAATGTAAACGTACAGAAGGACTATTCCAGAAGGCCATCATATGTAATAAAAGGATATGGTTGGGGTGTCTGGGTGGCTCATTTGGTTAAGCGTCCGACTCTTGGTTTTGGCTCAGGTCACAATCTCATGGTTTGTGAGTTCGAGCCTCACATCAGGATCTGCACTGGGAGTCTGCTTAAGATTATCTCTCTCTCCTTCTCTCTCTGTTCCTCCCCCACCATCTCAAAATAAATAAATAAACTTGAAATAAAAAAGGATGTGATCACAGAAGAAGAAAAACAAATACCACCAAAAAAGATTTAAAGCATATTTTTTATTATAGATAAGTAAGTATGGTTTGCTGTGGCTAAAGATATGTTTATAATGAATGTATAAGCTTTTCTATATACCAAAAGGTATAATATTTCTCTTTTAATACTGATCTAACATTTCTCTGACAACAAGGGAAATCTGAATGGCTGAGCCTATTTTAAATGACTAAAGACTTTTTTTTTTCCTGAATGTTGCTTTAAAGACTGGTAAATTGAATTCTTTTAGATCCCAACACATTAAATTTAAGAATAATGAAATAAAGTCAATGAATACTACAAGACATGTAATTCCTACGAAGCAGAAATAATGGTTTTTATAATTTAAAACAGCAGCAATTTCAAAAGATTTGCTGAATTAAAACTTTACAAAATATATATATACATAGTATCATTCCAGATGATCATGGATTTTTAAAAATAGTATATCACAACCCCAAACTGTAACCCAAACCTACTACTGGATGTAGCTGGCTTGTAATATTTTTTACAACAATTTAAAAAATAAAAACAAAAGAAACCTCCCAATTCTCTTGTGCATAAGCACAGGTTACAGTGCGCTGGCTTTGCTTCTATATCCACAAAGAGAATTTTAAAATAGAACAAGGACTTCACATAAATAATGTTCCACTTGTTATTAAGTATGTGACCAAACAAATTAAAATAAGTACTAACAACCAAAACATGTCTTGATGTAACCAGTACATACACTCTTAAAGAATGACAAAGACGAAAAAAGAAATAAAATAGTCTATGAAAGCCACAAGCACCTTGTTTTAGAAAGAGCACCAAGCAACACAAAAAGGCAACACGTAAGAGGTAGTGTACCACCGGCTAAGATGTATATGCCCATCGGGGACCTGAATACAGCTTAGTATTTGGGAAAATAAGACATATTAGACTGTGGCTTGTAATTTTTAGACAGAAGCATTGCACATTTGGGAGCATTAGCCAGTATTGCTTCCATAGTGCTCTGCAGCTCCAGCTGTCTAATGGGTACTTTGCTCTCAGTCAAAAAATATAGGATACCCTGAAGAATTCCATGTTTATAAATTTTCAGTTCTAGGGAATTCTCTAAGAAAGCACAGATCAATATAATTTTTAAAAGAATTAAATACTTTATCAATTATAGTCCTTTAAAAATGCCTTTTCTCCTTCTTAGGAGGAAATCTTTTCTTCCTGAGATTCTTTAAGATTTAGCCAATGCTTTATTCCATGCATTTCACAATGATAGTATCTTTCTGTCTATATTTTTCCCTCTGCAGCAATTACCTGGCCAACAGCAAGAATTCTGAACTAATTCAGAAACCTTAGAGAAAGCATACAGAACTGCTTTCAATGTAGTACTTCCTTTCAGTTTTGAGATGAGGAAGTTTTTGTACTTCAATTACTGGAAGCTGATTAGGGTCCTGGGTGTGAAAAAGGAATTTTGCCTTATGCCAGCTGCCATCTTGAATCTGTAAAACAAGAACAAAGTGCTTTGATAGGTAATTGTGTCATTAGCAATCATTCTGGGCAGACAATGCCCCTCGCTGTCAGACAATGCAGCTTAGTTTAAGGGTTAGAGCTAATGAATAGGAAGTCCCTAGAAAGTAAGTGCTGGCACAGAGTTAAGTGCTCAGTGGTTAACAATCACTATGACTAATTGAAGACATGGTTTATTCTTTTCTCTAAATGGCAGTATGTGTTCTGATTTTTCAGTCTATGAGGCTAAGGCTTCTGCTTCTGCTCTCTGTGGATCGGTACAAAGGCTGTTCCTAATATTCCTAATATATTCCTAATATAAGTAACACCCATCTGCTCTGTGTTCCTTTACTTGGGACTGATTCTTCAGGATGGGCATTCTTCTTGGATGAAAGGCAATGAGCTATCTCAACCTTTATGTACTTTAGGTAGGAAATAACCAGAATTGCTTCAGTCAGAAGCAAATTATAATTATGTAAATCATCTTTTAGCTTTCTTTATTGCCAGTCTGTGGTTACTGTTTATATAGTTTCTTTCCTCTCCTCTTTCTAGGCCTTTCTGTTTTTCTTATATACTATATGCTCTTTTGTTTCTGATAAATTTTACTATGGAACAAAAACACCTTATGATTATGATTCAACAAGATAAAATAGATAAACACAATTGGCTAGTTTTGTGAAGCTTTTTATTAAGTTTTTAATTTTTTTTATTTCAACGTTTATTTATTTTTGGGGGGACAGAGAGAGACAGAGCATGAACGGGGGAGGGGCAGAGAGAGAGGGAGACACAGAATCGGAAACAGGCTCCAGGCTCCGAGCCATCAGCCCAGAGCCCGACGCGGGGCTCGAACTCACGGACCGCGAGATCGTGACCTGGCTGAAGTCGGACGCTTAACCGACTGCGCCACCCAGGCGCCCCGCTTTTTATTAAGTTTATTCACTTACTCATTTACTGAATTATTATATACATTTTAAAATTTGAAGGATCCTTAGAGATTATTTAAGCTATGGATTCCATGCACTAGTCATCAGCTTGGTGTTATAACTAGACCTAGAATTCTGTGTGTAAGACACCATTAGATTAACTCGTTAAGTCTTTCGAGCAATATTTATTGAGCACTAAGTACAGCTGACCCAGTTGAATAAGATTCAATCCTCTACTTTCTTACAGTGCTTGGGAAATAGGAAGATGAATAAATTAGTTCTGGTGTTTGAATACTAGCAGCTTATACATCTAGTTGGAGAGAGGGGAAACACAAATAGACGTAACACAAGACAATATGCCAGAAGTATAATATAAATAATGTAGACAGCGAATGCTGAATTCCTCATTTCCCACTGAAGTACTCAGGGGAAGCTTCATGAGTTCAGAATTCAGAACTTAAGATGGGCTTTAACGTATGCCTAAAGTTGCCACTTGGTTAGAGAGGGAGAGAAGGCATTTCAGAGAAAGGTAATGACATGAATAAAAACAAACATACAAACAAAAAACAGTTGGAAAAGTAGAAGATGGTTGCAAAAATAAGCCTAGCGTGGTGTTTTAGTGCACAGATTTTGGCCTGGAACAGACTTTGATAGAAATCCAGGTACAACCAGTCTCTTTACATACAAAATGTGAAAAATAAAAACCTCACACAGTTGTGAGGATTAAATGAGTTTTCAGTTGAAGTACCTACCAGTATGGTGTGGCATGGGCTTTGGAGTTAAACACACTTGGTGTTTATTTCTTAGTCTTCACTAATTAGCTGGATGACTTGAGCAAGTTATTTAACCTCTCCGTGCTTTCACTTTCTTATTATTAAGAGAGACTTCTTTACAAAGCTGTTACAATTAAATAAAATAATGTATGTAATACAGGGTACTTGCTATATAATAAAGCCCTGATAACTAGTAGTAGGAACTATTGATGTTATTATTATTGTTGTTGTTGTCATTATTTCTTCTTCTTCTTCTTCTTCTTCTACTTCTTCTTCTTCTTCTTCTTATGTCGGTTTGGTCTTAGCTTTGGGTTGACAGTCAATCAAAGCCCACACTAGAAATGTAGGTTGGGGCCTGACTGTCCTAAGTGCTAAACAAAGACCTGATAAGTTTGGATTGTATTTCAGAGATAGCGAGTCACTGAAAGTTTCTGGAAAAAAACTGTAAAAGTTAAATGAAATTGTTGGTAATGTTGATCTCTGCTTATAGAGATGAGCTGTATGTTTGCCTCTCATTTTTCAAATACTCAAGCCCTATTTATCTGAAAATAAAATGTTGTGAAAAAGTAGAGTCCCTTGGAAATGGTAAGAGATGTTAAATCACTAGCACACAAGAAAAGGAAACCGAGCTACTTAAAGCCATTAACGATACGTATATAAAGTGGATGTTATTCTCTATAACAGGGTCAGGAAACTCTTCTGTAAAGGGCTAGTAATAAATGTTTTCGGTTTTGTGCACCATACAATCTGTCACATTTATTTAACTCTGCCATCATAGTGTGATAACAGCCATAGATAATAAGTAAATAAACAGGGGTGCCTGGGTAGCTCAGTCAGTTGAACAGCCAACTCTGGTTCAGGTCATGATTTTGTGGTCCTGAGTTCAAGCCCCGCATCAGGCTCTGTGCTGACAACTCAGAGCCGGGAGCCTGCTTCAGATTCTGTGTCTCCTTCTCTCTCTGCCCCTCCCCCACTCACATTCTCTCTCTCTCTCTCTCTCTCTCTCTCTCTCAAAAATGAAAAACATTAAAAAAAGATTAAAAAATAAGTAAATGAACAAATGTGGCTGTGTTCCAATAACATTTATTTACAAAAACTAGTGGTGAGCTGGAGTTGGTCTGTGGACTATAGTTTGCCGCTACCTGCTGTATACCACATCTTTTAAAATTATAGATTTTTTCATAAATTTGTTATTTAATTTTAATAGGAAAAATGGGCTATGATTCAAATATTGTTTGGTAGGGCCAGCCAATCTGCAAGTCTGCCCACATTTGGTATCGGGTGTAGCGACCGACAAAATGAAATACAACTGACTTGCCTCTATAACCTGTCTTCCATGAAATAATGAGATGTGGAATCACAGTGGTGAAAATATATGGAAGAAATCTACTTATATGCTCTATCCATCTAGGTGTAATATAATTATTCAAGATGAGGAACAAAAATTAAATCTATGTATTAACACCTATTGCATATAAAAATCCATGGATGACCAATGTGTGTGACAAAAGTTGACGAGATATAAGCAAATGCTTGATTCTGAAAAATGTAATTTTATTACAAATTGGGGACATTAAAACTTACTACCTTTCTGGATCTTCAGTTTACAATTAAAGTCTTATTCTGATTATTTTAATTTTATGGTCTTGTAATTTAATGTTAGTTATACTGAACAATTCTAAAAGTGCCATCCCTTACCTTGCAGTCATCTGAAAGCACCTTAGGTTCAAGTAGAGTGTTTTCTTCAAAAATCTGGCCATTCCATCCCTTGAAGCCAATAGGTAATCCTGAGCCACTTGACTGAGCACTTCTCCACACTGGTGTGTTTAGACAGTGAATAGTGATGATATGGGTGGCTTCTGAGCTCAGTAAGTGAAGGAAGTTCATCTGGACTTTTCCAACTCCAAACTCCAACTAATGTCATAGAAACAATATACAGGTTATAAGATGTGGCAATTGATAAACTTATAATTTGGGGGCATTTGAGGAAATTCCTTGGAATGCAGCCTTGAGAAAACTACTTTCCTTGGCATTTAAATGCCAGTCAACAGCGTGTGACTGAACCACTGGCTTTTGCAGGGGTGGGGAGCAGGGAATCCCTGATTTATAGCATTTTCTGATTTCCATGGTGTAAACACTCCTACCATGCCTGATTTCAGGATATCATGGTGGTGTCACTGGACATGGAGTTGGAAAGAGATACAACTCTTTCTGGATGAGTCTGTATGAGCCGGCTTCAGCATACCATTAGACTACTAGATGTGACAAAAAAATTATAATTTTTATAATGTTATCTAAAATGCATTAATAATTAGTTGTTGACTAATAATTTTTTCCACAAAAATCTGAAATTGTGTATACCTTCCTTGCAGATCGTTTTTGGAGTTTCCATAGATAAGTTAGAAGTTGCAATAATAACTTGTTGAGTAATTTTAATTATGAGAGCTTTTAAAGATCAGGATAGAATCTTCTTCTTTGTGTTGCCGGCCCCTAACGCAGTTACAGTCATACAGCAAATCTTCAGTAAATGTTTATTGAAATGACTGAATGCATAACAAGCATTAATAATAAAGTCAACAATATAGAGCAAAATTAGAGCAAGGAGGTCTGATCGCATATTCCCCAGGCTTGGGCAAGGAAAGAGATTTTTCCTTTTTTTTTTCTTTAATTTTTTTTTAATTTATTTTTGAGAGACAAGAGAGAGACAGAGCATGAACAGGGGAGGGTCAGAGAGAGAGGGAGACACAGAATCTGAAGCAGGCTCCAGGCTCTGAGCTGTCAGCACAGAGCCCAATGCAGGGCTTGAACTCACAGACTATGAGATCATGACCTGAGCCGAAGTCGGACGCTCAACCGACTGAGCCACCCAGGTGACCCAAGAGATTTTTCTATAGTTTTTGACATTATTATTATTTTAGCAATATTCAAGCAGAGGTATGGTCATAACATAAGTGAACAAAAATGGTTTCTACAAGGAATTTATATGAATTTCCAAACATGAAATTAGAAAACTATCAGTTATGAGGTAACAGAGAAAGAAAAAAATAAAACAACAATCAAAATGTAAAAGGAACAGAGAAGAAAGGCAAAGGAAGGTCAGTGAGGCTGAAAACATGGAAGGATCATCATAAGGAACATTAGAGTTTAAGTAGTTCAGTTTCCTTTATTTTACAGATGAGAGTCACAAGCTTGTAAACTATTTAACCTTTCTAAGACTTAGTTTCTTTGTTGGTAAGGTAGCGTAGAACACTGACATGGCAGGGATGCTACAAGGATTTAAGGAGCCACATGGCACTTACCTAGCACAGTGCTGGCACAGAGTAGGCCCTTTGGTGGCTCAGAGTGCCATTTGCCAGGGTAGTAGAGGAATAGAAACTAGAACCCAGGTCCCTGATTCCAAGTTTACCATTCTTTCCACTACCTGCCCAGTCTTTCTCAGGTTGAGTTTACAGATAGGAGAGATGGGAGAGCTGATTCAGTCAAGGAAGGAATTGGAGTGCAGTTCCTTCGCTACTCCTGTCTCCTTTGCACACCCTTCCCAGTCCCCATCTTTCTTCTGTGATAATCCAAATAAACATTCTGGGCCAAATCCAGGGGAGTGAGTATGATCATGCAGATATTTTGCAAGTAAGATTATCATGCTGATCTTCATCAGAGGAACATGGATTCCCTAGGAATGGAAGAATCTTTCCTTCCTCTGCTTTGAGGTTAGTAGTAATGGTGAATACCTACTGAGATGAACTGGCGAAACACCCCGGTTAATGAAGAGGGATATTTTAGGAGAGGGTAGTCTAACAACAAGCAGTGTAGAGATTAATAGACCGCACATTTTACTTGCTGCCTCTTTATAATGGACCAAACATACAATAGGCATGTGTATCCATTCTTTGTCAACGAGAAATAAGTTCTTGGTAATAATACCAAACTGGTTTAACCACAAAAAGAAAGAAAAAAATGCAGTTTTGATTTCTCCAGTATTTGTTATGTGTAGAACTTAAGCTTTAGGTTTTATAAGTGCTTGTTATAATCTCCAGTATCATACCAAACTAACTTTCATTCATTCTATTATACTTGAAAGAAGTTTTAAATAATAGTCAATGGATATTTAAGGCAGGTTCTTTTGTGCTAAATCACCAAAAATAGTAAGCTTTGTGGCAACATTCCTCTTTTAATGATATCATTTTCAGAAAACTTTAGGTAACTGATTACTAATTACAAACACTGGGGATTTTCTAATGTATATGTATGCATAAAAACATATGTTCCACATTTTTAAAAGGAAATTTAAAAAGCATAATCAGTAGAGTAAGCCAAGATATCTCAATCATAAAAGACATCATCAAAATGTCAAGATTCACTAGAATTACTTTTTAAAAACAAAAAATTTCTTATGTGTAGTAGAGAATGATACCTTGCTTCCATTCATAAAATTCATAATTATTTAAGGTTACAGAATTTTAAAAGTTATGTTCCCTGAAACTGGGCAAGTACTCGCATGTGTTCTACAATTCAATACATACCTTTGTTACAGAAACAGGAGATAAACATGTCTGACCACCAGCACTGAAATTGCAGAAAACCTCAATGGCATCTGAAGGGCATCCAAGATTTGGATCAATCCAGTATTTTCCTATTAATTTATTGTAAGACACAAAAATACTTAAATGCCATACTAAAACCTATTTGAATCATCATTACAAATGATCATACTTTAAATATACATTTTTATAGTCTTAACTGTAAAAAAACTTAGAAGATTATATTTACATTTAGTCAATGAACGAAAGCTGCAAGCATTATATAAAATTGATACCAAAAATACTGTATTTTTCACGTGCCTATCAATTTAAGGGCATTTTATAATTTTAACACAAAAATGATATAAGGGCTGAATTTATTGCCTCTTTTTTTTTTTTTTTAAGTTTATTTATTTATCTTGAAAGAGAGAAGGAGAGAGAGACAAGCAGGAGAGGAACAGAGAGAGGGAGGGAGAGAATCCCGATCAGGCTCTGTGCTGTCAGTGCTGAGCCTGATGCAGGGCTCAAATTCTCAAACTGAACCATGAGATCATGACGTGAGCTGCAACCAAGAGTCGGATACTTAACCAACTGAGTGATCCAGGCCCCCCTACTGCTTTCTATAGATGAGACCATCAGCTTAAAGGAACCGTCTAAAGTTACATAGTTAACAGAAAAGTTGCAGTTAATGTGGTATATGTGTATATGTCTGTTCTATGTGATTACAGAGTTTAAAAAAATACATACTATATACATTTACATGTATGTTAAATGGAAACAACTTCAATCTCCCTGAGGTAAAATATTACCTCTATGAATATTGGCATAAAATTAATAAAACATTCTTTGTTTTCAGACAGAAAAGATACAATTAAATGGTTATCTTTTTTGTGGTTTCTTCATCAGATTTGCAAGTGAGAAAAACTGAAGTCCCTGTACCGAGTGTAAACCTGCCAACCTTTGCCTTCACTGACTGCTCAGCAGAATCAAAAGGAGTCTTGAAAGTCAGTCTACAGGAAATTCTCAGGCTGAAGAAGGATTGATCTAGCATCTGAGTTCCAGAGTAACGGGCTCAGAATATTGCAGGAGCACCTTATTCTAAAAGCAAAGACTAAGAATTTTTAAATGAGAGATAGCTCTGCTTTCTTGCATTAAAAAGGCAAGACAAGCAAACAGTACTTGTCATTTCTTCAGTAGCAAGGAATCCTTGTCTTTCTTACCCTATTGCAAAGATTCCTCTACCGCAACCTGGGGTTCCTCTGGTCCATTATTTTAGATTTCCAGAACATCTTCAACAACTCTTTACTAACTCTACTAATCTTTCAAAATGCATATCTCCTGAATTGGTGGCTCCAAAAGTAGGGACTCTGTTGCAATGTTTTTCAAATTTTAGTGGCATTAGAAACATCTGTTAAAACACAAGTAGCTGGACCCCATCCCCAGAGTTGCTGATTCATTAAGTCTGAGGCAGGCCGTGAGAACCTGCATTTCAACAGTATCTAACTCTGGTCCAGGGACATTTGAAGACCTACTGATCTATTAAGATATGGAAGAATTGGGTGAATGAAGTCCTATCCTCTGCCCCCCCCCCCTTTTTTTTAATCTTTCCCTCAGAATTTCAGACATTTTGTAAAGGTTGTAGAAATTAGTGCTGGATTTTTTACCAGGTTCTAGAGTAGGCTTCTAGTCTTATCTAATGAGGTAAACACACAATCTTCACTACTCTCTCTTGTCTTCCAAGAAACCGTTTCCTTCTACTATGTGAGCTAATAAGTTCCTTATAAAAAGTTTTCCATCAACCAAACTCTCATTGTTATATGGGGAAGAATGCTTTGAATTCAGGTATTATGCTGTACAACGGTGAATTGGTAGGGACTTCATAATTTTTTCAGGATACGTTGAGCTATAAATGAAGCACCATACCATAATATGTCTTTTGTAGGCCCAAACGTTCTAACCCAAAACTGGCTCTCCCATGGGCACAGCACTTTCCTTGCAGCTCTTTCAAGTTCTGCCACAGCCTCTATTATCTTTGTGTTTGGAGTAGGGAAGGTGTCTTTCTTGCCCTTCACTGCCACCTCCGGACCATTCTTCCTATATTTTTCCTAAAACAACTCCATGGTAAAACTACTGTCATTATATTACATCATCCATTACCCCTTCCTCTTGCAAGCCACTTTCTTTGAAGATTTTATCATTGGATGGCTATTACTTTCATAAAATACACTTATGATCTAATTCTTGGTGACACGGATGACACTTCCAATACCCTGGCCTCTCAGTTCCTTGAACTCTTCTACCAATGTTCTCGTACCCTTCCCCTGCTCCCCCTACTGCCCCATTCACTTTAACCCTCAACTTCCCCAGGCCATACCCTAGCCTTTGTCATTATCTACAAACTAGAATTCTGCCATTATTTCACCTCTTCTCTTTTGAACCCATTCTCTATTGTCCTGACTCCAATTATTCTTCCATCCTATCAGGACCTACAATCCATTGATAATATTTTTTTCATGATTTCTCATAATCATGTGTTCGATTCCCTCCCTACCCAAGTAAAACCCACAGATCTTTACTAAAATTACTTCCTTGGAGACTTCCATAACATCCCTGCCCTGCCACAATTCATTGTGCTTGCCTTATAAAATCCCAACCTCATAGAAGTCCAATTTTCACCTGTATCTGCACAGCTAAATGTGGCTGAAGAAAAATACAACAATGCGGACTGGACACACTTTAAATTCACATGTTTGTAAGACTGCCAGACAACAACACCATGTTTCCCTAATTAGTTCCTTCTGTTGCTCTCCTAGTTAACTGTTTGAAACCTTCTCTTCTTCTCTCACCTTTGTTATACCCATCTCTTCACCTTTATTCTTGAGTGATAACCTTTCAATGTCACTGAGGCAACTGAGGCAATGTGAAAGGAGCTTACAGAACCTCCAGCTACCACATCTCCTTACCTATCTGTGCTTGCACACATATATTCTGCCTTCCTTCTTATTATCGTGAATCGACTGTGTTCCTAGGGAAGGCTTGTCTATTACACCTTCAGTTTCAAATTCTTCCTCTCTTAATTTTCTTTTGAGTGTAATTCCGCTTGCTGTTTCTGCCAGTTCTCATTCATGGTGTTTTATCAACCGGTATGCCTCAGTATCATTGACTGTGTGCTGGGCACTACCTTTGAGAAATGATTTGTGGAAATAATTTGAGCCCTAGGATGATGGTATATTTTATAGAAGACTTTTGTTTCTGTTAGACATGGGATGGGGGGTACTAGCAGTCTGGAATCATCTTAGTCCAAGTTCAAAGCTTAAGACTCTGAGCTATCTTCATGATGTGAATGAAGCTAGGCTATAGTCTTGTCTCTACCAGTTTATGTTTACTTTCAGAGTGGAGCCCTTTGAAAACCTAAATCCTCACATTTGATGGGCCACAGATACCAATTTTTGACCCGAGCCCCACGAAGCTACCAAAAGCTGTATTTAGAACACACCCAGGGCAAAAGCAGTTCTAACTGTGTTCATTTCTTTGCTGTCTCCTTCAAAATGTTGGCTTAAAATTTCTTCACTATTTTGTTGGCTATTTGATGCTTTTAACTTGAAAACAAATTTTAAAAGATATTCAGCCTGGCAATTTGAATTACCTCCTTCATTACTGGAAATGGAAACTCTCTGGCTCTATAATTTTCTCTTAAAATCTGATGAAGTTTTTTTTTTTTTTTAATTTTTTTTTCAACGTTTATTTATTTTTGGGGAGACAGAGAGAGACAGAGCATGAACGGGGGAGGGGCAGAGAGAGAGGGAGACACAGAATCGGAAACAGGCTCCAGGCTCTGAGCCATCAGCCCAGAGCCTGACGTGGGGCTCAAACTCACGGACCGCGAAATCGTGACCTGGCTGAAGTCGGACGCTTAACCGACTGCGCCACCCAGGCGCCCCAAAATCTGATGAAGTTTTAACCACTACTATTCCTCTTAACTGCTCTCGTGAAGCTCACACAGAGCATCATGCTGCTAAATTCAGTAGCCTTTCTCAGGAACCCAGTTGATCCCTTCCTCAGGCAAAATTTTCTTCACTACTGTTCATCTAGTTTTCCTCCTATCAGGGATAGCTTCTTCTCAGTTTTCTTTGCTAGTTTCTCCTCATTTCCCTGATCTCTAAACATTGAAGAGCCCGAAGGCATAGGGTTTAGACCTCAGCTACCTCAGCTTTTCTTTCTCCACCTAGTCTTTAGGTAGTTGTAAGCAGTCCAGGGGCATTAGATACTATTGATATGCAAATGACGTCATAATTTTTAACCCTAGCCAGAACCTTTCTCTAATAGCCACCAACCTCCTTGACATTCTTACTTTATGCTGAACAGACATCTCAAATGAGATATATCTAAAACCAAACTCCTGATTTTTCCTCCAAAACTTGCTTCTGCATCTCTCTTACAGCAACTCCACACTTCCATCCATTAGTCAAAAAGCTTAGAGTCATCCTCTATCATTCTATT
Source organism: Leopardus geoffroyi (assembly GCF_018350155.1). NCBI lineage: Eukaryota > Metazoa > Chordata > Mammalia > Carnivora > Felidae > Leopardus > Leopardus geoffroyi. The sequence goes on from NC_059328.1 coordinate 72,339,929, forward strand.
TCTCTCATAACCCACATCCAAATTATCATCAAGAACTGCTGGCTATACCTTAAGGCATAGCCAAAGACTTGATCATTTATCACTTATTCTACTAATTCTAGTCCAGCCTACCGTCATCTCTTACCTGGATCTTTTTCAGTGGCCTCCTCAATGGTTTCTTTTACTGTTGTCCTCATTATATTTGCAATACATTAGCCAGAATAATATTTCAAAAATTTAAGTCAAATCCTATCATTTCTTTGCTGCAAAACTTTGAATGGCTTCCCACCATATTCAGAATAAAAGCTGGAGTCTTTTGAGTAGTCTGTAAGATCTTATATAATCTGGTTTTTTGGATATCTTTCTGACTTCATTTTCTACCACTTGCCCTTATGCACTCTCTTCTGGTCACTGGCTTTTTTGTTAATCCTAGAACATACTACATATACTCCAGTCCCAGGGCCTTTGCATTTGCATTTGTTCTTTCTGCCTGGAAAGCTCTTTCTCTAGATTTCCTATAGCTTGTACCTTTACCTTCTTCTGATATGGCTCAAATGTCATGTTCTCAGAGATGCCTTATCTAACTACTATACTTGAAAACTTCACCCCCACTCCATTTTCTATCATATCCCCCTTCCCTGCTGTTTTGTGTTTCTCTATAGCATTTGCTGTCTCCTAGTGATGAAAATATTGTTGGGCATTAAAACCTTTCTGATACCTTGCAATCCATACCACTTAGTTATTTTTCTTACAAAGAAGGCAGACCTTGAATTAGATTTCAGTCATTTGTATGTCTTAAAATGTCTTTGTTACTTTCAATTCGATAGAATTTCATGTTTATGCCATCATATAAGGGAAAGAATCAAACAGAATTACTGTAGGCAGCTGTAACTGTCTATATTAGTTTAGTTTTTGTAGTAATTTAAGGCAGGAAATATCTATAGAAGTTAAGCATTTTATTAATATAAATAAAATGAATATTTTCATTGCACTTATAGAATGGAAGCTTATGTTTTTGGACAAGGGTGTGTGTGTTATGTGATGTATATGTGTGTATATGTAATTTAAATAAAATATGGACTACTAGTTACCATATAGAAGAACATAACACTTTTTTTTTCAAATCAGCATATGTGTCATTGCTACATATAAGTTTTTAGCAAAAAATTTACTAATATTGATCGTACAGCTGACCACAGACCCAATAGAAATTAAAATTAAATGATATATTACAGCAGACAGGGTTCCCTTATCTATCATTAGATAAATAGAACTGTTCTACTTGCTTTAAAGCTTTTCCTTTATGTTTCTATTCTAAATTCATTTTTGTACCTCTGGTTAATGGATTTGGGGCTATCAGTGTACGAATGAAAAAATTCCAAGAATACCAAACCATCTTCCTACTCACTGACTCTATAGTGATGCATTTAAATTCCATTTTGTGTAAAAGCCATAATTTTAGGAGGTGTGCTGATGGGGGCTCTCCCATGTATATTTTTTTCATGTTATCACCTTTGGAGGACCTGACAGGTACTCCTATTAACCCAAAGGTCAGTCCTCCATGTTTTAATTGTTATCATGAATATGATATGTTCCAAACACGATGTGTAAGCAAGTACTATAATTAGGGTGGAGTAAGAAAAGTTGGGGATCAATAAGGATGCATAGAAGAAGACATTTGTAATGTGAACCCTCAGAAAGGGATACTCTGACTTCAGAATCACGTCTCCCTCTAAGAGTATTTGGTTTTTGATAACATTAAAATGCTTTCCTATAAGCCTTTTATCAAAACGATTAAGATTCAAAATGAATATAGTATCAATCTCAGACACACTGAAATGATGGAACTAGACATCAGAGTTTGAGAAAACCAAGAACTTACCATCTGATACTTTGTGTTCACAGTTAAGCAAATCTCTGCAGATTCGTGCTGGGTTATCTCGTGTGCCAAGAGGATTCTTGATGCTGTGCAGTAAATTGCTAAGGTAGTTCAGGGTTTTGGATATCTCTGCACCGTAGTCAATTAGAGTCACTTCAGTATTTTGGTAGTTCTGCCAAGTCATCACAGGAATCATATTAGCAAAAAACCAGAGTAGCCAGCAGCATTATTGAACCCTCATCATCAACATGGACCAAGGCAGAAGAAAAATGTATCTTTGTTGTGTGCGGTGACTTGGGAGTAGGATGTAAAGATCAGTTTATATTCAAATATAGCCATCTATGTATATTTTATTAAACTGGATCCTAAGTAAGAGATTAAATTCACTCCAAAAGCCTAGTTTTCAAGCTAACATAAAACTTAACAATTATTATGCCCACTGTAGTATATTATTTTTTAAGAAATTATACATTGAATAGAGTTTAATCAAGAAAAATGAGTAACAGTGATAGATCCCATTTTAAGAAATGGCTAACTTCATTAAAATATTTTCTTCTACAGTATCTAATTCGTTGTTTAAAAATTCCTTAAATGATATTACACCTTTTAAAAATGTTTTCCTTAAAAAAACCCATGCATATATTTCTGCTTATTAAACATGCTTACTTTGTCCTTAAAAGTAGTTTCATTACGTTCAATCTGTTTTAAATACAATCTTTGAGATAAAGCCACATTTTGGACTCTGAAAAACTTTCAGTTTAATTTGTATATTGAGAGTGCCAATGTAAATAAAGCCAGATATATTACCTCCATCTGTAGGGCAGCATGTGATTCAATCAAGGCTTGAATAGCAGCATTGATATCCATTTGTTTCTGTGTAAAACAAAACCATTTGAGATTAGCAGTAACATCAACACTGAGTACTCTAAAGGAAGGGCTGTAAATTCAGAAAGCAGTGGTATTAAAGAATACTAGACTTATTATCTGAAGGGGGTTTGTAACTCTTATGGTTAGACAGATGCTGCAAATTTTGCCTGGATAACTGGAAGGACAATATGCTGCCTTCATCCAAATCTCGAAAGTCTCCTAATTAAAACAGGACCAAAGTCTAGAGCCCTCAAATGAAAAACTATTTGTCACTGCTGCATAAACACACACACACAAGTTACTCAAATGGAAGAAGAATGAAATATGACCCCCTCAGTTAATAAATTGTAAAGTGAAGAATAAATAACTGTAGTAATTTATAACAGTTACATTCTTGGAAGGAAAATATAATAAAATACTACTGTCCTGAGGTAGTCACCACATTCGTTTAATCTGATACTTCTGCGGTCTTAAAAACAATTTCTGAAGTTGGAAAATGCACCATTAGTCCCAAAAGAAATAATACAGCATGAATCCAATCTCCTCCTGTGTTTAATAAAAGATATTTTTAGAGAAAGGCTCAGCATAACCATTAGTAAAAGTCTTTTTGTATTTTATTTTTTAAAAAAGCTTGGAGACTAAGAAGCCTGAGTTGGGAGAAAGTTCTGTGAAATGGCATCTGTGTACACAAATCAAGCAATCTGATTTCCTTCAGAATGATTGTGTTCCTAAGATATCTTTTTACTTGGAGGGCCATACAATAAAAACTGTTTTCAACAGATCTCTCATAACTCAAGGCTGGTAATTTGAAAAACTATTTAAAATGATGGGACAATCAATAAAATGCACTCTTCCTTGCCTCAACATGTGGTTTTCATATTGGAAAATAATTGACTCATTCTGTGCATATATACTGCCAAACACTGTGATACATATTGAGGATAAACGGTAAGCTAAAAAGAAAACTGCCCTTGTGAAGCTGAAGTTTAAGGGAGAGAAAGGCACTAATCAAATCTTAAAACCACACAATTACAAATTGTGATATGTGCTATGAAAGAAAAGAAGTGCTTGGACCCATGAAAGAAATTAGGGGGTTTCAATGAAATCTGGAGGATGAGAACTTTGGAAGGAGTAGATGAGGGAAGGTTTCCTTGAGATAGTGACATTTGATCTGAGATCTGAAGATAAATAAGAATTGTTAGGAGAGGGGGTGAGAGAGCTTTCCAGGCAGAGTGACAGCCTTGCACAAAAGCTATGAGAGAGAGAAGCATGACCTATTCAAAAAGCAGAAAGGGTCAGCCTAAAAGGTCCTACACAGATTAAATAATTCCGACCATCATGCCTGTGTGAATGAGCGGATTTTGGACATGGGTCGCATGTCCAAAATATTTGCACCAAACATGGGCAATTGAATTAAGTACTAAATAATAGCCATCCTTGTATTTTCCAGGTGGTTTGTTATTAGGGCTTTGATCTTAGAAAACATAGCATAAGCAGTTCTCAAACTCTTCAGTTTAGGACTTTTTGCACTTTTAAATATTATTAAGGGCCTTAAAAAACTTTTATTTACACGAGTTATAACTTTTGGTATTTACCATAGTAGAAATTAAAACACAAATTTCTGTTATTGCTTTAAAATAACCCATTATACATTTTTAAAAGTTTATTTATTTATTTTGAGAGGAAGTGAGCACAGGCAGGGGAGGGACAGAGAGAGAGAGAGAGAGAGAGAGTGAGAGAGAATCCCAAGCAGGCTCTGCTCTGTCAGTGCAGAGTCATGAGATCATGACCTGAGCTGAGATCAAGAGTGGGAGCTTAACCGACTGAGCCACACCCCAACCCATTATATGTTAATACAAATATTTTAAAGTAAAATAATTGTATTTTCCAAAACAAAAAAAATCTGAGAAGAATGGCGCTGTTTTATATATTCGTACATATCTTTAATGTCTGGATTGATAGAAGATAGCTAGATTGTCTTATTTCCTTCAGTATTCAATCTGTTATGATATGTTATTTTAGTTGAAATATATGAAGAAAATCTGGCCCTGCAGAGACATGCAGTTGGAAATAGGATTATTTTAGTAATCTTTTCGGATAATTGTGGATATTCTTTGATACTATACCAAACTTGACAAATGATAATTTCTTAAGGGTTAGTTGAAATTTGAAATCTGAAATCAAGTCTATGAACTTTTTGTGCTTTTTTATATTAAAATCTATTGGTCTAACTTGAACTGTGAAAGACTCTTTTACCTACCCATGATACTGTTAACATTGCCCATTGATTATTTAGAAAATAACGGTTCATCAGGGTGCCTGGGTGGCTCAGCTGGTTGGGCCCCGACTTCAGCTCAGGTCATGATCTCATGGGTTCATGGGTTTGGGCCCCTCGACGGGCTCTGTGCTGATAGCTCACAACATGGAGCCTGCTTCAGGTTCTGCGTCTCCCTCTCTCTCTACCCCTCCCCCATGCACGCGTGCTCTCTCTCTCTCTCTCAAATATAAACATTAAAAAAAGAAAAAAGAAAAAAAGAAAATAATGGGTCATGGAGTTATGCAGATCTTCCAAATTCTGACACATTTCATTATTAATATCACACAGTTACATTTATTAACACCATCACCAATCTCAGAAAAGTGGAAGTACGGGGAAGCTGTCAAACACAGTGGTAGATAGAAGTTTTCCCCAATTTTTATTTTTGCTTGAAAGTTTGAGACTTATCATTGGCATCGACTTCTGTCAATAGTTTCCTTGAAATGAGAGGCTTGATTCATTCATGTTTAAGAAAATATCTGCGGAGGGGGGCCTGGGTGGCTCAGTCCGTTGAGCGTCTGACTTTGGCTCAGGTCGTCATCTCATGGTTCGTGAGTTCTAGCCCCACGTCAGGCTCTGTGCTGACAGATCAGAGCCTGGAGCCTGCTTCGGATTCTGTGTCTCCCTCTCTCTCTGCCCCCACCCATGCTTGTGCTCTGTCTCTCTCGCTCAAAAATGAATAAACATTAAAAAAAATTAATAAAAAAAGAAAATATCTGCTGAATACTCATGAGTGTATAATATTGTTAGTCTATCTAGTAAATATGGTGTTCTATGAAAAGAGCAGCCAGTTCAGTTTGTAACTGAGACAAGTGCACAAGTGCTTTTCCTTGAGATAAATATTATCCCCTTCAGTATGCAGCAGAAGTGTTTTTCTATATGTTCTTCTATTTTGTTCTAGAGATTACTAAAAAGTTGTATACTCAAGATTGGAGATTTAGGAGGCAGCAGAAATAGTGGAGTAATGACCTCCCAGAATTGTCTCCCCTATAAAAGCAATGAGAAAACTGGAAAAAATGTCAGAATGAAGTTTTTCAGGACTATGGAAGTTAACAAAATGCTTGCAGCAATCTGGGGGGCATTTATTTAAGAAAAATATCTGAATCTTGGTAAGGGCAGTGAGCTTCATGGAACTTTAATTTGCCCTATTCCCATGTCTTTCTTTTCAGCTCTGTGGTAGCCCTAAAAATACCAACCCATAATTACAGTAAAAACAAGAAGCCAGGAAGTCATGGGGGGAGCAGAATGGGGTTGGAGTTGCTCTAAAGCATCATTTCCAGTGAATTATTATTATTTGACCTGCCTGGTAGTTAGCTAGAAGACACCATTTGCAAGGCTGTCTTTATTTTACCTGACTCGCAGCTCATCCAGTGCAAAATACCTTTTCCCTAAGAGTGTTTTTCAAAAGCATTTAGAGGGAATTGTTTAACTTTGTGGCTGTCTGGAGCACTGGAAAACAGTTGGGGCAAGCAACAAGCTAACAAAAAGCTTACAAGAGAAAGGTAGGGAATGATGTGTCCCCACAGGAAATCTGAAAAGCTTTGACATATTTCTGGAAATCTAGAAGTGCATGTGCATTTGTAGCATTGTGCATATGGTTAGAAAATATCTGAGAAGGCCCTAAGCTCTTTCCTCTGGCTTTCAGTCCCTGTGAAATCAGGAAGTTAAGGCTAAGGCATAGTTTTTAATCACCTGGCAGAGCAATGAAGGGGTGCTCCAACATACACAGAGACATTTGTTAAAAACTGGGAGACTTACTGGTTCTGCCATTTAAGGAAATCTCTCTCCACTTGTTAGCTGACCACTAAGCTGAGTAGAGACTTAAGTGGTCACACATGTCAAAGCATAGAGACTACAAAATTCAGAAAAGTCAGTAAACAAAATAACATACAACAACAAATAGCAACAAAAATAAACCCAGGGTTGAGGGGAACAATTTTATTTCCAAAAATGCCTCATTATTTTATTTACAATGTACAGTCTTTGACAAAAAAATTACAAGACATGCAAACAAACATTAAAGTATGGCCCATAAGCAAGCAAATGGATAATCAGTCAACAGGAGCTGTCCCTGAAGAAGCCTAGATGTTGTACTTAGTAGACAAAGACTTTTTGAAGCTATTGTAGATATGTTAAAAAAAAAACTAAAAGAAACAATGTCTATATAACTAAACAAAAGTATGAAAAAGATGTCTTACAAATAAAGAATATCAATTTAAAAAAAAAGGAAATTATAGAAAAGAACCAAATAGAAATTCTGCAGTTGAAAGGTACAAAAAATGAAATGAAAATTTACTAGAAAGGCTCAATGGTAGATTTCAGCAGACAGAAGAATCAGTGTACTTGCAGATAGGTTTATTGAAATTTTCCAATCAGAAGAGTATACAGATAAAACAGTGAAGAAAAGGAATAGAGGCTCTGAAACCTATGGAACACCAAAAAATACTAACATGTGCATAATGGGAGTCTCAGAAGAGGAAGAGAAAATGGGGCAGAAAGAATATTTCAAGAAATAATAATGGCTGTAAGACAGTGATGAGAGAAATTAAACAAGAAGAAACAAATGGAAAGATATTCCATGGTTATGGATCAAAAGAATTAATATTTTGTTTTGTTTTTTGTTAAAATGTCCATATTACCCAAAGTAATCTACAGAGTCATGCAATCCCTTATCAAAATTCCAGTGGCACTTTTCACAGAAATAGAACAAACAATTCTAAAATTTTTAGGAAGACCTTGAATAGTCAAAGACATCTTAAGAAGAAGAACAAAGATGGAGGCATCTTGCTCCCTAATTTCAAGCTAGTAGTAAAAGCCATAGTAATCAAAACAGTATGGTACTGGTATTAAGACTGACACACAGAGGCGCCTGGGTGGCGCAGTCGGTTGAGCGTCCGACTTCAGCCAGGTTACGATCTCGCGGTCCGGGAGTTCGAGCCCCGCGTCAGGCTCTGGGCTGATGGCTCAGAGGCTGGAGCCTGTTTCTGATTCTGTGTCTCCCTCTCTCTCTGCCCCTCCCCTGTTCATGCTCTGTCTCTCTCTGTCCCAAAAATAAATAAACGTTGAAAAAAAAAAAAAAAAAAAGACGGACACACAGACCAAAGGAACAGAATAGAGAACCCAGAAATAAATCCATGGATATGTGGCCAATTAATTTACAACAAAGGAGCCAAAAATATACAATGAAGCAGGGGCAGTCTCTTCAATAAATGGTATTGGGAAAACTTGACAGGAACATGCAATAGGATGAAACTGGACCACTACCTTAATCAGACACAAAAATTAACTCAAAATGGATAAAGACTTGAATGTAAGACCTGAAACCATAAAACTCTTAGAAGAAAACACAGGTGGTAAGTTCTTTGATACCAGTTTTGGTGATAATTTTTTTTGGACTGACACCAAAAGCAAAGGCAACAAAAGCATTGTAAACAAGTGAGATCACATCAAACTAAGAAGTTTCTGCAGAGCAAAAGAAACAATCAGCAGAATGAAAAGGCAACCTACTGAATGGAAGAAAATATTTGCAAATCATATAATCGGATATGTGGTTAATATCCAAAATATACAACTCAATCACAAAACCCTAAAACAATCCAATTAAAAATTGGGCAGAGGATCTGAACTGACATTTTTCCAAAGAAAAAATAGAAATGGCCAACAGGTTTATGAAAAGGTGTTCAACATCATTAATCATAAGGGAAGTGCAACTCAAAACCACAATGAGCTATCATTTCATACCTGTTAGAATGGCTATTATCAAAAGACAACAAATAACAAGTGCTGGAAAGGATGTGGAGAAAAGGAAGCTCTTGTAAACTGTTGGTGGGAATGTAAATTGGTACAGCCCCTGTAAAATACAGTATGGAGATCCCCCCCCCCCCAAATAAATAGAATTACCATCTGATCCAGCTAGTCCAATTCTGGGTATTTATCGGAAGAATACAAAAATGCTGATTTGAAAACATATATGCTTTCCTATGTTCACTGCAGCATTATTTACAATAGATAAGAAATGGAGAGAACCTGAACCACCTAAAATTAATATAATGTTATATGTCAATTATACCTCAATTTAAAAAAGGGAATGGATGAAAATTTGATGAGAAACATTAATCTACACATCCAAGAAGATCAATGAACTTCCACAGATACATCATAATCAAACTGTTGAAAGATAAAGACAGAGAGAATCTTGAAGGCAGAAACAGAAAAGATTCATTATACCCAAGAGGTCCTCAATGAAATTAACAGCTAAATTTTCATTAAAAAATCATAAAGGTAAAAAGGCAGTGGGACAACATATTCAGAGTGCTGAAAGAAAAAGACCATCAACCAAGAGTGCTATTTCAAATAAAACTATCTTTCCAAAATAAAGGAAAAATTAAGAAATTCCCAGATAAATAAAAACTAAGAGAATTCATCACTAACAAAACTTCCCTAGAAAAATAATAATTTCAGCCTGAAATTAAAGATTACTAGGCAGAAACTTGAATCCAAATAAAGAAATAAAAAGCACTGCTAAACATAACCATACAGGTAAATATAAATGAGTATAGATTCCACACAGCCAAAACAATCCTGAAAAAGACCGGAGTTGAAGTCCTCACACTTCAATTTCAAAACTTACTACAAAGCTACAGTAATCAAAACAGTATGGTACTGTCACAAAGACAGACCAATAGACTAGAATAGAGTCCAGAGGTAAATCTTTACATATATGGTCAAATGATTTTTGATCAAGATGTCAAGACCATTGAATTGGGAAAGAACAGTTTTCAACAAACAGGGCTGGGAAAATTGATATCCACATATAAGAGAATGAAGTTAGACCCTTATCTTATATCATATACAAAAATTAACTCAAAATAAATCAAAGACTTAAATATAAGAGTTAAACCAATAAACCTCTTAGAAAGCACAGGGGAAAAACTTCAGTACATTGGATTTGGCAATGACTTCTTGGATATGACACTAAAAGCAAGGCAAGAAAATAAAAATAGATAAATTGGACTACACTAGAATTAAAAACTTCTGTACAAAGGACACTATCAACAGAGTGAAAAGGCAAACAAAAGGAGAAAATATTTGTATCATATATTGGATAAGGGATTAATATCCAGAATATATAAAGAATTCCTACAACCTAACAACAACAAATAAGCAATCCAATTCAAAAATGGGCGAAGGACTTGAATAGACATTTTCCCAAAGAAGATATATAAGCCAATAAGCACATTAAAAGATGCTCATCTTCACTAATTATTGGGGCAATGCAAATAAAAACCACAAGTAGGTGCCACTTCACACCCATTAGGATGGGTGTTATAAAAACAACAACAACAAATAAAACAATATAACTAGTGTTGGCGAGGATGTAGAGAATTTGGAACCCTGTGCAGTGCTGATGGGAATGTGAAAGGATGCAGCTGCTATAAAATACAGCATAGAGTACCTCAAAAAATTAAACATGGTATTAGTATATGATCCAGCAATGTCATTTGTGGGTGTATACCAAAATGAATTGAAAGGAAAGACTCAAGCAGATACTGTACACCTATGTTCATAGCAGCATTATTCACAATAACTAAAAAGCAGAAGCAATTCAAATATCTCCCTGGATAAACGAAATGGGGCATGTATACATATAATGGAATATTATTCAGCCTTAAAAGAGGAAAGTCAGACACATGCTGCAACACTGTAGACATTATGCTAAGTGAAATAAGCTGGTCATAAAAGGACAAACACTGTCACTTATATGTCACAAATATGTACTTATATGTTCCTGGAGTGGTCAAATTAATAGAGACAGAATGGTAGTTTCCAGGTGCTGGGGAAGGGAGGAATTGGGAATTATTGTTTAATGGGTACTGAGCTTCAGTTTTGAAAGAGCAAAAAAGTTCTGGGGATGGGTGGTGGAGATTGTTGTACAACAATGTGAGGCCCAAATGTCCATCAACTGATGAATATATACATATATACATATATATACATATATGTATTATATATATGTATATATATATATATATGTATATATATATACACACATATATTCTGGTGATCAGAATCTCAGTGATCAGAAAGAATGAAATCTTGCCATTTGCAACAACATAGATGGAACTAGAGTGAATTATGCTAAGTGAAATAAGTCAGGTAGAGAAAGACAAATATCACATGATTTCCTCATATGTGGAATTTAAGAAACACAACAGATGAATATAGGGGGAGGGAAGCAAAAATAAGATAAAATCAGAGGGAGGAAAACCATAAGAGACTCTTAAATACAGAGAACACACTGGAGGTTGCTGGAGGGGAGGTGGGTGGTGGGATGGGCATTAAGGAGGGCACTTGTTGGAGTGGGCACTGGGTATTGTGTGTAAAGTGATGAATCACTGGGTTCTACTCCTGGAACCAATACTATACTATATGTTGACTGACTTGAATTTAAATGTTAAAAATGGAAAAAAAGAAAACCCAAAAACCAATGTGAATGTACTGGATACCACTGAACTGTATACTTAAAATGGTTAAAATGTTATGTATATTTTACCAAAACTAACAATAATAAATAAATATGCTCATTATCCCTTACACTTAACCATCCTACTGCTGGGAATTAGTCCTATAGATATGCTGCAAAATGGTATGCATATGGACAGGACATTTGTACTGGTGGTATTAGCAAAAGACTGGAAATAAACACTCATCAACAGAGAAATTAGATGAATAAACCAAAGGGTATTCTTTTTTAAAATTATTTTTGAAAAGTTTATTTATTTTTGAGAAAGAGAGAGAGAGAGTACAAGTGGGGGAAGGGCAGAGAGACAGAGGGACAGAGGCTCCAAAGCAGGCTCTGTGCTGACAGCAGAGAACCTGACACAGGGCTCGAACCCACTATGAGATCATGACCTGAACCAAAGTTGGACACTTAACTGACTGAGCCCCCCAGGCACCCCAAACTGCAGGACATTCTTAAGTGAGATGACCATTTTTTATTTTCTCTGAGTGTGGCAGTGACAAATACAGTGACTTTTAGTAGATTAATAAAGTATGTAAAGTATGGTATTTGATGCATACTAAGGTACCAGCAACTTTAAATGCCAACTCAGAGGGAAAGGGAAGGAAAAATAAGATAAAAACTAAGATAAGACAGGGAGGCACACCATTAAGATTCTTAAATACAGAGAACAAACTGAGGGTTACTGGAGGGGAGACGGGTGGGGGGATGGGCTAAATGGGTGATGGGCATTAAGGAGGGCATTTGTTGAGATGCCCACTGGGCGTTATGATGAATCACTGGGTTCTACTCCTGAAACCAATACTACACTTGTATGTTAATTAACTTGAATTTAAATAAATATATTTAAAAAATTAAATGTCAACTCAATGAAAAAGGCTTTCCCCCCACCCAACAGGCATTAGAGAAAAGAAATGTCATAAAATTTGGCCACTCATGAAATTTCTTGGCAATACACATATTTGTATAATTTCCAATGTATTCCTAAAGCCTAGCTCATGCCTGGCACATAGTAGGATTCAATTTGTTGAATTTATGAATGTTTTCCCAAGGATAGTCTTTAGTGAGGGCAGGCCCAGAGAGACTATTATGAGGATCTGCTGGGAAAGTCATTCAGCAACATCTAAGTACCCACATCTGAGTGTAAAACTCTCATTAGGTGCAGTGAAGGAATCCAAAAGCAGTAGCTCCCTCCATGTACTCTTGTTAGAGAGAACACATTCTCACATGAACATCACTTAAAGTTATAAAAACATGCACATAAAATAGAAGACAGACAATAGGAAGTAATCAGATTGTTGGCACTAATGAGGAGAACTAGGATTCATTATACCCTGGGGGAATGAAATCTTCACAATTCTTTCCCAACTTATTTGAATAAAATGTAGATCCAGTCTGAGCACTCTAGTATTTTGAGAAGTGTTATTTAAAAAAAAAATTTAAACATTTATTCATTTTTGAGAGACAGAGACAGAGTGTGAGCAGGGGAGGGGCAGAGAGAGAGGGAGACACAGAATCCAAAGCAGGCTCCAGACTCCGAGCTGTCAGCACAGAGCCTGATGCGGGGCTCGAACCCATGAACTGCGAGATCATGACCTGAGCTGAAGTCGGGCACTTAACTAACTGAGCCACGCAGGCACCCCGAGAAATGTTATTTTAAAGGTGTCTGAAGTCTTAAGATCCCTGGATAGTGTAAACATTGATGGGATAGGAACTGGTTTCATGTCATGCCCCTCCCCATAGTGGAAGTAACCACTTGTTCTAGGGAATCAAAGACTGCACCAGCAGCTTCAGCCTCTAAATTCACCAAACCCGGTTTCACAGTTGACCCACTAATTATAAATCAGTTGAATACTCCTTATCTCATCTAGTTATTTTTAACGATTACTATTTCCAACCCCCGTCCCATCACACATACTCATCTTGTTCTTCCCTTTACCCCACTGATCATTTTTGGTTAACTTTGCCATCCCATTGTAGATTTGCTAGTTTCTAAATATCTTACCATGTGCACTAAGGTCTGACCATCACTGTGATAATATCCTTCAAAAGTACCATCAATATATATTCCTTTTCCTGAAACATTTCCTTTTAGCTATTCTACTTTGGAAACTTGGGCAAGTTACTTTACTTTCATAGGTCTTAAAAAAAAGAAGTTAAACTGGATTAGAGGTTTTCAAACTTATTGTGACCCATAGCAAGAAATACATTTCTACATCATGATACGGTCCACACAAAAATACATACATTTAACTGAAGTTTTAAAAAACCATATTTATTCTTATTAGGGCTGATAGACTGATTTTTTTCTTTTTTATTGAAGTAAAATTCACATAAAATAAAATTCACCATTTTAACCATTTTTAAAGTGTACAATTCAGTTGCTTTTAGTAATTCACTAAGTTGTATTGATAATTACCACTACTTAATTTTGAAACATTTCTATTACCTCTAAAAGAAACCTCATACCTATTAAGCATTCACCATATTTTTTCTATTTAATTTAATTTAATTTAATTTAATTTAGAAATGATTCTGAATAAGACTCACTAAACTGATCTAAGGAACCACTAACTAGTGAGTCATAAGTCAGCCTGAAGTAAATGCTACATAAATTACTAAGAGAACGTCTGTCTCTAAGTCTATGATGCTATTCCATTCTAGACATTATTGCCTTCCAAATGAAATATTCTGTCTTGGAGGATTCCCACTGTAATTTTCTAAGAGGTACAACTTGCTTTTGGACTCAATTATTCATTCATTCATTCAATAGATAATCATTAGGGCGTGAATGGAAAAGAAATTTAAAAAAATAGTTTCTACCCTTCAGAGAGTTCACACTCTAATAATAGAAAGAGACTGGAATGAAAACGAATGAGTATAAATAAGAAGGGGAAGTGATTGGTTCTACCTTGCAGTGTGATGAGGAGAAGGAATTAAGAAGTTTCAAAGAAGATATGATCATAAATTGACCTCAGAAAGAATATATAGGTATTTTCCCATTGATATTTATACTTCTGCTCTAGAAGTCTTCTTCTCAGGGTTAAAATGTCACTTCCTTAAAATAGACTGTGAAAATCCCAGAAAGATAATATAGAGAAACCATCTTTCATATTGGCCAAGAAGAAGGAGGGCAAAAAGAAAGGAATAAAAGAAGGAAAGAAAGAAACTAACATTTATTAAGTATCTACAACATGACAAACACATGTATTTTCTTATTTAATCCTACTAATAATTCCTCAAAGTATATATTCTTATCCACATTTTTTTCAGAATAAACATCTCTCACACTACTTCATTTTGGCCGTATAGGAACACATACAAACATTTCTAAGCGAGACAGGGCTATGGTGCCACAAAGTTTGGTATTTCAGTGTGAAATTTTTCACTAACCACGTCTAATTTGCCAATGATCTTTTAGGACTTGTCCTTTCTTAGGAAGGCAGCTATATCAAAATAATTATAAAGTGGGAAGGCAACTGATGAAGGTATTTGTAACCCAGGCTTTGTGGAGATCCAAGGAAGAATGGGGATAGAGAGTACTTTAAGATTAAATATAGGCATTCCCATTAAAGTGCATGCCAGGGAAGGTTTTGACCCTGTTCAGATGGCCAGAAAGGGGGAGTAATTTTTAAAAATCATGGAGAATGAATCTCCTATTTCCAAGGAGATAATCTTCCTGTGGCATCTTTCTTGAAAGTTACTCTTCACCATGATAAAAAGCTAAGAGGTATGAAGAGTTTCTGGCCTGTTGAGAATAGATCATAGTGATCCGGCAACTAGAACTGTCAGAAATCCAACGGACACCAGTGCAGCATGTGGAAATAAGTAAGGCTAGAAGGCATAGGACTAGGCGTTGTTTGGGATAATGTAGCCAGTGGTGGATCTTTTTTAGGGAAACAATCTGATCAAGGACCATTGTATTTGACAAGCCTGCTGTAGGAGTGGGGCATGGGTGAGGTTGGAGATGGAAGGAGATTCTTGCAGGAAGCAGGAAGACAAATAGATTATTGGGTATGAGAGTGAATGTAAAGCATATGGGAAACCAAACTTGGAACATCAGAGGCCAGGAGATACCAGCTGATAATGAGGCAACAGAAGCATTGCTTCAAAGATAAGGGTAGCAAGCTCTAGGTTGTTATAGATAACAAGCAAATAGAGAAGTCTGAAGGCTACTACAGCCATCAGCAACTGAGATGGATTCTTGAAAGCCTAAGAAGTGGATTACTGGTTGGTAGAAAAACATTTAAAAAAAGGAGAGACAGAAATAAGAAGTAGGAAGAAATGGAGGGAGTTAGTATTTTTTGAGTACTTATTATGTCAGGCATTATGCTGAGTGATTCACTTTTTAATTATTATTTTTTTTTTATTTTGAGAGAGCAAGCAAGGGAGAGGAAGGGAGGGAGGGAGGGGGAGAGAGAGAGAGAGAGAGAGAGAGAGAGAGAGAGAGAGAGAGAGAATGTCAAGCAGGCTCTGCTTTGTCTTGTTTAAGCCATCAGGTCTATGGATAGTTATGGCTATAACAGATTGAGCCACCAGGACATCCCTTTACTTCTTATTTAAAACTCAAATCCACCAAGAAAGTAAGACCATCCCCTTTTTAAAGACAAGAAGTCTGAGTCTGAGGCTTAGATTTCATTATTATACCCGGGGAGGGTCTATATCAGATTAGCAAAAGAAACAGAGGTAAGGAAGAGAAACACCTTTTAAACAGGGAGTTAGAATAAGCTTTAAAAAGCTTTAATGTAATATATGAAGATAAAGTAAACAAAACCAAGAAAACTTACTCTTGGGCCAGGTGCTCCAGGTGGACCCTATAACATGACAAATTTTAAAAAGAATTTGTCAGTAGATAATCTCAAACCAGGCAAGCATATAAGCATCAACAGTAAACAGATATAAATGTAAATAAACTCACTGGAGGCCCTGGTTGACCTCTTGGCCCTTGGGGACCCTAGAAGACATGAAGATAAAGTATAATATGTATCTTATGCATATGGTTTGGTATAAACAAGACAACCAAGATTCAACCTCTAACACTGCCTTTCATGTGAGGCAGGTTCTTAAGATTCAAAGTTGTTTTAATATTTTGAAGCTATATGCTCTTTGCACTCAAATATCACACACAATAATGAACAAGCTGGATATTTACTTTCATGTTTTATTGATACTAGACAATGAATTTGTTCATTTTAAAAATCTATTATAAATATAATATTTAAAAATGTTAACACTGCCTAAGTATGTTTTTTCCTGTTATTTCTATATACCATCCACCTAATCAGCAAAGATGAAAATTTTAGTGTTCTTAAATACCTCCTTTTCCTTCAACATCCACCTATAATTTGATTACTACTGTTGAATTCACCACGATATTCATAGTAACAGTCTTAGTTTAGTGTTAATCATGTACTGTAGACTGAATGTTTGTGTTCCCCCCAAATTCACATATTAAAGCCCTGATCTTTAGTGTGATGGCATTTGGCTGTGGGGTTTTGGGGAGGTAATTAGATCATGTAGAACCCTTATGTGGAGTCCTTCTAAGAAGAGACACAAGAGAGATGATCTCTCTTTCTACCATATGAGGATATAGCAAGAGGGCCCTTGTCTGCAAACCAAGAAGAGGACCCTCACTTGACATTGAACCTACCAGCACCTTGATCTTGGATTTCAGAGCCTCTAAAACTATGAGAAATAATGTTCCTTGTTTAAGCCATCCAGTTTATGGCAATTTGTTATAGCAGCCCAAGCTGACTAAGATATCATGTTTTGCCTGGACTCCTAATATGACATTCTGACTTTATTCTGTCTACTATGCTAACTACACTGTGCTTGTAAAATGGAAATCTAATCAGGTCATTATTTAGTTAAAATGATTCAATAGCTCTTTATTTGTCTAGAGATGATGTAAACTTCCTTAAAGTGATAGCTGCCATTTATTGAGAACTTACTGCATGCCAAGTTGTGTGCTCACTTTCTGAGAACTAACTGTATGCCAACTCATCTGCTACATTTCCATTTTACAGTGAAGAAAGTGGCAACCAGCAAATAAGGGACTGAACTAGGATCAAAATGGAAGTCAATTGAATATAAAAGTGTATGTTCTTTTTTTTTTAATTTTAGAGAGAGAGAGTGTGCAAGTGGGAGAGAGGGGCAAAGGGAGAGAGAGAGAAACCCAAGCAGGCTCCACACTCAGCACAGAGCCTGATGCAAGGCTAGATCCCATGACCCTGGCATCATGACCTGAGCCAAAATCAAGTCAGATGCTCAACTGATTGAGCCACCCAGGCACCTCAAAAGTATATGTTCTTAATCAATGTACACCCCTACCTCCTCTTCAAGATCTGGGCCTCACCTCTACTTACTCTCCCCAACACATCCTACACCCCATCTATAACCAACTACTTGTGGATCTCTGCATCTTCAAAATTCTTTCACACATGCATTCTCTTGCACGTGCTATTTCCTTGACCAGGAATGCTCCTCCTTACCTTCTCTATCTGTGTAACTCTCATTCCTCTTCCAGTATGTCTTTAAAACTCTATACTTACCTTGCTCATCCATCCCCAGCCACCTCCCTCATGCTCAACTAACCACTTCTCCATCTCCTAGTACATAACACAGTGGAAAATCCCTAGGGATGTTTAAGAGTGTCTTAGTCACCTTTTCATTTCCTGGAACAAGAATAGTGTCTACTTCATAGTAGGTGTTTGAAAATTGCAACTGAATGGATGAATAATGTAAAAAAATTACCTCATATTAATTTAGAAATTAGAATAGTTAAAATGTATGTAGTAAAATGTGAAAAGGTATGTTGAATTTTTTCAAAATGAAACAACAGTAATCATTGTTAAGAATGTCTGCTCAGGCCACTTTGGATCCTCTGTCCCCCTCTCTCTGCCCCTCCCCTGTGCACATGTGCTTGTTCTCTCTCTCTCTCTCTCAAAAATAAAGAAAAAAATAAACATTAAAAAAAAGAATGTATGCTCAAAATTTAACTTACTTGATGGTCAACTGAATGTTAAGACCATATTGAGCCAAATTCAGATTATGGTTAAAAGATGACAAAACACAATTTATCTTCAGTTGAGATTTGAATAATGTTGATGTCATGCTTGACTTACATTAATTATTTCCAGAGCTGTTGATTCTAAATATACTGTGAAAACTAGAGCAAACAATAGTAATTTAAAAAGGATAGAGCACTCCAGTACCATGCTTGCTGGACATTTCTTAGTTTGCATGGCTTATGATTATGATTTCAAGTAAAGAATGTACAAAACTTGTACCTCAGAAGCTACGTGATAAATTACAGAAAGGCCATGCTGGAGATGGCCTTTAAAATTGTTTTTAATGTTTATTTATTTTTGAGAGAGAGAGAGAGAGAGAGACGGTGCATGAGCAGAGGAGGGGCAGAGAGAGTGAGACACAGAATCTCAAGTAGGCTCCTGGCTCTGAGCTGTCAGCATGAGCTCAATGAGGGGCTCAAATTCATGAACCATGAGATCATGACCTGAGCTGAAGTCAGATGCTTAACCAACTGAACCACCCAGGAGTCCCTAGAGATAGCTTTTTAAATATATAGAGGTTTAGAATGAATTTGGCTGTGTAAGTTTCTCTATTCTGGAACAACACTGTAAAAGTAAACCATTGACATTTAACCCCGCTTATTTCTGACATTTGCAAAATCTCACTGGTGGTTCAATACAAAACATGTATCTTATCTGTAACTTTGAAAGAAGAAATTATCGTAGAAAGAAGAAACTATTTCTACTGCAGATTTTATTGGTTTCTTTTCAGCTTGTTACACAAAACAAGTCAAGTCATCACAAATGTTATCAAAAGAAATACTTAAAACCAAACAAGACAGGGCAAGACAGCCCTAAGAAAACATCTGTCTAGAATGAAGCAATTAGCCAAGTAAAACAAAATATTATTCAACAATATAACATTTATTAGTTTTCTATTCCTTTAGTCCACCATTAAGAAAAAGTGATTCACTCTGTCTAGCTACTATATAAAAAAGTATCTAGGGACACCTGGGTGGCTCATTCGGTTGAGTGTCTGACTTCAGTTCAGGTCATGATCTCACAGCTTGTGTTCAAGCCCCGCGTAGGGCTCTGTGCTGACAGCTCAGAGCTTGGAGCTTCGGATTCTGTGTCTCCCTCTCTCTCTGCCCCTCCCCTGCTCCATGCTCTGTTGCTTTCTCTCTCTCTCTCTCTCAAAAATAAACATTAAAAAAAAAGTATATGAAGCAGTTTATTATAAAAGCAGTTTATAATAAAACCATGATTGTCTATGTTAATTTCCTAAAAGGAAACTAATTTATGTGAATGGTTATGATGGTTATTTGGCCATAGTCAAAACCCAACCATTGGAAATAGACTTTCTTTCCATTTAATCCCAGAATTTACATTTGATTCTTCAAAAGTAACATATTTTTTCTTACACTTTAAAAAATATTGATAAGTGCATGTCTTTGAACCTGAGTATGTTAGACTTTGCCTTTGTGAAGGCAATCTTGATTTAATTTCATAATCTTTAGGCTGGCTTAGGTACAGAGAGCTTCTTTATTCTCAGTTATAAATTGAGAAGCTTCCATTGCTTAGCAGCATCCTGGGTCTCTACTCAGTAGGTGTAACTAGAAACTCTTCTTTTTTCCCAGTTGTGACAACCAAGTAGAGACCTACAAATTGCCAAATGTCTACTGTGGTGTATATGTGGTGGGGGGATGGCTCCTGGTTGAGAACAACTGATTTAGAGGGTTTAACTGGAAATTTAGTAATATTAAAAAATATTATTAGAAGTAATGTGATTAGGATGGAATCAGTGAATTGTAAGGCACTGAGGATAACTACAAATTAGGAGTTGACTCATGTGGAATCTGCCATGTAAATGGCTGGACTATTCTAAATGTAGGTGAGGGGTCTATATATACCATCTTCCTTACCCAAGTTGCTCCTAAACTTATTTTTGAGAGGTATGATGATTAATAGAAACGTACAATGGTGTGGGAATCGGGAGACCTGGGCTCTGGTCTTGTCTCTATACCTAATTAACTGTATTTCCTTGAGTGAGTTATTGCACGTTTGGATCTCAGATACGTCAACTGTAACAAGATTTGGTGAAAGATCAATCTCTAAGGTTCACTTCAAAATTGTGATTTTCAAATGTTTTATCAATTTTCTTCCTCATATTTTGCATGTATTCTAAAAGGGATACTTCTCATGTATTGTTTAATGAGCTGTAGCCCTTTTTTTAAAGGCATGAATCATTATTTGGTCTTGGTAAAAAATGGCATAGCTTTATAAATTGGTAAGAATGGCACACTTTATAAATTCTTATGCCAGCTTCACGGAACATTTAAAAATAAGATTTACAAAGCCCGCTTGATAGATTCTTGTGTTTCTGATCTTTGTACAAAAGAGTGGAGTGTCATATTTGTCTCAATACAATAGATCTTCGCTAATAAAAATTCATTCCAAAAATGCCCCATGTACTGGTATTATTTGAGGCTGACCCCCTTGAGGATATTTGGAAATATAATAGCTAGAAGTGTTCAGGCATTCAATTATTTAAATCATTCCCTTAAAACAAACCTGTAGAATATACTGAAAAAAAATCCTAATGAGAGTATAAGTAATGTTACTAAGCTTTTCCAGATTATGGTTTAATTGCACATTTTATGGAGTAAATTAATTGCAGATGAACTCTAGGAATTAAAAAAATTACTTTTATAAAGTTCCTTAAACCATAGTGGAATCAAAAGAAAATAGATGATAAAAAGATATTTAATACCAGTTATTCAACAACAAAAAACCAGAATAAACCAATAAATTCTAACGCGCCACAGCTAATGTGGCACATTTTCAACAGCTAATGTTATTACCCATACTAAATGCTGCTGTGTCCCCTTCCTTGTACTAGGAGTCTGTACTTTATTTATGAAGAGAGCTATGGGAATCAACAGAGCAAAAGACTAGTAAGTATATCAATTCAATAAATGCTACTTTACCAGCCAGAATTGAAAATACTTGTTAACTTTTAATTTTAGGGAACAGCATTTATTTATTTATTAATTCATTTCTCAAATATTACCCACTACATAGCAGGTTCTATTCTGGATACTGATAACCAATGTATCAAACAAAGTTCCCTGCTCTCCTAGAGTTTATATTCTAGCAGAGGAAACAGAAAAATAATTTCAAATACTGCTAACTACTAGGAAGAAAACAAAACAGGATGTTGTGAAAGAGAATGACCAGGAATGTGAGACTGAACAGTCATGGAGGGCTTCTCTAAGATGGTATTTGAGGCGAGACCTGAATCATGAGATAAGAACCAATCGTGTGAGGAACAGATTACGTTTTCTAGGCAAAAGGAAGGCATGTTCCAAAGAATAGAGACAAAATCAGCTTGGTGGCAAGGGGAAAGGGGCACATCATGAGTTTAGAGAGGCCAACCAGGGCTAATTCTTGCAGGGCATGGTAGAAAGGTAAGGAATTTGGATTTTTTTCTAAGTGCAAGAAGGAGTCATAGGAAGGTTTTAAAGAGGAGAGTGATAGAATCTGGTTTATGCTTTAATGGTATCACTCTAGTTGCTGTGTAGACAACGGATTGTAGTGGAGAAAAGTGGAAGGAACACTAGGAAGTCAGGAGTCCAAGGAGACATCATGGCAATCTGGACAAAAGTGCTAGTGATAAAGAGTGGGAGAGGTGTGTGAATTCAGAATAGGGATTAGACTTGACAGGAGCTAATCTCTGCTTTAAAAAACTCTTCCTTATGTTCTATGCCTTTCTTTGTTCTTTTATGGGGGATCTGCTTATTTTTCTTTTATGTAGAATCATAAACTCTTACAGCTGGAAGGGACTTTGAGGGTATAAATTCTAATTCCTTACTCAGTGCAAAACTACCAGTCCAGTAACTCAGAAAGATAGTCATTAGGCTTCTAGAGACAAGCATTCATTATCATGTAAAACTATCTTGTTTTAAAGCAGTGCCTTATTATATTAGCAGCTCATTATTATATTGAGCTGGAATCAGCCTCAGCATTCCATCCATTTAGTTAACAGTATCTATTCTGTGTTAATTATGTGCTAAATCCTGTGATGGGCTTGGAATTAGGGCAAGTCAAACATACTTCCTGGTCTCACGGAGCTCACTGTCTGTGAGGGAGCTAAGCACAGAAATTGAAAATTCAATTCAATAAGTAAATAATTTAAAATTTATTCTCTAGAGTTACTCATATTATACGTATTCTTCTTTTCAAATATTTAAAGACAGCTATCATGTTCCAACACCTCAAATATTTTCTAATTTATTCACCAGTAATTTACTAAATATTTATTTAGCACCAACTATACAACACAGGCACTATCTTAGGTGTTGCAGACACAGCTTTAAAACCAACAACAGGTAAAATATCTGTGTCACGGAGCCTATATTCTAGTGAGGAGAGATATAATAAGCAAAAAACAGGTAAAGAAACAGGTTTAGAAAAGACAGGGAATCGAGGCAGATGGGCACATTGCTATTTTACATAGGCTAGGCAGAAAAAGCCTCTTTGATAAGAGGACATTTAAGAAAAGACTGGGGAACACTTGCCAGGCATTGTACGAGGTCCTGGCTACTAGTTCTTATGTCCACAGGTGGTAGTTGGGTTGAGGATAAAATGTCACTTAACTTAAATTAACTTAAATTAATTACAACCTCATAAATAGGAACTACAGAGATAAAAAACATGGGCAAGAAAAAGCAGGTGCAAAACCCAGGAGGCAAAAACAGAGCAATGAGAACAAGGAAAGGGATGATAAGGTTGCAGAGTCTGGTAAGGGTTAAACATCCCAGCTATTTCAACTGGTTTTTCTAGGACATGGCTCCTCGATACACCACTGATCTGAGACAGCCTTTCTCTGAATATGCTTTAATTTTGTCCATGTTCCCCTTTGGGGATGGCCTGACTGGTGTTACCACCTGCTTTATTCTGGGTGCCATATGTCTATCAGTGCAACCTAAAATTTCAGGCATAATCTGCTGAATTTGCAAGCCATCAGAGCCACTGAATTTTCTTTCACGTGAAATGCCTATGAAATTGTCAGAAGTACTTGAGGTTTCCTAACTCTGACAAAAGCTGACGTTCCAGCCACAGTACTTGGAGAGAACTGGTCAGGAAGACAGTTGGAGACAGACAAGTCTAGAAAATGAACTAATTCCAAGCCTCTCTACTTTTCCTTTCCCCTTTCCACTCCTCCTGGGAAATATGACTTCACTGTGTACAGATATCCTTGCTTTTGGCTGTAGCAAGACTGCTGAGAAGATAGGAAGGCCACATTTCTGCAAATTAAAAACATCTATTTTAGGGCACCTGGCTGGCTTAGTTGGTAAAGCATGCAACTCTTGATCTTGGGGTTGTGAGTTCAAGTCCCTCGTCGGGTGTAGAGTTTACTTAAAGATAGTATCTTAAAAAAAAGAAAAAGAAAAACATCTATTTTGAAGCCCTCTGTGGGTTCTTAGCCTCTCTGAAACCATATACATTTCCTTTCTCAGCTAATTAATATAACTGCAACTTCCTTATTCTGAGCCCCCAAGCACACCTTATGGTGACAAGCAATGTCAGCTGTCAATGCAATTTCATTATCTTTTAAGCCAAGACTTTTCTGCAACCTTTAAATTTATTCTTATTTGCCTTCTGCACTTGGTTTTAATCCCCCTCATATTACTCTGTGCCTGCTCTCTGTTTATGGCTGCTGCTTTAGTAAGTTCAGCAGGATCTCTGCTGGGAAAGTGGCTTCTTGACAAAATACCTTCTTTAACCTGGAAGCATTGGCATCCCAGAAAAATAGGAAATAGTGCCAGTGTAAGCCACTTAGTGCTGGAAAGTGCTACGTGTACCTTTTGCCCATCCTCTCACAATTGTTTCCAATTGGCTGAAATATACAACAATTGATATGGTTCTGCTTTGCACCTCTTTAGCACTGAGTGAACATAGTGGGTATATCCTTGAGGCGATGTGGCAGTCCTCTTATTCCAGCACTGGTGAAGAAGGCTCACAAGGCAAATGCTTGATGCCTGACAAGGCAAATATGCCATTTCACACAGTGATCTGGGAAGAATTTGATCAGCAGGTTCTTAAATATGTTTAGGGGTTATCAGGTTTCACTGTAATGTACTATCTAGATTAGTTCTACTTCCGAAAAACTGTAATTTTATTTTTATTTCACAAGTATCAGAGACATAATAATAATAATAATAATAATAATAATAATAATGATATAATAAAACAAGGTCCTTGCTTTCATGGAACTTATATAGCCTAGTGACAAGTGATAATATAACCATAAATTTAAACTTACAGTTTCACCTCTAAAGCCTTTTTCACCTCTGGGTCCCTACAAGAAAACAGGAAATGTTAGTTTAGTGCTATTGATAGTTATTTATCAAATGTAGTTGAGGCTATACACAGAAACATGATAACTTATGTTTTTGTTTTTTCTATCCAGCAAGACATATTGAGTAAATTTATATAAATTCTAGTTTCCTTTTCCTGAGTAAAGCAAAGCAAAACAAAATAAAAAACAAAAACAGTTTATTGATTTATCATACTATCCACGAAGTGAGTGAGACAGGGATAACAGGCACTTAAATCAAAACAGCTGATCTGACAATCAAATACCAAACCACTTAGAAGGGAAGTTACCAGATTAAATTCTTCTAATCTTTGTCTTCCCTAGCCTTTGAAAACCTTGTTTCTAGGATGGTGCCTTTTTTTTTCATCTTCTCTTTCTATTCCTCCTTCTGTACATCCCACAAATTTTGATATGTTGTATACATTTTCATCCAGTTCAGAATATTTCTAACTCTCTTTGAGATATCCTCTTGGATCCATGGATCATTTAGAAGTGTGGGGTTTAATTTTCAAGTGTTTGTAGATTTTCTTATTATCTTTCCAATTTACTGATATTTACTTTAATTCCATTATGGACAGAAAACATATCTTGTATGACTTCAGTTCTCTTAAGTTTAGTACAAAATTTTTTATGACTCAAACTATAGTCTGTTTTGGTGATTTTCCACGTACACTTGACAAGAAAGTGTAGTCTGCTGTTAGATGAACCTACTGTTTTAGAAATTCCTGTTAATATTTTTGTTTTCACCCTTGTGGAAATTATCTATGTATTTTTTTATTTTGAAAAAGATAATACTCTTCATCTTTTCAAAAACCTGAATTTACACTTTCACAATATGTTATGATGTTTTCCATATCAATCCACATGTCTCTAGATAATTATAATGCTTACTTGGTATTTAACAAATGATAATATTTTTATTGAATTTTCTACTAGATTATTTCTAATTTTTGTCATGATAAGCTTGTGATAAATATCCTTGTACTCCATAAAAGTTGTCCTCCAGAAAGTGTTTGTAATTGCACGCACACCTGCAAAATATGGGAGTCTGTATGTCTTGACACATGCCATGTACTATAATTCTTTGTTAATCTTGCAGGCTAAAAATACTATCTCATTATTTCACCATTAATATTACTTTTTTGTGTGTTTCCTATCTTGTTACTCACTCATTTTTTTAAATGTTTTTATTTATTTTTGAGACAGAGAGAGACAGAGCATGAGCAGAGGAGGGGCAGAGAGAAAGGGAGACAAAGAATCTGAAGCAGGTTCCAGGTCCTGATGCGGGGCTTGAACTCACACATTCTGAGATCATGACCTGAACTGAAGTTGGGTGCTCGACCAACTGAGGCACCCAGGTGCCCCTGTTATTCACTCATTTTAAACCAGGATAGTAACTTCCAAACACTAATTAAAAAAATTTTTTAATGTTTCTTTGAGAGAGAGCGAGCATGTGTGCAAGTGGGGGAGGGGCAGAGAGAGAGGGAGACAGAGGATCAGAAGTGGGCTCTGTGCTGACAGCAGAGAGCCTGATACAGGGCTTGAATTCATAAACTGTGAGATCATGATCAGAACCGAAGTCAGACGCTTAATCGACTAACCCACCCAGGTGCCCCCCAAAACTAATTTTTTTAACATTTTATTTTTGAGAGACAGGGAGCAACAGAGTGCTAGCAGGGGAGGGGCAGAGAGAGAGAGAGGGAGACAGAATCTGAAGCAGACTCCAGGCTCTGAGATGACAGCAGAGAGCCCAATACGGGGCTCAAACTCATAAACCATGAGATCATGACCTGAGCTAAAGTCAAATGCTCAACTGACTGACCCACCCAGGTGCACCCCCCACAAGAACTAATTTTTAAGATATCTCTATAGAACTTGTTTTTAATACCCTCCCTCACCTCCAGCCCAGTATTAACAAGTAGGTACATACCTTTCCATACTTTTTTTTTTTGGATGAAATACTGACAAATATATTAATGTATGTACCTCCCTCACCTCCAGCCCATTATTAACAAGTAGGTACATACCTTTCCATACTTTTTTTTTTTTGATGAAATACTGACAAATATATTAATGTATGTATGGGGTGATTGGTAATATTTTATAAAACTGATCTCATATTGTATACTCTTCTGTGAATCAGATTTTTCACACTTAACAATACAGCATGAACAACCACAAGTCCACTGAACTAGATATAACTAGTTGTTTTCAATAGTTGCATAATATTCTATGAAATGGCTAGACCACTATTTACTCAACCATTCCTCTACAGATGAACATTCATGTGATTTCAAACTTTTTTTTCCTAATATAGCCAGTACTGTGAAAAAAACTTTCTATAATTTATGAGTACTTAATTTCTATGGCACAAATTTCTCAAAGTGGAACTGATTGGTCAAAGGGTATATGTACTTATATTTTAACAAATATCCTTCCATGAAGGCTATAATTCACATTTCTACTGATGATTACTGTTCTCCCTAATCCCCTTCTGAGAGGTTAGATGTAATATCTCATTATTACTTTAATTTGCATTTATGTGACTGTAAGTTAGGAAAGCATCCTTCCAAGTAATTATTGACCCTTTGGATTTGTTCTTCAATTTTTTATTGAGTTTCTATCTTTCTCATACTAATTTGTAAGAGCTCTTTATACATCAACTCGTATGCTTTTGCAATTATTTTTGTCCAACTTATATTAATTTTGTTTACAGAAACTTTTCCCATACAAAATTTAAAATTTTCAAGTATTCAAATACATATTCTGTTCTTTTGTGGTTTTCAGATTTTAATCAAAGGGTCTCCTCAGGGGCACCTGGATGGCTCAGTTGGTTGAGCATACAACTTTGGCTTAGGTCACAGTCCCACAGTATGTGAGTTTGAGCCCCACAGAGGGCTCACTGCTGTCAGTGCAGAGCCTGCTTTGGATCCTCTGTCTGCCTCTTTCTATGCCTCTCCTCTGCTCATGCTCTATCTCTCTCTCTCAAAAGTAAATTCAAAAAACATTAAAAACAAACAAATAAATAAACAAATAAAGGTCTCCTCAACCCTTAAGCTATACTTCAGCTTTCTAGATTTGTTTTTTATATTTTAAAGTCTTTTTAAAAAAGATAAAAAAAAAAGTTGGGTGAAATAGAGTTCTAATTCCTTATAGTAACGCTGTGACTTAAAGTAATTCCATCTCCCTTTCCTGTCACCGGTATAGGAATGGACATGTAGTTGATCAATGGACATGAGGAAAAATGCAGTGGAAGGCTTCTGGAAAAAACTTAATTTTTCCCAAGATAGGGCTATAGATCAGTTTTCACTTTGGATAATTATATCTGGATGTAATTGCTGAGAAATTGTAGTCATCTTTCTATAAGCCCAATTATGAAGATCACCTTCAGGATGATAGAGCAGAGATGTGGAAAGAACCTGGTGTTGGACAACATAACAAAATCACTAAGTAAGCCAAATCCGAAGCCCTTCCTACCTCTGGGCTTTCCATTAATGTGATATAAATTTCCTTATTATTAGAGCCAGTTTGATTCAGGGTTCCTATTAACTTACAGCCCAAATCATCCTGATATACCATTTCTGTTATAATTAGATTCCTATATATTCCAAGATCTAATTTTGGGCTCTAGCCTGTTAAACTCATCTATTTGTTTATTCCTTTGTAATACCCTATAGTTTCATTTACAATGATTTTGAAGTAATGTTTCCTTATTTGCAAAAGCAAGTCTTCCATCCCCCACCACTATTTTTTTTTTCCACAAAGTTTTGGCCACTCTCAAGTGCTTATTCTTTCATAGTGAACTTTTCTTAGAAGTTTCTTCTTAGAATGGAAAAAATAGAATATGGAAAAAATTTGACGCACATGCTGAATATTACAAGGGCTTTTAAGAACTATCTGTAAACAAAACACAGTGAGGTATTTTAATTGAGCCATTTCTTTATCATGGTTTCCTTGACCAATTGATGTTTCACATTTTTGACAGAAGAGAACAATCATTGAGTAATCAGAACAGTATGTGTTCCTTAGCTTATTGAAGAACCACCCACCAAAATATGAGAATTCTCCCACTTAAAATCTCCCACGTAGACTATATAGCTCTGAGTAGTAAATGCTGAAAATCTAGAGAAGTGTTGACTTATACATTTCATATTTGTAAAATCAAAAATTCAGCAACTTTGATGGGAAATTCTTCCCTAATTTATCAAAGAGAATAGTTGGACTTAATACCTGAAACATTCCATTTTATATATTAAAACTCTATGTCTCTCTACGTAACACTTTCAAATCGTTCAAAATATTGGTTCGCTGCAGGAAATACACCTTTCCTCCCCAAGTCTCAATTTGCCCCTATCTACTGGGTTCTTTCTTTTGTATTTTTACACTACTGTTGGTATTGTAAAACTCTCCCATGACTTCACCAACCATTGTTTTATTTGTCAAATTTATAAAGGCACTGGTATCTACTAATTACCTCAGTCCTCTCCAGATGCACCTTGAAAGGAGGAGAAAAGCACTGTTCTTGAAGGAAGAAACATCACCTATGTCATTCACTAGCTGTACCACCTTGAATAATTAGGCGAACCTCCATGAACCTAATCTGTTTCCCTATGTCTTAAATGCAAATAATACCTACTTGAAACGTTTTCTGTAACAATTTGAGAAAAGTTATTAAATGTTTAAATTCTTTAAGAATTTGACAAAAGTTATTAAATGTTCCTTCCTCACGGAAGTATGTACTTTATCTTCTACTGTAATTTATTTTCTTTTTTTTTTTTTTTTTAAGATTTTTTTTTTTACCAACGTTTATTTATTTTTGGGACAGAGAGAGACAGAGCATGAACAGGGGAGGGGCAGAGAGAGAGGGAGACACAGAATCGGAAACAGGCTCCAGGCTCTGAGCCATCAGCCCAGAGCCCGACGCAGGGCTCGAACTCACGGACCACGAGATCATGACCTGGCTGAAGTCGGACGCTTAACCGACTGTGCCACCCAAGCGCCCCTATAGTTTATTTTCTTAAAGATCACTGTTAACTACTCGCTTCTTGAAACTCATCTATCTGAACCTTGTGCTTTTCTGTTTTTCCTGTTTTTTTTTCCTGTTTTTCCCACCAACTATCTCTTTACTTTATAGTGGACACTTCCAAATACTCAAATCTTGGCTGCCTTTTGCTATACTTCCTCCCTTAGAACATGGATTCTTTTTCGTGCGTTAGTGATCACCTCTATGCTAATAATGCTCAACCCACCTCCCTTGTTCTATTTTCCTTTCTCTACTCCACAGTTTTAAGTGTCTACCTCACTATATACACCTTCCTCATTACACATATAATCTCTAAGTTCTCAGTAATCACCTTCCAGATGAAAACATAACATCTGTTTTTGCCCTTGGCTTCTCAAACACTCAGCGTGATCCTTTTTGAGTTACTCCAGAAATAGGATTAAAGAGGAAAAAATAAGAATACGAAAAAGAAAAGGAAGACCTATATTGTAACAAACTTACAGTTCTACCTGTTGGGCCTATTATACCTTCTTTGCCAAAGGGGCCAGTGTTTCCCTGTTGGGGTAAAAGAACATCAGTCAGTCTCACTGCCGGTAAAATGAAGAAAAATTCTAGAAAATTTCTTGTGCAGTGGTAAAACAGTCCATATCTGCATCATTCAAATTTTTTTAAAAATATCATCAAATCAGGAGAAATCACAGTACTTTTGATTTGCAGCATGTGACACAATTCGGTACATTATAGATTCCTATCGGGAGAATTACATCTGTATAATTTCTAACAAACATAAATCAGCCTTATAATTTTCATGTAGTGATATAACTTCAATGATGCCATTTTAAATGTGGGTCATTTCATAACAAATGCAATTACTTTACATAAAGAAGACTATATAGAGTGATAAACAAAAATTTTGAATAACTTTCTTTACAGATGTTGAATGAGATGTCTAAGGGACATGCAGCATGGAACTGAGAGAAAGTATGGGAACGAAACACAGAGCATCACAGGTGACCAACCTCAGTTTCTCCGTCTGTTACATAAGATTGCATACTTCATAGGGCCATTATTAGAATTAAATGAGAAAAATGATTTTGAAACCGTAAGCTGTTATTGATTATGAAGATCACCTTGAATAAGCCCAATCTGGTGAACTCCTCCCAAACTAAATATGGAACATATCTTTTTTTTCAACTGAAGTATAACTCACATCCAATGTTCTATTAGTTTCAGGTGTACATCACAGTGATTCAATGTTTTTATACATTATAAAATGATCCCCACAATAAGTCTAGTTACCACCTGTTACCAGACAGAGGCTACTGTAATTACTGACTATATTTCCTATTCTGTACATTACATCCCCATGACTTACTTATTTTATAACTGGAAGTCTGTAACTCTTAATTCCCCTCACCTATTTTGCCTGCCTCCCAACTCCTCCTCTCCTCTGGTAACCAACAGTTTGTTTCCATATGTCTACGTGTCTGTTTCAGCTTTGTTTTGTTGGTTTATTTTTTAGATTCCATATATAAATAAGATCATACTGTATTTTCCTTTCTCTGTCTGACTTACTGCTTCTTTATGAATACAAAATACCTGTTTTAGTTATTTTCCCTCAAACTCCATGCCCAATTCCACTGGCAGCAAATTTCAGTCTTTCTGGCTCACACTTAACCTGAACACTTAAATGTAGATATCTAATAGGATTTCTTTGTCCAACTCCTGCTAAGGTGCAGAAAATACTATCAGTTGAGATCATTATGTCATGGAGTCTATCAATAGATGGACTAGAATGAGCCTAGAATGAGAGAAATTAGCTGGTGCTATAAAAGTAAATCTAATAGAATCACTTTTAAACACAAAGATTGACTTTAAGTGATAATTTGTAAATATAGTACCTAAATCTCAAAGATCCACAATCAAATAAAGAGAGTTGATTTCCTAACCTAATCAAATATAAGCCCTAGACTGGTTTATCACTGAAAAAAAGTCAACAAAGCTTTAACATAATGAACTTGACTGTGATCGAACTCTTTAGAATGATTTGTTAAAAGAATGGAGAGGTATTCATGAACTCTAGAAAACAAAGATCAAAACAGCAAAAAAAAAAAAATTGTCTATGTTTATTTAAGTGTGTCCAAAAGATGAGGTGTTATGATTTTAATGGTTGGTGCCAGTTAACTACATAAATAATCTTTGAAATGGAGGACAATTAATCCAGATTTCCTACTTCAATTAATTTAATTTAATCATCAAGTATTTATTGATTATTGAGCAAGAACTAGCCACTTAATATCCATTCTATATTCTAATTACGCAACTAGCAAGCAACTTTGTAACATATTATTTGGTCATTCAGCTGTGGATTAAAATTTTGGTTCTTCTACTTGCCACCCATGGCCTTGAGCAAATTAACTTTCAGAGACTTTGTTTGCCCACTTGAAAAATGGGGATAATAGCATCTCTTGCAGTGTTTTTATGAGAATTAAATGATATAAGGGTAACACACTGAGCACTGGTACATAATAGTTTCTTACAAAACATTGACCTATCATGACTTTCACTTGTATCTATAATGACTTAATAAGAGATAGCTGCATTTATGCATTAGTATTTGTAAGCAGTTATCAGAACTTTACCATTGGTGAACTGATACAGTTTCTGGAGCCGCAAAGCAGTATAGGCTCAGACCCTGGCCGACAGAGACCCAGCACTTTGTAAGATTCTGCTTAGAACAGATGCTAGGCAGGAAGCCAAATTCTCTTTGAGTAGCAAGAAAGGATTAATTGAGAACTTAATAAAACTAGAATGAATGGGTTTAATTAGTAGAGAACTTAACATATATAAGAACTTCAAAGCAATATTTATTGTAGAGAAGCCTGTCCACATAGAACTCACCTGTGGATAATCAAGAATAGGGCTTTATATAAAAGCCCTAACTTTCCACAATTCTTCAGAAATCATAAAAATAATTAATAAATTTGCACCTGAAGAAATGCTGAGGAGGGTCTTTAAATAACCACGTCCCATGACAACACTGACCTTTGTATTACCGAAAAGAATTTATGCTAAGAGTTGGGGAAAGGGTGCAGGATTTCAAAAATTTGACTTTTCATTTAATATTTTGTGTAAGACAGTGGTTTTCTGCTGTGAGGTTTTTCACGACTCCTTTCTCCTACTTCTGCACCACTCTCCTGCCTCTCTCTGCTCTCTTCACCCTCGCCCTAGCAGCTGCAGTTAGCCTAGGGGGTGCCACTGCTGCAGGCAAACCACGGCTCGATGTTTTATAGCTTGTTTTCTTTTCAGTTTTATACATCATCTCATCAATTAAGAGACTGGTTAGTAGAAACAGAAACAAAACCAAAAAGCAAAAAACACACCAACAAAAACTGCTGATGGCTTATCTATCCCTATTTATATTTGGTATAGTTTGCAATTCCAGGCACTGTCCAGCTAATTGGAATTCTTCGGACCCCAATCTTCGCAACTCTTTAAGCAGTTCCTCATCACTCTCCAGGGATACCCACCCCTGAGCTGGGGAAACATTGGTATGGGGAAATATTTTTCAAAGTGTGGGGTGAGGAGCTCTGGCCATAGGCAAGCCTCCTCCACGTGGCGCATGGGTGTGGTCTCTGGTCTCTGGTTATATTAATGCTGATAACATGAAACCCTTTATTTTTTGTTCTGAGTGTAAGTTAATAAATACATTATCCTGTGTCAACATTAATTCTGATATGTACTGTAAGTAAGAGCTAGGAATATGGTTGTCTATGGGGTCTTTTGCTCAAATTAGTATGTGAACTGAAAAAGGCTGAGAACCCTTGCATGTGATCTAATGGGTTTCTATCTTAAAAGTCATTTTATTAAGTTATTAATTTGGAGTATATCAATTTCAGAGTTCTTAATACTGATTCCTGCAATCAGCAAAGAAACACAATTTCTGGGCAAGTACGATGACTTTATACTTACTCTCTGTCCAACGGGACCTTTAGGACCTGATATTCCAATGATGCCAGCATCTCCCTCAGGACCCTAAAAATATAATAAAAATAAAATGTCAAAATCTTTAATTCTATATGGACATTTTACAAGTGAAATAATCTTGTAACAATTTATTAAGAGTTGGCTCTGAAAATATGGAATGTAAATGGATAGTTAATGATGTGCATGCTGAGTGCTTTGGAAGAACTGTACTAAAGTGTGCAATTTACTTTGAAGTACACCAAAGTGAATTGAGAGAGGGAGAGAGGGACAGATAGATACATGATAAAGCAAGTGGAGTAAAAAGCTATGGTAGAATCGAGGTAATAGGTATACGGGTTTTCACCCATTCTCTCCACTTTGCTGTATGTTTGAAAACTTTCACAATAAAATGTTTGGGAAAATGGAATGTGAGGGAGACAAAAGCAAATTATTCAATAAAATTGGTAGGGAAATCTATAGCTACACAAATTTTAAATTAACATATTTAAAATTCAAACATATAACTGTACCAACTGAAATTTTACAGATTAAAATATACAAAAACTCAAGTCAGAGACTAAACACTGGTATTTCAACATCTTTCTGATGAATAGCAGAAAACATGTAAACGTACCCTGGGGCCTGGGAATCCTTGGAAACCTGTCAAACCTTGGACACCATGTTCTCCCTGCAATGTGAATAGATACGATCATCATTATTGTGCAACGGTGGCCTGATCTGGAGAAAAATAATACTTAGTAAATTTCTGAGTTGGCACATACAGGCTGCCCTTTAAGGCCAGGCTCTCCACGTGGTCCTTGATCACCTTGTGCTCCTCCGTGGCCTCTTTTACCTTGAATTCCAGGTTGTCCAGGTAGTCCTTGTTCGCCCTATGGACAAAAAAAGAAAGGTGATCTTGACTTTAGAATCTACCAACATAATTGAAACCCAAATACAAGTCCATCTTTAGGTATAGTACAGGACACTCAGGAGATCAAATTCTGCATGGTCATTCTTCCTACTGATATTTTCCACATAAGTAATATTTGATTATAATGAACAATACGTGTAGCAGTGGGGAAAGAAAATTCCAAGGATTATGGCCGTAAGTGTGGAAAGAAGAGGGAAGGGGGTACCTAAAAGCTAGAAAGAAGGCAGTGGGGCTAACGAGAGAATGGTGAATGTGCGGTGTGTGTGTGGGTTGTATATTACATATGACGGAATGTACACTGTATTTGAGTTGGTGTTATTTTGCTGTGTTCTTCTCACCATACAGAGATGATTCAGCTTATACAAGAAAAAAAGCAGATTCTCCTGAAGTGTGAACCCTGGTTTTTGTCATGGTTGTCTTTTCAATCCTGTCATTAAGAAATTTCTATTACCTGTTTCTCAAGGTTCCTTTGATATAAATTCCCTTTATCTCCTCTAAAATTCCACTTAATGATATACTTAATCACCATTATTTTATTTGCAAAGGTTAAGTCTTTTCTAAATTTACTTTTATTTTGTTTTTCAAGTGAAAGTTGAAATATCTTTCACACCATGTCTAAAAATAAGAATCAGGTAGAGTTTGCAGATAAGTTAATGAAAAATGAAGCTTGGTAGACTTTGATCAAAGATTCTTTAAGATTAGCAAATTATCTTTCACTGTCTGAAGACAAAGATATAGCTTTGGGACTTGACAAATATGGATCCTTTTTATTGCAGATTCACACATTAAAGAGAGGAATCTTATTTCTTTTCCTAGTTTTAGCATTTGTTCAACTACTTTGAATTTTAGTGGAAAGGGATGAGTCATTTCCAGTTTACCCATATGGATCAGAATATCTGTACATTCTTTAGAAATGGAACTATGAAAAGTTAAGAGGTAATATGATGACGGTGACAACGTCTCAATCACTTTAGACACTAGACTAATCTCTTTGTTGTCTGGGTCAGTTCTGCACTGAGATAGCTCTGAAACAGGTTTTGTTTGGAAAGCCTATTGACATGTGACAACATTCCATTCAATGCAGGATTTAATTACGATCACTTTGACTCTATGAAATAAGCTCTACTCTTATCAGGTTTATAAATTGGTTGGTTAGGTTCAGACTCAGAGGGATAGAAAGTGTATCTAAGAAAGTATGAATCCAGAAGTAATAAGATTTCTCTTTTTTTTGGAGGAGAAGGTAGATGACAGAGGGGCAAGAAGAAACAGAATGAGTCAAAGGGCATTTTTAAAAAATGTTTATATATTTTGAGAGACAGAGCGTGAGTAGGAGAAGGGCAGACAGAGAGGGAGACACAGAATCCAAAGCGGGCTCCAGGCTCTGAGCTGTCAGCACAGAGCCTGACGTGGGGCTTGAACTCGCAGACTGTGAGATCATGACCTGAGCTGAAAACAGACGCTGAACAGACTGAGCTGCCCAAGTGCCCCAAAGCATTGCCAGTTCTGAGTTAATGAGTTGTTCTGGCAAATTACATGCACTGTGGTTATCACAGGAGATGAGTATGTCAAGGCCATACACTGTTTTTCCTAATGTGTTATTATTGGTCAAATTTTTAAAAAATGATTAATCTTACCATTGTGTGATTTAGCCAATGAACTCAGGTACAATAAGCATGTTAGTAGTGCTCCTCATCCATCAGAAGAAAATGTTAAAGTACCTTTGGGCCTGGAACCCCTGGGCTTCCTGGAAGGCCTGATGGCCCCTTGGCTCCTCGAGGACCTGGAGACCCAGCTGGTCCTGCTCTTCCTGGGCTGCCTCTGGTGCCCTAAATAACATAGGTAAGAAATAAAAATTGGGGGTATTTCCTAAAACTTCAACCAGAGGCTCAGTAACTGTAGGAGGCGTTGGTGTTCTGAAAGGCTACTGTTGACACACTGCTCAGGTTTGAGAGTTATCCTGGGCTTCTTTCCCAAATAAGTGAAATATTTAAGTCATGTTTTTACCTACCTAAAGTCTGTAATTATAGTTAATATAATGGTCTGAGGTATTTAAAATGAAAATACTGAGGCAGTACAGTCTCTTAGTACCTTCTGATTTAAATAGCCTAGGTGTAAAGTATGTTCATTGTATTCTAACTTTCTGTATTATATTTGGGTGTGCATGACAACTCTAATAACTGATTAATGTTTCCTTAAGAAAAAAATTCTATGGATATTAACCAGACTTACTGTGGTGATCATTTTCTCAATATATACACATATTGAATCATTATGTTGTATACCTAAAACTAATATAAGCTCTATGTCACTCATATAGCAATTAAAATTTAAAAAGTTTAAAAACTTTTTTTTTAGAGTTTCTGAGTGGTTCATTTGTTAGCCCAGCAAGGAAAGTCACTTACTGACATGACTTAAATCATGTACCCAAAGTAAACTTGTTTAAGATTAAGTTAGCCTTTTGGCAAGAACAATGGCCTGAAATGTTGAAGACATTGGAGCAGCATCAATAAGCAATTAAAAAACAAGGTAAATGCTTTGGAATGGTTTTCCTTGCCTCTTGATGAACTGACAGATGTTAGCATTACAACTCAGTTGTTTATTTGGGGAGTCAATGCTGTGTTAAAGTGACTAAAGAATTAACGTATATGAACAGTTTGTAATTGACTATAGGTGAGGAAATTTTCAAAGACATTAAAGCACTAAATCAGTACAACCTCAAATGGAATCGGCTAAAATGTGATAAAACTGATAGCAAAGCATTGGGCGAAGATTTACTGGACAAATTTACAAAACTTGTGAAAATGTACAGTACTTAAAGCTAGGGATATTCATTTTATTATTCACCATCAGTTACACTGAGGAAAATACTTGAATCTAGCATGTATTGTTGAACAAGTAGTGTCAACAGTGAACTCCATTGACTCTTGCAACCTTCATCCATTCTGTGATTTTTTTATGTGAAAATAGAACCTGAATATCCTCATTTTCCCTATCACAAAGCAATTTGATGGCTTGGCAGGGATAAAGTTTTCCTGAGATATTTTGAGACCAAGATTGAAATTGTTTTGAATGAGAAGAACCACCCTCAACCTCTATTATTGAATAATGAGTGACTTCAGAAATTAGATTTTGCTACAGACCCTATAATGTTTATCAATGAATTCAACCTAAAATTACAAGGCAAGGCAATGCCTATTTGTGAAGCATGTACTGTGGTAAAGTCATTTCTTTTTAAGTAATCTCTATGCCCAACATGGGGCTCAAACTCACAATTCAAAGATCAAGAGTCACATGTTCTACCAACTGAGCCAGCCAGCCACCCCGTGTGGTAAAGTTATTTTGATGACAACTAATGTTCAAATCACAAGTAATGTGAAGCAACTTTTATATATTTCCTATTGGTGTCAAGAATTAAAACAGTAAGTGAGACTGTCATTTCCATATAAATTTGTAGTGGGTAGATTTTCTGAGCTCAACTACTGCCAGTAGCATTTTTTAGCACTAGAGACAAGAAATTTGTGTACTTCAAAGTCCATTTAACTGTGCAGCTGAGAAGTTTTCACCTAAAGTCCAATTGGATATGAATAATATGCAATGTAATGACATAATAGAAGGCAAATATCAAGAGAAGATTCTAACAGAATTTTATAAATTCCTTCCAAGCAATGAATAGGCACAGTTAAAATCATATGTTTGTGACTTTGGTAGTACCTATCTGTGTGAAAAGAATTTTCAAAGATGAAGTATGTAAAACATGCAAAATCTCATTATAGGTCAGCATTAACAAATAAAAAGAAAATTTTGATGATATGGAACTGTAATAAGCTAAATGTTATCTCCCTCCCACAAATAATTCCATTTTTTCTTATTACTAGAATTGTATTACCAACAAAAAGTTGTGCTAAATTTTATTTTGAATTGCATGAAGAAAAACTTACTGAAAATCTATTTTATCTTTTGTTGCATAAGTTCTTAAATAAAACCCTTAATTTTGCCTCTTGCCTTTCAAAGCCTAAAATAGTTACCAATATTTACAGAAAACATTTGTTGACCTTTGTTCTAAATTTTTTTTTTTTTCAATGTTTTATTTATTTTTGGGACAGAGAGAGAGACAGAGCATGAACGGGGGAGGGGCAGAGAGAGAGGGAGACACAGAATCGGAAACAGGCTCCAGGCTCTGAGCCATCAGCCCAGAGCCCGACGCGGGGCTCGAACTCACGGGCCGCGAGATCGTGACCTGGCTGAAGTCGGACGCTTAACCGACTGCGCCACCCAGGCGCCCCTGTTGACCTTTGTTCTAGATGACCACTACTTTCTCAGTTGATTCCTGGGATACTAAATTGGGTTGTGCAATCATTCTTTCATGCATTCAGCAAAAAATTGATGATGATATAGAATATCATCTATGTGAAAGGAAGGTACCATGGGAAGCCATATGGGGCATACAAATATAAATATGTTTTTGTTTTCAAGGAGCTTAACATTAAGTGCAAAGGATAAAATGTAATTATATAAACAGTTATAATAAATACAGAAATATTTTAAAAATTGCCAGATGAGAAGAGAGATAGAAAGCAAATTCTAGAGAGGTTCTGAATAGGGGAAATTACTTTTGGTGCTGATCCAAACAGGAATTACTGATAAAGTAGAGTAGAACTAGATCATAAGATAAAGATATTGCCCTTAAAGTTACAAATGTAATAGGAAAGATGATTTGCTAAAGAGAGTATTCCTGTAGAAGGCCTGGTTGGGAGAATAGGATTTAAAGATAAAGCCAACTTTGAATATAATACTAAAGTATTTTTCCTTTTTTCTCCAAGTTATTTCCTCCAAATTATATCATCACATATCTTTTTATTTTCTTACTTACAGTGAATAATTCAACATAGTTAAAGAATTACCTTTTCTATGTAGATTTTCTTCATGATCACAAAACTCACTATAGTAATGAATGTAAATGTATTCTATATCACTACGTGCCATGTACTATGCTGGACACATAGAGAGAGATGCCTACAGAGTATAGGTTCATATTCCTAGGTTGACCTTTAAACTTTTTTTGTCCCAATCTACATTAGCCATTTTCTCTTTCATCATTTCTCTACATTAGTGGTTCTTGATATATGTAAGGAACCATTATGAAGACAAAATAGGGGAAGAGAGAAAGAAGGAGAGAAGGGGAGTAAGTGAGAAAAGAGAGGGAGAGAGGGGAGGTAGAGACAAAGAGACAGAAAGAGAGATGGAGAGAGAGAGACAGAAAGAGAGATGGAGAGAGAAATGGAGAGAGATGGAGAGAGAGAGAGAGAGAGAACATGTACACACACACACACACAGAGAGAGAGAGAGAGAGAGAGAGAGAGAGAGAGAGAGAGAGAGATCCACATTGTGGACTTAAGTTTCAGGTGGTTATATGGTTCTTACATATTGCTTGCACCTTAACCTAAGTGCACTTATCTCTATTTCCTTCCCCTTGTCACATGAATTTGAGGACCCTGGATGCATGTAATCTATCCTATTTCTTTCCCCCTGCCACACAAATCCTGGATTCAGGACTTGGTGTCATTTAAAAAATTTTTTTAAATCTTTATTTATTTTTGGGAGAGAGACAGCTGAGCAGGGGAAGAACAAAGACAGGGAGACACAGAATCCGAAGCAGGCCCCAGGCTCTGAGCTGTCAGCACAGAGCCTGATGTGGGGCTCAAACTCACAAACTGTGAGATTATGACCTGAGCCAAAGTCGGACGCTCAACTAACTGAGCCACCCAGGTGCCCCGGGACTTGATGCCATTTTAGAACTCATTAATGCAAATGAAAGCAAATCCAGTCAGTCACCTGAGACCTTGAGATAAAATTTCAAAATGTTTAGTGAAGACGTAGGTGTCATACCAATGGTCAGGTGTCTAATAGAAATAAGACTTTATAGAAAAGGCAAGTCTCAAAAACAAATTTTGATGAATAGTGCCCTCTCCACGAAAAACAAAAAAAGGTGAAAAATGTAAAGAAACCAATGGCCTGCAGAGAAAGCAGATTCTAAAAGGTCATATAAAAGATGGAAGGAAGGGTATGTAAGCAAGGAAAAAAAATCATACAGACTTAGGTTAATATATAGACTTAGGTCCAGTGTTAAACTAGGTGAAATGTAAGGATTTTTTTTTAAAGTGGATTGTCTTGCAAAGCTGTGAATAGCCTCTCCTTGGATGTATTATAGAACTAATAGATGCCACAGGGAGAGGATATCATATAACAGATTACCCTAGACAATTTGAGGATACCTCAACGTTCCAAAATTCTGAAATATTAGCACTTTACTTGTAATTTTAGGCAATTTTTAAGACCTTTATTTGCTAACAGTAAAAAAAAAAAATGTATCTTTTGGGTAACACATGGACAATGGACATTCAGACACTGCTGAACGCTCCTGAAGTCAATAGGTCTTTTTAGCTGAGAATAAAAAGGACCCTAGAACTAGTCCGTAGGGTTAACTGAAAACTAGAAACTTTACTTGCAGGGCTATCACATATTTAGCACAGCACAATGACTATGTTCCAAGTCATTTACTGTTCATGTTGGTTTCTTAGAGAGAAATTTGAGGATAGTAGCAGAGTGTTCTGTACAAAGTTCCAAACAATGTTTCATACAAGTAGAGAACAAATATTTCTTATTATGAACACAAAGATGGATGAGTAATTTTGCTTTCAAGAGAAACAGATGCTTATGCCTAGGCATTCTTTCCAATGTCTTCCAAATGATTTGTCTAACACCAATAAGCAAAGAGTAAGTCATTCTGAGTGAATTTTAAAATGTAAACAAAACCACAATTAATTTGTTCACAGATGATGAAACCAATAAACTCTGGAGGAAGTGTCAGTTTTGATTGGACTGAAACCAATGACTGCTTAATCCTTGATATTCTAAAGAAACAAGTACTTGGGTCAGTAATCAACAACAATAACATCAGCCACAAGAGTTACTTCTTATTGTCATCTATGTATCAGAAACTGTCATGGTAATATGGTTGTATTGTTTTATTTAATCGATGTCAGTTAAGAAAAGATGAGGGATTCCGTGTCTTTTACTTTGACTTCCCTGTGGGGCAAGGAAAGAGTAGTTTACATATAAATTTTCCTTCAATCTGGAATTGAATGGAAAGATCTGGAAAGGAAAATGGGGTTATCTGCACATATTAGAAGGACAGAGAGAGAGGAAGAT
The DNA here is from genome assembly GCF_018350155.1 of Leopardus geoffroyi. NCBI lineage: Eukaryota > Metazoa > Chordata > Mammalia > Carnivora > Felidae > Leopardus > Leopardus geoffroyi. The sequence goes on from NC_059328.1 coordinate 72,382,006, forward strand.
TTTGGAACAGTGATGACTGGTTTGTATATAATAGTGAAACATCACAGAGAATGTCCCTAGGTCTCAATTTAGTTGCCTTAATCTCATTAGGATTGAAACAACTATATTAAGAAATAAGTAAGAAAGAAATAAAATTTGCTAAAGACAGGCAACAATAGAAATCCACATTTTAAAGTAGATTAACAAAGGGGTGCCATCTTTAAAACTATGTTGAATGAAAAGATAAATATTTTTAAAAAAAAAATTTTTTTTCAATGTTTATTTATTTTTGGGACAGAGAGAGACAGAGCATGAACGGGGGAGGGGCAGAGAGAGAGGGAGACACAGAATCGGAAACAGGCCCCAGGCTCTGAGCCATCAGCCCAGAGCCCGACGCGGGGCTCGAACTCACGGACCGCGAGATCGTGACCTGGCTGAAGTCGGACGCTCAACCGACTGCGCCACCCAGGCGCCCCAAAAGATAAATATTTTTAATGTTAATTTTATTGATTTCTCAACAACAGAATAATAAATTTAAAGTGACACTAAACTTCAAATTAGTTGATGTTTTCCTTTAAAGTAGCACCTTGAAAATTACTGAAAAGTTTTTTCTTTCCCTACTGCCAAGCATTCTTTGTGTTCCTAGCATTATATTTATGTAGTTATTTATTGTGTGAGAAAATAGCAATTAAAATTAATTTGCTTTCTATAGAGCAAAAAATAAGTATGATGCCCTGAATTTTTTTGCATTATTAGGCAACATAAGTACTGCATTTTTTGTTTAAGCCAGCAAATCAACGAGTTAATAAAAGTAATGCTTTGCTTCCTTTACTCCAAGCAACTAAAAACACTTCTGTTTAAGTAAGAATTTCTCATTTTATTTGGTTTACTAAATATATCCCTCCTAGGAAAGAATTGGCTGTTTAAAAAATATGGGATAGGAATTATTAGGTGATTATATGCAAGGCTACATTATATCTAAATAATGTAGCATTCATAACATTTTCCTTCAGTGCCAGTCATAAGTAATGCGGCCAAAGGCTGGAAATAAGATTTATGAATGAGCTGTATACTACAGTTAGGAGATAGCTTTAGTTTTGAATCTCTAAACATATTAAAGCTTATGGAACTTGGAGCAGGGTTGAGACAAGCCAGGTTAGCTTGACTTAGGTCTATTCTCAAGAGTATACAAAACTAACTCTTGTTCAGCCTTAATGAATGTAGGCATTTCAACATTGTATTACCTCACAGAAATTATTCACACATTTCCATTAGAACAACTGGTGGTTTGTCAGTCTTGTAAAATGGACAGTGCAAATGTCACTCTAATATTGGGCAAAATTAACGTATCTTACGAAATCTCCTTTACTCAGCTCAGAACGTATAATCACAGGACTAACAAGGACTGAAAGAAGTTATTTCATTTATGCTTTGGCTCTTAGACATGTCTAGACTCACACTACTATGAAGAAATAAATGTCCATCTTTTATTTCAAAAATAACAAATCTATACCCATATTATTTTATTTGATCCTCAGAATCCTGTGAACATGCTGATTCTTTCCTGACTGCAGGTTTTTCCATTTTGATTCCTTCACATAGCGTGTTCTTCCTTCATTCTGTATATACCTGGCTCAGTTTTCTGAAGGGATATATAGTATAAATACACCCCAGTATGACTTCCTCAGTGAGGCCTCCACTGTCTACTCCATCTATAATCTACTTCCCACATGTTCTATTGCAAAACCCTATTTATTTCTTTCATAGAACTTAGCACAATTTAGAATTGCCTGATTTGTTTATATATGGACTACTACTCAATTACTAGGCTGATCCATATTGCATTATGAATTGTTTTTAGGTCTAAAATGGTCAAATGTCAGAAGTTTCTTGCTGTTTCATGTATGTTTCATGAAGGCAATTCTTTGTCCATCTTGTTCACTGCTCTATTCTCTAACTCCTGGCTCATATTAAGCACTAAACAAATATTTTTGAATGAATGAATGTTTGCTTAACCATGAATATCAATTACTATGGAAAGATGATAATAGCTCAATAATAGACATTCACATAGAATGTCTCATTTGATACTCAGAAAAACCATATGAGTCAGGTATTTTTGTATTGCTGGTATAGATGATGCTTAAGACATTAAGTAGGTGACACATCCTAACTTCATTCGGGTCTCCGAAGTCATTGTTATTATGCAAAGAATATTCATTCTTCAAATATTTACTGAGTTCCTTCTATAGGCCCGACACTGCTAAGTGCTAGGGATGCAAAGATGAATAAAACACGATCCCATTCTACAAGAGTTTGCAATCTTTTGGGGGCAGAAAGATGTGAAGATATGTAATCAGCAGCCATATGATCCATCCTCTGATGGAAGCAGTGTATACAGTATACATAAGTTCAGAGCAGGGAGGCTTAACTCTGACTGAAGAATCCAAAGAAGAGTGTCTGAAGGAGGCAACCGTTCAATTAAGTCCTAAAAGAGCAAGAATTACTCATCCTAAAGTCAGAGAGAAAGATGGAAGAGCTTTCCAAGCAGAAGGCATAAATTGCATGTACAAAGGCATTAAAGTAGGAAAATATGCAGAATTTGGAGGAATGTCTAAGTAATTAAGCATATCTGAAGGGGCACAGTATAGTGGTTAAGGACATAGGTAGGCTCTGAATCTACATTGCCTGATTTTGAATTCTGGCTCTATTATTTGTTGTCTGTGTGGCCTCAGGCAAGTTACTTAGTCTCTTGGAGTCTCACCTTCCTTTTCTGTAACCTGGAGATAATAGCTCTACCTACTTAATGATTTTTTTGTGAGGATTAAAAAACTTCATACATATTCAGCACCTTGAATAGTGCCTCGCACATGCTAAGTGTTTAATAATTGTTAGCCGCCATTATGACTGAAATGCACAGCAAATGTGAGGAGAAAAGTGGACTATAACACTGGAAATGTAAACAGAGGCCAGATCATGAAGGATCAACATTCCAAGAAGACTATGAACTTTATTGGATTGAGAGTCATTGGAGACTCAACTAGGAACATTACATCCTTTAGCAAATCTTTCATTTTGTTGCTAATAAGCAGCCAAACAGACTGTGTTTTGTCCGCTCTGGAAGAGTTCCTAATGAGCAGTTAATGGGCCAAAACAAGCAGCAGGGGGAATAGAGAGAAAGTAGCAATCAGGATAAACCATAATTGGAAATCACCCTCTTAATAATCAAGAGTTGACAGGATCTGCTGATGGTATGTTTCTTTCTCCAAAATACTGTGAAGAAAGAAATGTATCTTCTCAGAAACAGAAGTTTCTTTAGTGTGACTAGCTCACAGGCTAGAGAACACACCAGATGGGTGGCAGGGCTGCTGGTGTTCTTTAACAGAGGCTTCCATGGTGGTCTTCCTACTCTGTGTTTGGATTATGAGTGGGCTGATGAAGTGTGTTTTTCCTTCCTATACTGGGCACAATCCACAAGTGGAAAACTTAAGACTTTCGATGTTCTTTTAGGACAAGCATCTCATTTTATACAACACTTAAGCTTATGTTCACCTGACAAAGTGCAAAGTCAAGATTGAAAGGCCTTGATTTGTCTTAAGTCAAGATGTTAGTTTTGTTTCTTTCCCTCTTTTCCAATAACCAATTTTATAAGTTGCAGCAATAAAAAAATAAAAAGACCGGTAAGCCTTCATTTTGATGACAAATAGATTTATGATCTTTGCAGGGAAAAGTTGTTTTCCTTTTTCATAAATGATTGAGGCACTACTGAAGTCCAACGCAATGAAAACAGCATGGTAGACTCATTTACTACAGATGTGCTAAATTGACGAGTCTCAAAACACTCATTTATACAGAAGGAAATTCACACAGGCAACTGTGAGTCTCCCCAATACTATCCTTTAGTTATAGTCACATGACCTTGGAAAAACACTAAAACTGTGGAGTGAATATGCCAAGAATTCTTTAACTCCTTGGCCACATCAAAAAAAAAAAAGAAAGAACATTGTTTAGGAAAATCAGGCAGTTGCATAATGCTAGAAATCCCAGAATAAATATTTTTCTCAGTGGAAAAATCCAGCAGTCTTTAAAGGTAAGCCAAGAAACACCACGGTGCCATGATTTAAAAAAATAAAATAAAAATTACAAAAAAAGACCAATGGAAAGATGTCCTTATCCGTTGTTGAAAATATTCCAGGGAATATGCTAGTATTTAAAGACTGTGTTACTATCTCTTAAGTAGTTTTTCTACTGCCACAGTAAGTTTCAGAAATAATTACTTAGAAATCATTTCACCTAATGACCAGTTTGGCCATTGTTACCTAATGTCATTGAACAGACCAGTTCCTTATAAAAACTATTATTCTGATTTCATATCATATATTCTACAGGGAGCAGAAATACTTACAGAAAAATTTTCTGTATTCTTAAATACCAATGGCATGTGTAAACCTTGGGGCTTTATTTAAAGGGGATTCCTCAAGGGAAAGTTAATTTTGTTTTTATTTTGAAGGCTACAAAACATTTCAATATTTATGACATTCTGATATTCAAAGTATGCATGTGAAATTTTTCTTATTCTTTGAAAATGCTAAAAAGTAGGAGATGATGAATTATGATCTGATACCTAATTTCTTACTAATAGCAATAGCAGATACCATTCAGCTTCATGGATTTGGGAGGTATACAACATTATTGTAATTCATTTCAACTCCTTTCATCATAAGATTCCATGAGGTTTTTATACAAGTCATGTATAAAGGGACATGTGGCTCTGAATCTGTTTTTTAAAAATGACTTCCTAATTAGAAGTGGAATAGCTTACAAAGTGGAGCTAGAATATGCATGTTTTATTACCTAATTCATACTCAGATTCTCCTTGCTCCTCATTATGTCTTCAGCGTCTCCATATCTACTAGGTCTATCTAGCATTTAAATGTGGTTAAGCTTCTCTCACTTAAAAATAACTTCTACTGTAATTTCAGTTTCATCACTAGTTATTGCCCTCCTTTCTCTTTCAGGGCCAAATTTCTCCATTGAATTGTCTGAATATCTTGATTTCCTCACTGTCCACTCTCCTCAAGCACTGCAATCCTATTTCTGCATCCCCCGCATCAGATCAAATGGTTATGTGCTGATGTTACCGATGATCTCCATATACTAAAGTATAGTGGTTATAATTTTATCTTTTTAGATTTTGGTACTAGTCAGTGTCTGTATTTGCAAATACCAGAAAATAATCCTGGATAATTTAAACAGAAAATTTACTGAAAAGGTCCTGAGTAGCTCACAGACAAATCCAGAAAGCCAGGTTCGGAAAATGCATAGAATTGAAGGAAGTTTAGGTAGCCAGAATTTGGACACTGCAGAGTGCATCACCGCAGCTTGCTAGACATGGACTCCAGTCACCCCTGGAACCTGAGTGCTATTGGGGTTACTGCCACTGCCACTAGAGTAGAATCTCTCTATTATCCCTGCTTCTGCGTATCACTAACTCCCCAGCCAAAGGGCTAGCTGGACATGACTGATTGGTTAGGCCTAAGTCATAGGCCTGTGTCCTTGTTTCAAGGAGGAAATGGGAAGTGAAAATCTAGAATCTGACTTCTGTAGAAGGTGCCCTCCCCCCACCAAGACTCAAAAAGGGAGTAAACATAAACATTTATAAACATAAGATGGGGTTAAAATGCTGAGTAGTCAAAAACCAAAAAAAATAAAATTAATAAAACACATGTCCATCACAATCTCTCAGGATTATTAGATCTAGTTGATGACTTTTTCCTTGAAATATTTTTTTTCCTGAGTTTCTATGACATTACATTCTTTTTCTCCTACCTATTACGATCACTCCATTTCAGTCTCCTTTGTAGTCTCCTCTTCCTTCTTTACCTGATTTCTAAATGATAGAAATCCTTACAGCTCAGTACCAGACCTTCTTTCCATCGTTTATTTAATATTTGTATTTTTCTTCATTTGTTCCCCAAATCTATTCACTGTCGCTTCTCTATCTTGCTGTTTGTCCTGGGAATTTGACCTTCATGGACTGTTATCATCTGGGTTCCCTTGTCCTCTCTTCACTTTCAGTTGGGGTTGGCCAATGGGGTGCATATCTCTAGGATATTAGAGGAGAAAGGAGTACTATATTTATTTCTTCCATTTCCTCCTGGCTTTGACATTCTGTCAGTGGCTAGGTTACGTTCAAATACAGCTCCTGTAAGGTGCCCCTTTTCCCACAGCTCCAGCCCTCAGCTTGGCTCTTGACTTGACATTATTTCTTTCCTTTAACCTTTCAGGTCTAAGGACAGTAACCACATCCTACCGTTGATAGTCTCTGGATTCTCCCAACATCCCTTACTGGATGTCTTAACCCTTTCTTCATTTCTGTAAATATTTTTTTCAAAATTCAAAAGTAGAGTATTTCATCTACTTTCTAACATGACTCTGATTAAGTACATTTCTATATGCTGATGACTCTCACATTTATATCTGACATTCTCTCTGAGCTCTAGGCCAGAATATCTAATTGCCTAAATGTCATAACGTTACCCATAAAATTTGGGCTTCCTTCACTGTTTGCTTTTTTTCATGACGGGCAGTATAATGCACCAAGTTAGGAACTTGCACAAGTTAGAAATTTGGAAGTTATCCTTGACATCCCTCTCCTTCCCTTACCTCCCTTAACCAAATATCAAGTACTGTAAAAACTACCTCCAAAATACCACTAAATCCACCCACTTCTTTCCATTTCCACTTCACTAGTCTAGTCCAAACCATGAATATATGCAGCCTGAAATATTGCAATAAATAGTCTTCTTATTAGTTGCCTGTATCTATGCTTGCCCCTTTCAATCCATTTTCCATAATGAAGCCAGAGCGAGTCCTTTAAAAATGGAAAATTGGGATAATGTCCCTCCTAACCTCAATGGGGTACTAGTATCTTCAGATAATGCTCAATATCCTTAACGTGTCCTTCAATATTCACATGATGTGGCTCTTGTGTACTTCAATGGCATCAAACTGTATCAGCATACATCTTGTTCACTAAACTTTAGCCATAATTGCTAATGTTCTAGTTTTTCAAACACACTATGTTCTTCCTAGCTTTGTATATGCTGTCATCTCTGCATAGAATGTTTCTTTCAGGCTTTCCTCACTCACAATAATCATTCCTAATTTATTAACTCCTACTTATTCTTCAGTGTCATCTCTTTCTCCCTACCCTCTCATATCAAGCCACTTTACTGACATAAATTGCAAAGTACATAATTTGATAAGTCAGCATAAAAGATTTCACACATTTGTGAAACCATCATCACAATCAAGATAATATATCTGCCCCCTCCCCCAAAAGCGTTCCTTTGGTAAGCCCTCCTTCTCATACCTCTAGCACTCCCATCTACAGGATACCCCCAATTTGCTTTCTGTCACTACAGATTAGTTTGCAATTTTTAGGATTTTACATAAGTAGAATCATACAGTATGTGCCCTTTTTTGTCTCTTTTTCTTCACTCAGCATATATATTTTGAGATTCACTCATGCTATAGCATGTGTCAGTAGCTCATTCTTTTTATTGCAAACTAATATTTCATTGTACATACATACCACAATTTGTTTAGCCAGACACCTCTTGAAGAACATTTGGGTTATTTCCAGTTTAGGGCTATTACAAAGATAAGTGCTATGAATATTCATGGACAAGTTTTTGTGTAGATACATGTTTTCATTTCTTTTGGCTAAGAGTAGAAAGGCTGGGTCATATGATAAGTATGTTTAATGTTTTAAGACACTGCAAATGTATAGGAATTGATGTCTTAATGGTATCTGATCAATGAACATGGTATATATGCCACTTATTTAGCTCTACTTTAACTTTTGTCAGAAATGTTTTATAGTTTTCAGCATATAGATTTGCACATTTTTGTGGTCATGTTATCCCATTTTGGCACTATTGTCACTACTTTTTTTTTTTTTTTTTTTTTTTAATTTTTTTTTTCAACGTTTATTTATTTTTGGGACAGAGAGAGACAGAGCATGAACGGGGGAGGGTCAGAGAGAGAGAGGGAGACACAGAATCGGAAACAGGCTCCAGGCTCTGAGCCATCATGAGCCATCAGCCCAGAGCCTGACGCGGGGCTCGAACTCACGGACCGCGGGATCGTGACCTGGCTGAAGTCGGACGCTTAACCGACTGCGCCACCCAGGCGCCCCTGTCACTACTTTTTTTTAAATATTACTTTCTGATTGTTCATTGTTAGTATATAGAAATACAATTGAAATTTGTATACTGATCTAACAACCTGCAACTCTGGTAAATTCACTAATTTTTTTCTTGTAGAGTCTTAAAGATTTTCTACATAGATGATCATGTTGTCTATGAATAAAGAGAGTTTTATTTCTTCCATTTTACTTGTTTTTATTACCCTCACTAGAACCTTACTTAATTGATTAGAACCTCCAGTACAGTGTTGAATTTGTCATATATATGTGAGATATTTGTAGGAATATGAGGCCTCAATGGTTAGTCTCACAAATGCCTACACTGGAAATACTTTTTGGAGGAAGTACTGAAATAATAATAGAAACAAATTCAGGAGATTCTATAAGGGATATTGAAAGTAATAGTGATCAAATAGCTTGATTATTACTCAAGAAAGAAGCAATGGAAATAAAAAGAGAAAGTAAATGCATAAAAACTAAAAGTAAAAATCAAGGCAATATCAAAAAGTGATGAAGGCAAAGAGTAGTTTATAGAGACAAAAGGAAATGAGAGGACATAAAAGTGCTTGTTTTGTTAGAAATACAGATGGTGATACATTTAACAAATCAATACAGTTAATACATGCCAATATATACATATTTTGTTCTTAAGTTCAGTGCAACTGGTACAAAACATCAATCAAAAAAGAAAGGGCAACTTTTATTTTATTTTTGAAAAAATTTTATTTATTTTTGAGAGAGAGACAGAGTACAAGTCGGGGGTGGGTAGAGAGAGGGAGACACAATCCCAAGCAGACTCCAGGCTCTGAGCTGTCAGCACAGAGCCCGGCGTGGGGCTCGAACCCATGGACCGGGAGATCATGACTTGAGTGGAAGTCAGATGCTTAACCAACTGAGCCACCCAGGCACCCCAAGAAAGGGCAATTTTTAAACCAGCAAAAGAAAATTTAGTGTATAGAAATCAAGAAAGAAAAAAAAGAAGACAGAAAAGAAATAAGACAGTATAAGACAAGGAAAAGACAGAATTAAGATGGCAAATATTCTTAACGGAGAAATTTTAGATGCGTTCTCTAAGATCTGTGCAGTAGAAGAATGTCCCCTATTGCTACTACTGTTTAACATAGTATTGAAGGTCCCTACCAACTTATGTGGAAGGAAAAAGAAGTGAGTGTAAGGAAAGAGATCAATCTGCCATTATTTGAAGGTGATATTATCTGTTTTAAAAATCCAATAGAAACAAAAGCAAATTATTAGAAATTAAAAAAAATACAGTTGTATAGAATATAACCTGAATTCGTGACATTCTTTAAATAAGTAATAACTAACTAGAAAATAAAATAAAAAATAATACACAAAGTCTTTATTAAGAAGCAATACTCCATATTGATAAGAGCAAAGAATATGGAGTTAGGCTGTCTTTTAGCTATGAGACACTTGAAAGTGATAATCTCAGTGCCTCAGAATGTATGTAGGTATGTATGTATTTTTTTTTTAACTGAGGTATAATTGACCTCAGTTTCTAGATGCATAAAATGAGGATTGTAATTGTATATATCTTATAAGATTGTAAAGATTAAGTGAGTTGATGTAGTCAAACACTTTATCATGGTACCTGGCACATAGTTAGCATTATATGAAGTTTTGCTGTTATTATTATGGAAATATTTCATTATAGGACAATAGAAAATTATAAGAATAAATATTTCATCTATTTGATTAACTAAATGGTAAGTTATGAATTTTCTCCCAATAAAGCTATAAATTCAAGACAAACCCAATGACAATTCAAGTTTTTGTTTTGTTTTTAGAGAAACCCAGCAAATCTAATCTCAAATGTATGGGGTAGAAGTGTAAAGAAGGGGAACTTGCCCCATTAAATATGAGGACACATTGCAAAGCCATAGAATAAGAACAGTGTGATAATACAAACAGACCAGAACAATTTTTTTCTGTAGAAGGCAAGAGAGTAAATATTTTAGATTTTGTGAGGCCCTTGGTCTTTGTTGCAACTACTGAACTCTGCTTTGTAGTACAAAAGCTGCCTTCAATGTTCCAAAGGTGGCTTAAGATATTTGATGAACTCAAAACACAGTTGGGTTGTATAGTCCCTAAAATTGTGCTTCTTTATGGTTCTTATTTATAAGCTTTTATATGTGCAAAAATGGCATATATTATATATGAGTTATTAGATATAAAATATGCAAGAGAATGTACTCGTTGACATTCCCTGGAGATCATAAACATAATTCCAAAACAACTATTAAAGCAGCGATTGGCTAATCTGAGACAGTATCAAAACTAATAAAGCTAAAATATATATGGTCTAGCAAAAAGACACTTATAAATAAGAACTAAAAGGAAAGAGATATTCATTCTACTCACAGGAAGTCCCTGTTTTCCTGGTAGCCCAACTTTTCCAGAGTTTCCTGAAATGCCATCGGCTCCATGGTATCCTTGCATGCCTTTTGGCCCAGGTAGGCCTGGAAGACCCTTGGTAATTAAATTACATGGATTATAGACAGATGCTGTACAAATGTTTAAATGACAATTACCTTTGGGAGGGGGATGTTTACATTTTTAATACCCTACCCCAGGATAAATTTTCCTGTTTCCTGAATTCCTTTTTGGATTCCACAGATCAGGTAACTCTTTAAAAGTTCCCTAAACAGAAATGCCACCAAGCTAACTAAAATGTGCTGTGTAAGCTTTTCAGCTTTAGTGTAATTCTCTGATACTTTTCATTGTACTGGCCCATGCTTTACCCAGCTATGGTGAAAAGTCAGCTATATGCATCTGTCAGCATAGGAAACAGCTATCATTTACTATCTGCAAAACCTCATGCCATATTATTTTCTCAAGAAACAAATTACAGTTCTTTTTGTTATCAATTTGAAATAGATGATTATATGACTGAATAAAGGTCTGAACATTTTTTTTCTACTCTTGGGTAAGTGGATATTACCTATATGAATCTCTGGTCTGAATGTGCGCTTATATTTTGTGTTCATTTTCTCTTCTTTTTTGAGCCAACACAGGCCACCCAAAGTAGACATCTCGCCCTTGGCTGGGGAAGACCAGCAGGAAGTAAGTCTTTGCTAATAAGCCAGTCAACACATATTTGCCTGCCTAGAGGAAGCTGATGGCTAAGGTAAAATCAATCTTTATTCTGTGATGAAATGATTTAAAACATTCTTTTCTAAGACTTTCTGTTCTACTTGCCAGGGAACTGAGAGGCTGAGTCCTTCCATTACAATCCAGCTTAGGTTTTTTATTCATGCTTGAAGATCTCTGACCTTTCTCACCAATCATTTAGTTATATTTCAAGTTCCCTGTTTTCAGTGGTTCATGATCAGAGAGTAGCATGAGTCCACAGAGAGAGCTCCATAACACCGGAAAATAGCATCCTTCAACTGCTGAGACTTGTATTTGCACAGCAAGCTTGGTTTTGAACTCATGGTCATATTTTGTTCCCTCTGTGTTCCAGCGTGGGCTTAAATTATTTTTTGAAGACAAGCTGATTTATCCAACACTTGTCATAATTGGCCCCAAACCTTTCTGCTTGCTGAAGTTGCCAATTCTATTTAGAAAAACAAGAAAGATGAAAAGCGTCTATTACTTACAGGAATCCCAGGTTTCCCAGCAGGGCCAGGAGTGCCTTTTTTCCCTTTAGGACCCTAAAAATGTGAAGCATAGCTGTAATTAATTGTAATAAACTTAATTGAACTGAAGGCATAGAAAAGAACCCTGAGACCTGGATGCCACAGCACGTAATGCCACTAACTAGCTGTTTATCATTGAGATTGTCATTTAACTTCCCTGGGAGTCATTTTCTTTATCTGAAAATGAGAGTTTGACCAGATAATCTATGAATTTGCATCTAGCTCCAAATTCTATGGTGTAAAAATTTAAATACTGGCTCTAAAAGGGAACTAAATATTATTTAATAAATGTCCACCTTTTCAGACAGAGCTTTTGTCTTCCTAATGAAAGTGGCAAAGTGATTTATTAATTCAATAAACATTTACCAAGTTTTACGTATCAGGTACTCTGTGCTCTGTTGGGAGTGCAAAGTCAAAGTTACTGCTCTCAAGGCACTCACAGTGTAGTAAGGGACATGAACCAATAGCCTAAAATATGCTTATCTGGAAGCATAGACAAGAACATACTTGTGAATCAAAGAAAAGATATTTATTTCCCACGGAACTCTTTGTTTTTCCATGTGGGAGATGTTTTAAATCATAATTGATTCAGCAGTAACTGGTCTGCCAGGGTAGTTAGGAATTTTGCCCTTGCAAATCATGCCATTATTGTGATGATATCCTAAAATTATTTTAAAAAGAAAAATGTGGAAAAGAGTGACCTAGTTCACAAATAAGAAAAAGAAGCATATTGTCATTACCAGACACATTTCTCAGAAGTCATCAAAAGTTGTCACAAACAGGATAATTCCACCGAAACGGGATGTTAAGTTATTCACATTTCAGATAAATTGTGCCAAAGATTCAATTTGAGAACAACAAAGTAAATAATTTCATAACATATTACATCTTCTGAAAATGAACTTAATATTTTAAGAAGAAATAGTATATGCAGTAATAGAAAAAAAGGGCATTTTGTATAAGAGATAAAAATCTAACTTTGTTAGAATTTGATAATGGGAAGCTATATGGAACAAGAGTTCTACCTCCAACTTGGAGAACTACTTTACTTGACTTAAAAGGTCACTAATATAAAGTCTTTCTAAGGGTGAGAAAACCAGAAAATGAAACAGTAGATGATCTAAGTTGAAGGAGAAGAAATTTCTGGAACATATGCTCTCTAAAATAAATATACCTTTTAGGACACAATTAAGAAATAAAATAAAACTACAAGATTTTAAATACTGAAAAAATTGTGATTTCAGGTATCTCTAATAGCACTAATTAAATAGTATATGAACTATGATAATATTCAAATACGTTAGCCAGAGTATTTTTTCCTTCACAGTATTTCTTTTTATGCAAAGTGATAGACCTGCTCTAGATTTTAGATTTTCAAAATAGACTTTCCCTTAGCTTATGGATTTCAACATAGTCTTCTGAAACTCATGGTGAGGTAATAATTTTAGAAGGATATAATATTTTGAGAAGAATACATTTTTAAAAAGAAAGCCTAATTTTTATTTTTTATTAAATTTTATAACTTTTCCCCCAATGTTTATTTATTTTTGAGAGAGAGAGAGCATGAGAAGGGAAGGGGCAGAGAGAGAGGGAGACAGAGAATCTGAAACAGGCTCTGTGCTGTCAGCGCAAAGCCTGACATGAGGCTGGAACCCACAAACCGTGAGATCAGGGCCCCAGCTAAAGTCGGATGTTCAACCGAAAAAAAAATGATTTTTAAATATGAAAACTCTATATTTGAGTATCAAAAACCAAGGTGACAAAGGAGTCCAGTCATACAATTTATGCCATAAAGAACAGATTTAGAATTATAATAGTATAAGAGAAAAATTTTTCTACTTAAGGGGATATAAATATCTTCAAGTTGGTGAAAGGTAAAAACAAAAGCATAAGAGAAGCAAGATTGCTTGACACTGACAGGAATCTCTGAGAAGGGCCCTTTATACCTCACTCTGCCCTCAAGTCCTGGTGTGGGGGAAGCAATAATACCCTCAGATAAGTATGGGAATTTGGGCACAGAAACAATGGCTAGGGAGACTAACGTCCTCATTTAGAAGTCCACATGAACTGCACTGAGTATCAGCAGTAGAGTAGAAATTTCTACATTGGGATGTCTGGGCTGGTGGGCTTGAGAAAGTCTGAGTCCCACGAGCACCCAGCATGGTATGGGGATTAGCAGAATACATTTCCACGTGGCCAAGAACAGAAGCAGATAGCTCTTAAAGGCCTATATAAAAGAGACTTTGTACCTTTTCTGTACACAGAAAATAGCTATACATGCCAGCATGGATTAAAGAACTTCTGCAAGGAGGGCCAAGGTAGATGTCAACATGGTGGGATGATGGCTACTAAGGACCTAAATGGATGATGTGCATTTCAGTGTATACTGGTGTAAATAAATGACTGAAGACCAAACTCACCTTCCATTCCTCTTCCCCACCACTGCCACCCAGAATGTAACTGCAGACTTGACAAGAGAATGAATAGGAAAACTCTAAATCAAATGCAGGATATTTGTATGGATGGAGTTAAAGACTGTTAATTGACTAGAATGTTCTACCAATTAGGTTTCTACCACCAGGCAGGATGGGCACTCAGGATGGATGTTAAGTTCCATCATAAAGAACATAAACAAAATTATATTTTTAGTATACCTGAGTTTGTGACTTAAGGTTCAGACATACTATGCATGTAAGTAATGGCTTTATTCCAAATGCTTATATAACAAAATAAAAACAAAGAGATTCACATATCATCACAGACTGATTACATTTTGGGATGACCATTATGTTGGGGATTATTTCAGAAAAGCTAAATGTTGTGCACTGAAATCTACATGTATGGGTCTGTTATCATGAAAACTAGGATGTTAATCAGACCTGGATGGGCATCAGGAAGCAGCTTCCAACAGAATAACACAAAAGAAAAAGTATGACTATAAAAATTATTTTTGAAATATACTTTGCTACTTGTAATAGGACAATTGTGGTAAAATCTGCCTATTTAAGACAAAAAATATTTAACAAATAACAAAACTGTAATGTCTGCTGTTTTGAGATGTTCAAATCAGGAAAGATTTCCTTATTACAATTATTGTCATCATACTAAAAGGAAGTAGGCCAGCTAGAAAAGCCATAGTCTAACAGTGGAGATTTTAAATGTATAAAGATCAATAAAGTGTAGAACACTGATACTTTAAAAAAACTGCACATTAAAAAAAAATCTCAAAATGAAATTGTTGGCTTATAACTAAATTAAGAGCCAGGCATTACTAAACATTAATCCTACGGAGAGGTAGTCTCTTATTTGTAGGAAATTATAGATTTGGGCCAAAGACAAAGATAATATGTTGTTATATGAGGTGTTGGTACATGACTGAGTTGCTATCATAAGAAGGAAAAGAAAGTCACTCTTCAACTAATACCCAGAACTCAACTATAGTAAAGCTAGAAGTATTCTAATGCTACTTTCAAACTTAACTTACTCATGTTATTCTATTTAAACATTAAGTACCTCATAAATCAATAAATAGACTTTACTGTTTTAAATGGATCTGATTTCAAATAGGCCATCATGTTTTTCAAAGCTAAGCCAGACAAAAGAAAAAGCACAATTTTATGCTCACTCTAAAGACTACAAGTAAAAATCGTTTGCCTTTCCTATTTGATAGTGGACATTTTAAAAATGTGTCATCATAGTCCAAAACCCGTTATTTAAATGAAGTTGAAGGATAGTTACCTCAATACTTAGCTAGTTCTAACTTTGTTAGGACAGATTTACAATACAAACACAGATTTAGAGTTAGGCAATAATTATACTCTTTCTCTCTCTTCTTTTTTTTCTCTAACCAAGAAATTTCAATTCACTAAAATCTGGAATTTTGTTTTGGAAGAAAAATAAGATTTTGGCTTGAGTCTTAGTCTTGGAAAGCCATTATAGGACAGCTCACTACATTTAAATTACAAAAGTCTTTTTGAAAATGTAGTGGTTCTGCTATTGGCTTTGACTTGTTCTTTCTCTCTACTGTGTCATGAATGAGAGCCCAATGAATAAGTTAGATGGTTAAGTAAAATTAATCATAAAAGATTTCAAAGTAATAGCAGGCTTTTGTATAATATTGGGAGTCAAGAAATAGTTTCTATTGTTAGTTCTGTTAACTAATTCTGTGATCTTAGGTAACTCAATCTGTCTGAGGCTTAAATTTCTTCATCTGTAAAATGAGAGGGTGGTCCAGATGATTTTAAAGGGCCATTTCTAAATCTAAAAAACAAATTTAAAGCTTTGCAAAAACAAGAAGACAGTAATTGGACAGGATCCACCTGACCACTGAAGGTGTCCCTAGTGAATAATACATGGTCAATGATTATTCTTGTAGCAATTATTACTATTTTAAATTCTTTTTTAAAAATGTTTATTTATTTTTGACAGAGAGAGAGAGAGAGAGAGAGAGCACAAGCAGGGGCAGAACAGAGAGAAGGAGACACAGAATCTGAAGCAGGTTCCAGGCTCCCAGCTGTCAGCAAAGAGCCCGAAGCAGGGCTTGAACTCACCTATTGCAAGATCATGAACTTGAACTCACAAACCTGAGATCATGACCTGAGCTGAAGTCAGACACTTAACCGACTGAGCCACGCAGGAGCGCCTAAGAGGCTTTTAATGTAACCTTGAACTGTATGTCAGCATTGGCCAAGGCAGGAAAGAACTAATTCCCTTGAATTATACAGAATTTAAACCATGGCTTCTCAGAATCTTTTGGCTCTGATACCCAGGGTAAGTTGACCACGTAGGCTGGATATGTAGTTGTTTAGTAAGAATATATGATTTTCACTGGCATAATTTTAACAGATACTAATAAATACCAAAACATTTCTTCTTCCTGAGATATGTCAAAAAAGAAAAAGAAAATACTAAGAATATGAAAGTACTAATTCTAAGAGATGAGAAATTTTGGGATCAAACCTTGGGGGAGCATTTGCATCCTTAGGCACTTAATGCCAAGTCACAAGAAGGCAGTAGCAGTATTCTAGGTTCCTAGCTGTTTCCACTACTTTTCCTAATTTTGGTATTAAATTCTAAGCGGGGGAGGAGGGGTGCTTGGGTGGCTCAGATGGTTAAGCGTCCGACTCTTGGTTTCAGCTCAGGTCATAATCTCATGGTTCGTGAGTTCAAGCCCTGCTTCTGGCTACATGCTGATAGCTCAGAACCTGCTTGGGATTCTCTCTCCTCTCTCTGCTCTTCCCCTACTCATGCACACATGTGCTCTCTCTCTCTCTCAAAATAAATAAATAAACTTTTAAAAAATTCTAAGTGAATGAGACAATTATCTTCTCTCTGTGTGTTTTCTCTTGTTAAGGCTTGCCTTCCATGGGATATTTTTATTTTTTATTTGTTAGTTTTTATTTATTAAGGAACCTGACAAAGAGTTATTAGGTAGATGTCAAGACCATTCAAAAATGGCTTTAAGGTGAGTGAACACCTATGTAAAATCAGATTCAACTCAATTTTATTACTCCTTTAAGTAGGAAGCACAAAGTATGGGTGAAGATTGCTTAACAAATTAGGAGAAATGTGGTTTCAAATTCATTATTTTTTATCCATTCTCACCTAATTTATTATTAAAATTACACTAAAATTTTTTAAGAATTCTATTTAAAATCAATAGCATGTGAAATCAGAATGCCATGAAATGCAGGATAGCAGTAAACTGATAGTACAAATCACAAAGCAAGTTATACGGCAACAACCTTCAGTAAGGTTGAGGCAACATCTATCAGTGCACAGGGAAAGAGACTACATCCAATAAGCTAATACATTTTTAGTTTGTTTGATAACAGATAACTGACTTATGGAAAAAAAAGTGTTTTAAACCAATTGTGAGTCTGTGTCACATAGTCAAACTATTTCTCCCCCTACTCTACTACAACAACTAAGTAGGTTTGACTGATAGGGTTTCACTTTGCAATGCTGGTCTTAAGGCCTATTGGTACTTCTGCTTGAAATCCCAAGGAAAGAGGAGTAGTTTGGGACAAACTTAAGCAATTTTTACCAGAAGGCTGCTGGTAAAGGGAAATGTGGATGGCAGTCAAAACACATGAACTTAATCAATAATCTTGTTTTAGCACAATTATTGACAAATACTCTGATTAGAGGCCTACAGTGATCCTTGCTCTGGAAGGGTGAATGATCACTTAAGTTATGATAAACAGCAGCTCCTATGTCCCTGCTCTCTCAAACCAACAGTAAGTTTCAAATTATCTTAAATAATTTCAACTTACTTCAGATCCTCTCTCTCCTTTTAGTCCTTGTTCACCCTGGTCACCTGGCTCACCCTTTAATAAGAAACCAAAGAGAAATCACATAAAAAACAGACACCAAATAAGATATATTAACATTAATTTTTTTCAATGCCAGAATCACAAAGAACGTTCTCAAAACATACTGGGGGCCCTTGTTGTCCAGTAGCACCTCTTGGTCCTGGTATACCCATGTGACCCTAGGAATAGAAAAGATTATATTATTAGAGTAAATAGAGACATGCAACTCAGAGAATAGGGTAGTATTACTTAAAATGGTAGCAAAATGTTACAAAATTCAATTTAAATATCAAAAATTATGATTCTTTTTCAGAAATATTACAGAACATAATAGCCACTGGATATTATGACAATTGAGAAAGCCTGTAAAGTTTTGTTTTGTTTTGTACATAGGTCAACATAGTAGGTTGAATGGTAGTACACCTAAAGATCTCTATGCCCTAAACCCCACAGACTGTGAATATGATCTTTTTTGGAAAAAGGGTCTTTGCAGATATCATTAAGTTAATGATCTTAAAAAGAGATTATCCTGAATGGCCTATGACAAGTACCCTTAGAAGAGAGAGATAGATACAAACAACAAAGAAGAGGGCCATGTGAAGGCATAGGCAGAAACTGGAGCTATGCAGCCACAAGGAGCATTGTCAGCCATCAGAAGCTAGAAGAGGAAAGGAAGAATTCTCTTCTAGAAACTGCAGAGGGAGCAAGGTCTGTTAACACCATCGTTTCAGATTTCTGGTATTTAGAACTGGGAGAGAATACATTTCTGTTGTTTGAAACCGCCCAGTTTATAATAATTCTGGTTAGGAAACTAAGACGGTAAATATCCAAAGAAATAAAAAGTTTGAGAACAAATTTCCTTTTTCAACCTATTCCTATTGTAGAAGTGTACTACGGTCTCCATTTTTACAAACTAAGTTCATACCACTTGGATAAATTTAGTATTGAAAATTGGGCATCATTAATGTATATAATGCCAAGACACATCAAGTGACTTTGATATTCAGCAGTCTGTCATCACCCTAGTCCTCCTAGGAAGGAATGCTGACCTACCACATTTCCCTTTTCAAGTGTGTAAATAGAAACTAGCAACAACCCAAAGGCATGTCATATTATACATAAAGAATTCTGCATGCAGTCTCATTCTTCCCCTTCCCTACCATCCTTTTCACTTTAGAATTTCTTTCCTCCTACTCTGTGTATTACAGAAAGAATGCCATAGGAAAAACAGTTAGTAGGCTCATCTCCTTTTTCTGGACTAGGAGAAGTAAGGATTGCCTATATAGACTAATGATATTTATCTCACAGAAAGATCAGTTTAAGCTCTCTTTGTTTGCATTCTTTGAGGCAACTGTTTGTGGTTTTAAGATTCAACCTCCTGATTAAAAAAAAAAAAAAGAATTATTTAACAGAGTGAACATTGCCAAGAGACAAAGACTGTTTGGAAGGCTTTCTATAGAACATGGCCATAACTAAAGAGAATACCATTACCACACATGGCGTTACTAGCAAAACATGAGCAGAGTCAACAATAACAGAATCAGGTCAGTCAAGAGGAAATATGGTGTAAGTATATATGACTATTATAAGTCATTGATGAAGCAGAATTCAGGAGAGAAGTGATTGGTGAAAGGATGAAGTTATACAACGTAGTGAGAGTGAACAGATGAGCAAACTATAAAACTCAAGATCATGATGGCCAGTTGTGACTTTGCCACCATTTTTGTCTGTGTTTTATAAAGACCTTTTTAGAATGGTCATAAAATAGCCAATAGCTTCTCCTGGTTTTGTGAAGTCTGGATACAAATCTCACTAAAAACAAACTTGCTTTCTAGAAGTTTCACTGTAATTCCTCTAGTTCTGTCTATTTCAATAAAAATTGAGAAAGGCCATTTTCTGCAATGTTAAAAATTAAATATGATGTAGTAAATATTATTATAAAGTTATGTAGGCAAGGTTCTGGGAAGTGATTGACTTTGCCTGATGATATTAGTAGTGGGATGGGCTAAATGGTGAAGGGGAATTAGATGGTCAAGGATTTTATAAGGGAAGTGATGATAAGCTGAATCTTGAAGGATGAGTGCTCCAGGCAGTAAAGTAAAAAGAAGATATTCTGGCAGAGTGGATAGCATGGGGGGAATAAATGAAGATTTATCTGACAGAACATGTTAAGTGGAGAATGGATTTGAGAGAGCTATGACTAGGGATAGGGAGTCTAGTTTGGAAGCTATTACAATAATTCAGACAAAAATGATGAAACCTAAACTAAAGTAGGGCAAAATGGCTAGATTCCAGAGTTATCTAAGGTCAAAAGAAGTGGCCAATTAAATTTGAGAGATGAGAGGAGAGAGAAGGGAGAGGAGGGAGAGAACAAGAGAGATAAAGGGACAGAAAGAAACAAAAGGAGAGAAATAGAAACGGACACACAGAGAGAGCAATAGACAGAGGGGGACAGAGAGATACAGAGATGGACAGAAAGATAGAAAGAAGGACTATTCATTTATTGGCTTGAATACCTTAATGTCTGATGGTAGCATTCACTGAATTGAAGACATAGAAAGAATATGATCAAATTTGGGGAGGATGATAAAACTGACCAAACCAAAGTGAAATGGAGTTTGAGCTAGAATGTAATTTATTCCATGTATTTCTAGGACTTCATCTCACACAAATTTAGTCTGATTTAATCTTGGGTATCTGTATATTCTGCTCATATTTTTAAAAAGCAGATGTTGACAGTATAATATGCTTATTCCCACTATATTTTCTCTCTTTCTCAAGCCTTACATGAATTTATCTCGACCTTTGGGATGTATAGTTTTCTGGATGACAACTATAATTTACTATATCTGTTTTTATGCTGATTAAATGTTCTTATTATATGTCTTCTACATGTGATGTCCACAGAGGCAAGTACTGTATCTGGGGTATCCAGTATTATACTTACGTCTTCTAGCTCTGTTCCTGGCCTATGGCAGACACTCAAATATATGATGAGTGGACAGAGATTTTATTATGCATGACACATAAGATCTGTCATGTATAATGATTCCTAAAAAGTACTAAGTACTTACTACTAAGTATTTATTGATGATAATGAGCAAGACACATGACTTTTGTAATTCTCAGTTTCTTCAAGAGGAAAAGAGAACAAAAGATGGTGAACAAGATTTTTAAAAATTTCTAACTGTTCGCAGCAAAATGGAAGCAAAATCTACATTATCATTCAATTTTTTTAATCCCAAAAGATAACTGTGAGCTCACTACAATTGTAAGAACATTTGTAAATATAAAAATGTTTTTAAAAAGATTGGTGATAATCATTCAGTCATAGAAAGGCATGGAGTACTAAAACATTCTACAACATCGATTACAATATAATACATTAAGTGAAATGAAGCCAGACACAAAAAGCTATATATTATACAATTCCATTTATATGAAATATCCAGAAGAGATAACTCAATAGAGTCAGAAAGCAGAGTAATGGTTGCCAAAGCCTGGGAGAAATACAGACTGACTGCTTAATGGGTATGAGGCTTCCTTTTTAGGGTAATGTAAATGTTCTGGAACTATGTAGCGTGTGATGGTTGCACAATATTGGGAATGTACTAATATCTTTGAATTGTACACTTTAGAATTGTTAAAATGTTAAATTTTATATTATGTGTATTTTAGTACAATTAAAAGAAGGGTTGACGATAATGTTAATCATTAGTTTACCACAGTGAAATGATAGTATATACACTTTAAAATGATAGAAAAACAAACATTTGAAAATTTCACCTGAGGCTACAACAGAATAATCTAACTATAAATAAAGCACAGTTCCCCTATATGAATCAAACTTGTGCTTGGGAAACCTGGCAGGGGACAAGTGTGGATATTTCATGGCTTTCAGATGTCTAAGTAATAAAATTATTATGGCTGCCTGGTTCATGATGACTTGTTTAGAATAAAACCACCAACAAATTACAAAATGACCTCTAAAGACTAAGGACATAGGATAGAATAAGACATAAAGGAAGATGTGGATCAAACTAATTCATGAAATATTGACAACTGAAAACATAATCAGGAATATTTGTGGAATGAGGAAGGAGAAATTGATTCCACAGTAAGCCCAGGAAGAAGTTCTCTGATGAAGGATTTCTGAATAAGGTGTGACTATTCAGAAGAAGACAGGCAGGGTTTCTCTTCTGCTAGCCAGATGAAGAGATTCTTTTCTTCTTCCAAAAGAATATCTATTTGTTTGTTTGCCAGTAAATTTGCTAGTTTAGCAACCAAATATTTCACAGTTGGTAGAGGCCAAAAGAAGATATTGCAAGAACTTGATTTTCCTGAGAATGTGTGAAGTTATGCATAGAAAAGGCTAAGGAAGGTGTTTTCCAAAATGGCGCAGCAGCATAGAAGTTCTCAGCTTGTCTCATCGCTGAGGTGCAGCTAGATCAGCACCAAACCATTTTGAACACCTAGGAAATCGATCCGATGATTAACACAACAATCTGCATAACTTGAGCCACAGAACTTGGCAGGTACACGGTGTGAAGAGGTGAACTGGGGGAGAAAAAGTTGCAGAGGGTAAGGAGGTGTTTTTCTGGACAGAGAACAGAGAAAGGAAAAGGGGGAGAGTGCAGCACACTAGGATCATACAGGAAAAGCACTCCCCCCAAAAGCAGCTGGAAAGAGTGGAAACACTGACAAGGGACTGAACAAGAAATCTGTTCTTAAAAACCACTGCTGGGGAGAAAGGAGAGGGTTACAATACCATTAGGAATCTATAAACAGTGGAGCACAGAGTTGGAAGTTCTGGAGCTCAATACCTGGCAGTGCTCTAGTTTTGAGTAAATCCCCAGGAGCAGACAGCGAGGTTCAAGGGGTCTGTGGGCCACAAGGGGAGAAGGGGTTCCTCTGCTTTGAGTGCATTTGGTAGAGGCCATATGGCCTCCCCACAGGCAAAGGTCCCAGCGGACTCTGGAGAGCAGCCTCGTTTGCTGATATTGGGACAAAGACACCAGAGTGCAGTGAAACCTGGTGCTGGCTGTATGTTGTGATTTGCCATAATCTCTGAACCTCTGCTGCTGCACCACTGCATGAACACATTCTGGTGCAAGCTGGCCATTGTTCAGTGAGACATTCCCCCAGAGGGTCAGAGTGGGTCCAACCTGCAGGGTTCTCTGAAATGAGGGGTTTGGAAACACATCCCCATCTGAGGTAAAACTCAGGAGGGAGGTGCTGCCTAACAGGCTGATGATTTGGACATGGACAGGGTATAAGTGGGGAATGGACAGAAGCCTGAGACAAAGGAGGGGTTCTTGATTATGGGTCGGTGAGAGCACAAAATTCCTGTGCCAAAAACTAGGAAGTTGGGTGAAGCCATTTCCACTGCCCCTGCCCATGCACACGGGCATGCACGCCACACCAATCCACCCCAGTAAGCTGAGCAGTGCCACCTAACGAAGAATGGAGCTGTTACAACAAGTCCCACCCAACTGTGACCTCCAAGTGCAGCCCCTTAGAAGACCAGCACAAGTCACTCCATGTGCTTAGTGTATGGAGTATAGAGTGCTTCATAGTTTGAGTTCTAGGGGAAACTGGATGTAACTTCATTCAGGTTTCATTCTGTTTCCTGGTTTATCTATTATTTTTTTTGCTTCTGTGTTTGTTTAAATTGTTTTTCCCCTCTCCTTTCTTTTCTTTTTCTTGGATAGAAAAAGAGAAAAATTTATTTTTATTTTCTTTTTTAAAAAATATGTTTAAGTCTTTTTACTATGTTTTTGTATTTTTGCAAATCTTTGTATTCTATTCCACTTTCTTCATTTCATTTTATTCTACTTTATTATATACACGTTTTTTATGTTTTTAAACTTTTCTTACTATTTTTTTCATTTTCTTTCCTATTGTTTCTCTACTATATCAAAATTTTTCAACAACCACCAAAACACACCTAGGATCTAGCTTCCTTTATTTATGTATTTTTTTTGTTTCTCATTTTATCATTTTTATTTTTTACTTTATTAATTCTTTTTATTCTTTCAAAATGACAAAACTAAGGAATTCACCCCAAAAGACAGAACAGGAAGAATTGACAGCCAAGGGTTTAATGAACAGAGATATAAGAAAGATGTCTGAACTAGAATTTAGAACGATGATAATAAGAATACTAGCTGGGGTTGAAAAAAGCATAGAATCCCTTTCTGCAGAGATAAAAGAAGTAAAATCTAGTCAGGACAAAATTAAAAAGGTTATAACCAAGATGGAATCTCAGATGGCTGCCACAACGGCAAGGATGGATGAAGCAGAGCAGCGAATCAGCGATATAGAAGACAAAATTATGGAGAATAATAAAGCAAAAAAAAAAAAAAAAAAAAAAAAAGAAAAAAGAAAAAGGGAAGCTAATGCAAAAAAGCATGATACAAGAATTAGAGAACACAGTGACTTACTAAAAAGGAATAACATCCAAATCATAGGAGTCCAAGAAGATGAAGAGAGAGAAAAAGGGGTAGAAGGTTTATGTGAGAATATTATAGCAGAAAACTTTCCTAATCTGGGGAAAGACACAGAAATCAAAATCAAAGAAGCATAGAGAACTCCCATTAGATTCAACAAAAACCGACCATCAATAAGGCATATCATAATCGAAATCACAAAATACACAAACAAGAAAAGAATTATGAAAGCAAGGGAAAAAAAGTCCTTCATCTATAAGGGAAGACAGATCGGGTTCACAGAATACCTATCCACAGAAACGTGGCAGGCCAGAAAGGAGTGGCGGGATGTATTCAACGTGGTAAGTTGACAAAATATGCAGCCAAGAACTCTTTATCCAGCAAGGCTGTCATTCAAAATAGAAGGAGGGATAAAGGGTTTCTCAGACAAACAAAAACTAAAGGAGTTAACTAAACTAAACCAGCCCTGAAAGAAAATTTAAGGGGGACTCTCTGAGGGGAGAAAAGATGACACAAAACAAAAAAGGCCAAAAGCAATGAAGATTAGAAAGGACCAGAGAACATCACCAGAAACTCCAACTCTACAGGCAACACAATGGCACTAAATTTGTATCTTTCACTATTCACTCTAAATGTCAATGGACTAAACGCTCCAATCAAAAGACGTAGGGTATCAGAATGGATAAGAAAACAAGATCCATCTATATGTCATTTACAAGAGTTTTAGACCTTCAGATTGAAAGTAAAGAGATGGAGAACCATCTATCATGCTAATGGTCACCAAAAGAAAGCTGTGGTACCCATACTTATATCAGACAAACTAGATTTTAAAATAAAGACTAACAAGAGATGAAGAAAAGTATTATATCATAATTAATGGGTCTATACATCAAGAAGACCTAACAGTTGTAAACACTTATGCTCCCAATGAGAAAACACTCAAATATATAAATCAATTAATCACAAACATAAAGAAACTCATTGATGATAATACCATAATAGTAGGGGACTTCAACACCCCACTTACAACAATGGAAAGATCATCTAAGCAGAAAATCAACAAGGAGACAATGGCTCTGAATGACACACTGGACTGGATAGACTTAACAGATATATTCAGAACATTTCATCCTAAAGCAGCAGAATATATATTCTTCTTGAGTGCATATGGAACATTCTCCAGATCAGATCACATACTGGGACACAAATCAGCCCTCAACAAAAACAAAAAATCAAGATCATACCGTGATCATATATTCAGACTGATCATATATTCAGACCACAACGCTATGAAACTCAAAATCAACCACAAAAAAAAAAATTGGAAAGACCACGAATACTTGAAGATTAAAGAACATTCTACTAATGAATAAATGGGTTATCCATGAAATTAAAGAGGAAAGTAAAAAGTACATGGAAGTCAATGAAAATGATAACATGACAGCCCAAAACCTCTGGGATGCAGAAAAGGCAGTCATAAGAGGGAACTACATAGAAATCCAGGGGTTCCTAAGGAAGATAGATCTCAGATAAACAACCTAACCTTACACCTTAAAGAGCTGGAAAAAGAACAGCAAATAAAGCCTGAAAACAGCAGAAGATGGGAAATAATAAAGATTAAAGCAGAGATCAATGATATAGAAATTTAAAAAAAGTAGAACATATCAATGAAACCAGGAGCTGATTTTTTGAAAGAATTAACAAAATTGATGAACTCCTAGCCAGTTTGATCAAAAAGAAAAAGGAAAGGACCCAAATAAATCACGAATGAAAGAAGGGAGATCACAACCAACATTGCAGAAATACAAATAATAATAAGAGAATATTATGAGCAATTATATGCCAATAAATTGGGCAATTTGGAAGAAATGGACAAATTCCTAGAAACATATAAACTACCAAAACTGAAACAGAAAGAAATAGAAAATTTGAACAGACTTATAACCAGGAAAGAAATAGAATCAGTAATCAAAAATCTCCCCCCGCCTCCCAAAAAGGAGTCCAGGGCTAAATGGCTTTCCAGGGGAAAGCCTGGAATTTTACCTGGAAACATTTAAAGAAGAAGAGTTAATGCCTATTCTTTTGAAACTGTTGCAAAAACTAGAAATGGAAAGAAAACTTCCAAACTCATTCTGAGTCCAGCATTACCCTGATTCCAAAGCCAGACAAAGACCCCACTAGAAAGGAGAGCTACAGACCAATTTCCCTCATGAACACTGATGTAAAAATTCTCAACAAAGATACTAGCCAACTGGATCAAACAATACATTAAAAGAATTATTCACCACGATCAAGTGGGATTTATTCCTGGGATGCAGGGATGGCTCAATATCCACAAATCAATCAATGTGATACATCACATTAATAAAAGAAAGAATAAGAACCACATGATCCTCGGGACGCCTGGGTGGCTCAGGCAGTTGAGCGTCTGACTTCGGCTCAGGTCATGGTCTCGTGGTCTGTGAGTTCAAGCCCTGCATCAGGCTCTGTGCTGACAGCTCAGAGCCTGGAGCTGCTTCGGATTCTGTGTCTCCCTCTCTCTCTGCCCCTCACCTCCTCATGCTCTGTCTCTCTGTCTCAAAAATAAATAAACATTTAAAAAAAAAAAGAACCACATGATCCTCTCAATAGATGTAGACGAATCATTTGACAAAATACATCCTTTCTTGATAAAAGCCCTCAAGAAAGCAGGGATAGAAGGATCATACCTCAAGATCATAAAAGCCATGTATGAAAGACCCACCATTAATATCACCCTCAATGGGGAAAAATTGAGAGCTTTCCCTCTAAGGTCAGGAACATGACAAGTGTGTCCACTCTTACCACTGTTTTTCAACATAGTGTTGGAAGTCCTAGCCTCAGCAATGAGAAAACACAAAGAAATAAAAGGCATCCAAATTGGCGAGGAGGAAATCAAATTGTCACTTTTTGCAGATGACATGATACTCTATGTGGAAAACCCAAAAGATTCCACCAAAAAACTGCTAGAATTGATCCATGAATTCAGCAAAGTCACAGGATATAAAATCAATGTACAGAAATTGGCTGCATTTCTATACATCAATAATGAAGCAACAGAAAGAGAAATCAAGGAATCGGTCCTATTTACAATTGCACCAAAAACCATAATATACCTAGGAATAAACCTAACCGAAGAGGTGAAAAATCTATACACTGAAAACTATGGAAAATTTATGAAAGAAACTGAAGAAGACACAAAGAAATGGAAAAACATTCCATGCTCATGGATTGGAAGAATAAGTATTGTTAAAATGTCAATACTTTCCAAGGCAATCTACACATTCAGTGCAATCCCTATCAAAATAACACCAGCATTCTTCACAGAGCTAGAACAAAGAATCTTAAAATTTGTATGGAACTAAAAAAGACCCTCAATAGCCAAAGCAATCCTGAAAAAGAAAACCAAAGCTGGAGGCATCATAATTCTGGACTTCAAGCTGTATTACAAAGCTGTAATCATCAAGAAAGGATGATACTTTTTGCATTGATATTCAATGCAACAGAATAGATAACCCAGAAATGGACCCACAAACATATGGCCAACTAATATATGAAAAAGCAGGAAAGACTATCCAATGGAAAAACAACAGTCTCTTCAGCAAATGGTATTGGGAAAACTGGACAGTGGCATGCAGAAGAATGCTCCTGGACCACTTTCTTACTTAAAATTAAACTCAAATTAGATGGAAGACCTAAATGTAAGACAGGAAGCCATCAAAATCCTAGAGGAGAAAGATAGCAAAAACCTCTTTGACCTTGGCTGCAGCAACATCTTACTTGACATGTCTCCGCAGGGAAGGAAACAAAAGCAAAAATGAACTATTGGGACCTCATCAAGATAAAAAACTTCTGCATTGCAAAGGAAACAATCAACAAAACTAAAAGGCAATCAACAGAATGGGAAAAGATATTTGCAAATGACCTATCAGATAAAGGGTTAGTATCCAAAATCTATAAAGAACTTACCAAACTCAACACCCCAAAACCAAATAATCCAGTGAAGAAATGGGCAGAGGACATGAATAGACACTTTTCCAAAGAAGACATCCAGATGGCCAACAGACACATGAAAAGATATTCAATATCACTCATCATCAGGGAAATACAAATCAAAACCACATTGAGATACCACCTCACACCAGTCAGAGTGGCTAAAATTAACAACTCAGGAAACAACAGATGCTGGTGAGGATGTGGAGAAAGGGGAACCCTCTTGCACTATTGGTGGGAATACAAACTGGTGTCTGGAACAGTGTTGAAGTTCCTTAAAGAATTATGGGGCGCCTGGGTGGCGCAGTCGGTTAAGCGTCCGACTTCAGCCAGGTCACGATCTCACGGTCCGTGAGTTCGAGCCCCGCGTCGGGCTCTGGGCTGATGGCTCAGAGCCTGGAGCCTGTTTCCGATTCTGTGTCTCCCTCTCTCTCTGCCCCTCCCCCGTTCATGCTCTGTCTCTCTCTGTCCCAAAAATAAATAAACGTTGAAAAAAAAATTAAAAAAAAAAAAAAAAAAAAAAAAAAGAATTAAAAATAGAACTACCCTAAGGCCCAGCAACTGCACTACTAGGAATTTATCCAAAGGATACAGGCGTGCTGTTTTGAAGGGGCACATGTATCTCAATGTTTATACCAGTGCTATCAACAATAGCCAAAGTATGGAAAGAGCCCAAATGTCCACTGACTGATGAATGAATAAAGATGATGTGGTATATATATACAATGGAATATTACTCGGTGATGGAAAAGAATGAAATCTTGCCAGTTGCAATGGAACTAGAGTGTATCATGCTAAGTGAAATTATTCAGTCAGAGAAAGACAAATGTCATATGACTTCACCCATATGTGGAATTTAAGATATGAAACAGATGAACATA
The DNA here is from genome assembly GCF_018350155.1 of Leopardus geoffroyi. Taxonomy (NCBI): domain Eukaryota; kingdom Metazoa; phylum Chordata; class Mammalia; order Carnivora; family Felidae; genus Leopardus; species Leopardus geoffroyi. Next base: position 72,411,511 of record NC_059328.1, read on the forward strand.
AGGGTATGGAAGCAAAAATAATATAAAAACAGGGAGGGAGACAAATCATAAGAGATGCTTAAAGATAGAGAACAAACCTAGGGTTGCTGGAGGGGTTTTGAGTGGGGGGATGGGCTAATTGGGCAAGGGGCAATAAGGAGAACACTTGTTGGGATGAACACTGGGTCTTATAAGTAGATGAGGAATCATTGGATTCTATTCCTGAAATAATTATTATACTATATGTTAACTAACTTGGATGTAAATTTTAAAAAATTAAAAAATGAAAAAAATGAAAAAAAAAAACTGAAAATGAACTAAAAAAAATAGAGTCATGCTGTTTTTCAAGCAAAAAAAAAAAGCTAAGGAAGTTTAAGATGCTTTTCAAATTTTTCTGGAAGCAGTGGGTTAGCTTCTCAACCCAAAAAGAACCTAAATACATTGAATTCCTTGGATTAAGAAACACTTATAGATCCAAATGTTATGAAAATTGGAAACAGAATATACATGACATTCAAAAAATGTTTCTTTAAAAATAGAAGAAATACAAGATGGCCACCACAACAATTTCACAAACATTTAGAGTGACCTTCAACATTTACTTCAAAGAGAATTTTAGGAAGTGAAAGTTGATTTTTCAGATTTCAGGCTTGAGAAAATTAATATATTGATGATAGTTATCTACCTACCAGCTTGTCCATTCAATCTGGCTATTTAAGTCTTCATTTCAAATATGGCCACTGAAATTTTACATGGGAGAGGGGTATATTGGATCAAACAACCCATCAATTCACTATTAAAAATGAATTATGTTTATATACATATTATATACTATTATGTACAAAACTCAGAACAAAACATTGTAGAAGAAAGAGGTCATATTCAAACTAGGGAGCTAAGATATCTGCACATGAAAAATAATTAGCAAATATATTAGCAACATAAGATGGTAAAATATTTCTATTGAATAACTTCTATAAATAATAAATATTATAGGACTGAGGAATATGGAAAGATTACTGTTAGGGTGAGCTTAGGAAAAGGGAGTCTGTACTAGATTACGAAAAAGATAGGATTTATGTAGATAAAGTTTAGATAATACTGTGAGTATGTACAGAATGTTGTGAGAAAATGAATGACATAGAAACTATAGGGAGAGAGTTAGCAGATGACCAATTTGTTTAGCAACTGACACTATAAACAGGAAGGGAAGAGAGATAAGACAGGAATAGAGAACATCCTAAACATAAATATGCTAATAAAAATGACACGGAATAAATTCTATACATAATCTAATACAATTTTGGCTAATGAAGTTGGTCTCATAAAGTCCTTCTAAGAGTGGAAGAGGACAAAAACTGACAGAAGGCTTGAGAATATAATGACATTCATCCACCTATTTGACAACTCTATTGAATTCCTACTATACATCAGGAACATTATGTTCTAGAAATTGGGTATATAATGATGAAAAAGCCAGACAAGAGTCTCATTTTCATGGATCTTACTTTTTGGTAGGGAAAGACAAGACACTAAACAAAAAACCAAATGTATATAAAAAAAGTGGTTAGATAATATAGATGGCATTAAATATCATGAAGTAAATCTAATATGATGCAAAGTGAAGAATAGAAAGAGAAGGCCTTTCCCGAAGTAACATTTCAGCTGAGATCGGATGATGAGAAAAAAGCAGCAATGGGAGGAGGTGAAGATGAGTCCAGAAAAAAAGGAACAGAAAGTACAAAGAACTAGGCTTCTTCTGGGATCAAAACCTTAAGATATTACTCATAACTCAATGACGCTTATTTTCATTTGAAACTGAGCAAAACCACCAGAGAACACTGATTCAATTTAGAAGCAAGGTGTGAAATTTGCTGTAATTACCTTATAGCCCTCTGCTCCAGGCTCTCCTCTCTCTCCTTGTTCCCCCACAGGACCCTACAGAGACCACATGCAAAAACAATCAGTTCCACAGCTGGATCCAAGTATTTGTGAATGCAGATAATACAGTTAGTGTGGCATATTTTTTCCCCCCAAAATGTGAAACCAAATGTATAATTATTTGTTTAGTTCCACTAATATATTTCAAAAGACTGAATATCAATAACATTAAGAACATCATAAGCATTGAATTATTTGAAGAGAATCTCATAATGATCTTGCTAGGAAAAATACTGAAGAAATGAAGTCAACTTAAACATTATGAATTTTCAAATGGATGAAGTATGTTATACATGATGTCAAATTAGCTTGCATTTTTACTTAATGTTAAAATGATAGAAAAAGATTTAATCTGGATCATTCAGCCATGTAATCAATTCCATTAATTAGAAGATCAATTTAATAATCTTTTTATTTATTTATTTTTATATTTTGAAGTACAGTTGGCATACAATATTATAATAGTTTCAGGCATACAACATAATGGTTTGACATTTGTACACATTATGAAATGATCACCAGAATAAGTCTGGTCACCATCTGTCACTATATGTAGTTATTATAATACTATTGACAATATTCGCTATGCTGTACTTCACATCCCCATGACTTACGTATTTTATAACTGAAAGTCTATAACTCTTAATCCCCTTCACCTATTTCACCCATCTCCTTATACCCTCCCCTCTGGCAATCACCAGTTTGTTCTGTGTACTTATGAATCTGTTTCTGTTTTGTGTTGTTTTGTTTTTTGGACTCCACATGTAAGTAAAATAATACACAATTTGTTCCTCTCTTATTTCACATAGCATAATGCCCTCTAGGTTCATTTTTGTTGTCATGAATGGCAAGAATTCACTCTTTTTATGGCTAAGTAATATTACATTTTGTGTGTGTATATATATATACATCTTCTTTATCCATTTGTGTATCAGTGAACACTTAGGTTGTTTCCATGTCATGGCTATTGTAAACAATGCTGCAATGAACATACATACAATGAAGATACAGGTGTATGTATCTTTTCATATTATGTTTTTCAATTTTTTTTTCAGATAAATACCCAGATGTCAAATAGCTGGATCCTGTGGTATTTCTATTTTTAATTTTTTGAGTAATCTCCATACTGGTTTACGTAGTGGCTGCACCAATTTATATTCTACCAACAGTGCATGACGGTTTCTTTTTTTCCACATTCTCACCAACATTTGTTATTTCTTGTCCTTTTTTGATACTAGTCATTCTGACAGCGATGAGGTGAAATCTCACTGTGGTTTTGATATGCATTTCCCTGATTAGTGATGTTGAGCATTTTTTCATATGTCTATTCGCCTTCTATACGTCGTCTTTGGAAAAATGCCTATTCAGGTCCTCTGCCCATTTTAAAAATCAGATTGGTTTATTTGTGTTGAGTTGTAGGAGTTCTTTATATATTTTGGATATTAATCTCTTACTGGATATATCATTTGCAAATATCTTCTCCCATTTGCCTTTTTGTTTTGTTGATGATTTCCTTTACTGTAAAAAACTTTTTAGTTTGATGTAGTCCCAATTGTTTATTTTTGCTTTTATTGCCTTTGCCAGAGGAGACACATACCACAAAAATACTGCTAAGACTGATGTGCCAGAGTTTATGCCTGTTCTTTTTTGGAAGTTCTATGATTTCAGGTCTTACATTTAGGTCTTTAATACACTTTGAGTTTATTCTTGCATGTAATGGAAAAAAGTGGTCCAGTTTCATTCTTTTGCATGTAGCTGTCCAGTTTCCCCAACACCAATTATTGAAAAGGTTGTATTTTCCCCATTGTATATTAATTGATCATATAAGTGTGTGTTTATTTCTGGGCTCTCTATTCTGTTCCATTGACCTATGTGTCTCTTTTTGTGCCAGTACCAAACTGTTCTGATAACCACAGCTTTGTGTGCAGTTTGAAAATCAGGCAGCATGATACCCGCAGCTTTCTCAAGACTATTTTGGCTATTCAGGGTCTTTTGTCATTGCATACAAATTTCAGAGCATTTGTTCTAGTTCTGTGAAAAATACTATTGGAATTTTGATAGGAATTGTACTGAATATGGAGCTTGCTTTGGATAGCATAGACATCTTAACAATATTAATTCTTCCAATCCACAAACAATGTATCTTTCCATTTATTTTTGTCATCTTCAGTTCTTGCATAAATGTCTTATAGTTTTCAGAATATAGACCTTCTGCCTCCCTGGCTAAATTTATTCCTAGATATGTTATTATTTTTATTCAATTATAAATAAGATCATTTTCTTAATTTCTCTTTCTGATAATTTGTTTTTATTGTATAGAAATGCAACAGATTTCTGTATATTCATTTTGTATCCCAATTTAGTAGTTGTAATAGTTTTTTGGTGAAGTCTTTATTTTGTATTTACAGTATAATGTGATCTACAAATGTTGACAGTTGTGCTTCTGTCTTACCAATGTGGATGTCTTTCCTTTCTTTTTCTTCTCTTATTGCTATAGCTGACATTTCCAGTACTATGTTGAATAAAAGTGGTGAGAGTAGGCATCTTTCTATTATTCCTGATCTTGGAGGAAAAGCTTTCAGCTTTCCACCATTGAGTATGATGCTAGTTGTGGGTTTGCCATATATGGCATTTGTTATGTTAAGGAATTTATTGAGAGTTTTCTTCATAAGTGGATGTTGAATTTTGTCAAATGCTTTTTCTGCATCTATTGAGAAGATCATGATTTTTAGCCTTCATTTTGTTAATGTGGTGTATCAAGTTAATTGATTTGCAAATACTGAATCATCCTTGCATCCCTGGAATAAATCTTATTTGATTGTGGAATATGATCCCTTTAATGTATTGCTGAATTTTTTTTTTTTTTTTTTTGCTAATATTTTGTTGAAAATTTTTGTATCTATGTTCTTCAGGGATATTGGCCTATACTTTCTTTTTTTGTACTGTCTTTTCTGGTTTTGGTATCAGGACAATGCTAGCCTCATAGTATGAATGTGAAAGCATTCCTTCCTCTAATTTTTCTTGAATAGTTTGAGAAGGATAGGTATAAACACTTCCTTAAATGTTTGGAAAAATTCACCTGTGAAGCCATCTGGTCCCTGAGTTTGGTTTATTGGGAGTTTTTTGGTTACTGATTCATTTTCATTACCAGTAATCAGTCTGTTCAGATTTCTATTTCTTCCTGATTCAGTTTTGGAAGATTATAAGGGTTTAGGATTTTATCTTTTTTTTTCTAGGTTGGCCAATTTCTTGGCAAACCTGTTTGTAGTAGATTTGGGATGCTGTGCTTTTATTTCCATTTGTCTTCAAACAAAACTAATGTTTAGTTAGCAGAATGTTGTTTAGCTTCCATGTACTTGTGTTTTTTCTCCATTTTTTTCTTGGTATTTATTTCTAGTTTCATATCATTGTGATCACAAAAGATGCTTGATATGATTTCAATATTCTTAAATTTATTAAGATGTTTTTTGTGGTCTAACATGTGATTTTTCCTAGATAATGTTCTGTGTGCACTTGAGAAGAATGCATATTCTGCTGTTTTTGAATGGACTGTTCTGTATATACCCATTAGGTCCCTCTGGTCTAATGTGTTGTTTAAGGTTACTATTTACTTATTGACTTTCTGTCTGGATGATCCATCTATAGACATAAGTGGAGTATTAAAGTGTCCTACTCCTATTGTATTACTATCAATTTCTCCCTTGATGTCTGTTAATATCTGCTTTTTAAATTTAACTGTTTCTAAGTTGGGTGCATAGATATTTATAATTGTTATATCCTCTTGTTGAATTGAACCCTTTATCATCATGTAGTGCCCTTCCTTTTGTCTTGTTACAGTGTTAATTTTAAAGTCTATTTTATCTGATATGATACCCCTGGTTTGTTTTTTTTCATTTCCACTTGAATGGAGTATTTTTTTCTATCCTTTCACTTTCAATCTGTGCGTGTCTTTGGGTCTGAAGTGAGTCTCTTGTAGGCAGCATATAGATGGGTCTTTTTTTTTTTTTAATTTTTTTAATGTTTCTTTATTTTTGAGAGAGAGACAGGGAGACACAGCGTTTGAGTGGGGGAGGGGTAGAGAGAGAGACACACACACACAGAATCTGAAGCACGCTCCAGGCTCTGAGCTGTTAGCATAGACCCTGATGTGGGGCTCGAACTCACAGACTTGAAATCATGACCTGAGCTGAAGTCACTTAACTGACTGAGCCACCCAGGTGCCCTGAAATGGGCCTTATTTTTCTTATCCTTTCAGTCACCCTATGTCTTTTGATTGGAACATCTAATCCATTTACATTTAAAGTATCAACTGATAGGTATGTACTTAGTGCCATTTTGTTAACTGTTTTCTGGTTGTATATGTAGTTCTTTTCTGTTCCTCTCTTGCTCTCTTCCTTTGTGATTTGATGATTTTCTTTAGTGTTATGTTTGGATCCCTTTTTCTTTATTTTTTTGTGAATCTATTGTAGGTTTTGGTTTGAGGTTTCCATGAGTTACATATATAACACCCTATGTACATAGCAGTCTATTTTAAGTTGATGGTCACTTAAGTTCAAACACATTCTAAAAGCCCTACATTTTTTATTCCCTTCTCCCCATGTTTTGTGTATTTGGTGCCATAATTTACATCTTTTTATTTTGTTTTTTTTTTTAATTTTTTTTTTAACATTTATTTATTTTTGAGACAGAGAGAGACAGAGCATGAACGGGGGAGGGTCAGAGAGAGGGAGACACAGAATCTGAAGCAGGCTCCAGGCTCTGAGCTGTCAGCACAGAGCCCGATGCGGGGCTCGAACTCACGGACCTTGAGATCGTGACCTGAGCGAAGTCAGATGCTCAACCGACTGAGCCACCCAGGCGCCCCACATCTTTTTATTTTGTATATCCCTTAGGTAATTATGTAGATATAGTTGTTTTTTCTACTTTTGTCCTTTAACCTTCATACCAGCTTTATAAGTAGTTGATCCACTCTCTTTACTATATGTTTGCTTTTACCAATGAGCCTTTTTCTTTCATAATTTTTTTTTTACCTCCATTTATGGTGTTTTCTTTTCCATTTTAAGAAGTCCCTTTAACCTCTCTTGTAAGTCCAGTTTAGTGGTGATGAATTCCTTTAACTTTCATTTGTTTGGGAAACTCTTTATCTCTTTAATTCTGAATGACAATCTTTCCAGGAAGAGTATTCTGGTTGTAGGTTTTTCCTTTCAGCACTTTGAGTATATCAGGCCTCTCCTTTCTGGCCTACAAAATTTCTGCTGAAAAATTAGCTCATGATCTTTTAGGTGTTACCTTGTAAGTAACCAGTTGCTTTACTCTTGCTGTTTTTAAGATTCTCTCATTACCTTTAATTTTTGACAATTTACTTACTCTCTGTTGGTGTGAACCTCTTTGGGTTCATCTTGTTTGGAGCTCTCTGTGCATCTTGCAGTTGGATGTTTGTTTCTTTCCCCAGGTTAGGGAAGTTTTCATTTATTATTTCTTCCTTTTGTCTTGTTACACTCTTTGCTTTAAAGTCTATTTTATAAGACTTCTGTTGATATTTATTGTCCAAGAGTTTCCTTAAACTATCCTCTTTTTCTTAACCTTTTTCTTTGTACTCTTCAGTTTGGATGACTTCCACTACCTTGTCTTCCAGATCGCTGACCTGTCTATATTCTTTAATCTGCCATTGTTCTCCCTAGTGTATATATTTTTTTCATTTCAGCTATTGAATTCTTAAGTTATGATTAGTTATTTTTTATATTTTTCTATCTCTTTGTTGAATTTCTCATTATTCAACTACTCTTCTTCTGACTTCCATGAGCATCTTTATGACCATTACTTTGAATTCTTTATCAGGCAGATTGCTTATCTCTGTTTCGTTTGGTTCCTTCCTGAGGTTTTGTCTTATTTTATTTGGAATGTCCTCCTGTCTCCTTGTTAGGCCTGACTCACTGTGTGTGTTTCTATGTATTAGGTAGATCAGCTATGCCTCATGGTCTTGATGGAGTGGTCTCATATAGAAGGTGTCTGTTGGGCCTTAGAAGCACACTCCTCCTTTGTCACCAGAACCAGGTGGTCCAGGAGTGCCCTGTGTAGTCTCTTTGTGCCTTCTTATTGCTGGCATGCTTGTGAGTGGGACTGGCTCCTGGCCCATTGGCTGCAATGACTGGCCACAACTGCTGTGGGCACACTGGTGGGCAGGACTGGCTCCTGACATGGCTGGCTGAGAGGCCTGGCTGTGGTGGCTGTGGGTGTGCTGGTGGGTGGGATAGCCCCTGGTGTGCCTGGCTATGAGGTCAGGCCAGGACTGTTGTAGGCATACTGATGGGTGGGCCTTGCCCCTTGTTCCTGTCAGGAGCCACTCTGGAAGGGCGCCAGTCCAGGCCAAAACTACTCGTTTGGTGTGTTGGGACAAGAGTTACTTTGGAGAACACCAGTCCTGGGCAAGGCCACCTGCAGGGTGTGGCAGGATGGGAGCTGTTTTGGGAGACACTGTTTAATGATCTTTTTAAAAGCATCTAATAGCTACCTACTTTAACATTCTTGATCAGAAACTCTATTGTTTATTCTTTTTAATTTTTAAGATATAAATTAACCTAATAAAAATTGCATCTATTTATTTTAATCTGTATGGTAGTAGCTAATAAACCTACACTTTTAACTTTTTTTCAAATATTCCTAACATAAATTCTTTGATATGATAAACTATTCAAATTATCTAGTGTAAAATATACTTGGAAAAGCAATTTTTGCATACGAGGACCTACTGTCTAAAAAGAAAGTCAAATTGAAATCTTTGTGAAAACCATAAAATTGATGAGGACAATTGATTGACAAATTTTAACTTATTCCTATGTAAGTAAAGATATTTGACATAATGTAAGGACAGTAATCTCTGACTCTGTTTTAATGATTTAGAATATTCTTGGTTTAAGTTTCACACCTGTTTTATGTCTACTAGACAAAATAATGATTGTTATGCTAGACTTTTAATATATTTATTATATTTTAGTGACATTCTTTGATTCTGGCGTACTTGAATCTGGGGAAAAAACAAGCACTTTTATACACTATTTGCCCATATGTTTCCATTTGCTTTTAAGTTTTTGCATTATTTCCATATTTTTCCCTGTCAGGGCTTTAGAGAGACTAGAACATATTTGATACAAACCTTATATATATTTTATAGATAAGTATGCCTCTATATGAGATGGATTGATTTAATCAGAATAATTCTAAAATCTTTTGTATTTCTAAAACAAAATATAACTTTCACTCATCTCCAAAGAGCCAGATCAAAGCACCAGAAGTAACTATGTAATGTGATTCTTCTGCTTTAGTATTTAAACATATTTTTTAATGTTTATTTATTTTTAGGAGAGAGAAAAAGAGACAGAGCATGAGCCGGGGGAGGGGCAGAGAGAGAGGGAGACACAGAATCCAAAGCAAGCTCCAGACTCTGAGCTGTTAGCACAGAGCCCAAAGCGGGGCTTGAACCCATGAACCATGAGATCATGACCTTAGCAAAGTCAGATGCTTAACCGACTGAGCCACCTAGGCACCCCTAGGATTTTTAAAATCTTATATGATATCATGTAGAAAATTGAAAATCAAACCAATTATATTTATTTTTATGAGTTAAACACTTTTATTCTACCTATTTAATTTACATATGCCCTTTAAGATTATTTTCATAAAATATGAATATAGAGATGGTCATTCAGATAATCAAAGCTACAATAGCTACTTTTCTTTTTTTTAACATATATTTTTAATGTTTATTTTTGAGAGAGAGAGAGTGTGGGGGAGGGGCAGAAAGAGAGGGAGACACAGAATCTGAAGCAGGCTCTAGGCTCGGAGCTGTCAGCACAGAGCCTGACGTGGGGCTTGAACCCACAAACTTGGAGATCGTGAGCTGAGCTGAAGTCAGATGCTCAACCAACTGAACCACCCAAGTTCCCCTATAATAACTTTTCAAAACAGAGTTTAAACAGAGTTTATAAAACAGATACTTAATTAGAAGACTATGGATCAGTGATCTTCAAAGGGTATTGGTTATAATAACTGATTAAGTTTTAAAGTCATATAGGGGCGCCTGGGTGGCGCAGTCGGTTAAGCGTCCGACTTCAGCCAGGTCACGATCTCGCGGTCCGTGAGTTCGAGCCCCGCGTCGGGCTCTGGGCTGATGGCTCAGAGCCTGGAGCCTGTTTCCGATTCTGTGTCTCCCTCTGTCTCTGCCCCTCCCCCGTTCATGCTCTGTCTCTCTCTGTCCCAAAAATAAATAAACGTTGAAAAAAAAAAAAATTTTTTTTAAAGTCATTTGGTAACTATATGTAAATTACTATAAAAAAGTATACAGGTCAGATTTTTTTAATACTCAGAAATAAATCTGAATTTGATGATTTTTTAAACACGTTTTTACTATTTATTTACTTTTGAGAGAGAGAGAAAGAGTGAGCAGGGGAAAGGCAGAGAGAGAAGGAGACACAGAATCCAAAGCAGGCTCCAAGCTCTAAGCTGTTAGCACAAAACCCGATGCAGGACTCAGATCCATGGACTGTGAGATCAAGACCTGAGCCAAAGTCAGATGCTTAACCAACTGACCCACCCAGGCGCCCCATGAATTTGATGATTGAAGAAATGTCTGCCCTAAAATATCTAGAGTATAGTATTTTGATAAGCTCTGCAAAAGGTTGTTATAGTGCATTTCATGCTGAAAGTTAGATTTGGAAAGTCACCGTAATTAAACTATATATTATGCTAAGGATCTTGACTTGGATATAAATAGATTTTACATTTAGATAATACAACTATAAATAGTATGTGCCTACAAAACCATATTATGAAACTAACAGAATAAAACTCCCTGAAAAGATGTGATTGGTCATATGAATCTATTATATTCATTGCATTTTATCTTGAAACATCAAAATAATTTTAGAAAAAGACCTACTGGTTCACCTCGAGGCCCAGGTGGTCCTAGCACTGTGCTATCTTCTCCTGGATAACCCTATAATGAAGATAATTATTTATAAACAAAATCAAATTAATAAAATAAACTTTGAAATATGTAGCTTATCATTGTCTCATATGTTATGACATCTACAGTCTGGTTTTATCTTTTTTAAATGGAAAACTTTACCTACAAAACTTAGCACAGGATATTTTATACAGTTGTAATTCCTATATGGTTCTCAGAAGTGTCTATCAGCTTTAATTACATACAAAGCAGTTTAGGAATTTGTTCAAAGCTTCAGGTTTCCAGTGATCTTGCAAATTAAGAGTAGTATTATTATAGTTATTCTTAACCCTGAACAATTTTACTATAAATTTTACTATGAACATACTGGTCATTTAATCTAGAGTCTCACAATCTGTTTCAACAAGTAATTAATTTTAAGTTTACAAAGCTTTACAGATTACAAAGTACTTTACCATATATTATTTCATGGATATCTTGAAACAACCTATTGAAGACATTTTAATGATTTAAATTTTCATCTCTTGGTATTTACCTTCTAGAATTTGCAATACTTCCCAAATTGAAAAGTGTTTTCTTTTATTCTTTGAAAATGTTTCCATGCACACTTTCAGAAAGAACACAAAAATTAAATATTTAACTTTAGGATTGCAAAGTCAACATACACACATACCTTTTCTCCTTTAGGTCCTGGCAGCCCAGAAAGGCCTGGCTGGCCCTGGTGGCCCTAACAAAAGGACAAGAAAGTAGACATTCTCTGTATCATTTGTGCATGTTCTATCTAATACCACCAAGGACATGCCATTAGATACTGCACTATTCTGAAAGAAAAACAAGATTCATTCTCTAGGGGGATGAAGCCTAAATGCAATAGCAAGGTTTATCGGTGAGATTTCATCTTAATCTGCATAATTGGAATGACATCTTTATATAACCATTTTCATGCAAATACACACATTTTAATTTCCAATTAGAAATGATTACCCTATATCCTGGAATTCCTGGTTCTCCATCAAGTCCCATCAATCCTAAATGTCCCTAAAAAACAAAGTAAATATTAGAGAGAAAATAGCCAATTGCTTGAACCATTACACTTGTACTCTGATTACTTAAAATTTAGAATTTCTGAAGTATAATATTTTACTTAGTCTGAAATGGGAAAACAAGAAATAACATTCTAACTTCTGTCTTATTTTTCTTCTGAACCACAAAAGTCCCACCAAAAAAAATGTCTCTTCAGTTTACTTCTGGTATGAATATTCTTAATCATATTAAGAAAAATACTTTCAGTTGTCAGAACCCCATAGGTTTTCAGCAAGTTCTTGGAAATGTAATGTGTATCTGCCAAAGTTTATAGTATATGTATTTTTTTAATGTTTACTTATTTTTTTAAATATTTTTTTAACGTTTTATTTATTTTTGAGATAGGGAGAGACAGAGCATGAACAGGGGAGGGTCAGAGAGAGGGAGACACAGAATCTGAAACAGGCTCCAGGCTCTGAGCTGTCAGCACAGAGCCTGACGCGGGGCTCGAACTCACGGACTGTGAGATCATGACCTGAGCCGAAGTCGGCCACTTAACCGGCTGAGCCACCCAGGCGCCCCAATGTTTACTTATTTTTGAGAGAGGACAGGGGAAGGGCAGAGAGAGAGAGAGGGAGACACAGAATCTGAAGCAGTTTCCAGGCTCTGAGCTGTCAGCACAGAGCCCCATAGTCCGAAATCACAAACCATGAGATCATGACCTAAGCTGAAGTCAGACGCTTAACCAAATGAGCCAGCCAGGTGCCCTTATATCTGGTTCAAGTTTATGGTAGATGTGCCTCACTAAATATTAGAGTATAGCCTGAAAGTTTTTGATATTATCATGATTGGATCATGGAGAACTCCATACTCATTGATAGTTTCAGATGCTTTGATGAAGAAAAGTTTCAGCTCTGGTCAAAGTTGTTAAAGGAGAAATAGTTGGCAACTTATGTGTGATAATCACTCTGTTATTGCTCTTATTATCAATATTTTGCAGATGAGGATACTACATAATTTAAGGGTTAATTCATAAATGCCTCTAAAGTACTGAAAATGTGACTCAGACAACTAAAAAGAGCAAAAATAATAATCCTAAAAATGTCTTACCTTTCATACTACCAAAAATTTCCATACCAATTCTCCTATTTAAGTTGGAAACTAAATAGGAGATGAGAAAATTAAGGCACAGAATAGGTTCATGCCTAACCAAATATCAGATTAACCAGAAGCTCTAAATATGATTATTTACCCAAAGAACCCATGAGAACCACCTATCATTTAAGCGGATATAAAGTTAAAACATAAAAGTAAGTAGATTTCTTATACAGCACCAATAAAAAGATATAATGGAAAAAAGATTGCATCATAAATCGTAAAGTCCATAAGAAACCAACAATAAATCTAACAGGATAGAGGTAAGAACAGAATAAAGGAAATAACAAAACTTTATTAAAGGACATATAAGATGATGTAAGTAAATAGAAAGACATATACTGCTTCTCTACTGAAAGATTCAATGTTAAAGGAACATGAAGAGCTGATTTTAAAGTTCACATGGAAGAGAGAATTAAAGTAAGAGCTGAACTTTTCAGAAAAATGAATTATGGAATACTTGCTCTTCTCAAAAGTACTGTAATAATATAACAATTAAATAGTGTGGTATTGAACCCAAAAATAGGCTAACAGATTGACAGAAGAAAACAGAGAGAATGAAAACAGGTCAATAAATATTTGAGAGTTTAGTTTAGTGGGATACAGAGTGACTATTTATTAAATGATTTTGAAACAACTGAAAATCTACTTGGAAAAAAGAAAATCAAGTTCTTTACAACTTATTTCACAGCAAAATAATAAACTTCATATGAGTTAGGAATAAAAATAAAGCTATAAAAGAATTAGGAGAAGGATATGGAAGAGTATTTTTATATACTTTAGGTAGGGAAGGCATTTCTAATGAAGAAATAAAACCTGTAAAGTAAAGGAGTGACAAATTTGAGTATATAATAATTAAAATCTCCAGCAAAAAGATATCAAACAAACAACACTAAATGTTAAATGACAGAAAGAGAAATTGTATTTATAATACATTTTGTAACAAATTTAACAAAAATATATTATCTAAGGGACGCCTGGGTGACTCAGTCGGTTAAGTGTCTGACTTGGGCTCAGGTCATGATCTCACGACTTGTGAGTTCAAGCCCTGCATTGGGCTCTGTGCTGACAGCGTGGAGCCTGGAGCCTGCTTCGGATTCTGTGTCTCCCTCTTTCTCTGCCCCTCCCCCATCATGCTCTGTCTCTCTCTCTCTCTCTCTCAAAACTAAATAATCATATATATATATATATATATATATATATATATATAATCTAAAATATATAAGGAGTTATTACAGTTCAATAAGAAAAAGACAACAACCTAATGTAAATCATATAAAGTGAATATGTAAAGGCAATTTCCAGAAAAAAAAAATCATTTAATTGTAATCGAGGAGATATAAACAGAAAGAAAATGAGACACATGTTCTCATTTATCAGATTGTCAGACATCAAAAGGGTTAACATGAAGTATTGGTGGTGGGAGTGTATATTGGATGAAACCTTTTGGGGAGGCAGTTGGAGAACATGTGTCAATATTTTTAAAGTGAATATTCTCTTTAGACAAAATCCAAAGTAGGAACCTACTTTGAAGGCAATACTCTGGATTAGTTTCCATGTTCGTTAAAAATTAATCATATTAAATAAAGTTTTGTAACATACAAGCCCAAATCAGAAAAATATTAGTAATTTAAATCAAAGGAAGAAAGACCTGAAGTGGTAAGATGAGTATGTCAAATGAGCCTGAGATAAACTTTCCTCAGACAACTGATGAATTATACAATGCTCTCAAGAAGGCTTTGGTGAAAAGTCTAGCATTTGTGACATTTAACGGAGACTAGGAAATACACATGCATTTTGTAGATAAGCTTATGAAATAGTGAAAACACTAAGTTTAATAATTCAAATACTCTGCATCTCTCATGCTGTGACTTTCTAAACAGGTCCAAATATATTAGCAATAAAATTTTGCTATTATAGGTTCAGAAGTATTTATGCTACCCTTGTTTCCAACACTATATAAAGTTCATACAAAAGATTAAATATTATTAGATGTTACAGATATTGATCACAGCCGGTTTTAAAAAAAATCTCCATGAGCATGTAGAGTCCAAGCTTATAAAGAAAAATCATTTTTAAGTAAATCTAATTTTCAAAAGCAATATGCCAATCCTGACAGCATAGTTTCAGACAGATATTAAATTCTTATTTTAAGTGCAAGGCATATAAACTTTCCCACTTAGGTTAAGAGTTATAATCTGAGTTTTTAAAACTTCATTTCATATTTTATTTCCATTTTGAGTTTTTTCCCCTTTCCCTTTTTCATGTCCAGAAACCACTAAGCCATTTAAGTACTGTGGAATGCTTACAATTCTCCACAGCTCATGGAGGTAGATTATTTTCAATGGAACTATTGCTTTCTCTGTAAAATTAATCAAGGGATGAAACTTTAAGGACATGGATACATTTCTTTTCCATCCACAGTGAACTCAGGTCTGGAAATAAATCAAATACTAACCACAGCACCTCTCGTTCCTCTGGCACCCTTAGGACCACTTTCCCCAATTTGTCCGGGAGCACCTCTGCTTCCAATTTCTCCGGTGGGCCCTATTTGTCCTTTTTCACCCTGTGGATGTCGTTAGTAAGAGAGAAAAGTGGGAAAAAACAAATTTTTACCTAGACGAATTAACTATATCATATACCTGAATGACACCGGAGGATAGTCTGTAAGCAAAATTCCGTAAATAGTAACTTGGGTTTACCTAGCTGGTGGTGGAGACTGCCACTGACAATAATAACATACCATCACCACCTAGGTTATCTGAAAGATATAACTGAAAGTAATTTAAGAGAAAGAACATTAAAAAAAATTTTTTTGGCCAAACAAGCAGGGGAGATCTGGTGTTCATGTTGAATTACCAATAACCAATTTTTTTTTATTTTGAATTTGTTAGGTATGCATGTATGTATGCATGCATGCATGTATTTCTTGTTATCATGAGAAAACATAGACTATATAAGAAACCTGCTTCTATACCCAATTTCAATCCCACAAAGATCTATTTAATGTATACAGTTTCCAGTGTATGTTTCTGTATATTCAGTGGCTTGGAGTCTGCCTTTAAAAATCCATAACATATTTATATCATTTAACATCCTTCTGAAAACTAGTTATCTTCTGTTTTCCATCAAGCTGACTGATCATTCTCTACCACCAAAATATGGCTGCTTTTAAACAACTTTAAGTGCTATAATTCATTTTCTGAAAGTGGGAACCAATCTGTTCTACTGTAGACAATAAAGTAGATACAAAGAAAAACTAGACTGTGATCATAGTCAGGAAGGAAGTTTTTGGTATTCATAATAATTCCCAGGGATGCAGACTACTGTAAAGAATTATACTGTCCCACTTCTAATGTTGATTTTAGATATAACATCAAATATGATGAAAAGAGACTTCAGTATTGGGGTTATTTTCATGGGTAAGAATGGCTATTAAAATTCACTTCATTCATTTTTCCTTACTTCTTATTCTAACTAATCCTGTCTCTACATTATGACAAAGATAGGCTGGGTGTATGTTAGTAGAAATGATAAAATTAGACTTTGGGAACTAGATATGGTGTGATTTGAAGCTAATTATAGTCATATATTCAGAACTGTTGTATTTGAATAAGAAAATCATACTTGAACAAATTATTGGCCCCATACAGAGATGAATTTTTCATTATAATGTTCCAGAACTTTATACATTTTCATTTTAGTAAGATATAAAAGAAACATATAAACCATATTCTGGATGTGTGTTTCTAAGTCAATATATGGGAAAGATAAAATAATTAACCTTTTCAATTTAGATAAACATAGTACTAATAAACCCAGAAACAATCTCAATTATAATCTTTTCCCCTAAACATTTTACTAAAGTTGTTACTAATACACAAATGGTGTAGTATTTTCCTTTTCTCTCTTTTCCTGCCCAAAGTCTACTGAAGAATTTTTGGCAAACAGGAGAAGAAAAGGCAAATATCTTCACAGAAACTACAGAGTGAGACAGTTGCCTTCAAATAATTAAGGCGATAAATACTCCTAAGTAGAGTTAAATATTAATTTATATAAATGTGCCTTTTAAAACCAAATTTATATTTCTTTATTACCATATATCTCATGCAAATAAAAATATCACAGCATTCTATGGAGCTCAGAGCACATCAGAAGAAAGGAAGCCTTAAAAAGATGTAAAAAAAAAAATTACCTTTTTGCCTGGGCGACCTCTTTGCCCTGGAATTCCCACAATTCCTTCAGATCCCTGAATGTCCAATATAAAAAAGAAAATAAATTGTTAAAGAAAGGAGTAGATGGCATATTTAAATACTTACATCACATAATCACTGAATTGAACATTATGTAAAAATGAGGGTTATTTTTCAACAATATTGTGTTTGCATAATTATCTAAAAATAGGTCATGATGATTTAGCAGTCTGTTACTAATGAGTAAAATTTACATATACAAACTGGTCAAGATAGACAAAATTAAACTGTTCTTTATTATAGGAAGAAAATTATTTGGTTTCATCACCATTTTAATTAGTGAGACTGTAATTAAACTAAACCCAATGCATCCATTTTAATTTTAGCAGTTCTATGAGCTACTACTGTGGGTTCAACATCTTGTTGAATGTATAGGATTATAAAATATATATATAAAACATGGTGAAGAAGAATCTCAAGATCTTATTGGAGTAGTAGATTAAGGAGGTTTTCTTTGGTCTGTGGAAAAAAGGAGAGAGGGAAATAGATGGAGAAAAAAGTAGTCATATTCAACTTTAAAACAGTATTTTCATTTTAATCTGTATTTTATTCAGACAAAGTAGACTGAAAGTTTTCAATACATACTTTTTTTTTGTAAAATTGGCTAAAATATTTTAGATGTCCTGTGAATTTGCAGGTCAACAATAATTAGGCTTAAATGAGATCCACAGTAAGCCAGGGTGCAAGTTCTGAAACGGCCAACAATTAATCACAGCACTCCTTGCATTAGTTTGGAAATGAAAATGGAAACCTCAAATTTGTGTCCCAAAGCTTGGCAAACTGCAAAAATGATGTAGACAAGAAATAAATTGTGGTTTACCACTGCGCTATGGAGGCTCTTGATAAATATTTGTTGAACGAATAAACAGATACCTAAGGAAGTGACTCATGCCCTATGCTCCTCAGTAAATGCTCTCCTAGCCTCAGAAAGTCACTAAATTTAGAAGCCAAAATGGTTAAGTTCTATTGCTGTAGTTCTAGCTGCATCCAGAGGTCAAAATGATAGTTGCACTAACCTGAGATTTCTTTGTGGTTAATATGGACTTTTAAAAAGAGGCAGATTAACTTTCATTAGAGGGTAATGGTGTGAGCTTTTAAAAGTCAGACTGCTAGTTTCATAGTCTGGCTCTGTCACCTCACAGCAATATGACCATAGGTAGATTGTTTAACTTCTAAAGGCCTCAGTTTCCTGTTCTATAAAAGAAGTACAACAATACCTCTTCAAAGAGTTATTAAGATTAAATGAGATAGTGCATGTAAAGCTAAAAAGAACCGGACTTTAAACTGAAGAATTTAGCTCAGTGTTAGTTCTCACTAACGTCTGCTGCCTTTTTCAAGTGTATTATATAACATTTGAATGTATATAAAAAGATATTAGAAGGTACAATAAATACCCATGCACCCACCACCCACTGTAAGAAAGAGAAGATACATATATAATTGAAGTCCCATATGCACACATACCTTTCCAAACACATTACCCTCTCCCCTCACTCAGGTGCAACCATTTTCCTCAATTTATCATTCCCAAGCATTTCTTTATACTGTTACTCCATTTGTATGTATCTCCAAGCAGTATGTGGTAATGTTGCATCTTTTCAAACTTTAAATAAGCATACTTAATGCATTCTTTGGAAACTTTTTTAACACACATTTTGCTTTTGAAATTAATCAGTGTCTTTAATCTACTCACTTTCTGTTTTTCATCCTACAGGATTCTATTTTCTTATCAAAACCACAGCTGATTTAACCAATTTCTTACTGATGAATTTTTGGTGTTTTTTTTTTTTTTTTTTTTTTTTTTTTGTCCTGTTACAGATAATGCTTGTGAACTCATCTATGTGCCATGTTAAAGGTGGTTGTTTTGTTTTGTTTTTGTTTTTATGGAATAGTCCTGGAAGTTAAACTGCTGGGTTGTAGAATATGTACATCTTTAGGTATACAAGAGAATGTAAAATTATTCTCCAAAGTAGTTTTATCAATTTCCATTCCCATAGCAATGTTTCAGAGTCCAATTACTTCAAATCTTCTGTAAAGCTTGGTACTATCAGACTTAAAATATGTCCATTTCATTGTGGTAAATGATATTTTATTTGTGTTTTCAATTTGCATATTTCTGATTATTTAGGAGGAATGGTTATCTATTCACACTGTTATTTCACATCTATATGTGATTCTGCTCAATATTCCCCTGAGCTGGACTTACTGAGTTATCCATAAAAGTTTTTACATATATTCCTGATACCTGTATTTTGCTCATTCTATATAACACAGATCTCTTCTCAGCCTGCAGCATATTTTTTCACTTTGTTTAATATAATTTCTGATTAACATAAGTTTGTGATTTTAACAGAGTCATATTCATCAGTATTTTCTTCTTGTCTTACTTCTTTTCAGTGTTTAGGAGATCCTGACTGCTTCCCCTCCCTCCATGAGGTCATAAAATGTTCTTGTAAATGTTCTCATGCTTAACATTTTGATTTTCACAATTAGGCCTTTAATTGGAATTTCATTCTTTTGCGTGCATGTGTGCACTGGTTTGAAGGAGTTGTTTTATTTTATTTTGTTTTCCATTTGGATAACCAATTGGGCCAGTACCATTTATTGAATATTTCATCCTTTCCTTAATGATTTGCAATCTGTGATCAATGTATTAAACTTCATGTTTCAAAATATACTAAGCTCTGAGTCAAGGTTACCTTCTATTTCCATTGGTCTCTTTGTCTTCTGTGAATGAACATGACACTGATTAAATTACTCTAGCTTCAATCATAAGTTACGGTATCAGGTAGGGTAAGTTCTCCCTTCCACACACCACTCTGCCCCAACCCTTGTAACTTGTTCTTGAAAATTGTTTTGATATTGGTCCTTTGTTCTTTCATATGAATTTTAAAATCACTTTTCATTAATCAGGTCCTATAAAAAAAGTCTTATAGGGATTTTGACTAAAATTATATTGAATTTATAGACTAATTTAGGGGAGAATTGATAATTTTTTTGATATTTAGTCCTCCTATCCATGAATATAAAATATCTCTCCATTTATTTAGGTCTTTGTTAATAAACATAATTTTTTTGACAAAAATCTGCAAATCTTTTGTTAGATTTATTTCTAGTTGTTTAATTTTGTTGATGATTATATTATAAATAGTTTTTTTTGTTTATTTATTTATTGAGAGAGAGGGAGAGAGCAAGCAGGGGAGGGGCAGAGAGAAAAGGAGAGAGAGAATCCCAAAGAGGCTCCATGCTGTCAGTGCAGAGCCCAATAGAGGGCTCAATCCCATGAACTGTGAGATCATGACATGAGCTGAAATTAAGAATCGGATGCTCAACCTACTGAGCCACCCACGCGCCCCCAGTAAATATTATTTGAGGTTTTCTAAACTGCTTGTGGCTGGTGAAGAAGAATGGAATCTATTTTTGTATATTCTTATATTTAGCATCTTGCTAAAATCTCCTTAATTCTAATAATTTGCCTGTAGATTATTTCTCTTGTACCGTACTGGCTGGGTTTCTGAGTAAATGTTGAATAGAAATGGTGAATAGTGGTGATCTTTGCTCATTCTTTGAAGTTTCACCATTAAGTATGATAGTCAACGTGGATATTATATTTTACTAAATGCTTTCTGTTTCATTTATTGAGATCATATTTTTAATTCTTTAATTTGTAAATATGTGACTTAAATGTATAATTTTAAAAAATGTTAGGCCTTTGTTGCAATACTTGTACAAGAGGGAATTCACTGACACCTTTATTATATCAGCACCTAGCAATGAGGTGCAATGAATTCAACTATTCAGGTGTCGGCCAACACTACTGCATGGCAATGTTATCTGCCAACCACCATGCAGTTTAGACATCGCTGTAAGTGTTTATATATTTAAATACCAACAAAAACTTGTGGAGAATGTAAAAATAAAAGTGATAAGCCTCTCACAAACGTGTATAATTGAGAAATTTGTCATTAGTCTGTAAGAGGACTCACACATTCTTCAAACTTCCATTTTCGCCTCAGTGTCAAGTGAATGACCTTGCCTTATACTGCACTGAGACAGAGTAGCAATCAAACAAGAGCCACCTCCTCTTTCCCACACCCGATCTACCAACATACCTCCTTATGCACACACATAGTCCACCTCCCTTCTCTTACAAAGGAACAAGTTTCCCTGTTGCTTGTCTGAAGCCAGTGCCTCACTTGTATCTAAAGCCCATGTTCCCTTCATGACCTTCTCTTAACACTTGCACTATCATTTTTTTCCTCTTGACTGCATCATTTCCGACAGCAATTAAATAAGCTAGATAGCACTCATTAAAAAACAAAAACAAAACCCTTCCTTGACCTCGTGTCCCTCCCTCCCTTCCTTTCTATTCATTCATTCAATGTCTCATGTACTTTTCTAGTTCAATCTTTACTTCCCCATCACAGCAGAACTTTTTGAAAAGACCTGTTTATGCTCACTGTCACTATTTTCTTACTTCTCATTCCCTCTTCATTTGGGCTTTTGTTCTTACCACAGCTCTGAAATTGCTTCCCTTTCAGGTCACCATGTAACCTTCATATAGCTAAATCCAATAATCCAATGGCTCATTTTATCTCAACCTTTTTTCATTCTTGAAAAACTTTAAGGTTTTGTTTATATGGCAGCATGCTTCCTGAATTTTCGGCTTCCTTATATAACACCTCCTTATATTCTAATGATTCCTAAAATTATGTCACCTGTCCTGACTGTATCATTGACCTTCTGGTTATCCTACCTACTGACATCTTTTTGAATTTCTAATAGGGATTTCAAACTTTATGTGCCTCAAACTGAACCCTTGAATTATCCCCTCAAATCCCTAAATCTTGTCTCTTCCTTGTCTTCTCCAACTCTGCTATAATGTGGCAGTATTTTGAAAATTATCAAAATTGCTTTTCAATTTTGCCTTTTTGAACATATGGACTTTACCCTATTCATAGCTTGAGGGGGTCATATGCCCAAGGGTTATATGTATTAAGAAAAATTTTCTGTTTTCTTTGTTTCCAACTTTAATAATTCACAGGTTGACCTTGGAGCACCCAGCATACAGAGCTGTCCTATATTATAGAGAAGACACACTTTCCGTCTACTGCAATAGAACTCTAAGGCTTTTTACTAGGTGATAAAAGGATGAGAATATGATATAGGAGAAATAGAGAGAAAGCCAGGTTGTTGTTGTTGTTGTTGTTTTTCTTTTGGCTCCAGGAGAATACAGGAGCACAAAAAGGGAGGGAGAGACCTAGATGTTCAGATTTTCCTCTTTCTGAGTTTTGGTAAAGTGAGACTCTTGTTCCCCACTACCTCTTCAGGATGCAGGAAAGGTACCTTCTCTCTAGATAGCACTTGGTTTATGGCCATATCACTTTGGATGCTCAGGAAAATCAAAACGACGAACATTTGTTAAATTTTCCTAACCTACTCCTTGATTCCTATATGATGTAGATGGCAACTTAGAAATACCTGGGGAGCTTGTGTATGTGTGTGGTGGGGGAGTGGTCATTACTCTAGAAAGACATGGCTCTGTCATAACGGCTGATGAGCAGACTTCCTGGGCTAGAGCTGAATGAGAATCCAGAAGACCTGAGAGGGATCTGCAGATTAGTGGAAGCTGATTAGAGGGAACCTCTCCCAGAAAGGAAATGAAAATTACTAGCTGCAGACATCATCATCAGAGGCCAGCAGGTAGGCAGTAAGCAAACTGACAAGGGACATTACCATGTCCCTATCTTAAAATTTTTTTTTTTCAACGTTTATTTATTTTTGGGACAGAGAGAGACAGAGCATGAACAGGGGAGGGGCAGAGAGAGAGGGAGACACAGAATCGGAAACAGGCTCCAGGCTCTGAGCCATCAGCCCAGAGCCCGACGCGGGGCTCGAACTCACGGACCGCAAGATCGTGACCTGGCTGAAGTCGGACGCTTAACCGACTGCGCCACCCAGGCGCCCCACCATGTCCCTATCTTAAACACCTGCACCTAGATCCAAAGCCTCCTCATCCTTACCATCACCAGACACTCAGACTCTCTGATGGAAAGGAGCAAAAGAGGGAGGTCAAGAGCTGATAAATTTGAGAAGCAACATTGTAAGAGTCTGAGCATTACCTACAGAGACTACTAATTTATAGGAACAAATTGTTTAAGCTTTCAACTGAGTTGGGTTTAAAATTTTCTTTTGCCCCCAAGCCTCCAACCATTCCTCACTAATCAGTAAGTTAGAGCTTGTGAGGAAAACCAAATAAACCAAAAATAATGAAATCACATATATCCACATATGTAAATACCAATTTGTAGGTCTGTAATATATTTAATGATATGATCACCAGTTCAGTTGCTCCAGCTAAAAACCAGGATTTATTCTTCATTATTTTTTCCCTCTTTCTCAACATTAAAACAATGAGTGATTACAGTCAGCTGTATCTCCAAAATATGTCTTAAATGGGATCACTATCCCCTACCTCTATTGTCCCCTTACATTCCCAACCATACTACTTTTCATCTACACTATTGCCACGGCCTTCTAAGTCCACTTTTACCCTCATAGTCTATTTCTTCAAAATTCCCCAAATGATCACTAAGTTAACATTTAGTGAAATTAACATTTCAAACCCCTTGACCTGTTTAAAACCTTCCAAATGGCTGCACATTGAAATCAGAATCATCTCCAAATCTCTTATTATGGTCTGTAATCCTCTATATGATCTGGCTCCTTTTATTTCTTTGATGTTATGTTTTCAAGTTACTCACTACATTCCAGTTACTTGGCCATTCCCTACCCCCCCCCACGCCCACCCCATCTGGCCCCTTTCTAATAGTGCATCTAATAAATGCCCTTTCTGCCTTAGAGCATTTGCATTTAAATGTCCCCTCTACCTAGAAAGCTTTTACTTAGATATTCACATGACTGGCTGCCTCTTATCCTTAGACATCTGGTTCAATGTAACCCTAGGTAGTCCTTCTGTGACCACCCCAATTTAAAGTGGTCTATTACCTAGTCACTCTTTATGTCATTACCATGTTTTCTTTTCCTCACAGCACTTATCACTCTCAGAAATTATCATTCTTGTTCACGTTTCCTTCCCACGCCGCAGTGTTAAGTTCCAGGACAGCAGGGACCTTGTCTGTTTTGTTTATTGCTTTAACATTAGTACCCAGAACTGTGCCTGGCATATAACTGATGATTAATAAATATTTAATAAACAAATGAATGATAGAATGCACGCCCCAAATTGAAAATATTTAGCCTTAATCAGACAGTAGCCTAGGCTACTTGGTATTCATTTGTAAAGAAATAACATCTTAAAAAACATGTACTAAAGTTTGTAGTAAAGCCAAAGTTTATGAACAAAAGGTGAAGAGTAGTGAGACATTTTTATACTACCTTTTTGTTTCTAAGAAATGTAACAGATGCATCTACTAGGAACATTTTGCACAGTAAACCTTTGTACATTTGAAGAACACATTATATGTGAAAAAGGGGATTGCTATTGCATTTTCTTTTGTCATTATAATCGGAAAGATTTCTCCTGGTTCTTTTGTCCACATCTTTTTTCTCTTCAAAGACAGGTTGCTTCTTCTTTTTGTGGGGTGGAGGGGAGGACGTGGATTGGGGGGGGATGTGGGATGGGGTTGGAACTTCCACTGATATTAGGCTGGTTTATTTTAGTGCTTCTAAAAATGCATAAGAAATATCTTGCTGCAAAATATTTGCTTTTAAAAGGCAACCCTACCGCAACTCATTTGTGTACTTAGAGGCTTGCAGCAGACTGGAAAAATAGCAACATTTTCTAAATGAACATGTTTTAGTAAACTTCTTCAATAATTCCTAACATAAGAATGCTTTTATATGCTGACAGAGAATAGTTGGCTTTATGCTGAGCCTACTCATTAAATAGAAGGAGTTGAGATTCCAGCCTATTACTTTAAATATGTGAGAGTAGCTGTATTGTCTTGAAAGTAACACATCACATCTATTTAAAAACATTTTTTAATGTTTATTTAGTTTTGAAGAAGAGAGAGAGACAGAGCATGGCAGGAAGAGGGGCAGAGAGAGAAGGAGACACAGAATCTGAAGCAGGATCCAGGCTCTGAGCTGTCAGCACACAGCCCATAGGTGGGACTTGAACTCACGAACCACGAGATCAGGATCTGAGCCAAAGTCAGACACTTAACCAACTGAGCCATCCAGGCACCCCACATCACATCTATTTTTTAAACAACTTTGAGATACAAGTCATATACCATATATGAACCTGTTTAAAGTATACAATTCAATGAGTTGTGCAACCATCACCACAATCAATTTTAGAACATTTTCATTGCCCCCAAAAGAAACCCTGTATCCACAAGCAGTCACTTCCCATTTCCTCCCAACCACCATCCCTAGTAGCCATAGGCAATCACTAATCTACTTTCTGTCTGTCTAGATATGCCTTATTTGGGACATGTCATATATCATGTGGTCTTTTTTGACTGGCTGCTTTCACTTAGCATAATGTTCTCTTTTCTTTTCTCTTTAAATGTTTATTTATTTTGAGAGAGGACAAGTATAAGCAGGGGAGGGGCAGAGAGAGAGGAAGAGAGAGAATCCCAAGCAGGCTCCATACTGTTAGCATGGACCCCGATGTAGGGCTTAATTTCATGAACTGTGAGATCGTGACCTCAGCTGAAATCAAGCCTGACAGCTAACGGACTGAGCCACCCAGGCACCCTAAGCATAATGTTTTCAAGGTCCATCAGTGTTGTAGCATGTATGAGTACATCATTTCTTTTCATTGCCAAGTAACAATCCATTGCATAGATACACTACATTTATTAATATACATTTACAAATCATCAGTTGAATGATCATTTATGTTATTTTGGCTATCATTAAAATGCTTCTATAAATAGTCAGGTACAAAATTCAAATTTTGTTTGAACTCTGCTTTCAATTCTATTGGGTATATACCTAGGAATAGAATTGGTGGATCATATAGCAACTCTGTGTTTATCATTTTGAGAAAATGCCAAATTGATTTACAAAGTGGCTGTACCATTTTATATCCCATCAGCAATGTATATTTACATCTTCAGCAACATTTGATATTTTCTGTTTTTTTTTTATTTTTAATTTTTTTTTATTAAAACCATCCTAGTCAAGTGAAGTGGCATCTCATCGTGGTTTTATTTGAATTTTCCTAATGGCTAATAATGTTGATCATCTTTTCAATTGCTTATTGGCTAACTATATATCTTCTTTGGAGAAACATCTGTTTATTTTTTTCAACTTTTTTTTTTTTTTTTTTTTTTTTTTTTGGGACAGAGACAGAGCACGAACGGGGGAGGGGCAGAGAGAGAGGGAGACACAGAATCGGAAACAGGCTCCAGGCTCTGAGCCATCAGCCCAGATCCCGACGCGGGGCTCGAACTCACGGACCGCGAGATCGTGACCTGGCTGAAGTCGGACGCCTAACCGACTGCGCCACCCAGGCGCCCCGTGGAGAAACATCTGTTTAAATGTTTCACTCAATTTTTCAATTGGCTTACCTTTTTACTACTGAGTTGGAAGAGTTCTTTGCATATTTTGGATACAGTCCTTTATCATATATGATTTGCAAATATTTTCTCCCTTTTCATGGGTGTCTTTTCACTGCCCTAATGGTGTTTTTTGAAGCACAAAATTATTTTCTTTCTCTCTTTTCTTCTTTCTTTCTTTCCTTCCTTCCTTCATTCCTTCCTTCCTTCCTTCCTTCCTTCCTCTCTTCCATCCCTCCTTTTTTTTTTTTTTTTTGTAGGTAGGGTTTACATCCAGTATGTGGAGCCCAACATGGGGCCTGAACTTACAACCTTGAGATCAAGAGCTGAGCTGAGATCAAGAATTGAATGCTCAGGGGCGCCTGGGTGGCGCAGTCGGTTAAGCGTCCGACTTCAGCCAGGTCACGATCTCGCGGTCCGTGAGTTCGAGCCCCGCGTCAGGCTCTGGGCTGATGGCTGAGAGCCTGGAGCCTGTTTCCGATTCTGTGTCTCCCTCTCTCTCTGCCCCTCCCCCGTTCATGCTCTGTCTCTCTCTGTCCCAAAAATAAATAAACGTTGAAAAAAAAAATTAAAAAAAAAAAAAAAAAAAGAATTGAATGCTCAACCAACTGAGCCAGCCAGCACAAAACTTTCAATGAAGTCCAGTTTATTTTTTCTTTTGTCACTTATACTTTTGGTGCTATCTAAGAAAACTTTGCATAAATCAAGGTCATGAAGATTTACTGATATGTTTTCTTCTAAGACATTTATAGTTTAAGCTCTTAAATTTTGGTCTATGATCCATTTTGAGTTAATTTTTGTGTGTAGGATAAGGGTCCAACTGTATTCTTTTGCATGCAGGTATCTACTTGTTTTAGCACCATTTGTTGGAAAGACCATTATTTTTCCCTTTGACTTTTCTTAGCACATAACATGTTCTTGTAATTTAAATTATCTTGTTCTATTTTTGTCCCCTGGGATTTATTTTATTCATTGAGACAGCCAATAATGTTAGATATAGTAAACAAAGTTTGGGAGTTATAGAGTGATTCCTATCACAGGTTATGTTCCTCTTCTGTCTGAAACCTTTCAATGCCTTTTTACTACACTTTGAATAAAAAAACCAAACTTTGTACCATGATTTAAATAATCCTTCATGATCTGCTTCCTATTTATTTCTTCAAGCTCATCTCAAAAAACTTTTCACTATTCTCTATGCTATAGCTATAATTAGCTTCCCTTTAGTTTTCCAAATACATCTAGACCATTCCCACTTCCAGATATTGGCCCTTACTATTCCATCTGCCTTGAGTGATCTCTCAAAGTTCTTGGCATGACTGGTTCTTTTTCATTCTTCAGGTCTCAACTGAATCCCCCCCTGTCCAGAGAATCCTTCCCTCAATGCCCTATTGGAAATAGGCTTCTATTCTCTTAACCAGCTATTATTTTTCATCACCCTATTTGTTTCCATCATTGCATTTATTGCTATCTGCAATGATCTAGTCTATTGTCAGTGTTCACAATATCATAAAATCTGAGATCAGGAATCTTACTAATCTTGTTCCCCCTTGGTATTCCCATTGTTTAGCAGAGTTCTTGATTCATAGAAGGTACTCAAAACTTTCCTTGAATTAATGAATGGACAAATACATTTTATAGAGTCACAATCTATGAAGCTAATAAAATTTTGGAGCATCTAAGTTAATGCTTTTTTTTTTTTTTAAAGCTATAGAACCTTTTCTTCCAAAGAAAGCCTATACAGAATCTCATGTTAGATATACATACAAAGATTTTTTTCTGACTCACATAGTAATAGAAGAAACACTCTTGCCCATTCAGCATCCCTCCCTGACACAGTCATCTTGGGAGGCTCTGCCCAGCTCCAACCCCTTTATCATGTATAATGTGTAAACTGAGAAACCAAAGAAGGACTCACCCAACAATGTACAGCTCTTTAGTGGTAGAGTAGGGACAGTGGTAGAGCAATTCTTGCATAATGGTCAGTGCAGAGGTCTTTCTATTTCTGTGTTGCTTTATGACACAACAGTTCAGAACAAACAAGCCTAAGACCAGAGTCATAAAAATCATTCAGAAGATAAAGATTTAAATAAGTCCTTTACTCCTTAATGCCACTGACCTCAAATTTCCAAACTTATTATTTTTTAGGGTTTCCAAGGAAATTATCTCAGAAATAAGATTCATGTATACCTTATTATTCTTTTCTAACTAATGATAAGTCCTTTCATCTTTCTGACTTTGCTTTGTAAGATCCTATTAAAAAAGCTTCTTAGCTTTATTTTGCTTCATCTTTTCTCAAGATATTCCCCTATTCCTAATTATCATACCACTCTATCTATATAGGTGGGAAAAAAAATCACACTTCAATAAATCCAACCAAGTTTTGTCCTAACAGATAAAATAAGACAATTTCATTTTTACATATTCAACTTTTAACTTCCATAGCTTCACATCTGTTTAGATGTTAGATAGTACAGTGATAGATTTTTAAAGAAATGGATGACAGACCATAACTCAGGCAGATGTTTCTTCTCAGATGCTTCCAAATTCTTCTCCCATACAGAGTTATGCATTTAGGCAACTGAATACTTTAGCATAGAATTCAAGCATAAAATACACATTTTAAAATTATGCTCAAAGTAGTCTAAATCTTAGATTTAGGAATTTGTTACTGATGCTTCCCCTGCCTTATTTTTCAACTTAGTTCTCATTTTCCAGTCTTCTAGAGAGAAGAACATTTCTTTTCTTGAAAAATAAATTGTATTTCTTTTTTTCTCACTGTCTTGTTTATTTTTAAAGAATAGGTAGCATCTTTGTGACATTGCCTAAGGAAGAATGTTTTTAAAGTGAAAAATAAATCCAACATCAGGCTGTCTGATTAAGCAATAGTTCCTTGGATCATAAAATTCTTTTGAAAAAAATGTGCCATGGTATTTTTATTGGGTTTATGAGCTGAAAGACATTTAAAATTCCAAAGAGAACAACAAAAAGAATAAAAAAGAAACACACATGTGTTGTTACTAAAAAAGGCACCAAAGATGTGTACAAGGCAAGATTATTCCTGGGAAAAATTATGAAGCGGATGAAATCTGTGTTTATCATTTTTCTATGTCTTGTTTTGAGCCTCTTTTTTCATCTCTGTTCTGCCCATCACCAGCTGTCAGGCTGCATCATCCCCATCTGGGGTTCCTGTCTGTTATCCTATGGCATGGCTAGACCTTTTATTTAGTTCTGTGTTCTTCCCACCAACATTTAGGATTCTGCTGGGGAAGTAAGCTAGGTGATTAAAAAAATCCATGCTAAAGTATTATTAATTGTTAATGATTTTCTTATATAAAAATAATTTGGTAAGAATTCTCAGAAAGATAATTACACTTTTTCAGCATTTGTTACATGGCTTCTCTGTGAGTCCAGCCCTGATGAGTCCTCTACAAAAGATGAAAATGTCAATAACCCCCCAAAAAGGCAAAACATAAGCCCAAGGCTGGTCACCTCATGGAGTAGTGTGGCTTAGAGGCATAGAAGTCAGACAATAAAGGAGCTAGAGTCAGCTCTGCCATCTGCAATTATACTTATCTTTCTCTGAGTCTATATTTTTCAGTTGTAAAGTGGGGAAAATAAAGCACTACTGGATTATTGGAAGGATTCTGTGAGAAAATGTAAGTGAAATTCTATTGTTCAGTGCCTGGACCAATAGTTTGAAGATAATATTGGGGGGTGATTCCCCAGTGCTTTATGTTTGCTGCAGTGAAGCACCTATCATAGTTTTCCAGGACTGAGAGAGCAGGATGGAATAGAAATGGACACTTCACCACTTACGTAAAACCAGAGGGAAAAAAGACTCAACTTGCCAATTGCTAAAAAACAGGAGACATTTCTGATTCATCCTCAAACTTCAAATGTCACTTTGAAATACATTGGTATAATTATCTATTATTTTGGAGAAGAGGTGAGATAGTATTATTTTAATAGATACTAAAGGAATTATAATTATGGGTAAATGATATGAATGGCAAGGTAGCCAGTTTGTGCTTAATTTATGGTATTTGTTGTATTCTTCCAGATAGGGCTTCTTCTTAGTTCTTGGAGATGTAATTGAGATTACTAGGGGCAGGAAATATCTTTAAAAGGCTAAATAAGACCCCTAGGGTATGGCAAAAAGAGAAATCATTTTATGGTGGGGTCATAAGTAATGACTCCCAAGATATGAGACTATCTTCAAAGGCAAGAATACTTAGAAAAGTAAAGAGAGAATAATCTTGGGAGGAGAACACATGTTTAGACATGTGAGATAAAGACGAGGGGACAGTAAAGTAAAAAGACAAAATGTCCAGAGAGGCCTTATCTAGAAGATGTAACAAATATCATAAATTAAGGATTTAAGCAAGAAAAATGCTGTTCTCATTATTTATTTATTTATTTACATCTTCTATTGGCTCTGTGGTGAGAGAATCTGTCCAATACATTTAGAATTTCCCCTGAAGTAATATTACAATTTTATATCAGATCCTGATAGTTTAAATTATGCCTGCAAAAGACTTCTTATGGCATTCTAGAGTTAGGACATTCCTCTACCGGAATAATGTCAGCTTGATGAATAAAAATCAGAAATAGTCAATCAAACTAAGTTTGAGATAACACAAAATGTTCCCCTTCAAATGCTTTATGACAGAATTTCCATAGCTGAGGTGACATCATCAGGATAGTCACATAAGTCATTCCTGAATTCAGCCATCCTCAGAAGAAGACCAAGTAGCTAGTATCCATATAAAAGACCCACCATTGTGAAAACCCTAGAACCTGGGGGTGAGGCTGAGGCACTCTCCTAGATCACAGGGATACAGAAGGACCAAGCAGAAAGGTAAGAGTAAAGATTTCACTTTGATTGCATTGTCCTTTCCTCAGACCAGCAGAGTACTGCATCAAGTGGCTCCCTTGGCTTATGGTTTCTCCAGTGAGGAAAAGAAAAATCCAAAATGCACATTTAGCTCCCCCAGTATTGTAGAATGCTTCCAAGGTAGCCCAATAAAGTTTCACCTCATGGGGATCATTGGGAAAGAATGCAGACTTGACTACTAAGGATCAGATAGAGACAGAGAAGAGAGGCAAGGATTACAGCATCCTGCACCAGATCTTGGTGGACTGCATTCTTGATTGCAGTAGCACCTGAGCAGAGATCCCAGTCAGTGATTCTGCACATCTGCAGAGCTGAGTTGGTGGCTCTGTCTGGTCAGAGATCTTGGCTGAAGTGTTCTGCATTATTTGGGTCCCCAGCCAAAGGGTCATACTTGCTGTGGAGCCCATTATATGTCCCTGAGTAGTCAGGGAAGCAAACCTGAAACCTTGCCCAACAGCTAAGCATATACTCCCATCTCACTCAACCAGGATTGCCTGGCCATAGAATTTGGGCATTTGTGGAATCCATACTATAGCCCTACTCAGACAGGCAGCCAAACCAGCAACCCCGTCAAAATGTTGGGCATGACCAGAGAATCTGAACAGTGGCTCCAGACAGTCTTGGAACTCAGCTTAAAGTACTGCCCAGCTGTAAAGTCCAGCCAACAGCTCTACCCAGCAGCAAAATCTAGTTAATGGCCCTGTCCAGTTACTAAGCACAGCTTGCAACCGTGGATAGACAAGAAGCCCAGCAAGTGGCCCTGCCCAATCACAAAGCATAGACTTCAGCCCCACCCAACAAAAGAGCTCAATAGTAATGCCACCCATGAAGCATATAGTCTCCAGCCTCAACCAACACTGAGATATAGCTGGAGGCCCCACTTGACCAGAAAGACAGGCAAGTGACCTTAAGCAACACAGAGGCACAGCCAGTGGCCTAGGTAATCATGAAGCGCAGTCTGCAACTCTGCACAAAATTGGGACATAGCCTGTGGGTCTGTCCCACTGTGAAACCCTGCTTGTTGTCTCATGAAAATGGAGTGCAGCCAGTAGCACTATCCAGTTAGGATGCACAAGATGAGACCTTGTCTAAATACAGAGTCCAATCAGACACATTGCCTTGCCAGGCAATACAGCCTAAGATCTCACCCTACCAGCATCCCTACCCAACTAGGGTGCCTATTCACTGGCCTCACTTGAACATGAAGTTCAAGACAGCAGGCTCACTTAGCTGCAGAGAACAGCCAGTGACAACCCTCCCCCAACTTCAGAATGTGGGTAGGGACCTTGCACAACTGGAGACCCCAGTGGCAAGCTGTACCTACCACAAATTCTACCAGTTAACCAGTCCAGTATCCCAAGCAAAGCAGACTGGTGAAGGACTTTCCCTGCCAAAATGAACCTCTAATGTCTGGAAGAGAGACTACTTACTCAAATGTGCCGATACCAGTGCAAGGATACAAGGGTCATAAAGAATCAAGTAAACATGACAACACCATAGGAAACTAATAAAACTTCAATAACTGATATGAAAGTAATGGAATTCCATGGACTTTCTGACAAATAATTCAGAGTAATCCTCCTAAAGAAGTACAGTGAACTATGAGAACACACAAACAGACAAGTAAAATTAGAAAAACAATGCATGAACAAAATGAGAAATTCAACAAGGAAATAGAAACCATAAAAATAAATAAAATAAAAATCCTAGAGATGAACAATACAATGACTGAACTAAAGAATTCAATAGAGAGCTTCAGCAGTAGACTGAACCAAGCAGTAGCAGTGAACTCAATAAGTTATTTGAAGTCACCCAGAGGAGTAAAATGAAAAAAGCAAAACAAACAAAAGAACAAAGTAAAGTGAAGAAAGTCTATGGTACTTATGAGATAGCATCAAGTAAAATAATATGTGCGTGCATTGTGATGAGACCAGAAGGAGAAGAAAAAGGACCAGAAAGTCTATTTGAAGATATAATGGCTGAAAATGTCCCAAACATGGGGAGAGAAATGGATATTCAGGTTCTTGAGGCCTAAAGGATCCCAAATAAGTTGCATCTAAAAAGAATTACTTTGAGACACATCATAATTAAATTATAAAAAGTCAAAGACAAAGAGAATTTGGGGAGCAGCAAGAGAAAATTGACTTGTCACAAAAGAGAGCCCCCATATGACTATAAGTACATCTCTCAGCAGAAACTGCAGGCCAGTAGAAAGTCAAAAATTTGCTTCAAAATACTGAAAGGGAAAAAAAAGTCAACCAAGAATACTATACCCAGCAAAGCTGTCTTTCAGAAATGAAGATGTGATAAGGACTGTCCCCCCAAAACAAAAGCTTATGAGTTCATCACCACTAAGACTGTCTTACAAGAAATACTAAAGGGCACTTTTCAAACTCAAATAAAAAAATATAATTAATGTCATAAAAACATGAATGTGTAAAATTCACCAACAGATATAAATATGTATACATATTCAAAGCCAGATTCTCTAATATTGTAATGATGGTGCATAAATCACTTATAACTCTACTTAAAAAGTTCAAAAACAAACATATTAAACTAAAATAACTAAAATAATTTGTTACTGTATACATAATATAAAAAGATGTCAATTGTAACATTAATGACCTGAAATGTGAAGAGGGGAGAAGAAGTAAAAGTATAAAGTTTCTGTATGCTATTGCAGTTGTTACATGCTTAAAATAGGATGCTATAAGATACTTTATGTAAGCCACAAAGGAAGAGTGTGGTCGATACACAAATTTTAATAAAAGATTAAGTCACACTGCTACAAAAAAGTCATAAAATCACAAAGTAAGACAATAAGGGAGAAAACAAGGAAGAAATGATCTATAAAACAGTCAGCAATTAATTAAATGTCAATAGGAAGACCTTATCAAAAATTACTTTAATTGTAAATGTATTAAATCCACTAATCAAAAAATACAGAATAGCTGCATGGATAAAAAGACAAGAGTGACCTATATACTGCCTGCAAGTGACACTTAAAGTTTAAGGACACACAAAGACAGAGTGAAGAAATGGAAAAAGATACTTCAAGCAAAAGAAACAAGGGTAACCAAGAGAAAGCAGGGATACTTACACTAACATTAGACAAAGTAGACTGTAAGCTAACTAATCATAAGAGAAAAAGAAGGTCATTACATAATGATAATCAATAATATATAATTATAAATATTTGTGCACCAAACATTGGAGCTTTTAAATACATAAAGCAAATACTAACAGAAATAAAAGAAGAAATACAAAGCAACATAATAATAGTTGGGAGACTTTAATAGCCTACTCTCTAAAATGGTTATATCATCCAGGCAGAGAATCAATAAGACAACAATGGATTTGAATAACACTATAAACCAAATATAC
The DNA here is from genome assembly GCF_018350155.1 of Leopardus geoffroyi. NCBI lineage: Eukaryota > Metazoa > Chordata > Mammalia > Carnivora > Felidae > Leopardus > Leopardus geoffroyi. The sequence continues at coordinate 72,446,638 of NC_059328.1, forward strand.
CTGACATATATAGAATATTCCATCTAACAGCAGCAGAATATACATTCTTTTTAAGCCTACATGAAATATTTTCAAAGACAGATCATATATAAGGTCACAATGTAAGTCTCACCAAACTTAGGAAGATAGAAATTATATCAAGCATCTTTTTAACCACAATGGTATCAAACTAGAAATCAACAATAGGAAGAGAGCTGGAAAATTCACAAATACGTAGAAATTAAAAAGCATATTCCTCAACAAACAATGGGTGAAAGGAGAAAGCAAAAGGGAAATAAAAAAATCGTTAGACAAACAAAAATAGACACACAACATAGCAAAATGTATGGAATGCAGCAAAAGCAGTTCTAAGTGGGGAGTTTGCAGTGATAAGAGCCTACATTAAAAAAAGGAGAAAGATCTCAAATAAGTAACTTAACTTTACACCTCAAAGAAGTAGGAAAAAAAGAGCAAACTAAAGCCAAAGTTAGCAGAAGAAATGATGAAGACTAGAGCACAAAGTAAGTGAAATAGAAAACAGAAAAGTTATAGAAAAGATTAACAAAAGTAATACTGTAAAATCTTGGATTGCTTCGTATATTGTAACTTGTTCTGTGAGTGTTCTGCAAAACGAGCCCACATGTCTAATAAGTTTTAACTTGATAAATGAGCGATGCCTTGAAATATGAGTTATCATGACACTGAACATCACATGATAACAACTGAGCCAATAGTTCTTTCTCTCTGTTACTGAGGGGTTGTGGGTGATCATCTTCCATGCTTGGATGCTCAGTCACAGGCCGTGTGGTGTTTGGCAGAAATCAGTGATTTTTTAAAACATTGGAAGGTACGCACAAATGGTACTAGTATATTTTTGTCACTTC